>NC_136061.1:1508736835-1513536835 GCF_964261635.1 Lissotriton helveticus | reverse complement strand
ATTTTGCGATTCGCACCGTTTGCGAATGCAAAAACTCTTGATGCTGGAGCTGTAAAAAAATGTTTTAAAAACAGTTTATTTCCCTCTGTAGCTAACATGTCTCCTTATTAGCCCTCCTTACCTATTTCGTCTGCAGTGTACGCGCATTGTGCTAATCATTCTCATACAATGCTTAATTCAGTTAAATATAACTTATTATTTTGCTAAAATTCACACTATAAAACTATGCTTGCAAAAGGGGAATCATTTCTCCTTCAATTGTAAATTGTAAAACTATTATTAACGATCAGTGAGACAAGCACTGCAGACGAGTCATGTCTGGTGTTGGAGAATCAAATGACTTGAGCACCTGAATAGTATGACCTTGCAGTGTTCATATTTCAGCAGACGCAAATGTCAGCTGCCATTACTCTTGCACCGAACTGTTCAATAACCAGTAATTATGAAATTCAAAACAGTTTTGTGTCAGTACATGAATACCAAAAAGCCCAGACCTCAATCGATCGTGTGGTTTGATGTCGTAATTCTGTTATCCGAGTCACAAATCAAACACTCATTTTCCCATTATAATCGCCAAGGACTCTCCATGAAAGAATACATTATACAGCATGCAGAAGAACTGTAGGTCATGCCGTTTTGCATAAAAGCTAAGGCAATGTTTTATGATGTATTCCTGGCCAGTCTTGCATAAAAGCTAAAGCAACGTTTTATGATTTATTCCTGGTTAGTCTAAATAAAGGAGATAAAAACATCTATAGTAGGTGGGTAGAAGAGGAGAAAGTGTGCCTCTATCTTTGCCACATCCAGATAAAAGCAACAGAACGTTTACGGAGCGGGAATCTCTCTCTACCTCTAGGAAAACTGTGACATAGGGTAAATTCTGAGGCAGAGGTTCATGAACAGTGAGCATCTCTTCATAGGTCCTGTCCAATAAAAGAGGTTCTCCCTCCCTGTTAGTGGCTAAGAATTAGGGGCCATATGTATCAAGCAAAAACGCATTCGCAAACGCTGAAATTCGCAGAATTTCAACGTTTGCGAATGCAATTTCGCCAAATGGTATGCAGTAAGGCAAAATAGGGAATCACAAGATTTGCGTTTCCTTATTTTGCGATTGTATTTAAGGAATCGCAAATTCTGCGATTCCTTAAATGCAATGTAAGATGCACCAAAAAAGTGCAATTTGGCATTAAGGAATCGCAAATTACTACCAACTTCAAGTTGGTGGAAATTTGCGATTTCTTTGAAAAATGCACTTTTTTGCATTTTTCAAAGCGCAATGTGAAGCACATACATGCCCTTAGGGCATGTATGTGCGCCACATGTGCACCCATGCTTTTTTCAGGGGTGCATCAGGGTGTCCTTTTGACACCTCTGTACCCTTGAAATTATTCTCAATTTGCGATTCTCAAATTGCGAATTGCAAATTGAGAATAACTTCCAATCTATTCCTATGGGCCTCCTAGCCCATAGAAATGAATGGGAAAGTGTTCCTTTATTGCGATTCGCAGTTTGCGAATCGCAATTAAGGAATATTAAGAAATCGCAAAAAAATTGCGATTTTTTTACATACATCCCTATTTGCAATTCTCAAATAGCGATTTCTAAAAAATCGCTGTTTGAGAATCGCAAATCAGGATGTTGATACATATGGCCCTAGCTCACCAAGGTTTTTCTTTTCTGTGGCTAGGTGAAGTTGCCATTTATACCACAAGTGAAAGTCTTTTTTACAGGTACGGCTGTGTTTCAGGAGGCAAAGCTGAGCTGTGTGACCAAAAAGCAGAATAGCCTTTGTTACACCTTAGTGATTGATCCTAGAAAAAATAAGGAGCTAAAGTTGTTAAATGTTTTGCGTTGCACTGCAGCATGCAAAGGTACGCAGAATGACGCAAAACCTAAAAAAAAGATTTACAAAGCCACGCCAGGCCACCTTCAGTGCTTTGTGTAATCTAGGCCCAGATTTTGACCACTGACACGCAATGCAGAATAGCCTTGGAAGAGGCTGCGCTGCGTTGCGTGACAGTGAGAGAGCAGGATAGCACGCTATACACAGAGAAATGGCACTCTCCTCCCCTCTCCCTAGTGCTTGTGCGTCAGTGCAGAAAGAGAGCAGGAATGCGTCATGCAATGTTAAATATGGCACATTTCTGCCTTCTCCCTTTCACGCTGCCCAGTGCAGCAGGTGGGTTGCTGCTGCGTGAAAGTTAGACAAATTTTCTCCAAGGTATGCAACGTGATCTAGGGTGATTCATCAGTTCAGCAAGACCCCGTGTAGAAGAGCTAAAGGCAGGGGAAGATCACAGCTTAAGCCAATACCACAGGGATTTGACCTCAACCCTTTAATTCAGTGGATCCTGCCCAATAACCTTATATACACAGAATGATGGACTGTTGGATCACAATCTTAGTAGCCATTTCAAAATGAAATCCTTGGTGTGGTATCCCCTGACATTTTTGCTTTCTGACCTCCGGTTTTGCTGACTTCATTTTTGCTGGTTTTAGGATTCTGGACACTTTACCACTGCTGACCAGTGCTAAAGTGCAGGTGCTCTGTCCCTAACACATGGTGACATTGGCTTATCCACAATTGGCATATTTAATGTACTTACTGTCTCTAGCAAAGTGCACCTCATGTGCCAAGAGCCAGTAAATTAAATGCTAATACTGGGCCTGCAGCACTGATAGTGTCACCCACTTCTGTAGCCTTTTAAACATTTCGCAGTCTGCCATTGCTGACCCTGTGTGTGCAGTTTTAAACTGTCATGTCAACTTGGCAAGGTAACACACTTGACAGGCCCAAACCTTCCTTTTTAATACATATGTCTCACCTAAGGTAGGCCACAGACACCCCCAAGGGCAGGGTACAGTATATTTAAAAATGTGGCCATGCACTTTTAAGTTTTACATGTCCAGGTAACGAAAACCAATAATAATTGTTGTTCACTACTGCAAGGCCTATCTTGCCAATAGATTAACTTTGGGGTTTTCTTGTTCCATCTTATAAGTGTAATATGCAATTGGGACAAGATAGAAAGTTTGAGTTTGGTGTCTCTGAACTCACAATTCAAAATCAAAACTTACGGTGAAGTTGAATTTTAAATTGTAGGTCTGAAAATGCCACTTTTGGAAAGTTTAAACTTGTAATAGGCATTCACACAAGGACCCCATTTAAATGAACAATAATATACAACAGGGAAATCCTGTGCTGAATTGATCAATGTTGAAAAATCATTCATTTGGTCAACAACTGCCTATCGTGGGTGAATCTCAGCATAACATTACTGAAGGAGACAACCAGTATATTAATCAATTTGTTCTAATTGACTTATTCTCAAAAGAAAATTTGAAATATATACAAGCCACACACGGTTAAGTGAGTAGTGAGAGAGAGTTTTTCAACAGAACCCCAAATGACACATTGCCTCTTTCTCTACTGTGTTTGTTTATGGTCCTTTTCACTATGTTTTATCCCATAGAATGATTTTTCAACATTGAATAATTCAGCACAGGATTTCCCTGTTGTATATTATTGTACATTTAAATGTGTTTCATTTGAACGCCTGTTACAAGTTTACACTTGAGACCTATGTTCACATGGACATTTAAGTAGCTCTTCTTTCCTTAAATTACTTTTAGAAAGTTGCCATGTTCTTACTTTAACCATTCTGTGCCTCTGACTGTATCTAAATACACGCCTAGGGTGGGTGACTGCTGAGCTTTGTGCGTTCCCGCTAGACAGTAATCACAAAGGGAGCTGAGGTG
This sequence comes from Lissotriton helveticus, assembly GCF_964261635.1. NCBI lineage: Eukaryota > Metazoa > Chordata > Amphibia > Caudata > Salamandridae > Lissotriton > Lissotriton helveticus. The sequence continues at coordinate 1,513,533,076 of NC_136061.1, read as the reverse complement.
TAACATTCACATCGTAATGGCCCATCACTAGGCTGTTGGGTCTTCCTGGGCTAGGTGAGAGGGGGGAGGTAACACCTGCACCAGCAATGGGCTGTGTCTAGTCCCCACACAAAGAGCTGCATAATTTCCTTTAGTGAGCCTGGAGTCAGAGCCCTCTTTTAAGTCTCCCCCACTTCAAAGGCATGACTGGGTATAAGTACTGGACCATAACACCGCCAACTCAGTACACTCTGGACCTGGGGACACTCTGCCAGGAAGAAGGACTTCTGTGTTCCTGAAAGGATTGTCACTCTGCAGGAATTTGCTGGACCTCTGCTGGATTTGCTGGACTCGTGCTATAAAGTGCCTGCCCTGCTGCCCCCTTTCCTGATGTTGAAAAGGACTAGACCTGAACTCTCTATGTCTCCAGAACCAAGTGACACCAAGAACTAGCTGGCTTGCCTCCTGTTCTGATGTCTCAGGGACATCAAATACTTCATTCAACTCTGCTTCAGCAGCTAAACTCTGCCAACTGTGAGTCCTGCCCTGCCAAGGGGTGCCACTCCAGTCCTGGGCTTTCAAGAGGGGTTCTGAAGCTGTTTTCTGCTAAAATCCATGCATCGCCTTCTTTGCACCAGTCAGAACTGCCGCATTGGCCTTCGATGCCGACACGGTGCCACTTCGCAAACTCCAGAGCATCAACCGCATGGCTTGACAATAATGCACCACCTTCATCGTAAGGGGTTCAATGCCAATGCGCTACCCGACTGTGGGGATCGACGATGACGCAGTGCCTTCATCATAAAGAGGTTCGATGATGCGGGATCTCTCGGTGCGACTTGGAGCCGATGCAGTTGCTCCTTGACATCGGCACCTCTACTGGAAAAGTAGTGTTTCCAGCGAATATGACTCATTACAGCGAGTACTAATACCACGCGTGCCATTACAATGTGGGTATTACTATGCAATGCAATTACAACCACATGCCATTACATCGCATACTTTTACCACACATATGCTTTTACCACACATACCATTACAACACAGAGGCATGCGCGATCAAGCTATACTCATGGTAAAAGTAAGCAATGTAAGTGACACTACCCTGCCCTGCCCTGCCCTAACCCCTAATTTAGTACCCCTGCACGACCCTCCCTGACCCCCAGTACTCTCCCTACATTAAGACTACCCAGCATGACCCCCTGACACTACCCTAAACCCAACAACACTACCCTGCACTACACACACATCACAGCACTACCCTAAACCCTAAAACACTACCACCAACCCCCAGTCCGCTCCCTCCACTTAAACACTACCCTGCATGATCCCTGACACTACCCTAAACCCTAAAACACTACCCTGCACTACACACACACCACAGCACTACCCTAAACGCTAAAACACTACCTCCAGCACAACCCTCCCCAGAACGCCTGTCCGCTCCCTACACTTAAACACTACCCTGCACAACCCCGACACTATCCGAAACCCTAAATCACTACCTTGCACTACACACACACCACAGCACTAACCTAAACCCTAAAACACTACCTCCAGCATGACCCTCCCCAACACCCAGTCCACTCCATACACATAAACACTACCCTGCACAACCGCCCCGGGCACGACCCTCCCCGACCCCCAGTCCGCTCCCTACACTTAAACACTACCCTGCACAACCCTCCAACACTATCATAAACCCTAAAACACTACCCTGCACTACACACATTACAGCACTACCCTAAACCCTAAACCTCTTCCTCCAGCATGACCCTCCCCGGACTACGCCAGTTCGCTCCCTACACTTGAACACTGCCCTGCACGATCCTCTGACACTACCCTAAACCCTAAAACACTACCCTGCACTCCACACACCACAGTACTACCCTAAAACACAACCCTGCACTACACACACACCATAATACTACGCCAAACCCTAAAACACTAACCCACCCCAGGCCCAATCCCCATTACCTCACTCTCCTCATGGTTCCTCTGCCCGGTTCCTGCTTTGCTTCACGTCGGCTGAGGCGCAGTGCACAATGCACGGCGTAGTGTGGAACTAGAAGAGCCTCAGTGTCCTCACAACGAGGTGGATCGCCATTACATTGCATGTGTTGTAAAAGCGCATGCCATGTAATAACAAGCGTAGTGATGGCTATGCGTTGTTACACCACATGCCTTGTAACGCTTGTGATATAATGGCATGCGGTGTAAAAGCTGTGTTGTAATGGCTGTTTACCGTTTTCAGCAGGGCCTGCGTGGTTTCAGTATCCGACCATTAAGGATAATGGGGTAAACCCTGTGTCCCTCAGAACCTGGGTATTGGTAATATATTCTACAATGAGTTCTGTGGGGTAATTGTTACATGTGTATGTATATCCTGTGTCTAAGAAAATCAATAAAAATATATTAAAAAAAAGAAAACAATTGCATTACAAGAATATTTACTGATTAACAGAATAGTCAAATAATGGATCAAAACACACCAAAAAATAATATTTCAAAAAACAGTTGAGTTCATATTTGGCTTTAACATACACAAACTGTAGAACAAAAAACTGATTGAAAGTGACTTTGAAGAGATAAGTGACATAATGTGCATAAATTATATATATATACAATATATATATTGCAACATCCTCGTAATACGTTTCTTTCTTGAAAAAAATGAGTGTGGTCCCAATTTCGTGCTTCAAAGTTGTTTATTGCCACCAAGTTAGTCCGTCGTGACGCGTTTTGGCCGTCCCATGGCCTTGATCACATGACACGGCTCATACTGTGCTCATCATTTTTAAAGTGCTTGTGCTCTATTTGCATACGATAAACATGGACAACATACTGTAACCGCATTGTAAACATAAGTCTATGTATTGTACACATTTAAATAAATATATAAATATATGTACAAAACTATTTACAATGCAAAAGGTAAAACATTATTGCAGTTTAATACAAAATTAACCTTTTAAACCAGGCAGATCCCTGTGTGGTATAATTATGTCATGGTTGTCCGGGTTCCACTGGGACAGGGTATTCATTTGATAAATGCTTAAATGCAATTAGAACTCCCGGTTCCCATGAATCCATAAAGAGAGGTCTACAAACAGGCACTTGTTATAATATAAAATAAAAAAGTGTTGTGATGTCCCCAAATAAATTAATTAAAATGTGAGGAGTGCAAAATTAAAATTGTGTCCCAAAGTTCCTCATTGTAAAATGATATGTGCCTCCTTTTTACGTACATCATGACATTTTCTGTCTAATACAATGAATCATGGATACTACTATGATGTACTAGTGCACTTAATGCAAATTAATTAATTTGCTAATTAATTTGCTAAGAATATTGTATTATTGCTTTAATTGCAATATGCTTATTTAGTGCAAAGAGTGTAAGGGCCAAGTTGAAATATGTAAATATTAAGATGGATTGAGATCCAACAATTTAGGGTATCTTACCCAGGTACTGAGGTACTGAATAACACCATGGTTTCTTGCTGTGGTGCTAATCCCAAATCCTAATTAGTTGTAAAAATAACTCTCATAAATATTTATAATAATTATATTCATAAAATATTGCATATAAATATAAAAAAATACAGAAATATATATATATATATATATATATATATATATATATATATATATATATATACATTTGCGGAATCACAATTCCATAATCACAACTAATATAAATTTGTACCATTAAACAGATAACCCCTATATACAGACATAGCTCTTAGGTAAAGCCAATCTGGAGCCAAAATAAAATGCTGAACAATAGTGCATATATGTGTGCATCAACCTCAACCTGATTAGGGAATAATATATTAGATACATCTGTAATATATTAAATTCATCAATTTCATCATGGAAATTCATATAATTGCAAATCACTTAAATATCCATTACCAATCGATAAAAAAATAGATAGATATAACAAATTCCTGAACCATCAGTATACCATTCTTAAAACTGCAGTAAAATAATGAATTCATAGATATGTGTGAAAATCCTCTGTAATATTGAGACCTCTAGGATGGTTGGAGTCAAATTCTAAGATGTATCTTGTTTCTAGGCATCTTAATTTGCCTTCCCGGTCCCCACCTCTCTTGTGGGGTGGTACTGACTCAATAGCAAAATATTTGAGATGTTTGAGGTCACTATTATGGAACTCTTTAAAATGTCTGGCCACGGGATAACTAGCATCATTATTAGTTATGGCCCTCATATGTTGCAAAACTCTTTTGTGCACTGCCAGCTTGGTGCTGCCTATGTATTTTAAGTTGCAGCTACAGTCTAACACATATACTGAGAATTCTGTTTTGCATGTGATGTGCTGAGTAATGTTGTGTATTTTATCCTTAAATGCAGTACGATAAGTGCTGGTGTTAATTCCATGCTGGCAGGCTTTACATGTAGTACATCTAAAGAATCCCTTTCTTGCTGTCAGCCAAGTAGTTTTGCTTTGATTCTCCGAGTTGCTTCTTACCAATGTATTACCCATTTTCTAAAGGTAATAGAGGGATTATTCGGTAATGATTTGCCTATGATGGGATCATCCCGTATGATTGGCCAATTGCGTTTAATGATACTTTGAAGTTGTTTTTCCTGTCTAGAGAACCCCAGTATCAGTCTGATTGGTTCCACTTTATTATTTCTATCATCAGACTTTTTCTTATGTTGTAGCAGGTCTAATCTTGCATTCTGTTTGGATTTTACTATGGCTGTCTCAATGACTTTGCTTTTGTATCCCCTTGCTAAAAAGTGGTTGTGGCATTCCGCTTGCATTTTATCTGCATCCACCTCATTACTGCATATATGGCGTATTCGTAACATTTCACCGTATGGGATGCTATTGATGAGGTGAGTGAGATGGGCACTTGAGGGATGTAATAACGTATTCCCTGCCATGGGTTTTCCAAACAGTGTGGTTGTAAGACAATTATTGACTATTTTGATCTGCACATCTAAAAATGTAACTTCATTTGCACTTATGGTATACGTGAATTTAAGATTGACATCATTCACATTCAATTGCTTGATAAAATCCATAGCACTTTGTTTAGTTCCTTTCCATACGATAAGTAAATCGTCGATAAATCTTAGCCAGCTAACAATCTGCGTTACAAATGTTTGTTCATGTCGCCTCATGAGGACCAGCTCCTCCCACTAGCCAATAAATAAACAGGCATAACTGGGGGAGAAGCTGGCCCCCATGGCTACTCCTTGTATTAGACGATACATTTGGCTGTTGAAAGAAAAAAGGTTATTTTCTAAACAGAATGATAACATATTTAAAAGCATCTTGTTATGTTGTGCATATCGTCTGGGTCTGTTCGGTAGAATATATTCTACCGCCCTGACCCCATCTCTATCCTGTTGCATGTATAATGGGTGGAAACATCCAGGAAGATAAGCAGGTAATTCTCATTCCATTCCATGTCTTTTATTTTTCTCAAAAAATCAGCTGTGCCTTGTTCATATGATTTTAAATTCACCATGTGTTCCTGTAAAAAATAATCTATGTACCTGGACATGTTTTCTAATGGTCCATTGCGCGTAGCTATGATTGGTCTCCCTGGGGGTTTGATTATACTTTTGTGTATTTTCGGAACAAAATACATGACCGGAGTGGTCAGGTGATCTTTTTTCAAGAATTTGTATTCGTCCCAATTAATCAGACCTAGACGTTTCCATGCGAGGAGCTGTGAGAAAAAATGTTCCTGTGTTTGTTTGTATTTAGACATGGAACTTTTCCGATAACATTCTAGTTTGTTGAGTTGATTGTTAGCTTCGTCCAAGTATTGGTCTAAGGGCCAGAGTACTATGTTCCCACCATTGTCTGCATTTCGTATGACCACGTTCTTGTATTTGCTTATTTTTCTGCTAATTTATCAATGAATAATAATTTCTTTCTTGATGTGGGTACTTTGTTTTGGATCTATTTATTGAGTGGTTTAACCTTTTAATCTGAGCCACCAGTTGTTCACTTAAGATATCTAGAGAATCAGGTGGCATAATCGGTACAAATTTAGACTTTGCCTTGAAGGGAGTACTAGGTTTGGCCATATTTTCTAATCAATTGTCTTGTTCTTGTTCATCCTGCGATATTGTTATGTTGGTACTGCCATTTGAATGCGGCCGCCCCAATTGCAATTTATGCAAATCCTGCAGTAGTCCCAAGTCCGAGACCATAAGCCCAGTTGGTTCATTTTCGGTGTTATGCATTTCATCAGTCTCTGTTAGGATTCGTGCATAGTCCTCTTTTTGTGGCCATGTTTGGAAGCCCATGTGACCTGATGGGGGGGAGTTATAAGCTGCCTTTTCCCTGACTTTAGTGCTTGCTATCTAGTCGTGTGGTTCCTGGTTTTGTGACTAGTGACTTCGTATTTGTATTGTGGGACTTTGTGGCGGTAGTTCACGGGCTCGTGAGCTAGTTATTTCCTTTACTAGGCTCTTTGTTTCTTCCCTGCCCTTCTTACCTCGCCCTTTGCCTAGTTTTCTAGTTTCCTGTTGTTCGTCATCTTGGTTGTGTATTCCCTTTCCCTGTTGTGCCCCCGTGTTGTTGTTTATTTGAGCCTTTTAGCCCGGATGGGATGTGAGAGTAGCTGGGGCTCCGGCGCTCTCTGGTATCGAAGATAGTGGTCCGGCTGGATTACTGTCCCTTTCATTCTGTCTGTGGGCATCGCGGTATAGGTATTTCCGCGTCTTTTCCGCCCTTTCCAGATCGTTGTGCGGAGGTGGGGTCAAGTTTGGACGCTTCCGGGATTCAGCAGAAGCCGCGCTGAAGCTGGCGGTTTACAGCGTCTCCTCCCTGCACTTCTCCCCGTATTTCCCCTGATTATTATTCCTGACCCTGGAAGGAGGTTTTTTTAGTCGTTTTAACGACTTTTTCCTCCTCTACGGTAGACTCTGTGAATTACAGAGTGTTTCTCCTAATTCCATATTCCCCTCCCATTTCCCTGCTTTGGCTGTTTACCATCTTGACGATTGAAGATCTCCACAAGCTGTCAAATACAGCGCTTGCGGGTAAGGAGGTGTGGGGGTTGTACTGGCATGGTCACATTAAGAGGCACTATGTTATGTATGTACCATATGTGTTAGACTATAACTATTCCTGTTATTATAGGTGCAGTCGAGTGGAGATAAGAACTTGGGTCATTGCAGTAATCCTTTGAAGAAACACCTGGGATCCCTTATTTGTCACTACCCTTTTCCCGCCCCCTGTCCATTGCCCCTCTGCTGACTCATTGTATAACGTTCAGTGGGTCGCTTATGGGCAAGGGTAGTGGATCGGGTCGATCATCGCTCCTGCATTGTATGGGCACAGTTGGAAGGAACCAACAGAATACCAAGCCCACGTTATTATTACATTGCCTGAGCGATGAACGAGGACTCGACAGGGGCTGTAGGCGGAACTGCTTCGGTTCCCACATTACAGGATGTGATGGGCGCATTAGCTGCCTTACAAGACCAAATACATGATTTAAGGCAGGAAAATGTAGCCTTGAAACAGGAAGTCGGGGCTCTAATTAGTAGAGAGAAAGGACAGCATAGGGCTCAGGTTCCAGTTTTGCAGCCTGCGACCTTTCAATATGGTAGTGGGGTGGGTCAGAACTTGGGTAGTGGGATACCTGTAGCAGTTACAGTGAATACTCCTGTTCCCGTACCTTTAGCTCCGCCTGAGAGATTCGCTGGGGATAGCGATAAGTTTGGCACTTTTATGAACCAGTGCCAATTACACTTTATGTGTAAACCCACTGCTTTTCCCAATGATTCGGCCAAAGTGGCTTTCACGATATCATATCTGGCTGGTACTGCTGCCCAATGGGCTATACCCTTGGTAGAGAGTGATGATCAGGTGTTGGCCAACTACCCTGCGTTTAAGGAGTTAATGCATGGATTGTTTGCGAAACATGCTTTCATGCAGGCCAGTGATGCAGAATTGTTGAAGTTGCGGCAGGGCAGACAGGATTTGCTGACGTACATTTCTACTTTTAATCGTCTTGTGTCCGAAACTCATTGGCCTGAAGAAAAGAGGACTATAGAACATTGAACAAAGCCACAGTTAAGAATAGATACCCGCTTCCACTCATTCCCGTGTTGTTAGACCAACTCCGCAAGGCAACTGTGTTCACCAAATTAGACTTGCGGGGTGCTTACCATCTTGTGCGTGTTCGCTCCGGGGATGAGTGGAAGACGGCATTTAAAACCAAACATGGCCTGTATGAATATTGTGTAATGCCGTTTGGATTATGCAATGCGCCGGCGGCCTTCCAGTTTTTCATTAACGAGGTGCTTCGGGAGTATCTGGATAGGAGTGTCATCGTATATTTAGACGACATCTTAATCTTCTCGGAGACAGGTGCTGATCATCATCAGCATGTGACACAAGTATTGCAAAAATTGCGACAACATCATCTATATGCTAAGTTAACGAAGTGTCAGTTCAGCACCCCTCAGGTGGAATTCTTGGGGTTTATTATCTCGGCGGGTGGTGTCCGGATGGATCCGAGAAAGATCGAGGCCATAATCACCTGGCCTGTTCCAACATCGGTCAAACATATACAGGTTTTGTTGGGGTTCGCCAATTTTTATAGGTGTTTTATTTCCCATTTCTCTGATATTGTGGCTCCCTTGACTCGGTTATTGAGGAAGGGGATTCCTTTTGTTTGGTCCTCTGAGGCACAGGAGGCCTTTCAGCGGTTGTTGGAGAAATTTACGTCAGCGCCTGTATTGGTTCATCCTGATCCTGCCCTGCCGTTTTTTGTGGAGACAGATGCCTCGTTGTGTGCAGTAGGTGGGGTGTTGTCCCAAAGAAATCTTGAGAACGGTTGCATGCATCCCATTGCCTATTTCTCTAAGACCTTGCTGCCAGCGGAGCGCAATTATACTGTGGCTGAAAGAGAGCTGTTGGCAGTGAAGTTATCATTTGAGGAATGGAGGCATTATTTGTGGGGGGCCCGACATACCATCACGATTTACACAGATCATAAAAATTTGGAGTTTTTCCGTTCTGCACGTGGTTTGACACCTCGCCAGATGCGTTGGGTACTATTCTTCAATGAATTTGATTTTGTCATCACGTATAGGCCCGCAGCACAACAGGGTAAATCTGATGCCCTATCCCGCATCCATGTAGATTCAAAGGAATTGGGACGGGATAAGGAAGATAGACCCATGATTCCTGGTGACAGGATTATAGGGGTGTTGTCTATGGAAGATTTTCCATCATTGGTGAGGGACCAGCTACGTCAGGTGGATTTGGCCCCATGGTTGTCATTGCCCCATGTTACGGTCCAGGATGGGTTGCTGTACTTTGAGGATAGGATGTTTGTTCCTCCTACGTTGAGAGATAAGGTTCTGGAGTGGTGCCATTCTTCTGCTCTAGCAGCACATCCTGGGATACCGAAGACAAAGGAGATGTGTATGAGGTGGTTTTGGTGGGAGACGTTGGCTCAAGATATCCAGGGTTATGTGGCAGCTTGCCCGGTTTGTGCCATTAGTAAGCCTACTCATTGTAAACCATCAGGGTTGTTACGTCCATTGGAGGTTCCTCCCGCTCCATGGCATACCATTAGTATGGACTTTGTAACTGAGCTTCCATCTGTTTCCGGTTTCACCGCTATTCTGGTAGTAGTTGATCTATTTACAAAGATGTCACATTTTATCCCGCTTCCCAAGCTCCCGACGGCCAGGGAGATGGCTTTGGTGTTTATGTCTTCTATCGTGCGGATACATGGGCTGCCCTCAGCGGTGGTGACAGATCGGGGGGCTCAGTTTGTGTCCCATTTTTGGACTGAGTTGTGCTCCGTGCTAAAGGTGGAGATTAGATTGTCTTCTGATTATCATCCGCAATCTGATGGCCAGACTGAACGCACTAACCAGACCATGGAGCAATATCTCAGGTGTTTGGTGGCTTCCCTGGCGTGTGATTGGGTTACGGCTCTGCCCATAGCGGAGTTTGCATACAATAACAGCTTGCATTCCGCTCTGGGCATGACTCCCTTCTTTTGCTCGCTGGGTTACCATCCTAGGGCACTGGCTATTCAACCGACGGGGCGAGTACCAGCCATAGATGATGTGTGTAAGCGGCTGAGCGATATTTGGGGTGTTGCCCGGGTACAGTTGCTGGCGGCTAAGGCTTGTATGAAAGAACAGGCTGATAAACACAGGGCACCAGCTCCTGTCTATCGGGTGGGTGAGCAGGTATGGTTGGCTACTAGGAACCTTAGACTTGGTGGGTCCCGTAAACTACAGCCTAGATATGTGGGTCCTTTTTCGATAGTGCAGGTCATTAATCCCGTGGCCATGAAACTCGACCTGCCCGATGAATATAGGGTTCACCCTGTGTTTCACACGTCCTTGTTGAAGCCCTATGTGCCCTCTACCCAGGTGTTACCCCCACCTCCCCCTTTGATTGTGGATGGACATGAGGAATTCGAGGTTCGGGCTATCCTGGATTCCAAAAGAGTGAGGGGGCGTTTGTTTTATCTGGTTGATTGGACAGGTTATGCCCCGGAAGATCGTACTTGGGAACCGGCTGGAGGGGTTCGTTCTCCCCGGTTGGTTCGTTTATTCCATCGTCAGCATCCTTCCAAGCCTCGCCCGGTGGGGAGGGTTGTTGGGGGGGGGTACTGTTAGGATTCATGCATAGTCCTCTTTTTGTGGCCATGTTTGGAAGCCCATGTGACCTGATGGGGGGGAGTTATAAGCTGCCTTTTCCCTGACTTTAGTGCTTGCTATCTAGTCGTGTGGTTCCTGGTTTTGTGACTAGTGACTTCGTATTTGTCTTGTGGGACTTTGTGGCGGTAGTTCACGGGCTCGTGAGCTAGTTATTTCCTTTACTAGGCTCTTTGTTTCTTCCCTGCCCTTCTTACCTAGCCCTTTGCCTAGTTTTCTAGTTTCCTGTTGTTCGTCATCTTGGTTGTGTATTCCCTTTCCCTGTTGTGCCCCCGTGTTGTTGTTTATTTGAGCCTTTTAGCCCGGATGGGATGTGAGAGTAGCTGGGGCTCCGGCGCTCTCTGGTATCGAAGATAGTGGTCCGGCTGGATTACTGTCCCTTTCATTCTGTCTGTGGGCATCGCGGTATAGGTATTTCCGCGTCTTTTCCGCCCTTTCCAGATCATTGTGCGGAGGTGGGGTCAAGTTTGGACGCTTCCGGGATTCAGCAGAAGCCGCGCTGAAGCTGGCGGTTTACAGCGTCTCCTCCCTGCACTTCTCCCCGTATTTCCCCTGATTATTATTCCTGACCCTGGAAGGAGGTTTTTTTAGTCGTTTTAACGACTTTTTCCTCCTCTACGGTAGACTCTGTGAATTACAGAGTGTTTCTCCTAATTCCATATTCCCCTCCCATTTCCCTGCTTTGGCTGTTTACCATCTTGACGATTGAAGATCTCCACAAGCTGTCAAATACAGCGCTTGCGGGTAAGGAGGTGTGGGGGTTGTACTGGCATGGTCACATTAAGAGGCACTATGTTATGTATGTACCATATGTGTTAGACTATAACTATTCCTGTTATTATAGGTGCAGTCGAGTGGAGATAAGAACTTGGGTCATTGCAGTAATCCTTTGAAGAAACACCTGGGATCCCTTATTTGTCACTACCCTTTTCCCGCCTCCTGTCCATTGCCCCTCTGCTGACTCATTGTATAACGTTCAGTGGGTCGCTTATGGGCAAGGGTAGTGGATCGGGTCGATCATCGCTCCTGCATTGTATGGGCACAGCTGGAAGGAACCAACAGTCTCTAATTTATCCTTGGTTGTCTTCAATAAATGAAATGTTGCTAATTTTAATTTTTGGATAAATTGATAGATATCTGCCCTGGTTTGAACATAATCAAAATTCGAGTCTGGGCAATAAGACAGGCCTAATGACAATAATTGCTGCTCTGCTTTTGATAGATTGACGTTAGCCAAATCAATAATAGTATTAGATATGGTACTATTATGATTAATGGCAGTAATATTTTGCTGATGGATGTTTGTAATCTGCGGTTCCCTCGATCTCGCCCCTTCTTCTTGTTTTCTCCTGTTTCTTTTTGCTTGTCTTTGCCCCCTTCTCCTCTGGGTGTCCCTGCTCCCCCAGGGCCCTGATTTCGGAGTCGCAGTGTTTCTCTTCGGCTTCTTTTTGAAATGGCCAGCTCTTCTTCCAACGTCAGTTGTATGGTGCTTTGCACTGTAGATCAGTCTATTCAAATTGTTGCGAAAATTAAGACTGCGTCATTTCTTTGACAACATCACTCCCAAGTCAACAACTCAGACACAAGATGAACTGAGGGATCTTAGACCGAAAAGTACATTTCAAGCACCCATGAGCCATAAAACCTTAGATCTTTTTGAAACCCTTGTGAAACAGGATTTAATTAAATTAAAATGCCTAAAATCTACCAAAAAGAACATCACCAACAAAGATCTGAGTGTATTAAAAAAATTGGCGAACAATGAACGCATCATCTGCGTCAAAGCAGATAAAGGAGGAGGCCGGGTGATTATGAACACCGATATGTATGAGAAGAAGGTTTGTGAACACATATCAAATCTCACGACATATGCACCATTGGAGTACAATCCCACCAATGAATATATGAAGACACTTACAGAGATCATCACCAAAGCCAAAGAAAATGGCATAATTCAAGAGAGAACCAAGAATTCTCTCATAAAACAAAATCCCAAGAGTCCCATCTTCTATATGATGCCTAAAATACACAAAAACTTGAATGACCCACCTTTACGACCCATTGTTTTGACAAGAGGTAGTTTACATGAACCTATTGGCCAGTTCATAGATAAGTATCTACAACCCACGGTTAGAAAGATGTCAACCTACATCAAAGATACGACTGATTTTTTGACGAGACTGAGCATGATAGAAGTAAAACAAGATGAACAATTAATTTTGTGTACCGCTGATGTGAAATCATTATACACCTCTATTCCGCATGGCTCAGGTTTGGAAGCCATTGAACAAGCCATACTTCACACAGATCTTGACTTACCTATGCAGACCTTCCTGATGGAGTTGATGGTTTTCACCTTATACCAGAGTCTCTTCAAATACGACAACAAATGGTACCAGCAACTTGTGGGCACCTCCATGGGAAATTGCGCAGCCCCTGTGTATGCGAACATTTTTATGAAGGTTCATGAGGAAACCAACATTTTGAACAACCCACATTGGACGCCCTACTTGAGGATGTTAGTGAGGTACATAGATGATATTTTCATAATTTGGACCAACACTAAAGAGAAACTGGAAGAAGCATTAATCAATCTCAACACAACAGATAAGAGAATCCAGCTCACATGGGAGATTTCTGACAAAACCATCACTTTTTTAGATGTCCATATTACCCTATCCACTAAAGGCATTGAGACAGATATCTACCGCAAGAGTACTGACAAGAATAATACTTTACACTATAACAGCTTCCTCCAACCAGCGCTCGAACAACATTTGCCCCTTTCTCAAATGATGAGAGTTAAAAAAATCACATCTGACCCTAATCAGGCATCCAAAAGAATTGAAGAGATGGGTGAAAGATTCACCAAAAGAGGTTATCCCGATGTAGTAGTCTCTATAGCCAAAGAAAAAGTCAATAAGATGGAACGTAATGATTTACTGAAGGCCCGAAATAGAATGGATGAAGCAAGAACAGCCATCGTATAAAAATATTCCACTTTCAGCAAGAATTTCAAAAGGATCATCAAAAGACATTGGGGAATTTTGAAAGTCGAAACTGACTTCAAAGCCTTCTTTGACAATCTTCCCATTTATGCGTTCACAAGAGGCAAAAATCTAGGTGAACTCCTTAAATCCCAAACACCCATACCAATAACCTACAGGGGGACTAGACCATGCTTACATTGTGGGAACTGCAATAACATTATAAGAGGATCCACCATAACTCATCCCATGAAGGGACACAACATTAAACTGCAAGTCAATGGGGGGGGGCGTGGCTTGCGCGCCGCTTCGAGATAGCGGGTCGCGCTTGAGCTCCAGGGAGACGGAGACTGTCAGGACGATTTTAGGATCCCGTTCGAGATTGCCTCTTCTCCAGTTTCCAGCATGAGGTGTCAGAAGGTGCCGTGAGCGCTTTCTTTTTTGCTGCTACAGCGAACGACGACCAGAACTGTCATTTTTCTTGCTTGCAACCCTCCTTACTGGCATTTCAGTGAGCGGCCGCCATTTTGTTTTTGCGGTGGCGTTGCTCGTTTCTTTGGCACCAGACCCATGTATTCGAGCGCAACATGTTCGAACAGCTGCTTTGAGGTGACATTTATTACCTTTATGTCTTAATGGTCCTTTGCAGTCGTTTTTTTTTTGCATAACAGGCACAATATATGCTTACTGAGTTATATGGATCTCTGACTACGCTCTGGGTCTTTTATGGCTTCTTTCTTTACCTCCACTGCTCTTGTCCGCCATTTTGTGCGCTGGTGTCCCGGACATAGTCTGCGCCTATGGAGCTTCTTGTCAGTGGCACTTGGTGAACTATTTTTTGTGTAATTCTTGGCCCTTGTTCATTTATTCTACGTCAAATACCTTTTTGTGGTAGATTTTTTGAGCTCTCTACTGTGGTCTGTTCCTATGGCGGACACCATGGGGCCTTCCCCTACTACGAAAGACTCTAAAGGGACTTTAAAACGATCTAAACAGCAGTGCCCCTCTCCTGAGTCCTCTCAGAAGGATACTAACTCCACTTTGGATGCTATTTTGGCGCGTTTAAATGCCGTCCATGATATTGCGCAGTCTACTAAAACTAATACCGACTTATTGCAAGTCGAGGTGGTTGCTATCAAGAGTGACTTTAAAGCCTTCTCTGTCAGGGTTACGAATACTGAATCCCGTATCAGTGTGGTGGAGGATACTACACACCAACATTCGAGGTCTCTTCTCCAGATGGAACGTTCGATGGCGGCTTTGCGCAGGGACCTTACGTAGCTGGAGGATCGTAATCGGAGGAGTAACCTGCGTATTTATACTTCCTGAAGATGCAGAGCAGTCAGCCTCCTCAATGATTGATTTCCTCTCCAAATGGATTCCTTCTACCCTACAAATCTCCTTTCAGAGAGATTTTGAAATTGAGAGAGCTCATCGGGTACCTGCGTTCAAGATTTTGGCTCACATGAGGAAAGTTAAGTCGGTGTCTTGGGAGGGTCATCGGATTACTATCTCCCAGGATTTCTCAATCTGCGCAAACGTCTTTTGGACATGCATATCCCTTTTTCCTTTGCTGGTCCATCCAAGTTTCGTATAACTTTCAAGGTTCGTTATCGGATTTTTGATGAACCTGCTGATCTTTCCTCTTTTTTAGATAACCAACTTGAATCTCAGATGGATTCTTCTCCGGCTCCTGGCTCTTCTGGGACTTGAGTTCCTGTCTTTGTGGTTTTACGTGGTTTAGTGCGTCCTGTTGTTTGACATATGTCATTGTTTTTTCGCTCCATCTGTTGGTCGTTGTTTGCTATTCGTTTTCCAGATGATTTGTCCGTAACTTGCCAGCTTTATGTTGACTTGTTCTTGTTATTTATCCACCTGCTTGCCTTATTTTTTCCTCTTTCTTGTTTGACATATCCGATATTTGTATGTAGCTATTTCGTCTTTTTCGGTTATCTTCCTTATTGTAGGCGATTTCGGCTCTTTGTTTCTGTGTTTCATATTTTCTGAACTTTATTTCATGATGTATTTTTCCCCACTTATTGGTGTCTTTCGATTTTGTACTTTGCTAATCTTTGTTCTTCCCTTTTTTTTGGCGTAGGCTTATATGTCTGTTTCTGTCAGCCGTTCGGTCCGATAGTGTCAGTTTTTCTCTTTGTGCTCATTTTTATGGTTTGTTTTTCTCTATTTGCTTATCTTGATACTATTTTATGGTTGCCTTTCTAGTATTTTCTTATTGTCACTTAGTAATGCCTTGTTTATACTTTCGCACTGTTCTTAAACTTGCAAATTTTATTCCTGCTGATGTATGAAATTGCTCGATATTTTATCTGCTTAATTGTTTCCCTTTTCCCTAATTATATTCCATGTAATATTGCCTTTTCGTTTATATATTTGCTAGTTCTTGATTTTCATCATTTTCTGCTTTTCATACATACTTCTTTGCTCTTTGTATGGTATTTATCATTATCGCCATTTGTTTGTTTGACATATAGATAAGATCCTTTTCTCTCATTTTAGCTTCTCTTTATGCGCTTGTTATTTGATGTGCCTCATATTGTATTTTTTGTCTTTATTCGGTCATTGACCGGGGTTAATTATTCTGGGCCTCTCTCTTGTAGTTCTTCTTCCCCCGATTTCAAGTATGTTGTAAGGTCCACCTTTTTTTTGTTCTAGGACCCTTGCTTGTTGCTTCCTTTTCTCTAGTCTGGGATCTATCGCTTTCTCTACTGTTTTTCCTGACGGTCCTCTGTTTCCCTCTCCATGTTCCCCCCTGGTTTGAGATGGGTCTTTCATAGACCTACCCTGGCGGGTCTTTTCTTCTCTCTCTTTCCATTCTTCTCTCTTTCTTTTTCTCCTTCTCTTTCCTTTTCTTCTCCTTTTTCTTTTTTCTCTTTCATCTTGGATCTCCTGGTGGTGTTTTTCATTTTTATGTCAGATGGTGGTGTTCTGTTTTTACGTCCATTTTTAATTATTAATTTGTTTGTCTTTCTTGTACGTCTATGCCTGGTTTAAATGTAGTCTCCCTTAATGTTAAGGGTTTAAATCATCCGGTTAAGAGGGCTAACATTTTAGATTATTGTAAATCTTTGTCTTCGGATCTGGTATTTTTGCAGGAGACAAAATTATCCCATAAAGAGGCTCTGTGGTTGCGGAAAGACTGGGTTCTGGATGTGGTATGTTCTGATGCTCTTGGTAAACGTAATGGCGTAATCACCCTTGTTTCTAAGCATTCTGGATTGTCAGTACTTTCTTCTGATCATGATTCTGAGGGTCGTTGGGTATTATCAAGATTATCTGATGGAATTAATGATCTTTATGCTTTGAATATTTACGCTAAAAATAATGTGTAGCGGCGGGACTAGGAAAAGGCAGGAGTCGTGTTTTTGTGATTCCGGTATTTATTCGTTCATACAATGAATCAGTACAGGTCTTTCTGGTCGGTACTCTGCGGGGAGATCGGCTCCGCTCTCCTCGGGTCTTCCGGAGTATTCCCTCCTCCTTTTTCCTCCAGGCGGGGCTCCTCCTTCTTCGGGACTCCGGAGGCTCCGTGCTGTCCACCCTCGCCGGCACCGAAAAGGGGAAACAGCAGAGAGGCGGGTATCAGTAACAAAGAAAAGTACTTTCAATGGTGCACAGGTAAGGGGCCGTGGGGGAATCACCCAGTGCTGCCACCCCCGTCAGGGACACACCCTTACTATACTATGGAGGGAAGTGGAGGTGAGGGTAACCCGGGATTGTACCAGAGTACGTAACCCAAACTAAGTGAGGTGCCTTGCTCTCCTTTTACACCAACCCAGGAAGCGGTCACGCACCTCTGTGAGCCGTACCCCTCCTGGCGTACGGCTGGGCGGATCGTGGTGTTGGCCTCCGGGCGGGTCCTTCTGGTCCGCTGCTCTCCAATCCGCTCCCGTCGTCTCGGGGATGTCCGCTGTATTCCCGGCAGTCCGATGTCTTCTCTGTTCCTGGGTCGGGGTTCCTCCTCCTCCGCGAGGCTACCTTCGCTGATCCACCGTCCGCTGTCGATCCACGCCTTCCTCACGTCGCCTCGTCCTCCACTTCTCCTCTCGTCCTCGCTGCTTCCCGCCACTCCGCTCTCCTTCTCACTGACCACTCCTCCGGTGTAATAACACCCCTGGGACTGTTCGGATTCGTCTTTTATCCAAGGCTCCGGCTCCTCCTCCAACATACCTTCGGTCCAGTTAAAGGGCCCATCATCTTTGTCGTCGCAACTGTATCTATCGGGTCCAGACCACGTTGCTGAATGCGGGGGCTGTGGAGAGAAGAGGGGGGGGTCACACATGGTCAGTTTGCGCCCTAGTGCGGGGCGCGCATGGGGGCCCCGGTTACATAATGATGATCCTCTTTTCTGGCAGAATATCACTAAATTACTTTCCCGAACGCTTCATAAGGGTAATCTAATAGTGGGTGGTGATTTTAATTTGCCGTTGGATCCTCTGTTGGATAGGAATTCTGCTTTTTCTTTTCGCCCTCCTAGAGCTCACAAGCATTTGTTAAATATGTGCTCCTCTGCTAATCTTCATGATATCTGGCGTCTTCATAACCCTACTGGCAGTGAATTTTCTTTTTTTTCCTCTCCTCACTCTAGTTTTTCTCGTATTGATTACCTCTTGGTTCACTCCTCTCTGCTACAATCTTCGTCCTCGCCGTACATTCATCCTATTCTTGTTTCAGACCATGCTGCGGTTTCCTTCTCCCTCTTGGGGCTTGCTCCTAAGAAATCCTCCCCTTCGTGGAAATTGAATACCGAGATTCTTTATGATGACGCTGCTGTTAGTGGCCTGCAAGCCGAAATTGAACAGTTTTTCTCTGTTAATGAAGGTTCCGTTGACTTTCCAGTGGTTTTGTGGAACGCCTTTAAATGCACACTTCGCGGTTACATCATTAAAGTTATGGCGCAGAGGAATGCTGTCATTAAGAAGGAACTTTCTGATTTAGCGGATAATATTAAACAACATGAACTTCTTTTTCGTCAAACGAGAGACTCACAAGTTTTACAGTCTATTAAAAATGTAAAATACTCATATGATGCTCTTGTCACTAAGAGGGCTCATATTGGTGTTCAAGCACAAAAGTCTAAACGGTTGTTATTAAAGAATCGTGCTGGTAAGATTTTAGCGGCCACGTTAAAGTATCAAGATTCTAGTTTTAAGTCGTCTCAAATTTCTCCTATCTCTGATAGGTCCGGCATTAAGAAATTTCACACTAAGGAGATCCTCGAGGTCTTTCGCGATTTTTATGATACTTTGTATACTCCTACTAATCCATCGTCCTTTGAGGCCTGTCAAGAGTTCTAAAAAACTATTCCTATTCATTCTGTATCTGAGGAAGATGGGGAGAAACTAGGTGCCTCAATTACAACTGAGGAAATTATTCTTGCTATCAAGGCTACTCGGTCTGGCAAAGCTCCGGGGCCTGATGTTTTCCCCATTTTGTTTTATAAAACTTTTCTCCCTTTTATGGTCCCTCGTCTAAAGGCCCTTTTTGATGTGTTCATTCAACAAAGTGCAGTTTCGGGTACAACGGCGGATGCTACCATTGTGGTCATCCAGAAGGAGGGGAAGGATATTACGGACCCTAAAAATGTTCGTCCTATTTCCCTCCTTAATATGGAGGCGAAATGTTTTGCCAAGATTCTTGCTAAACTTTGGAGTCCTATATCCCTTTTTTGGTTCATCCATCACTGACGGGGTTTGTTAAAGGTAGGCTTGCTAGAGACAAAATTCGTACCTTTTGCCATATTTTGGGGGCAGCTAAACGTTCTACGCTTCCTGCTGCAGCTTTAGCCCTTGACGCTGAGAAGGCTTTTGACAAGGTCTGTTGGCCTTTTTTGCAAGCCGTTCTTTGAGCTCATAATCTTGGGGATTCTTTTGTTAACATGGTGATGTCTCTTCATGCCCAGCCTCGAGCAAATATTAGAGTAAATGGGGCTACCTCTGAGTTTTTTAATCTTCGTCAGGGCACTCGTCAGGGTTGTCCCCTGTCCCCGCTTTTGTTTTTGTTAGCTATTGATCCGCTCCTGAGGTTAATTGATCTCCATCCAGCCATTAAAGGGTTTACGTTTGGTTCACAGTGCATAAAGTCAGCGGCTTACGCAGATGATGTCCCTATTTTTTCTGATGATATTGTTTCAGCTATTCCTGCGATCACAGCTACAATTGCCCTTTTTTCTAAGGTCTCTGGTTATCCTCAAACAGAAACAAGACGGAGATATTTCCCCTCAATGCTTATTGTTTTCGGGCCCATATGGGTTCTGCTGGTTTCAAATGGCAATCTAAACAACTCAAATACTTAGGGGTCTGGTTTTGTAGTACTTATCTGATACAGTGGCTTATAATGAGGCACAAACCTTAATTAAAGTTCGTCATCTTTGGGATACTTGGTCTCCTAAACACATTTCTTGGTGGGGTCAGGTGCAAACTTGATGGTTACTCCTATTATTAACTTTATTTTGTCTATGCTACCGCTGAATTTATCTTCTTCCTTTTTTTGTGAGATTAATTCCATAACTTCTTCGTTTCTTTGGAATGATAAGAGGGCTCTAATCGCATATAAATCCTTGAGGAAACCTTACGATATGGGTGGCTGTAATTTCCCAGATTGGGGGAAGTATCAAGTGGCTTTTTTAGCTTCTCAAGGAGCGTTGTGGTTTTCCTCACTTCCTGGTCATACCCCTTCTTGGATATGCATCGAGCAGGCTCTCTCTTTTCCTCTTCCCGTCTCTTCATTTTGAACCACGTCTTCATTATCTATTCTTTTTTCTCGTGCTATTATATTGGATACTGTTGCAGCTGTTAAATTGGTTGATCGGAGAATGGCGACTCCGATTCATAAATCTAGGTGGTCGTCTTTGTGGCGTAATCCCCGAATAAAGGTTCTTATTGATCCCCCACTAATTCAATATTGGTCTGCCAAAAGTATCACGTTGGTCCATCATCTTTATGACCCCAATGATGACCCTTTACCCTTTTCTTCTTTAGCTCTGCAATTTTCGCTCTCTAATCTGGATTTTTACACTTTCTTGAAAATTAAAGTCGATTTTGCCAAAGTGCGTCTTGTTCTTAACTCCCCTTTGATTACTTTATTTTCTTTGTGGCTCAAGTCTGGCCATATTGCTTCACGCATTTATAAATGTTTGACCTCAACATCTTCGGATTCATGTACTATTGCGCAGCAAAAATGGTCCCGTCATTTTGGTACGGAGATAACTGAGCATGTGTCGTCGGACACTTGGAAATTGATAGGTACGTTCTCTCTGCGCAATAAAATTGCTCCTTCTTTATTTCAATCCAAATTCTTCTCCATCAACCTTCTTCATTGGACTCCTAAGCGGCTCTGTTCTATCAATTTAAAAGATGATGATTTATGTTGGAGTTGCGGCTTGGCTGTTGGTGACTATCCACATATGTTCTATCATTGTTCACTTCTACAACCCTTTTGGGATCTTATTCATAAACATCTTATGTTCATTTTTCAAATTAAGTTTCCTCTTTCCTTTCCTATGATCTTATTGGGACCCTTGGCTTCCCGAGAACCTCTGCCATTAGATACCTTAGATATGCAATTGTTGGATCTTTTACTAACTGTGGCAGTTAAGATGATTCTTATGGATTGGAAGTCTTTCGCTTCCGTTTCTTATCACACATGGTGGGCATGAGTCTCCTTCTTGAGAAGTGCACACACTTCTGTGGATATGGCTCATCTCATGCCCACTATTTCTTTTAGCGTATGGAGAACTTTAGATAATTATATGGATTTGGTCTCAAGGGGGTTGGTCGACCAATATCCCTTTGTGACGTCTGACTGACTGTGGTTTGTAGTGTTTTGTTTTGCTGCACCATCAAGTGAGATCCTTCCTTTTCCTTTTTCTCCTTTCTTCCTTTCTTCTTCCTTCTTTCTTTTCTTCTGTCCTGTTCCCTTTTCTCTTTTTCCTCTATCTTTCTGGATTTTTAAATAATGATGCCGTTCATGGGTTCCTATGATTCACTACTGCCACTCTGTTCCTTGACTTTTATTTTGTTTTCAGAGGTATGAGTTGTGGCAATTAATCTACTATTAATGACATCTTCTGACAAACTTGTGGATCTTTCCTTATCTTTCATTTTGGTATCATTATGAACTGTATCTAACAGTTTTTATCCTTTTAAAATCTTAATAAAAATTCTTGAACTTAAAAAAAAAAACTGCAAGTCAATGCGACGTGCGATACCCCTAACGTAATCTATATGTTAAAATGCCCGTGGAGCAAAGTGTATATCGGTAAGACTGAGAGAAAAATCAAGACAAGGATTAATGAACAGAAATCTAACATAAGAACCCATAATCAGATATCTTCAGTGGCACTCCACTTCTTGGAAGCACACCACAACGTGTCCCAATTAAAATTTCTCATCCTCGAAACTGTCACCAGAAAAGAAGGACTGGACAACAATAAACATCTCCTCCAAAGAGAAAATAGTTGGATTTATACTATGAACTGTAGCAAACCTTTTGGGTTAAATGATCGCATAGAATTTGCGTGCTATCTTTAATGTGACATGGCAATTCATTTGATGCTGCTAATTCATTCCTGTATTCTGTTTTATTGATGCCAGGTCTATGGCCTAATGTTCCCTAACCATGCAATTTATTTTCTATTGTATTTTTGAATTATGTTCGTGATTATGTTCATTTTTCATATGTCACACATTCTTTCAAATACATGACACTTGTCACCCTATTCATTCATATAGCATATAGCATTTATACTTCTTCATATTTTAACAGACTCGAGACTCGCGAGTCTCTCATTAATTTCGATGGTTCCATTTTCGTGGTCACATGACCGGCACATTCACCAATTGAATTGCTTCTTGGTTAAGTATCCGGAAGCAACCAAAACAAACACACGGAAACAAGTGCACCACGGTAGCCGAGTCGAACGAAGGAGAAGACGCTGCGCGTCTTCATAAACTGTAAGTTCTCAAGCGATCCTTGGGGATCCATTTAATATTCGTGACATTACCATCACCTTCATGTTATTTACGACCCGATTTTTCCTTTAGCCTTTCGTGGAATACTTGATACTTGAGTGCCAATACGCTGCTATACAGACATGTATGTCCCTCGCCTGTTTTTTTTTTTTCACACTGCCTGTTTTTTTCTTTGTTCACAATAGTACACTAGCACTCACTATTAGTACACTGAGCACTATAATTTGAGCACTGGTAGCATGTTCAACATGCATGGAGTGAACTTTACAGTCTCTAAGTTGACCATGATAGATGCTTACTCTATTAATGAATACATTTTTGTTATTTATTTATATAGCACATGCTCCCTGATGAAGGACATACAATGCCCGAAATGCATTGGATAAAGCCATGATGTCAGTTGCAAACAATGATACGAACATAAAAACATGAAATGAAAATAATTTCGCAAAAATAATGATGACAATAGAATAAAGAGAATTCAATCAAATTAAGAAACAGCGTAACACTTTTTTGTGAAAGAAATCCTTGATTAAACATCTAGGAGATACAGGTGTGCACCTAGGGGATGCAACTAATGATCACTAGAAGCTCTTCTTTTGGACTTTAAGAAGGCTGTCATCTCTTGCTCCCATAAGCTCACCTCTGTTCGTGCTGTAGTGAAACTTCACAGATGTGTGAACTGACGTTAGAAGTCTCTGTATAATTTTTTAATTATGTGGCTCACCTCCGAGTGCTTGACCCCACCAGAGATGCTGAGCAGTGGTGGCTGGTGGCATTTGAAAGTGGTGAGGCGTAAAATTGACGTATTTCACTGCGGTGAGCTTGCGTAGCGAGCGAGCCTGAGCAACCTAATTTTGAAAAAAGAGTGAGAAAATGGTGCATTTTTTAGGAAGCAGGAAGGTTAATAAAGCAATAAGATTGAATTATTTATCATTTAAGAAATCGCCAACTTTAATATAGCCTTATAGCCCGCCGTAGAGGGCTATACCGGCTATTAAAGGCCCTCTCCAGCGTTGAAGGCCCCGAGCCGAAGGCGAGGGCCTTTAACAAGGGAGAGGGACTTTAATAGCGGTATAGCCCATCTACGAAGGGCTATAAGGCTATTAGAACATTCTGTCACTAGAGGTCAGAATGTTCTAACAAAAAAAACAAAGCCTTTTGGGAGCGTGAGGGGATTGGAATCCCCTCAGGTTCCCTGAAGCCTTTGTCCACAGCCAGAGCTGCGAACAAAGAAACATTGGAAGGTTGGTGCTCCAGGCTTATACCAGCCATTATAAGCACAGAGCACTCCATTGTTCTCAATGGAGCTCCCAACATTCCAATGTTCTAATGAGCTATAGAGAACAATCTTTGCGTATGCTGATGTTATTCTTTGCCCATATTAACCTTTGAACACACACATTCTTGTAATGTTTTAACTATACAATAAATATATTAATCGACTGTGCAGTGCTGTACAGTGCTGGGAAAGAGCAGGCTGGACTCGACTGTGTCAGTCGCAGCCACTTAGCTCCGACATGCAAGCAGGCACACAGCCCACTGAGCTACCCTGATGGCCTCCTTTGGCAATGTTATTTGCCCCTCATGACACAGCCTTGACCAGAAAATTCCCTGCTTGAACTGGGGCCCATGACAACCTTCCCATGCCGCGCTGAGTTTAAGAGAAGGTTTGTACGACTGCCCCTGGTACTGGTTTGAAAGCTCAGACATCAGCAGCTTTCACTGGAACTACTGTGCAATTCAGACACACTTCCTCAGAAAACTGAAACCCTGCTAAGGTCCCACATATTAACCCTCCCAACAATCACCACATTACCCCCTTCAACTCTCTGCGCATTCTGAAACACTTTCTTCAGTGAGACCCAGAGGCATTCTGGTACTTGCAGTTTTTCACACCACATCAATGTTAGTATTCTGAAGTTGTTTTCTAGTGAGACTCTGCGGTATTCTGGTTCCTTTAGCCATTCACATCACAGTCTTTCCTGTATTTTCTCAGCTTAAAGTCAATATAAAATGCATCTAATTAATCACCTTAGATACGTTCTCCAGATAGTTTTCTGACACTCTTTGAGTTCTGGGTTGTTATATGAGTATATATGCCATGAAAAATTGAGACACCATTTCACCAAACTCCGCATCACCCAAACAATTACCTCTACCCAGCTAACAATAAAAGCGGACAATTTGAATTCGGCAAGGGAGCACCCCGAGGTGGAGCAGGAAAAATTGAACAAGGAAGTGAGTGAGGGCCGCATGGTCGGATCCTTTGAGGATTGGCCTATGGTCAATTTGATAGTGTGACTCATTGGAGTGGTGCCAAAAAAAGAGAAAGGTCAATTTCGCCTCAGACAACATCTGTCGTGGCTTGAAGGTGGCTCGGTTAATGATTTTATTGACGAAAGGGAGGCCACAGTGTCATATTCATCAGTTGACAAAGACGTGTTGCGGGCGCAACGGTGATGATGGCAAAGTGCATCATTAGGTCGGCTTTCCGGCTACTTCCAGTCCACCCAGATGATTGGGACCTACTGGGGATCCAGTTTAACGGCCACTGGTACGTGGACAAGGCACTGCCGATGGGCTGCTCCATGTCCTTTGCACTGTTCGAATGTTTCAGTACGTTCCTACAATGGTTGTTCACGGAACAGACGGGTCACCAAGGAGTAACGCACTACCTGAATGACTTTTTCTTTGTGGGCACCCCAGGCTCCGTGGACTGCCAGGATGCGCTGGACAGGTTCCAAGAGATCATGGGGGAGTTGGGTGTGCTGCTGGCACCAGAAAAGACGTTGGGGCCCTGTACGGCCCTGTCATTTCTAGGAATTGAACTGGACTCGGAGGCGATGGAGGCTCGCCTACCAGCTGACAAGAAGCTGCAAATGTTGGGGCTGCTGGCAGCTATGTTGGCACAACATAAAGTCACGGTGACGGACATACAGGCGCTATTGGGTCACCTGAATTTTGCATGCAGGGTTGTGAGAGTAGGGCAGAATTTTTGTAGGCGACTGGGCAGGGCACTGGTGGGAAGGAAACCACAGCATCATCATGTGAGACTGTCGGCAGGGGTGAGGGAGGACCTGAGGATGTGGCAGTTCTTTTTACAGAACTTCAATTGCGCACCAATGATGCGTGACGACGACATGGTCTGGGATGTGAAGAATGTTTCAGATGCGGCAGGTAGCGAGGGATTTGGGCTATATTGGCAAGGAAAATGGTGTGCAGGACAGTGGCCCCAAGAGTGGGCAGGAGGGGGACAGAGCAAAGCCTTCTTGGAGTTTTTCCCACTGGTGGTAGCGATTTTGCTGTGGGGGGAGCTGCTGGCTCACAGAAGGTGACGTTCAGAATAGACAATATGGCAGTAGTGGAAATTTTGAATCGACAGTCTGCAAGGGATGCGCAAGTTGTGAAACTGCTAAGAGTGCTTGTGCTAGGCTGCTTGCGGCATTATATTGCCTTTCGTGCAGTGCATGTGCCAGGGGTGGACAATGACATATCTGATGCTTTGTCTCATTCACAGTGGGGGAGATTCTGTGTGCTAGCCAAGGACGCGGACAAGACACCGACCAGCATGCCGCGGCAATTGTGGTACGTAGGCAACACAGGATGTTGCAGCTGGTTCTAGGTTCACTGGCGCAATCAACGAGGGTGGCATACATGACGGCATGGGGGGAGTTCTTAGGCTCGGGGGCAAGGTGACGGGATTCAATGGTGGGTCGGCAAGAAGATGTAATACAGTTTATACTGTCTTTGATTGAAAGATGGCTCACGAGGGTGACAATAGCGGGTAAATTGGCAGGGATAGCTTTCATGAGAAAGCTCTTGTGGGGGTACGCTCCGTCTGCGGGGTAAATAGGTTTGTACATGTTGGAAGGGTGGGCCCGAGAGTGTGGCCCAGGTCAGGAACCCCCTGTCATGGGACCTTCTGAAGAGAGTGTTGCAGTCGTTCCCAAAGGTGTGCAGGGATATCTCTGAGCTTTGTCTCTTTTCCACGTTGATGTGGATGTTCGTGGGAGCTTTCCGGGTTTCGGAATTGTTGGGCTCCAAATGGGGGGAGGGTTTGTTATGGACCGAGGTTTCCCTACTGGGGAAGAGGGTCTGCTTGTGGCTGAGGAAATCTAAAATGGACCAGAGGGGCGCGGGTCGATGAGTCTCGTTACAGGCAGCGGAACCTGGCTTGACCTGCCCGTATAGGTGGGGAACGAAATGGAGGTCTTTAGCCTCAGACACGTTGGGTTTGGTGTTCAGGCATTCTGATGGGCGGGTGGCGAAGGGATCGCAGCTCCTGGCTATAATGAGGAAGACCAAGACCCACTTGGGGTTGGATGGAAAATGTTTTGGGACTCATTCCTTCAGGATTGGAGCTGCGTCAGAAGTGAACAATCGGGGTTGGGGACGAGGGGACATCATGAGATTGGGCAGGTGGTCATCGGACTGTTACCAGCGTTATGTGCGCAGTGCTCCAGGCCTGTTATAGCGCGGTTATGTGTTTTCCTGTGTTCATTCATGTTTCTCGTTTCAGGTTCGGTGATGGGTCCCCTCGCCAGGCAAATGTCCATTTGGATCGTGGGTCATTCTTTTGTGAAGTGGACCCAGGTCCAGGCCCGCTCCAGCTATTTTGGTAAGACCCTTGGCTTTAACAAAGAACTGTTCAGTGTCTGTTGGAAAGGGAGAGGGGGAATGCTCTGGAAAGAACTTTTGCAAGTATTGAATAGGATGTTGGTGGCTGGTAGGTGCCCCGACGTCCTGGTCATTCACCTAGGTGAAAACTACATGGTTAAGGAGACGGGCCTGGCACTGATGAGGTGCATGAAGTGCGATTTGGACGTAATCAAGCATCAGTGGTCAGGGTGCGCAGTAGTGTGGATGGTGCCGCGTTGGGTTTGGAGGGGTGCTGTGAACCCAGGGACTGTGGACAAGGCCAGGAGGAAGGTAAATGTGGAGATGGTTAGTTTGTGCCGTCAGTTAGGCTTTGCCAGGATTCGGCATAAGGACATCAGATACGATACGCCAGAGTTTTTCAGGGGGGACGGGGTCCATTCGTCCAGGCTAGGCATGGACCTGTATTTGTTGGAGTTGAGGGAAGTACTGGCAGGATGTTGGGCATGCACAGAGGCTGAACAGGGCACTTTTTCGAGGGTCCAAAAAGGGGTAGGGGTCTAGACAGGGGATTAGGGGGGCAGGGAGTCAGGTTGAGGAGGCAGGGGCAAAAAAATGGGGAGGCAGCGTTTCTGCCTACTCTCACGCCTTTTCCTGGGTGGCGGGGTTGTTTGAAAGTTGGCCAAGTTTGGCTGGAGTTTTGTAGTTCTTGTTAAGTGTGGGGAGTTTGTGAATAGGAGCAGGGAAAGGTTAAACAGGCAGGAAGTTTACATTAGAGGTTTGTTAGTTACAGTTGCATAAAGGCAGGTAGGATTTTAGGTCATGGGAGGTTAGGATTTATAAATGCTATATTGTTGAAAGTTATTTATTGTATGTTGCAGGGTGGGGGTTTATGATGTGGGGATCGTAGGGGTGGGGGGATCCAAGGGGTCAGGTAATTTGATGTATAGAGAGGTTGTAGTTTTGTAAGGCAAAGTGCCAGTGTTAAAAAAAATTGAGATATGCACCTGTTTCAATAAAGCGGCCTTTTACACACACAAAATGGTTGTCGGTGTGATTTGCCCCCCCTTTCCCTCCCAATGCTGCAAATCTAAACATTAGTCCTCGGGACAGTCGTGACTCGAAATTCTCAGGGTGGAGGGTGTTACATAAAAAACGTACCTTCCTAATCCCGATCCCGCGCCGTCTCAGAGTCCAGTTCCTGGGCTGGTCCGGACTCCAGAGCAGGAACAGGTCTGGGCATGCTAAGTATGGGCGAAATTTGTAAATTCGCGGGCCGCGAAATCCGCGAATTTGCAGATTTTTTTTTGCGTGTTCGCGGGGCTTTTTGTGTGTTCGCGGAATTTTCCAGCGCGGCTACCGCGAGGTTACCCATGCGGTCGTACATGGGCTAGTTGCATGCTCGCGTTGTGCAATTGCGTGTTCGCGTCCGTTTTTGCGTGCTCGCGGACAAAAAGTCTCATGACAAGGAAAAAATCTGCAAGCTTGCGAATTGCGACTTTTTGGACAAATTCGCATGATTCGCTGAACGTGAATTTGTCAAAAATTCGCAAATTCCGAGAGCGGAACAGATTTTACGCCCAGGCTTAGAAAATGCAAGCGACATGCTCTAACTGAGATTGGACAAAGAGCTTGCTGAAGAAAAATGCCTAAACACAAGGGCAGGTGTTCCCAGTGTTTTAATCTGTGCCAGTGTTAGCAGGTAGTGGACTCCGGCTCTCTTCTGCGGGTATTTTGACAGAATGCAAGATGGAAATGCAGTGAAGGGAAAGTTGACTAATGGAAAACGCGGAAATGAAAAACGTACCGGCATGAGCAAGATAAAAGATAGTGGCAAGAAAAACTTCAGAGTACGCGGCCGGTGTCTCACCCTGAACCAATCCAGCATTAGCAGCGCCAGGATTGGCTAGGGCACGGATACGGCCCACCCACTAGGAGACCGGGGGCTACAACGGCTTCTCGGGTTCCCCTCTCCCTCGCTCTCCTGAAGGTATAGTACATTGGCTGACAGTGCGCATGTATGGGCTGGTCATAAAAATGACCAGCCCAAACCTGAACATACGCACTATGTGCCGCTGTCAGTGACAGTCTGACTGTCACTCAAACCACGTGATTGAGTGCTCCCGCAGCCCCGCCCCACCACCTTCAGTGGTCGATTGCCGCGTGTGCTGTCCCAGCAGCGTGAAAGTGGAGGAGTCGACAGAATTGCTTCATTTGCTTGCTATAACACATTTAGGGGCGATGTGGCTAGTGGGGCAACGCCCCGAAGGGTCACTTTGCTCCTTTATTCCATGAGCCACACTCTTTGTAAAAAAAAAACATTTTCTGACTCTGCTGAAACCTCATGCCAGAGATTCCTTCCACAATCTTGAAACATTTGTGGGCGATTTCATCAGCTGCCCAGTCAAGGCTGCTGATGCTGGAAAGGACCTCCACTTTAAGAACAAAGCTGCCAAAGGTAAACAGATACTTTTTAGGAGTAATTGGATGGAGGACAACCCAATAGTCGGCTTGTTGAGCAATTATAATTGTTTTTGCTTTTCAAACTTAGAATGATAGTTTGGTTTGTATTTATGGGCTTAAATAATGTTTTTTTATGTCGCCATAAATATTGGAATAAAGACGTCCAGCCAGGAAATGATGAAACAAAATGGTTAACTAGGAAAGGAGCAGGACAGACCATTAGGAGCAAAGGGGTGGGTGAAAATCCACATAAGAGTAAGAGACTCAGGCTGGGTGACATGATCCAATATCAATAATCTTGTTTGCAAAACCCTTGTCCCTCTCCAATTCCCTTTGGGTCATAACCGGAGGTGTTCTGATTGCAAAAGGGCCTGTAAATGTAATAGTTTAACATGCACAAATCCTCCTTTAGCATGACCTGCAAGACCAGATGTCAGACCTCCTATTCCTTTACTCTCATGCAACCTTCCTATCCTTGCTCCTCACTGGGATGAGCTGCAGTGATAGACAACAGACTATCTAAAACCTTTCTCCTTACATGCTATTATAGGGCATCCTGAGAATGGTTGACTGCTTCAACCATGTGTTTATCCCAGGGGCGTAATACAGGCCCCCGCAGCCCAGGCGTTGCGGGGGGGGGGGGGGGGGGCACGCTCCAGGGGCCCCCTCACTAAGTCAGTAAGCCTCTTCATCTTGATGGTGGGCAAATGAATTAAATGGTGCACATGCACGCCCGGGCCCCAGCCGGGCCTCAGTCTGAGCCTCTTCATTAATTAAATCCTGCTCGGGCCCCGGACGGGCCTCTGAGGCTCTTTATTAACTAAATATGCACTTGGTGTGCGCTGTTGTCTCCGCAGAGGGGCTCCCAACTCCACCACACAAAAAAATAGTAGCTAGAGAAAGAATTTAAATGCCATATTTCCAAAAATACAACTTTTTTGCGCTTTTCAAGATGTACCCATGTGTTGGGAAATGGTCTTTGTGCTTTCTTTTTCGATAGTTAATCTTTCGAAATGTAGGTAACAGTTGATATGTGACGGATGCCTTTATTTACTGGAGCACAGTACCTTCTAAAATATCATTGTCAATCAAACACTTATACTTAAATTAAGTATGCCTTGGCTATTTGAATTTTATTTGCAATTTATGATTTTACCGTTTTTAGTTTTAAAACAATATTTTCCGACTGAGTTCCGAAGAGCATTGTTGTGTTCTGTGGGGCAGATCGGGAGACCCTGGGGCTGTGGCTGTGGACCCTACACTCAGGGGGCACCTAGGGCAACTACAGGCCTACCACGTGGCCTAGAAATAACAGAGGCGGACACTGTGTGAACTGTTGCTGGTTCGCCGCTCCGCACCCGAATGAACGTGCGTGCGTGCGTGCTCCTGTTTATTATAGGAAGTCACATGACCCAACGTTAGACGCTGGGTGCGTCAGGAGCGTCTAACAACCATGAACACAACAAGCATCAGTGATGTAAATGCAGCTTTAGGCAGCAGAACTGTCATTTTTTAATGCTAAAACCAGCTGATTACCTTACCTGGAAACAGGCGTAAAAGCAGGCAAGGCTCCAGTTGGAGGTCATCTAAATGATGGTGCACAAATAAATTGATGGTGCAAACTCACGCCTGGGCCCCAGCCGGGCCTCTGAGCCTCTACATTAATTAAATGGAGCTCGGGGCCCGGACGGGCCTTGCTCTGATGCTCTTTATTAATGAAATGGTGGGTGGGTGGGTGCGCGCGGCGCGCTGTTGTCTCTGCGTCACCCGTCTGCGTGGTCTTCAGGGTGGGGCAGGGGCTGGTGACCAATGCCAGATTGAGTTGGTTGTCATGCGCATTGCGGAGCGCACGCAATTAAAAGTGCGCGTGAGACTTGTGAGGTGCACCAGAGACTGAGAAGAACAGTCACCGGCCATAATTTAAGTCACCGGCCATAATTTAAATTATTACTAGCCCCTGCCTTCTGCTGCCCGCTCGCGCCTGCCTCTAAAGATGCAGGCCAGGCCAGCCCTCAGGTCAGGTGAGTGCCCCGGCCCCTGGCCAGGCCTCGGAGGCTCTTTAGTAATAAGGAGTATGTTGAGAACAGTAATAGCAGTAGTAATAATAGTTGCGTAGTTAGGTTACATGTCTTAGTCATGCGGCTTCAAAGCGCTGTGAAATACACTATTGGAGACTGCAGACCTCTAGCCTGTTTTGAAACCTGGTTTATCTACAGCCATTGTAAGCTGCAAGCAATTCGCGTCGTGTACACCTCATTTCGAGTTTTAACCCTTTTCTCTACATTGATCTGTGTTTTGCTTCATGCTTATGTTAAGGCACTTGATTTAAACAAGGTTCTTTTTTAGGTTGTATTGTTTACCAAACTGGTTCATCTATTTTCGTACAATGTAAAATGATTATAAACTGAAAGAAGCATCATTGTGACTGGTCCATACACCTGACAGTTAAAGAAAAGAATGTACTACCTTTTATAGCAAATAGTAGGAATTCACCTTTGTACTTTGTGCTGAGGCTGGTGTGATGTTGCAACCATGCTGTAAGACAACCCAGTAGGTAAACGTTCCTGCTACTGAGAACTGTTTCCATAGGCACCAAATTCTGTGAGGATAGGGGTGCCAGGAGTATTTCAGTGGAGGGGACCTACGTTTGTAGGGAGAATGTGTGAGCTAAAGGGACAGGGAGCAGAGAAGTGGAGGGCAGTGTACCATCCGAGTGGCCCGTGTGCAATGGGGCTGTATTCGTGCAAAAGGGCCAAAGAGACTAGAGGGCAGTGAGTGTGCAAAGGTTGCAGCCAGTACTGAGTGCAAAAGGCAGGGTGAGAGCTAAGTGGGCAATATATATGCAGAGGGGGTCGAGTGTAAACTCCAGGGCAGGGTGCAAAGGGGACAATGTGAGAGCAGAATGGGCTTGGAGCTGAAAAGGCAGTGTGTGAGCAGAGTTAGAGAGTAGGCAGGGTGGGCTTGAAGCGAATGTGCAGGGTGCACAGCGGGTTATAGTGTGACAGAGGCGCAGCAGCACAGGAGGGGTCGTGCACAATGCAGCTTCAGGACCAGGTTCAGCTATTGAGACGCAAATCTAGGCACACAATAAATGCCCAGAAAGTGACTGAAAACTATTTCTGGGGACCCGCTCCGTGTATATTGGTCCTGGTGCTTGTTTATTCCATTAAGCATGTTTCAAAATGCTGACATACTGTCATAACAGTGAATGGAGGGGTTATGATGTGCACAGGATCGAACATTTTGTTAATGTAGTAGACCCGAGAAGGGATTTCACTGCCATTTGTTGCAAAGACTTACAGTCACCACCATGTTGCATTTTGGTGAATATACCATGCGGCACTTCTCCACTCCCATTTAGAAGTCAAACAGTTTCCCTTTGGAGACTTGATATTATACGATACCGGGTGCACAAAAAGCAGTCATACACCACTTACAGCCAGCACACTGATGTCGCCCTATTCAAATATAATGTGGTACCTCAGACGTATTAGATTACGAATAGCTTTAATGTCACGTACACAAATACATATAATTCTGCAAGACCATAAGGTTACATACCGTAACTCATCTTAATATCGGTAGGTAGATTTAACAATGTTATCTAACACAATTAAAAACATCAGCAGCAAGTTTCGGCGTTGACACTTAAAATATTTGTTTAAAAAAATTATGCAAGTTGGTTTTAAAAGATACTATTTATCTGACATGGGGTTTAACTTCCTTTCGCCTTGCACCAGAGAATCTGGCAAACCAAGCAGGCATAACCAGCGGCAACACTGTCTACACTGCACCTGCTGCACCCTCTGCTTGAGTGGCTCCCCTTCCCGGATTGTGCAGAGACGTAGGTGAGGTGAAAGAGGGAAGACCACACTTAAAATGGTTTCGGCAAGGCCGGATCATCCATTCCCCCTCCTAGGGCAAGGGCAGAAATGTAACTGTAGGGTAGGAAGGCCCCACTCTTGAAATCAGTGAAACTGCGTCATCAGAGGAAAGCTGTGTGAGGCTGTTCATGTTTTAAAGCAGAAAGCATAGACGCCAATGCCCAAAAATACCAGGGATAGTGAAAGTGACATCAGACGCCCTTTGACCTTGTGGTATCTGTGTTGACCCGCATTCCTAGACACTGTGGCTGACCCTCAACAGCCCCCTATTTGCTGCTGGTGTGCGCAGATAGGCTGTCTGTGGCAACAGTACCCTGCGGCCAGCCTATATGGCGTTTGCCTCTTCACTCTCCCAATTGGCTGTGTCACAGTGAGTGTTACTGTCAAGAGGTGAAAGTTGTCCAATGTGCAGCACTGGCCACCCACAGGGGCCAAAAACAGGCCCCGGAGCCCCCGTGTTGCGGGAAGGACCCTGCGCTCCAGGGGCCCTCTCACTCAGCGGAGGCGGCAAGCGGCCTGCGGTTCCCAATCTGTGCACTGTGGCACCCTGGTGCACCATCAAAACTAGCCTGGGGCGCCGTGAGCACTAATGGGAATTCAGTGCTTTGAAGTCCTTAGGCTGTATGGGGCCTGCGCTGCACTGCAAAGGCATAGGTTATGCCCCTGAAGTTCTTCTCACATTTCACAATTCAGGCATCTGAGGGAATCACGTGACGGACAACAAAGGAATCTTGTTGCTAAGGGTTATTTCTCTTATGAGTAGTCGCTTCCTTTTAATGGTGCGACTAATTGATGTAAGACCACATTGCGTCTCAGTAGAGGTACTGCTCAGTAGGCAGTTGTGTGTCTGATGGGAGATATAGTTTTTTGAGTTAAAAGGCACAAGGTTCGCTATGGTGGCTCCGATAGGTATGGAACTGAAAAAGGTAACATGCAATTATATAACTCAATATTTTAATTACAGATTTGAACGGCCAAAAGTACATTCAATCCTAACTACCAAGACTGTAGCTTTGTTCCAGGCACAAGATCGCTTGTATGTACCTTCATACCGGAACCGAGAAGAGGTGCCTGCATATTATAACCGATACTCCAGTTTGCCATTCGTAAACCCAGTGATGAAGGACACAGCCCATATTTTTCGCTAACCCCTCCCCATCATTCAATCAAGAAGCATCTCCTTGTGCCCCACATGTCTGTATGTATATCCACCCCATGCCTCTCTATTCCCTGTTGTGCCTGTAAGAAGGCATATGACCAACACTGATGGAGCCATTTTTCAGTGGCAGTTGTCAGCTACTCACACTCAAGCATGTTGGACAGTGTAGAACAGCGCAGTTTTCGGCAGCTATGCCCCCTGCCTTGTAGTTGCGCTGTAACGCTTAAAGGATAGGCATGCCTATGTTCCTTGCATCTCTGCAACCGACTCTCTGCTTCGGAACAATCGGGGCATGCAGGTATCCCGTACACACTTTACTTTATCTTTTCCCAAAGAGCAGCACTCTGGTCAAACGTGTCTCTGTTCCCATTCTTGAACAGGAGACCTATTTGGTAGAGTAATTTAACTGAGAATTAGACCACATTCCTCGGCTTACAAACAGAACATAGTGGGGATTTATACACAGGGCTTTAAGTGGGCCTGGTCGTGCCTGTGCATAGCACTGGCAGTTCTTATATGCCAAGACGGTCCCTATCAGGTATCCCTTTTTGCACTCACCATGAAAAAAAGACATCTTACCTCTGCAGCAGTACCACCCTTCACTGCCTTTGATGTAACTTCACAGAGACTTGTTATAGTTCTTTCCAGTCCTACCATTTCAGAACTGAAGCATTCTTAATATGCTATACTACAAAGGCATGGTTGTTGCTGATTTATCTTATGCAACTAACAACCCATTGACAAAGCCAATAGTACTTCTGTAGGTGTAATGTTACTTGCTGTATTATATATCTGGATGTAATGACAGAAGTAGCAAAATACCAGTGGGGCGGCACACTAAGCTAAGCATAGATTTTCAGTTTATGTGCTTTTTAAGCCAAGCCCTTAATTACATCAGCCACAACCCTTTCTGAGACCAGACAGTTTTTTAATCCTACTTAAAGCCCTGCTTATATGAGATCCCCCCGAACCCTGCTTCAATTGCATGGTGCTCTCCCACAGAGCGTTTATGCCTCACCACTTTCAAACATCACCAGCCACCACTGATTGTCAATCGGGTTTTTATGGAATTTCAGGTTTGGGTTTGTCTTTCAAAGTTCCATGTTATTGTCCATTAATGTCCATTCTAATTCAGACTCTTCATAGTTATTCTTCAGCCATAGGCACTTCCTGAGACAATAGGACCACTCTTTGGCATTGTTCTGATTGCTGCAGTTCCTGAGACAATAGGATCGCTCCTTGGCATTGTTCTGATTGCTGCCTCAGTTAAATAATCTGCTTTTGACATTATTGTTACAAATGGCATAGCTTATATGTTAAGAGGGTTTCCCACTTTCTCATTAGAACTTTGAGAAAAACAATGTAGAGGCATTTTGTTTAAATGTTGGATGTTTCAAATGAAAATATGCCAGATTTTTGGGCGGTGGGGCAAAGTTGTAGGTGGTGGGCTGGGCCACCAGGGGGGGCCCCTCCATGTGTTTTGCAGGGGGGCCCCCTCAAGTTTCGTTACGCCACTGGTTTACCCCTGTAGATAAGTAACGGCTTTATGTACCATGTGTTGTTAAAGGAAAGCACACCTCTTGCCTCAAATTTGCTAGCTGATCTGCTCAGAAATCCTTACAGATTTCCCTTTCTCCCTCAAGCAACACTATTAATGCATTTTGCGTTACAATTAGCATGTCCTACACCTCTGTAAACCTGGATCTAATTTTGTGAGCCCAACTGTTGATGAGGGATAATGTGTGTGTAAATTCAACTCTGCAGTGTACTACACTAATGAAGGTGCCTTTTCAGAGGGTCCTACTGAAAATAGAAATTCTGTTTTTAAATGCATTGGCGAGTGTTTTTATACTACTGGAGTATTTCGGCAAAATACTGAATAAAAATATTATGAAACAAAAACATTGTGTCAAGGATATTGGGATGTCCAAAGTATCATGGTCAGGTAAAAATAACAATTTAAATCTAGTTTTTAAGATTTTTGTAAAAATATTGTTTTCTAAATTATTGATGCATATAGTGTTTTTTATGGTTATTTTATTAATTTTTTTGTAGTATTTAAATATTGTTGAATGTCAATTTTTGTGTCAAT
The DNA here is from genome assembly GCF_964261635.1 of Lissotriton helveticus. Classification (NCBI taxonomy): domain Eukaryota; kingdom Metazoa; phylum Chordata; class Amphibia; order Caudata; family Salamandridae; genus Lissotriton; species Lissotriton helveticus. Next base: position 1,513,496,231 of record NC_136061.1, on the reverse strand, counting down.
TGTTTGGTTCTAACTTATTTAAAGTACTATGAAAATAATATACATATTTTTTAAAATATTGATTCTTAAGCGGCGTGTCCAAGATGGTGGACGGTTGAGACATTCCTCTCTGTCTCTCTGTACAGCCACCACCGTAGCATTACCATCCAGCCTTCCAACACCCTTTTAACTGATCCTGCTGAATCCCTCTGCCATCCAGCTGTTAGCGCCGAATGGTGGTCCAATAACCGGAGTTATCTTTCAAAACTCTCAGAACGCACCATGCTGGGCGGGGCTGTCCTGCACAGAAACCGAACTGAGGGCACGTTGAGGAGATTGGCCGGCCCCCTGGAGTATGAGATGCCTAGTGACAATCACCACAAGACAGGGTCCCGTGCCGCCTCTTAGCCTCAAGTGAGGAAGTGCTGGTAGAGCCCCATCGGCTGGCGTTGGCGGAGTGGAGGGCCACTCTGGACATAAGAACAAGGCAGAAGCGGGAAGTCTGGTAGCAGCCGCGGCCGGCAGTGGGAGTATCTGCAGGGCGGTGACATGAGGAGGGGGAGGGGCAGGGTGGGGGTAGTAATGTATGGATTACGGAGCTTCACAAGTAAGTAAACATTTAAATAAATAAAATGAATTTCGTTGAGTACACTGCATTCCCAAATGCGATGCAGTGCGTGCAGCGTCATTCGTTTTATTTATTTAAATGTTTACTTACCTGTAAAACTCCGTATTCCATACATTACTACCCCCCACCCTGCCCCTCCCCATCCCCATGTCACCGCCCTGCAGGTACTCCCACTGCCGGCCGTGGCTGTCTGGTAGGGCTTTCTCCCATTCCTGGAGCTGCCAGTGAAGGAGTGGTCATGATGAGGATTGACGGCGCAGCGGACCCCCCAGGTTCAATGACCCCCACAAGGGCGCAAGGCAGGAGGACCAACCCCTACTTGGAGATCCACACAAGGTGAGTGTGGGAGGGAGTAGCAAGAATCAGTCCCCATCCCCCTTTTTCCTAGATGACTGCCAGAAAGCTGTGTGGGCTGGGTTGCAGCTTGTGGGCTGCCCGGACTTTCCTGCTCGGCGATTGCGGCCAACCATATGGCCCACAGCTGCCACACCCTGTAAACGGGGCCGGCACGGCGACTGCCCCGGTGGAGCAGACATAGAGGTGGGCCTCAGGCTTGGCCGTCACGGACAGCCCATGCGGGGCATCTGGGTTGAGTGCTTTGCTGGGGGAAAGGGAAAACATCCCTCTCCCCCCTCATGAGTGGTACATAGGTCCCCTAGACCACTATGAGGCCTATGGAACTCATGGAAATCATGCCTGCATGAATGCAGAAGCGACCACCCCATATGCCAGCGCCACTCCTTTTACTCCTCTCCCACCAAGCCACAACACAGTTCTTGGAGGCCTGGGAGCTGCAAGCGCACGTGCTCCCTCCCAATGGTGGTGCCAGCAGAGATTCCAGAAGGCAGAATAGCGCCTTCCTGCTTATGGCTTGCATACCCCCCTCTAAATCCACCCAACACCGATAATGAGCTGTTTTCTTTGAGAGAGACACAACCATAGCTGGTATTCGTCAACACCAACGCCTACTGCCTGCCCAACAAGATCCCCTGGGAAGGCAGGCAAGAGGCGCGTCTTACGGACGGTAGAAACCCTGTTGGAGGCCACACCTAGGCATTCTCACAGAGAAAGACCACATACTCCTCATTGTGAGCCAGTAGACCCTATGTCCATGACACGGCTGGACCTCAACAAGGGACACTGCAGCCGACTGGTGCAGTGGCAGTGAACTGAATAAAGAAGGACCGCTCTCTTAAGGAGCGGTTCGAGAAGCAAGGAGGAGCAGTCATAGAAGAGAAACTGATTGGAGCCGGGGGAGATCGCTGGGCGGACTCGGAGGGGGGTAAAAGTACTATCACAAAGTTTTTCCTGGAGTCCCATTTCACCTCACTCAGAGGGGATCTCCAAACCATGTAGATGGAGTTAGCAGAGGACCTGAGGGAGGTCCGCCGTGACCTGGAGGAAGTGGGAGACAGGGTAGCCACAATGGAGGACCGAGAAACGGGAAGAGGAAATGGAATAGCTCCAGCAGGAGGTCTCCGTCTCAAAAAGCAAAACCTGGATCTCCAGGCACACAATGAAGACTTGGAAAATCACTCCCAGAGAAATATTATCCGCATACTGGGGCTGCCAACACAGGTGGAAGGGACGAGTCTTCGAAGCAATGTCTCTGCACTTTTCCATCACATTTTAGTCACCTCAGAGGAAACAACAATACACCTTGATCACATCCATGGGGTTGGGCCACCCAGATCAGAATAGAATCCACCTGCTGACTTGTGCATGACTTTCAAACAAAAAGAAGATATCCTAAAGAAAGCACAAGAGGTCAACCTGCTGCAATTCTGGGGCCACTTGCTGGTACTCTACCAGGACTAATCCTAGATCACCCTACAAAAACCATTTCACACGGTCACTGAATACCTGCATAAAGCGGGCATACCATACTCATGGGGTCACCCTCTTCAGAGCATATTTCACTTTGAGGAAACGCTACACCAATTGAGGTCTCTTAGGTAAGCTAGTACTTTGCTGCATTTTGACAAGCACATGGAACCCCAGGGTCTAGCCCACCCTCCTGACTGTAGACGACAAAAGAAATCTGGATGAAAGCGAAGGGACCCTTCAATAGCACAAGCCCGGACCCGAATACTATGACTAAGGATGACAGTCTGTGCTCCAGGCACTCTCAGGAGAATCAACCCTCTCTGAAACATCCTGAATTGAATGGGGATCGCCAAAAGTACTGAACAGTTAAAGGGTTGGTGAAGTTCAAACAAGTGGCTCTGGAGAGACCATAACAACACAAGCCTATTTCCCCAATTTCCTGTCCTGCCTATTCTTGTGAATCTTTGGAGTCTCCCATGAACACCTACGAATGCCGTAATTGAACAGTGCTCATAAACACCTCTGTTATTCTGACGGACTCTGGTCAACCAATGTTGTTCTTGATGTTCATTGCTTGTTTCTACTGAGGTTATTTTTATCTTCTTCTTATTCTCTTTCCTCTGCACTGTAGTTGCTATCTAGGTTCTCGCACCTACACCCTGAGAAAGCACCTCACCCACACTCAAAATGCCCTACTCAGTTGACAAGTTGTGAAGGGAGGCACTCTGGCATTCTTTTCCTTTGCTGCATGCTACATGACTTGCTCGTAGTTAGTCTAAATGTTAGGGGTCTAAACAACCCGGTGAAGCGTGTTGCGGTCCTGTCCCTCCTAGAGCAGTCTCAGGCCATCATTTGGTTGCTACAGGAGATGCACGTACTCGCTAAAGATGTAACTCACTTGCGCTTACGCAGGTTCCCCGACAGTGCTGGTCCACACGACCGTCAAAGAAAAATGGGCTAGCTATTCTTCTCCCCCAGAAGTTCCGAGACAAGAACATCTCCTGGTTTATGGAAACCAAAGGGAGGGTATTAGCACTCAGGCTACAATGGGGCTCCCACACCTCCACATTGGCCATCATATACGCATCAAACGAAGAGCAAGAACCCTTCATCACTAATGCCTTGGCAACGATCCTCACCTCCACAGACTCAGAAATTCTGATAGGGGTGACTTAAACCTAGTCATGTACTCCGATATGGACGATTCTAGTCAATGATCCTCCCAAGCTGGGTCCTTCACCTCTGCCGGCCTTAGATGGCTCACCTATGGCACATTATGGGACATTTGGCAGCACCTTCACCCCTCCACAAGAGACTACACATTTTAATTAGCAGCATACAAGTCCTACACATGAATCAACCACTTTCTCACATCCCCTTCCCTCACATCCTTCGTCAGAGAGGTGAGCATTGAACCTTGATCCTTGTTAGACCATGCACCAATAGCGGTAACGATATGGCTGAATGTTACCCGGTCCGAACCTCGCGCGGGTGACTCCGAGATGCTATGCTACAATTCGCACTGATGATAGTGACTATACCCATGGTTATAAAGGACTACCTCATTCACAATGACAACAAAATGTCCCGACTCTCTTTGATTTGGGAAGCACTCAGGTTGCTACTTAGAGGCCAGCTGATTGCTATTGCGGTTTCCGAACTAGAGTCGATTCATAAGTGCATGGAGCCTGGAGATTCTGGCGAGACTTCGAGACACATAGTCTTCTCTTAACGCGCCTTGATATGGACCTGGCAGAATATGCCCTCTTAAAGCTTAAGCATAGATTTTAATTAAGTGGGGAATATAGCGGCCACATGCTGGCCCATAGACTGTGCGGTAAGACAAGGTCCATGGCCGTGGGTCCTGTACGCACTCACAATGTAACGAAGTCTACAAAGAACAGGAGATAGACAAAGCCTTCAAAGACTTCTATAGTGGCCTCTGTGCCAGCCTGGATGCACCAGATAGAAATGCTGCGGTATATCTGTAAAAGATTCCTCTGACAGGCCTCCCCTCAGTTCTCGTGGCTGAACTGGATCAACACATATGGCTTGACAAGGTAATTGCAAATATAGCCCATCTCATAATCTCCAAGGCCCTGTGTCCAGACAGCTTTACTCCCATATTCAATAAGACTTTTCGTCAAGAATTAGCCTCCCCTCCTGACTTGGCTGTTTAATTCCTTCCTTGATACTGGTTCTCTCACTGACACCATGCTAGAAGCCTCCATCTCGATGATTCTTAAGCCACATAAAGATCCCAAGAACTGCAGAGCCTATAGACCCATCTCCTTGCTCAACATGGACGCTAAGTTATTCGCAAGCATCCTGATAGACCCTGATAGACCCTGATCACTCAGGCTTTATCCCGACGTGCCAATGTGAAGACAACACAAAATGCCTCCTGCATCTCTGGGACCTAATCCAGAGGTGTCGGAGTGAGGCCATCTTCCTCTCCATCAACATGGAGAAAGTGTTTGATCATGTCCACTTGCCCCCCTTATTGCTTGGATTTGTTGTATGTACAGCCTCCCCAGGGACTTGGCTCGAGTCAACAAGGTCTCCTCTTCCATGTTTCCAATCACCAGGGAACGCCTCAGGACTGTCCTCTATCTCCTCTCTTATTTGCACTATAACCAGAACCCATGGCTCAGAGAATCAGTGACAACCCTCGAATATCAGGGATCTGCCTGGGGGCTGACACTCACACGTTCAGCCTTTATGCGGCTGACATAATTTGATCTCATACACACCATTCGACCTCATTCCCCTCACTGTTGGTGGAAAGGAGAATGCTCAACGAAGTATCAGGATTCAAGGTCAACATCCAAAAATCTAAAATTCTGAATTTTTCAGTCCCCCAACCCTTGACAGCTGCGCTACAAGTGCAGTTTCTTTTTGAATGGGCATCAGAGACCATACGACACTTGGGTATCTTGTTGGCCTCCACCACCGTGAAGACACGGATAGCCAACCACGGCCCCCTGCTCTCGCAGACCAATTAATCATAATAGGCATAATAAGGCGGGCAGACCGCTAACTGGGCAGTAGTGAACACGATGCCATTTCAATGATGATACCATGACCGCCAAAGTCATAATCGGCACATAGTTTCTTTTTGTTTTCATTTAGCAGCTATTTTTCTGTATTGCTAAGTGGACTTTTGTAGTCTATTCCTGTCATTTTCTGTCAGATTTGCGAGGAGCAACTTGCGGTTATCTGCTACTGATCATTGGATAAGGTAATACGTTTTTTAAATTTCTCTGCACGTTTTTGAGGGTAAGGGGGATGTTTGTAGATTTAGTTACTGTTAGTTCTAGTGTTGTTTTTTTAGCAATGCTAATTGTGTACATTTCTAATATATAGTATTTAATCTGTGTCCCCTAATATCATTCATGCTAACATTCTGTGCATATTCTGTCAACTCAATCACCCAAGAAACATTTCAGTTCATGGTATGTGTTGAAACTTATTTCAACACATCTCTAAGATAAGATTCACATTGCCTCCTTTACTTCAGTATTTCTCCATTGGGGGTCCCTTGACCTGTTCTACACCATAGAACCCAAATGACCTGTGTTTTTCTTGTGCCTCGGCTTCGGCTATATTTGCTGCAATGGGGTATCTCATGTCATTATCTTTAACTGCCCTCATGTGTTCACTGATTCTGTTCTTGCGAATCCTGATAGTGCTCCCCACATATATGTGTTTGCATATGCATTCTATAGCATAAATCACATATTTGGAGATGCAATTTATATTGGATCTTATTTCAAATGTCATGTTAAAAAGCCGTCAAATTTATTTGTCTTATGATGGTCCCATCTCCACATTCTGCAGTGGCCACATTTGTATTCCTTCATCCAATGTTTCTGCCGGCTTCTCACCAGGTAACAGGACTCATTATGTTCTTAAGAGATCTCCCTTTACAAAAAGTAATATCCAGCCTAAAGGAGGTAAAATATTCTATAGTCTTATTCTTACACAAAATCTGCCAATGTTTTTTCATACTTCGTACTAGTATGTTGGACATGTGTGTGTGATCTGGCACCAGGGGATCCTTCTCTGATTTATCTTGTTTCATGCGTGCCTGTCTTAAGGTGTCTATTCTCTGTATTTTTGTTATCCTGTTTTTTGCTTTTGTAAGTTTAACTGTATCGTATCCTCTAGTGATAAATCTGGTGTTCATGTCTCTCATACACTCCTGGAACTCCAGGTCATGACTGAAGTTTTGCTTAGCTCACAGGATTTACCTATATGGTATGGCCCTGATTTGGTACCTGGGATGTGCACTTGAAGCATGCAGAATCACATTGCATGTGTGGGTTTGCAGTAGAGGCTGATATGGATCTCATTGTTTTGTATGAGCGTTGGCAACATTTCTTGTTCTTCCCATTACTATTTAGGTGGTTACAGAAATGATTTACTTTCTCTGTCATACTAGTGCAAATCATAATGCAGTCTTCGCTGTATCAACCCCAATAAAGATTTGAATCATTCCATGACATGCCCACCACACCCCATATCCACTCCCCCTCCAGCCTTCCGATGAATAGGTTGGCATACAAAGGAGAACATCTGGAGCCCATGGCCACGCCCTGTATCCGTCTGTACCAATTATCTTTTTTAAAAAAAGACATTTTTTAAAATCAGTTTTGCCATGTCCAAGAGCATTTTATTGTTTTACAATAGGCTTATTGATTTGGTTCCCAGTATATATTTTAATGCCTGGACCCCCAGGTCTTGTTTAATACTGGTGTACAGGGCTGTGCTACTAGTGTCATGTTTGGTTCTGATGTTAGATCTGATAGTAAGCTTAAAATATGCTTAGTGTTGCTTAAGTGAGAGAGTACGTTGGTTACAAAAGGTTGTAGAAAGATGTCCACATTCTGCCAGTCTTTCTGTTGTACCATCGATATTTGATATTATTGGTCTCCTTGGTGGAAAAGGGAGATGCTTGTGTATTTTTGGAAGAGTGTTTACGCATGGGTGTCATGGTTGATTGACTTTTAGAGAGGTCTATTCATTCTCATCTATAAGGCATGGATCATGCCATTGTTTAAAAAAAATGAATGATTGTGTTTGTGAGGCTCCAAATTGGGATGTTGGCTATACTTTCATAGCACAAGGGATCATTTTAGTTGTGATAAAATGTCCTGTTCATAATCAATGCTGTTCGTTATCACTATATCCCCCTCTTTATCTGTCTCCCTGATGGTGATATCCTTGTCTTTCATTAATACTTTCAGAGCATCTTGTTCCCCCTTGGTGAGATTATCTTCCCTCAAATGGCGTAGTCCATGTTTCTCACCATGTTTATCTAAGTCACCCAGGATCAATTTGTGAAATGTTCTATGTTATTGCCCATAGGTAAGTTAGGTGTCCACCTAGATTTCTCTTTAAGGCCACTGGTAACATTCAAATCCATCTGTCTATTTAGGTCTTCAAGTATCCTACCAGTCGTGGAAGGGTCCTCTCCATTTTCAGAGATAGACAATAGTGTTCTTCTGTCATAAATATCCTGTATGCATAAATTACTCGGTCAAAGTTTGTTTGCAACTCATTCAAAGGTTTATTCATTTTAGGATTAAGCTTAAAGTATTCCTTAATTTTTAAGCGTCTGTTATATTTGAATACATCTATCTTAATTTGTCAGATGTCCCTGACACTACTGGGACAAAAATGAATTCCCTTTTGTAAAATTGAAATCATGTCAGGGCTGAGGGACTTATTTGCTAGATTGATAACTGAAATATCATCTAATTTCTTTTGTTCCAAGATTGTGTCTTGAACTTGGTTTAGTAGTTTTTAGTAGGTGCTACTCTGTTTATTAGGTAGTAAGAGATATATGAGGGGTATGTTAGTATTTTGATATTCAACACGTATGATGTATTCCTGTTCCATCCATCATCAATGTTCGGCATTGGCTAAGTCTTAATAAATTATCTGCTGTAGCAAATGTAATAATTAGTTTTTAAGGTTTGTCATGTAGGTGAGAGGGTTCATCATTATGTACGGTGGTTAAGTGTTCAGGATTTTGGATGTCTTTGTATCTTTTAGGGCCAGCATGAGTATACAGTGGCTTTTTTAATTTGTGCTATTAAGATTTTCAAGTGGGAATGGCTGGTAGCTGTCCTGTCCTGTCCTGAATTTGGACAAATCAGTTAAACACTAGGAAGGATGTACTTTACCATTAAAACCTGGTATATAATAAAACCTAACCTCGAACACTCACAAATCACTGAAGCATTATGGAAAGAAGTGGAAAAAGAAAAAAATCATCATACCACAAATACCTACATAAAGCACTCCACACCACCAAGACGGGAGATCTACGGAGCAAGAACTTGCCTTTCCTAGCTTGTAGACGAATTACCAACAAAATGGCAAGACTTCAATTGTTGGTTGAAGACAAAAACAGATTTAAGCTGTGAACCCAAGCATGGATGGTCATTAACAACTATGAATCTCTAAAACAAGCACCACATCTGAGCCTCATATTCTCAGCATTCTAAAGTAATGATTGATGGCACTTTGATTTGGCGAGTTACCAACAATAGCAGACCAACACAGCTGGAAATACAACAGACCCATAGCATGCAGATTCTGTGGACAGAAAAAAGAGGACTTTATCCATCTGATCTGTAACTGCACATTTTTGTATCAAGCACAAGTCGCTTTATTGAGGCCGATCTTTCAATTAAGAAAGCTCAGGACAGGCAGGGCGGCCATCATTCAGTGCCCCTACCCATCGGATCCCCAACTAAACTGCAAGCTGCTAAAGTTCTTAAAGTTTCATGAACACACCCGAAAAAATACAGCCTAGCCCCCTTCAGCACAATCAAAATCATAAATGGAACATTTGCACCATATTATATCGCAATTTTTAACTTCCTAATGATGTTTTTTTAACTGTATGTCATCAAAGATACACTTACTCTTTGTGTTTTTTAAATGTATTTTATATTTCTATATATTAAAAATGTTTATATGCTACATTGTTATGCTTTTTATCAACCAAACAATAAAGCTTACTTACTTACTTACTGTCTTATAAAGTGCTCAGGTACTAATGGAGTAAATCTTTTAGAATTTTAGTAGTGGGCTCTTGGGAACTAGCGCTTGCCTCTTTTTAAGCATATGCCTTACTTTGATTTTGGCAACATTTGGGGGCTGGTTGTGTTTTCTCACATTAGTTACAGCATCATTTTTCATAATAGCCTTACCATAACAAGCATTAGACTAGTACTTTGTACATTTTCAATTAACATCCTTTGTGCCTGTGCTTTCCTGGCTGTAAATGTAGCCCATGTGTGAGAGTAATTGTTTGTCTTTCTGTGATGTGATATCTCTTGCTTTTACTCTCATTCAGTCTGACAATATTTCAATAATATTGTAAAAGAAAATTTGGTATTTTACTATGGCTTTGCTAATGTACATAAAACATTAAGGCAATTCATGCGCATGCCCATATGTACTGTTGGTTGAAATTATAGTCCTTTTATTCAGTTTTCCATTGAAGTTGTTCCAATATGGATCAGATGGTTTTATCATTTGGGGAAACATGTTGTGTTAGTTATATTTTAAATGTTTATTTGTGGGTAGATTGTAGGGAGTTGAGGGCTTTTATTTTTATTTTTTCACATTTCTGGTTTATCTGATGTTTTGAAGTACTTTTATTTTATTTATTTATATATCAAATGCATTTTAAAGGTTTTCAATTGTGGAATGTTACTGGTGCTTCTGTAAGTTATAGATTGTTTTGACTTTTTTCGGAAAAAACATTTGGTAGAGACATAAAAATAGAGCGTTTGGTTAGGTATTTGTACTTTAATGTTTTTAAAGTGAGCTACTTTCAACTATGTTAATTTAAATGTTTTACTTACTTGTATATTTTCTTTTTAGTTTCCTCTCGGCAATTCTTCGGCAGACTGTTCTTGCCTTGCAGCTTTAAGGTTTTTGGTGTAGTAAGCATTGATATTTTCAGCTACTTTGACATTGCATTTTAGATTTGTTTTTGATGTTTAGTTTATTGTATGGTTGTTTTACTTGGTTAGTATTCAGTTAGCTTGAATTATTTCATTAGTGTAAGAAAAGTGGTTATTGATTGAGGTTGTTAAAATCCAACTTAGACGACAACCACAATCCTTTATTGAGTGAACCACAAAATTTATCAAATTAATCAGTACTTACCCCTATGGTAGCTTGGCACAAAAACAATCAGGCTTAATTTAGAGGCACTGTGTAAAGTATTTCTGGAGCACACAAACAGTAATAAAATAAAAACACAACACAATAACAAATCCAAAACTAATTTAGAAAAATAGTAAGAGTGTTAGTATACAAAATGCCACCAAAATAAATTAAATAGAGTCAATTTAACCTGAGTTAAGAATGTATGTTATCTTTAATTTAATTTAATAAACAATAGCTCGTGAAAGATCAGAGCACTAACCGTGAGTATCTGGTTGTAGCAAAACGGGGGTAAAATTCAAGCGTTAAGGCCAACAGCAATGGAGTACAAATCAGATACAAAGAATGAATTGGGCAGGTCTCAGCTTACCTTCAGCCTAAAATAAATTCTTGAAGAAAAGTCCAGGAGAAGACAGAGTTCAGCGGGGCATGGTAGCAGGCTGTGTCCAAGGAGGAGTCGTCTCCTTCCTTGGAGCCGCTAGATGAAGTCTCAGTGAAGCCGTTTATGATGGTGGCAAAAATCTCCAAGTGGGAAAAGCTTGGTTTCTGGGACAAGAAAGGTTGTTGGGGAGAGGGTTGCCATTAAGCCTGGTGAAGATTTTTACCTTTGGAAAATATTTTGGAAGTTGAAAACCTCTAGTAGGAAGAAGCTGGCAGGCTGTAGGCGAGGGGACTCCACGAGGCCAGATGCTATCGCCAAGAGGCCCCTGTGAACAGGAGTTGCTACTGTGAATAAGAATTGCGATTCTCATATTTACATGACTAGAGAATCTGGATTTCATTAAAGACTCGGAGGCTGACATTATGCATAAATCTTTAATGCAGATCCCAGCAGCCGCATCACAATATAACAGTTCCAAAATAGAACAAAGGCAACAGCTAAGAGCCATGAGCCAACAACACACAGCCTCTTTTAAATGAGGAAAAAGTAGAAAAGTTCAGGAAGAGATCAAAGGCTTGAGTAGAAACTCCACAACGATGGAAGGCAGAACATCACGAAACTTGACTGTAGAAGGTAGAAGGAAGAAATCCAGGAAGGATGTCCCAGGAAGTTCTCTTGAGAGACGAATACAGGATCAGGCAACATCTGAAAGGACAACGGAATTAGTCCAAGAAGCCCAAACGAAACCAATCCAAACATGTCACAAGAGGAAAAACAAAGGCAGTAAGCATTGCAATACATTACAATAAATTGTACATGGTAAAATGCATAAATTGACATGCCTCCGGTGGAGGGAGGGGGGGATAATGTCAGCCTCCGAGTCTTTAATGAAATCCAGATTCTCTAGTCATGTAAATATGAGAATCGCAATTTCATTACAAGACCGGAGGCTACATTATGCATGTTGGAAGCTTCCTAAAACAGCATCAGACATGTGTTGGATAGGTTTACAATAATGACGCGCAAAGGTGCCGGCATTGGACCAGTCAGCAGCTTTCAAGATGTCATCCAACCTACCTCCAGACCAGAGTGATTTGCTAGCCATAGCACCTCTAAGGGAGTGAGCTTGAAATTTGGTCAAATCCACTCCAGCTAAGCTCATAATGGATTTAATCCATCTAGCAATAGTGGGGGAGCTAATAGCTCTATGAGGTCTAACAAAGGAAATAAGTAATTGATTAACGCCGACTGGACGAAGTCCAGACATTCTAAGGTCATACTCTTTCATGCAGTCGACAACGCAGAGTTTAGGATGAAGGTCAAAACGAGGATAAAAAATGGAGTCAGACATAGTTTTTGTCCTCCTGTAGACGTCGAACTTAACGCCAAACGGGTTATAAGAGCGATAAGTAATATCCAGGGAACGAATGTCTGAAGACCTTCTGCAAGAAACAAGGCATAGAAGGGTAGCCAGTTTAAAAGAAAGATTTCTCCTGTTAAGGAGAGAGTTAGAGGGCCAGTCCGAAAAGAGACGAAGAATCAAATCAACGTCCCAAAGGACGTCATATTTGGGTCTAGGAGGCCTTTTGATACGAATAGCCTTCATGACCCTGCAAACAATGACATTTTTACCAATGGACCTACCATTAACAAGGGAATGGCCTGCAGAAATAGCAGATCTAAAACAGTTAATAGACCTGTAGCTAAGACCCTTCTCGAACTGCTCAACCAGGAAGTTGGTCACGTCAACAATAGGGGCCTCCAAGGGATCCAGGTTCCTTTCCAGGCACCAACAAACCCAGAGTTTCCAGATTCTATTGTATCTATAATGGGTGCCTGGGGCCCAAGACTCCCTGAGGAGGATTGAAGCTGAGTCCGAAAGGCCTGAGATTTCGTTAGATCTCCTGACACCTTCCAGGCAAGAAGGGATAAACTCCGATTGAGGATAAGAGGGTGAATGCGACCGTCCGAGTCTACGAGGAGATCCTCCAGTGAAGGGATCAGGAAGGGAATGCTGCAAGTCAATTCCAGGGCAGTGGGGAACCAGGCCTGGGAGGGCCAGAAAGGAGTTATTAAAAGGAGGAGACACTTGTCGTGTCTCACCTTCTGAAGTACTCGCTGAATCATTGAAAAAGGAGGGAAGGCATAACCCCGGAGATTGCCCCAATGTTGGAGGAAGGAGTTGAATGCCCGAGCACCCGGGTCGGGCATCCAGCTGAAATAATCCGGAAGCTGGAAGGTGAGTCTGCTTGCAAAAAGATCCACCTCTAGAGGGCCCCAGATCTGATTCAGGGTCCTGAAGACGTAAGGATTCAGTTTCCAGTCGCTGAAATCCACAAGGAAACGCGAGTTCCAGTCCGCGGAGGAGTTGGCCGCACCTGGAAGGTATTCTGCTCTCAGAGCAATCTTGTGCTCCAGGCAGAACATCCAAAGCTTCTTGGCTAGGTCCGAGAGGTCTGCAGACTTCGTGCCGCCAAGGCGATTGATATAGGCCACCGCTGACATGTTGTCCATCTTCAAAAGGACAGACCTCCCCTGGAGAGAATTCCTGAAGCTCATGAGAGCATAAAGACCGGCGGTCAATTCCAGGAAATTTATATGGTGGAGAGATTCCTCCTGAGACCAAAGACCTCCTGTGTTTTGATTCGAGAGGCAAGCACCCCAGCCATGCAGGCTGGCATCCGATTCCAGGACGAAATCCGGGGAGGAGCCGAAAATGGCCTTCCCGTTCCATGCCTCCAGGTTGTTCAGCCACCAAAGCAATTCTGAGCGAGAATCCGAATCCAGAGAAACGAGGTCCCCGTACCAGAGACCTGATCTCAGGGCTCTTGCCTTGACCCTCTGAAGAGCCCGATAGTTGAGTGGGCCTGGAAATATTGCTTGAATCGAAGATGAAAGAAGGCCCAGGAGTCTGGCCAGGTCCCTGAGGGAGAGATTCTGACGGCTTAAAGCATGCTTTATTTGCTTCTTTATCTTTGAGATTTTCTTGGAGGGAAGGAGGAGGAGACAACGAGAGGTGTCGACTGTGAAGCCCAGGAACTCTATTGATTTTGAGGGAGTCAGAGAAGATTTCTCCTTGTTTATGATGAAGCCTAGGCTTTCTATGAGTTTCATAGAGAAATCCAGGTCCTGAATTAAATGCACTTTTTCCTGCGCCATAATGAGGATATCGTCCAGGTAGATAATAAGACGAACGCCCCTTGATCTTAGGTGAGACACAACGGCCCTCATAACCTTGGTGAAGCACCATGGTGCGGAAGAAAGACCAAAGGGTAGAGCTTGAAACTGGTATAAGCGATCCTTCCAGAGGAACTGGAGGAAACGCTGATGAATCTTGGCCATGGGAATGGTAAAATAGGCGTCTTTGAGGTCTAGCTTGACTAACCAGTCCCCTTCCAGAAGAAGGTCTCGCAGGAGGTGAATGCCCTCCATCTTGAAATGTCTGTAAGAGATGAATCTGTTCACTTGGCGGAGATTTATAACCGGCCTCCAACCCTTGTCCTTTTTTTCGACTAAAAACAGGTTGCTTACGAAACCCATGAGATCCATGGGAACCTCCAATATTGCACCTTTCTGAATCATTGAAGAGATTTCCTCTTCGATGATGCCTTGTTGGACCGGGCACATGGGGATACTCATCGGGAGTGAAGTCTGGACGGGTTCGGACTCGAAATCTATTGTAAAACCTTTCACGGTGCTCAGAACCCACGCATCCTGAGTGATGCATTCCCAATTTTTTAAGAAATATTTCAGTCTGCCCCCTACCTTTAAGGGGAAAGAAAGGGAAGGGAGGGGGGGAGCACTCACCTGAGGGATTGTTCTGGACGCTCGATCCACGAGATCTGAAGCCTCTGCCGCGCTGTCCCCTACCTCTCTGGGGGTAGAATTGCGGGCTTGAGTATTGTTGGTACTGCTGAAATTGCTGGTATCCTCTGCCAGTTCCACGTGATCTGAAATTGGGCCTCTGGAAGTAGCGGCCGGAAGGTTGGCCTCGTCTTCCGGCCCTTCCGAAAAGGTTATTGCCTGAATTAAAAACTTTCCGCATGTTTTGTTGTGCCCTGTCGAGGGCCGTAAAAGTCGAGACATATTTCCCAAGGGATTTAATCAGATCTTCCCCAAAGAGGAGTCCTTTTTGGTTTTTAGTAGGTTCTTTATCGGCCAGATCACTGAGCTTAGGGTTAATCCGAGTGAGAACCACTCTACGCCTTTCGGCGTTGATGCTTGCGTTCGCATTTCCCAAGAGGATTAATTCGGCATCGAGGCGAGTGCCTTCAATGTGGCTCTGTTCTGCAGAGTCGAGAATCCTCGTAAGGGGGCCAAGGACGTCGAGCAGACGATCCTGGCAAACCTTCAGGGATTTCTCCATACCTTTCCTGGGGTCGCGCCCCAGTTTAAAAAGGAATTTAATTAGATCGGGGTCGAGATTAGGGGTGTAGCAGGACTTATCACCCACAGAAGGTCTAGCGCATTCTGCTCGTAGAATGTTGCGAGTCTCATTCTCCAAGGGGAATCTGATCCATTTTTTAACAAACCTCGCAACGTGTTCCTGAGGGAACCATTCAGAGCTTCGGGGGTGTTTTAAATTTTGAGGAGAGAGCATCTCCTCGCCCAAGGGGTTACAGATCACATCTTTCGAGGAGGGTGTTCCCTCTTCAATAGGGTCTCCGAAGTCATGATCCTCGTCATTAAGGTCGAGGACATACTCGTCAAGAAATTCGGAGTCATCCGATCCAATATCATCATAGCTATCGTGAGCATCTGTTAAGCGTGTGTCGCTTCGGACACCTTGTTTCTTTGTGCCGCCAGGGACACCCAAAGTCTTTGAGGTGCAAGGACCTCCTTCACTCCTTGAGGTGCTAGGACCTCCTTTATCCAGTGAGGTGCAAAGACCCTCCAAGCTCAATTCATTGTAATTATTTTTCTTCTGTCTCTTACCCCGGGCTGAGCTGTCTTCTTGAGGGGGGCGCTTGGAGCTAATGATCTGAGAGAACCCCTCCCTCAAACATGTTTTCATCTCCCTCTGGAGCATTTTGTTAAATTAGTCAGTTCTGGGGGGGGGGGGCGGAAGCCTCTTCTGAGCCTGAGCTAGACATGAGGCTAAAAGATAATATGGTCGGAACAGGAGTAACGTGGTCTCCAGCAACAGCGCTAGATATATGTAGGAAAATACCCACAGGAAGTGTGCTTGACTGGGGCACAGTGGGAAAGCTCCACCGAAGGGGAGTCTGGTATAGTAATCCCAAATATGCTGTTAAGTTTTTGAGGAGAAGGTGAAGTTCACCGAGAGACAAACCGCCACTCGTGCTGACGAGCGCAATGCGGAGGCGAGGGGTTGCCAAGGAAACCCCGAGCTCACAGAGCGGAGCATTTCCAAGAAAATGCCCTTGGCAACGCGACTACGCGGCGTCGCGGTTGCCAAGGGTCATTCCTCTAAGGCTCCGAGTCTCTCGTTAGGAGCGCGAGAGACTCCGAAAAGGGAGCAAACAATTACGGAAATGATGGATCACGGTGATAATGAATGGGGACACTGAATAAAAACGATGGTCATCGCCAGAGGAGACGTGCGAGGCACGTTAGGGGTGAGTCAGAGATACGGACAGTGTAGATAAAGGCTCTGAACGAAGGTCTCACGCAACGCGACCGAGGCCACACACACTCGAGGGGGGGGGGGGGGTCGCGAGAGGGGGAATTTCCATAGATTGGAAATTGGTGGGAAAGGGTGTGAGGTATTGCGGGGAAGGGAAGCACCGCGCTATCAGCACACCATACCAAAGGGAACAGCTAACAACAGTAGCTAACTAACACAGTTAAATACAAGAGCATATCGATATATCACAGTAATATAATATAATAAAAATTACAATTCTAGAGTCTAAAGAGATAAGAGAGAGACAAGCTAAAGTAAGACTTATCTGCTTGGGAGCCGCATTTAAAAGAGGCTGTGTGTTGTTGGCTCATGGCTCTTAGCTGTTGCCTTTGTTCTATTTTGGAACTGTTATATTGTGATGCGGCTGCTGGGATCTGCATTAAAGATTTATGCATAATGTAGCCTCCGGTCTTGTAATGAAATTCAGCAGGAGCTAATGTAAAGTCAGCCAGACTGGTGATGTGTGGATTGACTGCCAGGAAGTCCCTGGTCTTCTGTCGGTTCTCCAGGAAGTGGTGAACATGTTTCTAATTCCTCAGATTTAGAGCCAGGTAGGAGAAACACCACCCCCAAGGGTTTAGGACATGGGGGGCACCTCTTGGGAGTTAGGACTCACTACAGCAGAGGCCAGGTGAATTGATCAGGCCATCAACAGCTTGTTATGTCCTTGTAGCTCAAACAGAAGGCCAGCCAACTAGAACTTGAAGACACTTTATTGGTCTTGGGTTCAAAGAAACAGCCCAGTTCTCCTTCAGACAGCAAAACAGTCCTTCAAGCAGCAGGGCAGTCCTCAGTCCTCTGTTGGCAGCATGGCTTTCCTCTGGTTGTCAAGGCAGAGGAATGTACTGAAGAGGTGACCTGAGGGTCCTATATTTACACCTGATGGCTGCCTTTGAAGCGGGGGCATTCCCTTTACTACCCCCTATCAGATTCTGGACAGTTCTTGCCTTCCCCTGCTAAGGTTCCAAAACATCTGGGATAACAAAAGGCTGGTGTCCGAGTTCTTTGTTGATCCTGGAGGTAAGCCCATTGAAGTGTAAGTGGAGCAGGTAGGAGCCTCACCTCCAGCCATGCTGGCAGGAAGGCCCATCCTGTCCACACTTAGGGACATATGTACCAGCCCCTACCGTCACCGCAATGTCACTTTATAAGACATTGTGGTGGCGATAGGGGCATTGCCTTATTTACAAGATAGTGATAAGCCACTTAACGTGGCTTAACGCTGCCTTGTAAATAAGGAACCCTTTCAGGCTATGCTTAGCGTGAAAGAGTGGGCAATGGGTGTTGAGGTGGGCATTCCACTGCAACACCCATTTATTTTGATGCTGCCCCCTATTTGAAATGAGGAGAAATACATTATTTCTCCTTGTTTTTGTTTTTTCCCTGTGTGCTGCCTTGTGCAGCACAAATGTAAAAAGGAAAATGCCTTGGATTGTTTATGTTCAGCAAGGTTCCTGTATATAAACAATCTTTAAAAAAATGCAATTGTGTGACTTTCAAGTGTGCTGCATTAAGCAGCACACATAGAAGTGACAAAATGGCATTTAAAGATTGTTTATGTACAGGAAGGAGAACCTTCCTGTACAAAACAATCCAAGGCATTTTGCTTTTTCCATGTGTGCTCCCAGTGCATAAACGGATAACTTTCAAATCATTGTGCATAGTCTTTAAGGCGGTCGATGGTTTTGGCCCATCGTTTTTGCAACAGCGCTTCCAGTGGTATAAGCCGGGTAGACAGCTAAGATCGGCAGTATGGGGTTGATCAGGACACCACACATTAAGAAAGCACGCTGGGGTGGCAAAAGTTTTGTCCGAGGTGCAGCTAATGCCTGGAACGCCCTACCAACGGCATTGAGACAGAGCACGGATCTGCTGGCTTTTCGGAAAAGTCTTAAAACGTGGCTATTCACTCACTAGGTAGGAGGTTTGAAGCCTCGGGAGCTATCACGACAGCGCCAGGACACCGGTTGGTAACAGCGCGCACTATAAATGATATAAATAAATAAATAAACAATCTTTGCCCTGAATGCAGACACCCTTGCACTATGGTACAATGGTGCGTGCGTTGGTGCTACACTGTGCAGGGGGAAATGCAAGGCTGCACCATATCGTTGTAAATATGTTGCAGCTTTCTGAAGTGGCGGAGTGCTGCGTTAAGCCAAGACGGCTAACGCCTCACTCCACTACTTCCTTGAACATATGCCCCTTAATCCTCTATTGTCTCTCTGTCTGGGAAGAACACACGAAGCCCAACAGCAGAGCCATTCACAGTAATTTGATCCAGGATATTGGGAGAGGTACAAATTATAAGGAAAAGAAAATTCCAACTTTCTAAAAGTGGCATTTTCAGAATCGTGACTGAGAAGCTGACTTTACCATTAACCCCTTTGCTGCCAGTCCTTAAACCCCCCTCCCCCCTCCCGGGCTAAGCCTTTTTTTGGCTATTTGGTAAAGTTGAGGCTTAGGCCCCTGTAGCGTTTTGGCCACGTAAGGTATCCACGTCAAATTTGTGTCAGCCCGGTGATGCCACAACTTTTCCACACAGAAATGTGTGAAAAATGTGTTTTATTTCAGCTAAGTTTGGGGTTTGCTGAGCATTCTGGGTAGGAAAACATTAGGGGATCCGTGCAAGTCACACCTCCCTGGACTCTCCTCGGTGTCTAGTTTTCAGATATGTGTGGGTTTGGGAGGTTTACACAGGTGTCCGCTGAGCTCGGGACCAAAAAAGCAGAGGCCTCCCTTCCCCCTTTTGAGAGAGGTGGGGGCATTGGCAGGCCCATTCTGGACAGCCCCGCTCCTACTTATAAAAAAGCCAGCATGGTCCCTGGTACCTAGTGGGTTGTTTGCCCCCCCCCCCCCCCCCCCAGGTGGGAGGATCAGGCTCTATTGCCCCCATCTGCTCCTGGGGGGAAAGAAAGTCTGTGGCATTTTTGGGGGGTACAGGCATTGGAGTGCCCATTCTGGGCAGCCCCCCAACCCTGAACTTAAAAATCCTTGGTGCCTAGGTGGCATTCTGCCCCCTCCCCCCCCCCAGAGGGCAGATAAGGGGCTAATGCCCCCACCTGCCTCCCAGGGGGGCAGAAAGGCTGGGGTAATTTTATTGGGGTGGGGCATTGGTATGCCCATTCTGGGAAGGCCCCACCCCTCCATATGAAAACAATAATGGCAATGTCTACTTAATAAGTGCATGCCTACCTTCAAGCCCTACATCGGTGGTACTCATAGTACGGCCCGCGGGCTGCCAGCGGCCCGGCATGCCTTCCTTGGTGGCCCGTGGACCTTGCAGTTATGGTATCCATGGCCCCCCAGCTTTTGTTTAGAGAGAGAGAGAGAGAGTGGAGAGAGAGAGAAGGTGTGGGGAGAGCAAAAGTGGAGGAATAAGAATGTGGAGAGAAAGAGTGGAGAGAAAGAGTGGAGAGAGAGAGAATGGAGAGAGAGAGAGAGTGGAGAGAGAGAGTGGAGAGAGAGAGAGAGAGAGTGAGAGACAGTGGAGAGAGAGAGAGGAGAGACACAGTTGTAATAATGAAGATCCAACGAAGATGTAGAATGGTTGAAGGAGCTTTATTCCGGTTACAAATATTTCTGACCCCACCAACGGAAGAGCTCGCAAAGCAGCTGCTGAAGCCACAGTTAACTGTTACGGTCTCCCCAGAACACCAGTTCCTAGGTTACAGAACCACAGCTTACAATGGTTCTATAACCTAGGATACCACATCACCTCCTCACTTATTTTTAGCAAAAATAACAAAAACAAAAAGAAAAGAAGAAGCTCCAAGTCGTCGCCAGTGTAATAATGAAGATCCAACAAAGATGTAGAATGGTTGAAGTAGCTTTATTCAGGTTACAAATATTTCTGACCCCATCCATGGAAGAGCTTCCCAAAGCAGCTGCTGAAGCCACAGTCAACCGTTACAGTCTCCCCAGAACACCAGCTCCTAGGTTACAGAACCACAGCTCACAATGGTTCTATAACCTAGGATACCACAACTGTGGAGAGAGAGAGAGAGTGGAGAGAGAAATGGAGAGAGAGAGTGGAGAAAGAGAAAGTGGAGAGAGAGAGCGAGAGACAGTGGAGAGAGAGAGAGAGAGTGGAGAGAGACAGTGGAGAGAGAGAGTAGGGAGAAAGAGCGAAGAGAGAGAGAGAGAGAGACAGGAGAAAGAGAGAGTGGAGAGAGAGTGAGAGAGAATGGAGAGACAGAGTGGAGATAGAGACTGAGAGAGACTGACTGACAGAGAGACTGACAAAGTGAGACTGCCAGAAAGAGAGACTGACTAAGAGAGAGACTGACTGACTGACAAAGACAGAGAGAGAGACTGACTGGCTGAGAGAGAGAGACTCAGAGATACACTAACTGACTGACAGAGCGAGAGAGAGAGAGAGAGAGAGATACACTGACAGGGAGAGACTGACTGACAGAGAGAGAGCAACTGACTGACTGAGAGAGAGACTGACAAAGAGAGAGACTGGCTGACAGAGAGAGACTGGCAGAGAGAGAGTCTGACAGAGAGAGGCTGGCTGACCGAGAGAGAGAAAGACCGACTAAGAGAGAGAGAGAGAGAGAGAGACTGACTGACTGACAGAGAGAGACTGACAGAGAGAATGACTGACTGACAGAGAGAATGACTGACTGACCGAGAGAGCGAGACTGACTGACAGAGAGAGAGAGAGAGAGAGACTGACTGGGGGGCTGACTGAGAGAGGCTGACTGTCTTAGAGAGAGAATGCTTGGCAGAGAGACACTGACTCAGAGGGAGACAGACTGCCTGACAGAGAGTCAGACTGACTGACAGAGACTGACTGACAGAGAGAGAGTGACTGACTGAGATACTGACTGACAGAGAGACTGACTGACTGGCAGAGAGAGACTGACTTACTGAGAGAGAGACTGAGAAAGAGAGACTGTCTGACTGAGAGCTTTTGTTTAGAGTGGAGAGAGAGAGAGAGTGTGGGGAGAGATAAAGTGGAGAAAGAGAGAATAGGGAGAGAGAGAGAGAGAGAGAGGAGGCAGAGAGTGAGGAGAGAGAGAGTGGAGAGAGAGAGTGAGGGACAGTGAAGAGAGAGAGAGTGGAGAGAGAAAGTGGACAGAGAGAGAGTGGGGAAAGAGAGAATGGAGAGAGAGAGTGGAGAGAGAAAGAGAGAGAGTAGGTAGAGAAAGAGTAGAGAGAGAGGGTGAGAGACAGTGGAGAGAGAGAGAGAGTGAAAGACAGTGGGGAGAGAGAGTGGAGAAAGAAAGAGAGAGAGAGAGAGAGAGAGAGAGTGGAGAGTGAGAGAGTGAGAGAGTTTAGAGAGAGAATGGAGAGAGACACTGACTGACTGTCTAAGAGAGATACTGACTGAGAGAGAGAGATACTTTTACTGACTGACTGACTGACTGACTGAGAGAGATGGACTGACTGAGAGAGACTGACTGAGAGACTGACTGGCTGAGAGAGAGAGACTCAAAGAGAGATTGACCGACAGAGAGAGAGAGAGAGAGAGACTGACTGACTGACAGGGAGAGAGAGAGACACTGACTGAGACAGAGAGACTGATTGACAGAGAGAGACACCGATTGACTGACAGAGAGAGAGCGACTGATTGACTGAGGGAGAGAGAGACTGACTGGGAGGGACTGACAGAGAGAGATAGACAGACTGACTGACAGAGAGACTGACTGACTGACAGAGAAAGACTGACTGATTGAGAGAGAGAGAGAGAGAGAGAGAAACTGACTGAGAGTGACTGACAGAGAGAGAGAGACTGACTTAGAGAGAGAGACTGACTGAGAGAGGCTGACTGGCTAGGAGAGATACTGACAGAGAGAGAGACTGACAGAGAGAGAGAGAGACTGACAGAGAGAGAGAGAGAGAGAGAGAGAGACTGACTGACAGAGAGTGACTGACTGAGAGAAAGAGATGGAGAGAGAGACTGACTGACTAACAGAGTGTCAGGATCCTGGTCTTGCGCCTACACTGCATTGTTGTCTGACTCGCACCAAACACTGAGCAGGTGTGACAAGACAAGGGACGAACTACGACTCCCAGACTCCCCGGCAGTGGGGAGGTGATAATAGTGCTGCTGACACGCATCCTGTTGCGTGTAATTCTTTGCATTCCTGTTCCTTGCCGGCTGGCGGAGGAACTCCCTTCACGTCGTCCTGATTTTCCTGTTTCCCGGCTTTCACAGAGTGGAGAAGCCTTTTGTTCGTTTCCAGATCCGAGGTAGGAGTGGGAACACAGTTTGTGTAAAACAATACTTTATAGCGGAGCGTGTTGCCTTCAGCCGCGTTTCCGTCTTGGAAAAGAGTTTCTCTTTGACTGTGCATTTAGAAGCGGAGCGCTGTAGTAGTCCGCTACGCGTTACCGTTTCGAATTTCGGCTCCGGTAGAGAGTTCATCTTCTGGAAGTTTTGGTGCCCTTATTTTGGAACTTGTGCTAGTGGCTGGCTGGTGGAGCGCGGTAGTGGTCTCAACTACGCGTTACCGTGTGGTTAATTTCATTTTACATTTACTCAGTGATTCATGGGGATTTATACTTTTGCCTGAGGTCCCTGGGCACCGTGTTTCTTTCTCCTCAACAGAGCGGAGTGTTGTGGTTCTTGCTCCCTACACACTACCGTTTCTGTAAGGCCTGGGCACAATCTCACCTTTATATTTTCTTCTTGGCCTCATACTTGGAAAAGGTGTTTTGAGTATTTCATTTCCTTTCATCAGAACCCATTATTGCAAGGCATCCTCGCACCATAGTCTAGGTAGGAGGAAAGGTGATTTGTGCTATTATTTGGTAGGAAGGTCCTATGTTTATTCTATGTGAAGTTTGAGTATTGTTTGTGTTCCATTTAGACGCAACTCAGTCAAGGCTGGTGGTGAATGAGGAGGAATTTCAACAGACGTTTGTTTCCTTTGTTATGCAGGTACATATATACCTTAGCGAGACCATTTGAGAGTAGTCAATGTATATGGATTTGTTCTAAGTATATGTTTCTGTTGTTACAGGTTACTCCCTTTCCCTGCTGCCCCTTCCCTTCCCCTCCCTGTCTTTTTTCCCTCGCCTAATGGCTCAAATACTCTGTGTTATACATTTAGAGTGTTTGTGACGTTGGGAGGTGGATCATTGTATCTACAACCGGATCCTGCGGAGCTGAATCTGACAGAATTACACGGCCAAGAAATTAGCTCTGCCCGGTTCGGTTGTCTTTATAATGGCTACTATGGAGGATGTTCTCCAGGCCCTGGTAATGGTTCAGCAGGAGTTAGCCTCCTCTAAAGCAGAAACAGCGGCATTAAGGGAAAAGGTAGACAAATTGAATAGAAACCCCTTTGATGCCTCTTCCTCCCAGGTACAGGTTACAGTACCTCCTCCTATCCCTTTGGCTAGCCCCGAGCGCTATTCTGGGGATCCGGCTAAGACACATGTATTTCTTAGTCAAGTAATGCTTCACTTTTCATGTAAGCCAGCATCCTTCCCTAATAACCACTCCCGAGTGGCGTTTGCCATTTCATATCTCGTAGGCGATGCCGCCAACTGGGCGGTTCCTCTAGTACGGAAGAATGATGCTATACTGTCTGACTGGTCAGCGTTTCGCGCCGAGTTCGAAAGAATGTTCGTTCGAAGGGCCACCACGTTCAGTGCTGATCGAGAACATCTCACCCTTAGGCAAGGAAGACGTGACTTAGTGTCCTATCTCACCGACTTTAACAGATTGGTAGCAGAGACAGACTGGCCCGAAGAAAAAAGAATGTCTCTTTTTTATCAAGGACTAAGAGATGGCCTAAAGGATGTAATAGCGCAAATTGATCCACAACCCGTCACCTGTACGGATATGATCAATTTGACGCTGCGATTGGATGGTAGACTAACAGATAGAGGGGTCGATAGGAGACGTTGGGACAAGGTCTCCTTTAGTTCTGAGGGTAACCCTCGCAGAGCCCTACCCTCGTCAGACACCGGCAGCGAACCTATGGAAATCGGTGCAGTAAGAGCGCCGTTATCCCGAGAAGAAAAAGAGAGTCGCAGGGCTATGGGGTTGTGTATGTACTGTGGGAAGAAGGGGCATTTCGTAAGAGAGTGCCCCACCAAACCAAAGACCTCGGGGGTATGTAATCGGTGCAAAAGAATAGCGGTCTCTGTCATGGGTACACCCGAGAGGAGGACCGAGATCCCGCAGGACAAAGAAGAGACACAGCCTTTAATGATCCCTTCTCTAACCGTTTTGACCTTACATGACTCAGAGACCCATATCATCCTTCCCATGAGTCTAGAGAGTCAGCTACAGGTCCATCGGGTCAGGGTTATGATTGATTCGGGGGCCACGGGCAATTTTATAGACAGGTGGTTGGTATCCTCCCTATCCTTGGAACGAGTGCCTCGAACCACACCTGAAGAGGTATTAGCAGTAGATGGAACACCGTTGAAATCAGGTCTCATTACAGAACAGACTGAATTAGTGGTACTGTCAGTTGAAGTGCCTGAGGGTAGACATAGAGAAGAACTGGTTCTGAACATCATAGAAGCCCCTCAGTACGAGGTCATTTTGGGAATGCCCTGGTTAAGCCATCATAACCCTACGATTGATTGGAAGGCCAAACAGATACAGTTTCTGTCTGATGAATGCAAGGAGCATCTGGAGGGCCATAGGACAGGTCATACAGCAGCCTTGTTGGTACCAGTGGTAGTGGCTACTGCCGCTGACAAGATGGTTACCTTGCCCTCTGAATATCTGTGTTACAAGGATGTGTTTAGTGAAATTAGGGCAGAGCAATTGCCGCCACATAGATTGTATGACTGTCGTATAGATCTGGTGGAAGGGGCTACCATTCCATCATGTCGTGTGTATGCCTTATCAGTCCCCGCAACCAAACATCTGAAGGAATATATAGATCATTATGTGGAGATTGGGTTCATTAGGCCATCCAGATCACCCGCTGCCTCTCCTTTGTTTTTTATCAAGAAAGCGAATGGCGAATTGAGAGCATGTGTGGACTACCGCATGTTGAATAGGAATACTGTACAAAATCGATACCCCTTACCACTCATATCAGTCCTCTTGGATCAAGTACGGGATGCTAACATTTATACCAGACTAGACCTCCGTGGCGCGTACCACTTGGTGCGCGTAAGGGAGGGGGATGAGTGGAAAACTGCCTTCAAGACACGTTATGGGTTGTATGAGTACACCGTCATGCCGTTCGTGCTCTGTAATGCCCCTGCGGCATTTCAATACTTCCTAAACGATGTCTTGAAGGAGTTTATGGACATCTGCGCGGTGGTCTACATAGATGATATCCTGATATACTCAGAAAGGATTGAGATGCACAGACAGCATGTTGCGAATGTGTTACAGAAATTGAGGGAACATAGGCTTTACTGCAAGTTGAGCAAGTATGAATTCAGTGTGTCCAAGGTGGAATTTTTGGGTGTGATGCTTTGCCCCATGGGTTTGCAAATGTCTGACAGAAAGGTTCAGGCTGTACAAGAATGGCCCATCCCCACCTGTGTGAAAGATGTCCAGAGCTTTCTAGGGTTTGCAAATTACTATCGCAGGTTTATTCTCCAGTTCTCTCAGGTGGCCGTACCCTTATCCAGATTGCTTAGGAAAGGGGTGTCTTTTCTTTGGACTAATGAGGCAGCAGAAGCATTCAGAAAATTAAAGGAGGCTTTTACCACTGCTTCCATTCTAGCCCATCCAAAACCCGAACACCCCTACATAGTGGAGGCCGACGCTTCGGATGAAGCAATAGGGGCTATTCTATCACAGAGGAATCAGATCACAGGGCAGCTGCATCCAGTAGCATATCTGTCTAAGAAACTGAGCATGGCCGAAAAGAACTGTACCATTGCAGAGAAAGAGCTATTAGCTATAAAAAGGGCTTTTCAGGAGTGGAGACAGTACTTGTGGGGAGCATCTTACCCGATCACCGTATTCTCTGACCATAGAAATCTCCAATATATGAAGACAGCACGACATCTCACTCAGAGACAAATGAGGTGGATGCTTTTCTTTTCGGAGTATGACTTTGTGATCACTTTCAGACCTGGGCGGAAAACCGGAAAGCGGACTCGCTATCCAGGCAGGATCAAACAGATAAGGACACAAGTGAGGAAGTATTGGAGGCAATTGTGGATCCGGCAAAGGTGATTTGCGTGGTTCAGGCAGACAGTTTTTTAACCTGATTCGCAGAGCTAAAGATCAGGATGCATGGGTGGTGTGGGCCACCAAAGGTAGCAGTCGTGTGTTAAAGCAAGGGCTGCCTTTTCACGACAACAAGCTGTTTTTACCTACCAAGACCTTGCAGAAAAAGGCATTTGAGTGGTGTCATGATTCTCCTCTAGCGGGTCATCAAGGTGTGAGCAAGACTGTTCAATTGTTGCAACGTCATTTTTGGTGGGAATCTTGTAAAGATGACGTGTGCAATTGGGTATGGCAGTGTGAAGAATGTGCTCGTGCTAAGAATGAGACAGGAAAAAAGAAGGGGAAGTTGATGCCTCTGCCCACACCTAAAAGACCATGGCAATCCATCAGCCTAGACTTCATCACGGGTCTACCACCAGATCAGGGTAAGACAGCTATACTGGTGGTTGTAGATAGCCTCACAAAGAGCCACTCACCGGTTCTCTGTTCACTCTGAACTGCTGCTCATCTGTGCCTGACGAGGGATCTGTATCCCTAACTGCTGATTGTATCCCGCTTCTGCTGCCAGAGCTAACGCTCGTGTTCCTTTTGTGCCCCGTGGTGCGCCTCCCCTTGACTCGCTGGTGTGAGCGTGAGCTGCAATCTGCAAGCTCTGCCCTTCGCTCCCAGCTGGAGTCAGTAGGGTCGAGGCCAGGGTAAAAGAACTACAGCGCGTCAAGCCCGGGGGACTGCGAGGACCAGAAATCCCAGCTGGGGTCAGCTGGTTCCTCTTCCCCCAGGCGACACTCCCATCAGAGTCACAACCACTGACGAGGCAGGATAAAGCTTCGTGACACCCGCTTCGCGGGCGCCACTCACCGGTTCTCTGTTCACTCTGAACTGCTGCTCATCTGTGCCTGACGAGGGATCTGTATCCCTAACTGCTGATTGTATCCCGCTTCTGCTGCCAGAGCTAACGCTCGTGTTCCTTTTGTGCCCCGTGGTGCGCCTCCCCTTGACTCGCTGGTGTGAGCGTGAGCTGCAATCTGCAAGCTCTGCCCTTCGCTCCCAGCTGGAGTCAGTAGGGTCGAGGCCAGGGTAAAAGAACTACAGCGCGTCAAGCCCGGGGGACTGCGAGGACCAGAAATCCCAGCTGGGGTCAGCTGGTTCCTCTTCCCCCAGGCGACACTCCCATCTGAGTCACAACCACTGACGAGGCAGGATAAAGCTTCGTGACACCCGCTTCGCGGGCGCCACTCACCGGTTCTCTGTTCACTCTGAACTGCTGCTCATCTGTGCCTGACGAGGGATCTGTATCCCTAACTGCTGATTGTATCCCGCTTCTGCTGCCAGAGCTAACGCTCGTGTTCCTTTTGTGCCCCGTGGTGCGCCTCCCCTTGACTCGCTGGTGTGAGCGTGAGCTGCAATCTGCAAGCTCTGCCCTTCGCTCCCAGCTGGAGTCAGTAGGGTCGAGGCCAGGGTAAAAGAACTACAGCGCGTCAAGCCCGGGGGACTGCGAGGACCAGAAATCCCAGCTGGGGTCAGCTGGTTCCTCTTCCCCCAGGCGACACTCCCATCTGAGTCACAACCACTGACGAGGCAGGATAAAGCTTCGTGACACCCGCTTCGCGGGCGCCACTCACCGGTTCTCTGTTCACTCTGAACTGCTGCTCATCTGTGCCTGACGAGGGATCTGTATCCCTAACTGCTGATTGTATCCCGCTTCTGCTGCCAGAGCTAACGCTTGTGTTCCTTTTGTGCCCCGTGGTGCGCCTCCCCTTGACTCGCTGGTGTGAGCGTGAGCTGCAATCTGCAAGCTCTGCCCTTCGCTCCCAGCTGGAGTCAGTAGGGTCGAGGCCAGGGTAAAAGAACTACAGCGCGTCAAGCCCGGGGGACTGCGAGGACCAGAAATCCCAGCTGGGGTCAGCTGGTTCCTCTTCCCCCAGGCGACACGCCCATCTGAGTTACAACTATATACTACAACCGGGTGAACTCGTAGCGGGACGCGTGCGGGACCAAGCGCGGGGCTAAGCCCGGGCAAAGGGCGGGCCGTCTGTGGCCGTCCGGGGACGATCGAGGACGGGACGGGCCACCCCATTTACGCTTGGCCATTGAGGATCTACCAAACCTATACTCCGAAACCAATTCGTAAATACATCTTAAGTTTGACGGAAAAATTTTCTATTAGACATCTGAAATAAAGATCCTATAATTAAATAAAATCAACTGCGGCTAACATACCATTAATTAGACCTCTGATCCCAAATATGAGGGCTGTAAAAAAACTTCGCTCACGAACAATTTATATGAGGCGTATGGGGACTGAAACAGCTGTTAGAAAGACTGCAGATAATTCATTGAAACCTGGCCAAATTTCAAGTACTCCAGCTATAAACACGTATTTTTCTACCCTTTCTAAGAAAAAAACTGTATCTTCACTTTCAACTGAAAACCAAAATAAGCTAGAACCTTCTATAAATAAGGAAAATTACGATTCTCTACCTCTCTTCGTCCAGATTATTGACAATCAAGGACAGACAAAATCTGAAAGTAATTTGGCAAATATTTCTTTCACTGGGAAAGGCCAAAATCCTCCCGTAGATACGGCTCAAATAACCCCTATAATACCAATAAGTAAACAGGATTATGAGTTACCCTCTGATGTGTTTATAAGTATGAATATGAAGCCAGAACAAGATAAATCTGAAATAATATTGAGCCAAATACATCCTTTAACCAGCTCACCAGAAAAATCCCCTATCCTATACCCTAACCAGGCCAACTTTACTGATCCAATTTTTTCACATTTAACCTTTGGAAATACTACTTCTCCTCTCTCAAAGGCGCTTTTTACACTGCAAGAAATCTTGGAATCAGTGCTTACTCATCTTGGTCAAATTCTTGCTAATTCCGATGACACTTTGGACGTGCAAATAGGAATACTTAAATACTTGGTTGAGGAAAAAAAGAAAATATTCCAAAATAAATACATATCAAAAAAACCTGATTCACTCGAAACATTAAAAGATGAAGATCTTCAAAACAATGTAAATATAACTCCAAAACAGCGAGAAGCTAGTACACAAACGAATAACATAGCAAAAATTGTGACCAAAACAAAGGAACTAAGAAAGAAGAATAAACCTCTTATTACATATTCTCTTAAAAAATTGTTTAAAGAAGAATCGGAAACCATTACTGGAAATAGTAATAAGCATTTTCCTATCTTTTCGTACAAAGTGTCTAACAACAAGCAGGATCAGGGTATTAGGGACAACAAAGTAGAGCCATTGGGCGTTACTGCTGAACAGAAAAATAGTCAACAAGAACAGTCTGAAAAAAGAAATGAGAGGGAAAATGCTAGGGGGAAGAAGAAGAGAAAACCACTAAGGAGAATACAGAGGAAAAAAGGGAATAAACTGAAATTTCAAAAATTCACTCCCAAAATCTTGATGAACTCTTCAGAAAATCAAAAATCTCCGCTGTTAACACATCTGAACCCAAAAGCTGAAGAATTCTGTCCAGTGGTAGAATATAGAACAACAGAACGAAATTCTAAGGCTACTGAAGAAGCGAATAATATTATTACGCAACCATGGGAAGGAATTCCATCTAAGCACTTAATTATAGAGGAACTGTTTCCTATTGACAAGATGCCATTGAATCGCGGTAGAATACTGAATCTTTTACAAGAAATGCCACCTCTGATCTCTCTGACAAGCAATGAAATTGATCTAGTTCTCTTTCCAAATAAAGAGAATAAGAAACTAGCACAGGTATCCTTTTTTTCGCCAGTTCTGCCTGGAATCATACTCAGGGAGAAGGAAATTCTTCATAAAAACGGCTACGATGTAATATCCGTAGTGGAACCCACACCTACTAATAATTTAAACAAAGGTATCCTAGGACAAACTAACCGAAGAAACGAAATCACTAGTACACTCTGGGGAGAAACAGTATCAAATTCCACAAGAAAAGACTCGCTAAAAATACAAGTAAAGCAAGGTGAGAGGTCAGTATGGTCCAGGGATTTAAGACCTACCGATAATGAGAACTCAACAAAATCTTGGGCATGGTTATCAGAAACCTTAAATAGTAAAAAATCTGTTAAACCTCAAAAATATCAAGTTTAGCAAAGGTCTGACGCTACTGTCCTGGAATTTGGCTGGGAAGACGGACAAAAAAATGAAGTATGTAACTGAAATCCTCCCTGACATTATTGGTTTACAGGAAACGTGGAACATTAACCCTTTTAAACAAAAAGGATACTATGTATTTGAAACCTTGGCAAAAAGATCTAGAAGGGGCCATGCCAAAGGCGGTCTAGCAGTCTTATTAAAAGAAGATTACTCTTGGTCACAGGAAATAATTAATACAAATACGGATAATTTACAATGCTTAAAGGTATCTCTTAAATCCCAAATATCAGCCACTTTTTTACTACTCTTCAACATCTATGCGCCTCCCAGCATCAACTGCGATCTGTTGTTTGAACGCCTAATGGAGACCATCTCTCAAATTATTGAAGACCAACTCAATTTGCCTTATATTATAATGGGAGACATGAATGCAAAAATGTCAAACTGCGAAATAAAGAAATGGGCTCTCCTCTTCAATGAGGAATCTTTGGAAACATCACTCCCTGTACTCCCAAAAGGAATGAAATCTGATAGGAGAGGTCGCGCATTATTATCATTTCTCCCAAGAATCAACGGGACAATTTTAAATGGTAATATACATGGTGATAAACCAGCATCGTGTACGAGGCAGGGTAATGGATCTCCCTCTATCCTTGACTATTTCATATGTGGGATCGGAGAAAAAGATCGAATGAGTCAACTTTCGATCACATTCAATGAGGAAAGTGATCATGCTATCCTATGTCTATCAACTGAATGGATTGTACAAGCCACTTTCCAGTATCAGCCGATATTTCATCAAACCAAACTGGAAGTAAACGCAACGAGGGGCCGAATTTATTGGGGGACAGAAAATTTGGACCACGTGAGGCTATTGGTCTCCCAAACTAATCTGTTGACTACTACATACTCAGCCGATCTTATAAAGAACTTTGACTGCATATTAAATAGGCTGAAATATGCACTACAAAGTAAGTTAGAACAAACAAAATTAAGGAAAAGCAAACGAAGTAGTAAACATAAAAATTCAAATAAACCAGTGGTAAAACAAATCAACAGGTTGATACGTGCCCAGTTTTTGAATTTCTCATTTACAAATAAAAAGGAAATCAATAGATTAAAAAATCAAATACGACGAGAAAAAACTAAACAGAAAAAACTGAAGCAAAGATACACTTACTCTTTGTGTTTTTTAAATGTATTTTATATTTCTATATATTAAAAATGTTTATATGCTACATTGTTATGCTTTTTATCAACCAAACAATAAAGCTTACTTACTTACTTACTGTCTTATAAAGTGCTCAGGTACTTATGGAGTAAATCTTTTAGAATTTTAGTAGTGGGCTCTTGGGAACTAGCGCTTGCCTCTTTTTAAGCATATGCCTTACTTTGATTTTGGCAACATTTGGGGGCTGGTTGTGTTTTCTCACATTAGTTACAGCATCATTTTTCATAATAGCCTTACCATAACAAGCATTAGACTAGTACTTTGTACATTTTCAATTAACATCCTTTGTGCCTGTGCTTTCCTGGCTGTAAATGTAGCCCATGTGTGAGAGTAATTGTTTGTCTTTCTGTGATGTGATATCTCTTGCTTTTACTCTCATTCAGTCTGACAATATTTCAATAATATTGTAAAAGAAAATTTGGTATTTTACTATGGCTTTGCTAATGTACATAAAACATTAAGGCAATTCATGCGCATGCCCATATGTACTGTTGGTTGAAATTATAGTCCTTTTATTCAGTTTTCCATTGAAGTTGTTCCAATATGGATCAGATGGTTTTATCATTTGGGGAAACATGTTGTGTTAGTTATATTTTAAATGTTTATTTGTGGGTAGATTGTAGGGAGTTGAGGGCTTTTATTTTTATTTTTTCACATTTCTGGTTTATCTGATGTTTTGAAGTACTTTTATTTTATTTATTTATATATCAAATGCATTTTAAAGGTTTTCAATTGTGGAATGTTACTGGTGCTTCTGTAAGTTATAGATTGTTTTGACTTTTTTCGGAAAAAACATTTGGTAGAGACATAAAAATAGAGCGTTTGGTTAGGTATTTGTACTTTAATGTTTTTAAAGTGAGCTACTTTCAACTATGTTAATTTAAATGTTTTACTTACTTGTATATTTTCTTTTTAGTTTCCTCTCGGCAATTCTTCGGCAGACTGTTCTTGCCTTGCAGCTTTAAGGTTTTTGGTGTAGTAAGCATTGATATTTTCAGCTACTTTGACATTGCATTTTAGATTTGTTTTTGATGTTTAGTTTATTGTATGGTTGTTTTACTTGGTTAGTATTCAGTTAGCTTGAATTATTTCATTAGTGTAAGAAAAGTGGTTATTGATTGAGGTTGTTAAAATCCAACTTAGACGACAACCACAATCCTTTATTGAGTGAACCACAAAATTTATCAAATTAATCAGTACTTACCCCTATGGTAGCTTGGCACAAAAACAATCAGGCTTAATTTAGAGGCACTGTGTAAAGTATTTCTGGAGCACACAAACAGTAATAAAATAAAAACACAACACAATAACAAATCCAAAACTAATTTAGAAAAATAGTAAGAGTGTTAGTATACAAAATGCCACCAAAATAAATTAAATAGAGTCAATTTAACCTGAGTTAAGAATGTATGTTATCTTTAATTTAATTTAATAAACAATAGCTCGTGAAAGATCAGAGCACTAACCGTGAGTATCTGGTTGTAGCAAAACGGGGGTAAAATTCAAGCGTTAAGGCCAACAGCAATGGAGTACAAATCAGATACAAAGAATGAATTGGGCAGGTCTCAGCTTACCTTCAGCCTAAAATAAATTCTTGAAGAAAAGTCCAGGAGAAGACAGAGTTCAGCGGGGCATGGTAGCAGGCTGTGTCCAAGGAGGAGTCGTCTCCTTCCTTGGAGCCACTAGATGAAGTCTCAGTGAAGCCGTTTATGATGGTGGCAAAAATCTCCAAGTGGGAAAAGCTTGGTTTCTGGGACAAGAAAGGTTGTTGGGGAGAGGGTTGCCATTAAGCCTGGTGAAGATTTTTACCTTTGGAAAATATTTTGGAAGTTGAAAACCTCTAGTAGGAAGAAGCTGGCAGGCTGTAGGCGAGGGGACTCCACGAGGCCAGATGCTATCGCCAAGAGGCCCCTGTGAACAGGAGTTGCTACTGTGAATAAGAATTCAGCAGGAGCTAATGTAAAGTCAGCCAGACTGGTGATGTGTGGATTGACTGCCAGGAAGTCCCTGGTCTTCTGTCGGTTCTCCAGGAAGTGGTGAAAATGTTTCTAATTCCTCAGATTTAGAGCCAGGTAGGAGAAACACCACCCCCAAGGGTTTAGGACATGGGGGGCACCTCTTGGGAGTTAGGACTCACTACAGCAGAGGCCAGGTGAATTGATCAGGCCATCAACAGCTTGTTATGTCCTTGTAGCTCAAACAGAAGGCCAGCCAACTAGAACTTGAAGACACTTTATTGGTCTTGGGTTCAAAGAAACAGCCCAGTTCTCCTTCAGACAGCAAAACAGTCCTTCAAGCAGCAGGGCAGTCCTCAGTCCTCTGTTGGCAGCATGGCTTTCCTCTGGTTGTCAAGGCAGAGGAATGTACTGAAGAGGTGACCTGAGGGTCCTATATTTACACCTGATGGCTGCCTTTGAAGCGGGGGCATTCCCTTTACTACCCCCTATCAGATTCTGGACAGTTCTTGCCTTCCCCTGCTAAGGTTCCAAAACATCTGGGATAACAAAAGGCTGGTGTCCGAGTTCTTTGTTGATCCTGGAGGTAAGCCCATTGAAGTGTAAGTGGAGCAGGTAGGAGCCTCACCTCCAGCCATGCTGGCAGGAAGGCCCATCCTGTCCACACTTAGGGACATATGTACCAGCCCCTACCGTCACCGCAATGTCACTTTATAAGACATTGTGGTGGCGATAGGGGCATTGCCTTATTTACAAGATAGTGATAAGCCACTTAACGTGGCTTAACGCTGCCTTGTAAATAAGGAACCCTTTCAGGCTATGCTTAGCGTGAAAGAGTGGGCAATGGGTGTTGAGGTGGGCATTCCACTGCAACACCCATTTATTTTGATGCTGCCCCCTATTTGAAATGAGGAGAAATACATTATTTCTCCTTGTTTTTGTTTTTTCCCTGTGTGCTGCCTTGTGCAGCACAAATGTAAAAAGGAAAATGCCTTGGATTGTTTATGTTCAGCAAGGTTCCTGTATATAAACAATCTTTAAAAAAATGCAATTTTGTGACTTTCAAGTGTGCTGCATTAAGCAGCACACATAGAAGTGACAAAATGGCATTTAAAGATTGTTTATGTACAGGAAGGAGAACCTTCCTGTACAAAACAATCCAAGGCATTTTGCTTTTTCCATGTGTGCTCCCAGTGCATAAACGGATAACTTTCAAATCATTGTGCATAGTCTTTAAGGCGGTCCATGGTTTTGGCCCATCGTTTTTGCAACAGCGCTTCCAGTGGTATAAGCCGGGTAGACAGCTAAGATCGGCAGTATGGGGTTGATCAGGACACCACACATTAAGAAAGCACGCTGGGGTGGCAAAAGTTTTGTCCGAGGTGCAGCTAATGCCTGGAACGCCCTACCAACGGCATTGAGACAGAGCACGGATCTGCTGGCTTTTCGGAAAAGTCTTAAAACGTGGCTATTCACTCACTAGGTAGGAGGTTTGAAGCCTCGGGAGCTATCACGACAGCGCCAGGACACCGGTTGGTAACAGCGCGCACTATAAATGATATAAATAAATAAATAAACAATCTTTGCCCTGAATGCAGACACCCTTGCACTATGGTACAATGGTGCGTGCGTTGGTGCTACACTGTGCAGGGGGAAATGCAAGGCTGCACCATATCGTTGTAAATATGTTGCAGCTTTCTGAAGTGGCGGAGTGCTGCGTTAAGCCAAGACGGCTAACGCCTCACTCCACTACTTCCTTGAACATATGCCCCTTAATCCTCTATTGTCTCTCTGTCTGGGAAGAACACACGAAGCCCAACAGCAGAGCCATTCACAGTAATTTGATCCAGGATATTGGGAGAGGTACAAATTATAAGGAAAAGAAAATTCCAACTTTCTAAAAGTGGCATTTTCAGAATCGTGACTGAGAAGCTGACTTTACCATTAACCCCTTTGCTGCCAGTCCTTAAACCCCCCTCCCCCCTCCCGGGCTAAGCCTTTTTTTGGCTATTTGGTAAAGTTGAGGCTTAGGCCCCTGTAGCGTTTTGGCCACGTAAGGTATCCACGTCAAATTTGTGTCAGCCCGGTGATGCCACAACTTTTCCACACAGAAATGTGTGAAAAATGTGTTTTATTTCAGCTAAGTTTGGGTTTGCTGAGCATTCTGGGTAGGAAAACATTAGGGGATCCGTGCAAGTCACACCTCCCTGGACTCTCCTCGGTGTCTAGTTTTCAGATATGTGTGGGTTTGGGAGGTTTACACAGGTGTCCGCTGAGCTCGGGACCAAAAAAGCAGAGGCCTCCCTTCCCCCTTTTGAGAGAGGTGGGGGCATTGGCAGGCCCATTCTGGACAGCCCCGCTCCTACTTATAAAAAAGCCAGCATGGTCCCTGGTACCTAGTGGGTTGTTTGCCCCCCCCCCCCCCCCCCCAGGTGGGAGGATCAGGCTCTATTGCCCCCATCTGCTCCTGGGGGGAAAGAAAGTCTGTGGCATTTTTGGGGGGTACAGGCATTGGAGTGCCCATTCTGGGCAGCCCCCCAACCCTTAACTTAAAAATCCTTGGTGCCTAGGTGGCATTCTGCCCCCTCCCCCCCCCCAGAGGGCAGATAAGGGGCTAATGCCCCCACCTGCCTCCCAGGGGGGCAGAAAGGCTGGGGTAATTTTATTGGGGTGGGGCATTGGTATGCCCATTCTGGGAAGGCCCCACCCCTCCATATGAAAACAATAATGGCAATGTCTACTTAATAAGTGCATGCCTACCTTCAAGCCCTACATCGGTGGTACTCATAGTACGGCCCGCGGGCTGCCAGCGGCCCGGCATGCCTTCCTTGGTGGCCCGTGGACCTTGCAGTTATGGTATCCATGGCCCCCCAGCTTTTGTTTAGAGAGAGAGAGAGAGAGTGGAGAGAGAGAGAGAAGGTGTGGGGAGAGCAAAAGTGGAGGAATAAGAATGTGGAGAGAAAGAGTGGAGAGAAAGAGTGGAGAGAGAGAGAATGGAGAGAGAGAGAGAGTGGAGAGAGAGAGTGGAGAGAGAGAGAGAGAGAGTGAGAGACAGTGGAGAGAGAGAGAGGAGAGACACAGTTGTAATAATGAAGATCCAACGAAGATGTAGAATGGTTGAAGGAGCTTTATTCCGGTTACAAATATTTCTGACCCCACCAACGGAAGAGCTCGCAAAGCAGCTGCTGAAGCCACAGTTAACTGTTACGGTCTCCCCAGAACACCAGTTCCTAGGTTACAGAACCACAGCTTACAATGGTTCTATAACCTAGGATACCACATCACCTCCTCACTTATTTTTAGCAAAAATAACAAAAACAAAAAGAAAAGAAGAAGCTCCAAGTCGTCGCCAGTGTAATAATGAAGATCCAACAAAGATGTAGAATGGTTGAAGTAGCTTTATTCAGGTTACAAATATTTCTGACCCCATCCATGGAAGAGCTTCCCAAAGCAGCTGCTGAAGCCACAGTCAACCGTTACAGTCTCCCCAGAACACCAGCTCCTAGGTTACAGAACCACAGCTCACAATGGTTCTATAACCTAGGATACCACAACTGTGGAGAGAGAGAGAGAGTGGAGAGAGAAATGGAGAGAGAGAGTGGAGAAAGAGAAAGTGGAGAGAGAGAGCGAGAGACAGTGGAGAGAGAGAGAGAGAGTGGAGAGAGACAGTGGAGAGAGAGAGTAGGGAGAAAGAGCGAAGAGAGAGAGAGAGAGAGACAGGAGAAAGAGAGAGTGGAGAGAGAGTGAGAGAGAATGGAGAGACAGAGTGGAGATAGAGACTGAGAGAGACTGACTGACAGAGAGACTGACAAAGTGAGACTGCCAGAAAGAGAGACTGACTAAGAGAGAGACTGACTGACTGACAAAGACAGAGAGAGAGACTGACTGGCTGAGAGAGAGAGACTCAGAGATACACTAACTGACTGACAGAGCGAGAGAGAGAGAGAGAGAGAGAGATACACTGACAGGGAGAGACTGACTGACAGAGAGAGAGAGCAACTGACTGACTGAGAGAGAGACTGACAAAGAGAGAGACTGGCTGACAGAGAGAGACTGGCAGAGAGAGAGTCTGACAGAGAGAGGCTGGCTGACCGAGAGAGAGAAAGACCGACTAAGAGAGAGAGAGAGAGAGAGAGACTGACTGACTGACAGAGAGAGACTGACAGAGAGAATGACTGACTGACAGAGAGAATGACTGACTGACCGAGAGAGCGAGACTGACTGACAGAGAGAGAGAGAGAGAGAGACTGACTGGGGGGCTGACTGAGAGAGGCTGACTGTCTTAGAGAGAGAATGCTTGGCAGAGAGACACTGACTCAGAGGGAGACAGACTGCCTGACAGAGAGTCAGACTGACTGACAGAGACTGACTGACAGAGAGAGAGTGACTGACTGAGATACTGACTGACAGAGAGACTGACTGACTGGCAGAGAGAGACTGACTTACTGAGAGAGAGACTGAGAAAGAGAGACTGTCTGACTGAGAGCTTTTGTTTAGAGTGGAGAGAGAGAGAGAGTGTGGGGAGAGATAAAGTGGAGAAAGAGAGAATAGGGAGAGAGAGAGAGAGAGAGGAGGCAGAGAGTGAGGAGAGAGAGAGTGGAGAGAGAGAGTGAGGGACAGTGAAGAGAGAGAGAGTGGAGAGAGAAAGTGGACAGAGAGAGAGTGGGGAAAGAGAGAATGGAGAGAGAGAGTGGAGAGAGAAAGAGAGAGAGTAGGTAGAGAAAGAGTAGAGAGAGAGGGTGAGAGACAGTGGAGAGAGAGAGAGAGTGAAAGACAGTGGGGAGAGAGAGTGGAGAAAGAAAGAGAGAGAGAGAGAGAGAGAGAGAGTGGAGAGTGAGAGAGTGAGAGAGTTTAGAGAGAGAATGGAGAGAGACACTGACTGACTGTCTAAGAGAGATACTGACTGAGAGAGAGAGATACTTTTACTGACTGACTGACTGACTGACTGAGAGAGATGGACTGACTGAGAGAGACTGACTGAGAGACTGACTGGCTGAGAGAGAGAGACTCAAAGAGAGATTGACCGACAGAGAGAGAGAGAGAGAGACTGACTGACTGACAGGGAGAGAGAGAGACACTGACTGAGACAGAGAGACTGATTGACAGAGAGAGACACCGATTGACTGACAGAGAGAGAGCGACTGATTGACTGAGGGAGAGAGAGACTGACTGGGAGTGACTGACAGAGAGAGATAGACAGACTGACTGACAGAGAGACTGACTGACTGACAGAGAAAGACTGACTGATTGAGAGAGAGAGAGAGAGAGAGAGAAACTG
This sequence comes from Lissotriton helveticus, assembly GCF_964261635.1. Classification (NCBI taxonomy): domain Eukaryota; kingdom Metazoa; phylum Chordata; class Amphibia; order Caudata; family Salamandridae; genus Lissotriton; species Lissotriton helveticus. The sequence continues at coordinate 1,513,456,882 of NC_136061.1, read as the reverse complement.
ACTGAGAGTGACTGACAGAGAGAGAGAGACTGACTTAGAGAGAGAGACTGACTGAGAGAGGCTGACTGGCTAGGAGAGATACTGACAGAGAGAGAGACTGACAGAGAGAGAGAGAGACTGACAGAGAGAGAGAGAGAGAGAGAGAGAGACTGACTGACAGAGAGTGACTGACTGAGAGAAAGAGATGGAAAGAGAGACTGACTGACTAACAGAGTGTCAGGATCCTGGTCTTGCGCCTACACTGCATTGTTGTCTGACTCGCACCAAACACTGAGCAGGTGTGACAAGACAAGGGACGAACTACGACTCCCAGACTCCCCGGCAGTGGGGAGGTGATAATAGTGCTGCTGACACGCATCCTGTTGCGTGTAATTCTTTGCATTCCTGTTCCTTGCCGGCTGGCGGAGGAACTCCCTTCACGTCGTCCTGATTTTCCTGTTTCCCGGCTTTCACAGAGTGGAGAAGCCTTTTGTTCGTTTCCAGATCCGAGGTAGGAGTGGGAACACAGTTTGTGTAAAACAATACTTTATAGCGGAGCGTGTTGCCTTCAGCCGCGTTTCCGTCTTGGAAAAGAGTTTCTCTTTGACTGTGCATTTAGAAGCGGAGCGCTGTAGTAGTCCGCTACGCGTTACCGTTTCGAATTTCGGCTCCGGTAGAGAGTTCATCTTCTGGAAGTTTTGGTGCCCTTATTTTGGAACTTGTGCTAGTGGCTGGCTGGTGGAGCGCGGTAGTGGTCTCAACTACGCGTTACCGTGTGGTTAATTTCATTTTACATTTACTCAGTGATTCATGGGGATTTATACTTTTGCCTGAGGTCCCTGGGCACCGTGTTTCTTTCTCCTCAACAGAGCGGAGTGTTGTGGTTCTTGCTCCCTACACACTACCGTTTCTGTAAGGCCTGGGCACAATCTCACCTTTATATTTTCTTCTTGGCCTCATACTTGGAAAAGGTGTTTTGAGTATTTCATTTCCTTTCATCAGAACCCATTATTGCAAGGCATCCTCGCACCATAGTCTAGGTAGGAGGAAAGGTGATTTGTGCTATTATTTGGTAGGAAGGTCCTATGTTTATTCTATGTGAAGTTTGAGTATTGTTTGTGTTCCATTTAGACGCAACTCAGTCAAGGCTGGTGGTGAATGAGGAGGAATTTCAACAGACGTTTGTTTCCTTTGTTATGCAGGTACATATATACCTTAGCGAGACCATTTGAGAGTAGTCAATGTATATGGATTTGTTCTAAGTATATGTTTCTGTTGTTACAGGTTACTCCCTTTCCCTGCTGCCCCTTCCCTTCCCCTCCCTGTCTTTTTTCCCTCGCCTAATGGCTCAAATACTCTGTGTTATACATTTAGAGTGTTTGTGACGTTGGGAGGTGGATCATTGTATCTACAACCGGATCCTGCGGAGCTGAATCTGACAGAATTACACGGCCAAGAAATTAGCTCTGCCCGGTTCGGTTGTCTTTATAATGGCTACTATGGAGGATGTTCTCCAGGCCCTGGTAATGGTTCAGCAGGAGTTAGCCTCCTCTAAAGCAGAAACAGCGGCATTAAGGGAAAAGGTAGACAAATTGAATAGAAACCCCTTTGATGCCTCTTCCTCCCAGGTACAGGTTACAGTACCTCCTCCTATCCCTTTGGCTAGCCCCGAGCGCTATTCTGGGGATCCGGCTAAGACACATGTATTTCTTAGTCAAGTAATGCTTCACTTTTCATGTAAGCCAGCATCCTTCCCTAATAACCACTCCCGAGTGGCGTTTGCCATTTCATATCTCGTAGGCGATGCCGCCAACTGGGCGGTTCCTCTAGTACGGAAGAATGATGCTATACTGTCTGACTGGTCAGCGTTTCGCGCCGAGTTCGAAAGAATGTTCGTTCGAAGGGCCACCACGTTCAGTGCTGATCGAGAACATCTCACCCTTAGGCAAGGAAGACGTGACTTAGTGTCCTATCTCACCGACTTTAACAGATTGGTAGCAGAGACAGACTGGCCCGAAGAAAAAAGAATGTCTCTTTTTTATCAAGGACTAAGAGATGGCCTAAAGGATGTAATAGCGCAAATTGATCCACAACCCGTCACCTGTACGGATATGATCAATTTGACGCTGCGATTGGATGGTAGACTAACAGATAGAGGGGTCGATAGGAGACGTTGGGACAAGGTCTCCTTTAGTTCTGAGGGTAACCCTCGCAGAGCCCTACCCTCGTCAGACACCGGCAGCGAACCTATGGAAATCGGTGCAGTAAGAGCGCCGTTATCCCGAGAAGAAAAAGAGAGTCGCAGGGCTCTGGGGTTGTGTATGTACTGTGGGAAGAAGGGGCATTTCGTAAGAGAGTGCCCCACCAAACCAAAGACCTCGGGGGTATGTAATCGGTGCAAAAGAATAGCGGTCTCTGTCATGGGTACACCCGAGAGGAGGACCGAGATCCCGCAGGACAAAGAAGAGACACAGCCTTTAATGATCCCTTCTCTAACCGTTTTGACCTTACATGACTCAGAGACCCATATCATCCTTCCCATGAGTCTAGAGAGTCAGCTACAGGTCCATCGGGTCAGGGTTATGATTGATTCGGGGGCCACGGGCAATTTTATAGACAGGTGGTTGGTATCCTCCCTATCCTTGGAACGAGTGCCTCGAACCACACCTGAAGAGGTATTAGCAGTAGATGGAACACCGTTGAAATCAGGTCTCATTACAGAACAGACTGAATTAGTGGTACTGTCAGTTGAAGTGCCTGAGGGTAGACATAGAGAAGAACTGGTTCTGAACATCATAGAAGCCCCTCAGTACGAGGTCATTTTGGGAATGCCCTGGTTAAGCCATCATAACCCTACGATTGATTGGAAGGCCAAACAGATACAGTTTCTGTCTGATGAATGCAAGGAGCATCTGGAGGGCCATAGGACAGGTCATACAGCAGCCTTGTTGGTACCAGTGGTAGTGGCTACTGCCGCTGACAAGATGGTTACCTTGCCCTCTGAATATCTGTGTTACAAGGATGTGTTTAGTGAAATTAGGGCAGAGCAATTGCCGCCACATAGATTGTATGACTGTCGTATAGATCTGGTGGAAGGGGCTACCATTCCATCATGTCGTGTGTATGCCTTATCAGTCCCCGCAACCAAACATCTGAAGGAATATATAGATCATTATGTGGAGATTGGGTTCATTAGGCCATCCAGATCACCCGCTGCCTCTCCTTTGTTTTTTATCAAGAAAGCGAATGGCGAATTGAGAGCATGTGTGGACTACCGCATGTTGAATAGGAATACTGTACAAAATCGATACCCCTTACCACTCATATCAGTCCTCTTGGATCAAGTACGGGATGCTAACATTTATACCAGACTAGACCTCCGTGGCGCGTACCACTTGGTGCGCGTAAGGGAGGGGGATGAGTGGAAAACTGCCTTCAAGACACGTTATGGGTTGTATGAGTACACCGTCATGCCGTTTGTGCTCTGTAATGCCCCTGCGGCATTTCAATACTTCCTAAACGATGTCTTGAAGGAGTTTATGGACATCTGCGCGGTGGTCTACATAGATGATATCCTGATATACTCAGAAAGGATTGAGATGCACAGACAGCATGTTGCGAATGTGTTACAGAAATTGAGGGAACATAGGCTTTACTGCAAGTTGAGCAAGTATGAATTCAGTGTGTCCAAGGTGGAATTTTTGGGTGTGATGCTTTGCCCCATGGGTTTGCAAATGTCTGACAGAAAGGTTCAGGCTGTACAAGAATGGCCCATCCCCACCTGTGTGAAAGATGTCCAGAGCTTTCTAGGGTTTGCAAATTACTATCGCAGGTTTATTCTCCAGTTCTCTCAGGTGGCCGTACCCTTATCCAGATTGCTTAGGAAAGGGGTGTCTTTTCTTTGGACTAATGAGGCAGCAGAAGCATTCAGAAAATTAAAGGAGGCTTTTACCACTGCTTCCATTCTAGCCCATCCAAAACCCGAACACCCCTACATAGTGGAGGCCGACGCTTCGGATGAAGCAATAGGGGCTATTCTATCACAGAGGAATCAGATCACAGGGCAGCTGCATCCAGTAGCATATCTGTCTAAGAAACTGAGCATGGCCGAAAAGAACTGTACCATTGCAGAGAAAGAGCTATTAGCTATAAAAAGGGCTTTTCAGGAGTGGAGACAGTACTTGTGGGGAGCATCTTACCCGATCACCGTATTCTCTGACCATAGAAATCTCCAATATATGAAGACAGCACGACATCTCACTCAGAGACAAATGAGGTGGATGCTTTTCTTTTCGGAGTATGACTTTGTGATCACTTTCAGACCTGGGCGGAAAACCGGAAAGCGGACTCGCTATCCAGGCAGGATCAAACAGATAAGGACACAAGTGAGGAAGTATTGGAGGCAATTGTGGATCCGGCAAAGGTGATTTGCGTGGTTCAGGCAGACAGTTTTTTAACCTGATTCGCAGAGCTAAAGATCAGGATGCATGGGTGGTGTGGGCCACCAAAGGTAGCAGTCGTGTGTTAAAGCAAGGGCTGCCTTTTCACGACAACAAGCTGTTTTTACCTACCAAGACCTTGCAGAAAAAGGCATTTGAGTGGTGTCATGATTCTCCTCTAGCGGGTCATCAAGGTGTGAGCAAGACTGTTCAATTGTTGCAACGTCATTTTTGGTGGGAATCTTGTAAAGATGACGTGTGCAATTGGGTATGGCAGTGTGAAGAATGTGCTCGTGCTAAGAATGAGACAGGAAAAAAGAAGGGGAAGTTGATGCCTCTGCCCACACCTAAAAGACCATGGCAATCCATCAGCCTAGACTTCATCACGGGTCTACCACCAGATCAGGGTAAGACAGCTATACTGGTGGTTGTAGATAGCCTCACAAAGAGCCACTCACCGGTTCTCTGTTCACTCTGAACTGCTGCTCATCTGTGCCTGACGAGGGATCTGTATCCCTAACTGCTGATTGTATCCCGCTTCTGCTGCCAGAGCTAACGCTCGTGTTCCTTTTGTGCCCCGTGGTGCGCCTCCCCTTGACTCGCTGGTGTGAGCGTGAGCTGCAATCTGCAAGCTCTGCCCTTCGCTCCCAGCTGGAGTCAGTAGGGTCGAGGCCAGGGTAAAAGAACTACAGCGCGTCAAGCCCGGGGGACTGCGAGGACCAGAAATCCCAGCTGGGGTCAGCTGGTTCCTCTTCCCCCAGGCGACACTCCCATCTGAGTCACAACCACTGACGAGGCAGGATAAAGCTTCGTGACACCCGCTTCGCGGGCGCCACTCACCGGTTCTCTGTTCACTCTGAACTGCTGCTCATCTGTGCCTGACGAGGGATCTGTATCCCTAACTGCTGATTGTATCCCGCTTCTGCTGCCAGAGCTAACGCTCGTGTTCCTTTTGTGCCCCGTGGTGCGCCTCCCCTTGACTCGCTGGTGTGAGCGTGAGCTGCAATCTGCAAGCTCTGCCCTTCGCTCCCAGCTGGAGTCAGTAGGGTCGAGGCCAGGGTAAAAGAACTACAGCGCGTCAAGCCCGGGGGACTGCGAGGACCAGAAATCCCAGCTGGGGTCAGCTGGTTCCTCTTCCCCCAGGCGACACTCCCATCTGAGTCACAACCACTGACGAGGCAGGATAAAGCTTCGTGACACCCGCTTCGCGGGCGCCACTCACCGGTTCTCTGTTCACTCTGAACTGCTGCTCATCTGTGCCTGACGAGGGATCTGTATCCCTAACTGCTGATTGTATCCCGCTTCTGCTGCCAGAGCTAACGCTCGTGTTCCTTTTGTGCCCCGTGGTGCGCCTCCCCTTGACTCGCTGGTGTGAGCGTGAGCTGCAATCTGCAAGCTCTGCCCTTCGCTCCCAGCTGGAGTCAGTAGGGTCGAGGCCAGGGTAAAAGAACTACAGCGCGTCAAGCCCGGGGGACTGCGAGGACCAGAAATCCCAGCTGGGGTCAGCTGGTTCCTCTTCCCCCAGGCGACACTCCCATCTGAGTCACAACCACTGACGAGGCAGGATAAAGCTTCGTGACACCCGCTTCGCGGGCGCCACTCACCGGTTCTCTGTTCACTCTGAACTGCTGCTCATCTGTGCCTGACGAGGGATCTGTATCCCTAACTGCTGATTGTATCCCGCTTCTGCTGCCAGAGCTAACGCTTGTGTTCCTTTTGTGCCCCGTGGTGCGCCTCCCCTTGACTCGCTGGTGTGAGCGTGAGCTGCAATCTGCAAGCTCTGCCCTTCGCTCCCAGCTGGAGTCAGTAGGGTCGAGGCCAGGGTAAAAGAACTACAGCGCGTCAAGCCCGGGGGACTGCGAGGACCAGAAATCCCAGCTGGGGTCAGCTGGTTCCTCTTCCCCCAGGCGACACGCCCATCTGAGTTACAACTATATACTACAACCGGGTGAACTCGTAGCGGGACGCGTGCGGGACCAAGCGCGGGGCTAAGCCCGGGCAAAGGGCGGGCCGTCTGTGGCCGTCCGGGGACGATCGAGGACGGGACGGGCCACCCCATTTACGCTTGGCCATTGAGGATCTACCAAACCTATACTCCGAAACCAATTCGTAAATACATCTTAAGTTTGACGGAAAAATTTTCTATTAGACATCTGAAATAAAGATCCTATAATTAAATAAAATCAACTGCGGCTAACATACCATTAATTAGACCTCTGATCCCAAATATGAGGGCTGTAAAAAAACTTCGCTCACGAACAATTTATATGAGGCGTATGGGGACTGAAACAGCTGTTAGAAAGACTGCAGATAATTCATTGAAACCTGGCCAAATTTCAAGTACTCCAGCTATAAACACGTATTTTTCTACCCTTTCTAAGAAAAAAACTGTATCTTCACTTTCAACTGAAAACCAAAATAAGCTAGAACCTTCTATAAATAAGGAAAATTACGATTCTCTACCTCTCTTCGTCCAGATTATTGACAATCAAGGACAGACAAAATCTGAAAGTAATTTGGCAAATATTTCTTTCACTGGGAAAGGCCAAAATCCTCCCGTAGATACGGCTCAAATAACCCCTATAATACCAATAAGTAAACAGGATTATGAGTTACCCTCTGATGTGTTTATAAGTATGAATATGAAGCCAGAACAAGATAAATCTGAAATAATATTGAGCCAAATACATCCTTTAACCAGCTCACCAGAAAAATCCCCTATCCTATACCCTAACCAGGCCAACTTTACTGATCCAATTTTTTCACATTTAACCTTTGGAAATACTACTTCTCCTCTCTCAAAGGCGCTTTTTACACTGCAAGAAATCTTGGAATCAGTGCTTACTCATCTTGGTCAAATTCTTGCTAATTCCGATGACACTTTGGACGTGCAAATAGGAATACTGAAATATTTGGTTGAGGAAAAAAAGAAAATATTCCAAAATAAATACATATCAAAAAAACCTGATTCACTCGAAACATTAAAAGATGAAGATCTTCAAAACAATGTAAATATAACTCCAAAACAGCGAGAAGCTAGTACACAAACGAATAACATAGCAAAAATTGTGACCAAAACAAAGGAACTAAGAAAGAAGAATAAACCTCTTATTACATATTCTCTTAAAAAATTGTTTAAAGAAGAATCGGAAACCATTACTGGAAATAGTAATAAGCATTTTCCTATCTTTTCGTACAAAGTGTCTAACAACAAGCAGGATCAGGGTATTAGGGACAACAAAGTAGAGCCATTGGGCGTTACTGCTGAACAGAAAAATAGTCAACAAGAACAGTCTGAAAAAAGAAATGAGAGGGAAAATGCTAGGGGGAAGAAGAAGAGAAAACCACTAAGGAGAATACAGAGGAAAAAAGGGAATAAACTGAAATTTCAAAAATTCACTCCCAAAATCTTGATGAACTCTTCAGAAAATCAAAAATCTCCGCTGTTAACACATCTGAACCCAAAAGCTGAAGAATTCTGTCCAGTGGTAGAATATAGAACAACAGAACGAAATTCTAAGGCTACTGAAGAAGCGAATAATATTATTACGCAACCATGGGAAGGAATTCCATCTAAGCACTTAATTATAGAGGAACTGTTTCCTATTGACAAGATGCCATTGAATCGCGGTAGAATACTGAATCTTTTACAAGAAATGCCACCTCTGATCTCTCTGACAAGCAATGAAATTGATCTAGTTCTCTTTCCAAATAAAGAGAATAAGAAACTAGCACAGGTATCCTTTTTTTCGCCAGTTCTGCCTGGAATCATACTCAGGGAGAAGGAAATTCTTCATAAAAACGGCTACGATGTAATATCCGTAGTGGAACCCACACCTACTAATAATTTAAACAAAGGTATCCTAGGACAAACTAACCGAAGAAACGAAATCACTAGTACACTCTGGGGAGAAACAGTATCAAATTCCACAAGAAAAGACTCGCTAAAAATACAAGTAAAGCAAGGTGAGAGGTCAGTATGGTCCAGGGATTTAAGACCTACCGATAATGAGAACTCAACAAAATCTTGGGCATGGTTATCAGAAACCTTAAATAGTAAAAAATCTGTTAAACCTCAAAAATATCAAGTTTAGCAAAGGTCTGACGCTACTGTCCTGGAATTTGGCTGGGAAGACGGACAAAAAAATGAAGTATGTAACTGAAATCCTCCCTGACATTATTGGTTTACAGGAAACGTGGAACATTAACCCTTTTAAACAAAAAGGATACTATGTATTTGAAACCTTGGCAAAAAGATCTAGAAGGGGCCATGCCAAAGGCGGTCTAGCAGTCTTATTAAAAGAAGATTACTCTTGGTCACAGGAAATAATTAATACAAATACGGATAATTTACAATGCTTAAAGGTATCTCTTAAATCCCAAATATCAGCCACTTTTTTACTACTCTTCAACATCTATGCGCCTCCCAGCATCAACTGCGATCTGTTGTTTGAACGCCTAATGGAGACCATCTCTCAAATTATTGAAGACCAACTCAATTTGCCTTATATTATAATGGGAGACATGAATGCAAAAATGTCAAACTGCGAAATAAAGAAATGGGCTCTCCTCTTCAATGAGGAATCTTTGGAAACATCACTCCCTGTACTCCCAAAAGGAATGAAATCTGATAGGAGAGGTCGCGCATTATTATCATTTCTCCCAAGAATCAACGGGACAATTTTAAATGGTAATATACATGGTGATAAACCAGCATCGTATACGAGGCAGGGTAATGGATCTCCCTCTATCCTTGACTATTTCATATGTGGGATCGGAGAAAAAGATCGAATGAGTCAACTTTCGATCACATTCAATGAGGAAAGTGATCATGCTATCCTATGTCTATCAACTGAATGGATTGTACAAGCCACTTTCCAGTATCAGCCGATATTTCATCAAACCAAACTGGAAGTAAACGCAACGAGGGGCCGAATTTATTGGGGGACAGAAAATTTGGACCACGTGAGGCTATTGGTCTCCCAAACTAATCTGTTGACTACTACATACTCAGCCGATCTTATAAAGAACTTTGACTGCATATTAAATAGGCTGAAATATGCACTACAAAGTAAGTTAGAACAAACAAAATTAAGGAAAAGCAAACGAAGTAGTAAACATAAAAATTCAAATAAACCAGTGGTAAAACAAATCAACAGGTTGATACGTGCCCAGTTTTTGAATTTCTCATTTACAAATAAAAAGGAAATCAATAGATTAAAAAATCAAATACGACGAGAAAAAACTAAACAGAAAAAACTGAAGCAGGACACCAATTGGATTGAAATCCAACAAGCAGCTAAACAAAAGAACCAGCGCAAATATTGGGCCCTGATTGCAATAATGACTGGAACCAAGAAAAAGTTAGAATCAACTCCTGTTACAGAAGAAGACTGGGAAATTTACCTTCGAGAGCTATATAGTCCAAACAAGTTGATTAATAATGGTGAGGCTGAAGTACAATGTTTGGGAAAGAATGACATAAAAATTAATAAAACGTCGGCAGTGTCTGTCTCTACGATCATAAGAAGGGCAAGAAGTACTGGTGCGTCGGGACCCGATCAGATACCTATCAAGGCCTATCAAATTGACCACAAAGAGTGGGGACGGCTGCTCTCGCCACTATTTAACTATATAATCGATAGTGGCAAAATGCCAATCTCCTGGAAGGGGAGTATAATTATCCCGATCTATAAAAAAGGAAAAAGAAGCATTCCGGGAAACTATAGGCAAATTGCCCTCATGGATGCTGTCGGGAAGATTTTTGCTGCAGAAATATTGGATAGGCTGAAAACTTGGGCATTTTCCCTGGGTTTAATCCCTAAGTTTCAGTCTGGATTTCGTCCAAACCATGCAGTGACTGACAATGTAGCGATCTTCCAAACCATTCTGGATAAATATGTATCAGGGAAAAAGCAAACCATCTATGCAGCGTTCATAGACTACTAGACGGCCTTCGATCGAGTAGATAGACCGACCTTGTGGTCAAAACTGAGAAGAATGGGCATACCGGAACAGCTATTGCTTTTAATAGTGAATCTTCACAGCGACACCTGGTGCCGTATCCAAATGGGGAGCGATAAGGGTCTATCAAGGGTATTTCGCACATCAAATGGCTTAAAACAAGGGTGCCTCTTGGCTCCAATTTTATTTTCTTTGTACTTAAGTGATTTACCATCCAAACTACAACAATGTTTAAGTACGCCGCCAAAGATAGCCAATAAGTATATTCACTCCCTGCTGTACGCGGACGACATTGTCTTGTTCGACCTAACACCATTCGGACTTCAAAATCTCCTAGACACTTTACATCAGTACTCCAGGAAAAATTTCCTAATCCCAAACATAAGTAAGACCAAAGTGGTTGCTTTCTCAAACCAGAAGAAAAGGGTGAGATACGAATGGAAGTTGGGAGGGGAGAAAGTAGAGCAGGTAAAGGAATATACTTACCTGGGCAGAATTTTTTCGCAAAACACGAGTAACAACAGTCAAATTGAACACTTAAAAAGGAAAAGTGACCTACATGCTGGGGCTTTGTCCCGCCTATATTCTGCTACTGGACATAGGCACTTTTCGGCACTAATTCAAGTTTATCGAGCGAAGATTCCGCCGGTCATTTCCTATGCTTCGGAATACATTCCTATTAATCAATGGACATATATGAACTTAATTGAAGGTAAAATACTAAAAAACTTACTGAAGATCTCCACATCTACTCCAGTACAGGCGTTGAGACTGGAATGTAACATCACGAGTGCCTATGCTACAGCTGTAGCTAGTATCATAAGGTGGGCTTATAACCTTCTCCACTCTAAAGAAGGCACTCTCCGAAGTTTACTAAAAATTGAGACATTTAACATCGGTTCTACCAATCTCACTTTTTCAAAAAACATGCGAGAGGCCTTTCAGCTTGCTAAAGTAAGTGTGGAAATATTGTCTACATGGTCTCCAGCCCAACTCAAACTATTTTTAAAAAAATTCACCCCTAAATTGAGTTATGACATTGACCACTCACATTGTGTTAGTTTATCTTTGTATAAGACCTATGCAGACTCCCATGAATATAAGCAATATCTGCCCTATCTAGACTATACCCTCATACACGGTGCAAGGCGCGCAATTATGATGCTGCGTCTGGGAACCCTTCCTGTACTAACTTTTATCTCTTCCTGGAGATCAGATAAGACAGCTTTATGTACCTTTTGTCAAGGGGGCAATCAGAATTTGGAACATCTTCTTTTTATATGTTCTAATACAGTAATTGTGAAGGCAAGGTTATTATGTCTTATACCCATTTACCAATCATGTAGGATCGTAAACTCAAAGGACTTTTTATTAATTTGTAAAAAAACCCCAAATGAATATGTTTGCTATAGAATTTTTACGTTTTTGAAAATTTCATTGAAAATGTATTAAATGAGAATGTATAATGTATATATTTTATTTTGTGGTCCTCAATAGAGTACCGTTACAAATAAACTTTTTTTGACTTGACTTTGGCCTCACAAAGATGGGGCATTTCATTCCTTGTGTTAATCTCCCCACAGCAGGACAAACTGCACAATTACTGTTGAGTAACGTGATACGTTTACACGGAGTGCCAGATGTCATCGTGTCAGATAGGGGCCCACAATTCGTTGCTAGGTTTTGGAAGGTGTGGTGTCAGGCAATGCACATCCGACCCTCTCTCTCCACTAGTTTCCACCCACAGACTGATGGGCAGACAGAAACTCTCAACCAGACCCTGAAGAAGTACCTACGGTGTTATGCGCCGGATGCTCATGACTCGTGGGTCTCCTTATTGTGAATGGCTGAGGTGGCATACAACAATGCCTGGCATAGTTCAGTGGGGGTGTCTCCTTTTTGTGCCACCTATGGATTCGATGCTCGGATACTGCCTATCAGCATTCCGGAGGGAGTGGTTGATCAACCCACGGTCCTGGGACAAATGCAGAAATTGCAAGAGATACATAAGAAAGTCAGAATGCATCTGCAAAAGGCGAAGGTGGAGTACAAGAGATGGGATGATAAGCATAGGAGAGCGGGCCCCATGTATCAAGTGGGTGACAGAGTATGGCTATCCACCAAGAACTTCAGGTTCAAGTTGCGTAGTATCTTCCATCCTAGATACATCGGCCGTTATGTCATCCTGAGGAAGATCAATCCTTTTGCTTACAGATTGAAATTGCCTGGTACTCTTCGGGTACATCCTGTGTTCCATTGCAGCATGTTGAAGCCTGCTTTCTCTGCTAGGAGACGTGCTCCTCCTCCGGTGCTTTGTGATGGGGGGTTGGAGTATGTGGTACGGAGCATAAAGGACTCTAAGTGGAGGAGGGGTGTGTTGTGGTATCTGTTTTCCTGGAAGGGGTACTCGACGGAGAATGATTCCTGGGAACCCGTACTTAACATTCATGCCCCTGAAGCCATCCGTTCTTTCCATCGTAGGTTCCCTATGCGGCCTGGTCCTAGGAGGCGCTAGGGGGGAGGACATACTGTCAGGATCCTGGTCTTGCGCCTACACTGCATTGTTGTCTGCACCAAACACTGAGCAGGTGTGACAAGACCGGGGGACGAACTACGACTCCCAGACTCCCCGGCAGTGGGGAGGTGATAATAGTGCTGCTAACACGCATCCTGTTGCGTGTAATTCTTTGCATTCCTGTTCCTTGCCGGCTGGCGGAGGAACTCCCTTCACGTCGTCCTGATTTTCCTGTTTCCCGGCTTTCACAGAGTGGAGAAGCCTTTTGTTCGTTTCCAGATCCGAGGTAGGAGTGGGAACACAGTTTGTGTAAAACAATACTTTATAGCGGAGCGCGTTGCCTTCAGCCGCGTTTCTGTCTTGGAAAATAGTTTCTCTTTGACTGTGCATTTAGAAGCGGAGCGCTGTAGTAGTCCGCTATGCGTTACCGTTTCGAATTTCGGCTCCGGTAGAGAGTTCATCTTCTGGAGGTTTTGGTGCCCTTATTTTGGAACTTGTGCTAGTGGCTGCCTGGCGGAGCGCGGTAGTGGTCTCAACTACGCGTTACCGTGTCGTTAATTTCCTTTTACATTTACTCAGTGAATCATGGGGATTTATACTTCTGCCTGAGGTCCCTGGGCACCGTGTTTCTTTCTCCTCAACAGAGCGGAGTGTTGTGGTTCTTGCTCCCTACACACTACCGTTTCTGTAAGGCCTGGGCGCAATCTCACCTTTATATTTTCTTCTTGGCCTCATACTTGGAAAAGGTGTTTTGAGTATTTCATTTCCTTATATCAGAACCCATTATTGCAAGGCATCCTCGCACCATAGTCTAGGAAGGAGGAAAGGTGGTTTGTGCTATTATTTGGTAGGAAGGTCCTATGTTTATTCTATGTGAAGTTTGAGTATTGTTTGTGTTCCATTTAGACGCAACTCAGTCAAGGCTGGTGGTGAATGAGGAGGAATTTCAACAGACGTTTGTTTCCTTTGTTATGCAGGTACATATATACCTTAGCGAGACCATTTGAGAGTAGCCAATGTATATGGATTTGTTCTAAATATATGTTTCTGTCGTTACATGTTACTCCCTTTCCCTGCTGCCCCTTCCCTTCCCCTCCCTGTCTTTTTTCCATCGCCTAATGGCTCAAATACTCTGTGTTATACATTTAGAGTGTTTGTGACGTTGGGAGGTGGACCATTTTATCTACAACCGGATCCTGTGGAGCTGAATCTGACGCAGAGAGACTGACTGACTGACAGAGAGAGACTGGCTGATTCTCTGAGAGAGAGAGCGAGAGAGAGAGAGAGAGAGAGAGAGAGACTGACTGATAGGGACTGACAGAGAGAGAGAGAAACTGACTTAGAGAGAGAGACTGACTGAGAGAGGCTGACTGGCTGGGAGAGATACTGACAGAGAGAGAGAGACTGACAAAGAGAGAAGAGAGACTGACAGAGAGAGAGAGAGAGAGAGAGACTGACTGACAGAGAGAGAGACTGACTGACTGACAGAGAGAGACTGACCGACAGAGAGAGGGAGATACTGACAGAGAGAGAGACTGACAGAGAGAGAGAGAGAGAGAGAGACTGACAGAGAGAGAGAGAGACTGACTGACTGACAGAGAGTGACTGACTGAAAGAGAGAGAGACGGTGAGAGAGAGACTGACTAACAGAGAGACTGTCTGACTGACAGAGAGAAACTGACTGATTGACTGAGAGAGAGAGAGAGAGAGAGAGAGACTGACTGAGAGGGACTGACAGAGAGAGAGAGACTGACTTAGAGAAAGAGACTGACTGAGAGAGGCTGAATGGCTGAGAGAGATACTGACAGAGAGAGAGAGACTAACAGAGAGAGAGAGAGACTGACAGAGAGAGAGAGAGAGAGAGAGACTGACTGACAGAGAGAGAGACTGACTGACTGACAGAGAGAGAGAGACTGACCGACAGAGAGAGAGACTGACTGAGAGAGAGAGAGAGACTCACTGACAGAGTGAGACTGACTGTCTGAAAGAGATAGAGGGAGACTGACTGAGAGAGACTGACAGAGAGAGAGAGAGAGACAGACTGAGAGAGAGACTGACTGACTGAGAGATAGACTGACTGACAGAGAAAGAGACTGACAGAGCAAGAGAGACTGACTGACAGAGGGAAAGAGAGAGAGAGACGTCAGTACTTTGTGAAGTCAGTAGTTTGTGCCAGAGGGCGGAAACAACAAAAGATTACTGTATGGGAGAAGTGAGGGAAAAAGCATGAGCTAGAAAAGGGCAAAGCAAAATAAAGAGAAAATAGAGGGGGAAAGAAGGACATGCACTTTCCTGGAGTGCAAAAGACAAATGGTGAAGAAATAAAAGAAAAGTTGTTTGCTGATATCAGAATTTCAAGGAAACAACTCATTCAATCAGGGTAAAGCCAAATTCATATAGGAGTGGGACCAGCACAAGAATAGAGAGAAAAGACGAATTCAGGATCTGGCAATGACAATGGAATGGACAAAAAGCCTTGCAATCATAAGCAGGGGGCTGAACCAAAGCCCACTCTTTGGTATATTGTATGCAAAGCTGTGAAAGACTTCAGAAGCTGTCTATAGCGAACCCACAAAACTGATCAGAACAATCAGCTACACTGATAGTGCCTATGAGTAGTAGATCCAGGGTGTGTGATGAAAGTGTTGTAGCATGGATATGAAGGTGTCTGCCTTGTAGGAGAAAGGTTGAAGTAAACAGAGAAAGAAGGGATGGTCTTCATCACCATGGTAGTTTGTCGTATTAGCGTTGCTTCAGGATGGCTGGATCGCAATCCCCCGCCCTTCGAGCAATGGCAAGGGTTTTTCTTAGACTCTGCACTATAAGTGAGGAAGGCCAGGCAGACAGGGAAGAAAATCAGGGAGCCCTCTCAGACTGACCTCAGCGGTCATGGAGTTTGCTCCAGGAATAAAAAGTAAACTCTTGGAGTCCTCTTGACTTTCTTCAGTTTTTGGTCCTTGCCGTTCCTCCATTCTGTTTGCAAGACAGTGCAGGCTATTGCGGGATTAAAGGTGGGCCAAAAGTAACCCTGTGATGGAACTGGGGTCAAAGTGTGTATGAAGCTATGCAGTGCTTTTTAGGTCTCGCCTGTCGATGCGCATGCGCATCGAGCAAGGCGAGAGTATTGGCACTTATCCGCTCTTTATCCACATTGCAAGGAATCGTGGCGATTCCTTGCAGTGCACGAGAAATTTAAGCTCAATGCGCATGCGCATTGAGCTTAAATGCGCGTGCACATGCCCCCAGCCGCCTGCCTTGCCTACTCTCTCTCACAGCCTCCCCCAGCTCCGCCCCCTCACTACTTGATTGCACGGCCGCTAGGCCGTGCCTCCCCTACTCTCCTCCCCCCTCCTCCTCTCCTCCCCTGCCTGCCTGCCGCTAGCCTTGCCTACTCTCTCTCACAGCCTCCCCCAGCTCCGCCCCCTCACTACTTGATTGCACGGCCGCTAGGCCGTGCCTCCCCTACTCTCCTCCCCCCTCCTCCTCCTACTCTCCTCCCCTGCCTGCCTGCCGTGTCGCACCTCTCCCCTCTCCGCCCCCTCCCCTGCCCGCCGTGTTACGGTGAAAGGCTTGTTGTTTAACCCAAGTGTGCATATAATCCAGATATCTTCCAATAGAAATCGGTGCTCCTTTTATGGGAAGGATGTTTTTGCGTCTTGTTTTTGGAAAAGCATGTTATTTAAAAAAGGTAAAAGAACATTGGTGGTAGTTAGATACATCTGAGCCAGCGGGGTCTCTTTTCTTTCTGATTTGAATGGTCGTTTCTCTCATTATCTGCGAACCTAAGACGAGCCGAACATGTATAAATAAACCGGTTCCACAATGGATGTTTTTTTAAAGCAAAGATTGCAACACAGCGCAAGAACCGTTGAAAAAGAAAAGCGCGAGGCAAATTCCCAGCAGGCTGCTCCTGTTCTCTCTCTCCGCCCTCCCCTTTCTGAGAAGCCGTGGAGTTTTTTTAATGCAGCTTGCTCGCTCGCTCGCTCCCTTCCCTCCGCTCCCCTCCCCCGCACGTAGGCTCTTGGAGAAAGGAGGGGAAAAAAAGCTCCCAGCCTGACTCGAAAATCAGCCTCGTTTCCTCAGAAACCGCAGCTGCTGCTAGAGCAGAAAACACGTCAGGCTGGCCCTCCAACGTACACAGATGTGCCTTTGTAACTCCACATAAATGCTGGGAAAGGATTGCGCGTTGGAGCAAAAAAAAAAAAAAAACTCCCATGCAGGAAGAGGCGAATGTTTCGTGCAGGCTATGTTTTTACCCTCGATGGCGCCTTCCTTCGCCCCTCCCCTGACCTTGTGTAACAGTTACTTTTGAGCTTTAAAGTTGTATTTATTGTTGGTGACTGAAAGGATTTAGACTTGAGGAAGAAAAGGCATTCCGATTTGCAGTGAATAACAGTCCGCTTTTAAGTTTTTTACTTTCGTTTTTTTAGGTTTTCAAAGACCGAGGTAAAATGTCAAGCTGTGTTTACATGGGAAGCTTTTTATTTTGCTCTAGGCTAACTTCAAAGTGTCAGCGTTTATAGGAAAGAGGAATGCAGTATACTTGCTCCAAAGAGCCTGCTTGTGCCTTTTAAAAAAAAAAAAAAACCTCACTCACCCTCAACCCCTCACCCTCACTCACCCTCAACCCCTCACCCTCACTCACCCTCACTCACCCTCACTCACCCTCACCCACCCTCAACCCCTCACCCTCAACCCCTCACCCTCACTCTCACTCACCCTCACTCACTCACCCTCACTCACCCTCACTCACCCTCACACACCCTCACTCACCCTCACTCACCCTCACTCACCCTCACTCACCCTCACTCACCCTCACTCACCCTCACTCACCCTCAACCCCTCACCCTCACACAGTGCAATAGGTCTCGGAGCATTTGAGTTAGAGCTTTTAGAAATGTTTATGGCTTTTTTTTTTTTAATTCTTTAGCATTGGCTACAGGAAACAAAAATGCTTAAGATTTACAAAAAAAACCATAAACAATTCTAAAAGCACTAACTCTAATGCTGCGAGACCTATTGCATTTCCAATGCTTGTTAAGATTGCTATTGTCTGCTAATAAACATTTAGTATCAAAATGTGCTCTTTGTAGTTACATCTGCTTTTGAAATACAGCATTGTCGCATTGTCTAATGTTTTGAAACGGGGATGATTTATTTTTTACTCTAGCCCCGCCCCCCCACTGTACCCCACCCTCTACTATCCCCACCCCTACTGGTGCGGCCCTCGACCACAAACCACACTGGAATTTTGGCCCTCGACAGAAAGTTTGTGAGTACCCATGCCCTACATGGACATGATATATCCAACAAGGGTGAAACAAGTGTATATACAGTTCCAACTCTGTATTCCACCCAAAGAAGCTTAACATTTAGATGGTGTAAAACGGATGTTGTTCAGGAGAATTGCCCCTTCTGCCCGCTCCTAAGGAAACAGAGGTTTATTTCTTGCTATTCTGCCCTAGATATTCCATCCTAAGGAAAAAATGGATTTTATCATGGTGCAAACTTAAGGGTGTAAGGCACTATTGGGAGACAATGCGTATTCTGAAAAGTGACACAAATGAGCCTTTAGTATTTGCAGTTGCTTGCTTTTTATGGGGGGCCTGGGTAATACGTATGGAAAGTTTAATATCTGCGAACTTGTAATTATAATTGCTGCTATGTAAATATAAACTACGGTCTCTTGAACTCAGAATCGTCAGCAGAAAATGTGTCCTATGAATTGTTTTTAAGTTGTTTTTACTGTAAGATATCTTTCCTATCTTTTAATACCTTTACCCTAGAATGGGATATCTACTGCTGTCGACTAGTATGAAATGGGAGAATATTTTTGTTGAATAAACTAGATAGGGTAGGCATGGCAATTCAACAAGGCGGACCACAGATTGGCCATTATGGAGGTTGATATTGATAGTGGTAATTGTTTTCCCTGATGTTTACCATCATGCCCATCCTATGGATTCAATGTTATTAGAATGTTTTTATGTATTTTTCTTCCCTCTGTTATAATTATTTTTATGCTTTTTACCATCATGATGTATTTGCTAGGGGTGGGCGGAATTTCTGCGAAACAATAAAAAATCTCCGCAAGCCATGCAGAATTCGGAAACACGCGGTATTGCTTGTTCCGCCCGTTTGCGATGTGTTTTTCCTGTTCGGGGATGCTGTTTGCATGCTCGGAGGTAAATATCTCACAAACTTGCCCATGCGGTCATGATAGAGCGCGCTGGTAACCCGACCAACAAATTTACCACATACGTATCGGGCCCATAAACTTCAATTCACCATATTCATTAATCGGGCGACCATACACTCTACTACCAGTAACCCTTGTTCCTTCCTATTTATTTCCAGTGTACCCGACTTACCATCCCACAGTTACGGGTACCTAAGATCACAATGGATCAGGGAGCCAGCTGTAAAAGAAAGGCAGACACCAAAAATACTTATACTTTATATATTCTATTTGTACTTTTATAATAACCACAAACTCAAGAAGTTTTGAAAACCTTTATCTAAAATTCTTCGATCTCAAAAAGCATAAGGTTCGCAATGAACAAACAGTCGATAACCAAAATCATAAAGAGCACATATCCATACAGGAAAAAAATGAAACCAACCATTTGTGAGTCTAAAGGAAAGTAAGAACAAGGAACATGCTAGGCAGCAGTTTCAGAATTTAGACTTAATATGGGAAGACTAAAGGACGGGGAAGAATAAAGAGCATACTAGAATTTCACAGGGAAATATTTCCCCATAAAGAGGAACTATAGGTAAAATGCAAATAGACCATACTAATAAACCGGTGCAATTACTTAAATCGGCTAAATAATTGGTAAAGACAATGAACATCTAGGTATCATGAACTGAAAAGGAATGAACTTAAAGGATGGGTAAGAAAATGGAACATGCTAGAATAAATGACAATTTTATGTATGACTTGTTCATTCAGAGATGCAAAAAGCATGGAAATCAAGTTTGCAAGAATATGATTTTATTAAAGCAAAAGAAAGAAAATATAGAAGGTGCAGAGTAGACTTTTCAGCACTATATTTACCTAAAGTGGTGTGAAGACCAACCCTGGCCACGGGTCAGTTAAGGACGGGAGGAACCCAATTAAGGACAGTCGCCAGAAGGACATCAAGGACGGAAAGGACACCCCAGGACAGGACAGGAAACCCAGATTAGGATCAGGACAGGACCACCAAGGCACGACCAGCACCCGCAGTTTGGAAGCAAAGCCTGCGCTCCACCCTCTCTGCAGCTATCAGTCAGAACCCCGATTGGGTTATCGAACTTCCCAGCAAAGTGCTCCGCCAGCACTTAAGGTTTCTCAACAAAACCCTTGAGTCTATGGAAATTTCGGACAGAGTGCTCCGCAGCCCTCTGTATCAAGTCACTTATTGAGTGCGTTGGGTCAGTGACAGGTCAGCTATTCGGACAAGTCGGACAATTTCTCTAGCTAAACCTAGGCTAGTTATACTGTTTTCGGGTCAGTGTACCACCCCCCAAATGTTGCAAGTGTAAGAATCCCCAGTTTCGATTGGTCCCCAAGTAGGATAGGTCAACACACCAATCATATTTCATTTCTACAAGCCTGCATTTACATGATCTGGGACCGCCTATTGAATTTGGGGTTCCCATGACCTAACATTTCTTATTACAATAGCACATCTATGAATTATGATACATTGAAACCAATTCAGCTTCTTCTGCCAGGCGAAGGTGCATCTTCCCAGGCACATCTTGGCTGGGACTTCGGGTTGGCAAGTTTTCAATGTCACCGGCAGAAGATTGGCATGCGCAGAAAGGCGGTTCAATATGGAATCTCGAGTGTTCCTCGGGCCCCAAATAATACGATACATGAAAGGTAAGCGAAAACAATTTAGAAATACATAAAAAATGAATACACTGTATACCATGAATAGCTACTCTATACCCCTTACTTTATAATAACTATAGCGTTAGGGTAAATGCAGAACAAACAACTTTGAAAAAGCAGCTTGGCAAGCACGGAGCATATGAGAAGACAAAGCGGCCATATTAGCTGTACTGCGCATGAGCAAATATTTCCCACCAGAATGCGAGTACGTCACGTCACATGACTATGACCGACGCATGCGCAGACTAAATTCCAGCTAAGCAGCGGCCATTTTAATAGCAAGCGTTATTACTGTTTAGTACACATAGGCAAGCATTTCTCGGATACCCCAAATGTCAGAATAAAAGGGAAATTAGTAAGACAAACATGTTCAATCAATCAATCAATCAATCAATCATGCCATTTGTATAGCGCACTACTCACCCGGGAGGGTCTCAAGGCGCTTGGGGGGAGGGGTATGCTACTGCTCGAACAGCCCGGTCTTGAGTTGTTTCCTGAAGGCGAGATGGTCCTGGGTCAGCCGAAGGTGGATGGGGAGGGAGTTCCAAGTCTTGGCAGCCAGGTAAGAGAAGGATCTTCCTCCGGCAGTGGCTCTTCGGATGCGTGGTACGGCTGCGAGGGCGTGGCTGGTGGACCGTAGCTGGCGGGTGGGCGTGTAGAAGGTCAGGCGGTCGTTGAGGTACTTGGGGCCCAGGTCGTGGAGAGACTTGTGTGCGTGGGTGAGGAGCCGGAACGTGATCCTCTTGTCGACGGGGAGCCAGTGCAGGTTCCTCAGGTGGCTGGAGATGTGGCTGCGTCGGGGGACATCCAGGATGAGTCGGGCGGAGGCGTTCTGGATGCGCTGGAGTCTTTTTTGTAGCTTGGCTGTGGTTCCGGCGTAGAGGGCGTTTCCGTAGTCCAGTCGGCTGGTGACGAGTGCCTGGGTGACAGTCTTCCTGGTCTCGGTCGGGATCCAGCGGAAGATCTTGCGAAGCATACGCAGGGTGTTGAAGCACGATGAGGAGACGGCGTTGACTTGTCTAGTCATCGAGAGGGAGGGGTCCAGGATGAAGCCCAGGTTGCTTGCGTGGTCGGTTGGCTTGGGTGCGGTGCCCAGGGCTGGGGGCCACCAGGAGTCGTCCCAGGCGGAGGGCGAAGATCCCAGGATGAGGACTTCCGTCTTGTCCGAGTTCAGTTTCAGGCGGCTGTCCTTCATCCACTCGGCGACGTCTTTCATCCCTTCGTGTAGGCAGGTTCTGGCGGTGTCGGGGTCTCTGGTGAGGGAGAGGATCAGCTGGGTGTCATCGGCGTAAGAGATGATGTTGAGGTTGTGCTGGCGTGCGATGGCTGCGAGTTAATTCGTTATAGTTATTCGAAGTTCATGAGTACGAGCAAGTCGCTAATCCTTGCTCCATCAGTCATGGCCAACTTGTTTCACTTGTCCTGCCCACTCGCGATGCGTGTTTCCTGTTTGCTTACGCAGATGTCCGATGGCTCGCCCGAATGATGGGTCCGCAATCGCACACTCTTGCGGGATCGCGCGGCAGGTTGCAAACAGATAGGAAAACTCATTGGTGAACGCAGGGATCCCAGTAAGTCGCTCCCGCTTAACACGCATTGTGAAAGCGCGAACAAGGAAAAAATGCTACGCTGCAGATTGAAGAATTTTCAACGATTCTGTGTTCTCCGCGTAACGCGGAATTGTAAAATTTCTGCAAATTCCATGAGCGGAGCGGAATTTACCGCCCAGGGTTAGTATTTGCTGCATTTGCACTTTAATGGTCTCTCGAAGAAAATAACTTAATCGCTGGTGCCTAGTGGGCTTTCTGCCCCCTTTGGGGGGCAGATCAGGACTATTGCCCCACTCTGCCTCCTGGGTGGAGCAGAAAGATGTTCATATTCTTTGGGGACGTCAGTGGGGGCATTGGCATGCCCATTCAGGGCAGCCTCCACCCCTGAACTACAAAACAAATAATCCCTGGTGCCTAGGGTGCTTTCTGCAGATTGGGGGCTACTGTCTCTTGGGGAGGGCAGACATTCTATGGGATTTTTTTGGGGGTGGGGCATTGGTATGCCCATTCTGGGCAGCCCCACACCTGAATTTTGAAAAACGAAGTCCCTGCTGCCTATTGGGGTTTCTGCCCCCCACCCCAGGGGCAAATCAGGAGCTATTGCCCCATCTGCCTTTTGGAGGGGCAGAAAGACGTTCGTATTTTTTTGGGGCGAGGGTATTGGCATGTCCATTCTGGGCAGCCCCTACCTTTAAACTACAAAAAAGAATCCTTGGTGTCAAGGGTACTTTCTGTCTCGGGGGGGGGCTGGGGTCAGATTAGGGGCTACTACCTCATCTGCCCCCTTGGGGCAGAAAGACTGAATGCACCCAATTTGAAATGGGGGAGCTCAGGCCCTTGCCTTTATGAACCGCTTCCCCCTCCTTGATGTCTAGTGGGTGGATCCCTGCTTGGCGATCGCCCTCCTGCGGCGATCCCA
Source organism: Lissotriton helveticus (assembly GCF_964261635.1). NCBI lineage: Eukaryota > Metazoa > Chordata > Amphibia > Caudata > Salamandridae > Lissotriton > Lissotriton helveticus. The sequence continues at coordinate 1,513,433,631 of NC_136061.1, read as the reverse complement.
ACGCAGGGATCCATTAGGGAGAGGTACTATTTGAAAGTGAGGAATCACCCCTTTTCAATGATACCTCTCCCATGTGTTTCGGTGCTCAGGGGGCTGAGATAGCCCCCTAATCACTGGAACATTGAAACTGAAACTATGTTTCAGACTCGATTTCTGTGTAATTATGTCAGTGCGCCATGCACGCAATTGTCATTACAAAGAAACTCCTCAAAAATGTCTTGAGAGGTTGGGGAAGCTCTTCCTCACCTTCCAAGACAAAAAAGAAAAAAAGGAAATCCCTCTGATGTTTACAGCAGAGGAATGTTGTGCAATTTTGCACATGACTGAATGGTTCCGTCATGAGCACACAAGCACTGGTGCTCATGACGGAACCATTTTGTCATGGGCACCAAATGGGTTAAAGAGGATTTTAAATTATAATTCAATGGAGTGGAAACCTGAAGTTTCTACCTGCTCACAGTCGAAAGCTAGCACCTATTAGATGCAATAAGGTAACCCAATGTTATCCAACGGGAGATATAGGCCTTACAGTAGTGAATAAAAGAATTAAAAAGTTTTTCTCTACCAGGATATGTAAAACTGAAACTCACAGGTCCTACTTTTAAAATACAATGTACCCTGCCCTATGGGTTGTTAGGCCTACCTTAGGGTTGACATACAAGTAATAAAAATAAAGGTTTTTACGGGTTGAAGTGGCAGTATAAAACTACCCTATGGTCTGCAATGGCAAGGCTGAGACTTGTTTTAAAATGCTACTTAAGTGGGTGCCACAATAAGTGCTGCAGACACAAGAGTGCCATTTAATTTACAGGCCCTGTGTACATGTAGTACCATATACTACAGACTTGTATGCAAATAAATGCTGCCAATCAGGTGTAGGCCAATCTTGCCACAATTGAGATAGAAAGCACAAGCACTTTAGCATTGATTAGCAGTGGTAAAGTGCATAGAGTCCTAATGCCAATAAAAGCGAATTCACGAAACAGGAGGAGTGAAGGTAAATAGTTTTGAGTAATACCACACTAAGGTATAACATTAAGTTTGTGCTATTCTGGACATATTTTATGTTTAATTTTCAATAATCAATGCTTTAATTTTATATCGCATTTATTATATTAAACATTTATTAGCTTTTAAATAATTATTTTATGCATTGCAATCTATTTGAATAATATTTAAATAATGTAGTTCGACAATTTATACATTATTGCTGAGTTTAATCTTATTTGTTGTTTAGAGTAAAATAGCTATTAATATATTTTGTAATATTTTCTTTATGTTTTATGATACGAGTGTAGTGGATATTGTGTATTCTGATAGATTTGACATTTTTCACAGTTATTTAAGGGTAACAATATTTTTGTTTCCAATATTTGTGGTTCCAATATTAGTAGAAATAGATATTTTTAACTACTATCAATTGGTCATTGATATTTGTGTATAGGATGGTAATATTTTTCTAAACAATATTTTTTTGCAATATTTGTGTGAATCCATATTGTTTTCAATTATATTATGTCATTGATCCACTACTGATGTGAGTATTTTCTCCTAAGATTTATCTGCAGTTTTTGAGATAGTCACCCACTCTCTGGGGTCACAATATTCTAATGATGTTGGGTGTATTTTAAGCCCTGAGCATGTAAAATTAATTTGAGTCCTATGAGGAAACTTCTTCACATACCACAATTCGCACTCTAACCCAAAACTGAGGAAGGGGATTGTACAGTTACTTAATGGCTCGCAGAGAACGATGTATTAGTCCCCACTACTAACGTTACACTCCTAATCTACCAATCATGAATTTGAATTTGAATTTAAAATTATTTGTAAAGCGCGCTTTCACCAGCGGTTTCATGGCGCTGCAACAAACCTCAAAGAAGGGGAAGGTGCGGGAGGGTAAGGCACGGGGGAGAGAGTGGCGAGAGGCTAATTAAAAGCTTTGGTGAATAGATGGGTCTTAAGCTTTTTCCGAAATTGAAGGTAAAGGGGGGTGGACCTGAGCTCTAAAGGCAAGGAATTCCATAGAGTAGGAGCGAGGAACGAGAACTTAGATCCTCCCCATTTCTTCCTACGGAAGCGGGGAACTGTCAGAAGAGCTTGTGAAGCTGAACGTAGTGCTCTAGTAGGAACGTAGGGGGCTAGTTCTGATATGATGAAGGCCGGGGCCGTGCCCAGTCGTGCTTGACAGGTGATGGAAGCAAGCTTAAACTGGACACGCTCACGCACAGGGAGCCAGTGCAGTGATTTGAGAAGGGGCGTTACATGATGGAATTTTGGGAGATTAAGTACTAGCCGTGCCGCCTGGTTCTGTATAAGTTGCAAACGCCTTAAGCTATAAGCAGGGAGGCCTGCATATAGGGCGTTGCCATAATCCAGGTGGGAGATAACCATTGCCAAGATGATCATTTTCAGGGCATCAAAGGAAAAAAAGCGGGATACCTTGCGAATGGTGCGAAGTGACAGGAAGGAAGAGGACACCACCGCGCTGACCTGGGAGTGAAGGGTGAGGTCAGTGTTGAGTTTAATGCCTAAGGTTTTAACTGAGGTGGATGGGATGGGGGGGAGCCAAGCGAAGGGGGCCAGAAAAGTGTGGACCAGGAACTGGATGAACCACCCGTCAGCATCAACTCAGTCTTGTCTGGGTTGAGTTTCAGATGATTGTGGCTCATCCAGTCCCGGATAAAAATCATAATAGACTGAAAGTTGAGGATGGAAGCAGGGGAGGAGGATAGATTGAACACAAGTTGGAGGTCGTCCGCATAGTTATATACGTCGACCTCCATTTGCTGCAGTGCAAAAATTAAAGGGGAAATGTAAAAGTTAAACAAAAGGGGTGAAAGAGAGGAGCCTTGGGGGACCCCGCACTGCACTCTCTGAAAGTCCGCAGAGAAATCACCCAGGCGAACGGCCTGGGTGCGGTCACTCAGGAAGGAAGACAGCCATACCATAGATGGTGTGGTCAACCGTGTCAAAGGCGGCCGAGAGGTCGAGAAGGACCAGAGCCTGGGTCTGGCCGGTATCCATACCCTCCCTGAGGTTGTCAAGGACCGAAAGTATAACGGACTCAGTAGAGTGTGCGGGGCGAAAACCGGCCTGGCGGGGGGCCAAGACTCCATGTTTCTCCACAAAAGTGCTCAGGGAACTGGTGACATGACGTTCGAGCACCTTTGCTAGAAAAGGTAGGAGGGAGATGGGACGGTAGTTGGAGGGAACCGAGGGGTCTGCTCCGGGTTTCTTCAAGATGGGGACAATGACTGCAGTCTTCAGGGGGCTGGGAACAACCCCCTGGGCAAGAGAGCCATTGAGGAAGTGAAGGGCTGGATCCGGGCACAAGGTAAAAATATGACGGAGGATATGTGCAGGGCAGATGTCAAATGGCGAACCAGATTTGACAAGAGGGATAATCGTGGACAGTAGTTCGTTAGTCAAAGAAGGGAGGGCGTTAAGTTGTCCCTTAGGAGGGGGGCACTGAGGGTCGACGAAGGATGGGGACGGAGGGGGGATATTAGCTTTAATGATGTTAATCTTCTCTATGAAGAATTTATTTAGGGAGTGACAGAGATCCGGGGAGGGAATGGGCTTGAGTGATGTCCTGTCGGAAAATGCCAGCTTGTGGACAATGGAGAAAATTTCCCTTGATTGATTCTCTGCTGCCAGGATCTTAGAAGAGAAGTAGGCCGTTTTGGCAGCTAAGATGGCCTTTTTGTATAGGGTCAGAGTATTAATGAAGTCAGATTTGAGAGAGGGACAGTATTTCCTCCTCCAGGCACGTTCTGCTCGGCGTACCGCTAATTTGGAGGTTTTGAGATCCTCATTGAACCACAGGTTGGCGTCCCTTTCTCGCTTTGAAGTTACCCGTTTTAGCGGGGCGACTGAGTCGCAGCTTGAGGAGAGCCAGTGTTCAATAGCACTGGCCTGAGAGAGGGAGGATAAACCATGTAAGGTGGGGAGGAAGGAGGTTAATGAGATGGATAGTTTTCCGAAGTCCACTCGACTCCATGATCGAACCCACACGTTCTTGGGAAGCGGGGGCCTAACAGAGGGGTTAATGGGAAGGGAAAATGAGATCAGGTGGTGGTCGGACCAGGTGCAGGGTGAGATAGATAAGGAGTCTACCGGACAATTCAACGTCCAGATCTGATCTAAGATATGTTTTTTGACATGGGTGGAGGAGTGAACACGGGGTAGAAAATTGAGGGATTGGAGGCAGTCTGAGAACTCTCGAGAAGATGGACATTCTGCTGGGTCTGTGGGCCAAAAATTGAAATCACCTAGTAATAAAATAGAGGAGTTATTCACCGTAAGAGTGGCCAATACCTCCTGAAACTCAGGGAGAAATTATAAAGGTGATTTGGGGGGACGGTAGATGAGAAAGCAAGTAAGGGGGGGGGTGGTAGCGGTGGTACGAATGGCCAGATACTCTGTAGTGGCGATACTTGGCATAGGTAGTAATTGAAAGGGAAGATCAGTTCGGGCAATAACCGCTACACCACCTCCCGTCCTGCCAGCAGAACGGTCGGCACGTAGGGCGTAATATGGGGCGGGGAGGGTGGCCAGTAAAACGGGGAGAGAGTCGTCGCTAAACCATGTTTCTGTTAAAAAAAGAAGATCCGGTGCGTGGAGATCCAATAGTACCGAGAGTTCGTGCGAGTGGGCCACTGCTGACCGGGTGTTAAGGTAGTAAGCTGAGAGGGACCTAGGTGAGGCTAGGTTAGTATCTCCTTTGGGGGGAAGGGGGGAAGGAATCAAGTCAAGAGAAGATATAAGGGATTGAACGGGAGCGGGTAGAGACCAGGAACCCTGGAGACTGAGGAGTTGGGGGGAAGAGTAAGTGATAATTTGGGCAGAGTGGGGTGCCCCTGTCCCCGGTCGGTCGCGGACGGGCGCAGACGGGCTTGCCTTAGGCGCGCCTTCGGCGCGCAATCGTCGCGCCCACTGCGCCCGTCCGCTGCGCCTCCGGTAGATACACATACTTTTATGGCAAAAATTAGGGACAGTGGGACGGGGAGGGGGCGTGGCCAGCGAGGTGGGCGGGGCTAAGTCCCTCGCTGAGAATGGCGAATGCGAGGAAGAACGCTTCCCGCTGACAGCGTCAAGTCGGCTGTTCAGGGGTCAGAAGATGCAGTGCCTGGCTTAAGTGCAAGCGTGAGTAAAAACACAATAATGACAATTTTAAAATAATAATTGGCAAGTATAGCAGCGCTCCCGGCTTTCCGCCTCAGGAGGTGTTGTTGAAGTGGCCGCGCTCGTTATCAGCACGCCCTTTTACCTGGGGGGAGGGGGCGTGGCCAGCGAGGTGGGCGGGGCTAAGTCCCTCGCTGAGAATGGCGAATGCGAGGAAGAACGCTTCCCGCTGACAGCGTCAAGTCGGCTGTTCAGGGGTCAGAAGATGCAGTGCCTGGCTTAAGTGCAAGCGTGAGTAAAAACACAATAATCACAATTTTAAAATAATATTTGGCAAGTATAGCAGCGCTCCCGGCTTTCCGCCTCAGGAGGTGTTGTTGAAGTGGCCGCGCTCGTTATCAGCGCGCCCTTTTACCTGGGGGGAGGGGGCGTGGCCAGCGGGGTGGGCGGGGCTAAGTCCCTCGCTGAGAATGGCGAATGTGAGGAAGAACGCTTCCCGCTGACAGCGTCAAGTCGGCTATTCAGGGGTCAGAAGATGCAGTGCCTGGCTTAAGTGCAAGCGTGAGTAAAAACACAATAATCACAATTTTAAAATAATAATTGGCAAGTATAGCAGCGCTCCCGGCTTTCCGCCTCAGGAGGTGTTGTTGAAGTGAAATATTGTAATAAAACCTAGCGCTTACTGGAAGACATCAGCGCTATTAATCATTTTGTTTTCTTGAACAGTTTATATTCATTTAGATTCCTTAATATCCTGTAAGTCAATTTATCATTGCATTTGTATTCGGTGGTAAACAAATGATGTGGACCTAACTTCCTAAAGGGTAGGCTAAACCGCCTTCTTTAGACATGCCCTGTGGTTCTATTCTTATTCAATGTGTAGATGATGTATTGGCTGTTTCCAATTCTGTGGACCCATGCACATGTGATAATTGTATTTAATTATTGACTTACCTAAATTATAACACACATTCTCTAAAGAACAATTATATATGTGTCTTTCCTGTGTCTGAAATTTAGGTTATGAAATTCCAACTAGGGAAAACACCTAGCCACCGACCACATCAAGACTATCCATATGCTACATCACTCTGTCACTGAATCCCAAATGTTTACCCTTCTAGTTATGGCAGATTACTGCAGTCAATTGATTCTAAAGTAAATCAAGTTAAACCCCATTTAAGATTGGAAGTTAAAAAGATACCCATTTTGTATCATCAATTCCCCAAGTACTATGCAAACCCTTAAGTATTCAACAACTCTTTAACATTCCTACCACCACCCTGAGTGTTCAGGTAAAGTGGAATACTTCAGTGGAACTTGGAAGCATAAAATCTCATAGATTAGTGTGGAAACCGGACTTTAGTGACTTGACCCATTACCATTAGCCCTTAGGATGATCAGAGATATTAAATAACAACATTGAGCGCCTGCACAAACTCCTAATTGGTGGACCTATGATTCTCCTCTCTCTAGGTTTGCTTGATTTGCATCTGTCTAATGGTGTGACTGTTGATTAATGTAAACAACGGATTTGCTGTCTCAACAGTATGCATTCTCATGTTGAAGAAGTACTGTCCACTTGCTCATCTGAAACATCCATGATCTTCAGCTTGATGACTGTGTCCATGTGAAGATCCCCAGCTATGTCGTCACTTCAATTTAGGTGGAGAGGTACCTCTCAAGTTCTGCTCATCACCAACTGCCAAGAACTGCCAGCATGATACAACATATTACATTGGAAGTAAATTACAGAACAAGGAAAAGCCAAGCCTGTTAACAGAGAAGTTCTTGCTTCCACAGGCATACCACTGAGAAGTGACAATGCAGCCCATGCTCCTGCAAACGGATATAGACCCTAAGCCCAGTAGCAAGAAGCCTTCAAGCTACTGATTCCCTCTCAGGTCTGGTCATCCTCTTTTCCATGAGCCTGTGTAGTTGGATCATTGTAGAGCTATGTGACAGAAAAAGGTGGGTGGCAGGCCGGAAGAAGTCAATAGAACAATGTTTACTCTCTTTCCCAGGGACAATACTTTTGAGGAAATTTGGACAGTATGAACCAGATCTAAATCCTTTACATTTGCTGGCTGTGCTCCCAGTACCAACAGAATGCAACAGGGTGTGCCCTTGATCCCGATCCTATTTGAATTGAAAGAATAATAAGTTGATCTACATCTGCATGGGCACTTCATTTCTGAAAGTGAGAATTATGAAACCCAGGCAACCATCTGTGCTCCAGCTGCATCAGGAAATATTGCCCTCTGCTGCTTACTTGCTGCCACTCTGTCTTAACGAAACTGTTCGGTAGGAAGAACATGGCAACCAATACATGGGATGCAGCAAATGTACACAGACATGATACATGTCCCGATGTTTACCCAAGACAACATATAACGGCATTTTTTGCATATCAAGTATTGCTCACCCAAAGAGATGTTTCGGAACAAACTTGGAATTACTATATCTGTCACAGCAAAGCTTATGTGTAACAACCTAAAACATGTCAAGTTCCTGCTTCCCTGATTTTTTTGTCCTTATTAAAAAGTTAGCGACATTTCCTTCTATGTTGTTCCTTGAAAAGTACAAGGACTACATATTTTTATTAAAACAACAAGCATCCAAGGGCTTATCTACATAGATGTGGAAATGTAGTCATGTAAAGTGGCCTATGTCTGCTGAACAGAGAAGTTCATATATCATACTCAAATGCTGCACAACATATCTCTGCTAAGAACAGATTGTCAGTGGATGGGACACCCTTGCTGAGAGATTGTTTGTCCGTCTGTCGAAAAAGAATGGCATAGATAGTATGCAAGGAAGAGGGGTAGTGCTGAACCTCCACTGTGTATGTAGCTGATAGGCTCAACTCTTAAAAAGGTGGTTGTTGAAGTGACAGGGAATAACATAAATAATATTTTTTTCTATTTTAAATATTAATAATGTAACACAGCTATGTGTCCTACAAATCAAAAGGATTCATTTTGAATATACTGTTTTTAAATGGTCTGTACCTTCAATATTGACATCATACTGTGCTGTATGTCTTCACTATCCTCCATATGAACACTAGGAGTGTTCAACATAATAAATATTGACATCCAAATGTCTTAGGCACTGTACTTCACACAGTGTGGCTAAGGCACTGTACGATGGACCCTGTGCCGGAGGGCCAAACAACACTAAGCTTCACAGCTCACACAAACTATGCAAGGCCCGACCTGTGAACACACAAATAACCTCACTTCAATCTCTAAAAGACTTCCTCAAAATGTTGTTCTTTAATATGAAGGGAAACATTTCGGACCTTCAATTCAATTAGTAGAGTAAAAAAAAAAAAAAGACCAGTTTGACATTACAAATAAGAATTGTCTACATGTTTACAAGTTGAAGCATCAAGAGCTGTCATCAGTCTCAACTACATCTGCAACTCTAGCTGAAAAAAGACAAACACAATCCTTCAGTGGCAACAGCACTCCTGCTGATAAAGATGATCATTAAATCCAACCTTGCTCTTCAAGTTTTTGTGCCCAACACCCTACACTTTCCCCTGTCCCTGTGAACATACAATATATTATCTACTGCAGACTCATGTCCCTATTAATCACATCAGTCGCCCCACACCACTAACATTGTTCACCCCTGTACTTGATCCTGCATCAACCATAGCCATTACTTCTGATGTGGAGACAGGACACACTATACCTGTGTTTACCCCACTCAGGGTCACAGGGACGTTTAGAAAGGGCTGGGGTAGGACCTGCTTCAGGGAGGAATGATCAGGGTGAGATCACCAATATTAACACCATGAGCAGAGACCTGACAGGTGCAGCTACGCTACTGGAGGATCTGCTGGCCAAGAATATTGAACTTCTAAGGGCACAGAATGATCTCATGATGGCACAGAATGAGTTCCACAGGGCCCAAAATGATCTTCTGCAGCTTCTTTTGAGAGTCCAGGCTTTAATTTCTAGGGTCATGCACGATGGCTTCAGAGCATTGTCTGCAGCAGTGCCTCATGTATCTGCTGCTTTCTATCTTTAATCACTATCTGCTGCCAGATTTGTCCCAGAAACATCTACAGCTAGCAGCTCTACAGAAAGCAGGACATTGTAAAACTCTTGTCACCACCCCCTATTGCTGTTCAGACCATTTCAGTGGCTATTAATTAAGAAGGAGTCATTCATCTGGAATGGTTAAGGACACCACCCAAGAATCCTCCACCAATATATATAAAATGTATTGTCCTAATGTGAATGTCTGGAATTCCACACATGTCTGAACATACACACATTTCTTGTCCAGACCTCCTCAACTGTTGCTCCTCAGGTTTTTCTGCTGAGACCCACCATAGCTAAAGGACCAGATGAAAGGTTCTGAACTTCACTCTGAGGAGTTGAATATACTTTGGGAGGGATCACTCGCCAACTACAGCCAGCTACTTGGGCTAGTAGAGAGTCAGGTAAGCTGCATACATGAAAACTTGTACATTTATATTTAGTTATTAAACTTATTGTGAGTGACTCTGACTAATGTTTTAAAAGTGATATCCACTAGAAGGAAAAATTCATAACGCTGTAATGTGTAAATGTGTGAATGTGTGATTTATACACAAGCTGCTGCAAAACCAACTTTTTATTGGACTATACGTGCCTATTTGAGTTAAATGACTACATTTAACATATTTTTTCCTATGAAATGTTTTCAAAATCAAAAGCCAATGCCTGCCCAAAGAAGAATCTGTATATTATTTGATTGGAAATACATGTGGCTGAAACGTTAATTTGGGTCTAGGTGATATCTTTCAATCAAATACATCAGAAATCTGAACATAATCTACTCCACAAACATTAATGCTTGTTAAACAAACATTAAATTAAAATGTTAAGCAAAAATACTTATAATACAGGTATGTTGTGCTAAAAAACAAATCAGTCAGACATTGGTGAGGGCTTGTTGGGCCCCCTTTGATATGCGGAAGATGTGTGGTGAACTAGGGCTACTACAATCAGAGTGACACAATGATTAACATCCACAGTGTCAGTAAGCATGTCAATGTTTTAGTTGAATGCTGTTTTAATACTCCCTCAAATTTGAAAAAGAGCACCCAGTACATAAAAGATAAAGGTAATAAGTTTATGAAAGCCAGATTGGCTACCACATCAAAATGTGACATATATGGTCTTATTACAATATCGGTGGGACCGACACTGACTTACCATTGGTGTCAGTCCCACCGACATCTATATCCGGTGTCACACTGCCACATTACGATGCAGTTGGTTGGACCGCATTGCTCCAGGGACCGATCAACTGCTTCCGATGGGCTCAAGGAGCTTATCGGGCAGTGGGTCGGATCGCATTCCCCACAATGGAGGTGGTTCCTTCTGAGGCACCTCTGTGGGATTACGATCCACTTTCTGCCAGCCATTTCATGTCGGTCCTTCCAACATGCAAAGGCTGGCAAAAGGGCTTTTTGGGACACCTAGCAAGGCCCCTGTCCCCCGTGTGAAGGAAGTGGCCCTTAGGGGCAACCCGAGTTACTTACAACCACCTGCTATGCCTTCCCAAGATAGAAGAGTTGGTCAGACAGTAGAGAATACAAACATACAGTTATTGTCATTACTCTGCAGAGGAGTCAAATCTGACGTGCACCCAAGATGTCTGCCGAGGGACTGACCCCGCCATCAGTCTACAACATGTATTGGTTCTTCCCTAGAGCCTCAAACCACGCCCACATTGGAAAGTTACCAGCTTGGGCCGAACATGAACAAAGAGGGCACATAGGGATGAGCTACCACCTACCAGATGGGAACAGGGTATTGGCAACTCAAGGTTACAGTGCTGAGCCTCAGCGTCTCCTAACATGGGAGCAGAGCTACACACTCAGATAGGTGTGCAAGGGCAGAATGGCCTATTCATTAGTAAGTCGAGAAACAGCCTTGAACAAAAGAGAAAATAATAACAAAATACAGTTTTCTGATGAGGCAAGCAATATGACTAATGAGGCCTAGTTCAGGCACAGTCTAAGCAGCCTAATAGGGATTATGAAATACAAAATGGAGTCACACTCACTAACTGAAGCCTTCACATTATGGGGATAACTCAGTGGGTTGCATAACATGAATGCAAATGGTGTGTACTTAGCCACGCACTGGTAACCTAATATAGCATGAAACGAGTGCATTGTGGGAATGGGATTTGGACCTCTCCTCTGGCACTGGGGAGGCACCTGTGATGCCCCCCCGAAACATCCCTGCATCATGTGACTGGCATAGCATGGTGCCGGCCACAGGGTGCAGGGATGTTTAAAAACATGCCTTTTGGGATTGGGGCTTGTTCTGCAGCCCTTTTTACGGGCCTCAGCCCAACCCTCAATGCAAAGAGGCATGTTTTTGACCGCCTCCATTGTGGCTAGATCATAATTTAGCAGTCTGGACTGCTGACTACCTGTCACCCAGTCCCTTTACCGCAACGACCAACATTGTAATCAGGCCTATGGTCTATACATATAATTAGAAGTTCAATACTACACAAGTAATTTCTACATTTCTACTAAAGTGAATGGCCATCTTCTTCCACCGCAAGATCGCTGGCATCCACGACAGATTCAACACCACGACCGCCCGGACTATGCCAGACTCCACCTCCCCTGTGAACACCACCAGGGCCAACCGCCTGCTCTCCTGGTCCAACGTCAACAACGATGAGATACGCAAGGTCATGAACTCCATTCACTCAGGATCTCTGTCTGACCTGTGCCCACACCACGTATTCCACAAAGCAGATGCAGCCATCGTACCCCAACTACGGAAGGTCATCAACATCTCCTTTGAAACAGCGACATTCCCGGAAAGCTGGAAGCACGCTGAAATCAACGCCCTCCTCAAGAAGCCCAAAGCAGACCCCAAGGAACTCAAGAACTTCCGGCCGATCTCCCTGCTCCCATTCCCGGCTAAAGTAATCGAGAAAATCGTCAACATGCAACTGACCCGTCACCTGGAAGACAACAACATCTTGGACCCGTCTCAGTCCGGATTCAGACGAAACCACAGCACCGAGACAGCCCTCATCGCCGCCATAGACGACATCAGGCGCCAACTAGACAATGGCGAAACATCAACCCTCATCCTCCTGGACCTGTCAGCTGCCTTCGACACGGTCTGCCATGGCACTCTAAAGATACGCCTCCAAGAAGCCGGAATCCAAGAGAAGGCCCTTGACTGGACCACGTCCTTCCTCACCGGCAGAACTCAGAGCGTCTGCCTCCCACCCTTCCGATCCGAAGGCACCGACATCATCTGCGGCGTCCCCCAGGGATCATCCCTCAGCCCGATGCTGTTCAACATCTACATGGCCCCCCTCGCACTAGTGGCCCGCCATCACAACCTCAACATCATCTCCTACGCCGACGACACGCAGCTCATCCTCTCCCTCACCAAGGAACCAAACACTGCCAAAAGCAACCTCCACGAAGGAATGAAGGCCGTCGCCGACTGGATGAGGAGCAGCCGTCTAAAGCTGAACTCGGACGAGACGGAGGTCCTCATCCTCGGATCCACCCCCTCAGCCTGGAATGACTCCTGGTGGTCGACCACACTGGGAACAGCACCAACACCCACCGACCACGCACGCAATCTAGGATTCATCCTCGACTCCTCCCTCTCCATGTCTAAGCAGGTCAACGCCGTCTCCTCCTCCTGCTACAACACCTTCCGTATGCTCCGCAGGATCTACAAGTGGATCCTGACCGAAACAAGATGAACGGTGACACAGGCCCTCGTCAGCAGCAGACTGGACTATGGAAACACACTCTACGCAGGAATCCCAGCCAAACACCTACGACGACTAAAACGCATCCAAAACGCCTCTGCCCGACTGATCGTCAACATCCCCCACTGCAGCCACATCACCCCCCACCTGAGAAACCTACACTGGCTCCCCGTCGACAAGAGGATCACCTTCAAGCTCCTACCCATGCACACAAAGCACTCCGCAACACCGGACCAGCCTACCTGAACAGCAGACTCAGCTTCCACACCCCCACCCGCCAGCTCCGCTCCGCCAGCCTCGCCCTTGCCGCTGTCCCCCGCATCCAACGAATGACCTCCGTCGGCAGATCCTTCTCCTACCTCACCGCCAAGACCTGGAACACCCTCCCTACCCACATACGGCAGACCCAAGACCTACTCACCTTCAGAAGACTCCTCAAGACCTGGCTCTTCGAGCTGTAGCAGCACACCCCCCCCTCCGTCCAGCGCCTTGGGACCCTCACGGGTAAGTAGCGCGCTCTACAAGTACTCTGAATGATTGATTGATTGATTGATTGATTGATTGATTGATCACATTGTCCAAACTAACGTCCCCAAAAAAATAAGCGTCCCTGAGTATGGTCCTTAATGGCATCACACAATATTGAGCAATGGTCAAAGTACAAGTAACATGATTTTCTAAATAATCTTAAAAACAACATTACTAATGATTTGTAAATTAACATTTTATTCCCTCAAAAGGTAATGGATGTCCCATCCATCTTGTTACAGCTTACATGGTATATCATGCATGTGAAATACGTTTTGGTACAGCAACACGTCAAAAAAGCTCAATTAGTCCCAAAGTATATTAATAAAAATGAAAAATCTCTATACACATAAGTATGTTTTATAAATTATGTTGTTTTACAATACATCATTATTAATGTTTTTTTCTATTTTGTTTTCTTATCTTCCTTTGCATAGGTAAGCTGCCACATCAAGAAACAGATCTGGTGGGCCTTCACCAGGCAAGTGCTCCAGCAGGGTCTCTTCAAGCACCACAGCATCCACTGCTGGAAACCCTGGAAGAACCTTCAGAAGTGGACCCACCTCATCATTCTAAACAAACTGGGAAGGTCCTCCCAGCAAAAAAGCAGATGTGTCGGCCACTGACTCACATAATGTAGCGCGCTCTGGCAGAGGCCTACCCTAATTAAAATGGGGAGCGGACGTTCATGGAGCAGCGACAAGCAGATACGTTTATTCAAGTGAAACAAATGTAGGACAGGGTATCTGGCACATTTTTGTGATGCGGTAATATAGCAATCAAACTATAAATGAGACACATTGTCAATTCTCCATTTGTAACTTTGCTGATGGAATATCTGTTATTGATTGATCACGCCCTCAAAAATTATTCTAAACTGCACTTTCACCAAGTTGTTCATGAGACTCACACTCCTGTGGTACATATCAACAGTTTTGGACATGCTCATAACAGTGTCAAACATGATGCCTTGCCGTAGATGTCCTTTTAAGAATATGATGTGACATTGACAGTGTCCCTTAGCCAGTATTTTGTATAAGACATCCAGGTACGAGACAATTGTAAGAACACACTATTATTCAAAAGGTGGCCTAGGCATTGACAAACACACAGGTTTAGTTTGAGATTAAGTCCATCCTGTCATGTAAACGTGCTAGCAGATATGTACAAATGTGTAAGTTGGGCATTGACTACTCCATTCACTATGTGCAAACATTGTTGTCAACTATATTTAAAAGCTACACATTTACGGATATGTTCCCAGGTTTGATCTTGGCAGATGGGGCAGTCGATAAAAACACTGCAGAACAGTCGTACACTATTTTTGAGGTCGCATCACAGCAAATCTAACTTGCAATGTGTTTGGGAAAATTCATGCCACCGTTGTGCTAAAGGATTATTTAGAGATGGACAAACCAGTTGCTCCATCACAAACGTGAAGGATATCCCCTGTGCCTTATTATAAGTAATGTATATACCATGGCACATGTAATAGGGTGGACTGGATATCCTTCACGTTTGTGACAGGGTAAACTGAATACTGATTTCTAAATCAAGTCCACAGTCTCCCTACAACTACCTTAATTGATGAGACACACTCTTTGAGATTTTATTACAATTGTGGATTCTTAGAAAAGAGTAGCTTCACATGAAATGAGCTCATTACCAGATACAGTGCATGACTTTGAGCTTTGCAGATGGGTAATGACAGCCATTCAATCTGCATTAATCAAGTGCTGGATGATATAAAGCAGACAGAATATCCATGACATTTGTGATGAAGCAAGTCTTCAAAAATCTAAATGTATCCCTTTATGAAGTACTGTTGTGTCCTTTATTGAGATTAGTATAGAGAAATGCCTGAGGGGCACATTTAATATTATTTCACGCAACCAGGTGCAGCAAGGGAACCTGTTGTACTGTGTTGCATGAAAGAGAGAGAGCAGAGATACTCCATATTTATAAAGATATGAAGCATTTATGCTCTCTCATCGCTTTGGCACACTGCATGCTGCCTAGAGCCAGTGCAGGCACAATTACACCATTGTTGGAATATGTTAGTATATATTTATTTTGCAAAATATTTAAATATTGTATGTTTGTGTGACCATGTCCATTTGATCGTTTGCTTACTGACTTGAGATGTGGAGGGTAGTTACATTGAATTAGATTGATTTAAATCTGATGAACAGACCTCCATGGAGGCTATTGACCTTGATCCAGTCCAGGTTTTCACGCTTACCACAGCCACAGCAACTTGGCGGTCGACAATGAGAGGAGACGCCAAGATGCCGATCTGCCAAGCTACCGAAGCTACCGACCTGCCCCTCAAGGCCCGTGGCTTCTGGCTTTCGGTTTCTGGTTTTTGCTGACTCACCGTCTTGACATTTTTGCCGTCTTTGCCCTCCTCTTGCCCTCCTCTACCTGCGAGCTGCTTGTAGTTCTCAGCCTGCCCGCTCCTGCTCCCGTTCTTGCAGTTGACTTTAATCCAACTCCACACCGCACCACATCGGGTCAAGACACGGTAGACCCGGGAAAACCAGGACATCGCGACACTGCACTGCGGTGGGGGCGGCGGCGGTGGCGGCCGAGAAGAGGCTTGGAAAAGAGGCAGGAGGCAGGACACAGGCACAAGCAGGCAAGTGTGCTGCGAGGCTCACAAGAGGGCTTCTTTTGGGTTTAGCTGGAGGACACAGAGTGAAGTGCTCGGGAGTCTTCGTGGAGGCAGCCCAACTAGGTTGGGTGCGGTTTGCGGTCCCCAGTGAACCCTGCTCTCACCCTTCACCTCCCCACTGCCACCCAGCTTGAGGTCGGGTCAAGCTGCACTCGCTCCACGCAAACTTCTCATTACCGTCCCAGCCAAACCGAACCTCTACCCATCTTCTCTTCCACCTGGGGTGGTGGCAACGGGCAACGGGGGATGCGGTCAGGGAAAACCAGAGGAGCACCCCTGCCAAAGGACAAGGAAAAGGTCAAATAGGCAGCAGCCAAAGACCTCCCCAGTATGACCTCTCCAGCAACTTGTCCATCAGTCAAAGTAGATAAAATCCATCAGCAAACATTGGGAGTCTCAACAGACGCAACCTTAACACACGCAAGCAACTGGCTAAAGGTCATACCAAAAACGCCTACAGCAGCAGCAGCTTCAGAAGTAAAACGGGGAGGCAGCACCAAAGCTACTACTGCGGTCCCAGATAGGCATCACTCAGCACCAAACAGCAGAAAACGGGCACTGATTTCGGACTTCTTAAAAGTCGTAATAAAATCCACTTCAGAAAATCGACATCGTAACGACCTCAGGGCCCTCAAGGCAAGAGATGAAACCAGCATTAGCACAGTCTCTGTGAGTGAGGCCACCACTTACCCTCCCAGAGAAAAAAGGTCCACGAGCAGTGAGCACTGGTTGAGCAGTCCCCAGGCACCCCAGCGATGGGGCTGGGAAGCCATGCACAAAGCAAACAATGCAGTTCCAAGCCTCCAGCTCCTATCATCTAAAGCTCTCCTTCCGCCGGAATTCAGATGCAGGCAAAATAACCAAGTTCTCGAGGCACAAATACACCACCACCATCACCACTCTTCTGTCGATTTCCTGACTCAGCAGACACTATTTCCAACTTCACCAGGTAACGACGACCCCCAAGGCCTCAACGAAGTGGCCCCGACAACCAGACAACCATAAATACCTTGAGCCTAACGGGGAATCTGACAAAATCTCAAGGTGCTCAACACCCAGAAACTCAGGAGTCTGTCTTCTCCAATATTAACACTAACAATGGCGACAAGCCTGGCTCTTCTTTGTTCTTGTCGGAAGTGCCAGTGGAACAACAAAAGGGGCAGCATCCTTGCCAGGTTAATCCACAGGAGGAGCGGTTACTCTACCCAGCTAGTTCACGAGGCACTATGGGTAATCAACACCGTACAACTCCGCCCGACGGGGTGTACATCACCAGTGGAACAGAATCTAACTTAGAACAAATATAGGCTGCCTCAACCGCATCTAGCTCAGAAAATATCTTTGACAATCTAAATGTTTCAGGTCTTCAATCAATTGATCAATGTGAGCAATCATTAGGTCAGCCTTCAACAGCGACCAAGATACTAACCAAGTGGGAGAGAAAATGCCTTAGAAAAGCAAAAAACAAAAGACATTCCAGACAGGCATCCAACTCACTTCCCATCAAATCCGATCAGGGAACAAAACTGAGTGACCACGACGCAGCTTTACTTCCCCCGGATGCAATTATAAACAAGGATCAACAGATCTTCTTATCCACTTTACCTACTACACCCAGTTGTCCAAATGACACCCAAGGGGTACAACCGCAGTCTGGGAAAATATACTGTATTTTCAAGCCCCCAAGACAACAGAAACATTGTTTATCCACCCAGGCTACACAAACTGAGAAACCTTCAATTACATCCAGGAATATCACGAAAGAAATCAGCACAATCTGCTCACGGGTAGTAAACTCGGTCACTGACAAGGAGAAGAAAGAAAATTGCCATTTATATTTAACCTACGATCTCAACCCGGGAAGCAATAACGTAGCTCAGACAAGGGTCAACGAACTGTTCACTAAACGACAGCTACGGTATTCCGACCACACCATCGACTATCATAGAGCCCATACCGGCCGACAAAGTAACATTATAGGGGGCACATCAAGAGCAGCAGTGGGACATTTCTTCAGATAACAACAAACTTGACTTTATCCCTCACTATGTCTCAAGGGGTAACCATGATATCCTCAACAGAAGTGTCCTGCTCACACTCTTTAAAGCCTTGCCCCCTCTGAGCCACATAAATACCTGTGACATCGTCAGTATAGAGTTTAAAGAGAACCTGCATTTCATGGGCCAAGAAACAAGTACAGCAACGTTGGTGGCTGTTTGATTTGGGGATCTCTAGTTGGCACAGGTAGGTACGTGTGGCAAATAGGGACCCTCTCCTCTAGTCAGGATAAGGGTATTACACTCCTAAAATAACCCCTGCTCACCCCCTTGGTAGCTTGGCATGAGCAGCACGGCTTTACTTCAGAGGCGTTGTAAGTTAAGCAGATGTGACCACATACAGTAACCCAGTGACAACACTACAAATGGACACCACACAGGTTTTATATCAAAAATAGGTAGACTTTATATAGAGTTACCACAAGACCATAAACAACAAAAATACACACTACGATTACTTTAAGATGGTAGATTTAAGCTTTGTTCAGTTTAGTTCTTAGATGCGACACTCTGCGTCAATGTACCTTAGGTTGTGTTGCGCTTCCATGAAAAGCAATGTCGCAGTGATTAGAAATGCGGCAAAGTTCAGATACAAAGAAATAAAGACGTGAAGATCTTCCCAATGTGGCACGCTCCTCGAGGATGCGTGGACTGCAGCGGCGACACCCTTACGATGCGACGGCAATAGCTCCAGCAGCGACGCTCTTCTCCCATGATGCGCGTAGCTTCCGCTCGATGCGATAACTACAGCGGCGACATTAAAGATGGGGCGGCAGCAGCTCCGACGGCGGCACGCTTCTCGGGGATGCGAGGTGCTCTTGGTCAATGCGGAGTTGCGACGGCAGGCACAGTGACGGCGACACGCTCCGACCTCAATGCGAGATTCTTCTGCTGATGCGGTGCAGTGCGACAACTACAGCGGCGACACCCTCCTTCGGAGTTGCGATGGCAGCAGCAGCGATGGCGACAGGCTTCCTCTTCGTTGCGGCACACTTCTCTCTGATGCGGTGCAGTGCGACAGTTCCAGCGGCGACACCCTCCTTCGGAGTTGCGACGGCAGGCACAGCGACATGCTTCTTCTCTGTGAGTCGCGCTTCCAGCTCCTTGCGACACGCAGTTCCTCAGAAGGCCCAAAACAGCAGTAGGCACATCCAAAGAACTCTGGGGATCTGGGGGGTGAAGTCTGTTGTCCCTGAGACTTCAGCCGGAGGCAAGCTCTTTTCCAAGCCCTTGGAGATCCTTCACAAGTTGAAAGCAAAGTACACAAAGTTCCTTTCTCCTTCCTTTTGCAGTAAGGCAACCACGGCAGGCCAATCCCCAAAACAGCAGTTCAGCTTAGGAATAGTCTCTCCTCAGTTTCTTCAGGTTCCTCTCCTAAGTAAAGGTTTCTTCTTGTAGTCCAAACATGATCTAATTTCATGGGATCAGGGTCCCAATATTTATACCCCAAAATACTTTGTTCTCTGAGGGGAGAGGGGCCTTTGCCTAGTCCAAACCAGTTCTAAAGCACTCTGTTTATCAGACTTCTCCTTTCCTTTCACAGTGCAGGGCAAGCACCTCAGACGCCCCACTGGAGGTGGAGCCAGCATTGTGGAAGGCAAGTACAGTCCTTGAGCACTTTGTTTACAGGACTCCTTCTCTTCTTTCAGTATGCAGGGCAGAGCTATCAGCCGCTCTCCAGGGGGTGGAGCCAGCATTGTGGAAGGCAGGCACAGCCCTATTCAAGGTTCAGGTGCAACTCCTCCCTCCCATCTAGGTGCAGATCTCTCTATTCACCACCGTGTTACTCACCCTTTCTCCTGGAATTCCCCAGCCCTGTCACTCACAAAACCAGACATAGGAATACACAACCTAGCAGAGGCAGGTTTAAATGGATAGACAAGCAAACATCTACTTTCTAAAAGTGGTATTTGCAAAGACAGAATATAAAAAACCAACTTCACTAAAAGATGCATTTTATTACTCTGAGTTCAGGCATACTAAACTTGAATTTTTACCATGTTCTCTGAGACAGTTAGGATTATAAAATATAATAACTCTAACAGCCCATTCTGGCCTATGGAGAACAGGTAGCCTTGCAGTAGTGAAAAACGAAAATGGCTGTAATTCACTATTAGGACATGCACACACATCACGGCTTGTCCTACCTTATACTTACAATGCACCCTTCCCTTGGGCCTACCATAGAGGTGACTGATATGAAGAAAAGGGAAGGTTTAGGGACTGGCAAGTGGGTGCACTTGCCCAGTCAGCATGACGGTACCAGACTGCATGCAGGCTCTGCAATGGCAGACCTTAGACACATTTTACAAGGTTGTTTCTGTGGGTGGCACAACCAGTGCTGCAGGCCCACCAGCAGCATTTGGATTTACATGGCCTGGACACACTCAGTGCACTAGACTAGGGTCTGACCAGTAAACCAAATAGCCAAACAAGGAACCAATGATTAATACATCAATTTACAATAGGGAGCACTTGCACTGTGGCACTGAATAGCAGTGGCACAGTGCCTAAAGCATATAACACCAGCAAAAATACATGAGGCAACAGAAAAAATGGAAGGGAGACCCTCGCCAATGGTGCCAGATCTAACACGTGTCCCCTCCAGCTGAAAAGTGGGGAGAACTACCCTAACTCCTGGGTGTTCTCTTCACTAAGGCGGAAAAATCTGGACAGACCATCAGCGTTGGCGTGTTCTGTACCAGGGCGGTGTTCCACCGTAAAGTCCATACCCTGTAGGGAAATAGACCACCTCAACAGCTCTGGATTCACACCCCTCATTTGCATCAACCACCTGAGGGGCCTGTGGTCTGTCTGAACCCAGAAGTGAGTCTCAAACAGGTATGGTCTCAACTTCTTCAGTGCCCAGACTACAGCAAATGCCTCACGCTCAATAGCACTCCACCTCTGTTCCTGTGGAAGTAACCTTCTACTGATAAAGGCTATAGGTTGGCCTAGGCACTCCTCATTCATCTGTGACAGAACAGCCCCCACACCATGCTCTGAAGTGTCTGTTTGAACGATAAACTCTCTTGAGAAGTTGGGTGCCAGTAGCACGGGCGCCGTGCACATAGCAGCTTTCAGGGTCTCAAAAGCATTTTGACAGGTTTCAATCCAGATCACCTTCTTGGGCTGCTTCCTGGAAGTCAGCTCTATCAAGGATGCAACAATGTTGCCATACCCCTTGAAAAACCTCCTGTAATACCCTGCAAGACCTAAGAAGGCTCTCACCTCTGTCTGGGTTTTGGGTGGCTCCCAAGCCAGGATGGTTTCAATCTTGGGTTGTAGGGGCGCCACCTGGCCGCTCTTAACTTGGTGTCCCAAGTACACCACAGAACCCTGCCTAATCTGACACTTATTCGCCTTGATCGTGAGGCCTGCTTTCCACAGCGCCATTAAAACTTCCCAGATGTGGTGCGGATGTTCCTCCCAGCTGGCACTGAACACTGCGATGTCATCCAGGTAGGCAGCACTGAATTCCTCCAGTCCAACCAACACATGGTTGACCAACCTCTGAACGGTGGCAGGGGCATTCTTCATCCCAAAGGGCATAACACAGAACTGGAAATGCCCATCTGGTGTGGAGAATGCTGACCTCTCCTTTGTCCCATCAGTCAAGGGAATCTGCCAGTACCCAGACGTCAAGTCAAACGTGCTGAGGTATCGTGCAGCCCCTAGCCTATCAATGAGCTCATCAGCTCTGGGGATGAGGTGCGTGTCAGTCTTCGTGACTGAAATGAGCCCTCTGTAGTCAACACAGAATCTGAGTTCGGGTGTGGCACCCGGCGCTGCAGCCTTCAGGACCAAGACCACTGTGCTGGCTCAAGGACTGCTAGAGGACTCAATAACCCCAAGTGCAATCTTCTTTGAGACCAACCTCATCTTTAATGCAAGCCCTTACCCTGTCAGTTACCCTGTAAGACTTGTGCTTCACAGGCAAGCTGTATCCTGTGTCCACATCATGGACACCAGGAACCAGGGAGAACAAATCAGAAAACTGTCCCAGCAACTGGCGGCAGTCATTCTGTTGCTCATGGGTCAGGGTGGAAGAGAGGTTAACACCATCCACTGACCCATCTTGCTCTGAGGCTGACAGGAGGTCAGGGAGAGGCTCAGTCTCCTCTTCCATCCCAGCACCTGTTGCCAAGAGCATGCCCATTTCAGACCTCTCTAAGTGGGCTTAAGGCGGTTGACATGTAGGACCCTCAAGGGGTTCCTAGGAGACCGCAAGTCCACCAAGTAGGTAACTGGACTCTTGCGCTCCACAACCTCAAATGGTCCGGTCCACTGTGGAGGAGTGTGGCTCACTGATTAGAGCGGCAGACCCTGATGCAGAGGTCTGGCCCGGGACCAGGGTTCAATTCCCGACGCGGCAGGGTCCTGAGCCCAAAATGTCCACAGACTCGATAATTCTCGCCTCGGTGCCTATTCTAATCATGGGGTCCCACGCTGCAACTCTGGGCAATAGTTGCTTAATCTCCACTACGGCGGCCCACCCGCTGCGGGATGCCTGGCTTTCACCCTGGGGATACCCAGTAGGGGTTATCTCACAGGGAAAAGCCAGGACGGGTTCAATCAATCAATCCCTTCCGGTCCGAAGGCACCGACATCATCTGCGGCGTCCCCCAGGGATCATCCCTCAGCCCGATGCTGTTCAACATCTACATGGCCCCCCTCGCACTAGTGGCCCACCATCACGACCTCAACATCATCTCCTACGCCGACGACACGCAGCTCATCCTCTCCCTCACCAAGGAACCAAACACTGCCAAAAGCAACCTCCACGAAGGAATAAAGGCCGTCGCCGACTGGATGAGGAGCAGCCGTCTAAAGCTGAACTCGGACGAGACGGAGGTCCTCATCCTCGGATCCACCCCCTCAGCCTGGAATGACTCCTGGTGGTCGACCACACTGGGAACAGCACCATCACCCACCGACCACGCACGCAATCTAGGATTCATCCTCGACTCCTCCCTCTCCATGTCTAAGCAGGTCAACGCCGTCTCCTCCTCCTGCTACAACACCCTCCGTATGCTCCGCAGGATCTACAAGTGGATCCCGACCGAAACAAGATGAACGGTGACACAGGCCCTCGTCAGCAGCAGACTGGACTATGGAAACACACTCTACGCAGGAATCCCAGCCAAACACCTACGACGACTAGAACGCATCCAAAATGCCTCTGCCCGACTGATCGTCAACATCCCCCACTGCAGCCACATCACCCCCCACCTGAGAAACCTACACTGGCTCCCCGTTGACAAGAGGATCACCTTCAAGCTCCTACCCACGCACACAAAGCACTCCACAACACCGGACCAGCCTACCTGAACAGCAGACTCAGCTTCCACACCCCCACCCGCCAGCTCCGCTCCGCCAGCCTCGCCCTTGCCGCTGTCCCCCGCATCTAACGAATGACCTCCGGCGGCAGATCCTTCTCCTACCTCACCGCCAAGACCTGGAACACCCTCCCTACCCACATACGGCAGACCCAAGTCCTACTCATCTTCAGAAGACTCCTCAAGACCTGGCTCTTCGAGCTGTAGCAGCACACCCCCCCTCCCTTCAGCGCCTTGGGACCCTCACGGGTAAGTAGCGCGCTCTACAAGTACTCTGAATGATTGATTGATTGATTGATTGATCACATTGTCCAAACTAACGTCCCCAAAAAACATAAGCGGCCCTGAGTATGGTCCTTAATGGCATCACACAATATTGAGCAATGGTCAAAGTACAAGTAACATGATTTTCTAAACAATCTTAAAAACAACATTACTAATGATTTGTAAATTAACATTTTATTCCCTCACAAGGTAATGGATGTCCCATCCATCTTGTTACAGCTTACATGGTATATCATGCATGTGAAATACGTTTTGGTACAGCAACACGTCAAAAAAGCTCAATTAGTCCCAAAGTATATTAATAAAAATGAAAAATGTCTATACACATAAGTATGTTTTATAAATTATGTTGTTTTACAATACATCATGATTAATGTTTTTTTCTATTTTGTTTTCTTATCTTCCTTTGCATAGGTAAGCTGCCACATCAAGAAACAGATCTGGTGGGCCTTTACCAGGCAAGTGCTCCAGCAGGGTCTCTTCAAGCACCACAGCATCCACTGCTGGAAACCCTGGAAGAACCTTCAGAAGTGGACCCACCTCATCATTCTAAACAAACTGGGAAGGTCCTCCCAGCAAAAAAGTAGATGTGTCGGGCACTGACTCACATAATGTAGCGCGCTCTGGCAGAGGCCTACCCTAATTAGAATGGGGAGCGGACGTTCATGGAGCAGCGACAAGCAGATACGTTTATTCAAGTGAAACAAATGTAGGACAGGGTATCTGGCACATTTTTTTGATGCGGTAACATAGCAATCAAACTATAAATGAGACACATTGTCAATTCTCCATTTGTAACTTTGCTGATGGAATATCTGTTATTGATTGATCACGCCCTCAAAAATTATTCTAAACTGCACTTTCACCAAGTTGTTCATGAGACTCACACTCCTGTGGTACATATCAACAGTTTTGGACATGCTCATAACAGTGTCAAACATGATGCCTTGCCGTAGATGTCCTTTTAAGAATATGATGTGACATTGACAGTGTCCCTTAGCCAGTATTTTGTATAAGACATCCAGGTACGAGACAATTGTAAGAACACACTATTATTCAAAAGGTGGCCTAGGCACTGACAAACACACAGGTTTAGTTTGAGATTAAGTTCATCCTGTCATGTAAACGTGGTAGCAGATATGTACAAATGTGTAAGTTGGGCATTGACTACTCCATTCACTATGTGCAAACATTGTTGTCAACTATATTTAAAAGCTACACATTTACGGATATGTTCCCAGGTTTGATCTTGGCAGATGGGGCAGTCGATAAAAACACTGCAGAACAGTCGTACACTATTTTTGAGGTCGCATCACAGCAAATCTAACTTGCAATGTGTTTGGGAAAATTCATGCCACCGTTGTGCTAAAGGATTATTTAGAGATTGACAAACCAGTTGCTCCATCACAAACGTGAAGGATATCCCCTGTGCCTTATTACAAGTAATGTATATACCATGGCACATGTAATAGGGTGGACTGGATATCCTTCACGTTTGTGACAGGGTAAACTGAATACTGATTTCTAAATCAAGTCCACAGTCTGATGAGACACACTCTTTGAGATTTTATTACAATTGGGGATTCTTAGAAAAGAGTAGCTTTATATGAAATGAGCTCATTACCAGATACAGTGCATGACTTTGAGCTTTGCAGATGGGTAATGACAGCCATTCAATCTGCATTAATCAAGTGCTGGATGATATAAAGCAGACAGAATATCCATGACATTTGTGATGAAGCAAGTCTTCAAAAATCTAAATTGGTCCCTTTATGAAGTACTGTTGTGTCCTTTATTGAGATTAGTATAGAGAAATGCCTGAGGGGCACATTTAATAATATTTCACGCAACCAGGTGCAGCAAGGGAACCTGTTGTACTGAGTTGCATGAAAGAGAGAGAGCAGAGATACTCCATATTTATAAAGATATGAAGCATTTATGCTCTCTCATCGCTTTGGCACACTGCGTGCTGCCTAGAGCCAGTGCAGGCACAATTGCACCATTGTTACAATATGTTAGTATATATTTATTCTGTAAAATATTTAAATATTGTATGTTTGTGTGACCATGTCCATTTGATCGTTTGCTTACTGAATTGAGATGTGGAGGGTAGTTACATTGAATTAGATTGTATTAAATCTGATGGACAGACCTCCATGGAGGCTATTGACTTTGATGTGCCGCTTCGTTAGTTGGGCCGAGTTGCTGTTGTCGCTTCCTGCCATCAGTGATCCTTGGGGGCATCTAGACCCTGTGATATATCCCTGCGGGCGCAGCCTGAGAGGAGAGGAGACACCGCGGCCCGCGTGCAGGACTCAAAGTCCCAGGAGCACTTGGGCCGCTGCAACACCTGGTCATCCCGCTGTGAACCGCCACCCATCACGACGCCTTAAAGCGCCTCGCCGCACCCGCTCTGCGGGTGCCGCTTCGTTAGTTGGGCCGAGTTGCTATTGTCGCTTCCTGCCATCAGTGATCCTTGTGGGCCTCTAGACCCTGTGATATATCTCTGCGGGCGCAGTCTGAGAGGAGAGGAGACACCGTAGCCCACATGCAGGACTCAAAGTCCCAGGAGCACTTGGGCCGCTGCAACACCTGATCATCCCGCTGTGGACCGCCCACCCATCACGGACGCCTTAAAGCGCCTCCGGCACCCGCTCCGCGGGTGCCGCTACGTTAGTTGGGCCGAGTTGCTGTTGTTGCTTCCTGCTATCAGTGATCCTTGGGGGCCTCTAGACCCTGTGATATATCCCTGCGGGCGCAGCCTGAGAGGACAGGAGACACCGCGGTCCGTGTGCCGGACTCAAAGTCCCAGGTGCACTTGGGCCGCTGTAACACCTGGTCATCCCGCTGTGGACCGCCCACCCATCACGGACGCCTTAAAGCGCCTCGCCGCTTCGTTAGTTGGACCGAGTTGCTGTTGTCACTTCCTGCCATCAGTGATCCTTGGGGGCCTCTAGATCCTGTGATATATCCCTGCGGGCGCTTGGGCCGCTGCAACACTTGGTCATCCTGCTGTGGACCGCCCACCCATCTACAACGTTATATAGTCAATCCCCTGAGCCGCTACGCGGGAGCGTGCCCGGGAGAAGCCTGGGACAAGGGCAGGGCCGTCTGCGGCCGTCCGCGGCAGGTAGAGGCTGGGCCATCCCTTTAACGTTTCCAAAGGCTCCCAGTAAGACATTGCTCGATTCATTTGTGTGAACTGTTTTGATTGAACGGGATACTGGTATGAGTAAAATCAGCCGTAAAGTGGGGGCGGGTGTGGTAGGGTCACTGGATGCCTTTCTGAATCGTGCGGAGAGCGTGCTTATGCACGAAATTAAGATTACTGAAAAGAGGCTTTCATTGGACTCCTTAAGCTTACCGCTAGGCCAAGGGGCTGTAGTTGACACATCTCCTGACCATTCACTGTGCTCGCAACCAATTATTATTATCTAGTGGTGGATCTCAGCCAGCTCTGCCCCCTCAGATTAACCCTATGAGTTCTGTTATTAATCATGTAGCCGTAGATAGCAGACCCAGAACTAATCCAAAGGAAGGGGTTTTAGCTTCAGGTAATGTGGCCCAAACTAGGAAAAGGAAAGCTTGTACCGCACCAAAAACAAGTGCTCAGGCGGCCAAACAAGCTAAGAATAGGAATATAGAATCTGTACCTGGAGGATCTAAGGTAGTTACTACCGCCCAGGTTCATAGTTGGGATAACATCTCTGTCATGGCCCAAAGTCAACAAGGTCAGCAGCAAAAATCTATATTTGATTTCAATGGGGTTTCTCTAACCCAAATTGAGGATTTATTTACAGATCTTTTAAGCCCGTTAGTGGGTAGACTTAACCAAATTGAGTTAAGACTAGCAAAAATTGAAGATTATATTTCTAAACCAGCTGCTTGTAACATAGGGAGTGCTCCTAGGGAAGTATTAAGATCTACACATATAGCCAATCACGTGCCCCCCCAAGCTTATCCACCGGCCTCTGAGGTCCTACCAACTCCCACTCCCCAAGTGGCAAGCCACACTACCTGTTCAGTTCCAGTGCCATTAACTCCGAGCAAAACATTTCCATGCACTCGCTTACCAAAAGGGTCTGAGTTACATCTAAGGAGAGATAGTAGAGTTGATGGAAGGGTACACTTAGATCTTCCCCCAGAGTCAACGCCCTATAACATTGTGTTAGCTAATGCCCCGCCACTGCGTACAGGAGAGGAGGAACATTGGTCATCGCTAAAAAATAAGGCTCTTCATTTTTTGGACACCCTACTGGGCTAGGGAAGCATCTATTTGAGGAATTCCTAATGGTACGAAGGGTAGCGTGGGTGGGTAAGTCGGTAAAAGGTTTGGTGGGGGACTGTATAGTCAGATCTCCCAACATAGTTAGTTGTATTTTGGATAGGGCAGAGTCTTTATCAGTAAGGGAAAATTGTGTTCACATTCTCCCACTGGGCTACTTCTATCGTGTTAGTCCTCCACATAGGGGCGGAGTGCCCAGGCTACTGGGACATGTGAGGGGTCCGCCAAAACATATCGTCCCTACCAGTAATAGATCTGAGGCCCTGAGCTCTTTGGAGGAAATTGATTGACTGAGGGCAGTATCTCAGGAATGTACCCAGACTAAACCTGGAGGAATGGTATGTACTAAAATCTGTTACCCAGGACTGGACTGTCAAACAACTATAAATTCTTCTTTAGTTGCTTTTCACCCCATCCAGATGATCCAAGAACCTATGGTTAGCTCTCTAGTTACTTCTCATGAGGCACCCGGTACGATTACGGTTAGGGCCTCATCTGAGAGTGACATAAGCTCTGCTGTGTCAATTATCAGTAGAGTGTCCCAGGAAGAGGTGGGTAATCTAGTGCTCACCTCATGGAATATCGCAGGCCTGACTACTAAGCTGCAGTCATTTGACTGGAGGTTATTTATAGAAACCAAGGACATTGTGATCTTACAAGAAACGTGGTAATTGGATCCGGTATTTAATGCTGGTTATATTAATTTCTATAAACCAGCTATTGCTGCCCGCAGGGGGAGACTGATGGGGGGCTTACCACCTGGGAGAGACAGTCTGATAGGTACACTACTAAGCAGTTGGACATCGTGGGAGATGATATATTGATAAGTAAGTTAAAGAGGAGTGGTGTTAAGGACCTTATAATTATCAATGTATATGCTAGAGGTCTACCCGGTGGGAAAGAGTCAGGCACCGTCGCCTTGCTTGATCATTTTCTTAACACGCACAAAGGCAAGGATGATATAGTGGTGGCTGGAGATTTTTTTGAGCCCTTGGACCAGAATTATCTTGACTTAGACTATGAGGAGGATATACTCTGGGATATTCCCCAGTTAACCCTGGCTTCGATCAGGAAATGGTCGGAAGCAGCCATACAACTCAAAGTTGTGTGTTTGGAACATGGTTTAAGAGCACTCAATGGAAGGACTAAGTCTGATAAGCATGGTTCAGTAACCTATAGCTGTGGGTTAAGAAATAGCCGCATTGACTATATTTTAGTCAATAAGGAATTCTGGCCGAAACTAATTGATATGGTGATTGAGAGTAGGGCTGAGAGTGATCACAATCCCCTGGTTTTGAATATGGTTTGGGCAGTTAATAATGTGAATATCGGGCCACCCGCGTAGCTAGGGGGGGGAGGGGGGCGGTCCGCCCCAGGCGGCACCATTTTCGGGGCGGCGGCGGCCACGCGGCACTGATGGCCCATGGTGGCGGCCTTTATAATTTATTTGCGGACACTGACACAGTGTCCACAAATGAATTATAAAGGCCGCCACCATCAGTGCCGAGCGGCCGCCGCGTATGCAGGTCCTAGAGCAATCATTGGTAGCGCGCGAAAGCGTTTATGTGACCTTACATCCTGGCTGGCTGGTCCTGGTCCAACCGGATTCAAGAAGCGGGAAGTGGAAATTTGTGGAGACGTGTTGCGCGCGTGGAGAGTGCAGCTCAGCACCCCAGGCCTCATGAACAGAGTCGGGCCCGAGGAGAGGTCGAGTCACAAGGCCCGTGGCTTCCCGCTTTCGGTTTCTGGTTTTTGCTGACTCACCGTCTTGACGTTTTTGCCGTCTTCGCCCTCCTCTTGCCCTCCTCTGCCTGCCGGCTGCCTGTAGTCCTCAGCCCGCCCGCTCCTGCTCCCGTTCTTGCAGTTGACTTTACCCCGACTCCACACCGCACCGCACCGCATCGGGTCAAGACACGGTAGACCCGGGAAAACCAGGACATCGGCACACTGAACAGCGGTGGGGGCGGCGGCGACCAAGAAGAGGCTTGGAGAAGAGGCAGGAGGCCGGACACAGGCACCGGGGCAGGCACAAGCAGGCAAGTGCGCTGCGAGGCTCACAAGAGGGCTTCTTTTGGGTTTAGCTGGAGGCCACAGAGTGAAGTGCTCAGGAGTCCCCGTGGAGGCAGCCCAACTAGGTTGGGTGCAGCGTGCGGTCCCCAGTGAGCCTTGCTCTCGCCCTTCACCTCCCCACTGCCACCCAGCTTGAGGTCGGCCAAGCTGCACTCGCTACACGCAAACTTCGCATTACCCCCTCAGCCAAACCGAACCTCTACCCATCTTCTCTTCCACCTGGGGTGGTGGCAACGGGCAACGGGGGATGCAGTCAGGGAAAACCCGAGGAGCACCCCTGCCAAAGGACAAGGAAAAGGTCAAATAGGCAGCAGCCAAAGACCTCCCTAGTATGACCTCACCAGCAACTTGTCCATCAGTCAAAGAAGATAAAAACCATCAGCAAACATTGGGAGTCTCAACAGACGCAACCTTAACAAATGCAAGCAACTGGCTAAAGGTCATACCAAAAACGCCTACAGCAGCGGCAGCTTCAGAAGTAAAACGGTGAGGCAGCACCAAAGCTACCACTGCGTTCCCAGCTAGGCATCACTCAGCACCAGACAGCAGAAAACGGGGTACTGATTTCGGACTTCTTTAAAGTCGTAATAAAATCCACTTCAGAAAATCGACATCGCAACAACCTCAGGGCCCTCAAGGCAAGAGATGAAACCAGCATTAGCACAGTCTCTGTGAGTGAGGCCACCATGTACCCTCCCAGCTAAAAAAGGTCCACGAGCAGTGAGTGCGGGTTGAGCATTCCCCAGGCACCCCAGCGATCGGGCTGGGAAGCCCTGCACGAAGCAACCAATGCAGTTCCAAGTCTCCAGCTCCTATCATCTAAGGCTCTACTTCCGCCGGAATTCAGATGCAGGCAAAATAACCAAGTTCTCAAGGCACAAATACACCACCACCATCACCACACTTCTGTCGATTTCCTGACTTAGCAGACACTATTTCCAACTTCACCAGGTAATGACGACCCTCAAGGCCTCAACGAAGGGGCCCCCGACAACCAGACGACCATAAATACCTTAAGCCCTACGGGGAATCTGACAAAATCTCCAGGTGCTCAACACCCAGAAACTCAGGAGTCTGTCTTCTCCAATATTAACACTAACAATGGCGACAAGCCTGGCTCTTCTTTGTTCTTGTCGGAAGTTCCAGCGGAACACCAAAAGGGGCAGAATCCTTGCCAGGTTAATCCACAGGAGGAGCGGTTTCTCTACCCAGCTAGGTATGGTTCAACCCACTTGTTGCATCCCTCCCAAACAAGGGAACAACCAAGCGGGACCCCGGGTCCTCTACAAGCTACCTTGTCAGCATGTTCAAACCACTGGGAACACAACGCCCAGGCATCTCCAACCGTACCAGGCAGTCTCCCAGCATCCTCAGCTTGGCAGCTTTTGTCACATACTATAGATACAATTGCCAAAGCAAAGACTTATCATGCAGATAAGCTGAAGACCCAAGTGGACCTCCTAAATATCGTATCAATCCCAGTTCAGGGAGTAGTACAGAAACTGCATAGTTTCAATGAGATGGTCTCGAGGGTGCAGCAAGACTGGGAAACAACATACCAAATGTGCCACTGCCTCTGCACCCAAATAATTGCCAACCTATGGCAGTCCCCCACCCTCCTGTCAGACTTTTGGTCACAACTAGGGAAGTTCCAACAAAGAAATTGCCACAAGCAGAGATAGTTCACGAGGCACTTTGGGTAATCAACACCGAACAACTCCGCCCGACGGGGGGGTACATCACCAGTGGATCAGAATCTAACTTAGAACAAATATAGGCAGCCTCAACCGCATCTAGCTCAGAAAATATCTTTGGCAATCTATACGTTTCACGTCTTCAATCAATTGATCAATGTGAGCAATCATTAGGTCAGCCTTCAACAGCGACCAAGATACTAACCAAGTGGGAGAGAAAATGTCTTAGAAAAGCAAAAAACAGAAGACATTCCAGACAGGCATCCAACTCACTTCCCATCAAATCCGATCAGGGAACGAAACAGAGTGACAACGACGCAGCTTTACTTCCCC
This sequence comes from Lissotriton helveticus, assembly GCF_964261635.1. Taxonomy (NCBI): domain Eukaryota; kingdom Metazoa; phylum Chordata; class Amphibia; order Caudata; family Salamandridae; genus Lissotriton; species Lissotriton helveticus. The sequence continues at coordinate 1,513,401,469 of NC_136061.1, read as the reverse complement.
CGGATGCAATTATAAACAAGGATCAACAGATCTTCTTATCCACTTTACCTACTACACCCAGTTGTCCAAATGACACCAAAGGGGTACAACTGCAGTCTGCGAAAATATACAGTATTTTCAAGACCCCAAGACAACAGAAACATTGTTTATCCACCCAGGCTACACAAACTGAGAAACCTTCAAAAACATCCAGGAATATCACGAAAGAAATAAGCACAATCTGCTCACGGGTAGTAAACTCGGTCACTGACAAGGAGAAGAAAGAAAATTACCATTTATATTTAACCAACTATCTAAACCCGGTAAGCAAAAACGCAGCTCGGCAAGGGTCAACGAACTGTTCACTAAACAACAACTACGTTATTCTGAACACACCATCGACTATCATAGAGCCCATACCGGCGGACAAAGTAACAGTATGGGGCACATCAAGAGCAGCAGTGGGAAATTTCTTCAGATAACAAAAAACTTGACTTTATCCCTCATTATGTCTCAAGGGGTAACCATGATATCCTCAACAGAAGTGTCCTGCTCACATGCTTTAAAGCCTTGCCCCCTCTGAGCCACATAAATACCTGTGACATCGTCAGTATAGAGTTTAAAGAGAACATGCATTTCTTGGGCCAAGAAACAACAACAGCAACGTTTGTGGCTGTTAGATTTGGTGGTCTCTAGTTGGCACAGGTAGGTATGTGTGGCAAATAGGGACCCTCTCCTCTAGTCAGGATAAGGGGATTACACTCCTAAAATAACCCCTGCTCACCCCCTTGGTAGCTTGGCACGAGCAGAAGGGCTTTACTTCTGAGGCGTTGTAAGTTAAGCAGTTGTGACCACATACAGTAACCCAGTGACAACACTATAAATGGACACCACACAAGTTTTATATAAAAAATAAGTAGACTTAAATTAAATCCAATAGATTGATTTTGAAAAAAAAATGAAAAAAATAGGTAGACTTTATAGAGAGTTACCACAAGACCATAAACAACAAAAATACACACTATGATTACTTTAAGATGGTAGATTTAAGCTTAGTTCAGTTTAGTTCTTAAATGCGACACTCTGCGTTAATGTACCTTAGGTTGCGTTGCGCTTCCATGACAAGTAATGTCTCAGCGATGGGAAATGCGGCAAAGTTCAGATAAAAAGAAATAAAGATGTGAAGATCTTCCACATGCGGCACGCTCCTCGGGGATGCGTGGACTGCAGCGGCGACACCATTACGATGCGACGGCAATAGCTCCAGCAGCGACGCTCTTCTCCCATGATGCGTGTGGCTTCCGCTCGATACAACAACTACAGCGGCGACAGCAGCTCCGACGGCAGCACCCTTCTTGGGGATGCAAGGTGCTCTTGGTCGATGCGGTGCAGTGCGACGGTTCCAACAGCGCCACCCTCCTTCGGAGTTGCGATGGCAGGCCCAGCGACGACGACACGCTCCGACCTCGTTGCGAGATTCTTCTCCTGATGCGGTGCAGAGCGACAACTACAGCGGCGACACCCTCCTTCGGAGTTGCGACGGCAGCAGCAGCGACGGCGACACGCTTCCTCTTCGTTGAGTCGTGCTTCCAGCTCCTTGCGACACGCAGTTCCTCAGAAGGCCCAAAACAGCAGCAGGCACTTCCAAAGGACTCTGGGGATCTGGGGGGTGAAGTCTGTTGTCCCTGAGACTTCAGTAGGAGGCTAGCTCTTTTCCAAGCCCTTGGAGATCCTTCACAAGTTGAAAGCAAAGTACACAAAGTTCCTTTCTCCTTCCTTTGGCAGTAAGGCAACCACTGCAGGCCAATCCCACAAGCAGCAGTTTAGCTTAGGAATAGTCTCTCATCAGTTTCTTCAGGTTGCTCTCCTCAGTAAAGGTTTCTTCTTGTAGTCCAAAAGTGATCTAAGTTCATGGGATCAGGGTCCCAATATTTATACCCCAAAATCATTTGTTCTCTGAGGGGAGATGGACCTTTGCCTAGTCCAAACCAGTTCTGAAGCACTCTGTTTACCAGACTTCTCCTTTCCTTTCACAGTGCAGGGCAAGCACATCAGACGCCCCACAGGAGGTGGAGCCTGCATTGTGGAAGGCAAGTACAGTCCTGGAGCACTTTGTTTACAGGATCCTTCTCTTCTTTCAGTGTGCAGGGCAGAGATATCAGCCACTCCCCAGGGGGTGGAGCCAGCATTGTGGAAGGTAGGCACAGCCCTATTCAAGGTTCAGGTGCAACTCCTCCCTCCCATCTAGATGCAGATCTCTCTATACACCACCGGGTGACTCAGCCTGTCTCCTGGAATTCCCCAGCCCTGTCACTCACAAAACCAGACATAGGTATACACAACCTAGCAGAGGCAGGTTTGAATGGATAGACAAGCAAATACCTACTTTCTAAAAGTGGTATTTGCAAACACAGAATATTAAAACCAACTTCACTAAAAGATGCATTTTATTATTCTGAGTTCAGGCATTTAAACTCGAATTTCTACCATGTTCTCTGAGACAGTTAGGATTATAAAATGTAATAACTCTAACAGCCTTTTCTGGCCTATGGAAAACAGGTTGCCTTGCAATAGATAAACAAAAATGGCTGTAATTCACTATTAGGACATGCCACACACCTCACGGCTTGTCCTACCTTATACTTACAATGCAACCTGCCCTTGGGCCTACCATAGGGGTGACTGATATGCAGAAAAGGGAAGGTTTAGGGACTGGCAAGTGGGTGCACTTGCCCAGTCAGCATGACGGTACCAGACTGCACGCAGGCTCTGCAACGGCAGACCTTAGACACATTTTACAAGGCTGCTTCTGTGGGTGGCACAACCAGTGCTGCAGGCCCACCAGCTGCATTTGGATTTACACGCCCTGGGCATACTGAGTGCACTAGACTAGGGTCTGACAAGTAAACCAAATAGCCAAACATGGAACCACTGATTAATTCATCAATTTACAATAGGGAGCACTTGCACTGTGGCACTGAGTAGCAGTGGCACAGTGCCCAAAGCATACAACACCAGCATAAATACATGAGGCAACAGAAAAAATGGAAGGGAGACCCATGCCAATGGTGCCAGGTGTAACAGTTGCCAACCCTCTTATTTAACAAATTTGGCAGCAGAGGGATCAATTTGCAAATTGGGGTATCAAGTTAAAAAAGATAGTGGCCACATTGCTACCTCAACCTGCTTTAACCATCCACTCAACCAGTTGGCCTGTTAAAGGGAGCTAAAGGGTTAGTAATGGGGCCTCTATCCCCCCAAAGACCAGGACAATTACCATCACCTTTGCCCACCCAGAAGCCACTAAGCCTCCAGGATAACAGGATTTAATCTCTATTGGAACACCCTCACACACGGCATGAACCAAATCTCACGTAGCTACCAATCTACTCCCGGGCTGTAACATTTGCTCCTGGAACCTGTTGTGCCTCAGTGCCAAAGTAGAAGATTCAGGATTTATTAAATTTATCCCAAAGTACAATATCCTTCTCTTCCAGGAAACCTGGTTGACAAACCCTACACCCATAACTGACTACAAGGAAGTTCTAAAGCCGGCTCAAAAAATCACTAACCAAGGCAGCGCCAAAGGGGGCCTCTCAATCCTCATTTCAACCGATATTCCCTGGCAAGGTACTACCATAGACCTTGAGTTTTCTTGGTTGCAATTTGTCAAACTTGAAGCTCCACCTATCAATTGTTTGCTAATTCTTAGCATCTACATTCATCAAGCATTCAAACTTAAACGGTTAAGACTTGATCATTTATTAGCAACACTGGCAACACTAAAACTCGCCGACACCGATGTGAACATCATCCTGTCAGGGGATTTTAACATGAATTTATTGCAAAACGGAAAGACCGTAAAAAGGCCCCGAATCAACATGATACCTTTGGTTAACCATTTAATGTGCATGCTTAACTGGAGCAGCCCGCCAGATAGCCCTGCAGCACATACCAGGATCACCCAAAAATCAGATTCAACCATAGAGTACACCTTCACGGATCAAGATCTTTTTCCATCTATCACCAACTTCCGGAGAATGATACTAAGAACTATGGTTTTAGTGTAAAGGAACTACTGGCGCTCTGCAAGGTATACAGAGGTCAAATCGACACAGATCTATTTGCTATGGTGCTAACAGGAAAGGGGCGACCCTACTAACCCCTTACTTTGTGGTGGACAGCCAACCACATATAACAATTGCAACAGTCCCGTGCACACACAAAGTCAAAATTAAACAGTGTATGTTTCTATTCAGCACATAAAGACAATATTTTCACTGTGTTTTTTCTTGCTTCTTTTAATGCTTGTTGGCACAAAGAACAGCCAGCTGACACATGTTTCGTCAGAGAATCAGTGATCTCCGACTTTTCAGGGCCTAGTCATGATAGATGATATGTACAATCCCTGCACCGGTGATAATTCCAACCCGGTCGGGTTCAAAGGATACTGAGGCAGTAGTCAAGAATAAAAACACAGGCAATGTGTCACGAACTGAGTGTGGATACGTAATGTGGACTCAGGATAGTGGCGAAAAGTGTAATCAGCATCCGCATCGATAAAGTATCAGGGAAAGGATAATATTCGCTTCAATATATATTGTGTAGCCCATGCGCCAAAATGGGGTCAAGGAGGAAAGGATAATTCCATACAAAGGCAATGTGTGAGACCAAAGAATCCAATAACGGTCCTCTCTGTCACGGGTGAGTGTCAAACGAGTTATTATTCAGGCATGGACCCCATGTCTTGGTGGTTGCAGAATCATTCCTGAATGATTCTGCAACTGCCAAGATCACTGTTTCTCTGACGAAACAAGTGTCAGCTGGCTGTTCTCTGTGCCAACAAGCATTAAAAGAAGCAAGAAAAACAAAGTGAATATTGTCTTTATGTGCTGAATAGAAACATACACTGTTTAATTTTGACTTAATGTGTGCACGGAACTGTTGCAACTTCCAAAGAATGGATAGGACAGAAAGTGACCACCAACCGCAATCTTTCACGTTGCTAAGAAATATTGTAAATTCAGTGCCAGACAAAGGGTTATTTCAGTAAAAGCAAGGCTAAAATCTAAAACACCTTGTATGGAAAAGGGATTTGATTTGAAATATCATGGGGACATGCATTTGTCTTCAAGAAAGATTTCAAACTGAACACACAGGACTGGGAGCGCTTTAACCAAGAACTAAATGAAAAATGTCATAATCAGACCACAGGGGAAAAAAAGCAACCAGACACCAAGGGGCCAATTGGTTCACCGAACACCTCGGGGTTCAAAAACAACAATTGAACAAGTTTCTTAGAAAACTATGCACTCGTGGCTCTGCCCCCTCCCAGGATATCTTGCTATTAATCTATACAGCCAGAAAAGATCTAAAAAGAGACACAAAGGTGGCAGAAAATGCATACCAAGAACACCTCTGGGCCAAACTCCACCATTCCTGCAAACAAAGGAATTCCAGGCTCTTTTGGGAAATTATCAACCAGCTAACAAACGGCAAGAACCAGCATTACAACTCAGACATAATGGAGGATACCTGGAGAGCTCACATCAATTTCCTATACAACGAAACGTCAACTGCCGGCCACACAACTTATGGTTCCCAACTACGCGAGGGGGCACTCGCAGTAGGTTGTGTCAAAGTCACTCCCAACCCAGAAGCACTCAAGAATTTCCCACAGATCCGGAAAGAGCAAGTTCAAAAAATTATAAAAAATCTAAGATCCGAAGGAGTCCCAGGTCCCAATGGCTTGCCAAACGCTATATTTTAGCACAACCCTCCATTCTGGTCCGGCCTCCTCACACCACTCTTTTATTCCATCCTAGTATCCAGTACGATCCCAGATTCTTAGAGGGGTAGTATTCTAAACCCAATATACAGGTTGCGCACCCGCTCCGACCCCTCCAACTATCGTTTGATAGCCCTGATTGACGTGGAGGCAAAAATGTATGCATCAAACCTGTTGGTTGATCTAGAGGCCTGGGTCAGTAGATGTAATCTCATTCCCTATACCCAAACAGGTTTCAGGACAGGAATGGGGACACTCACAAACATCTCTGCAGTCACCCTGCTAGCCAATCAAGCCCATGCAAAATCAAGGCCTCTGTATGCATGCTTCATAGATCTTGAAGTTGGTGGTAATTTGCGATTCATTAGGGACAATTTGCAATTTGTTTTAGCTTCATACATTGCATTTATGGAATCGCAAAATTTGCGATTCCTCAAATGCAATTGCAAAATAAGGAATCACAAATTTTGCGATTCCTTATTTTGCACTGGATTTTCCTTCATACATTCCATTTAGCAAATTTGCATTCGCAAAGGCTGAAATTATGCGAATTTCAGCCGTTGCGAATGCGAATTTGTATGATACATATGGCCCAAAATGCTTGTGCTCATTACTGTAAATGTGGTGAAATTAACTTATACCCAATTTACACATTTAATGTACTTGTACATCCCTAATAAATTGGTAGTACAGGTACCTAGGGCTAGTAAATTAAATGCAACTAGTGGGTCCTCACTGATTATGCTACACACTTAAGAAGTGGTTTTAAGACAAACACCAGCCCTGCCATTGAAACCTGTGTGTGCAATTTTAAACTCCCATTTCGGCCAGGAAAAAAAAACATTTGCTGGCTTAAACTTTCCTTTTTAATACATATAAGTTACCCATAGGGGAATGTATGATGGAACCACACATACAATTACAATGCGTGCCTTTACAACGCGTTCATTAGAATGCATATGCCTTTACAACGCTTGCCTTTACCATGCAAAGTTTTACTGTGTATATGCCTTTACCACGTATGCGTTTACAATGAAAATGGAAGTATTTTTCAGGTAAGTATAAATCCTTTTTTTATATGTGCATATGCATCACCTACTGGTGGTCACCAGTAGGTAGTTATAGTTAGGAACTAGTTTCCATAGGAAAAGCATTTTTTGTTTTGCTAACACCTTTGGCGCAGTTTGCAGATTCTTCATGAAACTTTTAAAACTAATACAATGCTCACTTCAGCTGCTATCTTGAAAGTTTTGGGGTGATCAGTCATGCAGGGGCCAAGAACCAGGGGGTGCTTAAAGGTGCATTTTCTCCATGTTGATTCTCATAGGAACTTTAGACATGGGTAAAGCCCGAACTGCTCAACGGAATGACTCCAAATTTGGTAGGAAGTTAGACGTTGGTTCAGGTATGTGCCTTTTTGTGATTTGGTGTAAATCCGTTCAGTAGAACGAGAGAAAGTTAAAGAAATTTCCAGTTCAATACATAGGGACGCGGTGGATCCGTGACCCCTCCTGATTTCATGCTGAGATCTGATTGCCTGCTTCACACCTCACGCTTCACACTAGAAAGTGTTGGCAGCCATATTGTGATTGGGTTGAAATGCTTCACAGAAAAAAGATTATTTTTTTTAAGTTGTCAAGGTAGAAACACCTGGACTCCCTAGGCGTCTTGTGGAGTCCCGCAGCGGCAAAAAAGCATTTTTTCTATTTTCACTGAAAAAAACAAAGGTTACAGAAACGTTATAGTCGGGCTGAGATTACACACGCACAAAACCACAGACATTCAGCAGTTATAGTTATGTGAGCTAACTATAAAATATACCCTCGCAATGCACTGCTTATGACCTCACATATTACATCACTCATGACATGGTCAGTGGGGTCACTGATGACATCTCAAATGACATATCCTGTACATTGCATTACTAAGTTTTTATTTTAAAATAAATACATTTACAGATAGCACTGAACCTGAAGTTGAAGCCTTTATCCACAACTGTATGCCACCCTTGCTTTACTATCAGGATTAGTATAGCTCACCAAAATTTTTTTATCCAAAACTCAATATGTTCCTGTTTCTAGGGCAAATAGAGCATCATCTCACTACCCCTGCTCACATTAAGGCCTTTCACCACATACTGGGCTACCCCAAACATCTATCATCTTTTCACTCCCCTCGATGATCTAAACCTCTCTCCCCCTCTTAACCAGATCAGCTCCTTCACCCTAACCTGCTATAATTACATTGATTATACACATTTACTCCTAAAACTAAAAAAACTCCTATGAGGTACAATCGCTTTGTTATGAACGCTTTCTTTGTTCCAGTAATGAATGGATGCTGAGAAACTATCCACACTCTCCCAAAACTGAGATCCTAATCTGTGGCAAATGAAGAAACTACCAATACTTATCAATCTGGCACAAGGAACCTGACCTCCCACCGTTAACAGAAAAAAAGAACAAATTCAGAGTGCTTATGGGGCTCACAATTTCCCATGATCCCTGAAGTAAACTGAGCCAAGAGAAGAACTTTCCACACAAAACATGCTCTCCAGTGTATCTACCAATATCAACTATATCTGAAGAAAGCACAAGCCAATATCACCCTACTCATGTCACACGCAGACAGTGAAAATTGTCTATGACTAGGGGCACTGCTGTTCCTGAAACCTGGCAGCAAGACAGCTCCTACATCGTTTCCATTGGGAATGCACCACTGTAGTGCTTCACGTGCATCACTAGTTTCCCAGACGCTCGACCCCATATCTTCTAGACAATGTGCATTGTTCACAGGGCCATCCAAGCAAAAGGTCCCATTTTCCTTCCAAGTTGAGGGCCAGTGATGCTTTCTTGCTCCGCCTTTCACATAATACAGAATCTCCCATACAGTGGCTCAAACATAAAACACAACAATACCTAGAAAGGGGTTTACTTTACAAAATGCAAAGACTCTCTTTTAAGAACAAGGCTTGGGGTTTAATGTATGCAATGCTCTTTAACAGAAAGGCTTTGCCAGTTGTCAAATGAATATTATTCAAATGTATATATATATATATATATATATATGTATATTCACTGAAAAAACCATGGGTTATAGACCATATATAGTTAGGAATTAGCATTTACAAAACCTTATTTTACTCACACAAAACCATTGAAATTCCATATATAGTTAGTTGCACTAACTATATATCGCGCACCCGCAATCCACTGCTGATGATGTCACATATTACATCATTCATGACATGGTCAGTGACATCACTGATGACATCTCAAATGACATCACTGATGACATCACTGATGACAACATCCAGTGACTGTATGTTTCTGTAAAGTTAAAATATGTCTTACATATTGAAGAATGAGTGGATGTATAAGTGTCTGGATGAAGGATTTAGTAGGTGCATGACTGACTGTCTGAGTGAGTGATTAAATGTGTCTCACTGAGTGCATGGGTTAGTGACTAAACTGTCTTAATTTGTGCATCATTATGTCTGTTGTTCTGTAATCTGCTGCATGTGTTGATCATTAGCTATATGACTAACTATATGGGTTATTGATTGGTTGCCCAAGTATTTGTATGGGAGACTGAGTGTGTGTGTGGGTGGCTGGGAGGTGTATGACTCTGTGCATAGATGTGTGAGCAGTTGATTCACTAGATGTATGGGTTCAAAAGTGCACGTGGAAACAGCTGTATGGGTGGTTGACTGTGTGCATGAGTGTATTGATGAGTGAATGGATATGTCAGTGCTACATGTCGAAGTAAGTACATATGTAAAACACAGTACATGTGAGAGTTGACATATATAAATAACTGTGCATAAGAGCCAGTGAATGTGTGAGTGGCTGTATGGATCATTGTGAACTTGTATCAGGGATTGTATAAGAGAGTAAATATGTGTTAGTATATGTTTCAATAAGTAAGGTGTGTATAACTATATAGTTGAGGAAATGGAGGTGTGATTGATTCTTTGCAAGACTGACTAGGTGTGTGAGTAACTCCATGGATGAGTGACAGTCTGTGAGTGTATGTTTACACTGAGTGTATCTAAGGTTATATTAGAGTCTGAAGAGGTTCATCGTATCATCACATGAATGATGTCATCAGTGATGTGATCAGTAATGTCAAATGAGATGTCATCAGTGATGTCATCAGTGATGTCATTTGAGATGTCATCAGTGATGTCATCAGTGATGTCATTTGAGAAGTCATCAGTGATGTCATCAGTGATGTCACTGACCATGTCATGAATGATGTAACATGTGACATCATCAGCAGTGGATTGCGGGTGCGCGATATATAGTTAGTGCAACTAACTATATATGGAATTTCAATGGTTTTGTGTGAGTAAAATAAGGTTTTGTAAATGCTAATTCCTAACTATATATGGTCTATAACCCATGGTTTTTTCAGTGAATTTTCAAGGTTTTGTAAATGCTAATTCCTAACTATATATGGTCTATAACCTATGGTTTTTTCAGTGAATTTCAATGGTTTTTTATTAGCAAATATCAAAAGCTTTAAAATGTCAAGTACGTGGTAGGTAAAAACATTTTCGTGTTTATGCACGCTGATGTGCTTTGAACGCTGCCCCCCCTCCTCCCCTCTTTTCTTTTAGGAGTATTCTCTCTTTGCAGATAGTGAAGGGTAGGTAACGCAGGCCTTTGCCCCGTTGTAATCCGTCGTGCCTGCTTCCCTCTCCATTTGATTGATTGTTATCCAAGCATTTACTGTTTTGGAATTGCTTCTCTTTGGTTCATTCTCTATTTACAAACAAGCACATAGTCGCAATACTCTGTTTAGTCTTTGCAGATAGTGAAAAATCGTTAGAAAAAACAAAAGGAATCAAGCAAAATCAGTAGCCCACTAATGGGATCTCTTTTTGACTTTGCTTAAATAGAAACATTAGGAACAACCCCTCATGAGAAATATGAAACTAGTGAGAGGAACCGAGCTCGACGCCATGATGGCTGCAAGACAGCTCGGCTCCGCCGCCCACCCCGCCCAAAATAACGACAAACCCTATGCAAATATTATAAATATATACAACACACCAGCAAAGTAACAGGGTAAAACGTTTTATTAAATAACTATTTACATGGCAGTCTGCTGCAACATCGATCCAAATACATGCTGCCGTTCCCGGGATTTCTCCCCGACTACTCTGCGGCCTACGAGATGGAGAGGCCGGGGCGTTGACTATGCGGGGCCTCCGGCCGCAACCACAGCGCCAACGATCGCTGCTGACGGAGGGGAGCCTTGCCGGTGAGACCACTGATCTGAAGAACCGCTGCCTGCGGTGCCTCCCTGAGCCGCTTGAGGGAGGCCCCCGAGGAGCGGTGTGGTGGCGCGGACTCGGAAGGGGCACTTGGCTCCTGCCCCCTCCCCAAGTCTTGTTGCCCTGCTGTGGCTTGAGATCGCCCCCGACATAGGCGGCCGGCTCCCGGGGTCCGGCGGAACTTTTTGCCTTTTGGTGACTCTTCCATTCTGGACCTTGTCCTACAATCCGTTTGACCTGAAGACACGTCCTGCGGTGCCCTGGTCCGACCATCACATATACCTGCACCAGGAGACGGCGTGGGGTGCACTGGAAGGAAGAGGCGGCGCGAACGAGCCTCCCCCACCTCCCCAGGTGGAGGTTTCTCAGCTGCACCCCAGCGCTTAACTCCGCATCTGAGTTATGCCCACTCTTCCGGCACAGTGCCCACCTGCGCCACGAGACGGCGTGGGGTGCACTGGAAGGGAGAGGCGGCGCGAACGAGCTTTCCCCACCTCCCCAGGTGGAGGTTTCTCAGCTGCACCCCAGCGCTTCACTCGGCAGCTGAGTTACGCCCACTCTTGCGGCACAGTGCCTCTCTCGACCAGCTGAGTTGCGCCTGCTCTTGCTATTACAGCGTCTCACCCGCCATCCGGCTGAATTGCACCCACTCTTGCGGTACAGCGACAGGCGGCTGCCACGGAGCTCACGAAATGGCGGTCGGCTCCACAGACTTGGGCCTGGCCTGCAAGGATGGCTCTGGGCAACCCTGGAACTCGGACGCTTGACTGCTAGGGCATGGGCCCCATTCCCAAAAGCGTCCCCTCAGCCTTGAAGATTCTACAAGAGTCACCGGGGCCCCCGACTCCCGCAGACTTCCGGTGGGGAGCGACTGCTATGATTGCTCACGGAACGGTCACGACGTAGCCATGGGGTGCTCTCATGCTGACGCCAGCTTCAGTCTGAAACATCCAGAAACACTGTAGTATCGCGTTGTCGCGTAATGCGTCATATGACGCGCCGCGTTAGCGCACCCGATGCGCGAAGCGAGGCGCGAAGCGCAGCTTCCCGGAAGCGATCCGGGCGCGGCGCGGAGCGCGTAACGTAAGTATAACAGGTCATGTGACTTGTTAATAAAAATTTTCATTGGTTCATTTCACTTTTGGTTTCCTAATGATGTAAGGCTAGGTCATGTGACCTAAAAATGACACTTTTCATTGGTTTAGAACTATTTTTTTTATCCCAAATGAAGAAAACCCCTCCTTGTTTCCTCACTCTGACTTTCATCTTTGTGAGAGGAAGACCTACAGTGCCTCGCTCGGCCACCTGAGTTACGCCCGCTATTGCGGCACAGTGCCTCGCTCGGCCAGCTGAGTTCCGCCCACTGTTGCGGCACAGTGCCTCGCTCAGCCAGCTGAGTTCCGCCCACTCTTGCGGTACAGTGCCTCACTCGGCCAGCTGAGTTCCGCCCGCTCTTGCGGCACAGTGCCTCACTCGGCCAGCTGAGTTCCGCCCACTCTTGCGGCACAGTGCCTCGCTCGGCCAGCTGAGTTCCGCCCGCTCTTGCGGCACAGTGCCTCACTCGGCCAGCTGAGTTCCGCCCACTCTTGCGGCTACAGCATCTCACCCACCATCCAGCTGAGTTGTGCCCACTCTTGCGGCCTACGACATGGAGAGGCCGGAGCGTTGACTAGGCGGGGCCTCCGGCCGCAACCACAGCGCCAACGATCGCTGCTGACGGAGGGGAGCCTTGCCGATGAGAGCCACTGATCTGAAGAACCGCTGCCTGCGGTGCCTCCCTGAACCGCTTGACGGAGGCCCCCGAGGGGCGGTGTGGTGACGCGGACTGGGAGGGGGCGCTTGGCTCCTGCCCCCTCCCCAAGTCTTGTTGCCCTGGTGTGGCCTGAGATCCGCCCCGACATAGGCGGCCGTCTCCTGGGGTCCGGGGGAACTTTTTGCCTTTTGGTGACTCTTCATTCTGGACCTTGTCCCACAATCCGTTTGACCTGAAGACACGTCTTGCGGTGCCCTCGCAATGCGGCCTGGTCCCTGAATGTGTGCAGGTGGACAGTATTGATTGGATCAAGATGGCGGCTTCACACAAAGCTGACTCAAGTGTTGCTGCTGATGCTATGCAGACAAAAACTGGTTTTCAGTTTGTACATTCTTCAGGATTTTTCCATCCAAGGCTGGTTGAGAGTTTGTAGAACGATGGCTTCAGATTTTCAACATACTACTCTTCAACATTCTTCATAAATGTAACAATGTGAGACTCACTAGGAGAACGGCCGTTTATCTTTCCTTTCAAAATGCTGCCAACAATATTTTCTGAATGGAAGACACCATCTTGTAGCATAAAGGGCTGCGTCAAGGGTGGTATTGCCCAGAATGTCTTGTTTTCTAGTGCTCGTAATGACGAAGCCAGAACTGCCGAAAGGGATTCTGGTCCTGCCGCTACTTATTGGAGACATTGAACTATACTCTGGACCTGCCTGGCCTCGACCAAAATGGCGCCAGTATGGGAGCGACTTGCAACTCCTTATGACGTTCTAGTTACTTATCCTTGACGTTATGGGGGATGTATGCGGTCTTTGTGCACATGGCGGGCGGGGAAGGGTACTGACTGGGAATACGGACAACCCTATTGATGTCGATTTTTCATTATTGATTATTGTATTAATAAAGCTTCGAAGTACTGTTACCCATGATACTCGCCCATGGTGTGAGTATGGACGATTTTATTGTAACTGATCCTGTTATACTTTCAATTAAAAAATCAACCTTCACTGATTCTGCAACTGTTTGTCACGTTTAGTTTTTTCAATTAAATGGCTCGCTTGTTACATACTCCTATACCCCTGGCTTTTGAAAGACACCATCTTGTAGAATAAAGGGCTGCGTCAAGGGTGGTATTGCCCAGAATGTCTTGTTTTTTAGTGCTCGTAATGACGAAGCCAGAACTGCCGAAAGGGATTCTGCTCCTGCCGCTACTTATTGGAGACATTGAACTATACTCTGGACCTGCCTGGCCTTGACCAAAATGGCGCCAGTATGGGAGCGACTTGCAACTCCTTATGACGTTCTAGTTACTTAGCCTTGACGTTATGGGGGATGTATGCGGTCTTTGTGCACATGGCGGGCGGGGAAGGGTACTGACTGGGAATACGGACAACCCTATTGATGTCGATTTTTCATTATTGTTTATTGTATTAATAAAGCTAGAGATAAGTCAAGTACGTGGTAGATCAAAACATTTTCGCACGCTGATGTGCTTTGAACGCTGCCCCCCCTCCCCCCCTCATCATTTAGATTACCACCGCCCATTGCACAAAAGCGTACCGGGCGCTCCCCACGCAAATCAGTGATGTCATTTGAGATGGCATCAGTGATGTCATCAGTGATGTCATTTGAGATGTCATCAGTGATGTCATCAGTGATGTCACTGACCATGTCATGAATGATGTAATATGTGACATGATCAGCAGTGGATTGCGGGTGCGCGATATATAGTTAGTGCAACTAACTATATATGCGAATTTCAATGGTTTTGTGTGAGTAAAATAAGGTTTTGTAAATGCTAATTCCTAACTATATATGGTGTATAACCTATGGTTTTTTCAGTGAATTTTCAAGGTTTTGTAAATGCTAATTCCTAACTATATATGGTCTATAACCTATGGTTTTTTCAGTGAATTTCAATGGTTTTTTAATAGCAAATATCAAAAGCTTTAAAATGTATTCTTCTTTAAATCGAAAAATATATTTTGTATGTTTTTAATACAATTTTTTATGTATATATTTTTAAAATTATTTTTTTTTGTTTCTCTACCGGTCCGCGCACCGGGTAGCTTCCCGTTAGCTTAATTTGGTGCCGCGACCCGTCCGCGAATCGGTAAACGTTCCGTTTGCGCAACTGCCGCGTTAGAAAACAACATCGTGACGCGTCGCGTAAGCGCGATGTATCGCGTTGTCGCGTAATGCGTCTTATGACGCGCTGCGTTAGCGCACCCGGAAGTGCTCCGGAGCGCGAACCGAGGCGCGAAGCGCAGCACCACGGAAGCGATCCGGGGCGCGGCGCGGAGCACGGAACGTAAGCGTAACAGGTCATGTGACTTGTTAATAAAACTTTTCATTGGATGGAGTTCACTTCTCAGATGAGGGGAACAGAATTTTCATCCTGAATTTAAGACTATGTATTGGTACCTACTTATAAGTGCCTAAATCTACCACAGACCCAAAAGCTCTTCTCAGAGCTTCCCTAACTATGATCACTCTAAACAAATTTTAAATGTAACTTTTTTTTTAACTAATTTTCACGATTTACGCTTTCCGGAGCCTACCCGGTTCGCACACCGGACGCTAACCGCGCGAAAATTTGAAAAAACATGTGTTTTTTTTCCGCACATATGGGCCTCCTCAGCCACCCTCAGAAAACCTAGGGGGTCAGGATACGTCTCCCGTGCCCCCTTATACCCATTTCCCACATTGTTTTTCCTCCATCTTGTGATTAAATTCGACCGAAACACAAGATGGCGGACTCCCGTTACGCTACCGGTTAGCTACCCGGTTCGCGTACCGGGTAGCGCCTCTACTGCGAAAAAACAGAATTTTTTATTTTTTTATTTTTTGCCCCGCGGGACCCTTTAATAGCCCCCTCATCAATCCTAGGGGGTCAGGAGGGGTCTACCTTGCCCCCTTTCATTAATTTCCCCCTTCGTTTTTCTTCACCTCTTGTCTCTCGATCCTACCGAGAGACAAGATGGTGGCCGCTCCGGACTGTTTAGAATGTTGACAGACACCGGAGAGCCAATCAGCTTCGCTTCGCGAAGTTCCGTTACGCGTCAGGTACGCGAACCGGGGCGCTAACCGGAGCACTGTTACAGATATATATATTTTTTTGAACGTTAATTTATCAAAATCCACTGGAGCACATATATTGAGACCTAGCAAAGGCACATCGGGCAAACAATATCTACAATTTTGCCAAGTTTCGTGGAAATCCATTCAGCCGTTCGAGCTAAAAGCGAGTCCAACCGCCCTATGGAAAATTGCATGGGAAAAACGCGTTTTGGGACCCCCCTTTTTTCTCGGCCCCCCCTTGACGAAACCCCCCCCCAAATTTTCGGGGGCTGCTCAGAAACAAAATGTTCCATTTTCCTGAAAATTTCAGCCAATTCCGTCATCAAACGCCAAAGTTATTCGACATAGAATTTTCAAAAATCCCATAGGAAAAAAATCCTAACTATATATACCTACTGGCGACCGCCAGTAGGTAATATATATATATATATATATATATATATATATATATATATATATATATATATATATATATATATATATATATATATATATATATATATATATATATATATATATATGTAAGCAATAATAACACGGTTGGCAAATTCAACAGTTAAATGCATCAATAATAACATGAATAAACAAGCAACAAATAGTATGAGATAAAACTCAAGCAAATATACTGCAAGAGATCAGAAAGATATATACACTGAATACATCAAATGATTACTTTGCATGTGCACTCTGACTCATTTACACATCAGAAAGAAAACACCTTAAATGACCACAGCCACTGGAACCAGGCATCACAATGGCACTAGTCAGAAACAATTCACTTCACCCAGTCGTTCACTCAACATCCTTCCCAACTCCAGCTGGGGGGCCCGTTCACAGCCGGGATTGGATTCTCGACCGGGCTCAGGTTCCGTTCGTCTTATGGCAATATGTCTACTCCGTAAGTGAGCTCCCACCCTGGCTGTCAACAACCCTCAGCTTTATAGTCTCAAAACACACACTAGAATGTTCGAGAGTCTTCCCCTCTGCGCCAAGGATACTCACTGGAACTGACCAACTTCCAAGCAAAACACTCCACAACAGATTGGCAGTAGGGAATAATGTGCAAAATAGTGTGAATATATTTACTCTTTATATATCTTAACTAGTATATGCTCTAAGGTAGAGATACAACCCCTACCATAGGTTGTAACAACAGACAGATAATAATCTATCCTAAATTACAAATACAATCTCTCCACCTGAGCAACACTAAGTAGAAATGTCCAAATCAATAACAGTCTCTTCCAGATATTATGGGTTCCAGATCTTCTTTATTTATTCCAATCCAATTTCATAGTTCAGTCCAATCATCGGGTACAAGTCATAAGGGGTTCTTCAGCATTACAAATAACCAACAGATTTTGCCAACACGTGTTTCGTCTGGCTCCTCAGCCAATGACTTCGTCAGGGCAAGTTGATTAAATTTCAGGAACAATATCAAATTGAAGTAAAATTCCAAATTCAAAACAACCAAATACATATAAGATTTCCGAGTAGAAACAGTTTATCATTTGTTTCTCTCTTTAAACAAATTACTGACTGCCAATATTTCGACCGATGTATTACGTTCAATTCTCAAATAGGAAGAACCGTGTCACATCTAGTTGAAAAAAACAAACGGTTCTTGTAGCTCGATTATTGTCTTGTGTTCGAACCGGTAACACGAATCACTAGTCTTCTATACAGCACATGTTTACAGCGGCGTCCAGGCAAGCATTCCACAGCAGGAGAGAGTTCCCATGTTCCCTCTGCATGTTCCAGCCTTTATCTTGACAAAGCTTACGAAAGCCTTCCAGGGTACATTAAGCAATCTCTCACAAAACAATCCTTGAACGTGATTAACCCAAACAACTTGCAAGCCTGTCTGTGCGCGCAGAAAAGCTAAAGCAAGGCAGAGTCAGAATTCAGGATGACATGAGGCCATGTCAAAGCCAATAGTAAGAACTTCATAATTCTTGCCAATGTACAACACAATGCACATTTGTGCACCACTGCCTATAGCATCACATACTTCACCTCTCAATGTACAACATAGTGCACATTTGTGCACCACTGCTTATAACACTGCATTTCGAGACCAAAAAGTACATTCCACACCTCTCTCTCTCTCTCTGTCTCTCTCTCATGCTTTCAAATGCACATCCCACACATTCGGCTCTTGGCAAGGCTGTTCTACTGTGACAGCTACCACTGTAAGACTGCACGATTACAAGAAAGAAACCTTTAAGAGAAACAAGGCATTTGCAGGACTTGGTACATTGAGGATAGGATAAAATAACGCACCAAAGTCAATTAAAATAATGGTAGTAAAAGGTCATCACATGGTGTCAGACCACAAGAGTGCCTCTAGCACTACAGATACTCACAAGCTAGAACCTGTCATTTTAGATTAGCACCAAGGCTATCCTTCACATGTTACAGGAAGAAGTATATCGGTGGAACTTTGTTTTCTGTACTAGAAACAAACTTGTAGAACTCTCCCCAAGCAAAGCCAAGAAACACAATTCCACCTGATTGATAAACAGATAGGCAATATCGAAGTGGCTTTTCCCAACTAATGAAAGAGCAGCATCCAAACAATTTGTCTACACATAAAGCTGAATAAATAGGCAAATCATTAAAAAAGTAGAACATTTGATTTGACTTACTGCAACCAGTGTACTAGTTTGGCAAATCTATTGCTCCTGGAGGAAACCTCATGGAGCATTTAACCTGGTGCCAGCACATGGAATGGATTTGCTCCTATGTTTCTCGGGGGGGGGGGGTACCCTCAGCACTTCGCTTAGACTTGCTGTAACCAATTGAATCTCATGGGCAGTTCATCGATTATCTCTGGGTGGACCTTCTAGGGAATTTACCCATGTTTCTTTAACTAGTGCATACTGAGGGCTGCTGCATTGTCGCTCCTGTGTGTGCTCTGTAGGGGAATTATCACAGAAGTCTTTAACCAACGCATGCCATGAACTAGTCTTCCATATCGCCTAGAGGACTCTAATAGACCTCTATCCAGGATGTCTGTAACCAGTGCATGTCTTTGACTGTCCCCTGTTACTCCTGAGTGAACCCTACTATACAGTCAGAATTGCTCATTTTTCATGAAAAGCCGTGATTTTTATTTTTATTAGCAGGACATTAGGCTACAGTTATCTTGATCTACGAATTTTTTGCATTCGTCTGTTTTATTTGTATAGTTTTATTTGTGAGTTTGCACATCTGATTGTGACCTTGAGTGACCTAGCTACCTGTAACTAGTGTATGCTTGTGGAGTGTCCCTCTGTTGCCTCTATGGCACACTCTAAAAGAGCATTAACTCTGATTGCATTTCTTCATTGCATGCCTGTAGTCCACTCTTTATCATCTTACAATCGCTGCCTTTAAGGAGAGCATGCTGTGAGCTGTACCCATTTTACTCTCGGGTGAGCCCCAATAGAGCATTTTTTCTACTCATTTCCTTATTAAATAGTTTTTAAAGAATAGTACACAACAAGAATATGTTTGCATTAACAATGATAAAAATTATAATATTAAATTTTAAAGGTATCAGACTTTGGAGCATATTTACAAGAAATTGGCAATAAGGTAGCTCTGCAAGGCTTCTTCCTGCGCTGCCCTAAGCTAATTTGTAAAGACAGCAATGCATTGTATTTACAAGATACAGTGCATTCCTGTCCTTACAGCCAGCGCCGGCACACATTTTGCATCCCTGCACCAGTGTTAACACCCTTACAACATGGTGCAAGGGTGTCTGCGTTGTTGGCAGGATTGTTTTGTGCAAGATGGGGGAATCTTCCTGCACAAAACAATGCTAAGATATGTTTTCCTCTTTCTATGTGTGCTGCAGAATACAGAGTTCAGACAGCCATTCTGCAGGTAGGGGCACCTGTGGTGCACTCCAGCCACTGAATATTCATAACTTTTCCATTGTAAGGGCGGCAACAATCTATCTGTGCCAGTGGATAGGCATGTTGGGTAGCTCTGATGCATGTTGTGCTAATGTAACAAAGGGATGGAATACATAACTGCTGATATCAGACATATACAACCAATGCGAGGACTATTAGGAATCAATTCATGGGCAGAACCATGTGATGTATATCAAGTAACAGTCCCCATTTCAACAATGCCTCTGAATAGAGTTCAGGAATATTCCATCAGATCATTGGCATTCAAGGGTCCAGTATTGTCCATGTAACTCTTTGAAATAACCAGATTTCAACTTGACACTCTTAGTAAGGGATAATTTAATATTTGGTGGATGGAGGACTCTGTCCAGATGGTAGACACCATTGCCCCCGCCATCCAGAGGCACCTCTTTCCCGTTCAATCTAGAGTTGTCTGCCAGCCTCGGAGACAACTCTTAACATTCATAGGAACCGTCGCTATGGCGGCTCCTGTCAATGTTGTAAATGTTTGTCATATGGCTGGCTAACTGCTTACCTTGTGATTTATAAACAGCATTAGAGAAAGGAGGCAGTCCCGGCTAGGGTCCCCTCTCACCTCAAGTGTATCAGATAGGGCATTTTAATAAAATGTATCTGATCTGGCAGCTGAAAGAATAAGGCTTTTTTAAAACAATCTTTTTATTGTATTTAGTATGCAATACAGAAAACCAAACTAGATCACTTTTCTTTGCATCAAAAAGGGAAATTCGTAATATTGGGTCTTGGTACAAATTAGGGCCTTGACAAAAACAGCCCAGCAGGCAGGGGACCTTAAACATAGAAACACTTGTTAGAATATTGACAGTACTAAACCTCACAGCAACAGGATGCTTGCAACCACAGCAATGTGAAATTTAAAGGATGTAGCAAGGACAGCGGACTAAGTTTTATCCGTCAGACACTTGACAGATATGGACATTCGAGCAGGGCCTGGGATGTTGGTATCGAATACATCGTAATTATCAACAGGTCCTAAAGCCCTGAAATTAACTTCCTATATGTTTCCCATTTTTTCAGGTACATATATAGCGTAGAATTCTCTATCTCATTTCACTTATGCCATGATACAAGAGAGCGCCTCCCTGCAATTGGAAATGGTTCTGTAGTTCTTGGAAAGGCTTCATCTGTCCCATGTCAAGAGATAGCACAAGTTTGCCCTTTGCCTGTCTGCTTCCATATGGCCCAACTGAATGGCTTGCCATTTGTTAGCACCCCAGAATTGTCCAAAATAGGAGCCTGAAGATGAGGGAGGGCATCTTGGTGAAGGAGAAGATGCATCTTCTTCAAGATATATAGTGCAGACAACAGCACCAGAATGTCCAGGGCTTCTTGGGAGGCATAGAAGGTACAGCATTTGGAATCCCTGACAAGTCTTGGCAAAGGTCTATTTTAAGGGTTATCCACTCCGGTGTTTAAAGATCAGACATACAGTAGTAGGTCATTTTTGAGAGTTGTTGTGTGTAATAGTACATGGTAATGTTTTGGAGTCTCAGGTCACCAGATATAGTGTCTGCATACAATTTAGGCATGGTCAGGTGAGGTTTGTCCTCTTGCCAGATGTTGGACTTAATCAGACTGTCCATGCGGCAGAGTAGGGCATTCAGAGCCTTGACCGATAGCATGCCCCGCATGTAGTTGTAAAAACAACAAGTGATGGACTGAATGTGGATCAATGTCACACACTCCCCCAGTCAAAAGATCTGGGCCCAAATCCATCGTTTTTTTGCACTCCACACCACCCTGGGTTAGACAATGGCGATATGCAAATCAGCTCTGACCCTGTTGCCCCATGGGAACAGTCCAGTCCGAACTACAAAAGCCATGTCCTTCCCAGAACGGAATCAAGCATCCGAGGACCGGACCGGTTTCGAGGTAACACCTCTCTTCAGCCCGGCTAGCTTGACTCCAAGTGGTGTGGAGTGCCTGGGACCCACGTCTGGGCATCCCCAGCGCACTTAGGGCGGCAATTGCAAAAACAACAAGTGATGGACTGAATGTGGATCAATGTCACACACTCCCCCAGTCAAAAGATCTGGGCCCAAATCCATCGTTTTTTTGCACTCCACACCACCCTGGGTTAGCCAATGGCGATATGCAAATCAGCTCTGACCCTGTTGCCCCATGGGAACAGTCCAGTCCGAACTACAAAAGCCATGTCCTTCCCAGAACGGAATCAAGCATCCGAGGACCGGACCGGTTTCGAGGTAACACCTCTCTTCAGCCCGGCTAGCTTGACTCCAAGTGGTGTGGAGTGCCTGGGACCCACGTCTGGGCATCCCCAGCGCACTTAGGGCGGCAATTGCAAAAACAACAAGTGATGGACTGAATGTGGATCAATGTCACACACTCCCCCAGTCAAAAGATCTGGGCCCAAATCCACATTCTGTCCGTCATTGTTGTGTTTGCAGTTACCGCTCTAAGTGTACTGGGGATGCTCAGACGTGAGTCCCAGGCACTCCACACCACTGGAATCAAGCTAGCCGGGCTGAAGAGAGGTGTTACCTCGAAACCGGGCCGGTCCTCGGATGCTTGTTTCCGTTCTGGGAAGGACATGGCTTTTGTAGTTTGGACTGGACTGTTCCCATGGGGCAACAGGGTCAGAGCTGATTTGCATATCGCCATTGTCTAACCCAGGGTGGTGTGGAGTGCAAAAAAACGATGGATTTGGGCCAGGATCTTTTGACTGGGGGAGTGTGTGACATTGATCCACATTCAGTCCATCACTTGTTGTTTTTGCAATTGCCGCCCTAAGTGCGCTGGGGATGCCCAGACGTGGGTCCCAGGCACTCCACACCACTTGGAGTCAAGCTAGCCGGGCTGAAGAGAGGTGTTACCTCGAAACCGGTCCGGTCCTCGGATGCTTGATTCCGTTCTGGGAAGGACATGGCTTTTGTAGTTTGGACTGGACTGTTCCCATGGGGCAACAGGGTCAGAGCTGATTTGCATATCGCCATTGTCTAACCCAGGGTGGTGTGGAGTGCAAATAAACGATGGATTTGGGCCCAGATCTTTTGACTGGGGGAGTGTGTGACATTGATCCACATTCAGTCCATCACTTGTTGTTTTTGCAATTGCCGCCCTAAGTGCGCTGGGGATGCCCAGACGTGGGTCCCAGGCACTCCACACCACTTGGAGTCAAGCTAGCCGGGCTGAAGAGAGGTGTTACCTCGAAACCGGTCCGGTCCTCGGATGCTTGATTCCGTTCTGGGAAGGACATGGCTTTTGTAGTTTGGACTGGACTGTTCCCATGGGGCAACAGGGTCAGAGCTGATTTGCATATCGCCATTGTCTAACCCAGGGTGGTGTGGAGTGCAAAAAAACGATGGATTTGGGCCCAGATCTTTTGACTGGGGGAGTGTGTGACATTGATCCACATTCAGTCCATCACTTGTTGTTTTTGCAATTGCCGCCCTAAGTGCACTGGGGATGCCCAGACGTGGGTCCCAGGCACTCCACACCACTTGGAGTCAAGCTAGCCGGGCTGAAGAGAGGTGTTACCTCGAAACCGGTCCGGTCCTCGGATGCTTGATTCCGTTCTGGGAAGGACATGGCTTTTGTAGTTTGGACTGGACTGTTCCCATGGGGCAACAGGGTCAGAGCTGATTTGCATATCGCCATTGTCTAACCCAGGGTGGTGTGGAGTGCAAAAGAACGATGGATTTGGGCCCAGGTCTTTTTACTGGGAGAGTGTGTGACATTGATCCACATTCAGTCCATCACTTGTTGTTTTTGCAATTGCCGCCCTAAGTGCGCTGGGGATGCCCAGACGTGGGTCCCAGGCACTCCACACCACTTGGAGTCAAGCTAGCCGGGCTGAAGAGAGGTGTTACCTCGAAACCGGTCCGGTCCTCGGATGCTTGATTCCGTTCTGGGAAGGACATGGCTTTTGTAGTTTGGACTGGACTGTTCCCATGGGGCAACAGGGTCAGAGCTGATTTGCATATCGCCATTGTCTAACCCAGGGTGGTGTGGAGTGCAAAAAAACTATGGATTTGGGCCCAGATCTTTTGACTGGGGGAGTGTGTGACATTGATCCACATTCAGTCCATCACTTGTTGTTTTTGCAATTGCCGCCCTAAGTGCGCTGGGGATGCCCAGACGTGGGTCCCAGGCACTCCACACCACTTGGAGTCAAGCTAGCCGGGCTGAAGAGAGGTGTTACCTCGAAACCGGTCCGGTCCTCGGATGCTTGATTCCGTTCTGGGAAGGACATGGCTTTTGTAGTTTGGACTGGACTGTTCCCATGGGGCAACAGGGTCAGAGCTGATTTGCATATCGCCATTGTCTAACCCAGGGTGGTGTGGAGTGCAAAAAAACGATGGATTTGGGCCCAGATCTTTTGACTGGGGGAGTGTGTGACATTGATCCACATTCAGTCCATCACTTGTTGTTTTTGCAATTGCTGCCCTAAGTGCGCTGGGGATGCCCAGACGTGGATCCCAGGCACTCCACACCACTTGGAGTCAAGCTAGCCGGGCTGAAGAGAGGTGTTACCTCGAAACCGGTCCGGTCCTCGGATGCTTGATTCCGTTCTGGGAAGGACATGGCTTTTGTAGTTTGGACTGGACTGTTCCCATGGGGCAACAGGGTCAGAGCTGATTTGCATATCGCCATTGTCTAACCCAGGGTGGTGTGGAGTGCAAAAAAACGATGGATTTGGGCCCAGATCTTTTGACTGGGGGAGTGTGTGACATTGATCCACATTCAGTCCATCACTTGTTGTTTTTGCAATTGCCGCCCTAAGTGCGCTGGGGATGCCCAGACGTGGGTCCCAGGCACTCCACACCACTTGGAGTCAAGCTAGCCGGGCTGAAGAGAGGTGTTACCTCGAAACCGGTCCGGTCCTCGGATGCTTGATTCCGTTCTGGGAAGGACATGGCTTTTGTAGTTTGGACTGGACTGTTCCCATGGGGCAACAGGGTCAGAGCTGATTTGCATATCGCCATTGTCTAACCCAGGGTGGTGTGGAGTGCAAAAAAACGAGGGATTTGGGCCCAGATCTTTTGACTGGGGGAGTGTGTGACATTGATCCACATTCAGTCCATCACTTGTTGTTTTTGCAATTGCCGCCCTAAGTGCGCTGGGGATGCCCAGACGTGGGTCCCAGGCACTCCACACCACTTGGAGTCAAGCTAGCCGGGCTGAAGAGAGGTGTTACCTCGAAACCGGTCCGGTCCTCGGATGCTTGATTCTGTTCTGGGAAGGACATGGCTTTTGTAGTTTGGACTGGACTGTTCCCATGGGGCAACAGGGTCAGAGCTGATTTGCATATCGCCATTGTCTAACCCAGGGTGGTGCGGAGTGCAAAAAAACGATGGATTTGGGCCCAGATCTTTTGACTGGGGGAGTGTGTGACATTGATCCACATTCAGTCCATCACTTGTTGTTTTTGCAATTGCCGCCCTAAGTGCGCTGGGGATGCCCAGACGTGGGTCCCAGGCACTCCACACCACTTGGAGTCAAGCTAGCCGGGCTGAAGAGAGGTGTTACCTCGAAACCGGTCCGGTCCTCGGATGCTTGATTCCGTTCTGGGAAGGACATGGCTTTTGTAGTTTGGACTGGACTGTTCCCATGGGGCAACAGGGTCAGAGCTGATTTGCATATCGCCATTGTCTAACCCAGGGTGGTGTGGAGTGCAAAAAAACGATGGATTTGGGCCCAGATCTTTTGACTGGGGGAGTGTGTGACATTGATCCACATTCAGTCCATCACTTGTTGTTTTTGCAATTGCCGCCCTAAGTGCGCTGGGGATGCCCAGACGTGGGTCCCAGGCACTCCACACCACTTGGAGTCAAGCTAGCCGGGCTGAAGAGAGGTGTTACCTCGAAACCGGTCCGGTCCTCGGATGCTTGATTCCGTTCTGGGAAGGACATGGCTTTTGTAGTTTGGACTGGACTGTTCCCATGGGGCAACAGGGTCAGAGCTGATTTGCATATCGCCATTGTCTAACCCAGGGTGGTGTGGAGTGCAAAAAAACGATGGATTTGGGCCCAGATCTTTTGACTGGGGGAGTGTGTGACATTGATCCACATTCAGTCCATCACTTGTTGTTTTTGCAATTGCCGCCCTAAGTGCGCTGGGGATGCCCAGACGTGGGTCCCAGGCACTCCACACCACTTGGAGTCAAGCTAGCCGGGCTGAAGAGAGGTGTTACCTCGAAACCGGTCCGGTCCTCGGATGCTTGATTCCGTTCTGGGAAGGATATGGCTTTTGTAGTTTGGACTGGACTGTTCCCATGGGGCAACAGGGTCAGAGCTGATTTGCATATCGCCATTGTCTAACCCAGGGTGGTGTGGAGTGCAAAAAAACGATGGATTTGGGCCCAGATCTTTTGACTGGGGGAGTGTGTGACATTGATCCACATTCAGTCCATCACTTGTTGTTTTTGCAATTGCCGCCCTAAGTGCGCTGGGGATGCCCAGACGTGGGTCCCAGGCACTCCACACCACTTGGAGTCAAGCTAGCCGGGCTGAAGAGAGGTGTTACCTCGAAACCGGTCCGGTCCTCGTATGCTTGATTCCGTTCTGGGAAGGACATGGCTTTTGTAGTTTGGACTGGACTGTTCCCATGGGGCAACAGGGTCAGAGCTGATTTGCATATCGCCATTGTCTAACCCAGGGTGGTGTGGAGTGCAAAAAAACGATGGATTTGGGCCCAGATCTTTTGACTGGGGGAGTGTGTGACATTGATCCACATTCAGTCCATCACTTGTTGTTTTTGCAATTGCCGCCCTAAGTGCGCTGGGGATGCCCAGACGTGGGTCCCAGGCACTCCACACCACTTGGAGTCAAGCTAGCCGGGCTGAAGAGAGGTGTTACCTCGAAACCGGTCCGGTCCTCGGATGCTTGATTCCGTTCTGGGAAGGACATGGCTTTTGTAGTTTGGACTGGACTGTTCCCATGGGGCAACAGGGTCAGAGCTGATTTGCATATCGCCATTGTCTAACCCAGGGTGGTGTGGAGTGCAAAAAAACGATGGATTTGGGCCCAGATCTTTTGACTGGGGGAGTGTGTGACATTGATCCACATTCAGTCCATCACTTGTTGTTTTTGCAATTGCTGCCCTAAGTGCGCTGGGGATGCCCAGACGTGGGTCCCAGGCACTCCACACCACTTGGAGTCAAGCTAGCCGGGCTGAAGAGAGGTGTTACCTCGAAACCGGTCCGGTCCTCGGATGCTTGATTCCGTTCTGGGAAGGACATGGCTTTTGTAGTTTGGATTGGACTGTTCCCATGGGGCAACAGGGTCAGAGCTGATTTGCATATCGCCATTGTCTAACCCAGGGTGGCGTGGAGTGCAAAAAAACGATGGATTTGGGCCCAGATCTTTTGACTGGGGGAGTGTGTGACATTGATCCACATTCAGTCCATCACTTGTTGTTTTTGCAATTGCCGCCCTAAGTGCGCTGGGGATGCCCAGACGTGGGTCCCAGGCACTCCACACCACTTGGAGTCAAGCTAGCCGGGCTGAAGAGAGGTGTTACCTCGAAACCGGTCCGGTCCTCGGATGCTTGATTCCGTTCTGGGAAGGACATGGCTTTTGTAGTTTGGACTGGACTGTTCCCATGGGGCAACAGGGTCAGAGCTGATTTGCATATCGCCATTGTCTAACCCAGGGTGGTGTGGAGTGCAAAAAACCAATGGATTTGGGCCCAGATCTTTTGACTGGGGGAGTGTGTGACATTGATCCACATTCAGTCCATCACTTGTTGTTTTTGCAATTGCCGCCCTAAGTGCGCTGGGGATGCCCAGACGTGGGTCCCAGGCACTCCACACCACTTGGAGTCAAGCTAGCCGGGCTGAAGAGAGGTGTTACCTCGAAACCGGTCCGGTCCTCGGATGCTTGATTCCGTTCTGGGAAGGACATGGCTTTTGTAGTTTGGACTGGACTGTTCCCATGGGGCAACAGGGTCAGAGCTGATTTGCATATCGCCATTGTCTAACCCAGGGTGGTGTGGAGTGCAAAAAAACTATGGATTTGGGCCCAGATCTTTTGACTGGGGGAGTGTGTGACATTGATCCACATTCAGTCCATCACTTGTTGTTTTTGCAATTGCCGCCCTAAGTGCGCTGGGGATGCCCAGGCGTGGGTCCCAGGCACTCCGCACCACTTGGAGTCAAGCTAGCCGGGCTGAAGAGAGGTGTTACCTCGAAACCGGTCCGGTCCTCGGATGCTTGATTCCGTTCTGGGAAGGACATGGCTTTTGTAGTTTGGACTGGACTGTTCCCATGGGGCAACAGGGTCAGAGCTGATTTGCATATCGCCATTGTCTAACCCAGGGTGGTGTGGAGTGCAAAAAAACGATGGATTTGGGCCCAGATCTTTTGACTGGGGGAGTGTGTGACATTGATCCACATTCAGTCCATCACTTGTTGTTTTTGCAATTGCCGCCCTAAGTGCGCTGGGGATGCCCAGACGTGGGTCCCAGGCACTCCACACCACTTGGAGTCAAGCTAGCCGGGCTGAAGAGAGGTGTTACCTCGAAACCGGTCCGGTCCTCGGATGCTTGATTCCGTTCTGGGAAGGACATGGCTTTTGTAGTTTGGACTGGACTGTTCCCATGGGGCAACAGGGTCAGAGCTGATTTGCATATCGCCATTGTCTAACCCAGGGTGGTGTGGAGTGCAAAAAAACGATGGATTTGGGCCCAGATCTTTTGACTGGGGGAGTGTGTGACATTGATCCACATTCAGTCCATCACTTGTTGTTTTTGCAATTGCCGCCCTAAGTGCGCTGGGGATGCCCAGACGTGGGTCCCAGGCACTCCACACCACTTGGAGTCAAGCTAGCCGGGCTGAAGAGAGGTGTTACCTCGAAACCGGTCCGGTCCTCGGATGCTTGATTCCGTTCTGGGAAGGACATGGCTTTTGTAGTTTGGACTGGACTGTTCCCATGGGGCAACAGGGTCGGAGCTGATTTGCATATCGCCATTGTCTAACCCAGGGTGGTGTGGAGTGCAAAAAAACGATGGATTTGGGCCCAGATCTTTTGACTGGGGGAGTGTGTGACATTGATCCACATTCAGTCCATCACTTGTTGTTTTTGCAATTGCCGCCCTAAGTGCGCTGGGGATGCCCAGACGTGGGTCCCAGGCACTCCACACCACTTGGAGTCAAGTTAGCCGGGCTGAAGAGAGGTGTTACCTCGAAACCGGTCCAGTCCTCGGATGCTTGATTCCGTTCTGGGAAGGACATGGCTTTTGTAGTTTGGACTGGACTGTTCCCATGGGGCAACAGGGTCAGAGCTGATTTGCATATCGCCATTGTCTAACCCAGGGTGGTGTGGAGTGCAAAAAAACGATGGATTTGGGCCCAGATCTTTTGACTGGGGGAGTGTGTGACATTGATCCACATTCAGTCCATCACTTGTTGTTTTTGCAATTGCCGCCCTAAGTGCGCTGGGGATGCCCAGACGTGGGTCCCAGGCACTCCACACCACTTGGAGTCAAGCTAGCCGGGCTGAAGAGAGGTGTTACCTCGAAACCGGTCCGGTCCTCGGATGCTTGATTCCGTTCTGGGAAGGACATGGCTTTTGTAGTTTGGACTGGACTGTTCCCATGGGGCAACAGGGTCAGAGCTGATTTGCATATCGCCATTGTCTAACCCAGGGTGGTGTGGAGTGCAAAAAAACGATGGATTTGGGCCCAGATCTTTTGACTGGGGGAGTGTGTGACATTGATCCACATTCAGTCCATCACTTGTTGTTTTTGCAATTGCCGCCCTAAGTGCGCTGGGGATGCCCAGACGTGGGTCCCAGGCACTCCACACCACTTGGAGTCAAGCTAGCCGGGCTGAAGAGAGGTGTTACCTCGAAACCGGTCCGGTCCTCGGATGCTTGATTCCGTTTTGGGAAGGACATGGCTTTTGTAGTTTGGACTGGACTGTTCCCATGGGGCAACAGGGTCAGAGCTGATTTGCATATCGCCATTGTCTAACCCAGGGTGGTGTGGAGTGCAAAAAAACGATGGATTTGGGCCCAGATCTTTTGACTGGGGGAGTGTGTGACATTGATCCACATTCAGTCCATCACTTGTTGTTTTTGCAATTGCCGCCCTAAGTGCGCTGGGGATGCCCAGACGTGGGTCCCAGGCACTCCACACCACTTGGAGTCAAGCTAGCCGGGCTGAAGAGAGGTGTTACCTCGAAACCGGTCCGGTCCTCGGATGCTTGATTCCGTTCTGGGAAGGACATGGCTTTTGTAGTTTGGACTGGACTGTTCCCATGGGGCAACAGGGTCAGAGCTGATTTGCATATCGCCATTGTCTAACCCAGGGTGGTGTGGAGTGCAAAACAACGATGGATTTGGGCCCAGATCTTTTGACTGGGGGAGTGTGTGACATTGATCCACATTCAGTCCATCACTTGTTGTTTTTGCAATTGCCGCCCTAAGTGCGCTGGGGATGCCCAGACGTGGGTCCCAGGCACTCCACACCACTTGGAGTCAAGCTAGCCGGGCTGAAGAGAGGTGTTACCTCGAAACCGGTCCGGTCCTCGGATGCTTGATTCCGTTCTGGGAAGGACATGGCTTTTGTAGTTTGGACTGGACTGTTCCCATGGGGCAACAGGGTCAGAGCTGATTTGCATATCGCCATTGTCTAACCCAGGGTGGTGTGGAGTGCAAAAAAACGATGGATTTGGGCCCAGATCTTTTGACTGGGGGAGTGTGTGACATTGATCCACATTCAGTCCATCACTTGTTGTTTTTGCAATTGCCGCCCTAAGTGCGCTGGGGATGCCCAGACGTGGGTCCCAGGCACTCCACACCACTTGGAGTCAAGCTAGCCGGGCTGAAGAGAGGTGTTACCTCGAAACCGGTCCGGTCCTCGGATGCTTGATTCCGTTCTGGGAAGGACATGGCTTTTGTAGTTTGGACTGGACTGTTCCCATGGGGCAACAGGGTCAGAGCTGATTTGCATATCGCCATTGTCTAACCCAGGGTGGTGTGGAGTGCAAAAAAACGATGGATTTGGGCCCAGATCTTTTGACTGGGGGAGTGTGTGACATTGATCCACATTCAGTCCATCACTTGTTGTTTTTGCAATTGCCGCCCTAAGTGCGCTGGGGATGCCCAGACGTGGGTCCCAGGCACTCCACACCACTTGGAGTCAAGCTAGCCGGGCTGAAGAGAGGTGTTACCTCGAAACCGGTCCGGTCCTCGGATGCTTGATTCCGTTCTGGGAAGGACATGGCTTTTGTAGTTTGGACTGGACTGTTCCCATGGGGCAACAGGGTCAGAGCTGATTTGCATATCGCCATTGTCTAACCCAGGGTGGTGTGGAGTGCAAAAAAACGATGGATTTGGGCCCAGATCTTTTGACTGGGGGAGTGTGTGACATTGATCCACATTCAGTCCATCACTTGTTGTTTTTGCAATTGCCGCCCTAAGTGCGCTGGGGATGCCCAGACGTGGGTCCCAGGCACTCCACACCACTTGGAGTCAAGCTAGCCGGGCTGAAGAGAGGTGTTACCTCGAAACCGGTCCGGTCCTCGGATGCTTGATTCCGTTCTGGGAAGGACATGGCTTTTGTAGTTTGGACTGGACTGTTCCCATGGGGCAACAGGGTCAGAGCTGATTTGCATATCGCCATTGTCTAACCCAGGGTGGTGTGGAGTGCAAAAAAACGATGGATTTGGGCCCAGATCTTTTGACTGGGGGAGTGTGTGACATTGATCCACATTCAGTCCATCACTTGTTGTTTTTGCAATTGCCGCCCTAAGTGCGCTGGGGATGCCCAGACGTGGGTCCCAGGCACTCCACACCACTTGGAGTCAAGCTAGCCGGGCTGAAGAGAGGTGTTACCTCGAAACCGGTCCGGTCCTCGGATGCTTGATTCCGTTCTGGGAAGGACATGGCTTTTGTAGTTTGGACTGGACTGTTCCCATGGGGCAACAGGGTCAGAGCTGATTTGCATATCGCCATTGTCTAACCCAGGGTGGTGTGGAGTGCAAAAAAACGATGGATTTGGGCCCAGATCTTTTGACTGGGGGAGTGTGTGACATTGATCCACATTCAGTCCATCACTTGTTGTTTTTGCAATTGCCGCCCTAAGTGCGCTGGGGATGCCCAGACGTGGGTCCCAGGCACTCCACACCACTTGGAGTCAAGCTAGCCGGGCTGAAGAGAGGTGTTACCTCGAAACCGGTCCGGTCCTCGGATGCTTGATTCCGTTCTAGGAAGGACATGGCTTTTGTAGTTTGGACTGGACTGTTCCCATGGGGCAACAGGGTCAGAGCTGATTTGCATATCGCCATTGTCTAACCCAGGGTGGTGTGGAGTGCAAAAAAACGATGGATTTGGGCCCAGATCTTTTGACTGGGGGAGTGTGTGACATTGATCCACATTCAGTCCATCACTTGTTGTTTTTGCAATTGCCGCCCTAAGTGCGCTGGGGATGCCCAGACGTGGGTCCCAGGCACTCCACACCACTTGGAGTCAAGCTAGCCGGGCTGAAGAGAGGTGTTACCTCGAAACCGGTCCGGTCCTCAGATGCTTGATTCCGTTCTGGGAAGGACATGGCTTTTGTAGTTTGGACTGGACTGTTCCCATGGGGCAACAGGGTCAGAGCTGATTTGCATATCGCCATTGTCTAACCCAGGGTGGTGTGGAGTGCAAAAAAACGATGGATTTGGGCCCAGATCTTTTGACTGGGGGAGTGTGTGACATTGATCCACATTCAGTCCATCACTTGTTGTTTTTGCAATTGCCGCCCTAAGTGCGCTGGGGATGCCCAGACGTGGGTCCCAGGCACTCCACACCACTTGGAGTCAAGCTAGCCGGGCTGAAGAGAGGTGTTACCTCGAAACCGGTCCGGTCCTCGGATGCTTGATTCCGTTCTGGGAAGGACATGGCTTTTGTAGTTTGGACTGGACTGTTCCCATGGGGCAACAGGGTCAGAGCTGATTTGCATATCGCCATTGTCTAACCCAGGGTGGTGTGGAGTGCAAAAAAACGATGGATTTGGGCCCAGATCTTTTGACTGGGGGAGTGTGTGACATTGATCCACATTCAGTCCATCACTTGTTGTTTTTGCAATTGCCGCCCTAAGTGCGCTGGGGATGCCCAGACGTGGGTCCCAGGCACTCCACACCACTTGGAGTCAAGCTAGCCGGGCTGAAGAGAGGTGTTACCTCGAAACCGGTCCGGTCCTCGGATGCTTGATTCCGTTCTGGGAAGGACATGGCTTTTGTAGTTTGGACTGGACTGTTCTCATGGGGCAACAGGGTCAGAGCTGATTTGCATATCGCCATTGTCTAACCCAGGGTGGTGTGGAGTGCAAAAAAACGATGGATTTGGGCCCAGATCTTTTGACTGGGGGAGTGTGTGACATTGATCCACATTCAGTCCATCACTTGTTGTTTTTGCAATTGCCGCCCTAAGTGCGCTGGGGATGCCCAGACGTGGGTCCCAGGCACTCCACACCACTTGGAGTCAAGCTAGCCGGGCTGAAGAGAGGTGTTACCTCGAAACCGGTCCGGTCCTCGGATGCTTGATTCCGTTCTGGGAAGGACATGGCTTTTGTAGTTTGGACTGGACTGTTCCCATGGGGCAACAGGGTCAGAGCTGATTTGCATATCGCCATTGTCTAACCCAGGGTGGTGTGGAGTGCAAAAAAACGATGGATTTGGGCCCAGATCTTTTGACTGGGGGAGTGTGTGACATTGATCCACATTCAGTCCATCACTTGTTGTTTTTGCAATTGCCGCCCTAAGTGCGCTGGGGATGCCCAGACGTGGGTCCCAGGCACTCCACACCACTTGGAGTCAAGCTAGCCGGGCTGAAGAGAGGTGTTACCTCGAAACCGGTCCGGTCCTCGGATGCTTGATTCCGTTCTGGGAAGGACATGGCTTTTGTAGTTTGGACTGGACTGTTCCCATGGGGCAACAGGGTCAGAGCTGATTTGCATATCGCCATTGTCTAACCCAGGGTGGTGTGGAGTGCAAAAAAACGATGGATTTGGGCCCAGATCTTTTGACTGGGGGAGTGTGTGACATTGATCCACATTCAGTCCATCACTTGTTGTTTTCGCATGTAGTTGTAGCATGGGGCTACCACCATTTTGATCACTTCTATCTAACCCCAGAGCTCCATTTAACGCAATCCCGCTGCTTTTGTTCGAGCAATGGTGAAAGGTTGGCCAGCGCTATTGCGTGAATTGAGGTGCAGATCCACCTGCCCATGTATTTCATTTGGCTGGGTTTCCTGGTGAAAGGCAGAGACCATGGGGAGGTCTCCTTTGTCTTCGACATCATCAAGAATACCTAATTTGTGATCAATTTAACCTTGTAGCCAGAAAAGTCAGAGAATTTTTCCAGAACTGTCATCAGGGCTTGCGCTGGAAATTCTGAGGAGGAGCGCATGAGCTGGATGTCATTCGTGGAGAGAATACATTTCAATTGGCCATCAGCTACAGGGATGCTCCATATCCAGCCAGAGTTGCAGATCACTTTGGCTAGCAGCTCCAGTACTAGCACAAAAAGCAAGGGGGACAACGGGCTATGCTGCCGCATTCTGTGATTAATGGGTATGATGCACCAAGGAACACCGTTGCCAACCAACGTGGCCGTCAGGGAGGTAGAGAACCACAAAGTCATTGCAATGAAGGTCCACCCAATCCACATGCGAGCCATGGTGTGGAAGAGGTAGCCCTAATCCACCCAACCAAAAGCTTTTGCCGCATCTTGAGAGGGGCCACTCACTCATCTGTAAGGGACCTGGAAATTCATAGTAGGTAAAGCAATGTGCGTAAGTGGTTCTAAGAGGAGCGACCAGGGATGAAGTCCACCTTGGTTTTGTGAACCAAGTAGGGCAGTGCTGCTTTTAATCTGCTGGCCAGCACTTTAGAGAAAAATTTAACGTCAACGTTGATTAATGATATTTGCCAATAGCTGATGCAATGCAAGACGTATTTTCCAGGCTTCAGCAGTACCGTTATGTAGGCATGGAGAAATTCCGGTTTCAGGCCTCTTTCCAGCTGTGCCTTTCAGGAAAGTTTGCTCAACAGGGATATCGAGTTTTCGGGTGTGGTTTTGTAAAACTCAATCGGGAAGCTGTCCTCCTCCAGAGACTTCCCTGTGGCCATGCTTTAATTGCACCTGCGATTTCGAATTTTGTGGTATCAAGACATTCACGTACAGCCACTGGGAGGACCCACAAGGGTAGGCGATCCATGAACTGGTCCTCCACATCAATAATAAGCAGAGCCTCCTAAGTGTAGAGGCCGTGAGGCAGGTGTTTCTGGCACTGTTCATTCTCCACTCCCTTGAAGGTGGAGTTACAAAGCTCAATTCCAAGATGAGCATTACAGATTTGTAATCTGACATCCCACATTCCAGGATTAAATAGATCAAAAGATCCAGATCAATTAAATCTCTAATGCAGAAAACATCAGTCCCAGTGAAGGTGTACAGGATAAGTAGGTATAGTCTCTCTCTGTAGATTAGGCCTCTAGGAGTCTAACACGTTAAAGTCATCATCCTGTCCCACAAGACAGCCCTGTCAGAATTGTGAGCTCAATCTGGAGTGCTGAGTTTATCTAACAGGAGTTTCCTGGGCATTTTGCAGGCTCCACCCATGACCACAGTAATTTTGCCAAATTCACTTAGCGTCCTCAAGAGACTGTTGGGAAACTAAAGTTTGGAGCCATTTATTGCATCAGAACAACGTATGATCAGGGTTATACGACATGACACGGGTCCCCGCAAATGCTCATCTGTCCTCTTCATTAGTCCATGTCTTGAGAATTATCAGGTCCAAGGTTTTGCTGAAATCAATTGATGTTATTTGGAGCTGGATGAAAGGGTAATTGATGAGTGTGGGTTAACTGCAATGTTTTCTGCTGCCTATTATTTTGCTAACTCAGTCCCTTCTCAATCTTTCATATTCTATTTGCAATATTCAGGTATCTTATAGCAGGGCCACATATATCAGCTTGGTGTCTTGCGAATAACTTTTGCCCTTTTAAGATAGTGTGATACTATAAACCCGTCAAGCTGTATTGTTTCTACAGGGAATTAAGGTATCAATTGTCCATGCTATATAACACGAAAATTACAAAAATATCACTTGTTGTTTTGTCTTACGCAAAAATATTAAATCTATTTTCACAATTCATCATAAATAAGTATTTTTTTACATTGTTCAATTGCTTGTTAATCACAGGCCCCATATTCACTAAGTCAAACATACCAATTACATAAAACTAACATAAAAGTAACATAAATACTCCCTAACAGCATTCCAGAAAGCCCATTATCACCAAGTTAGGAAAATAACAAAATGTACATCTTTTCCAGAATACTGGGTCATGGTCAGCGGACCACACAAGAAAAAACAGTTGACAGATGGTTCAGTGAAATATATGTCTTTAGTGCCCCCTTCCACAGGACCAATGGTGTTAAAAAAGTTAATTTATACGCTGCATCGAGGCTTGTTGTATCCTAGAACACCCAAGTTCTACATTTATATGGTTCTTAAAAGGAGTAGTCAAACTCAGATAGCCTCATTGGATCAAGTACTTAATAGAGATCTTTTCACGTATTATTTCCTGGCATTAGAATGCACAGTGCTGGCTTGATCTAGTTGTGGCCACTTAAGATATGGACGTAGTGCAAAGTACTAGCAGTACTGTGAATGGGTTAATCCTGAACTTTGACCACCTTCACCAAATGCTGGAGTCCACAAATCCTAAAAGATGTAATCTAATCCGTCTCATTGGACTAAAGGGAAATCCCATCTTATTATCGAAGCACGGATAACGGAAAAAAAAATTCAGGGAGCATTGTTACTAAATATAATAAAAAATGATATCCTTTTATTTTTGTATTTTGATGGCACTCTGAAGAAGCATGCATTTTCATGTTGACTACTTTCTTCCAGTTAAGCACTATGGCCCTTATTATGATGTCGGGTAGGAAGCCATCGGAGGCTTTCCGTCTGACATCATAGGTTTCCGTTCCATCGCCATATTATGATACTGGTGATTAGAGGGCAACCCATGGGGGAATTCAGCTCTGCTTCTGACAGGCTCATTGAGTCTGTCGTAGCAGCGGGTGGAATAGTAATCTCAAAATGACGGCAGAGACAGCCTCGGCTCGACAGTCAGAATTACAATGTCGCCCTCTGCCTGCCCTTTCATGGCGGTCCGCCCGCAGTGAAAAGGCAGGCACAAAATGACTGTGGGGGGGCCCTAGCAGGGTCCCCTTCCTCCCTGGCCCTCTGCTTTGAGGCCTGGTGCCCCCCTAAACATCCCTGCACTCAGTGGCGGCCCCCATAGGTCATGTGGCAGGTGAGGGAGGGGAGGGTGGGGGGTAGTAAACTCAGATATACAATGGAATCGAGGAACATAATAATTACTTTCCTTTGTTCCATCGTATGTCGGAGTTTACTACCTCCCAACCCTGCCCATCCCTCGCCCTGCGGCCCCACAGCACACCCTACGCGAGCCGCCACTGCTTGCACTATGTGGCAGGCACCGCATAGTGCCTGCCATACAGTGCAGGGATGTCTAAAAACATACATTTTTCAATTGCAGTTTATGATGCAGCCCTTTTTGGGCTGCTGCATAAGCTGCAATTGAAAAAGGATGTTTTTTACCACACATGGGATGTTCGCATCCTAATACTGTGGATGGAACCGCCGACTAATACTGAGGCCATTTTCTAGTTGCAGTGCAGATGTTTTATTATAGAGCACAATAGTTTCAATATATATTGTAAACTGTTTTCGTGTTATTGTTTTGTTTTTTATGGACAAGCATGAGTGAGAAAACAAAAGGTTGACAATCTATTTCCACGGTTCCCTGAATGAACAAGAGTGTTGTGTACTGGGGTGCTAACTTAAACACGAAACCAAGGAGTATCTCCAATTTAGAAAAACATATTTTTAAACGTCATATGTAGACAAAGTTCATATTCAAAAGAAACTCTTGATAGCAGGTTTTGCTTCTTCTTTTCGAATTTTCTTTTTCTTTTTACTTCAAGTGTGGTTGTTCAAAATTATTTCAAAACAGTAAATCTTCCTAATTCAAATGATGATCACATGTATTCCCATACAGCCTACACGTTTCGTCCTCACAGGGACATCATCAGGGCTGTAAAAAAATAAAAAGAAGAAATTCTATGACTATCCATTACTTACAAAATGAATCAATAATATTCCTGGTACTAAGACTCTACTAGCCAGTCTAAGAAAATGTATTGAACAAATATTTCTGACAATATATCGTAATTCACTGATATGAAGTCTTATTCATACTGCCTATTTAACAATCTAAACAAGTACTTCAAAAAACCTGCCTATATGACATGCTAATCAACAATAACCACATTCCTATGAGAGAATGCGACAGAACTCCTACTCACATGTGGTAAAGGCACATCTATTTTACTCTGTCCTAAGGTTTATTACCAAGAAGGAAAAAAATCATATTTAGAATTTTTATGTCTAACCAGTTGTGTGTTAACCCCTGTATTAATGCACACGAACAATTTCTATTTTCTGGAGTTGTTGAGAATGCTCACCTAAATTATAGATGCGGAAAATCTTCCAATAAGATCAAGCTATGTCAACGGATGCGGATAAATAAGTCCTCAGCATTAATTGCTAGTTCTTTCTTGAATCCAATAATCTACACCGAAAAAGAAATAAAGGGGGGACATTTTTATGTCTATCTTATAGTTTCTTAAATTTTATATATGGTGGTGAAATTAGTGAAAGGAACCTATTTTATAGTATTATATAGCACTAGTATAACTATGCTACCTGATGTCACGAAGGCCAGAATTCTCTCGCAGGGGCAGTCCTGTTGCTGTACCCAATCTCCACTCCACCAGTGACCTCGCCTAGCAGGCAAGACACTAGCAAAAGGGAAAAGGGGAAGTGGACAGAGAAGAGACAACTTGAGATCTTCTGACACCACCTTCAGACCACTAAGCATAGGACTTATGCTGTCTGTATTACGTGGATACCTAATGCACAGATTGGGGAAAGAACATAAACAACAACCCACCTAAAATACGGTACTCTCTATTTTTATAACTGAACTTGTCCTACCAGGAATTCTCAAGTTCTTGCCTCTCTTCTACAGTGAAGTGGTAGACTGCTGGATACTCTTATCTGGAAGGACAGGAATCAACATTACTGAATGCTCTATTTGTTCTTCTCTCCTACCCTCTAATGGAACGTTCTTTACCTGAGAATATCCTAGGCAGTGACTTAATGGGGGTTCTGTTGTAGACTGCAGGCGCTTGAACCTTGGCTTGACTTCTGATAGTTTGTAATCCAAAGGCGCGAAAAAAGGAACCAGGGTGGAAGAGAGGGGAATGGGAAGGTTGGGGGGAAAGCGCAATGAGGGATTGAAGAGTCTTAATTCGCAGTTTCAAGGGGGAACAAAGGATGACCAAGTCAATGAGGTAAGCTTACTAGTTCATTGTCCTGTCGCTCACCCTCGAACTTCTTCTTCCTCTGAAGCGCTGAAGACTTCTCGAATGGGAATGGGAGAAGTCAAGCTGGAAGAATAGCCATTTCCATGACGGAATTCTGTCACCACAGATGTTCGCTGTGAAGAACTTCTTAAAAGTCTGGAAACTAATCTTCTATGACTACTCAGAACCTAGAATTACTCTTCCAGAAGACCGCTAAATCCCTCAGGACTCCTGTCACGAATACTTGACACGGAGCGAGGAAAATCAGCGGCCGCCTCAAGCTACGAAGCAGTTGAAGTGCGCAGATACAAATCTGCGCGCGAGGTACATTAACTAGACCGGACACTGCCTGCGGTTATCTTTAGCGACCACCACGGCGGCCATCTTAGGGAGGGACTCTGATGACGGTAATGAAACTATTTACAAGATTACAGCCCCTCTCTCCTAAGGACAAGGGTACCACACATTCACCAACTGGGGTCTGGAAACGGTCTTCGCCTTCATTGCTGATTTATAAACAGAAGTGGCAGCAACTCGCAAGACCCTGACAGTACCCCCTCTCAAAGACCGATTTATCGGTCTTGGTTTGTTGGGATATCGGGTATGAAATCTTCTAATCAGTTGGGGAGCATGGATATTAGATACTGGTTCCCACGACCTTTCCTCGGGACCATACCCCTTCCAGTCCACCAAGTAGAACAACTTTCCTTTTCTGAACTTAGAGTCTAGAATATCCTGAACTTCATATTCGGTATGACCTGCAATCTGAAGAGGATCTGGTGGCTTGACAACCCTCAAATGTGGCTTAGTCTTTTTCAGAAGAGAGACATGGAAAACTGGATGAATACCCACTTTAGCAGGCAATTTTCAATCTCACGGTAACTGGACCCAAAACCTTCTCTACCACATAAGGACCCACAAACCTAGGCTGGAATTTTCTATTTCCCTTCAGATGTAAATTTTTTGTAGATAACCACACCTGATCACCCACTCGATATTGTGGAGCTGGTTTTCTATGTTTGTCTGCACTTTTTTTATAAGACTGTTTAGCTCTAATTAAATTTTCCTCAGCTGACTTATGCAAGATAGCCATATCAGACACTAAAGTACTAGCAGCAGGGACCTCTAAATCTTCTTGGGTGAGAAATGGATTAGGGTGACGACCAGAGTTCAAATAAAAGGGGGAGTAGCCAGTGGACACACTCCTCGCATTGTTACAAGCGAACTCCGCCATCCACAATCGATCTACCCACTCACCTCCCTGATCAATCAAGAACAAACGAAGGTACTGTTCCAGTTCTTGATTGATGCGCTCAGTCTGACCATCAGATTCCGGATGGTAACTAGTGGACAGTCTACTCTCCACTCCCAAACCTTTCAAGAAAGCCTGCCAGAACCGAGAAATGAACTGGGCCCCCCTATCTGAAATCACAATCTTGGGAACACCATGTAATTTTACTATGTTTTCACTAAAGGCTTGCGCTAACTCAGGAGCTGTAGGAACACCAGACAGAGCGACAAAATGACTAATTTTAGTGAATGTATCTACAATGACCAGTATAGTGTCTACCCCTCTACTAACAGGCAAATCTACAATCAAATCCATAGAGATAGTGTGCCACGGATGAGTAGGAGTGGGTAATGGCTGTAAGAGACCTTGAGGGGCTTGTCTACTGGGCTTCCCCCTAGCACACAAAGCACATGACTGAACGTATTGCTTGACATGAGAGGATAACCCAGGC
Source organism: Lissotriton helveticus (assembly GCF_964261635.1). Classification (NCBI taxonomy): domain Eukaryota; kingdom Metazoa; phylum Chordata; class Amphibia; order Caudata; family Salamandridae; genus Lissotriton; species Lissotriton helveticus. The sequence goes on along the minus strand of NC_136061.1, from coordinate 1,513,360,479 downwards.
CACCAAAAGTAACGTTGCACCAAATCCAAGGTCTTGGAAATTCCTTTGTGACCTGCTAAAGGATGGTCATGACAACTCTGCAAGGCTTTTTGCTGCAAGGCACTAGTAGGGAGATATAACGCCTCCTTATAGTAAGGCATTTGTTGTCGCATCTGTCTCTCATGATCACATTGAACCCACTCTTGGATCTCACTTGGCGATAAACTTTTCCGAACTTCTTCTTGAAAGTTATCCAAGGAAAGGGTGCAGATGAACTTGACTTCCGGAATGATGGGCTGAATGTCCACAGAATGCTCATTCTCCTCTGTGTTCAGACGCGATAAGGCATCCGCCTTACCATTCTTATTCCCTGGGCGATATGTAAGCACAAAGTCAAAATCCGCAAAATATAGAGACCATCGTAACTGGCGTGGGGTCAAGGTCTTGGCAGATTTCAAAAACTGCAGATTTTTATGATCTGTAAACACAGTGACAGTATGCTTGGCACCCAACAGGTAGTGTCTCCAGTCCTCAAATGAATCCTTTATGGCTAGCAATTCTTTTTCTGCGATGGTGTAATTTAATTCCGCTGAATTCAGTTTCCTGGAGCGATAGGCCATCGGATGGAGTTGCCCAGTTTTCGGATGTCGTTGGGAGAGTACTCCTCCAATTGCTTGGTCAGATGCATCGGCTTCCACGTAAAAAGGTTCTGCCGGGTCCGCATGCAACAAAACGGGCGCTGATGTAAAGGTACTCTTAAGCTTGCGAAAAGCTTGTCCTGCCTCCGTGGACCATTCAAACTTTTCTCCCTTTTTCAGCAAGCGAGTGATAGGAGAAACCAGTTGAGAAAAACCCTGAATAAATCTTCGGTAAAAATTAGCGAATCCCAGGAATCTCTGAATCTCTTTAACATTCCGTGGTTCGGGCCAGTTCTCAACCGCTTGTACCTTCCCAGGATCCATGGTTACTCCTTGCGGGGAAAGGACAAACCCAAGAAACTCCACAGTCTGAGTATGGAATACACATTTCTCCAATTTCACAAACAGATGATGTCTCTGTAATCGTTCCAGTACCATTCTGACGTGACGAGGATGATCTTGTACTTCCTTGGAATAAATTAAAATGTCATCTAGATAAATGATTGCCACCTTGTCAATTAGATCGCCCATGATATCATTAATAAAATGCTGGAATACCGCAGGAGCGTTGCAGAGACCAAATGGCATAACACAGTATTCAAAGAGCCCAAACTTGGTCCGGAAGGCAGTCTTCCATTCTTGGCCTTCTTTCATTCGAACAAGGTGATAGGCTCCTCGTAAATCCAATTTAGTAAAAATCTGAGCCTACTTGATTTGGTCTAATAGTACTGAGATCAAGGGCAAAGGATAACGGTTCTTGATGGTAATTTGATTCAACGCTCGATAGTCTATACAAGTTCGTAAACTTCCTTCTTGCTTCTTAGGGATGAAGAAAAGCGGAGAGGATACAGGCGACTGAGATGGCCTAATGAATCCATTGGCCAAGTAGCGGTCCAGATACTCCTTCACATGGGTGTTTTACGCTTCCGTTAAGGCATAAATTCGACTACAAGGTAGTACAGCCCCAGGCACAAGGTCTATGGTGCAATCGTACGGACGATGTGGAGGTAACAGATCCGCCTCTTGCTCACTAAAAACTGTGGCATATTCCTGATATTCAGGGGGAATTTTTTCAGACGTGATCGCACAAACTGACTGTCCTCCATAGGAAAGTAACGAGGCTTGCGATGGTGACTTTATTCCTTGTTTTTCCCCAAAGCAATGTTCAAGACAAAAACTAGAATTCATACTCACAGTTCGGTTCTCCCAATCAATAGCCGGATTATGGGTGGTCAACCAGGGTAACCCAAGAATTAATTGGAACTGCGGTGCATCGATCAGATTAAATTGCAGAATCTCCCAATGCCCATCCGCCTGAATCAATTCTAATTCTTCCGTATGGCTAGTGATCGGTCCGGATGACAAATTGGTACCATCCACCCCTCGAACTGGTTCTTGCCTTTCTTTTGGAATGGCTCGAATTCCCATACGTTGAGCGTACTTAATGTCGCAGAAATTTCCTGTGGCGCCAGAGTCTAGCATGATAGCCACTCCAATGATCTGGTGTTCTCGAAACTTCAGTGTCATGTGAAGAATGACATGAGGAATGTTCGACTGCAAGGTGTTAAGGATGGAATGAGGATCTGGAGTCGTCTTTGCCTCTGAGACCATCAGTGCGGCTCCATTTACTGATGGTTCCCCCCGTTTCCCTGCAGGGGAGTCTTAGGGCGTTTTGGACATTCCTTTACAAAGTGTCCTGGACTTCCACAATACAAACACAGTTTCTTTTGACGCCTCTGCTCCTTTTCTTCTTTGCTCAACGGCCCGCAGACAGCTCCAATTTGCATGGGTTCAGGATCATTACTTCCACTGACGCCCTTCTCAATTTTGGCTCGATCAAAACGAGGGAAATTTACTCTGCAGTCCTTGCGCTTCTCTCCCTTTCGTTCTGAGTGACGAAAATCTAATTCTAACACCAAGTCTACCAGAGCAGATAGTTCAGTAGGTCGATTCGGAACTTGTGCTAGAACATCTTTAATTTCATCTCTTAGGCCCCGATAAAATAAAGCTGCTCGTTTCTCTTCGGGCCAGTTGGTTTCCAGAATTAACTTGTTAAACTGCGTCAAATAAGTAATGAGATCTTTAGATCCTTGCCTCAGTTCTAGCAACTCGTTGTCTGTGGCCTGAGAAATCCTTCTCCTATCAAAAATACGCAAAAACTCAGTCTTAAATTTGTCAAAGTCACAAAGTATAGGATCATCCTCACTAACCAAAGGCATTGCCCAATTTGCTGCATCTCCACTTAAATAGGATAGAATGAAGGCCACCCTGGATTGAGCGTCTGGAAATATTGTGGGATGGCACATAAAATGGAGGGAACATTGGGTCAAAAAAAGTTGTGCCTTTTGTGGATCCCCTGAAAACCTCTCTGGAGCGGCTAATGGAATCAAAGGTGATACAGAATGTATCACTTGTGCTACTGACTTAGGATCTGGGACGGTAGTACTGGTACTAGGCCTGGGAGAGCTAAAAACAGGATTTCCTAAGACCAAACCTTCTACCTTCTGGGCCAACAGCTTAGTCTCCTGACGAGAGGCTACCAATTCTACTTTTAAACTTTGATTCTCCTCCAGTACTGCACCTATCTCCCTTTGAATACCCCCTAGAATCTCTCCTAACTCCTTTAAATTCAACCCTTCCGCCATACTGCCCAGGCGAGATAAATACTTGGGCACTTCAATCTGTCACGAAGGCCAGAATTCTCTCGCAGGGGCAGTCCTGTTGCTGTACCCAATCTCCACTCCACCAGTGACCTCGCCTAGCAGGCAAGACACTAGCAAAAGGGAAAAGGGGAAGTGGACAGAGAAGAGACAACTTGAGATCTTCTGACACCACCTTCAGACCACTAAGCATAGGACTTATGCTGTCTGTATTACGTGGATACCTAATGCACAGATTGGGGAAAGAACATAAACAACAACCCACCTAAAATACGGTACTCTCCATTTTTATAACTGAACTTGTCCTACCAGGAATTCTCAAGTTATTGCCTCTCTTCTACAGTGAAGTGGTAGACTGCTGGATACTCTTATCTGGAAGGACAGGAATCAACATTACTGAATGCTCTATTTGTGCTTCTCTCCTACCCTCTAATGGAACGTTCTTTACCTGAGAATATCCTAGGCAGTGACTTAATGGGGGTTCTGTTGTAGACTGCAGGCGCTTGAACTTTGGCTTGACTTCTGATAGTTTGTAATCCAAAGGCGCGCAAAAAGGAACCAGGGAGGAAGAGAGGGGAATGGGAAGGTTGGGGGGAAAGCGCAATGAGGGATTGAAGAGTCTTAATTCGCAGTTTCAAGGGGGAACAAAGGATGACCAAGTCAATGAGGTAAGCTTACTAGTTCGTTGTCCTGTCGCTCACCCTCGAACTTCTTCTTCTTCTGAAGCGCTGAAGACTTCTCGAATGGGAATGAGAGAAGTCAAGCTGGAACAATAGCCATTTCCATGACGGAATTCTGTCACCACAGATGTTCGCTGTGAAGAACTTCTTAAAAGTCTGGAAACTAATCTTCTATGACTACTCAGAACCAAGAATTACTCTTCCAGAAGACCGCTAAATCCCTCAGGACTCCTGTCACGAATACTTGACACGGAGCGAGGAAAATCAGCGGCCGCCTCAAGCTACGAAGCAGTTGAAGTGCGCAGATACAAATCTGCGCGCGAGGTACATTAACTAGACCGGACACTGCCTGCGGTTATCTTTAGCAACCACCACGGCGGCCATCTTAGGGAGGGACTCTGATGACGGTAATGAAACTATTTACAAGATTACAGCCCCTCTCTCCTAAGGACAAGGGTACCACACATTCACCAACTGGGGTCTGGAAACGGTCTTCGCCTTCATTGCTGAAGTGGCAGCAACTCGCAAGACCCTGACACCTGATAACTAGGAAAACCATAGTGATTCTAGGGGACCCCGAACAAAAAACGAGTCCTACCATTTAAACACCGTCCACTGCTGTAAGTTCAGTCTTTTTTTCTTAAAAATCGTCCTTAATCAAAATGGAAATTTCAAATGGCAGTTCTAAAAAAAGGAAGTGAAAGAATATCTTTTTGAAAGAGTTCCCTAATGCTGAAAATAAAACACAAATCTTTTAACTTACTATAAACCTTCCCATGAGGGATTCTGGTATATGCCTCCCTCGGTTATGTTATGTTATGTTAACATTATTTATTTGGCGCACAGCTGCTCCAGCAAAGGAGCGTCCTAAGAAGATCAGCTTCTCCCGCATCCGTATGCTATGACGACTCGCCTGGTAAAAAGTCGACAATTTACTGTCGAGGGTTTGCGTTATTTAAACAGGTCGTTGACCAATCAGAACCTTGGAACTTCGCGCCAAATGCCTACTTGATTATTATGCATTCGTTCCCTACAAGGTCCGCATGTTTATATACGTCCGTGAGGCTTTGCCTGAAGCGGAAACGGAGGAAGTGTTTCCGGTTAGGAGCTAACTAACTGTGATAGGCTCATCTACTCTAGTGTGTTTGGACCAATCAATCATGCTTGCTCTGAATTACAACGTGTTCCTAATGCGGAAACCGGAGTAGTCTTTCCGGTTTGTAGATAAGTTACTACGATTGGCTCATCTAATCTCATATGTTTTCGCCAATCAATTGTACAGATAAACTTTTAGTTAGTCATTCGTTCAAAACAACAATACAAATGATATTACGAATAAAAACAAATGTTGTTATAATGTGATATTGGTCCATTAAAGCTTGGCACCATTTGCGTAGTATGTTTAGGCCAAGCTGTAATGTTTGATCGAAATTACAACGTGTTCCTAATGTAAAAACCTGAGTATACTTTCCGGTTTGTAAATAAGTCATCAACGATTGGCTCATCTGGTCTCATGTGTTTGGCCAATCAATAGTACGAATAAACTTTTAATTGAACATTCGCTCAAAACGACAATACTAGTAATGTTGCAATAATATGATATTAGCCCATCAAAGCGTTGGCCCATTTACGGCAGAACCGTTTGATATCTGAGTTCCCTATTAGGTCGACATATATTAAATCCATGTATTTTTCCCCGATAACACTACAAGCAAAGCCAATACAAGTAATGGTTGTAGGTTAAGTTCAACAGCATCAATGAAAACACTTCGGATATAAACAGGGGGAAACCTATAATAGCAATAATACCCATCTTATTTCCATTATAATGTTAGATACATAGATATTAACAAAATCACATTAGTGGAATTTTCCCACAAAGAGATCGCCATCATACCAATATTTATAACATCAGCTGTGGGGGAAATCCTATAAAAAATAGTGCATTTCTGAATCACTATTCAGCCCGAGTTTCACTGTTCTACAGCGACTTATCCACCTTGCTTCCTCTTTCCTGATGTGCAGTTTCCAGTCTCCCCCTCTCACACTAGGTTCTATTTTTTGGAGACCATGAAACTTAAAATCTTTCTGTCCTTCATGACACCTTTTTATATGAACAAAGATGGGTGATTTAACATCTTCATTGAGGATAGCCCTTCTATGTTCTTGCATGCGAATCTTAAGAGCTCTTTTAGTGCTTCCAATGTATATTTTATTGCATGCACAGAATATTGCATATACAACTCCTGTACTGTTGCAGTTAATGAACTGTTTAATCTGATATGCTCGAGTACTGTTGTATTGAAATTCCTTGGTCCTATTCAGACCCCAAGGACACATATTGCAACCCCCACATGTGAAGAATCCATTCGGGGTGACAGGCATCCAGTTTGGTCTGACTTGTTTTATAGGTTCAATATAGTTTCTAGTAATAAGATTACTGATGGTCGGGCTGCGTTTATATACTACTTTTGGTGTTTGTCCAATTTGCCCCAAAAGACCTGGTACACCCATCAATAAATGCCAATTCTTTTTAAGAATCTTGAAAATGTTGTCTTTATCAGTATTGTATGTTGTTACAAATGCCACTGACCTCTTTAGCTCTTTATCTTTTCGTTTAGGTGTCAATGTGGCATGTCTTTTTATCTGGCTTACTTTCTTACAAGCGGCATCTAATAACTCCTTAGAATAGCCTCGACTTCTAAGCCTGTTCTGAAGCTTATTAATTTCTACTTTGAAGTCTCCGTCATCACTACAATTTCTCCTAATTCTAACCATTTCACCAAATAGTATGCCCTTGATAACTGATGCTGGATGTGAGCTGTCAGCCCTCAAAATCGAGTTGGTTGCTGACTCTTTCCTGTAAAGTTTACTTTTAACCGAATCTCCCACTACAAAGAGTTCCACGTCTAGATACTCTATCCTTTCATGTTGAAAGTTCATTGTCAGTGTCACATTGAACAAATTATTGTTCAAGAAGGATAGGTATTCTTTCATCTGGTTCTCAGTCCCTCTCCAAAGGATTAAAATGTTGTCTATAAAACGACCCCAGAAAAGTATATGATCCGTCCAATTGGCGGCTCTCCGGCTCCAGGCGTGCTCCCTCTCATACCAACCCATAAAAAGGTTGGCATAAGAGGGAGCAAACCTGGATCCCATCGCGGGCCCCTGGTTTGGTGATACCATTCATTTTGAAAAAGGAAGAAATTATTGTTAAGAATGAGAGAGCTCATGGCCACGAGCATTTCCGAATGTTCTATCAAACTGGCGCTTCTCTTTCCTAGAAAATGTTTCAAAGCTGCTTCCCCTGTTTCGTGGTTAATACATGTGTATAATCCCACCACGTCTAGGGTTACAAAGCTCATTCCATCTTCCCACACCACATTTTCCAGCTTGTTGAGTATATCCATGGTGTCCCTGACGTGGGAGGGTAAATTTAGGACTAAAGGTTTCAGAAATCCGTCCACAAATTCAGACAGATGTTCTGTCAAGCTACCTATGCTAGAAACAATGGGTCTTCCCGGTGAATCTGTTCTTGATTTGTGTATTTTAGGCAGGGTATAGATAAAAGGGTAAGTAGGATTCAATATTCGTAAATATTTAAACTCAGCCTCATCTAATAAACCAGCTTCCTTCCAAGAAAAAAGACGTTCTGCTATTTTTCGCCCAGCGTCTGGGACTGGGTTCTGATTTAACTTTCGATAACAGGTCTGGTCTTATAATTGTTGAGCAATTTCATCACAATACTTAGTTTTATCTAATACCACTATATTTCCACCTTCATCCGCCTCCCTTATTACAATTGTTTCATCATTCTTCAAATTCCTAATGGCCATACGCTCTTCCATAGTTAAATTATCAGGAGCTTTAACCCAAGTCTTTAATGGTCCTTTATCCCTGTCCTGAAATTGGTGTAAGTCATCTAATTTTTTTTGAGTGAATATGTCAATAGCAGCGAATTGAATCCCCTGTGGGGTGAACTTTGATGTCATACGTAAGCCACTTGTTAAATTGTAATTGGTTTCCACTCCCAATAAACCTCCAACATCATTTACGCTTAATTCTTCTCCTTCTGTAATTGACAATAATAATTGTACTTCACGTAAATGTTTGATTGTCATATCCGATTCTTTAATAACAGTTTTAGAATCAACATTCTTGTTATACATAGAGAAAAAACTCTTCAATTTTAACAAGCGAGAAAACTTAAACAAATCAATTTCAATTTCTGTAAAATCACAATGCTTTTGTGGACAGAAAGAAAGGCCCTTTTTCAATACCATAGTTTCTGCATTGGTTAAATCTCTGTGTGAAAGATTAATAACTTCTAATTCTAGGCCAGGTGTATCCTCAGTCAAAATATAATCTACTTCTTTAGTACGTCTTGGCTCCTGGTACCCATTCTGGTACCGCCTGTGCTTCCTCCTCCCCCCTGTTGTACTGAAGGGAATTTCCTCTTTCCTTTCTTTATCTTGTCTAACTTGTCTAAAAAAGAAGACGAGCAGGCAGCCGCTACTGTGCCTCCTCCCGTTGCTCCAGATTCCTCAGTAGAGGAAATGCTCGAGCTGCTTGCATTTATTGAGCTTGCATCTGAAATAGTGTCCTCACTGCGCATTTTTTTGGGCTTGCTAAGATCATCAAAACCCTTGGCAAATGTGAAAATTCGCCCTTGTTTGTAATCACGTTCATCCCTCCTTATTTTGTTCAATTTTTGTCTTTAATTTGAATCCGGTGGCGGTTAGTCACCTCCTTTAAAATAACATAATTCTTTTCAGTAACATCTTTCATGTTCATATCCGCTATTTCCTTTTCAACCGGTGCTAACTTACCTGTCACTCTGGGAAGGTATTGAGGGCAGGTAAAGTGCTATGAGCTCATTTAGATTACATACTGACATTCTGTGGTCCCTGGCATAGTTCTGTTTACACACAATCCCTGCTATGTTGTTCCTAACTTGGGGCACAATGTTGCAATATGTATTGAAAACTCTTGTGCTCTATTTAATAAAGTAGCTGTCTTGCAACTTGAAAACACATATAATCCAACAGAGTGAGGAGCATAAGAAGTAAACTATAAACAATAACTCGTCCTACCATGGTGAATTATATATCTGCCTTGGCCTACCCTCACTATGGAAACACAGTGTTATATTAAAGATCTCTGGAATTAGTGGCGAACCCCATAACTGTCATGCATATATAGTTGTTCTACATCTCAGCTGGCACAGCTCTCTCATCTCAGGACCTTTTCTCTGCTAGAATGTCTTCTTTTGAAAATAGCACATCTCGGTGTATATGTCACAAGGTTTCTTCTTATAAACAGCAAATGTGAATGGATGTGTTTTCTAATTGCAGTGCAGATGTTTTATAATAGAGCAGGATAGTTTCAATAAACATTGTAAACTGGTCTTGTGTCTTTGTTTTGTTTACTAGGGAAGTGCATGAATGAAAAAATGAAAAGTGACGATCTGTTTCCATGGTTCCATGAGGGGACTAGAGTGTTGTGTTCTGGGGTGCTCACTTACCTTTCACTCTAAGAAGGTTATGAGGGCTGGTAAAGCACTATGAGCTAGTCTGGATTAGAGTTCATAGGTACTGATGTGGTATGATGACTCGGTCCCTATATACTGACTTTCTGTGATCCCAGGCATATGTCTGTTTTCACAGAATCGCTGCAAACACATCATTTGATCCCTCAGGTGAATTTTTCCATACTTTCATACCCCAACTCATAAAGAAATGGTTCTAGAACTGATTTTCTCGTGCTTGGCTTACTGCAACTCTCTTTATCATTAGATCAATCAAAGGACATTAACTAACTGCAGGGAATGGAGAATGCAGCCGCCTGATTTCCCCCAGATTTCTGTCTATCTCGCAGAAGCTCAAAACATTTAATTTGCTCCTTGTTAGGAAGCCCATCATGTTTAAGGTATTTTGAATGGCTCGCAAAGCGTTACAAAATCTTGGCCCCAAATTTCTCAGAGACAAGCTCCAATGAGATGCTCGTAGGAGAGCTCTGCCCTCAGCTGCCAGCAAGTCTTTATTTGTTCTCAGATTTAGACACACTCAATGGGGTTGTAAATCTTTTTCTTATGCAACAGCTAAGCTCTGGAATACTCTGACTTATTCCATCACTTTGATAGATAATCATATGCTTCTTTGGAAAAGCCTTAAAACTTGGCTCTCCATTCTTCAGGTCCCTATCTCCAACATACTCTTTAGTTTCCTACTTACTGTGCTGGGCTACTTGTGTACTTAGCACCCTGACACCTTTGAGAATGATTTTTAATTTGATTTATTTAATTTCAGTGCGTTCATTCTCTCACTTCTCTCCCCATCTGTGCCGGTTAATGTGCAGAAGAAAAAGCAGAAGGAAAATTGATAATGAAACTCGATTTTTTAAATCAGTTATTCTTAATTGTTTTAGGTGAGTAATTATGAAAAAATATATATTTGGCTGGGTCATGTAGAAATTAAATCTTCAACTACAAGAGGAAAGATGAGCCCTGAAACTGCCAATATCTGCCAGGGTCAGCATGGATATCTGTGGACAGAGGAGTTGTCCTTAACATAATATGTATAACTTGGAAAACGAAGCATACATATGGCAAGCACTGACTATTAAATCAATGGTTCCTTGCCAACCATTATACAGCAGTAGCTGGCACTGTCTAAAAAAAAGATGTTTTCAGTGGCTAATCATTGGAATTTTTCGGCTGTAATCATTTGCTTCATTACTCATTTTCAGTTTATTGTAATGAGCTGGCTATTAATGTACAACCATAAACCTCAGAGGATTTTCAGAGCTGATGGCAGTGAATGTTTTGTGTTATATATGTTAAAGATCAGTTTCAAACCGCAATTGAAATATGTCTACTATCTGCTTCCTTTGCTTCAATTAGGGTGCACAGAGGCCACATTAAGAGGAAGGGTCTTGCTCAACAATTTCTTACTCATAGCAATAATTAAAGATATTCCACTAGAGTGGAAGTTAGGGAGGGGCATATTTACGAAACTGTCACGCTGTGCTGCACAACGTGACAAGGAAAGGGCAGGAATGGCCTTATTTAAGTCAATAAGGCACACTCCTGCCTTTTCCCCTGTGCTGGCTTCTTTTGCCAGGCTAGAGCCGATGCAAGAACCCTTGCACCATGGTGCAAGGGTGCCTGCATTGCATGCAGGAATGTTTTTGTGCAGGAAGGGTCACTTTCCTGCACAAAACACAAAACTAATACCCTGAGGCATGTTCCTCTATCTATGAGTGCTGCAGAAAACCATGGGAGTTACGTGGGAACACACACGCAACGCCCATGAAACGACTTCCCAGGGCAGATATAGGCAGAGATTTGTGCTGCGTTTCTTTGCTCCATATTTATTCCTAAGGTTTGGCTTGCACGTGTTAACATTCCCTAGTGTCTCAGTGACCATTTTGTAAAGATAAGGCATGTTGTATCATTCTGATGTCAAGAAAGCAGTTTCTTTTCTGAATAGTTTTTTGGAAAATAAGGGGTGAAAGGTCCTGATCCCTTACTCGCCGTAGATTTGAGCAGCGAATTATTCTTGTTTAGTTCCTTCCCATGACAGGGGGAAACCCCTAACCCCCTAATATGTACAAAGTTCAGCAGGATTGTCTGGGCAAGGATGGTTATATTGTTCTTTTCCGGAAAAAATTCCAATCACGCACTTGTTTTTGGTGTGAATTATTTATGAGAGAATAGTCACTCTCTCCTCGAGAGTGAGTGGAAGAAAAGCCAACAGCCAACACGTGTTTTGCCCCCTTACATGGCCTGCCAGCCTGGGGCTTCCTCAGGGCGTTTTATAACAAGAAGAAATGTCAAAATAAATATAGTCTTCAATAGGTCCTAGTATTTTGTGTTAAAGCATAATGTTGGTCATGAGTCGCATCCGTAATGGAATAGAACGACTTTCTTTTTTCAGGAAAAGAACAATAAAACCATCCTTGCCCAGACAATCCTGCAGATCTTTTCTGAATAGTGACTGAATAGTGACTGGTTTGTGACGTGAGATTATTTTTGCACTGTGACTGCTGTACTGCTCCAACATAAATTAGCAAATAAACAAATGGGCATTTGGTATTAATTTCAGAATTCCATTTTTTTAAATATGAATAAGGCAGGATTATTTGTGCTAATAGAGGCCTACAAGTCACAGCATCCATGCATCCACATTCACAAAATGTCATTTTTATTTTCTTTGCAGACCCTGTCTCTCAGAGGGACAGTGGCTGCAATAAAAAACGGAGATAGTGACAAAGCTAATAGGCCTGGTGGCGTCTGCCAGCCCTTTTGCCTTTTCAGTGTTTGTTTTGTTTTATCATAGCTTTTCTAAATCAGATAATGTTGAGGAGCTGCTGAGCCTTAAACAATATATTTAAAAAGACATTGGCTAAAAGCAAAAGTATTTTGTGTATTAAGAAGCACATATTGCAATGGTAGTCACTGGCATTTTGAAGGGAACTACTTTGTTTGTGGATGTGCCTGTTGTAAAAGAGCAGAACAGCATCACTCGCAATGAAGGTAGTCAATGACTAAAATTGGCTGATCCATTGACCTTTGCTGTACGCCAAATGGGCAAGGAAAAATGTGGAGAAAAAATAAATAAATAAATATATATATCTATTTATATTTTAAATTGAGAAAGAATACAAAGGTATTCGAAACGCGTCTGACTATTTGATTAATAAAAGACCTGCATTTTCCACGATATTTGGAGTCTGTTGTTCATCCTTTGGTGGTGTTCCGGCTGGGCACTGCAGAGAGGAGTGAAGGTATTGATATATATATGTATCTGTATATCTGGATTTACTATCATTTTGCTTTAGGTTGCATCGGTTTTGTGGTGCAGCCCTAATGTCAAATATTTTTGCGCATTTACTAGGCCACAGAAGGCCACTGAGCATGGCTTTTCATGGTTTAGTAAATACAAAGTAGTGCAACGTAGCGCAGAATACTGCCTTGCATTACTTTGTAGAGACATGGCCACATCCGCGGAAGAATATGACAATGAGGCCACTTTCTCCACTATAAAATTGTTCACTGAACTCCCCCTGCTTCTGGCCATGACAAGTGCTGGCTCAGGCGAAACTGCCCCTGCTCTTTTTTGGGCACCACCCCTACTGGAAAAACAATCAAATCCTACATTAGTCAATTGTAAAAAGGGGCCCGCCATCCTGCCCTCCGAAATGACTTCCTCTGATTTGTCTTGAACCCCCTGCTTGTGCTCTTTTTTCCACCGGCACACCCGCTGACCCTATAACCTAAACCAAAACCCCATCTGAACCCTTCTCCCAGAATGTCTGCTTCCTCCCAATGCCCAGGGCTTCTTTCTTCTCTTCCTTTTCCTGCGACCCCCCTGCTGCCTGACTCCCCACCGCTCAACACTCCCTTCCCTTCCACCCCACTTTGGGCTCCCTGCAAACCTTCTTGCTTTTCCTTGGTGCCCACCACCCACATCAGTGACATACTTCCCCTTACACTGCCACATGCCTGCCCCAGCCAGCATCCTCCCACATCAATTCCTGTAAATACCATTATTGGATCCACTGCAATGGCCCGGGGTTTACCTGGCTCCAAGAACCATGCCTGTACTTCTGCTTGCCACCTTGCTAGGGGTTTCTGCACCTCCAAAGTCCTAGTTGTTTGCTACGCTCATGCCTGACATACAGTTGACATGACATTACTTGTACCCCCACCCCTCCCTTTGCTTCTTGGCTCCTCATCCGCATCTCACCTTCTTCTAGGCTTTTGGTGTCACAGTCCAATATTTGGCCCTTAGCTGGTCTACCATATCGTCCCAACTGAGGCCCTCATCTAGCTTGCAAACCAATACTGCTGTGGGGTGGTAGGTCAATTTGCGATGCCCAGGGGAGTCAAAATCTCCCCACCCTAACACTCCATCGATCTGCCACGCTTCGTTCACCAGCAGTTGTTCTAGACCTACCAGCTGGAGGGGCACACAAGGTCGTACCGAACCTTCTTGCGTCTGCCTCGTAGAAATCTCTTGATGTCATCAGGCGAATAGCACAGGCCCAACTATCTCTTCTCCTCTGTGACAGTGAGTCACGCCCAGCTCTACAGAGTCTGGAAAGCTGTGCCAATCCTGACCCTGCAATAAAGAGGACAGGACAGATGTACCCTGCTCCTGCGCCTGCCACAAAAGCACCTTCCCTAATAGGCCACCAACCCATTACATACCCCCAACGCCTGAAAAATCTCTTCTGTCACCTCCTGCTCCTCTGCCAAGAATCTCGTCCCCTGTGGCCTCCTCAACACCCTCATCCTCTTCCCCACTCCATTCTGTCATGGCCACAACTAGAGCAGAAGCGGGGCCCTTCACTGCCCCCCCACTCCCTTTTGTCTACACTGTGTTGCCTACCCTGCTCAAACCCACGCCCCAAACCAAGGCCCATGTTTTCTTGCTGTCCCCCATCCCCTAAAAACCCCAGGCTTGCAACCTATCTGAGCCCCCTGTGAAGCCCTCTGCATCCCCCCAGTCTCAAGTACTCATCCAGCTGGGACACCATGTCCCTCCTGCCAGTACCTAGCTCAGCCCATGAAAGTCCCTCTTTATTGAAGATCTCACCATATTCCCCATGCCCTATATTTCCTCTGCACTCAATCACACTCCCTAGGCTTTTCAACGGAACGGCAGCCTGTCCCTTCTGCCTCATCATCACCATGAGCATCCTCCCTCCACCCTTCCATATGCCTCAGGCTTGGGCACCCATCACTAGGCATAGCGTGCCCCTCATACCACTCAGCTGTCTCCTGATGCCTCAGCATTCCACTCTGCCGCTGGCAGCGCGACACGAAGGGGAGCATGGGCGGGACAGCGCCTTAGTACCACCCGACGGGCGAGTGGAGCCTGCAGCGCGCCAACCCACCTGAGCCGCCCTCCTCGCCAACGGCCAATAGGGAGGGCTCTCCTGGGGATGGGGGCGTTCCTGGGTGTATATAGCAGGCCCAACAACTGTGCTCGGCCTCTCTTTCCCGCGTCTGTTCCCAAGGCTGCTCTGCGCTGTTTGCTGTTCGTGCTGCATCTCCCCGTGTTGCCCGTCGTCTTCATCAGGTATGCGCCGCTCTCTTCCTTCCCTTGGCCCCGTCCCTGGTATGACACAGGTCGCACAGGGGCCCTGTGGCTGGAGACCACGGGGGAGGAAGAGGTGGCCAGCGGTCGTGTACCGCTTGTTCAGAGTGTGCAGCACGTTAGGCGGGTGATGAGGTGCCGATTTAGGGCCAGGTGGATTGCACAATGCCCAGATGCCCATCTGGGTGGCAGTCCGATAGTAAGCTCTGCTACGCCTTCCCGGGCACTAGGATCCGACTAGGGACAGAATGGCCGGCATTGTGGGGGATCGCGGCAGAAGCCAGTAGCAGGCAAACAGGGACCGCTATGTGTATCTAAGTGGTATTCCCCGCGTCGGACAAGCCGATGGTGCAAAGTTTGTAATGCCCCCTTACGGAAAGCGCTCCGAAGCCATTTAGGTGCCGTAGTAGGCAAGGCGATGAGGTTAACAATGGCCTGGCTGGGTGGAAAATGCTACAGGGACATCTATTACCGGGCAACGGGGACCGCTGTAGTACCCGAGCGGGTTTCACTGTGCAAGAAAATGCGATGGTCCAAGGTGACAATGGCCGCACGGGAGGCGTCCTGAGGCCTTTAGGCGCCATAGCAGGCGTGGCGATGAGGGCAACAATGGCCGTGCATTGTGTGGCCAACTACAGCAACACGACGGTAGGGTGACCCGCGGGTCTTCAGTGACGTAACATCCCGGGGTTACATTTACAGCATTTAGGCAAGTTGTATAGCGCGGTCTTTAACGGAAGGCGTCTGAGCGCTCGCAATGATATTTAGCTGGGGCTTTACCCGTAAAGCTTAGGATGACCGGCGGGTGTTCTGCAACGTAACATCCAAGGGTTCTAGTTACCTCATTCGGCGGTTGTATAGCGCGGACTGTAGCATCCCAGGGTTCTAGCTACGTCAGTTAGGCAGTTATATAGTAAGCATGGGCGGATTTTGCGGATTCGCAATCCGCGAATTTGTGGATTTGCGAATTTGCGGATTGCGAAAATCCGCAAAATCCGCGAACTCTCGTGGATTTTGTGGATTTTTTTGGGGTGTGTGTTCGCACGGGTTTCTGCAAGTTCGCGAGGGTTTTGTACAATTTCGCAAATTGCGAACTTACTTGTCGGGTCGCCAGTTTTGCGAACTTGTTGTTTCTACGTGCCCAGCCTGTTTGCAAGGCTTTCTTCATCACTGCCACCCTCTGTCACCACTGGCACTCTCTTTGTTCACCCATGCCACCCTCTGGCTCACCCATGTCACCCTCTGTGTCATCACAGCACCCTCTGGTTCACCAGTGTACATTATTGGGGCAAAGCAAAGCCCAGCCATCCTCTGTAAACACTGGCACTCTGGTTCACCCATGCCACCCTCTGGCTGGCACACCCATGCCACCCTCGGTGTCATCACAGCACCCTCTGATTGACAAGTGAGTGTACATTATTGTGGCAAAGCAAAGCACACCTGCTAAGTGCTTTAAGTTTTGCAAACAACACCTGCCCTGCCCCAACTGACATTAATGAAGGCTGGCACCTGCTTGTCTGCTCCCTTTCCTTTTTGTTGCAAGGTACATTTTTTTTAACTGGATGCAATGGCATACTTGTAACTATTCTGTGACTGTCAGAGCAGGGTCACACAATAGTTGCAAGTAGGCAACCGGATTCTGGAGGGCCCCTTCAGGAAGCACTACAGGGAAATGGTTACAAATGATGAGCTCGAACTTTTGCACCTGCTCGTTGGTTTTGCTTTTGCAAAACTCGTTTTTCGGTAATTTCGCCCTATTCGCGAGGCGCGGCGTCGTGCGAACTCGACCGTGGAAGACGCGAACTCGTTTGAGTACGGGCGCCGCCATTTTGTTTACGTGACGTATTTCCGTTTCCGCCCGCTATGTGTAATCTCGCGGAATGAGCGCATTGCGAATGCAAGTTCGCACGAGTTCGCGAGAGAAATCGCGTGCGAACTTACTTACGCGCACGTGATCGGGCCGCCATCTTGTTTTTCATTCATTCCTATGTGTCTGGGCATGGTGTTTCTATTCTCTATATCTCTGCCATCTTTTGCTTGTTTTTATATTTTTTTTTATCTATTTAACTTTTTTTCTATCCCTCTAGTTTTCTAGGTCTAAAATGTTGTGTTTTAGGCTACTTTTGTTTACTTTTCAACTACTTTTTTAAACTTTTATTTTCTTCTTCCCTAGTTTTATTCTTTTTCATTTTGTCTCCTTGTTCCTAACACCTGCCCAGACCATGGTGAAGACAGGTGTGAAGCTGCCCAAGACGGGCCCCGCAGCCCGTGCCCGGCTCCCGTGTGGCCGTTTGAGGGCGGAAATGGTGGTGCCCAGGGAGATCTTCAGCCCTGAGGAGGTGGGCGCACTCGTTTTTTATGTACAGCGCCGCCTCCCCAAGACCATCGCGGCAGGCGGCAGGATCGCTGGTGGCTACACCAACCGCCAGGAGCGACGGAAGCGGTGGGAGCAGGTGTGCCGGGCCCTGTTTCACATCTCGGGGGTCCAGCGCACCTATAATCAGGTGACCCACCGCTGGACCGATATCCTGGACCGAGAGCGCGACCTGCTCGACGTGCTGGGAGTGGAGGTCCCCGGGCTTGGTGAGTAGTAGTAACAATTTTTTAATCACTCACTACTCTGTTTTTTCTCCTGCTCTGTGTGTTATATTGCAAATGTTTGCTTTAACTTTTTTACAAAGAGCAATAATGCTGCCGATTACATTGATAGGAGAGGTAAATTAATATTTCAAAATCTTCTGTGCATTTCAGGTGCACTGCTCTCCTTCTCTGTGGCGGTGCCACTGCTTATTTGTTTTCTATTTTGTGTTCATTTTATTGGGCTGAGTATTGTATGAGTGTACTTTACAGAACTGCGTAATGCTAGACACAAAGGGGCAGATTTACAAGCCCCTTGCGCCACGTTTACGCTGCCTTACCTGACGCACAGCGACGTAAACGTGGCGCATCCCTGCGAGTCATGTACAACGTGATGCATCTAGGGAGATGCGCCACGTTAAGGCCTGGGCCTGCGCCACAATGGATGCGTTCCCACGCAGGAGGGGGGCTGTGGGGTGGCGGTCAGGCAGCTGTGCGCCTCACAAAAGTGCCTGCGTGAAATCTACAAGATTTAACGCAGGCACTTCCGCGACGCTGCTACGTCAATTCTTTATGCCTGCTTGCTTGAAGCAGGCGTAAGGACTGATGCGGTATGTTGAGTATTGGGCAGCCCTGAGCATTGCTAGAGTTGCATTGCGCCTGCGACGCGACTCTAGAGATGCGCCCCTCTTTCGTCACGAGATGCGTCACGCATCTGCCTACCCTTGCGCCAGGGTTTGCCGCATTGTAATTGCAGCGCATCTGCCGTGACGCAAGGTTAGTTTTGCGTTAAGCATTTCTTCTGGTGCACCTCTGGAGGTGTGCAGCCCAGAACTCGTAAGTATGCCCCTAAGTGTCAGATTAGCAATTACCTGCGCATCCCTGCAAAGTGTGCGGCACGCCAGCGCCACCCATGGTGCGCCGTATTTACAATGCGGCACACCATGGTCCCAAAACGTCACCGCAGCGTTACGCATCGGTGCCGTAAAGGCGGCTCATTGATGGAGTTGCGTTGCAACGATGGCGCAGCTCCAGCAATGCTGCGTCAAGCCGTACGTCTGCTTCATGCAGGCGCAGGGTTTCAGTGATGCATCATTGTCCTAAATGACTGATTGAAATTTTATATATTCCCCATAGCCACTTTTAGCATGCGTTCCTACGCAGGAACGCCCTCCCTTGCGCTGGAACGCTCCCTTATGGCGCAGGTCTTTAGAATGGGATGCATCTCCCATATGCGTCACGTTGTTAATATACGCCACACCATGGCGCCTCTCTTGTTGTGGCGCTGCATCACAAAAGTGACGCAAGAACGGAGCAAAAGAGCTGCAAGGGGCTTGTAAATCTGCCCCTAGAGTAGAGGCTCAGGTGCAGTCCTTCTTTTGTAGCCCTCTTTTTGGCTGAAATAGTTGGTTCTTGTTCTTTCTAAATGTTTGATTTGGTTGACAAGGACATCGACAAACAGCAATCATCAATGTTTTCTGTTCTTTCTTTCATGTTGTACGTCAGGTCCGCCCAGGGGCAAGCGGACGGAAAAGGAGGATGCTGTGGCTCCAAAGGAGGAGGATGTAGGCCAGGGCGGCGAGTGCTCCTTTGCTGGCCCCAGTAAGTTTTCATTTAAATATAGAGGACCTATTGTTGTCCAAGCGTTCTTAATTTAATTTTTTCGAAATAGTGTTTAGATAAGAGCAAAATCCATAATACTACTGTTGCAGGGACAATTCTCCACAAACCGAACTATGGACACCAAAGACCAGAGTAATAATATTTCAGAGTGGCGTGTTTGGCACACTGTATAAACCTGGTAGTGTCAGCGGCACGGACTCCTCCTTGCAAAAATTGCAAAACTTTTCGCTCAGTCACTCTAGTCTGGAGGATCAAAAACCACAGAGTCTATTCAAGTTTAAAAGCTTTATTAAAAGTTAAAATAAACACATATATTAAAATAAAGTTAGCTGGAAATGGAAAAGTGCTTGGTGCTGAGTTGATGAGTAATGGAACACATTTCTTGTGGTCGAGCCGAGCTTTCACCTGGTTTGAAGTTGATGTTGCTCTTGTCCTTAGAAGTCCAGTTTCTGTCTGTTCAGAGAAAAATGGTGTGTGTTAAAATTAAGCAAGCATTCATCAATTGTGACAAAAAAGTGCAGCAAGACAACAGCCTTCCCTGGAAGGAGGGACATTTTTACTTTAGACTAGAGTAGACAGTCAATTACTTTTTCTGTTGTTTTCACATTCTTCATTCCTAGACCAAATACTAGTGAGTGGTGTAATCTAACATTCTTAAATCTACTTTGTAGGTGGAACATCTGGTGGCGGGGCCAGCTCTGATGTGGTGGTGGTGATCGACTCGGAGTCCGAGGACCACTCTGGGGAGGAGGCGGCGCAAGAGGACCAAGAACAGACTGTGAGGAAGGAGACAGTGGTGGTGGCGGGTACAGGTAAGCTGGATCATGGTACTATCTGACTCTTAGATAGCATATGATGTGTATCTACAGAGAGTAGACGGTCACTGGATGAACTACGAACATACTATGAAATGTTTCCAGGGGGGGGTGCAACATCATCACCATCTCCTGAGTCCTACTCCTGACATGATTGAGCACAAGTATTAAATACATTTTTTTAAATCTAACACGACATAGAGCTTAAATAAACAAGGAACCCCATAGGGGGAAGAGAAAAATCTTGTGCGGCACCACAGCAGACGACCTGGCAACTACATTAAAACAGAGGGAAAAATAAAAAATTGCCAGAAAAAAACAATTCAATCTAAATCAGGAGGATGTGGTTATAGAGCATGGGTCCTCACAAACTTTCTCTCTGGGCCAAATTGACAGTGTGGTTTGTGGCCAAGGGCCGCACCGAAGGGGGCAGGGTCAGTGGGGGAGGGGGGTGGATCTAGAGCAACAAAAAAAACTATGACCATGAGGTTGAACTCATGCCCCTCTCTGCGGACGCCCATGATACTGGCCTGAATAGTTTTGTACTGCGCTGGCTATTTGCTAGTTGTACTGTGACACAACTTCCTGCTGAATCATTTTGTGTTAATCATATTCTTAAAGAGCATTGGTTACAGATTATGTCTTTCTTTCTTCATATAGTTGGTCATACTAGAACAACAAAACCTACAAGGAGTATGCAGGCTGTACTGGCCCGGCAACGGAGGCTGGATGCTACTGTTGCCCAATATCGGCGGCTGGTGGAACTGGAGGGGGACGACACGCAGTCGAGTACATCAAATGGCACATCTGCATCCTCCTCCGTGACCCCACGTTCTGCCAGTCATCGCAGTGCTCCGGCGAAACGGAGCCATGCTGTCAGGCGCCACCGCCGAGCAGCAAAGGCTGCCCCTCATAGTACTGTAAAGGCTCGCTTGCGCCGTGCAATCCACCGAGTGTGCGACCTGGAGGCGGAGGTCCGAAAATTGAAAGAGTACCAAATTTGGTGGAGGGCCTCCGCTTAGATCACGCCACCCTCCGGGAGCAGTACGATGCCCTGGCCCTAAGACATGATGCCCTGGAGGCCAAAATCAACACCATGCATCCCTAAAGTGTCCCATGACTTTTGGGGGGTGGGAATTGGGAGTGGGGTTTTTGGGGACTTTTGAAGGACTATTTATTTGTTGGGGTTAGGGAGGGTCTTGCGGGAGTTTATTTTGTTAGGGATATAAAAATGCACTTTTTCAAACTTTATCTGAGCATACTTGTTTTTTACTACTTTTGAGCCTGGTGGGTGGTGGGTTTGCAGTAAGTTCGTTTTACTGAACACTGTCATCGTGTTGGTTCACGTGTAATTGGCCAAATGTTTTCCAAAGTAAATGCCTTTCACAGAGTTTGTTAATTCAAGAGTCCTAGGACTTTACTACTAGTACCACTGTCACTCTCTCGCCTCTCCTAATACTCCATTATACTACCTCCCATCCAAACGCTTATCTTACCTGTAATTTGTGTTTGAGGGCTGGCTCCACCTGGAATTCACATTGTCCTAAAGCGTTCTGCAGCAAGGCCCCAACTGGAGTTTCCCGGCGTGGATTTTCTGCAAAACAAAAGCAATCAACATTATAAATGTGGCAGCGGTGCTCACAGACCCCAAAAACCTACAAGCCCCACAGACAGCACCCCTAAGACTGGCAAGCGAGCAATAATAACGCCTAAACGTTCACGTGTAAATGACCAAATGTTTTCCAAAGTAAATGCCTTTCACAGAGTTTGTTAATTCAAGAGTCCTAGGACTTTACTACTAGTACCACTGTCACTCTCTCGCCTCTCCTAATACTCCATTATACTACCTCCCATCCAAACGCTTATCTTACCTGTAATTTGTGTTTGAGGGCTGGCTCCACCTGGAATTCACATTGTCCTAAAGCGTTCTGCAGCAGGGCCCCAACTGGAGTTTCCCGGCGTGGATTTTCTGCAAAACAAAAGCAATCAACATTATAAATGTGGCAGCGGTGCTCACAGACACCAAAAACCTACAAGCCCCACAGACAGCACCCCTAAGACTGGCAAGCGAGCAATAATAACGCCTAAACGTTCACGTGTAAATGAACAAATGTTTTCCAAAGTAAATGCCTTTCACAGAGTTTGTTAATTCAAGAGTCCTAGGACTTTACTACTAGTACCACTGTCACTCTCTCGCCTCTCCTAATACTCCATTATACTACCTCCCATCCAAACGCTTATCTTACCTGTAATTTGTGTTTGAGGGCTGGCTCCACCTGGAATTCACATTGTCCTAAAGCGTTCTGCAGCAGGGCCCCAACTGGAGTTTCCCGGCGTGGATTTTCTGCAAAACAAAAGCAATCAACATTATAAATGTGGCAGCGGTGCTCACAGACACCAAAAACCTACAAGCCCCACAGACAGCACCCCTAAGACTGGCAAGCGAACAATAATAACGCCTAAACGTTCACGTGTAAATGACCAAATGTTTTCCAAAGTAAATGCCTAACCAATTTCAGCCCTTAATAGACCTTGCCAGCAATGGCCCAGCCAAGACCCGTAAACCCAAGCGCAAACAAGTTTGACACCCCCCAAACAGCCAAAAAGCAAATTGGGGAAAAAAAGTAACACTTAGCAAAATGTATTTAAATGAGGACTCACTACTTCCAGTCCCTCTTTAGGGGACTCGTCAACGTAAGTTTCTTCATTATGCAGAATCCAGGCATCAGCATTACGGGAAACAAATGGATAGGGTGAGTCTGGAGGAGGAGGATAGACGACCAGGACTGAGTTGTCAACTAACTGTTGTGAACCTGAGGAATGCTGCGGCATCAAAATCAAGACAGTTCTGCTGATGGGCTTGTTGTTTGATTGGGTGATTACAGTTTTGTTGTGAATGTGATGAAGCACTTGCTAAACAAAGAAAGACAGACACACAGTTATAAAAGTGAATAAGGACGAAATAATGAATCATTGACTCATTTTCAGAACTCGCTGTCAGGGAAGCAGAGCTCGTCCTCAAACTCTGCAAATTGAGTCGGTAGTACTTCTGGTAACTGATGAAAACTTCCCTCAGGTAGGTCTGTGTCCTCTTCTTCCTGCGTGCATTCTCGTACTTTGTAATCTGATGGTATGAAGTGCTGGTTCATCTTTATCATGGTGAGCCGCTCCACATTTGCAGGCAAGAGGCGGGACCTTTTGCAAGTCACAATGCCACCAGCAGAACTAAAAACACGTTCTGAAGACACACTTGCGAGTGGGCAAGACAAGTAATTGATAGCCAGGTTGGTGAGCTCTCGCCATATCTTTCTTTTCCCATGCCAATACGCCAATGGGTCCTCAGTAATATTGACCGCTGTTGAGTCATCCAGATAGGCCTGCACCATTGAAACAATGTTCTCCCGGATTCCTGTACTTTGCACTTCTGTGTCCTTTCTGGGACAAGGAAACCCTAGCTCACTTAGCCAATCCGCTTCAGACATATCGCCTGTGACTGGTGCAGATGATACGGTTGCTGGTGTGGTTAACGGCTCAGAGGAAAAGTCACTCACTTCTTTTACAGGCACAGATGCAGAAGTGTTTTTTTGGGACGCCTGATGGCCTGCTGATTCACTAGTAGTACTGTCTTCAAGTTCTCCTACAGTTTCCTTCCGCTCTCTTTCAAAACGAATGGCTGACTGAGCTAGCCAACCTTTGTACTCTGTAACATCTGATGTTTCAAAAGGAATTATTACTTTGCCAAACAATGGCTTTTTGTAACGTGGATCCAGAATAGTAGCACAAATGTAGTGTTGTTGTTTCTTGATATTTACAAGCCGTTTATTGCTAACTAGGCGTTGTAATAATCTCTGCGCCAACTCATATGCTTCATTCTTTCCAGCATCTTTTAATTCTGAAGACACCACATTGACTTGGTGCTCGAGCTTCAGCAACAATGGGATAGCTTTGCTCAAAGAACAGTCCTCCCTGCTGATGTCACGCGTGAAGACCTCAAAAGGACGAAGCATGTCTGTCAGGCTTTTAACTAGCTGCCATTGCTCCACCGCTAGCATCATTTCTGTCGTATCACCACCCAGGTTGTAGAAATACTCATTGACTACTGGAAACAGCTCATGCAGACGCTCAAGCATGTAGAAGGTTGAGTTCCAGCGTGTTGCCACCTCCTGGATAAGTGCTTTCAATGGCATTCTACGTACATTTTGCTGGCGCCTCAGCTCCTTCCGGGCCTTAAAAGAATGGTTGAAATGTGTGCATATTCTTCTGCAGATGGTCAGTATTTTGTCGACTGCAAGTTCTTTTTTCAAGAACTTTTGCACGACAAGGTTCATACAGTGCGCCAAACACGGCACTCTGAAATAGTAACCGTTCTCCATGGCCTTAACTACATTGCTGCCATTATCAGTAGAAACATAACCAACCTTGCAATTTCTTGGGGGCAGCCATTGCGAGACCTTTTTGTTAAAGTCATCCAAAATGTTGGCTGCAGTATGAGTTTTCTCCATGCCAAACATGGCTAATGTTGCATGTTTACGAGCACCCTTAAAAATCTCGACCAAGTCACCACCTGCATTTATCTGTTTTGCAACCCCTGAAAAAGAGACCCAGTGTGCAGTGATGCACATGTAATCAAGGGCTTGGCAACTGGTCCACATGTCTGTTGTCAGGTGTATAGTGTGAACAGCACTCTTCTGCAAAGCTGCCCCAACCAACTCAAGCACCTCTTTATGTAGTGCTGGAACAGCAACCCTGGCAAAATAGAACCGGCTAGGAACCTTCCATTTAGGGGCCAGTGTTGCCACGAGTTCAAGAAAACCCACATTTTCGACAAACGAAAAAGGGAGAAGGTCCACCGCTAGCATTTTAGCCAACTTAGTGTTATACAGGCGTACAATTGGGTGGTTGCGTTGAAATTGCGCATCTGAGGAGAACATGTTTGTAATGGTGCGCTGGACAAATTTACTGGATGATGCTGATGCCTTCTTCAACCCACTTCTGCTCAGTGTTGAGATATTCCGCATTGGTGTGTCTCCCAGACTCTCAGTGAGCCTCCTATGTGTTCCGGAGGGTGTGGTGCTGCCAGGGGTACTGGGTGCAACCGGACAAATGTCTGACGCTTCTTCTACCTCCCCGTCATCTTCAGATGAAACACCTAGTACGGGTATATTTTGGCCACTTGCCCTTTGGGATTGCTTTCCCTTGATGTTTGCTAGGTGCGCAAACCATTCGACAGCGTGCCTTCTTTGAAGATGACCTATCTGGCCTCCGGTTCCATAGTTGGTACCAGTCTTACCACGGCTAACTCTAGTCTTACAAATGCAACAAACGGCTATGTTATCATACTTTGCATGGACACTAAAAAAGTTCCAAACTGGGGACTGGAAACTTCTGGTTTTGCCGCACGAGATGATACTGCCAATGCCAGATGAAGCAGTGGTGGATGAGCCTTGCAGACATCTACTGGGTTGTGCAATTATTGCAGCAACCCTACTTGAGGGAGTCGAGCTGGATGGAGTCCCCCTCTGGGGAGAAAATATGGGAGCTGTAGGTTTTGTTGAACTTGTTGTACTACTTGACTGCGTTGGTGGTGCTACCAGTGCCACGTCGCCAGGGTCACGCTCAGCATGACGTCGGGATAGGGTATAAATGTCTGTCTGCTGCATGGCCGGTGTGGCTGGAATGACGTGTGTGATGACTAGGTCATTGCTGTCATCCTGTTCAACAACATCAGAATGCACCACTTCATCAAGTCCGACGTTCGGATCCATAAGTATGAGCTTTCCGGGGCCCTTCCTTTTAACATTTGATACCTTTCGCAGCTCATGGTGTGCCTCCTTCTCAGACGTCGGAGATGGTTGCCAATCTAGATCCAGATCATCTGATAGAGCGGGACTTGAAGAGGAACTTCTACACACACTCCTTGATCTTTTCCTTGCTGGGGATGTGGTAAATAAATAATTAATTACCGGTACTATTTTTGAATACATTAAATAAAACAGATAGCTCAATAAATAAGAGGCAGGATCCGGGGTATCTGAGTCGAACAGGCTTTAATCAGGCATAAGGGAAGGGACAGGATCGGAACAGCCTGAAATAGAATGGCATGGACTGGCAGCTGCCACGTCTCATTTACAGTACATAGTATATATAGGAAAACATTACAATTGCATTGAATACAGTAGGCGTAACAAGTGACAAACGTAAGATAAGAACAAATGGGCGTACAAAGAAGGCGTGTACGTAGACATGTGATGAAAACGTCACAGAAGTGTCATAAATGGGTGGATACATGGAGGGGGCTACCTGGGCAGCTGGAACCTTTAACCTAGTGGTGCGCGCAAACGGGCCATGACGTGTAACTAGGGAGAACTGGGGGCTATGACTTCTGCACTAGAAGAGGAGACTAAAGTCTACGATGTCAGGACGACATGTACCTATAGCATATCTGGTATCTGGTGTTTGGAGAACATGTTGATAGAATCTAAAAGTTATCAGGGCAAAAGCTACTTGACACTAAGACTGGTACATGCATATATTCTACGTGTATTGCGTGTGCTATGAATCTTCTATGGATAATAATACAGTAATTCTCTTGCATGGAGACAGAGAGACTAGACTATAGCTGGAGATGTTTATGCAGTTCATTAACTTAGGAATGTGAAGACGGAGAGCTGAACTGATAACTAGAGGCATAACATATTCTTGGCAGACAGGCAGGCAGAGCCAGGCCGGGCACCGCGCTGCGCGGCAAGAAGTAAGCGAAGGGTCAGGGATGCGGGAGGGGCTGCATCGCTCCTCGGAGTGGGTTCAGGAGACTGGATCTTGAATCTGGTGTTTAGGCCCTTTAAGGCCTAGAAACGGGGACAGTTCGATGAATTAACGTGCATAATGTAAAACGTGGGCAACATAGGCCTAGAAGCCTAATTCACGTTGCTTTCACGGGGACCGGATAACTGACATACTAAAGTTGGACACAACTATAATTGCGTCTGTAATCGATCATAAAGGGATATATGCATATCGATCATGCACATATAACATAGGATGGGGAACACGTAGGCACACATGACAAGGCAAAATTCAATTTTCCTCATTCCCTCCTTGTGCCCTACGTTTCCTTCAGGAAACATCAATAGTCATGATACCATCTATCTGTTCATAGAGCATCATTTGCTCGTCTCGGATTTTCTTGGAACGGGACTTAGGACTAGGAATACAAGATGTAGCGCACAAGCCGCAAATCGCAGGGCCACATTGTAAACATAGGCAACAACTGAATATGATCATTACTACTATACCCAGGAATGACAATACTTTCCATCCCCAGGCAGATATTATACTCCAGAGCCAACCGGACCATGTCCAGGTGCCTGGATTCTGGTGTATCTGATGGGCTATTTTATGAAGTCTGGTTATAGCTGAATATACAGACGGTGCGTTATTAGGAATGAAAATGCAGCAACTAGATCCGATGACTCTACAAGCTCCGCCCCTATCGGCCAGTATGACGTCAAGGACGAGACGATTTTGGAGCACGACAAATCTCATAGCAGATTGTTCTTCAGTTAAGTTACCTAGAGCGGAAGTAGTCTCATTCACTACTGCTTCAAGGGTTCTGGTTAGCCTACGTATTAGCTTACTATTCTGGACAGGACCTATGAAGAAAAAGAAACCTTTATTGAAGTCTTGATACTGTTCTAAGGCAGTTTCAGTTTGATCGACAATGGGGGACTCGATCTCCCTTCTATGTCTAAAGTGTACTAGATGTGTATTTCTGTGATAATCGGATGGGGCTAGAAAAACTGGTGGCAGTAGGAAAGCAATGTAACATGTTCCATCCCAATCCAGGGGCAGACGAACATATGCGGTCTGACCACATACAAAATACGAATGACGTGAGGCTTTGAAAGTAGATTTCCCACTGTCACTATACTCGACCACAGTGGTACAATCACTGTGTCCTAGATGTACTGAACCATTCTTTCTGACACATAATTCGCCTTTCACTGGTAGGACTGTAATAGCAGGCAAATCTGGAGTAGTCTCGGACTGAACATTCAAAACCATGAAATTTGAGGAATAATTTCCTAGATCATATACTTCATTTTCTAGATCTAACCCTGTTCTCTGGGAAAGACCTTCCTTGTCTGGGAAACATGTTCTATTCAAAAGGGACATATCGTTTGAGGATGACGTTAATGTGGACCATGCTCCACATGAACCATTGTGTGAAAACGGATAGGGAAAGAGTGGCAGTACTCCCTTCGGTGTCTGAAAAGGGGGGAGTCGACCACACACCCAACAATTAGTGGCATTGCTGGTCTGGTGTGAATAGTGTAACATTCGAATGAAGGTATTATTGCGCATTGCAAGACGGTAGGATAACTCGTGAGGAGGTAGTTCACTAAAAGTGTGCTCTACTGTAAAATTTAGAGGAAAAATGTACATGTGAAACGATAGGAAAACATAGATGTAAGGCATAACTTATGCAGGAAACCATAAGACTCAGAAATAACATGAATAATAGAGTAACAATGCATCGACTTCGAAGGTGCTTACAATAACGTATTCTCTTAGAGTTTTCACTAACTCTCTCACTGTGTGGGTCTATCTCATACATGTCAGGAACCTGTCTAACTGTTTCACCCGAGAGGGACTTAGACAATTAAACTGGCTGACTTACTAGACCTTAATTTTTCTTTATACTCCTGCTGCGGAGTTTTCTCTAACAGGGGAAGTTTAGAGTCAGTATCTGGGCAGTCCTTGAGAACTGGGCAGTCTTTGAAAAAAGTTTTTGGAGGGAGTCCATGAAATCGCTTCACGTGACTGGAATGCAACCAGCCTTTTCGACCCTCGACCTTGATTGCAGTCCTTGTTGTCATCAGAACGAGCTTTGGTTCTTTCCAGCGGGGCTCCAGCGGACTTGAACGATCAAAGTTCCTCACTAGAACGAGGTCGCCTGGTATGACCTCGTGCGGTTTCACTTGAGTGTTGTCTGGAAAAGCAGCGGCAACCTGTGAACGACAAGAGAGTAGTGCAGACATCAAGGAAGCCAGGTAATCTGTCAGCATATTACTGTCAACATCGGTAATGGTACGTGGTCTAGGTGTACCCCACATGTTTGGGGGACGGCCGAAAACTACCTCGAAAGGGGACAGACCTGAACGGGAGTGTGCGACCATTCTCATGTAAAAAAGGGCGACTGGCAGTGCTACTATCCAATCTACGCCTTTCTCTGCGCATACCTTGGCAATGCGGATTTTCAGGGTCTGATTATGTCTCTCGACGAGACCAGCTGCTTCAGGATGTCGTACACAGTGGAACTTCCACTGGTACCCTAACAGAAGGGATACTTGTTTCATGAGTTCGGATGAGAATGGCTGGCCGTTATCTGAATACACGACCCTGGGCAAACCATAGCGAGGAAAATACTCACGAACCAACTGCCTGGCAGTGGTCGCGGCAGTGTAATCTGGGACTGGATATGCTTCTGTCCATCTGGACAAAGCGCATACAACTACGAGGACATACTTGAAACCTCGACATCGATCCATCTGAATATAATCCATCTGGAGGACTTCAAAAGGGTGGTCAGGAGGATGGAATCCACCTTGTTCCACCGGGACACCTTTACCTGGATTGAACTGACAACAGATCATGCAGGTACGCACTTTCTGTTTGGCTGCTGCTCGTAAATGCTTGTTAAACCAGAGGTTCTGAATACTGTCTAACATGGCTTTTTCTCCTAAGTGTGCTGGACTATGTGCAGTGTTAATAATGACTTGAACCATAGAGTCGGGGAGAAACCATGTGGCTTTTCCCTTCGTCAACCATCCTTGATCTGTCTGGACCCCTCCTTGTTCGGACCATTTCTTGATTTCATCGGGAGTAGCTTGTGACTGTATATCTAGTACGTCTTGTGTAGGGTCCTTAACTGTCATACAAGTCGTCTGAACTGGAACGTCTGTCTGTGTCGTGTTAACTGGAATGTCTGGAGTCTGAGCTGTAAGCTTGGCTGTTCGATCTGCTAGATCGTTACCCTGGGAAATGATGTCAGTGACTTTCGTATGTGCTTTGCACTTCATAATGGCAATGGCTGTCGGTAAATGTATGGCTTCTAACAGAGCTTGAATGAGGGGGCCATGCTGAATCTTGGTTCCATGAGAAGTCATGAAACCTCTTTCTTGCCAGAGTACTCCAAAGTCGTGAACGACTCCGAATGCATAACGTGAATCTGTGTATATGTTTACTTTCAGGTTCTTGGCTCGTATGCAGGCTTGGGTCAGAGCGACGAGCTCTGCTGCTTGAGCGGACAGGGTGTCAATACGATGTGTTTCTATAACTTCAGATTCAGTAGTCACTGCATACGCGGCTACTAGTTCTCCTGTACTTGTCCTCATACATGAACCATCCACATAAAGTGTCAGGTCGGGATCAGGTAATGCAATGTCTGTCAAGTCTTGTCTTGGCTTTGTCATGGTGTTAACAACTTCCACACAGTCATGTGTGGCAGGATTTGAAGTAACTGAGGGTAACAGTGTAGCTGGATTTAAAATGTTGCAGCGTCTGATTTCTATGTGTGGCTGAAACAGTGTCAGTTCATATCCTGTTAAACGTGCAATTGTCAAGTGCTGAGTCTGTGTTCGGTTTAAAAGAACTTCCATGGAGTGTGGAACTTGTACTGTCAGGGAGTGTCCTAACACTATGGAATCACTCTGTCTGATAGCTAGAGCTGTGGCTGCAACTGACTTGAGGCACGCAGGCAGAGCCTGGGCCACCGGATCTAATGTGCTAGAAAAATAAGCACAGGGCTTGTATTGTCCTGCTTGATCTTGTGTGAGAACAGATAATGCAGTACCATCACGTTCAGTAACAAAAAGTGTAAAAGGCTTACTGTAGTTTGGTGTCGCTAGAACAGGTGCTTGGCATAAAGCTTTCTTTAATTCATTGAAAACAAGTGTATGTTCTTGGGTCCAAGGGAGGACAGTCAATGTGGCTGCCTCCTGTGTCGTTAACTGTATCAGTGGTTTAGCTAGATATGCGTACTGAGGAATCCATTGTGTGCAATAAGAAGTGAGGCCGATAAACGCTCGTACCTCCTTCTGAGTCTTGGGCTGTGAAAGATGTGCTATTAACTGGATACGGTCTGGTGTCAACTGCCTACCCCTCTTGGACAGTAAGTGTCCTAGGTAGACCACTTGCTGGACACAGAATTGCAATTTGGAAGGGGACACCTTGTGCCCCATCTCGGCCAGGAAATACAAGACTGTAAGTGACGCACGTTTGCAGTCACGTTCAGAACGGGCTGTGATCAATAGATCATCAACATACTGGAGCAGGGCAGTGTCAGTTGGCATATGAATATTGTCTAGTTGTCTTTTAAGTGCTTGACTGTAAATACTAGGACTTTCCGTGAAACCTTGAGGAGCTCGTGTAAATTTATAGCTCCTTCCATTTAAACAGAATCCGAAAAGAAACTGGCTGTCTGGATGAATGGGGACACTAAAGAATGCGTTCTTGAGATCAATAACAGTAAAGAACGTAGCTTCGGAATCAATGGCAGTTAATAGGGAAGAAATATCTGGAACCACTGGGTACTGGGGTATGATACATTTATTAAGTTCTCGAAGGTCAATTACTAATCGATAAACTGGAGGTGCATTGGGAACTGTACGTTTTAGAATCGGGATGATAGGAGAATTACATACATTGGAGTCAGTTTCTACAACTACTCCTTGAGCAATGAGCTCGTCAATAATTTTCGATAAGGCTGCTACGGCCTCAGGTGGCAATTTGTACTGTCGGATTCGTGGTAATACAACCCCTTGTTTCAGAGTAACACGATAGGGTGTAATGTGCATACAACCTACATCAGTTGGACCTTGCGCCCATAGATGCTGAGGTACATTCAATAATCTTGGATCAAAATCACGTAATACATAATGACCTTTAAAATCTCGCAAAAACAATCGCACTCCTTCTGGGGAACAGCATATAACTGCTCCTAATTCTTTCAATGTCTTGATGCCCAGTAAATTTTCTGGACATGATTTCGTAAGTAACAAGTCTGTAGTTCGGGACAATGGACCAACTTCTAGGGAAACTGGTTTCGATATTTCATTAACAATAGGCTTTCCTGAAAATCCAAGGGAAACATTTCTAGAGCCTGAGAGTGGAGCCCCTGGAACCTGGTCATGACTGATGGTAGTCCTACTTGCCCCTGTATCAATCAGAAACTTTCTGTCTTTCCCTAATACTTGACTGTGTACATAGGGACCCTCTTGATCTACAGGAATCTCGATGAGAGGCAAGCCAACCTCCCTCTCTAGGCTGTTTCATGAATACTGCTGATAGTCTGGATATTCTGACTGTGCATACTGGTACATCTGCTGTGTAACGTGTTGTGTGGCAGCTATAGGCTGCGGTACAGTAACTGTCTGTTGTGCGTTCTGCGGTGGCTGGGCATTCTGCGGAACGTGTTCTTGTCTAGGAGGACGTGGTCTCTCTTTTGTTTTACCAGTAGCTATATTGTGTTTCAGAACTGCACATTCGTTTATGTAATGACCTGGCTGTTTACAATAATTGCAGGTCCCTTTAACAGGAGCTGTAGAATGACTAGTTTGACTCGGACCCCTCTTCTGACTGTCTTGTGGAACAGACTGTGCAACTAGTACTTTCATTTTCGTGTCTTTCATACGTCTCCTTTCGTGTTCCTGCTCTTCCCTGATTCTGTTCTGGTGATACTGTAGCATCTGGAGCATTTGTGATGGAGTATTTGCTTGCCAGGTACTTTCGACTTTCAATACTCTATTTTTAACTTGCGGTAAAGAATTCTCAACTAGTTTGGTAACAAAAAGATGTGGATACGATTCACTACTTGTTTTCAGACCACTATTAATAATGAAACATTTCTCAAATCTAGAATAAAAATCACTAGTGTCTTCGTCCTGTTTCTGTTTACAGGCTGAGATGGCATCCCAATCTTCCTTTTTCGTGGCTAGTAATCTTGGCAAGACTTGTATCAGTAACTCGGGCAATGCTTTAGCTTTATCCCCAAGACCGGTACCTGGAACTCGTGTGTTATCTTCAGTCTCTAATGCGGTCCAATCTATCTTTTTCTCTCCCACCTCCCATTCTTTTTCTTTGAGTTTTTCATATATGCCCGCAGGCAGCAGGACCTTTAACATTTTAATAATGTCAGGATACGTGTATTCTCCCATACGGAGCATGTCCTTTAATTCACGGTGGAACCCTGCTGGATCTTTATCGTGACAGGGTATTAACTTTTTCATTTCTAGAAGTTCTATTTTCGTTATAGGGGTGTAAACAAATACTCGTTCAAGATTACCCCCCGCTCCCTTAACTGGATGTATTTCTCGTAACGGATTCTGTCTGTCTATGTAGAACGATTTCCTTACTGGGGGTGGAACAGGAACAAAATGTGGATTCAGGAACGTTCTGTATTTGTGGCGCTGTTCTAGAATGACACTAATTAAATCGGTACCTAGACCTTTCCATCGGTTTAGGAGTAACTCGTTCAGTACATCATGTAAAGGACCTGGATCAGAATGCTGATCCTCATACAGTGTAATGAGGTGCTGGATCATATACATACCCACCAGTCGCTGCTCGGCTGGCGGTAGTTTCAGAAACGTTTGGGCCACTACTTCGTCTGGAAACGTGGCCGAATCACTAACCCATCGGACTGCTGATCGGGCTAGTTCTTGTTCATGCATGGTACTAAGCTCACTATAACCTATTCGTAATTTCAGAATTGTATCGGTGGCCTGGAATACTTGTTCAAGAGAACACTGTTCTGGTACGGGAGGAGGAAAAACTTTCTTGTAATCTAGACGTGAATGTCTGTCAGAAAATCTAGTTCTACCTACATACGCTATTCTGGCGGGATTCTCGCTGTCTACCTCTTCACTTGAAGAGTCATTCTCTTTCTCGGTTGCTCTCTTTGCTTCCTCCTTCTGGTGTATACTTATAATTTCCTTACGAATTTTCCTGTACATACTTTCTATACTACCTTGTGACTTGTGTTTTCCCTCGGCTATATTGTCACTCCACCTAGTCAGGGCTTTCATCTCGTCTTTGTCTTTATCAGGATAATCTTGCTCTCTTATTAAACAGTTAATCAAGAACTGTAAAATCATGCCTTGAATCTCGACTTTCCTGTGTACCATAGCTTCGTGAATACTTCCTGGGTTCTCCCCAGTACGGATAAAATGATATATTCTGTCTAGATGTTCCTTCATCTCGGGCAGGGTGGCCAAAAAGTTGGCAACTCGCCTTAAACGTACTGAATATAATATCATGTGATCTTCGCCTGGAACTGAATCATATATGCAGTCAGTAAGGTGTCGCTTGAGGTCTGCGTATGTAGTCACTTTTGGCGTACGCTGTAACGCTGCGTCTCTCAGCGTCAGTCGTTTTACTTGAGGCGGGGTGATAGGAGCACCTCCCCCTGCTCCTCCTGAACTGGAATCGTTAACTAATACTGAATGTGCGGGTGCTGGTAAAGTGACTGGTACAGTAGGAGTACGTAATGTGGGTTGATCCTGGGGGACTGGCGCATGGACAGGACCAACGACTGGAGGCACAGGAATTACATTAACTGGAGGCTGGACTTGAACTTGGACTGACGGAGTAGGATCTGTATTAGCATATTCTGGGACAGTGTCGTCTAAATAGGACGAAAGAAAAATTTCAGCTGCAGTCGGTTTATGACGTAGCTTAATCGGGACCAATGGTGGCGGTAAATTACAGGGTGCTTCCGGGGTTGCCTTCGGCAAGCCCTCGGCAAGAAGAGGATACATACCTCTAATTAGGGCATTTCTCTGTCTGTCTGATTGTTCCGTTCTAACTCGTTCACCTTCTTCTAGAAGTTCCCTTTCTTGGGCTTTTTCTGAGGATTCCCTACTTAATTCTGCTTTTCTGAATTCTTTTTCGGTTCTTCTATGAGATTCTTTGCGCCATAACTCGATGGCGTCTTTCTGGGACTGTCTGGCTTTCTTCTTCCATAATGCTTCTTCTACTCGCATGATGCACTCGGCATCCCATGTACCTGATACAGGCCATCTATATTTCTCTTCAAGATTCTTTGTATAATCTACCCATAAGTCTAGATATAATATGGCATCTAAGCCATGCTTGTGATACATAAAATGTCCAGGACTGTCCCTAGGAGGGACAGGAACTGCTTCTTCGAGTAACCCTTTTCTGGTTTTTATCTGACATAACTTTGAAAACAGAGGCATTTTCGAGTCGTACTTGAATTAAACACAATACACAATAATCACAGTAATGAAATGGCAAACAAATCACTCATACCACGACATAGAAATACATTAATAACAGTTCGAACAGAATACTACCTGATACACTGAAAAACATAACACTTGAATTTTCTCGAGAAACGGACTTACTAGAATTACCGGATGCACTGCTAAAACAGTACAGAACATACCGGTCTCATAAAGAGACACGTCATACCGTATCCACCTAGATGGACACGTTGGACTGGATCTGTGTACCCCAAACCCATCGGACCGGAGACAAACTAATGACCCCGTCTAGATACTCCCACAGCAACGGTACTCACCGGGAAGCAAAACTTGAAGGCCTCGGACTGGACTGGACTGCTACGACGTCTGGTTACTACGCATGCGCTTCGAACTTCGGGCTTCAGAAACAGGTGGGCCTCCGGATACCTCGGACCTTGCTCTCTCGGCTTGGGCTCTGGTCGGGACGAACCGCATTCCTCACCGCCTCGTCTGGATGCCGGACCGCAGTCTCCGTCTCCTCCGTGGGCCTGAGGGAGACTTGATGAAGCAGAAATATCTGCACGTGCACGGTAGAGTTCCATCACGGCTGTAGAAGGGTCAGGGGGCCTGCGTTACATCGCCGGCGCGTGGGGAAGGGGCTCGTCCCTATTCGGGCGCCATTATGTGGTAAATAAATAATTAATTAACGGTACTATGTTTGAATACATTAAATAAAACAGATAGCTCAATAAATAAGAGGCAGGATCCGGGGTATCTGAGTCGAACAGGCTTTAATCAGGCATAAGGGAAGGGACAGGATCGGAACAGCCTGAAATAGAATGGCATGGACTGGCAGCTGCCACGTCTCATTTACAGTACATAGTATATATAGGAAAACATTACAATTGCATTGAATACAGTAGGCGTAACAAGTGACCAACGTAAGATAAGAACAAATGGGCGTACAAAGAAGGCGTGTACGTAGACATGTGATGAAAACGTCACAGAAGTGTCATAAATGGGTGGATACATGGAGGGGGCTACCTGGGCAGCTGGAACCTTTAACCTAGTGGTGCGCGCAAACGGGCCATGACGTGTAACTAGGGAGAACTGGGGGCTATGACTTCTGCACTAGAAGAGGAGACTAAAGTCTACGATGTCAGGACGACATGTACCTATAGCATATCTGGTATCTGGTGTTTGGAGAACATGTTGATAGAATCTAAAAGTTATCAGGGCAAAAGCTACTTGACACTAAGACTGGTACATGCATATACTCTACGTGTATTGCGTGTGCTATGAATCTTCTATGGATATTAATACAGTAATTCTCTTGCATGGAGACAGAGAGACTAGACTATAGCTGGAGATGTTTATGCAGTTCGTTAACTTAGGAATGTGAAGACGGAGAGCTGAACTGATAACTAGAGGCATAACATATTCTTGGCAGACAGGCAGGCAGAGCCAGGCCGGGCACCGCGCTGCGCGGCAAGAAGTAAGCGAAGGGTCAGGGATGCGGGAGGGGCTGCATCGCTCCTCGGAGTGGGTTCAGGAGACTGGAGCTTGAATCTGGTGTTTAGGCCCTTTGAGGCCTAGAAACGGGGACAGTTCGATGAATTAACGTGCATAATGTAAAACGTGGGCAACATAGGCCTAGAAGCCTAATTCACGTTGCTTTCACGGGGACCGGATAACTGACATACTAAAGTTGGACACAACTATAATTGCGTCTGTAATCGATCATAAAGGGATATATGCATATCGATCATGCACATATAACATAGGATGGGGAACACGTAGGCACACATGACAAGGCAAAATTCAATTTTCCTCAGGGAGCTGGGAGAAAATGAATCATCATGAGGAGTGCCTTCGTCTTCCTGACATGATACCCCGGCTCCAAAGTCAATTTCCTCCTGTGCCCCTACTTCTGGAAGAACAACCATTGTGGGCACTTGCACCGCTCCATGCGCCGCTACATGGGCCTCTTCACTGACCTCTACTTGCAACTCTCCATGGACCTCTCCTTCTCAGCCCTCTCCTTCTCGGCCTTCTCCTTCTCGGCCCTCTCCTTCTCGGCCCTCTCCTTCTCGGCCTTCTCCTTCTCGGCCTTCTCCTTCTCGGCCTTCTCCTTCTCGGCCAGCTCCTTCTCGGCCAGCTCCTTCTCGGACAGCTCCTTCTCGGACAGCTCCTTCTCGGACAGCTCCTTCTCGGACAGCTCCTTCTCGGACAGCTCCTTGCGCATGTACTTGTGCTTGTACTAGTAGCCCATGCAGTTGTTGTTGCGGCTTTGGTTGTTGAATAGTACTTGTGAGATGAGTTACAACTTGTGTTGATGGTGTGCTGCTACTTTCTTGCGATGAGCCAACATCACTGGTCGTTGGTGATTGAACCACTAAACAGGCTACCTGTGCAGCACTCATGATGGGCCTTTGTTTTTTCCACAAAAATTTAGTGGTCGAGCCACCAGTCTCCTTGGTAAGTGGTGCCACTTGCTTCTTCTTCTCCTTAGTAGAGACATTTTTCTTGCAAGAGGAGCTACGGGCACCTCTTTTTGGAGCCATCTTCTTCAGATGTCGGAACAGCAGGCCGCAGCAGGACTTCTTCCTGGCACTGATGCTCAACGATGATGCGGAGTTATTGACTTTGTGCACCTAAAAGCAAACGAAGACAGAGGAACATCAGTAAATATATGTTGCATATGTAGCGCTTCAATAAATAGTTTGCAAGTAGGCATTTATGAATACACACGTGCACACCACACAATATGGAAATTTCAAAATTAAAAATTGCTAAATTTTTGGGAAACAGGAATTTAACATTGATCCAAGAGAGCACACACAGAGAGGGTTATAGTTTCATGTACCACTGACTCCCCCTGGGCACGATGGGTGAAAGCAAGGCAAAATGGGTGCAGGCCTATGGCACAAAGCTCACTGCCTGCCTTCAAAATGGCCGCTTGACCCCCATCCACATGGCCAGGACCATGCCTCAAAATGGCCCCCACCAACATAGCCAGCCCCCAACCCCTACCCAACCCCTACTCCAAAAAGTCAAAAAACACAACACCAATCAAATCACCACAATCCAATGCCATCCATCAAGTTTCAGAAGGTTTATGCTGCCTGCTGGTGGTTTTCTGGTGCAGAATTGCAATTTTTGCAATTTCGCGAGAGCGAGATTATTGCTTCACGACGCAAACGTGGCGAAAAACCAGCAAAATACGCGAACAGACCGATTCTGGGCCCCCTGGGCATGATAAAATCACAGCACACTGGGTGCAGGCCTATGGCACAAAGCACACAAACTGGTTTAAAAATGGCCCCTAGACCCCCACCCACACGGGACCAGGCAATAAAATGGCCCCCACCCACATAGCAAGCCCCCAACACCACCCCAAAAAGTCGTAAAACACACAAAAATCACCACAATCCAATGCCATCCATGCCCTGGCCAGAATCATGTTAA
This sequence comes from Lissotriton helveticus, assembly GCF_964261635.1. NCBI lineage: Eukaryota > Metazoa > Chordata > Amphibia > Caudata > Salamandridae > Lissotriton > Lissotriton helveticus. The sequence goes on along the minus strand of NC_136061.1, from coordinate 1,513,321,668 downwards.
AATTCAACAAAACAGTTGTATCATGCATGCACCCATAACTAAGCCTGTTAGTTTTCAACTCATGTGCAGAATTGTCATTTTTACAATTTCGCGAGTGTGAGATTGTTGCTGCGCGGGACGCGAGCAGTGCAAACACAGGCACATTTTTTTTTTAAATTCCGATTTTCGGGTAATCCGCGGGAGTTCTAGGCCCCCTGGGCAAAATCAAAGAAATCAGAGCAGACTGGGTGGGCCTAGGGCACAAAGCATCCACATGGCCAGGACCTGCAGGACCATGCCTCAAAATGGCCTCCCACCAACATAGCCAGCCCCCAACCCCACCCCAAAAAGTCGAAAAACACACACAAAAATCACCGCAAACAAACAACATCAACTTATCAACTTACTTGTGAAATCAAATTTCGAATCCAAAAGTAATCCAAAAGGCCTCAAAGCCAAATCTCCAGCAGCATCCACAAAAAGTAATCCTTCCCAGTCAAGATCGAATTCAAAGTGGCCAGGAAATGGATTAAGCAATGGGAGGAGCTTGCTGGACAGGAACAGGAAGTTGGAGACTGGGCCACTTCCTTCACCCCTCCCCAATTGTAATTTTTGTAATTTCGCGAGTGCGAGATTGTTGCTGCCCGCGCCGCGGACCGCGAGCAGTGCGAACACAAGCAAAAAATCCGCAGCGCGCGGATTTGCGTATTTTCGCTACATCCGCGAGAGTTCGCGGATTGCGGAATTACCGAAAATCCGAAAAATTCGCGAGCGGAGCGGATTTTACGCCCACGCTTATTATATAGCTCAGACTTTACCCAAATGCGTCAGGGCGCTCGCAATGCCATACAGCTGGGACTTTACCTTGGCAGCCCACGAAAAGCGCCCGAGGCCTTGTTGGGTAACAACGGGTAACAACTGTTGAATGAGAGCAATTCAACAACTGCGGGTGAATCTATTTGGGCGCCAGAGGGGCAATCTTAGTCTTTGTTAAGGCGGGCGGGGATAAGCAAACTCCCCCACGACCGAGCCAGCGGATTGCTGCCAGGTGGCGGGGCTGGCCGCGATCGCGTCCGGGATCCAAATCGGAATATGTTAGTTATTTAGTTACGCTTCTTTTAGCGCAGACTTTACCCGCAGGGGTCAGAGCCCTTCACAACAGGAACAGGAATGGTTATGAGGAGAAGATCGCAAATGAGCATGTTACTAAAGCAAACGGTACATTACATGAAGCAATAGTGACGACTGTCCATGTATCGAGAGCAACCGAATGTCAAGAGGTAGCAGTCGATACGGTACAGGAGGAAGAAAGTGACGGGCGCAGGTTACACGAGCGTACAAAGTACAAATAGAGGTATAACACCGCATTTCGTGGCAGTTACTCTAGCACAAGAACGTTTCGTACACGACACAACGGTGGCACTGGGGCATGTACCTGAGCAGACTAGGACAATCAGTCAAGGCTTTGAGGCTCGCGGGAGGAAAGGCCGGGGATATAATAGCTAAAAAACTGCATAGACGACGTGCCCCAGTGCTGTCTCGGTGAATTGCAGAGCAATTCATGTGCACTCCGAATACACAGCTGCATTTGCGTTAGTATGCAGTTCTTTGTGTTGGCCATTATGGGTCTGCTTAATTCAGCGCGATGTGTGAGCATATTACGTGCGCATCTTTGCGCAGGTGTCCGTATTTACAAGGTGAATAGTAGCATTGGGTCATAGTATTTCGAGGCCCGTTGCGTTGTATTGGTTGGCGGCTACGCGATCACGTTCAAGTCTTCGTGCAGAGCTGTGTGAGGACTGTTCTGCGTCGAGGGTTGAGCCTATCCCACCGGGTCTGCTGTGTACAGTGCGGAGGCATCGAGACTGAGCAAGCTTTTGAGCTACACGCTTACAATGAAAACAGTTTTTCGGTATTGGGAATGAATTAGTTGACCGGGTTACGATTGGGGGCTCACATGTTCCCACAATAGTATAAAACTATTTGCTGGTATTTTAATACGACCTCACAGGCGCTCATGTCTCCCTGCTGGGAGAAACGGTGCAATTAGCTTGCACGCCTTTGCCTCGCCATATTTAATCATCCATGCTCTTAGAAGAATAGGCGCCCCTGCCATCGCAATCAATTTTCGTTGTTGTAATAAAGCCATTAGGGTGGGGGGAGGTAGAAGCACGCGTTAATGGTATGAGGGGCAGCTGAGTGCTGGCCACGCAAAAAACCTTCCCAGCGAGTTATCGTTCCTCAGCACGTTGACAGGTTGGACTCGGTTCGAGGGCATTCAATTGTTGCAAGAAAGACCTCAAACAGGTGGATGCCCCCCTTTTCACCATATTCGTGTTCCAGTAACCACGACTGTTTAGCTAATAGTAATTTGGCATTCTACAACTTGTAGATTTGCTCATTGATGCACATAAAAAAAAAAATCCAGCATTGAACGCGCTAGATAGTTACCCAGGATTGAATAAATATAGCCACACACGACATTGAGCCACGGGGCAGCATTGCATATTTTGAGTATCAAGGTAAACTATAAATTATTTCAAAAATGGTTTGTAACTCCCAGCAGTACAGCCTGCTGGCATTTTACGAGATCGGTACTGGACATGATTTGTTTGTGTTTTCCCCATTTCTGTGAATACAGTTCAACTTCCAAGTAGAGTCGTCACTCCCATAACAGCAAGGGTTTCCATACTATTGTAAAAACGAAGATTGTACAGGTAGGCAGGATGAACAACTCACAAGTTCGTTCTTCGCGAAAAGGGTCGAGCATTGCATTGGTGCCTTGAGCTAGTCAGGCCACCTGGTGGCACTGCAGCACAGTTTTACCATTACTAGGCCTGACAGAACACTGCGGTACAGTGTTTTCGGAGATTATGGCCTAGGCCAGGTGAGCGGTGAGCCCTCACCGAGGTACAGCAGTAAGAAGCAACTGTGACATGGCACGTAGAGTAGGGGGACTGCGGGTTAAGGCCTGGCTGCTAGATAGGAGTTGGCCTACCGGCTAGGGTGCTCGACCTCGGACCGGGGGATCTGGGTTCGAGTCTCGGTTACGACGCCAAAACATCCTGTGATTCTGGGCAAATCACTTAATCTCCCCGTGCCTAAAATGAATGTGCGTCCCCATGTAAGGTAACTGGTGATATGTAAAGCGTTCTGATACCTGATTCGAGGCTAGTTCGCGCTATATAAAACTCGGCAAATAAATAAAAATAAAATACCAGAAACCAAGACATTATGCTCTGCACCATGCCTCAGCAAAGTTTCTCACTTTGCATAGTGAGAACGCACCACACAAGGGCTCAGGGCCGCGTCCCTGCCGCGAGCGAGGCGCCACCCGCCTGCGGTCTTCCAGTGAGGTTCATGGTAGACTTGTCATTCTCTTCACTGGGTAGGTGTCTCGTCCTGTCGTAAGTATTGGGTGTAACCAGTTCGGTTTTCGGCAAGCGATGCGCGAAGTTTTACCCCGTTAGTACGTGTTACAGATGTAAGGTACGAGACCTGTCGAATCACTCAGTCCCTGGAGTTAGAACTGCTTGCAAGGTGCAACGATGGTTAACAACGCTGGCATTCGGGGACCCAGGCCTGCCAAAGTAAGCGGAGAAAATTGAGCTGGGACATTCTGGTTAAAAAACTTGTCAGCCAGTACAATTTGATGTAATAGTGGCTGCCTCGGTCAGTAGCATAGGTGACCAGCAAACTGGCTGAAATATGGGTCGACGGAAAATTTGCTAGGTCACTTTACAGTAGAATGTATACTAGTAAGTTGTAACAAACACGTCGTCCTGACATCATAGTCCCCGGGCATTTGGAACTATGTATGTTTCTGCTGGTAAATAAAATTCAATTTACAGCCAGGGTTATAAAGCCAGGGTTCCGATTTAGCACGAAATCTGCTAATGCGCACTTACATGGGGTCTGAAGAGCTGGGACGCTGTTGTTAAAGCACCGCAAATGTCGTTGTATTGATGCACTGATGTGCTTTTGGTCAGAACTAACGGTAGAACCTATAACATTCAAACACAGTTAAAAAACGGGATCCTGTGATCCAATTTCCCATACATGCCTTGATCCAAGCCCTCTAGGTTGGCTTAGGTATCTTTCGTACTCCCTCAGTGACACAGACCTCGCTGCTTCTAGTGGCTGAATTGGCAGGAAGAATGCATGGAACGAGAGGTGTCAGGGTTACTCCTGAGTCTTCTGAGTGTGCAGCCGCCATGAGGAAGGAAGGGTTTTGCAGGATCCACAGGTTTTGGTGTGCCTAACTACGTTGCACTAGTGAAAGGGATTTTAATGGTAGGGTTTTGCAGGATCCACAGGTTTTGGGGGTGCCTAACTACTTTGCACTAGTGAAAGGGATTTTAATTGTAGGGGTGCATAGCCATGAGCAATAAGCTTAGATTGTGCTGGAGGAGCAACAATGTTTGGGGTATCAACCAGATTAGTCTCAGTCGATGTAACGGCAGGAAGCTCCTGTAAATAAGCTCATTGCCATATAGCAATGATACGTTCTACAGGAAAACATGTAGGGTACAGTCTCACATACAGATAAGTGAGAGTACTTATGTATTGGGGCCTTGCTTTACCCCAGAAATACGTGGGCTGGAGCTACTCCCTTCATTCTCCTTCCTGCCTATTGCGTCAGCATTTGCCCACTGGCCCCAGGCGCCAATCTGGTGAGGGAGGGACCCCTAAGTTATTCCACCCTGCTACAATGCAGTCTAGAGATACTCACTGCCATTAGTTTACACAGGCATACACTTTGGCCTCCCAGATAGCACAAATCTGCCTCAGAGGCGCTGAGGGGGGCTTCACAAGATGTCAAGGGGAAGGGTACCGGGGGAACAGTTTCAACAATTACGTGGCAGTCCAGGGTAGATAGCCAGGTGTGACCGTTCTTCTTTCAGTAGGACCAGTCACCAATACAGTCACTCCAAATGGTGCTCCACAGGGGGAAAAACTGACATAGAGTGCATGAGTCTACAAAGTACAAGTAGAGGGTAAGACTGCGATAGGTGGTAGACAGTCATACACAAGAACAAATGTTAAGCAAGTAAGCGTGGCACTTGTCCAGGTACCAGAAGCAAACACGAGGAAGGGGTAGCAAACAGTGTGTGTTGAGAAAAGGTGACATACAGGTACAAAGAGTATCAAGAACAGGTAGACAGATAATACTGTTTAAATGGCAGACTCTCTGACCAAGAACTCTATGGGAAGTCACCCCCAAGGTCCTGGTGAATAGAACTTGCTATAATGATAAGGCCTTCCGCAGATAATGGGAAGAGCATTGTTGTATGGGTAGTGCCCTTAAAGGAGGGGAACATGGAGTTCAGTTGGGAGGCCTGGGATGAGGGGTTCCTGGGTAGAACGGTAAGGGTCGAGTTAGGATCTGAGGCTAAATCACACACCCAAAGTGCAATGGTCATTATCAGACTTAGAAAAAAAAAGTAATATCAAAAAAGGACTAGCTAAGTTGCGTTTTTGGCGAGACTCATAAGGTGAGACTCAGAAGGTACGTCTGTGGGCAAACCATTAGGTTTGGTCATGAAGCCCTCACCCACCAACCTAGTTGGTGGCATGCTTCATCATCGGGCCCACCACAGTGACACCGAATGTGTCCCGGGTGTGCTGCGACTCCAGATTACTGAGGAGCTGGTATACTTACTGAGTGTGCTGTGATATGTGGGTGTGAACGTGATGTTTAAAAGCTATGCAGGTGGTCACAGTTCCCGAGGGTATAAGGATAATTTTAATGCCTGGGCCCCTGCTAGCAAATAAAAGGCTTGCGGACGTTATGGAGTGAATTATGAGCTCCTACGTCCTGTGCGGTCTACATGTTTCAGCCAGGCCTTTTGTTAAAACTGGCTTTCCTCAGGACCAATGAGTATGTGTGGGTGAAAAAAGAAAACTATATTAAGTGGCTGGTGTATCGTAAAAAAAGTGTCTCACTCGCTAAGGTGCTATACATGTTTAGAGGGGGATTCCCTCTGCCGTAACTTGCTATTTGCTGTTTTCACCCACACATACTCATTGGTCCTGAGGAAAGCCAGTTTTAACAAAAGGCCTGGCTGAAACATGTAGACCGCACAGGACGTAGGAGCTCATAATTCACTCCATAACGTCCGCAAGCCTTTTATTTGCTAGCAGGGGCCCAGGCATTAAAATTATCCTTATACCCTCGGGAACTGGGACCACCTGCATAGCTTTTAAACATCACGTTCACACCCACATATCACAGCACACTCAGTAAGTATACCAGCTCCTCAGTAATCTGGAGTCGCAGCACACCCGGGACACATTCGGTGTCACTGTGGTGGGCCCGATGATGAAGCATGCCACCAACTAGGTTGGTGGGTGAGGGCTTCATGACCAAACCTAATGGTTTGCCCACAGACGTACCTTCTGAGTCTCACCTTCTGAGTCTCGCCAAAAACGCAATTTAGCTAGTCCTTTTTTGATATTACTTCATATAATCCAGGGGATCCGGACTAGCTTACCTAGTCCTCTCTCTCTATTTTGATTTGCTACTACCATTATCAGACTTAAGCATCTGAATAATGGGCTTAATTTAAATGGTTACAACGGTAGTGCTGGGTTTAAGGTGACCGGTGCCTCTGTAATGGGTCCCGAATGTGATGTGCAGGGGTAAGTAACGCCACTGGGTCAGATCGCCAAGTTTTCTTACCGGGGAAAAACACCCTGCCATGGGGGGAGGTGAGAGTAATAGAAATTTATTTCAGGAATGGGGGGAGATGAGTGCGGCATTGTACATAGACAATAGTGAGTAAATCAGTGGTACTCCCTATAAATTCCTTAGACCGTCCTGTGTCTATCAGGGTGGAGACACATGTAATAGCAATGCGAACAGGTGAACGGCAGTACCATCGGGTTCCTGGGGGAAAACGAAGGGACACAGCTTGTCAGCTTGCTCACTCCATATATAAGTGCAGGCACCGTAAGAAATCCAGTGTCTTTGTCTGCCCCGGTACTTACTTAAAATATAAAACCAATAGCCCATTTTATTACTTTACAGCATCACGCATCCCAAAGCGGAAGGGTACTATGTTAAAGGTGCACTAAACAGCGACCAAAAGTAGCTAGGTGGGTGGAGGGCTCTGTCATCGACGGGGGCCTCCTCCAGAGCTGTGGCGGAGTACAGGGCGATCTGGAAGCAGATGGACAGTAGGGGTACCTCTGCGGCAGAAGGATACAGTCTAAATACCTCTGCCTGGCACAGTAAGGGTGCCTGAGCCAAGAACCTTGAGCCGAGGGGGTTCCAGGAAACAGCGTCGGCGCTCCGTTAGTCCTTCGGGCGGTCGGGGGGCCTGAACCGACCGGGGGTGTGCCTCATCACTCCGCCCTGACAGGGGGGGCGGAGTATAACGAAATAAAATGGTAATTTACTGCACCGTCAGAGCATCGACTCGCCGTGCAAGATGGCTCCTTAGGCATGCGGGTCAGCGAGGGGCTGCCGCATTGGATCGCCTGTAAGATGACCCACCTTATCAGCTACCTGTTGTACGAAATAAACCTGCACCACTGCTTTCCCACAAATATGTCTCTTGAGTTTCCTTGGTATATAAGTGTTAACGTGCGCAGTGTGGAGCGAGCGCTGGCGGTGTGGGCACTATGCTGCCAGGAGCGACGTGTGTCACAGAGCACGCTTCCCAGTTTGGCCCCATGCGTCAGTTACTAGCCGATCACGGGCGGCTCAGAAGACACCACCTGCTTCGTAGTCGGCATTTTGCTGTGGCCCCATACACCCATCTGATGGGTGGAGGGGCTGCTGGCTCATTTTCTTGAGCGCAGCTGGCCTCAGCACTCCGGTCCTGCCTTGCCACAACGTTACAGCCTCCGGGTCGCACTTCTCCCTGCCCCGCCCCACCTCATACTGCTGCCCCTTTCATGGGCACTGCAGCCTGGCCCGCAGCTGCTCCACCAGTCACACAGGCCAGACTCCTCACTGCCCCAAAAGGGGCCGCTCTCCTGGGCACAGAGTGGCCCCTCGAATTTGCCCGCACCGGGGCCGCCGCCGCCTCAGCTGTGCCCTTTCATGGCAGCGAACATACCACTACCATTACTGCCACACGATCCGATGCCTGCTGTGCTGGGTGGGTGGGATGCCGTAACTTCTGCCTTGCCTCCAACCACGAGGTAGAGGTGGCCAGCTTTTTTCAACAGCCTCATCGCCTGCTCCACTTTGCTCTCAACACCGAGGCATTTTCTTTTGCAGTGAGTACTAGTGATTAACTAATGGCAAAGCTGATTACCAAAATCAAATACCGCACAAGAAACACACCTAACTGCTCCTTGTCACCAGCCACCAGGTCACCTGAATCTGAAATGGTGACAGGGAGCCCAGCGTGGCCCTACTTGTACTTCTTTGGGCTACATTGGTCTGCGAAAGTAGCCCAATACAATGGACTGCATCACCCTTCTAATCTGCCTGGGGCAGACCTCCCGGTGCTTGGCTGCCCCCAAATCCCTCAAGTGCTCGGATAGGCTAATGGTGGAATGATGGCAAGTGTTTATCCCCTGATACTTTAGAGGTTATGTAATTAGATGCTTTATTGGTTCTCCATTAAAGGGTTGTCATTAATATTCGTAAACATATGATGTCTCCGCAATTGTGGGTATTTCGGAACACTCACAACAAAGTAATATTAGGTATTTCAAAATGCAATTTGTCTAGCTTTTATTGTTTAGAACACTACAATATTTTTCCTAAGAAGAAAACTCTGCCTTTTTATTTCTGACAAAACCTAATTGGGCTGTCTCACTTTAAGGCAGCCAGGCTTCTTGATGCTCCCACATTACGATGCAGAGTTTGACAGCTTCAGTTCAGTGAAGTAAGATGTTTGAACACTACCTCTTGCGTTTTCCACTATGTAAGCAATAACAATGCGTATCGAAGTAGTTTCTGTTCCCTCAACATCTTTTCAATTTTCCTTTCTTTTGAAAATATTTTTGTGGCTCTGAGGCATTTTTAACCCTTTTTTCTCCATAGATGATTTCCGCTCCTGTTACTCCCCACTCGCTGTGCCACCAAGTTTGGCGTTTGACAAGCCCGCTTCCTGCTGTGGGAAGAAGTCCAATAAAGATGTGTATTCTGTGTGTTGGGGGAAGATGTCATGTGTGTGCCTCACCTGCCGAATGAATGCTCATTAGAAAACTGAGAGCTCGGCTGGCAGGCTTTTTTGGGATTTTCCATTTCCTCTATTGAGATTTCAGAATTCTGCACCAGTAAAAGGCAGGAGAATTGAATACATTGCTAATACTAGCTCTGTCAACTCAGTAGCCGAATGAATGCATAGCAGAGCTGGTCGTCTGTTTTTATGCTTCTCCAGTACGTAAAGTAAATTAAGTAAGTACATTTAGCCGATATTTCTTTAAGTCAGTGTGTTATATTATTGCTATTTTTGTTCAGGCAGTACAGAGGGGAAAGGAAAGAGACAATCCTTGCTCGGTTATCGCGAGCTGCACTGTCTTAAAATGAAGCATAAAGCCATTGACGCTGGCTGGAAGTAGGAGTGCTGGGTGCGGTGCTAGAGCACCCCCAAAACTGACCATTTTGGAGTTCAGAAGGTGAATGAGCAATAAACATGACTTTAAAATTTGTGTTTATCTTGTCACATTTGCTGTGATCTGCTGTGATTTCAAAGACAGAGGTCAAAAGTCAGGTTATGGGTCTGATTTATCAACATTTCTAAATGTGTTTGACAGAAACTAGCACAGAATGTTTTTTTTTGTTATTGAGGGTCTCAGTTACAATATTTTGACACATGGCAGCTTAACAAGCCTTCCTGCTGCACTGCTCTGCCTCAAGAGAAAGGGCAGGAATGTGCAGTCTTTACAAGACACAGTGCATCCCTGTACTTTTCGCACGCCATGGTGCAAGGGTGTCTGCATTATAGGAGTGATTGTTTACAAAAACAATCACCAGAGGTGTTTTCCTCTTTCCATGTGTACTGTAGAATGCAGCACATATAGAAAAAGGAATAAAGAGGAGAAATAAAGGTATTTCTCATTGTTGCCCTTCCCTTATGCCTCCCCTGGGGAGGTGTAGGAATCTGACGTCTTCCCAGGTTTATGAAACCTTGTAAATCTGGAAATGTGTCAGGTTTCATGGATGTTGCGTGGGAACACCCATGGCAACACGCATGGAAAGCCGCTTTCACACAGAGTAATGCGTGAAAGGGGGACATATTTACAAGGCCATGAAAAGCCACACAAGATAGCTTTACATGGCTTTGTAAATATGGGCAGTCGCACTGCCAGTGCGTCTAAAAATGTGGCACACCGGCAGCACAATGGGCTTGTAAATAAGCCTTAATTTCCAGTGAGCAGCTTGTTTTGCACTGGAAATTGCCTAAAAACAGCATGAAGTAGCACAATGCACTACTGTGCGTTATTTAGCATCAAGTGAGCATTCCCATGTAACCACCCATGCTTTTTGACGCAAAACTCTACCTAACAAAAATTAACTTTAACCCCATTTGAAAGCAGGCGTTAAAAGGAGAAATGTTTTAATTTCTCCTTTCTTTTATGACTTTGCATGTGCTGTACTGTACAGCACATATACAGAGTAGGTAAAGTTTTAAAAAATTGAGTAGGCATAGTATTTTGTACTGGAAGAGTATTCTTCCAGTACAAAATCTATGCTAAACTCACGCACACACCCTTGCACTATGGTACAAAGGTGTGTGTGTGGAGATCGGAAACAAAATTCTACATGGCGCTAGGGAGAAGGTAGGACATAGCCATATGTCTTTAGATATGGTTCTCTCCTGCTATTACCTTATAACGCTATGCGGTGCAGCATTTTTGGCGTCTGTGATGTGTTGTGAGAGAATTTAGTAAATCAGGCCTAATATCTTCTGACAAATTGCTGATTATTCGTGTGTACTTTTATTTCTCTGACTGCAAAGTGAGAGGAGTTTGTTAAAGTGATCTAAGAGACAATATTGCTTAGGTAGTAAAGGTTAAGGTGTTGGGCTTTTTTTGTACACACAACATAAATACCTATAATGACCTGTATACAATTAAAAAATATCCAAAGAAAACCCACTCCAGTTATTGAGAACGGACACCAATACATCTCGGGTTCACCACAAGAAAATCCACTGCCACACCACGGGGCTCCACTGTTATTCTCTCTACATACTTTATTATGCACCATATAGACGCGTTTTGGCTTACATGCATTCCTCAATGCAGGTTGCAAAACGAGGGTCTGTCAGTTACATAACTTAAATACAATGATTCTCATTGGCGGAATTGCATCTCTAGAGAAAGAGGACTGACATAATCCATGCAGAATATAACATCTCATTCGGCTACAATTATACAAGTTGATCTAGCATTATCAAGTCCAACATTCTCCGTACTGCCAGGTTTAACATCAGAATAACAGACATTACTCCCAAAGTGGATTCAGCATGGAATACCACTGCACAACATAGCCATAATTCCAAAGTCCACCTTTCATGCCGCCCGAGAATGGTTCCCCCTTAGATGTGTAACTCGGTGGTTCCGCAGATCTCAAAATCGCAAGCGCACACCGCAAACATGGGTACAGTGACCCCACTTGAGCACTTGAAAATGCCACAACTCTCTTCAGTGTGTGCACCAAACAATCACTGCTGCGGCAGAGTCCCAGATGGCTGACTGCGAATTTAAACTTTGCCAGTGTCCTGTTATGTAGTAAAATACTACTCTCTTCTCTCCCCAACACACTAGGATAATGCAAGACAGGGGTTGTCTCACATATAGGGCCTAACACCAGCCCAACTTCATCTCTGCTGTTGGGGGAGGGCCTTTAAAATATTTAAAAACATATCCCCAAATAGGAAAAAACTAATTTAGTTGAAATTCTAAAATTTGATGGAAACAAAGATTTGAATAGGATCAAAACAAATCAAGGCAATTGACTAGATGAAGTGTAAATGATAAACATTTGCTGAAACCAGTTTTCCACAGATTATCTTTTGTGTTTCGTATAATTCTACTAGTGAAACTGCATGTCTATGGAAATTTAGTGACCAGTTCAACTGAAAATGTGTTGTCTGATAATGACAGTGGGCTACGACATCAGCACTCCAAAATGCGCTACCATCTACAGATAACACCCTTACCACTCTCCTGCTGAATGAGCATGGCACATTCTCTACACTTGTTTTTTGTGTAAAGTTTGGATTTTTCACAATCCCTATGACTTCAGTGATATAACTTTGATGGCAGCACCCCCACTCGTAAAATTGTTCTAGCAGCACTGAATATAGCAAATTCATTTTTAAGACTGTGGGCCAGATTTACAAAAATGTTGCACTAGGCTTGTGTCAGAAAAGTGATGCAAACCTGTACAAAGTATGTTCTGTTGGATTTACTTTCAGGTGCTAAAGATTTTTGGCGCTGGAAAGTTGCCTGAAAATAAGACAAATCGTTTTCTGCATTACTCTGCATCACTAAGGGGTTCCATGGGTTGTACAGTACACATCACAAAGCAGAAAACATTTTAAAGTTAGTCTAGGCATAGCACGTTGGACCAGTAGTGTACCCTTTCAATACCAAACCTATTCTAGACTCACACAGCCGCATTTGTACTATAGTGCAAAGGTATATGCGTGGTGCTCAACAGCCTGCTTGTACGTCAGCGATATGATTAGTGCCATATCTCTAAAGATAGAGCTCTTTCCTGCTCTCTTCTTGTCATGTGAGCATTTGAGGCAGCGCATCTACTTTGGTATATCCAGACCTGGAAGAGCCTAAATACAAGCGCTTGGTGCTGCTCTGAGCCAGCAAAGCCCATCAAGATATGTCCTCATATGCCACTGACAGTACTTAATTTGCAAACCAAGAAGGACTTGGACCCAAAGTTTTACTTACGGGTCCTGAGCTGGCATTGCTGAATGTTGGTATTGCTGAATACCAAGGGTGGTGATCCTTGATTTCACCTCATAGATCTTTCCTCAACCACCAGGGGTAAGTACAATCCCTATCCCTTTATCTCACTCTTGAACATTATTTTTCATTTCTCCTCGCTTCCTTTGTCACTAGATTCCCATAGTTCTCTTCTACCTTCTTCTTTCGCTCTTTTCTGACTTTCTCTCTCTCTTGCTCTGGGTCAAAGTCTGGTTATGAAATCTAAGTGTTGGTCCCCAAAAATGAGTGCTGGTGAACCCCCCCCCCACATGCAACCACAGCATAACAGGCACTGGTCCCTCAGAGTGTTGGTAGCATTGACATCTCTATGACCATCACTATTTAACACTAAGGATCTCTACTATGTCAATGAAATCCTTGATATTAAGAAATATCTCGTCATTGGCGTCTCACTCACACTAATGATTTCAATGTTGAAATTATACAACTCCAGGGGCTTCAATGCCAGGACACTGTCATTAACAGGGATCCCTAAAAAACCCATTCCTTTTAAAGGCATGATAATGAGAAACTCTGAGGAGGGTGTAGCTAACCACCTAAGATGGCGGTTGCATAGACGAAGAGCTCCAGTCTCAGGGCTTGGCACCTTCATTGGATTGCCCGCTATATGAGCCATAGGCCCAGTCCCCTTCTTCAATGCAGTCATGTTGTCCAGAAGGACTCATGTAGCGTAAGTGGGAGAGTACATCAGGGTGCGATCTGGCTTGCATGGCCAAAGCTCATGTGAGCAACATGGCGGGCCCTCTCACACCCAATGTGCACCAACAGCCGAGGAGACGCCGGACCAGCCCCGTTCCAAAGACGACCCACACAAAGGTATTGCCAAAGTGCGGCAGCTGGCGTGGGGTTAGCGGAGCAGTTGCAGTAGGCTGAAACCTCTGCAGAACACAAGGGCATGATTGTCCCTGAGAAGCAGCCTGTCACACTGATCGCTGCCCTGGCTGGCTGGCGAGCGACTTGCTCCTGCTGGCTCCAGCTACGGCCCAACCCCGGCAGCCTCTGGGCTCATGCTGCACTCTTACCCCACAACATGGCCTGCTGCAAGGTGCCCCCACCGGACAGCAAGCAACAGGAAAGGAGAAAGGTAGGGGGTCCCCAGTGGCAAATCGTGACCCGGGGTGGCGGTTGACCCCGATCAGGCGCTCACTCTGAGCGGCACCTGTGGACAAGCCTTCCTGGAGGTGGTGCCAAGCGAGGCTCGGAGGTGCTGGGTCAGCTCAAGTGGGTCAGGAAAACCACAGGAGGACATCTATGTGAGCCAACTTGGGGGAGGAAACTCTGACAACCTCATGAGTATCAACCTGAATATTACTTGGGGATCACTGTGGGCCCTCACCCAGACTCTTTGCCTAATCACTGGAACTGGCATCTGCGATAGGGAAAAAATCAGCCACGATCACTAGACAAGGGGGAGTTCGGGCCGCTAGATGCCCATGCAGACTGTAATGCACACAAAATAACTGACAGGGCTCTCCGAGGAACACACAAACTACGAAGCAAGAGGCACTGAAGCGGCGAAGATCTATTGAACAATACACCCTACTGGGAGCAAGCTCTAGAATCTTCCACAGGACCACTAAATGTAGATTCTCAGACCAAGCAGTTCATAATATAGGATCTGCTGAGCCCCTTTGTGCACTTTTGAGTCATCTACACAATTCCCCCAATGTGTGCACCACACTCCTCTCACTTCAGCAACACAGGCTCTCCGCGCATTGAACCAGGGCGGGACAAAAAATGAAGATCGCTGCCTTGCACCACACACAGTGCCAAATCACATCCAGCTCACCCATAACCAGAACTCTGATATTCAGGGACCCCATAACCTCCTATGCACAAGAACCTGATAGAGGCGAGGAGCCGCAACAAACTGGAGTTGTGGCACAGACCTACAACTCATTGTAGTTACAATTATCCATAAAGAAGTCCGCCATCCAGATTCATTTCATATACGAAGCCCTGCCTCACAATCCCTAAAAGTTGGCGACAAAGCAGACTATGAAAATGGGGCGTACTAAAGGAATGCCGCCAGAACCTGAAGAGCCAACACACTTGTGCAAGAACACTCTCCCTACCAGTGCAACTAGTGCTGTAGTGCCCCAGGCTGCTGGGGATTTACAATCGGATACATTGAACAAAATACTGAAAGAGATCAGAGATTCACGAGTTGCGATGGAACAGCAGCTAAGCTTGCTAAATGCCAAAATACCTCTAATCAGAGCAGACCATAAGAAACCGGCGGACAAAGAACCACCCACACTACTGTGTTACAAGACTTAACTCCCTGGCGAAGAGAAAAAGCAGAGATAATAGGGCAGTTGCAACGTCAAGTCACAGAAAGGTGTGTCAAGGGGACAGGGTGACAATTAGAACACACAAATCATAAAGAAAACAAAACAAAATTTGAAACAGTCAGGCGAAACAGATGGAGAGCTTGTTCATGATTATAACACATGCTGCGACAAGCATGATATGTAGCTACAGACATGACACATTGAGATACAAATATTTGTGTGCACGCTGTTTTATTAGGTTGACTACGTTTCGAAGCCTATCGTGGGATAACTGGGAGCATCATCAGGACAAAAAATTACTGTAAGTCGGAAATACCACTGTCAGAAAATGACAATAATTTAAAACATAAAGAAATGGGGGGAAAAAAAGGAGGAAAAGAACAGAAATGTACACTTAAAACCTAAATTGTTGCACATTTTGTCAGTTATACAAAGTGGGAAACTAATCAGTGCAACCTACTCTTCATTTGCTTGGGGAGCAGAAATATGGATAAGAGAAGGGATATCATTCATTACACTTGAGGAACGCCTAGATAGAGAAGGTAGATACGCACTAGTACATGGTACCATAGATGGTAGTCCCTTAGTTCTGGGCAGTCTATATACTCCTAATGTAGACCAAGAGGCATTTTATATTCAGCTGGGAGTGGCACTTGTAGATTGGACACTAATCCCTTGGATACAAGGTGGCGATTTCACCACCTTTGATAGGTCTCACCCCCCCTCTTACCAGTGCAAACTCAGAAAAACTAACAAAAGCCTTACAGGCTGGGCACAAGGTTGGTCATTGAAAGAGGCTTGGCACAGCCACAATGAAGGAATGCTGAAATATTCATACTACTCACCTACACATGACTTGCATACTCAAATCGATCATATTTTCTGTAGCTCACCACTTCTAATGCAAGTACGCCACACAGCATACACCAGGAATATAATTTCTGATCACTGCTCATTAGAGGCTACCACCTCCTGGGGAAGCATCCCCACACAGGTACCCACTTGGAGGCTTGACCTTCACCTTCTAGAGGACGGAGTATTCTGCGACACTATAGCCTCTACCATCAAAAATTACTTCACTGATAATGCAGGGACAGCTTCCTCAACAGGGATAGAATGGGAAGTGTTCAAAGCAGTGTTACATTGAGCATTAATCAGTTCAGTAGTAGGGGTCCGCAATACCATAAACAAGGAACTTAAGCAAATGGAGGATTCTCTGGCCTCATTGGAGCGGGAGGCAGTCATGATGAAACTGCCAAAACAGACCTACTAAGGCACCCTATTAGATACGCAGAGCTCTTAGAACAACTGCGAATAATAGACTACTGCGCGACCACACAAAAAATGCACACCGAAACAGATAGGTTGGGCATGCTGCTAGCTCAGCTACTCAGAAACGCCCCTAACCAACACCAGTAATAGAAATAATCACATTCCAACAAACCGGCATCACAACACAGAGGGACACTGACAAAGCTTTTTACAACCACTATAGGGAGCTTTATTCCACCCCACAATGGGCGGATCCACAAACGCTCATGGACTTTCTCAATTCGGTTTGTCTGTCGCAAGTTACACCAGATGCACAGAAGATATGAGCTGCATCAATCATTACTGATGAAATCAGCGCAGCGATCAAAAATCACCCTAAGAATAAAACACCAGGCACAGATGGACTGCCAGCGGAGCTATATGTCACCTACTCCCAGTTATTGGCCCCTAGACTTCCTAGAGGAATTTAAGACATGAGCTTTGCCTCCAACCACAGTGCAGGCCCTAATAACCTTATTGCCTAAGTCCCTGTAGGGATCACACTAATCTTTCTGCCTCTTGACCGCTTTCTTTGCTCAATACTGAATACAAAAACCTCAGTAAAATGTTTGCCAATTGCCTCCAACCCCTCCTGCCAAAATTAATAGACATTGACCAATGCGGATTTATACCTGCACGCAATACATCTCACAATATATGTCGGTTAGGTAATGTTATGTTTACCTGCCCTGCAGACTTGGCGGCAGCGGGTTGTATTTTGCTTGACATATGCCAAGCCTTGAACACGTTAGAATGGGATTATATGCTAACAAGTCTGCAAAGATATGGATTCCTTCCAAGTACATACAATGGATCAGGATACTCTATCAATCCCCTACGGCCTGGGCGCGCACCAGAGCACACATATCATCAGCATATCGATTCCAAGGGATGCTGTTTGTACTCGTACTCGAACCTCTCACTCAGTAATTACTCACTGGCTCCACCAATTGGGGAATTGAGATTAACCACTCACTCTATGCTATATCACTGTATGCAGATGATATCGTCCTGTACGTGTCAACCTATGCACAGTAGCATAAGTCTGCACTCAATTCAAATCGATAACAGGATTTGCCATCAACTACGAAAAATCCTATGCATTGTCCTTTAAAACGGACCTAAATCAACAAAAAAATCTCATTTGGGTATTGATACATAGCAGTGGCCCGACCTCTTTCTGTTATTTGGGGATACATGTATACAGAAATACCAATATCTTATAGAAGGTAATATACACCAGCAATTCACTCTCTATGTGCCCAGGTCGCTTTTTGGACATCCCTGCCTCTTTCGATGTCCTACCATCTTGCAATCTCTAAAATGGTAATGCTACCGCAACTTCTTTATTTATTTACTAATTTACCAGCAGTGCTCCCCAAATATGTCTTAAAGACACTATGGGGGAGATTTACCAAATCTTCACCCAACTCAGTGCAGCCTCCGGCATGACCTAATTAGAGATGGAATGCTATTATCTCATGCTGACTTTGTAAATTAACAGGGTGTCACAAGGGCCCTTTGTACATCACACGCTAATCTGATACATTATATTAACCCCTTCGACGCTCATGACGAGCTGGGCTCGTCATGCAGTAGCCTCCTGCTACGCTCATGACGAGCCCAGCTCGTCATGAATGTGCGAGGATCGCGAAATCCCAGCACAGCAGGGGAATTCCCATAGCATCCAAGAGGTTAAACAGCACTGGGCACCCCAGGGGACAGAGCCAGCCACAAACAAATTTGTACATCTAATATACCTCATGGGCACGGGAAGACAGTTGGTTTGATGGTTCTACAGAGGAATCAGGGCACACCAATCGTCCCCCATATAAACATTAAAGCACAAATGGGAAAGAGATGCAAAGAGGCCATTCACAGAGAAAGAATGGAAGACACTACTGGAATACCCTAAATGAGTATCCCAAAATACACGTTTCAAATGTATACAGTACATGATAACCCAACGTCCATACCTAACAAGCTTCACACCATCTCCCAAACATTACTGCAGCTTGTCCTCACTGCAAGATACAAGATGCAGACCTACTGCACATGATCTGGTCATGTAACAGTTCGCGTAATTACTGGGACATGGTCAAGACATCCCTGGAAGAGGTAGCGGGCGACATAGGTGGGCAATCAGCGGAAACATGTATACTTGATCTTTACACTTGGCGGAAAGGGAGGGTAGCGCATACCAAATTCATAGATTTAGCTCCTATTCTAGCAGCGAGATGTATAAACAGGAGATGGAAAGCTAAAACCCGCCCCAGGGTTCAGAAATGGAAGGAGGAGGTCCAACTATGGGGTTTAGCAGAAAGTGGAGCACAGGGGTACAGGAGACTCCGCAAGAGACCTATAGCAATGCAATGGGATTTGTCATTAGAATCTTCCTATATACTCAATCCCCAATCGTAGAGAGATTGGGCAGCACCGCACCACACTAGATTACACAACGGCACCATACAAAGCATGATTCTTCCCACAGAAGTCAAGTAGTCTCTCCTCATGTGAATTTAAACACAGTAGACACAAGCCTGTGTTACAAAGATCCCCCTCCAGCAGTCTCATACCCCCACACTTAAGGCACTACAGGCCCTAACCCACAACAATGGACATGGAATGTAGGAGTGGTCCATTATTTAGTCTAATCTAAAACTCTACCCATCAGCAAGGGAAAGGGGGGATAATAGGTTACTTCATTGTTAAGGTTGTTTATTGTTACTTGTATTAAGATGTAACTTTGCCTGTAGTGCCCTTATATAACAGCCAAGATACTAGTGGCTTGGTAAGTTGCGATGCTGTAACCCTGACCAAAATATACTGCAAACCATTGAAGAAATGAATATCGGAACATAACTACACTGCAAATTGATATGTTTGCTGTAGACCTTATCTATGTGTCTTGACCGATTGTGCTTGCAAAGCTACATCGGAAATGACTAATAAAATATGTAATAAAAAATTTAAAAAAAATTATGAGAAACTCTGACTTCAACACCTCCATCTGCTTCTTGTCAGGAAGTATCAATTATTTTTTTAATTCTCCAAACCAACTAGCTATCTTGGGTAGGAGTGGGTTGACTCACTGAGTTTCCTCCGAGGAATATACATGTTGCACTGCTCTCGCTGCAATTTAGTGCCAGGAGAACTGAAAAATCTGTGGGAATGGCACCGTGTGGTGTGCAAGTGCATGCTACTATTCAAGTTGATTTTGTTGTCGCTCAAGTAGAAAATCTACTCGAGCCGGCTGCAGCAAATCTTCTCAAGGAGCAGCACTCTGACCACGAAACCTCTTGTGAATGCCCAGATTTTATTCTATGGCCTGAATAAACAAATACCATTGCATAGATGGCACAGGACGGAAAAATGCCATCTTCCATGCTTCCATGAGACCAATAAGCATTAAAAGAATTGTTAGTAGGCATGGGTTGTTGCTATGGAATCCTTTAATCATTTGGCCAATTATACATGCAGGAATAAAAGTAAATAATTCTTGGATAGTGTAAGAAAAGAATGTGTAGCTTCTTATGAGGTAATACGTGCCAAAAGGTTGGTACTCCACCTATCCTCTAATTGACATTGGCAATTAATTTATTGTTGAAAATCTTCATTGTTATAATTTGGAGTACTCATACTTACATGTCTTGACACAATATTAGATATTCTATTTTCAGACAAATCTTTCTTTGGATCCCATACGTATTACAATGAATAAAAATGAAATCAGGTGCATGAACAGAAGAAGCAGGCATTTTCTCAAAACATATTTCGCAGGGACATGCAGACAGAATCTCCATTGGTGCTTTCAGGCCCCTACCCACATCATCGTCATTTGGACCTTAATAGTAGGCAATAAAGCAGCTCCTATTTCCTCCCATCCAAAGGTTACTGTTACCAGTGGAATCTGCAACTCCTAGGATGCTGGTAGGGTTATAAATAACAAACATTTCTGGGTTGTATCCCTTGGGCACACTCAGAAATGAGGAATTGAGGGATAATTAGGTATGACACATGCAAATCCGACAGTAATTTCCAATTTAGGCACATGGGTTTATCAGACCATTGTGTAGATAGTGTAGGCTTTGAGAGCAGCATCTTGTAATGTGCACATGGGACTGAGCTGGTGGATAGCATGGGAGGTAGTGTTGATGAAGAAGTGAATGAAGGAACGGTTAGACTTAAGAGGACAGTTTGAGGGTGGGGGTGATTTTTATGGGTGTTGTAATGAAGAGAACTCCAGTGGGGGTTACTCTGAATGGGATGAAAGAATGACAGGAGTGTGGCGATATAATTGTCCTCTCCCTGAACACTGTTTCTGTGATTAAAAGTCTCCAGGGAAAACAATCAGCCATGTAGTAGGAAAAATGTCCATAACAGCCTTCATTCTTCAAAGCAGGCATGGGTTGGGGTCTGGGCATGTACCATAATCCAATCATAGAGAATGCCCCTCCTAACTTCTAACTGGATAGTTAAAGAAAGTTATTAGTGAAGGGCATTGTGCTATTCCCTACTCTTCGCTCAGTGTCTCTGCTCTGCCCTGGCTGATAAGGTGGTACAGGGCACCAAGGTTTGATCCGGGATTAAAGGCATTCTTAAATTAGACCTTGCCTCACGGCACTCAGGATTACAGTATACTTTTTTGTGTAGTTCAAGCGCTGAAATCCTTGCAATCATGAAAAATAACCAAGGGGTATATTCACAAGAAGGTGTGATAACTACTGCAAGAGTAGCGTAACTCAACTTTCACCATCACAGCCCATCGTGGGAAAATAACTCTGTGGCAACATGGAATTCACAACACAGCGGTAGCATGCGATAGACTGCCGAAACTGAGGACAACATCCGCAATACAACCACCTTGATGGGGACAAAAATACAAACCACTCCAAAATACCTGCGATGGGCCAAAGCGCAATGAGGAAACCAGCGATAAGCAGCGCCAGGCCTGCAACACACACCTGGCAGCTGGGAAAAGTCAACATAAAAGTAGAAAAAAATAAACACAAACACAAAGTGACCAACACCCTAGCACCATGGAGGCTACCGGAGCAGGCAGAGAGGATGAGTGCAACCCCACACGCACCCCGGAAGACCAGCCAGCGACCTCAGGGACAGGGAAGGGCAAGGACAAAAAGAAGAGGAAGACGAAGTTCAGTCCGCAGGTGAACAGGATCATAGTCATGGAGGTGATGGAACACCATCAACAACTGTTCGTCACCTCCAACGTGTCATTGGGCACCAAAAGCGGAATATGACAAGACATCGTGGACAAGGTGAATGCCGTCGGGGAGCACAAGAGGACAATGGATGAGGTCAAGAGGCGATGGAATAACATCAAGCGGAGGACCAAGGAGAAACTTTCCACCAACCGGAAGGCAACAACGCAGACTGGAGGTGGGGGCCCAGCGCCACAGCTCGAGCTGGATGACTTGGAGGAGCTGGTGTCGACAGTCGTCAGTGTGGAGACTGTGGCCAGAGTGGGGGGATAGGACACTGTTCGACAGGACATAACACAACCGCAACAGGGTGAGTGACCACCGGGTACTGGGGGGACGGGTGGAGATGGGCACAATGGCACACATGCACAACAAAGCACAGCACAGTGCATACCCCCAATGACTCTGGGTCCTCGCCCATATCTACTGACTATCACAATGCCCAATGCCATGGTGTCTGAATGTCAACATGTACCATGCGGCTACATACATGTGGACACATTGTAATACACCATCTCCCCTTCACATCGCAGGGGCACCGTCAACACCTCCTGCAGAGCAGTCCCAGTCACTATTCACTGATGACGAGGAGGACAACACCAGCATCAACACACAAGCCATCCAAGACATCATTGACCTTATCCAGGATCAGGGCAGGCCAGCTGCATCCAGGAGACCCCACCCACTACCCAAAGCATCCAGCAGGAGGCACCGACAGCCCTGGCACCCCCCAAGACCCACAGGAACAATACATGGCCTTCCAACTTTGTGTGCTGGAGGGCAAGAGGGAGACCGCAGAGCAGGTGCGGATGGGGTTCGACCTCATGGCTACCAAACTTGATGCCACCCTTGGGTGTGTAGCCCCGCTCCATGGTCTCCAACGAGCCCTGACTGACATTGCTGGAGTCATGACGTGGAGAGAAGAACACCTGTCTGCTCAGAGTGGCTCCAGCAATACCAGCCGTGAGCTGGCACACATGCGGAGGCTCATGGAGGACAGGGTGCGGATGGAGGCGGAAAGGAGGGCAGCCACCACTGAACATTAGTGGAATATAGCAGGGATCTACCATGCCCTGCAGATCCTCATCATGGCATTGCTGCCACAAGGCATGGAGATGTTGAATGCTGCTACCCCCACACCATCCACATCTCCGTCCCCTGGTGTGGCTATGCCTCCCTGTGAGGCAGGCCGAACAACTCCGGCCCCTGAAGTGTCAGTGGCACACAGTGTGGCAGACAATCCACCTCCGGCGCCTGGGGTGACAGTGCCACACAATGTGGCAGATAGACCACCTCTGGCACCCGAGGTGACAGTGCCACCCAGTGTGGCAGATAGACCACCTCCTGCACCTGAGGTGACAGTGCCACACAGTGCCGCAGCCGGTACAGCAACACCCACAGGTGTCGCAGGGCACATATCCGGGGACGAGGACCTGAATAGGCCTGTGATAAGAAGGGCTCAGTAGCATTCATTTCTGTCACCTGGCGTTCCTGCCTGGTCCCACACATGGCCCCATGACCTTCCACTGACCCCGGTTCACTCAGATGCACTCACTTTGGACAGCAACATGGACCGCCACATCCTGTTTGATGACCAATGACATGGCAACCAGACTGTGGACTGCACCCCTCCTCTTGTGTAGTACTTGTCTTCCGCAGATGGACTCTGGCTGACCCTCCACGGGCCCATATAGCGTGGGGTATTCGGCAGTGCCCTGTACCGCTCCAGCTGAGGACCAGCACTGGATGTGTAATAAACATCCAGTGACGGACTGCTGTGTCATGTCTTTTATCATTCATGTATGTATGTGTGGATGAATGTAGGGAAAGTGATTTCCCTTGAATCAATGATGCTCATCCTAAGGGATGCCAGTCAGAGGGTGCTACATGTTAAATTGGGTCACGGGTCGCGTGGACACCGCAACAGGGACACACAGAGCAGCCACTTTCTTGTCCAGACATTGACTGATCCATGCCCATTGCCCACAAGTCATTTTTGCAAGCCCTGCTCTGTTCCAGCGTACGGCAGGCTACACCACTCCGCTCACGCTCCCAGGGGGGCCTCATTGCTACCCGTCACAGGCGTACTCGCTGGTGGTGTCCAGGTCACTGGTCTAGTTGTCAGCATGTCACAGCCACTCCCTGAGGGCAGGTTTGTACACACACCACACCCATCTGGCACAAGCGTCACAGGCCATGTGACCCCGCAAATATAAGGGGCCTACAACGTCACATACCCCTCTGCCACTGGCGACTGGATGACAGACCCGAGGCCTTGTGGCCGGCACGGGACTAGCGCAACGTGGTGCTGGCTGGGGTTGGACAGGGTTTGTATCACCCGAGGCCAGAACGGGCCTTGCACCATGTGGCGCTGACTGGGGTTGGGCAGGGTTTGTGGCAGATGCTGCATTGTGGCCGGCAAAGGCACCCTGCCATGGGACGGTGACTTAGGGTTCACTGAGTCATTGGCACCTTAAGCTGCTGAGCGGGTGTGCAGCCTGCGATGATGGCCTGCCCTGGCGGTCCAGACTACCCAGGATTTGTGTGCCTTGCTGGACCGCAATGTAGGCTGCGCCAGCGCCCTGTGCAGCCCTCCCACAATGTGACCCTGCTTCCAGGGTCACAGAGTTAGTGGCACCCATTGGGCTGAGCGGCTGTGCAGGTTGCGATGTTGCCCGGTGCCCTGGTATGTACTATGCCATTCAGCCGCGTAGCTAGGGGGGGGGCGAGGGGGGCGGTCCGCCCCAGGCGGCACTATTGTTCGGACGGCGGCCGCGCGGCACTGGTGGCCCGTGGTGGTGGCCTTTATCATTTATTAGGAGACTCAGTCCACAGTAGTGTCGGTGTCCCCAAATAAATGATAAAGGCCGCCAGTGCCGCGCAGCCCCCATGTGAACAGCAAGCACTCGGCCACTCGCACTGCTTGTTATTGTTAAAGCAACCTACCCAGTTTGTGGTTCAAGTCCCAGGGCCGTCAATCATGTAGCGCGCAAAAGCGCTACCAATGACGGCCCTAGGTTTGGCCAGCCCTCGCCCTGCGCTACGCAGTACCACGGCAGGAGTGACGCATCACACGTGACGCTCGCCTCTCCTGATCGGCCGCCAGCATGACCATCAGTAAGTAGGTGGTGTTATTATATAATGCATAACCAGTTAATTTTTAATTGTATTCTCCGTTTCACAGGGAACTCAGTTAGAGTCTTTCATTTCTATAGTATAAGTCGATTTTTTTTATGGTGGGTCTCATGTCCGCCTGCGAAACTCTAACCGATTCTTATTGGCAGCGGAAAGCCTTGCAGATTATAGTCCAGCTCAAAATAATAATGTAGACTCCTCCGATTACTTTCAGTGACGCCCTGTCCAAACTCCCCTGAAGCTGCAGCTCTTTGTCACACTGGGGCAGCCTTGGACAGACTGCGTTTTCGTTCTAGAACAACTGGTGATTAAATCGCCATATGAAATAACGCCCTTATGGACAGCTACCTAACTGTGTACGAGACTGTGTGTTTGGGGGTATGGTACGCTGGGAAAGAAAATGGATTAGCTAATTGCCAATAAGCAGTCGGGCTGACGTCACTGCAGATTCTGGGTGGAGGAGGGCTTCACGCTAATCCTTTTTTTTCCTTTCCCCATGGACGCCTGTTTTTTTCTATCCGAATGTCTTTAAAGATT
The DNA here is from genome assembly GCF_964261635.1 of Lissotriton helveticus. NCBI lineage: Eukaryota > Metazoa > Chordata > Amphibia > Caudata > Salamandridae > Lissotriton > Lissotriton helveticus. The sequence continues at coordinate 1,513,296,251 of NC_136061.1, read as the reverse complement.
TCGCTTAAAACATTCCAGGATCCCTTGAGCTGAAAGGGACACCCTGCTTTTTTCCGTTTCAACATAACATGATGTAACTGCGACCCACACGCATAGGGACCTATAAATGGACACCAGCAGTTTGTGGCATTACTCACCAGATCTTCCGATGCCAGTACGAGCTCAGCTAGGACATTGGGACTTGGTCGTCCTTCTCTGAATCTTGCACAAGAGAGCAGATTGTAGCCAGCTACTTAGTTCTTTTATTTTAGACTGATGTGCTTGGTGAGGTCTAGGAGCAGCCTTCAAAAAAGGCAATAAAGGCTTACATAGGACGCATCAGGAACTTCTTCGTTCTGTTATTCTAACCAGTTATCCCTATTTTATCAGTCTCTCAAAACCCATCCCTTTCTGTGTGGGGATTCGGACCCTTCACTTGAAAGTTACAGCTAAAGCATCTGCACTAGTGTGCAACCCACTTAGCCATCCTACTGACTAAATTCTACCAACCTGGGTAACACTGGGAGCAAGCACGCAAAGATAACAGTAGGTGTTAAATCCAAGCCACCGGCGCAGCTGGTTAAGCAATTCGCTTGTTTGGAGCACCACAGAGCTGCATGGCTATTAAAAGATTCGTCAAAACATCATGAGGTGCATAAGCTATAAAGTACTTCTCCAAAATCAAAACAATGTTCATATACATAGGTACAAAACAGAGTAACGATGCACTAGAAATACAGGTAAGTATTGTAGGTTTGACCCAACCTCTCTGTGCAGCTTCATCTTATTTTGTTACTGACAAATGAAGGTCTACTTACCGATACTGTAATACTGTTGTCTCTTGGGTCCATGCAGGCTGTTCTCTGCCCCAACACCTGCACGAACATGACTGCAGTTCTCTTTGTTCAATGACATATTCTTTGGTTTCGCTTCATACCTGTTGAAAGTAGTTGGCAGACTCTACTGCTCCCTGCAGTGTACTATGTGCCATTTCTATGTTTGCCTGCTACATGCTAGTGAATGCATACTTTTGATATAGTCGTTACTGATTCTCTCCCCTTGTTTAGCACATCCTCTTTGAATCTTTGCCTAAGATTGGTTTGGAGAAACTGACTCAAAGTTGCTTAATCAGTGCGGAGTCAGGCTTGTACTTTTTCCTGTCAGAATTTGGTAGTACATGTAATTGGGATTGTGCTGCATTATGATTTGCCTAATCAGCTGCAGGACTAATTCTTTTTGGGTAAGCCTATTAATTGGCTTGGTAAACTGCTCAGTTATTTTTTACTGGAGTTAATTTAGTAATCATATATTCAGTTAATTAAAACCTTTCCATGATGAGAGAAAATGCAAGTAACAAATATAAAAAAAAGCATGTAAAGAGCTTTTATAAAAACATGTTAAAAAAAGGCTGTATGCTGTGCCACCTTTCCGAGCGTACACATGAGTGCCAATGATCATTTCAACTTTGTCCTTAATAGAACATGAACGTGCAAGTTAAAGTAATTTTTTCTTGTGTTTTTTTTAATTCTTTTTTATTAATTGTTTCAAAAACAACTAACTACCCACAATTGTGCTGCAGTTGCGTTCCAGATACTATCAAGCGATGACTTCATGTTTGAAAGGGTAACCAGGATGTCTTCCACATTCTATGATACTTCGTGTATCCCACCCTGCGTCATTATGCCATGAAAGTTGTGGGAATTACGGATAGCAATTGCCAAGCGTTCTAAAGCTATGATAAACAGCAATGGGAAATAGGGGCACCCATGTCATGTGCCCCTATGGACAGTGAAGGTTGGAGATATGTGACCATTACACGTCACCCTCGCTGTCGACTGAATATAGCACTTCCGCACCCATGCTAGAAATGTGGACCCTATGTCTGCATGTTGTAATACTTTGTTGAATGGCTTCCCCCTTATAACTTCCCTGACCTTGTCCTCAGTCATGGGGAGATCGAGTTGTGACCGTTGCGTTGGGGAAAGTTTAGGTAGGACATGTTATGTCAAAAAGTATTCGATGACAGTAGTAGGACTAATGGTTTCCGAGGTGTGGCCAGATTGCCGCCATGTGCGGCAATCAGGGGGGGTAGCCCCGGGCGCCAGAAGCTCTAGCTACGCCCCTGATGCCATTGTGTGATCAAGTCCCAGCCCAAACATGACACAGGGTGGCCTGCGCAGCGTGGATGCATGGTGTGGAGGGTGCATGTCTGTGGCTTGCAGCGGCACATGGTGGGGCCTGCAGTCTACACACCGGTGGCAGAAGGTGAGCAGTGTCGCCCCGGTGTTCATGGGCGGGCATGCCCCAATGGGCGGTGGGAGGGCCTGGGATGCCTCTGGCTGTGTGTGCATGGGCGGGCGACGTTGTCTTGTACAAGTGTGTGTACTGTGGCAATCATGTCCCTGGACTCTGTTTCAGATGACTGCTCTGTCTCAGATGTGTGACCCTGGTGTGCTGCTATACGTACCAGCAAGTGGTTGGAGACACACCGGTGGCAGCAGGTGAGCATTGTGGCCAGGAGTTGTCTCTCTCTCTCCCCTTCTCTCTCTCGCTTTCTCTCTCTCTCTCTCTCTTCTTCTCTCCTGCTCCTTCTCTCTCTCTCTCTCTCTCCCTCTCTTCTTCTCTCTCTCTCTCTCCCCCACTCTCCCCCTCTCTTCTACTTTCTCTCGCTCCCCCTCTCTTCTTCTCTCTCTCTCTCACGCTCTTTCTCTCTCCTCTCTTCTCTCTCTCTCTATCTCCCCGTCTCTTCTTCTCGCTCTCTCCCTCTCTCTTCTACTCTCTCTCTCTCCCCATCTCTTTTTCTCTCTCTCTCTCTCTCTCTCTCTTTTACTCTCTTTCTCCCCCTCTCTTCTTCTGTCTCTCTCTGTCCTTTGAGGTGCTCAGGACACACTCTCTCATAATGTTTTTTGTCTTGCAGGCTGTGACCTACGGATTGTGTCGAGGGGAGCTGACATGTGTCTTCATCTAATTTCTGTGTTGTTTCAATAAAGTTTCCTTGTTTGCTTCGAAAGTGAATGTGTGATGCTCATTTCTGTGACGACACATGCATGTCACCAGTTGTGATTGTGCGACATCAGGCGGAATATTTCGTACATGTTTGGGTGCAGCTGATGTGGCATGTCTTTGCTGGGGGGTGGCCCGGGGGGTGGTTCTGGGGTGGTGGCGGTGGGTGTTGTGGCCCTCTTGGGTGTCCGGCCTGCATAATAAGTTGCTCCATGGCATCTGTTGCCCTTCCGATGATGCCCTGGGCAGTGCTTCCTATTGTGGTGCAGGCTGCCGTCCGACTTTACATCAGGTGAGAGCAGGTGTAAAATTCCTGCAGCTAACGAGCCTTATCAAGTGTTTTGTGAATTTTGAGGTGTGGTGTTGACGTGGCTTTTGTCATGGGAACGCCTACTTTGCATCTCATTAGCGATAGTTGCGGGGGTCTTCTGTGGCGATGATTTTTGTGGCTGCTATTGCGGGAAAAGGGGTGCTGTAGGCTGTTAGCACCTGCTTGTGAATGGTGGGGTAAATTTATCACGACTTTGGCTGCGATAAAGTGCAGTTAATTCCATGATAGCTCCTTGTGAATATGCCCCCAAGAGTATTATAGAAAGGGTGGCTTCCTCATTCTCTCCTCTCATGAGGCAATGTTTTATTGCCCATAGGTCCACTCAAATAATATCATAGCAAGCTACAAGTGGAAAGCTGTGCTGGTCTTTTGGCCATTCTTTTAAAAAAGATACAGAGGCGTACCCGGCTTCCTGGCTCTCTTCACTCCCGAGGCAAATTCAGAAGCAGTGAGAAGGAGGAGGAGTGGGGGAGGACCATGTTAAACAGTTACTTTGTGGCCTTTCTTAGCGAGACTTCGGGCAGGCAGGCAGCAAGAAGCTCTGCTCTGCTGTCTTCACGTTAAGGCAGAGAATATTCAGAGGCAGCAGACAGCCTATGTCTAAAACAACATGAAAGAAGACCTATTTTTAAATTTGGTCGAAATTCACAAAATTGCAAAAAGCTGTGGGGGTCTGCCTAACAGAATAAAGCTAAAATCGAGTGTTGGTGGAGCAAGGTCTGTTGAAGAACTTGTATGCTTGCCACACTATTTTTATGTTGAACAGGGATTGGCCTAAAGGCTCTGGATCTGAGTGATATCAGATGGTATGGTTATGTAATTTGGATGAAGATGTTTCTCTGGCAGCAGTGAAACCAATGAGGGTCTATACAGCCCGAGTCAAATTAGACTGTCAGTAAGAATGGCCAAGTCAACTGGTACTCATAATTAAATACATGTTTTGGCTGGGGTCATACATAGAATTTTAATGGAGTTTTAAACACAGAGGGGCCTATTTACAAGCCTCTGGTGCCTCACTCTTGATGAGGTTCCTGTGGCGCAGCGTGCTGGACCATATTTACAAGTCTTTACATGGCCTTGTTAATATGGACCTCTTTCAATCAGTATTCTGCGTCAAAGGGGGTGCCATGGGTGTTGCTGCGGGTGTTCCCATGGAACACCCATGGCTTTTTGACACTGCCCCAGATTTACAAGGATTAGAAAATATGAGGCAGCACCAAAAACAAATGCCTTTCCAAGGGAGGTGTTAAAGTCTATGGGGATATGTACAATGCAGTGACGGAGCATGTCATTAGCCTCTTTGGCTTAACGACACACTCCGCCACTTCGGAAATGAAAGGCTGCACCATATTTACAATTATGTGGTGTAGCCTTGCGTTTCCCCCTGCGATAGCACTACGTTTAACAATTTAGCGCCAACGCAGACACCCTTGCACCAGAGTGCAAGAGTGTCTGTGTGCAGGGGAGGATTAGTTATGTGTCAGAAGATGTCCCTTCCTGCACATAAACAATCCTAAAATGCCATTTTGTAACTTTCATGTATGCTGCTTCATGCAGCACACATGAAAGTTACAAGATAGCATTTTAAAAAAAGGTTTGTTTATGAACAGGAGGGGACACCTTTCAGTATTTCTCCTTGGTTCGCCAGCTTAAGACCAGGATTTTCCTGGTCTTAATTTTAGTGCTGCGCCCTATGTACGCGTCCCTTGAACATGGGGGGCAGCGTTAAATCCAATGGGTGTTGCAGTGGAACACCCGCCACAACACCCACTGCACGCCCCTTTCATGCTAAACATAGTGTGAAAGGGTGTCTCATGTACAAGGCAGCTGTAAGCCACGTTAAGTGGCTTAACACTGCCTGGTACATAAGGCAGGGCCCCTATCGCCATGGAAACATCACAAAAAGTGATGTTCCCATGGTAATAGGGGCTGTACATATGCCCCTATGTGTGCTGCACTCTGCAGCACACATAGATGGAACAAAACACCATTAATGATTGTTTTTGTGCAGGAAGGTGTGCCTTCCTGCACAAACACAATCATCCCTGCAACGCAGGCACCCTTGCACCATGTAGGTGCCTGCATTGGCGCACGGTTGCTGTTTGTGTGCCCACACAGGGGAGAGCACAGGAGTGCATTGTATTCTAGCAAATACGGAGCATCCCTGTGTTTTTCAAATTTATCTGCAATGGACAATTTATTGCATTATGATAGATGCAGAATTATCACATCTCTAGTATTGGTGTATATCAATGAAGTCAGCTATAAATGTTGTTTATAGAGATATTTCTCAAGAAAAATATTCACTTTTCTTTATACAGAATGATGCCTGCTTGAATGGAAATTTTTATGCAGTCTAGCGGTTTTTTAGTCTCCTGACAAAGGTGTCAAGAAATAGACAAGCGAGGAATTAATTGGAGTTAAAGACAAATAATTCCTGTCTGTGTTTGTCCTGTATGGGGTGTATAATAGAATGACAAGTTACTGAGAGATTAAAACATCACCATTAGTGCGCTAGCCAGGAGCGATCCATATTTCAGGTTTATTACTCAGCAGGAGGTACCAAATATTGTTATTTTGGTTTCAGAGGCTTTTTCTGCGGTTTGAGTTCGTGCAACATTTCAAGATTAATAAATTGCAAGGTCTGTTTTTTTTAAATCATTTCTGTATGGCCGTTGCTGTACAAAAGATGATTATTACAAACTAGCCCACTTCCTAAGAAATCTCATTAAAAATATTTCAAGCTGGAGGGCGAGAAAGGAGAGGGAGTGTTGACCGAGGTACGGAAAGGTAGAAAACGTCCTATTAATTACAAATTGAGTGTTCCCAGTGATTGAAAGATGAATTTAATCAGCGCCTCCAAACACAGACAGGTTTTCTAAGTTATTTCAAGAGGGAGGACAATCAGTGACTGGAGATATGTTCCTTCCTCGGGCACCAACTTCAGCAGCATGGCACTGGCAGGCGCAGATTCACAACCCAGTGGTGTTGGAACAATTTTCAGGGTGGGGGTGCTGCCATTAATGTTAAATCACTAAAGTCATAAGGAATGTGAAAAATCCAAGTATGACACAAAAACAAGTTTAGCAAATATGACACACCCATTCAGTAAGAGAGTGGGGAGGTTGTGGTATGTAGCCAGTGGTGCATTTTAGACCACTGGTTAGGTAGTGCACTGCCCTTTACAGACAGTACATTTCTCATTGAAATGGCCACTGAAAATATCTATAGACATATAATTTTATTGGCAAAACTATAAGCTAAAACACTAACGTGTGGAAATCAGACCAACGAATATTTATAATTTTTGCATAACTAAAGTGTCTTGATTTGTTTTGATCTTACTAAAATATTTATGAGTTTCAGCACTAATACATGCATAGTTAATTAACAGGTATTTAAAAGTCTATTAGAAAAATATGACAACCTACTGCCTTTTCATTTACTTCCTGTCCTCAAGCAAGATTGTCATATAGTTCCCTTTACAAAATCTTCTCATTTTGCAGTCAGAGAAATCATACTATACACAGGTCCGGGCAGGCCGTGCCAGGCACCGGGCGTTTCCTCGGTGGGCTGCCATGGTGCAGGTCTGTTTTCGACCCCTGGAGGGCCTTTTTTAGGTCTCGCTAGACGAAAGCAAAAGCGAAGCTTTTGCTGTTTATGCGAGACAACTTATGTAGTTACTTTTGGGGGAATGTGGACAGCAGACTGTCACGAGCTTTTTCTGGCCGAGATTTGACCTCGTGGGCGCGCACGCCCAGCACGGCGCCGTGCACGTCCCCTGAACACACACATGCAGGAAGGCACACACACGCGCGCACCCCCCCTACTTCCCCGCACTCACCGGCACCCCCGCCGCACACACACAGGAGCGCACCTACACATACAGAGCCCTCCCCACCCCCCCGCCGCCGCATACATCGAAGCGCTCAACCCCCCCCACGCCGCCGCCGCATACATAGAAGAGCCCCCCCCTCCCCCGGCCGCCGCCGCATACATAGAAGAGCCCCTCCCCCGGCCGCCGCCGCATACATAGAAGTGCCCCCCCTCCCCCGGCTGCCGCCGCATACATAGAAGAGCCCCCCCCTCCCCCGGCCGCCGCCGCATACATAGAAGAGCCTCCCCCGGCCGCCGCCGCATACATACTAAGCCCCCCTCCCCCCCCAAAGCCGCCGCATACATACAAGCGCTCCCCCCCAGGCCCCACTTACCGTCATTCTAAAGTCTTGCAGCCTCCGCGGGGCTCTCCCTCGGGCATGGGAGCCCCGCGTCACCAGCACTGCTTCTCTTTTTCATTCGCGGCCGATGAGAGGCGGGCCGCTTTGAACTACAAAATGACGTAACCAACATAACGTTTGTAGTTCAACGCGGCCCATTCCGAAGGCTGGTGTGTTGGAGCTAAAGTACCTTGCTCGGTTAGTGTTCTTGCACCTACGCATTTCCCAATCCCTGTTTCTCGTTTCATGGAAGACAGTTCTCTGTTGAACCGCTTATCAGAGCCAGGACTGAGTGATATGAGAGAATCAATGGCCTCGGTGAATCATGCCTCCACTCTGGCAACACTTGGTTCAGTGCCAGAAACATGCTTAATATCAGGCGCTGTGAGGGTCAGATTTCCTCAAAGTTGTTGAGGGCTATGGTCTTTCGTTGAGGGGAGGGGTGTTGTGATCTGACTATTTTACTGGGCGTATATTTTAGTGGCAGAGAAACTAAAAATAGGTTTGTAAGATGGTTACGCCTGCCAATTGTGTAGCGAAGTGCCAGAAATCTGTTCCTAGGGGGCAGTGCCTGCAGGCTGCAAGAAAAGAATCACTGGCTCGGTCCGAGCTGGGAGCAAATAACGATTGGTCTCTTGGTGCCCTTATCCCCCACCCCAGAAACTACGCGGCAGAATCTGTGCATGTAAAGAAGCTGGAAAGAATACATGGAATTACCGGTGTGTTTTACACTGCATGCAATTTAATTGCAAGTTAGTCCACATTCCAACTTCTGAAACATGGATTTGGAAGGTAAAACCAGCCAAGGTCGGGCAGAGACGTCAAGAGGCAATAATAGTTTTTATCCAGCGCATTTATTTCCCAACTATCCTATCTATCCTGCGAATTATACAAGTGCCTGCTGCCCCAGGCAGTGACTTTAACTGGGCGCGCTGGGCTCAGTGGGAGTGCGTCTTATTCCAGTCAATGCGCGCTTCTCCTCCTCTGTTTCCCTCGTTTTTTGTGGCCTTCTCTATTTTCTGGCAGGAGTGCTGGGGCATAAACAGTGCTTCGAAAGCCTTTGCATGGCCACACTGTTATCATTCGCTCGTTTCTGTTAAAATAATAACAACTTGCATCATTTTTAAAGTTGCACCATTCGTCCGTTTTTACTGGTCTCAGCACGTCTCAAGCCCATTTAGCCCATTTTCGTTTGCGATGTAATGGCATTCTAACATCGCATGCATTGTAATTGCATGCGATGTTAATGCCATCGCGCCGTTGTACCATGCGGACTAATAGGCTGCGATGTGAACGACCAAGCGATGTAAACGTCGCGGTGCGATAGCACCGCGATGTATTTACATCGATGTAGTGGGTGTTTCCCAATTTTAGAGCAGATGTTTCTAAACTGCTTTGAAAAAACCTCTAAAGTTGTGTACTTTACGTACATTTTTGGAGACTCGATTGGCTGGAAGAAGGGTTGTGCAGTTTGTATGTAACACAGATATAATGTTCAGTAACCATTGCACACTAGGCACCCACCCTTTTCCTCTCCAGTGAGGCATTTTATTGCTCTCCTTCAACTTGTGTATCTGATGCTTACAGTGGTTTAATAATTTTGCTATTCCATGGCCATTTCCCTTTTGTGGCATGTTTTTAGAACCTGTTAAGCCTTATACATCTGTCAGCATGATTTGTATGAAGGGGGCCTAGGGATGGCTAACTTCTATCTGTACTATTTAGCATCCACGATTAGTTCAGTGGGGGGTGGGTGAAACCCATCCTCCTGGTGGGAACGAGCTGCATCATCAGAGCTGTGTGAATAATTACTGCGTCAGCCCGTGCCTGAGGTGCATCATCAGAGCTGTATGATAGTAACAGCTGTCAGCCCGTGCCTGAGGTACATCATCAGAGCTGTGTGAATAATAACAGCGTCAGCCCCGTGCGTGAGGTGCATCATCAGAGCTGTGTGAATAATAGCAGCGTCAGACCCGTGCGTGAGGTGCACCATCAGAGCTGTGTGAATAACAGCTGTGAGCCCATGCGTGAGGTGCATCATCAAAGCTGTGTGAATAATACCTCCGTCAGCCCCGTGCCTGAGGTGCATCATCAGAGCTGTGTGAATAATAACAGCTGTCAACCCGTGCCTGAGGTGCATCATCAGAGCTGTGTGAATAATAACTGTGTCAGCCCCGTGCGTGAGGTGCATCATCAGAGCTGTGTGAATAATAACAGCTGTGAGCCCGTGCATGAGGTGCATCATCAAAGCTGTGTGAATAATAACAGCTGTGAGCCCGTGCCTGAGGTGCATCATCAGAGCTGTGTGAATAATAACAGCTGTGAGCCCCGTGCTGAGGTGCATCATCCGAGCTGTGTGAATAATAACAGCTGTGAACGCGTGCCTGAGGTGCATCAGAGCTGTAAAAATAAAAACTGCGTCAGCCCTGTGCGTGAGGTGCATCATCAGAGCTGTGTGAATAATAACTGTGAGCCTGTGCGTGAGGTGCATCATCAGAGCTGTGTGAATAATAACAGCTGTGAGCCCGTACCTGAGGTGCATCATCAGAGCTGTGTGAATAATAACTGCGTCAGCCCCATGCGTGAGGTGCATCATCAGAGCTGTGTGAATAATAACAGCTGTGAGCCCGTGCCTGAGGTGCATCATTAGAGCTGTGTAAATAATAACAGCTGTGAGCTCATGCCTGAGGTGCATCATCAGAGCTGTGTGAATAATAACTGCGTCAGCCCCGTGCGTGAGGTGCATCATCCACATTGCTCAGGTCATCCAAATTCCTGCACTCTCTACCACACTGCTTTCAAGAACAGCATACTCTTGCACACACTCTCACTGCTCACCAATTCAAAGTTTGCTAAAATATTTATGCAACGCATTGTCATACACAATGCCCATAACTCAAACTTTAATGCTGCGAGACCTATTGCATTTTAAATGCTTGTTGTAACCAGGAGTCGGTTATGCAGCTTAGCTGCAATATCATCCCCCTGTTACAATGTGCAGTGCAGTGTTTTCCACATGCACCACCCTGCCCACCAAGCGCCCCCCATCGCAGCCGGTCCGACTCAATTGCCAGGGCCGATTTGTATTCCCAGTCCGGCCCTGACTATTATACAACAGTTTCCGAATGAGCAGCAATTTGGCAGAAGACAGCGCCTGACATTTGGCCTGAGTCTTTGAGCTCAGTAAATGTGACAAAATAAATACAAATTTTAAAATCCACTTTATTGCTTGTTTACCTTCTGAACACCGGCATGATTATTTAGAGAAGGGCTGCAACCTCCCCTAACCCCCCACCCGCTCCCAGGTGGCAACCAGGTGCAGTTCAGAAAGGGCATCACTGGCAAATTTGGTTTTACAAGCAGTAGGAGCTGGAGAGAGCAATGGATTGACAACTTGCAACCAACCAGAACCAAGGGAGAAATGCATCGTTGTGGGGATAAAAAACTTATTTATTTATGTAATGGATGTGCAATGCACTTGTGGCAACAATGTGAAAATTAAGAGCAAAAAAATATATAATCAAAGTGAATCAAGGACTTGGTGGAAGTAGGTGCCTACTTACAAAGGTATATTTGGTTGTAAATGTATACTTACGACCAAAGTAACCTTTTTTACGCTTGCAAGGAATTTCCAAATGGTTTCCTGGCAGGTGTAAAACCATTTACAGGGGGTGGAGATCTCCATCATGAGTGCATACATTTCAGCAGTCAAAAGCAACCCAAGAGGTGGGAATTGGGTAGTCTATGGCGTGGTTTGCCTTAGAAGATTAATAATGCCACAAATTGTGACTCATCCCCGTTTCACCCTGTAAAGAGTTGGAAATGTACTCCAGGCAAGGGCTGGCTTAACTCCTCTTCTTTGGTGGGAAGGGGAACGGATCAACCCCAGTTTGCTGGAGGCGTAGGAGAAGGCACTTTCTTCATGGTTAAAATATATTCCTCTAGGAGAAAGGCTCTGCTTTGGATAATGCTATCTGAATAGAAAGAAGTAGGAAAAACACGTTCTGGCAGACGTGGAGATCTTTTCCTGTATGTTTCCTATTTTTTTGTTATCACAGCCCATAGTGGTTTGACAGTGATATTCTTCTGCACTGTAAAACAGCAAAGTACTAACAGGTTTCCTGAAATATGGTCCTTATGGTAAAATGTCAAGAATGCCAACATTTTTTAAATGGCCATTGTGTTCTGGATAAAGGATTTGGAGAGGCCAAGATAGACACAGTTGCCATATTCTAGCTTCGACTGGATTAATGCTTAGGTAATTTATCTATAAGAAAGGAAGTGATCGATGAGTGAATTTTCCATAGCATTCTTCAAATTAAGAAGCATGAAGATTCTAGTGTGTTGATTTGAGAGTTTAATGATAGGAGGTGATTCAAATGCAGTCCCTAAACTCCAGGCCTTCGTTACATGGCCTACAGAATTGCCCATGCTCGCTGGCATTCAGGAACCATACCAAAATTAACAGAGAAAATCTGTTTTACCTGTGTTCAATTTAACCATCCAGCAAAGTATATATTTTAAAGAGCTTTGAAAGGAAGACGGTTGTGATGTGATACCCAGAGCGATGAACCTGAAAAATTACTATACCAATAAAATTGAAAAGAACTGGGGGCAGCTCAGTTCCCTGTTTTCAGTGAAGAAGAACCACAGTACGCTGGATTGATCAATTTTAATATCTAGAAAAGAAGATAGTTGAGTGTTAGGTGATGCTTTTGTAATTTTTGGTGTGCAAGGCAAATGGGAATTTGATCTGTAATTGATGTGAATCATGTTTTGCATTAGGAAATTCACTAAAGTATTAGGCACATATAATACTTAGGCTTAAAATAAGTAAGTTCTACTGAACTTAGGGTTGGGTAAGTTAAGGGTCTAGCACACCCTTTCTCCAACCTGTGAGTTTAGTTCCCACTAGGTTAGGTAGGTGCATACACCACATCGCACATAGTTATGCCTTATAAAGGAGAATCCAGTGGCTTACTGCCTTCTAGGTACAAAGAATTTACATTTCTGGAATTGAAAGCCATGTGTGTTCCTAGAAAGCTGAAGACAGGGAGAAATGCCAACGCCTAATGTCTCATTGAGGTATTACTCTTAGATGTCCTTAGGAAGTCCCTTGGGTCAAATGAGGTAGAAAGAGTGGGTGGGGCAGGGAATGAGTGTAGGTCAGGAGGTGAGACCTTTTATGACCTAGACTCAAATCCTGGCCAGGAGGACCCAAATGGGTACACCTGGAAAACTAAGACCTTCCTGTTGAGACTGGAGAAGGCCATGAAGGTCCTTTCTTTATTCCTCCAGGAAGGGTGCAAAGTTTACCTAGGAGATCTAGATCTCCCTCTGCAGAATCTAACCATTCAGGATAGTCTGCAGGGACCTCCATATCTAACTAGGGGGATAACTCTTATGATAGGGAGTATACATTTCTTGAGCTTGAGAAAGCTAGGCTTAGGCTCAGGCAAAGGCAATTGGCTCTAGATAAAGAGTCCCTAGTAGTCCAGAAAGCTAGGAAAAGATTGGGACTAGAATCGTTCCATGGTGGCAGCAACAGTGTCCCTAGGATTAAGGAGTATTCTTATGATCATATGAACTTGAGCAAGATTGTACCTCCCTACCATGGTGGGGATGACATCCACAAATGGATAACTGCTTTAGAGAGGGCCTGTAAAGTACAGAAGGTCCCTCAAGAGCAGTGGGCAGTTATTGTGTGGTTCTCCTTTGCTGACAATGGTAGTGATATGCTCCTCACTGTTAGAGAAGACGATGCTGACAACTATTCAGTCCTGAAGAATGTTCTCATTGATGGGGTAGGTTTAACCACTGAACAGTACAGGATTAGGCTCAGAGACACCCAGAAGACGCAGACTCAGGACTGGGTTGACTTTGTAGATTGTGCTACTAAGGCTCTGGAAGGCTGGTTACTTGGCAGCAAAGTGAATGATTTCAAGGGATTGTACAGTTTGATTATGAGGGAGCAGATCCTTAATAAATGCCAAAATCAGTAATTTCATCAATACCTGGTTGACTCTGATCTGACTTCCTCTCAAGAATTGGGAAAGAAGGCCAATAAGTGGGTCAAAACCAAGGTGAAGCAGAAAAACCAGAACACAGGTGGTGACCAGAAGACGCAAGATGCTAAACCTTCAGATAAGGGTAGGGCAAAGGATAAAGACCAGATGTATTCATCAGGGCCCCACAAACCTGCATCTGGGGGGAGTCACAGTCTAACAAAGGTAAAGGTAAGAAGAAACCTTGGTGCTTCTGATGTAAGGAAAAAAACATTAGACGAGATGCCAATTGTCCAAAGGCCAAGGATTCACCTCCTACCACCACAACCCCATGGGCAACTGTTCCTCCTAGTTCAGCTTTAGTGGTGGTCAGGGAACAAGGGATTAGTAGGGTTAATCTTGGGCTCTGAGATGGGTACTGACCTAGTCAGAACTCCAGCTCAGGCTGTACTTGTCTGTGATGGAGGCATGGATATTGCCTCCTTATTTGTCAGCCCCAGTAATCTGGGCAAATACAGACAGCAGTCTTTGATCAATGGCAAGTGCAAGGCCAGTGCATATAGGGACACAAGAGCAAGTGTCACCATGGTGACAAAAGATCTTGTGGACCCTGACCGGATCATACTTGGTGAAATGTACCAAGTGACCAATGCTAATAATGTCAGGATAGACCATTCCTTGGACGTTGTTATTTCAGCTTGGGAGGGGTAATTTGGCTCTTAGAAGGTTGTGGTTAGCTCAGACCTCCCTGTGGCGTTTGTATGGCAATGATTTAGAAACTTCAGCCTGGGCTGATGTGGAACTCAGGACACATGCAACAATGTTGTGCATCTCTGCAGATGTGTTTGCTGTGACTAGGTCACTAGAAGGAGCAGGAGGGGTAAAGCAGTGTCATCCCCGAGGCTCAGAGTGAGGATCAGTTTCCTGAGGGGGATGATCTCAGTCCCTGTGAAGGAACTGTCTCAGATGAACTTGAACCTGATCAGGTTGAGTTCTTGGGGACAGGGGGCCCTTCCAGGAAAGATCTGAGTCAGGAGCAGCAAACCTGCCCCTCTCTTGAACACCTCAGACAGCAAGCTGCTACTAAGGCTGCTGGGAGTATCAGTGGGCCCAACAGGATCCATTGGGGTGAGGGACTCCTATACTCAGAAGGTAGGGACCCCAAGCCTGGTGCCACCAGGAGGATGGTCATACCTCTGAAGTTTAGGGGCTTCCTACTTACCTTGGCATATGATATTCCCTTCGCAGGACACTTAGGCCAAAGCAAGACTTGGGACAGGCTTGCCCCTCACTTTTACTGGCCTCACATGTCAGAGGACACCAAGGAGTTCTGTCGCTCCTACACCACCTGTCAAGCCAGTGGTAAGTCAGGTGGTGTCACAAAGGCTCCCTTCATACCACTACCTGTGGTGGGAGTTCGCTTTGAGAGAGTTGGGATTGACATAATTGGTCCCAAGAACCCTCCAACTGCATCTGCTAATTACCATCTCTAATGTCTTAATTTGTTCAGAATTACAGGAAACCACTGGTATTAACTTAATTGCAAATGCACGATCTAGTGGGTCGATCGTGGGAGCCGAACAGGAAGTACACCCCACTCGGAGTCCATGCAGTGTATTGTGTGTCTGATTCCTGCAAGCTTCTTGAGAGATGGTAAAAATATTATTGCTTGATGTATTCAATAGAACAAATCATAATCAATTTTACTAATATAATCAATACTTTAATCTGTTACTTTGTTCAGAATTACAGGAAAACACTGTTCTCAACTTAATACCAAATGTATGATTTCCGGAGGGGGTTGAGAGATCTGACCAGGAAGTAAATCGCCCTCAGAGTTCAACGCAGGGGATTGTGTGTTCAACTCTCACAAGCATCTCTCGAGAATCACCACATTTATCTAAAAAATAAAAATGAATATTACAACCATATTTTAATGACTCTTTACCGATTAACATTATATAATAACTGAGCACATAAAAAAACTCTAAACAGTAGATTAAATCAAAATATAGAACTCTAGTAAGTAATCACACACGTGAACAATAGATATATATACTGAAACAATACTATAAAATGTTCAAAAACGGATTACTCTCTTTCTGAATAATATTCATGACTTTAATGTAAAAACAGATACAAAGGCTATAACAAGTATGCTATTACAATATTAGTAAACATGCTATTTTAATTTTGCAATATGAGAGTCAGAAGAAGGGAGGAGATAGACAATTTCAACACAAATATTGCTGTATTAGTCTGTTTTACACTCAAACATAATTTGTAAAAAAAATATTTAGCCAAGTGTGCACCCTTTCCAGTTAAATTACAATACAAAAGCAATTCCCTTTCAGAATAATGTCCGCACACAGGATATATTATTCAGTTATTCTAACATACATAAACATAAAAATAATTCACTGTTAAAATAATTCACTGGAAAAAACAAAGGTTAAAGTAATATTAGAGTTAGGTGTGATAAAAGGTCTGCATTTTTTTTTAAAACTCAGAAATTTGCTACAAGAAAATGGTTAAAGTAATGTTATAGTTAGGTGAATTCATAAGTTACAACATTAACATTTGAAATTTTTAAAAAAACACGTAAATTCAACAGTTAAAGTTAGCAGCACTGTCTATAACTTGCGCACCGCTATGCACTGCTTATGACCTCACGTACGATATCACTAAAAGCATGTTCTATGACATCATTGATGACATCACTGATGATATCATCCAAACTTTGCTTTTGCACATGTTGCTCTACAAATTAATATAACATTAGAGGCATGACAGTGAGTTAAAAATTAGCTCAGGGGAAAATCACCCATTATTACTGTCACCACACAAGGAACTCACTTAGATTCTGAAGTGAAAACAACCATTATATGCAACATTGACCCTATAGCATTCACTTTACAGGTAGCATAGATCAAATTAACAATCAACCACAGATACAATTCCAATGTTCAATATCTATACAATTGTTGGCAGAAAGTCAAAATAGTGCATGCCAGTTAAAAAAGAAATTCCCTAATATGGGCAGCCTTTACCTGTATCAAACCCTTGACACTCACCAAACCTACATTGCGAAATAAAGTTGAAATGAGCCAAAAGATAGGTATTGTAAACAGTTTTTTCTCTATGAGGAGAGTTTACTCTATATCACACTCTCTGCGGACTGTGAAAGTCTCAAGAGAAATGAACCACAAAGTATTAAAACAAAATCTACTAAGAACAGTGTACACTCTATGCAACCATTGTAAAAAACACTAGTTGCTCAAAATACCCACAAATTAAAGGTGCTAAAGAACATATTACCTGCATCATTCAAACTGTGGACTAAGCTTTACAGATAGCTCATCTATTCTAGCAATACTATCACATGTGCATATCTTAGAACCTGATTATGGTGGTGGTCGAACTTTTGTCCGACCACCATCCTATTGGGGATGGGACTGCCTGTCTAGTTGTCGGCGGTCCCGCCATAGGGATTACAATGCGTCCGCCTTCAAGGTGGTTGCAATGTGTATGGTTTGTATTGGGGCGTGTGCTGCGGGCTGCAAGCACATGCCGCTGTACAGAAAATACACATTTTGTATATCCCTGCACTATGTGGCGAGTGCCATGTGGAGCCCTCCACATGGAGCAGGAATATGTAGGAGGACACCATAGGTGCCCACTAGAACCCAAGGTCAAGAGTAGGGAGGGAAAGGGGGCTTGTTAGGGCCCCCCAAAGTCCCTTTCCACCTGCCTTTTCATGGCGGGGTAACCGTCATAAAACGGCAGGCAGAAAGGGACATTGTAATCCCTACGGTGGTGCCTAAGTATGCATCCCAACTGTTGTATGGACACAAGTCCCTCCGATGGACTGACGGGTACCTTGAGCCCATCAGATCCATGGCGGTTGGTCTCTCTGACCGCCTACCATCCGCCTGCCATTGTATTGTGGCGGGCGGTTAAGCGGTGTCTGATGGCGGTGGGACCACCACCGACGGCCTTACAGTGGCGGTCCCACCGACATTGGATTGAGGCCCTTAGTTCCTGGTACACACAGGGCCCAATTCACAGAAGTAATCTGAGAAAAAATCCTAAACTTACTACTTTTGATATTCACAGAAGGCATTTAGTAGTAGAAAAGTTAGGATTTTGTCTTAAGTCTGTCTTAAGTCTGCCTTAAGTCTACCTTGTGTCTTTCTCCAGTCTGTCTTAAATCAAACTTAAGACAAAATCCTAACTTTACTACTACTAAAAGGCTTTCGTTGAAAACCAAAAGTAGTACGTTTAGGATTTTGTCTCCGATTAGTTCTGTGAATCGGTCCCATAGTCTTCTATGATAAGTGTAAATTATCATGCTGGCAAGATTCTCTTTAATACCTCAAGGCAGCTTACAAAATTTTATTTATACTATGTAAAATCTTTCTCCTGCTGGAAACTTTTTCTGTAGAACCAAACAACTTGTGTGACGCATTTATGAAAAAGGTCAACTGTCACCTGCACACAGAGTTACTCTTTATAAAAAAAATGATAATGTGTACACTACTTCTACGCAGCCATGATGCATTTTGAGCACATGTATTTTGTAAACACTTACACAGATTAGTTGAATCAAAGCTGTGAAACATTAGGTAGAATAGTAATATGACAGCTACCCATCGTTATGTAAACTATAAAACAAACTACCACACTCATTGTAGGATCTCATCAGTGATGTCATCAATGATTTCATTTGAGACTTCATCAGTGATGTCATAAATGATGTCGCAGCGCGAGTCCGATTTTGGATTCTCTCTCTCTCTCTCTCTCTCTCTCTCTCTCTATATATATATATATATATATATTACCTACTGGCGGTCGCCAGTAGGTATATATAGTTAGGATTTTTTCTCTATGGGATTTTTGAAAATTCTATGTCTAATAACTTTGGCGTTTGTGGACGGAATTGGCTGAAATTTTCAGGAAAATGGCACATTTTGTTTCTGAGCAGCCCCTGAAAATTTTGGGGGGGTTCGTCAAGGGGGGGCCGAGAAAAAAGGGGGGTCCCAAAACGCGTTTTTCCCATGTTAATTTCCATAGGGCGGTTGGCCTCACTTTTAGCCCGAACGACTGAATGGATTTGCACGAAACTTGGCAAAATTGTAGGGACTGGTAGCCCGATGTGCCTTTTGTAGGTCTCAATATATGTGCTCCAGTGGATTTTGAGAAATTAACGTTTAAAAAAAGATATATATCTGTAACAGCGGACCGGGCAGCGCTCCAGGACGCGTACTTTTCGCGCAACGGAGCTTTGTGAAGCGAAGCTGATTGGTTCTCCGGCGTCTGTCAACATTCCAAACAGTCCGTAGCGGCCGCCATCTTGTCTCTCGGTAGGATCGAGAGACAAGAGGAGGCCAAAGCGAAGGGGCAAATGACCATAAGGGGGCATAGTACATTGTCGCTGACCCCCTAGGTTTGATGTGGAGGTTTTAAAAGGGCCCCGCGGGGCAAAAAAAAAAATAATAATAATAATCGAACGGCTGAATGGATTTGCACGAAACTTGGCAAAATTGTAGGGACTGGTAGCCCGATGTGCCTTTGCTAGGTCTCAATATATGTGCTCCAGTGGATTTTGAGAAATTAACGTTCAAAAAAAGATATATATCTGTAACAGCGCTCCGCTTCGCGTACTTTTCGCGTTACGGAGGTTTGCGAAGCTGATTGGTTTTTCGGCGTCTGTAAACATTCCAAACAGTCCGTAGCGGCCGCCATCTTGTCTCTCGGTAGGATCGAGAGACAAGAGGAGGCCAAAGCGAAGGGGCAAATGACCATAAGGGGGCATAGTAGATTGTCCCTGACCCCCTAGGTTTGATGTGGAGGCTTTGAAAGGGTCTCGCAGGGCAAAAAAAAAATATACCGTTTTTTTAGTTTTTTTGCGTGGAGTGCGCCCGGTTCGCGAACCGGGAAGCGTTCTGGGGAGCGTACTTTCTTGAAAATTAGTGAAAAAAGTTAGAGTCAAATAATAATTGTGAGTGATCAGATGTAGGGTAGCTCTGAGAAGAGCTTTTGGGTTTATGGTACATTTAGGTACTTATAAGTAGGTACCAATGCACAGTCTTAAATTCAGAGTAAAAACTCTGTTGCCCTCATCTGAGAAGTGAACTCCATCTCCTCTGTAGATATCTTGCATGTAGTAACGCAAGTTATTGTTGTACAGGGAGCCCATTCCATGGTCTCTCATGTAAGCTGAAACAGATTTGTTTACATGCTTCCTCGATTTCTCAATTTGTGGACAAAATTGGTTCGACCACCTCCATTTCTGTCTTTGGCATATATTTGAATATACCAAGGCAGTCTGAGGAAAAAGTGCCATCAATTGCTCAAAGGTGTCCTTTAAAAGCATTTCCAGACCTACCCCAGTCAAAGTGCCCAAATCATTACCTCCACAGTGCACAATTAACAGGTCAGGTTTTGGCAAATGCATAAAGGTTTTCACCAATGGTATCAATTGGTGACATTTTAATCCTCTGTGGCCAAACCACTTAATTTCCACATCTTGTAAATTGAGGTTAGGTAAATTCCTGTTTTCAGCGTACCTTTGAGCCCAATAGATGTAACTATGTCCAACAATCCAGACAGAAAACATGGTGAGAGAAGGTTCTGCTGCAGTCAGAGGAAGTGTGGCAATGCAATGGCAGTTGAAAAAATGAGAGTGTAAAATGAAAAAAACTGAGGAGTTTCTGTGTTAATGAAGCAGTAAGAGTGATTGGTGGATTTTGATTGCTGAAAACAGAAAGTTAGTGTGCATGGATGAGTTCGTTGAAAGATGTATTTTGAGTGGCGAAGAAAAAATCATTAAATGAAAGAATGCTCTGGATATGCAGGTGCACTGAGAGTTCAGAGTTCAATTGCAACATTGTTGTGTGAGAGGTCTTGCAAGAGGTGGTTGCTATGCAGAAAAAGCAGAGAGGGGGCAGAGGGGGGAAGGGTTTTGCTTTGAAAAAAAGTGAGGGAAGAGTTTTGATTGGGTGACATGAGAGATATGTGTGAGGAATTACAGCATTTCTGTGCTTTTGATAGCTGCAGACTCTGGAGTGCATACCTTTTGCTCTGCTGAAGACAAATTGGTGTGTTTCTGAGATTGTTTTGAAACTCAAAGTATTTGCTAAGGTGAGAAAAGATTTCTTTAATTTAGATAGAAAATAGTGTGCTTTAAGGAGAAAATTATGAAGAAAGTTGTGTTTTTCAAATGTTGCTTTGTCTCAAGTGTTTCACAAATAGATTTTGTTTCTTTGAGAAATTGTAATTGGAGAAAATGTGAAGTATTAGTACTGACAGGGCTTTTATGTGCATAGGAGCTGTGGAGTGTTTTCAAATTATGACTGGTAAATCGTTATTGAGAAAAAGCAATGGTTTTAATATTGATGAGAAGGACATAATGGTGTCTGCTTCTTTATAAGGTAATTGAGAGTCTCTGATGTTATTTTTCCCATTTCAATGTAAGAAGTTTGTCTGTGGAGCAAATTGCTTGTAAATATGCTCCCACCTGTGCATGGCAAATTTAGATTTTGAATGTTTCCGTTACATAGGCATGTTAAAGGTGACTGAAACATGCTGCAAAGGCAATCAAAAAATGCTTTTATGTGTCTTAAGGACATTTTAAGTCATTTCCCCATGTGCAGTGTTTTCAAATTATGAGTTGAAAATCGTTTTTGAGGTAAAGGAATGTTTTCAAAATTTATGTGCGCCATATGACCCCAAATTTCTTTTTCAGGGGTGCAGCAGGGTGTTCTTGAGACACCCCTGCACCGTCGGAAAAATTCGTAATTTGCGATGAGGTAATTGCTAATCGCAAATTGCACCTTCATTCCTATGGGCCTCCTGCTGCATGGAAATGAATGGGTAATTTGTAATTAGCAAATAGGTCATCGCAAACTAGGAATGGTAAAGAATCGCTATTTATTCCTTAAAGTTCGCTATTTAGGAAATGCAAAAAACTTTGATGATACATATGGCGGTTCATCTCTAACAAGATAAGAAGCATAGGGATAGATTTATGATGACTGGCGCATCACCAGGGATGTGTTAGTCATTCTGTGCCGCTGTTCCGTCACCTATGGTGTGCTGCATTTACAATGCGGCGCATCATGGGGCAAAAACAGCACAGATGCGTGACGTATTTGTGCCGTAAAGTTGGCGCATTGCTGGAGTTGTATCGCAAGTGTGATGAAGCTCCAGTAAGGCTGAGGGGTGGCCCTGTCGCAGGGTTTCTGTTCTGACACAGAACTGTGGACAGAGGATTGGAACCTCGGCGAATTAGGGTGTCCCAAAACTCACCTTAGTAATCAAAACCCCTTAGCAAGCTAGGTACAGTGTCACATTGGATATAACAAACTCTCAATGTTTAGACAATCCAGAATATGAACTTATAGTACCTCAGGATACGTGGAACTCATGAACAGTCGGTCGTTATATATTTCTTAGAAACCAGAACATGGAGTTAAGAAGAACACATGTGTATTTGAAATGTTTATTTACTAATGCCGTCTTCTCAGGCGTAGTATCTTAGATTATACAAGTACACATATTATCAGTAGCAAAATTACCAGCATAGTCAATAGTACATAAAAAGCGAATGGTGACAGTATGTTAACATGCTGTAAATGAATAAGAGTTAGCAACACTTATAAGCAGCCGCGGGCCGTGGAGGGAGTTACGGTGGGGCAGGGAGGCGGGGAGGGGGAGGGGCAGGGTGGAGAGGGTCCACCCTGCCCCTCCCCCTCCCCGCCTCCCTGCCCCACCGTAACTCCCTCCACGGCCCGCGGCTGCTTATATCTCACCCTCCCTAATACACATAATATATTATTTGCTAAGAAGGTCTCTTTGTGTTGGTTTAGGGCGTGCCGATACTTTAGTGTCTTAGATTTGAAGGAATCACATCAGTATACACCAGCTCTCTCTTCATGTGAATCGCATCAAGTGTTGTGTATGTGTGTTCGGCAAAGCAATATAAAACCCGCCTCATGCTCAGAATTGGGAGAAGCTGCACTTATGTTATGAGTATGAAGTCGTGGAGATCAGACCTCATAACAATTCTGTATCGTGTTGTTCTTGAAACTTCAGCACTCGCTGTACAGATATAGTTTAAGAAGTAAAGCAGATAGTAGAGCAATAACATATTATTCTCATGTAAATCACGATGAACTATTAGGTTGAAAGCTAAAGCAAAAACTAAGTGTCGTGTGCAGAAGTTGCAAAAAAGGAAAAAATGGCGTTTAAACCGGTAATGAGTCCATGCTAACTTAACACGGTGTAAAGATATCCAGGACCTAGATGACACCTCCCCATGATCCGGAAACGAACTGAATAAGATAATAGAAGTGCCATCTCATGAGAGCAGATTGCAACTTTATATGTGGACGGTCCGCAAGGTAAAACATTAAAAACTAGGAAAATGTAATGCTAAAGAAAAATAAAACAGCCAAGTACTTTATCGAGTCTTAAGCCAATAGGCAAGCTAAATAATAAAAACTTGACAAATAAGTTAATGAATTGTCAATGAAATGCTAGTACTCGGCATATCAAACATGAAAAAGGTCTATGACATAACTGTGTATGCAAAATAAGCTACAACAGCCTCCAATAGGAAGTCAATGTCTTCATCCGAAAAGAGTTCAGCCATCCAATTTAAAAGCGGAAAAGAACATAAGTGCTCTCCCAGCACCGGATCCTCTATCAACATCAGAGGACAGCTCGGTGGGTTTTCAAGAAAGCTCTGTTCCAAGAAAGACTGTGTTGCCGCCAGTAAATTCCAGGGACCAATTAGTCCATGCATCAATGCCACAGCCATAATCCTTTCGCCAGGACAAACCAACTCGTGAGTAATGATAGGAGTCATCAGCTGATTAAAGTCGACGTCAGGAGAAACCGGTCCGCAGAGACACAAATCAATGGCCCAATCGAAATCACAGGTCAGGCAGTGAAATACAGGCTGGACACAGGTGAAGTAGGAGAATCGAAAAGATAATCCATATGCCGTGCTTAATATCGCCAACGGCATTGTGCCATAATATTCTAGCATGCGATTGCGGAACAGTGTCAGCAGCTGCAGGGCGGGAGCTTGCACAGGAGGGACATCCATATTTAAAAATGTAAAAAAGCACAAGAGCGTCCGCTGGTAATGCAAGTAAAAATGGGAATCCACGAAGCAGAGTGGAAAAAATAGAATGAAAGAAAGCAGGGATGACTCCAAAGATTTTCTCAAATGAAGTCACGAGACCACTGGTAACAACTTTAAAAAAGTGCGCCAGGCCCTTTGTGGAGGACGCGTTAGAGATAGTCCGAACCATCTTGCTGAAATGGAAAGGCGAATCTGTATTTAAAAGGGTCTGCACCTCTGTACGGGTGTTCGCTGTGTGAAGCACGAAAGTTTCACGGGCCGAACTCAAGGCCACCTCTCTCTGAGACAAAAGAGCTCTTATTCTTGGCATGCCGTTGAAATGTGCTCCCAAGGTTGGTATTTGTGGCCAGATTGAAAACTCCCTATGTTCATGTGTGGGAGGAAATAGAACATTTCTGCAGCAAATAACCCGTTCATTTACTGTTACGATAAAATGAATACTTTTAATTAACCCAGAACAATCTTCATTATTGAGCATCAAATAACTACCATTTTCCAAGAACTTGAACGTGGGGATGATAGCAGGAACTGGTGTGCCTTGCAACACGCAAGCCATATTTGGTCGGTGTTTGTTGCATGAACCGTGTAACTGTATGTGCCTACACATTAGTGAATGATCTGGCGTCTCAGTGCATTCCTCTCCATTCAGATAAAGTTCTTGATCATCTTTGAAAATCTGTATGTGTATGGAAGCGACCAGACCTCATGAAGAAAACCACTACCTAAAGGTTAATAACGACCTATTGGTATATATTTCATACAATTTGAAAACTTATATAAAGCAAAAGGCAGCGTTATTAAACCGTGGATAAGGCACGTTGCCAAAGCAGTCAACCTTTTGGATTTATACTGGAAATGTTAAAGGAAGAATTACGGAGTAGGGCCTGTAAATCTTTAATGGACAACGAGTAAAATTACTCCAACCATCATATTCCTCTAACTCCGGGATAGTAGGGGTGTTTAATTTTTTAGAAGTAGCCAATCCAAAGCATTTGGTCTGGGAAATTGTTTCATTCACAAACAACATATGATTTGGGATGAGACATGCACGGTGGAAAGCCTCAGTGCCTTGTACCTGCCAGGTTCGTGAACCCCAAACTGATGTAGATCCTGGATATTTTTACTCTGTGTTACGTTAGCATGGTCTCATTACTGGTTTAAACGCCATTTTTCCTTTTTTGTAACTTCTTTACACGACACTTAGTTGTTGCTTTAGCTTTCAGCCTACCTGCGTCAAGATCTATGCCTGCTTCAAGCAGGCGCAGGGTTTTGATGTAGCTTTGTCCTATCTGATTGTAAATGCGGCACACCGTGGGTGGCAGAGCAGCGGTGCACGTTAACTGGTGCATCCCTGGGGATGTGCTAGTTAATATAAATCTGCCCCTTTACATTTAATTATGTGCAGGGGACACAGAGTAGGTGAGGTTTATCCAAGGTTAAGAAGAGATGAGTCCTGTTCAGTGAAAAATTGGAGATAGGCTTCAGTATATTATATACTTAAGTAGTGTGTTAAGTTTTTGATGACTGTTATTAATTTACTGTTGGGTAATAGTGGTTAATAACATTTTTTATTATATTTTACCACAGATTGAACTGCAGATTATTTCAAGATTTTAGGATGCCTAGCAAAGAAAGAGTAAGAAAGGCTGCAAAACGTCAAAGAC
Source organism: Lissotriton helveticus (assembly GCF_964261635.1). NCBI lineage: Eukaryota > Metazoa > Chordata > Amphibia > Caudata > Salamandridae > Lissotriton > Lissotriton helveticus. The sequence goes on along the minus strand of NC_136061.1, from coordinate 1,513,270,899 downwards.
AGCAGGACCATGGAATAATGCAGCAGTCCTCTAACAAAAAGATTTGTCAAGTCACCAAGAAAGCACCGGGTAAGAGTCCAAAAACAGTCATAAGAAATATGTGTAGTAAAAAAAATATTACTACAGAAAATGTTTCAGTCCAGAAAAGGAGAAAGAATTCAAATGGTAAGGAAAGGCCAATGAGAAATGTTACTGCTAGAGTAAGAGATAACTCTATACATGAAAGTAGAAGGAAACAACAGTTTAGGGATATTCGTAAACGAATGTTCCGCAACAGGATAATTGGGAATTTGTTAAAAAATATTAAGAAAGATCAGCAGAAAGTGGTTTTTTATAAGAGAAAAAAAATAGTTGAGAAAGTTATTGATCAGGCATTTGAAATTAAACGTAAGTTATTTATTTTGACAATCAATAGAATTAGGAAGCTAAACAAGGTAATTTATGATTTCAAAAGAAATAGTAGATGGAAGAGAATAGTTAATCGTAGTAATTTTTGTGAAGTTTTTTCTGGAGAATGGATGCATAGTTCAAGCTCTGAGGCATTTTTTAATGAGGAGAGTTATTTCCAGGATAATGATTTGGTGCATGCAGTTGACACCAGTGGTCGAGCTTATGAAGTGAAAGATGGTTGTCCAGTTGAAAAAGAAAAAGTTGTGAGAACAGAGATAGAAGAGGTGTTAGGTAATGAGGTTTTAGGGAGACGTCCTAAGGGTCCTGTGTACACCTGGAAGTGTAGTAGTATTTGCAGTGTACGACAGGATTCCATCAATTTGCTTTGTGATTTTATACGGTCATTTAATAAGAAAAGTTTGAAGCAGAAAATGAAGTTGTTGCAAGAATTAGATCCTTGCAGAGTGAGAGAAGTGATAGGTTTGCATGGTCATTCACTGGCTTGTCTTTCCAGGAGAGTATGCCAGAGTGTTTTTCATCATTTCAGGATGCTAGCAGTGCATCATAATAAAGTGAGGAAATTAGTTAGAATGTTGTATTATGCTAAGAGTCCAGCAATTATGCTTAAACAATTATGTGCTGCTCTTTTGCATGGTTCTGAAATAGATGTGAAGAATATATGTGAAGAAATTGAGTTTTGTTACTTTGGAAGTAAAGAGGAGAATGTTGAAATTGACCAAGAAGAAGAGAGTAATGTGGAAGATAGTGTACAGGTTTCCAGTACAGATAATTTCCAGAGGGAAATTGCGACGTTTGAGGTGAAATCAAGTGAGAGGCCAAATTTCACTTGTGTGTGTTGTCGACGCACTTATTATAAGAATCAGACTAAGTTAGTGGATTTATATGGAAAAAGTGAAAGGGAAAATAATAGTGAATGGAAGGATTTTACAACATACTTGATGGTAGAAAATTGTTTTGATTTGGGATTGGATCAACGTGTGTGTACTTATTGTTGTAACAAATTAAATCAAAACCAGATGCCTGCTAGAGCAGTTCATAATAATCTGGAATTGGTTGAGATTCCTTCTGAATTGAAGGATTTAAATACTTATGAATCTATTTTGATTCAAAGTATCCATCCCTTTCAGGCTTTTGTAAGAATGGAGCCAAAGACAGGGAAATTGCCTCCATCAGATTTACAGAGAGGATTAAAGGGAAGAGTTGTTTATTTGCCTCTAGATTTGAAGAAAAACATTAACACAATTGGAGTAGAAAAAGTGGAAGAGGAACCTCTTGTTATCTTAGTTAATGGGGTTCCGACAAAGAATAAGAAAATATGGCAAGATTTAGTAGATGTTAGGAAAGTGAAAAGGGCAACATTGTATTTGAAAAAAAATAATAAATACTATAAAAATGTATATGTTGCAGAAGATGAAGTAAGTGAGGAAGAGGATAGCGATTTGTGTGCTGGTCAAATTGAGAAAGTAGAACCCTGTACTAGTGAAGAAATATATGAACATTATAGTGTTCATCCTTTGCATTCCAAGGAAGTCATGGGGAATGCTATTGAGTTGTTTCAAATGAAACAAGCGAAAGGGAGTCCCATTAGTGTTTGGGAGGAAAGTTTGGAAGCTCGGTGTTTCCCACAGCTTTTTCCAACAGGTCAGGGAGGAAGATATGATGAGCGACCTCATCAAATTCCTGCTTCTGAATACCGGACTTTGCGATTGTATGCAGGAGATCCTAGGTTTCGACAATGCATTCCTTATTTGTTTCATCTCCTGTTTGAAAGCGATCTGTCTGGACTGTCATATGCAGTGAACCACATCTTGAAAAGTGGTATACACATGCAAAACATCTCGGCAAGTGACTTTATGGATAAAGTCAATGTCCAAGACAGTATTTTGGATTCTCACCTGATTAATCTCATGGCGTGTCAGCGTGGTACTAATGAGTACTGGTACCGTCGTCATGGTGATTTAAAATGTATGCTGAGGAACTTAGGAACTCCCACATGGTTCCTCACTTTGAGCTGTGCTGAGTATGGCTGGGAAGACTTACTTGAATTTCTACGAGAGGCAAATGCTAACGTAGAAAACATCGAATTCAAGACACCCGGAGAACTGTGCTCTTTGGATCCAGTCAATGTATGTAGGTACTTCAATCATAGATTTGAAGGTATGATGTCTTTTATCATGAATAAGAAGAATCCACCTCTTGGAGAGGTGTTGGATTTCTTCTGGAGGAAGGAGTACCAAGCAAGAGGTGCTCCTCATATACATATGTTGCTGTGGATCAAGGATGCACCTAAATTTGGAACGGATGCAGACGACTCAGTGATGAGTTTCATAGAACAGTATTCTACGTGTGCTGTTCCAAACGCAAAGGAGAAAAAAAGCCTAAGAGAAAAAGTTCTACGTTTCCAAAGCCATCGATGTGGACAGTACTGTCGTCGTAAATTCCGGAACAAAGACAAGTTCTACACCAAATGTCGTTTCGGCTTTCCACGATCGGTGATTTCTAAAGGAAGAGTGAACAGTTTGATGTCTTCGCTGCGACATAATGTGATGAAGAAATCACCTAAAAACACATACAATTTGAAGAGGAACGAAGAGTCTAAGTACATCAACGACTACAACCCGGTGATTTTGTCCATGTGGAATGCTAACATGGATATACAGTTTGTGGCTGATAACTGTATGGCTGTGGCTCGGTATGTGACATCTTACATCACCAAAAAAGAGAAGACAGAATTGAAGGATATGTGGGAGGACATTTCCCATGAAAAGAGCCTCAGCAAGAAGTTGTACAGTTTCAGTCTGAAGATGTTGTCGCATCGAGAAATCGGAGCTTACGAATGTTCTGACCGGTTGTCTTCAGCAAGTCTCTATGCCAAGTCCAGGAGTATCGTTTGGGTGAGTGTTGGTCTTGCTGCAACGCGTAATCGAGTTTTGAAACCTGTGCGGGAAATTGAGTATTTGGCGGAAAAGGAGCCAAACAGTACCGACATTTTGAAGAGCAACATGTTGGATACATATTATCCAAATCGAAGCAGTCACCTCGAGAATGTTTGTCTGTATGAGGTTCTGCAAAATTACATATTCAAGAGGAACATCAAAGAAGATACTGAGAAAGGAGTGTATGCTGTAATAGGAAGTGAGGGATGTCTGGTCAAGCAAAGAAAATGCCACTTGATAAACCATCGAAAATTGAGTGGCGAATCTCCTGAAAAAAAGGAGTTTTTCTATTTAGCACTTTTGCAACTTTTTAAGCCTTGGCGTGCAGAAGAGGAACTGCTTGGAGATTTCCTTTGTTACGAAGACTCATTCAATGCTGCCAAGGAGACCATAGAATGTCCTGCTTTTCCCAAATATGTAGAAATGTTGAATGTGGAAATTGAGCAGGAAGTAACGATTGCAGCCGAGATTGCCAGAGACAGTTCTCAGGACAGTCAGAGTTCTGCTTCATTGAGTCAGGATCCACTAGGAGGACCTCTTATCGAAAATGAAGCTGCCACTGCTATGAATGAAGTGGAAAGAGCCATGGCACATGCTCAGGAGGATGCGGTTAACTTAGAAGAGTTGGAAAGACAACTCAACGTTGAGCAGAGGAAAATATATGACGAACTTACCATGCAAATTGATCATGGATTAAGTCATGACAAGAAAGAGTGCTCATGTACGTCGTTGAAGCCTGTCCGACTGTACGTGAGTGGAGAAGCGGGAACTGGAAAAAGTTTCCTTATTAAAGCAATTTCATGTTATTTGCAGGAAAGGACAGAGTCATCGCTGTCTTGTGTTGTCACCGCTCCAACTGGACTGGCAGCACATAACATTAAAGGGATTACTTTACATCGTTTACTGATGCTGCCAGTGGAGCATGACAACAAATTAGAATATCACAAGCTATCTGGAGATGCTTGTTTTGAAGTTTCAAGAGTCTTGAGGAAAATGAAACTTCTTATCATTGACGAAGTAAGCATGGTTTCCAATGTCATGCTTGCCTTTGTGCATTTGAGAATGCAAGAAGTTCTCAAAACAGAGTATGATGTGTTATTTGGTGGCAAACACATCATTGTTTTCGGAGATCTTCTGCAGCTGACACCAGTGAAAGGGCAACCTGTGTTCAAAATGCTCACGCATGAAGATACCAGGAAGTGCTTAGGGAGTATTGGCAACGTCAATATATGGTTAAACTTCAATTATGCTGAACTGCATGAAAATATGCGTCAGGCAAAGGATGAAGTTTACAAGACTATTCTACAAGATGTTAGAATTGGAAAAGTGACCGAGCATGGGAAAGAAGCTTTACATGCACGATTACTGACAAATTTATATCCAGACGAAGATGTTGTGCCTGAGAATATTTTTCAGAAAGTTACTGAGAAAAAATCTGGAATATGTTTGATGCCAACTCTTGCAGAATGTGCCAAATTCAACAACAAAATGTTGCATTTAGAAAAGCAAGAGATTGTGAAATTGGAAGCTATTGACAGAGTAGAGCATATGGGATCAACAATTATTTTGTCTGAGAATCTGAAAACAAAATTGGATTCATTAGAGAAGAGTATATCTAAAACTGCGGGTTTTGAAAAGACTCTGAATGTGTGCTTGAACTGCCGTATAATTTTAAGAAGGAATTTACATGTTGAAAGAGGTCTGGTAAATGGATCAATGGGTAATGTTGTTGATTTTGTGAAATACAGAAATAGAGATGGAATTGAATTTTTAAAAATTAAATTTGATGGCATTGAGGAAGTACAGCTAATTGCTCGTTGTTCTGCTAGATTTTTGCTTGTAAAAGACTTATATGTTCGTCGTAAGCAGTTTCCTGTTTGCTTGGCATATGCGGTGACAATCCATAAATCGCAAGGTTTAAGTGTAGACTGTGCATTGGTGAATATTGGCAGTTCTGTGTTCAAGGAGGGCATGGCATATGTGGCATTGTCACGAGTTAGGACTTTATCGGGATTGTACTTGATTGAGTGTGATGTCACAAACATTTGTGCGGATCTAGATTGTGTTAAGGAATACAATAGGTTGAGAAGAGAGTGTGCGCCACATTTGCCTCAGTATCCTTTGTTTGAGAAACGTGTGGTAGGCCGGAAACGAAGAAATGTGACCAATACTGGGGAGGTTGTAGCAAAAAGACGAAAAGTCGATGAACCTGAAATTATAAGCAGAAACAAAAAGGATTCTGTTGAAGATGTTGTTGGTTTTCAATTTGAAAACAGTTCTGGTGTCAACTGCTATGCTAATGTAGTGGTTAATGTTTTGTTTTCTCTAGAAAATGTAAAAGAAGAGATTGTGGTCAATTCTGATCAAAGATTTTGCAGTTTGTTAAATTCTGTGTTAGAGAAATGTAGCACTGATAGAACAAACATAGAAAGTGTGTCTGAAATTCGAAATCTGTTAGACAGATGTTCAGGCCAAACACAATTCTCTCAAAATAGTCAGCAAGATTGTCAGGAGTTTTTAATGTATATGCTTGATGTATTGCATGCTGAAGGTGTAGATGTAGATCACCTGTTTGGGCTTTCTTATCAATGGCAGCATGACTGCGAGAACTGTAGGGTATCAAGTACTACTAGTGTAGACTCAGAAAGATTTATATATTTAACTTTGCCAGACAGTAAATCAGTCTCTTTTAATAAGCTAGTAAAAGCAGCTGATCACAATATGGAGTGTAGGCAATGTAAATCTGAAATGATGTCCACATTATTTATACGAACATATGGCCAGTATGTCATTTTAATGTTCCAACGATGTAGGCCTGATGGAACAAAATTGACAACTTTAATTAAAAATTTTGTGGCTTCACAGTTGTCAATATCAGGAAGGACTTTTGTAACTGTAGCAATTATATATCATGATGGTCCTTCAATAACATCAGGACATTATACAGCTTATTTAAAGTGTAGAAATGGCTGGTCATTCTGCAATGATTCTGTTTTAATTTTCAAAAAAAAATTGCCATATGACCTTAAAAACTCTTACCTGGTGTTTTTAAAACCAAAATTTTAGGGAAAGAATCTCGGGATGTGCTCTGAGGAATTTCAAGAAGTTCTCATGGCTCCTACACTATTTGGCCTTGAGGATAAGTGTAGTACAGAGACATAACTTTTTACCATAACACTGGACGTTATTGAGAAATACGTGCACTTTGAATGAGTTCAGAAAAACTATTTCTTTTTATAAGCTAATTGAAGCAGCCAATCAAAACATGGAGTAGAGGGAATGTAAGTCTGCAATGCTGTCTACTGTTTTACATTGCTTTGTGATTAAAAGTGATGTAGAGAATTAAATAATTGTACTAGTCATAAAGGTAGTGTAAGTCTGCTTCATAGTAAGCAGTATCAGTGTGATAGGAAATGTAGAACATGATTGAGCAAGAAGGGGAAGATATTACTAGTCCAGGATTGTGTAAATGATCTTCAACATTTTAATTCTGAAAGTTGCGGAAATGCGAAAAGACGGGATTGGCTTACAAGAAATCCAAGAGTTATAAATGGCTTTGACAAGATTTGGCCTTGTGGAAACTTGTGGTAGAGAGCAAGAAGTCATTTATTGTATGTAACATGTTTTTGAAAACGATGGAGGTTTTCTTTCAGAAAGTGGCGGGTTGAAAGTAATAACAGCACAACAGAGTGTAAGCTGTTCATAGGACATCCTTGGCCGTCATGGAAAGTAAGTTAACTTTAAGGAGTTCTGAATTCTGATTTGTTATGTTGTATGGGTTTTTTAAACACAATCATTTTGATTGTGTTTTTTTTTCCCCGCTGTTATATGATGAATACCTTCAAGTCACTGTTTTTAGTGAAATTTGATACATTCTGAGAACAGCAAAAATAAACCATTTAACATGTATAATTAATTCTGTTCTGTTTGCATTTATGATGTACATGTAGAACTGTGTAGGAGGCATGGAGAAGGTGAGGCTTCTGTAAGTGTCAAAGTTGTTGCATACAGTGAACACATTCACACATCGGTCCACTCTTCCTTGGATGTGGTGGAGGTGGTGGGGAAGCACCAGCTGAAGCTACTAAAGAAGCCATTGCTCACTGGTAACAAAGGGTCTTTCTCTCACAATGATGAAAGTCAGAGTGAGGAAAGAAAGAGGGATTTTCATCATTTGGGAAAAACAATAGTTCTCAACCAATGAAAAGTGTTCATTTTAGATTATATGACCTAGTCTTACATCATTAGGAAACCAAAAGTGAAATGAACCAATGAAAAGTGTTATTACCAAGTCACATGACCTGCTGTGTTTATGTTACACGCTTTGCAGGGCCTTCCGGTTTGCTTCCAGAAACCTTTGCTTTGCGACTCGGTAAGCGTACCAGTTCGCTAACGTAGTACGTCATATGACGTATCACGCGACAACGCGAAACGTCATGCGGACGGGAGGCGTCACGATGTTGTTTTCTAACGCGGCAGTTGCGGTAAAGAAACGTTTACTGGCTCGCGGTCTATTTCGCGGCATCAAGGTCAGCTAACGGGAAGCTTCCCGATTCGCGAAGTGGGAACGAAGAAAAAAATTTTTTTTTAAAAAGTTATTAATAAACATATAAAATATATTTTTGGATTTAAAGAAGAATACATTTTACAGCTACAGATATTTGCTATTAAAAAACCATTGAAATTCACTGAAAAAAACATAGGTTATAGATTATATATAGTTAGGAATTAGCATTTACAAAACCTTGAAAATTCACTGAAAAAACCATAGGTTATAGACCATATATAGTTAGGAATTAGCATTTAAAAAACCTTATTTTACTCACACAAAACCATTGAAATTCCATATATAGTTAGTTGCACTAACTATATATCGCGCACCCGCAATCCACTGCTGATGATGTCACATATTACATCATTCATGACATGGTCAGTGACATCACTGATGACATCACTGATGACATCTCAAATGACATCACTGATGACAACATCCAGTGATTATGTGTTTCTGTAAAGTTTAAATATGTTTTACATATTGAAGAATGAGTGGATGTATAAGTGTCTGAATGAAGGTTTTAGTAGGTGCGTGATTGACTGTATGAGTGAGTGATTAAATGCGTCTTACTAAATGCACGGGTTAGTGACTAAACTGTCTGAAAGTGTGCATCAGTATGTCTGTTGTTGTGCAAGCTGCTGCATGTGTTGATCAGTAGCTATATAAGTAGCTATATGGGTTATTGATTGGTTGCACAAGTATTTGTATGGGAGACTGAGTGTGTGTATGGCTGGCTGGGAGGTGTGTGACTCTGTGCAGATCAATGTGTACTTGTATCAGTGATTCTATAAGAGAGTAAGTATGTGTTAGTATATGTTTGAAAATGTAAGGTACTCTATGTTTAACTGTGTAGATTAGAAAATGGAAGTGTGATTGATTCTTTACAGGACTGACTAGGTGTGTGAGTAACTCCATGGATGAGTGGCAGAGTGTGAGTGTCTGTATAGGTGTATGAGTGCATATGATAGTGTTGTAAAGATGAGTGATTGTATGTATGAATGATTGTATGGGTGAATGAGTGAATGTGTGTGTAGACGTAGGAATCAGTGAGTGCGTATGTAGTAACTAGTATTGGTGTGTCAATGGTTTCAAAAATTATACTCTGTATTTAACACTGGGTTGTAACAGAGGTTATATTAAAGTGTGAGGAGATGCATTGTATTGTCACATTAATGATATCATCATTGATGTGACCATTGATGTCAAATGAGATATCATCAGTGATGTCATTTGAGATGTCATCAGTGATGTCATCAGTGATGTCACTGACCATGTCATGAATGATGTAATATGTGACATCATCAGCAGTGGATTGCGGGTGCGCGATATATAGTTAGTGCAACTAACTATATATGGAATTTCAATGGTTTTGTGTGAGTAAAATAAGGTTTTTTAAATGCTAATTCCTAACTATATATGGTCTATAACCTATGGTTTTTTCAGTGAATATATATATATATGTATCTGATAACCTCTCTCCACAAGGAAAAGAAGTTGGATCGCACACAATACTCCTTTAAAGTAGATTCCAAATATTTATTTTTAAGCCAACTCCAAACACTCCAAACACCAACGCGTTTCAATCTCTGACTGAGATCTTGATATATGTATATATATATCCAAAACAGCTCCAGCCACTTCCGAATCACGCCAGCGGCGGTACGCCGAAGAAGGAGGCACAGACCCCGCAGTTTTTTTAAGGCAAGAATCTTCTTTATTTATTTATCGACCCAAACACGACGCATTTCAAGCCCTAAAGCCCTTGTTCACGTGCAACGTGTGCATATGTCGTCTTACTTTTTAAAGTTAAAAGTAGACACACCACTTGACAATCATCACATGGGACATGACCATCTGTATAGAAAAAAGATTATCAGCCTGATTCATCAACGGGCCGTTTTGCGAGCCCCTAATAGCGATTCATAGCGATTCGCTATTAAGGACTCGCAAAACGGTATTCATGTAGGAATTGCTAAATAAATAGCGATTCCTACACATTCCTTATTTGCGAGTAGCAAATTGCTAATCGCAAATAAGGAATAACTCCCCATTCATTCCTATGGGCCAAAAGGCCCATAGGAATGAATGGGGAGTATTCCTTATTTGCGATTAGCAATTTGCTACTCGCAAATAAAATAGCGATTTAAAGGGTGCCAGGGGTGTCCAAAGGACACCCTGTAGCACCCCTTAAATGGAAATTGAAACTGGTGTTGTGCACACACATGTCCAAAGGACATGTGTGTGTGCAACATGCAACTTAGAAAAATGCTTTTAAAAGCATTTTTCTAAGTTTTTGCTATTTACCGAGAGGTCTGACCTCTCGGTAAATAGCGGCCCGAAATTGCGAATTAGCAATTTAAAAATGGTTGATGAATTGCATTTAAGGAATCTCAAATAGAGATTCCTTAAATGTAATTCCTCGCAATTTAGCGAATTAGCAATTACCGAATTTTGCATTTGGGATGATGAATCCCAAATGCAAAAATTGCGCTCGCAATGGGCCAGATTCTCAGAATCTGGCCCTTTGCGAGCGCAATTCGGCTTGATGAATCAGGCTGTTTATGGCTTATCTGCATCACGATGAAGCCGGTGAGCATATTGTAATGTAATATATAATGCTGCATAAATTTACGCACTTAAAAACATATATTATAAATACATATGTGCACAAACGCTATTTTTGATCATGCAGCAAAAAATAATATTTGGATAAATCCAAAGTATGCCCACTAAATATAGTCAATTATTTTAAAATCTAACTGGATAAATCCATACAAGGTCATGTGTTACGCTGTATATGTGCAAATTAATTTTGTTTTTGTTTTTTCATTTTGTGCAAAGTGAGTGCATTCTGTGCAAACTAGTGCAAGCATAAAGTGCTTAAGAAGACAACATATAACTATATACAATTTTTAAATCTGATCCTAGTAATTTATAAATGCAAAAAATATATATATATGTATCACACGAATCTCTGTATCAGTAAAATGCCAACAAGGGACACAATACCATTAAAAAAATATCAAAAATATATACATTTGCATTAAAAAGAAACTAGTTCTACTAAAACCAGATTCAGAGAAAAAGAGAAAAAAAATTTAAATTCATCAGAATGAATTCATCTTTACATCAAGACATTGATCATAAAATTCAGAATTATTCCTATGTAAAATTCCATATTTCCCATCTATAGGAAATTGTACATATCATCTGTTGTGTTTAAACCGTTAAGCCATTTGCAGTCGAACTCTAAAATATATTTTGTTTCCAATTGCCTCAACTGCCGCTCTCTATTGCCGCCTCTTCTAGATTTGGCAACAGCATCGATTACATAATAAGACAAGCAATTGATGTCATTGGCATGGGTTCGCTTGAAATGTCTAGCCACAGGATATGCTACATCACTGTGGAGAATGGCTCTTATATGCTGCAATATTCTGACGTGCACCTGTAGCTTCGTACTACCAATATAGTTAAGCCCACAGGTGTACATCAGAACATATACAGCATATTCGGTTTTACAATGGTACGAACCCTGGATAGAAAATGGGGTTTCACTAAATGGAGTAGAGTATTGAGACATGTTACAACCAAATTTACACGCCCTGCATGATGTGCATTTTCTGAAACCTTTGATGGGATGTAACCAGGAGGTGACCTTTCTTATTTCTGGTGATACTTTATCCAATACTGTGCCCATAGTGCTTCCCCTTCTAAAGGTAATGGCAGGTTTGTCCGCTACTCTATCTCGAAGGATGTTATCAGTGAGCACTATTGGCCAATGTTTGTTGATAATACTTCTCACCTTGCGTTGATCCCTATTATATGTGGTGATGAGTCTGGGAGTATTTTTAATTTTATATTCTGCTAAGGTCTCAGGTACTCCTGTTGTTACTAGTTGTTGGTCAAAAAAGCTGGTTCTCGATCTTTCACCAGCCTTCTCTATTGCATTCTCAATTATTTTATCAGAGTATCCTCTAACCTTTAATCTACTCAGTTCAGTTCAAGAAGTCTTTATTCGATTAGTCAATCATAAAAGACAATAAAAAATACAATATATATACATATTAAACAGTTAATACAGGTATTAAATCAGTAGAAAACTAATCAGCTTCTTAAACAATTATACAAAAAGAATAAACACACATGGACAACCAACATCAGCATGTTACAGAAGACTATGCGGTCACAATACAATTGTTTTTGATGGACCTGCTTCTAAGCGCCCATGCCCACCCGAGAAATTTAGCCACCCCCACAACAATGAGGGGATCCAGGGTAACTTTTAACAATCTTGTGGCTTCAACAGCCAATCTAGTTCCTAGATGCCTGCACACAGGCTTTAGCCATTTGACTCTGGGGGCAGAATATAGGGGGCACACATATAACAGGTGCTCTACGCTTTCCCTGATACCTTGACAGTTGAGACAAAAGCCAGAGCTAACTGTTCCCCATTTTCTTGTAAACTCCCCGATGGGAAGTGAACCGCATCTAAATTGAAAAAATAATTTGCGGTCCAGGGGTTTAGTAATAATGTCCCAGAACCCCTCTAGCTTGGGTATCTCCTTATGTACAATAAACAAGCCAGTGAGGCTGCACGAGTTAGTTTCCATGTACATGTTGTGGGTCACCCAGTTCCAGTAACTAAATTTAAGATCCCTTTTAGAGGGGAAAATGGCTGAGTCGGGCGAGGACCACAGATCACCATAACCGAGGGCCAATAGGGTAGACTTAAGGTCTCTAAACCATCCAATGTTAGAGGCACCAGGGCTATTCTTAACCTCCAAACAAGCTTCTGCATAGTAATGGAGTTCTGGCGTAGTCCATAAACGGCGCCAGAAAGTAAGGGGACGGAGTCTTGCCTGATCTACCACCGGATGACAACCTAGATCATAGAGGAGGGGGATTATTGGAGTCGACAGAGGAAGCCCTACTGCCTGTCTTAAAAACTTGTTGTGCGCATGCTTTAAGGAATCCAGATTACTGCCACCCCATAATTCGGCACCATAAAGAATCGCTGGTAGAACCTTGCCACCATAGATCTTAATGAGCGGAGACATTGGCCTAGTAAATGACCCTTTGTGCTCTTTTATCAAAGCTCCGCCTAACTGTTTCTGTTTCATGGTCATTAGTTCAATCTGGTGAGTCCAGCTCAGAGTGTCGCTAAAAGTAACACCCAGGTAGGTGAAGTGTTTTGTTTGCTCCAGGGGGATACCCCCCAAGGTGACCCTGGCATTTATTAACTTTCTCCCCCTTAAAACCATAAATTTGGTTTTGGAGACATTCACCTCCAGCTCATGTTCGCTGCAGAAACTCTCGAACCTTGACAGGGCATTCTGCAAGCCCTGCCTGGTACGTGAGAGCAAGAGAGTATCGTCAGCGAACATGAGCAGGGGGATTCTCATGCCGGCCAAAGTTGGAGCATCCGTGGAAGAGTTGTCAAAATACTTGGTAACTCTATTGATATATAGAGAGAACAAGGTCGGTGCCAAAACACAACCTTGCCTGACACCCTTAGCCACTGGAAATTTCTCTGTCACCTCACCCGGTTTACCCCATCGTACAAATGCGAATGTTTGGGCATAGAGATTCACTATAAGCCGGACCAAAATGGGAGGCATCCCCATATCCAATAAGCAATTCCAAAGACCGGCCCTCGGGACTAGATCGAACGCGGATCAAAGATCCACGAAAGCGGCATATAAATTGCCTTTGCCCAAGGTAACCGTCTTCCAATGCAGGAGCATGAAGCGAAACGCCTGGTCCAGGGTACTCACAAAGGGTCTAAACCCTGCTTGGAGAGGAGTAAGAATGTTAAATTCCTCAATCCAAGCCTGGACCCTTGACAGAACAAGGCGAGCGGTGATCTTCTGAACTGCATCAATTAGGCTGATCGGCCGGTAGTTCGAAGGAACCGACCGATCACCCTTCTTGAATATGGGCAGAATTTCGGCGCCAGCCCAGGACTCAGGAACCCTGGCACCCACTGCCAGCGCATTTACCAAATGCACTAGGTATGGTACCCATAGGTCCTGATCTTGTTGAAATAGATCCGCTGGGATACAATCCGGACCGGGCGCTTTGCCCCTGGGGATGGCTTTCAGGACAGACTCTACCTCTTTCGCCGTAAACACAAGTGTGTCAAAAGAAATCGGCCAGTTAATGGCGACCTGCGTAAGGCCTTGACGGCTAAATTGTTCCTCAAAATATGACACCCATTTTTGTTGTTCAATGGATGCAGGGCTAGGGCGGTCGTCCTGAGACTGGCCCCACCTAAGCAGGTGCCAAAAGCGTTGGAAATTCCTAGAGCCACAGGCCTCAGCGAGAAGGCACCATCGCTCGTCGTCCCATACAGTTTTGGCCCGATATTTAGCAACTTTGTACGCCTTCCTACAGGTTTTAATTGAGGCTGGTTTTTTAGATTTCAGGGCCATAAACAGAGACTTATGGGACTCACGGCAGGCATCATTAAACCAGTTAGCTGGTTTCTTAACCATCCCCCTACCCTTGTTGACCACAAATTTAACAAACAAAGTTTTTAGTGACAAAAACAAGCTGGCATGGATATCCGTGATTGATGAAATCAGCGTGTCCTGATTTTCACATTTATCAATTTCCAATATGGAATTTGATACCAGGCTTCTGATCTTGGCACGTGCTTCCAGGTCTACAGAAACTTTTTGCCATCGCACCCTCCTCATGTCATTAGATAAAACCACAGCCTCTTGTACGGGATTGGTCTGTCGAACGATCGGCCCTGCAAAACTCATGTCCTTTAGTTCCGCTAAGAGCGGTTCATGGTCACTTTCTGGACGAATTTTAACTGTCATGTCCAGAACTAAATGCCACATTTTAATATCAACTAAGATATAATCAATGCGACTACTGTGTCTGCCATTAAAGAAAGTAAAATTGCCTACCCTATCGGAGCATGTGCGTCCATTCAGGGCGCGCAGCCCCCAGTTTAGACAAAAACCTTTAATAAATGTTGCTGTTTGAGACCATTTGGGAATCGGGGGTAACTCAAGAGTGGGAATCCCCCATGTCCTGTCCTCATCATCAGTTAATAGTCCGTCCTCACTGCCTAAAGGTTCAAAACAGGTGTTAAAATCCCCCATCACTATCACATGACCAGTTAGTTGGGTGGAACCCAGGAAGTCATCCAAACATGTGAGAGTAGGTGACACGCGGGCTCCCGCAATGCCTCTTGCATACACATTAACAAGCAGTATGTTTAGGCCACTTCTTAGTTCCAATCTGATTATCAATATGTCCGGACAATCAATAAAAACCTCCTTTACAGAAACACCAGCTACCTGACGAACCCAAATGGTGAGACCACCCATGGCCCTGCCTCTTTGGGCTCTAACTGCCGGTTTGTCAAAGTTCAGGAAACCTGGAAAATAGACAGATTCAGTCGCCCAAGTCTCCTGGAACGACCAGATATCCCCCTGACGTATAAAATCGGCCCAATCAGGGACATACGCACATGAATCAATTCCGGCAACATTCCAACATCCCAGAGTGGTACCCTTCCCGCTTGGTTCGTCACACATATTAGTAATAACATTTAAGCTAGGTTCATTGGACATGGGGGTGGGTTCAACATATCCCACAGCATCTGTAGACGAACCGTCCATAGTTAAACACATTGACCTAACTAGACAGGTTTGCCCCGAACTTGCTCCTTGGGTATTAACTTCAGTAGTGTACATGGGGGTAGATAACAAGGTTAATAGCTCCGGCTCTTCCCTACATCTAGTACAGCCCTCCACAGATTGATAACCTTGGTCCACTGGATTCTCAACAACATAAGGTAAAGTACCCAGACCTTCCTCCCCCCTCCTGCACTCTGGATTAGAGACATCCACCCCCGGTGAGAGAGCTGGTCAATCATTGGTCGCCAGCCATGATAATGGATCGTATAGATTTCTCAGGGGGATCTTCCAAGACTCCTTGGGCTGGGTAGACATATTAGGATGGGAATGTGTTGGGAAAAAACCTGGGTACTGCTGAATCTGTGCAGGAACAGATGTTATGGGAACCGGTGGATACAGGGGCCTGTTAGGGAATAAGGAGTCGGGTAAAACTGGAGGGCCCTTAATCTGAGTATTGACCTTTGCCCATCCTGGCGCCTGGTCAGGACAATTATAGTTTGATTGGATGTAAGATCGATACTGCGCCTCCGGATTGAACTGAGAGCCATGAAAGTTTGGGGTAAAATTAGTCCATTTAAGGAGGCTATTAGTGTTTTTGCTAATAGTAGTTGAGGGTTGATCTAATGGATTGAGCAAAGTCTCTGGATAAAAATAGGTCAGGTTCCTCGTTGAGATCCCACCCTCATTATTACCTACATACCAGTCAGAGAGGTGGGATACGACTTTGTGGTCCCTAAAGTTAATAATAACTATATCCCCCTCTATGTCCTTGGGGCGTACCCCTACCCACCGACATCTTCTGACTGTAACGATGTCCCCATTTAGATGTGAAGGAAGGGGCCTATTTGTTTTCAGCCAGAAGATGACTTTGTTTTTTAGGCTATCATAATTTTCCCTATCCCCTTCCGCAACTGGGGGCACACCCGTCAGAACGATGACATAGTTCGTAGAGTCCGGTGGCAAGTCAACATTTTTCTTATGTGGGAGGGGTCTGCTTATTTTGCCAGTAGGAAAGGCGGGTTTAAACACCCCATTCCTTTGCTGGGATACACCCACCTTCTCAGAAGGTTTGTTATTAACTCCCACCCTGGAATGTGTTTTAGCAGTACTTGCTGCTGGGGGGTGTTTAGCCACTGGAACCAATGCTTTATTTTTTGTAGTAGCATTCTCATTAGTGGAAGCATGTTTAATAGTTCTATTGGTAGAGCTAATTACGTTCGCAGCAACCTGGGGTGTACCATGAGTTAAGATAGGGGGTCCCATTGCCTTATCCCCGCTAGGAGCATGAATGGGTTCGATGGTCGCCAGCAAACGGTCCAGTTTGTCCCCCAGTGTCCTAACACGCTCCAACACAGGAAGCATGTACGATTTAATAAGCTTCTCTAAGTTGGCAAGGGACACCTCCTGAACCCCTTCACTACATAGTTCATTAGTTACCAACCCCTGAGTGTCTAAAGCCATGGGCTCTACGATGGATGGTAGAGCCGGTTCAGCTACCCGTTGAGATGGTAATGGTGCTGGTGTGGGAGGCCGACCACTATATCCTTTTCTTTTTACCCCTCCCTTCCTCCTTCTTTTCCTTGGTGGTGATTGCGCAGCCCTTTTGGCCACAGCAGGCTTGGCTCTACTATTACATCCACTCTTCGAAGATATACCATCGCCTAAAGTTAGACCAACCAGAGGAGGGGTGGGCAACATGGAGCAAGAGTCCAAATCAATAAGATTAGTAGGGGGGATGTTAATCTCCACAAAACTAGAGTGATCAACAGGCGGGCAACCCAGGTGATCGCCACTGGTAGCATTAACACAAAGCGGAGAAATAGTTGGGAATCTAAATATACTTGGGGTTAAATTGATGTCTGTAGCATCGGCCTCAATAGAGCTCAACCCATGAGCAACCGTATCATGGGTAGAATTCAAGACAGTTTGAGACTGCATTGAAATTCTCTTTAAATGCTCAATTGAACGTCGACGCTCTGCTCTTCTTTCGGCTAGGAGTAGGTCCTTATCAACATCCTTTGTGGATTTTTTAAAAAATTTGTCGAGTGGACCAAGAACCGAGTTGCCTACACCAGGGGGGGCAGACTGGCTCATGACAAAGCCCACAAACAGTAATTAAAAAACAGTGGGATAGACTTGCAACAAACAACAGTACTAAATGTTAATAACCTGGCCCAGCCCGGCCTCCAGCGGCCCCGGACGGCCACAGACGGTCCCGCCCTTGTCCCGGGCTTCTCCCGCGCGCTCTCCCGCGCTGCGGGAGTACTATTGGCTATTATAGGACTTGCACACAAGAGGTGGAAGGGATGGGAGGGGTCGGGGAGAGCGGCCCAGGTGTTGCTCCTCCGGGCTGGCGGGCGCTCCTGGGAATTGAAGTCCCTCCGTGAGCGCACGCCGCTCGCAGCCCCGTCAAAGATTTCCCTCGGCTAACCCTCCGACCTTAAGGCAGCTGCAGATGACACAGCGCGATGCGGGACCCGCGGAGCGGGTTCCGCGAGCAGTAGGCAGACAGGCAGGTCGGTCCCAAACAAAGTGCTTTCCAGGCAGCAAAGCGTCCCAAACAAAGTGCTTTCCAGGCAGCACAGCGTCCCACTCGCTAACCAGGGAGTGCTGTTTAAAAATGATCGGTGGAAGGGTGGGAGGGGTCGGGGAGAGCGGCCCAGGTGTTGCTCCTCCGGGCTGGCGGGCGCTCCTGGGAATTGAAGTCCCTCCGTGAGCGCACGCCGCTCGCAGCCCCGTCAAAGATTTCCCTCGGCTAACCCTCCGACCTTAAGGCAGCTGCAGATGACACAGCGCGATGTGGGACCCGCGGAGCGGGTTCCGCGAGCAGTAGGCAGACAGGCAGGTCGGTCCCAAACAAAGTGCTTTCCAGGCAGCAAAGCGTCCCAAACAAAGTGCTTTCCAGGCAGCAAAGCGTCCCACTCGCTAACCAGGGAGTGCTGTTTAAAAATGATCGGTGGAAGGGTGGGAGGGGTCGGGGAGAGCGGCCCAGGTGTTGCTCCTCCGGGCTGGCGGGCGCTCCTGGGAATTGAAGTCCCTCCGTGAGCGCACGCCGCTCGCAGCCCCGTCAAAGATTTCCCTCGGCTAACCCTCCGACCTTAAGGCAGCTGCAGATGACACAGCGCGATGCGGGACCCGCGGAGCGGGTTCCGCGAGCAGTAGGCAGACAGGCAGGTCGGTCCCAAACAAAGTGCTTTCCAGGCAGCAAAGCGTCCCAAACAAAGTGCTTTCCAGGCAGCAAAGCGTCTCAGAATCTGGCCCTTTGCGAGCGCAATTCGGCTTGATGAATCAGGCTGTTTATGGCTTATCTGCATCACGATGAAGCCGGTGAGCATATTGTAATGTAATATATAATGCTGCATAAATTTACGCACTTAAAAACATATATTATAAATACATATGTGCACAAACGCTATTTTTGATCATGCAGCAAAAAATAATATTTGGATAAATCCAAAGTATGCCCACTAAATATAGTCAATTATTTTAAAATCTAACTGGATAAATCCATACAAGGTCATGTGTTACGCTGTATATGTGCAAATTAATTTTGTTTTTGTTTTTTCATTTTGTGCAAAGTGAGTGCATTCTGTGCAAAATAGTGCAAGCATAAAGTGCTTAAGAAGACAACATATAACTATATACAATTTTTAAATCTGATCCTAGTAATTTATAAATGCAAAAAATATATATATGTATCACACGAATCTCTGTATCAGTAAAATGCCAACAAGGGACACAATACCATTAAAAAAATATCAAAAATATATACATTTGCATTAAAAAGAAACTAGTTCTACTAAAACCAGATTCAGAGAAAAAGAGAAAAAAAATTTAAATTCATCAGAATGAATTCATCTTTACATCAAGACATTGATCATAAAATTCAGAATTATTCCTATGTAAAATTCCATATTTCCCATCTATAGGAAATTGTACATATCATCTGTTGTGTTTAAACCGTTAAGCCATTTGCAGTCGAACTCTAAAATATATTTTGTTTCCAATTGCCTCAACTGCCGCTCTCTATTGCCGCCTCTTCTAGATTTGGCAACAGCATCGATTACATAATAAGACAAGCAATTGATGTCATTGGCATGGGTTCGCTTGAAATGTCTAGCCACAGGATATGCTACATCACTGTGGAGAATGGCTCTTATATGCTGCAATATTCTGACGTGCACCTGTAGCTTCGTACTACCAATATAGTTAAGCCCACAGGTGTACATCAGAACATATACAGCATATTCGGTTTTACAATGGTACGAACCCTGGATAGAAAATGGGGTTTCACTAAATGGAGTAGAGTATTGAGACATGTTACAACCAAATTTACACGCCCTGCATGATGTGCATTTTCTGAAACCTTTGATGGGATGTAACCAGGAGGTGACCTTTCTTATTTCTGGTGATACTTTATCCAATACTGTGCCCATAGTGCTTCCCCTTCTAAAGGTAATGGCAGGTTTGTCCGCTACTCTATCTCGAAGGATGTTATCAGTGAGCACTATTGGCCAATGTTTGTTGATAATACTTCTCACCTTGCGTTGATCCCTATTATATGTGGTGATGAGTCTGGGAGTATTTTTAATTTTATATTCTGCTAAGGTCTCAGGTACTCCTGTTGTTACTAGTTGTTGGTCAAAAAAGCTGGTTCTCGATCTTTCACCAGCCTTCTCTATTGCATTCTCAATTATTTTATCAGAGTATCCTCTAACCTTTAATCTACTCACCAACTCCGATTGACACTTAACAAAATCCACCTCATTGCTGCATATACGTTTTAACCTTAGGATTTCTCCATAAGGAATGCTTGCAATGAGGTGTTTATGGTGAGAACTTGTTGCATGCAAGGTGATATTTCCAGAGGTACGTTTCCTATACAGGGTGCTCTCAATTTTATCATTTTTGACATAAAGCCTTACATCTAAAAATTCCATTTCACTTTTGTGGATGTGGGAAGTGAATTTGAGATTTAGAGTGTTTTTATTTATTTCAACTTTGAAACAAAGAGCCTCTTCTTTAGACCCCTTCCACAACATAAAAACATCATCAATGTACCTTGAATAGGTCACAACATGCGCATCGTAGAGCGCCTGATGGGTGGTTTTGAGGACCCGCTCCTCCCACCAGCCAACATGCAAGCATGCGTAGCTGGGGGAGAAGCAGGCCCCCATCGCCACCCCCTCACTTGTTTATATATATCTTTATCAAAAAGGAAGAAGTTATTGTTCATTCACCAATTTATAAGCTCCACGTATACCTTGTTGTGCTCATAGAGGGTACTAGATCTAGATTCCAAAAAATGTTTCACTGATGTCATACCTTGTAGATGATCTATGTTCATATATAGAGATTCTACTTCGAGAGAGATTAGATATAGATCATCTGTCCATTTGAGCTTATCGATTTTTTGGAGGAAATCGCCAGTATCCTTGACATCACTCGGTAACTCCTTTACTAAGCTCTGCAGGAAAAAATCTATATACTGGCCGACATGTTCCCCCAAGCTATTGATAGCCAAAATAATCGGTCTCCCTGGTACTGGCAAAACATTTTTATGTAGTTTAGGGATCAAATATAAAACAGGCAACACTGGAAACTCATTGTACATAAACTTATATTCCTCCATAGAGATAAGGCCCTGTCTTTTCCATAGTGCAAGCTGTTTTTGCAGTGTTATTTTGGGTTTGTCATACTCTTTTACACTGGATTTCATGTTACAGCTCACTTCATTGAGCTGTCTGTGTGCCTCAGTAACATAATCTTTTTTGGGCCATAAAACCAGATTGCCCCCCTTGTCCGATTTTTTAATAACCACATCTTGATTTTTTTCATGTTTTTTTACCAACTCATTATATGCACGTTTTCTAAAAAATAGATTTCTCTCCCCTCTATTTTTATGCACAGTATGATTTAATTTTTTCAGATCATTTGTTATCATATCATGAAAAACATCTATACTGTCCTTCGGCATGAGTGGCACAAAACAGGATTTAGACTTAAAAGGGCTGATCCCAGCACCTTCTTGTAGATGGTTTATTTTTCTCAGTCTCTCCTGGGTGGCTATATCGACATCTATTTGTGAAGTGTGTGTCTCATTATCATCATTAAATTCATGGATTAAAAGCAAATTTGTAATATCTGATGCTACAAGTGCAGGCTCAATGTCTTCTTCCTGTACTACAGTCAAATCGTTCTTATCTTTGTTGGTTTTAAGGGCAAAGAATTTTTTCAACTTTAATTTTCTGATGAAACAATATACGTCAATTCTTGCACGCACATAATTAAAATGATCTCATAAATGATGTCTTAGAACATGTCATGACTGATGTCGAATGTGAGATCATAAGCAGTGCATGGCGGGGGCGCAAGTTAGTTAGCGCTGCTAAATATAACTGGTGAACTTCTGTATTATTTTTTTTAGCTCAAAACATTAATGCTGGACTTGTCAGTGAGAAATTCACCTAACTATAATATAACTTTAACCTTTGAATTTTTTCATTTAATTTCTAAGTGTTTTTAAAAAAAAACGAATTCAGATCTTTTTATGTTTTATCACACCTAACTATGACATTACTTTACCCTTTATTTTATATATACAGCAAGCAGCTGTGTGCTGTGAAACACATCTTGGTATAAGGGAAATAAAACAACCTTGAAGCACTTACTTTGGGTCTGTGTCCAGTTTGCGGCGAGTGGCGCTCAGCATCCAGGCAGCGCGAGTCGGATTTTGGATTCTCTCTCTCTCTCTCTCTCTATATATATATATATATATATTTATATATATATATATATATATATATATATATATATATATATATATATATATATATATATATATATATATATATATATATAAAAAAACAAAGGTTGCCCCAGTGAAGCCTTCGCACCCAAAGGGGATAACACACATATGCCCCAGGCAGCAGTTGGTACGGCATTCCTCTCACGCTGTTAATAAAAAGCCAAATGAGTTTCGGGTCTCCCAGTACCTTTGTTCACTGGCAACATACTGGATTGCAATTTTGCACAGACTTCACAAAAACTGCTTCCGGACATTCTTTTATTAATTATACAAGCTCCGCCCCAGTGGGCGTCCCAGTGGCTTCTGGATACTACTGATCTGACTAGAGACATTTTTTGAAGGGAGCCCGTGAACCTTTCAAAATTCTAATCAATCATTGTAATTGTCTTTGTCTCAGAAATCTTCAATGCCAAAATTGTCATCAGGATAGGTGTACTTCCTTTTTTAGCAAAATAATCATCCTGGGACCGGTTTCGAGCTAAAAGCCATCCGCTCATCAGCCAGGCTAGCTTGAATCTAGTGGCAAAGTGAGCAAGGGACCCATGTCTGGGCATACCCTGCCAACTTAGGGCGAACAAAGCAAACACAAGGAGATGATGGACGGAGTGCTGAAACTTTTCCATCAATTGTTCTTTTTGCATTTGTCATCCCGAGTGGGACGGGTATGCCCAGACGCGGGTCCCGTGCTCTCCTTGTCACTGGAGTCAAGCTATCCTGGCTGATGAGGGGTGAAACCCCGGAACTGATCCTAGGATGCTTGTTTCCACTCCAGGGAGGACCTGGCCTGGCAGTCGGGCAAGTCGGGCTGTTCGGGCTGAACTGTTCCCATGAGGCACAGGGTCAAGACTGATTTGCATATGGCTAGGTTAAAACTGGAATGGCATGATGAGCAAAACAACGATGGATTTAGGCC
This sequence comes from Lissotriton helveticus, assembly GCF_964261635.1. Lineage (NCBI taxonomy): Eukaryota > Metazoa > Chordata > Amphibia > Caudata > Salamandridae > Lissotriton > Lissotriton helveticus. The sequence goes on along the minus strand of NC_136061.1, from coordinate 1,513,247,618 downwards.
CAGATCTCTGTACTGGGGTGAATGTATGACACTCTTCTACATGCTATCCCTCAATTGTTCTTTTTGTACTTACTTTTTAAATCTGAATTACTTATTTTTTACTCATATTCCCAGCACTGGGAACACCTATGCTGATACCTCATCATGCTGTTATACATAGTCTCCAGCAAGTTTTGATCAGAAAATGCTTGCCCTTTAAAGTACAATTGAAGCTACCCAATATATTTTAAAGAAGGTGCAAGTGGATTATTCCAAAGTTACTGAAAACAGAAGGAAAACACTTTAAAGACAAATCCATAAACAACAAGACTTGATGTACAAAGAGAAGTTTTTATTCATCTCATCCAAAGCATTAAGGGAGGAAGTATTCAAGATGTGTCACGACTCTCCGGTTGTGGGCCACATGGGTGTGAAGGAAACCCTAGAGCTCATACTCCTCTCCTTTTTGCAGCCTTCCATTTGAGAGGACACTGATCTCAATGTTACCCTCTGCCTTACTTGCACCCAAAATATGGCTTCTCAGTCATGATCCTCTAGGCTTCTTCATGCCCTCCCTGTACCACAAGGACCCTGGCACACCATCTCTACTTATTTTATTGCAGCACTACCTCCCTCCTAGGGTAATCGAGTCTTTATGGTAACTACTGACTATTTTTCCAAAGTGACACATTTTCGTGCTTTCAAAAAATTGCCCTCCATGAAAGACATGGGCTAGATCTTTTTGAGAGACATTTTTCACTTGCTTGGGGTTCCCTAGGTTATTGTGTTTAAACGAGGTACTCAGTTTGTATCCCGTTTTTGGAAATCATTTTGTAAATCCCTTTGAACTGAGGTTGCCTTGTCCTCTGGTTTCCATCCCCAGACCAATGGTCAGACAGAATACCTTACTCAGAGTCTGGAGCAGTATCTTCACTGTTTCTGTAATTCCACAGAGTGAATGGCTTTCTTTTTTACCTATGGCTGAATTTTCCTATACCAATTCTGTCCATAGTGCCACTCATTCAACCCCATTCTTTTGCTTTCTGGGGTTACATCCTAAGCCTTTCCTTCAGCTCTTTTAGGTCTATTCTTTTTCCTGCTGCTATCGGTTTCCTTAGGCAGTTACAGGGCGTAAGACGTAGGGTTGCTCTTATTCTCCGTTGTGCCAAGGTTAGGGTGAATCTTCTGCCCACAATCATCTGATTCTCTCCCTGGCGCATAAAGGGGCATATTAGCAAGCGGCAGCGATAATTATCGCTGACCGCTGCTAGCGTGAGGAAATATATCGCCCGCTATCGCAGGCGATAATCTCCATGGTAGCGCTGTATTAACAACGCTTAACGCCATGGAGATATAAATACCAGCGATAGCGGGGATTATCGCCGTTTTCAATGGAATATCGCTAGTTTTCCAGCGATATTCCATGGCAAATGGCGATAACCTTGCTGATAGGGCAGGACAATCTTAGCCATGTAATCCACCTCCCATTGGATTACATGGCTAGGAACAGGTCACAAGCAAGCGTTAGGAAAGTAACGTTAACTGTGGTTAGCGCTACTTTTCCTAATGCTCTGCTTATTAGCGAGCAGCTTGTGAATAGGAGAAATGTCGCTTAGCGACATTTCTCCTATTATTTTGCCCCGGAACGCCCACTTCCCATCTCATTAGAGATGCAAAGCTGGGCGTTATTGTCAAGGGCGCAAAATCAGCAAAACACGCAATAGCGTGTCTTTGCTGATAGGGCGAAGAAATTATCGCCGCTTTTCGGCCGAAAACGGCCGCAAAAACGGCGATGATTTCAAATCGCCTGCCTTGTTAATATGCCCCAAAGTTGGGGATAAGGTATGGCTCTCCTCAAATTTTCCACCTGCTAATTTTTCCTTTAATAATTTGAAACCTCAATTATGTTGCCCTTTTTAGACTGTCCAGGTCTAAACCCTGTAACGTTCATGGTCAAATGCCTTTGCACTGGAAAATTCATCTTGCATTTCATGCATCTCAGTTGAAACCTTACCGGGTGGACCCTTACCATTGCCTTTTTCCAAACCCTCCACCCGTTTCGGTGAATATTATTCCTGAGTTTGAGGTCCAAAAAATACGTGATTCTCGTTTTTATTTAAAGAACCTGCAATTCTTGATTCATTGAAAAAGTACCCTCCTAGTGAAAGCTCTTGCGAAGATGCTTCTTCTGTTCGTGCTCCTGATCTGATTCAGTGCTTATTTCCTTGAAAAACCGATGGCCTAGTGGAGGGGACATACTGTTGAGCCACTGCCTTGCCTGACACAGATTCCCATGGTGCGTGCAGGCAGGAGAGGAGCAGGGAGCGCTGGTGGGCTGCCACACTCCTTACAGACACTTACATTGGGGCTGCCGGCTCACCAGTACAATCCCCCGCATCTCTATTTCTTTCCTGTGGGAATAGCGGCTAGGAGGTTCCTCTGGTACCTCCAGAATTCTCCAGCAGGAGTTCATAAGATATAGCTTCCCAATCCAAGATGGCGGCTGCCATAGACTATTATTCTATCTTAAGTCTATCATGACACCATCCTTCCTGATGTAATGTCCTGGGTTTTGTGGTATTAAAAGAACACATAATTATTTCCCTTTGCGTTGCAATGCTTCAGCAGTCATGTTGTTAGCTTCTTCACTTCCAAATTGTTTCAATCAATCAATCAATCAGATTTATAAAGCGCGCTGCTCACCCGCTAGGGTCTCAAGGCGCTGGGGGGTAGGGGTCCGTTACTGCTCGAAAAGCCAGGTCTTGAGTTGCTTCCTGAAGGAGAGATGGTCTTGGGTCAGCCGTAGGTGGGAGGGGAGGGAGTTCCAAGTCTTGGCCGCCAGGTAGGAGAAGGATCGTCCTCCGGTGGTGGTTCTGCGAATGTGTGGGACGGTGGCGAGGGCGAGGCTGGTCGAGCGGAGCTGGCGGGTGGGCGTGTAGAAAGAGAGGCGGCTGTTGAGGTACTTGGGGCCAAGCTCGTGGAGAGCCTTGTGTGCATGGGTGAGGAGTCTGAACGTGATCCTCTTGCTGACGGGGAGCCAGTGCAGGTCTCTCAGGTGGGCGGAGATGTGGTTGTGGCGGGGGATGTCCAGGATGAGTCGTGCAGAGGCGTTCTGTATGCGCTGGAGTCTTTTCTGTAGTTTGGCTGTAGTTCCCGCGTAGAGGGCGTTCCCGTAGTCCAGTTGGCTGGTGACGAGTGCCTGGGTGACCGTCTTCCTGGGTTCGGTGAGGATCCATCGGATGATCTTTCGGAGCATGCGCAGGGTGTTGAAACAGGATGATGAGACGGCGTTGACTTGTTTGGTCATCGAGAGGGAGGAGTCCAGGATGAAACCCAGATTTCGTGCGTGGTCTGTTGGCTTGGGGGTGGTGCCCAGGGCCGGGGGCCACCAGGAGTCGTCCCAGGCGGAGGGGGATGATCCCAGGATGAGGACTTCCGTCTTGTCTGAGTTCAGTTTCAGGTGGCTGTTCTTCATCCACTCGGCGACGTCTTTCATTCCTTCGTGTAGGCTGGCTCTGGCGGTGGTGGGGTCGTTAGTGAGGGAGAGGATCAGCTGGGTTTCGTCGGCGTAGGAAATGATGTTCAGGTTGTGTTGGCGTGCGATGGCTGTGAGGGGGCTCATGTAGACGTTAAAGAGGGTGGGGCTGAGCGAGGATCCTTGGGGTACGCCGCAGATGACTTCGGTGGCCTCGGATCTGAACGGGGGGAGGCAGACTCTCTGGGTTCTTCCGGCGAGGAACGAGATGATCCACTCCAGAGCCTTCTTTTGGATTCCGGTGTTGCTGAGGCGCTGTATTAGTGTGTGGTGGCATACCGTGTCGAATGCTGCGGAGAGGTCCAGGAGGATGAGGGCAGCTGTTTCCCCGTTGTCAAGCAGGGATCTGATTTCGTCGGTGGCTGCGATGAGGGTTTCCAGTTGTTTCCTGGTTCCTGTTTGATAGTTCTTCTTCAAAGTATTCCTGAATATTCTTGAATTCCTGGTTGTTCAGCCATTTTCCTGGATTCCTTTTGCCCGCTCCTAGAAACTTTTTACCTGCTCCTGGGTTCCTCTGCCATCCTTAGAGGTTTTGTGCCCAAAGGATTTTTCCCTCTGAAAAGTACTATCTGCTTTAGTGCTGTCAAATGTCAGTGCCATTGTGGTTACTAGAAAGGGTCACTCTTACATCTGGCACAGCAGGACCATCAAGACATGGACATTCCATCCCAACCACCACCAGGGTCATCAGCTAGGAGTCAGTCCTCGGAAAGCAACACAATGAGATGGGGCACAGCAGAGGTGGTCAGACAGGACTTCGGTTCTTTTTTTGTCAGATATCCTATTGCTACACATGTCTAAATTCGGTGCTTAAAGTGCATTAACAAATTTGTATGTAGGAATCACTGTGAGAAAACGTTTGCAGGACAGTTCCCTTTTTCTGGGTCGTTAGCAAGGAGTAGCTGTTTTCTAAAAATGAATGTGAGAGAAAGTTTTCAGGACAGTTCACTTTTTATTGGTCGTCTTTTATCTAAAAATGATTTTAGGTTGACACGAAAAAGAGTCTTGTTAAACAATATCGAATGTTCACAATATTCATAAACTTGGACACGATTAACATACTCGTTTTGTTAACATAGATTTTGTGCATCACAAAAGATCCTTGAAAAATGTCATGATAATATTGAGTTCTCCGAACAATAAACTTCTTAAATATGAATTCGTACATTCTTTTCAATTGTAATAGCATGATTTTATCATATCAAAAATTTCAACAGCATACACCGACAAATTGTCTAGTTCCAAATTCATAATGTATCAATATGAACAGCAAAAGTGTTTCTTAAGGCTGTTAAAAAAAGCCATAACTAATTATTGCCCAACTGTATATGCATGCTCAAAAATCTAGAAACTTATTACAAGATAAAAACCGCTCACACAAACATCGTGTTAATATACGGGAGGGCTTAGTTCACGAATTATCGTTATATGCTAAAAACAATGTGGTGAAAATATTACTTATAAGTATATCGTTTTACATGAACTGAAAAAGATTTTCATGTAAGTACAGGCTATAGGTCAAATGCACAGAATGTTGGCGAGTGAACTGAGGTACATCCTTAGTCAACCATATGCATGCAAGTCACACACTATGCATATCACGTCTGAATCTATACACTGTGCACCTTTCCTCCATGAATTATGCAAGATTTGTTTTTCTCTATCTGCTTATTATTGTATTCAGGATTTGTTAAGTGGCCTCTGGGCACTATAGACGGTGAACGACATATGTTAGTGGATGAAATCATTGAGGGCCTCATTTATAAGAAGTGTCCCACCACCTCATGAAAGCAGCGATGCAACACTTCTCAGTGCGCCCTTATTGTGACACCATTGATGCGTCATATTTACTGTATGACGTATCATGTCGCCAGAAATGACAGATACGTCAATATTACTGGCGTATCTGTTGGCGCAAAAGTGATGCATTGCTGGAGTGGTGTTGGAAGATTGACGCAACTCCAGCAATGTTCCTTTCACATGGGGCATGTGTCACTCCACAAATATGGCACAACATGGTGCATTATTTATATTACCGCTGCGTCACTAAAAGTGACGCAACGGCGGCACAAAAGTGATGCAGGCCTTCAGAAATAAGGACCTGAGAGTATATTTTTAAGAGCTGCCGCCAACTAGCATTATTATTAGCAGCAATTTTCTTACAGCTACGTATCGCTGAAAACTATCTCCTTGGTACTGATGTATTTACAATACGTCGTTACATGGCCATTGTAACAGCTAGCCACAGTGAAAACTGCTGCTAACACTAGCGTCAAGGTGATACAATTATTGACATTAGCGAGAGAAAAGTGACGAAAAGCCCATTAGCGGCAAAAAAACTGACCTTAGTTAGCCCAACGTGTCAAATTTTGCCTCTAGAGGCACAAACAGCCTATAAGTCCACCTCCAATGAAAATTTAGCAAATAAAACCAATGGAATGCAGAATGGAGCAGACAGGGCCAAGTGCAGCACAGATCAACAACCACCCCCCCTCAAATCCCCCAACAGCCAGGATCCCTGGGGAAGAGGAAATGCAGATTCAGGGCTACAGTTATGAAACAAGGTGCAGCGCTGGGAAAAACCAGTGGTGCATCACTTTTCATAGCACCCTCCTGCAACACCATGGCAGCCAAAACCTTGAAAACGGTGACAGTCCCTGGGGCCCGAATGCCTTGCTGGGCCAACGTCTGTGACCCTGAGTGAAAGGCAGAGGTCCTGTGGAGTTGCTGGGCCGTGGCGTTAGCCCTTGAGGCATCGGCGATCGCCCTTACCTGGTGGTAAAGTCTGGCAGGTCACATGAAGACATGTTGCTGGCCTGTGTGAGAAGACCGCCTGGCACTCCTTGGAGCTTTGAATGGTAGCGGTGCTCCTGCGCCCCAATGTAGGAAGGTCTGCAATGCATACCAGGCACTACCACTACACCGGGTGCACAGAGGAGATTACCAATGGTGGGCTACACCTCTCTGCATCACAGGCCAGAGGATGTGGCGCTGGCCGGATGATGTGGAGGGTGAGGCCCCTGAGCTGCGCCAAACTTGCAACTTCATGCCTAAGCGGGCCCTGTTGCATCACCTGCATCAGGAGGTTCCCCAGTGGACTTGGCGGCGGCTGCTTTACCCAGGCTTGTGAGATCTCACCAGGCTGAGTCGCAGATTTGGAAAGAGTGCAGTGCATTGAGCCCCGGTGTCAATGTCCAGGTGAAGAGAAGGTGGGACACGTAGAGGAGGAGGCCTGGGGCCAAGCCGGGCCCAAGCCTAGCACCTCTGGGTGATGCACACCGTGCCCTGAGCAATCCCTGCACTGCAGCTGACCTACATCACCGAAGGTACCGCACAAGACTGATGGGGGACTCTACTAACTGGCTTAAGTCGCTGAGATCGGCCATTAGTGGAGGTGGGTGCAAGGTGCACTGGCCGGTTCTGGCCCAAGCCCTTGGGTATGAAGCTTAATCCACTGTTACTCGCTGGGGAACTGGGGGTACAAAATCTGGTTGCCACTGTTAGATCAGAAGAGGCAACCAAGTGGTGCTGCCTTTCCTTGCCCCCTGTTAGTTTGCTTTTCAGTGTATGTGAGACTAACTCTTTGTGGACTTCCTCTTCCCACAGTGCTGCACCATCTGGTTGCTGCTGCTGCTGTTCTCATCTGCTGCTGCTGGTTCCTCTGACTCAGAGGTCAGGTGTTGGAGTCCATCCTCCACCCGCAGGCTCCTGCCTGCATCTCATCCCTGGTGGTCCAGTGGTAGAGCGTTACTGCTCTGCAGCTTGACTGCCCCCGTCCCTGTTTTTAGCTGTTCCTGTTTATATTTCTGCTCTGCTCTGTTGTTTTTCTACCTTTGTCTTTTTTTATCTTTGCTTTGTTTGCCTTTGTTTTTCCGGTGCTCTTTTGCAGTTCTTTTTTCCCTATCCTCTCCCTCGTTGCCGCTGCTATCCCCCGCATTCCCAACCCCCTCCAGTTTCCTTTCCTACTTTTCCTGCCTCCCAGCTGTCCAGCTCCCCTGCAGCACTACCTTATGGCAGAGGCTGTGCAGCCATGCACAGCTGACGTGCCACTGGTGCACTGAAGACAAGCCCGTCTGCATTCGTCCACCCCTGTACTGCACTCAGCACCAGGGGCCCTGCCTCTCAGACACTCCAGTGCTATGATGCCAGTACCCTCCTAGCCCTCAACCCTGGACGCTAGTTACCGCACCAACCCACATAGCTAGTCACAAGCTCAAGCCCGTCTTCTCCACCAGTGGGAAGGTCAATTACAGCCGCACCACAGAACTCTCCTGGACCGACCATTATTGTATACATCACAACTTCACTATGGCCACCGTACACCACCTGCATCATCACCCCCCCATCACAGCTGGATCAAGGCCACCGAAGAACATCTGGTCAACTCCCTCAGCACCACTACTCTGCCAACACTTACAGACGCCAACACCGCAGCGCGCAAGTTCCACCAATGGATCTCCAACTGCGCCGACACCCTGGCACCCCTCAAGAAAAGACCATGCAAACAAGACACTAAGAAGGCCAACTCATTCACTCCCACCCTCCACTAGTCCAGATGCACCTGAAGACGTATCGAGTAGAGATGGAGCCACAACATCAATCAACTTCACAACACAGTTACTCTTGCACCATCAATCAATCAATCAATGGCTTATAGAGTGCGCTTCTCACCCTTGAGGGTCTCAAGGTGCTGGGGGGGCAGCTCGGGTAAGTTGAAGAGTTAGCTCCGGGTCAGTTGAAGAGCCAGGTCTTAAGGTCCTTCCTGAATGTGTGAAGGGTTGGGGAGCATCTGATGTTGACCGGGAGCTCGTTCCAGGAGTTGGCTGCTATGTAGGAGAAGGCTCTCCCGCCGGTTCTGTTTCTGCGGAAGCGGGGGACCTCTGCCAGGGCGAGATCAGTGGAGTGGAGTTTTTTAAATTTTTTTTTATTTATTTATTAAATTTATATAGCGCGTCAGCTACCCGTAAGGGTTTCCCGGCGCTGAAAGACAAATGCAGCAAAATACAACCCAGTAAAGTTATTGGTCAAAAAGCCAGGTTTTCACGGCTCTGCGAAAGCGGATGTGGCAGTTCTCCATCCGTATATCCAGGGGAAGTGAGTTCCAAAGTCTGGGTCCCAAGATTGCGAAGGAGCCACCGCCCATTCTCGAGAGTCTAATCTTAGGTATGCAGAATAAATGTTGAGACGAAGAACGGAGTGAACGGGCAGGGGTATAGGGTGTGACAAGGGCCTGAAGATACAAGGGAGCAACTCCAGTCTTGATCTTGTGCATAAAGCACAATGCCTTGAATTTTACACGATTATCAAAACGGAGCCAATGGAGCTCCCTCAGGCGTTCAGTAATATGGTGTCGTTTCCGGCAACCACAGAGAAGCAGTGCAGCAGCGTTTTGGACCAATTGAAGATCGCGTATTACCGCCTTGGTGGATCCTAGATAGAGCACGTTGCCGTAGTCCAACCTAGAAGTCACCAAGGCACCCATCACAGATCTCTGGGTGTTAGAAGGTAGTATCCAAAAGATTTTTCTCCGCCACCGTAAGATGGTGAAACAGGTGGCTGCTACTTTGTTGGCCTGGTCTTTCATAGATAAACCCCTATCAATAATCACCCCAAGATTTCGCACTCGTTCTGACGGGGTAGGGAAGGAACCCATGGCAGATGGCCAGTGCCTCGGGCTCCAAAGGTCAGGTTTGTTTCCGAGAACCAGGTCCTCGGTCTTTCCGCTGTTTAATTTAAGCAAGTTACGATTCATCCAACAGGATATTTCGCTGAGACCAGTTTGCAGAAGGGAAGAGGAGGTAGAGTCAACTTGGGAAAAAGAAAATACAATTTGGGAATCATCTGCATAAGTGAATAAATTCAAACCAGAGCTTTGTGCAATGTGGGCCAAAGGAGTAACGTAAAGGTTAAAAAGAAGAGGACTAAGGATTGAACCCTGGGGCATACCGTGTGGGGACAAGTAAGTATTAGAAGTAGACGTGTGAGAAAAAATTTGGAAGGTAGGGTCCGTGAGGAAGGATGTAAGCCAGTCCAAGGCTTTTCTGCCAATGCCAAAGGAAGCTAGGTTATTGAGAAGGATACTGTGTGATACAGTATCAAAGGCTGCACTGAGATCAAGTAGTATCAGTGCAGCCGTTTCACCTCGATCCAGTAGCAGGCGGAGATTTTCTGTCACACCTAGGAGGGTGGTTTCTGTAGAGAAACCCGGGCGAAAACCGGACTGGGAGGGATGTAGGAGATTGTTTGTTGCCACAAATTGTGACAAATGCACATGAATATGCCTTTCTAAGATTTTGGAAAATGCAGGTAGTAACGAGATGGGGCGGAAATTAGAGACAACATTTGGGTCCGCAGTAGGTTTTTTTAATAGCGGGGTGACCATTGCGTGCTTCCAGCAACTAGGGACAATGGCCGAACTAAGTGAATGGTTAAGTAGAGTACAGATTGTGGAAAGTTGGGGGAAATCGAAGACGCGTAATATCGGAGTGGGCAGAGGATCAACTGGAGAGCCTGACCTGATCTTGCTCAAGATCTCCAGGAGGGTTGAGGGGCAGAGATCAGGCCAGGACAGAAGTGAAGCCGAAGGCAGACGTGAAGCCGAGGGCAGCACCGAGAAGTCAGCGCCCTTCCCCGTAATAAGGGGTGGATTCGTCACGGCATTGCTGTCATCTCGGGCGGAAATGTCCTGATAGATGTTCTCGATTTTAGAGACAAAATACTGGGCGAGTTCATCGCATTTACTGCTAGATAGAGGGGGAAGTGCAGCAGTAGTCTTTGAACCAGCAAGGTCTCTAACCACACTAAACAATACTTTAGATTTATTGGTTGCTTCGGTGATTATTTTGTTTGCATGAATGGCCCTAGTATGGGCACACCCCTTGTGATAGTGCTTCAGTTCCGTTTTATAAATAAGACCGGCTGAGATGGAGTAATCCCTTCTCCAAGCACGTTCCAATTTTTTACATCGGGATTTGTGAATACTAAGTGTCTCATTATACCAAAGGGCAGGTGACTTGTGAATAGTTCTATTCTTTTGGACAGGGGAAGACAAATGTTAATAGCTTCAAGGAGCCAAGAGTTCGCAGAGCTGGTCACAGCTTCCATGTCACGTGAAAACAAACTCTCGTTGAGGTATTTGGGTCTGATGTTGTTGAGGGACTTGTAGGCGTGGGTGAGGAGCTTAAAGGTGATCCTCTTCTCGACGGGAGCCAGTTGGGTCATGTTGTGTGTAGTCCCTAGAATGAGCCTGGCTGCGGCGTTCTGGATGGTTTGAAGTTTGTGTAGAAGAGTTTTGTTGATTCGGGCATGGAGGGCGTTGCCGTAGTCTAGTCTGCTCGCTATGAGTGTGTGGGTGACGGTCTTTCTGCAGTCAGGTGGGATTCATTTGAAGGTCTTGCGGAGAATGCAGAGGCAGTTGAAGCTGGTGGATGCAACAGCGTTGATCTGGCGGTTCATGGAGAGGGAGGAGTTGAGGATTATGCAGAGGTTCCGAGTGTGGTCTGTCGGGGTGGGTGGGCTCCCGAGGGTGGAGGACCACCAGGTGTTGTCCCTGGTGGAGGTGCAGGGACCACGGAGGAGGACCTCAGTCTTCTTGGAGTTGAGCTTTAGGCAGCTGTCCCTGATCCAGGAGGCTATGTTTCTCATTCCTTCCTGGAAGCTGAGTCTGGTGATTTCTGGGTTCTTGGTGATTGAGAGGATGAGTTGTGTGTCATCGGCGTAGGACACGATGCTGAGCCCGTGCTGTCTGATGATGGCAGCGATGGGGGCCATGTAGGTGTTGAAGAGCGTTGGGCTAAGTGAAGATACCTGAGGTACTCCGCAGATGATGTCAGTGGGGTCGGAGAGGAAGGGGGGAGTCTGATCCTCTGGGTTCTGCCGGAGAGGAAGGATTGGATCCAGTCGAGGGCGGATCCCTGTACTCTGGTGTTGTGAAGTCTGGCGGCTAGTGTGCGATGTTACACGGTGTCGAAAGCTGCGGAGAGGTCCAGTGGGATGAGGGCTGCAGTGTGTCCCTGGTCTAGCAGCATGAGGATGTCATCGGTGTCGGCAAGGAGGGCGGTCTCTGTGCTGTGGTTGTTGCAGAAGCCAGACTGGGATGGGTCTTGGATGGAGTTTTCTTCAATGAAGGCGGTCAGCTGGGCATTCACGAGTCTTTCGGTTACTTTGGCTGCGAAGGGGAGGAGAGAGATGGGCCGGTAGTTCATCAGGTCAGTTGGGTCGGCCGTTAGTTTCTTGAGGAGGGGTTTTACCTCTGCCCGCTTCCAGTCATCTGGGCAGATGCCGGATAAGAGGGAGGAGTTGATTGTTCGTCCTAGTTTGGGTGCGATGACTACAGAGGCCCTGTGGAAGATGTGAGGGGGCAGGGGTATGTTGGGGCTCCTAAGTGCGTCATATTCATGGTTGAGGAGATGAGTTTGATGGACACGGGTGCCCAGGAGGTGAAGACCGGTTTCTCGGCGGAGGGGGGTGATGTGGTGCTGTTTTCTGCTGCCTCGCTAAAGTTGTCGTTAAGGTCCTTGATCTTCAGGTGGAAGTAAGAGCTGAGTTTGTTGCGAGTTCCTGGGAGGGTATATTGTCAGTGGCTTCTCAGGTGGGTTTTGCGAGCTGCTGTATGACGTTGAACAGTTCCTTCACAGTAGATTAGTTGGTCTTGACCTTGTCTCTGATGAAGGTCCTTTTGGTGTCCCTTATACGCTGGTGGTAGTCTTTCAGGGCGCTCTTGTGGTTGTTCTGTGCTTCCGTGGTCTTCTGGCTCCTCCAGGTTTTCTCCAGGTGTCTGCAGGCACGTCTGGCTTCTTGGAGTTCGGTGGTGAACCAAGTGGCCCTCAGAGGGTGTTGTTTGGCGGTGCGGCAGAGAGGTGCCAGCTTGTCGGCATAGCCGCCGACACAGCAGTGGAATTCCCTGGCTGTGGAGTTGTTGTCGGTCGTGGTCTTGGGGGGGGTCTTGGAGGAGGGCGGAGTTCAGGTGCTCCTAGGTGACCTTGCTCCAGTTCCGTTGAAGCGGGCGTGGGGCTGGCTTGAGTGCGGTGGTGGTGATTTCTCCTGGCTATGTCATCTCTAGAAGTGACCGAGGAATCAAGAGAGGCGGCAAGATCGCTGTAATTTTTAAAGATATTTACTCCTGTAAACTGGAACCTAAACCTTTTCTAGACAGTGAAGCTGCTCTGTTTAAACTTGCTGTTTCTTCCCACATGACCCTATCTGGTATGCTTATTTACCGCCCTCTGGGGAACCCTAACAATTGGCTGACTTTATTCCCTGACTTAGTGACCCCGTTCGTTATGAACAGCAAAACAAACAAGATGATGGACAGAATGTTGCACAATGGCAAAACATTCACCCCCAGTCATAGATATGGGTTTAATCCATCATTATTTTGCTCATCAAGACACCCCAGTTCAGACCTGGCAATATGCAAATCAGTCTTGACCCTGTGCCTCATGGGAACAGTCCAGACCAAACTGCCAAGCCACGTCTTTCCTGGACCGGAATCAAGCATCCTAGGACCAGTTTCTGGTTAACAGCCGTCTTCAGCCAGGATAGCTTGACTCCAGTGGCTTAGTGAGCACGGGACCCACGTCTGGGCATACCCTTCCCACATAGGGTGAACAGCAAAACACACAAGATGATGGACGGAATGTTGCACAATGGCAAAACATTCACCCCCTGTACCAGATCTGGGTTTAATCCATCATTATTTTGCTCACCAAGCCACCCCAGTTCAGACCTGGCCATATGCAAATCAGTCTTGACCCTGTGCCTCATGGGAACAGTCCAGACCGAACTGACAAGCCTTGTCTTTCCTGGACCGGAATCAAGCATCCTAGGACCGGTTTCTGGCTATCAACCATCTTCAGCCAGGATAGCTTGACTCCAGTGGCTTACCCGTCCCACATAGGGTGAACAGCAAAACACACAAGATGATGGATGGAATGTTGCACAATGGCAAAACATTCACCCCAGTCACAGATCTGGGTTTAATCCATCGGTCCTAGGATGCTTGATTCTGGTCCTGGAAAGACATGACTTGGCAGTTGGGGCTGGACTGTTCCCATGAGGCACAGGGTCAAGGCTGATTTGCATATGGCCATGTCTGATCTGGGGTGGTGTGGAGTGCAAAAAAACGATGGATTTAGGCCCAGATCTCTGTGTTGGGGTGAATGTATGACATTGTTCTGTATTCTGTCCATCAACTGTTGTTTTTGCATTTGTCACCCTGAGTGGGATGGGTATGCTCAGACGTGAGTCCCATGCTCTCCACACCACTGGAGTCAAGCTATCCTGGCTGAAGACGGCTGATAGCCAGAAACCGGTACAAGGATGCTTGATTCCGGTCCAGGAAAGACATGGCTTGGCAGTTCGGGCTGGACTGTTCCCATGAGGCACAGGGTCAAGGCTGATTTGCATATGGCCATGTCTGAACTGGGGTGGTGTGGAGTACAAACAAACGATGGATTTAGGCCCAGATCTCTGTACTGGGGTGAATGTATGACATTGTTCTGCATTCTGTCCATCATCTGTTGTTTTTGCATTTGTCACCCTGAGTGGGATGGGTATGCTCAGATGTGAGTCCCATGCTCTCCACACCACTGGAGTCAAGCTATCCTGGCTGAAGACGGCTGATAGCCAGAAACCGGTCCTAGGATGCTTGATTCCGGTCCAGGAAAGACATGGCTTGGCAATTCGGGCTGGACTGTTCCCATGAGGCACAGGGTCAAGGCTGATTTGCATATGGCCATGTCTGAACTGGGGTGGTGTGGAGTGCAAAAAAATGATGGATTTAGGCCCAGATCTCTGTACTGGGGTGAATGTATGACATTGTTCTGCATTCTGTCCATCAACTGTTGTTTTTGCATTTGTCACCCTGAGTGGGATGGGTATGCTCAGACGTGAGTCCCATGCTCTCCACACCACTGGAGTCAAGCTATCCTGGCTGAAGACGGCTGATAGCCAGAAACCAGTCCTAGGATGCTTGATTCTGGTCCAGGAAAGACATGGCTTGGCAGTTCGGGCTGGACTGTTCCCATGATGCACAGGGTCAAGGCTGATTTGCATATGGCCATGTCTGAACTGTGGTGGTGTGGAGTGCCAAAAAATGATGGATTTAGGCCCATATCTCTATACTGGGGTGAATGTATGACATTGTTCTGCATTCTGTCCATCAACTGTTGTTTTTTCCGTCAGTTATGAAGGCCGCCAATTTCACCATTCTAGGGGACCTCAACTTTCATTTAGAGTATCCTCTGGACATTGGGAGTTCAACTCTTCTAGCTGATCTCAAATCCATTAATTTGCTGTTACAGAATCAGGGACCCACTCATCAAGCGGGTCACCTGTTGGACCCGATCTTGTCCAATCTTGTGTGGGACTGCAGTTTACCTGCGCTTCCCCAAGGGTGGTCTGACCACCATGCCATCCTGTTTAAATTAGTCACCCCGGGGGTCATTACGCCGGCCCGTAGTGATGACTTAGTCAGTAAGAGGCCCTGGAAGAATCTAAACATAGACTCCCTTAACAACCTTTTAATGGTGAATCCTCCGGATATCAATCTACCCTGTTGCGCCCTAAATTCTGTGGTATCCAATTGGTTAGCTATGTCCATTGATACTTGCCTGCCCCTGGTATCTAAACGTAGTTCTATTCACCACCCTCCGGCCCAATGGTTGAATAATGAACTAAAGGCAATGAAATCAAAGGGCAAGCACTTAGAAAGAAGATGGCGTAAGACCTACTCCCTTAGCGGCAAATCGGATTACAAAGCCACTTTAAATAAGTACCATTTGGCTTGTAATGCAGCTAAAATCTCTTTTGTCTCGAATACTATCACCAATTCTATGAACCGCCCTCGAGCTTTATTCTCCATGGTGAAAAAGCTGGCAGGTTCGATGACTGCTCCAATGCCACCTGCCCTGGATGATGTTCAATGCAATGACATTACAAATTACTTCATTACTAAGGTCGAGACGATATATAGCTCGTTAACGACCCCCAATTCTGCGAATATGGTGAGTTCCCTGTCTAATATGACATGCGGAAGCTATCAGTCTCCTGCTGCTAAGATTTCCACATGGTCTCCTTTTGATGATAGATCTTTTTCTGACTGCCTAGCTAGGGTAAAATTGGGTTCTCCGCTTGAACCTCTTCCTGTTAGCATCCTGCAACAGCTTTCCCTAGAGGGCCTTGGAGTCCTTAAAGCACTTCTGAACGCGTCTCTATGAGAATCATGTGTTCCCCTAGACTGCAAGCGTACAATGGTGGTTCCTTTGCTGAAAAAGCCCAGAGCTGACCCTTCGATTATGTCAAACTTTCGTCAAATTTCACTGTTGCCGGTTCTTTCCAAAATCCTGGAAAAATACGTGAATTATCAGCTTTCAGCTCACGTGGAAAGCTCGAGATTTTTTCACCTGTCCCAGTCAGGATTCAGAACTCATTTCATAACAGAAATCACTTTGTTGGGGGTCACTGAGAAATTGTGCTCCTGCTTGGATAAAGGGGAGACTACGGCGCTCATTCTATTAGATCTGAGTGCCGCATTCGACACAGTGTCACATACCATCCTTTTAAAGTCTCTCCAGTCAGCAGGAGTCATAGGGTCTGCCTTAACTTGGCTGTCCTCCTTTCTCAGTGACCGTGCATTCCAGGTCTTCTCTTCCAAATCTTCATCTACTATCAGACCATCTGCGTAGGGAGTTTCCCAGGTTCCACTTTGAGCCCTGTGCTCTTTAACATCTATGTGAGACCCCTGGCGTCTATTGTAGAGGATGCAGTTCTGTCCCTTTACTCGTACACTGATGACACGCAAATTATTTTTTCCCTGTCCTCCACTAAGGAAGATTCGTCTTCCTCCCTTCAGGTGGGTTTACGGAGGGTGTCTGAGTGGATGTGTGCAAATCTATTGAAACTAAACGGAGATAAGACCGAGGTTGTTATTTTAGGTAAACACAAACACCTGTGGGGGCGTCAACATTGTCCATTGGAAATGGGCACTCTTCCTCAACCAGTTACCCAAGTTCGTAATCTGGGGTTTATCATCGATAGTAACCTCTCAATGCGGCAACAGGCAGTTAGCGTTGCTTCCACCTGCTTTACCATTCTAAGATGGTTGCGGAAGATCATCTGGATGCTCCCAGACTCCACAAAAAGAACGGTAGTCCAGGCACTTGTCACCTCTTGTCTGGACTGCGGGACCGTTCTGTATCTGGGTGCAAGCCAGGAGGTGCTGAAGAAACTCCAGGTGGTCCAGAATTCTGCAGCCCGCCTTTTATGTCACATCCCAAGTAGATCATCCATCTCTCCCATTCTTCAGGATCCTCACTGGCTCCGCATTGAGAGCCGCATTAATTTCAAGACTTTGTGCCTGGTCTTTAAAATCAAACAAGGCTTGGCTCCATCTTATCTTTAGGAGCTTATCCATCCTTATGTCCCTTCCCGGTATTTACGTTCAGCCACCCAAGGCAATTATGTAACACCTAGTTGCCGACTATCTAGAATGGATTGCCGGTCCTTTGCATGTATTGGCCCTAGATTATGAAATTCTTCTCCCTGTTCTATGAAACAGGAATCTTTCTATCTTAAGTTTCGGCGAGATCTTAAGACCTGACTTTTCTCTCAGTGATTAGCTATCCGTGCTCTCAGCCTGCAGCAGTTGACATGCCTGCGCCGGGAAACCCTGTTTAGGGTAGCTGTGCGCGTTGTAATTTTAAATAATAAATAAATAAAATAAATAAAGTGAAATGGACTCAGTGGTGGTCCATCTAGAGGGGCTCGGTAGTGTGGCTGAAGCGGATGTTTGATCCTCCTGCGAAGATGGGGTCAAGGGTGTGGCCTGCTCTGTGGGTGGGAGTGTTGAAGAGCTGTTTCAGTCCTAGGATGGCGAGGTTCTTGAGGAGTGTGGTGGAGCCGGGGTCCTGGCTGTTTTCAAGGTGGAAGTTCAGGTCCCCGAGCAGAATGTAGTCCATTGAGGTGATGGCATGGGGTGCGCCCAGCCTGCAACCACATGCCCAGCCTGTGGTTGCAGGCTGGGCGTGGGGTCCTAGCGGTCTGTAGATGAGGGTGCCACATAGCATGATGCTGGGGCTTTTCTGGACCTGGAAGTGGAGGAGTGTTGGGCTGGGGGGTCGCTCGTGCTGGATGTGGAGAGTCGGAGTGGGGTCTTGTGCGCGCTGGTGATTCCTCCTCCCGGGCGGTATGGGCGGTCTTTTTTCTGGACTTTGTAGCCATCAGGGATTGCTGTTGAGATGTCGGGCCGGAGGTGGTGTTGGTCCAGGTTTCCGTGAAGAATGCGATGTCGTACGAGAGGGTGTCGATTGGGTCCCAAATCTCTACGACATGTTGGTGTAGGGAGCGTACGTTGAGGAGAATGCAAGTCAGGGTTTCAGTGGTTTGTTTAGTCGTTGGTCCTTCGGTGGCTGTGTGCGTCTTGTCGACGGTGAAAGATCTTCGGCGTGGCCTCCGGTGTTGTGAGCGTGGAGGGTGACTGAGCCAGGAGGACAAGGGTCCAGGTGCCTGTCGCGGTCGGGTCACAGACAGGCACAGACGGGCTTGCCTTAGGCGCGCCAGCGGCGCACCTGCTGCACGCGTCCGCTGGGCAACCGTGCAGCGGTTGCCATTGTGTAGGGAAGGGGGGCAGGAGTTATGATATGTTATGTTATGTTA
The DNA here is from genome assembly GCF_964261635.1 of Lissotriton helveticus. Taxonomy (NCBI): domain Eukaryota; kingdom Metazoa; phylum Chordata; class Amphibia; order Caudata; family Salamandridae; genus Lissotriton; species Lissotriton helveticus. The sequence continues at coordinate 1,513,229,449 of NC_136061.1, read as the reverse complement.
TTTTGTGGCTTTTATAGCGCACGGCTACTCAGAGAGTGTCCCGGCGCTTTATTAACATCCTGAAAGCAAACATAACACACAAAGAATAAAGAAGGGAACAGAAGGGAATTTAAAATCTACGAGGCAAACAGCCAGGTTTTTAGGCCCTTTCTAAAGGATAGCATGTTGGAGTTGCTTCGTAACGCGAAGGGCAAAGAGTTCCAAAGCTGAGGAGCCCGAAGCATAAAGGAACGACCTCCCAGTCGGGTCCTCCTCACACGAGGAACAATGGCGAGAAGCTGCGATTCTGATCTCAAAGATCGCGACGGACAGTATTGCTTAAACCTCCTCTGCAGATATTTAGCCCCGGTGGAATAAAAGGCCTTATGGGCAAGAGTCAAGGTTTTAAAAACTATCCGCTGTCGGATAGGCAGCCAGTGAAGTGCCTGTAACAGGCCAGACACATGCGCTCGCCTGTGCAGACCAAAAATGACGCGAGCCGCCGCATTTTGGACCACCTGCATCCGCTGCAGGAGGTATTCGGGCAGGCCAAGATATAAGATGTTAGCATAGTCCAATCTTGACCCAATCAAGGCCTGCACCGTGATCCTCCTGTGATCCTCTGAAAGCAGCGGAATAAACTTCCGCAGCATGCGGAGAAGTCCAAAGCATGTGCCTGTAAGGGTGAGAATCTGAGATCTGAGGGTCAGCCCGTTGTCAATTTTGACCCCCAGATTCTTCGCAACCTGCGAAGATTGGCTCGGGGGAGACATGTCCGCCGGCCACCACATCTGCCAGTCCGGGTCGGATTGACAGCCGAAGAAGAGTATCTCCGACTTATCAGAGTTGCACTTGAGGCTGTTCAGTTGGAGCCATTTAAAAACAGCCCCAAGGCACTCACGGATACTCTCTCCGTCAAAATCCTCCCCTTTCCGGCAGGTGAAGAGCAGCTGGGTGTCATCCGCGTAGGATACGATCTGGGCACCATAGGACTCCGCCAGAGCCGCCAAAGGGGTCTGTTACGGGTGCGGGAGGAATAGGCAAAACGTTGATCTTAGTTTTTGTGGGTTTTATTTTAGTATACAATAAATCTGAGCTTTTCTTCTTGACTGTTCTCTTCGCCCTTGGAGAACGGCTTCTTGCGGTCTTTCTGATCCGAGATTCCGCCGCCGCAGCTCTCTGCTCTCTGTCGGGTCTTCTCCTCGTACTAGGCTCTTCGGGTTCCGTCTTGCCGCTCGTTGGGCGATACAGGAGAGAAGACAGAGTATATCAGTGGTCTGTCCGCTATTTCAATTACGTGATGGGGTAAGGGAGTGAGGACCAAACCATAGGTGACACACACGCAAACTATTACCGACGTGATGGGTGTTTAGTGCTCGGGGAAGGGTGCACCCGGACAAGGTATGGACAACCCAGGTTTAATCGGAACTAACTGCTGTACGTTTGACCCAGCCCCTGAATCGGTCTCGTACCTGGTTGAGCCATACACCTCCCCTGGGCGTATGGCTGGGCGGCTCGTAGAGTCGGTGGCCTCCTGGCTTCGCCTCCGCTTCCTCTTCAACGGTTCCCGGCTTTCCCTCGTCACTTGCTTCCGAACTCCGTCTCGCTCCGTCTCTCGCTCTGTCTCCACTCCGCACTCCGGTCTCCTCCCTCCAGGTGAATAAACACGCTCCTGATTCGTTCTCCCTGGAATAAGACGTCTCAGTGTCCTGTCTTGACTCCTCCCACTGGTATTCCCAGTCAGCGTTAAAGGGCCAGTGTTCTGATTGAATGTCCACGTCCGTGTCGATGTTCTGTAGGGGGTAAAATGGGTTAGAGGTAGAAGTGTCCAGGTGTCCAGTTGTATATTGAGTATTGTCCTGTATGCGTGACGGCCCCAGGTCGTTACATACCTCCCCCTCCGGACACTCACGATCGGTGAGTGGGTGACGTGATAAAAAGTCCGCCCCTACATTATCAATACCTTTACGATGATAAACTGTGAAACTGTAAGGCTGTAGCGATAGAAACCAGCGAAGGACTCTGGTGTTTTTGGCTTTATTGCGGGCCATCCACAGTAGTGGAGCGTGATCGGTGAAGAGATCAAAATGTCGCCCTTCCAGGTAGTATGCCAGTTTTTCAATGGCCCATTTGATTGCAAGGCATTCTTTCTCTATAGTGGCATACTTCAATTCCCGGGGAAAAAGTTTTCTGCTAACGTACAGGATCGGGTGGTCATGCCCATCACACCCCATCTGGGAAAGCACAGCTCCAATGCCGTAATCCGATGCATCTGTGTGTAACGAAAAAGGGCGAGAAAAATCAGGGGACGACAACACTGGGGTTGAAGTAATGATGGACTTCAACGCGCGAAAAGCTTCGTGCATTAGTTCTGTAGGCCGCACTGGTGTAGACGCCTTCCCTTTGTCTCTGAGGGCATCGGTAAGGGGCGCGGCTATATCCGCAAACTGCGGAATAAACCGACGATAGTAGCCAACAAGACCTAAAAAGGATCTCAGCTCCCTCCTAGTTGACGGGAAAGGGGTGTCGGCAATAGCCCTTACTTTCTCAATTTGCGGTTCAATTAGTCCATGACCCAGAACATAGCCAAGGTATTTGACTTTTTGAAAGGCCAATTTACATTTTTTTGCGTTCACCGTAAGACCAGCTTTACGTAGCGTCTGCAATACCGTGGACAGATGCCTGATGTGGGTCTGCCAATCCGGACTATAGATGACAATATCGTCCAGATAGGCAGACGTAAAGTCCGTCAACCCAGCTAGAACAGTATTCATCAACCGTTTAAACGTAGCTGGCGCCCCATGTAGGCCAAACGGCAGTACCGTAAATTCAAAATGACCTTCATCTGTCGAGAATGCCGTCTTTTTAATGTCCTCATGCCTAAGTGGAACCTGCCAATACCCTTTAGTTAAATCAAGGGTAGATATGTATTTAGCGTTTCCCAGTTTCTCAATTAATTCGTCCACTCTGGGAATGGGGTATGCATCGAAAAGTGAGATGTCATTCAAAGCGCGAAAGTCCATACAAAACCTCCTACTGCCGTCTGGTTTAGGGACCATAACAATAGGACTAGACCAATCACTTTTTGAAGGCCGAATGACACCCAACCGAAGCATTTCCTCTACTTCAGATTTAATTGCCGCTCTCCTGGCTTCGGGTACTCTGTAAGGTTTAATCCTAACTTTCTTGTTTGGTGGTGTATCAATGCAATGTTCTGCCAACGACGTCCACCCTGGGCGGTTCGAAAATACGTCCCCAAATTTAACCAGGGTATCCCGCAGTTCCACCCGTTGTTGGGACTGTAATTCCTCATTGTGGACCAGCAGGTCAATGGTCGAACCGTCAGCTCCAGATCCCTCAGTCAAGTGAATGTCGGCAGGAGGTGGGCCCAGCCATTTTTTAAGAGGTTAATATGATACGACTGTTGTTTATTAGGAGCAATTTGTAGCTGATAGCTAGTGCGACCTATGACGGTGACAACCCTGTAAGGGCCCATCCATTCGGCCTTGAATTTGTGTGAGGAGGAAGGTAGTAGAACTAATGCCCAGTCATCAACCTCGAGCTTCCTCCACTTTTTACCCCTGTCATACGCACGTTTTTGGTTATTCTGGCTAGCCATAAGATGATCCATCGCTAAACCCCTTAACTTTCTCAGTTTAGTTTTCAGGGCCGCGGCGTAATCAAGGGTCGTAGCAATTTCCTTCCCTTTCTCGTTGACCCATGCATCCCTGGTCATTTCCAACAAGGAGCGGGGTTGACGGCCGTAGAGAAGTTCAAAAGCTGAAACGCCCATACTGCTTTGTTTCTGCGCCCTGATGGCGTATAACGCCAGTGGTAACATTTTATCCCAATCACTCCCACTGACCTCCATCATCTTACGAAGTGTAGATTTCAGTGTACGGTTGTAGCGCTCCACCAGTCCGTCCGTCTGGGGATGGTAAACAGAAGTACGGATCTGGTGGACGTCTAACGTATCACAAATCTCCCTCATTAGCTTGGAAATGAATGGAGTACCCTGGTCCGTTAAAATTTCCTTTGGGAAACCAACCCTACTAAACAGTTCGATCATTTTCTCTCCCAACTGTTTAGAATTGGCGGCAGATAAAGGAAATGCCTCTGGAAATCTTGTGGCATAGTCGACCACGACCAGTATGTGTTGGAACCCCTTTTTCGTCTTGGGTAAGGGACCTATGAGGTCCATGCCAACCCGTTCGAAGGGCTTCCCAATAACCGGTAATGGCTGTAAAGGCACGGCCGGGGGCCTGACCATATTCATCCTCTGGCATACGTCACATTTTCGGCAATACGCCTCAGTATCTTTATAGATACCAGGCCAAAAACATTGCCGGAGAATATTCTGAGTAGTTTTTTCAGCTCCGGTGTGGCCGGCAACAATGTGAGTGTGCGCAAAAAAAAAGACCTGCTCTCTAAAAGAAACAGGTACTAAAAGCTGAGCAAAGTCACCCTCTTTTCCAATCCTATATAGTGGTTCATCCTGTACGACGAACCCGGGAAAGTCTGTGGAATTTTCATTTCTTTGGTGGGCCTGTTCCCAGGCGTTGAAGAGGGTTGGGTCACTAATTTGGGCAAACTTAAAATTTTTATCCAAAACCCATGGGTCTTGTGAAAGAACCGTATGTACCGGTTCATTGTGTGTCCCTGTGGATCCAAACCCTCCGTCTCCCCGGTCCGTTTCCTCCAACTGATTTACTTCTTCCAATATCGTAGGCGTTATGCTTTCGCAAATAAGTTGTGCCACTCGATCACCCTTGGTGACGTGAAATGTTTCTGGACCAAAATTAAACAGGAGGATCACCACATTACCCCTGTAATCCTCGTCTATAACCCCTGGCCCAACGTCAATAAAATACTTGGCGGCTAACCCTGACCGCGGAGCGATCCTGCCATAGCACCCTGTGGGGACTGCTATTTGTAAGTCTGTTTTGATCAGCGCCTTCTCTCTACTCGGTATCACATAGTCATATGCGCTGTATAAATCATAACCTGCTGCCTTAGCTGAACCCTTTGTGGGAGCCTTTGCATTGTTTGTAAGTTTTACAAAACTAAGGCTATTTCGTTGTTGCCGTTCATTTACTTCCTTATTATTTTCATAGGGTTGTCCGTGCGTGGCCAGTTTGTCTTTGAACATGTTCAAGAAACCCGGGTTATCAGTACCGATGATCAGTTTCTCCGGTAAATTTTCCATCACCCCCACCCTTACCGCTGGTGTTGTACCTGCCGTTGACTCTATTGTAATGTCGGCAATTGGGTAGGGTCTGATGTCCCCATGGACACATTTAATGTTAACCTTCCCCTTGGAAATGTACTGTTTTAGACTCACATATGCTGCTTGTATCACGGACTGGCGGCAGCCGGAGTCTAGCAAAGCTAATAGCGAGTGTCCATTTGCTTTTACACTTACTCTAAATGATCCACCCATCTCTGCCGAAAACAGTACGGCCTTGGGAAGGTAACCGACCTCCATAGGTTCTTCTTCGTTTCTTTTCTTCTGACACATCCTGGCAATGTGTCCCCATTGTCCGCAATCAAAACATTGTGGCCCGGACGTGACGCTGTTCTCTGTTCTCCAGGTGCGGGGTCGTGTTACTTCTCTGCCCCGATAAGAATTTTTTTCAGGACGTACAACTATTTTCCTCTCTCTGTCTTGCTCGAATGGAAAACTTTTTGGTTGTGCGCGAGCAAAAGAGGAGGCCATTTCGACTGCTTGGGCGGTCGTTAAGCTATGAGGCTGGCACAGCCATTTTTGTGTGGCGTATGGAAGGGCCTCCAGAAACTGTTCCAAGTAAATACGGTCCAGTATGTCTTCCTTGGTACTCGTAGAGGGCGTAAGCCATTTGTCCGCGGCCATTTTAAGTTTTACAAATAATGTTTTGGGGTTTTCCCCAACGGAGCCCCTTTCTTTTCGAAATCTCAGTCTGTATGCCTCCTGATCTAATCCTAAGTGATCCAGGATTATTTTCTTTATCTCCGTGTATGGAGTGTTTCCATTTGGGTTTGCCACTTGATAGGCGGCTTGGGCTTCCCCTCCTAATAATGGTGCCCAAAAAAACGGCCATTTGGTTACCGGCCATCCACACGCCCTAGCTGCCCTTTCGAAATTTAATAAGAAGGCGTCAGGGTCTTCTCCTGCCCTATATTTTTGTAGTGATATTGCTGGGGTTCGTGAGATATGGCTCGCTCCGTTGCTCCTCCCCTTTGAACAGGGTCTACCCAAGCTTGTTCATTTTTCTCCTCTAAGGCTTTTTTTATAACTTCTCTATCCGCCTGTGCAGAGACTAAGTGCTGCTCTATTACCCACTCGATTCTTTCTTGTCCTTTTACTAATTGATTCACAACCGTTTCCATCTTCACTCCACAGATGGTTCCTATGCTCGCATTCTCCACCACTGTTACGGGTGCGGGAGGATTAGGCAAAACGTTGATCTTAGTTTTTGTGGGTTTTATTTTAGTATACAATAAATCTGAGCTTTTCTTCTTGACTGTTCTATTCGCCCTTGGAGAACGGCTTCTTGCGGTCTTTCTGATCCGAGATTCCGCCGCCGCAGCTCTCTGCTCTCTGTCGGGTCTTCTCCTCATACTAGGCTCTTCGGGTTCCGTCTTGCCGCTCGTTGGGGGATACAGGAGAGAAGACAGAGTATATCAGTGGTCTGTCCGCTATTTCAATTACGTGATGGGGTAAGGGAGTGAGGACCAAACCATAGGTGACACACACGCAAACTATTACCGACGTGATGGGTGTTTAGTGCTCGGGGAAGGGTGCACCCGGACAAGGTATGGACAACCCAGGTTTAATCGGAACTAACTGCTGTACGTTTGACCCAGCCCCTGAATCGGTCTCGTACCTGGTTGAGCCATACACCTCCCCTGGGCGTATGGCTGGGCGGCTCGTAGAGTCGGTGGCCTCCTGGCTTCGCCTCCGCTTCCTCTTCAACGGTTCCCAGCTTTCCCTCGTCACTTGCTTCCGAACTCCGTCTCGCTCCGTCTCTCGCTCTGTCTCCACTCCGCACTCCGGTCTCCTCCCTCCAGGTGAATAAACACGCTCCTGATTCGTTCTCCCTGGAATAAGACGTCTCAGTGTCCTGTCTTGACTCCTCCCACTGGTATTCCCAGTCAGCGTTAAAGGGCCAGTGTTCTGATTGAATGTCCACGTCCGTGTCGATGTTCTGTAGGGGGTAAAATGGGTTAGAGGTAGAAGTGTCCAGGTGTCCATTTGTATATTGAGTATTGTCCTGTATGCATGACGGCCCCAGGTCGTTACAGGGTCATAAAGATGTTAAACAGAGTCAGGCTCAATACCGAGCCCTGCGGGACTCCGACTCCCAATGGCGGCATCTCAGCGGAAGCCGAGGAAACCCAGACCGACTGTCGGCGACCAGCTAGAAAAGATGCAAACCATCTAAACACCGTCCCCCTCAGACCGATCTCATGAAGTCTGATGAGGAGACCCTCATGGGGGACGGTGTCGAAGGCCGCCGACAGATCAAGCATGATCAACATCGCTCTACCACCCAGATCTAGCATCTCCTTGATGGCCTCAGAAACCTCCAGCAACGCCGTCTCCGTACTCAGATTAGGGCGAAAGCCCGACTGAGTGGAGTGAAGCAGGTCGTTGGATTCCAAAAAGTTGGAAAGTACTCTGTGAACATGCTTCTCCAGGGTCTTGGCTAAAGCCGGAAGAAGAGAAATCGGCCTATAATTAGCCAAGACCTCAGGAGCTAGAGTTGGAGGGGGTAGTGGGGCTGGGCCGGGGGTGGGGCGTGAGGAAGAGCAGGACACTACGGAAAGCGGGATGGGATAAGGCACTTTATACAGTAAAATAACATGAATGCCCCAGAGAATGCAGAGCACGTAATTACACACCTATTCAGTAAAGGTCAAGGCTTTACACGCGCTCCCCAGCAGTGGTCACCATTATGTAGAGGAGGCGGGATTAGAGGTGGAGGTGGGAGTGGGGCTGGGTCAGGGGCGGGGCGTGAGGAAGAGCAGGACAAGGCAGAAAGCGGGAAGCGCTAAGGCGCTATATACAGTAAAATAACAGTAATGCCCCAGAGAATGCACAGCATGTAATTACACAGCTATTCAGTAAAAAAAAACACAAGACCTGAGGCAGAGTTGGGCACGAGGCTCAAACTCTGCTCGAGGTAGACTGCGGGCGTGTGATCAGCTGATGGAGCTGCCGGGGAGAGTGATGCCTAGACAGGAGAGTGTCTGTGTTGGCACATGGCAGTCATTGTGCACTTGTGTAGGGGAAAATGACAGGGGGGGCTTACTCCTGAGACCCTTCTAGCAGCCTATCGCCCCCAGTGAGTCATTTTCTTGACGTACTTGCAGAGTGAATCTTGCACCACGTCGTGCCGTATTTACAAAGTGATACATCTAGACTCATGCGTATCCTTGTGAAGCTCTGTGCCACATTATACCTGTGTCTGGTATGATGTATGCACAGTGGGCGTCCAACACAACAAAGCCTTGTAGGATTGGCGCAGTGAAGTCTTTCAAATTTCACTGTGACAATTCGAGGACACCACTGAGTCAAAACCTTATGCCTGCCTGATGGCAGGTGTAAGGGTGACACAGTGCCATAGGGATAGACTCGCCCCATGCATTGCTGGAGTTGTGTCATGCTTGCAGAAACTTCTGGATTCCAGACGTATCTGTCATTGTTTGTGACATGGAGCACAGTACACTGAATACGGTGCATCCATGGTGTTGCAAGGAGGGAGCAATGAAATGTGTTGCAATCCTGTTTTGTCACAGCGATGTAACACTTTTCATGAATGAGGCCCAGGAATGCGCCCTATCTTACTGATAGTGTGTAGTCCTGCCCTTTTTTTTTGTCGCAGGGCAGCGCAGCAACATTCCTTGCATCGCTGTCCAGCCCCAAAACCGCTGAAATGAGGCCCCAAGTGTTTGCACCAATTTTAAGACCAGCTGTTTTCCAGTCTTTAAAAACTGCCTGCAACTGTCTTAGACGCAGTTTGGGGAGTTTATCGCCGTATGGGAATTTTCTTGCAATTATCGCGAAGTGGAGTTAGCAGCAGTTTTTGCACGGGAACTCCCATCTTGCATCTCATTTTCGTTAAGTCCTGCTAACAGAAGTGGTGATCTTAAAAATTAACGTTTACGCCAGAAAAGTATAGCTAATTGTAGTTAGCGGGACTTTGTAAATAGTACGATAAAAAAGCCGCCGTAACGTCAAATAATTTACTCTACAGCAGAGTTAAGTTCTTGCAAACATGCCGCTGAATTCCTAGTTTAGAATCTGAAAAGGATGGAAACAGCTTTTTAACGTCTGAAAGAGACGAATAAGGAGAAATAAAGCATCGTATTAGCATCATATTTCTTCTCTCTTCCTTCATTCCAGAATGATCCTTCGATTCCCCCTCATTAGCACACATCCAGCTCAATAAAGAACTGCTTATCACAAAGGGGGGCATTTAAGCATATTCTTCCCTTCCAATTTTATCTCTGAAGCTTGCTTGCATGCCTGAGTCAGGCGTGTCCTTCGGCTGCATGCTCTGTCTCGTTTCTAATTCTAAAGCTTTTCGTCATCTGTGACACTAATATCTCAGAATTAATAACGTGATAATGAAATAGTGGCTGGAGAAACACTTGCCTAATCTCCTCAGCAAAAGATCATTAGAGACGGAGTGCAATCACTGTGCAGTAATAATACATCACAGCACATTTTAATGAAACCAGAGACACTGTTCCAACCCCATGTTATTTCTGGGAAAAGAGAGGCAGCTGCTCCTCTGATAAGAGACGTGGAGCTTCTAGGTAAATTCCTAGCAACTATTGAGACAATACTCTTCTTTTAGAATGTAAGGGCCTCCACTGGCCTTGTGGTGAAGGAGCTCCACCCTGTGGCTAGAAACCAAACTGAGAGCCACAGGTACAGCTCATTAGGTGAGAGCTCGGCAGCGGTGTTCAGGATAGAGAATTAATAAATAAATCACATGTTTTTTGTCCGATTAATTACAATCCTACACGAAAGAAGACATCAACTGCCCTCTTACTTTGTATGTTAAATAACCACAAAGCGACAAACATTAATCATGCACAAAAATATTCTTAACTGATGGGTGTACAAAACAACCATTTATTACTGTATACATTAGGCAAACAAATCGAGCTGTGCACAATTTATATGACATTCATGAACATAAGGATAATGTAATACACAGTTTATTTCCTTTTTATGTATGTCAGGGGTCCATAACTCGTCAGAGGTGGAGCCTTGAGTGGGCCATGATATCTCTCTCCTCAATTATGATTGGTAAAATATAACTTACTGCGGCCTCCATATATTGTGTTGTATAGCAATTGCATGTATGTCCCAAAAATGGCACTAGAGAGCATTAGTGGATGGGCAGCATGATAGAGGAGTGTGGGTATTTAGAAGAGTGTTGAATTGTTGTGATGCCTACTTGAAAAGCGAATAAAATGTCTTCGTATAAGGGCCAGAGTCGTGCTCTCATTCTCTCATGAGAGAGGGGAGGAGTCCACTTCTTTCACTGGGTACCGGCACTAGTGGTGGACACTCCAAATCCCTTTCAGGGAACGTATTATGCAAGAGCCCCCCCGGAGCGCAATGGGCATTTGCCACCTGCATTGTGAAAACACAGAGTGGCTTCAAAGCAGCCGCTCCGTTCTTCACATGAATGTGCTTTCCCCAGGGCAGCTGCGAGTTCGTGGCCACACTGGGGGCAGCACATTCATCATAATACGGCGCATTTTCCTTCATTGCGCCAGGTACACCTTTTAAATGGTGCGTCTATCTCAAGGAAGCAAAATGCACAGCATTTATAAAACGGCCCCAGGAGTGGGAGGTGTGCAACTTACAGACATGCACTCTGTAGAGCCAGCGTTGTTAAATATCTGAGTCCACTGGGGGGAATGAGATGCAACCCACAAGTATGCACCGAAGAAATGGTTTCAGAGCAATGCTCTGTACGTGCTTCTTAGAAGCCTGGATAAATGCTCTCCGTGATCCAGGCATGACAGAGGAGTGCCCTGTGATATGTATGTACTACTTTCAGTCAGCCATGGTAAATGCCCAACAGCAGTGGTTCTTAGCCTGTGGTCTGAGGGCTCCTGGGAGTCCACAAGACCTACTTAAGGGACCCGCACCTGTTTTACAAAACTAAACAATATTAAAATTAAGAAGTGTATATAAATAAAGAAACAACATTTTTAATTTTAAAACTTTTTCTGTATTTGATTGTGTATTAAACAAAATATTTCAATAGTTGAGCATTTGTTTGGTGTTTAGTTGTTTTTGCATTTTTGTGCATTGTTTCCTATGCCTAAACAAACTCAGAAGGATCACTCACTTTTGGATGTTTGCTGTGGACTGCAGCACTCCAGCAATATCCCAGTCTGGCAATCGTAGTAGTTTGGGCTGGCTTTAAGTCAAAACCTATGTGTGTTTGCACTGATAAGCCTCAGTAACATCACCTTGACGCAAAGCGGTGCAAATTGTTTCATGCACTGAGAAAAACGCATCTTTCCAGCGCAGAGCTATTTATGCGCGTGATAGAAAATACACCTGCAAAACATTCTGTTGCTTTGCGTTGATTTGCATCATCACAATGCTCTATTAAAACTGGGCCAAAGTTCCTTGAAGGTGAGTTTTGGTCATTATTCTTGTCCTGATTGTGGTGCTGTCAGAGTACTTTGATGGGACATGCAGTAGCTGAAGCTGGCAGAACACCTGGCCCCAGCATAAAGCTCAAGACTTGATGCACAGTATTTAGAGCGAGTGATGGAAGGGCTCCAGGACTACAGTAAAAAAACAGAGGAGCATATTACCAAGCTATAGCGATAATTATCGCTAAGCTTGGTTAGCGGGCATTTAAATATCGCCGCGCTCCGACGATTTTTATCGCTTAGGAACCTTGATATTATCAAGGTTTATCTTCTAAGCGATAAAAATCGGCTGAAATGCATGAATATAGCTGAAAAGTCAGCAATATTCATGCATTAGCGAGCAAATGCTCTTAGCCATGTTATCCACCTCCCATTGGATAACATGGCTATGAACTGCTCCGGGCAGGCGTTAGCTCTTGGAGATAATCGCACTTAAACGATTATTTCCAAAAGTTGGTAATAGGGGATAGGGATGTTAGCGACTGTTTCCAGTCGCTAACATCTTGGCACGCCCACTCTGCATGTCATTAGCGATAATCATTGCTGACATGCAGAGTGGGCCCCTAAATGCCCGCTATCACCTATTAGCTGTCGCTAACTGCTGTTAGCGACAGCTAGGGAATAGGGTGATAAAATTATCGCCGCTTTGAGGGAATTTTTCCCGCTAAAGCGGCGATATTGCCCTTGGTAATATGCCCCAGAATTCCTATAAATTTGGTGACGAGGGAGGAGGACGGAGGACACGCCTGGCAGTTTTGCTTGTTCTTCAGGTGATGCTCGCTGTCACGTCAGAGTAACTGGATGAATCTTGCAACAGCTCATTATTACCACGAATGTTTTAATAAATGCAAACAAAGGTTATTGACCATAACCATAAAACAACAGGTTAAATCTATGCAGTGAACTAAAATCGCATTATATAGGTCATATAAGAACAGAACCACGTACCTTTCTCTGGAAAACGATTGTAATGTATGACATTAATTCTGACGTTTCCATTGTTGTAATAAATAAGGGAATGCAAGGTTACCTGTATACTTGTTTAAATAAAGTTTAGTTTTGCCCCATTAATTTTCACTAGCTATGGCATTATCACATTTTGGTCCTGATTAAGATTTGAGATATGCCGGAATGTAATTCTACTCAATGTGAGGGGGCTGTTGTTCTGCGCCCGAATTCACTGGATGCTGGAAAGAAGAGACACAATTTTATAGGCCAGATAATCCTGATGGTAAAATCTATTTGGGATCGGGCTGCACATGCACACATTCATACATTTGCAGATGTATAAATGACAATGGGCAAATGTAGCTTTTGGGTGTTATTGGCATTGGTCGCCCCAGACTTTTTTCCGGCAACATTGTGTACCTGCTGCACTGGCCTCTGGGGAGCAAGCTGGGAGCAGCACTCCTGCATCAATGGCCCCACTCCAACCTAGGCCCAAGCCTATGTCTGGCACAGAGACAGCGACTCTAATCATGGCAACACCAACGAGCAGTGACGTTGAAATGGAGTTATCTAATTTGCAAAGTAGGACCCTATCGCTGCCGGAAACTCAACCAAGTGGACAACAACAGCGGCAGCCAGCAATAGCAGCTCTTCCCGAAGTAGGAACACCTCAGGAGATTGAGCTTCATGCTGAGGCAGTAGAAGAAGACCCCCTTTCAGAAGATCCATTGTCTTCCAGATTTACAGCAAAGAAAATGGAAGGGTACTTCACCATTTTCTTCTCCAAGCCCCCCGCTGATGATCAAGAGTCCACTTGGATCCATCCTCATTCTGAGACAAGCCAGGAGAGGCAAGGGAAAAGGAAGCTTTCTGAAAGCCTTAGAGTCATGGATGTAGAAAAGAAGGATGAAGACAACCAAGCCCAGCCCCACAGGAGACAGATGTTACCCCATCTCAACCTGCTCTGAAGGATGTGGCATAGATATCGCCACCGCCATCTTCCATTTTAGCAATCAATCAATCAATCAAGAAATTTTTAAAGCGCACTACATACCCTTGAGGGTCTCAAGGTGCTGGGGTGGGGGGAACAGGTGCAGCTACTGATCGAAGAGCCAGGTCTTGAGGAGTCTTCTGAAGGCCAGTAGGTCTTGGGTCTGTCGTAGTTTAGTGGGGAGGGTGTTCCAGGCCTTGGCGACAAGGTGGGAGAAGGATCTGCCACCGGCGGTCATTCTTCGGATGTGAGGGACTGTGGCGAGGTCGAGGTCTGCGGAGCAGAGCTGGCGGGTGGGGGTGTAGAAGCTGAGATGTCTGTTGAGGTATGCTGGGCCGGTGTTGTGGAGAGCCTTGTGTGCGTGGAGGAGGAGCTTGAAGGTGACCCTCTTGTTGATGGGGAGCCAGTGCAGGTCTCTCAGGTCTAGGGTGATGTGGTTGCGGCGGGGGATGTCGAGGATCAGGCGTGCCAAGGTGTTCTGGATGCGTTGCAGCCGTCTCAGGAGCTTGGCCGACGTTCCTGCGTAGAGGGTGTTTCCGTAGTCCAGCCTGCTAATGATAAGGGCCTGGGTGACTGTTTTTCGCATTTCGTTGAAGATCCATTTGAAGATCCTGCGGAGCATACGGAGGGTGTTGAAGCAGGATGAGAAGACGGCGTTGATCTGTTTAGACATGAAGAGGGTTGCAAGTGCAATACAAGTGCTAGTCGAGTCAAGCTTGGTACAAACTATTGTACCAGAGGCCAAACAAGCCATTTGAGAATACACCACACAATCCACTGGGAGGCACAACGTAGCAACAAAACTGCAAATGACAATGGTGAAGGTGGTGAGAACAGGGATTCTGATTCTGCTCCAATCATAGTAGAAGATAAAGGTGAAGAAGAGGGTGACATTTTCATTACATAAATCAGCCATGTCCCCAGCAGTGCAGTAGGATCACCCAAATCAGCAAAATCGCACTGGCACATGACTCAGAGTCACCAGGCAAGAGCATACAGTGACTGCCCCTCTGAGGCACACATTGAGTCTACCACCTTCTTCTCTCAAGAAGTGGCCAGCGACAGTAGCACCAGAAAAGAAAAAAATCCAGGCTACTATTCCTGGCATGTTTAGGCAGGAGGGGAAGTATGAACTCAACCACCCAATGGCATGTTTGTACAATGGGAAGCTGGAAAAATGTTAGTACTGGAACTCCTCCCTTTCTCTTTTGTGGAAGTAGTGGGTTTTCTAGAATTTGTGGTGGCTATCAGGCCGAAATGGAAGCTTCCCAGTCGGACCTATTTTGCCAGAGTTGGTGTTCAAGTGCTATATCACAATGTGGTGAAATTGATTGGACAAGCTTTGCAGCAGAGGGCTGTTCACACTATACAGCTAATGACAGATATGTGGACCAGCTGCCAAGCCACTGATTACATGTGCATCACTGTGCAGCAGATCTTTTTTGTGGGGGTTAGAGAAATTATATCTGCAAGTGTTGACACTGCTGAAATGTTTAATGCCGCTCAGAAGCAGGCAACAGTAGACATGTTCGACATGGAGAAATCCCATACAGCTGCAAACATCTTGGGTAATTTATCAACAAGGTCTTTGAATGACTGCCACCCAGAGGGATATAACATTGGATTTGTTGCCACAGGCAATGTCAGTGCTATAGTTAGGGCAATGTCAGATGGTCCTCTGTTTGCCACACTACATCAACATCATTGTTCAGGGTTTTTAAAAAAAAGAAGGCAGAGTCAGCAACTTACTGTCCACCTGCAGAATAATCTGCACTCATTTCAAAATGCCAGTTAAAGTCCTCGTACATGGGGTGCCAACACTTTGGAACTTGACTTATTACGTGTTGCAATGTCTGTTTGAACAGTACAGAACAATCAATGCAAAGAGGTGATGCAACTGTGAAAGGCATGATCGTTGAGATGGACCAATGGGGCCTAGACACATGCCTGACAGAGGTGTGGCTTCCTTTTGAGGTTTTCACACGGGAGGTCAACAAGGAGGACAGTACGATGGGCCTAGCTATCCTATTGTTGCATATGTTACAGGAACAGTTAAAGGAAGTGTCTGAAATGTATGCAGGTGTGGACAGAAAAAAGATGTGCATGAGTTGGGGGAGAGCTTTATCATTCACTTGCCTGTTAATGCAAGACTGCAAAGGGACATTGTGTCATCCACACATTACATCTGTGCCACAATTCTTGATCCGCGGTCCAAACAATTAGTGACCACTTTAATTCCTTTTTTAGATGGGGATGTTTCAAACTACAATACGTGGATTGCTAATCAAGCCAGTGACCTAGAAAAAGAACGGGTGGAAATTTGAAGCCTAATAGCGGGCAGAAGTTCTGGGGTGAAGCCTTTAACTTCCATAGAGCCTGCGAGCAGTGTTGTTGGATCACAGAAGCCAAAACCAACAAGAGCACTAGCAACAACAACAGGAACAGGTGCATCAGCTCCTGAATCTGTATTTGATTGGTTTCTAAAGGCAGGGCTTAAGTCCAGTGCAGAGGCGAAGGCAAAAGAGGTTGAGCAAGTTGGAGCACGAATGAGTATTGAGAGGATGTCCAGGCCTATCTGGATGACTCAACAGAGGTCTATCTGGATCAAATCCCATTGGTGTATTGGTATGGGAAGAGGCGCCAATGTCCAGTGCTCATCGAGCTGACAATATGTTATTTTATGTTATGTTAATAACACTTCTATAGCGCACAGCTGCCCCAGCCAAGGGGCGTCCCGGCACTTCAGGAAGGGTACCAAAACACAACAGAGCAATACGAGAGCGGAAGGGCTTAATTACGAGTTTGACTCATGGGGGCGCAGCAGTCTCCCAACAGCCCTATTATAATTAGGGTGGTTGGACCGCTATTGCCAGGCCACAGCTGCCAGGGACTGCCGTTCCCTGGTGGTGTTGCGCTGGTCAGGAGGCATCAATATGCTTGGTGGGACTGTTGTGGAAAGATCTAGGGGACGACTATAATATTTTTTGCATGTGACTGACTGACTAACTAATGCAGCCCCACTGTTTTAGACATATGTATGGCCAGATTGGACTTAGGCCAGTGTGCAGTAAAGAAGCCTCCCCCTACTCTCTTCAAAGACATTGGAGAGACAATGCCTGCCTCTATCAGGTGCCTATACTTTTTCATCCCGTGGCAGGACTGCCCTAGAATATTTCATTCACGACACTGGTCAATGTGTGCTGAGTGAATCAAAGAGGATCGGGAATGTACCACTGTGCTTGAATTGGAACAAGTGGGTAATGCATCAATGAGTGATATGAGTGATTTTGAGTGTTGAGATTGTAGATGTGGTGACAGACAGTGATGGTGTTCAACTATCATCTGTAAGCTTGATTCTGTATGGGATGATTTATAATGTTGGTGGTCTAATGGGTGATCAATGTTTTCCTGACAGTGATTTTTTCTTTCCCCTTTTTTCAATTAGCGAAATGTGTTTGCCGGATCCACACTGCTTTGTTTTCTGTGTGACATTCCTCAAAGACTGGGCCAGTCCGTTTATCAATTAAACACATTTCTACACAATAGAATTATTCAATTGTTCTCTTGTTGTTCATCAACAGCATTGCAATATAGTTTGCTCTTTCATTTGGGTCGGGACTCTGAAAGGAGTTGGACATTTTTGTTACTCAAAGTCAGGAGGATGATGGAAGGACTCACGCGGGACTACCTCAACAGCTGCAAGAAGAAGGAAACTATCAACTTCTGAGAAACCAACATGATGATGACTGTAAGAGACCTACTCAACTCTGAGGAATGGTGAGAGTTTTATTGATAGGAGAAATGCAATGCTACTGAGTGTGCATGCTCGCTTGCTCTAATTTGATACAATGTGGTTGCGTGGGAATCTGTTGTGGTAGGTAACTGGAGACAAACATGTGATAATGTTGCATCATCACATTATGCACATGCTAGTCTAAATGAGTTGCAAGTTTAATCAGACTGGTACATGCAGCCACTTGTTCGTGATTTTTGGCTGTTGTAATTGCTCTCGCTTATTTGATCACCCATGAGTCATAAAAATGAATTATTGCAATGGACTATGCTCTGCTTCTGAGTTTTGTTGGTATAACCCTCATGAAGCTTACCTTCTGTCCTTCTCCCTGACTCTAAAATATCATTTTTGTTTTCAATCTGCAGGCCGTCTCTTCTCCTGCACAAAAGGCAAGAGCACCATAACACTCATGCTTACCTTACCGGACCACTTAAGCCAGGCATCCAAGATTGATGGACTATCCAAGAAGAATGCAGATGATCTGCCCCTTTTAAGAATAATGTTTTAGAACTGTGTGGGTTCACTTTACTCCTCCATAATTTATGTTTACTATTTTTCAAACCTAGGTGACAGACCATTTAGATATATATATAATACTTTTAGTCTCCAGGGCTGACAGACTGCAGTGCATTTACCTTAACTGTGTACATCTCATTCCTTAATTTTCTTCCAGAACAGATTGATGACAGATTGATGATGGTGTGTGCTGCTCATTGCCCAGATCAAAATTTTCTTTGTGTAATGTTTGTTTTTGTCACACCTTTTCCCAAATCCCCTTTGCAACCGATTCATCAAATCCCTAACCCTCCGAGCTGTGTGATTTATTGAGGTGTGACATAAATTACACCATAAATTGATCACACACTTGGTGGGGCAGATGTGGTGAAAACAACACCAACTCAGTGAAGGATCTTCTTTTACCTAAGCAGTAGCCCACACTGGCCCCATTTACCCGTGCAAGCATAAAAAGTCAAATATATTTTAGATGTAGGAGAACACCATTCATCAGCATCATCATTCAGGCATTGTGTTGCCTAAATGCTTAACCTTGTCTACTCCAGACTTTAAGCCCACTTAATGACTTGATTACTTTTTATCTTTACTTTTAAATAAAATACTAGCTCACCATTGCTCGGAATAAGTTAATATTGTTATTTTTTGTTAGATTTTCACTATCAGGTATTATCCAACCAAAAAGTCCAAATAGCATTTCCAATTTCATCTCCCATCATTCCCACCCTCTCCATCCACAACAAGTTCCACCCACCCAAAAAAATATTAAAAAGAGGGGTAAAGGAGAGGACACTAGATATAGGCCAGAATCTTTTTGAGGAACTCTCCATCCTTTCCTGCCTGCCTTCAATGCGCACCAGCCTCAGGAGGATGCAGCACTGGAAGATTTGTTCTGTAAGCTGTGGGGCAGCAGTGGTGGTGCTACAGGCGGCTGTCAGAGGACTGAAGTGCCAATGTTGGTGCTGAGAAACTAGAGGCACTAGCGGCTATCTGGGGCCCAGGCAGCTGCCTCATCCTGGGCCATCAGCTGCTGATATCCAGTCCATGTGGCCACCAGCTTCTTCTGCTGAAGCCAGGCTGCTACATCCTGCCTTGAACGATGACCAGCAGGAGTAGCTATATCAAGAAAGAAAAAAGCCAAATTGTAAACAATGATCCGTGCAAATCACTTGTTTATAATGATATAGTGGCACAGTATCAGTAGGCAAATGGCAAATGCACTAATGGTCTGAAAGGAATTAAGGAAGAATAAATAGCACACCACTTTAAAAAAAACAGTTCTTTTGTATTTCTTTTGAAGGAATTCCTAGTAAAAACTAGAAAGACACTTTGGGGTCGACTCCGATCTGGTAAAAAGCGCTCCGAATCGTCGTATGGAGCGTTTTTTCCCCGTACGAATCGTACCTGTAAACGTCCCGTTCGTACGACGAAGTACGATTCGTACCAGGAGCCGTACTCCGTACGAGTCGTACAAGACACGGTACGACTCTAATCTCCGTACCATTCTCCCTCGGAACCCGCTGTACGTGACATCTATACGGTTAGCGGCTGTTTTTTACGACCCAGCAAGTACGATACGTGTCGGGTACGCACCGTACGACCCTTTTTCTACGGGAGCTGAAAACAGCCATAAAACAGAGTTCGCGCCTCGGTGTACGAGCGGTACCCCCATTGTACGATCGGTGTACGAGCCGTACCCCATGTACGATCGGTGTACGAGCCGTACCCCATGTACGATCGGTGTACGAGCCGTACCCCCATTGTACGATCGGTGTACGAGCCGTACCCCCATTGTACGATCGGTGTATGAGCCGTACCCCCTTTGTACGATCGGTGTACGAGCCGTACCCCATGTACGATCGGTGTACGAGCCGTACCCCATGTACGATCGGTGTACGATGGGGGTACGGCTCGTACACCGATCGTACAATGGGGGTACGGCTCGTACACCGATCGTACATGGGGTACGGCTCGTACACTGATCGTACATGGGGTATGGCTCGTACACCGATCGTACAATGGGGGTACGGCTCGTACACCGATCGTACAAGGGGTACGGCTCGTACACCGATCGTACATGGGGTACGGCTCATACACCGATCGTACAATGGGGGTACGGCTCCTACACCGATCGTACAATGGGGGTACGGCTCGTACACCCCATGATCGCAGGGGTACGGTGCGCACCCCTGCGATTATGGGGGGTACGGATCGTACGGTGGGTATGTGTTTGTGTGCTTTTCCATACGACTCGCCCTTAACCTGATGTGGACCGTACGAATCGCGTCCTCATACCCTGGTCCGGATCATACTTGACGGGTCGTACCGCATGTGTAGGAGTCGTACGGTATGTGTACGAGTCGTACGGTTCACGGTTTCAGCCTTGCAATACGTAAGGATTGCGACGATTCGGACGGATTCACGGAATACGGATCGTACTTCGCCACTCGGACGGACGGGTATGATTCGTACGGAGAGGGCTCCGGATACAAATCGTACGGACGTTCTTTTCCCGACTCGGAATTGACCCCTTTGTGTGGAAAAATAAAAATAAATTACTTCTCATTAATTAGTAAGGCATTATGTACTATGGATTACAAGTATTCGTGTTGTGCCAAATAAATGGAGAGATGCCAGCTGGCGCCCTACTCATTAGCTATACTTTGCTAATCTCTGCATCCTGCAGCTGGGGCAGCAATAATGGACAATTATCTTATTCCAATGGCCCTGCTCTTCTCCAATACACCTTTCAATTTTACCCTGACTGCAATGCAGGTGAATAATAATGAAAGATACACCCCAGTAAGAAAATCATGCAGATATCCTGTCTACCATAATTAGATGGTGCAAAAAACGATGCACTGCAGTACTAGGAAAGGATTAAGGAATGGGATATAGACAGATATATAGGCACGTTCGTCAGAGACAATCCCATCTGCAAAAGTCAAGGCACTTTTTTCTCCCTAGCCTCACCCTTCACCACACTTTATAATTATTTCCAACAAATAGATTCACTTGTCAGTAAGGAAAGGAAACTTAATTTACTATACTGCAGTGTAAATTTGATGGATTAGGCCAGGTAAGTATCAGATGTTTTATTGCAGAATATTTGGGCATCACTGTTTATCATCATGTGCCTAAGCTTTGGCTAGTAGTGAGTCAATGTGGTTAACAAATATTACACTTGAAAGGGAAACATTTGAACAGGTGTAAATCCATTATGGAAGCCATGATGAAATATATCACTTGGCCAGAAAAAATGTGGTGCATGCCAAGAATAGGTTTCTCACATTTTTGGGAAGGCTGGGACAGAGCTTAGGCAAGAATAAAGGAGTGAAGTACTGGTAGGAAGCGACTGAGTGGGCAGTGGAAGGGAAGGGACACACACCTTGTTTTCACATTGCCATGCATTGAAATCTTTGTAAATGCCACATTAACTGAAGCAGACACACATTGCGCAGCCAACACTGCAATGCTGAATAGAACCATGGAGCAGTTAGGCCTTCATGGGTGGCACTGGCGAAATGCCATGGGTATGGAGGGAGATGATGATTGATGATGGGTGGAATACATAATATTTGCCTTGCTCCACAGAAATACCACCTCAACCCTTTGAATCAAACTTTTGATGAAACCATTCCAAGCAAACGAAGTAGCCCTTGAAGAGCTCCCTTGTTTCTTCATCCAAGTAATTTTCCATTCATCATTTCATTGTTCTAGTACCCTTCACCCTTGACTTTGATATACACAAGTTAACCTTTATATTCTCTCATCCATTCATCCACCATTAAAAACCACCCATCCATTTGTATACATCCATCCAGACATGGCTCTCAAAAAACCTTTGACCAATATACATTTGCCCATTCAATCATCCTGCTTTAACCAACCTGTGCATTCCTTTCACCCAGGCAGGCGTCGTTTCACCCATATACCCTTTCAACCTCCCAGGCAGGCATCCTGGCTTTCACCCATATACATATACCCTCTCACCCACCCAGGCAGGTAGGCATACTTTCACCCATGTACCCTTTCCAGGAAGACGGTCACCCAGGCCCTCGTCACCAGCCGGCTGGACTACGGCAACTCCCTCTACGCCGGCACCACCGCCAAACTCCAGAAGAGACTCCAGCGGATCCAGAACACCTCAGCACGACTCATCCTGGACATCCCCCGCCGCAGCCACATCTCCGGACACCTGAGAGACCTGCACTGGCTCCCGGTCAACAAGAGAATCACCTTCCGGCTCCTCACCCACGCACACAAAGCCCTACACAACCAAGGACCAGGATACCTCAACAGCCGCCTCAACTTCTACGCTCCCACGCGCCAGCTTCGATCGACCAGCCACGCCCTCGCCGCCGTCCCCCGCATCCGAAGAGCCACCACAGGAGGAAGGGCCTTCTCCTACCTGGCCGCCAAGACTTGGAACTCCCTCCCGACCCACCTCCGCCTGACCCAGGACCACCTCGCCTTCAGGAAGCAGCTCAAGACCTGGCTGTTCGAGCAGTAGCGGACCCCCCCCCCAGCGCCTTGAGACCCTCCGGGTGAGTAGTGCGCTATACAAATGTTCTGATTGATTGATTGATTGATTGATTTCATCCATCCTTCACCCACCCATGCATCCTATTAACAACTTATGCATCCTATCACCTACCTATGTATCCTTATACCTATACATCCCTTCACTCATGTTACATTTCACCCATCCTTTCTCCTACCATACTTTTCTACCTTTTCCATCAACCCATCATTGTTAGCGCTCATTATGAACTTTTTCTGAGGGATTGCAGGTTGAAGAGGTCATTTACTACTCAACACAACTTTACCTGCTAAAGCTGGGTGTTTATGAGACAATGCCCTTGCAGTGAGTATATTACTAATTGTCAATAAGCAAGCAATGTGACTTAACACCACCCGTCCCTGCAACCACTTGGATTCCTCTTCGACCGCTGCCACGTCCACTGTCTCTGTCGGCCCTGGTAGTCCCTGCAGCTAGAAAAACATAACACATTTTAGATGCCAGATATGGCTCACCCTAATATTTTTTTAACACAATATAACCACAATACATCACTATAGTTCAGTGGCAGTATCTTCTATCAAAATATCATATTAAGGTATTTTTTTGGGCTGGCAATGTTTGAAAAGCTAGGTAGTCAAGTCAACCACAATTGTTTTGTAATTGAGGGGCAGAGCTATGATGAATCTGGATCATTGAAGCGCAATGAGGGGGTGGAAGAATTGGTCAATGAGGGACATATGGTCTTGGTTGGCAAATGCAATGGGGCCGTCCTCATAATACTTCCACCCATGCTGCACTGTCATCAACTGCTGGTAAACTATGATAATAATACATACACAACATTGGGGGTTCCACCATGACCATGGCTACGCTCTCATTTTACTGTTTGAGCATGAGAAAGAAAAAGAAAGCCTTCTCAACAAACATGCATGGAATACCTTACTTGGGCATGCAATCTACATAGTAGAGTACATGACCTAAATGGGTTCTCTGAGTCTTACAGTACAGTACAGTCCACACAGTTATATAAGGGGAGAAGGAACGCTTCCTGACAAAGCAGAAGAAAGGAAGCTACAGACAGACTACTACATACAGTTTGAAGTCAAGTACAGAAATTTTAAATATACAAAATAAGTCAATTATAAAGCTGGGATATATTTGCAAACATTAGATAGAATGAAGAGGAGTTAGAAAAAATTAAGGAGATAGCCCTGTAAAAACAAAAGGAAGGAAAAATGTGGAGCAGTAAAAGTTAGGAAAATAATAATTTTATACAAAATCAGTCAATTATAATGCTGGGATAAGAAGATATTAGCAAACATCAGATAGGATGAAGAGGAGTTGGGAAAAAAGTAAGGAGACAGCACAGTAAAAAACAATAAGAAAGAAAAATGTGGAGCAGTAAAAGTTAGGGAAATAAATAATGATATTAACAGGAAGACACTGAAGCCAGAAGATCCATCGGCTGCAGCACTTCTCAAGGCATCCCTGACTTCCTGTAGGCCTCTTCTTGTCCCTGAATGTTGATGTATGAAATAAAGAAGATAAAATAATAAAGATTAGTGGTACGGTTTATAATATCCCCAAAAACATTTTGACAGGCAAAGGCTAACGCAGTACCATTGTACTTTTCATAAAATCAGATCACCTACAGTCGTTGTATCAAGAGGACATATTCCTAATTTCCTAAACCTAACCCTATTCCAAATTACCTAAACTACATTTTGGAAATACAAATAAATTGGAAGAAATATTCTTTGCTTCCCATTTCATTCCCCAGCTCAACCCCTTTTGATGGGCCAACTCAGTCTAAATTTTTTTAATGCATAGATGCATTCATAAACATTACTGTCAGGTTCAATCAGGTAAGACACCCACCTGAATCTTGTTGCTCTTGATGACGACGACCGAACCCCAATCTTCCCAAGAGTTTCCCAAGAGCCAGAAGAATTGTCACTCTGTCTCCCAGGAAGCTCCCGAAGGGAAGGGGGAATGGGAGAGAAAGAGAGAGAGAGTCCTCCTGTGGTGACTGGAATCTCTTGCGTATCAGGAGACTTGTTTCAGTTATTCTGTATGAGGATTAGTATAGTCAGGTACACTGGATAATGCAATCTAAAGAAACACACAGGTAAGAAAAATAAGTAATTATTCACAGGGTATTATGATGTGGGTATCATGACATTAAGCATTTAAGTATTAGTATTATTAATATATGTACCTAAATCTAGGACTCTCAGTTTTGCTCTCTTGTATTCTGTACATTTGTTTGCACTGACTTTTGGATTCTTTCTTTAAGCTGCAAGGAATAACAAATCATTACTTCACTTTCTAAGTCCTGACATTGAAAATGATAACTAATGAATGTTAAACATCTTTTGGTTACCTCTGCACATAAGTACATAAAAAGAATAATGTCCACTGAAAATAAAGTTCAAAGATTAAAGAATAAACAGCTAGATTCATCAAGCTGAAAACGGCTTGCAAAGGGCCAGATTCTGAGAATCTGGCCCTTTGCAAGCGCAATTTTTGCATTTGGGATTCCTCATCCCAAATGCAAACATCGCTAATACAGAATTAGCATTTTAGCGAGGAATAGCATTTAAGGAATATCTATTTGAGATTCCTTAAATGCAATTCAAGAAACTTTTACAAATAGCGAATTCGCATTTTCCGGCCGCTATTTACCACGAAGAAGTCTGACTTTGTGGTAAATAGCGAAAACTTAGAAAAATGCACTTTAGTGCATTTTTCTAAGTGGTATGTTACACACACACATGTCCTTTGGACATGTGTGTGCGCAACATCAGGCTACATTTCCATTTCAGGGGTGCTACAGGGTGTCGTTTGGACACCCCTGGCACCCTTGAAATCGCATCCTTAATTGCGATTAGCAAATTGCTAGAGTTATTCCTTATTTGCGATTAGCAATTTGCTAATTGCAAATAAGGCGGCTGTAGGAATCGCAATTTATTTTGCAATTCCTACATGAATCCCGATTTGAGAGTCCTTAATAGCGATTCCTTAATAATCGCTATTAAGGTCTCGCAAATCGGGACCATGATGAATCTACCTGAAAGTTCCTTGAAAAATAAGCACGGAGTCTTACAGCTAGATTCATGAAAGAAAAATCGGCTCGCAAAGGGCCAGATTCTCAGAATCTGGCCCTTTGCGAGCGCAATTATTGCATTTAGGATTCATCATCCCAAATGCAGAAATCGCTATTTGCGAAATCGCATATTTGCGAGGAACTGCATTTAAGGAATCTCTATTTGAGATTCCTTAAATGCAATTCATGAAACTTCTAAAATATGCGAATTCGCAATTTCCGGCCGCTATTTACCACGAAGTCAGACTTCGTGGTAAATAGCGAAAACTTAGAAAAATGCACTTTAGTGCATTTTTCTAAGTGGCAAGTTACACACACACAGGTCCTTTGGACATGTGTGTGCGCAACATCAGGCTACATTTCCATTTCAGGGGTGCTACAGGGTGTCCTTTGGACACCCCTGGCACCCTTGAAATCGCCTCCTTATTTGCGATTAGCAAATTGCTAATCGCAAATAAGGAATAACTCCCCATTCATTCCTATGGGCCTGTAGGCCTGTAGGCCCATAGGAATGAATGGGGAGTTATTCCTTATTTGCGATTAGCAATTTGCTAATCGCAAATAAGGATGATGTAGGACTCGCAATATTTTATGCTATTCCTACATGAATCCCGTTTTGCAAGTCCTTAATAGCGATTCCTTAATAATCGCTATTAAGGACTCGCTAAACGGGACTATGATGAATCTAGCTGTTAGTCTTTTGGCACCACAATTTAGACAGTTAACCTTGTATCTGTCGAGTTCAGTGTTCATAATATGCGCTGTCTTCTGCACTGCCTTCTCTTGGATAACCTCTCCAAGATTCAATAAGCAAAAGCGTCTTTTTAACTTCTTATATCTTGAAAGGGCCAAAATAATTCACCACGCCTTCGGAAGATTGTGGGTACTTTAAACTTATCTGCACTTGTCTATCTTTTGTTTTTGCAGGGTCGGGATGCGTTCTAGAATGTCACCGGATGTGTGGGGAAGCCGGAAGAGGAAGTTGCTGATGTCAAGAAAGCAAGAAAAGCTGGGATTGAAGACAACAGGAGCCAACCTCTTGAGAGCAGCCAAGCGGGGAAAGCTGAGGGGTCTCGAGGGTGAAATGTTGGCACTTTGCTGGTAAGAACCAAATACAGTTTTCCACAAAGATACAAGATATTATAAAATAAAAGCACATTTGAGAATAGGTTTTTAGTTTCCTGACAGTGCACTTGACATTCATGAATTGACTTTCAACAGTACAAACTGTTGCATAAAACACATTTTAAATATTAACAATTATCTCCACAAATTCATATTTTTTTCAATCCAGTAGCAGACATATCTGCAGTCTCAGGCAAGCAATGAATACTAAAAGTATGATGAATCCATGATTCACATCAGTCTAAAGAGTACTAACAATACTAAATAAAGATGCATAACAAGTAACATATGCAATATAGCTCTATGCTGCCCTCTAAGGGTTCAGGTAACATGTCAGCCGCGTGGATTATAAATGTCACCAAAACCCCCTGATGGAATTAAGGCGTATAATACACAGTTACCCATTATGTATCATAAATCTATATGTTTATGGATTCTGGCAGTGGGTAGGACAATCAGTTCTTATGGCTATAATGCAGATTACCCTGGAACAGAAGAAGTACTACAAGTAACAATTCATTTCAATGGAGGATAATCATAGAAAAGGTTAGGAAATAAGTTGTCAGCTATCAGTAGCATGCCAACTTTATTTGGTAATTCAAGGCAAAAGACATTTTTGTTGTGTCTTTTGCTAGGCATTTCAGAGTTTCTGCATCTCAGCTGTAGATCAGCCCAACTCGGGTATTTTAAGATTAATAAGGTTAATTGTGGTTTCACCATACATGTTGAAGCATAGGTAACAGTTCTGATGATTTTCAACAGGGCTGACTTGTAGTTACGGAGGTATGGAATATGATCCTACTCAAGGCTGATCACTGAGGTACTCTACATATCATGTTAGTGAGTTTAGAGTGAAAGTGAGATGGCTGTGCCCAGTCATGGAAGGGGAAAAGGCAAACACTTGCATTGCTACTTTGACCACACAGCTGCAATTAGACAATGGAGATGTTGGTTATATCATAGACTGGAGAGACGGTGACCCGGTTTTAGTCTAACTTCGAGGACATCATTTGTGCTGAAAAATACTGCATGGTGCAACATCACCAGCACTATAAAAACAGCAAAATGAAATAATCATCACTCAGGCATTGCCCTAGCCACGGTCCCCCACATTCACAGGGCCAAAGTGAGATGCAGATCCTTCTCTTAAATCACGGCCAAGGTCTGGACGAAGCCTGACACTGCATCTGTTCAAAAAGGATCTCAAGACCTGACTCTTCGGATGACCATGGAGCTGCTCAACCCACCCCCTATTGCCTTGAGACCCTCACAGGTGAGTAGCATGCTCTAAAAAATCCCTGATCGATTGAGGCACACCACCATAGAGATAGTGATTCTTAGACACAGTTCCTGTGTCAACTTACAAGGAAAAGGCATTAAAGAAAGGAGAGGGCCTTTAGGCAGAGCATTATGGCGCATGTGTGTCAATCACATGAACATCAGTATATATGCCTATGTTATATGACCTAAGGGACATGTTAAAATGTAATAATTGATTTGGCTAATTTAAAAAAATGTTTTTTCAATACAATTAGAAAAGCTTAATCTCAGAGACAAGTAGAAAATATGTATGTATTTCTAAAAGGCTGATTCTCCACTTAAAGGCAGAAGATACATTGTTCACTTCCACCAGATTACGCTTTCGTACAGTGCACTTGGATTGCTCATCCACCGCATGGACAAAGAAACTCCTCCTATTTGAAGCACAGAAGTCTTTTATTTTAAAAAAGAAATTCAAAACGTGAGGTAAGAGCTTCCTTCATGTCCTGAATTTTTTTTTGTGATGAGCTGCACGCATAGCACACTGACATCACAGGAACAAAACAGAAAGCAGACTGCTTTTACTTTCTTCAGTGATAGAGGGGCATAACTCCGCCTTCGAGCACCTATCAGGGTGCAAAGAGTATTGTTAGAAAACTGACAATATACCCTTGCCAGCAGGACCTCTGCCTACTGGATCCTACTGAGGATCATCGAAGGACCAAGATGCCCAAGCAGGGATCCATCCAGTAGACACTTGTAAGTAGGTAACGACCCCCTAGGTGTGAGCAAGTGCTCCCCCTTGAAAGCCCAATAGATGCCAAGGAATAATAAATGGAAAAAACAACTGCCTCTGGTGGTCAGAAAGTCAACTAGACACAAGGGCCCATATTTATGAAGCCTATACATTGTCCAGGCATCACAAAAGGTGATCCATGGACAATGCAAAGGCTTCAGTAATATTTACAAAACCACACAAGGCCGGATGTGAGTACCCTTGCATGACTTTGTAAAGAAATGTGTCGTAAAGTCAGCTGCTTGGCCTGCGTAATGCTACATTTCAACTTGAGAGGCGTTCATGCATCCACCCATAGATTTTTGTACATTCCCATATTTACAGAGACTTATCAACCTGGGAATTCATCAAAATGCTATGCCTTCCCAAATGAGGCATAAGAAGAAGAAATATTTTTTATATCTCCTTGTTATTTTCTGTTTCCACGTGTGCTGCGGAATGTAGCACACGTTGAAAGAGGAAAAATGCCTCTAAGGATTGCTTTTGTGCAGGAAGGTGTCCCTGTAGTGCAGGCATCATTGCACTCTGGTGTAGGGGTGCCTGCATTGGTGCTAGGCTACACACAGTCCACCAGCGGAATGAGATAACAGAAATGCTCCATATCTTTGTAAATATGGAGCATTTCTGCTCTCTCCCTTTCACACAATGTAGCACAGCAATTTTGCTTGTTGCCCTGTTGCGTGAACGTTTAGTAAAATGTGCCCCTAGGTGAATTATATATTCATAAAAAAAGACAGCACTTGGCGGGCGCCTAGACATCCGGCCATACCTCCACCTCATAACAGACGCCAAAAGTCTTTAGGCCTCCACTTTTTGCTAGGATGGTGGGGTTACCCTAATCCACCACCATGGGAGCAATAATCACGCTAGACACCTGGGAAAATGCAGTTAAAAAAACTGTGTAAGGATGGCTCACCCAGGCATAGGGCCTTGCCTTAATTGATAACTGCATGAGCAGTCTTTATCCCACCTCCCCCTGCCCCCACTGTTCTGGGTCAATCTGTAACAAAGGAACCCTATGAAGATTTGACATTTCTAAACATAGACACACAGGTGATACCAGGGTGGTGTGGCTAGTGAGGATCCCATTAGGGTTTATTACCCAGAATAACATTGTAATGTCAAACTGTGTTCCATCAAACTTTTCTAAATCACACATTTTCCATTTATTTCTTAGAGAGAAATTTCAAGTATCTTCAGAGATCCACAAGAACACATTGTGGAACACACACAAGTCACACCATACTGGACTCCCCTAGGTGTCAAATTTACAAAAATGTGTGGATTTACTAGTTTTCCCTTTGTGGTGGCCTATATAACACAGTAACCCTCACTGCTAAAATAGGTACATTTGAAAGGCAAAGTTTTTGATGTGTTCATGTTGCGTTTTGGGTTCTTTTTTCCAAGCAATAAGTCTAGCCACAAAAGTTGAGTACAGTTTTTTCGGAAGATATGGCGAGGGCGCGAGTGATAGTTACTTTAGGGCACAAGTTATAGTTACTTGAGATAATTATAGTTGGTGAATTTCAGTGGTTGTGTTCATTTAAAATTTCACCTATCTATAAAATCCTTTTAACTTTTATGTTTTTTCAGTGAATTTTTAAGGTCTTTTTTGAATAACTAACTATAGATACCACTTTAAACTTTTTTGGGTGAATTCATAGGATTAGTTTTTTTAAATATATAACAAGCAACTCTATTGGTTTTATAAATAAACAATTAAATAAAACATTTAGAAGTTTAAAAGAATTAGCACATGTTCATCTTTTTTACACTTCTCGAACCTCATAATACATCCATAATACCAACCATAAGACATTCATGTGTTTCCAAACATAAGAGTAAAAGCTCCTGCTTAGGAAAAGCTTAAAAACAGAAAATACTTTTCCTGGGGCCATATTCTTAAGATTCCAGAAAACATAGTTCTTTAAAACTATATGCTGGTAATGCCCATGCCCATGTCCAGGTTTGGCACCATCAGGACTGAAATATATGTAAAATAGCCCAAGAAGAGCATTATGGGGTACTCCTTGCTAAGAGCAGTAAATAATACATGAGCGGGTTCAGCCACTCATCTATTATTTTTCCTTTTTTTTAATGGGTGTCCTGCTCCCATCTAGGTTACCCACACCTTTAATTTTAATCTAGCAGTGGGAGCAGTGGGAATTGCAGGAGACCCCCAAGGCTCCCTCAGCCCAGTGAACTCCCGTATTAGTATCCTTCCTGGGCGTTAGCGGTAGTAAGCATTGCTCAAACCCAGCAGGAGCAGCTATTCTTTTGCTCCCACTGGGCGGGAGCAATTCTGTGTTTATCTGCCCAAGAACACAGGCATGGAGGCACTTTTGTGCTCTCACCCACTGGAATCAGTTTTCTGCTATGTTGGGTGGAAGCAGAAGAAGACTTCCCTGCTGCAGTCGCATGCAGGGGAACAAGGCTGTCTCAGGGAATGAGGTCCCCAGCACACCCTCCCTGAGCCGGCTCCAGAGGATAGAGTTCCAGTATGTGTCTGGGGGGGGGGCGCATGTCTCACTCTTCATTATTATAATACTGGACCCATGGAATGGGGTCCTCAGGGACTCTTTGATACTTGGTAGGGTGGCAGTGTCCCCCCCATCACCACTATAAGAATACTTGCCATCCCTTTGTGCATGTGTCTCACATGAATTGAATGCTTTCCTCTTCTTTGTTAACTTCCCTGTTGTAGCACGCGGTGGTAGAATCATTTTTGCTCCTCATTGTCTTCTAAGGTTTCTGGCCTGTTCATATATATAATCCCATTCTTCTAAAGCCTCATGACGCTGTCTAAAGTTTGGGGAATCGAGCTAGTCTTATTGCCCTTATTCTTTGTCTATTATCATCCATATTTGCTGAAAGTGTGCAAAACAGAAAATACATATTTAATCCATGAACAGTCTAACATATTGCCAGGTAATAATGTAAAATCTATTATCATATTTTCTCATGGAGCCTGAAATTTTCAAATCAGATATTTTATTTGATTTTTTGGTTGTAAGCATGATATAAGTGTAAAAAGTGCTTATTTTTCCATCTCCATATAGTTAGCTGATGCACATGCACTCTAAATATTAAGCTTCACCAAACACCAAGCAACTCCTGAGAGCCCATGTAGTCATACTCAAGTACGCAGGAGGGTAAGTATCTAGGAATGTCAGAAAGAAAACTAGGACTTGAATTATAGAACAGTAATGTTTACCGATCTGGGCATTACCTCTTCATCCAGCTTCCTTTGCAACGTGGATAGCATCTTTGAAAAATCACGAAAAACCCAGATTTTTCAATCTCATTTGGAAATATTGAATGCAAATGTTTTTTGTCACAGAGACATCTACATCTATAATGGTACCTATATGCCGGCATTCATGGGCAATCCACATGGAAGGGACTCTGAATGTGCACTGACTCTGGAAATGGGATCATTCAGTTGAACATTATGCCAAAGTATGTCTCAATAAACCCATGGGGAATGCTAACTCTAATGGCACTCCGAAAGAAAGAAAATGAAATTGCCACTAAGGAATTTTATACTTAATACATGCAGGCTATTAAATGGAGAGAAGGAGTTTCTAAACATATTTAAAAAAGGGACAGGATGAAATTACAGCTCCCTGAATGCGAAGGAATGGCATGGGCCCTTAAATGCAGCAGTAAAGTCAATTACGTGAGAGTATCTAAATCCAATTTGTTACAGAACGACAAAGTGTAGATTACAGATGGTGAAACCATAGTATAACATTTATTTGCAAGAGGACCTGTAGGACTGATTATTAAGAAAAAAAGCACAATAATAATTTCTAAAAATAAAACCTATGAAAATAATCGTATTTAATATGAAGAGAGAAAAACCAACCCCAGGAAGGAGGTACAGCAATGAGTGCTCTAGAACAAGGTAATCAATTAGGTAAATCTCACAGATGTGTACTGTAAGGATTATGACGTACACCAAGGCCGAACGTCCTACAGCCTCAATGATGTTTGAAAACCTCGACATGCTTTCAGGTGCACCAAAATCTAATACAAATGTTTTTAAAAATACAAAATACATTTCGAACTCAAGAATCCAATCTGGCAGATTGTCCTTATTTGCTCACTGGTACAGTCCTGCTGTTTGACAATGGTTTGGGCAGCCTTGCAGAATGGCCTAAGCTCTAACAACAATCATTAACCAACCTGAGTTCCGAAAGTTATCTACATAACATGATATTGTCCAACATAACAGGGATAGCTTATTCACATATCTGGAAGCACCTCATTTTAACTTTCTTGAATGATATGGGGTAGGTCTTCATTTTATAAAATCATTTTATTATGTTCAGGCCCCATAATTTAAAAATGAAATAAGATGACACTTTTTTCGGTTCCCCCGTGTTATGTTATGTTATGTTAAACTAAGTTTATATAGCGCACGGCTACTCTAAAAGAGTGTCCCGGCGCTTTCCACAGGCAGCTCAGTACCAAATAACACAACAATGAAATCAAATACAGAGAGCAAATAAAACAGAACCCGCCCGAAAGGAACTACAGATTAAAAAGCCACGTCTTCAGGTTCTTCCTAAACTGGAGCAGATTGGGGGTACTGCGTAGTGCCAGTGGCAGAGTGTTCCACAACTGGGGAGCCTTGCAGCTGAAAGAACGGCCCCCTGTGCGGGCCTTCCTCACAAGCGGAACCACGGCAGTGAAAAGAGATTCTGACCGTAGCGAGCGGGTTGGGCGATAGAAGGCCAACCTGCGCCTTAGGTACCCGGCCCCTGAGCTGAAAAGTGCTTTATGCATCAACGTCAGGGATTTAAACATAATCCGCTTCCGGATAGGTAGCCAATGAAGCATTTGCAGCAGCCCAGACGCTCGTGCTCGCCTATGCAAACCAAAGATGGCCCGGGCAGCAGAGTTTTGAGCCACCTGCAGGCGCTGGACAAGGTAATCAGGGAGGCCAAGAAAAAGGGCGTTGGCATAATCCAGCCTGGATCTGATAAGCGCCTGGACGGTTATCCGCCTGTGCTCCGCAGAAAGCAGTGGAAGAAACTTGCAGAGCATTTTCAGAATACCGAAACAGGTGCCGGCCAGACCCAGGACATGCGCTTTCAGCGAAAGCTTATTGTCTAGTTTAACCCCAAGATTTTTTGCGACCACTGAAGACTGTGTAGGAGGGCACATTTCAGACGGCCACCATAGCCGCCACTCAGGGTCGATAGCACAGCCGAAGAATAAAACCTCCGACTTGCTGGAGTTAGCCTTCAGGCTGTTCCGCTGAAGCTAATCGAATACCATGCCAAGACAACCCCGGATATTCTCTCCATCGAATGCTAGATCTTTACCGCATGTGAAGAGAAGTTGCGTGTCATCGGCGTAAGACACGATCCGGGCCCCATGAGCCTCCATCGCCGCCGCCAGAGGGGACATATAGATGTTGAACAATGACGGGCTCAACACAGAACCCTGTGGAACCCCTACTCCCAACGGCGGCATCTCGGAGGAGCTCTGGGAGACCCAGACCGTCTGGCGGCGACCTTCCAAAAAAGATGAAAACCATTTGAACACCGTCCCCCTGATGCCGATGTCATGGAGCCTGGCAAGAAGCGCCTCATGGGGGACGGTGTCGAAGGCCGCCGACAGGTCCAACATGACTAACATGGCCTTGCCACCAACATCCAAGGTCTCCCTGATGATCTCTGAGACCTCCAACAACGCCGTTTCCGTACTAAAATTAGGACGGAATCCAGATTGGGAAGGATGGAGCAGGTTGTTGGTTTCAAGAAAGCTCGACAAGACACCATGAACATGTTTTTCAGTGATCTTCGCCAAAGCCGGAAGAAGTGAAATTGGCCTGTAATTGGCCAGAACATCGGCGTCAAGACCAGGCTTTGGGGACTACATTGCCCAGCAGCCCCGGGTCCTTGGCGCGCTCGTGATGCTACTGCTGCGCCTGGAGGCGCTTAAGACCACGGACCGTCTCCCGCCCCGCCGGACGCACGCGGTTTGAGCCCGGGCAGAGGGCGGGCCATCTGTGGCCATCAGGGGTCAGCAGAGGTCGGGTCGGGCCACCCCCCTTGGCTTGAGGATGGGGACGCGCAAATTAATCATCAAGGAGGGCGAAGGTAAGAAGGCCAAAGTACCCTGAAAATCGGACACTATTATATCCTACCTTACGTCAGCAGTGGGGGTTTTAAATGTCCAAATAGCCAACGTGGAGAAGGAACTGGGTCTGGATTTGCCATTAATGACACAAATTGACCCACAAATTGACTCAGAACACTTACTACCCTCGGATTCTGCCCCACCTTTTCCATTAGAACCGGATATTGTAATTGTTAATCCCCCGCAAGTACACCCTATAGTACAGGGCCCTATAGAAGCTTTAGAGAGGGAATGTGGGGCTCAGTCTAAGGAGGATGAGTTTGCTAAACGGATTGACAAACGCAACTGTGGGGAAAGAACTTGCAAACACCGCAAAGCAAGATCTGACATAACTCCTTGCTCCAGTCTCCCCGCCAATTTGGCGGACATAGTAGAAAGTCTATTTGAAACCCGCTTGGAGCCGGCACTTGTGACCATTGCTAAGGACATAGTGGACTGCCTGAACTCTTGTGTGGCTAATATTATTAAGAAATGTGAATACATTGATGATTTTATGAGGGAATTTAGAGCACAACATACTCCCCCAAAGCACACGAAGCAAACAAGGGAGTTGCATGATAGCCCACCGAATGCGGGTAGACAGAGGGCAGCCACAATTCCCCACTCCAACAATACCCCACAAACTCCTAACAACCAGACTAGGTCCTGTACGTCCGAAGGGTCTAGGGATAAACTACCTCCTGGGGGCCAGCAGACTAAAAAATGCGATGGTAGATATGAATGTCTTGTAAACGGGTCTGGTAATGTAAAGTCTTGCACATTGAACCTCCACCCAGACGCCGCACCCCTAGTGGTAATCCTAACTGGGGTACCTCCCTTAACTAACGGCCATATGGAAACGGAGCGCAACCTTTTGATCAGGACAAAAAGGTGGTGCTCCCAGTTCAGTAGCGGGAGTGTTGATGTTGCTCCAAACATTATCATGGCTAGACGGGTTGGGTAGGTCGGGATAAGAGACAAATGCATAATGGGTGATTGTGTGGTGGTTAACTTTAACAGGCCAAACATCGCTGATAGTTTGCTGTGGGATGGATCTGAGATTGATGGCTTGGGCATGAGGCCTCTTCCCCTGGGTTACTTCTATCCCTCCCTTCTCACCCACAGCTTCACATTTACAAACCAAGAGTATCACTGCTTTCACGCCCCCTCTTCAGAGAACCTGCTACAGAGACTATCACCTATCAAACACGTCAGGCCACACTGATGGCAGAGGGTTGGGTCACATCCCCTCAGGGACACTCAGGCATAAGTAGTCTAGGAAGTCAACCCGGCTTAAGTTTGTCAACTAGGTTTTCCCCGCTTTCCAGTTTGGAAACTAACGACTGACTAACACATACACGGCGGGGTGGTATAGAGCACAAAATGCAGGATGACCGCAGACCTACCCGTAATTTTCTCAGCTGGAATGTAGCAGGGCTTAGAAACAAGTCTTCTGATGAGAGATGGATACAATTTGTGACCCAACATGACATTATTGCACTCCAGGAGACATGGGACACAGGGGACAATATTAGTCTGGACGGGTATAGCAGCCATTCGGTGAAGGCGGTCCCAGGGCTACATGGAAGACCGAAAGGAGGGCTGTATATGTTCATATCACTTAAACTGACTGGTTCCTTTAGAAAGTTAGACACAGTTTCAGTTAATCTACTGTGCATAGAATGGGTCAGTCCCAATTATTTAACTATTTTATTGGTAAATTTTTATAATGCTCCTGAGAAGAACATGGGGAATTCCCACCAATGCTTTTTGGCAGGCTTTTTAGAGGATTACAAGTCAACACATAGGGCCAGATGTAGGTAAATCTCATTTACCGATTCATAAATACCGAATTTTACCGATTCGGTATTTATGAATCTGTAAATAAGATGTAGGTAAAAATTCGGTATTTTTTACCGAATCGGTAAGATTCGGTATTTACCGATTCGGTAAATACCGAATCGGTATTTGCTATTGAATCCTACGGGCCTTGATGCCCATAGGATTCAATAGCAAATACCGGTTCGGTATTTACCGAATTGGTAAAAATACCGAATTGCTAAGAGGGACAGGGTGTCACTTTGACACCCTGTTGCACCCCTGTAACTGGCGTTTGCGCCATGTGGCACACAGACATGCCCTTAGGGCATGTCTGTGTGCCACATGGCACAGGTGTACATGCACAGATGTGCATGTACACAAGAATTCGTAATTTACCATGCAATTGTATTGCATGGTAAATACCGAATTCTAAAGGCCCTGTAGCACTGTTAGAAGTGCTACCTACATCACAAAATACATTTTCGGTATTTTTACCGAATGGTAAATTTACCGAATCGGTAAAATTTACAGAATCGGTAAGTTTACCGATTCTGTAATTTTATCGATTCGGTAAAAATACCAATTTGGTAAAATTACCGAAAATGTACGTTTTTCTAGCCCCTACATCTCAATAGCCCTTTACCGGTCGGAAACGGCCGAAAATCTGTATTTTCGGCCGTTTCCGACCGGTAAAGGGCTACCTACATCTGGCCCATAGTGCCTTATTCGAAGTAATTTTAATGGGCGATTTCAATATACACCCATGTGATTGGAATTGCCTGGCAGAACACCAAGTGGGGCCCCCTGGATCGATCACCACCCACTTCGAACATACACCTCAAGGAGAAATGCTCGAAGATTTGCTTGCTAATATGAATTCGTTTGAGGTAGATGGGGCAAGGGGGGAGGATAGGGCCCCGACATTTATAGGCAGAGACGCTGATACAGTGATCGATTTTATATTTGTCTCAGCTGGTATAATTAATGTGACCGCTTCCAATGAAGTTTTAGTTTCAGCCTTCAGTGACCACAATCCCCTGGCACTGAGGCTGGCCCTTGGGGACTTTAAGGATAGTCGAGTAGAGCAAATGGCCGGTTGCACCAATAATTTAACTCCCATAGATCAAGGTAGGAGATTAAACTGGGCGAAGGTGGTCCCTGATACCTTCGTCCAGGATCTCGCAACCAAGGTACATGCTAACATGGAAGTATGCTTAGATGACACGGCAGCTGATAAAGACATCATTGGCTCCTTTGTTGCCATCTGTACCCAAATTAGTCAGGATCTGAAGTGTAACAAGAAGCAGGTAGCTTCAAACCAACCAAGGTGGTTTGATGCAAACTGCTCGAAAGCCCACAAAGAATTAATGCAAGCACTAAAACAAACACCTAGAAATAGTGAGCTTGTTGTTGGGCGCAGAAAGAATTACAAATTAGCTATGGACAATCGTAGAAAGGCCATTAAAAAGGAGGCCTGGGATAATCTCATGTCAACTGACGTCCTCAAAGACAGTAGCAAATTTTGGGCAACAATTAATCATTCTTACTTCTCTGGATTGGACAATTCAGTTATGGATTGTGTGATCCCTGATGAGGATTGGGTTGCCCATTTTAGTAAGATCTATGATAGTAAGGAGGGCAATACGGCTGAGATGGGCTTCACACACATGGCTCCAACCCCTCCTATATGCTTCAATGAGGTAGAGGTTCAAAGGGCCATAGAGGAGATGACTAAAAACAAGGCTCCTGGCCCAGATGGGGTGCCAGCAGATATATATAGGACCCTGTTAAAGTTCTGGGTCAAGACATTAACAAATGTCTTTAATTCCACAACTACTTCAGGATTCCCTCTGTCGTGGGCTACCTCCACCATAATACCCATATTTAAAAAAGGCTTGAGAAGTGATCCGGCCTGTTACAGGCCGATTTCACTGATTGACTCTGCCGTCAAGATCTTGGGCAGAGTCAACCTTCACGGACTGGGAGATTGCCTGAAGGAGAGGGGGATCCTCTCTGAACTACAATATGGGTTCAGGGCCAAAAGAGGCACCCTCGATCAATGCCTAAATCTCCATATGTTAATCTGCAAATACACCCAGGCAAAGGAGGGCCTGTTATATATGGCCTTTATGGACCTGACATCGGCCTTCGACCTGGTCTATCGAGCTAAGCTGTGGTCCATCCTGCTCAATTTGGGGATAGACCCGCCATTGGTAAATTTTCTAGCTGCTCTCCACCACGGACTCGTAGCATCCATTAGAGTTAACAAGGAGGGGAGATGCACCAGGTTTTTTAGCTCAAAACGAGGAGTCAGACAGGGCTGCATCCTGGCGCCCCTCCTTTTTACTTTATATATAAACTCACTGG
This sequence comes from Lissotriton helveticus, assembly GCF_964261635.1. Taxonomy (NCBI): domain Eukaryota; kingdom Metazoa; phylum Chordata; class Amphibia; order Caudata; family Salamandridae; genus Lissotriton; species Lissotriton helveticus. The sequence continues at coordinate 1,513,190,420 of NC_136061.1, read as the reverse complement.
AAAAATCTTTGGAGGGGGCCACAGTGGACATACCGCGTGCAGGAGACTTTGCAGTCCCAGCACTGCTTTACGCGGATGACGCGGTTCTACTTGCCTGCACGGGGCTGGGGCTGCAGAGACTCCTGGATGCTTTTGGGGAATTTATGCAATCCTTAGACCTCCAGGTAAACAATAAAAAAATCGCACGTAATGGTTGCAGGCAAACGACCAAAGGCTCTCAAATAAAAACGATTTGCCTGCAATGGCGAAGAGGTCTCCAGGGTCCCGGTATTTACATACCTGGGCGTCATTTTTTACGAAAAGGGCTCATGGGTCCCCAAATAAATGCAAAACGCATAGTTGTTACCAGATCTACCTCGGCTTTACTTACAGTATACAAGTCTAAATGCCTCTCAATAGCAATGTATGGCGCATCATTATGGGGTCTTTTACCTCAAGGTAAATTGCAGATCATAGAGAACAAATTCCTCAGATCCTTATTAGCGGTCCCCCAATCCACCCCAGTACTCTCGGTCCATACTGAGTTAGGCCTTGGCTATATTTCTGACCAGTTACACATGGCCCCATTTTTCTGTTGGGCCAAAACCTGGGTTAACACCGAAATCACACTGAATCACATGATTCTCAAAGACTGTATGGCACTAGAAAGAGCAAACAAAATCCCATGGCTAGCATACATAAAAAAAACTTTTTGTAAATTGGGTCGGCCTGACCTATATGCATTCCCAAATTTGCTCCAGAAGGGAGATGTGAACTGGATCAAGGCTAACTTTCTGGGATTAGCTGAGCAAGAACGGGAGGCAGTAGAGGTGGCAAAACCTGGTGTAAGAGCAAACTATATGCTCTTGACCACCCCATTAATTGAACCCTACTTAAAGATCGTTACCATCCCGTTCCACCGACACCTTCTCGTCAGATTCAGATTTAATATTATTCAGTTCTCCTTGGGTGACTACCCAATATGGGGTAAATCAGATCAGTCCATCCCTTGCAGTTGTGATCATTTTTCTGATCAGTCCTTAATGCATTTTATTATGTTTTGTGACCATTTTATTGATAACAGTTTTTGGCTCCATTACTGAGAGAAGCGGGATTTACACAAGTGCGACCCGCACTCTTGTATTTACAACTGCTGGGCATCACAAGGGTAATTTTTGGGGTTGCAAATTTTCTGGTTGCTGCTATGCGTATCAAGGTCAAAAGACAATTGATGAATGTTTTAGAGGTGTGATTTAATTTTAATCAGTTTTTACCTTCTGCATGTGGTGTTAGTTACCCATTTTATGAACTTTTATGATGTACTGGTTTTTATCGATTTCTCAACATATGAATTGTATTTAAATTCACTAATATTGTTATGTAACTGCTTTTATGATTTTAATTAATCGAATACAGCTTGGTTTGACTTGACTTGACTTGAAATAAGATGAAGAAGGACCGGAGGATTTATTCAGAGTTTAAGACACCGATATAACAGAACTGTCTCTTTGTTCAGAGCTAGTAGTTGGTATTAAAACAATTCCTGAAAAATGTACAGCCTGTCCCAAAACATGTCTATAGAAAATGGGCAGCATAAATTGCAAATATGCAAACAAGTAGGGCACCCAAAGTGATTAAGGGCAAGAAAGGCACATCTTGACAACTGGATAAGACTAAAGTTATGACACTAAGGGGGATATGTACAAGGAAGTGGCAGAGAGAGGAGTTAACCGTCATGGCTTAACTCCACTCTTCGCCACTTCTGAAACACAAGTCTGCACCATATTTACAAGAATATGGTGCAGCCTTGTGTTTTCCCCTGCGATGGGGCTAAGTTCAGCAATTGAGCGTCAACGCAGGCATCCTTGCACCATAGTGTGAGGGTGTCTGCGTGCAGGTGAGGATTGTTTATGTGTAGGAAGTTGTCCTTTCCTACACATAAAAATCCTAAAATGCCATTCTGTCACTGTCATGTGTGCTGCTTCATGCAGCACACATGAAAGTCACAAAACGGATTTTTTTTAAAGGATTGTTTATGTACAGGAAGGCATACCTTCCTGTTCATAAACAAACCATGGCATTTTGCTTTTTCCATGTGTGCAGCAAAAGGTAGCACACATGGAAAGAGCAAGAACGAGGAGAAATAATGCATTTCTCCTCATTTTGCCAACTTAAGACCAGGTTTTACCTGATCTTAATTTTGGCGCTTCCTCCTATGTACGCCAACCTTGTACATAGGGGGCAGCATCAAAAACAATGGGTGGAACGCCCACCGCAACACCTACTGCCCACCCCTTTCATGCTAACCATAGCGTGAAAGGGGGCCTTTTTTACAAGGCATCGTTAAGTCACGTTAAGTGGCTTAACGCTGCCTTGTAAATAATGCAAAAAGAACAATTGATGGACAGAATGCAGAACAATGTCATATATTCACCCCAGTACAGAGATATGGGCCTAAATCCATTGTTCTTTTGCTCACCATGCCATTCCAGTTTGGCCCCAGCCATATGCAAATCAGCCTTGACCCTGCACCCTATGGGAACAGCCAAGCCCGACTGTTTGCTTTGTTCGCCTTGTAAATAAGGCGCAGCCCCTATCACCAGCAAAGCATTGATAAAAGTGACATTGTGGTGGCGATAGGGGCTTATACATATGCCCCTAAATCTCTGGAACACCAGCAACATAAATAATGGAGATATACAGGTGGTAGGAGGGAACAGATAGATAAAAAGGGCTGCAAAAGAGACACCCACCTGCAATAGATATGCCAATGATTGAACTTGAAAATTAGCCAAAACTTATCCAAGACTCATCATCTTATGAAATAATGGAGACGTCTCTGTGAATTTACGGCAAGATATCAAAGAAAAAACACTCTCTAGGTGGTATTTTGTTTAGCTGATTCAGATGCATAGCAATGAGACTCAGGCACAGTACACGGAGGTGAAAGGTGATAACCTTGGCAAAGTCACAGGTAATATTCTGGCCCTTACAGAACGAATATCTGAACTTGAAAATCTTAGAGCTGAAACAGAGGAAGAGACGTAACATACAGCTATGACTGTTTGTGGAAATAAGCATCAAGTTTGGGAAATCTAATGGAAGATCAAAGACTTGGAGAGTCACCAACGATGGGATAAGCTTTGCATGGTTGGATTCTTGGATGGGCATGAGGGAAATGACATCCAGCATTACATTATCAAGCCCTTCCAAAAGGCATTCCCAGATCTCGCAGCTTGGGATTTTGGCTGCCAAATTCAACATGCTCACTGGCTTCTTCTGTGTATGAACAAAAAATACATTTCATTCTCAGCAACCAGGCATAGCCCCATTTTAGTCAATATTGTGAATTTTCTGCTACTTGAAGTAATTCTTTTGAAGGCACACACCACTATACCAGTTCTAGTGAGCACTATGTCTTTTTTGTATGCTTTGGTTTTTGCCACCTCACTATCGAACAAAGGTGACATTTGCACACGATGATTGAGCCTTTAAAGCAGCAGCATTTACAGGAACCTGAATGATTGACGATTGGATATATTTCTTTCCGATTCTCAGAAAGAGAAACTGCAGATATCTTGAGAAAATTGTAAAAGTAAGATGACTCTTCACAAAAAAAAATGTGAATGGTAACAGTGACGTTGATTAATCCAAACCACAGTAACTTTGTATGGTGATCTATAATGTGGAAAGTAGTAATAATCATACAAGGATACAGCCTGAGGTGAGGATTGGCTGAGAGGGTGGAGACAGCCATGTATTGCTGTCTCTCTTCATCTGAGATGGTTCGAGGGTATAGTTTGGGGTTATGGGCAGAGTCTACACATGGTGGAAAGGTTTACAGATAAAAGGGAGAGAAGGGCAGAATGAGTCAGCAAATGAGGTGATGCATTCATGCATTGGTGAGCAAAGAAAACTGAAGAGGAGAACCTAAGGATGATATAATGAATACAAGGCATTTATAAAGTTATTGAGCTGAAATATATGTGGTTTAAACAACCCTTTGAAATATTAATTGGTTGAAGAGAAAGTTAGAGCATATAAGTTACACACTCTTTGTCTAGTGGAAATGCACATCGCATATAAAGATCATGTTGTCTTCCGACAGCTAGACTGATATCTAAAGTAAATATCTATTCAAGTAGTCCCATTTTATACCAGATCAGCATTAGTAAACGTGATTAGAACAGTCACAGAGCAATTTGGGAGGTGACTCATTCCTCAGTTAGAGATGTATAACACACTATACTGCATATATACTGTTTATGGCTCCAACTTGGATGCCCCTCAGCTATTTAATGCACTTGCTCTAGATTTGACAGCTTGATCAGAGGAGATAATTGTTGTAGGTTGTTTTAACTGTGTGATGATCTACAAAATTGATCCTACAAACCATCAAGTGACCCCCAGACGTCTAAGACTCACCATGCAATTCAGGATTGCATGAGGGTGTACGGTCTTCTAGATATCTGGCAAAACTCTAGCAAAAGATCACCTAGTCTACAATTATTACCCAACTGTCCACAAACATCAATTTAGAGACTCAGTATGGTTCTTGCATCACATATTAAATCATCTATAATATTAATATTAAAATTTGCCCTAAACCCTTTCAAAATAGTTAGGGTCTGTTAGCTTATGCTTTGCATACCTGATATCTGGTCCTAATGCTAATTGGTAACCAACTGTACACTTCCTAAAATTATCCCCAATCAGTAAACCCCGAATGCGGCCCATGAATGCAGCCCAGAAATAGAATTTGAAATCCGACAATTTAAATCCCCCCTGTTCATATGGCAATTTCAAGTACCTATTAGCCTATCTAGCTTTCCTATAACTCCATAAAAACTCCCTTTAGTCACCCTACAAGTCGCCTAAAAAAACACATCAGGTAACCGCTGTGGTATAGAATGAAAAGAATAAAGAAACTTAGGTAAAATATTAATTTTTATGATATTACATCTGCCCCATATACTCAAAGGAAGTCGGTGCCATTGCCGTAACTTGGCGTTGACTATCTTTAGAAGTGGCTCGTGATTTCCACTTTACTACTTAGCCAAACCCCCAAATAAGTGGCAGTGTCGGTAAATCCCATAACTGATGCAAATGGAGTGGGCGTTTCAAAGTTAAGAATTGTTTTGCATTTTCAGTAGATTTAGCTTGTATCTGGAAAACTCCCCAAATGCTTCTGCTTCCTTAGATATACAGTTCATAGCAATACATGGGTTAGAAGCACATACTGCAATATCATCTGCATATGCAGTTATTTTCAACTCAACCCCATGTAACCTTAATGGCTGGATATCCTGGTTCAGCATCAAGTGTTTGATATAGGGTTCTATATAAAGAGTGAACGATAATAGGGATAAAAGATATCCCTGTTGTGTCCCCTAAATGTAGAAAATAAAGAAGAAAATTTGCCACCCACTACAATTTTGGCCCATGGCTCGTATATTTTCTGCACTAGCGCCGTATACTGACCATCAATGCAGAAGGCTCCCATGGTCACCCAGAGTGCCTCCCAGGTGACTCTTTCAAAGGCCTTCTCTGCATCCAGCATTATCATTCCCATTCATTCTTGCATTTTACCAGCAACGCCAATAGCAGAGATGGCATTATTGATGTGCGCCATTGTGTCTTTTCCAGGAACAAACCCTAGTTGTTGTTCAGAGACAAACTTGTGCCTGAAAGGGGCAAGACGCATGTTTAGGATTTTATAAAATATCTTTGTATCTGCATTTATCAACGATATTGGACAATAAAACCCTCTATCTTCCGGAGCCTGCTATATTTGTCACTCCCCATGATAATGGAGCTTCTCCACCACTGTATGTATAGTTTGTCTATTCTAAAAATTCAGGGGCTAGGAATTTGGGAGTGTAACATTCTCCACACATCCTTTAGTCTATGTAGCAAAATATTTCCCTATAGGAAAGAAATATAGGTCAAGTGGGAGGTTTTGATAGTGTGTGTGGTCTTTGTTGTCCTCCTTTTCTCCCAGACCTTAACTGTGCAATTAGAGAGGGTTCCCTTCTTTAGAAGTAAAAGGAAGACTGACACATGATTTGAAAATTGAAAATAGATTATTGGTCTTGGTTGTATTGATAATTATAGCATTTGAATATGATTTCGGCTTTTCCAGTAAATGCCAACTGTGATTACTGTTTTATGAATATCCATACCTATTGAAAAAGCCAATGGGATGGCCTTGTATAGTAATGTGGTGACCCCTTGACAAACTAAATAGTCTTGAATTAAATACTAACGTGGTCAACCCTTGGGAAAGCCATTTGTTCTGATTTATTTCAAATGACACCCCCTTATATTGTGATGTGGCTTCTAGCACCGGGGGCATTTTGATTATTGGGTCAGGGCCAATAAGAAGCAAAATGTAATATAAAGGGAGGCATATAAGTTATTCCCAGGTACCTCATGAATATATAATGTGCATATAATAAATGACATTTTCCTTTTCGTAAGAAAGAGTTCTGATTGGACAATATTGTATTGACTGTTGTTGTAGTGTGACAGTGAATTAGGATCATTAGCTCACACCACCTAACATAAGTAGACTTTGGACTGCTCTTGTTAGCTACCCAGAGTCAAGTGCTACACTGGGGTACTTGATGCCCAGTAGAATGATAATTGTGGAGATATTGCTTATAACATAATTAGAAATTCAACAAAATAAAACAAAAGTTAAAAGGAAGTGACAGCTGGGTATAAAAAAAAGACATGCCATACATTAAACAAACATAGAAATTCACTCACAAACCTAAAGAGTAAAGGGAATTTATAGTAAGGTGACAATGTCACAGTGTTAAGTTTTAAACCCAAAAATACACTGACCTTTTCCAGTGACAGTATAGTGAGCTAACTATACATTTGCTTTCTGCCATGAACTTCTTATGACCTCACATATCACATCACTCTTGACATGTTCAATGACAAAATCATTGATTACATTACTGATGACATCATACAAACTGCTCCTCATCAATTTACATTTTAAACTAGGTAATAATTTCACATATTTAAAGAAGTACGCAGTAGTGCACAATCATGTAAAGCATAAATTACATGCACATATGTGCATATATAAAATGAGTTAGGTAAAGCCAAGTCTTTCAAGACACCAAAGACTCCTGATATGAACAAGCTACTACTACACAAAGTCTGCACAAAGTACACAACTATTTACAAAGACCAAGAGGCATAATAGCAAGAACCTCGTTAACATTATCCCTGTTTTAGGGGCAGGAAACCGCCGATAAAACGGCGATAATGGGCTTGCTAATAGATGTCCTGCACATCTAACCTGGGCATCTATTGGAATTCTATAACGCATATTAGCAAGTCCATTATCGCCGTTTAAGCGGCAGTTTCCTCCCGCTAAAACGGCGATAATTTTAACGAGGTTCTTGCTAATATGCCCCCAAATTCCCCAGGCACCCTCTGCAAAATTATTTCTGGACCTGAGGAAAAACAGAAGACGATTGGACCTGCTGCCTGTGACCTTGTAGGAGCCCTGAAGTTTTGGCCATGCTCCCATTTGTACACAGGACAAATGGACAACACGCATCAGTTGGATGACCTCCTTTCTATGCCATAGGGCCATTATAAGCTGTAAGAGGCCTTTCTATGTGCCCAAAAGACCAGTCCAACTGGACCCAACCTGACCTGGATCCTCCTGGTGGCCTCTGCTGAATAGAGGTTTTGACCTCCAAGTGCTGTTCCTGAGGTTCTGGATCCCAGGGCTGTGTCTAAATGGACTTCTCCTACCACCCATGAAATCCTGGGAGTTGGAAAATATTTGGACTTCAAGACCTCCGGATGACCCGGACAAACCTACTAAGCCTATTCTCTCAAAGTGCAACCTCGATAGGCTGAAGAAACAGGTTTTTTCTGCACAGAGGTTCTCTGCAGCTTCAAATCAAATTTAAAGGGCCATCAGTGGAAAGGTATGTGACGTTGTGAAGTCCTTATTGGATACAGCACGCAGCCTTGCCCTGCTGGAAGAGTTTGAGCACTGAAATAAAGACTCAGGCCTGATTTAGCTCTTGGGGGATGGGTAACTCTGTCACAACGGTAAAAGATATCCCATCAGGCAAAATATTATTCATATAGGATATAAAGGGATTTATTTTTGGGCAGACATGATATCTGTCACCATTGTGATGGAGTAACCCATCCGCCAAGATCAAAATCAGGCCCTAAGTCTGAAGATAAAAATCTTGACTCAGCAAAGGTGTCAAAACTATCTGACAGCAAGAGGACTTCCCTGGGCAGGAAATGTGAATTTTTCTTGCTCTGAGCTTTTCATGCCAAAACCAACTGCTTCACCGTGACTGTATCCAACGCCTATTGGACTTTGTGAAGACTTTTTTGGGCTGTAACTATAATTGAAATTGTATTGATATAGCGTTTACTACCCCATAAAAGGTGTTTAACCAATATTCAGCAAGTAGAACGCTACTCAAGAAACCAAAATGGATTAGTATAGGGGGATATATGTTGTTAATTCGAGCAGTGGAGATGTGAGTCTGTTAGTTGGATTTAATAGGATAAAGGAAGGCTAGAGGAGGAAAGAGTATACAAAGTGTTATTTGGAAGATCATCGCTGTGAAATGAGGTTTGGGATTAGCCGAAGGAGGGATAGAGGAGGGAAGAGTCTAGAAAGTGTTAATTTGGGAGATCATGGTAGTAAAAGGAGGTATACGATGAGTCAAAGGAAGGATAGAGAAGTAAAGAATCTATAAAGGGTTAGTAGGGGAGATCACTGTAGATCAATGATATTTGGGGTGAGTCATAGTGGAGGTAAAGATATATTGAGAGAGGTATAGCATGAGATATAGAATAGTGCATTGGAAAGTGTTGAAACTTTTTTTATTTCTTCGGTTGGAGTAAAGTAATAAATATATAGATACATAACTACATAGAAAGGTATACATGTATATGGAAAATAATAAGGCAGTATAAAGTTATAATATGTAAAGTCCCACATGAGGCTCCTGGATGACGGCGAGATGGCAGCATGTATTTTACCTGACCTCAGTCCTGCCTTCGACCCGGTGTCACATGCCACGCTGTTGGAGAGAATGGTCTGTCTAGGCGTACAAGGACCAGCCATATCCTGGATGTCCTCCTTCCCGAGTGACCAAACTTTTCAGGTCTCCTCAGAGAAAGTCTCCTCCTCACGACATGCCCTCAAAATCAGGGGTTCCTCAAAGTTCAGCCCCACATCTGACTCTATTCAACATGTAGTTCATAACGTTGGCTGACCTGGTCAAATGCTAAGGCTTGACTCTATTTTCTTACGCAGATGACACTCAAATCATCTTCTCTGTACTCCAGCCTGGACCATATCTCTGAGGCTCTGAATGCCTGTCTGGCTGGGGAGGCTTCATGGATGAACATGAATTCCCTCAAACTCAACAGGGGAAAAATGAGGTACTGGGGCTGGGAAAGTACCTGTTCCTTTGGGGTCAACAACACTGTCTAAAAACCTGTGTGCCCTTCCCGTGCCAGCCCAAAAGGTGAAAAACCTGGGCTTCATGTTGGACGAAAAGCTGTCCATGAAGCATCAGGCTGCGAAGATGGCTGCCATCTGTTTGGTGTACTGAAATGGCTGCAAAAAATCCTCTTGATTCTTCCTTTCTCAGTCAAATGGACTGTCATCCAGGCACTTATTTTATCTAGACTGGACCATGGCAACATCCTATATTTGGGGAGCAGACAAAGCCTTCATAGAGAGGATGTAAGTAGTCCAAATCTTGGAGCCAGGATGCTCTACAGACTTCCAAAAAGTGCAGCAGCCATCTCTCTTATGAGGGAGCTGCACTGATTCAAGGAGGAGAAAAGGATCCAATTCAAATCCCTTTGCTTTGTTAATGGAGCTATATCAGGAGTTGGCCCCTGTTACCTTCATGGACAGATTATACCTTATCTTCCGGCTCGCACTTTACATTCCAGTGATTTTTCCCAATGCACTGTTCCAAAAGTCAAATAGACATATATGATAGGCCAGTCCTTTGCCTACCTGGGCCCTAAGTTATGGAACAGCCTTCCATTAACCCTAAGAAGGTGTACTTTTCTGTCTTCCTTTTGGAAGCAGCTGAAGTCCTGGATGTTTGTAGGTAGTGTTTTTTTTGTTTGATCTCTATCTGTCTCCTTAGTGGCAGGAAACCCTGTGTGGGTAGCTGTTTGCCCTCTACAAGTTTTATTAATAATAATAATAATAATAATAATAATAATAATAATAATAATATTATGTGCATGTAAGGATACATTGTTAAAATTACTTGCCCCACTGAAGGGATTTGACTACCACTTTTTAAAGGAAGTCCCAAGGTAAAAACTCTGATGGATTGAAATTTGTTGATGTATTCAACCTGCGCTCTATCGTGGTCGGCCTGAATTCTCCCATAGATCGCGGTCCACCATGACCAGTTGACTTGGTGCTTAGCGTCTTTCGACACTATTTTACTTTAAAACTTGGTAAATTCATATCTCCTGTCCCCCTTACTAGATTTTTGTCATTTTGATGTAAATTCATTTATCAAAATGTACTCTGCTTTTCTAATTTGATTTGGGATTTTTGCTGCTTGGCATTTTGACTTTATTACTGTTTTGGTACTGCAAAAATACTTTATATATTGCCCTAGGTTAAGCCTGTCTGCTCATTGCCATAGCTACCACAAGTTAGTCTGAGATTAATTTGATGACTTTAGGTGTTCATCCTTACAAGGCCTGTGATTATTCCTTCAGAAGGGTATGCACCCATCCTAATTAATATTCCAGTTTTCAGCAGGCACCAATAATATGTGGTCAGTGAAGACTCTGATTTTTATTATTTCAGAAATCGACTATATTACTTGGCAGATTTGAAAAACCTCAAACATGAATATTCCAACATAGATCTGTCAATTTTTTTCAAGCCAACACTTGGAAGCGAGGTGTAGCATAGCGAGCGTTTGCTTTTGCTCCTGTTTCTGTTCACTGACAGCGTTTCTTCTGATCTATGGTTCAAGTGAGGATCCAGTGGATCCAGTGAGTTGCAGTGTTCATGGGGTTGTAGTAGCAATGGAGAAGAGTGGGTGGTCCATCTCCACTAACCTCAATACTTAAGGGGCATAGGAGCATTCCCCCTATTGGTCCCTGGTACCTCGGCCCAACCTCAGTGATTCACTCCTGGGAACAACACACGGCAGCACAGCAGTTCTTCAGGGTGATGTGGGCAGGACAGAAGCTCTCTTTTCATGCCTTGACGCTCTCCTGTTTAAAAAGGAAAATGGTATACACTTATTAAAAAGCCTGTAGATACTTTTTAATGGCAATCTTGTAAGATTACTACAGTCCAAGTATTTCTTCTTTCCTTACCCCTTTCCAAGATGGCAGCATTTTCCCTTTTCAATGATTTTCCCAATTCACTATGGCGTTGAGTCATGTGGCTGTTGCTACTTCCTGTTTATTGCCTTCACCTATACAATGCTAGCTGTAACTTTCCAAAGCTGTGTTGCAAAGCAGCCTTAGAATCTTCACACCTTCAGTCATTATTTATGCCCCTATTTTTCTCCTTCAAGATTCTGCTTCTGGTTGCCGGTTCTTTTTAGTCCTGGCTTTCTTCAGAACGAACTGTCTGGAGTACTACCTTCTTGAAGTTCTAGATCAGTGTTTCCCAATCTGTGGTTTACAACCCCTGGTGGGTCGTGAGCTGAGTTTTGGAGGGTTGTGAAAGTACAAGCAATAAATAAAGATTACTTTAAAATCTGCATTTATTTTGTCACATTTGCTTCGCTTCAAAGACAAAGGTCAAATGTCATTTAATGTCTTCTGACAAACTGCTGCCTATTTTTCAACATGGGGATTGGTGTTTACAAATTCCTATCACTTTGCAGTCAGAGGAAGAAAAGTAAAGTGAATTATGTGACAATCTTGCTGCAGTACAGGGAATGGGGAATGAAAGGTTGTAGGATGCCATTTTTGTAACACCTGACTATCCATAGAATTTGGGCTCATTTTACCTTGACTCCTGCGATGGAAAGTTATAGGTGCATGAAGAATAAAAGGATTTAGGATCAACTACAATTTACCAATTGCAATGTAACCCATTTTGTCACACAGTAAATCTTAGAATTGATTGATGGGATTAAATATGGATTTTATTAAAAATTCAGAACCAAGCTGTTATAAATCAGTTGTAGAAACATAGTAAAACATATAAAATCACTAAGGGATATCTGAAAAGATGTACAAAATGTATCCTCAATAACAGAAAGCAAATGAGGAATTCTGCAGCTGCTATACAGAGAATAATAAACAAAGTCTGGTGAGTAGATTGAAAGTTTAGATTCTCCTGCCTATACATGCGGTTGTTTAAAGGATCAACTAAACCCCAATCAATCAATCAGGGGTTGTTGAATGCCCTTCTCCCCAGTGAGGGTCTCAAGGCACTGAGAGGGGGAGGGCGGGTCGCAGATTTGTTAGTCAAGTCAAGTCAAAGATACTATATACGACAAATCAATTCCATAAAAGTGAACATGTAGGAGGAAACGTTTCATCGACATAAAGACATTACTTTACAAATGACAATTAAAATTTAAGGTGTGGTAAACCAGAAAATAAAGTTACAATTATTGGATAGAACAGAGGGTTTCATTTAAAGTGCATAGTGCCAAATTCATATTACTATATAAAATAAGGAGACGAGTTAAAGTTCCTGGCTGGCTAACATATAAAATATTGAATACTAAATGATAGAGTTAAAAATTCTACATTCACATTATCATAAACAATTGGACAAATATTAATATTTAAGCTGTTAATTTTAGTACTCACAGTATAGTAGACACTCAGTTTAAAATGACTAAATAGAACAGGGGGTATCCAGTGACGTGCAAAATTCTGTAATATAAAGTGCAACTTTCTAAATTTACAGTTTAAATAACAGTAAACATTCAAATAATCATGTTTACATAAAAAAGGATGATTTGATAGTAATTGTTAAAATTACAGCTTTTTTCGACATCTGAAGGATCCTGCTAAAAAACTTGCAACTCTAAAACAGACCGTCGGCGAAGATAGAATTTGGAGGTATAGCAAAGCGGGCTTAACTTAAAAAAAATGACAGTCTTTGAGAAGGAGAAGTATAAATCTTTTAAGTAGCTGATCATAAAAATCATAAAAATCACAGTAAAAGATAAAATGTAAGGTATCTTGTTCTAAAAAATCGTCACAAGGACAAGGTTTGCAAGTACCTTGTTTCGCAAAACCTTGTGGGACAGCTAAAAACCAAGGGATCAAATGTAATCGAAATCTTGTTAACAAAAAACGATGAAAAACGTTAATTACAATAAGTAAATATGATTGAACTTGATTGTACAAAGGTAATGTGATATATCTTCTAACAGTTGGTTTTATTAGCTCCTTTACCTCTGAAAACTGTGATTTAATGGCTCTAATTTCAGATTTGCTCATCGGTTTCGGCCTGTTATATAAATCGGGCAACCTAGCCATTTAGTCAGGTCCATTATATACTTCAACCATGGAATATCTAAGGCTCTATCCAAAGCTTTACAAAGCTATACAATCCATGATTACCAATTGGTTTAATTTTGTGCTGGGGCTAGCCCAAACTCTAAGTCAATGTAGCAAAGGGGCTATCGCCATCTCATCCTCAATATACCCCACCCCAACCTCTTCATGTAAAATAAATGCTGGGGTGGTGGAAGTTACTGCCAATAGTTTACGTAAAAACTTATCTTCGGCTCTTTGAATCTCTTTACCTTCCTTATAGCCCCAAATAGCACAACCATAGGACGCCGTTGGGATACACTTTTCTTTATAAATTTTCAACGGGGCGGGTAAAGGTTTGCTTCCTAGTTTCTTTGCAAAATTTAGGGTAGCCCCCGTTGTTCTGGTCAAGGTATTCTTTTTTTGTGTAATTTGTGCTCCCCATGACGCACGGTCATCAAAGAGTACCCCCAAATATGGAAATGTTGGGACGTTTGTTAATTCAACCCCCTTGCAATAAAAATTGAACTTCAGGGGTTTTCGGGAGCCAATGGACATTATATGTGACTTCTTAAAATGTATTGATAGATCTAAAGTGTCCATTAAAACTATAAAACCATCTAGAAATCTTTGGAGCCCCAAAGCTGTTCTTGCAAGTAAAACTGTATCATCTGCATATAACAATGCAGGTATTTTCTTGTCACCAACCCTAGGGATGTCTATACAGCTAGTTGTCAGAAAATCCCCCAGGCTAATATACATCCCTGACGTACCCCCCTCTTTACAGCCCAAGGGCTTGTCAAGTCACCATTTTTATTATCTAACTGCAGCCGTGTTTTTTTCATGAATCTTGAATAAAAAAGCCACTAACTGGGGTTCAAGGCCCATATCTCTTAGAATTAGCTATAGTTTGGACCTATTTACGCAATCCAACACTTGTGTCAGATCCATAAAAGCCAAGTGTAGTACTCTCTTTTTGGCAATCGTATATATTCCTATGACTAAATGTAAATTAAGGCATTGGTCCAGAGTCTCTTTGCCCGCCCTAAAACCATACAGTAGATCAGAAATAACGTTTAAAGGGTCTAACCAATCGACAGGCTCTCTAAAATGACTTTGCACATAATTTTAACATCAAAGTCTAAAAGAGAGATTGGCCTAAGCAGATTTGTTAGCCAAAGAGCCAGGTCTTGAGGGCCTTCCTGAAGATACTCAGGGAGGGGGATAGTCTGATGTCTGCCGGGAGCTCATTCCAGGTTTTGACCGCAATGTGGGAGAAGAATCTTCCACCTGCTCTGGCTCTGCGGATGCGCAGGGTTTCGGACACTGCGAGGTTGGAAGATCGTAGACCTGGGCAGTAAATTCCGTTCCGCTCGTGGAATTTGCAGAATTTGGGTAATTTCGCGTTCCGCAGAGAATGAGGAATTCCCAAAAATTCCACGATCCGCGGCTTCGCAGAATTTTTTGCTTGTTCTCGCTTTCAAAATGTGTATTCACAAGATATTTCTCCCCGAGCACTTAAACAGCATTTGCGAACAGGAAAAATGCATTACGGATGGGCGGAACAAGCAATTCTGTGTGTTCGCTGAACTTTTGTGTGCTCGTAGAGATTTTTTACCTTTTTGCAAAGCTTTGCGTAGCAAGATCGGAGGTTACTTCTGGGTACGTGAAAGTTGATTCTATCATTGAGGTATTTGGGTCCGGTGTTGTGTAGACATTTGTAGGCATGGGTGAGTATTTTGAAGGTGACTTTTCTCCATGGGGAGCCAGTTGAGCCTTCAAAGGTGTTGGCTGATGTGTTTGTGCCGGGGATGCTGAGGACAAATTGGGCGGTGGTGTTTAGTATTGTCTGGAGTTCGCGGAGTAGGGATTTGTTTATGCCGGCATATAGCGCATTTCCATAGTCCAGTCTGCTGGTGATGAGTGCATGGGTGACTGTCTTCCTTGATTCTGGGCAGATCCATTTGAACGTGTTGCGGAGGATGCGGAGGTTGTTGAAGCAGCTGGAGGTGACGGCGTTGATCTGTCGGTTCATGGTGAGGGATGAGTCGAGTACGATGCAGAGGTTTTTGGCGTGGTTCGAGGGGGTCGGCGGGCTGCCAACGGCTGTGGCCACCAGGTGTTGTCCCATGCTGAAGGGGTGTTTCAGAGGATAAGGAGTCTGTCTTCTTAGCGTTGACCTTAAGGCAGCTGTTGGTCATCCAGACTGTGACCTCCTGCATTCCTTTCTGGAAGTTGAGCCTGGCTGTGGCACAGTCTTTAGTGAGGAAGAGGATGAACTGGGTGTCATGAGCGTAGGAGACATTGTTGAGGCCGTGTCGTTGGACGATGGTGGCGAGGGCAGCCATGTAGATGTTGAAGAGGGTCGGGCTCAGTGATGATCCCTGTGGGACTCTGCAGGTGATTTCCGTGGGGTCGGAGAGGAAGGGCGGCAGTCTTATTCTTTGGCTTCTTCCTGTGAGGAATGATTGGATCCAGTCAAGGGTTGTTCCTTGTATGCCGGCGTCGTGTAGTCTGGCAATGAGTGTGCAGCGGGAGACTGTGTTGAAGGCTGCTGATAGGTCAAGGAAGATGAGGGCTGCGGAGTGGCCTTGGTCCAGGAGGGAGCAGATGTCATCTGTGGTGGTGAGTAGGGCGGTCTCTGTGCTGTGGTTGCTTCAGAATCCGGATTGGGATGGGTCAAGGATGGCATTGTCTTCGATGATTCGTGTTAGGTCCCTGTTGACTGTTTTCTCCGCAACTTTGGCTGTGAAGGGGAGGAGCGAGATGGGCTGGTAGTTCTTGAGGTCGGTGAGGTCGGCTGTCGACTTCTTGTGCAGGGGCCTGACTTCTGTGTGTTTCCAGTCATCTTGGGAAGTGCCTGTTTTGAGGGTGGTATTTATGGTGTGTTGTAGTTCGGGTGCGATTTCTTTCATGGTTGAGGTGGTGTCTTCAGCTGTGATTGGGGTCCAGGTGGAGATGCTGGGCTGGCTGGTGTGCCTGGGGGTGGGGCGGCTGAGGCATCAGGTGGAAGGTCGACAAAGTTGTCGTAAAGGTTTTTGATCTTGAGGTAGAAGTAGGTTCCAAGCTTGTCGTAGAGGTCTTGGGACGGGGTGATGTCTGTGACTGCACTGTGAGAGTTGGTGAATTCTTGAATGACAGTGAAGAGTTCCTTGGAGTTGGTGAGGATTCTGGTGTGGATGAAGGTCCTCTTTATGGTTCTGATTAGGTTGTGGTAGTCGGTCATGGCATCCTTGTAGGTGGCGTGGTTTTCGTGTGTCTTGGTGTTTCTCCAGTTCTTCCCCAGACATCTGCAGATGCGTCTGGCTTCATGGAGATCGATGGTGAACCAGGCGGCTTTCCTGGGGTGCTGTTTGTCAGGGTTGCATAGCAGGGTGAGCTTGTCCGCGCATTTAGAGGTCTAGGAGTGGAGTTCTCTGGCTGCGATGTTAGCGTTGGATGCCGAGTTGTGGTTTTTCCGGTGATGGTGGAGTTAAGTTGGTTGTCTGTGACCTTGCTCCAATTCCTTCATGGTGGGCCCGGGGCTGCTTTGGGTGCCCTGGGTTTGTCATTGATGAAAAGTACGCTGTGGTAGTCAGTCCATGGTGGTTGTGTTGTGTGGCTGAAGTGAATGCTGTTGCCTACTGTGAAGATGGGGTTGAGGTGTATTCTGCCCTGTGGGTCGGTGTGACGAGTTGTTTGAGTCCGATGTTGGTGAGGTTGCAACAATTATGCAGCTCCAGTCCCCCTCTGATGGTGAATCAAACCGTCATAGATTATAGTCTGAAGTGGTCTTCAGAATCTTTCGCCTAGAATCCTACAGACGTTTCATGTCATCATAATATCTACTCTGACTCTCCTCTAACTCCACATCTGCTCTCTTCCTCTTCACTTCTTGTCTAACTTGCGCATACTTGCATTCCTTACAGCTAATAAGTAGGAATATTGCACAAAGGACAATTATCAAAAAAGGTTTCAAAATGGTGCCCACAATTCCACTTCCAGAGTTTCCAAACTATTTGCCTACAACACAAAATCTATTCACAATCTATTCTTGAGGTGGTTAATGAGGAAATGGATGGAGAGTGTGCAGTTAATGTTTGTGAAATTACCTCTGGAGTTATACTTGAGGAGGAATGGTTGGAAGAGTGCAGGAAAGATTGTGAGATTGTTGGTGTGATTGGTTCTGTAATGAACAATACTGATTTTGAAAAAGGTCTGTCTAAGGTGTGGCATTTGGTCAAGAATGAGTTATCTGTGGAGAATGGTGTTCTTTTGAGGGGTTCTAAGTTGGTTCCTCCGTGTTCTTTGAGGAAAAGGTTGATTGAGGAGGCTCATCAAGGTCATATGGGAATTGTAAAAACTAAAGAAAGGATTCGTTGTTCTTTTTGGTGGCCAGGGAGGGATTTTGGAAATTGAAAGGGAGGTGCGAGAATGTTTGCAGTGTAAAGTGAGCGATAAAATTTTGGTATCTCGTACTGCTCCCATGGTCTGTCGTGATCTCCCAAGTGGACCGTGGGAGGACATTGCTATGGATATTGTTGGTCCGCTCTCAGGTGAGCATCGTACCCCTTATTTGATAGTGGTGATTGATCTCTATTCAAGGTGGGTTGAGATTTCTTCTGTTTCTGAGGTAACCTCTTCTTCTGTTATTGACTTTCTAAAGGAAATTTTTAAAAGGGAAGGTTTTCCCAAATCCATTTTGTCTGATAATGGTCCACAGTTTTGCTCTGGTATAATGGCTGATTTTTTGTTGTCCTGTGGCATTAGACATAAAAGGTCTTCTGTTTATCACCCAGAGACGAATGGGACAGTAGAAAGATTTAATAGGGTGATAAAGGAGAACTTTCAGCTTTCTAGAGTTAATGGGTTAAATTGGAAGGTGGAATTGCAGAAATGTATTTTGGCGCATAGGTTTTCACCACAGACGACAACAAAGAAAACTCCATCAGCGCTACGAGGCCTCCGGGTTGTTTGCGCTTAACAAAACACAATTAATAATAATAATAATAATAATTCACAATGCCCTCCTAAGCGCCTGTCACTCCCAACTCTTTCAAATCTTTTGTCAACCGAGATATATTCTGAATATATTTCTCCAGATACTTACTTTCGTACAGCATTGGTGAACTTTTAACTTTCTACAGACTCAACCTTCCTTTGCGAGTAAAAGGTCTAAAGCTAATCAGTTCTGTAAAACTATAGACCTTATCGCAACCATCTCAGTATTTACAATCCATAAAGAATTTGCAGTAATTTTAGCCAAATAATCCACTAACGTGGAGAGCGCTCTAATTTTAAGATCATTCAGAATTACATGTACGGATTGGATTATGGCACCAAAAGTAATTCCTACCACTTCCTCCGCACTAACATCTATTTTTTTTTGTTGAGATTTTAATTAGCATTTTCACATAAGGCAGTAGTAGCTCTTGATTCAGTTTTCAAGTATTACAGGGGTGTCCTACAGCTTTGTACAGTACGAACATTTATTAACATCAGCATGCTCTGCTTGGTAAACCATTCCCCTAATACATAATCTGAGTGGCATATGAAATGCATTTCGATTATAAGTAATTTGCATGGGAAGGGCCCATGTTCAAGGGGAATCAGCACATTTGCTGTAAAACTATTGCATGTTACATACTTGCAACCTACAGTTCCCTGGTGAGTCGTACATCCATAATATTCCATAAAACAAGAAGAGAAACAGTGCTAGTTTGGCATATATCATGCCATCATTGATCAAACAATATAGTTCAGAATTAACAACAATGTGATAATCAACAATAGGTAGGGGAGAAGGTTCACTGTTGCTCCATGCATTTTCTGGTCACTGTATGAAAGGGACATTCAATTGCACGACCATAGCTTGTGTAGGATTTCCACTTTGCAGCATGCATCTCGTCCATGAAAATATCGATTCATTTTGTCTGGTGTAAGATATGCCCTCTGCAATATGTAATACTGAATCAGTCAGATCCTGGCGTTCTGAGGTATGAATGTGGGGCTCACTAATATTGTGTCCCACTCCTTTGATGTGCATGCACGAGCAAAGTCTGTTTCCCACTGAGTGTGCAGGGGTGCCAAGTATACTGCCGTCTGAATTTGAAGTGCGCTGCACTAACACCTCATATAGTTCTATGTTTTGTTTCCCATTCAGGATCATTTAAATGTTCTACCTGGTAAATCTTTGGGAAAACAAAACCAAAATAACATGTACCATGCCATCCAAAGGGCAATCTAAAATATGAATACCGACCACAAATAAAGTAAGCTCCAGGAATTACAGGATTCTGTCCCACTAGGAAAAGATCATTCTTCCCTCTCACATCGAAAGGATATTCACATTCGTTCTGCCCTAAAAAGAATGGGTTAAAATACTTTTGATCAACGTGTTTGCATAGTTTTTCCTTATGTTTCCAATCTAAAGTCAAGGCAGGCAAATTTCCTTTCACCTGGTGCTCAATTTCTTCACTACTCCACCTGTGTTGTTTCTTAAGATCTTTATCAGAGTCAGATTTGGACTCTAGATTTCTCCTCCTATTTTCCATTGAATAAAAAGAATTCTTCTCCACATCCGACATTGAACAATTCAAATTATATCTATGTGCATAGGCAGTGTCTAATGACTTAAGAGAGGCAAAATATTTACCTACAATCTCTGCACCTCTGAAATAAGGATTCTTATTCAAATGTTTGAACATTGGGACGTCTGAAAGGACTAAATCATAATTCAAAAAATATATTGGAAACGGATCACTGACTAAATATCGAGGGACAAAATATCGATTACCCAAAATATAGATTCCAAAATATCGACAGACAAAATATCGAATTCCTATCTACAAACAGGTAAGTACCAAAATATCGACCCCAAAATATCGTTTATATATATATACATTATAAAAATATCGAATTTCTTAAAATTATTGTAAAATTATAAAAATATTAAAAATAGATAACTAAAAAATACTTTAATTACCTTAAAAGTATTAAATAACTAATTTAACTTATAAAAAAAATACAATCATATCTGTTAAAACATATATATATTAACATAATATTAATACAAAATTACCCAATATTATTACGGTAGGATAGCGGAGGTGTAAAAATTACTATTCCCACTCCTGGAAGTGCAACAGTAGGGAAAGCGTTGGATAGCGTAGGGGTAAAAATTACTATTCCCACTCCAAAGAGTGCAACAGTAGGGAAAGCGCTGGATAGCGTAGGGGGTAAAAATTACTATTCCCACTCCAGAGAGTGCAACAGTAGGGAAAGCGTTGGATAGCGTAGGGGTAAAAATTACTATTCCCACTCCAGAGACTGCAACAGTAGGGAAAACGTTGGATAGCGTAGTTGTAAAAATTACTATTCCCACTCCAGAGAGTGCAACAGTAGGGAAAACGTTGGATAGCGTAGGGGTAAAAATTACTATTCCCACTCCAGAGAGTGCAACAGTAGGGAAAGCGTTGGATAGCGCAGGGGTAAAAATTACTATTTCCACTCCAGAGAATGCAACAGTAGGGAAAATGTTGGATAGCGTAGGGGTAAAAATTACTATTCCCACTCCACAGAGTGCAACAGTAGGGAAAGCGTTGGATAGCGTAGGGGTAAAAATTACTATTCCCACTCCAGAGAGTGCAACAGTAGGGAAAGCGTTGGATAGCGTAGGGGTAAAAATTACTATTCCCACTCCAGAGAGTGCAACAGTAGGGAAAGCGTTGGATAGCGTAGGGGTAAAAAATACTATTCCCACTCCGGAGAGTGCAACAGTAGGGAAAGCGTTGGATAGCGTAGGGGTAAAAATTACTATTCCCACTCCAGAGAGTGCAACAGTAGGGAAAGCGTTGGATAGCGTAGGGGTAAAAATTACTATTCCTACTCCAGAGAGTGCAACAGTAGGGAAAGCGTTGGATAGCATAGGGGTAAATTTTACTATTCCCACTGTAGTCAAAATAAATTAATATAATTCACATAATTATCAATTAATCAATTAAGAAAAATTAATTATCAATTAAGAATTAAATAATTATCAATTAAAAATTAATTAACAATTTGTTCAAATTAAATACCCATAAATTAATTCACATATTTAATTATTTATAATTAAATTCCTTCCCACCCTATTCCCCTATAAACCTACAACCCGCTACAGAAAATACATTAAAATTATTCACATTATTATCAATTAATCAATTAATAAAAAAGAATCATTTAAGAATTATTTATTTACCAATTAAAAAGTAATTAACAATGTAATCAAAATAAATACCAATTAATTAATTAACATATTTAATTAATTACAATTAAATTACTTCCCCCCCTATTCCCCTATAAACCCATAACCCGCTACAGAAAATAAATTAATTTAATTCACAAAATGATCAATTAATCAATTAATAAAAAATAATTATCAATTAAGAATTAATTAATTAGCAATAAAATTAATTAACAATTTATTCTAAATAAATACCAATTAATTAATTAACATATTTAATTAATTATAATTAAATTACTTCCCACCCTATTCCCCTATAAACCCACAACCCGCTACAGAATTAAATTACACAATAATTAAATAACATAAAATTAATTACTTAAAATAAATTACAAAAATATATACACTTTTCACACATACTAACATAAAAAATACTTTAAAAAATTCGATATTATTAAAAATTCGATATTTTTAATAAACTATATTATCTACCTCGATATTTTGACTGTCTATATTTTTACAATCGATATTACATTACTTACCTTCAAAACGATATTTTTGATGTCTATATTCTGTCCATTCGATATTTTGTCCATTCTATATTTTGGACTCGATATTTTGGTTTGTCTATATTTTGGAATCGATATTTTGACCATTTACCATTGGAAACTATACTCCCTATAGAAAAAAAGCTTGGTAGAAGACTACATGAAATTCCATACATCAGAGGAATTCTGGTGGTAAGTTATCCCCCCTGCAGCAGAAGCAGGCAACTGGGTCCAGACCTAACAATCTCTTGCATTCATAGTGTCAATGTATTCATAAAGCAATCTAAAACACGTGTTTGAAGAAAAATCTCCCCACAATAGATCTGTGTGCAACTTCCTAGCCCCCCTTCAACCGTAAATTACTATCAGCAGGTTGTGATGTAATAGGGATACAGTAGGCTTGATCTCTACTGACCTATATGTAACTGAGTATAGCCGTGTAAGCAGTACAATTAGTAGTACAACTACAACTAATAGTGTGCCTGCTAAGCTGCATCAATGCTTGTTAGTATTAGAACTGGCTTCCTTTCTTCATGGGAATCTGAACCTTTGGTGGTAAGTAGAAGCTGCAGAGTCCTCTATCCATTTACACCTGTGCAAGCAGCAGAACCAAAGTTCAAGCGATATGCAACAAAATTATGCATAAAGTCTTCCTGACTCTTCTTTTTTCCCTAAAGTGTTTATTTAAATGCCTCTGTAAACAGTTCAAGTACACCGTTAATCAGTTCCAGAATAAAGTGTTTCAATTACTCAACTAGCACTGTAAACTAATTTGCATTCAAGAAAGGAAACTCTGCCACATCCAGAATTAGACGTCTCAAGGCATTCAATTTCACTAACAAAGGCTCTCCACACTTGTTTTTGGGACTCGTTATCGGCCATACCTGACTTGCTCTGCCTACCTGGCCCTCACTAGCTGCCCTGATCTGCGAGTCCTCCCGCCGCCGCTTTTTCCACACCAGCGCCCGCCGAGCGGAGGACTCGCCATTCCAGCACCCTGACGCCGTCATCAGAGCGCCCGGAGGCGCATTAAAGACACTTTAGCCCCCGCGTCGCGGGAACGCGCGCGGGACAACACCGGGCTAAGCCCGGGCAAAGGGCGGGCCCTCTGCGGCCCTCAGAGGCCTGAGGAGACTGAGCTGGGCCAGAGACCCTGGTTGTTAACACGTTTGAGATCTACAGAACTGTGCGCAACCCTCCTTTTTGTAGTCTATTTTTACCACTTTCCCAGGGAGTCCTTGATATTGTCTAAAAGTGTATTCGTCACCCCTGAATTGTGGATTATATCGAGGATCCTCTAGTCTGCACCAGCTAATTGCACATATTAGGAGCATATCACTTTAACTGAATATAGCTTCTGTCTATTCCATCTATTATCTACATGCTTCAAAAATCGCTGTATCAGAACATATCTCTCTTATTTCTGTGAACCCCGATACCCGCAGCACATAAAAATGACACGCGAAACTAGAAGTAAGGCTGCGGCAGGAGGGACAAAGCTGACGGGAACACTTGACGATTTCATAGTACGCACAAATACATTGATAGATCAAGGAATTGTGCTCATGGAGAGAAGGGTATCTCAAGACCTAGCGTTTGCTAAGAGGTTGTCAATGGGCCACATTGCCGTGGCACGTAGCCCTGAAAACACCTTAAGTAAATCTATTTCCTTGCAGACACACGCGGAGGTCCATAATATCGCCTCTACCCAGCCTGGTTTTCAAGATTTGATCTCTCATGATCCTCAGGTTCTGGCACCTTCGGGAAACATTATGACCACAGTACAATTAGATACCCAGGTTGAGAGTAGCAACAGACAAATGAGAGGGAAAAGGGAGGGGGCAATCCGTAAAAATAAGCGTATTAACAACAACAATTCCACTGCTAAGAAGGCAACAGCAGCGAATGCTGGAGGTATTAGTGATGATAGCAATAAAGAGGCAGTGAGGGAAATTCATGAGGATGAGTCAGGGAAGGAAGAGATTGGTCCTAAAACCATGCCCATGACCATTTTCGATGACACCACCCTAGACGACACATTAGCTGACATTTTTTCTAACAGTATCACAGCTAATAGCACAGGTACAAGAGCAGAAAGGGAAGATCCTCTAATATGTACCTTAACGATAATAATTAAATCCCTACTTACTCCCCTAGAAGAGAGGCTTCATGGGATAGAAACCCAACTCCATGAACTACAGAAGGATATAAAAGCACAGTATACTGGCCAGGCAAAAAGAGTAGCCCATGCAACTTTACCGACTAATAAACCCCAAACACTTAAGAAATGTGTAGCTGAAGGGAAAAAATCAGTACCTAAAACCCCCTTGTCAAACCCCACTTGCTCTGAAGCAAGTAAATCCTATGCCAAAACCACTCCGGCAATTGAGGCAACCACAAATAAACCAGCTGGCCCCAATGTACCCACTCATAATCCTGACAAAGCTCAACAAGATAGGACCGAGAAACGTAGAAGCATCAACCTACCACCAGAAGCATTCCCCTACGTGGTGGTCCTGACTGGGGTTCCTGAATTGGCCTTTCAAATTATGGAACCCTTTTGGGCACTGAGAAATAAGGTGTTTCATTGGTTAAACTCCAATCATCCTTTACCACCAGCAATAACTAGTAACATCTTAATGGTTCAGAGGGTTCCCTGGGTGGGTTACAATAGAAAAAGATCTCAGGGGGATTGTGTGGTTGTAACCTTTGAAGACCCTCGAACAGTGGATCATATCTGCTTGGGGGTATCTAGAAACCATGGATCAACGATTGTGGCCAGACCCCTGTCCTACTTCTATATGCCAGCAGAGCATCCAGACAACAGATGGAGTTGGACTAGGGACTCCAACAACGCCAGGGGGCATAAAATGAATAGGGATTCCAACCAAAAAAGCTGGGGAGGGGCGGAGAAGATGGATGGACTTTAATACAATGAAGGGCTGGGAGAAACCATCATGGTGGCCGTCAGCACGGTGTAGAATGGTTGGGCCCACAGTTTGCTTCACCCTTTATCCCCTGTTATAATCGGTTTAGCGAATTGGAGGCCGTCAACTGACGCCCAGAGCGTGAAGTGGCCCTCCAGTCTTCCCCTTCTTTATCTACCCCATTAAATCCATCTGATAGTACCTTATTACAGGAAATGCCTGACATGATTGTAATAAGCTCAAGTGATAAGAGGGCCCCTCATGGAAATGAAATCATAAATCCCACAAAAACTTTGGTGGGGGAGATAAATATATGCAAAAAGGGACTAGGTCTTAAGAGTAAGAGTAATCAGATCTCTGTGTCCACAAAAATCCATGGTAAAACTACATCTGGCACACATGGGAAGGAAACAGGACAAGCCGCCATGGATGAGGCAGCACTGGCTGAGAATAAAGAAATCTGCAGCCTGATGTTTTGGAACGTGGCAGGCTTAAAACAGAAAATCATTAATCCCTCCTGGGAAACTGTCACAAATGGTATGGATATCTTGGCCTTGCAAGAAACCTGGACCATTGATCCTATCCATATAAACGGCTATAAAACTTACTGTACGCCGGCAGTGGGGGGAGTATACAGGAGGCCTAAGGGCGGTTTAACCACGTACCTCTCAAATCGCCTAACATATGAGAGGGTACGTTTCTACCCCAAATGTAATTTTTATCATAAAATGATGATAGATACTAGGAGGGGAGCTAGTGTCATTATCATACATTTTTATAATAATATCCCAAGTAGTGCAATCCAGGATATTTTGAAAATCTTAAGTAACGATTTACAACGTGAAGATAGATAGCAAAGAGAAGGAAGTAATGATTTTGTGGGGGGGGATTTTAACTGTCCACTTTGTAAAAAGGGCCAAAAAGGCTTTTGTGGTTTAATGTTAGAGCAGGACATTAACCTTACACATTTTGATCATACTTTAATCGGGGATCTGTTAAATGTGATTTTATTTAATTATGACTTGGGATACGCAAATGAAACGGCCCATCGACCAACACCATTTGCCCCGACCTTTATTGGCAGGGGAGCATCGACCACTATTGATTTTAGCATCTGCTCAAATAGTTATGGTCATAGGATAAGTAGCTTTAAGATTCTGGACTCACCAATGAGTGATCATCTCCCACAAATACTTGAGATTGACATCCCATTTCTGGTATGGCAAAATGACCAGCCCCCCATGCAGGCAGCCCCGGACGTGACGCTGGTGAGGCAAAAAGGGTACATACTCAAGAGGAGCAAGGTGGTCCCAGAGGAATTCCTAGCTAAGCTGGCAAATACCTGTACAGATAGCTTCAAAATTTGCCTGAAATAAGACTCCAAGAGTGAACACATAATAAAACATGTTATTATTATAGCATCTACTATTAAAGAGAGTCTGAGGGTGGAGTCAAGAAATGGGCCCAAGAAGAGCAGACGATGGTTTGATAAGGCATGCACTAAGGCCCTCACTGAGCTTAAACATGCCATCCATCGGGTGCCTCGGGACCCCTCTTTAATAAGAGACTTAAGGAAATGTTACAATCTGGCATTGATTAACAGGAAAAAAGCCATAAAAAGGTTGGCCTGGGAAGAACTATGTGCAGCTTCACAATCTAAACACACATCTGCTTTCTGGAGGGTGGTAAATGCCCCCTTCCTCTATGACAACACCAAAGCCCACATGGAAATTGCGATCAATGAAGATGATTGGGTTGCACATTTCTCCCTTCTCTACATGTCCGTAGAGGAAACTCCCGAAATAGGACCCAACCTAATGCATGAGAAAGGGGTCGATGCACAAAAACTGGTGGTAACTCTGCCTGAAGTTTTAATGAGTCTGAAAGCTACAGAGGGTGGAAAGGTGGCAGGGCCAGATGGGATCCCAGCAGATGTGTATAAAGCCAACAGTGACATCTGGGGCCCCATGCTGGTACAGATTTTTAATGCAGCATTCGTGAGGGGTCTGAGTCCATCATGGTTTACATCGATCATTGTTCCTATCTACAAGAAAGGAAATAGGCAAAACTGTGCATGCTATAGGCCAATATCCCTACTCGACTCATCTATAAAGATCCTTGGTAGAGTTATTTTAGCTAAATTACAAAACTGGGCAGAGGATAATGGGATAATAAGTGATCTACAATTCGGATTCCAAAAGGGCATAGGAACCATTGAGCAGGGCCTAAATTTATTTATTGTTCAGCAGAAAAATATATCGATAAAAAGGGAGCGTTTATATTTCACGTTCGTCGATCTTACATCGGCTTTTGATTGTGTCTCTCACAATAAATTATTGGAACTGCTGCTAAGGCTGGGCGTGGAAGAACCGATCATTCGCTTCCTGAGGGAATTGTATTCAGGGGCCACTGCTACTGTTCGCTATGGAAAAGGGGGGGGAATGTAGCAGATCATTTGGATAGGGTGTGGAGTACGCATGGGGTGCGTTCTGGCCCCTTTTTTATTCCTGATCTATATAAACGGACTGGAGCCTCGTCTCCTACAAGAGTGCAGGGATATGCCCATGGTTGGTAAAAGATCTATCCCTGCACTCTTGTATGCAGATTACGCTGTTTTAATGGCTCAAACCCCCATGGCCCTGCAAAACCTGATAACTTCCTTCAATAAGTTCATGCTCAGTTTGGATTTAAAAATCAACTGTAGCAAAACCTTTTCCATGAATTGTGGAACACGAACAAAGAAGCAAATGAAAAAGATGTTCATAAATAACGCTTCCTTAGAAAATACGTCCACCTTTCCTTATTTAGGCATCCTGTTTCATGAGACTGGTTCCTGGGCAAGTGCGGTAAAGGCAAGAACTCTTTTGTTCTCGAAGACAACAATGGCCTTAAAGAGTTTCATAAAAAAACTGGGAAATAAACCGATAAGGGAAATTTTAACTATTTATAATGCAACGTGTCTATCGGTGGCTCTCTATGGATCGGGACTCTGGGGGTATGCCAACATAAAATCAATTCAACTAGTTGAAAACAAGTTTATGCGGTATATTCTGTCCATACCCGAAAGTATTGCGACCCTTATTTGTCACGCGGAGTTGGGGCAGCCGTATATTTCAGATATAATTAGAACCCAGCCCATACTCCTGTGGCATAGGGTATGGACTATAAATGAGTGTGTTGTAAATCGTGCCATACTTCAGGATGTGTTAAAACTTGAAAATGTTAATGGTCTTAAGTGGTTAAATTATGTTAAAACATTTTTGACAGAAATTGACTGTTTGCAATATTATGAGGACCCATCTACAATGATACACATATCCAGAAAATTATTGAAAAAACTGTGTATGGAACAACTGAGGGAAAAAAGATTGTCAGAGGAAACAAAGAAAAAGACGGTTTGCTCACATCAGCTGATTTTAACCGGAGATAAATTACAGCTATACCTAAGCCTTCATATGTCCAATTATGATAGGTTTCTTCTTACACGTTTTAGATTCAATATTGTTTTTAGGTTACTGACCTTCCCAGAAATGAACTCTTGGTCGAATGAATTGTGTATGTGCCCATGTGATGAATTGTCCCTGCAATTCGATATTCATGTACTATTCTTTTGTAAATTTTATATTTTGCCTCGTAGGAAATTTATTGTCCCTATCCTCAAAGAGATGAACTTAAATAGATGTTGCCCAGCGTTTCTTGAACTACAAAGAATGGACACTGTTTTTATTGTTGCATCATTATCAGAATTTTTTAAACATGTTTTTAAATTACGAAAATCGATCTGTATAGATGAATTTTAATTGTTCTTTTATGGAAAAATTGTGTCTCCTTCTCCTCAGACAAAAATTGCTTTATTATTCACTGTAAATGGAATCTTAATTTGTTGCTTTTATGGTTATTGTCTTTTTAACCGAATAAAGTACTTTTTTTGAACTTTGAACACTAACAAAGAAAATTCAAAAGTAAGATTGAACTGGAGATCGAGTTCCCGAAGCTTCAGTCAAATTTCACAGTGATCCCAAAATTCCTGTCAATTGCACTGAAGTAAGTCCATTCAGAAGGAGTACCTCCGACAGGGCACTCTTGCAATTTTGGCCTTCTGAGTGCAGTCCCTTCTCCTGCTCCATCTTTCAGAAACCTCAGTATCCTCAGGAATGACTGGGAGATCACCTTCTCCCTGCGGGACCAGTCTCCCTCACGCCTGCCTTCTCAGCCAAAGTTCTCCTACAGCCACTCGTGGTTCTACAGCAGTAGGCCCTTTGTCGGGGTCTGAGTCTGGCTCAGTCACAACCACAGTGCTAGCTTCTTTGTTTACAGCTTCGACAACCAACTC
The DNA here is from genome assembly GCF_964261635.1 of Lissotriton helveticus. Taxonomy (NCBI): domain Eukaryota; kingdom Metazoa; phylum Chordata; class Amphibia; order Caudata; family Salamandridae; genus Lissotriton; species Lissotriton helveticus. The sequence continues at coordinate 1,513,160,918 of NC_136061.1, read as the reverse complement.
TCCAGGACCCCCTCAGGACAAGCAAGTGCTGTTTCAGTTTCTTGGTGGTCACCAACAGCTTGACTAACCTGCTCCCATGGCCACTCGACCACCACTGGTGCTTCTGGGACAGGTGCTTTTATATCATCAAGGGGACATGGAACTCGGGGAGTGTGGACAGAGCACACCCAGTTGAGAAGACCTCCACACTTCAGAGCAGTTGTGGTGACCAGGATCACATGGAACGTCCCACGCCAGCAAGGCTCTAGACCACTCTTTCATACGTGTTTTTTCACCAGGACCCAGTCCCTGGAATGGAGGTCATGGCACTGCTCCTGGTGAGATGGGGCTATGGCAGCTTCAACCTGATGAGACACAGAATGCACGACATCAGCCAGTCATTTGCAGTAATCAAGTATCAGAACATCAGTAGTTCTCGCAAGCACATTTGCAGGCACATCTAGCAATCTCATAGCCCTGCGTTCTTGCCTCGCCTTCAAAATACAACCACCCCCACACAATGGCCGAAACACGACGAGGCTGAATACATACAACACAACAACACCTAGAAAGGGGTTTCACTTTACAAAATACAAAGACTATCTTTTTAGACTAAGGCTTGGGGTTTTATCTATGCAATGCTCTCTAACAGAAAGGCTTTCCCAGATATCAAAAGAATAGCATTCAAATGTATATAGAGATATATATATATACATATTTATTTATATACGTGCAATAATAACACACTTGGTAAATGCAAAAGTTAACTGCATGAATAATAATAATGAATAAATAAGCAGCAAATAATACTGGACGTCCTGCAAGAAATCTGAAAGATATATATATACACGAAATACATCAAATGATTACTTTGAATGTGTACTCTGACTCACTCACACATCACAAAGAAAACACCTCAAATGATCATAGCCACTGGCCACCCATCACAATGGAAATAATCAAAACTCAAACAATTCACCCGGTGCAATCTTCATCCTGACTCACTCCAGACTGGGGGACCTACGGTCGAAGCCAGGAGACTCAGCAACCAGATACCTGCACCGACGATGCATCCACTATCAGGCTCCAACAATCCCAGTTTCTAAGTGAACAACTCTCAGCTTTATAATCTCAAAACACCATAGAAGGTTCAAGAGTTGTTCCCTCTGCGCCAAGGAAACTTACAGGAACTGGCCAGTTTCCATGCAAGCATTTCAGGGCAAAAGGAGTTCCCACGTTCCCTCTATAGTCTCACATGTTCCAGTCTTTATCTTAATGAAGCTTACGAAAGCCTTCCAGGGTACATTAAACAATCTCTCACAAAACACCCCTGAACATGATTAATCCAAACAACTTGCAAACACTCTGGAGGCCTGTCTGTGCACGCAGAAAAGATCAAGCAAGGCAGAGTCAGAATTCAGGATGAAATGAGGTCATGTCAAAGCCAATAGTAAGAACTTTATAATACTTCCCAATGTACAACATTATGCACATGTATGCACCACTGCCTATAGTACGAGTTACTTATTTATTTATTTTAAGGTTTTATAGATCGCAAACTTGACCCGTGATGGTATCAGAGCGCTTTACAGATTCATAGAGTAATACAAAAGGCAGGTCATCACAGGAGACCTGTACATCAGAGAGCTTACAGAGTCGAGGGGTCATAAGGTAGGCAGAATATCACACGAGTACTGTACATTGGGGATAGGAAAAACTATACATCAGGGCATTTTACAGAGATAAGAGTCATACAATAGGCAGGATATCACACGAGTACTGTACAAGGTTGCAGGATAAGACAATAGTCTCTCAGGTGGCTGTGGAACGGGTTTAGCCAAGGAATTTACCCATGAGGAAGGATTTAGCCTTTTTTTTTCAAGCGTGCCAGGGAGGGGATTCTTCTGATGTCGGGAGGGAGGGAGTTCCATATTCTTGGTGCAGTCCCGGCGAAAGCTCGATTGTAGGTTTTTATTTTCCTAAAGCGTGCAGGCCGGAGTAGGAGGGCATTGGCCGATCGTGAGTTTCTACTTCCTCCGGATATCACAAGCTTCTGTGCAAGATACGCAGGGGAGTTAGAGTGTAAGGCCTTGTGCGTGATGCATACCAGCTTGAGGTGGATCCTAGCCTCGAAGGGAAGCCAGTTCAACGCTTTCAAGTGAGGAGTGATGTGATCGAATTTTCTAGAGCCTGTAACTAGTCTGGCGGCTGCGTTGAGGCAGGCTTTTTAGGGTGCCAGTGAGATCTTGGGTAAGCCGGAGAGGGTGGAGCAACCATATTCCAGCCCGGAGATATCTAAAGATTGGACTGCTAGTTTTAGGCCAGGAGCGTCTAAAAAGGGTTTCAGTTTCCATAGGTAGCTCAGGTGGAATCTGGCAGATTTGGCCATTGCGTTGATGTGGTCTCGCATGTTTAGGTTATAATCCAAGGTAATTCCCAGAGATTTGGCCGAATCCACAATGGTCGGAGAACAGTTTAAGGCTCTGATAGCTTTAATCCAAGTCTGGATCTCCGAGTTGCTCTTGGGCGGGGAGATTAGAAGGAACTCAGTTTTCTTAGCATTAAGTTTGAGTTGGTTGGAGGAGAGCCATCTGACGGTCAGCTTCAGGGCCTCATTCAAGGTGAGGATCTCTGCAAGAGAAGACTTTTTATGTAGATCTGAGAGTCATCAGCGTACATATGGAAGGAGGTATTTGCAGTGCGAGGGACTTCGGCATGGGGTTCTAAATAGAGATCGAAAAGGGTGGGGGACAACGTTGATCCTTGAGGGACTCCCACCGTGACCACGGAGGGAGCGGACAGTTCGCCATTGGTTAGGAATCTCTGAGATCGGTTTTGGAGGTAGGAACTAAACCAGTCGAGGACAGTGCCATCTAATCCATCCTCAGTTTGAGGCGTTCGAGTAGCATCTCGTGGTTGACCGTGTCGAAGGCCGAGGATAGATCAAGGAGGATTAGGAGACAGGTTTTGTCTTGGCCAAGGGTGGTGAAGAGCGCAATCGACAATGTGGAGCATGGTGGTTTCAGTGCTGTGTCCCGGTCGGAAGCCGGATTGGCAGTCGTCGAGTAGATGGAAATTGTTGATGTGGTGACTTAGCTGTATTTGTACACACTTTTCCAGCACTTTAGCCAAGAGAGGAATGTTGGAAATTGGTCTAAAGTTGTCTGGGGAGGCTGGGTCCAGTTACGGCTTTTTCAGAATGGGGAGGACTTGGCCTGCTTTCAGCGAGGCCGGTATTGATCCCTGCCAGAGAGAGGCGTTGATTATCACAGTCCAGCTAGGAATAATGGATTTGGCAACAGTCGCGAGACAGTTTGAAGGGCGCGGGTCGTTGAAGTGGTTGTTAGGGTTCAGGGTGGAAAGGATTTTCGCGACAGCGTCTTCATCATAGGATGCGAATTCGGACCAGTGTGCTAGATTCTTCGGTGAGGACCATGGCGACAGGGGGGGAGGAGGTGGAAGGTCGAGGTTCGAAGGGGGGAGTGAGGCAGCATTGAGTTTGATATCTAAGGTTTTGATTTTGTTTTCGAAAAACGAGGAGAAATCCTCAGAGGAGATGAGAGACTTGGGGGTTTCTTTCGCTGTTTTGGACAGTTTGTTCGATTGGATTTTGACCATCTCAAAGAGTTTGCGTGGTCTGTTCTGGGCATTTCCTAATTCCACTCTGAAAAACTTTTTTTTTGAGTTGGCGATATTCCTGTTGTAAGTATTTCTGGCCTGGTGAAGAAGTTTTAGGTGATCTGCCGAGGGGTGCTGTCTCCAGATTCTTTCAGTTTGTCGGAGGGATCTCCTCTCGTCATTGAGTGAACCAGTGAACCATGGGTTTCTTTCTTTGACTTGAATTCTTTTTATTTTAAGAGGGGCTAGGTCATCCAGGATGTTTGACATTGAAGCAGAGTAGTGATCATTTAGGTCACTGACCGAAGTAATGTGGGGGGGGAGGTCGGATTTGCTGCGGATATTAAGCTCATTGAGGTCTAGGTTTTTGGTGTCTCTGACCCAGCGTTTTGGGAGCACCGGTTGTGGTGTCCTAGTCTTGAGGGTGCCAGGTAGCAGGAAGGCGATGGCATGGTGGTCTGACCAGTCGCAGGGGTCAATCGATATGAGCTTGACGGTTGTCTCCTTAGAGATGATCCAGTCTAGAGTGGCCCCTTTCGAGTTGGTTGCGAGAAGGCAAGCTTGGGTCAGGGCTAGATCGGTCATGAGGTCTTTAATGGCGTTGACATGAGGATCCTTAAGGACGTTCCAGTGCAGGTTGAAGTCACTGAGGAAAATGTCTTTGGTGTTGGGGGAGTTCTTAGCCGTGATAACTTCCATGAGGTAGTCAGTGAAGGGTTCGTTAGTGTCTGGGGGTTGTAAAAGATGTGTAGGTTACATAGGTGGGTGCTGCTACTGCAGACTGAGCGGGCTAGATATTTTCAGGAATCCGTGGTATCCGTTAGAAGCTCTGTGACAAGGAGGTTAGAGCGATGGATGCAGGTGATTCCGCCACCTTTTTTGTTATGTGGTCTGTCTAGCCTGGCAATGTTAAAGTTGGGGGGGATTAAGAGTTCGAGGCATGCGGATGATGCGTCATTAAGCCATGATTCTGTTAGAATGGCTAAGTCAGAATGAGAGCAGCGACATCGGCCGCATGCTTTACTGCAGAATGGCAGTTGATTAAGAGACCCGTCAGAGCAGGGAGGGGGGTGGTAGCGGGTGTCGGGACAGGGAGGGGTACGGGTGCAAGGTTGCTTCTGATCACCCTTCTATTACAGAGGGGGGCTGATCTATATGGGTCAATAGCGATCGTGCTGATGGGGTGTGCGGCACTCGCATATGGTAGACAAGGAGATGTAGGGGCTGCGTTATGGTCCTTGAGGAAATCCTGGATTTCCTTTTCAGTGAGGTCTAGTGAATTTGGTGTGATGAGTAAAAGGTTGTAAGATAGGGTGAGGTCAAGGGTTTCCTTATCAGATAGATAGCTAGTGTGCTTGCGAGGGTGAAGATGCCTCAAGGATGTCGGTAGAGGGCGTTTGGGAAGCTCTGGGATTGGAAGGGAAGACAGCTGAGGCATGAGGTTTGCGAAGGAGAGTTCGGCAAGGTGGCGGAGGTTTGTTAGATCGAGGATGGAGGAGTGGAAGCTCTGAATTATTTTGGAGGCTCTGGAGTGCAGAGAGTGGATATCTGCGGAGGGGGGGTTGGAGGGTAAGGGTGGACTGTGCTAGGAGTCGTGGAAGGGGTGGCTTGAGTGTTAGCGGGGTTGGCATGACCTGCTACAGCAGGAGTCGCTGAGGAGGGGGGGGTTGGAGGGCAGGGGTGGGCTGTGTTAGGAGTCATAGAAGGGGTGGCTTGAGTGTTAGCGGGGCTGTCTTGACCTGCCACAGCAAAAGATGCTGAGGACGTAGTGGTCTTAGAGTCCGAAAGGGGAGCATGGAAGGAGGAGACCAAGGCTCCAGGGTTTATTTCGCTCAGGGTGGTTGTAGGAGGCCTGATGGGGTTAAGGTGTGCTGTGATGGAAGCCGTGGATTCCGAGTGGGGAGCATGGAGGGGTGGAATCATGGGTCTCTGGTCCAAAGTGTTAGAGAGGTTGGTAGGAGTAGAAAGGGGATTAGGGTGCCCTATTTTGGGCAGGGGGTTTGGGGTAAGGTCAGGCCGGGTGTTGGTCAGCGTCCCAGTGTCATGCACATGGTTTCGGAGAGTGGTAAAAAGATCAGAGAATTTGTCAAAGTTTTTTGTTGAGGCTTGGATCAGTACAATGCCGCTTTGTATCTGGTAGAGACGATTCTAGCCACAGATTCCTTCACATAGAATTATCCCCAGGCATGAGACTGGATCTGGAAAACTTTTGCCACAGCATTCCTGCGCGCCGGGGGCGGGGCGACACCACGCTACTCCACCCAGGCATCTTCCGCGTGTGTGACATCAGCGAGGTCACATAAGACCCACCCCGGCACGCCTACATCAGTTTTCTTCTGAGAACTTTTCTGCACCACAATGCGGAGCCACCAGACAAAAACCTATGGAAGCATGGGAACAGTGTGCGAAAGAGTAGAAAAAGTAGAGACAAACGACACCAGAAAGAACAGTGCAACACTGCAGTGTCCAAAGGCAGAAACAGAAAAAGAAAAGAGCAGAGCCCTGAGCAGCCACCCTACCAGCACATAGACAGCCTTTCCCCTGAGACAAGGAACATGCGTAAAAAGCCATGATACACGTAACAGGCCCACCACCCCCATCCAGAAGCAAGGAAGGGGAGTCAGTCCAAAGACAGACAGAAACACAAACCTCCAAGCCACCCCAGCATAGAGGGCAACCACCCCCAAAGGAATAAGGGCAAGGCCTAGCAAGATGACCCCTAGCCGGAGGTAAGCAGAGGGGCCAGGGTCCTCAGCAGCAACAGGAAGGGAAGGGAGGGAAGGACAGAGATGGAAGGTAAACCCCCCTAAACGTGGAGTGACCAGAGCAGCGGGGCATGGAAGCACCGTAACCTCATCCTCCAAGGAACCAAGAGGAGGAATGAACCGCAACCAGATGGAGCCACCCTTCAGGAGCAAAAGAAGATACTCACAGGAGACACAGCCCACAACCAGGAGGCAAGTACTGAAGACCAACACAAGGGTCCTCGCAGAACGGGGAGGAAGAGCAGGCCATGAAGGAATCTGTGGCTAGGATTGTCTCTACCAGATACATCGTTACCGAAGGTAAGTAACTTGTACATCTGATAGAGACTACTAGCCACAGATTCCTTCATGTAGAATAGATACCCTAGCAATACCCATGGGATAGGAGGGTCTGCAAAAGGACCCCACCAGCCTGGACGGAACAGAAGGTCCCACAGGGAACCAGAGAAATGTCATCCCCGCCAGGCAAGAGGAACCCCCAAAAGGGGAACACCACCGACCCCAGAGGGTGTATGAGGAAATGGAGACTGAAGAGGCCCGTACCCTAACAGCAGAAGAACCAAGGGCAATGCTAGAGAGGCCGAAGCACCTCACTCCCTTCCAAGGCAACAGAGCTTCCATCCAATGCCAAGACAAGAAGAGGAGGAAGAAGAAGAAGAAACCCAGAGAGCCCAAGGAAAAGAGGGAAAGGAAGATGAGCCCCCTCCCGATGGAAGGCAACAGACTAGCCAAACTAGCGCCAACAGTCATAAGCTGCCAAAAGCGAGCAGAACAGCCTGGGGCTCCAGAAAGACCGGGCAGTCTACACCTGACAAGGGAGCACTCAGATTTACCACAGCCCTCAGAATAGGGGCAGGAAGGTGAGAAAATGCCGGGCCACAACACTATGAGGGGCCGCGCACCCGACCTCAAGAAGCAAAAGCAACATACAGAAATGCCATGGAGTACCGGCAGCCGAAGGCAACCAGAACTCCCTAGCAGAGCACAAGCTATATAACAGCTACCATCACCCTACATAGGCTAAGTTAAGTCCCAAGATATGGGAACCCTCTTTGGAAGAACTTACTCCGCAGCAGAGGAAAAAACAAAAGGGCCACGGGGAAAAACACCCCTCGCAAGCAGCCCAAGCAAAGCAGAAGGCCTAATCTCAGGGCCAAGTCTGTGCAACAACTCCAGCAAAACGCACACATAGGCAACAAAGGGCCGTCCAGCAGCCAACAATGCTTAAGTCCAAAGGAGGACTCAATGGCCAGAAAGCACACGCCCAGCCAGAATAAGCGGCCTAAGAAGGCCCAGAACCAGCCCAATTCAGCTGTCACTGAGGAGGGGAAGGAGGAGGAGGAAGATAAGGCGGGGGAGGAGGAGGACGATGAAGCCCTGCCAGGAACCTTTGGATGGCGGAGTCAGCCAGGGCATGGAACAATAGGTTGCCGTCAAACTGAAGATCAATGAGCCTCTCCCGAATATTTTCAGGGAACATGCTGTCCCGAAGCCAAGCATGGCGATGGAGGCTGACTGAGGAAGACATTGCCTGGCCCAGCACCTCTGAGATGTCTAAAGCAGGGCGGAGAATAAATGCCGCTAGCTCCCTGTCATCCACAGCATGATGCCGTAAGTCCACCTGGACAGGCTCTTGGGAGGCTGCGGATCTCAGAGACTCAGCCGAGTCCCACAAACAAGAAGAGGCCCTAGCCAAAACACACTAGGTGTTAAGGGCCCGCAGGGCAGCACTGGTCGAGGAGAACATGTTGCGCCCCCAAGAATCCAGCCAAACGGGCCTCCTGGGACGGCGGAGTCTACAGTGGTGGCAGGGAGGGAAAGGCGGTCCACAAATGCGGACTGGCAGCAGAGGGGTGGAGGGAAAGGCATGCCGGGTCACGCAGCGCCAGAAGGTGCCAGTGCAGAAGGTGCTGAGGCACCGGATCCCCCGAGGTGGGACGTCCTCAAGCCCTCGTCAGGGAAGAAAGGATCGAACCCTCAAAGGGAAGTAAGATCTCCCTCCCACCGGAGCCTGGTGGAGAACCTCCAAGAGATGGCCACCGGAAAGTGAGCAACCGGGTCACCCATGCGCAGAATGTCGTGGACACCGCGTGAGCAAAGGCTGCACCTGCCTTTGTAGGGCCCCATGGTGGAGAAAGCAGCTCCTCCGTGGGTGACGGCTGCAAACTAAGGTGGGCGTCCCAGAAGCCAAGTGAGAAGGGCAAGGGCCAGACCTGGAAGTCAGAAGGAGCTGAAGAATGAGGGACCTGCCGCTCTTCCGACGAACACCTCTGCCTCAGGAAAGGCGAGGAGCCGCTCTTCGACGACGCCGGTGAAAAAGATACCACGTGGCGACCAGTCTCAAGGGAGGACGACACCAATATACAGCCTGCCTCCGGAGAAGACGGAGCTTCCGAAGATGAATCCGCAGCACGACTCCTGTGCGGAGCCGTAGAGTCCACCACCTGAGACAAAATGTCGGCACCACCTGGCGTTGCCAGACAGGGTTCCTCCCAGTCACACCGCATCGAGGACTGGAGTGGAGCTGGTGGCGAACTGGCCTTGGGGTTGCGCTGGAGCGGCGCCTACTCGACCCCCGCCAAGACAGCTGCCTGCGCGGAGGAACGAGAAGGGCCTGGGGAGTGACACAAAGCCTTCCGCCAGCCGTGGCCCAGAATGTGGCGGAGATCGTCCAGCAATCCATGTGGCGGCACCAGGGACGATTCAACCTCCGACTTGCCTGTCGACGAGGCAGCCATCCGCGGGGAGAGACGAGAGGTTCCCCACCCCGCCACGACCCAGAGCTGGACGAGGAGTGTCCACAGACCCCTGTGGCTCCACATGGTCCAGCTGTTGCCAGCACCGTAGCGGCGTCACCTCGATCTTAGACAGGACCACCTTGTCAAAGGACCGAAAGGGGCTCGGGATTCGACCAGAGCCCGGCGACCTCCTGTGACACCACAGGGACTCCAGCGGAAGTTTGCAGTGAGGCATAGATGCCGTGGTCTGAAGGAGGTTCCTCAGAGGAGCCGCACCCCAACAGTACCACATCCTCCAAGCCGGGATCCGAACCAGTCAGGGGCGGGGCCGGAGCCACCACCGGTGCCACGGAGGGTCCAGCGCAAGGGATCAGCTGATGTCCCAGGAAGGGAAGGAGGAGGAGACGCCAGTGAGGCCTGCAAAGCCGCCACGTATGTCTCCATCTGGGCTTTCAATGCCCCACACCAGGAAACGGTGGATAGGACGACACGCAGGCTGCATCACCCGTGGAGAATCCACACCCCGGCAGGTCGGAAACCAGCCCCCGGGGACAAACTGCGCCACTTACCCACCGGGAAGCGACGCTCACATTACATCGGAGAAGGGTGAGGACAACGACCACAGCCGTATCGTAAGCCGTCCACCGAAGCAGACCAAGGGGAAGACGTACACCTGGAGAGCCACGCCGAGAGAAGTTTCATCCGGCGCTCCCGTCTCCACTTCAGCTTCAACTGTTGGCACGCCGCACAATCAGTGGTGCCGTAATCCTCCCCCAAACACCACATATAAATGAGGTGAGGGTCCGTCACCGACATAAGATGCCCACACGCCATGCAAGTCTTGAAGCTCGAAGGCATTTGCATACTGTTCCACAAAAGAAAGGACAATGGAAGGAAAAAAGAGGGCCCAAATATGCCTGTAGCAAGGACCAGATCCGCGTTGCACGTGGAAAAGAAAAAAACTGACGTAGGCGCGCCGGGGCGGGTCTTATGTGACCCCGCAAACATCACGTATGCGGACGACGCCTGGGGGTCGCGTGGTATCGCCCCACCCCCAGCATGCGGGGATGCTGTGGCAAAAGTTTTCCGGATCCAGTCTCAAGCCTGGGGATAATTCTACGTGAAGGAATCTGCGGCTAGTAGTCTCTATCCGATGCATCACATACTTGATCTCTCAATGTACAACACAATGCACATTTGTGCACGACTGCTCATAACACTGCACTTCGAGACAAAAAGGTACATTTAACACCTCTCTCTCTCTCTCTCTCGTGCTTTCAAATGCACATCACACATGTTCTATTATTGGCAAGGCTGTTCTACTCTGTGACAGCTCCCACTATAAGACTGCAAGATTACAAGAAAGAAACCTTCAAGAGAAACAAGGCATATGCAGGACGTCGTACATTCATGATTGTATAAAGTAACACACCAAAGTCAATTCAAACAATTAAAATGATGGTGTCAAAGATCATCATGTGGTGTCAGATCATAAGAGTGCCTCTAGCACTACACCTGCCCATGATGATCTTATGGAGAGACAATCCTTTTTTTCGATCTGGGATGCTGCAGAGAATGATCCAAAACAAGTGGCAAAGCATCAGGCCACTTCAAAGATGTGGACGTACACACTTCTGCAAGCCTGGATTACCAAGTCCTATTTACCTACTCCACCAGATCCGAAGCCTCAGGTCTGTAACTACAGTGCATTCTCTGTTCCAAATGTAAAGCAGCGCACAACATCCTCAGGATTTCATTTTTGAAATGTATGTCACGGTCAGATTCCAAAGAAGTTGGGGAGCCAAATCTGGGTACTAATTCCCTCAACAAAAGCTTTGCTACTAAGAGACTGTCATTCCTCCTTCTGGACACACCTCAACCAACACATACGTCAATTCATTGCACACAGGCTTCTCAATGAAATCCAACTTTATCCTATTGAATGGACCACTCATAGGAAGAGTCCAAACCGAACGGCCAAGCCAGATTCTCCCTGGACCAGAAACAAGAAACCTGGGACCGGTTTCGGGGCATCACCCCTCATCAACCAGGCTAGATTGAATCCAGTGGCACAGTGAGCCCGGGACCCACGTCTGGGCATACCCGGCACACTTAGGGCGAGAAAACAAAAGACACGCAGATTATGGACAGAATGCAGAGCAAATCAAACATTCTCCCCCAGTCAATAGATCTGGTTTGAATCCATTGTTCTTTGTCTCACCGTGCCAACCCAGTTTAGACCCAGCCATATGCAAATCAGTCTTGACCCTGTGCCTCATGGGAACAGTCCAAACCGAACTGCCAAGCCAGGTCCTCCCTGGACCGGAAACAAGCATTGCAAGCAGAGTATCTGGAAACTTTGTTGGCATTTCTGTAACCAATAGTCACATAATCATCCCCCTTACAATGTGCCGGATACTTTACAACAAGAAAGAAAAAGACACACAGATGATGGATCGAATGCAGAGCAAATCAAACATTCTCCCTCAGTAAATAGATCTGGGTTAAATCCATTGTTCTTTTGCTGGGTTGACATGGTGAGCAAAAAAATGATGGGTTTTACCCAGATCTCTTGACTGAGGGTGAATGTTTTGATTCGCTCTGCATTCCGTCCATCAATTGTGTGTCATTTGCTTTCTTGCCCTAAGTGCGCCGGGTATGCCCAGACATGGGTCCTGGGCTCACTGGGCCACTGGATTCAAGCTTGTCTGGCTGATGAGGGGTGAAACCCCCAAACCGGTCCTAGGATGATTGTTTCCAGTCCAGGGAGGACCTGGCTTGGCAGTTCAGGCTGGACTGTTCCCATGAGGCACAGGGTCAAGACTGATTTGCGTATGGCAGTTATAAACTAGGTGGCATGGTGAGCAAAAGTGTGATGGATTTAACCCAGATCTCTTGACTTGGGGTGATGTTTTGATTTGTTCTGCATTCCGTCCATCAATTGTGTGCCTTTTGGTTTCTCATCCTAAGTGCGCCAGGCATGGCCAGACATGGGTCCCGGGCTCACTGTGCCACTGGATTAAAGATAGCCTGGCTGATGAGGGGTGAAACCCCAGAACTGGTCCTAGAATGCTTGTTTCTGTTCTAGGGAGGACCTGGTTTGGCAGTTTGGGCTGGCCTATTCCCATGAGGCACAGGGTCAAGACTGATTTGCATATGGCCAGGTCTAAACTGGGGTGGCTTGGTGAGCAAAAGAATAAAGGATATAACCCAGATCTCTTGCTTGGGGGTGAAAGTTTTTATTTGTTCTGCATTCCGTCCATCAATTGTGTGGCCTTTGCATACTTAACAACAACAATTTCTGTTGGCATCTGCAATGCCTTAAGAAGTTCTCGGACTCACTCCTCATTTAAATGGGCGAGCCAAAGGAGGTCATAAACCCCCTCTGGGAACAAAATTGTCCAAAATCATGAACAACACCAAAGCTGTACTTACTATCAGTTAAATTGGTCACTTTCTTGTTGTCTGAAACACAACATGTTCTTGTAAGAGCAACCATTCAACTACTTGTGCTGAAAACACTCCCTGGAGCCATGAAGCTTCTACTACTCCTGAAACTGTACAGACTGCATAAGCAGCTCATAATTCTCCTTCATTGTCTCGCAAACATGAGCCTTCCACGAACAATGCAAAATCAGATTCAGATAGTGGCACATCTTGTATGTCCGGTCTTGGTTTAGTGCACAATTCAGTGACATTGAGACAGTTATGCTCCACTTAATTTTCATCATTATCAATTTATGGAAGAGGCAACAGGTTGGCAGGTTTCAAAACAGCATCATTCTACTGTTAACTTTTCAGTCACCAGTATGATCTGCTCATACCAGGTCAGGCGGCTATTTGTCAAATGCTGTGTAAGTGTATGAGTCAGCAGTATTTTCAGAGATTGAGGCATGTATACCGTTAAAAGATGACCCATGGAAATGTCTTCACACCTCTCTAAGCTGACACCAGCAGCTGCCACGATTTCAGAAATCCAGGCAATGCAGCCGTTACTAGATCTAAGGTAGCTGAAAATTAAGCCAATGGTCTAAGGGCACTTCCATGTGTTTGTGTAAGCACTGAGAGGTCAGAACGCTCCCTCTCACTGCAGAAAATCAAAAATGCGTTACTGTAATTAGGCATTCCTAGGGCCGGGATGCGGCAGACGCTTTCTCTCATCACTATGAAGGCAACCATACAATCATTGTCAAAGGGGGCCGGATCGACAGATCCTTGTATGGTATCCTCTGTAGAGGCTTTGCCAGTAAAGAAATGTTGGGTATCCACTTGCAAAGGTGGCCCACCATTCCCAAAAACACTCAGACCTCTTTCTTGGTAGTTGGCAGATTCATTTTCAAAATTGCAGATATTCTCTCCTGAGCGATACAAAAGGGGAAGGCATGGCTTGGCAGTTCGGGCTGGACTGTTCCCATGAGGCACAGGGTCAGACTGATTTGCATATGGCCATGTCTGAACTGGGGTGGCAGAGTGGGCTAAAGAACGGTGATGGATTAAACCCAGATCTGTTGACTGGGTGTGAGTGTTTGATTGGTTCAGATGCTTCATCCATCACCACCCCCTTTTGTACAACTTTGTTCGCCATAAGTTGGCACAGTATGCTCAGACGTGAGTCCCTTGCTCACTTTGCCACTGGATTCAAGGAAGCCTTGCTGAAGACGGCTGAAATGTCAGAAACCGGTCCTAGGAAGCTTGTTTCAGGTACAGGGAAGGCATGGCTTGGCAGTTCGGGCTGGACTGTTCCCATGAGGCACAGGGTCAGACTGATTTACATATGGCCATGTCTGAACTAGGCTGGCAGAGTGGGCTAAAGAACGGTGATGGATTAAACCCAGATCTGTTGACTGGGTGTGAGTGTTTGATTGGTTCAGATGCTCCGTCCATCACCATCCCCTTTTGTACCGCTTTGTTTCCATAAGTTGGCAGGGTATGCTCAGATGTGAGTCCCTTGCTCACTTTGCCACTGGATTCAAGCAAGCGTGGCTGAAGACGGCTGAAATGCCAGAAACCGGTCCTAGGAAGCTTGTTTATGGTCCAGGGAAGGCATGCTTGGCAGTTCGGGCTGGACTGTTCCCATGAGGCACAGGGTCAGACTGATTTGCATATGGCCATGTCTGAACTGGGGCGGCAGAGTGGGCTAAAGAACAGTGATGGATTAAACCCAGATCTGTTGACTGGGTGTGAGTGTTTGATTGGTTCAGATGCTCCGTCCATCATCACCCCCTTTTGTACCGATTTGTTCGCCATAAGTAGGCAGGGTATGCTCAGACGTGAGTCCCTTGCTCATTTTGCCACTGGATTTAAGCAAGCCTGGCTGAAGATGGCTGAAATGCCAGAAACCGGTCCTAGGAAGCTTGTTTCCGGTCTAGGGGAGGCATGGCTTGGCAGTTCAGGCTGGACTGTTCCCATGAGGCACAGGGTCAGACTGATTTGCATATGGCCATGTCTGAACTTGGGTGGCAGAGTGGGGTAAAGAACGGTGATGGATTAAACCCAGATCTATTGACTGGGTGTGATTGTTTGATTGGGTCATATTCTCCGTCCATCACCACCCCCTTTTGTACCGCTTTGTTTGCCATAAGTTGGCAGGGTATGCTCAGACATGAGTCCCTTTCTCACTTTGCCACTGGATTCAAGCAAGCCTGGCTGAAGACGGCTGAAATGCCAGAAACCGGTCCTAGGAAGCTTGTTTATGGTCCAGGGAAGGCATGGCTTGGCTGTTCGGGCTGGACTGTTCCCATGAGGCACAGGGTCAGACTGATTTGCATATGGCCATGTCTGTACTGGGGCGGCAGAGTGGGCTAAAGAACGGTGATGAATTAAACCCAGATCTGTTGACTGGGTGTGAGTGTTTGATTGGTTCAGATGCTCCGTCCATCACCACCCCCTTTTGTACCGATTTGTTCGCCATAAGTTGGCAGGGTATGCTCAGACGTGAGTCCCTTGCTCATTTTGCCACTGGATTCAAGCAAGCCTGGCTGAAGACGGCTGAAATGCCAGAAACCGGTACTAGGAAGCTTGTTTTCGGTCCAGGGAAGGCACGGCTTGGCAGTTCGGACTGGACTGTTCCCATGAGGCACAGGGTCAGACTGATTCGCATATGGGCATGTCTGAACTGGGGCGGCAGAGTGGGCTAAAGAACGGTGATGGATTAAACCTAGATCTGTTTACTGGGTGTGAGTGTTTGATTGGTTCAGATGCTCCGTACATCACCATTCCCTTTTGTACCGCTTTGTTCGCCATAAGTTGGCAGGGTATGCTCAGACGTGAGTCCCTTGCCACTGGATTCAACCAAACCTGGCTGAAGACGGCTGAAATGCCAGAAACCGGTCCTAGGAAGCTTGTTTCCAGTCCAGGGAAGGCATGGCTTGGCAGTTCGGGCTGGACTGTTCCCATGAGGCACAGGGTCGGACTGACTTGCATATGGCCATGTCCGAACTGGGGTGGCAGAGTGGGCTAAAGAACGGTGATGGATTAAACCCAGATCTGTTGACTGGGTGTGAGTGTTTGATTGGTTCAGATGCTCCGTCCATCACCACCCCCTTTTGTACCAAGATATTCTCTCCTGAGACACTTTTCTGACTCCTTTCTCAATATGATGACCAAGATAAAAGACTTCTTTAAAGCAATACTGCAGCTTGCTAGGGGACACGTTATGCCCATTCTCAGCTAAGTGGTTTAGCAATGCAAGTCAGTCAGTCAAACAACTTTATTTGGTTAATAAAAAGCATAAAAGTACCGTACATGTTTTAAAATACACTACACAGTAAAAACATCTAAAATACAAATCATCAATAAATATGGGCGACTTAAAAAAACAAAAAAAGTTTTTTTCAAAGCCAGAATTCATGAAATTACCTAAAAGCCCTGGCTGCCATTAATACATACATAGCAAGAAATCACTCCAATAAAAACAAATTAGGATTAAAAATGCTAGCATAAAAACAATAATCATGTAGGCACAATTGAACCATTTTAAATATTTATCATAGAATGCCGTTTTTTCCCTAATTCTAACAGCTGCGACTAAAAAACTTGCAATATTAAAAATCTCCCATGGATCATTCAGCAGCTAAATATAGAGTAAGGTGGGTTTTACCTGTATAAAGCCTTTGCCCCTTAAAATAGGAATTAAAAACCTCCTGCGAATAGCATTGTAATGCTCACAGAACATTATAAAGTGCATGGTGTCTTGGTTCGAAAAGTTGTCACAAGTGCAGGGACCTAAATCGCACACCCAACTCCAGCCTTGCTGATTACCTAAGAAAAGGTGGATCCAATTAAAATGAAACCTAGTAAAAAGCAGGCGATGGAAGGGCTTTGTGACAGTCCTCAGGTAAGGTTCAATCTGAGGGGAGGTTTTTAACAAAAAATAAGCTTTTACTGAGGGTTTCATTATCAGTCACCTCTCTCTCAGCAGACATTAGCCTCAGAAAATGTGTTTTCACCCATGCCAAATCTTCTTATTTATTTTATCCAGAAAATCATATAGGTCTGGGTGCCCTAGTTTATTTAAAATGTGCTTAACATAATATATTCCTGGGATATGGTTGACTCACTCCAGGGTGACACAGTCCCTAATAATCTCATGATTCAGGGTTAGCTCTGGGTTAAGCCATATTTAAAGCCAACAAACCACCGCGGCCATCCTCAACAAGTCTGATACGTAGCTAACGCCTGTCTCTTGATGTATTAAAAAAGTTGAGGTAGATTGAGGGACTGACAAGAGGGTACGTAAAAACTTGTTTTCGACTGTCTGTACCCCCTCCGACGGCCTGTAACCACGAATGGACGGTCCATACAGAGCAATGGCTAAGCATTTAGGCCTGTAGATGTTAGGCATGGCATCAATTGGCCCGGCCCCCAGTCACTGTGCAAAAGCATGTACTGCAGCCATTGACCTTGCCATCACATTTGTTTTTGCTTTCTGTTGGGGGACCTAAGAGCCCCTCTCATCAAATAATACCCCCATATAGGTAAAAGAGGTCCCACTGGTCAGCTCTACACCTTCACAGTAAAATGATTTAGTTTGTTTATATTTCTGACCCATAGTCATAGTATGTGATTTAGCTATATTTACCACTAGGTCCAATGATTTCATATAGGCACCACAGGATTCCAAAAGCTTCTGGAGCCCTCTAGCTGTATGTGCTAAAAACACAGCATCATTCGCATATAGGAGCACAGGGGTAACCCTGTCTCCTACTGGCTGTATATCTAAGCTTGCTGAGTTTAAAAACTGTCCTAAGTTGTTTATATATACAGTAAAAAGCAATGTGGCTAAAATACATCCTTTGCGCACACCTCTACCAGATTTAAAATGACGTGTGCAAATACCTTCTTGGTTGACCTTCACCCTTGCGGAAAGATCCCTATGTAAGTCAGCTAAGAAGTAAACTACATTTGAATCTAAACCCATGTCAAGCAGGATAAGTCAGAGTTTGGATCTGTTTACCAGATCGAAAGCTGAGGAGAGATCCATAAAAGCCAGCTGTATTGTCCCCGCTTTGGCTAATGTATATTTTTCTGCTATTAAAAGTAAATTTAGGCACAGGTCCAGAGTGCCCCTCCTGAGTCTAAAACCATATTGGAGGTTTGTTAAAACCTCATCAGCCGCAAAACCAATTAAGGATATCGGCCTATAAAAGCGTGGGTCCCCGCTCTGCCCTTTTTTAAAAACTGGAATAATAGTAGACAGCCACCATGAGGACGGAAAACCCTGCTGACTTGATGCATTATAGACATTTGTCAAGATGTTTGCCCATATAAGTCGGCCGGGACACCATCTGGACCAGGGGCCTTGTTACAGGACTTTTGCAATATTGCTAATTCTACTTCACCCTCCTTAAAAGTAATTTGGGGGGATTCCCTTCTATGTTCTAAACTCTCAGGAACATCCAAGGTAGTAGTAGCCTTGAATATGGCTTCGAAATGAGAAAGCCATTGAGCTTCTGTGATGTTACATTCTAGGGGGACATTCTCTTTTCCAGAGAAAAGGGGTTTATTCACAATAGCCCAGAATCTAGAGATGTCCCTTAGGACCTCCACCGCTAATAAGGCATTCCATGAGTCCTCCCTTGTTTCCTTTTTACGCGTAAATGAAGCAAGCTTATACTGCTTTCTTAGCATGGCTATGTGGGCCTTATCAAGTGGGACCAGTTTCAGAGCTACTATCAGTTTTCGGTGTGCTTCTGATTAATTACTATCAAACCAACTCTCACCATTATTATGCCTAAATCTAGTTGGTAAGGAAAGATATGATGCTACCTGTCCACAAATACTTTTGAAGGCTGTGATTACCTTTGCCCCCGTGGAAAATTATCAAGGCAAGTTACAAAATGTACATCAACCTTCACACAGAGGTCCGGAAAGAAAAGTTCTGGCATTTTAGCCTCCGTCCATGATCAGAGGTTTTCAGACAGGTGTCACCACCTAGCTTTTCTAATTTCCCTTTTAGACCACAACCTCCGTCCAGCACAAGAATTACAGGATTGTGAACGCTAAAGTGGGACCACCTGGCATTATAAAAAATTACTTTAATTGGTAAAATAGGGGAGATAAATATAAATGATATAATAGTATCATGACCCTGTGTTTTAAAGGTGGGAATACTCTTGTCTGGATCAATAAAACTCGGCTCAAAGAAGTAAACTGTGGCCAAAAGCTTCTCTAGACATTCTCCATGCTGAGTATGCCCACAATGGGGAGTGGAGGAGTTCGCCAGCCCTAAAAAATTGTCTACCTGGCAGTTCAATGCACAAACATGAATATTAAAATTGCCCATAATTATCATTGACTAGTAAGTGGTTTGCTTCAATCTATACTCCTATAAAAAAAATTTCAATTTACATAAATGTTCATTTAAAAAGCAATTATCTCCTGAATTATAAAAATTCACAAACAAAAATGTGCCTGATTTGGGAGTAGTAAATTCAATTGCCAGACAATTATGGGACCCCACGTCCACCCTACTATGTGCACTTGACAAAATAAGTGAAAATAACATTAGGAGGCCCCCTTTTGCTCTACCTGACCGAGAAGGTTGGGCAGGTACACTGTTTGATTTAAACCCATCCACCCAGAAATTATTTTCCATATCCCAAGTCTCCTGTAGAGTAACTATATCATAATCTTTTAGGAAGTTAATCCACCCGGGATCATCTTTTTTGCTTCTCAAGCCTGCAATGTTCCAGTTGATAATCTTGTAATAAAGAATTGTATTCTCTTCTGTCCCCTGCCCTTTAGTGGATTTGCTGGTGGAGCTCTGTTGCAAAAAACACAGTTGATGGACAGAATGTAGAACAATGTCATACATTCACCCCAGTACAAGGATCTGGGCCTAAATCCATCGTTTTTTTGCACTCCACACCACCCTGGGTTAGACACTGGCTATATGCAAATCAGCTCTGACCCTGTGCCTCATGGGAACAGTCCAGTCCGAACTACCAAGCCATGTCTTTCCCAGACCGGAATCAAGCATCCAAGGATCGGTTTCAGGCTATCAGCCTTCATCAGCCTGGATAGCTTGACTCCAGTGGTGTAGAGAGCCTGGGACTCACGTCTGAGCATACCCAGCCCACTCAGGGTGAAAATTGTGGGGTGGAGCTCTGTTGGCAGCAATGCTGCTCCAGTCAATAATTTTCGTCTAGTAAGGACAGGGGGAGGAATCTATTTAGACAGGCTAGAATATTTCCTTCTTCAACTTTCCCAGTAGACAGGACTGGTACTTTCGGGGCACATGCTAAGCTCAAGTTAATGTGTCAGCGCCAATCTCCTCCACAGGACTTGGACGGAGAGTCGAGCAACCCTGTCTGATCACTAAGGGCCTAGGCCCCCTGGTGGAACTACCCAATGGCTGTACCTCCTTAGGTGGTGGATAGAAAAAGGCCAAAGGCAGGGCCTTAATGCCCCCAGACCCTACTTGGGGCCATTGCTATATAACTGCCCTGATATGTCCACACTGTCAACATTAATGACAATACAGTCTTCATCAACCTGTTAGGGTCTGTGGCCAACCCACCCCACTCGTCAAGCCATTAGAATGTGTGAGGAGACCTTAGTCCGACTACTGGCATGTTGATCGCACCAGTATTTTGTTTTATATAGCAACTCCATACCATAGTTCTTTCCAAACAGTGCTCTCTAAGTGAGGGAACACCTGTAAGAATGGCGACCAAAGGGGTGGCCTTTGGGGGTAAGTTGAATCTACAGCCTTTTATCACTTTATTAATCACTATATTATCACTGGGCCTACTCTAATTCAAAGGCTCATAATTGAACAAGAGATTTGGGGCTGTATCAGTATGGCAACATGTGATGCCCCCAGCCTGTCTCCCTCGAGTAGCATCTACATTGGATATAGGAATTGAGTCTGCCCTGTTCTTTTGCGGCACTAGATTAGCTGGGCCTCCCGCCCTTTTTTTTTAGCAGTTGTCAGCGTTTGGGCCTGGGGGTTAACGCTATTCTCATCAAACTCACATGCATTTTTTCGGCCCCCTAAATAGGTCTCTAAATGCTCCAATTTCACCATAATCCCTTTTACAAAAATGTTCATTGAGTCAGTAATATCTTTAACAATATTCGAAAGTACAGACTCCATCCGTGAGTTAAGAATTTCCTCCATAGCTTTGCGTACAGTTAATTGAACGCATGAGTCCAAGTCTCCAGACTGATTAGCGGTCATATCAGTAGATAACTGTCCAGATTTACTTGATCTCTTTTCCCCCTCTTTTTCCCTAAATTGGTCAGATGGGCCTTCTGCAGGGGTACAAACCTCACTGGGGGTATCTTCCTTCATATCTCCCTTTGCCTCCCTTAACTGTCCATCAGTGTGAGGGGCACGTTCCCCCGCTGTTCCCTGTACAGTTATCAACACACTTGGCTCAATGGGGACTGGATTTTTAGGGGCGATAACTTGTAGAATAGTACTCCCTAGATGATCAGAGCTAAGACCCAGTTCATCTTCCTCAATTTGGCTTTCCTTGTTCAATGCCCAACTGCAGAGGTCAGATAAGATATAATGGAGGCAGAGTTTCTTGGTACCTTCACTCTAGCCCTCCCCTGTTCCTGACCACACAGATGTTTCTGCTTACCCATTCTTGTAGGAAGATGCAACGATGTTAAGGGGGTGGCCCAGCCCTGACTCCTGCAGGCTCTGGCGGGTGCTGTGGGAGCCCCTGGTAGATTTTAAAGGTGCCTCCTGGTGCAAGGGGGGCATTGGTGGCTACACACTGATTAGCGCTGGGGAGTGTAGCCTGCTCCCTGGCTTCCAGTCCCAGTCTCCGCTCCTCTCCAGACTTCGGCCCCCAACGGAGAGCAAACAAAACGCCACAGAACAGGGCTTCTCTAACTGGGTGCTGGTGTACTCTGATGTACTGATGTGCTCTGCTGTGTAGAGCGCACGGAGCTCAAGAATTCTGCCCTGCACTGGTGGACCTCTGCACCCAGTGCAGTTACATGGACTCCCCATATTCTCTTTCAAAATGCCTTGTTGAATCATTGTCTCTACCACTGAAGTTATTCCTGCAATTGTTTCAGGGGTCAGGTTATACTGTGGTGTTCTGGGATATTCTGCATTTAGCTTTATCTCTATACACAGCAAAACCAAAGGGGATGATCAGTTGACTGGGGATGAGAGCTTTCAATGTTCAATATGTTGAACATTGCAAGCACTTATCCCCAGTCAACTGATCTAGGTTTAATCCATCATCCTTCTTTAGCTCACTCCGCCATCCCAGTTCAGACATGGCCATATGCAAATCAGTCTGACCATGTGCCTCATGGGAACAGTCCAGCCCGAACTGCCAAGCCATGTCTTCCCTGGACCAGAAACAAGCATCCTGGGACCGGTTTCTGGCTAATCAGCCGTCATCAGCCAGGCTAGTTTGAATCCACTTGCAAAGTGAGCAAGGGACCCACGTCAAGGCATACCCTGCCAACTTGGGGCGAACAAAGCAAAACCAAAGGGGTTGATGGATGGAGTGTTGAACATTGCAAGCACTCACCCCCAGTCAACTGATCTGGGTTTAATCCATCATCATTCTTTAGCTCACTCCACCACCCCAGTTCAGACATGGCCGTATGCAAATCAGTCTGACCCTGTGCCTCATGAGAACAGTCCAGCCCGAACTGCCAACACTCCGTCCATCATACCGTTTTGTTTTGCTAATTTCACCCTAAGTTGGCAGGGTATGCCCATTCGTGGGTCCCTTGCTCACTTGGCCACTGGATTCAAGATAGCCTGGCTGATGAGGGCTGTGAACCCGAAACCCGTCCCAGGATGCTTGTTTCCAGTCCAGGGAAGACATGACTTGGCAGTTCAGGCTGGACTGTTCCCATGAGGCACTGGGTCAGACTGATTTGTATATGGCCATGTCTGGACTGGGGTGGCGGAGTGAGCTAAAGAATGATGATGGATTGAACCCAGATCAGTTGACTGGGGGTGAGTGCTTGCAATGTTCAACACTCCGTCCA
The DNA here is from genome assembly GCF_964261635.1 of Lissotriton helveticus. Lineage (NCBI taxonomy): Eukaryota > Metazoa > Chordata > Amphibia > Caudata > Salamandridae > Lissotriton > Lissotriton helveticus. Next base: position 1,513,138,345 of record NC_136061.1, on the reverse strand, counting down.
TCATCCCCTTTTGTTTTGCTAATTTCGCCCTAAGTTGGCAGGGTATGTCCAGACGTGGGTCCCTTGCTCACTTGGTTCCTGGATTCAAGGTAGCCTGGCTGATGAGGGTTATGAACCTGAAACCTGTCCCAGGATGCTTGTTTCTGGTCCAGGGAAGACATGGCTTGGCAGTTCGGGCTGGACTGTTCCCTTGAGGCACTGGGACAAACTGATTTGCATATGCCATGTCTGAACTGGGGTGGCGGAGTGAGCTAAAGAGTGATGATGGATTAAATCCAGATCAGTTGACTGGGGGTGAGTGCTTGCAATGTTCAACACTCCGTCCATCATCCCCTTAGGTTTTATTCATGTACAGACATGCTCAACACATTTAATAAGCCCAAAGTCCTTTCCTGAAAAATCCCAAGCCTCACACCTGACATTGTCTCTAAGATCAAAAGGTTATTTGTCATCATAGGCTACAGTGCAACAACCGGGTTCTGATTGACAATTTCAAAGGCAACATCTTCATCATGAGTCTGAAACTCCACGCCTCTCAGTGTGCAGTAAATAGTGCAATTCAGCTTGTACAACAAGTCATATCCTAACAAACTCATAGGACTTAAAGCACCGACCACAAATTGATGATTATCTGTTTGGGTCTCATTGTATGGCGCCGGACACTCTGACAACAACACATCTAAAAGACTATAACTAGTATCGCTGTCACAGTTTTCACCTCCCTCAGCTGATTTCTCTGCCTCATTTAATCTCCCTCTTTTTTTCTTCTCTTGTCTACCCATCTCAAACTCATCACCGGTCAACGCCGGATACACTTAGCTCCCTCCATGTCTGTTCTCCACTTCTTTTGTTTTGTGTCCAACCTTGCATCAACATAAGTGCGCACTTCCTTTCTGGCTCTTCCCTGATACCTTTCCTTCTCCCTGGCATGAGCTGCACATTCTTAAGCATTGAGCACTTCAAACTGTGGTTTCATCTCATATAAAATCCTCCTCAAGTTTTCAATGATTCTCACATTAAATGTACCATTGCGTGGAAACGCCAGGGCACCTTCTTTCTCAGTGATCTTGTGCAATTGTTTAAGCCAAATACAAGTGTGGAGCTCTACATTTATCGCCATATAATGACCTGCTGTATCTTTGGGTGGTGCTTCCTCTCCCTCCCTCACATGTATCGTCACATCTCCACTTACCAAATCTTGTATTACCTTAACACATTTCATTTACTGGTAAAATGTCAATAATCACAATTAGAATTGTTCGGTGGAAAACAGGGAATACAATCTTTATACACTAGACGTTTAAAATCAGCAGAAACCAATACCAATGCAACACTCTATTACATGGACAACCAATAACAACACAGCTTTATACAAACACACAAACACCAGCACAACACACTGTGGTGTCAGTCTCACGCCTTGCAGTGGTTCACCCTGCTTTACAAATTTCACGAACACACTCTTCAGCAATACAAAGCAAACAATTACAATGGAATGACAACAAACAATTGTCTGCTTTACTATAGGAAGTCAACAGAATTCAATCATGCAAGAAAGTGGGGGGTGTGGCTAGCAACCAGCCAAGAATTTCTGCTCCACACCGCCTGATAAGGCTAATCCTCCGGTGCACAACGAGCCGACCTGTGTCCCTGTGCGCAACAAACTCGAGGAGATACGTCGGAGTACACCCTAAGGCCTACTTTGGTGCCTGAAGCCGGGGACTAAAGTGGGAGGCAGGCCCGGCCAGGCAAGTACCCTGCAGCGCGGGTGGGCGCGTGACCGCGCACGAGTGAGCCCCGGAGCTACACTCCCGCAACATTGCCTCAACCTCGGTGACTCCGGCATGACCCCCAGCTGGCCCCTGTACGGCCTCCGCCTCGAGGGGGGAATACACAAAATCGGACCAGTGGAGAAGGGTGGCCTCCGGCAGCTGCGGGCCCACGGGGGAGTGCTTCGTACAGCCGCAACCGGTCGCTGCACCCTAGCATAGCTTCGAGCCGCAACGACTCCCCACCGGAGCACCGGACCACAGGCAGCCACAGCATTCCGGCCACCAACGACAGGGCGCATCCCGAGGGGGAGAGGAGCGAGGTCCGCTCCAACCATTCATCTCCGACATATCCGCAGGCCGACCGGACTGTCGACAGGGAGGCATATACCAAGAACAGGTATACACTTTCTAGCCTGAGGCTTACTACAGCAAAGACCTCGGCTCTGGCGGGCTAATTCACGAAGGTAATAACTGCGGCTCATATAACTGGCAGCGCCCAATCTGTCTGCTTGCGGAGCGCGACCGCCCTGCCCTACTCACCCAGGGACTGTGGCGCAGAACCTACTGCTTCACCGAGACACGGAACCACCTCTGGGCGAATCATAAATTCATTCAGCGGGACATATCCTGTGGGCTACATAATGAGTGGCAGGGGGACAAGGGGCCAACAGACCTTAAAGCTGGACAAATTCGCCTACCACAAAGACCCGCCAGACAATTCCAGAGTGGACACACAGAGGACGTACCCCCAGCCCTGTGGCGCCCCAAATGACACTGAAAAGGTCACCCTACAAGATGTGATGGCAACACTAAAAATAATGCAATCCTCAATGGGCACCATATCTACGGACGTGTCCCTGATACGGACTGATTTAGCAAAGATGTTGGACCGCCTCGGGGAGGTGGAGAAGACCACTACAGGGCTCGTTGGGGACACATCAGATCTGCAATGTAGGGTCCTACAACTAGAAAATGATAATACCACACTAAGGGCCAAACTTGATGATCAGGAAGGCCGCTCCTGGCGCAATAACGTACGCCTGATAGGTGTGCCGGAAACGGAAGGTGGCCCAGCCCTGGACCTCTACATTGAGGACCTCATACAAAATCAGCTCAAACCCGGAGGACTATCGAACTATTTCTCGGTGGAACGGGCCCACCGAGTACCCGGAGGAAAGGCCAAACCGGGGGCTCCACCCCGTCCCATTTCGGCGCGCATCTTCAACTTCAGGGACCGGGACGCCATTTTACAAGCAGCACGAACACGCCCGCCGATCAAAATTGACAATGCGGCCATTAACTTCTATCCAGATTACACAGCGGCAGTAGCCCAACAAAGGAGGGGCTTCACAGATGTGAAGAAAGAACTGCGAGTTTGTGAACTCAAATACTCAATGATCTTTCCAGCAAAGCTCCGCGTCGAATCGGAAGGAAAAACATGGCTTTTTGAATCGCCACGGGACGCCCAGGATTGGCTAGAGGGCTGGAGACCAGCTAGAGGACCCAAGAATCGCGACCCACGGCGGAACAGCGGAAATAGGAGCCCACAGGTGACAGACGAAACCGAACAGGCAGGAGAAGACCCACAGCAGACACTACGTTTTGTTTTTCACTTGGCACGTTGGTTGCAGCTTGCTTGACTAAGAAGTCCAACCACACTCTCCGACAGGGCATGGGGTATGCCAACGGCGGAGAGACTACTTGGCCGTAACCGTAAATGGCGGACATGGTAAGACTCGGAGCACGGACACGAGAATTCATGCAGGTAAGAAACCCTGATCTAAAAGACACTGCATGGTATTTTCGGAGAGAGGGACTTGAAGAAGAACACAGAAGTCTCACCCCCACGAACTATACTCATAAGTTGGGACTATAAGAACTCTGCTCAGTTGGGGAGGGGGAAGGTTCTTTATCCACCAGGCAGGGAGGCAGGGAGGGGGGCAAGGGGTTTGCACATAATGTGTTTGTTTTGTTATTGTTCTTTGTTCCTTGCTTGGATAGCTCTAGCATGTATACATACCACACTCACTATGGTTTTTCCACGCACATACAGACACACTGCCTCGACCGAGGCCGGCTCACATAATAAATTCCACACTCGCTATAGGCATTCCACCCACCCTATGGGACGATTGTCAAGCGCCCAGGTTCCCTCCCCAGGCAGCAGCTTGACACCGGCCTTGACACAGACGCACGCCGCATTACTACGGGAACACCTACGTACCGGACACTATGGTGGACAACAATTTATTGGAACCTAATTCCCAGTTGCAAACATTGATATCCCCCCCACTGACAATTATTTCCTGGAATGTAAACGGTCTGGGACATAAAATTTAACGGGGACTGGTCCTGCAATACCTAAAACGAAAGGCACCCACGATGGTCCTCCTACAAGAAACACACCTGACGGGCGGTGCTAGTAAGGCAATGAATCGTTGGGGCTTCAAAATGGTCACACATGCGGAATTTTCCTCCGGTTCCCGGGGAGTCGGAATCCTCGTCAGTAAGAATGCTCCACTGATAATCAAACACACATGGGCGTACGACCAAGGGCGCTTTGCAGCAGTCACATGTCAATGGGAAGGACGGACCTATAATGTTTTAACGGTATATTTCCCCCTGTCACTACATCAAGGGACTTTTCAAGATCTAGGGAAACTACTTCTCGAACTCCCTGAGGGGAACCTGATCATCGGGGGCGATTTTAATGCGGTGCTTAACACAGCAATAGACCGCCACCCTCCCCGAGAAACGACTAGACCAAGCCAACTCTTTAAAGAATTTCAATACGCAATGGGGCTGGTGGACATGTGGAGGATTAAACACCCAACTGACCGCCACTACACATTTCACTCGGGGGCACACAACAGTCTCTCCCTACTAGACTATATGCTAACACTAGCAATACCCCCAGAAATGGTAACATCCATAGAACATCTACCAAGAGGGATATCAGACCACTCCCCAGTTCAACTAATCTACACAACACAGCTCACAAGACGACAGAGAATCTACCCGATTTACCCGGGTTACCTGAAAAACCACAAAATTGCTAAAGCATTAAACACTGCAACCACGCACTACTTTGAAGAAAACCTATCGTCAGTTGACTCGCCGTCAATTCTATGGGAAGCATATAAAACGGTCATCAGAGGACAGGCCATCTCCACTATTACAAGACATAAAAAAAAACAAAGGGAGACCATTGAAAAGTTAGAAACAGCCGTCCTTACGGCAGAACTAGCCCACACCTCAGATCCTACAAACGACACAGTGCAAACACTTGCCCTAACTTCGCGCGAATACAGGGCGTATGCAGAAGAAATGGCCAAAGCTAGACACACTGATACCCTACATAGGATTTATGAACTAGGTGATAAAACAGGGAAAATGCTCGCCTGGCTCGAAAGGAAGGATAGAGCAGACAGATGGATAGCTCAATTAACACTCACTGATGGTACACACACTACCTCCCCCCAAAGGATAGTTGAAGAACTAGCCTCGTATTACGAACAGGTATACACTGCACGTAGAAGTGTGACAGAAGAGGACAGCACACAATTCCTACATGACATACCGCTTGTCACTCTATCACAGGAAGATGCCCAAGCCCTAGAAGATGATTTAACGGCAGAAGAATTGGGGAAGGCACTATCAGCCCTACACACGGGCAAAGCAATGGGGCCAAATGGCCTACCGGTAGAACTGTATAAAACAATGGCTCAACAACTTATCCCTAACATGCTCCCCATGTATAATGACTGCCTTACACAGGGTACATTGACAGAAGATCAGCGATTAGCCACCATTGTCGCTATTCATAAACCTGGCAAACCACCTGACCAAACGTCCTCATATCGGCCGATCTCGCTAATGAACACAGACGCGAAAGTGTTAGCGAAACTATTGGCACTACGACTACAGCCGCACCTCACAACATTAATACACCCGGACCAATCGGGCTTTATGCCCGGGAGAAATACATCTCTCAACCTGCGACGTCTTAACGGAGTACTCCACCGTATTCCAATGCTGCGTGAAGAGGCGGCCATTCTATCCTTAGACGCAACTATGGCGTTTGATCTTGTGGAGTGGCCCTTTCTTTTTGCAGTGTTCCGAAAGATGGGATTTGGCCCCAAATTTTGTAGCTGGATTAAATTGCTCTATACGGCTCCCTTAGCCCAGGTGGTTGCCAATGGCCATACATCGCGTACGATCACGCTGGGTCGCGGTACAAGACAAGGGTGCCCACTGTCCCCGCTTTTGTTCGCGCTCATATTGGAACCATTGGCGGTGAAAATACGCACGGAACCGCTGATCCGAGGGATTACATGGGAGCCGGGTTGGGAAGACCGTATCTCCCTTTACGCCGATGATGTACTGATCTACTTAATGTCCCAGGCCACGTCCCTCTTAACCCTACTAGACGTCCTTGAGAAATATAGGGAAGTATCAGGCTACACGATTAATTGGGCAAAGTCGGTCCTATACATACTACACGGTCCAATGCCCACGCTGCCTCCTGCATGCTTACTACAAGCAGTGACCAGGGGGTTTTGGTACCTTGGAATCTATGTCACGCCACAAAACTCCATTTTTATGGAAGAAAACGTACTAAAACCCCTACAGAGGGACACAAATTGGACATCAAATCGGATGGGACACATTGGCGCTCCCTCCCACTGACACTGTTAGGAAGGGCAGCGCTCTTTAAGATGCTTTCGCTTCTGAGATTCCTCTACGCACTACAAAATACCCCGTTTCCGATCCCTCTCACCTACTTTAAAGCAATAGATGCAGAAATCTCCTCACCGTTATGGGACGGAAAACCGGCTCGTATAGCACATTCCAAGCTTATCCGCAGCTGGTACGATGGAGGGATCGCACTGCCGAGTGTCAAACTGTACTATTGGGCTGCACAACTAACGGTCATTAACCAATGGTTACATACTCCACAACATGATCCAGCCTACAGCCTAGACAGAACTATACTCCCCACAGACAAACTGATGAAAGCCCTATACACTAACAAGCGACGTAATACGCTCACGGCCCGACGGCCCATACTATCAGGATTTGGCACACAGCCCAAAGAGCCTTGGGATGGGAGGGAGTGTTCACACTTGCCACCCCACTCTGGGACACGCGGCGTCTTGGTACCTTGGCTAACACTAAGGGGTTTAGGCAATGAGACCTAATTGGTATTTCAAAGATAGGAGACCTATGGAGCCGGGGAGCAATCATCACATTTGAAGCCCTAAAAGAGAAGTACGGAATGGCGGATACCGAGTTATACCGCTATACACAAATCAGGCATGCTTTACAGGGTGCCATCCCACTAGGGACCACACTCGCCGACTCTTCCCCACTGGAGGATAGACTCCTCACTGACCATCTCGAAAAGAAAGCAATCTCACTCACATACCGTAAATTGATAAATAATCTTCCAGACCCCACGGTAGTACTTCGGAGCAAGTGGGAGGTAGAACTAGGAGATATAGATGACGAAGACTGGTTATATGCACTGGCTTCGGCAAGAGACGCCTCCATACCATCTCGGCTGAAACTCATACAACTAAAGATACTACATAGAGTATACTATTCACGCACCCTATTGCACAAACTGGGACATGTCCCAGAGCCTGAATGCCTGAGAGGATGCGGGCTCCAGGGAACATACTACCATACACTACGGGACTGTCCTAAAATAAAAACATATTGGACATATGTCATGTCGGACATTTCAGAAGCAAGCGGGGTAGAACTACAGCCGGAACCTAGATGCTGCATATTTAATACTTGGTCACCCACAGACCTCAACCGGGGGCTACAGACATGGGCAACACTGGGCATGGCTCTTGCTCAACGGAATATCGCTAGGAAATGGGGATCCAGCCAAATACCTTCAAGAACACAGTGGGGGAATGATATGGATGCGGCGATGGTGGCAGAAAGGGCTGTATATGTACATAGGGGATGCCCGAAAAAATTGTCTAAAATCTGGGAGAAATGGAATGTGTACCGGGGAAACATATGTGAACCCCGCAGGAACTGTCTGAACCTGAAACAAGCCCATAGGGTGGGACACGTGCTACACTATATGAATGATGACAATATATTCATGAGCGGGAGGAGAACCGAAAGGGACTAGAATGCTGTTCTTTGTTGATGTGACTGCCTATTGAGGAACTATTTTTGGATACGTGCCACATAGAAGGTTATTCATAGATATACTAGCATTGGGTGGCCCTCTTATCTCAGACGAACACATATGCTATGATGTATGCTTCTGAGCACGAATCAGTGTACAAAGTAATGATCCTTGTGTAAAGTGGACTTTACTGAATGTCTTTACTTGAAAGGAAAAACGATTTGTACATGTACTGTTACAATGCTAAAAAGCCAATAAAAACTGTTTTACAAAAAAAAAATCATGCAAGAAAGTAACTCAGAACAATGCTTTATGATCTACTCTGAGACACAATCGGATAAAACCTCGACCAGCATGGATTCACCTTGATCAGTACAGTTTCCCTCTGGGCAAAAGATCCACCACACTAATCATACATCACTCTCACTCATAAAGATGTCCATTCTCAAATGGACTGTCAACGCCTCAGGACAGAGCCCTACAAAACCTTAGTATGCAGTTACAATACAGTGGCTTCTGCACCTTTTAATTTCATCCCGGGATCTTAGGCCATGTCGGACCCATTAACAACTTAAACTTTTTCACATGAAACACCCCATTCAGACAACATTTAAAATACCTCTGCCAAACATCACAAAACTGTTATAACGTAGCATTCTAAGCATAATCCATACATGTGTAACCCTATTAATACTCTCTCCTCCACTGTTACTACTCTGAAACAAACCACTGGAGCTCCACTGATCCTCCATATCAAAACATGGGCTCTGGAACGGGGGCTGGAACTGGGATTTTACATATTGTCATATAAAAGTCTCCTGACTCCGTATTTCAGAACCTAAACGTCCTCTGCTACCATTTGACAATGCATAGCATTTGGGCTCCTTTTCCCATTACCTCCTGTGATGTAAGGTTATGGGTGATTGAGGAATAAAAGGAGTTAGGATCAACTAGAATGCACCAATTACAATGAACCCATTTGGTCACATAGTAATGCTCAGAGTCTATTGATGGGATTAAATATGGATTTATTACAAATTCAAAACCAAACTGATATAAACTAGTCACAGAAACATAGTATAAAACATAGAATCACTGAGGGATATCCAGAACAACATACAACATTTATCCTCAACAACAGGAAGCAAATTAGGAATTCTGTAGCTTCTATACAAAGAAGGAGAAACAACGTCTGGTGAGTAGATTCAAATTTAGATATACCTGCATATACATGAGATTGTCCAAAGGATCTACCAACCCCTATTGTAAACTAAAATTTAGGGAAACACTAATAAGTCAGGAAAGCAGAGAAAGGTGTCAGCATAGTAGAACCTCTGTAGAAGTTCTCTAAAGGGAAAGAATATTGTATAGTATAAATCCACACAACAGAGCTGTCGCAAAGAGGTCTGTACCTCTCAGAGTTTAAAAGGGAATCTGATCAAAGCTGAAGAATATCCTCAATTAAACCTACAACAGAACCTTCAAAAATCCCATGTCACATGTCTCATTATTTTCCATTTCCAAACAACAAAACTTGACAACTACATTGGAGATTTATTTTCTTTGGTTCACACATTAAAACGTCTTTGGATCCCTCCCATCTCTCTATTTCGCTTCGACATTAGTCCTCCCTTGGTTCATTAAAACTATTTATACTTGCCAAAAGATACTCCTTTCGAGCCTCATTATCTCTTTTTTTTTGTACAATGTGCCTTTTTTTAACCATGATCTCCTGCAGATGCACCTGCAGAGGAGAAAGAAACATTGCATCCAAAGCAAACATTTGCGTTAAAGTTAAAACATTAAGAAATCCCAGTGCTTAAGGCCTTTGGTCAACTTTGTGTACCAAGAATCTCAATATATGTTGAAATGCATGATTGCAGATATGTATATGGTTGCAATATAGATGTAGAGCACTATTCATATGGACACATTTTCAGCTATAAAATACCTGCAGATTATTAGTTTAAATAAATGCATGAGCATATAAGAATTGCAATATTTTTCGACCTGCACAAATGTAGTTATATGTGAGAACTGCAACTCGTTGTGACTGTAAAGAAACGTTAATATGCACATTCAAATAAATGCTGAGATTACACAGGAGATGCACTTTCTACAACTGTTTCCCATGCAGTATGCTACATTAACAATGTTACATCATAAGCAAAACAAATCAATTCACTTTTACTTGGGGATGTGCAAATGATAAATATTCACTGAAACCCAGTTTTCACACATTTTCATTTGTGCACGTGTCAGTAAAAGTGAATGTCTGTGCAAATCTAGTGACCATTTCAAGGGGAAAAGTGCTGTCTGTAAATAGCACTGAGCTACCACATTTTGCTTTAGTTAGATTAAAAATATTGCCTGCCTCTTGTCCATTAAAGCTAGGTGAGTTGAAAATGTTTGTAGTTTAAAAAATTGGGTTGTGGTTCTAAAATGTTTGGGAACCGCTGCTCTAGATCACTATAGATCAGAAGGTCAAGGCAATCATCCTTTCAAATTTTTTTATATCAGCCTTTTTTCTCTGGAATAGTGATTCTTCATCGTGTGATTGCACTGATGATTCAGGAATCATGCACTGTTATCTTGGCCAAGCTAAGTACTCAAGATCCCATTGAATTCAGTCTTGACAGTAGCCATTGTAGTGATCAACAATAAAGGTAACCACAAGATGTATATCTTCCTACAGTTCATTTTCCTCTTGAAGGGTCCAGGCTGAATCTTGGAGTTGTTAGCTGGTGTGTGGTGTCCTGTTAGTTAAGCAGCCCAATTGAAAGAGGAGAAAGTCATGCATATAGTCTATGCGATAGCTACAGAATAAAAGCTGATTATTCTTTACACAACCCAAAAACTGATTATGATAACAAAACTTTAATGTGAACTTTATACACATTTGGAAAAACAACACTGAAACTGTAAGAAAAGTGCTTGGAAATGTAGAAATAGCAGAATTAATAAAAAAAATTACTTTAACGGGATTACTTATATTTTAACAAAGCTGCTATGAAAAAATAAATAGAAATTTAGCATCTTTATTGCCTTCATTGTAATGTACCATAACAAAAGGAAAAGTGTTCCAAAAGATTTATGCAATGTGCTAAATGACTGAAACTTTCAGTCTCCGTGATTGACATTGTTAGGGTCTTAGATTTCTAAAAACAAGTTTATTGTAATGAGTTTTGGGAATATTTTGAAGCTAGGTACTTTAAAACGTTTGGTAGTAGGCCTTAATTAGAGTTGAACATTTTTGTGTATCAATCACTGACAGCTTTATAAATATTTCCATATATGATATGCTTGATTGATTTCAAGAAATGCTAACTTTAAAATTCATTGAATTGTCTTTTTCCTTAGGTTGCATTATTTCAAAGCCTGTTTTAATGGATCTTTGTTACCTTTCCTCAAATGTTGCTTTATCTGTTCTATTTATGCAACATTCTGAAATCAACAAGACACTTTTCTAGTACTTCATTGAGTGTGAATTTTTGGGAACATGACCTCTCGGTTTAATCTATGAAGAGCAGCAAAGTAAATAAATTCTTTGTCAACTAACCTGCGAGAAAGGAATGAACAGTGGTTTCTCATGAGCGGCATGGAAAAATATGTTGGAGTATCAACTTTGTACCTGGTGAACGGAAAAATGGTCACATAAAAGTCAGGCCAAGGTATGGTGACAATTAATGTCACAAATGAATGATTTGGAGTACAAAAAGTGACTTTCCTAGGAGGAGGGTGCCGAGCCGTCTTGCGCCTTGCCTTCCATTTGTCCCCTTCTTCTCCATTGCCTCCTGCCTGTCTGCTGGACTATCTTTATATACCCCTTGCCTTTTTCCCTTTGCTGATGAAATAGCCTGCTGGATTTCTAGAGCTGTCTGGAGAAAGACCAGACTTGAATTTTTCTGATTATTGCTCCACTCCCCTTGCCCATGTCCATCGATTTTTCCTTAGTGGTCTCTAATTTAATCCATTTGCCCATGCTAACTCCTTTGAACCATCCTCCTCTCTTTGTTGGTGGAAGAAAGCCCTATCCTTAACCATCCTCTTTATGGATGCATTTATTTAGAAATAGATCTACTGTGAGTAAATTAGTGTGGTTTCATGCTACAAGCTGTAAGACTCATGACTAAACTGCTTAAAATGCTACTTATATGCTTTGATTTTGGATCTTTAATACTATAACCAAATTATCTAAATTTGTCTGAGTCTATTTTTGTGTCTTGATGTTCTTTCCACAGAAACTGTGCTTCCAAAGATGTTGATTTCTAAATGCATGATAGGGAGAGACATAAATTTTTTTCAGAACATCTGGTTCTTTTGCTCTTTTTCTGTGTAGCCACAGCAGAGCTTCTAGTTTGTATAATTCTTGTCAGATTGATCTTCCTTAGAAGATTGGGTCTTTCAACTGTGATACTCTATTTCTATATCATGGTTCTGAGAATAGTATACTTAAACCTGATTACTAATTTATACGTTGGCTACGAATTATTGGTCCTCGTTGGGGGACCAACAGTTTGATATACTGATTTCTCACCCCTCACCACAAAGAAGAACGGTCCTGCTGAGGACCAACGCCTCTGTGGGTGAAGTATAGAATCTGAGTGAAGTTACTAAGGCCCCCACTAGGATGACGGGCGCACTTTGTCCGCCCGCCATCCCATTGGAAAAAGGGACCGCCTGCCATAAGAGCGGGGGTCCCGATGGTGGCATTAGGATGCGCCTGCCACAGTGGCGGGCACATCCAGCATTCCTACCATTGTGGCGGGCGGTGCACTCAGCACCGCCCGCCACCATGGCAGGAAGGCATGCTGTGCACTTCCACACCGCACGGTGCCTGCCATGTTGTCCATGGAACTGCTGCGGGGTACCATAGGTACCCCCCATGTGTACCCCCCACCCCCTCGGAGTCCTTGGGGGCCCGCAACGGGCAATCACAGCAGACTGCGCATGCCTTTCCGTGGCGGCATTGCCGCTACAGAAAGGCATTGCTAAATGCCCATCCTAATATGGCTGGCGGTGTCTGATAGACACCGCCACCATATAAACCCGGGCGGATCCCCCTCACCAGGCCGGTGGTGGCTACCCCCGGCCTGGCGGGGGCGATCCCTCCGCCATCCTAATGGGCCCCTAAGTTAGGATAACAACTGTATGGGATCAGTAATTGAAAAACAAAAAGAGCTTCAGCTGGAACACTATTTTGTTTTCAGGGTTAATATTTTTCAGATCAGTGAGATTTAGGTTTCGTGTATGGTGTTTCCCTATTCCCCTGAATTCAGAGTTTTCCTCCCTTGCAATGAAAATCTCCTCCCCAGGGAAGTGAGCTCTTCTGCCAGAGCAGGGCACTCCCCCAACAGCAGATATCGGGCCAGACATTTCTTACTAGTAACCTTATGGTCATACATTTGGCTGCAAGAGATTCCACCCCTCATGTGAGACTCACAACTCCACTACTAGGTCGAGATTTCCACCTGGAATTTGTGTTTATCATTCAGGTGGCGATCGGCTAGAGATAGGCAGAAATCTATGAGTGTGGTACTCCACTGGTATAATTACCTATGTGAATACAACCTAAAGTATGTAAGCGGGGGGCGCTAGAGGGCGCACGAGCAGCATGGCCGCCATTTGGTGAGGCTCCTGCTGCCTGGAATTTCATATCCGTCAATTATCCTTCTAACCTGGACTGAAAATTCATCTAAGTGCGCCTAAATATGCGTTAAGGGTCAGCTAAGCTCCGGTGAAGATCTGGGACACGTCCTGACCTGCATTCCGGAGATACATGCCGCGGAACTTTCTGCAGAGAATTTTCCCTGGTCCTGCACGGGTCGCAGAGGACGGCTACATGAGACAGGCGAGGCCGGGGATTGCCATGCGGAGGGCAAGCCGCGCTGCCTAAGACTGCTACTGTGGAGGCGGGGCCCGGACGCCGCGAGCGGTGAGGCGTCTGTGACGGATGTATGACGTTACAACGCATACTTTTAAATCGCATGCCTTTACAACGCGGTATTTACAACGAATACCATTACAACGCATAGTGCTTTTAGGAGCTGGATAGTGATTTATTTAATTTACTATTCCAACTCCAGTCCCCGTGGATAGTAGGGAAGGTGTTGGATAGTATATTAAATACATTCCCTATCCTAGAGCGCCCCCCAGCGCAATGCGTTGTAATGGTTTGCGTTGTAAAAGTTGCGTCGTAAAGGCACTGCGTGGTAAAAGTTGCGTTGTAAGTGATGTTTCCCGTCTGTGACTGCTGCGAATCGGGGCTGCAACCGGCGAAGTGCGCGTAGGGGCGTGCTAGTCTGCTCCTGCATTAGCAATAGCACCGCCAGCATTGTGAAGGCTGAATTGCCTTCCGGACTTTGAGTGGAGCTGACCTGGGAACTGCTGACCGTAGCGCTGCTGAAAATCGAATGCGGAAATATCTGCCAACGTGTCCCGCCATTAGTGCTATAACACTGGTGACTGACTGACAGTGCTACGAGGCGCGCTGAGATACCTTACGCCCTGATAAAGGCTAAATGAGTCAGGAGACGAGTGCTGCATCATAGGCTGCCCCCCCCCCAACCAGACGCTGAAGCCATTTGCTCCTGCCACGCTCTGCCCCCTCTTCTAGTTACTATTTATATAACGACAGAGGCCTCAAGTTGTGGAGACTTACTGTACCCGAGGCCCCTGGGCGGAACATTGCACTGCGAATAAAGGCACAGCTGAGACGCTATTTACAAGGCCCCCTCGTTGTAGTGACAGGCGGGCGGGCACGAACACACACTAGCTGCCTGGGACCCGGTGCCAGTGGGAGCATACAACTGGGGCTGCTGTACTGGGGCCATGTGGAGAAGAGCTGCTAGTCCATCCGGGGCAATACCGGACAAACTTAGTGAAAGTTTGAGCACTGCCTGTGGAACACTGCTGGAGACTGCGGGCCGCTAACGCACGATTAGCTGTTGACCACTCGGGGGTAGCTGAAACATGGGGAAACCAGACACCAGACAGCCTAAGCTTAACTTTGAGGCTGCGGGAAAAAAAGGGCCTAAGCCGAACTCAGATGACGCAAAAACAGACGGAACCAACAGACCGGCACCAGCGAACCATCTCCAGACCTTGACATGAGGCAGATTTTGCAGGAAATGAGACAGGGCTTTGCCACAGTAGTTGACAAGGTGGACTGCATGTCCTCGAGATTGGACGCAATGGTGCACAAAGTGGATAAACATGAAGAGCAACTCACAGAGGCCGAACGGCACATTTCCGATAATGAAGACACCAATGCTGGTCATACGACCCAGTTGGCAAGGATGGAAAACCTGCTGCGTGTTATCGCCTCGAAGAACGAAGATTTAGAAGCCCGCAGTAGGCGCAATACCATCCGCGTAACGGGTGTGCCAAAATCCACTGACACCAGGCGCATGGAGGACTACATTGAAAAGTTGCTCCTGACGTCTATTGGAGCTGAGGCTTTCTCCACGCAACTGATTGTAGAACGCGCACACCGATCCCTTGGGCCCCGACTGAAACCTGGCGCACCTCCCAGGCCCATTATCGCGCGGCTATTAAATTACCGGGACCGCGATGTGGCACTGCGCGCAGCGCGCACCAAGCAAAATCTGGTATACAATGGAGTGTCCTTTTCGATCTTCCCGGACTTCACTCCAATGGTACAGGAGGAAAGGTGTAAATTCATAGACGTGAAAAAGAAATTACGCGCAGCACAGATTGATTATGCGTTATTGTACCCGGCACGGTTGCGGGTGACGCATCAGGGGAAGCAAAGATTCTTTTCAAACCCACTGCATGCCGAAGCCTACCTCCGCTCGCTGAAGAGGCCGCATCGGGGAGGTAATGGACGCGGTGAAACGCAACGAGAAGCTGTCCAACACGAAGACGAAGAGGATTGAACTGTGTGACTGGTCGATTGCCTGACTTTGCGGGACACAACTGGCATTAACCGAGGACTTTGGCGATATGCTGGGGCTGAGACTGAATGATGCCCGTGACAACGGGTAGAGTGCTGTTCATCCAGTGGTAACGTATTCCAGGCCCCACTGCCCTCCCTCGTACAAAGCCTACAGGGTGCACAGGTCCATGGGCTTGGGGAGAGGGCGGTTTGGTGTTGCTCTCTAGATTGTCCCCCCGTGGGTGTTACCCGATATTGTACTGTACTGTTTGGGGGAGTGCTTTTGGTATTGATTTGGGGTATGATTGTTCTACGGTTTGGGAGTAGGGGAGGTGGGTGGGTAAAGTATGCTGGCAAGTTGGGGATGCTTCAGTGGAAGGGGCGCGGGTTTGAGGGGAATGTGTTGCATGATGATTACAAGACTTGGATGATTGCTGGAAGGTTCAGGGAGGGAATTTGGAACCGACTAGGGGGGTGGCGGGGAAAGGGTTGTTCATATGGTGCATTTGAGACATACACACTAGAGTACTGACTATTTCTGCAACACATGCGTTTCGTGGAGGCTGAGGCACAACAGAATTTATGTCATGCTGTTGGAAGATAGTACATATCATACTGTGGTCAGGCGCTTTTTCTGGTTGGGTCAGACAAGCATGCACCGATATCAATATGAAACATACGACACATGGCAGACACTGACTTTAACCTTGTCACATGGAATGTGCGGGTGCTAGGAGACCCGCGGAAGCGGTGACAGGTATTGTCATACTTGGACCGTCATACTATACACGTTGCCTTCTTACAGGAAACGTATTTCAAACCCAACACTAGTCACACCTTTGCCTGTAGATGGGCGGCTCATACAGCCTTTTCCTCTTATTCAACTTATGATAGAGTAACAGCAATTCTTGTCAAAAAAGGCACTCCATTTACTTTGGTTGGCAGCAAACAAGACACTCAGGGACGATACTGTATCCTATGGGGGAGGCTGGGACACATGGCGGTCACGATGGTGTGCAGCTATGGACCCAATACTGATGATCCTCAATACTTTACTGAGCTATGTGCCACTATAATGAGCACAAGTCCTGATCGCATAATATGGGGTGGAGATTTTAACATTGCACACGAACCTGCCATCGACAGGTCACACCCAGCCCCCCACCATTACACTAAAGCAAGGACTGAACTACACACCTTGATCAAGGAATATAACCTGGTTGATACATGGCGATACCTGCACGCTACTACACGAGAAGGCACTCATTTCACAGCACAGGCTAGGTCCTGGGCGAGGCTTGATTACATATTCATATCCCCGCAGCTCTGCCCGGCCCTGGTTAAAGCGCAGCACTTAGCCAGGACCTACTCCGATCACTCGCCTGTGAAAATAACGTTGAGGGCTGAGGACCTAGGTCCCCCGAGGTCTGCCTGGCGCCTACAGCCTACAATGCTTCAGGAGGAGTTAAGAGAGGAAACTTTGGACTTCTTCAAACGCAACAAGGACTCAGTGAGGGATGTGGAAACTATCTGGGATGCCTTTAAGGTGACCCTGAGAGGGATTTGTATAGCAAAGGGGTCGGGAGCACTTAAGAGTATATTGAGCAAACTGACTAAGTTGGAAACTGAGCTCAAAGCGCTTGAAAGATCCCTGGCAGAATGCCCAGATGGAATAATGCTATCGCAAATCAGGGAAAAACTTACAGAATACACTGATGAGGCCAAGAGAGAGTCCAAATTTAGAGGCCGACACTGGACGGCTTGCAGATACGGTGAAGGTGAAAGACCAGGGAAGGCACTTGCTGCGACAATCAGGTTGACGCGGCAACCAGATATTATAGTGGCGATTGACGGACCAGATCGGCTAGTATCCAGGGACACAACACAGGTTCTTAATGCTTTTGTCGCACATTACACCACATTATACACCACCACGAGAACGGGAAAGCTTCACTTACATGACTATTTGCCGGATATATCCTTAGGCTAGCTGAGCGATACACAGAGGAATTTTTTAAGTACCACGTTTGAAATAGACAAAGTACGAGACGCTATAATGCATATGCAGTCAGGTAAGGCTACTGGACTGGATGGGATTCCGGTAGAGTTTTATAAAACGTATATTGACTTCATGGCCCCGGTTCTGCGGGTAGTTTATGAAGACGCACTGGAGGTCGGACATCTCCCGCCATCCATGCGCGTTGCTCTTATCACGTCATTGCTAAAGCCCGGAAAGCCGGCGAATAGTTGTGATTCGTATAGGCCCTTGTCGCTACTAAATTGCAACATAAAGATACTTGCTAAACTTATTGTTACGCCCTTCAACCTCCTTCTGCCTAATCTGATTTTACCCGAACAATCGGGCTTCGTCCCTGGCAGGGCGACATCGCACAACCTACGTACATTTTTTACAATCTTGAATAATATCCATGAAGACTTGCCTATGGCTGCTATTTTTTGGGACGCCACTAAAGCCTTCGATTCTCTGGAATAGGACTATGTGTTCCAAGTATTGGAACGAATGGGCTTCCCAAATATATTTATATCTTGGATCAAACTACTATATGAGGCGCCGGTGGCCAAAGTGGCTATTAATGGAAGATTGTCTCAAGAATTCCCCATCACAAGGGGCACGAGACAAGGCTGCCCCCTGTCGCCCCTACTGTTTGCAATTGCTACTGACCCCTTGGCGGCGAGATTGCAGCAACATCATAATGACAAGGCATTGCAATGTAATCAGCGACAGATTTTGATATCAATGTACGCAGACGATATCACCCTGTACATTCGAGATCCCAGCCATAACCTAAACCCCATCCTCAGGGAGTTTATTCGATTTGGTGAACTCTCTGGCATCCAGATAAATTGGGGCAAATCGTGCTTGTTTCCCTTTACGGCGTCCACGGTGAAATTTAACTTAGACTACCCCATTGCTTGGTGTGAGGAGGATTTCAGATACCTGGGAATCCATGTGGCAAGGGACAGAGAGGAATAATTACGGATCAACTATGGCACAACCATGTCCCGTATCACTGACAACATCACACGATGGATCACCCTTCCACTGTCAATGGCAGGCAGAGCGTCGCTCATATAAATGGTTGTTCTGCCACAATTGCTTTACCTATTCCTGCATGTTCCATTCTATCCTGGAAGATATTGCTTCCAACAGCTCCGATCGGAGCTCATTTGGTTGGTGTGGGGTGGCAAGACGGCCCGGCTGCGATGGGATGTCCTCGTTAGGCCCTATAACCGAGGCGGCTTCGGTATACCCAATTTTGAATTATATTATTATTCTGCTCAGGCACACTATGCCTACTTCTGGATACACCAGCCTCGGTATATGCCCCAGATAGCGGCAGAACACTGGCTTGCTCATCCAGTCCCAATAGAAGCGGCACTATATACCCCCTCCCAGGGTAGGGATCGGATGCCTTCCACGGTGATGAGCACTGTGAATGCATGGGCTCGACTAGGAACTATGCTGAACGCAACCATGTTGTACTCACCGTTACTGCTGCTCACTTATCATCCAGACATGAAACAGGTACTGGGCACACGTGAGGTACAAATAACTTATAAGTGATTTAGTCAATTTGAGACAAAATATTGGACACCGGTTGTTTGGTGAAGACAATATATTAAGCTTTATATACGTCTTCTTTCTTTTGAATGTGTACCAAAATGCCAGCCGACACGTGTTTTGTCAACAGGGCAGTGCCTGTGACTCATCAGGGCTGAGAGCGGCACTTGTGTTCTACGCGGTGGATTGGGTAATATGGACAAATCACGAGGAATAAATGAAAGGCAAGGGTCATAAGGATGACGGGTAGCTTGCGCGCACAGTCGGGTGTGACTGAACAAATGATCTCCTGGAGAAGCGGTGTGGTTTCACGTCTCGTCGGGCTGAATGATCTGGAGATCAAAAGAACGTGTGTGGTGTTCTGGCATCCTTTGCCTGACCACCTCTGAGAGATTTTAGGGTTTCCCTCTTTACTGGCAGCACCGTTCTACTTTTGTTCTTTCCATCCATCACCACATACTCCTACTGTATTGTGTGAGCGCCCCATACTGTACAACCCAAACCCCCAGCAGAAAGTCCTATCATCCAGACATGCCCTTGCTACAAGAGACAGTTTTCCATAAACTGGCTAAACGCTTAAATGTCGCAACATGGGGAGACCTGTATCATGCAGGAATCTTTCGTACATTGGACCATCTGGGTTCTGACACGCCCCCGTCTCCTCTTGATACTTTCCTTTACATTAGATTGCTCCAGGGTCTGAAGGCAATTACGCCTGACTTCCCTAATGAGCCTGAGCCTTTGAGCCACTACAGCGTATACTGCAGGATGAAACACCAAATAAACTGGTATCTACGATTTACAGAACTGTACATACATTAAGAGAAATACCACCGCTCGCGGCCAAGACACATTGGGATCGGGAGTTAGGCGTGGTACTCACGGATCTACAATGGAAATTTTGCTTACAACAAACTGAACGCAGATTCAGAATAATACACTACAAATTCATACACAGACTTTATTACACTCTGGTCCGCATGCACAGGTTTCACCTACGGGACACCGACACCTGTGACAGATGTCACACCCCAGGGGCTGACTTCCTGCATTTGGCATGGGAGTGTGGGAGTGTGCAGGCCTACTGGCATCAGGTATTTGTAGCGGTGTCCAAGATGATACATACGGACATAGTGCCCTCTCCAGTGCTTGCTTTGCTGGGGTATGTAGAACTGATACCAGCGACACACCGTAAATTTATTGCACTGGCATTCCTGGTGGCCAAGAGGAGAGTAGCCTGCAGATGGGGTAGAGCCAGAGCCCCTAAATTCAAAAACTGGTTACACGATCTCACATACTGTCAGGAACAGATTTCTACATATTCTGAGCTACTGCCGGTTTCCTCCAGGCCGGCTGATATTTGGGCCCCATTGCAGTGCTATCTGCTGGAGAGTGACGACCCCATCAATGCAGAAATACCACATTCCTCACAGACATAAAGCCTTAATGAGGTGGACCTCTGAACACTCACACTAATGATTTGACACAAGGGAGTTAGGGGTGGATTACGGGACTAGATATTGGCTGACTGATGATACACTACGGGCCATACGACCTAGCCTACAGGGCACGGTTCATTTAGATTGCTTGTTTATTTTACGAATCCCTCTCGTACATGCAAAGGTGAATAGCTCTGCACTAGACCAAAATGGGAAACTTATATTACTGAGTAACTACTATTGCCACATGGACTTTGCATTAAAGCACGGACAATGGTACACGGATGAGGGCGTATTCCAACTGCTCCATAGTTTGTATTGACATGTATTTTATACCCTGCTGTTGGTCCGGATACATGTGCGCATTGATGACTATGTACTGTAATGTATGACTGTGAATGCACCATTCTTGTTCCACTAAAAATCTCCAAAATAAAATTTAAAAAACAAAAATAAAAAATAAAAAAAGTAGTAAAAACGTCACAAAAAAAAAGTATGTAAGCGTACATTGTGCATTCGAACGTGTTCTTTTTCCCACGCCATCATGAAATGTAGAATCCCTAAAGTATGTTTTCACAGGAGGTCAAAGAGAGGTAAACTGCTGTTTCAACTCTTTCCCTTCCTTCTAATAGCTGCGATTCCGAGTGAAGGGAAATATTTTTGGGAGTAAATTTATGATGAAGGTAGTTTTAAGCCGCCCATGAGTGGCAGCCCAAATACACCTCTTGCATGCGAAGTCTGGTAAAAGCCATCAAGATAGAAATGTATTTTCAGAATTGGTGGATTTATTGAAATGTTTTAGCTTCGGTGAGACTGCACTAGCAATGTTCTGATACAGCCGTGCTCTGCGCGGTCGGAGATTACTTCCCGCCTGCAATTTTAACAATTGTGGGGATATTTTTCATCTCCTGACAATCGCATAAATAATGACACCACTTATGAGAAGAGCTGAACACTTTATTTTGATGTAAACCCAAAGGCGGAGGACGTTGAGGAGAGCAGATTTAAGCGAAGTTTAACATTGTGAGGAATTATGATTTCCATATAAAACCATCCTGGAAACGTAACCTTAATATGACACTAAAGTGCGCTGCAACCGAGTGATATGGTGAAAAAAATGAAAGATTGGTAACTTGATGATAAAAGACACCTTACCTGACCCTTTCCTTAACTATTAGAACACAAGGAGAAGCTGATTTATTTCGAATCCTGTTCTAATTTAATGAATCTTACTTTCATTTTTGTGTTTTTATCTTTGGTTCTGTATTTGTCTCTTGATGCTAATCACTGACGCATAAATTGCATTTATGCATCCTGATTTCATGCGTCCCCCTGCTAGATTTTCTTTTTCAAGTCAATCACTGGCATGGCCTGCAGTATATTACACTGGGAAGCACCCTTCCCACAGCTTCAGAAGGGGGCACCAAAGTCTCAAACATGGACTTGTTACTGGGGAGCTGGAGACAGAGGGGAGTGGCAACATGGCAAAATGTAATTTCCCCTTGAGTTCTAAGAATATTCTTTACAGCACAGCCAATACTACGAGTTCTCCATGTAGTTTCTAAAGGCTCTTTTCTGAGAGCCTGCACTAAACTGCTTGGTTTGCCCAAGGTGGAGTAGAATCTGTTCAATTCAGAGGGGCAGATTTACAAGCCCCTTGCGCCACTTTTGCGTCATTTTTAACATGGGAAAATTGACGTAAGGGTGGCGCAAGGGGCTTGTAAATAAGCCCCAAACTCTTTGGCTGTTGGAATATGGCTGAGTAAGTCTGTCTTTACTCGCATTGGCCTGTCTCCTCCCAAGCCAGGTTCAATGCTTCCATACATCCACACTTTAGATTTGAGGGCATCACTGTCATAATAACCCTTTCACTTTTTTCCTACAAGAAAATAATATGTGAACGTGGAAAACGTTCTTGCGCATCTTTTGCAATTGAGGTGAGCTGAAACACAATGGGCTCCCGCTCCATTTCGAAAGCTTTCTGTCATCAGCAGGTGTGAGTTACCACTGGAACTTCAGGGCCAAGCCACAAGTAAGTTGATGATGTCACTAGAGGGGCACAGTTTTTATGTTACAGAAACCTGCATAAACGGTCTTTAGAAAACTTTTCAGCATTTCATAGTTACTGAAGTTTTTCCTCCTGGGACATCCACATCATTAGACATGTGCGACTTTGCGCAGTGCTTAATTTGTAAGAGAATAATTGCCAGGGGCTCAAAGCTGTGTTCGGAAGCTCTCAGGCGCCGCTATTGAATGTTGGGTTGCCGAATACAAGGCAGCACGGTCTTGATAACACCTCATGTCTCTTAAATCCACCACCAGACCACCCCCTCCCTTAATCTCAATCTTGATGGTTTTTTGCTTCCCTGCTTTCTCCCTTCATCGACTATTTCATTTTCTGTCTTTCACTCCCTCTGTCTTCCCTCGTTTTGTCTGTGTGTCTTTCTTGCTCTGGCTCAGTCTGTTGGGGGAAAATAAGTGCTGGAAATATTGAGTTTTTTCTCCTCTGCATTGCTGCTGTGCAAAGAAAGGCTCTGTGGAATGTAACCTTTGCTGATACTCTGTACACATTTGGGAGTAAATACATTTTATTGTAAATATGCAAATAGTGTGAAGTGTACTCTGAAGGTTCGTGTTTACCTTGCTGGGTTTTATTAGGATGAAATTTATCTCACAGGAAAACTGTCTCTGTGGGGAATAAAATGTTGCACACTCATATGTCTCTCTCACACTCACACACACACACACACACAAACACACTCTGTCTCACTTAAGATTTAGGCCCACCATTATATATTTGATCCCCGGCCGCGCCAGATTCAATTGCTAACAGAGGTAGACTTAAAAGACCATTGCAGCAGCAAATCCCAGGACTGTCACTGGACCCGACATGGATAGGCTTGGCGACAGGACTCACTGAGGACAGTAGTTGCCGCAGTGGCTCGCGGTCTTAACTTCCCTCTCCATCACTCTTGTTCAGCAGAGTTGCTGCAAGTGAAGTTAAGAAGTAAGTGAGACAGTCAATGGTGCAGTGCAGCCACCCGAGTGTGTATGCTAAATTATTTGATTACTTAAGGCAGGGCATGATCAGCAGCTGCCTGCGGTCAGTGGGTGCGGGTTCTGTTACAGAACTCACTGTAGTTCAGACGTTTGCAGTGCCCTGGCATGGCTTCATGTTCCACTATTTCTAATTTATTTTGCATATGTTTAAGATATTTTTACTGTTCTGTTTTCTGTTCCTCCGTGTCTGAAACTCAGGCTGCCCACTGTCTATTTAAATGCAGAGCACATCAGCCTGCACGCCCTCCCCTCCGCTGACTACATCCTCCTCGGGGACCTCAACTTCCACCTGGAGAACAACAATGACCGCAATACCACCACCCTGTTTGACAACCTCGCCAAACTCGGACTCAAGCAGCTGGTGACCACCCCCACCCACCTCGCCGGACACACACTCGATGCCGTCTTCTCATCCAGCAAAGACATCGCCTTCAGCCACGCCACCGGACTCCACTGGACGGACCACAGCTGCGTCCACTTCAGCTTCAGAAGGACCACGATCCACCACCACCAGCAACAGGTTGCACGAAGAAGCTGGAACAAGATCACGGCCGACCAGCTCACCGCAGCCCTGAACCAGCACCCTCCCGCCAGCTCCGCGAACCCCAGCCAGGCCGCCGACAACCTCACGAAGTGGATCAGCAACTGCGCAGACGACCTCGCCCCACTGAGGACCCCGCCCAGCAGACCCGGCAGCAAGAAAGCATCCTGGTTCACCGACGAACTCAAGAGCTCCAAGAAGAACTGCCGAGCTCTCGAGAAAGCATGGAGAAGAGACCCAACACCGGACAACATGACCACCCTCAAGCTCGCCACTCGAAAACACCATCAACTGATTCGCGCCACCAAGAAAACAGCATTTAAGGAAAGACTGGACAACAACGCACACAACAGCAAGGAACTCTTCAACATCGTGAAAGAGCTCTCCAACCCCAACGCCGGAATCAATGACATCACCCCATCACAAGACCTCTGCAACTCCCTCGCCTCCTACTTCCACAACAAGATCGCTGACATACACAACAGCTTCAGCACACAACCAACGCTCCCCACAACCGCACCAACGCCCCCCACCACCACCCTCAGCGCCTGGACCCCTATCAACACCGAAGACACCATCCGCACAATGAACTCCATCCACTCCGGATCTCCAACCGACCCCTGCCCTCACCACGTCTTCAACAAAGACGATGCCGCCATCGCACCCCAGCTACGGGACATCATCAACGCCTCCTTCGACACCGCAACCTTCCCTGAGAGCTGGAAGCACGCCGAACTCAGCGCTCTACTAAAGAAACCAACAGCAGACCCCACCGAACTCAAGAACTACCGCCCCATCTCGCTCCTCCCGTTTCCAGCCAAAGTCATTGAGAAGACAGTCAACAAGCAGCTGGCCGCCTTCCTCGAGACAAATGGATCCCTCGACCCCTCACAGTCGGGCTTCAGGGCCAACCACAGCACCGAGACCGCCCTCATCGCTGCCACCGATGACATCCGTGCCCTGCTTGACAACGGAGAAACAGCGGCCCTCATCCTCCTAGACCTCTCCGCGGCATTCAACACTGTCTGCCACCACACCCTAGTGCAATGCCTCAGGAACGTCGGAATCCAGGAGAAGGCACTGGAATGGATCATCTCCTTCCTCGCTGGAAGAACACAGAGAGTTCGCCTACCCCCGTTCAGGTCAGAGGCCACCGAAGTCATCTGCGGCGTTCCTCAAGGCTCCTCGCTCAGCCCCACCCTCTTCAATGTCTACATGAGCCCCCTTGCGGCCATCGCACGCCAACACAACCTCAACATCATCTCCTACGCCGACGACACACAGCTGATCCTCTCCCTGACCAACGACCCCGCCACCGCCAGAGCCGACCTACACGAAGGGATGAAACACGTAGCCGAATGGATGATGACTAGCCGCCTGAAACTGAACTCAGACAAGACGGAAGTTCTCATCCTGGGCTCCTCGCTCTCCGCCTGGGACGACTCCTGGTGGCCACCCGCCCTGGGCTCCGCACCCAAACCAACAGACCACGCACGCAACCTGGGCTTCATCCTGGACTCCTCCCTCTCCATGACCAGACAAGTCAACGCCGTCTCCTCGTCTTGTTTCAACATCCTGCGCATGCTACGTAAGATCTTCCGGTGGATCCCCACCGAGACCAGGAAGACGGTCACCCAGGTCCTCGTCACCAGCCGTCTGGACTACGGCAACGCCCTCTACGCCGGAACCACCGCCAAGCTCCAGAAGAGACTCCAGCGAATCCAGAACGCCTCAGCAAGACTCATCCTCGACATCCCCAGACGAAGCCACATCTCCAGACACCTGAGAGACCTGCACTGGCTCCCGGTCAACAAGAGAATCACCTTCCCCCTCCTCACCCACGCACACAAAGCCCTGCACAACCAAGGCCCGAGTTACCTCAACAGCCGCCTCAACTTCTACGCTCCCACACGCCACCTTCGATCGACCAGCCACGCCCTCGCCGCCGTCCCCCGCATCCGAAGAGCCACAACAGGAGGAAGATCCTTCTCCCACCTGGCCGCCAAGACTTGGAACTCCCTCCCGACCCACCTCCGCCTGACCCAAGACCACCTCGCCTTCAGGAAGCAGCTCAAGACCTGGCTGTTCGAGCAGTAGCGGACCCCCCCTCCCCAAGCGCCTTGAGACCCTCCGGGTGAGTAGTGCGCTATACAAATGCTATGATTGAAAGCGAACAGATAAAGGATTACTTGTCATTCTTTAACCATTACTGCTGTACTCACCACTCCCTGCCTACCTCGATGTCTAGAATCATTTAGTTTATCCTAGCATGCATGTACTAGTTTAGAATGCACAGCTGAAACTGTGGAGCACATAAAGACCGAGTTCCTTAACACAGATGGAACAAGCGGTGCATGACTCACATTTGGGGGTCCACTGACACTACTAATCACTATACTGCAGGGCACCACCCCACCTAGGGGGCGTGGCGCCGTTAGTGGCAGCCAAAGGGCCGCGCAGGGTAGGGACCTCTTCCGGGTCGCGCGACCCGGAAGGAGATATTTCTAGGAAACAGGAAGGGCGTCAGGTAGGATCAGGGTGACCCGGAAGTAATCTTGGAGCGCGTGGCTTGAAAAGCCAGTGAGGCAGAATTCGCCCCCTCTTTGTTCACTCTACCTCCCAAGAGTCGGACGTCGCGTAGGAAGTTACTGCTGGAACCGTGTGGCGGCAGCTTGGACGCGTGTAAAGCCAGCCAACTTCAGGTGCAGTTGAGTGGGCCTCGCAGTGTGATAGGGTATTAGTTAATTTTATGCAGTGATCCTTGCGTGGGTGTGAATTAGCATGGAGCAAGGAGATGAACGATGTGATTGAGGTCGCGGATGAAAAACGAGCTTGTTAATTCGGGCCCAGGTGCAATTAAAGGGACGCCGCGTGGGAACGTAGGCCTGCATGGGCACGGGAACTTGGGCCGAATACAGCGGACTGATTAAGCGGTTTGATGTTGGTGAGTGCGTAAGCGTGCATGGGCGATGATATTACAAAGGTATATTCAGTATCGGAGCTGGGTCCCCGCAAATGAATGATGTTAGCGGTGTGGAGCAACCAATATTGGACCCATAATAATAACTTCTCAGAATCGGTCCCTCGAGCAGCATTTCGGTCCCATACGGGGCCTTAAAAGGGCACGACGTGTGGATGAAAGGGGTATCGGTGCGCGAGAGTGTGATCGGAGCGAGCAGAGTGGACATTGCGGGCCAAAGAATGAGGGATGATCGGGGTTTCCGGTTTCTGTTACAGCACACGAGTACAAGGAAAGGGGGCACTTTTGCAGCGTTAGCGCGATTAAGGGCCTTTTCATGCGGCGCAGTGAGCTGGGGTCAAACAGTGCGCGCCATCGAGGTATCAGGAGGGGGCAACTCCCGTTGTAGAAAAGGCACATGAGTACAATAAAAGGGGCAGTTTAGCGGCAGTAGCGTCTTAAGGGGCTTATCGCAGAGTGCAATTAGTAGTATTTACCCAGCGGTGCTGGTTTGCAAGGAGCCGGGGACGAAATTTCCATGTAAGTGGGGGTTTTACCGTGCAGCAATCGATAGTGGAAATGAGTCCACCCTGCACAATGTATCAACATATAGGGCGGGTATAACAGCAAATCTGGATGGTTTAATTTTCGGCAGTAGGTATGGCGGCAAACAGGTTGCTACCCCTGAAGGTATGATCAGTCATAAAGGGAAGGACTAACACTTTTTCTATTTTCATTAAGTGCAGAATGCCGCCAAAACGGCCAACGAAGGGCAAGGGGGCCAAGGCTAAAAGAGACGATTATCTGGCATTGACAGAGCTGCTGGAGTTTACGAAAGACAAAGGAGTCGATTGGGCACTAAAGACATTAAGAGAAGGGGCAGGAACGGATGCCCAAGAGGAAAAAGGGAGAGGCAAGCGAGTCTGGCGCACACCGGAAAGATTTAAAGAAGCGTCAAGGGAAAAGCGGCCCAGAGCAGGGGACTCGCAGGCGGCATCCTCAGGTGAGAAAGAGGTGGTTGAGACAATAGACTTGGTTCCGAACACAGCCCAAGGAAACAGTGTCCCACTGGCGGGTACAGGTGGGGGAAGCAACACACAGTCTAACGTTGCGCAGCCAGGAGGGGCTCCTGTCCCAAATGCGGAGGCGCCCGGCGCACAGGTACCCCTGCCTCTAGTGGTCGCACATCCAGGTAGCGGAATAGCACAAGTCTGGGTGCAGTCTGGGGGGGGTAGCACAATCCCCAGGAGTACTAGCGACAACATCACACGGGCAGGCAATTAATAATTGCCCAGCTAGCGCAATGGTGCCCACCGCAGCTTACCCAGGGTTCGTGGGACCGGTGGTTATGGGACCATCCCCAAATGTAGTACCGATGTCCCCACATGGGGCAAACAGTCAACAACGGCACAAATTTGGCAGGGGCATCAGGAAATCATGTTCAGGGAGCGACAGGAACGGTGGCGATTGGGCAGCCTTCACTAGCTTCCAGCCCTTTAATTTATGGTTCCACGTCCATGACTCTATCGCCCTCTGCGGGGATCACATGGCATGTACCCTCGGAAACCAAGGAAAAGATTTTAAAGGGAGAGTATATTGATGTTTTTGATTTCATTAATGCTGGGGTGGTCCAAGGTAAGGCCAGGGTAGGTAAGGAAGGCGAGTATAAGCAAAAGAAGGTATGGGTGGACTGGTCGATAAAGAATTGGATTACAGGATTCGCCATCCATGCGTCCATCATGGCAGAGCGGTACCCCGCGGTGGTGCCTCAGTTGATCAGTTACATATCCTTGATACATGGGGCGGCTTCTGAGTTCCCAGACACAGGGTGGTTACAATATGACACCAAATTTCGGCAAATTAAGGCAGTACACCCAGAGATAGCATGGGACCAACGCGAGATGAATGTGTGGCATGCATTATTTTATTCAACGTTGCCCGTGACCAAGACTAGTTACCCATCTCACAATCAGTCCTTTTGGAACGATAGGGGGGCAGGAGATAAAAAACAGGCCTGCTGGCTGTATAAAAAGAATGAGTGCACCAGGGGGACAACGTGCAGATTCATGCATTCCTGCTCCTTCTGTGGGGGTCCGTCTCACCCAGAGATCAAATGTTTCAAGAAGTCAGGAAGACCAAGGGAGCAGCAGGCCCATTCCGCAGCCAAAGGGCGGCCTCCTCAAACATCAGAGAGATCTGCCAACACCCATTAAGACGCACGTCCTAACACACCTCCTTAGCAAGTATGACAAGCTCCAAGATGCCCAGTTTTTACACAATGGTTTTATGTTTGGTTTCCGTATCCCATCCTTAGCTACCCCCACCAATGTTCCCCCGCGCAACCAATGCTCAGTGCTTCAGAACATGGAGGCAGCAGAACAGAAAATAATGAAAGAGGTTGCCTTGGGGAGGGTGGCGGGACCCTTCAAACAGTTGCCAAAACCAGATCTGGTATGCTCACCGCTGGGGTTGGTACCAAAAAAAGAGAAAGGGAAGTTCCGCCTGATCCATAATTTGTCAAGCCCCGCAGGTTTATCTGTCAATGACAAGCTTAACCCAGACCTATGCACAGTGCGTTATACAATGTTTGACACCGCAATCCAAAAGTTACAGGCGATGGGGGAAGGGGCCTTAATGTCCAAGTCCGATATCGAGGCGGCATTTAGGCTCCTGCCAGTACACCCTGAGGATACCAAGTTCTTGGGTTTCACCTTCAGGGGAGATTATTTCATTGACCTTTGCATGCCCATGGGCTGTTCAATCGCTTGCGCAGTATTTGAGACTTTTGCCAGGTTTTTAGAATGGGCAGTGCAACAATTCCTGACAACAGACAAGTCCCATGGGGTGGTACACTACCTAGACGATTTTTTGTTCCTGGGTCCTCAGGGCTCGCAGTCATGCAGGAAGGCCCTGCTGGGCTTCCAGCACCTGGCAAAAGCCCTGGGAGTGCCACTGGCAGCTGAGAAGACGGAAGGGCCAACTACTTGCTTAACTTTCCTAGGCATAGAAATTGACACTAGAGAAGGAGTATGTAGGCTTCCCAGGTCGAAGGTGTCTGCCTTCAAGGCAGCCATTGACGCTTGCTTGGGGACAAGGAAGGTTACGCTGCACCAACTGCAAGTCCTGGTGGGACAACTGAACTTCGCCTTGAGAGTCATAACGATGGGCAGGGCCTTCTCTAGGAGCATAGCAAGGGCAATGTCGGGACTTCGCGCCAAACATCATAGAGTTAGGTTGTCAGCAGAGGTGAGGAATGACTTGAACACTTGGAAGGACTTCCTGGAGAATTTTAATGGGTCCGTGATATGGCAAAGGACGAGTTCCTGAAACGCGGAGCTAGAATTGTTCACAGATGCGGCAGGCAGCGTGGGCTTCGGGGCAGTTTTAGGTCACAAGTGGTGCATGCAACATTGGCCGGAGGAATGGGCCCGTCATGGTTTGACACGCAATGTTACCTTCTTAGAACTGTTTCCCATAGTGGTGGCCTTGCATCTGTGGGGAGATATGCTTGCAAATAGGCACATTGTTTTCTGGTCTGACAGCATGTCGGTGGTGATGGCAATTAACAATCAGAGAGCGACTTGCACATGGGTGCTACGCCTGTTGAAAGAATTGGTGTTGCAATGTTTGTGGCTCAATGTATATTTTACTGCTAGGCATGTACCGGGGGTAGACAACCAAGCCGCTGACGCCTTGACCCGTTTTAAGTTGGCAGAATTCCGCACACACTGGCCGCAAGCAGACAGAGAGATGACAAACTTCCCGGCGGGACTATGGAAGCTTGGTGCCCCTCAGCCCCTGAATTGATTACAGCATCACTGGCCCACAAGACTAAGAGTATGTATGAGAGGTCGTGGCAGTTATACCAAGACTACTTAAAAGGGGATGGTTTAGTTGAGTTGTTCTCACCTGTGTGCGTCTTGGACTTTATAGTGCATCAGAAAGCTAGCGGAAAGTCAGTGGCAATGATGAAAAGACAGCTGTCAGCAATGGCATTCTATGCTGGTTTAGGGGGGGTGGCAGACCCAACAAAAGATCAGAGAGTGAGGAGAGCTGTGAAGGGATGGGAACGTTTAACCCCGGGGGCGAAGGATTCAAGAAGACCCATAGACGTGAGCAGGCTGGTAAACATCCTGAAGATTTTGCCAGAGATTTGCTTCTTCCCATACGAGATTCAATTATTCAGGGCCGCGTACGCTTTAGCCTTCTTTGGGGCACTCAGGATCTCAGAATTGCTCCCTGCCTCTAAGGCTGATAGGGAAGGGGGCATACGGTGCGAAGATTTGATTTTGGCAGGGAACGTCCTGAGAGCCAGGGTCCGGAGATCAAAGACAGACCCGCTGGGTAAAGGTATTTGGTTGCAATTGGCCATGGTAACCGGGGTGACATACTGTCCGGTAAGATTAACAAGGGAATTCTTGCAAGTCAGGCCTCAAGGGGGCGACAACAGAGTTCTGTTACATAGAGACGGTTTACCCCTCACTAGATTTCAGTTCACCAGGGTATACAAGCTGGCGTTGACAAGGCTGGGCGTAGATTCAACCGATTTCACATCCCACTCATTCCGTATCGGGGCAGCAACTACAGCGGCGGGCCTGGGGCTCCCAGAGGAAACAATTAAGAGGCTAGGTCATTGGAAGTCAGTGTGTTATGAGCGTTATGTTCGCCCGCAATTAGTTTGAGCGTCGCAGCGTGCCGCCCCTATCTTCCGCAGTGCAGTTTTGACTCTTTTCCCTCTCAAAGTTGCTCTAGGTACCACGTCCCAGAGGCCCCAAATATGCTGGTGCAGCCATTCTTTTATTCGCAGGGCGGGGCTGGTCTACAGGAAATCACGCGAGAGAAAAAGGCAGGAGGCACTAGGATTTGACCACCATTGGGTGGGGATAGGTGGACAACATTTAGCTGAAGCGCCTAACGATTTGCGGGGGGCCATGAAGAGAGGCATGCCTACCCCCGATCTATTAGTGTTACATTCTGGAGGCAATGATATGATCCCGGCGGGGAGGAGGGGCGTAAAAGAGTCATTGTTTACCGTGCTAGCAGCAATTAGGAATATGTTGCCAAATGCGATCTTGCTATAGTACGAAGTCATTCCAAGGCAAGTATGGGCATGGGGCGCACCTCCGAAGGCAGTGAATAAGTCAGTGAAGAGGTTAAATCAGTCCGTGGCGGACATCCTTAAGAAATCAAGCACACGTACCATAAGGCACAAGTTAATACAAACTTCAAGACCAGAACTATACTCCGCGGACGGTGTGCACCTGTCTGAAGCAGGTAATGAGCTTTTCATACAGACCGTGCTAGGGGCCATCGCGGAAGCATTTGAGTGCAGGGGGGGAGGTCGAGTCCGCCAGTAAGCGCCTCGCCCTGTGGCGGGGTCCTGGACAAGAGGTATCACAGGAACTCCTTTGGTTGGTGCCATTTTAGACCCCAGAACAGGTCTTAGAAATCATCATGGGCTCCGGGCTGGCGGGAGAATTGGGGCTGACCTGCTGGTGGCCCTGGTTTCTCTAGCCCTACCCTGGAAGCCGTTGGTTGCCACAAATGGTGACAGATTATTGACCTGCGGCTCTGTTGACCGGAGGGCGGTTAACTTAAAGAGAGCAGGCTATCTTGGTTGTGGCCTGCTGGCACAGCCCGAAGGTCAAGCAAAAGGCCCCTTGGAGAGCGGGCTGTAAATATAATGACTATGTATATATGTGTGAGTATTTGAATACTGTGAAGTTGATAAACAAGTATTTTAAAGAGTTTGCAATAAATAAGAGAGGCCAATGGAGTAATTGGCCAGAACTGTAATATAATAAAACGTACACACTGTGAAAACCAAACATGACTCAGGTGTCTATATTGAAAGGGTGGAGAAATGGTAATTGGGGTGAGTGCACTTTGTATGCCATCTATCCATCTATGCAGGGCGCCACCCGACCTAGGTGGCGTGGCGCCGTTAGTGGCAGCCAAAGGGCCGCGCAGGGTAGGGACCTCTTCCGGGTCGCACGACCCGGAAGGGGATATCTCTAGGAAACAGGAAGGGCGTCAGGTAGGGTCAGGGTGACCCGGAAGCAATCTCGGAGCGCGAGGCTTGAAAAGCCAGTGAGGCAGAATTCGCCCTCTCTCTGTTCACTCTACCTCCCAGGAGTCGGACGTCGCGTAGGAAGTTACCCACCCACCCATCCCTGAGTTAGGGCTTCAGATTAGGCGGGGTCCTGGACAAGAGGTATCACAGGGACTCCTTTGGTTGGTGCCATTTTTGACCCCAGAACAGGTCTTAGAAATCATCATGGGCTCCGGGCTGGCGGGAGATTTGGGGCTGACCTGCTGGTGGCCCTGGTTTCTCTAGCCCTACCCTGGAAGCCGTTGGTTGCCACAAATGGTGACAGATTATTTACCTGCGGCTCTGTCGACCGGAGGGCGGTTAACTTAAGGAGAGCAGGCTATCTTGGTTGTGGCCTGCTGGCACAGCCCGAAGGTCAAGCAAAAGGCCCCTTGGAGAGCGGGCAGTAAATATAATGACTATGTATATATGTGTGAGTATTTGAATACTGTGAAGTTGATAAACAAGTATTTTAAAGAGTTTGCAATAAATAAGAGAGGCCAATGGAGTAATTGGCCAGAACTGTAATACAATAAAACGTACACACTGTGAAAACCAAACATGACTCAGGTGTCTATATTGAGAGGGTGGAGAAATGGTAATTGGGGTGAGTGCACTTTGTATGCCATCTATCAGAAGGTGCAGGGTGCTCGCCCAAATTCCAGGCAACAGTACAGTAATTCACAGCAGAGCACATCAGGTTTCCATTTTTCTGGGATCTTATCTGTAAGTCAACTGAGCTGGCCAGCATAGAAGGATGGAATTGCATAGATTGTGTGTTTTTGGTAATTTCATTTGTCCCTTTTAAACATGACGTCATGTGTGAACCCTCAGCTGACACACATGCACCAAGGTGCAAGTGGGGGTGTTGGCACTAGTCACTACCATGTTATGGTGCGTATGTGTACAAAACGTAGATGTGCTGTATGTTAGGAAAAAGGCAGATTCCACCCCTTCACTTTGGACGCAGGTCAGCACAACCATATTACATCCATTGCTGCCCAGTGGCAAAAACTGCCAAATGAGAGCCTGTGTGTGCATTCTACAGTGTCAAAGACCCTCACAAATGCAACACCTTGTAAAATGAAGAGTCCAAACACCCTGTTGAAGCAAGTCAACCCCTGTCTTTAGTCTGTGTATTCTCATGTAAATACCATGGTCATGAAGCATAAGATGTATCCTTGACCTGTGAAGCTGAGAAATAGTGTCATTTATTAACCTCTCAAGATCATGTATATCATGCTACATTATATCACGCATCATATACACACATCACATCCTATGTGAACACCATTTTGTTTCGCACAAACCACAATATCAGTCATCCAAGGCAGCCCCAGACTGTGCAGCAAGATGCAGCCTCATGCACAAACTATAACTCCCATGGCAGCCAAAAAAAACAGTTATCATAAGAATAATGTACCTCTCTTTGAGCAATGCTGCACAGGTTCTGCCAGCACAGCCACAAAACCCTAGACACTGAATCATGTAGAAATATAGCCTACACTGTCCACAAGAAGTGTGGCATTGTAGTGTAGTTAGTCTACCAGTTGCACTGTACAGCGCACGATTAACACATATCTCTAACCCCTTGTGTATTGTGACCATAGTGGTCACTGTGCACTGCTATGTGTACACATTGATACCCACTCACTATTCTTCCCATAGCAGTAGACATTGAACATCATTGACTCCAACTCTCAATACAAAATATGTGTGACTGAAGTATGCCACATCACCTGCTCCCGTTACATGTTGTCAATCCGACAGGTATCAGTTCAGGAATGCCACGAGTAGCCAATAATAGACACAATAGCTGAATGTGAGACATGCCTACTCAATGGTAAATTGACTACTATTACTGGTGACCAATCATCACCTGCATGACATTGGCACTCACCAGTATAACAAATAGTAAGTGCATTACATAGGGCAACACACCTGTATGTGTAGCACAGTGTCAGTCATTACCAATCCCTACTAGTGTGTATGCCACATAATGCCATAGCACAACTTTTACAGTAAGCAAGGTGTATGAATGAATCTGAACACATCACAGAATGGACATGAATGTTGGGTCATCCCTTGTGATGACTCTTAATTAATTATACACTTCCTTCCTTTGCAGTGGATCAAGGATACGCTCTACTGTGCTGTAGATCAGGAATACTCTGAAAAACCCACAAACAAAAGTCCCAGTGGACCTACAATCATGCCCTATGCAGCACCAAGTTCATCACTGAGAGGACATTTGAAGATTTAAAATCCCGCTTCCGGAGCCTTGACATATATGGAGGCAGATTGCTATAGTCGCCACCTATGGTGTTCAAAATAATATTGGTGTGCTGCATATTGAACAATATATGTGTAAGGACAAATGTGCTATGGGCTGGCGACAATGGAGTGCTGGAACTGCCGGACGATGAGGAGGAGGAAGAAGAGGAGCCTCATCGAACTTTACCATCAGTTGGCGCAACACTGCGTAGGGACAACATCATCAGCAATTTCTTCACAGAAGTATGACCGAAGTATATGATATCACACAATGATGACAGATCTAACATTGTTAATCTATTTGTAAGTAAATTTTAAGCAGTGCTACTGTGTATGAATTTGATTCCATAGTCACAATAAACATCTAAACATTCTCATATGACCTGCTACTAATTGTCACACAGATAATATATGTAGGTATGTGTAACAAACACCATTGGCTTCATCTGATTCAAATTAAATATTGTGTATGCCATCTACCTGTAGCAGATAGTCCTCCATTGCCAGCCACAATTAACATGGTGTGGTAATGTTGATAGTGTACAATGACTGTGTGTGTGTCTCTTGCTTCTAGCCATTTGTACGGTCTCATACTTGTGGCCAATAGTAGAGGTCACTCATAGTATGATAACTTTGAAGTGTTCCACACAGTATGTACATGGGAACACAGTCACAAAATTACAGACTACATAGGCTATATCTTTAACGGTATCCACATGTCGAATCCATTAGGTGATCTCATATCACACATACAATTACTACATACTATACTTTGCCAGTGCAACAGCGTTGAATGTGAATACCCACAGCTATGCACAAGCAACACCACCTTGATACATTGTGTAGGTACGGTGTGATTTACGCAGACTTACTATCAGCAATGTGTAGAAGGTCACGCCAAGCATGCATGGTGATCTACCATAACACAATGAGCATGATTGAGGAGCATAAAATGATGACACTGCAACTTTCCTGTGGGCTATGGCCCTTGGATATGAATTACAGATCCTCAAACAATCAAATGGCATAATCCATACATCTCCTTCCAAATGTGTCCAGCCATTCACTGCACACTCCCAAATTTTCCCACAGGCTGATGCCTCCACTGTGGGACATGGCGCTCTTTGTCAGTAGGCTGAGCTGTCATATATGTGGGTGCACTGACTCCATGGCAGTGGTAGTCTGTCACATACGACGGGGTAGCTAATACAATGTGAATGGGCACTAAGACTAATTAAGCATACAGGGCACCTCTGGTAAGGTGCGCCCTTGTGCTACCACAGTGTTTGGGCACTATGCATAGTACGATCCGTGAACAGGATGAACCCACACACATTTTCACACTGAACAAACATAGTAAACACATGCAAAGACTGTTAACAGGTCAACTCCACTATACACACCCAACACTGCAATCCCTGTGCATTATTACATGCATTGTGCATCCCAACCCAACAAAAAACACTTTTGACCTATTGGGTCAAACAAAAAATTACTCATGACCATTACGCATGTTTTTCCCAGCCTTCACATCAGCCAAAAATTACGCTTACCAGCCGATGCATACTAAAAACCACATTGTGTCTTGTCAGGCCTTGTATGAAATTGATGCATTGATTGGTAGTGTCAAATAAAACAACATATCGCCTGAAAACGTGACACATCTGCCCAGGTATGGAAGTAATGGATAAAGGGAAGTGATGTAATGGATTCTGCATGCTGCAAACCATGAACTGTAAAGTTACTTTTCTTTTCACTTTAAGTCACAGTTTTTCTGTCTGAGCTTGGGTGTGCTGGTGATTGGTTGGGCTGGAGGGTGGTTTTGGTGTGGTTAGAGCTGGTCTGTCGAGTCTTCTGTCCCTGTCGTGTCCCTCAAGTCCTTTTTGGGCTTGTTGTATATTGTTGTGTATTGTCCTGTGTGCTGTTGGGTATTTATCTTTTGGGGTATATTTGTTATAGGGGTAGTATAAGGATTTTATGGGGTTTAGTTTTGATTGATGTTATAATTTGTGTTGAATTAGGCTGTGGAAGAGTTGGTCTCACCCTATGACTGAACAGGAGTGTGGGATCTTCCTGTGACTGATCACACATTACCTGCGTGCCATGGGAGCCATGGGGGCCTTGTCTTCCAGGAATACAATGAAAAGGTCCACTGGGAGTGTATACGTTTCCAGATGCAGACTTCACTGGGCCAATGTGGTCGGCAGGTAGTCTGACCTCCTCAATTATGTTGTTTTAAAGAAACAAGGGAACCCTCTAGGTAATCAAGGACCAGGGGTAACAGTTTTATCAAGAAACAAAAGGTCCTTAACTTAACATAATAAACAAAAGGCAATTAATGAATTATAGACAACAATGTGCGCTATAAGCAAAAATGTACAGCCGGACAATGATTTAATCAATGTTAGAAATTCAACAGAATAAGGTGAACAATTATACAGTAGGATACAATCCTGTATCCAGTACATATAACACATAGAGGACAAAACCAAGAAAAATAAAGGGGGTAATTGCAGGCAATTATATAACGAGGAGACGCTAGTAAAGAGTTCGAAATTAACCTAGCTGACCTCATGTAGGAAACACAGTTGGGTAACACAATGGGAAAACTAGTGTGTGACTATATAAACTGTCAACGGCGTTTCGATCCTGTACAGAAATAAAAGGATCATCATCAGGACTAAGGGTACATTGCCTGAGTGTAAACCATACAAGCCTTATGTTTGGCAGGGGCCAGGGGGACAGGGGACGGACAATCAGGAAGTGGCCATCAAGGTGAGAGGCAGTGCTCCTAGGTAATTCTTTAGTGTTCGTAAAGCGGTCAGGGCGCCGCGGATCTGTAAGGCGCCGGCGGGGCAGTAACCGCTGAGTGTTGAAAGTGGAGGGCTGGATTTGGAGGGAGGACTCCCAATACGCTAATTAATATGCGAATCCTGGCGTACCTTGGTTCTAGGAGGATGAGCGGTCAACGTACCCATGGAAATGGGTCTTCCGGGGAGCCTATGGGTCAGGTTCCGTGGGGAACTTGGAAATAGAACCGTTGTTCGGGGTGAGGAGGAGTACAATTACTCCGGCGGGAATCCTGTCTGACAAGGATGGGCAGGGATAGGAAATCTTAGTGATCCGAATGGATCATCTTGTAACCACTACCGGGCGTGATGGCTCGTCTCAGCCATGGCTTTATTTCAAAAGACTGGGGTACTGGTGGTGCACAGCCTCTTTTTTATCCAAAATGTTGAATCTTTACCGTGCTCCTAGGTATCGCTTCCCGCCTGGAGCGTGTTCAATAATTGATAAGTAGCAGTGACACTCACCGGTGTAACTGTCACCTTGGGCACTGGTATATTGCTGACCAAAACATTCAGCTGTGTGAAAATAATATAGTTCCTCGTAGTTGATTATGAATATTCAATTTTATTTCATTGACTTGATAAATTTTGCCTTATTCACATTATTTAGCTTTCATCCCAGAAAAATAATATATATCCAATGCATTTCGGTGCATAACCACCTTCATCAGGGATCCATCTACAAATAACAAACATAACATTATGAGCACACTAATTAGCTTAATTGTTAATGTTACATAAACACTTCTTATGTGCGATTCTAACATTACTTACAATCACTCGGTTTCTTATGGTGTCTCTTTGCTACATACCACCTTATATAACCTAACATAAAAGTCCTATCACTTTGCATAATCGAACAGTCGATGTTTACAGAGTTCCAATTCTTTTCGGTAATCCCTGTACTACATTACCCACTTGCTGTTGTACACAATGTCTAACGTATCGCTCGTTCACTAATAACATGCTACGTGCATTTGCGGACTATGTGCCCCATCAGTCAACGATGTATAATACTGTGCGCGCCGTTACACTAAACGTTTACCAGCTTCCAAAAACCTATAAGCGGGACTTCATTAATGAATTTCCCAACATTTTATTAGCTCGTCTTGGGTATTTACCTGCTGGTTCTTCGTTCGCGTCCCTGCACTAACGGCTCTGAGTATGCTTGGCTCGCATTTCCGGGTAGAAAAATTGGGTATCTCCTACGCATGCGTGTGACGTAAAAGCGTTACGCGCTGTTCATTTGGCTTAAAGGGGTATGTCAACTATGAAACTTTATAGACTATCATGTTATACACAAAATGCAAACTGGAAAAACCAATATATCAAACGATGGTATCGGGCGAAGTGTTACTGCATCGCTCTAGCGAAAGTGTATAAAACCAAAGTCGCTGCATGTACTGAACATGGGTCTGGACACCTAAAAAGGTGTTTCGAAATTAATATGACTGTTTAAAAAACATAAGTTTCAATAAACGCTACAATGTTGGTAGTCCTTATAGATAACACTGAAATTCAGTCCTTTCATTTAACCCGTCGGGTTTTAAACTGTTCAGATAGAAAATCCAATGATTTTCCCTCTTCAGTAAACTATTCTTGTTAGTCAAACCTTCTCTTCTGTTGACCTGTTCCAAAATGCAAGCTTTCAATTGGCTTATATGATGTTTCTCTTCCTGAAAATGAATCGCCACTGAGGATTTTAATGATCCTGTACGTATGTTACTCTTGTGCTCATTCAACCTTACTTTGAATTTTCTTTCTGTGTGACCCACATATGTCCGCCCACAAGGGCACTTTAACATATATATTATGTTCGCTGAGTCGCATGTTCCGTTAACTTTAAGGTAGATGTTATACCCCTACATTGGGTGTGTAATGACGTTGCCCATCATTATATTATTGCAATTGTTGCAATTTAAACACGGAACCAATCCTCGGTAATTGGTGATTTCACTAGGTTCAGATGGAGTTTTCAAAAAGTCTGATACATTTTTTGCTCTAGTGTACGCGAACATGGGTTCATTGGAGAATATTCCTTTGAAATCTGGCTCAATTGTCATCATAGACCAATGTCTCTTAATGATAGCCTTATATTGTTGACTTACAGTAGAATATTTACTCACACATGTTATCCGCGGTTGTTCACTGCGTTTTTTGTTGGTCAAAAGGTCTTCTCGTTTCTTTAATGTGGTTCTGTACATGGCTTGTTGCGTTACTGTGTCTGGATAGCCTCTATCCAAAAATCTTTGGTTCATTATGTTCAGTTGCTGATCTAGTTGCTCTTCCTCTGAGACCACTCTTTTCACCCTAAGAAATTGAGAGTATGGTAGGTGTCGTTTTAATGCTGAAGGATGATGGCTATCGAATCTCAATAAATTGTTCCTGTCAGTTTCCTTGCGGTAGAGATTCGTGGTGAACTTGCCTTCCGTTTGTGTGATCTCTACATCAAGATATTGAATTGTTTTTGCATTGATATTCCAAGTGAACTTTATTCTGTCATCTTTAGCATCAGTTTTATTAGTTGATTTTGTAAACTTTGGTGGCTGTCCTTCCAGACAACAAAAATTTCATCAATAAAACGTACATATAAATTAATATGTTCCATCCAAGTTGAATCTTTGTATACATGTTCCTCTTCAAATGCTGCCATGTAGATATTAGCATATGCCGGTGCGGCACAGTTGCCCATGGAAGTTCCACTCTTCTGTATGAACCATCTTGTTTCGTACTGAAAGTAACTATGCATCAAAGTAAATTGCATTAGTTCCATTAAGAACACTTGTAAATCCAACGGGTATTCACTTTGTACTAATGCTCTTTCTTCTGCTTCTAGGCCTGGTTGATGCGGGATTGACGTGTATAACGCTTTAACGTCTACTGTTGCCATGATAAGTTCTCCCTGAGTGTTGAAAGTGGAGGGCTGGATTTGGAGGGAGGACTCCCAATACGCTAATTAATATGCGAATCCTGGCGTACCTTGGTTCTAGGAGGATGAGCGGTCAACGGCCCCATGGAAATGGGTCTTCCGGGGAGCCTATGGGTCAGGTTCCGTGGGGAACTTGGAAATAGAACCGTTGTTCGGGGTGAGGAGGAGTACAATTACTCCGGCGGGAATCCTGTCTGACAAGGATGGGCAGGGATAGGAAATCTTAGTGATCCGAATGGATCATCTTGTAACCATTACCGGGCGTGATGGCTCGTCTCAGCCATGGCTTTATTTCAAAAGAGACATTTGTCAGGTCTAGTAATAATGGGTCATTACGGAACATAATTTACACATAAAGAAGCATAATCAAGCCCCTTGCACTGACGGGATGTTACTTCTTACATTGTCATAAGACCCATAGTGTTGTGCCAATGATCCTTCTTGGCATAATTCCACTGGGTTGTCAAGCATTAATGAGGCATACCATTGCTTACACTGCTTAGCTAAACTCTGAATGTGGCAAAACACATATCAGTGGTCTCAAACAGCATTTCTTTTGTAAAAGGTATGGCTCCTTGATGTCTACTATAGCTACACTGTGCTTTGCACTGAAATGCCTGACTACATACCACTGAATGCTTAGCAAATCCCACATGCTACCCTTGCATGGCCTCGTGGAGGTGATTTTGAGGCCTGAGACATTGGAGCTATCCTTATATATGAGACTCACATTGTACATGCCTCTAGTATGATCGGAGCCCACTCACATGGTTTGTGTCCAAGGTAATGCTAGCCTGAATATGACACATCTCAACTTATCTCATATGTGTTATTGTTCAATTATGCTTTTTAAAACTTAGGGATGCATGGAACATTTGTGAAAAATATCATGTACTCAGTAGCACTGACAGGTACAGAACTCACCTAACTTAGGGAACAAGTATGCATGATGTGAGATTTACGTTGCGTACTCAGTTCCTGGTGTCAGCATTTAAGAGGGGCTGGGTTTTGCCTTTCCTTGCTGAGTATGGTATGTGATTTATAAAGGTGCCGAGAATAATCAAAGTCAGCTACATTAGTGAAATTTGGTAGTAATGAGGTACATGACCTGGTTCCGCAAACTAGCCAACAGGTGCATGTTTTGGATCTTCACATCTATGTACACTTCAGCCGGCCTTAAAAATGTGTATCATTCAGGCATGTCAACTGTGTCATTTTACTACTTACAACCTGAAGGGTTACATAGGCAAAAGTTATGCATATGTACTGTGCTTCTGTTGCATATCAAATATGTGTTCTAAGTTTACTGATGTGTTTTACATGTTATGTCTTGTAGATAGACACCCCATCATACACACATTTGGTGCAAGGATTGAGTGTGATGTCAGATACTGTTTTACCTGTCAGATTTAACCTGCATCCCTATTACAAATGAACTTTTCTATAAAGATA
The DNA here is from genome assembly GCF_964261635.1 of Lissotriton helveticus. NCBI lineage: Eukaryota > Metazoa > Chordata > Amphibia > Caudata > Salamandridae > Lissotriton > Lissotriton helveticus. Next base: position 1,513,095,345 of record NC_136061.1, on the reverse strand, counting down.
AATGCATCAGAAAACGTGGACATTAAGTGTTGCATGTCTATCAGTCTCTGAATACTGTCAAGGAGGACATTTTCCAGTCTGGGATGGTCCACAAGATAATGGCTTGACAGGTGATCTATGATCACAGTGGCAGACTATGCGAATATATGTGGTAGTGGATACACATCAGAACATGGATGAGGTTTTGAAGAATTCGGAATGCATGTCAGTTGCACATGCTAAAATATTGGGAGCGTGTAATGAGAGGTGGCATGGTCCACCATGGACTTACAGCACTTCAGATAGGACAGGTTTCATAGGCCTGTGATGTGAGGTATTTATCGAGCTTCCATTGTTGCGTGTCATACCTGCCAAGTGTTCAGTATAGTTAGCAATGCGTCCTGATCTGGGTTCTTGCCAGATCAGCTACACTATTGTGAGACAAATCATTTAACTTTGCAGACATTGAACATCTTACTATGGGAAATCCCTATAGCTTAAAGGCCATTGCAGGATTCAGAAGGCACACTAATGTACAGGAATGTATAGGGAAGGTTACATTTGTACCGTTCCATGGGAAGCAAAAAGTATTTTTCCCAAGCATACTTAGTACTGACATTATCATACCTAGATGTGCCATGGTTATGCATTTGCATTGTGCAACCTTTGCTTGCCTTTCTTATTAGGTCTTAGATAATCCAATATGATAGATAATAGGCATGTATATGGTCACTTTAAGCTGCAAGATGAATTTAGGTTGTAGGGGCTGCTACCTTAGATGTGTTAACAATGATGGTTCATGATGTTGGTGCCTGTTCCTAGTTACCCTTTGACTGACAGTTATTCTTATTACCTCAACAGATAACATGACCCCAGAGCAGCTGAGGCAGAAAACCAAAAAAAAGGAGTGCTATCACCACCTCAGGTCTGTTGAAAAGGCACAGAGGGCCATGAAGAAGAGGTACAATGAGGAGAAGGCAAAGCTTTCCACTCAGACCACCAACACTCAACAAGGGGAGATCTGGCATAGGTGGACATCCTAGCAAAGGTACCTCCAAGCCACTAGTACCTAGTACCTCCACCAGCAGGCCATCACAACCATCTGTGCATCAATACCTCTTCGCAATGATGGACCGGCGCTATATATGTTTCCTCTGAAAGAACATTTGCAAGGATTAGAGACTTTTGAACTTCCTACAGGCATTTTATGCGATGATTCATGGGGTTTAGTCGCTTGAGGTACTGAGATTGGTGTCAGCACCTGGCTGAGAAGTGTTTGATATCCGGATACTATATTTAGAAACGCCAGTCTGTATCAATATAGAAGGCTTTGAACCTATTGTTTCAGTGTGAATTTTTCTCCCCCGGGTGGAGTGGCCCTGGTTGGGGCTCTATATCTGGCAGGTCCTGATGAAGGTGGCATTCCATCAGCTTGCAGCCCCGAAACGCGTCGACCACTGCCCTGAGAACATCCTGCTTTTGTGCAGTTCTTGTCTTCGGTCATCCCAATTACATTGTTTTTCTGTAGTTGTGTTCCCCAGATATGTTATGAATGTGAAGGTTTGTCTGGAGATGTGTGAGTTGGGTTTGAATGGGTTGTTGTGATGTTGTTTTGTATTTCTCTTCCCGGGCTTAGTTGATGTGATTGACTGTATTGTTTTTTCCATCTGTGATTATTTATGAATGCATTATCTATGTTGAAAATGTTAAAAAAGAGTATTTAAAGACATGTATATTTTTGAAAATACATTTGATAAAAGAAATGAAATTAAAATAATGTATATTTTTTAGAACTGTTGGAATATTTTGTCTAGTGGGGTAATAATTTGGTTTGGGTGCTCACAGTATGTATTTGGATTAACTCCACTGCAGAAAAATTTTGGTCGTGAGGGAGACTCTTTCTCTGATGTAATATGTGACGTCATTAGCAGTGCATTGCGGGCGTGCGAGTTATAGTTAGCTGAACTAACTATAACGGGGGAATTTCAATGGTTTTGTATGAGTGAAATGTCCAGCTAACTATTACATGTGGGAAACCTATGGTTTTTTCAGTGAATTTCTAAGGTTTTTTAAATGCTAATTCCTAACTATAACGTGACTGAAACCTATTGTTTTTTCATTGAATTTCTGAGGTTTTTTAAATGCTAATTCCTAACTATAATGTGGCTGAAACCTATGTTTTTTTCAGTGAATTTCAAAGGTTTTGTAAATGATAATTTTTAAATGTGAAACCAGTCAATGTTAGCCTATGGAAGGAAATTCAAGTTACTGTAAGTATGGTTAGAATTACTTTTCAGCATCAGTAGTGGGCTGAAAGATGCAGCACTGAGGTCTCTCCTGATAACCGGTGATCAAATCGGAATTTGTAGTTCGGCTGATTTTAGAGGAATATTTGTACGTTTCAAAAATAGACACTTAGAAACTTTTCTGGTGAAAACCACACAATAGATTGCTATGGAAGGAAATACAAGTTACTGGTAAGTACGATTAAATTTACTTTTCAGGGTCCGTACTGGGCTCAAAGATGCAGCACTGACGTCTCTCGTGATAACAGGCGAGTAAATCGGAATTCGTAGTTCAGCTGATTTTAGAGGAATATTTTGCTCAATAGTGAAGGAAGGGGGCAGGGCCTGAGGTGACATGTGTGCAAACACGCCCTGTGGCGCGTTTAAGGTTGGTGAATTAATTCCTCTTCAATCCTGAGGTCCCCTGTGAACGCAGCTCCGTGGCGCTTACTGGAGGTACCTGCTGGACTAATTGGCCCCTAGGGGACCTCTGGATTGAAGAGGAATTAATTCCCCAACTTAAAACGCACCACAGGGCATGTTTGCACACATATGACCTCAAGCCCCTCCCCCTACCTTCATCACTGTTTAAATGCGCCCTGTAGCGCATTCTAAGTTGGGGGATTAAGTCCTCTTGCATACTGGGGGTCCCAGGGGGTCAGCTAGCCCACCAGGAACCTCCAGTATGCGCCAGGAGGCTGCGTTGCAGAGAGGTGTAAAAAGGGGCCTTGGATCCCCCTCCCAAGGCCATACTCTGCCCCTGGGACCCCATCCCGCGGGGCATTGACCTTTTAAAAAAAAATAATAATAACAATTAGGAGGGGGGCTGCTTTGCCCCCCTCCTGTGGCCACTTTTGACCCCGGGGACCCCATCCCCCGGGGCCAGCCATTTAAAAAAGAAAAAAATTGGGGGGGGGGAGCTGCATGGCCCCCCTCGCGGGCCACTTCTGGCCTCAGGGACCCATTCCCTGGGGCCTGGCCCTCCACGTTGGGGGCCGTGGGGGGGTCCTCAAGCCCCCCATGGTCCCTGCTGGCTCCCCGCATCCTGCAGGAGCCAGCATTGCTTTTCTGCTTGGGGAGCAACTAACATGCTGCTCCCCATGCAGAAAAACAATCCGCTTTGATTTTTTAAAGAGAAAGTAGGTTTCCTTCTCTCTTTCAAAAACCAAAGCAGTTTGCTATGGTAAGGCGGGAGCAAACAGCAGTGTCCCGAGGGTAGGCACCCCGGGACACTGCAGGAGCCGGCCCTGGGGGGTGGCGGTCCCCAGGTCCATCAAGGGCTCCAGGAAGGGGGCCACACGGCCCCCTCCCAACAGTTAAAAGCCCCAGGGGGAGGTGGAAATTAGTGCACCAGGGAGTAGGTGGTCCCCGGGGGTGTGGGGGGGCTTGAGCCCCCCACACAGATTATTATTTTTTTTTTTAAAAAGAAGCCCCGAGGGGTGGTGGTCCCTGGGGCTGCGGCGGGCTGTGAGCCCCCCCGCATGCATTTCATGGAAGCCCTGGGGGGGTGGCGGTCCCCGGGGCAGGGATTATTACAAATAAAAGAAGCCCCGGGGATGGTGGTCCCCGGGGCTGGGGGGGGTCTCAGAGCCACCCCACCCTAGTAATAGTAATTAAAATAAGCCCCAGGGTGGCAGAACATATCGTAGTGGCCGTCCTGTGTTGGATTAATGACAGCCAAGTTCTCTTGGGCTCATTGAGAGCTGAAACTGTGCATGAAAGTCAGCACACGTCTATCGGAGGACTAATTTGCATACTTCATCTCACACAAAGCATCGTAATTCCCAATCCATGGCGAAAGGTATGTGCTGAATTAGCAGATGAAGATGTCACGTGCACTGTGCCTGCAGTGCCCCAGGAAGAAGAGGTGAATTTGAAATATGTTGGGAGTGTGTGCTGAGCAATAGTGTCCGGTGAAAGTGACTGCCTGTACCTTTAATTAAAGCTTTTGGGGATAAAGCTCACCTGTGCCTGAGTGCGATTCACTAGTTGGACTTTCCCCGTGAGCAGAACATATCGCAGCAGCCGTCCTGCCGCTGAATTTGCACTGACTCCTGGAAGGGGGCCGGAGAGTCTCTGGATAAGGGGCTTAATGTGCGGGGCACCGGTGTTGGATTAATGGCAGCCAAGTTCTCTGGGGCTCATTGAGAGCTGAAACTGTGCATGAAAGTCAGCGCACGTCCATCGGAGGACTAAAATGCATACTTCATCTCCCACAAAGCACCGTAATTCCCAATCCATGGCGAACAATATTTGCTGAATTAGGAGATGAAGATGTCACGTGCGCTGTGCCTGCAGTGCCGCAGGAAGAAAAGGTGAACTTGAAACATGTTGGGAGTGTGGGCTGAGCAATAGTGTCCGGTGAAAGTGACTGCCTGTACCTTTAATTAAAGCTTTTGGGGATAAAGCTCACCTGTGCCTGAGTGCAATTCACTAGTTGGACTTTACCCATGAGCAGGAAAAAAAATATAATATATCGTAGCGGCCGTCCTGTGTTGGATTAATGACAGCCAAGTTCTCTTGGGCTCATTGAGAGCTGAAACTGTGCATGAAAGTCAGCACACGTCTATCGGAGGACTAATTTGCATACTTCATCTCACACAAAGCATCGTAATTCCCAATCCATGGCGAAAGGTATGTGCTGAATTAGCAGATGAAGATGTCACGTGCACTGTGCCTGCAGTGCCTCAGGAAGAAGAGGTGAATTCGAAATATGTTGGGAGTGTGTGCTGAGCAATAGTGTCCGGTGAAAGTGACTGCCTGTACCTTTAATTAAAGCTTTTGGGGATAAAGCTCACCTGTGCCTGAGTGCGATTCACTAGTTGGACTTTCCCCATGAGCAGAACATATCGCAGCAGCCGTCCTGCCGCTGAATTTGCACTGACTCCTGGAAGGGGGCCGGAGAGTCTCTGGATAAGGGGCTTAATGTGCGGGGCACCGGCGTTGGATTAATGGCAGCCAAGTTCTCTGGGGCTCATTGAGAGCTGAAACTGTGCATGAAAGTCAGCGCACGTCCATCGGAGGACTAAAATGCATACTTCATCTCCCACAAAGCACCGTAATTCCCAATCCATGGCGAACAATATTTGCTGAATTAGGAGATGAAGATGTCACGTGCGCTGTGCCTGCAGTGCCGCAGGAAGAAAAGGTGAACTTGAAACATGTTGGGAGTGTGGGCTGAGCAATAGTGTCCGGTGAAAGTGACTGCCTGTACCTTTAATTAAAGCTTTTGGGGATAAAGCTCACCTGTGCCTGAGTGCAATTCACTAGTTGGACTTTACCCATGAGCAGGAAAAAATATATAATATATCGTAGCGGCCGTCCTGTGTTGGATTAATGACAGCCAAGTTCTCTGGGGCTCATTGAGAGCTGAAACTGTGCATGAAAGTCAGCGCACGTCCATCAGAGGACTAAAATGCATACTTCATCTCCCAAAAAACACCGTAATTCCCAATCCAAGGCGAACAATATTTGCTGAATTAGGAGATGAAGATGTCACGTGCGCTGTGCCTGCAGTGCCCCAGGAAGAAAAGGTGAACTCGAAACATGTTGGGAGTGTGGGCTGAGCAATAGTGTCCGGTGAAAGTGACTGCCTGTACCTTTAATTAAAGCTTTTGGGGATAAAGCTCACCTGTGCCTGAGTGCAATTCACTGATTGGACTTTAACCATGAGCAGAAAAAAATATATATATATATCTATATATATATTTATATATATTCACCACCAACAAATTATACTCGCACTCCTTCAAGGAATCGTTTCAGCAGGTTTTACTAATTCATTGTGCCATTACAGCACACAGCATTAACCTATGCGTTTCGATCTCTCGATCTTGTTCACGGTTACAAACATTTGTCCTACTTTAGTTTCAGTCTTTTATACCAGTTGTTCATATCCACACTATTATGGTGCATTATGGTCCTGGTAGTTACTATTCACCTCGAATTCTCTTACGATTATTTTATTATTGAATGGCATACTGGTGTGCTTGTTAATAATTTCTTATATCTGGCAATATGGACAATAACGTATATTATTCATAACCTGTCAACAACTAATTCAGTTATAAACTCGGCGTATCGTTCGCCATACACAGAGGATCTCTAAGTGAGTCAATGGTCATTATTTTACATGCCTTCTAACATCCGTTGTATCATTGCATGTAAACTTATATATGTCACATTGCCTTGCTTTCATCGAACTATCAGTCTGTGCGTGTATGATTGTTTAGGGACTTAGTGCCCAAGGTTTCTGACCATTGTACGTATTTCAAATGATTTATAATAATCAATGTTAGCCAAATTTTTAGTATGGAGGGTAGATTCGCTCAAAGATGCACATAGAGTTCCTCATTCCCGTTCACTTTTGCCAATCGCTTCATAACATTGAAGCAACAACTGAAAGCAAATAAGAAGCCACTAATTCCATCAATGAATACGACCCCAAGTGAGTCAGATACTGACTTCAGTGAAAATGAGGAATCTGGGACTCAAGGACAAAAACCTTCTTTTTTAGAGGAAATGAAATTGGTATACTTCGACCAGCAATTACCAAAAGGCAGAGGCAAGGGCAGAGGAAGGGGGTTCTCAAGAGGACGTGGAAGAGGGAGTGGTTCCCAAACATCAGGAGAACCAAGCGCAAAACCAGACGAAGCAAAAGGAAAAAACAAAGGATACAATTTGAGGAACAGAGTAACGAATGCTTAAGTTGTCCTGATGAAAAAGAGACATATTTGATTATAAATCTACCGAAACACGTATTAACCAGAGCAGAAGAGACTCTTGTAAACAAAGGGCTGACATTTTGTCCTGAAAAACGTTGGGATCTTGTAGAAACAAAAATAGATCTGTATAAGTACGTGAGAAAAATAAAATTGGCGAAATTTTTCAAAAAACAGGGGAGACAAACTGTGGAATCAAATACTGACAACAACAATATGAATATAAATGAAGATCAAGGTCTAAGCATTCAAGACATACCAGCATTAAGAACTGCTCATGGTTTGATCAATGAAATAGATGAAGAAAATATCTCAGATACTCAAATTTTAACTGAAATGGAAAAAGTAACAAGTGGTCATCCAAAAAGAAGTTTCAGAAAACAATCAAAGTTTTGCCCCATTCTACACCCAGGGAACAAAATTGACATCTTTTATGACTTGGTGAATGAGGAATTAGATCGACTAAGTAATACCAAGACACGAAAAAAAGAAAACTTGACAATAGATGAACGAAAAGGACTGGATACACTGATGGCAAATGAAAATCTGGAAATAAAACCCACCGGCAAAGGCGGGAATATAGTGATCCAGGACAAGGATGACTACATAAGGGAAGCTATGCGTCAGTTAAGTGACACCAAAAACTATAAAAAATTGAGTAACAATCCAATAAACGAAATGACATTGGACTTGGAAAAACGTCTTAAAAAATGGCAAGAATCAAATCTACTAAGTGAGAATGAAGTGCAATTTCTCAATAATCAAAATCCCATCACTCCAACATTATACTTTCTTCCGAAAGTGCACAAGACACTAAACAAGCCTCCGGGTAGACCCATTTTTTCTAGTTGTGGGTCCCTGTATGAGAATGTTGCTAACTATGTGGACCACTTCTTAGCCCCAATGGTACTGACTTTACCCTCGTACATAAAGGACACGGGGGATTTCCTCAGACATTTGATGAACATTGGATGGATGGATGGTTACCGGCTGGTAACCATCGATGTTATATCTCTCTACACCTCGATCACTCATGATCTGGGCCTGACAGCTATACAGTATTTTTTCAAACAAAAACTGATTGAACAATTAAAGCACTGCAGGATGCTGACCGAAATGATCGAAATGTGCCTTAGAAATAATGTTTTTCTTTTTAACAAGGTACATTATTCTCAAACCTGTGGGACAGCAATCGGAGTTTCCTTCTCTCCAAGCTACGCCAACCTAGTAATGGGTTGGTGGGAGAAAATGGTAGCTTGGAGAGAAGGAAATGACCAATACGTGGCCAGAGTGGTACTCTGGCTGCGTTTCATAGACGATCTATTCATAATATGGAATGGATCTAACAGTGAGTTCCTTGAATATATGGAAATCCTCAACAACAACGAGGTAGGATTAAAATTCACACACTGTATAAGCACCAGTGAAATAGTGTTTTTGGACACGAAAGTCTATGTGAATAATGGTCAGCTGGAAACAACAGTCCACAGAAAAGCGACGGCGACGAATAGTATCCTGCATGGACAGAGCTTCCATCCTAAGGCGTTGAAAAAGAATATACCCTATGGGCAATTTATCAGGATGAAAAGGAATTGCTCAAATCAAGGTGAAATGAATACTAAATTCAAAGAGACAGCAGCCAGATTCAGAAAAAGAGGTTACAAACAATGTGACATTGAACGGGGTGAAAAGAGAGCAAGAGAAAAAAGTCGACATGAAACATTGAGCCCGAAAAAAGATTTAGAGAAAGAATAAACCATGAGGGAACCAATCAGAATGATACTTACATATACGAAAGAGAGCCACAAGATACGTAAAACATTAGAAAAGTATTGGCATATCGTACAAAAAGATCCAGACATTGGTAAAGACCTTGGTCAACATCCACAAATGACATTTAGAAAAGCGCCATCCTTGTCGGATAAATTGGTTAAAAGTCATTTTGAGAAAAAGAAAAAATCGAACGATTGGTTGCAGAGAAGACAAAATGACTTTACTAAATGTAGCCAATGTAAGGGGTGTCAAGTGGGATGAAATTTATCTAAACTAAAGGACCCCAAAGGAAAGATCTTTAATGTGGAAAGTACAATCACTTGCAAAACAACGCATGTAGTACACCTATTGCAATGCTTCTATGGTAAAAGATACATCGGAAGCACTATTTGCTCATTGAACAAAAGAATATTGGAACATATTCGAGCAATAGAAAATCGTGATCTAAAGTATGCAATGGCTAAACACATGTTGACCCATGACAAGAAGACATGGAAAAATATTACCTACAGTGGATTGGCAACAGTGCCAATAAAAGAGAGAGGTGAAAATAGACTAATGACATTACGTCGTCTTGAATCTAGACTAATCATTCGATTCAAAACAAAGGTCCCATATGGATTGAACGGGGATGAGGAACTTTACGTGCATCTTTGAGCAAATCTACCCTCCATACCAAAAATTTGGCTAACATTGATTATTATAAATCATTTGAAATACGTATAATGGTCAGAAACCTTGGGCACTAAGTCCCTAAACAATCATACACGCACAGACTGATAGTTCGATGAAAGCAAGGCAATGTGACATATATAAGTTTACATGCAATGATACAACAGATGTTAAAAGGCATGTCAAATAATGAACATTGACTCACTTAGAGATCCTCTGTGTATGGCGAACAAAACACTGTTTATAACTGAATTAGTTGTTGACAGGTTATGACTAACATACGTTATTGTCCATATTGCCAGATATAAGAAATTATTAACAAGCACACCAGTATGCCATTCAATATTAAAATAATCGTAAGAGAATTCGAGGTGAATAGTAACTACTAGGACCATAATGCACTATAATAGTGCGGATATGAACAACTGGTATAAAAGACTGAAACTAAAGTAGGACAAATGTTTGTAACCGTGAACAAGATCGAGAGATCGAAACGCGTAGGTTAATGCTGTGTGCTGTAATGGCACAATGAATTAATAAAACCTGCTGAAACGATTCCTTGGAGGAGTGCGAGTATAATTTGTTGGTGGTGAATACTATTTCAGGGAAAGCCCGTCCCTGCAACTCGCACCAGCTGTGTGACAGTGTGCCCTCGGTAATGGGATTGCTTTGGTGACTAATATATATATATAAATATATATATATATATATATGAATATATTACAACACTGTTTGTCTCCGAAGGGAAAAACCTGGTCACACCTGAAAACTTGATTTCTGCTTCTTTATTGGTGAAAAAACAGCAGCTTGTGGCATAATCCTGACATGTTTCGTTCCAACATGGAACTTCCTCAAAGGTAAGCCTTGCTCAATTCACAACCGCCGTCCGATGTTTCAAATCATTTCGTTTGCCTCCAGTGGCATTCTTTTATGTTATCACTTCTGGTTTGAAATGGCTTGTGGGACTTGTGGTCGTGCATATGCTCCAGTCTTTTTGTGTCACAGTCCGAATTCTTTCGAGTTGGTTTTTACATGTTTTATGTCTCCCCATAACGTTCTGTTTCCAAATTGCCCTTTAGTTTGGAGACACCCGTTCGGACCTGTGATTTAAAAAGGCTGCTTGCTAATTATAACCCTCCAGTGGGTAGAGCATTGTGCTATTATTATTATTATTTTTTTTTTTTTCAGCGCTTGTTTGCAGTGTCTATGTTATCCCAGTTCTTTGGTTTCCTTGTCCGTTTTCTTTCAAGTTTATTTTCATGTCCCTTCTCGTGTATATATATATATATATATACATATATATATACCTTTCCACATTTGTCCCAAGACGAAGCGCACTCCACAATGTGTAACTTCCGTTCATTTAGATGGCAAGTATAGTAATGGCAAGTTCCATTATACAAATAATTTGCCCAACTCGTTTCAAACTGTAATAGTTCTTGTTCACGGGGCAGCAGCTGCAAAATAATGAATACGGGGTTGGTTCACTTCCTTTTATTCACTCCAATTACCCCCAGGTGAGTTGTAAAATACACCCAATAGCACCATGGGACAGATAGTCCATTAACATAACTCTTTCGCAAAGCCACTGCAATAGTTCATTAATAACGCCTCAAATAGGCTAACAGTCCATTGCCCAACTGTGCTTGCAAATATCATCTCCCAATGTTCCCCGTGTCTGCCTCGCCATCGCAAGGCCGGGGACCTGCCGTCACATCCAAGGCGGTGGTGCGCTTCTATGGCAGGACCACCGTTTAACATACCTTTCCACATTTGTCCCAAGACGAAGCGCACTCCACAATGGGTAACTTCCGTTCATTTAGATGGCAAGTATAGTAATGGCAAGTTCCATTATACAAATAATTTGCCCAACTCGTTTCAAACTGTAATAGTTCTTGTTCACGGGCCAGCAGCTGCAAAATAATGAATACGGGTTTGGTTCACTTCCTTTTATTCACTCCAATTAACCCCAGGTGAGTTGTAAAATACACCCAATTGCACCATGGGACAGATAGTCCAATCAACATAACTCTTTCGCAAAGCCACTGCAATAGTTCATTAATAACGCCTCAAATAGGCTAACAGTCCATTGCCCAACTGTGCTTGCAAATATTATCTCCCAATGTTCCCCGTGTCCGCCTCGCCGTCGCCAGGCCGGGGACCTGCCGTCACATCCAAGGCGGTGGTGCGCTTCTATGGCAGGACCGCCGTTTAACATACCTTTCCACATTTGTCCCAAGACGAAGCGCACTCCACAATGGGTAACTTCCGTTCATTTAGATGGCAAGTATAGTAATGGCAAGTTCCATTATACAAATAATTTGCCCAACGCGTTTCAAACTGTAATAGTTCTTGTTCACGGGATAGCAGCTGCAAAATAATGAATACGGGGTTGGTTCACTTCCTTTTATTCACTTCAATTACCCCCAGGTGAGTTGTAAAATACGCCCAATTGCACCATGGGACAGATAGTCCATTAACATAACTCTTTCGCAAAGAACTGCAATAGTTCATTAATAACGCATCAAATAGGCTAACAGTCCATTGCCCAACTGTGCTTGCAAATATCATCTCCCAATGTTCCCCGCGTCCGCCTCGCCGTCGCAAGGCCGGGGACCCGTCGTCACATCCAAGGCGGTGGTGCGCTTCTACGGCAGGACCGCCGTTTAACATACCTTTCCACATTTGTCCCAAGACGAAGCGCACTCCACAATGGGTAACTTCCGTTCATTTAGATGGCAAGTATAGTAATGGCAAGTTCCATTATACAAATAATTTGCCCAACGCGTTTCAAACTGTAATAGTTCTTGTTCACGGGCCAGCAGCTGCAAAATAATGAATACGTGGTTGGTTCACTTCCTTTTATTCACTCCAATTACCCCCAGGTGAGTTGTAAAATACACCCAATTGCACCATGGGACAGATAGTCCATTAACATAACTCTTTTGCAAAGCCACTGCAATAGTTCATTAATAACGCCTCAAATAGGCTAACAGTCCATTGACCAACTGTGCTTGCAAATATCATCTCCCAATGTTCCCTGTGTCCACCTCGCCGTCGCAAGGCCGGGGACCCGCCGTCACATCCAAGGCGGTGGTGCGCTACTACGGCAGGACCGCCGTTTAACATACCTTTCCACATTTGTCCCAAGACAAAGCGCACTCCACAATGGGTAACTTCCATTCATTTAGATGGCAAGTATAGTAATGGCAAGTTCCATTATACAAATAATTTGCCCAACGCGTTTCAAACTGTAATAGTTCTTGTTCACGGGCCAGCAGCTGAAAAACAATTAATACGGGGTTGGTTCACTTCCTTTTATTCACTCCAATTATCCCCAGGTGAATTGTAAAATACACCCAATTGCACCATGGGACAGATAGTCCATTAACATAACTCTTTCGCAAAGCCACTGCAATAGTTCATTAATAACACCTCAAATAGGCTAACAGTCCATTACCCAACTGTGCTTGCAAATATCGTCTCCCAATGTTCCCCGTGTCCGCCTCGCCGTCGCAAGGCCGGATACCCGCCGTCATATCCAAGGTGGTGGTGCGCTTCTATGGCAGGACCGCCGTTTAACATACCTTTCCACATTTGTCCCAAGACGAAGCGCACTCCACAATGGGTAACTTTCGTTCATTTAGATGGCAAGTATAGTAATGGCAAGTTCCATTATACAAATAATTTGCCCAACGCGTTTCAAACTGTAATAGTTCTTGTTCACGGGCCAGCAGCTGCAAAATAATGAATACGGGGTTTGTTCACTTCCTTTTATTCACTTCAATTACCCCCAGGTGAGTTGTAATATACACCCAATTGCACCATGGGACAGATAGTCCATTAACATAACTCTTTCGCAAAGAACTGCAATAGTTCATTAATAACGCCTCAAATAGGCTAACAGTCCATTGCCCAACTGTGCTTGCAAATATCATCTCCCAATGTTCCCCGCGTCCGCCTCGCCGTCGCAAGGCCGGGGACCCGTCGTCACATCCAAGGCGGTGGTGCGCTTCTACGGCAGGACCGCCGTTTAACATACCTTTCCACATTTGTCCCAAGACGAAGCGCGCTCCACAATGGGTAACTTCCGTTCATTTAGATGGCAAGTATAGTAATGGCAAGTTCCATTATACAAATAATTTGCCCAACGCGTTTCAAACTGTAATAGTTCTTGTTCACGGGCCAGCAGCTGCAAAATAATGAATACGGGGTTGGTTCACTTCCTTTTATTCACTCCAATTACCCCCACGTGAGTTGTAAAATACACCCAATTGCACCATGGGACAGATAGTCCATTAACATAACTCTTTTGCAAAGCCACTGCAATAGTTCATTAATAACGCCTCAAAAAGGCTAACAGTCCATTGACCAACTGTGCTTGCAAATATCATCTCCCAATGTTCCCCGTGTCCACCTCGCCGTCGCAAGGCCGGGGACCCGCCGTCACATCCAAGGCGGTGGTGCGCTTCTACGGCAGGACCGCCGTTTAACATACCTTTCCACATTTGTCCCAAGACGAAGCGCACTCCACAATGGGTAACTTCCATTCATTTAGATGGCAAGTATAGTAATGGCAAGTTCCATTATACAAATAATTTGGCCAACGCGTTTCAAACTGTAATAGTTCTTGTTCACGGGCCAGCAGCTGAAAAACAATTAATACGGGGTTGGTTCACTTCCTTTTATTCACTCCAATTATCTGCAGGTGAATTGTAAAATACACCCAATTGCACCATGGGACAGATAGTCCATTAACATAACTCTTTCGCAAAGCCACTGCAATAGTTCATTAATAACACCTCAAATAGGCTAACAGTCCATTACCCAACTGTGCTTGCAAATATCGTCTCCCAATGTTCCCCGTGTCCGCCTCGCCGTCGCAAGGCCGGATACCCGCCGTCATATCCAAGGTGGTGGTGTTCTTCTACGGCAGGACCGCCGTTTAACATACCTTTCCACATTTGTCAAAAGATGAAGCACACGCCACAATGGGTAACTCCCGTTCATTTAGATGGCAAGTATAGTAATGGCAAGTTCCATTATACAAATAATTTGCCCAACGCGTTTCAAATTGTAATAGTTCTTGTTCACGGGCCTGCAGCTGCAAAATAATGAATACGGGGTTGGTTCACTTCCTTTTATTCACTCCAATTACCCCCAGGTGAGTTGTAAAATACACCCAATTGCACCATGGGACTATTAGTCCATTAACATAACTCTTTCGCAAAGCCACTGCAATAGCTCATTAATAACGCCTCAAATAGGCTAACAGTCCATTGCCCAACTGTGCTTGCAAAAATCACCTCCCATGTTCCCCGTGTCCGGCTCGCCGTCGCAAGGCCGGGGACCCGCCGTCACATCCAGGGCAGTGGTGCGCTTCTACGACAGGACCGCTGTTTAACATACCTTTCCACATTTGTCCCAAGACGAAGCGCACTCCACAACGGGTAACTTCCGTTCATTTAGATGGCAAGTTCCATTATACAAATAATTTGCCCAATGCGTTTCAAACTGTAATAGTTCTTGTTCACGGGCCAGCAGCTGCAAAATAATGAATACGGGGTTGGTTCACTTCCTTTTATTCACTCCAATTACCCCCAGGTGAGTTGTAAAATACACCCAATTGCACCATGGGACAGATAGTCCAATCAACATAACTCTTTCGCAAAGCCACTGCAATAGTTCATTAATAACGCTTCAAATAGGCTAACAGTCCATTGCCCAACTGTGCTTGCAAATATCATCTCCCAATGTTCCCCGTGTCCGCCTCGCCATCGCAAGGCCGGGGACCTGCCGTCACATCCAAGGCGGTGGTGCGCTTCTATGGCAGGACCGCCGTTTAACATACCTTTCCACATTTGTCCCAAGACGAAGCGCACTCCACAATGGGTAACTTCCGTTCATTTAGATGGCAAGTATAGTAATGGCAAGTTCCATTATACAAATAATTTGCCCAACGTGTTTCAAACTGTAATAGTTCTTGTTCACGGGGCAGCAGCTGCAAAATAATGAATACGGGGTTGGTTCACTTCCTTTTATTCACTTCAATTACCCCCAGGTGAGTTGTAAAATACACCCAATTGCACCATGGGACAGATACTCCAATCAACATAACTCTTTCGCAAAGCCACTGCAATAGTTCATTAATAACGCCTCAAATAGGCTAACAGTCCATTGCCCAACTGTGCTTGCAAATATCATCTCCCAATGTTCCCCGTGTCCGCCTCGCAAGACCGGATACCCGCCGTCATATCCAAGGTGGTGGTGCGCTTCTATGGCAGGACCGCCGTTTAACATACCTTTCCACATTTGTCCCAAGACGAAGCGCACTCCACAATGGGTAACATCCGTTCATTTAGATGGCAAGTATAGTAATGGCAAGTTCCATTATACAAATAATTTGCCCAACGCGTTTCAAACTGTAATAGTTCTTGTTCACGGGCCAGCAGCTGAAAAACAATTAATACGGGGTTGGTTCACTTCCTTTTATTTACTCCAATTACCCCCAGGTGAGTTGTAAAATACACCCAATTGCACCATGGGACAGATAGTCCATTAACATAACTCTTTCGCAAAGCCACTGCAATAGTTCATTAATAACGCCTCAAATAGACTAACAGTCCATTGCCCAACTGTGCTTGCAAATATCATCTCCCAATGTTCCCCGTGTCCACCTCGCCGTCGCAAGGCCGGGGACCTGCCGTCACATCCAAGGCGGTGGTGCACTTCTATGGCAGGACCGCCGTCTAACATACCTTTCCACATTTGTCCCAAGACGAAGCGCACTCCACAATGGTTAACTTCCGTTCATTTAGATGGCAAGTATAGTAATGGCAAGTTCAATTATACAAATAATATGCCCAACTCGTTTCAAACTGTAATAGTTCTTGTTCACGGGCCAGCAGCTTCAAAATGATGAATACTGGGTTGGTTCACTTCCTTTTATTCACTCCTATTCCCCGCAGGTGAGTTGTAAAATACACCCAATTGCACCATGGGACAGATAGTCCAATCAACATAACTCTTTCGCAAAGCCACTGCAATAGTTCATTAATAACGCCTCAAATAGGCTAACAGTCCATTGCCCAACTGTGCTTGCAAATATCATCTCCCAATGTTCCCCGTGTCCGCCTCGCCGTCGCAAGGCCGGGGACCTGCCGTCACATCCAAGGCGGTGGTGCGCTTCTATGGCAGGACCGCCGTTTAACATACCTTTCCACATTTGTCCCAAGACGAAGCGCACTCCACAATGGGTAACTTCCGTTCATTTAGATGGCAAGTATAATAATGGCAAGTTCCATTATACAAATAATTTGCCCAACGCTTTTCAAACTGTAATAGTTCTTGATCACGGGCCAGCAGCTGCAAAATAATGAATACGGGGTTGGTTCACTTCCTTTTATTCACTCCAATTACCCCCAGGTGAGTTGTAAAATACACCCAATTGCACCATGGGACAGATTGTCCATCAACATAACTCTTTCGCAAAGCCACTGCAATAGTTCATTAATAACGCCTCAAATAGGCTAACAGTCCATTGACCAACTGTGCTTGCAAATATCATCTCCCAATGTTCCCCGTGTCCGCCTCGCCGTCGCAAGGCCGGGGACCCGCAGTCACATCCAAGGCGGTGGTGCGCTTCTACGGCAGGACCGCCGTTTAACATACCTTTCCACATTTGTCCCAAGACGAAGCGCACTCCACAATGGGTAACATCCGTTCATTTAGATGGCAAGTATAGTAATGGCAAGTTCCATTATATAAATAATTTGCCTAACTCAATTCAAACTGTAATAGTTCTTGTTCACGGGCCAGCAGCTGCAAAATAATGAATACGGGGTTGGTTCACTTCCTTTTATTTACTCCAATTACCCCCAGGTGATTTGTAAAATACACCCAATTGCACCATGGGACAGATTGTCCATCAACATAACTCTTTCGCAAAGCCACTGCAATAGTTCATTAATAACGCCTCAAATAGACTAACAGTCCATTGCCCAACTGTGCTTGTAATTATCATCTCCCAATGTTCCCCGTGTCCACCTCGCCGTCGCAAGGCCGGGGACCTGCCGTCACATCCAAGGCGGTGGTGCACTTCTATGGCAGGACCGCCGTCTAACATACCTTTCCACATTTGTCCCAAGACGAAGCGCACTCCACAATGGTTAACTTCCGTTCATTTAGATGGCAAGTATAGTAATGGCAAGTTCAATTATACAAATAATATGCCCAACTCGTTTCAAACTGTAATAGTTCTTGTTCACGGGCCAGCAGCTTCAAAATGATGAATACTGGGTTGGTTCACTTCCTTTTATTCACTCCTATTACCCGCAGGTGAGTTGTAAAATACACCCAAGATAGTCCAATCAACATAACTCTTTCGCAAAGCCACTGCAATAGTTCATTAATAACGCCTCAAATAGGCTAACAGTCCATTGCCCAACTGTGCTTGCAAATATCATCTCCCAATGTTCCCCGTGTCCGCCTCGCCGTCGCAAGGCCGGGGACCTGCCGTCACATCCAAGGCGGTGGTGCGCTTCTATGGCAGGACCGCCGTTTAACATACCTTTCCACATTTGTCCCAAGACGAAGCGCACTCCACAATGGGTAACTTCCGTTCATTTAGATGGCAAGTATAGTAATGGCAAGTTCCATTATACAAAAAAGTTGCCCAACGCGTTTCAAACTGTAATAGTTCTTGTTCACGGGGCAGCAGCTGCAAAATAATGAATACGGGGTTGGTTCACTTCCTTTTATTCACTTCAATTACCCCCAGGTGAGTTGTAAAATACACCCAATTGCACCATGGGACAGATAGTCCAATCAACATAACTCTTTCGCAAAGCCACTGCAATAGTTCATTAATAACGCCTCAAATAGGCTAACAGTCCATTGCCCAACTGTGCTTGCAAATATCATCTCCCAATGTTCCCCGTGTCCGCCTCGCCGTCGCAAGGCCGGATACCCGCCGTCATATCCAAGGTGGTGGTGCGCTTCTATGGCAGGACCGCCGTTTAACATACCTTTCCACATTTGTCCCAAGACGAAGCGCACTCCACAATGGGTAACATCCGTTCATTTAGATGGCAAGTATAGTAATGGCAAGTTCCATTATACAAATAATTTGCCCAACGCGTTTAAAACTGTAATAGTTCTTGTTCACGGGCCAGCAGCTGCAAAATAATGAATACGGGGTTTGTTCACTTCCTTTTATTCACTTCAATTACCCCCAGGTGAGTTGTAAAATACACCCAATTGCACCATGAGACAGATAGTCCATTAACATAACTCTTTCGCAAAGAACTGCAATAGTTCATTAATAACGCCTCAAATAGGCTAACAGTCCATTGCCCAACTGTGCTTGCAAATATCATCTCCCAATGTTCCCCGCGTCCGCCTCGCCGTCGCAAGGCCGGGGACCCGTCGTCACATCCAAGGCGGTGGTGCGCTTCTACGGCAGGACCGCCGTTTAACATACCTTTCCACATTTGTCCCAAGACGAAGCGCACTCCACAATGGGTAACTTCCGTTCATTTAGATGGCAAGTATAGTAATGGCAAGTACCATTATACAAATAATTTGCCCAACGCGTTTCAAACTGTAATAGTTCTTGTTCACGGGCCAGCAGCTGCAAAATAATGAATACGGGGTTGGTTCACTTCCTTTTATTCACTCCAATTACCCCCAGGTGAGTTGTAAAATACACCCAATTGCACCATGGGACAGATAGTCCATTAACATAACTCTTTTGCAAAGCCACTGCAATAGTTCATTAATAACGCCTCAAAAAGGCTAACAGTCCATTGACCAACTGTGCTTGCAAATATCATCTCCCAATGTTCCCCGTGTCCACCTCGCCGTCGCAAGGCCGGGGACCCGCCGTCACATCCAAGGCGGTGGTGCGCTTCTACGGCAGGACCGCCGTTTAACATACCTTTCCACATTTGTCCTAAGACGAAGCGCACTCCACAATGGGTAACTTCCATTCATTTAGATGGCAAGTATAGTAATGGCAAGTTCCATTATACAAATAATTTGCCCAACGCGTTTCAAACTGTAATAGTTCTTGTTCACGGGCCAGCAGCTGAAAAACAATTAATACGGGGTTGGTTCACTTCCTTTTATTCACTCCAATTATCCCCAGGTGAATTGTAAAATACACCCAATTGCACCATGGGACAGATAGTCCATTAACATAACTCTTTCGCAAAGCCACTGCAATAGTTCATTAATAACACCTCAAATAGGCTAACAGTCCATTACCCAACTGTGCTTGCAAATATCGTCTCCCAATGTTCCCCGTGTCCGCCTCGCCGTCGCAAGGCCGGATACCCGCCGTCATATCCAAGGTGGTGGTGTTCTTCTACGGCAGGACCGCCGTTTAACATACCTTTCCACATTTGTGAAAAGATGAAGCACACTCCACAATGGGTAACTCCCGTTCATTTAGATGGCAAGTATAGTAATGGCAAGTTCCATTATACAAATAATTTGCCCAACGCGTTTCAAATTGTAATAATTCTTGTTCACGGGCCAGCAGCTGCAAAATAATGAATACGGGGTTGGTTCACTTCCTTTTATTCACTCCAATTACCCCCAGGTGAGTTGTAAAATACACCCAATTGCACCATGGGACAGATAGTCCATTAACATAACTCTTTCGCAAAGCCACTGCAATAGCTCATTAATAACGCCTCAAATAGGCTAACAGTCCATTGCCCAACTGTGCTTGCAAAAATCACCTCCCAATGTTCCCCGTGTCTGGCTCGCCGTCGCAAGGCCGGGGACCCGCCGTCACATCCAGGGCAGTGGTGCGCTTTTACGGCAGGACCGCCGTTTAACATACCTTTCCACATTTGTCCCTAGACGAAGCGCACTCCACAACGGGTAACTTCCGTTCATTTAGATGGTAAGTATAGTAATGGCAAGTTCCATTATACAAATAATTTGCCCAATGCGTTTCAAACTGTAATAGTTCTTGTTCACGGGCCAGCAGCTGCAAAATAATGAATACGGGGTTGGTTAACTTCCTTTTATTCACTCCAATTACCCCCAGGTGAGATGTAAAATACACCAAATTGCACCATGGGACAGATAGTCCATTAACATATTTCTTTCGAAAACCCACTGCAATAGTTCATTAATAACGCCTCAAATAGGCTAACAGTCCATTGCCCAACTGTGCTTGCAAATATCATCTCCCAATGTTCCCTGTGTCCACCTCGCCGTCGCAAGGCCGGGGACCTGCCGTCACATCCAAGGCGGTGGTGCACTTCTATGGCAGGACCGCCGTCTAACATACCTTTCCACATTTGTCCCAAGACGAAGCGCACTCCACAATGGTTAACTTCCGTTCATTTAGATGGCAAGTATAGTAATGGCAAGTTCAATTATACAAATAATATGCCCAACTCGTTTCAAACTGTAATAGTTCTTGTTCACGGGCCAGCAGCTTCAAAATTATGAATACTGGGTTGGTTCACTTCCTTTTATTCACTCCTATTCCCCGCAGGTGAGTTGTAAAATACACCCAATTGCACCATGGGACAGATAGTCCAATCAACATAACTCTTTCGCAAAGCCACTGCAATAGTTCATTAATAACGCCTCAAATAGGCTAACAGTCCATTGCCCAACTGTGCTTGCAAATATCATCTCCCAATGTTCCCCGTGTCCGCCTCGCCGTCGCAAGGCCGGGGACCTGCCGTCACATCCAAGGCGGTGGTGCGCTTCTATGGCAGGACCGCCGTTTAACATACCTTTCCACATTTGTCCCAAGACGAAGCGCACTCCACAATGGGTAACTTCCGTTCATTTAGATGGCAAGTATAGTAATGGCAAGTTCCATTATACAAATAATTTGCCCAACGCTTTTCAAACTGTAATAGTTCTTGATCACGGGCCAGCAGCTGCAAAATAATGAATACGGGGTTGGTTCACTTCCTTTTATTCACTCCAATTACCCCCAGGTGAGTTGTAAAATACACCCAATTGCACCATGGGACAGATTGTCCATCAACATAACTCTTTCGCAAAGCCACTGCAATAGTTCATTAATAACGCCTCAAATAGGCTAACAGTCCATTGACCAACTGTGCTTGCAAATATCATCTCCCAATGTTCCCCGTGTCCGCCTCGCCGTAGCAAGGCCGGGGACCCGCAGTCACATCCAAGGCGGTGGTGCGCTTCTACGGCAGGACCGCCGTTTACCATACCTTTCCACATTTGTCCCAAGACGAAGCGCACTCCACAATGGGTAACTTCCGTTCATTTAGATGGCAAGTATAGTAATGGCAAGTTCCATTATACAAATAATTTGCCCAACGCTTTTCAAACTGTAATAGTTCTTGATCACGGGCCAGCAGCTGCAAAATAATGAATACGGGGTTGGTTCACTTCCTTTTATTCACTCCAATTACCCCCAGGTGAGTTGTAAAATACACCCAATTGCACCATGGGACAGATTGTCCATTAACATAACTCTTTCGCAAAGCCACTGCAATAGTTCATTAATAACGCCTCAAATAGGCTAACAGTCCATTGACCAACTGTGCTTGCAAATATCATCTCCCAATGTTCCCCGTGTCCGCCTCGCCGTCGCAAGGCCGGGGACCTGCCGTCACATCCAAGGCGGTGGTGCGCTTCTATGGCAGGACCGCCGTTTAACATACCTTTCCACATTTGTCCCAAGACGAAGCGCACTCCACAATGGGTAACTTCCGTTCATTTAGATGGCAAGTATAGTAATGGCAAGTTCCATTATACAAATAATTTGCCCAACGCGTTTCAAACTGTAATAGTTCTTGTTCACGGGCCAGCAGCTGCAAAATAATGAATACGGGGTTGGTTCACTTCCTTTTATTCACTTCAATTACCCCCAGGTGAGTTGTAAAATACACCCAATTGCACCATGGGACAGATAGTCCATTAACATAACTCTTTCGCAAAGAACTGCAATAGTTCATTAATAACGCCTCAAATAGGCTAACAGTCCATTGCCCAACTGTGCTTGCAAATATCATCTCCCAATGTTACCCGCGTCCGCCTTGCCGTCGCAAGGCCAGGGAACCATTGTCACATCCAAGGCGGTGGTGCGCTTCTATGGCAGGACCGCCGTTTAACATACCTTTCCACATTTGTCCCAAGACGAAGCGCACTCCACAATGGGTAACTTCCGTTCATTTAGATGGCAAGTATAGTAATGGCAAGTTCCATTATACAAATAATTTGCCCAACGCGTTTCAAACTGTAATAGTTCTTGTTCACGGGCCAGCAGCTGCAAAATAATGAATACGGGGTTGGTTCACTTCCTTTTATTCACTCCAATTACGCCCAGGTGACTTGTAAAATACACCCAATTGCACCATGGGACAGATAGTCCATTAACATAACTCTTTTGCAAAGCCGCTGCAATAGTTCATTAATAACGCCTCAAATAGGCTAACAGTCCATTGACCAACTGTGCTTGCAAATATCATCTCCCAATGTTCCCCGTGTCCGCCTCACCGTCGCAAGGCCGGGGACCCGCCATCATATCCAAGGTGTTGGTGCGCTTCTATGGCAGGACCGCCGTTTAACATACCTTTCCACATTTGTCCCAAGACGAAGCGCCCTCCACAATGGGTAACTTCCGTTCATTTAGATGGCAAGTATAGTAAATGGCAAGATCCATTATACAAATAATTTGCCCAACGTGTTTCAAACTGTAATAGTTCTTGTTCACGGGCCAGCAGCTGCAAAATAATGAATACGGGGTTGGTTCACTTCCTTTTATTCACTCCAATTACCCCCAGGTGAGTTGTAAAATACACCCAATTGCACCATGGGACAGATAGTCCATTAACATAACTCTTTCGCAAAGCCACTGCAATAGCTCATTAATAACGCCTCAAATAGGCTAACAGTCCATTGCCCAACTGTGCTTGCATATATCATCTCCCAATGTTCCCCGTGTCCGCCTCTTCGTCGCATGGCCGGGGACCTGCCGTCACATCCAAGGCGGTGGTGCGCTTCTATGGCAGGACCGCCGTTTAACATACCTTTCCACATTTGTCCCAAGACGAAGCGCACTCCACAATGGGTAACTTCCGTTCATTTAGATGGCAAGTATAGTAATGGCAAGTTCCATTATACAAATAATTTGCCCAATGCGTTTCAAACTGTAATAGTTCTTGTTCACGGGCCAGCAGCTGCAAAATAATGAATACGGGGTTGGTTCACTTCCTTTTATTCACTCCAATTACCCCCAGGTGAGTTGTAAAATACACCCAATTGCACCATGGGACAGATAGTCCAATCAACATAACTCTTTCGCAAAGCCACTGCAATAGTTCATTAATAACGCTTCAAATAGGCTAACAGTCCATTGCCCAACTGTGCTTGCAAATATCATCTCCCAATGTTCCCCGTGTCCGCCTCTTCGTCGCATGGCCGGGGACCTGCCGTCACATCCAAGGCGGTGGTGCGCTTCTATGGCAGGACCGCCGTTTAACATACCTTTCCACATTTGTCCCAAGACGAAGCGCACTCCACAATGGGTAACTTCCGTTCATTTAGATGGCAAGTATAGTAATGGCAAGTTCCATTATACAAATAATTTGCCCAACGTGTTTCAAACTGTAATAGTTCTTGTTCACGGGGCAGAAGCTGCAAAATAATGAATACGGGGTTGGTTCACTTCCTTTTATTCACTTCAATTACCCCCAGGTGAGTTGTAAAATACACCCAATTGCACCATGGGACAGATAGTCCAATCAACATAACTCTTTCGCAAAGCCACTGCAATAGTTCATTAATAACGCCTCAAATAGGCTAACAGTCCATTGCCCAACTGTGCTTGCAAATATCATCTCCCAATGTTCCCCGTGTCCGCCTCGCCGTCGCATGGCCTGATACCCGCCGTCATATCCAAGGCGGTGGTGCGCTTCTATGGCAAGACCGCCGTTTAACATACCTTTCCACATTTGTCCCAAGACGAAGCGCACTCCACAATGGGTAACATCCGTTCATTTAGATGGCAAGTATAGTAATGGCAAGTTCCATTATACAAATAATTTGCCCAACGCGTTTCAAACTGTAATAGTTCTTGTTCACGGGCCAGCAGCTGCAAAATAATGAATACGGGGTTGGTTCACTTCCTTTTATTCACTCCAATTACCCCCAGGTGAGTTGTAAAATACACCCAATTGCACCATGGGACAGATAGTCCATTAACATAACTCTTTTGCAAAGCCACTGCAATAGTTCATTAATAACGCCTCAAAAAGGCTAACAGTCCATTGACCAACTGTGCTTGCAAATATCATCTCCCAATGTTCCCCGTGTCCACCTCGCCGTCGCAAGGCCGGGGACCCGCCGTCACATCCAAGGCGGTGGTGCGCTTCTACGGCAGGACCGCCGTTTAACATACCTTTCCACATTTGTCCCAAGACGAAGCGCACTCCACAATGGGTAACTTCCATTCATTTAGATGGCAAGTATAGTAATGGCAAGTTCCATTATACAAATAATTTGCCCAACGCGTTTCAAACTGTAATAGTTCTTGTTCACGGGCCAGCAGCTGAAAAACAATTAATACGGGGTTGGTTCACTTCCTTTTATTCACTCCAATTATCCCCAGGTGAATTGTAAAATACACCCAATTGCACCATGGGACAGATAGTCCATTAACATAACTCTTTCGCAAAGCCACTGCAATAGTTCATTAATAACACCTCAAATTGGCTAACAGTCCATTACCCAACTGTGCTTGCAAATATCGTCTCCCAATGTTCCCCGTGTCTGCCTCGCCGTCGCAAGGCCGGATACCCGCCGTCATATCCAAGTTGGTGGTGTTCTTCTACGGCAGGACCGCCGTTTAACATACCTTTCCACATTTGTCAAAAGATGAAGCACACTCCACAATGGGTAACTCCCGTTCATTTAGATGGCAAGTATAGTAATGGCAAGTTCCATTATACAAATAATTTGCCCAACGCGTTTCAAATTGTAATAGTTCTTGTTCACGGGCCAGCAGCTTCAAAATAATGAATACGGGGTTGGTTAACTTCCTTTTATTCACTCCAATTACCCCCAGGTGAGATGTAAAATACACCCAATTGCACCTTGGGACAGATAGTCCATTAACATATTTCTTTCGAAAACCCACTGCAATAGTTCATTAATAACGCCTCAAATAGGCTAACAGTCCATTGCCCAACTGTGCTTGCAAATATCATCTCCCAATGTTCCCCGTGTCCGCCTCGCCGTCGCAAGGCCGGGGACCTGCCGTCACATACAAGGCAGTGGTGCGCTTCTACGGCAGGACCGCCGTTTAACATACCTTTCCACATTTGTCCCAAGACGAAGCGCACTCCACAATGGGTAACTTCCGTTCATTTAGATGGCAAGTATAGTAATGGCAAGTTCCATTATTCAAATAATTTGCCCAACGCTTTTCAAACTGTTATAGTTCTTGATCACGGGCCAGCAACTGCAAAATAATGAATACGGGGTTGGTTCACTTCCTTTTATTCACTCCAATTACCCCCAGGTGAGTTGTAAAATACACCCAATTGCACCATGGGACAGATAGTCCATTAACATAACTCTTTTGCAAAGCCACTGCAATAGTTCATTAATAACGCCTCAAAAAGGCTAACAGTCCATTGACCAACTGTGCTTGCAAATATCATCTCCCAATGTTCCCCGTGTCCACCTCGCCGTCGCAAGTCCGGGGACCCGCCGTCACATCCAAGGCGGTGGTGCGCTTCTACGGCAGGACCGCCGTTTAACATACCTTTCCACATTTGTCCCAAGACGAAGCGCACTCCACAATGGGTAACTTCCATTCATTTAGATGGCAAGTATAGTAATGGCAAGTTCCATTATACAAATAATTTGCCCAACGCGTTTCAAACTGTAATAGTTCTTGTTCACGGGCCAGCAGCTGAAAAACAATTAATACGGGGTTGGTTCACTTCCTTTTATTCACTCCAATTATCCCCAGGTGAATTGTAAAATACACCCAATTGCACCATGGGACAGATAGTCCATTAACATAACTCTTTCGCAAAGCCACTGCAATAGTTCATTAATAACACCTCAAATTGGCTAACAGTCCATTACCCAACTGTGCTTGCAAATATCGTCTCCCAATGTTCCCCGTGTCCGCCTCGCCGTCGCAAGGCCGGATACCCGCCGTCATATCCAAGGTGGTGGTGTTCTTCTACGGCAGGACCGCCGTTTAACATACCTTTCCACATTTGTCAAAAGATGAAGCACACTCCACAATGGGTAACTCCCGTTCATTTAGATGGCAAGTATAGTAATGGCAAGTTCCATTATACAAATAATTTGCCCAACGCGTTTCAAATTGTAATAGTTCTTGTTCACGGGCCAGCAGCTGCAAAATAATGAATACGGGGTTGGTTCACTTCCTTTTATTCACTCCAATTACCCCCAGGTGAGTTGTAAAATATACCCAATTGCACCATGGGACAGATAGTCCATTAACATAACTCTTTCGCAAAGCCACTGCAATAGCTCATTAATAACGCCTCAAATAGGCTAACAGTCCATTGCCCAACTGTGCTTGCAAAAATCACCTCCAAATGTTCCCTGTGTCTGGCTCGCCGTCGCAAGGCCGGGGACCCGCCGTCACATCCAGGGCAGTGGTGCGCTTCTACGGCAGGACCGCCGTTTAACATACCTTTCCACATTTGTCCCAAGACGAAGCGCACTCCACAACGGGTAACTTCCGTTCATTTAGATGGTAAGTATAGTAATGGCAAGTTCCATTATACAAATAATTTGCCCAATGCGTTTCAAACTGTAATAGTTCTTGTTCACGGGCCAGCAGCTGCAAAATAATGAATACGGGGTTGGTTAACTTCCTTTTATTCACTCCAATTACCCCCAGGTGAGATGTAAAATACACCCAATTGCACCATGGGACAGATAGTCCATTAACATATTTCTTTCGAAAACCCACTGCAATAGTTCATTAATAACGCCTCAAATAGGCTAACAGTCCATTGCCCAACTGTGCTTGCAAATATCATCTCCCAATGTTCCCCGTGTCCGCCTCGCCGTCGCAAGGCCGGGGACCTGCCGTCACATCCAAGGCGGTGGTGCGCTTCTACGGCAGGACCGCCGTTTAACATACCTTTCCACATTTGTCCCAAGACGAAGCGCACTCCACAATGGGTAACTTCCGTTCATTTAGATGGCAAGTATAGTAATGGCAAGTTCCATTATACAAATAATTTGCCCAACGCTTTTCAAACTGTAATAGTTCTTGATCACGGGCCAGCAGCTGCAAAATAATGAATACGGGCTTGGTTCACTTCCTTTTATTCACTCCAATTACCCCCAGGTGAGTTGTAAAATACACCCAATTGCACCATGGGACAGATTGTCCATCAACATAACTCTTTCGCCAAGCCACTGCAATAGTTCATTAATAACGCCTCAAATAGGCTAACAGTCCATTGACCAACTGTGCTTGCAAATATCATCTCCCAATGTTCCCCGTGTCCGCCTCGCCGTCGCAAGGCCGGGGACCCGCCATCACATCCAAGGCGGTGGTGCGCTTCTACGGCAGGACCGCCGTTTAACATACCTTTCCACATTTGTCCCAAGACGAAGCGCACTCCACAATGGGTAACTTCCGTTCATTTAGATGGCAAGTATAGTAATGGCAAGTTCCATTATACAAATAATTTGCCTAACTCGTTTCAAACTGTAATAGTTCTTGTTCACGGGCCAGCAGCTGCAAAATAATGAATACGGGGTTGGTTAACTTCCTTTTATTCACTCCAATTACCCCCAGGTGAGATGTAAAATACACCCAATTGCACCTTGGGACAGATAGTCCATTAACATATTTCTTTCGAAAACCCACTGCAATAGTTCATTAATAACGCCTCAAATAGGCTAACAGTCCATTGCCCAACTGTGCTTGCAAATATCATCTCCCAATGTTCCCCGTGTCCGCCTCGCCGTCGCAAGGCCGGGGACCTGCCGTCACATACAAGGCAGTGGTGCGCTTCTACGGCAGGACCGCCGTTTAACATACCTTTCCACATTTGTCCCAAGACGAAGCGCACTCCACAATGGGTAACTTCCGTTCATTTAGATGGCAAGTATAGTAATGGCAAGTTCCATTATACAAATAATTTGCCCAACGCTTTTCAAACTGTTATAGTTCTTGATCACGGGCCAGCAACTGCAAAATAATGAATACGGGGTTGGTTCACTTCCTTTTATTCACTCCAATTACCCCCAGGTGAGTTGTAAAATACACCCAATTGCACCATGGGACAGATAGTCCATTAACATAACTCTTTTGCAAAGCCACTGCAATAGTTCATTAATAACGCCTCAAAAAGGCTAACAGTCCATTGACCAACTGTGCTTGCAAATATCATCTCCCAATGTTCCCCGTGTCCACCTCGCCGTCGCAAGTCCGGGGACCCGCCGTCACATCCAAGGCGGTGGTGCGCTTCTACGGCAGGACCGCCGTTTAACATACCTTTCCACATTTGTCCCAAGACGAAGCGCACTCCACAATGGGTAACTTCCATTCATTTAGATGGCAAGTATAGTAATGGCAAGTTCCATTATACAAATAATTTGCCCAACGCGTTTCAAACTGTAATAGTTCTTGTTCACGGGCCAGCAGCTGAAAAACAATTAATACGGGGTTGGTTCACTTCCTTTTATTCACTCCAATTATCCCCAGGTGAATTGTAAAATACACCCAATTGCACCATGGGACAGATAGTCCATTAACATAACTCTTTCGCAAAGCCACTGCAATAGTTCATTAATAACACCTCAAATTGGCTAACAGTCCATTACCCAACTGTGCTTGCAAATATCGTCTCCCAATGTTCCCCGTGTCCGCCTCGCCGTCGCAAGGCCGGATACCCGCCGTCATATCCAAGGTGGTGGTGTTCTTCTACGGCAGGACCGCCGTTTAACATACCTTTCCACATTTGTCAAAAGATGAAGCACACTCCACAATGGGTAACTCCCGTTCATTTAGATGGCAAGTATAGTAATGGCAAGTTCCATTATACAAATAATTTGCCCAACGCGTTTCAAATTGTAATAGTTCTTGTTCACGGGCCAGCAGCTGCAAAATAATGAATACGGGGTTGGTTCACTTCCTTTTATTCACTCCAATTACCCCCAGGTGAGTTGTAAAATATACCCAATTGCACCATGGGACAGATAGTCCATTAACATAACTCTTTCGCAAAGCCACTGCAATAGCTCATTAATAACGCCTCAAATAGGCTAACAGTCCATTGCCCAACTGTGCTTGCAAAAATCACCTCCAAATGTTCCCTGTGTCTGGCTCGCCGTCGCAAGGCCGGGGACCCGCCGTCACATCCAGGGCAGTGGTGCGCTTCTACGGCAGGACCGCCGTTTAACATACCTTTCCACATTTGTCCCAAGACGAAGCGCACTCCACAACGGGTAACTTCCGTTCATTTAGATGGTAAGTATAGTAATGGCAAGTTCCATTATACAAATAATTTGCCCAATGCGTTTCAAACTGTAATAGTTCTTGTTCACGGGCCAGCAGCTGCAAAATAATGAATACGGGGTTGGTTAACTTCCTTTTATTCACTCCAATTACCCCCAGGTGAGATGTAAAATACACCCAATTGCACCATGGGACAGATAGTCCATTAACATATTTCTTTCGAAAACCCACTGCAATAGTTCATTAATAACGCCTCAAATAGGCTAACAGTCCATTGCCCAACTGTGCTTGCAAATATCATCTCCCAATGTTCCCCGTGTCCGCCTCGCCGTCGCAAGGCCGGGGACCTGCCGTCACATCCAAGGCGGTGGTGCGCTTCTACGGCAGGACCGCCGTTTAACATACCTTTCCACATTTGTCCCAAGACGAAGCGCACTCCACAATGGGTAACTTCCGTTCATTTAGATGGCAAGTATAGTAATGGCAAGTTCCATTATACAAATAATTTGCCCAACGCTTTTCAAACTGTAATAGTTCTTGATCACGGGCCAGCAGCTGCAAAATAATGAATACGGGGTTGGTTCACTTCCTTTTATTCACTCCAATTACCCCCAGGTGAGTTGTAAAATACACCCAATTGCACCATGGGACAGATTGTCCATCAACATAACTCTTTCGCCAAGCCACTGCAATAGTTCATTAATAACGCCTCAAATAGGCTAACAGTCCATTGACCAACTGTGCTTGCAAATATCATCTCCCAATGTTCCCCGTGTCCGCCTCGCCGTCGCAAGGCCGGGGACCCGCCATCACATCCAAGGCGGTGGTGCGCTTCTACGGCAGGACCGCCGTTTAACATACCTTTCCACATTTGTCCCAAGACGAAGCGCACTCCACAATGGGTAACTTCCGTTCATTTAGATGGCAAGTATAGTAATGGCAAGTTCCATTATACAAATAATTTGCCTAACTCGTTTCAAACTGTAATAGTTCTTGTTCACGGGCCAGCAGCTGCAAAATAATGAATACGGGGTTGGTTCACTTCCTTTTATTCACTCCAATTACGCCCAGGTGAGTTGTAAAATACACCCAATTGCACCATGGGACAGATAGTCCATTAACATAACTCTTTTGCAAAGCCACTGCAATAGTTCATTAATAACGCCTCAAATAGGCTAACAGTCCATTGACCAACTGTGCTTGCAAATATCATCTCCCAATGTTCCCCGTGTCCGCCTCACCGTCGCAAGGCCGGGGACCTGCCGTCATATCCAAGGTGTTGGTGCGCTTCTACGGCAGGACCGCCGTTTAACATACCTTTCCACATTTGTCCCAAGACGAAGCGCCCTCCACAATGGGTAACTTCCGTTCATTTAGATGGCAAGTATAGTAATGGCAAGTTCCATTATACAAATAATTTGCCCAACGTGTTTCAAACTGTAATAGTTCTTGTTCACGGGCCAGCAGCTGCAAAATAATGAATACGGGGTTGGTTCACTTCCTTTTATTCACTTCAATTACCCCCAGGTGAGTTGTAAAATACACCCAATTGCACCATGGGACAGATAGTCCATTAACATAACTCTTTCGCAAAGAACTGCAATAGTTCAATAATAACGCCTCAAATAGGCTAACAGTCCATTGCCCAACTGTGCTTGCAAATATCATCTCCCAATCTTCCCCGCGTCCGCCTCGCCGTCGCAAGGCCGGGGACCCGTCGTCACATCCAAGGCGGTGGTGCGCTTCTACGGCAGGACCGCCGTTTAACATACCTTTCCACATTTGTCCCAAGACGAAGCGCACTCCACAATGGGTAACTTCCATTCATTTAGATGGCAAGTATAGTAATGGCAAGTTCCATTATACAAATAATTTGCCCAACGCGTTTCAAACTGGAATAGTTCTTGTTCACGGGCCAGCAGCTGAAAAACAATTAATACGGGGTTGGTTCACTTCCTTTTATTCACTCCAATTATCCCCAGGTGAATTGTAAAATACACCCAATTGCACCATGGGACAGATAGTCCATTAACATAACTCTTTCGCAAAGCCACTGCAATAGTTCATTAATAACACCTCAAATTGGCTAACAGTCCATTACCCAACTGTGCTTGCAAATATCGTCTCCCAATGTTCCCTGTGTCCGCCTCGCCGTCGCAAGGCCGGATACCCGCCGTCATATCCAAGGTGGTGGTGTTCTTCTACGGCAGGACCGCCGTTTAACATACCTTTCCACATTTGTCAAAAGATGAAGCACACTCCACAATGGGTAACTCCCGTTCATTTAGATGGCAAGTATAGTAATGGCAAGTTCCATTATACAAATAATTTGCCCAACACGTTTCAAATTGTAATAGTTCTTGTTCACGGGCCAGCAGCTGCAAAATAATGAATACGGGGTTGGTTCACTTCCTTTTATTCACTCCAATTACCCCCAGGTGAGTTGTAAAATATACCCAATTGCACCATGGGACAGATAGTCCATTAACCTAACTCTTTCGCAAAGCCACTGCAATAGCTCATTAATAACGCCTCAAATAGGCTAACAGTCCATTGCCCAACTGTGCTTGCAAAAATCACCTCCCAATGTTCCCTGTGTCTGGCTCGCCGTCGCAAGGCCGGGGACCCGCCGTCACATCCAGGGCAGTGGTGCGCTTCTACGGCAGGACCGCCGTTTAACATACCTTTCCACATTTGTCCCAAGACGATGCGCACTCCACAACGGGTAACTTCCGTTCATTTAGATGGTAAGTATAGTAATGGCAAGTTCCATTATACAAATAATTTGCCCAATGCGTTTCAAACTGTAATAGTTCTTGTTCACGGGCCAGCAGCTGCAAAATAATGAATACGGGGTTGGTTAACTTCCTTTTATTCACTCCAATTACCCCCAGGTGAGATGTAAAATACACCCAATTGCACCATGGGACAGATAGTCCATTAACATATTTCTTTCGAAAACCCACTGCAATAGTTCATTAATAACGCCTCAAATAGGCTAACAGTCCATTGCCCAACTGTGCTTGCAAATATCATCTCCCAATGTTCCCCGTGTCCGCCTCGCCGTCGCAAGGCCGGGGACCTGCCGTCACATCCAAGGCGGTGGTGCGCTTCTACGGCAGGACCGCCGTTTAACATACCTTTCCACATTTGTCCCAAGACGAAGCGCAGTCCACAATGGGTAACTTCCGTTCATTTAGATGGCAAGTATAGTAATGGCAAGTTCCATTATACAAATAATTTGCCCAACGCTTTTCAAACTGTAATAGTTCTTGATCACGGGCCAGCAGCTGCAAAATAATGAATACGGGGTTGGTTCACTTCCTTTTATTCACTCCAATTACCCCCAGGTGAGTTGTAAAATACACCCAATTGCACCATGGGACAGATTGTCCATCAACATAACTCTTTCGCCAAGCCACTGCAATAGTTCATTAATAACGCCTCAAATAGGCTAACAGTCCATTGACCAACTGTGCTTGCAAATATCATCTCCCAATGTTCCCCGTGTCCGCCTCGCCGTCGCAAGGCCGGGGACCCGCCATCACATCCAAGGCGGTGGTGCGCTTCTACGGCAGGACCGCCGTTTAACATACCTTTCCACATTTGTCCCAAGACGAAGCGCACTCCACAATGGGTAACTTCCGTTCATTTAGATGGCAAGTATAGTAATGGCAAGTTCCATTATACAAATAATTTGCCTAACTCGTTTCAAACTGTAATAGTTCTTGTTCACGGGCCAGCAGCTGCAAAATAATGAATACGGGGTTGGTTCACTTCCTTTTATTCACTCCAATTACGCCCAGGTGAGTTGTAAAATACACCCAATTGCACCATGGGACAGATAGTCCATTAACATAACTCTTTTGCAAAGCCACTGCAATAGTTCATTGATAACGCCTCAAATAGGCTAACAGTCCATTGACCAACTGTGCTTGCAAATATCATCTCCCAATGTTCCCCGTGTCCGCCTCACCGTCGCAAGGCCGGGGACCTGCCGTCATATCCAAGGTGTTGGTGCGCTTCTACGGCAGGACCGCCGTTTAACATACCTTT
The DNA here is from genome assembly GCF_964261635.1 of Lissotriton helveticus. Lineage (NCBI taxonomy): Eukaryota > Metazoa > Chordata > Amphibia > Caudata > Salamandridae > Lissotriton > Lissotriton helveticus. Next base: position 1,513,061,380 of record NC_136061.1, on the reverse strand, counting down.
CCACATTTGTCCCAAGATGAAGCGCCCTCCACAATGGGTAACTTCCGTTCATTTAGATGGCAAGTATAGTAATGGCAAGTTCCATTATACAAATAATTTGCCCAACGTGTTTCAAACTGTAATAGTTCTTGTTCACGGGCCAGCAGCTGCAAAATAATGAATACGGGGTTGGTTCACTTCCTTTTATTCACTTCAATTACCCCCAGGTGAGTTGTAAAATACACCCAATTGCACCATGGGACAGACAGTCCATTAACATAACTCTTTCGCAAAGAACTGCAATAGTTCAATAATAACGCCTCAAATAGGCTAACAGTCCATTGCCCAACTGTGCTTGCAAATATCATCTCCCAATCTTCCCCGCGTCCGCCTCGCCGTCGCAAGGCCGGGGACCCGTCGTCACATCCAAGGCGGTGGTGCGCTTCTACGGCAGGACCGCCGTTTAACATACCTTTCCACATTTGTCCCAAGACGAAGTGCACTCCACAATGGGTAACTTCCATTCATTTAGATGGCAAGTATAGTAATGGCAAGTTCCATTATACAAATAATTTGCCCAACGCGTTTCAAACTGTAATAGTTCTTGTTCACGGGCCAGCAGCTGAAAAACAATTAATACGGGGTTGGTTCACTTCCTTTTATTCACTCCAATTATCCCCAGGTGAATTGTAAAATACACCCAATTGCACCATGGGACAGATAGTCCATTAACATAACTCTTTCGCAAAGCCACTGCAATAGTTCATTAATAACACCTCAAATTGGCTAACAGTCCATTACCCAACTGTGCTTGCAAATATCGTCTCCCAATGTTCCCCGTGTCCGCTTCGCCGTCGCAAGGCCGGATACCCGCCGTCATATCCAAGGTGGTGGTGTTCTTCTACGGCAGGACCGCCGTTTAACATACCTTTCCACATTTGTCAAAAGATGAAGCACACTCCACAATGGGTAACTCCCGTTCATTTAGATGGCAAGTATAGTAATGGCAAGTTCCATTATACAAATAATTTGCCCAACGCGTTTCAAATTGTAATAGTTCTTGTTCACGGGCCAGCAGCTGCAAAATAATGAATACGGGGTTGGTTCACTTCCTTTTATTCACTCCAATTACCCCCAGGTGAGTTGTAAAATATACCCAATTGCACCATGGGACAGATAGTCCATTAACATAACTCTTTCGCAAAGCCACTGCAATAGCTCATTAATAACGCCTCAAATAGGCTAACAGTCCATTGCCCAACTGTGCTTGCAAAAATCACCTCCCAATGTTCCCTGTGTCTGGCTCGCCGTCGCAAGGCCGGGGACCCGCCGTCACATCCAGGGCAGTGGTGCGCTTCTACGGCAGGACCGCCGTTTAACATACCTTTCCACATTTGTCCCAAGACGATGCGCACTCCACAACGGGTAACTTCCGTTCATTTAGATGGTAAGTATAGTAATGGCAAGTTCCATTATACAAATAATTTGCCCAATGCGTTTCAAACTGTAATAGTTCTTGTTCACGGGCCAGCAGCTGCAAAATAATGAATACGGGGTTGGTTAACTTCCTTTTATTCACTCCAATTACCCCCAGGTGAGATGTAAAATACACCCAATTGCACCATGGGACAGATAGTCCATTAACATATTTCTTTCGAAAACCCACTGCAATAGTTCATTAATAACGCCTCAAATAGGCTTAACAGTCCATTGCCCAACTGTGCTTGCAAATATCATCTCCCAATGTTCCCCGTGTCCGCCTCGCCGTCGCAAGGCCGGGGACCTGCCGTCACATCCAAGGCGGTGGTGCGCTTCTACGGCAGGACCGCCGTTTAACATACCTTTCCACATTTGTCCCAAGACGAAGCGCAGTCCACAATGGGTAACTTCCGTTCATTTAGATGGCAAGTATAGTAATGGCAAGTTCCATTATACAAATAATTTGCCCAACGCTTTTCAAACTGTAATAGTTCTTGATCACGGGCCAGCAGCTGCAAAATAATGAATACGGGGTTGGTTCACTTCCTTTTATTCACTCCAATTACCCCCAGGTGAGTTGTAAAATACACCCAATTGCACCATGGGACAGATTGTCCATCAACATAACTCTTTCGCCAAGCCACTGCAATAGTTCATTAATAACGCCTCAAATAGGCTAACAGTCCATTGACCAACTGTGCTTGCAAATATCATCTCCCAATGTTCCCCGTGTCCGCCTCGCCGTCGCAAGGCCGGGGACCCGCCATCACATCCAAGGCGGTGGTGCGCTTCTACGGCAGGACCGCCGTTTAACATACCTTTCCACATTTGTCCCAAGACGAAGCGCACTCCACAATGGGTAACTTCCGTTCATTTAGATGGCAAGTATAGTAATGGCAAGTTCCATTATACAAATAATTTGCCTAACTCGTTTCAAACTGTAATAGTTCTTGTTCACGGGCCAGCAGCTGCAAAATAATGAATACGGGGTTGGTTCACTTCCTTTTATTCACTCCAATTACGCCCAGGTGAGTTGTAAACTACACCCAATTGCACCATGGGACAGATAGTCCATTAACATAACTCTTTTGCAAAGCCACTGCAATAGTTCATTAATAACGCCTCAAATAGGCTAACAGTCCAATGACCAACTGTGCTTGCAAATATCATCTCCCAATGTTCCCCGTGTCCGCCTCACCGTCGCAAGGCCAGGGACCTGCCGTCATATCCAAGGTGTTGGTGCGCTTCTACGGCAGGACCGCCGTTTAACATACCTTTCCACATTTGTCCCAAGACGAAGCGCCCTCCACAATGGGTAACTTCCGTTCATTTAGATGGCAAGTATAGTAATGGCAAGTTCCATTATACAAATAATTTGCCCAACGTGTTTCAAACTGTAATAGTTCTTGTTCACGGGCCAGCAGCTGCAAAATAATGAATACGGGGTTGGTTCACTTCCTTTTATTCACTTCAATTACCCCCAGGTGTGTTGTAAAATACACCCAATTGCACCATGGGACAGACAGTCCATTAACATAACTCTTTCGCAAAGAACTGCAATAGTTCAATAATAACGCCTCAAATAGGCTAACAGTCCATTGCCCAACTGTGCTTGCAAATATCATCTCCCAATCTTCCCCGCGTCCGCCTCGCCGTCGCAAGGCCGGGGACCCGTCGTCACATCCAAGGCGGTGGTGCGCTTCTACGGCAGGACCGCCGTTTAACATACCTTTCCACATTTGTCCCAAGACGAAGCGCAGTCCACAATGGGTAACTTCCGTTCATTTAGATGGCAAGTATAGTAATGGCAAGTTCCATTATACAAATAATTTGCCCAACGCGTTTCAAATTGTAATAGTTCTTGTTCACGGGCCAGCAGCTGCAAAATAATGAATACGGGGTTGGTTCACTTCCTTTTATTCACTCCAATTACCCCCAGGTGAGTTGTAAAATATACCCAATTGCACCATGGGACAGATAGTCCATTAACATAACTCTTTCGCAAAGCCACTGCAATAGCTCATTAATAACGCCTCAAATAGGCTAACAGTCCATTGCCCAACTGTGCTTGCAAAAATCACCTCCCAATGTTCCCTGTGTCTGGCTCGCCGTCGCAAGGCCGGGGACCCGCCGTCACATCCAGGGCAGTGGTGCGCTTCTACGGCAGGACCGCCGTTTAACATACCTTTCCACATTTGTCCCAAGACGATGCGCACTCCACAACGGGTAACTTCCGTTCATTTAGATGGTAAGTATAGTAATGGCAAGTTCCATTATACAAATAATTTGCCCAATGCGTTTCAAACTGTAATAGTTCTTGTTCACGGGCCAGCAGCTGCAAAATAATGAATACGGGGTTGGTTAACTTCCTTTTATTCACTCCAATTACCCCCAGGTGAGATGTAAAATACACCCAATTGCACCATGGGACAGATAGTCCATTAACATATTTCTTTCGAAAACCCACTGCAATAGTTCATTAATAACGCCTCAAATAGGCTAACAGTCCATTGCCCAACTGTGCTTGCAAATATCATCTCCCAATGTTCCCCGTGTCCGCCTCGCCGTCGCAAGGCCGGGGACCTGCCGTCACATCCAAGGCGGTGGTGCGCTTCTACGGCAGGACCGCCGTTTAACATACCTTTCCACATTTGTCCCAAGACGAAGCGCAGTCCACAATGGGTAACTTCCGTTCATTTAGATGGCAAGTATAGTAATGGCAAGTTCCATTATACAAATAATTTGCCCAACGCTTTTCAAACTGTAATAGTTCTTGATCACGGGCCAGCAGCTGCAAAATAATGAATACGGGGTTGGTTCACTTCCTTTTATTCACTCCAATTACCCCCAGGTGAGTTGTAAAATACACCCAATTGCACCATGGGACAGATTGTCCATCAACATAACTCTTTCGCCAAGCCACTGCAATAGTTCATTAATAACGCCTCAAATAGGCTAACAGTCCATTGACCAACTGTGCTTGCAAATATCATCTCCCAATGTTCCCCGTGTCCGCCTCGCCGTCGCAAGGCCGGGGACCCGCCATCACATCCAAGGCGGTGGTGCGCTTCTACGGCAGGACCGCCGTTTAACATACCTTTCCACATTTGTCCCAAGACGAAGCGCACTCCACAATGGGTAACTTCCGTTCATTTAGATGGCAAGTATAGTAATGGCAAGTTCCATTATACAAATAATTTGCCTAACTCGTTTCAAACTGTAATAGTTCTTGTTCACGGGCCAGCAGCTGCAAAATAATGAATACGGGGTTGGTTCACTTCCTTTTATTCACTCCAATTACGCCCAGGTGAGTTGTAAACTACACCCAATTGCACCATGGGACAGATAGTCCATTAACATAACTCTTTTGCAAAGCCACTGCAATAGTTCATTAATAACGCCTCAAATAGGCTAACAGTCCAATGACCAACTGTGCTTGCAAATATCATCTCCCAATGTTCCCCGTGTCCGCCTCACCGTCGCAAGGCCAGGGACCTGCCGTCATATCCAAGGTGTTGGTGCGCTTCTACGGCAGGACCGCCGTTTAACATACCTTTCCACATTTGTCCCAAGACGAAGCGCCCTCCACAATGGGTAACTTCCGTTCATTTAGATGGCAAGTATAGTAATGGCAAGTTCCATTATACAAATAATTTGCCCAACGTGTTTCAAACTGTAATAGTTCTTGTTCACGGGCCAGCAGCTGCAAAATAATGAATACGGGGTTGGTTCACTTCCTTTTATTCACTTCAATTACCCCCAGGTGTGTTGTAAAATACACCCAATTGCACCATGGGACAGACAGTCCATTAACATAACTCTTTCGCAAAGAACTGCAATAGTTCAATAATAACGCCTCAAATAGGCTAACAGTCCATTGCCCAACTGTGCTTGCAAATATCATCTCCCAATCTTCCCCGCGTCCGCCTCGCCGTCGCAAGGCCGGGGACCCGTCGTCACATCCAAGGCGGTGGTGCGCTTCTACGGCAGGACCGCCGTTTAACATACCTTTCCACATTTGTCCCAAGACGAAGCGCAGTCCACAATGGGTAACTTCCGTTCATTTAGATGGCAAGTATAGTAATGGCAAGTTCCATTATACAAATAATTTGCCCAACGCTTTTCAAACTGTAATAGTTCTTGATCACGGGCCAGCAGCTGCAAAATAATGAATACGGGGTTGGTTCACTTCCTTTTATTCACTCCAATTACCCCCAGGTGAGTTGTAAAATACACCCAATTGCACCATGGGACAGATTGTCCATCAACATAACTCTTTCGCCAAGCCACTGCAATAGTTCATTAATAACGCCTCAAATAGGCTAACAGTCCATTGACCAACTGTGCTTGCAAATATCATCTCCCAATGTTCCCCGTGTCCGCCTCGCCGTCGCAAGGCCGGGGACCCGCCATCACATCCAAGGCGGTGGTGCGCTTCTACGGCAGGACCGCCGTTTAACATACCTTTCCACATTTGTCCCAAGACGAAGCGCACTCCACAATGGGTAACTTCCGTTCATTTAGATGGCAAGTATAGTAATGGCAAGTTCCATTATACAAATAATTTGCCTAACTGGTTTCAAACTGTAATAGTTCTTGTTCACGGGCCAGCAGCTGCAAAATAATGAATACGGGGTTGGTTCACTTCCTTTTATTCACTCCAATTACGCCCAGGTGAGTTGTAAACTACACCCAATTGCACCATGGGACAGATAGTCCATTAACATAACTCTTTTGCAAAGCCACTGCAATAGTTCATTAATAACGCCTCAAATAGGCTAACAGTCCAATGACCAACTGTGCTTGCAAATATCATCTCCCAATGTTCCCCGTGTCCGCCTCACCGTCGCAAGGCCAGGGACCTGCCGTCATATCCAAGGTGTTGGTGCGCTTCTACGGCAGGACCGCCGTTTAACATACCTTTCCACATTTGTCCCAAGACGAAGCGCCCTCCACAATGGGTAACTTCCGTTCATTTAGATGGCAAGTATAGTAATGGCAAGTTCCATTATACAAATAATTTGCCCAACGTGTTTCAAACTGTAATAGTTCTTGTTCACGGGCCAGCAGCTGCAAAATAATGAATACGGGGTTGGTTCACTTCCTTTTATTCACTTCAATTACCCCCAGGTGTGTTGTAAAATACACCCAATTGCACCATGGGACAGACAGTCCATTAACATAACTCTTTCGCAAAGAACTGCAATAGTTCAATAATAACGCCTCAAATAGGCTAACAGTCCATTGCCCAACTGTGCTTGCAAATATCATCTCCCAATCTTCCCCGCGTCCGCCTCGCCGTCGCAAGGCCGGGGACCCGTCGTCACATCCAAGGCGGTGGTGCGCTTCTACGGCAGGACCGCCGTTTTACATACCTTTCCACATTTGTTCCAAGACGAAGTGCACTCCACAATGGGTAACTTCCATTCATTTAGATGGCAAGTATAGTAATGGCAAGTTCCATTATACAAATAATTTGGCCAACGCGTTTCAAACTGTAATAGTTCTTGTTCACGGGCCAGCAGCTGAAAAACAATGAATACGGGGTTGGTTCACTTCCTTTTATTCACTCCAATTATCCCCAGGTGAATTGTAAAATACACCCAATTGCACCATGGGACAGATAGTCCATTAACATAACTCTTTCGCAAAGCCACTGCAATAGTTCATTAATAACACCTCAAATTGGCTAACAGTCCATTACCCAACTGTGCTTGCAAATATCGTCTCCCAATGTTCCCCGTGTCCGCCTCGCCGTCGCAAGGCCGGATACCCGCCGTCATATCCAAGGTGGTGGTGTTCTTCTACGGCAGGACCGCCGTTTAACATACCTTTCCACATTTGTCAAAAGATGAAGCACACTCCACAATGGGTAACTCCCGTTCATTTAGATGGCAAGTATAGTAATGGCAAGTTCCATTATACAAATAATTTGCCCAACGCGTTTCAAATTGTAATAGTTCTTGTTCACGGGCCAGCAGCTGCAAAATAATGAATACGGGGTTGGTTCACTTCCTTTTATTCACTCCAATTACCCCCAGGTGAGTTGTAAAATACACCCAATTGCACCATGGGAGAAGATAGTCCATTAACATAACTCTTTCGCAAAGCCACTGCAATAGCTCATTAATAACGCCTCAAATAGGCTAACAGTCCATTGCCCAACTGTGCTTGCAAAAATCACCTCCCAATGTACCCCGTGTCTGGCTCGCCGTCGCAAGGCCGGGGACCCGCCGTCACATCCAGGGCAGTGGTGCGCTTCTACGGCAGGACCGCCGTTTAACATACCTTTCCACATTTGTCCCAAGACGAAGCGCACTCCACAACGGGTAACTTCCGTTCATTTAGATGGTAAGTATAGTAATGGCAAGTTCCATCATACAAATAATTTGCCCAATGCGTTTCAAACTGTAATAGTTCTTGTTCACGGGCCAGCAGCTGCAAAATAATGAATATGGGGTTGGTTAACTTCCTTTTATTCACTCCAATTACCCCCAGGTGAGATGTAAAATACACCCAATTGCACCATGGGACAGATAGTCCATTAACATATTTCTTTCGAAAACCCACTGCAATAGTTCATTAATAACGCCTCAAATAGGCTAACAGTCCATTGCCCAACTGTGCTTGCAAATATCATCTCCCAATGTTCCCCGTGTCCGCCTCGCCGTCGCAAGGCTGGGGACCTGCCGTCACATCCAAGGCGGTGGTGCGCTTCTACGGCAGGACCGCCGTTTAACATACCTTTCCACATTTGTCCCAAGACGAAGCGCACTCCACAATGGGTAACTTCCGTTCATTTAGATGGCAAGTATAGTAATGGCAAGTTCCATTATACAAATAATTTGCCCAACGCTTTTCAAACTGTAATAGTTCTTGATCACGGGCCAGCAGCTGCAAAATAATGAATACGGGGTTGGTTCACTTCCTTTTATTCACTCCAATTACCCCCAGGTGAGTTGTAAAATACACCCAATTGCACCATGGGACAGATTGTCCATCAACATAACTCTTTCGCAAAGCCACTGCAATAGTTCATTAATAACGACTCAAATAGGCTAACAGTCCATTGACCAACTGTGCTTGCAAATATCATCTCCCAATGTTCCCCGTGTCCGCCTCGCCGTCGCAAGGCCGGGGACCCGCCGTCACATCCAAGGCGGTGGTGCGCTTCTACGGCAGGACCGCCGTTTAACATACCTTTCCACATTTGTCCCAAGACGAAGCGCCCTCCACAATGGGTAACTTCCGTTCATTTAGATGGCAAGTATAGTAATGGCAAGTTCCATTATACAAATAATTTGCCCAACGTGTTTCAAACTGTAATAGTTCTTGTTCACGGGCCAGCAGCTGCAAAATAATGAATACGGGGTTGGTTCACTTCCTTTTATTCACTTCAATTACCCCCAGGTGAGTTGTAAAATACACCCAATTGCACCATGGGACAGATAGTCCATTAACATAACTCTTTCGCAAAGAACTGCAATAGTTCAATAATAACGCCTCAAATAAGCTAACAGTCCATTGCCCAACTGTGCTTGCAAATATCATCTCCCAATCTTCCCCGCGTCCGCCTCGCCGTCGCAAAGCCGGGGACCCGTCGTCACATCCAAGGCGGTGGTGCGCTTCTACGGCAGGACCGCCGTTTAACATACCTTTCCACATTTGTCCCAAGACGAAGCGCACTCCACAACGGGTAACTTCCGTTCATTTAGATGGCAAGTATAGTAATGGCAAGTTCCATTATACAAATAATTTGCCCAATGCGTTTCAAACTGTAATAGTTCTTGTTCACGGGGCAGCAGCTGCAAAATAATGAATACAGGGTTGGTTCACTTCCTTTTATTCACTCCAATTACCCCCAGGTGAGATGTAAAATACACCCAATTGCACCATGGGACAGATAGTCCATTAACATATTTCTTTCGAAAAGCCACTGCAATAGTTCATTAATAACGCCTCAAATAGGCTAACAGTCCATTGCCCAACTGTGCTTGCAAATATCATCTCCCAATGTTCCCCGTGTCCGCCTCGCCGTTGCAAGGCCGGGGACCTGCCGTCACATCCAAGGCGGTGGTGCGCCTCTACGGCAGGACCGCCATTTAACATACCTTTCCACATTTGTCCCAAGACGAAGTGCACTCCACAATGGGTATCTTCCGTACATTTAGATGGCAAGTATAGTAATGGCAAGTTCCATTATACAAATAATTTGCCCAACGCTTTTCAAACTGTAATAGTTCTTGTTCACGGGCCAGCAGCTGCAAAATAATGAATACGGGGATTGGTTCACTTCCTTTTATTCACTCCAATTACCCCCAGGTGAGTTGTAAAATACACCCAATTGCACCATGGGACAGATAGTCCATTAACATAACTCTTTCGCAAAGCCACTGCAATAGTTCATTAATAACGCCTCAAATAGGCTAACAGTCCATTGACCAACTGTGCTTGCAAATATCATCTCCCAATGTTCCCCGTGTCCGCCTCGCCGTCGCAAGGCCGGGGACCCGCCGTCACATCCAAGGCGGTGGTGCGCTTCTACGGCAGGACCGCCGTTTTACATACCTTTCCACATTTGTCCCAAGACGAAGCGCACTCCACAATGGGTAACTTCCATTCATTTAGATGGCAAGTATAGTAATGGCAAGTTCCATTATACAAATAATTTGCCCAACGCGTTTCAAACTGTAATAGTTCTTGTTCACGGGCCAGCGCTGAAAAATAATGAACACGGGGTTGGTTCACTTCCTTTTATTCACTCCAATTATCCCCAGGTGAATTGTAAAATACACCTAATTGCACCATGGGACAGACAGTCCATTAACATAACTCTTTCGCAAAGCCACTGCAATAGTTCATTAATAACACCTCAAATAGGCTAACAGTCCATTACCCAACTGTGCTTGCAAATATCGTCTCCCAATGTTCCCCGTGTCCGCCTCGCCGTCGCAAGGCCGGATACCCGCCGTCACATCCAAGGTGGTGGTGTGCTTCTACGGCAGGACCGCCGTTTAACATGCCTTTCCACATTTGTCAAAATACGAAGCACACTCCACAATGGGTAACTCCCGTTCATTTAGATGGCAAGTATAGTAATGGCAAGTACCATTATACAAATAATTTGCCCAACGCGTTTCAAATTGTAATAGTTCTTGTTTACGGGCCAGCAGCTGCAAAATAATGAATACGGGGTTGGTTCACTTCCTTTTATTCACTCCAATTACCCCCAGGTGAGTTGTAAAATACACCCAATTGCACCATGGGACAGATAGTACATTAACATAACTCTTTCGCAAAGCCACTGCAATAGTTCATTAATAACGCCTCAAATAGGCTAACAGTCCATTGCCCAACTGTGCTTGCAAATATCATCTCCCAATGTTCCCCGTGTCCGCCTCGCCGTCGCAAGGCCGGAGACCAGCTGTCACATCCAAGGCGGTGGTGCGCTTCTACGGCAGGACCGCCGTTTAAAATACCTTTCCACATTTGTCCCAAGACGAAGCGCACTCCACAATGGGTAACATCCGTTCATTTAGATGGCAAGTATAGAATGGCAAGTTCCATTAAACAAATATTTTGCCCAACACGTTTCAAACTGTAATAGTTCTTGTTCACGGGCCAGCAGCTGCAAAATAATGAATACGGGGTTGGTTCACTTCCTTTTATTCACTCCAATTACCCCCAGGTGAGTTGTAAAATACACCCAATTTCACCATGGGACAGATAGTCCATTAACATAACTATTTCGCAAAGCCACTGCAATAGTTCATTAATAACGCCTCAAATAGGCTAACAGTTCATTGCCCAACTGTGCTTGCAAATATCTCCTCCCAATGTTCCCCGTGTCCGCTTTGCCGTCGCAAGGCCGGGGACCCGCCGTCACATCCAGGGCAGTGGTGCGCTTCTACGGCAGGACCGCCGTTTAACATACCTTTCCACATTTGTCCCAAGATGAAGCGCACTCCACAATGGGTAACTTCCGTTCATTTAGATGTCAAGTATAGTAATAGCAATGTCCATTATACAAATAATTTGCCCAACGCGTTTCAAACTGTAATAGTTCTTGTTCACGGGCCAGCAGCTGCAAAATAATGAATAGGGGTTGGTTCACTTACTTTTATTCTCTCCAATTACCCCCAGGTGAGTTGTAAAATACACCCAATTGCACCATGGGGCAGATAGTCCATTAACATAACTCTTTCGCAAAGCCACTGCAACAGTTCATTAATAACGCCTCAAATAGGCTAACAGTCCATTGCCCAACTGTGCTTGCAAATATCATTTCCCAATGTTCCCCGTGTCCGCCTCGCCGTCGCAAGGCCGGGGACCCGCCGTCACATCCAAGGTGGTGGTGCGCTACTATGGCAGGACCGCCGTTTAACATACCTTTTCACATTTGTCCCAAGACGAAGCGCACTCCACAATGGGTAACTTCCGTTCATTTAGATGGCAAGTATAGTAATGGCAAGTTCCATTATACAAATAATTTGCCCAACATGTTTCAAACTGTAATAGTTCTGGTTCACGGGCCAGAAGCTGCAAAATAATGAATACCGGGTTAGTTCACTTCCTTTTGTTCACTCCAATTACCCCCAGGTGAGTTTTAAATACACCTAATTGCACCATGGGACAGATAGTCCATTAACATAACTCTTTCGCAAAGCCACTGCAATAGTTCATTAATAACGCCTCAAATAGGCTAACAGTCCATTGCCCAACTGTGCTTGCAAATATCATCTCCCAATGTTTCCCGTGTCCGCCTCACCGTCGCAAGGCCGGGGACCCGCGGTCACATCCAAGGCGGTGCGCTTCTACGGCAGGACCGCCGTTTAACATACCTTTCCACATTTGTCCCAAGACGAAGCACACTCCACAATGGGTAACTCCCGTTCATTTAGATGGCAAGTATAGTAATGGCAAGTTCCATTATACAAATAATTTGCCCAACGCGTTTCAAACTGTAATAGTTCTTGTTCACGGGCCAGCAGCTGCAAAATAATGAATACGGGGCTGGTTCACTTCCTTTTATTCACTCCAATTATACCCAGGTGAGTTGTAAAATACATCCAATTGCACCATGGAACAGATAGCCCTTAACATAACTCTTTCGCAAAGCCACTGCAATTGTTCATTAATAACGCCTCAAATAGGCTAACAGTCCATTGCCCAACTGTGTTTGCAAATATCATCTCCCATTGTTCCCTGTGTCCTCCTCGCCGTCGCAAGGCCGGGGATCAGCCGTCACATCCAAGGCGTTATTGCGCTTCTACGGCAGGACCGCCGTTTAACATACCTTTCCACATTTGTCCCAAGACGAAGCGCACTCCACAATGGGTAACTTCCGTTCATATAAATGGCAAGTATAGTAATGGCAAGTTCCATTATTCAAATAATTTGCCCAACGCGTTTCAAACTGTAATAGTTCTTGTTCACGGGCCAGCAGCTGCAAAATAATGAATACGGGGTTGGTTCACTTCCTTTTATTCACTCCAATTACCCCCAGGTGAGTTGTAAAATACACCCAATTGCACCATGGGACAGATAGTCCATTAACATAACTCTTTCGCAAAGCCACTACAATAGTTCATTAATAACGCCTCAAATAGGCTTACAGTCCATTGCCCAACTGTGATGGCAAATATCATTTCCCAATGTTCCCCGTGTCCGCTTAGCCGTCGCAAGGCCAGGGACCCGCCGTCACATCCAAGGTGGTGGTGAGCTACTACGGCAAGACCGCCGTTTAACATACCTTTCCAGATTTGTCCCAAGACAAAGCGCACTCCACAATGGGTAACTTCCGTTCATCTAGATGGCAATTATAGTAATGGCAAGTTCCATTATACAAATAATTTGCCCAACACGTTTCAAACTGTAATAGTTCTTGTTCACGGGCCAGCAGCTGCAAAATAATGAATACCGGGTTGGTTTACTTCCTTTTATTCACTCCAATTACCCCCAGGTGAGTTGTAAAATACACCCAATTGCACCATGGGACAGATAGTCCATTAACATAACTCTTTCGCAAAGCCACTGCAATAGTTCATTAATAAAGCCTCAAATAGGCTAACAGTCCATTGCCCAACTGTGCTTGCAAATATCATCTCCCAATGTTCCCCGTGTCCGCCTCGCCGTCGCAAGGCCGGGGACCCGCCGTCACATCCAAGGCGGTTGTGCGCTTCTACGGCAGGACTGACATTTAACATGCCTTTCCACATTTGTCCCAAGACGAAGCACACTCCACAATGGGTAACTCCCATTCATTTAGATGGCAAGTATAGTAATGGCAAGTTCCATTATACAAATAATTTGCCCAACGCGTTTCAAACTGTAAAAGTTCTTGTTCACGGCCAGCAGCTGCAAAATAATGAATACGGGGTTGGTGCACTTCCTTTTATTCACTCCAATTACCCCAGGTGAGTTGTAAAATACACCCAATTGCACCATGGGACAGATAGTCCATTAACATAATTCTTTCGCAAAGCCACTGCAATAGTTCATTAATAACGCCTCAAATAGGCTAACAGTCCAATGCCCAACTGTGCTTGCAAATATCACCTCCCAATGTTCCCCGTGTCCACATCGCCGTCGCAAGGCCGGGGACCCGCTGTCACATCCAAGGCAGTGGTGTGCTTCTATGGCAGGACCGCCGTTTAACATACCTTTCCACATTTGTCCCAAGACGAAGCGCACTCCACAATGGGTAACTTCAGTTCATTTAGATGGCAAGTATAGTAATGGCAAGTTCCATTATACAAATAATTTGCCCAACGTGTTTCAAACTGTAATAGTTCTCATGCACGGGCCAGCAGCTGCAAAATAATGAATACAGGGTTGGTTCACTTCCTTTTATTCACTCCAATTACCCCCAGGTGATTTGTAAAATACACCCAATTGCACCATGGGACTGATAGTCCACTAACATAACTCTTTCGCAAAGCCACTACAATAGTTCATTAATAACGCCTCAAATAGGCTAACAGTCCATTGCCCAACTGTGTTTGCAAATATCATCTCCCAATGTTCCCCGTGTCCGCCTCGCCGTCGCAAGGCCGGGGACCCGCCGTCACTTCCAAGGCGGTGGTGCGCTTCTACGGCAGGACCGCCGTTTAACATACCTTTCCACATTTGTCCCAAGACGAAGCGCACTCCACAATGGGTAACTTCTGTTCATTTAGATGGCAAGTATAGTAATGGCAAGTTCCATTATACAAATAATTTGCCCAACGCGTTTCAAACTGTAATAGTTCTTGTTCACGGGCCAGCAGCTGCAAAATAATGCATATGGGGTTGGTTCACTTCCTTTTATTCACTCCAATTACCCCCAGGTGAGTTGTAAAATACACCCAATTGCACCATGGGACAGATAGTCTATTAACATGAATCTTTCGCAAAGCCACTGCAATAGTTCATTAATAACGCCTCAAATTGGCTAACAGTCCATTGCCCAACTGTGCTTGCAAATATCATCTCCCAATGTTCCCCATGTACGCCTTGCCGTCGCAAGGCCGGGGACCCGCCGTCACATCCAAGGCGGTGTAGTGTAGTTCCTATATTCCCAATAGACTCTGCGCATTGGAATAACATAAACAGCAGTTTAGACGTAGGACTGAGGTCATCTAGGTCTCTACTGACTATGTTAGACTTAATTAGGTTTGCCAGGTAGCTCAGAGGTCACTAGACACTTTCTCGAGTAAATAAGGAGGTGTTAACTTCCCTGAATAGACAAGAAGGGATTAGCGTCTGACAACCGCATAAACATGACAACTTTGCTCCCTCAGAATTAAGAGTATATCTCTAGAGTTGTGTGAAAACAATAGACAGCTATTTCACTTAGTCAATCGTGCATGCTTAGTCTCACCTGAGTGCAGAGAAATAGAGAGTCGGGCGTTTTCAATAAAAGTTGTTATTTATTGAGCGGTCTTCTTTCTCATGCAAGAGAAATGAATTGCCACAGTTGCAACACTTATCATGAAGTAAAGTGCGTACAGTAAAATGAGTATTTTGAAATAATACTGTAAAAGCACTGATATTGTTTCTGAGCCATATGATACTTTAAAACGGATAAAGTATATACATACATAAAAACATTGACTAACGTACTCAACTGGTGCTTCTAATATACGCCTACCCCGGTGTACCTGACCTAAGCCTAATACGTGGGTAGGAGTAAGTAAGTTGCAGTTTATGTTAAGTTGTTTTTTTGCCAAGAATCTGAATCAAGAAATCTCTTAAGGTTTTAGTCAGCTCCGTACATGGTTTTAGAATGAAAGAGGTCTTGTATCTCGTGTCTCAGGACTTTATCTCCCAGCAACCCGCAAGGGTGACTGGAAACACCGGAGCTGGATTTCTCTGCAGGAGAAAAGACAGCGTCTCTCTCAGTGCGTCAAATGGGAGGGTCGTCTTCCTTTAGCTCTCGCATCAGCTGGGCGTCGGGCAAGTAGATAGCCGCTCTGCTCCAAACCACCGTGTGTTTGCTTAAGGCAACGTTGGTATATTTATACCTGAAAGGTGCCGTGTTTGACGTAAGGTTGGACATAAGACGTCACTAAGAACTAACAGTTCTTTCAGGACTCCAGTAGTTCTTGTGCAAATCAAAACAAAAGCAGGAGGAATTCCCGGGCTGCTGGAGGCTTGGTTTGTTTAAAGAACATGTTGTGCTTTCTAGGAGTCTATGGGAGTAGCCTTGCCGTATTTGCTGCTTTGGCTATGGCTAAATATGGACATGATTCTTATGCCTTTATAAGGGTATGTTTTGTTATAACCAAACAAGGGCATGAATCGGGGATATCTAATTAGGGTCCTAGATAGATTCACAACACCCACTCCACGTATTATGTCAATCATTACTAAATATTAAGCAATACTAAACATATAACGATGCTTGTGTTTACCAACCCACCCCAAAATACATAGATTGCATTTGAAATGGTGTATGGTGTATACACGAAAATGAGTATTATACTGTATGTCTTTCAAGCAGTTGTATCATTCAGATAATGCTTATATAAATATTGGCTGAATGAAATGCGAAAATTACATTTCTGAAATGGCTCTTAATACAGAAAAGAAGGTCGAGACCATTTTATCACATATTTATAAAATACTGTACATGTGCTAGAGGCTGAGGTAAAATATTGTCTCTAGAGTCTCTAAAAATAGAAGTTCTGTTCTCTAAGAATAGTTCTACCTTAAGCAGAGTACCATGTGCCAAAAAAAAGTAAATATTTTGGAAATTGGAAAAAATTATTTTGTTTTCAGGGAAAAAATAGTTCCAATTGTTTTCGGTAGTGTTGTTTATCAAAAACTGAAGGCCGAATTCAGAGTTCAGGGAATGCTGTGTGCTCGTTGTTTTAAAAGTTATTCTCGTTGTCAGGAGAGAACATCATATCAGACAGGCTTGCGAAAAATTGGTCTACAACACTAGGTGACAGTTCAACCAAGTTCGAAAAAGCTGAAATTGTGCAAATGTGAGAATCATTGCTATCATCGATGTCTGGATCAGCAATGCTCTCAGAAGGTTGTACCTGTGTGCTGCTGCTTTCATCTCGTACTTCACCGCCACCTAATCGTAATGGTGAAGTCTCAACGAATGCCGTCATCAGAATAGGTAGCCGCTGGGGACAACACGTTGCATGAGCCGTTACCGAACCAAGCAAAGTATCGAAATCCATAGGTATTGCTGATAGTAGTGTAAGACAGATGTCCAACACGCACTCTTCTCTGCATAGCAGACATCGAAGCACAGGTATGATGCAATCTTGCCAGATTGGTCTGAATGAAAGAAACCAAGTTGCATTCAGATCTCTTAGCCGGGCTAATCCGAGGACTCTAGTGATTCGGTCTCGGTAGCGTATTGCTAGGATTGTTTCTTCCATTGTAGCTGGAGTTTTGTCTGTGGCTTAGCTTGCCATATCGGAGCAGAAGGATCAAAAATAAAATTCCTGCTACGAGTCCCAAAAGAAGAGGCAGGCCGCCGAATAACGAATGCACAAAATTCGGGAAGATGTTCAGGACTGCTTCAAAGGGTGCTAATAGTCTCGAAAAAATTGTCTTAAATACATGTGCGATGCCACTGGTATCAGACATGTTTAAAATTTGACCTAACATTTCTACGAAATGTACGGGGCAATTTGTTGATAATAGGGAATGTATCTCTGCCGCTGTCCTTGCAACTTGCAGATCATACGTCTCTTTGGACGAGGTTAAAGGCACAGTTGTATGTAAAAGAACAGACTTCATTCTGCTTAAGGTATCAATTTGAATAGAAGAGATATTCAAAGAAGGCCATATTGCCGCCTCCATGTCTGGACTGCCGTTTGGATACAATACTTGCATACAGCAAATGACCCTGGATGTAACGGTTACGAGATAGGCTTTTCCTGGCACCATGCCACAACAGCTGTGGTCACTTATTAGAACATAGCTGCCGTTGGAAAGCTGTCTGAAAAAAGGCTCTATCTGTGTTGCAGGAGTGCCGTGCAGGTGACATGAAAGGTTGTTTGATGAACCTTCTCAGGCTCCATGCAAGTTAATACCTTGACAAAGAAGTGTACCGCTTAGTGATTTTTTACAATCGTTACCACTAAGGAATACCTCTTTTTTCCCTTCACTATGACATTTATGTGTATAAGGTAAATTCCAGGTTGATTTGATGTATCCTTTACCCAACCTTTCATACAGGCCTGCTGGTATATATTTTTGGCAATACTTAAACTGGAAAGTTGTTATCGGAATTGTAATTGTTCCGTGTATTATCCATTCAATGACAGGTCTCTCTGACATTGTCAATGGTACTCTCTCAAGTTTTTCAGTGCTCAGAATTGTGTAGTCTGCTCCTTTTTGTGCCAAACGGATTTGTTTATCAGTAATGTTAAAGATAGAAAATAATGACGTTGTGTTGATTAGACGCCATGGCACGTAGGCTGAATGCAGGTTTTGCAACATCCAGCCTAGCTGTACAATAGAACGTAATTGGGACTGACCATGTTGTAACATTAGCAAGTCCTGCTCTATTATATCAATAGCAGATGATACAATACTGTCCAGTGAATACATTCTGGAGGACAGAGTCGTTAACCCATTGTCCACTACAGAAAGGGATTTTTCCAAATGTATACGATCAATTTCTCGTATTTTTTCTGCTGTTTCAATTTGCGTTACTTTCCAAGCTTCGTTGTAAGCAGCGTATATACCGGCGTAAATGAAACGTTTTTTACGCTGTTTGTGAGGTCCCAGTATGAAATCTCGCAAGTCAGCACCTTCTTTAAGTAAAGTTAAGTGTTGCTTAATTTCTGGCAGTGTGGATTTTTGTAGCCATTCAAGGCAGAGTTTTCCTACACTATATGTTGTAACTATCCCTGGATGTTGTCTCTGGGAATATCTTGGATCTGGCCTCTTCTGTTTGAACCCCTGTGTTTTGTTCAGGAATCTATCTTGACAATTATTTGTGTCTGTGGGCCAGATCAACCATTTTTTCCAATCAGGATTTGTTCTGTTTTGGTGTAAAATATGGGATACGTCTATCTCCACATCTGTAGTGCTATTACTATCAGGTATGGGCTTTGGAATAGACGGTTTATTTAAGTCTTTTATCTTGGCTAAACCAAGACAAGTTGTCTGTTGAATGGTGTCATTCAGAATATTATCTGTTCTGGGATCATGCAGGCTCTAAATAATGCTTCTAGACCTTGGTCCTGCCAGTCTTTTGAACCCCAGATGGTTTTTGTTTCAATGTTGTTTTTCCAAAATTCAAAACCAAATGTAGACATTTTATCATAAAACTTTTCAGAATAAATCAATTTAGTATTTGTCAACATTGTTTTCATTCCTGTCTTATTTATCGTGGAGTGGTGTGGCTCACTGGTTAGAGGCGGCAGACCCGGAGGCAGAGGTCGGCCCGGGACCAGGGTTCGATTCCCAACGCGGCAGGGTCTTGGGCCATGGTCAGCGGATTCGATAATTCTCACCTCGGTACCTACTCCAACCATGGGTCCCACTCAGCAACTCTGGGCAATAGCTTGCTTAATCTCTACTAACGGCCCCATCAGCGCCGGGGATGCTTGTCTTCACCTTGGAGATGCCCAGGAGGGATCATCTCACAGGGAAAGCCAGGATGGGTTCCCCAGCGGTATACAGCGCCGGGACGCCCCTTTGCTGGGGCAGCTGTGCGCTTTACAAGTATACGACATTTAACATTTAACATTTTAACATTTTAAAATAAAACGTTTCTGGATCACTTGTATTAAACCCTGAGAAGTATCTGAATTTCACATAAAATGTTTTCGAACTGCCTTTTGGCGGTGTTGGACAATGTTCCCATTGATTATAAGTTAAAACATTTCTAGGTTGAGCAGATTTATGCAAATAGTGATGACCATGGTGGTATAAACAGTACATTTCTTAATAGTTTGATGAACCCTGTAAATAATCATGTTCTGTAAATTTGGCTGACATCACTAAATCTGACATCATATTATTAATATTTTCAAAGTTCCAATCATAAGAGAAAGTACTTGGTGTCACAAAGTCACTTAAGGAAACCTTAAATTGATGTGGATATTTCAAGAGCTCAATCGGGCCATAGATTTCATAATCCGTTTTGTCCCATGCTACCCACCGGGTATTGGATTGGCTGTGATGTTCACTGATGACAGTTCTCTTTTTTCGATGTGTGAGGATGTGTGAGGCTTTGGGACCAAGTTGATATTCTGACTTGCTGTGTCCATTGTACTAAATTTTCCTTCAATGAAATTTCCCAAACATAGAACCATGATGAGCCAAAGTAGGAGGAAAAGTACACCTAACACAATCCAAAATTCAATCCATGGTGAAATCAGATATGTTTCTTTTAGTTGATGAAAAAGTTCAGTCATTTTTTCTTTGAAAGTTTTTGTTGCTGGCGTTTCTTCATGCTCACTTGGATCATCAGAAAAGTCATAGAAATTGATGAAGTAGCCAGATGCAGTTCTGTCAATTGTTGGAATTGCTTCCTGATTTTCATTTGTCTTTGCATTTTTCTTTGTTTCATTAGCATAGTCTGAGGCTACATCGTTGTAGACAGGCATTTCTTGATGAACTGTTGCAATTTGGGTTTCAAGAGGCACAAGTTCCATGGCTTTGTTGCATAGTCCTTTTTTATTCACTGCAGGTTTATCAAATGTGATTAGTCTCTCAGTTTGAACCTCTTGGATTGTAGCAAGATTTGGTCTTCTGCTATTTCTTGGGAGTCCACTAGGCCTACTACTTATTATTGGCCACATGATTGTGGTTTTACCAGGTCGATGGATACAACTCTGTTATCCTTTTTACCAGCAAGTGGCGGTAGTACTACTGATCTTGTTCCGCTGACAGCTAAAACAGGTACTGCTTTTCTGTAAGAAGGCCCAAATTCCTTCTTCACCGCGATCTTTTCTCTGACTAGATCCCAAATCTTTGGAATCCAGACAGGTCTTGCTGGGACAGGTGGTTTCTCTTCAGTGGCTGTTGGCTTTAACTTTGTGTTACTAAGATTTCTTCTTGTTTAATTTAAGTCCTGTAAAACAGCCAAACGATCTTTGATATCAAAGGCTTTTTCTTTTAACACTGAAGTCTGACAATCTAAGTCCTGGATTTTCATTCTAGTGCCGAACAATAGTTCGTAAGGAGTGACACCTTTTAGAGAATTTCTAGGCAGATTGTTAAGACTACGATGGACACTTGTTAAATGTGTGACCCACCCATCACCCGAACCTAATACCCTCACCGTTATAGATTGCTTTATGTCACGGTTTTTTCTTTCCACTACCGCATTTCCCTCAGGGTGGAAGGGAGAAGAGTACCGCAATGCAATGCCCATGCTGGTCATGGCCTCTTTGTAAGCTCGAGAGCTAAACGCAGGACCCTGGTCAGAATGTAGCATGCCAATTGCGTATGTGCCGATAAAGACTCGCAAATCTTTTATAACAGTTCTGGCGTCAGCCGAGCGTTGGGGCCTACATTTTAAGTGAATCTAGTCTTAATTATTATGGGAACGCATTTCTCCGGCTGGATTTCTGCGTATAGATAGCCTGATGCTTTCTAATAAAGGGGTCCTCGCAGTACTCTGGTCCGGTTCACGACTGCGATCTCGGTTGCAGTCTGGACAATCCATTGCAAAGTTGTAATTTTGCAGGTTCATCCCCGGCCACCAGTATTCTGATTGTAATTCTTTCAGAGATTTTACGATCTCTTGGTGCCTTAGACCCTGTCCCATGTGTGCTTCTTGAATCAAGTAAGCCCTCCGGTTCGTGTTTGGAATTACTCTATCCCCCACTCCAGGGATTTGAGCAAAAGGAACGGAGTTTGCATCAATTATGTATGTATTACTTAGTGGATAGTTGAGAGGTAATGCTGCATAATCGCCTTTTAATGAGGCTTTTACTGCCAGCATGGTTTCTCCATCTATGTGTTTTTTAGAACGCTTTTTCGTGGCTATGGAAGCCGGTTGAACCGCTGCGGCTCTGTTAGCCAATGAATTCCCTGCAACGTGAACGCCATCACGTTGATGACTCAGTGTATGTATCACGTGAGTCTTTTGTAGTTCTTTCTGTAAAAGAACTACTTGTTCCCAGAGCTTTTTATGCTTTATTGTGGCACCTGTGTCATCTTTGTAACCGTTTTTGATCCATGTCTGCATGTCATTATTGTAAGATTTGACGCAGTAATGCGAATGGCACACTATTAGTGTGGGGAATTCGCGATCGGCATTTTCGAGCGCCATCTTTAAAGATCTTATTTCAGCTCGCTGAGCTGTACAGTTTCTGAGTGATTCAGTTTTTGTGATTAACGGTCTGAATTTACCTAAGCGCCAGCGACCTTTAACAATCGCGCACGCTGCATTGTAAGATTTGTTATCCACAACGTAGTTTTGTGCAAATCTGTCCGTATAGATTACGTAGCTGTATTGTTCGAGAGGCAGAATTTCGATTGGCAGAGGATATTCCTGTTCGTATAATAGATTTTCTAGTTTTTTCATTTTTGGATCAAATGCGTGTTTCACGTCTTCTGCAGCAAGAGAATTTTGCCATTTTATCCATTTCGGATCCAATGCCACTGCATTTGGAATGCGTGGTCTTGTTACTGCCTCAGGATGATTCTGCTGTTAAAACAGATATGTTTCTCCCTTGGACTAGGGCTCTTTCTTTTGCTACAGCAGTTTGAACCGCAGTTAGAATTTTTTCAGTAGAACTGAATTTCATTTCAGCTTGTGTGTACAAGTGTGATTTATAAGCCATTGGTACCGTTTCTCCCTCATTAGAGGTCAGGTACGTAAATCCGCATCTTCCTGGGATGACTCGGATTACAAGGTTGCGTATATTTTCGCGTGTTTGCAGTTTTGTTTTAGTTGACATGTCTGTTTGTAATGATCTTAAAATTTCTGTGTGTTCCTGAGTCCAATTAATTGGTTTGAAATCAGGTTTTATTAATTCATTGAGAGGTTTAACTC
This sequence comes from Lissotriton helveticus, assembly GCF_964261635.1. Lineage (NCBI taxonomy): Eukaryota > Metazoa > Chordata > Amphibia > Caudata > Salamandridae > Lissotriton > Lissotriton helveticus. The sequence continues at coordinate 1,513,038,456 of NC_136061.1, read as the reverse complement.
TCTCCGCACAATTTAGAATGTATGTTCTTCCAAAATTCAGAAAACCTAGTATTGATTGTATGTTCTTCAGCGTTTTTGGAGCTTGGAGTACTGCACATTTCTCTAAGAAATTGTCTGCTAGGCTTTTGCCTTCACTTGATAATTCATATCCTAAAAACAGGACAGTTAGATGGGCAATTCGTGACTTTTTAAAGTTGAATTTATACCCTTCAGCTGCGAACCCAAGTATTATGGTGTCCACTCTTTTCAAGTGTGTCTCCAGGTCGTCGTCTGTAAGATAGATGTCATCGACATATGATAATGCCTCATCATCATACATTTGTAGTAACTCTGTTACCCTTGCTGAGAATAATCCTGGGCTATTCTTGAATCCCTGTGGGAGTCGACAGAAATTTTTTTTTGCGCTCCCATGCAGGAGAAAGCGGTCAAATGCCTGCTTTCAGGTGCAATGTTTTGACAAAAGAAGCCATTTGAGATATCTAATGTCATTTTATATTTTTTGCGCACAATGTTATTCATTAGCGCTGCACTGTGTGAGTTTTGTACTGCAAATGTTTTGCAGCAGGAGTTTAGGTGTCTGTAGTCCAAAACAAGATGATATGAATTGTCTGGCTTGGAGACAGGAAACAAAGGATTGTTCATTTGTGAGGTGCATGTTTCAATCACCCCCTGATATTCAAATTGATCTAAGATCTCCCTGACTTTTTTTTTTAGCTTCTTGCTTAACAGGATACTTCCTCTGTGCAGTAGGTTGATTTTTTAACTGGATTTTATGGTGAGGAGAATCCTCATCCCATCCTACATGATTTTTATATAATGCAGGAGCTTGGGCCACTGCCCATTTTCCAGCAAATGTGTATTTTTTATGAATTGGAATGTGATTTGAGAAGGCAGGCATAATCATTTCTTCGCCATGAGGGCACTCCCTGACAAACTCTGGTGGCCAGTCTTTCTTAGCTAACAGGATGTCATAGCCTTTTGAAAGGTTATCCCAAAAGAGACCCCTTACTTTTCTAGTCTTGTCCCCCTCTAAACGTAATGTTATTTCATATAATTTATGGGGTTTGCTAACTCTGGTGTCTGCAGTTTCCACTTGAATGTATTCATTCGTGTCCACTGTCTCCAGAAGATTCATCAGAATCTTGCGAGCTATGGTTACTTCTACTGCGCTGTCTAGCATTGCCTGGGCCCACTCTCCGTTTTTCAGTTGTGTCCTCAGAATCCTCGGCATGTTTTATTTTAATACTAGCTACCTTCTTCTTTGGAAATTGTAATTTTTTACTTTGATGAACAGGTTCCTTGTCTTTGGACTTTTTGTGTTCTGACCGTCCTCTTCTTTCCGATTTCTGTGAGGAAGTCTGAAAAGATCGAGAGGGACGTGTATCAATATCTTTATATCTGTCAGGTTTTCTTAATTTATCCCTATCTCTAAGGTTGTATCTTTTCTCAGAGGGCTCCCTCTGGGGAGACTTGCCTCCTTGTTCTGGAGATCTATTTCTCCGTTGAGGAGACCTTACTCTGGACTGGAATCGTTTTTCTCTGGGAGTGGATTGTTTATTACCCTCCCTACTCTTTTTTGAAGTATTGAGATTATTTTTAATAAATGTTTTTTCAGGATTTTCAAGTAGTTGGGTTTTTACTGGTTTCCCACCCAAAGTATCTCTACCTAGTTCTTCATAGGATTTTTCAATGATTCTGGCAAGTTCAAAAGGTTGTTCTGCTATATCTGTGTCTTTCAATTTCTGGCGGTATGTTATATCGTCCATTGCCAATTGAACTAATTCTCTGTATGCCTTTGTTAATTCTTTTAGTTTAACTAAAAGTTCTTCACTTGACATCTTTTCAATGTCAAATGTAGAACCGGCCACGTGGCTCCTGGTCTACCTAGTGGACCGAGCCTGGTGATGTGATTTTGAAGTTTTAGGGCGCCATTAAACCAGGGCAGGTGCTCTTGGTATGTTAGTGGGATTTCAACGTCCTCGAAAGGAGTGTATTCATCCGGAGGTTCCTCTATTTTGTAATAGTGGAAATCTTGTGTTACAGCATGTGCTGCTGGAAAATGTATCCATGAGTAGAATACCTCTGTCTGCCGATATTCATGGGCCTCTACCACAAATATGACTGTACCACCTCTTGGTGATAGTCCATTTTCTATAAGTTTAAGAGTTATAGTTGGAATGATAATAGCATTCGGGTCTTCTTCTCGGAGACTTGTGTCATCCGCTAGGAGCTGAGCTGCTATTCTAGCTCTCTCTCTTTAATCGTCACTTTCCCCCATTTTACTGACAGAAAGTTTTTGTTGCAGATCAAGTTTCAAGGGAAACAAAGATTAGGTGCACAATATTTTGGAACACTGTATCCTTCAATGTTGACTAAACCAAAAACTAATACATAGGAATCTCTTCCTAATAAGTTCCGGCGGATATTAACCTTTTACCCACTCCAGAAGTCTATTGGAGTATTTACGGGAAAAAGGGGTCTGTTTGAAAAGCACGACTGAGTTACTCTAGCGTCTTGCGTTAGATTATCGCCTTACCAAACGTTGGGCGCCATGTAGTGTAGTTCCTATATTCCCAATAGGCTCTGCGCATTGGAATAACATAAACATCAGTTTAGACGTAGGACTGAGGTCATCTAGGTCTCTACTGACTATGTTAGACTTAATTAGGTTTGCCAGCTAGCTCAGAGGTCACTAGAAACTTTCTCGAATAAACAAGGAGGTGTTAACTTCCCTGAATAGACAAGAAGGGATTAGCGTCTAACAACCGCATAAACATGACAACTTTGCTCCCTCAGAATAAAGAGTATATCTCTAGAGTCGTGTGAAAACAATAGACAACTATTTCACTCAGTCAATCGTGCATGCTTAGTCTCACCAGAGTGCAGAGAAATAGAGAGACAGGCGTTTTCAATAAAAGTTGTTATTTATTGAGCAGTCTTCTTTCTCCTGCAAAAGAAATGAATTGCCACAGTTGCAATACTTATCATGAAGTAAAGTGCGTACAGTAAAAGGAGTATTATGAAATAATACTGTAAAATCATTGATATGGTTTCTTAGCCATATGATACTTTAAAACGGATAAAATATATACATACATAAAAACATTGACTAACGTACCTGACCTAAGCCTAATACGTGGGAAGGAGTAAGTAAGTTGCAGTTTAAGTTAAGTTGTTTTTTTGCCAAGAATCTGAATCAAGAAATCTCTTAAGGTTTTAGTCAGCTCCGTACCTTGGTTTTAGAATAAAGGAGGTCTTGTATCTCGTGTCTCAGGACTCGATCTCCCAGCAACCATCAAAGGTGACTGGAAACACCGGAGCTGGATTTCTCGTCAGGAGAAAAGACAGCGTCTCTCTCAGTGCGTCAAATGAGAGGGTCGGCTTCCTTCAGCACTCGCATCAGCTGAGCGTCGGGCAAGTAGATAGCCGCTCTGCTACAAACCACTGTGTGTTTGCTTAAGGCAACGTTGGTATATTTATACCTGAAAGGTGCCGTGTTTGACATAAGGTTGGACATAAGATGTCACTAAGAACTAACAGTTCTTTCTGGACTCCAGGAGTTCTTGTGCAAATCAAAACAAAAGCAGGGGGAATTCCAGGGCTGCTGGAGACTTGGTTTGTTTAAAGAACACGTTGTGCTTTCTAGGAGTCTATGGGAGTAGCCTTGCCGTATTTGGACTGCATTGGCTATGGCTAAATATGGGCATGATTCTTATGCCTTTATAAGGGTATGTTTTGTTATAACCAAACAAGGGCATGAATCGGGGATATCTAATTAGGGTCCTAGATAGATTCACAACAGCGGTGGTGCGCTACTACGGCAGGACCGCCATTTAACATACCTTTCCACATTTGTCCCAAAACGAAGCGCACTCCACAATGGGTAACTTACGTTCATTTAGATGGCAAGTATAGTAATGGCAAGTTCCATTATACAAATAATTTGCCCAACGCGTGAACTGTAATAGTTCTTGTTCACGGGCCAGCAGCTGCAAAATAATGAATACGGGGTTGGTTCACTTCCTTTTATTCACTACAATTACCCCCAGGTGAGTTGTAAAATACACCCAACTGCACCATGGGATAAATAGTCCATTAACATAACTCTTTCGCAAAGCCACTGCAATAGTTCATTAATAATGCCTCAAATAGGCTAACAGTCCATTGCCCAACTGTGCTTGCAAATATCATCTCCCAATGTTCCCCGTGTCCGCCTCGCCGTCGCAAGGCCGGGGACCCGCCATCACATCCAAGACGGTGGGGCGCTTCTACGGCAGGACCGCCGTTTAACATACCTTTCCACATTTGTCCCAAGACGAAGCACACTCCACAATGGGTAACTTCCGTTCATTTAGATGGCAAGTATAGTAATGGCAAGTTCCATTGTACAAATAATTTTCCCAACGCGTTTCAAACTGTAATAGTTCTTGTTCACGGGCCAGCAGCTGCAAAATAATGAATACGGGGTTGGTTCACTTCCTTTTATTCACTCCAATTACCCCCAGGTGAGTTGTAAAATACACCCAATTGCACCATGGGACAGATAGTCCATTAACATAACTCTTTCGCAAAGCCACTGCAATAGTTCATTAAGAACGCCTCAAATAGGCTAACAGTCCATTGCCCAACTGTGCTTGCAAATATCATCTCCCAATGGTCCCCGTGTCCGCCTCACCGTCGCAAGGCCGGGGACCCGCCGTCACATCCAAGGTGCACTCCACAATGGGTAACTTCCGTTCATTTAGATGGCAAGTATAGTAACAGAATAAGAATAGCAACAGATTCCCTTGAGCTTTGAAAGGGCACACAGCAGTACGCCCGCCATCCAGCATGTACTTACAACTCAGCATGGCATCTCGATTACTGTTTTCCATCCTGAAGGATTTTGAGGCTTGACTGCCTCTTCCTCATAGGCTTGCTTCAAATGACCAGGCAAGGCTCTATTTTGTTTTTATGCTTTTTATTATTTCATCACCCTCAGTGGGCATAGCAACTGATGTATGCTTCAGTAGTGCATCATGGGAAAATTAGTCCCTGTATTGAGCATTAGTAATCCCTAAGTGGCTTCTGTGTCATTGCAGATTTAAAAGCTTCTATGTATATTTATATTTGAAAACAAACTCCTTAGCTGGGATGAGAGACAGTTCTTATTAAATGAAACACCTACCACACCCACCTTTTACCTTTTACCGAAGGTACATAAAGATCCTGACAACCCTCATTGTTGCCCCATTGTGTCCTCCAAAAATAGCCAATTGGAGAAAACATCTGTATTTGTAGACCATTTCCTTTTCCCATATGTAAATGACCTGAATTCCTACCTTAGGGACACCAAGGATTTTCTACAGAAAATCCAAAATCTACATTGGGAGAGAGAATACTGGATGGTCTGCTTAGACGTTGAAAGTCTCTATACCAGCATACGACATGAAAACAGCCTCAGAGCATGCCAACACTTCCTAAAAGCGAGGAACATTGAATTTCTTGAACCTACACGCATGATATTATAGATGATCAAATTATTCCTGACAGAAAATGTATTCATGTTTCATGGGAAGTTGTACAATCAACTACAAGGCACTTCTATGGGTACCTGCTTTGCCCCCAGCTATGCCAACTTTGTGGTAGGCTGGTGGGAGAAGTAGGTCCTATGGAGTGAAGAGATGGAACCCTCGTCCAATACCATGCGACTGTGGCTAAGGTTTATCGATGATGTTTTCTTTGTGTGGGAGGGCAATGAATGTGATCTTGAATTTGTTGAACGTTTGAATTGTAATACCATGAATTTGAAATTCACAATGCAGCACAGTCAGCAAAGTATTGATTTTCTTGACATCAGGTTAACCATTAGTGAAGGAAAAATTACAACAGACTTTGTTCCAAAAAAAGACTGCAGTGAACTCTATCCTCCACTCAGCAAGCTGCCACCCCCCCAATTTCAAATAGAGCGTCCCTTACAGCGAGTTCCTTAGAGCTAAGCGCAATTGCCTTACTGAAACCTCTTATGAGAAAACCGAACAGGACATGGTTAAGAGGTTCAAGAACAGAGGGTACCCGACCAAACTGTTATGAAGGGGTATCATCAAAGCTGACACTTTCAGCCACAATTACGCCTTATTTCAACCACCTAAGATTCACGACAAACCAGAAGGCGCAGGAACACCAGTCAGGTTCATAACTACATACAGCACACAGGCCGGTGAATTGAGGAATATTCTTAAGAAAAGATGGCACATCCTGACACAAGATCCATTACTTGAAGCAAAGCTAGGTCTCTCACCAGCTGTCACTTTCAGGAAAAGTTTGTCCCTTAAGAATATTTTAGTCATCATTCACCTACAAAGTAACAACAAGACTTGGCTTGAACAAAGGGGAGGCTTCAAATGCAAAGCCTGTAGCCACAGCAAGAAGGTGAGGGAGGTAACATTACAGAGATCCAAAAGGAAATGGAAAATAATTGGGCCCATCACATGTGGGACAGATTTCATGGTCTATTCCATCATTTGTCCATGTGGGAAATGGTATGCCAGTTCGACAACATTCCCAGTCAAGAAAAGAATCTTGGAGCACTGGAGAACGGTGACCAATTGCAAATTCAGTTACAGTACGTCCAGACATTTCAATGAGGCACATGAGGCCAATTGGACTAAAGGCAAATACTTCGGTCTAGCAACGATCCCCAAACACCCCAGAGGAGGGAACTGAGTATTACCGTTATGCAGGCTTGAGTCCAGACTGATCCTTTTGGCTGGTAGCATGTTCCCCAGAAGTATGAACTATAATGAGGAATAATAAGTACATCTATAATAGATTGACACTTACCGTAAACCAACCCAAACAGTTCCCATTCAACAAGACTATACAGTCTCTAATTTAATCTCACATATTATTGTTTAATTTTTATTTGTACTGTTGAGTTCATGCTATTCACTGTTGTCTGGTCTGTTGATAACCACTGTTGCATTGAAGTACCTTAAGCATATAATACTAGATGGTCAATGCAAATGTCAGATCTTAAACTTATAGTGTCAAAGCAATGTATAGTAATATACTATGATGCAAGATTGGGGGAGCTGATATAATGATACTAACAGTCTCTGTCTTTTTTAATTTTTAACAGCTCGATTAAACAACAAAGAAGGAGGATAGCCACCAAGATATTGCTAAGAGCACAAGAGATCCAAGCATGTTCCGAGGAACTGTCATCTCTACATAACTTTGGGTCACGTTAGAGGTATCGACGTTAACTGCACCTCACGTATAATATAGCATAGCTCCACATATTCTATTATTTAGACAGGGCATAAGGATTTAGGTTTTACTTAGTCAGGGGATGAGTCTAAGCACAGGATGCACAACAGGTGAGTCATTACTATGCCAGAGAGTCTCCCTCACGATCAGCTACAACATGCACCCGTCCCCATTACTCCCACTGTATTACCTACAAGGATTAGGTGATCATTGCAAGGTATGTTTCCAAACTCACTGTTGTGCCAAGGGTACTACACCTGAGTAAAGTAATGTCAGACCTACTAAACTTTAGGGTACTACACCCATGATTCAGTATTCAGGGGTAAAACATAAATTATGAGACTGTTGTCTAAATTATGAATTTTTCATTATGATTTTATACAATGGTATACATTTAATTTCTAAATCAAAAGCATCAGTGACATCAACAGTGTTCATTTATTCATTCAACACGTGAACTCACCAAAGTATTTTCTTTATGTTGTCTCGTTGCAAGCTGCGCAAAGCACATCACTGTATCCTTAAATGTACGTGGAACTGGCAAAAGGTCATGTGACCAAGACCTTGCCAGAGATCGAAACGCGTCGTTTTTGCCAAGAATAAAGCCGTCACACTTTCCACCTCTAAACCGGAGTGGCTCACTTTTTCCTGCCAGGATTGCAGGGATTGTCGTTTGTTTATTACCTACTGGCGATCGCCAGTAGGTATATATAGTTAGGACCTAGTTTCCATAGGAAATCCGCAACATTCTATTGGGAATAACTTTGGCACCGGTTGATGAATCTTCGCGAATTTCTCAAAGAAGATGGCCCGCTCCCCTCCGCTCCTTCCCTGAAAGTTATGGGGGGATTCGTGAAGTGGGGGCTGAGAAAAAAGGGGGGTCCCAAAACGTGTTTTCCCCATGTTAATTTCCATAGGTCGATTAGACACGGCTACAGCCCGAATGGCTGAACGGAATTACAAGAAATCTTGCAAAATGGTAGAGTCTGATTTGCAGATCACGCTTTTGCTTAAATGGTGTAAATTCCTCCAGTAGTTGTTGAGAAAATCAAATGTAAAAAAATATATATATCTGGGCGGAGCCTAACCACACATCTCATCGTGAGATCTGATTGGCTGTCAGCACTTCATCCAAGAAGTGATGGCAGCCATCTTGGGACCAATATACATGATAGCACCTCATTAAAACGCATTGCAGTTAATAGAAGGTTTTAGGACTTTAGTTACATTATAAATCATTTGTTGATGGTACCATACTCATTTTAGGAATTGTGGTGTGTTCTAAGGTGATTTTACAATGTGAAAAAGCCTTCTGCTGGGATATCATGAATCATGTTTGAAAGAAAACTATTATCTCAAGCTTTTCCCACATTGGTTTCCACTACTCTCTACTACTTACTCTCTACTACTCCACTACTCTCTAATACTCACTCTCTACTACTCATTGTCTACTACTCTACTACTCTCTACTACTCTCTCTCTACTACTCACTCCCTACTACTCACTATCTACTACTCTCTACTACTCACTCTCTACTACTCTCTACTCTCTACTACTCACTCTCTACTACTCTCTCTTTACTACTCACTCTTTACTACTCACTCTCTACTACTCTCTACTACTCACTCTCTACTTCTCAGTCTCTACTACTCTCTACTACTCACTCTCTACTACTCTCTCTCTACTACTCACTGTCTACTACTCACTCTACTACTCACTCTCTACTACTCTCTACTACTCACTCTCTACTACTCTCTCTCTACTACTCTCTACTACTCACTCTCTACTACTCTCTACTACTCATTCTCTACTACTTACTCTCTACTACTCTCTACTACTTACTCTCTACTACTCTCTACTACTCACTCTTCACTACTCTCTACTACTCACTCTCTACTGCTCTCTACACTCACTCTACTACTTACTCTCTACTACTCTCTACTACTCACTCTCCACTACTCTCTACTACTCACTCTACTATTCACTCTACTACTCACTCTCTGCTACTCTCTCTACTGCTCTCTACTACTCTCTACTACTCACTCTCTACTCTCTATTACTCACTCTCTACTGTCTACCGCTCTACCTCTCTCTACTTCTCTCTCTACTAGTCTCTACCTCTCTACCTCTACATCTCTACCTCTACACCTCTACCTCTCTACCTCTCTCTACACGCACACATATACACACATATATATACATATATATGCATCTGCATTTATATATATGTATGTGTATATACAGGCTCAATCCCCCCCGGTCCCGGGTGAGAAAATAAAGACTGCACACACGGGGATCTTCAATTCCAAACAGCAACTTTACTCGCACATGTATGTGTATATATATATATATATACATACATATATAAACATATATAATCTGCATATCAATATAAATACAAATATAAATGCATGCATACATATACATATATGCATACATATGCATGTTATTTACATGAAAGTTTTAAAAACACTAATAAAAGCAAAGCTCAAAAGCCACCTCATTACAAACAGAATGGCTTTAACTTAAACGAGGGTGAGATCTATTGCATTTTCAATGCTTGTTTACTTTGGTTCCATCAAGAAGGCATTCAGATGTGTCACACATTTGCCATAAATTCTGAATGTTAGCACTCTAGTTGCTCATTAGATCACTGTAGTAAAGCTACTGCTCACCAGGGAAGTCTGCTGCTGGTATTCAAAGTGCATGTTTCAGTCTGCATGTCAGAATTTGTTTAATGAAATAGAAGAGGATTTGAGAAGTCACTCAAAATGTGCCCTAATTTTTCTTTCTGAAGCACTAATCATACCTTCTATGGCAAAATGAACCCCCTCATTTTGTTCCTTTTTAAATTAAATGTTTTCAGACTTACCACTTCATTCCAATCAAGATGGCTTCTGTTGTGCCATACGTTTGTCATTAGTAAGACTGTAAGCGCTCTAGTTGTTCTTTAGAACACTCTGGGACATTCTGTCATTGGGCTATACTTGGGCTACATCTGGGTGATATTTGTGCTACATTTGGGCTCTTTTGTCTCTGGTGGCCATCTTGGGAGACTGCATGTCAGAATTTTTTAATGAAATAGAAGAGGATTTGAGAAGTCACTCAAAATGTGCCCTAATTTTTCTTTCTGCAGCACTAATCATACTTTCTGTGGCAAAATATACCCCCTCATTTTGTTCCTTTTTAAATTAAATGTTTTAAGAGTTACCACTTTATTCCAATCAAGATGGCTTCAGGTGTGCCATACCTTTGTAATAAGTAGGACTGTTAGCACTCTAGTTGTTCTTTAGAACACTCTGGGAAGCTGCAGTAGAACACAAAGGAATCAACTGACAGTCTCTGTCCTTGTTGGATGTACATGTTTTACTGAGAATGTCAGACTTCATTCTGACATGACTGAGAAAGATAATATGAATTTACAGAAAATATGCTTTCAGTTTAGCTTATAGATCCCCTTCCAAACCAATGTGGGAAAAGCTTGAGATAATAGTTTTCTTTCAAACATGATTCATGATATCCCAGCAGAAGGCTTTTTCACATGGTAAAATCACCTTAGAACACACCACAATTCCTAAAATGAGTATGATACCATCAACAAATGATTTATAATGTAACTAAAGTCCTAAAACCTTCTATTAACTGCAATGCGTTTTAATGAGGTGCTATCATGTATATTGGTCCTAAGATGGCTGCCAACACTTCTTGGATGAAGTGCTGACAGCCAATCAGATCTCACGATGAGATGTGTGGTTAGGCTCCGCCCAGATATAAATTTTTTTACATTTGATTTTCTCAACAACTACTAGAGGGATTTACACCATTTAAGCAAAAGCGTGATCTGCAAATCAGACTCTACCATTTTGCCAGATTTCTTGCAATTCCGTTCAGCCGTTCGGGCTGTAGCCGTGTCTAATCGTCCTATGGAAATTAACATGGGGAAAACACGTTTGGGACCCCCCTTTTTTCTCAGCCCCCACTTCACGAATCCCCCCAAAACTTTCAGGGAAGGAGCAGAGCGGAGCGGGCCATCTTCTTTGAGAAATTCGCGAAGATTCATCAACCGGTGCCAAAGTTATTCCCAATAGAATGTTGCGGATTTCCTATGGAAAATAGGTCCTAACTATATATACCTACTGGCGACCGCCAGTAGGTAATATATATATATATTCACTGAAAAAAACATAGGTTATACACCATATATAGTTAGGAATTAGCATTTAAAAAACCTTATTTTACTCACACAAAACCAATGAAATTCCATATATAGTTAGTTGTACTAACTATATATCGCGCACCCGCAATCCACTGCTGATCATGTCACATATTACATCATTCATGACATGGTCAGTGACATCACTGATGACATCACTGATGACATCTCAAATGACATCACTGATGACATCACTGATGACATCTCAAATGACATCACTGATGACATCACTGATGACAACATCCAGTGAATGTATTTTTCTGTAAAGTTAAAATATGTCTTACATATTTAAGAATGAGTGGATGTATAAGTGTCTGGATGAAGGATTTAGTAGGTGCATGACTGACTGTATGAGTGATTGGTTAAATGTGTCTCACTGAGTGTATGGGTTAGTGACTAAACTGTCTTAATTTGTGCATCATTATGTCTGTTGTTCTGTAAACTGCTGCATGTGTTGATCAGTAGCTATATGAGTAACTATATGGGTTATTGATTGGTTGCCCAAGCATTTGTATGGGAGACTGAGTGTGTGTGTGGGTGGCTGGGAGGTGTATGACTCTGTGCATAGATGTATGGGTTCAAAAGTGCATGTGGAAACAGCTGTATGGGCGGTTGACTGTGTGCATGACTGTATTGGTGAGTGAATAGATATCTCAGTGCTACATGTCAAAGTAAGTACATATGTAAAATACAGTACATGTGAGAGTTGACATATATAAATAACTGTGCATAAGAGCCAGTGAATGTGTGAGTGGCTGTATAGATCATTGTATACTTGTATCCAGGATTGTATAAGTGAGTAAATATGTTTTAGTATATATTTGAATAAGTAAGGTGTGTATAACTGTATAGTTGTGAAAATGGAGGTGTGATTGATTCTTTGCATGACTGACTAGGTGTGTAAGTAACTCCATGGATGAGTGACAGTCTGTGAGTGTCTGTTTACACTGAGTGTATCTAAGGTTATATTAGAGTCTGAAGAGGTTCATCGTATTATCACATGAATGATGTCATCAGTGATGTGATCAGTAATGTCAAATGAGATGTCATCAGTGATGTCATCAGTGATGTCATTTGAGATGTCATCAGTGATGTCATCAGTGATGTCATTTGAGATGTCATCAGTGATGTCATCAGTGATGTCACTGACCATGTCATGAATGATGTAATATGTGACATGATCAGCAGTGGATTGCGGGTGCGCGATATATAGTTAGTACAACTAACTATATATGGAATTTCATTGGTTTTGTGTGAGTAAAATAAGGTTTTTTAAATGCTAATTCCTAACTATATATGGTGTATAACCTATGGTTTTTTCAGTGAATTTTCAAGGTTTTGTAAATGCTAATTCCTAACTATATATGGTCTATAACCTATGGTTTTTTCAGTGAATTTCATTGGTTTTTTAAAAGCTAATATCTATAGCTGTAAAATGTATTCTTCTTTAAATCCCAAAATATATTTTATATGTTTATTAATAATTTTTTTTTAATATTTTTTTTGTTTCGCTCCCGGTCCGCGAACCGGGAAGCTTTCCGTTAGCTCAAATTGATGCCGCGACCCGGTCCGCGAACCGGTAAGAAATCAACATAGTGCCGGTATCGCGTTGCCGCGTAATGCGTCTTATGACGTACTGCGTTAGCGCACCCGGAAGTGCCCCGGGGCGCGGACCGAGGCGCGAAACGCAGCTCCCCGGAAGCGATTTGCGGCGCGTCGCGAAAGCGCGACGTATCGCGTTGCCGCTTAATGCGTCTTGTGACGTACCGCGTTAGCGCACCCGGAAGTGCCCCGGGGCGCGGACCGAGGCGCGAAGCGCAGCGACCCGGAAGCTAACCGGGGCGCGTTCCGCAGCGCGTAACATGAGCGTGAGAGGTCATGTGACTTGTTAATAAAACTTTTCATTGGTTCATTTCACTTTTGGTTTCATAATGATGTAAGGCTAGGTAAGGTGACCTAAAAATAACACTTTTCATTGGTTGAGAAGTATTGTTTTTCCCAAATGATGAAAACCCCTCCTTCTTTCCTCACTCTGACTTTCATCATTGTGAGAGGAAGACCTTTATTACTATATCAGAAATGGCTTCAGTAGTTGCTTCAGCTGGTGCACCCCCACCACCACCTCCACCTCCTCATGGGAAGAGAGGACCACCTCCCCAGGTCATGACCAACACTGAGGAGGAAGACGAAGAAATGGATGAAGAGGAGGGAGAAGAACCACAGTTCTTAGAAGAGGTGCCCCAGGTTTCCCATAAGAAAGCCAGTTTCATCTGGCAGTTTTATTCGATCCCTCCTGGCCAAAAAAAAGTGAATGGGAGGTATGTCACCTGCCTCATCTGTAAAGAAAAATTATCCAGAGGGACGGATAAGAAATATAGTTATGGGAACCATACTATGCACAGGCACATGACCAGGAAGCATCCACTCAATTATAGCCGGGCGGAAATACGGGATTTGCAGGAAAATCCAAGATCAACTCCTGTGGCCAGATCAAGAATATCCATTTCATTGACACCAGCAGAGGCACGGGAAACTGTGCCAAACATACAAGAAAATGTTGGCCACATGATCCACACTTGTATGCACTGTCGTGCGTTGTTAGCATGTGGCAATATGAGCATAAATGCTATCAACCTGGCGTATGAACATCATAATTGCCCTAACCGCCCCCAGTAATTTTTTTTTTGCTCCTGTTGAGCCCTTTTCAATGCCTGTTTTTTGTTGTTTCCCCCCCCCCAAAAAACCAAAAAAAATATAAAATCGTTCAAAAAATACAAAAAAAACAAAAAAAATTCAAAAAATAAAAAAAATATATAAAACAACAAAAATATTTAAAAAAAAGTTCTTTTCAGAACTACCTTCCCTTTCAAAAAAAATTGCTAGAATGTTTAGCACTCTGGCAAGCTCTATTTCTTTTGGTTCGCTTCCCGGTTAGCTTCCCGGTACGCGGACCGGGAGCTAACCCAAAAATTTTTTTTTTTTTTAAAAAGAGTAAGTATAAGGAAAGTAAACAGAGAGTGATGTTAAAAGAAAGACAGCTATAGGGAGTAAAGAAGAGATACTGTTTAATAGATCTATTTACCAAAGAAAAGACGGAAGAGGGTATAATTGTGAAAAACAAAATAGATAACGAAGTGAAAGAAAAAAAAAGAGAGTATAACATTAACAAAGAAGAGTTTCTTGGAGAATGTGAGTGAATGTTCAAAATAAGATTAAAACATGAGGAATAACAGAGAGAAAAAACTGAAAACAGAAAACAAAAAATAACAGAAAAAGATTAATTGAAACAGCAAAGAAATGTAAGTAACATAGAGCCATATCATCAACATAGGCAATAAAAGTTTTGCAGCTTTTATTGGCAGAAATGTGTCGCTAAAGCTGCTTTTGCGGCAGAAAACTGCCGCTAAAACCACTTTTGCACCAGTTTTCTGCCAATAAAAAGAGCAAAAATGTTATTGGCTGTGTTCATAATATGCCCCTTAGTGTGCTTCAACTACACAGAGAAAGCATTATGAACAAATAGTGATACAGTGATCAGTCAAAGACACTAAGAGTAATAGAGACGGAGTGAGTGAACAAGAGTGAGGAACTATGAGAAGACAGGGACTGACAAAAAGAGTGGAAGGAGTTGAGTAAGTAGGTAATAGAGAAAGGAATGAGGGAAGTAGCAAAGGCAGGAAACTGAGGGTTAAAGAAATGAAGCAGTGGAACTAATAGTAGTTAAATGTGATAGAAATGTAACGAAAAGAGTACAAAACATTTACCTTATAATTGTCGTTAAATTACTCACTTTTTGTTTTTATACTTTCAATCTGTGAAAGAGAGAACAAACATTTGAAAAATATTAAAACATGTATTTAAAAATTACAAAAGACAATGGAAAAGATTGAAGGACAAACAGTTTTTCAACAACTTTGACACTTACAGAAGCTTCTGCTTCTCCAGGCCCCCTACACAGTCCTAAAGATATACATTTTAAACTAACAGTATCTTGATGCAGATGAAGTGAGGCCTATCTTAAAACATGGTGCATCTTTTGCATTGCTGTTGTCTCAGAAAAGTGTCGCAAGACACTAAAATTTTAAATAATTGCTTCAGGATGCCAATAAGATGTCTCCTATCCAGAGGTTTGTTTGAGGTGAGGCCTACTCAGGGTTGCAGATGAAATTTCGAGTTGTTGAAGAGAATAGAGGACATAATATATGTGAAGGTCTACCAATGAAGTGAGTCATGTCCACTGCACTCTTGAACAAAGTCCAAACCTCCTATGTTTCCCTGGACAGACCTAAACTTGATCTGCACAATGTGATTCGTAATGATAGGAAACACAGGTGATGTAAATGAAATACGTGCAATTTATTTTGCTCATTTCACAATCACATCACTTGTGTTTCCTTTGCTTAGGTATCTCATTGTGCAGATGTAGTCTAGCATATGAAAGAATACGCAGAAGTGCAGCACTGCATGCAACAACTTTGACACTTACAGAAGCCTCACCTTCTCCATGCCTCCTACACAGTTCTACATATACATCATAAATGCAAACAGTACAGAATTAATTATACATGTTAAATGGTTTATTTTTGCTGTTCTCAGAATGTACCAAAATTCACTAAAAACAGTGACTTGAAGGTATTCATCATATAAAAGCGGGGAAAAAAAAACACAATCAAAATGATTGTGTTTAAAAAACCCATACAACATAACAAATCAGAATTCAGAACTCCTTAAAGTTAACTTACTTTCCATGACGTCAAAGGATGTCCTATGAACAGCTTACACTCTTTTGTGCTGTTATTACTTTCAGCCCGCCACTTTTTGAAAGAAAATCTCCATCGTTTTTAAAAACATGTTACATGCAATAAATGACTTCTTGATCTCTACCACAAGTTTCCACAAGGCCAAATCTTGTCAGAGCCATTTATAACTCTTGGATTTCTTGTAAGCCAATCCCGTCATTTGGCATTTCTGCAACTTTCAGAATTAAAATGTTGAAGATCATTTTCACAATCCTGGAATAGTAATATCTTCCCCTTCTTGCTCAGTCATGTTCTACATTTCCTATGACACTGATACTGCTTACTATGAAGCAGACTTACACTAACTCTATGACTAGTACAATTATTTAATTCTCTACATCACTTTCAATCACAAAGCAATGTAAAACAGTAGACAGCATTGCAGACTTACATTCCCTCTACTCTATGTTTTGATTGGCTGCTTCAATTAGCTTATAAAAAGAAATAGTTTTTCTGAACTCATTCAAAGTGCACTTATTTCTCCATGACGTCCAGTCTTATGGTTAGAAGTTATGTCTCTGAACTACACTTATCCTCAAGGCCAAATTGTGTAGGAGCCATTAGAACTTCTTGAAATTCCACAGAGCACATCCCGAGATTATTTCCCTAAAATTTTGGTTTTAAAAACACCAGGTAAGAGTTTTTAAGGTCATACGGCAATTTGTTTTTGAAAATTAAAACAGAATCGTTGCAGAATGACCAGCCATTTCTAGACTTTAAATAAGCTGTGTAATGTCCTGATGTTATTGAAGGGCCGTCATGATATATAATTGCTGCAGTTACAAAAGTCCTTCCTGATATTGACAACTGCGAAGCTACAAATTTTTTAATTAAAGTTGTCAATTTTGTTCCATCAGGCCTACATCGTTGGAACATCAAAATGACATAATGGCCATATGTTCGTATAAATAATGTGGACATCATTTCAGATTTACATTGGCTACACTCCATGTTGTGATCAGCTGCTTTTACTAGCTTATTAAAGGAGACTGATTTACTGTCTGGCAAAGTTAAATATATAAATCTTTCTGAGTCTACACTAGTAGTACTTGATACCATACAGTTCTCGCAGTCATGCTGCCATTGATAAGAAAGCCCAAACAGCTGATCTACATCTACACCTTCAGCATGCAATACATCAAGCATATACATTAAAAACTCCTGACAATCTTGCTGAATATTTTGAGAGAATTGTGTTTGGCCTGAACATCTGTCTAACAGATTTCGAATTTCAGACACACTTTCTATGTTTGTTCTATCAGTGCTACATTTCTCTAACACAGAATTTAACAAACTGCAAAATCTTTGATCAGAATTGACCACAATCTCTTCTTTTACATTTTCTAGAGAAAACAAAACATTAACCACTACATTAGCATAGCAGTTGACACCAGAACTGTTTTCAAATTGAAAACCAACAACATCTTCAACAGAATCCTTTTTGTTTCTGCTTGTAATTTTAGGTTCATCGACTTTTCGTCTTTTTGCTACAACCTCCCCAGTATTGGTCACATTTCTTCGTTTCCGGCCTACCACACGTTTCTCAAACAAAGGATACTGAGGCAAATGTGGCGCATACTCTCTTCTTAACCTATTGTATTCCTTAACACAATCTAGATCCGCACAAATGTTTGTGACATCACACTCAATCAAGTACAATCCCGATAAAGTTCTAACTCGTGACAATGCCACATATGCCATACCCTCCTTGAACACAGAACTGCCAATATTCACCAATGCACAGTCTACACTTAAACCTTGCGATTTATGGATTGTCACCGCATATGCCAAGCAAACAGGAAACTGCTTACGGCGAACATATAAGTCTTTTACAAGCAAAAATCTAGCAGAGCAACGACCAATTAGCTGTACTTCCTCAATGCCATCAAATTTAATTTTTAAAAATTCAATTCCATCTCTATTTCTGTATTTTACAAAATCAACAACATTACCCATTGATCTATTTACCAGACCTCTTTCAACATGTAAATTCCTTCTTAAAATTATACGGCAGTTCAAGCACACATTCAGAGTCTTTTCAAAACCTGCAGTTTTAGATATACTCTTCTCTAATTAATCCAATTTTGTTTTCAGATTCTCAGACAAAATAATTGTTGATCCCATATGCTCTACTCTGTCAATAGCTTCCAGTTTCACAATCTCTTGCTTTTCTAAATGCAACATTTTGTTGTTGAATTTGGCACATTCTGCAAGAGTTGGCATCAAACATATTCCAGATTTCTCATCAGTAATTTTCTGAAAAATATTCTCAGGCACAACATCTTGTTCTGGATATAAATTTGACAGTAATCGTGCATGTAAAGCTTCTTTCCCATGCTCGGTCACTTTTCCAATTCTAACATCTTGTAGAATAGTCTTGTAAACTTCATCCTTCGCCTGACGCATATTTTCATGCAGTTCAGCATAATTGAAGTTTAACCATATATTGACGTTGCCAATGCTGCCTAGGCACTTCCTGGTATCTTCATGCGTGAGCATTTTGAACACAGGTTGCCCTTTCACTGGTGTCAGCTGCAAAAGATCTCCGAAAACAATGATGTGTTTGCCACCAAATAACACATCATACTCTGTTTTGAGAACTTCTTGCATTCTCAAATGCACAAAGGCAAGCATGACATTGGAAACCATGCTTACTTCGTCAATGATAAGAAGTTTCATTTTCCTCAAGATTCTTGAAACTTCAAAACAAGCATCTCCAGATAGCTTGTGATATTGTAATCTGTTGTCATGCCCCACTGGCAGCATCAGTAAACGATGTAAAGTAATCCCTTTAATGTTATGTGCTGCCAGTCCAGTTGGAGCGGTGACAACACAAGACAGCGATGACTCTGTCCTTTCCTGCAAATAGCATGAAATTGCTTTAATGAGGAAACTTTTTCCAGTTCCCGCTTCTCCACTCACGTACAGTCGGACAGGCTTCAACGACGTACATGAGCACTCTTTCTTGTCATGACTTAATCCATGATCAATTTGCATGGTAACTTCGTCATATATTTTCCTCTGCTCAACGTTGAGTTGTCTTTCCAACTCTTCTAAGTTAACCGCATCCTCCTGAGCATGTGCCATGGCTCTTTCCACGTCATTCATGGCAGTGGCAGCTTCATTTTCGATAACAGGTCCTCCTAGTGGATCCTGACTCAATGAAGCAGAACTCTGACTGTCCTGAGAACTGTCTCTGGCAATCTCGGCTGCAATCGTTGCTTCCTGCTCAATTTCCGCATTCAACATTTCTACATATTTGGGAAAATTAACACACTACTTGACATTTTAAATAGAAGATTTTTTAGTCCTTGGCAAATTTACAATACAGAAATAGCAGAAAAGAAATGGAATTTATATTCATGTTACCTGTGCTATTTTATATGTGAATCTGATCTAATTTTATGAGCATATTTTAATATTTTATTGAAGACACTACACATAACCTGTTTTTGAAGGTGTCTTTATTTTTTAATTAAACGGTTTACACTTTTACTTTTTATTTATTATAAATTTTAAAAATAAATGTTTATAGTTCCATAGGCTCAAGCAGGTCATTTTCCCACCCTATGTCATATAATTCGGACAAATCTGCATCCTCATCACGCTCTTCTTCACTCTCCTGGAAAGACAAGCCAGTGAATGACCATGCAAACCTGTCACTTCTCTCACTCTGCAAGGATCTAATTCTTGCAACAACCTTATTTTCTGCTTCAAACTTTTCTTATTAAATGACCGTACAAAATCACAAAGCAAATTGATGGAATCCTGTCGCACACTACAAATACTACTACACTTCCAGGTGTACACAGGACCCTTAGCACGTCTTCCTAAAACCTCATTACCTAACACCTCTTCTGTCTCTGTTGTCACAAGTTTTTCTTTTTCAACTGGACAACCATCTTTCACTTCATAAGCACGACCACTGGTGTCAACTGCATGCAGCAAATCATTATCCTGGAAATAACTCTCCTCATTAAAAAATGCCTCACAGCTTGAACTATGCATCCATTCTCCAGAAAAAACTTCACAAAAATTACTACGATTAACTATTCTCTTCCATCTACTATTTCTTTTGAAATCATAAATTGCCTTGTTTAGCTTCCTAATTCTATTGATTATCAAAATAAATAACTTACGTTTAATTTCAAATGCCTGATCAATAACTTTCTCAACTTTTTTTTTTCTCTTATAAAAAACAACTTTCTGTTGACCTTTCTTAATATTTTTTAACAAATTGCCAATTATCCTGTTGCGGAACATTCGTTTACGAATGTCCCTAAACTGTTGTTTCCTTCTACTATCATGCACAGAGTTATCTCTTGCTCTAGCAGTAACATTTTTGATTGGCCTTTCCTTTCCATTTGAATTGCTTCTCTTTTTATGGACTGAAACATTTTCTGTAGTAATATTTTTTTTACTACACATATTTCTTATGAATGTTTTTGTACTCTTACCCGGTGCTTTCTTCGTGACTTGACAAATCTTTTTGTTAGAGGACTGCTGCTTCTTTTGATTCACCTGCTGTCTTTGACGTTTTGCAGCCTTTCTCTCTCTTTCTTTCGTTGGCATGGTGAAATGTTGAAATGATCTGCAGTTGAATCTGTGGTAAAATATATTAAAAAATGTTATTAACCACTATTACCAAACAGTAAATCAATAACAGTGATCAAAAACTTAACACACTACTTGACATTTTAAATAGAAGATTTTTTAGTCCTTGGCAAATTTACAATACAGAAATAGCAGAAAAGAAATGGAATTTATATTCATGTTACCTGTGCTATTTTATATGTGAATCTGATCTAATTTTATGAGCATATTTTAATATTTTATTGAAGACACTACACATAACCTGTTTTTGAAGGTGTCTTTATTTTTAAATTAAACGGTTTACACTTTTA
Organism: Lissotriton helveticus; assembly: GCF_964261635.1. NCBI lineage: Eukaryota > Metazoa > Chordata > Amphibia > Caudata > Salamandridae > Lissotriton > Lissotriton helveticus. The sequence continues at coordinate 1,513,017,289 of NC_136061.1, read as the reverse complement.
CTTTTTATTTATTATAAATTTTAAAAATAAATGTTTATAGTTCCATAGGCTCAAGCAGGTCATTTTCCCACCCTATGTCATATAATTCGGACAAATCTGCATCCTCATCACGCTCTTCTTCATCCTCAGGATTTAAATCATCCAAGGGATCAACATCCACTGATGTTTGAATTACAAGTTCAATGATGAGGTCAAAATCAACTGATTGCAGATTGTCGCTCATGTTGATGTTGTCTTTATCTTTAAAGAAAGATAACAACAATGAGATGTTGCAGAGTAAGAGACAAATCTCAGAGATTATAATAGTAAAATTGTTTAACAAGAGTAACATTTTGCAGCTATTATTTAGCCATGTCCAGCGATGCTGAGCAGGTGAAGCCTATGTCTAATTTTTCAGTGAACAGGACTCATCTCTTCTTAACCTTGGATAAGCCTCACCAACTCTGTGTCCCCTGCACATACTTAAATGTAAAGGGGCAGATTTATGTTAAATGGCACATCCCCAGGCATGCACCAGTTAACGTGCACCGCTGCTCTGCCACCCATGGTGTGCCTTATTTACAATCAGATAGGAGAAAGCTGCGTCAAAACCCTGCGCCTGCTTTAAGCAGGCATAGGTCTTGACGCAACATTGTGGAGATGGGGCACCCCTGAGCCTTGCTTGAGCTGCATCGCACTTGCGATACAACTCCAGCAATGCGCCACCTTTACAACACAGATACGTCACGCATCTGTGCCATTTTTGCCCCATGCTGCCCCGCATTGTAAATGCAGCACACCATGGGTGGCGGAACAGCGGCGCAGGATGACTAGCACATCCCTGGTGATGCGCCAGTCATCATAAATCTATCCCTAAGCTTCTTATCTTGTTACAGATGAACCACCATATGTACCATCAAACTATTTTGCATTTCCTAAATAGCGAATTTTAAGGAATAAATAGCAATTCTTTACCATTCCTAATTTGCAATGAGCAAATTGCTAATTGCAAGTTACCCATTCATTTCCATGGGCTAGGAGGCTCATAGGAATGAAGGTTTAATTTGCGATTAGCAATTAGCTCATCACAAATTAGGAATTTTTCCAAGGGTGCAGGGGTGTCTCAAGAACACCCTGCTGCACCCCTGAAAAAGAAATTTGGGGGCATATGGCACACATACATGCCCTAAGGGCATGTATTGGCGTCATATGGCACCTTTTGTTTTTTGGAAAAAAAGCTTTTTGAAAAGAATTCACAAATTACCACCAACTAGAAGTTGGTGGTAGTTTCCAAATCCTTAATGTCATTTTTTACATATTTTTTGTTTGATACATTGCATTTAAGTAATCACAAAATTTGCAAATCCTTCAGTGCAATCGCAAAATAAGGAATAGCACATTTTGCTATTCCTTATTTTGCATCAAACTTGTTTGATACATACCATTTGTCTAATTAGCATTCGCAAAGGCCGAAATTCGCAGAATTTTGATCTTTGCGAATGCTAATTAGCTTGATACATATGGCCCCAAGTGAGGCCTGTCTTGCAACATGGTGCATCTTTTGCATCACTGCTGCATCGGTTTCATGTGGTACGTTTTTTTTACACCATGACATATCTGCCTAAATGCATCAATTTGTAATTTTGTCGCCTCATAGCAAATCTTTTGCACCGACGCTGCATCATAAAAGTGACGCACAGTGGCGCAAAAGAGGCATACACCTATCATAAATCTGTCCCTAGCATTTTAAATGATTAATCCAGGATGACGATAAGGTGTGGCCTATCCAAAGGTTTGTTTAAGGTGAGGCCTACTCAGGATTGCAGATTAAAGTTACGCTTGATGAAGAATACAGAGGAGATAATACATGTAAAGGCCTACCAATGAAGTGAGTGATGTGCACTTTATTTCACCAGTCATCATAAATGTATCCCTAAGCTTCTTATCTTGTTACAGATGAACCACCATATGTACCATCAAACTATTTTGCATTTCCTAAATAGCGAATTTTAAGGAATAAATAGCAATTCTTTACCATTCCTAATTTGCAATGAGCAAATTGCTAATTGCAAATTACCCATTCATTTCCATGTGCTAGGAGGCTCATAGGAATGAAGGTGCAATTTGCGATTAGCAATTAGCTCATCGCAAATTAGGAATTTTTTCAAGGGTGCAGGGGTATCTCAAGAACACCCTGCTGCACCCCTGAAAAAGAAATTTGGGGGCATATGGCGCACATACATGCCCTAAGGACATGTATTGGCGTCATATGGCACCTTTTGTTTTTTGGAAAAAAATGCTTTTTGAAAAGAATTCGCAAATTACCACAAACTAGAAGTTGGTGGTAGTTTCCAAATCCTTAATGTCATTTTTTACATATTTTTTGTTTGATACATTGCATTTAAGGAATCGTAAAATTTGCAAATCCTTCAGTGCAATCGCAAAATAAGGAATAGCAAATTTTGAATTAAGGACATTTTAAGTCATTTCCACATGTGCAGTGTTTTCAAATTATGATTTGAAAATCGTTTTTGGGTAAAAGGAATGGTTTGCAAATTTATGACAAGGACATATTGGTGTATGCTTCTCTATAAGGCATTTCACTGTCTCTGATGTCATTTTTCCCATATTACATTATAAGACCTTTCCCCATGGAGCACATTCCTTGTAAATATGCTCCCACCTGTGCATGGTGAATTTAGATTTTGACTGTTTGAGTCACATAGCCATGTTAAAAGTGACCCAAAAAAATTGCAAACACTTTAAAAAAACACATTCATGTGTCTTAAGGACATTTTAAGTCATTTCCCCGTGGACAGTGTTTTGTAAGTGGCGCAAAAGAGGCATACACCTATCATAAATCTGTCCCTAGCATTTTAAATGATTAATTCAGGATGACGATAAGGTGTGGCCTATCCAGAGGTTTGTTTAAGGTGAGGCCTACTCAGGATTGCAGATTAAAGTTACGCTTGATGAAGAATACAGAGGACATAATACATGTAAAGCTCTACCAATGAAGTAAGTGATGTCCACTTCATTGCGCCAGTCATCATAAATGTATCCCTAAGCTTCTTATCTTGTTAGACATCAACCGCCATATGTATCATATAACTATTTTGCATTTCCAAAATAGCGAATTTTAAGGAATAAATAGCGATTCTTTACCATTCCTAATTTGCGATGAGCAAATTGCTAATTGCAAATTACCCATTCATTTCCATGGGCCAGGATGCCCATATGAATGAAGGTGCAATTTGCGATTAGCAATTAGCTCATCGCAAATTAGGAATTTTTCCAAAGGTGCAGGGGTGTCTCAAGAACACCCTGCTGCACCCCTGAAAAATAAATTTGGGGGCATATGGTGCACATAAATTTTAACAACATTCCATTACCTCAAAAACGATTTTCAATTCATAATTTGAAAACACTGCCCACAGGGAAATTACTTAAAATGTCCTTAAGACACATGAAAGTGTTTTTTGAAAGCCTTTGCAAGTTTTTGGGTCACTTTTAACATGGCTATGTAACTCAAACAGTCAAAATCTAAATTTACCATGCACAGGTGGGAGCATATTTACAAGGAATGTGCTCCACGGGGAAAGGTCTTTTAATGTAATATGTGAAAAATGACATCAGAGACACTGAAATGCCTTATAAAGAAGCATACACCATTATGTCCTTGTCATAAATTTACAAACCATTCCTTTTCCCCAAAAACGATTTTCAAATCATAATTTGAAAACACTGCACATGAGGAAATGACTTAAAATGTCCTTAAGACACATGAAAGTGTTTTTGATTGCCTTTCCAGCATGGTTGGGTCACTTTCAACATGGCTATGTAACACAAACATTTAAAATCTAAATTTGCCATGCACAGGTGGGAGCATATTTACAAGCAATTTGCGCCACAGAGAAAGGTCTTACATTAAAATGGGAAAAATAACATCAGGGACAGTCAATTGCCTTATAAAGAAGCATACACCATTATGTCCTTGTCATAAATTTAAAAACAATTCCTTTTCCCCAAAAACGATTTTCAAATCATAATTTCAAAACACTGCACATGGGAAAATTACTTAAAATGTCCTTAAGACACATAAAAGCGTTTTTTGATTGCCTTTGCAGCATGTTTGTATCACTTTTAACATGGCTATGTAACACAAACATTCAAAATCTAAATTTTCCATGCACAGGTGGGAGCATATTTACAAGCAATTTGCGCCACATAATTCATAATTTTCTCCTTAAAGCACACTATTCTCTATCTAAATTAAAGAAATATTTTCTCACCTTAGCAAATACTTTGAGTTTGAAAACAGTCTCAGAAACACACCAATTTGTCTTCAGCAGAGCAAAAGGTATGCACTCCAGAGTCTGCAGCTATCAAAAGCACAGAAATGCTGTAATTCTTCACACATATCTCTCATATCACCCAATCAAAACTCTTCCCTCACTTTTTTTCAAATGAAAACCCTTCCCCCCTCTGCCATTTCATGCCTTTTCTGCATGGCAACCACCTCTTGGAAGACGTCTGGTGTTTGCAAGTTCACACAACAATGTTGCAATTGAATTCTGAACTCTCAGTGCACCTGCATATCCAGTGCATTCTTTCATTTAATGATTTTTTTATTGACCATTCAAAATACATCTTTCAAATAACTCATCCATGCACCCTAACTTTCTGTTTTCAGCAATCAAAATCCACCAATCACTGTTACTGCTTCATGAACACAGAAACTCCACAGTTTTTTTCATTTTAAACTCTCATTTTTTCAACTGCCATTTCATTGCCACACTTCATCTGACTGCAGGAGAACCTTCTCTCACCATGTTTTCTGTCTGGATTGTTGGACATAGTTATATCCACTGGGCTCACAGATATGCTGAGAACAGAAAATTACCTAACCTCAATTTACAAGATGTGGAAATTAAGTGGTTTGGCCACAGAGGATTAAAATGTCACCAATTGATACCATTGGTGAAAACCTTTATGCATTTGCCCAAACCTGACCTGTTAATTGTGCACTGTGGAGGTAATGATTTGGGCACTTTGACTGGGGTAGGTCTGGAAATGCTTTTAAAGGACACCTTTGAGCAATTAATGGCACTTTTTCCTCAGACTGCCTTGGTATATTCAAATATATGCCAAAGACAGAAATGGAGGTGGTCAAACCAATTTTGTCCACAAATTGAGAAGTCGAGGAAGCATGTAAACAAATCTGTTTCAGCTTACATGAGAGACCATGGAATGGGCTCCCTGTACAACAATAACTTGCGTTACTACATGCAAGATATCTACAGAGGAGATGGAGTTCACTTCTCAGATGAGGGCAACAGAATTTTCACTCTGAATTTAAGACTGTGCATTGGTACCTACTTATAAGTACCTAAATGTACCATAAACCCAAAAGCTCTTCTCAGAGCTACCCTACATCTGATCACTCACAATTATTATTTTACTCTAACTTTTTTCACTCATTTTCAACAAAGTACGCTCCCCGGGGCGCTACCTGGTACGCGAACCGGGAGCTAACCTCGCAAATTTTTTTTAAAAAATGGTTTTTTTTCGCACATATAAGCCTCCTCAGCCACCCTCACAAAACCTAGGGGGTCAAGATAAGTCTACCGTGCCCCCTTCTACCCATTCTGAACATTATTTGCCCTCCATTTTGTATCTTAATTCGACCGAAACACAAAATGGTGGACTCCCGTAACGCTTAAGGTTCGCGAACCGGGGCGCTCAACGGTTCGCGTACCGGGTCGCTCCCTGGGAAGCGCACCATCAAAAAAGGTGGGAAAGTAGTTTACAGAAAAGCCACTGGAGACAATTTCACCAAATATAGATTAGCTCATACTACATACCAATCCCTACCATTTTCACAAATTTGATTGGAATTCCATTTAGCCATTTAGCCTGTAGACCTCTCTAAATACCCTGAGGTAAATTACTTCTCAAAACACATCTGAAGTGTTGGAATTGACAACCAATTAAAATGTTACTTTCATTTTCTACTTTTTTTACCTGACATTTGATTGGTTATGTACCTGAATATATATAAAAGAAGAGAATGAAACACAGCCATTTTGACTACTACTTCCTGGTGTACATTTCAATTGGATTTTCACTAATCACTTCAACTTCTTTCTAAAGGTAAGTTGTTATTTTAAAAACTGAACTATATTGTGTACTATCAGTTAATATGGTAAACTTTTTCTGATAGTTATATACTATCCCTCTGTAGTAGTTATAGATTTAGATAGACTTCTCTGTTATAGTTATGGATGGAGTTAGGCTTCTCTTTTATAATTATGAATTTAATTACGTTAAATCACATACACTTTTTTATATTCCTACTTCCACTCTGATACTATACACTGCCCAAAGATAAATTCTCTGTTAAAAAATGCCTATCTAAAATTAATCCCAACAGTGCCCTATCTCTACTAATATATATTTTTTTTATCCAAATTTCAGGCAACATGGAAGGCGAACAGAAAGTTTCATTTCAAATTGTCCTGCAAGAGAGCAGCCAAGAATTAATTGATCCAAATTATATAGAATTTATGGATGAAACTTGGGACCAAGAACTACTGCAATGTGTGCAAGCAGTGGATGACCTCCTTCAAAATGAGGACATTTTACACCCTCATAGATTACAAGCTATGTTCAATGAAAATGACGACATTTCAGACAGTGAAATGTTAGAAATGTTATTAAATTTTGAAACACAATCACAATAATAAATAATTGCTTAAAAAATAAAAAAAATAAAAAATAATCAACAAAACCAACAATCAATTAACATACAGTATTTAAAAAGTCTATCATTCATTTTTCATTGCAGTACGCTGCCCAGAACGCTTCCCGGTTCGCGGACCGGGCGCTACCCACGCAAAAAAAACAAAAAAAATTTTTTGTTTTTTTTTGCCCCGCGGGGCCCTTTTAAAACCTCCACATTAAACCTAGGGGGTCAGGGAGGATCTAGTATGCCCCCTTATGGTTATTTCCCCCTTTGTTTTGGCCTCCTCTTGTCTCTCAATCCTACCGAGAGACACGATGGCGGCCGCTCCGGACTGTTTAGAATGTTGACAGACAGCGGAGAACCAATCAGCTTCGCTACGCGAAGTTCCGGTACGCGTAAGGTCCGCGAACCGGAGCGCTGCCCAGAGCGCGCTTACAGATATATATCTTTTTTTAAACGTTAATTTCTCAAAATCCACTGGAGCACATATATTGAGACCTACAAAAGGCACATCGGGCTACCAGTCCCTACAATTTTGCCAAGTTTCATGCAAATCCATTCAGCCGTTCGGGCTAAAAGTGAGGCCAACCGCCCTATGGAAAACTCAATGTTAAAAACACGTTTTGGGACCCCCCTTTTTTCTCGACCCCCCCTGGACGAACTCCCCCCAAATTTCCAGGGGCTGCTCAGAAACAAAATGTTCCATTTTCCAGAAAATTTCAGCCAATTCCGTCCACAAACGCCAAAGTTATTAGACATAGAATTTTCAAAAATCCCATAGAGAAAAAATCCTAACTATATATACCTACTGGCGACCGCCAGTAGGTAATTTGTATATATATATATAAAATAATAAATATATATACAAAATAAATTAGATTGAATATAAATTAAAACAATATAATAAATAAACGTAATTAAAAAATTAGAACGCACATACATAATAACTCATATGTATTTACTTTAAAACAATTACTAAACTATTAATTTTAATTTATTTTATCATTTTAAAATTCTAAAACATTTACAAGTATATATATATAGATGTGTACCAATAAAATAAAATCTCATAAAAAACTTTCTATTATAAATTAAATATTAAACTATTTAAAATCTTCAAACTTAAATTTACCCACTCCAGTGAGTGCAACAGCAGGGAACGTTTTGGATATTTAAGGGGTAAAAATTACTATTTCCAATGCCAGTGAGTGCAACAGTAGGAAAAGTGTTGGATAGCCGAGGGGTAGAAATTACTATTCCCACTCCAGTGAGTGTAACAGTAGGGAAAGTGTTGGATAGCGGAGGGGTAAAAATTACTATTCTCACTCAAGTGAGTGCAACAGTAGGGAAAGTGTTGGCTAGCGAACGGGTAAACATTATTGTTCCAACTCCAGTAAGTGCAACAGTAGGGAAAGTATTGGATAGCGGAGGGGTAAAAATTGCTATCCCCCTCCAGTGAGTGCAACAATAGGGAAAGTGTTGGATAGCAGAGGGGTAAAAATTACTATTCCCAATCCAGTGAGTGCAACAGTAGGGAAAGTGTTGGATTGCAGACAAGTAACAATTATTATTCTCACTCCAATCAGTCCAAAATTAAAAACACACACAATCTTAACAATAAAAATATTTGAAAAACAATAAAAAATAAAAATATATAAATATGTTACAAATTCAAATACAAATGTATTTAATATTAAAAATGTTTTACAAAACATATTATAACGTTAAATACATATGACAAATACATACAAATATTATATTAAATAGAATTAAAAAATAATCTAGACAAATAAATATTTGTAATTAAAAAACTATTTAAAAACAAAAACATTAATTATTACATACATTTTCTTTTTTTATTTCCTGCCCTATAACACCACACAATTAACAACCCACATTTAAATGTTTACTTTCCAAACCTTTAGCTCTATAATCCCCACAAACCACAGCTAAAATTAAACTGTAAAAAAATTAATTACACGATTAAAACTTATTTTCAATGAAAAAAGAATAGTATTTAACAACTAAATAGACAGTAAGTAAAATTAATTTACCCCCCACACTTTACCCTTATAACAATATAACCCACACACAAAAATATAAACAAATACCCTAATTAAATATAAATTAATGAAATATTATTAATGATCAATTAATTTTAATTAATTAAACAAAAACTCACTTCCCACACTTTACCTCTATAAACCCCACAACCCTGTCCTAAACTTAATTACACAAATTCCATTTTTAATTTTCAATTGATCAATTAATATTATTTAACAACTTATTATTAATTAATTAAACATAAATTGCTTCCCACCCTTCAGCCTATAAACCCTACAACCCGCACCTAAAATTAATTACTCAATTGCTATAATTAATTTTTAATCAATTAGTTATTATTAGTTAAGAACTAATTATTTAATTAATTCAAAATAAATTACTTCCCATCCTTTACCCCTAGAAACCCCACAACCAGCACCTAAAACAATTATACAATTACCATAATTAATTATCTATTAAATAATTCATATTAATTAATAGCCAATTAATAATTAATTACAAGTAAATTACTTTCCATATTTAACGCTATAAAATCTAAATTAAATAAATAAAAAATAATCATTAATTTATTATGATTAAATTACTTCCTACCCTATTCCCCTATAAACCCACAACCTGTTATTGAACCAAAAATTGCAAAATTTAAATAAAATAAAATTCATAACTTCTAAAAATTTGACACATATTTTAAGAAACATAAACAATACTTACACACAAACAATACATCACATACAGTTAAAATGTAAACTAAAATACATAACACTAATTAAAAAATCGATATTTTAATTACCTATTATTATTATTATTATTATTAATTAAACTTATAGGGCGCACAGCTACCCTAGAGATTTCCCGGTGCCAGCGTGACAGGCGGAAGGGAAAGGACAAAAAATTACAAATTAAATAATTTATATTTGCAAACAATATTCATTTTTTAAAATAATATTTCTTACCTTAAATTAGATATTCTTGACCATGATATTCTTGCTGTCAATATTTCTGAATCACAATATTTCCAACTCAATATTTGCTAAATCGACATTTCCAACTCGATATTCCGTCTCAGCACAGTGTAGACTAAGGTAGGTTAAGGTAGTTTTAAGTAGTTGGTAGGATGTTAGAGTAGGTCAAGTTAAAATAATTAGTTAATATAAGGTATGTAACTTTATATTTTTTACTTTTCCATTGACATTAAATGTCATTGTTTGCTACATACAGGTCTACGTAATGATTCACTGTGTAGGAGTTAGCACGCGTGCTCAGGTAATGTTATGTACATGCATATGTCTTTGCTACCATGATTTGACAACATGTGTGAGTAGGTGTCTTTCCTATGTACAGGGTTCTGGCTGGTTGGCCATGACTTTACATCATCTATCAGTCATTGTTGAGCAGTGGCTGTGGCAATCATGATGGAAATTGTACACAGTGCAAATCATGTGTTTGTTTACAATATCTCTGTGTGGGTATGTCATACAACTTGCTTTGGATGGATGATGGGGTCAAAAGCATTTGCCCAGTTACTAGGTTTTTGGACTCACAACTGATTGCTGCCCAATAACCACTCACACTTGCAGTGTTTACTTTCGAGCCCAATGTCATATGCTTTCTGGTAACCATGGGTGGAACCGGCACTTGTGGGTGACTTAATTCACCATTAACATTGACTGCATGACACCAGATGAACTTCATACTTGCAACCTTGAGTAAGCACTTATTATTCAACGCACAAATAGGGGTCGATTCGGATTCGGGATAAAAAACCGTTGTACGATTCGTATTCGTAGCCGTCTCCGTAAGAATGAAAAAAGTCCGTCCGAATTGCGTAGTACGATCCGAATCCCGAAAATAAGTCCGAATATCAGTGAACCGTACGAACCACAATCGAAGACCCGTACGAAATGGCGTCGGAACTCTAACCGTATGATTTGTAAACATGCCGTACGAACTAACAAGTACGATCCAGACCAGGGACCAAGTTCGCGATTTGTACGGGCAAACGTAGTCGCGCATGAAGCACGATTCGTACGGAAAACATCGCATATGAGTGAGCCGCATCCAACAAATATGAACCGCACACCCCTCATTCAAGCATACACGAACCCCTGCCCCAAAAACGGACCGTAACAGCCAGCCGCACCAACTAATACGAACCACACACCCCTCAATCAAGCGTACACGAACCCCCGCCCCAAAAACGGACTGTAACAGCCAGCCGCACCAACTAATACGAACCGCACACCCCTCAATCAAGCGTACACGAACCCCCGCCCCGATAACGGACCGTAACAGCCAGCCGCACCAACTAATACAAACCGCACACCCCTCAATCAAGCGTACACGAACCCCCACCCAGAAAACGGACCGTAACAGCCAGACGCACCAACAAATACGAACCGCACACCCCTCAATAAAGCGTACACTAACTCCCACCCTGAAAACGGACCGTAGCAACCAGCCGCACCAACTAATACGAATCGCATACCCCTCAATCAAGCGTACACGAACCCCCGCCCCAAAAACGGACCGTAACAGCCAGCCGCACCAACAAATACGAACTGCACACCCCTCAATCAAGCGTACACGAAACCCTGCCCCAAAAACAGACCCTAACAGCCAGCCGCACCAACAAATACGAACCGCACACCCCTAAATCAAGCGTACACGAACCCCCGCCCCGAAAATGGACCGTAACAGCCAGCCGCACCAAAAAACACGAACCGCACACACCCCTCAATCAAGCATACGCAGACACCCCAAAAACGTCCCGTATGAGCCAGCAACAACAACAACGAACTGCACACCCCCACTAATAAAGTGCACACAAACCCCGAATACAGCACAAGGAGGGTGCAAACAAGTCGCACAACCCCACAAAACATGTCTACTGTGAACACACCATAGGAAAACAATGTACTGGCCACATCCAAACAGGCAAACAGAGGGCCCAAGTCACACCCACCCCTTATAACACACCCACCAAAAATTCAAAATAAGCCAGTCAAATGGACCAATAAAAGGGCCCACACATACAACTCATCATCCTTTGAAACATACCTATTTGCGCAAAGACACTGGTAGCACACCAACAACTGCAGCTATACACCTTCACACATACACCCTATCTCATTCACACACACCACCCCCTTCACAATCAGACTCACACACCCTCATCCATACACACCATCACCCCCCCAATCACATACACCCCACACCATGACCTCACCAAAGAATCCAAAGTTCACTAACCCGGAGATGGAGATCCTTACAGTTGAAGTCGTCAGAGTTGAGCCACAGCTGTTTGGTGCATTGGTCAGACAGACCAGCATAGCTGAAAAGACACACCTGTGGGAGAGGATCGTCGAGAAAGTCAATGCTGTTGCAGCCATTAGGCGCACCAGGAGGGATTGCCAGAACAGGTGGTACGATCTGCGGAGGATGGTCAAGCACAAGATGGATGAGAACTACGCCAACGCCCATCACACTGGAGGTGGCAGTCCCCGCAGATCTGCACAATACCATCCCTGGGAGGAGAAAGTCATGGCCCTCCTAGCACCGGTGGGAGTTCACGGAATCGAAGGAGCCGTGGAGCCTGGTGAGTATACCAACAACTCATGTAACATGGGGGACTAACAGCAGTGCCTAACAGTATGGGGGTGTGTGGCTATGACTCCCAGCAGTGCCTAACAGTATGGGGTGGGTGGCCATGACTCCCAGCAGTGCCTAACAGTATGGGGGGGTGGGGGTGTGTGGCTATGACTCCCAGCAGTGCCTAACAGTATGGGGTAGGCAGCCATGACTCCCAGCAGTGCCTAACAGTATGGGGGGTGGGGGTGTGTAGCTATGACTCCCAGCACTGCCTAACAGTGTGGGGGTGGGTGGCCATGACTCCCAGCAGTGACTAACAGTATGGGGTTGGTGTGGGGGTGTGTGGCTATGACTCCCAGCAGTGCCTAACAGTATGGTGGTGGGTGCAAGGGGAGTGCCAGAAGGCTGCAAGGGGGAGGGGGAGAGGGTGAGAGGGTGCAAGGTGTAGGGTAGGAGCCTGCACTCAACCCATATGGCCCAGGTACGCACCCATGCACCATGCTCAATGCACAGGGAGTGTGAAAGTATTGACAAGATAGCTGACACTGGGCCCTGGTATAGGCAGCACAAGGACCTCCTGTCACCAGTGAAAACATTCACACCAGGACAAGGTCAGATATCCTGCACAGGAACTCACAACCACTATCATGGCAGCATGCTTCATGGGGCGACAGACACACCACGAGGGACGCCCACTTGCAAATCACACTCAAAATACTAGCATGGCCTGTCACACACACCCCTTACAGAAACTGAGCCCCTGGGGACAGACCATGGAGTGCACCACTGTCACAATTGTCATGTAACACAACCTTAAAAATACTGATCTGATGACGCATCCAAGCAAATAAAGCACAGTGCTGAATCACAAGTCCATTGTGCCTCACACACAATGCTTTTGCCACAGCTTTGTGATGCTGTGGATGCACTCAAGTAGCACCATGGACCTGGGTATTGACAAGGTAATGCATCTTGGAGAAGTGCCACATTCTAAAGCCCTGTGCCTGAAGTGGGTGTACTGGTCCTGGGGGGTTGGCAGTGGGTGGCCGTCACGGCACAGCAACACCTCTCAAAGTTGCTGAATGAAATCAGCAAAATTCCACTCAGTCTCCATCATAAACATGCTGCATTAAAACCCTGTGCATGCTTAAACCAGGCATAAGGATTAACGCTGCATTGTGCAGGTTGGGCCGCACATAGCACAGCTGGATCTGTGTGGTGCTGGCGACACAAGCCACAGCAATGGCTGGGCCAGTCATCGTAAACAGTACCCAAGATGTCAAGCACCCCTGAGCACATGTCAATCTCATCCCACAACATACCCATACAGAAGTGAACAATTTCAACAATCCAAAGCAGGTGGAACAGTGCTAACGACAATGGATATAAAATATGGATGTTGCATGATAGTGCATTAACAGTGTTTGTCTCTCACACCCACAGGGGAACGTGTGGAAACTACCCCCAACCAGGGGGGAGATGGATCCTAGTCCCAGGCTCAGCACTGCCCTGACCCCACCGACAGCGAGGCCTCTCAACACACTGTGAATGACCCCAACCAACCTGGCCCCTCTGGATCCCAAACCCCTGCAGCAGCTGGAACAGATACATTTGTGCCAACCACCACACCCATTCCCGCCACGTCCCAGCAGACAGCTCGAAGCCCTCCCCATAATCCATAACAGAGCCAGTCTGACAATGAGCGACATGGTTCGCCGGGCACCCAGGAGGTGGTAGACGACACCTCCACTGCCAGCACTCATGGGTCTTGTCGACATGATGTGCCCACAAACGCAGGCCGGGCTCGTGTGGGCAGGGGTGTTGGGAGTGGTGCAAGGCAGAGGCGAGAACCTGACCAGCCAGCTGCAGGGCCCGGTATGGCAGAACTCAGAGACATCATGGATGTATACCGGCAGGACACCAGGGAGTTCAGCCTGGTAGTGGAGGCCCTCAACAAAATGACAAATCAGCAGGCCCAGCTACATGCCAGTCAAGAACGACACAAGGGATGGATGGAGGCAAGACTGGATGAGCTCATGACGGTGCATAGGGAAATTAACCAATCACTCCGTCTGATCGCTGTCAACATGCAGCACCCTCCCTGTGTCACAAGGCCAGAAACATCTAGGCAAAGACCAACAACAGGCACAGGGAGGGAGGAGGAGGAGGAATTGTCAGACGGAGCATCCCAGGCATCGTCAAGGTCTGCACGTGAGGGTCCAACAAGGAAGGTGGGTCGCCCACGGACAAGACGTTGAGAGGCATAGGGCCATGCACAACTCCCAGGTCACCTGGTCTGGCATCTTGCCTTCATGTGCAACAGCATCACCTTATTGACTTTTAGACTCTCCCACATGGACTTGCTGGTTGCAGTGTGCCCAATGATGCCAAGCACTGTGGCCTGGACTCAGTTGACTCATACTGTAAGGCATCACATCTCCCGCTATGAACTTTGGATTCCCCCCTTGTTGTACAGCACCTACTCACGTTACACGCATAAGAGTCCAAAATAAATCTAACTAGCACAATATGCATTGATGTATTCGTATGTACCCAGATTCAAATACATTCGTGAGGTGACATGTCTTCAAATGCCACAGTCTCCTGCAAACTCTAGCCATCCACACACTGGGATCTGAGTCCGGCTGTGGACACACATAGGTCACAAAATTGCCAAAACTATATACATAGATGGCAATACTCACCCGTGATGGTTACTAACTGCAGAAGGTGGGGTTTGCTTGAAATACTGCAATGACAGACAGTCATAGAAGAGTGTGTGAGGTGTCAAGAGTATGGCTAATATTTAGGTGTCCATGGAGGGAGCACCAGGATCTGTTTAATGAGGTATGAGAACTAGCAGTCACATGCTGTTGTAATGTGGATGTGAAGATTGTTGGCCTGGCCAAGGGTGGCAAGACGGACTGTGGGCAGCGGGGTGTTGAATGGTAGACGTCCCTATCATTTATCTTGCCTGGGTCTGTGGAGTGCCGACTGAGTGTGGCTGAGGAGTATGAAGGTGAACCTGCATTTGACTGTGGGACCATTGTAGGTATCTCAGGCGGATGGTCATGTGGCAGTAGCAGGGGATGATGAGGATGAGGTGTGTGCATGCACCCTGGATTTCCACAAGTACTCCTGGAGTCAGGCTCTTGTTCCTGTGTAGAGGTTGAGGCTGTAGTTGGGCTGGCTGGTGTTGTGGACAGCAACCAGGCTGAACACCACCTTGCCAACAGACATCGCCATAGCCATACCAGAAGGCTATGACATCTCCCGCAAACACCGCACCTACAGAGTGGTAGGAGGAATTGCCATAATCCACATTAACACTCCCAGAGTCAATACCAACACCAGCGACACCTTCCCCACCGCCTAGCACATGCACTTACAGATCCACACCGACACCAACACCACCCTCAGAGGAACACTCATCTACAGACCACCTGGAGTCCTACCACTATTCATCAACTCCATCGCTCACCTCATCAGCACGCACGCCCTCGCCTACATGGATTACATCCTCCTTGGGGAAATTAACTTCCACCGTCATAATAACAATGACGCAAACTCCACCGCCCTGATGGACAACCTTGCCAACCTTGGATTACAACAACTCGTGACAACCCACACCCACACCGCTAGACACACACAGGACCCCATCTTCTCAGAAACTCCACTTGTCTCATTCAACCACACCACCTAACACCACTGGACAGACCACAGAAGCGTCAACTTCACCTTCAGGAAACCCACCACACCCCCCGGCACACAGACCATGTCACGCCGCTGCTGGTGCAAGCTCACTGAGGACTAACTGACAGCCACTCTTGCACTGGGACCACAAGCCTACCCCACCTACCCCCAAACCGCTGCCATCTGCCTCAAACAGTGGATCAACGACTGCGCAGACACCTTCTCCCCACTCAATTCCTCCGGCACCTATCACAACAACATTGCCGCATTGTTCATCAAAGACCCCAGGAACTCCAAGTGCACCTGTCTGAAGCTGTAGAGGAGCAGGCACTGCAAACAATCACCAGAAAGCTACAACGCGCACAAGAGTGCCACCCGCAGACACCACCAACTCATCAGGACCGACAACAGGACAGCCATCAAGGACCACCTAGACAGCAACGCACACAACAGCAAATAGCACATCAACGTCGCTATTCAATTCTCAAAACCCAAATACAGCACCAACGACATTCCACCATCACAAGACCTGTGTGACTCACTGGCCAACTTCATCAACATCCACAACAGCTTCTACTCCACTAGCCCCACATCCACAACCGAGACCACTCCCCCTACGACCAACACCCACACAAATCACCTGATTGCCTGCTACAACGTCAGCAATGAAGACACCATCATGACCATGGACTACATTCACTCTGGATCCCCATCTGGCCCATGGCATATCCACATTTCCAACCAAGCCAGATTAGCCATCTCACCCCTTCTCCGTAAAAATATCCTACATCTCCTTCGAGACAGCAGCCTTCACTGGGAGCTGGGAGAATGTCGTGATCAATGCCTTACTGAATAAACCAAAGGTGGACCACAAATACCTCTCGAACTTCAGGCCTATCTCCCTGCTCCCCTTCCCAGAACATGTCACGTAGAAGCTTATCAACAGACAGCTGACCTGCTACCTCAAAGACAACAACATCATAGAACCAACCCTAGTCTGGATTCTGCATCAACCACAGCACGGACACCACCCTCATTGCCGCCACCAACAACATCAGCATCCTCATGGGCAAAGGAGAAACAGACGCCCACATCCTTCTGGACCTATCAGCAGACTTCCACACGGTCTCCCACGGCACCCTAACAGTACGCATCCATGACGTAGGAATCAAAGAGATTGCCCTGGTCTGGGCAACATCCTTTGCCACTGGCAGAACTCAGAGCGTCTGCCTCCCACAGTTCTGTTCCAAGACCACTGACACCATCTGCAGCGTCCCACAGGGATCCTCCCTCAGCCCAACGTTGTTAAATATCCACATGGCACAACTCACCCATGTGGCACAACAACAAAGCCTCAACATCATGTCCTACGCCGATTACACTCAGCTGATCATATCCCTCACCAAAGACCCACACACTTCCAAAATCAACCTCCACAGAGGAATGAAGGCCAATGCAAAATGGAGTAAGGACAGCAGGCTGATGCAGAATACTAACAAATCGGAGGAACATATCCTCGTCCCCACCAGCTCAGCCTGTGACGACTCCTGGTGGCCAACATCGCTAGGAACAGCCCCAGAACCCACCAACCATGCACACAACCTGGGGGGCATCCTCGACTCCTCACTCCCCATGACCAAGCAGGACAACGCCATCTCTGCTTTCTGCTTCAACACCCTCTGAATGCCCCGCAGGATCTTATAATGGATCACTTCAAATACACAAAAAATAGTCACCCTGGCCCTCTCCACCAGCTGACTTGAGTAAGGGAACGCCATCTACGCAGCTACAACAACCAAACTCCTGAAACGGCTGCTATGCATCCAGAACACCTCGGCACATCTGATCCTCGATTGCCACAACACGGCCACCTCACACGACACCCGAGAGGCCTGCACTGGCTCCCTGTCAAAAACAGGATCACCTTCAAACTCCACATCCACGCACACAAAGCTCTACACCACACAGGACCAGCATACCACAACGACAGACTCAGCTTCTACACACCCATCCGCAGCCTCTGCTCTACCAACCTTGCTCTCGACACTGTCCCTCACATCCTGAAAAACACCGCCAGTGACAGATCCTTCTCCTACCTAAACTCAAAGACCTGGAACACCCTCCATACAAGTCAATGACAGACCCAGGACCTGCTGCCCTTCACAATACTTCTCAAGCCCAGGGTGCTGTGATCAGTAGCAGCCCCCCCAGCGCATTGAGACCGTCACGGGTAGGTAGTGCGTTTAACTAATGAATCGATTGATTGAGAGAAGGCTTAGCCAAATTTTGTGTGTAGGATAGGAGAGCTGTAGATGATAGTTACAATGAGGCTGGTCAGGATGCTGGTGTGAAACTGGATGTGCAGATGTTTGACAATGCAGAGTGTGTCCATGGTGTTGGATGTGACTCTGAGGGTGTACCCCGTTAAGTTTGACCAATCATAATCCTGGTTTGGGTGTGTGATCCCTGTGGGATTTTGACAATCCGTCTGTGATGGCTAGGCAGAAGTGGTGTGCTGAGGTTGTGTACTACCAGGTTACAGCATTGTAGGCGATGTGTGGTGGTGTTGTTTCAACGAGGTAATACACTACAATGTGGTGCTGCTGGAAGTAGTGTGTGTGCAGTACGAGGCACATGACCCGGTTGTACATACACGCACTGTTAAGTGTGGCTGCGTCGTGTTGTCAGTATGAATTGAACACACAGCCTGAGAGGATGTCATGGGTGTGTTTGTGGTAGCGTGTTACCAGGTGGATGATTGTCTGGTGTTCACTGTGTGGAGGATGGCTGGGACATGAGTCTGTTGTGTCACATGTGTCATTAAATGAGCTGAGTGTCTTGCAGTGTGCATGTTGCAGGTGCTGACGGACCTGCCTTTGTCATGGCGGTTGTGCAACAGTGGCACAGACAAGCTGCGACATGCTTCAATAATGGATGGATGGAGGAGTATCTCATAGGGGTGTGTGTTGCTGGATTGGGCCACGCGGTGCAGCGTTGTGGCTGGGGATGCAGCAGCCGGAATGAGTGAACACATGACGGCAGAAGGGGCGATAGAACATGCTAAACAAGCACACAACCCAAGGATTGTTGCTAGGCAATAAGTGACATGTGTATGTGAAGGCAGGAGTGGCTTGTTACCCATGGGTCACTGCGTGAAAATGTGTGAACATTCACCAAAGATCACGGCCACAGGACGAGTCACCATAATGCCAAGCGGGTCACAGGACATACTGCGTCAGCAGCTGTAGCCTGCACGTTGTGTGTAGCAAGCTACACAACACATACACAACCATGTACATCATGCACAATATGGTCCATTAGCCATTACGAACAGCATGCTTGTTGTCACTGTACACATAACCACATATGAACAATCATTGTAAACAATGCCATATTGAACGCAGGCAGACTGGAAAGATAATGGCGGTGACAGCAATGAGGCACAATGTACTGTGTGAAACACAGTTCCTACACAATAGGATGAAGTTAGTTGCAAGGCCATGCTGCCTCAGCCAATTTACATGCCCAGTGGCATTGCTCTGACGACAATAACACTCATGCAATGATGTTACTTCTAATGCTGGTGAAACACTCTCCACACGACTGCCAGGGACTGTGATCATCAGAGTGGTGTGATGCTGGAAGGGTTCCATCTCCCAATATCATCTTGGTCTGACTACAAATGACAGACACATTAGGGCGATCAGGCGAGGGAAGGTGAGGATGGGAACTGCAGGGAGGGAGATCTTAAACAAAGCAAAACAAGCATAAGGATTCCATACTTTTTGTTACAGATTCACAGATTACCTTGGCACCTAGACTGTAGCACTCACATCTGTGTAGTGTAACCACTGCAACTGTGTCCTATTACTGATCACAGATCTTGCAATGAGACAAGATCAGATCCTTCAGCACGGGCACATTAGAGTTAGTAGAGGTTGTCACCAAAATGGTGCATGTATGACGCTCACTAGGCTGCTACAATGCAATTAGATCCATGCAGTCATCAACGATGTCACAGTGTATGATTGATGCTCGCTATCTCAGTAATTGTGACGTATAGCAGTGCAAATGACACAAAGCCAACAATCCGTAGTTAGCCCTGTGAATCAGTAAGGGTCATGAAGGGAAAGTAGACATCACCCGCAAGAGCCGTAAGCAGCTCCTCAAATGAGGAAGGAAATCATCTAAACACCAGGTAGCCCCATAGGGGCCAGTCATTACCTCTTGCAACTGTGCCTTACTATGCTAGACAGGACAAGCATGTGTAACCAAACTCAACAGCGAGTAAATAGGAACAAAGCAACAAAAACAACCCTACCGTGACCAGGATATCCTGCATGGCACAAGAGATTTTGGGCAATGACCTCACCCGACTTGTGCCATGTAAGTGTGAACATTTGCAGCCCAATGTTGTGATGTAATCAGCGCAACATACCTAGCATCATGAGAATGGAAAGTTAACATCAACTTACTGAGAAGGCTAGCGAAGCAGTGTTCTCCACCGGCACTGAGGTAACGGCATGACAGTGACATGACATACTGCCACAAGGAGCAATGCATCCATGCAAACAGACTCACAGGACAGTTGACAGAACATGTGGGACATACACTGGCCCACACCGGCACAACATGGTTTTCTGGAAATCAAACTGTACTGGCCCACAAGGTTGAGTGGATGATTCATACACATCCTGCTGCACACAGTGATGCTGCAATTCTCCACGGAGCCTGTGTTTGTGATGTCACACATAATGGCAACCCGTGGTATCCGCAATGTGTCAGGGTCAAGGTTAACACACATTGATGCATTCACCAAAGTCAAAACTCAACTACAGATGCCTGTCAAGAAAGGTGACTGTCTTGTCATGGGAGTGGCGCTACATGAAATTTGATACATGGTAATGTGACATGTAGGTATGGGCCTACAACATGTGCATGAACAGTTTCCATTTATCACAAAAGAGTATCAGAGGGTCAGATTCCTACAGGTGATTACTATGAACAGAGGTGGTTACCAATAGCCAAGCAGTGAAAGTTATAATAGCCAGGTCAGGTTTGCGTCCAGTCTCTGGCACCCATCAGTCACCACTCGGAACCGCCCTTCATCATTTGGGGCTCCGAGGACAGACAACGCACCTGTTCTTTTCTCTAACAGAGAAGGACTAGCCCTCCTGTTGGTCAGGGCATGGTCGTTGAGAGTTAGAAAGATATATACTAACAATGTGGCTGACGGGGTAAAAAAAGAGTGCAGTGCTAGGAAAAAGTGATACCAAATAGTAGTAAAAAAGGTGAGTAAAATTGGTTTGAGGAGCAAAAATGTTTTATTAAGGTATAGCTCCCGACACCAAGGTTAAAAAATAGCCAAGACAGGGAAAATGTATAAACTGTCTAGCGGTGGAACGTGGTCGACATGTTTCAGCAATAAGTGGCCCTCTGGCCTTGCTTTCTTCAGGACCTAGAAATGACGCTACTGCAAACAAAAAAAACCCTACAGTGAGAAGATTTGTGTTCTATAAGAAGAATAAGAATAACCGGAACGACTTAGTTATTGTTTTAAATGTCACCTGAACCTTCTAGGTGTACTCATTCCGATACCTCTTACGAACTCAGTATTCGACTGATTTGTAAGAAGTAAAGACCTCACCCCACCTGGCTGCGGCTCAGGACATAGGTGAAGCACCGCTCTCTCCGTCGGTACTTCAACTCGGCATCTATGCATCAGACGGCACAGATGCTGCGTTGAAGTACCTTTTGAAGTTAACTTTTGTGGAGTAGTTAACTTAATGAATTCATCAATGTGCTGCAACATAGCAGCTAAAACATCATGTAGTACACGGCTGAACATGGTCTGGGACATCCCCCCCACATCACCTATGGTGAATTGGAACGTACCTGTGGCAAAGAAATGTAGGGCTGCCATCACCTTTACCTTGTTTGTCAGCGCAGTTGGATACCTTTGTCGCGGTTGGAGATGTGGTTCCAGCCTGTCCGTCAACTTCTGAATCAACTCTTGAGGGAATCTGTAGTGGCGGATGCAATAACGTTCCCTCATGGCATCCAAGTCAGGCAATGGCCTTGGCAGAGGGGGTGCCCTGCACAACATGTTTGGGTAAAAAGGTGTACAACTATCAGCAAACAACAATTACAATTTACATAGCACAATCAACACATGAAATCACTTATGAATCTGCCGTGGGCTGTACATCATGGACACTTATGCCAGCTAGTTGGCACTCCTACAACAAAACTGATTCACCTGTTGGCTGTGAAATGGACATGACATGCACACAAATGATCATCTGGGCATGTCTGAGTTAGCAGACCAATGTATCACGTCAGTGACACACGTCACGTGACCTGCATGAGAAGGTTGTCAACACATCCAGACAGCTGACTGCAAGTAACACACCCACGTCACATGTGCTATATATTTTACATTTCAGTGATATTTTGCATGAGTTGTGCATTTGACAAAACTACACCACAGCCATCCTCTGAATGTAGATCTGTATGTCTGTGGACAAATGCTCTATGATGCCATCACACACATGAGCTGTAGAAATGCCCCTCTGGCATGGTGTGCGTACATGTGAGACACTTGCAATCACGACACAGACCGATCATAGATGCACCTAAAGAGGATTACGTTTACCCAATACACACAGCATGTCCAATCTATTACATAACACACACATTACATTGTCAGACAGGGTCATGCAGAGCGTCAATTGGTAAAGTGAGACAGTGCCCCTGTCCCTGGCATCATGTGACAGATGCCCGTACTGAAGAGTGTGCCATCCCAGTGTTCATGTGAATAACAACATGTTCATGATGTTACTCATGTGACAAGGGTCAAGGTAATGTGAACCACATAGTGGCACATCACAAATGTCATGTCTCCACAGCCCATCACACATCAACTGTGCCACTAGATCACATGTCCTCTGCTATATAACTGTGTGCCACACCTAGGGCCTGCTCATGTAAGTATGCCATGCCAACACATACATGGACATCCTCATAATGATCTCACACCCACATCCCTGCCATGTGTTTTCCTGTTATCACTATAGTAATGGTGCCATGTGTGAGCTTGTTGAACGCACTGTACACATGCATTCACTAGAGCGTGTGAGACACCCTGTATCCCACTGATGCGTGCGTGTGTACGTGTCCTCTCACTATTGCATTGTAGCCATACGCGTGTGGAGCGTACCCCACTGTTGCGTGCGTGTGTACGACCCGGGTCGTCTCACTATTGCATTGTAGCCATATGCATGCGGAGCGTACCCCACAGGTGCATGCGTGTGTACGGGTCGTCTCACTATTGCATGGTAGCCATATGCGTGCGGAGCGTACCCCACTGGTGTGTGCATGTGTACGGGTCATCTCACTATTGCATTGTAGCCATACGCGTGCCGAGCCTACCCCACTGGTGCGTTCGTGTGCACGGTTCGTCTCACTATTGCATTGTAGCCATACGCGTGCCGAGCCTTCCCCACTGGTGCGTGCGTGTGTACGCGTCGTCTCACTATTGCATTGTAGCCATACGCATGCGGAGCGTACCCCACTGGTGCGTGCGTGTTTACGGGTTGTCTCACTATTGCATTGTAGCCATACGCGTGTCGAGTCTACCCCACTGGTGCGTGCGTGTGTATGGGCCGTCTCACTATTGCATTGTAGCCATATGCGTGCGGAGCGTACCCCACTGGTGCGTGCGTGTTTACGGGTTGTCTCACTATTGCATTGTAGCCATACGCGTGTCGAGTCTTCCCCACTGGTGCGTGCGTGTGTATGGGTCGTCTCACTATTGCATTGTAGCCATACGCGTGCGGAGCGTACCCCACTGGTGCGTGCGTGTGTACGGGTCGTCTCACTATGGTATTGTAGCCATACGCGTGCCGAGCCTACCCCACTGGTGCGTGCGTGTGTATGGGTCGTCTCACTATTGCATTGTAGACATACGCGTGCGGAGCGTACCCCACTGGTGTGTGCGTGTGTACAGGTCGTCTCACTATTGAAAACTGGCGTTTGCAACAAATCACGCACCGTACTTGTGTGTGGATCCCAGAAAATACATAGGGAACACCTAGGGGGCAAGTAGAATGCCCAAAATGCAGGCTAGTTGTCAAGGAAACAGAGATTTGAGTGTGCTACAGGTGTTCTGCAAAATTTAGTTGGCCAAAACTATACAATGTTGCAATGTTTGTTGTGTAGCTGGAGCTCAAATTTTAAACCATGCAAATGTTTGTCAGGGCCTTATGTGGAATGGGATTGGATGAAACATAGGATGCAAAGTAATCTGCCCTATCACACTGTCTTCCTGAGACTGACGGCCCCTCAGCAGCACAGATTTAAGGCTGCATGTGGCTGTGAGAGGGCACTTGCTTGCACAAAATTGGAGTGAACAACACTGCTGCTGTCTCTGCATTCCCTGGACCCTGATTTTGCTGAGCATGGAGAGGGCACCTGCATTCAGTGAGGAGGAGAACCAGGCCCTGCTGGATGCCCTCCTACCTAACTACAGCAAGCTGTATGGGAAACCAGGGGATCAGGTGAGTGATGAATGTGTGAGTGTCACTACAGCCATTGTGTATTTATGGGACAGAGAGATGCAATTTATTTTGGAGTGGGTGCCTGGTGTGTACATTGAGGTATCTACCATGCAGTGAATGATGTAGCTAAATAGTGTTTACTGCTTACCGGCATTGTGCTAAGTGCATTACCTAGAGCATATGTGGTCTGCTGAGAGTTCTTAGGTGTAGTGGGATATGTGACAGCATGTCACGTGCTGTCCACCACCCTGCAGTAGCATATCTTGTTCAGTGTTAGCCATGCTCAGTGAGTGGTTTGCACCCCTTAGGGCACCTGTTGCCTTTCAAAGGCATGTAGTGCATTGGTGGTTGCTCACAGGCCACATTCACATGGACAATGATGCAAGTCCTGTCAGAATCCTCTGCCCTGTTGTCATCGTCAATGTGGTGCAAGTGTGTGTCTTTGGGACATGGAGCAGGTGTACTGATGTTGTTTTACTTTGTCTTCCTGACAGGTATCTGCCTATGAGAAGGGGGAGATCTGGCTGGACATAGCCAGGGCTGTCAGGGATGTCAGGTCTGTGGGGGGCCCTCACCGCAAGATCCGGAACATCCGAAAGAGGTGGCAGGACATCCGGTGCTGGAGCCGCCGTATCGCCCGGGTGCAGCTGAAGCTTGGAGCTCCACGCCGGCATGGTGGCACACGTCACCTCACCCCCACTCTGCTCCGGGTCCTGGCCGTGGTTTTTCCGGACCTCCATAGGCAGTTGCAGGAGGGACAGTAGCAAGGAGGGGGTAGGTACATGTCTGTTTGTTGTCATGTGTGTCACATGCTACCTGCAGTGTTCCGAAGCCTGGTAACACTCCCACAGTTGGGGTGGTCTGGTCAGACAGGCACTTTATGCATTGTCATTTCAATGCCCCGTATTCAGCAGATGCTCTTTTACATCCCTTCCCCTCCTCCACATTTGTCCCCTGCTTTGGGTATTTCATTTTTGAGCATGTCTTCCTAGGGTGCAAGGTATTAGTATGCATATTGCTTAGCACATCATCATGTTGGAGGGGAGTCTGTGACACGTGTTGGTATCTTAACTGTTCCACGACCTGTGCACTGTGGTTGCCCTTCATGATATTTTGGCACTGATCATGAGTCTCAACATGGAGTTCAACACGGGTCTGCCTCAGTGGCCTTTGTCCCTGGTATACTTTGTATTTCTCATGTGTTAGCTACATGTGCACACTGTCCATGCATACAAAATTTGGCTTTTGCATACTCACACTGGGCAGTGCGTGTGTGCATATTCACAAAAAAATTTCCAGGTTGTTTGGGACTAATATTGATGGGCAGCCACACAATGTGACTTTCGCTTACTTAATATAGCTGCCCAGTTATTGATACCCAGATTCTGAGTTTTCACTACTTGAGCTGTATCAACCACATTGACGGAGTGATTGGGGTGTTGTGCATGGGAGGTGTGATGGGCCTGCCTGTTTAGCCTTTAATTTAATTTAATTTAATTGTGGGTTTATATAGCGCTAGGAATCGACTCCCGGAGGAGTATCTCCACGCTTCGACCGCTGGGGAACCCGTCCTGGCTCACCCTCAGAGATAATCCCTGATGGGTATCTCTAAGGTGCGACTAAGCATCCCCGGCGGTCTGGGGGGGCCGTTGTGAAGATGAGGCAAGCTGATGCCCAGAGTTGCCGAGTGTGGTTTCTGACTAGAGTAGGCACCGAGGCGAGAATTATCGAGTCCGCTGACCCTGGTCCACGACCCTGCCGCGTCGGGAATCGAACCCTGGTCCCGGGCCGTTCTCTGCTTACGGATCTGCCGCCTCTAACCAGTGAGCCACACTTCTCCGCCTTGTCAGTGGTGTGCTGTGCATGTTATTTCTGATGTGAACATGTCACTATGCACTTAGCCTGTGCTGCTGGACAATGCAGTCATTGTAGGATTTACAGGCGATGTTATTGGCTCACAGAGATGATTGTTCCACATCGTTTTATGCTACATGTATGGATTGGTGGTGCAACGCAGTTTTGTCTTGGTGTCCACACTACTGTATTCACATTTCCCATGTGGTTGCGGGTGTGTCAAGAATGCATCAATGTTTTTCACATTCACAATTGTAGGCACATTAGCTTTGTCTTTTTCTGGAGTTTGGACATGTGTGCCACTTCACTTGACAGCCAGTGTGTGTTATGTGCTAGCAACTGTATGGTCTGGTGATAGATGCCCCTGTGAGGAGCGTCACTAAAGTGTGTGGTGATGGAGGGAGCCTCTGTACCAATCATATACTCACACCCAGTCAACAGGTCAGGGTTTTATCCATCACCTCTCTGTTGCACACTCTGCCCCCAAGTTCAAACATGGTCATGTGCAAATCTGTCTGCCCATGTGCCTCATGGGAACAGTCTAGCCATAATTGTCAACCCATGCCTTCCCTGGACTGGTAACAAGGTTCCTGGAACCACTTTCTGGCATTACAGACGTCTTCGGCCATGCTTGTTTGTATACACATCTGTGTTTCACACAAGCCTGGCTGTAGACAACTGTGATGCCAGCGAGAGGTGATGGAAAACTTGTTTCAGTTCCAGGGATGGCATCACATGGCAGTTCGGGCAGGACTGTTCCCATATGGCACAGATTTGAACATGACCATGTCTGGACTTGGGTGGCAGAGTGGGCAACTGAACGGTGATTGATCAACACCTATCCTGTTGACAGGCAGTGGCTCATCATTGTGACTGACATACAATGAGCATTGTGTCTATTACAATTGCGCATTACTAGACTTATATATGTGCAGAGTTATGTGGCATGTGACTCATGATGCATGCCATGTTTAGAAATGTCCCCAAATGATTTGTTGCTGATATGTCTGATGGGTACAGGTGACTGATATATTTTTCATGTTCTCGTTGCCAACAGCATCATCACCACAACCTGGAGGAGACACAGGCATGGACCAGACAGAGGGACCCAGCAACAGTGCCACCAGATTTGAGGAGTCAGAGGGAGGAAGTGGCACAGAGGGTGAGGGGAGTCAAGCGGCTGGACCTCATGAGCACGACACCTCATACCATGCGGATGGCTCGGATTCTGACTCCCAGGAGGAGGGGGAATATGCAGCTATGCCATCTACAACAACTATGCCTGTCCCCTCCTCCTCCAGACCCATCTCCACCCTCCCAGTTGATATGGTCCCTAGGGTCCGTGCTACCCCTGTGTCTCCTTTGTCCCCGGCACTGCAGCCCCTGCCCCTGTCTCCCCTGCTGCCCTCAGTGCTGAGTCTGTGGACCTGCTCCGGCAGATCCAAGTTGGGCAGACATCAATGCTGACTGTCCTCCATGGCCAAACACAAATCATGACACAGTTGTTGTCATACATGGAGGGCATGTCAGCAGCCATGTCTGGCCAAAGTCGGAGTTTGGCAGCCATAGAGTCTTCACTGACGGCAGCACTGTCCATCCTGCAGCGTCAGCCCCCCCTCCTTCAGACCCTACCACATCACCCTCTCCCATACCTGTCCAACTTACACGCAGACCCCACAGATCAGACACCACAACAGACACACCCAGCACACCCACACAGCAGTTGAAACGCAAATCTCCACGCACCCAATCTCAAGGGGATGTAGGCACACCCACAGGAAGAAGGAACAGACGTCACACACACATCCACAGACACACAACACCTGACTATTAGCCCTCTACCTCCACCCTCATTGTGTCTCTGGGTACAGGTAGTAGTGTGTCAGAACTGGCAGCAGTGTGCAGCGCAGAATATTTGTCATCCTTTTGCGCTGCACCGGACACTGTGGGTGGAGGAATCCACCCCACCTGCACCCACTACACCCGCCCTTCCCTCTCCTGTCCCTGCGGTGCCAGACAATTACCCCAATGATGCCCCCCATGTGTCCACAGACATCTGAACTCCATGTGCAGGCAAGTTTGGGTGTGACAACATCCACAACGCCACCACTGTTGAGGACATTTATTTGGACTGGCCATTGGCCTTCTGTGAGCCTGGACTCATTACTTTCGTATTTTTGATTGTTGCGCTGAATAAAGCTTTTCATTTTTCATTCAGAACTTTTGCATTTCAGGAAATTGCTTTAGCTGCTGTGTGCCTACAAGTTGGTGTAATGTTCATTTTTGGGTATTGTAACATATGTCTATTTCCTGATGGTAATGAGGTGGACCATGGAATGTTTGTGCTATCCCAATGTTGCAGCAAAATATCTAGATTGGTGTGTGTGCAGTTTGCATGCAGACATTGTCCCAAAGAGTGTCCCTTCCTCAGTGACTCATGTGATCTTCACTACAGACAGTTACACAATTGTAGTGATGGCGTTTGTGTTGCTTCCCTATAGATTTGTAGCTTCCCTTCGGCAATGGCCATGCCTGCTCACAAATCAATTCAGATAATTGGTCAGTGCCATCCATGCTACTCACTGTGCTTGGGGTTGTAGTTTGTAGTAATGCCTTTAGGGAGACCATCATACTTTAACACACTATGCATGACAAAGTTATCAGCCTTGACGTTATGATTCAGATTGTAAATTTTTTATATTTGGACACACAAAATACATGGTGGTTCTTTGTATCTAGGGAATTACTACCCTGTTACATCCATGAGGGAGTACATGTTGCACTACCTGGACATTCACATCATGTCCGGGAAGTACATGACACTTTATTAGTCCATTTGTGCTTCATTTGTTTGGTGGTCTATTACATGACTACACACTATTGAGTCATGATGGAGGGGTGTGTGCCAGCAAACTAGACAGGTGGATATACTTGTGGGATCTGACAATACACCCACATGTGGTGTGTCACCCAGTGGGTGACAGGATACCATTCTCCGTGGAGTAGGTCACTGCTGTGTGTGATGTGTTGATATGCAACTATCATGAGTGTTTCCAGTTAGGGATGTACACATACAGGCATGTAATTGCTGTATAATGTTGGACATGCACACCCCTATGACTGAGCACTGCTGGGAGTCCTCTGCATCCACCTCCTATAGTCTTGGGCATCGTTGGGAACTGCTGGGCACTGCTGGGAACTGCTGGGAGTCCTCTGCACCCACCCCCTATACTGTTGGGCACTGCTGGGCACTGCTGGGAACTGCTGGGAGACCTCTGCACCCACCCCTATACTCTTGGCACTGTTGGGCACTGCTGGGAGTCCTCTGCACCCACCCCCTATA
This sequence comes from Lissotriton helveticus, assembly GCF_964261635.1. NCBI lineage: Eukaryota > Metazoa > Chordata > Amphibia > Caudata > Salamandridae > Lissotriton > Lissotriton helveticus. Next base: position 1,512,987,465 of record NC_136061.1, on the reverse strand, counting down.
CTCTTGGGCACTGCTGGGAGTCCTCTGCACCCACCCCCTATACTCTTGGGCACTGTTGGGCACTGCTGGGCACTGTTGGGAACTGCTGGGAGTCCTCTGCACCCACCCCCTATACTGTTGGGACTGCTGGGAGTCCTCTGCACCTACCCCCTATACTCTTGGGCACTGCTGGGCACTGTTGGGCACTGCTGGGAGTCCTCTGCACCCACCCCCTATACTCTTTGGCACTGCTTGGCACTGTTGGGCACTGCTGGGGGTCTTTTCCACCCACCACTCAGATGTGACGCACCGTACCCCGACATTTCAGACGTGTGTGCGGCACGTATCACTGTTGCAATGGTGATATGCACTAGCGTGTGGCGCACCGTACCCCAACGTTAATGGCGTATGTGCGGCACGTATCACTGTTGCAATGGTGATATGCACTAGCGTGTGGCTCACCGTACCCCGACATTTCAGACGTGTGTGCGGCACTTATCACTATTGCAATAGTGATATGCGCTAGCGTGTGGCGCACCATACCCCGACATTTCAGACGTGTGTGCGCCCGTATCACTGTTGCAATGGTGATATGCGCTAGCGTGTGGCGCACCGTACCCCGACGTTAATGGCGTATGTGCGGCACGTATTACTATAGCAATGGTGATATGCACTAGCGTGTGGCGCACCGTACAAGTATACTTCCGTTGTTGCGGTAGGTTGTACTCACCGTCTGCGCCGTCGTCGGTTTCTATATACGAGGTCGTAGGCGTACAGGGCTGGGATGACAAGCTCGAAGGGGTTCATGACGTGTATGTCGCGTACCGGGGTGCAGTTCGGGCCGGACTCTGGTTTTACGGCAGTTTACAGCTCTTGTAGCAAAAGGGCCGTACGGAGTGTCTTCAACACGGATCCTACTTCCTGGTCCGGAAATGGCTGCCTATTTACGTACGGACGTAGCGTACAGCATCACCCGGAGACAATCTGTGTGTACTTTCTAGTTGTACGGTGTTTGGTACGAGTCGTACGGAGTGGCGCTTTGGGTTAGGATCGTACTTGTTCGTTCGTACGGGGACATTATAGGTGTACGATTCGTACGGGAAAAACACTCCGTACAGCTAATCGGAGCGCTTTTTCCCGAATCGGAATCGACCCCATAGTGTTCACCAAATATGTTACACACTCACCGCCTAGCATTGTCACTGACTCCTCAAAAATATGTCCCTTTGGCAAGAAGTTAGTTTATTTGCCTTCCAGAATGTCCAATGGTCAACCTGGTCCAGATTCATACAGACAAACACGCAGGTAGTTCTAAGTGCATTTATTTACATGTGCAGATGTTGTAGCATCTCATAGGTAAAGTTCATTGGACAACATCCCCAAAATGAATTTAGGGTCAGTGGGTGTCCACACTGAGTCCATGTGGGGAACGTGTCAAGGGACATGTGGAGGAGAGCAGTGTGTCAGTCTGGAGGATGACCACAATGTAATTAGGGAGGATAAGCCAAACTGACAGTCCACAAATGGTCAATGTGAACAAAGTGACGTCAAAATGAGGATAGCGGCAGCAGATGTTCCCTGGCATGTTTATAAGCACAGGGCAAAGGAGAAACTGGATATGTAGCACAGATGAATGCTTCTGGAAACTTCTTCATTGGAAAGGGGTACAGTCCACATCTTCCTCCTCTGAAGTGTGCCATGTCTCCTGTGAGGGTGGAGTTGTAGGTGGACAGCTAAGGAAGGCACATACACAACAGGAGTGGAAGACGTAGATGCCGGGCTTGCAGCTGCATTCATCTGTGCCCACACATGATGCAGCACAGCAGCAAAGAGGATCTACTGGTTTTACAACACAGAAGCAACTTCACAGTGGTAGGCAGTCATGGCAGCAAAGTGGGAGTTCTGCTCCCACTTAATTGAATCCAAGACGGTTCTCATAGCCCCCAGCTGGTTGGCCAACTCACTGGTGCCACTTTGGCAGGTCAGTTGTTCAAGCCTCTGCCTCATGACACCAGAGATTTCAGCTAGGGACTGCTGGATGCCACGAAACAGAGAGTAGGTCCCTCTGAGGGGGGTAGTGTTGTCCCGATTGGGACTGAGGTATCCATGCACTACCTCCAGGGTGGCTGCCACAGTCTCCATCCTCGGCCGCACCTGCTCTACCAACTCTCTCTGGACTCCTACCGCAGTACATTGGAAGGTCATTTGTGGGTCATCAGAGTACAGGGTTCTGAATGGGGTGGCAGGTGGTGCCTGTTGACTGGTAAGCAGGGTATGTGGAGATGCCATAATGCTGCTGACTCTCCCTGTGCTGGGTATGGTGTCCCGATGGAGTCAAGGAGTTATTGGAAGGTGTCCAGGTCTATGGTTTGCATATTGTCATCATCCCCATCATTGCTGAAGTCCAGTCCAGCAAGGAGGTGAGTGTTCATCCTCTGCAATGAGATGGGTAAATACTATTGCTGATGTCTCTCAGATGTTGACGTGAGTAATGCAGTTGACAATCATAGTGCAAGAGATTACACTTTCAGTTCCTCATTGATGTGTAGCACAGCTGTTACAAAAGGTTCTTGATTACAAATAGCATGGTATTTGCCTTTCAGATGACAGGATCTCAACATTGTTCTCACTACCACTGAGTGCCTACTCTTAGTGGATGGGTCCTGTCATACTACTCACATTAAGATCACTGGTGTTCAAGCCATTTCATTAAGACCAGAGTTGGCTTTCTTCAGGGTGTCATACATTGTTGTCATCAGACCCATGCACTTGTATGTGTACATGCCTCCTCTTGCTGTTCTAAATTTGGTCCTGGCAGCCTACTTCTTGCCACACAGTGATGGCACCCTGATCATACATTGACGCTCATGTGCATACAACACTTACATTATGCATGACCACATCCAATGGACTGACATGGCAGGCTGTTATAGAGAAGCACCCAGATGGTTGTAGTGCTGGAAATGGTGACACACATACAAAGGGGCATATTCACATAGAATGGCACAACACAGCGGTCCAAGCACTTTAGCCGCACCATCCTGCATCATTCCACATGCACAGGAGAGCACTGTATTTACAATGATACTGCACACTCTATGTCCCTTGCCGCCAGCATGGATAAAAACAGCCAAGTGCCAACACAGACATCCTTGCACGGTAGTGCAAGGGTGCCTGCATTGGTGCATAGCTGTTCTTTTTTCAGCGGCACAGGGGGAGCACATGGGTGGCACATATTCTTGTAAATAAAGCCCATCCATGCATTTTTGTGATGAAGCTCAGCGCTGCAGATTTGTTTGCAACGCGCTGTGTAATTTAACTGTAGCCCCCTGGTCCTCTGGAGTACATCACTTGCATTCACCCCCACGCCCAGTCATAATTAGTCGATTAGAGGAGTTCAGGTGGTGCCTACCATGGCAGCTCACACCTGTGTGATCTGAGCCTGCATGCCAGGACATCTGCGTACCATGTACTTTAATCTAGGCGAGTATCGACGTGACTCTTGAAATGTTCCTATGTTTAGGTCCTACCCATGGCCCACATATCCCCAACCTCTCAATGTGCATGAGCCCAGGTGAGACAGAGGGGGATCTTTCTTAGACATGTGGTGCAGCGCAGCGCCGCACCAGAAACCATCATGTTTCACCAAGCTGTTGGAATAGGAATATTCCACGTTCCGCTGTGTTTACAACGATACAACTCATCCCTGTGCTTTCCTTTATGCTGGTACACATTCAGCTGACTAGCACCAACGCAGGTGCATGAATGACTGCTTTGGTAGATATCTCCTGTTTGAGCACTGGTGATGCCAGAAGGACAGGAATGTGCTGTATCTTGGAGAAATGGTGCATCTATGCCCTTTTCTTTTGACGAAGGATAGCACGGATAGAAGGCTTGCTATGCTCCTCTATGCCAGTACATTATCAAAATGCCCATGAGCCTCCCATTAATGTCATGTCTAACCATACATGAGCCAGGAGCCTACCCTTTGGCCCACAGACAGTGCCGCAGAGCGCAGGGATAGCTGCCTGGAATACACAACATTACATAGTAACCCACAGTGGCCCATGTTGCAACTTACCCTGTTGCTGATGTAGTTTGTTATTGCCAGCACTGTCCTGTCTCGCAACTCTATCCACTGACTCCTCAGAGATGACGAACACCTGCTCCTCCAAAGGGATCTAGCTCTTCCTGGGGCACTGGACTACCACCCAGCCACGGCCGGTAGTAGGTGTAACTGCAGGGCGGTGACGTGGGGAGGGGGAGGGGCAGGGTGGGAGGTAGTAATGGATTACGGACATTAACAGGTACGTAAACATATAAATAAATAAAACGAATTTCGTTGTGTGCACTGCATCACCAAATGCGATGCAGTGCGTGCAACGAAATTCGTTTTATTTATTTATATGTTTACTTACCTCTTAAATGCCGTAATTCATACATTACTACCCCCAACCTGCCCCTCCCCCTCCCCACGTCACCGCCCTGCAGTTACACCTACTACCGGCCGCGGCTGCTACCACCCCCAACTGGTGCTCCTCTGCAGCAAAACAGCGGAGCACCAGTTCTTGGAAACATACCCCTGGGTATCCTCCTATTTTGCTCAGCTAACACAGCGATTTAAATCAACAGAGAAAGATAAATTAATATATAACCTTGAATAATCATTTTCTCAACAGTATAATTAAATTCAAGAGGGTTTTGTAGCTCACATCCCAGACTTGAAAATTTGAAGGAGGTCGAATGGAGAACCTCGGACCATCTCGGGTACGGTGAATTAAAATATTTGTCTGGAATAATATAATTTGCAAGCAAGTTGTGCAATTCAGTCACTTGACAGGCCTCGCTTTCTTTCTCCTCTGCTTTACACCAAAGGTCACTGCTTTATCTTTAATTCTTGGCTCATGGGGTCACAGCATGGGTGCCAGACGGAAACCACATGAAGGCGCAAATCATTTTGGGCTTGAAGGGCCAAGACCTCGGGCTCAGGCAGAGCAAGGCATCTGTCTCGAGTCTGGCAATAGCTTTCAGTGGCTCGCCTACCTGTGTTTGTTGGAGAGACACATGCACATACCTGAATTCAGGGTTCGAAGTCCTTTCATATTGGCTCAGATATGAATGTTAGTGCAGTAAAGTGACCAGTAGGTAATATTTAAGCACTTTAAAATATATTAACTATAACGACATTCTGAAAAGTGTAGAAAATGTTAATAATAACAATTTGGTTCATTTACCATTCTGCCCTTAGTGCCTCTGCACCGTAATATTACAGTGTTTTATGAAAAAGTAGGAACAAAAAAACTTAAAAACTGGACATAAGGTACAAAGCTAATGAATACAGAAAAGGTGGATGTATAACAAAACGTAATTAGATCTTGAATGAGTTAATCAAGACCTTTCAATTTTCCTCAAAATATAGATATTGTGGGCCTCATTTATGAAAAGTGACGCATCACTGCGTGAAAACAGTGATGTGTCACTTTTCACTGCGCCCTCCTTGCGAGATCAATGATCCGTCATATTTACAGTATGACGCATCATGGCGCAAGGAGTTACAGATACGTCAGTATTTCTGACGTATCTGTAATCGCAAAAGTCACGCATTGCTGGAGTGTGTCACAAAAGTGACGCAACTCCAGCAATACATCCTTTCACATGGAGAAAGCCCCATGTGAAAGGTCATGCGTCAGTCTTACGCCTGCTGTGAGGCAGGCGCAAGATTTTGATGCAACAGCGTCCTAAAAGTGACGCAGTGAAATCTCATAGATTTCACTGCGTCACTATTACGAGGCTTTTTGCGCATGAATGCCCCCTCTGCATACATTATACCTGGCGCAGGTATAATGTGGCGCAGGGGTTTACAAAGTGACGCATCTACCTAGATGCCTCACTTTGTAAATATGGTGCAACAAGGCAAATTTTTTACTCCGCTGGTGCGTCACTTTTTTTGACGCACCAGCGGCGTAAAAGTGACGCAAGGGCTCATAAATAAGCCTCTGTATATTTACTTATAGGGGTTTTCAGCCTGCTCTCTTCATTAATTGGTCTAATGTTGTATGTTCACGGAGTCAATGTGGCATCCACATTGAGCCACTATTTCCCTTTACTTTAAGTGATGGAATTCTACTTGAGCTCAACGTGTATTTCTGTCAAAGAATGAATGAAAGAATAAATAAATAAATGAATGAATATCAGGATTTCTAGAGAGCACAGCTACTTGGAGGAGTGTCCCGGCGTTAAAACAGAATGTTAGAAGCAGAGGCTGAAAGAATTAGAGGGTGAAAAGCCGCGTCTTGAGTTGTGTTCTGAAAGGCCTCTCATTTTCCATTTGATATAATTCAATTGGAAGTCTATTCCAGGCTTGAGGGCCCAGAAGAGAGAAGGACTTGATTCCTTTTTTGTCACAATGATTTATGTGGCAATAACGTGTAATGAATCTAGAGAGGATTACACCATTTATACCCACCCCTAATATAGACCCCTCATAAACACCCTGCAACACAAGCCCAGAAATGCATACATGTTGTGTTTATGAGGATTTTACTACTCTTTCATACACCCTGATTAGTTCCACAGGGACAGAAGTCATTACAGCTGCAGCAATGCAACATGCAGTCAGGTTTTGCAACACAAGACACCTACACAAATAGGTGTGTCCCTGCACTAACAAACTGAATAAAACACTATAGAGGATTATTCTTCCAAAAGAAATCAAAAACAGAAATGTAAATATGTTTTTTGTCATGTCTTTTAATTATACAAGATTCAAACCTTGTCAGATATTTGCTGGTACACAATTAAATTATACTACGTTAATGGGCTCCATTTAAGGCCCTATGTTGATTTTGTATCCACCACCTGCCCAGCATGAACAAAGACTTCTGCTCCTCGCAGTGGTACAATAATTGGACTTGCTCCGCACAACGGACAGATGGTAAGCACTGGCAAGTTCAATCTCTGCTCCTTTGTGAGGATCTTATATCTTTATTTATTAGGGTAGCTGTATATCTTTATTAATTAGGGTAGCTGTACTTCTTTTCTCACACATCCCCGTTGGAACCATGCTCAATATGTCAGCCTATCCTTTTATATATTATTATTAACATATAAATTCACCATAAAATTAGACAATGTGTGGGTCATCCTATAATGCATTAGGCCTTGTTTTAATTTGCAAAAAGAACAATTGATGGACAGAATGCAGAACAAAGTCATAGATTCACCCCAGTACAGAGATCGGGGCCTAAATCCATTGTTCTTTTGCTCACCATGCCATTCCTGTTTGGACCCAGCCATATGCAAATCAGTCTTTACAGTGCGCCCAATGGGAACAGTCCAGCCCGATCTGCCAGGCCAGGTCCTCCCTGGACTGGAAACAAGCATCCTAGGACCGGTTTCGGGCTTCCAGCCCTCATCGGCTAGGATGGCTTGACTCCAGTGGCATGGAGAGCACGGAACACACGTCTGGGCATACCCACCCCACTCGGGGTGACAAATGCAAAAAGAACAATTGATCGACAGAATGCAGAACAATGTCATACATTCAGCCCAGTACAGAGATCTGGGCCTAAATCCATAATTTTTTTGCTCTCCATGCAATTTCTGTTTGTACCCAGCCATATGCAAATCGTTCTTTACCCTGCGCCCAATGGGAACAGTCCAGCCCAAACTGCCAGGCCAAGTCCTCCCTGGACTGGAAACAAGCATCCTTGGACCTGTTTCGGGCTTTCAGCCCCCATCAGCTAGGATAGCTGAATTATGGATTAAACACAGGTCCATGTGACATGGGGTGAATGTTTGCATTGTCAAGCATCCCGTCTATCAATTGTTTCTTTTGCAATTGTTTTAATTTGAAGCATATACATTTTTGTGAATCTCAAAATAAGTTGTGAAATTCTGTACCTAACATGTGCTTGTTTGATTTACAATGACTTCCTCTCCTAGATATTTCTCTCTCTCCTGTCAACTACTGTCATACAACTTCCCATGGTGTCAGCCTTAAAAACATCCTCAACTAAGACATATGGGGACATCCTGGCTGCAGCAATCAGGCCCTCTAACATCCATCCTCGGGTACGTCTGGGAATCTATGTTCGATCTTAACTTCTACATTTCATTATTACTCCTTTGATTAAACCGTTTTTTCTACTGTTTTTAAGTATATCAAATGAATACATGTTTATTTCATGATGGTATTCTTCTGTATTTTCTCTCTGCTTTTGTGACCATAATGACTTATGTTAGAATGGGGGTCTCTAGTTGGCACAGGTAGGTACTTGTGACAAATAGGGACCGTCTCCTCTAGTCAGGATAAGCAGATTACACTCCTAAAATAACCCCTGCTCACCACCTTGGTAGCTTGGCACAAGCAGCAAGGCTTTATCTCAGAGGCGTTGTAAGTTATGCATTTGTGACCACATACAGTAACCCAGTGACAACACTACAAATGGACACCAGACAAGGTTCTAAATAAAAAATAAGTATATTTTATATAGAGTTACCACAAGACCAATAAACGACAAAAATAATCCACACTACGATCAGATTTCAAGAGTTCTGGTTAAAAGGCTTAATTCAAGGTTCTGTGCGAGTCGGTAGCCCTGTCTGGCTACACTGTTGTTGAAAATAACACAGAGCCTAGCTAATCCAGTGGACCGCGTCGGTACGGGCCCACTCAAATGTCGACAGACTCAGTCACAGTACCTTTTACTTGAGGCGGCCGGCATGGATGTGCGAGCCAGTTCCGGTGTTCGTCGCGGTGCAGAAAAGAAATTGTTGCTGGACGCGTTGTCCCTCGATGCGGTGCAGGCAGCGGCCCGTTGACAGAGTCGGTAGATCCAAGGCGTGCGTTGCAGGGCGAGACGGTGCTTCGATGCGGTGCTTGCAGCTTGCGGTGTGGTGACAGAGCCGGAGTTCGAGAGCTTGCGTCGATCTGTGCGGACAGGGGTGCGAGTCGGGCAGTGCGTTGCGAAGCGTGCGAGGCGGTGCCCAACTCCGGTGCGTTCACAGGACTCAAAGTCAGCAGCAGTGACCGCATTGGTCAGACCAGTACGAGTCGGTGTGGTGAGTCGTTGCACGTCGCGGTGTCCACCAGTCGCGGTACAGGCAACGGCTCTTTGACGGTGTCAGGACGGAGTCGGTGAGCTCTGAGATTGCGTTGTTTGAGGCGGACATTGCTTGATGCGGTGCCTATAGAACACCGGGCCGGTCATGAGAGTCGGTCTCAGCTCCCTGCCTCTGTAGCCACTGAAACAGCATTTCCAGAAGCAATTCACAAAGGCTGGTGAAGTCCACTGGTCCTGGGACTTCGGTCTGGGGGCAAGCTCTCTTCCAAGCCCTTGGAAATCTTTGGACAAGTTGAAAGTAAAGTCCATAAAGTTCTTTCTTCTCTCTTTGGCAGTCAGGCAACCACTGCAGGCCAATCCCCCAAGCAGCACTTCAGCTTGGGAATAGCCTCTTCTCAGTTTCTTCAGGTTCCTCTCCTCAGCAGAGGTTTCGTCTTGTAAGTCCAGAAGTGATCTAATTTCTTGGGATCAGGGTCCCAATACTTATACCCCAAACTCCTTTGTTCTCTGAGGGGAGAGGGGCCTGTGCCTAGTCCAGACTTCTCCTTTCCTTTCACAGCGCAGGGCAGGCACATCAGACGCCCCACAGGAGGTGGAGCCAGCATTGTGGAAGGCAAGTACAGTCCTGGAGCACTTTGTTGATAGTCTTCCTTTGCTTCTTTCAGTGTGCAGGGCAGCGACATCAGACACACCACAGGGGTGGAGCCGACATTGTAGAGCGAAGGCCCAGCCCTATTCAGGTTCCAGGTGCAACTCCTCCCTCCCATCTAGATGCAGATCTCCCTATTCACCACCGGGCTACCCCAGCCCTGTCACTCACAAAACCAGACGAAGGAATACACAACCTCGCAGAGGCAGGCTTATATGGTTAGGCAAGCAAATACCCACTTTCTAAAAGTGGTATTTGCAAACACAGAATATTGAAATAAACTTCACTAAAAGATGTATTTTATTATTCTGAGTCCAGGCATACTAAACTCGAATTTCTACCATTTTCTCTGAGTGGGTTAGTATTATAAAATGTAGTAATTCTAACAGCCCATTCTGGCCTATGGAGAACAGGTAGCCTTGCAATAGTGAAAAACGAAAATGGCTGTAATTCACTATTAGGACATGCCACACACATCAGGGCTTGTCCTACCTTATACTTACAATGCACCCTGCCCTTGGGCCTACCATAGGGGTGACTAATATGAAGGCAAGGGAAGGTTCAGGGACTGGCAAGTGGCTGCACTTGCCCAGTCAGCATGACAGTACAAGACTGCACGCAGGCTCTGCAATGGCAGACCTTAGACACATTTTACAAGGCCGCTTCTGTGGGTGGCACAACCAGTGCTGCAAGCCCACTTAGTGCACTGTACTAGGGTCTGACAAGTAAACCAAACAGTCAATCATGGAATCTCCAATTAATACATTCATTTACAGTAGGGAGAGCATATGCACCTTAGCACTGATCAGCAGTGTTAAAGTGCCCAGAGTCATAAAATAGCCAACAACAGGTCAGAAAAAATATAGGAGGAAGGCAACAAGTTCAGGGATGACCCTGCAAAAAGTGCCAAGTCCAACAACTTACATAAATTGACAATATCCATTGAACCTACATCATATCTCAATAGTTGATGGATTTGGGCATACTTTAAATACATCAACTGCAAGGATTTAGGTTCAGCAGTTGACCTCATAGGGGATCGACAAAAAAATAATCGCTGGAGCTGGTGACTTCAAATTGTTGAGATATAATAACCTCATCCATGGATCAACCGTTAATACCATATTTTGACTTAGGCTTACATGGTACTAACATTTGTCTCCTCCAAGCTACAATATCTGCACCAACACTGATTACCAAGAAGAAGAGGAGGAGGAACAGGAGCTGGTCAAGGAGAAGGAGGGCCTGGATGAAGAGGAGGGCATTGTTTTCTCCTCCCATAAAACTTTCCAGAAGCCCACTTCAAGGCCAGACATCCGTGTTTTCTCCGAATCCCTTCTTAGCATTATCCACACTCAGCCAATAGCTAACTGGCCATGGATTCCACTCATCTCTATGCAACAGACACTCTGCACAATCTCCCACACACTCTTATTAAGAAGTTATGTCTCCAATCTTCTCTCAATCATCTCAAGGAGAACACACTCTTAATAGAAAGCACATATCCTCTATTCATGAATCTCCCCCACTACAACCTCCTAGATGACACTCCTCTCTGTGCTGGTCAACCAGCTGGCCATGCCAGATGGCCACACAAAAGTGGGTTTGGCATTGGCAAATGCTGTCCACTGTTAGGAACAGTTTTACCAGCAACAAAAAAATGTGTGGCAGGATATTTGTGTCATGGACACTCTCTGTGAGATCACTAACTCCCTTAACAGACTCCTTCAGATGATTAACAGACAGACCTGTGCTTTGGATAATGTTGCAAAATGATACACTCACTGAATTCACAGTATGTTATTCAAACCCCTACAAATCTAGAATAACTGCCTCGCCTAGAGACTATACCAAATATTTTGATTGCATAGCACTTGTTTGGATAAATAATGCTCAACAACAGTTTCTTGCTTCTTCCATTAAACTGGAGGAAAGCTCCAGAGTCATTTCCAGTCTGTCAACAGGTAAGGCACCTGGAAATGATAGATTCCCTGGTGAGTTCTAGAAGGCTTTTCCCACATTACTTGCACCAAGATTGCTACAGGTCTATAATCATTCACTAATATTTAGGACTCTTCCCCCCTCACTCGGGGAAACTCTACTAGTAACTCTACTGAATCCTGGCAAAGCCCATATACAATGCAACTCATCCAGACCACTTTTCCTCACTGATATAGATTAAAAATACTTGCTGCCCCTGAACCTCTGGGAGCCGAATGATCTCGCTCACCCCGCTCAGGACTGGGTGACGCTGGGTATGATGTATGCTAAACGAAACATAGCCAAATATTGGGGAGCCGAAGAGGTACCGGCGCTTAAAGATTGGTGCAAAGATTTGAATGCGGCAATAATGGCAGAGAGAGTGGTTTATCTACACCGTGGCTTCCCCCGGCAATGGGAGAAAATTTGGGGGGCCTGGAACAAATACAGGGGATATCTATGTGAACCGCCAACGCTGGATGGGGAGAGTGAATCTGAATAGGAGATGGGGGGAGGGTGGGACTCAGGAGAAGTACCAATAGGTATGAGTTTCATACCACTGTTTTTGCTGATGAATATAATGTTGCCAATGACTATTTTACGCTGTGCTACCCAATGTATGTGCCATATCACTGTCATTTGCCCTGTAAAAATACTTGCTAAACTCTTGGCAAATAGACTGTTCCTCGTCCTCCCTCACAAGGTCCTGCCAGACCAAGCTGGTCTTATTCAAGGAAGATCAGCCACCCATAACTTGTGGAACATTTTTTGCCCTGATGCACCAATTAAGCCCAAAAATGTAAGCTGTGTAAGGCTTTCTAGATGCCATCAAAGGCTTTGACTCCCTTTAACGGGATCTCTTATTTGATGTGTTAAGCAGGATGGGCATCCTAACAACCTTCTTGGCATGGATGTGCCTACTTTATACTAAGCGAACAGCGAGTGTCAGTTAAAATTGACTTCTAGCCAACCCTTTGGATGCCTGATACATGCTCATCTCTGAACTCCTTGGCCTGCACAATTAGACAGCTGCATATCAAGAGAGTTCTACTGTTCAACTTCGGGATTATAATAATTTTCTTATATGCTGATGGCATTATCCTTCATTTGGAAAACCCAACCAGAACTCTTAGTCATGAGGGAATTTATCATGTTTAAGGTATTTGCTTTAATTTCCATAAAGTGGAACAATTCCACGCTGCAGCGGCTAGGTTGGGGCTGGCGGAGTGAGCAGGAGTTAGAGCAGGATTGCTGGCCGCGTGGTTTCCTGGGACTTGATAAGGTGTGGCTGCCGCGAGTTGGGAGCAGCTGTGGCAAATGCACATTGTTAATCTACTGGTCCTGCGCACTGCTGTGGACTGTGGTTGCATTGGAGAGGCCAGTCATTACTCCCCCTGCAGGGACGGCAAGTAGGGAGGAGGTCACCTTCACCTTATCGTAGCCCACGCTGGGAGTGAGACTCACTGACCTGGGAGCGTCATGGGCCGGAGCACCAAGAGGCGGGATACTGAGCAGCAAGAGGGGGAGAATATGGACCGCAGAGACTCTGACTCATGCCTGGGGCCCTGGACAGATGGGGGGGCACCCCTAGAAGAACTCTCTCTCCATGATATCCTGCAGGTCATAGAACTCTCCCAGCTAGCGGTGGAAACTAAGATAGACACCATCAGAGAGGACTTGGGCCTCCTCTGCGGACCATAGAAAACTGGCAGACCGTGTTACCGCCACAGAAGCGGAGATAGAGAGCTTGCGGCCACCAGTCACGGCAACGACAAGCAAACTCGCGGCCATAGAGAAAAGAGTACAGATACTGGAACAGCGAGCGGAGGATGCCGAAAACGGAGACCGCCGAAATAACACTAGGGTCACAGGTCTTCCCGAAAAAGTCGAAGGAAACAATATGGTGGCATACCTTGAGGCTGCGTACGGAGGTGGTGGAGGAGGGGTTGTCTACTTTTTTTGCCCTAGAAGGGGCGCACAGGGTTCCAGCTCAAGCCCCGCGGCCTGGCAGACCGCCGCGGCCAGTGGTGGCCCACCTCTTGTTCTACAAGAATAGAGATCATGTGCTAGGGCAGGCGCACCTTAAGGGGCAGCTTAAAACAGACAACAGTGTGGAGCGGATCTTCCCAGACTACTCTTGGGAGGTGCAACAACAGAGAGCATCCTTTACGGCAGTCAAGCGGAAACTGCGCCAGATGGGGGTGTCCTACTCTATGGTTTTTCCGGCCAAACTACGCATAGTGCCTAATGGAGGGACTATCTTCTTTACTACACCCCAGGACGTATGGGGCTGGATTGAGGAGCAGGATCCCCTAGGGCACCAGCGAGGAGGAGACGGCCTAGCGGACAAAGCCTTGCTGCGCTCACCTGACAGAGGGACAGCTTCAAAGACCCACCCGACGGCCGAGGAGGCGAACCGAGCTAGGGCTCATGCGATCACCGTGGTGGCCTCGTTGAGTGTGGCGGACACATTTGGGAACCACCATCACCAGCTGGAGCAGACCAAAGAGACTCAGATTCAGAAACCAGCACGAGTTTGGTTGGAGACACCAGCCGGATTCTACCACATGTGACTCCCAGATCAGTAGATGACTTGATGTGAGATGGGCCGCAACCGCAAGTATACCCGGGACTATGCTCGAGGGACATGGGAGGGGCTGTTGGTATCATGGCCCTGAATCTCACTTGGGGGGGTTCCCTGATGTTTGCCTGAGCTATGTAAGCTGGGTGGGGATCCAGAGGGGCGGAGAGGACGGCTACCCTCCAGGTAGACTTTGGCCTAACCACCACCTTTGAAGACAGTCTGTTGGAGCACGGAAGTGCACAGTTTGGATGGGGGAGATGTTCTCACTTGTCCTGGGGAGGGGGAGTTGGAATGGTTCTTTTAGTATTAGGAAGGGGTTGGTATTTGGGTTCATGGGGAGGGATGCTGCTGTCTACGGGGGGAGAGGCCAAGACAGCCTGCTCTGCAAGAGGTGCTTGCATGCTACGCATAGAGGTTCTGGGTCTCTGGGCCTGTCAGGGGGTAAACATGAGTTCACATGCAGCAGACACAGACCACCTATAATATAATGTCGTGGAATGTTAGAGGCATGCACTCCATGAGTAAAAGGTATAAAATATTCTCACAACTTAATAGGAGAGGGATGCACATAGCAATGCTCCAGGAGACTCATAAATTGGACAAGGAGGGTGAGGCACTGCACAGGCGCTGGAGAGGACAGGCGTTTATACGTTATACTCAGCATTTGCCCGGGGAGTCTTGATTTGGGTGCGGGCGGGGGTCCCTTTCCAAACTATTGAGCATAAAATAGATCCAAAGGGAAGGTACGTGGTTGTAGTCTGAAGGCTTGAGGGGCAGGATGTCACCCTGGTTAATGTATATGGTCTGAATGTGGAGCAAGTTCGGTTCCTGGAGCAGCTGTCATGGGTTCTGGCACCGTATATGACTGGGGCGGTGTTATTAGGAGGGGATTTTAATTGTGTTGCAGATCCTGAGATGGACCGGTCACATCCACCGCTTCGAGAGTCTCCAGTGCATGTAGTGGCTTAGGCTTTGGCTTTTAGAGACTGGCAAACTCGCTGGGGGCTGTGGATGCCTGGCGCAGGGCACACCCGACAGATAGAGACTACTTGCACCTATCCCACACCCCTGACTTACACGTTCGACTGGACACCTTTTTAAACACACAAGGCCTCTACACCCAGCTTGGGGGTAGTACCTGACCAGAACGGCCTCAGACCACAACCCACTCATGTTTCGATACAGGGGTGAAGGATTCTACCCATCCCTACATGGCGCCTCAAACCTGAAGCACTCGAAGACCAGGTCTTTCAACAGGAGACTAGGGAACACATCATACAATATTTTGCTGACAATGCGGGCACCACTGACTCTAGAATCATGGAATGGGAGGCTATTAAGGTTGTGGTCAGGGGAAGGGGCATGGCTACATCTATCGGGGTGCATAAGACGCTCACGGATCACTGACATAATATCGACGACACAAATATCGAGATACACAAATATCGAGTCAAAAATATCGATTGACAAAATATCGACTCCCTATCTTCAAACAGGTAAGTACCAAAATATCGACTCCAAAATATCGACTTACAAAAATATAGACTGTCAAAATATCGATTTTTTAAAATGTCTTAAAAGTAAGTTAAAACTAATATAGTAATAAATATATTTAATATAAACTTAGAAATAATTATTAAAAAAATATAATTTTAATAAATAATTTATATAATTAAAAAAATTATATCACCAAAAATTACACACACATATATATATATATATATATATATATATATATTGCATATTCGTTACCCTCAAGACGACGCGCCCATAGTCCAGAGCCATCACTTCAAAGGAAAAACGGAAGACCCAGATGCAGTGAGTTACTTTATTACTCAGCACGCCACGGCAGTATAACGTTTCAGCCTACACAGAGGCCTTGGTCACATGGCGCACAGACAGAGTTACGTGAAATTTAAAGTGCAAGTGCATTCAAAAAACAACAATTTGATTGGTTAACCAATTTCAAACCAGGGGAGTGTCCTTAAAGCCATACACAGCGTAATGCATTTCCTGCTGGACTACACATTTTATCTTTTTTCATCAGCCATTGCTTTGCTAAATGTTTTAAATATATATATAAATATCCGACACACTAAACAATCATTTACATATAAAAATATACTATCATAATAGAAAAATATAACCATATGTATTATCCACAATATTTCATATATTTACAACTATTTACATAATATGCAAGCAATGATTACTGTTTTTAAAAAAGATATAAGTTAATGTATACAATTCATTATCTCAATTGCTCGGATATATGTGCAAAAATACGCTGTTTGATGTTTTAGCAATTTGTGCTAAGCCTGACACATTTAAAACCCATTGGTAAAAAATTGCCATTACAACTTCGAAGGTTATTGCAAAGCAGAACCCCTAATATGTTGTAGATTTAGAATGCATTATTAAACAAGTGATTAAAAACAAATGTTTTAGCTCAGTTAGTTGTTTTGCTTTTATATTCTTAACCAGCTATACCTCCAAGTATGGAACACAGTTTCTTAACGGATATGGATCAAACAACCAAGTTCTTTCTTTCATGTGTGTTTGTCCTGGCCAACTACAAATAAACTTATAAGGGACATAATTGTTGGAGCCTATGTGCAACTAGGAGAGAAGGAAGGAGATAGTCAGAGAACTAGAGGCAAGTGTAAATATCCTCAGTGGAATTGAGACCATTAGGAGCCTTACTATCCATTTCAAGGATATATCTAGTCTCAAGTGCTCTTAAAATACCCTCTCTGTTACCGCCTCTCCTAAGAGGACCAACACAGTCTATGGCAAAGTATCTGAGGAGTCCACTTTTATTGTTGTGGAATTCCTTAAAATGCCGGGCCACTGGATATGCGGTATCATTTGTGTTAATGGCCCTTATGTGCTGGAGTACCCGCTTGTGAACCTGCAATTTGGTACTACCAATATATTGCAGACCACATGGGCACTCCAGCACATAAACCACATATTCTGTCTTACATGTCAACTGTTTGTTGATTTTCCTTGGCACTGAGGAGAATGCTGTTAGGTACTCTGTTTTATTCAGCCCCTGCGAGCATGCCTTACAGCTGGAGCACTTTTTGAAGCCTCGACTTGCTGCTAGCCAATTTTTGGGTGGGATTACCTCCGGACTCGATTTAACTAATGCATCATTTAATGAATATGCTTTGCGGTAGGTAATGATTGGCTTGTTAGGCATGCGTTCTCCTATCACCGGATCTAGTTTAACCAGATCCCAGTGATGGTTGATTATTTTACGTAGTGCCATGTGTTGACTATTGTAAGTCCAGATAAGTCTGACTGGTTGGTTGGCCCCATCTTTGCCAGCCCTGTCTTTTTTCTTTTTGTGGATCAGTGCATCACTGCGAGACAGGCCATTTGCTTTCCTTATGGCTGTATCAATAAGGTTTTCTGCATAGCCCCTCGCCAGAAACCTTTGTTTACTGGCTGCCTGTGCTGTTATACAGTGCATATCCGTACTGCAGACCCGCCGAATTCTGAGCATCTCCCCATAGGGGATGCTCCGAATTAGATGAGGCGGATGGTGACTTCCTGCATGCAGGATAGTATTTCCTGCAGTTGGCTTTCTAAAGAGCTTTGTTTCAAGCCTGTCCTGACTGACCTCCAAGGTTATATCCAAAAAGTGGGCTTCCTTTTGACTGATATGTGATGTGAAAGACAAATTGAAATCATTACTGTTCAAGGCAACAATAAAATTTTCAGCTTCTTCCTGTGTTCCCCGCCAGATCATCAAAATATCATCGATGTATCTATACCATCGTATGATATTGCGAGAACACTGTTCATGGTGAATACCATTGAGGACCTGTCTCTCCCAGTATCCCATGTGAAGACAGGCATAACTGGGAGAGAAGCAGGCCCCCATGGCAACGCCCCTGACCTGCTGATAATATTGGTTCAGAAACATGAAATAATTGTTGTGCAAGCAAAAGCTAATCATGGTGAGCAGCATTTTGTTATGCTCGGCCAATTCAATTGGCCGCTTCCCCAAAAAGAACTCAATAGCCCTTAATCCATCTGCATGCACAATACTGGTGTACAGTGATGACACATCCAAAGTGATCAAACAATAGTCACTACGCCATTGCAATTCTTCCAGCTTCCTTAGCAGGTCACTGGAGTCTTGAACATAAGAAGGAAGTGCCAACACATGTTCTTGAAGAAACAAATCAATGTACGCAGTGGCTTTTTCCAACAACCCCCCACACGCCGAAATAATTGGTCTTCCCGGCGGCTTAGCTGTATCCTTATGCACCTTAGGAATTAGGTACAACACGGGGGTGATAGGGTGATCATTCTTTAGACATTTGAGTTCATCCATGCTTATGAGTCCACCAGATCGCCATCCCATCAATAGCGAATGGAAGTCCATTTGTGCTTTTTTAAGTGAACCCACATCACAGTGTCGGTAGCAGTTTGGATCATTTAATTGGAGATAGGCCTCTTCCAGATATAATTTCCTTGGCCAGAGCACAATGTTGCCTCCCTTGTCGGCTTGTCTCACCACTATATTGTTGTCTTTTTGTATTTTTTTCACCAGATTTTGATATTCAATGTTGCCCCTTTGTCTGTGAAAATCAGATTTGAGAGTTTTTACATGTAACGCCTTCACTTCCTTGATAATTGCATCTTGAAAAATATCTATATTATCATATATATATATATATATATTTAAACATATTATTAAATAAAAATATATAACATTTTAGAAAATGTTTAAAATTTATTGTTACAGCTATAGTGAGTTCAACATTAGCAAAAGTGTTGGATAGCGTAGAGGTAAAATTTACTACTCCCACTCCAGTGGGTGCAACAGTAGGGAAAGCGCTGGATAGCGTAGAGGTTAAAATTACTATTCCCACTCCAGGGATGTATGACGTTACAACGCATACTTTTACAACGCCTACCATTACAACAAAACTTTTACAACGCAAAAACTTTTACAACGCATACATTTACAACGCAAGATTTTACAACGCATATACCTTTACAACGCATACCATTACAACATAAGTATTGGTAAGTATATAATAATTTTTTGAATATAAATTAATAAAAAATATTATAATATAATTTAATATAATTTAATTTTATTAAATAAATGTAATTTAAATGTAATTTTACTTTATTTTTACAAAGTACCCCTGTACCCCAAAAACCCAAAACTGACCCTGAACCCTAAAAATACCCCTTTACCCATAAACTGAAAACTGACCCTGAACCCTAAAAATACCCCTTTACCCGAAAACTGAAAACTGACCCTGAACCCTAAAAATACCCCTTTACCCAAAAACTGAAAACTGACCCTGAACCCTAAAAATACCCCTTTACCTACAAACTGAAAACTGACCCTGAACCCTAAAAATACCCCTTTACCCCAAAAACTGAAAACTGACCCTGAACCCTAAAAATACCCCTTTACCCAAAAACTGAAAACTGACCCTGAACCCTAAAAATACCCCTTTACCTACAAACTGAAAACTGACCCTGAACCCTAAAAATACCCCTTTACCCCAAAAACTGAAAATTGACACTGAACCCTAAAAATACCCCTTTACCCAAAAACTGAAAACTGACCCTGAACCCTAAAAATACCCCTTTACCCAAAAACTGAAAACTGACCCTGAACCCTAAAAATACCCCTTTACCCAAAAACTGAAAACTGACCCTGAACCCTAAAAATACCCCTTTACCCCAAAAACTGAAAACTGACCCTGAACCCTAAAAATACCCCTTTACCCAAAAACTGAAAACTGACCCTGAACCCTAAAAATACCCCTTTACCCAAAAACTGAAAACTGACCCTGAACCCTAAAAATACCCCTTTACCCAAAAACTGAAAACTGACCCTGAACCCTAAAAATACCCCTTTACCCAAAAACTGACAACTGACCCTGAACCCTAAAATTAAAATATTTATCAATTAATCAATTATAATTAATTACCAATAATATTTTAATTAATTACCAATTAATAATTAATTAACAATTAATTTTTTAAAAATATCAATAAATAAATTAACATATTTAATTAATTATAATTAAATTACTTCCCACCCTATTCCCCTATAAACCCACAACCCGCTACAGAAAATAAATTACTAAAATTAAAATATTTATCAATTAATCAATTATAATTAATTACCAATTATATTTTAATTAATTACCAATTAATAATTAATTAACAATTAATTCTAAATTATTATCAATAAATAAATTAACATATTTAATTAATTATAATTAAATTACTTCCCACCCTATTCCCCTATAAACCCACAACCCGCTACAGAAAATAAATTACTAAAATTAAAATATTTATCAATTAATCAATTATAATTAATTACCAATTATATTTTAATTAATTACCAATTAATAATTAATTAACAATTAATTCTAAATATATATCAATAAATAAATTAACATATTTAATTAATTAGAATTAAATTACTTCCCACCCTATTCCCCTATAAACCCACAACCCGCTACAGACTTATATTACACAAAAAATAAAAATTATTATTAACTTACCTTAAATTCGATATTTTTGTTGTCTATATTATGTCTAGTCGATATTATGTCCATTCTATATTTTTGATTCGATATTATGTCCATTCTATTCGATATTAATTTTCTCTAGTCGATATTTTTGTTGTCTATATTATGTCTAGTCGATATTATGTCCATTCTATATTTTTTACTCGATATTCTGTCCAGTCGAAATAATTGACTCGATATTATGACTGTACACCACGCTCACGGCAGACTTAGAGAGAGCAGATGAGGCAGGAAAAGAGGAGGCCGGAACACCCGGAACTGAGGCAGGAGCTCCTAGCGGCTAAGGAGGAGGTGGCAGTGCAGGTAGAGCGTCTACGATGCTTTGATTTCCAGAAATACATGGACGGGACACATGATGAGCGGGATAAAGCGAGGCGATTGCTGGCTTGGCTAGCTAACCCATCCCGGCGGGGTAGTACAATACTGATGATACAGGACGGGGGGAACGCCCATTACATACGCAAGAGGAGATTAGAAGCAGGTTCAGGGAATACTGCGCTCGCCTATACAGAAGCACTGGTACTCACGACATAGAAGGGATCACAGAATACTTGGCACCTCTTCCGCTCCATACATTGGAGGCAGAGGAGGAGGAGTTACTAGGAGCAGCGATTACAGAACGGGAGATCAGGGGGGCAGTCAAAGCTATGGCAAGAGGGAAAACTCCGGGCACAGATGGACTGCCCCAGGAGTTTTATGCCACGTACTTGGTGGAGCTGACTCCCAGGTTAGTGGAGCTATACGTGGACGCGAGTGAGAATTTGAGGTTGCCACCCACAACGAGAGAGGCGGTAATAGTTCCCCTGCTTAAGCCTGGCAAGAACCCTACAGAGTGTTCTGCATATCGTCCACTGTCGATGCTAAATCTCTATTTTAAAATTCTCAGTAAGATAATGGCCACCAGGCTGCTGCTGCATTTGACCTCTTTGTTGCATGCTGACCACGCGGGATTCATCCCTAGCAGAAATACCACCCTGAACATTAGGCGGCTGTTCGCGGTGTTGCAACGGGGCGCGGTGGAGACGCAAGAGGGGGTAATCTTCACCATTGATATTGAGAAAGTGTTCAATAGTCTTGAGTGGGATTTCTTAAATGCAGTCTGCGAGCGGATGGGGCTGGGACAGGGGTTCATTCAATGGGTCAAGTTACTCTATAAGGACCCGGTGGCGCGGGTGCGTACGGGTCGCACCATTTCTGTGCAATAAGGGGTGGAGAGGGGCACACGGCAGGGGTGTCCCCTCTCCCCCCTGCTCTTCTCACTGGCAATAGAGCCACTGGCATGTGTGGCAAGATCGGGGACGCTGTATGAGGGTATTAGGCTGGCGGATCTTATCGCATTATATGCGGATGACTTATTGCTTTTCCTGAAGGACTCAGGCACGGCGTTGGAGGGTGCCCGGCGCATGCTAGACGAGTTCAGCACCCTTTTGGGCCTCTGCGTCAACTGGCAGAAGTCACAACTCTTCCCGATAGCAAGGGAGGCTCTACCGCCAGCGGCCCTTGGGGACCTCCTGTGGGAGGCATGTTGTTTTAGATACCTGGGGGTTAAGGTGTATCAGGATCTCTCTGACGTCCAGGAGGGAAATATAGGGGGGGGCTCTCCGATCCATGAAAGACAGTACGGCGTTCAGGGGGATGTTGCCCCTGTCGGTGGCAGGGCGCATATCATTGCTGAAAATGGTAGCGCTACCCCGATTGTTATACTTTTTTACCACGCTTCCCGTGTGGATCCCCAAGACATGGTTGCGATCCCTCGACTCTCTTCTGGCCACTTTTATTTGGGGTCCCAGCAGGCACAGAGTGGTGTTGGGTACGTTGCGCAGAGCACAGGCAGGGGGGGGCCTAGCAGAACCAGATATGGAAAATTACTACCTAGCGGGGCAGCTCCAATGCTTCACACAGTGGGTAGCAGGAAGTCTACATCCAGGCAGGAGGACACCCCCCCTTCACCCCGAATAGAACAGATGTCCTGAGTACAATCATGGGTACCATTAAGCAGCGAACCATCAAATCCACTGAACATAGGGTAATAAGAAATTGCTGGGTCAGGTGTCTTCAGAAAACCAAAACCAAGCGCCCTTACTCCTCGGAGATGTCCGTGGCGCTGTGAGAGGTGCTCCCGCATGGGGGTCAGTGGAGAGGGCTAGAGGAATGGGCGCATGCGGGAGTTACTAAGATAGGAGATTTGTGCAGTGATGGCGAACTCCTCACATTTGCGGCCTTCCAAGCCAATTGGGAGATTCCACAGGGTTATTTTCTGGTATATGGGGTGGTCACAGGGACTATGCGCAGGCTCTGGGGTCAGGGGGCGACGGAACCCCCTACACACTCTACAGGCGAATACATCAGCTTGGCTGGGGGTGTCCTTAAAGCGGTTTCATGTATCAATAGAGCCATCCGGCGGGACTCCACGGGGCCCCTGGAGAGCCTGAAAGATAAATGGGAGACAGACATTGGGGGCCCTATCACGGATAAAGACTGGGAGAATACTGCTCCGGGCCACAAAGGTATCCCGCAATGCGAGATTCCAATTAATTTGTTTTTACACTTTGCATAGGGCGTACATTACACATGACAGAATTAACCGTTATTGTAATCGGATGGATGCGAGCTGCCCCCGATGCCAGGAGGTCGGGGCTCGTTATATTCACATGATGTGGAGTTGCCCACAGGTAGAGGGGTATTGGCAAGAAGTGGTTCGGGAGACAGCACGCATCACTGAGAAGGAGATCCCATGCACCCCCATTCATGTGCTGCTCCACCTATTCCCTCACTCCGCTAAAACTAAGGTCACGGCCAGGTTTCAAGATCTGGCATACATATTGGCAAAGCGCAAACTCGCTAGCAAGTGGAAGGCGCCAGGAGTTCCAGGGATAGGCAACTGGAAAAGGGAGCTTGTGAAGTGGGCAAGTTGTGAACATAGAATACTGCTTCGGAATGCAAAACGAGGCATAGGGCGACTGGAGAAGGCGCAGGCCTTGGGGGAGTTGGTGGATGATCTGAAGAATGAGGACCGGGAGTCTACGCCTAGCTCGCCACAGGAGGGGTCTCAACCGGCTAGCCCTAGGGGACTGGATCAAGGAGGGACTGAGGGGAGGCATGACTGGGCCATAACACCCTAGTATCCACATACATGGTGGATTTCCTGCACACGAAGCATGGCACCCGCAGCTATAACAGAGACCCGGATCACGTATACAGGGGGAGGTAGCTTGGCAGGTGGGTCAGCAGCAGCAGGGGAGGGGGTAAGTGGGGGGGTTCTGGGGGAGGGGGGAAGTGTTGAGGGGTTAATGTGGCTGAAAATCACATATTGATAGCACCGCATAGGGCGGTAGGCAGGCATAGGAGGGAAGGAGGTATAGCGAGGAACGATGATGCCCGGTCGGGCTGGACACTCAAGAGGACTTGGCAGATGCTCCATCTTTGAATGAGAAAATGTATGTGAAATGCTGATTTAAAAAATTTCAATAAAGTATGTTTAAAAAAAAAAGTGGAACAATTCCACTATATTCTCCTTTACTGTGAGGACACACATGGCTGATCTTCAATTCCACTTCCCATGAAGCCAGGCCTCCTTCAAATATTTAGGAATATGGATAAACTGTGATAAAAACAACTGCCATGGCTGAAAACTAAAGAACAGTGATAGCTAAAATTAAAGATCAAACTAGGAGATGGATCAATCTTTCTTGTTCCCTCATATGAAGAATCACCTTAATGAAAAGGAGAGCTTACTTAAATTATAGTACCTATTCTATAATATTTATATCCCACTCAATAAACAATTTTTCAAAACACTAAGGTCACAAATGGTCACACTGGCATGGGCAAGAAGGAAGCGCAGAATTAATTGGGAGACCTTAACATTACCTTATGAACATGGAAGAGGTTGGCTGCCCCGGTGTTTGAGTTCAAGTTCAAGTTCAAGAAAAGCTTTATTTGATTGTTGAATAGCAATCATAAAAGCACACAATTATAAAATACATAAGCAATTTCAGGTAAAAGAAATTCATAATAAAAACATTACATAGAATCACATTAAATGTTACAATATTACATTATTAAAAAGAGGGGGCCCATTGTTACTGTGCAAAGAACATTCAAGTAAACATAAGTATCCTAAGATAAAACACTTTTTTCAAAAAGGCTGTGATTCTTAGAACACTATTTTCATTATCTAAAAGTTGTAATGACAGTAGAGTGGGGTGACATTGGCGTAACCCAGACTGTTTTAGTATAGGTACCAAAAACAGCCGACTGACAGTAGAAAAACATTTACTAAATAAAATAACATGAATCGTAGTTTGGGGGAAATATTATCACAGAGACAGGGCTGGAGGTCTCGTGACCTGTCATTCATAGAGGGAAAAGTGACTAATCTATGAAAGATCCCAAGCCTAAAACAGGTTAATAAAAACCTGTTGTAAGCACCGGGAACAAAAGATAAATAGGGTTGAATGTTAAAAGTAGTTAAAATCAATTGATTATGCAGGTCTGTGGGCTTTAAAATCTCAAATGTCATTCTCAGGGTGTCCAGCAGCATAAGACACTCTTTCCTCAGATCCTTTCTGGTCACTGCCTTAATGGTAAGAGGATTTGAAAAGTGCTCTAAATGGCAGAGATCCTTAAAAAATTATAAAAATATCTCAGCCAGGGAATCCTCATTACTCCTTCCAATTTCAAAATGTCTAAAAGAATATCTCTATTCAGTTTGGTTTCCTCTTTTGTCCATAGCCTGTGCCACAATAGCACAGGCTCTAACCTAATTGAATCAGAGATAAACGGAAGACCTAGTTTTGCGTGGCAAATACACCCCGAGGTGCCACTTGGAACAGCTAAGATGTATTTTAAAAAGGAGTTTTCAACTGTCTGGATAGGGGTGAGGTCGGCAAACCCCCATATCCCAGTCCCATAAAGAGCTGCAGAGACACACTTTGCCTTATATATTTTAATAAGTTCCTCTGAAGGTCTCTTGCCCAATTTCCTGGCAAAGATAGTGAGGGCAGATGTAGTGCGTAAAAGAGACAATTTTTTTGCTGCTACAGCTTGTACCCAGGAATCGTTCTGGGAAAAAAGGATACCCAAGTAAGAGAATTTTTTAGTAGCCTCAATCTTTTGTACTGCAATGAAGATGTCTCTGTTTGTCTTTAAACCTCTGTCACACCGCATACTAAAAGTTTTTGAAGAGTTTACCCTTAAACCCAGATCTTTCATGAAAAGGGTAAAACTATCCACAACGTGCTGTAGGCCCACCTGTGTGCGTGACATCAGCACGGCATCGTACGCATACAAGAGGACTGGGATTGGACGGCCAGCTACTTGAGGAAAATCTTGATTATCTTTACACAAGGCTTCCTCGAGCCCATTTATATACAAATTAAAAAAGAATGGAGACAGGACACAACCCTGCCTGACTCCACTCCTAATCGGGAATGCAGCAGAGCGCTTGCCCTTCAAGCCATAGCGCACACGTGCCTTAGCGTCACTATAAAAACGCTTAAGAAAATAAATAATATTCACACCAACCCCTAGATCTTCCAGCAATTTCCATAGTTTAGTGTGTACCACACAGTCAAATGCGGCTGAGAGGTCCACAAAAGCTAAAAACAAGTTTCCTTTCTTAGCCCTCGTGTATTTCCCGACCAACAAGGAAAGATTCAAACCCTGTTCTACTGTCCCCAGACCGGCCAGAAAGCCATATTGCAAATCGGATAAAATAGAATTTTCATCGGCCCAGTCCAGTAGACGTTCCAATATGACCAGGCCTACTACCTTCGTAATGGCATCCAACAAGGAGATTAGTCTGTAACATCCCGGGTCATTCCTATCCCCCTTTTTGAAGATATGCACAATGGTGGACTCTACCCAAGTTACAACTCGCATTAAGCACCTGCACAAGAAGAGGCCCCCATAGAGGTATGATCGACTTAAATATATCTATGGGGACCCCATGTGGGCCAGGAGCCTTACCGCCCTGACTATCGTGTAAGGCCCTCTCAACTTCCTCTAAGGTAAACATTAAATCCTTAGAATGAGGAAAATGGTTTATATCTTGGGCCTCCCCTGGAGGTTCATCTCCTCTATATGCCTGAGCAAAGTGCTTTATCTATTGATTCTCCGTGTTAGCTATCTCAATAGTAGGGCCATTTTCATTAGATAGGAAAGGTGTTCTAATTACCTTCCAGAGGCCTGCACTTTCATTGGTTACTGAAGCTAAGTGCAAAGCCTCCCAGGCCTCCTTCCTTACCGTATTTTTCCTGTCTCTAACCGCCTGTTTATATGCCAGCCTAGCTCAACTAACATCTAAGATATTTCCTGGTTTTTTGCGCAATTCCTTTTTTAGGAGTGAGTAGGCTTGAGTGCACCTCGAATCAAAACACCCAATCTGGGCTCTATTAATCTTGTGTTGCCAAATAAGAGACTCCCTTATTACATTTGTAATTGTTAGAAATGATGCTAATAAAGTGGCAGGGGTAGTATCTTCACTCAGGCATGTCACTATATCTAAGTTACATTTAACAATTACTGATTTAAGCATCTTTGTTTGGTCTACCATAGCCCATCGCAGGGACTAACCATTTGTGCTTCCAATTGCTAAGTTCTCTAATAATCAATCACTATTATTGGTCCCTAAGATTTTCTTGGATGGCAATGTAACAGTTAAACAGAGAGGAAAATGATCACTTAGTGAATTATCAGAGACATAAAAAGAATGGTGGCTATGTGCATGATTAATAGAAGATAACACATAATCAATGGTGGAACAGCAACCCCTGCCGTTAAATTAAAGGGACAGGGGAGCTGGTGATAAGCACAATTGATTAGCAAAACCAAGGTAAAAACTATGAATTAATTAATTTAACTGTTCCCCTAAGGCAGTATGACTAAAGTGTGAAGAACATGCACCTTCTTCACACAATGCTACACATAGATTGTTTTCAGCATTTTCACACAGCGTACAGTTAAAATCCCCCACCAAAAGTAACATTGTATCTCTCCTTTTACTTTTGCCTAGGAGAATCAGTGATTGAAACATATTCTTAATGATGCTACATACTAAACCTGGGGGAATATTGTTGTAAAAATTGACCAGGGCTATAGAAAACATTGAATCCAAGCACAAGTAATTGATAATAATCATCATTGGCGAACTCAGTTATATGTTTTACGTTTTACGTTCATACTATTAGATAGATACACACACAAACCACCCTTGGCTCTCCCGCTCCGACCTTCAACCGCTGGGATATGATAAGTCCTATACCCATTTAAATGGATCGCTTCCTTGGTCCAAGTCTCCTGGAAGCAAAGAACCTCAAATTGTAAAATTAAATCCCACCATTATTGGGTATTTAGTTTCGATCGGATTTCCGGCAATATTCGAAGAAACTATATGGCAGAGTGGGAGTTCGACAACAGTCGAAGGATTATAAGGGGGATT
Organism: Lissotriton helveticus; assembly: GCF_964261635.1. Taxonomy (NCBI): domain Eukaryota; kingdom Metazoa; phylum Chordata; class Amphibia; order Caudata; family Salamandridae; genus Lissotriton; species Lissotriton helveticus. The sequence goes on along the minus strand of NC_136061.1, from coordinate 1,512,959,186 downwards.
TGCGCCCTCTGATAGGACCGTGTTAACGTGTGCTAATTGAAAAGAATCATTAGGAACAACCTGAGCTCTATTTAAAATCTCATTGCTAGAGTCACTAAGCCCTTGAACCCTCTCACTCTCATATCTCTGTTTATCACCAGTTGCATGCCATCCCGTAACATAATTGGATTTTACACAAGTCTCAGAGTAAAGTCAATCGTTATCTTCCAGGCCACTTAAAACCTCAAAGCGATTATATATAGGTATATGATATCTTGGCTGCCTAGTTTCCAGGTAATTTTCTACTAAACATTGGGGACCTGAATTTGTTGCAGGTTCAAAGGGGCGATAAAAATATCCTAGGGGTAATATATTTATATCATGGTGTTTAACAGGCCCATTTTGACCCCTCTCAATGATAGTGCATACCAGATGTGGTGCCCTAAATGTTATACCAACACAACCTCCTCTTAATGACTTTGGAGATGTGCCGACCCTTCTGATCCTATGAACCGTTTTAAACTCAGAGAAGAGGGGATTTTTCAGGCTAGTCCTAGTGGTAAGGAAGTGAAGTGACTTATTCCTTAGGGTTGACCAGTGTTCAAATAGATTGGATTCTAATGGTGGAACATTTGCCAGAACAACCGTGTACGGGGTGGCTTCTGGGGGTAAATTAAAATTTTGTGATGTGTTGTAGAAATTCTCTTGATGGCCCTGTTGATTTTTACTGTTTACAGCTACATCGTTTCTTCCCCCTTCAGTCCCCCCTGTAATTACTCTGCTTACTGTACAAGCGGTGTTATTAGGATTTGATGTAATAGTAACATCCTTATGCTTTATTTGCCCAGCGGTTACAAGATTGGAAGGTGGACCCGCAGTATGATCTTTCGCTTCGCAAGGTAGCAAGCGTACTATTGGATAAGTGGCAGCTGTCTGTACCAATTGGTGTGTACTATGCACCAACTCCTCCACTTTTACTAACCGGGCTTCTATGTTAGTGATTTTTAAGTGGATGAGTTCCAGAAGGGTCGACCTCAATGTCTCTAGTCTGCCCCAAAAATTCTCATCCTCCGGTACATACTCAGGCATGCCTACTTCATTCTGCTTGGTGGAGTTTACCAAGGGCTCTGTGGTTTCACATACACCTTCAACCGATTTCCCTTTCCTCCCCAGTGAACTTGTAGCGACTTTACGCTGCTTTGAAATATTTTTACCTTATTCTTTAACAATTTTTGGTGAGGATTCAACATTTTGTGCATGCTTGCGTTTGCATTGAGCCTTTTGCCCTCTAGTTGTGACTTTTGACCCAGTAGGGCTGTGTTCAGGAGATGTTAATGAGACAGTGTTCATAGCTGAATCTATCGCAGCTTGTACTGGGGTACTAATTAATAATGGAGGAGTCTCATTGTTGGGTACTGTACCTGGTACCGTGAGTGTGGGAGTCAAGAAGAGTCTACTCTGAGGAGGGGGTGGTTCAAGAGACAGTCTTCGCTCTGTGAGCTGGATTTCATGAATGAGGACTGATTCTGCCCTCAGAAGGAAGGCATCTAAGGTCCCTGCCACAGACCTACCTTTAACAAAATTGCCCTTACTCATGCTTGGACCAGTACAAGTTCAAGAAGTGTTACAAAAATATAAAGATAGAATATTATACAAAACAAAATACCATACTCAGTCCAACGTCTTAGAGGGATGACCCAGCACTACCTCTAACTGTCTCTGACGGGCGCGGACAGACACGCCCGCGCCCATCCCGCGTTACTGAAACCCCAGCCCCCTTTAAGCACCTCCTGGTGCTCTCCAGCATCACTGCAGCTTCCCCTGCCGCTAGGGCTGCTGGGATATGGAGTACCTGATGGTGTCGGGACAATGGAGGCCACCCGATGGAGCCGGCGTCATGCGGGCTCTGGCGGGACCCGGGGGGGGGGAATCAGCAGACTGTAGCAGTGTGGCAGGTAAGGGAAGAGTTCCAAACAGAGGTCTCTCCTAGTCCTCCCCAGTGCACCCCCTGGTGCAAGTCGCAGCAGAAATTGAAGCACCGCGTGCACTAGTGAGTATACCAGGGGCGGGGTGGGCGCTGTGGGCTGCTAACTCACCGAGTCTTACCAAGTTTATAGTTATAACCGTAGTTATGACTATGGCTGTAGCTGTGGCTCCCTGTGATGGCACTCCTCTGCCCTCTGTCCTCTGCCCTCTGTAGCAAGCCTAGATCCTGGAACCAGGAACTGGGAGTCGGTTGCGGTTACGTCTGTCTGTTCGTCCGTCCGTCTGGCCACGGAAAAGCACGGCTCCTCCAGCTCCTTCAGCTCCTAATGCCCCCACACCTCCTCCTCCTCCTGCATTGTGCTTGGGCCTTTCGCAGAGGAATTGGAGAGTAGAGGCGCGGCTGCCTAGGGCCAGAGTGCAGCTCCTTTAACAACTCCGCTGCCTGCGCTGCCTGCGATCTGACCAACGGCCCCCCTGCAACCAAGGGCGGCAGTTTGCAAACCCGGGTAGGATCATAAACGTGGAGCGCGAAGCGCCGGCAGGGCAGTTCCTTTGCTCGCAGGTTCGCAGCTCGTCCTCCTCAAACAGTGTTTGAGTTATATTTACTATGTGCACAAGCACAATATGCATTATATGGGTGCACCCCCAACACACACTGCCAATTGGGCCATCAAGAGGGACACTGCACATCAAATCTGTCTAAGTACATTGATTGGACAGATCCCCCTCCTGGTGCATTCAATCAGAAATAAATTCAGTTGCCAGCACACAATCAGCATGGGAGGGGATCAGGAAACACTTACCAAGTCATATTTTGTATGCCGCTGGGCAATCTCTAGACCATTATCCCCTACACCAGCTAATAGCTGGGTATTCAACTCTATTTGGGATATGGAACTAAGGGTTAACCGCAACGGGAGACCTGTTCAATGAAGTAATATTTCTTGACTACTCCAGTATCACAGATACAATGTAGACCACTGCACGAGATATGTTCACATACTATAGGCTTCAAGCAATATTTAAAGCTAATTACCCTTCCTTTCCTGAAGAACATCCACTGTGTACGTTATCTTTGCTGATGCGACTACACTCCAATAGAGACACCTTCACTAGTCTACTCACAATTATGCAGATGGATACCTCAGCTATTCACTCTCATGCTAGAACTAGATGGGAATCCATAATGGAAACAATTCTCTCAGTCAAAGAATGGCAATAATGTTGGAACCAGACCAAATTGCTATCTCCAAATGGCAGACTGTGTTTAGTTCATTTTAAATATCTACATCAGACATATAGTCCTACAATTAAAGCTAGCAAGATCAGCTCTTCACAAAATGCAATTGCACTCTATGTTCTACCTCATGTGGCAACTTAAAACATTTTGAATCGGAATGTCAAAATATTGCAGAATCTTGTGACAAAGTGTGTGGTATATTATCTTCTATGATTGAAGCTCATTTGGATCCTTCTTCCAAAGTAGCCCTACTAGGGTGCAGTAATCAGATGTCACCATTGGTCTTACATTTTAATTCCATTGCCATGCTGCTTCCTAAAAGAAGGGTGGCATTTGCATGGGGAAGAAACAAAGTCCTCCTGAGAAAAGGATGACTGTCAGACCCAACATATGGTAATTGTGATAAAGTGGATTACTAGTTGAGATGGTCAGAGGTTTGGTAAAGGTGTTAGTAATTTAAAACCAAGCTCAAACCCTGATAGCTGTGACACAGAGCAGATAGGCTTAATTTAGGAAAACGTGTAAAGGATTTACAAGTACCAAAACAGTTAAAAAATTGAGAAACACAAAGCAGTAAAAATCCCACTCCAATCTATAAAATCGAGACTATCTTGATGAACAAAGTGACAACAAAAAAGCTAATAGGGAACCAGAGATATACATTTTTAAAGATGTATTACATTTCAACATAAAAAACACCAACCATGGGCAACTGGTCGCGCAAGATCAAGACCAGTGTAAGGCTTGAGGCCAACCACAATGAATCTCAATTTGGATACAAAGTTCAGGTAGGTCCTGGTCAAAGAGTTACCTTTGGGCTTGGAAGTTTTTCTTGAGAAAAGGTGGGTGTCAGCGATTCATTGGTGGGGCAAGCTGCAAGCTGGATCCAAGTCAGGGTTCTTCGACAGAAGGTTGCTGAAGAGTATGGTCCCAGTGCAGTCATCGATAGAGGTGGCAAAACTCCAAGTGGGCAAAGCCCGCCATCCATGCCCAGGAAGGTCTCAACGTACATCGCCTTCAGCTTGGTGTTGCTCTCAGTGAAGTCATTTATGTTTGGGCTTAGAAAATGTTCTGTTCAGATTAGCAAATAGAATCCAACTAGCGATTTGACATCAAAGTCTTTAGCTTGGCTGCAATTCAGGTCTCCTGCTGGTTCTTCAGGGAAAAAGTTGGCAAAAGTTTCAAAGTCCCACATTTTACAGTTTGAGCAGGAGGAATACACTCTAAAACGTATCTATGGGTCCAGGACATTTGGGATGCTACTTAGGGATTAGAACAGGCTCCAATAGGAGCTACCAGCAGGGTCTAGGGCAGATCCAATTGGAACTGTCCATCGGGAAAAGGGTCATCTTGCATGTTTTGTGTCCTTATATCTTAAGAGGACATTGGACTGAATATGGGAGTTCACTTAATGGTCTTAGGTATAAGTAGAAGCAGGTCTAGCCCTTGGGTTTCTCCACACAGGTCACCGCATCATGTGCAGTCCTTCTTTTGTCTTCTAACAGTCAATGTCAGGATTGCCAGGCAGTAACATCCTTAGTACCTATTACAGGCTTTGTTAACCCACTGTGAGTATTTTGTAAGACCAAGCATACGGTCTAAGTGGTGCATGTTGTCATTGGAGGGATTTGCTGATGTGCTTAGAGGAACTGAAACCCATGTTCTGGGGAACTCCAAGGGTTCAGCCACAAGAGGATTGCCCTGAACGTGCCTCATTGCTATGAGATTTGGAGTGGCCTCCTATTTAAACCATGCCCAACCACACCCACATGCTAACTATTCGAAGACTCACCTTCTGTTCACCCAGTGTCCTTGGGCTGTTGGATCTTGACAAGGGATACCTTCTGAAAGGAAAACAAAGACATTCAGACAACCCAGCTTAAACCAACTAAGGACAGTAACGCACTTGCTCAGTCTTTTATAGATTTGTACTTACCTTGATGCTCTCTTTGTTCCACTCAGAGAGACGATTAACGCCTGCAAAAAGAAGGTAAAATTAATTACTATAGTTGCATTCAGAATCTTCCAGGGTTTGACAAAGGACTGAGGACCCCTATTTAAATATTGGTGGTAAACATACTCTGTCACAACAGCTATGGAATGTTCCTACCTCCAACATTATGGGTTAACCCATCAAATTTAAAAGCTGGCAAATCATAGTTCGACCAGAGAGGAGACTATGGTATAAGGGCCATCAGAAAAATTGGCTATATGTGAATCTGCCTATTAGGTTGGGCGTACAGATAGCTGTTTTGTACTGACTGTCACTGCCAGGCAATCCCTAGTGATAAGGGGCAGTATAAAACAAAGAGTGATTCCCTTGCCATGGGAATGAGCTCTTTTTTTTCAAAAAGAAAATCCCACTTCAGTGTTTTCTTTTTGAAAAGAAATAAGAAAACAGTTTGGTGCAGGTCTCCGTCATGTTGACAGAGCCCTGCACCACACAACAAAAAGCATTGACAGAAACCGCTGTGACGGCTGTTCCATGCAATGCTTTAAGAAATGACCAACAGCTTAGCAGTCATTTTATGATTTAGCAGGAAGAGGTCACCCTGACTGCAATTCTTCCAGGTACCGAAATTTGTGTTTATGTTGATGAACTCATGAAGCACAGAGTTTTGGGAATGGTAAAGAGAAAGAAGTGAAATAATTAAACATTTTTTCACACTATTCAGGGAGAACCACTGAGAACACGTCTGTTGGTGGGTAAATTGTATCATTATACATTACATCTTGGTGCAACACAGCAGTGGTGGCTAAATGTTATCTCTTTCACAATTAAAACACTCCAGTCTATATATACCACTATATAGAGAGAGGTTCCATTTCTTCCAGCTAAGTGGGGAAAGAGGGAATCAAAGTTCACAATAGAACCAAGACTGAAGATTAGTTTAGAAATCAATAAGTGAGAAGGTGACCAATAAGTTCATGCTCTTTGTTTAGCTAACACACACATTTGAGCAGCTAGTGACTTCTGGAGAACTCACTTTCAACCCTCTGAAAATAACAGACCTGATGCTGTGGAAGATCTTCATCAGAAGCAAACAAGCTATCGATTGCCTCGCCACCTCGTTCTCTTGTCCAATTCCACGTTCCCCAACTGACTTCCCGAACCCTCAGCATCTTACCATTTTCTTGGGGAAAAGATGTGTGGCGGTAGAGTTGGGGCTTAGCAGCTCGTACAATCATCTTGTTCCATAAGGATCCGGCAGTATCCCAGGTTAGTGTTTTTTTGACAGTCCAGCAGTGTTCTGAAGAGTGTAATGGGAGTGCCACATGTATGCCCAGTGCCAGGCTGTAGGTATGGGAAACTCCTAGACAATCCCCAACCAATGGAGTATTTCCCCCGGGGTGACCCTATACAATTTTGCAGAACCTCCTGTGTGTTTTAGTGTTAACTATTCCCTGTGCTCCTCTCTACTTAAAACGAACATGGCAGAACCTTTATTCCCCTGAGTAGTGCTACCTGTGTCCACTAAAATGTGTCATTATGATAATGGGGTAACCTTTCCTGGTGGTCGATCATTTCTGGGGCATTTCCTCTCCCATGTAGAGTGATGCCTAGCTGGCTAGCAGAATAATGGAGGAGGCAGGGGCAGGTGTCAGCTGCATTTGCCAGTGACAGGGAAGGAATAATTTAAGGTTAATTAAGTTCCAGGGCATAGCTAAGATGCCCATCCTGTCAAGGAACATTCAACCTGTCTCCTTTGTCTCACCTTGGAAGACACTTGACACTTAATCAAACAGCCGTTCAGCTCTAGGGTTTTAAATTACTATTAAAATGAGCCCTTAAATAATTTTTTTGCTACTCTCAAACTGAAGTTAGCCATTGCCTATGGCAAAGCCAGCTTTGCCACAATGAAAAACAACTTTGGAGGGTTTTCACTGCCATGACATGTAAAACATAAAATATACATTTCCTAATATTTAAATATCAATGCTTATGGGCATTTAGACTAGAACCTCCTCTAGGTATGACTAATGAGTACCAAAAAGGAAGGCTTTGGTCTCACAAAACTTTATTTTGCCAGGTAGAATTGGCACTTTTAAAACTGCATACCCAGGCTACAGGGTCAGTCCAGGAGACATACTTTGCAATGCCACTTTAGTGGTGGCACCATATGTGCTGGAGCACACTATGACATTGAAATTAGAGGACTGGGTACACTTAGTCAGTGCCATATTGTGTGGATATTAAATGTGCCAATTAGGTGTATACCAATTTTACATAGTTTTAGAGCACTTACGCTGGGCACTGGACAGTAGTGTCCCAGTGTGCAGAATACAAAAAAACAGCAACAAAATCTAGCAAAAAACATGGAGGTGACCATGGAAAAAGAGTAATTTCCTACAGCAATGACTACTGAGTTGTTTATTATTCCACCCTACCACCAAACAGTAGACCTGGCAAGCACTGCAGACTTTCCTGACATATACTGATCCTTCTACTTAGGAAACCAGGACGATTGCCTCTTAAGAGTATTGCACTGCCTATGATTATAATACAAGTATTAGACACATGTATAACATGTACAATAGCTAACTTCTGGAGAGACTCCAAATAGCTTAACCTTGCCTTGTACAATTTTCCCAGCTCTGAATGCTAAAAATGTAACTGGCTGGAGTGGGCACAGCATCACCTGGACTCTGCCTTGAAATGAAAACCTACCTCAAAACAGCATGTGATAGTTGTGTTGATTGCACTAAGAAATCATGACTGCATGATAATAAATATATATGTATCACCTTTATTGTCAGGGGACTGAATGTAATAGTTTAAAAGCTTAATAAATACACTGTAACTGCAAACTGCTTCTCTTGTCTCATTCAATTTAAATTTACAAGAAAAGAGACCTAGGTCCTGATTACGAGTTTGTCAGTCCCTGGGACCACCAAACCCATGGTGGAGGTCCCTGACCACCAGACGGGCGGTCGACCCTCCATATTACAATTACGGTGGCTGGACTGCCACAGGACCGCTGCAATCACTGGGGATCCCTGATTCCCGGGATGGTGGCTCAGCAATGTGAGGCTGTAATATACTGGTGGTGCCACCATTTACCGCCAAGCATGTTACGAGTTTCCTCACTGCAACCATTTTCTTGGAGGTGAGCCTGCCATGAAAAGGGTGGCAGTGAGTGTATGAGGATACATGCAGGAAAGCACATGTTGTGCCCCCATGTATTTTTAAACACCCTGTCCCTGCACAAACAGAAATGCACAACACTGCATTTCTGCCTGTGCAAGAACGGGCAGTGGCACTCCTATCTCAGTGCCTTTTTAAGGCTCTCCTATGTGCCTTAATAAGGCACCGCTGTGGGACCACCGCAGGACCACCCACCAGGATTACAACTCATAATCCGGCGAGTGGACTGTCTCTGAGTTTGGCAGTCTTGGAGCAGTGCGCTGGCGTGGTAGCCCGCTCCAAGACCACCAAACTCGTAATAAGGCCCTTAGACACTTTCTTGTCCCAGTCAGTTTAAAGGTGCCAGAAATAGGAAAAACAATGGGTTGCACGTTTTGCAGGATTATATGCAGCTCCCTCTCAGATAGTCCACACAAGGGTTGAATTTGAAATGGTTCAGTACATACCCAGCAGGATCAAGCCCAGAGAAATTCCTTAGATTTTCTTTAAAGGAGACAATTTCAGCCATGAGCAAATATTTAACAAGGACCCCCTGAGTATATGGAAATGCAGTTCCTAGACCAGGGAAAAACAAATGAATGATATGTATCAATCTAGGCAACAAACATAATACAAATAGGAAGGGACTGAGCTACAACCTTGGTTTTTGTTAAAAAAGAATACAATTTTATTCAAAGTTTATCAAGACACATAATTTCAAGTAACAAATTCAATATCTGCAGTTCAGCAAATATGACACAATAAAATAGAAATACAAAGCATCATTAAAAAGGAAAATCCAATTGTATATATGGATGTACATAAAATAGAAACAAGGTAAAAAGAGAATGTGGCAAATTATATCACAATTTCAGCCATGACAAGGGACCTCGTCCAGTCAAAATTCCAACGGACTTATACTGTTCAAAACCTTGTGTTTAGGTACCATATACCAATGCCCTTTCAGAATAAAATATTGAAAGCTTATAGTAACTCCCCCACCATGGGTAGCTGCGGAATTAATCCAGGTTTTAAGAAAAAGGTGATAGAACATCCCATTGTAATTATTGACTAATTAGTCTGATTCTATCTAGGCTTCAAGATTGCTTTGATGAGAGGAGGATTTGGTCTCCCTTCTAAGCAGGTTTCCATTCAAAAGTGAGCACCGTTGACCAGGCCTTTCGCCTGAACCTTATAAGATGGAAATATCTAGTCGTCTCTTAAGATCATCTTTATATCGCTTTTGTCAATATGATGGTCGAATTTAACGTACTGCAAAGGTGTCAACTGTGGCTCAGTTTGTCTAGATTGAGCATTGACCCCTTCCTATTGGATATCCTTATCCGATTAGATGAAGAGACTTATGACCAGGTGAGGTGGGGAGCAGGGAGAAGCTTACAGAATACATATCTGTTGCCCGTGGGGTGTGACTGGGCTTCGTTCTTGCCCTAACCTTGTTCTCACTTTACAATAATGAACTAGTGGAACATCTATCAAGCTGTGTACATGACTGTCCCAGGTAGGGGGGCTGTCAACACCCACTTTACTAATTGCGGATGACACTGTCCCGCACTCTTATGAGGCTACAGAACTGCTGAATACTCACATCACTGCAATGTAAATACTGGTGGGCTGACGGTTGGGGTTTCGGCTTTTAAACTATCCCCCTATTAGAGACATATATGGATGCTTTTGTCCCACCATAAGCCTGTACTCTGCTAATTAAGGTACTCATTATGATGGCCGAAGGACCGCACCCGCCAGCCATGTTGTGGTGATCTGTCCGCCATCAAATGTGGATTGACTGCCCTCCAGATTAGGATGGCCAGAGGATCCACACTGCGACCCTGGTGGACGCAAAGATCGTTCGCCATGGAACCGCCACAGGCAATCGGATCGATTGCCTGGCAGACGGTCCAGATAGGGTAAAATGGTGGCGTTGCCTAGCAGGCACCGTCCACCATATTACGATAAGAGGGTCGGCCAGCCTTTCCATGGCGGTGGAACCGCTATGGAAAGACTGGTGGGGATTGGGTTGGGGGGCCCGTTCCGGGCCCCTCTTGTGTTGAGGGGAGGTGTTGTCATTTCCCTGCACTGAGTGGCAGGCACCGCTTGGTGCCTGCCATGAAATGCAGGGAAATGGAAAACATGCATTTTTACTATTGCGGCGGGTGCTGCAGCCAGCAACACCCACCGCAATGGTAAACATGCATGATGTGACCGCCACGGTGCCGTTCACATCATAAATGCATGTGCGGGACCACCGCCATACAGGCGAGCGGCCCCACTACCGCAACGATGGCGGTCGGACGAAAGTCCAACCGCCATCGTAATCGACCCCTTAACTCAGGCTTGGTACTTTACTGATGTACAAATGGGATTCAAAATGTTTGAAATCACATAATTACTTTTTTGTGTCAATAGTACTGAGGATGTTGAACATTTTATTGTTCTTCTGCCCGACCCATGCCAAACCCAGGAGGGCCTGAATTAGGTCGATTTGCATCACTCTGGGTAGTGGTACAAGACATTACACAGATGCTGATCGAAGTTTAAGATCTGATGGTTGCAACTCGTGGGCATTAAGCTTCAACTCCTATTTATTAGCTGTGTGGTGCATAAGAAAATCCGTAGGAATTTCGCTGCAGCAATCCAATTTATCATCTAGTAATCTATGCACAGTGGGTAAAGCAGGTGACAATGTTTGTTGGCCAATTGAATGCCATAAACCATGTATCTTGTAATGGAAAGGTACTGTAATACCAGTATGTATTAATTTTTAAATTCATATGTATAGTTATTTAAATATATTAATACGATTTTAAGTTTTATTTCTGGGTCGCACTGAAGTTTTATTTGAGTTATTGTGCTGTATGAACAATAAAAAGCTCCATCTGGGCCATCTTTTTGCTCATATACTAGGATTCAAGTATTTCTAAGTATCATTGTTAGTTAAATTTTTTGGCTGCCTAGATGTTCCATCCAGTACCCTGCTGAATGAATTATAATGATCTTTTATGTAGTTTCGCACTTGTTTTGTATTTTATTTATGAGCTCTGATTTTGAATTGGCACACAGAGGAATGTTTTATTTTTTTTGTGTGTGTTTTATGGGCTAGTTCCGAAATAAACAATTTGAAGAAGAAAAATATAAGTACATGCATCACATCATCTGCAGCTGGTGCACCGACCCCATCTGTCCCTCCAACAATGCCCCTGGATCTTTTTAGCAGTAAATGCTGCAAATCTTGCTTTGAGATAGTGTTACACAATTAAAGATTTGATAGGACATGTGAAGTTGAACCCTGATATGCTTTATTTCATACATCATTGCTGTGCTGTAAGAACTACTGCCAATCATGTGTAAGCCAGAAAATGTACAGTTTTCAATAAACATTATCGCAAGGTATGGAATCCTTCTCTAAATCAGTGACGGCACTGTGGGGAATATTATCAAGTGAGCTATCGCAATTTATTAGCGACTTATTTACAAGCTTGCGCTAACCCATGTTAGCGCTAGTTTCCATGAGTTAGCTGCCAGGTTTTTTATCACCCTGCTTGCCATTGCTAATGACATGCAAAGTAGGCGTTCTGGAGCAAAACAACATGGAAATAGTCGCTAACACAGCTTCCCGGTATTAACAAGCCTGCAGCAGACCCACGAAGCGACAAGAAAAATCGCGCTATGCACCCTTTATCGCAGGTATTTAACGTCTGCAAAATTTCTGACTTAGCCAAACATATAATGGGAGGTGGATCGTACGGCTGAGTCCACGTCTTCCCTACCCCAAGGATTAGATTATCGCTGCAGTTTTTACACTGGATTTCCAGCGAGGTGCACGGAATTCGCCGCTATCGCAGGATTTATTATCGCCTTGGAGATATGCGTTGATAATAACGCGATATCTCAGTGATAAGATCTTGCGATATGCAGCTTTAAACAAAATCACTCTAAGCGTGCTCTGCGATATTTATCGCAGTACGTTGAGAATATGCCCCTGTGTGTCATAATCAGAAACGGCACTACAAACATATATTGGATAGAGCTGATAGACATGTTACAGCTGTTGATAAACTAGCTAGTGCAACCACTCTTCCTTCACATCAATCGATACATCTCCAAACTGAAATATCTCAGCCCATCCAAAATGTTAAAAAATGATTCGCCCAAGTTAATAATACTCTAGAGGTTTTTCAGTTAATTCATGCATGTGGTGCAGATTCCAGCTGCATGTCATTAGAAAATGATTAGGCATCTACAATTATTAGTTTATCTGCAATTCATATACTGGCCATATGCTTAGAACTAGATCTTACCAGTACATTTGCTATGGCGCTTTATAACTTGATAAAAGTAGCATATAGCCTAATGCATGCGGATGAGGGATCGCTTAGAGAACTATTACAATGTGAGGTTTCATTAGTTTTTTAATTCCAACTACGTCTGACTACTTTGCATTATATTTTCAAATTGCACCAGAATAATTATGTTATCTGGATTCATGTCCCACTGTATTTAAAACAGGCTATCCCGAGTTTTGCATAATATGTTTAACACTGTAGCAGCCTGAAAACATATGTATATTTTATCAGCAAAGTCACCTGTAGTATGAAGCAGCATTATCTGTTGTAGTTCCTTGATTATAGTGTTGGAAGGAAGATATTTCTACTACAGTTGGATAAACTTCCAGTTAGATCTTACATAGGTATATGGGCTGAACAGGCAAGTAACCCTTTTAAATGTCAGCTCTGCAATAGCGGCAATCAAAATCTAAATCATGTCATGTTCTGCCTTGCACTTGCTGATACTCGGGAGTGTTTTTAACATCGTTTTACTGCATATTTAATTTCTATAGCTACATTTCTGCACTTTATACTGTCTGCTCGTAATGAATATGAGTGTTTTATTCTATTTAACATTTTAAGTGTTTTTAAAATATATCTTAATAGGAACATACCAGACATTTTGTGTTTGGAATGTTGATCTCTGTTGATGTTTAAACCAATCTTGAATAACCTTGAAAATTGAAAACTAGTAGTTTATCCGTAGCTGAGATACCTACTGTACGTAGAGAAGAAGCATACGTGGGGAGTGAGGTGCTGCTATCATTACAAAGAGGCAACATCAAATAAAAGGACATAATTACATTAGACAATGTAATTATTTGTATTTATTTACAATATATAATGTTTCTTTGTGACGTTTTGAAGGTTCATGTTTTTTGTTACTATTTCATATATTTTCAAGACTGAGGGCCATATTATCAGGAAAGGGAGATAAATTATCGCCGCTTTTATCGGCAGGAAACTGTCGCTAAAGCAGCGATAATGAGCTTGATAATATGCCCATGTGAATTCCCATGGAAGTCTCATAATAAACAGGGAGGGGATATTTAAAGACCACTCCTGGTTCAAGTCCCCAGCTCAATATACAAGACACAGAAGGAACACAAGGGGTCTAAAGCAACACGACGTGTGGCTGAACTATCCCACACTCAAATCTAGTTTGTAAGGGGGTACCCTAATTACCCTGGATAGCTTAAAAAGTGCTAAAATATGATGGGTCAGTGTACATGAAAACACGTACATACAGTACCACAGTCCTCAATCCCAATTGCTCGAAAGTGGATAACCATCAAATATAAACTTAATGATCAGTCCTATCATTTGGTTCTCCCATAACACGTGGTCGGTCCCTTGATCATCGAGAGCATTTAACCACGAATGTGCTAGTGGAGCAAGATCAAGTCCATAGGCACTTATGGACGACCATGCGACAGCCGATCAATGATGGTTACAAAAGATATATTAAAGGTGCAGTGCAAAGCAAAATTAGTGGTGATAGTAAAATAGAGTGAAATGTCCTAAAAAAACTTTATTCAACAAAGGACATACACCCCAAAATTAAAAACAGAACAGTGCAGGCGACAGTGGAAACAAATATCTGTCGTAAAACAAGGCCAACATGTTTCTGCCTCAATGGGCATATAGTCCCCCAGCTTTCATCAGGGCCTCTGCTCTAGGTATGTTGCTACTGCTAGAATGTGATGCGAATAATAATATAACACAAATCAAAAGGTTGGAACAAATACAACCTGTGAGAAGCTAATCCTCCAAGCCAGTGAATGCTGACGCGCATCTAAAAAGAGATGCAGAGAAACAATGACAAACTATAAACATTTGTGTGATAATTTTCCTATATGTAAGATCTAATCATGCACCATTCCCATACCACATTAGTAGAAAGTAAAGTTCTTTTGTCTCGCCCAGCTTGACCGGGGACTGGACCTCACCTCACCTGGTCCGTGCTCAGGTATACCGAGGCCCCGCTCTAAAAGTCAAGAGACAATAACCAGAGAGAAAAACCTGAATTCATCAAAGCCCATCATGGATAAACACATTAGTCCCTTGACCGCAATCGAGTCCGCCCACATGGCGTCCCTCTCTCAACTCCAACACAAGTCCCACAACATTTCGTATTTTAGAACATGCCAGCAAATTTATTAATCTTCTTAAACACAGGTAAAGTGAAAGACAAATCTGGCACACCCTGTCTTACTCCTGAGTTACTAGCACAGATATGTTTAAAAATCATGTATAATATGATATGTGACATCACTTCAAACACTGGGGCGTATTGACGCCCCAATCCGGACGCACAGCATCGATTTGCGCATTACAATAATGCCACAGTAAATCCATTTCATCAGTTTTTATTCCAAATGAATCCATTTTTTGTACAATTTCATTCTCGTTGGTCTGTCACATGTAAGACACTCGTAGATGCATTTGTTTCCTTAAAACGCTGTAGGAATGCACGTGGCCTTATCCTAAAGCACGGAATGCAGCATAAGTATTTCTCCTTAAATAATCTCTTTCACCCAATGCATTTCGAGCCAATCACGGCTCTTCGTCAGGGGTTTATCTACAAATGTTTAAAACATATCTGTTAGACTATATATTCACGATTAGTTATCAATTTGAGTATTATCCAGAAATTAAACAATGAAGATTAATGCATACAATTCATTTACGTTCTTCCCGCCAATAACGTTTTTTGCCCACTGAAATCAATTCTGCCTGAATAAATGCTGGTTACAACTTCTTCACTCGTTTGCATTTAATTAGACTTTCTCAACTTAAACGCCCTCTATTCTGTTCCTCTGAACGTGAATAAACCCCCACTTCCAACCCCAAACATAGTCCCATACCTTAAATAAAACATTCTGGTTCCTGTTCTCCATCCGGTCGAAAACCATAATCTGTGCATTACTGCCTCACTCCATTTTAAACGGCTGAGTGGTAATCCCACCCCTTTCTCGTCATTTGAACTTCCGATTCCTCCCCTTCAATGCAGCATACTACCGATCCCAAAATGCCTTACACAAGCCTTTCAACTGATCTCATGCTTGTTTTTTACGGGTTATTGTTCAAAACGGTATATTTTCACATTCCTCCCAATCGTAACCCCCTTCCCAGTCATTCAAACAATTTAACATTGAGTTCCCCGCCCTCCCGTAAATGTCATGTTAAACGCTGATGGCAGCGTAAATAACTTAATCTCCGAACCAAATCGCTTTCTTTGCTAGTCTGTATTGCACATTTCAGTCACAATGTGCGTTTGACAATATGTCCAACCCATGTTGATCCTTTTTGCTTTAAAGATGTAGTTCATCAGATCCACTTTTAGAGAAACGATGTTGTAACGGTCTGCCATGTGACAATGAGATTTATGTATTTTTATCATCTGTTGTTCCTGGGTGCTACTCATCGGGTAGGCAGTATAGTAATACATCAAAAAATAAATGACACTGTGTCATTTATTTTTTTAATATGATATGTGCTCAGTATCATTTAGATTATGTATTCCTGAAATGTTTCTATCTGTATGCTACTACACATGGGATATCCTTATGCACCTTCTTACTGTCCCATACAACCCTGTCTTACCTGTCCGTCGGTGCCTCAAAGCTCAAGCCTGAGTCTTTTGGGGGAGGCACCGACGTAAGGGGACGGGCTTATTTAAGGAATCAAGTAGGCTTGAGCTTTGAGGCACCGACGGACAGGTAAGACAGGGTTGTATGGGACAGTAAGAAGGTGAAATTTAAAAAAATGCAGCATTTGACATTTGTTTGCATACATTTAAACATTTCAGTGCATAACCCTCCATTAACAGACTTGTCTCCCTTCAGCAGATCTGTTAGCATCTTGCCTATTGTTTGGGGATGGTCTTCTTATTCATTTGACTCACTATTTAGTAGAGCAATAGGTAAACTTCTTGTTGGTAGTTACATTATGTAGCATAGCGGATACTATGCTACAAACGTTTTCAGGGGTATATTGCAAAGCTCCTCCAACATCTGTAATCAGAATCCATTTTTTTAAAGTTCGAAGGTTCACTCCACTACAGAGCTTGTTCTCCAGTGTTATATATTACCTCTTTAGCTGTAGTTGGATGTAAATAAGAAGTATCAAAGGCCTAATAGAGTATTCACTATTGCCTACGGAAGCAGAATATATACAATGTTTAAACGTTTAATAAACAATAATTTACATAGCATACCATCTTGAATATATTGTAAAAAGCGTTCACTTATGCTTACTAAGTCCTCAAAATCTCCTCTAGTTGAATGTTGTAGAGGCTGAAAATATAAAAACCATGCGGCATATTACCAAGCAATAGCGATAATTATCGCTATGCATGGTTAGCGGCTAAAATTATATCGCCGCGCTCCGACGATTTTTACCGCTGAGATACCTTGATATTATCAAGGTTTATCTCAAAAGCGGTAAATATCGGCCGAAATGCATGAATATCGCTGAAAAATCAGCGATATTCATGCAATACCGAGCTAATGCTCTTAGCCATGTTATCCACCTACCATTGGATAACATGGCTAAGAACTGCTCTGGGCAGGCGTTAGCTTTTGGAGATAATCGCGCTTAGCGAGATTATTTCCAAAAGTAGGTAATAGGAGATAGCAATGTTAGCGACTGTTTCCAGTCGCTAACATCTTGGCACACCCACTTTGCATGTCATTAGCGATAAATATCGCTGACATGCAAAGTGGGCCCCAAGATGATCGCTATCTCCTACTAGCTGTCGCTAACTGGTGTTAGCGACAGCTAGGTAATAGGGCGATAAAATTATCGCCCCTTTAGCGGTAAAAATTCTCGCTAAAGCGGCGATAAGGCCCTTGGTAATATGCCCCCATATGTGTTCCTAGGGTAATGTGCCACAAGGTCTGTGATAATGCTATCTGTGCTGCATGCATCCAGGATAATAGGTGAGTGTTGATATCTCCTGCCGCGTTTTATAAACTCTCATGCTGGAGGAGAACAGATATTAAAGTGTGCACCCTCTGCACAACCCGAGATATGTGTCAACGGAATAACTCTATCAAAATCTCCCTTGGTGTTGAATATTTAATTAATACAATTAGAAAATGCAATGAGGGAGTTTATTTCGGTGAACATAGCTTTGTAAAAAAAAAGAAATATCAGAAAAAGCGATTTGGGAAACACCACCTGCTTTAACTACTATTGACTGGTCACTCCCAGATGACAGTAGAAGAAGTGAGCAAAGTACTTAGACATGGGTGAGTATTGCATGACTGCTGTGTGTTTGTCTACCTAGAAGTGGGTCTAAATCATTTAACAAATTATATATAATTTGCCTAGACAAGCTCTGTTTTAAATAAAGGCTCTTGTCTCTCTTTTCAAAAATGGTTATTCTGACACTGAAAACACTTTCATGTATCCTAAACCACATGTAGTTTGCAGCCAAAACCATCATTCTCCTTGACATAGAATATAGTGCAGCAATTTTACTAAACCAGAGTTGTTTTCTAGCCCACCTTTTATATATTGCACCTGGTTTCCACCTGCTTCAATTTAGGTCTAATTTGCAAATTCTGAAACACCATTCCGACACTATTCGTAATTAGCAAATGGTTGATACATACAAATAGCTGTTCTGTATTAGGAAATCACAATTAGTGAATCAATGTTTTTTCCAGAGTCGCTATTTGTAAGGTTTGTGCCGCAAAAACAATGATCAACAAAGGTAATTCTACTATTGAACATGGATAACCTAATTTATTGTTCACTAACTACTCTACGAATGGTTAATGAACCACTAACGCCTAATACATTAGACCCCAAGAGTGCAAGAATATCATTACCCATGCCCCAGAATGAACGGGATTCTTTTAACACTTATCATTGGTAATGGTAGCTCTTGTTTGACCTTTGTACCAGTTTATGGAATATCTATGTCTTTGGGGTAGAAAGCTGGTCTATTGAAATAAAATTCGAACTGGGCTCTGTTATTCGAAAAACTGGGACTGGATTGTGTACTGGAATCAACTGGCAGAATGGCCGACATATATGCTCGTTTGTGGGAAATCACATTGACCAAAGTCCTTCTTAAACGATAGCTGGGCTTCATTACTGGAACAAAAGTTGTTTATATATTTGGAGATTGTTTACTTAATTTTCCCTAAATAAAAACTGTTTGCTGCTAGACCTTCTTCTGAGGAAGCTAATTCACTAAGCTTAGGATGCACTTTCATGGAGATGCCCTGTGACATCCGAAAGAAATAGATTAAATGCCTTTCCCCATAGAACAAATAACACAATAAACCCAACTTCTCATTCTGTAGGGCCAGTGGTGACAAATACTTCTTTGGACTTGTTAAACTATCTCAATTTCTTTTGAAATTGGACCTATATTTTCTATTTGGGGGGTTTTGTAAAGCGCATGGTGACGCAACAACGGCGTGTCCCCGCGCTAAGGAGCTACTTTCATTACTGGACCAAACAGAAACGGCGCATCAACTAAGCAAAAAGAGCAGTTTTGAGTTTAGCTCTAAAAATTGATTCAGATGGCTCAAGTCGTAGCGCCGTAGGCAGCTTGTTCCATCTAGCGGCTGCAAGGCATCTGAAAGATCTTCCCCCCATCCGCGCTCTGGACACCTTAGGAACAACCAGGAGTCCAGAGCCGGAAGATCTCAGGGAGCGGGGAGGCTCATAAGGTGTCAAAAGTTCTTGTAAAGGGAGAGGGGATCTCCCATTAATGATCCGATGGCACGTGCAAAGTGCTTTAAATTCTACCCTGCTTCTGACCGGGAGCCAGTGCAGAGACCGGAGAGCCGCTGCAGAAGCAGCTCTTCTGGGTAGTCTAAGCACCAGTCGGGCAGCGGCGTTCTGTAGGACCTGTAAGCGGTTAAGGTTCTTCTCCAGGGTGCCTAAATAGAGAAGGTTGCCATAGTCCATCATTTTCCAGTAATTTATCTAGACAGGGTAACTAGACTCTGTCAGGTCAATCAATAAATTAGGGCTCTTACTCACGCGTGAGGGTCTCAAGGTGCTGAGTGGAGGGGTGGATCTGTGGTTCAGTTGAAGTGCCAGATCTTGAAATCCTTCCTGAATTGTGACAGCGATGATGGTTGCCTGAGGTGCAGGAGCAAGGAGTTTGAGGTCTTTGCAGTGAGGTTGGGGAAGGATCTTCGTCCATTCATGGTCTTGCAAATCTGTGGGATGGTGGCCAGGGATAGTAGGACACAGCGGAGATGTCTGGTGGGATTGTAGACGAAAAGGCGGTGGTTGAGGTATGCATGTCCGGCATTGTGAAGGGCTTTGTAGGAGTGTGTGAGGAGCTTGAAGGTAATTCTTTTGTTGGTAGGTAGACAGTAAAGGTCTTCAGGTGACCGGTGATGTGTCTGAGGTCTGTGATGTTCAGGATGCGTCTGGCAGAGGCATTCTGGATGTTCTGCAGTTTCTTTAGGAGTTTCCGGGTGGTGCCAGCATAGAGTGGGTTGCCTTAGTCCTTAGTAGAGTCTACTGCTGACTAGCATGTGGGTGACTGGTTTCCTGGACTTAGTGGGGTCCACTTGAAGATCTTACAAAGCAGGCATGGCGTGTGGAAGCAGAAGGATGAAACAGAGTTGATTTGTTAGTTCATTGAGAGCGAGGAGTACAGAATGATGCTGAGGTTTTGTGCATGGTTCATGGGTGTGGGAGGTTCAGAGCTCTGCGGGCCAACAGTAGTTTTCCCAGGCAGAGGCAGTGAAGCCCAGGATGAGGACTTCAATCTTGTCTGAACGTATAATAGGCTGGCAAGCTCTGGCTGAAATATTTGAGTTCAGCAAGCTCTGAAATGCACTCTCACCAATGAGTCCTGGGGAAATAAACAGCATGGTGAGATGTGCTAGGTACGGAAAACAGATGAGCAACTTTGCTTGTCTATGGCTGCCTGAACGAGATCCGACATACAATTGGAATCGCTTATCCCGGGAAAAAGCAACTTGAGGCATGTGATGGTAGCTGCTTGACAGAACAGCAGTGCACACTCAGTATACAGTAAAAAATAACCAATTTAATACAAACATGAAATGGACACTAACAAGGGTGGCTTTCGGCAGAACGACCGGTGTGGCAACACTAGGTTCTGACCTGTGGAGGGGGGCACTGACTTCAGGGGGTGCAGTGTGTTTAGCAATAACTTATGATTGGAGAGATGAGGGGCACTTTTTCCCAGTCGTAGTGAGAAATCCAAGTAGGAGGTCATGGGGGTGCCAAACATGATAGTCATACCTAGCACCACCATCTCCAAAGCCAGCCCTGAACACTCATATTGAAAGCTTTTGAGAGATAGGATGAAGAGAAAGAGAAAGAGCTCGACTTTAGGCCGGTCTATATATAGAGTCCTAAAGATACCACTATATAGTTTCCCTTTGTAGACCTGTAGGAAAGTTTCCTGTTTAATGTAATTTTTATTGCAATCATAGTATTATTCTTCGTCACTGAATGGCAGCTTTAAAAATAAACAGTAAGAAAGACAGGATAATAGAAGTCTCCTCTCCAGACATGAAACTGTTTAACTACAAATGCATACCGATGACCATCATTAAGCTTCAACCGAGCAATCCTAAAACAGCCAATAGGTGTGCTTAAAGCACACAAGAAATAACACATCGGATTGCAGGAGAGCAGGGCATTTTCTTTTTGCAGATTGCAAATTAATATTTGTACATTTAGAAATTAATCATTTCCAGATACACTGTCCCTTCTGATTACAGAGCAGTGATGGCTTCTTGCATTAGCGTTTGTCAGATTATAACTGCATTTTTATAACGCTTTTGTTCACTACCAAATGTGTGCTTTTCTGGTTTTGTAGCACACAAATGGCAACGTATGAAAATGATGAGGGCTAGGGAATTCAGACCAATAAGAAAGTAACAGCTGAACTAATAAACACAATGTTAATGTGCACTTAGAAAAAACCAATTCCATGTACAAATTTCAGCTAGGTGAAGGAGAAGGTGGCAGGTGCAGAGCTCTGCTTAGATTGCCTGGCTGCCCCGTGTGCATCAGCTAATTTGAAGCGTTATTTTTAGTTCTCCGTTCATGTATTTCAGATTAGGGTTATTCTAGTGATTCTTTATTAAAAAGAGGAAAAAATGTTGGATAGAAAAAAAGTTTGTCTCTTAGAACGACTTGAACCAACAATTGCTGTTCAGTGTAAGCCTTTTAGTGGTCTGCGTTATGGCCCCAAGAGTGACAGAACGAACGTCATACTGCCTCAGTTGGGTGTTTATGACTAGTTCAGTCAGTCGGTGTGAAGATTGCGAAGCGATTGTCTGAAATCGCGGAGCATTTACGGAGTGCTGTTAAATCAAATATCAAGCCCATGGCTGCAAATCAAGCCAAAATAGATGGAAAAGGACATGGCGGGAAATAGTTCTTCTATTGTAGAAGCATACACTTATCTATCGTTTCGTTCTTCGTGGATTTCAGTACCAGCGAGAAAGGTTTTACGACTCCCTTGCGCTTTCTGTAGTAGAAAAAAATATATCTTGCCTTGTTCTTTAGAGACAAGCAAACCTCTAATAAAATCTGTTTTTCAACAGACGGATAGTTTAACCGCCTGTCTGACAACCTACATATCTCTCCATCTCGTGTGTATCTTCTATTGATTTGGTAGCGAATAGCAGACTGTAAAGAGAGAAAGCTAGTTCGAGTTAATCGCATAAGACATTTTGACCTCTGCAATGACAGGGGATTAAAAAACACGGTATCCTTGCTGTTTTATCAATGCTCAGGGTGGGGGAATATGCGATAGCTCCACCAGAAAGTTATTCACTGAATTCAAGTTTATGAAACGTATTCATGAAAGTAATAGAGGGGCATATTACGAAGCAATAGCGATAATTATCGCTATGCATGGTTAGCGGCTAAAATTATATCGCCGCGCTCCGACGATTTTTACCGCCGAGATACCTTGATATTATCAAGGTTTATCTCAAGAGCGGTAAAAATCCTGTGAAATGCATGAATATCGCTGAAAAATCAGCGATATTCATGCATTATCGTGACAATGCTCTTAGCCATATTATCCACCTTCCATTGGATAGCATGGCTAAGAACTGCTCTGGGCAGGCGTTAGCTTTTGGAGATATTCGCGCTAAGCGTGAATATTTCCAAAAGTAAGGCTTTGTTGATAATTGGAGATAGCGATATTTGCGACTGTTTCCAGTCGCTAACATCTTGGCACACCCACTTTGCATGTCATTAGCGATAAATATCGCTGACATGCAAAGTGGGCACCAAGATGATCGCTCTCTCCTACTAGCTGTCGCTAACTCGTGTTAGCGACAGCTCGGTAATAGGGCGATAAAATTATCGCCGCTTTAGCGGGAAAAATTCCCGCTAAGGCGGCGATAATGGCCCGTGGTAATATGCCCCAGAGTGCGGTAATTCTAACTTGACAGAGTACACTGTAAACATGAAAAGAAAATGGCGGTGTTGGGGACGTGTGGGCTGAGGCGGTAGGAGACCAATGTCTGAATATTTTATCAGTGTCACTACCGCTGCATGGACCAGAAGTACACGACTTGAGCATTATTTTCTAAAATCTATTGTCTAATTTCAAGACCTTTCTAAATTATCATTAACTCATTTCGTCTTCCAGAGATTTAAATGTTTGATCTAAAAGTTCAGCATGAACAGGTTTGGTGAGTGTGCTTCGTGGGTTACATTTGTGTTCTGGGAATTATAGGTGCTACTGAGTTAGTAAGTAGAGAAAAACTGTAAGGAATGTTGACAAGATGTGGTCTGAGCATGGATTAAAGGAAGGTGCAGCTGTTTCCCTTCTCGAGAAATTCTGACTCGGTCACATTTAATGTGGTCGTAAATGCCTGCCAATACCTTTTCTCTGAAAACAGTTTTGTTGCCACTTCTCCGAATTCCCTACAGTGTCAAAAGAGAGCCTTAAGCAACAGTGGTCCATGCAGGTAAGAGCGGTGGGGTGGAGCGGGCCAGGTTGGTGGGGGATTCAACAGGCGACCATGAACGGAAACTAAATAAATAATTATTTTTCCCTATTCGTCGTCTGTCGTAACCTTCCCCCACCCGGCCCCACCGCCTCACTGCTATTCCCTGCAAGGCTGTTCCTGGCCTTAAGCTGTTTCAATGGCCTCTTAATAAGGTACATTTCTCTGTGCATATGTTCGATGTTGGAATGGTGATGGGTGGTGTGATACAGCCTAATTCCCACATGTGACCTAGCTACTTCCCACCATCTCATAAATCATTTGCACTTCTTACCCCACTTTGGGATTATCACAGGTTCTTCCTTTGGTGTCTATTTTTCAACCACAGTTACAGTATATGAAAGTGTGTCCATTA
Organism: Lissotriton helveticus; assembly: GCF_964261635.1. Taxonomy (NCBI): domain Eukaryota; kingdom Metazoa; phylum Chordata; class Amphibia; order Caudata; family Salamandridae; genus Lissotriton; species Lissotriton helveticus. Next base: position 1,512,935,167 of record NC_136061.1, on the reverse strand, counting down.
TTGCTCTCTGAATTTCAGAGGACTATTCACCGTTTCTCAATTTTCCTAGACCAATGGTTTTATCCAGATGCCCGCGGGCTGCTGCTGCTGCCTTCAAAACAGTGTCAAATAGGGACAGAATTGAAATTTCTACTAATCATAGGAAGCTATTTCTGCATGATTAACTGAAAGCAGATTATATTAGGAACATAACACACACTCCTAAAGGCTTGGATATCAAAACATACAGTACTGAACTCAACAATTAACCATTCCAGTTCAACTTTACAGTATACTGTAAATCTATGTTCCTCAATGATAGACCTTCATTATAGAGTGGTCAGTACTGCACATATGTAGTTACAGGTGAAAGGAATCTCTTACAGCATCCCTCCTGAGTATGAAAGCATACATCCACTGAACCAAGTACACTTTCCCTAGCAGTAAAATATATTATAACTGTTTTACCACACCATTGGAGAATGTATGAAATATTGAATACAAAGTTTCGACTTGCCAGAATATCATAGTCAAATATTGAGGACCAAAATACTGAGGTAAGTATATATTGGTAAGTGTAGGTTTCTGTCAAGACTCTCACCTGGATTTTCTGTGAGAGTGAATGGAGGTCACAATGTAAGACCCCCACTTCCCTATCGTTTGGGAGGGCCCAACAAAGTCAAATCTAAACCCGGCCAATGGGAGAACGGCGAAGGGAGGAGAGAAAGATAGATGACGTCCACAGAAGACTCTGCTGTAGGAGATACGTCTGTCTAAGGCCGGTCTATCTGTCTCTCCCTATGAGCAAAGATAAGCAACACATAAGCAAACTTACATAATTATAGTCCCTAACTTCTGTCTAGATGCATGTTCATTAAAGTGTCTATAAGTACCGGTTAATTTCTCTTTCCCGTTTTAATGTGGAGTAGGAAGTAAATGGCACAACTAGCGTATCTAAGGATGAAAAGAGGAACAACTGATAATTGTGAATAAGCACTGAGAATAGTGGTTACTGACACACACAGAGGTACATATCACTGATCAGGTGCTTAACAGGATTGCAGTGTACAGCAGAATTAAACAAGAGAACAAAAACAAAGCATGCAAAATAGATCATATTATATCATACGTATATATACAAGTACTCCTGGTCGAAGTGGGGAATAAAAAGTAGGGGAACTGTGGGTGGAGAATCAGGGGGTGGGAATAACCGAAAATTGGATCAGTGGGCGGAGTCAGGGGTGTGGCTAAAAATCGCAAAACATACCAATTTTTACTACGTTTAGCATTTCACTGACCAGTTACAGCCTATAACGTTATTTAATTCAAACAATGGATAAACATGTTTATTTGATGTTTAATTCAGGAAAAAGCAAATATTCATAGGCAATACAGGTTTATGTAAAGCGTGCGAAATATAAGCAGGAACAATGGCATGGGTGCAAATTCAGGGTGGGGAGTGTAAAAATTAAGGATGAGGGGTCAAAATTCAGGACACAAGGTCAAAATTCGGGATAAAAATTCGGGGCAACAGGTATGCTTTGCAGACACATCAGTAGATGTCATGCAATAGTATATAAGTAAATAGGCAAGGAACATAAGTACAAGTCACTTCTCCTACCCCATCACCGCTCCTTCCCTGTCATTTCCCCTGCCCCGTCACCGCTCCTGCCCATTCACCGTTCCTGCCCATTACCGCTCCTGCCGAATCACCGCCCCTGCCCATTCACCGCTCCTGCGTAATCACCGCTCCTGCCCAATCACCGCTCCCGCCCAATCACCGCTCCCGCCCAGTCACTGCTCCCGCCCGTCACTTCTCCCGCCCCGTCACTTCTCCCGCCCCGTCACCGCTACAGCCCCATCACCGCTCCTGCCCCATCACCGCTCCCGCCCCGTCCACCGCTCCTACCCAGTCACCGCTCCTGCCCAGTCACCGCTCCTGCCCCGTCACCTCTCCTGCCCCATCCACTGCTCCTGCCCCGTCCACTGCTCCTGCCCCATCCACCACTCCTGCCCCGTCCTCCGCGCCTGCCCCGTCCACTGCTCCTACCCCGTCCGCCTCTCCTGCCCCGTCCATCTCTCCTGCCCCATCTACCTCTCCTGCCCCGTCCACCTCTCCTGCCCCGTTCACCTCTCCTGCCCAGTTCACCGCTCCTGCCCCGTTCACCGCTGCTGCCCCTTTCACCGCTCCTGTCCTTTCACAGCTCCCGCCTGGTTACCACTCCTGCTCATGCCTAATCAACACTCCTGCCCCGTCCCTTCTCCTGCCCCATCACCTCTCCTGCCCAGTCACCTCTACTTTCCTGTTGCCTCTCCTGCCCAGTCACCTCTCCTTTCCTGTTGCCTCTCCTGCCCAGTCACCTCTCCTTTCCTGTTGCCTCTCCTGCCTAGTCACCTCTCCTTTCCTGTGGCCTCTCCTGCCCTGTCACTGCTCCTGCCCCATCCACTTCTCCTGCCCCGTCACGGCTCCTGCCCCGTCCACCGCTCCTGCACCATCCACCGCTCCTGCAACGTCCACCGCTCCTGCACCATCCACCGCTCCTGCACCGTCCACCGCTCCTACCCATTTACCGCTCCTGCTCCTGTTCTGTCACTTCTCCTGCCCCTTCACTGCTCCTGCCCCGTCACTGCTCCTGCCCCATCACTGCTCCTGCCCCGTCACTGCTCCTGCCTCGTCACCTCTCCTGCCCCGTCACCTCTCCTGCCCCATCACCGCTCCTGCCCCGTCCACCGCTCCTGCCCCGTCCACCGCTCCTGCCCCATCCACCGCTCCCACCCCGTTCAGCGCTCCTGCCCGTTCACCGCTTTGGCCAAGTCCACCGCTCCGGCCCCTGTCCACTGCTCCGGCCCCCATCCACTGCTCCGGCCCCCGTCTACTGCTCTGGCCCCTGTCCACTGCTCCGGCTCCTGTCCACCGCTCTGGCCCCCGTCCACCCCTCTGGCCCCCATCCATTGCTCCGGCCCCCGTCCACCAATCCGGCTGTCGACCGCTCCTGCCCCGTCCACTGTTCCTGCCCCATCCACCGTTCCTACCCATTCACCGCTCCTACCCATTCACCGCTCCGGCCCCGTCCACTGCTCCGGCCCCGTCCACCGCTCCGGCCCCCGTCCACCGCTCCGGCCCCATCCACCGCTCCTGCCCCGTCCACTGCTCCTACCCGTTCACCGCTCCGGTCCCCGTCCACCACTCCGGCCCCGTCCACTGCTCCTGCCCCATTCACGGCTCCGGCCCAGTCACCTCTCCTGCCCAGTCACCTTTCCTGCCCAGTCACCTCTCCTTCCCTGTCACCCCTCCTTCCCTGTCACCCCTCCTTGCCCCTGTCACTTCTCCTGCCCCGTCACTTCAACTGCCCCATCACTTCTCCTGCCCCATCACTTCCACTGCCCCGTTACTTCAACTGCCCCGTCACTTCAACTGCCCCGTCACTACTCCTGCCCCGTCACTTCTCCTGCCCCGTCACTTCTCCCACCCCATCACCTCTCCTTTCCTGTCTCCTCTTCTTTCCCCACAGTACTCTGTCTGGGGAAAGCTCCTCTGTAATCAGTAACTCAGCTGGTGCATTGTGATTTGAAAGGGGATAATGAGCCAGAGAAGTGCGAGCCGCCCTGAAAGCTGAAAGAAAAAGTTATCGTTTTTAAGTTGGGCTATTCTTGCCGTCCCGGGATGCCTTTTTGAAAGACAGAAGTAGGGGAAAGGACTGAAATAATTTTTAAAAGTTGGGGCACGCCTTGGCCTTCCGATCCCGCCCACTTCTACCACTGCCTTAGTTATGCCCTCCAATGCACAAGCCAAACGAGGTTAGACAATTACTGTAATGTAGAGCTAAATGTCCCAAACATGCACCCTAAAACAATGTCAACATGTATATTTGTATGTCCCCACAGAATCAAACAAACTGCGAATTACTCCCACACACACAGGAAACTGCAGAGGAGATAAAAGATTCAGGTAAGTGTTTTAGCCCTGCAATCGTCACTGTAAACAGAAGTGTACAGGCGCGATATACAACAGTTAAAATTCAGCTTGAAGAGTCTTGCTTTGTTTTTGTGTTGCAGATTGCCGAAATTGGAATCTCCCCAGGACCAAGGAAGAGAGCTGAGCAGCTGGTCCAGGAATGAGAAGGCCAAGGTATCCAGAAGACGCTCACCATGACGAACAACGCCACTGGGAGAATGTGAGGAAACGAGGATGCGAGGAATCCGGTGAGTGTGAGTCACGACGACCGGTAGCTGCGAGCCAAAAAGATTAGAATGGCAAGCAGCTTTCTGTAGGGCAGTACACAGTACACAGTAACCATTGCGTTCCGCCCCTGCCCCATGCGAACGCCCAAACCGAGCGCGAGCACAGTTGACAGTTTACTATACTTAAGTCCACATCTATGGGCCTGATTCACAAAGGACGAAGCAAAAAGCACAAAGGACAGGCCTATCTTTTTATGTGCAGAGTTCTCCGTCTAGCTGCTGATTCTCTGCATACATAAACTTACTATTAAATCATTTGTCTGTGAACAGAAAAAAAGGTAAACCTACAGATAGTGTAAGATATTGCAGAAAAAAATCCATGCCAGTTTTATTGAACCTCTGACACCATACAAAGGCTCTAGTTGAAAAAGAAAAGTCACTAATATACAGATCTAATCTTTAATGAACCTAATGCTGAAACAAAATACATACTCCCCATACAAGTTTGCCAGAATTTTGACAAGATTTTACATTACCTATCTGACACTTTCCCAGATATATCCACGCTAGAAGATTTTCAATGTATCTCTAATTCAGTTACCACCTTATTTTCACCTAGTAAAGCTTGCCAACTATATGTCAAGAGCCACAGACGGGTCGATCCTGCCTCTTCTTAGGAATGCTGTAACATCTAAGTCTGCTAGGCTGGACTATGAGATAGCTATCCAAAACCAGGAAAGCCTCGATTCACGATATGGCCTTGGAAGATCTCAGCTTACTCAGTGCTACTCTTGATGAGTATTTATTCTGGCAAGTTATCAACGATCCCTCATTTCAAGAAGTGCTGGTTGCACACCTTGATTCCCACACTCCTTTAGATGTTTGGGAGAATCACTTTAAATCTTTCTATGGTTCTTCCAGAAACTACTTAGATGACACTGTAGATTTTCTTGGTAAACACGATTTTTTACTTAAATTAAATTACTTAGGGCCTTATTATGAGTACATTGATCCTGGGGCCACTGTATTCACAGTGGCGGTCTGACCGCCACACCCCGGCGGTCCAACTGCAGTATTATGATGCGGGTGGTAGGACCACCACCACCACCACCAGGATCCATATGCATATTTACACTAGGAGGTGCAATTCCAAGATTATCTGTGGTGCCCGCATTTGGGGTCTTACTGAACGCCCTTCTTTACAGTTAGTAGAAAACCAGCTCTGCAAGAAATTACTGGACGTCCCACAAAGTAGTCTTAATTATGAATGTCATGAAGAACATGAGCTGACCTATTAGTAGACAAAGTAAGCAAAGTATAATTTTTGCTCTGGATTGTTGTATGGTAGAAACTAGCTACTGCATTAAGCTGGAAGCTATCTCTGACTGTTTGAGAGTGGAGAAGGGTTTAGAGATACGCTGGTTTAAGTTTTGGGAGAAATCATGTGAGGACCTTCGCAGAAACTATTTATTGAAACAACTTGGGCTTATTACTGAAAGAGAGAAGTATTGGGCCAATAAAGAGTTTGCCAACTGTTCTCAATTAAATAGACAAAAATTAGGAATGTAATAAATAAGCAGTCATACATTAGTATGTTAACGACTGAACAAGGCATGAAACCCCACTTCTCACTTGGTACATCCACATATGATGAATGAATATTGCCAAAATTTAGAATTTGCTCCATCAGCAATAATCTTTCTTTCCCTAGGGACTGGAATATTCCTTATGCTTCTAAACCTTGGCCTTGTGACAAGACATCACTGTAAACACCGATGCATTTCTTTTTTATTATTTGTATACATTTCCTCGTAAAACGTTTTTAATACCATTGATACGTGAATAAGGCTTGTGACAATACAGGCTCACTCATTCTTACAACTTTAAAGATTAACTTTAGTATGTTATTCTATGAGTCATTTCTTACCAGCAGCAGTACATCATAGAAATCGTTTATCTATTTGATTTGTTTTAGGGCCCTCTTAATGACAACCTTTTGCCCTTCTATGTATTTATTATCCAATTACCATTTTAATTGATAAGGTATTGTACATTGCATTTTGTTCACTTTATGGTTGATGTTTCTTCTAAAATAAATACACCGAATGAATGATTGATTGATTGATTATACCCCATGAGCACTACTAGCCTTTCATCAAGGAAAAGCAGCCTCTTTGGTATATTGTTACAGTTTTAGCAGCCTGGAATCTCAAATGTAAGATCCTTTCCTGGTTGGAAAAGACAACTGTAAGGAATGCAAAGATGGCAAATTAAATATATCTTGCACACTACCCTAGACTCTTTCCTCAGTGTTAGACCTGGCATCTTTTAACATGGTTTCTTTTATATTTTTGCTTCTGACCTACTGTTTTTGACTGTTTTGCTGGTTTAACCCCTTCCATGCTGATGATGGCCACCGGCCGTCATGCATCATGGTGGGCGTGTGCTGATGAGGGTTGGGGGCCGTCATGATCCCGCCCACTCTTCAAAACCGCCGCACAGCACGAAAATTTGCGCCGCGTGCAAGGGGTTAAGGACTATGGTCACTTTATCAATGCTGTTATGTTATGTTATGTTATGTTAAGTGCGTTTTGTAAAGCGCGCTGTCACCGAAGCTTCCTGGCGCTGATAGACAGAATAGATGAGGGGGGAGCAGAGATGGCGACATCTAACCAGAGGTGGGGAAGAGGTGGGTTTTCAGCATTTTCCTAAAGTTCAGGAGGGAAAGGGAGGATTTGATGGGGAGAGGGAGAAGGTTCCAAAGCAGGGGAGCCAGGTAAGAGAAGCGGCGGCCGCCGAATCTCTTAGTTTTGCTTTTGGGAATGATCAGCATATCGCGGTGAGCTGATCGAAGATTGCGTAAGGGACAGTGAGGGTGAATGAAAGATTTTAAGAAAGCGGGACCAGGGCAGTGAAGTGCTTTGAAGGTGAGGCATGCCACCTTGAAGGCGACCCTTCGATCGACTGGGAGCCAATGAAGGCACGTAAGCAGAGGCTTAGCTGATTGCCATCTAGGGGTACCATGAATCAGGTGGGCCGCCTGGTTCTGGACAACTTGAAGGCGTTGTATAAGAAATTGCGGTAGGCCGTGGTAGATTGCATTAGAAAAATCCAGGCGGGAGAGTACCAATGAGATGACGGTTTGGGTGAGTGCCGCCGGGGGAAGAAGGTAACGGACTTTGCGAATCCTCCGGAGTTGGTACATGCAGGAGGAAACAACCGCTCCAACTTGGGCCCTGAGAGAGAGCTCGGTGTCAATGATGACACCCAGACTCTTCACGGTTTTTGCAGGGGTAGGGGGGGTCCAAACTCTGGGGGCCAGAACTGTGGACCCCAGTAAACGTGGCTGAGCCCTGGGAGAAGGAGCTCAGTTTTACCGGGGTTCAACTTCAGTTGGTTCTGGTTCATCCAGAGTTGGATATGAATCATGGCTCCATGAAAGGTTTTGACAGCGTGTGGTGAGTTAAGGGAAAAGATAATTTGTAAGTCGTCAGCATAATTGTAGGTGACAATATCCCATTTCAAGAGTGACTGAATGAGTGGCCGGAGATAAATATTGAAGAGGAGTGGAGAAAGGGAAGATCCCTGGGGGACACCGCAGGACGTGGGGGTTTGTTTGGCGGTGTAAGGGCCTAGGCGGACCGCCTGTGTTCTTCCTGTAAGGAAGGACTTGATCCACTCAAGAGCAACGCCCTGGATGCCTGCCTGCTCGACACGGTGGAGAAGGATGTTATGATCCACCGTGTCGAACGCGGCCGACAGATCCAGTAGGACGAGGGCTTGGGGAATTCCTGCGTCCGCGCCGCTCCTGAGTGTGTCAAGAACTGCCAAAATAACTCCTTCAGTGGAGTGGGCAGGTCTGAAGCTGGCCTGATTCGCTCGAGATAACAGGAGGATTCTATGAAGCTAGACAGGCAGCGGGTAACATGGGCCTCCATAAGTTTGGAGAAATAAGGAAGGAGGGAAATGGGGTGGTAATTCGACGGCTCCGACATGTCCGCACCTGCTTTTTTTAGAAGAGGTACCAGAATGGCATCCTTAAAGGCGGTAGGACAGATGCCACTGCAGAGAGAACTGTTCATTAGGTGTAAGACACTGTCTGGTAGATTGAGGCAGATACTCCGCAGGACAAAAGGTGGGCAGCAATCATTCGGAGACCAGATTTCAAACGAATGGCTAATTCTGACAGGGAGTTAGAATATAGAGCAGGGAAGGAAGTGAGGATCGAGGGGTTGTTCGAGGAATTATCCGGTAGTGGCGATTGGGGAGGTGAAGGGATAGATTTTTTGATTTTTGAGATTTTTTCTACGAAGAAGGAGTTCAGAGTATCACAGGCCTCCTGAGTGGGGGTCTGGGCTGGGAGAGTTCTGTCATCTGTGGTTAATTCATTCAGTACTCTGAACACCTCCTTAGATTTATCCGTTGCCTGGAAGATCCTGTTGGCAAAGTGTTCCATTTTGGCAGAACGGATAGCTGTTTTAAAATCTTTACGTGCGGCCAGATAGGATTGTGTGGCTGAGTCTGAATAGTCATGTCTCCAGGTGCGTTCTAACTGGCGTGTTTTTAATTTCCGGGCTTTAAGATCGTCGGAGAACCACCTGTGAGAATTCCGATGTCTAGTACAGGGGAATTTGATTAAGGGGGCGAACCGGTCGCTAGCCGACTCTAGCCAGGAGGCAGTATCTCGTTCTAATCCATCGATGTCATTAAGGTCTTGGATGACTGGGCATGAGTCAGCCAGGGCGGTGAGGAAGCCCTGGGAGTTGTATGAGCTCCATTTACGGGAAAAGCCATCAGGGGGACGGGAGTCTGACCGGCAACTGTGATGATGGTATCCACTAAGTAGTGATCAGACCAGGCGCATGGGAGTATGTCTGGTGGGGACAGTGCCAGATTGCAGGTCCAAATCTGGTCCAAAATGTGTTCCTTAATATGGGTGGATTGAGAGACCTGTTGGACGAGGTTCAAATCTCTAAGAGTCTCGAACAGCTCGGTAGCATGAGGGCCAGCGTTGGTGTCGCCGAACCAGTAGTTTAGGTCACCAAAGATAGCGAAGCGGGAGTGCAATGTGAGGAGAGAAGACAGTTGTTCGCTCACAGTGGTGGAAAAGGATGGCATGGGATGTGGGGGCCGATATAATAGGAGGAAGGTAAGAGGGCCGGTATTCGTTTGCACGCTGATGAGGAGATTCTCCACCTCAGGGAGGGGAAGAGAATAGGAGGAGATGGAATTCAGGCGTTTGGATATGATGGCCGCTACCACACCCCCGGGCCGGTCGCCAGGGCGGTCGGCGTGAAGAATGTAGTAGTCGGGGGGGAGAGCGGCCAGAATGTCTGGCAGAGATTCTGAGGTGGGCCACGTCTCCGTGAGTAAAAGGATATCAGGATTGGAACTAGAGAGCAGAATGAAAATGTCCTCAGAATGTTTTACTGACGAACGAGTGTTCAGGTATGATACCCTGATGGATGTTGAGTCCCTAGTCGACGTGGTTGGAGGTAGGCATCCGCCGACAAGGGATTGGTCAAGACGCAATATACCAGCAGCAGAGATGTGTTGCAAGACCATAGAAGATGGTGGTGTGGCAGAGTTCTGTAAATCTCTAAGTGCTTGGGGGGAATATCTGATGAAATGGTCAGCATGACGTGCCCTCTGGCCCGTCCTGGCGCGGACGGGCGCAGACGGGCTTGTCTTTGGCGCGCCTTTGGCGCGCCCGCTGCGCGGATGTGGAAGACACATGGTTTAAGTAGGAAGGAGCAGAAGGGGGCGTGTCCTGTTGTCGAGGGGGCGTGGCCTGACCAGGCTTCCCCACAATGATGATGTCACCAGGAATGGCGACCCGCGACAGCGTTCAGATCGGCTGTGCAGGGGAAGTGTGCTAGCGAGGGTAATGGTAAGTGAATACAGTTAAAATCACAAAGGAAATACAATTTTTAAAAGAAAACTCGATGCTCCCGGCTTACCGCCTCAGGAGTTCTTTCTATCTGTCAGCGCTGGGGTTTTGGCGTGCTAAATAAGTGGGGGCGTGGCCTGTTGTCGAGGGGGCGCCTGACCAGGCTTCCCCCCAATGATGATGTCACCAGGAATGGCGGCCCGCGACAGCGTTCAGATCGGCTGTGCAGGGGAAGTGCTAGCGAGGGTAATGGTAAGTGAATACAGTTAAAATCACAAAGGAAATACAATTTTTAAAAGAAAACTCGATGCTCCCGGCTTTCCGCCTCAGGAGTTCTTTCTATCTGTCAGCGCTGGGGTTTTGGCGCGCTAAATAGGCGGGGGGGCGTGGCCTGTTGTCGAGGGGGCGTGGCCTGACCAGGCTTCCCCACAATGATGATGTCACCAGGATGCTGACCAGTGCTAAAGAGCTCTGTCACTAAAATATAATGGCATTTGGTTTCTCCATGATTGGCATACATGATTTACTACTATGTCCCTAATACACTGCATCACATGGGCCCAGGGCCTGTAAATCAAATGCTACTAGTGGGCCAAAAGCACTGATTTTGCCACCCACTTCAGTAGTCCTTCAAACATGTCTCAGGCCTGCCACTGCAGAACTAGTGGGTGCAGTTTTAAACTGCCATTTCTACCTGGCAAGTTTACCTTTAGCCTGCTGCTTCTTGCCTGGGAGTGAGAGGACTAGACTTTCTGCATACTGCTTTCTAAATGTTCTCTGAGGCCTTGACTGATCTTGCCTGCTGTTGCTGAAGTTTCTGGGACATCAAAGACTTCGCATGCATTTTGTAACCAGCACCTGGAGTCTTCTGCTGTGAGTGCTGGCCTACCAAGAGGTGCTAAACCCAGTCCTGGGCCCTTGGAGGTGAATCTGGGGCAACAAACCTAGAAAATGTAACCCTTGATTAAGTATGGGTGAAATTTGTGAATTCGCGGTCCACGAAATCGCACGAAAGCAAATTCACGATCCGCAGAATTCGCGAATTCGTGAATTTTTTTTGCGTGTTCGCGGGGTTTTTTGTTTATTCGTGGACCGCTTGGAGCACACTGACCGCGAGGTTGCCCATGCGGTCGTACATGGGCACGGCCATCTTGTGCGCGTTGCGTATTTCCGTTTGCGGGCGCTATTGGCAATGTCGCGTTGTGTGCGGCACGCTATTACAAGTTCGCGCATGTTTTTGCGCGCTCGCGGGGGAAATATCGCGCGAACTTACCCACGGGGTCCCCAATGGGCACGGCCATCTTGTTTTTAATTCATTGCTATGGTCCTGTGCATCCTTTTTCAATCCTGCTTTAATCTTTGCCAACCTTTCTTTCTTTGAACTTTTTTTTGCTCTTTTTTGCTCATTATCTATCTCTCTATTTGTCTAGATCTATATTTTGTGTTTTTTTCAACTTTTTGTTACTTTATAACTCCTTTTTTGGTTTAGCTCTCTCATTCATTTTTATTTTCTTTCTTCCCCCTCTTCTTTTCTTCTTTCGGCCAGGACCATGGCACAGGGAGCCGGCAAATCAAAGGGAAAGGGTCCTGCACCCCGTAGCCGGCTCCCTTGCAGGAGATTGAGGGGAGTTGATGTAGTGGTCAGGGAGGAATTCACCGCGGTGGAGGTGGCAGCCCTGGTATTTTTTGTTCAGCGCCACCTCCCTAAGACCGTGGCAGCAGGGGGCAGGTCCGGTCAAGGGTATATCCTCCGGGAGTGTCACCAGCGGTGGGATAAGGTGTGCCGGGCCATGCGGAGGGAGTCGGGGGTCCGGCGCACCTACGACCAAGCGACGCACCGGTGGGTCGACGTCCTTGACCGGGAGCAGGACCTGATCCACCTGCTAGGTGTGGAGATCCCTGGCCGTGGTGAGTAGCTATTTAATAACTACTTTGCTTTTTTCTGCTCTGTGTTATATTGCTCATATATGTTTTTCCCGAAGAGCAAGAATGATGCAGATTCGATTACATTGCAGGTAAATTAATGTTTAAATAGCTTCTGTGATTGCAGGTGCTCGCCTGCTCAGTGGGGTTGCTCCAATGCTTACTTGTTTGCAACTTTGTGCTCATTTGAGCAGAACTGCGTAATGCTAGAGAGACTAGAGACTCAAGTTTAGTCCTTCCTTTGTACTCCTGCTGCCACTAAGAAGAAGAGATCGTGATGGATTGATAGGTTGAGTATATTATGACTTGTTATTAGTAGTAGTAGTAGGACATTTTGTAGTGCTCTGCAATCATGATGACGGACTGCGTCTGTCATGTCGCGTGCTGCTGAGTGCTGGCAGCCGTAGTAGAACCTTTTTGTTGTTGGTTTAGTTGGTGATTGACATAACTTCCCAAATAGACGGCCTGCGAATCCAGCAATTCTGTACTAGTAGTATCCTCCTAGTTGACCAGATCAGATAGGTTAATACATGTAGTGCAATTGTTGCTAATTTGTTTCCCCGAGATAATTTTAGATTGTGGTCAAAGAAATCAAATATTTCAAAAAAACAATCATCCATGTTGTGTTTCTTTATTTCATGATCATCATCAGCACCTCCCAGGGGCAAGGCGACTAGCAGCACCATTGAGACTCCGGTGGAAGAAGGTGGACAGTCACAGCAGTCCCTTGCAGGCTCTTCTGCTGGCCTCAGTAAGTTGTTCTATTGTTATATTAATACTTATACTTCCCTAACTTTTACAGCTCATATTCATTACAAACTGTTTCCTAATTCTATTTTTTACAAAATAGTCTTTGATCTTCTTCTAATCTAGACTACTTTCTACATTCCTATCCTGCCTCTACCATCACTCTCTGTGCTACTGCTTTTCACGACTATGAGTTGGTCTGTGTAGGAAGCTAAGCTTGCCCAGTCGGCAAACGGTGTAAAACAAAACTCTGACCCAGAACAGAAGTTGAACCCCCAATCACCTGACCGACTATGTAGTGTGTCTGACCAATGATTTTATGACCCAGAACAACAGAAGAAGACTACCGCCGAGTCCCGGCCTATCTGAGTCACTGAAACATGACTTCCAAGTGAAGTAGTTCAAACCCTTCCGCTCACTCATTTGTGAACAAAAACCACATAGTGTTTGTTAGTTTTAAAGTTTTATTTTCAATTAAGAAATGAAAAATTTTATTTTTATTTTTAATAGCGTAGTATTCGGAGCGAGCACTGCTGATAGATGACGTTAAAGTTTAAACAACATTCCCATGAATCAAATTACTTTAACGTAATAGTTAACAGACACATGAAATTATAAGAAAAACTGTGCGGGAGCCACCACCTTCTTTAAAGTACTTAAAGTACTGCTGGTGATGACTTACTAGTAGTTGATGTATCGTCCTGTTGGGAGAAGGGCAATGTAATCTTCTTTCTGTAATTAGAAAAATTGTGCACGTTAAGGAAGCATTCATCAGTTGTCCTAAGAAGTGTAGCATTTAATGGAATAAGCATATAAAAAGTTAACACCCTCCCCTAAACCGCTACTATTTATCAATCTCAGTAATAAAAAATGTGTTATGTAACATTTCCTTCCATTACGAGACGAAATAGGGGGTTGTGTATGGCATCTGAAAATATGACATATTTTTTCTAGACGTCACAACATCTGATGCGGCACAGCTAACCACCAGTGCCGGGGCCAGCACTGCGGAGGGCTCCTCTCTAGGGGCAGATGCGGCGGCGCCACCAGGACGAGATGGGGGGGAAGGCTCAGCGGTGGCAGATGGTGGTAAGTTATTATACTCCTTACTTATTGACATTTTTGAGTAGGCTCACAAAGGAGTGTATGATGTACTGTACAGTACACTAGTACAAGTACACTGTACTATTAAGAACAGTTAATAATTTAGAACTACTTTTTTGGCTATCACGGAGAAGACAGTCAACCTTGACTTGTAATAGCATTAGCAGCGGTACTTCTCGGGTAAGCAATGGCCCCCTCTATTTGACTTCAACTCAGCTGGCAAACTTTTATCGTGAAGCCAAGTCATATCAGATGTACTTTAGGGATGTGAAGAACGAAAAGTGAAAGAAGGGTGAAACGAAGGACGAGCGAGTCTTAACATTTATGACTGTAAAGAATGGTGTTTTTGAATGCAAGTCAAGAGTAGAAGACGGTGGTTTCCAAACTATATTGAAAAGGGTATTAGTTGGTTGTTGAGAAAAAGAGAACTCGGGAAATTTGAGACATTAAGAAGAATGATAGACGTACTTTGGAAGCCTGGATGTCATCTTCTTTTTCCTCATCGATAGCAGAGGTGTATGATGTAGTAGAGCAGACGCTGAGTGGATAAAGATTATTACTTTGAACAGCATGTCCGTGCCAGAGTAGCAAAACCGAGGAAATACAAATACTAGAATTTGTGATTGATCACATATACTCCCTGCCTTGACTAACAGTACAGTACTTTACTTTTCAAGCGCAGCATCTATTGGGTATGGATTGTATAGTTGACAACATTATATCAAGTCAAGTCCCTTCCTTTGCCAATTATGGGTTCCACACTCACTCCCTATGGAATAATTTTATTTCAGCTGTGTCATGGGTCTACTATCGCTGTAGTTCACTCAATCTATCAAAACAAAGCACCTAAAGGCATCCATCATATAACCAAAGAAAGATCATGTGATCGGCAGGATAATGATATATGATCAGAATTGAATAATCTCCAATCTTCTTCTGTTGTAGTAAAGGCCCGGGGGGGCAGTGCAAAAGATATAATTACATTGAGTAGTAGCCCTTGATGTAACGTAGTATGGCCAGTGGCAGAGCCACCCCTATAGAAAAGTAAGAGCTTCCTATCTCCACCTGTATGTACTGCTTAAAGTACTGCGAGTCTGCGTTATCATGGCTTGTGTCTGTTTTTCTTGGGTGCAAGCTGAGTGACCTGCCATGCCGGCTACCATAAGTTCATGTACCACTAATTTCTTTTGCAAAATAAGAGAAAAAAAACAGAAGACTTTTTTTAGTACTCTCTGACTATGTATGTAATGTATTAGTGAGTCCATCCATAGTCCTGCTAGTGGAATTTCTGAAACTTCCAGTAATGTCACAGGCCTACAAAGACGGAGGAAAGATACATGGCAAAATGTTATACTGTGTTTGCTACTTGCTGGTGTTACTGAGAGTCAACTTTCAGTAAAATTATTTTGACTTTATGTTAAAGACTATTGGCTACAGTATTTTTCTTTCTTTCTTCATACAGATGCTACTCCAACAAAGCTCACCCGAAAGGAGATGGCTGTCCAGGCCAGGGCCCGTAAGCTGAAGGCTATTTGTGCCAAGTATCGGCGGCTGTAGGCTCGGGAGCAGGAGGAGGAGAGAGCAACCACTGCATCCTCCTCCAGTGCCCCCGTGTCCACCAGCCAGAAGCCTCCAGCCAAACGGAGCCGTGGCCCAACAGCCTCCCGCCGCCGCCGCACAGCAACAACACGATCAGCTACCCCCCCCCCCCAGATCCTGGATGGTACGTCACCGCCGCCTCAGTAAGAGAGTGGAATACCTGGAGCAGATGGCCAAAAAACATCAGCGACAGCTCCGCAACCTCCGCAAAGAGCTGCGGGACGTGCAGCAACAGCTGTCCACACTACGCCACCGGAGGAAGTGACTGTCCCTTGCCCCTTTTTTAAAGACTGTTGGGGGGGTGGGAACTGGGTGTTTGGGAAAGGGGACTTTTGGACTTTTGGACATTGGTTGGAGTTAGGTAGGGGGGTGAGTTGGGTTAATTTATTTTATTTTTGTACTACATAGATATATTCCTTAATAATTATTTTTCAAACCAGAACATAGTATACGCGTTCATATTATTTTGCGTGGGGGTGGGCGGTGGTTACTGGACGTTTGGTTTCTTCCAACTTACCAGCATGAATGAAACATCTAGTCCTGAAATGTACCAAAGTGCCAGTAACCTAGTTAGTGAAATCAGTAGCCCTACTAGTACTTTACTAGTAGTACTGCCAGTCTCTGCTCTCCTCCCAGTCCTAGCCCATTATTCTACCTTTCCAAAATGCTTATCTTACCTGTGATTCATGTTTCAGAATAGGGGTAGCCACAGGGCTGCCTGCATGGTAAATGTTGATTAAGGTTGGTTGTTGACATGTTTCCTCGATGGATGAAATATCATTGTTGTGCTGGTAGTAGTAGTGGTACACACTGGCAGTAGCAGCATATGAAAAAAAAGAAATAAAACATTGAGTGGCCTGAGCGTAGCATTAGAAACAGTACGATAGATAGTACGCTACAGAACAGTGCCCTAAATTGTAGCCTAAGCAGTGCTAAAGTATTCTAAATATAACTTTACTAGCTTCGTAGACTATGGCTACTATAAGAAATATTATGAAGGCAAAGGATACTTAAACATAAGAATTAACCATTTGATTAGTCATGTGTACGAGCATGATGTTTGATGCTCAATTCACGATGTCGCACATGAAATTCCATTTTCCAACATGTTTCTGGTGCTCCTTAGACGGTATCCTCCCCTGCAAGTGTGTGAAATTTCTTGTTGTCAGTCATACCTCAATGAAAAACCACACAGCCCGGGGAAGAGGGTTGGGGTTTTTGAAGATTGGATAGGAATGGGGTTTTTTGGGAAAAGTTTTGTGGAGAGAAGAAAAAAAACACTGCATGGGCAAACAACAAATGAAGAGAAACACATTTTTGGATTCAAAGATATCCATAAATCTTTTACGGGACATAAAGGTAGTGCACTACTGCATAAAAATAGCAAAGAAATGTATGAAATAGCTGGAGAGATGACTTTGAAGCAGAGAACAAAGAAACGCACCTAGTCACATTTGTCGAAGTTCAAGTTTTTTACAACAATAACATTCAAAAGATAAGGAGAAGTTAAGAGAGAATACTGTAACTTTATGTTGTAGTTGTCCTGTTGAATTGGTGAAGTTGCATGAATCCTGCCATTCCTCTCATTCGCGATCTACTCCTCCATTCCATCTTACGCTCCGTCGATGAATATTGGTGACCAGACACACTGTCCACTGGCTGCCTGATAAGTAATTGCGGATTACATCTGAGTTCAGCGTTTGTTCCATGGCACAGAGTAAAAGCCGTCTTGTCATTTTTGATGGGAAAAAACAGTAAGTGAACCAGTTAAAAAAATATAAGGTACGTTGTGTAGTGCAAAAATAACACTTTCAGTTTCAGAGTCGACAGTGTTAAAAAACATACAAGCATCATTCCAAAAGTGCGTACTCTGAGTCTCCTTTTCAAGGATAAATAAGTGTGGGCGAAATTTGAGGATCTTTCCTCTCAAGCTAGGTGTAAAGTGTAAACTGCGATTTTAGAACCCTAACCCTAACCCTAACCCTAACCCTAACCCTAACCCTAGGCCCTAACCCATTTTTTCACCATTGATTTAGTCCAAACCACTTGATTCCGATATTAGACCTTCCCAGCAATGCCCCAAGACCCGCCAACCCACGCGCAAAAAAGCAGAACGCCCCCAAACAGGCAAAAAGCAAAAATGGAAAATCTCGTACTTAGAATATTTTCGGCCTTATTTCAATTCTGTCCAAACGCGCTCTGCAGCTAGGCCATAACTCCCCTTTTCCACCATGGATTTCCTGTAAAACAAATGCAATCAAAATTAGACTGTGCCAGCAGTGCTCCCAGACCCCAAAACCCACCCCTAAACACCAGGAACCCCCCAAACAGCCCCCCAAAAACAGGCAAGTGAGCAAAAACGGAAAAATAATTTCACCATGGATTTTGTTCAAACTATTTGATTCAGATATTAGACCTTCTCAGCAATGCCCCCAGACCCGTCAACCCAGGCGATAAAAAGTAGAATACCCCCAAACAGGCAAAAAGCAAAAATACAAAAACGGGGACTTAGAAATACTTAGGCCCAGTTCCAAAATCACTCCATGCGCGCTCTGCAGCTAGGCCCTAACTCCCCTTTGCCACCATGGATTTTCTTCAAACCACTATCAATCAAAACTATCCATACCCAGCGTTGCTCCAAGATCCCCCTATCCCCCCAAACACCAGGAACCCCCCCAAGCAGAACCCCGAAAACACGAAAGTGAGCGAAAACTCTGAAAAGTGAAACACTTTTTCACCATGGATTTTCTCCAAAACACTTTTATCCGGTATTAGACCTTCCCAGCAATGCCCCCAGACCCGTCAACCCAGGCGAAAACAAGTTTAACACTCACACTTAGAAATATTCAGGCCTCATTCCAAAATCACTTCAAGCGCGCTCTGCAGCTAGGCCATAACTCCCCTTTTCCACCATGGATTTTCTTCAAACCACTATCAATCAAAACTATCCATACCCAGCGTTGCTCCAAGACCCCCAAACCCCCCCAAACACCAGAACCCCCCCCCCCCAAGCTGGCCCCCAAAAACACAAAAGTGAGCGAAAACTCTGAAAAGTGAAAAACTTTTTCACCATGGATTTTCTCCAAAACACTTTTATCCGGTATTAGACCTTCCCAGCAATGCCCCGGACCCGTCAACCCAGGCGAAAACAAGTTTAACACCCCCAAACAGCCAAAAAGAAAAACCGGGAAAACTCACACTTAGAAATATTTAGGCCTCATTCCAAAAGCACTCCAAGCGCGCTCTGCAGCTAGGCCATAACTCCCCTTTTCCACCATGGATTTCCTGAAAAACAAATGCAATCAAAATTAGACTGTGCCAGCAGTGCTCCCAGACCCCAAAACCCACCCCCAAAACACCAGGAACCCCCGCCAAAAACAGGCAAGTGAGCAAAAACGGAAAAAATAATTCACCATGGATTTTGTCCAAACCACTTGATTCCGATATTAGACCTTCCCAGCAATGCCCCCAGACCCGTCAACCCACCCGCAAAAAAGTAGAACCCCCCCAAATAGGCAAAAAGCAAAAATGGAAAATCTCATACTTAGAATATTTTCGGCCTTCCTTCAATTCTGTCCAAACGAGCTTTGCAGCTAGGCCATAACTTCCCTTTTCCACAATGGATTTTCTTCAAACCACTTGCAATCAAAATTAGACCTTCCCAGCAGTGCTCCAAGACCCCCCGACCCAGCACCGCAAATCTAGAACACCCCCAAAGAAACCCCTAAAAACCTGCAATACTGGTCTATTCAAAACATGGCAAATTGCGCTGTTCACAAAAACCACAAAAAACAAACAGCAATTGGTTTC
Organism: Lissotriton helveticus; assembly: GCF_964261635.1. Taxonomy (NCBI): domain Eukaryota; kingdom Metazoa; phylum Chordata; class Amphibia; order Caudata; family Salamandridae; genus Lissotriton; species Lissotriton helveticus. Next base: position 1,512,915,933 of record NC_136061.1, on the reverse strand, counting down.
AACAGAGACATACAGCCATTGCTGTCCACTGCATGCCATCTTCTCATTATTCATTACCTGTTCTACTTTTTGTTCCCATCTTCTTCGGAAAGTGAGGACCCACAGGGCATCATCTCCTGTCAATTTCAGAAGTAAGTCTGTCAACAATCAGCAAGCATGTAGTCAGTCAGTTATTTCAGTCCCACTTGAGGGGACTCGTCTACCAAGACAAAGTTTATTTATTCTCCATAATCTATCCATCTGCCTTGAGGGAAATGGATAGGGGGAGTCTGGAGGAGGAGGATAGAGGAGCATGATTGAGTTGTGAACTTGTGAACATCAGGAATGCAGACTGCGGCACCTTCAAATCAATAAGGAAAATAAGATGAAGACAGTGCTGATGATGGACTTGTTGTGATTAGGTGATTAGAGTTTTGTTGTGGTAAAAGTTGCAAAACAAAGAAAGACACACAGGAATAAAAGTGAACAAGGAGGAAAAAAGGAAGTAATTTTCAGGCCTCGGTGTCAGGGAAGTAGAGCTCATCCTCAAAGTCTATGAATTGAGACGGGAGTAGGTCAGGTGACTGAGAAGAACTTCCGTCGGCGTCACCTAAGTCGGTGTGCTCTTCTTCCTGCGTGCATTCATGTATTTTGTAATCGGGTGGTATGAAGTGCTGATTCATCTTGATTATTGTTAACCTCTCCACATTTTTGGGTGAGAGGCGGGTCCTTTTAGAAGTTACAATGGTACAAGCAGCACTGAAAACACGTTCAGAAGACATGCTTGCGAGTGGGCAAGACAAATAATTTAGAGCCAGGTTGGTGAACGGGTGATCAGTCGCCATATAGAGCTTTTCCTATACCAATATACCAATGGGTTCTCATTATGACAGACCTCTGTTGGGTCATCCGGATAGGCCTGCACCACCGTTCTCCAGGGTTGCTCCACTTTGCGTACCATCTGCGACCTTTGCAGCAGTGGACCGAGCAAACCCTTGCTGAGTTAGCCAATCCGCTTGCGACAATATTTTTTGGGGCCCTGGTGCAGGTGAGGATGATGATACGGTTGCTGGTGTCGTTAATGGCTGTGAGGGAAAGTGACTCCCTTCGGCCACGGATTGAGAAGTGGAACTTGATGCCGGATGGCCTGCTGATTCAGTTGTACTTGAGCTGCCTCCTTGAAGGTTTTGCCGCTCTTTTTCGATCCGAGTGGCTGACACAGCTAGCCAGTGTTTGTACTTTGAAACATCTGCTTCATCAAAAGGAATGAATGCTTTGCTAGCCACTGCCTTTTTGTACCGTGGATCCAGAATAATGGCACAAATGTAATGTTGTTCTGTATGTATGTTTTTAAGCCTTTCATTGTGAAGTAGGCGCCTTAATAACTTCTCCGCCAAATCATATGCTTCTCGCTTTTCACCATCATCTCTGAACGTTGAAGACACGTCCTTCAGTTGGTGATCTAGCATGCGCCACAATGGGATAGCTTTGCTCAAAGAACAGTCCTCCCTGCTGACTTCACGCGTGAAGATCTCAAAAGGATGAAGCATGTCTGTCAGGCTTGCATTAGCTTCTATTCCTCCAACTCTAGCCTTATCTCTTTCTGAGTAGAACCCAGTTTATAGACATACTCATTTATTACCTCCCACTGCTCAGACAGACGCTCAAGCATGTAAAAGGTTGAGTTCCAACGTGTTGCTACCTCCTGGATTAGTCCTTTGACTGGCAGTTTACGTTCATGTTGAATGCTCCTCAGCTGCTTCCGGGCCTTAAAAGAATGGCTGAAATGTGTCCAGATACTTCGGCAGATGGTCAGTAATTTGATGACTGGGTCTTCTTTTTTCAAGAATTCTTGCACCACGATGTTAATACTGTGCGCCAAACACGGCACTCTGAAATATTCACCATCAGTCATGGCCCTAACTATATTACTGCCATTATCCGTGGAAACATAACCAACTATGCGATTTCTTGGATGCAGCCATTCATTGACCTTCCTGTTAAACTCCTCCAAAAGGTTAGCTGCAGTGTGAGATTTCTCCATGGCAAACATGCCTACTGTTGCATGCTAGCGAGTAGCTTGAAAAACTCTGTCCGTGTCAACACCTGCTTGTGTTTACTGTTGTGTGACCCCTGCAAAAGAGACCCAGTGTGCAATGATGAACATGTCATCGAGGGGCTTGGCAACTGGTCCACATGTCTGTTGTCATGTGGATAGTGTGAACAGCAGTCTTCAGAATAGCTGCGCCAATCACCTCCAGCACATCTTGATGTAGTGCTGGAACAGCAACCCTGGCAAAATAGGACCGGCTAGGAACCTTCCATTTAGGGCAGATTGTTGCCACAAATTCAAGAAAACCCACCCCTTCCACGAAAGAGAAAGGGTGAAGGTCCAGCACTAGCATTTTAGCCAGCTTTGCGTTATACAGACAGTTGGGTGGTTGCGTTCAAATGGAGCATCCAACCAAAACACGCTGCTAATGGTGGGCTGGACTGTTTTACGTGATGATAATGATGATGATGCAGACTTCAAACCAGTTAGTCTCATTGATTTAGTTTTTTGCATTGGTGTCTGTACCAGACTCTTAGTGTGCCTCATACATGTTGCAGGGGTAGAGGGTGTGGGCGCTACCACTGCAGTGCTGCTGCCAGGGGTACTGGGTGTACCAGAAAAAATGTTGGTCGGTTCTTGACTTCCCCCCTGCACACTCAGCCCCTCGTCAGCATAAGATGCAATGTCAATGGATACATTTGGATCAGTTCTACTTTGGGCTTCCTGGATCTCACTTAGGTGTGCATACCACTGGATAGGGTGGTGTTTTTTGAGATGACCTCTCTGGCCTCCGGTACCATAGTTGGTACCAAGCTTACCCCGACTAACTGATACTTTACAAATCGAACACATTACCATGTTTTCCGCCTTTTGGCTAACAGTAAAGAAGTCCCAAACTGGGGACTGGAAATGTCTGCTGGTGGTGGAGGTGGTACTTTGACTTTCAATGCCAGATGAAGTGGAGGATGGGCGTGGCTGAATTTGTTTCTGTTGTTCACTTACAGCACCACTGCTTGAGGTAATGGAGGTCGATCTGGATGGAGGTCCCTGCCGGCCCTTCTGACGAGAAAATATGGAAGCTGTAGGTCGTTTTGGTGTTGTAGTTACCTGCGTTGGTGGTGGTACTAGTGCCACACTGCCCACATCCTGCTCAGCAGCCATTCGGGATAGGGTGAAAATGTTTGTCTGCTGCATGCCCGCTGTGGCTGGAGTGACGTCTGTGATGACTGGGTCATCGTCAGACTGTTCATCAGCAGCAGAAGACACCACTTCTTGTTCGTCGTCATCACCCATAAGTCGAAGCCTTGCGGGAACCTTCCTTTTAGGCCTAGCTACGTTTGTCGGCTCATGGCGTGCCTCTCTCTCAGACTGCATTGATGGGTTCCAATCAAGATCAAGGTCATCAGAATGAAGGGGGCTTGAAGAAGAACTTGTAGTAGTAGTAGCCCTCCTTGACCTTTTTCTTGCTGGGGATCTGGAAGACAATAGATCAACATCAGGAGGAGTGACTTCCTCGGATGATACCTCCGCTTCAATATCAATTTCCTGATGTGCCCCTACTTCTGGAGGAATAAGCATTGTAGGCAGTTGTGCCGCTCCTTGCGCCTCTCCTTGCGCCTCTCCTTGCGCCTCTCCTTGCCCATGAACTTGCGCTTGTACTAGTTGCACCTGTGGTTATCGTTGTGGCTGTGGTTGTTGAACACTTGTCAGCTGAGTTACACCCGGCGTTGATTGGATGGTACTTTCTTGTGATGAGCCAACATCACTGGTCGATGGTGATTGAACAACCAAAGTGGCTGCCGCAGCAGCACTCATGGTCTTGGACCTAACTCGGCGTGGTGGCACTGAGCCCAATGAGGCAGAGGTGCTGCGTCCAGCTTGGTCCCCGGCGGACACCGCTGCTGCTGCAGGCGTAGTTTTTTTTCTCCCCAAAAAGGTGTCGGTGGACACACCAGTCTCCTTGGTAGGTGGTGCCACTTGCTTCTTCTGCTCCTTCTTACGGGTAGTGGCACTGGCAACTTTTTTCGCTGAGGCGCTATGGCCACCTTTCTTCGGGGCTATCTTCTTCAGATGTCAGAACAGCAGGCCGCAGTTGCACGAGTTGCAGAGTTGTCTTGTCTCTGGCCACACGTGACGTTGTGCTGCACACACCGCTGCAGGACTTCTTCCTGGCACTGGTGGTTCTCTTGTGCACCTAAAAACAATGGAAGCCAGAGGATCATCCGGTAAACACCCCAAAAAGTCGAAAAACACACACAAATCACCACAATCCAATGCCATCCATGCCCTCAATGATGTTTACATTCAAGACACAGAAAGACTTGGTCCATGCACCACTGATTACCCCTGGGCCTAATGGAAGAAAGCAAGGCAAACTTGGTGCAGGCCTGAGCACACTGCCTGCCTTCAAAATGGACCCTTGACCCCCAGCTACATGGCCAGGCCCTGCCTGGACCAGGCCTCAAAATGGTCCCCACCCACATGGCTAGGCTCCAACACCACCCCAAAAATGCGAAAAGCAAACAAAAATCACCACAATCCAATGCCACCCATGCCCTCAATGATGTTTAAATTCAAGACACCCCACAGAAAGACTTGGTCCATGCACCACTGAGTACCCCTGGGCCTAATGGATGAAAGCAAGACAACATGGGTGCAGGCCTGAGCACACTGCCTGGCTTCAAAATGGCCCCTTGACCCCCACCACATGGCCAGGCCCTGACTGGACCAGGCCTCAAAATGGCCACCACACACATGGCCAGGCCCCAAAACCACCCCCAAAAAGTAAAAAAACACACACAAATCACTACAATCCAATGCCATCCATGCCCTCAATGATGTTTAAATTCAAGGCACCCCACAGAAAGAGTTGGTCCATGCACCACTGAGTACCCCTGGGCCTAATGGGTGAAAGCAAGGCAACCTGGGTGCAGGCCTGAGCACACTGCCTGGCTTCAAAATGGCCCCTTGACCCCCACCACATGGCCAGGCTCTGCCTGGACCAGGCCTCACAATGCCCCCACACACATGGCCAGGCCCCAACACCACCCCCAAAAAGTCAAAAAACACACACAAATCACAACAATCCAATGCCATCCATGTCCTCAATGATGTTTAAATTCAAGGCACCCCAAAGAAAGACTAGGTCCATGCACCACTGAGTACCCCTGGGCCTAATGGATCAAAGCAAGGCAACCTGGGTGCAGGCCTGAGCACACTGCCTGGCCTCAAAATGGCCCCTTGACCCCCACCACATGGCCAGGCCCTGCCTGGACCAGGCCTCAAAATGGCCCCCACACACATGGCCAGGCCCCAACACCACCCCCAAAAAGTCGAAAAACACCCACAAATCACCAAAATCTAATGCCATCCATGGCCCCAATGATGTTTAAATTCAAGCCACCCCACTGAAAGACTTGGTCCATGCACCACTCAATACCCTTGGGCCTAATGGATGAAAGCAAGGCAACCTGGATGCAGGCCTGAGCACCCTGCCTGGCTTCAAAATGGCCCCTTGGCCCCACCACATGGCCAGGCCCTGCCTGGACCAGGCCTCAAAACGACCGACACACACATGGCCAGGCCCCAACACCACCCCAAAAAGTAAAAAACACACACAAATCACCACAATCCAAAGCCATCCATGCCCTAAATGATGTTTACATTCAAGACACCCCACAGAAAGACTTGGTCCATGCACCACTGAGTACCCCTGGGCCTAATGGAAGAAAGCAATGCAAACTGGGTGCAGGCCTGAGCATACTGCCTGCCTTCAAAATGGGCCCTTGACCCCCAGCTACATGACCAGGCCCTGCCTGGACCAGGCCTCAAAATGCCCCCCACCCACATGGCCAGGCTCCAACACCACCCCAAATAGTAAAAAAACAAACAAAAATCACCACAATCCAATGCCATCCATGCCCTCAATGATGTTTAAATTCAAGCCTCCCCACTGAAAGACTTGGCCCATGCACCACTCACTACCCTTGGGCCTACTGGCTAGTGTGGCTTTACAGGCACCCCAAAATAAAATAAAAAAATCCACATATAGTGAGCTAAAATTCAATGACATAAATGAGATTTAAGTTCAACAAAAATCACAGAAACAGTTGTATCATGCACCCATGACTAACCCTGGGCCTACTGGATACTGTGGCTACCCACGATCTATATTTTTTAAGTTGTGAAAAAGTTTTAAAATTGTAGTTGTAGCAACTGCAATGCCCCAAACAAACATCACCAACTTACTTGTACAATCTCAAATCCAAAAGTGAAGTCCAAAAAGTCCTCAAATACAAATATCCAGCAGCAGCCACAAAAAGTAATCCTTCCAGCTCCAGATCCAAATGAAAAGTGACCAGGAGATGGATAAAGCACTGGGAGGAGCCTGCTGGACAGGAACAGGAAGTTGGAGACTCTGGGGCACTTCCTTCCTCCCACCCCCCCTTCAAAATTGGACTCCTTCCACAAAAAAGTGCAACCAAATCTCAATATATTATTCTGATCAAAATCATGATTTTCAGAAGGTTTATGCTGCCTGCGGTGGATTTCTTGTGCAGATTTGCAATTTTTGCAATTTCGGGAAAGCGAGCTGTTCAAATCTCCCGCCGGATGTCAGCTGTGCTCCGCATCTACGTGTTCGGCATTGTTTACTCCCGCAAGGCGTAATCGCCTGCCCTTATGACGTACTCGCGTTGTCAAACTCTCGCTGTGCAAGATGGAGAGCCGCGATGACGTAATTGCGTTCAAAAAAATCTTGCGCGATCACGCAGCAAGATCCCAAATGGCGCAGCACACGCAAACCAGGAGAAAAACAACTCGGCGGACTCAGAATCACGGTAAGTCACGGTAAGTCAACGCCGCACGCGCGATATTGCATTTTTCAAGCGCGACCGAGCAAAATAATTCATAGCTTGCGATATTTGCAGATTTTTGGGCACGATTCGCGGACCGCACAATTGCCAAAAATCGGCAAATTCGCCCGCGAAACGGATTTTACTCCCATACTTACCCTTGATGCCAAGTGTCAGTCGCAACTGGTGCCTTTTCCAAAATCAACGCATGGCCGCTGCCTGCACTAAAGCTGTCCTCTCGACATCAACACCGCCTCAATACCACATGCCCCTGCAACTGATGCATCACCTCCTCTGTGCAACACATTGTGCCAGAGCTGCAAAAGCTTCCACAACCCAGCATCGCCTAAAGGAACCAATGACTCATCTGCAACCTCAAAGACTCCCCTCCACATCTTAGGTGTCCGACTCTGTGTCCTTGATTTCCAACACCTCGTCTTTGGTTTTCAACATCACAAAGGTACAGGGCATGACCAGATAGCCCCAGTTAGAGCTATATCCTTCTTAGCACTGGAATTTTGATTTAATCTTAAACATTCATATCTTGACTTGTGTATGTTGTATATGTGTTGCTTTGATCTTATTTTACTTTGATACATATTGACAATTTTTCTAAAGTGGTGTACATTACTTTTGTGGTGTTTTCACTGTGTTACTGTGTGTGTGTGTGTGTGTGTGTGTGTGTGAATAAATATTTTACATATTGCCAGTAGCGGTTGGTGGTGGGAGTGCTGACGGACGGTGATGTGGGGCGAGGGAGAGGCAGGGTGGGGGGTAGTAAACTATGGAATACGGCCAAATACAGGTAAGTAAACATATAAATAAATAAAACAAATTTCATTGCACCCACTCCCACCACCAACCGCTACTGCATATTGCCCCTTTAATTTTGCCTGACTGCCAAGCTACCAGAGGGTTAGCACAGGTAAACTTTGGTGTGTACAACGCTTACCCTGACAAGAGTGTGAGTTCCTACTTGCACAGGGTGCATACCTCTGCCAACTAGAGACCCCATTTCTAACACTCAGCCTCAGATTGTTTTGACCATCTGTGAAAGAAATATGGTTATTATTTTCAGAGACTCATAATTCCTTCAGTTTTGATGGAACGTTTTAGGTCTTCACTTGCTTCCTTTTGGAGGTGTGGGATGACAGTAACTATCCACATCTGTGTCAGCGACCTTCGTTTATTGATTGGTATTCAACAATGTATGGTTTACTGTGCACAATAAATGCTAACTTTCCCATTGAATGCATCCTTACATTGTGAATGAATGCTGGTTGTGTTAATAAAAAGCTGTATGCATTGAGACCCCAATAGTCGTCACTTTTAAAAGAAAGCTACAGCTCAAAGAAGTAATGGCCATCTCCATCCTCAGAACTGAGCTTCCCTTCCAATCAGTCATTGACTGTATCTATGCTGTTTTTTTGCAATTATTTTTATTCATTTCAAATGGTATGGCATAGGAAAGTGGTTATCATTATCATTACAGCATGTGTTTAGTATACGTGCTTCCACCCAGTATCATATAATACACAGAATTACCTCACTAATGGTCTATAAACGGTAAACAGTCATAATATCGATTCCAAAATATAGAATGGACATAATATCGAAGTAAAAATATAGAATGGACAAAATATCGAACGGACACAATATAGTGGGTAAAAATATCGAATTTAAGGTAAGTAATATCGATTTTCAAAATATAGAAGTCAAAATATCGAAGTATACAATATAGGCATTAAATATATCGATTTTTTAATAATATAAATTTTTTTTAAAGTGTTTTCTATGTTAGTATATGTGTGAAAAGTCTATATTAATTTTTGTAATGTGTGTTTAATGTATTTTAAGTAATACATATTATGTTATTTAATTGTTGCGTAATTTAATTCTGTAGCGGGTTGTGGGTTTATAGGGGAATAGGGTGGGAAGTAATTTAATTGTAATTAATTAAATATTTTTATTTATTTATTGGTATTCATTTTGAATTTATTGTTATTTTTTAATTGGTACTTCATTTTTATTAATTGCCAATTAATTCGTATTAATTGATTAATTGTTAATTATGTTAATTTTCTAAATTTATTTTCTGTAGTGGGTTGTGGGTTTATAGGGGAATAGGGTGGGAAGTAATTTAATTGTAATTAAGTAAATAATTTTTTTCATTTATTGGTATTGATTTTAAATTTATTGTTATTTCATTTTTAATTGGTAATTAATTTCTATTAATTGGCAATTAATTTTTATTAATTGGTAATTATTTTTTATTAATTAAATATTTGATAATTATGATAATTGGATTAATGTATTTTCTGTTGTGAGATGTGGGTTTATAGGGGAATAGGGTGGGAAGTAATGTAATTGTAATTAATTACATATTATAAATACTTTTTGTGTATTGATAATTAATTTACTGTTAATTTTTAATTGGTATTAATTTTTATTAATAATTAGTTTTTGTTATTGAAAATTAATTAGTTGTTAAATAATTATGAATAGGTTATTAATTTTTAATAACTAATATGGTGTTGTATTTCTAATTAAATATTACATAATATTAAATTGGTTATTAATTTCAATTAATGTTTTATTGGTATTAATATTTAATTTATTTTTAATAATATAATAAATCATTACTTTCCCTACTGTTAAACTCACTGGAGTGGGAATAGTAATTTTCACCCTCCCGCTATCCAACGTTTTCCCTACTGTTGCACTCTCTGGAGTGGGAATAATATTTTTTGCCCCTACGCTATCCAACGCTTTCCCTACTGTTGCACTCTCTGGAGTGGGAATAGTAATTTGTACCCCTACGCTATCCAAAGCTTTCCCTACTGTTGCACTATCTGGAGTGGGAATAGTAATTTTCACACTACTGCTATCCAACGCTTTCCCTACTGTTGCACTCTCTGGAGTGGGAATAGTATTTTTTACCCCTACGCTATCCAACGCTTTCCCTACTGTTGCACTCTCTGGAGTGGGAATAATATTTTTTGCCCCTACGCTATCCAACGCTTTCCCTACTGTTGCACTCTCTGGAGTGGGAATAGTAATTTTTACCCCTACGCTATCCAAAGCTTTCCCTACTGTTGCACTATCTGGAGTGGGAATAGTAATTTTCACACTACTGCTATCCAACGCTTTCCCTACTGTTGCACTCTCTGGAGTGGGAATAGTATTTTTTACCCCTACGCTATCCAACGCTTTCCCTACTGTTGCACTCTCTGGAGTGGGAATAGTAATTTTTACCCCTACGCTATCCAATGCTTTCCCTACTGTTGTACTCTCCGGAGTGGAAATAGTAATTTTTACACTTCCAATATCCAACGCTTTCCCTACTGTTGCACTCTCTGGAGTGGGAATAGTAAGTTTTACCCCTACGCTATCCAATGCTTTCCCTACTGTTGCACGCTCTGGAGTTGGAATAGTAATTTTTACCCTCCCGCTATCCAACGCTTTCCCTACTATTGCACTCTCTGGAGTGGGAAAAGTAATTTTTACCCCTACGCTATCCAACGCTTTCCCTACTGTGGCACTCTCTGGAGTGGGAATAGTATTTTTTACCCCTATGCTATCCAACGCTTTCCCTACTGTGGCACTCTCTGGAGTGGGAATAGTATTTTTTACCCCTACGCTATCCAACGCTTTCCCTACTGTTGCACTCACTGGAGTGGGAATAGTAATTTTTACCCTTACGCTATCCAACGCTTTCCCTACTGTTGCACTCACTGGAGTGGGAATAGTATTTTTTACCCCTACGCTATCAAACGCTTTCCCTACTGTTGCACTCTCTGGAGTGGGAATAGTAATTTTTACCCCTACGCTATCCAACGCTTTCCCTATTGTTGCTCTCCCTGGAGTGGGAATAGTATTTTTTACCCTTACGCTATCCAACGCTTTCCCTACTGTTGCACTCACTGGAGTGGGAATAGTATTTTTTACCCCTACGCTATCCAACGCTTTCCCTACTGTTGCACTCTCTGGAGTGGGAATAGTAATTTTTACTCCTACGCTATCCAAAGCTTTCCCTACTGTTGCACTCTCTGGAGTGGGAATAGTATTTTTTACCCCTACGCTATCCAACGCTTTCCCTACTGTTGCACTCACTGGAGTGGGAATAGTATTTTTTACCCCTACGCTATCCAACGCTTTCCCTACTGTTGCACTCACTGGAGTGGTAATATTAAATGTTACCCTCCTGCTATCCTACGGTAAAATATTGTACATTTTTTATTAATAACTTAAATTAATTATATCTTAATTTTAAGGTTATTTGACTATTTTTAAGTATGTTTTAGTTAATTATTTTTATCATTTCATTAATTTTAAATCACTTTTAAGACATTTAAAAAAATTCGATATTTTGACTGACTATATTTTTTACAGACTATATTTTGGATTCGATATTTTTGTACTTACCTGTTTGTAGATAGGAATTCGATATTTTGGCATTCTATATTTTGGTGACTATATTTTGGTAAGTCTATATTTTGTCATTCTATATTATGTCAGTGATCCCTATAAACATAGAAGACTATGGTTACAGTGTTTAATCAACATTGTGATGTTTCAACTTAGATAATTACAGTATAAACATCATTGTATGCATCAATTAGCCATTCACGATCGAGTTCCACCCCCTGCCAGCTCCTACCCCTTATTTTTCACCTGCTTCCTTTCCTGGTACTTCTGCGTATACCTCCCCATACTCACAGATGTACAGCAGCCTTCACTGTACTCCCGCCATTCGTCCTTTCCTAAGCCTTTATTCTATCCCTGTGTTATGTCTGCTTTAACTGTATATTTGCTGTTGACCCTGTCTAATGTGCTGATAGCTTTTGGCTAGGTCTGCAGTATTTAAATATTACATACATACATTAGCCGGAACCAGTAATTGATATATAGTGCACTCCATCCCAAATAAAAGCAGTAATACATCACTTTTTATAGAAAACTTCGGAAAAGGGTGGATTTTTTCATACCACGGATCCTCAGGCAGATTGAGCAATAGCGCCTGGATACCCTTCATATATATCATTCTCTTAGTGCATCTGACAAGGAAAGCTGGATGATAGGCACATGAGCATATTTACCATACAGTTGTGTCGCCTTTGCGCCACATAATGGTGCGCAAAGACAATGCAACTACTAAGTAAGATTTATTAAGCCATGCAAGGTTAACTTGCGTGGCCTTACGTGGCTTGATAAATCTAGAGTAAAGTAGTGCAAATCTCTGCATTGCGTACTTTGCCCAAGGGAGGTATTTTATGGGTGAAGCGTGGGTGTTCCCACGCATCTACCATGGATCTTGGCATATTCCCAGATTTACCATTACTGGTGGACCTGGGAATGCACCAAAATGCTATCCCTCCCCAGGTGAGGTGTATTGAGGAGAAATATATTTCTCTTTTTTTCTTTCTCTTTCTATGAGTGCTGCATTCTGCATGCACACATAGAACGAGGAAATTGCCTTAAAGGGCTTTTTTTGCAGGAAGGTGTCCCTTCCAGCATAAAAACAATCTTGCTTACAACACAGGCACCCTTGCACCATGGTGAAAGTGTGCCTGGGATCGCGCTAGGCAGCACATTGTGCACCAGTGCAGGGAAAAGACAGGAATGTGCCATATAATCTTAAATACAACACATTCCTTCCCTTTCTATTTCACGCAGCGCAGCAAGTTGGCATGCTGTGCTGTGTGATTATTTGACAGATCTGCCCTACACAGCGGGATGGAAAATGTGAATTACATCATATATGACCATGAGAGTATCTAATGGTATGGTACATATGGGAAGATATGATAACATTTTGTAGGAATCATTACAAAGGTTTATAACTGATGTTCTCAGGCACAAAGTTAAGACTTTATGTATGTGGTGAATGAAGGTATGCTGGTATCAAACCAGGGAATCCAGTGCTATAAATGATGTGGCTGATCTGTCACACTACAACTGTTAAGATGGGATGTCAATAAGGCATTCTTCCTAGCTCAGGAAGGTATCTGAAACCAGCCCATTTCACCTACCTCAAAGCATAGTCTGAGATTTATAGGTGCTTAGCTCGAAAGAAAACAGAAGGGTGTATCTTAAGTCTCACTAAAGGTTATTAGAAAGGAAGTACCACTTCCAACGTGCTTTACAGGTCTTGTGCCAGTACCCAAGTAGTTAGTAATAACAATGGAATCCAGTTAGAAAGGATGACAAAATAATTTACCTCAGCACTGTGATGAAAAATGTATTTTACCGGCCCACTTTTGCCAATTTCCTCCTCTCATAAGGCGGAATATTGCAAAATACTTGAAGGAGTCAGAAAAATAAATAGACAACATGACAAACGAATATTGTCAGTTATGCGATGTGGCTGTACTTTAAAGTTCAGTGAAACACTTCCAAACATCCTATCCACAAGGTCCAAAGGATATCATCTGGACACCTCATTATGGTAATCTTCATTTTATAATTTGAGCTGGCAATGATAAAACTACCCAAGTATCTCAGGAACAAGGGTGTTTATTTGTGGTACTACCTGGTGCCCAAAGAAAGGTCTAAGGAAAGAGCTCAATCCAATTTTAGACATAAAAACAATGAAAATGTCGGTGAAAGAGGAACAAAAAAACACCAAGTATGTTATCAATTCCCAATCAATAATTTCCTCTAACTCCAACATGGAGATTGGATGTGAGCCATAGTTCTACAATATACACACTGAAACTGGCACTGTGAGAATTCTCCAAATGCTTGTTGGAGCTGACCTCTCACCAATATGAAGATGAAAAGGTACTTTCTTTTACTCTTTTATAGTCGAACAATGAATGCCAAAGTAAATTAATGTGCATTACATGATGCATTTTTTCCAACACCAAACTTTCTGTCAGAAATAACACCTGGCAAACCTTGGCTTTACATTGACAGACCAAATTTGGGTAGAGCCCGGTTGGATATCATATGGATGTTTAAAACTAACCACCCTTTACGGCTCTACTATAGCCAGATCACTAGTACACTCCTAGATTCATGGGACTCAATTGCATTGCCAAAGGAATGTACAACATTTCCCTCATCACACACCTATAGATTACAAAAATGCCTTCAGAAATATGAGGTAAGAGATCACAAAGTTGTAGAGTGATTTGATTAAGTTACATGTGAAAACTAAAAAGCAATGCAACATTATCAATGTAGGAGGAGCAGAGAGGTTAAGAAGCATGTAGAAGTGTGGCTTAAAAACAATAAAAAAGAGCTTCATAAAAAAACAGCACCCCACCTCCAGAATTTATTTTGACTAGACCAAGGGATTAGGAAGCAGAAACGAGTGGTTAATAATTATGTCTCTGTGTGGCCAAGCTCATGACCTAGTGAGTCACATCGGGTGCGAGTTCCTGCCGGAATCCTCAATCCTGTATGAATCCTGCAGCTTACCTTGAATTCTCTAGCTCCAAAAGGCGGTCTGGGTGCCACCTCACACACCGCCAACGGGCAGACTCTCTTGATCGCGCCTGAATAGATGCGCAGCGACGATATAGTTGCTGGGTCCAGGAACGAGTAGCCTAGACAAGATGGTGGCCCTCGATGCCGTGGTTGGCACTGAAGCTTCCAGGATCCTTTAAGGGGCCCACAGTGGGTGCTGAACCTTGCCGCAGTGATCTGCGCCCCCTCCCCTGGCTCCTCCGTTCGGTGAATGATGAAGCCTTGCAGCGGTGGAAGACTGGCTGGGGGAATCTACCCTTCCATCTTCGGAGGGTGGGGTGAGAGAGCGGATGGAGACTTCACTGCCGTGCTGGAGCACGGTGACTGACCCCTCATGGAGGCTGTATAACCTCCACGGCGCAGTGTCGACGGAAGCCAGCCTCGGATTGGTAACGCGGGCATTCGGGCAATGCCCGAGGGGCCGGTGTCTGAGTTCCTGCTGTGGGCTGCTTTTTTGAGCAGTCTGGGGCCGATTTGGGCGGTGTCTCTATTTTCGGAATACAGCCAGCGGTCCAGTGGGTGGCTGAGTGGCCTTTCTGCAGCCAGATGGGCACTCATTATTTTATTTATTTTATTTATTTGTGCGTTTTTATATATCGCGGACTTTACCCGAAGGTGTCAGAGAGCTTCACAATAGGAACAGAACTGATACATGAGAACATTACAAGTGACTAAAATACAAAGGCAAACGTTACATTACATGAAGCAAAAAAGACAATCGTGAGCCATCAAAATACAAGAGGTAGCAAAAGGTGCATTACAAAAGTGACAATCGTGAACCAAGAAAATACAAGAGGTAGCAAACGGTGCATTACAGGAGGAAAAAGTGACATGTACAGGTTACAAAAGCGTACAAAGTAAACATAGAGGTATAATACTGCAATATATGGAGGGCACTCAAGCACAAGAACAAAAGTTATGTAGGCCATTGTGGCACTTGTGCAGATTACCACTCCCCGCCACCAACACCGCCGGTCCCCCACCCCCGGTTTAGCAACAGGCAGAGGTATCACTCCCTTTGTCTCGCTGGACGCCCATTAATGTATGCACATACTGAGCGGGGCAGGGGGCCTCAGTAGAAGTGGCCTCACTTGTTTTCAGATGTGTTTCACTAGTGTAAACTAATGCGTGCATTTTTTTAAGCCCCCCTCCTTCTTTTTAATGCAATTACACTGAAGCAGTGATTTGAGGAAAGGCATTATGCAAATGGGGGCCGATTATTTTGGTGTGCCCGGGCCGATTTTCAATCCCAGTCCGACCCTGACTGAAGCACAGCGGGGGTAGCGATGGTCCTGCCTGCATACCCAACCCTGTTCTGGATTGCGCATGACTCGACAATCATCGGGAGGAAACAGCACCGTGCAAATGCTCAAACCGCCCCCCTCTGCACACTCCCTGAGCGTGAAGGGAATTAGGTACATACGCGGAGCGGCTGCAGTCAGAAGCCAGAGGCAGAGTTGGGACATTTGATGTCCCCGGGCCTGCTGGTCTCGGCCGGGGCCCTGGGAGCCTGGGGCCTGCCGGCTGGGCCGCACCACAGTCTGAGGGGCAATAAAGGCATTAATCCATCACAGTCGAACTACCCTGAATTTCCCAGTAGCCTGGCATTATACCGCTCCTACTGAGAGGTGCAGGGTATGAGAGGACACTGTTAGCTGACACCTGATCCTGCATAGAGGTCGAGGACAGGATCCTCCACCCCCTCCCTGCAGATGCTTTAATTGCACATAGGACACTTGTGGTGCTGGTGGCTGCGTGATCCTGTGCCTCAGGGAACATTGCGCTGATGGTCAGGTCGAGGCCCTGGCCGTGATCTACATCTCCCGTGACTTCCACACAGGAGAGTGGAAGTCCTACCCGTCGCTGAAGATTCCAGGAGCTACATAAGATGGATTGGTTGTCGTGTTTAGCGTGCCCCAGTGGGTGAAGATCCATACTGGCGCCACAGAAGACCGGCCTGGCCATTGCAACGCAGAACCTAACGACACGGCAAGCCGGACCGAGAGCGGCGGTCATTCCAAGTGAGTTGAACAGTGCGCTGACGACAAGGATATGGTACCTAAGCACTAATAAAGAAAAGCCTTCTCCCCTGTCCCAGCCTGTGCTGATAGAGAGACAGTGCCAGCCTATCACTACGTCAGTGGTTAGGTCTACGTACTAAGAGAGCATTGAGGAATATACTGCTCCCAGACGAGCTGCAGGAGGAAAAAGTAGCGTGAACCCCAACAAAGGTGGTGAGATAGAGGCGGGAAGGCAACATGGCCAAGATAAAGACCTGAAGGCCTCGAGACAGGGCAAGTTGGACAAATGCACTAAAGTGCTCCCGGCGCACCTTGAGGGGGCGGAGGCGGAGCAGCCTCCCTCAGACACAGCCCTACTCCTTCAAGCCATCCAAAACTCCAGAGAGGTTTTGAAGTGGAAGATCGGCGAGGTGTGCTCTGAGGTCTCGTTGCTTCACCAGGATCTTCATAGGATGGCAGAGCCAGTGACAGAGGCTGAGAAACGGGTCTCAGAAGTGGAAGACACAGGCAAGGACCTTCAGAAAGGGATGAAAGAGGTACGCAATACCGCCACCGATATGCTATGGAGGATCGACGATGTGGAAAACTGGGCCCGGAGAAACAACCTCCGCTTTGTGGGTTTTCCGGAGGTCATGGAGGGATCCAACGTGCAACTTTCCTGACCAAATGAATAACCAATTTCATCCCATCAGAGCAGTTTTCCCATTTTTTCATCATTGAAGGTGCACAATGTGCCTTAAGTGCTAAACCACCTCCCGGAGCTCCGCCGTGACTTATTATTGCAAAACTCATGAACTTTCTAGATAGAGACATGATCCTCAGGGAAATGTGCTGTAAGAGGAAAGTCCGCTTTGAAAGCTCGAAGATCATGACGTTTCCAGATTACAGCCGCGAGGTGCAGAGACAGCGCCGCACCTTTGATTCTGTCAATATTAACTTGTGAGCCCTCCAGCTTCACTACATGCTCTTGTTTCCAGCAAAGTTAAAAGTAGTATTCCAGGGGAAGGCTTTCTTCTTCCCGACTCCGGAGGAGGCATGAGCATGAATGGAGGACAGACCGGCGCTCCAGCCTCGGAAGAAGATGTCCCCAGATGCCCGGCGAAGAGGGGCTAGAGCCAAGGAGGATGGGTCTCCGAGGAGATGGAACCGCACAGCTACGGGGTGACCACGGAGAATCCGTAAAGGCACACCATAAACTAGAAATGACTTACACCTCTCACAAGGAGTCGAGATGGTTACAAAGAGGAAGACACTCCATCTGAAATGGACACGGCAAACGGAGGCGGCTTCCCCAACCAGCAATCAGACTCGGACGATACTGACAGGTCTCCTGACCCAATATCAAGACATCCACTAGAAAAGGCAATCTTGCTCGAACAGAGTGGGAGAGACGAAGAACTGAATCAGGACACTTTGACCACGGGTGGTGGGCCCACTGACTAGGGTGCTGCAAGTTAAACTCTGGCGGAGAGGACCCACGTGCTGTCTCTCTCCACCCTTCTCTCTTTTTTTCTTTCCTCCCTGCTTCTTTCTTTTTCTCTCTTTTGTCTATTTGCTGCCTTATACTTTCTGTCCCCGCCTCTTCTTTAAAGAAGTGCTGGGTCTTAAATAGCAGTTGGACAGACCACCACACAGCAAAAACTGTAAAAGTTGGGTATTCTGGGCTGGTGAACAGGAGGGGAGGGAGGGATCGACAGACCGACCTATCCACACCGACCAAGGGCCGCTTCCAGAGATGGGGGGGCAAGAGGTTCGAAGGGGATGGAGGGAGGTGGGGTGTGGGGTGTGAGGGGTTTCATACAGTTTGATGATAGAAGTTTCTATGTTTGTTTGCCAAGCACTAGGATTACGAACCAAAGACTCTTGCATACTAGGAGAAAACTGGGGGACATTCACCTTCCCAATCTTAACATCCCCGATGTTATGTCACCAGAGGTAACATGGCCGGAAGTCCCACTTTGACGATCCTGACCTAGAATGTTAATGGACTGGGAGACCAGATCAAAAGTGGACTTGTGTCACAACACATAAAACGACTCCACCCGGAGGTGGTGATGCTACAGGAAACGCATCTCAAGGGAATATAGTGCGGGTTTATCGCTCGTGGGGCTTACAGGGTTATGGCGCATTCAGGGTTCACCATTGGGGCACGGGGTGTGGCAATTCTGATCAAGAAAAGTATTCCCTTTCAAACTACAACAATTTGGCACAACTCCCTAGGTAGATACGTGATAGTTCTGGGGATGTGGGGCAGGGTAGAGGTCTTCCTGATATGTGTATATGCTCCCCCCAGATTGCAGGCACCCACCATCGGGACACCCTCCGTACTACATATGGTAGGAGGGGATTTTAATAATGTAATGGATCCGGGCATTGACTGCTCTGGAGTGGGGCCAGATCCACAACGACCACACCACTACAATGCTTCTCCACGACGATGGGACTGACAGACATCTGGAGGGAAAAACATCTCCAAACCAGACAATATTACTTCCACTTGGGGGCCCATGACTCACATTCCAGACTGGACTACATATTTGTTCCCAGAGGGGAAATATAGGGTGCAGGGCGCTCTAAATATACAACCAGGGGTCTTTTGGATCACTCCCCACTTCTGGTGGAGTTAGGTTTGAGAGAGTGAGACGGGGTTCGGTGATGGAGATTGAACACATGGGACCTGCAGAATACCAAAATTGCAAAGGGTATCAAGGCAGACACTGACATATACTGCCTAGAAAACAAAGACTCTTTCCCATCTGGTGCGACGGTCTGGGAGGCTTACAAAATGGTGCTATGTTATAGGGCCCACAATCGTATTGCGTGGGAAAAGCGAGGGAAAGTGCTTGACGGATGTGGAACAAAAAATAAACAATCTAGATAAACAGGTTGTTCAACATAACGATCCCAAACAGTCCCATAAACTTGTAACCCTACGAAGGGATTACAAGGAGCTGACCTCTGACGCCGCCAGGAAACGGCACCTGGCAACCTTACATCGCCTCTATGAAGTGGACAATATGCCTGTGAAGCTTCTGGTCTGGCTTATCAGACACAAGGTTCAAATCAGGTGGTGGCAACAGTGATGGACCATTCAATGTATAGATGAAGAAGTGGTCATGGCCTTTGCCGAATACTACAGAGATCTTTATAGGGCTCGGCCACAAAAATCACTGGCTGAGATGCAGTAACACATGAAGGCAATCCCCACTCCAATGCTAGAGGAGGTGGATACTCGGGCTTTGGATGAAGACCTAACACTAGCAGAAGTCCAAGAAGCGGTGGCGAAACTGTGCCCCGGGAATACCCCTGGTACTAATGGGTTGCCCGCCAAAGTTACAGAAGATATGTGACCACTCTCTGTCCCCACCTCCTCCGGCTCTTTCTAGATGCCCAAACGGAGGGGATTCTCCCCCCAGACCTGCGGATCGCCCCTATCATGGTCATTTATTGGGGGTAAGCCTAGCGATCAGTGTGGGTCTTACAGATCCATTTCTCCTCTGAATTCTGTAGTCAAGATTTTGGCCACCCTACTAGCGACTCGCCTCATGGGCGTGATTGGGAGTCTGGTTCAAGAAAACCAACATGGTTTTATGCCGGGTAGATCTACCCGACTGAGCCTCAGACGTACTCACAATTGGCTTATTGAGGTACGTAACCATCTGACCCCACAGGTGTTTCTGTCACTGGACGCAGAAAAGGCGTTCAACGACGTAAACTGGCAATTCCTGGATGCCACTTTGGCCAAATTCGGACTAGGGCAAAATTTCTGCGGCTGGGTGGCACTTTTATATAATCGACGATGGCTACAGTGTGGGTCAATGGTCGATGCTCGACTCCCTTCCCTATCGAGAGAGGGATGAGACAGGGCTGTCCCCTATTACCCCTCCTCTTTGCGCTTACTCTGGAGTCCCTGGCCTTCGATCCAGGGCTTCCACATCACACATGATGCGGAAGAGGAGAAAATCTCCCTCTATGTGGATGATATCCTGCTATACATCACGTACCCTGAGACAACGATACCGATCCTTCTTGATTTGATCACCGAATATGGACAACACGCAGGATATAAAATAAATTGGAATAAATCCACAATATACTGCCGAGCTGACTCACCCCTAGACTATCCTCTGCCTGGAGAAGTGCGAGTGGTGTCAAGGGGTTTTAAGTATCTAGGTATCTTCGTTATGCCCCACGTGGAGGTGTGAAGATGTTAGAATCTGGACATCATCCTGGGCAACTTTAAGGCTGATATGAGAGATGAAAAGACCTTCTAGTCATTTTTTAAATGATCACTCTGCCACAACTGGTATACGCCCTCCAAAACTCATACCATCTTCTACCTAGGGCTATTTTCACTGAGATCGATGGCAAAATTAGTTCTCTAATATGGCAGTATGGACACCCCATTATCGCGTGACAGAGTCTGCGGCGCAACCCCTACAATGGAAGATGTAGAGGCCTTCTGTACAATGGAGGATATAGAGGCCTACTGTTGGGCATCCCACCTGATCTCCATAAACGTATGGATGCACAAACATAGAGACCACTGCACATACCATCTTGAAAGGAAGACAATGCAACCCCACACACACCTACATTATCTATATGGGGGAAAGGGGAGCTCACAACTGCTACCGGCAACTCAAGTGACACTATTGGCATGGAAGAGGCCTAGCAGGACCCTGAGTTGGACAAAACGGATTATGCGTTCCACACCGATCTGGGAGGCGGCCTGGCTTAGAAAAAATATGTAAACTCATCAGGTTCGAGACCTGGGACCTCCTTAGAATCTCCACGATAGGGGACATTGTTGAAAAAGGGGAACTTAAAACAAGGACTAAATTTAATCAAGAATAATATATGGATGACTCTCAATTCCTCAAGTATGCACAATTGCGACACACCTGGAGGGGCGAGAACATCCCCCATGAGCAACTCCTGGAATACGCTCCCTAGAAAGTAACCTCCTACAGGAGGAAGTTATTTGTAAAGCGGTCTCCTTCACATATAAAACCATCAATAATAATCTTCCTGGCGGCTTGCTAGGTCTCCAAACAAGATGGGAGAGGGACGTGGGACCCCTAGAGGATATCGATTGGGGGGCAGCATGATACACCCCAGGGTGTGGCCATAAAGTCCAGACTTCACTTAATTCAATAAAAAATATTGCAACGAACATACTATGATAGGGAAAGACTCCATAGGATGGGGAGAGAAAAGTCGCAGCTGTGTCTGATGTGCAAAATCACTAACAGTGATTTCTGTCATACAATTTGGGCTTGCCCCGCACTCAGGCCATACTGGACGCAGGTGATTGGCTTATTGGGAATGGTCTTGGGGTAACATTGCCAATGGAACCCAAATTCATGCTCCTGGGGATTCCTAGCTAAGTGGACGCAATTAACCCTGGTTATCATATCAAATCTCTATGATTCATTATCAAACAAATAATACTATGTCTAAACAACTCTGTAAACTGACAAACTGGGCCATTTAGACCATGATGGGTGGTCTGAAAGTCTGCCAGGGTGAAAATGGCCATAGACTCTGCCCCCAGCAGAGAATCATCTTCACTATTTAGAGATCCCTGCCTGCCTGTGGGATGTTGGTTATGTGAAGGGAGACACAGCAGCAGGCTTCAAAATGTTATCTCCAGTCTATGAGTTAAATACATATATTGGTAAATGAGTGTCACTATTCTAACTGTAAACCCACACACATTTGAGAAAGTGCATATGTTGGGAAGGGTTCAATTTACTCTTTTAACTCCAGTCCAAAGCACATTCGACAAAGTCTTTATATCGAGGTGGTAGGGTCATATTTACTATTCTCACTGCAGTCCCACACATATTGAGGAAAGTGCATTCACTTGGAGGCATCACTATTACTATTCCAACTCAAATCCTAAGACAGTCAGGGGTTAGTGAGTTTAATATGCATCAATTGGAGCCTTTTGTCACTGGTGTCCTGTGGTCACCTTTCTATTGAACCCAAACCTGAGCATCACTTACAACACTTACAGTATGATTCTCTGATATCTAGGCAAACTGTTAAAGGCAGATTCAGGGAGTTAGTATGGTCTAGAAACTAAAATGCTCAATAACACTACCATTCAACTCATTACTTTTACTTTAGCAAGAAAAAAGTATTTATTCTATACACAACTCAAAATGTCACATTACATTTTATAAATAAGCAAGGGAAAAACAGTGATGTAAAAGAGTATCTATATACTAAACAGGCATTAACCTATTGGCTTTGACAAAGTATTTCTACAATAAACTAACCCCTGCTTACAAATTTTGAGAGAGGTTTTTTTCCAAGTATTAAGCCACTGCCCGTTGGCTTTATTAAAGGGTTTGTCTCAATCAATTGACCATCATCTATGGGCTTTGACAACAGGATTATCTGTGTCACACCTGGCACATAAAGATTATGTGTTCTCTTTCCTAGAGGAAGTGTTCACGAGCAGGTGCACAAAGTCCCACACAAAGTAGGGCCCTTAATTCAAACATCTTCACAAGCATTGGGTGGATTTGGATAGAGTTTGTATTTTGTAAGGTTAGAAAAAAATCAACATCACTGAACACTCAAAGGACAGGGAGAAGGACCAAACAAGCTCAAAATCCTGTTGGGGTTAACCAGGGAGACAAAGTTAGAATGTTATTGACAGAGTGGGCTCATCACAATTCCTTGTAAGGCTGAGATGGTTCCTTTGTCTCTTCGCATCGATTCCTCAGACAGCAAGCCTCAGTTATATCATATACTGTTCTGCATAACTTTTTCTATTTCGAGGGACACTCCTCGTACCCCCTTCCATAGTAAATGGGTTTGTCCTTCAACAGAGAGTCTAGCATAACTTCTAGCAGAGTTCATGGCTCCATGCATAGATTCTCGTCCTGAGGCAGATGAGAGAGATTCATAGAAATTAATGATTAACAAATATTTAAAATAGTATATATTTTCTGTATATAATTATGAAATATTTTATAACCTATTTAGAATTTCAGAAGTAATGTAACAATACTTTATTCAAAATTTACTTTTTTCAATATATATTTCAATATCAATTTATATTTATTTCCATTTTTACAATTTTTATATGATTTAATTGTACATTATTTCTTGTGATGTTTTATTTTAAATCCCTACCTCCATTATTTTCTACAGGAGGGTTTTTCAGGAGCACTGGTCGGAAATGTGTAGTGCTGGACTTACTACAAAAATGTAAGTTACTACAAAAGTACAGTTTATAAATCCCAAAAAGTAGAAAACTTACTAAAAAATGTAACTTTTTTTTTTAAATGTTGTTTATTTGCATTTTTTGATCAAACAAAATACATCTCTTACATTACTTCTTAGGCACATTCGTGAACAATGTACAACTTCAATTTGTTACAGCACAGCTATGGATAAACAAACATTCACTATGTTACATGTCACTCTTGCAGTTCAGGCAATTTATGCATTCTTACCCCACATATTTCTCATCTGCTAGCTCTTAAACTCCACGCCATCCATTTACCACTTTGTTCATTGCCCTGCTCTAGCAATCTTCAGGTGCTCGTCTGGGGTTTTATTTGTACTTTGAAGGTAAGTTGTGAAGGGTTCCCATATGGCACATGGTCTAGAACTAGGTGGGAGCAGCTCCGCGTAAATGTTGTTTTACTCCTGACAGTATGTCATATCTGCGACCCATTCCTTAAATTTGGGGGCCCTGCCTCTTCCCCACATGCATGCTATCTTACGTTTTGCCATAAGTCAGTCGTTTAATTTGCCTTCTATGCTCATGTAGGTAGCCTAAGAGCGCCATCACAGGTGTTAGCTCAATCTGAGTATTTGCTATGTTGCTCAGGGCCTTTCCTATTTCCCTCCAGTAATTTGCCATGGCTCTACCAGACAAGGCTAGATCTAAAAAACGTGCACCTCTCCTGCCCCATGTATTATAGTTATTGTTTTCTCGCAATTTAAGCTTGTGCATTTTTGTAGTCGTATAGTGCATTCTGTGGAGGAATTTAAAATGTATGAGCCGGAATATGCCAGTCACGTAATTCGCTCTGTTTGCTGGCAGCAGTATGCCCAGGTCTCCTCTGTCAGTTGATACCCCAGTTCGGTCTCCCATCCTATCTTTGCCTTTGTAGTGTTGTGTGTCCCTGCTCCTATTGCCTTTTATATGCGTGACACTGCATGGGATGCCCCGACTTGCAATATGTGGTGTACGGAAGTAATGTGGGGAGTTCTGCCGGGAATCACGGGGTAGCGGCTTTGACATCTTGGCGAAGTCGTATATATAGCAATCGTTCCATGGTTGTGGGGGTGGTGTCTCCAAAGAAGGTGTCCGCCTCATTGAAGTCCCCTTGGGCATACAAATCTCCCCATGTGTTCATTCCATGTTTTAGGAGCATGCATTTATATATGCCTTCCTGTGTGACTGGTAAACTCTATTGATTACCCAGGGGAAGCAACGGTTAGTATATTATGGGAGCTTGCGATCTTTTTGCAATGGCACGCCATGCACTGTTGGTGCGTGCTACAGTTGATTTCCTCCCTCCAGCCAGCTTGTCATCTGTGCCCAGAAACCCTGCTAGGGGGGTAGGCGCCATGTACCCCTGCTCCACCGCCAGATGTGTCATGGATGGCAAGGGATTTGAACCAAAATGCGGCGTAATTCGCTTGTGCACTGAGGTAATAAAGTTCGGGATCCTCCCTGTGCGAACGGTAGTGTAAGAGTGCTCCACTTAATCCGACCCAACCCACGCTAGTCTTATTAGTTGACTTTTAAGTTGTGCAAAAAAGGGCACCCTTCCGAATGTGGGATGTTCATTAACGAATATAGACATTTTGGCATGATGACCATTTTCATTAAGGTGACACAGCCCGCCAGTGACAGCGGCAAGGCTATCCATCTAGTTATTGGTTCTTCCACTGTGTTCAAGATCTTTCCATCATTTGCCCTCATTAATTCTTCCTTATCCTCGACCATGCTAATACCTAAGTAACGGACCTCTGTCTCACACCATTGTAGCGGGTAGTCCATTGGGAAGGGTGAGGTGCTCAGAGTGAGCGGCATAATCTACGATTTCCCCCATTTAATGGTGATCCCGGAGTATGTTATGTTATATTATTTTTATATCGCGCTAATCACCAACCGGTCTCTAAGCGCTTCTAGAGAAAGTGAGCAAGTCACTAAAGCAGAAATAACTGGCAGCAGCGGATGCAGAGATTACACAGTTGTTAGTGCCTCTCTGAAAAGGTAGGTCTTTAAGAGCTTCCTAAAGAAGAGCAAAACCGATTCCTTTTGCAAGTACTCCGGCAGATCATTCCAGACCTGTGGGAGGAGGACAGAGAACACTCTACCCCCTTTGGATTTAAGGCTATACCTAGGTGTAACTAGCCTACAAGCCTCAGATGATCGTAGAACCCGGCCAGGAACATACTTCATCAAACGATCTTTTATATATTTAGGTGCCTCACCATAAATTGCCTTGTGGGCGATGCAGAGACCCTGCACCTCGCTGTTTAATGGGCATCTAGTGCAATTTATGTAACAAAGGGGTGGCTTGTGTCCTCCTAGGGAGTCCAAAAATGAGCCTAGCCGCATCATTTTGTCCAACTTGCAGTCTCCTGAGGAGCTTCTGGGGAAAGCCGAGGTAAAGGGCATTCCCATAGTCCAGCCGAGAGATGACAATGACGGAAACAATTGACTGCAGCGCAGATGTAGAGAGGAGAGGACCAAGTTTCCGTAACTGCCTAAGTAAACATGTACAGATTCCCACCACAGAGGAGACCAGACAAGACATAGACAATTCTGAATTGATTTCCAGCCCTAAGCTTTTTACCACTGGGACTGGCAATGGGAACACTCCCAATTCTGAGGGCCAGAAGAGGTCACACCAAGGGCTAGTATTTGTTGGAATAATAAGCACCTAGGTTTTATCCGGGTTTATTTTCATAGAATTGGCTGCCATCCAATTTACGGTGAACCTGAGCAGATTTTGTACTGACTCCTGAGCCTGACAGGAGTTATTAAGCCGGACAAGAAGTTGAGTTTCGGGGGTGCAAAATCTTGCAGAAATTAATGGTTGTATCCAAGTATGTACTGATGAAATCCAGTTCATCGGTGAAGAGTCACCCACACAACCCCCCCAAAAAAAGCAAAGAAAACCAAGAACAGGGGCTCCTGTTATCCAAAACTCCCATATAGATCTGGACCCAGTTGTTGTACATCCTTCTCCTAGTATCTCCAAATACCATAAAAATGTGCTTCCCAAGAAGAAACAAGCAGGGCAGCCCAAAATTAAATCAAAATTAAGAACTAATTGTCCAGGTAACACAAGTACCCAGTCACAATATGAGCTCCAGAAACTAACAGCGATAGTGGAAAGATTGGATTCATACCTAAGAGTTAGGTTAGACCAGTTATCCACTAGAGTGTCCAACGTAGAAAACCTCCTTTTGTCTAAATTGAATCCTTTAAACCCACCCGGAAGCCAAGACACTGGCATAAATATGATCCCAAACATCGAGACAGAGAAACAATCAGCGCCAGATGGTGAAGGGGCAAAAAATATAAGGCTGGTCCCTCCATCATCCAGTAGGGTGTCGACAGAGAATCCGCATTTAAACTTGGGAAGAAAAGGGGATACCAACTTATCAGCAGGGTATATTAATAATCAAGCAAAAGCACTCCAAGTACAAATGCCTCCCTGTTTCCAGCGGTTCGGGCAGAGCAATTGTCTTGCAGCTTCCCTGGTTGAGCGAAGGTTCGCAGACCCCCATCTGAACCTCCCACCAGAAGCCACCCCCTACGTTATTATCCTGGGAAACGTACCTGTATTACAATCACCCAATGAAGAATCATGGTCAGCCTTAAAAAACAAATCGCTGCACTGGCTGAGTAATAGGGTAGGGCTCCATAATCAAATCTTTCAGGATTTTAAGATGGTAAGACGAGTCCAATGGGTGGGGGCAAGGGAGAAAGACTTGATGGGGGACTGCATAGTTTTGACCTTTAGCACGCCCCGATTGGTTAGGGAAATTTTGAATATTGGGCGAAACAATACAGCTAACATAACAGGTATTAATATATTGTCGTTAGGCTTCTTCTACCCTCCACCAAGTATGAATTTTATTTCTACATACTCGCAAAATTCCCACAAGACTCTGAGGCCAACATATGCGATCTCAACTTACAATAGGTTTAATACCCTATCGGGTCTAGATGATAATGAGTGACTGGATCGGGTACTGGCAGATAGATCAGTAGCAATTCAAACAATTTTACCACCTCGGCGAGATACAACTCTCCAAGGGGTAATACAAGCCATTATACCAACTGTCGGTCCTTGTACCTAGGCTAAAAAAAGTGCAATACCCCACTTAGACCCGGCGTTTTCTTCTGAAGATGCCGTAGTTAAAAGGTCTATTCCAGTTTTAACACCTCAAAAAGTACTGCTCCGTCAGAAACCTAGAGCAAAGCATAAAATAAGGGGCAAAAAATTAGACATCGTTTTCTGGAATGTTGCTGGCCTCCTTAATAAAATTACATATGTTAATTGGCTGGAAACAGCAACGAAACATAACATCATAGGTTTACAGGAAACATGGCTTTGCGCCCCTGTACATTTGTTGGGCTACAAGACTTATTTTTCAGAGGCTATTCAATCCCCTTCTGGGAGGCCAAAAGGGGGCTTAATAATGTTTATTTCAAATGTTTTGGCGGTTGATAAAATTAAAGTCCTGAGTTTAGAAACTAATTTTCAGGTAATCATATTGTTTTTTAATAAGGCGTCCACTATTATTTTGGTAAATTTTTATAATAACTTGAAACCAATTGAATTAATTGAGGTTTTAAATAAGGTTTCCGTTTTATTGCAAAATACACGTTTAGAATATATTAAAAATTTGGTAGCATTGGTTTGGGGCGTGATTTTAACATTTCACTTTGCAAGGGCAGCAGCACTAATAAATGTGGTATCCAAGATGAGGGTGGGAATAACTCTATTCATTTTGCTCACACAACTGTGGGAAATCGTATGAACGAAATATTGGTCGCCGCTGAATTGGGGTTTGCCAACGAATTAGTACATCCCCCAGTCCCCTTTTCTTATACTTTTAATGGAAGAGGACTAAATAGCACAATTGATTTTATGTTAGTTTCTCAGTGCTCTGCACCAATAATTCGTAACTTCAAGACATTAGGTAATGCAGTTAGTGACCATTTCCCTAATAGTTTGTCATCGAATAGCCCTTGTTCCTCGATCGAGACAGCATACTTGAGTATTTTTGACCAACAATCCCTAAACTTAGATAGATTGAATGGATTTTCATTAAAATGGGGTAAAGTGGACCAAGAACTAGTAACGGCTAAGGTAATAAAGCATGCTATGCCTTCCCTTTACACCTGTCTCGATCCTATTGCTACTCCCAAGCAAGTATTGTATAGTTATGAGATCATTACTAATACGATTAAACACGAACTATGTAGAAGGAAGCCGAAAGGGACCACTAAGAGGGGATGGTTTAACACTGAGTGCACAAAATCTTATACTAATTTAAAAATTGCATTGAATAGGGAAACAAGGGATAGGCACGAAATAGCAAGACTAAGGAAAGTCTATAGTACAGCATTAAATAAACGAAAATCACAGATTAAAGATAGTTTATGGAACCAATTGCATGAGAGTTGTTCCTTGAAAGACAGTGCAACTTTCTGGAAAATAGTCAAGTCTCCTTTTCTCAATGCTGCAAGTGACCTTCCAAAACTAGAGGTAGCGGTAGATGCTAATGCCTGGGTCCAACATTTCTCAAATACTTTCAAACAAGAGACTAACATCACTCTGGACCAACCCGAGCTCGTTAAAGAAACAGCCTATCCCATTCAGTTACACTTTACATTTAAGGAAGTGACAAATGCCCTAATAATAGCCAAATCGGGAAAAGCTCCTGGTCCTGCTGGGGTTCCCGTGGATCTTTTTAAGTATAAAATAGATCTATGGTCCCCTATATTAACGAGAGTTCTAGATGCCGCCAGTAAGGTTGGTTTATTTGAATCCTGGTCAACATCAATTCTGGTGCCGATCTTTAAAAAAGGCGATCGCCACAGTCCCACCTGTTATCGCCCCATATCGCTCCTGGATTCCCTCGGTAAAATTGCTGGGCGAATATTTTTGGAACGACTTCAGGCCTGGGCTTCTGGTAAAAATATAATATCAGACCTACAGTATGGCTTCCGAGAGGGTTTGGGCACAGTTGATGAAGCTCTGAATCTCTCACTTTTAATAGGGAAGTATGTCCATTCAAAAGGAGGCTTTTTGCACATGGTCTTTGTAGACCTGACATCAGCCTTCGACTGTGTCAATCACTCTAGACTTGCGATTATCTTAGATATGGGGGTGGATCCTCCGCTTGTGAATTTTTTACGAGAACTTTATTCGGAGGCCACTGCGAGAGTGAGACATGGGGTAGAAGGGGAACTCACCGAGCCCTTTAGGATAGAGAGGGGGGTCAGACAAGGGTGTGTTCTGGCCCCCTTCCTATTTACACTATACACCGACGGGTTCTAACTAGAGATGGTGAAAGTGAGTCAAGATCTGCCAGCAATACGTCGTCGGCCAATTCCAGTACTACTGTATGCCGACGACGCACTAATCTTAGCAAGGACCCCTGTTCAACTCCAGCGATCACTAAACAACTATTGCAACTTCATGAACTCCCTTAGTCTTAAAGTAAATATAAAAAAGACTTATACCATGCATGCTGGCCCAAGAATAAAAAGAACAGGAGACATCTTTGTTAATGATACCAGCCTAGAGTGCACAACATCCTATCCCTATTTAGGGATTCTAATGGGTAACAAGCTTAAGTGGACAGATGCCATCCAAGCCAGGAAATTTGCATTTTTGAGGGCTACCACAGCTTTGGTGGCATTTGAGCAAAAACTGGGTAAGAGATCCCCTCTTGAAATGCTAAAGATTTTCCAGGCAAAATGTATTAGTGTCGCTAATTACGGTTCAGGCCTACGGGGTTATTTAAATACTGATGATCTGCAGAGAGTAGAGAACTCCTTCTTGCGATATCTACTCGCTGTCCCCCAAGGAACTACGACATATGGATGCCATTTAGAAGTGGGGTTGGACCACATCTCGGATATTTTAAAGATTCAACCTATAATGCTATGGCGGTGTATCTGGACCACTGAACAGTGCGTTTTAACCCGTAGTTTGGTTGAGGAATGTATGTGTCTTGATAATATGCAAAATATAAGATGGCTAGGTTTTGTAAAGTCCTTTTTTGATGACCCAGACCTCTCAAGGAATTTTACTCATCCACTCACTATCTCTAAAGTCCCAAGAAAGGAGATAAAAAAATATGTCTACGTCTTAGCCAAGAAATAGGGAAAAGCTCAGTACAGCATTTGCTATTGGTCCAAACGACCTTTCTTATTCAACCTTACTTAACATATAATTTGAACCAGTTTGAAAAATTTCTGTTAACTCGATTTAGATTAGATATGTTTCATCGGTTGATTTCAATTCCTCACCAGAATGACTGGTCCAGGAACCTATCATTCTGTCCCTGTGACTGTAAGTTCAGACAATCTTCAATACACATATTACTGTTTTGTAAGTTTTATGAAATCCCAAGTAGGCGTTGCATTATCCCAATCTTACGAATAATGGGGCTTCGAACCTGCCGCCCTGCCTTTTTGGCACTGCAATATCTGGACAATGAATTATATGCTAAATCTATAGCTTGTTTTCTGAAATTCTGTGTCAGTCGCCGTCCCGATCTTAATTCTACCTAAACGTTTTTATTATGTATCTCTATATTCAATTATGTATTTTGAATATTTTAATGTGGTATGTTTTATGTGTACTTTTATGGCTTTCAAAATCACGGAAACCGAATAAAGATGATTTGATTTGATTTGATTTGAGTGTCATTAAAGACCTGACAATCCATAAGGGTCAAGGCCTCCACCAAATGTTGCAAATAGATGTTAAAAAGGAGCGGAGATAATGCAGAGCCCTGAGGTACTCCGCAGGTCAGGGAGCCCAGATATGGCAGCTGCTCACCCAACTGAACTCTCTGAGTGCGATCCGACAGAAAAGATCTTAGCCATTGATGTACTTGGCCCTTTATACCCAGGTTTGTAAGACGGTTCAGCAGTATGTTATGGCTGACCGTGTCGAATGCCGCTGACAGATCTAATAGAATCAGGGCACTCAGCTGTTTACTATCAGCCCTAACTCTGAGCTTGTCCAGAACAGACACCATCACTAGCTCTGTGCTATGATGAGCTCTATACCCCGCCGGTCTAGAATGGAGCAGTTGATGATCATCTAGATATCTTGCAAGTATTTTCAGAACATGCTGCTCCAAGATTTTTGCTAGAAAGGGGAGCTGCGAGATAGGTCAATAGTTTTTTAAGGCTAAAATACCCGCCCCAGGTTTTTTCAGCAGGGGGGTAACCCAGATTATTTGGGAGATAGCCCGAATCTAAAGAGTCATTGAGTAAACCCAGAACCTGCTTTTCCAACCCAGGCAGAGCCATTTGAAAAAACCTTGGAGGACAAGGGTCCACTCAGGATCCTGATTTAATGTGCTTTGCCAGTGCTACCAGAGTCGCTGAATTAAGACTAGGGAATTTAGACACCTGACTGCTAGGACAGGGGGGGCTGGTCTGGACAAGGGAACTGAATTCAATGGGAGTTCTTGTAATTTCCACGATGATGTTCGTGACTTTCTGGAGGAAAAACTCCTGGAAGCTGTCACAGTTTGGGGATACGATTGTGACTTATCTCCTTCAAGATGGCAAAGGTACGCCCCAAACTTAACTATTTCATGGATTATCTCGTTCAGTGCGGTTTTGGGGTCCCTTATGTACAGCGTTATGTCATCCGTATAAAACTAAATCAAAACAGATCTCATAGGGTAGTCCAGTGCATATCTCTTATGATGTTGCTGTAGCATGGCCACTAATGGCTCCATTGCTAACGTGAACAGCAGGGGCGACAGGGGACACCCCTGCCTTGTACCTCTAGAGATGGTGAAAGCCGGGGTGCGCTCTCCTTTCAGCAATAAAGTGGCGCAGGGTTTATTGTATAGCAATTTTATCCACATTAAAAAAATGGGCGGGAACCCCATGTGAGCCAGTACTGAAAATAAATATTCCCGTTCCTGGGAATTAAACACTTTGGTAGCGTATAGGAAGACCGCTACTGCTCGGTTATCCTGGTCGATGTTTTGCATTATAGAAAATAGCGTGTGTAAGTTGTGTAAGGTGGACCTCCCAGGTATAAAGCCCACTTGGTCTGGCCGGATCAAGTTTCCCATCAAAAGGCTAAGTCTAATGGCCATGACTTTGAGTAGAAGTTTTACATAGCAGTTTATCAGACACAAGGACCTGTATGAGTCTGTGCTCTCCCTCATGAATTGTGATAGCATCCCCGTCTGTCCCGCTACTTCATACATTTGTTTAAGAAATGGTGCTAGCATATCTACATAGGTTTTATAGAACTCAATTGTGAGTCCATCCAGGCCCGGGCCTTTTCAATTCCCTATTTGCATAATGGCGACTTATTTCCTCCTCGGTGATGTCCTCCGCGAGGAATTCCAATTGCCCCTTGCTCAACCATGTAAGATCTATTTGCTCTAGGTATAATCTGGTTTCAGATTGCCTTGCCGTGAGCGTAGCGTAAAGTGCTTTATAGTGTCCAGTAAACACATCCGCTATTTCAGATGTGTCCCTATACTCCACACCTTCATCATCATGTATGGTCAGTACATAAATGGCCACTTTAGGGGGTCTGATGGTTTCAGCCAGTCCTTTACCAGGGCATTCGCCCTTCCCATATTTCCTTGTTGTGTGATACTTACCCCGGAATAGGCACTCCCGCTGTTTCTCGGTTTTATATTCCGTCATTAGCTCTCTAATGTTTGCCAGTGCCTTGGCTCCATGTGCCTTATGTGTTTTCTCTTCCTGTGCTTCGAGTTTAGGTTCTAGGTGGTGTAGAGTCGTCCTGATGTCTCCGAGGATACCTCCTGCTTTGGCGATAAACACTCTTCTTACGGTGACCTTCAGTGCCTCCAACACTGTGGCTAGTGAGGATAAAGAGTCCGGGTTTATTCTCAGGAACTCTTCTAGCGCCTCCTCTAACTCCGCCCTGAAGGCCGTTGTCCAATAGGGATGTGGGCTGCAATCGCCATGTTCTGCATTGGTTTAGCATGCCCGGTGGGTTCCACTGCATGTATACTGGGGAGTGGTCAGAATATGTGCGTGCTAAATGACGAGTTGCAAGACTGTGCACCGCTATATCTTAAGAAGTGAACCGCATATCCAATCTAGACCAATTATTATGTCCTGCTGAGAAGTATGTACCATCCAATCTATCATGATGATGGTGGCATCAGACGTCAACTAGCATATTTTCCTCTAATATCTGCTACAGCTGCCGCTGTGCTTTAGTGTAGTGGTGTGGCAAGGGATTCGAGATTTCACTGGGTGGGGAGAGCATCAGGTTAAAGTCCCCTCCCCATATTAGGTGGGTCGAACATATACTCGATATCTGTGCCCATAGCTTGATGAGAAAGTCCTCATCATCTACATTGGGTCCATAACTGCTTACTAGGGTGATGAACTATGACGCCAGCCTGACCCATGTCCTGCAATATCTCCCCTGTGGGTCATGTAAGGAGCCTTCTTCTACATACGGCACTGTTTTTTAATGAGTATTGCCGTGCCTCTCGCGTAGGCTGAGTATGAAGCAAAATACCTGTGGGAGGCTCAGCGCGCTGCAAACTGCGTTCCCTTTGGTTGTCGGGTGTGTGTTTCTTGAAGCATGGCTATGCTCACCTGGTGTCTGTCCAGGTAAGCCAGTATGTGTCTTTTTTTCCTAGGGTATTCCAATCCTCTGATGTTCCAGGTCAGCAGACCCACCCGTGCAGGACTCTAGTCTGGACTCTTACTGTTAGCCATTATCTAGCAGTGTGAATGTTATATAGTGTATCTGTGTGCGTCCTTGTCCATGTAATGTCAGTGTGTGTGCTGGTTGCTTTGACATTGTGCCTCTTAATATCGACTGCAGTATTCCACTTTCGCACCCACATCGGCATCCCCAACTTGCTGTGTACTGACCCCACCCCCCTTAACCCCCACAGAACAAAGAAGCAAGTCATTATATATGCCATCACAGTTGTTTTCTGCCTCTGGTGCATGGTCTGTGGCCCATACCAGTGATTAGTTAAAGCCCTGCTATAGCTTTGTTTGTGAGCATCAGTGACACTGGCTGTGTCAGCTCCTAAGTGGGCTTGGTCTACGTCGTGGCTTGCTAACAACAAACATAACACAGTGTGGATATAATCCTCAGAACCCTTTACCAATGTCCCCTTCAGATGGGGGAGATGATCTCCCTAAGGGGTGTGTTTCTTAGGGGGCAAGGTGGCACCTCCTGCCCCTGGAATAGGTATTCAGTGACCAGCGGGGTCCGGCTATACTGAATTGGTGCCTCTAACGGCCCATACGCATGCTTTTAGTTGTGTTGTGCTGCTAGATCAAAGTGTGGCTGCGTGGACAGTGTAGTATCCCCTCCCTTACAGTTATCACAATTGTCTCTGCCCGCCAGTACCGCTCCTCGTCATGTTGCAATGCGTCTTGTTTGATTCGCGAAGGTGAGGTCTCAGCTCTTCTATCTGCCTTCACAATGTTTCGGAGAAAGTCTCCCGCCTGCTGTGGAGTGTTGCATATGTGCTGTTTGCCACGGTGTGTGAGTCTTAATCTTGCAGGATATAGCATGGCATATTACACTCCCTCTTACTGTTGTTTTTTCTTAATAGGCAGATACTTTTTTCACTCTTCTTGGATGTTCAACTTGAAATCGGGGTATAGGGCTATGGTGTTGTTGTCATAGACCACTGTCTTCATTTCTCTGGCTTTGCGGAGCGCTGCATCGCGGACCCTATAGTTGAGCAGTCTCGAGACGATGGGTCTGGGCGGCGCTCCTGGTGGGGGCTTTGGTGCCATAGTTCTGTGTGCCCTTTTGATAATTAGCATTTTTGAGAAGGTGTCTGCACCAAAAAAGGCAACCAGCATCCTTTCCAAGTATTCCTCCATCATTCCTGTATTGGTCGTCTCTAGTACACCAAGAATTCTGATGTTATTGTACCTTGATCTGGCCTCAAGGTCTTCATTTTTTGCGGCTGTCACTTTTATCAACTTGTTTATCTCTGTGATTTGTCTTGCTGAGTGTGCCTGATCATCCTTCAATGTCGATATTCTTGCTTTGGCTTCAATGATCCGCCCTTCCTGCTTCTCTAGCTTCTGCATAATTTGGTCCATTCGGGCTCACATCGTGTCCATTTTGTCCTCAATGGACGTTAGGCTTTGTTTCATAGTGATCAGCAGTGCCTTCATGTCCATTTCGTCTAGGTTGTGCGTTGTTTGGTCTGCCCCATCTTGCTCTGCTTCTTGTACGGGTTCCTCTTTGTGTTCTGCGAGCTTCAAACTGAAGTTTGGATTGTTTGCCATCTGTTTTCCCCATTTTGTTATGGTTATTGTACGTGGTTGGCCCTGCGATGCCCAGTACCACACTTTCACTGCCTATGTCAGTTTCCCACCTGTCCTTGAAGCGCAGCATCGCACGTTTGTGAGTGGTACGTGCCCTTCCCTTCTTATGGTTATCGGCTTGTGCCACGTCTCATTTTGCCCCCTCAAAGGCCTTCCAGGGTGCGTTCCCACCAAAGTCCGATCTGTGCACGGTGGTCTCTCGTTGCAGGCAGGTGTGCACTTTTGCTGTGTCTGTAGCGCGGATTCAGGGTGAGCTCCCTGCAGTCTCAATCCTTTCCGTCTGTTTGTGTTTGACGGTCAGTGCAGGCGGCCTACTTGTGCCTGGTTCTGTGGGCTTTCCTTTTTTCTTTTTTATTATTATGTTTTTTGGCTCATTTGCAGCTGTGGTTTGTCTTTGCCATGTACCCTGGGCCTCGAAGGCAGCTTGTGTTGAGTCTTGCCTCATCTCGTCTGTGGCCCTGCGGGGCCTGGGGCAGTCTGCACCTTCACCAGATCGGCTTTGTGGCAGTTGGCGGGTTTTCCTCCTGGAGACTGTGAATGAGGCTTTGGGCTGTGGGCAGCGGCGTGTATTCATCCGTGCTGAGCGCTTGGTTTTATATATTATTATTTTTTTTTCCCCAATATGGCAGAGCGCTAGTCTTTGTTTAATTAATTGGTGCTGGCGCCCTGTTTTTCTATAAGGCCCTTCCACTGTTGTTGTGCCTTATTTTATCCCCGTCTCTTTCTGTTTTTTGAGGTGGGGAGGGCCTGGTTTCTGTTGGAAGTCGGCAGTGCTCCTAATTGACATTAAGCCCAGGGCCCAGGGCCCAGTAAGATTGGCCACTTCTGCAAGGTGGAGGTACCGCAAGTGCCTGCGGTGGAGCCCTGCACTTTAGGGAGGCGCAGTTCTCACTCCCTTGTTCACGGGAATTTAGCGGCAGGGTGTCAGCGGGGCTGCTGGTCTGCACAGCAGGTATGTATGTGAATCACTGCGACGGGGTCTCCCACGTTCTCTGCTCTTTTCCGGGACCCTGTAGCTGGCTTGTTAGGAATTGGGCAGCCTCTGGTCTTGCTTACTGCCGCTATTCTTCGCCACGTGGCTGGTGGGGCTCCCCAATCTCAGTGTCGGATGAGCAGTTCCCAGTCGCCAAGTAAGCTCCCTATAAGCTTGCATTGCTGAAGCGGCTCATAGATTATAGTTTGCTTACTGTGTGGGGTGAGGGTTCATTCTTTGCCGGGCATCAGGACTGCTGTTAGAACGTGGCGTCAGACGAGGGAACCGACCTACGTCACTGGGCCTTTCCCCGCTCCACCACCCGTGTCTTTTTTTGGCGGGCCACAGCAGACCATAACGTGTTGCAGGGTCATTCCATCTTCCAGCAGTGGAATTTACGGGTTCTGCTGTGTCCTCAGATCTTCAAAGGCATTTTCTGTGTAGTTTCAGGGGTTTTGTCTCGGTGGGACACAGGATTTTTATGGATGTTGTTTCTAGGGCAAACGGAGCCTCACTACAGTGTGGCCATCTTGTTAGCCCACACTCTAGCGCCCCCTCGAAAATGTAAACTTACTCAAAAGTGGGAGTTATATCTGTTAATCAGACTCACTGTCAGTACATCTACTTGTCATGTTCACTGAGGCAAAAATCATATCCCAGAAAAGTATGCCACTTCAGTTTGGGCAGGAAAAGGTGTGTGGCCAGACACTACATAATAGCCCAGACAAGTTTGCTCTGTTGCATCATGGTATATGCATCCAAATTTTACACACCCCTCAGTGTTGAGTGTAGCGTAGGGAGCTTTGAGCTCCCTTTAGTGTTGATTGTAGTTTTGACACTACAGTCAACACTGAGGGGTGCGCAAAATGTGGACTGAATGTACCATGATGCAGAGGAGCAAACTTGTCTGGGATATGATGTAGTGTCCGGCCACACCCTTTTCCCTGCCCAAACTGATTTTCATGACCTCCTCTACCATTTATCGCTCGTTCCTAATGTT
This sequence comes from Lissotriton helveticus, assembly GCF_964261635.1. NCBI lineage: Eukaryota > Metazoa > Chordata > Amphibia > Caudata > Salamandridae > Lissotriton > Lissotriton helveticus. The sequence continues at coordinate 1,512,878,014 of NC_136061.1, read as the reverse complement.
CCTTTTTGTTAAACAATTGCATTCTGGCCCATAATTACACTTCATCCTGCCCGGGCGCGGAGAGTGCGGACCAAGCCGGAGATTCTCGACTGCAGATGTAAAGATATGACTCATAAATGACCTCTGTGAATACCAAAAGTCATAAAAATAGACTTTTGTCTCAGATTGCCTTTGTGAATAGAGCCCATTGTCTATTGTCCTAGTTGGGGAACTATCTGGTGTTTCCAGCAGAAATAACAGAGAAACATTAACACATAATCATGGTTACTGTCATCTAACACAATTGCACATACACTTTCATGTCATATTTTGATGTACGTTTGGTGCACGTTTTATATGAGCATTTATGATAAAGAAGATCAAGTGTTCTTATTTACTTTCACATAAGTAAAATACATAAACACATTTTCCATAGAAAGTGTTTAGTTGTCAAAAAACTATCATGGTTCTAGCAATGAAAATTCGATTCTAGAAGAACATTTGTTGAAATTATTGATATGAAAAATAAAGGAATCATCTTCAAATCGATGAGCTTTTCAAAAATGTATTTTTTTATCGCTGCTCTACGATTCCCTTACTAAATTCTTGTTTTGTGCGTTTTCAATCACATTTCAAATGGCATATGTATCTTTCTCCATTCCTTTATGTAATCAGTATCTGTCACCAGAATAGCTTAAAATAATTACGTTTGAAAGAAATTAGTTCATCTTGTTTTTTTAATTTAATTTTTGAAAATAGTAATGGTCTAATATTCATGCTCTTATCATAACACTGATTGCAAGACACAACCGTCGTGCTCAGAGACAAGAGTTCTGAAAGTAATATAATATTTGTTCAGGATTGATTTCAAGCCTAAAGTCTCCCTAGTCAGTGCTCTCCATCTGTATGAAAATACAAAAAGAATTCTTCACACACTAGAGGGATTGAGTAGAGAGCCGCCCTTGATATCTTCGCCTCCTACGCATCGTTTATTTTCACACTTTCATTGCAAATGAAATTCACAGAAGAACACAAAATGTGCTTTGATCAGCAAGAGTTGTGTGTCTTGCCTGTAAAGATTTTAATTAAAATGCTTTGAGGGTGCTGGGTCGGGTTTGTAAGTTAGGCTGTCTGTTACCAATTTTCCTATGAGAAAGACACACTTCCTTGTAAAATCCTCTTTGGTTCCCAAGGGTTCCACCACGAAGGACCCGCAAGAGATCCACCTACTCTATGGTTACAGCCCATGAAAATGTGTGTTTTTGAAATCTCTAGTTGTGCTGTAGGAGATGAACTGTGAAGCATGCATCCACAAGGTCCTCGATGCATTTGAGCAAGAAAGGGAAGATGTTTTTTTAAAGTCCACGTGCAAGACATGCTAGTGGATCCAAGACCTTATGGCCCAGCGGCTCATGGCTACACACCTGGAAGATGGTCTTTTACAGCAGAGACTGATTCTGAACTGATACTGGTGTGTTCTGCTCCACATTAATGTATTTGCTTGCAAGCCATCTCTGCAGACTACTGAATCCTGGTGTGCTCCAACCACTGAGAAATATGTTTAAGGCGTGACTATCAAATAAAATGTGAGGAACTTTGCTATCATGTACAAAGCTAAAATGATAACAATGCATTGGGAGTCGATAATGTGTCCTATTGAATGCTGCATTTAGTCAGAAACCTGTGAACTGTGGAATATACAAACAGAAGATACAAACTACAGTGGGAAAGAAGGAAGATGGGGAAAACTGTGAAAGACCCAATAGTTGTTGTTAATGAATTGTGGGACAATGTACTCAATACTTTCAATACTTTTTTAAACTAAAATATCTAGTTCATATGACAAGGTTTCAACAATTAACGGAAGCTAAGAACGAATAATACCACAAGTTATAAAGATCCAGCTACTGAAAGTGAGCTACTTTTATTTTTATATGGTGCAACCGAAGTAATCAGAGCGCTACAGGTGGACACATTCATTTTTAAGCACAGGGAGGCTGGGGGGCATATTAGCAACGACAGTGATGATTATCGCTGGCCGTGCTTAGCGATAATTAGATTATCGCAGGCTATCTCTGCTTTTTATCGCCCTGGTAGCGTGTAATTAACAACACGTTACTCCAGGGCGCTAAAAATTCCAGAGATAAAAAGGGTTATCTCCATTTTGCAGGGAACATCATGGGTTTTCCAGCGATATACCCTGCAAAAGGGCAATAACCTTGCTGATACGACCCACAGGGTCGTATCAACACAATCCACCCCCTCTGTTAGGGGTGGCTAAATCAAGAATTCAGCAGACGTTAGTTTTTGGAGAAAACAGCAGATTTCTCCAAAACCTAACGTCTGCTAAAATGCTAGAGCATCCTTGCTGATAGCACGAAGCCGCGCTATTGATGTCCTGACATGTAGTGTATGTCAGGAACGTCCACTTTGCATCTCATTAGAGATGCAAAGGTAGGCGCAGTGCAAAAGGGTGCTAACATGCGATTATGCATGTTAGCACCGTCTTGTAAATGGGGCGATATTTTTATTCCCACTTTTTTGGCTTTTTAAGCCAAAAAAGCAGAGATAAAGCCCTTGTAAATATGCCCCTAAGTGATTTGCCCAGAATCATAGGATGATGAGCGCCTCTGCCGAAACTCGAACACGGTTTGCCGACATTCCAGGTCGACCGCTCGAGCCGTTAGGCCACATAACCTCGGCTTTGATTAACATACAGGGTAATTATTATCAACATTATGAGTAAAGAGCGCAGTGGGGAGAAGTGGTGTAGGAGCAGTCTGTCGTACTCACGTAGGGCTCAAGATGAAACCAGCATAGAAGTAAAACTCAGTACTCCATTGAAACATTTGAGATAGGATTACTTCGGGTGCTCTTCAATAATAAATAGGCTAGTTATTAAATAGCGATCACAGTCAAGCTCGTTGAACCAGGATCTTCAATGATTAGCAGCGGAAATGACGTAAACAGAAGTGGCCTTGAAACCCACGATACTCTCTGTAAAGGTAGGAGATTAATGACAACCTTTTAATCCCTAATGCAGCTGTCAATCTCCTCCCCCGTGATGAGGAGAGATTTAAGAACAAATAATGCTCCGAGATGTAATGGAAGAGACAGGCGGAATCCATTAAAAAAGATAATAATGTAAATGGAATCGTGCAGTGCGAATAACTTTCACCTGCATTTAGCTTGTCACTTAATAAAGAAAACAACTTTTGTACTCACACAACTTCCAATTGTTTTGGACTGTTGGGCTCGGTGGAGGGAACTGTGCAGATGAAGTCTCAGATGTCTTGACGAAAACAAGCAAAGAGATACATTTGCCTGCACTTTGAGGCATGTTTGTTTATTCCATTTTGAGTGCAAAATACCTACTTTTCTAAAGTGAAAAACTAATAGTCAGGATTGAACTGCATGATAGCATTGACGGTTCATTAGAAAACAATGGTTTCGATAATAATAATCTGTACCCAGACCATACTAAAGAGTCGCTATTTCGAATCAGAACTCCATTATAGTTCCCTTCTGCTCCCGAGGAAGTATCGTGCTGTGACAGTGAGTGAGCTAAGACTTGCACTTCCCCTAAGAACTGAGGGCCATATTATCAAGAAAGGGTGCTACAGTATCGCCGCTTTTATCGGCAGGAAACTGCCGCTAAAGCGCGATAATGGGCTTGATAATATGCCCTTGTGAATTCCCATAGAAGCCCAGGTTCTGATGTTAACCTGGGCTTCTATGGCAATTTACAAGGGCATATTATCAAGGCCATTATCGCCACTTTAGCTGCAGTTTCCTGCCGATAAAAGCTGCGATAATGTAGCGCCCTTTCTTGATAATATGGCCCTCAGAACTAATGATTCCTTTCATTGATCAATTTTTGAAGTACCGATTCACACGAAGAGGAGGACTAAGGGGCATATTACCAACAGTTAGCGATATTTATCGCTAACTGAGCTTAGCGTTAGTTTTTTAAATGCCGCGCTTCGCCCAATATTATCGCTGAGTGTTAGACCTGGCATCATTGGCATGAGTCTCTCCTCCGTTTTTTCTGTTTGCCTCCTCTGTTTACGATGTTTTTGCTGGTATATGCTTTGGGCACTGTGCCACTGCTGATCAGTGCCACAGTGCAAGTGCTCCCTATGTGAAATTGCTGTATTGATTGACTTCCATGTTTTGGCTTATTTGGTTTACTATCAGTCCCTAGTAGAGTGCACCAGGAGTGCCAGGGCTTGTAAATACAAATGCTGCTAGTGGGCCTGCAGCACATGTTGTGCCACCCACAAGAGCGGCCTAGTAAAAGTATGTCTGAAGGTCTGCCATTGCCAGACCACGTGCAGTCTGACTGTCACGAGGACTGCGCAAGTACACCTACTTGCCAGTCCCTAAACCTTCCCTTAACTTCATGTTAGTCACCCCTATGGTAGGCCCACGGGCAGGGTGCATTGTAAGCATAAGGTAGGACAAGCCTGACAAGGTTGGCATGTCCTAATAGTGAATTACATCCATAGTCGTTTTTCACTATTGTAAGGTAGCCTGCTCTCCATCAGTTAGAATGGGCTGCCAGGATTATTAATGTTATAATCCTAGCGGGCTCGGGGAGCATGGTGCAATGTCGAGTTTGGTATCCCTGAACTCAGGGTTTAATAACGCATCCGTTTGTGTGGATGGTTTTTGGACTCTGTGTTTGAAAATAGCACTTTTAGAAAGTAGCTATTTTCTTGTCTAACTGTCTACCGGTCTCTGCTGGTTCTGGTGTGTGTGTGACAGGAGCTGGGTGGCTCCAGAGAGTCTGAATGAGTCAGTGTGGGATGAGTGGGGCATTTGCATTGAGAGTAGGGGAAGAGTAGCTCTTGATAGCCTGCCCTGCCTGATACAATGTTGGCTCCGCCCCCCTGCCAGGCGACTGATGACTCTGTGCTTGCCTGGGACTTTCCTGGCCCGCCCCCTGCCGGGCAGCTGATGGCCCTGCCCCTGCCAGTAACAATGCTGGCTCCGCTCCTGCTGAGCGGCTGAGGACTCTGCCTTGCCCAGTGAATAGGCCAGGTGCTCTGGCCTGGCAACACCCACAACAAACCCAGGATGGGGGGAAATTCCCCTGCATGGACAAAGGGATCAAAGCCAAAAAGGGGTATAAGAGAAGGACCCCTGAACCAAGAAATCAGATCACTTCTGACAAGGAAACCTGAACCAAGGACAAGAAGCCTGCTGATCTAAGGACTGCCTACCCCTTCTGCCAGAGTGCTGTTTGTTGGGGGAATCCTGCATTGCTTCTTTATTTTTGCCAAGGAACCAGGAGAGAGGAACTTTGTGTGTACTCTCACTCTTTGCTGAGAAAATCTCCAAGGGCTGGAAGAGTGCCAGTCTCCTGTTGAAGTCACAGGGCTAAAGGACTTCATCTGCTTAAAGTGCTATTTGCTGGAGTTTGTGAATCCAGCACCTCTGAAAGAATCCAGCAATCTCGACGCCGACGGACGCCGCCGAATCCAGCTCGACATCGTGAGTAACGGCTCCAGTGTCCCGCTTCCTCGACGCCGGCCGCCGAGCCCGATCGACGCCAGCAGCAACGCCAGTGAGTAGTGAGTTCGGCTCCAGCTCCAAGTGACCCCGTGTCTGCACCGCTGCTGATCGCATCGACTTCGAGCCCTCTCGACGCCGTGAGCGCTGCTCACTCTTGCAACATCGACATCGACGACGTCGTATCCTGCTTCATCCCGTGAGCGCTGCTCCCGCCTGACTTCGGTCGACGCTGCTGCAGATCGCCCCGACTCCGAGGCCCGATCGGCGCCGAAGACGCGACGCCGGACATCTCGACGCCGCTGATCATCGAGTGCTTCACTTTTCCAAGGTACTGTGTTGTTGGGGTCTGTGCGACTCCGGGCTCGACGTAGCGCTCCTCGCGGTCGACGCCGAATCTTTGGATTAACTTTGCCTCGACGTCGTGTGACTCCCGTGTGGGTCACATTGTTGCCAAGAACTGTGTTTTAGAGAAGAAGAGTTGCTTTTGATACTAAAGACTTTTGTGCTAAGAAGAAACCGTGCTTGAACTATTATTTTTCCTTCCAAGAGTATTTATTGAGACTGTGGTATATTTTTGTCGTTATTTGGTCTTGTGCTAAGCCTTATATAAAAATACTTATTTTTATAATACTACTGTGTCGTGTCCATTTGTAGTGTATTCACTTTATTACTGTATGTGGTCATAAATGCTTAACGCACTGCCTCTGAGATAAGCCTGTCTGCTTTGCCAAGCTACCAAGGGGGTGAGCAGGGGTTATCTAAGTGTGTGATCTCCTTGCCCTGACTAGAAAAGGTGTGTCCCTATTTGTCAGAAGTGTATACCTCTGCCAACTAGAGACAGCCGCTTCTAACATTGGTGGGTCAGCGGTGGGATTTTGAACTTTGCATTTATGACCCATGTGCAGTGATTAGTGTGCGCTACATAGTGAAAGCAGACCATAGCGCAGCCACAATCTGTTTTGGTTGGATATTCTATTTTTGTTCTCCGCTTTTCCTGAAGCTTGATTTTTGAAACTGCCAGTTTTAACCATGAGTGATACCGGAGTCACTCCCCTTGTTGTTGTTGTGGAGGAATTTGATAGAGCCAAGATAGGGACATACGAAAAGAAGCAACTGCAATACTTTTGCAAGCAGTTTCAAGTTCCTACCAAAGGCATCTCCCGGAAAGGAGACTATTCCAAAGCATTGGAGGCCTGGTTAGAGGCCAGAGACCCCTCTGCCCCGGTGGTGGTACCGACAGAGGAAGGGGAGGAGGAAGTGCCCGTGACTGGGCCTGTATCCCCTCCTGGCAGCAGTGTTTCCTCCAAAGGTCTTTCCCCTGAAGAAAGAGAAGAAAGGGCGAAGGAGCGAGCCTACAACGTGGAAATGGCCAAACTTAAGATAAATGGGCAGTTGGAGATAGAGAATGCAAGAGGCAGGAGAGAAGCTGATTTGGAGATCAAAAGATTAGAGTTTGAAAGAGAGAAGTTAGCTTTTGAGCGTGAGAAAATGGTGAGGGACATGGAGCTCAAAGCTAAGGAGTTAGAATTGAATCCCTCTGGTGGCAGCGTCCCATCTGTGCCTGCAGAAAGTAGGTTTTATTTTCCCAAAGATGTGATCAAAGATTTTCAGAAGAATGAGGATATTGGTCAGTGGTTTAAAGCATATGAGTTAGCATTGTTGGCCCACCGGGTCCCTGAGAAGGATTGGGGAGCGGGGTTGTGGGGCCGCTTTGTGAATGAGGGAAGAGATACCCTGTTAGACATGCCTGTTGAGGATAGGACGTCTTATGCTCATATGAAAGATGCTTTAATGTTAAGGTATGGCCTAACCCCAGAAAAGTACAGACAGGCCTTTAGAGAATGTAAGAAGTTGCCTGGTACCACGTGGGTGGAGTATGTGTCATATTTTTGCAGAGCCATGGATGGTTGGGTAAAGGGCAGCAAAGTGGAAAGTTATGATGCTCTTTATGATTTGTTTGCTTGGGAGCACTTGTCTAATAACTGTTTTCCAGAGCTGCGCCAGCACCTTATTGATAGCAAGATATCTAACCCTAGAAAACTTGCTGAAGAGGCGGACCGCTGGGTCAGTACCAGGGTCCACAAGGGTCCAGTGGGAGACTCAGCCAAAGGTGGGCAGGGTCCCCAGCAGAAGAGTGGGGGGGACAAGGGTAAACAGAGGGAGTTCCAGAAAGGGCCCCAAAGTAATCCCCAAGGGAACCAAGGGAAGGGTTCCCAGCCTCCCCCTGTGAAGAAATCAGAGGCCCCGCCAGGTAAACCTGGTCGTAGGGGCCCACTGACCTGCTTCGTTTGTAAGCAGGTAGGACACCGTTTTTATGACCCTCAGTGTCCCTTGAAGAAGTCTGGTGCACTACCCAGTGCACCACCCCGTCAGTTGGCTAGTGTAGCTCTGGGAGGGGAGGAGATGGTTGCCCATGGTGGGGAGGGTCCCGCGGAGATGTCCCTGGTCTCTCTAGGAGACATGGAATTGGTCCCTCCACCCCCTCTGCCTAGTAACACTAAGAAATATAGGCAGTGGGTGACCATTAATGGCCATAGAGTGGAAGCTCTCAGAGACACCGGAGCGAGTGTGACAGCTGTCAAGTGTCACTTGGTGTCCAGAGAGCAGGTTGTTCCCCACGCATTCTACCCTGTGATAGCTGCTGACAACTCCCAGAAAGAGTGTGAGGTAGCTCAAGTTTCCTTTGAATGGGGGGGAGTTTCAGGTACTCTTCAGGTTGCTGTGAGGCCCGCCATGCCTGTTGATTGTCTCCTGGGCAACGATTTAGAAGACTCCCCTTGGGCTAAGGTGGAGAGGGAGACACATTTGAAAATGTTGGGTGTGCCAGAGTGGGTGTGTGCAACCACTCGATCCATGACAGCAAGTAAGGGTGTTGATGGGGTTCTGGAGCCTGAAAGTATGGCCCAGGACCCAGCTGTGAAGAGAAGAGGCAGGGGGCGCGGGAAACCGTCCCCCGTAGTTCCCGTGGTCCAGGAGGAGGCAGACCTCGAGGGGGATGCCCTGGAACCCACAGGTGAACAAGTTGCCGAACTGGGAGACCTGCCCGAGCTGACCCATTGGCAGCAGGATGGTGGTCCCTCCAGGGAGGAATTCTGTGCAGAACAGAAAGTGTGCCCTTCTCTTGTGGGTATGAGGCAGCAGGCCTCAGCCCAAACCTCAGGTGATCAGTCAGGGTCACATTTTGTGTACTGGGAGAACGACCTCCTGTATAGCGAGCCTAAGGCTGCTGAGCCTGGGTCAGCCCGTGTGCTGGTGGTACCCCAGCGCTTCAGAGCCTTCCTACTGGGTTTGGCTCATGACGTTCCTTTAGCTGGACATCTGGGGCAGGACAAGACCTATGACAGGCTTGTCACCCATTTCTATTGGCCTCAGATGCGAAGGGATGTGGACATCCAGTGCAAGACCTGTCAAACTTGCCAGGCAAGTGGGAAGAGCGGGCGGAAGCAGAAGGCTCCCCTCCAACCTTTTCCCGTGGTCAGTACCCCCTTTGACCGGGTGGGGATTGACATTGTTGGGCCACTGGACCCCAAGACAGCCCTGGGCAACAGGTTCATCCTGGCCTTGGTGGACCATGCCACACGGTACCCGGAAGCCATCCCTCTCAGAACGGTGACTGCCCCCGTGGTGGGACGGGCACTGATGGGTGTTTTCTCCCGAATGGGGTTCCCCAGAGAGGTGGTGTCAGACCGGGGCACCAACTTCATTTCCAACTATATGAAGTCTCTGTGGAAGGAGTGTGGGGTAACTTATAAGTTCACCACTCCTTACCACCCTCAAGGTAATGGGTTGGTTGAAAGATTCAACCGTACCCTTAAAGGCATGATCATGGGTCTTGAAGAACCAATGAGGCGTAAATGGGACGTCCTCTTGCCATGCCTGTTGTTTGCTTACCGTGAGGTGCCACAGAAGTCTCTAGGGTTCAGCCCCTTTGAGCTTTTGTATGGTCACCCGGTAAGAGGACCTTTAAGTCTGGTCAGAGAAGGCTGGGAGCAATCTCCCAGGAAACCTCCCCAGGATGTATACAGTTACATGCTGGCCTTTAGGAACCAGACTAGGCGCTTCAGGGATCTTGCTCAGGCAAATCTGGAGGCCAGCCAGGAGGAGATGAAGCGGTGGTACGACCAGAAGGCCACTCTGGTAGAGCTTCAGCCTGGACAGAAAGTTTGGGTCATGTCCCCTGTGGAACCTTGTGCGCTCAAGGACAGGTGGACTGGACCATTCGAGGTTGTGGAGAAGAAGAGCGATGTCACCTACCTGGTGGATTTAAAGTCTCCCAGGAACCCCTTGCGGGTCCTGCATGTCAACCGTTTGAAGCCCCACTTAGAAAGGTCCGAAGTGGGCATGCTCCTAGCTACAGATGCTGGAATGGAGGAGGAGAGTGAGCCTCTTCCTGACCTCCTGTATGCAAAAGAGCAAGATGGGTCAGTGGATGGTGTTGTCCTCTCTGACACACTGACCCCTGAACAGCAGCAGGATTGTCGCCATTTGTTGGGGCAATTCCCTGATCTGTTTTCCTTGATTCCTGGTGTTACCCAGTGGTGTGTCCATGATGTAGACACCGGGGACAGCACTCCTGTCAAGCACAAGGCTTACAGAGTGACTGACAAGGTCAGAGCATACATCAAGGAGGAGGTCTCCAAGATGTTTGCCCTAGGGGTGGTTGAGTCCTCTAGCAGTCCTTGGGCCAGCCCCGTGGTCTTGGTTCCAAAGGCTGCAGCGCCTGGTGCTTCACCGGAACTTCGGTTCTGTGTGGATTACCGAGGACTCAATTCAGTCACCAAGACTGACGCGCACCCCATCCCCAGAGCTGATGAGCTCATCGATCGGTTAGGGGCTGCCCAGTACCTTAGTACGTTTGATCTAACGTCTGGGTACTGGCAGATCGCCTTGACCGATGGGGCAAAAGAGAGGTCAGCATTCTCCACACCAGATGGGCACTACCAGTTCCGGGTTATGCCCTTTGGGATGAAGAATGCCCCTGCCACCTTCCAGAGGTTGGTCAACCAGGTCTTGGCTGGACTGGAGGATTTCAGTGCCGCCTACCTAGACGACATCGCAGTGTTCAGCGCCAGCTGGGAGGAACACTTGTGCCACCTCCAGGAAGTGTTGTTGGCCCTGCGCAGAGCAGGTCTCACAATCAAAGCCAGTAAGTGCCAGATTGGGCAGGGTTCAGGGGTGTACTTGGGGCACCAAGTAGGGAGCGGCAAGGTGGCCCCCCTGCAACCCAAGATTGATACCATCCTGGCATGGGCACCACCCAAAACCCAGACTCAGGTGAGAGCCTTCCTGGGTCTCACAGGTTACTACAGGAGGTTTGTCAAGGATTATGGTAACATTGTGCACCCCTTGACTTCGCTGACTTCCAGGAAGCAGCCCCGACTTGTGAACTGGACTGACGCCTGTCAGACGGCCTTTGACACCCTGAAAACTGCAATGTGCACAGCACCCATACTCCAGGCACCCGACTTTTCGAAAGAATTTGTTGTCCAGACGGACGCTTCAGAGCATGGCGTGGGGGCTGTTCTAGCTCAGGTGAATGAAGAGGGCCGAGACTTACCTGTAGCCTTCATCAGCAGGAGGTTACTTCCCAGGGAACAGAGGTGGAGTGCGATAGAAAGAGAAGCATTTGCTGTGGTCTGGGCACTGAAAAAGCTGAGACCCTACCTGTTTGGGACTCACTTCCGGGTGCAGACAGACCACAGGCCCCTCAGATGGTTGATGCAGATGAGGGGTGAGAATCCAAAGCTGTTGAGGTGGTCCATTTCCCTACAGGGGATGGACTTCACGGTGGAACACCGCCCTGGCACAGATCACGCCAATGCTGATGGTCTGTCCAGATTTTTCCGCCTTAGTGATGAGGACTCCCTAGGGTAAGGGTAGTTCTCCCCACATTTCAGCTGGAGGGGACACGTGTTAGACCTGGCATCATTGGCATGAGTCTCTCCTCCGTTTTTTCTGTTTGCCTCCTCTGTTTACGATGTTTTTGCTGGTATATGCTTTGGGCACTGTGCCACTGCTGATCAGTGCCACAGTGCAAGTGCTCCCTATGTGAAATTGCTGTATTGATTGACTTCCATGTTTTGGCTTATTTGGTTTACTATCAGTCCCTAGTAGAGTGCACCAGGAGTGCCAGGGCTTGTAAATACAAATGCTGCTAGTGGGCCTGCAGCACATGTTGTGCCACCCACAAGAGCGGCCTAGTAAAAGTATGTCTGAAGGTCTGCCATTGCCAGACCACGTGCAGTCTGACTGTCACGAGGACTGCGCAAGTACACCTACTTGCCAGTCCCTAAACCTTCCCTTAACTTCATGTTAGTCACCCCTATGGTAGGCCCACGGGCAGGGTGCATTGTAAGCATAAGGTAGGACAAGCCTGACAAGGTTGGCATGTCCTAATAGTGAATTACATCCATAGTCGTTTTTCACTATTGTAAGGTAGCCTGCTCTCCATCAGTTAGAATGGGCTGCCAGGATTATTAATGTTATAATCCTAGCGGGCTCGGGGAGCATGGTGCAATGTTGAGTTTGGTATCCCTGAACTCAGGGTTTAATAACGCATCCGTTTGTGTGGATGGTTTTTGGACTCTGTGTTTGAAAATAGCACTTTTAGAAAGTAGCTATTTTCTTGTCTAACTGTCTACCGGTCTCTGCTGGTTCTGGTGTGTGTGTGACAGGAGCTGGGTGGCTCCAGAGAGTCTGAATGAGTCAGTGTGGGATGAGTGGGGCATTTGCATTGAGAGTAGGGGAAGAGTAGCTCTTGATAGCCTGCCCTGCCTGATACAATGTTGGCTCCGCCCCCCTGCCAGGCGACTGATGACTCTGTGCTTGCCTGGGACTTTCCTGGCCCGCCCCCTGCCGGGCAGCTGATGGCCCTGCCCCTGCCAGTAACAATGCTGGCTCCGCTCCTGCTGAGCGGCTGAGGACTCTGCCCTGCCCAGTGAATAGGCCAGGTGCTCTGGCCTGGCAACACCCACAACAAACCCAGGATGGGGGGAAATTCCCCTGCATGGACAAAGGGATCAAAGCCAAAAAGGGGTATAAGAGAAGGACCCCTGAACCAAGAAATCAGATCACTTCTGACAAGGAAACCTGAACCAAGGACAAGAAGCCTGCTGATCTAAGGACTGCCTACCCCTTCTGCCAGAGTGCTGTTTGTTGGGGGAATCCTGCATTGCTTCTTTATTTTTGCCAAGGAACCAGGAGAGAGGAACTTTGTGTGTACTCTCACTCTTTGCTGAGAAAATCTCCAAGGGCTGGAAGAGTGCCAGTCTCCTGTTGAAGTCACAGGGCTAAAGGACTTCATCTGCTTAAAGTGCTATTTGCTGGAGTTTGTGAATCCAGCACCTCTGAAAGAATCCAGCAATCTCGACGCCGACGGACGCCGCCGAATCCAGCTCGACATCGTGAGTAACGGCTCCAGTGTCCCGCTTCCTCGACGCCGGCCGCCGAGCCCGATCGACGCCAGCAGCAACGCCAGTGAGTAGTGAGTTCGGCTCCAGCTCCAAGTGACCCCGTGTCTGCACCGCTGCTGATCGCATCGACTTCGAGCCCTCTCGACGCCGTGAGCGCTGCTCACTCTTGCAACATCGACATCGACGACGTCGTATCCTGCTTCATCCCGTGAGCGCTGCTCCCGCCTGACTTCGGTCGACGCTGCTGCAGATCGCCCCGACTCCGAGGCCCGATCGGCGCCGAAGACGCGACGCCGGACATCTCGACGCCGCTGATCATCGAGTGCTTCACTTTTCCAAGGTACTGTGTTGTTGGGGTCTGTGCGACTCCGGGCTCGACGTAGCGCTCCTCGCGGTCGACGCCGAATCTTTGGATTAACTTTGCCTCGACGTCGTGTGACTCCCGTGTGGGTCACATTGTTGCCAAGAACTGTGTTTTAGAGAAGAAGAGTTGCTTTTGATACTAAAGACTTTTGTGCTAAGAAGAAACCGTGCTTGAACTATTATTTTTCCTTCCAAGAGTATTTATTGAGACTGTGGTATATTTTTGTCGTTATTTGGTCTTGTGCTAAGCCTTATATAAAAATACTTATTTTTATAATACTACTGTGTCGTGTCCATTTGTAGTGTATTCACTTTATTACTGTATGTGGTCATAAATGCTTAACGCACTGCCTCTGAGATAAGCCTGTCTGCTTTGCCAAGCTACCAAGGGGGTGAGCAGGGGTTATCTAAGTGTGTGATCTCCTTGCCCTGACTAGAAAAGGTGTGTCCCTATTTGTCAGAAGTGTATACCTCTGCCAACTAGAGACAGCCGCTTCTAACACTGAGATAACGTTCTATTACCAACGTTTACCTCAAAAGCGATAATATTGCAGGCGTTAGCGTGAATATCGCTGGAAAACTAGTGGTGTTCACGCATTAGCGTGCAAATGCTGTTAGCCATGTTATCCACCTCCCATTGGAAAACATGGCTAAGAACTGGTATTTGCAGGCATTAGCGTTTGGCGATATTCACGCTTAGAGTGAATATTTCCATCGCTTCGCCTTTCTTGGTAATAGGCAATAGCGAGGTTAGCGACTGCTTTCAGTCGCTAACCGGTTGCATGTCATTAGCGATAAATATCGCTGACATGCAAAGCGGGCCCCAAACCGCTCGCTATCGCCTACAAGCTGTCGCTAACTGGTATTAGCGACAGCTTGGTAATAGGGCGCTGTAATTATCGTCGCTTAGCGGCCGAAAACGGCCGCTAAAGCGGCAATAATTCAATATCACCATCTTTGGTAATATGCCCCTAAATTCTTACATTTAACCCCTTGGGTGCTCATGACGAGGTCAGCTCATCATGAGCCACCGCGCTTAGGTGCTCATGACGAGCTGAGCTCGTCATGACCACACCCGTTCCGTGGAACGCTTGCACGCTGGGCTGATTTCCCTGCTGTGCTGAGTGTTCCATTGGAACGGGCATAGTCATGAGGAGCTCAGCTCGTCATGAGCACCGGCGCGCCGTGGCTCATAATGAGCTGATCTCGTCATGAGCACCGAGGCCCTGTACGTGCCCCCTCCCCCGCCCCCCAGCACAGCGGGGGGGAAACAGCCCCGCACGGAAGGTGTTAATAAAGTGTGTTGCTTATATTTTTTGGAGCAAAGTCCTTCAAATTAAGCATTTCTAATGCAGTTCTCAAAATGTGTATTTTTTTTATATTTTACGAAGTTTTATATATCGCGAACTTGACCCGAATCGGGAATTAGTGCGCTGTACATGGCAATAGTTGGGTTACATGAAGACACATTCATTTTTTTTTGTTAGGCACCGGGAGATTAAGTGATTTGCCCAGATGTGTAGCTATAGATGAAATATTGTCAGTTGCATGAGACCACAAATAATCCTTATAGTTCTGGCTTAGTCTGTGAAGACTGCTTACAAGTAAAATAAGGCATACAGATGGTATGTGGGGAATGTTGGTTAGGTATTGTGTAGTAAGACCGTACTGTAGACTTAGTCTATAATGGGACAGCTTCTATTTCCACCTATATGATAGGGTAGAGGCGCAACTAGAGCAAAATTTCAGGGGGGCTGACATTTTTTTCGGGGGGCTAATTCGTCCAGCAATAGGCAGAGTGGAGATGCATGGGCTCTAAGAAGGGGTGAAAAACAACAAAGCCTCGTTAACAAGGAAATGGTCATGAAAAACCTATGAAGTACTCAGGTGTGGCTGCAATAAGACAGACCCCAGACCAGCCAGCCCACAACAGCTCAAAAACTGTCTGTGTGTGTGTCCAGGAATGCCTCTCAGCCAGGGCAGACAAACACGACGGGGGAGGAGGGGTTAAAGCCCTTTGAGCTCAATGGGTGTTGCAGGCCTGTGATGGGGATTTTCCCATGCATTACTGACAGAAGGTGAGTAAACAGTACACGTGGAACCTCCTCCCACCAGTAAAGCCCTATGCTCTCAACATAATTCACCCACTCATTCAACTGGGACAAATGAAATAAATTGGACACAGACAGGATGAGGATGTTGTACTTTATTTTTTGCTTAAAATTAGCCACAACGAGTACTAGATTTAACATTCGAGTTAGACCTGAACTTGCCCTAGATAATTAAGTTGCTCTGTTTGCATTTGCCCACTAGGCACAAGGTCCACATATCTGACCCTTAACCGTGGTGACACATTGCCATTCCCCATCTACTGCTTGGTATACCCACCAGAACTGCCCAGCGTTCTATCTCTAAACCAGCTTTCCTCAATGTAAATTGAATGAGTTGCAAACTCCAGGCTTTCTCCTGTCCATTTTCACACTCTAGTCCCTGATTCGTTTCCAAATGAATGTGATCAGTTGGCTTCAGCTACTAACTAGTTTGTGATAGAGGCAACTGAACTATGAGCCACAATTTTCTTCAAGTAATGTGGGTGGTAAACATTCTCCTCCCCCATCGTGGCACACATATGCTAGGTAGTGTGCACAGGCTTCAAAAAAGGGGATTGGGTTATTGGGAAATTATGCATTGGCAACAAAATGCACAGAAGACTAAGAGTATCAGAGTTGCAGCAAAGATTGCATTGTAAACTCTATTGCACTTACCCACTGCTCTAGGGGACAGATTTACTGAGGACTTGCGTTGCCCTTGCATGACGCAAGTCGTCTCAAGGCAACACAGGTCCTTAACTGGGATTTTCTAAGGCATGCAATGCCACTTTTCATGGCGTTGTGCGGATTAGTAAATACAAAGTAACACAAGGCATTGCTTTGCACTGAGTTGCATTATTTTGCTTAGAGTAGGCATTACATGGATGGAAAAAAAGGTGTTCCCATGCACTCTCCCATGTATTTTGAAACAAACCTAGATTTACAAAGAATTGCAAACTTGGGTTTGTGGCAAAATGGATTGCCTACCCTACAGAAATGTAACAAGGAGAAATATCTTTATTTCTGAAGCACAAAGAGAAAGAGAATGACTCTAAGGATTATTTATGTGCTGGAAGGTGTCCTTTCCAGCAGTAAAACAATCCTGCCCGTAATGCAAGCACCTTTGCACAATAGTACAAGGGGCCCGCATTGGCGTTAGGCAGCAAACAGTGCACCTGTGCAAGGAGAGAGCAGAATTGTTCCATATCTTCCTACATATGGAGCAATAGATGCTCTCTCCCTTTGGCGCAACATGGCACAGAAGATTCCCTTGCTGCGTTGCATTACATAAAACAATTGAAAATTACCCACAATTGCAGTGGGTAAATTGAGGGTTCATCACTGGCAGTAATTAATATTTGAAAGGTGTACCTATCTGGCTCTCATTCATTTGCTCAATCTTACAAGCAAAACGACTGATCTCTCCAAGTTAGCAAAGCAGCTCCAGCTAACATTTCACTTCATGTTGCACAGTGTATTTTCACTTTATTACCTAAGAGTATTTCTTTTTCCAGTATATTGTTTCTATAGCTTTTATTACTCATGCAACATATGAGTCTTGTTTACAGCATATTAGAAAATGAGTCCATGGTCTGATTGAGGTTAAGATGTGGATGGGTGTTCGTCAAGGGGAACGAGTGAGACCTCTGGGGCTGAGACTGAAGACAGAGTGAGTTTCTCACAATACGCGTCACTAGGACATAAAGTTATTCAGACTATATGCTGAGACAATCCATGGCATTTTGTAGACCACACAATGTGATGGTACCAAATGTGCCAATTGTAATTACATTTCTGTGGCAAAGTGTGTGAAGGAGGTACACATCTGTCAAAATATGGAGAAAGCAAAAGTCAAAGAAAAAAGGAAATAGCATGTTTACGGATAAAGAGGGTGTGTGGTTGTGTATAGCTATATGGTGAAATAGGGAAAATAAAGGGAAGTATACAATCAGAAGGAGAGAGCCAAAGACAAAAATGAAGAAAAAGTCAGTGAGGTGTATTAAATGCAAATGGAGGGACTTCAGAAAGAGATATGTGGGGCAAAAAGTGTGTCGATGACATACAGATGGAGCGATTGCAGATTAAAATGAGAAGGGAAAAACCTGATGTACTAAGGCACTTAGAAGAACCCATCTTGTACAGCCTTTTTAATGCTTAATTCACAATCTTATTTTTCAGAATTTTTCAGGATGTCCCATTTTCAGAACTGAAAAATATTCACTTCTACTTATTCGCAATTCGTTGTTACTCATTTATTTGGTACTTGGTGGGCCCAGACTTCTGGCTTGTTGTAGGTGTAAGTGGTGTGCCATATGTTTGGAAATCATAACAGATAACATGCAGGTCAATCACAGGATTCTAGTTGAAATGTTTAGACTACACCCGTAATTATAATGACCATGCCCCGTGTACAAAGTTTCAAATGATGCTTCTTTGCCATATTGTTTTCACCAACACGCACTTCACCCGACCTTTTCTTCCCACTTAAAGCATTGGCATTGCCGTTTGGGGCATATTTACGAGCCCGTATTGCCACCACAACGTCACTTTTCTCAACTTTGTGGTGATGATATGGGTTTCACCTTATTCGCAAGGCGGCGTTAAGCCACTGAACGTGGCTCAACACTGTATTGTGAATTAGACACCCTTTCACTCTATGCTTAGCAAGAAAGGGCCTGTCAATGGGTGTTGTGGTGGGCATTCCACAGCAACACTCATTGATTTTGACGCTGCCCCACATTTACAAGAGTAGTGTTAACATTGGGCAACGCCAAAATTAAGACAAGGGAAAACCTGGTCTTGCCCTGGTGCAACAAGGAGAAATGTTTAATTTCTCCTCGTTTTTGCTGTTTCCAAGTGTGCTGCGTCTTGTATCACACAAAGAAACAGCAAAACGCCTTTCATTGTTTATGTGCAGGAAGGTGTCCCTTCCTGCTCATAAACAATCATTTCAAAAAATGAAGTTTTGCAACTTCAATGTGTGCCTCATTAAGCAGCACACATAGAAGTTTCAAAATGCTATTTCAGATTCTTTATATCCAAGAAGGGAAACCTTTCTGCACATAAACAATCATTCTTTTAAACACAGGCCCTCTTGCACTATTGTACGATGGTGCCTGTGTTTGCACTAGGAAGCTAAGTTAACGCCAGCGCAGGGGGAAAAGCAAGGCTGCATTGTATTCTTGTAAATACGGTGCAGCCCTGCGTTTCAGAAGTGGCGGAGCACGAAGTTAAGCCAAGGAGGCTAACACAGCGCTCGCCATTTCTTTCTAAATATGCCCCTTTGCGATGCTTGATTTGCAAATAAATAAGTGCTGGGGCTCTCATCAGGAGATCGCTGCAGCTTGCACTACACATTGCTCCTGCCAACACTGCCAATGACAGTAACAGCACAACTACTAACACTCACCCTCCTACAAGTGTGACCATTCAGAATATTTCAGGCCCCCAAAGCTATAAGAATACCTTGAGCAGCAAGATATAGTCATTTTCAATTCATATTAAAGTACTAATTACCTGTCGTTGTGGTAATTTTTCGATTGTAAAGACAGCTCCACCTTGGGGCCGACTGTTAGAAGCACCGGTGTTGACAATTAAGTGCTGGTTCTGAGCACCAAAAACCACCTGCTCAAATTAAACACTGCCCCTTTGTCTTCTAGATCAGCATTATTAAAAAGATATACATTATTTCTGATAACTAATAGCTGACTGATGTTACCTTATTTGGCCTACAAGGGGAACTATATGTTGCTGGCTCTTGTTTTAAACTACCAGATGGTATTACCACTGCTGCTTATGCTATTAACATACTGTGTACAGTAGTAGAGACATCACAAGTCCCTTATTAGTCCGCTCAAGCTGCTGAGCTTTTTGCCCTTATACAAGCTTGAGAATTGAGTGAGGGACAGCTTGTCAATATTTATACTGACAGCCAGTATGCCTTCGGGGTCACGCACAATTTCTGGCAACTCTAGGCAGAGAGATGATTTCTTACTTCACATGGCACCAAAATCCAGCATGGGCACCTTAAATTGAGGCTTTTGCCTGCCTTGACACTCCCTAAGAAATTGGCTATAGTGAAGTATAGCGCCCACCAGAAAGTTTATGTTTGATGTAGGAAGGGGAAATGCTTTTGCAGATCAGACAGCTAAAGAAACATTCCGGACTAAACTGAAAATAATGTTTGTAGCAGATCCTCCTAGGTGGGTGCCTGAAGTTCGTTTCACAAAAGATACTCCAATCACACTATGTCATGACAGGATGTTAGGTAGTGTGTACTATGTGGATAAACTACACTATATGTGGTACTGAGGATTGCGCACTTTCCCACTTAAGGTATGAGGGTCATACAAGTCATGTTCGTGTGTTGGGGGAAGAAAACTAGTTTTTTTAGTTACCCTCACACACCCTAGTGGTGTCATGCTTCATCATCGGGTCACCCCGACCCTAAAAGTCGAGGTGGGCTCAACCACAGTGTTGGGTAGCTCTTCAGATAGATGAAAGACGGGGGCTCAAAGATAAAACAATTCTGAGAACCCCTGCCCCCCACCCTGCCTCCCTGCCTGGCGGATCCACAACTATCCACCACCCCAACTGAGCAGAGTGCTTTTTTAACCCTATTGAGTGTCATAACAAGGGGGGGTAGTCCCCGTAACCCTTATGAAGTCCCCGTATAGGAGGTCAGTCCCGTCAGTGCATTTAGGTTTGAAAGTTCCTACCTGCAGCAGTCTTCATCTGCCAACCGGCAGCCCCCGCCATATGTTTCTGTAGTGATCAGCCATGACCTCCCCCCCCACCTCCCTCCGTAGAGCCCACTTATGGGTTGCGGTCCTCGGGAATGACTGTTCCTCCATGACTCCGGTTACCAATGTCCGTCCGTAGCCTGTGAGGGTTTGACTGCGCCGGCCACTCCCTAGTGTCCGTTTTCTGCGCTCTGCCCTCCGCCGTCCGAATCGTTGCGAGCATTCCCTCGATGCCTGGGTCTTCGCGCTGGTCGCCAGCCCTCCAGCCATTCTCTCGCCTCCTCAGCGGATTCCAGAAACCACGCCTTCCCCTCAGATTCTACACGGAGCCTCGCTGGGAAAATCATGGAGTATTTGATTTCTCGGGCGCGGAGCTCCTTCTTCACCTCGGTGAAGCTCCTCCGCTGCTGTGCCACCGCTGCCGTGTAATCCGGGTAAAATGTGACCTCCAAGTTCTCAATTTTGATCGGTGGGGCTATCCGAGCAGCTTGCAATATAGCGTCCCGATCCCGAAAGTTGAAAATGCGTGCCAAAATCGGACACGGCGGTTTACCTGAGCACGGTTTTCCACCCGGTACAAGATGAGCTCGCTCTACCGAAAAATATTTAGAGAGACCCCTAGGTTGAAGCTGGTTCTGGACTAAGTCCTCCACGAAGAGGTCCAGGGCCACCCCCGGCCGTCTCCGGCACGCCAACCAGGCGTACATTATTGCGTCGGGATCTACCTTCTTGCTCATCCAGCTTAGCCTTCAGCATGGTGTTGTCCTGCTCCAGCGTGCGCACTCTGATCTGCAAGTCTGCCGTGTCCGCAGAAAGCCCCGTCGCTGTTTTCTCCACTTCTCCCAAGCGGTCCGATACTTTAGCTAGGTCGGCTCTCATAAAGGAAATGCCCGTGGAGATGGTGCCCATGGAGGTTTGCATCGTCTGCAATGTCGCCATTACATCTTTGAGGGTGATTTCACCGGTGGCGCCCGGGCTGTGGGGCGCTTGGTTGGGTGGCTGCGGCGCGTTCGCTTTCGCCGAGTCCACGCTGTCCTTATTGTAGGCATATTTCTCCAGTCGCTGCGCCTGCTGCGCCCGTATCCCCTTGCCACTCATTGTTGCCTGCCGCAGCGCACCTAGAGTTATTCCACCTGGGGCTGAGCCTGCCACTTGGTATTTTTCGCAGTTAACACTTCAGCGCCGTCCTAGGACCAGAGTCCTGCGCTCCCTTATCCCGCCTTTGCCTTCCACGTCTCTCTCTGTTGGGCCCCTGTGGTCAATGCTTTCCCCTGTATTCCGCCACGTTAAGCAGCCAGTCTGAACCTAGTGTCAGATATCTGTGCCGGGGTTCCTTTTGGGCTGTTTCTG
This sequence comes from Lissotriton helveticus, assembly GCF_964261635.1. Lineage (NCBI taxonomy): Eukaryota > Metazoa > Chordata > Amphibia > Caudata > Salamandridae > Lissotriton > Lissotriton helveticus. The sequence continues at coordinate 1,512,856,561 of NC_136061.1, read as the reverse complement.
GGATGTTTCAGGTGCCGGGGAACTCTGAGGGTTGCTGCCGGGTGAGCTGCTCGTTATTTGCAGCCAGTGCGACGCGGGGCAATGTTTGGGCCTCCGCTTACCTCCCCAACTGCTCCTGGGCCCCGGGGTGCACCTCGGGCCGTCCGCTCCGCCTCGGCCTCAACTCCGGGCCCACTCGCGTCCGTTTCCGCTGTAGGAGCGCTCCCCCCGCAGGGCCCGATGTCCGCTCAGGTCCGGCGGGTGGCGCTGGCCCCGAAACTGCCCAGAGAGTTTTGGCGCCTTTCCCGCCACTCCGTCCTCCAGGTCTCTGCTGAAATCTAGTCCCCGGTTCTGGCAGTCCCCGTAGGCCACGATCTGCACGGCGGTGTAACTCGGGCGGGCCAGGGAGCTCTGCGACGCTGGTAGGGTATTCCGATAGCGGGAAAGCTCCGGTTTCAAAGCCGCTGCAGCAGTGCGATCGTCGGCCAGGATAAATGTACGGAGTTCGTGGGATATCTTCACGGGTCACGGAGGTCCCTTAGGCTGCGGCCATCGTGGTTGGACGCTAGCCACCAAGATGCAATAATTTGAAGTATGTTTTGGTGGTTGTCTGTGCATTCAGTAAATGGGCTAAGGCTTATCCCACTAAGGAAAATACAGCCATAATGACTGCAAAGGTACTCCTGAAGGAGTTCTTTCCTCGTTTTGGCTTGCTCGGTTTGATCTGGAGTGATCCCGGAAGTAGGGGAGGGCAGAATTTGTGTAATCGCGTTACGCAAATCTCCGCAAAACGGTAAAAAATCTCTGCGAACATGCAGAAATTCCGCGAACACGCGGAATTGCTTGTTCGCAATGCTTTTTTACTGTTCGCAATCACTGTTTGCGTGCTTGGGGGGAACTATCTCGCGAACACACATTTGAAAACGCGAACAAGCAAAACATTTTGCCAAGTCGCGGAATGCAGAATTTTGGGCAATTTCACATTCTCCACAGAACGCGAAATTACCCAAATTCCGCAAATTCCGCGAGCTGAACAGAATTTACCTCCAAGGCCTAACTGGAAGTAATTTCAATGCAAGATTGATACAATTGATTTGTGATGGTTTATGTATTAAGCAGAAGCTTCATGCTGCTAATCATCCACAGTCAGCAGGTTTGGTTGAGAAGTACAATGGTACTCTCAAACTCAATTTGGCAAAAATTCAGGAGACCACAGGGTTGCAGTGCCAGATGCTTTACCATTAGCTCTTATGTCTATGAGAGCAACAGCACATTCTAGGACAGGTTTGTCACTGTACAAGGTCGTGTTTGGACGCACAACAAATATCAGGGGCATCCCGCTCCCTTGACAGTTCTCTGATATTGAGTAGCCATTGTTAATTGACTATCTTGCCCAGTTGACTGACAATTTGCTTTCTATTCACCAACAGGTCCTGGAAGCTCTGCCAGCTACACCAGAGGGGCCCGAACACGACATTCAGCCTGGGGACTTTATCTTGAAGAGGAACTTTCAGCAGAAGAAGTGTTTGGAGCCACGTTGGGACCCGAGCAAGTCCTCCTAGATACGCGCGCAGCAGTCAAGGTCGCTGGCTGAAAGACTGGATTCAAGCAACGCATTGTCGCAGAATCTCTCTACCTTTGCCCTATGATCAGTGGGTGAAGGATGGCATAGGAGACTCCGAGTGTGAGATGGTGCCTTGGTTTGTCCCCTTCAGTGACGTCAAGCTGACCTAGACACTAACGGATGAGGAAAATGATGAAGTGCTGAATGCAGCAGTTCCTCCGGAAATATGAGCTATCCAGGAGCCTCTTTTTGTTGATCCTTCGGTGCCTGGAGTCCCTAGGTACAATTTGCGCCCTCCACTGGGATACAGTGCACCTTAGGAGAAGAATGATCAGTTAGGGACGGACTGTGAAAATTAGGGTGTACTTTGCCATAGTACCAACAGAGTTAGTTTAGGGTGATGAAGGATTTGTGCACTGCTTGAATATTGGACAGGATAGATCAAAAGTACCCCTTGGAGGTATATTATCCTGGTCGACATGGGAACAACTGCTTAGGACAGAGCTATCTCCACTGCCGGTGCTCAAGAGCGCCAACGTTTTGATGGAAAATATGAGCCTGTACTAGTGAGGCTCTGACATACTCTGGGAACCTGTATATTTCTCTTGCTTTCATTTAGCCCTTATTTCATCATTTGATATGCATCCCTTTGGCAGAATGGTTGCGGAGGAAGCGCAGCCAATGATTCCCCTTGTTTATACACGTGTATTTTGGTCTACAAAGAAAAAGATAATATGTGGTTTTCTTATGATTTTGTTGCTATTGATTTTATGTGGGGTGTCATGGGTATTGGAACGTGATCAGACTGTATCATCATGTACTAAGGAGAAGGTTATCCCTCAAGTTCGAAAGAAAAAGACAGCCCCAAGTAATATATTTTTAGATACACATAAGAGATTTTTTGGAGAAGGTGCTGCTCGTTATCCTACTGAATCTGTCACTAGTTTATGAACAGCATATCCAATGTCAATTTTCAACTATATCTATACTCGGCCCACTAATTTCGTAGAAGTACAAGGAGTATTTGGTCTTGGCTATCCAGGCGCTTGTCTCTATCATAGAAAGCCATTAGGCATAGGTTATCCAGTTTGTGTGACAATAAGACTTATTGCGACAATTTCTGTATGGAAAAACAGAATGTTACCTTGGTAGGTCATTACCAGGAGTTGACAGTTCCCAGAAAAGCTCGTTATTACCCTGCATGTTGCCCAATTATCAATTTTACTGACCTCATCTTGTATGTCAACTGTTCAGGGATAGTTCTGCATAAGGGCACATACTCTATGGTAGATCAAAACAACCCCAGTACAGTTGGGTGGAATTCAAGAGATTCTGTTGTAGATTACGATAGGCCTATTTATGCTCACCCTGGGATTTACTTTTTGCCTTATGGAATATATTCAGTTGTCCATAATGACATGCATAATGTGGCACTTGGAATGATGCTGCCCTTGGGTGTGCCTTGCAAACATGCGGAGCCTAAAGTAATATGGGTGAAAAGAACATTGACCAAGAAATTCTGTGAGAGAGTGACAGATCTTGAAGTTAATAATTACAGTAATGGTATTATTTTCAGATGCATTCTCTCTTCTATAATTACATTTGGTGGTACTGCCATGGCCAGGGGTGAGAGAGCTAAAGAATACTTTAGATGTAAGCTGCAGATACTGTCTAACTCTACAGTAGCAGCTTTGCGCGACATCGCCACCCAATTAGAAAACATGCGGATATATTCCGAACAGACAAGATATGCTGTTGATTTCATCTTAGCTAAGAGTGGTTGTGTGTGCGCGGTAGTAGGAGACCAGTATGTAGTCAGGATCACTAATAAGGAAATCACCCAGCATAATTTAGATGTCTTAAAAAATGTTAAAGGAATGGAAAGCGGGAATTGGAGTTGGTCACTCTTTGGCAGATGGGGTTGGTTCCTCGAAAAGGTGATTTATTTAATTGAATTTTGCTCTCTTGCTGTGTCCTTGTTCAATGCCTTCCCTTCTTCTGCTCTTATTGCACCACCCTTCTCACTCCTAAAAGGAAACTATCTATTCATAATACAAACGCAACAATTTTGATTCTAAAGGAGATTGATGACCTCATGCAAATAGATGAGGGCATTATCGAGACTACCACCCTCCACACGGTCTCCCTTTCTGATGCTGAAAACATGGAGTGCTCCTAAAAAGTTCACCTATGATTCGGTGAATCATATGTTCTTTGTTATTGATAAAAAATGTTTTGCTCATGCTAAAAGGAGGGTTTGTTAGAGGACAAAACCATGCTCTTGCATTGTATGTTTACATTTGCTGCGCCATTTTCTATTCCAGCGCCATTTTGGGTTATAATAGAAACGTATCCTTCGTCATTTCTGAGCAGAGGCCTTAGTTAGGTTTCCTTTCCGAGAGGCAGGAATTTGCCTGCGTTCCACTCTGAGTGTATCTGAATAATGAAAAATTGGTTTGTATACTCTACTGTCTGACCGACTCTTCATTTGGTATGGAAGGCTGAGAGTTGGTCGTGAGTGACCCTAATCGGGCAGGGTACATTGTAATTAAAACTTTGGACATGTACTTTAAAGATTTACATGCCTTCGTAGTGAAAAACACCAACATTTGTTTTTTTACCACTGGGAGGCCTACCTGTCCCATAGGATAACAATGAGTTACTATTATTACATTTAATAAGAGCTAACATGTTATTGGGAATAGCTGAGCATCTCATGTTTGGTGTCTGAGAAATTGAAATTAAAAATCCTCTTTAATAAAAGTTGGATTTTAACTTACATTTTTGAAAATTACACTTTTGTAAAGTCCTAGTTCACATGACTTGGAGTAGTTGGCAATTAGACTTTGTGCATTCTTCCAAGGCAGTCACACAATAGAGGGATTAGGTGCGCCTGGCTGAGCCATCTGCTGGCAGGATGGGGGTGGAGTTGGGCACAGCCCGACTTGCAACAGAATAGGCAGCGTTCTGCCTTCACACAAGGGGCTTGTCACCCCTGCATTGTCCATGCTTCCAGTCTGAAGCCAAGGCGGGGGAGTCAGGAAATTCCAAGGACTTCAAAGAGACACCTCTACTACTTCTACTTCGAAAAAGCCACCAGGTATAAAAAAAGGACCCTGAGACACATGCTTCAACTCACTTGCTGGACCTGTGGAAGGATTATCGGAGGATTGCCTGCTGCTGTGACTTCTTGGTACTCTACAATACTGTTTTGCTGCACCTGGAAGTGCTGCTTTGCCTACCTTAAGCCTACCTTGAACATTCAGAGGCCTGCATAGTGTTTGAGCTCTGCTTCTTCACCTGATCCCAGGATTACCAGAGAGACTCCAAGGGCTAGTTTGCTGGCCTCTTGTTCAGAGCCGAGGCTCTCACCATTTTGAACCATCACCTGGACACAACCTGAGCGAGTCCTGAACCCCCAAGTGGTGCCTCTCCAGTCCTAGACCCTTGGTTGTGGTGTTAAAGGTGCCTAGATTGGCAAAATCCAAAACTTGGAAGTTAAATTGTTTTTGGCTAAAAACTGCTCTGAGAACCTAGAGAAGACCAGGACCAACCTGCTTGTCTATCCACCCAAGGTGCATCGCATGGTCAGCCATTCTTTGGGCAGCTCCCACTATGCTCTTCTCACCTGCAGAAAAATCCTGATCAGCAATCCTTCACCTCCTGGATCTCTCGTCCGCTAGAGCCTCTGCCTCGTCCCACTTGATATTTTCAACAACCAAAAAAATGACTACATCCGCAAGCACAAATCTTTACAGCAACTTCGTCCAGTGGCTCCCTGACAATGGCGATACCTCCTCCAACACTACTGCAGCCTTGTATTACTAAACTTTATCTTCTTAGAACTTTTTCTTCAAAGTGTCTTTGAAGTCGGAAGATGAACGCTGATATGGCCGAATCCACTTGTATGCTACCCACACTCCTTCACGGTTCGCGATATTTTCTAATTTTGACCTGGTCTTGCATGACTAGATATCTGCGGTTGGTGCTTATATGTTTAAAGGTGCTCGCTTTTACTAAAAACATTTAAATTCATACCTCCAGTTGAACTAATCTGATTTATTTTTGGTCAAACTCTTTTTACCACAGGCACTGCATCGTAGAGACATCATACTGGTGAAAGAAGTCATTATTCAATATAATGTACTATCAATGAAATTTGCAGTTGCTATAAACAAGATTTTGTCATTCAAAATAACATGGCCTAATATGGTAGTGCCCTCTGATTAGTAATATCAAAACAATTTCACAGATTTGTATTCCCCCCCCAAAGAACATCAAACAATAATCAGCAAGTGAGAAAAAGAAGCTATATATTGTGCTAAGGTTGTAGGGACAAACCTAAATTATTAGGGAGCTGACCCCCGGGACTGTCAAGAGGATGAAAGCGGAAAGAGACTCAATGCTCTTGCATGGGTCAGGCAGGCTGGAAGTGGTAATCCTTCAGAGAAAAAGATAACTAGTGGTCCACATTGGTATGCAACATTTTTGTATTTATCTTGTAAAATGTCTGTCATTCTTTCCTTTGTAAGTACTTGCCAGAGTGAGTGAAGGTGCAGAGAATTCATTTTGCCACCTGTCAAGGCTGTCTTGGAAGCCCCCAGGAAGATCCACTTAATAAGGTTTGCCGTTTTAAGGTATCATTTCACATACCTATTAGCACAAAGCTCGGTGCGGTTGGAAAAGGATAGTCCAGTATAGTTTTCATTTGTGCTTGAATTTCTGGTCTAATGAACAAGACAATTCTACCATATGTGTTTGAAGTCTCTGAGTAATCTGTAACCCTACCAACAAAGACCTGATTGATTTTTGTCATTTTGGTGTCAAATCATTTCTTATAATTGACTTTATTTTTCTAAATTGGTGTGGGGATTTTTTTTGTGTTGTATTTTCACATTATTATTGCTTGTGTGCTTCATGAATACTTTACACATTGCCTCTTAGTTAAGCCTAACTGCCTTTGCGCCAAGCTACCACAGGGTTAAGCACAGGTTAATTTAGAGAATTTTGAGGTTCATCTTGACGGGATTGTGGTTGGGTCACTCCTTCAACAAACAATAACCCAATTTCCCACAGTTGCCATTAGTGACATGTGAAAAGTTTCAATAGCTTCAATCTCCCTTTGTCTGGCATTTGAAAACCATCTGTTTGGATCCCTCCAAGGACTGTTCATTGCTCAAAGTGCATTAGAATTTAACCCTCTGATCTATTACTAGCACAAAAAGCAGCCTTCAATGACCAATGGATGCCTTCAATGTCTGCTCTGGTCCCTCATCATATATGAGTGCAGGTTTGAATAGGATCTGTTTAACTTTTCCAGGGGACGGTGCATCTTATCAGACAATTCCTACATTTGTTATCAACCAAGAACGTCACTTATTAATCTTCTTACTGGCAAATAATTGTTAGGTTTGAAGCTTTCAAGTTTTATAAATGTTTCACCCAAAAAATTGCCACATCTGGTCATCGAGTGTAAAGCAGAACCCAGAAAGAGACATCACCTTTTCTGCTGACCAATTCTGAGCGTCTTGTGATAGGCAATGTCCTGTCCATAAACCTAAATCATAGACACATTTTCAAACCCATTAATTATGTACATGTAATTCTTGATTCATCCTTTGTTTGACACCTAGGGCCAGATGTAGGAAGGCCTTTACCGGTCGATAACGGCCGAAAATCGGTATTTTCGGCCGTTACCGACCGGTATTTAGCATTCGGCATGTAGGAGATCGAAAATCATCCGAATCGGTAAATTTACCGAATCGGTAAAGTTACCGAATCGGTAAAAAACCGAATCGGAAATATTACCGAATCGGTAATATTTACCGAATCGGTAAATTTACCGAATCGGTAAATTACTGAATCGGTACATAAGAAGTGGTAAAAATGGATATTGAGATGTAGGGAAGCTCTGAAATAACGAATTTGCTTGAAATTCAGTATTTAAGAGTCGGTATTTACCATGGATTGGAATCAGGTGGTAAACAGGTGCAACCTATAAAAATGGACCCAAAATGCAATTCTTCTTGCACAATGGCGGCATTTTATGTGATTGCAAGACGGCTAAGGCTACAGGAGGAAGGGGAGAGGGAATGGCAGAGAGAGGAGCAGGTCTACAGACAGAGGATAACCCTGTTCATGCTCACAGAGGCAGAGATATTCCAGAGGTACAGGTTGGCCCCAGACACCATCACTGACCTCATCAGGGACCTCCACCCACTGTTGGAGCACACCCCAAAGGCACACGCTATTCCTCCCCCTGTGCAGGTGCTGTGCAGCCTACACCTGCTTGCCTCTGGGAGCTACCAGAGTGTGGTTGCTGCGGTAGGTGGGGTGACCCAGAGCAGCCTGTCAAGGTTTTTCCACAAATTCCTTGACACAATGTTACAGAGGATGGAGCATTACATATCATTTCTTGCAACCCATGCTGAACTGGTCCAAACAAAATCAGACTTCTACCAGATGGCACGTTTCCCCAATATCATTGGCTGCATTGATGGCACGCACATTCCCATTTGTCCCCCTGCTGCCACAGAATACATCTACAGGAATTGGAAGTCCACCCACACCATCAATGTGCAGGTGATCTGCAATGCAAAGTTCGCCATTACTGACCTTGTGGCAAAATTCCCTGGGAGTACCCATGACTCCTATATATTTCAAAACAGTGGCATCTATGCACGGCTGACTGCAGGTGAATTTGGTGAAGGGTGCCTCCTAGGTAAGACACAGTTGTGCAACCCCTATGAGACCTATTGCAGTAAGCAGTACAAGTATGCATGTGATTAAATCATACCCATTTTCTTTTAGGAGACAGTGCATAAGTCCTCCGCTCCTTCATACTCACCCCCTACCTCAACCCCTCAACACCCAGCCAAAGGAGATATAACCGGGCACACAAGAGCAAACGCAATGTTGTTGAGAGAACATTTGGCATCTGGAAAAGCATGTTCAGATGCTTGCACAAGAGCGGAGGTGCAAGGCAGTATACCCCCATCACCTGCTGTAAGATCATTGCTGCCTGTGCTATGTTGCACAATCTCGCTGTAAAGAGGGGTACTGAGGTGGATTTGTCAGACTATGAGGATCATGACGACGACATTGCTGTGCCTGAAACACAACCTGCTGGAGTGTCAACACCAAGTGATGGCAGATACAGACGTGAGGAAATAACACGCAACTATTTCTGAGTGAGTGATGACACTGAAACCTATATTGAAAGCACAAGCTTTTGTTTAATTTAGTATATTTCCAGGTATGTTAAAGAACAAAAGTGCAACAGTTAGCATTTCACAGCAATGCTCACAGTGAGCAAACACACACACACAGGTGTTGAATCCACCCACCATAGTTGTATATTGTCACTAGGCAGGTTTAAATGGCACAAATGTGCAACTTTAACTTTTTGAACCAGGATTAGAATGTACAATGGCAGTAGGCCATATAATCAACTGTTCATTTACGGCCACGCTTTGCACTAGCAGGTGTTTGTGACTCAACCTGTTCACTGGGTGTTTGGCCTGTAGCCCCACCTTGTCGCCTGCTGCTCCTCCTTGTCTCTACGACATGGGGGCTTGCCGTGCTGCTCCTACTGGTGCTACCTTCAGTGTCCGGCACGTCAATGGCAGCAGTTTGTGCACTCTGGGCATTGAGTAGAGCCTCCAGCGCACCGGTCATTCCGGCTTTGCCCCTTGTGAGCTGATTGCTGTTATTAGTCAGGACTTCCTGACTATTCATGCTACGTCTGCATAGCAGGGATGTGGCTGTTGCCAGGCGGTGTATGGATTTCTCAGTTCTCTCTGCACGCTGCTTGTCCCTGCGCCTTGAAGTAATTTCAGAGTCCAGTTTTGTGCACAGCGCTGTATGCCTGTTGCCATGCTCTTGTTCACTTCCACCAGCTCCCTGATGCCCTTGCCAATTTCCTGCATGTTGATGTTGAGGTTTCGCATTTGTCTTTGACAGGCCATGATGCCCTTGCCCTGCATCCTCTGAATCCTGACCATGGATCCCTCCAGGCCTTGGAAGACACTGGACCCCTCCCCACGTGCACCTACACTCCTTCCTTGTACTGTGCGCCTTCTAGTGGTACTTGGTACAGGCTCTGTGCTGGGCTGCAGTGTGACAGAGATGGCAGCTCCAGCCAAGTTGTGTGAGTCTTCACCCACCATTTCACCAGCAGCTGTCTTCATTTCCAGCAGTGGGGAAACAACATGCCTCCTGCTAGGGTGTGCAGCAGGTGTTTCTACCTCTAGGGATGCTGGCATTTCAGGTGATGAAAGCAATAGTGGGGAATGTGTTGGTATTGGGGAGGCCGGCATTTCCTCACTGACGTCAGGTTCTTGGGAAGGTGCCTGCCCATTCGGAACACCTGTGTCCTGTGATGCACTGGGACCTGGCTCATGACTGTCATCCCTCTCGGGTGCCGTGCCTTCTGCCTCCTCAGACTGCCTTCTGGATGTGTGACCTGTGGACATATGAGCACATATCAGCTGGGTGCAAATGTCTCACTGCCACTACAATTAAACATATATAATTGCACTTAGTACATGCTGCCTGCCCTTCATTATGTATGCATTCAGTTGAATAACTTGGTGGTTACAGTGCTGTGTGACATGCTCTTTCATTAACTGACTACGTGTACCATGATGCATTGCTATAGTTTGGCACAGACACCCTGGGACTGGGGTAACTTAGGTGCAAGGGGTGAGGGATGGATGAGGGTCTGAGGGGGGATTGCTGTGCATGCTTCTTACCTTTTTTTGATGCAGCTTTCGCCGAACTGTCCACTTCTCCCAGTCCATGGACACTTTCAGGCACCAGGGTTGTGGCTACCATCTGCTCCAGGTCGGTGAGGGGGGGGTGCAGTGTTCTTTCCACCACCTGTTTGAGAGGCCTGTTTGTGGTGGTCAGCCAATTTCTTTTTTGTGAGGCTCCTTAGGTCATAGAACCTCTTTTTTAAATCTTCAGTGACTCTGGTGGTCACTCCCACTGCATTTACTTTCTCCAGGATTTCCAGCCAAATCTTCCTTTTTGCAGAGTCTGGAACTGTTAGGGGCTGCTTCCCAAAAAGTCTGTGGTGAACCTTAACCACCTCCTCAACAAGGACTACCAGAGAGACTCCAAGGGCTAGTTTGCTGGCCTCTTGTTCAGAGCCGAGGCTCTCACCATTTTGAACCATCACCTGGACACAACCTGAGCGAGTCCTGAACCCCCAAGTGGTGCCTCTCCAGTCCTAGACCCTTGGTTGTGGTGTTAAAGGTGCCTAGATTGGCAAAATCCTAAACTTGGAAGTTAAATTGTTTTTGGCTAAAAACTACTCTGAGAACCTAGGGAAGACCAGGACCAACCTGCTTGTCTATCCGCCCAAGGTGCATCGCATGGTCAGCCATTCTTTGGGCAGCTCCCACTATGCTCTTCTCACCTGCAGAAAAATCCTGTTCAGCAATCCTTCACCTCCTGGATCTCTCGTCCGCTAGAGCCTCTGCCTCGTCCCACTTGATATTTTCAACAACCAAAAAAATGACTACGTCCGCAAGCACAAATCTTTAGAGAAACTTCGTCCAGTGGCTCCCTGACAATGGCGATACCTCCTCCAACACTACTGCAGCCTTGTATTACTAAACTTTATCTTCTTAGAACTTTTTCTTCAAAGTGTCTTTGAAGTCGGAAGGTGAACGCTGATATGGCCAAATCCACTTGTATGCTACCCACACTCCTTCACGGTTCGCGATATTTTCTAATTTTGACCCGGTCTTGCATGACTAGATATCTGCGGTTGGTGCTTATATGTTTAAAGGTGCTCGCTTTTACTAAAAACATTTAAATTCATACCTCCAGTTGAACTAATCTGATTTATTTTTGGTCAAACTCTTTTTACCACAGGCACTGCATCGTAGAGACATCACACTGGTGAAAGAAGTCATTATTCAATATAATGTACTATCAATGAAATTTGCAGTTGATATAAACAAGACTTTGTCATTCAAAATAACATGGCCTAATATGGTAGTGCCCTCTGATTAGTAATATCAAAACAATTTCACAGATTTGTATTCCCCCCAAAGAACATCAAACAATAATCAGCAAGTGAGAAAAAGAAGCTATATATTGTGCTAAGGTTGTAGAGACAAACCTAAATTATTAGGGAGCTGACCCCCGGGACTGTCAAGAGGATGAAAGCGGAAAGAGACTCAATGCTCTTGCATGGGTCAGGCAGGCTGGAAGTGGTAATCCTTCAGAGAAAAAGATAACTAGTGGTCCACATTGGTATGCAACATTTTTGTATTTATCTTGTAAAATGTCTGTCATTCTTTCCTTTGTAAGTACTTGCCAGAGTGAGTGAAGGTGCAGAGAATTCATTTTGGCACCTGTCAAGGCTGTCTTGGAAGCCCCCAGGAAGATCCACTTAATAAGGTTTGCCATTTTAAGGTATCATTTCACATACCTATTAGCACAAAGCTCGGTGCGGTTGGAAAAGGATAGTCCAGTATAGTTTTCATTTGTGCTTGAATTTCTGGTCTAATGAATAAGACAATTCTACCATATGTGTTTGAAGTCTCTGAGTAATCTGTAACCCTACCAACAAAGACCTGATTGATTTTTGTCATTTTGGTGTCAAATCATTTCTTATAATTGACTTTATTTTTCTAAATTGGTGTGGGGATTTTTTTTGTGTTGTATTTTCACATTATTATTGCTTGTGTGCTTCATGAATACTTTACACATTGCCTCTTAGTTAAGCCTAACTGCCTTTGCGCCAAGCTACCATAGGGTTAAGCACAGGTTAATTTAGAGAATTTTGAGGTTCATCTTGACGGGATTGTGGTTGGGTCACTCCTTCAACAAACAATAACCCAATTTCCCACAGTTGCCATTAGTGACATGTGAAAAGTTTCAATAGCTTCAATCTCCCTTTGTCTGGCATTTGAAAACCATCTGTTTGGATCCCTCCAAGGACTGTTCATTGCTCAAAGTGCATTAGAATTTAACCCTATGATCTATTACTAGCACAAAAAGCAGCCTTCAATGACCAATGGATGCCTTCAATGTCTGCTCTGGTCCCTCATCATATATGAGTGCAGGTTTGAATAGGATCTGTTTAACTTTTCCAGGGGACGGTGCATCTTATCAGACAATTCCTACATTTGTTATCAACCAAGAACGTCACTTATTAATCTTCTTACTGGCAAATAATTGTTAGGTTTGAAGCTTTCAAGTTTTATAAATGTTTCACCCAAAAAATTGCCACATCTGGTCATCGAGTGTAAAGCAGAACCCAGAAAGAGACATCACCTTTTCTGCTGACCAATTCTGAGCGTCTTGTGATAGGCAATGTCCTGTCCATAAACCTAAATCATAGACACATTTTCAAACCCATTAATTATCTACATGTAATTCTTGATTCATCCTTTGTTTGACACCTAGGGCCAGATGTAGGAAGGCCTTTACCGGTCGATAACGGCCGAAAATCGGTATTTTCGGCCGTTACCGACCGGTATTTAGCATTCGGCATGTAGGAGATCGAAAATCATCCGAATCGGTAAATTTACAGAATCGGTAAAGTTACCGAATCGGTAAAATACCGAATCGGAAATATTACCGAATCGGTAAATTTACCGAATCGCAAAGGTTTGCGATTCGGTAAATTTACCGAATCGGTAATATTTACCGAATCGGTAAATTTACCGAATCGGTAAATTACCGAATCGGTACATAAGAAGTGGTAAAAATGGATATTGAGATGTAGGGAAGCTCTGAAATACCGAATTTGCTTGAAATTCGGTATTTAAGAGTCGGTATTTACCATGGATTGGAATCAGGTGGTAAACAGGTGCAACCTATAAAAATGGACCCAAAATGCAATTCTTCTTGCACAATGGCGGCAATTATGTGATTGCAAGACGGCTAAGGCTACAGGAGGAAGGGGAGAGGGAATGGCAGAGAGAGGAGCAGGTCTACAGACAGAGGATAACCCTGTTCATGCTCACAGAGGCAGAGATATTCCAGAGGTACAGGTTGGCCCCAGACACCATCACTGACCTCATCAGGGACCTCCACCCACTGTTGGAGCACACTACCCCAAGGGCACACGCTATTCTTCCCCATATGCAGGTGCTGTGCAGCCTACACCTGCTTGCCTCTGGGAGCTACCAGAGTGTGGTTGCTGCGGTAGGTGGGGTGACCCAGAGCATTCTGTCAAGGTTTTTCCACAAATTCCTTGACGCAATGTTACAGAGGATGGAGCATTACATATCATTTCCTGCAACCTATGCTGAACTGGTCCAAACAAAATCAGACTTCTACCAGATGGCACGTTTCCCCAATATCATTGGCTGCATTGATGGCACGCACATTCCCATTTGTCCCCCTGCTGCCACAGAATACATCTACAGGAATAGGAAGTCCACCCACACCATCAATGTGCAGGTGATCTGCAATGCAAAGTTCGCCATTACTGACCTTGTGGCAAAATTCCCTGGGAGTACCCATGACTCCTATATATTTCAAAACAGTGGCATCTATGCATGGCTGACTGCAGGTGAATTTGGTGAAGGATACCTCCTAGGTAAGACACAGTTGTGCGACCCCTATAAGACCTATTGCAGTAAGCAGTACAAGTATGCATGTGATTAAATCATACCCATTTTCTTTTAGGAGACAGTGCATATGCCCTCCGCTCCTTCATACTCACCCCCTACCTCAACCCCTCAACACCCAGCCAAAGGAGATATAACCGGGCACACAAGAGCACACGCAATGTTGTTGAGAGAACATTTGGCATCTGGAAAAGCAGGTTCAGATGCTTGCACAAAAGCGGAGGTGCAAGGCAGTATACCCCCATCACCTGCTGTAAGATCATTGCTGCCTGTGCTATGTTGCACAATCTCGCTGTAAAGAGGGGTACTGAGGTGGATTTGTCAGACTATGAGGATCATGACAACGACATTGCTGTGCCTGAAACACAACCTGCTGGAGTGTCAACACCAAGTGATGGCAGATACAGACGTGAGGAAATAACACGCAACTATTTCTGAGTGAGTGATGACACTGAAACCTATATTAAAGCACAAGCTTTTGTTTAATTTAGTATATTTCCAGGTATGTTAAAGAACAAAAGTGCAACAGTAAGCATTTCACAGCAATGCTCACAGTGAGCAAACACACACACACATGTGTTGAATCCACCCACCATAGTTGTATATTGTCACTAGGCAGGTTTAAATGGCACAATTGTGCAACTTTAACTTTTGAACCAGGATTAAAATGTCCAATGGCAGTAGGCCATATTATCAACTGTTCATTTACAGCCACGCTTTGCACTAGCAGGTGTTTGTGGCTCAACCTGTTTACTGGGCGTTTGGCCTGTAGCCTCACCTTGTCGCCTGCTGCTTCTCCTTGTCTCTACGACATGGGGGCTTGCCGTGCTGCTCCTACTGGTGCTACCTTCAGTGTCCGGCACGTCAATGGCAGCAGTGTGTGCACTCTGGGCATTGAGTAGAGCCTCCAGCGCACCGGTCATTCCGGCTATGCCCCTCGTGAGCTGATTGCTGTTATTAGTCAGGACTTCATGCTACGTCTGCATAGCAGGGATGTGGCTGTTGCCAGGCTGTGTATGGATTTCTCAGTTCTCTCTGCACGCTGCTTGTCCCTGCGCCTGAAAGTAATTTCAGAGTCCAGTTTTGTGCACAGTTGCTGTATGCCTGTTGCCATGCTCTTGTTCACTTCCACCAGCTCCCTGATGCCCTTGCCAATTTCCTGCATGTTGATGTTGAGGTTTCGCATTTGTCTTTGACAGGCCATGATGCCCTTGCCCTGCATCCTCTGAATCCTGACCATGGATCCCTCCAGGCCTTGGAAGACACTGGACCCCTCCCCACGTGCACCTACACTCCTTCCTTGTACTGTGCGCCTTCTAGTGGTACTTGGTACAGGCTCTGTGCTGGGCTGCAGTGTGACAGAGATGGCAGCTCCAGCCAAGTTGTGTGAGTCTTCACCCACCATTTCACCAGCAGCTGTCTCCATTTCCAGCAGTGGGGAAACAACATGCCTCCTGCTAGGGTGTGCAGCAGGTGTTTCTACCTCCAGGGATGCTGGCATTTCAGGTGATGAAAGCAATAGTGGGGACTGTGTTGGTATTGGGGAGGCCGACATTTCCTCACTGACGTCAGATTCTTGGGAAGGTGCCTGCCCACTCGGAACACCTGTGTCCTGTGATGCACTGGGACCTGGCTCATGACTGTCATCCCTCTCGGGTGCCGTGCCTTCTGCCTCCTCAGACTGCCTTCTGGATGTGTGACCTGTGGACATATGAGCACATATCAGCTAGGTGCAAATGTCTCACTGCCACTACAGTTAAACATATGTAATTGCACTTAGTACATGCTGCCTGCCCTTCATTATGTATGCATTCAGTTGAATAACTTGGTGGTTACAGTGCTGTGTGACATGCTCTTTCATTAACTGACTACGTGTACCATGATGCATTGCTACAGTTTGGCACAGACAGCCTGGGACTGGGGTAACTTAGCTGCAAGGGGTGAGGGATGGATGAGGGTGTGAGGGGGGATTGCTGTGCATGCTTCTTACCTTTTTTTGATGCAGCTTTCGCCGAACTGTCCACTTCTCCCAGTCCATGGACACTTTCAGGCTCCAGGGTTGTGGCTACCATCTCCTCCAGGTCGGTGAGGGGGGGTGCAGTGTTCTTTGCACCACCTGTTTGGGAGGCCTGTTTGTGGTGGTCAGCCAATTTCTTTTTTGTGAGGCTCCTTAGGTCATAGAACCTCTTTTTTAAATCTTCAGTGGTCACTCCCACTGCATTTACTTTCTCCAGGATTTCCAGCCAAATCTTCCTTTTTGCAGATTCTGGAACTGTTAGGGACTGCTTCCCAAAAAGTCTGTGGTGAACCTTAACCACCTCCTCAACAAGGACCTGTAGCTCCATGCTGCTGAATTTGAGCTTTCTTTTCCTTTCAGTCTGCTCTGTGTCTTTGCTGCTTGCCATGTTTTAATTTGAAAGTGCACAAACTCTGTCTGCTGCTGCTCCCAGTCTCTCTGCTCCAACTGCCTCTCCAGAACCTTCTAATTACTTGCAGCTGCCTGTGTAGCCACTTCCTGGTAGGAAGGGGGAGGGTGGTTGCACCTGATTGGCTGTTGTGTTAAGTTTCACTTTTGCTTGCTGTCCGATTCGGTATTTACCGAATCGGTATTTACCGATTCGGTATTTACCGATTCGGTATTTCCAATGCATTCCTATGGGCCAAAGGCCCATAGGAATGCATTGGGAATACCGATTCTGTAAATACCGATTCGGTAAATACCGATTCGGTAATTTCCGATTTTCCGATACCGAATTTTACCGATTTTTCCCCTACATCTCATTTTCTGATTTTTGAATACCGAATCGGTAAAATTCGGTATTTAAGAATCGGTAAAATCAGATTACCTACATCTAGCCCCTAATGTCTTAAAGAGAAACACCTTGTAACAAGAGAAGATAATGATAGGCGGATACAATCTGGTACCCAAGATAAAGTTATACCCAACTTACAGCCCGTAGTTGATCTATCTACGGCAAAGCCAATACCTTTATCAGTGGATAACACACAAATAAATCCCAGACCTAAGAAAAGAAGAAATACACCATTAGCGCATTCTGATTTAATAAACCCTTTAACCAAGGCAGCCGGCTCCAACGAGATTGGAAGTCTTGTCACCACCTTAAAAGATCCAACTAACTTCAATCATCCACCCATGAGGGACCATCTTGATTTACCCCCTGCCGCCACGCCTTATGTGGTGGTACTGACTACTGTACCTATATTATCATCAGCAAAGTATGAAACTTGGAGGGAACTCAGGAATAAGTCCCTATACTGGCTGGGAAACCAAAGTGGCGAAATTAAAAATTGGACTTGCCGAGAGAGGGGAGACGCACTGACCTCGCTGCTGCCACTTTCCAGACCCTCGGACCCTTGCAGGCTCTCGTGTTCTCCCTCCCGCCGCCGCAGCACACCATCTTGCGGCCACCGGGTGGAGAGAGAACTACCATACCCAGGATCCTTTGCGGCTGTTGCTGCGAGATTGGCGCCCGGAGGCGCTTAAAAGTGACGAGGGCCCCCGCGTCGCGGGACGCGCGCGGGCGATCGCCGGGTTAAGCCGGGGCAAAGGGCGGGCCGTCTGTGGCCATCAGAGGCCAGTAGAGGCTAGGCTGGGCCTATCCCCTAACATTTGTGTGAGGATCATTGGATTGTATCCTTGGACTGTGGGACCATGGTCCTGAACATAGATAAAAACATACCGGAGAAGTCAGGAGGAATCAGTAAAGGTACTTTGGATAATCACATTATTAAGATTGCCCAAGATATTGATAAGGAGAGTGTATTGGCCGAGCGCCGCGTTGAACGGCGACGGTCTGTCGAAGGTATGAAGATGAGACCTCCCGTGGACCTTTCCAAACATACTTCTTCACCTGATGTGAGCTCTCGCATTGACTCAGATGATCCTCTCTCCATTGATAATTTCCCAATACTTTTGCGTGACACACCATCTTCTTTACCCGATGTGTCCACTGATTTACTCATGAGTGTCATATCTCTCCCTGGTAGTAATTCTTCCATGGGACTTGATGTGACAATTAAGCCTTCTTTACCAGTAGTTGGGATCGCTAAGAAGAGGACAAAGAACTCTGTGACGCTCAAAGTCTTTGGCCCACCACCTTGCAAAAGTAGAAAAAGGGGTAGCGACCCGCCAAGAACGAAGATTAGCCATTCTGACTTTGGCAAGCCTTCGAAGGGTATTGTACCAACTGGGCCAGCTTTGAAGGGCCCTACTCCAACTGTACCCACCCCAAAAGTTGATATAATTACTGTACTAACTTCACCAGGTTTAGCTACTCCTCCAGACAGTCTGCCAAGGGAAGCATTGTCTCTTGCTCCTTTGGAAAGTCTGGAACACATGATTAGGTCTTTTATTCTACCTGTAATAGAGAAGTTGAAGAGGGTTGCGCAACGGTTGGAGAACTTAGAGCTGGCTATTGGAAATACTGCTGGGTTAATTAAGAACCTTGCGAAGCCGGCACTATCTTCTCCAGCAATAGTGCTATCTCCCACTCCTGTTCCCCATAAAGGTGTAAATAAAACTAACAAGTCCATAAATTCTGAACAGCACAGGGCAAAACCACCCAAACCAGTCCAAAAATGGCACCACCTGGTGTTAGTGTAGCACAGAAGCATGTTAAGAAAAAGCCGCTCAACGGAGAAAGCCGAGGTGTTATGGAAAGTACTAGCCCGTTTTCAGTAGGTAGCCACAGGGGCCGTCAGGTAGAATTACCACCTGAAGCGGTTCCCTTCGTGGTTGTCCTTACGGAAGTCCCTATATTATCAGATGGGAAAAAGGAAGGGTTCTTCCAGTTAAAAAACAAACTAATGCACTGGCTTAGCCAAAATCGACCACTCCCTTATAATATTAATGGTGAAATCCTGCATGTTCGGCGACTCCAATGGCTGGGAAGTAGAGTAAAAGACATAAAGGGGGACTTAATTGTTATCAACTTTAGAGATCCCGGAGCGGTTAGATATATTCTAAATTGGTCCCCAGGGAATTCTGGAAACTCAATTGTTCCCTGTGATTTGACATATTTTTATCCAAGATCTCTAGTGACCCCTATAATATGCCCTGGGTCCCTATCTTACACGCAGACCAACCTTCCTATACATTCTAATAAACCGTATGGGACGCATGTTTTCAATCCTGTGAACTTCAAAAACGTATCCAGGTGGGATACTGTACCATTCAGGAGACATAGAAATGGAAATGGGAGGATGGACCACCTGTTGCCGTTTACCCCGCTGGAAGTCGCAAATAGATACGACGCATTTCAGGCTTCGATGATTGCGATTGACAGACGGAACCCTTAATATCATGCTACCCACTACTGACAACCTACTTGATAAAGCAAAACTTTGCCCATCAATAGAAATCCTCAAACCAGTACAAACTACTTTACCTGTAACTGTCTCTCATTCTGTTGAACAGCTACTGGTGAACTGTGACCCTGATCAAGGTGTAGAAGTTAGCTCCCCTGCTTCCGATAACCTTTCGGGACCTCTGGATTGTGAACCAATTAAGCAAGACTTGGTTGAAGCTCCAGTCAAAATCTTATCCTGGAATGTGGCGGGTCTTAAGAGCAAATTGCCCATTCCAGAGTGGGGTTCTCTAATGGCCTTGCATGATATTTGCATGTTGCAAGAAACTTGGGCGCTAAAAGAAAGCGTAGTTCAGGGTTTTGCAACATACGATATTTTGGCAAGCATGGGTCCTCGGGGTAGACCCTCGGGAGGATTGTCTATATAGGTTGGCACGCACTTGGGAGTAAATGCAACACCAATTCCAACTAACTCAATAGATGTTCAGTGTGTTTTGCTGATCTTGCCAAATGGGCCAAACATCGCCTTGAATAATGTATATTCAAGACCAGTTAGGCGGGGTCTTGAGTCAAAAACTATTGAAACATTGCTAACCTTTATGCAATCGATTTACCCCTCTACTGTATTAATTTTGGGTGGTGATTTTAACTGTCATTTTGAGCCCCTTATGGACCCAAACTTTGGCGAATCGGATGATGTAGATCAATTTTGGAACATCCCAGAGCCAGAGACCCCTCAGGACAAGGCATGGACTCCCCTTGTTTTGCAAATGCAGTCGTTTGTGCTAGCTACTTCGCTAAGAGCTTGCAATGGGAGGGTGGAGCCTGATAAACCAGGGAGAGCTACGTTTAATCAATTAAGTCAGACCTCAATAATCGATTATATTTTTATGGAGGCTAAACATTGGGATAGGTTGTCTGAATTTGAGGTCATTGAAAGGTCTGACAGTGACCACAATGCCCTAGTTTTGTCACTCAAACCAGGGAGTTTTGGGTTGAAGGGCTCAACCATGATTAATTATACCGACACTGTGCCACTAATAATATCTAACTGTAGACGTAGGGTTAAATGGCCAGATCTACAAGCATCAACTACCAAACTTGCAGAACTGTATGAAACCATTATCCCATTCATTGAAGAGCTGGGGAAATCTGGGCATCTTGGTAGGGCAACTCAAATGCATAACCAATTGGCTGCCACACTAAGAGATATTTTGTACCCAGTAAGAAGGGCAAACAATATACGGACCACGATTTCTTGTTGGTTTAATGGTTCCTGTAGGAAGGCCAAAAAGGCATTGCTTACAGCATTAAAAACAAATGATAGCGAGGTCATTAGGATACATCGCATTACCTATAAAAAGCTAATCTGTGAAGCTAAAAGGGAATGGAAAGCCGCAATGTGGGAAGAGTTGGGATCTGCACTCAGGAGCAAGGACCCCAAACTATTCTGGTCCATTGTTACCACGGGTATAAGTGGACATACCCAGGTGCTCGCCCCCAATATTGCCCCCTCCATCTGGGAACGCCACTTTTCTGCTCTATATGGCACTTTGGAGCCTGACGTCGTGCCACTTAGCCCCGTAGAACTCCAGCAAATGCAGGGCGCCAATGGGACTGAGGAGTGTGGATGGTTGACTGAAGCTCCTATGCCCCACGGTTTGGTGGAACCTTTTACCTTAGCAGAGGTTGAGACAGCCATAGGCAAATTGCTCCCACAATAAGGCCCCAGGACTGGATAAACTGCCAGGGGATCTGTTTAGGGGCCAGCCGAAAATCTGGGCTCCCTATCTGGTCGTTTTATTTAATGGCATTATGCAGGGGGAGAACCCGCCACCTACCTGGCTAGGAGCAGAAATTGTCCCTATTTTAAAAAAGGGCTGCCCACTTATCCCTTCTAATTATAGACCCATCAGTTTAATTGATACTTCACAAAAGCTGATGGGGAGGGTTATCCTTGATAGGAACCTTGGGTGGGTCGAAGATAAAGGGATCCTTTCTATACTGCAGGCAGGGTTCAGGTCTGGAACATCTACCCTAGACCAGATATTTCGCCTGCAGGTCCTGTACTGGAAAACAGTAAAGTTGGAGGGTGGCAACCTCTACCTTGTGTTTGTGGACCTGCCGGCGGCATTTGATCTGGTTCCCCGCACCAAATTGTGGAAGGTGTTGGCAGACCTAGGAGGATTTCCTCCATACCTGCTAAATGTACTAGCCGGGCTACATACAAATAATTTTGCACAAGTCAGGTGCGGTAGGCACGGCGAACTCACAGACCAGTTTTTAGTCCAAAAAGGAGTTCGCCAAGGGTGCGTGCTGGCACCCACACTTTTTAGCCTTTATATCAATGGCCTTGTGGAACATTTAAATGGTGTGGTTAACAAAGATGCTCCCAAATTGGTCACGGGTAGAGTGCCCGCTCTGATGTTCGCAGACGATGCATTGTTGTTATCTAGAACATCATCGGGCATTCAAAAAACTCTTGATGGATTTGTTGAGTTCTGTGAGCTTCGGGGATTGGAAATCAATCTGGGAAAAACTAAGTTTATGATTTTTAATCCCCCTAAGTGGGTACGTCCAAATCCTGTCTTACACGGTACCCCCCTTGAAAGAGTAAAAACATTTGTTTACTTGGGTGTTACTTTAACTGAGAACTTTGATTGGAACACCCAGATTGCCAAATCTACACTTAAGCTATCCCAGCTTGCTGGGGGTATAAGTTAAGTTCTTAGGGAGTCAACATTTAGGCCAGTGTCCCCAGCTCTGGAAATATATTGCCGTCAGGCGAAAATGGCTGCAATTTACGGGGCTGAACTTTGGGGGCACAAGCAGGTATTGAACCTCAAAAAGGCAGAACAGTTTTTTTGAGAAACTTAGTTGGGTTACCGCCCAGTACGCCTTTGATTCCTCTCAGGCTCGATCTGGGCATGGTCCCAATAGAAGAGATTATTAGTGCAAGACCAATCATGTATTGGAAGAGGCTGTGGTCAGTTCCTGAACTTGCCGCATATAGAGCTGAGTTCTCTGAGATTTTGTCCCTTCTTATACACAAAAAGATCCCTTGGCTCCAGCACATTCGTGCGGTCAGTACCGGGCTAGGTCTATCGGATCTGTGGGAAAACCCAGAGACTTATTGCCCAGGGATATCCAAGAAGGAACTTTTATTCCATATAAGCAAGCAGAGTGCTCAGATGCTAGCGAGCTCTACATCATTGGGTAGGTTAACTTCTGAATTCCTCCAAGTGAAACTTGAATCCAAACGTGAGGAATTCTTGGATACAATTGAACCCTCGTTTGCTCGAAAATTATATCTTCAGCTAAGGCATGGTACTCTACCTATTGGATCTTTTACATCTACGTGGGCAAAAACTAACACCGAGGTTTGCCCTGCATGTAAATACAAAAAAGAGAATATAACCCATGTACTGCTGTTTTGCTCTGCCTATTCTGCCATTAGGAAATGTTGGCTGACCCCTATTTGTAAGAACTTGGGATTTTTGCACTATCAACATGCTTGCAGGATATTAACCTATGACACCCATCCCCGATTGTGTTTGCGGTCTCACGCTATCTTTTAGGCGACAAACTTTTTTAAACTAAATCAATTGTTATATTTACTGCTCTTATCCATGTATCCTGATAACTTATAGTTTAATGCTGTTTTAACTTTTTATGATTATTTATTGTTTTATTTATTGTGCTAATGTATTTTATGTGCACTTTTATGGTCTATCGGCCAAAATAAAGTTATCAATGTAATGGTTAAATAATGAATTGTTTAATTGTTTTAAAATGGCAAGAAGGGTAGCGTGGGTGGTAAGGGAAAACAAGACCTCACCCGGAGATTGTATAGTCCTGACCTGTAGTGACCTAAGACTTGTACATGATATTTTATTAAGAACTAGGGGGCATATTACCAAGCAATAGCGATAATTATCGCTATTGCTTGGTTAGAGAGAAAATTTTACCGCTAAGCTGCGGCGATTTTTACCGCAGATAAACCTTGGTATTACCAAGGTTTATTGCAAATGCGATAAAAAACGGCCGCAATGCATGAATATCGCTGAAAAGTCAGCGATATTCATGCATTACCGAGCTAATGCTCTTAGCCATGTTATCCACCTCCCATTGGATAACATGGCTAAGAACTGCTCAGGGCAGGTGTTAGCTTTTGGAGATATTCGCGCTTAGCACGAATATCTCCAAAGGTTGGTAATAGGAGATAGCAATGTTAGCGACTGTTTTCAGTCGCTAACATCTTGGCACGCCCACTTTGCATGTCATTAGTGATAAATATCACTGACATGCAAAGTGGGACCCAAGATGGTCGCTATCTCCTACTAGCTGTCGCTAACTGGTGTTAGCGACAGCTAGGTAATAGGGAGATAATTTTATCTCTGCTTTCTTGGCTTTTAAAGCCAAAAAAGCGGAGATAAACCCCCTTGATAATATGCCCCTAGATGTATTCCTAAACATCACAATTCCATAAGTATCAATTCGTTGGGGGCCTTTTACCCCCCATGTCCACTTATAGGTAGGACCCCATACACCATCAGGGCAGTATGCAACAAGTCAGACATACACCAAGGTGGAGCATACCTTTACATAATCATCATGAAGTTTTACCAGGCATGAATGATCAAGATTGACAAGGGGAGAATAGTAGGGGGGAGCAATTTTATGAGATGACCAGCCCGCTATTGATACAACTAAATGGGCACCAGGTGCAGGAAAGTGTAGAAAGCTACGAGACAAAACAGAAGGTCAGATGCAGTTATTAAAGATGCCCGAAAGAGGACATTTTTAGAAAAATCCAAAGTACAAAGGCATCAAGGATATCCTTTAATAAAGGCAGGACTAATATGTATTAAGGGAGTAAAAAATGGCACCAAAAAAATGAATCAAGAAAGGGTATCCCCAGAAGTGATAACACCTAAGATTAACATTTTATGCTGGAATGTTGCGGGGCTTTCAGACAAAGTAACTCATCCCCCATGGCTGGATATAGCAACTAGTTACAGTATACTATGCCTCCAGGAAACGTGGTCCATTAAAGAAATACATATCAATGGGTATCAAACTTTTAACACACTGGCCATTGTTAGTCCGCTGGGTAAAAATAAAGGGGGGCTGTGTATGTATGTTTCAACCTCGGGAGGGATCATAGTTGCTAAATTCATGTCAATGGAGTATTATCAGATCCTATTTGTTACTTGGGGAGATGTAAAAAACATGGCGATAATACATTTTCATAATAACATTCCAATACCTTTATTGGAAAATGCTATAAATAATCTTATGAGTAATTTATCCAGATTCGAGGAACAGGTGAATGGAGACATGGTCCTTCTCTGGGTGGGTGATTTCAACTGTACTTTATGCCCCCGTAG
The DNA here is from genome assembly GCF_964261635.1 of Lissotriton helveticus. Lineage (NCBI taxonomy): Eukaryota > Metazoa > Chordata > Amphibia > Caudata > Salamandridae > Lissotriton > Lissotriton helveticus. The sequence continues at coordinate 1,512,831,705 of NC_136061.1, read as the reverse complement.
TGCCACTGGTATCTGCGGCCTAGGGGACAATAAGGAGGATACCCCCACTCATTTCATCCACTCAAAACTAGGGGACTTGTTAAACAATTTCATCTTACATTTTACCTTGTCATATATCAACGAACTATGTTCACCTGTAATACCCTTCCAGCCCACTTTTAATGGGAGAGGGTGCAAATCGACCATCGATTTTGCACTTTTTTCCTTGAGGTATTCAGGGCTAGCACCATCATGGGGAATACTTGATACCATGATGAGTGACCATTACCCTATCTCCCTTGGTATAAAAATCAAAGAGGCAGAGCAAAAATCGAAGGGAAATGTTCCTTATAACCCTCCGATCAGCTTGGCGAGCAGAAATGGATATTCCATTAAATGGGATAAAGTTGAGCCTGTGGCTTTTCTTCAAGACCTAGTGATAAATACTTTCGATCATATGGTAATTTGCCTTTCACAAAAAGAGGAAAGCCACATAGTTCTTGACTCCTTCAATAAAATCAGAGCGGAATATAGAAAATCATTAACAAGGGTATACCGCCATGGTACAAACAAAGCCCATAGCTGGTTTGATGAGGGTTGCACTAAGGCACTTACCAAGTTGAAACGTGCCTTACACGATTCCCCAAGATCAATTGAATTAGTACGGCATGCTAGAAAATCTTCTCATATCGCCATAACTAACAGGAAAAAACAACTAAAGAGGGATGCATGGCTGGCACTACATGAAGCATGCCAAAGAAATGATAACACAGCTTTCTGGAAAGCGGTTAATGCTCCATTCTTACAAGACAAGGAGACAGATGTAATTGATCTAGCAATCACAGGCGAAACCTGGGTGACACACTTCAAGGGCCTTTATGATAAGGTCAACATAGATGACTCTGGAAAAGTAATTGAAAATGTAATGGGTACACAGCCGCGGCCGGGGTGAACAACCTTTACAATGCAACTTTTACCACGCAGTGCCTTTACAACGCGGTATTTACAACGCAAACCATTACAACGCATTGCACTGGGGGGCGCTCTAGGATAGGGAATAAGTTTAATTTACTATCCAACACCTTCCCTAGTGTCCACGGGGACTGGAGTTGGAATAGTAAATTAAACGTTTCACTATCCACCGCCCCAAAGCGCTATGCGTTGTAAAGGTATTCGTTGTAAATACCGCGTTGTAAAGGCATGCGTGGTAAAAGCATGCGTTGTAATGTCATACATCCCGCGGCCGGTAGTAGGAGTACCGGCCGGGCGGTGACGTGAGGAGGGGGAGGGGCAGGGTGGGGGGTAGTAATGTATGGATTACGGACTTTTAAAGGTAAGTAAACATAAAAATAAATAAAACGAATTTCGTTGCACACACTGCATCGCATTTGGTGATGCAGTGTGTGCAACGAAATTCGTTTTATTTATTTTTATGTTTACTTACCTTTTAAAGTCTGTAATCCATACATTACTACCCCCACCCTGCCCCTCCCCCTCCCCATGGCACCACCCTACCGGTACTCCCTCTACCAGCCCCGGCTGTTGGTACATCTGATGATAATAATTTATCTAGCGTGTTCCCACTGGGCATTGTATTTGAGTGTGAGGAGGTTATAAGGGCAATTAAGGAAAGTTCCCCAGGAAAAGAACCAGGCCCGGATGGCGTCCCGATTGACGTTTATAAATTTGAGATAGACCTATGGGCACCTTTGCTAACTAATGTGCTAAATTGTTCTAATAGGCTTGGATTCATTCCAACTTGGCCAGAAGTCATCGTGATACCGATCTTTAAAAAAGGGGATAGGAACGATCCTACCTGCTACCGCCCAATATCGCTACTAGATGTGCTGATGAAGGTGGCAGGTAGGATAATTCTAAATAGGTTACAAGAGTGGGTGGAGGAGAAGGATGTTATCTCTAACCTGCAGTATGGGTTCCGGGAGGGTAGAGGAACAATAGAACAGGGCCTTAACCTAGAACTATTAATAGCCAAATATATACAGGCTAAGAAAGGAAACCTTTTTGTTACTTTTGTTGATTTAAGTTCCGCTTTTGATTGTGTGGATCACGGGAAATTATGGACGACACTTAGTGACATTGGCGTAGATCATAGGTCTTCAAACTGTGGGGCGCGCCCCCCTGGGGGGGCGCGCTCTCCACCCCACCATTTAACCTTCCTTTGATGCTTCAAGAGATATTAACTAGGCTTCGTGTCTCTCAGCCGGAGCTGCTGCTGCATCTCGGGCTGCTGGAGACTCGTCTGGGCAGTGTCTGCAGTCTTATCTCCGGCACACCCGAGTTTTTCACAGCTCTTTAACCCCTTCGACGCTCATGACGAGCTGGGCTCGTCATGAGGTAGCCTCCCAGCACGCTCATGACGAGCCCAGCTCGTCATGAATAATGGGTTTTTGAAAATCCCAGCGCAGGAAGGGAAAATGTGCCGCGAGGATGTGGTTAAAGACCTGTGCAACCCATGTATATCTTGAAAACAGAGCACAAAGAGCGAAACAAGAGCTCAAAGCGAGCACAAAAGAGCACTAACTAGTACAGAAAGCTCAAAGAAGGTACAGATAACACAAAAGGGCACAAAAATAAGAAAATAGCAAAAAGGAAAAAGAAAGGAGCACAAAATGCACAGCCCGAGTGCGACCCATTTTATGCAGCCTCGATAGGGAATTTTCAGAATGGTTAATGGCTGCTAAACTGGTCAGGTTTTTTTTTAAATATGCTTGGGGGTAGTCTGAACCGAAAACTGACCTATTGATAGCGAACCATTTAAACTTTCCTGTTACATTTGAGTGGCATTCATAACTTCCTAAGCTCTGGTCATAAAAGGCATGATTGTAGGCTTAACAGAATAGGAATCCCTTTATAGAAAACTGAAAAGAATGTAACTTTTTCTTTTTATGTAGTGCTTTTTGTTCAGGCTTTTGTTTGACCTTTACTACTGATTCAATGTCGCCGGTAAAGGGGCAGGGCTACATGTTTAGCACTTTACCCAGGCTCCACTTATATCACATGTGTATGATGTAAATGCCCCCTAGGTCTTCTTGGAAAACTGTGGCTGGGCTCCTACTGGCACTGCAACACCTGGCCATACTCCACATAACCACAGATTTTTTAATTGTGTCAGAAGGCATTTTTTGTGGAACCCCCTTTTCTGATATCTTGTATTGGGGCAAGGGTGTGGCGCAACAGCCAGAGCTGAAGACTGTGGAGCTGGTGAGCCAGGTTGAATTCTTGGTGTCTGCTCAACATCCTGTGATTCTGGGCAAATCACTTAATCTCCCTGTGCTTACAAATAATGTGTGCTTGTGTAATGTAAAAGATGCACCTGTAAGGCGCTCCAATACCTTTGGGTCATGTATGCTCTATATTGAACAGCAAAAAATATATTACAAAATTTTGTGAGCACTCCCGTTTCCGGGTACTGCTCAAGACTGGAAGTGAGGCACAACCTAAGGATGGCAGAAGCAAGAATCCATCCACACATTGACTGTCTCTGTGGAAAAAAATAAGCACACCCCTCACCTGTGTTTTGGAAGTGTTTTTTACTAATCTATCCTAAATTATGTTTTATGCTAAAAAAAATATTTTGATCTAACTCATGCTCTTTACACCTAGACTTCACCGGTCACTAAAGTAAATGCTCACTTTGCATGAAAACTACACTTTACTTATACCACATATTTATGAAGTATTGCCCCTGTAATGACAACTTGTGGTAATTACGGCAATTCTTTTGATTCCAATAGAAGCAAAGCCTTGCTTCTTAATTTACTTCACATGAAGTTTCCACACATTTTTTAATAGTTCCAAAAATGGATGTATATTTTGTTTGGTAACATCGATTGGGCAGCAGTAAGATGATATCTTGATTTTTAAGTACAGACTTGAATTACTTAATCTGAGACTTGGAACAGTGTTGTCCATTTTACTGGAGAAGGTAAAAACTTTACAGCTATTTACGGCCTAACGGCTAGGGTGGTCGACGTCGAATCTGGGGAACTGGGCTCAAGTCTCAGCAATGACGCTGCACATCCTGTGATTCTGGGCAAATCACTTAATCTCCCCGTGCCTAACAAAAAAAATGAATGTGTAATGCAACTGGTGCTATGTAAAGCGCTCTGATACCCGATTCGGGTCAAGTTTGTGCTATATAAAACTCAGTAAAATAAAATAAATAAATAAAATAAAGCACCAATGTAATTTTTTTGGGCTAATGCTTTCTTGGAGACTTTTCATTTGAACTGTATAATAGGCACAAGCACAAGCACTACAAAAATGTCAGTTTACTAAGCACTCTTACTTTATTTATTATTATTTGCCCTACATGACGTGGGCTCTGCAGGAGGGAATGGCCATCAATGATGCAGAGTACCAGCTTCCAGAACTTTTTTTTCAGGTGGTGGTGGTGGGGGGGATCGACGTGTAAAAAGGTTTAGATGGGGGGGCTTAGCCGACAAAAGTATGAAGACCTCTGGCCTAGATAGACAAATCCTTTCTTTCATAAAGGAATTGTATAGGGGGGCGGGTGCCAGGGTACGCTATGGCAGGAAGGGTGAGTGTTCAGCAAAGTTTGAAATAAGGAGAGGCATGAGACAGGGGTGCATTTTAGCACCCCTTCTCTTCACCTTGTATATTAACTCCATAGGTCAACACCTCAGTGAATTTCAGTATGACTACCCAATGGTAAGGGGCATCCCTGCACCAATCCTCCTGTACGCGGATGACGCCGCAATCATGTCACGGACTAGGATTGGTCTGCAAAGGGCGGTAACTAAATTTGCTGATTATATGACTTGTAGAGGGTTAAAAGTTAATGTCTCAAAAACGTATTCCATGACCTGTGGAAGTAGGGCAAAGATCATCCGCCCGATTTTTCTGGATGGGAATAAGATCGAGAGTACCAACAGATTTTCCTACCTAGGAATTAATTTCGACAGAAAGGGTACATGGCAGGCAGCTGTGACTGCAAGGAAACTAGCTTTCTCCAGGGCCATAGGAGCGCTGACAAACTTTGCGAAAAAACTTGGCTGGAGACCGGTAACAGAACATTTACAAATTTATAAATCAAAATGTGTCTCTACCGGTACTTATGGGGCAGGTATCTGGGGGATTGAACAGGCGGAGGAGATTCAACTCTGCGAGAACCATTTTATCCGCTATTTATTAGCAGCCCCCAAATCTACAGCTACTTATATCTGCCATAGTGAAGCGGGCTTACCATATATCTCTGATACCATTAAAATCTCCCCTTTACTCTTGTGGCATAAAGTTTGGGTAACGCCTGAGACGAGTTTAAACAGAGATGTCATCATAGACTGCCTTAAGCTAGATGGAGCAGTCAACATAAAATGGACTAATTATGTAAAACATATGATGAATGAGATCGGGCACCCTGAATTTTTCGAAACCCCTGTAAGTATTGAAGTTGTGCCCAGAAGCACATTGAAAAAGATGGTCTTGGAACATCTAGATAATAAAAGGTGGCTTCTAGAAAAGGTCAAATGTACAGTTGTGGATAATCAGCTACTTACCATCAGCGTAGGGATTCAACCTTATTTGTTACACTCGTATGCTGTTGAACCGTTTTCGCACTGACACCTTTTTAGATTGATAACTTTTCCAGTATGTAACAATTGGTCAAGGGACAGTTTAATTTGTCAATGTGATGATATTTCATACCAATCAAACATTCACTGTACATTGTTTTGTAAGTTTTACCTGACCCAGAGGAAGAGGTTTTTGAAACCTATATTAAAGGCCTGGGCGCTACGGAGCTGTAGAGCGGCATTCCTTAAGTTAAAACAGCTAGAGATGAATATGTTATCAAGGCAGGATCCTCTTTTTTAAAATTACTTATCAGCTACCGGAATACTATATAATGTATATGCATGTTTAATTTCTTTTGAAAAGTGATTTGAAAGATTGTACATAGTGTATAAAGAAATTGTAAATACTTTAAACTGAATATGTACATACACATGTTCTATCTTTCCTACTTTGCTATTGGTTAAACAAAAGGAATCGTGCGGAGTGATTTCCTTCATAATTTTTGGTCCTGTATGAATTGTATTATAGTATTTTTAATACTTGTATAGGTCTTTTTAACATTGCTTTTTAAATGTATGCTTTTATGATTTTGTAATTTAAAATCGAATAAAGCTTAATTGAATTGAATTAACACCTAATGTCTTTCTATTAATGTGCTGCATTTCCTCCCTTGAAACCAATTTCCCTTCCAGAGGCCAATCTCTTCACTGCACCCGCTACGATTCTTAACCACTATCCTATTTGATACCTAGTCTGCCTCGTGTACACTATTGATCTTTGATTATGAACTGATCATTTAATGCAATTGCCTGATCAGCTATCACAGAAATCTCATTGACCAGTAGTTCCTCCTTTGGGAAGTCAAGGTTGAAAAAACAAGTATCACCCTTGGGCAGGATGGGTTAAGGGGCAAGTAAATGTATAAATTATCCCTTCCCTGTCAAGAATGGAGGAGGTCAAAAACGTCTGGTCTTGACACTGCTCTTTTTTAATCTCTCCCAATGTGAGGCATGGAGTATCTTGCAATGTCACTAGCGCAGCATATAACTCTCCTTTCACCCTTTGGCAAAGTGGAAGGGTTTTTGTAATGAGTAGTCAGGGCCATAATTATCTTCCCCATGCTGGGTGCGGAAGTTTAATCATTTTTTTATCAAACACAAAAAAGTTAATGGGAGCAATGTTTGCAAATAGTCTACAGCTCTGTTACTTGAATTGGGTAGCAATCTTCCAATCATTTTGTACACAGAGACCTTCCTTATGGAAACTGGCACTGACCTTGTTCCTTATGGGAAGAGTCCACCCTGTAGTATTAAAGAGGTTCCATCCAGAAGGGGACATACACAACCCCAGACTGGTTTTGGCATTGTTAGGCCTCATCAATGAGGCACAGCTTGAAGCATGTGGAACAGCAAGCCGTGGGCCTTCGTTTGGACATACCATTGCCACTTAGGGTGTTACATTAGACACAAAAAAGGTGATGGAGGAATGGTTGGAAATATTCTAAATCACTTATGCCTAATCTTTTGATTTCTATAGACCCATATTGAATCACTATTGGAATCCGGGGATTCTGGCCTCAGCGTTTTCTATGATTTCATATTCGAAGCAATGCACAAAAATACAGAAACGTTTATATATCAGATACGCAAATTATGAAATATTGTATTTAATTCACAAAAAATAATACTAAAATATTGAAATTTTCATTTTAATAGCAAAGGAGGAGATTTTAAAAATGTGTTTTTATTTCTTAAAGTTGAAGCGCTATATTATACTCTTAACATATCACTTTGATTGTTTTGATCCTAATGCATGCAAGATTTTTGTTGTACAGAGTGTTCTAAAATCTGCAGATTTCACAGTTGCTTTTTCTGCATATATATTTTATTAATCTGTTAATATTATTTAATTTTTTAATTCTTCACGCACCCTTCGGTAGGTGTTACGGACTTTCAAGTCTCTGCAGAAACCAGGTTGAGAACCACTAATCTAAACCACTGGCAATTGTTCTGAATAGCATTCCAACCCATCATTTTACACCCACTGTGCCACTCTAACTAGAATGTGTTACAAAGTAAGGGCAATTCAATAACCCCGGATAGCTTGAGTAACATAATAAACTGAAGTCAATGGGCAATAAGGGAGTCATTAATAAAACATAGGAAGTACTTAGTCCAGATATTTAGGTGACTTTGATATATGATGCATTAAATTAAATCACAAGTATTAAATGCAATCAAGAATTTAAACATATTAAAGCTAATGCACACGTAAAATGAATTGGGTAAACAAAATAAAGCATAAATAACAAAGTGAATGAAAAAAGTTGGGAGAGAGAAATGGAACAGATTTGATAATTAACACTGGTTAAATATACCCAACAATGACAGAGACCTACGTTTTATTTTGGGCAGGCATCAGCTCTCATGTGGTTTGGAAGAACCTGTGAATCAAACATACCAGCTATCCTTCCCTACTCCAACTTTAAGGACTTTAAGGAAGTTTAGTTCATGGCAGGCTACTGAGCAAATATCAGCCAGACAGACACTCTTTATGCTCGGGGCAGCCATCCAGGCACTGTACATGTGCTAAATGTGCAGGTACCTGACTGCCTGAGCCGAACTTTTTTGGGCTGAAGGTTTCATAGCCCGGTGGATGTGGCCTCTTCAACCCGGCAAAGCCTTCTGTGAGCACTCCCCTTATGACAAGCGGGTGTGTCACTGATAGACTTTGACCTAGGCACTTCAGTTTTAACCCCTGAAGTGCCCAGGGCTTCGCGTCTATCAGTGATAATCATCACAGAGTAGGGTGGTGTCAGTAACTCTAACTGTTCCCAACCCATTTTGTGATGAGTAAGGTAGTGCTGCCTCTACTCATTGGCTGAAGGTCAGCCAATGAGGGAAGGCAGCAGTCCCAATCATCCAGGAACCACAAAGCTTCCCTCCTGCTACCCGAGATGGGTCCCGGTAAGTATTTTTTGTAATGTTGGGTGCATGATTGTGTTAGAAATGGGGGTCTCTAGTTGGCAGCGGTAGGTACCTTTGTCCAAATAGGTACCCTAGCTTCTAGTCAGCGTAAGAGGGATACACTCCTAAAATAACACCTGCTCACCCCCTTGGTAGCTTGGCATGAGAAGACAGGCTTATCTCAGAGGCAGTGTGTAAAGCATTGGTGAACACATACAATAATACAGTGAAAACACTACAAATGGACACTACACCAGTATAGAAAAAGAAGTAATCTTTATCTAAACCAAAACAAGACCAAACAACAAAAATCCACAATACAGTATTAAAAATAAGGCTTTCAAATGGTAGAAATAGTTCAGTTCAATGCAAGTTGTAAATGCAAAACTTTTCCCACAAAGTACCTTGGATGCGTCATGCAAAACAAACAAAATGGCCGTAGAGAAGGTGCTGCATCGGTTCCTTGCTTCGGGGGAAGTGATGCTCAGTTCCTTACTGCAGCACAAGGGAGGTGATGTGTCTGTTCTTTACTGGAGAGGAGGTGATGCACCTGTTTCTTACTGCGTCCCCCAACAATGCGACAAACTTGGCGTCTCGATGCGATGCGGCGATGCAGTACGAAGCGTGGATTCTTCCAGCTCCCGGCGGAAAATAATCTCTAGAGGTCCAAAACAACAGCAGGCACCTTTTTGCAGGTCAGAACTCCCAGCAAAGAAGTTCAGAGGAGCTGGTGGTGAAGTCTTTGTGTCCCTGAGACTTCAGAATAGGAGGCAAGCTCAGTTTCAAGCCCATGGAGATCTTTTCTTCAAGCAGGTGACAAAGCAAACAACAAAGGGGCATATTATCAAGGGATTTATCTCTGCTTTTTTGGCTTTAAAAGCCAAGAAAGCTGCGATAAAATTATCTCCCTATTACCTAGCTGTTGCTAACACCAGTTAGCGACAGCTAGTAGGAGATAGCGACCATCTTGGGCGCCGCTTTGCATGTCAGAGATATTTATCACTAATGACATGCAAAGTGGGCGTGCCAAGATGTTAGCGACTGGAAACAGTCGCTAACATCGCTATCTCCTATTACCAACATTTGGAGATATTCGGGCTAAGCGCGAATGTCTCCAAAAGCTAACACCTGCCCTGAGCAGTTCTTAGCTATGTTATCCAATGGGAGGTGGATAACATGGCTAAGAGCATTAGCTCGGTAATGCATGAATATCGCTGACTTTACAGCGATATTTATGCATTTCGGATGATTTTTATCGCTTAGGAGATAAACCTTGATAATAGCAAGGCTCCTAAGCGATAAAAATCACCGCAACACGGCGATAAAATTATTGCCGCTAAGCCAACATAGCGATAATTATCGCTAGTTGTTGGTAATATGCCCCAAAGTCCTTTTCTTCTTTCGTTAGCAGCAAGCAGCCACTGCAGGCCAATCCAAGACAGCAACCTGCACAGGGGCAGAATTCCTCCTCAGATGATCCAGCTCTTCTCCTTGGCAAAGATTCTGTTACGTTGTTAGTCCTCAGGATCGGTTTGTCGAATGGTAAGCCCACCTCTAAATCGAGCCAGTGTCTGAATTGCCGTAATGGCACAGAACGTTGACAAGATTAAGTGAGGGGATAATAAAGAGAAACAGGGAAGGAAAGGAAGGGGACAGCAGGGAGGGAGATCTGAAAGACAGTAACAAAACACAAGCATAAGATAAAGTCCTGTACTGTAACAAGCACACTTCTACATATACATTAGGTAAGTGAGGATAACACCCTATCCCTGTAAAGGAAAAGAATAGGATCTTGTGGATGTGTAGAGGCTACGTAGGGGTCACGATGGCATGACTAGGTAAAGGGACAAAACAGAAATGTAATACCTGGCAACAGGAATGATGTCTCATATGCCGCACACAACATACACATGATATCATAACATACCCATTAAATGAATCCAATAAACATCACAGGGGCAGAGTGTAGCCACACCTCCTTTACCCCTGTTAATGGAAGATTCGATACACAGTTAATACCGAAAACAATACGGAAGAAATAGCCTTCAACACAGTTCAATGCAGTCCACAAAATCACCACTGGTCTCAGAGAGTCCCCAATCCCAGCTAATGATTCTTAGCTGGTGATTCGAATGTAATTCCAAAACAAGCACGGTTCATAAAACCTACAAAGCCTATCTAAAGTCTGATAGCTCCTAGTTAATCACCACCACCACCGTTGGCCGTAATACCAACCGAGTCATATCCAAAAAGTCAAGCAAGGTCTGGGAACATGAGACCACGTTATCTCCAACCTCCTTAGCAAAGTTATGCTCCAAACAAATCGCCGCTAAGCACTGCAAGGCTGCCGTGGTGCAAGCACCCTTACCAGACTGGAACTTAGAGCACGGCCAGGAACAAACACCAGAACCGGAATTCCCGACGCCGATCCTCCGACCGCCGTTCTCTTAAATGGATTCTCGCGAGAATGCGGCGCGTCGTGAAGGATCATGGGAATAGTAGTCTAACCCCGGAGCATGCCGGGAAACGTAGTTCGCGTTGCCGCGAATATGACAGTACATCCCTCTCCCCACAGTGTGGTCACGGGCCCGGCTTCGCCGGACATCTCCGATGAAATGCAGAAACCAACCTGGGGGCATGAATGCCCAGAGCAGGCTCCCAAGAGTTCTCTTCTGGCCCATACCCCTTCCATGACACCAAATACCACAATTTACTTTTCCGATATCTGGAGTCCAGGATCCGACGAACAACGTACTCCAGCTCACCCTGTACCAGCACCGGGGAAGTACCATGGCTGCCCTTGGATAAGGAAGGCTTCAATAAAGAGACATGAAACACCGGATGGATGCGGAGATGAGAAGGTAGTTTTAACTTCACCGCCACCGGGTTGATGCGTTTCAGTACCTTATATGGCCCAATGAATCGGGGGTTGAACACACTGTGCTTCCTGAAACGTATGTTCCTAGTGGACAGCCACACCTCATCCCCTGCACAATACAAAGGACCCTGCCTCCGGTGTCGGTCAGCAGCAGCCTTATACTTGAGTTTCACCGCATGTAGCTGTTCCTGCACCTTAATCAACGTCTCCTTGATATGTGCCACCCTATGAGCCACCCCTGGCAGTAGGGAGTTCATAGTCGGCTGTACAAAGGGTAGAAAACGAGGGTGTCTGCCATACACACAATAGAACGGAGTGTTCTTTGTGGACCCGTGCGTGGCGTTGTTATAAGCCACCTCTGCCAGCCACAAGTAATCCACCCAGTTCTCCTTGTCCGTGTCCACATAGCATCACAGATACTGCTTAAGCGTCTGATTTAAGCGTTCGGTCTGGCCATCCGTTTGCGGGTGGAAGCTGGTGGAAAGGGCAGAATCTATGTGCAACGAGGAACACCATTTCTTCCAAAACTGTGCTGTGAACTGTGCTCCTCTGTCGGACACAATGACGCTCGGCAGACCATGTAACCTCACTACATTGACCATCATCAATGACGCCAATTGACCCGCCGACGGTACTTGTTTACAGGCCACGAAATGCCCCATCTTGGACAGATAATCTACCACCACCATAATGGCAGTACAGCCCTTATTCACAGGAAGACCTACGATGAAGTCCACCGATATCCGATCCCAGGGTATGGACGGAGTAGGGAGAGGCTGCAACAACCCCTGTGGACGACCATGGTCCGATTTCATTCTCGCACATTGATCACACTCGGCAACCCAATTTCCAACATCAGGCCTCACCGATGGCCACCAGAACTGTCTTAACACACGCTCCAAAGTCTTTGCCACACCAAGATGTTCCGCACTAGGTGACTCATGGCACCATATGTACACCTGTTTTCTCAAAGCCCTGGTAGGCACCAGTAACCGATTACGAAACAGGGGCAGGCCTCCATGCAACCTCCATTCCGAATGACCACCCAGCCAGGTCTTCCAGACAAAGGAATCCACCCCTTTCCGCACATCTCTCAAGAAGGTATCGGGCTGTAACACACACACCACTCTGTCCGGAGCTACGATGCTCGCCTCAGGTTTCTCCACACAAGGAGTGTACGTGGACTGGCGAGTGAGAGCGTCCGCCTTTCTGTTGTCTGCTCCAGGGCGAAACGTAATAATGAAGTCAAATCCCGAGAAAAACATCATCCACCTGAGTTGTCGAGGTGACAGATGTCGCGCAGCAGACATGAACTGTAGATTCCTGTGATCAGAATAGACAGTGACCACATGTCGAGCACCCATGAGGAAGTGTCGCCATTCCTGGAAGGAGTCTCTTATAGCCAGCAGCTCCTTCTCAGCAATGTGATAGTTCAGTTCTGCTGGATTCAACTTACGGGACATATACGCCACCGGGTGTAACTGCCCCGTGTCCGTATGTCGCTGAGACAGTATTGCCCCAATTGCCACCTCAGAAGCATCCGCCTCCACGACGTAAGGTTTATCCGGGTCTGGATGGGACAACACAGGAGCCGTTACAAACGCTTCCTTGAGGGCCATGAAAGCTGATTGCGCCTCTCCAGACCACACAAAGCGTTTCCCCTTTTTGAGCAGTTGAGTAATAGGTGCCACCAGCCGAGAGAATTGATTAATGAAGCGCCTATAGAAATTGGCGAAGCCTATGAAGCATTGTACATCACGGACATTGGTCGGAACTGGCCAGTTCCTGACTGCATCAACCTTTCTCCCAGCCATCTCCTGCCCCTCCGGACTCAACATCACCCCCAGAAAATCCACAACATGAACATGGAAATCGCACTTACTTATCTTACAATACAAATGATTTTCCTGTAATAAAGCAAGGACCTTGGCAACATGTTGAAAGTGCAATTCCTCAGAGTCCGAGTAGACCAAGATATCGTCGATGTAGACAATCACAAATCGGTCTAAAATATCACGGAACACCTCATTCAAAAAGTACTGGAATGCCGCAGGGGCATTGCAGAGACCAAACGGCATCACCCTGTATTCAAAGAGACCGTATCTGGTTTTGAATGCAGTCTTCCATTCATCCCCACTACGCATACGGACCAAATGGTGTGCCCCCTTCAAATCCAGTTTCGTGAATACAGTGGCCTTCTTTACTTGTTCTAGGAGAACACTAATCAGGGGTAAGGGATACCTGTTTTTAATGGTAATAGCGTTCAAGGCGCGAAAGTCAACACATGCGCGCAGTTCACCGTTTGCTTTAGGTATGAAAAACAGCGGTGAGGCAGCTGGGGATTTAGATGGACGGATAAAACCTAAAGCCAACAGTTTGTCCAGATATTTTCGCAGATGTTGGTTTTCGGGTTCCGTTAAGGCATAGATCCGCCCACACGGAATAGCTGCCCCCGGGACCAGATCGATTTGACAGTCATACTGTCTGTGCGGAGGTAGCTCCTCAGCTTAGTCCTCGTTAAACACTTGGCCAAAAGACTGATATGCCGCCGGCAATTGAACACTTTTCTCAGCGGCAGTCGCTATACAAGACCCTCCTGACAAGGCTCGAGCAGGTTTCACAGTACCCCTAAAGCAATGCTGCAGACAATAATCAGACCCCAGCTGAACGGTCCTGGTGTCCCAACTTATGCTAGGGTTATGTTTTTCAAGCCATGGTAACCCAAAAATGACACCGTATTGGGGAGCTCTAATAACCCCAAAAGTGAGGTACTCTGAATGTGTGCCTTCCAAGATCACCTCGATCTCCTCAGTTTCATAGCTAATGGGACCCATGTTAAGCTTCCTCCCATCCACAGCATACACTTCCTCAGGTCTTTCTTTTTGGACCAAAGGTATCCCCATACGCTGAGCCTCTTGCATATCGATAAACATGCCCGTTGCCCCTGAATCCACCATAGCAGCTGCGCTTACCGCTTTACCTGCCAGCATTAAAATTATGGACACATATAGATGATTCGTTACCTGGCCTAATCTACCGCTCATTGAAGGGACGTATGTAGGACTCCAAGAAACCCCTTCCCGTTTCCCAGAGTCTGTTAGTTTTCCGACACCTTATCAGCATCCGCAGCCGCCACTCTACTACCCCGAAATCTGTTGGTCTTAGGTTTCACGGGGCATTCCCTCACAAAGTGGCCCTTCTTCCCAAAATATAAACATAGACCCAGCTTACGCCTGGTTTCTCTTTCAGCAGGTGTCAATGCCGATCTCACTGCCCCTATCTCCATAGGCTCAGCTGAGGGAGCCGAACTCCCTTCCTTGGTGACATGTGCGTCAACCACAGGCCTCTTCCTATTGTCCCCTTTCCTCTCACCTAAACGATGGTCTAAACGTAGGGCCAAATTAATCAGGCCCTCACAAGTGGTAGGCTGTGGATCTATTTGTGCGATGACGTCTTTAAGTTCATTGCATAAGCCTTGATGGAACATGGACGCCTGTTTGTTTTCGGGCCAGGTAGTCTCTGTGACTAACCGCCTGAAAGCAGTGAGGTATGAAACCAGATTCTTCTTCCCCTGTCTTAATTCAAGCAATTCCCTATCTGCTGTGTAGGAATCAGCCCTCCTATCAAACACCCTTAAGAATTCAGTTTGAAACGCGTCCCAATCGTGTAACAAAGGGTCGTTGCGCCTGACTAATGGGACCGCCCACTGTGCTGCTGTGCCCGCTAGATAAGAGAAAAGAAAAGCCACCTTAGCTTGATTTGTGGGGAAAGATATAGGTTTACAGGAATAATGCAGGGCTATCTGGGTGAGGAACACCTGTACTTTATCCGAATCCCCAGAAAAACGCTCAGGTGAAGCTAAAGGCACAGACACTGGCATTTCTACCACCACCGGCTGAGGCTGCGGTGAGCCCCCTGCATCAAAAGGATTGCGTTGGACACCATCCACACGTGCCCTTAAGTCCGCTGTCTCTAGCCTAGAGGCAGCTACTTCCAACTGTAACGCACCCAGGGCCTCTATCACATCCTCTAAAGTGGCCATACCGGTACAACCCGACCAGGAGGACAATAATACGTGGGTCGGGAATTCTGTTACGTTGTTAGTCCTCAGGATCGGTTTGTCGAATGGTAAGCCCACCTCTAAATCGAGCCAGTGTCTGAATTGCCGTAATGGCACAGAACGTTGACAAGATTAAGTGAGGGGATAATAAAGAGAAACAGGGAAGGAAAGGAAAGGAAGGGGACAGCAGGGAGGGAGATCTGAAAGACAGTAACAAAACACAAGCATAAGATAAAGTCCTGTACTGTAACAAGCACACTTCTACATATACATTAGGTAAGTGAGGATAACACCCTATACCTGTAAAGGAAAAGAATAGGATCTTGTGGATGTGTAGAGGCTACGTAGGGGTCACGATGGCATGACTAGGTAAAGGGACAAAACAGAAATGTAATACCTGCCAACAGGAATGATGTCTCATATGCCGCACACAACATACACATGATATCATAACATACCCATTAAATGAATCCAATAAACATCACAGGGGCAGAGTGTAGCCACACCTCCTTTACCCCTGTTAATAGAAGATTCGATACACAGTTAATACCGAAAACAATACGGAAGAAATAGCCTTCAACACAGTTCAATGCAGTCCACAAAATCACCACTGGGCTCAGAGAGTCCCCAATCCCAGCTAATGATTCTTAGCTGGTGATTTGAATGTAATTCCAAAACAAGCACGGTTCATGAAACCTACAAAGCCTTTCTAAAGTCTGATAGCTCCTAGTTAATCACCACCACCACCGTTGGCCGTAATACCAACCGAGTCATATCCAAAAAGTCAAGCAAGGTCTGGGAACATGAGACCACGTTATCTCCAACCTCCTTAGCAAAGTTATGCTCCAAACAAATCGCCGCTAAGCACTGCAAGGCTGCCGTGGTGCAAGCACCCTTACCAGACTGGAACTTAGAGCACGGCCAGGAACAAACACCAGAAGCGGAATTCCCGACGCTGATCCTCCGACCGCCGTTCTCTTAAATGGATTCTCGCGAGAATGCGGCGCGTCGTGAAGGATCATGGGAATAGTAGTCTAACCCCGGAGCATGCCGGGAAACGTAGTTCGCGTTGCTGCGAATATGACAGATTCCTCTTGATTTCCCAGAAGTGATCTAAAAGTCTGCGGTCCGGGCCCCTCTTTTTATACACCAAAATCCTTTGTTCTCTGAAGGCAGAGACTGTCTGTACCCAGCCAAAACCAGTTCTGTGGGGTGCTTTGCAAGTGCACAACAACTTCCTTTTTTCAAGTATTTGAGTCAAGAGAAGGGCAATGGGTAAAAGCAAAATAGTGATTAGTTATTCCTCATAGTGTGGTCTGGAGGAAAAAATGAGCATTTATCAGGGATCCTGAGTTCCTGTTAGGGAAGAAAAGATCTTACTTGGCTCAGCACTCTTCCGTCAATGACACCTACTCGTACCTGGATGGACTGCATATTAGCGTGTCTTCAGCCTGATGTTGTTTAAATACTGGCAGGAAAAAGCCCAGTCATGCTCATATGCGAGTAAAGACTAGACCGCGGTTCTAAGAAAATGACCACCTAGTTTTGGAAATTCATCGGCACCATTTTGGGAGGATCATTTTCAAGGTTGGAAAAGATTTTTAAAATAAATTAGTGGCATTGTAAAACTGGGGGATGAGTAAATAATAATTTTTTTGTCAGCATTTTTCGAGGTGATTACCGCAACTGAAAAAGACTACGGCAAAAAGAGAACATGAAAAAAATACTGTGAACCAAGGTTAATGGTTATTTCATTATTGGCAAGTTTTGTGTGCCAAATTGTCAGTAAAGGCCTGAATTGGTCCTCCCCCAATTATTATCTTTGTTCTTTTTCCAGGACCTTCTGTTCTAAATTGGCACAGTGTGTCATATGTTCTAACACTACCCATCGCATGTCATTTGGGGTGTGTTTCTTGTTATTAAAGTGTGCCGTTATCCGTGTGCTTGCCCAGTGGCACCTGATGTTGCTATGGTGCTCACATATTCTCGTGCTGATCTTTCTAGAAGTCATGCCTACACAGTGTAGGTTACAGCGACATGTGATCATGTATATCACCCTGAGCTGTTGCATGTGGTGAACTTTCTTAATTCCCAAGTTATTCCTGTGTTGCAAGTCACCTTCTTCGTGGTAGCAGTTAGGTGGCACACACTGCAGTTGTCACATGGGTGATGGCCTGTATTAGGATGTCTCTGAGGTTCTTGACTCTTCTATGTGAGAATATGGATAGTGGAATATTTAGTTTCACACTGTTGAGAATGCTCCAGTGCTTTCCTACTATCTTGGAGACTTTATCCGATGCTATGGTAAATGTTGTTATACAGATGGGTCTTTTGTCTTTTTCCTTGTCCTCTTTTTCATATGTTTCCAGAAGACTGTGTCTCTGTGATTATTAGCTGCTCTTTTCTCTCCTTTATTGATGGTTTTAACAGGGTATTTTCTTTTCAGGAGTTTTTCAGAGAGGTCTTTTGCCTTTATTTCAAATCCCATATTTCTGAGCAATTCCTCCTGAGCCAGAGAACTTGGCCTAAAGGGAGGTTTTCTTTCAGGTGGCTAGGGTGCAAACTGTCATAAAGTAGTAGGCAGTTCTTGGCAGTGGGTTTAAAGTGAGTGGTAGGCTTTAGAGTCCCGTCTGCCGCATATATGTTGAGATCTAGGAACACCAGTTCTGATCTGCTCATGGTGTGTGTGGATTTTAGGAATGGTTCCTGTAGATTGAGCCATTGGAGGAACTCGTTCCTTCAGATTCGTCACCTTTCTATACGATAAGGACATTGTCAATGTACCTCTTCCATTCCAGTATTTTTTCTCAATGTGGGTTGTTGTCTGACAAAATCTTGTGTTCTCCTAAATAGTAAATGTACAATCCCACCACACTTGGAGCAAAGGTACTCGCCATGCTGGTCCCATGTCGTTGTCGGAACAGGATGTACTCAAAATGGAAAAAATTCTCAGTCAAAGCCCATTTGCAGCAATCAAGGACTATATGTTGTGTGCGTGGTAAGGCCATTCAGCTCCATATAGGGTTTCCTCTATGGATAGCCAGGGTTTCTTTGTGTGGTAAGCTCATGTATAGGCTCTCTACATCTAAGCCAACTTAGACGTTGTGCGCATGGTCAAATTTGAGATCCTTGAGTAGGCAAAGTACTGCTTTCGTATCCTTTAAATTTGTATTGTTTTTTTGTATCAGGGGGCGTAGAAAGGCATCTGCAAATTTTGAAAGTCGTTCTACGATGGATCTGATACCAGAAACGTCCTGGGGGGTTTTCCAGTGACTTATGAATTTTTGGGATAGTATAGAAATAGGGCACGACTGGTTGGGTATTGGTCATGAATTCTTCTTTCTTAGCATTTTTTCGGTACTCAAATCACCTCCACGAAAAGATCCCACGAACAGACCTCCAAATGAGACCCCAAATTGCTTTTATAATTCCACTGGCTTGATGCAAGGAACTTGCAATTACTGAACGACCGCATCCACAACCACACAAAGCAACAGCCTAAATCTTACTGCCTCGCTATCAAACATAGGCTTTAGAGCAGTGTCTCCTCTCAGGTTGACACCACACCTTAATTGATAATCTTTTAACTAAATATTGGAGGTGGACCAATTCAGGCCTTTACTTCCAATTTGGTGCACAAAACTTGCCAATAATGAAATGGCCATTGACCTTGATTCATAGTCTTTCTTTCATGTTCTCTTTTTGTCATAGTCTTTTTTCAGTTGCTTTAATCACCTCAAAAAATTCTGACAAAAAATTATTATTTATTCATTCCCCAGTTTTACAATTCTACTAATGTAATTAAAAAAATTCCAACCCTGATAATGGTCCTCCCAAAATGGTATACACGATTTTCCAAAACAAGGCAGCCATTTTCTTACAACCATTGTCTAGTCTTTACTTGCATATGAGCATGGCTGGGCTTTTTCGTGCTAGTATTTAAACAACATCGGGCTGAAGACATGCTAATATGTGGTCCGCCCGGGTACGGGTAGGTGTCATTGACGGGGGAGTGCTGAGCCAAGTAAGGTTTTTTCTTCCCCAACAGGAACCCAGGATCCCTGATAAACGTTTTTTCCTCCAGGCCACACTATGAGGAATAACTAACCAGTATTTTGCTGTTACCCATGGCCCTTCTCTTGACTCAAATACGTCATATACATTCTTCTAGGGTTACTACAAGCCCCTCTACCCTGGCAGTCCATGAGGCACAGTGTTGCCAAAACAGAAGTATGTTATTACAAATTTTGATTAGTATGTTTAAATGTTTGTTTTGTCTTGTAATGTTTGCTCACAAGTGTTTCTTTCTTTTTACCAATGTTTTAAATGATTAAAAATGCTTTCTCCCAATAGAGTAGTCCGATGTGTTCCAAGGTGTCACATTGGATACAAGCACTAATTAAATATTTTTACTACTAAGGGCACCGACACAAACTATAGAGGAACACATTGATTTAAGCACTGCATGTGGTTTGGACCTGCCCACGTGAGAGGTGGGCAGGCAATATGTGCTAATCTCTTCGTCACTTTATCTCCTTGAACAGATAATACAAGTTTGATTTCAACTTTGTGTATTAAATTCGGTGCTTACACATTAGGTGTGCATCTGTTCTTTATTATATTATTTCTTTAGTATAGGATAGTTTTTCTCACGGAGTGGCACGCATGGGGCTGGTCCCCATATGGTCCTGAAGAAGAGGTTTAAGGGACACCTCGAAACATGTCAACCAAATACTAGGGAGAGTATACACATAACAGTTACACTTCCTCCATACTATTAACCCCTTTTTATTCATACCAACTAGGAGCAGGAATAAATTATTCGCTGGCTAGCTAGGTATTTATTAGCATCACCACTCCCCCCAAACACTGCACTACACATTTTTTCACAAAAAGTGCCCCAACATAGTTCCGCAAGTTGCAGCACACCCCTGACAGTAGCTGTCTGGGATGGCCCCAATGATGAAGTATGTCACCTAGGGGCAACCCTTGGTGAGTGAGGGGACTCAAGAAGAGAATTTTCTCTTCTTAGATTTGGGGTGGTGTTTCGCACATTTAGCGCAAGTCCTTCCCTTTGGTTAGGTTCTCTGAACTGTCATTTACAGATTCATTAATAACTATAAGATGTTATACACAAAGTCCCCATTTTGTCCTGTTGGAACAGGTAGCCGTGCAATAGTAAAAAACGAAATTGGCAGTAATTCACTATGAGGACATGTCACACACATCAGGGCATGTCCTACCTTTCACATACAGTGCACATTTCCCACAGCATTACCGTGGGCCTACCTTAGGGGGACTAACATGTAAAAATGAGGAGGCAGTCCAAGACTGCACACAGGCTCTGCAATAGCAGGCCAGAGTTACATTTTACAGGCTGCTTATGTGGGTGGCACAAACCGCGTTGCAAGCCCACCAGCAGCATTTGAATTACAGGCCCTGGGCACACATAGTGCACCGTACTGGGGTCTGAAAAGTAAATCAAATAGCCAATCATGGAAACACTAATCCATAACACAATTTACAAAAGAGAGAATATGCATTTTAGCACTGATCAGCAGTGGTAAAGTGCCCAGAATCATATAACGACCGACAACAGGGCAGAAATAAATACAGGAGGAAGGCAAAAAGTTCTGGGATTACCCTGCAAAAAGGGCCAAGTCCAACAGTGTGTATATATGAATGTTTGTATGTGCATGCTTTGAATGGGTGTGTGTATGTGTATGTGCTGGGTGTGAGTTAGACAGGCTTGGAACTTGGTAACTCTATCATTTAGTTGACTAGCTGGGTACGGTGCTATGTAAGTAAAAGGTAGGACATGTACCTTTATCTTTAACATGTTCTGGTAGTGAAAAACACCCACACTCGTTTTTCACTACTGTGAGGCCCACCCCTCTCATAGGGATTCCCTAATACACTTTTAATCTGTCATTCTTGATAAGAGAAAAGTATCTGTTTCATGTTTCATATGTTTGGAATAATAATATAAACACTCCTCACAGGGTAAGTTGGATTTAGCTTTACTGTTTTAGAAATTACACTTTTTTACACTATTTCGGATTTCCACACACAGCCCTTTTAGCATATGCTCAAGACATGTTCTTATACTTTCGAAGGAATACAAAAAATATCGTTTATGTAAAGCTGCATCATTTCATTGATTTCTTGATCACTTGCTAATCGGGCATGAACATTCTTAACATTTTGTTTAGTCGGTATACACGAATTGCAAGTAGAAACACAAAGGGAACAAAGCATCGGGCCACTTTAGATACATAGGCAACACGAGAAAAGAATAGCAACAAACATACATAGAGCTGACAGTAATTTCCAGCCCCACACAGTAAACATGTTCCATATCCATCCAGTCAAAGTCCATGTCCCTGAATCCTGGTGGATTTTAGTGGCTATTTTGTGCATCTTGGAATTTGCATCAAAAACAGAAGTGGCGTGGTCAGGGATGTAAATGCAACAGCTAGTCCCGATGATGCGACATGCTCCACCACGGTGAGCCAAGATGACGTCAAGGACCATTTTATTTTGAAGAGTCACAATTTTTGCAATTTGAAGTTCTTCAGTGATGTTTCCAAGCGCCATTGTTGTCTGACTGATTACAGCCTCTACAACACATGTCAAGTGTCTGATCTTTCTGCTGTTTAAGGCTGCATTAACAAAGAAAAATTAAAGTCAATATACTGCTGTAGTGCAGTATCAGTTTGATCCACCTCATCATTGTTTATTGTCCTCTTGAATCGGCTCTTAGAAATGTCATTATAAAGTTTATAGTCTTTATGGTAGGATGCAGGTGCCAAGAACACAGCTGGAAGCAAAAAGGACACGTAGCAGCTACCTGACATCCCAATAGGTAGGTGATAATAACCTTTACCTCTGCAAATGAAATAATTATTATGTGAGGACAAAAAGCTGCTATTGTTCATTCCAGTAATATTCAACACTAAAGTACAGTCACTTTTTCTCTCAGGTATACAGCCAATACTGCTCACACAGAGATCCGCTCGAGCTCTAGGTACAGCAATAACAGGAGGCCCATTTCTCTTGGTTGTTTGAGTGTTAGGGAAAACATAGCGCGCAGAGGAATTTCATCGGCGATACTCCTCCATTTCCCATACAGTTCCATTAGCTTGTGGATCTCCGTACTCATCAGGGTAACAAACCCTATTCAATTGAGCGTTGAGTCCTCCTACATCAGCATAGGTAATATTAGCAACTTCAGAAGCCCACACCATTGCAAACCAGGCTCTGTAGGAGACATTATGTGAAAACGGCAAGGGAATAAAAGGAGTTCCTCTCTTTTTCTGATGGGCTGGCATCATTACACATACCCAGCAGTTTGTAACATTTGTAGTATTGTGTGTATGGTGCAACATCTGAATGAAAGTGTTATTGAGGTAGGACATTCTGTGTTTCTGCTCATGATAAGGAAGAGCAAAGTAATGGTGTTCAATAGGGACAGTAGCAGTAGCAGTCAGTAGATTTCGGACAGGGGCTACTTCCTGTACAATCCATGTTATTGCAGCAACAATAACAACAGTCAAAGTGGGTCCAATAACAATCATTGTATTTTTGCTGCAAACTCCTGGAGCAGTTGGTTTCTTCTCCTTAGGTATATTCATTTCATCGAGAAACAACAAAACAGATGGTGCCCTAAAGTCCTGAGGAGGCATTGCTTTCTTCACTGAGGTTGATTCGAGCAGTCACTAAAAGGCTACTCCCCTTTGTAGTCAGGCTTTAACCACCCAGGACAGGGGCTCAAACAGTCTTTTTAAGCAACAAAGTATTTTTTGTTACTAGGTCGCAGCTGATATCGGGATGTACCAGGAATCATGTGGTCCGGGAACACTTCCTCAGATCCTTCAGGTGACACAGCTTGTCCTTTCTCGGTCACCAAGATGTCACGGTGATCTGCCAAGGCAGCTGGGCTCACTAGGTCTTGCAACACCTTCCGGCAGTATGTCTCATGGACCCAGTTCATCCGGTTTGTTACTCGAACTGCAGTCCTGGTAGCCAGCAGCACTTGCTCAGGGCCTCACCATCTCGGTGGTAGGGAGCTGGCATTCTGGAAGAATTTAATAACCGCAAAGTCACCAGGACGCAAGCAGTGGCCCTCTCCTTGCGACCTGTCTGGAAGAGTCTCCCGAACCTGTTGATAAATAGAAGACAAACTGTCAGTCAACTGGGACAAACAGTCATTCATCAATACATAGGGTACATCATGTATAGGGCGTGGCCTAGGAATCCCCCAAATAGTCGTTGGCCTTCCAAAAACCACCTCATATGGTGTGAGACCAGATTTTGTATGTGGAATCGATCTAATAGATAGCAATGCTAAAGGCAGTGCATCAGGCCATTTCAAAGATGTGGAAGCCTGTATTTTAGCCAATTTCAATTTTAGGGTAGAGTTGTATCATTCCACTAGTCCTGCTGATTGTGGATGAAAAGCAGCAGGAAACTTCTGCTTAATTCCCAACCCTTTTCATGAAATACTCAACAACTTGTCCAATAAAATGGGGTCTGTTTTTACTCCAAAAAACTCGCCAAATGCCAAATCTGGGAAAAAGCTCCTTTAGGAGCACCTTTGCTGTAGTAAGATCTGTATTATCTTTCGTAGCGTATGCCTCCACCCATTTACTAAAGGCACAAACCACTACCAGAACATACTTTAGTTTGTTACAACACTTAAACTGTATGTAGTCCATATGCAGGACCTCAAAAGGTGCAGTAGGTATTGCCTGTTGGAGTTTGTGTTCCCTTTCCAGGATTATGCTGGAGACAGATCAGACAAGACTGGACTATTTTCGTAGCCGTACCAACAATATTTGGATGATCCCAAACTTGCATAAGTTGCTTTGTTATTGAGGATGCTCCAACATGTGCCGGGCCCTTGTGCCATATGAATCATAAGGTGTAAATAGGCTGAGGGCAACTTCATTTTGTCATTTCTTCATTCCTCAAACAGCCCTCATTATCCAATGCTCCCTCTTTGGACCATTGGTCTAATTCATCGACAGAGGCATATTGTTGCATGTCCAGCACCTCTTGCCTGGCAGCATGCCAGCGTTCAGCCTGTGATTTAACTACATATATAGATGTGGTACTTCGCTGCATTACGGTCTCCCCAGCTGTGCAATCTGCAAAGGCATTGCATGCTCCTATTTTATCAGTCACTTTCTTGTGTGCGCTATATTTAAGAATTGCCACTTTCTTAGGATAGGTCAAGGCACTAAGGAGATTATGTACTAATTCCCCATGCACTATTTCCATGTGAAGTGGGAAAGCCTCTTTCTTTCCAAAACTGGCCAAAGCTATGTACCACACCAAACACGTATTGACTATCAGTGTAAATGTTAACAAGCAAATCTGTACTAAGCTCAAATTCTCTTGTCAGTGCTGTCAACTCGACTGCTTGAGCTGACTTCTATGGGATATGAGCGGTCTCGACTACTGTCTGAAGTGTTGTGATTGCATAAGCAGCAGATGCAGTGCCATCAGGCAACGTCAGGCGGGGGTGTGGCTAGCAGCCTAACATGGTGGACGTGAACGAGTAGAGCTCCGTCCACGGGGCCTTTATCATCCTGTCATTATCCTGCTGAGGTGCTCGATCCCGGCCCGGGCCACACAGGACTGGTGGGCGAAAGTGCCAGGAAGCCACTGGGACGAAAAATGCTGGAATTCCAGGCGGTGGTGGCGGAGAGCGGAGGGCTGGACTGTGCTGCACGGGACTGCCGGAGGCGCGAAAACCACCTGAGGACTTGAAATCTTGGTGGGAGCAGGAGCTGCGGTGGGGACTACGCCCGGAGGAGATGGAGGCTGACTGGTGCCCAGACGCATTGGAGGCCAGGTGTGTGCGGCCAGCGAGACAGGGAGTGCGACCCTGCAGTAGGAGGCATGTGGCGGGTGCCCAGAGGCGCCCGGGGCTGCGGGAGAAACTGCGCAGCCGGAGGCGCGGCGGAGCTTGACGTGGAGCGGGGCCCCCCGGGGGTCAGAGCGGCGGGGGGCGACTCGCTGTGGCTTATTGAGCCCGCGCTTGGGACCGCTGGAGGTGCTGGAGCACGGTAGCCATTGCGGGGCTGGACAGCGAGCGGTGGCCGGCGGCCCTTCAGACAGTGGCGGGCTGCGAGACTCCGATTCAGAGCCAGCGGACCAATAACACACGAAGGGTGCCTAATTCCCCCCCGGGACGGTCTTGTATAACGGGGCTACCCGAACTCAGTGGCAAACTCCTGCGTACCTCACCCGATTGCAGCCCGAAGCCAGGGCTCCTCTTTGGCGCGAACAGCACAAAATGGCGCCGTGCTCCCGGCCCGCTTGAGGCCGACTCTGGGACCCCGCTGAGGTTGGAGAGGCGGATTTCATCCTGTTAGAGTTCTCCTGATGTATGCTGCCTGTTGTCACGAGCTGCCTTGAAGGTGGGTGCCCCATAGCGTGACTGCATCTGCCCGGTGACCTCTGCCTTGCCTGACCCTAAGATGGCGGCTCCCCAGACACCCTAACTCACGCTATATGCTGACAGCGCAGACCTGGTGGGCCGCTGGGGCCCGGAACGTTGCGCATTGGCGGTCTAGAACCTGTGGGGGTAATGGACATTACAGCGGGAGCTCGGGGTGCAACGGACTAGTGAAAGCCAAGACTGTGGGGTGGTGGAGTTGAGTCGGGCAGTGGAATGCGCCATTTTGCCCCGGGCGCAGTTCGACCACCCGCAGGATGGGAGGCCCCCTGTCCCTGGGCTACACCGGTCACTCCTGCTGTTTGCCGACACTTCTAGATGCTGAGACCGCGTTGGCGGTAAAGACTTGGGAGGAGGGGCACCCCCTGTGTCACTGACGTGGGGGTCGCCTGGGAGTGCGCTGCTGACTGTCTCTGCACAATCTCCGGAGGCGCGTGCTACCAGATCAGGGCTGGACTGTCCTTGAGGTAATTGGACGGTGTCTCTGGGTGGTGGAGGCCTGCTTGGGCAAACCTGATGCCAGTCGGCACACAGCACTGACTCATTGTAACGCGAAGCGGGAATGTTAACCGCTCCCCCCACCTTCCTTCCTCCCCCCCTACGCCCCCCCCCCACTCGTCATTGCTGCCAGGCCCGAACCAGACGCGTTGATGCCCATGGTGCAGCAGCTCGCAATGGCCAGGCTGAGAGACAAGTCACAGACAAAACAGCAGGAATTAAGAGGTCCTGACCCACCGCAGGAGCAGAGGCGGATGGACCTGGAACCCGCGGCCGCCTTGGCAGCCAAGATAGACACGGTTTTGGCGGCTGTGGAACGTATCGGGACTACCTTAACGCAGACCAAAACTTCTCTGGAAGCGCGCCTGGATAAAGTCACCTCTGACTTCACGCTGTTGCACGCGGATCATCGCAAGCTGTCAGAGTCGGTCGCTGTGCAGCACCAAACGGTACAGGAGTTGCAGCCCATGGTCCACAGTCATGCCTCGGCTTTGCAGGATCTAATCGACAGAGTCCATGCGCTAGAGGACTGCGCGGAGAACGCGGAAGGGCTCTCTCGGTGCAACAATGACCGCGTGGTAAGCCTGTCAGAGGGAGAAGAAGGGAAGAACCCTGAACAGTATACAGAGGACTGGTTGCGGGCGCTCCTGCCGGCTGGAACACTGTCTACACAATTTGTGGTGGGAAGGGCACATAGGGTGCCGGCTCAAGCCCAGAGGCCCGGAACTCGGCCCTGCCCATTTCTCTTTAGACTACTCAACTACCGAGACCGAGATTCGGTGCTTCGCGAAACGCGGAAGATAGGAGACCTCAAAGTGGGCAACAGCCAGGTGCTGTTCTTCCCAGACTACACGGCGACAGTGCAGCGACGACGTGGCTCCTACCTGGCAGTGAAGCGACAGCTACGGGAGTTGGAACTGTCATACTCACTACTGTTCCCCTCCCGTTTAAGAGTGGTCACCAAGGAGGGTACGTGCTTCTTTGAGGCCCCGTCGGAAGTTTGGGACTGGCTGGAGGAGACGGGACGATGGTCGGGAACGAGGCCGGCGAGGTGCGGGTCTGGGACAAGATGCCCCCAGCCCAGAGAAAATGCAACAGAAATGGCAGGAGGCCCTTGAAGCGGTCACAACGTTGGGAGCGGTGAACGCAAGCAATAACCTGAGCTACGGGCAGCAGAGCGCAGCACGCGCCAGTGGATCCTCCTCACCATCCACTGTGATGTCGGAGGACACTGCAATGCTTGTAGTCACACCTCAGACAGCTGATTTTGTAGTGTGACCAGAGACGGACTTCGGACAGTCTCATATGCTGGCTGTGTTAAGCACAATGCCCATTGTATACTTTATCTGATTGTTGCAACATGCTATTCTAGTTGGCTGTGGGCGCATGCGCCTTTGCACAAGCTTGGGTCCTAGCGGCGCGCCGTAGGTGCACAGCCGTGCCCTGCATGGGGAGGGGTCGGGTGTTTTCTGCGAGAGTTGCTCCCAGTGGATGCCTCTGTTTAGCCCGGTGAGCCTCACTGATTAGATGTTACATGAGCACCTCAGAAACTCTAAGGGCCCTGTGTGTGGAAGCGTCATGATGCATCACCGGCAGCGCGCTTCACCACATACACTTGGGTTGCGGACCCGTTACTTTGAAGAGTAATCATTATATTTGGTTTGGACGCTTACCCCGTTGGGAATCCGACCTTAAACTTACAATGTTAGTATTAGTTTATAGGTTTCAGAAGCGACACTCAGCGAATACCCCCCGAAGGTCCAGCCCTTGGCCCGGTGAGGCGACCCCCCTAACTCCCCAGGTGACTGCATTACGACACACACCATGGCATGCACCAACATTATGACCTGGAACATCCGCGGCATGCACACCCAGTCATGCAGATATGCGGTCTTTGCCTACATGCAGCGGCATAGGGTGGGGATCGCACTTCTCCAAGAGATACATATGTCCCAGGCAGAGCTTGGACGGCTCCGCAGATGCTGGAGAGGGCAGATCCATAGCACCACCTACTCAATGCAAGCGCGTGGCACCCTAATATGGGTAAGAGCTGGCATCCCCTTTACATGAACTGAGGTGCAGGTGGACACAGAGGGGAGGTACTCCTTTGTTAGGGGGAGGCTCAATGGGCAGGAGATACTTCTGGGTTCAACCTATGCCCCCAACACGGACCAACCTACCTTCCTGGAGTTCTTAAACCCCATCCTTCAGCGGTACGTGGGTCTCCCCTGGCTGATCGGTGGAGACTTTAATATGGTCATGGACACGCACCTGGACCGCTCCTTTCCACCCCTTCGCGCAGTGGCAGCGACATCGACAGCACAGGCCCTTAGGGATTGGTTAGTACACTGGGACATATACGACCTTTGGCGAGCAGAGCACCCTGTGGATAAAATATACTCATACTACTTGGCAGTACACGACCTACACGTCCGCTTAGACCGAATAGTAGGTTCCCAGTCTCTGCTCCCCCTCCTGTCCCGGTCAAAATACCTAGGTAGGACGCACTCAGATCACAATCCCCTGTGGTTTCAGCTCAGTTGGGAGGCGGACAGACCCCCCAGTGCCCACATGGCGGCTACAGCCTGCAGCGCTGGAAGATGCTGAGTTTAGGTCCTCCCTGGCCACAGCCATTCTCTCCTACTTTGAAGACAATGACAATACAGCGAGCGACCCCGGGGTGGAATGGGATGCCCACAAAGTGACCATCCGAGGACATTGCATGGGTGCCACATGCAATATCTGCACACAGGTGTCTGAATCTCTAGCTCGCATAGAGTCCGAACTCCTGCGCTATGAAAGGGACGGGGAAGGGGATGGCAGACATGCGCGCAAACTGAGGGGCCTACGCGGCGAGCATGGAGTCTTGCTTGAACGACTGCGGTCCCACAATTATGCAGCGCATACAGCCAAGACACATGCCAAGGCCGATAGGGCTGGCCGCCTGCTAGCCTGGTTGGTGCGCCGGACAGAGCACATGACTCCCATCGGCGCCATTCGTGCTGAGGACGGGACAGTAGTATACACACAGCACGAGATCCATCGGGCGCTGACCGACCACTATCTGGAATTCTATAGGTCGCGTAGCACTGGCCATGCACACTCGCTGACCGAATTTCTGGAGTCGATCGCTCTACCGTCCGCCACAGAGAGTCAGAATGAGGAGCTTGGCGCTCGGCTCACGCTTTAGGAAGTGGAGGACGGGATCCAAGCACTGGCGACCGGGAAGACGCCGGGGCCGGACGCCCTGCCAGCCGAGTATTATAAAGCCAACAGAGACATCCTGGCGCCTAAGCTCCTTCGGATGTACAGGGTGTCGGTTGATGCCAGCCAACTCCCACCATCTCTGAGGGAAGCGTTTTTAGTGTCTCTGCCTAAGCCTGACAGGGACCTCCTGTCCTTGAGCTCCTATTGCCCACTGGCGATGCTCAACACTGATTATAAGGTATTCATCAAACTCCTTGCAGAGCGCTTGGCGCCGGTGGTTCTGCACTTAGTACACCCAGACCAGAATGGTTTCGTACCAGCGAGGTCCACCTCCCTGAATCTTAGGAGGTACTTCAGGGTAGCAGCGGAAGCAGCGACGACTTGGCCCAGGGCGGGGTGTTTGGTGCTTGACTTAGAAAAGGCTTCCAACTGCCTGGAGTGGGGATACCTGGCAACTGTGTTGGAGGCGTATGGACTGGAGGCGACCTTTCTGCAGATGGTGGGACTCTTGTATAACAACCCTGTGGTCCGTGTCCGGATGGGACTGTGTGTCTCGGATGCAGTGGCAGTAGGCAGAGGTACTTGTCAGGGCTGTCCCCTGTCACCGCTGCTCTTCGCGTTGGCCATGGAGCCCTTGGCTGCGGCCATGCGACAGCTTCTGGCAGATGGCATCCTACTAGGGGACGGAGTTCATCAGTTGTCCTTGTACGCCGATGACCTGTTGGTCTTTATACGAGATGTGGACCACATACTGGAGCTGCTGGCCACACTGCTAAGCCGTTTCGCTGATCTCTCGGGGCTCCGAGTAACCGCAGGCAAGTCATGCCTCTATGCATTTGGCAGTGCGGTACCTGACCCGGAGTATAGTCTTCACGGCACGCGAGTCCAGTGGCGATCCGACACGGTTAAGTATCTGGGGATCCAGATCATCCGCCAACCGACAGACCTGCTGGACGGGAACTTAGAGAGAGAGGTGACGGCACTCAGAGCCCAAATTGGCTTCTGGTCCACACTCCCTCTGACACCCACAGGCAGAGTGGCCTTCGTCAAAATGGTAATGCTTCCTCGCCCTCTATATTATTTTGCTAACCTGCCACTGTTCATACCTGCGTCTTTCTTCTCTAATCTTAATAAGATACTCCAAGACTTTATTTGGGGTGCGTCCAGGCATCGTCTGGTCCTCGGGAAACTGTTCCTGCCCACTGACAAGAGTGGGCTAGCCACCTCCTGTTTTGAGCACTATTACCTGGCGGCGCAACTCCAATGGGTTGCCCGATGGTTGGCAGACAGGGGAAGAGAAGACACTGCCACGAATGCGCCGTCTTACACGCTGGAGCGGCTCACTGCTGGCAGTGGCATACAAATGCTTTCGCAGGGCATTGTACCTCACGAGAAAGGTGTACCCTTACGCACCTGCGGTGCCACTGGAAGGCTCGCCCGGGGGGCGGGAGGGGGGCACTCACGCACTCCGTGCTGGAGCAGTGGCATGAACTGGATGTCCGGACGCTAGGTGACCTCTACCAAGATGGAGTGCTGATACCCTACGAGACGCTAGCCGAGGATGTTGGACTCCCTCCCGGGGGTTTCCTCTTACACCGATCTCTCACGGCCCACATGGCGGCCAGATGGGGAGATGTTGCGGAAGAGCCAGCGCAGCACTTGACGGTGCAATATTTACATGTCATGGGCAGGGGCAGACATCTAATTAAGAGGTTCGCTGCATCCCTACGGACGCACACGGAACTGGACCTCACTCCACTTAGGGGAAAATGGGAGCGGGATATGGGGCAAGAGCTGGTGGACAAAGAATGGGAGAAGATCCTTAAAAGTCTGGTGCGCATCCCTAGAAATATGCAATTTCGCCAAATTCAAGTATACATAGTGCATAGGGCTTACCTCACCCCCAATCTAATCAATAAATACTTTCACAGGGCAGATGCATCTTGCCCCAGATGTGAGGAGGTAAACACGGATCTTCTACACCTCTTGTGGCACTGTCCAGGCCTTGGCACCTACTGGAGGGACATTCATGTACTACTTACACAATGCACTGGCCGCATCATCCCTTGTAACTGGCCTGAGTATCTCTTACACCACTTCAAGAGGTCACCCAAGGACAAAGCGTCGTCTCGCTTCCTCGATTTGGGGATGGTAACAGCAGTGCGACTCCTCACTAGGAGATGGAAAGCGAGGGACTCGCCCAGCGTAAGAGCATGGGTCCTGTCTCTCTTGTCATGGGCCCGCGCAAAATGGATAGCCATCCGGTGGGAGGAAACAGTGGGGCTTCGGAGGGAACTTCTGGCGGAGAAATGGGAACACATGCTAAACCGTCTGCAAGCGACAGAGAGTGCCATGGCCGAGGGGGGTGGCGGGACATCAGACTGATGCGCCAGGTGAGAGGGGGGTAGAGCGCAGCGGACACCACATTCGACATACTGCTTGGTGCATGGCGCAATGAAATGGTGAGGAAACATTAGACATGGATGGCAATGTGTGAGCTACGAGGGTGTGAGTGAGGGGGGGTTCGGGCTGGGGGGGTCGAGAATTGGGGAGAATTGTAATGTAATTTGGTGACAGTGTCGCAGTTAGATGCTCCTGTTCCTGTTTTGTTGCACATGTTCATCATTAGGGATTGGGATGCATATGTAAGGCATGTTCCCCCCACAGGGGGTGGGGTATATTGACTCCTTATCACCATTTGAGGACACACCTGGGCGCTCATGATTTCTCTACGGGCTAGTTGCATGTACTGTTATAGCGCCTCTCGTTGTGCCCCACTGTCGGTGCACTTCTGCCCGTGAACGGCTGTAGACATGAAATGTGTGTGACGAAGTGCCTAATGTAATGCTACTCTTTATAAACAACACTAAACAGATTTGACAAAAAAAATCAGGCAAGGTCAGGCAAAGCCCATCAACCCACAATTCCCCATCAATATTGGAAAGAGGTGTATCTTGTAGGTCAACACGACCCTTTGGTTGTTCTTCAGTAAGGGATTTATAGTCATGTAACTCTTGTGACTGAGACTGAGTAGCTGGATGTGGCAATAATGTAGCAGGATTCAGAGTCAAACATCTTTTCAATGTGATATGAAGGGCCAAAAGTGTCAGTTCATATCCTGTCAATAGGGCACTAGTCAGAAGCTGTATTTTCATTTGATTTTGCAAGGCATCAACTGAATGAGGTACTAACACAAACAATCTATGTGACACTCTGATGTACGGACACAGCTGCTGCCGCCACAGCTCGAAAACAACTGGGCAGTGCGCCGGCAACTGGATCAAGGATAGCTGAGAAATATGCACAAGGACATTGTTTATCACTGTGTGTCTGTCTTAACCTTCCCTATCGTGTACATAGAGTGTGAAAGTCTTAGTGTTTAGAGTTCCTAATACTGGTGCCGAACAAAGAGCTTGACATAGCTGTTGGAAGGCATTCTGGCATTCAGTAGTCCATGGGAGATGCATCGGAGTGTCTTTAGCCAAAAGGGCCAACAAGGGTTTAATAATGTACGAAAAGCTAGGGATCCACTGCCTACATAAAGAAGTAAGACCAATCAATGCACAAACATCCTTCTGAGTACAGGGCAGAGGAGTATCTAAAATGGTCTGAATGCGGTCTGGTGAGAGTGCACATCCCTCCTTAGACAGGAGGTGACCTAAATAGGTAACCTTTTGTCTACAAAATTGCAATTTCTTCCGAGAGACTTTGTGATGATGAGAGGCAAGAAATGATAAGAAGGACAGTGTTCCTTCTTTACACTGTTCAGGGGTATCGGCAGCCAACAAGATGTCATTGACATATTGAATGAGAGCCACCACTTTCGGTACAAGAAAAGAATCAAGCTGCCTTTTCAATGTCTGCCTATAAATGCTAGGACTCTCAGTATACCCTTACAGAGCTCTACAGAATCTGTATGATCTATTATTCAAAGTGAAGCCGAACAAATAATGGCTGTCAGGGTGAATTGGTATTGAAAAAAATGCATTCTTTAAATCAATAACACTAAATGTAGTGGCAGTAGGAGGAACCATAGTAAGAAGTGTTGTGATGTCAGAGACTACCGGGTATTGGGGCACCACAATTTTGTTAACCTCTCGTAAATCGAAAATGAATCTGTACATTTTAGTATCGGTGTCTCTTTACAAATGTTATAAGAGACTTCTTCCACAACCCCTACCTTGATCAAATCCTGAACAATGTGCGTCAATGCTTCTTCGCCTTCCCAAGATATTTTATATTGGGGCAGTCGAGGCAGTGAAGCAGCTTCCTTCACTTGAATATGTATTGGTGGGATAACCATTTGTCCCACATTGGTATCTCATGTAGCCCATAAGGTACTAGGTAAAGATGCCAGAGCAATATCATCTTTAAGGAGACCAGACCTCTCAACCATTGGATAGTTATCATTTAAGATAACACGCACACCTTCTGGGGAACAACGTATTGTAGCATGAAAATATTTAAGCATATCAATGCCCACAATATTACTCGGCATGGTAGGGGAAAGCAAAAATGGACATTCCGCAGTAAATTTATCAAGACTAAATGGGCTAGATTGAATCATTGAATCATATCTATGTTATCATTGCATCAGGCAGAGTAGCCCTAGGAACCATATTTTTAGACAGAGCACTATGAGTAGCTCCTATATCAACCAGAAACCGATTAGTACAGCCCAAGACATTACATCAACATAATTACCTTTCTGATCTACTGGGACCTCAACCGGTTCCTTACCCTGTCCTAGGCATTCCTATGCATTAACAGAATCCCCAAGACCATCAGCTGAATAATCTGACATTTGATATTGATTCTGTCTATCAAAGGTACTAGGATAATTTGCTTTGTGTTCAACTGCCTCAAATCTGGTACGATTTCCTCTTCCTTCCCTATGTCCTGAATTCCCTGGGCATCCCCTCATACTTACTCTGCCCCATTGAAACTGCTGACCTCGCAAAAGGGG
This sequence comes from Lissotriton helveticus, assembly GCF_964261635.1. Lineage (NCBI taxonomy): Eukaryota > Metazoa > Chordata > Amphibia > Caudata > Salamandridae > Lissotriton > Lissotriton helveticus. The sequence goes on along the minus strand of NC_136061.1, from coordinate 1,512,797,130 downwards.
ACACTCAGAACGCCAATGTCCAATCTCTTTACAATAAGCACACTGATCATCAGACAAAGTTGCTTGAGAGAAAGGGTGTATACCATGGAGTATATACTGTAAGTCTGCCTCTACTACTACCTCTGAATGGTGGACCATATACTTGAGCCAACATAACTTTCGACTTTAAATCCTTAACCTTCCTATACCCTTTGCATTTTGCTTCCAATTCCTGATGCTCATAACACTGGGCCATAGTCAAAAGGGACACTAGGGAAGCCGTAGTCCACGAACTCTTGAGGCGACTAGCTATTTCTGGCAACATGTTAGCGGCAAATTAGTCGATGAACAGATGCTTACCCATATCATCTGTCATTGACTGCCCACTAAAGTCATGGAATGTCTCTTCAAATCGTGTAAAGAAATCAGAAACTGACTCACCGGCTTTCTGTTTACAAGATGCTAACGTTGTCCAATCTATTTTCTTAGGGGGTATGAGAGTTTTTAACTTAGTTACGATAGCTTTGGGAAGATCTAATATCTCCTGTTGTGGTTTCTTTGCAGGTTCCCTAGCCGCATCTATTTCTTCTGAATGCACCCAAGCTTCACCATATGCTACATTATCATCTATTTTCCGAATCGTTCTCCACACATCAGGTGGCAAAATAAGTCAAAAAAAACATATCAATATCTGGAAACATAATAGTGCAGGAGCTAATGGCTCATTCCACTTCTTCATAGAAAGCGACCAGATTTTTCCACGGGTCGGGCAAAGCAGCCTTAAGAGCCATAACATATGCTCTACTCCAAGGAGTATAGACCCAATTATAAACAAAATATCCCTTTGCATCATCTGAATCTTTATTGGCACTTGTTCCCGCACCCTTCGGAGGAACATACAAAGGCACAGCTTGATGCATTTGTTTCATAGTAACTATAGTATCACTAGGGTCATTGTCTTTCCCCGTAACTTCTTCTTTTTTGGGCTGAGGTCTGTGAACAGTTTGCGCAAGTTGAACTTTACTAACTGATATTTGCTCCACTTTTAAATGTAGTGTATCATCTCATAATTTAATCATTTACCTAATTAGATCAGGTATATTTGAAAGAAGGAAAGTTCCATCACTTTATTGTTTATAATCAGAATTTTTATCAATGGGCTCTAGGCTTTTGGTAATGGTTCTAAAACCAAGTATTTCTTCCCAGGTGAACTTCTCTGCAAAATATAACTGCTCTAAATCTTTCCACTGCTGAACCATCACACAAGCTTCTTTGTGAGCAGTGGACCTGATTGTGGCCTTTTCATCAGCAGACTAAGTAGAGTGAATCTGCCGCCCATCTTGCTTATCTATGTCTTTATCATCTGAAGATAAATGCTCTTCTCCAGAAAGATCATTCTCAGGGGCAGAGGGAAACATACGGGTGAAGGTCAATCTAACAAGATGGAATCATCCTGAGATTTATTAAGTGTGGGATAAATGGGGCACCTAATAGGGTACTGGCCAGTTACCTCTAAACAACGCTCCCTTTCCTCTTTTTCTTTTATTGCCTTCATCTCTTTATTTTTTAATTCCAATGCTTTTTGATATATTGGTTTACGCTGTTCTTTTTCTGCTATAGTTTCTTCTTTCCACACTCTCTCATGCACTTTTTTCTCCTACATTCGTACACAATCAAACATATCTTGTCGACTTTTTCTTTTAAACAAGCACTGTTCTACATATTGAATCTTTTTAAAGTCAATTGACCCATTTACTGGCCATTGGAGATCAGGATCCTTTTTGGTATATTTGTTCCACAGTGTACTATACATTATGGAATGTATTTCATATTTAATGTACATATGCCTATTAAGTGTCCCCTCTGGGGAGCCGGCTGACTTCTCTCTAAATCCATTTTGGTACCTCCAAGACAGCAACTCAGCCTACAGAGTGTGCTGGAAACAGGCATGCTACCACGTTTTTGTAAAATATTACTTTTCAAAAATATTCAAAAGTAGAGAAAAATCTCCACATTACCTTCCTTTATCTTTTGCAAAAAATAAATCAAACAAACAAACCAGAAACTTGGCCAAGCAAATCAAGTACCACTTCAGCGACCTTACCAAACTGTCAATCTCCTTGTCGACCTAATGGTCACTGCAAAAACAATGCCAAAGAATACCTTAGTCGGGACCGGCCACCACCTGGAGGGTCAAATCGAGAATATCGGAAAAATCACTTCGGCTGCAAAGACAAGGGTCTCCTCATGCAGGATGTCTCCTCAGCAAAATTCCACTCTTCCATCAAGACCACTCCTTTGGACGGCCGCCTCTCCAATGAGAACCCACGTGTCAGACGCCAACTGTGGAAATATGCGTTTTCATGAGCACACCGGTGCAGGGGGCACCTTTCTCTGTTCACGGTCCGTAGGCCAACGAAATAGAGATTGGCACTGAAGCTGGAATTCAAATAAGAAGTTTATTAATCACTCATGAGTGGGACTACGTCCGTACAACACCCTCAAGTGTTCCAGGAGGTAGTACATTGAATACACAGACCATGGTGCTTATATACAGAGTTTGTTGCAGAGTAAGCATGTAGTTACAAATAGAAGGTACAAGAATAACTGCCAACAAACATGGGCAGATGGGAGATTACTTAGTCAGCAAAGTGGGAGGGGGAACAGATCTGCTTACAGCAGCCACAAATAGTCGACAGTTACATCTTGGACCAGGTGCATTTCAGCAGCTACAGGCCTTTGCTCAGCACATACATTTCTTTGGCTCAGAACAGAAGGAGTTAACTAAAGTTGATGACACAAGCAGAATACAAAGGCAAGAAACAGTGAAGACAGAAGAATTACATAGCTAACAAAATGGATGCCACAAACAAGATGGCTCCAGCTTTTTGCTAACAGAAATTATTTTCAATTTCCACAAAACAATCATTTAAAAAAAAATACGAGTTGCAACTTCTATGTGTGCGGCACAAAGCAGCACACATAGAAGTTACAAAACACCTTTTCAGATAGTTTATGTATGGTATGAAACTCTCCTGCACATAAACAATCATTCCTTTCAACGAAGGCACCCTTGCACTATTGTGCAAGGGTGCATGTGTTGGCGCTAGGAAGCTAAATTTAGCACCAGCGCAGGGAGAAACGCAGGGCTGCACCATGTTCTTGTAAATACGGTACAGCCCTGCATTTCACAAGTGGCTGGGGGTGGCGTGGAGCCAACAAGGTTAACGCCGCACTTTGTCACGGTTTTTGTAAATGATTCCCAGATTCTCTTGTTTTAACCATGAATCTTTTGTTCATGATGTGTTTTGTTGCCCAATTCTGTGGTTTAGCAAACCTTTTCAAAAGGCTTTTAAATCAATCAATTGGAATTCTCCACAACTTATGAGTCAATTTCTTCATTTGTTGATCTGGCTATAAAGTTAAATATATGATAGCTTTAGCAGGTGTTATCGTTCAAATTGTTAATTTATTCTGATTATAGCTGACCTTCCACTAAAGAAAAGTCAGGCAATTGATTAGAAATATTTTATGTCAATTTAATATCCATACGATGGTGCTTTCCTATGACTAATAACATATTGAATGTACATGCTAAGAAGACGACAATATTTGGGCTTTAATGGTCTTCTTAATGTTCTTCTTTTAAATGTTCTTTTTAACCAAATGTATGAAAATAAATGAATAAATAGCACATCATGATCTCCGACAATGTCACTCCCTATTTCTGTATCGAAAGGCAGATCACAAAAAATAAAGGACAGTTTCCGCAATCAAAAAGCTTGCCAAAGATACCATTAGATCAGACAGTAACCGTTTTTGATAGAATATGTCATTAAAAGTTAAAACATTAAGGTAATGAGGGACATGTTTTATTTCTTAGTCGAACTAAATGACCATTTCATCCAAAGGCGCTATTCTTGTGCAGATTTCGTCCTCCGTTTCTAAAAATGCATCCTAAATATGAACTTAAGAGCAAGGGAGTGATGGCCATTGCCATGCCATCATGGGGGAGGAGGAGAAGGAAATTCGAGAACAAGGAGCCACCAGATACTTGTGATGTTCCAGGCTAGTTTGCTTTATTTTTTTTGAGGGATTGATGCGAGGAAAAGAGAGCTCTGCAACAGTGGCGTAACACAGGCCCCCGCAGCCCCAGTGGTGCGGGGGGCCCCTAAACTCCTGGGGGCCCCCTCAGCACAATACTCTGTCCAGGGAGCTCCTGATTGAGTTTGGAGGGGGGCCCTCCACATTATTACGCCAGTACCCTGCACTTGTCCGGGTGGAGAAAGTCCTCACCCTGGAAGCACAAGCCAGGGCAATGACATCACAGTGATGGGTGAGGCCAGATTCGGCAGTGATGAATACGTTTCCATTTGGGTGTTTATTGATGTGGTTCAGGGTGGAGTCAGCAGAACTCCTTTCAAGCAAAGGGCCAGAGCGGATCAGACTGTTGAGTAGTAGGAAGGAGCTTAGTGAAGGCTCAGCTCCCCCCCCCTTTAACCACTGTTGTTTTACTTTTAAAAGCTTTGTGCAGGGCTTTAAGTAGGGTGAAAACACTAGGGGGGTCTCTCTCGAGGAGCGTGGCTTAACACACCTAAATTAGAAATCTCTGCTTAGCATTGTGTGCCGCCCAACTGGTATTTTGCTGCTTCTTTTTGTCTTTGTATCGAGATATATAATGCAACAGGTAACATTACACCTACAGCTAGCCAGGAATATTGGCTTTGTCGATATTTGTTAGTTGCTTAAGAAAAATATGAAACAACAATGGTATCTTTGTATAAAATATTGAAAATGCTCCAGTTCTGAAATCATAAGACTGTGAAAGAACTGTATCGAGTCGATTTAAAGATACATCAAAGGCAGTGAAGGGTGGTACTGTTGCCAAGTTAAGGTTTTTTTTCACTCGGAGGGCGGGGGCAATAAAAGAGAGCCCAAAAGGGATCTGCCGTTGCTGATCACCAGCGGGACCCGACCCACTTAAAGCCCTGGCTACAAAAAGACCAGCATTCTAACTGTTGGTTTCTATTGAGTCAGAAGCATTGAAGAGCAAGCATGTTGTCTTGTATGCTGAGTAACAACTCCTCATCTTTACCCAGCTCTGCTCACTCTTGTGAGTGATTTTATTACACCATTATTTTCTTTTCAAACTGTCTCCACTGAACAGGCTTTGCCTTCATCATGCACTGTCAGTTCAGTAGAAGCAAACAACCCATGACCTCAGTATCAACAACCACCAGTTAATTGATGCTTTGTTGTTGCTGCAGTCAGGTACTCTAAATTGAAACTATGCAGGCAGTTTCTCTTTTATTCTGTCTTCGTTTTTCAGCAGTGCTGGGAGCTCACATTAATATTGGTAACAGAGGGTGACCACTTTTATTTCAAGTTTACGGTTTTAGACAAGTTAGGCAGATATGAAAATATGAAACCAAAAGTGCAGCGGCACAGCTGTTTTTCAGTCCCTAATGGGAAATCTGACCACAGATGAAAAGAGAATCGGTAAAGATATGCATGCTTTCCATTTTAAGTACATATTGTAGTTCTCACCCCACCACTTTTAAATTTGAACAGCCAACACTGCTTGGAAGTGAACTCACCTTGCTCACCAGACATCCATTGCAACTATTTACTGTTTTTCTTTTACTTGTGCTATGCACTGCTTTGATGCCCAAAAAAAGGAAGAATTGGTAAATGCATTAGGTTTCGCCTATGTAATTATAATTACGCTGTTTTTGTTGTAAGTTGTAGCTCGCTGAGAAGTTGTACAATATAAGTTAAAGAAAGTCTGTGTTATGATTTGACTGTGTACATAAAGGCAATATATTGTGCTGTTACTAGTGGTATATAGTGCAGGTAATTAATAGCAACATTTTGAAAAATGAAAGGATAGACGAAAATAATAGATGTAATTAAAGTAATGGCAATATTAAGTGTTGAGAGAGTTCTTGCAACTGCTGGCCCCAGTGCCACCGCACCTGCTGCACAATTGACATCATGACCCTATTGCCTGCAAGATAACTGCACTTGTGACAGCTTATTTTGCTGTTAAATATATCAAAATTGAATGAATACAGTAATTTGGCGATGGAATAAGAGCTCCCTTTTAAGATATTAAATACAAGAGACCTAAAGAGTGCACAGATAAGATGTTCGCACGTGGTGTAATCTCAAGTCTCACAAAATATAATTGTGAAAGAAGTCTTTCACTCCATGTCTGACAAACAGGACTGCTCCTTTACTAGCCTCTCATTTTGTGTTGATGTTGATAAGCCTTCGCCATGTTTGGGTTCAGTCCAAAGCAATGCTGGAAATTAGGGGAACCACCGGAACCGTGTTCCTGCAACTATTTCCAGGCAAGATCCCCAGAGAAACAAGCTGAATTTGTACTCGTTTCATTTTTCGACACCAGAACATAATTCATCAGTTCCCGCACATTGCCTGCTTTCTGTTCAGAGCAGCAATGTACAGGGTGCTTCCTTATTTTTACTTCCAACTGCACCTAAAACAAAGGCCTGATTTAAAGTGTCATCAGCCCTTCTTTTATTTAATTGTCATCTTGGCTGGTAGTCAACTGGAGCCTAACACCTAGATGTCAAGGAAACAAATGCACACAGCTTATCACTTCACAAGTATTTTAGAACAAGCGCAGTCTGAAAAAACCTGCGATTCTCCACAGGATGCACACACACCGAAAAATAAGAATGCATCTAGTTGGAAAACTGATTAGCCATGTTGCATTGCTCTGATGCAGAATAATTTTATGTTTAGCTGAAGGGCTTTCCTTACATAGCTGTCAAGTTTTCAGAATACTTGTGTGTGACATTTCCATGGTTTCGGTATACTTATGAGTGACATTCAGTGACCAAATGTGTGACACTTGGACACTTCAGTGTGAGTAAAATGAAGCAATGGAGTGTATGAAAAAAGATAAATAGCAGGAATTTCATGCTTTTGAGCAATGAGAAGCTCTATAAAGATGCTGAAACTACTGAAAATCTCCAAAAAAAGAAGGTCACTTGCCGACATCCCCTTCTGAAATCTCAAAACATGAAAAGATGGCTGGTGTGCTTCCCTGAGAAATACGTCAAGCCTTCCTGCCACACCATAAGCTGTGCTTGTCTTTAGAGTCATGGAATGCTTCATGGTGAAAAAAAAATAGTTTTTATAGATAATTTAAAGGTGTGGCAAGCTGAGTTCTGAAGTGTGTCCTTGTAGTGAACACAGTAAAGATTAGCACGGGAGTCTGATAGCCTATTACTAAAAATATAGATTTTAATACCTTTTATAATAAACACTAAGGGCCAGGTGTACGACCTGACAAATAGCGCCTAGCAAATTGCGTCGCATTTGCGACTCGCAATTTGCGAGGCGCTATTTCCTATGTACAACAGTGTGTTTAACACTGTTTGCGATTCCCAATGGGGTCGCAAATTGCAAGGCTCATGAATATTTCATGAACATTCATTAAACAGCTCAGGCTGTTTAATGAATATTAAACAGCCTGTCGCAATTTGCAACCCCATTGGAAATGGCTGGCCCTCCCATGGATGGTGGCCTGCTGGGCTCCGCAGACCTCCATGTCTGAGATTGTCTTTCAATAAAGTATTATTTTTTTATAATGCAGGTCGTTATTCTTAAAGGAAAACGGGATGCATTTAAAAATAAAAATGAAACGTTTTCATTTCATTTTTTAAGGGCAGGTAGTGTTCCCTGGTACCACTGCCTACCATTAAAAATATTATTAGAGACAGTCACAAAGTGGAAGGGGTCCCCTGGGGACCCCTTCCAATTTGCGAAAGCATTACCACCCTCTTAAAGAGGGTGGTAATTTACAAGTGTTTTGCGACTGCAATTGTAGTCACAAAACATTCATACATGGTGTTGCGGTCGCTATTAGAAAGGGAAACCCCTTCCTAATAGCGACAAATAAATTGCGACTCGCTATTTGAGAATTGTACATAGCCCATTCACATTCTGCATGCACAAATTGGTCGCAAACCCGTATGTGCATGCAAAATGGGGTCGTACATCTGGCCCTATATCTCTACACATTTTGTGTAATTACATTTTTAAATACTGACTTGCATATTCCAATGCTTCCATTTGCAGGCTGGGACTTTTTAGCACTATACAAAACTCCCTATTCTCCACTGCGCAGACCAGTACTCAATTCTGTTTCTCTCTGGTTACGTACAGACACATCATCTGCATTGCTTAATCAGCTGAGTTTTTATCAGGTAAACGTAAAAGAAAAACCTGCATTTTCTCAGTTTCTTTAACTTGCATGATGAATCATTCTTTTAAGGAGTATGGTTATTCATTATATGATATGTGTTTATCTGACGACGACGATGAAGTGGCAAAATGTTTTGGTCTGTAAGCCAAAATGTATTTGACACCGCACCCTTATTGCACATCCTCAGTGCTCTGCTTGACTCTGGCCTAGCCGCCAGCTTTCATCTTCACTAAGCCATAGAGTGTTTTTGGTCAGACAGGGGGCACTCAGGTAGCTACAGGCAGTGATGTAGTTAGATGCTGTCTGGGGGCCTCATTTATGAAAAGTGACGCATCGCTGCGTGAAAACAGCGATGCGTCACTTTTCACTGCGCCCTCCTTGCAACACGAATGATGCGTCATATTTACAGTATGACGCATCATTGCGCAAGGAGTTACAGATACGTCAGTATTTCTGACGGATCTGTATGGCGCAAAAATGATGCATTGCTGGAGTGTGTCACAAAAATGACGCAACTCCAGCAATGTATCCTATCACATGGGGCTTGAAAGGGCCTGCGTCAGTCTTACGCCTGCTGTGAGTCAGGCGTAAGAAATTGACGCATTTGTGTCCTAGTAGTGGCGCAGTGAAATCTATGAGATTTCACTGCGTCACTTCTACGACCCTTTCTTGCGTCAATACGTCCCCCTTGCATACATTATACCTGGCGCAGGTATAATGTGGCGCAGGGGTTTACAAAGTGACGCATCTACCTAGATGCGTCACTTTGTAAATATGGTGCAACAAGGCGCATTTTTTATGCCACTGATGCGTCACAAAAAGTGACGCACCAGCGGCGTAAAAGTGACGCCTAACCACATAAATGAGGCCCTGGGTTTCTTGAGAGGCTTCACTGGCTTGCCTCGTTGCTGCATGGCCACTTACTGGCTCTCTCTGGTCTGTCACTGCTGGGTCCTCTGTCAGGAGCTCTGTCACAATGTGTTTAAAAAAAAGCAGGCCATCCCAAAAGCAAAATTGCTGCCTACAACATGTAAGCTACAGAGAGACTTCTATTTCCCCGGCTGTGAACGGTGCACCTAACAGATATTTAGGTACCTTCATGTAACCCCGCCACCGGAACAAGGCTTTATCCGCAGAAATGATCAACAAAGATAGAAGAGCCAGAAACTGACATATCATGAGGTGGTTGAAATGAAAGAGTAAATAGTTGGCAGAAATTGTTAAACGTCAGACAGCAGAGAGAGCTTTTGCTGCGCTGTGTGATCCTGGGCACATTAGCACATCTCAAGTGCACAATTTGTCTTGTCGTCCTAAAGATGATAGAAGCACACTGATGCAGACCAACACGTGCGTGCACGTAGCTAGGGCTCTCTAGGTAACACGTGTCTCCAGCTCAGGTGTTTACTTTAGAAATTATGCCATTGAAACAGCTCTTAACATCACATGTTCGGAACAAAAGTTGTTCATTTATAAAGAATGACTGACCTTCCTCATTTATAAATGCTACTGGTATGCATTGCAGGGATTTCATTATTATCAGAACTGACCTCTGACCTGAATGTTTCGGCCTACAGCTGGTACAATACTGGCCTGGCCTTGCCGGGCGGCAACCTAGTGTCTACCCCATCGCATATGACACAGCCCCTCCCCTACACATACCTAGGGGTTCGGGTTACCAAAACGTATAGGTTGTTGACACTGAGGGGTCAACAACACAATAGGCTGGGTCTGATGTGTGGCATTATCACCACCCCGTTATCAGAGTGGGGGTACCACAGCGAAGGAGAGCCATGTAATACTGCACCGTCCACAAAAACACCCTGCAGTGCAGAGTCACAGTGTCTCTGCGGGAACAGGCAGCACAGGGAAGAAACAAAGTACAGCTTGCTTGGGCCAAATTAATGGTGACATACCTGCCCGGAAAAGTAACAGACTACGCTGTCCAAGTGAAGCTGCATAGGCTCTCTTGCTCTTTCTTTCTTTAGGGACACCAGAGGGTCGCGGCGGGACCCACGAGACACGTAGATGCTGGACTCACATATTAATTTTTTATTTAAAGGATCAGGCAGAGCTGGCAAACAATAAATAAATCATCCCTTGCTAAAACGACTCTTCCCAAAGCATGAGTAAGAACCAGGCCCGGTCGGCAGCATAATATTGCCCGTGGCAAGCAGGCCAGCAGAAGCAGCTGAGCGTGCTGCAGGAAAACACCTGTTATGAGCCTGAAGGAGGAGTGTGAAGCTCTGCTGCCCTCCCAGATAAATATGGGAGATCGGAACCGTCGCCCTACCGACCCTGCTCTCCTGGTACCATGCACAGTCTACGCCTCAGTCCTTGACGTCCCTACCCTGGAGAGAGCTAGCCCGGGCGAGGAGGAAGCAGTACACTGAAGAGGAGCTCGTGAGGAAGAGCGCGAAAGTACAGCAGGCACCACAAACACACCTCCAACAATGCGTGAAAACCCCGGGTCACGCGCACCGAGTGCAAGCCAGCAAAGTATAATCACCCATTTCCAACCATCCAAGGGGGGTGGTCCAGCCATTCACGCGGGTGAATGGGATATGTAGCGCTCTAGTGCTCCGAGGGTCTCCCTTGAGCCCCGGAAGCACTCCCGCACATTGTAACACTTTCTGGCCAGGCGTGGCCAGAAAGAGATAAATAAACGGGCAGGAGTGGCACGGCACTTCCTGTCCAGACCGAGACTGCGTGTGAGTGTGTGGTCTCTAATACATAGCGCGACACGTGCAGATGTCCAGTGTCCCCCAGGTACCCCCAGATCCTCACACTGGCGACGAGGGTGGGATCAGCCTAAAATCAGCGTGAGACAGCTGACGAGGAAGTCAGAGGCACAACACCCCCACCGTAGCGGAGCAGACAACGAACAACACCGGCCCAGCAAAAGAAAAACGAAACGGAGCCACATACCGGTAAGCAGCGTAGGTCAGAAGCTGCATGAGGCACCAGCAACACAGATCCAAGGCGGCAGAGCACAGAAGGCCGAAGCAAGACGCGGCCAGCAGACCGAGCGCTGCGCGCATGCGCAGACGAGAAGGGCCGACGCCCTCTGGAGCCGCGTGAGCACACGACGGGAGGAAGCAGCGCCCAGGCTCAGCGGCACGAGGCCCGCGCAGACACAAGAGGCGAAGTAGGCTCCACGCGCGAGAGGGGACACACGCGCAAGAAAGGAAAGATAAATAAACAAGCACAGGACAAACCAAGAGAAAAAAAGAAAAAAAACAAGCACGTGCCAAACCAAGAGAAAAAAAAGAGAGTGGACAATTTAGCCACGAGTAAGCATAAGCTGGGGTGTAGAGTGAACACAAATAAAGAAACACACTTTGATTACCCAAAATGTCCCAGAACCAAGGAGGAGCAACAGGAGGAGCACCACAAGCGGCAGCAGTACCCGCAGCTCAGCCTCCGACTCCATCAGCACACTCACAAATACAAGCATTACCACCATTCAGCGAGTTAATTGACCCGGGCACAGCTGCACCTCGATGGGCAGTGTGGTTGGGGCAGCTCAACAATTATTTTGTCGCCACCCGGGAAAAAGACAATGAGGTAAAGAGATCACTCCTACTGCATTTTGGTGGCACGGAACTCTATAAACTGTTCAAGCACCTCCCCAACACCGGGGCTGCCACAGATTATGATGCTGCAGTCACCGCACTAAACGCCCATTTTGATCCCCAACTAAATCCCCACTACGAGAGATTCAAGTTCCGGCACAAACAACGTGAGGGAGAGACAATGGACGCGTTCCACGCACGACTGAGGGATCTCATAAGCACGTGCACGGAGGACGACGAAAAGAAGGAAGTAACAGCACAACTCATCCAAGGATGCCGAAACAAGCATTTGCGAACTTTAATCCTGAGACAACCGCGAATTTCCCTCGACGAAATACTGATCCTTGCGAGGTCACACGAACTATCTGATGCCCGCGCCACGGCGATGGAGGCGGCCCTTAACCCACAACCAGACACAGGGACAGTAGTGAAGACAGAAAGGGTAGACGCAGTGCGTACTTCTGGCCGAGGAAGCAGAGGACGTTGGCCGACCAGAGCACAGCGCCGGATGCCATGCGGTTACTGTGGCAGAGATGAGCACAACCAAGATGGCTGCCCAGCACGGGGGAAAACATGTTCAAAATGCGGAGTCCCTAACCACTTCGCAGGCGTCTGCAGAGGAGGCTTTCGCGGACGAAACATCTCGGGGAAGAAAACAGCCACTGGAGCAATCAAACAGCTTTCGCTAGGCGATACCACGCCATCACGAACAACCAAATCACAGAGACAACTACAGCAGCAATATGATGAGTCTTCCACGGACGATGAAGATGAATGCTACTACGTGTCGTTCGTCAGTGAACTAAAGAAAAGACGACGACCACAGCCGAAATGCCAGATACAAATTCATGGGTCACCAGTGACCGGAGTTATCAACACGGGAGCCACAGTGAACGTGATGGGTATTCAACATTACAAAGCGCTGAAACCAAGGCCCAAACTGGTCCCGTCCAAAGCCAGAATCTTCACCTACGGGAGTCAAGAACCGCTCCCGCTACGAGGGAAGATGAGAGTACAGGTCAAAGCAGAAGACCAAGAAGTACTGATGACATTTCATGTGATAGACAAGGAAGCAGACCTGTTTGTAGGGAGCAACACAGCAGAAGACTTATGCCTCATTGCCTTCGCGAACGCAGTGAAAGCGCTGCAAACAGACGACATACTACAAATGTTCCCCAAGTTATTCACAGGTCTTGAAACTATCAAGCATCCACCCATTAAGCTGCACATAGACCCCGCCATACAACCGATAGCGCTGAGACATAGAAGAATACCATTCCACCTACGTGCCGCAGTAGAACAAGAACTGACCCAGCTAGAGGAGTGATCGAAAAGGTATCTGGACCGACGCCATGGGTGTCCCCCATGGTGATAGCTGAGAAACCGCGGCAACCTGGAAAAATCAGAATATGCATTGACATGAGAATCCCTAACAAAGCTATCCGGCGAGAGCGACATCTCACACCAACTGTAGATGACATTCTAACAGACTTGAATGGGGCCCAATGGTTCTCCAAGTTGGACCTCAATGCAGGGTATCACCAACTGAGGCTAGCAGAAGAGAGCCGTTACATAACAACCTTCTCGACGCACCTTGGGCTGAGAAGGTACAAAAGACTAAACTTTGGGATCTCGTCCGCGGCAGAAATTTTTCAGAACACGATCAAAGAAATCCTGTCTGGGCTCCAAGGAGTGCTGAACGTCAGCGACGACATATTGATCCATGCCAAGACAAGTGAAGAACACCACCGCAGACTAAAAGCGACGTTGCAACGACTGGCACAGTACGGTATAACTCTACATAAAGACAAATGCCAATTCTTCAAAAAATCCATTGAGTTCTTCGGCTACGTGTTTGGTTCGGAAGGAGTCACCGTAGACCCCCGCAAATCACACGCCATCAAAAACGCCCCTGCACCTACCACAGCGTCGGAAGTGCGGAGTTTCCTAGGGATGGCGCAATACTGCGCAAGGTTCATCCCCAATCTAGCCACGATTGCTGAACCACTAAGGAACCTAACCAAGAAAGAAAACTCATGGAAATGGACAGAGACCGAAGACAAAGCCTTCCAACAAATCAAGACAGCCTTGCTAGATAGCACCACAATGGCATACTTCAACATTGCCAAACCCACAGAAATAGTAGTTGATGCCAGTCCAGTTGGCCTGGGAGCTCTGATCTCACAAGAAACCGAACCGGGAGTATGGTCGCCCCTAGCATTTGCAAGCAAAGCACTAACAGCGACGGAATCCAGATACTCGCAAATCGAGAGAGAAGCTCTGGCAGTAAAGTGGGCGTGTACACATTTTCACCTGTACATCTCTGGACATCCCTTCAGAATGGTGACAGACCACCAACCACTTGTACCCCTATTCAAAGGCACAGCTCCCCACCCACCACCTAGAATAGAACGGTGGGCCATCCAAGTGCAACAGTACCAAATGGACCTCACATACCGCCCAGGAGCGAAAAACCCTGCAGACTTTCTCTCTCGTCACCCCGATCCAGAAGGGGGTCGACCGACAGAACAAGAAGACCAAACGGAAGCATTCGTGAACATGTTGTCAACTGAATCGTGCCCCCGGGCCCTCACAGCGGAGACCATCATATCCCAGTATGAAGGCGATGCCGTCATCCAACAAGTGAAGGATGCCCTGCAATCCGGCTCATGGGAGAATTTCTTGAGAAATGTCAGCGGGTGGAACGAAGTAGACAGAGCTCGCCTGACTCAGTTCTGGAGAGTACGACATGACCTGAGCCGAGCTAGCAATGAGTTGATCCTCAGAGGCCACCGAGTAGTCATCCCCAAGTCATTGCAAGAAAGAGCGACAACGTTAGCTCACGAAGGACATCAGGGCACCCGCCGGATGAAAGCGCGGATGCGAGAAAAGGTCTGGTTCCCCAACCTGGAAGAAAGCGTCGACACAGTGGTACGACAGTGCCGAGCGTGTCAGATAACCAGCACTCCTGACGCTCCCGCACCTGTGATCACGGAGGAGCATGCTCCATCACCATGGTCATGGCTCAGCCTGGACTTTGGAAACTTCCCAGACGGGAGAGTCACGGTAGTGCTAATTGACAACTACACCAAATACCCAATCGTAGACCTGGCTGCATCCACCAGTTTTACAAACATTCGCCCCATCCTAAGCAAATCATTCGCCATGTTCGGAGTCCCTCTTGTCATCAAGACCGATAATGGACCCCCGTTCCAGGGGAGTGAATTCAAAGAGTTTCTACAAAATCTGGGCATCAGACATCACAGAATTACTCCTCAGTGGCCTCAGGCAAATGGCGAGGTAGAACGCTTCATGAGAACAATTAACAAGACCTTACGAATTGCCACCTCAGAAGGAAAAGACCCAGAGGAGACACTACAGGTGTTTCTGAGGGAGTACAGAAGCACGCCCCACAGCACTACCCAGCGGTCACCATGGGCGCTAATGTTAGCTGGGCCAAGAAGAGACCTACTCCCAATGGCAGAGAACTGGACGCCAGCGCCATACTCCCCAAGCCATACTCAAGAGAGGCGGAAGAGAACAAATGAGAAGGTGAGCTATCGGAGAAGAGCTCAGTCAAGGACCCTACGTCCAGGAGAAACTGTACTATACCGGACCAGAAGACCAGGAGGAAAATTCAATACAGCCTTCGAATCTGAACCTTGGGTCGTTAAAGAGACCAGAGGCACAGCTATAACAGCCAGCCGGAATGGAGAAGAGGTAACCAGAAATGTGTCCTGGTTCAAACAAATACCACCAACTCGACAGCACCTGCCCGTTCAAGATGATCCTACAGCGGACGGAGCAGAGAGGGACACCAGAGGATCGGGCGAGACAAGCACACCCTCGACCGTAGCAGAACAATGCGAAGCGGCTCCTGGATCACCAGAGCATGTACAAGAACATGCGCCCACCAGAGGCAAGTGGAGGTATGATCTCAGGCCGAAACCTAAGCCAAATCAGAGACTATCTGGCTTTGTGTGCTGAACATTTATTTCTATATTTTTTTTCAAAAAACCAAGTTGGGAAGGGATGTAGCGCTCTAGTGCTCCGAGGGTCTCCCTTGAGCCCCGGAAGCACTCCCGCACATTGTAACACTTTCTGGCCAGGCGTGGCCAGAAAGAGATAAATAAACGGGCAGGAGTGGCACGGCACTTCCTGTCCAGACCGAGACTGCGTGTGAGTGTGTGGTCTCTAATACATAGCGCGACACGTGCAGATGTCCAGTGTCCCCCAGGTACCCCCAGATCCTCACAGGATACATCTCTGTTGTGCACTGGTTTCTTCGGCTCACACAGAGTGAAGCTCGTTGTAACCGTAACCTGTGTGGCGCAGACATGTTCCCTTGTCCCAATGTGGCCACCCCTGCTGCAGCAATATCTTGGTGCCTTCCGCTCTCTTTCAGAGGCAGCGATGCCCATACAGGAGGCGAGCCATTGCATGCTTTCCGGATTGATTCTGGCTTGGGAGGAGGTGGCAGCCGCCCCAGCGCGCCACTGCCCATTCCATCGGCAAATCGCCATGGGAGTCAACTTCTCAAAAAAGGTGGGACATGCACCCACTATTAGTCATTTGCAGGCTCCAATTTTTAAATGACTCACACCAAAGGAAATCCAAAGTGTGGGAGAAGTCAGACTCCACAAATTATACACAACAGATCGCCTAACAGCACAAGCGCTGTTAGGCTCGACCTATGACTCGGAGCCATGTTTCAACTTTGTTCAACCCCCTATTTAAGAAATGTGCATGCTCTGTAAGAATGCAAGATTGTTCTGTGTGTATGAGTAATTATACAAATAATGATTTAAATGGCACCATTTATTTTGTTATTGTTTATTTTATAGTGCTACGCATACCAGTGTAGGGCATCAGAGCACTTTATATCACACACAATGGCACAATAAATCATACAAGTGTTTAAATAAATGTCCAGGGAAATCTTATATAAGGCAATGAGAGTTTTAAGGTCTAGGAATCACACACCGTCCACACTTGTAGACATTGTATGTTGAGAGTGAATGGTCAGAAGAAACACAAAATCGGGATATAAAAAGTAACTCAGTGATTATGGTTATACTAAGAAGACTGTATCAGATCCCAAAGGCCCTTGACTGCGAGGAAGATGGTGTGTTGTAGTGCGGGAGGTGACCCCTAAGGAGTCCATTCCAGGACGAAATGACTCCAATTTTAAAGAATCTACACTCAGGAAGTCTTATGCCTTAAATGCATCAAATTGACGAACTGGCACACCTAGACAACTCTTGTTGGTCTATCACCTCAGTGCCATTACAAGATTGAAAGTCTTCCCTCGGGGGTCCATGTGTCCCTCGTATTAGGACAGGATATCGACCCATGGACACAACATGCTATCTGGACACCTCCCAAGGTCCTGACTGAACCCTCTGCAAACCAGTAACGCTGGCTGTCCTATGATTCTCCCAGATGCTTATGACAAAGCGGGTAGCCCATAGATCCACCACCACTCACCTGTAAAAACTAAAAAAGAGTGGTCCTGATGAAGGTGGATATAAGTTGTAATTTTCACCAAAATGTACGTCAACCAGGCTGAGTGATTTCCCAGTTGGTAACACAACCACGAATGGTCATGATATGTCATATTTGTGATTTCATTAGTGTATGCTGTTGTAGGCTGGATATTGCAAGTATGTGAGTTATGTGTGGTATTGAGCCACTGGCGTAATGAAAACTGAGGGGGCCTACCTGCATGGTACACAGAGGGGCCCCCACCGGGCGCAATCACGAGCTCTCCGGCCACAGTGCAGTGCCGAGGGGGCCCCCAGGAGCTTCGGGTCCCCCCACACCGCGGGGGCTACAGGGGCCTGTGTTACGCCCCTGTATGAGCATCAGTGTGACAGGTTATGAGTTTGGTTTTGTCATGGGGTACTGGTAATGGTTTCTATGTATATGTAAACAGCAATGAAGACAAAAGAAGCAGATAACTATAACACATACATTGGATTAGTATAATTGCACTTTTTGCACTTTAAAAATGTTTGGTGATTTCATGTTTTTAACTTTTGCATAACTAAATTATATATTTGATATCATTTTTCTAATTGTCAGAAAGAAAAAATGAATTATTAAAAAGTATAGAATGAACTAAAACACAATTAAAGATTTGATGTGTATGTATGCTAGTGGGTGTCCATCGAGCCTATATAAGCCTATAGAAAAAGGATTTAGTTCAGGTGGGTGTCTCTTTGCAATATAGCATGGTTTGTTTCCCCCTTACTCACAGACCTACAAAATATATATAGGGGGGTACCTCCATTTGTTTGAAATTCACATCCCAAAGGAACCCATATCTGCAATCTTAGAATAATAGATTGAGAAAGACAATAATAAGGATTTAAACCCATGACTTACTGTTTACATGCAGCTCCTTGAATCCGCAAAGCAGACCACTGTGCTCTATTAGAAAAATTACTACTTCTGAACTGTAAGCAGCAAAATTATCACAGTGTTAAAAGCAGTAACCCACTAACCTGTCTACATAAAATACAAATCTGTCATCTCCATGTCATACGATGTGCTTTGCCGCAGGCCAATCATTCTCTATGCTACCTTATAAATAAAAACAATGACTGGACAAAACAGGGAGCACTTCAGGAACTGTGTAAACCACTAGAGTTCTTTTACCACTATTATAATCTCCTTAAAATTGCTGGGCACACACAGATCTCTGCAGCAGGCGTCCTAACCCTGTAGGTTATTTTAAAATGCAGTCTCCTCCTTTCCAATTAAGTAAGCTAGAATAGATTTACAGTCACATATTTCCTGTATTGTCAATTTCTTAACCGCAGTTTTTTTTTTAAATTAAATGTATACATTTACTTTCAGGCTCCACCTCTTGTGACTTCACCCTATTTCCTCTGCCACAACTTGACGCCCAATGTATGTGTTCCCTAAATATTTCTTTTATAATTCCAGCACTGGTCCAGAGAAATACTGACCATGCAAGACCAAGCACATTTAAAATGGGCCCACAGTCAATCAAGAATGACAAGTGTGTTCCAAAGCTTTCCAATTCCCTACTGTTAGCTGTAATTTAGGTTTTGCATTTCAGAGTTAAAACCTGCAGAAGCCATTTATTTGTAGCAGTTTTTGGATTTTGTGTTTAGCTCTCGTGGCGGTTAATGACGGCCATTAGCCACTCGCCATTATTCCACTTAGTGCGAACAATGGTCATGCAGTGAGCATTTCACTTTTCAGCGGGAAACGAGCGATGCTAATTTAGGTGGCAGTGGAAATCGTGACCAACGAATTGACTTTCATCCTTTTCCTAGAAGTGCCGGACCAGCATATTTTCTTTTGCCGTCAGCTTCTTCTCTTTGGAAGCTTTTGCTGGTGACACTGGGTAGCCAGTGTGTCATGGACCTCAGTGAAAGAACATGGCTCCCCTGGCCAGTGTTTGAACTGTGCAATACAGCAATATTCAGTGGACCCCTCAGGCCTCTGGGCCACGGTGCCACTGCAATTACTGCGCCAGTGGATACCACGCCCCTGACTGGTGAAGTCCAACGCACCAACCATCCCATAAAAGTAATGTGCCAGAAATATGTAAGCCAATTCTAAGTAAATGTTTTGATTTACTGTGCAATTATGTTGCAGATCAAAAGAAGCTTGTTTATAGCAATCGCAGGCTGAGCTCCCTGGAACGATATCATTTCCAACCATAATACAGGGCAGGGAAGGTTCTTCCTAAAATAGATTATGGAAGTTAAGACAGATTTGATTTTTAATGTTATATAGCGCACGAATGCTCAGGGTCTTCATGGCACTGCCTCTGACTTGGTTAGAGAACGGAAGCAAAAGATGCTGCGCTAGTGACTAGTGAACCAGGTTTTGAGAAATTTCTTAAAGGACCGGAGGTCTGGACAGTTTTTTAGATTCATGGGGAGTGAATCCCATAATTTGCCATCTCCAGAAAGAAACATCTACCTCTCTGTGAGGATCGTTTGACTCTGGTCAGCACTAGAAACTTGGCTTACGAGGATCTATGTTTCCTGTATGGGGTGTACCAGATAAATCTGTCCTGAAGATAGCCTAGGCCGATATTATGCAGTGCCTTAAAAACTATGCAGAGAGCCTTAAATTCTATTCGCTTTACCACTGGAAGCCAGTGTAGCTTAACCAAGGCCTGAGACACAGACTGTTATTTTGGAATTCCCAAGAGGAGCCAAGCTGATGCATTTTCGAGCATCTGAAATTTATGGAGGAGTCTTTTCTGAATGCCCACAAATATGGCACTGCTATAATCCAATTTGGCTAAGACAACAGGGTAACCACCATATTATGGAGGTCTGAGGGAATAAAGGTACACATTTCGCTGATAATTCTTAAAGTAAAAAGTTGAGTTTATTGTCTGAGACAATCCCCAGACTCTTCACGTTCTGGCTGGTGAGGGGAGTGGCCTCATTTCCCAAGGCCACTAACTTGATGACCAAAATGAGTTGTCTTTGCCTTGGAGAAGGACCTCTGCTTTCCCAGAGTTGAGCTTTAAGCAATTTAGCCTCCTCCACTACTTATCTGAGGCATACAGGAGCTAAATCTTGATTGTGAATGGTTGATTGAGTAGGTGTATAGGTTTAAGAGTGCATGTGGAAACAGTTGTTTGGGTGACTGAGTGTATTTATTTGTGTGTTGGTGAGCGAATATATGTTTTAGTTGTATATCTTCAACTATGTAAAAAAAATGAAAGGCATGTATGTGAGAGTTGGTGTATATAAATAAGTATATGTAGGAGTCAGTGATTTTGAGAGTAACTATATGAATGAGTGTATAATTGTAATGGTGCTTTTTAACATATGAACTACGAGTTACTAGGTGTTTGAATAAATGAGGTGTTGTGTGTCTAATTGTGTAAGTGAGTAAATGTAAGTATGATTAATTTTTTTCATGAGTGAGTAGGATGACTGCATAACCAACTAAGATGGCTGCTGATGTGTCAATGTCTATATATGTGTATAAGAGCATTTAATAGTGTTATATTAATTAGTGACTGCATGTATAAGGGATTCTGTTGTTGAATGGGTAGTTGTGTGTGTAGACTTAGTAATCAGTGAGTGGGTATGTAGTAACTGGTATTGGTGTGTCAATGGTTTCAAATATGGTACACTGTATTTTACAGTGAGTGATGAAAGGTTATATTAGTGAGGTGTATCAGATTGTGACGTGTATGATGTCATCAGTGATGTCATCAGTGATGTCACTGACCGTGTCATGAGTGATGTAATATGTGACGTCATCAGCAGTACATTGTGGGTGCACGAGTTATAGTTAGCAGAACTAACTATAATAGAGGAATTTCTATGCTTTTGTATGAGTGAAATGTCCAGCTAACTATAACACCCCATAAACCTATGGTTTTTCAGTGAATTTCAAAGCTTTTTCAAATGCTAATTTCTAACTATAAAGTCTCTGAAACCTATGGTTTTTTCAGTGAATTTCAAAGGTTTTTTAAATGTTAATTTTTAAGTGTAATAGTAGGTATACCTATTTTTTGTACTGATTTTCTACAGTTTAACTGTTTATTTATAAATATTTTATTCATTAAATAACATTATATTTTTTTCTGAAAATTGCAACAACAAAAAAAAATTCAAACTGAAATATTGTTTAATTTTTTTGTTTTATTTTTTTATTTTAATATATTTATATTATTTTCTTTAAAAAAAATATGTTTCCAATTTTTTTCGGAGCCGCGCACCCAAAGCTTACACATCACATTGGGTGCGCGGATTCTAGCCGCCATTTTAGAGAAGTCATGAAGGATTCGCGTATGGTGTGCGATGGCTGCGTGTTTTTCAGTTGCATCATATACACTTAATATTACGTGATGTGCGAAATTGGTATGCGACCAGTATGCAACTCCTGCTCCAGCGCATTTGGGACACATGCGCAATTATATGTATGTGTTTTTAATATACATATTAGGGCAAGTGATTATCTAAGATATTCATAAAAATAATATATTTGTACTTATAATAAACTTATATTATTTTAAAATATATTTTTGCAAAGTCGTGTTGGGTGCGTGTTCGTGAGCGCAAAGTGCGTGGATCCCATGTGACCTCAAAAGAAAAGATTTCATTGGTTCATAACATTTCCCACTGTAACTATTGAAGGACCCCACCAATTTAATCATTCTTGTTGGAGCATCTTTAGAGAGACATCTCTTTTCCTACAAGAACCATTTTTGCTTGTTTTTTTTGGTGTTTTTCAAAAAATATCAAACAAAATGGCATCTGGACAGCAGCAGGAGGAAGTATCTTCTGAGGAAGAATTCTTGCAGGATGCACCACATCCACTGAGGCAGGAATTTGTTTTGTGGAAATTCTTCACTTTTGGAGAGTAGAAAGTAAATGCGAGAAAGGTGTTGTGCAAAATTTGTGAACGAGTCCTGTCAAGAGGCAGTGAAAAAAATACTCTTGTGGCACTGCTTCTATGTAGAAGCATCTTCGGACTACACATCTTCTCAATCTTGCTCAGGAGGGAGGAAATAAGCGAGCTG
The DNA here is from genome assembly GCF_964261635.1 of Lissotriton helveticus. NCBI lineage: Eukaryota > Metazoa > Chordata > Amphibia > Caudata > Salamandridae > Lissotriton > Lissotriton helveticus. The sequence continues at coordinate 1,512,774,809 of NC_136061.1, read as the reverse complement.
CTCTGAACCCCTCACCTGCTGTGGCAAGTACGTCTGGACATTAGGCCAGAATTCGTCTTTCTCAAGCAACACTGGTCAAGTGTAAGAAACGTATGCTTCGGTGAGCAGTCGTGGATGCAGTTTGTGCTGCGCAACGCAACCATCGTTGTTAATTTTTTTTGGGGGGGGGATGATAAGTAATTCCAAAAGTTTCCTGTTTTATTCGTTCTTTTTTTTGTTCATTTTTTGAAAAAACACCCAAAAAAATAAAAAATAGTTCAAAATAATAAAAAAAAATACAAAAGAAGAAAAAAGTTCGTATTAGAACTACCTTATCTTGTAAAAGAAATAACTATAATTGCAAGGTAATGTGTGAAAGTTTGGTTGAAGAAGCGTGGCTCAGTGGTTAGAGGCGGCAGACCCAGAAGCTGAGATCGACTGTGGACCAGGGTTCGATTCCCCGCCTCGGCGGGTCTCGGGCTCAAAAATTCCACGGACTCGACAATTCTCGCTCCGGTGCCTACTCGAATCACGGGGTCACACTCTGCAACTCCGGGCAATAGCTTGCTGAATCTCCACTACGGCCCCTCGCGGCGGGATGCCTGGCTTTCGCCTTGTGGACACCCTGCCGGGGTTTCTCACAGGGGAATACCAGGACGGGTTCCCTAAGCAAGCGCCAGGATGCCCTTTGGGTGACAGGTTTGCGCTATATAAGTACACCTACATTTACATTTACATATGTATACAGCATGATTGACTGAAAGAATGCGTTAATAGTGTATGGTGAATTTATAGGTGAAGATTTATGAAGAAGTACTGCAGCGTGACACTGCAAGCTCTTTAGCTGCACTGCACAGTGGCACTTCCAAAGCACAAGGATGTTACATATGTACATAAATATGTTGCAACTCTGTGCTTCCCTTTGCACTGCTGCACAAACTGTCGCCATGCAGTGACACAGGCACCCTTGCACCATGGTGCAAGGATGTCTGTGTCATGCAGAGATTATTTTTGTGCAGGAAGGGACACCTTCCTGCACAAAAACAATCAGTAAAGGCATTTTCCTGTTTCAATGTATGCTGTACAATGCAGCATGCATTGAAAGAGGAAATCATTTGGAGAAATGAAAACAATCCTCCTTGTTGCGCCTTGTTACACCAACTCTAGGATGGCGCAGAATTCACACACATTTCCAGATTTACGATTTCTCATAAATCTGGAGATGTGTCTTGTTCTATGAGTGTTGCTTGGGAACACCCACAGCAACACCTATGGAATGCCACTTCAACGCAAAGTTCTGTGTATGAAGGGGTCGTATTTACAAGGAGAGGAAAAACCATGCAGGGTGGCTTTTCCTCTCCTTGTAAATATGAAGGAGTGCCTGGCGCCATCACTACGTTACAAACAGTGACATACTGGTGGCGCAGGGTGCTTGTAAATTTGCCCCATAAGTGCTTAGGTATTGGCAGACTGATACAATAAGAACATAGTGCTGGATGGGTGATTGAAGAATTGCATGAGACTGACATGAGGTATCCTACACTACATGGGTTCTTCTTCAGTATTTATTGGAGTGGACCAATAGTATGTATCTGCATAGAGATTTGTAGGGATTATGCACAGAATATTTTATGTGTACTTGTGATGGCGCTTAGGTCATTTTATAAGAATACCACTAGTAACTGGAATGATGACAGTGCTGCAAACAGAGTGAACACTTAATTTATAAGTGCTTACGTATTGGTGGAGTGATAGGATAAGTAGATAGTGGTAAATAAGTGATTAAAGAAGTGCATGGGACAGACTGGACGATTCCTACACTGCATGAGTACTAACTGAGTATTTAGAAGAGTGTATCAATAGTATGTAGCTAGTTAGAACCTGCTTGGATAGTGCGCAAAATATTATAGCTGTACTTGTATTAGTAGCTAGGCCATTCCATAGGTTCATGACTAGTAACTAGAATAATTAGAGTATTACACACAGAGTGTATAGTGAATTTATAAGTTCTTAGGTATTGGTGGAGTAATAGGATACGTAGATAGTGCTGGATGGGTGATTGAAGAAGTGCATAGGACAGACAGAAAGATTCCTAGACTGCATAGGTACTAACTGGGTATTTAGAAGAGCGTGTCAATAGTATAAAGCTGGTTAGAGATCTGCATGCATTGTGTATGAGTGAAATCTGAGTCTAACTATACCGTCCCTGTAATCCTTGTTTTTTTCAGCAAATTTCTAGGTTTTTTTAATGTTAAGTAAGATGCATATAACAATGGATGGTGGGGGTTGGAAGCAGGGCCTGTCATTGTGCTGCCCCCACCCAAGCTTGCTGCTCCTGCCTTCCCTCCTCCTAGGCATCCATTGTCCAAGTCCATGTTCCTGCTCCCTTATTACAGCCCTGTGTGGCTCTTGTTCCTCCACTGGCCTTCCCACCTTCTCTGAACAGTTAACTTGCAGCCCCATCCACCTGCTCCCTATCTTCTGTTGTCTGAGTCCATGGACTAGCCTCCTCCCTCCTGTCATGCATGGTCTGATGTGCTGCCACTGCCCTCCATTTACCATCATGTACCAGTCCACTCCTCCTGCCCTCCATTGCCCAATTCTATGCCCATCATTGACCACCTGCTTAGCCTCTGTACTTAGCTTACTGCCCCTATTCTCCCCGATGCCCTCTTATGTCTGTGTGCATGCCCCTGCTCCATCCTTTTTGCCCCCCATGTTCCATGGACCTGCCACTCCTATCTACTCTGGGTGTTCTGTTGAGCTGCCACTCCCCTCCCACCTGCCTAGCATTGTCAGATGACTGCAACCTGTCCCTGCCACCTCCACCCTGCCTGTCCACATTTCATGCCCCTATCCCCTTCCTCCTGTCCTTCATGGTCCATTTTTCTGTCACACCCATCTGCCCTCCCTGGTCTGTTGTGCTCCCCCTGCCTGCCCCACATGGTCTGTTGTGAGGCCCCTTCCCCTGAACTCTCTTGTCTGTGCCCAGGTACTGACCCTCCCTTCTATCCTCCATGGTCCTTTGTGCATGCCCCTACACCCTCCTTCTTGCCCATCATAGCCATTGTGCTGCCACTAACCCTCCTGCTTGCCGTGCATGGTCTTCTGTGCTGCCATGGCCCCTCCCACCTTCCCTGTGTGGTCAGCTAGCTGCCCCTGACCCCCTCCCACCTTCCCTCCATGGTCTGTGTGTATACCATTATAGTCTCACTGTTGCTCTCCATGGTGTGTCTTGCTTTTAGTGCCCATCCTGCCTGACCTCCATGGTCATCTTGCTTCTCCTGCCCCCTTGCCCCCAGCCCTCTGTTTCCATGTGCAGACCCCTATTCCCTCCCTCCTGGCTTGTCTGTTCCATTACAATGCCCCTGATCCGTCCCTCCTGCCCTTTATGGTCTGTTATGCTGACTTCTCTCCTGTCTGTCCATTATGGTCAGCTAGCTACCACTGCCTCTTTCCCCTCTGTTCGCTGTTGTCCATGTGCATGGTCCTGTCCCCTACCTATTGCTTTCTATGGATTGTTGTATTGCACTCCCGTCCTGCATGCCCTGTGTGGTGTATTGTGCTGCTGCAAACCCTGATGCCTACCCTGTAGGGTCAGTTTGGTGCACCTCTCCATGACCCTCATGTCCTCCGTTATTCAAGTTCATGCCCCTACCCCAATTCCTCCTGCCTTCCATGATCCAATGTACCATACTTGCTAACATTTTGAACTTGGATTTTGAAAAAAAACGGAGGTATTGATTTTCTCCTTTGACTTACATTGAAAAAGAGGAGATTGTAGACAGGAGACAGATCAAATAAAGCCCATTTGGGCTTAAAAACATTGGAACTTTCCTGGCTGAAATGGATCTGTTGGCATGTATTGTTGTATTACCACTGCCTATTCCTTCTGCCCACAATGGTCTATTATATTGCCACAGCCTCTCTTGCCAGTCCTGTATTGTTAGTTTGTTGCCCCTGCCCCCCTTTCCACTGCCTCCATAGTCTGTTGTGCTGCCACTGCCCTTCCTGCCTGCTCAGTGTGGTCAAATTGTTGCCTCTGCACCCTCCTACCTGCCTTCAATTTTTAGATTCTGTGACCCTGGCCTCTGCCGCTCAACAGTATCCTAATGAACAACTAGATTGCTAACATTCTATATTTATTACAAAAGTGTGGATTGCCTGACGTCATCTTGATGTAATAAAAACTGTTATACCTAGATCATTTCCGTTAGAAATTACATATATCGGAGGGTCTTATATGCATCAAAATTATGGTTAGTGCTCTAAAAAACTAAAATGAGGACATATTTTCTGAATTTTCAAATAGGGACAATGCACTTTTACATTTTTGTTATCTTTATGTTTTTTTATCCAGCTGACCACTTGATTAAATGTTGCACTTAGGGGAGAGGAAGTGGTGTTACTTCCAGAGCTGCAGACTTTGCAACTGGGGAACCAGGTTGGAGTTTCTGCTTCAGCTCCTCATTCTGTGACGCCGGTCAAATCACTTTATCTCCCCATGTTTACAACCAAAATGAATTTGTTCTTGTGTGATGTAACCAATGCTCATGTAAAGCACTCCAATACCTGACGAGTCTGCACTATATAGAACTGCAACACACACAAAAAATGAAATGTGTTTTGCACACTTCTGTCATTGGGCTTCATGTGGGCTACATCTGGGTGATATTTGTGCTAAATTTGGGCTCTTTTTGTCTCTAGTGGCCATCTTGGGAGACTTATTTGTTATAAAGTTTCCTAATTTCCTCATTTACTACAGTCTCCTCAATAGGAAAAACTTTCAGTTTTTCACTTTGTTTCCATCAAGAAGGCAGTCAGATGTGTCACACATTTGCGATAAATTCTGAATGTTAGCACTCTACTTGCTCATTAGATCACTGTAGTAAAGCTACTGCTCACCAGGGAAGTCTGCTGCTGGTATTCAAGGTGCACGTTTCAGTCTGCATGTCAGAATTTTTTTAATGAAATAGAAGAGGATTTGAGAAGTCAAAATGTGCCCTAATTTTTCTTTCTGCAGCACTAATCATAATTTCTATGGCAAAATTACCCCCCTCATTTTGTTCCTTTGCTAATTAAATGTTTTAAGTGTTACCACTTTATTCCAATCAAGATGGCTTCAGGTGTTCCATACTTTTGTCATAAGTAAGACTGTTAGCGCTCTAGTTGTTCTTTAGAACACTCTGGGACATTCTGTCATTGGACTATACTTGGGCTACATCTGGGTGACATTTGTGCTACATTTGGGCTCTTTTGTCTTTGGTGGCCATCTCGGGAGACTTATTTGTTATGAAGTTTCCTAATTTCCTCATTTACTACAGTCTCCTCAGTAGGAAATACTTTCAGTTTTTCACTTTGGTTCCATCAAGAAGGCTTTCAGATGTGTCATACATTTGCCATAAATTCTAAATGTTAGCACTGAAGTTGCTCATTAGATCACCGTAGTAAAGCTACTGCTCACCAGGGAAGTCTGCTGCTGGTATTGAAAGTACAAGTTTCAGTCTGCATGTCAGAATTGTTTGTAATGAAATAGAAGAGGATTTAAGAAGTCATGCAAATTGTGCCTTCATTTTTCTTTCTGCAGCACTAATCATTCTTTCTGAGGCAAAATGAACACCCTCATTGTGTTCCTTTTTTAAATAAAATGTTTTAAGAGTTACTACTTTATTCCAATCAATATGGCTTCAGGTGTGCTATACTTTTGTCATAAGTAAGGTTGTTAGCACTCTAGTTGTTCTTTAGAACACTCCAGGAAGCTGCAGTAGAACACAAAGGAATCAACTGAAATTATCTGCCCTTGTTGGTTGTGCATGTTTTACTGAGAATGTCAGACTTCTTTCTCACATGGCTGAGAAAGATAATATGAATTTACAGAAAATATACTCTCAGTTTAGCTTATATATCACCTTCCAAACCTCTGTGGGAAAAGCATGAGAAAATAGTTTTCTCTCAAGCATGATTCATGATATCCCAGCAGAAGGCTTTTTCACATGCTAAAATCACCTTAGAATACAACACAATTTCTAAAATGAGTATGGTACCATCAGCAAATGATTTATAATGTAACTAATGTCTTAAAACCTTCTATTGACTGCAATGCTTTTTAATGAGGTGCTATCATTTATATTGCTGCCAAGGTGGCTGCCAACACTTCTTGGATGAAGTGCTGACAGACAATCAGATCTCATAATGAGATGCGTCGTTAGGCTCCGCCCAGAGATATATATATATATATATATATATTTCCTTTAATATCTAAAAAAACTACTGAACAGATTTACACCATTTAACAAAAAGGCACAAGTTTGAACCAAGGACTACCTCTTTGCCAAATTTGGGGTAATTCCGTTCAGCAGTTCAGGATGTAGCTGCGACTAAAGGTTCCTATGGGAAATTGCATGGGTAAAACACGTTTTAGGATTCCCCTTTTTTCTCGGCCCCTGCTCGACGAATCACCCCCAAACTTTCAGGATAGGAGCAAACAGCAGCGCCCCACGAGTTTTGACAATTTCGCAAAGATTCATCAACAGGCGCCAAAGTTATTGCAAATAGAATGCTACGGATTTCCTATGGAAAATAGGTCCTAACTATAACTACCTACTGGCGACCGCCAGTAGGTAATATATATCTGCTCGCACAGTTTGGAACAGTCTCGAGCACGCTCAGGGTCGCTTGTTATTAAGTGTTTATTTCAACCACATACTAACGCATAGTAATCTATTTATAGCAGATGCCATTATTTGAAATTCTGAACTCGAACACTTGTTAACATATTTATTTCATAAGTGAAGATTATTATTTTTAAAACTGTTTATTTTTTGTAAAATCTAATACAACTTTTAACTAGAAAAATACGCAGGAAATTGAGAAAGGAAAACCATACTTTGGGGCCAATTAGGTCTGAAGGCGACCGCGGCGGAAAAGCGGCAGGCGGTCTTCCCGTCCGTCGATGACCCCCCAGCCATCCTAATCTGGCGGGGGGTCTTTACAAACACCGCAGCGGTGAATGCGGATTCACCGCAATCATAATCGGCCCCTTGGAGTGTAGAAAATACTAGGTACTATTATAAGAATGCTTATGGTGTCTCAAACTGCACAAGATTTTACTCTGCCACTTCATCAAGCCTTTTTACAAATATTTTGCAATCCCTGTCAACAACTCCAAGGGGCAGATTTACAATTATTTTTACACAATGCAGTGCAGCAATTAAATTTGCCCTACTGTATTGTGCCAGAGGAAAACAAAGAGCACAGAGCAAAATCTGCTAAATTTGGCCTGCTGCTAAATTCAGCCCCTGTGCTGGCACTTGGAGCAGTGTAATTTAGGCTCCAAAATTATTTGATACAATTTTACAATTATCTACTCATTGTATTCACTATGTTTCTTAACTTCCTTTACATTTATGAAGCATTTAAAGGTACTAATAATCATCCTAGGGATTAGCGGTTTATATACTAGTACACTAATGTTCAGTTGAAACATGTAATCATATCTTCTTTTATTCATGTTTTGCACTTATTCTTAAATGTGTACTTGTGCATGTATGATTATGCATTCGAAGTTCATATTGACTTCTGAGTTAACTTAGCCTGACTAAAGGCCTCAAGCGAAATGCATTTAGACTTGCTGGTATATTTTTCCTTTCTTTTTGCTGGTGCATTATCATGTTTCTCAATAGGTAGCGAAAGGAATATTGTTTGTTAGACTGTGGATAGTGAGGCCTGAAGGGAAGAACTTGGTAGTGAACATGGAGAATTAATGGTCAAAAGAGGACTTATGTTCATCATGTAGCAAGACAGAGAATATTCAAAGTTAGGGTTTACATTCTTGATGCGATGGGAAACTTAAGGGATGTTCCAGATTCTTCTCTCGAGTAGCAATTTGATTGGTTCCTGGTGGTGCGAAAGGAGGTAAGGTTGTTTCTGAAAACTCCTGTTATTTTAATTGGTGTTCCCAAATAGAAAGATTATTTTTAGATTTGGCGAGAGACAGGCCTCTCTGCTCACCTTTTCCTGCAAGTGGGAAGCTTTAGGCTCAACTCTTAGGGCCATATTTATAGCCAAGTCACGTAATTGAGTGCAGCAAGTCACCTTGCTGTGCTGCACTGTGTTACAGGGAAAGAGTAGGATTGCACCTTATTTAAGACAAACTAGCGCATTCCTGCCTTTTCCCCTTTTGGCTGCCTAGCATCAATGCAGGCACTCTTGCACCGTGGTTGCAAGGACTATTGCTTTTGCTTTTATGCAGTAAGGAGTACCTTCCTGAACAAACATCCCATGAGGCTTTTTCCTCTTTCTATGCAGCAGCACAGAGAGAAAGAGGAAAAAGCAAGGAGAATTAAACATATTTGTCCGTGTTGTGCCTCACCTGGGGAGGAGTAGGTTTTTGGTGCATTCCCAGGTGTACCACTTCTAGAAAATCTGGGAATTCATCAAAACCCCTGGATGTTGCATAGAAATACCCATGCCTCACCTATGGAAACACCTCCCTAGCGCAGAGTGATGCAACACAGCGATTTGCACTGCATTGCATTACTCTAGATTTATGAAGCCACTCAGGACTACCAAAAGTGGCCTCACATCTCATTTTTAATTTGCGTCACTCCTGCATCACATTGCATGGTGCAAGAGCGATGCAAAGGAGCTCATAACTATGCCCCTTGTTTCCTTTTCCAGAACTTTTCCAGAAGTCTATATCTTGCTGACACCTTCTAGGCTACCTATGTAGAAATAACAAGTAGATGGTCCTGTAGTCGGTCTATGTTTAAGAGAGAAGGGAAGTTTCTTTATGGAATACTTATTTATTTTAATTTGTTTCATTATTGTTGTAGCGGTCACTATTCTGTATTTCATTTTAATTCAGCTCAATCTGCTAAGAAACTTTAGCTTGCCTGTTGTATTGCTTTATTTCTAGAACCTATTTTTGTTCTGCTAATTTACTGGATTGATTAGTGTCCTAAAATAAAATCCATTTAACTATATAATTGGCAATTTCTGGTCCTTGTTGTGGAGTCATATTGGCTGGACAAGCCAGAAATGTGTTGTTGCTGTCTTCTCCCTTCCTGTGCTTCAATTCAACCAACAAAGGTCAAGACGACTAATGGGGAAAAATCTTTAACAACTTAACTAAAAGTCTGCAGTTTAAGTACTAGCACATTGTCACACTTAGGTTGCCTTGCACAACACACAGCCTTGCATTATGAAGCAGAGGTGAGTGTGTGCTGTCTAGAATAAGAATTGTACTGATTTAAGTTTAGTCTACTTCAAAAAGGTAATTGTTTTTTATGCAAACACAGGTATAGTTATCTTATTATAACAGGCTTTGCTTCAAAACCTATGACTGTTTGACATACTCCTATCAAAGAACATTCCAATACCACCCACTGAGGTAAAATTAGAGCAAAGCATTTCTTTTTATGCTGAGAAAATCGTACCATAGTAGTGCAAAATATATTTTGCACTGGAATGTAAATGCTGATGTGTCACTTGCTGTCATTTTTCACCACTTTGTGACAGCTCAAAGCTTTCATACATCTTAGCCTAATTATGAAAATGTTATACAAAACCACATTTCTGAAGAAAAAAAACCCATCCAGAACAGGCATGCTTGCCAGAGGAAATATTTGCAACACACCTACTTTTATGGACACTACTATTTCATTTGTAGCGCTTTGTTGTGGAAACCTACCGCTCCTGCAAGTAAGGAAGTGAATGTGGGAAACTCTGTTGAAGAATGTGTGATTTGCCTTCTTAGTTCAATTGCAGGGGCAAGATATCATCCACCTCTAAGGAACAGCCAAATAGGAGCTAAACATAAACGCGGGAATATAATCTTCCAGGTGTGTGGTAAGGAACAAATGTGCTAGAAATTAGACTAGGTGCCCTTGCTCAGAAAAACAGTGGCAGTACCATTTTAGATGAGAGGTATGGTGAATGCATACAAATGCCTTTCAATGTGGCTAGCAGCTAGACACATGGGGCCCATTAAGATGGCGGGCGGACTTTCATCCGCCCGCTACCATAGCGGTGCTGGGACCGGCTGACAGATGTGCCGTAGTCATGCACCACTGATTAGGATGTGATGGCCACCCTGTCCTTCACATTCCACAATCTTGACATTGTGGCGGGTGCGGCTGTAAGCAGCACCCACCGCAATGCCAAAATAGCATGTTGTGCATTGCCATGCATAACGTGACAGGCACTGCACGCCACCTTGTGCATGGCACCCCCCAAATACAGCCCCCCCACCCGGCGCCCGCAACGGGCCCCCAAAGGAATTCCCTGCCAGCCTTTCCATGGCGGCATCGCCACCATGGAAAGGCCTTTGAAAACACCCATCCTAATATGGATGGCGGTGCCTGGTAGACACCGCCACCATATTAGTGCCCAAGTCCACCCGGCCGGCAATCGTAATAATTGCCGACCGGTGGAAAAGCGGCAGGCGCACTTTGCGTCCGCGGCGATACCGTCGCCATGATAATATGGCGGGGGTAAATCAGGTTGTGATGACAGGGGGATCGCCACCGCCGGCCGGGCTTTGGCGACCTGCCCTCCATCATATTCACCCCCATAGAATCCATCATCTTAGATTATCAAGTGACTTTGTTTGTGTCAGGAATATAGTTTGTAGAGAGAGGAGGATGATATCACTACATTTGTTTGTAGGGATTTCACCTTTGTTTAACTTCAAATGCTAGCAGACAAGTGTCCTGTCTTCCTCCACGGATCCTGTAGCAGGATACATGAAACTGGAGGTATTGACATCACCTTCGACTTAAATAGTCACTGTTTGCTGCATCATAGACACTTCACGTCTATCACCACAATAGCCAAACATATTGGATCAGAGAAGAACTTTACACTGACATAGTCTAATGTTTTTCAACATACGTCTCAACGTATTTCAGGAAGTGCTGGATACAGCATATGGCTTCTGAATCCTTTGCATGAAGAGGTCAGACAGCCTTGCAAAATAAGTTCTTCTCTTTCATGGGGGTGTACAATGTTATGTTATGTTAAATGTATTTATAGAGCACACGAATACCCAGAGTTGTCTTGGCGCTAGCTCGAACAGAAACATGACCCAAAAACTCAGATATTTGCCTATTATCAGAATGAGCATGAGGCTTTGTCCAATGTTCACGAAGAACTGAATTGCCACCTTTTTAAGTCTTTCCTGAAGACAAGCACATTGTTTAAGGTTTTTAGATAGAGCAGAAGGGCATTCCAGGCTCGAGATGCGCTGATCACATAACTTCCTATCCACCATTGGGTGAGTTTAAATTTGGAGATTAATACATTAGTGGCTGCAGATGATCTCAAGGTTCTCAATGGCCTGTACCACGCACATTTTTTCTTTAGGTAGTCAGGTCTGAAACCCTGCAAGGCATTAAAGACAGTACAGATGATCATAATTACTACTTTCTATCTTAGTGGCAGCCAATTTAACTGCTTTAGTGCCCTGGAGGCAGATATAAATGTGGGAATGCCTAGAAGGAGCTGTGCTGCTGCATTCTGCAGAATCTGCAGTTTATTGAGATGTTGTTGTTGCGTATTGCAATATAGACTATTACAATAGTCAAGTTTGGAAAGCACCATAGAGGTGACTACTGTTTTTGCAGTGTGGTCGGAAGAAAAGGTAGGATTATTTTCAGCGTCCTCATGGTGTAACAAATGGAACTATAGACCAAGTTTACCTGATCTCTGTAGGTAAGTCTGTCATCAATGATCACCACAAAATTAAGGGTTGGGAGGGTTCCTAGCTCTTGTGGCCACCAGGAGTGGGACCAAAAAGACAATGGGTTCCCAAATAAGATTACCTCAGTAATACCTGAGTTTAGCTTTAGGCAGTTGTTGGCCATCAAAGCATTGACTGCCGGTGTACCGTCCTGGAATTTGGAATCTGTGTCAGAATCATGCTCACTTAAGAAAACAACAATTTGTGTGTCCTCCACATATGACATGAGTGAGAATCTGAACTGCCTAACATCTAATCAGATCGGCCAACTGTGACACATTAACATTAAACAGAGTCAGGCTCAATGACGAGTCTTGTGGCACTCGGCCAGGCAAAGAGAAAGGATTGGAGTAAATTCTTTTAATGAAACGTATTGTTTTTTCCTGACCAGAATAGATTTTAGGAGGGCAAGAGCTACTCCTGTAATTCTGATGTCAAATAATCAGCCTGTCAGCAGCTCATGATTAGCCTTATGAAAATCTACCGACAGGTTGATTAGAATGAGGGCCACTTTACCTCCCTGGTCAAGGGTCTCCCTGATCTCCTCCATCGCCTTGATTAAGGCTTTCTCAGTGCTAAGCACGCTTCTGAATGTACATTGTGTAAGATCCAGAAGATTATTATCTTGGACAAAGGCGGCCAGCTGGAGATTCATTATTTATTCAACACTTCTCAGCCAGATGGGTCACACATGTAATGTAATGTAATGTAAAAAATACTTGTATAGCGCTGCGTACACCGGATAGGTTTCATGGCGCTTCGACGGTCGGACTCGATCAAAGGAGAGTGATTAGATGGAAAAAGCTTGTGTAAACAGCCAGGTTTTCAGCTGTTTTTGAAACTGGAGGTGATTATTTGTTGTGCGTAAAGACAAGGGAATTTTATTCCACTCTTGAGGAACAAGGGTGGAGAAACGCAGGCCCTCGTGTTTAGCACGTCTAAACTTAGGGGTGATCAGTAGATGTTGGCTGGGTGACCGCATAGTGCGGGGCGGTGAATATTTCCTGATCTTGTTGGAGCTGAACTTGGGCCCTGCTCCAAGTAGCGCCTTGTGAACCATGCAGGCCAGCTTAAAGACACTACGTTGTCTCACCGGGAGCCAGTGGAGTTGTTTCAGCATTGGTTTCACATGCTGGCGCACAGGAAGTTGGATAATAAGTCTGGCCGCATGGTTCTGGATCAACTGCAGACGCTGTACTTGATAGGCCGGAATACCGGCGTAAAGGGAGTTTGCGTAGTCCAGACGGGAGATAATGAGCGCCAGGACGACCAAGGTAAGCACTTCTCTTGAGAGAAAACTTGTTATTTTCTTAATTTTCCGTAGGAAGAAGAAACACGTCGACACTACGGAACTGATCTGAGGATTCATCGATAAGTCATTGCTTATCATTATCCCCAGACTTTTTACTTTTAGTACTGGGACGGGCGGGGAGCCCCAGGATGTTGGCCAAAAGTTAGAATTCCAGGCGTTGAGGGTCCCTCCGGTCAAAATGAGCTCCATTTTATCAGGCATCAGCTTCAGCTGATTGGCGCTCATCCAGTTGCTGATGTAAGTCATAACAGCCTTCAAATTGGACTTGGAGGAGCTGGTGTAATGTATGTTAAAAATTAGTTGAAGGTCGTCCGCATAATTAAAAACCTGGACTTCCATCTCCTTCAACGCAATAATCAAGGGCTGCAGGTACAAGTTAAATAAAAGAGGGGATAAAGAGGAGCCCTGGGGGACTCCACGTTGGAGTCTTCCTTTTTTTGAGCAGAAATTGCCCAGGCGGACTGATTGGTATCTGTCTGTCTGGAAAGATTGGATCCACTTCAGTGCCTAGCCACCTACCCCAGCGCCGCGGACACGGTCGATCAAGATGTTATGATCGACCGTGTCAAATGCCGCTGACAAGTCTAAGAGTATCAATGCTTGAGGAGAGTGCTGATCTACGCCCGCTCTTAGTTTGTCCAAGACAGTCAAAATGACTGCCTCTGTAGAGTGGGCTGGCCGGAAACCCGCCTGCTGGGGATCAAGATGGTTTGACTCCTCTATAAACAATTCAGAAAAGGGGGTGGTGATGAACAGAGTGTCTGAATTAAGCAGACCACTCTTACCCAGTCCAAAGATCAGGGCTTGATCCATCACCGTTATTTAGCTCACTGCCCCATCCCAGCTCAGAACCTGGCTATATGCAAATTAGTCTGTCCCTGGCCCAGTGCATCATGGGAACAGGGCAGACCAAACTACCAAGCCAATTCTTCACCAGAAAGGAGACAAGCTTCCGGGGACCGGTTTCTGGCATTTCAGCCGTCGTCGGCCCGGCTTGCTTGAATCCTGATGGAGCAGTGAGCAAGGGACTCATGTCTGAGTATACCCTGCCACACCTATAGTGGCCAAAAACGATTCAGAAAAGGGGGTAGTGATGAACAGAGTGTCTGAATTAAGCAGACCACTCTTACCCAGTCCAAAGATCAGGGCTTGATCCATCACCGTTATTTAGCTCACTGCCCCATCCCAGCTCAGAGCCTGGCTATATGCAAATTAGTCTGTCCCTGGCCCAGTGCATCATGGGAACAGGGCAGACCAAACTACCAAGCCAATTCTTCACCAGAAAGGAGACAAGCTTCCGGGGACCGGTTTCTGGCATTTCAGCCGTCGTCGGCCCGGCTTGCTTGAATCCTGATGGAGCAGTGAGCAAGGGACTCATGTCTGAGTATACCCTGCCACACCTATAGTGGCCAAAAACGATTCAGAAAAGGGGGTGGTGATGAACAGAGTGTCTGAATTAAGCAGACCACTCTTACCCAGTCCAAAGATCAGGGCTTGATCCATCACCGTTATTTAGCTCACTGCCCCATCCCAGCTCAGAGCCTGGCTATATGCAAATTAGTCTGTCCCTGGCCCAGTGCATCATGGGAACAGGGCAGACCAAACTACCAAGCCAATTCTTCACCAGAAAGGAGACAAGCTTCCGGGGACCGGTTTCTCGCATTTCAGCCGTCGTCGGCCCGGCTTGCTTAAATCCTGATGGAGCAGTGAGCAAGGGACTCATGTCTGAGTATACCCTGCCACACCTATAGTGGCCAAAAACGATTCAGAAAAGGGGGTGGTGATGAACAGAGTGTCTGAATTAAGCAGACCACTCTTACCCAGTCCAAAGATCAGGGCTTGATCCATCACCGTTATTTAGCTCACTGCCCCATCTCAGCTCAGAACCTGGCTATATGCAAATTAGTCTGTCCCTGGCCCAGTGCATCATGGGAACAGGGCAGACCAAACTACCAAGCCAATTCTTCACCAGAAAGGAGACAAGCTTCCGGGGACCGGTTTTTGGCATTTCAGCCATCGTCGGCCCGGCTTGCTTGAATCCTGATGGAGCAGTGAGCAACAAGCTCAAACAGCCAGCCACGTGGGCCTCCAGTATTTTGCTCAAATAGGGCAACAAGGAAATCGGCCGATAGTTACTCATCACCTGAGGTTAGCTCCTGGTTTCTTTAAAATGGCAAGAATTTCCGCATTTTTAAAGGGTTCGGGGACCATGCCACTACTGATAGAGGTGTTGAGCAGATAGATAGGGGGGTCAGGGCGTATGCGAAAAGCTTCCCGCAAGATGTGGGGTGGACCACTATCGAGGGGAGAGCCCGACTTGACTTTGTTGATCAAATCGAGAACGTTTTCCATGGAAATGGAGGGAAACTGATTTAGGCCAGCTTGGGTTTGCCGTACTCCAGATGGCGCCAAAGGGAGGATGTTCTGTGGAATACTGGACTTTATTGTAGCTATTTTGTCAAAGAAGTAGTGATTTAGTGAGTCACACAGTGATTGCGAGTGAACTGGATGCACAGTGACTCTCTCGGGACCTGTCAGTTCTTCAACGATGGAAAAAATCTCTTTTGCTTTACTGCCAGATTTTTGAATTTTTAGCGAAAAATAATCGGTTTTACAAGAGAGGATAGACCGCTTATATTCTTTGAGAAGGACCAGATAAATTAATTTGAATTCCGGAATGTAGTTCCTTCTCCATTTCCGTTTCAGCTTGTCTGAGTCTCAGTTTAAGTTCCTTTAGGCTGGAAGAGAACCATCTTTGAGCATCATGAGCCCTTTTGATTTTTATGGTTTTCAGGGGAGCTACTTTATCACTGGCCGAATGTAGCCAAGATGTGAGGTTCCTAGTCTGGGTGGAGAGAGAGCCGGTGTGGGTCGGGGGGACTGTGTCCGCTAGAATGGAATGAAAGGACTCCAGGCAAGCCCTACTCCAGTTTCTAGCTTGCGTGCTGACTGGCTTCAAGATAGAAGAAGCGGGGTGTCGGAGATTGTAAAAGTGATCAGGTAGTGGTCGGACCAAGTACAAGGAGAGACTGCCAGCTGGGAAATGGTCACATTTTGCGTCCACATTTTATCGAGAGAGTGGCCCTTGATATGCGTGGTGGTTTGTACGTGCTGCCTGCAGTTTAGGCTGGTGAGGACTTCCGTGAATTCGCGTGAGGCGTAGCATTCATTTCTGTCTTCGGGCCAATAATTGAAGCCCCCTAATATTAGGACTCTTGAGTTATTAATCACCAGTTGCGCGATCATGTCGCCGAATACCTGAGGAAATGAGGGCATATGTTTGGGGGGACAGTAGGTAATCACGCAAGCCAAGGAGGTATTGGGCGATGCTAATTTGATTATCAGGCTTTCTGTAAAGGGTACCTGCCAGGTGGTGAACAAAGAGAATTGATGTTTGTGGTTGATGATTACTGCTACACCCCCACCCTTTTTACCGGATTCCCTGTCAACGTGAATTATGTAGTAGGGATCCGGAAAAGCTGCCAGGATGTCGGGGATCAAGTCAGGGGACAGCCATGTTTCTACCAAGAATAGGATGTCCGGCCTGTGTGTATCTATCAGAGAGAAAATCTCTAGCTAATGTTTCCCAAGGGATCGAGTATTTAGGTAATAAATTTCAAAGTCACTAGACTTCTTTGTACAGGGCCCTGGCGCTTGTTCAGCGACTAGTTTAGTAAAACTTGGAATAGTGCTATGTGATGGGAAATAGTCCGAGCAGTGTGAATTGGTGTTGTGGGCCAGTATGCCCTCGTGTCCTAACACTCTCTTTGAGGTGCTGTCTAGTTCGTACGTCCCCTGGAGGGATCTTAATTTGGCTGCAGAGTAAATGATAAACCGGGCATGAGTGCTGGCCCCTGGCCCTGGTGTGCCGCGGACGGGTGCAGACGGGCTCGCCTTCGGCGCGTCGCCGGCGCGCCCGCTGCACGCGTCCACTGCGCGTTGGCCAGCACATCGGGTTTAATGGGGGATATCGGTGGAAACACTAGACCGCTTCCTCCACCGCAACCGGTAGTGTGGAACGCAGGGCTGTCGGAAAGAGAAAGTAGAGGACTCCCTCCACAACAATCGAGCCTAGCTCGCGGTGGACCGGGGAGGGTGAAAGAGCCCCTAAGGTAGAAATAGCAGCAGTGACCGAGGGCGCAGCTAGCGCTTCAGTGAGCTAAGGAGTGCCAAAAAACAGACACTTGCAATCTACTTTAATTTTTTTTTTTAAAGAATACAATTTCGAGTTTGGCTGGAATCACGCAAAATCAGACACACAGTTAAAAACAAAAGCTTGACCACTCACAATGAAAGCCACTAACCATGTAATACATCTGTAGCTGTTGGTGTCCGTGGGACTAACATAGACTTTCTTTAAAAGAGGCTGTACTGATATTACCTACCATTGAGTGAGAAAGAAACGTATGACATACATGTGTGAGTAGTGTGGCTCACTGGTTAGAGGCGGCAGGACCAAGAGCAGAAGTCGGCCCAGGACCAGGGTTCAATTCCCGACGCGGCAGGGTCGTGGACCTTGGTCAGCGGACCCGATAATTCTCGCTTCGGTGCTTACTCTAATTAGGGGTTCCACTCGGCAACTCTGGTCATTAGCTTGCCTAATCTCCACAACGGCCCCACCAATTCCAGGGATGCCTGGCTCCACCTTGGGGACTCCCAGCAAAGGACCATCCCACAGGGAAAGCCAGGACGGGTTCCCCAGAGTTATACAGCGCCAGGAAACCTATGGACGGGTAGCAGTGCGCTTTACAAGCTCAAAAACATTTACATTTACATGTGCTAGACAATAGCGGTAAGATTGGATGCAATTTTTTCAGGTGCATGTTTGGCAACCGTAGTGGGGCAGGGGTCAAGGGGAAAGCTGAATATAGATTTGATGAGAGAAGTGACCTGCTCTACAGTTGTATCTGCAGAATTGGGAAAAATCTTGTTGTTTGGCAGAATGAGAAGGAGAGGGCAATTCCTCATAGAAAGGAACCTTAATGGAGGAAAGCCTGTCGTAAACTTCCTTAACTTTATTTTGAAAGAAACGCGCCAAATCGTTGCAGAATTGTTGACCACTGTAATCAGCTCCCTCTGATTCTTTCCAGCTCAATATCTTTACAATTTGAAAGCGTTCTTTTACAGAGTTCATGGTGGCTTCTATTTTTTTGTGTAAAATATAAGGACTTTTCCCTCATTATCAATGCTTTATAGTCGGCCAGTTCGTGTTTATATTTGTCTATAACAAGATCTGGCCAACCTGGGACCTAGTTTCATCTTATAACATCAGTCGAGCTTTAGATCATACCCGCCTATCCTAACTCTTCTATCTAACCTCAGTATATTTGTTGTTTGGAGGAGAACTCCAATACGTCGCAATACGAAATTCTTGGAACCAGAAAGACAAAGCCTAGAAGTTAAGCACTCTGCAGGCAGATACGCAAAGAGACATGCTGGCCGGTGACCGGAGCCTGCTCCTGCTTCATAGGAGTGGGCTACCATTGCCAGTCTTTCTTCCAGCAGGCAAGGAGGCAAAAAGACAAGGAGGTAAAGCAGTACAGCAGTTGAGCAGTGGGCAGGCGAGAGTCATAATCAGGCCCCAGAGGTACAGGGTGCAGTTGGGTGTACCGAGCCACGGTGAGTTATTCACCACTGTGGACGGTCGAGGGCCTAGAGGCACAGAAGCTGCTGGTCTAGGGACTGGTACAGCTTGCACTACAATAACTCCCCTGCACCTCTTCTAGTGCCCCCTTTCCACTAGTCCCCACAGCCGACCATCTTGTTCAATGCTCCTCCCTTCCCCTGTTCCCTGCCTGTGCCCAGGCTCTGCTCACAGGGGCCAGCTTGCCCCCACCAAGTGTCACCCTAGATGAGTGCAAGAGGACCACAAGCTTATAGGACCACATGATATCCACAGGAACCAAATGCAAGCTGCACTGCTCCGCCTTCATGCTATGGTCTAAGGCCTAGAGAACTCAGAGGGCATAGAGCTTGGCGTAGAGCAAAGAGCGTAGCAAAAGCCAGGGAGGCTCCCAAAGACAGGGACCAGCAGTGGTCATAAATAATTTTTCTCGATGTCTGTCTTAGTTGTGTGTGTCCCACTTACCTCTCGAAGGAGGCATCATCAACAACCATAGCCCTTCACAAGTCATTGCAGTATCTACTGCGACATAGCTGCACTGCAGCATTTGCAGCAATCTAGCTAAATAGCCTATACCACCAGCCTTTCTGCCCAGCTCCTCCGGAGCCTGTTCAACAGACAGAAAAGGGAGAGCTTGTGCCCCAGGGAGCTAGCTGCCTCGGTTTGCTCCATAAGGGGCACCGCCTGCCAGAACAAACAGTGGCAGCAGAGCCAGTCAGTAAAACAGCTGGACAGATGCTCAGTTGGGCGGCAAGGTTTTTCATCTGCCTGTTAGCCCCCCTGGCGAAGGCGGCTCCTCTGTCACCAGCATTCCTTTCCAGCCATCTTATATATGTTCCCTCCCTAGCCCGTGTGTATTGCTCTAAGAGCCCAAGGACTCGCCCACGCAACGGAACTATGAGGAATACCAGGCAAAGAATCAAAAGGAGAGCTCAGCACAGCCAGCCTAGAGATAGGCAACAGGACATTGAGTCCACTAAGTTGCCATCCAGTTCCTGCTACGCCAATCCAAACTCAAGCACACAGGACCTAGCCTAGATTCTAGGGGGCATTACCTTTGAAGGAGGAAAAACTAACCAAACTTAAAGATAAACTACTGCTGCCAAAAGTCCGAGTCACATGCAACCTCTTACCGTGCCTTTTCTTATGCAAACTGCCACCTCTCCCCCTCACCTTTATCAAGTAACTCTGGACTCTGTTCACATACAGCCACCATGCCTCTCAGCCACACAGCCTGCCACCCCAGGTTAAGGTCGGCCCCGGCATCATCTCCGAACAGAATTACATACTACTACTTCAAAAGCATCTCGCTCAAACCCCAGCCTAGTGCAAAGTCTAAAGAGGCTTCCCAAAATGAGAGAAATAGGCCCTCAAGCACAACCAACACATAAAATGTAAGCAATCCAAGCAACACCACATCATGCTGTTGGCAGCATGCCAATAGTTCAGGAGGATGCTGAATTCTCCACACATATTAAGATCAGCTGCACAAGAGACAAGCTCCTACATATCGATAAACAGTCCCGGTATCCGCAGGTAGAAGTAGTGAGTGAGTCATTGCCTCATCATGACTCCTCAGCTTTTAGACCTCCCACCTCCCTGAGGTGTGGGCTTTTAGACCTCCCACCTCCCTGAGGTGTGGGCTTTTAGACCTCTCACCACCCTGAGATGTGGGCTTCTCAATGCCAGATCCTTAATGAAACATTTAGAGTGTATCAATTTGATATTAGAATCATCGAGAGAGTGGGATGTCTTCTTTATTATGTAAACCTGAAGTGCCACTGAGTCAGCAGTGGATCTAGGCAAAGTATGCCCAGTGGGATTTAATGCTTTCCATAAAGCTCAGTAAAATAAGAAGGGGCAGTAGACATTCTTCATCACAAAAAGTGGGAATTTTCCACCTTAGCAATTGAGGAATCCGAGAGCGTGGAAGTGTTAGAATGTTCCTTGCAGACAGGTAGCAGTCATGCCTTTTCACGGGCATTATGCTTTAGACTTCCAGATTCCCGGACCTCACACGTGCACTCCTTTATAGATACTCTATCTAATATGGCTCTTGCCGAATCCAACTTTTTCATTCTTGGAGAAATGAATCTATCGGCTGAAGGTGACCTGCCTTCTTCATGTAAAGAACAGTGAAGTTCTTGTGAAATCAACAGATTACAACAAGTGGTAATTGTCTCCACTCCAGTTCAGTTCACAAGTACTTTATTTGAACATTAAAAGCCATAAAAGTAAACACTTAAAGCGCATTAAAACTTCCCAGTACAGTTCAAACACTGAGAGAGAATTCACTTGTCCAATGCAGAGAACCTATCATACATATATTACATGTACTACAATTAATTAAGGAAACACATTTTAAAAAATCAAGCAACAAAAATCAATACATTAATAAAAATACGACAAAATAAGATGCATAACAAAGAGTACTTTATTAAAAATCCCCTTAATTATACATTTAAAATATGTTAAAAGAGACCTGTAAAAAACGTCCATGTTTAAAGATATTACGCAGCTACTGCAAGGGCATATTCCTCCTAAGTCTCATGGGGGCATATTACCAACAACTAGCGATATTTATCGCTAAATGCGCTTAGCGACTTTTTTTTATCGCTGCCTATCGCTGGATATTTTAGCGGAGAAAACATGCTATTAGCAACGTTTTTCTCCATAGCGCTAAAATATCCAGCGATAGCGGCGTAATGCGAGAATATCGCTGAGAATATAGCGATATTCTCGCATTAGCGACGAAATGCTCTTAGCCATGTTATCCACCTCCCATTGGATAACATGGCTAACAACTGGTCTGAGCAGGTGTTAGTTTTTGGCGATAGCAGGAATATTTCCATCGCTACGCCAGCCTTGTGAATAGGTGATAGCGATGTTTTCGACTGCTTTCAGTCGCTAACGGTTTGGATATGCCCACTTAGCATGTCATTAGAGATAAATATCGCTGACATGCAAAGCGGGCCCCAAACCGCTCGCTATCGCCTTCAAGCTGTTGCTTACTGCTGTTAGCGACAGCTTGATAATGGGGCGATAGAATTTTCGCCGCTTAGCGGCCGGAAACGGGCGAAAACGGCCGCTAAACCAGCGAAAAGTGCCTATCGCCCCCTTGATAATATGCCCCATGGCCCCTACCAGAAATCTTACAACCACCAAAGCACACAACAGAAGAGGGTAACATTTGCAGAAATAATAATGCAGGCCTTACTTGGACGAAGTTGGCCTCTCTCAGTAATGGCAGTATGCATTTCTTACGAAGGGGCATAGAATCCACAAAAGAAAGTAAAATGCAAAGTATCCTGTTCCGAGAAACTATCACAGGGGCACAGCTTTAAGGTACCTGGCATTGAGTAGCCCTTGGGAAAGGCTAAAATCCAGGATACCTGATTCAACCGAAATCTTGTTAACACAAATCGAAGTTGTGCGTTGGTAACTAATGACAAGTAGTGCTGTAACTGTGTGGTCAAACTTATAGTAACATACCCTCTCACTGATGGCTTAGCTAATTCCTGGCCCTCCCTGGTCACCTGCTGCCTCGCCAGAAACTTCAACTTGACCTCCCTGATGGCTGCCGGACCCAATAGTCTGGGTTTGCTGTACATATCTGGACAGCCCAGCTCCCTCATTTAATCCCTAATATATTTCAAACCACGGGATACGAAGCGCCCTATCAAGGGAAATGCAGTCCTCTAAGACCATCTGGTTCAGGGTGGTAGAGGGACTCAACCAAATCCTCAACCAAAGTACCAATGGTGCAAGAGCAATGTGATCAGAGATGTACCCCAGGCCAAGCTCTTCTTGCAAAATAAAAGCAGGGGTACTTGAATAGACAGCAAGGAGGCTGTGCATACATTTATTCTCAACCCCCTGGCTATCCCTCACGTCCTTATAGGCCATACATCACTTCCATATGTCGCCATGGGTATACACTTTTCTTTATAAACCTTAAGTAGGGCGTGTATAGGTTTAGACCCCAACCTTTTGGGAAAATCCCATACAGCGCCAATGTGTTCTTTTTTAGTTGCATTTGTGCAGCCCGGGTGGCTCCACTAATCAAGGAGGACAGAGCATGGCATAAACTTACTAGGCCTGCTACTGGATCTGTTTTTCATTGTTTTTCATCTTTCTAACTCCTTTGAACCTAGGAATCCCACAGAAATGAACAATGCTACCTTTGAAAAATAAAGATTATACTAAGTCGACTTCATTATTGCAATGCTCCTCTCCTTGGAATCCCTGAGTATCTGTCCAGGACATTGAAAAGAGTTCAGACAGCTGCTGCTAAATTTATATTAAATTGACCCCGAAGATCCTCTGCATTGACTGCCCTTAGAGAAATCCACTGACTTCCAGTGGAACATAGGATCTTCTTCAAGGCTGTCTGGATTGTGTTCAGGGCTCTTCAGAACAAGGGCCCGTGCTGTTGCAACATAGACTGAAAAGATACGTCCCTAGGAGGTCCTTACGTTCTGCAACCACAAACCTCATTCAGACACACAGGTTCCGAAAGGTCCAACAAGGCAGACAAGCCTTTTCCATACAAGCCACTCAATTGTGGAACAAGCTTCCACCCACTTGGATGTGTTGAGCTTCAGGAAAGCTTTGAAGATTTTGTTATTTCCAAAGCCGTAGATGCCTGCAGCAGTATGCAATTCGCTGTCTCCCCCTCTAAGCTATCTTACGCCTCAGCGCCAGAATACGAAACTGGTCTCAGTGCGCTTTACAAATGTTATAAATAAATAAATGCCTAGGGAATGGGTAGCATCTTCTGTTACAAGTAGTTAAACCTATTAAGGCCTGTCTTCATCTTCATCCTTCAGTCCCTTGACAGGGGTAAAACCTAGTAAACCTGTCTGCATTGCTTGCAGAAATGTCAATCCACAGCAACCCAGCCCAGCTATTAAGCGATCAACCTTGCTCAACGCCCGGCCCAAGATGTTATCAAGAGTGTTGTGGTAGAAAGGGTGCTGGAACCTGAGGACCCACCTATTCCTTCGAGCCAAATACCTGACTCTTCTTTGCACCAAGGCTCCAGACCAACCCAGCAGACTCCACAATTTGGACCAGCCACACCCAGCACCTTTTGGTCCCAGCAAAGAAGAAGGTAACTGAATCCTTTGAACTAGGCGAAGACGTTTTAGGGCTGGTGGACTTATACCATCTGCAGGCCTTAACATATCCAACCCCAAAGGGCCACCTAAAGAGCACTGCACAGGGCTCAATATTTGGGGAGCTCACACTCCAATCCCAGGAGTGGAGCAAGCCTTATATGGACATCCTCAAAAAACCTCATACACAACCTGTACTCACCCATATGAAAAACCATGTGCTGAACGCTCAATATAGTTACAGGAGCCTTGACTGCACAGAGCTCAAAACTAGATGATTAATCCGAAACTATGTGCAACATAGCAACTAACGTTGCAACGATCGATAGAATGTGAGCTATGGAATGAGCAGTGACACACACAGTCAGGAAAAAAATCAATAAAAGAACTCTGCAATGGCTCAGCAATTTTGGCAAAACAAGAAGTTCCCGAAGTAATTAAATCAATATGTGCAGACTGTAAGAAGACTCTATATCCAGAAAGTCCGCTTTCAGCAGAACAGTGCCATAGTCTGATCACCTTCAGAACTCACTCTAGGCAGGTCATCAAGCAATCATTCTCCAAAGCCTAGGTGCCTAAAAAGTGATGCAAGAAAGCAGCTGCATCCAGACCAGTAGTCCTAACCACAAATAACTCAAAATGAGAGACGGAAAAACGTGCAAAGCCTCATTTATTTTCAATCGTTAAAAAAGGCATTTCCAAAATAGCTAAAAAAAAACAGCAGTACTGTACATCATGGAACGCTCATCATCTGCCCTACCAAGGAATAGCATGGAGGATGCCTGATTAAACCTAGCAGAACGAAACGTTCAGGTTGCTCAAGGATCAGATTCTCCTGTCAGCCCCAATGGACCCAGCTGGAACCTTCTGCGGAAAATCCGGTGCAACCTTCAATGCAAAGAACACTCTAACATTCAGCATTTCACAACATGCCCAAGAAAGGTGGTATCAACCGCTCTCTCTCTACAGGGCTCCGTAGACACCTTGTACTTTCTAGCACACACACAAAGTATAGAAATAGAAAGCCCACGGGCTCCTAAGTAGCCTTCACTACCCAGACCGACAAACTATCCATCAATTTTGTGATATCCTCCATCATGGTTCCACAACAAACCCTACAAACTTTAGCAACCAAGCCAGCAATAAAATGAACCAACGAATTGATGGGTCCTAAACAAGAGCGACTTCAACCTGCAGCCAGGGATGCAGACTTTGCCGTCAGCAAGGATGCCACCATAGCTAATTCTGGTCTCTTGGCATCACGAAGGCAACTACAGTGAACCCCTGAAGCAGCTCTCCCGCAAGAAAGATACCCACTCAGGATTTCACTGTCTCCTCCAAAAACAACCAAGCGGATTTTTCTTCAAGCTGGGACAACCTGCAGGCCATCAGAGCAACTGGACCCTCACTGAAACCAGTCCATCCTATAGGCCGACCTGTGAATGCAGCTGGTCTCCTTTCTGATGGGACAAGCCATGTGGGGACTTTAACTCTCAATAAACAGTTCATGGCAACAACTTAATTCCATAATTCTTTTTGCACCAATGTACTGCTCCAGAGGCCACCATTGCGTCTTAAACAGAGGCAACTTAATAAGGGCGAACGGCGTATTGCTCGGCCTCAACAGAGTGCTGTCTACAGACTTGCTCCAAGTAGGCTTTAT
Organism: Lissotriton helveticus; assembly: GCF_964261635.1. NCBI lineage: Eukaryota > Metazoa > Chordata > Amphibia > Caudata > Salamandridae > Lissotriton > Lissotriton helveticus. Next base: position 1,512,749,375 of record NC_136061.1, on the reverse strand, counting down.
CTCATCCTAGACTCAGAGGGGCTTATTTACAAGCCCCTTGCACCACTTTTGCGTCACTTTTCCCATGTTAAAAGTGACGCAAAAGTGGTGCAAGGGGCTTGTAAATCTGCCCCAAAGGGTGCTAGAGAAGCGACGATCCTGGTGGGAAAACAGAACCATCATCAAAGCGATCCTAGCAAAAGTGGCCAGACTGTCAGGTGAGGGAATCTTTGTCTTCGAAAGAAAGGTAGAATAGTACCCCAAGCATTCTTGAAATACCAGCGGATGCCAACATGGCACTGATTGGGAGGCATCGGTGCTCACAGACTCACCTCAGGTCTGCCCGCGGCCCAAATTGTAGCTTCAACCCACAAAACCTACGTCTAAAAATACAAATAAAAAACAATATCATCTGAGGACTACAAGCATCGCCGGTCAACAGCAATCGACTCAGCATCATTCTCGCTCCAACTTCAGGTCCTTGCACGGACTGGGACCAGTCTATAGCAATCGTAAGCTGCTGTGCTGCCATAGAATCAGGAAGGTAAAAATGGGAGGTCGTGCCTTTTCATATCTGGCCCCCAAACTCTGGAACGGCCTCCCTGAGTACATCCGGGAATGCACGAACCTGCCCCAATTCAAAAAATGGCTTAAAACCTGGCTATTCTAATCTGCACGCCAATGACTGCTTGTCCTTCTCAGGCACCGAGAGATCCCCTTTGGGATGATTCGTGAGCTTTACAAATGACTTAAATAAATAAATAAACTGAGCTCCCAGGTGACCACACAAACTGGCTTGGCTACCAGCTGCCAAGCAGGAAGCACCTCATAACATTCTGGAATTTTCTTTACAGGATAAATGCTCTGCTCATATTGAAAGGGAGCACAGATTAATCAGTTGGATTATCGCCACTTGCAACCAAAATTAGAGGATAAAGAATTGGTCACTTGCGTCAAATCTCATTCAATTTGCTGTTTTGAAGAGACATTGATGCTCAGTGAAATCAAACTCAAGTGGCTCTCTGCAAGTTCCTCACTGGCAACCAAAAGAAATAAGGGAAGAGCAAAAGCAGTTTAAACAACCTGGGATGCACTGAGTTTTCCAGTGCAGGTGGAAAGCAAACAGGAAAATGGAAGAAAATTAGCCATGACTCATGGGTCCTGGTCTTGGTGGATAGCTATATTCAACGAGGTAAACAAAAACTGCTTACCAGCAATACATCTACCAAGCTCTTATATTGACAATATGTGTAAAGGGAACTGTCTACAGCTAACTTGGGCCAGGAGGAAACACAGCCCTCAAATTATTTTACTATGCGAGGATTTTAACACCAAGACAGAAAGATCTATGCTTGACCAAGTCAAGATGGAGGAAGGGAATTAGGATCCATCAGATGTGGAGAGGAGTTTAATAATTTCATTTTGCTGAACAACTTCCTTAGTTTCAATGGCTGCATCCCCTCGAACCACCCGGCACAGCGCACTTTTAGATCTGGCATGCGGCAGAGCTTGATACTCTACATTTTGACTAAGCTGAAGTCATGGAGCCAAATGAGTGATATGACATCTTCCAGAAGTATCGAGACTGACCATGATCTGCTAATTGTCACATTCATGCATTCTACTCCGGCCCCTCTACTTGAAAATTCTCCTGCAAAATGGCCCCAGGAAATCTGCGAGTAAATTCCAGCTGGAAAAATATCACTTGGCACCTCCATCGCAGCAATCACACACATGCCACGGCCTCCCACAACTTCTGACTTCAAGAAAAAAAAATATATATTAATAAATATTTTATTGACTCCAAGTACAAAGGGGTTTTCTAGATGAGGAGGAAACATCCAACCCATTCATTATAACGACATTTTCCACATGAATGAAAGCAACCCATTTTGGGAGCCAGTGCTCAGTTAAGCCCAACCATGGAGTTAGACCTCCGACTATTGCAATCAAAATAGAGTGGTACGACTCCGAATGAGAAAAAATAAGCAGGCTTTAACAGTCCCATTAAGATCCAGGCATCTCAAGGACGAGGGGGAAGCCCGTCTGGAATCAGTGAAACAGGAATACTAGTGCCATATCAAATTCAAAAAGAGCCAGGTACCTCTTCAAGCCTGGACCTCCATTGATAATGAGCTAAGAGACAAGGTCAATACAAGGTTCTGCAATCTGGTTAACTGGGGATGTGATGGCCAGCCAGCAACATGAACTCAGTCACCACACGCAGGCCTGGGCCAAACATTTAGTAGAAATGTATAAAACCACAACCAGCAGCAATAACAATGCAAAGTCTCCCTCCCCGGCCTTAGCAAGATAGGCTACTATCAGAAAGACCTGCAGACACCCCCGGCAGAGTCTTTAAACTGTAGGAAACTCATTCACGAAGGCCCAGGTGGCGTGCCCAGCGATATCTATCACAATCACCCATCTAGACAGACACCTGTGCTAACATCAGTGCTCAATGCAGCTTGGAAAGCCGAGGTGGTGCCGGCCTTATGGACATCGACAATTATAATTCCGCTCATCTATATACAAAATGACCCAGGTAACTATTCCTCATTCTACAGTGCTGTCAAAATCTGTTGAAAAGCCCTACTACTTCCCAGACTGAGGCACCGGGTCAGACTGATTTGCATATGGCCATGTCTGAACTGGGGTGGTGGAGTGAGCTAAAGAACGATGATGGATTAAACCCAGATCAGTTGACTGGGGGTGAGAGTTTGATTTGCGCAATTGTTCACCCTAAATTGGCAGGGTAAGCCCAGACGTGGGTCCCTTGCTCACTTTGCCACTGGATTCAAGATAGCCTGGCTGACGAGGGTTATGAACCCGAAACTGGTCCCAGGATGCTTGTTTCCGGTCCAGGGAAGACATGGCTTGGCAGTTCGGGCTGGACTGTTCCCATGAGGCACGGGGTCAGACTGATTTGCATATGGTCATGTCTGAATTGGAGTGGTGGAGTGAGCTAAAGAAAGATGATGGATTAAACCCAGATCAGTTGACTGGGGGTGAGTGTTTGATTTGCTCAAACCCTCCGTCCATCATCCCCTTTGGTCGCCCTTTGGTGCCGGCCTTATGGACATCGACAATTATAATTCTGCTCCTCTATACACAAAATGACCCAGGTAACTATCGCTCATTCTACAGTGCTGTCAAAATCTGTGGGAAAGCCCTACTACTTCCCAGACTGGAAACCTGGGCTGAGGAAAAGAGGATATAGTCAGCATTTCAGGCAGGATTTAGAAAAGCCCATAATACGAATGCCCAAGCTAAGAGGCTATATGACATACGGCTACATGAAGATAACTTCGCCAGAGTGAGGTACACAGGGGAAACTCACTGATCTAATCCCTGTAGGTAGGGGAGTACACCAGGGATGCCTACTAGCGCCCATGCTCTTTTCACTTTATATGAATGGCATTGTAGGATTTTTTTCCCTAAAGCCTGCCAATGCTCCAACTCTAGGCAGGGACAAGATCGTGACCCTACTTTTCGCAGACAATACTCAGTTGGTATCTAAAACCCAGATTGGGCTCCAGCTACTCCTAGACAGATTTAAATGCAAAAATATTTATATATATATATATATATATATATTTGACATATGCCTAAAATGCTCTGATGTAAAAAATACAACCTTGTAAATGACCTTTATCGATCTCAAAACTGCCTTCGACTCATTGAATAGAGCTATCCTGTGGCAAACTCTCCACCAACTGTCAGTGGCATCGTAAATCATGAGTAAGGCAACGCATCGCAAATTGCTGCGTTGCCTTACTCTGCACTCAGGAGGCGTGCCATGGGCATTGCAGTGGGTTTTGCCTAGCAACACCGATGCTGCCCTGGATTTTCAAAGTGTTGTAAACCTGGGGAAGCGCCAATTCCGTACGCCTCCAGAGGTGTGGCATAACGAGTTTCTTAAGGAGTGTTAGTACTCTAAGGATTTTGAAAAGAACAATTTTGTACTAGTCCTATATTTTTAACAGTATGATTGGAAATGTATTATATTAAGTCTGCTGAGCGTCATTTTAGGAGTTAGCAGTTGGTTAGGTCAATTACCATCACATGCCTGAGCTCTAATAAGACCAACTTATTTATGCTCCCTGAAAGGAACATGAAGTATTATTTGGGATGTGCTTAGTTTTAGTCTAACAATCATGATTTTGCACATTCCTTACAGAAACTTGGGGGCATATTATCAAGACAGGCGATAAAATGATCACCGTTTTAGTGGCAGAAAACTGCCGCTAAAACGGCGATAATGGGCTTGATAATATGTCCTTGTGAATTCCCATAGCAGCCCAGGTTCTGGTGTTAACCTGGGCTGCTATGGGAATTCACAAGGACATATTATCAAGCCCATTATCGCCATTTTAGCAGCAGTTTTCTGCCGCTAAAATGGTGATCATTTTATCGCCTGTTTTGATAATATGCCCCTTGATTTTTATACACGTGGAAAGTTAGAAGAAGTATTATCTAGGAGGTGTCCAGTCCTTTAATCGAGATTTTGCACATACAATTAAATGGGATCACAGGTGATAAGAGGCTGCTCTTCGCTTACCCCTCGTTTCTTATTCGTTCCCCTAGGTCAGTTTTGATAAGTGTGTTAATACCGTTAAGATTTTGCAACGGTCAATTTTGTACTAGTTTTATATTTTTAACAGCATGGTTGGAAATCAATTATGCTAAATCTGCCGAGTTTAATTTTGTGTACCAACTTTATATCTCTGACTTGAATATGTAAAGCTGAAACAATAAAGTTTACTTTAATTTGCAAGAGTAGTCCGATGATGTAATCACTTGCTTCCTGCTCATATCCCTTTCTTCTTTTTTTTCTTGTGCCATTGCTTTAAACTTCTGGTTGGAGGGTTTTGTTCATGAAAATTTTAGTATATGCTACATTTCTGTTGATTTAATAGCTGAATAACTCTTGAGGCCTCTTTGAACTGCGTCTCAGCACTCTCTGATTCAATTGTTACTGAATCGCTATTGAACAGCAGTAGATTAGGAATACTTTTTGACGTGTTACGATATACCTGTGTGTATGGATAATTATCAAAAATAATGTAGATCGGTTTCTTAATGCGCATACGCATTTGTGTTTTTATGCAGGCAGTATTTAGGGTACCTAGCAGGATAAACATAGGGGGATATTATCAAGAAACGGAGTTAAAATTATTGCTGCTTTAGCGGCAGAAAACTGTAGCTAAAGCGACGATAATGGGCTTGAAAATATGCCCTTGAGAATTCCAATAGAAGCCCATATTCTGGTGTCAACATGGGCTTCTATTGGAATTCTCAAGGTCATTTTATTAAGCCCATTATCGCCGCTTTAGCTGCAGTTTTCTGCCGCTAAAGCGGGGATAATTTTAACTCTGCGCTCAATAATATGCTGCATTGTCAAGTGGTGAAAGACGTAGGTGTTGTGCAGTTACCTTATTAACTGTATCCTGGCCGTAATTAATTTAAGGGAGATGTGTTTTTACTTTACTTTTGTTACTTCAAAGTATTAAGAGACGTTTCTCTACTATCACCTAAGGGGTGATTTCTTCCCACTTTCCTTTTTAACTGGAGTCTCTCACTCTCTCTTAATACAGTGAGAGAGCGCAAACTGATTTAAATGTATGAATACATCACACTTACCTGTAATAAGCACAAGTCATGAAGAGAAATGCCATGAGTGCTAATAGTATTTGCAAATATATCCTAAATGTATAGCTAATGTAGAGATTTAAGTAGAAGTGGAACTAATACAGAAATGTGTGACATTATATGACTTTATTAGACGTGATTATATTTGAATCCATGTCGTGAAGCTGCTAAAACATAAGATGGTATGCGGTTAAACGCAGAACGTGGTAGGCCTCAGGGCCAGAGCTGGAGGGAAAGGGAAGGTGGTTCTTTTCACGACATAAGATTGGTTTAAGGTTTTTGGTCATTGCATTAAAGAGGCCATGATTTATAGAAATGTTTACTTAATAATAGAATAAGAGTATTAACATGTTTTAATTAAATGAAGAAGTTGAATGCTATAATCATAATGAGAAATATTGTAGGCCTGAAATGTTTTAGCATTGATTTACACGTACATGTCTGGGCTGAGAAATGTTGCAAGCCTTTATTTCTTTTAGAAGTATATGAGAGTTGGGTTCTTGGCTACTGATATCTGTCTGCAACAGGAAAGAGGGGATCCAATTATAAATGAATGAATAGAGGTCTGTTTAGTAGACGGCCCAGACATGGAGGAGGGTTTTGGAATGTTTAAGGGGTATCAGCGGGCCGGAGAAGAATCTGAGAAGCAAGGTCAACTCTAACGTCTGAGGCCCAATACAAAGCATCATGGAAAAAGCCTGAAGTTGCACCACGTGAGGGGCGTTCCACAAGGGGCGTCTCAAATGTTGTTGACTGTTTTGTATTAGGGACAGCACCCCTGGGTGGAGTTAGAGCAGAGACCTGAGGACCCCTAAGAGAGTGGATGGGTAGGCAGAGAGGGGTCATGACTGGAGAACTTTAGGTTTTCACCAAGAGACTTAGAGTGAGTGACTTCCCTTGGGGGTCATTCACTGCTGACACCTTTGTTAGGTTGGGATTTGGTTAAGTAGGGATACCATCTAGAACAGGGTAGGGACGCCTAACCTGTGTGTTTTTCCTCCAACCTAAATGAAGGAGAGATATGCGTCTATGCTGATAGCTTTGCTATTCTTAGAACTTGTGTTAGTGATTTCTGTTGCTCGTTTGAGGGCTTTCCGAGAGCACATGTATGTAATTGGACCTGTGTATCTCGTGAATCTCATTCTGAGATGCCTGTATTTGCAGCTCATTATATCTTTACAATAAACTTTTGAAAACTAGAAGTTGTCCGTGATCTTTGAGAGTAGAGTCCTTTCTTGGGTGAACTAACTTGGAAATAGGTGCACTTTCTTTCCTTACAGACAGGCAATAAAGGTTCAGTCGACCAGATCGAGGTTTGGATCAATAGATATAAGGTATCGATCAAAATCTCGCCCTTTCAGTTGGTAGCAGAGGATGGTTGCCTTCTTGAGGACGGTGACCTAGGCCAGGTTAGCTTACCCCAAGGCCCCTAGAGATCGATGATTGGAAGAACAGCCCGCTGGAGAAGATCCGGATGACGTGAGACAGAAAAAGCAGCAGTATCGGTTGAGAGTGAGTATAAAGGGTTATGCGTGTTAGATTGCGGTGTTTTGTATTGTATCTATGTTGTAATGTCTGGCGGAGCTGAATGTCTGTAGAGTGACTGTGGAACAGGTTGTGAGCGCGCGCAACCGGTGGAAATCTTAAGTTCAAGGAGAGCTTAAGTGGTTCGGGTGTATCGGACACCCAGAGTAATTGTCAACTAGTGTGAAGGGGGTCATGAGGTACCATTGATCACCCGAGGGACCGAGATAGGGGGAACGTAAGAGTGAGTGCGTGAGTAACGGACGCTGGTCGGAAGTTACTGTGTGTGTAAGCAACCTATCAGAGAGACGATAAGACATCTCGTCAGTTGTGTTGACAATTACAGATAGACTGTGGACGTACAGTCGAGAGAAGTGACCGCTTGGTCGGAAGTAGTCATTTTTCGGTGTATGAATGGGACGCATGCATAACCGGGAGACGAGTTGAGAAAGGAGGGGTGCTGCTGCGAAGCGGAGAAAAGAGACGTCAGGTGGTGTCGCGCAGTGATTGGCTGACCGGAGAAAGACCGCGCTGTGATAGGCCAGCTAGCGAACACGTCACACAGGGTCGCGACGTGATTGGCCGACAGGAGAAAGACCGCGCTGTGATAGGCCAAGCTAGCAAAGCCGCGACAGGATTGGTGGATTGTCATCAGGAAGTAAACAGAGTAGCGAGGCTGGATTTTGTGCGCATAATTATGAAGTGTTTTAAATGGTTGAAAGCGTTGTTTAAGAAAGAGAAGCGGGGATCGTATGAAGGGGAAGAAGCCCCGCCGGAGGGTACGCCAGCTCGTTATATGGCAGTAAATGTTGGGTTGCATACGATCCTTTGGATATCAGAGTGGAGTAAGATTACTGAAGGAAATGAGGAACTGACGTTCCCGAAGTACGGGACGTTCAGATTAGAGGTGTTGCATCGATTGAAATCAGTCATGACCTCAAAGAGACCCTTGCCTAGACCAACTCAGTTTGAAGCTCTCGATGCATGGCTTAGGGCAGCGCATGAAAGGAATATGAACAGACGACAAGAAAGGGTGAAACGATCGGTAAGAGCAGTACAGGATGCCAGGTGGGATGCAGATGCTAAAAGATGGAGAGTGCATAATTTGGAAATAAATAAACTGTACCCAGTGTTAGAGGCGCCAGTAAATAAAAGCCCCATAGAAGAAGATGATGAGAGCGAAACAGAGGATAGCCTGATAAACAGATTATTGACAGACAGGCCACCCCCGTATAATAAAGCAGGGGGAGAGGTCGAGAATACTGAAGGAGAAAAGGGGGGCATTGCAGGAGAGCATAGACCGCTTCCCAGTTCACAGTGGGATCCTGAGCCAAAGAAAGAGCTGTCCCAGCCTAATCAGGTGCAACAGGTAGTCGGTAGGTTTGTGGTACAAAGAGCGCCGGAAACGGAAAGTGCCACATCCTACCCATTACCAGATGCACTACAAGTACCTGTTACCATAGGTCCTATAATATCGATATATGACCAAGAAAGAGCAAGAGGGGAGGAACGGGTACGGAAGGACAGAGAAAGAGCAGAGAAGGCAAGGAGGAACGATACCACTAATTCCCCAAGTCAGATGCCGATACCCAGAGAGTGGAGTACACCGATGCACACAGCAGGGGACCCGGGGGGAGATCCTGGGGGCCCTAGATGGCCAATGGATCTGAGGGGATCGGGACGAAAATCCTTTCAAGAACTAAATGAGTACATGAAGCAGTGGGATGAGGCAGTGAAGGCTCAAAAGTGCATCAATGCTGCAGAAGCAGAAAGGGAAAGTCAGGACAGCAGAGCACGGACTCACTGCGGGGCTGGGGAGAGTAGCCCGGAGTGGGACTGTAGAGGGAGTAGGGGAGTCACCCATTGGGCCCGGAATGGAGGTAGAACAGACCTGGAAAACGGGGGCCCCGGGAATGAAGGGGTGGCGCGCCCAATACTCAGTGAAGGGGAGAGGAGAGCGCAAGAGTACAGAAACAGCTTTAAATGTCCACACTGTGTGCCCGGCACCAGAGAACTGAATGGGAGTTGTGAGAGGTCGCACCATAGTCCCTGTGATGACGGCAATGAGCGCAGCCCAGGGAATATGGGGAACCAGGAAGGATCGTATCGGATACTGAGCGATACGAGGCAAAGGGAGTGTAGCGACCAGAGGGAAAATAACAGAGAGATGTGCGGTGAGAGGAGAGAAGAAGAAGAGAGTGGGCAGAGAGAGAGTGGGGGTAACAGGCCCGTGTTCCATCACCTTCCTAGATCGGATGGCCGAGCATGGGACCTGGAGAGATGGGAGCGAGGGAGACCACCCATTAACTCTCCTGAGCCCAAACGCAGAGCTCGAAGTTGGGATGGTAGGGAGACCAGTGAGCCCCCTTCGAAAGACATATTGCGAGCTGAGATAAAAGCCAAAAGACTCGATGTCTCTAGTTTAAGGTCAGACCTGGATGACATGGTAGATGGTACCCTGCCTTTAGAAAGAATGGAAATGTATGAACAGGATGAAATACTGTATATGGCAAAAGACATTACTCGAAAAGCGAGAGCAGTCCATGAGAAGTTAGTCGAACTAGCAGGCAAATATATGGTGGATCTGTCAAGAACCAAGGCATTACAGGGTAACCACAGGCTACATTACTCAGATCGAGACCTAGATGAGAGGAGAACGATTGGGCTGAAAACACACATAAGGGAACTGATTACTGGAATAAGGACATGGAGAGCACTGGATAAGTGGGAAGAGAGGTGGTCCAAGAAAGGGACCGGCAGGAGAAGCATGATTGGTATGACACCAGGACAGCAGGGAATAGAAGCTTACCCTTTGCGTGAAGTCGCAAATGGGAACTATGTACATGTCCCTTGGAGTAGGGGAGATTTAGCTGCTTTTACCACCTCTTTCCCCAAATTACGTGAAAGCCCAGTGGAGTGGTACAAGCAAGTGGAGAGATTTGTAAAAATCTCAAAGGTCCTTTGGATAGATCTGAACACGCTGTTTGACATTGTAGTACCAGGAGATCTGTGGACAGCATGCAAGGTTAGCGCTGAGTGGCCCATAACGGAGCCAGAGAGAGATGCCAAGACTAATGGGCCGTCCGAGACTGTGATGGCAAAATACGAGAGAGTGATGACTTGGCTGAAAGAGAAAGTGCCAATGCAAGACATAGATTGGGTCAGAATAGACCGAACAAGACAGGAACCCAAAGAGACAGTACATGAATATTACGAGAGATTGCTGAAGGCGTTTAAACAGTATAGCGGCTTGGATGTAATGGATCCAAAAGACATAGGGCAATTCGTGTCCAAGTTCGTCCTGGGACTGAGACCGGATATTAGTTTAATGATTCAGCAACACTCGATTTGTTGGCAAACTAAACCCCTAGATGAAATACTGAGATACGCCAGGTACTGCTGTGATGAGATAGACTCCAAGGCTAAGAAACTAAAAGAAAAGCTGATGGTGGTACAGATGCAGGCAGCAGGGAAGGGGGGACCACAGCAACAGCAACAAGGGACAGGTACCGGAGGAAAGAAGCAGTACAGTCAGAACAAGGGTAATGAGGAGAGTTCCACCTTTAGACCTAGAATAGACATAGCTACCTTGAAGAAAACGACTAGGTGCCACCAGTGCAACGAGTTGGGGCATTGGAAACGCGAGTGCCCTTACAATGTAGAGATAGGCGAGCAAGAGATAGAGGAGGAAGAGGTCCAGAGCGCACCTATGAGAGGGGCGACGCAATACCAAGGAAAGGTGCTCAAAGGGGGGGGGGCTCCTCCCCGAGCCCAGTTCCCGCAACCTCCTCGAGTAGGGAGTATGGGTAAGACCTATAGACAAATGCCCCTGTTTGTGGAAGGGGAAGAGTGCTATTATGTGGACCCATTAACCGGACAGAGAGTGGAAAGAGAAGACTGCACCCTCGGGGCAGCCTTAGAGGTAGATCAGAGGGGACCCTATGTTGAAGCAGAAGTAGCAGGGTGCCCTACGACATTTCTGGTGGACACAGGAGCCACTAGATCCACGATCAGATCAGCTGCAGTTCCAGACCTGCCCATGTCTGGAGAGACCATACAGGTGGTAGGGGTCGCAAACAGGAGAATAACTAGCCAATTGACAGAACCGGTGCAGGTGAAAATAGGGAAGTACAGCGATGAGCACCAGTTTGTGGTTTGCGATTCTAGTCCCGTGTGTTTGCTAGGAAGAGACCTGTTGTGTAAATTGAATTGTACTATATACTGTACACCTCAGGGAGTGGAGGTATTGACCAATGATGATGATGCAGATTTCAAAGTTGCAAACTCTAGAATATGCGTGGAGCTGTATCCTACTTTAACAGTGGACGAGCTTCCCTGGGACTTGAGAGAGACAGTGGCACCAGAGGTATGGGATTTCACTGGGGAAGAGATTGGATTGGTCAAAGGGGTGGACCCAGTGAAAATTATAGTGAAACCACATGCTGAGTTCCCAAGAACACCCCAATATAAATTGACTCCAGAAACGATTGCAGGCATAAAACCCGTGATCGAGTCCATGATTAAACAGGGAATACTGAAAGAAATCGTGGGTAGTCCATGTAACTCCCCGATTATGGGTCTACAGAAACCAAATGGGAAATTTCGGATAGTGCAGGACCTTCGAAAGATTAATAACATAGTCGTTTCATGTTGTCCAGTGGTACCGAATCCATCAGTGATACTGTTTCAGATTCCATTCCAAGCAGAGTGGTTCACTGTGATCGATCTTTGCCAGGCTTTCTTTTCGATCCCTTTGGACGAAGATAGCCATTTTCTTTTCGCATTTAAGCTGGAAAATCGCGTCCTAACATGGTGTCGTATCCCTCAAGGGTATACAGAGAGCCCATCGATCTTTAACCAGCTTTTGAAGAAAAATCTTGAAAGTCTAGTGCTGCCCCAGAAGTCAGTTCTGGTCCAGTACATTGACGACCTCCTTGTGGCGTCAGAAACAGAAGAAGCTTGCAGGGAAGACTCCATTGCTTTGTTAAATCACCTAGCTGCCAATGGGCATAAGGTATCCCCGGGAAAATTGCAGTACTGCCTGACAGAAGTGCAGTACTTGGGACACAGAATTGAGAAAGGCAAACGAAAAGTGTCACCAGACAGGATAGAGGCGATCATGAAAATGAATGCGCCTCAGACCCAGAGAGAGGTCAGGATGTTTCTAGGGATGGTGGGTTATTGCCGACAGTGGATCGTGAACTTTTCACTGAAAGCAAAACCTTTGCAAAAACTGACGCACAAAGAGGTGAGTGATCCGGTACCATGGGACAAAGACTGTTTGATGGCGTTCCTACAGTTGCGAGAGGACCTGTGTCGTGCTCCGGCATTGGGAATGCCTGATTACAATAAACAATTTTTTCTTTACTGTTGTGAGAGAGAAGGTTGCGCGTTGTCTGTGTTGGTCCAAATCCATGGGAATGCCCGTAGACCAGTTGCTTATTTCTCGGCTACTTTAGACCCAGTAGCCGCAGCGTTGCCCGGATGTCTCAAATCCGTTGCTGCAACGGGTGTCAGCATTGAGAGATGTGAAAATATCGTCATGGGGCACCCGTTAGAGGTGTGCGTGCCACATTCTGTTGAACTGTTGATGACCAGGACCAAAACACAGCATCTGACCAACAGCAGGCTCACGCGCTATGAGCAAGTTATTCTTGCTGCAGAGAACGTGACCCTCAAGAGATGCTCTGTTTTGAACCCTGCTACATTGATGCCACTTCCAAATGATATCGAGGATGATGATGAATATACAGACCATGACTGTCTCGATGTGACTGAACTATGCACCAAACCCAGACCCGACATCGTAGATGAGCCACTGACCGACCCAGACGAAGTTTTCTTTGTCGATGGCTCATGTGTAAGAGACGAAGTTGGGCAGTTGAGAGCAGCGTATGCTGTTTGTACAATTGAAGGAGTTGTGGAAGCAGGGTGCCTGGAAGGAGTAAACTCCGCTCAGGTAGCCGAGATTATTGCCCTGACACGTGCTTGCTTAGCAGGCAATCAAATTCGAGTCACCATCTACACCGACAGCCAATACGGGTTTGGGGTAGTTCATGATTACGGGCAGTTATGGTCTCAAAGAGGGTTCATGACTTCTTCAGGCTCTCCCATTCGCAATGGAGAGTTTGTGCGCCTGTTGTTAGAAGCATTGCAATGTCCAGCAAGTATCGCAGTTGTAAAGTGCATTGCACATACCAAAAATGAGGACTTTGTTTCGAAAGGCAATAGATATGCTGATGAAGTTGCGCGGTATTGCGCAGAACAAGGTTACTCTTTCACAGAGGTGGAAGTGGGTGGAATAAATGTAAGAACTGAATTAGCCATGATACTGGAAACTGTTGATACTTGGGATGAACTGTCAACCATGCAAGAAAATGCTCCTGATTCTGAAAAAGAAACATGGGAGAAGGCAGGATGTGTAATGGGTGAGACCCATTTTTGGGTCTCAGCAGACGGCAGAGCAGTGTTGCCCAATGAGATGGTGAGTCCAATGGCTAGACTCATACATGGTCCAGTACACTTAGGGAGAGATGCTATGCTGAGAGTGTTTAGACAGACTTGGTACAATCCTAAGTTTAGAATAGCAGCAGAAGCAGTGTGTCAGCGTTGTGTGACCTGCCAGCAGCTGAACGTAGGAAAAAGAACACCAGTTGCACTAAGTCACATAGGAAGGTCTGGAGGTCCATTCAATAGAATGCAGATAGATTTCATTGAAATGCCAAGGTGCAACCGCCTCCGCTATGTCCTGGTGGTTGTTTGTGTGTTCTCCAGGTGGGTTGAGGCATACCCTACACGTAGGTGCGACACCCTCACAGTGGCTAAGTTACTGCTTAGAGAACTTATCCCTCGTTTCGGGGTGCCGGCCTTTTTGGAATCAGATAGGGGAACACATTTTAACAGCGAGCTTGTGAAGATGATCTGTGTAGCACTGAATATTGACCAAAAGCTCCATTGCAGTTACCGACCAGAAGCCTCAGGAATTGTGGAACAGATCAATGGAACGATCAAGTCCAGAATAGCTAAAGTCTGTTCCTCAACGACCCTGAGTTGGCCTGATGCCCTGCCATTAGTCCTCATGAGCCTTCGCAGTACCCCAGACAGAAGAACAGGGTTGTCACCACATGAGGTGTTAATGGGGAGAGCAATGAGGCTGCCATCTATTCCAGCTACTGCACTGTTAAATATCACAGATGATATGATCCTGGACTATTGTAAGGGGCTGTCTGACGCAATGCGTTCTGTGTCTCTTCAGGTACAGGCTGCCGAGGTTCCAGCGTGCCAGGGCCCTTGCCATGACCTGTATCCTGGGGACTGGGTCCTGGTGAAGAAACATGTGAGAAGAAGCTGCTTGGATATTCGTTGGCGTGGGCCCTACCAGGTCATCCTGATCACCAACACAGCTGTAAAGGTGGGAGGCCTGCCCAATTGGATCCACGCGTCACATACGAAAAGGGTTCCAGCACCTCTGGAAACAGCTCCTCTCTCGGATGGACGTCCAGCTGAGGACCAAGAAGCCATAGAGGGGGCTAGCCAAGCTGTAGAGGTGCCAGCGGAAGCAGGGAACGAGTCTGACCAAGCTGAGGACGGTCAGTACAACAGCGAAACAGAAGACGCTACAGAAGGAGAAAATAGCTGGGAGTACGAGTCTGACTCTGACAGGTCTGAAAGAGAGCGAGAACAGACCAGAAGGAGAAGGAGTAGAAGGGCACGTGGAGAAGCTAATTGGCCGCAAAGAAGGAGCTCTAGCCTGAGGTCAACTCCAGAGTTAACCCTTCCTCCGATATCAGAAGACTCAGACCCAGAAGAAGGTGCTCAGGGCGCTGAAGCACCGGACCGAAGAAGGTCAAGAAGAGTGCGTGTGCCTAACAGAAGATACTCCACACCTGAGTGGACATATCTGGCGACAAATGTCTGTGAAACCGGAGACAGGGAGGATCCGAGCGGTGGTGGTGTCCAGTTCTGAGCCCATTATCACCGTGGAAATACGGCTGTTGGTACCCGGTGTCGAACAAGAAGGGTCACTAACATTCGTGCTCCCCAGACCTCCCCGCCTCAGCAAGTTAAAACATATGTTTCTTACAGAATTGCAATTCCCCGACTTTGGTACAACGATAACAGCACATGAAGAGCACACTCTTCGCTTGGAAATATTGAACTATGCTATTGAAGCTGCAACCACAAATCTGATAGTCGATTGTTAAAGGACTTTGTAAATAAAGCAAGCAGAAAAAGAAGATTACCTAGCGCCCAGGAAGCAGAGAATTTTAGGGAATCCCTTGAGTTGATGGAGAAGGGCTAGGGTTGTCTTTTTGAACTGTTAAAGGACTTTTGCGAAGAAGGTTGTCAGCCTCCAGCTGTGTGGATTCTAAAGACAAAAAGGATTGAAAAGAGACTGTAAAGGAACGAGAGGAAAAGAACTTTTTGCGGAGATAAAGAGAGAACTATATAGTCTGACGAAATGGAGGCCGGCACCCCGAACCGCAGAGCTAAATGTATAATAGGTACACTAATAGTAGGAGTGATAATATTAATAGCTTTAGTGGTAACAATTTCTTATGTAAAGGGACATGAAGAAGAGGTAAAGGTAACTGATGCGAATTCTGCAGAAACGCTTACACCTACTGTTGCTGGTGAGAAAAGGGAAAACACTCAAGAGAAAGCGTTATTGGCTGCAGAAGCCCGCAGGTTACATGTAGACGAGTCCCAAGGAGACTTTAGGTCAAATGCTTATGCTAAACTTTTGTATGAATACGTGGATGCCATGGAGGTTAAGGATTGCTACGTCTGCATGCAGTTGCCTGCGTCTGTAGATGAAGGAATTCGATATCATCACCTCCCGCTGACATATGGCATTACATGTAGCTTAGTGCTTAGTATATTTTATGAGAGAGATAGTTTTGAATACTATTTCTCTAATTATGATTCTGTGTTGCCAGAAGTCCCGAATTATAAGCAGATGAACAAATGGGATTACTGGAAGAGTGAAGACAGATTGGCCAAGTTCTTCATTCCTTGGATTACCTTAGATACTTCACATGCCCGTAGAAATAACCTGACATGCAAGGTGTCAGAAGTCGAGAAGAAGTTCATAGGGCAGGTGGATGATCGTTACAGGAGACAAAAGATTTTGAAGAAATCAGGACAAGGGAAAATAGATTGGACCGAGGAAGAGAAGTCACACAAGAGAAAGGGTAGTAGTGGTCCAATAGCTTTAGATAAAGCGCAGAGAGGAAAGTTATGTCTTCACCGAGCCAAAACGTATTATGAAAATGTATACGTGGGTGAAGTTGACTGTGAACATGCTTTTAATTTAGAGTACTACACTAAGGATTTCCTGAAGGGAATGCAAGTGATTCCAAATGTGTATTTTGTATGTGGAAGAAATGCTTACGTGAGACTACCTGACAACTGGTATGGATCATGTTATTTGGCAATTGTCTTCCCCAAAATATATCATGCACAAGACTTATTGATCATTGAGGGCCAGACATCATCGAGGGGAAGGAGAGATTTAGGCGATGCAGAAATGGTTGGAGATGTCTTTGGAGCTATGTTTCCTCTTTTGGGAATAATCCTTAATGATGTTAAAATTAGACGACTGGCAACAGTTGTCGACAGGTTGTCTGCCAGTACTGCTCAGTCCTTAATGCTGGTAGAAGGAGAGATGCAATCGATAAGGGCTATGGTTCTTCAAAATCGTCTTGCATTAGATGTCCTATTAGCAAAAGAGGGCGGAGTCTGTAAGGCTTTGAAGGTTCAGGAATGTTGCACTTATATTCCAGACCTTTCAAAACCCCTTGAGAAAGTTATTAAGAACATAACTAATATTCACAAGGAGATCGAAGACTTGAGTAGAGAAAATGTCTGGGAAAAGGTGGGCCACGGAATGAGTGCAGTTGGAGGGTGGTTTTCCACCTTAGGAAAAAGCTTTGTATGGTATATCCTAAAGCCTATCATCATAATATTGATCTGTGGGATAATATTGTGGGGATTGGTGAGGGTATTCAAATGGTACAGAGCAAGAAAGGCAGAAAGGGCCCAAAGAGAGCAGCTGCAGAGATTGGCTGCCATACAAGATAATCAGTACAGGAGCCTGAGAGCTCTGGAAGCGCAGAGAATGCCAGCAATAACTGCAGTTTAAATGTTAGTGATGACCCCGAGAGGTCATCAAAGGGGGGAACTGAGAGAGCGCAAACTGATTTAAATGTATGAATACATCACACTTACCTGTAATAAGCACAAGTCATGAAGAGAAATGCCATGAGTGCTAATAGTATTTGCAAATATATCCTAAATGTATAGCTAATGTAGAGATTTAAGTAGAAGTGGAACTAATACAGAAATGTGTGACATTATATGACTTTATTAGACGTGATTATATTTGAATCCATGTCGTGAAGCTGCTAAAACATAAGATGGTATGCGGTTAAACGCAGAACGTGGTAGGCCTCAGGGCCAGAGCTGGAGGGAAAGGGAAGGTGGTTCTTTTCACGACATAAGATTGGTTTAAGGTTTTTGGTCATTGCATTAAAGAGGCCATGATTTATAGAAATGTTTACTTAATAATAGAATAAGAGTATTAACATGTTTTAATTAAATGAAGAAGTTGAATGCTATAATCATAATGAGAAATATTGTAGGCCTGAAATGTTTTAGCATTGATTTACACGTACATGTCTGGGCTGAGAAATGTTGCAAGCCTTTATTTCTTTTAGAAGTATATGAGAGTTGGGTTCTTGGCTACTGATATCTGTCTGCAACAGGAAAGAGGGGATCCAATTATAAATGAATGAATAGAGGTCTGTTTAGTAGACGGCCCAGACATGGAGGAGGGTTTTGGAATGTTTAAGGGGTATCAGCGGGCCGGAGAAGAATCTGAGAAGCAAGGTCAACTCTAACGTCTGAGGCCCAATACAAAGCATCATGGAAAAAGCCTGAAGTTGCACCACGTGAGGGGCGTTCCACAAGGGGCGTCTCAAATGTTGTTGACTGTTTTGTATTAGGGACAGCACCCCTGGGTGGAGTTAGAGCAGAGACCTGAGGACCCCTAAGAGAGTGGATGGGTAGGCAGAGAGGGGTCATGACTGGAGAACTTTAGGTTTTCACCAAGAGACTTAGAGTGAGTGACTTCCCTTGGGGGTCATTCACTGCTGACACCTTTGTTAGGTTGGGATTTGGTTAAGTAGGGATACCATCTAGAACAGGGTAGGGACGCCTAACCTGTGTGTTTTTCCTCCAACCTAAATGAAGGAGAGATATGCGTCTATGCTGATAGCTTTGCTATTCTTAGAACTTGTGTTAGTGATTTCTGTTGCTCGTTTGAGGGCTTTCCGAGAGCACATGTATGTAATTGGACCTGTGTATCTCGTGAATCTCATTCTGAGATGCCTGTATTTGCAGCTCATTATATCTTTACAATAAACTTTTGAAAACTAGAAGTTGTCCGTGATCTTTGAGAGTAGAGTCCTTTCTTGGGTGAACTAACTTGGAAATAGGTGCACTTTCTTTCCTTACAGACAGGCAATAAAGGTTCAGTCGACCAGATCGAGGTTTGGATCAATAGATATAAGGTATCGATCAAAATCTCGCCCTTTCAACAGTACATCATGAGTTTATTTCTGGAAGCACAAATCTGCCTGAGGCACAATAGAGGAGCACACAGAGGTGGGTCACAGTTCAGCACGTAGAAAAACAAGCATTGGAAATGAAGTAGGTCTTTCATTTGTTTGATATCGAGCTTTTGGTGTTGTAAATGGCAATGTTTTTTTACCCCTGTGTTATGGAATTTATGTATGCTGTGTGTAGTGGCATTATGTGGGTTGGATTGGAATTGTTAGCTGTGGAGGAGCATGAAGCACAAGGAAGGAGAGTTAGATGAGCAGCGTGAGGCACAAGGAAGGAAAGTGAGGAAAAGAGCAGTGTGAGGCACAAGGAAAGAGAGTGTGGAGAAGAGCAGCATGAGGCTCAAGGATGGAGACTGAGGTGAAGAGCAGCATGAGGCACAAGGAAAGAGAGTGAGGAGAAGAGCAGCATGAGGCACAAGGAAGGAGAGTGAGGAGAAGAGCAGCATGAGGCACAAGGACAGAGACTGAGGAGAAGAGCTGCGTGAGGCACAAGGAAGGAGAGTGAAGAGGAAAAGAGAAACATGAGGGACACGGAACGAGAGTGAGGAGAAGAGCAGTGTGAGACACAAGGAAGAAGGGTGAAGAGTAGAGCAGAGTGAGTCACGCAGAATGAGTGAGGAGGTGAAGAACAGCATGATGCCCAAGTTAGGACAGCAAAAAGACCAGTAGGCGGTACAAGGAAGAATGGGCGAGGAGAAATCCAGCATTCAGTACAAGGAAGGAAAGTGAGGAGGAGAGCAGCATGAGACACAAAGAAGGAGAGTGAGGAGAAGAGCAGCATGAGGCGCAAGGACAGAGAGTGAGGAGAAGAGCAGTGTGAGGCAGAGGGAATGAGAGTGAGAAGAGAAGAGCAGTATGAGGCAGAAGGAAGGAGAGTGAGTAGAGAAGAGCAGCATGAGGCACAAGGTTGGAGAGGGAGGAAGAGAAGTCAGTGTGAAGCACAAGGATGGAGTGTGACGAGAAGCCAAGTGTGAGGCACCAGGACGGAGTGTGAGGAGAAGAGCAGCATGAGGCAAAAGGAAGGAGAGTGAGGAGAAGAACAGTGTGAGACACAAGGACAGAGAGTGAGGAGAGCAGCATGAGGCACAAGGAAGGGGAGTGAGGAGAAGAGCAGCGTGAGGCATAAGGAAGGAGAGTGAGGAAGAGAAGAGCAGCATGAGGAACAAGGAAGGAGAGTGAGGAAGAGAAGAGCAGCATGAGGCACAAGGAAGGAGAATGAGGAAGAGAGCAGAAGGAGGCACAAGGAAAGAGTGAGAAGACCAGCAGGAGGTACAAGGTGGGAGAGTGAGGAGGAAAAGAGCAGCATGAGGCACACGGAAGGAGAGTGATGAGAAGAGCAGTGTGAGGCACAAGGAAGGAGAGTGAAGAGAAGAGCAGCGTGAGGCACCAAGTTCAAGTTCAAGTTAAATTTACGTTTATTTGGACCTTTGGCCCTCAAACATTACATATAATAAAATACATCTAACATTACATAATCTGTTTTAATGCTATTGGGTAGAGCTGGTGGATCCTGGAGGGTGTAGGTAGAAGCTGGTTGAGATTGGGTGGGGGGCTGTTAAGGGAGGGTGGGGGGTTGAGGGGTCTTGTTTTTCATGTTTGTTTCCTCATAAAAGCGGTGGTTATAGCTCAGGTGGGACGGCAGAGCTTCTTCATTTTCGCAGGGTCACCCTCCGGGGTGTAGGCCCAGACGCTGAGTCATTGCTATGCGAATAAGCCCTGCCGGCGAGTTGATGTAGGCAGCTGGGCTGTGTATCAAGATGCCTTCCCGCATAATAAAAATGATTTACATAATCTTAAATACACTAAACACATCTTAAAATACGATACAATTAATATACCCTCCATTCATTTAATCTGGGTGGGTTAAAAACTCATTTAAAACCATAAAGAAGAAGTGCCTACACTCTTTGCATGAACTTCCCAAAAGCAACAGCAATATCTAGTGGCTCATTTTAGTTACCAAAATTACAGCCTGAGCCCGAGACTTAATCTCATATTTACTAAAGATCGGTCTTAAAACATGATTCGAATGTCAAGAAACTTCTAGCAATCTATTAAAATATGTAACAAATCACATGAAGAGCCCAAAGTGCAAATACATCTTCCCATCTTATCAATCATTGAGCTTTTTACTACATTATTTACATAACACAGGTTTACCCCAATTTTGTCCTTAGAACCTCTCTTCTCAACCAACAATCAGGTAGCCTGTCAACATAGGGAAAACATTGTTCTTTTTTCCATGCCACAGTCATAAAGCGTACTGGGGTTTTATTCACAAGGTACTTTTGATCCTGTGCCTGCGATATTTCATTTCCCAATGCCCTTAATACCTTCTTATCACAATTATTCATGTAAGTAATGGGTCACAATTTAACCTTCATTGTGCTACACAGCTTCTTCATGATAGCTCTAGTCTCTTTTGCCCATTCTAATTCCCTATTCCGAATTTCGTTTTTACACCATTGTGATATTTTGGTGTTCTCACCTACTCCTAGGCATTGCCAAAAATAAAGAAGGGCCATACTGGCTAAGATGCCCCATGCAGTCAATCCTAGTTCAAGTCTTATGGCCTGTACCATTGCCAACAAGGGAAGTGAGAATAGATTTTTTTGATTTTCACCTTCCTCAACTTCCCAACCCTTTTTCCCACTCAAGCATAAAAGTTCCGCACCATACAGAAACTGCGGAGGTACCATGGCAGAGTAAACTTTTAACACTGGTCTATCTGACATTGCACCGTAAGTTTTGTTAAACAGTTTCAGTCCGCTAATCGATGCTGCTGTTCTTAATTTTAATGCCTCTAGATGGGTATGCCATTTCAAATTTCTTTCAATTCACATTCCTAAATACCTGTATTCGGTTTCTACTTTCTCAGACACCAAATATCATGCAAACCCAACTTTCCTCCGGCCAAAGCTCAAAGCTTTAGTCTTATCCATATTGACCACCAGTTTTTTTTAAAGCAATAATCATGAAATATATTTAGGTCCTTTGCAGGCCGATTTCGGTCTGATCCATGATCACCAGGTCGTCCGCATAGAGCAAACATGCAATATGCTTACCATCTTATTTTGGGCTTGCCCCATTGGCGTTCTCTAAGGTCAGTGGCAAGTCTGCCAAGAACAAGGAAAACAGCAGGGGAGCCAATACACATCCCTGCCGCAACCCATTTCCAATCTCTATCTTCCTGGTTAAACTTCCATCTACATCTAATATTATCTGAGCCCAATTCTTTATGTGGAGCATTTGAATCAGACTTAACAAATCTTTTGGCATACAATAACTGAGTGGGCCTCCCACAGTAGCTCCCAATCCACCAGATCGAAAGCTGCGTGGAAGTCTACAAAACAACAAAATAAATTCCCCCGCTGTTCGATCGATTTCCACACTATGGCCCAGAGAGCAAAGCAATGGTCAATTGTGGAATGGCCTGCTTTAAATCCCCCCTGTTCTGAGGGTATAATCTGATTTTCTTCCACCCACTCTTTAAGCAGTACCAAAAGGACTTTTGCAAAGACTTTCTCCCCTATATCTAGGAGATTTATCAACCTCTAGTTCTTCGGTAGATTTTGATCACCCTTCTTGTGAATTGGTCTTATAATTGCAACCCTCCAACTTTCAGGTACAATTCCGGTCATCAAAATCACTTAGTACATCTTTGCAAAAAACTCTGCCCACCATTCTGGCCTAATCCTTATTATTACTGCTGGAAGCTTGTTTGGGCCAGAGTGACACTCAAATTTATTGTAATTTTCTTTGTGTAACTGGGGGCAAAACGTTCTTTTAGATCATCCCTCACCAGCGACCAGCCTGTCACCCCGGCCTTTTCTTGTACCGGCCAGTTCCCATATATCTCGTCCAAGTAACCGACCCAATCATCCTCAGGGACCATACAGTCTAGGGATCCTACTTTCCTACCCGTGCTTTCTTGGACCAATCTCCAAAAACCTTTTACATCTCTGGTTTCAATTACCTCCAACATATTTGCCCAGCACGTATCTTTATAAGTTCTTTTTTTATTCCTGATTAATGTTTTATATTTTACCCTAAGTGATTGAAGGGACTCAGACAGTTCCACTTTGAACCTAGCCCTTAACCTTCTTTCCTTTTCCCTGATCTGAGCCTTTGCTGCCCGGCATTCATCGTCAAACCAGGCATGCATATTTTTATTAACTCTGTGGCTTCCAGGCCCTGATTTGCTTGATTTAAATGTTATCCTTAGGGTATCTGCTAGCTTACTTATGGTTGTTTCGAACGAGATACTTCCATTCCTAGAGTGGATTTCTTCTACTGGGATTGCCAGCTGAGTTTCTTTTAATTTCTCAAGGTTTTCCTCTGTAATCCTGGTTGTCAACCGTTTAGGGTAATCCACATGAACCTGTAGAACCCTTTCTCTATTTTTACTGCCCGGTAAATATAATACAGTTCTCAAGGGGTAATGATCACTACCTTCCATTTTCACCACCTCAACATTTTTGATTAGCCCAAAATGCCAAGCATGGGTAAACACATAATCTATTGAGCAGAGTTGCTGGCCCTTCATAAAGGTGCGACTTGCTGGCCAATCCCCCTCGATTCTCCTATTTAGGCATACCATGTCTAATGAACCCATCAACTGAATACATTTTGTATCTTGTGGTGAGGACTCTCCTCTAGGGAAGTTGCTCACTTCAATATTATAAGATGTTAATAATTCCTTATGCCAACTATCCACCCTTTGGGGACCTAATCTATGATTAAAATCTCCTAACACCAATAATATATCCTTAAGATACTTTTCACTTACGGACGCATTATCATCTTTCAGATTTGCCAAGTTCTCCTCATATTCATGGTCCTTTGCCTTCTGCATATATATTTTTATAATGCATATCCCTTCATAACAGGGCTTCGACTTCTGCAGCAGAACCCTACATCCTAGTGCCCAAACACAGTGTGAGGTACTAGGATGGAGAGTGAGGAGGAGAGCAGCATGAGGGACACGGACGGAGAGTGAGGAGAAAAGAGAGGCAGTGTATATATTCTCCAGTTAAAGACCTCAGGTTGAAAGAAGCTGCACCTTGAAGCTCATACAAAACACAAAATAGCATAAAATGTAGAAGTAAGTAAATCAACTAGCCACACACATATTATCAAGAAAAATCTCTTTATTTGTTCTCTTTAAAAAAGTAGGTAAAAATAAAACAATATTTAGCAGTCATTTAAGAAGGTAGCTCTTCACCTTTCCTGCTTTTTTTGTCAAAATTGCAGTACTCCATTTTCTTTAAAAGAGAATGGTAGGACGGGAAAACTAGTTTGCTACTGAAACTTCTAACAGCAGCATAAGAATCAAGTAAGTAAAAACATTAGTTAGGGTGTGGCTAACCACAGAACATGGCGGACAGTGGACACACAAAAATGGAGCTCCGAGACCGGCCCTGACATTCAGATCAAAACTGATGAAGCTGGGGGGCATCCATCATCAGACTCTTCCCCTGCAAACAGCATAAACATGTCAGGAACTGGATCGGCTGCAAGTGAGTTGCGTGGAGCCCTTAGAACCAAGAGCCCAGCGAGAACTATGGACTGAAGGGTGGTTCATGGGATCGAGCCTGGTGAGTTGCCTGCAGCATCAAATCACACACAGCGGATCCTGGAGCGACCCCCGGAGGGGGCTTTTGACACTACCCAACGGCGGGGTAGTTTACCCAACCAGACAGACTTCGAGACCACCCGAGGGCCGAAGCGGTGGATCAACGCTGTTGTGGCCTTTGCTGCCTCTGGAGAGTGAGGCCTGCTCTGGCCCTTCCCCCTGCAACTGGAGGTGCACTACCGTTGCAGAGGGGTGGAACCCTGGGTGCCTGCAGGGGCGACACTAAGCATTAGCACTCCCTACCTGCAGCGGAGCTTGTTGCGAAGGCCCATTTGCAGAGTCCGCTTGCTGGGCCTTTGGTAAAGATTGCAGAGGCGGGGCAGTGCGGACTGCCAGCCGGTATCTGAGAACGCCAGGCCGGGTTGCTAGTGTAAGGAGGTGGCCCACCCTAGTAAGGAGTTGCGTGTTCTGCTGCACCGCCGGTGCCCATTGATGAAAATTGATCATGTCGATGAGGGGCAGAACTGACCGATAGAGTCAATTACTGCGGAGGACTGATGAGAATATACTCACTAACTCTCAGGGGCTGTCTGTTGCAAAGAAACCATAACCCTCAGTAATAATACAGGGAAGCACTGAGAGGAACTGCCCGGTCCCCCTGACCCGATTTGGTGTGTGTCCCAGTCACTATTCCGATAGTCACGAACTTCAGCCCCCCATTCACACAATCACGGCAGTGATGCGGGAGTGGCCTCTTGGTTTACATCAACCTGAAACGCTGAGAAACACCTGAATTTCTCAGACTTTGGCCACTACAATTAATGAGGTCTGACACACAAGATTGGTGATTAACCCCACTGCCTGTATGCTATGGAACGCACAAAGGGCAAGGCGCCAGGGTTGGCGGCCACTGGCACAACGCAGCAGGATGATACAGACGATACCAGTCTAACATCCTCGATGAGCTGCATTCCACCAACTAACATGGAGACTGCCCCAGACAAACTCGACCTGAAACTGCAAGAAGTAAGAGAGTCGAGAAAGATAATAGAACAACAAATATGCTCCCTGACAATCGGCTTCACACTTCTCAAACCTGATCATGACAAGTTGGCCTCCACCTGCTACTGCAACATAAAGACCATGCAGTACAAATAGCGCAGCTGCAATGCCAGGTGTCCGATCTGCAGGACAGGAACAAGGATGCTGAAGGCAGGGCACGGAGGAATAATGTCTGGATTATAGGCCTACTGCAGCGCTGCAAAGGCCCAGATGAAACCCGCTTCATGGAACAATGGCTGCATGAACGAGTGGCCTCTGAGGGCTTGTCTGACCTCTTCTGTGTTGAGAGAGCCCACAGAATCCATACAAGGAAACCACCGGCGGGTGCCCCTCCACGCAGGTTGATAGCACACATATTGACCTCTAAAGAACAGTACATCCTACTTTAGGCTGCCAGGGAGAAATCCCCTATTCACTATGAAAATCACCGGAACTCCTTCTACCTGGACTTCACAGTCTTGCTCCAATGACAAAGGGCCTCGTATCAAGAAATCAAGAAGAAACTTAGAACCTTAGACCTCAAATACCCCTTGCTATTTCCTGCCCGATTGAAAGTCATACATGCACAAAAAGCACACTTTTTCGAGAGCCCAGAGGCTGTAGGGTATTGGATAGATACTAGCGAGATTGACTTAGGGCACAAGCCGGGGGTCACGAGCGGCTGCTGGAGGAAGAATGTGCCACACCAAATCGATCTACAAAACCAGCGCGAAAAGCCCATTTCCAGAACAGGCCTTGAGAGGCAGAGAGTCGGCGATAGCTGCAGCAACGGCATTCCGAGACTCTGACCCCTATCCTTCCCGGAAACCTCAGAGGACACCACCATGCACTCAGACTCAGAAAATAGTCTTGCTTTGTGCCCCACTACTACCCCACAGAATGTGAATTATTTCTTGGGCTGAAAAGCGACCCATATGGCCCACACTGCCGAGTTGGAAACAATTTAAGAACCGAAGAAGACACTTCAACTCAAATAACCTAGTCCCCCCAGCTTCTCTGAATCGTTTATATAAAATACTGGTCCGGTCATCCTAAAGGTAGCACACACACTTACATGTGCTGTTAGACATAGGGAGTCACCACCCCTGAAGCAAATGCAAATCGAAATTAGAAGTGCTGTTTACACAGTTGTGTATTTTGTTTGGACCAGCTTAGTTCTAGGGCTGTGCCTAGCACTGGGTGTTGAAATGGGTTATTGGGAATATGGCTTACGAAATACATGGTTTCATACACAAGCTTGGATGCGTATAGGAATTGAGTGCACACATACATGACCACGTCAGGAACGTATATTATAATTACATGGAATGTTAGAGGTTTGGGGTCAGTACACTAGCATCATATAATACACGCTCAATTAACAGGCATAAGGCGCAGTTTGCTTTATTACAGGAAATGCACCACACCGATTCTGAGGTGACAAAACTTCATAAGTGGAGAGGCCAAGTGTTCACCACATCATATTCTGCCTTGGCTAGGGGAGCAGCTATATGGGTTAGACATGGGGTTCAGTTTGTGGACCTGGAAACGCATATAGATGTACAGGGCAGATATGTTGTTGTCCACGTTATGCTAGATGGCACTCATATAGTCATAGGAAGTATATATGCCCCGAACTACGACCAGGAAAAAATATTAACAGACTCTACACATTACTAGGGGACTGAGCAGGATTCCCATGGGTGCTGGGAGGGGACTGTAACACAGTTTTGGATGTTCAGAAGGACCAATCTCATTCCCCACTTCACGGAGCAGTCCCACTTAAGCAACCGGAGGCCCTACAGGGGTGGGCTACGGGCTGGACATTAGGAGACGTCTGGCACCTTAAGAATCCCAATAGTCGGGAAAACTACTTTTACTCCCCACCAATTACACACAAGACTGGATAGAATATTCTGATCCCTTTCTATAGTAGCCCAAGTGACTCAAACCACATATTTAGGGAACACTTTCTCTGATCACAACCCACTGGAAGTAGTATTAACATGGGGTAGGATTCCCACACCAGTACCTACATGGAAGTTATTGCCACAAATGAACCCTGTCTTCTGAGCCACTATGGCTTAGGCAATCATTAACTAATTTAGAGAGAATGCCAATTCGGCGTCCTCGCGCCTTATAGAATGGGTCACATTTAACAGTGTAATTAGGGGCACTGCCATTGGCGCCACAGTAGGGTCCAGGCAGGAGATACATAATAATCTTGAGTCCACAGAGGACACTTTGAATAATGTTGAACAGGATGCAGGCAGCAACCCCTGTAAAAAAGAGGCGCTGCAGAAGGCACATATTCAGCATGCTGAATTACTCAAACGCCTATGGTTAACAGATTACCAATTTTACACCCAACTTAAAAATGCCGTGGCAGATAAATTGGGAGCGCTCCTTGCACAGTTATTGCGAGATGACCCCTCCTATTTCCATACATGAAATAACCTGGGTAGATAGCACCCCTGCGACCACACAATAGGAAATATACACTGCCTTCTGTAAATATTATGAAACACTGTACAAGGTCTCTGAGAATACATCAAGTGAGCCCATAGAAGTCTTTCTACAAGATCTAAATTGCCCCCATCTTTCAAAAGCAGAACAGGACGACCTAATTGGTCCAATTACCAAAACTGAAATTGAGGAGGCAATTCAAAACATCCCAAGTAATAAAACCCCAGGGCTTGATGGCCTGCCAGCAGAGTTCTATGACACCTTCTTGCGTTTATTAATTTCTCATCTAGAGCAATTATACTAATCAGCTCTGGAGACTGGCAACCTCCCCCCACTACCATGCAAGCCTTGGTCACTTCCCTTCCAAAGTTGGGCAGAGACCCAAAAAACATGTCAGGCCCATTATCTCTTTTACCCACAGAATACAGATCCTAAGCAAAATTCTGGCTCGTCGACTACCACCCTACTCATCACATCTTATACATGCTGACCAATGTGGCTTCGTCCCAGCCTGTAGTACTTCTGCTGGGTGTATCTCCCCTGACTTGCGCCAAGCTTTTAAAACCCTCAATTGGGATTACATGATGATGGCTTTGGATAAATTTGGCATCCCGCCAGGCTACGTAAAATGGGTCAGACTACTATACACAGTCCCCTACAGCACGAGTCAAATCTGGAGCCCATGTCTCACTACCATACCAGGTGAGTCGGGGCACACAACAGGGCTGCCCACTATCACCATTGTTGTTTGTGTTAGCACTGGAGCCCCTTGCTTTTAGGCTCTGAATGGAGGCTGAGGGAGTTGGGATCCAGGTCGACAACATGGCTGATGTGCTGTCTTCATATGCGGATGACCTTTTATTGTACATTAGTGACTTATTGAATGATTTAGAGCCCATACTGAGTATATTTAAACAATTTGAATGCATCTCATGCTCCATCATAAATTAAAGTCCCATGCATTCTTTTTCACTCCAGAAGAGCGCCCAGAGACCATTAGGTTTGCACGGCTTTCTCTTGCAGGGGCCCTAAACACCTTTAAATATTTGGGAGACCGGATAATTAGATCCCAATTGGATTTATTGGAGGGCAATTTGATGAAGGCTATTAGGTCACTGCACACTGAGAGTTCCATTTGGGCGTCATTGCCTCTCTCACTGATGGGTAGAATAGCCATCTCCAAAACAGTTGTTCTTGAGCTTACTATACTACTTCACAAATCTGCCAATAATGATCCCAATCTCCCTTTTTAAAACACTGGATTCACTCCTAGTGGATCTCATCTGGGGACAGGGCCATAGAAGAATTGGGTTGCCCAAACTACAGTTGGGGACGGACAGAGGGGGCCTGGGTGTACCTGACTTCCGCGTATATTGCTATGCAGGTCAACTGCAATGGCTATCATATTGGCTCGCGGGGCGGAACTTTGACGAATTGGTCTACACAGCACACTCCCTACAACGGGGTACCCTACACACTTTACTATTACTACAAAGTAAGATTCTCCCTAATTCCCCCTTGTTATTATGGATAGCTCTGACATATTGAAAGAAGTCCCTACAATACACCAGCCAAAGACTCCCCTATTCCCCTAGCACTCCACTACTCAGAATTCCCACGGCCACGGGGTTAGTCACTAGACGGAGCCTGAGCAAGTAGTCATGAGAAGGGGTCTCTAAGGTGGGAGCACTCTTTGAGAGTGGGACACTGATTGAACACGAACATTTCGCTCGGAGACAGGGAGTTCCGCGCTCTCTTCTTATTTTACATGCAGCCATAGCCAGATATATAAAGAAGCATTGGGCACCTGGTGGTGAAGAACCCCCGACACACAAGCTAATATATACTGTATATCTGATGGGCGAAGGGTATCATCCTATACGATGGCTATAAAGTGGTGCCCGATCACACATGGGCAAATCCCTTTTAGTGTTAAGGGAGAAATGGTCTAGAGACCGGGGAAGGGACTTTACGAATAAAGACTGGTCCTCTCTTCTGGAATTTCCTGAGAGAGTGTGCTGTAATGTAAATTCAAACCAATACAACATATGATATTACATAGGGCCTATTTCACTCCACACCATTTAAATTGTATATACACCCTGAAGCCCGGGTTTGTTGCCTAAAATGTCAGACTGAGGATGGGGATTTGCAGCATATGCTCTGAACATGTCCACGTTTTAGAGGGAACTGATCTGAGATTGCACAGATAATAGAAGACATACAGGAATACCTAATTGAGAAACAATGGAAGGCTGCATACTGTGCCTCTACCGCCCCCCTAAGGTACAAAAAGTGCAGCTTATATTTGCAGGCCTTGTTCTGCTTATAACAAAGCGCTCCATTACTGTGAGATGGAAATCAACCTTCCCCCAACCATAAACACTTGGCATGAGGAGGCAGTATGCTGGGGTAGAGCAGAAAGTGCAGTTATTTGGAGGGAGGAATATCGGAGATTGAGGTAGACACCGATTTCTATGGAATGGGATATAATGTTAGTGGCACTTAAGACAGTTGAATCCGCTTTAACATAAAATACAGAGAATCTATGCCCCTCAATGGCCACAGAGGCGGGATCTTCTTCCCTGTTCCATTCTATATAAGAACCTGGTGATTCGAGTTGCGCCACCTCATAAGAGATAGTAGTTTGTTAATGGAGGATACTTAGCAAGTAAATCACAAAATTCCATAAGTGGATACTAAGAGTTTATTACCCTATATTAACAGCAACAATAGTTAGAATGCACCTCGAGGATACAAGCATATTCATGTTAATTTGTTGTCTATTGATTTGTCTGTGAAATGTTTGTATAAATGCTATTATATGGCATGATATCATATCAAATCAATAAAATATAT
Organism: Lissotriton helveticus; assembly: GCF_964261635.1. NCBI lineage: Eukaryota > Metazoa > Chordata > Amphibia > Caudata > Salamandridae > Lissotriton > Lissotriton helveticus. The sequence continues at coordinate 1,512,718,652 of NC_136061.1, read as the reverse complement.
TTAACATAAAAAAAGTAAAAACATTAGTCCTTAAATATAATGTGTGAAAACGCCTTAACTTAGAGCCAGGAATTGAATGTAAGTCACACCGCCTCCCTGGGTTCTTGTACCAATGCAGCAATAAATCATGCTTTAAGGAGAGAGAATGCAACAATGTGTCAACAGGTATTCACGTAAAAGGCAAGTATAATATATAAAAGGTCAATGTCAATCACATAGAGAAGGGAGACCACAAAGATTTGAGGAAAAACCAAGGGATTGGTTGGTATATTTAGTGGTAACAGTAGTTGTATCAGCACTTCATTACATTACATTATTTGGATGGTAAACCAAAGTACACTGTGCACAAAAGTGCTTGTGGAAAAGTAAACATCCTATCAAATTTTTTTGTAACCTTAATTATCCTTGCTTTTTGCGCCGTTGTTTGCTGTTTTCTCACTATTTCCACTTGTCACTTGCGCCGTTTACTTTTCCAAGAGCACTTTTGTGCACAGTGTACTTTGGGTTACCATCCAAATAATGTAATTTAATGTAGTGCTGATACAACTACTGTTAACAGCTACATATACAATAGATGACAATGAAATTTAGAATTACACTATCTAGTGAATTTCCCATGAGTGCCTCGCGATCATCTTGGAGGGGCTAATAAAACCTCCAAAAAGATTCCTAGTGACAGTCTTAACCACTTGTATGCTCATGACGAGCTGAGCTCGTCATGGCATACAGTGCTCGGGTGCTTATGACGAGCTCTGCTGGTGCCCGATTTTCTAAGTTTCTGCGGGCAAGGCAGGGAAAGACCTTCCCCTGCCTCCCCCCGCCCCCCCGCCCTCATCATCAATGACGTCAGCGCGCGAGGTGGGCTGACGTCATTGGAAGTTCCCTTTCTCCTCCGACGCGCAGGGAAGGCATTTGCTTCCTGCGCGTCGGAGGAGAAAGAAGTAAGTTTGGGGCCTGGGGCGGGTGGGTTTTAAACTAAAGAGGCATCGGGGGAAAGGAAAGGGTTTTCCTTTCCCTCGATGCCTCTTTAGAGCATTCCTGCTGCACGATCGTGCGATTGTGCAGCAGGAATGCCCACTAGACACCAGGGATTTTTTTTTTGTATTGGCTGTGTGTGCGTTCTGAGAGCGGCCCCTTGAGCAAGGGTCGCTCCCACATTTGGGGGCAATATGTTTCGCTTTGTCTGGCCCCCAGGTGGGGCAGAATTTGCCTATTTTTTTTTTTTTAAAAAGCCGCATTTTGAGGCATTGTTTGTGCTGTCAGGGAGTGGCCCCTTGGGCAAGGGTCACTCTCAAAATGGGGGCCATTTTGTGCTGCCCTTTTGTTTATTTTTGGTTTGGGGAGCGTCCCCTTGGACAACGGACGCTCCTGTATTTGGGGGGCATTATAATTTATATATTTTTTTACTGGGGCAAAGAACAGTGGAGTGGCCCCTTGGGCAAGGGCCACTCTTTTTTTGGGGGCTATCTTGTGTAGCCCTAATGGTTTTTTTTTGCTTTGGGGAGCAACCCCTTGGACAAGGGTTGCTCCCCTTTAGGGGGCAATTACTGTTGCTTTGTCTGCCCCCCCGGGGGGGCATTATTTAAATATTATTTTAATATAAACCATGCATTGGGGCAAAGAGCAGGGGAGTGGCCCCTTGGGCAAGGGTCACTTTCATTGAGTAGCCTTAATGTTTTTTTTGTTTTGGGGAGCAACCCCTTGGACAAGGGTCGCTCCCCTTTAAGGGGCATGTTGTAAGCCTTTGGCTGCCCCGGGGGGGGGTCACATTTTTAGAAAAATAACCATAATGGGACCGGTTACTGGCTAATCAGCCATTATCAGCCAGGTTAGCTTGAGTGCAGTGCCAAAGTGAGCAAGGTACCCACGTCTGCCAACTTAGGGCAATCAAAGGGCACAGGGTCAGTCTGATTTGCATATGGCCATGTCTGAACTGGGTTGGTGAAGTGAGCTAAACAATGATGATGGATTAATTCAAGATCAGTTGCCTGGGGGTGAGTGTTAGATTTGCGCATGCGCTCCGTCCGTCATCCCCTTTGGTATCACCTGGAAGGGCAGTTCTGCTTTTTTTGTTTTTTAGGGCCACTAGGACACCAGGGTTTATTTTTATTTTGGTGATCCGCCCCATGGTCACGGGTCGTTCCCCTTCCTTTATGGGAGGATGATTGTGGCCTTTTCTGCCCTCTTTGAGTGGCAGAGTGGCAGTCCCATCTGTTCCCAAGGGGGGTAGAAGCCAGTAGACACCAGAATTTTTAAAAATTTTGTCTTTTTGGGGGTAGCCGCAAGGGTTGCTCCCTTATTGATGTTATACTGTTAGGCCCACCTACCCCTTAACTTGGCATGTTGGACTAGTGTATTTTTTGTGTATGTGAATCTAATGGTTTTTTTTCTTCTTTTTAAATCTAGTCTAAAGCTTTTGATTCCTGTTTGCGGTTTCGACAGTGGTTGTTCGGCAGTTTTGTGTATTTGCATTTTTGTAGGTGAGAACACTATTTTTGTTGTATGTACTCCAAATGAGTAATATTGCAATGTTTGGAGTTTTTTTTGAAAGTGGTGTCTTAGTGGCATTTAGTTAGTGTTTTGAGCATGAACATTTTTGTGATGTGTTTTGCATTGTCTTATGTCTATTTTTTTTCTCTTTCTTTTTTAGTGGGATATTGTTGATCCATACTGTGTCAGTGCAGACTACGTGGTGGTGAGTTTAGTTGCTTCTGGCAAGTGAGTGGTATTGTTTTGCACTGTGTAGTTATTTTTGATAAAGGTGAATTTTGTTCATTGCTTATTTCACATAGTGATTGTAGTTGTTGACTTGTGTGTCAGGTTACCTTTGTTAGTAATCATTATGGCTAGATGTAGAATGATTGCTCAGCAGGTGGTAGGTATGCTTCTTGAATCTTCCTCTGAGCCGGATTATGACACTGACAGTGCGTCTGAGGGAGAGGAGGGAGGGCAGGGAGGGGAAGATTCTGGCAGTGAGTTTTCTTTCCGGATGATGAAGGTACTCTCAGTGCAGATGAAGGGCCTGTGTTAGAGGAGGACACTGCTGTGCCGATGGTGCAAGAGGCAGCTGGATTGCAGCCCGAGGCTGCTAGTCTTCCTACTGGAAGTGTTGGACTCTGGGTTGATCCTAACATGGTGCAGCCGGTGTTGCCTGCCTTTAGCGGTGATGCAGGGTGTAGAGTGGATTGTGAAAACTTTTTGCCTATACAGTATTTTCAGTTATTTATGGATAATGTGTTTTTGGGTGAGATTGTTGAGGAGACTGATTTGTATGCTGAACAGTTTTTGAGGGTCAACAGTGACAAACTTAGGCCCCACTCTAGAGCTTCCCAGTGGACTCCCACACATCTGGAAGAGCTGAAGAAGTTTTTGGCATTGACTTTATTGATGGGTTTGTTAAAGAAGCCGAACCTGGCTTCATATTGGTCTACCAGTCCTTTGATGGCAACAGCCATATTTCCAGCTGTTAGGACTCGTGATCGGTATTTACTTTTGATACGCATGTTGCATTTTGTGGATAATTCTGAGGCGTTGCCACGTAGTCACCCTGACTGTGACCGTCTTTTTAAGATTCGGCCTGTTCTTAATCACTTTGTTGATCGTGTTTCAGAGATTTACATTCCTGGGAAAGAAATTTCTATTGATGAGTCTTTGGTTTTGTTCAAGGGTCGTTTGGTTTTTAGGCAGTACATCCCTAGCAAGAAGGCACGCTATGGAATTAAACTGTATATGTTGTCTGAGAGTAAGACAGGGTATGTTTTTATTTTTAGTGTGTACACTGGTAGAGATTCCACTATTGACCCCCCCTGGTTGTCCGTCCACTTTTGGAGTGTCAGAGAAAATTTTGTGGGATCTTGCTAGAAGACTGTTCAACAGAGGCCACCATTTGTAGTTCTGAAAATTCTGAACTCGTGAATAAAACTTTGTCGTAGCATGATGATTTTTATACCAAAAGACCGAAAATGGCTAGTACACTATGTACAAGCATTTTCGTCATATTCCAGTAACAATTTCACCTCGAAATCGTTATTTTCGTCCTGAACCCTTGGCTGCCATTTTGTGTACGGCAGCCATTTTGTGGGTTGCCCTTACAATAGGCTTATAATACAGCTAAATTCGATTCCAAAGGACACGTACACCTTAATTGACTTCTCTCTGACCTGGGCAAGCTGAAACCATTGCCCCAGGCCGAACCTGTTTGGTCAGTTCCTCTCCCAGTGGCCGAACGAGATAGCATCAAGGCACAACATGCCATAAACCCTTTTCATCGCACACACACCCTGCCTAATCTTGCTCACACCTGTCCCTGCTCTTTTCTCTCACTTGCTTTACGAGGAGGAGGTGCCCGTTTTTATTGGGGGTCCACCGATATCTGATGAAAATGTTGGGCCTTGCCGGGTGATTTATTATGGGCTGGACGAACTGTAATGTGGGCTTGTCATCATGACTCTGCTTTTTCTTTGTAGTGAAAATATGTGAATGGCCTACTGTAAATTTAAGAATGTTTGCCTGAAGCATAATATTTTGTATAAAAAGAGAAGCCTGGCTTTGTAAGTTTGAGCAGTCTCCTGAGAATATACATCCCGTGTTGTTGTACTTCTAGGACCTGTTACTTGGTTGCAACCAATAAAATCGATCCTTGACTTCACCTAGAAGACTCTGAGTTTCTGTGGTCTAAATCAGGAAAGTACTCGAGGTCTTTGGGTGTGTACCCTGACACCACTGGGTTACCGGTTCGGTACCGGTTCTGAAAAACCCAGTACCTCAGTTGGCGGCCAACGTGGGGCGATACCAACGGTGCCAGTCCAAGCCAGAGGTTCGTGAGGAGCTTCGTGTGAAAATTCCGGAGGAAGGCCAACCACTTCATCGACCCCTGCATGTCGACGTGGTCCGAAAGTCTTTGCTGCGAGGTTCCCCGCTTCCCGATGGCTACGAAGGACTGCTGCCCTGGCTATCGCCCTGATTTGGACCCTTGAAGTTTGGTAGAGTGAAACGATAGACGAGTCTTCTGGTGACGTCATTGATATCTCAGTTAAGTATAAGTGGAGCGTCTCCCAGTCCTTAGTTGGTTTTAGTTTGGGTGTCCCCTTTGGGATCACTTTGTTTGGAACTTGCAAGTGCCAAAGCCAAAGGACTCGTGTATTCACGAGCAATATCGTAATCGATAATCCTTTGAAGTTTGAAGCTAGACTAGAGAGCGAAGATGCCTGGTCTTAGCAGACTTGGAAATTTGTTTTGTCTTGGTTGTAATAATAGGGACTCCCGATTGGAGGACTCGTGTCCTGTTCCTCCGATTGGAGCTCCAACTTATGAATTGTATGTGAAACATGGAGTAGGCCCCATCACAAATAATGAACTGTGGATCAAATACACCAGAAAAGATGGTGTTTTAAAATGGCCCCAATATGGTAGCTTTGACACGGAAATCTTAGACAATCTCGAAGTTAAACTTTTCAAGAAGAAAGCCCGGCCGGCGATGTTTGACTCTTTCCGCCTATGGCGTAAGGAAGCCAAACAGAAGGAAATTAAATTAGAGAAGAAAAATAAGAGAGATAGGGGTATTTTGATAATGCAAGCTGCTATGCAGTTTAAAGACAACGAAGAGGAACAGATGAGTGAGCAGTTGCACAGGCAACGTAAAATGGTAATAGATAAATGCTATCCAGTTTTGCCACCTCTTCAGCAAGATGCAGCAAAAGAACTTGAAAAAGATCCGTTAATGGCGCATTTGTTAAGTTCGCCACCCCCCTATGCGCAGAATGCTACGGCACCTCCGCAACCTTTAGTTGCGCAACCTGTGATTGCATTGCCTCCTGCTCCTCCACAGCACCCACCAGCTACTCTTCAGTTGGCTCCTATTCCTCCGGTGCAGCCTCCTGAAGGGCCACCGACTTTGACATCTGCTCTGCCTTTACTTCCTACAACTTTAACTACTATAACGACTACCACTCCTGGTACTTCTCCTGACACTGCCTCTGCATCTACCTCGCCTAACCCTGCTTATCCGCTTGTCTTTTCATCAACTTCTCCTTCTGTTCGTCAGAGAGTGGCTAGTACTGTTACTAGTATTTTATATCCTTTCTTTGGTGAAACAAGTGTAACTCCTGACACACAGCGTAAGCAGTTGCGTAGCCAACTGCCTGATTCTAGGGAGAAGGAAACTTTGAATTGTTTGGCACATAAGTGGGTCGCTGACCCGGAAAAATATGATTTAGAATGTGTTATGGATGTCTTCACCCAGTGGGAAACATCGAAGCAGACATACGTTTTTGAGAAAATGTGTGTTTTCCTGTGTGAAGATTTAGAGGAAAATGATTTGGACTCTAATCCTCCTGAGTTGAGCCATGTACGGTTTGAGTTTTCAAAAGGCGCAATTGTGGGTTCAGATGTCGAGAAAGCCGTTGCGACGTTGTTGTCGCTTAGGACTGAAGGTGTTTCTAGGTCATTGTTTGAGTCTGATTCCTCGGTTAAAAAGAAGGTGAGACAGTATCCCATGAGAGAAGTTCCCCCACAATGGAGGGAAGGGAACGCGAATGCTGTCCCACCTATTCTGCCATACTTTCAGCGTGTGTGGGTACATGTTCCTTAGAAGCGAGCTGAAGTTTTGGCCCTTAAACAGACATTGCCTGATCCCCGTAAAAATCCTACAGGGTATTACAAGGGATTGTCACAGACTGCAGGTTCTTGCATTATGAATTTAGCTGACATAGACATGTTGTTTGGGAACGTTGTTCCACAGCCTTTATGGGGAAAGATTCGCTATGCAGATCATGATCAGGAGTTGGGTGACTCATGGGCTAATATTGCTGCTGCAGATGCCCTACAAATTGGTGGTGCTAAGCCTGAGCCTTTAGTAGCAGAACTTCCTGGTAAGATCATTGATTACATGAAAACTATAATGCCTGCGATGCGAGTAAACTGGGATAAATTGTCTGCGTGTAAGCAGAAGAAAGATGAAACGGTGTCTGATTTCTTCACCAGGTTTGAAGAGACATTTGTCGAACACAGTGGTCAAGATATGAGCACAGAAGGTGGTCAGCGACTGTTCGTCGATATATTTGTGCATAATTTGTTACCCGAGTTGTGTAAAAAGTTAAAAGATTCAGAGAGTTCTTGGGCAGTTTCCTCTTCAGCACAGATATTGGCTACTGCCCAGTACTACGGAAATCGAGACAAAGATGAGAAAGATAGGGCAGAAAAGAAAACTAAAGAGTTAAAAACGAAGGTTCTGTTACAGCAAGCATATCCGCCACGTGGTGGTCAAAATAGTGGTGCTCAGAATAATTATCAGCAGCCTCAACAGTATCAGAGGAACTCGCAAAGAGTCGAGTATACTCAACCACGTGTCCCTGTAGGTCCCAATCAGTGTTCATATTGTAATTTCAAGTATAGTTGCCCTATCTTGTTACAGCGCGCAAATGGTGTTTCTGGCTCAAGAGGTAGAGGTGTTCAACAAGCTCCTAGGGGTAGAGGGCGTGGAAATTTCCCCCAGAACGCACGTTCCTTTCCGCCTCAAAATTCTATGAATAAATTTGATCAACAGAATAAGGCGTTTGGTAGGACAGCTCGGTACTATGCTGATGATTACTATGCAGAAGATGAGCATATGGACGGTAATGATTGCTAGGACAGCCATAGACAAAGAGAGGGAGTTGTTTCAGTTCCAGTAGATCAGAGTGGACCTTATGTTGAGGTGATTATATCAGGTGTGTCAGAGCCTTTTCTGTTGGATACTGGTGCTACAAAGAGTTCTATTATGCACTCAAAACTCCCTGGCGCACCTTTGTCTGGCGAAACGAATGTATCAGTAGGTTTTTCTGGCGCCCCAGTTAGAAATCCGATTTCTGACCCTTTGTCCCTTTCTGTTGGACCATGTGAATTCGAAGCACCCCTTATTCTGACAACAGGTTGTGGTGAAAACTTGTTAGGATTGGATCTGTTAAAAAGATTGTATGCGACTTTGTACTGTTCTCCTTCTGGAGTACAACTTACACTGGGTAAGAAAGTGGTTTCTCCAATGTATTTGTCAAGGGACAAACTTCCAACAGAATTGTCATCTCTCCCTAATATTCTTTGGGCTACTGGTCGTAATGATGTGGGTCTTTTGGAAATACCGCCATATGTTGTAACATTGAAAGCCAATGTTAAAATGCCACGAATTCCCCAATACAAAATTTCTAGTGAAGGTGAGAAAGCTTTACTAGCGATCATTTATGATTTGATTGAAAAAGATGTAATTGAAGAGACAAGAGGCAACGTTTGCAATAGTCCTGTTCTGCCTGTTTTGAAACGAACTGATCCTTCCCAGCCACCTGTTTACAGATTCGTGATTGATCTTAGAGAGGTCAATAAAATAGTTGTGCCACAATTTCCAGTTGTTCCTGACATTACTGCCCTATTGACTATGATTCCAGCTTCTGCCACCTGGTTTTCGGTGATTGACTTGAAGAATGCTTACTTCAGCATCCCGATTGCTGAGGAGAGCAGGGATATTTTTGGCTTCAGTTTAGGAGGACGAAGCTTCCGCTTTAAACGCGCTCCACAGGGCTACTGTGAAAGTCCATCAATATATAGTCAAGCTTTAAAAACACAGCTTGATACGATTGTTTTACCTGATGGCGCTACCCTCATTCAGTATGTTGATGATTTGCTTATTGCTGCAGATACTGAGGAAATCTGTAAAGAAGCCACATTGTCTTTGTTACGTCATTTGTGTGATTTGCATCACAAAGTGTCTCTCTCAAAATTGCAATATTGTCGACAAGAAGTGACCTACTTAGGTCATCTCTTATCGAAGGAGGGAAGGAAACTGACCCCAGAAAGAATTCAGGCAATAGCGAAATTGAGTGTGCCAAGAACACAGAGAGAAGTGCGTGCTTTGTTGGGCATTACATCATATTGCAGGCAATGGATACCAAATTCTTCGTTATTAGCCAAACCTTTGGTGGCATTAACTTGTAAAGATACACCGAATCCTGTCCCATGGTCTGAAGAGTGTCAGAACAGTTTTTCCGAATTGCGTGATGCATTATGTTCGGCTCCTGTGTTGGGTACCCCCAATTACAGTAAGCCCTTTACATTGTATGTCCATGAGAAAGAGGGTTGTGCATTATCAGTGTTGACACAGTTGTTTGGAGACAAGCAGCGTCCATGCGCGTATTTTTGGTCGACTTTGGACCCGGTAGCTAAAGCATTGCCGAGTTGTTTAAGAGCCACAGCAGCAGCAGCTGTTTCTATTCGACAGTCTGCTGGTTTAGTGATGAATAACACGTTAATTCTTATGGTTCCACATGCAGTGGACACGTTGTTAAACAGAACCAAGACACAGCACAACTAGTGCTCGATTGTCAGGTTACGAGTTGACATTGTTAGCGAGCCATGTGCATATAAAAAGATGCAACACACTTAACCCAGCTACGTTGTTGCCGATTGTAGAGGAGTTAGATGTTTCAGAACAGCATGATTGTTTTCTTAGAACAGAAGAAGAAACAAAAGAGAGAATAGATCTCCTAGACACTCCTCTTGCAAAGTGTGATGGTACCTCATAGGTGGATGGCTCATGCTTCAAGCTTCCGAATGGGGACACGACTGCAGCATATGCTGTCTCGACTTTGCATACACTTGTTGAAGCTGCACGTATCCCCCATAATTCAGCTCAAGCAGCAGAATTGATTGCACTTACGAGAGCATGTGTGTTGTCAAAAGGAACGAAAGTGACTATCTATACTGACAGTCAGTATGCATTTGGAGTGGCTCACAGTTTTGGACGATTGTGGAAAGAACGTAGGTTCCTGACTTCGCATGGAGCTAAGATTCAGCATGGTCAGTTGGTGAATGAGCTTCTTGAATCACTGACCTTGCCTCTGCAAGTGGCGATTGTGAAATGTAGTGCTCACAAGAAGGTGACTGATGATGTTGGTCGTGGAAATGCATTTGCTGACGAAATCGCGAAAGAAACTGCAAGGAATGTGATGAGCCGAATGTATGTTGCAGGCCCTGCAAGATGGGTTGGTGATGTTGGAATGTGTGAAGACATGATAGAGAGTGTGAAATCGATTCAAGCTGAAGCTACAGAGAAAGAGTTGAGTGTGTGGAGAGAAAGCACAGGTAAAATGGATGCCAATGGTTGTTGGATTGAATTGTCAGAGCATCAGAGATGGTTGTTACCCGATGCGTATGTGCTTGCAGTGGTTACAATGGCTCATGGAATGGCTCATATCAGTGTGAAAGGGATTTGCAAGTTGTTGGCTCCAGTATGGCAAAATGCTGGAATTCCCAAGTGTGCAGAGAATGTGGTCAAGAATTGCATGGTATGTCTGAAACATAACCCTGGTAGGGGAACCCCAACTCCAGCTGGTCTTTTGCACCTCCTACGTATCCGTTCGAGGTTTTGCAGCTAGATTTCATCCACATGGAAAGGTGCAACAATTTAAAATACGTACTCGTTGTTGTTTGTGCCTTTTCAAGATGGGTGGAAGCCTATCCCCTAAAAGACAACACTGCCTTATCCACAGCTAAAGCCCTTGTGAAAGAGTTCTTCCCCAGATTCGGAATGCCTAGAATGGTCTGGAGTGACAATGGGAGTGAATTTGTGGGTCATGTGATGAAGAGAGTATGTGAAGGGCTAGGCATTCAGCAAAAGTTCCACGCTGCAAATCACCCCCAATCAGCTGGATTAGTAGAATGCTACAACGGCACATTGAAACTTAAATTAGCCAAAATTCAAGCGAGCACTGGTCTTAAATGGCCTGATGCTCTACCCTTAGCACTCCTATCCACCAGAATGACTGTGCATTCGCGAGTGGGACTTAGTCCCTACGAAATAGTTTTTGGCCGCCCGGCCAACATATGGGGAGTGCCAAGGCCCACAAAGTTCAGTGAAATTGAACACCCTGTTTTGCTTGATTATTTGTACGAATTGACGGCTAAATTGCGTGTTTTACACCAACAGGTCCATGACACCCTGCCTCCGGTCTCTGAGACTCCAGGTCACCCCATCGACCCTGGATCCTGGGTTCTCGTGAAGAATTTCCAGCGAACCAAGAACGACCAGCCCAGGTGGACCGGACCGCACCTCGTCCTTCTTTCCACGAGATCAGCTGTTCGAGTGGAAGGGAAGAAGCACTGGATCCACGGAGTCCACTGCAAGAGGGTACCTTTACCTCTGCCGTACGACCAGTGGGTCCAGAAGGGTGTCGCCGAGTCAGAGACTGAAACTGTGCCACGTTTTCTGCCTTTCAGTGATGCACGTGTAAAAGGAACACTTACTGAAAAAGAGAGCGACAACATTTTGCAACCAGCTACACCATCAGTTCCATTGGACACTACAGAGCCTGAACTCCTTTTCCGAGATCATACCATACCTGGAAAGCAAAGATACAATTTGAGGCCGAGACCTATGGACAAATAAACAAAATTTTCCCTTTTTGCTATTTTTGAAAGCGCAGCTCTCCCATCTGAGAAACTTGCTTATTTTTATTTTTCGAACCGCCATCCGGGTTCCGCTGCTAGGGCCGCGATTGCCCAAAGTCTTTGGGGTGCAGCTGACGACGTTAGGTCGACAGTTCTGGTTGATCCAAGGGAGTTGCCCTAGACTGACAGAAGCATTCCTTAGCAGAAACAACCTCCCATCGCGGGCAGCACTTTAGAAAGGATGGAGTTTTTCGAGATGGAGAGACCTGCCAAAACAATGAACTTTAAAGCCAGGATACGTAAAATAATGACAAAGAAAAGCTTTTTGATATTGTGCATTTTCATGTTATTAAGTGTGATGATATTTTTAATAAGTTATGTTTTATTCTCTTCGAGTAACATTTGCACCCACTACATCGCCTATACCTCCTCCTTCTACTGTTTCCCCACACTCTTTTCAACCCCTTCCTGAACACGAATCCGCTAGGAGATTAGAGTTTATTAATAACTCCTTTGTTCAGCTTTTGCACCAACACCAACTAGTAATGAACACGACTAACTGTTGGGTGTGTGGTCTTATGCCTCACACAACGGACAAAGGTATCCCTTATCTGGTCCTGCCTTTCAGCCGCAATGGTTCTGTGTGGGCATACAGAACAATGTTCATATATGCACATGAAGTCTACCCCCTACGTTCTGTGGAAGACAATCCTAAGAATAGTGCTCTAGTTAAGGGTATAGTAGACATGATTAAGGAAGATATTTCCTACGAGACTATCCCTAGAGATGAGACACTAGTATACATAGGATGGAACGTAACCGGATATGGAGCTACTCTGAGTGAGAAACAGCAAGCTAAGAGATCTTCCCCGATTTGGATTGTACCCCATCAGGGTCACCTGTGTTTGCAAGGTACTGGCAGGAATCCCAGGGCTCAGGTAGGGTACAGCATCTGCACTGAAACATATGTTTTTGCAACTCAGACTTCCCCTCCGTTCTTAGCAGCTAAGGGTACCTATTTCATCTGCCATGATAGAGCATATACATGGTTGCCCCCTGACTTTTCGGGCACATGTTTTGTTTTATTCCTGCTGCCTCCCACCTACACAGCGGCGGCAGATTACCACAAGACAAGGATAGTTAGAGGTGTCTTCAGCGAAGAAGACACTGCAGGACAAGAATTTGGGGACTTCGTAAAGGGTTTTCTGCCGTTCTGGGGACCCATGGGTAACAGCAGGAACATAAGGCAATTGACAAGGGTGGTTGAATCCACCGTGGTTGAAACTGCCGGTGCCCTTAGTAACTTGACTGCTGAGCTCCAGTCGGATCGTCTTATGACCCTTCAGAACAGGGTCGCATTAGATGTCATACTTGTAGTCCGAGGTGGGGTATGTAAATTGATCCAATCGAGTTGCTGTGTTTTCATTCCAGATAACGCTCCAACAGTGTACCAGGCCATCTCCAAACTACATAAGATTTCCGAATCTATTCATGTGGATAAAGGGGATTGGTCGTTAATGGGATGGTTCTGGGAACTGATATCCGCCTGGGGATGGAAAATTCTGATGGTCATTGGGATGGTCTTAGCCATTATTTTCCTGTTCTGTCTTTGCGTGCAGTGTGCTCCTGAAATATGTGGCCTCTGTGCTACATCATGTGTAAGGAAACCTGTATCAAGAGACGAGCTAAGTACTAGGATGATGTTACAGCAACATCTCAATGACTTTAGGAATATAGACCTGGACTCAGATTAGCATGAGGATAGGTTAATTGCCTATGTAAGGGCAAAAGGAGGGTTTGTAGTTCTGAAAATTCTGAACTCGTGAATAAAACTTCGTCGTAGCATGACGATTTTTATGTCAAAAGACCGAAAATGGCTAGTACACTATGTACAAGCATTTTCGTCATATTCCAGTAACGATTTCACCTCGAAATCGTTATTTTCGTCCTGAACCCTTGGCTGCCATTTTGTGTACGGCAGCCATTTTGTGGGTTGCCCTTACAATAGGCTTATAATACAGCTAAATTCGATTCCAAAGGACACGTACACCTTAATTGACTTCTCTCTGACCTGGGCAAGCTGAAACCATTCCCCCAGGCCGAACATGGTTGGTCAGTTCCTCTCCCAGTGGCCGAATGAGATAGCATCAAGGCACAACATGCCATAAACCCTTTTCATCGCACACACACCCTGCCTAATCTTGCTCACACCTGTCCCTGCTCTTTTCTCTCACTTGCTTTACGAGGAGGAGGTGCCCGTTTTTATTGGGGGTCCACCAATATCTGATGAAAATGTTGGGCCTTGCCGGGAGATTTATTATGGGCTGGACGAACTGTAATGTGGGCTTGTCATCATGACTCTGCTTTTTCTTTGTAGTGAAAATATGTGAATGGCCTACTGTAAATTTAAGAATGTTTGCCTGAAGCATAATATTTTGTATAAAAAGAGAAGCCTGGCTTTGTAAGATTGAGCAGTCTCCTGAGAATATACATCTCGTGTTGTTGTACTTCTAGGACCTGTTACTTGGTTGCAGCCAATAAAATCGATCCTTGACTTCACCTAGAAGACTCTGAGTATCTGTGGTCTAAATCAGGAAAGTACTCGAGGTCTTTGGGTGTGTACCCTGACACCACTGGGTTACCGGTTCGGTACCGGTTCTGAAAAACCCAGTATCTCACATTTGTACCTTGATAACTTCTACACTGCTGTGCAATTGTTTAAGGAATTGTTTAAAGTGGACACTTTTGCATGTGGCACAATCCGCTCTAACCGCAAAGGTTTTCCAAAGGAGCTTGTTTGCAAGAAACTTCAGAGGGGTCAGTGCAGTTCCTTATGTTGTGGCGAACTACTAGCTGTGAAATTTGTGGACAGGAGGGATGTGTACATGCTGAGTACAATCCATGATGAGAGTACTTCTGCTCTGCCAGTTTGGGGTCAGGTTGCTGAAGTGCACAAACCTGTGTGCATTCTGGACTACAATAAGCACATGGGTGGTGTTGACAGAGTAGATCAGAGGTTGGAACCTTACACTGCTATTCGGAAGGCTTATGTGTGGTATAAGAAGTTGGCCATCCATTTTTTCAACTTAGTAACTTTCAATGCTTATATTGTGTTCAAGGCGTGTTCTCCCGGGTCAAAGTTGACCTTTCTTCAGTTTCAGCACTCTGTGATATCTAGCCTTGTTGTTGTGGAGCAAGTAAGTGTTCCTAGATTTGGAGTGGTGGAGGATGTGGCTCGATTGAAAGATCGCCACTTTCCTGATTACATTCCTCCCACATTGGATTGGATTGGATTGGAGTAGTTTTTATAAAGCGCAATAGTTACCCGCAGGCATCCTAGCGCTGGAGGATTTGCATGAGTATATGAAGGGAGGAACCTGCTCTTATCTACTAAATAAAAAAGTCTTCAGTTTTTTCCGGAATAAGAGAAGGCTGGACTCGGAGCGGAGGGAGAGGGAAAGAGAGTCCCAAAGTCTGGCCGAGTTTACAGAGAAAGTCCTTCCTCCACATCTCGCTCTTTGGAACCTGGGAATGTTTACTCGGAAAGCATTCGTCGATCTGAGTAGTCTGGTGGGATTATATGGGATGATCAGGGAGTGATTTAAGGCTGCTCCTTTCCTCCAGAAGGTGCGGTGAGCAATGCACAGGCTTTTAAAATCGATTCGTGCCTTGATAGGTAGCCAGTGGAGGTTTGTTTTGAATTCTGCTTCCACCGACTGGCGGCGAGGAATTTCTAAAAGGGGAACGAGCAGCGCAGTTCTGGATTACCTGAAGTTTATTAATGGTTGATTTTGGTGCTCCCAGATAAAGGGCGTTTCCAAAGTCTAAACGGGACAGAATTAGCCCTTGAATCATAATTTGTTTTGCCTTAGAAGGAAGGAGTGGGAGGATCTTGCGAATAAGCCTAAGGATGGCTAAGCAGGTAGCAGAAAGTTTGACTGCTTGTTGACTAAATGTGAGAGATTTGTCCATCCAGATACCTAAGCTCTTGATGGTGTCCTTGGGTTCGGGGGCGGAACCCAGAGAGGATGGCCAGATGGAGTCTATGGATTTTGTCGGAGAGTTGCCCAATATCATCAGCTCCGTTTTATCTCCATTTAATTTTAAATATGACTGGGACATCCAAGTGCCAATTGCTTCCATGCAGCCCCTTAGATTACTTGGCTGAGTTGATGGATGATTCAGTGATACCACCAGCTGGGTGTCGTCAGCGTATGATACGATTTGGACACCGAAAGGGCGGACGATCTCGGCAAGGGGGCGCATGTAAATGTTAAACAGTGTGGGGCTCAGGGAGGAGCCCTGAGGGACCCCACAACTGAGTGCTTTGCTGGACGATGTAGCACTTCCCTCACAGACTCGAAAAGATCAGTCTGATAGAAAGGAGTGAATCCAAGCCTTTACCCCTGAACCGATTCCGAGTTCAGAGATCCTCTGAAGAAGGATGTCATGATTTACGTTATCGAAGGCGGCACTGAGGTCCAGCAAAATGATAGCTACAAAAGATTTTCCCACTAGGAGATGTAGAGTCTGTTGGCGAAGAGGTTTGCGGAAGGAGACTCGTCTTTACTGCCCTGGGCGTCCTTCTAACCATGAACTGTGTGTGCCTGCTTGTTATAGAGCTTACCACACACAAAAGAATGTTTGGGAGTATCCATGAGTGGTAAAATGTACTGCCTGGTCTGTGTTTTTTAAATAATTTGTATTCTTTTTTAAGCTTGGCATTTGTGCAATGTTTTTAGTTACAGATTTTGTGTTACTAGATTTTTATCTATTTGCAATTATTTTGTTTGTTTTGTTAAAAAAATTCTAAATGTGATGGCGGTGTGCGTAGGCTGGTGGTGTGGGCAGAGTGGTGCTTGGCTGGCGGTCTGCGTGGCGTGGCGCTTGGCTGTCAGTGTGCGTGGAGTGGCTTTTGGCTGGAGGTGTGCGTGGAGTGGTGCTTGACTGTCGGTGTGCATGGAGTGTTGCTTGGCTGGGGGTGTGCGTGGAGTGGTGCTTGGCTGGCGGTGTGCATGGAGTGATGCTTGGCTGGGGATGTGCGTGGAGTGGTGTTTGGCTGGAGGTGTGCGTGGAGTGGTATTTGGCTGGCGGTGTGTGTGGAGTGGCGCTTGGCTGGCGGTGTGCGTGGAGTGGTGCTTGGCTGGTGGTGTGTGTGGAGTGGCGCTTGGCTGGTGGTGTGCGTGGAGTGGTACTTGGCTGGCGGTGTGCGTGGAGTGGCTTTTGGCTGGAGGTGTGCGTGGAGTGGTGCTTGGCTGTCGGTGTGCGTGGAGTGGTGCTTGGCTGGAGGTGTGCGTGGAGTTGTGCTTGGCTGGTGGTGTGCGTGGAGTGACGCTTGGCTGGTGGTGTGCGTGGAGTGGTGTTTGGCTGGAGGTGTGCGTGGAGGGGTATTTGGCTGGCGGTGTGTGTGGAGGGGCGCTTGGCTGGCGGTGTGCGCGGAGTGGTGCTTGGCTGGTGGTGTGCGTGGAGTGGTGTTTGGCTGGCGGTGTGCATGGTCTGGTGCTTGGATGGTGGTGTGGGTGGACTGGCGCTCAGCTGGCGGTGTGTGAGTAGTTACTTTCTGTTGGTCACTACACACACTGCTAGTTGAGTGACACTCCACGCAGTCCATCATTTTGTGTAGTTGCAGTGTCAGGAATGTGGGCATGTGAAAGTGATGGGCCCTTGAATGGCGCTGTCTGCTGGTGTGAGTGTTGTAATGTGATGGGTCCGCGGCTGGCGGAGTGAATGTTTTGTATGTGTCACACATACAAAAGGTGTATGAATGGCCTGTAAAGAGGTTGGTGCCTTGACGTGGCTTTACAGCTCACGAGCTGTGAGTCAGTGGTTCAGTTTCTCATACTTTCATTATTCGCAGTGCATTTCATTTTTGTGAAATTACTTGCAAATACTATTGTATGTACTAAATCATCACTCACCCTCGTGCCAAATCCAACCAGTATGTGTGTGTGCTTGCGGATTAGATGGCTGTGCAGTAATATTTGTATTTTTTCTCTTTCTGAAGTAGGGTGTTCCTTGTCCCTTTTTGTGAATGTTGTAATGTGTTGCTTTTCCTTCCAGGTGGTGTCAATGGTCTGGTGTGTATCAGGTTTGAAAGGTGCGTGAATGGCCTGTAAAACGGTTGGTGCCTTGTCGTGGCTTTACAGCTCACGAGTTGCGAGTCACTGGTTCAGTTTTTATGCATTTATTTATTGACAGAGCTTTCATTTCGTTGAAATATCTTGTTAATAAAATGTTATGTACTGAACCGTCACTCGCCCTCGTGCCAAATCCAACCTGTATGTGTGTGTCTTTGAGGAATAGATAGCCGTGCTGGAATGTTTGACTTTTGAGTAACTCTGTTAAGGTGTACATTACAGCTATAAATAACTTACTAAATGTAGATATTATTGTTAAACCATGGGAGTATATGGTCATGTCTTTCTTGTGAATTCTATTGTTTTTTTTTATCCACAATGTCCTGCAAACTTGAACATGTCTGTCACAATTTCCATGCAATATTGTCCCAAGAATCTCACGCTCTCAAATTGAAAACTTAATTCAGTCAAAACAATTTGGTTTTGCAAGGGGGTTCCCATGAGTTTTTGGCCCAGGGCTCGGCGGAGATCTTTGGAATCTTCCAAACCCAAACAGTTCTGAAAACTAGACACCCGGGGGAGTCCAGGGAGCTATGGCATGCGAGGGTCCCCCAACGTTTTCCTACCCAGTATTCCCTGCAAACCTTAAAATTAGGTTAAAAAAAACAGTTTTCCATAAATTTTTGCGTGGGATCTCCGTGCCGGCACAAATGTCCTACCACCCAGCGTTCCCCTTGTTCTCCCGAGTAAAATGATACCTCACTTGTGTGGGTGGGCCAAAGGCCTGTGACTAGGATGACCCCAAAACTGTAGAATTCTCTGTGCTTAATTTGTCAATCCAGAACACTCCAATTTCTTAAAAACATATTTTTGGCCTGTTCTGCTTTGTTTGGGTTTGGTACTTTCCAAAGATGGCCGCCGATCCCAGGGCCAAAAACTCAGGTGCCCCCCACCAAAAAATAAGGTAGTTTTGCTAAAGGTAATTTTTAAGTCTCCACCGTGCGATTTGGGCCTTTTCTTGTTGCAGCCACTATGCCTACCCACGCAAGTAAGGTACCATTTTTATTGGGAGACCTGGGGGAACGCTGGGTAGGAGGAAATTTGTGTGAGCCCAGTGATGCCACGCTTTCCCACACAAAAATGTGTGAAAAATCTGATTTTTTTCAGCTAAAGTCGAGGTTTGCAATGGATTCTGGGTAAACGAACATTGGAGGATCCACGCAAGCCATACCTCCTTGGAAGGACCCGGGTGTCTACTTTTCAGAAATGTGTGAGTTTGGTAGGTTTACCTAGATGGCCGTCTAGCACGGGGCCAAAAACCCAGGTAACCCCTCTTGCAAAAGCTGGTAGTTTTGACAATGTCAAAACCACCAGCTTTTGACATTTGGTTCGTCGGGTTCTTGGTGAAACTACAACTCCTATATATCCCGACAACCAGGAAGGTCAAACGGATGTAACGGTATATTGCTTTCAAAGAGCTGTCAAAATTACAAGAAGTTACAGGTGAAAACGTTGAGACAAAAGGCTGTTTTTTTCAACAAATTTTCAATGGATGTAGTCAAATGATCCTTTTCTGAATTAAAAATTGTGTCTACTTTTCGAAAATGTATAGCTTTCCAGGATCCATTATTGCTTTCAAAATCATTTCTACCATTAACTGGAAGGAGGTTGAAAGCTCTAAAAATAGCAAAAATAGGCTATGTCCCAGAAAAATGCCAAAACTGTGTGAAAAATGTTGGTTCCCTGACAAAAGACTGTGATTCCATAAAAGCTGAGAAAATGGAGATTTCAGCCCCACAAACCCTTTTTTGATAACATTTGCAGGGAAAAACCCAGTAGCTTTCATTTGCAGCCCGTTTTTCCCATTTTTCTGAAAAAAACAAACATTTTACTGTATTTTGCTTAATTTCTAAAACCCCTTCAAGGGAATCCACAAACCGTGGGCACCTTTAGAATCCACATCATGTTGGAAGAAAAGGACGCAAATTTGGCATGGATATTTTATGTGGTCAAACAGTTACAGGGGCCTAAGCGCGCACTATCCCAAATCTCCAAAAAAAGGCTTAGCACAGGAGGGGAAAAGGCCTAGCAGCGAAGGGGTTAATATCAAAGTTACGATAACTGAGCAAATAAACAATTTCAATTTAATATTTATCTGTTTAATACTCACACACATTTTACAATGATTTTGTAAACTGTGAACCATATCCTGTTTTGTTACAATAACATTTTTATTTTGTAAAATAATGCCTGAGCACAACATAAATTATAAGGTCATTCTACCATACATACATTCACAAAACAAAATATTTTACTTAAAATAAATACCTTGGAAATTCACTGAAAAAAGCAAACGTTAAAGTAATGTTATAGTTAGGTGCAATAAAAATATCTGTTCTTTTTTTTAAATTCACTGAAAAAAAACAAAGGTTAAAGTAATGGTATGGTTAGGTGACTTTCTCAGTGCGAAGTTTATGTTTTAAACTAAATAAAAACCAAAAGTTCAGCAGTTACTAACTATAAATTGCACCCCCACCATGCACGGCTTAAGACCTCACATATGACATAGCTCATGACATGTTCTATGACATCACTTATGACATCACTGATGATATCTCAAATGACACCACTGATGACATCATCCAAACCTCACTTTCACACATATGGGTCAATAAATTAGTATAACATTCGAGGCCTGCAGCAAGTACAAAAGGGCTTAGGAGAAAATCACCCATTACTACTGCCCCTACTCATACAACTCAGTAAAATGTTGAGAAAACAAACATTATATGCAACGTTGAGCATATGGCATACACTATGGCATACACTTTACAGGTACCATGGATCAAATTAACAATCAACCACGGACATACGAGAAACACTCATTGACTGCAGTGTTCAATATCTATACACTTGTTGACAGAAAGCCAAAATAGTTAATGTCAGTTCAAAAATATATATATTATTCTCTGCTTCGGAGGAGTCATCATGCCTCTGTTCCATGGTAGGGCTAAACAAGCATTTGCAATGCAATCGTTCTCGCATTTGTGAAAGTTTGAGTTTTTAGCATTGTAAATGATTTTTTTTATAATTTATGTTTACTTGTTTGTAGTGGAGTGGATGTATGTTTGTAGCAGAACAATGTGGTCAAAATTGCAATTGTAGAAATGTGTGGCCGTATGTGTGGATAGAACAAATGGATGGAAGCACCGAGAGAGACTGGATTAGCTTCTTGCCGGTCAGGAGGCATTTCAGAGATTGCACTGCCGACAATGGACAAAAAGAAGGTACTTGTAACGGTCCTGATAACATTGCCATGATGGAACCAAGACATGTCAACACTATTGCCCATTTAAAAAAAAGCTAAAAAGTCGGCTTTTTATAGCATTGAACTTATTCAAGATTGTCTCAGTTTTGACACTTAATTAAAGTGAGGCACAGTGAAGCAATTTGCATAGGATCGCACAGTTTGGTGAAATGTTGAAGTTGAGATTTGAAACCCGTTTTCGGGTTACACAGTGTGTTTTTCAGCCACTAGATTAAAATTTACTCTTCTGTACCATATCATAAAAGGACAATACTTTGAGTTTACATATTTCTTGACCTTCATTCAGACCCGATATATGTATAAAATGTCAGATTGTTCTTAAACGTTAAGTAGGGGACTATTCTTTTGTTAATATAACTGCCTAATTCTGACTTAAACAGTAAGGGGGTCGGCACCTCAATGTGAGCAATGGCATCTATTAGGATAACAGCCATTTGTAGTGTAGCGCTCTAGCGTTCCAGTGAAGTCAGGTCACAGGGAATGCTGGGAGCATTGCAGCCCATTTCCCGCGAGAGAGCCAGAGCCTTAGGAAGAGCGGCATTCACCCCGGCGCTCTCCGGGGAATAAAGAATTAACTTAAGAACACGGTGTATGCCTCATCTTTTACCGCGCCACCCACACTTTACAATTCGGCGATGAGGCTGGGGGGAGTCTCTCCAGTCGTCCCCGAACACCGTGCATGTGCACGCGCCAACGCAATACGGCCGCGTCAGAACCCAGCACCCCCCGGGAGAGCGCGGAAGAGGGCCGCAAGTGGTACACCCGCCGCTCCTCCTGCTCACATACTCCGACGTGGCCACGGACCAGGCAGGAGGTCCACAAGGAGCCGCAGGGAGCACGACAGGCATTCTCCTAATCCAGTGGAGACAGCCAGGGGCACCCACATGGCAGCAAACCCTGCAGAGGGACAGCACTGAACAGAAGATTCACACAAGGCAGCAGGGATCCCGCCAGGCATTCTCCAAGTACCGGGAAGACAGCCAGGAGCGCCCACATGCCAACAAAGCCTGCAGAAGGACAGCACTGCGCAGCACTGGACAGAGGCAGCCAGGACAACCACCAGCAACCGTGAGTGCCAGAGAACCCTGAATGCACACGCATTGAGCCCTCCGCTGCCATCTGGCACCCCCGGCAGACCGTCAGTGACACCTGCGCGCAGACAACAACCCCTGCCTCAGCCAATCAAGGGGCAAGTACACCCCCAGTCGCCAGTACACCACTAGGCCTGCCTCCAGCACCCGACCCTGGGGAACCAAAGCCAGGACCACCTCACAGCCCAGGTGGAGTCTAGTGGCCAGCACGATCAGGCAGCCCCGGGGAGCCCCACATCCACGCCAGGAACCTCCCCACCATGAAGACCTGCCAGCATGTGTGCGCAAATGTTCTCCCTTACCAACCTGGTCCCCTTCTTGCCAAAACCAGGGGAACCTACCTTGAAATGGGAGGACTGGAAAGGCTACTTTTTGAACTATTTGCCGGCTTTAGAAGATGAAGGGGATGAGGTATTCCCAAGCAAACACAAGAAAAAAATCCTGCTACACAATTTGGGCCCGGAAGGCCTCAGGGTGTACCAAAACTTGGTCAAAAAGACCAGGTTCCCCAATGACAAAGATGTGTTCCAGCACGCGTTAGAAGACCTGGACAGTCATTACCAGCCCGTAGTGTGCACCGCCATAGACCGCTTTAATTTTTTTCAAAGGAAACAGTCCACAAGTGAGTAAGTAGAAGACTATGTAGCGGCCTTAAAAAGATTGGCGGTCACATGCAAATTCGGTGAGCTTCATGACGACCTGATACGCGACCAAATAATCATGCACACTGTGAACATCTCCATTCAGGAAAAGCTGTGGGTCAGTGGCGACGCCCCCCTCAAAGAGATAGTAGCCTTGGTCAGAAAGGCGAACTCTCTAAACGTTGCGCGGAAGCGGCAAAGAAAAACAGTGCCAGCAAGGCTACAGTGTGCAAGGTACCGGAGGTGAAACCCCAAGAGAACAAGCAGCCATCCACGAGCCGAACAAGGCAGCACAAGAAAGTCACCACCAAATCTTCGGCCCCCCAAAAGACCCCAGGAGACTACAAGACAGGCTGCTACATGTTTGGCAGCCGCACGCACGCAGCTAATGACAAACAATGCCCAGCCTTCATAGCCAAGTGCTTGTATTGTGGGATTATGGGACATTTTGAGAAGGTATGCAGAAGTAAGTCCCGAAAGACCTCAGTGAAATGTGTTCTGCAGGACTCGGACGAGGGAGAGGGCAAGGCTGATGAAGACAGCGTACTATGTGTTGATGACCACATTTTGGGCATAGACTGCTCCAGAACTCAAAAACCTTCTTGTGTATTGTCACTAGGGGATGTGCAGGTATCCATGGTAGCCGACTCAACCAACGCAACATCTGGGACCGAGATTTCGCGCGCACCTTAGGCACTCATCTACTCCCTACAGACATTCACCCAGTCACCTTCACAGGGGAACCCATTCCCATGGTAGAGTTCCGTCCCCTGCAATTTGAATTCAAAGGGCGCACAGCTGACAGAAAGCTGTATGTAGCTGAGAAAGGTCCCTCAGTGTTGGGGTGGGTTGACCAGGGAGCTTTAGGATTCCAACTAAACCCAGGCGGCACAACGGAGGTACTCATGACAGACCACGTGCAAACATATGAGAACAATACATGGAAAGTAGACTTCCCGACAGTTTTCAGCGGCGCAATAGGCAAGCTCACGAAATTTACATGTAAAATATGCCTCAAAGAGGGTGCGAAGCCAGTAAGTCACAAGGTAAGGAACATCCCATTTAACTGCAGGGACGCAGTGCAACAAGAGTTGCAACGCTTTGAGGACAACGGAGTAATAGAGCCAATCGAGAGCGCAGAGTGGCTAGCACCCTTAGTAGTAGCCTGGAAACCCAACGGAAAAGTGCGCCTCTGCATAGACTTAAGAGAACTCAACAAAAACATAATTGTGGACAAATTCCCATTGACGAAAATAAATGAAATGTTGGCCCTGACCAAGGACATTAAATGGTTCTCCATGATAGACCTCACCTCAGCATACCACCAAATTGCACTCCACCCGCAAGAACCAAACATCCTTCATCATGCCTTTTGGGTGCTACAGGTTCCGGTGTATGCCCTTTGGATTGGCATCCGCTGCAGCGGTGTTTCAGAAACTCATGTACAAGCTTTTCAAAGACACCAAAAGGGTGCAATACTTCCAGGATGACATCCTAATCATGGGAAAAACAAAATCAGACCATGATGCCAAGCTCGCCACGGTGCTACGCATACTGGCTCAGAATCTCTTCACAGCTGAGAGGGACAAATGTAAATTCGGCCTACGCACCGTCACATACCTAGGCCATGAAATAAGTGATAATGGCATCATGCCGAAACGCACCAACATGGATGCCGTCAAGGAAGCAGCCACACCACAATCCTGAGAATGGCAGAATTTTACAGCAAATTCATGCAATATTTTGCCACCAAGACGCACCACCTACGCCAGATACTCAAGGAGAAGAATGCATTCGCATGGTGGGAGGCTGTCCACGAGGAATTTCAACGGATCAAAATGACATTTGTGCAGCAGTACCGCTACACGGCTTCAAACGTCATTATCCATTCTCACTACCGACGCGAGTGCCAGAGGATTGGGAGCAGTCCTCATGCAGCGATCCACGGAAGGTGAAGTAACCACAGTCAGCTTCGCGTCTCGCTCCCTTGCCCCTAATGAGGAAAAGTTTAGTGTCATCGAGAAGGAGATGTTAGCAGCTATCTGGGCGATGGAAAAATTCCACCAGTTCCTTTCGGGTTCCAGATTCCTTCTTCGAACGGACGATAAACCATTGGTCAAAGTGTGTACATCCAGAGGACACGCCAGCTCCACCCCATGCATTGCGAAAATTACACTCCATCTGCTGGACTTTGTGTATGAAGTAGAATACCTGCTAGGCAACAAAAACAAAGTCGCAGACTACCTCAGCAGAGCAGCAGCGATGGAAGAGGCACCAGAGAGCACTGCTTGGGATGAGTACACAATAGCCTTCACGGAAGACCAAGAAGCAGTCATAAGCGCACAGGACAGGGAAACTGCATACAAATATGACACATGCCTCACGACCGTCAAACGATTCATCGTAACAGGGTGGCCGGAGAAGAAGCATTTGGACACCGAACTTCGGAAATTCTGCGAGGTTCGAGACAAAGTAATACCTCCAAGGCAACTGGTGGAACGCCTACTTGCGATCATGTACGAAGGCCACCTTGGGATCATCAAAACGAAACAAAGAGTCAAACAGGCGTATTGGTGGCCAGCAATGGACTACCAAGTGGAGAGGCACGTCAGAGCCTGTGAGCAGTGCAGTAATGCCGATAAAATGCAAACCTTGCTACGACCCCTATTGGGGAATTTCAAAAACCCCACCAACCCATGGGAAGAAGTATCCGTGGACATTTTGGGTCCAATTCTGGATGCACAGTGCATTCCCAAGTATACCATCGTCCTCAAAGACTGTTATTCCAAATGGCCAGAAGTCGACCTATGCAAAACAGCAGACACAAACACCAGCCTAGCCTTTCTCACTGCCACCTTTTTAAGAGAAGGGATACCAAGGGTCATCACGTGCGACAACGGCCCACTGTTCATGTCCGACAAATGGAAAGCATTCATGGAACGGAATGGCATCATGACTAATCACACCTAGGTGTATCATCCCGCCGGGAACGGTCTTACAGAGCGGTTTAACCGAGTGATCATGGGATCGGTACAGGCAGCCGTCAGCGCAGGAAAGAACTGGGAGTCGGAACTCAAATGCAGAGTGTGGGCCTACCGCTTTACTCCCACTTCTACAGGATATAGTCCTTTCACGATACTACGGCCGAGACCCATTTATGAAGGACAACTTAGCTTGGATGCAGCTCACGCTACAAAGTAAGTGGTCTCCAGCAGTGGTGCGCAGTAACTTACAAAAAGCACAAAAAGTCTACATAGACCACTACAACAAGCAGCACAGAGTCAAGGAAGTGCCACTGGAGAAAGGGGAGTGGGTCAGAGTGAAGTTACCACAGCTACGGAGAAAGGGTGACAGCAATTTCAGCGCCCCCTTGCAAGTGAAGGAAACGTATGCCAGATCTGCTCTATTAAGCAACGGAAAAGTATGGTCCCAGGACAGAATGGATGGGTGTAACAGAGTAATGAGGTGGGACAAGACAGGAGCAGTGCTGCCTGAGAAGAACGACAGTTGGAGCCTGGATGAGGAGGAACAGACACCAGTAGCGGGTGCGCCAAGAAGAGGAGACACAAGCACCAGTGAAGAAGAGACTGATAATACCAGAGGACAGAGGAGCCAAGAGGACACAGACCATCACGTGCAGCAAGAGAACCAAAATATGGGAGAGTCAGACACCAGGCATCAATCACCCCCGGGGACAATTAATGACCAAACAAGCAATACTGGTGAGACCAGAGCATGCACACCTTCCACACGTACACGCACAGGCAGGACAGTGGTACTACCTAAGAGGTACAAGGAGTATGACATGAAAGTGTAGCACTCTCCACCCTTCAACACAGCCCGCACACACTCACTAGCTTACCTTTCGGATCCTCATCCCCCAGCAGCTTCCCACATTGTTATTGTTGATTGTTTGGGATGTTGTAAAGGGGGGAGATATGTAGTGTAGGGTCCTAGCTTTCCGGTGACATCAGGTCACAGGGAATGCTGGGAGCGCTGGCGGCCATTTGCCATGAGAGAGGCGGCGACTTAGGAAGAGTGGCATTCACCCGGTGCTTTCCGGGGAATAAAGAATTAACTTAAGAACAAGATGTATGCCTCATCTTTGACTGCGCCACCTGCACGCCACCTACACTTTGCACCATTAATTGTATATTGCAGCTAAGCTCAGCTGCAGACAAAAAAAAATATTTCTTTTTTTAGATCGTGCAATCAGCATAATAGGTCTAGTGCTTTATCTTAAAACAGCAATACTTTCCACCACATAAAATAGGCAGGTGGAAATGTAGTGCCACTCACTGGCTGTCTATCAGCCCCCCTGCCCTGCCCCCTCTGTCCGACCTAGACGAGCTGAAGTCATCACGCGCCATCTTTTTGAACTCTCCGGCACTGTCAGAGGTTCACAGACTGAACCAAAGCCGATCACTCGGCGACGGCTTCCTGCAGATCCGGGACCTGACCCAGGCACAGCGATCAAGGACTATGCCTTGCCACAGGCCCTCACTGGTCTAATCTTCAATTGGTAAGTCCGGATCAGCGACCTTGGATTTCTGCTGCTAATATCCCTTGCACCGGGCTCTGTTCACTGACCCGTATTTTCCTAAATACTGGTCCTTTCATTTGCAGTTTCGGTCCTCCTGCCGGCCCACGCAAGCAGCCCCTGACCGCCTCCTGTAGATCGGGGCTCCGACCAAGGTCGTCACATTGGGATCTCTCCTGCCTTGAGGCCCCCATCAGCAATTAAGCTTACCGGTAAGTCCGGGCCCGCTCTAGTCACTTTTCTGCTACTACATTCGGCAACGTGGGCGCTTATCCCTGCTCTTATATTCTAAATCCAGACCCTTCTGTTGTTTTTACAGCCTCTGCCTCATCCGGAAATTACCTTGACCAGTTAGCCCACATTTGTTTTCCACCTCACGCTGTTCCCCAGCGCCCCTTCCTCTGTTCATTGTACAAATAATTTCTCATAGGGGTTGCATGCACATCAGGACTCTACCCACGAGTCCCTATGGGTTCTCAATTGGATCCTCTTGGACCACCTGATCACTAACTCTCCATTCTCTACTAACCCTCTTGATAAGTGCACAACAAGGTACCCTAATTAGTGGCTGAGTTCCATCCTAGCACCCAACTAATTAGGGCTTCCTTTCCCTCACAGTTCCCGTCCTTGCACGATTGGCATCCTCTGTGGTGGGTTCAAGCCTTGCTGATTCACCTACATGACCCCCCCCTTTTCCTACTGTATTCAGGTAACTTCTTACCGTTCCCCCAACCCGTTTTCTTCTCTGCCCTACTCATTTCCAAACCTCATTTTCCTTATCCTCTTTCTTGTACACCACTTTCATTCAGTAACCTGGTGTTGATGATAATCCTAAATCGCTTGGATCATACCAGCGCAACTCCCGGTGACTTTTACCATAAAATCTGTAAAATTCATGTAAATAATTACCTGTGAACCATAAGTCCTTTTGTATTTTGTTGTCACTTTCACTCTGCGCCGTCACTGTTCTCACTTGTCACCTGCCCCGTCCACCTTTGAGTGTCACGAGCACTTGTGTGCACAAAGTTTTACGGGTTACTTACGCATTCATTGCTTACAGTGCTGCTACAACTGTTCCCAATTTTTCCATACCCTTCCTTCTCTCACTTGTCCTGCAAATTTCTTGTACTAATCCAAATACATGATGCCTTGAGCACATTCAAACGAATTATGAGTCTCCATGCCTTCCTTTCTTGCAATGTATTGTGCATGCCTAATTACCAGTCTTTTCAATAATACCGGTTACGATGTTGTTTGTTTAGACTCCCCCACCCAGATCTCAACTAGGTTGATTAGTTTACTCCTGTTATTGATACCTATACTGGTAGCCTGGCTGGGCTCTATTTTGGCTTTGATAGACCCCATAGAACACGTTTGTATTCGTTCAACATAACACCAGCTAGTCTTTGCTTGGCCACAAACTAGTGAAGCATCTAAAGGTGGGCGAGCCAACAAATTTGCACGGAGAGAGGCAAACTTGCGCTCCGGCTCTGAGTCTCTGTGCAGGAGCCTAACATGAGAAAATATTTTGCATGTAAATCACGCAAAAAAAAAAAGCTAAAATGTCATTTCATTTCATAACATCTTTATTTCGATATGTATATCATAAAAGACAGTCATAATAAAAAATGGGAAGCATAACATTCTGTTCATCCAATTCTATTACATAGAAATACAACATGAGCTATGATAGTTAACTTAGTCCGTCCATTAATGATATAATTTGGTTTAAAAACCATTCATAAATAGCAATAATACAAAAGGGTAAAAAGGTAAGAAACCAGGGTCAAAGAACAATTAGTATCACAGAATAGATTTATAGCTAAAACATCTAAAACATTACTAAAAACGCAAAATCTTGTTATAGACTTAGTTTGTGTGCGCGTATTATCACATCCAGTGCAAAAATTTTGCGACTGCAATAGCCACGGGCTCAGAGCTATTGGTTTTCAAAATTCTTAAGGCCCTGCAGCCAGTGGTGATGCCCATCTGCAAACAGATTGGCTTCAACCACGTATGCCTTGGGAATTTGTATTCAGGGCAGATAAACAAGATGTGGGCTATACTTTCCCGTTGGGAAGGACAAAAAGGGCAGCTGAGATTGTTATTACCATTCCATTTAGCAGTAAAGGAATTTACCGGAAGCGTTCCTACCCAAAATTGATGGTACCGCTTCCTGTCCCCGGGAAGAGTAATAAAATCCCAGTAGCTCTCATAAGCAGCTTCATGTTTAAGCTCCAGAAAGTCGGTTTGTTAGTGACGGACCAGTACAATTTCCAAACCTTCTCAGTGAAACCATGCTCCAATATAGCTCTCTAAAAGCCTTCCTCGGCGGGAACGAATTTGCGGTGGGGTTTTCCCACAAGAAGCCCAGCCCATGGCAATATACATCGCCCTTGCCTCCCGCATCCATGGGATTTTGCGGGCACTATCAGCGTTTCTGACTTCGAGGAATGCCCGAGCATACTGGGAGAGCTCTGGGGTGACCCACAGTCTCCTCCAGTATGCCACTGATCTGTATTGGGCTAGATCCTCTAGTCGATGGCAACCCAAATCGTAAAAAAGAGGCACTAATGGAGTGGAAGCTGGGAGGCCGGTTATACCCCTTAAAAACGTATTTTGAACACTTGTTAATAGGGCGAGATTACTGAACCCCCATAATTCTGCCCCATAAAGGACTGCCGCGCTGATTTTGGCATCGTAAATCTTTAGTGCTGGGGCAATTGGATGAGTTTGAGAAAGGTGGAGCTCCTTGTTAAGAGCACCAGCTAGTTGAGCATGTTTAGTAACCAGCTGGTTACGTGAGGTTTCCAGTCAAGTTTCGAGCCCAAAGTTATGCCAAGATAAGAGAAGACTTGGGTCTGTTCTAACAAAGCACCGTTCATAACCACCCTCCCTCTTATATGCTTATGTTTGTGGAGGACCATAAACTTGGTCTTGTTTACATTAATAGAGAGGCCATAGTCCCTGCAGAATACCTCGAACCGTTCAATGGCCTTCTGAAGGCCTTGCTGTGTTTTTGAGATTAACAAGGTATCATCTGCAAACATTAGCAGAGGGATCAGTTTGCCATCCAACTTTGGGGCATCAGTAGGATGGTTCTCATAATACTGGATCACCCTGTTAATGTAAAGCGAGAAGAGAGTTGGTGCTAATATGCATCCCTGGCGTACCCCCCTTGAGATCAAAAACCTGTCTGTTACCTTACCTTCCTGGCTCCACCGAACTTGGGCAAAGTTATCGTTATGTAGTTTAATTAAAATAGCCAATATATCTGTTGGCATACCCTGAGCTGCGAAAACGTTCCACATTTTGTCCCGAGGCACCAGTTCGAAGGCCGACTTAAGGTCGACAAATTCCACGAAAAGCGTGCCTCCACCCAATACTACCACCCACCAGTATATTAAGACAAATGTAAAAACTTGTTCTATTGTGCTTGTATGGCTACGGAACCCCGCCTGGAGAGGTGACAATGTTCCTTCCTCCTCGATCCACCCTTGGATTCTTTGCAAAACAAGCCTAGCTATCACCTTCTGAATGCAGTCTATTAAGCTTATCGGCCTATAAATTCCTGGATCAGAGCGCTCACCCTTTTTAAAGATCAGAATGATCTCAGCGCCCTTCCATGAATCAGGTATGGGAGAGCCGTTGGCAATACCATTGGCAAGGGACTGAATATACGGCACCCATACCTCCTTATCATGAAAAAACAAATCGGCTGATACTTGATCCAACCCGGGCGCTCTATCCTTTGGGATGGTATTTAGTACTCTATCATGCTCGTTTCTGCTAAAGTGTAACAGGGTAGTATCATTTGAGATGGTCACAGGGTCTACATCTGTTTCAATATTCAGGACCGGGAGGGAAAACTGTGTCTCAAAATGCGAGACCCAGAGATCGGGTGAAACGTGGTTACAGGGTTCTCCCCTTGGTGACTCCCAGCCCCATTTAACCAGATCCCAGAATGTACCCATAGTCCTTTCTCTGCTGGCACAATACAGCTCTCTCCAGTACTCTTCATCCCAGGCCCATTTGGCGTCCTGTTGGGCTTTCTTATAAGACGCGCGGGCATTCCTAATTACTTCCCTGTTTTTTTGTTTTATAGCCTTTGCCAAGGCTTTATACGCATCCCTACATGATTCATCATACCATTTTTCTTGCCTATTTTCTGGCCTTTTCTGCAAACTAGATACTTTCTTAGTAAAATAAACCCTGAGTTGAATAAAAAGTATAGTATGGATAGGAATAAGATTGGCTATCACATCCTCCTGTAAAGTACATTTCTGGAGATCAATTGTCACCTCTATAGTCAACCCCCTCATTGCCGCTAAGTTGTCCTCATTCAAAAGACAGTTTGCCCATTTTATTCTCCTTGTATCATTGGAGAGGAAGATATCGGCCCCTTCTATACAGACCTCTGGATGGTTACATGCAATGAGCTCAAAAGATAATACTAGCGGATCATGATCACTTTCCACTCGTTCGACCACTACCATGTCCTTAATAGAAGACCAATTATCTTTATTAATAAATAAAATGTCATTAAAGTTAAAAAAAATATTTCTCAAACATCAGAAGCTTTTAGGAGTAGGACATCGGATTATCTCTGCACTGAGAAGTATTTAGTAAAAGTCATTTTTCATTAAATATTAGAGAAACGTTCCTGCCCTGATGACAATGCTGTTAGTGACCTAAACAGAAAGTCAGCTATCCTATGAACCCTTTATAAAGCCTAGTTATTTATTATAGATTTAACATTATAAACTATTAAAATCAAACACGAGAGGTTTTTGCACAGCGCACACCCAGAACTCGCGCATTTGAAGGTGCTGTCATATGTGATGTACACAGAGGCGGCTTGGTAAAAAAGTGTGATGAAAGCCCACAGAGAGAGATACACCATCTTGAGCGACAACGCATGCACTGCCTAAGATTGACCTAAAAAGGAAGTGTCAGTCCATAGTGAAAAGAAGAAAGTTTAGGGCAGGCCGAAAAGAATTCAGACTTCAGTCTGCAATTAGAAAACAGACGCTAAAAGTGGTACTGTGAGGACAATGCTTCCTAGAGACAGATTTCAAGTTGTCGAGGATCGTGAGATGTGAGCCACTCGGAAGCAGTGCAAGGAGGGGATAGTCGGTCATCAGGTTGCACTATGAAGTAAACCTGCCCCTACTGTCCACTACTGGAGTTCTTATGATTTTTATGTTATGTTGGGTGTGCTTTTTTCATGGGCTTTGGTTCATGAAATCAGATTGCAAGATTTATTGATGAAGGGGCTGTTAATATGGAAACAAGGATAAAGAAGAAATAGACAGGGTCTGCCTCTTGCGAGGATACAGTAAGCAGCGAAGATGTTCATAGTTGTCAGCCAGGCCCTCTCTGTTATCAGTGTCTGTAGAGAAAGAGTTCATATGTGTGGGCCATTTAAGCCTGGCCTTCTAGATCAAAAAGAGCCCAGTTTGTTGGTAGGCTGACCTTCTCCCTTGCAATTTTTACCCTTAAGGACATAAAGTCCACAAAGCTGCGTGTGCTCTGCGACAGGGAAGAGTGACCCCGGGCCATGCAAGACTATAAAGAAGTATGACTTTTTTGTAGCTAGGCCCTGCACTGCCCTTTTCATATGTTATTTGTCTCAGAAGAGCTGTACTGTTTCTGTCACATCTACAGCAACTCACATAAATGAGGAACTCCAAAGATATTTGCTGTGGGTTTTTAAATCAGAGGAGAATCAAGGTCATTGTGTATTATTCCAAGTAAATAAGACATACTTATGGATGTGAGTATGGTGTTTCCTAGACTGGGACATGTATATGTCTGTCTTTATTTGGCTTCCGTTTAACACCTGTTTAACACCTGTTATCAGACTTTATAATTATTGTTGCTATATATGTAGTTGCTATTTACATCTGCAGGTTTGCACTAGATATGGACTCTTAGTCCATTTTATAACATTGCATTGTGTACTGAATTGGACCCATTTTTTACAGATAAATGCTTTCATATGACGTTGCAATAGCTGGGTAGGTTTCACTCCTGTGGAATGATCTGTGCATAATTTCTCAGAAGAACGAGCCTTCCATCTTTCAAATTAAGGGGCCGATTATGATGGCGGACGGACCTGAGTCGGTCCGCCACCATAGAGTAGGAGGGACCGTCCGCAGGGGCTGCGGCGGTCCCTCCGTGCAGATTAGGATGTGGATTAGGATGTGACCGCCAGGGTGGCGGTCACATCCTCAATCTTTAACATTGCGGCGGGTGCAGCTTCAAGCTGCACCCGCCGCAATGTTAAAAATGCATACATTGCATTTGTATGCAGCAAGCGGCAGGCACTGCGCAGTGCCTGACGATTACTGCATACAAATGCAGGGGGGTACCATAGGTACACCCCATGTGCACCCCCCACCCCCCTTCACCCAGGGGGCCCGCAACGGGCCCCCGCAGTGAAGCTCCGTATGCTTTTCCACGGCGGAAAACCCGCCGTGGAAAAGCATTTCTTTTCAGGCATCCTAATATGGCTGACGGTGTCTGAGAGACACCGTCACCATATTAGTGCTTTTCAACCGCGGCGGAAAAGCTGCGGACGGAAACCAGGACCCACCAGCCATCCTAATGTGGCGGTGGGTCTTTGGTGGGTCCGCAGAGGATTTTCCGCATCCTCCGGGCCGGCGGTGGCTTCCGCCGGCCCGGAGGATGCGGAAAATCCTCCATCATATTCGGCCCCCTAGTGCGCAACTAGCTCAAACTTCGAGAGGGGCTAACAAGCAAACCAATGGAAACGGGGCTGACACCTAAAACAATTGGACAGAGCTAACTTTTGAGCCAATACAAGAAAATTGTGATGAATTCTGCATTTTAAACTCATCGGTCAAACCTGAAAACTTTACAACAGTCATGTTTAGAGGATTTGACAATGTTTTTAGGTTATGTTTGAGTTTCAATAAGGCTGCTGACATGTTTAGTGGATTTTACAAAGTTTAATAGGTTAACAGCAGATATATTTAAAAGTGTAAATAAGTAGTTTGCCAACTAAAAAGCAGCTTCCTCAGATTCCAATAAAATCCACTTTAGGAACAGTTTTCACAAATTTGTTTCAAAACAACCCTTTTTGCCAATGCTCCAAAAATTCCTTCTGTGAAAAAAAAATGAGTTCGTGAAATATTGTTAATTCTGTCTTCTGACAGGCTTCTGCCTGACTGCTGATAAAAGGTACATTTTCAATCTAGGAGGCAAGGGAGTCGCACAGGTCTTGCGATGGTGGGATGTCGTTGGAGTTGGAGCGGGGGTTGGAGAGTTCCTTCACGATGTTGAAGAGCTCTCTGCTGTTGTGTGCATTGCGGTCCTTGAAGGGGGCCCTTTCTGCGGCTCTGATGAGGTGATGGATTAAACCCAGATCTGTTGACTGGGTGTGAGTGTTTGATTGGTTCAGATGCTCCGTCCATCACCACCCGCTTTTGTACCACTTTGTTTGCCATAAGTTGGCAGGGTATGCTCAGACGTGAGTCCCTTGCTCACTTTGCCACTGGATTCAAGCAAGCCCGGCTGAAGACGGCTGAAATGCCAGAAACCAGTCTTTGAAAGCTTGTTTCCGGTCCAGGGAAGACATGGCTTGGCAGTTCAGGCTGGACTGTTCCCATGAGGCACAGGGTTAGACTGATTTGCTTATGGCCATGTCTGAACTGGAGTGGTAGAGTGGGCTAAAGAACGGTGATGGATTAAACCCAGATCTGTTGACTGGGTGTGAGTGTTTGATTGGTTCAGATGCTCCGTCCATCACCACCCCCTTTTGTACCACTTTGTTTGCCATAAGTTGGCAGGGTATGCTCAGACGTGAGTCCCTTGCTCACTTTGCCACTGGATTCAAGCAAGCCGGGCTGAAGACGGCTGAAATGCCAGAAACCGGTCCTCAGAAGCTTGTTTCCGATCCAGGGAAGGCATGACTTGGCAGTTCGGGCTGGACTGTTCCCATGAGGCACAGGGTTAGACTGATTTGCATATGGCCATGTCTGAACTGGGGTGGCAGAGTGGGCTAAAGAACGGTGATGGCTTAAACCCAGATCTGTTGACTGGGTGTGAGTGTTTGATTGGTTCAGATGCTCCGTCCATCACCAACCCCTTTTGTACCACTTTGTTTGCCATAAGTTGGCAGGGTATGCTCAGACATGAGTCTCTTGCTCACTTTGCCACTGGATTCAAGCAAGCCGGGCTGAAGACGGCTGAAATGCCAGAAACCGGTCTTCGGAAGCTTGTTTCGAGTCCAGGGAAGGCATGGCTTGGCAGTTCGGGCTGTACTGTAACCATGAGGCACAGGGTTAGACTGATTTGCATATGGCCATGTCTGAACTGGGGTGGCAGAGTTGGCTAAAGAACGGTGATGGATTAAACCCAGATCTGTTGACTGGATGTGAGTGTTTGATTGGTTCAGATGGTCCGTCCATCACCAACCCCTTTTGTACCACTTTGTTTGCCATAAGTTGGCAGGGTATGCTCAGACATGAGTCTCTTGCTTACTTTGCCACTGGATTCAAGCAAGCCGTGCTGAAGACGGCTGAAATGCCAGAAACCGGTCTTCGGAAGCTTGTTTCGAGTCCAGGGAAGGCATGGCTTGGCAGTTCGGGCTGTACTGTAACCATGAGGCACAGGGTTAGACTGATTTGCATATGGCCATGTCTGAACTGGGGTGGCAGAGTTGGCTAAAGAACGGTGATGGATTAAACCCAGATCTGTTGACTGGATGTGAGTGTTTGATTGGTTCAGATGGTCCGTCCATCACCACCCCCTCTTGTACCACTTTGTTTGACATAAGTTGGCAGGGTATGCTCAGACGTGAGTCCCTTGCTCACTTTGCCACTGGATTCAAGCAAGCCGGGCTGAAGACGGCTGAAAAGCCAGAAACCGGTCCTCGGAAGCTTGTTTCCGGTCCAGGGAAGGCATGGCTTGGCAGTTCGGGCTGGACTGTTCCCATGAGGCACAGGGTTAGACTGATTTGCATATGGCCATGTCTGAACTGGGGCGGCAGAGTGGGCTAAAGAACGGTGATGGATTAAACCCAGATCTGTTGACTGGGTGTGAGTGTTTGATTGGTTCAGATGCTCCGTCCATCACCACCCCCTTTTGTACCACTTTGTTTGCCATAAGTTGGCAAGGTATGCTCAGACGTGAGTCCCTTGCTCACATTGCCACTGGATTCAAGCAAGCCAGGCTGAAGATGGCTGAAATGCCAGAAACCGGTCCTCGGAAGCTTGTTTCCGGTCCAGGGAAGGCATGGCTTGGCAGTTCGGGCTGGACTGTTCCCATGAGGCACAGGGTTAGACAGATTTGCATATGGCCATGTCTGAACTGGGGTGGCAGAGTGGGCTAAAGAACGGTGATGGATTAAACCCAGTTCTGTTGACTGGGTGTGAGTGTTTGATTGGTTCAGATGCTGCATCCATCACCACCCCCTTTTGTACCACTCTAGCGTTTGGGCGCAGTTTTATTCCTAAGAGCTAGTGAAAGCCTCCTGTTGCAGTTTTGAGCTCCCAGCTGCCCAGCAATTAGTAGGCAGATGCACCGTTTAGGCGCCAAGGGAGAGAGAGTCCCTGAGAGGGACAGAAGTGGCATGCAGGTGCCAGGCCTTTCACAGCTGCGCAGCACTTAGTGCCAGCTGCAGCGTTTAGGCCCTTGTGATTGTTCACAGCTGCCCAGCAAGTAGTGGGCAGCTGCAACGTTTAGGTTTGCGCCTGTGGCGCACCCCTGACTGGCGCTGCGATGGCAGCGCGCCCTGATATTCTGGACACAGGGCATTTGAGCCCCTCCTTGAGATGGCCAGGCGGGCTGGTATATGGATAGGGCACAAGGCCCTAATGTGATTTTTGCACAATGTGATTACTTACTAGGTTTGTGATGATAATTGCCTAATGTGATTCATGTGCTTTAAAGGTGGTGCTAGGAAATGTAATGCATGGTATGTTTTACGCACCCTGTGATGATACCTCTAGAGATGGTTTTACCTATGGAGGTTGGTGTTAGTGAGATTTTACTTCACTGTGATTTACGCCCCTAAATGTGAGTTATGCTTAGGGGGTAAGGTCTAATGTGTTTAGACTAGTGAGGCGATTGCCTACTGCATTTATACTGGTTAGGCCTAAATGTGATTGCTGCGTAATGTGCTTTGCCTTTATGATTGTGTTATACTTCTAAAGGTGCTCATGCTTAGAAGTTTACTTTGCCTAGTATGTTATACTAGTGAGTTTGTGTCCCTGCGTGATCTAGGCCTATGGTTATTAGTATTGCGTAGTGTGTACCTACCTTTACCAGTGGTTACTGGTGGTGTTCTACAATTGTCAGT
The DNA here is from genome assembly GCF_964261635.1 of Lissotriton helveticus. Lineage (NCBI taxonomy): Eukaryota > Metazoa > Chordata > Amphibia > Caudata > Salamandridae > Lissotriton > Lissotriton helveticus. The sequence goes on along the minus strand of NC_136061.1, from coordinate 1,512,681,236 downwards.
TTGTGTTACAGTTATTCTAAGTGCTAGTTCTACTAAGTGCTGAATCTGACAGTGGCCCACGTGGCCCTGTCCTGGTGTAAATAATCCCTTGTGAATATTGCCCGTGACAGTTGGCACAATGTATATTGTGTGATTACTATCTGATATGTTTTGACAATACAAAAGTTATTTTTATATAACCTTGTGTGGAGTTCCTTTTGTAGTGTGCCTGGGATGTTGTTGTTGTGTGCGTGCGCAAATTCTTTACACATCGCCTCCGGGATAAGCCTGTCTGCTCGTACCAAGCTACCAAGGGGGTGAGCAGGGGTTATCTTGGCGTGTGACTCCCTTGCCCTGACTAGAATGGTGGTTTCTGCCTGGCTTTGGCATAAGCCTTAGCCAACCAGAAATGCCAATTCTAACATTGGTGATCAGCGGTGAGGATTAGGACTTGTGTTTGCGCAGTACCACAGTGACAACTGGCTACATTACAAAACTGCATTTTTAGATAGTCACATGTTGGGGATTATTGTTTATGATTTTGTTTTTCCTCAAGAGTGTCATTTTCAAATGGTGTTCCTGCGCTTTTATGTTTAGTGGCAGATGGGAGAAAATGACAGGGCGGGACGCCAGTAGAGGGGGAGGTTCCCATAGATAAGGAATCCCTTGCTGGGTCCAGTGTCCAATCCCTGTTTCTGTCCCCAGAAGTGTGGGTAGATGGAAGAGAGGGAGTGTGGACGAGAAATAGCTAGCTCAGTAGGGTGGTGTGTGTCTGGATTCCCCAGTATGGTAGGATCCAGTGATGGCAGCTAAAATATGTCCAGTGCGTGAAGTCCCATTCCCAGTTCCCAGAGTATGGTGCCTGGTGCTCAGTAAGAGGGGCACAGGTTGAGTCAGGGGCAGTGAGGAACTGTCTCACCAGTCTGGAGGGGGAGTGTGTGGATGAGTGGTGTGTTGAACTGGAGGAGTTGGTGTGAGTTTTTTTGTGATGAAAGGAGCTTGCACGGGAGGTGTACCTCTGGTGTTGTGCAGGAGGTCCTGCAGAGGCACTGGACGAGAAGGTGGACATCTGTCGATGTGCTAGATTTCTTGCAGAGGCATTGAGGAGTGATTCCAAAAGGAGTGGATTGTGTATCTGATGATCCTGCGTAGGGGAAGAGGTTCATGTGTAGCCCAGTTGGATCCCAGTAGAATGGGGGGGGGGGGTGTAGGGGCTCACGTCCTGTCTCAGTGGAGGCGGAGTGAGTGTGGGACGGTGTGTCCCACAAGGGACCGAAACCCTGTCTCAGGGCCTCGAGGGTTCCCTAAGGGAGCGCCACGTCAGGGGCCTAGGCTGTACTTACAGGTCATTTGAGGAGGATCTTCCTGTGTCTAGAGGACGGGGAGTGTCTGTAACCAGAACTCCGGTGGTCCTGGTGTTGGGCAGTACTGCTCCTAAGTGGAGGGTGCAGAAGTCCTGGTTGAGGAGTGAGAGGGGGAAAGAGTCTCCAGTGGAAGAACCAGTGGGTCAGGGGCCAGCCAGAAGGGCTGAGCCACCAGTGAGTGACCATGGTGATGCCACGTCTGTCCTGGGGGATCTCTGCGCCCTGTCAGGTGGACAAGAGGTCGCAAGGTTAGAGCCAGGCAGACTGTCACACGACACAGTAGTTATGTGTCACCCTCATGGGGGGGGGCATGCGTGCTCCCCGTGAAGTCATGGTTCGCAGGGCATTTGACCGTCTAGAGTGCTTGACCATTTGTGGGGCCTCTGGAGGTTGCTCCCCGAGGATGGGGGATGCCAGGTTCAGGTTCAGCCTGACCTGGAGGGAAGGGCATCTGTAATCAGTGTCCTGACCGGTTTGGCTTCCAGGGGTACCGCTCCAAGGTGGGAGGGTGCAGAACTCTGGAAGGGGGTGCAGAGGGAGGGCGTCCTTGCCTCTGAACCCGGTGCAGCCTGAGGGTTTAGATCCTAGGTGGGGAGATTCGGAAACTTCCAGGTCAAGAAGGAATCTCTGCCAAAGTAGATCAGCTGAAGAGACTGAGGGGGCTGCCCTTGCTGTGTGTTCTGGGGCTCACCTGCAGTTTGTTGTTTCCACTAAGGTAGAGGAAAGGGGACTTTGCTGTGTGCTGTGTCTCCCCACCGGCTTGAAGAGGGACTGTGCTGTGTGCTTTGTACCTCCAAAGTTAAATAGTTTCCAGATCCCAGGTGGTAGACCAGTGATGGAGAGAGGTCCTGAACTGGTGGGAGAGTTGTGCTCTGGTGGGTGCTTCCCTGGGAGGGTGCAGAACCCCAGAAGTAGAGGGAGGGTGGGGCATTCTGGCCCGTGACCTCTGGTCAGCCTGAGGGTGCGGACTCTAGGCTGAAGGTTCAGTGGTAGTTGTAGCTACACTGAGAGAGAGAGTGGAGAATGGCTATTGTGTGCCAGGGGCTGCTGCCCCCCACTCTGTAAGTTGGTAAGGACCAGTGACATCTGGATTGCCTAAGGCCTGGTCCTGGCCGTGGACAACTAGAGAGTACCAGTGGGGTATCCTAGTTGGGCCAGAGAGTTCTTGTTTGCAGGTAACCATGTGGGTTCAGAATGGCGTAGAACTGGAGGATGTCCCTGCCGTGCGGGCCCGCATCCGTGTTCTATCGCCCAAAGCAGGTAAGCCCATCACGGTGGTGATTGGTCTGCCCTGCGTTTTGGCTGGAAGGGGGTTGTGTTGGACCTGGCCCTTTTGGCAGGTTTACCCTGAAACTTTTTGCTTTTGCCTAGCCTGTTTCTGTAACCTGGTGTTGGTGATTTTAGGCCTCTGCGCACATTTTCACTGTGGTACAGTGTAAAGTGCGTGAGCTCTCTGTGTATATGTGGTGAGTGGCCTGCCCTCCCATAGGAATGCATGGGGAAAATGTGTGTCCATGGTAGTTCCTGTTGTGTGGGAGTGCAGGGTCGAGTTTGGTATTTACGAACTCGTGAGATTGAATGCTCTGCGACGATGTGTGCGGCTTTAATGTGTCTAGTGTGGAAGTGCCACTTCTAGAAGTTGGTGTGTCTGTGCAGTGAATGTGCTGGCTTGTGATTGGCTGGAGCTGGCTGGTGTGCCTGGCTCCAGAAGTCAGGATGAGTCTGCCCCGGTGGTGAATGGGAGATCTGCATGATTGATGTGAGGGAGGAGTACACCTGGGACCTGAATGGGCTGGGCTTTCCCCACACAATTTGGCTCCGCCCCCTGTGGTGCGACTGATGACCCTAGCCTGACTAGTGAATGGGAAGAGGGGCTGAGCACCACACAGTGCTCCAAAACCAGTTGCATCTGGTTTTCCCTTCACCCTGTAGCCACAGACAAAGGATTTTGATGTATAAAAAGGGGGCTGTGACCCCATGAAAATGTTCTTGTTCCTGACATGAATCTACCAGGGGCGTGCTGCTGCTGGGGCCCAGGGGAAGGCTTGCCTCCCTGGGCCCTGCCCAGCCCCTGGATGCCTGGAGGATTTTCCTTGCTGGGAGCTGTGTTGCTCCATCCTTTGATCTCCAGGATTTCTGGGACCTTACTGGCTGCTTTTGCCCTTGCCAGGACCTTCAGCAGCCTTCCTGTGCCTTATTTTTGGACTGGGCGCGCTTTTTATGTACTTTCCCTATAGAAGGGAGAGCCGGGGGGCTGAGCAGCGCAGTGCTGCAGCCCATATCAAGGGAATCCCCCTCGTAGGGATTCCCCCTGTGGCCCCTTGATCGCAGGTGCCCACCCTGCATTATGCCCGCACATGATATATTTATATAATGGGTGCCACCTCTTTTTATATGCCTTAATGGGTGCCCACCCCATTTCTACTTTCATTTTTCTTCTCGAGGGTGCCCACCCCTCAATGTGTGCAAAGAAAATTGCCGCCGCGGCCCTCGCGCCGCACACAGGAAGCCAGGCACCATAGTGCCTGACTCAGGGCGGGGCTTTCGGCTTTGAAGGGAAGTCCCGCCCGCAACCGCGCTCTGATTGGTTGAGCGCGGGAAGGAAGAGGCCAGCGCGAGCTGTTGTGGGGCTCCCATGTCAAAGGGAGAGCCATGCGGTGATGGTAATGAGCCCCAGGTCCCAGGAGGGGGTCCGGGTGAATCCAGAGGGGTGGCCGAGGCCGCCAACGGCAGTGCGGGGCTCCCGGAGTCCAGAGGAGCCCCGCTGGAGAAGTACTGCCGCTGCCCGGGTGGAGATGGAGGACGCTGCCCGGACGCCTCAGAGAATCTCCGGTGAGTGGGCTTGTGTGTTTCTGCCGGGGTCCGGCCCTGGGAATGTGGTGCATTTAGGGCGGCCGCGGATGGCAGTGGGCCGCCCCAACGTTGTTACTGAGCCTGCGGGGCTCCGACCAGGGGCATATTTTACTTGAGAGCCCACGAGAAGCCCCGGGTTCATTGGTGTATTTCGAGTCCCCCGAGCGGGACTCCAACGAAGGCCCACAGATGGTGAAAGCCCACGAGAGGCTCTCACGCGCATTGGGGGCATTTCTGAGGGTAGAGCAGCCCTGGTTGGCAGCGGGCCGCTCCCCCAGTGTGGCCCCATACTTGGTCTCGAGCCCAAGAGGCTCCTAAGGGCACAGTTGTTTATTTAAGAGCCTAGAGGGCCCCCCTGTGTGCTACAGGTATTTCGAGAGCCAGATGGCTCTAGCGTTTGGGCGCAGTTTTATTCCTAAGGGCTAGTAAAAGCCCCCTGTCGCAGTTTTGAGCTCCCAGCTGCCCAGCAATTAGTGGGCAGCTGCACCGTTTAGGAGCCAAGGGAGAGAGACTCCCTGAGAGGGACAGAAGTGGCACGCAGGTGCCAGGCCTTTCACAGCTGTGCAGCACTTAGTGTCAGCTGCAGCGTTTAGGCCCTTGTGATTGTTCTCAGCCGCCCAGCAAGTAATGGGCAGCTGCAACGTTTAGGTTTGCGCCGGTGGCGCACCCCTGACTGGCGCTGCGATGGCAGCGCACCCTGACATTCTGGACACAGGGCATTTGAGCCCCTCTTTGAGATGGCCAGTTGACCAGTGCGGCTGGTATATGGATAGGGTGCAAGGCCCTAATGTGATTTTTGCGCAATGTGATTACTTACTAGGTTTGTGATGATAATTGCCTAATGTGATTCATGTGCTTTAAAAGTGGTGCTAGGAAATGTAATGCATAGTATGTTTTACGCACCCTGTGATGATACCTCTAGAGATGGTTTTACCTATGGAGGTTGGTGTTAGTGAGATTTTACTTCACTGTGATTTACGCCCCTAAATGTGAGTTATGCTTAGGGGGTAGGGTCTAATGTGTTTAGACTAGTGAGGAGATTGCCTACTGCATTTATACTGGTTATGCCTAAATGTGATTGCTGCGTAATGTGCTTTGCCTTTATGATTGTGGTATACTTCTAAAGGTGCTCATGCTTAGAAGTTTACTTTGCCTAGTTTATTATACTAGTGAGTTTGTGTCCCTGCGTGATCTAGGCCTATGGTTATTAGTATTGCGTAGTGTGTACCTACCTTTACCAGTGGTTACTGGTGGTGTTCTACAATTGTCAGTTTGTGTTACAGTTATTCTAAGTGCTAGTTCTACTAAGTGCTGAATCTGACAGTGGCCCACGTGGCCCTGTCCTGGTGTAAATAATCCCTTGTGAATATTGCCCGTGCCAGTTGGCACAATGTATATTGTATGATTACTATCTGATGTGTTTTGACAATACAAAAGTTATTTTTATATAACCTTGTGTGGAGTTCCTTTTGTATTGTGCCTGGGATGTTGTTGCTGTGTGCGTGCGCAAATGCTTTACACATCGCCTCCGGGATAAGCCTGTCTGCTCGTGCCAAGCTAGCAAGGGGGTGAGAGGGGTTATCTTGGCGTGTGACTCCCTTGCCCTGACTAGAATGGTGGTTTTTGCCTTGCTTTGGCGTAAGCCTTAGCCAACCAGAAATGCCAGTTCTAACAGTACCCTTGCGTTTAGTCAGGGTAAGGGGGTACACTCCTAAAATAACCCCTGCTCACCCCCTTGGTAGCTTGGCACGAGCAGACAGGCTTATCTCAGAGGCAGTGTAAAGTATTTGTGAACACATACAGTAACCCATTGAAAACACTACTGAGATGGACACCACATAAGTTGAATATTAAAAATAAGTACTCTTTATATAGATTTAACAAAAGACCATAAACGACAAAAATCCACAATACTGTACTTTAAAAATGGTAGAATTACCTTAGTTCTCTTTAGATGGTAAAATGCGACACTTTGAGTCAGTGTACTTTAGGATGCGTAACGCTATACAACGAAAACGTTGCAGGGAAGGTGATGCTTCGGTTCCTTACCCGCAAGAACGGTGATGCGTCGGTCCCTACTGATGCATAGGGGATGCGTCGGTTATTCTCTACGAGGGGAGGTGGTGCGTTTATTTCTTATTGCGCTTCCGTGGCAATGCAACCAGCAGCGCTGTGATGCGATGAAGATCAGGTGCACTGAACAAAGATGGCATCTTCTCTTGGGTGCGGCACAATGCATGCCCCCCGACGGCCGTGGGGTGGCTCAATGATTCTTCTGAGCCGCGACAGGCCCTGCAACACGCTTCCTGGTGATGCGGCGACATCTGATGCAACGTCGATCCTCTTCTCTGGCAATGCGAGGCTCTTCAGCAACAATGCAACAGCTTGCAGTGGCAACACCCTCCTTCTTTGATGCGATGACAGCGGCTGCGGCGGCAACACGCTTCTCCGATGATGCGGCGGTGCCTGGTGCAGCGTCGATCCTCTTCTAAGGCGATGCAAGGCGCTTTGGCAACGATGTGACAGCCTGCAGCAGTGACATTTTTCGGTGCTTCAGTTGGCGACTCTGCCGGTACTCCGTGTTGGGGTCGTCCCTCCGTAATCGGATAAGAACGGGACATTGGGAAGGGTAATCTTGGTCGAGGGGGAGGACTGACTGAAGTTTGAGGGTTACTCCGCTCTCCCGATCAGGAGAGCCCCAGCTACTAGTGACCCCACGCCGGAGTCCTACGGGTGTAACCCAGAAGCAGACCGCGTTGGTCTTCAGGAGTTGGCAGTGGAGAAATTTGCAATCAAACCTGAGTGCACCAGGTGAGTGAATCGTCTTGTGTTGTGATGGATAATTTTGATGTAGAGTATTTGGGTGGTTTGAGAACACGGAGAACTCGAAGGGGGCCTGACGGGGCAGTATTGAGACTGCACGGGCAAGTGCTCCTGTTTTGGGCAGACTTGGTGATTAATAGAGATTTGAACCAGACGCCTAGGTGTGACTTGATGAAGAAGTTCACATCCGGCCGGACTGCTCTCGGGAATGCTGGCAGTCACGATTGGGTAGCCCCTGGGCAGATCTGGAACGACGCTTGAAAAAGCGTGCTAAGTCAGAATAGCACAGGAGGTAAACCATGGAGGCTGCCGGATGGCCTGTAGGTCAGTCTGTGGTTTAAAAACCTGTGTGGCTATCTCTAGGTAGTCTAAGGACGAGACTACTTGATTTTTGGCTTTTGAAAATTTGTAAAGATATACAAGTTCTCCATAGACAGGAGTCGACGGGCTCTGTCTTTTGCTTGGTACGAAGGTGTTTCATTCTTTATGTTGTTCAAAAGATTGTTGTTTGTATATTGTATGTGCGTAATTGAAGCTGAGTTGAACATGGCCATGTGTATGAGAGTGTTGTAAATATTTTTTTCCTTTTCAGCCGAAGTAACTAGATTATAGGAAGAGACAATGCCGTGCTTTAGTAAGCTATGTTTTGGCTGTGTTTGCCGGAAGGGTACGAGGCTGGACGGAAGCCAGCCGGCCCCTCCAGAGGGGAGCCCCAGTCATGATATGTATTGTAAGCACGGGATTGCACCACTGTTATTTAATACCTTATTGCATAAATACACCAAAGATAATGTCGAATTACAGTGGCCGCTGACAGGATCCTTCGATGAGAAAAAGATTCAGTATTTACAAGACCGTCTGTTCGCCAAACGTAGCCGACAGGCCATGTTTGACTACCTTAATACATGGCAGAAAGAGGCAAAGCGGAGACGGATTAGAGCAGAGAAGTTAATAAAGATAAAACAGGGACAGACTGTAACCCAGAAAGCCATTGCCCATGATAAAAATCAGACGGAACAGAATATTGATTGTTTAGACAGACAGTTTAGGTTACAGGTAGATAAAAGTTATGTGACTCGAAGTGAAGCCGAGGACAAAATAGAGGATTTATTGAACGTTCGACCTCCACCACCCTATGCGCCACAACGCATATACCCCACTGTCCCTCTTCACTCGGCTACTGCCCCTCTAGCCTCCGCCCCAGAGGTGGATGTGTCTCTATCTTCCGCTGGTACGTCTCGTGCTGCACCTACCTCAATGAGAGACACAGCTACCCTTATTCCTGATGCACGACCATTTATGGGGAATTCTCCCGTAATTTTAGCAGCTCCAAGTCCCATATGGACATCAGAATCAGCTGGTGCGACCCCTGAAGTAAGGAACAACACTCCATTAGGGGATACAAGCGGGCTGAATGCTAGGCAGTTATTTACGAGAGCATCGGTGGGCTACAGTGAAAAAGAAGCTTTAACAGAACAGGCAGTTAAATGGATGAGGAAAGATATACATACAGTAGCGGATTTATGGAGCACCATAAGGGACCTCGAACCTGTTATGCAGCAGCATGTTTTGCGCCAAATGTCTCGTTACCTTATTGAAGTTTGGGAAAAATGTTTTTGGGATGGGATGGCTCCTCAGATATTGTATGACATTATGGATCGGACTCAAAAGTTTGATTTGAGTCCGACGGAAGTGTACAAGAATGTGGAGACATTGGTAAAGTATCGAGGTAGAGTGTTTGTGAGATGTCCCAACTGGGATTCCCAACATCCAATGAGGGAAGTACACCCTATTTTCCATCCTGAAATACCCGAAGTATGTGATAATCAAAACGTAGTTACAAGGAATCGAGTAGAGGCGCGGTTTCAGGAGCAATGGGTATACACTCCATGGAAAAGGAGTGAAGTCCTAGCTTTGAAATCACAACTTCCTGATCCACGAAAGAATCCCACAACGTATTATAAAGAACTAACTGAAGCTGCAGCCTCAGCTGTAATGACCTTTGCTGATGTTGAGTTGTTTTTCGGGTTGCTAGTCCCTGTAGATATATGGCGACAGGTTCATGACACTGATCATGCAGCAGAGTTGGGGGGGGACCTGGAACCAGTTGAAAGACTGGGATCAGGATCGTAAAACTGGGGACAAGCCAAGAGACAAAATTACTGCTCTCCGGGCGAAAATCATTGCATGCACACCCTGATTCCTCCACGAAAAGTTGTTTGGGATAAATTGACTGCCTGCAAACAGAAGAAAGACGAGAGTGTTTCCGATTTCTTTACTCGGTTTGAAGGTACATTCATTGATTTTAGCGGACAGGACCTTGCCACGGAGGGCGGGATCCGGTTGTTCGTAAATCGTTTTGTAACCAACTTGTTACCAGAGGTCTCTAGCCAACTACAAGCCGCCGAGAGCACTTGGACTACCTCCACTCCTTCTGTGATATTGAGTATGGCCCAGTATTATGAGCATAGGGAGAATGAGAGTAAGGATAAAATAGAAAAGAAGGCTAAGGATCTTAAAACTCGGGTGTTACTACAACAAGTTGTTCGAGAACGAGGAGGAGGGAGAGGGACGCGAGGGCCAGTATCCAGAGGGGTGGGGATAGGAAGAGGTGGAGGCCCGGCCCCGTCATTGGGGATAAATCAGTGTGCTTATTGTAAACAGGAAGGACATTGGAGGGCTCAGTGTCCGGTACTGCTAACACAGAACGGGGCTGTCCAGGGACGTGGCCGAGGTGGCCCAGACCGCAGTGACATGCGAAGAGAGGAGGCAGCACAGGGCACGTTCGAACGGAATCATTTCGATAACCCTCAAGGTAGGCAATACTTTAATGAGGACTATGCATTCGGATATCAGGATGGGTATGGTTATGCATAGGACAGCCAAGGACAGAGTAGGGGCCAAGTGTTGATACAAGCCAATCAACAAGGACCCTATGTGAAGGGGGAATTGAGGGGGACTTCCGAGAATTTTCTAATTGACACCGGAGCATTGGTCCCAGGGGTGGCTCTGTCCGGGCAAAATAATGTTTCAGTGGGATTTTCAGGAGTTCCGGTGGTAAGCCCCATCTCTAAACCACTCCCATTCACTATTGGTCCAGCTACCTTTGATTCACCCTTCTTGTTGACTTCACATTGTGGTGAGAATCTACTAGGTTTAGATATGTTGAAAAAGTTGAATGCTAAAATGTACTGTTCTCCCGATGGTGTGTTTATTTAATGATACAACCTCCTAATGAAAATATGAAACAAGTTTTTACTAAAAATGAACGTCTTCCACCTGAGTTTGATATCATTCCTACTACGTTGTGGGCAACGGGGGATGCGGATGTCGGTAAGTTAGACATCCCTCCCGTCCATATTACGTTGAAACCTGGTGTAAAATTACCACGAATACCCCAGTATAAAATATCACCGGCTGGCTAGCGAGTCTTATTGTTTACAGGATTTAATTGACTTCTGATTCTGGGACTTCTGGAAATGTCAATACATATCGCTTTGTGATTGACCTGCGGGAGGTTAATAAGATTGTAGTGCCTCAGTACCCTGTGGTGTCTGATATCACTACTATCCTTACGATGATCCCACCAACTGCTAAGTATTTTTCAGTCATTGATCTGAAAAATGCTTTCTTTAGTATCCCGATCCATCCTGATAGCCGTCAGATCTTCAGCTTCTCGTTATCTGGCCGAAGCTTTAGATTCTGTCGTGCACCTCAAGGCTATACCGAGAGTCCGACCATCTGTAGTCAAGCCCTTAAAACAGTTCTGGATGACTTGGTTTTGCCCGATGGAAATGTGCTCTTGCAATACGTGGATGACTTGTTGGTTGCGTCGGACACCGAGAAAGGATGTCGGGACGCCACTGTCAAGTTATTACACCATCTGGCTGCTAAGGGTAATAAAGTGTCCCTGTCCAAGTTCCAATATTGTCGACAGGAGGTAACCTACTTAGGTCATCTACTGTCGAAGGAGGGAAGACGCCTGACTCCAGAACGTATTACTACCATTTCTAACATGTCTGTGCCTTGCACCCAGCGTGAAGTTCGTGCTTTTCTTGGCATTACCTCCTACTGTCGCCAATGGATTCCTAATTTTTCTCTTCTTGCTAAACCTTTGTTACATTTAAACACTAAAGATGAGCATGAACCTCTCCCTTGGACCGATGAATGTCAGTCTTCTTTTGACTCTCTGAAATCTGCTCTTTGTTCTGCACCCGTGTTGGGTACTCCTGATTACCGTAAACCTTTTGTACTATATGTGCATGAGGTCGACGGTTGCTCGCTTTCAGTGTTAACACAAGGATTTTGTGGTAAGCAAAGACCTTGTGCTTACTTATAATGTGGCCAGAGCACTTCCCAGCTGTCTGAGGGTCACTGCAGCTGTGGCGGTGGCCATCCGGCAGTCGGAGGGGCTTATTCTAAATTTTAGTCTAACCATGATGGTGCCGCATGCTGTGGACGCATTGCTAAACAAAACAAAATCACAGCATCTTACAAGTGCGCGCCTCATGGGTTATGAATTGACCCTGTTTGCCCCGCATATTACGATTAAGTGATGTGCCACTTTAAACCCTGCCACATTGCTACCCCTCCCTTCTGGGGAAACTAAAAATGATGTCCATGATTGTATTTTTCAGACAGAGGAAGAAACGAAGGGAAGAATTGACCTCACAGACATTCCTCTATCTGAACCCCAAGGGGAATTGTATGTGGATGGGTCTTGTTTCAAATTAGCAGATGGCACAACAACAGCTGCATATGCAATTACGACGCTCAAAACAGTAGTTGAGACTTCTCGAGTTCCCTATCGATCAGCTCAAGCTGCTGATCTGGTGGCATTATTACGAGCCTGTGAATTGAGTGAGGGGTTAGAGGTTAACATCTATACTGACAGCCAATATGCCTTTGGCGTGGCCCATAGCTTCGGGCGGCTGTGGAGAGAACGGGGTTTTCTCACCTCTCATGGACAAAATATACAGAATGGTCCCTTGGTTTTGCGACTGCTTACCGCCCTAACATTGCCCAAGAAAGTAGCAATCATAAAATGCAGTGCGCATAATGCAGTAGTGGATGAAGTGGGTGAGGGTAATGCTTTTGCGGACCAAGTCGCTAAACAGACAGCTCAGTCCACACTTTCCACCATGTTTGTAACCTCTTCTGCAAGATGGGTGGAGGAATCTGATTTATTTAATAACACCATAGAAAGTGTGCAGGAGATACAGAAAGAGGCTACCCCAGTCGAGTTGGCTCGATGGGAACAGGAGGTGGGAAGGTTGAATGAAAATAACTGTTTGGTGGATTTGACTAAAAAACAACGATGACTGTTGCCCAATGCTCTGGTACAGGCCATTGTAACCATGGCCCATGGCCCAGCTCTTATTGGGGCTAAAGGCATTTGCGCTTTATTGGACCCAGTGTGGAATAATCCCAATATTCAGAAGACAGCTGTCCATTTAGTCCAATACTGTATGGTTTGTTTACAACATAATCCAGGGAAAGGGGAGGCTGTTTCGAGTGGGAATTTCGCACCCCCGACCTTACCGTTTGAGGTGCTCCATATGGATTATATCCACATGGAGCGCGTCAACAATTTGAAATATGTTTTGGTGGTGGTTTGTGCTTTTAGCAAATGGGTTGAGGCTTACCCCACTAAGGAAAACACTGCCTTGGCTACAGCGAAAGCTCTCATTAAGGAGTTTTATCCCTAGATATGGATTGCCCCATTTGATTTGGTCGGACAACGGGGGGCATTTCCATGGGGCCCTTGTTAAACATATCTGTAACAGGCTTCAGATACGACAAAAATTTCATGCAGCTCGACATCCCCAATCAGCAGGATTAGTTGAGAAATATAATGGAATATTGAAATTAAAAATGGCAAAAATCCAAGAGAGTACTGGTTTGAAATGGCCTGACACCCTACCATTAGCACTCATGTCTTTACGGGTCACCCCTCAATCACGCTCTGGCCTTTCACCCCATGAAGTAATTTTTGGCCGGCCCGCAAATGTATTGGGAGTACCTAGACCGAGATCAATTACCGATGTTGAATATCCTATGTTAACAGATTACCTGTATACTTTGACTAAAGATCTCCGTTCTATTCAGCAGCAGGTAGCATCTGTATTGCAGCCCCTGCCAGAGGGCCCCTGACATCGATTGGTACCTGGTCAATGGGTACTGGTGAAGAAATATGAGCGAGACACCAGCCTGGCCCTGAGGTGGTCTAAGCCATATCAAATCCTCCTGGCTACATGAACGGCAGTGAAGGTGGACGGGAAGAAACACTGGATCCATGTGTCTCACCTGAAAAAGCTGCCCCTTCCGCTTCCTTATGATCAGCAGCATCCGGATGGAATCCTGACACAGGAAAGTGAGAGAGCCACCAGATTTGTTCCTTTTTCCGACGTCTGTGAAAATGAACCAAGGCAAGAAGGAGGAGTGATGGGATCGGGTGAGGCAGCAATAGAGGAATCCACGATTGCCCCCGTTCTTGTCCCTGTTATTCCAGCTGGCAGAGGCTCTGATGAAGGAAACGTACCTTCTCTTGTGTTATTTGCCGATCAGGAAATCCCGGGTCATGCTCGTTACAACCTACGGCCAAGAAAACATCACCGTACCTCAGACAACACAGTTAGGAGATAAGGAAAGACTCGAATAAATAGGGCTTGCTAGATTCTTGTCTGAGGCACTGAGCGAGACACTGGACTGAGCTCGTTGAGAGCTGGAACTTTGATATTGTGCTCTGTTCAGAAAGAAAGACTTTTTGCATACCAAGGCCAGGTTGTATTCTGAATTCTCTTGAGGCATCACGAAGCGGAACATCAATTGATGATTTTGTTTGTTTTCTTGAGATGAACGATAGGAGTCTGCCTGTGAGACTCTAGACGGACACAGGAAAGAAGAACCCTCTGGCAGGAAGGTTTGCTTGGCCCAGTGTAGTTTTTGGACTTTTAGCTAGGAATGTACCCTTTTAGTCGTATTGTACCTGAAGAAGAACGCCCTTTTGCTCCACGATATTTACCATTTTATGAGCCAATGTTTTCTGCGTGGACCATGCGTGTAAAAATTGCTTTTGTAGTTGTGATAACGGTTATATTAGCAATTTTCATGAGTGTATTCATATATTTAGAGTATAAACATCCAATGCAAGCAATGATAACATCTACTGTTGCCCCACCAGAGCATCTGATGTTTTCCTTGGCCCCCCATAAGGAAAGGCATCGCCAGACCTATGCCAAAAATGTACTCGTAGAAATGCTCCACCAAACGCATAGTACTACTAATATGACAGATTGTTGGGTTTGCGGGCTGCTGCCATCAGTTATGCATAAACATGATCTATTCCTCTCCCTGCCCTTATCATATTTACGAAGTTGTGAAGCATGGTTTCAAATGTTTTCAGCTATGTTCAAATGTTTTCAGCTATGTATAACCATTATGTGGAAAACCCCAAACAGTACTCGAAAAAAGATTATAATATGATCTTAGCCTATATCGAGACACAACAAGGTTTTGATCCAGCAGGAAATGAAGGGGAAGGATCATTGGACCCAAATGCTTGTATGAATTTATACACTAGTAATGAAAACAGTACTTGGTTGATAAGTGAGCTTTATGACTTTTCTAACTTCAATCATTCACAGTATTTCCAGCAGTTCATCACTAGGAACGTCACCAGTGAACGCATTATGCCCATTCCTATTTTGAATACCTCCTCTGCTTTCTGTGTGTAAGGAATGGGGCATCTTCAGGTTGGGAATAGTATCTGTAATTATGCAAATAGGATGAAAATCTTTAGCAGCCCCCCATTGTTAACTCCACCAAATGTGTATTTTGTATGTGGGGAAAATGCTTACACCTGGTTACCACGAGGATGGGCAGGCAAATGTTATTTGTCTTTCTTGTACCCCCCTGTGTATATAGCTCCTTCAGACTATCACAAAACTCATCAGCTATATGGCACAAAAGTGGCTCCTCATAGACAACGGAGACAGCTCGAAATGACTGAAGTTGATCAGACAGATACCTCCTTACAACAGTTTACTGATTTTGCCAAAGGATTGGTCCCATTCTGGGGTCCTATATTTACAAGTCGAGAAGTTAGACGATTATCCAGGGTAGTGGAGAATGTCATTAACATCACCACTGATATTATGACAAACATAACGGAAGAGCTTCAGGCCTCGAGACTCGTTTCTCTCCAGAACCAAATGGTTTTAGACGTTATCTTAGCTGATCGAGGAGGAGCATGCCGGGTGATCGGCAGCTCCTGTTGTGTTTACATTCCAGACTCCGCCCCCACTGTTCATTTAGCTATTCAGAAGCTACACCGCATTGCTGCGGAAATGCATACTGACAATGGGTCCTGGTCACTCTCTAGCTAGTTTTGGGGTCTTCTATCTACCTGGGGATGGAAACTATTGATGATAGTGGCTGGAGCTGCAGGCATTCTCTTCACCTGTTTCCTTTGTATGCAATGTGGTCCAGCCTGCTGCTCGTATTGTGCTACCAAAATGACAGCTATGATCGTTTCTTCTCCTATCCCTTCCAAGTCCCAGATGCTCCAACAGGAGATCCGTGAGTTAATGGCCATTAATGACGAAGTCTTCTAGGATTAGTCCTGAATTAGTTAGCTACATCATGCTAAAAGGAGGGTTTGAGGAACTGAAATCTGAATTAGGCCCTGTGAGCAAAAGCAAAGACACATAGCAATAGTTAGAAATTAGCGTGATGTACCTACTTAGTTCAATAAGAATGTTTGAGCTTTAATATACCCGCAATTATAGAAGCTTAAGGACTGGTATACGCCTCATATTCCTGTCCGTCTTCTAATGGGCAATATAGATTGGCTTGACCAGTGCCATTTTGTGGCCTAGTCTGCTCGTAGCCTTAGTGGAAACCTACTATTGCATTTAGCAAAAAACGTTCTCTGTAGAAATAGTCTGACAAATGTAATGAGCTGCTGCTTCTGCATGTTAGGCTTGTCAAGGTTATAGGTGGGGGCAGGCTGGATAAGCGCATTCCAGGAGCCGCTGTACGGACTCTCCTAAAACTGGCAGAAGGGAGTCACCCACTTCGACCTTGCTATAATGAGCTGAGCTAAACTGAGAATGCTTTGTGTTCCATGTATGGTCTTTCCTTTGCAACAACCTGTACCAACTTGTATTTTTCCTTCTTAGGTAACGATTTCGAAATGTAACAGTATATATGTGGTCTCTTAATAATGTGTCAGCAGTCTTCTCGGCGGACCTCGAGGGGTTAGGTCGCGAGAGGCTCCTCTGGCAGAGTTGTTGTTTAATAAACAATTGAACTTTCTACACTGCCAACTGACTGATTATTGTTAATTGGTATTGCGGGCTATTAGTAAGTATAGCTCTGTATGGTCTTATTTATTTTTCGGTACTTCAGGCATAACTGTATTTGTGCAACTTATCGTATGCTAATTGAGTAATTTGTGATGTACTTTTACCTCTGACCTCATAAAGAGTGCAGAGGGGTTGTGCTTAGAATAAATACATATATATATTTGATATATACCTTGTGTGGTGTCCTTTCATTTGGTATTCAAGGGATTATAATTGGTAAAACAGCTTGCTTCACATGCTCTCTGAAGTATTAGCCTAAGACTGCTGGTCCATTCTACCACTAGGATAGTTTGTCTATAAGGTTGACTTTACAACCACCCTCAATAAGGGTCGATTAGACTGGTGCAAGGTGCCCACTAGAATAGTGGACATCATATGCCAGTCTAACTTCTCACATTGGTGTTCAGCAGATGGGATAAGAGCTTGCTGTTGTTTTACCATATAATCTTGAGATATCATTTGAAAGATCACATTAAGGTACCTGTAGGTACATATAAATCAAGTTCTTATAATACATAAGTTCTACTGAACTTAGCAGTTGTAGGTGGTAAGGGCCTAGCACACCCTGACTACAACTCCTAGATAGGTTCTAGTAGGAAACCATTTATTGTAGGTAGGTGCACACACCACACCTCACTAGAAAATGTCATTGGAAGCATGCCCTAGTGGACCTCTTCAAGAAGGAACCCAGAGGGTGCCTTCTAAGTATGACTCATTCACTTTTCATGAATTGAGAAGCCTGTGTGCAGTCAGAAAGTTGAGACAAGGACAGAGTCCAACCTTTAACCACCTGGTAGATATCGTAATGGCTCATGATGTAGAGAATGCATCAGACCCAGGTAACCATGGTAGTGGGGAGGGGGCCATCTTTCAGCAGAGCACTGGAGATGATCCATTGGTCTCTGATGAGGATGGTGACCAGGATGCAGCTGATGAAGCTTCCCTGGACAACCTAGGACTATCTGGAGGTGGAGAGGGCCAAGGGAGGCCCCCCTCCACTCATCCCACTAGGCCTAACACAGGAAACAGAAGGCACAGATCCCACTCCAGTGGTTCTGGGCATTCCGATTCCTCAGTAGGTTCTAGTGCCTCTGCTGTGAGGAGGATGACTTCCCCTCAGAGAAGAGAGCACAAAGCTAGGATGAAGGAAGTCAAGCTTAGGATCAAGAGGAAAGAAGTTGCCCTTGCAAAAGAGACGCTTGCTCTTGAAAGAGAGAAAAAGTTGTGTGGGCTAGAGCCCACTGGTGGCAGCACAATACCTAGAGATAGGGAAAAGTCTCATGACCATAGAAACCTGAACAAGATTGTCCCTCTCTATCAGGTTTGGGATGACATCCACAAATGGATAACTGCTTTGGAAAGGGCCTGCAAAGTGCAAAAGGTCCCCAAAGAGCAGTGGGCGGCAATCTTGTGGCTCTCCTTTGCAGACAAAGGCAGAGATAAGCTCCAGACAGTTAGTGAACAGGATGCTGACAACTGGAATGTCCTGAAGAGTGCTCTGATAGATGGTTTTGGCTTAACCACTGAGCAGTACAGGTTGCTGTTCAGAGATACCCAGAAGACACAGACTCAAGACCGGACTGATATTGTAGATTGTGCCACTGAGGCTCTGGAAGGCTGGTTACTGGGAAGTAAGGTTAATGACTATACAGGATTGTATAATTTGATCATGAGAGAACAAATTCTTAACAACTGTCAGAACCAGTTAATTCATCAGCACCTGGTTGACTCTGATCTGACCTCTGCCCAAGAATTGGGAAAGAAGGCAGACAAATGGGTTAGAACCAGGGTGAAGCAGAAGGTACAGAACCAAGGTGGTGATCAGAAGAAGCAAGACCAAAAGGGTGAGTGGAAAGCAAAAGACCAGAAGTCTTCTCAAGGTCCCCAAAAATCTTTTAATGGTGGGGGTTTCCAACCTCCAAAAAGAAAGAAGGCCCTAAGAAACCATGGTGCAAAGTATGTAAGGTGAATACTCACTAGACCAGTGCACCAAGAAGGAGGCCGCTCCAGCCACCATTGCCCCTAAGGCAACTGTTCCCCCTAGTGCAGCTAATAGTGGTGGTTCTCAATAGAAGGTTGTAGTAGGGTTAACCCTGGGAACTGAGATGGATTTTGGCCTAGTCAGAATACCAACTCAAGCTGTTCTTGTCTGTGATGTGGACATGGCTATGTCCTCTAATGTGAGCCCCAGTAACTTGGGCAAGTACAGACAGACTCCTTTAATTAAGAACAAAGTGGCTCAGGCCTACAGGGACACATGTGCTAATGTCACAATGGTGACACCCAGCTTTGTGGACCCTGGACAGATAATACTAGGTGACAATTACCTAGTGACCAATGCAAGCAATGTCACTACCACCCATAGTATGGCAATTGTTAATTTCTCCTGGGGAGGGGTAACTGGGCTCAAAAGTGTTGTTGTTAGTTCAGACCTCCCTGTAGAATGTTTGCTTGGCAATGACCTAGAATCGTCAGTCTGGTCTGAAGTGGAGTATAGAACTCATGCAGAGATGTTAGGTATATCAGCACATGTCCTTGCTGTGACCAGGTCACAGGTCAAAAATTGCAACACTGAACAGGCCCTGGATCCTGAAATAATGGACCCATTGCCTACCAGGAGGAGAAGCAGTAGGGTTAAGGCAGTGCCTTTCCCCTTGCCTCAGGAAGAGAGTCAGCCTTCACAGGAAGCTGAATGTGAGACCCAGGTGGAAACTGTCCTAGAAGAGTTTGAGCCTGATCAGGTTGAGTTTCTTGGGACAGGGGGACCCTCCAGGGCAGATCTGAGGCAGGCGCAGTTGGACTGCCCTTCTCTTGAACCCCTCAGACATCAAACTGCTGCTGAGGCTGCAGGGAATGCTAGTGGGACCGACAAAGTCTATTGGGATGATGGGCTCCTGTATTCAGAGGCTAGAGACCCCAAGCCTGGTGCTTCCAGGAGGTTGGTTATACCTTTGCCCTTCAGGGGCTTCCTTCTCACACTAGCCCTTGATATTCCCCTTGCAGGACATCTTGGCCAGAACAAGACTAGGGACAGGCTTGTCCCTCACTTTCACTGGCCCCACATGTCAGAAGACACCAATGAGTTTTCTCCCTCCTGTGTCACCTGCCAAGCCAGTGGCGAATCAGGTGGCACCACAAAGGCCCCCCCTAATACCACTACCTGTGCTGGGAGTTCCCTGTGAAAGAGTAGGGATTGACATTGTAGGACCAATGGATCCCCAAACAGCCTCTGGGCACATGTTTATTCTGGTGGTAGTGGATCATGCCACCAGATACCCAGAAGCTATTCCCTAAGGACCACAACAGCACCTGTTGTGGCAAGAGCCCTCCTGGGAGTTTTCTCAAGAGTGGGTTTTCCGAAGGAGGTTGTCTCAGACAGAGGTGCAAACTTTATGTCTGGATATTTGACTGCTATGTGGAAGGAGTGTGGAGTGAACTACAAGTTCACCACACCCTATCATCCACAGCGCAATGGTCTGGTGGAGAGATTCAACAAGACCTTAAAGGGCATGATTAAGGGTTTACCTGAAAAGCTTATGGGAAGATGGGACATCCTACTGCCCTGCCATTTGTTTGCTTACAGAGAGGTCCCACAGAGGGGGTTGGCTACAGCCCTTTTGAACTTCTATTTGGGCATTCTGTGAGAGGACACCTTTGTCTGGTGAAGGAGGAATGGGAGTTACCTCTCAAACCTCCCAAACAAGACATTGTGGACTATGTACTTGGTCTCCTCTCCAGGATGGCTGAGTACATGAAAAAGGCATCCAAAATCCTTGAGGCTAGTCAGAAATTGCAAAAGGCCTGGCATGACCAATAGGCTGTGCTGACTGTTTACCAGCCAGGACAGAAAGTATGGGTGTTGGAGCCAGTGGCCCCAGTAACTCTCCAAGACAAATGGTATGGACCCCACACTATTGTTGAGCAAAAGGGAGAAGTAACCTATTTGGTTGATCTTAGAACTCCCAGGAGCACCCACAGGGTGCTTCATGTCAACAGATTGAAACCATATGTTGACAGGGCAGACATGGGCTTGCTCATGGCTACAGATGAGGGACAGGAGGAGGAGAGTGACCTTCTCCCAGACCTGCTTTCTCAGAACCCTGATGATGGTTCAGTTGATTTTGTAGCCTTGGCAGGCAGCCTCACTAACCAACAGCATCAGGACTGCAGACAAGGTCTACAGTCCTACAGACATTTGTTTTCTCTGACTCCAAGTCAGACTACCTGGTGCACTCATGAAGTGGACACTGGGGACAGTCTGCCTGTTAAAAGTAAGATTTACAGGCAACCTGATCATGTCAGGGACTGTATCAGGATAGAGGTACAAAAGATGTTGGAGTTGGGAGTCATTGAGCCCTCAGAGAGCCCTTGGGCCAGTCTAGTAGTCCTGGTGCCTAAACCTCACACTCAAGATGGTAAGAGAGAGATGAGGTTTTGTGTGGATTACAGAGGCCTCAATGCTGTCACTAGGACAGATGCCCACCCAATCCCAAGGGCAGATGAACGCATTGACAGATTGGCATCTGCCAAGTTTTTGAGTACATTTGACTTGACAGCTGGCTACTGGCAGATCAGACTACCTGATGATGCAAAAGCCAAAATAGCATTTTCAACCCCAAGAGGACATTATCAATTTGTGGTAATGCCCTTTGGTTTGAAGAATGCACCTGCCACATTCCAATGGTTGGTGAACCAAGTCCTCTCAGGTCTGGATGACTACTGTGCAGCTTATCTTGATGATATTGCTGTCTTTAGCTCTACTTGGGAAGATCACCTGATCCACCTGAAGAATGTTTTGGAGGCCCTGCAAAAGGCAGGCCTAACTATCAAGGCTACCAAGTGCCAGGTAGGGCAGAGCAAGGTTGTATACCTGGGTCACCTTGTAGGTGGAGATCAGGTTCAACCATTGGAGAGCAAGATCCAGACCATAAAGGACTGGACTGCTCCCACCACCCAGACACAGGTCAGAGCTTTCTTGGGCCTGACTGGGTACTACAGGAAAATTGTCAAGGGGTATGGTTCCATAGTGACACCCCTTAATGACTTAACTTCCAAGGAAATGCTAAAGAAAGTTCAGTGGACAGTAAGCTGTCAAAAGGCATTTGTTGAACTGAAGCAGGTCATGTGCATTGCTCCTATTCTGCAAAGTCCAGACTACTCCAAAGAATTCATTGTTCAAACAGATGCTTCTGAGTTGGGTGTAGGTGCTGTTCTTTCACAACTGCATAACTATGGTCAAGACCAGCAGTAGCTTTTATTAGCAGAAGGTTGACCCCTAGAGAGAAGCATTGGTCAGCTATTGAGAGGGAGGCCTTTGCTGTGGTTTTCGAACTGAAGAAGCTGAGGACACACTTGTTTAGTACTCACTTCAGGATTCAGACAGACCATAAGCCCCTCTTGTAGCTAAATCAGATGAAGGGTGAAAATCCCAAACTGCTTATGTGGTCCATTTCCCTACAGGGGATGGACTTTACAATGGAGCATGAACCTGGGACTGACCACGCCAATGCAGATGGACTTTCCAGATATTTCCACTTCGAACGTGAAGACTCAACTGGTCAAGGTTAGCTTAATGTCCCTGCTTTGGAGGGGGGGGGTTGTGTAGGAGAGTAGGGTCTGCTTCTTATGATCACCCCACTTTTTGCTGTGATTCTCTGGTTTTTCGACTTTAATGTGGCTGTGGGCCTGCTGATCAGACCTACAGCCCAGCTGTTCTCTCTCTAAATTGATAACATGTACTTTAGGTACATACCAGATTGGGTATTGGGTCACCTCTGTGAGCCCCTGTATAGTGTACCATAGGTACCCAGGGCATAGGTGCATCCAAGGCCTACCAGGGGCTGCAGCATGTATTATGCCACCCCTGGCTAGCCCTCCAAACTGACACCACAGGCTGATCACTCAGCTTGGTTAAGGTGGTGTAATCACCCCTTACTTAGATATAGTATACCTATATCTACCTTTACATATAGACACATATACGCCTATAAGTCACTCCTATGGTAGGCCTCGACAATCCTGGAGGCAGAGTGCTTGGTTTTATGTGAGAGGGTGCCCTAGCATGAGCTGAGCCCCTCTGCAGGTTTCGGAACCATCTCCTTATTGCTGTTCTATGATATAGCCATACCATATACTCTTAAGTGCATTATAATCCTCGCGGTTAATGCTAACTTTGGTTTGGCTTTCTCAAAACATGTTGTGTAAGGTGTCAAACACTTTGGAATACTACACCCCCTCGCCAATTCTGGCGACGGGGGTAGCATTCCACCCTTCTAGAGGGAAAAGACATGTATGTTACTGCTTTACCCGGTTAAAGTTAAACAGAGCTTCAGCATCACAAAATGGATGCTGCTACCAGCGTGTGGCCGGCGGAGTGGGTGGGCATTGTGATGAGCTGTCTAAGTCCGAGGTTGGCGAGGTTGTCTATCAGGGTGGCGGAGTTCCTGTGGGTTTTGTTCTTGAGTTGGAATTTCAGGTCTCCACGGAGGATGTAGTCTGTGGAGGGCATGGCGTGCCTGCTGACGAAGTCGGCGATGGTGTTGCCGTTCTGAGGCTGGGGTTCAGGGGGTCTGTAAAGGAGAGTTCCTCTGAGGTAGGTAGGTTGTAACACAGACTTTTCTGAGGACACACATCTGTATAAGTCTCAAAATATTGAGTTTAGTGGGTGAACACACCTGATTTTGGGATGTGTGACTGGCAAGTCACAGGCGTGATTCATAATGTCTTTTTCCAGTGGAGTAGCTGGGGGCGGTCTGCCCTGGGCACAAGTTTTTGGGGCGGTGGACTCCCCCTGCTATCCCCTGCCATTTTGTGGCGGCAAAGGCAAGCCCCCCTCCCCGCTCCTCAATGCGTTTGCCACTGGGCGGCAAACGCAGTAAATGCTCGCCAGCACCCCCGCTCTTCACTGCAGCCGCCGCGGGGCGGCAAAAGCAGAGACCACCACGGGTGCCCATAGGGCTAGCTACCCCACTGCCTTTTCCATTCCTCATGCGATTAAGTCAGTGCTAATCAGTTAGTAATATTACTGCCTGTTAAATACTCTGCCAGAAATCTGCGCTATCCTAAATCAAAATAAAATAGTAAAACAGCATCTTACAGTAAGAAGTTTTCATAAGAGATGACTGAGCCTTCCATGCAGGAAGTCATCAGGCATAAAGTATTAGCTTAAAAAGTAGTTGCTTTGAAATAACGTTGCAACCAACGGTTTTCTAGTATGCAAAGGTTACATGCATTCCTTAAATTTCCAGGACAAGCAGAATGGGTGGCTCATGAACAATTTCCTGCAAAGAGGTCACCTCAACAGAAACAGAAACTATGCTTCTTAATAGCATATGTTACAAAAACTAAAAACATGCTTTTAATTCTAATCTGAAGCCCTCAGTACATAAAGTGTTCAATCCACTAACATATCAAATGTCTCTACAATTCCTTTGAGCAGAATGGCTATGTTCTCTATAATGGTTGTTCCTAAATATCTATATTAATTATAGTAATTGCTTGGCCTGTGTAGTGAAAGGAACACCCTTAACTTAGGCACAAGAGAGTCTCCAAGCTCTCAGCATGGTTAGAGCACAAAGTAGTGTTTTATTGTGCAATGCTTTTGCATTGTCAGTCTATCAGACACAATATTAGAGTGATGCTGCTTGTGACAGACTAAGGCTTTGTTTGACAGCAGAAATAAGGTTTCTTAAGCATTTTGCTGCCAAACTACACTACTTTTAAGAGGCAGAACACAGCGATGCAATGCCTACACAAGTGGAGCTCTTGTGTATACTTTCGCTGCATACACACCATCCTGGAGAAAAAAACACACAAGACATTTATTAGAAAAAATTCTTAATAAAGACACATCCAACTTTCGTCTTATCGCTTGCCTACATCTGCCTGCTAAAATCTGTGGAAAGATAATGAATCTGGAATTATCCAAATACATTTCAGACAATCAGCTCCTAGATACTTCCCAGTATGGCTTCCGACCAGGGCATAGCACAGAAACTGGCCTGGTCAAGGCAACGGAGGGAGTGAGGAAGGCAGTAGATGGTGGAGGTTCAGCATTATGATTTGACTGGACCTATCTGCGGCCTTGGAAACTGTTGATCATACCACTCTTATTGGCTGTCTAAAGGAAATAGGTGTTAAGGGGGTCGTGCTAGAGCTTCTCTCCTCTTTTCTCAGTGACAGATCTCAAACAGTAGCATTAGGGAAATGTAACTCTCCACCCTATGCATTGCCTTGTGAAGAGATGCAGGGGTCTCCTCTTAGCCCCACTCTTTTTAAAGTTTATGTAGCGAAATTGGCCCACTCATAAGAAGTTTCCATTTGGAGGTAACTTCGTATTTAGATGACACCCAGCTGACAATTGCAGCAGCCCATAATTACTGGTAAGGCCCCCTAAGATGCTAGAACTTTATCAAGAAAATAAGTGCCTGGATGAGTGGGCATTACCTTAAGCTTACTGCAGGGAAAACTGAGATTATGGTGTTCGGCAACACCTTCCCAGCTTGGTCCACCAATTGGTGGCCTGATAATCTGCCCCAACTTTCTTGCCCTGTCACTAAAGCAAAGAATTTGGGAATAATCATTGATGACAACGTCAACATAAGCGCGTAAATATTATCTGTTACATCCGCAGCTTACTATATCATAAAAATGATAAGAAAAATTCTTCCTTTCATTCCGGACAGCCACAGAAAAACATTAATAACCCTTCTTGTACTTCCCAGGCTGGATTATTGTAATAGTCTTTATCTCACCGTCTTAGAAAAACATATGAGTCAACTACAACTAGTCCAGAATGCTGCAGCAAGACGGATTTGTAATCTTCCCAAATTCAATTCCATTAAGCTGGGTCTTCGCAAGCTGCACTGGCTTCCCATGCGCAGTCTGGCTAAATTTAAAGCCCACTGCTTGGCCCACAAAGGACTGCATAACTCAGACCCAGAATTTCTCAGGTCAGCTTTCAAGAGATACAAGCCTAACAGAGAACGTAGATCGACCAATGCCAATCTATTAGTCTTTCCGACATTTAGGAAGATGCATTGGGGTGGCAGAGGTATAATCCTCAATACAATCTAACTCTGGAACAGCCTCCCACTTCACCTCATAGCTATTCCGTCATTAACATCATTCAGAAAGGAGATAAACCTGGCTATTTAACATCTAAGTCACTACTCACCTGCCTCTTCTGACAGCGCCAAGACACCTTTGGTAATCGAGCACTTTAAAAATGTCCTAACATAACATAACAACATAAATATGTCTTACAATGCACTCTGAGAAACTGATCTTAGAGGTGTTTGCTTTAGGCAGAAATAGTGTGACTCTGGTTAGATATAAATTATATATTCAACTGTCACATAAGTGAGTTATTTCTCATGGTGCCAATAGGTCATGCACCAGAATCCTGAGCTATTCCTCAGGTAACCAGTGCTTAATTTGTAAAAGAATGAGTGCTGGTGATACGTTTTTTTTAAAGAAACAAACATAAATCAAAGAAACGATAAAACAAAGGTTATCCAGAGGAGATATATTTAGCATGAGTGGTCTTATGAGACCTACAAATATACACAGGAACAAATAAGTCAATCATAAATACTGCACTATTGGTGAAGGCAGAGCAGTAGAGTTGGATTATGGTAAAAGATATACAATACAAGTGATTTTAGTATGACATCATGCAGAAATAATGCCCCAGTTGTGATACACACAGGTACTATATGTAATAGTCTTCAAAGTGCACCACAGTTGTATTAAGGAACATTTAAGGACACAATATAAGAACCGTATTTACAGACACTGGCTCGCAGATTTTAAAGACTCGCAGCATCATAGGAGAAGGAGTATGCATGCACTGTGTTCAGGGCATCTTAGTGGAAGCTGCTGAATATTTGGCGGACAGAAGGGGGAAATGGGGAGAGTATTGTGGATGAGGATTTATGGGGGGTTATTATTAGAGAAGTAGGTGTTGAGCTCCCCCCATAAAGGTCTATGTTGTGATTTCCAGGGAGAGTGCTGTAAGATGATGGTCTCAGCTCCTCTTATATGGGCAACCCTATTCAGCCAAGTTTTAAGGAGGTGGCCGCAGTGTTTTACTGATTGGTAAGGATGGATCTGCAAGCTGCCATTAATAGGTTTTCTCATAGTTAAGAGTTGTTATGAGTGGTTAGGCAAGGATCAAAGGATCCCAAAATGATAGTTTGGAATTCACGTTTAATCTGAAAGTCAAATAGTGATGTGAGTAACCTGAATACTCTATCCCAAAACATAACCCCTTCGCTGCTAGGCCTTTTCCCCCCGTGCTAAGCCTTTTTTTGGCTATTTTGGGTAGTTCACGCTTAGGCCCCTGTAACTTTTTGACCACATAAGGTATCCATGCCAAATTTGCATCCTTTTTCCAACATCATGCGGATTCTAAAGGTACCCAGGGTTTGTGGTTTCCCCCTGAGAGGACCCAGAAATTAGCCAAAATACAGCAAAATGTGTTTTTTTTGGGAAAAATGCGAAAAAGGGCTACAGATGAAAGCATTTGGTATTTGCCTTGCAAATGGTATCAAAAAAGGGGTTGTGGTGCTGAAATCACCATCTTCCCAGCTTTCAGGGACATGTAGACCTTTGTCAGAAAACCAAAAATGTTGACACCGTTTTGGCATTTTTCTGGGACATTGCCTATTTTTGCTATTTTTTGTGCTTTCAACCTCCTTCCAGTTGATGGTAAAAATGTGTATCAAAGCAATAATGGATCTAGGAAAGCTATACATTTTGGAAAAGTAAACAAAATTCTGAATTCAGCAAGGGGTCATTCTGTGTAGATCCTTCAACGTTTCTTTATAGAAACTAAGTTAAATTTAGTAAAATTGAAACTTAATTGAAAAAACAGCCTTTTGTGTCAACGTTTTCACATGTAACTTCCTCTAATTATGGCAACTCTTTGAAAGCAATATATCGTTACATCCGCTATACCTTACTGGTTGTGGGGATATATAAGATTTGTAGGTTCACCAAGAACCTGACGAACCCAGAGCAAGAAACTGAGCAGCGACTTGCAATGGTTTTTTATTATGTAATGGGTACATAGCAATTATTCTGGGAAAATGGATACATGGAAAAATCGGTATGGAAGACACCTATGTACTGCTGAAATGGGAACAAAATAAAGAGTTTATAAACAGTATATATTTGCATATTTCCGAAATTGGGAATACTCATACTAGCATGAGAATTATCGGTCATTTTTCAAAATTACTTCTTTTTTACATATTATCTTTCATTTTGAAGGCAGAAATGCATCAAAAGTCAATAGCTAATAACAGTTGCTTTACAAAACTGAATTACCCTAAATCTCCCGATAAAAATGTTACCTCACTCGTGTGGGTAGGCTTAGTGCCCACGACAGGAAACAACTCACAAAGCAACATGAACACACCACATTTTTACTGTGAAAAATTACCCTTTTTTTGCAAAGTACCTAGCTGTAGTTTTTTAACCCTAGCTCTGCCGGCACATAGGGAAACCTAGCAAACCTATACATTTTTGAAAACTAGACACACAAAGAAATCCAGAATGGGGTGACTTGACTGCCTCTAACCAGGATCTGTTACTCAGAATCTCTTGCAAACCTAAAAAATTGTCCAAAAAAATACATTTTCCTCAAATTTCTGTGGTGGAAAGTTCTGGAATCTGCGTGGATCCACACATTTCTACCCACCCCATGTTCCCAAAAGTCTTCAGAGAAAAATTGGACCTCACTTGTGTGGGTAGGCCTAGTGGCCCTGACAGGAAATGGCGCAGAACGCAATGTGGACACACCACAATTTCACAGCAAAAAATTACACTTTTTTGGCAAAGTACCTAGCTGTAGTTTTTTAACCCTAGCTCTGCCGGCACATAGGGAAACCTATCAAACCTATACATTTTTAAAAACTAGACACACAGGGAAATCCAGGAAGGGGTTACTTGATTGTCTCTCAACAGGTTCTGTTACCCAGAATTTCTTGCAAACCTAAAAAATTGTCAAAAAAAACAAATGTTACTCTCATTTCTGTGGTGGAAAGTTCTGGAATCTACGTGGATCCAAAAATGTCCACACACCCTGCGTTTCCCAAAGTCTTCCAAGAAAAACAATACCTCACTTGTATGGGTAGGCCTAGTGCCTGCAACAGGAAATGGCGCATAACGCAATGTGGACACACTACAATTTCACAGTGAAAACTGACCCTTTTTTGGCAAAGTGCCTAGCTGTAGTTTTTTAACCCTAGCTCCACCGGCACTCTGGGAAACCTAGCAAACCTATACATTTTTGAAAACTAGACACCCAGGTGACTCAAAAATGGGGTGACTTCACTGCCTCTCACCAGGTTCTGTTACCCAGAATCCCTAAAAAATTATTTTAAAAAACACAATTTCCTCACATTTCTGTGGTGGAAAGTTGTGGAATCTGCGTGGGTCCACAACTTTACACCCACCCCGCGTTTCCCAAAGTCTTCCGGGAATAACTGTGCCTCACTTGCATGGATGGGTCAAGGACCCGTGATAGGCAAGGGCCAAAAACCTATTGAGGAGACATCAAAATTACCTATCACAAATCAACCTATTTTTGCAACTGGGGTCCCATGATTTTTTGCCCCTGGGCTCGGCGACCATGTAGGGAAACCTACAGAACCCACACATTTCTGGAAACTAGACACCTGGGGGAGTCTAGGGAGGTATGGCTTGTGTGGGTCCCCTAACGTTGTCCTACCCAGAATACCCTGCAAACCTCAAATTTAGTTGAAAAAAATCACCTTCTTCTCAAATTTCTGTGTGGGAAAGTTCTGGAATCTACGTGGATCCACAAATTTCCTCCCATCCAGCATTCCCTCACTCACGTGGGTGGGTCAAGTACCCGCGACAGGAAAGGGCCCAAAACCAATTGAGGCGACTTCAAAATTTGCTATCACAAAACAACCTGGTTTTGACAGGAGGGTCCCATGAGTTTTTGGCCCTGGACTCGGCGGCGATCTAGGAAAAAATATACCAAACCCACACATTTCTGAAAACTAGACACCTGGGGGAGTACAGCAAGGTATGGGTTGGGTGGGTCCCCTAATTGTTTTCCTACCCACAATCCCCTGCAAACCTGAAATTTTGCTGAAAAATTAATTTTTTTCTCAAATCTCTTTGTGGGAAAGTTCTGGAATCTCTGTGGATCCACAAATTTGGGTTTGGTAGGTTTTCCTAGACGGCCGCCAAGCCCGGGGACAAAAACTCATGGGATCCCCCTTGCAAAACCAGGTTGTTTTGTGATAGGTAACATTGATGTCACCTCAATAGGTTTTGGGCCCTTGCCTGTCGTTGGCACTAGGCCTACTCACGCAAGTGAGGTACCATTTTTCTCGGAAGATTTTGGGGAACGCTGGGTGGGTGGAATTTTGTGGACCCACGCAGATTCCAGAACTTTCCCCCACAGAAATGTGAGGAAAATCTATTTTAGGTTTGCAAGGGATTCTGGATAACAGAACCTGGTGAGAGCCAGTCAAGTCACCCCATCCTGGATTCCCCTGGGTGTCTAGTTTTCAAAAATGTATAGGTTTGCTAGGGTTCAGAATCTGCAGCTTGGCACTTTGCAAAAACAGGGTCAGTTTTCACCATGTAATTGTGGTGTAACCACGTTGCGTTTTGGGCTATTTCCTGTCGCGGGCAGAAGGCCCACCCACACAAGTGAGGTACCATTTTTCTCAGAAGACTTTGGGGAACGCGGGGTGGGTGGACATTTGTGAATCCATGCAGATTCCAAAACTTTCCACCACAGAAATGAGAGAAAAATTTGTTTTTTTGATTTTGTTTTAGGTTTGCATGGGATTCTGTGTAACAGAACCTGGTGAGAGCCAGTCAAGTCACCTCATCTTTGATTCCCCTGGGGGTCTAGTTTTAAAAAATGACAGGTTTGCTAGGTTTCCCTATGTGCCAGCTGCACTAGGGCCCAAAATCCACAAGTAGGCATATTACTAAAAACAACTCTGTGCCTTGTATGCTTTCTGCCGCCCTGGGGTGATCGGGGGGGAAGCCCTGATATGCCTCCATGGGGGGCAGAAAAACTATGGCTATTTTTTGGGGGGGAGGAATTGGTATGCCCATTCTGGGCAGCCCCCACACCCATGCATGAAAAAAGCCAACGTAATCGTTGGCTTCTAGTGGGCTTTTTGACCCTCTGAGGGGGCAGATTGGGGGCTACTGCCCCCATCTTTCCCTCAGGTGGGGCAGAAAGGCTGTAATTGTTGCAGGTGGGGGGTAGGGGCATTGATATGCCAGTTTTGGGCAGACCCCACCCTAATTAAAATTTGCCCAAAATAAATCCCTTGTTGTGCTTAGGGGCCTTTTTGCCCCCCGGGGGGCAGATTGGGGGCTACTGCCCCATCTGCCCCCCAGGGGGGCAGGAAGGCTGTAATGTTTGTGGGGAGGGGATGGGGACATGGGCATGCCCATTTTGCAAAACCAGGAGGTTTTGTGACAGGTAATTTTGATGTTGCCTCAATAGGTTTTGGGCCCTTGCCTGTCACGGGTACTTGACACACCCATGCGGGTGAGGTTATCATTTTTATTGGGAGACCTGGGCAAACACTGGGTGTGAGGAAATTTGTGGATCCACATAGATTCCGGAACTTTCCCACAAAGAAATTTGAGAAAAAAATTATTTTTTCAGCAAAATTTGAGGTTTGCAGGGGATTGTGGGTAGGAAACAATTAGGGGACCCACCCAAACCATACCTTGCTGTACTCCCCCAGGTGTCTAGTTTTCAGAAATGTGTGGGTCTGGTAGATTTTTTCCTAGATCGCCGCTGAACCCAGGGCCAAAAACTCATGGGACCCTCCTTGCAAAACCAGGTTGTTTTGTGATAGGATAGTGGGGAGGGGATGGGGGCATGGGCAGCCCCCACCCTTATTCAAATTTGCCCCAAAAAATCCCTGGCGATTGGTGGGCTTTTTGTCCCCCGAGGTGCAGATTAGGGGCTAATGCCCCAATATGCCCCCCGGGGGGTGGGGAGATTTTTTGGGGCAAATTTTCATTATGGTGGGGGATGCCCAAAACGGGCATGCCAATGCCCCCTTCCTAATAAAAATTTGCCCCAAACAATCCCTGGCGTCTAGTGGGCTTTTTGTCTCTCCGGGGGGAAATTGGGGGCTACTGCCCCATCTGACCCCCGGGGGGGAAAAAGGCTGTAATGTTTGCGGGGAGGGAGTGGGGGCATGTCCATGCCTGTTTAAGGAGCCCCCACACTAATTTAAATTTGCCCCAAAGAAATCCCTGGCGTCTTGTGGGCTTTTTGCCCTTCCCTCTGGCTGGGCAGATTGGGGGCTAATGTCCCCATCAGCCTGCCTGGGGTGGCAGAGAGTACACTAAATGCCAGGAAGTTTTTGGGGCAAATTTTAATTAGGGGGCTTCCCAAAACGGGTATGCCAATACCCCTACCCTAATTAAAATTTGACCAAAAAATCTCTGGCGTCTACTGGGCTTTTTCCCCCCCAGGGGGCATATTTGAGGCTAATGCTTGTGTACCTAGGTGTAGACGTGTGGAGGTTGGTTGTAAAAGTTTGAAGTATCTTGAGACCTGGCATTCCCGTCTGTTGGTGACAGCAATGAGTTGAGGTTTTGGGACAGTGGATTGGCTTTAGATATACAGTTCTTAAGTTTAAGAAAATTGTGAAAGTCCATGTTTTCTTGGTTGAATTCAATCTGTAGTTCTCTGAAGGAGAGTGGTTGTGGGCATAGATGTGACACGGAGTGAATTCTTTTGGAAGACCAGGATTTCCAATAAAGTGGTGAGCCCTTGATCTTAAATAATGTGTTATTCCATAGGAAACCAAGTTAGAGTTTGTTTATGGGAGTCACTGGGTTTCTCTATAAGTTTGGTACAACAGAATGTTTTTAAAAAGTTTGATAAAATGTTTCAATGGCCGCACTTACTCTTTTGGATAGAGTTAGGAAATTACTGGGTATAGGTTATTGTTCAGATTTCTCACCAATTTGGAACTCCCCTGGATCCCCAGGATGTATGTTGGACAGATATAGCTACATGGGGATAGATACTTACAGAACAGGGGTTAATACCTTGGGAATCACTTGAAGTTAGGACAGGATGTACAATGTCGAGATTCAAATATGTCCAAATCTCTTTGTGGTACGCAAAGTTACACCTGGAATGATGAATCATCTACCCAGGATGTGAGGTCTAAGTGGAAAGAAATCGCTTTGTGATATTGGAAGCTATTGGATGGCAAAGAAAGGATGTTGGCGGGACTGTATAAGATATGGGAGGGAACGATCTAGGGCCTGAGTTGTCATTTCTGTGCCATAAACCTGCTAACTTAAAGAGAAATATTTTTTACCCTTAATAGATACCTCAAAGGGTAGCTAGATTTGTAAATGATCCGAGCCCTAAATGTAGAAGATGTGGACATCCGAAAACAAACAATGAACATATATTTATGACTTGCCCAATGCTTGAAAGATTCTTGGAGATTGTGGGTAATATAATATTGGAAATGGGGGTGCTCCTTGTTATTTTGCCAAGCGGACTCTGTTTTGCATACCTGGGACCTTTTAGCCACCGTTATCACTACGTCAGTTGCTGTGGGATTGCGAGGGGCGCGTGAAAACATCCAGCAGTTCCCTGCCGGTCTCCCCCGCCGCCGCTGCACTCCGACATCCGTGCGTGGCCGCCGACGGGGGAGAACACAATCCCAAGCGCCCCCCGCGGCTGACCCCGCCAACTAAAGGATTTCGCGCCAGACGGCGCTTCAAAAGAAGGACAGAGTTACTGTGGAGCGGGTGCTCCTTGTTATTTTGCCAAGCGGACTCTGTTTTGCATACCTGGGACCTTTTAGCCACCGTTATCACTTTGTCAGTTGCTGTGGGATCGCGAGGGGCGCGTGAAAACATCCAGCAGTTCCCTGCCGGTCTCCCCCGCCGCCGCTGCACTCCGACATCCGTGTGCAGCCGCCAAGGGGGGAGACCACAATCCCCAACGCTCCCCGGGGCTGACCCCGCCCACCAAAGGATTTCGCGCCAGGCGGCGCTTCAAAAGAAGGACAGAGTTACTGTGGAGCGGGTGCTCCTTGTTATTTTGCCAAGCGGACTCTGTTTTGCATACCTGGTACCTTTTAGCCACCATTATCACTCCGTCAGTTGCTGTGGGATCGCGAGGGGCGCGTGAAAACATCCAGCAGTTCCCTGCCGGTCTCCCCTGCCGCCGCTGCACTCCGACATCCGTGCGCGGCCGCCGAGGGGGGAGACAACAATCCCCAGTGCTCCCCGCGGCTGACCCCGCCCACCAAAGGATTTCGTGCCAGGTGGTGCTTCAAAAGAAGGACGGAGTTCCCGTGTCGCGGGACGTGCGCGGGGCTAGCCGGGCTAAGCCCGGGCAAAGGGCGGGCCGTCTGTGGCCGTCCGGGGCCGGACGAGGCCGGACTGGGCCACCCCTCTGTCACAAAAGAACATGTCTAATTCTGAGGCGGTGGGGAAAATGGTACTAATTAAAACAAAAACAATAAGTACACAAACAGAGTGCGAAAGTTTACCCCATAGTCCATTGATAGAGGGAATCCATGAAAACCTTGAAACTAAACTTAAACACTCACTAGAAACTGTAATAAATGAGAAAGTTGACAAATTAGAAAATAGTCTGATAGCTAGCCTTTCCCAGCTTGTCTCAAAGGTAGAGCTTCTGTGCAAAAAGCTGGGGAATTCGGAAGGGAATAATATTCCCCTACCACAAAACACTAGCTCAAGTGAGAGTAATATCCCTTCACAAACTTGGCCCAAAGTACAGGACGCAGAAAGATTGAAAAAACCCAGGACTCCTGTGCAGACGATTGATAGACGTAGTGAGGGAAATAAACAGAACATGCATACTATCGAGAGCCACAGTATTGGGAGTACACATTGATCACCAACCCAGAGAAGTCCAAACAAAATACCAAGCAGAATAATGGTGCATGGCCCGAAAGGAACAGAACTAATCCCCAACACCGATGTTCTGCAGTTACCTCCGGCATCCTCACCGTATGTATTAGTATTAACAGGGGTGCCGACCCTAAAGAGAGACCAAAAAGAATCTTTGCAAAATGTATGCAATAAAGCAGTGGACTGGTTGGGAAAATTCAAACGTTTCCACCCAGTAAATAGTGAGGATATGCTGATGGTCCGTAGACTTGGGTGGTTGGGTGAATCAGCTAAGAATATCCAAAGGGACTGTGTGGTCATTAATTTCAGATGCTCACATCAAGTTAGGAGGATACTAGAATGTAGGGAAGAAGTGCATGTTCAAAACACATCTATTAGTGTCCTCCCCTTAGGCTATTTTTACAAGCCACAGTACGGCAGTACTTTTAGACAGCAGACCGTTCTCATCCCTTTGGCAAATAGATTTGATGGTCTCTCCACATTGGATGAGTTGGATTGACTAAAGAAACCAAGTATGGCAATAACCCCCATAGATAATCACTGGAAGGAGACCCAATCTAGTGAAAAGGCACATACCCCTTCCACTAAACAGGCATCAAAAGAGTTAAGTGAAAGGGGTGGACTTGAGCAGGAACCATTGACACATATTAATACCCAAGATCCAATAGTGGGATTAAAGGTCCCCACTAATAATATAGGGAGCCCTGTCTATCCTAACCATATACCACCATTAACAAATGGGGAATTGGAAGTAAAACTCATGTCCTGAAACATAGCAGGGTTAAACAAGAATCTCCAAGACCTGATTTGGTGTAATTACATAGACCAATGGGTTATAATACTTTTACAGGAGACTTGGTCATTGGAAACACCGTATAGAATTGGTTATAAAACTTTTAGCATGAATGCCACCCCCTCTGTAAGAGGGAGACCATCTGGGGGCTTGGTGATTTGGATTAGGATCACTTTGGAAATAGAAAGCACTCTGCTTTGTATCCAATCCCAAGATTTATTGGGTGTAAAAATAACTACAAGAGATAAGAAAAACATTTATTTAATAAATGTGTATAAAAGGCTAAACCGACTTAACAAAGAATCTCAGATAATAGAGCAGCTTGATACCTATCTTGATACATTAGGCCCCAGTTCTCAAGTAGTAATTGGCGGAGACTTTAATTGCAAGTTTGAACCAATATTGGGCTTTGATAGTATATTTGAAGAACAAGTTAGGGCAAACAACATTCTTGCTCCAGATAGTAGTGGGGAGGTTAAATGTACGGTAGCGGCAGTTCAAATATTACCACTAACTGCGGGTCATGACTTAAGGGCATGTAATGGCCGCCTACAATCAGACCGTCCTACAGAACCCACATTCTGTAGAGGGACCTCTAAGAGTCATATAGATTTTATATTGGTTTCTATTAGCTTGTGGTACTTAATTGTTGATTTAAAAGTTGACCCTAGGACGGAGAGTGACCACTTTTCCCTACAATTAATATTAGAATCACAGCCCTTTAAAACTACCCCAGTTGAGGACGCAGGGAATAATTCGAACGAAGGTGACTTCCAAATAAACAATAACAGACGAGCATTAACATGGCCATACATTTTATCTAAAGATGCGCCGATGTCACGTATCTATAACACCTTTGCTGACATTGTCGCACCTTTCCAAGATCTCCCCCTAGGAGAACGTGGGGTATTAGACATGCATCTCAGCCTGGTGGATGCATTGACACCCCTCCTGATTAAAATCTATGAGAAAGAAAAGGGATCCAAGAATAATCAACCAACCTGTATTAGGTAATCCCTGGTATAATAAAGAGTGCCGATCAGCAAAGACCTCCCTGATCCAGGCAGTAAAGAACAAAGACATACAAGAAATAAGAGATAGGAGTCATGTAGATAATAAAACTCTTATTGACACAAAGAAAGCCTGGGATGAAGAAATATGGTCTGATTTACTTGCTGCAGCAAAACTCAGGGATCAGGCCACCTTTTGGAGTTTAATATCCAAGGGAAACAAGACAGGCAGGAGCCCAAAAGACCTTTTCCTAGATGAAAAAAACATGGGTCGACCACTTTTCTAAGCTCTATTCATACACCTCAGGGGGATCACTCATAGTAGAAAAAGAAATAGAAGTAGCATCAAGGGCACCTATTTTACATTTTGATCTGGAGGAGACTATCCAGGCAATGCAGGCCATTACCACCAAGAAAAGCCCCAGGATCAGACAAGATTCCTGCCGATCTATTAAAACATGACGTAGAATGCTGGGGTTCCTCTGTACATTTTATATCTAATTCAATAGCAGCAGGTACACCAATTCCTGATTCATCGAAAGGGGCTGAGATTGTCACAATTTTTAAAAAAGGAAATCGGCATGATCCAGGAAATTATCGCCCTATTAGTTTAATCGATCTTTTACAAAAAGTTTTTGCCAGACATATTTTAAATAGACTTTTAGAATGGATGGAAGAGTCCCACGTATTATCAAAGTATCAAGCTGGGTTCAGAATAAGAACAAGTACCATGGACCAAGTTTTTAGATTTACATGTATTTGCTGGAAGTATATCACTCTAAGGAAGGGCAGCGTGTATTTTGCCTTTATAGATTTGAGGGCTGCCTTCGATCTAGTCCCTCGAACCCTACTATGGAAGATATTAAAAGATATAGGAGTCCCAGGTGAATTACTTGTCCAGCTGACTAGACTCCATGCAGGTGATCCAGTGCTCCTATAGAAAATCTGTCTCAACAATGTTACCCTACACCGTAATACTCACCATTAATCATAGATCTCTCATGCAGGCCCATAAACTAACGAGACATGATTTTGAGCAACTGAATCATGTGACCTAATTAATCAGAACCAATTCACAAACTATTTACACATTTATATACAACTGCAGTTTATCATTTCTTACCATTGTTTTATACAAAAATAATATTAATTAAGTCACTTTGGCAAATGGATGTGCTGATAGTAACTAGACCATGAATAAACAAGACCAGCTTGTTGTTTCATAAATCTATTTTATTAATCTTTATTATTCAAGAATGAGCATTTTATTAGGAATTCTTTATTCATCAGCAAATTTTAGCAGCATCAAATAAGGAAAATAAATTATTGAACTGACATATTCAAAGCAAATCAGCATGTATGAGTTAAAGCAAATAACAGTTTTCATTCCTTAAGTCTATTTCCCTGTCTAAAACTCACTTCACCTAAAAGGAAAAAGTCATTTAAGCCTGTTATCCTTACGCACGCCAAAAGTCCATCAGCACGACACGCCCATCAGGATTCGGAAAGCGAGAAGCCGCCCTCCTGTCAAAGGGGTCAAGTTTTATACCTTTTCTGTCTAGCAAATCTCTCTAAAATGTATAACTTTCCTTGCCATCCAAAGTTCTGATTGGCTGACAGATGTCAGTCCATATGAGATCATCACCTTTTTCAATCCAAAGTGGAGCTTTCTAAAACACCATTGTCTTCTCAGTCATGCAAGTTTAGCTTCCTCGGAAACGCAACATTTTTATTAAGTAACAGTTCATTGCTTCCTTAGCTTGGCTGATTTTCCGCATCCTGTCCTTGGATTTGTCGCTTTCAGAACACGTCTTGCACAGTCTATTTTATTTAATATTTATGATGCATTTCTCTGTGCTCAGCTCTACACGACAGGATTCCAAACACCCACTTTCACAGGTCTCAGGCCTTAGGCCTCTCTCTTGACAACTAGTATTCAAACAAACACAAGACATTAATTAATTAAAGTAATGAAACTCGTTCTGTTACCCACCCCCTTTGCTAATTATTATCCCATTAATATATGTTACCTAGCTGAAGCACACAAAGCAGCATGTTTATATCTACCGCCTTCATTTAGGCCTCAAGGAAATCCTCCATGAGCTAATGCCACATGAAGACGAAAAGACATAACATAAGCACATAAAATAAGCACATGCCATTGATTAAACAGCCGCATTTGAAACTGACAAAGACAATAGACAAGGTTAGATTATTATTTTCAACGTACTTGCAATT
Source organism: Lissotriton helveticus (assembly GCF_964261635.1). Lineage (NCBI taxonomy): Eukaryota > Metazoa > Chordata > Amphibia > Caudata > Salamandridae > Lissotriton > Lissotriton helveticus. The sequence continues at coordinate 1,512,642,871 of NC_136061.1, read as the reverse complement.
GCAACATAGAGCACATAGATTAGTCCCTTATGTCGTGTAATGCATTTTAAAACTAAGTTGATTAGTAATTCAACATACACTGATTAATACGGTTATGATTTTATGGAAGTTTAACTTTGCGAGTCAGAACAAAATTTTATTCTGAACCTCGCTCCATCAACTCCCTCATCTGGTGATTTCAAAATCACCAAACTACACCCAAAATTTTAGCAAAATTTTAACCCTTTGAACATGTTTTGATTTACACTGTATTAGTGTTTCTAAAGTTCCGATTCTGCTGTTTGCTTTAACTCTCATACTGTGATCTACGAAACTCTTCTAATTCTATTTCTTTATCTTGTTCTTTTCTGAGCTTATAAATCCTCTTTTTTTTCCTTAGATATTTCTTTCTTTTGTGTAGCATGCAACTGATTTTCAACAAAAGTATCACAAAAACTCTAACTAATAAAGGAGTCAGTATTTTGCCTAAAATTGAACTACCAATCTCTTGAAACCAGGTTTTGATTGCTGCAAATCTTTTGCTCAAGCGTTCTGAAAAATCTTCATCTTCTATAGGTACAATCTCTGAAGCTTTGTAATGTTTTTAATGTACAATTCAATATTCTGGCTCTTGTCAGGAATGTATGTGCAGCAATGCTGGACATGTATTATTCCACAAACTCCCCCCTCTTTTGCTAGCAGAATGTCTAAGGCAAGACGGTTCTGCATAACCATAGTTCTCATAGCAATAATTTCAGTATCCACTAGCTGAAAACCACCAGCAGTATCAGTGGATAATCTGTCAACAATTGTGGACAATTTTCTGATTTTGACTGTGTTCAGGGTTATACACACAAAATGTATTACTGCACCAAAAATATCTCCCAAAATGTCTGAAAAACGTTCTCTTCTGAATATACTCAGATGATTGCTAATTTCAAATGAACCTTTTTCATTTCTATCTACATGGAAAATATTTGGAAAAACTAATCCAACATAGCAAGTCCCATACCAGTGGTCTGGGAGATTGTAGTAAGCTTTGTCCCCACACACAAGATAAATTCCAGGAAAAATTGGATCCTTGCCACCTTTAAATCCCCATCCACCCAAGATTTGATAAGTATCCTCACACTGACTTGCACCCACAAAGTAAGTGTCAAAAAGCGTGTTGTCTCTTCTAATGCAGAATTTTCCACTAACAGGTTTATCTATGTGAATAGCAACATTTTCTGATGATCTACCATTAAGCTTTTCATCCTCTATTTGCCAAAACTTAAATTTGGTTTGTTTCAGCATTTCATTCCGTTTATAAATCGCCCATCTCTCTTCAACTAAGTTTAAGAAGGTCTTCTCCTCTGCTCTCAATTTGCAAGTTAAATTGTTTCTAAAAGCATATTCATAAGTTAGTTCATTTGTTACAATGAAAAATTCCCTCATCTGCTTAGCATGTTTATGTTTATTCAAGCTTTTATCAACTTTTACATTTGCAAAAATCTCGTCATAATTAGAATAATAGTACTCTAAACGACCTGTTTGATAAAACAGACTAGCTATTACGCTGCAAGTGATGCCATAAGTAAGGGGAAGCATGTTATATGTCACCCCCTCCGAAACAGAAGCAGGTAGTTTCACACAAATGTAGCAATCCTTAACATCCATGACCCTAACATATTCAGATAAAAGCCTTGCAAAATTTTACTAGAAAAATCACCAACAGATCTATCTTGGTAGATCTCTGGCTTGTGATCAATAACTCTGTACCATGATTATCTTGTTTAGCCATAACTTTGCTTGTCATGTTAGTTTTGTACATTTCCTTGTCAATTCCAAAAGGGAAAATGACAGCTAAAATTAACCAGACCAAGATTATTAAAACCACACAAATTAAAGACATTTTACAACATTTTCTTAGGATTGAACATCTTGAATTTCTGTTAGTAGTAGGCATCTTTACTCTGTAACAAGAGCCTTACAAGAAAAATCAAACATTTTAAATTAAAAAATCACTAAATATACCCCCTGTTTTTAATTTTGTTTTTTTTAAAGAAAACCCTACTTTCTAACAGCTTTTCTTCGACCTTGCGACTTTCATCAATGTGTTTTTCCAACTAACACAAATTCTTTGACCTTGTGTCACCTAACACAATTTCTTCAGCCTTATGCCAAAAACAGATTTTAACCTTAAATTGAAACAAAATCAGTCATTATCACTTGTGTCATTTAAATCTTCCTGGCTACTGCTATTTACCTCCACTACTTGTGGTATTATGAAATAAGTCCACTCAGGGTACTTGTACTTCTGGTTAGGTTTTACAATTCTTTTTTCCCTACTGCTAATTACTTCAATCTTTTTCCCTGCTTGAATTTTCTTATCTGTCTCTCCTTTTTGACTTGATATTTCGTTAATTTGCTCTTTTAATCTGTTCACCAATTTAAATTTTATGCCCTCATTTTCATTAGGCCAATTATCACCTTTTCTTGGTAATTTCTTCTTTGGTTCAGATTTGTTACACTCTGCTCTCCAAGCTCTTTTTCTAAAATGTCTTATTTCAGAATCTTTATCACTATCATCTGTTTCCGTTTCAGAGATTTCAATTCTAAATCTAGGCTCTTCTTTACTCGGCAGTTTCACTCTGTTAGGAACATCATCCTTATAGCTGGTACTCAGAACTTCGTCTTCTTCTTCTTCCGCAATAACTTCCAACTTCCCAGTTTCAAGACTTCCGTTCCTGACTTCAGAGCTTCCAATCTGCTTTTCAATACTCTCCTGATTTTGAATTTTCACTTTATCAGTCTCTTCTTCTGCTTCTTTTTCTAGCAGATTTTCTTCATCTTCTGAGTCTAGTATCACGATTTCTTCAGTATCTTCATTCAATGCCTCATTCGCAGTTGAATTCTCCAGATGTCGACCTTCTTGTCGATCTTCAGGTTCTTCTTCTGAATCTGAATCAGTTGTGGTGTCACCTTCATCAGGATTTTCAGGTGTTGGCACACAAATGGTGTGACTAGCGTGAATCCACCTCTTCAATCCTTTGCACTTTACTGCATTTGTTGTAACAAGAATCACTTGTCTTGCTTTTTGCCACCTGGGTACTAGACAATTTCTTCTTTGATGTATTTTTGTCCTCACCCAGTCTCCTGGTAACAGATCATGAGCTTTTTCCTTGTCTCTTGTAATTACATCAGTTCCCACCTGATGGAACACCTGATGGAACACAGAAGTCACGACGTCAGAAAGTTTCCTACAGTATTCCAAAATGACGCTATCATTTATACTCATTAATTTTCCAACTGGTACAAATGCTTGTCTCATGACTCTACCATGACAATATCATGAGGACTCAGACCTGTCTGTTTATCAGGAGTACTTCTCAAAGACATCAAAACAAGTGGAAGTGCATTTGTCCACTTTACTCCTGTAGCTAGACACATTTTAGCTATTCTATTCTTGATTGTACCATTTATTTGTTCACCAACACCTGATGCTTCTGGTCTGTAGGCACAATGCAGCTTTTGTTTTATATTTAATGCTTCACAAATCATTTGTAATAGCCTGTTTTCAAAATGTGTGCCACGATCAGTTTCAACAGTCACTGGAAAACCGTACCTACGTATGATCTCCCTTAAAAGCAATTTTGCAACACTAACTGAATCATTGTGACGTGTTGGGAACGCTTCCACCCATCTTGAAAACAAACAGACTATCACTAAGACATATCTCAACCTGTTATGGGGTGGCATGTCAATGAAATCCATTTGCAATCTAGTAAAAGGACCACCCTCCCGTCCTATGGTTCCCATGCTCACAACTGTTTTCCTGTTCGGGTTCATTTGTTGACAGATTAAGCATCTCTGGCAAAAAGATTCCGCAATTATTCTGAACTTTGGGTTGTACCATGTCTGCCTAAATAACCTTATCATAGAATCTCTTCCAATATGTCCTGGACCATGATACATTCGAGCCATGTCAGCAATCATGCTATTTGGCAAAACTGGTCTGTCATCTTTGTAAACCCAAATCTCATCTTCTTCTCTGTCTGCAACCTGCTTTTAACCATGAGTCTTTTTCCTCATCATCTGCCTCATCTTGTAAATCTTTTACTCCTTGCCATGTCTCAACTACAGATGTTAGCATAAGTGAATTCAAAACATGTTCATTGTCTTTTTCCCGATTGATTGAAAAATTGTTCATTGCACAATATCTGGCAATTTCATCTGCATAGGCATTTCCTTTAGATATATAATCATTGCCCCTTTTATGTGCTGTACATTTTACAACAGCAATTTTCTCTGGTAGCTGAATGCCATCGATCAATCTTTTGATCAATTTTGCATTCCTGATCGGAGTTTCCGCAGAAGTTAAATAACCTCTTTGATACCAGAGCTGGCCATAGTCATGAACTACGCCATATCCATACTGACTATCAGTCACTATGGTAACTTTTAAGTTTTGACCCCTTTCACAAGCACGAATCAAAGCAATCAATTCTGCTACTTGAGCTGAACAAATTCCTTCGAGACAAGAGGCCTCAACTACATCTGCAACTGTACAGACAGAATATGCTGCTCTCAGAACACCTTCATCTGTTCTTAAGCATGACCATCAACAAAGTAAACAAAATCAGATTCAGTTAGCGGGACATCTTTAATGTCCTGCCTGGGTTTGGTGCAATATTCTAAAACATCCAGACATTCATGATCAATGTCATTCTCGTTTCTGATTTCTGTTACTGTACCATCAGGCAATAATGTGGAAGGATTTAAATTCACACACCTTGCTACCGAGATATTATCTCATCCCAAAATTATTTTCTCATATTTGGTTAATCTGTTACTTGTCAAATGCTGTGTTTTGCTTCTGGTAAGAAGAATTTCAACTGAATGGGGTACATAAACTTTTACAGGAAATCCCATTATAATTCCTTCGCTCTGTTCAAGGCTTATACTTGTTGCAGCCACTGCTTTTAAGCAGCCAGGTAATGCTTTTGCAACAGGATCAAGAACTGCTGAGAAATAGGCAATTTGCTTTCTCAGCTTTCCATGTCTCTGTATTAGAACTGACAATGCACATCCTTCTCTTTCACTGCAATATAGCTCAAATTCTTTCTCGTAATCTGGCATACCCAATGCAGGTGCTTCACACAAACTTCTTTTTAACTGCTCAAAAGCTTCTAACTCAGTTTCTGTTAGAATAATCAGGTTTTTTATGTCTGCTTTTGTCAGTCTCTGCAGTGGTTTTGCAATTACTGAAAATCCACTAATCCATTGGCGACAATAACCAACCATTCCTAGAAATATTCTGACCTGTCTCTGTGTTTTTGGAGGTTGCATTCCCTGAATCATTTTAATTCTCTCAATTGTCACCGGTCTAATCCCTTTTGCAATCCTGTGACCAAGATATTTCACTTCTTGTTTGCAAAATTGTAATTTTGCAGGAGACACTTTATGACCCTCTTCTGCCAAATGATTTAAAAGAGTAATGGTATCTGTCACACAGTTATCTCGTGTTTTTGCAGCCACAAGAAGGTCATCTATGTATTGCACTAATGTCGATTTTCCAGGTAAGTCTAGATTCTCCATAGATTTCTTTAGCAACTGATTAAAAATAGATGGACTCTCTGAATACCCCTGTGGGATATGACACCATGCTAAGATACGATCCTGGAACCTGAACGCAAACATTTGCTGGCTTTCTGGATGCAATGGAACAGTAAAGAATGCATTGCAGAGGTCTATGACTGTATACCATTCTGCATCATGCGGAATCTGATAAAGAATTACCGCTGGGTTTGGAACAACTGGGCAACATGGAACAACTATCAGATTAACCTTTCTCAGGTCTTGAACAATCCTGTAAGTTCCATTTGGCTTTTTGAAACCCATAATCGGTGAGTTACATGGACTACTCTCAATTTCTTTTAAAACACCTTGTTTAATGAATTTGTCAATTACAGGTATAACACCTTCAATAGTCTCTGCTTTCATCTTATACTGAGGAATGTTTGGAAAATATACTCCTTGTTTCACTGTAATTTTAACTGGGTCAACATGTTTCATCAAACCCATTTCACTTCCTGTCAAATCCCAAATTTTAGCATTGACTGTCTCTTTTAATTCTACTGGAATATTATCTTTATCAAATGCAGGAAATAATGTACTTTCCTCTGCTTCAACCATTAACATTGTTAATTTGTAAAGCCCATCTTCTTCTAGAGTTTGGAGCTCTATACCATCCGGTGAGCAATATATTTTGCAATTCATTTTACACAGGATGTCCCTCCCTAACAAATTTACAGGACTGCTGTTACAAACTACACATCTATGTTTGTCCTTGAATTGACCAATTTCACCTTTGACAGGTAATGTTAAATCTGTTTTAATTTGCTGATTAGCTACTCCAACTACTTGGATGGTATCCTCAGAGAGAGGCAGGTTTTCTATTTCCACTGATCTAACAGTAGAACGGGTAGCACCTGTGTCCACAAGAAAAGTGACTTCCACATCATTCACTTTACCATTTACAAATGGACCTGATTGGTCTACCTCAAGAGTGGCTCCAAGCACACACTCTTCCTCCTCTCTCAGGCACCGTCATAAGTAATCATCTGAATCACTCCCTGCATTTTCATTCAAAAAATACTGTTGAGAAACATTTTGGTGATCTGTTTACCTGTTCACCTCCACAAAATCCTGTCTCTGTATTTTATCTCTGCACATTCACACAATTTGGAAGTGGTGGTTGTGGAATCTGACTCTGTTGATTCACTACCTGTCGCGGTAGCTGTTGCTGTAGCTGTTGCTGCAGATTTATCTCATTCTGCATCTGTGGATTTAATGATGCATTTTTAAAATTTCTGGGCGGATTTTTACATTCGCGCTTCCAGTGTCCAATTTCGCCACAATTAAAACATGGGAGTTTCTGCTTTAGTTCTTCAATATTCACATTAAATGTTGGCTTATTATAATTACCCTTACATTTTCCTTGATTCTGATTAACATTTTTGTTTTCCAAGGTTGCTATTTGCTGTTTAGCTACCTTCACCTGTGCCCACATTGCTTTCTCCTTTAGCTTTTTCTGTTTGGCATCTATTTCGTCACTATAATATTTTGCTTTTCTCAAAATATCATCAACTGATAGTGATTGCCAACCAACTATTCCGTTTCTAATCATATCACCAATTTCAGGTCTTAGGCCATAAACAAACCTATATATAAAACGGCTCATGTCCTTTTCACTTAATTTTTCATAGCCACTGTACTGTTTAAAAACTAACAGTAACCTTTCATAAAATGAATGTACTGATTCTTTTGGCTCTTGATTTGTTCTGTCTATTTTAACCCAATCAACTTCTTTTGGAGCAATCTTGTTTTTCAACCACACAATTACTTTGTCATAAAGATCCATAACATCTGCTGATGGAGCACCTGTTACTCTATCTCGAAGAGGTTCTTCTTTGGGTCAACTTACAGAAATTTTACATTCTGTCCAAAGATCCGATGGGACAACAATGTCAAAGAATCCATCAAGATCAATCCACAGAACTTTTGAAACTTTGATAAATCTATCCACCTGTCGATACCACTCCACAGGCTTTTCTCTCAGCCGAGGGAAATCGTTAGTGAACAATAAGATGTCCTGTCTTGTCCAAGGAACATGTAGATACCCACCTCCTGCTATTTCTCTCATTGGAAACTGATTTGCTACTTCTCCTCTTTTTCTTCTTTCTTCCTCTCTTTTCTTTGTCCATTTTACTCTCCAAGGTAGAACACTTTGCACGGGTGATTCTCGATGCCCCAAACAGTTCTCGTAGTATATTTAACATCTTGAATAGTCTCACCAGCCCACAGTGTGTCAAGAATGACTTCCCCCCCTCTCAGGAACTCTGTGACAACCTAGCAAGGTTTTTCCAGGAGAAAATTAGGTTGATTATTGATGACCTGGGGGTGGAGCAGCAACATTCTTTGGAAAAAGTTGATTGTGATAGTCTGCCGACCCCCGGCGCTGCCTATGTACTGGAAGGAGTTGAACCTCTTACAGTCTTTCCTCAGTTGTTTGTAGAGGAGTTCAGGGAAGCGGCCTCTGGCATTACATCCGGGTCTCCGCTCGACCCGTTACCTTTAAAAATCTGGAAAGAGTACGAGTCTGAGCTCTTCCCTGCGCTTCGGCGGGTGTGTAACCAGTCGCTTGCTATGGGAGCGGTTCCACCTCGGTGGAAACAAGCAGTGGTTACCCCCCTACTGAAAAAGCCCTCCCTTGATCTGGATTGCCTAAAGAATTTTAGGCCAATCTCGCTCCTACCATATCCTGCAAAAATTGTAGAGCGGGTGGTGGCAGGCACCCTTTCCAGGCATCTTGAACATCACAAGCTCTTGGAGGACGTTCAATTTGGCTTCTGTCCAGCTCACGGTACCGAGACGGTCCTTGTGACCGTGTTGGATGAACTACGCTGGCAGGCAGACAGTGGACAGGCGGGGGTTCTGATCCTGCTTGACCTGTCTGCCGCCTTTGATATGGTGAACCATGACATTTTGCTGGACAGGCTGAGAGAGGTGGGAGTTGCAGGAAAAGCCCTTGGATGGTTTGAGTCCTTCCTCCAGGGTAGGGAACAGGCTGTGTCTCTCCCTCCCTTTCAATCTGCCTTCTCTACCATCTCGCATGGTGTCCCTCAAGGATCGGCTGTCAGTCCAATACTCTTTAATGTTTATATGAAGTCCCTAATACCGATCATCAAGCAGTTTAAGATCAAAACTGTTAATTATGCGGACGACACGCAGCTGATCCTGTCATGGGAGGGGAATGACTCCACCTACTGGGATGAATTCCACAACTGCATGAGAGCTACTGCGGAATGGCTGAAAGCCAATTCCCTGCAATTCAATACAGGGAAGACTGAAGTGCTTTATTGCCCTAGGCCTAGGATACACTCTGCCCTATCCATTACTTTCTGGCCGAAGGATTTCTCACCCCAGATCCAGCCTGTGAAGGTAGTCTGGAATCTGGGTGTGATGTTCAATAGTGACCTCTCCTTGGAGGCTCAGGTCTCTAAGGTGGTAGCTAGTTGTATGGCCATCCTTCGCCTCTTGAAAAAAATCTTACCCCTGCTACCGACCTGGCAAGGATAGAGGTGGTGCGTTGCACCGTGCTCAGTAGGATAGACTACTGTAACGCCCTGCTGCTGGAGTCTCCCAGCTTTCTCTTGGATAGACTCCAGAGACTCCAGTCGGCAGCTGCCAAACTCGCCTTAGATTGGCCAACCAGATCCTCCTCTTTGGGGGCCCTGGCTCAGTTGCACTGGCTCCCTCTGAGACAACGGGTGATGTTTAAGTCACTTTGTCTGACCTTCAAAGCCCTACATGGGTTAGGCCCGGCTTGCTTTCAAAGGAAATTCTCATGGCATGTACCGGTCCGCAATCTACGCTCCGCTTCGGCTAGGATGGTGACTGTACCGAGATTCAGAAGATCCAAAGCAGGTGGCAGGTCGTTTAGCGTCGCTGCGGCCAAGCTCTGGAACTCGCTGCCTATTGATTTGAGGAAGATCAACTGCCTTCTCACTTTCAGAAGACAGTTAAAAACCTTGCTCTTTTCCACCCGGGCTTAATCTGTAGTCTGCAACTAATCACACCTTTCCCTTGGGTTCTCCAGCGCCAGGATGCCTCTCGAGGTGATAGTGCGCTTTATAAGTATAATAAATAAATAAATAATTACTTAAATCTCCTAATCTCTATAAATCCACAATTAAATCCTTTATATGTACTATTCTTCCATTAGAATTCATGTTTTTAATATCCTTCTCAGTAAAATCTATTCTGTAATGCTTACCCAAATTCTTCTGTCTGCTCAAATCAACTTCTAGTTCAGTAGCTAATTCTTCCAACTGTTCATACTTATTTTTGGTTTTCCATTGTATGCTTTTACAAATAAACAACAATTCCTCATCTTGATAATGCTTTAAATTGTCAGGTCCAATTGTGCCAATAATTAATTCCTCCAAATCTGCTTTCATTTTGCAACATCAAGTAATTTATTTTCTGGAGTCTTTGGGGTATGCATTAAATCTATTTTATTTAGGCTCTTTTCTGGCGATTCGGCATCAGATTCTGCACCTGTTGGTGTTCTATATAACGGACTTTGATTAAAAGTTAAATCAGGCATCCTTGTTTTTTCTCTGTGAATTTCTGACAAATCTGAATAAATTTTTTCAGCCACTTTCTGAATTTCTGCATTTAATGGAATAGTTAAAGCTGAGTGTCTAACTTCTCCTTGATCAAATACTGGTTGAACAGGACCAATCGTTGCTGGTACTGTTACCGCTTCCATGCTTTTAGTTAACTGCTGTATTAATTCTTCTTTTGTTCATAAATATTCTGAAGTATTTGGCATCTCCCCAGAACCTTCTGTTCTTATTACATTTCTTGAGGTTTTATTTCTGTGAACTGGGGTTTCAACAAAATTTCTGTTTTCACCAGATATACTGGAATTAGTTCTGGCTTCTACTCTTTCAGGGGTTTTTGCATTATTCGGGTATAATCTAGGTGATACTCCATTAATAATTTCTCTTGGAGGTGCACTTGGAGTAGTTCCTGAAGGAACCATCGGGGAAGACCATGTACATGCTGGTTGATAAGGAGCCTTTTTCTGATCTGTAACATAAATTTCTTCTAAAACTGGATCTTCTAATTCACTTTCTTCAACATTATTATTTTTATTTGCGGTATTCTTTTGACCTGGTACTTCAGTAACCATCACTCTTACTGGGTACACACCATCACTTGCACTACGTCTCCATCGACGCATTCTATCTTCATGAGTTTCTCTATTTATGTCTAATCTGGTACCTCTTGTTATGCCTTTTTTCTCTCGTTCTAATTCAAACATCTCATCCTCCCATTCAGCTAAAGCCTCAAATTGTGTAGGTCTAGGCTTTGGTTCAAGAGTCATCATTTTATCTCTTACATTTTTCATAACCTTAATGTTAAAGGAATCATCTTCCAGCCATGCTAAAACACCATCATTCTTGGTATAATCCATCCAATTTTCAAACCATAGGCAAGTATGATAACCATATTCACCTTCCATATAAGCTGCAGGTGTTTTGTACTTATGAAGTAACTTTCCACCTCGCGTTTCAATTTTCTTGTCAGATTTCAATTTATTTTTCAATTTCTGAAACCATGAAAGCTTCTTTTTCTGCTTAATATAATAATAATCCATGTTTTAAAATGATTCCGCTTACTTTAGAATAGATTGTAAATATTTCCTGGTTGTTCCGCAAAATCAACCAATCCGTGCGCGAAACACATCAACAAGCCAATCAGGTTAAGCTACATCACCACCTTGCTCAACCAATAGAATTGCTGTTTTCAAGATAAGCCAATCAGCTGTCAGCTCATCTTAGTCACGTGAACCAATCAGCGCGCTTGCTGTGAGGTATGTTGGCCAATTACAGCGCGGACCTTTGTGACGTACACTGCCGCTGCAGCTTCTCGTGTCTCGCTCCTAGAGCTCACCCCTCCTTCACAAAATATTTTCACAGCGCCATTTTAAACAAAACTTTTCAATGAAATTCAATTAGTACCTCCCAGAAATAACAAACCATTTGTCTGTTTCTCTAAAATAATTGATAGCTTTTACAGTCACTCAAGTATTCTTTGCGTGAAATAGACAACACTTTTTTCACAGAATATTCATTCGTTGATAAAGTAAGTAGTCTTATTCTACTCTACCCTTCTTGCAGGTAATAACGAACTCGATTCTCTCTGAATGCACTTAAAGTGACAATTCAAAGTTTCACTTGATCGAATATTACAAAATCATTTACGCACATTCAAGCGGAAAATATCCCTGATCATACGTACATGAAATCCTGGCAGGACTTTAACCAACCATAGAAATCCTCACTCGCTAGTAACAACAGACGACGCTACCTTACCCTTCACTCAAGCTTGGATAAATTCTACTACTCTTTTCACAGTGAGTTTTAAAACAGGCACCAAGTCCTTATACTCAAAGCTAGAATTTCATAGACAATCCTCACTATACATTTTACCTTATACACTTAGATTCCCTAAACTTGTGCTGTACGACGACAACACCAGTGATATATGACAATACCACTATTTTGAAACAGAACAAATGCACTGTGCAACTTCATCTGTTACACTACTCTTGTACCGGTACAAAACCAGGAATTTTCACACTGCTGGAAAAAACCTTTTGACTACATATAACAACTGAACAAACTCAACATCTGTTAAACATCGATCCTATGTAATTACCATGTAGCATGACAGTTACCATAGCAACCGTAACTCTGCTACCAAGGAATTGATCCAGCGCTCCTATAGAAAATCTGTCTCAACAATGTTACCCTACACCGTAATACTCACCATTAATCATAGATCTCTCATGCAGGCCTAAAAACTAACGAGACATGATTTTGAGCAACTGAATCATGTGACCTAATTAATCAGAACCTATTCACAAACTATTTACACATTTATATACAACTGCAGTTTATCATTTCTTACCATGGTTTTATACAAAAATCATATTAATTAAGTCACTTTGGCAAATGGATCTGCTGATAGTAACTAGACCATGAATAAACAAGACCAGCTTGTTGTTTCATAAATCTATTTTATTAATCTTTATTATTGAAGAATGATCATTTTATTAGGAATTCTTTATTCATCAGCAAATTTTAGCAGCATCAATTAAGGAAAATGAATTATTGAACTGACATCTTCAAAGCAAATCAGCATGTATGAGTTAAAGCAAATAACAGTTTTCATTCCTTAAGTCTATTTCCCTGTCTAAAACTCACTTCATCTAAAAGGAAAAAGTCATTTAAGCTTGTTATCCTTATGTGCGCCAAAAGTCCGTCAGCACGACACGCCCATCAGGATTCGGAAAGCGAGAAGCCGCCCTCCTGTCAAAGGGGTCAAGTTTTATACCATTTCTGTCTAGCTAATCTCTCTAAAATGTATAACTTTCTTTGCCATCCAAAGTTCTGATTGGCTGACAGATGTCAGTCCATATGAGATCATCACCTTTTTCAATCCAAAGTTGAGCTTTCTAAAACACCATTGTCTTCTCAGTCATGCGAGTTTAGCTTCCTCGGAAACGCAACATTTTTATTCAGTAACAGTTCATTGCTTCCTTAGCTTGGCTGATTTGCCGCATCCTGTCCTTGGATTTGTCGCTTTCAGAGCACGTCTTGCACAGTCTATTTTATTTATTTTTTTCTGATTCATTTCTCTGTGCTCAGCTGTTCACGACAGGATTCCAAACACCCACTTTCACAGGCCTCAGGCCTTAGGCCTCTCTCTTGACAACGAGTATTCAAACAAACACAAGACATTAATTAATTAAAGTAATGAAACTCGTTCTGTTACCCACCCCCTTTGCTAATTATTATCCCATTAATATATGTTACCTAGCTGAAGCACACAAAGCAGCATGTTTATATCTACCACCTTCATTTAGGCCGCAAGGAAATCCTCCATGAGCTAATGCCACATGAAGACGAAAAGACATAACATAAGCACATAAAATAAGCACATGCCATTGATTAAACAGCCGCATTTAAAACTGACAAAGACAATAGACAAGGTTAGATTATTATTTTCAACGTACTTGCAATTGCAACATAGAGCACATAGATTAGTCCCTTATGTCGTGTAATGCATTTTAAAACTAAGTTGATTAGTAATTCAACATACACTGATTAATACGGTTATGATTTTATGGAAGTTTAACTTTGCGAGTCAGAACAACATTTTATTCTGAACCTCGCTCCATCACAGGGAATTATGCTAAAGTAAGATGGGGACCAAGGGGGGAATTATCCAAGGCTATACCAGTGAGACAGGGTGTACGACAAGGTTGCGTGTTGGCACCCACGCTTTTCTCACTGTATGTAAATGATATTCCTAATTATCTAGGTAATTGTAATCATGACTCCCCAAAACTTGGGGGTGAAGCTATCACAGCATTATTATTTGCTGATGATACTATTCTTATTTCCCAGACCCCTAAGGGACTCCAAAGTTTGGTGAATTCATTTCATAACTACTGCTTGGAGAAAGGTCTGGAAATTAATTCATCCAAGACCAAATACATGTCTATAAACCCGCAAAAAATGTTTAAGAAGAACCTAGTTTTAAATAACCAAAAACTGGATTATGTGGGAAGTTTTAACTCTTTGGGAATTATGCTAGATAGCAAACTATCCTGGAAGGGGCACCTAGAGAAAAACAGGATAATGTTTCGCCAAAATTTACTCCCAATACTTAAAAGGCATGGAGATAGCCAGTCTAAGGCTATTTCACCTGCTTTGGAAGTGTTCAAAGCCAAGGCCCAATCAGCGGCACTTTATGGGGCCGAGATTTGGGGTCCGTTTTGCAAAAAGAATTTTGAACCTGAGGAAAACAATTTTATACGGAGATTACTGAAAATTCCAACCAGAACATCCCTAATACCGGTACTTTTGGACATCAACATTAAACGTACTGACCACTTAGCAGTTTTAAGACCCTTACTATATTAGATAAGGATATGGACCACTCCAGAGCTGATTAATTATAGAGATGGTATGGTAGAGATCATGCAGATTAATGGGCACAAGAATGTCCCCTGGCTAAAACACATTTCATCCTGGGTGAACAAGCTAGGTTTAACTTACTACTGGGAAGAGCCCACAAGATTGACACCTCTCTGCAAGAAGCTCTTAAAGTCCACCTTCTGGTCCTACATGAATAATCAAGTATTACATAGTTCATCTATGAGGTCACTCACCCTGAAGTTCCTAACATTTAAAGATGACGCTTCTTTCGAACCCTTTATGGATGATGGAGATAGGCCCCCCGCTAGCGAAATCTTTATTTTTAAAATTTAGATATGGAATATTGCAAATAAATGCATATACGTCTAGATGGGGGGGCTCCAAAGAAAATGACTTATGCGCCCTTTGCACGCTGAAGGCCAAGGAAAATGATGTCCATCTACTTTTCTTTTACCCAGCCTACAAAACTGCTTGGGATTGATGGATCCGACCCTTGTGTAGGAATTTGGGTGTAAGGATTTGCAGTGAAGCTGATCGTATATTGAAGTCCAATACCTCGCAATTGGTGGTATTCTGTACAATTAGATTTTTGCATAGTGCGTACTTGACGAGGAAGAAGGTTGGATTAAAACTCTAGTTATATAGCCCCACATTTAATGAATTTCGGGAATAGGAATATTTGCACTTGCAATTTATAAAAACTGATTAGCTATAGCTACTAAAATGTTTGTAATTAACAAAATGCCTGGCTTTTAAATGAATTTTAACGTATTTATGATATTAGAGGGTAGGTTTTATGGCGTAAACTGATCATGTGAACAAAAATTGTATGACTATTTCTACCCCTAAAACTACTGTACCTGACCTATTGTAAGATCTGTTATGTAAATTGTGTGTGTACATTTTTTAACTGTTTCTTTTATGGCTAAAAATAGCTGAAATAAAGAAAAAAAGAATGAATATTGGACATGATGGGGCAAATATCAAGATGCTAGTCCTGTTATTGGTCGATATCAAAACAGGCTGTTTCCTCAGTAGGTCCTATTAGTCCCTGCAGTTCTACTTAGTACTGCTAGCCAGAAGGGAGATCTACCTACATGGGCTTAATCCAAGTCTTTTCTTACCAGTGACCTGGCTAAAAGCAATACAATGGAATTGTAAATTGGATATAGGAAGCACCAAAGCCAGGGCGGATACAGTATGGGCCGAGTATATAAATTGGAGTGAGATATTGGCTACAGGAAGATAAGCGTCCTGTGATTACACCTAAGCAAATGGGTATTGGCAAAGGCAATACAAGTGATCTGGGCCCAAAGCAAGTGCAGCAGGTTAATGTACTCCCCTGAGCACAGTATAGCCTGGATTTGCACCTTTTTTGGTGATATGTGGAAAATAAATATTTTTTTATCAGAACTTCCAGATTTTTGTCTATTTTTAGTAAGGCTTTTTGGTATTTTGGAAAATTTGTTTGGCTGATAGAGAGGGTTTAAATGTTGTAGACAGCAGTATAATGAGGTGAAAGTTCTCTAGAATTGCCCTTTCAACAAGAAGCCAGGCTGTGGTGTAGTCCAGTGATGGGTAAAACCACACAGAGCCCTGTTTGTCTAGGAAGGCTGTTTAGTAAGTTCTGAAGTTTGCAAGGCTGACTCCTTCAAGGGAGGTAGGTAGACAGAGTTTTTGATCAATATTCTGGGGGTTTTATTTTTGCCAGATAAAGGTACATAAAAGGAAGTCATCTGAGAGCAAGAGTAGGAGCATGGATATAAGGTAATTAACTATAAGTGTGATCATCACTTTTATGGTCTTGATGCATCCCCAGGTTGAGATGAACTTAGGGTTCCAGCTGTCAAGAAGGTTTTGAACTTTCTGTAGGGTCAACTTGTCATTGTGCTGTAGGGTATCCATTAGTTCTATGCCAGATTCGCTCCCCAGATATTTTAGGTAGCCCGCTTGCCATGCCAGTCCAGAATCACCTATGTCATCTTTAGAACACACAATGTGTAGGCCTTTCTCTTCAGATTTGTCCCTATTGAGTATATAGCCTGCAACCCTAGCATAATTTTCAGTAGTATTAATAAGGGCTCCAATGGATGGGCGAGCATTATGTAACATAATCAAAATACCATCTTCGTGCGCCACAACCTTAACAGTTACCTCATTGTAATTATTACCAGATATGGAGTTGTAATTCAGGATACTGTAGAGGAAAGGATGAAAGGTAAGAATGAAAAAAGAGGGTGAGAGAGGACATCCCTGTTTAGTGCCCTTCTCTAACTTGAAAAAAGAAGAGACAAGGCATCCTGAACTCACTCTAGCGCTGGGTGTGGTGTACAGGGCTCTAATCATGTTGATAAAGTCATTCCCAAGGTTGAAGTTTGCTAAGCTTTCCTTGAAGAAGACCACGAGACCTTATGAACTGCCTTTTCGGCACCCAATGAGATGGCTACAGTTTCGGAGGGTGATGTCATGGCAAAGTATTCAGGTGTTATCATTCGATATTCCATAAAGCCAACATGAGACCAGTTATAAGTTTAGGTAGGTGTGCTTCTAGACTTTTGGATAGAATTTTGGCATATATCTTAGCATATAGATTAATTAGGGAGATTGGTCTGTAGTTTTTTGCTAGATTTAGGTCTTTGCCGTCTTTTGGTATGACAACTATGGTGGCTTCACTGGCTGTGCCCTACGCAGAGCCAGAGTGAGCAAAATGGTGAAATAGGTCTACCAATGTAAGGATTAATGAGGGAGCAAATGCTTTGCAAGAATGTGCTGTAAAGTCACCCAGGCCTGGGGCTTTGTTTGAATTAAGGGATGCCCTTCTTCTACACTAAGTGGCAAATTAAGCTTTTCTCTATCTGCTTTGGTTAGTTGAGGAAAGTCTAGCTTATGTAAATAGGTTCTGCTGGCCTGGGGTGAGATCTGAGAGTTATTTTGGTATAAGGATTCGTAGAAGTCTTTAAGCACATCTAGAATTTTGTGGGGGTCTGTTTGTATGTTGTTCAGTGTGTCTTTGATGGAGTTAATTTGTTTTTTGTTTTGTGTGTGAGCATTGGCGAAGCCACCAAGTGTAAGATATAGTGTAGGTTTGCATATTAGGTTATGTTATGTTTCTTAGCGGGAAAACCAGTGTGGGGAGACAAGCTATACGTGAGAGCATAATGTGGCATGTATACTGTACATTGTAGTACAGAGTAGGTACAGAAGTATGTGCGAGTATCAGTGTAAGACACAAGCTTGTGAAACATTATTTTTTGTTGTCTACATCCATGAACAGGATGCAACATAGGTTACGTGGCAACAAGTTCCCAACTAAGTAGCCTGAGTGAGTTAGTGATATTGATGGTACTAGTACGTAGTAGAAAATCATGTGGCAAGGGGGTCAGAAGATATATTAAGATTGTAACTAAGCAATTAACAGCCATCTAGACCAAGGTTGTTCACTTACAAACAATAATTTTGTTTGACAAAACGGCCAAAATTCAATAAATACATTGGGTTCTTATCTGTAGGGAGAGAGGAATCAGTTCCAACAGGAGCTTTGAGTATAAATGTCTTCGGAGCATCTCCAGAACGGCAGATTTCAGAATGTCACATTTTTCTTTTGTTGAAGCCTGAGAGTTTGGCTTCCATTTTGTGATCATCTCGTTCATCTAAGAATGTAGCGAGATTGTTTGCATCTCTGAAGATATGGTGTCTCTCATACACAAGGACTTTAAATCTTGCTTGTAGAGTTATCTTCACAAGGCACTCGGAACCTCACTGCCCTCTAGAAGTCGTTCAAGACACATAATGATGTTTCTTGTGATTAATTTCAGGTGGGGAGAAGCACTTGAATAATGGCAGTGTGATTCTGCTGTGCCACCGGCAGCAGCAGAATCACACTGCCATTGCCTTGCTGTCCAAGCCATGCCACTCTGGTGAACAAGTTTTGTTGAGAAGCCCACGGCCCGTGCGAATGAAGGTCAAGGTTCTAATGCTAAGGCTGGACATTCTTGATTCCATCTCATGCCTTTTACGTCCACCACCAGACACTCCCTGACTTTTTCTCTCACATTTGCAGGTTCTTTTTCATCCCTGTTTTCTACCTTTGTCTTCTTTTATCTGTCTTTGTAGTACTCCCTCCTTTCTCACTTTTGTGTTTTTCTCTCTCTTGCTCTAGGTCAAAGTTTGTTGAGGGAAAAATAAGTGTTGGTCTTCAAAAAAGGAGTGCTGGTGGGCACCACTTTCCACCACCAGTTTAAATTAAGCACTGCAGGTGACAATGCTCCATCACCAAAGGAGAGAGCCACAACCCATTATTTCTGCTCAGTTTTGTCTCTTCATTGTAGCCAGACCTTTCTTAAGTGTCCAAAGGCATTTACTAAATATATTGAAAATCTACACATGTAGAATCTTTGTTGAGCTGTTACTTAAAAAGTGCAATGAACGCCCTAAAGCATCTTTGTTCTCAACAAATTAACAGAATCAAAAACGATATGAAGATAATCAATAAGGTAGATTAATTTTAGGAGCCTAAACATGGAATGGTCCTCTATTTTGTGAAGAATAAGACGAAGTGCCGTCCAAATAGGGGAAGCAACCAAAGAGAAGGTACGTTGTGTCAAGTCATCCCTCCATATTCTAAATGCCTTGAAGCTTGTAAATAGCTTATCCAGGAAGGAAAATGTAGCACGCACAGGCATAGTTCAATCTAGAAATGATGGAGGCATTGACAACAAAAGCTTTAATGTGGCATAGAACAAAATGTTTTTTCTTCAAGATTTGGAGGTAACAAAATGAACCTCAGGATGAGGCAGGTGGAAATGTCCTCATTGTAATCTTGTTTGATGTAATTTAATGTAGCAATAGGCAGTCTCATGAGTGTAGATGAGATTACTCATGGGTGTGGGAGATGTGTGAGGACAGGCAATCCAATACCTGCCAATTATGGAGTGGTCAGTAAATATACGGTTTGAGCCACATAGAATAGGGAATTAAGAAAGTGTACAGAGATGAAGGGAACTACCTTTGAGACGTGCATATTCAAGGATTCTGGCAGTAATGAGGTCCAAGAGAGTATCCAATCAACCACAAACCTACCTCTGTGGACGTAAAAAGCCAATTGAACTTCACAGTAGAAGGGGGACTACAACACCCATAATACACTTTGCCCAATGCAAAAATCCTTGGGATGAGGAAAACTGGCAGGCATTGGGGGGGGCTGGAGCTTTAATTAGAATGTTTGATAAAATCTGATGACCGAATATATCCATGTTTCATTCAGTATCTGCTTAAACTGTGCCCAAAGTTATGATTTCTTTCAGAGCAATAAGAAATTAAAATAAACCAATGTTGCTCCCATATCTGTGCTCTGGGCCTCCCAAGGATTAGAAATGTGCTCTGCAAATAACAATACAGTGCCCCTCTTTATTACATTCTGAACAAATCTTGAAGTCACTGTCTTTTGTTGAAGTTAAAGTGGGATGAAGTACACACTGTGCATTTGTAGATGTGGTGGGGTGAGATAACTAGGCCTTTCATCTCTCTTGGTCTATCCCCAGGCACCCTAAGTAGCCAAGCAAGGCACATATTACAAACCATACAATATTGGTGGAGTGTAACCTCAGCACCAGTAGTTTTCAATGCTGTGTGATAACAACCCACCATTGACATACCGGTGTCTGTTTGTACGTCGGATAAAATACATTCCGAGATACTTATTCAGTCTGGAGCTCTTCTACGATTTGGATGTTTCATTTACTAGACCTATACCTACTTACTTAAGAGTCTCCTCTTACATTTTTCAATTCTGAGTCAACTATCCTTATTACATTGACACCATTTCATTCGAAATATTACGAGAACCTAGCCATAGCCCTGAAGAAGTCTGTGGTTTATACCACCAAAAGACGAAACACGTGTTGGCGGCTAGATTTCGTGAGAAGAAAAGAAAATAATTTTTTGTTGAATAAACAGAAAAACGAAGATTATCTTTCTTGTGATTGACTTGATGAACTCTTTATACAATTTTTGTGATTAGTTCAGGATATAATTTTCGTTTTTGGATTTTCATGGGGTTTTGAATTTTCAGGATCCCTGTTGATTGGTATTGGATAGCTATCATCTTATCCTTGGAGCTTTGCTTTTTGTGATCTCAGATATTGTCATAATCCTGCGCAATTACTGCTCAGCCATCCTTCGTTCTTTGTAGTGACATGCAATGTATAGGTTAAATCTCATGGAATGGGAGATTAGTGTGTGGACCCAGATTTACAGTATTTCACATGATATTCTCATATCCATATAATGTAACACACACAGTTACCATCTGTACTGAGCAGGCTAAACGGGTTGATTGGGCTGTGGTAAAAGTGTGAAGGATCCTGTTGTAAGGTGGAGGAGAGGTGTGGAGGTTTAAGAAAGGAGGGTAGAATGTTGGCTGACAGGTAGGAGAATGTAATGCTTCCCTGTACCTTGTCTTCTTCGGAGGTAGTGGAGGTGATCTAGGCTTCAGTGCAGCCATTTCACACGCTTAATTCAACTGCTTGATTTTCTGGCTGGTAAAATCAGGTTCATTGATCCTGCACCCAATAAATCTGGGTGCAGGAGCACCGGGCCTTTTTAAATGTGTGAAATGGAATTTAACACTGGAATTCCATTCCTCACAGTTCCCAGTTGTGGACAAGTGTCTTTTATG
Source organism: Lissotriton helveticus (assembly GCF_964261635.1). NCBI lineage: Eukaryota > Metazoa > Chordata > Amphibia > Caudata > Salamandridae > Lissotriton > Lissotriton helveticus. Next base: position 1,512,621,652 of record NC_136061.1, on the reverse strand, counting down.
GACACCTTGCATGTTCACTGATTAGGCCTAGAGAGCACAATTCAAACACACATGGAGGAGTAGAGAATAATAAAGAATAGTGGTGGCATGTGCTGTCTGTGTATAACAAAAAGAGAAGGGGTGAGAGGCTAATCCTTCTACTCCGGCCCCCCGGTCCACAAACTCAAACACACATGGAGGAGTAGAGAATAATGAAGAATGGTGGTGGCACGTGCTGGGTGTGAAATACTGCCATCACTCACAAAATTGTGACTTGCTTCATCATTGGGCTACTTCAGTACACCCAGCACAGACCAACGCTTGGGGTGGAGCAATAGGAAGACAAGACAACACATAAAAGTATATACAGAGATAATAAATCAAAATGTATTGAGATGACCAAAAGAAAAACGTGCAGTGAAGATTAAAACTAGCTCGGAGGTGTCTCTGTGCTTAAGTATATTCCTGGACCTCCTGGCCAGGATTAAAACCAAGCGGGATGGTGGTGACAAGGAGAAAGTAAAGAAGTTCTACACCCCTCCTTAGTGCCAATATGTCAACATGTTTTTGCCTTCTTTGATGTGCCCGAAAATATAGGGCCACTCAGGCATTCGCCAGGACCTTTCTGATCCCATTTGTTAAAATACCCTCATTGCCTGCAATAAGGTCGGCCAGGACCAACTCCTGCCTGCACCAAGGGTTCCCCTTTGTAACACTCTCCACGGTTACAAAAACAGAACTACCATTTTTGTATTTGGTCATTGAACCAAAAGGCAGGAAACTTACAACCAGGGTCTGCCATAAACCTACACATAAAAACTCACTACTGGCCTACGGGAGCTTCCATCGTAAATCCCTAGGGGCCAACATTCCTGTGGGCCAATTCTTCAGACTGAGGCGAAACTGTACTGATAGAGCTGCTTTCAATAAAGAGGCTGACCTCCTTACGAAGAAACTTAACCAGAGAGGAGACCCAGAGTACACCATTAGAAGAGCCAGGAAGGGAGCATCCAACACAAACTGGGATAACCTCTTGGAGAAAGTTGAGAAACCTTCCTTGGATAAACCGGTGTGTGTCACTTCCTTCAGTACAGCGTCACATCACTTCAAACAAATGGTATTAAAACACTGGCGTATACTCAAATCCAATGGTTGAATATAGCAAAACCCCTGTTCTCATTCAAGAGGAGTGTCAACCTGGGGGACATTCTGGTACATACAAGACCTAACACACATCAATCTAGGGGATTGGAGGCGACCAGTGGCCCACCACCACTCCAGGGACACTCAAGATGTGGATCGTGTAATGTATGCCACCTCACAAAAAACACAAAACACATTGATGTGGGTTTAACCTACCCATGGGAGCAGAGGACACACACAAACTGTAACTCTGAGTATGTCATCTATCTCATCACATGCCCCTGTACGAAACAATATATTGGCATGACAAGTAGAAAAGTGAAGACACACATAATGGAACATAGAATTACCATTGGGTGCCTTAAATCAAATACTAAATTGACTGCTCATTACCTGGAGAAACAACATACTATAGCATGGACGTTAGTTGAAAAACCAAGACTAAACCCCAACGCAGTAGATAGAATGAGATCCCTATTTCTGAGGGAACAGAAATTGGTCTACAGACTCAGAAGTCACCAGGTAGGCCTAAATGATGATATTCTGTGGCAAACACTGAGTAGGTAGGCATACACATACATGTGGGATTACAACTTGTGTATGATCCATAGACACACAACAGGTCTACACTGAACCCATGAATTCACTGTGATGGACATATCCTTCGCGAGTCAGATGGTATAATCTACATATGCGGATATATACCACTACATCATGGTACAAAATCCCACACGTACCCTGTGGCATTTACCATATTAACCCCATATACTACTCGCAACATGCTCCAATCTACTCACCATGGTCATCCGACATACCATGGTTAGCCCCCCTCCCCCATTTTTCCCTTTCTTCTATCTTCCCCCCTTGACGTTTGCACTTTGACAATAATCATACATTCAATTCCAGTATCTTTTGCTCCTACAGAAACCAACCATATATGCGGGCTCACACTGGCTCCTCACGTAGACTGAGAGCCGTGACTGTGGTTTTATTTTTTATTTTTAAATGGATATAAGTTTTTATGACATTGATAGGTAGGTAGCACTAACATGCTCACAAACGGGCACCTCACATATATTGAATGCCACAACTGTGTTGTAAATCTTTTTAAATAAGGTTCAAACAAATGACAAGGTTTCTGGGACATCGCAGATAGGCAGCACTAACATGCTTACAGACGCGACGTTGGCACGCCACCAACTTCGCTTCTCCCACGTGACAGTAACCAGCGAGTGGGGTTAAAGCTTAAAAGGACACAGCACACCGAACTCCGGCAATCTTCACGGCAGGAACGGAAAAGTGCAGAATGGGAGGAGCACCCACCTTGATGCAGTAAGGAGTGGGAGGCGGATGGGCCTGATACTCAAACAAAGGGCAAACCAGAGCACTATGCAACTTATGTAAAGAACGGAGGTCATACTGGGATCACCTACGGAGTTCTTTAAGGGGACCGGAGCAAATTCATACAGCCAGTATCTAGATGGGCGATAACCACTGGAACAGCACTTTGTTACGAGTGTGGCCAATTCTCCTGACTTTTTCTCGCGGGGATTGCGCTGCTTATCAGTCAGAGGGCACCACACGGATGTACACCTTCTTTTGGATCATCAATGTAGGCACATCGGGTGGTCTTTAAAACACTCACAATAATGCCATCTGGATCAACAAGATTAACCTTTGGTATTTCCTATGTTCATTTGTCTCTCCCAGAGTGTGACTACTGCAAAGGCTACCCGGGGGCCACGTAGGGGACCCTCCAACAGGGCGGCCGCCTTAGTGCCATAGGAAGGCACACTAGTCAGCACACTAGTGCCCCGGGTCGAGGGACCAGGGGGTCAGTCGGCCGTGACACTTCCGGACGTGGTGGGGGAGGACAAGGGTACAAATACCCTCCCCTGCCCACATTGCAGCCTCTTGTCTGCTGCCCGTCTTGCTGTTTGGACGCGTGCCGAGACCGCCAGGATGTGTTTACATGGTGAGTCAACCCCCCCTCAGCCCCACTACAGGGGCAGTCCCCCAGGCAGGGGGGTCTGCCTGTCTGTTGCCCGTCTCGCTGTTTCCCGCCCTACCGCTTACCCTGCAGACGGCCAGAGGGTGGTAAGGGGAGGGGATGAATCTAACTTTATTGTTTTGCAGGAGGATTTACAGGGCGATGCAGAGTCTGCAAGGTACAGAAGGCTACTACATGGAGCAGCACATTAAGGTTGCTAAGCCAAGGATACCCAGGGATGTCTTAGCGTGTCCCCTAGAAGTAGGACGGCGCCCCATTAGTCCTACGGGCGGTTGTGGGCCTGAGCAACCGGGGGCTGCCTGGAACGCTCTGCCCCCTTTTGGGGGGCTGAGTAAGTGCGTGGACTGGCCGTCCACTGATGGGAGGGGTGGCCCCTCCCAAAATTGGTAACCACCGATTGGTGACGGCCACGGTGTTATTTGGCTCATAAGGCGGGCAGGCGGCATAGGGGCTGGCCCGCCCTTGGATCGCCCGTAAGATAACCCACCATGTTGGCATATTTGTTATGCAAAATAAACCTGCAGCAAATTTCTCCACTAACAAGGTGTCTTGTGGTTTTATTTATGTATGTTGCTGTATGAGAACTGAGGAGTGTTGCCGATATTGGCACTAAAGGGGTCTCTCCTTGTCCTTCGCCAGTTTAAACGTAAATCTAAGTGAAACTCATTGAGTTTTAAGGTGCCATTTTTATAGTTTGAATGAGGAGTGTTATGAGGTAGCAACGTATATTTATCTGCACATATACATAGATGAGGTGACTCATCACCGTTTTGGCATATCTAAGTGTAGGTATGCTGACAGTAATGGAGTGGCTTGATCTGGGCAAATTACCCAGGATGTGTTCGTTAAACATTGAGCAGTTAAGCAAAGTGTGCTAGGTGCCGATAGGGAATGCATAAATATTGCCTTTTTGTGCTTTTTGTTCCTCTTTCCTTTTAGTATATCGGGAGAGTGTTACAAAGGGGAGCCCTCAGTGCGGGAACGAGTTGTTCCTGGCCAACCTTATTGCAGGTAATGAGGGCATTTTATCAATTGAGGTCAGAAAGGTCCTGCCGAATGCCTGAGTGACCCTATATTTTTGGGCACATTAAAGAAGGCAGAAACATGTCCACATATTGGCAGTAAGGAGGGGTGTAGAAATTCTTTACTTTCTCCTTGTCATCACCATTCTTCTTGTTTTTAATCCTGGACGGGGAGTCCAGAAATAAACTTACGCACATAGACACCTCAGAGCTTGTTTTAATCGTCACTGCACATTTTTTTTTCAGTGATCTCAATACATTTTGATTTATTATCTCTTTATATACTTTTATGTATTGTCTTATCTTCCCCACCCTATTGCTCCACCTTAGGCATTGGTCTGCGTGGGGGTGTACTGAAGCAGCCTGATGATGAAGCAAGTAACAATTGTGTGAGTGAGGGCAGTATTTTCAGACACAGCACTTGCCACCACTATTCTTCATTATTCTCTACTCCTCCATGTGTGTTTGAGGACCAGGGGCCAGAGTAGAACGATTAGCCTCTCACCCCTTCTCTTTATGTTATGCACAGAGAGCACTACACCATGAGGTACAAGAAGAATGAAAAAGCAAACAAAGTCTCCACTACCTACAAATGGCATTTGGAAGACCTCAGCGGTTGAAGTGGGCCTAGTCTATTGGGAGTTCTGATCAGAATCATTTTTTAATTTTACAGTCGCAGTTTCACCACTTTTTGTTAAAAAACACAACTGTTGCAGAACAGATAATGCCAACCTTCAGGTAACTTTCTCTGACAGGGATGGGGGTGGGGATGGGTTCTATAATACTGTGAATTTAAGGGAAAGGTAGACAGGGAAAGAAAAAGAAGCCTATTCGCTAGGGTGCCTGCTACATGAAAGAAATGTAAATGTGTGTGATTGGTTAATCAGCGAATCTAAAGGCTGCTTGGGAGCCAACATATGGCTTTAATTGATGGAGTCGATTGAGGATTCATGGTGACAAAGATTTATTCTTTTTGAGAAGTAATGCACGGATGTTTCAGCTGAGTTCCCCTTCTAATGAAAACTTAAAGAAAGAAAAGCATTTGCACTAGGTATAGTCTGATTATGCATTACTAAAAATACATATTTTAACACACTCGTTTTATGTTAAACACTAAAGGATAGATTTACTAACTTTTCATGCAATGTAGCACAGCAAGCAAAGGTTCTGCACTGTGTTGCATGAAAGAGAGAGCAGAACAGAGGGAAATACAATAAGATATCAAGCTGTTTTCCTCGCTCCCTTCACTGCCACACTTTAGGCTGCTTTGAGCCATGCACATACTCTTGTACAATACTGCAAGGGTGTCTGTGGGATGTAAAGCATAGGTTTTGTAGTGGTAGTGAATTCTTGTAGTAAACAAATTACACATTCTCTGGCCCTAACCTGAAGGTCAATTTGCGGACCATTTTAGAGAAGTACTGAAGCCAGAGATTTGAGTTGTAGTCCTTGTTTTGTCACTTGAACTAAAGAATCCAGTGCATCTGGGCAGGTGCCTTTACTTGTCTCTGCTTCACAATAAAAATAAGGCTCTCAGTTATCAATTTTGATAAATTCTTTCAGGTAATTGGCAGGAAACCACCCTTTTTCCTGAAAGTTAAAAAATAAATACATATATGTATGTACATATATATATATATATATATATATATATATATATATATATTCACTGAAAAAACCATAGGTTATAGACCATATATAGTTAGGAATTAGCATTTACAAAACCTTATTTTACTCACACAAAACCATTGAAATTCCATATATAGTTAGTTGCACTAACTATATATCGCGCACCCGCAATCCACTGCTGATGATGTCACATATTACATCATTCATGACATGGTCAGTGACATCACTGATGACATCACTGATGACATCATCTAGTGTCTGTGTGTTTTTGTAAAGTTTAAATACGTTTTACATATTGAAGAATGACTGGATGGATGGAAGACTGAGTGTGTGTGTGGCTGGCTGGGAGGTGTGTGACGCTGTGCATATCAATGTGTACTTGTATCAGTGATTGTATAAGAGAGTAAGTATGTGTTAGTATATGTGTGAAAAGTATGGTGTTCTGTGTTTAACTATAGATGAGGAAATCGAAGTGTGATTGATTCTTCACAGGACTGACTAGGTGTATGAGTGCATATCATAGTGTTCTAATAATAACTGACTGTATGTATGAGTAATTGTATGGGTGAATGAGTGAATGTGTGTGTAGACGTACGAATCAGTGAGTGCGTATGTAGTAACTGGTATTGGTGTGTCATGATGTCATCAGTGATGTCATTTGAGATGTCATCAGTGATGTCATTTCAGATGTCATTAGTGATGTCATCAGTGATGTCACTGAAGTATGGTGTTCTGTGTTTAACTGTATAGATGAAGAAATGGAAGTGTGATTGATTCTTTACAGGACTGACTTGGTGTGTGAGTAACTCCATGGATGAGTGGCAGTGTGTGACTGTCTGCATAGGTGTATGAGTGCATATGATAGTGTTGTAATAATGAGTGACTGTATGTATGAGTGATTGTATGGGTGAATGAGTGAATGTGTGTGTAGACGTAGGAATCAGTGAGTGCGTATGTAGTAACTGGTATTGGTGTGTCATGATGTCATCAGTGATGTCATTTGAGATGTCATCAGTGATGTCATCAGTGATGTCATTTGAGATGTCATCAGTGATGTCATCAGTGATGTCACTGACCATGTCATGAATGATGTAATATGTGACATCATCAGCAGTGGATTGCGGGTGCGCGATATATAGTTAGTGCAACTAACTATATATGGAATTTCAATGGTTTTGTGTGAGTAAAATAAGGTTTTGTAAATGCTAATTCCTAACTATATATGGTCTATAACCTATGGTTTTTTCAGTGAATTTTCAAGGTTTTGTAAATGCTAATTCCTAACTATATATGGTCTATAACCTATGGTTTTTTCAGTGAATTTCATTGTTTTTTTAACAGCTAATATCTGTAGCTGTAAAATGTATTCTTCTTTAAATCCAAAAATATATTTTATATGTTTATTAATAACTTTTTTTAAAAATATTTTTTTTCTTCGTTCCCGCTTCGCGAATCGGGAAGCTTCCCGTTAGCTGACCTTGATGCCGCGAAATAGACCGCGAGCCGGTAAACGTTTCTTTACTGCAACTGCCGCGTTAGAAAACAACATCGTGACGCCTCCCGTCCGCATGACGTTTCGCGTTGTCGCGTGATACGTCATATGACGTGCTACGTTAGCGAACTTGTACGCTTACCGAGTCGCAAAGCACAGGTTTCTGGAAGCAAACCGGGAGGCCCTGCAAAGCGCGTAACGTAAACACAGCAGGTCATGTGACTTGGTAATAACACTTTTCATTGGTTCATTTCACTTTCGGTTTCCTAATGATGCAAGACTAGGTCATATGATCTAAAATGAACACTTTTCATTGGTTGAGAACTATTTTTTTTCCCAAATGGTGAAAATCCCTCCTTCTTTCCTCACTCTGACTTTCATCATTGTGAGAGAAAGACCCTTTGTTACCAGTGAGCAATGGCTTCTTTACTAGCTTCAGCTGGTGCTTCCCCACCACCTCCACCACATCCAAGGAAGAGTGGACCACCTGCTAAAGTTATAATTCAGCAAGAAGAGGAAGAAGAGGAACAGGACGACCTAGATAATCTCCCTATTATGGCCAGAAGATCTGTTGTACCGGAAGTAACGGGACCAGAGGGCAGGGAGATGGTGCCAAATATACAAACGAGATTTCGTGAAGTAAAACAAGTCTGCGTACATTGCAGTGGATTCATTTGCTACGGAGAAAGTAGCATCACTCTGATCAACAGAGCTATTGACAATCATGCTCATGTTTGTCCGAAACTCCCCAAACAATAAATTCTTTTTTTTTGTTTTCTTGCTCCTGTTGAGCCCTTTACAATGAATTGTTTTCATTGCCCCCTCCGAAAAAAAAACAAAAAAAATATAAAACTGTTCAGAAAAATTCAAAAAAAGTAAAAAAATGTTCAGAAAAATAATAAAAAAAATATAAAACAACAAAAACAATTAAAAAAAAAGTTCTTTTCAGAACTACCTCCCCGTTATTAAAAAATGTGTACAATATTTGCAACTGTGCCAACCTCTATTTCTCTTAGTTCGCTTCCCAGTTCGCTCCCCGGTACGCGAACCGGAAGCGAACCAAAAATTTTTTTTTTTTAAAAAAGAACAGTAAGTATAAGGGAAGGAAACAGACAGTTATGTTAAAAGAAAGACAGCTATAGGGGAGTAAACTAGAGATACTATTACCCGTAATCCACTGCTGATGATGTCACATATTACATCATTCATGACATGCTCAGTGACATCATCAGCAGAGGATTGCGGGTAACAGTATCCCTAGTTTATTCCCTATAGCTGTGATTCTTTTAACATAACTGTCTGTTTCCTTCCCTTATACTTACTGTTCTTTTTAAAAAAAAAATTTTAGATCAGTCAGAAACAGTGAAAGTAATGAAATATAAAAGACTACGTAGAATATGAGCACTGTATGCAACAACTTTGACACTTACAGAAGCCTCACCTTCTCCATGCCTCCTACACAGTTCTACATGTACATCATAAATGCAAACAGAACAGAATTAATTATACATGTTAAATGGTTTATTTTTGCTGTTCTCAGAATGTATCAAATTTCACTAAAACAGTGACTTGAAGGTATTCATCATATAACAGCGGGGAAAAAAAAACACAATCAAAATGATTGTGTTTAAAAAACCCATACAACATTACAAATCAGAATTCAGAACTCCTTAAAGTTAACTTACTTTCCATGACGGCCAAGGATGTCCTATGAACAGCTTACACTCTGTTGTGCTGTTATTACTTTCAACCCGCCACTTTCTGAAAGAAAACCTCCATCGTTTTCAAAAACATGTTACATACAATAAATGACTTCTTGCTCTCTACCACAATTTTCCACAAGGCCAAATCTTGTCAGAGCCATGTATAACTCTTGGATTTCTTGTTAGCCAATCCCGTCTTTTCGCATTTCCGCAACTTTCAGAATTAAAATGTTGAAGATCATTTACACAATCCTGGACTAGTAATATCTTCCCCTTCTTGCTCAATCATGTTCTACATTTCCTATCACACTGATACTGCTTACTATGAAGCAGACTTACACTACCTTTATGACTAGTACAATTATTTAATTCTCTACATCACTTTTAATCACAAAGCAATGTAAAACAGTAGACAGCATTGCAGACTTACATTCCCTCTACTCCATGTTTTGATTGGCTGCTTCAATTAGCTTATAAAAAGAAATAGTTTTTCTGAACTCATTCAAAGTGCACGTATTTCTCAATAACGTCCAGTGTTATGGTTATGTCTCTGTACTACACTTATCCTCAAGGCCAAATAGTGTAGGAGCCATGAGAACTTCTTGAAATTCCTCAGAGCACATCCCGAGATTCTTTCCCTAAAATTTTGGTTTTAAAAACACCAGGTAAGAGTTTTTAAGGTCATATGGCAATTTTTTTTTGAAAATTAAAACAGAATCATTGCAGAATGACCAGCCATTTCTACACTTTAAATAAGCTGTATAATGTCCTGATGTTATTGAAGGACCATCATGATATATAATTGCTACAGTTACAAAAGTCCTTCCTGATATTGACAACTGTGAAGCCACAAAATTTTTAATTAAAGTTGTCAATTTTGTTCCATCAGGCCTACATCGTTGGAACATTAAAATGACATACTGGCCATATGTTCGAATAAATAATGTGGACATCATTTCAGATTTACATTGCCTACACTCCATATTGTGATCAGCTGCTTTTACTAGCTTATTAAAAGAGACTGATTTACTGTCTGGCAAAGTTAAATATATAAATCTTTCTGAGTCTACACTAGTACTACTTGATACCCTACAGTTCTCGCAGTCATGCTGCCATTGATAAGAAAGCCCAAACAGGTGATCTACATCTACACCTTCAGCATGCAATACATCAAGCATATACATTAAAAACTCCTGACAATCTTGCTGACTATTTTGAGAGAATTGTGTTTGGCCTGAACATCTGTCTAACAGATTTCGAATTTCAGACACACTTTCTATGTTTGTTCTATCAGTGCTACATTTCTCTAACACAGAATTTAACAAACTGCAAAATCTTTGATCAGAATTGACCACAATCTCTTCTTTTACATTTTGTAGAGAAAACAAAACATTAACCACTACATTAGCATAGCAGTTGACACCAGAACTGTTTTCAAATTGAAAACCAACAACATCTTCAACAGAATCCTTTTTGTTTCTGCTTATAATTTCAGGTTCATCGACTTTTCGTCTTTTTGCTACAACCTCCCCAGTATTGGTCACATTTCTTCGTTTCCGGCCTACCACACGTTTCTCAAACAAAGGATACTGAGGCAAATGTGGCGCATACTCTCTTCTCAACCTATTGTATTCCTTAACACAATCTAGATCCGCACAAATGTTTGTGACATCACACTCAATCAAGTACAATCCCGATAAAGTCCTAACTCGTGACAATGCCACATATGCCATACCCTCCTTGAACACAGAACTGCCAATATTCACCAATGCACAGTCTACACTTAAACCTTGCGATTTATGGATTGTCACCGCATATGCCAAGCAAACAGGAAACTGCTTACGACGAACATATAAGTCTTTTACAAGCAAAAATCTAGCAGAACAACGAGCAATTAGCTGTACTTCCTCAATGCCATCAAATTTAATTTTTAAAAATTCAATTCCATCTCTATTTCTGTATTTCACAAAATCAACAACATTACCCATTGATCCATTTACCAGACCTCTTTCAACATGTAAATTCCTTCTTAAAATTATACGGCAGTTCAAGCACACATTCAGAGTCTTTTCAAAACCCGCAGTTTTAGATATACTCTTCTCTAATGAATCCAATTTTGTTTTCAGATTCTCAGACAAAATAATTGTTGATCCCATATGCTCTACTCTGTCAATAGCTTCCAATTTCACAATCTCTTGCTTTTCTAAATGCAACATTTTGTTGTTGAATTTGGCACATTCTGCAAGAGTTGGCATCAAACATATTCCAGATTTTTTCTCAGTAACTTTCTGAAAAATATTCTCAGGCACAACATCTTCGTCTGGATATAAATTTGTCAGTAATCGTGCATGTAAAGCTTCTTTCCCATGCTCGGTCACTTTTCCAATTCTAACATCTTGTAGAATAGTCTTGTAAACTTCATCCTTTGCCTGACGCATATTTTCATGCAGTTCAGCATAATTGAAGTTTAACCATATATTGACGTTGCCAATACTCCCTAAGCACTTCCTGGTATCTTCATGCGTGAGCATTTTGAACACAGGTTGCCCTTTCACTGGTGTCAGCTGCAGAAGATCTCCGAAAACAATGATGTGTTTGCCACCAAATAACACATCATACTCTGTTTTGAGAACGTCTTGCATTCTCAAATGCACAAAGGCAAGCATGACATTGGAAACCATGCTTACTTCGTCAATGATAAGAAGTTTCATTTTCCTCAAGACTCTTGAAACTTCAAAACAAGCATCTCCAGATAGCTTGTGATATTCTAATTTGTTGTCATGCTCCACTGGCAGCATCAGTAAACGATGTAAAGTAATCCCTTTAATGTTATGTGCTGCCAGTCCAGTTGGAGCGGTGACAACACAAGACAGCGATGACTCTGTCCTTTCCTGCAAATAACATGAAATTGCTTTAATAAGGAAACTTTTTCCAGTTCCCGCTTCTCCACTCACGTACAGTCGGACAGGCTTCAACGACGTACATGAGCACTCTTTCTTGTCATGACTTAATCCATGATCAATTTGCATGGTAAGTTCGTCATATATTTTCCTCTGCTCAACGTTGAGTTGTCTTTCCAACTCTTCTAAGTTAACCGCATCCTCCTGAGCATGTGCCATGGCTCTTTCCACTTCATTCATAGCAGTGGCAGCTTCATTTTCGATAAGAGGTCCTCCTAGTGGATCCTGACTCAATGAAGCAGAACTCTGACTGTCCTGAGAACTGTCTCTGGCAATCTTGGCTGCAATCGTTGCTTCCTGCTCAATTTCCACATTCAACATTTCTACATATTTGGGAAAAGCAGGACATTCTATGGTCTCCTTGGCAGCATTGAATGAGTCTTCGTAACAAAGGAAATCTCCAAGCAGTTCCTCTTCTGCACGCCAAGGCTTAAAAAGTTGCAAAAGTGCTAAATAGAAAAACTCCTTTTTTTCAGGAGATTCGCCACTCAATTTTCGATGGTTTATCAAGTGGCATTTTCTTTGCTTGACCAGACATCCCTCACTTCCTATTACAGCATACACTCCTTTCTCAGTATCTTCTTTGATGTTCCTCTTGAATATGTAATTTTGCAGAACCTCATACAGACAAACATTCTCGAGGTGACTGCTTCGATTTGGATAATATGTATCCAACATGTTGCTCTTCAAAATGTCGGTACTGTTTGGCTCCTTTTCCGCCAAATACTCAATTTCCCGCACAGGTTTCAGAACTCGATTACGCGTTGCAGCAAGACCAACACTCACCCAAACGATACTCCTGGACTTGGCATAGAGACTTGCTGAAGACAACCGGTCAGAACATTCGTAAGCTCCGATTTCTCGATGCGACAACATCTTCAGACTGAAACTGTACAACTTCTTGCTGAGGCTCTTTTCATGGGAAATGTCCTCCCACATATCCTTCAATTCTGTCTTCTCTTTTTTGGTGATGTAAGATGTCACATACCGAGCCACAGCCATACAGTTATCAGCCACAAACTGTATATCCATGTTAGCATTCCACATGGACAAAATCACCGGGTTGTAGTCGTTGATGTACTTAGACTCTTCGTTCCTCTTCAAATTGTATGTGTTTTTAGGTGATTTCTTCATCACATTATGTTGCAGCGAAGACATCAAACTGTTCACTCTTCCTTTAGAAATCACCGATCGTGGAAAGCCGAAACGACATTTGGTGTAGAACTTGTCTTTGTTCCGGAATTTACGACGACAGTACTTTCCACATCGATGGCTTTGGAAACGTAGAACTTTTTCTCTTAGGCTTTTTTTCTCCTTTGCGTTTGGAACAGCACACGTAGAATACTGTTCTATGAAACTCATCACTGAGTCGTCTGCATCCGTTCCAAATTTAGGTGCATCCTTGATCCACAGCAACATATGTATATGAGGAGCACCTCTTGCTTGGTACTCCTTCCTCCAGAAGAAATCCAACACCTCTCCAAGAGGTGGATTCTTCTTATTCATGATAAAAGACATCATACCTTCAAATCTATGATTGAAGTACCTACATACATTGACTGGATCCAAAGAGCACAGTTCTCCGGGTGTCTTGAATTCGATGTTTTCTACGTTAGCATTTGCCTCTCGTAGAAATTCAAGTAAGTCTTCCCAGCCATACTCAGCACAGCTCAAAGTGAGGAACCATGTGGGAGTTCCTAAGTTCCTCAGCATACATTTTAATCACCATGACGACGGTACCAGTACTCATTAGTACCACGCTGACACGCCATGAGATTAATCAGGTGAGAATCCAAAATACTGTCTTGGACATTGACTTTATCCATAAAGTCACTTGCCGAGATGTTTTGCATGTGTATACCACTTTTCAAGATGTGGTTCACTGCATATGACAGTCCAGACAGATCGCTTTCAAACAGGAGATGAAACAAATAAGGAATGCATTGTCGAACCCTAGGATCTCCTGCATACAATCGCAAAGTCCGGTATTCAGAAGCAGGAATTTGATGAGGTCGCTCATCATATCTTCCTCCCTGACCTGTTGGAAAAAGCTGTGGGAAACACCGAGCTTCCAAACTTTCCTCCCAAACACTAATGGGACTCCCTTTCGCTTGTTTCATTTGAAACAACTCAATAGCATTCCCCATGACTTCCTTGGAATGCAAAGGATGAACACTATAATGTTCATATATTTCTTCACTAGTACAGGGTTCTACTTTCCAATTTGACCAGCACACAAATCGCTATCCTCTTCCTCACTTACTTCCTCTTCTGCAACATATACATTTTTATAGTATTTATTATTTTTTTTCAAATACAATGTTGCCCTTTTGACTTTCCTAACATCTACTAAATCTTGCCATATTTTCTTATTCTTTGTCGGAACCCCATTAACTAAGATAACAAGAGGTTCCTCTTCCACTTTTTCTACTCCAATTGTGTTAATGTTTTTCTTCAAATCTAGAGGCAAATAAACAACTCTTCCCTTTAATCCTCTCTGTAAATCTGATGGAGGCAATTTCCCTGTCTTTGGCTCCATTCTTACAATAGCCTGAAAGGGATGGATACTTTGAATCAAAATAGATTCATAAGTATTTAAATCCTTCAATTCAGAAGGAATCTCAACCAATTCCAGATTATTATGAACTGCTCTAGCAGGCATCTGGTTTTGATTTAATTTGTTACAACAATAAGTACACACACGTTGATCCAATCCCAAATCAAAACAATTTTCTACCATCAAGTATGTTGTAAAATCCTTCCATTCACTATTATTTTCCCTTTCACTTTTTCCATATAAATCCACTAACTTAGTCTGATTCTTATAATAAGTGCGTCGACAACACACACAAGTGAAATTTGGCCTCTCACTTGATTTCACCTCAAACGTCGCAATTTCCCTCTGGAAATTATCTGTACTGGAAACCTGTACACTATCTTCCACATTACTCTCTTCTTCTTGGTCAATTTCAACATTCTCCTCTTTACTTCCAAAGTAACAAAACTCAATTTCTTCACATATATTCTTCACATCTATTTCAGAACCATGCAAAAGAGCAGCGCATAAGTGTTTAAGCATAATTGCTGGACTCTTAGCATAATACAACATTCTAACTAATTTCCTCACTTTATTATGATGCACTGCTAGCATCCTGAAATGATGAAAAACACTCTGGCATACTCTCCTGGAAAGACAAGCCAGTGAATGACCATGCAAACCTATCACTTCTCTCACTCTGCAAGGATCTAATTCTTGCAAGAACTTCATTTTCTGCTTCAAACTTTTCTTATTAAATGACCGTATAAAATCACAAAGCAAATTGATGGAATCCTGTCGTACACTGCAAATACTACTACACTTCCAGGTGTACACAGGACCCTTAGGACGTCTCCCTAAAACCTCATTACCTAACACCTCTTCTATCTCTGTTCTCACAACTTTTTCTTTTTCAACTGGACAACCATCTTTCACTTCATAAGCTCGACCACTGGTGTCAACTGCATGCACCAAATCATTATCCTGGAAATAACTCTCCTCATTAAAAAATGCCTCAGAGCTTGAACTATGCATCCATTCTCCAGAAAAAACTTCACAAAAATTACTACGATTAACTATTCTCTTCCATCTACTATTTCTTTTGAAATCATAAATTACCTTGTTTAGCTTCCTAATTCTATTGATTGTCAAAATAAATAACTTACGTTTAATTTCAAATGCCTGATCAATAACTTTCTCAACTATTTTTTTTCTCTTATAAAAAACCACTTTCTGTTGACCTTTCTTAATATTTTTTAACAAATTCCCAATTATCCTGTTGCGGAACATTCGTTTACGAATATCCGTAAACTGTTGTTTCCTTCTACTTTCATGCATAGAGTTATCTCTTACTCTAGCAGTAACATTTCTCATTGGCCTTTCCTTACCATTTGAATTTTTTATCCTTTTCTGGACTGAAACATTTTCTGTAGTAATATTTTTTTTACTACACATATTTCTTATGACTGTTTTTGGACTCTTACCCGGTGCTTTCTTCGTGACTTGACAAATCTTTTTGTTAGAGGACTGCTGCATTATTCCATGGTCCTGCTGTCTTTGACGTTTTGCAGCCTTTCTCACTCTTTCTTTGCTAGGCATCCTAAAATCTTGAAATAATCTGCAGTTGAATCTGTGGTAAAATATAATAAAAAATGTTATTAACCACTATTACCCAACAGTAAATTAATAACAGTCATCAAAAACTTAACACACTACTTAAGTATATAATATACTGAAGCCTATCTCCAATTTTTCACTGAACAGGACTCATCTCTTCTTAACCTTGGATAAACCTCACCTACTCTGTGTCCCCTGCACATAATTAAATGTAAAGGGGCAGATTTATATTAACTAGCACATCCTCAGGGATGCACCAGTTAACGTGCACCGCTGCTCTGCCACCCACGGTGTGCCGCATTTACAATCAGATAGGACAAAGCTACATCAAAACCCTGCGCCTGCTTGAAGCAGGCATAGATCTTGACGCAGGTAGGCTGAAAGCTAAAGCAACAACTAAGTGTCGTGTGCAGAAGTTACAAAAAAGGAAAAATGGCGTTTAAACCAGTAATGAGACCATGCTAACGTAACACAGAGTAAAAATATCCAGGATCTACATCAGTTTGGGGTTCACGAACCTGGCAGGTACAAGGCACTGAGGCTTTCCACCGTGCATGTCTCATCCCAAATCATATGTTGTTTGTGAATGAAACAATTTCCCAGACCAAATGCTTTGGATTGGCTACTTCTAAAAAATTAAACACCCCTACTATCCCGGAGTTAGAGGAATATGATGGTTGGAGTAATTTTACTCGTCCATTAAAGATTTACAGGCCCTACTCCGTAATTCTTCCTTTAACATTTCCAGTATAAATCCAAAAGGTTGACTGCTTTGGCAACGTGCCTTATCCACGGTTTAATAACGCTGCCTTTTCCTTTATATAAGTTTTCAAATTGTATGAAATATATACCAATAGGTCGTTATTAACCTTTAAGTAGTGGTTTTCTTCATGAGGTCTGGTCGCTTCCATACACATACAGATTTTCAAAGATGATCAAGAACTTTATCTGAATGGAGAGGAATGCACTGAGACGCCAGATCATTCACTAATGTGTAGGCACATACAGTTACACGGTTCATGCAACAAACACCGACCAAATATGGCTTGCGTGTTGCAAGGCACACCAGTTCCTGCTATTTGATGCTCAATAATGAAGATTGTTCTGGGTTAATTAAAAGTATTCATTTTATCGTAACAGTAAATGAACGGGTTATTTGCTGCAGAAATGTTCTATTTCCTCCCACACATGAACATAGGGAGTTTTCAATCTGGCCACAAATACCAACCTTGGGAGCACATTTCAACGGCATGGCAAGAATAAGAGCTCTTTTATCTCAGACAGAGGTGGCCTTGAGTTCGACCCGTGAAACTTTCGTGCTTCACATAGCGAACACCCGTACAGAGGTGCAGACCCTTTTAAATACAGATTCGCCTTTCCATTTCAGCAAGATGGTTCGGACTATCTCTAACGCGTCCTCCACAAAGGGCTTGGCGCACTTTTTTAAAGTTGTTACCAGTGGTCTCGTGACTTCATTTGAGAAAATCTTTGGAGTCATCCCTGCTTTCTTTCATTCTATTTTTTCCACTCTGCTTCGTGGATTCCCATTTTTACTTGCATTACTAGCGGACGCTCTTGTGCTTTTTTACATTTTTAAATATGGATGTCCCTCCTGTGCAAGCTCCCGCCCTGCAGCTGCTGACACTGTTCCGCAATCGCATGCTAGAATATTATGGCACAATGCCGTTGGCGATATTAAGCACGGCATATGGATTATCTTTTCGATTCTCCTACTTCACCTGTGTCCATCCTGTATTTCACTGCCTGACCTGAAATGTCTATGATTGATTGATTGATTTCGATTGGGCCATTGATTTGTGTCTCTGCGGACCGGTTTCTCCTGACGTCGACTTTAATCAGCTGATGACTCCTATCATTACTCACGAGTTGGTTTGTCCTGGCGAAAGGATTATGGCTGTGGCATTGATGCATGGACTAATTGGTCCCTGGAATTTACTGGCGGCAACACAGTCTTTCTTGGAACAGAGCTTTCTTGAAAACCCACCGAGCTGTCCTCTGATGTTGATAGAGGATCCGGTGCTGGGAGAGCACTTATGTTCTTTTCCGCTTTTAAATTGGATGGCTGAACTCTTTTCGGATGAAGACGGTGACTTCCTATTGGAGGCTGTTGCAGCTTATTTTGCATACACAGTTATGTCATAGACCTTTTTCATGTTTGATATGCTGAGTACTAGCATTTCATTGACAATTCATTGACTTATTTGTCAAGTTTTTATTATTTAGCTTGCCTATTGGCTTAAGACTTGATAAAGTACTTGGCTGTTTTATTTTTCTTTAGCATTAAATTTTCCTAGTTTTTAATGTTTTACCTTGCGAACCGTCCACATATAAAGTTGCAATCTGCTCTCATGAGATGACACTTCTATTATCTTATTCAGTTCGTTTCCGGATCATGGGGAGGTGTCATCTAGGTCCTGGATATCTTTACACCGTGTTAAGTTAGCATGGACTCATTACCGGTTTAAACGCCATTTTTTCTTTTTTTGCAACTTCTGCACACGACACTTAGTTGTTGCTTTAGCTTTCAACTTAATAGTTCATCGTGATTTACATGAGAATAATATGTTATTGCTCTACTATCTGCTTTGCTTCTTAAACTATATCTGTACAGCGAGTGCTGAAGTTTCAAGAACAACACGATACAGAATTGTTATGAGGTCTGATCTCCACGACTTCATACTCATAACATAAGTGCAGCTTCTCCCAATTCTGGGCATGAGGCGGGTTTTATATTGCTTTGCCGAACACACATACACAACACTTGATGCGGTTCACATGAACAGAGAGCTGGTGTATGCTGATGTGATTCCTTCAAATCTAAGACACTAAAGTATCGGCACGCCCTAAACCAACACAAAGAGACCTTCTTAGCAAATAATATATTATGTGTATTAGGGAGGGTGACATATAAGCAGCCGCGGGCCGTGGAGGGACTTACGGTGGGGCAGGGAGGCGGGGAGGGGGAGGGGCAGGGTGGAGCCCTCTCCACCCTGCCCCTCCCCCTCCCCGCCTCCCTGCCCCACCGTAACTCCCTCCACGGCCCGCGGCTGCTTATAAGTGTTACTAACTCTTATTCATTTACAGCATGTTAACATACTGTCACCATTCGCTTTTTATGTACTACTGACTATGCTGGTAATTTTGCTACTGATAATATGTGTACTTGTATAATCTAAGATACTACGCCTGAGAAGACGGCATTAGTAAATAAACATTTCAAATACACATGTCTTCTTCTTAACTCCATGTTCTGGTTTCTAAGAAATATATAACGACCTACTGTTCATGAGTTCCACGTATCCTGAGGTACTATAAGTTCATATTCTGGATTGTCTAAACATTGAGAGTTTGTTATATCCAATGTGACACTGTACCTAGCTTGCTAAGGGGTTTTGATTACTAAGGTGAGTTTTGGGACACCCTAATTCGCCGAGGTTCCAATCCTCTGTCCACAGTTCTGTGTGAGAACAGAAACCCTGCGACAGGGGCACCCCTCAGCCTTACTGGAGCTTCATCACACTTACGATACAACTCCAGCAATGCGCCAACTTTACGGCACAAATACGTCACGCATCTGTGCTGTTTTTGCCCCATGATGCGCCGCATTGTAAATGCAGCACACCATAGGTGACGGAACAGCGGCACAGAATGACTAACACATCCCTGGTGATGCGCCAGTCATCATAAATCTATCCCTATGCTTCTTATCTTGTTAGAGATGAACCGCCATATGTATCATCAAAGTTTTTTGCATTTCCTAAATAGCGAACTTTAAGGAATAAATAGCGATTCTTTACCATTCCTAGTTTGCGATGACCTATTTGCTAATTACAAATTACCCATTCATTTCCATGCAGCAGGAGGCCCATAAGAATGAAGGTGCAATTTGTGATTAGCAATTACCTCATCGCAAATTACGAATTTTTCCGACGGTGCAGGGGTGTCTCAAGAACACCCTACTGCACCCCTGAAAAAGAAATTTGGGGTCATATGGCGCACATAAATTTTGAAAACATTCCTTTACCTCAAAAACGATTTTCAACTCATAATTTGAAAACACTGCACATGGGGAAATAACTTAAAATGTCCTTAAGACACATAAAAGCATTTTTTGATTGCCTTTGCAGCATGTTTCAGTCACCTTTAACATGCCTATGTAACGGAAACATTCAAAATCTAAATTTGCCATGCACAGGTGGAAGCATATTTACAAGCAATTTGCTCCACAGACAAACTTCTTACATTGAAATGGGAAAAATAACATCAGAGACTCTCAATTACCTTATAAAGAAGCAGACACCATTATATCCTTCTCATCAATATTAAAACTATTACTTTTTCTCAAAAACGATTTACAAGTCATAATTTGAAAACACTCCACAGCTCCTATGCACATAAAAGCCCTGTCAGTACTAATACTTCACATTTTCTCCAATTACAATTTCTCAAAGAAACAAAATCTATTTGTGAAACACTTGAGACAAAGCAACATTTGAAAAACACAACTTTCTTCATAATTTTCTCCTTAAAGCACACTATTTTCTATCTAAATTAAAGAAATCTTTTCTCACCTTAGCAAATACTTTGAGTTTCAAAACAGTCTCAGAAACACACCAATTTGTCTTCAGCAGAGCAAAAGGTATGCACTCCAGAGTCTGCAGCTATCAAAAGCACAGAAATGCTGTAATTCCTCACACATATCTCTCATGTCACCCGATCAAAACTCTTCCCTCACTTTTTTTCAAAGCAAAACCCTTCCCCCCTCTGCCCCCTCTCTGCTTTTTCTGCATAGCAACCACCTCTTGCAAGACCTCTCACACAACAATGTTGCAATTGAACTCTGAACTCTCAGTGCACCTGCATATCCAGAGCATTCTTTCATTTAATGATTTTTTCTTCGCCACTCAAAATACATCTTTCAACGAACTCATCCATGCACACTAACTTTCTGTTTTCAGCAATCAAAATCCACCAATCACTCTTACTGCTTCATTAACACAGAAACTCCTCAGTTTTTTTCATTTTACACTCTCATTTTTTCAACTGCCATTTCATTGCCACACTTCATCTGACTGCAGGAGAACCTTCTCTCACCATGTTTTCTGTCTGGATTGTTGGACATAGTTACATCTATTGGGCTCAAAGGTACGTTGAAAACAGGAATTTACCTAACCTCAATTTACAAGATGTGGAAATTAAGTGGTTTGGCCACAGAGGATTAAAATGTCACCAATTGATACCATTGGTGAAAACCTTTATGCATTTGCCAAAACCTGACCTGTTAATTGTGCACTGTGGAGGTAATGATTTGGGCACTTTGACTGGGGTAGGTCTGGAAATGCTTTTAAAGGACACCTTTGAGCAATTGATGGCACTTTTTCCTCAGACTGCCTTGGTATATTCAAATATATGCCAAAGACAGAAATGGAGGTGGTCGAACCAATTTTGTCCACAAATTGAGAAATCGAGGAAGCATGTAAACAAATCTGTTTCAGCTTACATGAGAGACCATGGAATGGGCTCCCTGTACAACAATAACTTGCGTTACTACATGCAAGATATCTACAGAGGAGATGGAGTTCACTTCTCAGATGAGGGCAACAGAGTTTTCACTCTGAATTTAAGAATGTGCATTGGTACCTACTTATAAGTACCTAAATGTACCATAAACCCAAAAGCTCTTCTCAGAGCTACCCTACATCTGATCACTCACAATTATTATTTTACTCTAACTTTTTTCACTAATTTTCAAGAAAGTACGCTCCCCAGAACGCTTCCCGGTTCGCGAACCGGGCGCACTCCACGCAAAAAAACTAAAAAAACGGTTTTTTTTTTTTTTGCCCTGCGAGACCCTTTCAAAGCCTCCACATCAAACCTAGGGGGTCAGGGACGATCTACTATGCCCCCTTATGGTCATTTGCCCCTTCGCTTTGGCCTCCTCTTGTCTCTCGATCCTACCGAGAGACAAGATGGCGGCCGCTACGGACTGTTTGGAATGTTTACAGACGCCGAAAAACCAATCAGCTTCGCAAACCTCCGTAACGCGAAAAGTACGCGAAGCGGAGCGCTGTCACAGATATATATCTTTTTTTGAACGTTAATTTCTCAAAATCCACTGGAGCACATATATTGAGACCTAGCAAAGGCACATCGGGCTACCAGTCCCTACAATTTTGCCAAGTTTCGTGCAAATCCATTCAGCCGTTCGATTATTATTATTTTATTTTTTTTTGCCCCGCGGGGCCCTTTTAAAACCTCCACATCAAACCTAGGGGGTCAGCGACAATGTACTATGCCCCCTTATGGTCATTTGCCCCTTCGCTTTGGCCTCCTCTTGTCTCTCGATCCTACCGAGAGACAAGATGGCGGCCGCTACGGACTGTTTGGAATGTTGACAGACGCCGGAGAACCAATCAGCATCGCTTCACAAAGCTCCGTTGCGCGAAAAGTACGCGTCCTGGAACGCTGCCCGGTCCGCTGTTACAGATATATATCTTTTTTTAAACGTTAATTTCTCAAAATCCACTGGAGCACATATATTGAGACCTACAAAAGGCACATCGGGCTACCAGTCCCTACAATTTTGCCAAGTTTCGTGCAAATCCATTCAGCCGTTCGGGCTAAAAGTGAGGCCAACCGCCCTATGGAAATTAACATGGGAAAAACGTGTTTTGGGACCCCCCTTTTTTCTCGGCCCCCCCTTGACAAACCCCCCCAAAATTTTCAGGGGCTGCTCAGAAACAAAATGTTCCATTTTCCAGAAAATTGCAGCCAATTCCGTCCACAAACGCCAAAGTTATTAGACATAGAATTTTCAAAAATCCCATAGAGAAAAAATCCTAACTATATATACCTACTGGCGACCGCCAGTAGGTAATATATATATATATATATATATATATATCGCTCCAAATTACCCACAGGCAAGGATGCACTAAACAGCAAGATCACGGGTAAGAGCGAACACCACAGTCCGATATGTTTCCAGCTCTCATGTCATAGATTTTAGCCTGACGCGTTTCTGAACTTCTTGTTCTCATCAGAGGCTCGACAAATGAGTTTGTGCTGACACACCCACACTTAAATACCTTGTTTAGCGTCCTTTATGTGCGCAATGCTTTCTGGATTTTGTAGTGTGTGTCATCATTAATCCACAGATGGATGCACGTTAATTACCAAGCTGCCTTCATTCAAAGCCCTTGGATGGGCCTCAGACTGCGTGCCACTCATAAATCCCATATTGTCCCATATTGTTAACGCGGCAGCCCAGCCGCGAAGGTTGCACGACCCCGGGATCACTGGGGGTCACGGTGCCCGGAAATTCTGCCGAGCCCAAGGAGTGAAACAGCTGACAATATGGGATTCATGAGTCCCATGTGAAAGGGCCTGCGTCAGTCTTACGCCTGCTGTGAGGCAGGCGCAAGATTTTGACAGAAAGGTGTCCTAAAAGTGACTCAGTGAAAGCTCATAGATTTCACTGCGTCACTTCTATGACCCTTTCTTGCGTCAATACGCCCCCTTTGCATACATTACACCTGGCGCAGGTATAATGTGGCGCAGGGGTTTACAAAGTGAGGCATCTACGGCATAAAAGTGACGCATGCCCTCATAAATGAGGCCCTCAGTTTTCTACTCTCACTTTTTCTTTCACTTTCTCTGTCTCTTCACTCCCTTACTCACCTTGTCTCACACTCAATTGTCTTTATCCAATCTGTATCTCCACTCTTTCCTAAACATCACTGCTCTTTTCTTACCCTTCCACACCACCGTTCTTTTACTACATTTTCTTCACTTATCCACATTCCCCATGTTCACTCTCCTTCTCCTCACTCTCCTTCCCCACACTCACCTTCTTTCAGTCCCCCTACTTCACTTTCCTTCCCCTCTCGTCCCTTTCTTTGCTTTCTCACTCATTTTTCCTCTCCTCTCTCACTGCACTCCACTTCAGTTACTCTTTTTCATTGTTTTAAGAATACAGCTCTTTGATGAGAATTGGAGGTAGTTCTGAAAAGAACTTTTTTTTTCTTCTTTTTTCCTTTTTTATGAACAAAAACAAAAACAGGGAATGGGAAACTGCCCAACAGGAGCAAAACAAAATAAACAAAATTAGGACTGGGGACGGCAGCGGTGGTTCTCTATTGCTCGAACCATGAGCATAACACTTTGTTCCCCATAACAAAGTAGCTGATCACATTGTCTGCATTTAATCACGGCTTCATTAAAAGCAGGCTGAATATTAGGGATCAGCTCTTCTGGTCACCCCCTCACCGATGTAGTTGGTCCTCCGGTTGAAGTAGAGGCACCATCCCTGGGAGCCTCTCGTGCCAGAGCCCTGACACTCTCCCGGTCATAGTTCTGGTGATGCCTTCTCTGCACGTTGCGAATCATGGTAGAATTACCAAAACTGTACTTTGTGGGGTCTCCTCTGGAAAGCACAGTATGGCAGAACTTACATTCCACCTTTGGAGCATTTACTTTCTTACGTCCCTCAGGTACATCAAAAAATTTCCAGATAAAATGCTCCTTAACTCTAGGCTGATGAACCTCTTCATCTAGAAATCCCTCTGTGTCATCACTGCTGCTGGATGCTCTGGCAGCCATGATAATCCAACAAAGATTCAAGAGCAAAACGACAGGTCTTGCAGTCACAAAAGTGAAAGAAGAAGTGAAGGAAATGGGTGGGGATTTCATTCTTTGTAAAAAAAAACTGTTAGCAACCGATGAAAAGTGTTATTTTAAGGTCACATGACTTCACGCGCTTAGGCTGCGCGCACCGGAGCGCTTCCGGGGGCGCTTACGCGGCGCGAACGTAGGCGCTTCCGGGGGCGCTTACGCGGCGCGCCTGAGTGACGTTTTGGTAGCTTTACGGAAATGCAAAATCATTTTCATTTCGTAAATCAAAAATATTGCTTTTATAAGTATGGTACTGAATGTCTTGCATTATTATTTACTTTTCATACATATTTTTTTTTACGAACGCAGAAATAGCGCTCTCGCTGCGCTCTCGGGAGAGCTTACCGGTGCGCGCACCCTGAGCGCTCCAAGACAAAATGATATGGGTAAGCTTACCGGTGTGCGCACCCTGAGCGCACCAGAATTTGTTTTAAAAACAAATATATACATTGAACAAATAATTTTTATTAAAAAAATATATAATTAATACTTATAAAAAACAGCTGATAAAAAAAAATCGTAGGTTGCAAAGTAGACTTATACAAAGGAATTTGCTTTTTAAAAAACAATGAAATTCACTGCAAAAAATATAGGTTTCACAATAAAGTTAGGAATTAGCTTTTAAAAAACCTTTGAAATTCACTAAAAAAAACATAGGTTTCACAATCGTTATAGTTAGGAATTAGCATTTAAAAAAAAACTTTGAAATTCACTGAAAAAACCATAGGTTTCACACTCGTTATAGTTAGGAATTAGCATTTAAAAAAACCTTTCAAATTCACTGAAAAAAACATAGGTTTCACACCAGTTATAGTTAGCAGAACATTTTACTCATACAAAACCATTGAAATTCCCACATTATAGTTAGTTGGACTCACTATAACTCGCGCGCCCGCAATCCACTGCTGATGATGTCACATATTACATCATTCATGACATGGTCAGTGACATCACTGATGACATCACTGATGACATCTCAAATGACATCACTGATGACATCTCGAATGACATCACTGATGACATCACTGATGACATCATCCATGTGATAATACGATGCACCTCCTCACACTCTAATCCAACCTTTGATACACCCAGCGTAAAATACGAACTACCATTCCTGAAATTATTGACACACCAATACCCGTAACTACATACGCACTCACTGATTCCTAGGTCTACACACACATCCACTCATTCACCCATACAATCACTCATACATACAGTCACTCATCA
This sequence comes from Lissotriton helveticus, assembly GCF_964261635.1. Taxonomy (NCBI): domain Eukaryota; kingdom Metazoa; phylum Chordata; class Amphibia; order Caudata; family Salamandridae; genus Lissotriton; species Lissotriton helveticus. The sequence goes on along the minus strand of NC_136061.1, from coordinate 1,512,595,633 downwards.
ATAGGACACTATTATATCCACTCATACACCCATACAGACACTCACACGCTGACACTCATCCACAGAGTTACTCACACACCTAGTCAGTTATGCAAAGAATCAATAACACTCCCATTTCCTCAACTACACAGTTTTACACACTAAACCTTACTTATTCAAACATATACTAACACATACTAACTCTCTTTTACAATCACTGATACAAGTACACATTGATCCATACAGTCACTTACGCAATCACAGGCTCTCATGTATAGTCATTTATATATGCCAACTCTCACATGCACTGTGTTTTACATATGTACTTACTTGGACATGGAGCACTGAGATAGCCATTCACTCACCAACACACCCATGCACACAGTCAACCACCCATACAGCTCTTTACACATGCACTCTTGAACCCATATACCAAGTGAATCAACTGCTCACACATATATGCACAGAGTCACACACCTCCCAGCCACCCAAACACACACTCACCCTCACATACAAATATTTGGGCAACCAATCAATAACCCATATAACCACTCATATAGTTACTGATCAACACATGCAGCAGCTTACACAACAACAGACATACTGATGCACACATTCAGACAGTTTAGTTACTAACCAATGCATTCAGTAAGACACATTTAATCACTCACTCATACAGTCAGTCACACACCTACTAAATCCTTCATCCAGACACTCATACATACACTCATTCTTCAATATATAAAACATATTTTTACTTTTCAGAAACACACATTCACTGGATGATGTCACCAGTGATGTCATCAGTGATGTCATTTGAGATGGCATCAGTGATGTCATTTGAGATGTCATCAGTGATGTCATCAGTGATGTCACTGACCATGTCATGAATGATGTAATATGTGACATCATCAGCAGTGGATTGAGGGCGCGCGAGTTATAGTGAGTCCAACTAACTATAACGTGGGAATTTCAATGCTTTTGTATGAGTAAAATGTTCAGCTAACTATAACTGGTGTGAAACCTATGGTTTTTTCAGTGAATATATATATAATATATATACACACATTGATATGTGTGTGTTTGTGTGTGTGTGTATACACATGTACACACATGTATACATATACGCACACATATATTATATACACACACACAAATATAAATACACACACACATGTATATACATACATACAGGTATTTGCTGCCCCCCTATCCCCTTTTAGTAATGGACCTGGAGTCCCCGAGGTCTATTAAGGCATGTGTAGGGGGGCCATGCAGCCCCCTCCCCTTTATTTCAAAGAGCAGTCCTAATTATGGGGTCCCCAGGGCCTAACTAGGCTAGGGCAGGTGGGCCATGCACCCACCCTCACCATAAAATAAACAGCCCGAGGGGATGTGGTTCTCAGGGCCTAACAGGCTTGGGGAAGGGAGTCACATGGGGCTCCTCCCGTTTATTTTAGGAATGGACCTGGGGGATGGGATCCCCAAGGCTAAAAAAGGCTTGGGAAGGGGGAACACGCAGCATCCCATGTTCATAAAATAAAGGCCTTGGGGGATCGGGTCCACAGGGCCTAAGAAGGCTATCCCCTGATGTGACCATTGTTGTATGCTTAGCAGTTAGTACACTGCTGCATTAAAGTACATTTTGCCAAGTGTAATCTTTTGTTCACACCCAGCACGTGCCACCACTATTCTTCATTCTTGCATTAAGTTTATTCTGCCTTTATTTTTGCACTTCCTGGTTCTTTTGCTGCACCGTTCAGGAGATGCTCACTCTTTCCTGCCCGCTCTTTCTTTCTTCCTCCTCCCAAGACCTACTTTATGGAGGCAAAGGCAACCCCATCTGCACCCCTCAGCATCTGGACCGCACCCAAAAGCAGGAACCCTGATTGTCCGGCCACTCACAGATACTCCGCAGCAGAATTCCGGGCCCTGGACCCCAGATGCTGCAACAAGTGCTGCCTCACATCTCCTTGCTTACCTGCAGTACCTTTCACCTGCCACCGCCATCTCTTCACCTGCAACTCAGGACCTCCCGCCATGAAGAATCCCATGCCTTTCCATCTCCACTGACAACAAAAGCCATAGAAGCACTCCGATGCCTTCTTCTCAAAGCCTGATCTTTCTGCAACCATGCCACCAAAGTCTGGAATACCATCAGGGTCCTCGTCCTGATGTGACCTTCATCACAGAGATCTGTCTCAACCCCTCTGTTGCCCCCAACAGCATAATCATAAAACCCAACAATTACAAAATGACACACAGGTATCGCACACACAAAGAAACAATCTGCTGCACCACTGAAGACACCACACCAATCATGCTCAATATCCAACTCTACACCGATGACATAGCGACCATCAGAGGCACCCTACCTCACCTACAGGCCCCAGGGGCATTCAAAGACTTCTGCAATGCCATCACCTACTTAATCACCCCACTGGCCATCAACTCCAAGCACTACATCTTTCTCGGAGACCTCAACTTTCACCTGGACGGCCCCAGAGCCACTAACTGTGCCAACCTCCTGGAATGCATGGGCAACATCAGGCTCATCCAATGTGTCACTGACCCTACACAGAGCAGGACACACACTGGACCCGATTTTCACGGCCAGCGACAGAGTCAAATATGGCCATGCAGCAGAACTCACCTGGACTGACCCCTCCATCATCCACCTGACTATATCAGGTTCACCATGCACCGCCACCAGATTTCCAATGCCCCATTTTGCAGCTGCAAAAAAGTGACACAGACCTAATGGATAGATGTCCTCCCCACCTGCCAGCCCAACCTACAACCAACCTGGAAAAAGCAGTCCAGAACTTCACCACCTGGATCACCAATGACGTCAACTGAGCTGTCCCATCAAACAAGCCAAGACCCACAGATCCACCAGTGAAATGTGAGCCTAACTATAATGACCCTGTAACCTTTGTTTTTTTCAGTGAATTGCCTAGGTTTTGTAAATTCTATTTCCTAACTATAATGTCCCTGTAACCTTTAGTTTTTTTAGTGAATTTCCATTGTTTTTTGCTTTATTTCTTAACTATAACATCCCTTTAACCTTTGTTTTTTTCAGTAAATTTCAAGTTTTTTTTAAATTCTATTTCCTAACTATAGTGTCCCTGTTACTTCTGGTTTTTATAGTGAATTTCTAAGTTGTCTTAATGTTATTTCTTAACTATAACCTGTAGCCTTTGAGAGTGAGTGTGACACTGAGTCCATGAGTGTCTCAGTGGGTGTGTGAGAGTCTGAGTGGGTCTGTGAGTGGGTACGTGAGTGTCTGGGTGGGTCTGTGAGTGGGTGTGTGAGTGTTTGGGTGTGTATGTGAGTGGGCGCATGAGTGTCTGATTGAGTCTGTGAGTGGGAGCGTGAGTGTCTGAGTGGGTCTGTGAGTGGGTGGAAAAGAGACTGACTAGATCTGTGTATAAAAGTATAAAAGTGGGTGTGTGAATCTTTGTCTCTGATGTCCCAGAAATCCAGCAGTGGGGGACTTACATATTGGAACAATAGGGGTTCTTGGCCCCCAATGACCCCCAGCAGCCAAGGGGACTTCATATCCCAATCAGTAGAGCGCCAGGTTCTCCTGCGCAGAGTGGTTGAGAAAAGAGTAAGGCCTATAATGAGGTCTTAACAATTCTCAGCAAGCTTGTTTCTGACCTTTATAATGCCTCTTTCTGCTAGTTTCTGACCTTTCTTCTGCCTCTTTCTGCTTGTTTCTCACCTTCATTCTTCCTCTTGCTGCTCATTTCTCACCTCTATTTTGCCTCTTTCTGCTTGTTGCTGCCCTTTATTTTGCCTCCTTGTGCTAGTTTCTCACCTTCATATTGCCTCTTTCTGCTCCATGCTGATCTCTAATTTACCTCTTTGCCTCATTGCTGCCCTTTATTTTGCTTCTTTCTGCTCGTTGCTGATCTCTATTTTGCCTCATTCTGCTTGCTGCTGATCGCTATTTTGCCTCTTTCTGCTCATTGCGGGCCTCTAGTTTGTCTTTTTCTGCTTGTTGCTGACCTTTATTTTCCCTTTATCTGCTCATTGCTGGCCTTTACTTTCCCTCTTTCTGCTCGTTTCTGACCTTTATTCTGCCTCTTTCAGCTCATTGGTGACCTTTAGCTTACCTCTTTCTGCTCGTTGCTGACCTTTTTTTTGCGTCTTTCTGGTTTTTGCTGACCTTTATCCTCCCTCTTTCTGGTTTTTGCTGACCTTTATCATCCCTCTTGATGCTCGTTTCTGACCTTTAGTTTGCCTCTTTCTGCTCATTGCTGATGTCTATTTTGCCTCTTTCTGCTTGTTGCTGAACTTTATTTTCACTATTTCTACTTATTTCTGACCTTTATGCTGCCTCTTTATACTCAAGATTCAAAATTACTTTATTCGGTTAAAAACAAAATAACCATGAAAGTAGCATGAAAGGTACAATTTACAAGAGGTAGAGTAGACTTTTTTTAAAAATCACAAAAAAGGAAAACAGCAAAATTAGGTTCATATATACAATAAAAACAATCAGTCTGTATAAATTGATTTACGACATTTAAAAACTAATTTTAAAAATTCTGCAATTGAGGCAACCATAAAAACAGTTTCCATTTTCTGGCACTCTGTAAACGCTAGGCGGCATCTATATACATTTAAATCCTTGAGGATAGGGATGATAAGTTTCTTTCGAGGAAGAGTATAAAATTTACAAAAGAATAATATGTGTATATCGGATTGTTGGGATACATCATCGCATGGACAAAGACATAAATCCTTCGACCAACAATTCATCACGGGGAACGATAATGTCCTAAATACAATATTCAATCTAAAACGGGTCAAAAGGTAACGTTCATGATTGGACATGTGCAATGAAAGATATGGCTGCAATTTTTCTCCACATAGAATCCCCTGGTGGACGGAAACAGTCTTTTTTCTCGCCTCTTCAATAAGTCTATTTTCCCTGAGGTACGCCATACACAGATTTTTCAAATCTCTTCTGGAGATATATTCCATTGATTGTGGGTCCTCAAAGTATTGGAGGCAACTTATTTTTTCAAGGAAGTTTCTAACGTAGCCTATCCATTTAAAATCACTGATATTGTCCAATGCCATGATATCCTCTAAAATAGCCCGATTAACAACACATTCATCATTTGTCCAAACCCTATGCCAAAGAAGGACTGGCTGAATTTTAATAATATCGGTAACATAAGGTGTTCCCAATTCAGCATGGCATATCATCGTTGCGGTACTTTGGGGTACGGACAGAATGTGGCATAAAAACTTGTTTTCCATGATCTGAATCGCACTAGTATTTGAATACCCCCATAATCCTGCACCATAGGTGACTACAGATATACAGGTCGCATTATAAACAGTTAAAATCTCCTTTATGGGTTTTTTACCTAATTTTTTCATAAAGCATTTTAGGGCCATAATGGTCTTAGAAAATAACAAAGATCTAGCATGGATTGCTGTAGTCCATGAGCCACTTTCATGGAACAATATCCCCAGGTAAGGGAAAGTAGGGGTCCTTTCTAAGGGGTTGGAGTTTACAAAGATTGGCTTCAGGTGCTTGTTTGTTCTAGGCCCACAGTACATGGATAAGGTTTTAGAACAGTTGATTTTCAAATCTAAACCAAGCATAAAAGTGTTAAAGGCTGTAACCAAAGTTTGTAAGGCCATAGGTGTGCGTGCCATCAGAACAGCATCATCAGCGTACATCAGTGCAGGGACAGGCCTACCTCTCACCATAGGCATGTCTCTGCCCTCCCGTACGAGGTGCTTCTCCATTCCATTTATATATAATAAAAATAGGAAGGGGGCTAGGACACACCCTTGGCGCACACCCCGACCAATCCCAAATTGTCGGCTGCATTCGCCATTATTCCCGTATCTGACACTAGCAGTGGCCCCGGAATAGAGCTCTCTCAAGAAGCATATAATGGCATTGTCTACCCCCAATTCGGCCATAATTGACCATAATTTAGTGTGTGACACACAGTCGAAAGCTGATGTTAAATCAACAAAGGTGAGGTATAGACGTTGTTTTTTAACCTTTATATACTTCTGTTGCAAGGTGAATAAATTCAAACCTTGCTCTATGGTCCCTAAACCCTTTTGAAACCCAAATTGGAAATCACTTAAAACCCCATTATCCTCAGCCCAGCTTTGCAATTTGGCTAAAATCACTCTCCCCAAAATTTTTATAGAAGAGTCCAATAAGGAAATTGGCCTATAGCAAGTACAACTTAGCCTATCCCCTTTCTTAAAGATTGGGACTATTACCGAAGTAAACCAGGTAGGAATTAGGCTATTTTCCAGAGCGGTATTAAAAAGCTGAACCAACAGTGGCCCCCATAACTCGGTGCCTCTTTATACTCATTCCTGACCTTTATTCTGCCTCTTGTTTCTGACCTCTATTTAGCCTCTTTAAGCTCATTGCTGACCTTTATTCTGCCCTTTTTTGCTTATTTTTTACCTTCATTATGCCACTTGTTGCTTGTTTTTCACCTCTATTTTGTCTTCCTGCTCATATCTGACCTTTATTCTGCCCTTTCGGCTTGTTTCTCACTTTTATTTAGCCTCTTTCTGCTCATTACTGACCTTTATTCTGCCTCTTTCTGCTTATTTCTGACCTTTATTCTGCCTCTTTATCCTCATTTCTCACCATTATCTTTGCTCTTTCTAATTGTTGCTAACCTTTATTCTGTCTCTTTCTGCTAATTTCTGACCTTTATTCTGCCTCTTTCTGGTCATTTCTGACCTTTATTTTGCCTCTGACTCCTCTCCCGGGACCGTGGGAAGAGCCTCAAGGCCCACAGTGTTTCAGTCGACTCCCAACTCCTGTGGGACCCGGCATTACTCCCAAAAGCAGGGAGCTGCTTGAAATAGCAGTTATTTACTCGTTGGAGCAATGCTTTCATTCTGTTTCACTACACACATATTTTTGTGCAGGGAAACAGATGAAAACTTCGCTTTTTGCAAGCCAGAGCAGTTTGACAGCTCTGGCTTGCAAAAATCGGAGTAATATTTGATTTTGCTTGAGCTGTCACTCCCGCCAAGCAAAAGCAAACAGCTACCTCCCCATGGTGGGCACCTTGGGAGGTAGCAGGAGCTGGCCCTGGTGGGGTGGTGGTCCCCACTGCCATAAATTGCTCTATGAGGAGGTCACATGGCCCTATTCCATCATGAACCCTTACCCCAGGGAGGTGGCGTCCCCGGGCCTGTGCTGGGTCTGTGCGGGCCCCCGCGTTGATTTTATGTTTTGCCCCAGGGAGTTGGTGGTCTCTCAGGTGCAGGCAGGGCCCTTAAGGCTCACCCGCCTGGATATATATTTTGTATAGTGCCCCAGGGAGGTGGCTACCTATTGGTGATATATATATATATATAAAGGTGCGTCCACTGTTTCACCTGTTGTGGCCTCTCTTCTTCGTTTGGAGGAGTTCTTTGATTATATATATATATATATATATATATATATATATATATATATATATATATATATATATATATTGTCGCTCCAAGGTTGTCCACCTTTGAGTAGCATACGAGCAGCAGCTTGATTTATGTGTAGATGAGGACGGGAATCCGCTTATAGATGCCGCTCCGTAATGGACCTGCCCGACGCGTTTCGAAGCTCCATATGCTTCTCTTCAGGGGCTTTAACGGAAGCGGTGTGCGCAACCGCTAACCCACTTCTCCATTTGCCATATCACACACCCACCAATGGGAGGCTCAAAAGAGACTGTGTATTCTGGGAAGTGTGGTGCGGAAAGCACATAATCAAGTCCTGTATGTCCAGAGCAGATTCTGTCTATCCGGTTCGTGGCACAGCAGACGGACCACCAAGCAGCATGGAATATCAGGTAAGTTTATTATCAATTCCTTGTTTCATTTAGGCATGAGGCGTTTCGACTAGTGAATACCCTTGATCACATAACAGGCATGCATTTATACTCATTTTTTTCTTTCTCATTTCAAATACCACGTGATTATAAACAGTGTAGAAATACTTAGTGAATATGTTATACACGGAAATTGTTGTTTTTTCTGAGCTTATTTCTCAGTCGGATTCATGTCAGCATAAATGCAAAATACGCAGAAAATATTTGTTCATAAGAATTGCTGCATCCAAATTTTATAAAATTATAAAATTAACACTTATTTACATATATTTACAAATAGGAATTTCTCTTTGCATTACATTGTTAAAATCACATTGCGCTAAAATGTAGATCTCCATTCCTATACCCCATCAAGGTTATTTGTGCAAAATAACAGCTTAAATGCTGTAATGCATGTGCAAATTACGCAATAGTTTTAATACGCAATCTAATTCTTATGCATCTCAAACATATTGATTTTGAGACGCCATAGAACTAGTGCAAAATTACTGCCCAAATGCAGTTGCGAATGTGCAAACTTAATGTCACTGTAAACATATACTGCTGACAGAATTATCCGCTCATTCAATTCTTACAATTGCTGTTTTACCTCACACCCATTGTTGGATTAATTTGACGCTTGATCCCAAGTGCCAAAAAACAGCTCCTATAATTATTTCATACAGTATTGCCAAAGTGCTAGGTGCTCAGAGTGAATAAAAATAAGTGATTGCTAAAATGATTGTGAACTCCAAAATTATTTAAAATATGTTTTTAGCCTAATATATTAAGGTTGAACACTGTCAGATAATTATTGCTCCCTTGTATCAGTAATCCAACTATTCTTAGCTATTTGATAAAACTCCCAATCACTGCACACCTGCAGGACAGGTTTAAAAGTTGTTTTAAGAAAATTACGAAAAAGGGGATCTATTATTCTTGTAAAAGTTTCTTGCAACAGCAGAGAAAACTACGTAAATATAAGCGAAGAGAAAGAGGATATCTCAAAGGAATGTATGCAAATCTTCAGTATTGTTGAGGCCATTGGAGCTTTGCTGTACAAATTTAAAATGTATTTTGTCTCCAACTGTCTCAACAGTTTTTCTCTGTCTCCACCTCTGCGTGGCAGAGGGACTGTGTCAATAACAAAGTATGTCAGGCAATTGATGTCTTTATTGTGTACAGATTTAAAATGCCGCGCCACAGGATAGGCGGGATCGCAGTTTATGATTGCTCTAATGTGCTGCAAAATTCTCACGTGCACCTGGATCTTTGTGCTTCCCACATATCTTAGCCCACAGGTGCACGTGAGAACATAGACTGCGAACTCTGTACGGCAGTCAAAATTGCCTCTGATAGTAATTTCATTTTCCCTGAATGGCATTTTATACTTCATAGTATTGACACTAAACTTACATGCCCGGCAAGTGGCACATTTGTAAAACCCTTGTTTAGTTGGCAACCACGTTTTTACCGGAGCTCCTTCCACTCTGGCTTTAGATAGGTGGGCCTCCATAGTTTTACACCTCCTGAAGGTTATTGTTGGTTTAACTGGTAGTCTATCTTTCAAGATATTATCGGTTAAAACTATGGGCCAATTTTTGGTTAAAATGGCTTTAATCTTACGTTCTTGCCTGCTGTAAATCATAATTAATCTAGGAGCATCATCATTATCACTTGTCTCCTTTTCTGAATCATGGCCTTTTGGTTCTAATGACTCTCTGGGCTTCTCACTGGCTTTCAAGACTGCTTTTGTCAGAATATTCTCTGTGTAACCCCTCATTCTATTAGGGGTTTCACCTTGACATCTTTCAAACTCTTTTTGTGTACTGCAAATGCGTTTCAATCGCAAGATTTCCCCATAGGGAATGCTTGCGATTAGGTGTTTCGGGTGTGCGCTGGTCGCGTGCACTATTGCATTGCCAGCAGTTGGTTTCCTGAAGGCGCTAGTTACCAGCTTCTCCTCCACCACCTGTATGCTTACATCAAAGAATTCAATTTTGGATGGACTGCTATGTGACGTAAAGTGCAGATTAAAATCATTTGTATTGAGTTGATCTACAAAATTCTGCGCACTCTTGCTGTCCCCTTTCCAAATTATAAAAACATTGTCTATAAATCGTAGCCAATGCTTAATCCTATGCTCAAAGATGTCTTTCTGTTGTATCATGAGGACCTGCCTCTCCCAGAGCCCTACGTGCAAGCACGCATAGCTCGGGTAGAAGCAAGCCCCCATGGCAACTCCCTGTTTTTGTCTGAAAATGTCCTTCCCGTATGAAAAGAAGTTATTATTCAGGCACCATGAAATTAGAGACATTAACATCTTATTATATACATATACATATACATACATACATACATACATACATACATACATACATAGATACATACAGATAGATAGATAGATAGATAGATAGATAGATAGATAGATAGATAGATAGATAGATAGATAGATAGATAGATAGATAGATAGATAGATAGATAGATAGATAGATAGATAGATAGATAGATAGATAGATAGATAGATAGATAGATAGATAGATAGGGGTCTCTACAGCGATTTTGGGGCATTTGGTCACTTGCCTGCACACTGCCTGGTCACAGGGGGAGACGCTGGGCTGGTTCCCTGGGCTGCACGCCCGCCGCTCGACCACCACGCGGCAGGGGAACTACAGCCCCCAGCATCCTCGGCGGTGACACGCCCAACACCACGCACGGCGCTTAAAGAGCGGAGGTCCCTGCAAGGCGAGCGGGGGTCTCTACAGCGATTTTGGGGCATTTGGTCACTTGCCTGCACACTGCCTGGTCACAGGGGGAGACGCTGGGCTGGTTCCCTGGGCTGCACGCCCGCCGCTCGACCACCACGCGGCAGGGGAACTACAGCCCCCAGCATCCTCGGCGGTGACACGCCCAACACCACGCACGGCGCTTAAAGAGCGGAGGTCCCTGCAAGGCGAGCGGGGGTCTCTACAGCGATTTTGGGGCATTTGGTCACTTGCCTGCACACTGCCTGGTCACAGGGGGAGACGCTGGGCTGGTTCCCTGGGCTGCACGCCCGCCGCTCGACCACCACGCGGCAGGGGAACTACAGCCCCCAGCATCCTCGGCGGTGACACGCCCAACACCACGCACGGCGCTTAAAGAGCGGAGGTCCCTGCAAGGCGAGCGGGGGTCTCTACAGCAATTTTGGGGCATTTGGTCACTTGCCTGCACACTGCCTGGTCACAGGGGGAGACGCTGGGCTGGTTCCCTGGGCTGCACGCCCGCCGCTCGACCACCACGCGGCAGGGGAACTACAGCCCCCAGCATCCTCGGCGGTGACACGCCCAACACCACGCACGGCGCTTAAAGAGCGGAGGTCCCTGCAAGGCGAGCGGGGGTCTCTACAGCGATTTTGGGGCATTTGGTCACTTGCCTGCACACTGCCTGGTCACAGGGGGAGACACTGGGCTGGTTCCCTGGGCTGCACGCCCGCCGCTCGACCACCACGCGGCAGGGGAACTACAGCCCCCAGCATCCTCGGCGGTGACACGCCCAACACCACGCACGGCGCTTAAAGAGCGGAAGTCCCTCCCGCCTCGCGGGACGCGCGTGGGTGACGCCGGGCGGAGCCCGGGCAGAGGGCGGGCCGTCTGTGGCCGTCTAGGGACGAAGAGGGACGGGACGGTCACCCCCCTAATGCCTCCAGCTCTAAGATGGGTAAGCGCAAACTCCAAACGTCACTTACTGGAGGGGCTGGCAAATTGAAGGTCCCCCGTAAAGCGCTGGGCTCATCTAGCATTATGTCCTATCTCACATCTGCTGTGGGGAAATTGAACCAGGAGATTGCAGCAACAGAACGTGAACTGGGGCTAGACATACCTCTACTGGATAACCCGGTGCCCCCACTGTCTGGGAGACAAGCTATACCTTTAGAGCCCACTGTCCAGATCATCACCACCAAGGATCTGACATTACTACCCCAATGTTCTGCAATGGCCCCTGATGAACTTAACTCGCTGGGCACTGCTGATTTCCCAAGTTGTGCACAAGACCCTGTAACTACAGTTACTAAGCGTAGCAAAAAGCGCGTAAAGAGATCAAATAGGTTCTTTACGCAGCCAGCTCCTAGATTACGCTATGCGCCTAGGAGACTTGAAAAAGGCATTAGAGACTTGATTGAAAAAGTGTTCGCAGACAAAATTGAAAGTACCCTTGTACAAATAGCTAATGACATTGTAGAGACATTGAAAGACTGTGTCTCGGAAATAATGGGGAAATGTGATAGGTTAAGCACGCTAGTATGTCATAAAGTACCTGATTGTGCAACATTGCCTCCTCCGGCCACGCTTGCCCCTATTGTCCAATGTGACCCTTCTATGGATGGGATTGAGTCAGCCACCCTGCCTGTTCCAATCTCCCCCCCAATTCCCCCTAAAGTAGTAAATCCAAAAACTACCACCAATTTGCCCGGGCATACTAATCCTTCACCGTCGATCGTTGTGGGGGATAAGGTTAACACTGTAGTCGGGCAAACCAATGTACATTCAAGTGAAAATTTACAGGGAATAAGGAGACCGCGGGGGAAGCCCCGTACTAACCTACCACCTGAGGCAACCCCCTTTGTTGCCGTCCTTGTAAATGTTCCACACTTGAACCCGGGGGAGGTGGAGTCTCAGCACACCCTATTAGCAAATATAAAAGCATGGTGTGATGAAAACTGCTCAGGGCCAAGGGATATATCCACCCATATCACCATGGGGAGACGAGTTGACTGGCTGGGGTACACGTTAAAAAATCTTCCTGGTGATTGCATTATTGTTAATTTTAACAGACCCCTTGAGGCTGCCCGCTTATTTTGGGATGCAACAGATATAAAGGTTGGAAGAATACGAGCTGTTCCGCTTGGTTATTTTTATCCACGCCCTATCGTCCCCAATTTACCATCAGGAAACGAGAAGCAACAAGGAGCTACTAGAGGGGACATTGGTCTGACAGCTTGGGCATTGCAAACACCAAATTTTACGTTTAATCATATTGTACCCACCAGACCCATAGATAGGCCTAGTCTGGAATTAACAAATAGATTTACTGCTTTGTCTCACTTAGAGGCAAATGATTGACTCCCTGGGGATGTTGTTGATTTAGAACAGACTCATTGTATCACCACCAGTGCTAGGGAAAATAGGGAGACTGTTAAAATGGCAAGCTGGAATATTGCAGGTCTCCGTTCGAAAAGAGACGATGCAATATGGCTGGAACAATTAAAGAGCTATGAGGTAGTAGCACTTCAAGAAACCTGGGATAGGGAATGTAATTTTTGGTTGGATGGATATTCCTCTTATTTTAAAGCTGCCCAGGGTTCCAGTTCGGGGAGAGATCGAGGCGGGCTCATGATTCTGATCTCTGTTAAACATAGGGGAGTCGTGCAACTTGTAAGCACAACATCCCATAACATTTTGGCCTGCGAAATAGCTTTACCTAACAAAGTTAAAATTCTTTATGTCAATTTCTATAATGCCCCTCATGGTACGCACTGTAATGCAAATATTTGCGACTTAGCAAAATTTTTAACCACTTATAAGGAGAGTCAAACTACTTTTTTTCATCTGATTTTGTTTGGTGATTTTAATATACATTTGTGTCAGCTAAACTGTCAATATGGGGTGTATGCAGATATGGACTACCTCCCTCACCCTCACTTTGAACATTCTATTAAGGGGGCTGCACTAGAAGAATTATTGGCAGATGTCGATCTATCTGAACCAGAGTTCATCGACATCAATGACCGGGTAGCCACATTTAGTGCAAGGGATGCAAATACCATCATAGACTATATATTCATATCATCAGGTTTGCTACAGAATGTAATTTTTTATAATGCTGTGCAAACAACTTTTAGTGACCACAATCTAGTGGTTTTGGAATTATGTGATAAAAACTTAGCAATACTATCCGTAAATACAAGGACTGCTCCGCGTATGGAGTTAGTTGCTAAAGATCAGGGGAGACGGGTCAAGTGGAGTAATATTATCCCTGAAGACTTTTTCTCTAAACTTACCGAGGAGGTGGGAGATGAAATTAACACCTGTATGGACCCGCTTAGGTTCGGGGGTGATATTATTACTTCCTTTGAAACTATCTGCCAGCGACGAAACCCAAGGAACAAAAGCTGCATAGGTGGTTCAATAAAAAATGTTCTACGGCCCACAAAGATCTACTGGCAGAATTAAAAAGGTCTCCCCGGGATAAACAAGTAGTGGCCAGATTAAGGAAAGACTATAAAATCATAGTAGAATCACGTAAGAAGGAGATCAAGGAAAACGCTTGGGTCTCGCTTTATGATAGGGCCACTCTGAGGGATAGCACCAAATTTTGGGAAATTGTTAATACACCACTGTTCAGCGATAAGGATAACTCCCCTCTGGAACTGAATATATCGGAAAAGGAATGGCTGAACCACTTTGAAAAGATTTATGGTAGTAACATCCAGATAGAACCATTTGTACCAGCAGCAAATGAGCCACTAGTGTTACCTCTGAGATTCACCATTAAAGAAGTCCAAAAGGCTATAGAGGACACAACTGCGCACAAAGCCCCGGGCCCTGATGGGGTACCAGCAGACATGTACAAATCCAACTCTACTACATGGTCAATTGTTCTCGCTAATATCTTTAATATAGCAAGTATTAACAAAAGTAGATTGCCTAAAACCTGGTCACGGTCTATAATAGTCCCAATTTTTAAGAAGGGCCAGAGAGGGGACGCAAGATGTTATAGACCGATATCATTGTTGGATTCGTCCTTTAAAATACTAGGGAAGGTGATCCTAGCTAAAATCTCTACATGGGCAGCCAACAATGACATTTTGTGCGATGCACAGTATGGTTTTAGACCAGGCAGAGGCACTGAAGATCAGTGCCTCAATTTACATCTAATAATCAGCAAATACACCGTGGCCCAACAGGGATCAATCTACTTGGCATTTTTGGACTTGTCCACAGCTTTTGACCTAGTCAATAGGTCAAAGCTGTGGACCATGTTGCTGGATATGGGGTTGGACCAGGCTTTGGTGCACTTCCTGGCCGATCTGCATAGAGATTTGACCGCGGCCATACGCATGTCGCAGGACGGAAAGTGCACGGCCGATTTTAAGTCCGGTAGGGGAGTACACCAGGGCTGTATTTTGGCCCCAATGTTATTTTCATTATATATTAATTCTTTGGGTGCTAATTTGACTGCAACAACTGTTGATGTACCGTGCATGGGTGGTACCCCATTGCCAGTCCTACTGTATGCCGATGATACAGTATTACTGGCAAGGACACCCATAGGCTTACAACGTCTTTTAAACTCCTTTGGGAATTTTATGCGAAATCTAGACCTTGTGATTAACGTAGATAAATCGCATGTGATGTTCGTTGGGAAAGGCAGAAACAAGATTAAGACCCTCTCTTGTAATGACTCAGTAATATCAAAAGTAAAAATCTTTACATACCTTGGGGTAGTGTTTGATGACCTGGGTAGCTGGGTTCCCCAAGTTACCAATAAAAGAGTGGCAGTAAAAAGATCATCGGCCGCTATCCTAGGCTTTGCGAAAAGACTGGGGGGGAAACCCCCTGAGGCAATTTTGGCGTTATATAGAGCCAAAACAATAGCCATAGCCAGGTATGGGGCATCAATCTGGGGCTACAAAGATTTAACTGTGTTACAGAGAGAGGAAAATAAATTTTTACGATCCCTCCTGGGCCTCCCCCAATCCACATCATCTTTTGCGGTTCATTCTGAGCTGGGAATGGGATATAGCATGGACATCCTAAATATGGCACCGCTTTTATTATGGATCAGAACCTGGCTTAATGCCAAACTCACACTGAATCATAAGATTCTTATTGATTGTCTGGGGCGGGACAAAGTGGCTGATATCAAATGGCTGGCTTATATTAAAAAAATGTCAGCACTTTTAGGTCGACCCGAACTATACTCAGACCCGGAAAATTTGAATAAAGAAGACATCAACTGGGTTAAACTGAACTTTATTAAGATCAGAGAAATGGAAAGAGAGTCGACTGAAATCTCTAAACCCACAGTAAGGTCACATTTCATGTTGATTACTTCAATATCAGTGCAACCATATCTGACTATTGTCACACGCCCATATCATCGCTGGTTGCTAACCAAATTTAGATTTAATCAGGCACATTTTTTGCTGGGTGTTTATGAGAAATGGTGCGCTCCAATGGATAATGTGCCATGTGAATGTGACAATTTCTCTGATCAGGACTTGATACATTTTATATTCTTTTGCCCCTTCTTTTCGGAAGGTAGGGCAAAATATATCAAGCCCCTCTTAAGAGAAAGGGGCTTTCTACAGTTAAAACCTGCGTTGTTGTTTCTTCAATTAATGGAAAATCATCAGGTCATGTTCTGTGTAGCGAATTTTTTAATTGCATCAATTCGCGCCAGGCGAAAGAGACTACAGACGAGTATAGTTGATTGTTTACCTTGTGTCTGATATTATTATTAAATTTCCAGGTTCTGATTCATCTTATATAAGTCCTATAATGAATTGTGAAACATTGTTGATCTTTGGTGTAACTCCTGTGTGCTACATAACCCCTATGTATTGCTAATGAATTTTAATTGTACAGTTATTAACAGCTCTGTTTGATGTTTTTATGTATTTGCACGGTATACTTTTATGACTTTTATGACTTTTATGATTTTTATTTAATCGAATAAAGTATGTTTTGACTTTGATAGATAGATAGATAGATAGATAGATAGATAGATAGATAGATAGATAGATAGATAGATAGATAGATAGATAGATAGATAGATAGATAGATAGATAGATAGATTGCAGAGTGATGGTAGCCACTCTTTAGTTACAGTTAGGATTCCGAGAGACAGGAATCCCTCAAATTTTTGATTGGAAACCTTGTTGTCTTTTTACAAATCTCCATGAGACTTCCTAAACCTACTATTTTTCTACATTGAGTGATGGTGCAAAGTTTTGTGGCGATTAGTTAAGGTGGTGCAAAGAAAAAAGGAGGTCTCAAAACACATTTTTTCATCATTGCATTTTCCATAGACTTGTTAGATGTAGAGACAAAATGGCTGAATGGATTTTCATTAGGGGTGGCCAATAAATTCCGCTCCAACTGCGGAGTTTGCAGAGTTTTGGCCACTCTACTTTTCACTTGTAATGAGGAGTTCCAGCCAAATTCCACCAACCACCAGGAGGTGGAGATTTTTCTCATGCAAATGAGAATTGGCATCCCTTGGTGTCATTTTCGGCACCAGGGGAGCACCAGTGAGATGTATTCAACCCGTGTGGTTGAGGGCGGTGGCGGTCAGAAAGCTGCAGCTTGAGTAGAAAATCTACTTCAGTGGCAGCAAAGAAGCAGCGCCTTCTGTTTCACCACATAGTGTCATTTGTGTTGATTTTGCAGTGTGGAACGAGCTCCTTGTGCTACAAATCAGTGTGATGTGCCGATTTCTGCCAATTACTGCAACTCTGTAGACTCTCGTCAAGTTTTCATGTAACTCCACAGAATTCCACAGTGTGAAACTCTGTGAGGTCTGATCACCCCCAACATAGATCATTGTAGGAAAGGGTCTTTTTTGTTATTTGAGTTGTATTGGTTCAGTAGTTTTTTAGTTTTAAAGAAAAAAACATAACAATATGTAGGGCCGTATTATAGAGCGGCACCTTAGCAGTATACTGCTGTACATGGCGATGATGAAACACAATACTACTGGTTAATTAAAGTCCTTACAAAATAAAAGGGCAGCCATATTGTTTAGATCGCACTTTGGGGCTTTTTACGATGTTGAACACCATCTCAGTCTCGGGACCAACCGACCTCCGGTCGTTGGTTCCGACAACCTGATTATAATGTGAATGAACAGTGTTCAGTTGTATACTTCCTTTTCTCTATGGGAACTTGTGTTACGGATGTAAACCAGCCAAATTACAGGCTCCCATAGAGAAACGGGGTGGTGCCACAAAGTGCAGGGATAAATCTGTTTACACCCTGGACCACCAACCCTAGGCTGCAGAGGTAAGGGGGCACTGCTAGGGGCCCCCAAAGTCGCTTCTAGACAACCTTTCCGTGTCGGAAAGGAAAGGCTGTCGGAAACCGACCTTGTAATACTGACAGCGGAAATACCATCCATAGGGGACAATGGTGCGGTTCCAACTGGCAGGAGGACTCTCGAGAGCCTGTCAGAACTGGGTAGCAATGACCAGCCGCTTTATGCTCCGACCGCTGACTTCGTAATTCAGGAGTTAGACCTCAAACCGAGTGTGTTAGTCTGAATGTCTCCAACACAGTCTGAAAGCTTATTACCAGGAGTCAGAGGCTTCCCGACCGACATTGTAATCGGTCCCTTTGTTTTTGTTCTGGTTTTACTGTGAAATCTAGATCATTCATGTTTTGGGAATGTATAGGAAGACACAAGGTAATTTAGAGAACTCTCTACAGGTGAGGAAAATTAGATTTATTGATTGATATATATTTTTATAAAGTTTACCAAGTATCTCCAAAAGTATTAAGAAACTACTGAGGTACTTTTGAAATAAAAAAAATACATTTAGAGAGGCTGGCATAGGGATGTGTTATACAACACTCTAACCTACTCTTCTCTATGCCACTGCACTCTGTGCCACTGCACTCTACACCACTGCACTCTACACCCCTACACTCTATACCACTCCACTTCAAGCCACTCCACTCTATGCCATGCCACTCCAATCTAGGACATTTCACTCCACTCTAGGCCATGCCAGTCCACTCTATGCCCCTCCACTCTAAGACACTCTACAACATGCCAGTCTATGACACAGTCCTCAACTCTACTTTAAGACACAATACTCCACTCTACACCACTCCTCTTTAAAACACTCTGCTCCAGTCTATGCCCTTCCACTCTTCCCCCTTTCTACTCCACTCAACGACACTGCATTCCAGTCTATGACATGTTACTCCCTACTACGACATCCCACTCCACTCTAAACCACTCCACACTGCAACACTGTACTCTGCTCTTTGCCCATCCACCCTACTCCACTCTAGTCCACTCTATGACACAATGTAGCACGCCACTCTACTCCACACTACAACTTGCGACTCCAATTTATGACATGCCACTCCACCCGACACATCTCCACTCATCTGTCCACTTTAAGACTCTCTGCAATACACCGCTGCATAACGCGCCACTCCACTCTTCTCTATGACCAGTTATTGCTACCATGCAACTCTACTATACAACACTCTAATCTACTCCAGGCCCTCAAGTCTATGCCACTCTACTCCACTGTATGATACTCTATGACTCTCCACTCCACATCCTATCACATGCAACTCCAGTCTACGACACGCCACTTTGCTCTAAGCCGCTCCACAGTACAACACACGACTTCACTCTGGACACACCACTGCATTCTACACCACTCCACTCTGTGTGACTTCACTCTAGGTACCTTCACTCTAAGAAAGTCCATGACACACCACTCCATGCCACTCTACTCCACAATACTCTAAAACACTGTATGCCATTTCACTCTACAACACTCTCCTCCACTGTGTGCCACTTCACTCTACAATACCCTCTCCTCTCTATGCCACTATATGCCACACAATGACACTCTATGCAACTCTCCCTATGCCCCTTCATGCCACTTTACTCCTCTATACTGTATGGCACTCTACTCCACTCTGCTTCACTACTGCACTCTACTCTACACCACTGTATGCCACTCCACTCTATTACTCTCGATGCCACTCCATTCTACCACATTCTTAGACACTGTACTCAACTCTTCACCACTCTATTGTTTGCCACTTCACTCTACAGCATCCTACTCCACTCTATGCCACTAAACTTTACTCCACTCCACTTTACAACACTCCACTCTATGACACTCCAATTGACAATACCCAACTCTGTGACACTTACTGCACTGGACTCCTTTCTATGCCACTCCACTCTTCGACATGCCGTTCCACTCAACAACACTCTAGGATACATAACGCCTTCCACTCGATGACACTCTCCTCCATTGTATGCCACTTCACTCTACAACACTCTAGTCCACTCAATGCCACTAAATGCCACTCTACAAGACACTGTGCAACTCTATATGCCACTCCATTCCACTTTACTCCACTCAACTGTATGACACACTACTTCACTCTGCTCCACTACTGCATTCTATGCCACTCCACTCTACACCACTATATGCTACTCCACTCTACAACATTATGCCATTCCACTCTACCACATTCTAATACACTGTACTCCACTCTTCATCACTCCACTCTTCAACCCTCTACTCTACTGTTTGCTACAACACTCTACTCCACAGTTCGTCACTCCATTCTACAACACTCTACTCCACTTTATGTTGCAACACTCTACTCTACTCTACAACACTCTGTGACACTCCACTTTACGACATTCCAATGCATGACACTCAATTCTATGAAACTCTCCTCAACTATAATGTATGACACTCTAATCAACAACACTCAACTCTGGGACACTCCATTCTATGCCACTACACTCTTTGACATGCCATTCCACTCTACAACACTCTAGGATAATTTACGCCCTCCACACCATGACTCCATGAGACTCTATGTAACTTACTATATGCCACTCCATGCCACTTTACTCCACTCTACTGTATGACACACTATACCACTCTGCTCCACTACTGCATTCTACGTCACTCCACTCTACACCACTGTATGTCACTCCACTCTACCACACTATGCCACTCCACTCTAGAAACACACAAATACACTATACTTCACTCTTCACCACTGTACTCTACAACACTCTCCTCCACTGTTTGCCACTCCACTCTACAACACACTACTCCACGTTGCGCTGCTACACTCTACTCCACTCTACAACACTCTATGACACTCCACACTACAACATTCCACTGTATGACACTCAACTCTATGAAACTCTCAACTCAAATGTATGGCACTCCAATCAACAACACTCAACTTTGGGACATTTCACTCCACTGTACTCCACTCTATGCCACTCCACTCTTTGATATGCCATTCCATTCTACACCACTCCACTCTATGCGCCTTCATTCTCAGACACTATGACACACCACTCTATGACACACCTCACCTCTCTACTTTACAACAAGCCACTTATCTCTACTCTATTACCCATCACTCCGCTTTATAACACTCCATCCCACTCTACAACATACCACTCCACTCTATGACATGTAATTCACTCTATGACATGCCATTATACTCTACGCCAATCCACTTTACACCACTGCTAAAAATGGGATTTCTGGTTGGCTAGGGCATGCCCCTAAGCCAGGCAGAAATCACCACTCTAGTCAGAGCAAGGGAGTTACACATTGAAGATGACCCCTGCTCCCCCCTTGGTAGCTTGACACGAGCAGTCATGCCTATCCCAGAGGCAATGTGTAAAGCGTTTGAGCAACACACACACACAGCAGCAACACACTAGGCACACCACAAAAGAAACTCCACACAAGGTTATATAAATAATAGCTGCTGTATTATCCAAAACACATTAGAATCATAATCACACAATATACACTGTGACAAATGACACTAGGCAATATTCACAGGGTATTATATACAGGACTGGGCCAATCTGCCCAGGGTCAGAACCATCAGAATGCAGGTAATAAACATAAAACACAGTCAGTAATTACAGGTACAATAATGACATCAGCATTATCACATTAGGCATAAAACACATTAGGCCCAAACCTCATTAGCATAAACAAATTACGCAATAGGCCTCACCAGCATAAACACATTATGCAATAATCATGGTGCATGAATCACATTTGGCAACCATCAGTATAAACACATTAGGCACACATTTGGCAGTGCACCATAGTAACACTAATTAGGTGCATACATCACCTTAGAGCCTTGCGCCCTATCTACACCATAAAGCTGACCCCAGGCCAACTGACCTTCCTTTGGGCTCAAATGCCCTTTGTCCAAAAATGTCGGGCTTGAACTGGGGCCTCTCAAATGGCCCTCTAGCTGCCAATGCAGTGAAAATGATGCGCAATGCGCTAGGGCACGGGGGAGCATCTCACCCCCTCCTTATCACTAACAAAATGGCACTTGCACTACACGTGCTGTGGAAGCCCCACTTTGGGACTCCCAAAATAAACTTGCCCCAAACATTGCAGCAGCCCGCTCTTCTCTCGTGGTCAGTTGTGGCGAAATTAGCCAGGGCACCACTATGCCCGTTGAGCCCCACTCCGGGACTCCTAACTGCCAAATTGCCCAAGTCCCACTACGGGACTTCTAAAAATGAAATGACCCCAAGCGTTGCAGCTGCCCACTGTCCGGCAGGGCAGCTGTGGGAAAAAGGAACCCGGGAACCACAGTGCCTTGGAAGCCCCCCTCTGGGGCTTCGAATCACAGCCATCCCCACTCACCGGGATACCAAAGGGGATGATGGGCGGAGCTCTTGAGCAAATCAAACACTCACCCCCAGTCAACTGATCTGGGTTTAACCCATCATCATTCTTTAGTTCACTCCATCACCTCAGTTCAGACATGGTCATATGCAAATCTGTCTGACCCTGTGCCTCATGGGAACAGTCCAGCCCAAACTGCCAAGCCATGTCTTCCCTGGACCGGAAACAAGCATCCTGGGACCGGTTTCTGGCTAATCAGCCACCATCAACCAGGCTAGCTTGAATCCAGTGGCAAAGTGAGCAAGGGACCCACGTCTGGGCATACCCTGCCAACTTAGTGCGAGCAAAGCGATACCAAAGGGGATGATGGACGGAGTGTTTGAGCAAATCCAACCCTCAACCCCATTCAAATGACTCACCGGGGCGTCTCTGGACTCCTCCCGTCTTCTCCTCAGGTTGGGGAATTGGGGCACCGACAATGTGCCTCGGGCGGCTGCTCTCCTGGGTCTCTCATGACCCGCCTCTCCCTCTTGACGTGAGGCGGCTTCTCTTTGTCACCGAGAATGATTGAGAAAAAGGGGTAACCCTGTGTCCCTCAGAACCTGGGTAAGTTATAATTAAACAAAAAGTGGTTCTGTCGGGTAGAACAAATGTAAGTTGAGGATGCTTTTAATGAAATCTGAAAAGTAAGCTCTCGAACACGCATCATATGAACAAGTGATCAACACTTAATTGTCTTGGCAAATAATGAATAAGAACTGAGATGGATGGTTTGGTGATGTTATTTATATCAGAATTGCTTCATTCAATGATATATACATTACAATGGTAGACTGTCAGGATCAATTATATACATGAATATAAAGTGCGTAAAGGTGACAAATGGGCACGGTGCTCAAGTGGTGAATAATATATACAGTGTGAGCATGTTTGTTTATATATACAAGTGTAATATAGGCCAGATGCTGATTTCAATCCAGAGATTCCTATCTTCCGTGGTATAGAATCCTGGTAGTACTGGACCTAGAATAAGCATTGACGTTTCGACCCTATGGTGCCCCAGTTGATGGTCACGACGGGTCTTCCTCAAGGCAGGTAGGGAGGGGGAGGGTTGTTCGCTGACAGTCTGAAATAAATGGCGATGAGTGTGAGAGAGGCTAGAGGTGCATGGAAATTACTACACCATGTATTAGGGGCTGAACTACTCACTCTCTTGAAGGCCAGAGGAATCTCAGCCTGGAACATTGGGGGGCAAAGGCCAACAATCTGTGGGAGAGGGGCGGTTCCCAGTTAGGTGTTATTCAAGCTATTTATCTACTAGAATGTCAGAGCGTGCTTGTCTCAGAGTCCGCCGTCGGCAGACGTGGTTAGGTGCTGTAGCGCAGGAATCGTTTAAGACAAGACATGCACTGAAGTAAATCTGGGTGTGCATTACACAGATAACATGCGGGATTCTGCGGTGATCTGTTTACAGGGGGCATAACCGCGACAAAAGGCGCATGCTGTGATCTGGTAATACCACAACTATCCAGATTGGTCCTGGTTCGGTGATGATACATGCAGTTAATGTTTTTGCCCCTCCTGCTTCCACATCCAATGCATGCTTCAAAATAACCTTCAAATGGCTGCCTCAGAACACCAAAACAGATCGTCGCATAAGTACTCATCACCAGCAGGTTGGACTACGACAATACTTTCTATGCCAGAATCTAAAGAACAACTCCTACACAGACTCCAGACCATCCAGAACACTGCTGCAAGACTCATACTTGACCTCCAACGCCACATCCACATCACAACATACATCTGGAAACTTCAATGTCTTCCCATTCATCAGCATAGCCAATTCAAACTTCTCACGGACACATAAGAAGCCCTACACAACAAAGGACCAGAATACCTGAACAGCTGCATACACTTTCACTAACCCACCAGACATCTATGCTCTGCCTCACTCTCAATCGCACACATTCCCTGCCACTGCAAAAGGAAAACTGGAGGTTGCTCATTCCCTTACATCCCACACAAGACATTGCACAACTTTCTTCAACACATCAATGCCTCCTCTCACTTCTTGAGTACTGCAAGAAGCTGAAGATCTGGCTGCTTGCACCTTGGGGATCCCAAACCTACACATTTGCCCAAGCGCCTGGATACCCTCTCTGGAGTTTAGTGCGCTATACAAATCAATATAACATAACCTAACATATGACACTCTACATCACTGCATTCTATGACAAGCCCCTCCACTTTACAACATGCCACTTCACTCCACGCCACTCCAATCTACACACCTCCACTGTAAGACACTCTGCAACATGCCACTGTGTGACAATCCACTCCAGTCTACACGACTCCACTGTACAACTTTCTATTCCATTCAATGTTCCTCCACTCTACGCCACTCTACTCCACTATACGACAAGCCCCTCCACTCCACCCTATGACATGCTACTCTACTCTATGAAATGCCACTCCTCTCCACAGTATGACACTCCATGGCTCTCCACTTTACACGACACCAACTAACAAGTAACACTCAGTCAAAAACCTGCTCAGAAATGAGGGTTGGAAGATCGCGTGTGCTGTTTGCAAAATCAATAACGGGACACCCTTCTGATAGTTACAGTGTTCCCATCAGAGTTCCATCCTGTACCGCCCTTCATCATTTGGGAAGACCACCATAAGTACACAGGGAAACCCCATATACGATTAGGCACAGCATGGTGGAAAACAATGCCCAATGAAGTTATGACAGGTCGGTGGCAGGATGTAACCAATAAGCAGTGCTAAATAATGAAAATAAAATTTTTCAAAAAAGTGGTGATGTTAAAAAGGGGTAGAAGAAGGAAAATAGATTTATTAGCAACCTTCAACTCCCACTCTCTAAAAACAGTGCAAAAAGGTAGTGTAAGCAAATTACTACCTCGACAGTTTATAAAGTCACGGTCGACATGTTTCTGCAGCTTTTACCTGTGCCCCGGGGTCACTTGCTGCTTCTTCAGGACCTATCCTGCTACTGCTTAATTAGTGCATAATAAACAAGGAAACTTAAATAGAATAAATGTCACCTTAGATTCTCCTGATGGAGGAACCAGTGGATTTCGCAAGACAGCACACACACATAAAGAAGAAAAAGAAAACGAGAACAAGCCTATTAGCAAAAGCTCTCTGGGCGAGACTCGAATACAAAGCAAGGTCTCGCAATTAATGGTTTATAATCCATTTCTTTCCACACGTATTTTGAGATAACAGCTATTCCCAAAAGAGCCAGAGTGCCACTTAAGTACAAAAACACACTCACCCCATATTATGGAGAATGCTGCCCCACCTCACCCGGCATTAGCTCAGGTACTGCGGAGCCCCGCTCTGTATGAATCACAAACACATATAAAACAAGAATCAATTAAAGGAAGTACTGTAAGGTCAAGGCAGGCCACTCGATATAGCGTGGCTTACAGAGGCGCCTGTTCTGTCTGTTGACTCACCTATCCGTCGGTACTCCAGACGTCCAACTGGGCTGTCTGTGGGAGGTACCGGCGGTAGGAGTCCTGTTACTTAAATAGGCTATAGATCTCATGAGCCTACCGGCACATACCGTGAAATGCGGACGCGCTGCCCCGCTCCTTGCTGCTAGCGTCAGTCTGTCCTCTTCCGGGTATGCCAGAGGAGTATTACGATTGGCTGGCGCGGAGCGTGACGCGGACGCGTCACGCGAGGAACTATGGGCTTAGTGGTTTGAAACCCTCGTGTATACTCTGTTTAAACCTATCTCTTGTATAGGGACTTAAAGGTCTCATAGACTCCTCAGATTTTTTACACACAAAACCGGCGTCAGCACGCAAATTATCGTGACGCCCTCGCAATGATGTAAAAAATTTTTTTTAACAATTTAAACAGCGTATAAAACAGCCTGGCGGCAACCCCTAGTTGACAAGAAAGGGGGAGTACCAAAACTAAGGCCCCGTGTGTCTTTATGGCAAGGTCAATGACCATATCATGTTTAGGCTATTGGCGCATCTGGGTAAGACCTGGACAGATCTCGCCTCAAAAGGCCATTATAAACGCGCTACTCCTGCGCTGTATCCATTGTGCTGGACAACAAAACTCCTGAGCATCCATGCACCCAGGCAGAGAAGATGTTCTATCTCCCTTAATCAGCAGGCTGGCGGTGCTCTATCTACAGCCTATCCACCAGTCTCATTAATCTGAACACAACATGTGTTACACGCATCATTCCTGATATCTACTGTCGAGAGGGCCCTTCTGTTACCTTGTCGCGATATGGGAGTGATACTCACAGCCCACATGCCACACATACCATATGATCATCAGGTACTCATACTCACGGGAAGTAACAGATATACCTCTTTCCGGGCATATCATTCATTAATGTAAAAGCACTGATTATCTTGTGCCTCTAACTCTTGAGTGACATCCAAGGAATATCCTCGTTCAATCCTCGCTTGTCTGTGCCCAATTTATATACCCATCGCTGTTCACGCTGGAATAGGAAACTCTTAGTGTCAGTGATATGGGCTGGTATCAGAGGCTGCTCTATCACAGTCCAACGCAACTCAGACGACATATGCTTGGCTGTTAAAAAGTGGTTCGTCAGTCTGGTCGACTGTCTTGAGCACCGAATAGAGCTTTTGTGCTCACAAATGCGTGTCTTGATTTTGCGAGTAGTCATACCCACATACCTCTTGTTACATGGGCAGCTAATTAGGTACACTAAATTGGAGCTGTTACAATTTGTGAACCTACGCTGTTCCCACGGTCTCCCAGTCCCTATATCAATAGTTTGGGATTTCGTTGTGTTCGGACAGGCCGCGCAGTTCCCACAGGGATGGTGTCCTGTGGCCGCAGGCATGTCCCATAATGTACCTAATGCTCGTGGTATGTCCCCTTTGGGACGCGTGTGAACCAATCTGTCCTTTAAGCTCTGCCCTCTCTTAAAGGCAAACAGTGGAGCTGGAATAGTGTCCCCTCCAGTATTCAGAATGCCCCAACGTTTCTTTATTATTTTCTGGATGGCATTTGATTGCGGAGTGAAGGTGCTCACACAGGTCATTCGATTTTGAATGGGTTTGGGTGGCAATATCTCCAATAGCCCCTCACGGTTGTTGTTGGAGGCTCTCTTTTTTGATTTCCGAACAAGGCTTTTGGGATAATGCTTTTGTGCAAGATCTTCTTTAAGGCAATCGGCATGATGTTCAAACCGGTCTTTAATCGAGCAATTTCGTTGTATGCGCAAAAATTGCCCATAAGGTAATGGGCAATTTTTGCGCATACAACGAAATTGCTCGATTAAAGACCGGTTTG
This sequence comes from Lissotriton helveticus, assembly GCF_964261635.1. Classification (NCBI taxonomy): domain Eukaryota; kingdom Metazoa; phylum Chordata; class Amphibia; order Caudata; family Salamandridae; genus Lissotriton; species Lissotriton helveticus. Next base: position 1,512,568,021 of record NC_136061.1, on the reverse strand, counting down.
AACATCATGCCGATTGCCTTAAAGAAGATCTTGCACAAAAGCATTATCCCAAAAGCCTTGTTCGGAAATCAAAAAAGAGAGCCTCCAACAACAACCGTGAGGGGCTATTGGAGATATTGCCACCCAAACCCATTCAAAATCGAATGACCTGTGTGAGCACCTTCACTCCGCAATCAAATGCCATCCAGAAAATAATAAAGAAACGTTGGGGCATTCTGAATACTGGAGGGGACACTATTCCAGCTCCACTGTTTGCCTTTAAGAGAGGGCAGAGCTTAAAGGACAGATTGGTTCACACGCGTCCCAAAGGGGACATACCACGAGCATTAGGTACATTATGGGACATGCCTGCGGCCACAGGACACCATCCCTGTGGGAACTGCGCGGCCTGTCCGAACACAACGAAATCCCAAACTATTGATATAGGGACTGGGAGACCGTGGGAACAGCGTAGGTTCACAAATTGTAACAGCTCCAATTTAGTGTACCTAATTAGCTGCCCATGTAACAAGAGGTATGTGGGTATGACTACTCGCAAAATCAAGACACGCATTTGTGAGCACAAAAGCTCTATTCGGTGCTCAAGACAGTCGACCAGACTGACGAACCACTTTTTAACAGCCAAGCATATGTCGTCTGAGTTGCGTTGGACTGTGATAGAGCAGCCTCTGATACCAGCCCATATCACTGACACTAAGAGTTTCCTATTCCAGCGTGAACAGCGATGGGTATATAAATTGGGCACAGACAAGCGAGGATTGAACGAGGATATTCCTTGGATGTCACTCAAGAGTTAGAGGCACAAGATAATCAGTGCTTTTACATTAATGAATGATATGCCCGGAAAGAGGTATATCTGTTACTTCCCGTGAGTATGAGTACCTGATGATCATATGGTATGTGTGGCATGTGGGCTGTGAGTATCACTCCCATATCGCGACAAGGTAACAGAAGGGCCCTCTCGACAGTAGATATCAGGAATGATGCGTGTAACACATGTTGTGTTCAGATTAATGAGACTGGTGGATAGGCTGTAGATAGAGCACCGCCAGCCTGCTGATTAAGGGAGATAGAACATCTTCTCTGCCTGGGTGCATGGATGCTCAGGAGTTTTGTTGTCCAGCACAATGGATACAGCGCAGGAGTAGCGCGTTTATAATGGCCTTTTGAGGCGAGATCTGTCCAGGTCTTACCCAGATGCGCCAATAGCCTAAACATGATATGGTCATTGACCTTGCCATAAAGACACACGGGGCCTTAGTTTTGGTACTCCCCCTTTCTTGTCAACTAGGAGTTGCCGCCAGGCTGTTTTATACGCTGTTTAAATTGTTAAAAAAATTTTTTTACATCATTGCGAGGGCGTCACGATAATTTGCGTGCTGACGCCGGTTTTGTGTGTAAAAAATCTGAGGAGTCTATGAGACCTTTAAGTCCCTATACAAGAGATAGGTTTAAACAGAGTATACACGAGGGTTTCAAACCACTAAGCCCATAGTTCCTCGCGTGACGCGTCCGCGTCACGCTCCGCGCCAGCCAATCGTAATACTCCTCTGGCATACCCGGAAGAGGACAGACTGACGCTAGCAGCAAGGAGCGGGGCAGCGCGTCCGCATTTCACGGTATGTGCCGGTAGGCTCATGAGATCTATAGCCTATTTAAGTAACAGGACTCCTACCGCCGGTACCTCCCACAGACAGCCCAGTTGGACGTCTGGAGTACCGACGGATAGGTGAGTCAACAGACAGAACAGGCGCCTCTGTAAGCCACGCTATATCGAGTGGCCTGCCTTGACCTTACAGTACTTCCTTTAATTGATTCTTGTTTTATATGTGTTTGTGATTCATACAGAGCGGGGCTCCGCAGTACCTGAGCTAATGCCGGGTGAGGTGGGGCAGCATTCTCCATAATATGGGGTGAGTGTGTTTTTGTACTTAAGTGGCACTCTGGCTCTTTTGGGAATAGCTGTTATCTCAAAATACGTGTGGAAAGAAATGGATTATAAACCATTAATTGCGAGACCTTGCTTTGTATTCGAGTCTCGCCCAGAGAGCTTTTGCTAATAGGCTTGTTCTCGTTTTCTTTTTCTTCTTTATGTGTGTGTGCTGTCTTGCGAAATCCACTGGTTCCTCCATCAGGAGAATCTAAGGTGACATTTATTCTATTTAAGTTTCCTTGTTTATTATGCACTAATTAAGCAGTAGCAGGATAGGTCCTGAAGAAGCAGCAAGTGACCCCGGGGCACAGGTAAAAGCTGCAGAAACATGTCGACCGTGACTTTATAAACTGTCGAGGTAGTAATTTGCTTACACTACCTTTTTGCACTGTTTTTAGAGAGTGGGAGTTGAAGGTTGCTAATAAATCTATTTTCCTTCTTCTACCCCTTTTTAACATCACCACTTTTTTGAAAAATTTTATTTTCATTATTTAGCACTGCTTATTGGTTACATCCTGCCACCGACCTGTCATAACTTCATTGGGCATTGTTTTCCACCATGCTGTGCCTAATCGTATATGGGGTTTCCCTGTGTACTTATGGTGGTCTTCCCAAATGATGAAGGGCGGTACAGGATGGAACTCTGATGGGAACACTGTAACTATCAGAAGGGTGTCCCGTTATTGATTTTGCAAACAGCACACGCGATCTTCCAACCCTCATTTCTGAGCAGGTTTTTGACTGAGTGTTACTTGTTAGTTGGTGTCTAGTACTTATGAGGGACGTAGCACTCCTGGTCATTAAACTTTCCCTCTGACCCTCCCTAGTGAAGTTTTTCTCCACTTTACACCACACCCCTCCACTCTACTACATGCCACTCCATTCTGCGACATGTCACTCTACTCTACACCATTCCACTGTAGCCCCTCCACACTAATACAGTCTACGACATACTACTCCCTGCCACTTCGCTCTATGAATTGTTTCACCCATACACTCTGAGACTCCACACTACTGTATGCCACTACACAACTCTACAACAATTTGTGTAACTTCGTCTATGCCACTTTACTCCACTCTATTGTATCACATACAACTTCAGTCTTCCCACTCTACTCCACTATACCACACTCTATGACATTCCACTCTACTCCACTCCACTCTGCAACGCTCTACTCCACTCTGTGCCGCTCCACTTCACTCTACAACACTCTGATATTTAACTCCACAACACTCCACTCTATGACACTCCACTACACAACACTCTCCTCCACTCAACTCTATGCTACTCCAGTTGACAGCACGCCACTCTACTACACTCTACACCACAGTACTCCACTCTATGCCTCTCCACCTACTCCACTGCACTCCACTTAACGCCACTTCACTCTAACCCACTCCACTCTATGCCACTCCACTCTACACCATGACAGTCCTCATAATAAAAACTGAAATTTTGCGAAGTATTGTGGTACAAAAACATATGTAAAACAATTAACACCATATAAACCAAACTTAAATGATTTCAAACACATTTTAACAAAAAAACATAGAAATTCGTTATAGTTAGGAAAGCGTTATTAATTATTTGTATAGAAAGCCAAATTAAACTGCACAAGCATTAGCAATTCTGAAGTTATAGATATAATTTAAAGTTATAATTTGTGCCCCACCCAAAATGTACTATGATTTGCACACCTACCAACACAGTGTTGTGAACTCGCTAGTCAGACTGCATGAATTATAGCTGGCCCTGTTACAATTCACTGTGTTATCATAAATGCTGTTATTTGAGATGTTATGAGTGTTGCTATGAATGCTTTGATTTAATGTGGTATAAACAATGTAATATGGGAAAGCATAAGCTGTGAATGGGGAAGGCACAAGTTATAGTTCATGTAGTCTGACTAGTAAGTTCACAACACTGTGAATGGAGGGGCGCAAGTCATGTTACGTTTTGGCTGGGGCACAAATTATAACTTTATGTTCTAACTATAACTTTGAATTTCTGATTTTTGTGTAGTTTAAGTTGGCTTTCTATACAAATAGTCAATAAGCTTTTCCTAACTATAGCATGTTGGACTTGGCCAATTCTGCAGGGTCAACCCCAGACTTTTTGCCTTCACCCTCCTATTTTCTTAACCTGTTTTTGTTTGGCTTTTCGGACCCTGCTCACTTTAACACTGCAAGCCAGTAGGAAAGTGCTATTGCTCTCTCCTTTGAACATAGTAAAATTAGCGTACATCTATTTGGCATATTGAATTGGCTTATAAGTCCCTAGTACAGTAGTATGTACCCAGGGCCTGTAAATGAAATGCTATTAGTGGGTTCGCAGCACTGATCACACCACCCACTTAAGTAGCCTATTAAACATATCCAAGGCCTGCTATTGCTGTCTTTATATACAGTTTAAATTGCCATTTCTAATAAACCATTTGCCAGTCCTAAATCTTCCTTTTTAATACATATTCATCATCCCTAGGGTAGGCTCTAAACAGCCCATAGGGCAAGGTTCAGTGTATTTAAAAAGTTGGACCTGTACATTGAAGTTTTACATGTTCTGGTCGTGAAAAACTCATTAATTCAGTTTTCACTAATGAAAGCCCTACCTCTCTCATACGATAACATTGGGTTTCCTTATTACATTAAAAAAAGAGAACTTTAAATTGGGAGCATGGTAAACAGGATGAGTTTGGTGTCTAAAGAATTGTAATCAAATTCCCTCATTAACAGTATATTACGATTTTTAGTCATAGTCCTGCAAATGTCAATTTTAGAAAGTTGCAATTTTCCTGTCCCAGCCATTTGGTGCCTGCAGCCTCTCCCTAGATCACCTGACTAGGTGTAACTGGCACTTGGTCTTTGTGTGTTGCTCCCAGACTGTGAGACAAAGGATAGATAGGTGTTGGCAGGATAGGACGCTCAGAGTTAACATAGGGGAGTAGCTGTCACCTACCACAATTGCACATCATAAAGACTCTGCAGGAACACACTCAAAGGGATTGTCACTAGTCTTTGATGTCCAAGACAGGCTGGGACCAGGGCAAGAATGAAGATGATGCCTGACACCTCAGGGTGGTATAACCCTCCAGAAACTTCTCCTACTTCAAAGTGGACACCAGGTTAAAATAATGGATCCTCAGGCCCAACTCTTCAGGACACATTTGGACCTGTGGAGGACTCTGAAGAAGGACTGCTATCCTGCTTTGCTGCAAGAGTACTGCCACTCACCTGTACCTTCCTGCCTGAGTGAGAAGGATTGGACTAGCTTCGTGAATCCAGGACCACCAGAGTGACTCCAGGGGCTAGATGACTGACCTCCTGGCCAGATACTCAGAGACAGAATGCTCCAACCACTTGGAACCCATCACCTGGATTCTGTCTACTGTGAGTCCTATTTCCTCAAGTGGTGCCACCCCAATCTTGGACTCTTAGAAGTAGGCTTGAGGGTGCTCTGCCAGTCCATCAGTGGTCTCAGTAGAGCTAACACATGTTGACATATTGCCTCACAAGACTTAGCATTGGAACTGTTCTGTTACGCATCTCCAATGCAGAGCTTTACATCACAGCCCTACAACTCCTTGGAACCTCCGCTGCATGGCGCATCGCCGCGCAGGTCATTGCATTACCATTGCAGCCCCTTGGAACCACCCCTTCATTATGCATCTCAACCCACGGAACTCACGTCCCCACCACAGCTCCCTCAGAATTCTGCTGTGCAACGCATCTCCTCGCAAGGACCTCATATCGCCTCTACTGCGCGACACATCCTCAATGTGCTTCGCAACCAGGATTTAAGGCACTTTGTTCAGTTGGCCTTACTGAGTCTCTATAGCCGGCCTGGGCTACATCTTGGTAGGCCTCAACTTGTGATTTTGTCCCAGACTAGCGCAGCTAGATTACCACTGTAGGGGCCTTATTTATGAAAAGTGACGCATCGCTGCGTGAAAACAGCGATGCGTCACTTTTCACTGCGCTCTCCCTGCGACATGATTGATGCGTCATATTTATAATATGACGCATCATGTCGCAAGGAGTTACAGATACGTCAGTATTTCTGACGTATCTGTAAGCGCAAAAGTCACGCATTGCTGGGGTGTGTCACAAAAGTGACGCAACTCCAGCAATGCATCCTTTCACATGGGGAAAGCCCCATGTGAAAGGGCTTGCATCAGTCTTACGCCTGCTGTGAGGCAGGCGCAAGATTTTGACGCAACAGCGTCCTAAAAGTGACGCAGTGAAATCTCATAGATTTCACTGCGTCACTATTACGAGGCTTTTTGTGTGTGAACGCCCCCTTTGCATACATTATACCTGACGCAGGTATAATGTAGCGCAGGGGTTTACAAAGTGACGCATCTACCTAGATGCGTCACTTTGTAAATATGGTGCAACAAGGCGCATTGTTTACGCTACTGGTGCGTCACAAAAAGTGACGCACCGGCGCCGTAAAAGGCTAGGATCTTTTTAGGTCGAGCCTACAGCAGCGCATGCATTGTTGCTTGACTTTCATTAGGGGGCTTTTGGAAGTACTACCCTGGCCTAAAGCTTGCGTGCATGTGTGCGTGAACGCGTGCAGCAAACACCCGCTTCTCCCCCTCCCCCACCATATCTCACGGCCGCTCGCGGCCAATGCGTGTAACACCCGCTTCTCCCCCTCCCCCACCACGTCTAGTGGCCGCACGCGGCCAATGCTTGTTTTCCCAGCTTCTCCCCCTCCCCACCACGTCTCGCGGCCGCTCACGGCCAATGCTTGTTTTCCCAGCTTAGCTTGCACTTGTGCTCCATTTCCAACATTCCTGTTATAGCACTTCTGCGATGAACTGGACTGAATATGCCTGAAATAAAATCATGCCCCACATAACGACAGGATTGCGCGCTCTCACGGCGGCCCCCACCTGGCAATGGATGTGACTGGTCTCACCAAGACACCGCTAATATTCCGAAACAATCCAATTGTCCGAATTAAAAACCATGCAAAAGAGGTCCCGCCACGGTTAGCATCAAAATACAATAAACCAATAACATACAAATGAGCCACATCCATGCTTCCGTTTGACAAGCGAAACTCCCGCTGCCTCTTGCGACACAGCTGAAAAGAACAATATCAACGCTCCCCCCTATATCAAAAGCATAATTGAGTTTGTCAAGTACCGACTTGCACTTGAAGCTAGCTATCCACACGTCCCGCATACATAAGGGCTTGAACTCGGGACACCATGGCCGCAGACGACCACTCCATAACTTGAGCCACACTCCTACTCCCAAGGGTGGTCCCTCCTTCCCGCGAGTCCTCTCACCCCACTTGCTGAGCACACATCACTCGCCAGCCTGCGTGTTTTTTTCCTTCTATTTCCTTTTTGCGCGCATGCCCCACCACATATCATGGGCCTCATTTATGAGGCCGTGCGTGCCTTTTACGCCGCCGGAGCGTCACTTTTTGTGACGCACCAGTAGCGTAAACAATGCGCCTTGTTGCGCCATATTTACAAAGTGACGCATCTAGGTAGATGCGTCACTTTGTAAACCCCTGCGCTACATTATACCTGCGTCAGGTATAATGTATGGAAAGGGGGCGTTCACACACAAAAAGTCTCGTAATAGTGACGCAGTGAAATCTATGAGATTTCACTGCGTCACTTTTAGGACGCTGTTGCGTCAAAATCTTGCGCCTGCCTCACAGCAGGCGTAAGACTGATGCAAGCCCTTTCACATGGGACTTTCCCCATGTGAAAGGACGCATTGCTGGAGTTGCGTCACTTTTGTGACACACCCCAGCAATGCGTGACTTTTGCGCTTACAGATACGTCAGAAATACTGACGTATCTGTAACTCCTTTCGACATGATGCGTCATATTATAAATATGACGCATCAATCATGTCGCAGGGAGAGCGCAGTAAAAAGTGACGCATCGCTGTTTTCACGCAGCGATGCGTCACTTTTCATAAATAAGGCCCCATGTCTGCTCGCGGCCAATACTTGTTTCGAGGAACACTTGAGCCAAGGCTGCCTTCTTTCCCTTCTCCCGGTGCTTGCTGCTGCCAGGCTGGTTCCACTCGTACGGCAAACAATGAGACTGTTGAGTAAATATGGCCCTGCCATGCGTTTGAATCAATAGAGGCAATGCAAAAGATCACGGGCCTTATTTATGAAGGTCTTGCGCCGCCAGTGCGTCACCTTTTCCCATTTTAAAAGTGAACCACCGGCGGCGCAAGTGCTTCATAAATAAGGCCCCACATTTCTGATGACCGCTTAAGGAGGGGGAAATGTTAGCAATTTCCAATAACCATATGGGGGCAGATTTATGTTAACTGGCGCATCCCCAGGGATGCGCCAGTTAATGTGCGCCTCAGTGCGCCACAGCTCCGCCACCCATGGTGCGCCGCATTTACAATGCGGCGCACCATGGGGCAAAAACGGCACAGATGCGTGACGCATCTGTGCCGTAAAGGCGACGCATTGCTGGAGTTGCGTCGCAAGTGCGACGCAGCTCCAGCAAGGCTCGGGGGTGCCCTATCTGACCAATGCTGCATCAAGACCTACGCCTGCTTTTGACGCAGCATTGGCCTGAAAGTGACTGAGTGAAATCTTATAGATTTCACTCAGCCACTTTTGCGAGGCGCACCTGCCCCGGAACGCCCACCCTGCGCCGGAACGCCCACAAGCGGCGCAGGGCTTTACAACGTGACGCATCTGCCTAGATGCGTCACGTTGTAAATCGTTCGTAGGGATGCGCCACGTTTACGCCGCCTTGCGTGACGCAACAGTGGCGTAAACGTGGCGCAAGGGCCTCATAAATCTGCCCCTTAGAGTGTAATGAGAAAGAGCATGCACGTGTCCTTTCTGCGGCTTGTTTCACTTTGTTTTTAAGGTCTGTAGCTCATGGACTGAACGAGTGCAAGTCGGGTCTACTAGTTTGTGATTCTACATGGGCCAGGTTTGAGATTGTTAAAATAACTAGCTGCGCACGCAAAATACAATACCTAGGGTGACCATATTCTATTTTTATTTCGTGCCATCAATGTGGATGTGCCCAACTTTCAATCCAGCCCTTTTCCTGGGCATTTTAAACTTGCATTAAACATAGTATAAGATGGGCTGCTGCAAATCTTATACAAAATCTTATACAAAAAAGGTTTAAGATAAAAAGGTGTTTCCATCTGCCATCTGGGTTTCGGTAATGTCACAGGCCGGGGAACTTGAAGGCCTCCGAGTTGCTGGGCTTCTAAAAAGCAGCCAGTGATTGGCAGCGCATGGACAACATTTCAGTACCCTGGAGGAAGTACTATGTATACCTAGGACTACCAGGTGACATGGTTATCAATTTGTATTATTTATTATTTTCTCACTTTCTTGCAGTAGCGATAATTTGGTCCTGAAGAAGGCAGCGGATGAGCAGCATCCATTTCTGCTGAAACATGTTGACGTTCGATTTTAAATAGCAGCTATTTGTTAAATCTGCCATTATTCTGCACTGTTTTTAACATTGGAAGCTTGAGAGATATTATTAAACTTTCTTTTTTCTTTCTGCTCTCCAATTTTTTACACATCACCATCATTTCACTCTCACTTTATCATGCACTCGCAGTGCTAATCAGTTATCTCAATATACTTTTGCTCGATACCCCTAAATCAATCTCTTTTTCAATGGTCTAGCGGCAACCACTCCAACATCTAATGGCTGCAAGCATATTCTCCTTGGTGTGAGGAGACCCATATGAAGCAAAGGGCGGCATCGGACGATAACTGATGGGTACTTTTTATACCCTGGAAATATCTTGCTGTGCTTAATTGATACACAGGAGTACATTCTTTTATTCTCTATTTCCTTTCTGAGTAATTCATGCCTTTTATCAAGAAGTTTAGCTGATTTTATAGACCCATAGACACTTTTGTTGTTGTAAATGTTCGCATTGGGGGCTGTGTCTATGAGTAAGTCTGTAAATATGCCCTGGGACCCTCTCTCTATCGGATGTGTTTGAAGTGCATGCATGACCCATGCAAGCAAAACAAAGTACCAAAATTGCTTCCATGTGACTGGGGTCGGACAGGCCCCCTCCCTCACACCCTGCAACCGGAGAGCGAACGCTGCTGCGCCCAGAGGATTGTTACAGAATATAGCGGCAGAATAGTCGACTTTTTAGAAAGTCGATGTTAACTGGTTGTGCTCCTAGTCCCTGCTTACCAACTAAACCTCATGGAGTGATCTTGGGCAAATGTGCGTCAGTTCACCCTTTCACCCTTCTCCCCCTTCTCCCCCTCCCTCCAGGTCATCCTCATTCAGACTCCTTTGTTTGCACTACCCCCTCCCTTCTCGTTTCCACAGCCCGCATTTACTCAGTTACCTATGATTCTTGTGGCTCCTTCACAGTAAAGGGTATGTATGCCTTGTCCTCTGGGTTCTATCCAAGCGGCCGACCCATTGCACAATGTGATCTTCGGCTGCGCCTTCCTTGCAGAACAGAGTCCTAACGGCATCAGCTGAGCTCTATTGCTCTGTGATATAACGCCTTTGGGCCCTTATGAGTGTTTAGCCATGCAGCAGTTGATGTTGTTGCACCAAGGATATTGTGCTGCATAACTAAATACTTATAAGGCCCCAAAGGCGAGACCTATTGGCTATGCCAATGCTTGTTGCGGTTTGGCACTATTTTCATTTAATTCTTGAATATTACATGTCTGGTTCTACTGATTGTGGATTTTTTTGTGTCAAATAATTTATAACATTTTACTCTATTTTTCTCAATTGGTTTCTTGTGTTGTGTTTTCTTTTAATTACTGTTTAAAGTGCTGCATAAATACTTTACATATTGCTTCCAAGTTAAACCTGACTGCTTTGTCCCAAGCGGCCAGATGGTTTAGCATAGGGTAATTTGGGGTTTACTTGTGTTTCACCTTAACAAAGATTGTGGTTGCTGATTGAGTTTGGTCTTACCACCTCTCAATGAGTAAACCAGTTTCCAAACCTTATCCTCAACCTTTGGTTTTTTTTCCATTATATATGTGTGCATGTGTCCTAAACATGGTTAAACTACTGCAGATGTAAAGCTGTTTAAGCTTTTCTACTTTGCAAATGGTCTCAGGTGACTGCATTAAACTGTAAATAGATACAACCGTTGGGCATTCAAATGTGAGTATTCATTTATAGGTTAACATATGGAAATATACCCATTTCACCACACTGAACACAACATTATATTGATAAATACTTATAAAATGAACAGAATATGACTGGATAAATGCAGATGCAAATGTTTAAAATAAAAAGAATAGCCTATAACCGGAAACCTCATTATAAATGTGGAAAATATAAACAGTACAAAACATTAGAGCGAAGTCTTATTTTATTTATTTTATTTATTTTAATTTCTTCTATAGCGCTGGAATCAATCCCGTAAGGGTATCTCCGCGCTGAGCCAGCTATAGAATTTTCAGTCAGTGCATCTGGGGAGTTAAGTGGACAGGAATGCTTCTTGATAAAGAAGGGTTTTTAATGTTTTCCTAAAAGGTAAGTAGTTAGTAGTGGATCTAACATCAGGAGGCAATTTGTTCCATAAGGCAGGTCCAACCGAGGAGAAGGCGCGGTCTCCTTGTCTGGATTTCTTTGTGGCCGGAGGTTTTAAAAGGGCTTGGTTGCTTGAACGAAGGGACCTGCTGGGCTGATATAGCACCAGGGATTGAGACAGGTATTTAGGACCTACACCATAGATACATCTATGGACCGTGCAGCAGATCTTAAAATCGATGCGCTGTCGGATAGGGAGCCAATGAAGTTCCCTCAGTAAGGGTTTAGAGGGGGTCCTAGCTGGTGCGCCCATGACCAGTCTTGCTGCCGTGTTCTGGACCACCTGCAAACGACCTACTGCATCAGCATTCGCTAGTGTCAGCAGGCCGTTGCAGTAGTCCAGACGACTGGTCACTAGTGCCTGCACAAGTGTCTTTCTGTAGGTGGCAGGGAGATACGGAAAGACACGTCTAAGTAGGCCAATAGTGTAAAAGCACAATCCTGCGATGTAATTGGTGTGCTCCTTCAGGGTTAGCTTTTGGTCCAACTTCACCCCAAGATTTTTTACATGATCTTTCGATGTAGGTGCAGGGCCAAGATCTATTGGCCACCAGTCAGGGGACCAGAGGATACTTGCTTTACCAAAGAGCATGACCTCGGTTTTTGTGACATTGCATTGGAGGCAGTTCGTCGCCATCCAACGTGACACCGCCCTCATACCCTCAGCAAAGTTCTCTTTGACTTTAGAGTCAAGGGAATTAAAAGGGTAGAGGAGCTGGGTGTCGTCAGCGTAGGAAATCGGTGTGAACCCGTACTTCCGCACAATCTCAGCAAGGGGGGCCACATATACATTGAACAATGTAGGGCTAAGACATGAGCCCTGTGGCACCCCCTTCGTGAGCCCCCTAGAGGTGGAACGGAAGGGGCCCAGGCTGACAGATTGTGATCTCCCGGAAAGGAAACTCTCCAACCATGATAGTGCTAAGCCTCCGATTCCTACTCCTTGCAAACGGCTGAGAAGGATGTTATGAGCCACGGTATCGAAAGCTGCAGACAGGTCCAACAGCACTAGAATCATGGAGCCACCTCTATCCTGTGACATTTTGATCTGATCCGTCAAAGAAAGAAGGGCTGATTCAGTGCTGTGGTTGGGCCTGAACCCAGATTGTGATTGGTCCAGGCCCCCTGTCGCTTCGATAAAGCTGGAAAGAGTGGTGTTTACATGCTTCTCTGCCAGTTTGCTGATGTAAGGAAGGAGAGAAATCGGACGGAGGTTGGAGAGTTCAGACCAGGGCAAGGTGGAATTTTGGGGTTCACCACCGCTTCCTTCCAGGCTGATGGGAGCAAGCCCTCAGCATAGGAGAGATTAAGTAGTTTCTGGATGGGAGGTCCTACTATGTCAATAAGAGGGGAAATGAATTTGGCAGGTAGCAAGTCAGTGGGGGAGCCAGTCTTTACTTGGTTAATAAGTATGGTCAGGCCCTCAAAAGTTATTTCTGGGATTGCCTGAAGAGTTGTTACAGGGGTCAACATAGGGGACATTTCAGGGACCGTGTTTCCCAAAGGATCTGAGACTGCCGTGATTTTTTTGTATATCCCTTCTATTTTGTCCTCAAAAAACTGAGACATATCGTCGCACAAGGCCTGGGTGAAAGTGTCTGGGCTCTCACACACCTCAGGATTAGTGAAGGTCTGAATGATTTTAAAAAGCTCTCTTGTAGAGTTACCTGCCTCTTCAATTTGGGTTGTAAGGCTTACTTTCCTGGCCCTTTTTATATTTTTATAGTAGGAGGTCCTTACTTCCAGATAACGAGACTTATCTTCCTCCTTGCCTGTTCGTCTCCAAAGTTTCTCTAATTTTCTGCATCCCTGCTTTTCGGTTTTTAGGGCCTCGGTGTACCAGGCTTCCCTTTTGGCCATGGTAGGTTTTTTTTACATTTTTCTGAGGGGCAAGAGTGTCAATAGCCATCATCAGAGTGGAGTTGAACTTGGAGAGAGCAGTGTCGATGTTGTCAGAGTTGGAGAGTGTTGGCTGTTCCCATATTTGCATAAGTTTAGCAGGAGTTATTTTATGCCAGGGTCTGCGTTTAATGTGCTGAGAGTGCGGGTGAATCATGGGATTAGTTAAATGGGCAAAAGAGAAGTTGATCAGTTTGTGGTCAGACCAAAAGATGTGTTTAGGGGAGTAGCAGTGAACATTCGGATGAGAAGTAAGAATCAAATCCAAGATATGACCACCTGAATGAGTAGGTTCACTGTTTCTTGGATGAAGACCTAAGAGGGCAAGGTCAGCGAGAAAGATTTTAGTATCCGGATGATCATTAATATCAAAGTGAAAGTTAAAATCCCCTAAGAGGATAAAATCTCCATTAGCTTTCATATGAGGAGCTAACAGTTCGGTAAGGGCAAGAGAGAACCCCGCATTAGGCCCAGGCGGACGGTAAACTAATGTTCCTCGCCAGTATACCTTGGGGCTGAATGTAAGATGAAAAATTAACACTTCCATGGTGGGTAGCATGACTTGGTCTAAGACTCTGATATTCAGAGTGTCCCTGTATATGATGGCAATTCCACCTCCTATTTTCACAGGTCGATCAAGCCGGAGAATTTTGTATCCTGTGGGTATCCCCAGAGTGATAGTAGGGGTAGTGTGGGGTTTCTGCTATAGCAAATTTCCCATTAAGTTATTAACACCCACATTCCTCGTCACACTGTGATTTTGTAATCCAATCTCAATGGGGCGTTACTCATACTACGGTTAAATATTACGTAGTATTCACTGTTTTAGATCCACGTGCTAGAATATAATTTTTTTGAAAGTGCTTGACCACCCATTGGGCTATAGCTTCGCTGTATCAACAATCTAAAAAAATACAAAAAATAACTTTACTCTGCTTCCGTTCCTTCACCCTGCTCTGTGGCTTCTACTTTGAATTCTTTATTTGCTTTTTTTACTAGTTATATCCTAATGGAACACTGGCTCCATTTGCAGAAACAGTGACCCCTCTAGCTCCTTGGGAGCACTCTCACCGTGACCCAGGTCCATGTCCAAAAGGCTGCTAAATCGCTTTACCAAGACCTCCAGTCCTTCTGAAGCTAGGGTTAAGTCAGGCAATGCCTGTAAGAGGCCGATGCTCCAGTCCTGCTGACACATAGACTACTTCAGTCATAGCAATGAAGTGAACAATCTATATGTAACAAATATTTTAAAGAAAATGTTTTGGCGGACATGATCCACCAAATTATGGGCCATATTATCAAAAAAGGGGCGATACATTATCGCCGCTTTTATCGGCAGAAAACTGCCGCTAAAGCGGCGATAATGGGCTTGATAATATGCCCTTGTGAATTCCCAGAGAAGCCCAGGTGCTGGTGTTAACCTGGGCTTCTATGGGAATTCACAAGGGCATATTATCAAGTCCATTATCGCCGCTTTAGCGGCAGTTTCCTGCCGATAAATGCGGCGACAATGTATCGCCCTTTTTTGATAATATGGCCCTATGTTATCTAGGGACACACAAAATTTAATTGCCTCTGTAGGCTTTGCAAAGTTGGCATGCTTTACATGACACAAAGCTTTCAAAGGTTGTCTACTTTAAATATTCCGAGGTAAAAAACAGGCTTGAAGGCAGTTCTCAAATTGAGGCCAACATAAATAAGAAAGAATGCACTCATAAATATATTGTAATTGTGATTGAATTTATATAGCACTTACTTCCCCTGATGAGGCATTGAAGCACTTTTCAGCGAGAATCACACTACTCCGTAACCCAAAAAGGATTAGTGGGGAATTAGTATAGAGAAATAAGAAATTAATGTAAGCGTTGGGCATGTGAGTCTGTTAGTTCAATTGAAAAGGATAATAGAGGGATACAAGAAGAAAAACATTTTTTCGGAGATCATAGCAGTAGGAGGAGGTTTGGGATGAGTGAAGAGGAGGTGGAAGGAAGAGCTAGGGGAAAGAGTTTAAAAAGGCTTGTATGGGAGTTCTGAATAGTAAAAGAGGTGTGTGAGGATGCAAGATAGGGTAGAGGAGGGTAGAGGCTAGAAAGGGTTATTTTGGGGATCATATTAGTTGAATGGGGTTTGGGATGCTTCAGAGAGTGGAGTATATCTAGAGAGGTACAGGGTGAGATAAAAGGTAGTGCATTGGAGATGCTGAATTAGAAGTAAAGTAATAAATATAATAAAACATAAGTACATGGAAGGTATATATGTATAAAGAAAGTAATATATTTAGATTTATGTTGTATTTAATAAACTCACTTTCAACTGTTGCTGTACTTTAAGCAAATTTTATTTGTTTGTATCATTTATAATATATTTTTTAATGTAATAGTGATGCAATTGTAGATAAAATAGTTATGATAAAATTGTACATATTTATGTAGTGACTTATATACACGTTAAACATTGCATAATATAACCATAAGTAATAAGTACATTTGTTTTTAAGCAAAACAAATGAATATATATATATATTTATAAACATAATTATTATACACATTTTTACAAAGGAATATACATATCTAGCTACACATATATAACAATAAGATTGATGTAAATTGGTTTTAGAACTGAACTCTGGAGGAAGTTAATACATTAACACTAGGAACAACACATATACTGTTTTAGCAGTATAACTCCCCTCTAAACAAGTCTGAGGATGGCATGCACATTTTGACTGCCTGTGTGCTCAGCATTCTGCTGCAGGTGACTTCAGAGGCAATGGGGCCTAGGAAAGAGAATTTCCTAGCCTGCATCCTGACCCATGGTCTAGGGACCAAAGAAACGAAAAGACCAGCACGCAGCACCCTTCATCTCCTCCACTTAATTTTATTGCTGGTTGATGCTATTTCTGAATAGTGAGCCGGCAATGAGTTTTATATCAATAATGTCTCGAATCGTTAAATGTATTGACTGCCTCTGGATTTATGGAGCTTTCTAACGTTTTTTGCAACGTTGCTTGAACTGGGTCTAGCAGGATTGAGCTTATCATTGAGACGTGGCCCTCTAATTTTCTGCAACGTTTATTTCTCTTGTGATAGGCCCTGGAATAAGTTGCCTGTTGTGAAATGGGAATTTGGAGTGTCACGTGTGTCCGTGTGTGCCTGTGTGTATGTGTGTGTGTGTGTGGGTGTGTGTGTGTGTGTGTGTGGGTGACATTTATAAATGTGTGCTATGTGCTCAGTAACTTTGTGCAAGATGGAGATGTATAAAACATGAATGAAATATACACACGCTCTTTCACAATCACACATGCAGATATAACCACAAGCACACACACCAAACGCAAATATGCTTGAACATGCCCCGCACATGCCTGAACACACACATACACAGACACAAATGAATGCACAGACACATGCTTGCATAGAAGTACATGCACACAGGCACATTTATAGCCACAGAGACACATGGACACACTCACAAGGGGTACACAGATACACGCAAGTAAAGATACATAAGGATGCATACAAAACATGTAGT
Organism: Lissotriton helveticus; assembly: GCF_964261635.1. Lineage (NCBI taxonomy): Eukaryota > Metazoa > Chordata > Amphibia > Caudata > Salamandridae > Lissotriton > Lissotriton helveticus. The sequence goes on along the minus strand of NC_136061.1, from coordinate 1,512,551,092 downwards.
GAGAGGACTGTTTCATGATATAAAACAGTACCTCTTAGTGCTCTCCCTTTATTTTCTCATGGTGTAAGACATGGTCTACGAAAACAAAAAATAGCTGTGGGTCATCAGGGCAACAAACCTGTCGACTAACTAAGTATCTGACGATGGGAACACAAACAGAAAAAAACATGTTGAATAAACAGGGGTCTCAAAATGTGACAGCAAATTGTCAACAGGATACTTTTCTACTGTGAAAAATACCCATCAGTTGTCCATCTGTACCGCCCTTATCATCATCTGGGATCCTTCACACCAGGAAGGGAAGATGTTACAACCACTTCAATGGGGTCTTTAGATAGATCATACAGACCATGTGGCCCAGTGAATGATAAATGGTCTTGGAAGGCGTGTATTGACAACTGTCTAAGCAGTGGTGTAAGTGAAATAAGAAAGTGAAGTGATAAGGCAAATAAAATTGGAGAGAAAAGAGGAAACAAGTTTAATAGGTACCTCTCTTCTTCCAAGTCAATAAAATCAGTGCAACAATAGTAGTTTTAATAAATAGCTACTATATCTAGTGTGTTGGTCAACATGTTTCTGCAGATTATTGGACCCTAGTGGTGTCCGCTGCTTTCATCAGGACCGTAATTGCAACTGCTCATTAAATAAGTGAAAAGTCAAATTCATCACCTGGGTATCCTAGGTAACTTCGTTCTACTGACTGACATGGCCGGAGAAAAGTGAACATAAAACACAAAGTCAGATACATAAACCGTCAGATAGTACACATGCATTCATTTGCATTCGGTTTTAAATCTCTTATTTAAACCAAAACTAGGGTGTCTATTACATTTATTTATACATCCACAGTGTCAGTTATATGTACACTGATACTCCATTCGGGTATCAATCTCTCACTTACCTATTGGGCAGGAGAGAACGGCTCCACCTCACCTGGCCACGGCGCAGGTAAATAGAGCACCGCTCTAGTAGGAAAATACAAAAAGAGAGAAAGAAATCACACGGACATGCCAGCGAAGCTGGCTTCACAACCCAGCTCACCCTGAGGAAATGCCCCTTCAGGTAGCTGTTGTCACATTAATATGACATTCAGGCACATCTGTTCTAAGTGTCTTCCCTGTATCAGATATCCGAGTCTTTTCATTTATGATGATATTGTCTCAATTAGCCAATCTATATTGGTAGTTTCAAGCCCAACTGGAGTGTACATATCGTGCAATAAGTCCAACCCGTGGTCAATACTCTATATTCACACTAGCTTATTCATGGTTTCTATGTAACACTCAGAGAGGCTGTGCTACACTTCTCACAATCGAAATTTAATGATTAAACTACATATGTCAGACTGATTTGCATATGGCCATGTCTGAGCTGCGGTGGCAGAGTGGGCTAAAGAACGGTGATGGATTAAACCCAGATCTTTTGACTGGGTGTGAGTGTTTGATTGGTTCAGATCCTCCGTCCATCACCACCCCCTTTTGTACCGCTTTGGCTGCCAAAAGTGTGGCAGGGTATGCTCAGACGTGAGTCCCTTGCTCACTTTGCCACTGGATTCAAGCAAGCCGGTCTGAAGACAGCTGTAATGCCAGAAACCGGTCCTCGGAAGCTTGTTTCCGGTCCAGGGAAGGCATTGCTTGGCAGTTCGGGCGGGACTGTTCCCATGAGGCACAGGGTCAGACTGATTTGCATATGGCCATGTCTGAACTGGGGTGGCAGAGTGGGCTAAAGAACAGTGATGAATTAAATGCAGATCTTTTGACTGGGTGTGAGTGTTTGATTGGTTCAGATGCTCCGTCGATCACCACCCCCTTTTGTACCGCTTTGGCCGCCAAAAGTGTGGCAGGGTATGCTCAGACGTGAGTCTCTTGCTCACTTTGCCACTGGATTCAAGCAAGCCGGGCTGAAGACGGCTGTAATGCCAGAAACCAGTCCTCGGAAGCTTGTTTCCAGTCCAGGGAAGGCATTGCTTGGCAGTTCGGGCTGGACTGTTCCCATTAGGCACAGGTCAGACTGATTTGCATATGGCCATGTCTGAACTGGGGTGGCAGAGTGGGCTAAAGAACGGTGATGGATTAAACCCAGATCTTTTGACTGGGTGTGAGTGTTTGATTGGTTCAGATGCTCCATCCATCACCACCCCCTTTTGTACCGCTTTGGCCGCCATAAGTGTGGCAGGGTATGCTCAGACGTGAGTCCCTTGCTCACTTTGCCACCGGATTCAAGCAAGCCGGGCTGAAGACAGCTGTAATGCCAGAAACCGGTCCTCGGAAGCTTGTTTCCGGTCCAGGGAAGGCATGGCTTGGCAGTTCGGGCTGGACTGTTCCCATGAGGCACAGGGTCAGACTGATTTGCATATTGCCATGTCTGAACTGGGGTGGCATAGTGGGCTAAAGAACAGTGATGGATTAAACCCAGATCTTTTGACTGGGTGTGAGTGTTTGATTGGTTCAGATGCTCAGTCCATCACCACCCACTTTTGAACCTCAAATATGTTGGCATGACAACAAGAAAAATAAAAATCCGCATTTCCGAGCACAAGAGCACGATTAGATGCCGGAAACAGGCGACTAGGCTGACCAACCATTTTTTGACAGTAGGACATGCACCGACTGACTTCAAGTGGACAGTAATTGAGCAACCCTTGATTCCTGCTCAGGTCACACATGTGAGCAAATTCCTATTCAAAAGAGAGCAGAAGTGGGTTTATAAACTCAATTCTGACAAGGGTTTGAATGAAGACATCCCTTGGATGTATTTATAAGCCAACAGAGAATGGCACTTTAACAATTTTCACTAGACATCCGAACAGGTTGACCATCATCGATCATGTTTCTCTAATGTATACCTCAGGTACTGAACACCATCAGGTACTATATGGTTGACACTAAGGTCTCCTGTGGAGGGGGCACAGTGCACATTGCTTTTGTGTAGTACTAACCATGACTATATGTCCACTTCGACTTAGGGAGTGGTATATATGATACTGGGGTCCATTGACTAATGCACACATGACTAATGACGCTTGACATGTTTATGGCAGCGAATGAGTGCAGCAACACAATAGTTACAACATCCATAAACCGTAATCTTGGATATTGGGTTTGATAATCAGTCAATGGGCAATAAATCATATTTAGTACTGGCTCGGTTAGACCTTGAGTGATACTTGACATTGTGTTGTCTATTATGTTATGATTCAGTCCAAGACATTTGGGTTCCTTTTTTCAAAATAATAGGAACAATACTAAGGTTTGCGCCGTGTGATGGCAGCAAGTGCTGTCTACGAAATTAAATGGACAAAATACGATATGGCGCTTAGGGGTCTCCATAAAATACGATATGTAATCCCCTTTCCGTAAATTTCGGGTGGTAGTTACTCTATACGTGCAGAAAAAAGACCCATGAACCTAAGGTACATATAAAAGCATAAATATGCCCCGGAGTTGGTGATACAAAGGATTACGCAGGGGCTGAGACTACATTTGACTACATTGACTAACTGACATCGCTGCGCTAGCGCTTGGCAGTGATTAGGACTGCTGCAAGCGTTTTATCGTTTTTAAAATATTTACTATTGATTGTGATAAACTGTGATTTTACCTGCATTCTGCTCGCCCACTCCCCGGTCCACCGCAGCTACTAGTGCTGATTGTTGTGGAGGGAGGTCAAGCGACACCACTTCCTGGTTACTCCATTTAGGGCGGCCATCTTTGGGAGGTTGACGTGCTAGTCTCCCCCTTCGCCCTCACTATATAAGGGCGGGAGTCACTCGCGCGCGATTGTTGACTAATTGACATCGCTGCGCTAGCGCTTGGCAGTGATTAGGACTGCTGCAAGCGTTTTATCGTTTTTAAAAATATTTACTATTGATTGTGATAAACTGTGATTTTACCTGCATTTTGCTCGCCCACTCCCCGGTCCACCGCAGCTACTAGTGCTGATTGTTGTGGAGGGAGGTCAAGCGACACCACTTCCTGGTTACTCAATTTAGGGCGGCCATCTTTGGGAGGTTGATGTGCTAGTCTCCACCTTCGCCTAATCTATATGGTCCCTCATCTCGTCGCGCAGCGGTGACGCGCAGCGGTAGCGCTGTAGACGCGCCGAAGAGGCGCCAAAGAGAAGCCAGTCCGCGTCCAGATGCTTCCCGCTGGCCCCTGACCCTGACTGCTATCATGGTAGGGAATCGCATAGCCTATAACCCCTCCATGATTTATGCCCTACGACCTCCCACCAGTTTGTTGTGTCGTCACTCGATTTCTCCCACCAATCTAGATTATTATTGTAAATATTGCGACTGGAGTTCTTCTCCTTCATATTGCCGCCACTTTCCCTCTGTACAGAAATGGAGACTGTATCTCCTCAATTGTCGGTCCTTACCGAAACACTATACTGAGCTGTATATGCTGATTGAAGAGCTCAATCCAGATGCTCTTTTCTTAACAGAAACTTGGCTTCAGATAGACAATGACCCGACCACAGCGTGGGTCACCCCTCAAGGTTATACCCTCAAACGACTTGATCGTCAGACTGGGAGAGGTGGTGGTCTGGCCATAATATACAGAGATAGTTTTAGGTGCCGTGTCACTCCAACCACCTCACCGGCCTGTGAGAGTTTACACTATTCGTTAGAATTTTCTCCTACTATCACTTTCTCTGGTATCTTGGCCTATCGCCCACCCGGCACCCTTAATAAATTCATCACTAAGATTACTGACCTCTCTGCAAGTGTCGTGCTGACCTCGCCTAATTTTACCCTGCTCGGGGATTTTAACCTCCATCTTGACGACCCACACGATACGTCAGCCAATAACTTACGTTCCAACTTGCAAGCCATTGACCTTTGCCAAAGGGGCCATCAGGCAACCCATAATAGGGGACATCTTCTTGATCATATTTACAGCAATATAGACCTTATTGTGGAGACTCCTATCCCATTACCCTGGACGGACCACTTTTTAATACCTTTCACCTGGCTCACCAATCTCCCCTCTTCCTTTCAAGATTCTGCTAAGCACCTGGGAAGGAAATGGTTCTCACTCTCCCTCCCCGACTGGGTAGCTGCTCTTGCACGAGACCCACCGAGGAAGGCTATTAATCCTTCCTCGGCTACTAATAACTTTGATAACTGGATCTCCAGTACCCTTGACCAGGTATTTCCTAAATGCCCCTGTAAATATATAAGAAGACCCAAAGTTGCCCCATGGTACACACCTGCTCTTAGGTCAATGAACTAGAGTGCCGTAAACTTGAGAGAGCTTGGAGGAAGGACCACTCTCAGCCTAGGAAAGCCGAATACAGGGATGCAATAAAGCATTATAAATCAGAGATTAAGACGGCACAAGTTCTTTTTTATGAAGGGAAAATTAATGCAGCTGCCAACGCTCCTAGGGAAATTTTTAAGATAGCAAAGTCCCTTATCTCACCTCTTGCTGAGCGTCCTTCCGTTGAAGGCGCGCAAGACCGCTGTAATGAGCTGGCTGTTTTCTTCTCTCAAAAAATCCAGACCATTTACTCCTCATTCAGCAATCCTAAGGACAATGCAGGTTTTTCCGCACCCACAATCTCTGATTCCTTGGTCCCTTGTGGGCTTGACATAATTCCACTTCTCGATGCCTGTGGTCTAGATAGATTAATTCCTAAGATCACCTCTGGGTCGCCCAATGACCCAGCACCCCCTCAGACCTTTATCAAGGTCCTGGACGTTATTCGTCCGGTCATCTTAGATGTCCTTAACACTTCCATTGTCTCTAAATCTGTTCCATTTTCATGGAAGTGTGCTATGGTGAGGGCATTGCTGAAAAAGCCCACCCTGGACCAGAGTAACTTGGCCAACTACCGCCCTATTTCGTTACTTCCGTGGCTGAGTAAACTGCTTGAGAGGCACGTTAATAACATCTTAACGGACTATTTGGAATCCAATGGTCTGTTGCGTGCCTCCCAGACAGGATTTCGTCCTCAGCACGGTACCGAAACCGCCTTTCTAGCGGTAACGGAAGAAGCAAGAGCCGTATTGGACCGGGGAGGAAAGCCTGCCATCATCCTATTGGACCTCAGCGCCGCGTACGACACGGTCAACCATGCCACGCTATTACAACTATTGGCGGGCATGGGCGTGTCGGGCGCGGCCCTGGAATGGCTGGCATCCTTCCTGAGCGAGCGATTCTTTCAGGTCTTCGAGGGTGAGGTAGCTTCTCCTAAACATCCACTCAGGTGCGGGGTCCCTCAGGGCTCCTCCTTGAGTCCCACCCTTTTTAATGCCTACATGGAACCTCTAGACAGGATAGTTCATCCCTTCGGTGTGCGTATTGTCACCTACGTGGACGATACCCAACTGGTGGTCTCTTTAGACCACTCGGAGGGATCGTCCAACACCTTAGGTCCCTGTCTAGAGGCTGTCGCCAGGTGGATGCAAGCTTCCAGTCTGAAGCTCAACGGGGAGAAGAAAGATATCATCCTTCTTGGTAATCCTCCCCCGTCTGCCCTTGCATCCATCTGGCCACCATGTCTGGGCCTGCCCCCGTCCCGAAGTCCCAGATAAAGAGCCTCGGGATCTGGCTCGATACAGCGCTTGACTTCTCGGTCCAAGCCACCAAGACTGCCGCCACCTGCTTTGGGCTAATGAGGATGCTCCGTAAGGTGCTTCCTCTGCTCCCTTTCCAGGCAAGGAGGGTCATGGTCCAGGCCCTGATACTCTCCCGCCTGGATTATGGGAACGCCCTCTATTTGGGAGCCCCGGCTTCTGTTATACAGAGGCTTCAGGTCACCCAGAATAGCGCGGCCCGCCTATTGTACAATCTGCCCGCTGGCAGTCAGCGAAGAAGGCCCTAAAGAAACTCCATTGGCTCCCAATGGTTGCAAGAGTGCAATTTAAGGCCATGTGCATTCTGCACAAATCCTTTCATCGAGTAGGCCCGGCAATTCTGCATTCCATGGTCACGCCTTATGTTCCATCTCGCCACCTCCGCTCTGGCACCCTCCAGCTGGCAACTTCCTTTAAAATCAACAGAGCCCGCTGGGGTGGCCGTTCCTTTTCCCATTCTGCGGCCAGACTCTGGAACTCCCTCCCTCTCCCTATCCGAGGAAACAGCAATCACATGTCCTTTAGGAAAGCTTTGAAAACGCACTTGTTTGCGAAAACCTACTGATCTACCCTGAGCCCGCGTTAAGCAATTAGTCACAAGCGCTGCGAGGCCTCCGGGTAGTTATGCGCTATACAAGTACAATTTTTCATTTCATTTCATTTCCCATGATCTCCTAAAGACGCGGGACACTGATGTCATGCCGCGTCAGGTTCCAGTGCCGAGAACGATAGAAAATACTCGGCAGCCACCATACCCGGTACCTCCCCGAGACGGCACAGAGGGACGCCCGGAGTACCGACGGGTAGGTGAGTACTGCCATTTTCTTGGAAAGGGCTAATGTAGTAGCGCGATGCTGGGGGGATGGCTCTATTTTTTGGTGTTGCAATAAAAGTTTAGCGCGGCACAAATCGAGTTAAAAGCAGAAACGCTGAGAGCTTACCAACCCTCACACACACCCAGCACTTAGGCATTATCCATGAATAAGCGGGGACCTGCATAACACCAGACGGCGATAAAAGCATGGTCGTGGACATAGGTGTCGATTATAGGCGATGCATACAGAAGACTCAATAACGACTAATAGCGGGGATTGTGCAGGAGAACTAACAATCCAACATTTGTCCAGAGTACTGGCACTAATTATGAATAGGCGGGGACTCGCAATGTACCAGATGGCGCAGAATAGCATGGACATAAGCATAGCTGTGGTCCACGAGCAATGTACACAGAGGGCACATATGTAGTTTAATCATTAAATTCCGATTGTGAGAAGTGCAGCACAGCCTCTCTGAGTGTTACATAGAAACCATGAATAATCTAGTGTGAATATAGAGTATTGACCACGGGTTGGACTTATTGCACGATATGTACACTCCTGTTGGGCTTGAAACTACCAATATAGATTGGCTAATTGAGACAATATCATCATAAATTAAAATACTCGGATATCTGATACAGGGAAGACACTTAGTATAGATGTGCCTGAATGCCATATTAATGTGACAACAGCTACCTGAAGGGGCATTTCCTCAGGGTGAGCTGGTTTGTGAAGCCAGCTTCGCTGGCATGGCCATATGATTTCTTTCTCTCTTTTTGTATTTTCCTACTAGAGCGGTGCTCTATTTACCTGCGCCGTGGCCAGGTGAGGTGGAGCCGTTCTCTCCTGCCCAATAGGTAAGTGAGAGATTGATACCCAAATGGAGTATCAGTGTACTTATAACTGACACTGTGGGTGTATAAATAAATGTAATAGACACCCTGGTTTTGGTTTAAATAAGAGATTTAAAACCGAATGCAAATGAATGCATGTGTACTGTCTGACGGTTTATGTATCTGACTTTACGTTTTATGTTCACTTTTCTTCGGCCATGTCAGTCAGGGGAATGAAGTTATCTAGGATACCCAGGTGATGAATCTGACTTTTCACTTATTTAATGAGCAGTAGCAATTACGGTCCTGATGAAAGCAGTGGACACCACTAGGGTCCAATAATCTGCAGAAACATGTTGACCAACACACTAGATATAGTAGCTATTTATTAAAACTACTATTGTTTCACTGATTTTATTGACTTGGAAGAAGAGAGGTACCTATTAAACTTGTTTCCTCTTTTTTCTCCAATTTTATTTGCCTTATCACTTCACTTTCGTATTTCACTTTCGCGCACTACTTAGACAGTTGTCTTTACACGCCTTCCAATACCATTTATCATTCACTGGGCCACACGGTCTGTATGATCTATCTAAAGACCCCATTGAAGTGGTTGTAACATCTTCCCTTCCTGGTGTGAAGGATCCCAGATGATGATAAGTGCGGTACAGATCGATAACTGATGGGTATTTTTCACAGTAGAAAAGTATCCTGTTGACCATTTGCTGTCACATTTTGAGACACCTGTTTATTCGACATGTGTTTTTTCTGTTTGTCTTCCCATCGTCACATACTTAGTTAGTCGACATGTTTGTTGCCCTGATGACCCACAGCTATTCTTTGTTTTCGTAGTATCTGTTGTTTGGGGGTAGTAGCTGTGCGAGGTCGGCAAACCTCCCCTTGGACCCTCCTGCCATGTTTTGTATTGATGTTCTTGTGCAGCTAAGGCTGCGGGTCCTTATCTTTCACTCTAAGTGGGAGGAAATTTTAGAGAGAGTCTCGGACTATACTATACCCAGCTTGCTGTGCGCGGTGCCTGACATTACGCTCTCATCATGGCCACCAATCTTGGATGGCCTTTGATGAGGCAGAGGTACAATCTATCTTATCAGAAAACCTGAGTATTCTAGATATGATGCCAACCACGCAGGTCACCAGTGATGAGGGTTGGCCCAAGATTCTAGAACTCAAGAAAAGTCATTCTCGAATATGCATTCATGGTATAGCTATGGCTGAGTATTTACGTGGCAATTGCGCCCCGAGTGGGCTCATTGTCACCAATGCTCCCAGGTTGTTTCTAGATAACAAGGAGTTTCTGAGAGATTGGTCACTAATCGCCTGGAAGTGCACTCGAGATTGGCTAGTGCTCATAATAAAAACAGCTAAAAAGGCGGCCGATAAGATCATGATCGAAATTCAGATCCTGGAGGGTCAAATAAAAACGACTATTTCAAGTAAGGCCTTCTCCAAAAATCAGGATGAAAGTAATAAAAGCAATAAGGAATTTAAAGATACTGTTTTGTTCTCGAAGTTGGAGAAGTTTAAAAAAGATCTGGCCAAATTTTCAATGGAGCAAATTTATCCCTACATAAGTGACACCTATGTACCAGTGGCATTCAACAGGAATGGTCGGAAGGGAGGGTCTACATTAACCCTGGGCGGGCGGCTACGTTCCGTGCACGGAGTGTGCGTAGTGCCGGCTTCTACGCATTTTGCGTAGCAGGCGTAGAATCCGGCACTATGCACGCTCCGCAGACGGAGCGTAGCTGGCCGCCACCCGCCTCCCTCCCGCCCTCCCTAAATACTTTAAATTAAAAGTGTAAAAGAATTAAAAGGCACTTACCTTGCCCGCCGCTGCCCGCCGTGTCCCCGGGGCTCGCTATCTTCATGGCTTCCGTCTTGTGTATCTAATGCGCATGCGCGAGCGGCCGCGCATGCGCATTTCTCACGAGAAATGCGCATGCGCGGTCGCCCGCGCATGCGCATTAGATACACAAGACGGAAGCCATGAAGATAGCGAGCCCCGGGGACGCGGCGGGCAGCGGCGGGCAAGGTAAGTGCCTTTTAATTCTTTTACACTTTTAATTTAAAGTATTTAGGGAGGGCGGGAGGGAGGCCTGCGGTGCGTAGTGGGGCTACGCGGAGTGCGGAGGTGGGCGTAGTTTCTCGCCCACTTCACGTAGCTCCACGAAGCCCCACTACGCCCACTACGCCCAGGGTTAGTCTACATACAGGACATCGAGCTCCGATGACGAGTCAAGCGACTCAGATGTGTCCAATCCCGGTACCTCTACCATGAAAAACAGAGGGAGAGGTAACCGGAGAAATTGGAGGGGATTTAACTATAATTATAACCAACCTCAGTTCCCCCCGTGGTGGCAACCTAACCCTTGGGCCCAGGGAGGTCCTTCTTTTCCACAACACACAGGCCCTTTTGGTCCCCAACAATTTTACCCCGACTATAACACACAGTCTTTTTTAGGGTTTGGTCGGGGGAGGCCGAGGGGGCAGCGCCAGTCACGACAACAGGGACAGGTACACTAGAACCTCCCCCCGCCCGCGATGGATCTGAGGAGTGGGAGGAAGGTTCCCCAATCTCAAACAGGAACAACAACGAGGACAGCCTTGTAATTAATTTGAGTTCACGTACACTGTCTGACACTGAAGAGAAAGTTTTAAACCGAGGGTTAGGCTTTGTAGCAACTAGCACAGGAGATCCCTTTGTCACACAGGTGGAGATGGGAACATTCTTTAGGAAAATTCGCTTACATTTTCTTTTTTCGAAGAAAAATAATGCCAACAGTGATCTAATGACCAATGATAACAACACCGGTCTCAAGAGACCATCTACTTTTAACCCCTCGGCGATGGGTCTTCCTGCTAAGGTCTTGACGTTTGAAGAAGCAGTCTAGAGCGACATCAAGAAACTCTACCAAAAAAATCATAAACCCTTCGTCAATTTCCCAAAAAAAGAGCAGGATGCCCTCAAGAATCTCACAAGAGATGATTCAGTGACTATAAAACCAGCGGACAAGGGTGGGGCCATAGTCCTGATGGACACCACCACCTACCGAGAAGAGTGCCTCAGGCAATTAAATCACAACAGGTCATACCGACAACTGACTGCCGACCCCACGGAAAGGTTATCCAACACCATAGACCATATAGTTGAGGAAGCTTTAACTGAAGGATGGGTGACTACCAATGAAGCTCAGTATTTACGTGCTACTCACCCCGTCATGCCATATTTCTATGTGCTCCCAAAGGTGCACAAGGTACAACGACCACCCCCAAGACGCCCAATAATATCGGGCATAGGCTCTCTTTTGGAACCACTATCCACGTTTGTGGACTTCTTTTTAGGACCAATGTTGAAAGAGATGCCAACATTTATACAAGACACCAAGGATGTGCTTAGAATTCTACCGGGCATCGAATACAATATGGAGACTGATTGGCTAGTGTCCTTTGATGTAGAGTCTCTATATACATCGATTCCGCAGAACAAGACTCTTGCTGTTATAGAGAGTCTCCTACCAGCACGAGACTTGAATTCCAACACTCCAGTCTCCCTAATCATGAGTCTGGCCAGTTTGGCAATGAAAGAGAATTTCTTTCAGTTCGAAGACATGATATTTTTGCAAACTTCTGGTACTAGTATGGGCAGCGTTTTGGCCCCTAGTTTGGCAAATCTGAATGTCCATAGGTGCGTACAGGATCATGTCCTCAACGCTACCAAACCCCATTACAACTCATTGCGCCTTTGGAAATGTTTAAGCATGGGCGGATTTTGCGGATCCACGATCCGCGGATTTTGCGGATTTGCGGATCGTGGATCCGCAATATCCGCGGATTTTGCGGATTTGCGTATTTTTTCGGCCCGAAGGGCGCAGGGGTCCCTAGGGTGAGCTGTCCATCATAGTGGGTCTATGGCGGGAAGACGGTGCACACCGCGAGTGTGTGGGTGGGGCTTCCATGCGAGTGCACATGCCTCTTGTGTGTATAAAAGGTATGAGACCGATCAGAGCAGTAGATGAAGAGATAGAAGCTCCTGGTCACAGGAACAGCACGAGGATTGCGCTCGTGAAAGTCAAGGATGCAAAGGCCTCTGTCCAGCATCACAGCTGATTTTCGACGGTTGATTTAGGAAGAAGGCACACCTGCCCAGGCTCGATGGCGCGCACGATTGTTTTTGGCCTGATGAATGAGTCACTATGCAATCGCGCCGAAGGGCGCAGGGGTCCCCTCGGTGAGCTGTGCTGGCTGGCCTGGCTTCCATGCGAGTGCACATTAGGGCCTCTTGTGTGTATAAAAGGTATGAGACCCATCAGAGCAGTAGATGAAGAGACAGAAGCTCCTGGTCACAGGAACAGCACGAGGATTGCGCCCGTGAAAGTCAAGGATGCAAAGGCCTCTGTCCAGCATCACAGCTGATTTTCGACGGTTGATTTAGGAAGAAGGCACACCTAAGGGCATGGTGTAACTATTTTACAATGGCGCCGGCAAGCTGCCAGCGCCATCCTAAAATAGTTACTAAGTTAGCTTCAACAGGAAGCTCTAATAGATAAAATAAAGCAGGTGCTCGAGCACCGAGCACCTGCTTTATTTTATCTATTAGAGCTTCCTGTTGAAGCTAACTTAGTAACTATTTTAGGATGGCGCTGGCAGCTTGCCGGCGCCATCGTAAAATAGTTACAACAGGCCAGGCTTGAACTTTTGCCCCCCGAATCTGCCGCTCGCGGATTCGCGGATTTTTGGCAAATTCGCGGGAGTACGCGGATTGCGGATTTGCCAAAAATCCGCGAAATCCGCGAGCGGAACGGATTTTACGCCCATGCTTAGAAATGTTATATCGATGACGTTCTAGTGGTGTGGCGTGGCACTGTAGAGGATCTGGTCATATTCCACAAGTGGCTGAACAGCAGAAACGATTTCCTGCGCTTCACTGTGGAGTATGATAAGTACCATCTAGCCTTCCTGGATCTTTTGATCACAGCAACTCCGACAAGTTTCCAATCAGAGTTGTATCGAAAACCCATGGCCCGGAACTCATTATTGAGTTATGAGAGTTGTCATCCAAAAGCTCTGCGAGACAATTTGCCATATGGGCAATTCTTGAGGATACAACGGAATTGCTCTACGAAAGTGACTTTCAGTAAGCATACAAAAATCTTAGAGCAGAATTTGGCTGACAAAAAGTACCCCAAACATCTGATACGCAGGTCGAAAAAGAGAGCCTCGAATAACAACCGAGAGGGTTTGCTGGAGCCCCCTTTCCCAAAAGAGAAACAAGATAGGATCACTTGTGTGAACACTTTTTGCACTCAATCTAATAATATACTAAACATTGTGAGAAAACACTGGGCAATCCTGAACACCGGAGAAGACAGCGTGCAGATGCCCCTCTTTGGATTCAAACATGGGCAAAATCTTAAAGATCGATTGGTCCATACAAGACCCAAGAATAACATCCCACGTGCAGCAGGCACCCTTTGGGATATGCCCACAGTCACGGGACACCATCCATGTGGGAGTTTTGCAGCATGTCCACAAACCTGTCGGACAACAAGCATTGGTATAGGCACTGGTCATCCGTGGGAACAGAGGCGATTTACCAATTGCAATAGCCACAATTTAATTTATCTCATCACCTGTCCGTGCCACCTCAAATATGTTGGCATGACAACTAGAAAAATAAAAATCCGCATTTCCGAGCAGTTAGTTAGTCGACAGGTTTGTTGCCCTGATGACCCACAGCTATTTTTTTTTTTCGTAGTATCTGTTGTTTGGGGGTAGAAGCTGTGCGAGGTCGGTAAACCTCCCCTTGGACCCTCCTGCCACGTTTTGTATTGATGTAAGACATGGGCACCTGGCTGCAGCTCTCTAAACCACAAATAATACTTCAACAGGCCAACATGTGGTCAGAGATATGAGTAGCTAACTCCGAAAAGGGAAGTATCTAGTGTAAGGATAGATATCTAACTTCACCAGAAGGTGAGAAAGGAAGCAGTTCCTTTTTGTTTAGTTACCCTAACACACTCTGGTGGTGTCATGCTTCATCATCGGGTCACCCCGACGCATACAAGTTGGGGTGGGCTTAACCACAGTGTTAGGAGCTCTTATGATGAGTGAAGACCAGGGGAATTAAAGATAAAAAACCTTAGACAGATCCCCGGTTTCCCTTTATTCTTTGGTCTGTCAGTGTTGTTAAAATTCTTCAGAAATGGGTCAATAGGAGTGTTATGGTCCTATGACCCTAGTGCCAACATGTTTCACTCCACAGGCAGCCGTATAGGTCCTGGACTTTCTTCAGGGCAATGGTCAGCCACCCTGGTCTTCACTTATCATAAGATCTCCCAACACTGTGGTTGAGCCCACCCCGAATTGATGAAGCATGACACCACTAGGGTGTGTGAGGGTAACTAAACAAAAAGGACCTGCTTCCTTTCTGACCTTCTGGTGAAGTTAGATATCTATCCTTACACTAGATACTTCCCTTTTCGGAGTTAGGTACTCATATCTCTGACCACATGTTGGTCTGTTGGAGTATTATTTGTGGTTTAATGTTCTGACATGGGAGGTTATACTCCAACCTAAGATCCTCTTAACCCTTCAGTTACTGGGAATTTCTCCCCATAGCCTTTTTGTGAACACACACCTCATCAGAACAGCCATAGCGTGACCCAGCGCAAGCCTCTTGTTGATGACAGCCTTCACGAGGATGTATGATAGTACAACGCGATCATTTTGATCGCGGTACTTTACATCGCATATTTTACAATGCAAGTCGTTACAACAACTTGCGTTGGAGGGCGCGGATTGAGGATTATTATAAATTTCTATTCCAACTCCCGCCCACGTAACAGTAGGGAATGTGTTGGAATAGAAAATCACAATATTCCTTAACCAACAGCGCCATCCAGGTCAAGTCGTAGTAATGACTTGCATTGTAATGGCAGCGTGGTAAAGGTCGTGCGGTGTAAACACCGCGTTGTAAATGACGTTTACCCCTTCACGGCGTTGCAGGACTCCACTTCAGAAGCCTCACAGCTTCTTTGAGACCAGTGGCTGTCCGACACATCCTTGACACAGGACTTCGCTTTGCAAGCCCCCTCATCGATGACCTACTCAACCATTATGCAAGACCTCACTTTGAATCTTCTCAGTCTCTCAGAACAGACGCTGAGTGATGCATCTCCGACCAGTACCTTGCATCACCTCGGCAGCATAACGCATCCGCTAGGTAGGACTCTGCAAGTCTTCTCTACCAGGATTGAAGATACTCTTGTTCAGCAATTTTCTACATTGGTGTGGAATTTTTCCTGCGTTGTGTGTTCACTGTATTACTGTTTGAAGTGCTGCATAAATACTTTACACATTGTTTCTAAGTTAAATCTGTCTGCTCTGTGCCAATCTACCACAGGGCTGTGCACAGGTCAATCTTGGGTTTGCTTGTAACTTCACACTGACAAGGATTGTGATTGCTGCTTGAGTAGGGTTTCAAAAACTCAACCAGTAACCCATTTCTTACACTTCCATAGTAGCCTTCTCAAGTTAAGAATAAACTGATAATGTGAGAGATTTCAAATGTATATTGCATTCACTGTGCATTTTGCCAAATACAAATTATAAAACACGAATGATTAAATACACTAATTGAGATCTATCAACTTGCTAATGCCGAACAGCTCTGGGACCCTTCTTTGTTGTGAAGACTCTGTGGGGAGACTGCAGATCCAAAATCTTCTACTCTGCCATGACTTGCAACTGCATCTTGTCCATCATCAGGGCTTGATAAAAGGCAGCAGGGGCTCCCACTGTCCAGTACACAGAGCAAGACAGGGTGCACATCATTGCTTAAGAGACTCTGCAGGTGGACCATGTAATCTAGAGTCCCACATGACCTGCAAATAGGCCTCAGCCATCATCAATATTCTGCTGTAATCTCTTGCTGTGTGGGGTCCATGCTGGAGCAGCTGGGACAAGCCAGGGCTATGCCATAACATGTATTCACATTGCACACTGCAGAGAAACAACTTGCTGTGCTGTGTGAAAAGGAATGTGCCAAATCTATCACAATATGGTGCATTCCTCGCCTCTGCCTGCACTGGTACACAACATGCAGCCTAGAACCAACGCAGGCACACTTGGGCCATGGAGCGTGGTTGTCTGCATTACAGGCAGGATTGTTTTCTGAAGAAAGGTGTCTCTTCCTAGATAAAAACAATTCTTAGTGGCTTTTTTCCCTTTCTAATTTGTGCTGCTTAGTGAAGCACACTTAGAAAGAGGAAACAATTAGGAGAATTAAAGATATTACTCCTAGTTACACTTCTCGTGATAAGGCTTACAATTCAGGCTCTTTTCCAGGTCTTCCACTCCTGGTAAATCCTGGAATGCTTCAGAATACATGGGTGGATGCCTGGGAACACCCACCCATGTAACGTCCTCACCATGCAGAGTAATGTAAGGCAGTGAATTGCGCTGCCTTGAGTTACTCCTTATTTTCCAAGCTACGCAGGGCCATGCAAGGTGGCTTTGCGTGGCTTGATAAATCTCATTCTAGGTTTTGTGGCATCTTGCGTTCCCTTGCGTGGCACAAAAGTGATGCAAATCCTTAATAATTCTAGGCCATAAGATTTAACAACTTGACTAACATCAGGGGGTTTTACCTAAGTTAATTCCTCGCATCTGCAGTAATTAAGATGGTAATAATAACAGGAATCCAAAGTCAGCCCGACACCCACTAATGCCCCTGTATGTGATGGTGCTGCTAAACAGGGATAACATCAGTTTAAAGACTTTGCTGCACTAACAAATATATCTAGCATTTGGCTACAGTCTAATCTGAAAGGTAGGAATATTTACATTTATAATGTTTTAGGTGGAAATTTTGTTCCTTTCACAATCAGAAATCTCTCTCTTGTAAGAGACTTGGGGACATATTTACAAGCCCCTATCGCCACCACAACATCACTTTTAGTGACGTTGTGATGGCGATAGGAGCTTTGCCTTATTTACAAGACAGTGCTAAACAACTTAACATGGCTCAATGCTTCCTTGTAAATAAGGTCCCCTTTCAAGCTACTCTTAGAGTGAAAGGGGTGGTCAATGGGTGTTGTGGCGGGCGTTCCACCACAGCACCCATTGATTTTGACGCTGCCCCCTATTTACAAGTGCAGCATAAATAGGATGAAGTGGCAAAATTAAGACCAGGAAAAACTGGTCTTAAACAGGTAAAACAAGAAGAAATGCTTTATTTCTCCTCGTTTTTGCTGTTTCCATGTGTGCCAGCAGCACACACAGAAACAGCAAAACACCAATGATTGTTTATGTGCAGGAAGGTCCCCCTTCCTGCACATAAACACAAATTTTTTAACCGCTTCCGTGAATCGGACTGCCCACGGCTGTCTGATGTCACAGTGGGCGTGTGCAGAGGACGGGTGGGGGGGTGTACGAACCGCCCATGCGTGGAATTCTCCAGCACAGCGGGGAAATTGCAGCCGCAGCGAAGCAGTTAAAAATGCTGTTTTGCAACTTCTATGTGTGCTGCATTAACCCCTTGCATGCTGCGGATGCCCCCCGGCCGTCACGCGTAATGGAGGGCATCCAAACCCGCCCACTCTTTATTTCGCCTACACAGCGTGAAAATTCAGCAAGCGCAAGGGGTTAAGATTTCAAGAATGTTTATGTGCAGGAAGGGTGACCTTCCTGCACATAAACAATCTTCCCCTCAACACAGGCAACCTTCCACTAGGATGCTTGATTCCGGTCCAGGGAAGACATGGCTTGGCAGTTCGGGCTGGACTGTTCCCATGAGGCACAGGGTCAAGACTGATTTGCATATGGCCTTGTCGGAACTGAGGTGGTGTGGTGAGCAAAATAACGATGGATTAAACCCAGATCTGTGACTGGGGGTGAATGTTTTGCCAATGTGCAACATTCCGTCTATCACCTTGTGTGTTTTGCTGTATGCCCTGTGTGGGAAGGGTATGCCCAGACGTGGGTCCCGTGCTCACTACGCCACTAGAGTCAAGCTATCCTGGCTGATGATGGCTGATAGCCAGAAACCGGTCCTAGGATGCTTGATTCTGGTCAAGGGAAGACATGGCTTGGCAGTTCGGGCTGGACTGTTCCAATGATGCACAGGGTCAAGACTGATTTGCTAATGGCCATGTCTGAACTGTGATGGTGTGGTGAGCAAAATAACAATGGATTAAACCCAGATCTGTGACTGGGGTGAATGTTTAGCCAATGTGCAACATTCCCTCCATCACCTTGTGTGTTTTGCTATTTACAAGAGCAGCATAAATAAGAGGAAGTGCCAAAATTAAGACCACGGAAAAACTTGTCTTAAACAGGCAAAACGAGAAGAAATGCTTTATTTCTCCTCGTTTTTGCTGTTTCCATGTGTGCAGCAGCACACAAAGAAACAGCAAAACGCCAATGATTGTTTATGTGCAGGAAGGTCCCCCTTCCTGTACATAAACACTCATTTTTCAACCGCTTCCGTGCATGGGACAGCCCCCAGCCGTCTGATGTTACGGTGGGCATGTGTGATGGACGGGCGGGGGCCGTCCGAACTGCGCGCGCCTGGAATTCTCCAGCACAGCGGGGGAATTGCAGCCGCAGCGAAGCAGTTAAAAATGCTGTTTTGCAACTGCTATGTGTGCTGCGGATGGCCCCCGGCCGTCACGCGCAATGGAGGGCCGCCCGAACCACGCCCACTCTTTATTTCACCTGCCCATCGCGAAAATTCAGCAAGCGCAAGGGGTTAAGATTTCAAGAATGTTTATGTGCGGGAAGGGTGGCCTTCCAGCACATAAACAATCTTCCCCTCAACACAGGCAACCTTCCACTATGGTGCAAGGGCGCCTGCGTTGGCGCTAGCAGCTAAATTTAGCACCAGCGCAGGGGGAAAAGTAGGGCTGCACCATATTGTAGATATGGTGCAGCCCTGTGTTTCTAAAATGACAAAGCGTGTCATTAGCCTTCTTGGTTTAACAACACGCTTCTCCACTTTCTTGTAAATATGCCCCTTGTTTACCTATGAGAATATAGTCATGTTCCTGGAAACGCAATTACCCCAGTTCCTCTGGGCTCCTCAGTTAAATAACTTCTGTGTGTAATTCCTCTGAAATTCGTCCTGGTCCAAGGTGTTTCCTTGATAAATGGTGCCTTTTTGAAAGCAGGTAACCTATTTACGTTTATGTCGATAGTACCTACTTCTGATAGATTTTTCTGCCTTTCTGAACTCTCGGACAATAATTTAGCATCATGTGGGACTCTCCCCTTTCATCTAGACAAGGCACCCTATATTAACGGACAATACATTTTGGTTCTGTTGATACTCCTGTCCAAGGTCTTATGTGTGGGGTGTAATAATACAGAGAATTACATAAGTGTAAAGATCCCATTCTCCTCAAAGACGTTAGAACTCTTCAAACCTCTCTGTGTCACGATGCAAATCTCAAAATGCAACTTGGAAACTTTTATTAAACAACGTGACATCTGATCACTTCCGGAAACCTGTGCACTTGAGAAGATTTATTTGGATGGGCACAAATCCTTTTTATATTCCCGCTATTACTCAGTTTCACAACAGACCCTGGGCGGCGCTACTATTTGGTAGCGGTAAATTTAGCTTTTCACAGTCTTCTTCTTTTGTAGGGTGTTGACTTTCAGGTCATTTCTAAAAATTAAGATCTTCACAACACTCGAGTTCACATTTGACCCACTCTTCCTTCTTGCACGTTAAAGCTTAGTTTTCCCTAGGAGAAATATTGTTGCCTGTCCTTTTCTAAGTTTCAAATGGGAGAAGATCGTTACTATTTCTGCTACAGAAAAGGTGGTTGTTTCATCAGTGCTAAATACTGAGATATGTTTGAATGATTGAGCTTGGGGTTTTGTTGTCCTTATAATCTTTACTAGTATGATGGAAAATGTTGCCTTTATTCTGAGGTATGCCTTACACAGTAGGTATTTGTCGTTGATAAACATGTAGTTTGATGAAAATTGAAGGACTTCTGGTAAGTTTATGACAAACTGTAGAACATTTCAATTGCAGGAAAGATAAGAAAAGTGTCCTGAGGCCGAAAAAGACCTCCAGAAAGAAACCAAAGAAATGTTTAGAGTTTAAAGAGCTTTATTGAAGTAATTAGAAAAGTGGTTACAATACACTACAAAGCATATAAAACAAGTAGCATTAATTGAACAACTGAATAAGTAAATTAGTGTAACAGATATCATAAAATTATTATCAAGAATCTAAAGATATGCCACAAAGAGGAAGCAGTAATAAACGTTGTACCAGAAAGAGTAAATAGCATTTTAAAATGATTAATTTTACATTAAAAAGGAAAATCTTAAGAGGAAAGAGTAAAAGACAGAAAAACGAAAAACGAAATGGAAAGGAAGGAAAGGAAAGAAAAAAGAAATTAGAGATAAAGTAAACCAAAATAATGTTGACTTAGGTTTCTTTAACTATACCATTTCCAGATTTATGGATGATTGCAAAAAATCCTTCATTATGCACATGTGACAGAGCACTTGATGTAAATATCTTTCCCTCCATCAAGAGAAGTAATTGTGCTCAGAATTCTGTAGTGTGGCATAATACTGTTTTTCTAGCCCATGACTTGTTTTTAGCTTCACTCTTGCCTGTGTCAATAAACTTGTGCTTCCATGCACAAACATCATATCAGTCAGTGATAGTATGCCATATTACACAATGTGAGATACACACGCATAAAGCATGTGTCCATCTTGCATATACGGTAACAATTCTTAATGAGCATATGACAACTCCATGAACAGGGGGAAAAAACGTCTGCTTACCTGGCCATTAACACGTTCAGGCACCTGTCCACCCTCCCACCTATTCAACAGTCAATTCACCCATCTATTGGTATGTGTCTGGCTATCCATCTAATTAGTTCATCCATTCTTACATGTATAGGTTTAAATATGTATCCACCATTTACTGATTTCATCCATTTTGCCAGTTGGACAACTTACTACTTTGCAGTGCAATGGGGGGACTTCAATCCCACAAGGTGTAATATTTTTTTATGGTACTGTTGTGCTTGGACGTTCCACTAATATATAGTTTTACGTCCTCTATACCAGCTATTCAAGAAAAGCAAATATTTGCACACATTTCCTGTGTTCTAAACTTATCATTGTAAAACATGTGCAAAAAGCCCTGCAAATATGACGTAATATATGCAAACAACAACTTGAAAGCTTAGGAAGTAGTGTCGTGTCTCTGTGTGAAGCTTAGCATCCATACATTTCGGCCACTTCACTCAATGTCTCTGTGAAAAGAAAATTCACAGATGCTGGCCTCAACAAAAATATCAATATTTAGGACTATGCAAAATCTATCTTTGTTCGAGAATAGCTGTCTCCTAGCTTAACACAGACTATTTAACTCTTTCACACCACTCCAGACTTTCTGTCTGCCACTTGGTGCTGTTACTTGGACCATTTCAATCCTAAAAACACACTCAACCGTCAATAAGTATGTTACATGCCAAGCTACGCAACCGTTCCAATGCCAATGAAACACATTTTACAGCGAGCAAACATACCTAAAAATAAAGTCGGACTTTCAGCCTGCTATAAAGGAGATACATCGTTCAATGTTTTCAATAAAAAAACTATTAGAAACATAAAAGCGACATTGCCATTTATATAGCAAATACTTTATTTGGAAATAAAAGAAAAGAAAATCCCTTTATAATGTTGCATGCCGGAATATTGCTTTTCTCACCTACGACTTGTTTTTAGCTTCACTCTTGCCTGTTTTTCGCAAAAAAAGGACTTATTGGCTGATTTGTCTTGGTTTTGTTACCTGTTTCACTAGGCTTTGAAGTCACCAAGTGAATTAAACGCACTGCCCTCGGTGGAACACGTGGTATGCAAAAGAGAGTGGATGCAGAAAGTGACTGTATTCCAGCAAAATTGTACCTCCCAGCAGAGAATCCCCTTTACACAGCAGGGAACACAGTGATACATGAAGCTTACAGATATATAAAAGACTGCCTAAGTCTGATCCCCAAAAGGGCAAAACTTTAATTGGATGTTTACAAACATCCAATTTGCATTAGGTCGCGGGGGAGCAGGTGAGAGTTTCAGTTGGGTAATATATCTAGTGTCTGGGGATGGGAGCTGCCTGCTCACACATACTAAGTACAGTTTCTTTCCTGTGCCTTTTTTAAGGTTTCCGTCCTTCAAACCCACATTTTCCTCCTCTCCTTTGAGTGTCTTCTGCAAACACAGGTCCTCCCTCTTTATGCATCTGTAGCCTGCTCTTCCCTTCTTTCTCTCTTTCTCACACACTCTTTCAGCACTTCTGTCTTGAGTTTATTCACCACCTCCTGCACAAGCTACCTATCCCTCTCTATCCTCCTTTCTATTTATTCTGGACAGCTCTCAACCCATCTATTCACCTTACCACATAATTTCACTACAAAAATATACTACACATCACACAATTCCACCCCACACAATTCCACAATGAACAATTCCAATACAACCCACAAAAGTCCACTCCACACCACATACAACCACTCCACTCCAAACCAAAACACATTGTCATTTCCAACGCCAATAGCTCTAACTCTCGCAAATGTGAGACCTATTGCATTGCAAATGCTCGGTTGCTATATGCTTTTCTTAGACTCAGGCATCTATAATTTGCTATTAGACCGTTCCTTTTTGAAAAATAATTCTCAAATAACATATTTTGTTTTTGTGTACCCATCATTGACACCCACAATCTCGAAAGGTGGCCTTATCATGGGTTGTTTGCATACAGGGGTAGTGATTAGTGAGCACAGATATGTCATCATGTTGGGCGGCAATAGTTTCACGACCAATACGCAGGCATGTGTATGCTTTATCGCACTTTTTTCCCGACGCTGCACAGTGTCAGCAAAAAGCATTTTCTGCATTTACTGATGTTGCAGAGCATCGTCAAAAAACAATAGCAACGTCAATATGTTTGCAGGGCTAGTGGATTTGCCAATGCTTGTTGCTCTTGTCACTAGAAGGAAACTCTTGGTACCCTACGAGGAAGAGTAGGAGTGAGACAAGATGCTCAGGCACAAGTGGCAACAATTTATGGAGCCAGCTGGCAATTTAAAGCGGAAACTATGGGCCATTTCTCAGCAGCACAGCTGGCGTCTCTAAACCCTTCTCTTCCATCAGGAGACATGTTATTTTTCGACTTTTTGCTTGTTTTCAGGAATCTGATCTGTGTACATTTCCCTGTTCATTAGTGGGAGGTATCCTGCAGGGATTATATTGCGGCTGCCATGTCCTGTTAACGTGGAAATGGATTTAATTGCAACAAATGGAAGTGTGGAGAAGTGTGGCTCACTGGTTAGAGGAGGCAGACCTGGAAGCAGAGGTCAGCCCGGGACCAGGGTTCAACTCCCGGCTCGGCGGGGTCTTGAGTCCTAAAATGTCCATGGACTCGACAATTCTCGCTCCGGTGCCCACTTGATTCACGGGTTCACACTCTGCGACTCTGGGCAATAGCTTGCTTAATCTCCACAATGGCCCCTCGCGGCGGGATGCCTGGCTTTCACCTTGCGGATACCCTGCCGGGGTTATCTCACAGGGGAATACCAGGACGGGTTCCCTAAGCAAGCGCTTAGAAACCGCTTGGTGATTTGCGCTATATAAATTCCTGTACATTTACAAGGTGGCAGATATTATGGGTGCGCCACACCTGTGAGCCGGAAGTCATACCGAAGTAAGCCTCTCTTTTAGCTGTGCACATGCTTGACACAAAGGTAACGAAAAGAGGCACATGGGAAAATTAAGGGTGTGCGTTTGTTTTCATGTATAGTTTTGTGAAGTTCCCAATTTTCAGTTGCGAAGTTTGTGAAAATCTGCAGTTTGTTTGCGCTTTTCCGTGAAAAGTCTTTCTGGATGGAACAAAACATTTTCCAAAACGTTGTGAGATCATTTTCGCACTGCACAGATCCAGCCAGGATCCAAAACGAATGTAGACCTTTTCTCTCTACCTCTGCCTTTTGCAGAGTTTGTTTATGCAAAATGGCAAATAAAAGAATAGATGTACAGCAGGTATATATTTTACAACATGATCTATCACAAAATTCATACTTTTCGGCCAGATTTGGCAAAAGTTTCCTTGAAGTTGTGAAATGACCATGAATGTGTGCAGGAAGAATCTGTGATTTCCCTCCCGCTATCAGAATTTAAATCCTTTGTAAAAAAATCAAGTGGGAGGATCAGCTTTAATAGAGATATTGAGCTGTGTAATACTAAGGAGAGATTAAAGATAATAGCAAGGACTACTTCCCCGAAACTGCCTCAGAAATATTTAACCTGGAACTTAGATCATGGAACAAGACGCTGGTTCTCCTCATTTAGATTAAATCTCCAACCTCTAAATGATTTAACAGCATACTGGTCCCAGAATTCAAAAAATGAAAAAAATGTAAATTTTTGTGAGCTGAGCATCCAGAACTTGGATCATGTTTTGTTAGTTTGTCCGGCACTGGCCTTTCATCGTCGTCACTGGCTTAGGCCGATGTTTTTACAAAATGGTGTTAAGGACGTAGCTTCAGCTCGCAACTTTCTTTTTAATTCCAAAAATGAAGCTGTGTGTGTAAAATTGTTTAATTTCTTTAAGGAATTTATGTACATATTTTAACTGTATATTTTTCCAAGTGGGATATAATTTCTGAACTGCTGACCCTCGTTTTAGCCATTTTATCCTCTATTGATTATGAATGTATTTTGCACTATCTGGTCCTCATTTTAAAGGCTGTTGCTTATTTAATTTTTTATCCCAAATTGTAAACCTGCACATTATTAGGCTGCTTTCATTTCTTATTTTGCACAGTTCAGGATATGCCCTGTTCTCTCATTGTTGGCTGCTAATTGCAAACATTGCTTTTTGAAAGTGCTTTACGTTTTCTCGGTTGCTTTCCAATTGCTATTTGCACAACTCTGGATATGCCCTGTTTTCCTCATTGTTGGCTGATAAATCTTATACTTTTATCCCTTGAAACTGTTATATGTTGAAATTTTTTACTGTATTGTTTCCACTGTATTACCATATGGTTTTATTGCACTTTATGTACTAATTGGAGTGTAATTTTTAAGTGGACCTAATTCGAGTTCCAAAACTTTAATAAATTGAATTGAATTGAATTGACCATGAATCTTTAAGAAAGCTACAAGAAAGAACTCTTTGGGGCATATTCTCAAGGATCAATCGCCGAGGTAACAGCACTTTATCGCAGCCAAAGTGGCGATAAATTTATCGCCCCATTCACAAGCTGGTGCTAACAGCCCATACTACCAATTTACCTGTGATAGCAGCCGCAAAAACCATTGCCACAGCTGACCCCAGAAACTATGCCTAATGAGATGCAGAGTAGGCGTTCCTGTGCAAAAAGCAGCGAGAACACCACTCCGCAACCTTCTCAACGACCAGCCCGATCGGCGATAAGAACCCAAAACAGGCGATAAGGCCCATTAGTAGCAGGAAATTAATACCTGCTATGACCTGGTGTAAAGTCAGATGACTGCCTGCACCGGAAGGTAGCTCAACCCAGAGCCACACATGAAGAACAACAAAAGCCATGGAACCACTGATCGTGCAGCTCGGAGCACCAACAGTGCCCCAACACCCATCGCCACCACCCTCAGGACCACCCCCTGTAGAAAGTAGATGAGGGAGACTGAATAGTAAACATAAATAGAAAGTTTATTATCAACAGCTCCACACCAGATGTGGTGCGTGGGTAAGGAAAGAAATCTCAGGAATGACAGTTGGTAGTTGGAGAAGGACAAGTGGGAGAGTGGAATGTTGGGGAGCCAATGGGAAAGGAGAGGGGACAATGGGAACTCTCGCGCAGGAGAGGTGGATTGTCACCGTCACGCGCAAGGAGCACGAGAGGGTTGCAGAACTAGCATACAACACATCTTCCTCTCTTGAATGTTTAACAAATAATTCACATAATGTGATATTACATAAACATTAACGTATGTTTAACAATGCACTTTTAGTCACAAACAAAGTCCTCATAGCGTTTGGGTTTACTGATGGTTCTCCCAAACCTTCCCATGACCAAGTGGGGATCGGGAACACTTTCAGTGTCCAAGTGAGGATCAATACTAGTTCTACCGAACCTACCACTGAAGCTATGTCTGTCAGACATGACTTCAGAGTCAGAGTGTGAGTCACCGTAACAACTCCGATTGGGTATCGGAGCACGAGGACTGACATCAACAGACTGGTCTGATGAGTGACAATCAGCGGAGTCAGTGATAGGTGGGAGAACGTGTGAAATCTCGTTTCTGGGCATGCAACCATGTTCTGAACTGGTGATATCAAAATCAACCCACAGATCTTTGCAATAAGTATTATGTTGAAGTTGATTGAGTACATTGGCTACATGATGATATCTGGCCAATCTGCTCATGTGCCACACTTTCCCATCACTGAGTCTAGCCGCATTGTTATAAAGTTCATCGATGTGAAGAGGAGCGGTGAATCTGCTTTCTCCTTTTCTCACTTTCTTTTCTAGGCAAACTTTTACAAGATCGCCCACTTTAAATGAGTGTTCTTTAGCACCATGTTTGGAATCAAACCATTCTTTGTAGTATTTTTGCGCCTCAATTATGTTATTTCTGATGACATCTGGTGACCATTCTAGTTGTTTGGAAGTAGGCATCCAACCTAGGTCTATACTCAGGGGCTGTCTGCTTCTCATGAGAACAAATGGTGCATTACGGGTGCTGGCACAAGGAGAGATCCTGAAAGCCCAGATGAGTTTGAACACTTCTTCTTCCAAGTTAAGGTTAGCATTTCTTGACAGCTGTATGTGTCCTTTCAAGACTCGGTTGAAGCGTTCGGTGAGGCCATTTCCTTCTGGATGGTATAATGAGGTGGTGTGGTGGGTGATGCAATTTCTCTCAAGGAATGACTTAAATGCTTCAGAGGAAAATTGTGGACTATTCTCAGTGAGCTCATATTTGGGTAATCCTTCACTCAAGAACAGCTTGTCCAAGAAGGAGATGACTGTTGAGCTGTCTATTTCTGAGACAATTTCAATTTCAGGCCACTTGGAGAAATGATCAATGACCACCAAAATATACTTGATCTCTCCATCATGTCCTTCAATGGGTCCAGCGATGTCCAGGCCTAATTTCTCCCAAGCCATCATGGGAGGTTTAAGAGGAAAGAGAGAAACCTTGGATGTTTTAAGGGTTTTATCCGAATCACAGCATTCTACACAGTTTCTTATCTGGATTTCAATTTGCTTGTCAATACCAGGCCACCAGTAACTGGTTCTGACTCTTTGCTTAGTTTTTGAAATGCCAAGGTGACCAATGTGGCAAAGTTTAAGAATTTTGTTTCTGAGTGTGATGGGGGCTATGGCTTTGCCAATCCTGTACAACACACCATTTTCCCAACTAAGTTAATTTCTTATTTCCCAATAAACTTTGGCATTATCGTGAAAATGGCGTTTCTCAGGCCAAGAGGTGTTGACGAATTTGCATACGTCTTGGAGTGTGGAATCGCAAGACATGTGTTGTTCCCATTCTCCCGCAGATTCCATCGAGATCCGTGTTGAAAAGTAGGGCCACTTTTTCATCATCCTCTAGTGTATCCATATTCTCATTGTGTGGAAGAGGTAGTCTGCTAAGGAAGTCATCAACTTTGGTTTTGATTCCAGGCCAATATTCTGCTGTGTAGTTGTAATCCAGCAATTTGATAGACATTTTACTTAGCCGTGGTGAAGCATTTTGCAAACCGGAGGCAGAAATGATTTTAATTAAGGGTTTGTGTTCTGTGCGTAGATGTACATTGTATCCCCAAATGTATGCTCTGAAGAAATTGAGCGCCCATGAACAGGCCAGCATCTCACGTTCGATCACTGAGTATTTCTCCTCAGCAGGGGTGAGCGATCTCGAAGCAAAGGCCACAACCCATTCATGGTTCAAAGTATCCTTCTGTGCTAGCACAGCACCCAGTCCTTTGTTGCTAGCATCAGTGGTTACAAAGATTTCAGCTTTAGGGTCAAATCCTTTGAGAAAGGGTGCGTCACTGATTTCCTTTTTGGTTGTTTCAAAGGTATTCTGACATTTCAGGGACCATTCAAATATTGTTCTATTTTTTAGTAATTGTCTTAAACTGTACATTTTCTCTGAAAAATTTCTAATGAATTTCGAGTAATATTCAGTTAAACCGAGAAAGGCTCTAACATCTTCTTTACTGGATGGACAGGGAGCATTGAGAATGGCATCCATTAAACCTTGTTTTGGTTTGATACCATTGTGGCTAATAGTGTGCCCAAGATATTCCACTTTGTTCTGGGATAGTTTACATTTGTCTAACTCAACAGTTAGTCCATGCATTTTTAGTTTGTTAAAAACCTGCCTAAGGCGTGTGTCATGTTCCAATTGGTTGCTGCCCATGACCAGGATGTCGTCTTGGAAAAACATGATACCATCAACGCCTTCAAAGATAGAAGTCATAACCCTTTGGAAAAGAGCTGCGGCTGAGGCTAAACCAAACGGTACTCTGGTGAAACGGTAACAACCAAATGGGGTAATAAATGTGGTGTATTTCTTGCTGTCCGCATGCAGGGGAATTTGGTGTACGCGGATTTTAAGTCTATAATGGAAAAAACACACATATCATTGGTGGCATTGAACATCTCACAAATACGAGGTAGCGGGTACTGATCAACAATAATATTTTTGTTAAGATCCCTAAGGTCGATGCAAAGTCTAATTTTCCCATTGGGACGTTTGACCACTACTAAGGGAGAAACCCACTCCGCAGACTCAACTTCTTCAATTATTCCATCTTTGACTAGTCTGTTCAGTTCGAGTTGAACATCATTTCTTACCGAAACTGGTAAATGTCTTACCTTGTGAATGCATGGGATGGCTGAGTCTTTCAGTTCAATTTTATGTTGAAAACTGTTAAGGAGACCTACTTTACCGGAGAACACTTCTGGAAAATCTTTATGGATGGTATGTTTACATGACTCATCAACCGACAAAACAGGGTCAGCACTATTGGGGTTGAGGATAATGCCAATAGTGCTGACCCACGCGCAAGGAGCACAAGAAGGTTGCAGAACTAGAATACAACACCCCCCCGGCAAAGAAATGCCACATCAACTGCACAAAATCATGTACCAAAGAATCCGCCTGATGTCGCACACTCACATTTGGTAACATGCATGTGTTGTCACAAAAATGAGCATCACACAAACACCTTCAAATTACCAAACAAAAATGTCTTTAAAACAACTCATTGATGAAGACACATGGTGGCTCTCCTCGGGACAATCTGTAGGTCATGGCCTGCAAGACAAAAAAACAGATAAAAAGGTGTGTCAGGCGCTCACCAATGGACAGAGAGAGAGAGCGTAGGAGAGAGAGAGATACAGAGAGAGAGGAATAGAGAGAGAAAGACGGAACGAGAGGAGGAAAGCGAGAGAGAAAAACAGAAAGAGAGGGAGAGAGAGAAAGACGGAAAGAGAGGGATGGAGAGAGGGAGGGAAAATAATGAAAAGAGAGAGGAAGACGGAACAAGAGGTGGAGAGAGACACAGAGAAAAGAAGAGAGGGACAGGGAGAGAGAGTGCCGACACTGTGCACCCAGGCCTCACTGCTCACCTGCTGCCACTAGTGTGTCACCAACCACGTGCCAGTATGTAGTGCAGTTCACCGGTTCCCTCATTTGAAACAGATCCCTCATCTGTAACAGAGTCCAGATACATGAATATCAAAGTACATACAATTGTACACACCGTCATCGCCTCTCCGCCCTGAGCACCCAGGCAGCTGCACCCCAGCCCCTCACAGCACCCAGAGGTGCATGCCTGCCCCAGCGCACCCAGGCAGCTACACCCCAGCCCCTCTGGCTGCCCAGCGGTGCATGACCGCCCCTGCGCACCCAGGCCACTGCTCACCTTCACCAATGGTGTGTCACAAAGAGGACCCAGCAGGTGCCGGTGCAAGCCCCAAGCCTGGGGCCCGCGGACATGGCACCCTCCACATCATGCAGCCCCGCTCAGCGGACCATCAAGTCTCACATTTTATTCTGGGTCTTGACTTCGCTATGGCAGAGGACATACCAGTGCACACTGCATCATTGCAGGCTTCACACCCTCTCAGCACTTGTGGTGCCACTAACTCTGTGACCCGCGAGGGAATGCCACGTGGTGGTAGGCATGCACTGCTCGCTGGCTCAGGCCTACACTGTGGTCTGATTCAGAAAAGGGGGTGGTGATGAACAGAGTGTCTGAATTAAGCAGACCACTCTTACCCAGTCCAAAGATCAGGGCTTGATCCATCACCGTTTTTTAGCTCACTGCACCATCCCAGCTCAGAACCTGGCTATATGCAAATTAGTCTGTTCCTGTCCCAGTGCATGATGGGAACAGGGCAAACCAAACTACCAAGCCAATTCTTATACTGGGAAGGAAACAAGCTTCCGGGGACCGGTTTCTGGCATTTCAGCCGTCGTCGGCCCGGCTTGCTTGAATCCTGATGGTGCAATGAGCAAGGGACTCACATCTGAGTATACCCTTCCACGCTTATGGTGGACAAAATGATTCAGTAAAGGGGGTGGTGATGAACAGAGTGTCTGAATTAAGCAGACCACTCTTACCCAGTCCAAAGATCAGGGCTTGATCCATCACCGTTTTTAGCTCACTGCACCATCCCAGCTCAGAACCTGGCTATATGCAAATTAGTCTGTTCCTGTCCCAGTGCATGATGGGAACAGGGCAAACCAAACTACCAAGCCAATTCTTATACTGGGAAGGAAACAAGCTTCCGGGGACCGGTTTCTGGCATTTCAGCCGTCGTCGGCCCGGCTTGCTTGAATCCTGATGGTGCAATGACCAAGGGACTCACATCTGAGTATACCCTTCCACGCTTATGGTGGACAAAATGATTCAGAAAAGGGGGTGGTGATGAACAGAGTGTCTGAATTAAGCATACCACTCTTACCCAGTCCAAAGATCAGGGCTTGATCCATCACCGTTTTTTAGCTCACTGCACCATCCCAGCTCAGAACCTGGCTATATGCAAATTAGTCTGTTCCTGTCCCAGTGCATGATGGGAACAGGGCAAACCAAACTACCAAGCCAATTCTTATACTGGGAAGGAAACAAGCTTCCGGGGACCGGTTTCTGGCATTTCAGCCGTCGTCGGCCCGGCTTGCTTGAAACCTGATGGTGCAATGAGCAAGGGACTCACATCTGAGTATACCCTTCCACGCTTATGGTGGACAAAATGATTCAGAAAAGGGGGTGGTGATGAACAGAGTGTCAGAATTAAGCAGACCACTCTTACCCAGTCCAAAGATCAGGGCTTGATCCATCACCGTTTTTTAGCTCACTGCACCATCCCAGCTCAGAACCTGGCTATATGCAAATTAGTCTGTTCCTGTCCCAGTGCATGATGGGAACAGGGCAAACCAAACTACCAAGCCAATTCTTATACTGGGAAGGAAACAAGCTTCCGGGGACCGGTTTCTGGCATTTCAGCCGCCGTCGGCCCGGCTTGCTTGAATCCTGATGGTGCAATGAGCAAGGGACTCACATCTGAGTATACCCTTCCACGCTTATGGTGGACAAAATGATTTAGAAAAGGGGGTGGTGATGAACAGAGTGTCTGAATTAAGCAGACCACTCTTACCCAGTC
Organism: Lissotriton helveticus; assembly: GCF_964261635.1. Taxonomy (NCBI): domain Eukaryota; kingdom Metazoa; phylum Chordata; class Amphibia; order Caudata; family Salamandridae; genus Lissotriton; species Lissotriton helveticus. The sequence continues at coordinate 1,512,519,144 of NC_136061.1, read as the reverse complement.
CAAAGATCAGGGCTTGATCCATCCCCGTTTTTTAGCTCACTGCACCATCCCAGCTCAGAACCTGGCTATATGCAAATTAGTCTGTTCCTGTCCCAGTGCATGATGGGAACAGGGCAAACCAAACTACCAAGCCAATTCCTATACTGGGAAGGAAACAAGCTTCCGGGGACCGGTTTCTGGCATTTCAGCCGTCGTCGGCCCGGCTTGCTTGAATCCTGATGGTGCAATGAGCAAGGGACTCACATCTGAGTATACCCTTCCAACACTGTGGTCTAGCAGGCCTCACAACGATTGTCACCAGACCGGACCACCAGGACGGGGCATCATCGCAGGCTGCACACCCGCTCAGCACTTAAGGTGCCCCTACCTCATTGCACCGAAAGACACCATCCCGTGGCGGTGTGCCTGTGCCGGCTTCAGTGTATCCAGTGCCACCAAATCTGAGCCCTGAAAGACATGGATCCTCTATGATTGAGTATCGTGGTGCAATGTGATGTTGCAGGGCCCTAGGCCCTCATGCCTACATTAACACCACATGGATACACCCAGATAGAGAGTGGAAATGGCATCGAGCACGTGCTCCCAGCCCTTTTTATTGGCAGGTTGTTCACATGTCCTGTGAAGCATTTTGATGGATGGGTGTGGTGTGGGTGTAAACCAGCCGTGAGGATGTGCCTGTGGCATGTTGACAACTAGACCTGTGATCGGCTGATCATCACAGGGAAGCCCTGGGACATGTAGCGTTGTCGTCCACCCCTGTAACCATAAGCGGAGTGGGCTGGCCGGGCGTATGCCAGTCCAGCATAAGGTTTGAGCAATGACCCCAGGGCTCTGTGCGTGGTTCCGTACCGGGCTGGACAAGGAAGTAACTTAATGCGTGTGTCCCTGTTGTTGTGTCGGCGCCATCCGGACCGCATTTGGTAATGTGTCATCCTGTGACCCAAGTCCAACGACATGAGCAACATGGACGTAAGGGGGAATCACTGACCCTACATCCATCCATATTTCTAAACTTGAAAGATCAAAGACATGACACATCTGTTTGATTATGAATATTTAATGCACATTCAGTGGAGTGTTGCAGCTGGAGCAGTACAGGGTCAAACAAACCCCACTTTACAATGTAGGCCTGTGGAGGGCCAGCCAGAGTCCTTCAGGGAATGACAAGTCCAAAGGAAGAGGATGAGTTCAGTCCGCAATCTGAATGCTGTGTCATTGGCGATCAAATAGGATATGGCAATCCATGTTGAAGTCCAAGGTGAGTGTCGAAGAGTGTATTGGGGGAGAGTGGAAAGTGATGATGTAGAGGGCAGAGAACCAAGCAAAAATAGGCCAAATTGCCAAAATGAATGCTACAGTTTTCTTCTTACAGTAAGGTGGTTTCATCTGCTTCTTCGTCCTCTGCTGTTTCATGTGTCTTAGGTGTGGGTGGTGGTGTTCTGTCTCCAGCTCTGTGTGTCAGTGGCACCTCAGGGGCCGGAGGTGGAAGGTCTGCCACATTGTGTGGCACTGACACTTCAGGGGACAGAGATGTGGATGTAGTGGCAGCAGCAGCATGCATCAGCCCCAGGCCTTGTGGCAGCAATGCCATGAGGATGGTCCTGAGGTCTTTGAGGAACCCAGCTACCTCTCACTGGTGTGCAGCTGCGTCAGCCGCTCTTTCCTCCTGCGTCCGCTCTATGGTCTCCATTGACCTCTGCATGTGTCCCAACTCCCGGGTGACATCGCGAGAGCAACTCTGACTGGTAGTAGTTCTAGTCTCTGAGTCAGGGCTCCAGCAATGACAGCCATGGTCTGTTGGAGAGCATTTAGCTGACTGTGGGTGTCTGTTAGGGACTGTGAGTGGTCCCTGATGGGATTTAGACACCCACGTATGGCATCTAGTTTGGCTGCCAGGTGGTTGAAGCCCAACTGCACCTGTTCAACCAGATTCTCCTGGCACCCCAACACATGGCATTGGAAGGCCATAGGTTCTTCGTGGGGGTCCTGGGAGGCAGCCGTGGTGGTGGGTGCTGCCTGCTGTGTGGTCTCTGCAGGGAGTGGGGTCTCCTTGTAGCAGCTGGGCTGCCCTGCTCCTGGAGGTGGGCTGCGGAGGCTCTCCACGAGCTGTTGGATGGCGTCAAAGTCAAAGCTGTCCTCTTCGTCATCAGAGAAGAGAGGTTCGGGCTGCTCTGCAGGATGTGTTGGTTCTCCCTCTGCAATGTAAAGGGGAGATGCAGTTTAACTCTGTGTTCAGATATATGTTATCGCATTGTGCATATTTTCATACAGACTGCATGACTGTGTACATTGTGGCTGTTTGGGAGGAGCTGTCTATTTGATGGGGGACTGTGGACATTTCGGCAACATAACGGATGTGTGTTTGTACTTGTACAATATAGACTCACATTTCCCTGCAATGCCAAATGTAATTGGCCAGTTTCTACACACAAGCGGCACCAGTTGTGTGCTGTGTTCTGATGTGGACGTGTTGCTGTTTGTACCACATTGTTGTCAATGTTGATGTGCTATGCATGTAATGTGCTGCATTTCAGGGGAGTCGCCCCTGCAGCACTGAATTTGGTGCCCCTTATCCCTTTCATGCTGTGTGCCTTTGCCTTCTGTGCTTATACAGTGCTGGGACGTTGCATACTTGGGTATATAGGTCTCTTGGTGGGAGTTGGGGGCTGGGGCATTGTTGTCCGCAGATGTGCTCTACTTAATTGTACATGTGTGCCATTGTGCCCATCTCCCCCCATACTCCCCAGTCCCTGGTCGTTACTCACCCTGGTGCTGTTGTGTCCGGTCATGTTGAGCAGCGTCTGGTCCCCCAACTCCTGCCACCGTCTCCCCACTGATGACTGATGGCACCATTTCCTCCATCTCGTCCAGGTCCTCCTGTGGTTCAGGACTTCCACCTCCAGTCTGCATTGCTGCCTTCCGATTATTGCAAGTTTCACCTTGGTTTTGCACTTGACATCATTCCAGCACCTCTTGACCTCTTCCATTGTCCTCTTCAGCACTCTGACTGCATTCACCTTGTCCACAATGGACTGCCATAGTCCTTTTTTTGTTGCTAATGACACAATGGAGGTGACGAACAGTTGCTGATGGTGTTCTATCACCTCCTTTATCAGGATCCTATTTTTCTGAGGACTGAACCACTTCTTCCTACTCTTCTTCTCCTTGGCCTTCCCTTACCCAGAGGTCCCAGGCTGGTCCTCCGGGGGGCTTGTGGGGTTCAGGTTGTCCTACGTACTTGCTCCGGCAACATCCATTGTGCTTCTCTGTTGTTTGGCATTTGTTTGTCTGTTTTTTCTTCTTTTATGGTGATTTTACCAGCCTGACGTGGGTGAATTGCAGGCCTGACGCTGGTTTTCACAGATTTTTGTATCGCAATCGGCCTCACCGCAACTTTTCTTACCTTCATGTTTCGCATTTTTGCAGCGTTGCGTTGACTTCATCACATACATTTGATGCGTTATCATGCGCTTATCGCATGGTACCGCCGAGTTGTGAATACTTAGTTCACACAGCGCTATTTTACAGCAGTAGAGTGCGATATGAAGAGTTGTGTTCAGCTCAATTTGCGGTAATTATCACACGTTCTTGCAAATATCCTGTTGTGAACGTATCTAGGACCCTATTTTAAATATTCCCGATATATACCCTTGTGTGGTTATAACAAATCATATCCTTATAAAGGCATAAAAATCATATCCATATTTAGTCATAGCCAATGCAGTCCAAATATGGCAAGGCTACTCCCATAGACTCCTAGAAAGTACAACGCGTTCTTAAAACAAACCAAGCCTCCAGCAGCCCGGGAATTCCCCCTGCTTCTGTTTTGATTTGTCCAAGAACTCCTGGAGTCCTGAAAGAACTGCAAGTTCTTAGTGACGTCTTATGTTCAACCTTACGTCAAACTCGGCACCTTCCAGGTATAAACATACCAGCATCTGCCTTAGCAAACACGTGGTGGTTTGGAGCAGATCGGCTATCTACTTACCCGACGCCCTGCTAAAACAAGTCCCCTTGACACACTGAGAGAGACGCTGTCTTTTCTCCTGCTGAGAAATCCAGCTCCAGTGTTTCCAGTCACCCTTGCGGGTTGCTGGGAGATCGAGTCCTGAGAAAGAGATACAAGACCTCCATCATTTTATAACCAAGGTACGGAGCTGATTAGACCCTTAGAGAATTCTTGATTCCGATTCTTGGCAAAACTATCTTAACTAAACCTATATCTCACTGACTCCTTCCCACATACTAGGCTTAGGTTAGGTACACCGGGGTAGGCGTATTTTAAAAACACCAGTTGAGTACGTTTAGTCAACTTTTATCATTGTATGTAATTTATCCGTTTTAAGTATCTTAAATGCTTTTACAGTATTATTTCATAATACTCCTTTTACTGTACGCACTTTACTTTATGACAAGTATTGCAATTGTGGCAATTCACGTCTCTTGCATGAGAAAGAAGACTGCTCAATAAATAACCTCATTTATTGAAAACGCCCCTCTCTCTATTTCTCTGCACTCCTGGTGAAACTAAGCATGCACGATTGACTGAGTGAAATAACTGCCTATTGTTTCCGTGACTCTGGAGATATACTCCTTATTCTGGAGGGAGCAAAGTTGTTATGTGTATGCGGTTGTCAGAAACTAATCCCTTCTTGTCTATTCAGGAGAGTTAACACCTTCTTGTTTACTCGAGAAAGTTTCTAGTGACCTCTGAGCTAGCTGGCATTCATAATTGAGTCTAACATATTCAATAGAGACCTAGTCGACCTCAGTCCTACGTCTAAACTATCGTTTATGTTATTCCAATGCGCAGAGCCTATTGGAAATATAGGAACTACACTACAATCCCCCTTTGTTATTTGGTACACTCCTAGTGTTCATACCACCTGGGTGCTTTTGTTTCTAAGCGTTCTCAGTTTTCAGATCTAGGCTTTGACACCACTGCTGTCAAATCAGACCAATTGCAATGTAGCATGATCTTTGGTCCCAATTTCAGTCATTGGCTTGTTTTAACCAGCCTCTTTCGGCCACAAGCTTGAGATTTGTCTAACACATCTTGGCTTATATATTACCTACTGCTATGGATGGTTTGGATATAACCTCCGCCTCCACATCCTTCACATTCGCCTTCTGACTGACGTCACCTGGTTCATAACCAGTTACTGTTGAATGAGGTTAAAACACTGTTCTGTTTAACCTTAACTTCTGCAAATCTGTCACCTTTAGTGGGGAGTTGGGTGGGGGAGGGGAGAGATGGAGAGCAGAAGAAACAAAGCAGAGAAAGGGGGCATCAAAGACAGCTGATAAGGGTTTAATCCACCACCATTCTTTAGCTCACTCAGCCACCCCAGTTCAGACATGGCCATATGCAAATCAGTCTGACCCTGTGCCTCATGGGAACAGTCCAGCCCGAACTGCCAAGCCATGTCTTCCCTGGACCGGAAACAAGCATCCTGGGAGCGGTTTCGGATTCATAATCCTCATCAGCCAGGCTATCTTGAATCCAGTGGCCAAGTGAGCAAGGGACTCACGTCTGAGCATACCCTGCCACACTTAGGGCGAACAAAGCGATACAAATGGGGATGATGGACGGAGCATTTGAGCAAATCAAACACTCACCCCCAGTCAACTGATCTGGGTTTAATCCATCACCATTCTTTAGCTCACTCAGCCACTCCAGTTCAGACATGGCCATATGCAAATCAGTCTGACCCTGTGCCTCATTGGAACAGTCCAGCCCGAACTGCCAAGCCATGTCTTCCCTGGACTGGAAACAAGCATCCTGGGACCGATTTCGGATTCATAATCCTCATCAGCCAGGCTATTTTGAATCCAGTGGCCAAGTGAGCAAGGGACTCACATCTGAGCATAGCCTGCCACACTTAGGGTGAACAAAGCGATATAAAAGGGGATGATGGACGGAGCGTTTGAGCAAATCAAACACTCACCCCCAGTCAACTGATCTGGGTTTAATCCATCACCATTCTTTAGCTCACTGATTAATGGAACAAATGAAGACGCGTTGCCAGAATAGTATTTGCTCTCCACATAACCTCAATCTTCAAATTGGAATAAACGTTTGGTATGCCAGTTATTTCTTTTAACACAGATCGTGCACAACTTATTCAAGTACTTACATTTATAATGACAGCAGAATAATTAAATGCGCTCATTAACAAACTATATTAAAAAACGTTAGCAATAATTCTACATCTATTTATAACATGAACAATTAAATATATACTAAAATATATAAAAATAATTTAAAAATGATATTATTATTGACAATTATATTTTTGCAAGCGATATTAACAACACAGATATTTTTAACATCAATTTTAACAACATAGATATTTTTGTAAACGATATTAACAACATAGATATTTTTTTCATCAATTTTTCTTACCTTAGAAAATTTATATTCTTGTCAATGATATTCCTGCATCACAATATTTGTAGGTCATGATATTAAAAATTCAATATTTCTGTATCTTGATTTTTTTACTCAATATTTTGTCTAAATACCCAATATACATTTCCTTATATATCCCGTAGGAAAGTGGAATATTATGTGGTATGGCTGGGTGGCCTTACCTTGTAAAATTATCACAACACCCCATAGATGGTCCTTGGATTCCCACTAATAAATCCTAACCTCAGTCCTGGTAAAGTGGCAAAGAGCAGTCAAGCTTTACTAGAGCAACATGTGTTAAGCATTTCAGAGTACCAACATGGACGATATGTCATTGACACGACTCAAAAGAAAGCCAACACCAATTTATAACAATAGAGTGTATTTTTAGCTTAATTTAGACATCAAAATGAATGCAATATCATACATATAACCTGAGTTATAGATTTTTGAAACAAGATTAAATCAGTGCAGTAAAATTCATTGACAAAATAACATTGAAGTCAACGGCAAAATCCACTGGTGACAATCGGTCACTTGCAGGTCGTGTTACTTGGAACCCTTATAGAGGTACGGTCATGTGGGCCCCAAGACCAGGTAACAACAGTACGATCAATTTTACCTAGCCCGTGGAGTCCGGGTGCAGCGTTGTCCCAGCTGTCCTTGGCAATGAACAGTAGTAGCGGGTGGTTCTGTTTTTAACGCTTACACCGGGCTGCAGGAAACAAAATGCAAAAGCACAACAGGTCACATCTGCTGACTTTGGATAATGGTTGCACAAAGTTCTCTGCAGCTGTGGTTTCGAGTGTGGGGGAGACAGATAATAGACTGGTTACCAACAAGCCTAAGCAGCGGTAAGCACAACAAAAAGCTTTGGGATCTTCACTGGCTCCGGGGGAGTAATGTAGAAGCCTGTGATGTTGGGGCAGGTGAGACTACAACATTTACATTTACATTTATATTTACATTTACATTCTTAATGCACTGGACCACCTGGATTTGGATGATCTCTTGGAGGGCCAGGTGGCCAGTGATTCTTTAGAAACGGTGAGCGCTTTTACCTGCAGTTTGCAGGGACTAGTGCCACTAGTCATGGGGTGACTGAGGTGCTTCTGGCTTCCACAAGGTTCCTTCTCTTCAGGAGGGTTGAGTTTTGGCAAGGACAAGGATCGTTCACTTAGTTCCAAGGCTGTTGCTTCGGGGACAAAGTATCCCTCTTTTGCTTTTAGCTGGTGGGAAAAGTCCTGTTGCCGGCGACAATGGTCTCCTCTTAGCCCTTCCTTGAAGTAAGTGGTTCAGAACTGAGGTTCTGGTGTCAGGAGTCCCTTAAATCCTAGGTTTGAGGGAGTTAGGGGTGTGGGAGCTAGTGGCCAGTGGGAAGCTAGTCCCTGCAGCTAGTCCACTCCTGAGGTGACCATATCCTGTGGTGTAGGTCACCTTTTCTAACCTGAACCCACTATTTCTGCCCTTCTAAAGATGACAGAATTCAATTTTAAATGTACAGGTCAGGCTGGCCACCCTAGAGGTGTGGCCAGCCTACCTGGGGCTGTTCATCTCCTGCATAGCTAATATCCTACTTGGCCCAGGTGTAAGCACACCTGGGTCAAGAGAAGGGCTGTTTCCTCCTTAGGATGACAGGCCAGATGCATATCAGAGGTGGTGTAGCCTTTGAAGCTCACCACTATAAAGTGCCAGTTCGCTAGCCATCTGGGGAGGATGGAGATGAGACATCCTTCCTGTCCAGCTTTTTTCTCTGACTCCTGGGGTGATCAAACTGCTGGGCAGGAGGGCAGAAGGTGCAGGAAAGCATGGGCTGTTCAGCCAGACCACAGTAAAGCTTGGGGCAGCCAGGGGGTAACTGCTAAGGTGCCCTCTAGGTGCATGCCACGTCACCCAGGGCACATGATTTGTATCAGGGGTGAGAAGGCACATTGTTCGATACCAAACATGACTTATTTTAGTGGTACCATCACTGAGCTGTCCATCTCGAGTGTGCCCAGTTGGCAGTCCATGTTGTTCAGTGGACCACTAACACACATAATGGTTTTCAAAGGGGAGTCAACTTGAAAGTATGACAAGCGGTTTGTGTGTCAAAAAGAGTTGCACAGCCTTATTCACATTTGTGTTCAAGTAATCCACGTAATCAATAGTACTTTACAGTTCATCCATTTTATTCAAATAGTATAACAGTCCTTTTTCATCACGTCAAAGGTACATAGTTCCATTGTTTCATGCGTTTTTAATGCTCCAAAATTGCCCAACCGGGCCTATTCATAGGCTTGTACTGAAACTAGATTCCTACATCACGATAAAATCCACCCAATGCATTTCGGTCCTCCTGGACCTTCGTCAGGGGTATCTATGATAATTTAAAAATATGCATCAACTACATGCAATGAAAAGATAAAGAAATATAACCAACATAAGTTAGCTAAGCGCGGGATGATGCACTGGGAGGGTTTAGGGAGGTGCACAAACAGTTTGGAGGATGGTGTTAAAGGTCACGTGTTTTCAAAGGTTTACAGGTGGGGAAGTGAACGCGTAGTTAAAAGCAGTGGCGCGCGGTGATTCAGATTAGACTGACCCTGAAGCAGGAGTGAGGCAGTCACGCTGTTCAAGAGATTCAGCATGTTAAATACTGGTAGGAAGAAGGGAGTAAAATGGCTATTGGAAAGTGGTGCAAGAAAGAGGGGTCAGAGCTTTGCCATTTATGCAGGTATTCACACGAGGGTGACACATTTTTTCTTTGAGTAGAGGTCGCAACAAATGGGGTATAGTTAAGGGGGCACAGACTTGTTTAAATAAAGGGCGCATTATTTATTTTGGTTATATTTCTTTTTCTTTTCATTGCATGTAGTTGATGCATATATTTAAATTATCATAGATACCCCTGATGAAGGTCCAGGAGGACCGAAATGCATTTGGTGGATTTTATCCTGATGGAGGAATCTAGTTTCAGTACAAGCTTACGAATAGGCCCGGAAGGGCAATTCTGGAGCATTAAAAACGCATGAAACAATGGAACTATGTACCTTTGACGTGATGAAAAGGACTGTTAAACTATGGGAATAAAATGGATGAACTGTAAAGTACTATTGATTACGCGGATTACTTGAATACAAATGTGAATAAGGCTGTGCAACTCTTTTTGACACGCAAACCGCTTGTCATACTTTCAAGTTGATTTCTTTACATGCGCAATAGGGACAGAGCGCATTTTGAGTGAATGCACGCCAAATGTGAAAAACATGGACAATAAGTGACTGAATTTAAGAAGGGTGTGCTTCAGGTCTATCACAATGTATATCTTTCAAGGGGAAGTGCCACTATAGGGATATATAGGCTTGCACTTATATGTACATACCTTAAACATAATGCACCCTGCCTCCTGGGCTGAGGAATTCTAAGAAAAATCAGTGGTTCCTGTGGAATAGATACTCAATAATGAATTTAGAAAACAAAGCGTAACTCGCGTATAAAAACAGGGGTTATGTGAGATGTCAGATAGAAAGAAATGCAGATACACCGATATGTTTGTTCAATAAGTTATATTGAAAAAATATATAAAGTTATGATACATATAATGACAAGTATTTACAGTTGTATAAAGTGTCCCAAGTGAAAACTAAGAACCAAAGCATTAAGATAACATTTGTGAAAAAGGTTTTAGTGCAAGGTGTCAGATAGATTTTTGTTCATAAAAGCGACCACTTTCTTTTATCAATTTGCATAACATCTATACAGTCATAGAGTGCTATTTTCAAAGGTTCGCTTTTCTTAATTGTCGACGGTGTTTCAACCCTAATATGGATATAGGGTCTCTTCAGGACCTACGGTGTGGGGGACATCTGGTTCTCAGAATTGCTACAATACTGGTGATGTGCGTACAAAACCGAGTGTAGGTGAAATTAAAAGTTACTCACTAGGTAACTGTAACCCGGGTACGGGGTCTCGCCGGGAAGAGGGACCCCCTTTAATGATGTCCGACCCCCCCTCTTGTCTCCACAGCCTCCCCAAAATCCTGGATGGTCGGCACTTGAAAAGTATAGTTGCGACGAGGAGGATGAAGACGGATGGGGGCCCTTTAAGTGGACTGAGACCCTGATGGAGGAGGAGCCTCGCGAGCAGGTAAAAGGAGGCACCGACAGTCCACAGGTGTGTTACTACACCGGAGGAGCGGACAGAGTGCAGGAGAGCGGAGAGGCGGGAAGCAGCGAGACGGACTGGAGAGGAGGAGAGAGGTGGTTGCAGGAAGAGGAGTGGAGCGGAGGCGAGAGGTGGTTGAGTGAGGAGAACATTGCGGAAACAGAGAACACGGAAACAAGGCGGCAGCTACCGGAGACGGTGGATCAAGAATCAACGAAAGCGGAGACCGCAGCCGAGAGCGCCGGGAGAGAAGAGACGGGATCAGCAAAGCCTGTAGGCCAACCCCACGAGCCGCCCAGCCGTACGCCAGGAGGGGTACGGCTAGCCGAGGTACGTGAACGGTTCCTGGGGTGGTGGAGGCGGAAAGGCCGACAACTTACTTAGTTTAACGGTCGTACAGACCACCAGTTCCCCCTGTTTGATCGGGCACGATAACTGCACAATCACGAGTCTTGGTAACCGAGCACCGTGTGTTCCCCCCACGTCCCTCACACCCCCCTTCCCCACTCAAATACCGTTCTTGTCAGACCGAAGCATTTACTTGTCCTTTCTTCTCTTTCCCTTCTCGGCGGACGGCGAGGGCGAGCACTACGGAGCCTCCAGAGCCCAGCAGTAGGAGGAGGAGCCCCGTCCGGAGGAAGGAGGAGGGAGTGCTTCGAAAGACCCGTCAGGAAAGGAGCCGATCCCCCAGAAAGGGCGCCACAAGAAAAACCTGTACAGATGACCTGTATGCGAAAATAAAATCTTCTACTACTAGGACACGTCTCCTTCCTATTACTAGCCCCGCCGTAACAGTAACCCAGCCGGGTTCCCTATTAAGGGCGTTTATCTAGCAATTCCAGTGGAATGCACAGTGGCTGTCCTTTTATTTACAGAAACTCCAATTCAGTGCGAAGTAGGGTTCCTATCTGCAACACATTGATTCCTTTGCCCAAAATGGGTACGCAGTGGCAATGACCGCGTGTTTCCGAGTGATTTCTTTTATGTTTTTATCCGGTGTCGGACCGCATCCGTCAGTCCTCCAGTTGGTCATTGCACCAACTCGAGGACTGACGGAATTGGTTTAGCAGCATTTGAATGTGATGGCTAGGGCACCTTTTCTCGTTTATTTCAGCCCTGTCCAGCTGCTTAGGGCCAAACCCCTTGTTGCTATTACGCTTATATATATTAAAGGGAGTTTAGGTGATTGTGCCACATGCGGTGGGGGCACAGTTGAGTTTGAGTAGTTTACACTGATCCTGCAGTTGGCAATGACAGGCCTGCTGTCAGAAGATTGCATGGGTTGCCAGGGTGGCACAATCTCATGCTGCAGCACTGTGGACCCCTTTACTGCAGCCCTGGGGACCCCTATACCACCAATGTCCTGGGTACCCATGACACCATATATTAGAGACTTATAAGGGGGTAAAGATTTTGGCAATTTGGGAGTACTAAATCGAACATAACAGTTTTAGGAGAGAGCACAGGCACCGGGGTCTGGGCAGGAGACTCCGGTGTACTATCAGAGTCATAACCATCAGCATTTAGGCACAAAATGGGGGTGACCATACATACGAGGCACCTTACTACATACCCAGATTTGTGCAGATGATTCAGTGCTCAGACAGTTAACAAGTATATACAACAACATACAACCTTGGGATCTGTTTGGTGTCTTGTTCTATGTTGTTGTATAAATAATGTCTGAGCACTGCGTCATCTGCACTAATTTGTATTTATCAGTAAATATATATTGCCCTTATACTACAGATGTGAAAACAATCATCATAAAAGATATTGTGTCCTGTACCCTTTTTAATAACATTGGGCATTATACAAGTTAGTAATTGAGTGTTCACAATTTTAAAACAAAGGTAGAAGTGTCAGTGAATGAGTCCCACAGGATATTTGTGTGGCTTTACTTTAGGGAACTTAGGCAATATTTCCCCAACATGTTTGCCTTAGTTTCAACAGTAGATATGCTTACTCAATTTGAGGAATGAGGCCTCTGCAGTCATACTTGGACACCCACAACTTGCATCCACAAACTGGAAGGGGTTGGATTTAGCCCCACCGTGAGTACATTAAAGATGCATGTAAAACATGCTATATTGAGCCTCATGGACTGTCATGGGAGCCATTAGTAAAGGTTCACTAGGCATGCATTTGGTAATGTTCAGAATGAAGGCTGTTCTTGATAGATTGAAGTCAAATTGATTCCGTCCTGTGTTGTATGAATGTGATGGGGTCTTGCATTGCAGCGGTATGTTGATGTGAGTGCACTGATCTGTTGGATTGGGCTGTCGCCGGCGGTGTTAAAGTCTTGTGTGCGGTACGTGAATGGGTTGTGAATAAAACCCTAAAGCGGTTGGTTCCTTGGTGTGGCTTTAAGGGTCACCTTGAGAAGTCTTGGTTTTAATATTCAGATACTTTGATAAGTATTTTAGCTTTGAAGCTATCATTTCTGGAGGTGCTAAAACCAACCAGTGTAAGTGATGGATTAACTTAAAAAAATGAGTACCAGATTTATATTTCCCTTACTAAGAAGTCCTTGGTTTTATTTCATTGTGGGTATCTGTGGATTTTAGGCTCAAGCTCAGCCAGTACCTGGGCAAACCTGCACATTTTTTAAACCTGGACAACTAGGAGAGTCCAGGGGAGCATGACTTCTGTGACTCTAACCCGCTAAAGTCGCCCAAAAGCGCTTGCAAACATCAAACTTTGGTAAGAAAGCTCACTTATTCATCACATTTCTGTAACGGAAAGAAATAGAATCCGCTCTGAGCCTCAGGTTTCCTACCATTATGAGTTCCCACACATCTCCTGATAAGAACTGCACCCCACTTGTGTGGGTGGCTCAAGAGAAAATGACAAAAAAGACCCTAAATTGCTTTGTTGAGGTTTAAGCAATAGAGGTTGGTGCTGTGTTTTGAGCGGTGGCGCCACCCATGCAAACCTACAAACCATAGACATTTTTTAAAACCAGACACCCAAGTGAGTCCGGGGTGATGTCCCTTGCATGTATCCCACAATGTTTTCTTACCCACAATGCTCTACAAACCTCAAACTCTGACTAAAATCAGACATTTTCCTTCGATTTCTGTGATGGAAACCTCTTTGTAATCCACAGAAATCCACAAAATTCCTACCACTCTGCATTACCTCACTAGTGCCGTTATAAATGCTGCCCTACTTGTGTGGCTGGCCTAGTACCCCCTGCGCTACAAAAATGGCTAAAACCAAGGTCAACAGGAGCCATTGCCATGGGACTTCCATTGACTTTGGTTTGATCCGTTTGCGTCATGGGCGCTAGTCCTGCTCACACAAGTGAGGCTCCATTTGTATTGGGAGACTTAGGGGGATACAAATAACAAGACAGGAGTGGAGGGCCTAAGGGATGTTTAAAGACCAATCCTAGGTAGTATCCCTTTGCAGACTCAACTGAACAACAAGAAAACCTAGGGGTCTCAGTAGGAAAATAACATGGAAATTCCTATTTATTTAACCGGACGTCTGTCTGAGTACATCTGGTTGGAGTCAAGACTTAAAGCAAGACACAAAATCTCAAATGGGGGCCACCAGTGATTGTAGATCAGCAATACCTTATTAGGATTCCCATCAAAGACTTGTGATGATCAATGTTATCATTTGGTCGTCCTTAGGGTCATGTGTCTCTGGATCATTGAGACCGTGATCGTACCCTATGGTGGACAAGGATTGTGACCCGCGATCACTGTTGGACCATATGATAATGATCTGATGGGTTCTAGTGCAGTGCAAAAACACAAAAAATGGTGAACTAAAATAAGATAGAGAACCTTAAAGAGAAATTTAATAGGAAAGGTCTCCTCCTGTTAAAAACAAGAACAGTGCAATAACATAGCAGTTCAACCAAATATCTGCAAGGGGGCCAACATGTTTCAGCCTAATGGGAAAGGGGACCCAGGCTTTCTTCAGGGCCTCTGTTCTTAAGAGTAATGCTACTGCTTATAGTGTGAATAATGCTACAAATGCAAAACTATCGCAAAATGAACGTGAATAACAGTAAAGGATATATATTTTTCTCCGACATCTGTTAATTCTCCTCCATGACACCTGGTGTATTAAGTTACATCTACAATAAAAACAAAAACACACAGTGACCCCTCTATAAAGATAAATTGTGAAAGAACACTTGTCCGAATTATTACTCTATAAGGACATGCTCTACTCACCCAGATTGTCCGGGGAACAGACCTCACCTCTCCTGGACCTGGCTCAAGACATGTGAGACCCCGCTCTATGGAAGTAAAATAACCTGACCTTAAATCCAGCAGAGAGAATATATCAAAATCTATCCTGCTGTGTCACGAATTTCCATGGTACAGATTTGAACGTGCAGTTAACTCCCAGAGTTCAATCCCTATCATAATACAGTGTCCAAGGATCAATACTCCAAGGCACAAAGCACTTCATTCTGAAATGTCAGCTATGATGTAGTGCTGAATCAGACAAACACCAGTGCTATCTTGAAGTAGAAAAGACCCTCCAGCCCTGCCCAGCAGTCCTTCCCTTCAAAAGACACCATTAAGAAGGTAACCTATCTCTACGTGGTAAGAAACCATCTATAGCATAAGCGAAAGGGGTTAACCTAACAATTAGCCTACCTATCCGTCGTTGCCTCTGGCCGGTACTGAGTCAGGGAGAGGCAACGATCGGAAAAGGTCCACCCCTTAAGATTAGTCCAGAAACTACCAAGTGACCAATCAACGTAGGTTATGTATTATAAACGAACAATACGTTTCTCAATACGATAATGAACCCCCACTCGATTTAGCACTCCTTACCCGGATCGCCTAGGGCACTGCCCATGTGTTTGGATAATAGAAGTGCTTAGCGTAGAAGGAGTGAGGAAGAAAGAAAATCACTCGATAATGAGCTTTCGCCGATCGCGGTACTTCCGGGACTACAGAATGACGTCACCACACACGCGTCTGTAGTTCATCATGCCGCGGAGGCGCTGCACAGCAAAGAATGGCATGGCATATGTCTTTTTGGCTTATGTGTTACTACATAATCAGGTTCCAGGTGCTGCATAAGGTAAAAGAGAGGCGCCCAACAAGAAAACAGCTATAGTCAGCTAATGGCGAGGCGCATCCTCTCGCGGGATTTCCAGGACTACAAAGTGACGTCATAGTATGGACGTCAGTAGTTCTGTGTATCGTAGAGGCGCTGCGAAGTATGTCCCAGCGTCTCACATCTCACAATGCAAGATACATAATGAGAATATTCTCAGTCCAAACTAGTCAGAGGAGCTATGCACGTGCACTCCCAGCCCATCTATTTCTAGAGCAATTTTTACAGGAATAAAGCTCATATATGTTATTAAGAGGACTACAAAGTGCCTGCACTTGTTACAAAGAGATAATTTATCAAGTAGTTATCATGATGGGACGGAGAGTATCTAAAATAAAGGAGAGAGAGCACTCGAAGGAATGCAAAGTCTCACAATTAATAGATACACCCGAATACATGCAAGCTGGTGGTGGTAGTCAATATGGTCGACAGTTGGCTGGGTCATCAGTGTAAAGGTTAGAGACCCTTATGATTGAATATTCCTATACAAAAGGAAAAACTACCCAAATGGTTATGTGAGCTGTATATATGAAGTAACACAGTGCTATATAGCACTCGACTTCCTATAGAGTGCCCAAAAACCCCAACGTTTGCATATATTATGGTTAAAGTACAATCAGAAAGTCCACAGCAATGTGTGGTTACTAAAGGCTGAACCAAGGTATCTCATTGTTCAATCCTAGGGTATCTGTATGTAGTTTATAAACCCACTTTTGCTCTTTAAGGAACAGGAATCTTGACACATCACTAATGTGGGTGGGAATGAAAGGTTTCTCAAGGACAGTCCAGACAAAGTCTGACTCATCATGGTTCATCTGTATGAAATGTTTGGTAAGTTTGGAAACACTTTTCTTGCACCGAAAGGTGCTTTTGTGTTCCAACATCCGAGTCCGGACCTTTCTTGTGGTCATACCGATATACCTTGCATTGCAAGGGCAGGTCAGTTGATAAATGAGGTTGGTACTATTACAATTTGTAAAATGTCTAAGCTCCCATGGCCGGGTGGTACCAATGTCAATGCTGGTTGTCTTATTAGTCTGTGGACAGACCGAGCATGCCCCGCAAGGGTGAAGTCCGGTCACAGCTGGGAGGTCCCATAATGTCCCAACCTCTCTTCTAGGTAATTCTTTAGGGCGCGTATGTACCAATTGGTCGCGCAGATTGCTTGAGCATTTGAAAGTGAATAAAGGATATTCGATTTTCACATTTGTGCAGTTTAAAATCCGCCAATGTCGTCTGATGATATTTTGGACACGGTTGGATCTGCTGTTAAAAGTACTTACTAGTGTAAGACGATCCAACGGGGGCTTTGCAATCTTGGGCTCTAAGAGTGCCTCCCGGTTATTATTGGTAGCACGCTTAAGAGAGCGCTTGATAAGCTTCTTAGGGTAGTGTCTCTCTAGCAGTTGGTCAGACAGATTAGATGCATGAAGTGACAAGGTCTCCAGAGTGAAGCAGTTGCGCCGCAACCGAAGGGGGATACCTGGTGGATGCAAGGTTGTGGCTCCCCACAGATTCCAGAACTTCCTATCACAGAAATGTGAGGAAAATGTGTTTTGTTAATTCAAATTTGACATTTGCAAGGGATTATGGCTCACAAAACCTAGTGAGACCCATGCAACTCAGCCCACCCTGAATATTCTTAGGAGTATAGTATTAAAAAATGTACAGGCTTGCTATGTTACCCTAGATTCCGGTGAGCTAGGGTCCAAAATCTACAGCTACCCACATTGAAAAAAAGGGTCCGTTTTCAGTGGAAAAATGTGATGCGTCCATGTTGTGTTTGGGTCATTTCCTGTAGCAAATAATAGGCCTATCCACACAAGTGAGGTACCATTTTCATGGGGAGACTTGGGGAAATGCTGTGTGGAAAGAAGTTTGTGGCTAACCTCAGAATCCAATACTTTCCATCACAGAAAGTTGAGGAAAACTTTTTTTTTTTGTCAGTTTGAGGTTTGCATGGAATTTTGAGTAAAACACCTGAGGTGAGCCACACAAGTCAGGCCATCCTGGATAACCTTAGGTGTCTGGCTTTCAATAAAGTACAGGTTTGCTAGGATTCCATAGGTGATGGCTGAGCTTGGTTCCAAAATCTACTGCAAACCACATTGGAAAAAAATGGTCAGGATTTTGGGAAAAATGTGAAGTGTCCATGTTGCTTTTTGGGGCGTTTCCTTTCGTAGGCAGTAGGCCTATACACACAAGTGAGGCACCATTTTTATCAGGAGACTTGGGGAAATGTCAGGTATACAGAGGTATGTGGCTCTCCGCAGAGTCCAGAACTTTCTATCACAGAAATATGAAAATAAAAATGTTTTTTAGTCAATGTTTGAACTTTGCGAAGAATTCTGGATAAAAAACACTGGTGAGAGTTGTGGAAGTCAGTCAACCTGGATACCTCTAGGTGTCTAGTTTAAAAAATGTACAGTGTTGCTTGTTTCCCAAGTTGCAGGATGAGCTAGGGTCCAAAATCTACAGCTATCTTCTTTACAAAAAAGGGTCAGTTGTCAGTGGAAAAAAGGGATGCGTCTATGTTGCATTTTGGGCCATGGTCACTAGGCCAACTCATAAAAGTGAGGTACCATTTTTATCAGGCGACTTGAGGAAATACGAGTGGAAGGAAGTTTGTGGTCCCCCAGATTCCAGAATTTTCCATCATGGAAATGTGAGGAAAATGTATGTTTTTAGTCAAAGTTTGAGGTGTGCAACAGGTGAGAGCCATGAAAGTCACCCCCCCCTGGATACCCCTGGGTGTTTATTTTTAAAAAATTTACAGTTTTTTTAGGTTTGCGTAGGTGCTGGCTGAGCTATGGCCCAAAATCTAGAGCTAACCACATTGGAAATAAGGGTCAGTTTTCAGTGGAAAAATCTAATGCGTTCATGTTGTATTTTGCAATTAATTTAAACCCCTGACCCAGGTCTCCAACACCATGCCAATTCTGTCCCCCTGTTGAGGGATCTTTGCCATCATATTAGAGTAGAGCACAAGTCAATTCACAAGTCATCTTCAAATGCAACATCAACTTATGGTTATTTAGTGTGTAGTCAATATTGAGAGGTTTGGTTGGATATTAAAAGCTTTATTTCTCATTAAGGGGTTAGTAATTGTTTTTTGTCTTTTTATTCAGATTAGTCAGATATATCCAGTTACAGAAATGGAAATAACGGCTTGTTCTATAAAGCAATTTAGTCCCGGTCTTAATCTAAAGGGACCTGTCTTAACCTATTACAAAATCCATGAAAAGTTATTTTTGGAAAAGAGCAAGATTTCAAAGCGTTAAGATCTTAGCTCTAACAGAGCAAACCTGTTATTAAGAGCCCTTCCAGAAACTGAGCAGAGTTACCCCACAGTCACAGTACCAACCGTAATTCTAGAATTAAGGAAAGCAATCACAGCAGTAACTATGAGTTGGCATAAGAGAAGGAGAAGTCTTCTTTCAAAAATGAAGGGAAAACACCATCAGCGGTAGCTCACAGTTCTTTGGGCAAACACAGCAAAGTGCTAGGGGTCGTGGCAGGGTAGGTGTGCAGAGAATGCATACTTATCTAACTAGGAACATGTACTATAAAAGAAATGCATAAACATTATTTTTAAAGAAACAAGTGCATGCATTACTTACATCCAATGAAGGAAGATCATCTGATGGTCTTTTCCCTCTCCTCTCGGTTCCCACAAATGCATACGAGTTGATGTAAAGTTATCTGGAGATTGGCACAACTTCATGCAATCGATACACTGCAGAAGGTTACTACAGTACGCCCGTCTATTAGCTATTCAACGTCTCATTTTTCAAATGGACTAGTATTATAAATGAAACATTTTATATTCACTTTTTCTTTGTCAAGCATTAATTGAATTAAACATTGTATTCATTATAACGCACGACAGGTGGCTTGATCTAATATGATGAAATCATATGGTATGAGGAAAGAAAGAAATATTTTTTTTTCAGGGACCTGCACTTCTCTCTCCGTTTTCTGATTTTCACCCCTTTCTTCCACCTGTGGTTGGATTGACAAATGTGCTGCTGGTCTGGGTGGTCTTTCTACTGGTGGTGCAGACACCAAGGATCTTTATTCAGGATAAAGCATCTGGCCACTTCAAGGAGGTAAAAGCACAAACTTGGACTTTATAGTTCTGTTCATTCGCGAAACAATATCAGAGGCTTCCGGTCTGTTTCTGCAATGTACCTTTTGTTCAATCTGCAAGGCTGTCTAAATCATCTTCATCACTTCATTGTTGAAGTGTGTTCCTCTATCTGACTCAGGAGAAATCGGCATGCCGTACCTCAGTATCAGTTACGTAGTCACAATTTGGCTATGGCCAGGCTGTCATTTCTATTAGTGGGGTAGGCTTCTACCCATTTTGAGAAGTTGCGGACAATTACTTGGATGTATCTCACCTCATTATGCGCAGGCATTTTGAGAAAATCCATCTGCAATTGTTAAAGGGGCCCCTTGATCTCACTATGGGCCCGATTAGGATTGCGGTGAATCTGCGTCCTCCGGGCTGGCGGAAGCCACCGCCGGCCCGGAGGATGCGGATTCACCGCGGTGGACACAGAAAAGACCCCCCGCCAGATTAGGATGGCTGGGGGGTCATTTTTCCGTCCGCCGCTTTTCCGCCGGGTTCGCCTTCCGACCGCGGCGGAAAAGCTCTAATATGGTGGCGGTGTCTCTCAGACACCACCAGCCATATTAGGTTGCCGGCGGAGACATGCTTTTCCACGGCGGGTTTTCCGCAGTAGAAAAGCATGTGAAGTTTAAGTATGGGGGCCCGTAGCGGGCCCCCAGGGGTGTTGGGGGGTGGGGGGTGCACATGGGGGGGGTACCTATGGTACCCCCTGACTTTGCATGCACGAAGCGGCAGGCACCACGTGGTGCCTGCCGCTTCGTGCATGCAAAGGAAAACATGCACATTTAACCTTGCGGCGGATGCTGCTTGAAGCAGCATCCGCCGCAATGTTAAATATAGGGGATGTGACCGCCAGGGTGGCGGTCACATCCTAATTCCGAGGGAGGGAACGCCGCAGCCCCTGCGGACGGTCCCTCCACCTCGGGGGTGGCGGACGGACGCTGGTCCGTCCGCCATCCTAATCGGGCCCTAAGTGTGTTTGGTAACATGTTCTCTTGTCTGCATTTAGTTGTTGACAAGTTACACACCTATAAAAAATCTCTTCTGCCAGCATTTGAAACCTGAGGTTGTACCAGCTCTACCTAAAGAGTCTCACCACTGAATCTCTCCTAAGTGTGAGTACCAATGGTAATATTGTATCATTGCAAGCTATCTAGTAGTAAAGGTCTCCCATCAGCTAACATCCAATGTCATTAGCATTTTTCTCACATCCCCCTCTTATCCAACTGTTTTGTTGTGCTTCTGACACATTTTCTTGCAAATGCTTTAGCTCATCCCATGTATCAGTAACTGTCATCAACATTGCAACATAACCCTCTTTCTTGGACTCACATGTGAAACCTGCATTGAAAGTACAGGCTAACAGGGCGCAATATCTTGCAATGGAGTCAGCGTATCAGTTGTCCATGACAACGTATCCGCTTCCGTTTTGATAGGCAGCACACTTCACCACAATAATTTCTCCTAGTAATTGTAGAGCTTCCAGTAGGTTCTTGATGTGCATCCCAATCCGGATTGGGTTACTGCAGAGGTGAGAAACCCCATCTGGGAACACAATTGCCCAAAATCATGGACAACACCAAAGCTGTACTGGCTGTCAGTGAATATGTTGACTCTCAATTGAGCATTTGAACTTCAGGCTCTTATAAGAGCAATCAATTTGGCACCTTGGGCAAAAAAACCTTTTTGTAACCATGAAGTTTCAACAACATCACTTATTGTGCACACGGCATACGCTGCTCTTAGTGTTCCATCATTAAGATAGCTAATCATGAAATCGAGAAACCAATTCAAAGCACAAGAGCCCATATTGTTTAAAGAAAGAAATCAATAAATATAACTGAGTGCATTTCTTAATTCATTATATTTAATTCAAAGAATAATAGTTTCATTAAGGATTCAAAACATAAACATACTTCCAAATTCATCCCATTTAGGCACCATTACCAGACAATTATTCACCCAAGCCCACAAGTGTATACTGGGTCGCACATTTCAATATACATATCATTCCCTTTTAGGCATGAACCATCTACAATTAAAACATTGGAATGTTGGGTGCTCCATTGAAAGCAATGTTGCTCTGGGCTTCTAAGGGCCGGTAGAAGCCTGGAACTCCAACATTCCAATGTTGCATTCACAACTGTTGTGACAAAGGCCTCACAGACTGCGAGGGGATTTCAATTCACTCACGGTCCGTGAGGCCTTTGTTTTATTTGCTAGAACATTCTGCCATCTAATGGCAGAATGTTCTAATAGAGCAAAAATACAATATACAATACAATATTCACAAGGAACTCATTTACAAAAAATATATACAGGCTATGCAAGCTGAAATAATTCACTTAGATTAATTAAAGACATATGATTCTAATTCCAACTTTCCTAATTAGGTCACGGTAGAAAGACCTGAAAAATATATAAATTACACATTATAATAGGAGAAAATCCTCAGTCAGCCCAAAACAACAATTAGTCAAAGTGATTCTCACTTCAGCCGAAGTGAGAGGATTTTATTCTGTAGTCACAATGATTACCACAGATGTACTTCCTTACACATTAGAAATGGAAAGTTTACATTAATAGTACTTCAGAGTGATTTGTGAGCCCCAGTGAACTGACCACGACCCAACGTGGTGAGTACTAAGTAGAAAGAGACAAGCAGGAGAAAAGGTTATTGGTAAAAGTCAAAAGGACAAGTTGTACATATTGAGTAATGTATTATTCAGACTCTCTCTTTTGTTAGGGTCGACGATGTTTCAACCCTCTCTCGATATGGGGTCGACCCTCTCTGGATAAAGGGTCTCTTCAGGACACCATTTCTCCTGCTTGTCACTTTTTACTTAGTACTCACCACGTTAGGTTAAAAATTAAGGGTTGGAAAATTACCCACAGCGATTGGCAATGGTTTCGACTATTAGGAAGCATTTCTCACCTCACATTTTCTGTGTTTGATGCAACAACCCATGCATACCCCTGATTAAAACCATGGTTAAGTTTGGCACTGACACTTGTGTTTGTGTTCGAAGGTGTGCTCCGGTAAGGTGCCCCAAAACTCTGGGTGTCTCCCAGTCCATGATAAATTGAAGCGGCTTCACTGTCAGCACAAAGCTTAGTGGAGAGGACTATGTCCCTGGGCAGCTCTTTAGTTGGGGCTTGAGCAGTTCTTGAAGTAAGGCATCGGAAGTAGGGTTGCAGAAGAAGCTTCAACACTAGTGGCTTCACAGTGCTGATGGTCTTGATTGCTAGAATACATTTTGTTGTGACGGGTCATGGCTTTACCACATGTTATTCTGAATGTACATCAACCATCAAAGGTGTAACCCAGAGATAGAAAAATACTCAGGGCAAAGACATAGAACCCTCATTAGACCCAAAACAACTTCATGCAACTGTCCAAACTGAAC
The DNA here is from genome assembly GCF_964261635.1 of Lissotriton helveticus. Lineage (NCBI taxonomy): Eukaryota > Metazoa > Chordata > Amphibia > Caudata > Salamandridae > Lissotriton > Lissotriton helveticus. The sequence continues at coordinate 1,512,495,950 of NC_136061.1, read as the reverse complement.
AGAGGCGCCAAAGGATGTAGCAGGAGGCAATGAGAAAACATGTCCTGTTGACAATACCTGGGTAACTTTCTCTGACCTGTTGCTAATGAGCTGCAATGAATGTGGTTGTATACAGTGGTATGAGCATTGCTCTGTGAAGTGGTCAAGTATGCTGAGTGTATCTCCTTTTTGAGGCTTCCTGCTTTGCAGAGATAACCTTGTTGGAACACATTGACCCCAGAGTTTATATTCATTGTTATCTAATAACAGTCACTCTTGATGAATACCCTTCTAAGGTTGAAGAATGAGACAGGCTTGGATGGTGTGAAGAGTGATTCTTGCTGTGCACACTGTGTACAGTTGTGGCGAAGAACTCATCTTTCTCTATGCTGCCCCCAACCTTGACCCTAACCATGAAACATGGAGTTTATCTCATAGCTTCTTCCTGTGTAGAATGCTGTTGGACTGGTATCTTCTGAAACACACCAAAGGTGATGAGAGGCATCCTTGCAATTTGGCAGTTGCTCAGGGTAGGATCATGGGTTACTTGTTTTCTGGTTCAGGGAGGACCTGGCTTGGTGGTTCAGGCTGAAATATGCCCATGAGGAGCAGAGTTGAAGCTGATTTAGCTTGGTCCAAACTAAGGTGCCATGGTGAGCAAAAGAACGTTGGGTTGGGCTGCTACCACGAGTGATTGCCAGTGGTTAGACATATTTTGTGTGTTTTGGTTCTTGAATCTTTGCCTGGTGATTTCTGCCTACCTTGTACTCTGTTTATTGCTGCCTGCTTGATACCTTCAGTTGGTACTGCGCAGTCTGTCTGCTATCTTCAACCGAATGCCATATGCCCTACACCTTCAATTTGTCCTTTACTGTGTATGATCCAATTTGTCTGATGATTTCTTTGTGTGCTCTGTTTAACACATGCTAACTGATGCATTCCCCCCGTGCTGTGGCTGATGCAGTCTGTCTGATGCCTTCACACTGTTTTATGTACAATGCAACATGTCTGATGTCCCCAGTCTGTCCTGTATGTATTGTATGCACAGATGAGTTGCAAATACAACAAAATAACTGTTGAATGATTCACTCTATTTCTTAAGTGATTACATGAGTTCTTGATTTAACTTTGCCAAGTGAAGATCCTGTCAATAATTGTTTACATCGATCTTCGAGAAATGAAAAAGCCAGTAAAATAATCCAGATGAGATTTGACTATTTATTCATGATCACTTCATAACATTAATTGTGAACACTCAGCCAACACTTTCATCCTATTGGAGCTAGTTAGCCTAGGGCTTTCTCGGGATTAAACAAGTACAGATGAGGCAGCGAGATAATAGCGTTATAAATAAATAAAAGAACAATAATATGTATGATAACATCCAAAATATGAAAGAATATGATCGAGAAAGAGAGAATATATAATGACAGAAGGAGAAGAAAAATGAGGAACATGAATTATGTATTAAAGGTAATTTTTGGGAAACACCTACGTTCTACATACCAAGTGTGACACTCCCCAAGAACTGGGGGGCAGATGTATCAGTCATTCATGTAGAACAAAACAGCAAGCCACCTTGCTGCACTGCATGAAAGGGCAGGAGTGCACTGTGTTTACCATTGATTAATTCCTGTCCTTTCCTTGCACTGACACACTTTTGGCTGCTTAGCGCCGACGCAGGCACCCTTGCGTCATGTTGCTGAGTTGTAGGCAGGATTCTTTTTGTTCAGGAAGGGATACCTTCCTTTGCAAAAACAATCCTAGGAATCATTTCCCTCTGTTTGTGCAGCAACATGTTGTACACATAGAAAGAGTAAAAATTCGAGAACTAAAGATATTTCTCTTTGTTACACCTCACCTGGAGAGGCGTCGCATTTTGACTAATTTCCAGGTCTGCCACTAATGGTAACAGTGGCAGCTTCTCCGCTAAGGTGGAGGAGCATTTCCCCACTGCTGTTTGAGAAGTGCAAAAAAGAAAAAGAAAATTATAATAAAAAGCTGTTATTATCATTTTATTTTTCTGTGAAGGATTGGTGCCAGGTCAGGGCGGGGTGGGCTGACCACAGTGAGGAGTGGTTTAGCACTACCAAAGTGCACATGATTGTTTGGCTGGCCTTATTGGGCCGGACAAACAATCATGCACACTTAGCATTTTCTCCACGGGGCTGTGTTGCACAGGCCCATGGCGAACATGCCCTGTTTCCCAGGTACTTCCTGAGCGGCCAAACAGGCTGCTCAGACCCGTCACGAAGCAGCTTGGGCAGCGTCGTAATTGACTGGGAGAGGCTGGAAGACTGGGTGTCTCGGGTGCTGCAGAATGAGGATGGAGGAGAGGCGTGCAGCGGAGGCAAAGAAGGTACGTTTAAAGAAACCCCTTTTTTCCAATGCCCCTCCCCCACTCCACAAGGGGGATGTAAAACTTGAGTAAGTATGGACCTTAATCTTTAAAAGTTGCTCAGAAACCTTTACTATCATGAAACATTCATTGGGATGCATCAGACCACAACGAGAGGGATAGATGGTGGAAGGGCAAGGATAAAAAAATGAGTGTGATCAATGGGGTATCAAGATGAAAATAGGGATCTCATCATGCCAGATTCCAGTGTTCCATCAACAACTAAGTCAGCACGTAGATTTGAAGACAGTAATTTCACATTTTTGAGGCCCCCTGTTAGGAAATTGTAAGACCATGTTTAGTAAATCAAGTTCAAGGGGCCCAAGTTGACAGAAATCACTTGTTAAACTGCAGCTTCACTTACAATGTGTTGGAAGCAAAATATGTCATTCTTAAAATAAATAATTCTGCAAATTAAGAATAGACAAGAGCGTGAGTCAAGAAATAAAAAAATCACTGGGAAAGTCCAGTTTTCCTGTTAAAAATTAAAATTCTGTGCTATCAGAAGAATAGGGTTCAAGTTCTAAGGGGAAAATGTATTAAAGGGTTGCATCACCCTTACTCCAGGCAATGGGGTGCAAAGCGACGCAACTCTTAAGTTAGATTTATCAAGCCACCCAAGGCCACCTTGTGTGGCCCTGCATGGCTTTATAAATCTAGAGTAACACAGCCAAATCGCTGCATTGTGTTACTCTGCCTCAGGGTGGTGTTCCATGGGTGGAGCATGGATGTTCCCATGCATCCACCCATGGATTTTGGCACTTTCCCGGATACAACACACACTGAAAGAACCCTTGGGTCTAGACTATCAAACAGAGGAAGAAACCACACATCCAGAGATTTTCTCCTAAACCATTAGGGGGAATCCCTTTGTTAGGACGAAATCCCTCACCCATGCTTCATCTTTGAGATTCTCCTTGTGACTTTAAAATCTTAGTCCCGCCACGGGCTACAACCCCCTTACTGAGAGGAAGGAGATCAGGGCTGTTTTGTTCCTAGTTTTAGGATGTACTAAATCCTGCAATGAGAAGCGATTTATCAGGTTGGGTAGAGGGCGCGGCGCAAAGTAATATAAACTGTGAGGAGAATAGTAGTAAAACTGGCTACCAGGTACGAAAAAGTGACTTTATTGACTCGTCCTGGGACCAGGGTTAAAAACAAAGCACTAGCAGGGGTAACTTATACCTGCAGGTAGTGAAAGGCTTGCCGGTTGCAGCACATTGCCACCCGGAGTACCGACGGAAAGAGTGGTGCCCCCCCTCCCTGAGCTACATGCCAGGTCAAGGTGAGTCCTTCTATCTGTAAATCAAGGGTATGACCAGTGAATCATCAACGCAATTTTAATGATCACTCATGTTGTATACATTTTCTTTTCTTGACTTTATTATTATTTTCTCACACTAAAACTTTAGAAGAATTATTATAAATAGCAGTAGCAGTTCTAGGTCCCGACGAAAGCAGGGACACCTTCTTGGGTCTACAGGCTGAAACATGTAGACGTGTTTTCGTCCACTACCTGCAGGTATAAGTTACCCCTGCTGGTGCTCTGTGGCAAGGAGGCACTCTGGAGTTTGCACTGACGACAGAATCTGAAAAATGCATACTGCAAAAAAGAAAGCAATTATTTTTTTAGGTCTGGTTGGGAGACAGATTTAGTTTTTCTTCTTAGCCTTATGTAATAAAAAAAATACATACATATACCCATACAACGATGGATTACGATCAGCCTTCTTCATCTATTGGTTTGTTAACTTTTTTTACATTTTGCTTCTGTCCACCACAGCATGCATCATAGGCCAGTTGATCAACCCACTTCCACTTCTGTCATTGCCTCTATTGCACAGTGAGTAAAGGCCTTTTGTCTGATTGTTTATGTACATCCAGCTAAAAAGTGCTGCATTTCAGTGCCACTTTTACAGGCTAGCGCTTTACTTTGCCAATGTTTTTCTTTTCATTCTTTATATTTCTTCATTTTCTACTCATTCCGTTATTTAAACAATGCCTCCATGTTCTAGTAATTCAAAACCAAGACTACCTTTTCTTAGCACAAATAAGAATCGTCTTTTCCTCTGATGTGCATTAAATCAGAAGTGTTTCTATGACAATTCTATGTACACCTGTCTGCTAGGAAGCACCCATATCGATGTATTTAAATTATATATGATTGTTAGTTTATTTATAAACCTATCTTTTGTATTGCAAGCATTTAGATGCCACGTTCGGCAGCGACGTTTGCTTGAGTTTTTTCTAGCATATTAGTGATTTAATGGATCCATGAATGTAGGCACTGTGATTGTAAAGAGTTCTTGTACTTTGCATTTGTCTTGAGCTAACAAATTCCTTGGGATGGTAGGCCAGCGCACACAGAACATAGCAGTAATCTTAACAAAGTGTATGGCTGTCTCCTCTTCCACTCAGATAGATAGTTAAAATGTAAGGGTCATATTCACAAGGAGCTATCGCCAAATTAACTGCACTTTATCGCAGCCAAAGTTGTGATAAATGTACCTCCCCATTCCCAAGCTGGTGTTAACAGCTCACAGCACCAGTTAACCCACAATAGCAGCCACAAAAAACATCGCCAAGAGGACCTCCTCAACTATCGCTAATGAGATGCAGAGTAGGCATTCTCGTGCAAAAAGCTGCGAAAACACAACACCTCAACATTCACAACGACCAGCGGGATCTGCAAAAAGAACCAAAAACACATGATAGGGCGCATTAGCAGCAGGAAATTAACACCTGCTCTGACCTGGTGTGAAGTGGGACGGCAGCCTGCACCACAAAAGGGAGCCCATCCCAGGGCATCATCGGAAGGGCAACAGATGCTATGAAGCCACACATCATGGAGCCCAGACACCCAAGAGGGCCACAACACCCACCTGGCACACCCCCCCTTCAGACCACCACAGAGGCTGCGCAGACAAAGACAGCGGCCAACCAGGAAACGCACCTGACTTACAGACCCACCATCTGACAATGTCACTGTCCACTACAGACTGAAAGGGACAACCATCTCGCACATCCTGACCATTATCGCCTATCAGGCCTATGGCACCAACACATTGGACAAGCAAAATTCCACCCCACACCAAGCTGCTGGCTGTGCTGCACCTGTTGGCCCCTGGCACACCCCAACCAGCAACCACCAGAGTCGGAGGAGTCTCACAGCCAGCCTCTTCCAATTACCCCATATCTGGCTTGGATATCACCATCTCCCTGGCACCCCAGTCCCCATAGTCCAACACAATGCGCAGGAACCAATGGAGACCAAGCAAGGACCATACGCCATAGCCGGATGCATGCACGTGTTGGGAACAATCCACAGCACACATGTCCTACCTGCGCCTCCTGCTGACACAGTACACAATCACCGCAACAAGAAGCACACATCACACATCAATGTGCAGGCAACATCAGAACACCGTGGAACCTTCACCAATGTTGACTCCAAATACACAGCCAGTGTGCATGATCCCTTCATCCTCCGACAGTCCATCAGCAACCAGCATTCCCAGGATGGCACCAAGGGAAATGCACAGCTCCTAGGCAAGTTGCAAATTAACACTCCACTCCCCTCAACTCCACAATCATGCAATCCACAACTCTGGCAATGCACACGTCACAAAATCACAATCAACATGCACAACAACATGTCCACTCACCAGACACTACAAAACAACTTACAATAGTAAGCTGGGCAAGCCGTGAACATGATGCATCAACGGGATGGCACCTCAGCCACACAATAGCCGAATGTGGGGAGAGGTGGCAACCAGGCATATGTGAAGGATGCAGTAGAACCATGATAGGGAAAGTACACAATGCCAAGAGTGGTGGCGATGAGCTGGACAGACCGCAGTATGCAGAACACACCCATATCCATAATGACATACACCTCTGGTGTATGGATTGTAGTGGACAGTGGACGTAACCATGTCACCCCAGCCAGTGGGGATCCTTGTGGAAATGTTGCCTGTTACGCCCTCCATAAGCGTGAGCAGAGTGGGATGGCCCGGGGTATGCCAGGCCAGTATAGGGTTATGAATAAAAAGCACGTAGCCCTGGGGGTGGTCCTCTTCCGGAAAGCCCAACGTCTCTGCCAGGGCTGGGCTTGTTTTCCTGCGGTCCGCACCCTGTCTTCCTCTCCCTCTTCTCCTTGGCCTTCTCCGACCCGTTGTTCCTTGCTGGTAGTCTGTGGGGGTTTTGGGGTTCGAGTTGACCTCTGCGCTGGGTCAGGGTGCATCCATGTTGCGACATCCATTGGCTTGTTTCTGGTGTGTTTTTTCTGTGTTTTTTATGGTGCATTGTCCTGCCAGGCGTGTGGGATTTTCAGGCCTGTGGCTGGTTTTCGCTACTTTTTGTACCACGGTTGGCCTCATCGCATATTTTTCTGTGTTTGTGTATCGCATTTTTGCAGCGTGGCATTGATTTTCACACGGTCATTTGACACATGATCTGGTGTCTATCGCATGCTACTGCCGCGTTGTGAATTCCACGTTGACACAGAGTTATTTTCCTGCGATAGGTTGCGATGTTGAAAGTTGCATTACGCAACTCTTGGGGTAGTAATCACACGTTCTTGTGAATATAACCCTAAGTTTTTAAAGAGAGTGTAGCTGACTGAACTTGAGGGCTAACACACACTTAAGCCTCGCCCTTCGCTCTCAAGACACCATGAAACTCAGCAGATTCCCTCCTGCTTAAGACTAATGGCGGTAGAGACAGCTTGTCTCGCACTATCTACTGTGATGATCAGCGAGGTTGCTTTCACAGGAAGAAGATTAAACCACATGAAATTTATTGCACAACATCATTTTTGTGTCATATGTTGGTGGTAGTTAAACTCTTTTGTCTAGTGCCAAATGTCTTCTTCAAAGCTTCAGGTCTACAAAGACGGGGCAGCGCAGAGGTGTTCTCAAGGGCTGGGAACAAGCCAGCTCAAGTGCTTCCATGTCACCAGGCTTAGACGTCTGATCTGTGTTTTGATTATTTTTCCAGTACTTGTATTGTATTGTATTGTAATTGCATGTATATAGCGCTTACTACCCCTGACGAGGCTTCAAATCGCTTTTTCGGCAAGTAGCACGCTACTCCGGGTCCCATAGAGGATTAGTGTTGAATTAGTATAGTGAAACATGCAAGTACATTTTAAGTGGTGGATAGGTTAATCATTAAATCAGATTTGGAATGATTGCAGAAGGATAGAGGAGGACCAAGGTTTGTATTTATATAGTGCTTGTTGAAGCACGCTATTCAGGAAGCCTACAAAGGATTAGTGGTGAATTAATATGGTGAAATATGAAGTAATTTCAGTGGTGGATATTAGTCAGTAACTTGGAGTGAGTAGGTTAGCGGAGGGATAAAAGGGGAAGAAAGATTTGCCTTCATAAAGCACTTGTTACCCCTGATGGGTGTTGAAGCGCTTTTCTGGCGAGTAGCACGCCACTCCAGAACCCATAAAGGATTACTGTTGAAAATTAGTATAGTAAGAAAATATGAAGTAATTTGAGTAGTGGATATGTTATTCAGTTATTTGGGTAGTATATTAGTATAGTTTAATATGGAATTTGAGAAGTGAACATGTTAGTCTGTTAATTTCGATTGAAAAGGATAGTGGAGGGATAAAAGAGTAAAGGATTTTTTTATTTTTTTTGGTCTTAGCAGTAGGAGGAGGCTTTTGGGTGAGTAAAAAGAAGTTTTGGAGGGGAGGACTCAGAGGGAAGAGTTTAGAAAGGTTTGTTTTAGGGAATCGGTACAGTAAAAGAGGTGTCAGATGATGCAAGGAGGGGTAGAGTAGGAGAGAGTCTAGAAAGGGTTATTTTGGCAATCATAGTAGTGGTATGGGGTTTGGGATAAATGAGAGAGTGGATATAGAGGATATATTGATAGATGTATAGGATGAGAGACAGGGTAGTGCATTGGAAGGAGTAGTAGAAGAAGTTTGAGATGAGTCAGAAGGTTGGGCTAGAAGATATATTGAGCGAAGTATAGGCTGAGAAATAGGGTAGTGCATTGGAAATGCTAAATTAGAAGAACGTGATACATATATAGATCCATAATTACATTGAAAGTATATAGATACATAAAGGAGGTAAGTATATGTAGATTAAAGATATTGATAGAGGCACAGGATGAGAAATAGGGTAGTGCATTGGATAAGCTTTTTCATGAGAAAAGTAACAGACACACAGGTCCAAGTACATGGAAGGCACATAGATGCACAATGGAAGTATGTACATGTAGACCATAGATGATTTTTATTTACTTATTATTATTTTTTTCTCTCAACAACATAATTATTTTACATGTTTATACAAAGTAATACACAAAGATAGGTATATATCTATAGTGAAAAAATACTTGTATACCGAGGGATATGCTGTAAATTTCTTGTTTGCGTATGTTGCTTATGTGGGGAAGAGCCAAATCTTGAGTAGTTTTCTGAAGATAAGGTGGTTGTCGGTGGACCTTATGTTGGGGGGTAAAGAGTTCCATAGTTTGGCTGCTTGAACAGAGAAGGATGTGTCACCCATGTTTTTTTTCTTGTATGGTGCGATTTTGAGGCGAGATGCTCCTTTAGAGCGGAGGTTCCTTTGTTGAATGTGTTTGGTGATTTTATTCCTGATGAAGAGTGGTCCCATTCCATGTATTGCTTTGTGGGTGATACAAAGCAACTTGAACGTGGATCTTCTGGCAACCGGTAACCAATGCAGGGCTTTCAAGGCAGGGGAGATGTGGTTTCACAGTTTGATATGCAGGAGTAGTCTGGCAGCCGAGTTCTGAATCCGTTGTAGTCTTTTCATGGTCGTTAAAGGTGATCCGTGGTAGAGGCTATTGGCGTAATCAAGTTATGACAGAACAAGGGAGATGGTAGCTTGGAACTTGTGTGGAAATCCAAAATGAGGGGAAATTAGTTGCAGCGTTTTTATAGTAGCAAAGCTTGATCTTGCTAGTCTATCCACATGGGTATTCATCGACAGCTTGGAGTCCATGATCAATCTGAGGTTTCTTATTTCCTTTGATACTTTAGGCAGTGATCCCAGTTCATCAGGCCATGCGGCAAGGAGGTTGTAATGTTTCCAATCGCCATACCTGAGTATTTCAGTTTTTGAAGCATTCAATTTGAGATGGCTCCAGGTCATCCACTGCTCCACGGCTCTGAGACAGCTGAAAATTGGTGATTTTCCAATGTCTTTGGGGCATTCCAGTTTAAGGAGTATTTGCGTGTCATCTGCATAGTTATAGCACGTAAGATGAAAAGTATTGATCAGTACTGGTAATGACTTCATGTAGATGTTGAAAAGCATGGGCGTGATGATAGAACCTTGAGGGACCACTGCTTTTGTGGAGTACGGTTTGGACGAGAAAGGTGGGGTTTGGGTGACATTAGTTCTGTTTCGAAGGTAGAACGCGATCCAGTGTAGAGCATTTCCCTCTATGCCAGCTTCATAGAGTCTCTGTTTCAGAGTGTCATGGTCAACCGTGTCAAAGGTAGCTGAGAGGTCCAAGAGGAGTAGCGCAGCAACCCCGCTGCGGTCAACTGTATTCTTTAGGTCATCCCAGATGGCAAGGAGGGCAGATTCAGTGCATCTTCCCGGACGGAATCCTGTTTGGAAGTCTGAAAGCATGTCATTCTCTTCAATGAATTGTGACATCTGGGCGAACGCTGCTCTTTCTATCAGTTTGCCCAGGAACGGTCCATTTGTAATGGGTCTGTAGTTGTCAGGGTTCAGCGGGTCCAAGTTTTTTTCTTCAGTAAAGGGCGTATGTATGACTTTTTGAGTTCTTCTGGAAATATTCCAGCAGTTAAGGAATTGTTGATGATTCTTCTTACTGGAGTGGCAGCAGAGGTTGTTAAAAGAATTGTCTTGGAAGTTTGTGGCGAACACGGGTCAGAAGGGCTGCCGGCAGGCCTGCTTGCTTTGACCAGGTCCATAAATTCATCGTGTGAGATGTGTTGGAAGGAACGGAGAGGCTTGATTAGAACATTCTTGGATTGTTGTTTTGTACAAGGGTTAGTGCTGGTGCTTTGTTTCTGTTTTAAGTACGATTCCAACATGTCTGCTTTATCCGTGTAATGATTTGCCAGTTTGTCTGTGAAATCTTGAGTAACAGGATGAGTTCCTTCTAGGCAATTTGGTTGGCAAAATTCATTGAGTATTTTATAGAATTCCTAATTTGCACATTTAGCGTTTCGAATTCTGTCTGAATACTACCTTTTCTTAGCTTTTTGATAGCCGACTTGTATAATCTGTTAATTTCCAGTAGGTGAAGTTTGTCTTGTTTGGCGTTGGTTTTGAGCAGGTAGGTTGCAGCTTTCTAATTTGTTGTTTTATGTCTTTTATTTCTATGTTTCTCCAAGGCGCTTTTTTTCTTTTGTTCTGTTGTGTGGTTTTGAGTCGTATCAGAATGTCAAAAGCTTCCTGTAGCCACTCATAATAAATTTTGATGGTTTCCAGATTTGTACTGGATGTTAGTTTCCAAGTGTTCCAAATTGAGGTTGTTCCACGGCCGATAGGTGGATGGATGTATGGTAGTTTTAGGTGAGTCACTTAGCGTTGTTTTATGTTGTAAGGCAAGCAAGTGGTGGTCTGACCATGTGACTGGAGTTATAGTTTGAAAGGTAACTAGTTCAGTATTAGCAAAAATGACATCGAGGATATGTCCAGCGTCGTATTATGGACAATCTGATGCAGGTTCAATGCATCTAGGCCGGTGATTATAGTTTTTGGATAAGTCATATTGGGTTTATCAAACCAAATGTTAAGGTCACCCAGAACACATAGGTTGGAGTGTATTGTTATCAGGTTTGAAACTGTGTCTAGAAGTGCGTCTGGGAATGTTGCCTTGCTAGGTGGAGGTCTGTAAAGGAGCAGGAAGTTACAGGAGGAAGACAGTGTAGGATTGCATCTTGTTAGAAGAGACTCACAATTCTTTATGGAGATGTTGTCAATGTTAGTGATATGTATTGTTTGCCTGAATACAACAGCTAGACCATCTCCTTTTTTGGATATACGATTTTTGGTGATAATTTGATAACCTAGAGGAATGGCTTCATGCAGGACTGGAGCCATATCTTCTCCCAACCATGATTCAATTATGAATAGTATGTCTGGTTTTGCATCGGTGAGACGGTCGTAGATGTGATGCTTGTTTTTAGAGAGGGATTGAGCATTTATTAGTAGACAGTTTAGTGAGTGGTCTTTGGTGATAATGGGACTTTGTTTGGTAGAAGAGTGATCAGTATTGTGTGGGTTTGTAGGAGGTGTGTTTTAGTGCTGGTATTAGCTGTATTAGGATAGCAATCATGTGGCTGTTCTGTATCGTGTTCCTCATCCAGCCTGCTAAGAAGGCATTTTGATGGGTCTGCATGTGTATGTGTTGGAGATGATGTTTGAAAGTGAGTTGGAGTGCTTTGTTGCTTTTGTGGTGCAACATTGTTGTGAAGTAGACATCAGGAGGCAAAGTTGTGAGGTGTGGCATGTTGCTAATATTTTGTGTGTGTGTTTAAAGCGGAAGGTGTATGAGTTAGGGGAGGTGGTGCAGCATGTGGGTCATGTAGTAATGTTCTAAATTGTCCAATGGATGAGATGCGGTTGAAATTGAAATCTAACAATACTGTTTGAATAAAACTTTACTCCCTCTGCTGGCCAAAAAACGAAGTGCACAGGCCGTAGTAAACACAGTTTAAACAGCTCACAGAAACACCCTCTGATGTAGAAAATCCCTGTTGCTGGGGGGGGAGGCAGGGGGCTGGTTTCACTGGCTTGTGAACACAAAATGGTGGCTGTGCGTGCACTGTTTTAACATACAGGTCTTAGCACAGAGCAAAGGAGAAATTTGGAGGGAAAACAGAATTGTCACCAAGGAATGAGAGAGACAAACTACAGAGGTTGGACTGCAAATCCCACAATTCAACACCCTACATGGATGCAATCATGAGCAGGGAAAACCACAAGTTTAAAACACAACACAGGTGATCAAATATGCAATTACAGGCAGGCTAAAACTGCACTTTTTAACTAACAAACACAGGCAAAGACAGTAAAAACAGAAAGTGAAAATCGTTTTTTAAACAACTTTTGTCTTGGGAAGAGACAGCACTAGTCTGTCTCCTTACCACTTCCTGGACTCTGCTCACTGTAATCTGGGGCACAGGTAGGCTGCAACTCACAAGATGGGGAGAATGATTTGCGGTGCACCCAGCAAGGCCTTAAGGGGCCTGGGCAGGTGTGAGAGGAGGGTTCAGACTTGCCTGGTAGGTGACTAGCCAATGGTCTGCTGGCCTGGGGGTGGGGGCTGGGCAGCTGCTTCTGCTGTTCAGAATCTTGAGTAGAAGCAAATCAAAATTTATTAAGTGCAAGTACAAAAGTGGAAAATGTCCTGTAAACATCGAGACAAGATTTACCTTTTCAAAAAGACTTAAAGAATTAATTTATTGTTGAAAATTTTTTTTTCTATGTTTAATAAGGACAGATAATTGCCACCAACAAGACCTCAATGCAGAACACAATGTCTAAAAGTAAAAGACTGAAAGGACATGTACAATCGTATATGTAAGAAAGCGGGTTATCACAAGTAACACATCCCCATTGTAGCACATGACAGTCCCAGGCAGTATTGTAGCCAATGTGCCATGGGCCCTAGTACAAGGAAGGAAATGGGACCCCTGGTTTGCTGAATGAACTCTGAAGTACAGCTATAATCATGGTTCAGTGGACCCTCATTCATCTGGACCGCGGGTCTAGTGTACCAATGAAAGATATGTCCCTGGGACCTATCTACCTCTCTTTGACAACCCCACCCCATTCTATCAAGAGTAAACACAGAGACAGTTGCAGGCAGGTACTCGGAAAAAAACATATGAAGCCGATCTGCCTAATAGCTAAAAAAAGCTGATGCAGGGCAGGCTGTGTCCCCTACCACTCTGGGCCTTGGTGCTTTATACTGGCTGCAACAATGGCAGCTATGTCCCTCCTCACAGGTTCGCAAAGCATACTATTTCAAGGCCTACTCAGGGGAGGCAGTGTGGGCTAGTAACCCAAGCTCACAGGTGGACAAGAACAACACTCACTATATAATTTTCCAGTCAGTGCCTTTTCTTTTCAAAAGGAAAATACATTCATTGCACACCCAGCACTTAATATAAGACATTACATTACAAATATTATTTATCAAATCAGGTAGATAGAAATACAATGCATAACACCCAATATTACTTTACACCACGTGAGCCCTAAACCTAATTACCATAAGTCTCCCCAAATATACGTAGATGAATTATCACAACATATAAGGTTGTCTTTCTCAAAAAGGTAGGCGTAGTGGCTTGTCAGGTGCCATGCCCTCGGTAAAAGCAGGCACATGCTATATTCAACACTGGATCAACATTAATGGGAACAGTACCAATATTTGAAGGTATTCATTAAAATAAAAAATATTGCATTGTCAACATCAACATTTTCAATAATGCCTTGAAAGATAACCTCTTGACTGCTGGGGCTTTTCCCCTTTGGTGATAATCCCTCTTTTTGAATGTTTGGGATAGCTCACTTTTACGCCCTCATAACTTATTTTCACACTAAAGGTATCCAAGGCTAACTATTGTCCTTTATTCCAACATCCTGGGGACATAGCTAGCGTTTTTCATTAATTAAGGGTTTGCGGTACTAGCATCACCATCTTCCCAGCTTTTAGGAACAACCACCATTTTTGTATTTTTCTAGAAGGTAGACTATTTTTCCTAATTGTTATGGTTTCAGCCTATTTTCAGTTTGGGGTGGGAACAGGTGTGAAATCCAAGGGTGATCCTGGAATGCTATAAGTTTCTTAAAACTAGACATAATTCTAAATTCAGAAAGGGGTTAGTTGTGTAGATCCCTCAAAGGTTTCTCAAAGAAACTAACTGTTGAAATAAAAACAAATGAAAATGAGTAGGAAAAAAACAGCCATTTGTGACGTTTTCACCAGTAACATACTGTTACATTCGACAGCCTCGTCTGGTCGTGGTTATATAGAAGGTCTTCAGGTTCTCCAAAATTACATAATATCCGGAGCCAACAACTGACCTGCATCTTACAATGACTTTTTTATTCTGTGCCCACAAAACAGCAATTTATATGGCACAATATAAATATTGAAAAATGGGTATGAAGAAAACCTATACATTTCTGAAATGTAAACAAGATACTGAATTTATTAACAGTAGTTGTTTGTACCTCTCTTAATTTGTGGTTACCCATACTGTCGTGTGATTCAGAAGGCATTTTGGAAAATTGCTTCTTTCTTGCACACTGACTTACATTTTGAAGCCACAAATGCGCATAAATTAAATAGGTAATAACATGTTTTCGACTTTTTGTATTCCCACATGTCTCCCAATACAAATGGTACCCCACTTGTGTGGGTGGGCCTAGTTTCCTCAACACAAATGCACACATTTCACCCAGAAAAATCAAATCTATTTGTATAATGTGGGTATCCTCGAATTTTCGGCCCTACCTCAGCTGCCACCCAGGAAACCTACCATATCCAGACATTTATGAAAACTAGACACCTCAGGGAATCCTGGGTGGTGTCACTTGTGTGGTTCTCTCTCACAAGGTTTTGTTACCCAGAAGCCATTGCAAAGTTCAAACTTTGAATAAGCACACTTTTTCCTCCCATTTCTGTACGGGAAAATTCCAGAATCTGTGTGGGTCCACAAATTTCCTACCACCCAGCATTTCCACATATATCCCAATAAAAATGGAGCCAAGCGTGTGGGTGAACCTTCCACCAACAGCAGGCCTAATACACAACATGGACAGATCACATTTTTACACTCAAATATGGGTAGCAATAGATTGTGGGCCCTAGCTCAGCCGCTACCCAGGGAAACCTACCAAACCTAGACATTTATGAAAACTAGACACCAGGGGGAGTCCAGAGTGGCATGACTTGCAAGGATCTCATGATGTTTTATTTCCCGAAAAGACTTGTAAACCTCAACCTTTGGATAAAAACACAAATTTTCCTCACTTTTTGTGAAGGTAAGTTACAGAATCCGTGGGGATCAACAAATCTACAACCACCCAGCATCCCCACACTTTTCCTGATAGAAATGGTACTTCACTTGTGTGGTTGGGCCTAGCTCCTGCAATAGGAAAAGGTCCAAAATGTACCATGGACAAATCAAACTGTACCAGTCAAAATCAAGCTTATGTTTGCATATCGGGTAGCTGTAGAATTTGGGCCGTAGCTTGGTCGGCACCCAGGGAAACCTATAAAACCAGTGGGAAGTTTTGGAATCTGAGGGGATCCACAAAATACGTATCATCCTGGGTTCACACAAATCTCTTGATAAAAAATGGTACCCCACTGTGTGGGTGAGCCAAGCGCCAGAAAGAGAAAAGGCCCAAAAAGGCAGCCTGGAAACATTGGCAATACAGATAGCTGCTGTAATTAAGCCTGGGTTCAGCCGCAACCAGAAAAACCCACCAAACCCACACATTACTGAAAAGTTGATACCCGGGGGAGTCCATGGTTGTTTGCCTTGTGTGGATTCCATTATGTTTTCTTACCCACACTACCCTGCAAAGATCAAACTTTGCCTAAAATGACACAATTTCCTTGTGTTTCTGTAACGTATCCTTCAGAAATGCACTGGAATCCACAAAATTCCTACCACCCAGCATGTTAGGGGTGGTGTGGGTAGAACAGGCCTCTGCCCAAGGGATCACTTCTCTAATAGAAATTCCGTGGGGAATATTTACAATGTCTGGCGCATCTCTGCAAATCAGCAGGGATGCTCCAGAATAGATGCGACACACGATTCCCCCCTTCCGCCACAACGTATGCGTTGTATTTACAATGCAGCGCACTGTGGCGCAAGGATAGGCAGATGCGTGTCGCATATTGTGGTGTAAGGGCGGAACATTGCGGGAGTCATGTCACAAGCACGACGCAACTCCAGCAATACACAGGAGCCACCCATACTTAATGTGGTGCGTCACTCCTTACACCTGCTTCAAGCAGGTGTAAGGGTTTGACGCAGCGGCGTTGTAAAACTGACTCAGTGAAATCTTGTAGATTTCACTAAGTCAGTTCTATGAGGCTTTTTACTGCGACGGAACGCCCACCCTGCGATGGAACGCCCGCATGAAACCTGACGTGGGTTTCATGTGGCGCAGTGCTTTACAACGTGATGCATCTTCCTAGATGCGCCACGTTGTAAATACGTTGCAACGGGGCGCATGCTTCTGGTATGTTTCCAGTAGAAACATAACATGTGGCATTATCTATGGAACAGGGAGTTGTAGTAATAGTTGATTTCAACTGAACCAGTTTGAAGGAAGCAGAGAAGAATGCAATTGATGGAGAAACCAATTGTGAGATTTATCAAAGGTTTTGCATCGCCCTTGAACCATGCAAGGGGACTCATGGTGACGCAAATCCTAGAATAAGATTTACCAACCCACGCAAGGCCACCTTGCATGGCTCTGCATGGCTTGGTAAATCTACATTTTTGTTTTGTTTTGTGATTCTAATTTTAGCATCAGCAGATCTCCATTTTGTGGGGGTGTTTAGTGATTGCAATGGTGATATGGGCCACAGAGCCAGGTCTGCGTGGAATTCTACACTCTCAATAACATCACCAATTCCTCCTTTCCACACGAGTCATCAGACCAACGTAGCTATGTGGATCTAATGGCATGTTCACAATCTGAATTGCCTTTGATTGAACAGGAACCTTTTCTCAATAAACCCTTGACACTGAGTTTTGACTATTTGAGTCAGTATTTTAGCTGGCTAAGAAACATTTTAAAATAATTCAGTCGGTCATGCTCCAAGGGACTGGAGGCAGAACTCCCACCAGGAGGCTTCCCACCAAAGTCTTAGTATGATTTGTCAGGGAAGAGCATGGAGGGAACTCTCACAATAAAGTTGGTGCTAGGAAACCTTCCTTGAAACATTGTGACTCTAATGACTGAAAAGAGAAAACACAGTTTAGCTGAAAAATGGACCTATCATTTTATGGATTCAAAATCCTTTTTGAATACAAAGCTCTCTGAGGAAGAGGGGGGTCAGGTCAATTCCAAGGCCTTAGTTTTGTTTGCAATTTAATTTACTTCCTCGGACGCCGGTGTTACTTGATGGGCTGGTGATGAGAGCCCATTTTGACAAAACCTTTCGTTGTGATGTTAGAGTGGTTAAGATTATCCTGTATGACCTTTTTCTGCCATACTCTGTTTCTTTTCTCCGTTCAGTTTTTCATTTATTTTCCCTTTCATAAGCCTCTATTGTTTATCAAGCACACTGCCCTTTGTGTTTTTCTTGCTATAACAAAGGTATTGCGGGGTATATTATCAACAACTAGCGATAATTTTTGTCTCTAACTTGTTTAGAGACAAAAATTATCGCCGCACATCGGCGATTTTTATCGCAGATAAACCTTGCTATTAGCAAGGTTTATCGCAAATGTGATAAAAAACGCCCGCAATGCATGAATATCGCTGAAAAGTCAGCGATATTCATGCATTATCGAGCAAATGCTCTTAGCCATGTTATCCACCTCCCATTGGATAACATGGCTAAGAACTGCTCAGGGCAGGTGTTACCTTTTGGAGATATTCGCCCTTAGCGCAAATATCTCCAAAAGTTGGTAATAGGAGATAGCGATGTTAGCGACTGTTTCCAGTCGCTAACATCTTGGCACGCCCACTTTGCATATCATTAGTGATAAATATCACTGACATGCAAAGTGGGGCCCATGATGGTCGCTATCTCCTATTAGCTGTCGCTAACTGGTGTTAGCGACAGCTTGGTAATAGGGAGATAATTTTATCTCCGCTTTCTTGGCTTTTAAAGCCAAAAAAGCGGAGATAAAACCCCTTGATAATATACCCCTGCCTGCTTTTATCAAGTAGGTGGTTCTGTCCTCTAATGAACCCACTTATCGCTTTCTCCTTCCTCTCACAGAACGCAAACTTCCATTATGTCTGCTCTGCCACCGATTTTCATCTTTTCACACCTTTTTATTTATTTCCACCTACCTTTCTCTACTTTCTACTTCAGGTCTTGCTATATCCCCTACTTCCACTTACATCCAGTCCTATCTGAATGCACAGTGTGGCAGACTCCGCATTGACAGCATTAACTCCCATTGACGATGATCCTGTGACAAAATATAACCTTTAAAAAACGTTACCTCACAGGAAGAGTCCCTTTGGGAGTGCCCTCTCACATTGGCCTGGAGGTTAGGACATGCTCATCCTAACCCTTTTTGTGTCGTTTCATTTTAGTTTTCTCCAACTCAATGACACACTCATGGTAAAAGGGTATTTTAGGCAATATACAATGGTGCTGCTTGTTGTTGGCAAGGCTACAATTGAGCTGAAATACGTAAATCTTGGCTGTGTGCTGAATGAAAGGACATGTCAAGAATCCCTCTTCATTTTTGCAGTATGGCAAGACGAGTGAAAATATATACATAGGACCTCATTCACAATATTGTGACACATGGCGGCGCAGCAAGCCTTCCTGTTGTGCTGCCCTGCGCACAAAAAAATGGTAGGAATGCACTGTATATGAATGATACGGTGCATTCCTATCCTTCTGCCCTGTGCCGGCTTACAAACAGCAGCCGTGCACCAGTGCAGACACTCTTTCGTCATTTTGTAACGTTGCATGCGCTGAGGGGATGATTGTTTTAGTGCAGGAAGGGATACCTTCCTGCATAAAAATAATCATTAAAGGCATTTTCCTCTTTCTATGCGTGCTGCAGAACACCTTCTGGTGGTCACCAGTAGGTAGTTATAGGTATGACCTAGTTTCCACAGACAAATCAAATCAAATCAGGTGTTTGTTAAGTGCAACTACTCACCCGTAAGGGTCTCAAAGCCCTTGGGGGTGTGTGGGGGTGGGAGTTCGGAGGTTTCAGTCCATCAAGGAGGGGGTCTGTCGAAAAGCCAGGTTTTGAGGTTTCTTGCGAAGATGCGGAGCGATGTTATTTGTTTGAGGTGGAGCCGAAGTTTGTTCCAGGCTCTGGCCCAGCAGAAGGAGAAGGAGCGGAGTCCCAATCTGGTCTTTCTGGTGCAGGGGACCATGGCGTAGGAGACCTGGGCTGATCATAGGGTCCTTTGGGGTGCGTGGAATTTGAGTTGGCTGTTTAGGTATGCTGGTCCGGTGTCGTGGAGGGCTTTGTGAGCGTGGGCCTTGTGAGCATGGGTTAGCATCTTGAAGGTGACTCTAGCTTCGATGGGGAGCCAGTGGAGTGTGCGCAGGTGCTGGGAGATGTGGCAGTGTCTTGGCAGGTTGAGAACCAGTCTTGTGGCCGCATTTTGGATGTTCCGTAGCTTGCAGACAAGGTTTTTGTTTATTCCGGCATAGAGTGCGTTACCGTAGGGGAGCCTGATGGTGACCAGGACGTGAGTGACGGTCTTTATGTGTTCGAGGGAGAGCTATTTGAAGGTCTTACGTAGGAGGCGGAGGGTGTAGAAGCAGGAGAACGAGACAGAGTTGATCTGACGGTCCATTTTGAGCTCTGAGTCCAGGATGTTTCCCAGGTTGCATGCGTGGTCAGTGGGAGTGGGCGGGCTTCCGAGGGCGGGGGCCACCAGATGTCGTTCCAGGCGTCTGGGTTTGGGCCCATGATGAGTACTTCCTTTCTATTGATGTTTAGTTGTAGGCAGCTGTTATTCATCCATTTGGCGACGGCTTCCATGCCTTCTCGAAAGTTGTGTCTGGTGGTGTTGGGTTCGTTGGATAGGGAGAAGCTGAGTTGGGTGTTGTCTGTGTATGGCTGCAGTTTTTCCTTTGTCCAGTAAGGAACGAATGTCGTCTGTTGTGGCGAGGAGGGCGGTTTCCGTTCTGTGGTTTTTTCTGAAGCCGGATTGGGAGGAGTCGAGGATGTTGTGCTCTTCGATGAATGTGGAGAGTTGGCTGTTGATGGCTTTCTTGATGACTTTCGCTGGGAACAGGAGCAGGGACATGGGTCTGTAGTTTTTGAGGTCGGTGGGGTCCGCCGAGGGTTTCTTCAGGAGGGGGTTGATCTCAGCGGGGTTACAGTCGTCAGGGAATGAGGCGGTTGCTAGGGAGCGGTTGATGGTGTGGCAGAGCATGGGTGCGATGGAGTCGACGGCTCTGTTGAAAATGTGGCATCGGCAGGAGTCCGTGGGGCCCCCAGAGTGGATTGACTTCATCATCTTCAGTGTGTCTTCGGTGGTGAGGGCTGTCCAGTTGTCGATCGCTGGCTTCCGGGTGTCGAGGGTGGTTGGTATGGGTTGAGTGTGTTGGTTGTCTTCGTCGAAGTTGTCATAGATGCTCTTGATTTTGTGGTGGAAAAAGGTACTGAGTTTGTCGCAGAGGTCTTGTGATGGAGGGATGTCGGTGGACTCGCTGGTGGTTTGGGTGAACTCCTTGATGATGTTGAAGAGTTCTTTGCTGTTGTGTGCATGAGTGGAGATTCTGTTTTCAATCGCTTTTTTCCTCGTTTTTCTGATGAGTTGGTGGTGGGCGTTGATGGCGCCTCTGAAGTTGTTGTGGGCTTCTATGGATTTGGTGTTCCTCCAGGCCTTTTCGAGGCCCTGGCAAGTGTGTCTGGACTCTCGAAGTTCAGTGGTGAACCATCTAGCTTTCTTGGCGTGGGTGTTGTTGTTTTTCTTGAGAGGGGCCATGGTGTTGGCGCTGTTGGAGATCCATCTGTGCAGGGTTCAGGCTGCGGTGTTGGCGTTTTCCACAACGGTAGGGGTGGAGTTGCTGAGTGATGAGGTTAGCTGGTCATCAGTGATTCTGGTCCAGTTTCTTCGTGGGAGCAGGTGCTGGTGTCTGTGGATGGTGGGAGTTCTGAAAGTGAAGTGGTTGCATCGATTTTCAGTCCATGGGAGTTCGGTGGTATGGCTGAAGGTAATGGTGTTTCCTGTTGTGAAGAGGGGGTCAAGGGTGTGTCCAGCTGAGCGTGTAGGTTCGGTCACGATCTGACAGAGTCCAATGTTGTGGAGGTTGTCCAGGAGGGATGTGGTGCTGGGGTCCAGTTGGTTGCCGAGGTGGAAGTTGAGGTCTCCCAGTAGAGATGGGCAGTAAAAGGGAAGAAGGGTGCAGAAAGAAGTACTAGGGGTACAGAAAGAAGGAAGAGACGTGTAGAAAAAAGCAACAGAAGTGCTGACAGAGTCACAAAGTGTGCAGAAAGAGGCAAGAGAAGTGCAGAAAGAAGCAACAGAGGGACATAAAGAGTGGTACAGAAAGAGGGAAGAGAGGTATATAAAGAGGCAAGTGAGTTGCAGAAAGAGGGAAGAAGAGTGCTGAAAAAAGCCACAGAGGTGTAGAAAGAAGCAAGAGAAGTGCAGAAAGAGGCAAGGACGATTAAGAAAGAGGCAAGAGAGGTGCAGAAAGAGGGAAGAAGAGTGCAGTAAAAGACAACAGGGGTGCAGAAAGAAGCGAGACAGGTATAAAAAGAAGCATGGGAAGTACAGAATGAAGCAACAGGGGTGCAGAAAGAGGCAAAAGAAGTGCAGAAAGAAGCAACAGAGGTGCAGAAGGAGGCAAGAGAACTGCAGAAAGAGGAAAGAGAGCTGCAGAAACAGGCAAAAGAGATACTGAAAGAGGGAACAGGGGTGCAAACAGTGGCAAGAGTGGTACAGAAAAAGGTAAGAGGGGTGCAGAAAGAGGCTAGAGGGGTAAAGAAATTTGTAAGAGAGGTACAGAAAGAAGCAAGAGCAGTGCAAAAGAACCAACAGAGGTGCAAAAAGAAGCAAGTGAGGTACAGAAGGAGGCAAGAGAACTGCAGAAAGAGGAAAGAGAGTTGCGGAAACAGGAAAAAGGGGTGCAGAAAGAGAGAACAGGAGGGCAGATAGAGGCAAGAGAGGTATAGAAACAGGAACAGGGGTGCAGAAAAAGGCAAGAGGTATGCACTAGTTTGGAACAGAGGTACAGAAAGAAGCAAGAGCAGTGCAGAAAGAACCAACAGAGGTGCAGAAAGAGGCAAAAGAGGTACAGAAAGAGGCAAGTGAAGTGCAGAACTAAGAAAAAGAGGTGCAGAAAGAACCAACAGAGATGCAAAATGAGGCAAGAGGGGTGCAGAAAGGGTTAGGAGAGTTTCACAATGAGGCAATAGGTGTCCAGAAGAGGCAGGAGGGGTGCAGATAGAAGGAAGAGAACTGCATAAAGAAGCAACAGAGGTGCTGAAAGAGGCACGAAGGGCGCAGCAAGAGACAGGAGAGGTGCATAAAGAAGCAACAGAGGTACAGAAAGAGATAAGAGTGGTGCAGAAAGAGGGAAGAGAGGTGAAGAAAGAGGCAAAAGAGATACAGAAAGAGGGAACAGGGGTGCAAACAGGGGCAAGAGTGGTACAGAAAAAGGTAAGAGGGGTGCAGAAAGAGGCTAGAGGGGTATAGCAATTTGTAAGAGAGGTACAGAAAGAAGCAAGAGCAGTGCAAAAGAACCAACACAGGTGCAAAAAGAGGCAAGTAAGGTACAGAAGGAGGCAAGAGAACTGCAGAAAGAGGCAAGAGAGTTGCAGAAACAGGAAAAAGGGGTGCAGAAAGAGAGAACAGGAGGGCAGATAGATGCAAGAGAGGTAAAGAAAGAGTGAACAGGGGTGCAGAAAAAGGCACGAGGTATGCACTAGTTTGGAACAGAGTTGCTGAAAGAAGCAAGAGCAGTGCAGAAAGAACCAAACGAGGTGCAGAAAGAGGCAAAAGAGGTACAGAAAGAGGCAAGTGAAGTACAGAACTAAGCAAAAGAGTGGCAGAAAGAACCAACAGAGATGCAAAAAGAGGCAAGAGGGGTACAGAAAGGGTGAGGAGAGGTGCACAATGAGGCAAGAGGCGTCCAGAAGAGGCAGGAGTGGTGCAGATAGAAGGAAGAGAACTGCATAAAGAAGCAACAGAGGTGCTGAAAGAGGCACGAAGGGCGTAGAAAGAGACAGGAGAGGTGCATAAAGAAGCAACAGAGGTACAGAAGGAGATAAGAGTAGTGCAGAAAGAGGGAAGAGAGGTTAAGAAAGAGGCAAGAGAGTTGCACGAAGAGGGGTGCAGAAACAGGAAACGGGGTGCAGAATGAGGCAAGAGGCGTCCAGAAGAGGCAGGAGTGGTGCAGATAGAAGGAAGAGAACTGCATAAAGAAGAAACAGAGGTGCTGAAAGAGGCACGAAGGGCGTAGAAAGAGACAGGAGAGGTGCATAAAGAAGCAACAGAGGTACAGAAAGAGATAAGAGTAGTGCAGAAAGAGGGAAGAGAGGTGAAGAAAGAGGCAAGAGAGTTGCACAAAGAGGGAAGAGGGGTGCAGAAACAGGAAACGGGGTGCAGAAAGAAGCAACAGAGGTGCAGAAGAAGGCAAGAGAACTGCAGAAAGAGGAAAGAGATTTGCAGAAACAGGCAAAAGAGGTACAAAAAGAGGGAACAGGGGTACAAACAGTGGCAAGAGTGGTACAGAAAAAGGTAAGAGGGGTGCAGAAAGAGGCTAGAGGGGTATAGAAATGTATAAGAGAGGTACAGAAAGAAGCAAGAGCAGTGCAAAAGAACCAACATAGGTGCAAAAAGAGGCAAGTGAGGTACAGAAGGAGGCAAGAGAAATGCAGAAAAAGGCAATAAAGTTGTGGAAACAGGAAAAAGGGGTGCTGAAAGAGAGAACAGGAGGGCAGACAGAGGCAAGAGAGGTATCGAAAGAGTGAACTGGGGTGCAGAAAAAGGCAAGAGGTATGCACTAGTTTGGAACAGAGTTGCAGAAAGAAGCAAGAGCAGTGCAGAAAGAACCAACAGAGGTGCAGAAAGAGGCAACAGAGGTACAGAAAGAGGCAAGTGAAGTGCAGAACTAAGCAAAAGAGGTGCAGAAAGAACCAACAGAGATGCAAAAAGAGGCAAGAGGGGTACAGAAAGGGTTAGGAGAGGTGCACAATGAGGCAAGAGGCGTCCAGAAGAGGCAGGAGTGGTGCAGATAGAAGGAAGAGAACTGCATAAAGAAGCAACAGAGGTGCTGAAAGAGGCACGAAGGGCGTAGAAAGAGACAGGAGAGGTGCATAAAGAAGCAACAGAGGTACAGAAGGAGATAAGAGTAGTGCAGAAAGAGGGAAGAGAGGTTAAGAAAGAGGCAAGAGAGTTGCACAAAGAGGGAAGAGGGGTGCAGAAACAGGAAACGGGGTGCAGAATGAGGCAAGAGGCGTCCAGAAGAGGCAGGAGTGGTGCAGATAGAAGGAAGAGAACTGCATAAAGAAGCAACAGAGGTGCTGAAAGAGGCACGAAGGGCGTAGAAAGAGACAGGAGAGGTGCATAAAGAAGCAACAGAGATACAGAAAGAGATAAGAGTAGTGCAGAAAGAGGGAAGAGAGGTGAAGAAAGAGGCAAGAGAGTTGCACAAAGAGGGAAGAGGGGTGCAGAAACAGGAAACGGGGTGCAGAAAGAAGCAACAGAGGTGCAGAAGAAGGCAAGAGAACTGCAGAAAGAGGAAAGAGATTTGCAGAAACAGGCAAAAGAGGTACAAAAAGAGGGAACAGGGGTGCAAATAGTGGCAAGAGTGGTACAGAAAAAGGTAAGAGGGGTGCAGAAAGAGGCTAGAGGGGTATAGAAATTTATAAGAGAGGTACAACAAGAAGCAAGAGCAGTGCAAAAGAACCAACACAGGTGCAAAAAGAGGCAAGTGAGGTACAGAAGGAGGCAAGAGAAATGCAGAAAAAGGCAAGAAAGTTGTGGAAACAGGAAAAAGGGGTGCTGAAAGAGAGAACAGGAGGGCAGATAGAGGCAAGAGAGATATAGAAAGAGGGAACACGGGTGCAGAAAAAGGCAAGAGGTATGCACTAGTTTGGAACAGAGGTGCAGAAAGAAGCAAGAACAGTGCAGAAAGAACCAACAGAGGTGCAGAAAGAGGCAAACGAGGTACAGAAAGAGGCAAATGAAGTGCAGAACTAAGCAAAAGAGGTGCAGAAAGAACCAACTGAGATGCAAAAAGAGGCAAGAGGAGTGCAGAAAGGGTTAGGAGAGGTGCACAATGAGGCAAGAGGCGTCCAGAAGAGGCAGGAGGGGTGCAGATAGAAGGAAGACAACTGAATAAAGAAGCAACAGAGATGCTGAAAGAGGCACGAATGGCTCAGAAAGAGACAGGAGAGGTGCATAAAGAAGCAACAGAGGTACATAAAGAGATAAGAGTGGTGCAGAAAGAGGGAAGAGAGGTGAAGAAAGAGGCAAGAGAGTTGCACAAAGAGGGAAGAGGGGTGCAGAAACATGCAACGGGGTGCAGCAAGAAGCAAGTGAGGTGCAGAAAGAAGCAAGAGAGGTGCAGAAACAGACAAGAGAAGTGTTGAAAGAGGCAAGAGAGGTGCAGAAGGAGGCAAGAGAACTGCAGAAAGAGGCAAGAGAGTTGGAGAAAGAGATAAGTGAGGTGCAGAAGGAAGCAAGAGGATTGCAAAAAGAGGCAAGAGAGTTGCAGAAATAGGGAACCGGTGGGCAGGCTGAGGAAGAGAGGTGCAGAAAGAGGGAAGAGGGTTGCAGAAAGGCAAGAGGGATGCAGAAAGAAGCAACAGAGGTACAGAAAGACACAAGAGAAATACAGATGGAAGCAATAGAGGTGCAGAAAGAAGCATGAGGGGTGCAAGAAAGAGGCAAGAGAAGTACAGAAAGAAACAACTGAGGTGCAGAAAGTGGCAAGAGAAGGTGCAGAAACAGGCAGAAGAGGTGCATAAAGAGGGAACAGGGGTGCAGAAAGAGGCAAGAGGGGTACAGGAAGAAGCAAGTGAAGTGCAGAAAGAGGCAAGAGATATGCAGAAAGATGCAAGAGAGATACAGAAAGAGGCAGGAGAGGTACAAAAAAGTTGAAGAGATGAGCAGAAAGAGGCAAAAGAAGTGCACAAAAAAGAAAGTTGCAGAAGCAACAGAAATGCAGAAAGTGGCAAGAGAGGCGCAGAAAGAAGCAAGAGTGGTTTGCACACCATTAGTACCAATGTAACACCCACATTTAGCAATAAGTAACAGGTGATCATTCTAAGTTTGCAAAGGGCCTTCTAGCATGCTGTAACACTTGTCGCTGCATTTTTGGTAACGGTTGAGCTAGAAACAAGGCTTTTTTTTCCAAATCTGCAGATTAGGCAGCAGATGATAGATTATGTGGCTAATGCGGAAAATGTATAATTGTATGAAAGTTGGTGCAGCCAAACAGTCGCATAATTCCAGTGGCCCTGCTCATACCTCTGACCAGGTCCAGAAGTGCTCCTCAGTGATTCCTTCTTTTTTTGTCTCATTGAGATCATAATTTTGCTTCAATGAAGCACGAAAAAGACTGAACCTGAGGTTACCCCTCCACAAAACAGACTACCATACCACATATTTACTTTCCATAACGCATAATCCCACTCTACATAATTCCTATACACTAAATACTGCATACATTCTATCCACTTAATTTCACTGCACAACATACCACATAATTCCACTACACACAAAGTACATCCACTCCACTCCAAAAAACATGAATAAAAAACTTTTATATTTACAACGCCAATAGCTCTAACTCTTGCAAATGCAAGACCTATTACTTTACAAATGCTTCTTTAACTGGTATTCACGTTTGCAGAGTGGTGGAGAAAGGGGCTGGGCCTCCAACCAGCGCTTAGGAATTTTGCTGCATATGACACCAGTAAGTCCCACACGTAGGATTGCTAAGTTCTCATAACAGGCCATGCCCCCTTTCCCCACCACTCTGCAAATGCATTTCCTGGCACGCTCTTGGGTGAGGATTAAAGTCCCTTCGCTGCTGGGGGTCAGTTGCTATGCCCCAGATAGTGGGATTGCTGAAAGGTGGACACAGACCACATCCCCTTTCTCCACCACTCTGCAAACACGCTTCTTGGTGCATTCTGGGTTGGGGGATTACGTCCCTGTGAATCCTGCGGGTCCCTAGGGGCCAACTAGCCCACCACGTACCTCCAGTAAGCCCCACACAGCTGTATTGCTGAGAGTGGTCCGAGGCCATGCCCCCTTTTTTATACCATTCTGCAAACGTACCTCCTGGCACACTGCTGGTGTGGCAATGAGGTCCTCTTGTGTCCTGAGAACCTCAGGACTAAAGTGGACTTCATCCCCTGAGCAGCAGTGCACCAGGAGGCGTGTTTGCAGAGTGGTGTACAAAGGGGGCGTGGGCTTGGACTACTCTCAGCAATCCAACTTTGTTTTGCTTACGGGAGGTACCTAATGGGTCAGTTGATAATATACATATATCTCAAATATTTTTTCCATGATGTGTTGTATATGTTCAATTCTGTAGTTCACTGTTTTAACTAATGTACTGTTATTTATTAATAATAAATGCATAGCAATTTATTATTTTGGTTATTTTTATTATTATCATTGTAATTATCATTGTTATTGTATTGTTATCAATAGACATTATTATTGTTGTCATTTAAACTGCAAAATCGGCAGTTGCACGCCAGTTGTGTTTTATTGTTATTTGTTTTAAAAAGCGTTTTCTGGTGGTTTCATGCTGCCTGCGGTCCCTACTTCTCAGGTCTGCTAAAAGCACATACTGAGAGCAATGCTGTGACATGATGTAGCGCCTTGGATTGATACATAGCGCCGTCTGCCTTCAACACGTTTGCATGCTGCATTCTACTGTTTCTGGCAGTTACATTTTCTGAATTCATCACCAGTACTTTCTGAGCCACACTCTGACCTCTGACAGACAGTTCCAGCGCCTGAGGAGGGTGTGGAATATGCGGTTTGCTGCCTTCCTTATACATAGCTAGACATACCTGACCAACCCCCGCACCAGCTCTCATCTCTCTCTGTAAGTCTTACCCAGTCAGAGTGATTTTCTGTGGTGCAAAACCTCCCTCTGTCCTCTTATGGCAAGCTCTGACTCCTTTTATCACTTCAATAGGAAAGCGGCGGATTACTCATTTATTCCCTTTCATGCAACAGTCGCTGCTCCTTCTTTTATCACTCCAGCACCACTGCCTTAACTTTCATACCCGTGCCTCCCTCCTATACGTCAGCCGCAGCTCCATCTTTTATCCCTTCCTCAGACATACCCTAAAGATTCATACCCGTTCTTGCTCCTTGGGGCAGCAGCATCTCCTTTTATCACTTCAATGCCACATGCCCATTGCCTCAGTTCATACCCGATTTGGTTCTTCATGATGCAGCCATAGCTCCTACATCACCTCCATGTCTCGCCTTGTTTCATGCACATTCGTTAAATGCCTCAATTGTTACTCCTTTTATCCAACAGCAGAGGCGTTGTACTCATGCCTGGTCTGTCTTCGAACCATCTCTCTTCCCGCATGTCTGTAATACTACTATTGTACTGTGACCATCATGTGCACTGTACCTGTGTGCAGCCCTCCAGGCTCTTGCCCCTGCAGGCTGTGTGTCTTGTTGTCAACCAACTCCAGGGCCGTGTCTTTTGTGTCATTAGCCCTCTCGGGGTTGGGTGCCATGTATATGGTGATGGATTAAACCCAGATCTTTTGACTGGGTGTGAGTTTTTGATTGATTCAGATGCTCCGTCCATCACCACCCCCTTTTGTACCGCTTTTGTCCGCCATAAGTGTGGCAGGGTATGCTCAGACGTGAGTCCCTTGCTCACTTTGCCACTGGATTCAAGCAAGCCGGGCTGAAGACGGCTGGAATGCCAGAAACCGGTCCTCGGAAGCTTGTTTCCGGTCTAGGGAAGACATGGCTTGGCAGTTCGGGCTGGACTGTTCCCATGAGGCACAGGGTCAGACTGATTTGCATATAGCCATGTCTGAACTGGGGTGGCAGAGTGGGCTAAAGAACGGTGATGGATTAAACCCAGATCTTTTGACTGGGTGTGAGTTTTTGATTGATTCAGATTCTCCGTCCATCACCACCCCCTTTTGTACTGCTTTTGGCCGCCATAAGTGTGGTAGGGTATGCTCAGACGTGAGTCCCTTGCTCACTTTGCCACTGGATTCAAGCAAGCCGGCTGAAGACGGCTGGAATGCCAGAAACCGGTCCTCGGAAGCTTGTTTCCGGTCCAGGGAAGACATGGCTTGGCAGTTCGGGCTGGACTGTTCCCATGAGGCACAGGGTCAGACTGATTTGCATATAGCCATGTCTGAACTGGGGTGGCAGAGTGGGCTAAAGAACGGTGATGGATTAAAGCCAGATCTTTTGACTGGGTGTGAGTTTTTGATTGATTCAGATGCTCCGTCCATCACCACCCACTTTTGTACCGCTTTTGGCCGCCATAAGTGTGGCAGGGTATGCTCAGACGTGAGTCCCTTGCTCACTTTGCCACTGGATTCAAGCAAGCCGGGCTGAAGACGGCTGGAATGCCAGAAACCGGTCCTCGGAAGCTTGTTTCCGGTCCAGGGAAGACATGGCTTGGCAGTTCGGGCTGGACTGTTCCCATGAGGCACAGGGTCAGACTGATTTGCATATAGCCATGTCTGAACTGGGGTGGCAGAGTGGGCTAAAGAACGGTGATGGATTAAACCCAGATCTTTTGACTGGGTGTGAGTTTTTGATTGATTCAGATTCTCCGTCCATCACCACCCCCTTTTGTACTGCTTTTGGCCGCCATAAGTGTGGTAGGGTATGCTCAGACGTGAGTCCCTTGCTCACTTTGCCACTGGATTCAAGCAAGCCGGCTGAAGACGGCTGGAATGCCAGAAACCGGTCCTCGGAAGCTTGTTTCCGGTCCAGGGAAGACATGGCTTGGCAGTTCGGGCTGGACTGTTCCCATGAGGCACAGGGTCAGACTGATTTGCATATAGCCATGTCTGAACTGGGGTGGCAGAGTGGGCTAAAGAACGGTGATGGATTAAAGCCAGATCTTTTGACTGGGTGTGAGTTTTTGATTGATTCAGATGCTCCGTCCATCACCACCCACTTTTGTACCGCTTTTGGCCGCCATAAGTGTGGCAGGGTATGCTCAGACGTGAGTCCCTTGCTCACTTTGCCACTGGATTCAAGCAAGCCGGCTGAAGACGGCTGGAATGCCAGAAACCGGTCCTCGGAAGCTTGTTTCCGGTCCAGGGAAGACATGGCTTGGCAGTTCGGGCTGGACTGTTCCCATGAGGCACAGGGTCAGACTGATTTGCATATAGCCATGTCTGAACTGGGGTGGCTGAGTGGGCTAAAGAACGGTGATGGATTAAAGCCAGATCTTTTGACTGGGTGTGAGTTTTTGATTGATTCAGATGCTCTGTCCATCACCACTCCCTTTTGTACCGCTTTTGGCCGCCATAAGTGTGGCAGGGTATGCTCAGACGTGAGTCCCTTGCTCACTTTGCCACTGGATTCAAGCAAGCAGGGCTGAAGACTGCTGGAATGCCAGAAACCGGTCCTCGGAACCTTGTTTCCGGTCCAGGGAAGACATGGCTTGGCAGTTCGGGCTGGACTGTTCCCATGAGGCACAGGGTGAGACTGATTTGCATATAGCCATGTCTGAACTGGGGTGGCAGAGTGGGCTAAAGAACGGTGATGGATTAAACCCAGATCTTTTGACTGGGTGTGAGTTTTTGATTGATTCAGATGCTCCATCCATCACCACCCCCTTTTGAACTGCTTTTGGCCTCCATAAGTGTGGCAGAGTGGGCTAAAGAACGGTGATGGATTAAACCCAGATCTTTTGACTGGGTGTGAGTTTTTGATTGATTCAGATGCTCCGTCCATCACCACCCCCTTTTGTACTGCTTTTGGCCGCCATAAGTGTGGCAGGGTATGCTCAGACGTGAGTCCCTTGCTCACTTTGTCACTGGATTCAAGCAAGCCGGGCTGAAGACGGCTGGAATGCCAGAAACCGGTCCTCGGAAGCTTGTTTCCGGTCCAGTGAAGACATGGCTTGGCAGTTCGGGCTGGACTGTTCCCATGAGGCACAGGGTCAGACTGATTTGCATATAGCCATGTCTGAACGCGGGTGGCAGAGTGGGCTAAAGAACAGTGATGGATTAAACCCAGATCTTTTGACTGGGTGTGAGTTTTTGATTCATTCAGATGCTCCGTCCATCACCACCCCCTTTTGTATCCCCACTTTTGTACCGCTTTTGGCCGCCATAAGTGTGGCAGGGTATGCTCATTCATTGGTTTTTTAACAGCTAATATCTGTAGCTGTAAAATGTATTCTTCTTTAAATCCAAAAATATATTTTATATGTTTATTAATAAAAAAAATTTAAAATATTTTTTTTTCTTCGTTCCCGCTTCGCGAATCGGGAAGCTTCCCGTTAGCTGACCTTGATGCCGCGAAATAGACCGCGAGCCGGTAAACGTTTCTTTACCGCAACTGCCGCGTTAGAAAACAACATCGTGACGCCTCCCGTCCGCATGATGTTTCGCGTTGTCGCGTGATACGTCATATGACGTGCTACGTTAGCGAACTGGTACGCTTACCGAGTCGCAAAGCACAGGTTTCTGGAAGCAAACCGGGAGGCCCTGCAAAGCGCTTAACGTAAACACAGCAGGTCATGTGACTTGGTAATAACACTTTTCATTGGTTCATTTCACTTTTGGTTTCCTAATGATGTAAGACTAGGTCATATAATCTAAAATGAACACTTTTCATTGGTTGAGAACTATTGTTTTTCCCAAATGATGAAAATCCCTCCTTCTTTCCTCACTCTGACTTTCATCATTGTGAGAGAAAGACCCTTTGTTACCAGTGAGCAATGGCTTCTTTAGTAGCTTCAGCTGGTGCTTCCCCACCACCTCCACCACATCCAAGGAAGAGTGGACCACCTGCTCAAGTTATAATTCAGCAAGAAGAGGAAGAAGAGGAACAGGACGACGAGCACGAAGAGAGGCACTTTTTGCCTGAGGAGCCCAGGACGTCTCACCGGAAAGAAAACTTCATTTGGCAATTTTTTAAAATTCCCAAAGGTCAGAAAAAAGTAAATGCACGATACGTAACTTGCCTTATATGTCAAGATAGACTGTCCAGAGGGACCGACAAAAAATACAGTTTCGGAAACTACACAATGCATCGCCATATGACTAGGTGGCATCCTAACAACTACAGTGCTGCACAGTTTAGTAACGACCTAGATAATCTCCCTATTATGGCCAGAAGATCTGTTGTACCGGAAGTAACGGGACCAGAGGGCAGGGAGATGGTGCCAAATATTCAAACGAGATTTCATGAAGTAAAACACGTCTGCGTACATTGCAATGGATTCATTTGCTACGGAGAAAGAAGCATCACTCTGATCAACAGAGCTATTGACTATCATATGCAAGTTTGTACGAAACGCCCCAAATAATAAATACTTTTTTTTTGTTTTGTTGCTCCTGTTGAGCCCTTTACAATGAATCGTTTTCATTGCCCCCTGCAAGAAAAACCCCAAAAAATATAAAACTGTTCAGAAAAATTCAAAAAAAGTAAAAAAATGTTCATAAAAAAAATAAAAAAAATATAAAACAACAAAAACAATAAAAAAAAAGTTCTTTTCAGAACTACCTCCCCGTTATTAAAAAATTGGTACACTATTTGGAACTGTGCCAACCTCTATTTCTCGTAGTTCGCTTCCCAGTTCGCTCGCCGGTACGCGAACCGGAAGTGAACCAAAAAATTTAAAAAAAAAAAAGAACAGTAAGTATAAGGGAAGGAAACAGACACTTATGTTAAAAGAAAGACAGCTATAGGGGAGTAAACTAGAGATACTATTACCCGTAATCCACTGCTGATGATGTCACATATTACATCATTCATGACATGCTCAGTGACATCATCAGCAGAGGATTGCGGGTTTTTTGGCAACGTGCCTTATCCACGGTTTAATAACGCTGCCTTTTGCTTTATATAAGTTTTCAAATTGTATGAAATATATACCAATAGGTCGTTATGAACCTTTAGGTAGTGCTTTTCTTCATGAGGTCTGGTCGCTTCCATACACATACAGATGTTTCAAAGATGATCAAGAAGTTTATCTGAATGGAGAGGAATGCACTGAGACGCCAGATCATTCACTAATGTGTAGGCACATACAGTTACACGGTTCATGCAACAAACACCGACCAAATATGGCTTGCGTGTTGCAAGGCACGCCAGTTCCTGCTATCATCCCCACGTTCAAGTTGTTGGAAAATGGTAGTTATTTGATGCTCAATAATGAAGATTGTTCTGGGTTAATTAAAAGTATTCCTTTTATCGTAACAGTAAGTGAACGGGTTATTTGCTGCAGAAATGTTCTATTTCCTCCCACACATGAACATAGGGAGTTTTCAATCTGGCCACAAATACCAACCTTGGGAGCAGATTTCAACGGCATGGCAAGAATAAGAGCTCCTTTGTCTCAGAGAGAGGTGGCCTTGAGTTCGGCCCGTGAAACTTTCGTGCTTCACATAGCGAACACCCATACAGAGGTGCAGACCCTTTTCAATACTGATTCGCCTTTCCATTTCAGCAAGATGGTTCGGACTATCTTTAACGCGTCCTCCACAAAGGCCCTGGCGCACTTTTTTAAAGTTGTTACCAGTGGTCTCGTGACTTCATTTGAGAAAATCTTTGGAGTCATCCCTGCTTTCTTTCATTCTATTTTTTTCCACTGTGCTTCGTGGATTCCCATTTTTACTTGCATTACCAGCGGACGCTCTTGTGCTTTTTTACATTTTTAAATATGGATGTCCCTCCTGTGCAAGCTCCCGCCCTGCAGCTGCTGACACTGTTCCGCAATCGCATGCTAGAATATTATGGCACAATACCGTTGGCGATATTAAGCACGGCATATGGATTATCTTTTCGATTCTCCTACTTCACCTGTGTCCAGCCTGTATTTCACTGCCTGACCTGTGATTTCGATTGGGCCATTGATTTGTGTCTCTGC
Source organism: Lissotriton helveticus (assembly GCF_964261635.1). Lineage (NCBI taxonomy): Eukaryota > Metazoa > Chordata > Amphibia > Caudata > Salamandridae > Lissotriton > Lissotriton helveticus. Next base: position 1,512,461,821 of record NC_136061.1, on the reverse strand, counting down.
GGACCGGTTTCTCCTGATGTCGACTTTAATCAGCTGATGACTCCTATCATTACTCACGAGTTGGTTTGTCCTGGCGAAAGGATTATGGCTGTGGCATTGATGCATGGACTAATTGGTCCCTGGAATTTACTGGCGGCAACACAGTCTTTCTTGGAACAGAGCTTTCTTGAAAACCCACCGAGCTGTCCTCTGATGGTGATAGAGGATCCGGTGCTGGGAGAGCACGTATGTTCTTTTCCGCTTTTAAATTGGATGGCTGAACTCTTTTCGGATGAAGACGGTGACTTCCTATTGGAGGCTGTTGCAGCTTATTTTACATACACAGTTATGTCATAGACCTTTTTCATGTTTGATATGCTGAGTACTAGCATTTCATTGACAATTCATTGACTTATTTGTCAAGTTTTTATTATTTAGCTTGCCTATTGGCTTAAGACTCGATAAAGTACTTGGCTGTTTTATTTTTCTTTAGCATAAAATTTTCCTAGTTTTTAATGTTTTACCTTGCGGACCGTCCACATATAAAGTTGCAATCTGCTCTCATGAGATGGCACTTCTATTATCTTATTCAGTTCGTTTCCGGATCATGGGGAGGTGTCATCTAGGTCCTGGATATCTTTACACCGTGTTAAGTTAGCATGGGCTCATTACCGGTTTAAACGCCATTTTTCCTTTTTTGCAGCTTCTGCACACGACACTTAGTTGTTGCTTTAGCTTTCAACCTAGTAGTTCATCGTGGTTTACATGAGAATAATATGTTATTGCTCTACTATCTGCTTTGCTTGTTAAACTATATCTGTACAGCGAGTGCTGAAGTTTCAAGAACAACACGATACAGAATTGTTATGAGGTCTGATCTCCACGACTTCATACTCATAACATAAGTGCAGCTTCTGCCAATTCTGGGCATGAGGCGGGTTTTATATTGCTTTGCCGAACACACATACACAACAGTTGATGCGGTTCACATGAAGAGAGAGCTGGTGTATGCTGATGTGATTCCTTCAAATCTAAGACACTAAAGTATGGGCACGCCCTAAACCAACACAAAGAGACCTTCTTAGCAAATAATATAATATGTGTATTAGGGAGGGTGAGATATAAGCAGCCGCGGGCCGTGGAGGGAGTTACGGTGGGGCAGGGAGGCGGGGAGGGGGAGGGGCAGGGTGGAGCCCTCTCCACCCTGCCCCTCCCCCTCCCCACCTCCCTGCCCCACCGTAACTCCCTCCACGGCCCGTGGCTGCTTATAAGTGTTGCTAACTCTTATTCATTTACAGCATGTTAACATACTGTCACCATTCGCTTTTTATGTACTAGTAACTATGCTGGTAATTTTGCTACTGATAATATGTGTACTTGTATTATCTAAGATACTACGCCTGAGAAGACGGCATTAGTAAATAAACATTTCAAATACACATGTGTTCTTCTTAACTCCATGTTCTGGTTTCTAAGAAATATATAACGACCGACTGTTCATGAGTTCCACGTATCCTGAGGTACTATAAGTTCATATTCTGGATTGTTTAAACATTGAGAGTTTGTTATATCCAATGTGACACTGTCCCTAGCTTGCTAAGGGGTTTTTGATTACTAAGGTGAGTTTTGGGGCACCCTAATTCGCCGAGGTTCCAATCCTTTGTCCACAGTTCTGTGTGAGAACAGAAACCCTGCGACAGGGGCACCCCCGACCCTTGCTGGAGCTTCATCACACTTGCGATACAACTCCAGCAATGCGCCACCTTTACGGCACAGATACATCACGCATCTGTGCTGTTTTTGCCCCATGATGCGCCGCATTGTAAATGCAGCACACCATAGGTGACGGAACAGCGGCACAGAATGACTAACACATCCCTGGTGATGCGCCAGTCATCATAAATCTATCCCTATGCTTCTTATCTTGTTAGAGATGAACCGCCATATGTATCATCAAAGTTTTTTGCATTTCCTAAATAGCGAACTTTAAGGAATAAATAGCGATTCTTTACCATTCCTAGTTTGCGATGAGCTATTTGCTAATTACAAATTACCCATTCATTTCCTTCATTTCCATAGGGCGGTTGGACTCACTTTTAGCTCGAACGGCTGAATGGATTTCCACGAAACTTGGCAAAATTGCTATGTCTCAAGATATATGCTCCAGTGGTTTTTACGAAAATTAACTTTGAAAAATATATATTGGGCTACATTGGCCTATATATATGTTGGAGCCCAAATGTAGCCCAATGTAGCCCAATGAAGCCCAATGAAGCCCAATGTAGCCCAATGTAGCCCAAAGATGGCCGCCAGAGACAAAAAAAACAAATGTAGCCCAAATATCAGCCAGATGTAGCCCAACTATAGCCCAGTGACAGAATGACCAATCAGCTTCGCAAACCTCCGTTACGCGAAGCGGAGCGCTGTTACAGATATATATCTTTTTTTGAACGTTAATTTCTCAAAATCCACTGGAGCACACATATTGAGACCTAGCAAAGGCACATCGGGCTACCAGTCCCTAATATTTTACCAAGTTTCGTGCAAATCCATTCAGCCGTTCGATTATTATTATTATTATTTTTTTTTGCCCCGCGGGGCCCTTTTAAAACCTCCACATCAAACCTAGGGGGTCAGCGAGGATCTAACTATGCCCCCTTATGGTCATTTGCCCCTTCGCTTTGGCCTCCTCTTGTCTCTCGATCCTACCGAGAGACAAGATGGCGGCCGCTACGGACTGTTTGGAATGTTTACAGACGCCGGAGAACCAATCAGCTTCGCTTCACAAAGCTCCGTTGCGCGAAAAGTACGCGTACTGGAGCGCTGCCCGGTCCGCTGTTACAGATATATATCTTTTTTTAAACGTTAATTTCTCAAAATCCACTGTAGCACATATATTGAGACCTACAAAAGGCACATCGGGCTACCAGTCCCTACAATTTTGCCAAGTTTCGTGCAAATCCATTCAGCCGTTCAGGCTAAAAGTGAGGCCAACCGCCCTATGGAAAACTCAATGTTAAAAACACGTTTTGGGACCCCCCTTTTTTCTCAACCCCCCCTGGACGAACCCCCCCCAAATTTCCAGGGGCTGCTCAGAAACAAAATGTTCCATTTTCCAGAAAATTTCAGCCAATTCCGTCCACAAACACCAAAGTTATTAGACATAGAATTTTCAAAAATCCCATAGGGAAAAAATCCTAACTATATATACCTACTGGCTATCGCCAGTAGGTAATATATATATATATATATATATATATATATATATATATATATATATATATATATATATATATATAGATAGATATAGATATATATAGATACATTCACTGAAAAAACCATAGATTTCAGCCATGTTATAGTTGGACATTTCACTCATACAAAACCATTGAAATTCCCCCGTTATAGTTAGTTCAGCTAACTATAACTTGCGCGCCCGCAATGGACTGCTGATAACGTCACATATTACATCACTCATGACATGGTCAGTGACATCACTCATGACATCACTGATGACATCTCGAATGACGTCACTGATGACATCACTGATGACATCATCCAGTGAATGTGTGTCTTTCTGAAAAATAAATTTTTTTTGTAGATGTATATCTAAATGTCGATGGAAGAATAAATGAGTAAATAAGTGTCTAAATGAATTTTGTTTGTAAAATTGATTGTATAACTGACTTATTAAGTGTATCTTAGTGAATACATGTATTAGTGAGTAATGTTTAAATATGTACATTTCTGTATCAGTGTCTCACTTTGTGTATAAGTGGCTGCATGGGTTGGTGAGTAGCTACATGAGTGTCTATATGGGTTATTAGTTGGTTATTTGAGTATCAGAATGAGTGTCTGTATGGTTTGGTGGGGGGTATTACTTACGGCACAGATGCATGAATGACTGACTCACTGTTTGTATGTGTTTTGAAGACAGCATGTGTGCAGAACTGTATGGGTGGACGAGCGACCCCTCACCCTCCTGGTAGGTCGCTCCCCCTCCACGCAGCTCCGCCTGTGTGCTCCTGCTGCTGCTGCCGAGAACCCGCTGGTAAGTGTGCTCTACCCCCGTGTGGCTCTCTGTGCCACTGTTTTTCCTCCTCTGCGTGCCCCGGTTTTGCTCTCTGTGCCACTGTTTTTCGCCTCTCTGTGCCCCGTTTTGAACTTTGTGCCTCTGTGTGCCCCGTTTTTGCTCTCTGTGCCACTGGTTTTTCCCCTCTGTTGTGCCCTGTTTTGCCCTCTGTGCCACTGTTTTTTCCCCTCTGTGTGCCCCGTTTTTGCTCTCTGTGCCACTCGTTTTTACCCTCTGTTGTGCCCCGTTTTGCCCTCTGTGCCACTGTTTTGCCCCCTCTGTGTGCCCCGTTTTTGCTCTCTGTGCCACTCGTTTTTACCCTCTGTTGTACCCCGTTTTGCCCTCTGTGCCACTGTTTTCCCCCCTCTGTGTGCCCCGTTTTTGCTTCTGTGCCACTCGTTTTTCCCCTCTGTTGTGCCCCGTTTTTGCCCTCTGTGCCACTGTTTTTCCCCCTCTGTGTGCCCCGTTTTTGCTTCTGTGCCACTCATTTTTTCCCCTCTGTTGTGCCCCGTTTTGCCCTCTGTGCCACTGTCTTCCCCCTCCTTTGTGCTCCGTTTTTGCTCTCTGTGCCACTCGTTTTTCCCCTCTGTGTGCCCCGTTTTTGCTCTCTGTGCCACTCGTTTTTCCCCTCTGTTGTGCCAAGTTTTGCCCTCTGTGCCACTGTTTCCCCCTCTTTGTGCCCCATTCTGCTTTCTGTACCACTATTTCCCCACCACCCTGCCCACTCGCTGCTCCCGCCTCCCGCCTCCCAGCTGCTCCTCCCTCCCACCTCCCCATATATGCAGGACGCTGCGCACCTAAGGCAAGCCCATCTGCGCCCGTCCGCACCTGGACCACACCCAGCGCCTGAACCCCTGGACCCCGCGAACACCACAACACCAGACTCCGCTACGACGCCAGCACCCTCCACGCACTCAACGCCGGCCGAAACCACACCTGCTTCCAGGCCACCCCGAAACGGACCCACAGACCCTTCTCCTGCCGCACCTGCAGCTTCACCTGCGACAGAGCCACCAAACTCCTCAACACCCGCTCCGCACGCAAACATGCCGTCGAGCTCTGGGATCTGCTCGACACCTCCGCCCCAGACGTGGCCTTCCTAACCGAGACCTGGTGGAACGACTCCTCAGCGCCCGACATCGCCATAGCCATCCCGGACGGCTACAAGATCACCCGCAGGGATCGCGCCAACGGAATCGGAGGAGGAATAGCCATCGTCCACAAGTCCACCCTCAATGTCGCCACCCACGCAGATGACACCCTCAACACCGCCGAACACCTGCACTTCATTGAATCGCGTCTGGCCGCGAACCACGGACAGACGTCAGAGCTGCTGTGAGCGCGCACATGCGCGGACTGGTGAGGGGGGAGCGAGGAGAAGCGGAGCACGGGCGGTGTACAGGTGGCTTCGGGCTTCGGGCTTCAGGTTGAGCACGGTGGCGGAAGTTGCAGCAGCGCGGTGTGTGTCAGAGGAGGTCGCGGGAGACTGCGACGGCGGGGCCAAGTTAGTGGCTTGTGGGGTTTGTGCAGCTTGTGCGGATTGTACTGGTGTTAGTGCCGGTCCTGTGCCGGTCCTGTGCTGGTGCTGTCTTTTGTCACCTAAGGTCATCTAAGGTCCTGAGTCCTGAGTCGATTAGGACTGCGGATGCCTTGAACAGCCGTGCTCACGGTCTGCCTGCCTGCACTTTCCCTGTTGCTGCTCTTGTACTGCACCAGTCCTTGTCCCCTTTTCTGGGGCTTGGGGTGGTGGCAAGAACCTTGAACCTTTTGGTCCGCTCGTGCCCTCGCCTTCGCTTGTCTCCTGCTTTGTCTTTGGTCATTGGTCACTGGTCCCTCAGTCCTTTGGTCTGGGCCTGGCTTTGACCTCACTTCCAACTGCCTCACTTGGTGCGAGTCACCTGCGAGTCACCTGCCCAGGCTGCCACTCAGTCTTTACTACCCATTGCAGCTTGGTCCTGGTCCTGGCTTCTACAGCTCCTTAGCCCCTTAGCCCCTGCCCCTGCCCCTGCAACGTGCTCTGCCTCCCTCTTTGGCCCCCCCTTCCTTGTCGGCCTGCCGCTCAGGGTGCCCGCCCGCTTAGCTCTGGTCAGCCCTGGTTCTGCTCCCCTTGCCCCCCGCTACCCACTGCCACCACCGCCGGCCCCACCGCCAGACGAGACTTGGTCCGTGTTGGCTCACCCAGTACCCCCAGCACCCCAACCCCCCCTCCCACTTCCTCCCACTGTGCCTTCACTTGGTTGGGCAGGTCTGGGAGTTGTGGGGGCCATACCTGGTGCGGGGGCCTGGGAGTATGCCCTTGGTGCCAGGTCTTAGGAGTGCGGATAGGGTTTCACAGGCGGTGAAAGACGAGGGGTAGTGTTGGGACAAAGAGTGCGGAGGGGTGCCTGCGCGCCATGCCCAACGTCAACTGTCTTTGTCGGCTAGGACAAGAAAAGATTTAGCGCCAAGTTGTTTCTTCACGTACACCCATGACTCCGAGGACAACTTGTTGGTACGGCTGTCAACTACACACCGGACAACAGAGGACCCACCTGAACCAGTGCTATAATTCATTGACCCTGACCCTGACTCAGAAACAAGTTCCGTATTATAACAGAAGAGATGAGATCTGGGAAAATAAGAAAAGCACTTGCCGCACTAAGTCGGAAAAAATTAAAACGATCGACCACAGACGTGGAGGGTGCCCCAGTCAGCTCCATGAACCCGCCAACCCCCATGGTCACACCGAAGGATTGTAATTCCCAACTTAACGGAGGGCAATTTAACAGCAATATGCACTCACCCTCCCACGCAACACTCCAGATCGCATTAAAAACCTCCTCTCTTTTGGACTATCTCAAAAAAGCACCCAGGGGAGTGAAATACCCCGCATCCCCCCAAGCCTCTGAGAGAACCAAGCTCTGCGACCTCCAGCATCTAATTGAGCCAAGTGAGCACCCGTCACTACTGCCGCAATGATCAATCAACAAATCTGTTCTAACACCGGATGCTTTTATTTTTGGATCATCAATTGATGACCAGAACACTGCCTCGGAGCGTTCTATGAGGGCAACTCAAAACCCCTCACCAACTCATCAATCCTCATCAAGTCAGCTTCTTCTCCCCCACGTCATCTGTAAGCAAGAGCCCTGTCCCAAACTACCATTTTCCGAGAGTCTCATTCATAATTTTAGTACCCAATCACAGCTATCCACGCAAGCAGAGAACTTTCCAATACGTTTCCACAAAAGTCTCTTTTAATTTTTCAACAAATTCATACTCAAAAAGATGCAGTGTCCAACTTTGAAATAATCAGCTCCTGCTTACCACAGGGCTCAAGTCCTTCTGAGGGCAGTTCAGAGTCAACCGAACTTCAACCGCAACTATCTTCACCTCCAGCAGTGGTAACAGCTTTTCCAAAGTCTCCACAAAAAACTGACTTAAACGATCAATTGCTATCGGACTGTCTTTCTTTTTTAAAAACCATCAAACTACACCTAAGCCCAGATCATCACTTGACCTAAACCCGGATGACCGAACAACAACTAGTATTTGGCCTCAACTTCTCCAAACTTTTCAATCTACTGTCACTGCTTTAAACTATCATTCTGACAAACTGGACATACAGGTGGGCCTATTGAACACCCTAGCCCTATTTACAGCAGGGCTTGACAACAAGTTGGAAAAACTGAACAACCTAATAATAGGAGCGCAATCGTCATCCAAACTAGTCCAGTCAGTCTGTTGTTGCTCGCCCATCATTGACTCTCTCTCTTCGCTCCCAGTCTTTTTAACTACTGTAATCAACGAAGTTAAGCTGTTGAAGGGTGACCGAGCAACGGAATGCCCTGACAAGTTACTTCAGAAATCCCAATTGCCCAACCCGGAATTGGTCGACCCTTTGGCCACGTCCGCAACTGGGTCTTTGGTCATCGGGGATTTACGATCTACCTCAATCCGGACCGACCATCCCCAGGAATCCACCCAAGAATAAGGCCAATCACCATCTGTGGCTTTCAAACCACCGTCTGTCATAAGTCCTCAGTCAGAGAGTGGGGATCCTCATCCTACCAGTAACAATGCAGTAGAATCTCCAGCCAAATCAGCTGCAGCTCCAGCTCTTAACTCTGAAGCATTTCCGGTCCCCTTGGCAGGCCGCAGCAAGCGAGAACGTAAACGTCAATGTAAACAAAGAAACAAACTAAGACCAAATCCACCAGTGGATCCTCCCAAGCTATTCCCACTGTTTACAACTGCTGACAATAAAAAGGTCACAAGCGTCTCATATGCCCCACCGACTTCATCAGGCATTTGTCAAAGTCCCCTAATGGTCAAGCCAGCCTCAAACGTCAGTCAACACATTTCTGTGCGGCATCTCGATCCAAGTGTTTCACCTGTGGAAACAGAGGCTCCCGACTTACAGTCCGGGATAGAAGAAATAAGGGGAATACCTACCGTCCCAACATCAATGAGGACGACAGACATGTCAGCTCAACAACAACTAGTCTCCCTTTCAAGTCTTCCTCACTCTGAAAAATCAAATACTAGTCCTATCCCTTCGAAAGTAATCTTCACCAATCTCTCAACGGCATCTAAGGAACCCCAGACATCTAGCCAAGGTACCCGAGATCCACTATAACACCATCAGGGACCAGTCTTAGGCTTTCGAACTGATAATCCCATTCTGCCTAAATCTAGCCCTACTACTTATAGTGCAAACTGTGACCTTCAACACTTTAAAATACTCCTTGTTCCTGAATACATATCGAAAGGACAGCACGATATCTTAAATAGATCAAACATAATTAAATTAGCAAACGGGGTTCCGGGTCTTGAGTTATTGACATCCGATGAGATAGAGTCCGTTGAATTTCTGCCACCAAGAGGATCTCAATCCTCCGAGCCTTCACTGATGGTATTCAGATCTGACACATGGGCACCATTATTCTTAGCCCAAAAGGACACCTTTCAGCAATGGGGTATCAAAATCCAGCCTTATTCTAACCCAGGCTACCCCACAGTGCTATTACAGGGCCCAGTCACCCCGATAAGATCATCTGGTGTAAAAAACGGGCCGTATTCAATTCTAAAAAATGCCATAGGCATGTCTCAACTGACTGAAAACCTATGGGCCAAAGCCCCCATCACTGAAAAAACCCCAGACTGGGGATGGCTTCCGGCTGCCCTGTTCCGAAAAGCATCAGAATGACCACTGGGAAACCACCTTGTACTCCCAAACCGCAATCAAGACCTCAAGCATCACCGCCTACAACTCTTTTAAATTCTGACCCGCAGCTGCCTTTCACACTGTGTTCATGGAACATTAGTGGTCTCCACCAGAAAACGACCAATCTGGAGACGCACAATTTCACATTTGGGCACAACTTAATAGCCCTTCAAGAAACATGGGCTATCCGAAACTGCCCAGTGACGGGCTTCATGGAATATTGAAAACCAGGAACTAGAGCCTGTACTTATGGCGACCCCAAAGGCGGTTTATCCATCTACGTCTCAAATAACTTAAAAGGCCCGATCGAGCAACTGAACTTTGAGGAGGACTGGTTACTTGGAGTAAAAATTAGTTCATGGAGCAAACATAGATCGCTCCTTCCACTAAACGTCTACATCAACCCAAGTACACGTTCGAAAAAGGAGCATCTAACACGTTTAATTAAAATCGTGTGTGCCCTGTCTATTGATTATCCCCACTCTGATTGCATGATCACCGGAGACTTCAACACTAACCTCTTCCAGGGAATTCCTGCTAATTTTGAAGGGCTCTCTCCATTTACATCACTAGAAATAAAGGCACAGTCAAAACCACCAAATCAAGCATACTGTGGCCTAGGGGAGCTCTGTGTGTTGCAACTTTATAGTGCCGGTTTTTTGGTCATGAATGGGAGATCCTTGAAAGACACCCCACCAAAGTGGACCTGGACAAATGATCGCAAACAATCCTATCTTGATTACACCATCTGTAACGCAGCCCTGTTTCAACATTTGGGCAATTACAGCATTCACCCTGGAATGGAAAGTGACCATCGCCCACAAGTCGTCACCCTTAATGTGAAGCCAACCTATCACAATACTGCCTCATCAACATGTACAGGAACCTACACGGAAAATTTAAAACGACTTAGATGGAGCGACGACATTTCCACAAATGTAATGAAGGAATGTGTGATCTTTACAGCAGGTGGTCCTGATTTGGTGGCTCCCGTCACCGAAACATGGCCCACTTTTTGCTCCCATTTGATAAGCCTTTTTCCGTCTGAACAGCACTTTCATAAGGCTCACATCGGCCCTCAGTTTTCGATCTCAAATCAAACTATGGCATTAAAGAAAATGAGAAACAAAGCACTGCGCACTTGCAAGAAATTCCCAGATAACACTGAGCTCCTGAATCCGTATAAAACTGTCAAAAAGTCATTTAGGTTGGCTCAACAAAAAGACCAACGACTCCACCGGGATCAATTTTGGTGCCAATTACTATGGGAGAGTAAAAACCTCAACTCAAGAAAATTCTGGGCCTTAATCCATCGCCAAAACTCGGGTTAGCCCACCTCCGGGAGCGCAAACATTTCAGAAGCCGACTGGGCTGCTTTCTTGACCAACCACTTTAGGGCTACAGAGGGAACGGCCTTCACTGACACAGGTGTTTCCTACGCGACAAAGGCAAGTCAGACCAATAGATGGAGCACTCCCACTGAATCCTTGGAATCTTTGAGAGAAGATTTGTTGATACCTGAAGAAATGGTTACTAAAGTACTACAAAAATCAAGATCTGATGGAGCACCCGGCCCGAATGGTCTACCACAAATCCTAACCAATCTTTTTAACTGTGCACTATGTAATTCAATCATACCGGACTCCTGGCGAGGCGCAATAATCCATCCTATCTACAAGTCAGGGTCGGACGCCTCTCCAAACAACTATCGATTAATCACTCTTTTAGACATTGAGGCAAAACACTATGCATGCATTCTTCTGGCGGAACTGAGAACTTGGGCAGAGCTGAACAACCTGATTCCAAAGAACCAGACAGGCTTCACTACAAATTCGGGCACCACGACTAACTTATTGACACTGTCTATAATCATCGAGAAAGCACTTATTACATCTAGGGCTGTTTTCAGCTGCTTTGTAGATTTCAAAGCCGCCTTTGACCGGGTCCCCAGGGCTGCTTTATGAGTAAAGTTAAAGAAATGGGGGATCCCGGCCAAACTTCTGGACGCCATAATACAATTACATTCAGGCACATGGATACAAGGGTAAATGGTCTAAATATCGATTCTAAAATATCGAGTAACCTAAATATCGAGTCCAAAATATAGAATGGACAAAATATCGACTGGACTGAATATAGACATCCAAAATATCGTTTTGAAGGTAAGTACTGTAATATTGAATTTAAAAATATAGACAGTCAAAATATCGAAGTACATAATATAGGTGATTACAATTATCGACTTTTTAATAATATCGAATTTTATAAAGTGTTTTATATGTTAGTTTATGTGTGAAAAGTGTATATTTATTTGTAATTTATTGTAAGTAATTAATTTTATGTTATTTAATTTTTGCGTAATTCAATTCTGTAGCGGGTTGTGGGTGTATAGGGGAATAGGGTGTGAAGTAATTTAATTATAATTAATTAAATATGTTAATTAATTAATTGGTATTTATTTTGAATATATTGTCAATTAATTTTTAATTGGTAATTAATTAATTGTTAATTGATAATTTATTTTTTATTAATTGAGTAATTGATAATTATGTGAATAATATTATTTTATTTTTAGTAGCGGGTTGTGGGTTTATTGGGGAATAGGGTGGGAAGTAATTTAATATAATTAATTAAACATGTTAATTAATTAATTGGTATTTATTTAGAATAAATTGTTAATTCATTTTAGTTGGTAATTAATTAATTCTTAATTGGTAATTAAAATGTATTAATTGATTAATTTAAAAGTATGTGATTTAGATTAATTTATTTTCACTAGAGTGGGGATATTAAAATGTACCCCTACGCTATCCAACGCCTTCCCTACTGTTGCACTCTTTGGAGTGGGAATAGTAATTTTTACCCCTACGGTATCCAACGCTTTCCCTACTGTTGCACTCACTGGAGTGGGAATAGTAATTTTTACCCCTACACTATCCAACGCTTTCCCTACTGTTGCACTCATTGGAGTTGGAATAGTAATTTTTACCCCTACGCTATCCAATGCCTTCTCTACTGTTGCACTCTCTGGAGTGGGAATAGTAATTTTTACCCCTGCTATCCAACGCTTTCCCTACTGTTGCTCTCTCTGGAGTGGGAATAGTAATTTGTACCCCTATGCTATCCAACGCTTTCCTTACTGTTGCACTCACTGGAGTTGGAATAGTAATTTTTACCCCTACGCTATCCAACGCTTTCCCTACTGTTGCAGTCGCTGGAGTGGGAATAGTAATTTTTACCCCTACGCTATCCAACGCTTTCCCTACTGTTGCACTCTCTGAAGTGGGAATACTAATTTTTACCCCTACGCTATCCAACGCTTTCCCTACTGTTGCACTCTCTGGAGTTGGAATAGTAATTTTTGCCCCTACGCTTTCCAACGCTTTCCCTACTGTTTGACTTCCAGGAGTGGGAATAGTAATTTTTACCCCTACGCTATCCTACGGTAATAGTATTGTGTATTTTTTATTAATATTATGTTTATATATATATATGTTTTAACAGATATGATTATATATTTTTTTGTTTATAAGTTAAATTAATTATTTAATAATTTTAAGGTAATTTAAGTATTTTCACGTATATTTTAGCTATTTATTGTTAATATTTTTTTATTTTACATTATTTTTAACAAATTCGATATTTTTACAATGTATATGTATATAAACGATATTTTGGACTCGATATTTTGGTACTTACCTGTTTGTAGATAGCAATTCGATATTTTGTCCGTCGATATTTTGGCCTCGATATTTTGGGTAGTCTATATTGTGTCCGTCGATATTTAGTCAGTGATCCGGATACAAGTAAAGCTGGGGTCTGGCACACATCTCTCTCGGAAAATCATGAAAACCAGAGGCGTCAAACAGGGATGTGTGCTGGCCCCTCTACTTTTTAACTTGTTTATAGTAGATTTACCAGCCACCCTAGAGGAAATAAACAGCCACCCACCCAAGATCGGTGGTGAGTCAATTAGCAATCTCCTTTATGCAGATGACTTGGTTCTTTTTAGTCTTTTTAGTAGGTCTGCAAAGGCTACTAAACAAATTGCACAGTTACACCACTATGAATTCCTTAGAGGTAAATCTAAAGAAAACCCAAGTGGTAATCTTCTGAAGAAACGCTACCTGGGAGGTGGATGGCTATATAATAAGATGAACCTCACAACTGGAAAAACATACAAATATTTTGGGGTCAATTTTGACTCCAGGGGTTCCTTTGTTAAACAACGCAGCGAAATATCACTAAAAGCCATGAACCTTCAGGTGACTTTTTCCAAGCTCTCAAAAAAACTGTCCGGACCGAGCTTATCATCACTACTGGAAGTCATGAGAGCAAAAATCGGGCCAACTTTGTCATACGGCATTGAAATATTTAGGGGAAAACTAAATGCTAACCTAAACCAACATGTGACCAAAATCTACAAAAAAATTCCCCACATGCCTAAATCTGCTTCTGCAGCTCAGATTAGATTAGAACTGGGTCTATTAAACTACGGATTTTCGAATACTGGCTGTAGGAGAGTAGGGTCTGCTATCCTATGGTCACCCCAAATTTTTGCTTTTTGCTTCACTGGTTTTCGACTACTGAGGCTGTGGGCCTGCTGATCAGACCCCCAGCCTGCTGTTCTCTCACTAAATTAATGACACATGTGCTATAGGCACATACCAATTGGAAATGGACTCCTTGTCAGCCCCTGTAGAATGCACTATAGGTGCACAGGGCACAGGAGCCACTAAGGCCTACCAGGGGCTGCAGCATATCTTTTGCCACCCCTGGCTGGTTCTTAAATTGACACAACTGGCTGATCACTCAGCTGGGGTAAGGTGGTGTACACACCCCTTGCTTAGATATAGTATACCTATGTCTAAACCTATATCTGGACACATGTAAACCTATGAGCCACTCCTATAGACAGGCCTCACCAATCCTGGAGGCTGGGTGCATGGTTTTTATGTGAGATGGAGCTCTAGCATGAGCTGAGCCTGTCTGCAGCCGTCGGGAACAAATCCCTAAGCTGTTTCAGGATAATGCCATACCATATACTATTAAGTGCCTTATAATCCTCGCGGTTATTTAGCAACTCTGGTTTGGCTTTATCAAAACATGTCGTGTAAGGTGTCATACGCTTTGGAATACCATCCCCTCGCCAGTTCTGGCGACGGGGATGGCATTCCACCCCTCTAGAGGGGTAAGACATGTTACTTCACTTTAATGCGGTTGATTTCTCCAAAGGCCTTAAGATCCACAAAATGGATGCCTCTGCCACAGACAAATGTCTGGACCCCTGGAGCTGACCGAAACCCAGTCAAGGGGGTCCTGGACAAAGGGTTTCCTGTCACAGGAGGGTGTCACCGCCCTCCAGACAGGAGATAGTGTATTGTAGCAGGGAGGTTTGAAAGAAACCAGACACTGCCTGGGGCGCACAAGGCTGCCCCTTGCATAATCCGGCCAAACCGGTTCTGGGGCACTCCAGCCCTCGTGCCAGGGCGGCCTGGATCAAAGGAAGGGGGTGTATCCACCCACTTCCTGGGTCCCACCCATAGGAGGGGACCTAGCAGGTAATCACGCCCACCAGATTCGAATAAGAGTGGGAGCAGTGCCAATGCACATCAGATTTCCTGGAAGAAACATTTGAAACGATATTCTGGACCCTTCGCCCTCCATCTCAACGTGGAAGCCCGAAGAATCTCCCTTGTGGTCAAGGAGTGACCACCCTGCAGCAGCAGGCACCATCCAGCCCTCGACGTCTACTTAGTTGCAGTTCCCGCCGGAACTCGAGCGACTGAGATCGACGAGATCAAGCCTGCCCAGCTTCTAACAGCCCGATCCACAGTCCCTGCAAAGCTGAGACCCGTGGAGGCGACCGGAAGCGTGGGGCACGCCATCTTGAAGTGACCACGAGACGCTGACCGTGCAGCCCACGAGTGACCCTCGAAGCTGTACACCGGGGTTTGAGAAGCCCCCACCCTGAGCTACTCCTGAGCCGAAGTTCAGCCCTCCACACTTGACGAGTGCTGCGTGGGGCCCTTTGGCACGATTTGGCTCAACGCGTTGGCCCGGTCACTTGCCAGCTGGCTTGTGGTCCCTGTGCCGACGAACTACAAAAGAAGACTCGTGATTCTGGTTGCTCCAGATCCACACCAGCTCCCCTGAAAGGGAGCCCCGACTCTGACCTTCCTGGTCCGAGTGAGACGCCATCTTCCAATCCCGCGTGGATTGCTCTTACCAAGGCTTGTTTGCTCCAAACCGGAAGCCGACTGCACCGACGGTGAGAGCCTGCGTGGGACAGATCGTGACCTGCTCCTGGACGTCGCAGATGCCCCAGAGCCCACGTGACAGCGAAGAGAAGCGCCTCGACGACCACCTGATTGCGCCCGACATTGCCTGGTTCCGTCCTGGTTCCACCCTGGTCACTGCTGAGTGACCCAGACTCTGTCCCCTCTGCTTTCAGGTACTCTACAACTTGAGTCCACCCTTGGACTCCACCGGACACTTCGTCTTCACCCTGCCTGCAGCCCTTTCAGCTTCAAGCACCAAGAGCCTGCGTGTCAAAACCCGACGCCACTTCGACCCTGTGCACCCACTTCCTGTGGGTGAGGTAACTTTGCTCCGCCGGTGTTCCCACACTGGTGCACACCTCTAGGGTCTGTGTGTTAAGTTTTGTTCCTCTAGGTTCAGCGGAAGTGTCCTTAAACTTTAACTATTTGACTTTTACGCACCATTGGTTAACATTGGTGCATGCGTGCGCTTTCCGCACATCTCCCGAATCCCGAGGGCCATTCCCGACTTCAGCATTGCTTGTCCTGACTGCTCCCAGCGATTCCCTAGGCCCTAGGCCTAACCACTGTTCGAGTGGCCTCTCTTATACCACTTGTTTAGTATATGGTTTGAGTGGCCCCCTGCCCTCATCCATAATTGTGCAACTTTGTATGTTTAAACAGTGCTTTTGATTTAACGCTTGTGCCCCTTTATTCATAAAGAATACTGGGGATTGTTTTTAGTAATAAACACATATATTTTTATAATATATACTTGTGTGGTGTCCTTTCATTTGGTATTACAGGATTGCATGTGGTAAAACAGCTCGCTTAACACGACCTCTTAAGTTAAGCCTTTAGGCTGCTTAGTCCATGCTACCCCTAGGATAGCTTGTCTAATAAGGTTGACTTACAACCAGACACCATAAGGGGATTGTTTGGTCAGGTAGTAGGTGGTTCCAGAATTGGAAACATCCCCTACCAGGCCAACTTCTCACATTGGTGAGCAGCGGTGCGGATTTGAGCTTGCTGTTGTTTTACCATTGCAATCTTTATATCAAATTGAAAGATCACATCAAGTACCTCTAGGTACATATAAAATCAAAAGCTTAGCATATTAAGTTCTACTGAACTTAGTAGTTGTAGGTTGAAGGGATTAGCACACCCTGACTACAACTAACTAGCAAGGTACAGTAGGAAAACACTTAGTGTAGGTAAGTGCACCACTTACACCTCACTAGTAACCATGTCTGACACAGGAAAAGCCTCAGGGTCTAGTCCTGTGACAGTTGACCCTACCCAGGCAACTTTTGGATATGACAAACTAACCCGCAGAGACTTGATTGCCTTGTGCAAAGCAAGAGGGTTAAAAAGGGGCAGAAGCCCCACCTGCCTAATCCTGGTAGAAATCCTAGAACAGGATGACTTAGAGAAGGCAAAAGCAGCTTCCCTAGATACAGGAACTGGAGGGAACCCCCCTGTAGTTGATCCCCCTGAAGAGGAGGATGATGATGACTTGGATGAGGACTCAGATGGTGGGGACTCACAAGTACAGGATCAGGGTAGCCAGGTTCCAGTTGGTAGGCTTAGCCAGGCCAACTTGGACCTACTGGGGAATGGAGAGGGCCAGCACCTCCCCAGAACCCAACATGTGATTCTCCCAGGCAACAGAAGAGTGAGATCTCCCTCAGGGGACTCTCATCTTTCTAGTGCCTCCAGAGAATCAGAGAGAGGCATGAGTGCTTCTCAGAAAGCTGAGCATAGGGCTAGAATGAGGGCTGTCAGACTCCAGATAGAGAGAGAGGAGGTAGCCCTGAGTCAAGCTAAGCTTACCTTAGCTCAAGCTAAACTTGCCTTGGCAAGAGAGCAGAAATTAAGTGGCTTAGATGTCACTGGTGGCAGCAATTTTCCAAGAGAAAAAGACAGGGCCTATGACAATAGAAACCTGACCAAGATTGTGCCCCCCTTTAAAGAAGGGGATGACATCCACAAATGGATGACTGCTCTTGAGAGAGCCTGCATGGTACAGCAGGTTCCTGAGAATCAGTGGGCTGCAATTTTGTGGTACTCCTTTTCTGAGAAAGGGAGGGACAGGCTCCTCACAGTTAGACCTGAGGATGCCAAAAACTACTCTGTTTTGAAGAGTGCTCTCATTGAAGGGTATGGCCTAACCACTGAACAATACAGGTTGTTGTTCAGAGACACCCAGAAAGCACAGACTCAAGACTGGACTGATTTTGTGGAGTGTGCCACTAAGGCTTTGGAGGGTTGGTTACAGGGAAGTAAAGTTTCAGACTATACAGGATTGTACAATCTTATGATGAGAGAACAGATCCTTAATAACTGTACAAACCAGCTGTTGCATCAATACCTTATTGACTCTGATCTGACCTCTCCCCAAGAATTGGGAAAGAAGGCAGACAAATGGGTCAGAACAAGGATTAAGCAGAAACCCCAGAACCAAGGTGGTGACCAGAAGAAAACAGACCAGAAGGGTGGTAATCAGAATCAGAAAGATAAAGAAAAAGACCAGAAGTCTTCAGGCCCCCAAACTAATAGTAAGGAGGGTGGTTCCCAAAATGGTAACAAGAAGAAGAAGAACAAAGGTCCAAAGACACCTTGGTGTAATACCTGCAAATCAGTTTCACACTGGGGCAGTGAGTGCACCAAGGCAAATCCAGTTCCCACCACTACAGCTCCTAAAGCAACTGCAACCCCAAGTACAGTAAGCAGTGGTGGAACACAGTCCAAGGGTGTAGCTGGGTTGACCCTGGGTATTGAAGTAGGATCTGGCCTAGTCAGAGTCCCTACACAGGCAGTTCTCCTGTATGATGTGGACATTGAGTTGCCCACTGCAGTAAGCCCCACTAACCTGGGCAAATACAGGCAGACTCCCTTAATAAATGAGAAACTGGCTCAAGCTTACAGGGACACATGTGCTAGTGTCACCATGGTGACCCCTGGCTTTGTGGACCCTGGACAGATTGTACTAGGAGAGAGCTACCTAGTAACCAATGCAAGCAACTCCACTACCTCCCATAGTGTGGCAGTTGTGAACTTCTCCTGGGGAGGGGTTGATGGCCTAAAGAAAGTTGTGGTGAGTGCAGACCTACCAGTAGACTGTCTGTTAGGCAATGACCTTGAAAGCTCAGCATGGTCAGAAGTGGAGTACAGGACTCATGCAGAAATGCTAGGGATTTCAGAGCATGTCCTTGCCATGACAAGGGCTCAGGCTAAGAAGTGCCTTCCTGAACCAGTGGTGGATCTTGAGACAATAGACCAGCCACAACCCAAGAGAAGGAGCAAGAGAGGAAAGGCCTCGCCTTCCACCTTGCCCCAGGTTGAGGATCAGCTTTCAGAGGAAACTGATTCTGCAGTCCAAGAGGAGACTGTCTCTGAGGAGCTTGAACCTGACCAGGTTGAGTTTCTGGGGACAGGGGGACCCTCAAGGGCAGACCTGAGGCAGGCTCAATTAGATTGCCCTTCCCTTGAACCCCTCAGACAGCAGGCTGCTGCTGAGGCTGCTGGGGATGCCCAAGGTACCCATACTGTGTATTGGGATGAGGGACTCCTTTACTCAGAGGCTAGAGCCCCCAAGCCTGGCATGACCAGGAGGTTGGTGATACCTCTGCAGTTTAGGGGATTCCTCCTTACCTTGGCCCATGATATTCCCCTTGCAGGACACTTAGGCCAGAACAAGACGTGGGACAGGCTTGTTCCACACTTTCACTGGCCTCACATGTCAGAGGATGTCAAGGAGTTTTGTCGCTCCTGTGTCACTTGCCAAGCCAGTGGTAAGTCAGGTGGCACAACAAAGGCCCCCCTAATACCACTACCTGTGGTGGGGGTCCCCTTTGAGAGAGTTGGAATTGATATTGTGGGTCCAATGGACCCCCAAACAGCATCTGGGAACAGGTTCATACTGGTGGTAGTGGATCATGCCACCAGGTACCCAGAGGCTATTCCCCTAAGGACCACCACAGCACCTGTGGTGGCAAAAGCCCTCATTGCAGTTTTCTCAAGAGTGGGCTTTCCTAAGGAGGTACTATCAGATAGAGGGACAAATTTTATGTCCAGCTATCTAAAAGCAATGTGGAAGGAATGTGGGGTAAACTATAAGTTTACCACCCCATATCATCCACAATGCAATGGGCTTGTGGAGAGATTTAACAAGACCCTTAAAGGCATGATAAAAGGATTACCAGAGAAGCTCAGGCGGAAATGGGACATTCTTTTACCCTGCCTGCTCTTTGCTTACAGAGAGGTCCCACAGAAGGGGGTTGGCTACAGCCCTTTTGAACTTTTGTTTGGCCACCCTGTGAGAGGTCCATTGTGTTTGGTGAAGGAAGGATGGGAGTTACCTCTCAAAAAGCCCAAACTAGACATAGTGGACTATGTACTTGGTCTCCGCTCCAGGATGGCTGAGTACATGGAAAGAGCATCCAAAAACCTGGAGGCCAGCCAAGAATTGCAGAAAGCTTGGCATGACCAAAAGGCTGTGCTGGTAGAGTTCCAACCAGGACAGAAGGTATGGGTACTGGAGCCAGTGGCTCCAGCAGCACTCCAAGACAAATGGAGTGGACCCTATCCTATTATTGAGAAGAAAGGGGAAGTCACCTACTTGGTAGACTTTGGAACACCCAGGAGCCCTCACAGGGTAATCCATGTGAATCGCTTGAAAGCATTTGTAGACAGGGAGGACATGAGCTTGCTCATGGCCACAGATGGGGAACAGGAGGAAGAGAGTGACCCTCTCCCAGACCTGCTTTCCCAGAACCCTGATGATGGTTCAGTTGATGGAGTAGCCTTGGCAGGCAGCCTCACTGACCAGCAACAGAGGGACTGCAGACAAGTTTTGCAGGCTCACAGGCAAATGTTTTCACTCACACCCAGCCAAACTGACTGGTGTACCCATGTTGTGGACACTGGTGACAGTCTGCCTGTCAAGAATAAGATCTACAGGCAACCTGATCATGTCAGGGATTGCATCAAGGCTGAGGTGCAAAAGATGTTGGAGCTTGGAGTGATTGAGCCATCAGAGAGCCCATGGGCCAGCCCAGTAGTCCTGGTGCCAAAACCTCATACCCAAGATGGTAAGAGAGAAATGAGGTTTTGCGTGGATTACAGGGGTCTCAATGCTGTCACTAGGACAGATGCTCACCCCATTCCAAGAGCAGATGAGCTCATTGACAGATTGGCTTCTGCCAAGTTTCTGAGCACATTTGATCTGACAGCTGGCTACTGGCAAATCAGACTAGCTGAGGAGTCAAAAGCCAAAACAGCATTCTCTACCCCTAGTGGACATTATCAGTTTGTGGTAATGCCCTTTGGTTTGAAGAATGCACCTGCCACTTTCCAAAGGTTGGTGAACCAAGTCCTTACTGGGTTGGATGACTTTTGTGCAGCTTATCTGGATGATATTGCTGTCTTTAGCTCCACCTGGGAGGATCACCTGATCCACCTGAAGAAAGTTTTGGAGGCCCTGCAAAAGGCAGGCCTAACTATCAAGGCCACAAAGTGCCAGATAGGGCAGAGTAAGGTTGTATACCTGGGCCACCTAGTAGGTGGAGGCCAGGTTCAGCCACTGGAAAGCAAAATCCAGGCCATACAGGACTGGGCTCCTCCAGTTACCCAGACACAAGTCAGAGCCTTCTTGGGCCTGACTGGGTATTACAGAAAGTTTGTGAAAAACTATGGGTCTATAGTGACACCATTAAATGACTTGACATCCAAGAAGATGCCAAAAAAGGTTCAGTGGACAGTTAGCTGTCAGAAGGCATTTGAAGACCTGAAGAAGGCCATGTGCTCTGTACCTATCCTAAAGAGTCCTGACTACTCCAAACAGTTCATTGTTCAGACAGATGCTTCTGAGTTGGGGGTGGGAGCTGTACTCTCACAACTTAATCAAGATGGTCAAGACCAGCCAATTGCTTTCATTAGCAGGAGGCTAACCCCAAGAGAAAAACGTTGGTCAGCCATTGAGAGGGAGGCCTTTGCTGTGGTTTGGGCATTAAAGAAGTTGAGGTCCTACTTGTTTGGAACTCACTTCCTGGTGCAAACAGACCATAAGCCCCTCTTATGGCTTAATCAGATGAAGGGTGAAAATCCCAAACTGCTCAGGTGGTCCATTTCCCTACAGGGGATGGACTTTACAGTGGAGCACCGCCCAGGGACTGACCATGGTAATGCAGATGGTCTCTCCAGGTACTTCCACTTAGAACATGAAGACTTATCTGGTCAAGGTTAGTTTAATGTCCCTGCGTTTGGGGGGGGGTTGTGTAGGAGAGTAGGGTCTGCTATCCTATGGTCACCCCAAATTTTTGCTTTTTGCTTCACTGGTTTTCGACTACTGAGGCTGTGGGCCTGCTGATCAGACCCCCAGCCTGCTGTTCTCTCACTAAATTAATGACACATGTGCTATAGGCACATACCAATTGGAAATGGACTCCTTGTCAGCCCCTGTAGAATGCACTATAGGTGCACAGGGCACAGGAGCCACTAAGGCCTACCAGGGGCTGCAGCATATCTTTTGCCACCCCTGGCTGGTTCTTAAATTGACACAACTGGCTGATCACTCAGCTGGGGTAAGGTGGTGTACACACCCCTTGCTTAGATATAGTATACCTATGTCTAAACCTATATCTGGACACATGTAAACCTATGAGCCACTCCTATAGACAGGCCTCACCAATCCTGGAGGCTGGGTGCATGGTTTTTATGTGAGATGGAGCTCTAGCATGAGCTGAGCCTGTCTGCAGCCGTCGGGAACAAATCCCTAAGCTGTTTCAGGATAATGCCATACCATATACTATTAAGTGCCTTATAATCCTCGCGGTTATTTAGCAACTCTGGTTTGGCTTTATCAAAACATGTCGTGTAAGGTGTCATACGCTTTGGAATACCATCCCCTCGCCAGTTCTGGCGACGGGGATGGCATTCCACCCCTCTAGAGGGGTAAGACATGTTACTTCACTTTAATGCGGTTGATTTCTCCAAAGGCCTTAAGATCCACAAAATGGATGCCTCTGCCACAGACAAATGTCTGGACCCCTGGAGCTGACCGAAACCCAGTCAAGGGGGTCCTGGACAAAGGGTTTCCTGTCACAGGAGGGTGTCACCGCCCTCCAGACAGGAGATAGTGTATTGTAGCAGGGAGGTTTGAAAGAAACCAGACACTGCCTGGGGCGCACAAGGCTGCCCCTTGCATAATCCGGCCAAACCGGTTCTGGGGCACTCCAGCCCTCGTGCCAGGGCGGCCTGGATCAAAGGAAGGGGGTGTATCCACCCACTTCCTGGGTCCCACCCATAGGAGGGGACCTAGCAGGTAATCACGCCCACCAGATTCGAATAAGAGTGGGAGCAGTGCCAATGCACATCAGATTTCCTGGAAGAAACATTTGAAACGATATTCTGGACCCTTCGCCCTCCATCTCAACGTGGAAGCCCGAAGAATCTCCCTTGTGGTCAAGGAGTGACCACCCTGCAGCAGCAGGCACCATCCAGCCCTCGACGTCTACTTAGTTGCAGTTCCCGCCGGAACTCGAGCGACTGAGATCGACGAGATCAAGCCTGCCCAGCTTCTAACAGCCCGATCCACAGTCCCTGCAAAGCTGAGACCCGTGGAGGCGACCGGAAGCGTGGGGCACGCCATCTTGAAGTGACCACGAGACGCTGACCGTGCAGCCCACGAGTGACCCTCGAAGCTGTACACCGGGGTTTGAGAAGCCCCCACCCTGAGCTACTCCTGAGCCGAAGTTCAGCCCTCCACACTCGACGAGTGCTGCGTGGGGCCCTTTGGCACGATTTGGCTCAACGCGTTGGCCCGGTCACTTGCCAGCTGGCTTGTGGTCCCTGTGCCGACGAACTACAAAAGAAGACTCGTGATTCTGGTTGCTCCAGATCCACACCAGCTCCCCTGAAAGGGAGCCCCGACTCTGACCTTCCTGGTCCGAGTGAGACGCCATCTTCCAATCCCGCGTGGATTGCTCTTACCAAGGCTTGTTTGCTCCAAACCGGAAGCCGACTGCACCGACGGTGAGAGCCTGCGTGGGACAGATCGTGACCTGCTCCTGGACGTCGCAGATGCCCCAGAGCCCACGTGACAGCGAAGAGAAGCGCCTCGACGACCACCTGATTGCGCCCGACATTGCCTGGTTCCGTCCTGGTTCCACCCTGGTCACTGCTGAGTGACCCAGACTCTGTCCCCTCTGCTTTCAGGTACTCTACAACTTGAGTCCACCCTTGGACTCCACCGGACACTTCGTCTTCACCCTGCCTGCAGCCCTTTCAGCTTCAAGCACCAAGAGCCTGCGTGTCAAAACCCGACGCCACTTCGACCCTGTGCACCCACTTCCTGTGGGTGAGGTAACTTTGCTCCGCCGGTGTTCCCACACTGGTGCACACCTCTAGGGTCTGTGTGTTAAGTTTTGTTCCTCTAGGTTCAGCGGAAGTGTCCTTAAACTTTAACTATTTGACTTTTACGCACCATTGGTTAACATTGGTGCATGCGTGCGCTTTCCGCACATCTCCCGAATCCCGAGGGCCATTCCCGACTTCAGCATTGCTTGTCCTGACTGCTCCCAGCGATTCCCTAGGCCCTAGGCCTAACCACTGTTCGAGTGGCCTCTCTTATACCACTTGTTTAGTATATGGTTTGAGTGGCCCCCTGCCCTCATCCATAATTGTGCAACTTTGTATGTTTAAACAGTGCTTTTGATTTAACGCTTGTGCCCCTTTATTCATAAAGAATACTGGGGATTGTTTTTAGTAATAAACACATATATTTTTATAATATATACTTGTGTGGTGTCCTTTCATTTGGTATTACAGGATTGCATGTGGTAAAACAGCTCGCTTAACACGACCTCTTAAGTTAAGCCTTTAGGCTGCTTAGTCCATGCTACCCCTAGGATAGCTTGTCTAATAAGGTTGACTTACAACCAGACACCATAAGGGGATTGTTTGGTCAGGTAGTAGGTGGTTCCAGAATTGGAAACATCCCCTACCAGGCCAACTTCTCACACTGGCTCTTATTTGAATCTGTGCCACAAACTAAGACAAGCAGAGCCAGGTACTCTGGAGTCATTACTTTGGTCAGACATTTCTCAGAAAAACCCAGGGGGTGGTATGGCTGTTTTTTCAAGGACGCAGTTAACCAATTATCTGTGGGCGAACTATGGGATCTTAACCCTAGTAAGGCCGTTTTTAAAATCAGCATTAAGAAACGCACTCGACTGAGGTCCCGAATTGCTGACAAAGCTAATTTTGCTAAACGCAAACATGCCTGGGCAATAATGAATTCCTATGGGCTGGCCACTCCTCTCCCCTATCTGTCTTGCACTTATCCCTTGTATTTAAAGCTTAGCTTCTAGGCTCTTAGATTGGGTGACTGGCAATTTTTAAAGGATTTACCTCACTGGCGTCGTACGTCAGAGGATGTAGTGTGCAGGGGTGTGGTAAGGCGGCTGAGACTTTAGAGCAAGTGGTCTGTCTCTGTCCTGCAATTGCACCACAGCGCAGACGAAAACTGAAAGTCGAGTGGAATAGGCTAGGAACCCGGACCTGCAGGCAGGCAGTAATTGCAGCTCTGAATCCAGAGAACACAGTTTTAAACATAGGCCTCACAACTCTCATACGCTACGCATACTCCAATTTTTCTGAATAACCGGTAGTGCTGGTCAACGTTTTTATTTTAATGGCATACAGTATACATTAAACCACACTTTATCAAATGCTCCCAAAATTGGTTATACTTGACCGCACTCTTTCAATCTGCTGCTAGTAGTGGACCAATTGATTGTATCCATCATCATAAAACTGCTAATTGTTAAGTCCTCAAACTTCTTCTTTGCACAAATGCCATTGTTGTTACAGTTGCTGTGTATATTTTTGCCTATTTTAACACATATATGTTACCGAAGTCCGCTAATGGAATTTGGAAGTTTTTATGTACCCACTGTTTTTACGTTTTGCTATTTTTAACAATTTGTACTGTCGCTGGTATCTTCTGCCCTGTACTTTTATGGATATTTTATATCTAAATAAAGTTAATACTTATTATTACCTGCACTTCCGGATCCACACCGACCCCAACACCACCCTCAGAGGAACACTCGTCTACAGACCCCCTGGACCCCCGGCTCAGTTCAGGGACTCCATCGCCGACCTTTCCAGCACCCGCCCACTCGCCTCCACGGACTACATCCTCCTCGGGGACCTGAACTTCCACCTCGAGAACAACGACGACGCCAACTCCGCCACGCTGATCGACAACCTCGCCAACCTCAGCCTCAGACAACTTGTCACCGCCCCCACCCACGCCGCCGGCCACACGCTGGAACCCATCTTCTCCATAAGCACCCACGACGCCTTCGACCACACCACCGAACTCCACTGGACCGACCACCGCTGCCTACATTTCACCTTCAAGAAACCAACCACGCACCACCGCACCCAACAGCTGCCTTGCCGCTGCTGGAGCAAAGTCACCAAAGACCAGCTGAGCACCATCCTCGCCCAGTACCCACCCACCGACCCCACCAACCCAGACGCCGCAGCCCGCAACCTCAGACAGTGGTTCGACAACTGCGCCAACACCCTCGCCCCACTCAAGAAATCCTCAAACAGCCACTCCAGCAAGTGAGCCACCTGGTTCACTGACGAGCTCCAGACCTCCAAACGCGCATGCCGGAAACTGGAGAAGAAATGGCTCCACAAACGCACACCGGACAACAACGCAGCCCACAAGGACACCACCCGCAGACATCACCACCTCATCAGATCAGCCAAGAGATTCTCCTTCAAAGACCACCTGGATAACAACACACACAACAGCAAAGAGCTCTTCAGCATCGTAAAAGAACTCTCCAACCCCAGCGCCAATGCCAACGACTTCCCGCCCTCACAAGAACTGTGCGACTCACTGGCCATCTTCTTCCACCGCAAGATCGCTGACATCCACGACAGCTTCAACACCACGAATGCCCCGACTACACCAGACTCCACCTTCCCAGCGAACACCACCAGCGCCAACCGCCTGACCTCTTGGTCCAACGTCATCGACGACGAGACACGGAAGGTCATGAACTCCATCCACTCAGGATCTCCGTCAGACCTGTGGCCACACCACGTATTCAACAAATCAGACACAGCCATCACCCCAACTACGGAAGGGCATCAACATCTCCTTCGAAACAGCGACATTCCCGGAAAGCTAGAAGCACGCCGAAATCAACGCCCTCCTCAAAAAGCCCAAGGCGGACCCCAAGGACCTCAAGAACTTCCGGCCCATCTCCCTGCTCCCATTCCCGGCGAAGGTCACCGAGAAAATCGTCAACATGCAATTGGCCCGCCACCTTGAAGACAACAACATCTGGGACTCGTCCCAGTCCGGATTCAGAGGAAACCACAGCACCGAGACAGCCCTCATCGCTGCCACAGACGACATCAGGCGCCAACTAGACAACGGCGAAACATCAGCCCTCATCCTCCTGGACCTGTCAGCCGCCTTCGACACGGTCTGCCATCGCACTCTAAAGACACGCCTCCAAGAAGCCGGAATCCAAGAGAAGGCCCTTGACTGGACCGCATCCTTCCTCGCCGGCCGAACCCAGAGCGTCCGGCTCCCACCCTTCTCATCCGAAGCCACCGACATCATATGCGGCATTCCCCAGGGCTCATCCCTCAGCCCTACGCTGTTCAACGTCTACATGGCCCCCCTCGCACAAGTCGCCCACCATCATGACCTCAACATCATCTCCTACTCCGACGACACCCAGCTCATCCTCTCCCTCATCAAGGACCCACACACCGCTAAAACAAACCTCCACGAGGGAATGAAGGCTGTCGACGACTGGATGAGGAGCAGCCGTCTGAAACTGAACTCGGACAAGACGGAGGGCCTCATCCTCGGACCCACCCCCTCAGTCTGGGACGACTCCTGGTGGCCGACCAAACTGGGAACAGCACCAACACCCACCGACCATGCACGTGATCTAGGATTCATCCTCTACTCTTCTCTCTCCATGTCTAAGCAGGTCAACGCCGTCTTCTCCTCCTGCTACAACACCCTCCGCACTCTCCGCAGGATCTACAAGTGGATTCCGACCAAAACAAGAAGAACGGTGACACAGGCCCTCGTCAGCAGCAGACTGGACTACGGCAACACACTCTACGCAGGAATCCCAGCCAAACACCTACGACGACTACAACGCATCCAAAACGCCTCCGCCCGTCTGATCATCAACGTCCCCCACCGCAGCCACATCACTCCCCACCTGAGAGACCTACACTGGCTTCCCGTCGACAAGAGGATCACCTTCAAGCTCCTCACCCACGCACACAAAGCACTCCACGACGCCGGACCAACCTACCTGAACAGCAGACTCAGCTTCTACACCCCCACCCGCCAGCTCCGCTCCACCAGCCTCGCCCTCGCCGCTGTCCCCCGCATCCAACGAATGACCTCCTTCTCCTACCTCGCCGCCAAGACCTGGAACACCCTCCCTACCCACCTACGGCAGACCCAAGACCTACTCGCCTTCAGAAGACTCCTCAAGACCTGGCTCTTCGAGCAGTAGCGGCACCCCCCTCCCTCAGCGCCTTGAGACCCTCACGGGTAAGTAGCGTGCTTTACAAGTACTCTGATTGATTGATTGATTGATTGATTGATTGATTGAGTGTGTGTACAGGTGTGTTAGTGAGTGAATGACTGTCTCAATAGTATCTTTATGAGTAACTACATATGTTTTAAACTAGTATTTGTGAGTATTGATGTATATAAGTGAGAATATGTGAGAGTGAGAGATTGGAAGAGTTCCTGTATAAATAAGTATGTGTTTCTATTAGGGGTGGGCGGAATTTGCATAATCGCGTCACAGTAAGAAAAAATCTCCACAAACACGCAGAAATTCCGCGAACATGCGTAATTGCTTGATCGCGATGCTTTTTTACTGTTCGCAATTGCTGTTTGCGTGCTTGGGGGGAAATATCTCGCAAACACCCATTTAGGAACACGAACAAGCAAAAAAAAATGCGAAATCGCGGAACGCAGAATTTTGGGCAATTTCGCGTTCTCCGCGGAACCCGAAATTGCCCAAATTCCGCAAATTCCGCGAGCGGAACTGAATTTACCGCCCAGGCCTAGTTTCTATAAGTGATTGTTTAAGAGAGTAAGTATGTGTACGTTTCTGTAGAAGTAAGTGTAGTGGTGTGTGTATAGCTGTATATGCAAGTAAATGAATGTCTGATAGTTTATTTGCATGTGTGAGTATGTGTGTGAGTAACTCTATGGATGAGTATCGGTGTGTAACAGGATGTATAGGTGTATGAGTTCATATGATGAGTGAGTACATTTATGAGTGACTATATAGAACTGTTGGTGAATGAATGTATGTGTATGTAGATGATGGAATTACTGAATAGGTTGTTGTAACTGGTATTGATATCTCAATTTTTTTGAAAATTTTAGTTTCTATATTTGAATGTGTGTATCAAAGGTTATATTAGTGTGAGAGGAGGTCTGCCACTCTTTCACAAGGATGATGTCATCAGTGATGTAATTTGAGATGTCATGAGTGATGTCATGAGTGATGTCACTGACCATGTCATAAGTGATGTAATATGTGACGTCATCAGCAGTGCATTGCGGACGCACGAGTTATAGTTAGCTGAACTAACTATAACGGGGAAATTTCAATGGTTTTGTATGAGTGAAATGTCCAGCTAACTATAACATGTGTGAAACCTATGGTTTTTTCAGTGAATTTTTAAGGTTTTTTAAATGCTAATTCCTGACTATAACATGGCTGAAACCTATGTTTTTTTTCAGTGAATTTCAAAGGTTTTGTAAATGATAATTTTTCAATGTATTAATTGTTATATATTTTTATACTGATTTACTACATTGTTTTAAAGTATTTATTTTTAGATATTTTATTTTTTAAATTACATTACATAATTTTAGTATGAATTGAAAAAAATGGTTTTAAAAATATTGAAATTGTAATATATTTTTTTTTATTTGATATTTTTTTCATTTATTTATATTTTATGTAGCAGGCAACGATATCCTATGGAAGGAAATTAAGTTACTGTTAAGTACGTTTAAAATAACTTTTCAGGATCAGTAGTGGGCTGAAAGATTCAGCACTAAGGTCTCTCCTGATAACAGGTGAGTAAATCGGAATTCGTAGTTTAGCTGATTTTAGAGGAATTTTTTAAAGTTCCAAAACTCCACACTTGGAAGAATTTCCTAGTGAAACCAGTCAATGTTAGCCTATGGAAGGAATTTCAAGTTACTGTAACAACGGTTAGAATTATTTTCAGGATCAGTAGTGGGCTGAAAGATGCAGCACTGAGGTCTCTCCTGATAACAGATGAGTAAATCGGAATTCGTAGTTCGGCTGATTTTAGAGGAATTTTTTTAAGTTCCAAAACTCCACACTTAGAAGAATTTCCTAGTGAAACCAGTCAATGTTGGCCTATAGAAGGAAATTCAAGTTACTGTAAGTATGGTTAGAATTACTTTTCAGGATCAGTAGTGGGCTGAAAGATGCAGCACTGAGGTCTCTCCTGATAACAGGTGAGTAAATCGGAATTCGTAGTTCGGCTGATTTTAGAGGAATATTTGTACATTTCAAAAATAAACACTTAGAAACTTTTCTGGTGAAAACCACACAATAGATTCTTATGGAAGGAAGTACAAGCTACTGGTAAGTACGCTTAGATTTACTTTTCAAGGTCTGTACCGGGCTCAAAGATGCAGCACAGACGTCTCTGGTGATAACAGGAGAGTAAATCGGAATTCGTAGTTCGGCTGATTTTAGAGGAATATTTTGCTCAATAGTGAAGGAAGGGGGCGGGGCCTGAGGTGACATGTGTACAAACACGCCCTGTGGCGCGTTTTAAGTTGGGGAATTAATTCCTCTTCAATCCTGAGGCCCCTGTGGGCCAACTAGCCCACCAGGTACCTCCAGTATGCGCCAGGGAGCTGCGCTGCGGAGAGGTGTGCAGAGGCCATGTCCCGTTTTTACAACACTCTGCAACGCAGCTCCGTGGCGCTTACTGGAGGTACCTGTTAGGCTAGTTGGCTCCTAGGGGACCTCTGCATTGAAGAGGAATTAATTCCCCAACTTAAAACGTGCCACAGGGCATGTTTGCACATATATCACCTCAAGCCCCGCCCCTTACCTTCACCACTGTGCAGATGCACCCCGTAGCACGTTCTAAGTTGAGGGATTAAGTCCCCTTGCATACTGGGGGTCCCTGGGGTCCAACTAGCCCACCAGGAACCTCAGGTTCAAAAAGAGTAATAGATGGTGAAACGTTACTAGCAGTAAAAACCTCAATGGAAGGCAACTATGCAGCGTTACCTCTAAACTATCCACTCACAAATACATACATAATTGATGCAAACTCCGTTCCTTTTGCTCAAATCCCTGGAGTGGGGGACAGAGTAACCCTGGGCGTAGTACTTGGGCGTAGTGTTGCCTACATCGCCATTTGCAAAGTAGGCGAAGCAGGCAGCACTACGCCCACTCCGTGGGCGTAGCGAAGTTGCCCGCCACCCGCCTCCCTCCCGCCCTCCCTAAATACTTAAATGAGGTTTTTAAAAAGAATAAGAACCACTTACCTTGTCGGCTGCGTCCCCGGGGCTCCCTCTCGTAAGCGCGCCGCCGTCTCGGACACTAAGGCGCATGCGCGGGTGGCCTCGCATGCGCATTAGTATCCAAAATGGCGGCGCGATTACGAGAGGGAGCCCCGGAGACGCATCCAACGTTATTTAAGTATTTAGGGAGGGCGGGAGGGAGGCGGTTAGTATTTAGGGAGGGCGGGAGGGAGGCGGGTGGCACGTAGTGGGGCTACGCGAAGTGCGTAGGTGGACGTAGTTTCTTGCCCACTTCGCGTAGCTTCGCGTATCCCCACTACGCCTACTACGCCCAGGGTTAGGACAGAGTAATTCCAAACAGGAATCGGAGAGCTACTTTGGTACACAAAGCACATATGGGAGAGGGTCTGAGACATCAAGGGATCTTGAAATCTCTAATTGAATGGCCGGGACTGGGAGTTGATGTGTACAATTTCGCAATTTACCTGACTACAGAGTAGCTAGCGCAGTTCAGATACCATTACTAGACAGCATTAGACTATCTATCTGCAAACGTCATAATGGACGAATGCAGTCCCACAACTACTAGGACAAGATTTATTTGGATGTGGCCCCAGCGCTTGGCTGACGCCAGAACTGTTATAAAGGATTTTTGAGTCTTTATCGGCACATACGCAATTGGCACGCTACATTCTGACCAGGGTCCTGCGTTTAGCTCTCGAGCTTACAAAGAGGCCATGGCTAGCTTGGGCATTGCATTGCGGTATTCTAGTCCCTTCCATCCTGAGGGTAATGCGGTAGTGGAAAGAAAAAACCGTGACATAAAGCAATCCATAACTGCTAAGGTATTAGGTTCAGGTGATGGGTGGGTCAAACATCTAATAAGTGTCCATCTTAGTCTTAACAATCTGCCAAGAAATTCTCTGGGTGGAGACACTTCGTATGAACTAATGTTTGGTACTAGAATGATAATCGAAGACCTCGATTGTCAGACTTCAGTGATGGAACAAAAACCCTTTGATGTCAAAGATCGTTTGACTGTTTTACAGGATTTAAATGAAATAAGAAGAAGTCTGAGTAATACAATACAGAAGCAAACTCCCACTGAAGAAAAACCACCTGTCCCAGCAAGGCCTGTCTGGATTCCAAAGATTGGGGATCTGGTCAGGGAGAAAATCGCGGTGAAAAAGGAATTTGGGCCTTCTTTCAGAAAAGCAGTACCTGTCTTGGCAATCCAAGGAACAAGATCAGTAGTACTACCGCCCCTTCCTGGTAAAAGGGAGAACAGAGTTGTATCCATCGACCTGGTCAAACCACAACATGTGGCCGATAATTAGTAGTAGGCCCAGTGGACTCCAGAGAAGTAGCAGACGACCAAATCTTGCTACAATCCAAGAGGTTCAAACTGAACGACTTATCACCTTTGATAAACCTGCAGTAAGAAAAGAAGGACTATGCAACAAAGCCATGGAACTTGTACCTCTGGAAACCCAAACGCCTGTCTATAATGATGTGACATCTGACTATAAAAATATGGCGAAACAAGAAACAGCTCCAGTGATTTCAAATAATCCTGAAGCAATCCCAACAATTGACAGAACTGCTTCTGGCTACTTTATCAACTTCGATAACTTTTCTGAGGATCCCAGTGAACCTGAAGATAAGCCAGCAAAGACAAACTTCAAGGAAAAAGTAACAGAACTCCTTCAACTACTGGAAAAAACATATCTGGTTTCATCATGGATTGAATTTTGGATTGGATTAGGTGTATTTTTCCTCCTGCTCTGGCTCGTACTAGTGTTAAGCTTGGAAGGATGATTGATGGAAAATATAGTACTATGGACACAGCAAGTAAGAAAATCAACTTGGTCCTGAAACCTTACAAATCATCTCATCGTGAAAGAAGAGGCCTGTCAGCAGTGAACATCACAGCCGTTCCTATACCTGGGGGTATAGCATGGGACAGAACTGATTATGAAGATTTCACATCAGTTTAAGGTTTCTTTGAGTGACTTTG
Source organism: Lissotriton helveticus (assembly GCF_964261635.1). Classification (NCBI taxonomy): domain Eukaryota; kingdom Metazoa; phylum Chordata; class Amphibia; order Caudata; family Salamandridae; genus Lissotriton; species Lissotriton helveticus. The sequence goes on along the minus strand of NC_136061.1, from coordinate 1,512,428,680 downwards.
TCGCACCCAGTACATTTTCTGATGATTGGGACTTTGAGACTGTTAATAACATGATGAAAGATTTAGAAATGTCAGCTAAATTTACAGAACAGGACTACTCAGAAGGGTCATCAGATTATGAACAAATGTATTGTTTTAATCATGATGGTCATCATTATTTGCATAAACCTGCAAGCCCTAGAAATGTGTTTCACTACAATCAATGGGAACATTGCCTTACTCCGCCGATAGGCAGCTATAAAACATTTCAAGAAAATTTTTCGTACTTCTCAGGGTTTAATGTTACCAATCCAGAAACGCTTTATTTTAAAAATCTAAATAAGACAGGAATGAAAACAATGTTGACCAATACTAAACAAATTTATTCTGCAAACTTTTATGCTCAATTATCTGCATTAGGTTTTAACTTTTGGAAAGACAACATTGAGACGAAAACCGTCTGGGGCACTAAAGATTGGCAGGTACAAGGTATAGAGGCCTTATTTAGAGCCTGCATCCTCCCAGGCCAAATTATGTTTTTAAATGACACTGTTCAACAGACGTCTTGTCTTGGCCTCGCTAAGATTAAAGAGTTAAACAAACCGTCTATACCTAAACCCACAAGTGACATTAATAACACTTCAGATGAGGAGGTAGACGTACAATATATCATTAAACAAAACAGAACTAATCCTGATTGGAAAAAATGGTTAATCTGGCCCACAGACACAAATAACTGTCAAGATATATTTCTGAACAAAACACAGGAGTTCAAAATGAATAGGCCAGATCCAAGATATTCCCAGAGACAACATCCAGGGATAGTAACGACTTACAGTGTAGGGAAGCTGTGCCTTGAGTGGCTTCAGAAATCTACACTTCCAGAAATTAAACAACACTTATCTTTACTTAAAGAAAGCAATGATTTGCGAGATTTCTTAATGGGGCCTCGCAAACCACGGCAAAAACATTTCATATACGCCGGAATATATGCGGCATACAACGAAATATGGAAAGTGACGCAAATGGAAACTGCAGAAAGAATACGAGAAATTGATTGTATAAATTTAGAAAAAAGCCTCTCTATAGTGGACAATGGGTTAACAACTCTGTCCTCCAGAATTTATACTTTGGACAGCATCGTGTCATCTGCCATTGACATCATAGAACCAGACTTGTTAATGTTACAACATGGCCAGTCTCAATTACGTTCTGTCATGCTGCTAGGCTGGACGTTGCAAAATCTGCGTTCAGGCTATGTGCCATGGCACCTAATCAATACCACGTCATTGTTTGCTGTATTTAACCTTACAGATAAACAAATCTCTTTGACACAAACAGGAGCAGACTATACGGTGCTGAGCATTGAAAAACTCGAAAGATTTTAATTGACAGTTTCTGAGAAGCCTGACATTGAATGGATAATTCATGGCACCATTACGATACCAGTGACGTCCTTCCTGTTTCAGTATTGTCTGGAGCATATACCAGTGGGCCTGTATGAAAGGTTGGGTAAAGAATACATTAAGTTGGCCTGGGTTTTACCATACACACACAAATGTTGGAGTGGTAAGAATTGTAAAAACTTACTGAGTGGTACACTTCTGTGCCAGGGTATTAACTTGCACGGAGCCTGCAAAGGTTCTGCAAATAACCTCCCTTGCCACCTGCACGGTTCGCCCTCCACAGCGATAGTACCGATTTTCAGGCAGCTATCCAATGGCAGCTTCGTTATGCTCAATGATCACAGCTGTTGTGGCATGTTGCCAGGAAAAAGTTATCTCGTAACTGTGTCATCCACGGTCACTTGTTGTTTGCAAGTATGGTATCCAAAAAGCGAGACAGGAAGGGAGACGGCTTTATGGCCTTCACTAAATATCTCTTCTATACGAATTGATACTTTAAACAGAATGAAAGACATTCTTTTACAAAAAATTGTGCCACTGACCTCATCTAGAGAAACGTATGATTTGCAAGTCGCATGGTCTTCTGCAGAGATACATGTATTATTATCAACAAACTGCACAGTATATTTCGCAGAAATGTTAAGTCAAATCTTAAGCATGTCTGATACCATCGGCATCGCACATGTATTTAATAGAATTTGTTCGGGACTGGTAACACCATTTGAAGCAGTCCTTGGCATTTTTCCAAATTTCGTGCACTCTGTGTTCGGCAGCATGCCTCTCATCTTGGGACTAGCAGCAGGAATTCTATTTTTATTCCTTCTGCTCCGATATGGCAAGTCCGGCCACCAGCAACACCCAGACTACCATGGAACAATGCCTCCTTGCCATGAGGTATCGTGAGAGGATTTCACAGATTCTTGGCTTGGCTCGTTTAAGAGATCTGAACACAACCTGGTTTCTATCGTTCAGACAAATCTGGCAAGATTGCATCTTACCTGTTCTTCGATGCCTGCTTTGCGGACATGAATACGTGTTCGACATTTGTCTTACACTTCCATCAGTCCTAGTGTATCCATTGGGTGTCCTTGTTCATAAAAAGAAGCCTATTCTGATGACGGCATTCATTGAGGTCTCACCGGCAAGTCTAACTGAGGGTGAGATACGAGAAACTACAGGCATACAGGCACCATCTACTACGGGCATTGCTAATGCATCAAACGCTGACTGCACTTTTGATCTGCTAACTGAAGTGGTTCCACTTTCACCTACCACGGTAGACGGTTTCTTTGCCAGCCTCGATGATCTGATGTTTTCTCCTGACACTCCTGAGAATAACGTTTGATTATTTTACACAGCGTTCCCTGAACTCTGCAATTCGGCCTTCATTTTTCAAATCAATCTGCTAATTTGAACTTTTTCCAAAATAGAACTTTTGGCACAGAGTAATCTGCTTAAAGTAGAACTATTCTTAGAGAACAAGATTTCGTGTTTGAACTTCCTAAAATAACAATTTTTGGCTTCAACCTCGAAAAAAAACACAGCTAAAAAACTGATGCCATGGGACAGATTTCAGGTATCAATTGATGAATGTACTTTCGTTTTATTTTAATGAGAGAATATATGCTCATGATTTATGCTTGATTTCAGATGACGCCTACAACTTTTGCATACAGTATATACTCATTTCAAGTAAACAAGCCTATTCAAATGCATTTTTGTATTTTGGGGTGGGATTGTGAACACTTTGCTTTAGATATGTTCAGTGCTTAAGGTGATATTGAGCTTAATATTCGTGGAGTGGGTGTTATGTGGGAATCTAGGACCCTAGTGTAATTTTCCCGATTCATGCCCATATATAGGTATAATTCACCCAATCCTTATATAGGCATAAGACTCATTACCTTATTTAGTCTTAGCCTGTGCAGCCTAAATACGGCATGGCTACTTCCACTAAACTCCGAGAATCCACAACTATTTCTTGGAAAAACCAGCCTTCAGCAGTCAGGAACTTCCCCCTGCTTGAATACTAATTTATCCAAGAACTCCTGGAGTTTCCAAGGAACTGAGGCACTAGTGATGATATTATGTCCAATCTTACGTCAAACTCGGCACCTTCAAAGTATAAATATGCCTACATTTGGCCAGTTAAACACACGGTGGTTTAGGAGCAGATCGACTAACTACTTGTCTGACGCCCTGCTGCTGCAAGTGCCGAAGGAAGCCGACCCTCCAACTGACGCACTGAGAAGATGCTGTCTTTTCTCTTGCCGAGAAATCTAGCTCCGGTGTTTCCAGTCTACCCTTGCGGGTTGGTGGGAGATCGAGTCCTGAGAGAGAGATACAAGACCTCTATCATTCTAAAACCAAGGTACGGAGCTAATTAGACCCTTAGAGAATTCTTGGAACAGATTCTTGGAAGAAAATTACTAGACTTAAGCTACACCACACTTACTCCTCCCTCGTACTAGACTTGGGTTAGGTACCCCGGGTAGGCGTATTTTAGAAGCACCAGTTGAGAACTTTTAGCCACTATTTTATCACTGTATGTATTTTATGCATTTTATGTATTCTATGTTTATGGCTTAGAAACCATATCATGCTCTTACAATACTATTTTATAATACTATTCGTATTATATGCATTGTACTTCTTAACTAGCATTTCAATTGTAGCAGTGCATTTCTTATGCTTAAGAAATAAGACTGTTTAATAAATACTTTTATTCAAAACGCCCGTCTCTCTATTTCTAAGCAACTCTGGTGAAACGAAGCATGCAAATCTGACTGAGTGAAATAGCCGTATATTGTTTCCGCGACTCTAGAGATACGTTTCATTCGGGGGAAACAAAGTTGTCATGTTATATGGTTGTCAGAGACTAATCGCTTCTTGTACTTTCGAGAAAGTTTCTAGTGACCTCTGAGCTAGCTTGCACTCACAATTAAGTCTAATATATTCGGCAGAGACCTAGTCGACATGAGTCCTACGTCTAAACTGCAGGATATATTATTCCAATGCGCAGAGCCTATTGGGAACATAGGAACTACACTACAGACCCACCAAGTCCAAGACAAGACAGTCCACAGACTGTACCAGACACAGCCCACTGGCTTGTGTCGTTCAAGCAAGGCGCCTTTTTCCAAGAATCAAATCACTCACCTAGTGCACACAGGTCAAGTCAAATTATTCTCCACTGCCGAATCTTCGGACCAAATGGTCAACTCCAAGGTTTGCCTTTTCAGGACACCAGCTGGTGACCACTAGCAGAGGATCCACCCGAAAGGAAGGGCGGGGCAGCTGCGAGAACCAAGCTCGGTCTTATGGATGTGGGGCCCCGAACCGCCCGACTGATCAGACGCCACCCCGGCCCCTGCGAGCTGAATATGGGTGAGGGGGCCACACGTTGAGGGGTCCATGTTCAGGCACCTACTGAAGGACGAGACCCTCTAGGGCCACACGTGTTGTCTACAACCACCTGCTATGCCTTCCCAAGAATGAAGAGTCTGTCAGACAGCAGAGAATACAAGCTTACTTTATTCAGTATATACTCTACAGAGGAGCCCAGTCAGGCCTTCACCATAAGATGTCTGCCGCGGTGGACTGACTCCCCAGGGCACACTGATATATAATAAACCCTTCTGGAGACTACGTTCACTCCTCTAATGGAAAGTTATCGGCTTGAGCCAGGAATAAACAAAGGAGGTACAGAGAGATGAGCTACCACCTGCCAGATGGGTGCACTATCGGTACTCTAAGGCCACTGTGCCGAGTCTCAGCGTCTCAGCGTCTCCTAACATGGGAGCAGAGCTACACATCAAGATTGGAATGCAAGAAAGAATATCAGTTCGTTACAGCCTTGAATAGGAGAGAAAATAATTACGAAGTACAGTTTTGCTAAGGCAAGCAAAAGAAAAGAAATAAGTCCTAGAATGAGCATGGCCCAAGCAGTCTTTTAGTGATTACGAACTACAAAACTACAAACTACACAAGCTCACTAAACTTACATGATGCGAGGATAACTCAGTGGGTTACATAATGTGAATACATAATGTGAATACAAATAGCTTCTATTTAGCCACATAATGCTAACCTAACATAGCATGTATAAATGCACAACAGAAAGGGGAGTTTCAAATCTAACACCAGCTAGTATCCTATTCAGAGATCTGAATACCATATCTGTGGCACTGTCAGCCTATTCTGGATTTCAAATGAGCTGAGCATCAACTTACCCTCAAGTCAGTCTCTACATAGCAGGATGCCCCAATCATCACTAGAATCAGCTGCTGCTCATACCAGCAGAAACAATTCTAAATGGGAACGTGTGAACTGTTGGGCTCTTTCTATCTGTCCAGGCTGTGTCTTCCTTTTACTGAGCAGCAGCAACTCTTCTTATCTGTAATGCAGTATCAACATGAAATCCAGTATATTTGTCCATGTGAGTAAAATCTTCCCAAATGTGTATAACACTCTTTAAATTGCTAATGCAGATATCATGATCAACATAGATGTACTGTACCAGTGATGTGTATGATTTGTGTAGAAGAAATTAATGATAGTAAATTTGGAAATGTTCAATGGCTCCACAGGTTTAGAAGTATGTAAATCATGTCATGGAAAGGGAGGTTGCTGGGAGAACTTGACCTGCATTAAATAGCACTGTCATCTACGTTCCAAGACTTAGATTTAGTTTCACAGTACTCTTAGTTTCTGAAACAAATGATAAAGAGGACTTGTTTTGAACATTATAGACCCATCAACCTTCCCATTTTATAAGTGTTTTGATATTGATAATGGCTGATTTCAACTTGACTAGTGTATTCACCTTTGTTGTGCACTATTTGATCAATTCTACATTATATTAATTATATATTTGAATATACTAGCTGAAACAACGAATGCAGCTGAATTTTCAATACGATTTGAAGTATTTCTGTTTATAAGGTACTTCGTTTGCATCTGTAGAGATTTTCCAGCCTCTGTGTGTGATGAAAGTAACCAAAAGTTAGATGCTTCACTTCCTGTGATAGCACCAAGTCAAACGTCATGCAATGTCTCTTCCTTTGATTTCATGGAGGTCTAAAGGGCATGTGATGTCACTTCCTGTGATGTCACCAGGGCAAAGTGTGTGTGATGTCACTTCCTGTGACATCATCGGGCTGGGTCAACGTGCAGGTGATATCACTTCCTGTGATGTCATCAGGTCATAGTTCATGTGATGTCACTTCTTGTGACATCAGGCAGGGGACACATGCCATGTGATGTCACTTCCTCTACCCCAGGCATTTTGATGAATCAATGTCCATGGTGCAGCCAGAGTACTGTGCACACATACGAAAAACTGTTCATGTCGATGTAGATCACCAGCCCTCAGTTAGTCTCCATAAAAATGTTTTTCTGTTTTTTAAAAAAGATGTTGAGCTGGAGAAAGGTTTAGCAGCCTGCCAAAGGTCATGTAATCACAAAGATTAATTAAAAAGCGTTATAAAGACATGGTCTTTTGTACCGGCTCTTTGTTGGTCTTCTTTAAAGAGATTTAATTGAACAGCAGTTATGGACGCCCATCTTTGAAATAGTTGCTTTGCTCTTAAGCAGTAGAGACATTGCTAAAGCCAACTTAAATCAAATACCATAAGAGAGGCTTTTCTCATCTTTATCCCATTACAGCATGAAGAGCTTACTGACTGTGAAAACTCTTAACATATGATAGCGAGGGGTTTTACACTGTGGAAATTATTGACAAATACATCAGGAAAAAGTTTTACATTGTGAACTCTGTTACAAACACTATTGGAACTTGCTTTACATTTTTTAACAGGTAAAGAGATCTTCTTACTGGGCCAGACTGGCATATCTGGCTGGTCTGACAGGTCAGCGTGGGGACCGGTGTTATAGGCTGGTGGTGCCATTTTTACTATCTGATTTCTCTGATAACACCACAAACATTGCCAGTAGCAAGCTAAAGTGTACACAGTCTCTTAGACCTTGAAAAGACATATTCAGCTTACCTTTAGAAGTTTAAAACAGCCTAAATTGCAAATGTGGGCCACTATTTTAGCCATCTGATTTGCTAATGCAGGCCACTTTTTTTTGGTACCAGGGCCTATTTTCTGTCTCATTCCGGCCCTGCCTCCTTACAGAGATTTATATTTGATGTCGCTAGAGCGATATGGACTTATTGTGTAATTTCTAATTTTATATTTAGAATGTACCACTGTGTGCATTAAAGTACATTTACTTTTGAAAAGTAAAAGAACTGGCTAAACAATAATTCATTAAGCTGGTTTTTTATGTGTTCTGGAGTGCTGAGGATCTAGCACACACCAACACCGAGTAAGCCTAGAACTGCTCTTCCATGCTCCCAACTTATTTTCTTTTTTTTACAAACGGTGTTTGGGGTCAAAATACTTCTACATTGTTTTCAAATAAGTAGGAGAAACAACACATCAAGATATTTTGGTGCACTTAAAATGTGGTCCCACTGCTGATTTGTGTAACTGTTTGCTTGCTTTTTTCATTTTTTTTATTTTCCAATTACTGGCCCTGCATTAATACAGCTACACAAGGCTGACACTATATTTGAGTCACTGTAGGCAGGTGCCTCACAGCACCATCGCAGGGAGCCACACAAGGGTGCCAGATTGCATTAACTGTCCAAATAATGGATTTGGCTTCGTGGTCTGAAAGCACCTAAAGCTCAACATATAGGTGCAGACTTACAAGAAATTGACGCTCCTGTAGAGATGCGTCAGTTTTCCTGCGCCAGCCTTCGATATCCTTGCACCATCATGGATGTGCCGTATTTACAATACAGTGCACCATAGTGCAAGGATTGACAGATGTGTCAGAAATTCTGACGCAACTGTCCTCCACGACTCACAGTCTGGCTTTAGATCCGGTTATAGCACGGAGACGGCACTACTAGAGGTCACAGAGACTATTAGGGAAAGCATGGACAGAGGCAAGGTGGCCATGTTGGTGCTCCTCGATCTGTCCGCAGGTTTTGATACCGTCTCCCATTCCATACTGTTGGACAGGCTTTATAATGTAGGGATACGCGATATACCCCTGGCCTGGATAAAATCCTTTCTATCGGACAGAACGCAACAAGTATGGTGTCGCCCCCACTTCTCTTAAGATAGAAAGCCCTTTGACTGTGGAGTCCCCCAGGGATCGGCTCTCAGCCCTCTCTTTTTAACGTGTACCTCTCACCTTTAGCTGAGGTCATAGAGGCTTCTGGAGTCAGAGTGGTCTCATACGCTGATGATACACAGCAAATGTTTTCTTTCAGAGACCACTCTGACAATGGACTCCAGAATTTTAAAACTTGTTTATCCAACATTGTATCATGGATGACCCAAAGCACTTTAAAATTAAACACTGACAAAACTGAGGTGCTGTTTTTTAATCAAACAACTCCTCTTTCACCATCCATATGGTGGCCGTCTGCGCTGAACCCCCCCCCCCCAGTGGGAGTGGCACGAAACCTTGGTTTCCAAATTGACAACGAGTTATCGTATAAAACCCAGATTCACAAAGTAACTTCCGCTTGTTTTGGCAAGTTACACATGATAAAAAAGATTTCCCCTTACCTACCTACTGATGCCTTGAAGACCGTAGTGCACGCCCTCATCTCCTCTCACCTAGACTATTCCAATAGTCTATACCTGGGTTCTCCGGCATATCTTCTTCAACGGTTGCAGATTGTTCAGAATGCTGCAGCCAGATTGATCTGCAAAATCCCCTACCGCCACTCCATCTCCCCCCACCTAAGAAACTTGCACTGGCTCCCGATATCCTTTCGCATCCAGTTCAAGGCCCTGGTCCTGGCCTTCAGGGCTCTGAATGGCGGGGGTCCAGGGTACCTCAGACGTAGACTGAGGTCGGTCCACTCTGATCGCGATCTTAGATCAAACCACCTCCGGCTTCTACTCCCACCTCGATTTCAGAGGGTTAGAAACGGAGGTAGAGCCTTTGCAGTGATCACGTCTTAACAGTGGAACTCTCTCCTACTCAATCTCCATTTACTTAAATCCGAATCTTTGTTCAGAGGCAAACTGAAGACATGGTTTTTCTCATGCTACTAGTCTGGAGGTTCTTGTTGCTGTGGTCCACTGCGCCGGGACACCCCCGTTGGGGGTAGCAGTGCGCTCAATAAATGTTATTATAAATGAAAATAAATAAATAAATTATAAAAATAAACTGTTGGCCCAAAAGTCACACATTGCTGGAGGCATGTCGCAAGAACAACGCAACTCCAGCAATGCATGGGGAGGCCTATACTCACTGTACTGCTACACTGCATGCGTAAGAATTGAGGCAGTGACATCCTAGAAGTGGTGCAGTGAAATCTTGTAGATTTCACTGCATCACTTCTACGAGGCTTTCCTGCATAGGAACTCCCAGACTGCATACAATATACCTGGCGCAGGTATAATGTGACGCAGGGCTTTACAAGGTAACTCATCTCCCTAGATGCGTCACGTTGTAAATTGGCCACATTGCTTAAGCCGCTGCTGCATCACAAAAGTGACGAAACTGGAGCGTAAAAGTGTTGCACGGGACTTGTCTGCCCCATAGGTTTTTTAGGGTCTCCAAATAGTCTTGCTTCTAAAGTGCTGCTACAGGTAAGTTTCAAAAAGTGGTAAGAGTGCACTTTAGGATCCAGACACAATGCATTAATTACTCTGAAGTGATGGCTCTCAACATTCCCTCCATTCCTGCAGCTGGCAGTGGGTACCTGCACAATTCCTGTGCCATTTTGTCATCTACTGCCTTCTCCTCTCTTTTTCATGCTAATATTGCTTTTAAGTTCCTTTTCCATTTAAACAAGCCGCAGAAGTGCTTAGAAAACACTCAGATAATGACAGTGCAACAATGAGAGCGATGTTACCTTTGTTCAAAGGATAGGGATGGTTAAACAAGCTACCCTCCTATGCTTCACAAGCCAGCTGAGGCATTTCAAATTTCCTGTTCATGTATTTATAGAACAATAACACCATTGCACCCAGCAGAAGTCACAGAAAGAGGTAGGAATGGTTATCAGTTTTCACCTGTAGAGTGCAAACTTTGGATATATGGAGCCAGACAGCATTTTTCAATTTAACCGGGCTTCACCAATGCAATGATTTCTCACCCACAGGCACGCACAAATGGGATGTTTTTGAGCAACAGGATTCCCCACCCATCGATTGCAGAACTTCCTGTGACTAGAAGACAGCTGCAGACCTGAGAGTTTTGAAGAGCATGAGGGAGGCGACAGGATAAGGGAATGGGGAAGGGTGTGGCATCAAATTATAATTGTCAGAATATCAACTGACAAAAATGTGGTGTCATAGATGTCATCTACAAAATATCGCCCCACTGGAATTAATAGAAAATCTTCACCAATGGTGACTATTTTTTTTTAAAGTTCAAGAATAGGTGTATTTGAGAAAGTTAATAAGGCAATAATAACAATACTTTGTACAAGTAATCATTCATCGTTGTACAAGTAGAAGTGAAATAAATAGATAATAGCATAGGTGTGCAATGAACTGGAATAATAGAGAGAGCAAAATACATCAACATATATAAATGTTTTAGGAGCAACATTACTCTAAACAATGTCCCACTAGATGTGGTTGAGTCCTTTGACTATCTGGGGATTAGAATTTCGAAAAGCATGAAGTTGTCCTCCCATTTAGATAAGATGCTTTTAAACCATAAACAGGTGTCCGGGTCAATCGTTCGAGAGCAGCATCTTTCTGCAAGCAGATCAGTTGCCCCGGTGCTTGCTATTTATGACGGGAAAGCAATACCTTCAGCCCTTTACGGGGCAGAACTCTGGGGCATGGAGAATATTGGAGATTTATCCAGGTCTGAAAATAAATTCTTATGAGACCTCACCTCACTCCCTACCTCCACCCCCTTGAAGCCCTTGTTCTATGATACAGGAAGGAGGCATATCCAGGATATTGCTAGGCTTCGCCCCCTGCTCTTTTGGGCCCACCTCAAGAGGTCTATTGAGCTGTCCAATTTTGCTGCAGCTTTTGATGAGTTGCTGACAGTTGATACAGGGCGCAGGATAAAATGATTGGCGACCTAAGACACCTTGCTGGCCTCGTTGGATTAAGTGAGGCTTGGGCTATCCAAATTCCACCATCCAAGCAGGACTTAAAACGTGCCTACTGGGACTGGGTGTTGAAACGTGATCTATCCACTCACGAGTCAGGGAAACTTACTGAGGGGTTCTTCGAACATAAAAACATCTGTAGATTGGAACCCTATCTCGACTTCATTCAGGTCCCTAGGGACAGGACCTTATATATGAAGATGAGATTCGGAACCCTGCCAGTCAATACTGTGACATCATTATGGAAAGGGTCAAACTCAGTTCCTGCACCGTGCCCATGATGCGCACATTCAGATGAGTCTATTGCTCACTTTTTTCTGGCATGCCCGGCTTACAAAAATGCTAGAGAAAAGTGGCTTAAGCCAGTGTGTAGAGCATTGGGTTTTATGAGCCACGTCGCCGCATACGCATCCTGAAAACCGACATCTCCTCTCTGACATTAGTTTGCGGAGTAGCCAAATATTTGGGGTGTGCTTAGTTAATACGAACTAAAGCCTTAGGAAAGAACGTAGCGGGCCCTTAAACCTGATAGATATGGGGCGATTGACTTTACCTGACACTTTAATGCTTGGGAAACACTTGTTTTTATTCCCTTCCTTCTATGTATTTGTGATAATTAATTTATGAATTGAATCATCAATTTTATTTTGTATAAAGTGTGGTTTTTAATGGCTCTAATTCATATGGTTATTATGACATTTCTGCTCTTTTTTCAATGTAGCAATCTAACCTTGTGATTTTATATGTGTAATGATTTTATGATAAATCTTTTATCGAATAAAGCTTATCTACTACTACTATATAAACTCGGTTCATAATAATCTTAAAATAGTAGTACTTGTTAAAAATATACATTAGAAAACATGTTACTAAAGTATTATATTAAAACAGAGTCATGGTCAAACATTAGGCAGTCAAGGAGGCTTGGTAACTTCCTGTAGTGAGGGTGGAGGTGAAGAGGATTTCTTCGCACTATCGTCTAAGAATTGTCTGATGAGAGACCAAAGTTCTAAACGTTTGTCAGCGAAAGATATAGGATGTACAAGTGCTGTATCCAAGCGATGATTCTGGCAAACAGCATACCACTAGGCTAGGTAAGAACATTTGGAGACGTCTTTCCAATTTTTTGTTATCTGCTGAAAGGCCACCACTAGCAGCAAATTGAAAAGTAGCAACTGGGATTGTCCCCTCTCCCAAACTGGTGTCAAGCTACCTAAAAAAAAAATTGTAAAGGAAAGGGGGATGTAGTGTTAAAAATAGTATTGATTTGAAGCCAAACCTGTTCCCAAAATTTAAAGACATGTGAACATCTCAATAACATATATTTCAGATCAGCACTGTCTTCAGAGCATGTCCTGCAAATACTGGGACTTGTGGAATGTATCCTATGTAAGTGAGCAGGGGTGAAAAATAATCTGTTATATAAAAAAAAGGGTTTGTGTTGTGCTGGCCGCTCAAGATGGTTTCCTGATTTTTATCCAAATTCTGTTCCACGGAGAAATAGGCCAAATCCACCTCCAAATCTGTTTCCCAGGAAAGGTCCAATTTTGTTTTGTTTTGGTTTCTTGGGGGATCCATTAAGCAAGAATAAATGAAAGAAGCTTTAGGACTTATGCATAGGAAAGTATGCCACAGAACATGAAATTGGGAAGGTGGAGAAGGTGTACTTGAAAATTTAGTATGTACGTCAAGTACTGCATTTCTTAAAGCTAAAAAATTATGTTGAAAGGAAAAAGGTAAATGATAAAGGGACTGTCATCGTGTAAATGACATGTCAGCGCCAGGATGCCTGCCATGGCGCTCTACAAATGTTTTAAATAAATAATAAGTAAATAAATTGAATAGGCAAACTTTGATCAAAAAATTGATGAACCCAAAGTAGACCTTTACTTCTCCAGACTTTCCAATATATAGGTTTCTTGTTGATAAGGATTAGTTTATTGTGCCAGATTGTGGATTTGAGAAAGGTATCCAAGTCATGCACTGGTAAATGATATGTGGCAACTAATAACTTACAGGAATGCTTAATTATTGGGGTAGAAAGCTTTTGTGGCTTTCGAGTGAATGAGAGATATTCTTAAAATCAAAAAGGGGATATAAATGAGGTCTCAAGGTCAAACCATAAAGGTTTACCAGTTGATTGATCAGTAACCCAATTCGAAAGTTGTCTTAATTGAAAGGGTCTGTGATAATTAGAGAAAATGAGGAAAGTTTACGCCACCTTCCGATTTTGGTCTTGTTAATTTCTCCAATGCCATTCTTGGTTTTTTAGCATTCCATAAAAAGGATAATAAAATACTTAGCTGGGATGGATATTGGAATATTGGATAAATTGTATAAAATTATAGGAGTGAGCATCATTTTAATTGTGTCTAAATGACCCCACCAAGAAAGGTAATGGGGATGCCATTTTGCAGTCAGCGTTTTAAGTTTATCAGTACACTTGTCTATATTTAGAGAGATAGATGCCTTTATAGAGGGAGAAAACCAAAGACCATGGTATTTAATATGCTTAGGGTTCCAAGTGAAATTAGAAATCTTAAAGCCGTCCTTAAAGGTATATTTGGTTAAGGGCAATATCTCACCTGCTGTTCAATTTATAACCCGATACCAATCCATATGCTTCGACCTCTTCCATAAATGCTATGAGTGAAGGTTGAGAGAGAAATACTAAAATATCATCAGCATATGCTGCTAATTTAATCTGCTGTGAGCCAGAAACAAACCCTGTTATACCCCTGATTCTGTTGGATTCTAGACAAAAAAGGTTCTCAAGCTAAGTTGAAAAGAAAAGGGGATAACGGGCAACACTGGCGTACTCCACATTGAAGATTAAAGTAAGAGGAAATGAGACCATTAGTAGATATGGCAGCTTTAGGATCAGAATAAAATAAAGCAATTAAAGATGTGATTTTCGGTCCGAATCCAAACCATTTGAGACAATGGAACATAAGTGGCCAATACACCCTGTTAAATGCTTTTTCCGCATCGAAAGCAATTGCTGCCAGTCAGTCCGTAAAATGTGACAATTTAGATAGGATGTCAAAGAATAAGCGTGTATTGTCGGTGATATTACGGCCCTTGACAAAACCTGATTGTTCTTTGCCAAGTAGTTGAGGAAGATTAGGTTCTAATCTTAGGGCTAAAGCTTTTGAATTTTTTTTATAATCCACATTTACCAGGGATATAGGCCTATAATTTTTACATAAACGTAAGTCCTTATCATCTTTTGGTATCAAAAATATCAGAGCTCCGGAAAAGGAACCTGTGGAATTGCAAGAAGTAATGAAGAAAGAAACAAGAGTGTATAAATGTGGAAGAAGTAATTGCGCAAAGTGTAAATGGAATTCCACTGTAAAGCCATCTGGGCCTGGGGCCTTATCTTTTTTAAGAACGTGTAGTACATTTAGCAATTCTGTTTGGTTGATATAATATTCTAAAAGATCAAAATTCATTTGCGGGTTAGTTTGTTTCTGGATTGTAGAGAAATACTGGGATAAATCCCCATTTGAAGGTATGTTTTATGGGGTATAGAGAGATTTATAGAAGTTTAGAATTTGTTGGACTATTTCAGGGTCTTTGTAATGTGATTGTTGGATATCATCTATAATAGAATCATGTATCTTTAGATAATTAGCTAGTAGTTTGCCTGCCTTGTTCTGGCCACCATAGTACTTCGCAGAGGATTTCAATAAATATAGGGAGGCCTGTTTGGTGGAAGATTCATTAAAGGCAATCTTAGCATTGATAAGATCCTTAAGACATTCTTTTGATTTGGGGGTATAAAAAAAATGTGCAAGTTTCTTAATTTTAGTGAGTAGTCCATTATTTAACGTATGTGATGATTTGCGTCTATTTGACATTAATCGGATAATGAATTCACAAGCAGAAGCTTTAAAGGCATCCCAAACTATATGAAAGGAAACATCATTCATTTGATTTATATGATAGTATTCATGAAAGAAAGACGTAAAAGAAGTATTGAATTTAGGGTCAAGAAGTAGGGAGTTGTTAAAATGCCATCTCTTTGGTTGTGTTAACTTATGCAAAATATCTAATTGAATCGAAACAGGAGCATGATCTGATATAAGAATAGGGCCTATGTCAGCTGAGCGTAGGGATTGGGAGACAGTCGGTGAGATGAAAATGTGGTATATTCTAGATTGTGTTTGAAGTGGGGGAGAGAAAAAAGAATATTCTCATGTGGACGGATTACACAGTCGCCATGAATCCGATAAATTCCTTTGTTTGATAGCTCGCCGAAAAGCTTTGTGGGACACTTCTGAAATGAAGGGAGAGTTAGAGTTTCTGTCAATAAATGGATCCATTACTTGATTACAATCTCCTGCTAGAAGGGCATTTTTCTGAAGTATATTTTAACAATACTTGAGAGATATGTGACCAAAACATGGCGTCTCCATTGGTCGGGGCATAAATGTTAAGCAAAGACAAAGGGTTTTTCCCAGCAATAGGTTAGTGAAAAGCAATCTGCCACTTGTATCTGATTCTTGAGAGATGAGTTTAGCATTCAGCGCTTTGTGGCAAAGAGTTATAACCCCATTCCTTTTACAGTCTCCTGGCGAAAAGAAGACTTCACCCACCCAGTTTCTTTTAAGTTATAGTCATTCACTTTCTGTGAGATGTGATTCTGGTTAACGCAATACTAGCATCAGGCTTAGGAAGGTGCTCTAAAACTCTTTGTCTTTTGATGGGGGAATTTAAGTGAACCATTACAATTCTGCATATTATGAAAGATAACATTTGTAGAAAACACAACAATAAGAACTGTAAAAACCATTTCAACACTCTTAAAATTAAGTACGAAGATACAAAATATAAAAACCGTTTGATAAAAATTGAAAAAAGAGGGAAGATAAGGATAAGAGTATGAAAAAAGAGATAAAAGAACAATTTTGCCATAGTAAGGTAAAAAAGCATATTAAATATAAGATAGAAAAAAGGATGATGAAGTAAGAGTAAATCAAGGAAATATAAGTGGAAAAATAGAACAAGAGAAAAAAGAACGAGTAAGTAGAAAGAAATGGTGTGCAAAGACAAGTTAAAGGCAAAAGGCAGAAAGAAGATGGAAAAAAAAGTTGCTGTTAAAAATAGTAGAACGAAAAAAAAGGAAAAAACTGTACCTAGGAAAAGTCTAAGACAAAGAAAGGGTGGGGAGGGAGGAGGCCACATGGAACGATGACACGTCTGGACTCCACAAGGTGAGACGGGGAGACTCCAGGAAGGGCGACCAGAAAAAAGAGAAGGACTAGACAAAACAGAAAAGAACCTGTAAGGAGATAAAATAAAAATTAGAGCAATTAGAAACATTGTTAAAATACGAGCAATTTAGTTGAACTGTAGTATGAAACAATAACATCAAATAGTAAGTAACAAACCAGTGTCTAAACTGGTAAATGATCTATGAATTCAACAGGTTAGATATGTAAGGCTATATCCAAGAGTTACTATGGTAGAAGAATCATCAGGGACGTGATTTAGAAATGTCCATCTTCTCCGGGCAGTGTGAGTTCAGGAAACTTTTGAGTTTGATTGGATCATCATAAGTGACGGTGTTATTGTTAAAAGTTACTTTGAACAGACATGGATAAAATAAGCCAAATTGTGCACCGATAGAGCGTAAAGCTGGTCTCATGGCCAAAAACTCCCTTCTTCTGTCTGCTGTAGACTTGCATAGTCCTGCGAGAAAAAAAGTTGATTTCCTGATGACGAAATACATTTCAAGGACCTAACTGCAGCCAGTTCTTTGAGAAGATCTGTATATTCACGAAAGTATAGTATAATACCTCCCGGTTTAGGTGGATGGAGAAGACTGAAGAGAACCCAGCCTGTGCGCACGCTGAATGTTGAAAACAGTGGCTTCTGGCAAATTGAGCACCTTCGGCAGGAATCACTTGAAATAGGGTCAAATCCTTCTGAACCCTCCAGTCAAACCATATATACGAACGTTATACCGTCTATTTCTATTTTCAAGATTTTCAATCTGCCTCTGAAAGGACACAACCTGAGATTGAAGGACTGCGACCTGGGTGCAAACTGATCCCAGGGAGTCCACACTTTACTCAACCACAGTAATTCTCTCTTCCATTGTAGCCGAACCATCTGTTAAAACTTGTATATTGGAATTTGTCTCCTCTACAAATGGACGAAGTGCACATATTTCTTCCAGAAGAAGATCCATTGAGACTGACGTGGGTTGCTTTGGTGGAGAAGGAGGATCTTTTTTAAACGGCTTATTTGATATCCTGGAAACTGTAGTAGAAGAAGTGGAAGCACTTTTAGGAGAGGAACTCAAAGATTCATCCGTTTTGGTGTGATGAGTATACAGATGTATGCGAGAAGAAGATTCGCGATTTCTTAATCTGCCCATAAATGTGGTGACTAGAAATTATATCACCTCAAATATGTGCTGAGCAAGTCAAGGCAGTAGTACTAGTCAAAACAAGTGCCCAGAACTTCAAGACTAAAAGTGGCATTGACACTGGGCACTACGCAGTCGTTATCTGTAAGGAGTATCTCGCAAAAATTCATACACTGCAGAAAAAATAGCAATAGCAAAATGTGAAGAAAGAGAATGTAAGCTCAAACAAGAGGTGCTCCAAAAAGTTCACTAGTGACTAGCAAAAACATTAGTTATTAAAAGAATACAGTACAATCCATATATGATATTCCAAAAGCCAATAGTATCATCTCAGAAAAGCAGGAAAGCCAACAATGCCACATATATTAGTGCATGCTCGATTTCCATGGTGACCAAATAGAAGCAAAAAGTAGAGAGTCAATGTTAAACACAGGGAGGTATATAATTATTAAAAATGGTTAAATTGAGTTCCATATAAAAGTCTTCACAGGAAGGTATAAGATGCACAAAATGGCCACTGGTCACAGTTTCAATGAAGAGAAAGTTTCTGTAAATATTTCAGAGTGATTTACAAATGCTTAGAGGTTATAAATCAGTCCCCATTGTACTCACAATGATGAGCGAAGAGGTCTCAGAGCAGATAAAAATAAGGCAGAGGCACCACACGAGGAGAAAGAACCTCCTCAGGTCGCGGGCTTATTAAAAATGGCGGGCGCCACATTGCTACGAGAAGAAAAGAGGTGTTTTGATGATATAGCATGTCTCTCCCCCGCTGCAAAATACCTCGTCAGCTACTGCTGAAGTTCTCAAACCCACTCTGACATTTTCGCCGGTTCTTTTGATTACGGAGCGTCGCAAATTCCTTTGTTCGCGCCGCCGGCCCCGGGAGGGTCACGGAAACGCCGCCATGCTCCTTGGTTGCTAGCCACGCCCCCTGTGACTATATTTTTTAAACAATATTTAGGACACAATAGTTATGTTAGGCGATATTTCAGACAATTGTCTGACATAAAACCTGATAGGGACGTGTGCTTGTGTGGGGGTTATAGCTCTGGGACCTTACCTGAGGGATCACTTGGGGACTTTTTTGGGGACCTGTGAATATGGGCTTGGCGAATGCAAGGAGCTGAATAAGGCATGTCAGGGGTGAAGAATCTGACCAAGTAGAGTTGCTAAGTGGGTGCTTTTTACCTGCATCACTTTGCAGCAATCAGAATACCATCCTTCTGCTGCAAGGAGCCATGAAAACTAACCATTTATTTAAGCATAGAAAGGGTCACACTTTGTGAAAATAGCTGAATTTTGTGTACAAAAATTCACAGTTGCAAAACCAGGGACTTCGCAATTCCATTCAACCATAGAAATAACATATTAAACCAAGAAAAAGCAAACGTAGTATTGGATTTGGCAGATGGAGGCAATATAAGCAAGACAAGTAAGACACGTCAAAGGGTTTTCAGAGAGATAGACTGGAACCAACTTTGAGCATGAGAGTATAGTTATACCATATCAACCTGCAGAGGAGAAAGGAGTTGAAAAGTAGCAATTTATATAATCTTTAGAGGAGACAGGTGTGAGGAATTGAGGTTAAAAAGTTAATTGGACATGGTAAGACAGGAAAGTGAGAAAGCCAAGCTATAGGTGGAAATTTAAAGAGAAGTTGAATAGCAGAAGTGAAGGCTGATTGGAAATGAGATAGAGTGTAGGCAAAGAAGAAGAGCAAGAGAAGCAGTTGGGATGAGAGAAAGCAAGGGGAAGCATACATTTTGGTAGATTTGTGATATAACTGAATAGAAGCTACAAATAACGGAGAAGAAATATTAAGGCTTTGTCTGTAGACTAATTCGAGGTGTCACCTAAAATGACACTAAGATTGAGAGTCAGTGTACAAAATCCGCCTTTTCTACATGGATTTTCTAATTTTTCACCTCTGTTTTTATTGTTGGTTTTTAGACTATGCACATTGGGATACTGCTGTTCAGTGCCTAGTGTATGTGCTCTGGCCACATGAATAATTTAATTTCTTCCCAATTGGTATGTTTAACATGCCTGTTAGTCCTTAGTATAGGGAATGGAAAGTGCACCCACGGCCAGGTAGTTAAATACCAATTGTGGACTGCAGGATCTATTGTGCCATCTACTATAGTGACAGTACAGCCATGGCTTCAGGCCTACCTCCTTAGCCCGACTGCAGCAGTGTAAAACCTGCATTGCAACCTGTTAAAATAATTATTTTTGACAGGTAAAAACCTCCATTATAAATAAATAGCAAGTCACCTCTAAGTAGGCCTTGTAGCCCACAAGATAGGGTGCATGCTATTTAAAAATGGGACTGTAGAAAATTAATATTACCATGTCCCTACAGTGACAAGGCCCAAAAACCCATTTCAACTGTGGCAGGCCTAGCTGCCCTATGTAGAAAAGTAGAGTTTCTGATATAAATACTAATATTGTATCTCGGCAACGAGACCAACTAGAAACAGATTACAACACTATTTTTAGTAGTTATTAATTAAATTCATTGGTGAAGCTGGATTTCTGCTATATTAAGGAAAGTTTACTTTTAGAAAGCTTTCCTTCATCTGCCTGATTAGGATAAGCCCCTACCAGATTGGAGTATAGTCATCATTTGACACTGCACTGTCATATTCTGCTTGACAGGACAGTTGAGCCACAAGTAACACTTGGGGCACACTTGAAAGTGAGAGAACAGAATGTCAAGACAATTCTTGTGGATCCCGTCTGGTTGCTGAAGGACCATGTGTTGTCTGACCAGACTTCTATTTTTGGGTGTGTTGTGGGTACAGTACCTGCTTCAAGGTGAACTTCAGTGTTAGATGTCAGAGGACACATGGATTACCATAGTACACTGCCCACTCAAATCCCCAGCCCTCAGAGAACCTTGTTTAGTGGGGCTGAAGACTTACATTATGTTGCAAATGCCCTGACACCTGGCATTCTTTACCTGTTTGCAGTAAGGCAAACAGGAACTGCTGCAAACATTGGTAGGGATACCGAAAGTAACTTCTACCCCATTGGTTAGGAAGAAGCAATGAGTCACCCTAACCACTAGTTGGTACCAGGCTTAAATGTAGCATTCCCAGGCACCTTCTTCAGAAAACCTTATGTACCTGCAGATGAGCAAAAAGGGATTGGAACTGCTTCTGTGAGCTGAGAGGAGGCTTGAAGGACTGTACCAGCTCCCTCTTGTGCCCAGGACAACAAGTGGAGTCCATGAGTCAGTTGGCTGGCCTCATGTGTGACTACAGGGATACAGCAAGCTGCAAGTAGCCTGTTCCTGCTGACCCTTCTGACCAGTGGCAACTGGACCTGGACTGAGGAAATGTTTTTGGCCTCTGCTTGACACCCAATGAGTTCCTAGGTGCCTCTCTAGAGGTCCTGGGGGCTTTAGAACTGTACTCCTGTGGCTGTTAGGTAACCAGAAGAGCATGTGGAAAGTTTGAAATATTTTTCTCTAGACCAGTGGGACCTAGAAACTTTTCAGACTTTCACCGGGACCAATCCACTTGGTGTATCCAACAGGGGGCTCCATAACTGTCAGCCTGAAATTACACCTAGGTCCTGGTCAATCACAACTATACCCTGTCATTGGTGACTAGTTCTTTTTGACAATATTTCTACTGAAGTGTTTTAAAATTCATTTCTCTGGTTCCCCTGATTGGATAATTGTCATTTTGGTATAATTTTGTTTATTAAATTTGACTCTATTTTCGAAGTTTGTTTAGGATTTTTATTGTTTGGCAATTTGGCATTATTATTGTTTTGGTACTCCATAGATACTTTACAAATTGCCCTAAGTTAAGCCTGTCTGATCTGTGCCATAGCTACAAGCAATTTAAGTTCAGGTCAATTTAGTGACTTTAGGGTTCTCCCTGAAAAAAGTTCTGATTACTCCTTGAGGTGGGCAGCCACCTACACGTAATAATCCATTTTTTTACAGCCAGTTTACAAAGAGAAGTTATGTACCAAGAAATAGGTAAGATGTTTTGTGAGCAGAGGTTCACATATAAATTGGAGCCATGCCTCGACGAAACCCGTCCTGCATTAGCCAGGAAACTGTATGTGCAGTTTTGTCATGGCTGCCTCCCCTTGCGTGCCTTCACCCACAAACGGTCTAGTGGCATTCTACTGGGGTGCCCAGCCGGTAACTGAGAAGTGAACTCCATGTTTTCTTTTTCTGCCAGGGATATCATTCAATTAGACACAGATGGCTGGTCTATTTGTGTAGAAACCTTGGCACAACACATTGTATGGAAGCATTCACGCTCCTAAAATACGACACCGAACTCCACATTGTTTATGCGGTCTCACACTTTCTAAGCTCGATGTGGTAGGCAAGGACGAATTTTCTTTGAGAATAAAACAGGGATTTGGCAATGTAACTGACCTCCTCATTGTTTTTAACTCATGTATCGTCTTAAATTTTAATTGTTTTAATCTTTTTTTAATCTTTTTAACTGTTTTAGCTTGTTTTGTACATACCTGTGTTTGTTCTTTTATGGTGTATAAATCGAAATAAAGAAATATATGATGATGATTTATTTTACGTTAGTGCTGAGGCAATATGAGACAAAGTTGTTATGCACAGTGAGATAGTAATGCACAAATTCTGAGGAGTTGATGAAAGTACCAGAGTAATTCACAGAGAGGTGCTAGAGAAGTAAAGAGGGAATAATGGCAAGAGGAGACAGATGTACATAGGAAAAAAATATAAGACCCGTTGCAGGGTCGTACTGCACACCACATTGAAAGATAAGAGGAAAGATGTGTGACTATCCAAACAGATGTAATATTATAATTTAAAAGACAAAGAGAGCAATCGTATCAGAAAACCTGACAGTCAAGAAAAGACAGCTTAATGCAAAACATTTAACGACAGCCCATGTCAAAGAGCATCAATGGATAGACATGAATAAGAAGAGCAAAAGCAGCTAGAGAAGAAATGAGAGTGTTAGCAAAGAAGGGAATATGTTTCCGTAGAGTGAGCTAAATAAAAGTCATATTCCAGTGGAAAATAGAGAGTTACTGTCAAGATTTCAGTCTAGGCAACTATGTGAAACTGCACCTCTTTGCAACGTTTGTGAAAAAGAAGTGAACATCTTGGAAAGTCGTTTTTAGACAAAGTCTACCTTTGCAAGGACATTTTACCATCATTTTAATAAAAAAAAATGTTTTGTTTGAAAATGTTCAACCTAAAAAAAATTTGCAGAAACAATGTACGACAGTACTATTACTGCAGGATAACTTTGCCCTCAGGTGAAACTGAGAAAAGTACTTGTGAAGTTCACATAATGCATATGATACTAGATTACACTGTCCTCATTTTAGATTGGAGGTTGTAGTCAGTTGGAAAAGATGGGATTAAAGTGGAGGTTGTAAAATGAGTAGATTGGTGCAACTTACAACAGATCAAGGGAGAGCAATAGATAAAAAAGTAGTGAAAGATATGGAAATTGGCATGGGTAAACGGGCAGAGATATGAAGAGAAAGAGAGATGTATGGTGAAGCAGCATTCGCCCAACATGGTCAGTAGAGTGCCACATACACAAACACAGTAGAAAAAGAGGAAGGGCAAGTTTTACAGGCTGGGAGGGAGTTGAACCTTGAGTCGGAGAGAAGGAGGTATCAATATTCTGTATCCAAGTAGGGAAAAAGGTAACAAAATAGTCAATTTGCACATCCTTCCACATGCTTATGTATGTGTTTAATAATGTTAGCTGCATTACATGCCTCAATGCAGGTTCACATGGTGCGTGTTAGTGCAATAAAGGTTGAGTATATTGACTCTTCTTGCTTTATAATTATGCAAACAAATGGAACACGCTGTTGCTTCTTCTTTTCTACATTGCTTCAGCTAAAGGGAAAATTTCCATTTTCTTATTGAATATTTAATATGTATGTGACTGTGACTGTGAGGCAAAACTTTCTCTGCAGAATGATTTTGTATCAGGGTTCTGCTTCTGTGCTAACTGGATGCAGAAGTATCAAAAACTAATATTTGTGCAATTAAAAAATTCTTCAAATGAATTCATTGTTTTGGCACGATGCTGCAAATATGGGGTTCGGTATAAAAAGGCATATTAACTCTATCTAATTAGGAAGGTCCCCTATCTGCCAGGTCACTTACCTGAAAGCCCGCTGGTTTACAGATATGCAGATTTTTTCCATGGCTCGACCCAAACTGGGCAATAGTAATATTATGTTGCAGTGCTAATATGGCAAGTTTATGGATGTGTGATGAATACTGTTTGTGGGTATATATTTCATTCAAGCGCATAGCATTTGTTGTGAGAATGCCACAAATATGGACTCCTTTTTCTTGGCCCCCTCCAATGGAAAGATCTGGGAGCCTGAGTAATAAAAGTAGGTAGGCTCAACTACAATTTACCAATTACAATGTGACCCATGTAGTCACACAGTAAAGCTCAAAATCAGTTGTTGGGATTAAGTATGGATTTATTATAAATTCAAAGCCAAGCTGATATAAATCAGTCACAGAAAAATAGTATAAAGAAACAGAATCACTAATGGAAACCGGATCAATGGATAAAAGTGATCCTCAATAACAGAAATCAAATAAGGAATTCAGTAGCTATTACACAAAGAATAAGCAACAACGACTGGTGGTTAGATTGAAAGTTTCGATTCTCTTTCCTATAAATGAGTTTGTCTAAGAAGACCTATCAAACCCTATTCTAAAAGGGAATCAGGGAAACCCTATTAAGCAGAGAAGCAAAGAAAGGTGTCAGCATAGCAGAACTTTGGTAGAAGTTCTCAAAGGTAAAGCCTATTGTATAGCATAAGCCACAAAATAGAGATGTTGCATAGAGGTCTGGACCTCTTAGATTCTAAAGGGGAATCTGAACAAAGCTAAAGTGCAATGCCCAATTATACCCACAAAAATAACCTTCCAGAATTTCAGGTTGCATGTTTAATTAATTTTCATCTTCATACAACAAGAAGTTGGTGACTACTTTCTCTCATTTGGTCCACACAGTAAAATGTTGTTGAATGCTTCCCGTCTACATATTCCACTTGAACAGTCCTTCCTTGCTTCTTTAACTACTCTTACCCATACCAAAAGATACTCCTTTCGAGTTTTACTATCTCTTTCACACAATGTGCCTTTCTATCACCATGAACTCATCATCATCATGATCAGATCACTTTATTCGGTTTTTGCAAAACAACATAAAAGTCAAGTAAAATAATATGTACAAGAAAGAAGTCTCTGGAGGTAAGAATCTACTAAATAACATTAAGTGCTATACATAAAAACAACATAAAAAGTAGAAGATCCCTACAGGTACTCAGTGCAACATTACAATACATTCAGTGTCACATCTTGACCATCCCTTGTGTACCTCTAACAGTTAATCATAAATAGCTCTGAGCCTAACAGCTGATTTAATAAAGTTAAGGACTTAAAAAATGGCACCTGCCTGAACTCGAGCTTTTTCAAAATGGGAATAAATAAAGCCTTCCGGGCTACCTCAAAATAACTACAAAACTATTATAAAATGAAGCATGTCCTGTGGAGACTTATCGTTGCAGCCACAGGACATGACGCCCTGATCCCCTACTACACCCACGTGGCTGCACCAGCAGGTGATGAAAGAGATCAACACGAAATCTAGTCAAGAAAAAACGATCGTAAGTACTTATAATCCTTAAAAAATATGGTTCAGTGGTTTGCACGGTTTTCAGGATAACAAATCTGCGTGCGCTGGGCTTGATTAGTTCCTGTTCTTCCCTATCTAAGGCCCCCTGTCTATAAAAGGCGACCCTTGCCCATCCCAGTTCATTCTTTTTTTTTTTTTTTTTGTGTTCAAAACTGCTTTATTGCATAGTTAGAAAATTACACTGCTGTGTATGCCTACAACCCGGAGGCTGGCAGCAAAAGGACAATAGTGAAACAGGTTTAAGCTCCAACATTGAGAGACACAGCCTGGGTACCGGCATCCCGGAGGCCCGGTGGCGATAAACCGAAGTGGGATGCGATGGAGGGAGGGCGTTTGACGGGAGAGGAGAAGGAAAAAAAAGGGGTGGGTAGGATAGGGGGTAGAGAGAGGGAAGAAGAGGGAGGAGGATGGGTGAAGGGAAGGGGATGGGAGGGCAGAGAGGCATGTACACTTCAGGATTCGCAGCAGTAGAACTGTTTTTTCAGTGTTTTCTCCCCAACTCTTATCAACCCAAAAACAAGTAAACAGAAAAAGAAAAAGGGAAAAGCAAAGAAAAAGGGAACAATGAGAGGCCTTACACATTCGAGTAGAAGGGAAAAGACAAAGAGAACGAGTCCATATGGGTATTCAGAGAATATCAAGCACAGAGCACAATTCGGATCAGTGGTGGCGATCATGGCAACCATTGGGCATAGTCAGCACTAATTCCAGGACTATGTATCACATCCTAATGTAGTAGTGGGCGTGTGGAAGGGGCGGGAGTGACACTCATATTGAAGCGTGGAAAGGAACAGCCAGGTACCCTGGGCGTCGCATCGGAACACGCGATGCGTCAGGAGGGAGACACCCTATTGGCCGGAGAAGCAGGACAGAAATCATTGGGGACACATGTCTCTGAGCACCCGGGTGTCTAGGTCAGCCAGGCACCCCCCCGGTCGTCAAGTCGAAGACGTACCATCGTCATCCAGATGCAGCAAGTAGGAGACTAGTGGCTCCCAAATGTCTTTGGGCCTAGTCGAGAGCGGTAGAAGTTCGGAATAAGTGACGTATTGAACTTGGCAATAGGTCATATCCGAAATCCAGTCCTTGAACTTAGGTGCCCTGTCACGGCCCCAACGACATGCCACACGTCGTTTAGCTAAGAGCAAAGCGGTGTCTATGAATTTCCTATCAGAGGACGGAAAGTGCGACGTATGCCCCAGCAGAGTGATAAGCGGGTCCGCTCCCACGGTAATCTTGGTCATCTCAGTGAGAGCCTCCACCACTTGTTGCCAGTATGCTCGCACAGCTGGGCATTCCCAAGCGAGGTGCAGGAAGCCGGCATGAGTAGCATGACAACGCTCGCATTCGTCAGTATCAGCAAGATGGAACCTGAATTTTTTGACCGGAGTATAATATAGCCGTTGCAGGAACTTGTAGTGGATCATCTTGAGCCTGCTGCTAGCCGATATCCTGGCAGTGAGTGAGCAGCAGTACCGCCACTGCTCATCTGTGAGAGCGGCCGGTAAGTCTGCATTCCAGGCCGCTCGAGCACCTGCCTCAAGAGGGTCAATGCCCGACCGGAGTCGGCGGTAGAGGCCGGAGACCAGGTGTGCCCCATCCTGCGAACTAAGTAGAAAGTGTAGTGGAGAAAGGGGCTCTGGCTCATGGGGATAGTCTGGAAGGATATCTTTCATCCCCTGCCGGAGGCGAAGGTAATAAAAGACATCGAGTGGGGAGCGGACATGAGTGGTGAAGAAGACGTCAATCGACTTGAATACTCTATTCACAAAAAGATCACCCCAGTTGACAATACGCAATCGACCGCAGAGCAGCCGGAAACCACGTTCCTGCAGAAGCTCGAGGGAGGGATGAAAGGACAAGGGGAGAAGGGGAGAGTATGGGAAAGAGCAGGAGAGTCTCCTGGCCAGACGGCGCCAAGCGTCCAGGGTGCAGGAAACCAACGTGTGCGGAGTCTGGATCATCGACTCCGGACAATGAAGTAGACCGTTAAGGGGCGTGGGATGTACGATCCAGTCTTCCACCGCCAATTGCGGCATGAAGGGCGTGGGAGCCATCCAATGAAATGCAAAGTGGGCCTGCGCGCAAAGGTAGTAGGCTTCAAGGTCGGGGACATCGAATCCTCCAGCCTCGTAGGGCAATATCAGTGTGGACCACTTCAGCCGCGGGGTCTTACCACCCCAGAACAGGCGACAGAGCTCCGATCTCAGGGTCTTGAAAAAGAAAGCGCCCGGATAGTACGGGATATTGAGGAATAGGTACAGGAAACGGGGCAACACAACCATCTTGATGAGGGACGCCCTACCAGCCATGGAGAGTGGCAATGTGATCCAGCGGTCGACCGTGGCAGTAAGGGACGTGATCGCTACACCGTAATTAGAGCGAAGGGTCTCCTCCCGATCCCGCGAGATCTGTATACCCAGGTAGCGAAGGTCCGAATGGCACCATTCGAGAGGGTAGTCGAGGGGAAAGTCAGTCACGGACCGCGTCAGGGGAAAGAGCTGGGACTTCGACCAATTTATATGTATCCCTGACATGCCCCCAAAAGCTACAAAATCCCTCAATAAAGGGTTGAGATGAAGATGAGGATATTTAACATAAAGGGTGATGTCGTCCGCATAGAGAGAGACATCTATCTGGCGCTGCAGACACTTCACGGCGCCTTCCCGATGCAGCTGGCGGAGCCGACAAGCAAGAGGCTCAACTGCGATCGCAAATAGGAGGGGGGATAGAGGACAGCCCTGGCCCGTGCCCCTCGTAACGTCAATCGGATGAGAAAGGTTGCCGTTGATAAGGACTCTCACCGTCGGTCGTGTGTAAAGGAGCTGTATCCAGGAAAGGAACAGCTTGGGGAAGCCCATACTCGACAGTACCGAAAACAAGTAAGGCCATTCGACCGAATCGAAGGCTTTAGAAGCGTCCAAAAACACTGCAGCGACTGGAAGATCAGGATGAACTGTGCGGAGAAGCGAAAATAAAGTGCGCAGGTTATGAGAAGTGGAACGCCCGGGAACGAACCCCGACTGATCCGGCAAGACAATCCTAGTCATGAGCAAGGACAACCTTGTAGCTAGGACCTTAGCTAATATCTTCACGTCACAATTCAGGAGGGAAAGGGGACGATAAGAGCCACATGAGCAGGGGTCTTTACCAGGTTTAAGGAGGGAGGTGATGACCACTTCGCGCATGGACCCTGGAAGAATGCCATCAGCAAGTGATTCCTCATATACCTCCCGAAGGACTGGGGCCATTATATCAATATATGTTTTATAGAATTCGGCTGGCAGACCATCTAGTCCGGGCGCCTTGCCATTTTTAAGGGACATGATGGCTTCACGAATTTCGTCTAGCTGAAACGGGGCCGCCAAATAGGCCCTGTCGCCGTCGCTGAGCCAACAAAGCGCCACGGCACTCAGATAGTCAGTGTAAGGCATCTCTGCTGGAGCAGTAGTGGTGTACAAATCGTGATAATGTGAAGTGAAAGTGGAGAGAAGCGCCTCCGAGTCTCTGATCTTGCGACCCTGGGCGTCAGTGAGTTCCAGAATTGCGTTACGGTCGCGGGGAACCCGAGTCAAGACTGCTAGTGTTTTACCCGGGCGGTCCCCCTCACAAAATCTCCGAGCCTGCCAGTGTTTCCCCTTGAATTTCGCCTCCCTGTCCGCTTCCTCCTCGTATTTTGTTAGTGTGGCCCTGAACTCAGCATGTAAGGCGGGATTATCCCCCTCGACCATACGGTTCTCCAATGCTCGCAGCTCCCCGTGTAGTTTACGGATAGTGGCCTGTATATCCCGGAGGACCCCGAAACTTTTAGCTATACAGAAGCCTCTGACAGTGACCTTGAAGGCCTCCCAGATGTGCTCTACCGAGTCGACCGACCCCTTGTTCCTCGGAAAGAAGTCCGCAATTTCCTCCCCCAGCTCAGATCGGAAAAGGGCATCTAACAGAGCCGCCGGTTGCAAGAGCCAAGGGGGTCTAGGACAGTCCCACCCCGGGATTCTAGTATGCAGCAGGACTGGGCTATGGTCCGAGTATGTCCTCGGTAAAGGTGTGGCCGTCAAGACTCCAGATGTCATGCGGGGGTAACAAGGAAATAATCCAGTCGTGCCCAGGTGCCAGTCTGTGGAGTAAAGTGGGTACCCTCCTGTCTGATCGGGTGTAGGGCCCGCCATACGTCCACCAAGGCCCCCTCAGCCATAATGCCCTCAAGGGCCTCTCGCGCTTTAGGTTTATATTGGGCAGCCCCATCAGCCCTGTCCACGCTGGGCACCAAAGCAAGGTTGAAGTCCCCTCCCCAGATGAGATGGCGGGAGCCCACATCAAGGATTTTACCCCAAAGTGTGGTGAAGAAGGAAGGAGTGTCCACATTAGGGGCGTAGCAATTGGCAAAGGTAACAGTGTCGTGACCCATTCTCCCCCAGAGTTTAAAGCGTAATGACCTCCCCCATTTATCAGTTCCCCGCATTTATGAAACGGGACAGTGTTCCTGAGTAGAATGACCACCCCCCTAGCATATGTAGAGTAGGATGAGAAAGTGCGGGTAGAAGCCCATTTGCCTGCAAAGGTGTTCCGCCCTCGTGGCGACAGGTGAGTTTCTTGGAGCATGGCAACATGCACATTATGCCTGGTAAGGTAAGCAAGAACATTACGACATTTCCTGGCATTGTTGAGCCCACGGACATTCCATGACATACAGTGTAACTGTGTTAGAGGCTCCAAGACCGCCATGTAAAATGGTGTACGATAATATCATGTCTCCCGCATAGCAATGCAGGCACTCCCATAGGGCTCGAATCTATGTATATAGCAGTAAATGATAGAATCCAAAACAAAACTCGGTGTGCAGACCTCCCCCATCCCAACAGGCCCCCCCCCCCACCCACCGCAGCGCCCCGAACTTGTCTGCAGCCATCCAGTCCCCTCCCCAATCCCCCTCCCCCTCCCCTACCCCCAACAGCAAAGTCCAACATATCAACAGTCAGTATGGGGTACACCCGATGGGGTAACAACATCGAGGGCGCACAACCGCTGTACCCGCCATTGGCCTCCAAAAACTGTACCGCCCTCGGTGGAGGCCAGGGCTAGGCAAGCGGATCCTGGTATACATTACCACAGAAGTGTCCAGACATCACCAAGTCCCATCAAGGAGGCAGCCACCTCGGATCAAACAGGATGAAGAGGTAGCAGGCCCGCACTAGGTGGGCGGAAATGCAGTGCAGAGAAATGTTCATGGTCAGTTGTCGTTCCCCGCAGCAGAAGGATCGTCATCCCCCAAGACATCAGCAGCAGCACGATCACCACTCCTGGCCCTACGGAGTGATTTCAAGTAGTCCTCGGCTTTTTGGGGGTTAGTAAAAAAACGCTGTGTCCCTTGGTGCGTGATCCGTAGTTTCGCCGGGTAGAGTAGGGCGTAGTCCAATTGCGCTTCATGTAGTTTCTTCTTCACGGGGAGAAATTTACGCCGTTCCTCCTGCACCATAGGGGTAAAATCCGGATAGATAGAAAAAGTTACACTATCATATTGGAGGGTTCTTTGAGTGCGAGCAGCTCTCAGAGCCACATCCCGGTCACGGTAGTTCAACAGTTTGGCAATGATTGGCCGGGGTGGTAGGCCAGGTTTAGGAACAGGCGCCAAGGACCGATGTGCACGCTCGACAATGAATTGTGGAGAAAAAGCATCTTCGCCTATGGATCCCTTGAGGATCTTTTCAACTTAGAGCTCCATCCTGCCCGTGTTGGTGGACTCCGGAATACCCGTGACGCGGATGTTATTGCGTCGGCTACGAGCTTCCAAATCCTCGTTCTTCGCTGCGATAATCCTGAGGAGGTTGTCCATGCGAACCAGCTGTGTTGTATGAGTGGAGGCGACATCGTCTGCATCGGAAATGCGTTGCTCCGTGGCTGTAAGTCGTTCCTCATGCCGGTCCACTCTGTGAGCCAGAGCATCAAGTCTAGCGGTGACACCGTCCACCTTCTCCACCACTGTCGCAAATCCCTGTCGCATTTCCTGAAATAAATGGTGCAGGTCAAGTTCTTTGGCCGGAGAGGAAAGAGCGGAGGTGGAAGCGGCACCGGAGCTAGGCTCAGCTGGAGCCGTCTTCGTGGGTTTCCTGGCGCCGTCGAAACTGATCTTCGTTTGGCGGTTCTCGGGACGAACCATCTTGGGTCTCTAGGTCGGGGCCACCAGTCGTTCGGGTCGCGCCGGCGCAGTTCCAGCCAGGTCCAGACAGCCAGGAAGGCCGCAATGCGTGGAGAAACCCTTTCCTGACAATTGCGGGCAGGAGCGTCCAACCGCGGTACAGGAGGGCAACGCAGCACGCGCAGCACCAATGGCGGCAAGCAGGAGGGGGTAGGCCAGAGGCCCAGGCTGTCCACTGCGCGGCTGTGAGAGCAGTTAGGACCGCGACAGCGCGAATGTTCTCCAGGGAGGCAGGCTCGATGCCCAGCCTGGCTGTGCGGAGGAAGAAAGGGAAACACAGCGCGCTGAAAGTGGTGGTACTGGTGTCCGGCAGGCCCGATGAATGCACACAGCCTGACGGGGCTGACGGGGCAGCGCAAGGGCCCTCAGGCGAGGCGGGCCCGACTCCAGGCTTAGATAGGGAAAGGTAAAGTGGTGGTACTAGTATCCTACAGGCCCGACAGGGAGCACAGTCAGGAGCAGTGGAGGGCCGCGTTGCAGTGAGGCAGCAGGCGCCCAGGGGCTCCCACACGGGCCAAGGGAAACACAAGCGGGTCGGCAGGCTCCGGGGCCCGGGCAAGGTATGCCAGGAGCGGTGCGGGGCTTCGCAGCCCGCCCCAGCCGCAGCAGATGACAGGCGCAAGGCAAGAGCAGAAGATGGGCACTGCAGGGAAGAGCGCCACTCACCACGCACGGGGCTGCAGCGGTATCCTCCGGCGGTCAGCAGTAGAAAGCCCCAGGTCCGCCAGGCAGCACAATCCACTGGAGGCCCCGCCGGCAATCCTCCGGGGGGGGGGCATACCCCGTGCCCGCACGCCGTGAGGGACCGGCAGCAAAGTCACGAATCTCCCGGTTCTGCAGCGAGCCAGAGACAGGACGGGGTACATACAGTGTCCGCGGTATCCGGGGCAGGTGGGGCCTAGAGCCGCGTGGCGAGCACCGGCCTCACGCAGATCCCCGCAGCCGGCCGCCGCGTCCAGCAGCAGCCCGGGTCCTCACCGGTCAGCCTCCACTCGGCGAGATCTCCGCGTCCGAGAGCAGGACAAAGTCGGGCTCCGGAACGAAGATAGCGGACAGCTCCGCGCGTCAGATGGCTGGGTCAGAAGCAGTGCTGGTCAACTGTGGTCAAGGATATTCGGAGGATATCTGGCCAAGGTGCGGGAGCTGCAGTGTCAGGCAGCCATTCCGCGTGTGCGCCCTCTAGCGCCCCCCATCCCAGGTCATTCTTATTCACCGTTTCTGGGTACAAAAATAGGTCAGCTCTTTCCAAGCTCGAGAAGCATCCCTTTTATATAATTGAGCCAGGGGATATGGTGGGCATTGTCAAGGGCAATGCAATCGTTCAGAATCAATTCATTCAATGTTATCCCTTGACCCAGCCAGGTGTTTAACCACAAAAACAAAGGGGGAAAGGTCAACAGACCAGAGAGGTAAGACACACCCAGCTCTTCGTGTCCTGCTAGGGTTGAGGTTCGATGGGGCACACATAGTAGACGTCTCAAAAAGCCATTTTCAACCACTTGTAATTCCTCGTGGGCAGTTTATCCCCATATTTCACTACTATAGGAAACTTTGCCAATGCTATTTGGCTGGTCTATCTGCAGAGGAGCCCCGATTGGTCTTCTTCCTAATCTCGAGGCAAAGGTAAAGATGGCTGTATTTTCCCACAATAAATCTCCCTTCTTTCTCTGTTTTAATGGCCCTGTTTCATCTTATCATCAAACAAGACCCCCAGGTCGGGAAAGACATCCGTATGAGGGAGCTGAACGGATGCAACCTGGAAGCAATAGTGCTTTCTTGTACAAGGTCCCACCTACATCACATAAGATTTTAATTGTTTAAATGCAGGTTCTGTTCTCCCATAAATGAGGCAACTACATTAAGTAAAGTTTGCAAACCTCTTGCGGTCTGGACCATAAGGGCTGTGTCATCTGCGTACAGTAGAACGGGTAGATCATGTCTGCCAATCTTGGGATAATCCACCTTAGACTCTACTAAAACCTTCTCCAGATAATTGATATATAGATTAAACAAAAAACGGGTCAAGATACACCCTTGCCGAACTCCTCATTTTATAGAAAACTGACAGGTAACCTTCAAATCTTGGGTGTATCGAACCTCGGCCATTGTATCTCTATGGCGATCCTGCAGGAAATGGACAATATCACCATCCACCCTGATGGACAACATCGTCTGCCAGAGCTTTAATCTATTTATGCTATCAAACGTGGAAGACAGGTCCATAAAGGCCAGGTGGAAGGTGCCAGGGCAGGCAACTGTGTACTTGTTAAGGACCATAAATAAGTTTAAACATTGGTCAACGGTCGACCGTCCCTGTCGAAAGCCATACTGGGCATCGGCAAAGATGTCATTTTCTTCTGCCCAGCAGGTCAGCCTAAATAATAAGATGCTTCCACCCACCTTGACCACCGAGTCCAACAGGGAGAATGGCCTGTAGCAATGAGTAGGGTCTCTATTTCTGTTTTTAAGTACTGGGACTATGGTAGACATAGCCCAGGAACCAGGGTGCCAACCCTTACCTCAGAGTTAATAACGGCTCTAAGGGCTGGTACCCACAAGTTCAAGTCAGATTTGTAAAGATCAGGTGGAATACCATCTGGTCTGGACGCTTTATTGCTGGACAGCCCAGTGATGCCCTTCCCAACTTCTTCAGTTGAAAAAAACAAAGCACATTTCCCCTCACCCAATGCAGAAGCTGTAATCCTGTCAGGGGGCTGAAACATGTCTTCAAAATTAAGCACCCATTCGTCCTCTGTTATATGGGCCCCCAGGGCATTTCCCACATCTTCAGCTAAGAAGGAGTTATTTATCATGCTCCAGAACTTAGAGCTACTCTTTAAAGTGATTGCCTCAATTAGCTCCCTCCATGCTTCCTCCTTCAGCAGAGCCTTTTTTCTTGCTAACTCTGCTTTATAAGACTGATGACAGATCTTAATTAGAGCAGTGTCCCTCAGGCTCTGGCCTAGGGCTTCCTTCAGTTCTCTAGATGAACAAGAGCAGTTAGAATTAAACCATCTAGGGGCCAAGATAGGAGGTTGCCGAGCTGGGGCACTAAGAAGGTCTGTCATTGTACAAGAGATAACATTAAAAGCCTCTATGATGTCCCGTGGATCCGCCATCGGGGCAACACAGATGCCTAGCTCTTTTTGGCACAAGGCAAAGAGGGATTCATGAAAGGACTCTGGGATTATCCAATCCCATTTTAGCCTTCATCCCCCATCTGTAACTTTCAGTGACCCCCTCTTCCCTGCCCCCTTAGTTGGCCCTAATATTGACCCACAAATTAAAGCACATAGCGGGTTGTGAGTGCTATATATGCTGGCCTCAATAGAAAAGGCAGAGATCAGATAAAAGCGAGGGTTGACACGAGAATATAATCAATAAATAAACCACTTTTCATCCTTAAAAAAGAGGGGTTAAAATCCTTCCCGCAAGGTTCCAATTTACACATAGCCGAAGTTAAATCAAATTAATTTACTAGGGCATTAAGAGAGTCTCCTTGAGTTGTGTGCTCAAAATGAATACCCTTTAGTCTTGGACAACCCATTTTGCTAAGGTCAGCTGTCCTTGGGTCCGCACATAAATGGATATTAAAATCTCCAACAATCATTAAATTATTTTAGCCTGAGATGAACTGATTCCTTAAAGAAGAGCCAAGCAGGGGTATCTTGCAAACATCTGGAAAAGAAGTAGCATTATAAAAATTTTAAAGGCCCATTTTACAGGACCCATTACTCACCATGAACTCATTTACCTTCCCTGGCAGAGGAGAGAAAAAAACTTTGCAACCAGAGCAAGAAACATGTTAAAAGTAAACATTGTGATATCAGAAAACTTGAGGCCTTTGGTCTACTTTAGCGCAGCAAGCATTTCAGTACACGTTTTAAAGGCATGATAACAAATACATATACAGTTACACTATAGATGTAGAGCACTATTTGAATGGGTACTTTTTTAGTTATTAAATAAATGTAGAGTATTATTTAACCCCTTGTGTGCTGCCGACGCAGCCCCGCCCACTTTTCAGAATGCCCGCACAACGGCGTAAAAAATGCAGCGGTTAAGGCGTTAAAGAAATACATAAACATGTGAGAAATGCGTCAATCTGGACCACACATATATAGATATATATGAGAACTGAACTCCTTGTTACTGTAAAGAAACCAGTAAGATACATACTCATATAAATGTCAAGATTACACTCTAAATACACTTCCTGTAACTATTCAAGTGCATTACATAACATTATTATGGTTATACCACACTAGTACAGAAGGCCATTCATACACATATATGTGGAATAGTTAAACATGAAAGGGAGGAGGCAAAATTATGCTGTTCCAGTTGTCACTGAGGTGTTCAATATTATGACTATAATTCATAGTCATTTGATTTGCATTCATTAGCAATTAATTATAATTTTTATAAAAATACTACGATATGTGTATGCACATATTCTGAAAGTTCAAAATGGGCCCTTCTTAATGTTTAACTTCAGCCACGGCCTGCAGTGGGAGTACCTGCAGGGCGGTGACGTGGGAGGGGGAGGGGCAGGGTGGGGAGTAGTAATGTATGGATTACGGAGTTTTACAGGTAAGTAAACATTTAAATAAATAAATCAAATTTTGTTGCGTGCATTGCATCGCATTTGGGGATGCAGTGCACTCAACGAAATTCATTTAATTTATTTAAATGTTTACTTACCTGGGAGGCTCTGTAATCCATACATTACTACCCCCCAACCTGCCCCTCCCCACGTCACCGCCCTGCAGGTACTCCCACTGCCGGTCACGGCTGTTTAACTTGTAAGAGCAAGAGGCTCTCTGATAGGGCTGTTGGATTCTAAATACACCTTCACTCCTCTACAGCTTAGTGGTGATGTGAAAAATACTTGTCTAGTTGCCTCTCCTCTACAAATCAAGGTGTACAGGTATGGTTCCCATGCACACTGTGTTACTGGAACCAAGCTGTACCTGGCTGATGAGCCCAGAACTAGGGCAAAACTGATCCAAGTTGCTTATGTTCCTGTTCAAGGAGATCCTGGCTTGGCAGTTCGGGCTAGGCTGTTTCTATTGGAGCAGGGTTAGAACTGATTTACATGTAGTTGGGTCCAAACTGAGGTTGTATTTTGTTGCATGGTGTGCAAAATAATGATGGATTGGGATGCGGCCTAAATGGTAACCAGTGGCTGAGATTAATTCAATCATTTAATCAATCCCTGTTTTGTATACTTATTTCCTCTACAAAGGCACCTATTGCAGCAATCATCACTGAGAGTTATGAAATGTATTGGTTGTGACCCTAACAGATGTGGGGTTCTCATGACAATATAAGTGCAAACCTTCAGGATGAGAGGCCAATAGACGTAGTTTAAGTATCAGTGCAATATCCATATAATATACAGTTTAATTCATAGTTCTTGGTTTTGATAGGCAAATTTGTAATTTTATTGTTCTTTTTTTTCTCTCTTCTTATCACACTTGATTATTCACATACGATGCAGCCAATGCGCTTCGCCCTAACACACAGGCTTCTTCAGGGCACAGCAACTCATGTATCAAAGATTAAATTTTTCGTACAAAGCAAACTAGGCAACTAGTCATGTCCTTTACGTTTAGTTGGATGCCTCCATATGTCCTCCAACATCTGTCCACGATCAACTTATACGTTTTCAGTAAATATTAATAATTTGAAGATTAATGTATGTTCATTTTCAACCAAAGGCTCTGCTCATCTGTTCAAGGACCATGGTCACATGGGCAAGAGTACGTTCTTTGGCAGCACCATCCCGATCTGCTGCGTCCTAATCCGCGCCGGATTAGGATGAGTCAGACCGAGATCGCATGTGAATAATCGAGTGTGATAAGAAGAGAGAAAAAAAGAACAATAGAATTACAAATGTGCCTATCAAAACCAAGAACTTTATATTAAATTGCATATTATATGGATATTGGACTGATACCTAAACTACTTTGTTTGGCAAGCGTGTTGCCTCTCATCCTTTTGGATTATTTGCATTTGATTTATGGCCATGTGGCAGCTGGCCATTTGAGGTGGGCAACGCATATATAAGGGAATTTCATGAATGACTAAAGTGGGTGGTGCAGTAAGTTTTCTAACCTAACTGCTGCTATTTTCTCAGTAAGTGCAAACCTCTAGATGGGTCAGGAAGAAGCAGAGAAAAATATATATTAAATGCAGTTAATAAAATGATAGGATTCTTATAGTCGACTTGCATTCTGGGCTCTCCTGCGTGCGCTTTCATTGCACTGAGCTCCTTACAAAGTTTTATTCATCAATAAAGAAAATCATTAGGCAAGATGGCGTCTGACGGTCAGACGCGAGTGTGAGGGCTCCGAAGACGGCTGGGAGATCGAGCTCGCTCTGGCTATGAGAAACTCTGTTTTTTTTGTTCGAGCAGACAGTGAATGTGCTGGCGGCAGCAGCGGCGCTCTAGAAGAGATTCCAAAACGGATTGCAAACTCACCATTTTCACGCCGATACTGGGGCTAGACCTCAGGCTGACTTGGAGCCTGAGCCGAGGCATAGGTGGAGCCACACCGACCCAGGTGCGGATTCGGCTGAACCGGCGCTGTGGGTGGAGACGGAGACGGAGGCAGCAGAGACAGCAGGGGCTGTGGAGATGCGAAGGTTCAGACACACGGCATACGGCATACGGAGAGCACGGAGCAGCAGAGCAGAGCTGTAGAGCGGTGGAATACTGCGGGAATGTTGTAAAGGCTGCAAAATGCAATAATGGAGTAAAGGCTAAAACAGTGGATCAAGCGATGTTTCAAGGGGCTCATTGAATACTACGTTGAATACTACTGAGCTGCTTGGTGGAGCTTATAGATATATTGCTCTTTCCCTGTGGACTTGTGACCTTACGCCTAAAAACAGGGGGACTGGTGTCGAACTCTGCTGAACTCTGCTGACGCATAGCTGCATATACAGCTACCAGGTATTTTGGTGCTATTACCAATATTTTCAACGTTTTTACTCCTTTGTTCAAACTAATTAGATAGCTAGACTGACTTTAAGAAAGAAAAAATAAATAGACTCTGCATTATGGCACCTAAAACTGCACGTGGCGGGAAAACCAGAGCGACTGGGGAGACGCAGACTGGCACACGCGCAGCTCTAGCGGCTAAAAGTAAGCAGGACCTTAGTAGTGTTACTGAGACTGATGGGCTCCAGGCTGGAACTCCAAAGATTACACAAATGTTTCAATCTAAGGGCAAAACGGCGACATCAAAAATAATGAACGTAGTATCAGCCTCTGTAAGTCCTGGTGGTGAGCTAGCACCCCCTCCTGGGAGTGAAATCCTTGCTAATTCAGAATCAAAAAAGGCCACGAGCAATATAGGAACTGAGGTTAACCCCCAAAAGGAGAACATCGAGGGTATAGAGCCTAAAGGGGATATTGAAAATATGAAGAATATTGACAATGTGGTAGATACTACCCTGACGGAGGCACTATCAGATTTGGTAGTCTCCCCCAGGTCCATACAAGCTGCTTCTAACTATACCAATACTCTAATATCTACCCCCACACCGACCTCTATCATAGTGAATAAAGCTGATTCCGGAGAGGGGGACCTTATTGGCAGCAAGGATAGTGAATACTATTCACTATCCGAACATTCAGAGGACTCCTATGCCTCAGAAGAGATAGAGGAAGAGGTTGAGGAGGAGGAAGACGAGTGTGACCTGGAGGAGGATGGAGAAAACACTGGGAGACTATCTCTCAACCTTACTGCTGTTGAGCAAGGGAATTTAAACTGGGCAGACCAGACTGCTAGCAATAAGGCTAATGATAATGCTGACCACCCTGGACCCACAGAAATCCCTGACTGGGCAATAATCGAGAATAATCCCAATTCCAATGCTGATCAATCAGGCGGAGCAGTATATAATATGGGCTCGACGGCCCAGGCGGCGCTGGACGTAGTATTGAAGGCAATTTCTGACCAACGTCTAGAGGCCAAAGCGGACCACCAAAAAACTCATAATGCCTGTAAAAAGCTACAGAATACTGTTCGCCGTTTAGCAAAAACCTGCAATGACTTTACGGACAGAATGACCGAAGCAGAAGGGCGCATCTCTGCACTTGAAGATCAAATGACCCAAAACGAAAGTGAGATTAAGGAAATCAAGGCGCAAAAGTTTGATGTAAACGCAAAGCTGACCGACCTAGAAAATAGGCTACGGCGTAATAATTTACGCATTTTGGGTGTGCCCGAGGGCCGCGAAGGCCAAGATGTGCGCCAGTTTGTGATAGACTTACTTAATGATACATTCCCTGAAGTCAAGGAATGGCAATGGGCACAAGAAATTCAACGGGCTCATCGTTTTCCATTTCGGCCACAACCAGTACGAGCAAATCAAGGCACGCGATATCCACGGGCCATTTTGATTTCCCTAAATAACTTTCTGGCTAGACAGCTACTTTATGATCTTGCACGACTAGACAAAAAGAGATCAGGTCTTGGGGTGGAATTTTTTGTCCGCCCCGACTATTGCCACGCTACAGTGGAGAACCGGTGGCGATTGCGCCAATTAATTCCTGCATTTCAAGCAAAAGAGGTGCAAGTGTTTCTTTTGCAACCTGCTACTTTGAAAACGATTTATAAAGGGAATAAGAGATTCTTTACAACGGAAGTTTCAGCCAAAGAATATTTGAACTCATTACCCTGAGATGACATAGACTTGTTACCATGTGGCATTTTGTTTATTTTTTGAAATCTCAAGGTTCTTTGTTTCTAGTTTCGATAATGATCTCCACAGCCATTGGAGGTACTTTCACACACATCAAGGGGCAATTGGCCCTATTGCCTCATTGTTGGGGGAGGGTCACAGGGGTGGGGGAGGGGGTGCTCTGGGGGATGATGGGTGGGGGGTGGGCATCTGGTGGTGGGGGGTAAAAAAGGGGAAAAAAAATTCATTTCAAGACCGACAAGACCGACAAGACGTGAGAGATATTGAGATGAAATGCTCTGGATGTAAGAGATGGCTGTTATTTATTACTTTAAGTAAAAAAAAAATGGCTAGTACTAATTTTCGAATATGTTCCTTTAACGTTTGTGGGCTGAATAATGTGTTAAAACGTAGGAAAGTGATGCATGAAATACGTTTGATACAACCAGACATTATCTGTCTCCAAGAGACACACATATCATGGGGAAACCGTAAAGTGCTAAACGAATTAGGGTATACTGTTCTAGTTGTATCACAACAGTCTACTATGAACCGGGGTGTTGCTATTTTGGGGCGCCAGTTAGGTATTGTATCTACAAGAGTTAAAGCTGATAATATGGGCCGCTGGGCAATTTGTGAATGTAGGATAGGGAATACCCCTATGACTATATGTAATGTATATGGCCCAAATAGTGACGACCCTTCTATACTTGAATTTCTGAATGTTGAATTAGCACTCTGGGGTACCCCCGTGTTGGTAATGGGAGATTTCAACATCCATGGGGATATAAATACATGGGACTCAACCTTTAAAGACTACAGGGGTCGAAAACCGAAGGTATTTAGGGGGTTGAGACAATTATTGATGCAACATGGTTTGGTAGACTGCTGGCCACTCTCAAATCCACTAGATCCTGGCTATACCTTTTTTTCTTCCCCTCATAAAAAATTTGTTCGCCTTGATTATATTTTTTCAACTCGAGACCTGTTAGTCGGTGCTCGGATGTCCTTAATGCCACGTATCACATCAGATCATGCACCCGTAGTGTTGGATATGACAGTTTGTAGCCCACCTCGCATGCAAAGACTCTTTACATTCAATAAGAAACTCTTGGTAGATACGCTGTATGTCTCTCAAATGTTAGAATGGTCCCAACAGTTCTTCGATATTAATAGAGGATCCTCAACAAGCGCAATGGTCTGGGATTGTTTCAAAGCGGGGTTGCGTGGTGAGACATGCAGCTATGGCTGGGCAATGCAACGTAAGGAAAAGGAAACAATGAAACAGCTATTGCAAGATCTGGCTAATGCAGAATGTGAGTTGATGGGTGACATAAGGAGAGGACAGGACTGTTGTAATACTCAAGATAAAGTGGCAAAATGTAAGGCGAATATTATTGGGGTCTGGAGTCAGAAAATTGCCTCTCAATATAAATTGTATAAGGCTGAAAGGTATGAATATGGTGAGACGGTAGGGAGGTGCCTTGCTCAAAGGATGCGACAAAGACAGGTGATGCAACATATATCTTCTATTGAAAATAGACAAGGTTTGAGGATAGAGACACCTGAAGGCATCATGAGAGTTTTCCAACAATTCTATACCGAGCTTTACACTCAAGATAATGCCTCCCCAGAGTTAATAGAGCAGTTTGTCAACAGGTGTTATTCGGGACATACGGTGGAGGATACACAAAGAGCGGAATTGGAAGCCCCAATTTCGATGCTAGAACTAGAGACAGCCATTACAAGTTTAGCTTTGGGTAAAGCCTCGGGCCCTGATAAACTGCCATTAGAGCTATATCTTAAACTGTTTCCAATCATTAAAAAAGACATGCTGGAGACGTTCATAGCTGCCCAGTCAGGGAATCCACCGCCATCATGGGACGACGCTACTATATCAGTTTTTAAGAAAAAAGATAAGCCTCCATATTTGCCTGGCTCATATCGGCCTATATCGCTTATTAATGTGGATGTCAAAGTCTACTCTAAAATTCTTGCGAACCGGCTGATCTGTGTGGTCCCGGGATTGGTTTCTAATCAACAGCATGGATTCCTACCTGGGCGGGATACAACAAACCATGTTTCCCGAGTCATTGCAGCCCTGGATTACGCCGAGATGACGCATAAGAATATAGGCTTAATATGTTTAGACGCAGAAAAGGCGTTCGATCGCGTCTCATGGCCGTATTTGTGGGCTGTTATGACTAAAGTTGGATTTGGACCGTGCTATTTGCAGGCCATCCAGGTTATGTATAGGCATCCAAGGGCACAGATTTCTTTGTCAGGACAACTGTCAGGGTTTGTAGATATTTCTCGTGGTACACGCCAGGGATGTCCATGTTCGCCACTCTTATTTGCTATCTACATCGACCCACTGCTGCAGGCGATAACCATATCATCACATATACCATCCATGATCTTTCCGGGGGGCAGCATGCGTGTGCTTGCATATGCAGATGACATTGCAGTTGTGACATCAGACCCGGACATCGCAGTTCCCGAGATCGAAGCTATAACTAGAGAGTTTGGTCTGGTAGCAGGATACAAACTTAACATTTCAAAAACACAAA
Organism: Lissotriton helveticus; assembly: GCF_964261635.1. Lineage (NCBI taxonomy): Eukaryota > Metazoa > Chordata > Amphibia > Caudata > Salamandridae > Lissotriton > Lissotriton helveticus. Next base: position 1,512,385,636 of record NC_136061.1, on the reverse strand, counting down.
TTGTATGTACATCAGGATTATGCCCTAATGATAATCGAGTAACCCCAGAAGCCAAGTACCTTGGTATTAAAATTAGACTATCTCTTCACGATCTGGTCATGGTTAACTGGACTGATCTCATACGCTCTATTAAACAACAACTAGAAAAAATTGAATGCTTACATCTATCGATGGTGGGACGACGGAATGTGCTTAAAATGTCTATACTTCCTAAAGTGCTGTACTTTTTCAGGTCAGTCCCACTTGAGGTACCACCCTTGGAAATGCGGAAACTTCAAGCAACGGTTGAAACGTTTATTTGGGGATGGAAATCCCCACGTCGGGCATCTAAATTCATGACACTTCCTATGCTGAGGGGAGGCTGGGCCGTCCCAAACTTTTTATTATATTATTTGTCTTGTTTGTTACAGAATATAAAGTTTGCTGTAAATGGAAATGACCCACCTCAATTTGAGGACCCTGACATTTTTTATTTATTACTTGGCCCACGAGCACGACAGATGCTTCTTCGTTTTTACGAGCCTAGCTATTACAAAAGAACGAAATTTAAGTTGGTGTATACTGCTTTTAAGGGTTGGCGTATGATTAGTAAAATCATGCAGCTGCATCGTATTAATTATCACACTCCTTGCGACTCCCCGGCACTATTACCATCTATATTTTGGGACTATAGAATGCAAATCTGGGGGGAAAAAGGTCTAAAAGTGGTTGGATCACTGTTTAAAGACGGGGTAGTGTTATCTTTTCAAGAGCTCAAAGACACCTATGTAATCCAACAGCATGATTTTTTTAAGTACTTACAGTTACGAGATTTTATTTTTAAGCACCTAAATTCAATATCTATACTGCCTAACGGTCTATTGACAATACTTAATAGACCGACACGGATCGGTATTATATATAACTATTTACTCGAATTATATCAGGACGATCTTGCTTTGCAGGAGTCCAAATGGTTGACGAGGCTTGTTACTAGTTCTGTACCCTTACAAGAGTCTATTAACATCGCGGCCGATATTATGCTATCGGCGAATTTACGTGCTCAGCACTACAAAACTTTATTTAATCTTTACCATACTCCTGCAAAAATGGCAAAGTGGGGCAACAGTTATAATGGGAAATGTTTTAGATGCCAAACTGATATGGCTGACATTGTTCATATATTTGCTGATTGCAATGTGTTAAATTCATTCTTCACATCCATTGTACAATTTCTTTCAAGTATGCTAAAAGTTGATGTTATAATCTCCAAGGAAATGATTATCTTTGGTTTATCTAGTGACCTGGATGTGTTTGTATCGTATCGTAAGTATAGATACCTGTTATTTATGGTGACGGCAGTGGCTCGCCTCTGTATTGCCTCAATGTGGTTGAAACCGGAAGCTCCTGCTTATGAGATGTGGAGAGCGAAATTCTACAATGTGTTTTACCTGGAGTATAACCTATATTGTACTAAGTCAATTAAGAAAAAGCAAAGGGGGATTAAGGTTTGGCAGGCGATGATTGATCATATGGGGGTTGAAGAGTGAAGTTTGTATAAAGCTAGACCAAGGAAGGTATCTATTGTAGCGCAACATTAATACTGTTTTATAGGTTAAATGTTTTATTTTGGAAGTGTATAACATCATAACTGTATTATGAATATGAAAAGATATCGGTTTTGAACTGAATCAATAAAAAAAAAAAAAAAAAAAAAAAAAGAAAATCATTAATTACACTACAGAGCAAGAGCATAAACCACAGACATTCAAATATATCATTCTATGGTGATGCATGTGAAGTGGGATGGGAAAACAAAGTAGACCAAAATGCAACAACATGTCCCTTGAGCACTCCCTTTTAACTCATTAAACTTTTTATTTTCTAAGGTTCATTATAAATATTTCCAAAATGTATATGTTTTTCGTGCGAAACTTATGGTGAGTCCCACTAATTTCTTGATTAAGAATGAATTGACATGTCAGGCTAGTTATTCATATTATTGTGTCATTATTTTCTGGAGTTTCAGAATTGAAAAAATTGTTCTCTGGGAAAGGTCACTACATTTGTCCAAAATGCTTTGGGGATGTGGACAAGGATAAATGTTTTTCACAACATATCACTTCAGCTTTTAAATCAAGTGAAAGGTAAATAAAGTAAATACAGCCAACTACCCCGCTACCATCTCAGACATGCGACTAACCCAATGGAGCCAGCTTGCCCCACAGGACACCGCATCCATAATGAACTTGGTCCACTTATTGGCCCCAATTGACCCATGCCCTCACCACATCTTCAACCTAGGTGAAGCCAGAATCAGCCACGTACTCACCAACTTTTTCAACACCTCAGTTGTCATGGCCAGTTTCCCTGAGGACTGAAAACACGAAGAAGTCAATGACCTTCTAAAAAAGCCATCGGCAGACCCCAGTGAACTCAACAACTACTGACCAATTTCCCTGCTCCCCTTCCGGGCCAAAGTATTAGAAAAAGACATCAACCAACAACTCTCCTCACATCTGGAACTAAACCTTCTACTTGACTCCTCCCAAAACATATTTCACAGTAATTACAGCACCAAGATAGCCCTCCTCACAGCCACTGACGACATCCAAGCCCTACTCGACCAAGGAGAGACCGCGACACTGATCCTCCTAGAACTCTCTGCAGCCTCCGATACGGTCTGTCACCACACACGCATCACAAGGCTGCACAACATAGGCTTCGAAGTAGCCTCTCTCAGATGGATTATTATTATTATTATTAAGTTTGTATAGCGCCTGAATCACCCCCAAAGTGGTATCTCCGCGCTTGTGGACATACATAAGAGTGCTGGAGTAGAAATGTTTTCAGGGACTTTCTGAACTGAAGATGGTCCGGGTATTGCCTCAATGTAATAGGGAGAAGATTCCAGTACCGGGCAGAAAGATACGAGAAAGCTTTCCCGCCTGTCCTTGATTTGTTAATCCAGGGAACTTTGAGAAGGGAGTTAGAACCAGAGCTAAGATCCCTTAGAGAAATGTATTGGTTCAATTTCACCGTAAGGTAGGCTGGACCATTACCAAACACCGCCTCATGAACGATGCAGCAAACCTTGAATTTTATTCATTTGCGCACCGGAAGCTAATGAAGCTGTTGAAGATGCTGAATAGAGGTTGATCTATAAGGGGCGTTTAATACTAGCCGAGTGGTTGTATTTTGGACTACCTGTAAGCGGTCCAGCGAGGCCTCCTTAGCCGAGACCAGCAGAGCATTACAATAGTCAAGTCGACTCAAAACTAGCACCTGAATGAGAGTCTTCTATGTGGAGTCTGGGAGGAAAGCAAATACTCATCTTAGCAGACTCAGCACATGAAAACAGGAGCTGACCGTGTGGGTCACATGCTCCTTAATGTTCAAGGTCTGCTCAATACGAACCCCTTCGTATTTTACTGATGTCTTTGGGATGAGAGAAACACCCAAATCCCCTGGCCACCACTCTGGTGTCCACAGCAATGGGGCCTCTCCGAAGAACATAATCTCAGTCTTCCCAGCATTTCGTTGGAAGAAGTTGTTACGCATCCACTGGGATATTGCTAACAGGCCGGTAGAAAAGGTGGTCTGAGCAGTCAAGGAGGATTTATTGAAAGAGAAGGTAAGCTGAGTATCATCTGCATATATCGGCATTAACCCATACGTCCTCAGAAGATCGGCCAAGTGAGCGACATAGATATTGAATAGGGTGTGACTTAAACAAGAACTTCGTGTTACCAACTGTAATGATCTTGTCATAAATAAGGTACATTTTCTGCTCAAAGTTTTCTGCTATAGTATCGCAAAAGACTTGAGATGAGGTTCTTCCAGATAGCAAGCTTTGGGGTTTGTAAAAGATTTAAGGATCTGGAATAAAGCTCTTGGGGCATGGATCACCTCTTTCCCCACCAGAAGAATGCAAAGAGTCAGTCTTACCCCTTCACCTCTGAACCCCAGAAAATCATCTCTAGTGTACCCCAAGGATCTTCACTCAGCCCCATCCTCTTCAACACGTATATGAAATCTCTGGCCAGCATCGCCAAAACCCATGGACTCAACATCCTATCCTATGCCAATGACACAAAACTCTTCCTCTCCCTCTCCGAAGACACCACCAACACCAAGTTCCACAACTGCATCATAGACGTTACCAACTGAATGAAGTACAACTGCATGAAGTTCAACACAGACAAGACAGAGTACTGGTTTTCAGAAAGGAAAGGTCCCAATGGGATGCATCATTGTGGCCCTCAGAACTTGGACCTAACCCTACCATTACTGACCATGCTAGGAACCAAGCGATACAAAAGGGGATGATGGACGGAGCGTTTGAGCAAATTAAACACTCACCCCCAGTCAACTGATCTGGGTTTAATCCATCACCATTCTTTAGCCCACTCAGCCACCCCATTTCAGACATGGCTATATGCAAATCAGTCTGACCCTGTGCCTCGTGGGAACAGTCCAGCCCGAACTGCCAAGCCATGTCTTCCATGGACCGGAAACAAGCATCCTGGGACCGGTTTTGGATTCATAATCCTCATCAGCCAGGCTATCTTGAATCCAGTGGCCAAGTGAGCAAGGGACTCACGTCTGAGCATACCCTGCCACACTTAGGGCGAACAAAGCGATACAAAAGGGGATGATGGATGGAGCGTTTGAGCAAATCAAACACTCACCCCCAGTCAACTGATCTGGGTTTAATCCATCACCATTCTTTAGCCCACTCAGCCACCCCATTTCAGACATGGCTATATGCAAATCAGTCTGACCCTATGCCTCGTGGGAACAGTCCAGCCCGAACTGCCAAGCCATGTCTTCCATGGACCGGAAACAAGCATCCTGGGACCGGTTTCGGATTCATAATCCTCATCAGCCAGGCTATCTTGAATCCAGTGGCCAAGTGAGCAAGGGACTCACGTCTGAGCATACCCTGCCACACTTAGGGCGAACAAAGCGATACAAAAGGGGATGATGGACGGAGCGTTTGAGCAAATCAAACACTCACCCCCAGTCAACTGATCTGGGTTTAATCCATCACCATTCTTTAGCCCACTCAGCCACCCCATTTCAGACATGGCTATATGCAAATCAGTCTGACCCTGTGCCTCGTGGGAACAGTCCAGCCCGAACTGCCAAGCCATGTCTTCCATGGACCGGAAACAAGCATCCTGGGACCGGTTTCGGATTCATAATCCTCATCAGCCAGGCTATCTTGAATCCAGTGGCCAAGTGAGCAAGGGACTCACGTCTGAGCATACCCTGCCACACTTAGGGTGAACAAAGCGATACAAAAGGGGATGATGGACGGAGCATTTGAGCAAATCAAACACTCACCCCCAGTCAACTGATCTGGGTTTAATCCATCACCATTCTTTAGCCCACTCAGCCACCCCATTTCAGACATGGCTATATGCAAATCAGTCTGACCCTGTGCCTCGTGGGAACAGTCCAGCCCGAACTGCCAAGCCATGTCTTCCATGGACCGGAAACAAGCATCCTGGGACCGGTTTTGGATTCATAATCCTCATCAGCCAGGCTATCTTGAATCCAGTGGCCAAGTGAGCAAGGGACTCACGTCTGAGCATACCCTGCCACACTTAGGGCTAACAAAGCGATATAAAAGGGGATGATGGACGGAGCGTTTGAGCAAATCAAACACTCACCCCCAGTCAACTGATCTGGGTTTAATCCATCACCATTCTTTAGCCCACTCAGCCACCTCATTTCAGACATGGCTATATGCAAATCAGTCTGACCCTGTGCCTCGTGGGAACAGTCCAGCCCGAACTGCCAAGCCATGTCTTCCATGGACCGGAAACAAGCATCCTGGGACCGGTTTCGGATTCATAATCCTCATCAGCCAGGCTATCTTGAATCCAGTTGCCAAGTGAGCAAGGGACTCACGTCTGAGCATACCCTGCCACACTTAGGGCGAACAAAGCGATACAAAAGGGGATGATGGACGGAGCGTTTGAGCAAATCAAACACTCACCCCCAGTCAACTGATCTGGGTTTAATCCATCACCATTCTTTAGCCCACTCAGCCACCCCATTTCAGACATGGCTATATGCAAATCAGTCTGACCCTGTGCCTCGTGGGAACAGTCCAGCCCGAACTGCCAAGCCATGTCTTCCATGGACCGGAAACAAGCATCCTGGGACCGGTTTCGGATTCATAATCCTCATCAGCCAGGCTATCTTGAATCCAGTGGCCAAGTGAGCAAGGGACTCACGTCTGAGCATACCCTGCCACACTGAGGGCGATCAAAGCGATACAAAAGGGGATGATGGACGGAGCGTTTGAGCAAATCAAACACTCACCCCCAGTCAACTGATCTGGGTTTAATCCATCACCATTCTTTAGCCCACTCAGCCACCCAATTTCAGACATGGCTATATGCAAATCCGCTCCGTCCATCATCCCATTTTGTATCGCTTTGTTCGCCCTAAGTGTGGCAGGGTATGCTCAGACGTGAGTCCCTTGCTCACTTGGCCACTGGATTCAAGATAGCCTGGCTGATGAGGATTATGAATCCGAAACCGGTCCCAGGATGCTTGTTTCCGGTCCAGGGAAGACATGGCATGGCAGTTCGGGCTGGACTGTTCCCATGAGGCACAGGGTCAGACTGATTTGCATATTGCCATGTCTGAACTGGGGTGGCCGAGTGAGCTAAAGAATGGTGATGGATTAAACCCAGATCAGTTGACTGGGGGTGAGTGTTTGATTTGCTCAGACGCTCCGCCCATCATCCCATTTTGTATCGCTTTGTTCGCCCTAAGTGTGGCATGGTATGCTCAGACGTGAGTCCCTTGCTCACTTGGCCACTGGATTCAAGATAGCCTGGCTGATGAGGATTATGAATCCGAAACCGGTCCCAGGATGCTTGTTTCCGGTCCAGGGAAGACATGGCATGGCAGTTCGGGCTGGACTGTTCCCATGAGGCACAGGGTCAGACTGATTTGCATATTGCCATGTCTGAACTGGGGTGGCCGAGTGAGCTAAAGAATGGTGATGGATTAAACCCAGATCAGTTGACTGGGGGTGAGTGTTTGATTTGCTCAGACGCTCCATCCATCATCCCATTTTGTATCGCTTTGTTCGCCCTAAGTGTGGCAGGGTATGCTCAGACGTGAGTCCCTTGCTCACTTGGCCACTGGATTCAAGATAGCCTGGCTGATGAGGATTATGAATCCGAAACCGGTCCCAGGATGCTTGTTTCCGGTCCAGGGAAGACATGGCAAGGCAGTTCGGGCTGGACTGTTCCCATGAGGCACAGGGTCAGACTGATTTGCATATTGCCATGTCTGAACTGGGGTGGCCGAGTGAGCTAAAGAATGGTGATGGATTACACCCAGATCAGTTGACTGGGGGTGAGTGTTTGATTTGCTCAGACGCTCCGTCCATCATCCCATTTTGTATCGCTTTGTTCGCCCTAAGTGTGGCAGGGTATGCTCAGACGTGAGTCCCTTGCTCACTTGGCCACTGGATTCAAGATAGCCTGGCTGATGAGGATTATGAATCCGAAACCGGTCCCAGGATGCTTGTTTCCGGTCTAGGGAAGACATGGCATGGCAGTTCGGGCTGGACTGTTCCCATGAGGCACAGGGTCAGACTGATTTGCATATTGCCATGTCTGAACTGGGGTGGCCGAGTGAGCTAAAGAATGGTGATGGATTAAACCCAGATCAGTTGACTGGGGGTGAGTGTTTGATTTGCTCAGACGCTCCGTCCATCATCCCATTTTGTAATGCTAGGAACCAAGGCATCATTTCTGGATAGCAAGCTAACCATGACAACTGAGGTTAACTCAGTCTCCTCCTCCTGTTTCTTCATTCTCCACATTGTCCATAAGATATTCAAATGGCTACCCCAAAACTCAAGACGCATCATCACCCAGGCCCTCATCTCCAGCTGACTGGACTATGGCAACTCTCTCCTTGCAGGCATCATAGCTCAGCTACTTCAAAGACTACAAACCATACAATACACCACAGCCAGATTTGTCCCTGATCTCCCTAGATGAACACACATCACCCCCTACCCCAGGGAACTCCACAGCCTCACAGCAGAGAAAAGATGCCAGCTCAAGCTCCTGACCCGTGCAAACCAGACTCTACACAACTGCAGACATGCCTGCTTGAACCACAGCCTGAACTTCCATCAGCCCATCAAAAACAGCCACTGTACGTCCCTTTCTCTAACCCTCATCCATATCCAATTTAGCAGGAGCAGAGGTTGCTACTTCTTCTACCTAGGAGCGAAGACATGGAATGAGCTACCCATTCATCTATGGACCTCCCTATCTCTTCTGAATTTCCAAAAGTGGCTAATCAACTGGACCCTGCTAGCTCCTGGATACCCTCACAGGTGACAAGAAGTGCTCAACAAATCTATAGATTGAAGCGCATGGAATGGATTCATTTTCTTCAGTAGTTATACTCATGGTCTTAAATATAAACTGAAAACAACATGAAGACAATTCAACGTTTTCAAATGGGACATCAAAACAAAGTAGACTGTCAACTGTGATCATTATACAACTTAGGTCTTCGTAAGCACGCTCAACACAGTTTTTTTAAGGCTTCGCTTATACCCATAACTTAGATATCACATATTCATGCTGTGTCCCTCCCAAAACCTTGCCACTATCCCAAATCATATCTGTTCTTCTCTCATACACAACTGACTTTATAGACAGTTGATGCATGACCCAGTATTGCTTCTTCACTGACTCCTACCCTGCTTCTTCTCAGACTTTGACCATGCTTTTACGCTAGCTTTCAGCCTTTGTCTACTTTTTACTGGCAGGGTGGAAGGTATCTGTCAATTCCACCTTTGCCTAGGAATTAACTTCTTCATCAAAGTTTAGCTTCCAAAAAGAAAGCCAAACATAACAACATAGTCAATGGTGCTATTCCACTTTTACCTTGCATGGATTGATTACAGCACTTCAATTGATGGATGTTAGACTTGGATGTATGACGTTACAACGCATACTTTTACCACGCCTACCATTACCACGCATTTTTTACAACGCAGGATCCATGACAACGCATACCATTACCACGCATGTATTTACAACGCATATACCTTTACAACGCATACAATTACAACGTAAGTATTGGTAAGTATATAATATTTTTTAATATTTAATTTAATTGAAATTAATATAATGTAATTTAATGTAATTTAATTTAATTTAATTTAATGTAATTTAATTTAATTAATTTAATTTAATTTAATCAATTTAATTTAATGTAATTTAAATTTAATTATATTTAATTTTTACACTGTACCCTTTTACCCAAAAACCCAAAACTGACCCTGAACCCAAAAAATACCCCTTTTACCCAAAAACTCAAAACTGACCCTGAACCCTAAAAATACCCCTTTACCCAAAAACCCAAAACTGACCCTGAACCCAAAAAATACCCCTTTTACCCAAAAACCCAAAACTGACCCTGAACCCTAAAAATACCCTTTTACCCAAAAACCCAAAACTGACCCTGAACCCTAAAAATACCCCTTTACCCAAAAACCCAAAACTGACCCTGAACCCTAAAAATACCCATTTACCCAAAAACCCCAAACTGACCCTGAACCCTAAAAATACCCCTTTACCCAAAAACTAAAAACTGACCCTGAACCCTAAAAATAACCCTTTACCCAAAAACTGAAAACTGACCCTGAACCCTAAAAATACCCCTTTACCCAAAAACTGAAAACTGACCCTAAACCCTAAAAATACCCCTTTACCCAAAAACTGAAAACTGACCCTGAACCCTAAAAATACCCCTTTACCCAAAAACTGAAAACTGACCCTAAACCCTAAAAATACCCCTTTACCCAAAAACTGAAAACTGACCCTAAACCCTAAAAATACCCCTTTACCTAAAAACCCAAAACTGACCCTGAACCTAAAAAATACCCCTTTACAAAAAAAAACAAATAATATTTTTAATAAAATAATATACTTACCAATACTTACGTTGTAATGGTATGCGTTGTAAAAGTACCTGCGTTGTAAATACATGCGTGGTAATGGTATGCGTTGTAATGGATCCTGCGTTGTAAAAAATGCGTGGTAATGGTAGGTCGTGGTAAAAGTTGCGTTGTAAAGGTTGTATACCGTTAGACTTATCAGCCTTAGGGTGGTCTTCACTTCAACTTGTTGTCTTCCTCCTCCACATTTTCTGATCTTGTTTTTGCTGGTATTAGGACTTTACTTACTTTACCACTGTTAACCAGGGCTAATGGGCTTGTGCTCTTACTTTTAAACATGGTAATATTGTCTCACCCCCAATTGGCATATTTAATTTAAGTCTATGTCTCCAGTAAAGTGGCCCTACCTGTGCCTGGGGTGTGTAAATGAAATGCTACTAGTGGGCCTGCAGCACGGACTGTGCCATCCACTTTAGTAGTACTTTAAACATCCCAGGCCTACCATTGCAGAGCCTGTTTGTGCACTTTTAAACTGCCATTTTGACTTAAGGCAGGGTGCAATAAATTCAAAAAGCAGGACATGTATTTTTTCAATATTACATGTCCTGGTAGTGAAATACTAAATTAGTTTCTCACTACTACAAGTCCTATTACTCTCCCAGGATAACATTGTAGTTGTCTTATTACATTTTATGTGTAATTGCAAATGAAAATAGATAGCCAGTTCATGTTTGGTGTCTCCGGGAATCACAATTTAAAATACTAAGCGAAGGTGAGGTTAGATTTTACGTTGCAGTCCTGAAAATGCCACTTTTAGAAAGTTGGCATTTTCTTGTGTTAGCCATTTAGTGCATGCAGCCTGACTCTGGTCACATGACTGAGTGTAGTTGGCAGTTGGGATTTGTGTATTCCTCTTGGACAGCCACACATAATAGGAGACTAGATGTGACTGGGTGGGCCCTCATTGGCAGGATGGGAGGAAGAAGCAGGACCCAATCTCACTTACACTAGAATAAGCTGTATTCTGACTCCATACAAAGGGCCTAAGGACCCTGCATTGTTGCTCCGGCCAGCTTGGAGCCAGGGGATGCAAGGAATTCCTTGCACTTCAAAGTCACTGTGTAGAAGAGTCTCCCAACTTCCAGACCAGGGCACCGGATTATTAAAGATGGACCTGAAATACCACCACTTCAGTACACATCTGGACCTGTGGATATTCGGCCAGGAAGGAGGACAGCTGTGCTGCTAAAGGACTACCACTCTGCTGGACTACACTCTGCTGGACTCCTGCTTTGATGTGCTGACCTGCTGCCCTCTTACCTGGGTGAGAAGTACTGGACCTGAATCTCTTGAATCTAGAGGTACTCCAAGGACTAGTTGGCTGGCCTCATGATCTGAAGCCTCAGGGACGTAACAGGCTTCTACAACCATACATCTGCACCTAGACTCTGCTATCTGTGAGTCTACCCTGCCAAGTGGTGACACCTCAGTAATGGGTCCTTGGAAGTGGGCCTAAGTTATTCTGCCAGTCTGTAGATCCAGCAGAATCGATGCATCTCCTCTGCTGCACGGCGCATCCCCAAGCAGAGCCAATGCTTATCTGCTTCTGCATGGATTAAACAATTCGCAAAAGACTTCAAACGACCGAATTGCCCTCGGAGCTGCTACTGCTGAAGCATCCTCAGCACAAATCCTCTCATCTCTCGTTGACGGCAGCCTCAATGATGATGCTGGACTCCGCATTGCAGAGTCGCTGCTCCTCAGAACCAACACATCATCCAACTGCATGTCCTATGTCAGACTTCGCATGGTGAGCCCCATCAACAGGATTCTCCATGTTGACGCAACAGGATCCCGCTCCTCAGGCTCGCCACATCTAGGAACCGGTGCATCGCCTTGGCTGCAGGATGCATCTTTGGTGCAGATCCACACAATGCTCCACAAACCAGGATTGAAGGTACTTTTGTTCAGCTGGCCTAACTTGGTCCCTGTTACCGGTCTACACTCCATCGCAGTCAGCCTGAACTGTGTCTTTGTCCCAGTCCGGTGTGACTAGATATCCACAATTGCTGCTTTACGCCTTTTGAAATAATTTGCTCCAAAAACTTTAAAATTCAATATTTCTGTTTGTACTAATTGAATTTTTGTCATTTAGGTCTTGTTTTATGTATTAAATTAAGTTATTTTTTTTCAAAATGCTTTGGTGGGCTCCGTTTGTGTTGTGTTTTTACTGTGTTACTGTTTGAAGTGGGAGGCGGGAGATCCTTCTCCCACCTCGCCACCAAGACATGGAACACCCTCTCACTGAGCCTGCGACAGACCCAAGACCTGCTGACCTTCAGAAAGCTACTCAAGACCTGGTTGTTTGACCAGTAGTGCCCCCCTACCAGCGCCTTGAGACCTTTGCGGGTATGTAGTGCGCTTGAGAAGTGACTGATTGATTGATTGATTGAAGTGTTGCGCAAATACTTTACACATTGCCTCTAAGTTAAGCCTCACTGCTTTGTACCAAGCTAACAGGGGGTTGAGCATGGGATAATTTAGGGTCTGCTTGTTCCTTACCCTGACAAGGATTGTGGTTGATGCCTCACCCGGGGTCAGACCCCAGTCAATCAACAACCCAATTTCTAACAATGGTCTGTTTTGAAGAGGCTCAATCTGCAGCATTATAATAATCCCATATATTTAGAAATCAACTACAGCAGATGACAATTAAGTTGATCAGGAATGACTTGAGTGGTTAGACTTCATCTTTAACCTCCAACACACTGATTTAGCTAAGCCTTACTGGTTACCTGAGCCTCTACTAGTAGGAAAACATCTAATAAGTGGGTTTTATAAAAACCAATCAGTACTGAAACATGATTTCATTTGGAAGATTTTATCGCAAAAAAATGTTTTAATAAAAATATATCTTCCACATAAGCTTTTTCTTAAGAAATTTTACGGGTAGAGGTTTGTCAAGATTGTGAAACTTTGGGTCCTCTGCCATGTCTATAATCTTCGCTGGTGAAACTTACATTTCGACAACACTAAAAGGATTCAGATAAGCGATAATTTGTGTGAATGGTGTGTACACACATTGTCCATCTACAAATCTTTGCTGGAGGCAGATAGGCTTTCCTTATGCTTGTGGCAAAACAGAAATGCTATCCAAACAGTGACGACGTCTTGTGGCCGCGCGAGGAAACATTGGTTACCTGATGTCTTCCGCACAAATACATTTTTACACTAACAAACTCCCAAACCCTCTTTGTGTTTTGATCAAATCTGAATTTGTCTGGCTGCACAATTTGATTGGCAGCCTGCCTTGTGTTTCTATACAGCAGCCAACCAGCTACGTGATTTATGACATAACTATGCCTTTATTTGATATAAGAAACACTTCTAAAAAACAAATATAAAACTCTCGACGTATCCTCTTACACCCTGGCCCATCTGTGCTCAGAGGCCCGCCAAAGTCCTTTGTGGTTGTAAGTAGAACACAAAATATACAGGTTTTAGCACAGGGCAGTGCTGCAAAGAATCCTGCTCCACTGCCCTGCGTCGAAAGAAAAGGGCGGGAATGTGTCATATCTATAGATACGGCACATTCTTGTCCTTTTCCCCTGCATTGGCCCACAATGAGCTGCCATGCGCCAATGCAGGCACCCTGGCGCCAAGGTGCAAGGGTGCCTACATAGAGGAGCTGATTGATTTTGTGCAGAAAGGAACATAAAAAGAGGACAAAACAAGGAGAAAAGGAAACATTACCCCTCATTGCATCTCCCTAATGCCACCCCTGGGGTGGTGTTATAATCTGATGCATTTCCAGGTGTAGGATTCCTCGTAAATCTGGGAATGCTTCAAATTCCATGGGTGGGCATGGAAACAACTACAGCAACACCCATAGAATACCCCTTTCACACAGTGTTCTGCGTGAAAAGAGCACAAATTAACAAGGCCATAAAAACCTACGTAAAGTGGCTTTGCGTGGCCTCGTAAATATGCTGCGGCACATTCGCCACCTGAGCAACATAAAAGAGATGCTCTGGTAGTGCAAAAGTGTGGCTAGGCCACTTGAATCAGGCCCATTATGTTTTTCTCACTACATAACTGACCACAATTCTAGAGGATATTTGGCATGAATAGCAACACCAACAATAATGTGGTGCAGGAACATCGAGGACAGAACATCAAGGAAAAAAATATAAAAAGGTAAGTACATATAATGTAGTATAGATTTATGCATGTTCAGTTTGGTAACTATAGACAATCTAGACCCACTTATCTGTCAATATTTTAATTTTTATATTCTGTCCCCAATATTGTGTCCCATCAATATTGTGGTTTTGATATTCCTTGGTGCACACCCATGCAGCTTTAAATGACATGTTAACTCATCTGATCATTATGCAGTCATTGTTTAACTCATTCCAAAATCTTTCCTGCAATTCATTACACTCCCATTTGACTCCCCATGTCATTTATTCTCATCTCTATTAGTGGGTCAGAATGCTGCGAAGGCACCTGGACTAATATCATTGTTGGAGATTTTACCACCTTAGGATACTGTGACAGCATTGGCAGGATCCGAACACTTGTCCTGTGAGAGTCTGTACCACCAGAGGGACAAGACTTACCATTGAACTATAGCTCCTCGGTAACCAGGGCTAGTATCACTAATGCCCACATGCATCAAGGTAATTTGCATTCGCAAACGGTGCGAATCGCAAAATTCGGCCGTTTGCGAATGCAATTTCCTTTTTTGGGATGCATTATTTTTTTTCATTTTTTCGAAATTTAAGGAATCGCAATTATGTTGCAATTTCTTAAATTGCGATTGCATTTAAGAAATCGCAATTTGTGATTTCTTAAATGCAATGCATTAACATTTCTTTTTTTGCGAATTCGCAAATAGGAAGAGGTAAATTACCATGAAGTTGAACTTCATGGTAATTTGTGAAAACTTTCAAAAATGCACAAAAGTGCATTTTTGAAAGTTTCATGTTACACACACACACATGCCCTTGGGGCATGTGTATGTGAAAAATGTTCTCAAAGTTTAATTTCAGGGGTGCAGGAGGGGTCCTTTGGACCCCCCCTGCACCCATGAAATAGCATTCTCATTTTGCGATTCCTTAATTGCGAATCGCAAAATGAGAATGGCTTCCCATTCATTGCTATGGGCCTCTAGGCCCATAGGAATGAATGGGAAGGGACTCCTTAATTGCGATTCGCAAATTGTGAATCGCAATTAAGGAAAATTAAGAAATCGCAAAAAAAATTGCGATTTCTTAATGCATAGCATTTTGCGATTTCTTAATTGCGATTCCTTAATTTTCGCAATTAAGAAATCGCAAAATGTAACAATGATGCATGCGGCCGTTAGTGAGTAGTAGTTCGACTGCAAGTCCTGCAGAATATTATTGCCGTCTGCTTTCATCATAGAGCACATTTCTCCTGTAGACCTGTATCTTGGTTGCCTTTCCTGTGGCACACATTATTAAACTTTAAGATCATAATGACAGGTTATCTGGTTTTGACAGCAAATGCTCTTGGTAATCTGAAAATATGCTTGTATTATTTTTATTTTTTAGAGTCCTGCATCTTTGCCTTAGAGAGAGAGAAATATTTACTCAACGCCTGTTTGATTTCCTTACCTTTTGAATTATTTATGGTTCTCTTCACATCTTATCTGACACCTGAACTGATATTTTAACAACAAGCAGGCACACTTTCTGAACCAAAGTATATGCTCTATAAATTTAAACCACTAATAAAATCCATAGCTCCTAACTCACTCGCATTTTTCGAGTGATACAATCAACACCAGTCTCACTTCTTCGTCTGCTGTGCTGGCATTCTACACCACTTCATGAGCTGGAAATAATACGTCACTAGTACCCTATTTATATCCTTTAGTTTGCTAACTTTTGGGAGGATGAAAGGCTGAGTCAGCCATGCAGAACTCAAACTTGTGACCTGCCCATCACCACTTCTATAAGTAAATGAATATTAAATTAAATGAGCTATCCTTCTGCACACTGTAGGATGAATTCATAGCAGGAAGAAGAGTCCATGCATTTAAAAATAACTACCCTGTTTAATAACCAAAGCTCATGAATCAATACTGACCCCAAGTGCTTGAAACACAGGGACTCTCTGTGGCGCCAGAGAGCCGGGCTGCAAGATGGCCGCTATCGCTTAGGGCTTTACCTGTTGAGAAGTAAATCTGTTACCATTCTGGTGGTGGAACTGACTGTTTTGCTCTGACATTGACAGAGGGGCATACAACTTATGGTGTGATGTTGTGGAGGCAATATGCTGGCAGTGGGGGCCCCAAAACTAAAATGAGGACAGGGAAGATTGGTGAATTGCATATGTTTTTATATTCTGCCCTTGCAAGGAAAGTGGCAGTGGTGATTAGAAAGGTAGTGCATTGCTGCGCTGCACTCTTAATCTTATTGGTGACAAGGAAGGTAGATTCCTTACATTATGTGGAATCCTGGGATGTAAAAGAGTCACATTAGCATGCATCTTTGGGTTTAACTTTCATTATCCAGACTTCTTCCTAACATTTGGCATGAAATATTGGGGTTTGGACATTTCACTACTATATAGGGGTTGACTTTAATGTTGCATTATGTCCAGATATAAATAAACTCAACCCTGTATGCAGGCCACATCCAAAAGTGGCTTTGCAGTCCCAGACCATCATTAAAAATCAAGACCGGATAGACATTTGGCAAGACAGGATTCCTCGAGATATTGATGGCACATGTACCACCACCTATTGCGATGGTTGGTCGCATGTTGACTACTGGCTGACTAGAGACGTAGCCACATGGACCAAATTTGTGGACCACCTGCCACGCACTCTCTATGATGACATGCCTTAGTAGAAGTGCAGAATCAATGTTTAGCGCATGTGGAGTCAAAGCGCAACTCAAGCCGGTGTGAAGCCTTTGACAGTAATGAAAGCTCCACTGAGAAGTCTACACTTTGATGGTCAAGAACCTGCTGGAAAGGACATAAAAGAGGTATTGCACTGCTGCACAACCTAAAGCCAAATGAAAGGCAGATGAAACTAGGTTTTGAAATAGCAGAACATTGCAAAGTAACACTGCGATTAGAAGCACTGCGAGGCAGAGCCTAACCAGGTGCCATACAGTACAAAGAGACACCTAAAATCAAAGCCAAATATAAGATACAGTCATCTACTTACCAGAACTGAGGAAAGAAAGTCATCATACGACAGCACTGCGGGGAGTGACCCAGAGGAAGTTCTCTGGTTGTGCTTTTAGAGCCGTTCATACATAAAGCGGCACACCACCGACAACTCCAAAGGTCTCCATAAAAGTGAAGGGCTCCAATGGAGACCAAGAAGAAGGTAAAGTTTCCACTGACTGTCCAGGATAACCCAGGGGCCAGTGCAGCACAGGGCCTAAGAGATGGTATGGATGAAGCAGGTCTGAGCGGACAGCAGACAGTGTCGGAGAGAGAACTCCACCCTCAGAGTTAGCCAGTCTCAGAAATGGCTACAAAACTGACGCCTTTTTGAAACCACCATTCGATACTGCCAAAAAGCAAAATAGTGGCTATAGATGGACTGTTTGGATAGAAGCATTTGATTATTTCATTTATGTAATAGAATAAGCAGATAACCAGAAGATTATTAAATACCTTAAGAATCTTGCTGTTGAATGTGTAAAAGAAGTCCTAAAGAAAATGCCACAAGCTGACAAAATCACATGCTGTCTAAGCAAAGCATTCTTGAATCTCAAGTTCAATCCAATGCCAATTGTAGATTATGAAAGGTCAATTTTCGTTCAAGAACAACAGAAAGTTGGTAAAACTATTGGCAAATTTGTTGAGAGACAGGATACACTCATCAAAGACTGTAAGTTCAATGAATGTAAGGATGAGGAAGCAATATGTCTCAGAGTTATTGACAGATGCTTGTCAGATTCATTCAGATGACAAATGGTGAGAGAAACTCTTAGTCTAGAGCGAGTTCTCATGGCTGCCAGAGCTGAAGAGAGTGTCGATCGACAAGCTGCTAACAGATGTCAGAGGTGACCAGAGTGAGACAGTCATGAATATGAAAAGTAAGTCAAAGCACAAAGCATTGGGACACATTGTGATGTCTACATGGCAAAAGAAGTTATTTTTCAGGTGTGGATTTTCATTTCCACACAAAGGTAAAAGTCCTGCCATTGGATAGGTTTGCGAAGGCTGTGGGAAGGAGAACCATTTTGTAATGGTTTACAAGGCAAAAAAAGGAAAAAGTAAGTGCATCATGGCACAAAGACAAATTGGTTACCGAAACGGTCTAAAAGTGATGTTTGACGTGCTCCCACAAGGCCAAGATATCACACCAGTTGAGGCAAGTCAACACCAAACAAAGTTGATTGTCATCTAAATCATCGTCAAACAATTTTAAAGTATCAATGTCAAGTGAAAGTGAAGATGGTTGTACAATGTCGATGTTTACCTCAGGAAAACATGAGCATGTTGGACTGGCCGCATGTGAAGAGAAATGCAGGTCAAAGAATAGTCGACATGAAAAAGCACAAAATTCATTCAAACATTGTCTGAAAATTACACTAAAAGTAAACTGTTGCTCAAAGCCTTTTATTATCAACAGTGGTGCTTTGATAAACATAATGCCTGAGGAGAAATACAGTGAACTATCTCAATTGCCAAAACCTAGACCTTCAAAAAGTGTATAAATGGGCTTCACCAATGCCATTAAAAAAATGAAAGTTCATTTGTAGCAACGATGAAACACAAGAAAACAAAAGTACAGGTACTCATTCATGTCCTTCAAGGTACATTGTCAAGTGCCTATTTAGTCGTCTTCAGTACAGCTGATGATATGGGACTGATATTAGTGAAACATAACATGAATGCTCATCACAAAATAGTAAGTCAGTTGCCATCATTGTTTCATGGGTTGGGAAAACTCAAGACTATGAAAGTACAAATTCATATTAGTGAGGATGTCTGTCCTATTGCTCAAAGACACAGGCATATTACATTTCCTTTACAGGAAGCTGTTGAAAAAGAACTCCTTACTCAAACATGATATCATTGATTGTTCCACTGGTCCAATGACATAGGTTTCTCCCATAGTGGTAGTACCCAGAATGTATAGTGAAGTAACTGTGCCCATCTGTGTTGTTAGAAAAAGACATCCAGATCCGTACATTGCCAACCCGAAAACACAATTGAATGGTGCGAAGGTCTTCTCTCTCCTTGATTTGAATAAGTGATATCATCAGTTGGAACTTGAGGAGATTCTTTGCAGGTACAGTACAACCTTTTCTACACAAATGAATCTGTTTTGGTATAAAAGACTAAGTTTTGTTGCGTCTTCAGCTGCAGAGATTTTTCAAGACGTAAGTTGACGTATCATACTGCCTGTCATGAATGCTTTCATATATAGTGATGACTTATTGGTTTTCAGAGCTGAACAGAAGAAATACGATAAAGCTCTCACACAAGTGTGTCATTTGCTCACTGATGCAGGTTTAACTTTGAATGCTGAGAAATGTGAGTTTCATAAGACAAGGTTAAAATTCTTTGGCCATATATTTTCTGCTGGAGGTATGACACCCGATTTAGCTAAAGTGCAAGCATTGTCAAATGCTAGTCACCCACAAGATGTTTCTATGTTACATTCATTCCTTGGCACGGCCAGCTACTGTCCAAAATATATACAAGACTTTGCCACTGTAAGTGTGCCGTTAAGAGGCTTGATGAAAAATAATGTTTTATTTAATTGGTCCTATGAATGTGAGTGAAGCTTCAAGAAATTTAAACAAGCTATTGGGAACTCTACTGAACTGGCACACTTTGATCCAAAGCTTCATACTGAGGTTGTTTTTGACGCTAGTCCCGCCAGGTTAGGCACAATCCTTGCACAGAACAGTGGACACCCAAATAGTTAAAGAGACATTGTAGCATATGCAAGCAGAAGATTGTCCCAAACTGAACATGCTTATTCACAACCTGAGAAAGAAAGTTTAGCAGTGGTGTGGCCTTGGAAACATTTCCAGGTATTCCTATATGGAAAGACTTATACACTTGTGAAAGATCATCAAGCACTGTTGACCACCTTTGGCAATCCAAAGGCAAGGATGTCTTCTCACATTGAACGCTGAGGTCTAGGATTACAAGAATACAAATACACAATTGTGCAGAGTCCAGGGAAAGATCAAAACCTTGCCGAGTACTTCTCATGAGGGCCTCAGCAGTGCCATGGTACACCTTCCAAGATGGCTGAAGCCTATATAAATTTCATTGTGAAATCAAGCACACCAGTTGCCACTGCGCTGGAACAAACTGTAACTGACGTGAGTCAAGATAGTGACATGTTAAAACTAAAAGACATTATTACGCATCAGTTGTACAATGAGCACACTCGGCCTCTTACCAGTGACAGTGAGTGCAGAAATGTAAAAATGTCAAAGATTAACTGTCCATTACTCAGGAAGGCATTATCCTGAGAGGTTCGAGAATTGTAATTCTATAGAGTCTGTGACAACTGAAAATTGATGCGACCCATAAAGGAAATTATGAAATGGTTGCCATAAAACAAGCTCTCTGAGGTCGAGTCTTGTTTCCTCATCTCGATGAGAGAGTTGAAAGAGACTTGAAGGTCTGTCATCTATGCAACTACCTTTCATCGAAAACTACTCAACACATCTTAAACATGTCAGAGCATGTATGGGAAAGAATTGCCGTTGACTTCTTCATCCTCTTAACAATGGACATCACCTGATGGTGATTTTTGATTAATTCTCCTGTTTTCCATTGATAGCAGATATTTCATCTATCACTCAAGAAAGAGTCATTGAGAGATTAGACATCTTCGTGACATGGGATGCTCCAGTGATCCTAAAATCTAACGTTAGCCCACCTTTCAACACCTGAGAATTCAGAGACTATCTCAGTCATCTTAATGTGAAGCATCAGAAGAGCACCCCTTTTTGGCCACGGACCTTGATCAATGTTTCATGAGCATCTTAAGAAAGCTGTTCACTGTGCTGTATTGGAAAAACTCAACCTTAAAACTGTCTTGAATTTCACTCTTCAAGCTTACTGGTCGACCCCTCATTCAGCCACAATTGAAATCCCTGTAATGTTAAAAAAAAATGCTTTATTTATTTTCAAGGAAACTTACGGAACTCTACAGTGGGAACATAAAATGGTGCATAGCATCAATACAATATATATCCCTGTGATAACATTGACAGGAGCATACATTTAGTAACAGTACAGTGTTTAGTGCTACACAATACATTCTATACCATAATTGTTCAGGAGCCAATTTTGCTGTTACTGCTATGCCATATCAAGAAATATTCTAATCAATAAGCAGTTTCCAAGTGGGTAGCTACAGACCTTCACTATGCATGTAATGGGTGGAAGTGTGGCGTCAGAGCGCCAAAGCATTGACAAATTGCAATTATACCTTATGTGGGGGGGTGATGTTTGTAGGCGGAGGGTGGAGGGCATACCAGAGCAGTGGGACAGTTGCCAATGACTTGTGCCCTCTCCCTGATTGCCATTTCTGTGGTAGTGTGGTAGAGCACTTTAATACTGGAAGTCATGCAGGACCACCTGTTAATTTTGTATCAATTACCGTGAGGTAGGCTT
This sequence comes from Lissotriton helveticus, assembly GCF_964261635.1. Taxonomy (NCBI): domain Eukaryota; kingdom Metazoa; phylum Chordata; class Amphibia; order Caudata; family Salamandridae; genus Lissotriton; species Lissotriton helveticus. Next base: position 1,512,364,053 of record NC_136061.1, on the reverse strand, counting down.
TCCAATTGGGGGAGGTGGTTGGGTGTAATCGGTTAGCCTGGTGTGCTACCATGGGAGATTTCGAGCTCAGCTATGAGGGCTGTACGCAGGTTAGCGAACCATATTTGAGTGGGAGGGGATTAGTGCGATTTCCAGGACATGGCTAGCCTCAGCTTAGATAGTACCATTGCCAGATCAAAGAATGTATTTAGGGTTTTACGTTTTGCCGTTCGTGAGGTGATACCCAACAGAAAGTGTGGGCCATTCAGTGCGATCATCCTGCCTGTGGCCTCTTCAAGTGTTTCGGCTATTTCCACGCAATATGTCATCAATCGCGGGCACCGCCACACCATGTGCATGAATATGGCCTCAGTATCATGGCAACGCAGACAGATATCTGGGGAACCAGGGAAAATTTGTGCCAGTCGGTGGGGGGTGAGAAATGTCTGGTGAAGATAGTTACATTGTGTATATTTGAGCCTTGCATTTACTGAGATGATCTTAGGCATCTCTAAATATTGCTCCCATTGTTTATCAGTCAATGTTGTCAAAATTACGGCATAGCAATAAGCCCTGAGCAGTGAGAGGGGTCACACCATCCAGTCTAGTGGGATTGTACAGCATTGTGATGGTCTGTCAGCCCAAGCCGTGTACGAATAGTGTATGTAGGAATTTGGATGTCTTAGGTTCATTGTGTGTCCTGCCCCATACCTTGTGTTTTTGATGTGTGAGAGATGTATATAGTAAAAAGGAACTGGTAGGGATCCCATAGTTGTCCAACAGGCTCTCGAACATACAGGGGATTGAGTCACAGAACAGGTCTCCCCATAAGGTGACATCTTCCCTAGTCCAGTCTGCCACCTCCGGGTGAGGGCCCAATGCCGCACAGCCCGGCAATACCCAAAGCGGTTGCCATCAGGATGTTCCCTGATCTCTTCAGGATTGTGGTCTCTGACCCCATCAGCCACTCCAGCACAGTGTATTGGTGCAGCCCGATGCCCAGCACCCCAACTCCATGACATTGTGGCTGGCCAGCCAACACATTGACTACTGCAGTTGTGCGGCCGCATAATAATATTCATAGTTAGGGGCTCCCAGTCCCCCTTCGGACAGTGCTGTGTACAGTTTTGCAAGGGAAACTCATTTACTGTTCTTACCCTACATGAGGGATATCAGCAGTGATTTAAGATCTCAGAAACATTTCTGGGGCAATAGAAAAGGAAGGACAGCGAAAAAGTATAACAGTCTGGGCAAGAGCAACATTTTAGAAATGGCTATATGCCCCATGGATGAGAGTGGTAATTCTATCCAGAAAGATGGAGAAGATCAAGTGCTAGCTATCATCCTGGCCAAATTTCCATCTATTAAGTCCTCAGACGAGTGGTACACCTGCACCCCCACGTATTTAAAGTTATCACAGGAGCAGGGGAGCAGGGTTTGTTGTAAGTCTCTTCTTTCGTCAGGAGTCAGGGAGGTCATAGGGAGTAGGAGAGTTTCGTCCCAATTCACCTTGAGCCCAGATCATTTCAACAGTGCCATCAACTCAGGCAGGACTGTTGCATTTCCGCATGTTAGATTTGGGGGTCTCTATTTGGAACAGGTAGGTACTTGTGACAAATAGGGACCCTTGCCTCTAGTCAGGGTAAGAGGGTACACTCCTAAAATAACACCCGCTCACCCCCTTGGTATCTTGGCACAAGCAGACAGGCTTATCTCAGAGGCAGTTTGTAAAGCATTTGTGAACACATACAGTAATCAAGTGACAACACTACAGATGGACACCACACAGGTTTTATATCAAAAATAGTATTCTTTATATAGACTTATCACAAGACCACAAACAACAAAAATCCACAATACTGTACTTAAAATGGTAGAATTAGCTTAGTTCTTTTTAGATCTTAAAATGCAACAATTTGAGTCAATGTACCTTAAGATGCGACATGCAGGGCAACAAAAGTATTGCAGGAAAGGTGATGCGGTAGTGCCTTACACGCATGGAGGGTGATGCGTTGAAGATCTGTGCAAAGAAATAAAGATGGCGCTTTCACCTTGATGCGACACGCTTCCCAGTGATGTGGCGGCGTCTGCTGTGACGTTGATCCTCTTCTCTGGTGATGCGAGATGCTTTACACGATGCGAGCCGCGACGGGCCCTGCGACATGCTTCCCAGTGATGTGGCAGCATCTGCTGCGACGTCGATCCTCTCTCCTGGCGATGCGAGTTGCTTCCACAATGATGCGAGCCGCAACAGGCCCTGCGTCATTCTTCTCGGTGATGTGGCGGCGTCGATCCTCTTCTCCGGCGATAAACTGTGACAGGCCTTGCAACACGCTTCTCAGAGATACAGCAGCGTCTGATGCAATGTCGATCCTGTTCTCCTGCAACGCGCTTCCCGGGAATGCGGTGGCGTCTGCTGCAACGTCGATCCTCTTCTCCAGCGATGCAAGGTGCTTCGTGTTGTGAAACGGCAGCGGCAGTACGGCGACGCGCTTCTTGATCTTGAGTCGTGCTTCCAGCTCCTTGTGACACGCAAGTCCCCGAAAAGTCCAACACAACTGCAGGCACTTCAGGAAAACCCTTGAAGAGCTTGTGGGGGAAGTCTGTTGTCCCTGAGACTTCAGCATGAGGCAAGCTCTGTGCTAAGCCCTTGGAGATTCTTACACAAGTTGATGAAAGGACACACAAAGTCTCTCCTTTCTTTGGCAGTCAGGCAACCACTGTAGGCCAATCCCAAAAGCAGCACTTCAGCTTAGGGATAGTCTCTCCTCAGTCTCTATTGGTTACACTCCTCAGCAAAGGTTTCTTCTTGTTATCCAAAAGTGATCTAAATTCTTGGGATCAGGGTCCCAATACTTATACTTCACAATTCTTTGTCTTCTGAGGGCAGAGGGGCTGTTGCCCAGTCCAAACCAGTTCTGGAACATTCTGTTTACATGACTCCTTCTTTCCTTTCACAGTGCAGGGCAGAAACATCAGACGCCCTACGGGAGGTGGAGCCCGCATTGTGGAGGAAAGGCACAGTCTGGAGCACTCTGTTGACATGACTCCTTCTCTCCTTTCACAGTGCAGGGAAGAGACATCAGTCGCACCACTGGAGGTGGAGCCAGCATAGTGGAGGGAAGGCATAGCCCTGGAGCACTTTGTTGACATGACTTCTTCTCTCCTTTCACAGTGCAGGAAAGAGACATCAGACGCACCACAGGGGGTGGAGCCGGCATTGTGGAAGGCAGGCACTGCCCTATTCAGGTCCCAGGTGCAACTTCTCCCACCCATCTAGATGCAGATCTCTCTATTCACCACTGAGCTGACTCATCCTGTCTCCTGATTCTTCAGCCCTGTCACTCAAACTCCAGACAAGGAATACACAACACAGCAGAGGCAGGCTTGGATAGTTAGACAAGAAAATACCTACTTTCTAAAGTGGTATTTTCAAACACAGAATGGTAAAATCAACTTCACTAAAAGATGTATTTTATCATTCTGAGTTCAGGCGTACTAAACTCAAATTTCTACCATGTTCTCTGAGTCAGTTAGGACTATACATTGTAATAATCTAACTGCCCTTTCTGGCCTATGGAGAACAGATAGCCTTGAAATAGTGAGAAATGAAAATGGCTGTAATTCACTATTAGGACATGCCACACACACCAGGGCATGTCTTACCTTACACTTACAATGCACCCTGCCCTTGGGCCTTCCATAGGGGTGTCTGATATGAAGAAAGGGGTAGGTTTAGGGACTGGCAAGTGGGTGCACTTGCCCGGTCAGCATGGCAGTACCAGACTGCACACAGGCTCTGCAATGGCAGGCCTTACAAACACTTTTACAGGCTGCTGCTGTGGGTGGCATAACCAGTGCTGCAAGCCCACTAGCAGCATTTGGATTACCAGCCCTGGGCACTCCTCGTGCACTGTACTAAGGTCTAACAGGTAAACCAAACCATCCAATCATGGAATCCCTAATTCATACATTAATTTATAATAGGGAGAGCATATGCACTTTAGCACTGATCAGCAGTGGTAAAGTGCCAAAGTCATAAAACAGCCAACAACAGGTCAGAAAAAATAGAGGAGGAAGGCAAAAAGTTCAACACCGCACAAGTAAATTAAGGTGTCATCTGCTTATAGTGAGACTACATGCCATTGGTCATATGCCTTAATACCCCATCCGCAGCATGTTGTTATAGTGCACAAGCCAGTGGCTCCATTGCCAGTATACAACAAGGATATCTACTTTGAAAAACAGGGCCCTATCCCAACACCAGTGAGTACAGAATGCAGATACTGCTAGCCCAATGTGTCAAACACCCTCTTGATGTGTCGGGAGGTGATCCAGGAGGGGTCGCCTATTGTGCGTGCCCAATCCATCAACAGAAAGAGTCTCTGCAAATTGAGAAAGGTATTTCTACTGGGTATGAAGCCATTCTGGTCACTGTGCACAAGAAGTTGGGTTACCGTTATCAGTATGTTAGCCAGACCTCTGTCAAGAATCTTGTAGTCAGAGTTCAGAAGGGAAAGAGTTGTAATGGGTCCCTCCCGTGTTGGAAAAGACTAGCTGTGCGGCCTCCTTGAGTGAGGAGGGCAGTACTCCTTTCTCGTAGGTGTCAGCATAGACCCGAAGCAGGCGAGTGGCCAGCTGCATGTGGAACACCATGTAGAACTCTGTGGGCCATCCGTCAGTCCCAGGGGTCTTGTCCTTCGACATCTGCTGGATGGCATCTACTATTTCAGCTTTGTTTATAGGGTATTGCAGCTCTGTGAACTATGTGGGTGGGATTTGAGGGAGAGTAATACCCTCAAGGAAGATTGTACGTCGGTTGGGTCACTCTCCAGTGGGGCTTTATACAGGGAGGCATACTACGAGTGGAAGGCAATATTAGTTTCATCCTAGGGATTAACGATGTCTCCCTCCTTAGTATGAATAGCAGTAATCAAAGTTCTGGGTGAATCGGACCGTAAGAGCCATGCCAGCACTGACCAACCTTGTCCAGCCTTGTACCTTTCTGCATGTCTTCTAGCCAGATATTTCTTTTGTTCGTGAGCGCCCAATTGTTCTTGTGTTGTTTTATGTTTCAATCTAGCTTGGACCAAAGTGGCCGCAACCAATGGTGTGGTGAGAAGTGTTTGTTCATATTGATGTATCTCTGATTACAAGGTGCCTAGCTCCTTGCGAGGGTCAAGCAAGCTCCATATATCTCCTTGATCATGAACCCATGAAGCACAACCTTAAGTACGTCTCATTGCATTCCAATCCCTGATGCCGTACCTTCATTTTCTTGAAAGTAGGATGTAATTGTCTCTGAATGGGAAGAGTGAAGCGGGGCATCGCGGCGCGCCTCTAGTGGTAAACGCCATGTGGTAATTTTGGGTCTCTCTCTCTTCAACATGCAAAAGACGTTATTTTCACTAGAAGAGATCTAGGGCGCGATGTAGGTCGCCAAATACCGAATTGGTAAAGTTACTGAATCAGTAAATCAAGATGTAGGTGGCACTTTAAACAGTGCCACAGGCCATTACCGATTCATAATTTACCACCAAATAATATTTGGTGGTAAATTATGAATTTCTGTGTACATGCACATCTGTGCATGAACACCGGTGCCATGTGCCATGTGGCACACATACATGCCCTAAGGGCATGTATGTGTGTCACATTGCACACAAGCCAGAATCTGGGGGTGCAACAGGGTGTCAAAGTGACAACCTGTTCCCCTTGTAAATTCGGTAATTTTACCGAATCGGTATTTACCAATTCAGTAATCGCCATTGATTCCAATGGGCCTCAAGGCCCATAGGAATCAATGGCAATTACTGAATCTGTAAATACTGGTTCGGTAATTACAGATTTTTACCGATTCGGTAATTGAATCGGTAAAAATACCTACATACCGATTGCCAGTTCTTAAAAACCGAATCGGTATGATTCGGTATTTAAAAATCGGTAATCTGGGATTACCTACATTGGGCCCCTAGTGCTGTCTGTCAACCTAGAAAATGAAAATCTGATGCTCCTTCGATGCTGAGCCCTTTTATGTTGTGGCCAGCAAAGGACACATGGTGACTGCCCAATGTCCTAGGCAGCCGCGTCCGCTGCAGGTACGAGCGGTGGGGCCAGCTGGGGGGAGGTTTCGAGAGACAACCACAAGGAAAAATTCATTATTTATTTACTTTCCCTTGTGGTTGTCTCTCGAAATCCCCTCCAGTCGCCGCACCGCCCCAATGCTTTTACATACAGCAGCCGTGGCTGGTCCTGGGAAGTCCATTACACAAGATTCCTCACATTCCTGACATGTGGCTCATTGCTCATCAGCATTGATGTTGATACAGAGAGTGGGTCTGAAATGACAATTGAAAACCTCTGACTGCTGTTGGTCCTATATCGCCAGTGCAGATCACGGACACTTCTGCTGTCTGTCTCCAGTTTCCAATGACGTGATCAGGAAATGGGTTCAGAGTGCCAAGAAGACTTATCAAAGGGCTATAATTGTACATATATTTGAAAAAAATTGCAATTTTTAATTTACAGAGGGGAAGGTTTATTGTTGTCCAAGTTAGCAATGAAGGAGCCCCTTCAGCTCCTGAAGGACTCCATAGAACCGTAACGTAAGTGTTAGAGCATAGTGAAGTCAATGCAGGTTTAGAATGATGAGTTTGTTGTTACACACATACAAATAAAGACATATTATACTAAGCTCTGTGTGTGGCATAGGTATTGATGAGTACTCAGGGAGGGGAGGACGCCACACTTACCCAAGCCATAACTGAAGGTAAATGTCCACATTTAATTGGAGATTAGTGCCTTATGTGCTTCGAGACACGTTTTTTAAATCTGAAATTAAATCTGTCCGGATCATGTTATTTGCTTTTAATGAGCAATAGGCCTCTTCCCCTGGCATGATATGGGAGATCTTCAAAGTCTTCATTCATGGCACATGCATAGTTGATCAATTTGGCATTTTGCAGGCAAGCTTTTCTGACCTAAAATGATATATAAGAAGACTTGAGACCCAAGGTTTTGCCTCTGGTGAGAGCCAGATCCGGGCGTAGCTCTGAGATAAACTCTCGGAATACAGCACGGCTGCTGAAAGAGAAACTTATTACCTAGACAAAGAGGCCTCGGACAAGAGATTTAGAGAAGGAGATAGGGGTGGGAAAACTTAGCGTTCCATGCAACAAAAAAAACCTGGCCCAGCTCCTATATTGTGGAACTAATGGTTGATGGTGGAGATCTGCCATTCCATCAAGGAAATTATGGCGGCAATGCTTGAATATTATTCTGTTCTGTAGTAGTCTGGTGCTGTGGCAGCTCTGAATGCAGTTGAAGTCTACTGTGAATCCATACAAATGCTATGGCTGAAAGAATGCCTAAGGACAGTATCTAGATGTCCCCTTTGACTATGTGGATGTAGTTTGAGCCATTCTCAGTATGCCTGGAGATACAGGATGGACTGTTTGGCCCATTTTTATAAATACTAAGCAGAGCTTCTTGCTTCACACTTGCAAGCAATGTACGAGCAGGCTAGTGATACTGGTTGCCTCTGACCATCTCTCCGGGAAGCCGTTATCATCACTATGTTAAAACCGGACAAGCCCCCTAATCAATACATTTAGTATTGTCCTCTCTCCGTGATCAATGTAGATTTAAAAAATCTTGCTAAGCTAATTGCTGAGAGGATACTCCCTCCACTTCCCACAATGTTCAGCCGGACCAGTTTGGGTTTGTGCTGGGGCATCCCAAGGTCCACAATCTGCATGCTTTTTCGAGGTACTACACTCCATGAATCCGCAACTTTAGGCTGCATTGTTCTTCAATGCCACAAAGGACTCTGACATGTTGGAGTGGCCTTATTTGTTCTCACTGCTCCAGAGACTCCGATTCAGACCCTCCTTTTTAGGTTGAGCATTCAAGACCTCTTGTATATACTTTAGTATATACTTTAGTATATACTTATATGTGTATGTACTTTGTGGGCTCTGGCGATAGGACTTGTCTGCTTTGGTTAGGGACTTTTTTTTCTGTTCAAATGCCTCTATTTAACTGTCTTTATAGAACACGACCAGCAGAGGTCAGTAAAATACCAGAATTGCTTTCTGTGGAGGGACTTTCTCTTTTTACATTTTCTGGCTACTGCCTCTCTTTAACTTTCTTTGATAGAAAACGACCAGCAGAGGTCAGTAAAATACCAGAATCACTTTAGCATTCTCTAGATTCCAGTCCACAGAAATTGCCTTCCACGAGCACCTGTAGACAATATTTTTTTCAAATCTTGTATTTTCAGTGATATGACCATCAAAGGCCCTGCTTTTATATTAAAAACAGAGCTTTGGACTAAAACATTTCCAGCTGAAAGGCAATATACTCTCCATGCGTTCCCATACCTGGCGTGTCAGGCAGCTTAGTGCTTACTTTCCCTCCATGTTAAAGAACAGTAGGCTAATATGCTGCATAGCTAAATACATATAAGGTCCCAAAAGTGAGACCAATTGCATTGCAAATGCTTGTTTCAGTGGATAAGACGTTTATATACACAGCCTACCGTAAGATTGCACATGAATGGCATTGTTTCACCAACATTGCCAATTAGAAGAGGCAAGCGTTAGGGCTATCCACTCTCCCCAATCCTATATGCCACTGCTATTGAACCGCTTTTGGCTTGACTGCACCATTAATCTCAGGATGAAGACATAGGCACCAGTGACTCATGAATCTTATTAAACCATACTGAAAAATAGCTTGAAGATTGTGTAAAGAAAGAGAGCAAAGTCATTTTCCTTGCACACAACAGTACTTTAGTTGGGATCTGACCCCATAGTGAAGACATAAAATGCAAATGAAGCACCACCAGCCCATAGCCCTGAAGAGAACCCACCGCAACCAGTGGTTCGAAACGCGTTGACCAGAACCATCGGGGATTCCTCTTACGTTGCATCTCTATGGAAAATGTTAAATCATTCATCCATTCAAAGTAGATGGTTTCGGAACACGATCGCAAGTATCAAAAGGGTTAGGCTACTTTAGAGCTACAATGATATAACCCTCCTGTTTAGAAACATTGGACTGGTTTGAACAATTGATGTGTGTTTAAATGCATTTAATAAATTTTTTGTTATTTATGTTCTAAAAAAAAGTAGCAGCACACTTATTTTGAAGATATTTCACTGGCAAGTTTGCACTAGTATCACTAATTAGTATTTGCTGTCATGTTGATTTATGTAAAAGAAGAGTGGTTTTTCCTTTTCATGACTTGTCAAAAATGGATCTATTCTATTCCATAATGGATTGTGAAATGAAGACATAGATTGAGTTTATTGATTAACTGATCCTTTAGTAAAATGTTGTGAAACAAAAAATAACCCCTTTTTTCATAATTGGTTGTATTTTGCCAGAGGCCCATGGTGGTTGTTGTGAAGGGCCAAACCCCCGAGTACTTACAGTGGCTTGACTGCAGCAGCTCCGTGCAGGACAAGGGTTAAAATACACAGCTCGGAAGTTGATAATCTCAATTTATGCATATGATGTGACTGTGTATGTTAGGGATCCTGCTTTGAACCTTGAGCCAGTGCCATGAGAGTTCCTCAGAATAGGTGAATTCACTGGGATTGCCATTGACCGGTCCAAATGTATCCTGTTTCTGTTGATACAGGCAACACGTCGAAATGCCACAGAGTTTCCACTGTAATGGGCCGAATCCACAGTCAAGTGTTTAGGTATTTGTATTAACAGGGATATCGCTGTGATATAGCAAGAGAACTACGGTAGTTCCAATATATGGCTGGAAGAGTGTATCCCCATAAGGGCTAGACTGCTGTTATCCCTGGCTGAAAGAGTCGCAATCGCACAGATGGTCCTAGTTCCTAAATGTCTTTACCTCCTCATCAATATTCCCATTCCATTTATGAGATACGATTTTGCCCGTATTACAGCTCTTCGTGTTACTTTGTTTGACACGGGCAGGGGTGACAGCCATGATTGACATGAGAGACTCTGACATTTCCCTTTGAATAGGGGAGCTTAGGTGCCCCTGATTTTGAACTCCATTATTAGAGCACACAGGCACATTTCTTTCACCAATGGTTCCACCTGACATCATGCCAACTACAAGTGGCAATAGAGGCTGATAATGCTCACACCTGCCCGTTGGCTATGGTGCTTTGTTTACTTCTGGCATGCCCCAGGAAGGAAATAGAAGCTGTGAGATACGTGGTTTGGGTTTGGACGCAGAGGTGGGCCGCCCTGCTTCTACTCCACAAGCCTGCAGTCTCCGCAGAACCCATTCCTACCCCTACCGCAGACAGATTTGTGGACTTACACCTCAGATGGTCTTAATATAATAGGCTACCTATGCTCAAATGGGACCTTTATTACTATACAAGACATCCAGTACAATCTGGAGAACCTGCGTGTTGAACTATCCCTCTGCCAGAAGGTTGATCTCACAGATGTATTCTACCATATAGTATGAGGTGCCTGTTACAAAACCCAAAGCTTAAAATGAAATGGCAACTTGCACTCAGCATTGATATAACACATGAACAGTGGAGATAATGCTGTACGCAGACAAAGGCACTGTCCCCTAGCTGCAGATAGCTGTTGATACATGCACCAAATGTATCGCACTCAGACAATTTGAATAATATGGGCCTCATAGGGTGCTCTTCCTACACTCCCTGTGGGGAAGGAAGAGCGCGCTTTCGGTCTTTCTGCAGTTTGCGTGTTTGTACTCAGAAGTGAGTGGGTGTCGGGTTGCTTTTATTTTATTTATTTATTTATTTATTTGAAGAGTTTTATATAGTGCTGGCTAGACCCGGAGGTATCAGAGCGCTTTACATGAGTTTAGCGTTTTTACAAAACGTTACATCAGTTACAAGACAAATCATTGCGAGGAGAAATGAAAAATCTAGTTACATAATTACATCTGTGCTAAGAGCAAAAACAAAACTTAGAAAACAGGTTCTATGGTGCGACAAGAGTGGTAGAAGAAAATTCTGGGTGTAGGGATGCAGATCAGGACTGGTAAGAGTGGCCTTGGAAGTTAGCACTTAGAGGGAACGCAAAAAAAGATAGAGAAAGCAAGTCAACAAACCAGTAGGGTCCGAAAGATCAACACAATCCAGGGCCAGGACTCCTTAACTGCTTCAGGTCGAGTTAGAAAAGGGAACGGGTCAGAAGGAGGGGGCAAAGGTAAGCATCCCTGTGAAATAGTGGAGGAGTGTGGCTCAATGGTTAGAGCGGCAGACCCTGATGCAGAGCTCTGGCCCGGGACCAGGGTTCAATTCCTGCCTCGGCGGGTCTTGGGCTCAATTTCCTCGGACCTGACAATTCTCGCCTCGGTGCCTATTCTAATCATGGGCCCCACGCCGCAACTCTGGGCAAAAGCTTGCTTAACCTCCACACCGGTCCCAACAGCGCTAGGATGCCTGGCTTCACCCTGGGGGTGCCCAGGAGTGGACACTTCACAGGGAAAGCCAGGATGGGTTCCTCAGCGGTATGAGTAATAGCGCCAGGAAACCGCTTGGTGACAGTGCGCTCTACAAATACCTTGACATTTACATTTACATTTACAAATAGCAAGGAAAGAGGGGTGAGGAGTTACAAGAGGGGATCCATTAGGTCGTAGAAGAGACTGGAGGGTACAAAGCGTAGACCAGCGACAGGATTCGATTTGGGAGTCTGTAGAGACTGCAAAATGGAGGATCCAGATCATGGACCCCAAAAAATTAGTGACAAAATGGAGGGAAAGCAGGTGAAAAACAATCAGTTCGAAAAAGTAATAAGGGAACCTACACCTGGAGAATGGCTGGAAGGGGTGGACAGTCACAAGATCTGGCGTGGAAAGGGTGCAGGACGCAGACAGTACTTGGGTCGACGCAGCCAGGAGGCAGTCAACGTGAGCCCCCGGGCAGCAACCTCGGAAGAGGAAGGCAGCAATTGGATCAGGAGGGCGTACCAAATCGGAGAAAGAAAGGGAAAAACAGGCGTGGAGACAATGGCAGGCAGCAATTTAGGCACCCTCATTGCTGTTCTGTTGGGGTGACAGGCACTGTGCGTCCCAACCGCAGTCCAGGAGAGGCAAAGGGTGATGCCAGGCAGTCGCGGCTCAGGTCCGGAGGGCAGGCGATGGCCAGAGGGCTGCTCCCCAAACACCTAAAAAGGTGAACCTGGCTGGGAGCTCCTGGCCGTGGGACTGCTGGACCCTAGGAGCCCCGACAAGCCCTCCTGGCCTTTGTCAAGGATGTTTCATCTGGCACATGTAGACTCACAGCAATGCTGCTGAGCTGGCTGGAAGACGAGGTGCAATGCATTGGGGTGGGGAACATCCTCCAATTGGATTGTTGGTTAAAAGACTGCTCCGTTTGCAGGAACAATTAGAGGAAAACAGGACTATGCTTCCGGCCAGGCCCCGGCCGAAGGATATTTGGGGATCATTTACCGTATACTCAGCTCTGAAAGAAGCAACTAATCTAACTGACACATCAGACTTTGTCTGGTAAACAAATGCACTGAGGGGACTGCTTAAAACTGTGTAAATGATGGGTAACAGGTAAACCACTGACCCCGACTAAACCACTCAAGATCTGATGTTCCTTAATGGTGCACCCTCTACTCCCTGCATTATTGATCCGTTTGATGGAACTATCCGTATATAATGGGGAAATACAATAACTTCTGTTTTTGTGTTTATTTCTTCTTTTGTTAAGCAACAACTAAAGTTATAATTAAAAGATTAAAAAACACAGAGATTCAGATACATGACTGAAAGGTAGAATAATGCCATACTTGGCTAAAAAAAAAATCGGAAGTCTTCCACCGAAGTTGGGAGTCGCTCCGGGCAAGATGATCCAAAATTACTGCGAGACAGTGCTTTACGTGGGCCGTTCCCCTCCCAAGTTCAGCCCTAGTAATGTTTTACAATGGACATTGAAACGAGTCCCTATCGGGCCTATATTCATGTCCTTAACTTTACTGGAAAAATCTTTGACGATTTCTGAACAATTAGTGTAATAAATGTTCAGGTAATCCATGTCAGTGATTTATTTCCTGTATATATTTTACATACTTGGCTGAATCTTGTACTCCATTAGATTGTTAGCTATCCCCAGGCTGTTGTGCTTTTGGATTTCTTTTTTTTCATGCAGTATATTACTCTTGTATAGTGTCTGCTTTAAACTGAGTTGCCTTCATGTGTTTATAATGGCTGTGATTGAGACCTCTGGAGTTTAGGCGGTTGTATGAAGGAACATCGCAGGGAAATAAATACTTTGCATGCATTTACATCACATTTTCTACCCCACATTTCTTTAGAACACATAGGCTTCACCATGTATATATATAGTCGAGTCGAGATAATATTTCTAAACCCCACTTTTCCTTCAAGACATAAGCCACACAGGGCCCGATGTAGGTAAAAGTCATTTACCGATTTTAAAATACCGATTCATACCGAATCGGTATTCTGAAATCGGTAAATGATATGTAGAGAAAAAAAATCGTAAAAATACCGATTCGGTAACAATCGGTATCGTGTTTCTACACTTACCGATACGGTTACACTCGAATCGGTATTTCCCGATTCGGTATGTCCCGAATCGGTATTTTCCGAATCGGTAGATACCCAATCAGTAGATACCGAATCGGTAATGGCAATGCAACCGTATGGGCCAAAGGCCCATAGGAAAGCATTGTCAAAACCGATTCGGTATTTATCGATTCGGTATTTCCCGAATCGGTATTTCCCGAATCGGTAAATACTGAATCGGTAAATACCGAATCGGCAAACACGTGATCGGCAAACAAGGAAGTGAAACTAATGAAAGCAGCCAATGAGGTGGAAGCACCCTCCCCCACCCTAGCAGGGAGTGGCTACCCATGCAGGTGCAACTCAGCAGAACTTTCTGGAAAGGAAGCCAGAGCTGAACAGGGAGAGTGAGCAGCAGAGAGAGTTTTGGGAGTACTGTGTACACAGTAAAAATGGCAAGCAGCTCTGAGAGCCAGAAGGCTGACAGGAAGAGAAAGGTCAAGTTCAGCAGCTTGGAGCTGAAAGTATTGGTGGAGGAGGTGGTGATGGTACACAGACAGCTGTATGGGAGGCTGTCCCTCACAGTCCCAGAGTCAACGAAGAGGAACCTGTGGAGTGCCATAAGCGAGAGGGTGAATGCAGTTGGTGTGACCCCCAGGTCCATGGATGACCTCAAGAAGAGGTTCTATGACATCAGGAGCCTCACCAAGAGGAAACTGGCGGAGATCAGCAAGCAGGCAGGACTGACCGGTGGCGGCAGGAACCCCGCGCCCCCCCTCACTGAACTGGAGGAACTGGTATCGACAAGGAGTTGGGGACCTGGACAGCTCAGCCAGAGCCAAAGCTAAAGGTAAGAAGCATGCACAGCATGACACACCCTACCAGACACCTCCCCATTGGCCCCCATGTACAGCCAAACCCCAGTCCAGTACTGCTAGCAATATAAATGTGCAATGCATGATGGGAAATGTAGCTAGCTAATGTAGGAACATTTTACAGTGCACATGACACTGCAATGCACCTTAAGAAATAATCTGAGTAATGAACTTGACATGTGCAATGCATTTATTGTAGTGACAGGAAGACATTTCCACTCAGTTGACAAATGCTACTTTATTCCTTGGGCCACCATCAGGTAGTGGAGCAGCAGCTGCACAAGCCTCAGCACCAGCAACAGCAGACAGTGCGGTGGCAGGGCCAAGCAGCATGGCTGAGTCGCAGGAGGTGGAGGACAGCAGCGAGACTGCAATTGAGGATGACTCAGGACATTCCCTCTTGTTTCCCCACTACCCCCAATTGTCGCAATCCCCAACACTCCAGTTCTCCCCAGAGGACACACCCACACAGTACCAGCCAGCACCTGCCACAGCTACAGCCAGGAGAATTAATGTGGCCCCATTGTCCATCATGGAGGGAGATGCGGGTCAGGCACCAGATCCCACACCTGTCACACCTGTGGCACAGCAGCCCATACAGCAGACCAGCACCGAACGCCGCCGTCCACGCACTTCCAGCAGTGGCAGTGCTATTCCATCACAGGAGGGCAGCGTCTTCCAAAGGCTAGAGGGGAGCATGGTCCGGATACAGCGGATGCAGGCCAAATCCATCCTTGCTTGTGACCGCCAATTGCGACAGCACAACCTGCAGATGGGGGAGTTCACAAAGGGGATTGTTGACTTAGTTGCAACCAACCGGGAAATAGCCACAGGTATGGGCAGATGACAACTGCCATGACACAGCTGTGTGCAAAGTTGGACTAACATGAGCACACACGGCGCAGGGATGCCCGAGTACAGAACCGGGCAATTAACAGGCTTGCGGCATCAACAGCCCTGCTATGCCGCCGATGGGCAAATATGGAGGAGTGCCTCACTAATAACACTGCTGAGATGACCAGGGGCATGGCCTGCATCACCAGTGCCATGGAGGCACTAATTATTTCTAACACTGTTGTGAATCCTGCCCTGGACGTGGCAGAGGCTGGGGACAGCAGCAGCCGCAGCAGTCCTGCCAGCGCAGTGTCCGAGCCGCGCCGGAGCACCAGGCGCTCGGCAGAGGCAGCCGGACATGCAGAAGGGGGGGAGGCGCATCCCAGTGGGTCTGCAAAGCGCAGCAAGAAATGAGACTGCCAGTGTGGGTGAGGCAACCCGGCCCATTTCCTGACCACATATTGTTGTTTTTTTTTATTTGTTGCACATCAGTGCTGTGACGTTATACCGAAAATTAAAAATGGCATTTCTTCACATTCACAACGTGTCTGTGCATCTGTACTCACTCAGAAATAGTTGTCTGTTATCTCCTCACGTCTGTACCTCCCATCACTTGGTGTAGACACTCCAGCAGGTTGTGTTAGTGGCACAGCTATGTCATCGTCTGGGTCCTCGTAGTCAGACAACTCTACCTCTGTGCCCTTCTTGACCGCAAGGTTGTGCAACATTGCACATACAGCAATCATCTTGCAGCAGGTGATGGGGGTATATTGTCTTGCGCCCCCGCTCTTGTGCAGGCATCTGAACCTGCTTTTCCAGATGCCGAAGGTCCGTTCCACTACATTCCTTGTGCTTTTGTGCGCACGGTTATACCTCCTTTGGCTGGGTGTTGAGGGGTTGAGGTAGGGGGTGAGAATGAATGAGCGGAGGGCATATGCACTGTCGCCTAGAAGAAAAAGGGGTAACATTACTCACATGCATACATGTACTTCACACTGCTATTTAGGTTATGGGGGTCTGACACTGTGTCTTACCTAGGAGGTATCCTTCACCGAATACCCCTGCCGTCAGCCGTGCATAAATTCCGCTATTTTGAAAGATGTAGGAGTCATGGGTACTCCCTGGAAATTTTGCTACCACGTCAGTGATTACACACTTGGCATTACAAATCACCTGCACATTTATGGTGTGCGTTGATTTCCGATTACGGTATATGTATTCCGTGTCAGCAGGGGGACAAATCGGAATGTGTATGCCATCTATGCAGCCAATGATGTGGGGGAATCTTGCCATCTGGTAGAAGTCTGCTTTTGTCTGTACCAGTTCTGCATGGGTTGCAGGGAAGGAAATGTATTGGTCCATCCTTTGTATCATGGCGTCTAGGAACTTGTGGAAGAACCGGGACAGGCAGCTCTGGCTCACCCCTCCTACCGCAGCTGCTGCACTTTGATAGCTGCCAGACGCAAGCAGGTGTAGGCTGCATAGCACCTGCACGTGCACTGGGATTGCGTGTGCCCTTGGGGTGGGGTGCTGCAACAGGGGTTTGAGGTCCCTAATGAGCTCTAAGATGGTCTCTGGGTCCAGCCTGTACCTCTGTAGGATCTCTGCTTCTGTCTGCATGAACAGGGTGATACGCTCTCTATACACCTGCTCCTCTCTCTGCCATTCCCTCTCTCCATCCTGCTGTAGCCGTAGCCGTCTTGCTATGACATAAAAAGCTGCCATGGTGCAAGCAGAAATGCATTTTGGGTCCTTTTTTATAGGTTGCACCTGGTTACCACCTGATTCCAATCTATGGTAAATACCGATTCTTAAATACCGAATTTGACGCTAAATCGGTATTTCAGAGCTTTCCTACATCTCAATCTTCAGTTTTGCACACAGATTCGGTTTTATACCGAATCGGTAATTTTACCGAATCGATAAATTTACCGATTCGGTATTTTTTTTCCGATTCTGTGTTTTTCCGATTCGGTGTTCTACCGAATCGGTGAATTTTCCGATTCCATACTTTTTACCGATTCGGTTTGTTACCGAATCGGTATATTTGCCAATTCGGGGTAATTTCCGATTCGGTATTCTAACGAATCGGTAACTTTTCCGATTCGGTATATTCAACGATTCGGCCGGTTTTGGGACTGCTACATCCCGAGGGCTCGATACCGGTCGGTAACGGCCGAAAATACCAATTTTCGGCCGTTACCGACCGACCTACATCGGGTCCACAATCATGGTTAACATAGTTTGCAGATGTTTGCCTGTCTGTATGAACAGCCTTTCCAAGCATTTCACAACTACTGTCAGAAGTATCAACTTGAAGTGTGAAACTCTGCCCTATCTAGGATCAACATTTGAGTTGAAAGTGACAATGTACTTACATTGTCCAAGTTGGAACTGGGCAATCTGGGCTACCGTTCACATTGTGATACACAACACAATGATGTGGCTGTATGTGGTCCAATGTCGTCTACATATATTGTTTACACTCCTGGGCTTTCTCTTACAAATCATTGTTACCAGGCATGTCAGGTCAGGTCAGTGTCTTATATATATATAAACAATGTATTTGTGGGGGGAGACCCCCACACCCTCGAACTTACCTTAAATGTGTGGTAAAGGCATATGTTGTATAGGCATAAACGTTATAAAAACATGTGTGGTAAAAATGCAAATTACAGGCACAAAGTGGTGAAAACCTTGTTGTAAAGGCTGTGTCCTGTTGAGGCTCAAGCCAGAGCATGTTTCTCACTGTGCTTGTTAGTGGGTCAGTCAGAATACATAGTCATTAAATTCTTGGCATCTCTGCAGAGTGCAAGCAGACAACCATTGACAAAGCCAATAGCCCAGGCTGATTTTAGGTGTGTGTCAGTTGTTGTGTTATTATATTTGGATGCACTCTATAGAAATAACAAAAATTTAATTTCAGTGTTTAAGACACAATGATAACTACATAGGCTACGCCTCTTTTAGAAATGCCCCACTTAAAGGCCTGTTGAGAGGAATGTGCAATCTTGAGCCAGAATTAAGCACAAGTCCATAATAGGTTGCACTAAAAACAAGACTAGGCACTAAGGGCGCCTTTTTATATCATTCCAGTGCCAACGTTTTGGAAAGAGGACAAGCTTCAGGTTTGATCCAAGGGCCAAATGTTGTGCAACAAGGTAGCCTTCTTGTTTTTTCATTGTCCTGCCAAAATTGCCATTAAAGCTTTTTTCGCCCATTATTTTTTATAACTATGTCTGCCTCCTGGTGTTAGTGAACTTGCAAAGTTTAAAAAAACGTTCATGAAATTGATATAAGTTGGCTTTGCAAATGTTACAAAGCCTCCCACAGCTTCCAGCTCCACATAAGAGTCTCCTCCTCTCTGCTTGAATTACGCAAGAAGCTGAATACTTAGCTTTTCAGTTAACCAGCACACCGTGCTATTAGACAAAAAAGCAAAACAGCATTGAAGAGCTACACAGGGTATCTAAAATACTAACAATACTCGTAAAGTACAGTGTCAAAATATATATTTTTTTAAGTTAAACTGAAGGTCATGCTCAACACCTTTCATTCCAATCATCCTGCAATTTCTAAGCTCAACATTTAGGCAGCATGGACTGAGAGAAAGACGAGCGAAGGAGACATTAGCTTAATGTAAAAACAACAAAACTAGACATGAAAACACCACGAAAAAACATGGTAAATAACAAAGCTCGTATTTCTGCTATACAATAACTATACATTTAACAGGACTGTCCTACTGCCTGGTGAATGCTTGCTAACTCGTGGAAAATTGCAAGAGAGGTTACATCTGTGCAGCAGAATCAGCTGTTGATCTTGACACTCCTGTAGCAGTAGTCGAGATAATATTTCTAAACCCCACTTTTCCTTCAAGACATAAGCCACACAATCATGTTTAACATGGTTTGCAGATGTTTGCCTGTCTGTATGAACAGCCTTTCCAAGCATTTTGCAACTACTGTCAGAAGTATCAACTTGAAGTGTGAAACTCTGCCCCATCTAGGATCAACATTGGAGTTGAACGTGACAATGTACTTACAATGTCCAAGTTGGAACTGGGCATTCTGGGCTACCATTCACAATGTGATACACAACACAATGAGGTGGATGCATGTGGTCCAATGTCGTCTACATATACTGTTTCCACTCCTGGGCTTTCTCTTACAAATCATTGTTACCAGGCATGTCAGATCAGTGTGTTCAAAGAAGCTAAGCTGGCTTAACTTCACAACTCCCAGAAAACATGCAGCTGTCAATTGAAGCCCAGGTCTGAATATAATAAGGAGTCGCATGGTAACTGAGTGAAACATGCTATAGCTACCCAAAGGCTGCGTTTCGATCTATAGAAACCATTGCAACGAATAAGAGGATGTAAACCGTCCAATGATTTCACAACCAAAGTCCAGATCTGAAACTACTGGCTACTTTGGACTCATACTCCTGTGGCAGCGGAAAGCTATACAAAAGATTTTACACTCACATCTCTTTCATCTTCCTCTCAGTGTTCGAACTATTTCCTCTCTGGGCCCAATATCAAAATGAACCTACAAACAAACTATAGATCCTCTGATGATTCCTTTATGCGAGCTGACAGGGAGTTGGATATTAAGAGAACATGTGGCAAATCCTTACGAGGACCTGGAATAAGAAAATGCTAAATTCATGCATACATCAACATTTCCTATAACCTTAGTAAGCTAATTTTCTATAAAGACTTCACACCAAGAATGACTCAAAACAATAAATTTCACAGGAACATTATTTATCCATGCCTCAATTTGAATGGTCAAGAAACACAAATCGCATTTAGTCTTTGTATATGGAATTCATTTAGTACAATTAGTCACACAATATCATACAGATTCAATAAATTAGACATATGTTGATTACCTAGGAAATAGGAGAGAGCGCGAGAGAGAGAGAGAGAGAGAGAGAGAGAGAGAGGGAGAAGAGAGAGAGAGAGAGATCAAGTTCAGCATTTAGGTTATACAAACCAAATATTCAGAGATTGGACCGTAAGGAGTCACAGGATTGAGTCAGTAGCTCTCCAGCCGGAGCGTTATACCTACACACTTTGCCAGCCGGCAAAGTGCAGGTTGAGTCAGTTTGAAAGTTCTGTTCAAATTGGGATAGGCATACGAAATAATCAAAGTTCAGTCCAACAGTATGCCAGGCAGGAAAATTGAAAATAATAGCCAGCCCCAACTCCTCCTCCATGGGAGCAATTATACTTCCAAACGTTCTCAGTTTACGCCCACAAAGTATCAGTTCTGTCATACGTTATATTTTCCATTGGTTGTCCACATTGGGCTGCTTATGGTGTAATCAATACCTCACTAAGAAATCCCGAAGCATTCAGTATTCCTAATGTTGAATTATCAATTTCAACCACATTATAATTTGCATCCTTTCCTCGGAAGTTAGGTAATTCATTTTGTTCACTGTCTGTCCATTTGCAGACACCCTCTCTGGGTTTGCAATTGTATTGATACATATTCTGTGATAAGTGTTACTGAATTAGAAAAGACCCATTGGGGCAGATTTATGAGGCCCTTGGGCCACGTTTACGCCGCTGTTGCGTCATGCAAGGCGGCGTAAACGTGGCGCATCCCTACGACCGATTTACAACGTGACGCATCTAGGCAAATGCGTCACGTTGTAAAGCCCTGCGCCGCTTGTGGTCGTTCTGGCGCAGGGTGGGCGTTCCGGGGCAGGTGCGCCTCGCAAAAGTGGCTGAGTGAAATCTATAAGATTTCACTCAGTCACTTTCAGGCCAATGCTGCGTCAAAACCCTGCGCCTGCTTGAAGCAGGCGTAGGTCTTGACGTAGCATTGCAAAGATGGGGCACCCCCGAGCCTTGCTGGAGCTGCGTCGCGCTTGCGACGCAACTCCAGCAATGCGCCACCTTAACGGCACAGATGCGTCACGCATCTGTGCCGTTTTTGCCCCATGGTGCGCCGCATTGTAAATGCGGCGCACCATGGGTGGCGGAGCAGCGGCGCAAGATAACTGGCGCATCCCTGGGGATGCGCCAGTTATCATAAATCTGCCCCTTTGTTCATAAGCATGAAAAGAAACACACAGAAAAGTTCTCATAGCGTCTGAAATGATAACTTCAGCTAGTTTCTGCTTTTTGAAATGAAGGAAAGAAAGCATTTTCAGGCCTACACGAAAACTTGTTAAAACCATTACCAGGTTAAAATTAATATAAAACAGACATTCACATATATAGTTCCGTTTTCGTAGTATAGTCACTCATTATTCTTATTTTCAAAGGTTACATGGCAATATTAGGCACTAGGAAGCAAAACGCTTCACACATATTAATTTTTAAACAGATTAATATGCGTATCATCTTTACTCTTTACGTTTATAGTTTATGTACTTTAATGTAAATGCGGTTAAATTTACTATTAATCAACTTTAAGCTAAACATTTTAATAGCATTTATTTTGATTCACTATTCTTTTCCCTATGTCACGTTATGTAATCAGTAGCATCTTTCTAAGTTAACCATATTTTATTTCCTAAACAGTTGTCTACATTTCATGAACATTTACCAATTTCTCTGCTCTCTTTTTCTCTGTTTGTCATATTTTTACGTTTCAGAGCATTTCTGCATGCTTTTACGATACAGTTAAAGATCTCATGTTTTTGTCATTATTCTATTTTGCAAATTGTGTTAAAATTAGTACCGTAAATCTCATTTAATAGTGAGAATTGATAGAGGCAAAAGTCTTTAAACTTTTTGCGTCCCTCACATGCACAGAACCAAATCAAGAGGATGGGTCTTCTATTACACCCTTCCATAAATGTGGAACAGCCTCCCCCTTCACATAAGAACCTCCTCCTCTCTTCTTCAATTCCGCAAGAAGCTGAAACCCTGACTTTTCAATTAAACAACTTACCAAAGGCAGGGCTAGACACATACATCTGCTTAGCACCAGGATACCTTTGTGGGTCAAAGTGCGTTTTACAAATACACATAGCATACCATATCACAATGCAATGCAGGACTAATCAGAACACTAGAATATACTGGGAAGGGCACATGCATTTCCTGTTATGTCTGCTTCTCTGGAGTTTCACCGGGAGTAAGGAAAATGCAATAAAGCAAGAAAACAGACTCAACAGCACATTGGAGCCTGTACCAGCATTTGCATTATATTCCTCCTCAAATTTGACGATGGACGACAGAGTAATTAACACCTTGCCCAGGGCCCTACAACAGAGTAGAGTAAATGCACCATTTGACTGAACATTACACGAACATTCGTATTAAGAGAAGTAAAAGTTCAAAGAAGAGGTAATTAACTGGATAATAGAAACATATTCTTGCCAGCAGATATTATCAACACTGAAAAAGGGATTGGAGAAAAACTTGTGGAGCACAGACTAAAGTGGTAAATGAGTCCAAGCTTGTTGCGGACAAACAGTCAGAATCTTCCTTTAGCCCATTAGAAGAACATTTCTGAATGAATGGGAAAGTACTGATGTCTTATCTCAGAAGTCATAGCTGAGAAATGTGTAGGGACTCTGGTCCAAATTTACATGAGAGTGAATGCTTGATGATTACTGTTTCTGGATAAGACACAGACTTAAGCAGCCGTACAGCACTGCCGTGGCACAGCTCGAAACCGGTGATCTCCCTGTCCCTTGTTTTTGGCTAGCTATTCTATTTTCAGTGCCTTCTTGAGGAAAGGAAACCAGTGCACCAGGGGCGAGATGTATCATATTTTCAACCAATGCAAGACACCTTGCTGCACTGTTTGAAAGGGACAGGGCAGGTATGGGACATGTTTAACAATATATGTGCATTCCTGTACCCTTCTTGCAATGGCGCACACTGTACTATCCTGCACTACAAAGAGACCCTTGGGCCATGGTGCAAGGGTGCCTGTGTTGTATGCAGGATTGTTTTTCTGCTAGAAGAGGCAACTTCTTGCACAAATTTAATCCTCAGAGGCCTTTTCCTCTTTCTAGGTGTGCTGCAGAATGCATAAAGTGTGCATGAATGAAGGATGAAAATATGGGATTTACTAGGGCAGAGCAGATATTTCAGTTCAGAAAGCTCATCTACTTTTTATCTGTCTCAGGTGAGCCACCATCCACGTCCTGGGGGTAAAGGTACATAACAGCTACAGATCAATAACTTAGAAATCAGTCAATGTCCCTGTTTCACACCTGGAGCTAATAAGTGCACGTTTGTGTGGTTGGACCTCATTAATCTGAAGCCAGGGATGGATTTAGACTGATATAATTACATTTATTATCATGCTATGGTGATTTTAAGTGGACTAGGTACTAGTAAGCTATCATGCAGTTTTTCCATTTTTATCCACTTGAAGGGTTTATCAATGCTGTTGTTACGTGATTGGTTAAATTAGTGTAAAGAGTGACTTTCAAATAAGTTAAAGGAGGTTTTTGGAACAACAAATATATGCACACCTTTCTGAACAACAGACACAGCAAGTTAATGGCAGCTTCTTCATTATTTACTACACCAATGTAGTGCAAGACCACCCATCCACATTAATACACTTAACGTTTAAGTAGGAATGATACAGGGAATATGGTAGCAGCCAAATAACATAAGGGGGTGGGGTGGATACTGATTATTAGCAAGTCAAAGGACGGTAAAATGAGAACAGTGAGAAGTGGATATATGTATCAGAAGGCCCTTAAGAGAGTGGAGTTCGAGGTATAGTGAGTCAATAAGGTTTTAACCAGGAAAAAGACATAAGCAAGAAAAAGTCAGATTTTTCTTGGAAGTCAGGATGGTAGGTTAGGTTCTGACATTTGTTAACAGTGAGTTTCAGGAAGATATTGCAGCTCTGGAGAAAGATCTGTTTCTGTGTAGTTTAGGAACAT
Source organism: Lissotriton helveticus (assembly GCF_964261635.1). Lineage (NCBI taxonomy): Eukaryota > Metazoa > Chordata > Amphibia > Caudata > Salamandridae > Lissotriton > Lissotriton helveticus. The sequence continues at coordinate 1,512,339,969 of NC_136061.1, read as the reverse complement.
CAATTCTGAGGTCATTGCAGCTTTGAAGATTTCTGTGCCCTCTGGAGATGTGATGTGATGTGATGTGATATTTATATAGCGCACTGTCGCTCCAAGGAGCATCTTGGCGCTTTGACTCAAACCAGCTGAAGATGTAACAGCTATACTGTCCCCAGAGTTGGAGCGGTTCACATCAGTGCTTTACATGATAAGTACGACAAGCCATATATCCAGGTTTTCAGCACCTTCCTGAAACCTTGTTCGGGTGTGATCTTGCGTAGCTGGTGGGGTAATTTACTCCATGCCCTAGCACCAATCACTGCCAGGGATTTGCCTCCCTTTGTCACCAATCTAAATTTAGGAACAATGAGCAAGTTGGCTGTAGCAGATCTAAGATTACGGGTGGGGTGATATCGCGCAAAACTTCTGCGGAGATACAACGGGCCCTGCATATGAAAGGCCCTGTGGGTGATGGTAAAGACCTTAAACAGGATGAGTTTATGTATCGGGAGCCAGTGAAGGGTATCCAATGCAGCAGAGGCCGAAGACTTTCTCTGCCATCTAGGGGCCAGCCTAGCGGCCGCATTCTGGACCATCTGCAGTCTGTGCAGGGCTGATTTATTTGACCCTGCATACAGGCTATTGCCTAGAAGTGATTAGTGCCACAGCGACCGTGCGTCTGGCTGTAAGGGGGAGCAGGTCAAAGAATTTCCTAAGCCCCTTCATGATTTGGAAACATGCGCCAGCTACCTCTCTTGCTTGCTGTTTAAATGATAGGGTATCAAGATCATGGAAATAAATCAGTGTGGTTTACGTAGGATGGAAATGTACACCATAACTGCTGTGATGTGGGCAATGTAGAACCAGAAAAAAATATTATTATTCACAACCTCCCTGTTGATAAACTGTGTGCTCATAGGCAATCATATATTGATGCCTAAAGTTTAATGCTCTTTACAAATTTACATTAAGTCTGTAGCCATTTGTTTTATCATTGCACAGGATGGTGGTTGAGGATATTACCACAGACAGTTGATTACTTCATCTCCTGTGGCTGGGATGTGGCGATCAAGAAAATGTATGCACCCAATGCAGGCCATAATATAAAACACAATAAAACCTTTAAACGTTTGCTGTCCAATCTGCAGAAAGAATTAGGGCAGATAGATGACGAGTTTAGACTGCTCACAAACGGAAATGCGGAAGACACAGACACACATGAGATGCGAAAAGCCTTGTGTAAGGCACTCTTGCAAAACAAGATGAACAGTGTGTGTGTATTGAAGATATATGTTTTACAAATGTAAACAACCTGATATGAAAGAAACAGATATATGAGCCTAATATGTGAGATGCTCACAAAAAGAAGATGTAGTGTGCATGCGTAACATGAGGTTGTGTGGTAATACAACCATAGAATGTAGCCTTGCTGTAAAGTAGTGTGTAGCTCATTTTTTTTTTTTTATAGTAGATAACTTTCCAATCCAAATAAGGATTTGTGATGGAAAGTAAATTCCAACACAACACGTTATCCTGTTTTAATCACTTTTTTTTGTGACACAGTCCTGGTGAAAAAAGTTAGTAAATTACCCCCCGAGTCTTTCTGCACATTTTCTGACAATCTGTCGTATACTGTGTGCAGCCTGTAATAATTTTTTTTAATTGATCTACATATTCACAGTGCTTTCACTCCCAGCCTTGGATCTTGTAAGACTATCAAGATACAAGTCATTAGTCGCCAGTGTCCCAAACGGTTATGCAGAGATATCTGAAGTAATCATACCTACTGAGCTTTTCACTCAGAATAATGCATTTCCCACAGATTAATCTATATTGCATTATTTTTCATTTAGGGATCCTGCACATATATTTTACATGCAGTTATCGCCTACTGTCCGGGCCAGAGGAAACATGTGGCAGAGAGGACCACATTATGCAGCAAGATTGACTAAAATATGTAGCAATAAAAAGCAAATTCTGCTGCATTACAAGGCACCCTTTGTGATGGTAATACTTCATTATTTTCACTATGTGTGCAAATATTTCACCTTATCCTTATTTACTGAATCCCCAAAGGTTGCATATATGTTGTATATGATAAACAGAGTTTTGCACTTACCAAGTTGTGTTGCTGCTGTTATGCAAGCATTTGAAGTGAAAAGGAGTGAGGGATAGGTTGCTCTCGACTCATTCTAATGAATGGATACATAGACGTGTTGGTTAGTTACTTGCAGCCTGTGTTTGTAGAGTTTTGGTATCAAAGGTGCTTAAAAGGGGCTTAGAACCAACCCCTTACATACCTAAACTCACTATTGGTTTATTCCAACATCATTCACTCTGTGCTCTCCATGTATTCTCTGCTAGAGACGTGTAAAGGAGGGTAATGAGTTAACGGTAACTTTCTGATATCAATGTTTCATTCTTTTACCACATTGCCCCTTCTACTTTCACCCTCCGGATCTCTGACCACTTCAGTCTCTGATTCATCTCTCCCTCCACACCTCTGTCTTCTTTTTGTCTTCTCTGTGATCTTATTGATCACTTGTCCACTGTTGTGCACTTGACCTGTGTACTTTTACAACACGACCCATTCCTTTTCAGTCTACTTCCCTTTCATTGTGTCCTTATCTTTATTTAATAATCTGCTAGCCCGGTTTTATTGGTCTTGGACTCTTTTTCATCATCTCTTTTCAACTCCAACTATTTATCTTTCTTCTTTCTCCTCTTGTAGTCTTTGGCACTCGTTTCTTACTACCTGCTTCTCTCCTGAATGCCAACCACCAACCTCTATAATAACACAGTAAGCTGCATATGTAGTAGGAGCCACCTGCTGGCTGAATATACAGCATATGAACATTGACAAAGCTAATAGATTTTGCATAGGCGAAACGTACATGCTTTACCAATGCTTGTTCACTACTGCCTCTTAGGTGTTATTTAATGTTTTTTGTTTTATACTTTATTATTGCTATTAGCTGGGTATGTTACAGTGTTTTGGGCGATTGCAACCTTTTCAAAATGGTGCTTTCTTTTCACTAGTTATTAAATCCCTTTGTTTACAGTTGGTGTTCAAAAGTCCTGCAGCGCATGAGCTTCATAGGTCTCTACAGTGCCTGATTATGATCACCTGCAGGTGAGCGTGAGTCAACATTAGAGGGGTTGCCCCTACACTTATAGAAGACCAACGTTTTTACTGTGGGCCTTTTAAGTTTCCCCTGCACAGCGCGTGTGCCATGCTTCTCTTGTATTTAATATATCTTAAAAGGGGGCTCTTATCAGTTCTCATAGTCAAATTACTGTGTTCATTCACTTTTGTGTGGAACTTATTTTTGTTTACTTCCCTTGACTGCATGCTTTCGCGATACATTTACTAAAGCTGTTCAAATTGTTTAAGCCCCATTCACTGTCAAGAAAAGATTGATTCCCTTGGAAAAGGCAACCAGCTTCTAACAGTATGATTGAATGCTTGCTTTTATTTCTTAGTTGTGTAAAGCAGGTGCTTTAGCCTTAGAATGTTCATGGCATTTCCTATTCATGCCTCAGTACCTTTCTTTGCACTTTGTAGGCATTATCGAATTGATTTTCAACTAATTCTATGTGGTCATTATGATCATATTCTAAATGTGTAGTAAACATTCCACGTTAAAAATAAAGTTAATATACAAGAGCTATGCTATATTTTACAACCAAAGAGGCAGCCACAAGTGAAGATACCTTGCAGACAACAGGGTAGTGATTTGATTGATTTAGGCAGGTGTAGTAGCATTAGTTCTCAAAGTTGTCAGAACTCCTCTAAAGAGATCATATTGCTATTTTTAACTACTATACAGGCAGTCAAAACTGCAGTTACCAGCCACAAGTGAATATACCTTGCAGACAACAGGGTAGTGATTTGATTGATTTAGGCAGGTGCAGTAGCACTAAAGTTCTCAGTACTCCTCTAAAGACACAATATTGCTATTTTTAACTACTATACAGGCAGTCAAAACTGCAGTTAACTTGCAGTAAAAAAAGACTTGATTTGAATGGTGCAGCTGGTGCAGTGACATTGGGGTGAATAGATCTAGGGACCCCACTACACCCAGGTTATTCCTAAAATGTAAAACTAAATAGGCAGTCATACGTGCAGTTACCGTGCAGACAAAGGGGTCATTATTTCGATGGTGCTGCAACGCTAGAAACAAAAGCTCTAGCACCCCACTAAACACTCAAAATTGCTATATTTTACTACTCAACAGGCAGTCACAAGTGCAGTTATCTTGCGATTAAAAGAAGCTTGATTTAAATGGTGAATCAGGTGCAGTGTCAACGGAGCCACAAGTTGTCATAACTCCACTAAACACCAAATAGTGCTACATTTTATACTAAACAGGCAGTCACAACTGAAGTTATCTTGCAGGCAACAGGATTATTGTTTAAATGGTGCAGCAGGTGCAGTGGCACCAGGTACAAAAGTTATCTGAACTCCTTTAAACACCTAATATTGCTATATCTAACAACTAAACAGGCAGTCACAAGTGCAGTTATCTTTCAGGCACTAGTATCATGATTAAAATAGTGCAGAAGCTGCAGTGGCACCGGGCAAAAAGTTGTCAGAACTGATCTAATATTGCTATATTTCACTACTAAACAAGCAGTCATAAGTGCAGTTATCTAGCAAGAACTAGGGTCATGATTTCAATAGTGCAGCAGTTGCAGTGGCACTGTGACCAAAAGCTCCAAGTGACCCACTAAACACCTAATATTTCTATATTTTATTCCTAAACAGGCAATCTCAAGTGCTGTTACTTTGTAGTTAAACTGAACTTGATTTGAATGGTGCAGCAGATGCAGTGCCCCTGGGGCCAAAAGCTCTAGAGACCACACTAAACCCAGATTATTGCTAAATGTTACTTCTAAACAAGACAGTCGCAAGCACATTTATCTAGCAGGCAATAGGGCCATGATTTGAATGGTGTAGCAGGTGCAGTGGCACCAGGCGTAAAAGTTGTCAGAACTCCTCTAAATGCCTAATATTGCTATACTTTACTACTATAGAGGCAGACACAATTGCAGTTATCTTTTATTTGCAAGGGGCTTGACTTGAATTGTGCAGCAGGTTCAGTGGCACTGGGGCCAAAAGCTCTAAGGACCCCACTAAATGCAGAATATTGCTAAATTTTACTTCTAAAAAAGCAGTCACAAGTGCAGTTATATAGCAGGCACTAGGGCCATGATTTCAATGGTGCTGTAGGTGCAGTTGCAGCAGCGATAAAAGTTGTCAGAACTCCTCTAAACACCAAATATTGTTAAATGTAATTATTAAATAAGCAGTCACAGGTGCAGTTACCTTGCAGGCACTAGGATCATGATCTCAGTGGTGCAGCAGGTCCAGTGACACCGGGGCCCAAAGCTTTAGCAACCCCTCCAAACACCAAATGTTGCAATATTTTACCACTAAACAGGCAGTCACAAGTACAGTTATCTTACAGGCAATAGGGTCATGATTTGAATGGTGCAGCAGGTGCAGTGGTAGGGGGGCCAAAAGTTGTCATAACTCCTCTAAACACCAAATATTGCTATATTTTACTACTAAACAGGCAGTTACAAATGCAGTAATCTTGCAGGCACTGAGGGCCTAATTTAAATGGTGCAGCAGGTGCAGTGGCACCGGGTTCGAAAGTTGTCTTTGACGATGGGCGAAGTTCCTAAACTTCACAAATCAGCCATAATTATTCCCCTATTAAAAAAATCCGGCACCGACCCTACTTTACCATTGAACTATCGCCCAATTTCCCTTCTCCCCTATCTGGGCAAAATCCTGGAGAGCCACGTCGCCACGGTCCTCAGCTCTTTTATGGAGGACAGTGGCTACCTGGCCCCTCGTCAGGCCGGATTCCGCCCCCGCCACTCTACTGAGAGGGTGGTGACTGCAGTTCTGGACAGTCTGAGGGAAGGAACGGACAAAGGCCAGTCTCAGGCTTTGGTCCTCCTCGATTTTTCCGCTGCTTTTGACACGGTTGATCATTCCATCCTTCTTTCCCGTGTCAGGGCAGCGGGCATCGGGGGGCCTCCCCTGACCTGGCTAAACTCCTTCTTGAGGGACCGAACCCAGGCCGTTCATCTTGATGGGTTTTCCTCTTCCTCACTCAAGATCCACTGCGGTGTCCCCCAGGGCTCCTCTTTATCCCCTCTTTTATTTAATCTTTAAATTTTTCCTCTGATCTTTACTCTCCAACAGCTGGAGGTCGACGTTTTTAATTATGCGGACGACCTTCAGTTGATTTTCCATCTCTCTGATTCTCCTAAATCTATTTCCAACTTCCAGTCAGTTATGATTTTCATCAGGGACTGGATGAACTTTAACCATCTTAAACTCAACCCAGACAAGACCGAGCTGATCTTGACGGGCGGAGCATCCAGTCCCTGGTCTTCTATGTTTTGGCCCCCTGCACTTGGTTCCCCTCCCCTACCTTCGAACACTGCTAAGACTCTTGGGATTACGTTGAATTCTAATTTAACCCTGCACTCCCAAATCAGCACGGTGGTGTCTTCTTGTTTTTTTACTCTCCGCACTATCAGGAAAATCTCAAAATTTTTTTCAGCTTCTGCACTTAAGCTTATTGTGATGGCCATGGTTCTGTCCCGGCTGAACTATGGTACCATCCTTTACAATGGCGTCCCAGCTTATGCTCTTCGACGCCTACAGCTCTTGCAGAACCAAGCGGCACGTCTTATCTTTGGCCTTCCTAAATTTCATCACTCCTCTCCCATACTCAAGAACCTGCACTGGCTACCCATTAGGGAGAGGGCTCTCTTTAAATTGGGTTGCACCGTGTTTCAGGCTCGAGCAGGAACCACCCCAGCTTTTATAAATTCGTCAATCTCTAGGTACACTCCTGCTAGAGAGCTTCGTTCCTCTTCTCAATCCCTTCTTTCTGTCCCACGTTTCAGGAAAATGAGGATGGGGGGACGAAGTTCTCAGTCCTTGGACCCATTTTCTGGAACTCTCTTCCCCCCAATGTCCGCTCCATCTCATTCTATCAAGATTTCCGTAGGGTTTTAAAAACGTATCTCTTTCTGCAAGCCTTCCCTGCCTAGCCCCCCTTCCAGTTGTCACCTGAGGTTGTGACAGTCCTAGCGCCATGAAACCGTCAGGTAAAAGTGCGCTTTACAAGTGTTTTTAAATTCAAAATTCAAATACATTAATGAATTCTATTGTTTCTCTCTTTCATTTCATGTGTCACAATTTTGCTATTACTTACCTGCACTATATCACTAGTAACAGCACAATATATTGCCTTTTTGTACATAAACAAGTCAAAACACTTTAACAGACTTTCTGTAACTTATATTGAACAACTACTCAGCAAGCTACGTCTTATAACAAAAAACAGCTTATTATTAATCACATAGGCGAAACCTAATGCATTTACCAATATTTGTTGGTCCTCTGGCCATGGCATGTGTGAGTGAGTCGACGATAACTATTTCCTGTGAGGTCTACTGAGTATGGGCTCAGCAGTTATACGATTTCTGTGTCATGCTGGGGTTTCTGACTACTCTATTTCCTTTGAAGCATATTGAAGCCGATTAAGGTATTTCCCTTTACACTAAGGATATAAAACCGATATGCGGGAGGCTAGTTTCTCTTCTATTTTTTTACATTTAAACTCACCATGCCACCATTGTGGCAGGAACGAGATCGAAGGCCGGGGCTCCTATTTAACTATAGGTCAGCAGACAAGGAAACCTGATATGTGGATTTCCTGTGATCAATAGTAAGGCTTCATTTTGAGAAGTGATATAGGTAGATGATGACATGGCCACATTACACTTTAGTTTGAAACAACTCTGATGCTGTATGTATCCATCCACACATGGAGTGCATTTTAACTACATAAGAGTCATTTCTGCTCATCAGTGAGGGCTAGATTCTCGGCTGTGTGGGTATCTACCTATGCTCTAGCAGGCTGGAGAGGTCCAGGAGATCCATGGTCAGCAGGTAAAATCTGTAACATTGATATTTGGTTGGTAGAAAAGAAAAAAGTGTAGTAGGTTGGGTATGCAAAGCTCAAGTGCTCTAGCAGGCTGGAGAGGCCCAGGAGATCCCTAGTCAACGGGTAATTACAGGTTTTCACTGTGTATCAAGTGATGCTCCAAACAGTAGCTAGGAGATGGGTAATATTGGCTTAGCACCCCCTCGTAGACAGGTGCTGTATGGGGGGAGAGGTATTTGGCAGCCAGACACATGGATAATTTTGAACTTTGGGGTTATTAATGTTGTTTTCTCTTTTGTTCTGTTCTATCTCTGATCTTTTTCAGTGCCTGTTGTGGTGCTTTCTGTCCAAAAATAATATAAAATATATGTATTTCTTTGTGAGTATGTGTTTTATGCAATGTGTCTTTTTTGTTGTTTTGTTTTTAGGGTTAATAGGAAACCTACAAAATATAAAGTGAAAAATATATATTTTTAATTTGCCCTGAGAAGGTGGTTATCATTAATCACAAAGAAAAACCAAAGGAAATGATGGACGGAGCGTTGACAATACAAGCACTCACCCCCAGTCAACTGATCTGGGTTTAATCCATCACCATTCTTTAGCCCACTCTGCCACCCCAGTTCAGACATGGTAATATGCAAATCTGTCTGACCCTGTGCCTCATGGGAACAGTTGAGCCCGAACTGCCAAGCCATGCCTTCCCTGGACCGGAAACAAGCTACCGAGGACCGGTTTCTGGCATTTCAGCCTTCTTCAGCCCGGCTTGCTTGAATCCAGTGCCAAAGTGAGCAAGGGACTCACGGGGTGAGCATACCCTGCCAACTCATGGCGAACTGTATAGTATATTCATTAATTCATCAGATGGAAAACATAGTGCCATGTCCACATTTATTAACAATTATTCACCCCAAATGGTTCATAGAAATAATGTTGGGCATACAACATTTCTACTAATTTTTTAAATCGTATCATGTTTCATATAGGCGGCGTAGGAACAGTTTCATTCATCTCATTACCAAGTTCAAACAAAACGAACCTCAAATAGAGTTTGTGATGTGTAGTAAAATCCATCCTTGTTTCCATGCAAAGGCGATCTTGCAAAGACTCATGGTTACCGATCCTCACCATTTCCTTGGTGCCCTGCTCCAGACTTCTGGATCCATCAAAGAAGCAACAATGAAGGTAACGGGCAGGCAGAGAAAAGCCCCCGCTAAGAGAGCCCTGCGGCTCTCAGCGCCAAACCTATATCTCTCTCCCTCTCTCTACATATATATATATATATAGCCACTAGACTCCCTCTTGCTCAAGAAAGAGAGTGACACAGCTCCGGGGGTTAAAAGAACAGATTTATTGATTTTCTTTGCGCTGGCAGTCTTGTCCCTGAAACGCTGGGCAGACGCGTTTCAGCCATCCATTGGCCTCATCAGTGCCCGTCTCAGCTGCCTTCTCGCTGTTTACAGGGGTCCATTGTAGCGGTGTTTTAGCCTGTGACCACTCTTGGTCATGTGATCACTGGCCCCACCTTATTGCCTCACGGGTGTGGGACAAATTGCGCTTTACTGCAGTCCCGCTGCATGCTGGGCGTTGAAGTCCTTCGTCAGAGTCCATACAATGAAGGGGTTTCCAAAACACCAGGTGGTGCTTCAGAAATTAATTGGCCGATGGTTCCACGCCTTTCTACAGCCGGATTTGCAGATAAAACTGTTCTTTGTCCCCTTATCATGCAAACGCCACGTTTGCCTCCTCTCTCCCCATATATGTAATCGCCTTTATATACATGGGGAGAGAGGAGGCAAACGTGGCGTGGAACCATCGGCCAATTAATTTTGGAAGCAGCGAGAAGGCAGCTGAGACGGGCACTGATGAGGCCAATGGATGGCTGAAACGCGTCTGCCCAGCTTTTCAGGGACAAGACTGCCAGCGCAAAGAAAATCAATAAATCTGTTCTTTTAACCCCCGGAGCTGTGTCACTCTCTTTCTTGAGCAAGAGGGAGTCTAGTGGCTATGTTTTACCAGTCTGCAGGTACTGGTTTGGTGACACGCCCTCTCGTTCTGGAGCTGCGCGGATTACCTGCAATCTTTGGAGGATTGTATATATATATATATATATATATATATATATATATATATATATATATATATATATATATATATATATATATATATATAACAGGAGCCTCTCTGAAGGAAAGGAATTTGAGCCGCACACATCCTGGGCAGTTCCAAAAGCATTTATTTTAATGTTGCAGCGTAGGCAAGTGCAGTCTTGTCTAGTCCCAATGCATTTCGGTCGTGCTTCGACCTTCGTCAGGGGAGAACGCCTCGGCATCTCACGGGTGTATTCAGCACACTGATCAGCTGGGCTCTTTAAAGGTATTCGCCACCTAGTGGCCACCACGACGGGCTGACTTATTCTTGCAGGCATGCTGGTTCTTGTAGTGTGCTGATTACCTTCACGGTGTTTCCCTCTGGTAGGTGATGCCGGTTTTTTCATGTGCTGCTTTTTGGAATAGCCAGGATCCACTTGCATTCCACGTTTAGGTTGCTGTGGGCCTAAACCAAAGTCTGGTCCTTGGCGGCAGCCTGATGCCCTGGTAGCTTGCGCAGAAACAAAGGGGTGTCCAATGTCGGGCAGTGACGGCGCTCTTTCAAGGCGGTGCGTGGCTCGAGGTAGGACAGCCTCAATATGTAGAACAGGAGCCTCTCTGAAGGAAAGGAATTTGAGCCGCACACAACCTGGGCAGTTCCAAAAGCATTTATTTTAATGTTGCAGCGTAGGCGAGTGCAGTCTTGTCTAGTCCCAATGCATTTCGGTCGTGCTTCGACCTTCGTCAGGGGAGAACGCCTCAGCATCTCACGGGTGTATTCAGCACACTGATCAGCTGGGCTCTTTAAAGGTATTCGCCACCTAGTGGCCACCACGACGGGCTGACTTATTCTTGCAGGCATGCTGGTTCTTTTAGTGTGCTGATTACCATCACGGTGTTTCCCTCTGGTAGGTGATGCCGGTTTTTTCATGTGCTGCTTTTTGGAATAGCCAGGATCCACTTGCATTCCACGTTTAGGTTGCTGTGGGCCTAAACCAAAGTCTGGTCCTTGGCGGCAGCCTGATGCCCTGGTAGCTTGCGCAGAAACAGAGGGGTGTCCAATGTCGGGCAGTGACGGCGCTCTTTCAAGGCGGTGCGTGGCTCGAGGTAGGACAGCCTCAATATGTAGAACAGGAGCCTCTCTGAAGGAAAGGAATTTGAGCCGCACACAACCTGGGCAGTTCCAAAAGCATTTATTTTAATGTTGTAGCGTAGGCGAGTGCAGTCTTGTCTAGTCCCAATGCATTTCGGTCGTGCTTCGACCTTCGTCAGGGGAGAACGCCTCGGCATCTCACGGGTGTATTCAGCACACTGATCAGCTGGACTCTTTGAAGGTATTCGCCACCTAGTGGCCACCACGACGGGCTGACTTATTCTTGCAGGCATGCTGGTTCTTGTAGTGTGCTGATTACCTTCACGGTGTTTCCCTCTGGTAGGTGATGCCGTTTTTTTCATGTGCTGCTTTTTGGAATAGCCAGGATCCACTTGCATTCCACGTTTAGGTTGCTGTGGGCCTAAACCAAAGTCTGATCCTTGGCGGCAGCCTGATGCCCTGGTAGCTTGCGCAGAAACAAAGGGGTGTCCAATGTCGGGCAGTGACGGCGCTCTTTCAAGGCGGTGCATGGCTCGAGGTAGGACAGCCTCAATATGTAGAACAGGAGCCTCTCTGAAGGAAAGGAATTTGAGCCGCACACAACCTGGGCAGTTCCAAAAGCATTTATTTTAATGTTGCAGCGTAGGCGAGTGCAGTCTTGTCTAGTCCCAATGCATTTCGGTCATGCTTCAACCTTCGTCAGGGGAGAACGCCTCGGCATCTCACGGGTGTATTCAGCACACTGATCAGCTGGGCTCTTTAAAGGTATTCGCCACCTAGTGGCCACCACGACGGGCTGACTTATTCTTGCAGGCATGCTGGTTCTTGTAGTGTGCTGATTACCTTCACGGTGTTTCCCTCTGATAGGTGATGCCGGTTTTTTCATGTGCTGCTTTTTGGAAAAGCCAGGATCCACTTGCATTCCACGTTTAGGTTGCTGTGGGCCTAAACCAAAGTCTGGTCCTTGGCGGCAGCCTGATGCCCTGGTAGCTTGCGCAGAAACAAAGGGGTGTCCAATGTCGGGCAGTGACGGCGCTCTTTCAAGGCGGTGCGTGGCTCGAGGTAGGACAGCCTCAATATGTAGAACAGGAGCCTCTCTGAAGGAAAGGAATTTGAGCCGCACACAACCTGGGCAGTTCCAAAAGCATTTATTTTAATGTTGCAGCGTAGGCGAGTGCAGTCTTGTCTAGTCCCAATGCATTTCGGTAGTGCTTCGACCTTCGTCAGGGGAGAACGCCTCGGCATCTCACGGGTGTATTCAGCACACTGATCAGCTGGGCTCTTTAAAGGTATTCGCCACCTAGTGGCCACCACGACGGGCTGACTTATTCTTGCAGGCATGCTGGTTCTTGTAGTGTGCTGATTACCTTCACGGTGTTTCCCTCTGGTAGGTGATGCCGGTTTTTTCATGTGATGCTTTTTGGAATAGCCAGGATCCACTTGCATTCCACGTTTAGGTTGCTGTGGGCCTAAACCAAAGTCTGGTCCTTGGCGGCAGCCTGATGCCCTGGTAGCTTGCGCAGAAACAAAGGGGTGTCCAATGTCGGGCAGTGACGGCGCTCTTTCAAGGCGGTGCGTGGCTCGAGGTAGGACAGCCTCAATATGTAGAACAGGAGCCTCTCTGAAGGAAAGGAATTTGAGCCGCACACAACCTGGGCAGTTCCAAAAGCATTTATTTTAATGTTGCAGCGTAGGCGAGTGCAGTCTTGTCTAGTCCCAATGCATTTCGGTCGTGCTTCGACCTTCGTCAGGGGAGAACGCCTCGGCATCTCACGGGTGTATTCAGCACACTGATCAGCTGGGCTCTTTAAAGGTATTTGCCACCTAGTGGCCACCACGACGGGCTGACTTATTCTTGCAGGCATGCTGGTTCTTGTAGTGTGCTGATTACCTTCACGGTGTTTCCCTCTGGTAGGTGATGCCGGTTTTTTCATGTGCTGCTTTTTGGAATAGCCAGGATCCACTTGCATTCCACGTTTAGGTTGCTGTGGGCCTAAACCAAAGTCTGGTCCTTGGCGGCAGCCTGATGCCCTGGTAGCTTGCGCAGAAACAAAGGGGTGTCCAATGTCGGGCAGTGACGGCGCTCTTTCAAGGCGGTGCGTGGCTCGAGGTAGGACAGCCTCAATATGTAGAACAGGAGCCTCTCTGAAGGAAAGGAATTTGAGCGGCACACAGCCTGGGCAGTTCCAAAAGCATTTATTTTAATGTTGCAGCGTAGGCGAGTGCAGTCTTGTCTAGTCCCAATGCATTTCGGTCGTGCTTCGACCTTCGTCAGGGGAGAACGCCTCGGCATCTCACGGGTGTATTCAGCACACTGATCAGCTGGGCTCTTTAAAGGTATTCGCCACCTAGTGGCCACCACGACGGGCTGACTTATTCTTGCAGGCATGCTGGTTCTTGTAGTGTGCTGATTACCTTCACGGTGTTTCCCTCTGGTAGGTGATGCCGGTTTTTTCATGTGCTGCTTTTTGGAATAGCCAGGATCCACTTGCATTCCACGTTTAGGTTGCTGTGGGCCTAAACCAAAGTCTGGTCCTTGGCGGCAGCCTGATGACCTGGTAGCTTGTGCAGAAACAAAGGGGTGTCCAATGTCGGGCAGTGACGGCGTTCTTTCAAGGCGGTGCGTGGCTCGAGGTAGGGCAGCCTCAATATGTAGAACAGGAGCCTCTCTGAAGGAAAGGAATTTGAGCCGCACACAACCTGGGCAGTTCCAAAAGCATTTATTTTAATGTTGCAGCGTAGGCGAGTGCAGTCTTGTCTAGTCCCAATGCATTTCGGTCGTGCTTCGACCTTCGTCAGGGGAGAACGCCTCGGCATCTCACGGGTGTATTCAGCACACTGATCAGCTGGGCTCTTTAAAGGTATTCGCCACCTAGTGGCCACCACGACGGGCTGACTTATTCTTGCAGGCATGCTGGTTCTTGTAGTGTGCTGATTACCTTCACGGTGTTTCCCTCTGGTAGGTGATGCCGGCTTTTCATGTGCTGCTTTTTGGAATAGCCAGGATCCACTTGCATTCCACGTTTAGGTTGCTGTGGGCCTAAACCAAAGTCTGGTCCTTGGCGGCAGCCTGATGCCCTGGTAGCTTGCGCAGAAACAAAGGGGTGTCCAATGTCGGACAGTGACGGCGCTCTTTCAAGGCGGTGCGTGGCTCGAGGTAGGACAGCCTCAATATGTAGAACAGGAGCCTCTCTGAAGGAGAGGAATTTGAGCCGCAAACAATCTGGGCAGTTCCAAAAGCATTTATTTTAATGTTGCAGCGTAGGCGAGTGTAGTCTTGTCTAGTCCCAATGCATTTCGGTCGTGCTTCGACCTTCGTCAGGGGAGAACGCCTCGGCATCTCACGGGTGTATTCAGCACACTGATCAGCTGGGCTCTTTAAAGGTATTCGCCACCTAGTGGCCGCCACGACAGGCTGACTTATTCTTGCAGGCATGCTGGTTCTTGTAGTGTGCTGATTACCTTCACGGTGTTTCCCTCTGGTAGGTGATGCCGGTTTTTTCATGTGCTGCTTTTTGGAATAGCCAGGATCCACTTGCATTCCACGTTTAGGTTGCTGTGGGCCTAAACCAAAGTCTGGTTTTTGGCGGCAGCCTGATGCCCTGGTAGCTTGCGCAGAAACAAAGGGGTGTCCAATGTCGGGCAGTGACGGCGCTCTTTCAAGGCGGTGCGTGGCTCGAGGTAGGACAGCCTCAATATGTAGAACAGGAGCCTCTCTGAAGGAAAGGAATTTGAGCCGCACACAACCTGGGCAGTTCCAAAAGCATTTATTTTAATGTTGCAGCGTAGGCGAGTGCAGTCTTGTCTAGTCCCAATGCATTTCGGTCGTGCTTCGACCTTCGTCAGGGGAGAACGCCTCGGCATCTCACGGGTGTATTCAGCACACTGATCAGCTGGGCTCTTTAAAGGTATTCGCCACTTAGTGGCCACCACGACGGGCTGACTTTTCTTGCAGGCATGCTGGTTCTTGTAGTGTGCTGATTACCTTCACGGTGTTTCCCTCTGGTAGGTGATGCCGGTTTTTTCATGTGCTGCTTTTGGAATAGCCAGGATCCACTTGCATTCCACGTTTAGGTTGCTGTGGGCCTAAACCAAAGTCTGGTCCTTGGCGGCAGCCTGATGCCCTGGTAGCTTGCGCAGAAACAAAGGGGTGTCCAATGTCGGGCAGTGACGGCGCTCTTTCAAGGCGGTGCGTGGCTCGAGGTAGGACAGCCTCAATATGTAGAACAGGAGCCTCTCTGAAGGAAAGGAATTTGAGCCGCACACAACCTGGGCAGTTCCAAAAGCATTTATTTTAATGTTGCAGCGTAGGCGAGTGCAGTCTTGTCTAGTCCCAATGCATTTCGGTCGTGCTTCGACCTTCGTCAGGGGTGAACGCCTCGGCATCTCACGGATGTATTCAGCACACTGATCAGCTGGGCTCTTTAAAGGTATTCGCCACCTAGTGGCCACCACGACGGGCTGACTTATTCTTGCAGGCATGCTGGTTCTTGTAGTGTGCTGATTACCTTCACGGTGTTTCCCTCTGGTAGGTGATGCCGGTTTTTTCATGTGCTGCTTTTTGGAATAGCCAGGATCCACTTGCATTCCACGTTTAGGTTGCTGTGGGCCTAAACCAAAGTCTGGTCCTTGGCGGCAGCCTGATGCCCTGGTAGCTTGCGCAGAAACAAAGGGGTGTCCAATGTCGGGCAGTGACGGCGCTCTTTCAAGGCGGTGCGTGGCTCGAGGTAGGACAGCCTCAATATGTAGAACAGGAGCCTCTCTGAAGGAAAGGAATTTGAGCCGCACACAACCTGGGCAGTTCCAAAAGCATTTATTTTAATGTTGCAGCGTAGGCGAGTGCAGTCTTGTCTAGTCCCAATGCATTTCGGTCGTGCTTCGACCTTCGTCAGGGGAGAACGCCTCGGCATCTCACGGGTGTATTCAGCACACTGATCAGCTGGGCTCTTTAAAGGTATTCGCCACCTAGTGGCCACCACGACGGGCTGACTTATTCTTGCAGGCATGCTGGTTCTTGTAGTGTGCTGATTACCTTCACGGTGTTTCCCTCTGGTAGGTGATGCCAGTTTTTTCATGTGCTGCTTTTTGGAATAGCCAGGATCCACTTGCATTCCACGTTTAGGTTGCTGTGGGCCTAAACCAAAGTCTGGTCCTTGGCGGCAGCCTGATGACCTGGTAGCTTGCGCAGAAACAAAGGGGTGTCCAATGTCGGGCAGTGACGGCGCTCTTTCAAGGCGGTGCGTGGCTCGAGGTAGGACAGCCTCAATATGTAGAACAGGAGCCTCTCTGAAGGAAAGGAATTTGAGCCGCACACAACCTGGGCAGTTCCAAAAGCATTTATTTTAAAAATATTATTATAAAATTATAAATATATATATATATATATAAATATATATTAAACAACAGCTCCTAGGGACTGACAAGGATTTGGAAAGAGCTACCTAAATGCCAATATCATACAATATAACTGTCTCGCTTATTTTCATTCTAAACAATACTTTGGGGGATATGTACAAGGAAGTGGTGGAGAGAGGTGTTAGCCTTCCTGGCTTAACGCCTCTCTCCTCCACTTCTGAAACACAAGGCTTCACCATATTTACTAAGTATGGGCGAATTGTGCGAATTCGCAGTACGCGAATTCGCGCAAAAGCGTGCTCGCGGTTCGCAAAATATGCGAACTTTCGTGAGATTACGGATTTTTATTTTTTGCGAGTTTGCAGGATTTTTTTCACTGCGGCTACCGTGAAGTTACCCATGCGGTCGTATATAGGCGCGGCCATCTTGTTTTTCACTGTTCGCGTTGCGTATTTCCGTTTCCGGTCGCGAGTTGCATGCTCGCGTTGCACATTTCCTGTTCCGGGTCGCAGTTGCGTGTTTGCGTTCATTTTTGCGTGCTCGCGAGGAAAATATCACGCAAATTTACCCACGCGGTTGCAATGGGCGCGGCCATCTTGTTTTTCATTCATTGCTATGGTTCTTGGCATGCCTTTTCTATCCTGCCTCAATCTCTGTAATACTTTGTTTATTTGAACTTTTTTTAATCTGTTTTACTCATTATCTATCTCTCTATTTTTGCACATCTATATTTTGTGTTTTTTTTAACTTTTCGTTACTTTAATAACTACTTTTTTTTAACTCTCTCTTTTCTTTTCTTTACTTTTTCCCTATTCTTTCCTATTTTTCCTTTGCTTTAACCCAGGACCTTGGCAAAGGGAGCCGGCAAGAACTCCAAGGGGAAGAGTCCCGCACCTCGCAGCTGGCTCCCTTGCGGGCGTTTAAGGGGGGCGTCTGTAAGTCCCAGGGAGATCTTCAGCATGGTGGAGGTGGCCACACTTGTCTTCTTTGTGCAGCGCCACCTCCCCAAGACCATTGCAGCAGGCGGAAGGCCCGGTACCGGGTACGGCCTCCGAGAGCATCGCCAGCTATGGAGTAAGGTATCGGGAGTCAGGGGTCCGGCGCACCTACAACCAGGTGATGCACCGGTGGTCTGACATACTGGACCAGGAACAAGACCTGCTCGACCTGCTTGGCGTCGAGATCCCTGGGCTTGGTGAGTACCAGTAGCTACTTAATAACTACTTTGTTTTCTTCTGCTCTGTGTTATATTGCAAATATATGTTTTTTTCGAAGAACAAGAATGGTGCCGATTACATTGCAGGTAAATTATGTTTCAAAAGCTTCTGTGATTGCAGGTGCTCGCCTGCTCAGTGGCGGTGCTACTATGCTTACTTTTTTCAATTTTGTGCTCATTTTGCATGAGTGATTATGTATGAGTGTACTTTACAGAACTGCGTAATGCTAGAGACTAGAGACTCAAGTCTAGTCCTTCCTTTGTACTCCTGCCACTAAGAAAAGATAGTGGTGGTGGATTGATAGGTTGAGTATATTATGACTTGTTATTTAGTAGGAATTTTTTTAATGGTCTGCAATCATGACAAACTGTGTCTGTCACTTCGCATGCTGCTGAGTGCTGCCAGTCCTAGTAGTACCTTTTTGTAGTTGGTTTAGTGAGTAACATAACTTTCCAAGTAGATGGTCCGCGAATCCAGCAATACTAATATTCTAGTAGACCACATCAGACAGGTCAATAAATTTAGTGCAATTGTTGTTTATTTCCCCGAAATAATTTGTTATTGGTTTTTTGAAATGTTTGATTTTGTTGACAACAATCATCCATGTTTGTGTCTTTCTTTCATGTACCTCAGCAACTCCCAGGGGCAAGAGGACGGATGTAGCGGCGCCGGCGGAGCAGGAAAGCCAGGATCGGTCCACCGAGGGCTCTTCTGCTAGCCCCAGTAAGTTTTCCTGTTAATAATAATAATTATACTTCCCTAACTTTTACTGCACCTATGTATTCCAAACGTTCATCATAATTCTATTTTTTCCTAAATCGTCTTTGATCTTCTTGTAGACTGTTTCTAAATTCTTATCCTGCCTCTACTATGACTCTCTGTGCTACTACTATTTATTATTATTAGTCTGTCTGTGTAGCTAGCTAAGCTTGCACAGTTGGCAAAAGGTGTTAAACAAAACTCCTATTCAGCAATAGCTCTAGGCACTGAGTGCAGTCCTCAGGGTTGTCCATAATGTCTATTGAAGTCTTCTTAATGTTTATGCTTTGACAATTCCCAACAATAAAATTTCAAAGGCCACCAAGAATAAGGTACTAGTTTACTTTTTGATTGGATAGGAGGACATACTACTACTGTTGCAGGGACTATTCTGCACATACAGAACTATGGACAAGAAATAGGGCATTGGTGATAATAGGCGCAGTTAGACTTTCCACATACCTCCGTCATAACAGAAGTTTAACCCCTAATCACCTTACTGACTAGCTAGTGTGTCAGAGTCATTCTTTAGCTCCCAAATGCAGCGATGATCCCCAATGATTATACAACCCAGAACATAAGACTAAGGAGTCAGAGTCCGACCTCTCAGAGTCACGGAATCATGCTTGCAAATTGCAAACCCTTTTGCTCACTCACTCATGACCAAAAACCACAGAGTCTATGTAAGTTTTAAAGCTTTATTAAAAGTAAAACAACTAGCTCTGTGTGTACTCTGTATATTAATTTTCAATTGTGCATTATATAAAAACATTTATTAAAATCAACTTAATAGAAGAGAAACGGTGAACTCATGAGAACTGAACAGTGGCTGGTTTACACATTAATTGTGGGAAACCCCTCACCTGGTTGGAACTTAAAGTCCTGGTGGTGATGATGATGAGTAACATATTGCTCTTGTTCATAGAGGGGAATCTTCTATCTGTTATGAGAAAAATGGTGCGTGTTAAAAAGCAAGCATTCATCAGTTGTGCCAAAAAGTGCAACATGTTATGGCTAAGCATAAATAAAAACACCCTCCCCTTCCGAAAGGGGAATTTTTAGTTTAGACTAGAGAGTCACAAATAATTTAATTTGTTTACGTAGTAACATTTTTTTCATTCCTAGACAAAATAGGGAATGGTGTATATGGCATCTAAAAATATGAAATGTTTTTTGTAGGCGGAACACCATCGGCACAAACAACCACCAGTGCCGGGGCCAGCGCAGAGGTGGTCACTCCAGGGGCCGATGCGGTGCCATCAGTGCCAGCAGGAACTGCTGTGGGGGATGCCTCAGTAGCGGCGGGCAGTGGTAAGCTATTATATTCCTTACTTATTGAGATTGCAGAGTAGGCTCACTGCAGGGGTGTATGTTGTACAGTACAAGTACACTTTACTGTTAAGAAGACTTACAAATTTAGAACTACGTTTTTATCAACCAGGTAGTAGACAGTCACCCTTGACTTTGCATTAGCAATAGCATTAGCGGCGCAAGTTGACGAGTAACCAATGGCCTCCTCTAATTTGACTTCAACTCAGCTGTGAACGTTTTATCGAGAAGCTAAGTCAGATCAGAGATGAACTTGATGGATGGGATGAACGAAAAGGGAAAGAAGGGTGTAAGGAAGGAGGAAGGACGAGCGAGTTAAATTAATGACTGGCAAAGAATGATATGTGGTTTTGAATGCAGGCAGAGGTGGCTGGTAGGAATCTGGTGCATGGCCGGTTGAAGCAAGGATGGGTGGAAGGAGAAAGAAAAGAGGACTGCCTGGGTGGGTGAAACAGAAACTGTATGTGTGCGTAATATATCCTTTGGGTCAAATTCAAATGCAAGTCAAGCACGGATGCATGGGTGGTGGTTTACAAAATAAAATAAAAAGGGTGTTCGTCAGTGAGAAAAAGTAAGGTTTGTCCAGTTGAGACATTAAGAAGAATGATTGACATTTACTTTGAATGGATGGATGCCTGGATGGTATCTTCCTCATAGATAGCATAGGTGTATGTAGAGTAGACAGAGTAGACGGTCACTGGATGAAGAGTGTTAGTTTGAAGAGCATGTAACACCGCACATCCGTGCCAGAGTAGCAAAGCCAAGGAAAGTAGAAGTTGTAATTTTTCAGAATACTCCCTTGACTAACAGTAGTTTGCAAGCACTGCATATATTGTGTATCTATATTGTATAGTTCACATTATCATTTCAAGTCACAAGTGCCTTCCTCCGGCGATTACGGGGACCACTCATTACCTATGTAAATACATTTTTTCAACTCTGTCATTCATGTGTGGTCTATCTGTGTTCACTCAATCAATACAAACAAAGCACCTAAAGTCATCCCTTATATAAGCAAATATCATGTGAAGGGATATATGATCATATTACCTTCTTCATTTTCCTTTTGTAGTAGTCAGGGGCAGGGCAGGGTGAAAGTTACATTTATTGAGCAGTAGCCCTTGTTGCAACAGAGTATGGACAGTGCCACCAGTAATAGAAAAGTAAGAGCTTCCCCACCTGCATGTACTGGTAACAGTAAAGCGAGTCTGCGCCATCATGGCTTGCGTCTGTTTTTCTTGGGTGCAAGCTGACTGCGCTGGCATTATGCCGGCTTCCACAAGTTTACATACTAATTTCGCTAACCAAGAGAGAAGAAGAAGACTAGTGTACTGTCTGAGTCTAATGTAGTGAGTCCATAGTGCTAGTAGAATTCCTGAAACTCCCACTAATGTAAGAGCAGAGGCCGACGAAGAGGGAGGTTAGATAGATACATGCCACAAATGTTATGTACTGTGCTTGCAAGTTGCTAGTGCTACTGTGACACAACTTTCTGTTGAATTATTTTGTGTTAATCTTAAAGAGTATTGGTTACAGTATTTTTTTCTTTCTTCATATAGATACTCCTTCTAAACCATTGAGGAAGGAGTTGGCTATCCGGGCCAGGTGCCGGAAGCTGGAGGCAATTGTCGCCGAATATCGGCAGCTGGTGGCTCAGGAGGAGGAGGAGTCAACAACAACAGCTGCATCCTCCTCCACTGCCCCTGGGTCATCCAGCCAGCGCAATCCTCCAGCGGTACGGCGCCATGGTCCGGCAGCCACCCACCACCGCCGAGCAGCTCAAACAACAGCTGCCCCCCACAGTACCTGCAAGGCGCATGTACACCGCCTAACCCTGCGAGTGGCCTACCTTGAGCAGGAGGTGGAGAGGCAGAAAGTCCTGCTCAAGGCCCTCCGGAGAGAACTGCGGGACCACCTGGCCACAGGACACCGCCGGCCAAAGTAGAGACTGTCCCTTGCCCCTATTTTAAAGACTTTTGGGGGAGGAATTGGGCATTGGGGTTTTTGAACTTTTGGGGACATTTATTTCATGGACATTGGTTGGGGTTAGGGAGGGGGCTGGGTCGGGTCTTGTGGGATAGTTTATTTTTGTTAGGGTCTAAATAAATATTTGTTTTCCACTTAAACATAGCATACGTGTTTTTACTGTTTTGTGGGGGAGGCAGGGGGGGTTAACAGTACGTTTCTTTTCCTGAAACATAACTGGCTGGTTGATTCAAATTGTCTAAGTAATCGCCCAAATTTGAACAAAAGTGCCACTGACAGAGTTAGTGAATTCAATTTTCCTACTACTTTACTAGTACTACCGTCAGTCTCTCCTCTCCTCCTACTCCATTATTCTTCCTCCCCAAAAATGCTTATCTTACCTGTGATTTGTGTTTTAGATTAGGGCTAGGCACAGGGCTGGCTGCATGGCAAATGGCGATTACGGTTGGCTATGGTATCCTGGACGGATGAAATGGCATTGTTGTGGTGGTAGTAGTAGTGGTACACACTGGCAGTAGCAGCATATGAAACAAGCATTTGCAATGCAATAGGTCTCGCATTTACGCGAGTTTGATCTATTGGCATTGTTAATGACAATGGCTTTTATTTATGGTTCAAAAACCAATACGTAAATAAAAGCAATGTTATTTACAATAAAAGTAGCTCAAATTCTCGCAAATGCGAGACCTATTGCATTGCAAATGCTTGTTTTAATAACTTTAACCATGCTGCGGTGGAGCGGGGCTAAAAAAACATTGGCATAGCTGATAGGTCAGGAAGCCGAGAGCTATTGCCTTTACCAACACTATTTTAACCTAAATCACTGCACCCGTTTTATACATAATCTTGTTCACTAGTCTTACCTTTGTTTTATTATTTTGTTGTTTACACCCTCCCCCCCCACCTAATTTAACTACCTGGTAAGTTTTGAATCACAAGGTAATTGACCCGAGAAGACACATGTGCAGGCAGGAGTGCACTCTTCCATGTTGGTTCAGATCACAGGGACACGTTTAGCATCACAGTGGGGCATTTTCACAAGCAGCCGTCCGGGGAGAGGCTGGCACAGACAGACAGACAGCCCTTCAAGCAGAGGGTTGTTAATGTGGCAGTGTGAGTGTCTTGGCTTCTGTGCCACCTGTAAATCACACGGCCGCATTTATTGACAAGCAGGCTGGCACAGAGGGAGGGAGGTGGCATGAGGCACTTTGTGTATGGCTGTAAATGTGCGTTTGTGGCTTCTGTGTCACCTGTAAATATCAATGTGTCCACGTTTAGAAATGTGTCCGTTCGGACCTTTGCCCACGCATGCTCTGCCTTCTCTCGGCTTAACACATGCTTTGGAATGATTCCCATGTGCCCTCCTCGGGTTCGGGGGTACCCCCGCCACTGTCGGGCGCCATGTCGCCGGGTGGGCATAAAGCCCCCCGACAGGCTGCACCGTGCACTCACAGGACAAGAGCTCACACGGGCATCTTTACCACCCTCCACTCGGGTCAATGACGTCCATCCAGATGTCAGCTGATGGCGTGGGCGTCCCCTGGAGAGCAGCCGTGCCACCCCCCCCCACCCCCCTTTTAGGCATGGGCCGGGTGAAAACACCCCCATCGGGCAGAGAGGAGGCATCTTGAACCCCGTTAACTCTGAACTCCCTGCCCCCGTCGATTAGAAAGACACCCCACAGGAAGGCTTGAGAGAGACTTCACCACATTCTTTTTATCTGTAATGTATAACTGCACCGTATATATAAAATGTTCCCTAATAAAATCACTTGTAATTTAAAAACAAGCACAGAGAGGAAGGGGTGAAGGGAAGAGAGCTTGAAAAGAAGGACTAGAGGGAGCATGACGGTGGAAAGGAGCAATGCAGAGGCGAGGGGGCTGGATAGATAGAAAGAGGGTGAGCGGCACGGTGAAAGAGGAAGAGAGTGCGGTAGAGAGCAAGAGAGGGGACTCGAGCGGTAGGTGGAGGGCGATAGATGCGAGGGAAACAGCGTGAGGGGGGAGAGGGGAACAGCGATAGAAAGGGAGAAGAGAGAGAGAGACAGCGGATAGGGAGGGAGAAGAAACTAATGGGCATGAGCGCGAGAGGCATGGATAGGCAGAGGGGCAGGGGAAGCGAGCAGAGGCTGGCAGGTGAGTGGAAAGACGGGACAAGCCATGTGTGTGTGTGTGTATGTGTGGGGGGGGGTTAATAGGGCAGCATGGCACCGAGTTGGAACCGGAGCCGCTGCTTTTCCGTTTTATTTTGCTAATCTTCACCCGCCTGCTCCGTTTTTTTTTATTTTGCTCATGCTGGTCTGCTTGTGAATTATTTGCAGACCTTGGGAGCTGGGAGACAGCCAAAGCCCGTGGGAGCCGAGCGAGTTAAGGAGGAGAAAAAAGGGAGAGGCTATGAACACCTCTGCAAAGACACCTTCCGGCTGGTAGAAGACCTCCTCCCCTCCCCCCTTCGGACGAGACCCGTGCAGAGCAGACGCCGGACAAAATGTTACATGTGTGCATGCAGTCGACGGCACCCGCACATTGTGGGCTCGGCATTTCTGTGCAGCCTCCTCCTCCCCCCGGAGCTGCAATCACTGACAGGACTGCACAAGCGGAAGGCGGCTCGGGCGCAGCACGTCTTCTGGATGGAAGACGTGCGCGTTTACAGAGCTGAGTCGGCTCGTGCACAGGCCAGTAGCGGCTCGTGCACAGCCCTAGCTCCCTTGCCAGTTAGCACGGTGACTATAGAACTCCCTGGCGGGAGCGCTTCGCGCTCCAACGCCAGCTCGCCCTAAAAAAGGAAATGAGACATTGAGTGGCCTAAGAGGAGCATTAGAACAGTACGATAGTTCAGTACACAAGAACAGTGCCATAAATTGTAGCCTAAGCAAAGCTAAAGTATTCAATCAAAAGTTAACTACTAGTTGTGTGGATTATGGCTACTCCAAGAACTAGTACTAAAGGACATAGCAGCGTACGCTTTAGTCATGTGTAGGAGGATGTTGTTGATGGTGAATCCACTTGATGGCGGACATGAAATTCTGAATTGATTTGCAAATACTTATGGGTGTGTGTCAAGCAGAATAAGAGTATATCCTTGAATTCCTTGACCTGCCTTGAATTTGATTTTCTGTTGCTTTTGACTTTATCCTCCCCAGCAAGCGTGTGGAATTATACTTGTGATTTAGTCACACCTCAACAAAAACCACACAGCCCGGGGCAAGAGGGTTAGGGTTTGAAAAATGGATGGGAATGGGGGTTTTTGGGAAGGTTTTTTGGAGAGAGAAAAAAAACCACAGTACGCATGGACAAACAACAAATGATGAAAAACAAATCTTTGGATACGAAGATATCCATAAATCTTTTAAGGGACATAAAGGAAGTGCATGTATGAAGTTTGCTAAATGGATGGTTAGGTTACTGAAAAGTAGTACTTACTACAAATTACTAACGAGTACTAAACAATTATACAGTACAGGGCTGCAGTAATTACGCAATTTTACTTGCCTATCTGCCCTCAGAGAGAATAAACACTTAGTAGTACATTACATAAGTTTTAAAAATAGCAAAGAAACTTATCAAATAGCAGTAGGGATGAATTTGAAGCAGAGACCAAACGCACAGAGTCGCACTCATAGAAGTTCACAACATTAACATTATGTAACAGATAAGGACAAGTAAAGTGGATACTGTAACTGTATGTTGTAGTTGTCCTGGTCAAATTGGGAAGTTGCATGCATCCAGCCATTCCTCTTATTCGCGGTACTCCCCCATTCCATCGGGCGCTCCGTCGATCAATCTTGGTGACCACACTGTCTACTGCCTGCCTGGTGGATGCGGAATTGCGGATTGCTATGGTAAGCCTGAGTTAATGTTTTTCCCATCGCACAGGGTAAGTGCCAGCCTGTAATTGTCGATGGAAAAACAGACAGGGATATTAAAACAACCTGGAGGAAAAATATAAGGTACAGCGTGTTGTGCAAAAATAACACTTTCACTTTCAAGGTGACAGTATTACATACATGCATCATTTCTAAAGTGCCTACTCTGAGTCTCTATTTCCATGATAATAATTAGCACACAGCAGGCCAGGGCCATGCAGACGGTCAAGGCAGGCACCACTGAGTGAACCAACCTCCATGTAGCATACCTCTTTGACACAGACAGACAAAGCAGATCTAATTTTATACAGCAAGCCACATAGCCGCAATTTTACATGAACCTCTGTCTGGACTCTGGCATAACACTACACTGTCTCGACCACTCCATACCATGACTAGACAGACATATAGTTCTGCTGTGGTTGTTGTTGACTTGTTTACCTGTTTTCCACTCACGCAATGACCATAGTTCTTCCATAAATCGATGATAATGATCCATCCATCCCAGTGAGTGTCTGTGAAGATATTATGTAACTTTGGTCATCATGACTCATCATCATCATGGTGTTGGCAAACTCAATGTTGTTCATGCATTCACAGTCTACTACACACAGTGAGTCCAAGGACATTTTCCATATTAAAAAATGTGCCCCATAGTGCCCCCTGCAGTAGAAGTACAATTTGTATTAAACAAGGTAAACAGAGTAGACTTGAGTTACATTCAGTGTGTAAACGATTAAATAATAACAGAACACATAGGATTCATTTCATCCACAACAAACAAAGAGCAATTGCTTTCATCAGAGCCAGACAGCCAGTGTTGTCCACTGCATGCCATCTCATCATTCATTACCTGTTCCACTTTTTGTCAGCATCTTATTCTTAAGTGAAAGGCCACAGGGCAGCCTCTCGTGTCAATTTCAGAAGTAACAGTCAGCATAGTCAGTCATTCCAGTCCAACTTCTTTTGAGGGGACTCGTCTACTAAGCGACAGTTTCTTGATTCTGCGTAATCCGGATATCGGCCTTGAGGGAAATGGATAGGGGGAGTCTGGAGGAGGAGGATAGAGGAGCATGACTGAGTTGTGAACTTGTGAACTTCAGGAATGCAGACAGTGGCACCTTCAATATGGAAATAAGACAAAGACAGTGCTGCTGATGGATTTGTTGTGATTAAAGTTTTGATTTACTAAAAGTTGCAAAACAAAGATAGACACACAGAACTAAAAGTAAATAAGGACGGAAGAAGTGGACCTCGACGCCGGATGGCCTGCTGCTTCAGTAGTACTTGTGGTGGTTCCTTCAATTTCCTGCCGCTCTTTTTCCAACTGAGTGGCTGACAGAGCTAGCCAATGTTTGTACTTGGAAACATCTGCTTCAGAAAAAGGAATGAATGTATTGCTGGCCAGTGCCTTTTTGTACCGTGGTTTCAGAATAGTGGCACAAATGTAATGTTGTTCTGAATGTATTGCTTTAATCCTTGCATTGTCAACTAGGCGGCTTAATAAGCTCTCCGCCAGCTGTTATGCGTCTTGTTTTTCAGCATCAACTCGGAACGTTGAAGACACCGCCTTCAGTTGGTGCTCTAGCATGAGCAACAATGGGATACCTTTGCCCAAAGTACAGTGTACAGGCGTGAAGACCTCGAAAGGACGTAGCATGTCTGTCAGGCTTTTAACTAGGTCCCATTCCTCCACCTCTAGCCTCATGTCTTTCATAGAAGCACCCCGTGCCTGAAAGACATACTCATTGATTACCAAGTACTGCCCAAACAGATGCTCAAGCATGTAGAAGGTTGAGTTCCAACGTGTTGCCATCTCCTGGATGAGTCCTCTGACTGGCACTCTACGGTCACGTTTAATGATCCTTAGCTGCTTCCGGGCCTTAAAATAATGGCTGAAATGTGTGCAGATTCTTCACCAGGTGGTCAATAACTTGCTGACTGTGTTTTCTTTTTTCAAGAAATCTTGAACAATAATGTTAATGCTGTGCGCCAAAGACGGCACTCTGAAATAGCCACCATCAGCCATGGCATTAACTATAATACTGCCATTATCCATGGAAACATTACCAATCATGCGCCTTCTTGGCTGCAGCCATTCAAAGACCTTACTGTTAAACTCCTCCAAAATGTTGACTGCAGTATGAGATTTCTCCATGGCAAGCATGGCTACTGTTGCATGTTTCCGAATAGCTTCAAAAAATTGTGACACTGTCAATACCTGCAGCTATCTTCTCTCTAACCCCCGCAAAAGAGACCCAGTGTGCAGTGATGCACATTTAATAAACGGCTTGGCAACTGGTCCACATATCTGTTGTTAGGTGGATAGTGTGAACAGCCCTCTTCTGCAAAGCTGCCCCAATCATGTCCAGCACAACCTAATGTAGTGCTGGAACCGCAACTCTGGCAAAATAGGACCGGCTAGGAACCTTCCGCAGACTGTTGCCACAAATTCTAGAAAACCCACCCCTTCCACGAAAGAAAAAGGGAGAAGGTCCAGCGCTAACAAATTAGCCAGCATTGCATTATACAGATGTGCAGTTGGGTGGTTGCGTTCCAATGGTGCCTTCGACCAAAACCTGCTTTTAATGGTGGTCTGTACCATTTTCATATGTGATGATGATCCAGACTTCTTCAACCCAGTTAGGCTCATTGATGTACTTTTTCGCATTGGTGTCTCTACCAGACTCTTACTGTGCCACCTAGATGTTGCTGGGGTAGAGGGTGTGGGTGCCACCACTGCAGTGCTGCTGCCAGGGGTACTGTGTGTACCAGAAAAAATTTCTCTAGCTTCTTTACCTCCCACCTGCACGATCAGCTCCTCGTCATCAGATGCATTATCAATGGCTACATTTGGATTTCTACTTTTGGCTTTCCAGATGTTACTTAGGTGCGCCTCCCACTGGATGCTGTGGTGCTTTTGGAGATGACCTCTCTGGCCTTCGGTACCATAGTTGGTACCAAGCTTACCTCGACTAACTACTTGTTTACAAATCGAAAAAATAACTTGGTTTTCCGCCTTTTTGCTAATACTACAGAAGTCCCAAACTGGGGAGTTGAGATATCTGATGGTGGGGGAGTTGCCACTTTCAATGCCCGATGAAGTGGAGGATGGGCGTGGCGGAATTAGACTATGTTGTGCACTTACAGCACCACTACTTGAGGTAATGGAGGTCGAGCTGGATGGAGGTCCCTGCCGGCCCTTCTGAAGAAAAAATATGGAAGCTGTAAGTCGTGTTGGTGTAGTAGTCACCTGTGTTGGTGGTGGTACCAGAGCCATCCCGCCCATATCCTGTGCAGCATTTCGGGATAGGGTAAAAATGTCTGTCTGCTGCATGCCCGCTGGGGCTGGAGTGACGACTGTGATGACTGGGTCGTCATCGTCAGACTCTTCATCAGCAGCAGAATACACCACTTCTACTTCTTCTTCGTCATCACCCATAACTGAAAGCCTTGTGGGAACCTTCCTTTTCCCTAGCTGTGTCGGCTCATGGCGTGCCTCCTTCTCAGACTGAATGGGTGCCAATCAAGATCTAGATCATCAGAAGGAAGGGGGCTTGAGGAAGAAGTTGTACTAGCCCTCCTTTTCCTTGCTGGGGATCTGGAAGACAATGGATCATCAGGAGTGGCTTGCTCGGCTGATACCTCCGCATGAATCTCGATTTCCTGATGTGCCGCTACTTCTGGAGGAACAAGCATTGTGGGAAGTTGTGCCTCTCCTTGTGCCTCACCTTGTGCCTCTCCTTGCGCCTCTCCTTGCACCTCTCTTTGCGCCTCTCCTTGGGCCTCTCCTTGCGCCTTTCCTTGCGCCTCTCCTTGGACTCTCCTTGTTGCACCTTTGGTTGTCGTTGCGGCTGTGGTTGAACACTCGTCAGATGAGTTACACCCTGCGTTGATTGGATGCTACTTTGCAATGAGCCAACGCCAACATCACTGGTTGATGGTGAAAGAGCAATTAAAGTGGCTGCCTCTGCGGCACTCATGGGCTTGGGCCTAACTTGGCGTGGTGGCACTGAGACCAATGAAGCGGAGGTGCTGCTCTCAGCTGGGTCCCCGGTGGACACCGCTGCTGCAGGCTTAGTTTTTTTCCCCAAAAAAAGTGATGGTCGGCACACCAGTCTCCTTGGTAAGTGGCGCCACTTGCTTCTTCTGCTCCTTCTTACTGGCAGTGGCACTGGCAACTTTCTTGGTAGAGGAGCTACGGCTACCTTTCTTTGGGCCCATCTTCTTTAGATGGCAGAACAGCAGGACGCAGTTGCACGAGTTGCAAAGCTGTCTGTGGCCACACGTGACGTCACGTGACGTTGTGCACACACCGCAGCAGGACTTCTTCCTGGCACTACAACAAGTGATGATGATGAGGATGATTCCTGGTTCTCAGTCTTTGTGCACCTAAAAGCAAAGAAGCCAGAGGAACATCAGTTAAATAAATGCTGCATATGTCGTGCTTCAATTAATGCTATTGCAACTAGACATTTATTATTATTAACACAACACACCAAAAAACGGAAAGACCCAAAATAAAAATTGCAATTGTAATCAAAAATGGATGTTTAAATTAATAGAAGAGAGACCACACAGAGAGAGTTGTTTCATACACCCATTCATAACCCTAAACCTACTGGCCCGCAAGCTAGCCGGCCTATGGGAAAAACTGTGTGGCCTCAATATGCCCCCACCCACATGGCCAGGCGCTGGACTAGGCCCCAACAACACCCACAAAATTAAAATACACACAAAAATCACCTCAATCCAATGCCATCCATGCCCTAAATGACGTTTAAGTTCAAGAGACCCCACAGAAAGACTTGGTCCATGCACCACTGACTACCCCTGGGCATAATGGATGAAAGCAAGGCAGACTGGGTCCAGGCCTATGGCACAAAGCACACTGCCTGGCTTCAAAATGGTCCCTAGACCCCCACCCACATGGCCAGGCCCTGGACCAGGCCTCAAAATGGCCCCCACCCACATGGCCAGGCGCTGGACCAGGCCCCAACAACACCCAAAAAATCAAAATACACACACAAATCACCTCAATCCAATGCCATCCTTGCCCTAAATTATGTTTAAATTCAAGAGACCCCACAGAAAGACTTAGTTCATGCACCACTGACTACCCCTGGGCATAATGGATGAAAGCAAGGCAGACTGGGTGCAGGCATGTGCCACAAAGCACACTGTCTGGCTTCAAAATGGCCCCTAGACCCCCACCCACATGGCCAGGCCCAGGACCAGGCCTCAAAATGGTCCCCACCCACATGGCCAGGCGCTGGACCAGGCTCCAACAACACCTTAAAAATCGAAATACACACAAAAATCACCTCAATCTAATGCCACCCATGCCCTAAATGATGTTTACATTCAAGAGACGTTCTTTGAACTTTATTTAAATCTTCAAAAGTTCATCATATTTTAAATGTTAGAATTAAAATTCATTCCACAGAATTCAATCTCAGCAGTATTATATATGAATACACATAGAAAGCTCCAATGCATTTCAGGCTGAAAAGCCCTTCATCCGGGAGCTGTGTGTGACCGGCGAAATGTAGGGAAAGCGTGTGGAATGGGTTGGAAAGCTCTGTAGCAAACAAAGTCTGACGAGTAGAAATCTAGATGTTTCGTGAGTATTCATATATAATACTGCTGAGATTGAATTCTGTGGAATGAATTTGAATTCTAACATTTAAAACATGATGAACTTTTGAAGATTTAAATAAAGTTGGCTGTTTAACAAACATTTCTCTGGCCGCGCCCCACTAAACGGAGACTGTGCGTGGTGTCGTCAGGGAGGCGTGGCAAGGCGGCGAGTGAGAGAGTGGCGAGGAGGTGAGCCGTGAGCGGTGAGCAGGAACCGGGGCTGAGAGGGTTGAGAGCTGAGAGCCGGCGTCAAAGCCAGGCGCCGCGGAGAGCTGAGGGCCGAGGTAGCGGTGACAAAGGCTGCGCTTTGCCCTGTCCAGCCCTGCCCGAGGCTTATTGGCTCGGGCGCTTGAAGTGCTGAGTGCAGAGGCCGGTGGAGACGGTGCAGAGCGACCACCATCCGGTAAGTCGGCACAGGCTGAGGCTGAGCAGTTTGTTGAGTCGATCTGACTCTGTGCTGGGGCGTGAGGTGTGGCTGAGAGTCCCGGCAGTGTTCGGTCCTTCGCCGCTGTTGCTGCGGGGGCGCTTTCTCTCCCTATCACTATCCCCCCAAACTGCTTGCCGTTTGTTGTTGGCCGCCCGTGTGAGTACCTGCACCGCTCCCTGATCACCTCACCTCACCTGCGCACACTGAGGGCTGCTCTAGCCTGCTCTGGCCCACCCAGGTTTGCTCAGGCCCCTCCTCTTCACCCCCTTTGCCGACCTCGCGCACCTGCCTGGTCGACTGGTCAGTCCTCCCAGCTCTGGGGCTGCTCCCTCTGCTCTCTTTCTAAGTGCCTGCCTTGACCCGGGCTCCGCGGCGGCCAGCCCCACTGCCTACATAGTCCATCGGGTGAGTCGCCTAGGTCGTCAAGCTGCAACCAACACAGCGGCGCGGCCATTAGCCGACCCCCCGATAGGGCACGTGGGGAGCGGTGCGTGAGGGCTACCGCGGGTCCGTGGTCTGGGCGGGCGGGTTTAGAGGAGTGGGGGGGTGCCTCTGCGGTGTGGCTCCCGGGCGGTGAAGCCGTGAAGCCGTGATATGCTACGCCGCAGAAATTCTGAAGCCCAGCACTCCTGTGGAGGGGACGCAGCCAGCTCACCATTTAGACTGTAAGCTGGGCAGACAGCCAGCCATCCCGCTACCCAGCCAGTCAGCTAGCTAGCTAGCTAATCCCGCAGTCACTGTTTAAACCACAGATTATCCCCCGGTTTCTCTTTGAAGGCAGGATAATCAAAAAAACTCCGCTTCATCTGGCAGCTCCCCGCATTGGGAGTCCTACGCAGAACCAGTCCCTTCCTCAGTAGCTGGAACTATGAGGTCAGGGAAAGTAAGGAAGAACGCAGCAGTTCCCAAGCGGCGGAGAACCAAACAAATTGACCTAGAAGTGGAGCTCCATCAGGGCAGTCAAAACACGCCCAGAACTTCCCCAGAAACAGTAAAAATGGCAAAACCTTTGCAGATCTCCAGCAGAGACTTATACAAAGTTAGCACCACGGAAAAGTCAAAAGCCCTAAAATCCTCGAGTCTGCTCAATTACTTCAAAAAAGACCCACCAATGATTATCTTGTCACCTCAGCAGCAGCCCCTGCCCCTGGGGCCAAGGAAGCCCGGAGCTCTGGTTGATTCAGCTGAATCAAGTGCTTCCTCTTGGTGTCCGCTACCCTCCCAACCATGGGTGTCTGAACTTGAAAATTCGGCCCAACCTCCAGGAGTCTTCATCTTTGGAGGAATAACTAGCAATCAGCCCAAGGACCACGCGGGTGACGCAATTCATAATCAAAAGCTTGAACTTAATCAACAAGCCCAATTACCATTGTGTCAGCCGCCTTCTCCCTCTACAGTGGCTACAGAAGTAGCCGGCCAACTACAACCTCAGCTGGCGGGCCCCCAGCCCGAGCCAAGATCACCTTTCGATTTAACACGGCCAAGACCACCTCTCGACTTAATACAGCTGCCTGAAATTAAATCATCACTTATCAAACAAAGCCCAGGGGCGTCAATGGACCCTTCAAAATCCTCTTTTGGCCAAATAACTTATGCTCAAATTCACGGTCAAAACATCAACGCTGGCACAAACAGCAGTCAATTACTCGACCCACTCCAAAATACAATTACTCCAAAGGAGCAGTTAATTGCCCAAAGCCCCGACTTTGCCCCACACGCTTCATCGTTTGCAACTAAGATATCACCTCAAAAACAGCCAAAAAACTCCGACCCCAGCGAGCAGCTTTTAGCGGACTAATCATTCTTCTTTAAAAACACCCAAAATTCTCCCAATCCAACACCCACCAAAAATCTTCATAAAATGGAGCACACAGCGAGCAGTGTCTGGCCACAACTTCTTCAGACATTTGAACACATAGTCACTGCTCTAAATTACCACTCAGAAAAGCTAGAGATTCAGGTCGACCTTTTAAATACTCTAGCCCTATTTACATCAGGGATTGACAGCAAGCTTGATAAGTTGAATAGCCCAAACGTCCTCAAAGCTAATACAATCTGTTTGCTGTTGCTCCCCAATCATCGACTCTCTTTCCTCGCTTCCTGAACTGCTATCGGATATAATAAAGGAAGTTAAGTGTGTGAATGGAGGCTCCCCATTTACAAAACCCGGCTTGCAACAACAAAACCAGTCCGCTTCGCCTCACTATCCTGCCAACACATGGCCCATCACCAATGAAGAAACGGAGTCTTCTGACGGAACAGCTCCCTGCTCAACTCAATGCAATGGGGAGGCGATTGGCGGGCAAACACAAACCTTGCCGATGAGTGCTGAACAATCTAAACTCATGACAGAAAATGGCGGGGCTACAAGTGACTGCCTGGTTAGAGTTAATCATTCAGTCATAGGGCCGAGGGCTGGGTCAGTGCCCCTTATTGGGCCCACACTGGAAGAACCCCCAGCCCAACCCCCACCGTGCAGCAAGAGAGAACGTAAAAGCCAACGTAAAAACAGAAATAAAATCAGGGCCAGCGTTAATACGGTTCACCGGAAGCTCTTCCCCCTTTTTGAAAAAACGGCGAACAACAAGTCTCTAGGTGAGATGAGTGCTCTATCACCTTTAACGAACCCTCAAGAAGAAACACCAGGGTCTGACACCCAATATGGCAAGACAAGCGCCCCAGATATGGGTGAATCGACCATGGAACCAGTAACAGACGAGCCTAGTATAGCTACTGGAATTTCAGGGACGGAAACCAACGAAATCAACAAGGTAAAACCAACGAAGCCCACGACAAATCAAGCAAAAACTAATCTAGTGTTGGATTTAGTCCCACTCGGAGCGGCCAATGTCACACCCAGAATGACCTTTAAAAAAACAATTTATAATAAACACGTAAATTGGTCCAGTCCTACACAACACCCGCCGAAGGCCGTATATCGGCAGTCGCAACAGAAGCAAGAATTGGACGCAGGCCAGCCACCAAATGAATCACATAAGACTGATCAAACGAACGAAAACGACTCGCCCCATCATCAGCTCCTACTAGTCCCAGAATATAAATCTAAGGGCCGCGAAGACATTCTTAACAGATCAAATATATTAAAATTAGCGCTGGGCATCCCGGGGCATGAAGGCTTGGCCTCGAAGCACATCGAATCCATAGAGTTTCTTCCCCCCAGAGGCAGCCAACCATCTGAGGCAACCTTAGTGTCCTTTAAGTCGGCCTGCTGGGTGGGTGCCTTTATGGATCATAAGACCACCGTGCGAAGCTGGGGTATCAGAGTTTACCCATACACCACGCCTGGCTACCCCACCATCCTGCTACCCCAATCTCCACCACTTCAACAAGTCGTGAGCATTAGACCGGCCATCACTGCAAGACCATACTCGATCCTAAAAAATGCATCAGGACCCCAAGATCTTTGTAAAACACGACCAATAGAGGTTCCTGATACTGATCCCAGCCAAGGATGGTGGTGGCTCCCCGCGATCTTGTCAAACAAAAGTTCAGAATGAACCCCAGCGGCAGGGCATGTGGGTACAATAAATAAGCCTTTGGACGTGCGAATATGGCCAACAGTTTCTCCAATTACACACGATCATCAAGGACATGACAAATTCATATCATGTTCCTGGAACATCAGTGGGCTTCACCTCAAAATCGAGAGTCAAGAAACTCTCTCTTTCCTACGTGAGCATACAACAATAGCCCTTCAGGAAACCTGGGCAACTGATGGCCACCCCATCATCGGGTTCATTGAATTATGGAACCCAGCCCTCAGGGATAGCCCCCATGGTCATGCAATAGGCGGCCTATCAACTTATATATCCACAAATTTAAAGGGCTCAATTAAACGCCTTTCAATTAAAGAAGATTGGATTCTAGGAGTCAAAATCAATCGGTGGCGAAACCTTCGCTCTTTACTCTTTTTAAATGCATATATCAATCCAAGCTCCCGCACCAAAAAAACTCACTTGGCCCGCTTAATTGAAATCATGAGCAACCTGGCCGCTGATTATCCAACTTCGGATTGTATCGTTACAGGGGACTTCAATACCAATTTATTCCAGGGATTAACTGCGGACACCGAGGAGCCATCCCTGTATAACATCATTGAGGCCATAACTCAAACCAGACCGCTGAATCAACCCCATAGCGATCTAGGAGAGCTCTGCGTGTCGAGGCTCAATAGTGCAGGTTACTTGGTAATGAATGGTAGGTCAGCAGGGGACACCCCACCAAACTGGTCTTGGTCTAATGGTAGCAAATACTCTTACTTGGATTATACTATCTGCAATGCTGACCTTTTACACTATCTAGACATCTTCAGTATTCTTCCACGCACAGAAAGCGACCACAGGCCCCAGGTTTTCTCCTTCAATATAAGACCAGGGACTCATGAATTATCACTCCTAACCCACCAGGGAATATACTCAGAAAATCTAAAGCGCCTGAAGTGGAGCGACGATATTGGCCCGAAAATCCAACAAGTATATAAGGATTTTACAAACGACGATAATAATCTAGATGCCTCTCCGATCGGCATTTGGACGTCGCTCTGCTTCCACCTGACTAGACGCTTTCCAGCTAACACGCAGGGTCACAGTCGAACTCAGACCCGCAAGTTTGCACCATCTCTAAACACAAAATCACTCAAAAAAGCCAAGGAACGACGTGCTATGGCAACTCGTTAAATCTCCGGGCAACTGCGAAATTTTGAACAGATATCATAGAGCCCAAAAGGCTTTCAGGTCGGCGATCACCATGGACAAGCTCATTTATGAAAACCAATTTTGGTGCAAGCTGGTGTTGGAGAGCAAGAGGAAAAATGCCAGGAAATTCTGGGCTTTAAGTAATCACCCAAACCTGAGCTACTCAAGCTTCGGAAATGCAAACATTCAAGAAGCAGAATGGGCAACCTATCTTACGGACTACTTCAAGGCACAAGATCATCCAGACCCGGCAGGACAGGGCCTGCTAGTAGAATTGGGTGCTGGTCCTGATATTAAAGGGCGAATCTCTATCGATGCAATACACCGGCCTGACGACCCACAGGACAACCACAGAGATAACAAAGGCTAGACAAGATGGAGCACCTGGCCCTAATGGCCTGCCACAAAACTTGTTCAAATCAGACATAACCTTTTGGTTTGGATTTCTAACTAACTTTGTTAACTACGCACTGAGAACTGCAACAATCCCAGACTCGTGGCGGGGTGCAATTATTCATCCGATTTATAAATCAGGTTCGCGTGCTGCCCCCCAGAACTAGACTTATAGCCCTGTAGGATATCGAGGCGAAACACTATGCAGGGCTCCTCCTGGAGGACCTGAGGCAATGGGCAAATGATTTCCACAGGGTGCCAATGAACCAAACCGGGTTCACCACTAATTCAGGGACCATGACCAACCTACTAGTGGTGTCATCTATCGTCGACAAAGCCCTTTTAACATCTAGGCTTGTGTTTTGTTGCTTTGTCGACATCAAAGCTGCATTCGATAGGGTCCCCAGGGAGGCCCTATGGGAAAAGCTGAGGAAGTGGGGAATTCCTAATAATTTACTGAATGCAATTATCCAACTGCACTCCCGCACTTGGGTTCGAGTAAAGCTGGGGTCCGGCACGCATCTCTCGCGAAAAATCTCTACAACAAGAGGGGTTAAGCAGGGATGCGTGCTGGCCCCTTTCTTATTCAACCTGTTCATTGCCGACTTATCCAGTGCCCTGGATGGTGTAAACAGCCACTCGCCAAAGGTAGGAGGCATGGCATTAAGCAACCTTTTATATGCCGATGATCTGGCTCTGTTTAGCCTCACTAGGGTGGGTCTGCAAAGGCTTCTTGACACACTACTACAATACACTAATAAAAATCAATTAGAAGTTAATCTGAAGAAGACCCAGGTTGTCGTATTTGGGAAAAAGCGATATGCCGGTGGTGGATGGTCTTTTAATAACAACAGCCTCGCCATAGGCAATTCGTACAAATACCTGGGGGTCCATTTGGATTCCAGAGGCAACCTCATAAAGCAGCGCAAAGAGATTGCTGTTAAAGCAACAACGCTCGCGGTGTCATTAACTAAGCTTGCAAAAAATCTTTCAGGCCCCACCCTGTCCCCTCTCTTGGAAGTCCTGAAAGCGAAAGTTGGTCCCACTCTGTCGTATGGCATAGGGATTTTTAATGGGAAATTAAACACTGCTCTGAATCGACATACGATAAAAATTTACAAAAAGGTTTTCCAGTTGCCACACTCTGCATCCCCCCCACAGATCAGACTAGAGTTGGGGTTACTGAACTACGATGTTTCCTGCATAGGGGTATTTCTTAATCTTTGCCATAAATTACGACAATCAAACTCAGGTACATTAGAGTCTCTAGTTTGGCAAGAAATAATGGAGAAAAACCCAGGAGAAACTTTTGGCCGACTTTTTAAGAATTACATCGAACAAATTTCAGCAGATGGCCTTTGGGCCCTTAATCCTAGTCAGTCTGCATTTAAACTTGCAATTAAAAAAATTATAAGATCGCTATCACTCATCACAGACAAAGCACTGTTCTCAAAACGAAGCCAAGCGTGGGCAGTCATTAATTCTTATAATCAGCTAGCCCCCTCCACTTACTTTTCTAGTCCCTTTTCATTGTACTTAAAACGCTGCTTCATAAGCATTAGAATGGGTTATTGGCGATTTTTGCAAAACCTTCCCACCTGGCGCCTCGCGGATGAGGATACAACCTGCAGAAACGCTACTCCATGTGGTCTGCATCTGCCCCGCCTTCGACCCCCAACGCAGGCTTAAGCTGAGGGGGGAATGGAATCGGCTGGGGGTCCGGACCTGTAGGCAAGCTATTATTGCTGCATTGAGCCCGGATAACACTGACCTAAATATAAGACTGACAAACCTGATTCAGAATGCTTATCGTAATTTTAAACAAAAAAGTCTTGCTACCGCTTTATCCCCATCTGTTTTAATCTAATCAATGCCTTTTTAAAAAAAAAAAAAACTCAACCTATTAGGCAGCCAGTGCTGAGAACAGTTTAAATAATAGGTTGAGAGAACGGGTCGTTTTATGTATGCATTTACTGTTTGGGAAGCGGTCTTAATAATTGATTGTTTGCATTGTTTTACTTCTGGGGCCCAGAGTGGTGGAGTCAGCACAAGTTGTGACGAGCGAGACCACAGGTAGCACTCGGAAAGAACGAACGCCGCTTCAAAACAGTAATGTATAACCCCACCCCTTTTGGTTCTGAAACTGTACCATTATTTTAGTAGGCCTCCTTGACTCACTGGGACCCCGATGAGGCATAATACCAAAACCACGTAAGGTATGTGTCCGCATCGCTTATGCTGATCGCAAAGTTCAATGTATG
The DNA here is from genome assembly GCF_964261635.1 of Lissotriton helveticus. Classification (NCBI taxonomy): domain Eukaryota; kingdom Metazoa; phylum Chordata; class Amphibia; order Caudata; family Salamandridae; genus Lissotriton; species Lissotriton helveticus. The sequence goes on along the minus strand of NC_136061.1, from coordinate 1,512,300,881 downwards.
AATGACCGCCCAGACACCTTCACATTCATTGCATCTTAAATCGCTAATTAACACCTAGAATCTGGGGCACAAACTATTTTCTAATGTTTGTCTTTTTTGATATACACAGTGTGAAAGAGTACACCTCACAATGATTGACAACTTTATAAAAAGACACCTAGATAACATCATATAACCCCTGTGCGAGATTGCCGAGTTGGATTTGCACATCGATATCCATAGAATGAGTAGAGAAATCTTGCCATATCTCGACTTATTAATATGTACCATCTTTTTTATTACAATAAGTGAGAGAGTGGACCTTTGCCATGTTTGTGTGTGGTCTAACTGAAGTATTGCCATTTTCCAGTTGCTTCGCTACAAAAAGCGCCTTTAATGAGTTTAAAGAAATTTTTGTACACAAGTCCAATTCAAACTCCCCTTTTCCTTGTCTGTTTATGTATTTTTGTATTACAGGTACCTTGCGACCTACTAGGAGAAGGATTAATATATCACTTCCCTCATCTCTCCAAATAGGTAGCCAGAATAACCTATTGGAGTAAACACTCAAAGAGACGCCCTCTGTCTCTACACACCCTGCACTTCGGTCCTGATGAAAGCCCACTTGACCTAACCAGGCAACCAAGGGCTGAAACATGTCGACCTCCTTCAATTATCAATCATAGTGTGTGAGAGCCCTAATTACTCTCCATCACACAACTCTAATTGTATCATCTCGAATCCAGATCAAATAAAGAGTATTACTCTGGCTGTACGAGATTTTAACCTCTAGTTATCACACCTTCACATCACTGATCACTACTGTTTTTAACCAAGGGTAAACCTCCGGCTGGAGGATGCATAACCACTAAACCCTATGAATATGCAAATACGTGTCTATAGCAGCGGAGAATCAAGATATACCGCTCTCATTACCAACCCTACACGTGTATGAGGGTTTTTTAATTGGGACAAATCGGTACACAACCTGCATACCCTGGTTATGCAGGACAAGTGATCCTTCCCTACTTGATTTTGTGACTTTGAAACTAAGGAAGCTCAATGGATCAGGTCTTCCTTCTCCCTCCACTTTGATTCTCCCAAAAAAAAGTCCTCAAATGCAAATATCCAGCAGCAGCCACAAAGAGTAATCCTTCCTGCTCCATATCCAAATGAAAAGTGACCAGGACATGGACAAAGCACTGGGAGGAGCCTGCTGGACAGGAACAGGAAGTTGGAGACTCTGGGGCACTTCCTTCCTCCCACGCCCCCAAAAACGGACTCCTTGCACAAAAAAGTGCAGCCAAATTTCAATCTGAGGAGTTATTCTGATCCAAATCATCATTTTCAGAAGGTTTATGCTGCCTGCGATAGATTTCTTGTGCAGAATTGCAATTTTTGCGACTTCGGGAAAGCGAGCTGTTCAAATCTCCCGCCGGATGTCAGCTGCGCGTCGCATCTACGTATTCGCTATTGTTTACTCTCGCAATATGTGATCGCGGGCCCTTATGACGTATTCACAAAGTCTCGCAGTGCAAGATGGCGGGACCCCATGACATACTTGCGGTCGAAAAGTATCGCGCGATCACGCAGCCAGATCCAAAATGTCGCAGCGCATACAAACCGGGAGGAAAACAACTCGGCGAACTCAGAATCACGGTAAGTCAACGCCGCGCACCCGAGATTGTATTTTTGAAGCACGAACAAGCAAAAAAAATTCGCCAACTCTCGAATTGCGAATTGTTTGGCAATTTCGCGCGATTCGCGGATCGCGAAATTGCCAAAAATTCGCAAATTCCGCGAGCGGAACAAATTTTCAGCCCATGCTTAATATTAACAAGAATGTGGTGTGGCCTTGCGTTTCCCCCTTTGATGGCGCTAAGTTTAGCAACTGTGCGCCAACCACAGTGCAAGGGTGCCTGCGTGCAGGGGATGATTGTTTATGTTTAGGAAGGTGTCCCTTTCTGCACATAACCAATCCTAGAAATTCCATCCCGTCACTTTCATGTGTGATGCTTCATGCAGCACACATGAAAGGGACAAAGTGCTATTTTTTTTAAAGTTTATGTGCAGGAAGGGACACCTGCCTACACATAAAAAAACCATGCCATTTAGCTTTTTCCATGTGTGCTGCACAAAGCAGCACTCATGGAAAAAGCAAAAACTCAGAGAAATAATGCATTTCTCCTCGTTTCGCCATCTTAAGACTAGGTTTTCCCTGGTCTTAATTTTGGTGCTGCCTCCTATGTACGCCACCCTTGTATATAGGGGACAGAGTCAAAATGAATGGGTGTTGCGGTGGAACGCCGATGTTAAGTGGCTTAACGCTGCCTTGTACATAAGGGGCAGCCCCTATCACCACCACAACTTCACTATAGGTGACGTTGTGGTGGCGATAGGGGCTTGTACATATGCCCCTCATTGTCATATTTTTTTCGTTGTTAAGATTGTGACATGGTATCACTGTAGTATATTTGTCAACGGAGATATAAATGCAAATGGAGCTTTTCATCCCTGATTATCTGTCCCCACCAAATCTTTAATTGGTACCTTGGAATTAGGCAGAGGAGAGAGCTGGGAATGAAGGGGGCACAATAAGCAAATAAAAACAAACCCTCCTCTACTTTTAAAAGACCCTTGAATGACCTTTGGCATAATATAGTTCAGCACACACAACAGCTAAAAGAATCCAAAGTGTCATCGAAGGTACAGCGACCTAAGCTACAGCAGCGCACAAGGTGGATTGGGCGGGTGCCAGAAGCACTTTTAGCGTAATGGGCATTGCACACCTAGATTCGTGAAGAAAGCTATGCTTAATTTAAGTCAGCAACCCCTGTTTCAACCTATTTTGTTTTTCTGTCCCCATGCTTCTAATGCACTGAAAAAAGAATGAAGTTTAAACAGGGACTGACTAACTGTTTAAACCTCAGGGTCAGCGGCTGACCTCCCTTGTCCCTTGTGCTCCTCCCCTCCAAATATGAGGTGGATGAATCCCCTGCATCCAACACAATTCTTACGCCCCTGCACAGGATGTTCAGCTGGCACCAAAACTAGTAGCTTGTTCTCAAGTTCTAAAATCTACAGCTCCGGCAATTGTGCAACATTGTCTTTTACTGTTGATTTCACTCATAATACCACAATCTTGATTGTACCAGGCTCAATAATCATTCCGCTTACCTGCACATTAAAAATCTACCACCACACGCTATTTCTGTGTGATTACACACACCTAGGCTGTCACAGCGCCATCTTGGGTGGGGCAGGGTCACGGCCATCGACAGGCGCCATCTTGGGAGGCGCTCTAGTCTCTGTGGATGCTCGGCGGATCACACGGCCGGGGCATACTTAAAGGGGGGAATTGCAGGCACGAAATCCATAGACTTTAAACCGCAGCGCGATCTCACAGGCTGCACTTGATAGAAGACAGGAACTTGTGAATTCCTATATTCAAAATCGCTGCTTTTTTTGTATCTGCTCGTTTTTAAAATTGCCGGTTTCTATTGCTTTAGGGTCATATTTTAAATTGATGATTGATTGTACCAGGCTCAATAATCATTCCGCTTATCTGCACATTAAAAATCTACCACCACACGCTATTTCTGCGTGATTACACACACCTAGGCTGTCACTGCGCCATCTTGGGTGAGGCAGTGTCACGGCCATCTACAGGCGCCATCTTGGGAGGCACTCTAGTCTCTGTGGATGCTCGGAGGATCACACGGCCCGGAATACTTAAAGGGGGAAATGCAAGCGCGCAGCGCACGTGCGCAGCGGGCGCGCCGATGGCGCGCCGGAGGTGCACCAGAGGAAAGCCCGTCTGCGCCCGTCCGCGCCCCGGAGGCGCACAGCGCAGGAATTGCTGCCCGTCTGGGAAGCAAGCAACAACGATAACATATGGTAGAGAACGACTTCTGGAGTTGGGTAAGAATGAGGCCCCCTTGGGAACTGATGGAAAGATACTTAGGGGAGGGCTGATTAATTGCCGCTCAGTCGCGAAGCATGCTACAGAGGTCTCGGACTTGATTGAGGATGAGAGACTCGATGTATTACTTTTAACTGAAACATGGCTGTATGAAGAGTCTACCTCTGTACTAGGATTTGTCTGCCCTAGTGGCTATAAAATTCTGCATAAGCCTAGGGCCACGGGCAGGGGGGGAGTGGGAGTTATCTTCAGAGAGGAGCTGGACTTTAGACTCCTGCAGATTAATGATGTGGAGGGTATTGAAGTGATGGGGTACTCATTATATTCGAAAAGCGGGAACCTACTCACTGGACTGCTTTGCTACAGGCCCCCGGGGGGGCATGACAGACTATCAGAACTTTTTTGATATTATTACCAGTCTCTCGCTGGCTCACTCTAGAATGGTTGTTCTTGGTGATTTTAACCTCTGGGAAGATGGGAAGGCCAATGGCCATCTGCGAGATCTAAGACATACTTGTGCGAATTTGGATCTCACCCAGATGGTGGAAAGTTCGACTCATAAAGGGGGGCATGCTCTTGATCTGATATTCTCTAAACAGGCTACAACACAAGTACTAAATATAGTGCCGCAGAGCTGGTCAGATCACTATTTAGACATGTTTAGTATCAGAATGGAACACTTGAGGGACAGTGAAGACAAGCAAAGGTCATATAGGATAGGTAGGGAATGGGCAAAACTGGGTCAGACTAGATCCCCAATATCTGTTCCAGAGACCACGTACTTCAATCCTACGCAAACTGTAGACGAGAATTACATGGTTTATACTTATTACATATCTGCTCTTTTAGATCAGGCAATTCCTTTGAAGAGGATAAAAAATAGGAAGAAGGCCACAGCACCTTGGTTTAATGAAGAGTTGAAACAGCTCCGCCTGCTTCGTAAGAAGGCAGAGAGGAAATAGAGAAGGGGGTATGGGGAGAAAGAAAAAATGGAACTAATAGAGAGACAATGGCACTATAAGGAAAGTATTTTTAAGGCCAAAGCAGACTATTATGCCAGGTCAATTGTTCATGCATCAAATGGGACAAAGGCGCTCTTTGAGATTACTAAGACACTGTCAGCTCCTAAGTGTATTGACAACAAAGTGGCAGCATCGCAAAAACTTTGCGATGAAATCGCCTCACATTTTCAGGATAAGATCGCTAAGATCGTGGATAGCCTCACTGCTAATACCAAGGCTGAGCAACTTAGTCCTGGACCGCGGGGTGTGGAGGATCAACAACAACTGGCATCTCTGAGTAATTTCCATACCCTTACTAAAGATGCATTTGACAGCCTAGTGGAGAGTGTCTCCTCAGGTTCCCCAAATAACCCCTTCCCCTCCAGAATTTGGAAGACAGCTGATCGGGACACTCTTCCTTGGCAAAGGCAGATTTGTAATCAGTCCCTGGAGGAAGGAGCGGTTCCAGAGGAATGGAAATTGGCGGTGGTGACTCCACTGATTAAGAAGCCTTACCTGGACCCGTCAGTGCCGGCTAATTTTAGGCCTATATCCCTCCTACCCTATCCAGTGAAGATTTTAGAAAAAGCAGTCAGTAGGGAACTGTTGTGCTTTTTGGAGGTAAACTCCTTGCTTGACAAGGATCAGTTCGGCTTCCGCCCTGGCCATGGGATGGAGACGGCCCTGGTTACAATGGTGGACAACCTACGGATGCGGGCCGACAACGGGAATGCGACTGTGTTAGTGCTTCTCGATATGTCGCCCGCATTCGATATGGTGAACCATCTGATCCTATTGGGGAGATTACAAAAGCTAGGAGTGAAGGGGCGGGCACTGCAATGGTTACAATCCTACTTAGCAGGACGCCACCAGGTGGTTACACTAGCTCCTTTTACAGCCAGTAAATCACTAGTCATCCATGGGGTGCCGCAGGGCTCTGCCATCAGCCCCATCTTATTTAATATCTATTTGCATCCCCTGATACCCATCATAAAGTCTGCCGGAGTCTGCGTAGTTAACTACGCCGACGACACTCAACTGGCTTTCTCTCCAGAGGGTGATGGTACCTCTGGATGTGTTCCAGGAATGCATGCGGAAAACAGCTGACTGGCTTAGAAGGAATTCCTTACAATTTAACGCTGGAAAGACCGAGGTGCTGTATGGCTCCTCGGGCAGGTTACCTAGACAGTTTCCGTCTGAATTTAGGCTTACCCCAGAGGAGGAACCACTGACCCCTGCTAGTAAGGCACGTAATCTGGGGGTGATGATCGACAATGACCTCCAGATGGAATCTCAGGCAAGCAAGACAGCCAGCGTCTGTTTCGCGCTAATATGCATGTTGCGTAAATACTTCCCTTGCAGCCTAAAGAGGCGCGGCCACTGGTCGTAAGCAGTATAGTTGGCAGCAGGCTGGATTACTGTAATTCCTTGTATCTTGGGGCCCCAGCTTACATTCTACAGGGTCTCCAGAGAATCCAGTCTGCAGCTGCTAAACTAGCCCTTGGCTGGCAACGCTGCTCCTCAACCACACTGGCTTTGAGAGAACTGCATTGGTTTCCAGTGATGGAACGCATTCATTTTAAATCTCTATGCCTGGTTTTTAAAGCGATACATGGACTCGGCCCTGTTCCTATGAGGGAAAGGATCTCTTGGTATCAACCTACAAGACAGCTCCGATCCACCAGTGCCGGGCTTCTCACGGTGCCTAGATCTAAACGGTCCAGGCTAGGAGGAAGGGCATTTAGTGTGGCCGGCGCACGACTGTGTAATGGACTTCCCAAGAGTCTTAGACAGATCAGCGCCTTGTTAGAGTTTCGTAGGAGACTGAAGACCTGGCTTTTTCCTAGGGTCTAGTCTGAGTACTTTCTCCATATTCTATCAGCTGCGACCTATTCCATCATGGTTCGGTTTTTTAGTCTGAAGCGCCAGGATACCCGTGGGGTGACAGATTGCGCTATTTAAGTTCTAAATCAATCAGTCAATCAATCAATCTTTACCTTCAGCAAGCAGAAATACATGCAGTCTGCCATATGTTACCAAATCCATACGAGGTATGTTTTTGGGAGTTTGAAACTGTCCTGATTTGCAAATTGTTGCCACTATTTTAGCTATCTGATTCTTTAATGGGGAGGCACTTTATTTGGTGCCTGAGCTTATTTTCTGTTTTAGTCCAATGCCGGCTTTCAGATTCCATTGGGTGTTTTGCCCTCTCCTCAGCATATCAAAGATGAAGCAAGGTAAGCCCCCAAAAAGATTGTCTTAATTCTGTCTATATTGCATTCTTCGAATAGAACAATAAGCGCATTTGCAAAAAGCAAGGGAGTTGATAGGGAGGGGACCCTTAGATCGCAAACATCTTGTGTAAACATCATACTTGCCAATGGACATTTTTATTGTCAGAGTGAAGAGAGATCTTGGGTAGGCATGGACGGAACTCGCAACATTTTACTCTGTGGAATTCCGCAGTTACCAAAAAACTCTGCGAAAGTCTGCACAATTTTGCCTACAGGCTAAATACATGTCCTGCTGCCTGTGCTGCTTTTTTCACCCTAGCAGTGCGTTCCGCACTGAAAGTCAGAGCAAACAGCACACTGCAGTGCACAAGGGCACAGCCATTTTGTTTTACCTGTTTCTGCCTTATAGCTTGCCTGTTCTTTCTCAACTTTTCAATTCGACCTAATCCACCCCCATCTGATCACCCACTTCCCAATCTCACCTTTTATTTTCTATCTCATTGCCAGTTGTCGTGTCCTCCCCAGCCAGGGCACCCGCCAAGGAAAACACCACACACGAAACTTGGTATTACATGTCTTTATTCATCTGTGTGTAACTGCGAACTCAACATTCGCAAACTGCATTCACTTGACTATGCTCTAACACCTACGTCTCAGTCCTACAGAGTACATCGGGAGCCAAAAGGGTTCTGTCATTACTAACTCACGGGACACTACACCTGGAAGCAGTTAAACTTCCCTCTTTCTCAGAGGAAAACAGTGGCTCATGCATGACTATGTCCATGAGTTGTTACACTGGACAGACTGTCGGGACAGTACGTTCTTCCCATGAGTCGCTCTCTCATCCTGGCCCCTTCTTCTTATGATGAGTAACCGTACTCAAATACATAACAATAACCTATTCACTAGCTAGCATAAGGTGTCTGGAAAAACAGCATCTACAATGGAAAACAACTTAACGTACAAACAAATTAAATTAAATGTGCAGGCCTCTCAACCTTACACATGTAAAATACAACATTCTAAATGACAATAAAAATGTGTCTAATCATAAGTTACTCAGCATGTTAACTCGGGTGCTGCTCGTAATGGCTAAATGCGGTCACCTACTACAAAATATATATTTAATATGCACGTTATTTAACAATGTAAATTGCAATTTCTTCATAAGAGTGTTAATTATGTAACACTAAAATTGCATTCATCCAGAGTTTCTGAGCAATAGTTTAGCACTCAGTCTAAATAACCTTCCATTAAACAACATTGGCTGTTGAGAGCTGAACAAGCTACAATAACACTGGAAACTGCAACTACTGTCTCTCCAGGTTGTCTGTTGGCGCTGCTTTTTCTACATCAATATGTATTTACCGCCATGTCACTTTTTTCCTAAACACTTCCCAGGGTAGCTTTAACAGTTCTGTTCTAACTTGTCCTACTGTGCTGGACTGGACCCTGCCCGCCGTCTGTTGGTCATCTGTCGCTTCTGTTGGTCGAACGCCTAGAGGTGACTCCATGTGCAGTACACACACGGAACATTTTACAATCAGTACTCCATAACCGCACCCAACATACGCGGCTTTGGGCAGTAAGAGTGTATCAGATCCCTTTACCGTGTTGCATGGCAGATTATTCGAACGGAAGGTTTAGTGAAAGGGTGAACCAACGGTTGCTGCGAATTCTACCCCTTGTAGAAAACAGTACTTGTAACAATTTAGGCAACATCATTTATCCAAATCTCACTTAGCTCAACATGGACTAAGATCAATAGACAATACACAGAAAAATAAACTAAATGTATTATCCGAGAGTCAACATTTTTAATCACCCTCTGGTTTGTATCTAAAAATTACATTTTAACATCTGTCTCACCGAGCCCTGGCATATCTGACGCCTGGAATTCTCATCTTGAAGCAGAAATGTGTAGGATCTGATAAAAGTCTCATTAGCAAAGCGGGCTTGGCAGCAGCAGCTGGTTTATAATTCAAGGGGTGCGAAACACAAAGTACATCAGTTCAGGGAATTTGTTTCTCATAACTCCAATACTGGCACTGACGTCGTATTTTGGTCTTTGTGACTGTTTGTGTCTCTCCACTTACCCTTTTCAGACAAAATAGTTAACAAACAAGTATTTATATGAATTCATATCACCTCAACTTGCATGACAGAATGAGGAAACTTCATTTGAAATTCCCTGCCTCCACTCCTAGGGTGAATTCAATATGCTGCACTTCAGCGAAATACACAGCCTTTCATGTTATGTGCGACAATCTCATAATTTGTTTTTACTTACTTCTGGAAAATTTCTGGAAAATTAGACAAAATTGCACATAATTATGAGAAATGCAAATCTATAATTTAGAGCTATATTTTAGCGCAAAAGGGGTCCTTGGGGCATTTTTGATACAATGATTCATTCTATGATACAAAAGTGTAAAAAAACACGTTTGTATTCTGGGTGGTTGCATTATTCCCTAACTCCTGCACTATAATTTTGTCATGGACAGCAACTTGATGACGTGATTTGGCATAATTTTAGGAATTTCGCATAACAAGCATGATGTGAAATTCCTAAAATGTCATGAATTACACCGGCATAATTTAAATTTCGCCTGTTATTGGCTGGCTACTCCTAGTGGTGGAGTGCTACATGCAGTAGCATGCCTATGGCTCAATCTGCATCCCCTTATCGCACAGTGGCACATAATTGGAATGCATAAATCCCAGCTTAATGATGCATTGTCATTAGATAACAGATGAGTAACATTATAGACAAGGAATTAATTTGGTCTCTTTAAAATGTACAAGCTTCTTTCCTGGGCCTTTGCGTTGTTATATTTCCTTACAATTATGTTAAATTGTGTAACAAAATGTCAGCTCAGTAGATCATGTCCTGAATTAGAGCAAACTCAGAGCAGAATTCTCTGTGGGAGTACCAATTGGAGTGGAAACTTTATTAATAAACACTATTATGAGCAAGTGTTGTCAAAGTCAATAGGTTTGGGTTTAATTTTCAAAAGCATGTGACATAGGAACATTTGAGCATGACAAGCGGGATGGAGCTGTGTGGAGCTGATAGTAAACATGGACGTTGATTCACGAAAATGCAAGGGGTTGCAGAAGGGACATCGTGTATGGCCTTTGATCCCTGTAGCACACAGAAAGTGACATCATGTATGACCCTGACACAATGATAGATGACATTACTAATACTATAGCCTTAGAGCTCGCCTAGCGGGCTCTACCGGTCATTAAAGGCCCTCTTTAGTATTAAACAAGGGAGCGGGCCTTTAATGGCCGGTAAGGCTAGTATTAGATCATTGCGCCCCTAGAGGGCAGAATATTCTAATTTGTAAAACAAATGCCTCAAAAAGCCCAAGGAGGTTAAAATCCCGTCGGGCTCTGTGTGGCCTTTGTTAAACATTGGAATTTTGATGCCCCGGGATTCTACCGGTCATTAGAAATCTGGAGCGGGAAACGTCCTTTAGGATGAAGCCGTAATCACGCTGTGCCTTCACAGCGCCGGCAACAGAAGAAAACTGTCTTTGGCACGCAATCGTTCCTCACGCAAGTCGTTACTACGACTTGCTTTCGGGGGTGGAGAGGTGTTGGAATTTAAGTCCAACACCTTCCCAACTTTTGCGCAGACTGGAGTTGGAAAAGTAAATTAAGCTATTCCAATATCCAGCGCCCCCCTAAGGCAATCATTAAAAGAAATTGCATGCTGAACAAATGCATGCTAAAGGCGCATTCGTTCAAATGACTTACCCCCAGATTCATCAAAGCCACATTCTGCGAATTCCAATTTGCGAAAATTACCGAATCGCAATTTAGAATTCGCAGAATGGGATTCATGAAGAAATGCGATCAAAAAAAGTGAATCGCAATCGGCCGCAATTGCCGATTGCGATTTTGCCAAAATCGCATAAAGATCGCAGAATCGGCTGTTTTCCATGTAGAAATTGCAAACTCGCTATTACCGAAATCGCAAATTGCGATCTCGCTAATAGTGAGATCGCAAAAACGGGAAGTCGCATTTCAAGCACAATGATGACATCACAACCAGGAAATAGGCAGTTCCCTCCCTCATTCACAACGCAGAGCATGAGAGTGGAAGCAGCACAGCCCAGAGCTCCACTACCGACCACCTGCAGCAGCACACCAGGACACTAACAATACCTGAAAATGTCCCAGGAAGCAGCAGGTTGCAGAGCCCCAGGCAGAAAAAGGAAAATCAAATTTTCGGAGCAGGAACTTGAGTACCTAATAGAGGGAGTCACAAAGGGCCATGACCGCCTGTTCGGAAAGGATTCCCGGCGGGTGCCTGAGGTGGACAAGAGGCGCATTTGGCTGCGCATCCGCGCGAATGTGAATGCAGTCGGAGTGACCCAGCGCTCCATTGACGAACTAAAAAAGAGGTGGTACGACCTCAGAGGGCGTGCAAAAGAACGCACCGCAGAGAGGTTGGGGGAGCGACTTGCAACCGGAGGAGGAGAGCCCACTGTTGCACCCAACACTCCACTGGAAGACCTTGTGGAGGTCACCCTGAATCCTGCAGCATGCGTGGGGGTCACCCGGCTGGACTCCTCCCGACCCACCCAACAATCCCAAGGTAAGTGCCATGCGACTGCGACCCTTTCCCCTAACAATGCCCATGACTCCAGAGCTACCTATTATAAAACCCCAGTAATGCAGGCCATGCACACATGAAATGCCCTATTGAATTGTGGGACTTGTAGTGTGACCACAATTTCCAGATAGCCCCACACAGCCAGACCTGTCAAGTGAAAGTCATTCTTAAAGCCAGTCAGGGAATGCAAGCCTGCATGCATGTAGCAACCTCCCATGTGCAAGATACATGTCATTAATCAAGCTCCCATTTACATCACATTTGGCACTGAACAACCCAGCACCGACAGTGAGGCCCTACACATTGATGAGAACCCAGAGGACACCGAGGGAGAGGGCCATCCTACCACTCAACCCGGAACATCACAGGCAGCAGCAGCAGTACCACCACCTCCCCATGTGGACAGGGCCACCCCTGCAGCCACAGGTGCTGAACAACCACCCCATTTAACACCCATGGCAGTGGTACAGGCCACAACAGCAGCAGCCAGGAAGCAGACAAGGCGCACAGCCACTGTGAGATCCCAGTCCAGCAGACTGGTGAGGGAGCAGCGCGACGTAACAACACGTGCTGGCAGGGGGGTACATGTCCGGGATCCTGCCCTGTCCATCGAACGTCGGATGCTCAGAGTCCACCAGAAGCAGGCACGTCACTTGGCAGCCATCCACCTGCAGCTGAACAAGACTGTGCGTAATGTGGGCCAGCTCAAAGATAGCATGCAACTCATGACCGCAGCTGTCCGTGAAAACAGCCAGATCCTGGTGTCCCAGCAGGATGTCACCCGCCGCCGCCACCGCCAGCTGCTGACCCGCCTGTCAGCTTACACTAGATCGAATCACATAATCAGAAATGCCACCTCCTGACTATCGCGTCGCTCTCTTGCGATGCAGATCCAGATGGTGCAATGTTGCCAGGACGTCACAGTGCAGAGTCTGCAGGCGACTGGCCAAGCAAGTGGGGGGGATGATGCCAGTGAGGGCACTTCCAGACACAGCAGCCTGTCCTTGCCGCTGGTGACGGTACGCCGCCGCAGCACCAGGCCCACTGCAGCATCATGGGCCAATACTGATGTGGAGGAAGTTGAAAGGTGACTGGGTGCGTCCGGCCGGAGGCACCACTGACTCATTGTACTGTACAAGCAGGGCCATGCTGATGACAAAGCATGCCCTCTTCACAAACATGGGGATGTATGAGGGAATACAGCTCTCATGTAATACAAAAAATAGATATATACATTATTGTGAAAAAAACAATAAGATTTAATAGTCACAAGTGCAGTGTTGTGTGAGGGGAATGGGTGCACTAGAAACAGTTCATGGTGATTTGGTTGCGGCGCCTGTGTCCTTCAACAGGATTCTCCCCGCGTGCATGAGGCACAAGTGCAGGTGGGTAGTTGTCCCCTTCTGACTCACTGCCAGAGATCTCCACAGGTATCCTCCGCTTGGTAGCAATGTTGTGGAGTATTGCACACACGGCCACAATGCGGCAGCAGACCTCAGGCTGGTATTTGAGGGACCCACCAGTCTTGTGTAGAATGCGGAATCAACTCTTTAAAAGCCCAAATGTCCTCTCAATGCAATTTCTAGAGCGGATGTGTGCAGCATTGTAACGCCATTGCTGTGGTGTGGCAGAGTTGAGGTATGGGGTGAGGAGGTAGTCACGGAGACCATAGGCGCTGTCACCTGAATGAAAGGAGCAGAGGGTGAGTGCCTGTTATGCACAGCTACATGGTCGCGATGTACTTTTTGTTGGCATGTGTACTTACCTAGAAGGTGTCCTTCGCCAAAGTCTCCCCTGGCCAGTCGTGTGTGCATGCCGCTGTTCCGGAATATGAAGGAGTCATGCGTGCTCCCCGGGTATTGTGCCACTATGTCCGTGATGATTGTCTTAGCGTTGCTCACCATCTGGATATTCAGTGAGTGGTAGGACTTGCGGTTCCGGTACATGTATTCCGTCTTTGCAGGTGGGCAGATGTGGATGTGGGTACAGTCAATGCATCCAATTACATGGGGGAATTGCGCAATGTTGTAAAATTGTAGCTTGGTTTTATTCAAGTCCTGTTGGGTGGTTGGGAATGTGATGTAATGGTGTAGGCGGGTCAGCATGGCCTCCAGGAAACTACTTAGGCAGCGGGACATTGTGCACTGGGAGACCCCCCCTGCAACAGCAACAATCCCCTGGAAGCTTCCAGAGGCCAGGAGGTGCAGGCAGCACAAGACTTGGACATGGGTGGGCACGGCATTGGTCCTCCTCGTTGGGTGCTGCATCAAGGGGTCAAAATCCCAGATGAGCTTTGTAATCATTGCCCCATTCAGCCGGTACTTTGAGTAGATTTCCTCCTCAGTCTGGCCCAGTAGTGTGATCCGCTGGCGGAAAATTCGCTCCTGGATCCTGAGTCTGTTCCTTGCTGCAGCCTGGAGCCTTCGGCGCCTAACTACCATGTAGAGTCCTGGCATTGTGAATGTCCTCATGCTCCTACTGTGTCTCCCTAAGTGTGTTTGGTCAGCCCCGCACCTGCGGCTAGTTTGAGAAAAGTTTTTTTATTTTTTTTTATTTGAACTTTATGGTTACCACCTGGTTTGAGTTCTCCTTAATTTGCGCATCACAAATAGCGATTTTGAGGTTTTTTGCTAATTGCGATGTTTCATGCATTTGGTTTGCGAATATTTAGCGAATTGGCAAATGTAATTGCAGAATCATTGGGCTCTCGCTAATTCCGATTCGCTAAGGGGGTTCCACCTATATTCTGCGATTTTAATTGCGAAGTCGCTAAATCTATTTTGCGAATTCGCAATATGGTCAGTTTTCTTTTCATGAATTGCGGTTCATGGAATTGCGATCGCAATAGCTAATTCGCAGCTATTGCGATCGCAATTTGTGTTGATGAATCTGGCTGTATGTTCCTAAGGCATGAGTGCAAAATGCAGGCCGAATTGCGTCATACAGTCATCTGGAGCACTCAATTGTTTTCAGTGGAGCGCTCAACATTCCAATGTTCAAATACAAATGAAACCCTGAATTTTATACACCACTGAGAAACCACCACTGTGGTCACACACTTAGAACATGAAAACAATTTCCACAAAAGCCATACTGCAATAGACGACTCTTCAAACCAAATGTTCCTCCACTGTGTAGCATGCTATCCATCCACTAATGTGCTCCGGTTCCTAAACAGGTATAGAAAGCGCTATGTAGTTGCAATTGCAATAAATATTGCAGAAGGGTTTTTGGATGCTGATTTGAGTTTCCATTGAAGGGCTAGAAGCTTTTGTCAAATCATCTTAGGAGGATGGAAAATTGAGCATCAGGATATATGGCTGCAAAAATTGGTGGCTATTGGGGGTGTTTTACCCACTGTCTCCCAGGTCTACTGTTGCCCCTTTGCAGCACTGAGACCAAAAGTTACTGTTCTGCTTCTAGCTACAGAGAATTAGGAATGCATGGTGGCTGAGTGGCAGCAGAGGCCTGCTCAAGGCCTTCAAGTAAGTTTCCCATTGTTGGGGCAGACTTCTTCCCATTTTGCTTCTTAAAATTCCCTTGCCAACATAACCACTCATGAAGCTGACATTGTTTTAAAAACAATCGCGTAAAGTTGTAAAATGCTCATTTTCACAACTTCTCACACTGCTATTAATGAAAAACATTACCAAAAGTGTTAACATTAAGCAGGGCCACCCGAATTGTGTGATTAAATGCCTGCTACATTTTACACTTGATTAAGGATGTACGGCACTTGTCACATAACCTGCCATCTGCTAATTTGATGATTTTAACATTTTGTTTTTATCTAAACGATAAAAAGTTGATAAAAACATGGTGATATACAGTGCTAGACTTTATTATCTAGTTAACTAGAACCCTTTCGTTTGTAGTTTGCTTAATCCAGGGATCAATGACAGTTCTGACAATTATTAAAATGTACAAGTGGAGTAATATCACTACCATAGAACATACAGACATGATGAGGTATAATTTGTTTTTTCTTGGAGAATAATTTAGCCAATTACATAGTTTGAACTTCAATTGCCTGCTAATGTAGATAACCCCACAACTTCACGCATAAATATAACAAAAATATGAAACTGTTACAAATTAGCAAAGCGAATCTTTGGCAGCTATTTGGTGCGGCAGAAGCAACATAAATGTACACTGGGGTAAATGGAAAAAGTTAAACTAAAGCACTCACTGTGAACAGCTTCAACGTTGTCACTGTTTGAAAATAATTCTGAATTCTCGAACTTTTGGCAGCACAAATCAGAGCCCATAAAGACAAGGGGCCAGATGTACGACCGTGGAAATAGCGCCTGGCAAATTGTGAGTTTTTGGCGACTCGCAATTTGCGAGGCGCTATTTCCAAAGTACAACAGTGTATTTCACACTGTTAGCGATTCACAATGGGGTCGCAAATTGGGAGGCTCATCAATATTAAGGAGCCTCTTGCAATTTGCGACCCCATTGGGAATGGCAGGCCCTCTCAGGTATGGTGGCCTGCTGGGCTCAGCAGACCACTATGTCTGGAATTGCTTTTAAATAAAGCTGTTTTTCTTAATGCAGCCCATTTTCCTTAAAGGAAAAAGGGATGCATTTAAAAATGTTTATTTGTTCATTTGTTCGATTAATTTTTTCAGGCCCCTGGGACCACTGCCTTCCCTTAAAAATTATTTCCCCCTGCATTTGCTAAGGGGAAGGGGCCCCATGGGGACCCCTTCCCTTTTGGGAGTGGATTTCCACCCTCTTGAAGAGTGTGGTAATTTGCGAATGTTTTGCGCCCGCGATTGCGAAAACGCAAACATTCTTACATAGGGTTGCGCTCGCTATTAGGAAGGGAATGCCCATTCCTTTTTATTTTTTTATTTTTATAATTCACAGCAGCAAGGGTAGTACAATGATATAATATACATTTTCATTCCAAAAAATACATTCACAACAAAATTCAATTTAAATAGATAAATAAATAAGTCCATTGATGAGTCAGTCTTCAAAATAATCCCTAAAAACGCCCCATATACTTAAACCAATCTTGCGTTTCTTTACCCCTTTTACAGCAAACAAAGCCCATTCTATTTTACAGAAATTGTACATTTTCGCGCGCCATAGTTCAAACACCGGTGAATCTTTCTGAAGACATTCAGTGGCAATACATAAACGTGCGACCGATAAAGTGGATTATCCCTGTTATTCTCAGGCCCCATCTCAATTACCATCATCGCTGGGGAAATAGTCAGACTTACTTTCATAACCAAGGACAAAACATTTTCTATATCAGTTATAAATCTCAACAATTTATCCCACTTAAAAAAAATATGTACACTATCCGCGTTATCCTCCCCACAGCGAAAGCAGTTGCCGTCAAATTTTGGCCCCCATTTAGCCATACATGCGGGTGTGTAATATAAATCAAAGAGGGACTTGAAAAATTGGGCCCTCAAGTTGGCTGACATAAGTACTTCCCTAGAAATTACAATAAGTTTCTCAACATTAATGTCTGGCTCTCCCAAGTCCCTTGACCATTTTAAATTGCACTTATTCAAATCATCCAGACGATCAGCCAGTAATAACTGATATATTTCTCCAATTCTACGTTGTCGCCTAACTTTTTCTATAAGGGGATGGGGTTTCTTATTAAAGTCAATCCTATATAAGAAATCCCAAATCTGTAAATATTTAAAAAATTGTATTCTATGGATACCATATTGTGAGACCAAGGGCCATATGTATCATTGAAATTCGCATTCGCAAAGGCCGAAATTCGCAGAATTTCAGCCTTTGTGAATGCGAATTCCCTATTTGGTATGTATTATGCAAATGTGGTTCAAAATAAGGAATCGCACAATTTGCGATTCCTTATTTTGCGATTGCATTTAAGGAATTGCAAATTTTGCGATTCCTTAAATGCAATGTATGATACAAAAAAATATTGCTAATTGTCCCTAAGGAATCGCAAATTACCACCAACTTCAAGTTGGTGGTAAGTTGCGAATTCCTTTAAAAAAGCATTTTTTTTAAAACAAAAGGTGCCATGTGACGCTCATACATGCCCTTAGGGCATGTATGTGTGCCATATGCGCAAACATGTCATTTTCAGGGGTGCAGCAGGGTGCCCTTTGGACACCCCTGCACCCTTAAAAATATTCTCAATTTGCGATTAGCTAATTGCTAATCACACATTTCCCCTTCATTCCTATGGGCCTCCTGGCCCATAGAAATGAATGGGAAATTATTCCTTAATTGCGATTAGCAATTTGCTAATCGCAATTAAGGAATATTAAGAAATCGCTAAAAAGAAGCTGATTTCTACATACACCCAATAGAATTTCAAAAATGGTAGGTGAGTTAGCCGTGCTACTGGCACCTTCCCCTGTGAGTAGCACGCGGATTTTCAATAAAAAACAAGTATAAAAATACGCAGCAAAGTCCGGAACTGCTAGGCCCCCTTTCTCCAAAGGTAGCGTCATAAAGCGCATCGCCCGTCTGGGCTTCCCAGGATTCCAAATGAATTTCCCACAAATTGACTGAAGATTTTGTAACATTGGGTTTGTGACTTCCAGAGGTAGCGAGCGGAATAAATAAAGAACTTTGGGTAGAATCTTCATTTTAATGACATTACAGCGTCCTATTATTGTAAAATTAAGCCGCCCCCATCTATCCAAGGAGTTTTTAATATTTCCAATGAATGCGCTCCAATTTACTTCCATCAACTCGGACATGGATGATCGTATTTGTATACCCAAGTATGTCACTTCTTTAATTACTCGCTCATCTCTGAATTGAATGCTATCAGAGCACAGGAATTGTGTTTTAGACACATTAAGCTTATACCATGACTTCACTCCAAACTCTGTAGCTAACCGCTCAATTTCATACATTGCACCAACAGGATCCACAGTGATTGCGGCTACATCATCTGCGTATGCAAAAACAGAACATTGATAATCGTGAACCAAAAAGGGAGGAATACGGGCATTTTGGAATAATCGTTCTAAAAAAGAATTTATGTACAAGGCAAATAATAAGGGAGAGCAGGGACAGCCTTGCAGAGTGCCTCGGGTAATAGGCACCACTTCTGATAGTAAACCCATTGCAGAGATCTTGGCACTGGGGGCTTCATACAATGCCTGTATAGCTCTTATGAATTTCGATCCGAAACCATTTCGACCCATTAGATGCCATAAATATCCCCACTCCACCCGATCGAACGCTTTTTCTGCGTCCAGCAGAATCAATGCTAGTTCCCTTTTTTCCGTATTAGCAATATCAAACAATGTGACTACTCTATTAATGTGTTCAGTAGTTCCACGCTTTGGAATAAAACCATGTTGATTTAAAGACACCAAAGAGGAGATAACAGAGGAAAGTCTATTGGCCAAAATTTTAGAATAAATCTTGCTATCACAGTTTAACAGAGAAATTGGGCAATAAGATCCAACCAATTCCGGATGTTTACTCTTTTTACAAAAGACCGCAATTGTGGCTTCTGACCATGATTTAGGTGGTTGCCCCGACTGTGCTGCATGAAAAACCTTCAACATCTCATCTTTAATCAGAGGAAAAAACACCTTGTACACCTTCACCGGTATCCTATCCGGTCCTGCCGCTTTTCCTAACGCTAAACTTTTTACAGCCCTTTCTAATTCTATCATAGAGATCGGGAAGTCAAGCTGCTCTACCAGAAAGGGATCTAATTGTGCCACTTCCTCAGATCCCGATACACTAACATCCCCATCTCGATCTCCCTGATGAGTATAAAGAGTAGAGTAAAACTCCTAAAAAATAGAAAGTATCTGTTGCGGGTCTGAATGTAGCACCCCATTCTGATCTTTCATTGCTTGAATAACTGTAGCAGATCCCTTCATTCGAAGTCGCAATGCCAGTGCTCGACCAAGAGTCTCACCAAATTCATGAAGTTGTTGTTTCGAGGTGAGAAATTTCCTGGCATTCTCTTCAATCCAGAAGCCCAAAACCTTTGCACGACATTTAGCCACTATATTTAATAGCTCAGAGATATCCTGCATGCCTACCATGATTCCTGTTGTTAAAGCACTTTCCGCCACTCTAAGCGCCTCATAATATCCAGCCAACTCCACCTTTTGTTTTTTTCTGAAGATATAGCCTAAAACCAAGCACTTCACCTCGAAAACAGGCCTTAAAACAATCCCAAATAGTGTTAATGGGTGCTGATAAGCTCTTTTGAAAAAAAAAATCCTTGATCCAAGAACCCATATGTTCCTTAACCCCTTCGCTGCTAGGCCTTTTCCCCTCCTGTGCTGAGGCTTTTTTTGGCGTTTTGGAGTAGTGCGCGCTTAGGCCCTTGTAACTTTTTGACCACATAAGGTATCCACGCCAAATTTGCGTCCTTTTCTTCCAACATCATGTGGATTCTAAAGGCGCCCAGGGTTTGTGGATTCCCTTGGAGGGGTCCCATAAATTAACCAAAATATAGTGATTTTTTTGTTTTTTTCAGAAAAATGGGAAAAACGGGCTGCAAATGAAAGCCTCTGGGTTTTTCCCTGAAAATGGTATCACAAAAGGGTTTGTGGGGCTGAAATCTCCATTTTCTCAGCTTTCAGGGAATGACAGACTTTTTTCAGAGAACCGAAATTTTTCACTCAGTTTTGGCATTTTTCTGGGACATAGCCTATTTTTGCTATTTTTAGAGCTTTCCACCTCCTTCCAGTTAATGGTAGAAATGAGTTTGAAAGCAATAATGGATCCTGGAAAGCTTTACATTTTCGAAAAGTAGACAAACTTCTGAATTCAGAAAGGGGTCATTTGTCTACATCCATGAAGGTTTGGTTATAGAAACTAACAGTTAGATATTGGAATATTTGAAATTTTGTTGAAAAAAACAGCCTTTTGTCTCAACGTTTTCACCTATAACTTTTTCTAATTTTGACAGCTCTTGGAAAGCAATATACCGTTACATTTTTTAGACCTTCCTGGTTGTGGGGATATATAGGACTTGTAGTTTCACCAAGAACCCGACGAACCCAGATCCAAAAACTGAGCAGCAACTTGCAATGGTATTTTTTCATTTACTGGGTATAGTGCATTTTGTCTTGGAAAATGTATACATGGAATAATCTGTATGAAAGACACCTATGTATTTCTGAATTGGGTACAAATTATAGAGTTCAGAAACAGTATATAATTGCACATTTTCAAAGTTGGGAATACTCATACTAGCATGAGAATTATTGGTCATTTTTCATAAAGATTTTTGTTTTACACAATGTCTTTCATTCAAAGGGAGAAATGCATGAAAGCTCAATTGGTAATAACAGTTGATTTACAAATCTGAATTACCCCAAGTGTCCCGATAAAAACGGTACCTCACTTGTGTGGGTCGGCCTTGTGCCTGCGACAGGAAACGGCGCAAAATGCAACGTGGTCACACCTAAATTTAGCAGTTACAAATTGACCCTTTTTTGGCAAAGTGCCTACCTGTAGTTTTGCACCCTAGCTCTGCCGGCACCTAGGGAAACCTAGCAAACCTATACATTTTTGAAACGTAGACTCCCAGGGGAATTTAGGATGGGGTGACTCGACTGCCTACCACCAGGTTTTGTTACCCAGAATCCCTTGCAAAGCTAAGATTTTGACAAAATAAACACATTTTCCTCACATTTCTGTGGTGGAAAGTTCTGGAATCTGCGTGGATCAACAAATTTCCACCCACCCAGCGTTCCCCCAGGTCTCCCGATAAAAACAGTACCTCACTTGTGTGGGTCGGCCTTGTGCCTACGACAGGAAACGGCACAAAATGCAACATGGTCGCACCTCAATTTCCCAGTGAAATTTTACATTCTTTGGACAAAGAGACTACCTTTTGTTTTTGAGCCGTAGCTCTGCCAGCACCTAGGGAAACCCAGGAAACCTATACATTTTTGAAAACTAGACACCCAGGGGAATTCAGGATGGGGTGACTCGTCTGCCTACCCCCAGGTTTTGTTACCCAGAATCCCTTGCAAATCTAAAAATTTGATCAAAAAAACACATTTTCCTCACATTTCTGTGGTAGAAAGTTCTGGAATCTGCGTGGATCAACAAATTCCACCCACCCAGCGTGCCCCCAGGTCTCCCGAAAAAAATGGTACCTCACTTGCGTGGGTAGGCATAGTGGCTGCGACATGAAACAGCGCAAAACGCAGCATGGTCGCACCTCAATTTCCCAGTGAAATTTAGCACGATTCGGACAAAAAGACTACCTTTTGTTTTTGCGCCGTAGCTCTGCCAGCACCTAGGGAAACCTAGCAAACCTATACATTTTTGAAAACTAGACACCCAGGGCAATTCAGGATGGGGTGACTCGTCTGCCTACCCCCAAGTTTTGTTACCCAGAATCCCTTGCAAACATAAAAATTTGACTAAAAAAACACATTTTCCTCACATTTCTGTGGTGGAAAGTTCTGGAATCTGCGTGGATCAACAAATTTCCACCCACCCAGCGTGCCCCCGGTCTCCCAAAAAAAATGGTACCTCACTTGCGTGGGTAGGCATAGTGGCTGCGACATGAAACAGCGCAAAACGCAGCATGGTCGCACCTCAATTTCCCAGTGAAATTTAGCACGATTCGGACAAAAAGACTACCTTTTGTTTTTGCGCCGTAGCTCTGCCAGCACCTAGGGAAACCTAGCAAACCTATACATTTTTTAAAACTAGACACCCAGGGAAATTCAGTATGGGGTGACTCGTCTGCCTACCCCCAGGTTTTGTTACCCAGAATCCCTTGCAAACATAAAAATTTGACCAAAAAAACACATTTTCCTCACATTTCTGTGGTGGAAAGTTCTGGAATCTGCGTGGATCAACAAATTTCCACCCACCCAGCGTGCCCCCAGGTCTCCCGAAAAAATTGGTACCTCACTTGCGTGGGTAGGCATAGTGGCTGCGACATGAAACAGCGCAAAACGCAGCATGGTCGCACCTCAATTTCCCAGTGAAATTTAGCACGATTCGGACAAAAAGACTACCTTTTGTTTTTGCGCCGTAGCTCTGCCAGCACCTAGGGAAACCTAGCAAACCTATACATTTTTGAAAACTAGACACCCAGGGCAATTCAGAATGGGGTGACTCGTCTGCCTACCCCCAGGTTTTGTTACCCAGAATCCCTTGCAAACATAAACATTTGACCAAAAAAACACATTTTCCTCACATTTCTGTGGTGGAAAGTTCTGGAATCTGCGTGGATCAACAAATTTCCACCCACCCAGTGTGCCCCCAGGTCTCCCGAAAAAAGTGGTACCTCACTTGCGTGGGTAGGCATAGTGGCTGCGACATGAAACAGCGCAAAACGCAGCATGGTCGCACCTCAATTTCCCAGTGAAATTTAGCACGATTCGGACAAAAAGACTACCTTTTGTTTTTGCGCCGTAGCTCTGCCAGCACCTAGGGAAACCTAGCAAACCTATACATTTTTGAAAACTAGACACCCAGGGCAATTCAGGATGGGGTGACTCGTCTGCCTACCCCCAGGTTTTGTTACCCAGAATCCCTTGCAAACATTAAAATTTGACCAAAAAAACACATTTTCCTCAACATTTCTGTGGTGGAAAGTTCTGGAATCTGCGTGGATCAACAAATTTCCACCCACCTAGCGTGCCCCCAGGTCTCCCAAAAGAAATGGTACCTCACTTGCGTGGGTAGGCATAGTGGCTGCGACATGAAACAGCGCAAAACGCAGCATGGTCGCACCTCAATTTCCCAGTGAAATTTAGCACGATTCGGACAAAAAGACTACCTTTTGTTTTTGCGCCGTAGCTCTGCCAGCACCTAGGGAAACCTAGCAAACCTATACATTTTTGAAAGCTAGACACCCAGGGCAATTCAGGATGGGGTGAATCGTCTGCCTACCTCCAGGTTATGTTACCCAGAATCCCTTGCAAACATAAAAATTTGACCAAAAAAACACATTTTCCTCACATTTCTGTGGTGGAAAGTTCTGGAATCTGCGTGGATCAACAAATTTCCACCCACCCAGCGTGCCCCCAGGTCTCCTGAAAAAAATGGTACCTCACTTGCGTGGGTAGGCATAGTGGCTGCGACATGAAACAGCGCAAAACGCAGCATGGTCGCACCTCAATTTCCCAGTGAAATTTAGCACGATTCGGACAAAAAGACTACCTTTTGTTTTTGCGCCGTAGCTCTGCCAGCACCTAGGGAAACCTAGCAAACCTATACATTTTTGAAAACTAGACACCCAGGGCAATTCAGGATGGGGTGACTCGTCTGCCTACCCCCAGGTTTTGTTACCCAGAATCCCTTGCAAACATAAAAATGTGACCAAAAAAACACATTTTCCTCACATTTCTGTGGTGGAAAATTCTGGAATCTGCGTGGATCAACAACTTTCCACTCACCCAGCGTGCCCCCAGGTCTCCCAAAAAAAATGGTACCTCACTTGCGTGGGTAGGCATAGTGGCTGCGACATGAAACAGCGCAAAACGCAGCATGGTCGCACCTCAATTTCCCAGTGAAATTTAGCACGATTCGGACAAAAAGACTACCTTTTGTTTTTGCGCCGTAGCTCTGCCAGCACCTAGGGAAACCTAGCAAACCTATACATTTATGAAAACTAGACACCCAGGGCAATTCAGGATGGGGTGACTCGTCTGCCTACCCCCAGGTTTTGTTACCCAGAATCCCTTGCAAACATAAAAATTTGACCAAAAAAACACATTTTCCTCACATTTCTGTGGTGGAAAGTTCTGGAATCTGCGTGGATCAACAAATTTCCACCCACCCAGCGTGCCCCCAGGTCTCCCGAAAAAAATGGTACCTCACTTGTGTGGGTAGGCATAGTGGCTGCGACATGAAACAGCGCAAAACGCAGCATGGTCGCACCTCAATTTCCCAGTGAAATTTAGCACGATTCGGACAAAAAGACTACCTTTGGTTTTTGCGCCGTAGCTCTGCCAGCACCTAGGGAAACCTAGCAAACCTATACATTTCTGAAAACTAGACACCCAGGGCAATTAAGGATGGGGTGACTCGTCTGCCTACCCCCAGGATTTGTTACCCAGAATCCCTTGCAAACATAAAAATTTGACCAAAAAAACACATTTTCCTCACATTTCTGTGGTGGAAAGTTCTGGAATCTGCGTGGATCAACAAATTTCCACTCACCCAGCGTGCCCCCAGGTCTCCCGAAAAAAATGGTACCTCACTTGCGTGGGTAGGCATAGTGGCTGCGACATGAAACAGCGCAAAACGCAGCATGGTCGCACCTCAATTTCCCAGTGAAATTTAGCACGATTCGGACAAAAAGACTACCTTTTGTTTTTGCGCCGTAGCTCTGCCAGCACCTAGGGAAACCTAGCAAACCTATACATTTTTGAAAACTAGACACCCAGGGCAATTCAGGATGGGGTGACTCGTCTGCCTACCCCCAGGTTTTGTTACCCAGAATCCCTTGCAAACATAAAAATTTGACCAAAAAAACACATTTTCCTCACATTTCTGTGGTGGAAAGTTCTGGAATCTGCGTGGATCAACAAATTTCCACCCACCAATCGTGCCCCCAGGTCTCCTGAAAAAAATGGTACCTCACTTGCGTGGATAGACATAGTGGCTGCAACAGGAAACGGTTCAAATCGTACAGTGGTGATGTAACATTACCTCATTGCAAAACTACCTTGATTTTGGGGGGGGGGGCATCTGAGTTTGTGGCCCGGGGCTCGGTGGTATTCTTTGCAAAGTAGCAAACCCAAACAGTTCTGAAAACTAGACACCCGGGAGAGTCCAGGGAGGTATGGCATGTGTGGGTCCCCCAATGTTTTCCCTCCCAGAACTCTTTGCAAACCTTAAAAATAGGTAAAAATAGCACTTTTCCAAACATTTTGGCGTGGGATCGCCGTGACGGCAAAAAAGTCCTACCACCCTGCGTTCCCCTTGTTCTCCCGAGTAAAAGGATACCTCACTTGTGTGGGTGCCCCAAAGCAGAACACGCCAAAAATGAATTTTGAAAAAAGTAGTTTTTAGTCATATTTAAGTTTTACAAATTAAGCACCCCAGCCTGAGTCACATGCCTTTGGCCCACCCACACAAGTGAGGTATCATTTTACTCGGGAGAACAAGGGAAACGCTGGGTGGTAGGACATTTGTTCCGGCAGCGAGATCCCACCCAAAAAAGTATGGAAAAGTGGGTTTTTGGACCAAAATTTCAGGTTTGCAGGGGTTTCTGGGTAGGAAAACATTGGGGGACCCACGCATGCCATACCTCCCTGGACTCCCCCGGGTGTCTAGTTCTCAGAAATGTTTGGGTTTGGTAGTTTCCAAAGATGCCCGCCAAGCCCCGGGCCAAAAGCTCAGGTGACCCCCTCAAAAAATAAGATTATTTGGCTAAAGGTAATGTTTTGGTCGCCAAAGTATGAATTGGGCCTTTTCCTAAAGCAGCCACTATGCCTACCCAGGCAAGTGAGGTACCATTTTTATCGGGAGACCTTGGGGAACGCTGGGTGGGTGGTAATTTGTGTGAGCCTAGTGATGCCACGCTTTCCCACACTAAAACGTGTGAAAAAACTGATTTTTTCCAAGCACAAAATGAGGTTTGCAAGGGATTCTGGGTAAAGGAACGTTGGAGGATCCACGCAAGCCATACCTCCTTGGAAGCCCCCGGGTGTCTCCTTTTCAGAAATGTGTGGGTTTGGTAGGTTTCCCTAGATGGCTGTCTCGCACGGGGTCAAAAACCCAGGTAACCCCTCTTGCAAAAGCTGGTGAACTTAACATTTTCACCATTGTTCCTCAAAGACACACACATACAGGTTGGATTTGGCACGAGGGCGAGTGATGGTTCAGTACATAAAATTTTATTAACAAGATATTTCAAAAAAATGAAATGGTCTGTCAATAAATAAATGCATAAAAACCGAACCAGTGACTCGCAACTCGTGAGCTGTAAAGCCACGACAAGGCACCAACCATTTTACAGGCCATTCACGCACCTTTCATACCTGATACAAACCAGACCATTGACAGCATCCGAATGGAAAAGCAACACATTACAACAATCACAATAAGGGACAAGGTACACCCTAATGCAGAAAGAGAAAAAAAACAACTATTACTGCACACCCATCTAATCCGCAAGCACACACACATACTGGTTGGATTTGGCACGAGGGTGAGTGATGATTCAGTACATACAATTGGATACGCAAGTAATTTCATCAAAAATGAAATACACTGCGTATAATTGAAAGTATGATAAACTGAACCACTGACTCACAGCTCGTGAGCTGTAAAGCCACGTCAAGGCACCAACCTCTTTACAGGCCATTCATACACCTTTCGTACGCGTGACACATACAAAACATTCACACCGCCAGCCGCGGACCCATCACATTTCAACACTCACACCAGCAAACAGCGCCATTCAAGGGCCCATCACTTTCACACGCCCACATTTCTGACACTGCAACTACACAAAATGATGGACTGTGTGGAGTGTCACTCAACTAGCAGTGTGTGTAGTGACCAACAGAAAGTAACTACTCACACACCGCCTGCCGAGCGCCAGTCCACCCACACCACCATCCAAGCACCAGACCATGCACACTGCCAGCCAAACACCACTCAGCACACACCGACAGCCAACTACCACTCCACACACACCACCAGCCAAGCATCACTCCACGCACACCACCAGCCAAGCGCCACTCCACAAACACAACACCAGCCAAGCACCACTCCACACACACCGCCATCCAAGCATCACTCCACGCACACCACCAGCCAAGCGCCACTCCACAAACACAACACCATCCAAGCACCACTCCACATACGCCGCCAGCCAAGCACCAGACCACGCACACCACCAGCCAAGCGCCATCCACTCACACCACCAGCCAAGCACCTAACCATGCACTCCGCCAGCCAAGCAAAAATCCACGCACCCCCAGCACAACTCCAATCCATGCACTATGCCAGCCAAGCACCAGACCACGCACACCACCAGCCAAGCGCCATCCACTCACACCACCAGCCAAGCACCTAACCATGCACTCCGCCAGCCAAGCAAAAATCCACTCACCCCCCCAGCACAACTCCAATCCATGCACTATGCCAGCCAAGCACCAGACCACGCACACCACCAGCCAAGCGCCATCCACTCACACCACCAGCCAAGCACCTAACCATGCACTCCGCCAGCCAAGCAAAAATCCACTCACCCCCCCAGCACAACTCCAATCCATGCACTATGCCAGCTAAGCACCAGACCACGCACACCACCAGCCAAGCGCCAGTCCACGCACACCAACAATCCAAGCACAATCCTGCACACACCACCATCGAAATTAGAATTTTTTAAAGAAATACCACAAATCAAATGTAGAAACCTACAAATCTGCTAACACAAATTCAAAAACTAAATGCTTTGCACTAATGCAAACCTAAAAGCAAACTAAAAAATATTACAGAAAACAGACCAGACAGTACACTTACAAGCTCAATGAAACTCCCAAAACTTCTTTTGTGTGTGGTACGATTTAAAACAAGCTGGCACACACAATCCAGGATTTGAAGGACAGTCAGGACAGTGCATACGAGACTCCCTCCGCACTTCTCTTCGCCAACAGACTCTACATCTTTTAGTGGGATTGTCTTTTGCAGTTGTGGGAGGAATGTATTCTGGAAAGTGGCGATCTTTCAGTCTAGCCACTTCCTCCACCACTCCAAATCTTGGCACACTTGCCTGTTCCACTAGTACAAGGCTGCCTATTATAGTCTCCTGAAACTTAACAAAAGGCATCTTTGACTCAGGACAAGATTTCTGGAAAACAACAAAAGCATTAAAGGATGCCAAGTGGAAAAGATGGATAGCCAACTTCTTGTACCAAACGTAAGCCTTTCGAAGAGCAGCATAAGGTTCCAACCTCTGATCTACTCTGTCAACACCACCCATGTGCCTATTATAGTCTAAAATGCACACAGGTTTACGCACTTCAGCAGTCTCACCCCGAACTGGCAGAGCTTCAGTGCTTTCGTCATGGATAGTAGTCAGCATGTAAACATCTCTCCTGTCTGAAAACTTCACAGCTAGAAGCTTCCCACATCGCAATGCAGTAGACTGTCCCCGCACAAGCCTTTTGCAAACAAGTTCTATTGGGAAACCTTTCCGGTTACTGCGCATCGTGCCACATGCAACAGTGCCCACTTTGGCCAACTCCTTGAACAAACGCACACTAGTGTAGAAGTTATCTACATATAAATGGTGGCCTTTGTTAAATAATCGTCTACCTAGTTCCCACACAATTTTCTCAGTCACTCCAAAAGTGGACGGACAAGCAGAAGTGTTAATGCTGGAATCCTTACCGGTGTACACCCTGAAATTATAAACATATCCAGTCTCACTGTCACACAGCATATACAGTTTGATGCCATAGCGTGCCCTCTTACTAGGAATGTATTGCCTAAAAACCAAGCGGCCCTTGAACAATACCAAAGACTCGTCCACAGCTATTTCTCTTCCAGGTGCAAAGATCTCAGGAAAACGATCAACAAAGTGATCAAGGACAGGCCGAATCTTAAAAAGAAGGTCACAATCAGGGTGATCGCGTGGCAACGCTAAATCATTATCAACAAAATGCATCATGCGAAGAAGAAGCATATATCGATCACGAGTCATAACTGCTGGAAATATAGATGTTGCCATCAAGGGACTAGTGGACCAATAAGAAGACATTGATGGCTTCCTTAGCAAGCCCATCAAAAAAGTTAATCCCAAAAACTTCTTCATCTCTTCAACATATGTGGGAGACCAATGGGTAGCTCTAGAATGGGGCTTAAGGCTGGCACTGTGGTCCCTCAAATACTGCTCTGCATACAAATTAGTTTGCTCCACAATCTCCTGCAAAAACTCATCGTCAAAAAACAACTGAAAAAATTGAATTGGCAAAAAATTGTCAGTATTCACTCTACACCCTGGAACACCAGTGAAGTCTGGCAATTCCGGCTGCACCATGCCAGGGGCAACCCAGACGTCATCACTAACATGAGGAGAAGAAGCCACCCTAGCCTGCAGGCCAGATGCCTCTTGCTGCACTACATCAACAGGAACACTAGGATCCCCAGATGCCTCTTGCATCACTACACCAACAGGAATACTAGCATCCCCAGATACATTTTGCATCTCTTCACCAACAGGAGAACTCACATCCCCAGCTGCCTCTTGCATCTCAACATCAACAGAAGAACTCGCATCCCCAGATGCCACTTGCTGCTCAACAACAACAGAAAGACTAGCAGCACCAGATGCCTCATGCTGCTCTACAACAGGAAGACTAGCAGCACCAGATAACCTTTGGCGCACCACAGCAATGTGAAACCTTTTGGGCGCAGCCTTTACCACACTTGCCTGTTCCCGACGAGAAAAAAAGGGAAACCTTGAGGACCTAGGCTGCCGCTCACATGGCTCTTGCCTCTCTACCGGCACATCAATGTCCCTCTCTACCACAGGCACTTCATCAGCACTAGAAGAAGAATCATCATCTGATGATACCATGCGAAGAGAAAACTCACTGCCTGAATCTTCTGCACCTACCTCATGCTCCGAATCGGAGTCAGTGTCTGGACCATGGTCAGAGGAAGACTCAAAAAGCAAACTAACAACCTGCTTAGCAGTAATCCTGCGAGCAGCCATTATCCTTACAAATCAAGAAGACTACACACACAAGTGAACAACAACCTACACTGTGCAAAGTAAGAAGTAAACAAGGTAGAGTCTTCACACAAAAATCAATACACTCAAAAACAATTCAAATCTAACCAAATATAAGAAGACTCACCAGCACCTACTCTGCTGAAACACAGCAAAAAGAAAGGAAATCCCTCTGGAAAGAAAAAAAAAGTATAGATTAGACAAAGTACACATCAAGCAGCAATACAAAAAAAAGTTAACAATCAAGAAACACAAAGCCACACAAACAGCAATAACTTCACTTTTCATAAAAACACATTTATCTAGGAAAAATAGTACAAAAAACATTTACTTACCAAGCACATGCAACTACACAAGCTGCAAAACCAGCATTAACCGAACCACAACCTACACCAATACAAACAGCAAAAGCCTGGATCAAAAACAAAGAAGAAAAAAAATAATTTAATACTACATTTCACAAACAACATAACAAATGAATAAACAATACACAAATTTACCCCCAAAATCACATCCACACAGATGGGCCATCAAAAAGGGCAAAACGGACAAAAGTACGGGTTGATTTGCCCACCGGGGGGGAGGCCAGAAAATCTAAATTTAAAATCCGACCCACCTGAAAGCGACCCTTGCCCAATGGGTCACTTCCTACAATCTAAAATAAAATCCCTGGTGCTAGTGGGGGCATTTCCACCGCACAATCGCAATGCTGTGCGCGACCGTGAGCCAGAAATGCCCTGCAAAGAGACATCAGAAGAGAGGAAATTCACTTACCTCTCCCCTGATGCCTCTTTGCAAACACCCCCAAATATCTCAAAACCAACCTAACACCTCCAGGCGCAGGAAGCAAATGGCTTCCCGACCGCCTGGGAATCCCTGAAGATGTTGGCGCGTGCTGTGCGCGCTGACGTCATCAGGGATTCTCATGGGGAGGGGGACAACAGAATTACTGTGGTTAACTGTGATGCTGGACAGAGGCACTTGCATCCTTGATTTTCACAAGCACAATCCAAAAACAGTTCCTATGACCAGGAGCTTCTTTCTCCCCATCTGCTGCTCTCATCAGTCTCTGACCATTTATACACATAAGAGGCATGTGAACTCACACAGAAGATCCCCGTTTGGCAACGCCCACCAACTAGCGGAGTGCACCATCTTTCCTAAATTTACCCACTATGATGGACAGCTCACTCAAGGGACCTGTGCACACATTGGTGCGATGGCATATTAACACACACGGTCACTGGAGACAAAGCAAGCGCTCGAGTTGCAGCACAAATTCAGGAAAACATTCATCAGCCCAAAAACATTTGTGACCTTCCCACTATGATGGACAGCTCACACAAGGGACCCCTGCGCACATCTGTGCAATTGCATAGTAACGCACACATGGACACTGGAGACAAAGATGGCGCTCGAGTTGCAGCACAAACTCAGGAAAGCAATCATCAGCCCAAAAACATTTGTGACCTTCCCACTATGATGGACAGCTCACACAAGGGACCCCTGCGCACATCTGTGCAATTGCATAGTAACGCACACATGGACACTGGAGACAAAGATGGCGCTCGAGTTGCAGCACAAACTCAGGAAAACAATCATCAGCCCAAAAACATTTGTGAGCTTCCCACTATGATGGACAGCTCACTCAAGGGACCCCTGCGGACATCGGTGCAATGGCATAATAACACACACAAAGGTCACTGGAGACAAAGCAGGTGATCGAGTTGCAGCACAAATTCAGGAAATCATTCATCAGCCCAAAAACATTTGTGACCTTTCCACTATGAAGGACAGCTCACACAAGGGACCCCTGCGCACATTTGTGCGATTGCATAGTAACGCACACATGGTCAATGGAGACAAAGATGGCGCTCGAGTTGCAGCACAAATTCAGGAAACAATCATCAGCCCAAAAACATTTGTGAGCTTCCCACTATGATGGACAGCTCACTCAAGGGACCCCTGCGCACATGGCATAGTAACACACACATGGTCACTGGAGACAAAGCATGTGTTTGAAAAGCAGCACACAAAAAAAAACATTCATCAGCCCAAAAACACTAGTGAGCTTTGCCTAGGCAGCACAGGTGTGTTTTTCAGCCACTTCAGGTACACAAAAAATAAAAGAGATGAAGGACAGAGGCACTTGCATCCTTCAATAAAATTAGCACTACATTCACATTTTGAAAATGACCCCATCTGTTTTTTTTTTTCAACAAATGAACATGTTTTCATACCAGAGGCATGAAAACAATTCAAAATTATTGTTACCCCAAAAAGGGGAGCGACCCTTGCCCAAGGGGCCGCTCCCCGAACAACGAAATTGACCACAAAAGAAAAAAAACAAAACTCCCTACCATTCCAGCTGCACGATCGCACGATCGTGCAGCAGGAATGCTCTAAACTTGCAAAGAGTGAAAGGAAAAGCCTTTCCTTTCACTCGATGGCCTTTTCAAAACTTTCCCCCCTGCCCCAGCCGCAAAACAAACCTCTGATTCCTCCGACGCGCAGGAAGCAAATGGCTTCCCTGCGCGTCGGTAAACAACAGGAACCCCCAGTGACGTCAGCGCGCCTCGCGCGCTGACGTCATTGATGACGCAGGCGGGGAGGGCGGGGGGAGGCAGGGGACGGTCTTCCCCTGCCATCCCAGCAGAAATCCTAACGATCGGGCAGACTCGGTGGGAGCGCTGGCGCTTCCCCCGAGGGTGGGGCTCATGACGAGCTGGGCTCGTCATGAGCGTGCGAGCGCCCTACTCCATGACGAGCCCAGCTCGTCATCAGCCCCGAAGGGGTTAAATTTATCGTTCAAACAAAGTTTCCTATCAAATGTGAAAGAATTATATGACCTTCTGTCCTTAGTGGCTGCTAATTCTAGAACTACAGGGGCAAGATCGAAGAAATCCTTGGAAATACCTGAATAGATGCTCCATTTTCCAGAGAAGAAGATGCAAAAAAATGGTCTAGCCTTACTAATTTTGTATGTGGGTGTGAGTAAAAAGTGAACCCCAAATGATGTCATTTTATTTTGCCCCACACATCCACCATCCACCAAACCATGATCCCGGGTTAAATCAAAAAGTGCTTTAAAAACGTTAGGTTTCCGTCCTGTATATTTCTGAGGGCCCTCTAATAATGCATGATTCATCAAATTAATATTAATGTCCCCACAGATTATCAGAGGAGATAGCCATACGGCTAATTCTGTGTTTAAATCATGCAGAATCCCAGGATCGTCCAAATTAGACCCATAAACATTGCAAAGCGTAAAGTAATAGCCCTCCACCCCACACTCTACAATGGCCCACCTACCAAACTTATCCGCCTGTCATTAGGAATGCCCCTTCCTAATAGCGAGTCGCAAAACCCATTTGCGAGTCGCAAAAAATTGCGAGTCGCAAAATAGGGTTTGTACATTCCCCATGCTGTTTTTGCATGTGCAAACGGGTAAGCAAACCTGTTTGCGCATTCAAAAATGGTCGTACATCTGGCCCATAGGGTCCAGCAGAACCGGAGACCAGGAAAGCCAGCTAAAGCTAAAACTCCTTCTTACTCTGTCCTTCTCCACTACAGAAAGGTCAAGAAAAGCATCAAAATCCCTAGCCTGCCGGACAAAGATACTCAGTGCCTATGGGAGCCTGGGTCCTGCAAGGCCACCAAGGGTGAGTTGCTAGGTGACACGCTGCTGTACCTGTAGCAAATTTCAGCTGTTCCTTAACTCCTGCAACCAGCTGCGTGGCCCACTTTCTATTTTAATAGAAACGAGAAAGAACCGATCGAAGTTTTTTTTTCTAATTTATTTTCTGCTACAAAAATGTTCTACTCCTCTGTGATTCCTGTTGGCTTTGCGACCTCTGAGGCGTTTAAATGACATCACTGATAAAGAGGGCTATACTTGTAAAGTAGTCAATCAATCAAAAATAGCTTTATTCGATTTAAAGATAAATCATAAAACCACAGAAAATAATGTACATATCCAGTTAATTTACATAACACGTTAAGAACACACAGTCCATTAGATAAATACATCACATCAACATGATTAATTATTAGTAGTCCTTTATGCAGTTCATTGCAAGCACTTGAGTGGAGGCGGTAGAATACAACTAAGCAGCCAGAAGCATTAGATGAGAGATGAATACTCCACTTAACTGGGCTAAGACATGATGGCAGGCCCTTAACAAGTTTTAGCAGCTCTGGCAGTGAGGAAGCGTTCAGCATCTCAGCGGGTGCCCTGACTGTGGGCACTTGCAATGGTCCAATCCTGCTCGGTCGAGCCGGTCTGCACTCAAGAGGCATGGCAGCACCAGGCGCAGGCCTCCCCTGAGCTTATGTGGCCAGCTCAAGCAGCAATTAAAAGTGCTTCAAAGCTCCCCAGTGGGGAAGGGGGGTTGATGCTGGCACTCCCAATTAGGGCCCAGTGATGTGAGGATACACTCACAGCATCCTCCTCAGCCCAGAAGTCAGGTCGGGGGCAATCCTCCATACTTAGTTCAACCCACAGATCACAACATTCAGTTCACGGGTAGAGGCCTGAACTCCACAGCTCACTCAGTACTAACAGCCCCTCTAGACATAAGAGGTTTCAGAGGCACCTTCAAACAAGGCATCGGTCTTCATGGCATGGCAATCTATACCACGGCAGCTCCTTCTTGCAAGCAGGATCACAGCTAAGGTTCCGCACCGGTCTTGGTGCTTCTCAACAGCAATATCTTCCATGGCGGCCCCTCCTGGCCTACAGGTCTGCTGCAATGATGCAGTATGGACTACTTTTTCCACACACAGCACTCAGCCCGTAATTATCTTCACAGTGACCCTCTCTTGGCACACAGAGGCTGAGTCTGCACATGGGCAATTACCAATTCAGTGCAGCAGCTATCTCCTCACACCTTGCACCAGGAATCCTCTCAAAAAGGCTCCTGACTGAACCTCACTCCCTCCAAAGCTCTCCTCTTCCTCACATGGTGCATTGGTCTTAAACAAGCAGCCAAAAGGGACTGCTCCAGGCTCCAGAGCAAGTCGTTTTAGTTTCCTTGGGTGATGTTCCCCAACCCAGCAGGGAGATTAGCAATCCTTGGCCCCCAGTCCTGGTCACAGGAGATGTCTTGCAAAGCTTCCCCTCCTCACACAGCTGCCTGGCTGCTTGGAAGATAACACATTATTGAGATCTCAACCTCCCTTCTGTTAGTCCATATCCAGACATCAAACGTATTTTAGGGTCTGGGTATTTGAAGTTTTATGTTAGGTTTCAGCTTCTTTTGAAGAGTACAATTTTCCTCTCTCTCTCTTTCTCTTGAAAGGCTGCCTTTCACAGCAGGAGATACTCCAAAGCTGATAAATCCACAACATAGGTAATGGGAGTGACTAGAGATCACACCTGGAAATCTCCCACAGTGATATATGCATTATAAGCCCTACTCTTTATGATTCCCTTATCAGCCCCCTCTCTTCCAGGCCCCTTCCTTGTGATTGCTCACTGAATCAAAGACCGCCCTTTGAAGTGTACAGCGGAAGCCTCTCTCTCTACCTTCTCAAGTGTGTTCGACCCAACTCACAGCAATATAGCAATACAAAAATCTGTACTGGAGGCAGAGGGATTCCTTTACTCCTCATGTCTTTAAGATGCAGGCCTGGGTTTTCCAAAATGGAACCCATTGTTTTCCATATAATGTACCATGGCAGGCACACTTACACTCAGTATACATACACACCACATCCACTGTCCAGTACTGTTAACTCCATGTGTTGTTTCCCCCAGTCGCACATACATTCAGCACACACATTCTATCTGCACACACTGCTCAGTACTGCAGTCTTTCTGTATTGTGCTATCGTGTGCTACATGAAAACACACATTGTTAGCACATACATTCACCATGTGAGCACTGCAGAACATGTCACCCTTCATGTACTGTATTTCTCGCAAACACACATACACCCAGCATGCACGCCCTAAAGACCACTACATCTCTCCTTTAATATATTCCTGTCCGGTATACATACACCCAGTAGAAACTATCACTATACATGCACTGCACAATACTGTTCTGTGCCTGTACTGCCCCTTCCATGCCCACATACATCCAATTAGGTCACCACTTTTGCGCAGCACAATATTTTACATCTATTTGAGAGAGGCCATGTGTTAAGCACACAGCAGCGGTACTTAGAAAAAGGTGAGTGAGCCTGTAGGTCCCACTCCAGGACCTGTTCACGCCTACTGATCACTGCACTCTATGCTGCCACCACTGTTTTCATGCTGCTTAACTCTTGGTGAAGGCAGTAACCTTCCACCACTATGAAGGTAGCGCTTTGGGCACCCCATCCCCCATTTAACAAGACCTCAAAGCCATGAGACCGGACTGTGTCTTTACGCACACACATGATCTGTGTTCATTTATGAGAACACAAATCAGCCTTGGGATCTAGACAACAGTACAGTTGGGCACTCAGGACAGGGTTACATGTCCATAACCATGCAGAGAACGTTTCTGTTCCAACAGACATGGATAAATAACTTTCACTCCTTAAAATGTGAAGGTAAATAACTTACAGTTATTACTGACCACATACACAAGACAAGTAGTATGACATTCAAGAAACGAATATTTGTTGAGCTGTTCGGTCTTTTATTTTTTTATAAATTGTAATTTTTTATCTAGCAACCCCTCCGCTACCAATCAGCACTTTTATCACCCATCTGTCGGTTTTTTAAAACTTTCTACATAGAAAAAAGTAATGTTTCCATTTTCTGCACAGGGCTGTCAATGTGTTGGGAATCATCTCATTTCCTGTAGAAAATGGCTCAATTTTGTGCATTTGTCGGCAAAAAAATGCATTCAGCTCTTTTCTGAAAAGGGCGAGTGAATTGGAGACGACTTATTTTGCGGACAAAGCAAACTCAATTGTCTCTGGATGTTCTTCAGAGCTCTCACAATGTCGCATTGGGCGATAGATGTGATTACATCAAACCACAAGATTGGAGCAGATCTGTGAATGTGATGTCGTTTGATAGTGCTCTGATAGATAGCATGACCTGTTTTCACATGAATTTGCGAAATGAATCTGTTGCTTTGTTTGATCCCTTTACCGTTTCTCTCATTGAGCAAGGAATGGCCCAAGCAGCAGCCACCATCTGTCAGAGCTGGGCCACCGCCCCTCTGTATTAATGCATTCCAGAATGGGACTTCTGAAGTCCTACGCTGAAACGTGCAGGATAGTTAAAGTCCTTTGAGGGTATTCTGCAGACCGTCATCCTTATGGAGAGGTACAGAAGCAATGTGCAGCAAAAAAAAAAAAAAAAAAAATCCCTGCCCTGCAGCCGTCTGCACAGCCCGTATTGGGAGAGAAATCAAGTGGCAGGGACATGTCAAAGTTTAACTACTAACTGGGGGGCATATTACCAAGCAATAGCGATAATTATCGCTAAGCTTGGTTAGCGGGCATAATTATAACTCCGTGCGGCGCCTATTTTTATCGCTTAGGAGCCTTGCTACTATCAAGGTTTATCTCCTAAGCGATAAAAATCGGCCGAAATGCATGAATATCGCCGAAAAGTCAGCGATATTAATGCATTACCGAGCTAATGCTCTTAGCCAAGTTATCTACACTCCAATTGGATAACATGGCTAAGAACTGCTCTGTACAGGCGTTATCTTGTGGAGATATTCGCGCTTAGCGCGAATATTTCCAAAAGTTGGTAACAGGAGATAGCGATGTTAGCGACTGTTTCCAGTCGCTAACATCTTGCCACGCCGACTTTGCATGTCATTAGCGCTGACATGCAAATTGGGCCCCAAGATGGTCGCTATCTCCTAGTAGCTGTCGCTAACTGGTGTTAGCGACAGCTAGGTAATAGGGCGATTAAATTATCGCCGCTTTAGCGGGAAAAATTCCCGCTAAAGCGGCGATAAGGCCCTTGGTAATATGCCCCAAGATGTTTAACATGGGCAGGCTAGCAATTGTCTTCAATGTAAAATTATCCACTTTCACTCACCAATACTATTGTAATTGAAGTTTCACAGAGGCCTAAGCAATTGCTCTACAACATTGTATAATGGCATTCTGAACATGATATATTGGTATTGCAGTGGTCTTAGGGCAATCAACAGGAACTGTTTACCTCCATGTTACTATTGGTCCCAAAAGAAGGCATAGAATGTACCCTTTTAGCACCTGCCCTAAAGATAATGGACAAGTAGTCTAAAGCTTACTCAGGGAGATGGAGAGAACCAGAAACTCGGAACTCACCAGAGACAATAAAAGCACTCAGTATATTTAGCATATAGCCTGTTTTTTTCCACTTGGATGCTAGGGTTTGTGGAGCAATTTACTGTATATTTCCATTGAAATGAATGGGCACTCCATGACGAGTTACCCTTGTCATTAGCATGGAAGTGGTTAAACAACATGTACGTTATTCTGAACACAGCTAAATGAAACAAATGTGTCAGACCCCATACAAGGCAACAGGGGCTACTGAGCCCCAACAATGGTGGTTGATGTCATTTGCCACTGGTGTCCTGGGGTCCATCCTACTATGGCATTACAAACTCAAGTAAGTATACATCCCTTTCCGCACTTGACGGCCAGGGAAGCGAAGGTGAGTAGTCACAGGCTTTTCAGGGAAGTGCTGTGGGAGCCTTGAGCTCAGTGCTCAACAATCAACCAAAGATACAATAACTTAATATCCAACGCACCAGCTGTCTTAATGTTAAAAAAATAATACTTTTAATCACACAGTAGAACTAAATACTACACATGCCTATTTTCAAATGCTGGGTAATACTCCTGATTACGGCCCTCTTGTGGTCTACATTGCTCCTCCAGTGCTCTCTTGTGTTCTGGTGAACTTACTAATTATTGTCCCCTACAGTCTTTGGGAAAGTTAAACATTAAGCACAGGTGCAGATGAAGTGCCCCAAAGGTTCAAATGGGCAATTTGGTTGCTCGTTTGCACCTGTGTTGTTGATGTAGAGAGAAACAGTTTCAAGTCCGGATGCTCATACTGCTTTTTCTCTGTTCAAAGTGCAGGTGGAGGCCAGCAACATTCACGTATTGGTTCTGTAGCGATAGAGGAGGTGACCTGGTGCAGCTGCATCTTTGGCGTGTACGGCCTTCCTTCAGAACAGGATTACCTGAGAAATGTTATTTGGAGAGTCATGTCAGAGTGATCACAGCATCTTCACCCCTCCACAGTCCGATTCCAGGTGGATTCTATGGCAAATTGAAGTATACAAAAAAATTGATGGATGAAATGCTTGAATTAGTCTCCGCCACTGGAATTTACCCGGGCCACACCCCACTCCATCGTTATTTTGCATATCATGCCACCTCAGTTTGGTCAGAGTCATATGTAACTCAGTCTTGCCCTTGCTCCAATGGGAACAGTCCAGTTTGAACTGTCAGACCAGGTGCTCCCTGAACTGGAATACGAGCAACCAAAGACCAGTTTTGCCCTTATTAGGGCTCATCAGTAAGGTATAGCTTGGTTCCAGTGGCACCGGGTTCACTTGCCCCACATTTGGCCATACCCCTCCCATTTAGTGAGTCACACTGAAATATACACACTTTTGTGTACTTCAGGTTTCTATGGCAATGCAGTTTGTGCCCTCTACTGGGACAATTAATCAGTAGGAATTTTCTGACAGTTGTATCTGTCCTAGACCAATTGGTTTTCCCTCAGCAGTATCCCAGCTTCTCACATTTTTAGTGGCAGCAGCTCCAAATCGCAGCCCACAGCAATTGAAATGGGTATATACAGATTGTGGGATTTGAGCAATCTCTGGGGTGCAGTTGTCTTCTCAAACTGCCTAGAGAGATAGGGAGACTAACTTGCAGAATGTGTAATTCCTAGCTTTGATCTTCCAGGCAGTTTACTTTCTCTAGGTGTTCCTTATGTCAGAGCCAGACTGGGCTTCTTCTCGTGGGCCATCTCACTTCATGCAGGGCCAGCCAGACTCATTCCATCTCTCACAGGGTGGCAAGCAGGTTTTTAGGCACCGGGCAGACCGTTAACCCCTCCAGCATAAAGTGCAGGCTTTATGTGATATAAGCTCACCTCTGAGCGACTGTCCTTGGTGTGTTGAAGGCATGGATTGGTGTATTGGATTGAGAGGTAGCCCATGCAAATTTGAGAAGGTGTAGGTTCTTGGCTGGAGGTGAGGGAAGAGGATGAGGAAGAAAACATGGGAAGTACACTGCTGGTGGGGGGATGGATCCAGCTTGAGCCACAGGACAACATTTGGGGTTCTGGTGTTGATGTAAAATCATTTGGCTGTTGAGATGTGTCATTCTTCAATCCCTCTTTTGGGAAAACGTATGCAATGACTGTTGTACGTTTGCTCACCTGCCTTTGGAAGTTTGGGGGGATATGTTATATTGCTTATTTTTTCTGTGTGAAAAAAAGATTAGCAGTCCTTTGAGTGCTCTGAGGAGTACTCTCTTCCATGGTCATAAAGAATGTGGAACTGGAGTAAAATGGGGTAGTTTGTACTCCTCTTTTTCCAGTCAAGGGATGTGGATCCATTATCTAAAATTTTAGGAATAATTTGAGTTGTTTCTATCTTCAAGTATCCTTCTCAGGCTGCTCTCTATATACAGCCATTGTATAAAGTGATGCTTCTCATAATAGATAGCACTGGGGCTGTCTTCAAGTAGAAGCACCCACCACATAGGGACAATAAAGTGTGAGTTGTCTGCACTGGGGTGTCATCAGCTTTCCAGAAGCAGAAATCTGGGACAGACAAAAGGGTTGACCTGGTAAAAAGACATCATCACCTTGAACAACAGAAACTACAGTTCAATCTTGTCATCTCTACTTTCAACCAAATGATGAACATGAAGAACTAATCAGCAATCTCTTTCTAGAAAAGTCTTCATGGAGTTACTAAAGGTAGCTGTGTCTCCATCCTACTACTTCAGTGCCTGGGTTTCAACCCTACAGCCACAGAAATGCATGCAATACACTTCTACAGTGTGGGGATGGAGTCCTCAACCAACGTCTTGTGCAATGCCAAACCATTGCATCCAAAATGAATCCCACAAGCTTCAGCACTTAGACTCATGCACACACAGAGTGCATATATAAAAAACATACGCTTGAAATACTTACAGGATGTCAGCCCAAAGTTCTGGGTTACAAATAGCTGTGGAACTTTATACACTAGATGTCATTAGAGCACACTCTCACTGACAGAAAGGCCTGCGAACAATAAGGTAAAAAAACACAGTGCATGGCCACAACCATTTCTTGTGCCGAACTCAAGAAAGACTCTCACAAAGCAGTGTTTTAACCACTTGGCTGCTAAGGGGTGTGTGCGAGGTCCATTGACTTTCCATTGAAATCAATGGAAACTCCATGACGAGTTACCCTTGTCATTAGCACTGAAGGGGTTAAATCAAAATAGGATTATTTTTAATCCTCATTTAAAAAGTGTTTTAAATCCAAATATGATTATTTTTAGTCCTCATTTACCATCAGATGGTATTCTTACATCGTACTACCACAAATAGTCTGATAGCCATCTTTTAGGCACTCTGGGATGATTGGCACAATCTAACTTTAGGATCATACCAGTCCCACCGATTTTAGTTTAATCATTGGACTTAACAGATGGTATCTTTTTGTTGTGGGACTAGGGCCTAAATCCAGTCCACTAATCTTTTCAATCACCCAAGCCAGTTTCATCCTGCCGGCAAGTGAGGTTCTATCCACTTCATACATATTTCCCTTCCTGCCAAGAGCATAGGGTGGAACAAATGGTTTGCCTTTAGTTTTGTAAGGAACATCACAGTTTTAAGATCCACACCAAAAATATGAGATATATGCTTCCCTTAATTGCTTGCCCCAAGATCTCTGACAGAATATGCTTTACTTCTTCCTAAAAACTGGTTAGTGCTGGACAAAGCATGAACATGTGGATATCGTTGGTGTTCTCCTCACCATGCCTTTCACAACTTGGAGCCAGATCTCTTACAAATTTACTCATTTTCGCTTGGGGTCATATAAATTCTGTGGAGGGTATAAAAATGGTTCCTCTTTAAGGTAGCGGATTTAACAGAAGAATAAAGAAGCTTTATTGATACTTGCCATAAATCGGGTTGCTTTGGCATTGGCAAATATCCTTCTCAAGATTGTCCCAATGTCATCAGATTCTTACCGTCCACTTTTATCAGCTCCTAGTACCATAATGACATCACTTTCCTTAAAAGTACAGAATCCCATACTCTTTCTTCATTCTCCCAGTCATTACCAATTAAACCTTTTCTTTTGCTCTACCATGACATTAACCAGTAATATTTAAATCTGTATATCGCCCCTCTGTGATTTCTACTAATGCCTCCCATGACAGTAATTGTCACAGATTTTTCAGCTGACCCCAATATACCAAACCTGCCTCTATTAATGGAAGGCTAAGCTTATCTTCCAAACAGAATGCCGTGCCTGGAGAATCCCAAATAGGGGCATACATTGCATACTAATCGATCCCTATAATTTTCCTCATACTATACCATATTGACATGGCAGCTCAAAGAACGTTTAATTGCACCTTTTTGAATAATCTTAAGTCTCCAAAAGTATATAAGTACCCTCTTGCTTAAAATTGTGCTGTAGAGCTAAAAACATCTCTCCTCTGCATGAATTATTTGGCTTACACTCCAGCATTCTACAGTTTTTGAATTGGAAAGCTAAATAGTATAGCCACAAATCAGGAAGGGCTAGAACAGCTTTTTCCAATTTTCTTCTAAGCTTCTTCCAGGTAAGGCCAATGCCCTTACAAGCCCATGCAGAAGTACTCAACATCCCATGAATCTTCAAGAGAATATGTGACGTTACAACGCAAACCATTATGATTCATACTTTTACATCGCAATTTTATACAACTCAAACCATTACAGCACGTGTTTATTGAGATATATTAAAACTACCATTACAACGCATTCCATTACAAAGCATACTAATACAACACATACGATCACAATGCATAATATATTTTCAATGTTAATTACTAAAATTTCAGAAAGTTAAAATTTTTGCATCCATCCCCTGGGACGAGATGCAAAGGAAATAGGGTATTTGGGTGAGGGAGTGCATTAATTCCCAGGCATGAATTTTACTACTCATGTATTTTTATACTACCTAAGTAATAAAAAACCTGGGTATTAATAAAAAATAATAAAAAATATGTTTAACAAACGGTAGAAATAAGATATACATTTATAGCATTTTTTAAATAAAATATACACTACTGTCAGAGGCTAAAATAGCTTATACATACAATAAACTTGAGGCACAAAAATGGCAGTCCTTCAACTATTTTTATTACAGCCCCTGCCATACCATGTACTCAAAATGGCTGACATTCCGAGAAGGAACGTATAAATGATTTTCTTTTTACACAAAATAAATCTACATTCTGTCAGGCTGTAAATCACGCAAAAAAACTGTTTCCAAAACATATTTTCATTTTAATTCTCGTTTACCCCCAAAAACCATTAAAAAAACATCCACCATTTTGTGCTCAGTGGTACACTGACTTCCATGGTGACCACATGCAGCGGGAGGAGCTGGATAATTCTTCAGACTTTCCAGTTGAACACTGCCATCCACAGACCGAAGTAAGTGAACTTTTAAAAGTAAACAGCTTCCAAATGATTACACCTAATTCTCAAGTACTTACAATATATGTCTAACTTATTTACAGCATTTAAAAAACAGCCCCATGTCTACTGCAGACATTCATGAAATTATCTTTCCTTTGAAAAGTAAGTGAATAAATCTACAAAATGTATTTAAAAGTTAAAAGACCAAAAAATAAATGATTTACATTTTCCTTTAGATATTGGACATACAGCAACACCGATTGCCCACCTTGTTCAAAGAAACCTAACAGAAACAACTGTAAGTAAACTTAAAAAAATTATCAGAACCCCCCAAAAAAATAAAAATATATATAAATACATTTCACAAACAATATATTAGCAGGTATGTGGTATGTTTCAAAACTACTATTCTATCACATCCATGTGTTTGCCACAGGGAAAGTGTAGGATGGTGGTGGGGGCAAATTTACTATTCATAT
Organism: Lissotriton helveticus; assembly: GCF_964261635.1. NCBI lineage: Eukaryota > Metazoa > Chordata > Amphibia > Caudata > Salamandridae > Lissotriton > Lissotriton helveticus. The sequence goes on along the minus strand of NC_136061.1, from coordinate 1,512,256,376 downwards.
TCTGACTGGTGCTTGCCTCAAGGAAAGTGTTGGACGGTGGACGGGGCAAATTTAGTGTTCCTGCTCCGACCTATCTTATGCCTCTGGGAAAGTGCTGGATAGTGTTGGGGGCAAATTTACTATTCCTACTCCAACCTGTGCTTGCTTCAGGGAAAGTGCTGGATGATGGTGGGGGCACATTTACTATCCCTACTCTGACCAGTGCTTGCCTCAGGGAAAGTGTTGGATGGTGGTAAGGGGCTTATTTACTATTCCTACTCTGACCAGTGCTTGCCTCAGGGAAAGGCCTGGAAGGTGGTGGGGCAAATTGAATGCACTTGAATTAAAAATTAAAAGTTAATCTGTACATTTCACATTTTCAATTATTTTCTTTGTCAAACATGCAATAAAACATTTAATTTTTTATATTTCTCTACAGATAAAATCATATTACCCCACCAGTGTGGAGGAACACATCCTTAACCAGAAAAAAACAAATCAAACCCATCACCTTAGAAGAAGCTAAACTATAAAAGGTAAACGTGATAAAAAACTTTTTTTTGCAGATTTCAAGTTAAGAAACATTTGTTTAAAAAAAATAACATTGCATTAAAAATTATATCCAAACAAGTAAAAACAAAATGACTCTTTCTGTAGTAAATAAGCTAGAGCCTGCAAATATTTTGGAGCGGTACGTGCTTTGATTTTAAACATGTAGTTTAGGGCTTTAAACCTAATGCGATTCTCCACCCTCAAGCAGTTCACGCAGGTAAGGGGACACGCTGCTGTTTTTAGGTATGCCACAAAGTAGACGAGCAGCCGCATTTTGAACAATCTGCAGTCTTTTTGTGACTGCTTTGTTTGCACCTAGATACAGGATGTTCCCGTAGTCAAGCCGAGATGTAATTAAGGCATTGACCACCGTTTTCTGCATAGGGCTAGGCAGCATCCACAGGATCTTCTTGAGCCATCTCAAGATGGTAAAGCAGATGCTCACTACTTTGTTGACTTGCTGTTTCATGGACAAAGAGTTGTCCAGGATTACCCCCAGATTTCTAGCCTGCGGCACTGGTGTCGGGAGATTTCCCATCTTGGCAGGCCAATGTAATGAGTTCCAAAGCTCTGGTTGTCTACCCAGAAGGAGAATCTCCGTCTTATCTCCATTTAATTTTAACTGGTTTGTTGACATCCAGTTGAAAATGGATAACAGGCCAGTTTTAAGGAGAGATGGAAAAGAAGTTTGGGGTTCAGATAGTGAGAACACAATCTGAGAATCATCGGCATACGACATGAAGGTTAGACCCGCTTTTACCACTAGATCCGCTAGGGGTCTGAGATATAAGTTGAAAAAGAGCGGGCTAAGGATGGAGCCCTGCGGTACTCCATGAGGGGAATTGAAAGTTCCCGAGCATGCCGCTGCCGATGATATTTGAAAGGTCCGATGACTCAAGAATGATCTAATCCATTGCAGCGCGTTTCCGCCTATTCCATTTTTTTCCAGTAAAGCGATTAGCCTTTTATGCGATACGGTGTCAAAGGCTGCGCTTAAGTCAAGTAAAATAAGCGCAACCGTTTGACCATCATCGAGTAGTTTCCTCATAGCTTCAGAAACACCCAAAAGGGCCGTTTCTGTAGAGAAACCCGCTCGGAAACCTGACTGGGTGGAGTGAAGTAGGGCGTTTTCATCTGAAAAAAGCGTCAGTGCTGAATGCACATGCCTTTCCAGGCATTTGGAAAAAGCAGGAAGGAGTGAGATAGGCCTGTAATTGGCCAATTTATCCGGATCTGCTGTAGGTTTTTTCAACAAGGGTGTTACTATAGCATGTTTCCATATCTTTGGCACTGTGGAAAGCTCTAAAGAAGAATTTAGGGTGTCCGCAATGATTTTAAGGGCAGGTGTATCAAGTAGTTTAATTATCTTTATAGGGATAGGATCCTGTGGAGAACCAGATTTTAACGTCTTCATAATTGAGATAAGAACATCAGTCGTAATCGGGGGCCATTTTTGAAGGGTCTGATTTATAGCCGGAGTACATTCCCAATCTTCCTTAGGAGCGGTTGCCACAGTGTTTTTGTCTATCTCGACAATCAGATTGTCAATTTTGTCAGAGAAAAATTGAGCTAAATCCTGACATTGCTTCTTGTTTAGGGGCCGCGTAGGAGCAACAGTTTGAGCCCCTGCGAGATCTTTAACTGTATTAAACAGCGTTTTTGATTTATTCGCAGCTTCCATTATGGTCGTGGCTACATATATCGTGCGAGCTTTTCTACAAGCAGTATGGTAGAGATTTCTAGCTGTATGATATCTAGTTTTTTTATCAGGATCGAAATCTCTGCGCCAATCTCTCTCAAGTGCCTTACATTTAGTTTTTCCTTCCTTAAGAGAGTCAGTAAACCAGGGAGCCGGGGGACGATGAAAGTTCCCCTTGGTCTTAGTCTGGATTAAACAGGCATCTGCCGCCTTGGTGAGCCATTGTTGAGTAGCTATGGCAATGCTTTCCATATTGTAATTTTTATTTGGGGATGTGAATTTAAGTTCTCATTAAGCCTGGAAATGTCTAGAGCTTTCCAGTTTTTCCTCAGAGAAGGCATTGACCTGCTTAGGTCTGTTGAGGTGCTGGGTAAGGTAAGATCGACTTTAACTAGAAAATGGTCTGACCAGCATACAGGGATATTTTCTATCCAGCTAAGGGAGGGAAGGTTAGACAGTATCGGGTCAAGTAGGTGTCCTGCCCTGTGGGTAGGCCCTGAGTTAATAAGATGAATGTTTGTAGCTAAAAGATCATCCAGCAAGTTCGTGCATGTTGTATTCGATTTATCTTCTAAATGCAGATTTAAATCTCCGATAATAGAGAAGTTTTTGGATGTTAATATAAAAGGGGTAATATGATTTACTAGTTCTGTAGCCCATTTGGTGCCATTTCCAGGAGGTCGGTACATAAGAATACCGGACATCGTGAAGTTTGGATTAAGACATAGTTTAAAAGATGCTGCCTCACTATCAGGTATAATTATCGATTCAAAAGTGCAAGTAAATTGCTTATTATAAACAATCGCGATTCCACCTCCGGTTTTATGAATTCTGTCCAATCTGGTGATCGCATAATTGGAAGGGAGGGCCGTAGCTATATCGGGCCCTGAACCTTCATGTAGCCAAGTCTCAGTGAGGAAGAGGGCGCTAGGTTTGTCATCCATAAGCAAGTCAAAAATCTCGGCCTTATGCATAGGTAGGGATCGACAATTTAAACTGTAGAATAGATGATTTTTGTGAGTAGGGTGTGCCGGCTTCACCTGCTTACTCCGTCTAATTCTACGAGGGGGGTAGGGCTGATAGGATCTAATTGTGTAGCTACAAAATGGGCAGGAAACAGCGCCCAAATGAGGAATTTCAAGCAAGGTGCAATGTTCATGTTGGACGGGGCGCAAAGATTTTAATAGGTCGGACGACATTACCTTAGAGAGCCTGGGTAGAGGAGTATAATGACTAGCCCCGTGTCCCGTACTGGCACGGACGGGCGCAGACGGGCTCGTCTTTGGCTTGTCTTCGGCGTGTCGAAGGTGTGCCCGCTGCGCTCGTCCGCTGCGCTTCCGAGGGGTGTGCATGGTAATAAGGAGGAGGAGGGGCGTGGCTACTTAAAAAGGGGCGTGGCCTCGTATCACGTGGGAGGTGATGCTGTCAGGGAATTGGCCCTTCCCACAGCAGCGCTCGAGTGGCAAACACAATATCACACAAGAAATAGGTTTGTAAAATCAACTCTACAATGTGCAAAGAAACAATACAATTTTAAAATTAAGGAGCAAAACCCCCGGCTTCCGCCTCAAGGGTAGCTATTTGGTCAACACCGGCTGCGACTCAGCGCGGTGATTTAAGCCTCCGGGAGGGGGCGTGGCTACTTAAAAAGGGGCATGGCCTCGTATCACGTGGGAGGTGAAGCTGTCAGGGAATTGGCCCTTCCCACAGCAGCGCTCGAGTGGCAAATACAATATCACACAAGAAATAGGTTTGTAAAATCAACTCTACAATGTGCAAAGAACAATACAATTTTAAAATTAAGGAGCAAAACCCCCGGCTTCCGCCTCAAGGGTAGCTATTTGGTCAACACCGGCTGCGACTCAGCGCGGTGATTTAAGCCTCCAGGAGGGGGCGTGGCTACTTAAAAAGGGGCGTGGCCTCGTATCACGTGGGAGGTGATGCTGTCAGGGAATTGGCCCTTCCCACAGCAGCGCTCGAGTGGCAAACACAATATCACACAAGAAATAGGTTTGTAAAATCAACTCTACAATGTGCAAAGAAACAATACAATTTTAAAATTAAGGAGCAAAACCCCCGGCTTCCGCCTCAAGGGTAGCTATTTGGTCAACACCGGCTGCGACTCAGCGCGGTGATTTAAGCCTCCGGGAGGGGGCGTGGCTACTTAAAAAGGGGCGTGGCCTCGTATCACGTGGGAGGTGATGCTGTCAGGGAATTGGCCCTTCCCACAGCAGCGCTCGAGTGGCAAACACAATATCACACAAGAAATAGGTTTGTAAAATCACCTCTACAATGTGCAAAGAAACAATACAATTTTAAAATTAAGGAGCAAAACCCCCGGCTTCCGCCTCAAGGGTAGCTATTTGGTCAAATCATTTTCTTTGCAGGCTATTTTCAAAACTAAACTTTTCAAATTAAAAAAACTAAGAACATTTCTTCACTTCTTTCAGAACATAAGAAGCTAAAGCACAAAACACAACAGAAAGAACAACTGAAAGAAACATTTAAAGAAACCGAGCATCTACTCCAGGAATTTCCAGCCGCACAACAGAAAAACCTAATAAAGGTAACCTGTTTCATTCTGTCAAGTCTCTCTAAAAATAACCTTTTCCATCAAAGGTATCAAGGCAGCAACAATTTCAAACCAACATTGCCAAGTCAATGCAATTAAATCCTGCTGCAATTTTGTTTAAACAAGCTGTAAAATAATTAATGTACACTAATTTTTCCATTACAGGCAAAACAAAATTAAAAGCAAACATAAACAAAATCACTAAAACAATGTTTCATCTTTTTCATTTATCTACAGCGAATGGCATCAAGAAACCAAACCAAATACTGTGGCTACATTTATTGTAAGGAGAGATTAACTGAGCCCAGGTGTCATTGGAGGTGTGTGCATTATTACTCATCCCATTGCACAGGCAGAGCGGTTACCTTTGATGACAATGTTGAAAGGACCACCTAGCATAACCACTCTGCCTCTGCAATGGAGATAGAGGTAAGACAAAATATAAATTAAATGAAAGATCTGGCATCCACCTCTAATGAACCCTGCGGCTCAGTTTTGAGTGAGGTATCACAAAAAATTCATACCCATGTAGCAAGTTGTATGCCCACAATCCCCAACCTGCACAGAATTATACGGTGTAAAAAACACGCAAGTAACCCTCTACGTGTAATACCCCATGATGGTGGCTACCATCTATCTAGGCAATACCTGACTACCTAGGCAATATTGCACACAATATTGCACACATCCAAATTTCTAATCTACGCTAACCCCTTAATCACATTACTTGCCTGTTTAAAAAATGAATTTCCCAATTCAATTGGCATTTTTCTAAACAATATTTAAATTATAAATTAAATGTTGGGGTTCTTACCTTCAGTTGTCTTCTTTTTTCAACTCTTGGACTTACGTAGAATCCCACATTTCACCAAGAGTCTTATGCAGTCCATTCATCCAAAGTAAAATAATCCATAATCCGTGATGCAAACCGTGTCCCGAGTCAAACTAACCAAAATGAACACAGTTTGGCAAAGCCATTTTTTACTGTGAAAATTGTGCTGAAAACTGTATTGTGATCAGCTACAAAAAATGTATCCCAAAAAAAATTCCAGAAGTATAAAACTTGTTTGGCAAAAATTGCAACAAAAAATCCATTGTTGCAATCCTCTCTCGACATCTAGCAAGTAAAAAACAGAAAAAGAAAAAGTTTTGTTAAAAATTTGCTACAAAAGAATCTGTTGTTGCAATCATCTCTTGACCAAAATCCAGAATATGATCAAAAACAATAAATACAAAGTTACATATTGTTCCAAAAAGTATTTATTCGATCCATGAAATCTGTGTTCATGTACACTTTATCTATCTGAAAATGCCTTAATGTCAAAACCCGTTGCATCAAAAATATTCAAATCTTTTTGCTTTCATAACACTATGGTTTAATAGAAAATGTATTGAAGCTTTTAAAATAATGCTATTAAACCAAAACTATTACGAAAGCAAACAACCCGATGTGGACCTACAATTTCTACCTGTATAGGAATTTCTTAAAACATACAAAACAATCAAAATATAACTACCCTAGTTCTTATTACCTCCCTCCTCTCTCCTTACAATAAACTATGCAACCCGTAATCTACTTTTAATAATTTAAATTTGCTTTACCTCTACGCAGCTCCTTGCTTCTGGTCCTGACCGCGACGTCATCTCTTCTTGTAAAAAAGGAAAAAAGGACAATTTCTCTCATTCAATTCAAAGGGAAACACTGGGAAAACATACATAAACAAATAAAAAGTATGGGGCCGATTAGTATGGCGGTTTTTCCGCATCCTCCGGGCCGGCGGAAGTGTCCGCCGGCCTGGAGGATGCGGAAAAACCGCGGCGGAGACTCCAAAGACCCACCGCCAAATTAGGATGGCTGGTGGGTCTGGAATTCTGTCCGCCGCTTTTCCGCCGCGGTCGGCTTCCGACCGCGGCGGAAAAGCTATAACATAGCAGGCGGTGTCTATGAGACACCGTCCGCCATATTATGATGTTTGTGTAAATATGCTTTTCCACGGCGGCTTTTCCGCCATGGAAAAGCATACGGACATTCACTTTGGGGGCCCGTTGCGGGCCCCCTGGGTGAATGGGGGGTGGGGGGTGCACATGGGGGGTACCTATGGTACCCCCCTGCATTTGCATACACAAAGCAGCAGGCACCGTGCGGTGCCTGCCGCTTTGTGCATGTAAATGCAACACATGCATTTTTAACATTGCGGCGGGTGCAGCTTGAAGCTGCACCCGCCGCAATGTAAAAAATACAGGATGTGACCGCCACCCTGGCGGTCACATCCTAATTGCCATGGAGGGACCGCCGCTGCCCATGCGGACGGTCCCTCCTACTCAGGGGTGGCGGACGGACGCAAGTCCGTCCGCCATCCTAATCGACCCCATAATGTTACAATGCAGTCAAAAAACCAAACGTAAACTTTTTTAGACATTTTTTGTTATTTTTTAATAATGTATTATATATTTGTTTAATGTATTGAAGTTTCCTACAATACTATTAATGTGTCATTTTTTTATATGTAAAATATTACATTGTTAATTATTTATATTAATGTTATTAAACATTTTCCATGTCTATTTATGCAAACTTATGTTGCACATATATGCTTATTTATTTCTTAAACTATTTTTATTATTCCTTTTGAGGATTATTAATTTATTAAATCAAATATAAAATTAATATAAATGTTTTATGGACTGCTTATAATCACTCCCGGATATTAAATCTTTTCCCCACCATAAAACTCAGTGTATGGCTTCTTATTTCGTTTCTGAATTTTAGTGAGATATACCAATGTAACAATTTTTCTATAAAATACATTTTAATTTAAGTAATTAATAATACGCAATTATTAAAATGAACACTGGACTGTTATTACACTCTCCCACCCAATACCCCTGTTTCCCATGCTTCCCATCCCAGTGCATAGATGCCAAGCCCTTCTAATATATATATTTTTTAAATAGAATTTTTAAAATGTACTAACAACAAAACTAAGGGATCGATTAGGATGGCGGTCAGAAAACCATTCCGACCGCCATGGTAGCAGAAATGAACCGTCCGCAGACACCGGGGGAAAACCGGCGACCAGATTAGGATCAACTGCCAGAAAAAACAAACCGCTGCGGAACGATGTCACAAAAGACCGCCGGTAGCGGGCAGAGCAGGTGAAAATCCATTTGCGGCAATCAGATTTGCGGCGGAAAAACCCAAACCCGCTTCAAGGCCAGCGGATTGACCGCACACACAATTAGGATACCATTGAGGTGACAGCGGTACAATCTGCTGATTCCAACCGCCGCAATCGCTAACCGATGAATGGGAGAGCAGGCTGTTGCATACCCACCACCCAGGCCGCTCCGGAACTATTAAGACGTTCGACAAAAAAAGCACACAACAAGGCCACCAAATGTACACATCAAACTAGCTCAGCCCCCACAAACACCCAACACACCCCATGGACACACCCCTATAGCAACTACAAAAATACAAATCCCAGGACAACCCACACAACACACCTGATAGCAATACTCCATTTAGACACACTAACATAGCTGAGTATAAAACTAGCCACTTACCTGACCAGATTCTTTTGCAATACTCCAGCCCTGAAGGAACTAAACCCTACAGCACAAAGGAGAGGCAAACCACCACACATCTCACCAGCACAACAACACACACACTCCACTTACATAACCCCCACCACCCTCACACCTGTACCTCAAACCATTTGAACATCACACACCATGGCACAAAAGAAAATGCCCAAATTCACTAACAATGAGTTGTCAGTCATGGTAGATGAGATAATCAGAGTAGAACCACAATTGTTTGGTAACCTGGTCCAACAGACACCATTAGCCACCAGAGCACAAATGTGGGGAAGGATAATCAGCAAAGTCAATGCAGTAGGAACAACCCTGCGCACCAAGAAGGAGATCATGAAGCGGTGGCATGACCTCAAGAGGCAGGTGAAAGAGAAGAACAACAAGAACCGTCAGCTGACTCAGATGACTGGCGGTGGCCCTCCCATTCTACCAAGAACATTCACTACATGGGAGGATAAGGTGCTTCTACACAAAAGAGTATCTAGGAGTCTGAAAGTGAAATCAGATCACAGACAACTATTGACGTGACAACTAAGAAAGGGGTGGTAACTATGTTAACCAATTGCAACACGTGATATAAGGACATCACATTCACGTGAAGCACATACTCGGGGTGAGAATTTTCCCATCAGTTGTCTAACCAATCCAATCCAATCCAAAAATTCTTTATTTCGGCCACATAGGCCATAAAAGAAGCAGTAAAAATACATACAGATAAAACACAATATATACAATAAAACCAATTGGGCTGCAATGTTTAGAAAGTACAAGGTAAAATAAGTTAACCTGACATTTTCTTCCTTATTAGCCATGCTGCCATTAGGAATTTAGAAACCGCAAACACAATGTGGCCCAGGGTGTTAGTTTTCAGGACCCTGTAAGCCTGTAAATAGTTCCTGAAGCCCAGGTTCCGGCATAGTGGAGCTAACCAGCGCCTCCTCGGGCTCCGATAAGCATAACAACAGAACATTATGTGCAGGTCGTCTTCATCCCTAGCTTTGCAGCATGGACAAAGCTTGTCGCCCCCTGGCGCCCATTTGTAGGTAAAAACTTTAGTAGGGAGCGTGCCAAACCTCCATTGCAGGAACAATTTCCTCGCGAGAAGCGGGTAAATAAAATCCATAAAAGGTTCAAAGGCATACGAATTTTTGGATGCTAAAAAACGCCCCGTCAGAGTTCCGCTGTCATGTGCATTGGCCATATCAACAAGGCTTTCATTCTTATAGAGTTGAGCGAGGGACTTGCGTGAAATCCTTCTGCAGCCCTGAGCAGGATCGTCCCAAAGGTCAGGCAGTTTCAGGCTAGAGCATTCCGACTTGATGTATGCCAACCAAGGGATCTTATCATTAACGTCCAGCCTCATGATGTGTATAAGGACCTGCCTATAATGGTGCAGCTCATCGGTGGACCATACCCGGTGCCAGAACTTCATGGGTTTCGACCGTAGGTCCTCTGTGATCGACGGAATGCCCAGGTCGAGTCTTAGAGGGAGGAGTGGTGTGCCCTGCGGGAGAGCAAGTAAGCGTCTAAGGAAACAGTTTTCCACCCCTACCATAGCCTTCCCAGCTTTGTGACCCCATAGCTCACTGCCATACAAGGCAGCTGCCTTCGCCTGGGTCCTGTACATTTCAAGAGCCGGGCTAACAGGTTTAAAAGTAGATCTATTGGACACCCTGAGGAGAGCGCCCGTTAGCTGGGAAAGTTTCAACCTGGATCTTGCTACCTGAGAGTCCCATGTCAGATTTTCTTGTAGGGAAACCCCCAGATATATAGAAGTGGAGACCCTTTCAAGGCTAGTTCCCCCCAATTTTGGATTGGGTCTGGTCTTGGATGGGGGGTTGAAGATCATGAACTTGGTTTTATCCGTGTTCACCTCCAACCCATGTTGTCTACAGAAGTGGCCAAAACCATCCACAATCCTCTGGATCCCCATGGGGGATTTGGAAAGAAGGAGGGTATCATCGGCAAACATTATTGCCGGAACCCTCCTTCCTGCCAAAACCGGGGCATCATTGTCCCCAACAGCGTCAAGGTGTTGTATGACACTGTTGATGTACAGACAGAACAGCGTCGGAGCCAGAACGCAGCCCTGTCTGACACCTCGACGGACTGGGAATTTACCCGAGGGCTTGCCATCCCTCCCACACCTCACTACCGCAAAGTTGTTCTTATGCAGCCTAATGATGATTCTGAGGAGGTGGGGGGGAACTCCTAGCTTCTGAAGAACCTCCCACAACTTCCCCCTTGGGACCAGGTCGAAGGCTGACCTCAGGTCCACGAAGACCATGTACAGTCGACCTCCCTCTAGCGTGACCGTCTTCCAATACAGAAGAAGGAGGCGAAAGATTTGGTCCATGGTCGACGTGTTCTTCCTGAAGCCAGCCTGAAGGGGGCTCATGATGTCGTTGTCCTCGACCCAGTCCAGGAGATGATCCAAGATGAGGCGCGCAAAGACCTTCTGGGGCACATCTATAAGACTTATAGGCCTGTAGTTGGAAGGGAGCAGAGTAGAACCCTTCTTATGGATGGGCACGATCTCTGCCCCCAACCACGACTCAGGAATCGCCATACCTCCAAGAATAGCATTGAAAAGAATAAGAAGGTAAGGGCCCCAGATGTCCGGATGGTGCCTAAATAGATCCCCGGGTAACCTATCCAAGCCTGGCGCCTTCCCCACTGCTAGACGTTCTAGGGCGAGCTTCACTTCCCCCAGGGATAGATCCATTCCAGCCTCCTGAATACCCAAGGGCAGTGTCTAACTGTACCGCCATATTTACATCATTTGGGTTCTCCTTACCCAGGAGTCAATGCAGTCACAGTCACGCAGAACAAGCAAGAGGACTGTGAGAGTAAGAAGACCCATGATCTGCTTATAAACAGTGGGGTATCATCATAGACATTGATCATGTTTTTGTAAAACATATGACATACTGTAACCAAAATTGTCAACCTCTGCAACACACACGTCACTGGGAGTGACCCGCTGCAGATTTTGCCCTCAGCGGGGACACATCTGGTACATACTCGGACTGTTTAGATCCTAATATTTTACTGTAGTTAACACCTGAGTTATGGGAGGTTAAGATCCAACTTAGTTTTTCACAACGACAGTCCCGTGTGACTAATCCTGAGGGTCGGTGTAAATATTATCAACTTATTATCATCATATTTTTACTTAATTGACACCTTAAACTAGTTTACATTAATTAGGTACATCCAACAAGGTGTATATACATATATATTCTATCATAGACAAGGTCTAAAAGAGAGCCTTTTGTTATGATTAATGTTCCATGCACTACAATATCCACCATCCCTTGCGCGATCACGTGAGTGCATCAAGAACGTGAATCATCAAATAGCCGTGATGATCGATGTTCCATGCACTACAACATCCACCATCCCTTGCGCGATCACGTGAGCGCATCAAGAAAGTGAATCATCAAATAGCCGTCGCCTCTTCCGTTCGGTGCCTCCCCAAGTTTAGCGCAGAGGAACACCTGGAGACACCGACGGAGAGGTAAGGACTTCTTACTCCGTACACATCGGCTATACCGGAGTGAAGGCAGGTTGACGCCTAGCAGTTCGCCGAGCTTAGAAGTTTCATTAACTCTGAGCAACTAAGTTTAGCGGAGTTAAGTGCACTGTTCTCTTGCTCGCGATACTCCACGAGTGCGCAATTGTCATTTAACGACTCTGAAATGCGTTTTTAAGATATTACTGGCCACACTGTGGGGACTCGATGTATTGATCGGGTGTAACATAAAGCTAGGTATTTCTAACAGTGTTACCATCGATTTAAGCATTCGGCACAACCACCGATTACCATCTATGCGCGCAAGTAATACAACTATCATTGTCAATTTGAAACAAGGGTCAGTGAACAGTGTGTCCTGTGCCGTTTAGACTATCATGCAGCGTCACAGGATACTTTGTAATTGATAGGGTTTACAGTGTGTCCTGAGCCGTTTAGACTATCACGCGGCGCCACAGGATACTATTTAATTAGGTAGCGTTTACAACTCTGGCCAATGTTGTCATTTTTGGTGCCTGACAGGATTAACAGAGAGTACTTATGTGTATATGTGTTTTTTCTAAACAGAGCGGTGCTCCTCATTTACCTGAGCTGCAGCCAGGTGAGGTGAGGCGTGATCCCCACACTAATTGGGTGAGTGTGAATATGTCATAAAAAAAGTTTGACAAATCGCTTCAATAACACTACTTAAGTGTGTATTGTTTCCTAATAAAGTTATGTGTATCTTTTCACCCCCCCTTCTGTTGATGTGGTTTCATTTTGTAGATTGTGGTGGATCATCTGTACCTGACAACCAGGTGATATGTTTCCTTTTTATTTTTATCACTAATTTTACAGCAGTAGCACAAACTAGGTCCTGATGAATGCATAGGCACTTCCTTGTATGCAGAAACATGTTGACCACTCGCTGAGCAGATATTTTGTTAAATCTGTTTCTCACACCTTTTTAGACTTAGGGAGCTGAGAGAAAATATTAAAAGCTTTCTTTCTACTCAGTCTCACCTAATTTTATATTCTCACTAAAACACTCACTTGCACTGCTTTTTTTCAGTTGTCCTGTTACACTGTTTCCGCCCACTAGATAAGAACGGTGGGTCTTTTTACTCTCATAGTCCTCTTGCTTGTTCTGCGTGACTGTGACTGCATTGACTCCTGGGTAAGGAGAACCCAAATGATGTAAATATGGCGGTACAGTTAGACAACTGATGGGAAAATTCTCACCCCGAGTATGTGCTTCACGTGAATGTGGTGTCCTTATATCACGTGGTGCAATTGGTTAACATAGTTACCACTCCTTTCTTAGTTGTCACGTCAATAGTTGTCTGTGATCTGATTTCACTTTCAGACTCCTAGATACTCTTTTGTGTAGAATCAGATAGTTAGGGGCATGTATCTAGTATGAGTCGGTAAATCAGCCCTTAGACCCCCTTCTATGTAGTTTGTGTATTCAGGATAAGGTGCTTGCCATACTGCCTCCAGAGAGTCTCACAGGAATAGCCGGGGGAGTGGAGGCTGGTAAGTACAAACAAATGTCTACCATCACACTGATATGTTCTGTCTTGCACAACTATAAAGCTACACCTCCTAGGCCCAATTCCATTCATGTGCACCGCACACTCCCCAACACATGTCTCACAGATCCAACATTCACTCCCTCTCATTCACCCCAAAGGTATCTTGCAACATTCCCTGGGTTGCATGTGTACAGACAGCAAGCACTACAACTCCCACCAGGCCCCCTGTCCCACAGCTGAGCAGGATGGAACACTCCCCCCACCCAAGAGCCATGTGAACCATTCACTCCCTCTGCTCCACAGGGAGCCAGCAATCATAACAGGGAGGGGTGTCTGTGGATACGCAACCACCATTACAACTCCCACCAGGCACCCCTGTCCCAGAGCTGAGCAGGTTGGAGCACTTCCACCCCACCCGGAGGCATGTTGCAGCCACTGTATTTCAACAACCAAACTCACAGGCAGGCAGCCATCTTAACAGGAAGGGGTCTGAGCAGGATGAATCACTCCCCCTAGCCAGAAGCATGTGGCAGCCATTGTACCTCACTAACCAAACCTACAGGTAGGTAGCCATCTTAACAGGGAGGGGGGTTGTAGTTAGAAAGCTTACACCAAAACTCCCACCAGGCATCCTTGTCACAAAGCACACCAGGATGGAGCACCCACCCCGCCCCACCCAGAAGCATGTGGCAGCCATCACATTGCCCTCATCAAATTAACAGGTAGGCAGCCATTTTAACAGGGAGGGGGGTTTGTAGGTGTGAGGCCAGCACTCCAACTCCCAACAGACCCCCTTGTGCCACAGCTCAGCAGCAGGATGGAACACTCCCCACAGCCACAACCATGTGGCAGCCATTGCATTGGTCACCTTTAGTGTTGAAATGGAAGCACGGTGACTGTCTATTTAAAACGGAGGCATTTCAATGCAGGTAGGTAGCCATCTTTATAGGGAGGGGTGTTTGTGGGTGGGAGTCCAGCACTTCAACTTCCACCAGGCCCCCATGTCCCACAGCTCAGCAAGATGGAACACTCTCCCCCAGCCAGAAGCATGTGGTAGCCATTGTATTTCAACAACGAAACTTACAGGTAGGTAGCCATCTTCACAGGGAGGAGGGTTTGTGGTTAGGAAGCTTGCACCACAATTCCCAACAGGCACCCTTATCACAAAGCACACCAGGATTGAGCACCCACTCCATACAGAAGCATGTGGCAGCCATTACATTGCCCTCATCAAACTAACAGGTAGGTAGCCATCTTCACAGGGAGTGGGGTTTGTTGGTGGGAGGCCAGCACATCAACTCCCAACAGGCCCCCTTGTCCCACAGCTCAGCAGGACAGAGCACTCCACCACACACCCATAAAGATGTGTCAGAAATTCCCCCCAAATGTGCCACAGAACAGGTAAGTAGGCAGTGCATTCACACCGCCATTTCTCTCAAAAAGCATGGAGCCATATGACCACACCAGCCCTCACATCCCACCAAACCTGGCATAGATCCAATTGCCATGTACAGTGTGCAGACAGCTAAGCGTATGTAACTGGCACAGAAAGCAAAGTGTGACTTACAAAAAACATGTTGAAGAAAATCAGGCCACAATCATGCACAGCACTGAATGCTATATGTAAGTGCCATGGGGCAGAGCATCAAGGGCCATATGAAAACTAAACAAGCATGGTCAATAGTAAAAAGAAAGGAAAGCACATGACATGACAAAGGTATGCATGAGATTACAATGTCTAGTTCATTCTCAGATGTAACGTCTTTCATGCAGAGTAATCAACAGAGATGCTTCACATAAAGTTGTTGTGCTGCTAGTCGTTAGATGACAACATGTCCTTGTATTCACGAAATCTGCATGTGGCGCATGGTATCTATTGACATGTCACACCATGGACAAGTAATGTATGTACCTCCACATCATGTCATGATGCACAGTACAGTGCAGACATACAATATGATATCAACGTAAAATGTGTGGTGTATAACATGTAACAACAAAACATCTAACACCAAGCTTGAGGGGTGCACTTCAACGACCATTTCCCCTCTGTTCCACAGATGACCAAGAACTGACAGCTGCAGATGACCACACCAACCTGCAGAGTCAGTCTCCCCCGCCGGAACATGAACTCTATGATGCAGACTCCTTAAATTTCTTGGATGTGGATCCAGAAACCGGCCCATAAGGCATGCCAGGGCGCAACAGGTCCCAGGAGCCCACTGTCCCCACAGCCACCACCTCAGCAGCAACAACTACGCTGAACCCTGCTGTAACAACTTGTGAGGGAGGGTTTTAAGCACCAGATTTTTACATTTACTATCTATGCGCCCAAGCGCAATATGCGTATTACTGGTACCACTCGCATGCCTTCACACCCCATTTTGCCGTAGAAGACGGCAATGCACACCCATTTTAACTAGCTGGCATAATCAGGCACCTGCACAGAGGCACACCAAGGGCTGAAATCAATACCCTGGTTACCACAATTGGTGCTTGGCAGGCAATTGGTAGACTTGTGGATAAACTTCCCATATGCACACCCCTTTTAAATATTGGAGGGCTTAATTAGCATGAGCTGAAAGCCATTTTGTATTTCTGGCAGCCATCTTGTTTGCCATGTGATGCCACATGCTCGCCATGTGCTCTGTCCTCCCTCAGTGTTGACTGCTCTTGTAATCTGCCTAGAAACTAACTATATTTAACATCTTCCACCTTCGCACATGCTCAGTTGAGCTTGCAGCTATCCTTGCAACTGTTTCTAGTCTGTAAATATCAGGATGTGTTCACCAGAATTAGCAACTGTTAGCTCCTACCACTTTGTTGAGCAAGCAGATCTTGCATGCCCATCTTAGTCATTTTTGCATGCTTACATGTGCCAGGACTGCCCATGGTCTTATTCTGACTATGTAACCCTAAGCATATATAAGACCCCTGTTTTCTGTACTCCTCAGACTGCTTCATTCATTTGCTAAGGCTTCTGTGTGACGTAGTCTCCCTCATTTGAGGTTAATAAAGATGTTACTTTTATATTTCAGCTTCTGTGCCAATTTCTTTGTTGGTTTGTAAGGACCAAGTATCAGTGGGACCCCTGAGAAGGTTTCCATTTTCTACACTCCCACTACCACTGATGCATCATGCATCACTGACGGTCATGCAGGAATGGGGCTCAATGTGGACTCTTACAGAGGCTAGCATAGACCACATGCAGGAACCCTATATGGACAGGTATTCCATTTCATCTGAAGAGCTACAACACATCACTAACCAATCACTGCTCTACCAGTTTTCTGTACATTGCTTGAAACTCGCAATTAAATCTCACTACACTACATGTCCTGCTGAACCACCCACATTGAACTCTTTACAGCTCCTACTAGGAGCATCCAACACAAGGCGCCAACTGGTCACTAAATTATTAAGAGCGGTAAGGGACGAGAATGTGAGAGACACTGACAGAAGCATGGCTCGCTGGAATGATAGACTAGACCCCCTGTTGACACTGCTGGAATGGGAAAACATCTGCGCACTCACAAGCAAACTCACTTCTAAGGGTAATCTGAGAATTATTCACTTTAAGTACATTCACCAAATATATTACACACCTTTCAGATTACATAAATTCGGCCTCCGAGACACGAGCAATTGTATACGATGTGGCCAATCTAGTGCAGACTTTTGGCACCTAGCTTGGATGCAGACTCGTTTTTAAGTTTTGGGGGGAAGTGGTGGAATGCTTGCTGGGCATCTCTGGTGCTTTATTGCAATGTACTACTGTGATTTGCCTACTATGCTATGTACCTCAGGTGAAAGGAATGCTAGGTAAATTTGTGAGAATTGCTCCCTTGTTGGCAAAGCGACGAATAGCACTAACATGGGAGAACACTCTGGCCCCTCGTGTTGATCACTGGGTTAAAGACATGGTGTATTGCAAGGAGAACCTTGAGCTGTACGCAGAAGAGCTCCCATCATCTTCCAAACCTAAGGATATTTGGGAACCACTATGCCAGTACTTACTGTCGAAGTAAGTACATAGTGTGGAGCGAGATTAACTGATAAATGCCTCTAGTTCACGCTTATCAGTATATAAAAACAGTATACAGTTCAAACATCTTTATTTCGATAAATTTCATCATAAAAGACAACATAAAAGACAACATAAAAACACTTTCATCATCTATTTACAGCATTTACCATATGGAAAAAGTAATTACAATATTTAAAAAAATAAGTACCCAAACTCTTCTCCTAACATTGCAAAATTACACAATTGCACTGTGATACTAAGCGGTTAATTGATTAATATACATAAAACAGAATTACATTTACATATAAAGACGTCCCAAAGAAATACATTAATGTTAAAACATCAATTATTTAACAATCATGTAGCAGATAGGTGCCTCGCTCTAATAACCCAGGTCCAGCCCAAGAATTTAGCAACAGCTATGGCCACCGGGGCTGATGTTATTGTCCTCAGCAGCCATAGGGCCTCCAGTCCCACCCGTGTTCTCAAATTTTTACAGATTGGTTTTAACCATTTTCTCCGGGGAGCTAGGTAGGCGGGACAAACAAAAAAGACATGGCCAATGGACTCTACCTGATCACAGCACCACGGACATGTAGCCGTAGTCAGTCCAGCCCATTTCTTTGTAAAAGATCTTAATGGTAAAGTCCCAACCCTGAACTGGTGGTACAATTTCCTGTCAATACTCTTGGTGATAACATCCCAATAGATTTCAAACGAGGGGTTGAGCTTGTGATTCAGGAGCCTACCAGTCAAGGGGACTGAATCAGACTGCACAATAAGCTGATTCCTTTGGGCAGCCCAGTAAAGATCTTTAAATGCCTTTTTGGACGGAAATGCATTGCTGCTGGAATTTAACCACAATTGACTTAAGCCCATATTCTCTAGTAAGGTTTTAACAGTCTTAAACCACGGGAAACTACCAGAACCTACAATGGATCTAGCATCTTGAATTTCCTTCGCAAAGGATGCAAGTTCCGGGGTTGACCAAATTCTCCTCTACAGGGCAATAGTCCTAAAGTGTGCAGCTTTGTTGATCGTTGACATCCTAAATCCAATAACAGAGGTTTCATGGGAGTGGACTGGGGCAAACCAACCAACGAGCGCAAGAATTTATTTTGCACTCTAACTAGGGAGGACAATTCCGAGTAACCCCAAAGGTCCGCACCATACAATATTGCCGTGTTTATTTTGGCGTTGTATATTTTATGTTATTGAGGTTCTCTGTTCCTTAATAAGACACCCAGTTAGATGGGCAAACTTCATGGAGAGTACTTCAATCTGAGTTTTCCATCTAGCCCTGTTTTCAAGGACAACCCCCAGATAGGTCATTGTATCCACCTGTTCTAACCTGGTTCCATTCAAACTGACAGAACCCGCCAGCGGCCTATTTTTCGTTAGCACCATAAATGTGGTTTTGGTAACATTGACCTGTAGATCATTAATCCTACAGAATTCCTCAAAGTTATTCAGTGCTATTTGAAGCCCCTTTTGGGTTTTGGAGTGGATAAGGATATCGTCTGCAAAAATAAGGAGTGGGAACTTCCTACCACTCAAGGCAGGAGCATCAGTCGGTGTGTCCGCAAAAAACTGTCCAACTCTGTTGATAAATAATAAAAACAGGGTCGGAGCTAGTACACACCCCTGGCGGACACCACGAGTTACCTGAAATCTCTGTGTAACCTGCCCCTGCCTTCCCCATCTAACTTGTGCAAAATTTGCCTCGTGCAGTCTTATAACCAGATCCAAGAGATCACTAGGCATACCCATAATTCTCAAAGCCTCCCACAATTTAGCTCTGGGGACAAGGTCGAATGCAGATTTTAGGTCTACAAACGCAGCGTAGATCGTTCCTCCACCCAGGGACACCACCTTCCAATAGATAAGGATAAATCTGAACACCTGGTCGATCGTGCTGACACAGGCTCTAAAACCGGCCTGCATGGGAGATAAGATGTTCTTATTATCCATCCAGACCTGGATTTTAGACAACACCATCCTAGATATAATTTTTTGGATTGCGTCTATCAGACTAATTGGACGGTAGTTCTCAGGGGCCGAGCGGTCCCCCTTTTTAAATATGGGAAGGATTTCTGCTCCCAACCAAGAGTCCGGAATCGGAGCCCCATTTGAGATTGCATTTGCAAGTATAGTAATATACGGGACCCACAACCCGGGGTCTGCCGGAATGCAGTCCATACCTGGAGCCTTACCGGCTTTTGTAAGAACCAATGCAATCTCAACATCTTTGGAATCTAATGTTATGGGGGGGCACCGCAGCCTTGGCAGTGCGGCATTTGAATCCAAAACACCAGTAACCAACAGATCAGGACCCTTGAACTGGGATTCGAAGTGTTCTACCCAGTCTTCTTCAGCAACATGATTTGAGGGGGTTTGTAGATCAAGACACTTTCCCCACTTTACAATCTACCAAAACTTGGTCTGGTTAGTTGACAAACTTGCCTCATACAACTCCAACCAATGGAGATCTTCACATTCCCTTTTTGCCTCTCTCTGGATCCTTTTATACTCAAGCCTAGCCTTCCTAATATCTGCGCTTACACGGGTTTTTAGTGCAGTAATCAGGACACTATGAGCCTGCCGGCACTGTTTATTGTACCATTTGTGTTCCGGTTTCACGGCCGTGGTGTCCACAGGCTTGGTATTTTTTGAGAAAAGAGCTCTCAAAGAACTAAAAAGGCGTTCATGTAATGCACTAATGAGCACCAAATTATCCAATGGAACAACTAATGCCTGCAAAACATGCAGAGTATTTGTAACTATGAGGCAGATCTTATCCAAACCTAAAGGATCTTCCACTATCCTAGTCCATCTTACCCTCCGCCTATCATTTGTTAAAATGGCCT
This sequence comes from Lissotriton helveticus, assembly GCF_964261635.1. NCBI lineage: Eukaryota > Metazoa > Chordata > Amphibia > Caudata > Salamandridae > Lissotriton > Lissotriton helveticus. The sequence goes on along the minus strand of NC_136061.1, from coordinate 1,512,236,034 downwards.
CTGCCGTGGCACACTCAGTGGCGCCGGTATATACTGGACTATTTTCATGCTTCAAACTGAGAACCAAGGGGTTGTGGTCACTCTCCGGACGAGCAAGAACAGACATATCCACCAATGATGACCATCACTCTACTTTAAGGAGGGTATAGTCGATTCGGCTCGTTCTCACCCCATTTACGAATGTGGAACTACCAATTTTGTCTGAGGGTGATCGGCCATTAACTGCTCTCAACCCACATTTGAGGCAAAATACTAACCAGTGTAGTGCCGCCTCAGTCCCATTTTTAATAGTTTTAAGTTTGAGGGGTGGGATATTCCAAAGTGTATCTTCTTCCAAGGCAAGGTCCTCCACGCCCCCCACAAGGGGCTCAAAAGTACAATTGAGGTCTCCAGCTATAATTACAAACTTGTCCCTCCCTATCGCACTAAGTATGGAATCAAGCTCTTTTAGAATAATCACCGGACTCCGTCCTCCAGATAACCCACGGGCATAAACATTAACAATATTAATTTCTTGGTGGTTCGGTCTGGTGAGCTTTATTCCAACAATATCAGGGTTATACACAGTCACCTCAATGGGCCTATACTTGACTGACTGCCTTACCCATATAGTTAGGCTTCCTGAGGCTCTACCCTTACTGGCCCTTATGGCAGGTTTATAAAAATTAAGATAACCTAAGCGGTATATTGGATCTATGGCCCAGGTTTCTTGGAATAGTAGAATATCTTGAGTGTCCACAAATTCAGCCCACTCACCAATTGCTACCCTACTTTTCAGCCCTGCAATGTTCCACAAAACTATTTGGAGGGGAACTTCCTGGCTAGCCGACTGGGGTGGAACTACATTTAAATCTGAAGAGCTCTCAACCACCAGCGAGGATTCTTCACCCAACAACTCTACAGTGCTACCACCCACGGGGACATTTACCTCCTGTATACCCAGCTCTACGTGGGGAATATCGGGTTGCCTGAGCTGGACATTTCTACCGGATATATTGGGGAGTCAATCCACACCGTCTAGATCAGTAAGAGGATCGAACCTATTAAACACAGGAAAAAGAGGATAATGCGCCACCCGGTTGGAGGGAATTGCTCCATAAGGACCTCCCCGGCGGAGATTTGGATGTAGATTATGAGGGCCAAGTTTTGTCCATGAAGAAAAATAATCAAGGCCCAATGATTGAATATCGCCTTCTCTACCGAACCTGGGCGCTCTTCTGATGTGGTGTACTGTGGAAAAGTAAATTTTGCTATGTTCTGTGTCCCTACGTGTTCCCCATGTTATGCTATATGTGCATGATTAATATGCATATATTTCCCCATGACCGATTAAAGACGCAATTACAGTTGTGTCCATCTCTAGTATGCCAGTTTCCAGTTATCGTGAATACAACGAATATCAGGCCTATGTAAAGCTACGTTGCCACGTTTACAGTGTGCACGTTAATTCATTGAATTGTCCCCGTTTCTAGGCCTCAAAAGGGCCCGGACTCAGTTTCAGCTCCTGTTTCCTGAACTCTCCGAGGAGCGATACAGCCCCCACCTGTATCCCTGACCCTTCACTTACTTCTTGCCATGCAGTGCCCGGCTCGGCCTGGCTCTGCCTCCAGTCTGCCGAGAGTATGTTATGATTCTAGTTATCAGTCCAACCCTCCTTCCCTGCATTCCTAAGCTACTGAATCGCATCAATAGTTTCCGTCATGGTCTAGCCTTTATGTCTCCATGTAAGAGAAATACTGTATTCATATTCATAGAATATTCCTCGCACACACACTACATATAGGATTATGCATGCACCAGTCTTAATGTCTGTTAGCCTTTACCCTGATAACTTTTGGATTCTATCAACATGTACTCTAAACAACAGATACTAGATATGCCTGGGTACATGTCGCTCTGACTCTCCAGACTTTCGTCTCCTCTTCTAGCACAGAAGTCATAGCCCCCCAGTTCTCCCTAGTAACACGTCATTGCCAGTTTGCGCACACCACTAGGTCAGAGGTCCCAGCTGCTCAGGTAGCCCTCTCCATGTTTCCGCCCCTTTTATGACATATTCTGTTACGTTTGCATCACATGTCTATGTATCCGCCTTGTACACACCTCTTGTTACACCCACTTTATGCCTTATCTTTCGCGACTGCTAAAAACTCCGCCTACTGCTACGCCTACTGTATTGAATACCATGTGTTTTGTTTAACTATATATATATGTATACTGTTGTTAAAAGTCCCCACTCTTGCCCAGATCCTGCCCCCGGCAGCTGCCATCCCACTCCCATGCAGGCTGTCCTGTTCCTGTCCCGTTATGCTTGATTAAAGCCTGTATACTCTGGCTACCTCGTATCTTGACTCTTATTTATTGAGCTAAACCGTTTATTTATTATAGTCAAAAATAGTACCGGTAATTAATTATTTATTTACCACATAATGGCGCCCGAATAGGGACTTGCCCTTTCCCCACGCGCCGGAGAAGCCACGCAAGCCCCCTGATCCTCTGCAGCCGTGACGGAACCATACCGTGCACGTGCAGATATTTCTGCTTCAAGTATCCCTCAGGCCCACGGAGGAGACGGAGGTTGCGGTCCAGCGTCCAGACGAGGCGGTGGAGGAACGCGACGAGTCCCGACCAGAGCCCAAGCTGAGAGTCCAAGGTCCGAGGTATCCGGAGGCCCACCCGTAACAGAAGTCCGAAGTTCGTCCGTCCGTCGTCGTAGCAGTCCAGTCCAGTCCGAGGCCTTCCGTTCTTGCTGCCCGGTGAGTACCGTTGCTGGGGTAGTATCTAGACAGGGTCAATTAATTTGTCTCTGGTCCGTGGGTTTGGGTACGCAGATCCAACACGAAGTGTCCACTTAGGTGGATGCGGGTCCTGACGTGTCTCTTTATGGGACCGGTAAGTTTCGTACTGTTTTAGCAGTGCATCTAGTCCTTCTAGTTTCTGTTCTAGTCAGTTCTGTTCTCGAGAAATTCATGTATTCTGTTTTCAGTACTCCAGGTAGTATTTTGTCCGAACTGTTATTTTAAATGTTCTTCAATGTGTTTTCAATGTCGTGGTATGAATGTGTTGTTTTTCAGTAATCATCGTGTTCATTGTGTATTGTATTGTGTCTAGACTCCAGTTCAGCCATGCCTCTGTTCTCCAAGTTACGTCAGTTAAAAACTAGAAAAGGTCTGCTAGAAGAAGCAGTTCCTGTCCCGCCTAGGGACAGTCCAGGTCATTTTATGTATCAAAAGCATGGCATAAGTGCCATATTGTATTTAGATTTATGGGTGGAGTACACCAAACAGTTAGAGGAAAAGTATAGATGGCCCGTATCAGGTACGTGGGATGCAGAGTGCATCATGCGAGTAGAAGAAGCATTATGGAAAAAGAAAGCCAGACAGTCCCAGAAAGACGCCATCGAGTTATGGCGCAAAGAATCTCACAGGAGAACAGAAAAAGAAATCAGAAAGTCAGAATTAAGTAGAGAATCCTTAGAAAGAGCCCAGGAAAGGGAATTAATCGAAGTAGGTGAACGAGTTAAAGCCGAACAGTCAGACCGACAGAGAAATGCCCTCATTAAGGGTATGTATCCTCTTCTTGCCGAGGGCTTGCCAAAAGCAACCCCGGAAGCACCATGTAATTTCCCGCCGCCATTAGTTCCGATTAAGCTACGTCACAAACCGACCGCAGCTGATATTTTTCTCTCGTCCTATTTGGACGACACAGTCCCAGAGTATGCGAATCCTGCTCCGCCAGCTCCTGTAAATAATGTAATTCATGGTCTTCCAGCCACCGGGGCACCTGTTGCAGTACCTGTTACGGTACCCCCGGTCCAGCCCACAGTACAAGTTCCCGCTACTTCGGTCACTCTGCCAGCACGAAGAGTATCAGTCGACGATTCCAGTTTAGGAGCCGCGGGAGGAGGTCCCCCAGGTACCCCGCCGCCAATCAAACGGGTAACATTAGTCGAGTTACATGAACGTGCGTTACAGCGTACGCCCAAACATCAGTCCGTTGCAGATATCAGACGAGCTCTTACCGAATGCCGTTATGATCCAGTCCCAGGCGATGATAATATGGTTATATATTCATTGCGTGTAAGACGGGTGACCGAGTATTTGGACACCCTACCGAATATGAAAGAAGATCTAGACAGAATATATCGTTTCATCCGTACAGGAGACGATCCAGAAGGTATTGGCGAAATCATGTCTCTAAGGAAAGCTGAGACCCAGCTCATGCTATTAAAGTTTCTAATCAATTGTTTAATAAGGGAACAAGATTGTCCGACTAAAGATCTGACCGAAATGAAAGTCCTGACAAGGTGGAGTGATAATATAGCCGAGGGTAGACACAAGACCCTCAGTAGTATAGAGAGTATGTACAAGAAAATTCGTAAGGAAATAATAAGGTTACACGACAATCGTAAAGCAGCACAAGTAAGTGAGAAAGAAGACAACTCTTCTACTGAAGAGGTAGACGACGAGAATCCTACCAGAATAGCGTATGTAGGTAAATCTAGATTTCCAGACCGACATTCACGCCTAGAACACAAGAAAGTTTTTCATCTTCCAGCACCAGAACAAGGTTCTCTAGAACAAGTATTCCAAGCTACCGATAAAATCCTGAAATCACGAATCGGTTATAGTGAACTTAGTACCATGCATGAACAAGAACTAGCCCGATCAGCAGTCCGATGGATTACTGATTCTACCACTTTTCCAGACGAAATAGTGGCACAAATGTTTCTGAAACTACCCCCAGCCGAGCAGCGACTGGTGGGTATGTATATGATCCAGCACCTCATTACACTGTATGAGGGTCAACATTCTGATCCAGGTCCGTTACATGATGTCCTGAACGAGTTACTCCAGTATAGATGGAAAGGTTTAGGTACCGATCTAATTAGTGTCATCCTAGAACAGCGCCACAAATATAGAACGTTTCTGAACCCGCATTTTGTTCACGTCTCACCTCCAGAAAGTAAACCATTTTACATAGATAGACAGCATCCGTTACGAGAAGTGCATCCAGTTAGGACAGCGGGTGGTGAAATGCAACGAGTATTTGTTTACACCCCTATCACAAAGATGGAACTCTTAGAGATGAAGAAATTAATTCCCTGTCACGACAAAGATCCAGCAGGGTTCCATCGAGAATTAAAAGACATGCTCCGTATGGGAGAATACACGTATCCAGATATTATTAAAATGTTAAAGGTCCTGTTGCCCGCAGGGGTATATGAGAAACTCAAGGAAAAAGAATGGGAGGTGGGAGAGAAAAAGATCGATTGGGCAGTTCTAGAAGCTGAAGATAAGATACGAGTACCAGGTACCGGTCTTGGAGATAAAGGTAAAGAATTACCAGAGTTATTGATTCAGGTTTTGCCTAGGTTATTAGCCACGAAAAAGGAAGACTGGGATGCCATCTCAGCTTGTAAACAGAAACAGGATGAAGATACTAGTGATTTTTATTCTAGATTCGAAAAATGTTTTATAATTAACAGTGGTTTGAAGACAGGTAGCGAGTCATACCCTCATCTTTTTGTTACTAAACTAGTCGAGAATTCAAGCCCACAAGTTAAAAATCGAGTTTTGAAAGTCGAAAGTACCTGGCAAGCTAATACCCCGTCACAAATGCTCCAGATGCTCCAGTATCACCAGAACAGAATCAGAGAAGAGCAAGAACACGAAAAGAGACGTATGAAAGACACGAAAATGAAAGTATTAGTTGCCCAATCTGTTCCACAAGACAGTCAGAAGAGGGGTCCGAATCAAGCCAGTCATCCTGCAGCTCCCGTTAAAGGGACATGCAATTATTGTAAACAGCCAGGTCATTTTATAAACGAGTGTGCAGTTCTGAAACACAACATAGCCACTGGTAAGACTAAAGAAAGACCACGTCCGCCTAGACAAGAACAAGTTTCACAGACTTCACCGTCATCACAGAATGCACAACAGACAGTTCCAGCATCGCAGCCCATCGCTGCAACACAGCATGTTACACAGCAAATGTACCAGTATGCTCAGACAGAGTATCCAGAGTATCAACAGTATTCATGAAACAGCCTAGAGAGGGAGGTAGGCTTGCCTCTCATCGAGATACCTGTAGATCAAGAGGGTCCCTATGTACATAGTCAAGTATTGGGGAAAGACAGAAAGTTTCTGATTGATACAGGGGCAAGTAGGACTACTATCAGTCATGATGAGGTTCCAGGGGCTCCGCTCTCAGGCTCTAGAAATGTTTCCCTTGGATTTTCAGGAAAGCCTATTGTAAACGAGATATCAAAGCCAGTTACTCTAGAAGTTGGTCCATTGTCCCGAACTACTGATTTGTTACTTACGAAATCATGTCCAGAAAATTTGTTAGGTATTAAAACATTGAAAGAATTAGGTGCAGTTATTTGCTGTTCCCCAGAAGGAGTCCGATTGTTTTTAAGGGACTTTAAAGGTCACTATGTATTACGTGATTTTGATCCAAGATTACTGAATGTCCCCCAGCATTTATGGGCGCAAGGTCCAACTGATGTAGGTTTCATGCAAATCACACCCCATCGTGTGACCCTCAAGCAAGGTATAGTCTTGCCACGAATCAGACAGTACAGATTGCCACCTGAGGCTGTAGCAGCCTTATCCAAAATTATTGACGAGCTTATTGCTCAAGGAGTGGTTGTAGAAACTGACTCCAATGTATGTAATTCTCCTATCATTCCAGTCATGAAACGTACTGATCCAAATGCACCTCCAGTATATCGATTAGTGATTGACCTTCGAGAACTTAATAAATGTATCATACCCCAGTATCCAGTAGTCCCAGATATTTCATCCCTATTGACAGCTATTGATTCTGAAGCTGTATTTTTTACAGTAATAGACCTCAAGAACGCATTTTTCAGTGTCCCGATTCATCCAGATAGCCAGTACCTTTTCGGTTTTTGTTTAAATGGAAGGAGCTATAAATTCACACGAGCTCCTCAAGGTTTCACAGAAAGTCCTAGTATTTACAGTCAAGCACTTAAAAGACAACTAGACAATATTCACATGCCAGCTGACACTGCCCTGCTCCAGTATGTCGATGATCTACTGATCACAGCCCGTTCTGAACGTGACTGCGAGCGAGCATCACTTACAGTTCTGTATTTCCTAGCCGAGATGGGGCACAAGGTGTCCCCTTCAAAGCTCCAGTTCTGTGTCCAGCAAGTGATCTACTTAGGCCACTTACTGTCCAAGTGGGGTAGGCAGTTGACACCAGACCGTATCCAGTTAATAGCGAGTCTTCCACAGCCCAAGACACAGAAGGAGGTACGTGCTTTTATCGGCCTTACTTCTTACTGTAGACAATGGATTCCTCAGTATGCATTTCTAGCTAAGCCACTGATACAGTTAACGACACAGGAGGCAGCCGTATCGACTGTCCTCCCTTGGACATCCGAACATACACTTGTTTTTAATGAGTTAAAGAAAGCCTTATGCCAAGCCCCTGTTCTAGCAACACCGAACTATAGTAAGCCTTTGACACTTTTTGTCACAGAACGTGATGGTACAGCATTATCTGTTCTCACACAAGATCAAGCAGGACAATACAAGCCCTGTGCTTATTTTTCGAGCACATTAGATCCAGTAGCCCAGGCTCTGCCTGTGTGCCTCAAGTCAGTTGCAGCCACAGCTCTAGCAATCAGACAAAGTGATTCCATAGTATTAGGACACTCTCTGACAGTACAAGTTCCACACTCCGTGGAAGTTCTTTTAAACCGAACACAGACACAGCACTTGACAATTGCACGTTTAACAGGTTATGAACTGACACTGTTCCAGCCACACATAGAAATCAGACGCTGCAACGTTTTAAATCCTGCTACACTGTTACCGTCAGTTACTTCAAATCCCGCCACACATGACTGTGTGGAAGTCATTAACACTATGACTAAGCCAAGACAAGACCTGACAGACATTCCATTACCTAATCCCGACCTGACACTTTTTGTGGATGGTTCATGTATGAGAACTAGTACAGGAGAACTAGTAGCCGCGTATGCAGTGACTACTGATACAGAAGTTATTGAAACACACCGTATTGACACCCTGTCTGCTCAAGCAGCAGAGCTAGTTGCTCTGACCCAAGCCTGCATACGTGCCAAGAACCTGAAAGTAAACATATATACAGATTCACGTTACGCATTCGGAGTTGTACACGACTTCGGAGTGCTCTGGCAGGAGAGAGGTTTCATGACTTCTCATGGAACCAAGATTCAGCATGGTCTCCTCATTCAAGCTCTGTTAGATGCAATACATTTACCGACATCTATCGCTATTATGAAGTGCAAAGCACATACGAAAGTTACTGACATCATTTCCCAAGGTAATGATCTAGCAGATCGAACAGCCAAGCTTACAGCTCAGACACCAGACATTCCAGTTAACAAGACACAGACATCCACTCCAGAACAGACTACTTGTATGACAGTTAAGGACCCTACACAAGATGTCATAGACATACAGTTACATGCTACTCCTGAAGAAATCAAGAAATGGTCCGAACAAGGAGGGGTCCAGACAGATCAGGGATGGGTGACGAAGGGAAAAGCCACATGGTTTCTCCCCGACTCTATGGTTCAAGTCATTATCAATACCGCACATAGTCCAGCACATTTAGGAGAAAAAGCCATGTTAGACAGTATTCAGAACCTTTGGTTCAACAAGCATTTACGAGCTGCAGCCAAGCAGAAAGTCCGTACCTGTATGATATGTTGCCAGTTCAATACAGGTAAAAGTGTCCCGGTGGAACAAGGTGGATTCCAACCTCCTGACCACCCTTTTGAAGTCCTCCAGATGGATTATATTCAGATGGAGCGATGTCGAGGTTTCAAGTATGTCCTTGTAGTTGTATGCGCTTTGTCCAGGTGGACAGAAGCATATCCAGTTCCAGATTACACAGCCGCGACCACTGCCAAGCAGCTGGTTCATGAATTCTTCCCCCGTTATGGACTCCCTAGGGTTGTGTATTCTGATAACGGCCAGCCATTCTCATCTGAGTTAATGAAGCATGTTTCCCTTCTGTTAGGGTACCAGTGGAAGTTCCATTGTGTGCGCCATCCTGAAGCAGCCGGTCTCGTAGAGAGACATAATCAGACCCTGAAAATCCGAATTGCTAAGATATGTCAAGAGAAAGGTGTAGACTGGCTAGTTGCCCTGCCAGTTGCTTTATTCTTTATGCGAATGGTCGCACATTCCAGATCAGGTCTGTCCCCTTATGAGGTCGTATTCGGCCGCCCCCCAAATATGTGGGGTACACCTAGACCCCGCAGTATTACAGATGTTTCCAGTAATATGTTGACAGATTACCTAGCTTCCTTGATGTCTGCCCTACACTCTTGTCGTTCACAGGTTGCTGCCGCATTTCCAGACAATACTGAAGTGAAACCGCATGAGGTCATCCCCGGGGATCTCGTTTTGGTCCGAAATTTTGATCGTTCAAGTCCGCTGGAGCCCCGCTGGAAGCAACCTCAACTAGTCCTCTTGACCACCCGTACGGCCGTGAAGTTGGAAGGCCGTAAGGGTTGGGTCCACCTGTCTCATGTCAAGAAATTTCACGGACTCCGAAACAAGACTTTTAATGACATTTCCACAGACATTTCCATTTCCAAAGACTGCCTGAAACCAGACTCTAATCCTGACATTAAGTCAAATCCAGAATTGACAGTTCCTCTGTTAGAGAAAACTCCGCAGCAGGAGTATAAATCCAAGCTCCGGTCTAGTAAAATAAGTCAGCCAGTTTAATTGTCTAAGTCCCCCTCGGGTGAAACGGTTAGACAGGTATCTGACATGTATGAGATAGACCCCCATAGTGAGAGAGTTAGTCAAAACTCTATAAGATGTATCGTTTTTCTAAGTTTTCTATTGTTTCTAAGTTTGATGGTTACCTGCACAAGTTATGCATTTCATTTATGTTTTCCAATTTCTCATGTAAATAAGTTTTCTAATGCTACAGTAGAGCACACCTTTAGTGATCTGCCTCCTCACGAGTTATCCTATCGTCTTGCTATGCGTAATAATACATTTATTAGAATGTTACATTATTCACACCAGACCAGCAATGCTACCAATTGTTGGGTGTGTGGTCGACTCCCCCCTTTCCAGACACCGAAGGGAGTTCTGCCACTCTTTCCTTATCCGTTTTCACATAATGGTTCGTGTGGAGCATGGTCCACGTTAACGTCATCTTCAAATGATATGTCCCTTCTGAATAGAACATGTTTTCCAGACAAGCAAGGTCTCCCCCATAGAACAGGGTTAGATCTAGAAAATGAAGTTTATAATTTAGGTAATTATTCTTCGAATTTTATGGTCCTGAACGTTCAGTCTGATACTACTCCAGACTTACCTGCTATTTCAGTACTACCAGTCAAAGGCGAATTATGTGTCAGAAAGAATGGTTCCGCACATGTAGGACATAGTGATTGTACTACTACTGTCGAGTATAGTGACAGTGGGAAATCTATTTTCAAAGCCTCACGTCATTCTTATTTTGTTTGTGGTCAGACCGCATATGTTCGTCTGCCCCTCGATTGGGATGGAACATGTTACATTGCCTTCCTACTGCCACCAGTTTTTCTAGCCCCATCTGATTATCATAGAAACACGCATCTAGTACACGTCAGACATAGAAGGGAGATCGAGTCCTCAATTGTCGATCAAACTGAAACTGCTCTAGAACAGTATACAGACTTTAATAAGGGTTTCTTCTTCTTTATAGGACCTATCCAGAATAGTAAGCTAATACGTAGATTAACCAGAACCCTTGAAGCAGTAGTGAATGAGACTACTTCTGCTCTAGGTAACTTAACCGAAGAGCAATCTGCTATGAGATTTGTCGTGCTCCAAAATCGTCTCGTTCTTGACGTCATACTGGCCGATAGAGGAGGAGCATGTAGAGTCATCGGATCTAGTTGCTGCATTTTCATTCCTAATAACGCGCCGTCTGTTTATTCAGCTATAACCAGACTTCATAAAATTGCCCATCAGTTACACCAGAATCCAGGCACCTGGACATGGTCCGGTTGGCTCTGGAGTATCATATCTGCCTGGGGATGGAAAGTATTGTCATTCCTAGGTATTGCAGTAATGATCATATTCAGTTGCTGCCTCTGTATACAATGTGGCCCTGCGATTTGCGGCATTTGTGCTACCTCTTGTATTCCTAGTCCTAAATCCCGCCCTAAGTCCCGTTCCAAGACAATTCGAGACGAGCAAATGATACTGTATGAAATGATAGATGGTATCATGAATATTGATGTTTCCTGATGGAAACGTAGGGTCAAGGAGGGAATGTGGAAAAGTAAATTTTGCCATGTTCTGTGTCCCTACGTGTTCCCCATGTTATGCTATATGTGCATGATTAATATGCATATATTTCCCCATGACCGATTAAAGACGCAATTACAGTTGTGTCCATCTCTAGTATGCCAGTTTCCAGTTATCGTGAATACAACGAATATCAGGCCTATGTAAAGCTACGTTGCCACGTTTACAGTGTGCACGTTAATTCATTGAATTGTCCCCGTTTCTAGGCCTCAAAAGGGCCCGGACTCAGTTTCAGCTCCTGTTTCCTGAACTCTCCGAGGAGCGATACAGCCCCCACCTGTATCCCTGACCCTTCACTTACTTCTTGCCATGCAGTGCCCGGCTCGGCCTGGCTCTGCCTCCAGTCTGCCGAGAGTATGTTATGATTCTAGTTATCAGTCCAACCCTCCTTCTCTGCATTCCTAAGCTACTGAATCGCATCAATAGTTTCCGTCATGGTCTAGCCTTTATGTCTCCATGTAAGAGAAATACTGTATTCATATTCATAGAATATTCCTCGCACACACACTACATATAGGATTATGCATGCACCAGTCTTAATGTCTGTTAGCCTTTACCCTGATAACTTTTGGATTCTATCAACATGTACTCTAAACAACAGATACTAGATATGCCTGGGTACATGTCGCTCTGACTCTCCAGACTTTCGTCTCCTCTTCTAGCACAGAAGTCATAGCCCCCCAGTTCTCCCTAGTAACACGTCATTGCCAGTTTGCGCACACCACTAGGTCAGAGGTCCCAGCTGCTCAGGTAGCCCTCTCCATGTTTCCGCCCCTTTTATGACATATTCTGTTACGTTTGCATCACATGTCTATGTATCCGCCTTGTACACACCTCTTGTTACACCCACTTTATGCCTTATCTTTCGCGACTGCTAAAAACTCCGCCTACTGCTACGCCTACTGTATTGAATACCATGTGTTTTGTTTAACTATATATATATGTATACTGTTGTTAAAAGTCCCCACTCTTGCCCAAATCCTGCCCCCGGCAGCTGCCATCCCACTCCCATGCAGGCTGTCCTGTTCCTGTCCCGTTATGCTTGATTAAAGCCTGTATACTCTGGCTACCTCGTATCTTGACTCTTATTTATTGAGCTAAACCGTTTATTTATTATAGTAAAAAATAGTACCGGTAATTAATTATTTATTTACCACAGTACCACCCAAGGATCCCTGAAGTTCACTACGATACAATCCCCCTCCAAATCCTTGGGATTGTGGCCCACCCAGTTTACCCTTCTAACTCCTAAAATCTCTGTTTTCGATGAAGGGGGAAGAGTTCTCTTTCTGTTTAACCAGTAGACCACCTTATTTTTCAACTCCCCATGGGACTCTGCTTTCTCCCCTCCTAATGCTCGTACTCCCACCAATATGATCGTATATGGCGCGGACTCTGGGGGAAGATTTATACAAGGGAGGCATTCTTTGCGGACCTCCTTCGCCTGCAGGGATTGCCCATTGGACTTTTTACCTAATTTCAGTGCACTCGATACAAGCTGCAATCTAGGCACCGTTTCCTTCCCCCTCCCCCCAGACCCGATTGTATCAGAAACATTTTTACCAACTGGCTGTTTCTTCAGACACAATCGTTCCGGCTGGCTATTAGACTTAACGCCAGAAACCTGTGGAGCCACCCCGGAATTATTACCGGTTCCCAAACCCTTATTTATAATATCTGGGACCTTGGTGCTAATCATATTTCTTGCCAGATCAGCCAGTGTATGTGAGTTATCTGTAACCTGTTTCTCGATCTGGTCTTGTTTAGAGTTAATTATTCTAGTTCTCTCTATAAGTGGTAGCATCAGGGATTTCATCAGGATTTCAATTTTTCCCAGAAGACCGCCATCCTCAAATACACCTAAGGGGGAATGGTGGATGGCGTCTGATGGAGCCCTAAATGGGCTAGGGGACTGAACAGCAACTGGTGGTGGTACCGAAATACTAGATTGTTTTTGTATTTTGGCCCGACCACCCTTCAGTGGACCAACCCCTCTTTTCTTGTTGTTGGGCTTATTCTTAACTAATGACCCCAAATTCTGGCTCATCACAGGTGAGCTATGCACCAGGAGGGAGTTATGTACTCCTGAATTACTAGTAACACAACCAGGTTGAATTTTAGGTACCGATATAGGGGAGACCACGGTCCCAATACGTCCTAGAGACGAATGTTTCCCCGGTAATAAATCTAGGGACACCCGCTTCTCAGCAAAGGCAATCTCCTTTTCAATGATTAAAGTAGCCCTAGTAAAAAATGTATCCAAAGTACCAGTAACCACCCCTCCTGAGGAGGAGAGAGTTACATGTCGATCCTTCCCAGACCTTAAAGACATAGTAGCTTAATCCTTTGCTCTTTCACACAGGTATAAAACAAGCAAAATCAAAGTACATACTTAGCTACAATGGAAGTTTACAGAAGTTCATTAACAGGATGCAGGGGCAAAGAGGGGGGGCCCGGCCCGACCTTGTACGACCTCGGACGGCCTCAGACGGCCCACCCTATGCCCAGGCTTCGCCCGCGCGCGTCCCGCGAGGCGCGGATGGAGGTGGAGCTAAGTAGTAAGAGGTGGGGCGGGAAGAGGCTCCAGCTGCGGCGAGTGGCAAGCCGCTAAGGGTGCTGGACCTCGCAGTCCCGCGCCCGTCCAAAGAAACCAAAAGTGCAGGGAGAAAGTTCTTGCGGCGTCCCAGGGCTGCGGTAGACACACGGTAAATGGCACTCTTTCGTTGCGGCTAGCGAGCAGTATACATAAGCAGGAATAATGTGAAGGGTCAATAACAATAGTTCTGATGTCTTGTTTGTTTTTGGTAATTATGTTTTTTGTCCTATTATACTGCCCTGCGAGGCAGCAATGATGATTCTTTCTTCTGAAACTTAATAAAAAGAATAAAAAAAAGTTTTTAAATGTTGAGGAACATCAAGTAAGTTCAGTTCAGTTCTTCGAATTTTTTTTTATTTTTTGATGTGTTTTTGACAAACAGCTAGCACCACCATTTTCTTCTGTTTTCAGTCTTAGGTTATGTGCCTCATTACAAGTCTGGCAGTTGGAGTACCGCTAGACTCGGGGAGTGTAGCGGTGGCAGTCCAGCCACTACTGCACCAGCGGTCTGACCACCGTATTACTAATTTGTTGGTTAGACATCCATTGGACCGCCACACCCTTGCGGTCCTGTGGAGGTCAGGAACTAACAATATGCTGCTGCTAAAGCACTATGAAGAACAAGTTCCAGGACTGCCAGCGATGTCATGGAGGTTCGTCCTCCATGAAACTGCAGGTGGTCATGAAACTAAGGGAGCCCTACAGGTCCCCCTCATGCCCATGCATGGGGGTGCATGCAGCGGGACACATTCTGTGCCCCCCTGTGTGCAATCACCCCTAGTTTCAGCATGCCATGGACTTTACAGTCCATGCCATTCTGCAACACGCTGTGGTGGTCTGTATTGGGGCCTTTCTAAGGCATACATAGGTGCCACAGGACCATCACACCGTCCACCGGCCAGACTACGAAAAACTCATAATATGTTGTGTGGGCGGCAGCCCTATTTGGCAGTCCTGGAGAGAGGCAGTGGCAAGGAGGCCTCCTCCAGGGCTGCCAAACTGATAATAGGCGCCTTTATTTTTTCCTAACGTGATTGGAGTTTGGCGGGGGTATAGGACATGACCAAGGCAATAGTACGGGATGAATGAGTGGAAGAACTAGAGGTGTGTGAGCCAACAAACAAGGAGAGCTGAACCAGAGCCAACCCAAGGTCGGGCTCGGCTATTAGAGCCCGGGCGCAAGTCGAGCCCTGAAAATGTTTGCTATTTAAATCATACAACAAGCATCATGTAAAATGTGATAAAGTCTCTTCAAAATTCAAAAAAGTGTATTTCTTTAATATAACAGATTTGACATTAATAGGTCACTTTGTAGCACTGCACTTAAAAAGTGCTTATTATAAGTTTTTAAACATAAATTGTTAGTGAACCAGGAGGCAAAGCAGTTGTCATGTAAACCATGTACGTTGCCACACTGTAATCTATTAAATCAAACACAACTGGTATTCTGAACTCTCAAATTTGAAATTGCTTTCTTGTGGGATAAGAAAGAAAAATTTGGTTTGGTGAAATAAAATATTTGCCTAAGATCACACAATTTAAGTGGGGAAATCGTGATTTATCCAGATTTTCTGGTTTCATTTTGTACAAATCAACCACTGAATAGGCATCGTTTTTTCTTTCCTTTTTCATGTTAACACTTGGGGCCCGATTCACAAAAGTAAACTGAGACAAAATTCTAACTTTAAGGCTTTGGTATTCACAAAGGGCATTTACTAACCATAAATGCCCTTTGTGAATCCCAAAAGTTGAACTTGATGACTTTAGGTATTCACAAAGGGCATAAACAAAGAAGAGTACTGGGTATTGGGCAATACCGACTGCACCTATCAATAGTGTGGTTTGGGTGATACCAAAATCAGGGTGCTAGGGACATGAAGTTCAATACCCCTAGGCTTCCAAGGTACGTGTGCATGATAAATATACTTATTGTATCAACAAAAATGTTGAGAATGGAAAATAAGAGGGTACCTTGTATCCTAATTTTATAAGTTATAAGTGGCCACCTTATGAGTAAAGACCGGGGGACCAGTTAGAATTTTACTATTATAAGCGTTTATCAAGACTAGATTGCCGGCAACCAGGGAGGCCAATCTTGAAGTCAAAAAGGTATGTTGATAACGAAATAACTCGGCCTGAAAGAGAACTTGCTATAGGCAGGACTAGAGACTAATAAAGCAATTTTGTCCTGCCTGTATTGTCTTTAAAGGTGGATACATTAAAAAGAAAACTATTCGCCAAGAGAAGTGCCTGAAGGACCAGTCAGTAATACCTAACATTACTCTTCTTTGGTAAGCAGGGAATGCATGGCTTGTGAATAGCAAATCTATTACCATCCTTATTTTAACTTCTATTTTCCTTGAGGGATAGAACTATTTTTATACAATAGAAATCACAATATAATGTTTGTCAGTTGCTTATCCAAGTCCTTTTCTAGTTACAAATCTATCCATAAATAGGATTGAATGGAGAACAAGTGATTCAAGATTAGGAATAACAATGTAATGTCTGTTAGCTGCTCATCCAAGTCCCTTTCTGGTTACAAATCTATTCATAAATAGGATTGAATTGAGAACAAGTGATTTTGATTAGAAATGCCCCCCCTTTTGTATCCCTTCTCTGACAATAATTCATGCTTCTGTAAATGTTCACTCAGCGGGTGTTTTTTTTGTTTAAAAAAATTGTATTGATGGTGCATCACATATATGTGATACACACGGGAATGCCAACAGTGGCTTCAATATTGCTTAGAAAAACTTTTAATGTATATATTAGGATTGTATATATAAAAAAAGTGTGTGTTTTTAATTTTATGTTTGTACATAGTATTGTAAATATAATGAATATTTTGTATACTTACTTGTAGCCCTGAAGAAGTCCTTATGGATGAAACGCGTTGGCTATGATTGTATGATTTTCAATAAGAATTTGAATAAAGAACATTTATATAAAGACCTGCTGAATGGATTATCATTTTTGTGAACCTTTATTCATTGTTATTTTTCTCTGAGTGAAGTGCTGGATCATTGAATTTTATTGTATTCACAACGGGCATTTATGAGTAGTAAATGCCCTTTGCAAATATCGAAAGTTGTAAAGTTAGACTTTTGTCTCATTTTACCTTTGTGAATTCGGCGTTTTTTTTTTACTTCTTTGTGCAATTTTATGCAGTTTTTATATAGCAAGAACTCAGCCCAAAGTTATTTGAGTGCTTTATGTGAGCAACGGTTATATTACGTAAGGTCACATAAATCTTTTATAGGCGTATGGAGATTAAATGATTTGTCCAGAATCACAGGATGTTGAGCCAATGCCAAAACTCATACCTAGTTTCCCGGTTTTGTTTATTTTTCTGCTTTTTCTTTTGTCTAAATTTACTCCCAACATGCTTTTGGGCTCGTTGTAGAATATATGACATAATTATTATTTATAATTATTCAATTGATTTAGCCATCCTTGCTCTTAGAGGGATCCCTTTGGCTCTGAAGAGGCACCAGATATTTTTCAATTTTTGCCAACATTTTCTGTGCTTTAAATTGGACCTGGTGAGCTATAAGTATTAATGGTAATTATTTTAGTACATTTCTGCCAGCTTCTCCACCCCCTCCCGGTTCTCATAGGGGCAGCAGGGCCTCTGTATGGACATCAGATATTTATTATTACTTCTTTCTCATTAGTATAGGTATCTTTTGGTGTTGTAGTTGTAATATGTCATACTCATTGTATCAAGGCAGTTTTTAATATTTTTAATTTTTACTCAACTTCTGTAATATCAGCTTGCAATGATTTTTAGCTCCGATAGGGCCCTGTCCGGCAATTAGTTTATACATGGACATTATTGATATATATGTATATTATACAGTTCTATTGCATTCACTTGTATGGTAGTCTCACTTCTTATTTTTTATTCCCTGCAGGAAGAAGAGAGTGTCAAGACAACAATGGCAGCTCCTCCTCTAAGGCAGAGGAGCGTCGCTCCACTGCTTAGAAGCAGTGCAATTTAAAAAATAAAATGATAATAACTTGCCTTATTATCATTTTATTTTTTGTATTCTGGGTGCACCGGGTTGGGGCAGGCAGGGCTGGGGTCCAGTGACGTCAAGGAGAAGAAGTAACTGGCGTTGCAACTAAAGTGCACATGACTGTTTGGCCGGCCGTCTCAAACTGGCCAAACAGTCACTCTCACTTTGCATGTTCTCCACTCAGGCTGCATTACAGCCTAGGTGGGGAACATGACCAGGCTCCCTTTCCCTCTCTGAGTGCTGAACCACGGGGCTCAGATCAATCACAATGCTGCTACCAGCAGTGTTATGATTGGCCAGGGGAGTCTGGAAGCCTGGGTGTTTCCTGTTCCTGCGAGGAGAGGCCGCGGCTAGTGACAGCTGTAGCTGCAACGGTGATGGCGAACAGAAGGTTAGTTTTCTTTTTTGTATTTCCTATCCCCATCTTCTCCCACCCCCTGCTACCATCCCCTGCAAGACAATGGCACCCAAGGAACCAGTTCATGCCACAAAAGCGGTCATTCAGAAGAAAGAGCCTGTCATCACTGAAAAAAGAATGCTGGTGTTAAATACTTTCTGTTTATCTGCCAAAATATGCCATGTGGTGAACCAGCTGCACTCTCTTTGAGTAGGAAGACATTGGGCTTACCCCTTGATAACTGTAAAAAACACCAAAACTACAGCAGATATCACTTAGTACCGCAGTGACTGTAGTCATGTCTCAGAACTGCCAATCTGAAATGGAATGGTCCCAGCAAACAGAATTTACCCATCTAACAAAACAGGAGCAAGAATCCCATATACCTGATCCTCCTGAGATAGGAGCAGGTCAGGGGATAGGGCATTCACACGGCACTGCATTGCACTTGCTGCACAGAAAAATAGTGAACCAGCTTTTTTTTTTTTTTTAATTTTTTTTAAAAGATTTTTTATTGTGGTGATTTGTCAAAAAAACATACTTCGCAATCACGTCTGTGCACATGCAGATATCACAACGAAGAACGATAAGTAGGTCAGATTGCCTTACACAGCCCTTCAGTCCACAACCCTGAGGTTGGATGGCATATCAGTAGTATATAGCAAAGATAGAGATAAAGCAAATCCCGGGTTGGACACAGGAAGAGTAGTCACACCACTTTTGAAACAGAAACAAAACTCAAATGAATAAATCCAGCAGAGAAAGCAAAATAGCATATATTATGTCTCAAGAGTCCAGCACTTGCTCCTGGTGTCGCCTCGTCTCAGGCCCCCATTGATGCAGAACAAAATCAGAGGGCTATCACAATATTCAAAAAAACACAAACAAATCGCAATAGAATCAGAACCAGCATCCCTCATCGTACCCGTCCGCCCCTGGAACCTCCACGGGGCAGTGCTAGTTCTATCGTAGGGGAATCACACAATTCGCCACAGTATGCGTTCCAATGTCCCCATTTCTTGTCCCATACTTTGGGGCAACCTCTTGTTTTGTACACTGTCTTCTCAGCTATCATGCACTGATCCATTTAAGCCACCCAGTCCACCACCAACGGCTTGTCCGGGGAGCCCCACCCCACTGCTATGGAGCGTTTGGCTAGCAGAAAACCTAGCGCCGCCCACTGCTTCTCCGGAACAGTCAGGTCACTAGGCCCTCATTTTACCCAATGTAGCCTTCCAGAACTGCTGTATCACCGGGCACTCCCATAAGATGTGATAAAAGGTACAGGGGAGTCCACAACCACAAAGGCACAGTGTGTTAGGGCGTCGTCCAATCTTAGCTAGGGTAAGGGCGGACATGTACATTCTAAGTAGCACTTTGAGTTGGATCAATCTAAATCTGTGACAAATAGCTGATTCCCTCGGGGACATTAGTGCCAACCGCCAGTCCTCCTCATCCAAGGGACCTAGGTCCACCTCCCATTTAGCCTGTAGTGACAGGAAGGAGTCTGGGAGATTATTGCAGAGCTTACGATAGGTAAGAGAGATGGCCTTCGCAAGGAGAGGTTCTGATAGCAATCTGTCTTCCAAAGGGGAGGTAGTGGGTATGGAGGTGAGGTCGGGAAAAGCGGCCTGGATTGCGTGTGTGATTTGCATGTACCTAAAGAACTCAGTGGACGCAAGGGCGTATTTAGCTTGGAGTTCGCTAAAGGTCAGCAGTTTACCCTTGTGGACAAGGTCTCCGACCTCATAAATTCCGATCATGTCCCACCTATCAAACCCCTGGAAGAAACACAGGGAGCCCAAGCCTTGTGCAGACCAGAGAGGCGAGGCTTTGGTAAGTCTGCCAGCCCAACCCAATCGTCTATTGGCTCTGTGCCAGATTTCCACTGCATGCGCCATGGGTCCAATTTATCTAGTTTTGGTTGGTGTACTGTAGAGAGCCCCCAAGTAACCCTCACGCCCGGTTTGATTTCTATCTAATAGGAAGGCCGAATTCAGAGGCAAACCGTGTATCCAGTGATTTATCACCGCAAGCTGAGAGGCCCAATAATATAGACGAAGATTAGGTAAGGCGATTCCCCCATCATACCAGCCCTGGAACAGCTTGCATAAGGCAATGCGAGCGGTTCCGCCATCCCAGAGTAGCAATCAGAGCTCGCCCTCCACTGTCCTAAAGTAAGAATCCGGGATGGGGAATGGGCAATACTGTAAGACATAGAGGAAGCGTGGAAGTGCCAGCATTTAAAATAGTGCCGCCCGGGAGGGAAAGCGGGAGTGACCGCCAATGAACAACATCACTACGAAGCCGACACAATGGGCCTAGCAGATTACGGTCATAGAACTTTTTAGAGTCAGGTGTAATAAAAATACCAAGATAAGTAAAACCTTCAGTGGCTATAGTGATAGAGAACCCTCTAGGCAGGCGAGGCGGCAGGCCATGTAGCATATACAGCACCGATTTAGTCCAGTTTAGAGCGTATCCCGAATACTTCCCAGAGTTAGTAAGGACGTGAAACAGACTGTTAATGGAGGACTGTGGGGATGACACATATATCAAAATGTCGTCAGCATAAAGGGAGATCTTATCAACACTTTCGTCATGCCAGCGTAGTCCCCTTATCGAGACATCTGTGCGGACCCAGTGAGCCAGAGGCTCCAGGGTGAGGGCGAACAACAGGGGGGAGAGGGGGCAGCCCTGCCTGGTACCGCGACGAAGAAGAAATCTCCGGGATACGTAGTTATTAACCCGGACTTGGCCCAGGAGATCCGTATATAAAAGACGCACCCATCTAATGAATTGGGTACCAAAGCCAAAGCGATGGAGGACCTCGAACAGATAAGGTCATTCGATCGAGTCAAATGCCATCGCTGCATCAAGAGATGAGATGGCGGCGTCTTGCTGCATAAGAGACTGACGGATAAACACGTTATTCACTCTACGGAGATTCAGCGCTGTCTTACGGCCCGGAAGAAAACCAGACCGGTAATAATTTATTAGGGAAGGAAGGACTAGTAGAAGGCGTGTCGCCAGTAATTTAGCCAGGACCTTGGCTCCGGAGCTGATTAAGGAAATCGGCCGATAGGAACCGCAGTCAGTGGGAGGCTTGGCAGGCTTTAGGATAACCGCGATCGAGACAAGTCTTTGGTCGAGGGGAAGGACCCCAAGTTCTAGACTCTCAGTGAACATATTTAAAAGATGGGGAATAATGTCGGGGTACATAAACAAAAGGATTCTATCAATGTGCGATGGTGATATTTTTATTTTTTACATTTTTTATATATGCGGGTAGTGTAGATAATAAGCTCTCTCTTAGGGTGATAAAGATGAGAGCACAGTGTGCTTGTTAAAATACCCCTCACACACTAAAAAAGTCCTTTAGTGTCATGCTTCATCATGGGGGTCTTCCCGTCCCTCTACGGGGCGGGGCGTGCTGCAACCTACGAACTACGCGGGAGCACTGTTGTTTGTGACGGAGGCTATGTGACAGTGCAGTGTAAGTGATGTCAGTGAAGTGTAGTGACCTAGTTATGTGAGTGTTTGTTAAAAAAGAGTTAAAAATTCCCTGGCTAGTAGAAAAAATATATTTTATTCACTTCTCTGGCTGGGAACGTTAAGAAGGGGGTTTTGGGGTAGAGCGATTAGCTTGCTACCTGGTCCTGGTAGCAAGCTTCCCGTAGAGGGACGGGAAGACCCCCATGATGAAGCATGACACTAAAGGACTTTTTTAGTGTGTGAGGGGTATTTTAACAAGCACACTGTGCTCTCATCTTTATCACCCGAAGAGAGAGCTTATTATCTACACTACCCGCATATATAAAAAATTAAAAAAATAAAAATATCACCATCACACATTGATAGAATCCTTTTGTTTATGTATATCTATTTGGAGGGTGATTCTGTCAATACCTCTACACTTCCTCTATTGTTTTGGAATAATGTCGGGGACCATCCCTTTCAGAAATTCAAGTGGAACTCCGTCTGGGCCCATGGCCTTACCGGAGTTGATGGCGAAAAGCGCCGTAATGAGCTCATCTACGGAAATGTCGGCGTCTGAGGCCAGACGATCCGATTCTAAAATAGCCGGGAGGCGCATCTCCTCCAATAGTTGTCGAGATTCCGCGAACGAATAGCCACTGCCAGCTGTATAAACCTTTTCCAGGTGGTCGGCAAATGCTTCTGCAATATCTTGTGGGTCCACCACCACAGAGCCATCCGGTCTAGTTATAGAGGACACCCATCTAGAACCTTGGTCTCGACGCTCCAACCATGCGAGCATCTGTGAACCAGCTTTTTAATGATACGCACCACCTTTAGCATCTCCTCATCCAAGAAAAACCAAACTTCTGACTCTTCTCCATAACCCTATGAGATTCAAATGACAAAGAGTGGATCCCGAATCCTACCTCTGGAGACAAGGCGAAAGGAGGGTTCCGAAAAGCTTATTTGGCAATGAGGAGGTTGAACAAGTCATTATTCATGCCGAAAGTGGTACAGAGTCTTTGCATATCAGCTCCAATCAACCTGCTCCTGTACCATCAACAAATGTGTCCATTTCCATTGAAATGCATTGGTGGATCACACAGTATTGTAACTCACAAATTCAGTGGTTCAATAAATTATTATTTAATGAACAATTTAAAAATACTGGATTAATATGAGAAATTACTTTCAAAATAGGCTGAGGACTAGAAAGTGTAGAAGTGGCAAATTTCCCTAAAAGCTTGCAGAGATATGGAACATACCTGAAATTTTTTTTAGAATAGTTGAAGACTGCATTTCAAAGGCTTCCTAAAAATCTCCTATTCTGGTTGCCCCAGGGAGAAAAAGTGCTTCCTAGACAATAGAGCAAGCAATTATAAATATAGGAAAAACTGAGAACTCCGCCCAACTGTGGAGTCTCCCTACGGTAAAATATAGGGAAAAGTAAAACATTTATTTCACTCGAAAACAAATATTACAAATATTTTTAAGTCAAATATTTATATACATTATTTCTATATGTATTTTAAATGTGGAACAAAATATAATGCTAGAGCTCGATTAAATTATTGTGAATTAAAGTTTTACTGGAAATATGTTAAATTAAATTGAAATAATTGTTCTGAAGTTTAGCTTAAAACAAACACTGATGGGAAAAAATAATGCTTAAATGTATAATAATAATTATTAAAAGTGATATATAGAATTAATTGAAATGGACTTGTTTTTTATAAAATGTATTCTAACATTATTTTTACATTTAAAATAGGCTATTAAAAAGTTTACAATTCCATATTTAGGGGGTTATTAGGATCTTGGGCGGATCGCCACCGCCCGCATGGTGCTGGCACTTCCCCCGAGATCCATCCCCGCCCGTCACCCAATTCCCCCCGCCATATTACTATGGCGGGGGAGGCCACGGCGGACGGAAAGACCGTCCGCCGCTTTTCGCCCAGTCGACAAGTCGACTGTGGTGAAAAAAGTTTAATATTTTAAACTTTAGTTTAAATATTTTAATAGTTTCCATATTATGAAGGGAAGGAGACATGCCTTTCCGTGGCGGTGTTGCTGCCATGGAAAGGCATGCGGGAATCTCTTGAGGGGGCCCGATGCGGGCCCCCAGGGACTCTGGGGGGTGGGGGGTGCACATGGGGTACCTATGGTACCCCCCTGCAGTTCAATATGCAACGTGGCAGGCACCGCACGGTGCCTGTCACGTTGTCCATTGATATGCATGACGTGCATGTTTAGCAGTGCGGCGGGCGGTGCTTTCCGCCCGCCGCAATGTTAAATATGCGGGATGTGCCCGCCACTATGGCGCATCCTAATGGCCCACACTGGACCCCTGCCCTTATGGCGGGTGGTCCCTTTTCATGTTGGGATGACAGGCGGGCGGATCCTAATGTGCCCCTAAATATTTACTATTGTACATTTCTGAAAAACTATTTGTGCTAATTATTTTTATTTTTAGCTATTTCAAATATTTTAACTTACTTTAACATAAATTTCTCTGTGATTTAATTTAAGTCCCTACCTTCAATTTTTTTATGGCAGGGTGTTGCAGTACTAGTGGTTGGGTGTGTATAGTGTTGGACTTACTTCTGTGCTTTTTTTTAGCAGTCACTTACATTCGGAGTTTGTGAATACCAAAAAACGAGTAAACGTACTTAAAAGTATAAACTTATTCAAAAGTGTAATTGACTTTGTAAATCAGGCCCTATGACTCTGCCTTCCATGAACAGGTCTGCATTCAATTTGGCAACCGAACAGGCAACATAGTTAGCAAAGGTCTGGCATGCTGTATGTTTTGCACTTTCATGCAGGGAAAATGATAGGGGATTGAAAAAAATATGTTTTAGTAGAACTATACTCAGAAAGTAGGCTATTGCTGGTTTCTGAAAATCTCTATAGTTGTTTTTGAGATATAGCATTTTAAAAATGCCTGATTGGCTTAAAAGGGTTAACACTTTTGAATAACTTTGCTGTTTCAAGTCTTGTTTCTATGATTCATGACTCGTATCAATCACAATTGAATGTATAGATAAATGTGATTGGCTGGTGAAAGCTTCTGTAAAAATGTTCTCACCATGTTGAAATTTGTGACTCAATCATAAATAATGACTTTTGCAACAGGGAAAATAAAAACTTCCCAAGAAAAGGGGAAATGCAATAATAATTGTCTGACTTAGGTCAGTGTTGGGGGAACCCATTCGCTATTTAATATATGTTTGCGTTATCAACATCAGTTATGTTAAGTACTGGATTTGCCTGGATTTTTTATGACAAATTGGGAACATAGGGTCCGATTAGGATCGTGGTGAATCCGCATCCTCCGGGCCGGCGGAAGCCACCGCCGGCCCGGAGGATGCGGATTCACCGCTGCGGAGGCTCCAAAGACCCACCGCCAGATTAGGATGGCTGGTGGGTCAGGAAGACCATCTGCCGCTTGTCCGCCGCGGTCGCATTCCGACCGCGGCAGAAAAGCTCTGATATGGTGGCGGTGTCTATCAGACACCGCCCGCCATATTAGGATGGGGCAGAAGACATGCTTTTCCACGGCGGCTTTTCTGCCGTGGAAAAGCATGTGGTCTTTCGTTTTTGGGGGCTCGTTGCGAGCCCCAAGGGTGTTGGGGGGTGGGGGGTGCACATGGGGGGTACCTATGGTACCCCCCTACATATGCATGCACAAAGCGGCAGGCACCGCGCGGTACCTGCCGCTTTGTGCATGCATATGCAAAGCATGCACTTTTAACCTTGCGACGGGCGCTGCTTCAAGCAGCACCCGCCGCAAAGTTAAACATAGGGTATGTGACCGCCAGGGTGGCGGTCACATCCTAATCTGCATGGAGGGAAATCCGCAGCCACTGCGGACGTTCCCTCCACCTCCGTAGGGCCCCAAATGTGGTGTGCGATTTGCACAATGATTAAAAAACAAACAGAAGCGGTGTGAGGCAGAGAGCTATAGAGAAAGTGAGAAGTAGAGGAAAAATGACAAAGGGGAGCCAAATACTATGCGTAGAGAAGGGGGGTTGTTAGAAAGGCAACCCCGCGGGAGGCAGAAGATGTCTGACTGACCACCCCTAGGTCCACCTCTCCGTTAAGAAGTAGCCGAGCGTTACTGAGAGGCCTCCTGGGTGAGGGCCCTCTCCTAGGATCGCACAGCAGAGTAACCACACACTACAAATGGACACCACACCAGAGGTCGAGTTCGTAAGCTTTATCAGGAAATAAAGGTTGCTGGTTCTCAGCGATATGTACAAGCAGACCGAGGGGTCTGTAAAGTCTCGCTAGAGGGGATCAGGGTAGCGGGACAGTCTCGGTTGGGGTGGAGGAAGGGATACCTTGCGCACAGCTCTCAATCCTCGAGCCGGGGGTTCCGAGAGGTTGAGCCGCGGCAGCGCCAGCAGGCTCTCAAGATGGTTCGGCAAAGGTGGGCCGCGGCAGCGCCAGCAGGCTCCCAAGGTGGTTCGGCAAAGGTGGGCCGCGGCAGCGCCAGCAGGCTCTCAAGATGGTTCGGCAAAGGTGGGCCGCGGCAGCGCCAGCAGACTCCCAAGATGGTTCGGCAAAGGTGGGCTGCGGCAGCGCCAGCAGGCTCTCAAGAGGGTTCGGCAAAGGTGGGCCGCGGCAGCGCCGCAGGCTCCCAAGATGGTTCGGCAAAGGTGGGCCGCGGCAGCGCCAGCAGGCTCTCAAGATGTTTCGGCAAAGGTGGGCCGCGGCAGCGCCAGCAGGCTCCCAAGATGGTTCGGCAAAGGTGGGCCGCGGCAGCGCCAGCAGGCTCTCAAGATGTTTCGGCAAAGGTGGGCCGCGGCAGCGCCAGCAGGCTCCCAAGTCCTCGTGAGGTTCCAGGAAAAATGAGTTCTTCTGGGGTCGGCCGTGACAGCGTCAGCAGGGCTTTCCAGTCCAGGATACAACTGACGTCCTAATCCAGGGCTGGCCCAGATATAGGACTGGAGTCCTTTGATGTCCGGACCCTCGCGCCTGGGGGTCAGAGGGGCCGGGATGATGGTGTCCAGACACCCAGCAGGGGGGTGGAGCCAGCGCCCAGGGAGGCCGGAGGGGCGATCGAAACCAGGCGTCCGGGGACGGCTGGAGGGCCATCGAAACACCCTTTTCTCCGGGATCTGTCGAGTGGCCACTCGACCACCTGGGTGGATCTTGGTGCCTCGATGTCTGGGCTGTACTGAGGCCTGGGCCGGGGCCGAGGCCACGTGGTCGTGACGTGGTGGGCCCAAGATGGAGTCGGGCGCGGCCTCGTGCTTAGGTCGTGAGGGGCCCACGCTGGAGCCAGGTCGGTAGTGGGGGTCCGGGATGGTGGCCGGACCAGCAATGTTGGGGCGTGCAGTGTCGGGCCAAAGGGCTGCCCGATGCTGGGTGGAGGGCCGATGTCGTCCTGGGCCCGCCATGCGGGAGGGGTAGGACCACGCCATGAGGCCGGGTCCAACACGCGTCCCCCCCAGCTGAAGGCAGGGGAGAGTCACCCATCTTCTTGGGGATTCTCCTCGCCGAGGCAGAAGAATCTGGAGAGGCCGTCAGCATTGGCGTGGTCGTTGCCGGGGCGATGCTCCACAGTGAAGTCCATCCCTTGCAGGGAGATGGACCATCGCAACAGTTTCGGGTTCTCGCCCCGCATCTGCATCAACCACCGCAGGGGCCGGTGGTCGGTCTGGACCCGGAAGTGGGTGCCGAAGAGGTAGGGCAGGAGCTTCTTTAGGCCCACACGACGGCGAAGGCTTCCCTCTCGATGGTGCTCCAGCGCTGTTCTCTGGCTAGCAGCCGCCGGCTGATGAAGGCAACGGGAAGGTCGATTCCCTCAGGGTTTACTTGTGAGAGGACCGCCCCAATGCCGTGCTCCGAGGCGTCGGTTTGGACCACAAACTCTCGGCTGTAGTCGGGGGCATGGAGCACAGGGGCGGTGCACATGGCAGTCTTTAGAGTCTCGAAGGCTGCTTGGCACTCTGGGGTCCAGCACACCTTCTGGGGTAGCTTCTTGGAGGTCAGTTCCGTGAGGGGCCCCACAATGCTTCCATAGTCTTTGATGAAGCGCCGATAGTATCCTGTGAGCCCCAGGAAGGCTCGGACGGCTGTTTGGGTGTTTGGGGGCTCCCAGGCCCGGATGGCGTCAATCTTTGGCTGGAGGGGAGCCACCCGGCCGCTTCCCACCTGGTGTCCTAGATACGTCACGGACCCTTGGCCGATCTGGCACTTGCTGGCCTTTATTGTTAGTCCGGCCCGTCGGAGGGCCGACAGGACCTCCCGGAGGTGGGTCAGGTGTGCATCCCAGCGGAGGCTGTACACTGCAATGTCGTCTAGGTAGGCGGCGCTGAACTCTTCTAGCCCGGCCAGCACTCTTTTCACGAGTCTATGGAAGGTGGCCGGGGCGTTTTTCCTGCCGAAGGGCATCACCTTGAAATGGTAGTGGCCATCAGGGGTCGAGAAGGCTGATCGCTCTTGCGCTCCAGGGGTGAGGCCGATCTGCCAATACCCGGCCGCGAGATCGAAGGTGCTGAGATACTTCGCCGCCCCCAGGCGATCGATCAGTTCATCCGCCCGGGGGATGGGATGGGCGTCGGTCCTGGTGACGGCATTCAGCCCCCGGTAGTCAACACAGAACCGGAGCTCCGGGGGCGTGCCGGGGGCGGCGGCTTTAGGGACCAGGACAACTGGGCTGGCCCACGGACTGCCGGAGGGTTCGACTACCCCCAGCGCTAGCATCTTGGCCACCTCGGACTGGATGCAGGCCCGAACTCGATCGGGCACTCGGAAAGCTTGGTGTCTTACAGGCGGGCTGTCTCCGGTGTCTACATCGTGGACACAACCCCGGGTGACTCCAGGGGTGAGGGAAAACAGATCTGCAAACTGCCCCAGCAGCTGCCGGCAGTCATGGTGCTGCTCCGCGGTCAGGGTGGAGGAGAGCATGACCCCTTCGATGGAGCCGTCCTTCTCAGTGGTGCTCATGAGATCTGGCAGCGGTTCGGAGTCGTCTTCAGCTCCTTCATCGGTCGCTAACAGCAGGCTTAGTTCAGTGCGGGCAAAGTGCGGCTTGAGCCGGTTAGCGTGTAGAACCCGGACGGGGTTCCGGGGGGACTCCATGTCCACCAGATAGGTGACGGGGCTCTTGCGCTCCACCACTTTGAAGGGCCCCGTCCACTTGTCTTGGACGTCTCCCAGCCTTCTTTGACCAGGCTGAGGGGGCCCCGGACCGGGTGCCCATACAATAGTTCGAAGGGACTGAACCCCAGGGACTTCTGTGGTACTTCGCGGTACGCAAACAGGAGGCAAGGCAGCAGAACATCCCATTTGCGTCGTAGTGGCTCCTCGAGGCCCTTGATCATTCCCTTCAGTGTTCGGTTAAACCGCTCCACAAGTCCATTTCCTTGGGGGTGATACGGGGTGGTGAACTTATATGTGACCCCGCACTGTTGCCACAGGGATCGCATATACTTGGAAATAAAGTTTGTGCCCCGATCACTCACGACTTCGCGGGGGAAGCCGACTCTGGAGAAGATCCCCATTAGGGCCCGGCCTACTACTGGGGCCGTGATGGTTCGGAGGGGGGTGGCTTCCGGATATCGGGTGGCATGGTCCACCAGCACGAGGATGAAGCGGTGCCCTTGAAGGGTGCGGGGGTCCAGGGGCCCCACGATGTCTATCCCCACTCGCTCGAAGGGGGTGGTGACCACGGGAAATGGCTGGAGCGGGGCTTTGACTTTCCCCCCGCTCTTCCCGCTGGCTTGACAGGTCGGGCAGGATCTGCAGTGATTGTGCACATCGTTGCGCATTTTCGGCCAGTAGAAATGAGTCACCAGGCGGCTGTAAGTTTTGTCCTGACCCAGGTGCCCGGCGAGGGGCACATCATGTGCTAAGTTCAAGAGGAAGTCTCGAAATCGGAGGGGAACGACCAGCACCCGGCTGGCCCCTAGTTCGGCAATCTTCTGCTCACTGTAGAGAAGGTCGTTGTCCCAATAGACCCAGTGGGTCCCCGCAGGGTCTCCAGCGGCTTGAGTGGCGCCTTGTCGTCGAATTCCCTCGAGGGAGGGACAGGTGCTCTGTTCTTGTCGGAATTGTTCGCGGGTGGGGCCACCTTCTTGGCGCCACTGAGCTAGTTCCGGCAGGTGGCCGAGCTCGGTGATTTCCTCATGGCTGGGCCCCGGGGGGCCGGGTTCAGAGTCGGTATCCTCA
Source organism: Lissotriton helveticus (assembly GCF_964261635.1). Classification (NCBI taxonomy): domain Eukaryota; kingdom Metazoa; phylum Chordata; class Amphibia; order Caudata; family Salamandridae; genus Lissotriton; species Lissotriton helveticus. The sequence continues at coordinate 1,512,206,019 of NC_136061.1, read as the reverse complement.
GGGACGGCGGGCGGTGGAGGTGCGGGCCACTCCGGCTCCTCGATCGGGGCTTCCTCTGTTGGGGGGGAGGCCCGGGCGGACATGGAGCGGGTGGTTGCACAAACCCACTCGGGAAGGCCTAGCATCCCCAGATGCTCTTTCCGCTCTATGCCGGCCCAGAGGGAACTTTCCAGGTCGTTCCCGAGGAGGCAGTCCACGGGGGCATCGTCTCGGACAGTCACCTTCAGCATGCCCGACACCCCTCCCCACTCGAAGGGGATGCGGGCCATCTGGCACAAACTTTCAGAGTTGTCAGCCGACCACACTGGGCACAAGACGTTGGGGAGAATTTGTTCTGGTGTTACCAAGTGGCAGCGGACCGCCGTCACGCTGGCTCCAGTATCCCGGAGGGCTTCGGCCCGACGTCCATTGATGGTGACCCATTGGCGGTATTTCTGGGTGTTACCTGGGATCGGGTCTCGGGGGATCATGTCTCGATCACCCAGGCATGCTAAGATCATGGCTGCGGGCTCCCACTCGGCCTGCTCGGTGTCGTCGCCCTCTTCTTCGCCTCCCTCTGCACTCAGGGCGGCGGCCGCGATCTGGCGGCTCGGGGGACCGGTGGTGCCGGGTCGCTGGTTCATCGGGCAGAGAGGGTCGTTCGCATAATGGCCCTGTCGCTGGCATCTGTGGCACGTAACATTCGGGCGGGGCCCGGGCCTGGCTGGGGGGCCTCCCCTCCAACCCAGGGATGGCGACTGGGAGGTAGGGGATGACCCCGCGGGGGTGTCTCGGCCCCTGCTCTGGCCTCCTCCGCCGCCTCGGGGTCGGTGGTTCCCCGGGGATCCCCGGCCGTAGTCTCCCATCGGGCTCCGGGGAACTCGGTTGCTCACCCATCTATCCGCCTCGACAGCGAGTTTTCGTGGCTCTGTCAATTTGCTGTCAAGGAGGTGCTGCCGGAGTTCGACGAAGCAATTATTGGAAAGATGCTCCCATAGGATGAGGTCGACCAACTGCTTGTAGGTGGTGACCTGGCAGCCTCTGATCCACCCTTCGAAGGCTCTGCTGTAAAAGTTCACGTACTCCACCCAAGTGGTACCGGGGATTTTTTTACAGTCTCGAAATCGCTGCCGGTACATTTCGGGGGTGAGTCCGTAGCGAGTGAGGAGGGCGGTCTTGTTGTGTTCGTACGAGGTCATCTCGGCATCGGGGAGCTCTAGCAGGGCGTCTCTCCCCTCGTTGATGAACTTCCCCCATAAGCCGGCGCCCCAGTCTTTGAGGGGTACTCGATGGGCGGTCATGGCGACCTCGTAGGCTTTGAACCACTGTTGGATGTCGTCGTTCTTATAGTATTCTTTGACGACCTCCTTGGGTATGTGCACCTTCGTGTCCTCCGGCGGGGGTGAGGTCTTACCCCCGGCGGTGCCGGTTTCTGTTGTCTTGGCCTTGATTTCCAGTTCTTTAAGGCCGCGCTCATGCTCGAGTACGAGTTTCGTTTCTTCGAGGTCTCGTTGTCTTCTCCTTTCCTCTAGGTCTCCTTCCAGCCGTAGTTGCTCGAGGGCTAATTTCCTTTCTGCCAGCTGTATCTCTCCTTCTTGTCGGAGTCGGGCGAGCTCCAACTCGTGGAGCCGGTTCCTCTCTCGTTCTCGGGCGTCTCCGTGGGGGAGGCCCGTGTCTAGGTCTGTGGGTCTTTCCCCCGCTGTGTTCGCGTCGGTCTCCGGGCGTCCATTCGGGCCCGGGTTATCTTCATTCTGGGGCGGCGCGTTATCGGCGTCCGCCCAGGCTTGCAGGGCTGATTTAAAGTCCTCTTTGGTGTTGAGGCCCGTGGTAGCGATGCCTAGGTCCTTGCAAAATTGTTTTAATTCCTTGTGGCTGTAATCTTCCATCTTTCCTTTCTGGAATTCCGTTGTCGGTCTGGTTTCCTGAGTAGTCATGGTCGCGGTGTGTTTTTCTCGGTAGTGAGTGAATTACTCTCTCGTACGATCTGCGTCGGCTCGGATCCCGTCGCCTGCCACCAATGTTAGAAAGGCGACCCCGGGGGAGGCAGAAGATGTCTGACTGACCACCCCAGGTCCACCTCTCCGTTAAGAGGTAGCCGAGCGTTACTGAGAGGCCTCCTGGGTGAGGGCCCTCTCCTAGGATCGCACAGCAGAGTAACCACACACTACAAATGGACACCATACCAGAGGTCGAGTTCGTAAGCTTTATCAGGAAATAAAGGTTGCTGGTTCTCAGCGATATCTACAAGCAGACCGAGGGGTCTGTAAAGTCTCGCAAGAGGGGATCAGGGTAGCGGGACAGTCTCGGTTGGGGTGGAGGAAGGGATACCTTGCGCACAGCTCTCAATCCTCGAGCCGGGGGTTCCGAGAGGTTGAGCCGCGGCAGTGCCAGCAGGCTCTCAAGATGGTTCGGCAAAGGTGGACCGCGGCAGCGCCAGCAGGCTCCCAAGGTGGTTCGGCAAAGGTGGGCCGCGGCAGCGCCAGCAGGCTCTCAAGATGGTTTGGCAAAGGTGGGCCGCGGCAGCGCCAGCAGGCTCCCAAGATGGTTCGGCAAAGGTGGGCCGCGGCAGCGCCAGCAGGCTCTCAAGAGGGTTCGGCAAAGGTGGGCCGCGGCAGCGCCAGCAGGCTCCCAAGATGGTTCGGCAAAGGTGGGCCGCGGCAGCGCCAGCAGGCTCTCAAGATGTTTTGGCAAAGGTGTGCCGCGGCAGCGCCAGCAGGCTCCCAAGATGGTTCGGCAAAGGTGGGCCGCGGCAGCGCCAGCAGGCTCTCAAGATGTTTCGGCAAAGGTGGGCCGCGGCAGCGCCAGCAGGCTCCTAAGTCCTCGTGAGGTTCCAGGAAAAATGAGTTCTTCTGGGGTCGGCCGTGACAGCGTCAGCAGGGCTTTCCAGTCCAGGATACAACTGACGTCCTAATCCAGGGCTGGCCCAGATATAGGACTGGAGTCCTTTGATGTCCGGACCCTCGCGCCTGGGGGTCAGAGGGGCCGGGATGATGGTGTCCAGACACCCAGCAGGGGGGTGGAGCCAGCGCCCAGGGAGGCCGGAGGGGCAATCGAAACCAGGCGTCCGGGGACGGCTGGAGGGCCATCGAAACACCCTTTTCTCCGGGATCTGTCGAGTGGCCACTCGACCACCTGGGTGGATCTTGGTGCCTCGATGTCTGGGCTGTGCTGAGGCCTGGGCCGGGGCCGAGGCCACGTGGTCGTGACGTGGTGGGCCCAAGATGGAGTCGGGCACGGCCTCGTGCTTAGGTCGTGAGGGGCCCACGCTGGAGCCAGGTCTGGGATGGTGGCCGGACCAGCAATGTTGGGGCGTGCAGTGTCGGGCCAAAGGGCTGCCCGATGCTGGGTGGAGGGCCGATGTCGTCCTGGGCCCGCCATGCGGGAGGGGTAGGACCACGCCACGAGGCCGGGTCCAACAGGGGTGCACTGCATGGGCTGGGTACCCAAAGCGGTCAGGTGCAGGTATGGGTCACAGGCCAGGCTCAGGGTCAACGCTTGCGATGCATGACCAAAGTCCATGAAGAATGGAGGTTGAAAAAAAGGATTTTTTTAAAGACCATTGAAATTCAGTGAATAAGACACAGTTGAAAATTGAGTTATAGTGATGGCCACTGAAATTATGCAATTGTGCGGCTGTGGCCTTTTATTGATATTTATAGACTTGCTACATTTGCATAATCTGTTGCATAATCTGCAGATTTTAACAAAAACTTTTGTTTCTAGCTCAAGCGGTTCAAAAGTTATTAAAATGCACCGACACGTGTTGCCACACAGTGGAAAGCCCTTTGTAATATTTGGAGGTTAAGCTGGTATTAATGAGGTGCTGCCAATGCCCTCACAGTGATAACTAGTGTATAAATGACAAAATAATGATGTAGTACTATCACAAAATGTGTAGCATTAGGCCGAATAATTTGCCTTTTCTTGCTGCATACTTTAGTCAACCCTACTGCATAATGTGGCCTACTCCTGCTGCATAATTCTAATGGCCTTGGTCATAGTGCTAGCTGAAATGCATAAAACCAATGAAATTTGCAAATTTTAATTCACAGCACACACAATGCACACTATATTTAATGTCGCCCATCAAGCTCAAATCAACCAGTGCACAGTAAAAAAAGACAATCCAACAAGGGTAAACAAGGCTGTTGATACAATGGCTTGCTTTGCTATCCAAACCACAACTGGTGAATTTCAGCGGTTTAAGACAGTACCACAACTCAGTTTGTAACTATGGTTTTATCAATGAATGTATGCAAGTAGGTGCTAACATTTAAGGACAGAAATATTATATATTAAACTGAAATATACTCACCTGTCATGTAATAACTCCTTGAGGAAGTACTAAAAGTAAAATTAAATAGTTGTAATATCACTTAACTATCACCACCTTCTCAATGTCGAGCAAGTCCAGCAGGTCATGCTCCCATGCCAGGATCTCTGTTCAGTGGTACCGGACCTGCCGCAGGGAGCATGTGAAGCCAGTTCTCTGGCTCACACAGCACCAGACACCATCCAGTGGAGTTGGCACTCTGCTGGCTGTAGCCCTTGTGGGGCCTTATACCGGCAGCTAGCATGAGAGCTGGATGCCGCAGTAATGGAAAAAAAGGCCTCTGTGGAAAACAATTGCATGTCATATTGCCCATGTGGCGTCAAGAAGGCCTGGAGTCACCTCCTTTACTTGCTGTGAGAGCGTGAATTAACTTGTGGACAAAGAGTAAAACATTATTTTTAAATGCATAACAGCCGGGGAACTGGTCAGAAAGTAAAAATAAGGTAACAAAATAGATCACAATGAAAATTGTAACGCTTTAATGGGATGGGTGGAAACAGATCCGGCTCTATGGCGGTGCGACTGATGCCCCCGAACCGTTCTGACTCTTCAAGGGGGCACCTGTTTGGAAGTATTTTATGGTCTTAAAAGCACCTGCTGCAGCAATGCTGGCCTGCACAATTTTCATACAAAAAAAATGTCAAGATAACAGTGATTAATATTCTTCCTGGAGAGAGAAAGAGTTGTGTCAAGTGGAAGTTTTAGCTCATTTTATGGAAGCACAGAGGGTTAATGTGCCTGCTGCAAAGAATGTGTACCATGCAGATCACAAAGTGCATATAGTTTAACTAGGTCAGTGCTTTTGTCAGAGAGATCCTTTTGTTACTAGCAGTGTAGATGTTAAAATCATAAAATGGAACACTGAGCTAAAAACTGTAATCAAAGAGCTGCATTCAAACTGCAAGGTATAGATTAGAACATTATGACGTTTTCCTCAGTCTTTCATCATTCAACTGTCTCATAAAGTGTACATTTTGGTTAAAAAAATCCTTATTATTAAATGTAACCCCCAACCATATGAGTCTGTGCTTCTCCAGACCAAGCACTCTTAAACTATACTGTCTACCAGTATGGATGACATGCAACTCCTACACCTTGTAGTCCTCTGTATAATGTAACATTTCCTATACACTGATTTACACGCCTATAATGTTTTGTCTGTGTAGTGTTTGTGATTTAAAGTGCTCTGACACGATACACTGGTATAGGTGGCGCTATTAAATACATCTGAGAGAGAGTGGTTATGGAGACTTGAGGGGTGCTGTTAAAGGGTAGTAGTGTGGGAGTCTGTGGGAGGTGCCCTTGGGGGGTTCCAACAAACATTGTTGCACAGGGCGCCACCAGCGCTAATGCCGGTCCTGGGTGGAAAAAAGTTGAGAAAGCAACCTGGATACAGAGCCTGGATACCCTCAAGGGTGAGGAGTAGTGCTCTGCAAATCTCCTGATTGATTGATTGATTGATTGATTGAAAGCAGGTAGGAGAGTAGTAGAGAGGAGTGCCTCACCCTAGTCCAAAATGGCCACTCATGCATGTGGCATCATCAGTGATCTCACAAGATTGTTTTAGCAAAAAGTGTGTCCTCACATCTATTTTCGGACATGAGACACAACTGGTGCATTACGTGTAACTAACGGCAATTTTGGAAAATTCCCTGAAAAAATTATGCAATTATCCATAGGTCTAATAAAAATACAGGCAACGAGTCAATTCGCCAATGCACCTCAGATTTTAAAAATCTGCTGTAAATCAAAGACTTCACTGCAAAATTACATTAAAGTTTCTCTGGTCAATAATTAATGCTGCTTATTAAAAGAATAAGGTGTGTACAAGAGAATGATGAGAGCTGTAGTAAACATCATGACAAAAAGAAAAGACAAAGTAAAAGATAGAGTAGTGTTTTTGATAAATGTTTTCAGTCATACGTTTTTCCTACAGTGACTGCTGTAAATAATAGTTTTAATCAACCTGTAAAATTATTCATAGTTTGCATAACAGAACTAGAAAAGGGAAGCCTCCGAACCCTGCCTTCTCAGAGACAAAGTAATCATTTGGTAACAAATCGTAAGAAAGAAGCAAGCGAGAGCAGGATGGATTATCCCGTCACAGAGGTAATGTATCAAAGCCGGAAATTTCATGCTATTCCATTTAAATCTCTTTGTGTAATATACATATTCATGGTCGTCCCTGTTTTGAATATTCATAAATATTATTTGACAAATCTCAGCAGAAATGAATTATTCATTGGAGCCACAGCACCGTTTCAGTGATTCAGGTGTAAATCTTTCTGAATGTCCTGGAGCTGATTCAGAGTGAGTTTCCATTCTGAGATCAAGGAAAGTCTGCCATCAAAATGTTCAACTTTTATGTGGTTGTATTGCGCTATTTATTGTTGCACCTGAAAAGTCAAGAAACTTCGCCTTTCTGGGAGCAGTTGAAGTTGCTTGGGGCCTTATTATGAGTTTGACGGTGCAGGTCAACCCGTTTAGGCACTGCCTGCCAGATCAGGAGTGTTCTCCTGGTCTGGCAGGCAGTTCTTAGGCATTCCCAGGATGGTGTTTATGAAATAGACACCACAATGAGAACATCAAAGGCAGTACCTGGAACTGCATCGACTGCTACAGTCCATGCCGAGCAGGTACTGTGGTGCATGCACAAAGGGGGCCCTGTTGCGCTTTAGAAATAGTGGATTAGAGTGATAGAGGCACAGGATTTTCAGTCTCTTAAGCAATTATTGGTTACAGAGAGACTCAAGCAGGAAGCATCTGCCTGACTTAGGCAATACCTGTCACATCCAACAGAAAAGAATCCATAAAACATTGCAGTTTTGACTGACATGGTGTTATCGAAGAGAATAAACAAACGACTAGAGCAGCGCAGTTCCAAGCAAGAGTTGGAGAGGATATCTCCCCAGACTGGTTCCAAACTAGAGTGTAAGAACCAGTGGTACTCCCAAGGGTCCATGAAGTGATACAACAGAAAGGGAAGGGGCTGCCAGTCTGGAGCAAAAAGACAGGAGGTAAGCAAGTTTCCTGCAGTCTCAAAGTGGCGATTTGTTATACACATGTAGGATCCTTTTACGAGAGGCTGCACAGTAAACTAGTCTGTGCCAGCTGTCCTATGATATGTAGTGTGTTGACATTGAGGTAGTGGACCCAAGAGTGCCCACCAGGGCTGATTCTAGTAGATTTGGCATTTAGGAAAGAGACCAAGATGTCATGAACCTCATCCTTCAAAATCTTATGCGTTTTGTATTGAGATGGGCATCAATAACTGGAAGGCTCCTACCCTAAGCAACACAAGTGCTTACATGATTATGGGTCAGAGCATATCACAAACCTGAGGTGATTCTTCCTCATGCCAATCACAGAGGCCTGTGGCCATTGAGAATGGTATAGGAGAAGTCAATTAAAGTTGGCAGTGGTTGATGTAGGATTAAGATAGAAACATGGTGTTGGATGTCTTTTAGAAAATTACTTGATTCCACCTCGCTTGTGGCACAACCAGAAGCCGATAATGCTTGGACCATGCCAGCTGACCTTGGATCCTCACCCAGTCCCTCCAACTATGCAGAAACTTCGGAATCGTCACTGACAGCAAGCTCACCATGAAATAACAGATCAACACCGTCTCCTCTAGCTTCTTCCTCACTCTGTGCATGCTACATAACATCTTCAAGTGGCTACCCTTACACATGAGATGCAGCATGACACAAGCCCTCATCACCAGCCGACTGGACTAGGGCAATGCCCTCTAAGAAGGAATTGCTGCACATCTTTTACAGAGACTTCAGACAATACAGAATCCCACAGCCAGACTCATTTTTGGCCTTCCACGGCAAACCCACATCACACCACACCTCAGGAAACTACTGGCTTCTACTGGTTAGGTAATTTTTTTTATTTGTACATGATTAATTAAAACCTTTACAAAAAAATAAGATCAATGGTAAAAATTGCTGAAAATTCATTTTGTGCGACTTCTTAAATGTAAAAAATGTACTTAATGGCAGTTTATAGTCATCATTATAATTAAAAAGTTCAGATGCTTCAGGCCGCCATCACCGAACTGTTTGGGCTGGCTTTTATTGTTCCGAGTTCAGCGTGCTCTTTTGTCTTTTTGGTGCTAGTTTGAAAAACTTTGTGACCCGACAGTTTAATTTCGTTTTGGTTGGGATGAAACACAGTTTGACTGACTGCCTGCATGTTCATACACCATGTAGTTTAAAAGATGGACGTACTAAATTGTATCTCAGGTCCTTTAATTTAGGGCAGATGCAAATAACATGAATGATATCTTCTTTGCCAGCTTTGCACAAGCGACACTGCTGCAGGCAATTTTTTCTTTCCCAAGGCGGCAAGAGAGGTGCAGCTGGAATTACCCCAATGCATAACTTTAAAAACGTTTCTTTTGTCTCTAAGTTCATTCCAGTGTTAAGATCCGCTTGAGCTTTCAGTGTTCCCTAATCGCTGAGTGTGAACCAGCCATGCGCTATTTTGGATAAAGCCTCCTTATAATTAATGGAGGAAATGATTTGTGCTGATTTTTTTGCAACATTTTTAAAAGACAAGAGATCAGTAGGGGTGCCCCAGAGGTCTAACAGTGTCAAAGCTTGGAGTGAGTCAAATAAATAATCTCTGGCTGAGGATTTTCGGTGTTGGAGCAACTTTTCCCATAGATGTGCGTTTCAAAAACCAACCTCTGCACTGCGAATCTTGTGCCATCTAGTAACATACGATCTCCGTCTTTTCAGTATTTGTTTTAAAAGGCCAAATTCTAACAGTTTTTGTGCTGGAGAAACGTATCTTGGCAGATTGAAGATTGCCCTATATGAATTGGATATCACTATATCCAATAATGCTGCATCCTTGCCTTGAAGGGGTTCACTCCCATATGTAAGGGAAACAAAGGGAGAGGGAAGTTTTGGTCTCTTTTGCTGCATCCATCAGCAGGGTCAATGCCATGATGTTTGATGTGGTCCCTTGACCCCGGCGAAAGCGTGTTTGATTAATTGGGATGATGGAATCTTCGGATGCCCATGATGTTAACTCCTCCAGTACAGTTCCTGCAAAATACTTGGCCTCCACGTCTATAAGGGCAATAAGCCAGCAGTGATTTGGGAGTTTCCTGTTGCCCTGTTTGAAGATTGGGCCTATTACTGATCCAAACCAGGACTCCGGTAGTATCAAGCTGTTCTTTACATTTTTAAAAACCAGAGTTAGCGCTACACTCCAAAATTCAGCGTCTGATTTATATAGCATTGGTGGGATGCCATTTGGACCAGGGGCACCTGTTGATCTACCCCAAGCTATTTGCCTCTTAATATCCACTGATGTGGAGGCGGAATATTCAATCTCGGCAGGGGGAGAAGAACTTAAGTCTGGTATTATTTTACCCGCACAAGGAGGTGACATGGTTTTTCTTGGGTCTAGTTCTTGAATAGTTGCCATTGTGGGGCCGTTGCTTTTTTTTCTCTGCAGATTTCTTTACTGGGCCCTTTTATCCCTTCTTCTTCAAGGCTCTCCCCATTTTCAGCGGATGTGCTGTTAAAATGCTTGAAAAGATATCATGTCCATGCTTCCTCCATTATATTAGAATTTAGGCCAAGATGGTCTGGGTTCTTTATTCTTTTAATAATTAGCCTAAACCTTGAGCTGTTTTATGGTTTAACTTCATGGAGGAGCTTGGCCCATAATTCATAATTTTTTTGTTTCTTTTTTTCCCGTTTCTTCCTTTTTAGCAGTTGTTTTGCTTCCTGTAGAACATTTTGTGGCTCATGACTTATCGGATCTTTCCGCATCTGTCTAAATGTTTGGTTTATGATCTGCTTTTGCGTTTTCATTTCTGGGGTGAATTGTAATTTGGTTGATGCTCCCTTTTGATGGTTCACAATATTTAATGGTCCTTTCAATAGTTTCTCGTCAACAGCTAGGATAAAGTTTTGCCATGCTTCTACTAATTTTGTCATAAGACTTGCCGCTTGAACATGTACTGTTTTGGCCTTAAGACATATGGTGCTGATGTTGCTGGGATTGCATCGAAGTCGCTTACGATTTGTGGCCACTTCGATGTTGATGCCTATGAATGGTTTGATCTTGAGAAGTGAGTTAGCTGTTATTTTTACTTCTTACGGTAAGTAGACGCTTTGTTCACTGCTCCCTATCCTAAACGCAATTACTGTACCAAGCATATTTAAGGATGTGAATGTATAATCCAAATGGGACGATGGTGCTTTGACTGAAACATTGTGATTGGTGGGCCATCCTCTGGAAAGCGCCTACTCAAGGCTCTTAGATTGAGATTCTCTAGTTGCCGTTATAGGTGATTGGAGCAATTTGTGGGTTTCTTAATATTTGGGGAGCCCTGTCTTGGCACTTCCCATGCGGCGCTAAGTTCTTGGTCAAGGGCATCGCTTGCACCAGAGCTAATAAGATACATGCTGAAGTCGCCTGCCAGGATAATTTAGTCGGAATCCTCCTCATCCATTATCTTTTTTGTGGCTTAGATCAATTCCTAGGCTGCTTTCCGTTTCCATTTGGGATGGATGTAAGCGTTGATTACTGTAACTTTTTGACGTAGGCTGTTTAGCCAGAGTGTGATCTTTAACCCCTGCATGGCGCTTGGGGGTGTTATTTGAGATTCTATTGTTGTGATCACTCCTATTGTTACCATGGAGGCCATAATCATTAGGCCCCCCGATCGGTGATAAAAATCAGAGCATCTTTTTGCCTGGATGCAACAGGATTTGTATCTTTGGAGTTCAAAGGCCTTTTCCTCCCAGGTCTCCTACAGCAGTAGCAAATCAAACGATTTTAAAATATTGCAAACACTTTGGATCCTCCCTTTTACTAGCTAAACTGTTGATGTTCAAGATACATATGTTAATTTGTCTGGACTTGTCCAAGACATGGTCAAGGTTACTCTCCCTTTGTCAATTCGTGTGACCTGGTGTATTGATGGTGCACTGAATTTGCCTCCAGTTTTGTGAGATGACCAGCAAGAGGTGACGTGGGTCCCTTAGATCTTGTGCTGGGAAAAAAGTCTTTACATCTTGGGAGTACACTCTTGGGGAAGTGCTGCTTGCTCCTTTTAGTACTGAATTGGTGTTTATCCGCGAGGGTGTCCTGGTGGAGGGTAAGAAGGGAGTCGAATAGGGAAGTTGTTTTTCAGTTTCAAGTTTTATCTTCCATTGCTTAAGCAATGTCACTTCTTCCATGATTTTTTTGGGCTATCTCTGTGGAGTTCCAGGTTACTTTAGTTGTTTCCGAACATTGTGAATTGTTGTTTGGCTGGAACTCTAGTCGGAGAAGATCAGAAGAGCCAATGTTTTCTAGGCTTGTGAATGAATGTAAATGCTGAAATATATTTCCTCTGTTCAATATGTCGTCTCTGACTCGAGACAAATATTCTGTAGTGAAAAGAATAGTGGTCACGCTATCCCCGCGTTGTGCTACAGTTTGATTTATCCGGGATCCCTCACTTCTTAAGTAATTGGACTGGGAGGAGCGGTTTGGGCTGCCACTTGAGGGGCAGTTTTTTTGCGTGGTTCACTGCCTTTCTGCCCGTAGAACCCTTTGTGATGTTTGTTGGTCCTCCTGTTGACCTCTGTGATCCCGGTGTTATCGCAGATTACTGTGATTTGAGTTTGTTTGGTTTTAATGGTCCTTATTAAATCAAAGTTATATGCAGTTTGAGTTATTTTTGCTTGAGGGAGTCCCGCTTGCTGTCGGTGAGTTGAGGTTTCTGAGATATGTCTCTGAATGGTGTGGTCAGAGCAACTGGCGATGTGGCAATGGCTGTCGGGGGAAGATCCTCAGAATCTTCGGGCAGAAGCAAGAGTGAAAGTTGATTAGTGGGTGCGACTTTTGGACCACAGCGGTTGCTGTTGGGGACAAATGTGATGGTAGTTCTTTACAGGATCATCCATTGATTAGAAGCCTGTTTCTTCCCTTCCTTTTTTTCTTCCTCCGAGTTTAAAAGGAGCTCTGGGCATTGGTTAATATAAAATCAACTGTAGTTGCACAGGCTGCTGATAAGTGATCCATGGATTCAGCTTCCGTGCTCTCTGAAGATGGTGTGGAAGGAGCAGTTTGTGTGGAACTTCCACAACCGCCTTATCCATTTGCCAGGTGATAGACGTCAGTAGAAGGGAGCGAGTAAATCTCTGGAAGGGGCTAGAAGAATTCAGGTTTGGTGCGAGAGTCTCAGGTGCATCTTTGCTCGAGAAACAGAGGTGTCACCCACCTGAAAAGCAGGCACTGGTACTCCCTACTTGCCAGGAGCAAATTGCTGTTTGTTGTCCGTTCTGCTTTTGGTTCGTCCGCAGGGCTTATTGGTGGTCCAGGCAGTTTAATGTTCTTTGCTGGGATCTGTAAAACAGTTGTTTTTAGGTCTGCTATTAGGTCCCCTATCATGAATAGTAAGGTTAGTAACTTGTCTACGATGGGTTCACAGGCACATGGCGATGGTGTTGCTCGTACCACGTAAGCTGCTTCCTGACCTCTCTTTATGAGGCCATTAAGTTCTGATAACTTCCAGCCAATTCCTGAGATGGAATCAGCCATTGTCTGTAGAACAGTAAGCTGCAAGTCCATTTTGTGAGATTGAATTTGGAATGCTGCAGCTGAGTTTTGCAAGGTATTTAGGATTGTTATCCATATTGATTCCAGGATTGGACTTCCAGTATTATTGCTTTTCTCCAAACTTGGGAGATTGTTTGTTTCTATTAGTGAATGTGAGTGAACTGGTTTCAGGTTGAAGGAGGCAACTAATTCTTCCCATTCCTGCGTAGCTATAAAAGTCATATCATTTCTCGTTGAGTGAGAGTCGTTATAAGGTAACAGAGTGCAACGCTTAGGGAGCATATTTGCTATTGGGCTGTTATGTGTTGCTAATTGCTTCCAGATATCAGTGGGTTCGAATAGTTTTATTTGAATAGGAGAGCTATTATTTAATTGAGGGAATACATCTTGTGGTTTTCCATCCTGGGTGTCCTGTATGTTAGTTGCGACTGATCGGTCTACTTTAGTTGTTTGATTTGCCTTCATTTGGGTAGGAGAGCTGTTGTTTACTTGAGAAAATGGATCTAGTGCTTTTCTGTCACGGTTGTCCTGAGCCTTAATTTTAACTAGCGAGTCTGAGCATTCTGTGTGAGGCGTGCTAGTTTGACTTGAATTTGTCTCGACTTGACTGGCTGAGTGGATATAATTCACCAGCTCGAGGGAACTTTTACAGTGAGCTCAACAAACTGTTTTTTGCGATATTTTTTCAAGAACAGGCCGAGCCCGGTTTGACCCCGCTTTGACTGTTTGCTCCTCTCCCTGCCAAATTGATAAAATCACCCAGTCCTCTGATTCCGGTTGACATTAACATTTCGGTTGTTTCCCCAAGATGAAGTTGACAAGTCATCCCTATGGACAGTGATGTCTCAACTGGATTGGTATGGAGAGGACTGTAGTCAGTTTTACTTAATAGGAGTGGTGTTTGCATCCCGTTTATATTACCAGTCTTGGAGTAAATAGCTGTCCCAGGGTCCTTCAGGAAAGAAAATGTTGTATATATCTTTGGCTAGTGGGTGCATATTTTTTTCTCACAGACATTCCTTCAATGGTTATAAGGTCATTTAAGTCCTTTAACGATGTGAAAGACGATGGTAACTGTGGTGTTAACTGCAGTGTCTGCGGTGCCAATGGCAGCAGAGGGGGCAGTTTGGAGGGCAGTGACTGTGTGCTGTCGCCAAGGCCAAGGCCACCTGAAATCGGAGTATCAGTAGCCACCAGGTTTAAGTTTTGCACTCATCAGATAGATTTAAGGGAGTGCTCCGCCTCTGTCCAGGCAGCGTGAGAACATTTGCCGTTGGTTTTACAGTTATATTTTCACTTGTGGTTACACTTGCAGTTGCAGTTGTGCTTATGATGGCCTTGTTAGGTTCTTCCTTGTAGGCATTGTGGGTATTAAGGTTTTTTCTCGAGATTTAATTGATTGCGGTGTCATTACGCGTTCAGGTTCAAGTTTCCTTTTTTTTTTTTACTTTAACTTATTTCTTGGTTCAAGAAAAAGCTGTCTGATTTTGCCGGATCTCATTCCTCCTTTCTTTTTTGATTCCTCTCTGCAGACCCCGCCTAACAGTCAATCACAGTCAATCCATGGGTTGTACACTTTACCCCCAATTGGTCCAGTCCTTGATCTTGAGTTTGAGTTTGAGTCTGATTCTAGGTGTCTGGCTGGACTCCTAGGTCGATCCTGAGTCGTGGGGGTAGACTATCAGTGCTGTTGTTTTTACCGCTGTGTAGTCCTAGCTGCAGTGGGTGGAGCATTGGGGGCTGTTGTTCTGGCGGTGTTGGGGCCTCTGCGTTCTGCGCTCTTCTGGAGTTCTTGTACCTTCCGCCCTCCTGGGAATGGGGTACAGAGGGGTACAGAGAGGTACAGAAGCTACAGAGGCTGTGAGGTTATGTAGGCTACAAAGCTGTGACCAGCTGCCCTTATTTTGCTCCTATTTTTTATCCGGCTTAGTGCCTCATAGAGAACAAAGGGGGCACAAAAGATGGAAGTGAGGCAAGTCCAGCAAGGCGAAGCAGTAATGCATTGACGCGATGCAATGCAGAACGGGAGAGCAGGGCACACGGGGCGCTGCAGGCTGCACCCAACCTAGTTGAGCCACCACCTCAGAGCACCTGGGCACAACACTTCAGGTCGGCTCTAAATACAACCGCGCTGTCCTGCCTTTTACCTCTGTCTAGAATGCGGCCACCTCTCCGCTGCCTCGGTTCATGACCAAGCCGACCAAACCCCTTCAGCGGGCTCCAGGCTCCAGACTCCACTACTCCTTGGCTCCTCTGCTCTAAGGGCTGAAGACTAGAGGCTCACAGGGGTCGGCTACCGTCCGCTGCTTGCTCACTCAGCTCAGCACAAAACTACAGAAGAGATGGCAATTCAAGCTGCTGACCCACGCACACTAGGTTCTACACAACCAAGGACCCTCCTACATTAACCACAGCCTAAACTTCACCAACCATTGAGACGCCTACGATCTGCTTCCCTTTCACTTGCCCATACTCCCCGCAGCAGCCAAAACAGAAGTGGAGGACGCTTCTTCAACCACATCGCAGCAAAGACCTGGAACGGCCTCTCCATGCACCTCGGGACCATCACCTCACTTCCAGAATTCCAAATGGCCTTCAAGACCTGGCTGTTTTAATAAGCCTCCGGGGCCTGCAAGCACCTGGACACCCTATCGGGTGATTAGGCATGTTTTATACATCCTGATTGATTGATTGAGCTGTGTTAGCCGGAGCAGATGCTTGTGAAGCAAAGCTCCAGTTTTAGAAGGATATTACGTCCATTTTAAATTTGCAAGCAGAAGAGTATGATAGCAAGTGGATTAGCACAGATTCTTAGAAGGCACTGACCGTGTTCACAAATTGCGAGAGCTGCAGTGTTTGTTAGCTGCTGAAGACCTACACTGGAGATCTTGCACTAAGTACAAGTTGAGCATACTATTCAAAGACCAATATGTTTTTGTAACACTTTAACAAGACCCTAAGAGCATGATGGGATAATTGCCACAGAGCCTCAAGAGGAAGCTTCTACTGCCATATTTCTTACTCATCCACAGAAAAATTCCACAGAAGGTAGTTAGATGCAGACTCTTTGAACTCCTTAATCATTACCCAGTACATGGCCTAATCCCCTTAGTCAGAAAAATTTGAACATTTGCCCCAGGTTTACTTTAGAAGTGCTAATGTTCTTCAGCAATACAAGGGCCAATTGAAGAATCACGGCTATATGTGAGTTTCAAATATGAAAGTCCCTAGCACAAATGCAATATTTCATGTAAACCTAGAGATTTCACATAGGAAAATAGACATGAGATAAGGTTTGAAGTGCAAACCACTAAGGTTTATCAAAATATAAGATTCATTCCCAAAGGCAAAAGGAAATGGATAGTCAATCAATTCAACATATTAAATATGCAAATAAATTTAAAGCAGCATTCGCAGTGGAAGCTGAACTCTTATCTAGTCAATAGCCAGAACTGAATATGGTCTAGCCCAAAGCAAATAATGAATCAAAAAGAATTCTGTCATAAAGGCTGCAGATTAGTAAAAGAGAAAAGAAACATGAACTAAAACTCTTATTACAAATCAGTAAGTAGGCTAACATGGAGTGTTCTTGACAGGAAGCTTTATGAAAATAATCTGAGCGCTAAAGTAATAAAGCCTTGACATGAAGTCTGTCCATAGGAAGAGCAAGGAGAACTATTGGCTCATTTCCTAATTAGGGAGTGTTTATATGTTTGTCAACAGAGAAATAGCATATTCAGTGTGACGTGATTTAAAAGATGCATATTACTATCCAATGGTAACACAAAAAACACATAACATGGTAAAATTAGTTGTTTATATATATCCATTGAACACTCCTATATTGTGTTCTACAACAGAAACAACAGCAAATTCAAAATATAAATAGAACCTATGTTAGGACAAAGAAAAAGGCCTTCAATCGAATATATTTGTATTTTCTATCCTCCAAGAACATTATGAATAAATAATGAATACATTTTAGTTGCTACAGAGCAAGCAGGACTGTAAAGTGGACTGAATTTCATACCGTTATTTAAATACTCAGGGTTGCAAATGAGACTCCTTGGTACACAAGCAGAGAATAATACTGTTGCTTAACTTTGCACATCACAAGAATTAGAAAGTACAATTGCATTTCACCTAGGCCACCTTAAGAACTTTGTGATATTTAGCACAGTACAAACATTACATTTATGCCTTTTTTACGTTATTTAAATACACAGAAGTATTAGTTCTGAAATCTGCTCTCACAACTTCCCCCCTCTATTGGTAATCATCATCACAAAATCACACTACAGAAGCATCTCATAATTCACTTTCTCTTTCTTCCATCTTGAATTCTCCAGTTCCCACAAAGCATCATGGGTCTGATATCTCAGATATCTTTCCTTACCTGTTTTCTTTCTTACACCCATACTTTTATAATTTTCTACAGTATATTACTCCAAAGAACTTAAGAATAAGCATTAAACCTATTATATTAAATATGATTATAATTAAATTTATTAAGACCTTTTTCAACTTACCTCCTGTAACATCACCAAACCATTCACCAATATTTGAAAATTCAACTCTTAATCTCGCAATACCATGAACCAACTGTTTCCCATGCACTAATCTTTTCAAAAGCCTTTGCCTTGTGGAAAAATAGTTATATTTGTCATTTATTGATTAATATGCTTGCTATTATCAAGAATAAATGCACAACCCTGTCTCATTTTCAACACATGGAACGCACTACTCTTTTTAGCAAGAAGTATATCCAAAGCTATTTCACAACATCATAACATGCAGTGTAAGCATTTGTTAACTGATTTTTGCCAGTGCACCAAACGTTTCAGATGCAAGTCGATCAACTAAAGTCATCAACTTTCTAATAATTACTGCACTCAATGCAACACCAAAAGAAGGAGTCAATACACCAAAATGATCCATGAGCACTTGTCACAATCTATGTTTCACTTTTTTAAGTCCACTTTCACTTATTTCATTCACATGATATACCCTAGGGAACACCAAGGCAAGATAGCAGCTACCCACCCAATTTTGTGGTAGGTTAAAATAAGCCATTTAACTACACAAATAATACATAATTTGATATATATATATTGGTTTTTCACTATTGAAATATTCATTATTAACCACAAAATTATAACTACATTCATTGTCTCCAAACTAATCCAGTATGATTTCAAGCAATCAGATTTCTCATGCATCAATCACACAACCCTCTCTAGTTCAATTGCTCAATACTATGTCCAGATTTTTTTTTTTACTTTTACATATTTTCTCACCTTCAATCTGCAACTCAATTTCTTTCTTCATTCAACTTTCTATTAATGTTCAGTCCTCTCCCATTAAATCTGTAATACAATTCTGTTCAACAGCACTCAATGTACACCTACTCTTGCTACTTTGCTGATAGGCGTAACTACTTTAACATGCTCTGCAATAGAACCTTAACCACATCATTTCTCGAATAGAAGATCAAAATTTGCATTGCTGATTTCAAGGAAATCTTGATCACGAAGAGTTGGAGCCCAGATGCCCCAAGCCAGAATGTAGGAGCAGAGTATCTGATTGTAGGTTACAACCCCCCCCCCCCTCCGAGACAGAAGCAGGCAGGCATGCATATACATTCATGACAGTTAGATAAATTCATAATGACTAAGTACTCCTTTAACAAACTAGCATATGCGCTCTTTCTGTAATCATTAATAGGCACATCATAATTGATTCTTTCATCTCCAGAACTATTAGTACCAGTATATGATTCAATTTCAGATTTAGCTGAGGCATGTCGAACTGAAGTGTGAAGGCTAACCAGAATGCCTAGCAATATTATATATAAACATATTATAGAGAATAACTTCAACATTAAATAACATCTCATCTTACTGCTGCCCATTACTACTTCTGGAAAAAATCTATCAAAATCAAAAATGTAAGCTACATATATATATATATATGATCAAGCTCCCTTGTGGAGCAAAAAGCGTCTTGGATGGACATTAGTCCTTTTACTTGTTTGTAAATAAATTCATCACTCTGCTACCTATCTGAGGATTGACGATTTTGTACTCTGATTGCTGCAAGCGCGGACGGTGAATGTGAGGTCTGCACCTGATCTCCTTTCGTCGTGTATTGACGAACAGGAACATTGTTTGATATATATATATATATATATATAAATATATATATTCACTGAAAAAAACATAGGTTTCAGCCTTGTTATAGTTAGGAATTAGCATTTAAAAAACCTTAGAAATTCACTGAAAAAACCATAGGTTTCACACGTTATAGTTAGCTGGACATTTCACTCATACAAAACCATTGAAATTCCCCTGTTATAGTTAGTTCAGCTAACTATAACTTGCGCACCCGCATTGCACTGCTGATAACATCACATATTACTTCACTCATGACATGGTCAGTTACATCACTCATGACATCACTGATGACATCTCAAATGACATCACTGATGACATCATCCTTGTGAAAGAGTGGCATACCTCCTCTCAGCGCAATATAACCTTTGATACCCACATTCAAAAATAGAAACAAAAAATTTCAAAACAATTGAGATACCAATACCAGTTACAACAACCTATTCAAAAATTCCAAAATCTACATCCACTCATTCACCAACAGTTCTATATAGTCACTCATACATGTACTCACTCATCATATGTATTCATACACCGATACATCCTGTTACACACCGATACTCATCCACAGAGTTACTCACACACATACTCACACATGCAAGTAAACTATCAAACATCCATTCACTTACATATACAGCTATATACACACCACTACACTTACTAAAACCTTAAACTTCCTAATAACAACCATTCTATCAAAATTATTCCCTTAATTCTATCCACTGAGCGGATTTGATACCGTCCTATATTTCATTGTTCTGCCCTCTAGTGGGCCTCTTTCACCCTGTTTGGGTTACGTACCTGCGGATATTTGTCACTACTCCGCTTCTTATAATTATGATGGTTTCTTTTTTCTGAGATATTTGTTACAATCTCAATGTTTTTACTCTCTGTCCCTCCCCCCCCAGTTTCAGATGGAGCATCCCATACAGCGAATTTTTGAGAGCTAAGTGCAATTGTGGCTCGGAGGAGCCCTACGAGCAATGCAAAAATGACATGAAACTCAGGTTCAAGGAGAGGGGGTACTCGAGAAAGGCTTTACACCAGGCAGAAATCAGAGTAGAAGCAAAGGACAGGGATCATGTACTTGGAGACAGTGTCTCCCCCGAGAAAAGCACACAAGAAAGCGGCACAAAGCAGATCAGGTTCATTACCAAATTCTGCATCCACTCCAATCAGATTCGTAACATTCTCAAAAACAGATGGGACATTCTTAGGCAAGATCCCATCTTGAGAAATGAAATAGGGGTCAGACCATCAGTCATGTATAAAAGAAATGCATCCCTCAGAGATATCCTAGTACAGAGTCACTTCCAGGGTAAGAAAACCAGCTGACTACAACAGACTAAGGGGTTCCGCAAATGCGGTAACTGCAAGGCATGCAAGCATAGCTCGAATGTCACGGAGGTTACCCTAGAGAGAACCAAAACGAAATGGAGGATACCACTTCTAATTAACTGCAACACTGAGTTTGTTGTGTACGTGATTGTCTGTCCCTGCGGCCTATGGTATATTGGGTCCACTACCTTTGCCGTGAAAAAACGTATACTAGAACACTGGCGTGCCATCACCAACAGAGACAACAGTTACAGTACAGCGAGACACTTTGCCAGAGAACATGAGGCAGATTGGACCAAAGCAAAATTCTTTGCTCTGGACAGTGTCAGTGTTAACCCGAGAGGAGGCAATCGAGTTGCTGCACTCTGGAAACACGAGTTGCACTTCATATTACAGGCAGGCACCAAGTTCCCCAATGGCATGAACCAGGATGAGGAGATGTACAGTCATCTTTAAATCTTCTCCACGCCCACTACAGTTACATTAATGATGCAACGCTGATACACACTGACTCCTCCTTCCCCCCTTTTTTTTAACTCACACACCCCTCACTTCTCACTCACTGCACAATCCACTTTTTAATCCTAGGGACCTGTTTCCGTGTACACAACACAACTCGGTCAGCCTCTGTAGGTCAACACACAAACAAAGAACTTACTAGAAGTTATTTCAATACTTTCTGTTCTGTGCACTAACGGTCTGATTTTTATCCTACAGGAGAGTACCACACAACCGGCTGCGCTATGTCACTACTATGATAAGGATATGAGCACCAGAGTCATGGACACCAGTCCAAACTCTAAGTCACCTACAAGAATTAAGCGCACCCAGGTACTATACCGGCACTAGGAGGACTAACCTCAAGGATGTGATGGCACTCGTCCGCTGACATAAATCTGCAACACACGTAGACCAATAGTTACCAGAAAAACAATGTACTCTCAACATGTTATACCTGAACTGCACACCCATATTCTGAATATGTACCTACCTCTATCCAGAGCTGCCTACAATAAATGTACTGTACATGTGAAAAACAATACTAATGTGTAAATATGGAAAAAGTACCACTTTGTTTTAAATGCACACAAAAAAGTCATGTCATTAAATCAATATGTGATGTTAACATATTTTCAACCAAATCACAAAAAAACATAGGTTTCACACATGTTATAGTTAGCTGGACATTTCACTCATACAAAACCATTGAAATTCCCCCGTTATAGTTAACTATAACTTGCGCGCCTGCAATGCACTGCTGATGACGGCACATATTACATCACTCATGACATGGTCAGTGACATCACTCATGACATCACTGATGTGTGCCGCGTTTTAGGTTGGGGAATATATTCCTCTTCAATCCTGAGGTCACTTGTGAGCTACTAGCCCATCAGGTACGTCCAGTTGGCGCCAGGGAGCTGCGTTGTAGAGAGGTGTTCAGAGGGCCCGCCCCCTTTTTTACAACACTCTGCAACGCAGCCTCGTGGCACTTACTAGAGGTACCCGTTGAACTAGTTGGCACCTAGGGGACCTCTGGATTGAAGAGGAATATATTCCCCAACCTAAAACGCGCCACAGAGCGTGTTTGCACACATGTCACCTCAAGCCCCGCCCCCTACCTTCACCACTGTGCAAACATGCCCCGTAACGCGTTCTAAGTTGAGGGATTAAGTCCCCTTGCATACTGGAGGTCCCTGGGGGCCAACTAGCCCACCAGGAACCTCCAGTATGTACCAGGGGGCTGCGTTGCAGAGATGTGTAAAAAGGCCACGCCCCTTTTTACACCTCTCTGCAACTCAGCCCCCTGGCGTGTTTGCAGAGGGGGAAGTAATTCCCCTCAGAAACTGGGGGTCCCTGGGGGCCAACTAGCCCCCCAGAAACCTCCAATGTGCGCCAGGGGTCTGCATTGCAGAGAGGTGTAAAGAGACCACACCCCTTTTTACACCTCTCTGCAAAGCAGCCCCCTGGTGCTTTTTCAAAGGGGGAACTAATTTCCCTTGCATACTGGGGGTCCCTGGGGACCAACTAGCCCACCAGGAACCTCCAGTGTGCGCCAGGGGGCTGCGTTGCAGAGAGGTGTAAAGAGGCCACGCCCCTTTTTACACCTCTCTGCAACGCAGCCCCCTGGTGCTTTTCAGAGGGGGAAGTAATTCCCCTCGCATACTGGGGGTCCTTGGGGGCCAACTAGCCCACCAGCAACCTCCAGTTTGCGCCAGGTGGCTCCATTGCAGAGAGGTGTAAAAAGGGGCGTGGCCTCTTTACATGTCTCTGCAAGGGAGCCCCCTGGCCCATACTGAAGGCTCCTGGTGGGCTAGTTGGCCCCCAGGGACCCCCAGTATGCGAGGTGAATTACTTCCCCCTCTGCAAACGCGCCAGGGGGCGCGTTTGCAGAGAGGTGCAGGGAGGGGGCCTGGCCTCCTTCCGATCCTGTAGTTTTAAAAAAATAACACTTTTAAGAAGGGGGGCTGTGTAGCCCCCTTCTTTTTATTTGTTTTTGGCCCTGGGGACCCCATCCCCCCGGGCCTGCCCCCTATTGTTATTTTTTTTTTTTTACCCGGGAAGGGGGCCACATGGCCCCCCTCCCGTGGCCTTTTTTCGTCCCCGGGGACCCCATCTCCAGGGGCATGGCCAATTTTATTATTTATATTTTTGTGGAGGGGGGCTGCATAGCCCTCCTCCTATACTACCTTAAGGCCCCGGTGACCCCTTCCCCTGGGGCGGCCTTTTTTATTAATTTTTTTCTGTTTTTGGGAGGGGGGCCGCGTGGCCCCCCTCCTGGGCCACTTCTGGCCCCGGGGACCCCATCCCCCGGGGCCTGGCTTTCCTCGTTGGGGGCCGTGGGGGGTCCCCAAGCCCCCCACGGTCCCTGCCGGCTCCACGCATCCTGCTCCCCGTACAGAAAAGCAACCGGCTTTGATTTTTGAAAGAGAGAAGGTTTCCTGCTCTCTCTTTCAAAAATCAAAGCAGTTTGCTGTGGTAGGGTGGGAGCCGCGAAGCTCCCGCCCTACCACAGCAAACAGCAGTGTCCCGGGGGTGGTGGTCCCAGGGGCTGGGGGGTCCGTCACGGACCCCCCTGTTTGCATATTAGTGCCACGGGGAGATGGCGGTCCCTGGGGTGTGTGGGGGGGCCTGTGCCCCCCCACTCAGGTTTAATTGTAGAAAATGAAGCCCTGAGTGGTGGCTGTCCCCGGGGCTGCGAGGGGGCCGTAACCCCCCGCATACTTAAAAAAAAGCCCTGGGGGTTGGTGGTCCCCAGGGCTCGGGGGCCTTAGAGGCCCCCAATCACAAATATTAAAGCCCCGGGGGGTGGCGGTCCCCGGGGCTGCGGGCTGGCGGTGAGCCCCCCGCATACTTAGGAAAAAAGTCCCGGGTGTGGCGGTCCCCGGGGCTTGGGGGGCTTAGACGCCCCCCATCACTAACAACAGAGCCCCGGGGGGGTGGCTCTATGCCCCCCACTAGCATAATAACTTTGTCCCGGGGGTGGTGGTCCCCGGGCAGTGTGGGGGGGGTTGGGGCCCCCCCACACTTTTTATAAAATATGCCCCGGGATTTGGTCCCCCTGGGGGCTAATATTAAAAAAAGCACACCAGTTTTTTTCTTTTTCGCGGGGTACGCGCACTGTACACGTACCCCACGATTTAAAAAAAAAAAAAATTTGGGGGGTCCTGTGGGTCCTTGTGGGACCCCCTGATCAGGCCTAGGGAGTCAGGGTGTGTCTACCCTGCCCCCTTTGCGTGTTTTGCGCATTTGTTTTCAGCTTTCTTGTGCTTTGGTTCTACCGAGGCACAAGATGGCTGCCAACACTTCCTGGTTTGGAGTGTTGACAGACAGTTGACAGCCAATTAGCATGCAGCTCGTGCTCGGGAAGGTACGCGTACCTTAAGCTTACTGTACAGAGTACAGTAAAGATTACGGTAAGCTTCTATAGAAATACTTATGATTTTACTTATGATTTTCTCACGAACTACTGAACGGACTTACACCATTCAACAAAAAGCGTGTTTTGAGAACAGAACTCCACCTTTTTGCCAAGTTTGGTGTAATTCCATTCAGCCGTTCGGGCTGTAGCCCTGGCTAAAGGTCCTGTGGGAAATTGCATGGGGAAAACACGTTTTGGGACCCCACTTTTTTCTCGGCCTCCGCTTCACGAATCACCCCCAAACTTTCAGGGAAGGAGCGAAGCGGAGCAGGCCATTTTCTTGTAGAAATTCGCGAAGATTCGTCCACCGGCGCCAAAGTTATTCCAAATAGAATGTTGCGGATTTCCTATGGAAACTAGGTTTTAACTAAAACTACCTACTGGCGGCCGCCAGTAGGTAATAAGTGTATATATATATATATGCATATATATATATATATATATATATATACATATATATATATATATATATGTATATATATTTGAAGAGAATCTCGCCAGACGCTTCCAGCGCCACCAACTCGTTGCTCAGTCGATAAAAATGACGAAGAGTAAGAACCCAATTCTGGTGCCAAACAAAGGTGTTTCTTTGTGCCTTCTACCGCTCAGCATGCCCGCCATGGCGCGTTTCGCCTGTACAACAGGCTTGATCACATGATGTGTTTGCTTTGCAAACGGGAGGTATTTATGGTAAACACAAAGGGTGGACCATTTTTTGTCACTCTATCCCTACAACATAGTTTAACATGGAAAAGGAAAAGAGACTAGGGCGAGATGAATATCCTATCGCCTAAAACACAAATTGCATTGAGTCTCATTCAAGCGTAATATACAATTTCTACATTATAATAAATATGTGCAAATTTACGAAATGACCAAAATTACATATATAAATATATATATAAAAGAACACCATTAAAATATATACATATCCATTTCTTTTTTGTTTTCATCCTATAATTTTCCAGGTTAAAAACATGTGCTAATACACCCCAAGTGGGATAATATAAAGTGCATATGCAATAATTTTACATGTAAACCTTCCTACCTCTCCCTGTGGCGCAGAACAGCTGTGATAGCATAGTGCAAAATATAACCATAAGGTGCAAAGTGCTGATAATATAATAAAAT
The DNA here is from genome assembly GCF_964261635.1 of Lissotriton helveticus. Classification (NCBI taxonomy): domain Eukaryota; kingdom Metazoa; phylum Chordata; class Amphibia; order Caudata; family Salamandridae; genus Lissotriton; species Lissotriton helveticus. The sequence continues at coordinate 1,512,180,566 of NC_136061.1, read as the reverse complement.
TCATAGTGCAAAGGAGCAGCCCCTCCATTACGTATTTGTTTTTATAACTGATGTTTCAGATTGGCTATTATGATTGTGATAACCACTACCTAAGATGTCATTTTATTATGTCAGATATATATAGTACCTGAAATGCCCCCCCGGTTACTGTATATCCCGCAATGTTCAATTATTTGGGGATCTATAAGCATGTATAAAGATCCTCACTGGCGTTGAGGCCCCCAGGTGTACGGCTGTCTAGTTCTAATATGTAACGGGTCTAAAGGACCCGTAATAGAGCATCTCTGTTACCGCCCCGTTTCAATGGCATCACACAATCAATGACGTAATATTGCAGATGCTTTGGATCACTATCATGGGTGCTCTCAAAGTGGCGGGCCACCGGATATGACTGGTCTTTGGTAGTGATAGCCCTTATGTGCTGCAGAATCCGCTTGTGAGCTGGCAGTCGGGTACTCCCTACATACCGAAGCTTACAAGGGCACTGCAACACATAAACTGCAAATTCAGTTTTGCAGGTAAGTTGTTTTGTTATATGTACAGGACTGTCCCTAAAAGGAACCTGGTATTGGATTTTATTGCAGCCATATCTGTAAGCCTTACAGCTCGAACACTTTTTGAATCCTTTCTTTAGAGCCATAAAAGTATCAGAAATTGGCTGCTCCAGGTAGTTCTTAACCAATCTATCAGACATAAATGTGGATTTTCTGTAGGTTAGGTTAGGTTTCTTCCCCACCAACCCCCCAATTACAGGATCCCCTGTCACCAGATTCCAGTTGCGAGAAAAGATATTTCTAATCACCCTATGTTGTCGATTATATGTGACAATAACTCTGGATTGCTCAGATGTGTTCTCTGTGACAACTGCCTCATTGGATGCTCTAGGTATAAGGGCCTGCGTCCTGGTAATGGTTCCCATTTTGTATCGCTTTGTTCACCCTAAGTGTGGCAGGGTATGCTCAGACGTGAGTCCCTTGCTCACTTGGCCACTGGATTTAAGATAGCCTGGCTGATGAGGATTATGAATCCGAAACCGGTCCCAGGATGCTTGTTTCCGGTCCAGGGAAGACATGGCTTGGCAGTTCGGGCTGAACTGTTCCCATGAGGCACAGGGTCAGACTGATTTGCATATAGCCATGTCTGAACTGGGGTGGCTGAGTGAGCTAAAGAATGGTGATGGATTAAACCCAGATCAGTTGACTGGGGGTGAGTGTTTGATTTGCTCAAACGCTCCGTCCATCATCCCCTTTTGTATCGCCTGGTAATGGTTCCAGCACGGTCAATTGCCTTTTGTATGATCCCCTCAGAGTATCCTCTAGCAAGGAATCGCAAATTACTGGCAGCCTGGGCTTTAGAGCATTCTATTTCAGTGCTGCAAATCCTCTTGATGCGCAGCATCTCCCCAAAAGGGATGCTGCATATCAAATGGTGGGGGTGCTGGCTTGCCGCATGTAGGACAGTATTGCCCGCTGTCGGCTTCCTGTGTAGTCTTGTGGCCAACCCCCCATCTTCTGTATACACTTCTATGTCAAGGAAGCAGACCGATGTTGCACTAATTGTGGATGTAAATTCCAAATTTAAATCATTGGAATTTAATTGGTCCACAAATAAACGTGCCTCCTGTATAGATCCCTGCCAAATTAGAAAAAGGTCATCGATGTACCTTAAATATAATGGGACATGATTCTGCATGGTGGCCAGATGTTGTCCCATGAGGACCGGCTCTTCCCACCAACCCATGTGCAAGCACACTAGGCTGGGTGAAAAGCAGGCCCCCATGGCCACCCCCCTGATCTGATATATATATAAACCATAGGTTTCAGGGGCGTTATAGTTAGCTGGACATTTCACTCATACAAAACCATTGAAATTCCCCCATTATAGTTAGTTCAGCGAACTATAACTTGCCCGCCCGCGGTGCACTGCTGATGACGACACATATTACATCACTCATGACATGGTCAGTGACATCACTCATGACATCTCAAATGACATCACTGATGACATCACTGATGACATCATCCAGTGAATGTGTGTTTTTCTGAAAATTAAAGATGTTTTATATATGTATATCTCAAGGTCAATGTCAGAATAATTGGGTATACAAGTGTCTTAAAGGGATCATTTTTTGTAAAATTGATTGTATAACTGACTGATTAAGTGTTTCTTAGTGAATACATGGGTTAGTGAGTAACGTTTAAATATGTAAATATCTGTATCAGTCTCTCACTTTGTGCATAAGTGGCTGCATGGGTTGGTGAGTAGCTACATGAGTGTCTGTATGGGTTATTAGTTGTTTTTTTGAGTATCAGTATGAGTGTCTGTATGGTTCGGTGGTGGTATTACTTAGTGCATAGATGCATGAATGAGTGACTCACTGTTTGTATGTGTTGAAGACAGCATGTGTGCAGGATTGTCTAGGTGGATGAGGGTGTGTATGGGTGTGTTACTGAGTGAATGACTGTCTCAATAATATGTGAGTATTGGTGTATATAAGTGAGTATATGTAAGAGTGAGAGATGGGAAGAGTTCCTGTACAAATAAGTAGGTGTTTCTAGAAGTGATTGTTTAAGAGAGTAAGTATGTAAACATTTCTGTAGAAGTAAGTGTGGTAGTGTGTGTGTACCTGTATATGCAAGTAAATGATGTTTTATATTTCGTTTGCACGTGTGACTATGTGTGTGAGTAACTCTATGGATGAGTGGCGGTGTGTAACAGGATGTACAGATGTATGAGTAGATATGATGAGTGAGTACATGTTTGAGTGATAGTATAGGGACTGTTGGTGAATGAATGGATGTATGTGTAGATCTTGGAATGACTAAATAGGTGTGTTGTAAGTGGTATTGGTATGTCCATTGTTTTGAAAATGTTCGTTTCTATTTTTGATTATGTGTATCAAAGGTTATATTAGGGTGAGAAGAGGTCTGCCACTCTATCGAAAGGATGATGTCATCATTGATGTCATGAGTGATATCATGAGTTATGTCACTGACCATGTCATGAGTGATGTAATATGTGATGTCATCAGCAGTACATTGTGGGTGCGCGAGTTATAGTTATCTGAACTAACTATAACAGGGGAATTTCAATGGTTTTGCACAAGTGAAATGTCCAACTAACTATAACGCCCCTGAAACCTATGTTTTTTTCAGTGAATATATATATATATTACCTACTGGCGGTCGCCAGTAGGTAGTTATGGTTAGGACCTAGTTTCCATAGGAAATCCGCAACATTCTATTGGGAATAACTTTGGTGCCGGTTGATGAATCTTTGTGAATTTCTCAAAGAAGATGGCACGTTACGCTCCGCTCCTTCCCTGAAAGTCTCAAGCGGGATTCGTCAAGCAGGGGCCGAGAAAAAAGGGGGGTCCCAAAATGTGTTTTCCCAATGCAATTTTCCATAGGACGATTAGACACCGCTACAGCTCTCACGCTGAACGGAATTACACCAAACTTGGCAAAATGGTAGGGACTGGTACGCAGTAGGGCCTTTTTCCATATTTAGTTAAAATCGCTCCAGTGGTTTTTATGAAAATTAACTTCAAAAATATATATATATCTATATGCGCGCTTCGAGCGCTTAGGGTACGTGTACCGGTAAGCGCACCCGGCGCGCCACGGAAGAGCGCGAGTGGAAAGCTGATTGGCTCTCGGGTGTCTGTCAACATTCGAAACAGTCCAGAGAGTCCGCCAGAACCGAGACACAAGAGGTGAAAAATAAAAGGGGAAAATGTTGAAAGGGGGCAGGGTAGAGACCCCCTGACCCCCTAGGTTTTCTCAGGGGGGCCTAGGAGGACCCCGAAGGGTAAAAAAACAATTCTTTCTTTTTGTAAATTTCGCGGAGTAAGCTCAGGATGCGCGTACATGGGCGTGTACAGGTACTCGTACCCTGAGCGCACCACGGGGAAAAACAGTGAAAAAAATGACAGTAAAATAAGAATTTAGAGTGCTTAGAGGTAGGGTAGCTCTGAAAAGAGCTCTTGTGTTATGTGGGTGATTTAAGTACCTACAAGTAGGTACCGATGCAGAGTCTAAAATTCAAGAGGAAGACTCTATTCCCCTCATCTGTAAAATGTACACCATCTCTCCTACAGATGCCTTGCATGTTGTAACGCAAGTTGTTGTGGTATAAATAACCCATACCATAGTCTCTGAGGAAAGCAGAAACAGATTTATTCACATGATTCCTTGCTTTCTCAATCTGTGGACAAAATTGGTTGGACCAGTTCCATTTTTGCCTTTGGCATATATTAGAATGTACCAAGGCAGTTTTTGGAAAAAGTGACATCAATTGCCCAAAGGTGTCCTTTAAAAGCATTTCCAGACCGACCCCAGTCAAAGTGCTCAGGTCATTGCCACCACAGTGCACAATTATGAGGTCAGGGTGTGGTAGATGCATAAAGGATTTTACCAATGGTATCAATTGGTGACATCCCAATCCTCTCTGGCCAATCCACATAATATCCATTTTTGGTAAATGAAGGTTGGGAATACCTCTGTTTGCTGCATACCTTTCACTCCAGTGAACATAGCTAAGTCCCACAATCCAGACTTTAGGCATCTTGAAGGTGGATGTGGTTGTATTCAGATGAGTTGTGGAAAGGAAATGGCAGTTTGAAAGTAGGAGTTCTGAAAAAAAAGTGGTTGAGATTCAGTGCACTTGAAGAATATGAAATGATTGGTGGGTTCTGAAAATTCTATACTGAAAATTAAGGTGCATACATCTGTTTTTTTAAAGAAGTAATTCTAATGGTTGAGAAAATGTCATTAAAAGTAACATTGCACAGGATAAGCTGGAATATTGAGAAGTCAAACACCCTTGCTGGGTTCATTTGCAACATAGTATCATGAACTTTTCACCTGTGTGCTCAGTTAGGTGATGTGTGGAGTGTTACCATGGTAACAGGCAGAAAGAGCAGTAGGGTGCTGGGTGAATATTATGTGAGTTTCAAAGTGTTGAAATGTAGAACCAATTAAAATGTTAGTTTAGTTTTGAATTCGTGTGGGAAGAAATTTCATTGGTTATGCATATGAAAATGGGTCTGAAATGAGAGGAAATCTGTGCCATTATTCTGAGGCTGCAGTGAAAGAAGCATTATTCAGAGATTCTGCATCAGAACATCTTGTTTGTGACTGCCACTGTTCTAAATCTTCAAAAGCAATTTTAAAGGTGAGTAATGATTCATTTAATATAGATAGAGTGCTGTATACACTATGGGGAAGATTAACAAGCATATTGAGCTTCTTTATTCTTGCATTGTGTCTCAAGTTTTTTTGTAAGGCTGGTAAAAAATTAATGGTACATATTGGAAATGTATTTTGGAAATGAGTGAGGTTTCTGCACTGTAATGTAGTGCTTATTTATATGGGCTGTGCTCTATCTTTTAAATGATTTATTGTGGTACATGTTTTTAGGTAAAATGATTGTTTTTAACATTTTTAACTAGGATCACACTGAGTGTCTGTGTAAATTAAAGAATTATATTTGCAATTTTTTTTATAATGTCTCACAGTTTGCATCTGTTTGCATATAGGGTACTGTTTCTTTATGCATTGTGTCTCATGTTTGTATGTAATGCTGGCAAAAAACGAATGGTGCATATTGGAAATGTATTTTGGAAATGAGTCAGGTTTCTGCATTGTAATGTAGTGGTCATTTATATGGGCTGTGCTCTGTGTCTTAAACGATTTACTATGCTAAATATTTTTGGTAAAATGTATGGCTTTAACATTTTTGACTAGGATCACATGTCTCAGGCCTCTTAGTTCCCAAATAGGCTCTAAGCTGTGCAATAAAGATCCAGGGTATGTTGTTGAAATGAAAAAGGAATGTTATGTCTTGCTTATATATATATGTTCTGTTTTTTGCCAATAGAGACAGTGAGATAGTATGAGCGCAGACACACATAGTGGAGGCAGAGACAGACATGGTAGATTACATGTAACATCCTGGTCATGTGTCTAAGATCACACTGTGAGTCAAGCTTGATTTTAAATGTATCTGGGTAAATAATTTGCTTAGTTTATGTATTAAAAATATGGGAATGCATGTATTCTTGAAGTCAGTTAGGCTTTAGGATATGTACTAGTAGAGAATCTTAGGCAGCATGTCTGTCAGGCCTCTTACTTCCCAAGTAGGCTCTAAGCTGTGCAATAAAGATCCAGGGTGTGCTGTTGAAATGAAAAAGGAATGTTATGTCTTGCTTATATATATATATATATATATATATAGTCTGTTTTTTGCCAGTAGAGACAGTGAGATAGTATGAGCACAGACCCACGTAGTGCAAGCAGACACAGACATGGTAGTTTACATGTACAATCCTGGTGAAAAACTTGAAAAGTGCTCATTTTACTAAAACCATGTATCACAGTCATTTCTTTAAGACAGAGAACTCAGCCCATGTGTTCAATATTAGACAGATTTGTTGTCATGAGCTGGAAGACATTTTGTATTTCTGGCAGCCATTTTCTTTTCCATGTGCTCTCACCTACCTTTCTGTTAACTGTCTTTGTAGCCTGTCTAGAGACAAACTATGTTTAACATACTCCACTTCTCACATGCTAAGAAGGGCCTAACTAACAGAATGCACCTACTTCTCTAGTATAAGTGTCAGACTATTTTGACCAGGATCACAGAGAGTGTCTGGATCAAAGAAAGAATTATATTTGCACGTTTTTCTTTAATCTGTAAAGATGGTGCAGAGAGATGGTGAGATGGTATGAGCAGAGACACACATAGTGCATGCAGAGACAGACATGGTAGATTACATGTAACATCCTGGTCATGTGTCTAAGATCACACTGTGAGTCAAGCTTGATTTTAAATGAATCTGGGTGAATAATTTGCTTAGTTGATGTGTTTAAAAATACGGGAATACATGTATTCTTGAAGTCAGTTAGGCTTTAGGATATGTACTAGTAGAGAATCTTAGGCAGCATGTCTGTCAGGCCTCTTAGTTCCCAAATAGGCTCTAAGCTGTGCAATAAAGATCCAGGGTGTGCTGTTGAAATGAAAAAGGAATGCTATGTCTTGCTTATATATACATGGTCTGTTTTTTGCCAGTAGAGACAGTGAGATAGTATGAGCACAGACACACATAGTGGAGGCAGAGACAGACATGGTAGATAACATGTAACATCCTGGCCATGTGTCTAAGATCACACTGTGAGTCAAGCTTGATTTTAAATGAATCTGGGTGAATAATTTGCTTAGTTGATGTGCTTAAAAATATGGGAATACATGTATTCTTGAAGTCAGTTAATCTTTAGGATATGTACTAGTAGAGAATCTTAGGCAGAGAATCTAGTAGAATCTAGTAGAGAATCTTAGGCAGCCTCTTAGTTCCCAAATAGGCTCTAAGCTGTGCAATAAAGATCTAGGGTGTGCTATTGAAATGAAAAAGGAATGTTATGTCTTGCTAATATATATATATGGTCTGTTTTTTGCCCGTAGAGACAGTGAGATAGTATGAGCACAGACACACATAGTGCAAGCAGACACAGACAAGGTAGATTACATGTAAAATCGTGGTGAAAAACTTTAAAAGTGCTCATTTTACTAAAACCATTTATCACAGTCATTTCTTTAAGACAGAGAACTCAGCCCATGTGTTGAATATTAGACAGATGTGTTAGCATGAGCTGGAAGCCATTTTGTATTTCTAGCAGCCATTTTCTTTCCCATGTGCTCTCCTACCTTTCTGTTAACTGTCCTAGTAGCCTGTCTGGAGACAAACTATGTTTAACATACTCCACTTCTCATATGCCCAGAAGGGTCTAAGTAACAGAATGCACCTACTTCTCTAGTATAAGTGTCAGACTATTTTGACCACTATCACAGAGAGTGACTGGGTGAAAGAAAGAATTATATTTGCACGTTTTTCTTTAATCTAATCTCTGTTGGTGCAGAGAGACGGTGAGATGGTATGAGCACAGACAAAACACTGCCTGCATCATGTCTCTCACCACCTGCGTCATCTCTCTCTTTGCGTGTGTTATCTCACTCACCGCCTGCATCATCTCTCTCTTTGCGTGTGACATCTCACTCTCTGCCTGCATCATCTCTCTCTTTGCGTGTGTCATCTCACTCTCTGCCTGCACCATCTCTCTCTTTGCGTGTGTCATCTCTCTCTTTGCGTGTGAGATAGCGCAGGCAGAGAGTGAGATGACAGTGTTGAGATGACGCAGGTAGAGACTGAAATGACATGGTAGATGCCTTTGTATATTCTCTCTGTCTGCACCATCGCTCTCTTTGCATGTGTCATCTCTCTCTTTCCGTGTGACATCTCACTCTGTGCCTGCACCATGTCTCTCTTTGCGTGTGTCATCTCACTCTCTGCCTGCACTATCTCACACGCAAAGAGAGAGATGACACACGCAAAGAGAGAGATGATGCAGGCAGAGAGTGACATGACACACGCAAAGAGAGAGATGATGCAGGCAGAGAGTGAGATGACACACACAAAGAGAGAGATGATGCAGGCGGTGAGAGACATGATGCAGGCAGAGGGTGAGATAGCGCAGGCAGAGAGAGATGACACATGCAAAGAGAGAGATGGTGCAGGCAGAGAGTGAGATGACACACGCAAAGAGAGAGATGACGCAGGTAGAGAGTGAGATGACACACGCAAAGAGAGAGATGATGCAGGCACAGAGTAAGATGACACACGCAAAGAGAGAGATGTTCCCTGTACCTGTGGCATCTCTTTCTTTGTGAGATGACACACACAAAGAGAGAGATTGCGCAGGCAAAGAGTGAGATGACACACGCAAAGAGAGAGATGATGCAGGCAGAGCAGAGGGTGAGATAACACACAGAAAGAGAGAGAGGATGCAGGCGGTGAGAGATATGATGCAGGCAGAGGGTGGGATACCGCAGGCAGAGAGAGATGACACACGCAAAGAGAGAGATGATGCAGGCAGAGAATGAGATAACACACGCAAAGAGAGAGATGTTCCCTGTGCCTGTGGCATCTCTCTCTCTGTGAGATGACACACACAAAGAGAGAGGTGGTGCAGGCAGAGAGTAAAATGATACACGCAAAGAGAGAGATGATGCAGGCAGAGAGTGAGATGACACACACAAAGAGAAAGAGGATGCAGGCGGTGAGAGACATGATGCAGGCAGAGGGTGAGATAGCACAGGCAGAGAGAGATGACACCTGCTAAGAGAGAGATGGTGCAGGCAGAGAGTGAGATGACACACGCAAAGAGAGAGATGACACAGGTAGAGAGTGAGATGACACACGCAAAGAGAGAGATGGTGCAGGCAGAGAGAGAGATGACACACGTAAAGAGAGAGATGTTCCCTGTGCCTGTGGCATCTCTCTCTCTGTGAGATGACACACACAAAGAGAGAGATGGCGCAGGCAAAGAGTGAGATGACACATGCAAAGAGAGAGATGGTGCAGGCAGAGAGTGAGATGACACATGCAAAGAGAGAGATACCGTAGGTGGAGGGAGAGATGATGCAGGCAGAGGGGAGATGGTGCAGGCAGAGAGTAAGATGACACACGCAAAGACAGACATGGTGCAGGCAGAGAGTGAGATGTCACACGCAAAGAGAGAGATGACACACGCAAAGAGAGAGATGGCGCAGGCAGAGAGTGAGATGACACACGGAAAGAGAGAGATGACACATGCAAAGAGAGAGATGGTGCAGGCAGAGAGTGAGATGACATACGCAAAGAGAGAGATGACACACGCAAAGAGAGAAATGGCGCAGGCAGAGAGTGAGATGACACACGCTAAGAGAGAGATAGTGCAGTCAGAGAGTGACATTAATGTTGAACCTGTTCTGCACTGCCATAAAGTGAGAAACAGCACTAACTGCTTGATTTCCTACTCTGGTGAGACACAGTTGCTGTGCTATAAATGTACTTATGTTGTAAACTAGTGTTTATATCGTTTAGTTATTGTAATTGCTATATAGTATGTTAGTAGTGGTCTATAATATGTTATTTTTTCTTTACAACAGATTGTAATTATCAACAAAAAGAAGACGAAAAATGCCTACAAAACTCGTCAAAAAAGAAACTATAAGAAAACTTACTTTTCCAAGAAAACGCAATTACAAGATGTATGTAAAAAACAAAATACGGAGAAAAAGAAGAATGCTCCTGGTAAGGCAACAAAACATTTTATACGGAAATTAACTCAATGTAAAAAAAGTCAAGATAATACAAAGAAAAAGCAAAAACCCAGCAAAAATGTAGAAAAAGTTTATGGAGATGATACTGTCTATATTAATAGACATAAAAATCAGTTCATTGACATTCGTAGGCGAATGTTTTATAACAGAATTGTTTTACATTTATTAAAAAATGTTAAGAATTGTAAAAGGAAAACCGATTTTTACAAGAAAAAAAAATAGAGAGAGGATAGTTGATCAGGCTTTTGAAATGAACAAAAAAAATATTTATTTTAGTAATCAATAGAATTCGTACACTAGACAAGGTAATCAATGTTTTGAAATCAAAAAGTAAGTGGAAAAGAGTAATTAATCTGACTAGTTTTTGTGATTTTTTTATGGAGAATGGAAGCATAGTTCAAGTTTTGAGCCATTTTTTAATGAAGAGAGTTAGTTTCAGGATATTGATTTGGTGCATGCAGTTGACACAAGTGGTCGAGGATATGAGGTGAAGGACGGTTGTCTGATTGAAAAAGAAAAAATTGTGCCTAGAAATGCAGAAGAGGTGTTAGCTGATGAAGTTTTAGGGAGACATCCTAAGGCTCCACTGTACACTTGGAATTGTAGTAGTATTTGTAGTGTGCGACAGGATTCAATTGATTTGTTTCGCAATTTCTTGCGGACATATACTAAGAAAAGTCTAAAACAAAAAATTAAAATGTTGCAAGAGTTAGATCCTTGCAGAGCGAGAGAAAAAACAAGTTTGCATGGGCATTCACTGGCTTGTCTTTCTAGAAATGCATGTCAGAGCGTTTTTCATAATTTTAGGATGTTAGCAGTACATCATACTAAATTGAGGAAATTAGTGAGAAGGTTGTATTATGCAAAACGTCCAGCACTTAAGCTAAAACAGTTAAAAAGTGCTCTTTTGCATGGATCTGTATTAGATGTGTACAACATTTGTGAAGAAATTGAGTTTAGTTACTTTGGTGAAAAAGAGGGCAGTGCAGAAACTGATACAGTAATAGAAGGTAATGTGGAAGAGAATGTAGAGAATTTAAGTACAGAACATTTTGACCATGAAATTACAAAGTTTAAGGTCATTTCAAGTGAAAGGCCAAATTTTTCTTGTGTGTGTTGTCGACGAACTCATTATAAGATTAAGACTAGGTTAGTTGATTTATATGTAAAAAGTGAAAAGGAAAATAATAATGAGTGGAAGGATTTTGCAACTTATTTGTTGGTAGAGAATTGTTTTGATTTGGGTTCTGATCTGCGTATTTATAAATATTATTATAATAAATTAAATGAAAACAAAATGCCTGCTAGAGCTGTACATAATAATCTTGAGTTGGTAAACATTCCTTCTGAATTGATGGATTTAAATACCTATGAGTCTATTCTGATTCAATGTGTGCATCCATTTCAGGCTATTGTTTGCATGGAGCCTAAGACAGGGAAATTGCCTCCTTCAGATTTACAGAGAGGATTAAAGGGAAGTGTTGTTTATTTGCCTGTAGATTTAAAGAAAAATATTGATACAATTGGGGGCCGATTCCGATCCGGTAAAATAATCCACCATACGATTCGTATTCGTAGCCGAATCCGTACGAATGGGAAACTACCGTCCGAACTCCGAATTCCGATCCGTTTCCGTCGATTTCCGTACGATTATCTACGAACCGTACGAATCACATTTGTTTACCCGTACGAATAAGCCTTGTGAATACCACCGTACGATTAGTAATCAGGCCGTACAAACTCACTATTCCGATTCGAAACGAAAGGCCTGGCCGAGATTGGTACGGCCCAAAGTATTCACGCATTAACATTGATTCGTACGGAACATTCGCCTCACAGCAAGCTCCACCAATACATACTAGACGTATACCCCTCGCCCAAGCCTACGCGAACCCCCCCACCCGCCAACGGCACGTCCAACTCAATCGCACGCACACCCCCCCAACAAGCATACGCGAACCCCCCACCCGCTAACGGCCCGTACTACTCAAACACACGCACAAGTACCGCACGCACACCCCCCCAACAAGCCTACGCGAACTCCCCCACCCGCTAACGGCCCGTACTACTCAAACACACGTACAAGTACCGCACGCACACCCCCCAACAAGCCTACGCGAACCCCCCCACCCGCCAACGGCACGTCCAACTCAATCGCACGCACACGTACCGCACGCACACCCCCCAACAAGCCTACGCGAACCCCCCCACCCGCCAACGGCACGTACTACTCAAACACACGCACAAGTACCGCACGTACACCCCCCCAACAAGCCTACGCGAACCCCCCCACCCGCCAACGGCACGTCCAACTCAATCGCACGCACATGTACCGCACGCACACCCCCCCAACAAGCCTACGCGAACCCCCCCACCCGCCAACGGCACGTCTAACTCAATCGCACGCACACGTACCGCACGCACACCCCCCCAACAAGCCTACGCGAACCCCCCACCCGCTAACGGCCCGTACTACTCAAACACACGCACAAGTACCGCACGCACACCCCCCCAACAAGCCTACGCGAACCCCCCCACCCGCCAACGGCCGGTACTACTCAAACACACGCACAAGTACCGCATGCACACACCCCCAACAAGCCTACGCGAACCCCCCCACCCGCCAACGGCACGTCCAACTCAATCGCATGCACACGTACCGCACGCACCCCCCCAACAAGCCTACGCGAACCCCCCACCCGCTAACGGCCCGTACTACTCAAACACACACACAAGTACCGCACGCACACACCCCCAACAAGCCTACGCGAACCCCCCCACCCGCCAACGGCCCGTACTACTCAAACACATGCACAAGTACCGCACGCACACCCCCCCAACAAGCCTACGCGAACCCCCCCACCCGCCAACAGCACGTCCAACTCAATCGCACGCACACGTACCGCACGCACACCCCCCCAACAAGCCTACGCGAACCCCCCACCCGCCAACGGCACGTTCAACTCATTCGCACGCACAAGTACTGCACGCACACATAACGCCAACACCCAAACGACCACAAGGACCTTGCTAACGAGTCGCACTACTACACTGAACATGTCTCCTGTGTACACACCTTTGACAATCAATGTCCTGGTCACAGCCAAACAGAGGACAACACCAACACCCACCCCATATAACACACATACCACCAATTCAAATTAAGCCACACCCACCATTTGACCAATAAAAGGGCCCACACATACAACCCATCATCCTTTGCAACATACCCATTCTTGAGAGGAAACTGAGAGCACACAAACAATTGCAGACACATACCTACACACATACACCCTATCTCATCTATACCCACACCACCCCCTTCACATTCTGACCCAAACACCCTCATTCATACACACCATCAACCCCTCAATCACATACACTACACACCATGACCACACAGAAGAATCCAAAGTTCACTAACCCGGAGATGGAGATACTTACTGATGAAGTCATCAGAGTCGAGCCGCAGCTGTTTGGCGCATTGGTCAGACAGACCAGCCTGGCAGAAAAAACACGCCCGTGGGAGAGGATCATAGACCGGGTCAATGCTGTTGCACCCATCAGGTGCACCAGGGGGGAATGCCAGAACCGGTGGTACGATCTGCGGAGGATGGTCAAGAAGAAGATGGACCATGATTACGCCTCTGCACACCACACTGGAGGCGGTGGTCCCCGCAGTCCTCCTGTATACCATCCCTGGGAGGAGAAGGACATGGTCCTGCTGCCAGCGGTGGGGGCACATGGAATAGAAGGAGCCGTTGAGTCTGGTGAGTGTACAAAACACACAAGTTACATGGGTAGACTAACAACAGTGCCCAGCAGCATGGGGTGGGTGGCCATGAGTCCAAGCAGTACACTACCAAATGGGGGTAGTTGCAAGGGGGAGGCACAAAGGGTGGAATCTGTAGGGTAAGAGGCTGCTCTCATGCCATATGTCCCAGGGACACACACAAGCATAATGCCCAATGCACAGGGATAGGTAAAGATCACACAAGATACTAGACCACAGCTTCTAAATATTTACATTTTGCTGACACACCTTTCAGAGATGCATCATTTTGTGACAAAGTAAGGCAGTGTAGCAAGAGAGCAAGCACAAACTACCTGTCTCCATCCCTGTCTCACCCTCTCCCTCTGTCGCCCTCTCCCTCTCCCTCTGTCACCCTCTCCCTCTGTCGCCCTCTCCCTCTCCCTCTGTCGCCCTCTCCCTCTGTCGCCCTCTCCCTCTGTCGCCCTCTCCCTCTGTTGCCCTCTCCCTCTGTCGCCCTCTCCCTCTCCCTCTGTTGCCCTCTCCCTCTGTCGCCCTCTCCCTCTGTCGCCCTCTCCCTCTCCCTCTGTCACCCTCTCCCTCTGTCGCCCTCTCCCTCTCCCTCTGTCGCCCTCTCCCTCTGTCGCCCTCTCCCTCTGTCGCCCTCTCCCTCTCCCTCAGTCGCCCTCTCTCTCTGTCGCCCTCTCCCTCTGTCGCCCTCTCCCTCTCCCTCTGTCGCCCTCTCCCTCTCCCTCTGTCGCCCACTCCCTCTGTCGCCCTCTCCCTCTGTCGCCCTCTCCCTCTGTCGCCCTCTCACTCTCCCTCTGTCGCCCTCTCCCTCTGTCGCCCTCTCCCTCTGTCGCCCTCTCCCTCTCCCTCTGTCGCCCTCTTCCTCTCCCTCTGTCGCCCTCTACCTCTGTCGCCCTCTCCCTCTGTCGCCCTCTCCCTCTGTCGCCCTCTCCCTCTGTCACCCTCTCCCTCTGTCGCCCTCTCCCTCTCCCTCTCTCTCCCTCCGTCTCTGTCTCCCTCTGTCCCCATCAGTCAGTGTTCCTCCCTCTGTCACCTCAACGCACCTCCATGGGGCACACACACAGTTGCACACAAGCACTGCACAGGCCTCACAAACTCCATAGAGCAGAATGTTAAGGGATGTCTCACAAGTACCAGCAAACATCTGCTATGTGCCTGCAAGACACCCACCATTTGCAGTCAACACTGTACTGTGTCAGGACACACATCTCTGAAAGCTCTGTAGTACACAATGGCCACAGGTGTAGGCAGCACAAGTCCCTCCTGTGATCATTGCAAACACAAACACCAGGACAAGGTCATACATCCTGTGCACCAACACAAATCCACGAATATGGCAGCATGCCACATGAGGGGACAGCCAAATCATGAACGATGGACGCTTGCTAGTCACAAACAAAGTAATAGCATGGCCTGTTGTACACACCCCTTACTGAAACTCATCCCCTGGGAACGAACACTGTCCCAATTGCCATGTACCACAACAAAACACGCACTTATATGAATATGCACACAACTCATACATGCACATAACGGAAGCTCCAGTCCATTGTGCCTCTCAAAAAAAGCACGTGCACCATCTCATTACCTTTTTGGATGAACATAAGTACCAACATGGACATGGGTATTGACAAGGTGATGCGTCTTAGAGAAGTGCCAAGTTCCAAAGCTATGATCTAGAAGTGGGTGTACAGGTCCAGGGGTGATGGCATTGTTTGGCCAGCATGGAACAGCAAAAGACATCCAAAGTAGTAGCTGACATGCTAAATAATGATGCTCTGTCTCTTACATCAACATGCTGCATCTAAACTCTGTGCATGCTTGACGCAGACATAAGGATTTACACCGTATCCTGGCTGTAGCGTGAAACTGAGCAATGCTTTACACGTGTGGTGCCGGCAACACAAGACACAGCAATGGCTGTGTCAGTCATTGTCAAGAGATTGGAAGAATGTAAATACCCCATCGCACATTTCATTTTTCTACCACTACATACACAACTGTACAATGTCAACAATGTATAGCTTGTGGAACAGTGATGCTGATAATGGATAACCAAACCACATGTCACTTGATAGTGCCTTAACAGTGTCTGTCTCTCCCACACACAGGGCAACGTGCGGATCTCCCCCCCCAGCCAGGGGGGCCAAGGATCCCAGTCCCAGGCTCAGCAGGACCCAGACCCCACCGGCAGCGCCGTCCCTGAACGCACTGTGGATGACCCCAACCAATCTGGCTCCTCTGGATCCCAAACCCCTGCAGCAACTGTACCAGCTACATCTCAGCCAACCACCGGACCCATTCCCACCACATCCCAGCCAACAGGTCAGAGCCCTGCCAATGATTCACAAGAGAGCCAGTCTGAAAATGAGGGACACCCTTTGTCGGGCGCCCCTGAGGTTGGTGACAACGTCCACCCTCCCAGCACTCGGGGGGCCCGTCGATCGGATGTGCCCACAAGCGCAGGCCGTGCTCATGTGGGTCAGGGTGGTGGGAGCGGCACAAAGCGTAGGCGAGAATCTGGCCAGTCAGCTGCAGGGCCCGGTATGCCTGAACTCACTAACATCCTTGAGGCATACCGGCGGGACACCAGGGAGGTAAGCCAGCTTGCGGAGGCCCTCAACCAGGTCAGACAACAGCAGGCAGAGCAAATAGCCAGGCAAGACCTGCATTATGGACGGGTGGAGGCACACCAGGCTCAGCTCTTGATGGTGCATAGGGACATTTTCCATGTGCTACGTCAGATGGCTGCCAACATGCAGCCCCCTCCCTGTGTCACAAGGCCAGCAACATCACAGCAAAGTGCAACACCAGCCACAGGGAGGGAGGAGGAGGAGGAGGAGGAACCCTCTGACGTAGCGTTCCATGCACCGTCCATGCCTGCACATGAGGGTCCCCCAAGGAAGGTGGGTCGTCCACGGCGAAGACGTTGAGGGTCAGTGGGCCATGGACATCTCCCAGGACACTGGACCTGGCATATTGCCCCTGGGTGCAACAGCATCCCCTATGAGACTCTCCCACATGGACTTGCTGGTCACAGTCTGCCCAATGATGTCAGGCACTGTGGCCTGGACTCTGTTGACTGAAACTGTAAGGCATCTCATCTCCAGCTGTGGACTTTGGATTCCACCCCTTTCTGTACAGCACCTAATCACGTTTCCTGCACAAGATCACCCAATAAATAATCTAAACATCATATGCATTTGGTGAGTAATCTTTGAAACAGCATAAATGTATATGTGTCTGCCAATGTCAAAAATGCAAGGGTATACAACAAACAGCAGTCATCCACACACTTGGATCAGAATCTGAGTGAGGACACACATTGGTCAGAAATTCCCACGAACTACATACATGGATGGTAAGACACACCTGTGTGGGACAGTCAATGCTGGAGGGGGGATTGAATCCCAATACTGCTATCACAGGCAGGCCCAGGAGAGTCACTTTGAGGAGTACATGTCAGTGTCACAAAAGTAGTAGTCCATGTAGGGAGTACCTACAACTGTGTCCTCAGGTATGTGAGCTACCATCAGCATGATGCATTACTGTGTATGTGATGATTGGCGCACAGGATAAGGGTGGCAGGACAGACTGTGGGCAACGGGCTGGAGCACTCTAGACAAGCACACCTGATTAGGTGACCTACTCCTATGGAGCTAAAAGTACTATACTACTGTAATGGGAGCAACGCATACAGAACAACGACACACGTCTGACAAATACCTACCCCAGAACGGGCAAATCACACCACACCCAAGAGACAGGGTCATGGTGTGTGTCCCATGTGGCAACTTGCCTGACTGTGACAGCAATGTTGAAGTGGTGTGAGCAGGTTGTGTACTGGCACGTGACTGTAAGCTAACAGTTTTCTGATCTAGTGGTGTTGACAAGCTAACGCAGTACAATATTGTGCCTATGTAAGGTGTGTGTGTGTGTGTTGGACACGGCACATGACCTGGAGGTACGTAGACCCAATGTCATGTGAATCTGCATAGTCGTGCCAGTATGTGTTGCACACACAGGCATAGCAGCAGCAATGGCTGAGTTCTAAGCATTTTGATAGCAGGAGGGTGAATGTCTGGTGTTGTCTGTGTGTAGGGTGGCAGGAGCATGCTCTATTAATGGATGGAAGGAGGGTCATCCTGTAGGTGTCTGTGTTCCTGGATAGTGTGCGCTGCATGGTGGCTGTGTATGCAGCTGCAGCAATGAGTGAAGACATGACGGCAGGAGGGGTGTGACAAATTGCTAAACAAACGCATAACACAAGGGCACCCGCAATGCACAAAGTGACATGTGGATGTGAAGGCAGGAGTGTCTGCCTCACTCCGGGTCACTGACAACAAAATGGCACAGTAATCACCACAGATCACAGTCACTGGATCAGGGCCCTTACGGTCAAGTGGTGCACAAGACACACAGCGTCAGCAGGTGTATACAAGAGCTAGTGTGTTCAAATCCAAAGTGCAGCAACAAAGACATCTACCTCACACACAACATAGTATTCTAGCCTTCCCCCACCCCATGCGTGTGGTCACTATACAGGTACACACATAACAAGCATGAGCTAACTACATGCCAAATAGTATAGATGCACAGTAGAAGGACATGTGTGTTGAGCCCCAAGCCGGCACAATATTCAGTAGGAGTCAGAAGTCATGCACAACATGATTATTTACATTGTGAGCCCATGGAGCTTTAACAAACATACATGTGCATTGTCAAGAAGTCCAATTTACACTATTCATGATGTCACCTGTAATGCCGCATTACCATTACCTACAAGGCTGTCAAGGACTGCCGGTACCTTTCTTCATCAGAGTGGTGTGATGCTCTAAGGGTTCCACCTCCAAATAGCCCATTGGTCTGAGTACAAACCACAGACACAAAAGGGTGATCAGGCGAGGGAAGGAGAGGATGGGAACTGCTGGGAGGGAGACCTGAAACAGAGGCAAATAAGCATTAGGACTACATTCTCATGTCACTGACACTTCAAAAACCTCATTAGCTACACTGTACCAGTCACACCTGTGAAGTGTACTGACTGGAGAAAAATTATGATGAGTAATCATGCCATCACATGAGATACGATTCTGTGACACGGACACATAAAAGCTAGGACAGTCTGTCATCCATTAGAGTCATGTGTAACGCTCACAAGTGAGCTCCCATGCAAATAGATCTATGTAGTCAAAACCCATTCCCAGGCTCAGATGAGGTGGACCTTAGAAACAAATGGAAACATATGGAAATGCAACTTACGCTAACTGTAATGTCTGTACTGATATTGGTTACCCATAAGGGCCATGTAGGCTAACTTGAGCAAATCCACAACAGCTGTAAGTATCACATATGATGAGGAAGCTAATGATCGACATGCAATGAAGGCACTCTGTAGCCAGTCTTTTGATGTGTCAAGTATGCATCACAATGCAAAACATGATATGCAGGTACAATAAATATTAAGTGCAAGTGATGTCCATCCAAGCTACATAATCAGACCCTACCATAGCACAGTAATGCTGCAGGGGACCAGAGATTCATGTGAATGACCGCACTCCACTGGTGCTACACAATAAATCACATATGCATCTTCCCAACTTTTTACTTTGTCATGCTAAACATACATGGCATCATGTGCATCAAAACATAACTGCTACTCACTGTGCAGGCTGGCGTAGCAGTATTCTCAACCTGCACTGAGATAACGACATGACAGTGACATGATATACTGCTGCAAGGGGCAATGCATCCATGTAAAGTGATTCACTAGATAGTTGTCTTAACATGTGGAACATACACTGGGCAACACCCACACCACATGGTTTCATGGTAATCAAACTGGACTGGCCCACAAGCTGGAGGTGAGGATCCTGTCACATTCTAATGCACACAGTGAGGCTGCAATCCCCCACAGAGTCCGTGGTTGTGACCTCTGACACAATGTCATGCCATTGTATGTGCAATGTTGCAGTGGCAATGTCTACACACATTGATGCATTCACCAGAGTATCAAAGTACAACAGATGACAGAAGGGGTGACTATCCTGTCATGGGAGTGGACATACATGTCATAAGTTACATAATGGAGTTGCATGTATGCAAGGTGACACTACATGCACATGAACATGTACCACACGTTTCAACACATACCGATGCTAAACAGCCTCATATGAGTCCTTACCCAAATTGACTTCTCCACATGTCCAAGCATGCTCCGTTGATGTGGCTGACGTTGCAATCATAATGAGCAATAGAAGGATGACCACGATGTACCCCAACGGACAACAGGCAGGGAGAGCTGTGGATGAGAGTGGCACACAAGGGGTCAAGTTCTGTATAAAGTCATTTTGTCAATGTCTGTTGAATAGCCAGATGTAGTATGACACCTGTACATTCCAATTGCACACATAGCACATATGTGTGTTGCATTACAACTGCACGTGTGACACTGCACAACACACATCCAAGTGATCTTGCTTACAGTCTGTTGCATACACAGCATGCTACCCATGCAACTCTATAGTCCATCTTTTACATAAAAGATGAAATGACTCACCATCATGAAAAGAAGTTGCGGATGAGGTGACCGCGGATATCATCTTCACCCTCCTCGTCACTGGCATCCTGGCCAAGGCCTTCATCCTCAACAGGCGGATGTTCCAGCTCATCAGGATCAAGGCACAGTGGCACGGCCTTCTCCACTGCCATGTTGTGTAGCATGCAGCACACGGTGAAGATGTCACACACCTTGCGTGGGCTGTATTGGAGGGCTCCGCCTGTCTTGTCCAGGCACCTGAACCGGCTCTTCAGGACTCCAAAGGTTCGTTCGATCACCCGCCTGGTCTTCCCATGAGCATTGTTGTAACGCTGGTCTGCAGCTGTCCTGGGGTTGCGTAGCGGAGTCATTAGCCACGGCATGTTTGGATATCCAGCGTCTCCTGCAAATTGACATCATGTACAAGAGTGAATCATATGATGCAGATCATGAAGTTGTGACATACTGACATACAGAGCTGACAGTGTATACTCACCAACTAGACATGCCCGGCGGTTGTGCAGCTGCAGCATCATCTGTGGTACCCTGCTACGCCTCATGATGAAAGCATCGTGGCACGATCCTGGAAAACGTGCACAAACATGTGAGATAATCATGTTGGCAAGACACACCACCAGGGCATTTATCGAGTGGTAGTGTTTCCTGTTGCGATACGGTTGCTCCTGAGCCTGTGGTGGCACCAGACTAACATGTGTACCATCAATTGCACCAATTACATGTGGCATGCGGCCCGGGGCATAGAATTCCCCCTTGACATCTGTCAACTCTTCTGGAGTAGGGAATGTAATGAATTCATCAAGGTGGAGCAACATTGCTCCCAAAACATCACCCAATACCCGGCTAAACATGGTCTGAGACATCCCTCCCACATCAGCTATGGTAAATTGGAACGTACCTGTGGCAAAGAAATGGAGGGCTGCCATCACCTTTACCTTGGGTGTCAGTGCAGTTGGATACCTGTGGCGTGGTTGTAGGTGAGCCTCAAGCCTGTCCGTCAGGTCCTTGATCAACTGTCTGCCGAAACGATATCGACGGATGCAATTGCGCTCCCTCATGGCTTCCAAGTCAGGCAACGGCCTTTCCAGAGGGGGTGCCCTGCAAGACACAATTTAAAGGAAATGTCTTCAACTGTCTGACTAAGACTATAACAATGTACATGGCACAAGCAACACTGCTTCAAATAATGTAGACAATTTGGAGTGTGGCGTGGGATACACACTGATGTAACGTGTGCCAGCTCCCACCCACTCCTCCGTGGAAAAGGAAAATACCTGTAGTGTGTGGAATGGATATGACATGCATACAAACGATCTGATGGAAAGGTCTTAGTGAGCATGACAATGTATCATGTCAGTGACACACGTCATGTCAATGTCAGTAGGAGGTTGTCTGCACATCCAGACGGCTGACTGCAATACACACACACACACCACATGTGCCATCATTTGCACTGTTCTGCCTTAGTCGTGTTGCGGTGTGTACTTTCAGTTACAATTACATAACCATCATCATACAGCATGATTATTAGATTTGTCACTAATGGTCTGTGATGCCATCACACATGTGAACGGGTCATTAACACACGTGGCATGGTGTGTGTACATTAGTAACCCTGCCATCACAGCAAGGACACAACATAGATGCTCCTACAGCAGATGCACAGAACTGTAATGGACTAGTTACTTACCTTTTGTAACCCAATATCTGTAAGGAACAGTAGGCAGTAGCAAAGTGCCAAATTTCAATACATACATAGCTTAGGACTAATTAGCCTCCATGGGTGCCATCGATCTGACCAGTGAGTCGGGGCTATCCAGGCGACACCGGAACAACACCAGTGTCGTAGATTGGCATCCGACAAGGGCGTGGGCAAGTTTGGGCCGTACCTACAACGCATACACTGGCAGCTGTTACACAACCATATCGCACTGAGAGTGCGGGTGGTTGGCAAAGATGCATGTGAAGTTGCAAAACATCACTCCCAGAGTCAGGGAGGATGATGACATCTTTGCGTAGTGCCTGTACCTTTTGGATACCCTCTACAGCGGAGCAAACGGGAATGTGTTCTGTGGTTTTGAGGCCTGGATGCAGATGCTTCCTGGGGTGGGGTGGGAGGACAGGGAACATGGTCAGTCCGGGTAGGGGTGTGGGGGTCTGACAACGTGCCTATCTACAGCCAAACATGCTGCGTGGCTGTACATGCTTGCCAATATACATACAGTACTTTCATCAAGATAGGCCTGCAGAGGCTCAGCGTAGCGTTAGTGTAGTTTAAGGACCTCAGTGACAAGTTGGTCCTCACCGCAGCAACGGGGAGATGAAGGGCCATGGTTCCGTCCGCCTACATAAACACAACACTGTCCGTTGCCCACTCATCCAAAAACACGTTTTGAGTAGAGACATCACCAGTGTCTGGCTAGGTGTCCACACCACTCGCATCCCCCAGTCCACCTGTCCTGTGGTCTTGGGACTGACACTCATGTGCCAGTGGGTCTTCATGACACTCCCAATACTCATTAGCACCCATTGTAATGAGGTGTGGCCGGGTCATAGATTTTTAAATTCCCATGCAGCATTAAGAGCGGTGTTCTGCCACACAGTTACCACAGCGGAGCCGTACAGTGTGTGGTATCGGGGCCAGCACCATCCGAGAACGGCGCCACGGCCGACACCTGGGAGATATTTGGCAGTGAGGTTGTGAGTTGAACCAGCGGGGACCAGGATGAACATTCCGATACTGTCTGTCACAGCGGTTCTGAGATGTATGCACCGCCTGCGTCCGTCACTCAGCGAGTGATGGCGTCAGGGGCAAATCAACAGAGGCGCTACTGCCCCCAGACGGGTACGCTGGGACAGAAGCTGACGCTTAGTCCGTGGGCGGGGTGAGGGACATCATGGACATGAGGAAGTGCACTTACTCCTCCTGTGTCACATGCAGGGCTGGGACCGTAGGTCGTGGTGCTGGCTACGACGGCTGCAATTCTGATGGAGCCGTGTGGTCGCTGTCCCCCTAATCCCATGCAGCATTGCACTTGCATCGTGGTGATTTGTTAATGCAATTACATATCTCTGACTTCTTTTATTTACCTGACGAGTTTGGCCTGGAGGACTGATGTACAAATAAGGGGCTCAGATGTCTCCACACCCACACACATGCACTCGTCCTACATCCCAACCATGAGCTATTGTGGTGCTGTGCCAACTGCTGGAGTCTGAGTGGCTTGTGGGACCAATCACACCTGGATTCATATGTCTGGTCCCCGCAATGGGAGCAGCTCTTGTTGTTGTGCCTGACGTGAAAACCGTGGAGACACAGACGGTGAGGGTCAGTCACCAACATGAGTCTTTTTCATTCCTCACAGGCTTTGTAAATTACATCCCTATTGGCACCGTCCTGAGTATGACAATAAAAGCTAAATGGTCAGAAGTGTTTGTACAATGATTTTGGGTACAAAATGTGTAAGCTTACACTTAGACCGGACCTGCGCTGGTGTTGTGAAACAAACAGAGGACCTGACGTGTGCACGCAGAGGTGACATATGACTACTCAGACAACGTCATCACGGCACACACAACGCCAATGACACTTGCAGAGCCAGAGGATTTACACACCAACACACAAGTGTACAGCATAACGGAAATTGCCATGTCCAGGATGACATGTGGGGATATTCTGAGGTGAGTAATACGTTACTGACCTGTTCATCGCATATGCAAACAGCATGCACAATGTCGCACATGGCACACACATGACGTGGTCACACAGGGTCATGCTGTGCGGCTATGACACCTCTGTGACAGTGGGCATGTTGCTGTCATCATGTGCCAGTTCCCTGTACTGAATTGTGGGCCATTCCAGTGTTCATGTGCCTCACAACATGTTGCTGACGTTACTCGGATGGAAATTGTTGAATGCATGTGATGCACATGTGCATCATGATTGATGACATGTTGTGCAAGCTATTCACACATCAACTGAGGCACAGGGTCACAATCCCTGTGCTTCTTCAATGTCTGCCACACCTGGCCCATCCTGATATATGTGTGCCATGCTGATGTATGCATCCACATCGTTGACATGAGTGTAGACTACATCCCTGCTGTGTGATTTCCTGGTGTAACTCTCCCAATGGTGACATGAAGGTGGACAGGGACGCAGCCTACACAATCGTTCACTTGACCATGTCTGACGCACTGTACCCCAATGGTACGTGCGTGTGTACGCCTCGTTTCCCTATTGCATTTCAGCTATACGCGAGCAAAGCGTACCCCAATGGTACGTACGTGTGTACGCCTCGTTTCCCTATTGCATTTCAGCTATACGCGAGCAAAGCGTACCCCAATGGTACGTGCGTGTGTACGCCTCGTTTCCCTATTGCATTTCAGCTATACGCGAGCAAAGCGTACCCCAATGGTACGTGCGTGTGTACGCCTCGTTACACCATTAAATGTGTTGCATTGGCAATGGCAATGTCACTGTACTTGGGTGGGAATTTGAATAAATGCATAGGGAACAACTAGGGGAACAGTGTACTGTTCAAAATGCAACCAGGTTGTCATGGATACAGAGTTTTTTAAAACTCCTACAGGTGTCCTGGAAAAATCAGTTTGGAAAAAGTATAGAATGTTGCGAAAGTTGTTGTTCAGCTCAGGCTCTATTTTCAAACCATGCATATGTGTGTCATGGGCTTATGTGTGATGTGATTGGATGGAACATAGGATGCTAAATATGGTGGCCTATCACACAGTACTCCTTGGACTCACAGACCCTCTGCAGCACAGATATAAGGCAATATGTGGCTGTGGGAGGGCACTTGCCTGCACAATATTGGTGTGGTAACCACAGCTGCTGTCTCTGAATCCTCTGGACCCTGATTAGCTGAGCATGGAGAGGGCACCTGAATTCACTGATGGTCAGAACAAGGCCCTGCTGGATGCCCTCCTGCCAATCTTCAGCAAGCTGTATGGGTGACCAGAGGATCAGGTGAGTGATGTGTGCAATACCTTGGAGTGTGCACCTGTTGTGTGTGTGACATCATAGCCACTGTGTATGTATAGTGGATAGATGCAATGTTGTTGTGAGTGAGTGCCAGGGTGCACAGTGTTGTTACAAGAGAGTTATTTGTTGTAGTGTGGTGTGTGACAGCATGTCACGTGCTGCAGTGCACCCAGTTGTAGCATATATTGTTCAGTGAGTGCCATGCTCAAAGAGTATTTTGCAGCCCTCATGTCATCTGTAGAATTTCTATGTGATGCAATGCAGTTGTGTTTGCACACAGGCCACATACTCCTGGACAATGATGCAAATGTGTGTGGCATACGATGCCCTGTTGTCCTCATGTATTTTGTGCACATATGGGTGTCTTTGGAACATGGACCAGGTATACTGATGTTCTTTTACTTTACATTTGTGACAGGTATCTGCCTATGAGAAGGGTGAAATCTGGGTGGACATCGCCACGGCTGTCAGGAGAGAGGGGGGCCTCGCAGGAGGCTCCGAAACATCAAGAAGAGGTGGCAGGACATCCGGTGCTGGACCCGCCGCATCGCCAGAGTCCAGCTGAAGCTGGAAGCTCCAGGCGGCATGGCGGCAGCCGCCACCTCACCCCCAACATGCTCCGGGTCCTGGAAGTGGTGTTCCCAGACCTCCATAGGCAGTTGCAGGAGGGACAGCAGCACGAAGGGGGTAGGTACATGTCTGTTTGTTGTCATGTGTGTGTGAAATGGTACCTGAAGTGCTCAAAGGCATGGTAACACTCCCATAGTTTGAGTGGTGTGGTCAGACAGGCACTTCATGCATTGGCATTTGAATGTCCCAGTGTCAGCAGCTGCTTCATTACATGCCTTGCCCTACTCCATATTAGAGTTTTGCTTTGGCTAATGCTTGTTTTTGACATGTACTCCTATGGTGCAATGTCTCAGTATGCATCTTCCTTTGCACATCATCATGTTGTAGGGGGGTCTGTGACACCTGTTGGTACCTTAAATGTAGCACCACATGTGCAATGTGTCTGCCCTTCTTCATATTTTGGCACTGTTCTTGAGTCTCAACATGTGTTTCCTGTACAAGTCAGCCTCAGTGGCCTTTGTCCATGGTACACTTTCTAATTATCTTGTGTTAGCTACAGGTGCACAATGTACATGTGCAATATTTTGGCATTATGCATACTCACACTGGGCAGTGCATGTGTGCATATTCTCAAAATCTGTTGCATGTTGTTTGTACATAGTATTGATGGTCTGCCACACAATGTGACTTTGGGTGTAGAAAGCTGTGATGGCAGTGTGAGGTGATGGAACACTTGTTCGGGCAGGACTATTCTAATGCGGCACAGAGTCTAAGCTATTCAAACATGACCAGGTCTTGATTTGGGTGGCAGGGTTGGCTAATGAACTGTGATGCATCATCAGCTATCCTGTTGTCAGGCAGTGGATCATGATTGTGTCCCTCATACAAGTATTTGCCTTGCCTGTACCTTGTCTCCTACCATACATTGAGCATTGTGTCTCTGACATTTGTCCACAAGTAGACTTGTCATTATACAGAGTTCAGTGTCATGTGACTCATGATGCATGCCATGTTGAGAACTGAGGCAAAATGATTTGCAGCTGATATGTCTGATGTGTACAGGTGACTGATATGTTTTAATTCTTTTCCTTGCTCACAGCATCATCATCTGAATCTGGAGGAGACACAGGCGCGGACCAGGCAGAGGGACACACCGACAGTGACACCTACTTTGAGGTGTCAGAGGGAGGCAGTGGCACAGAGTGTGAGGAGAGTCTGCAGGCCGGACGACATGTGACTGACACATCTTACCATGCCGACGACTCCGAGTCAGACTCTCAGGAGGGGGTGGAATATGCAGCAATGGCCACTCCTTCATCTTTGGCTGCCCTCCCCTCCTCCAGTCCCATCTCCACACTCCCAGTCCTTGGTGTGCCTAGGGTCCGTGCTAGCCCCCGTGTCTCCTTTGTTCCCGGCACCGCAGCCCCTGCCCCTGTGTCCCCTGCTGCCCTCAGTGCTGAGACTGTGGACTACTCCGGCAGATTGCAGTAGGTCAGACATCCATGCTGACTGTCCTCCATGGACATACACAACTGATTACACAGGTGGTGTCGTTCATGGAGGGCATGTCATCAGCCATGTCTGATCTGCGTAGGAGTGTGGCTGCCATTGAATCAACACTGACGGCAGCTATGTACACCCAGCAGCATCTGTCCCCCCCCATCCTTCAGAGCCATCCACCTCTGCCTCTCACATACAGCATACACACACATGCCACAGGTCAGACACACCCAGCGCAAACACACAGCGTAAGAAGCTCAAAGCTCCACGCACACAGTCTCAAGGGCAAGTAGGCACACCCACAGGGAGAGGGGAGACACCTCACACACGCATCCACACACCCAGTAGAACAGACTCACAGCCCTGTACCTCCACCCCCAATGTGTCCCCGGGTTCAGGTGGTAGTTTTTCCGCACTGGCTGAGGTGTGCAGCCAGGTTTTTGAATCTACTTTCGGCGATGCCCCAACCAGTGTGGATGAATCCACTTCACCTGCACCCACTCCACCTGTCCTTCCCTCTCCTGTCCATGCGTTGCCGGAGGATTCCACAGATGGTGCCCTCATAGTCACCACAGCGGATTAAACGCCATGTGCAAGCAGGTTTGGGTGAGATAACACCCATGGAAGCACAAACTGTTGCAGAGACTTTATTGGACTGGCCATTGGCCTTTAATGAGCGAGGACTCTCTTTTGCTTTTCTTTTGTGAATCGGCTGAATAAAGCTAATATTTTGCTTTTCAGATTTATAGTTAGTGTGATGATGTCTGTGACTGCTGTGTGCCTGGGAGGTGGTGTGATGTTCACATTTAGGTCTGCTAAAATGTGTCTATCTCCTGAGGGTAATGAGGTTGACAATGGTATGTTTTTGATGTACGAGCTGGGCAGTAGTGGGGGTGTTTGCCACACACAGACACACTCTGATGCTGGGCAGTGGTGGGCAGTGGTGGGGGTGTTAGAGACACACACACACACTCTGATGCTGGGCAGTGGTGGGCACTCCAGATGCTGACCAGTGGTGGGCACTCTGATGCTGGGCAGTGGTGGGCACTCTGATGCTGGCCAGTGGTGGGCAGTGGTGGGCACTCTGATGCTGGCCAGTGGTGGGCACTCTGATACTGGCCAGTGGTGGGCAGTGGTGGGCACTCTGATGCTGGCCAGTGGTGGGCAGTGGTGGGCACTCTGATGCTGGGCAGTGGTGGGCACTCTGATGCTGGCCAGTGGTGGGCAGTGGTGGGCACTCTGATGCTGGGCAGTGGTGGGCACTCTGATGCTGGCCAGTGGTGGGCAGTGGTGGGCACTCTGATGCTGGCCAGTGGTGGGCAGTGGTGGGCACTCTGATGCTGGGCAGTGGTGGGCACTCTGATGCTGGCCAGTGGTGGGCAGTGGTGGGCACTCTGATGCTGGGCAGTGGTGGGCACTCTGATGCTGGCCAGTGGTGGGCAGTGGTGGGCACTCTGATGCTGGCTAGTGGTGGGCAGTGGTGGGCACTCTGATGCTGGCCAGTGGTGGGCACTCTGATGCTGGCCAGTGGTGGGCAGTGGTGGGCACTCTGATGCTGGGCAGTGGTGGGCACTCTGATGCTGGCCAGTGGTGGGCAGTGGTGGGCACTCTGATGCTGGGCAGTGGTGGGCACTCTGATGCTGGGAAGTGGTGGGCACTCTGATGCTGGCCAGTGGTGGGCACTCTGATGCTGGCCAGTGGTGGGCAGTGGAGGGCACTCTGATGCTGGGCAGTGGTGGGCACTCTGATGCTGGGAAGTGGTGGACACTCTGATGCTGGCCAGTGGTGGGCAGTGGTGGGCACTCTGATGCTGGGCAGTGGTGGGCACTCTGATGCTGGCCAGTGGTGGGCAGTGGTGGGCACTCTGGTGCTGGGCAGTGGTGGGCAGTGGTGGATGTGTTTACTATACACCAGTTAGACTTACGTTGACATAGCAGACGTATGTCCCACACGTCTATTGCACTGGTGATGTGCGGTGACGTTCCGTACCCCGTGGTCGATGACGTAGGTGCGCCCTGTCACCGTATTACTGTACTGATGTGCGGTGACGTTCCGTACCCCGTGGTCGATGACGTAGGTGCGGCCTGTCACCGTATTACACTAGTGATGTGCGGTGATGTTCCGTACCCCGTGGTCGATGACGTAGGTGCGCCCTGTCACCGTATTACTATACTGATGTGCGGTGACGTTTCGTACCCCGTGCTCAATGACGTAGGTGCGACCTGTCACCGTATTACACTACTGATGTGCGGTGACGTTCCGTACCCCGTGGTCGATGACGTAGGTGCGGCCTGTCACCGTATTACTGTACTGATGTGCGGTGACGTTCCGTGCCCCGTGGTCAATGACGTAGGTGCGGCCTGTTACCGTATTACACTAGTGATGTGCGGTGACGTTCCGTACCCCGTGGTCGATGACGTAGGTGCGGCCTGTCACCGTATTACACTAGTGATGTGCGGTGACGTTCCGTACCCCGTGGTCGATGACGTAGGTGCGGCCTGTCACCGTATTACACTAGTGATGTGCGGTGACGTTCCGTACCCCGTGGTCGATGACGTAGGTAAGCCCTGTCACCGTATTACTCTACTGATGTGCGGTGACGTTCCGTACCCCGTGCTCGATGACGTAGGTGCGGCCTGTCACCGTATTACACTAGTGATGTGCGGTGACGTTCCGTACCCCGTGGTCGATGACGTAGGTGCGCCCTGTCACCGTATTACTCTACTGATGTGCGGTGACGTTCCGTACCCCGTGGTCGATGACGTTGGTGCGCCCTGTCACCGTATTACTCTACTGATGTGCGGTGACGTTCCGTACCCCGTGGTCGATGACGTAGGTGGGCCCGCCCACGTATTAGTCTACTGTTGTGCGGTGACGTACCGTACCCCGTGATCGATGACGAAGATACGGCCTCTTTCCGTATTACACTGGTGATGTGCGGGAGTGTGTGGCGCTACATACCCAGACATTACAATCGTGCAATGGCGATGTGCCCGTCTGGCAACACGTACAGGTATGTTGGACTTCGTTGTGCTCACCTTCTGCGCCGTCGTCGGTTTCTAAGTACGAGGTGGTGGCCGTACAGGATAGGGATGAGACGGACGATGGCGTTCATGTCCTGCTTGTCGTGTACCGGGTGCGGGTCTTGCCGGAGTGTGGTTTTACGGTAGTTTAGAGCTCTCGTAGAAAAAGAGCTGTACGGAGTGTGTTCAACACGGATCGTACTTCCTGGTTCAGAAGGCGCGGTCTATTTACGTACGGACGCTGCGTGGTGCGTCAGCCGACTGCAATTCGTATGGACTTTCGATTTGTACGGGCTTTTTTACGAGTCGTACGGAGTGAGGCTTTAGATTGTGATCGTACTTGCTGATTCGTACGGGGACGCCTACAGGTACGATTCGTATGGGGAAAAACGCTCCGAACAGCAATTCGGAGCGCTTTTTACCGGATTGGAATCGACGCCAAGGTGTTGAAAAAGTGAAAGAGGAACCTCTGGTTATTCTAGTTAATGGCGTTCCTACAAAGAGTAAGAAAATCTGGCAAGAATTAGTGGATGTTAGGAAAGTCAAAAAGGCAACGTTGTATTTGGTAAAAAACAATCAGTACTACAAAAATGAATATGTAGGGGAAGATGAAACAACTGTAGAAGAGAACAGTGATTTCTCAGCTGGGCAAATTGAAAAAGTAGATGTGTCTAGAAGTGAAGAAATTTATGAACATTATAGTGTTCATCCTCTGCATTCCAAAGAAGTAATGGGGAATGCTATTGAGTTGTTCCAAATGAAAGAAGCAAAAGGAAGTCCAATTAGTGTATGGGAAGAAAGCTTGGAAGCTCGTTCTTTTCCTCAGTTATTTCCAACAGGTCAAGGAGGTCGATATGATGACCGATCTGTTCAAATTCCTGCATCTGAATACCGGACTTTAAGATTATATGCAGAAGATCCAAGGTGTCGCCAATGTATTCCATATTTGTTTCATCTTCTGTTTGAGAGTGACTTGTCTGGTCTTTCTTATGCAGTGAACCATATACTGAAAAGTGGAGTACATCTGCAAAATGTTTCGGCAAGGGACTTTATGGATAAAGTCCAACAGCAAGACACTATTTTGGAGTCTCAGCTAATTAATCTCATGGCATGTGAGCGTGGTACCAAAGAGTATTGGTACCGTCGTCATGGGGAACTAAAATGTATGCTAAGAAACTTAGGAACTCCTACATGGTTCCTTACTCTTAGCTGTGCTGAGTATGCTTGGGAAGACTTACTTCAATTTCTTCGAGAGGCAAATACAAACATAGAACATATAGAATACAAGACACCTGGAGTACTGTGCTCTTTGGATCCAGTTAATGTATGCAGGTATTTCAATCATAGATTTAAAGCTATGATGTCTTTTATCACAAACAAACAAAAATCCTCCTCTTGGCCAGGTTCTGGATTTCTTCTGGAGAAAGAAGTATCAAGCAAGAGGTGCTCCTCACATACATATGCTGCTATGGATCAAAGATGCTCCCAAATTTGGAACAGATTCGGATGACACAGTGATGAGTTTTATTAAACAGTATTCTACATGTGTTGTTCCGAAAAGTACAAAGGAAAACAATTTAAGACATCAAGTCTTACGGTTTCAAACCCATCGTTGTGGAAAATACTGTCGTCGAAAGTTCAAATCCAAGGACAAGTTCTACACAAAATGTCGTTTTGCATTTCCACGTCCAGTAACATCGAAAGGAAGAGTGAACAATTTTATGTCATCTTTACGACATACTGTGACAAGAAAATCACCAAAAAATACATACAACTTAAAGAGAAATGAAGAATCAAAATACATAAATGACTATAACTCAGTCATTTTTTCCATGTGGAATGCCAACATGGATATTCAATATGTTGCTGACAACTCTAATGCTGTGGCTCGATATGTAACGTCTTACATAACAAAATCAGAAAAGACAGAACTAAAGGAAATGTGGGAAGAAATTTCTCATGAAAAGAGCCTAAGTAAGAAATTATACAGTTACAGTCTGAAGATGTTGTCGCATCGAGATATTGGAGCATACGAATGTTCAGATCGGTTATCATCAGCAAGTCTATATACCAAATCTATAACAATCGTGTGGGTGAGTCTAGGTCTTGCTGCAACACGAAACAGAGTTTTGAAATCTGTACAAGAAATTGAGTATTTGGCAGAGAAAGAACCAAACAGTACAGATATTTTGAAGACAAACATGTTGGATACATACTATCCAAATAGAAGTACTCATCTTGACAATGTTTGTCTCTATGAAGTACTGCAAAGCTATACTTTTAAGACAAATATTACAGAAGATATCAATAAAGGAGTATATGCTGTAATTGGATGCGAAGGATGTCTGGTGAAACAAAGAAAATGACATTTGATTAATCATCGAAAATTGAGTTGCGGATCTCCTGACAAAAGGGAATTTTACTATTTAGCTCTTTTGCAACTCTTTAAGCCATGGCGTACAGAAGAGGAACTACTTGGAGATTTTCTCAGTTATGAAGATTCTTTCAATGCAAGCAAAAATACTATAGAATGTCCTGCTTTTATAATTATCTGAAAATGTTGATGACGAAATACAGCAAGAAGCTACAATTGCAGCAGAGATTGCTAGAGACAGTTCTCAAGACAGTCAGAGTTCTGCTTCGTTGAGTCAGGGTCCACTCGGAGGACCAATTATCCAAAAGGAAGCTGCCACTGCCATGGATGAGGTGGAAAGAGCAATGGAACAAGCTCAGGAGGGTGTAGTAAACTTAGAAGAATTGGAAAAACAACTAAACGTTGAGCAGAAACAAATATATGACAAAGTCATAGAACAGATTGAGCATGGTTTATGTCATGAGAAAAAAGAGTGCTCATGTACGTCATTTAAACCTGTCCGACTGTACGTGAGTGGAGAAGCAGGAACTGGAAAAAGTTTTCTAATTAAAGGAATTTCAACTCATCTACAGAGAAGAACTGAGTCATCACTCTCTTGTGTTGTTACCACTCCAACTGGGTTGGCAGCACATAACATTAAATGGATTACTTTACATCGTTTATTGATGCTGCCAATAGAGCATGATAATAAATTACAATACCACAAGCTATCTGGAGAAGCTTGTTGTGAAGTTTCCAGAGTCCTGAAGAAAATTAAACTTCTTATCATTGATGAGGTAAGCATGGTATCAAATGTAATGCTTGCTTTTGTGCATTTAAGAATGGAACAAATTCTTAAAACAGAGTATGATGTGTTATTTGGAGGCAAACACATCATTGTTTTCGGAGATCTACTGCAGCTAACTCCTGTGAAAGGACAACCAGTGTTTAAAATGCTTACGCATGAAAATACCAGAAAGTGCCTAGGGAGCATTGGAAATGTTAATATATGGTTATATTTTAAATATGCAGAACTGCTTCAAAATATGCGACAGGCAAAGGATCAAGATTATAAAAATATTCTTCAAGATATCAGAATTGGAAAAGTAAGTGAACATGGCAAAGAAGCTTTACAGGCACGATTACTTTCAAATTTGTTTCCAAATGAAAATATTCTCCCAGACAATATTTATAGGAAAATTGCTGAAAACAAATCTGTGATATGCTTGATGCCAACTCTGCAAGAATGTTCAATCATCAACAACAAAATGTTAAAGTTAGAAAATCAAGAGATTGTAAAACTGGAAGCTATTGATAAGATAGAGCATGAAGGAGCTACTATTATGTTGTCAGAAAAGTTGAAATCAAAATTGGATTATTTAGAGAAGACAAAATCTAAAACTGCTGGTTTTGAAAAGAGTCTATATGCATGTTTAAATTGTCGGATAATTTTACGATGGAATTTAGATGTGGAAAGAGGTTTGGTAAAGGGAGCAATGGGTCATGTTGTTGATTTTGTGAATTACTGAAATAGAGATGAAATTGAATTTTTGAAAATAAAATTTGATGGAATTGAAGAAGTACAACAATTGAGTCGTTGTTCTGCTCGGTTTTTGCTTGTGAAAGATTTATATGTCCGCCGCAAACAGTTTCCTGCTTGTTTGGCATATGCGGTGACTATTCATAAATCTCAAGGTTTAAGTGTAGATAGTGCTTTGGTGAATATTGGAAGTTCTGTGTTCAAGGAGGGCATGGCTTTATCTCGAGTCAGAACTTTATCTGGATTATACTTGATTGATTTTGATGAGACAAAGATTAGTGCGGATCTAAATTGTGTAAAAGAATATAATAGGTTAAGAAGAGAATATGCTCCAAATTTACCTCAATATCCTTTATTTGAAAAGCCTGTGGTAGGCCGAAAAAGAAGAAATGAGAAAAATTGTAGCGAGGTTGTAGCAAAAATAAAAAACTAGATGAACCAGTAATTGTAAGCAGAAAGGAAAGGGATTCTGTTGAAGATGTTGTTGGATTTCAGTTTGAAAACAGTTCTGGTGTCAACTGCTATGTTAATGTAGTGGTTAATGTTGTTTTTTTTCTCCAAACTTTACAAGAGCAGATTGTTGAAAATCGGGATCAAAGATTTTGTTGTTTGTTGAATACTGTGTTTGAGAAATGTAGCAGTGATAAAACAAAAATAGAAATTGTTTCTGATATTCGAACTATTTTAGACATATGCTCTGGTGTAAATCAATTTTCACAGAATATTCAGCAAGATTGTCAGGCATTTCTAATGTATATGCTTGTTGTAGTGTAAGATGAAGGTGTAGATGTTGAAAATCTTTTTGGCCTTTCTTATAAATGGCAGCATGACTGCGACAATTGTTCCTTTTCAAGTAGTACTACAATAGACACTGAAAGATTTATATATTTGACTTTACCAGACTGCAAATCAGTGTATTTTAATAATCTCATTAGAGAAGCAAATCAAAACATGGTCTGTACCCAATGTAACTCTGCAATGCTATCAACAATATTTATACAAAGATATGGACAGTATGTAATTTTAATGTTTCAACGATGTAGACCTGATGGAACTAAATTGACAACTTTAATTAAAAATGTTGTGGCTTCTCTATTATCAATTTCAGGAAGAACCTTTGTAACTGCAGCAATTATTTTCCATGATGGTCCTTCTACAACATCAGGACATTAAACAGCTTATTTAAAACGTCAAAAAGGCTGGACTTATTGTAACGATACTCAATTGACTTTCAAAAAACGTTTGCCTTTTGACTTACAAAATTCTTACCTGGTGTTCTTACAACCCAAATTTTAGGAAATGTAATTGGCATAGGAAGATTAGAGCAGTTAATAAAAGTTAGTCTGCTGTTCAAAATTACTTTGTGAGTGAGAGTGATCAAGATAATAAAAAACTTGTAGTTCTCATAGAGGTAGTGTAAGTGTATCACATAGTGAGTGATATCAGTATTATAGGAAATGTTGATCATGAGTGAGCCAGAGGTGGAAATATAACTATTGTTAGATGATCGAATAGTTGTTGGAG
The DNA here is from genome assembly GCF_964261635.1 of Lissotriton helveticus. NCBI lineage: Eukaryota > Metazoa > Chordata > Amphibia > Caudata > Salamandridae > Lissotriton > Lissotriton helveticus. The sequence goes on along the minus strand of NC_136061.1, from coordinate 1,512,144,559 downwards.
CTTTTCATTCAGAAAGTCGGGTAAATGGAAGTTTAAAAGTACTATTAAGGAGGGGCGTGGCCGAGGCGGCTACCATGGCGGACGTGGCTTGAATGAGCTCCGTCCCGCCGCCTTAATATCCTTCACTTCTTTCCTGCATCGCCCTGACCTGCGGACTTCCAGCCTCAACCCTCCTTGGCCGCTGCATGAGAGTGAGCTCCGGTGGCGATTTGGGCGACCACAGACCTATAATACGGGCGAAACACAACCCGGAGCGGTGGGGCCTTCTTCGCGCGCTGGAGCCGGGCCCTCGAGTTCGGCGGGGTCCGGCCGGAAGTGCGACGGCGCTGGGGGCCACCCTGCGACTTGGACCGGCCATCGCGACCGAGCCTGGGGCGGATGCACCCTGGGGCGCGGGGTCCCCCCGGCCCGGCGCTTCACCCCTGGTAGTGGAGGACATCATCCGGTAACAGAGCTGCGGGTGGGCGCTGCAGCGAAGCGGACCCTGTCTCAGTGCGACCTGCGCCATACGCCGGAGCTGGGCCCCCGAGTCCTGCGGGAGCCCGACTGGTGGAGGCGCTGCTGATCCTGGCTTAGCCCCCGGTGGCTCACAGGGACACCGAGGACGGCGGAGGAGCCCGGGGGCTGGCCTGCCTGCTGATTCGCCGAAATAACGGGGTGAGCTGCTGCTGGGCACTGGGCAGTTGTGCAGAGGGGGGGACCTCCCTTGACAACAAAGGGCTCCCACTCGGCGGTCAGTTCGGACCGCGAGGGGGCCCAGACCCTTGGGGCCCGCTGGGCTCAGATCGGACCCTTCCCCCCCTCTGTCTGTGGCACCGCTCGACTTGAGGGACTCTCCCCCCTTCTATTGCCGGCCATTACGTGCCTGACTGCGGCAGCACCAGAAGGGGAGCTCGTGGGGCTCTTGTGCAATACCCCCAACGCCCGGATCTCTCTGCTGCTGTCATACACGAGGACTATAGTCCATCTAAGCCGAGGCTCGGAGGGTGTGTGTGTGAGGGGGGCCCTTTGCTGAGACACTTTTCGCCCGGTGCGTCCTGCCACTGCTACACATTGGGCCCCGCCGCTGCGCCTGGTGACCTGGAAGAGGTGCTACACACCGGGGCGCTATACCGTCTCCCGGAGGCTTTACATCAAAGGTGGGCAGATACACACGGCTATTGGGACACTGTGCCTCAGACTATTCTCCACAATGACGCGGGGCGGCAATAGTGGAGGCGCCACGAAACAGGGCCCCATAGATAAATTCACGGGACCGAGTGGTGGGGCCGGAGCGTCTGGTGGCCCCCCGGGACCGGTGACTGCCCCGGACAACGCGGCTCTCCTGGCGGCCATAACACAGTCACGGGATACACTGGACGCAAAAATAGGGGCAGTTGGGGCCGATGTCACGCTGCTCCGTCAGGATCTACGCAACGCAGTGGCCCGAATAACTGAAACTGAAGCTAAAATCACAGATGTGGAGGACGATGTGGTGGTCCTAAAGAGGAAAGTGGCGGCTATGGAGGGGATACAGAAGGGAATGGCGCGCCGGATCGAAGATGCTGAAGGACGGGCGCGAAGAAACAATCTGCGATTCGTGGGCTTTCCGGAGGACTGCGAGAAGGGCAACATGGAGGCCTTCCTCGCCCAGTGGCTAGAGGGATGGCTCCCTCCGGACTCTTTGTCGAGGTGTTTCGTTATTGAGCGGGCTCATTGCGCTCTTCTCCCGAAGCCTCCGACGGGAGCTCGCCCCCGTCCGGTCATTGCCAAACTCCTGAACTATCATGACCGTGACGTCATATTGAGACAGGCGAGGGACAAGGAGCCGGTGATGTACGACAACCACAAAATATTGATTTTCCCCGATTATACTAAATTGGTGCAGCAACAGCGCCAATCCTTTACTGCGGCTAAGGCACGGCTGAGAGAACTGAAAATTCAATATGCTTTGCTCTACCCGGCCCGCCTGAGAGTGGTGTTCCAGTCTAAGACACAGTTCTTCAACACCCCGGAGGAGGTCTTTGAATGGACTGACGAGACAGTGAGGGTCAAGGTTCATACCCCTCCGAGACGAGACTCTGACTCCTCCACGGCGACCGGTCCCCCGAGGACCCCCAGGAGATCACGCAGTAGGAGCAACTGGAGGGCACGCTCACAGAGAAACCGCCCGCCCAGGGATGGAGTGACGGGGGGCAATGCTGCAGACGAGGCTCCGGCGCCGGGGCCCTGACCATACATACTGCCCTGGCTCCACTAAATGTCTCCCTAGATGGCTGCACCGCTCTCTGGCTCCTGCCGATCGTGCAATTTGACCGTGGGGACTGGCGACACGCTTCGTGACTCATGCCAACAATATGAGAATATAACGCAGGTTAGGGGATGCTCGTAAGTGGGCGGGCGTCACTCTGAACAGTAGAGTAGCTAGTTGGGTTAAGGGTTAGTTGGGATTGGGTGGATAGTTGGTTGGGATCCATTGGCATAGTGGGACATTGGCCTCCCGTTGGGGGCTTGTGACTATCTATACCGCGACAGGTACTTCAATGTTACTGAGGTATGGGGTGGGAAGGTGGGGGGACAGTTGTGGGCAGCATAGAAGATGGGGGAGGGGGGATGTTAGTGGGGGTTTGTGGGTTTGCGGGGTGGGTGGGTGGGTGCTCCGGGGGGGGTGGGGAGGGGGGACATGTTTAACTGCACTGTGCTTTCCTGGATCCTGTTAATACGAGATGGATGTGTGTGGCCTTTACCGTCTGAATTACCTGACTTCTTATCCCTAGATGGCGGCTGAAACTCCCGACATGAGCCAACAAAGGGCTTTGTTGCGTGTTGTGAGCTGGAATGTGCGGGGAATGTTAGATAGAATTAAAAGGGGGGCGGTCCTACGCCAAGGGAAGAGGGACAAGGCCGATGTCTTGCTTTTACAGGAGACCCACCTCATGGGCTCCAAGACCCTTAGCCTTCAGAGATATGGCTACCACCAAGTGTTTCATGCGGGATTTGTGAGAGGCTCCCGGGGGGTGGCTATACTAGTGCATCGCAGGCTGTCCTACACCCATGAAACTCTGTGGGCTGACCCCCAGGGCAGATATGTCTTTATCCAGGGCACGATAGGGACGGAACGAATCGTCTTTGGGAGTATATATGCTCCTCCCCCGCTGCAATGTGCCCTTATAGAAAAGTTGTTCGGAGTGTGGGCTGAGATCCCGAATGTTCTGGCAGTCATTGGCGGGGACTGGAATAATGTGATGAATGTTCGAGTGGACTGACACAGGTTAGGAGGGGAGGTGGTATCGGACACTCCTACTAAACTGGATGGTATGGTAAGAGGCATGGGGTGGGTTGATACGTGGCGCCATCAGCATGCTCAACACCGCGAATACACCTATGTCTCACCAGTGCACAAGTCCTTTTCTAGGATCGATTACCTGTTTGTTCCCCTGGCCTGGGTCGGGAGGGTCGATAACACGCAAATCTTACCACGGGGCCTATCAGATCACTCCCCAGTTTTACTAGACCTTTCCCTAGACAGGCGGCAGCAGCCGTTCAGGTGGCGACTTTCCACGTGGCACCTGCAGCGAGAACCCTATAGGTCTCATATGAGAGAGGCAATTGCTCACTATTGGAGCGAAAATTATCACCCCGATATGGATGCCGTGACCCTTTGGGAGGCCTTGAAGCCCACGCTGCGCGGTGTGGACATTGCTTGGTGTGCGGCTCCCCGCAGGCAGCGTGGGGAGGACTTGGCTCTAGCGGCCGAGCATGTTAGGGACCAAGAACATAGATGCAGTGCTGGTGGGAGTGAAGAAGAAGTGAGACGCCTTCTATTGTTGCAACAGTCCTATGCCTCCCTGCAATTGGACGAGGCTCGTCAGTTATGGTTGGCGACTCAGAGTCGGATATACCAGTGGGGAGATAAATCCAGCTCAATGCTCTATAGATTATGTCAAAGCACTTTTCACGCGCAGTCTCTGCCTTGTCTACGAGACGAAACGGGTGAGCCCATGACAGCCCCGTCGGCCCTGGCGGCCACATTTGCGCGTTATTATGGGACCCAATACGCCCCTCGGGAACTCCTTTCGCCGAGCGACGTGGATAAGTTCCTGGCCGATCTCCCGCCGCGATCGCTCTCGGACGAGGAGCGAGATGCCCTCGACCTCCCCTTATCGGCGGAGGAGCTGGGTACGGCCCTCGGAGAATTAAATACGGGCAAGGCCCCCGGGCCCAACGGATTTCCCTGTGAATTTTTTAAGACATTTCACCTTCAACTGGGCTCCCACTATGGTAGAGCGCTGGAAGAAGCCAGAGATTGTGGTCGGCTTCCGAGGGACTGGCGTCATGCCGAAATAGTGGTCTTCTGCAAGCCAGGGAGACCTCCGGACCGACCTGAATCCTATCGACCGATATCGTTATTAAATACCGAAGCAAAAATTCTAGCAAAGGCGTTAGCTAATCGCCTCCTCCCGTACATCACGGCGCTCGTGCACCCAGATCAGGCTGGTTTTATGCCTCACAGGGCGACACGCCACAATATTCGACGTGCGCAGGTAGTACTGGAGGCGGTCTGGACAGCGGGGATACCAGCGGCCCTTTTACTGGCCGACATAGACAGGGCCTTCGACTCAGTGAGCTGGGTTTACCTCCGTGCACTTCTGTCCCGATTGAATCTAGGGCCCCGCTTCCTATCCTATGTTCATCTGTTGTACACGGATCACACGGCGTCAGTGAGAGTGGCTGGGGCGGTGTCGGCTCCGTTTGCCATAGGTAGAGGCACCAGACAAGGTTGCCCCCTTTCACCATATCTCTTTGCCCTGGCCATGGAGCCCATGGCGGCGTGGGTCCGCATAGACGCACAGATGCGGGCGTGGAGTGGACTGGGGAACCTTCCGACAGGCTTGCACTATACGCCGATGATGTCCTCTTTTTTCTCACAGACCTCAACAGGTCTGGACCACGAGTCCTTGAAATCATGCGTGTCTTCGGAGAGGTGTCGGGCCTCCACCTGAATTTGCGCAAATCACAGCTGTGGGTGCTTGGGGAGCGCCGAGACTTAGGGCCCTGGGCCGGGGCGCTGCAGGAAGCGAGAGGCGAACTTATGTACCTGGGGATCTTTCTAACAGACATTCCGGGGGTCGCCTGGGCTCGCAATGTCGTGCCGGTATGGGAGCGTGTCCGATCTGACATGACTACGTGGTCCCGCATGCCCCTGAACATCTATGGTCGCTCGGCCATCTTTAAAATGGTGGCCCTTCCGCGCCTTTTATATCAGTTACAAAATCATCCGTACCCTATACCACCGCGGTGGTTCAGACTGGTGAACTCGACACTTGGTACTTTCCTCTGGACGGGAGGGGCGGCGAGAGTGGCGATCCGCACATGCTTTTTGTCCACGTATTGCGGTGGGCTAGCGACTTCGGATGTCCTGTCCTACTACCAGGCTTCCCACCTCTTGGTGCTAAATGAATGGTGGTATGGGGAGCGGAGTGACCCTACCTATGCCCTAGAGCGCTTCCTGATGGATCCCGACACGCTGCATACGATACTATATTCAGCGGTTAAAAGGAGGGGGCTCCCGGCCGTCACGCAAACTGTATTCCGCATATGGCGCGGCGCGCTTCGTAGAATGGGGTGGTGGAACAGACTGACAAGGGAGACTCCGTTGTGGCAGAACGGGCAGCTGCCGGAGTTGCTGTCTTTGCAGGGCTTCCGTGGCTGGGATGCGATCGGTATCTCTGCCGTGGGTCATGTGGTCCGGGGAACAACTCTTAAGTCGTTCCAGGAATTACGCCAGGAATACGACATGCCTCAGACCCAATTCTTTAAATATCTGCAGTTTCGTCACGCCATTGCCCCTGCCTTGCGGGGTCTGGACTCGTTGCCCGAGTTCAGCCCCCTGGAGGCAAAGGTCTTCATGGGAGAATTAGAATCCAAAAAAATCTCGTCTATATATCAAACGTTAGTTTCCCATTGCTCGACCTCCCTAGACTCTCTGCGGACCAAGTGGGAAAGTGATCTGGGAGCATTAGAGGAGGAGGACTGGAGGGAGGCACTGGAGGCTCCAAGAGGTGCGGCCATTGCAGTCAGGCTACGATTTATACAGTTTAAATACTTGCACAGAGCATACTATACTAGGGAACGGCTCTGGAAGGCGGGCTTGATTGCGTCCCCCGTTTGCTTGAGGTGTGGTAAAGAGGCAGGTACGTTCCTACATACTGTCTGGGCGTGTGATGGCCTGCGGAAGTTTTGGACGGGTGTGTGGAATTGTTTGTCAGAGGTACTGGGCTGGGACCTTCCTCGCACACCAAAGTTGGGCCTTCTTCATGTCCTGGAACAGGTGGGAGGGAATGTTTATAAACGCCACTTACTGTTGTTGGGTCTTGTGGTGGCCAAGAGGGATGTGGCCCGTGCCTGGAAGGATCCCATAGCTCCCCTGTTGGGTGTGTGGAAGAAGGGGCTGGACTATTCTATGGGCCTGGACACTTGGTACTTTCCTCTGGGCGGGAGGGGCGGCGAGAGTGGCGATCCGCACATGCTTTTTGTCCACGTATTGCGGTGGGCTAGCGACTTCGGATGTCCTGTCCTACTACCAGGCTTCCCACCTCTTGGTGCTAAATGAATGGTGGTATGGGGAGCGGAGTGACCCTACCTACGCCCTAGAGCGCTTCCTGATGGATCCCGACACGCTGCATACGATACTATATTCAGCGGTTAAAAGGAGGGGGCTCCCGGCCGTCACGCAAACTGTATTCCGCATATGGCGCGGCACGCTTCGTAGAATGGGGTGGTGGAACAGACTGACAAGGGAGACTCCGTTGTGGCAGAACGGGCAGCTGCCGGAGTTGCTGTCTTTGCAGGGCTTCCGTGGCTGGGATGCGATCGGTATCTCTGCCGTGGGTCATGTGGTCCGGGGAACGACTCTTAAGTCGTTCCAGGAATTACGCCAGGAATACGACATGCCTCAGACCCAATTCTTTAAATATCTGCAGTTTCGTCACGCCATTGCCCCTGCCTTGCGGGGTCTGGACTCGTTGCCCGAGTTCAGCCCCCTGGAGGCAAAGGTCTTCATGGGAGAATTAGAATCTAAAAAAATCTCGTCTATATATCAAACGTTAGTTTCCCATTGCTCGACCTCCCTAGACTCTCTGCGGACCAAGTGGGAAAGTGATCTGGGAGCATTAGAGGAGGAGGACTGGAGGGAGGCACTGGAGGCTCCAAGAGGTGCGGCCATTGCAGTCAGGCTACGATTTATACAGTTTAAATACTTGCACAGAGCATACTATACTAGGGAACGGCTCCGGAAGGCGGGCTTGATTGCGTCCCCCGTTTGCTTGAGGTGTGGTAAAGAGGCAGGTACGTTCCTACATACTGTCTGGGCGTGTGATGGCCTGCGGAAGTTTTGGACGGGTGTGTGGAATTGTTTGTCAGAGGTACTGGGCTGGGACCTTCCTCGCACACCAAAGTTGGGCCTTCTTCATGTCCTGGAACAGGTGGGAGGGAATGTTTATAAACGCCACTTACTGTTGTTGGGTCTTGTGGTGGCCAAGAGGGATGTGGCCCGTGCCTGGAAGGATCCCATAGCTCCCCTGTTGGGTGTGTGGAAGAAGGGGCTGGACTATTCTATGGGCCTGGAACGCCCGATATTTGAGGCCAGGGGTTGCCCCAGGAAACACTATAAAATTTGGAAAAGGTGGGCTGAGTACAGGGGGCTCTGGCTGGAGCCGCCAGCAAGTGATGAACCGGGGGAAAGACACTTGGACAATGCACCCGGGTGAGGAGGGTTCCACACTTCATCTACTGTATTGTATTTTATATATGGACTGATTGGACGCTGTGCAGGGGGTGGGCTGGGGGGTCTTCGGGTGGGAAACTAGGGGGGGGGCTGGGGGGAGGGCTTTAGGGTTAGAGTTTGTGTTTAAATGGCTGTTTGAATTGTCTCACAATGTGATTTTTGCCTTCATGCTCGCAGCCTCCCCGGACTCGGGACGCTGTATGTTTTATGTAACTCTTCAACAGCACAATAAAATCTTGTTCTGAAAAAAAAAAAAGTACTATTAAGTAATTTCCAAAAAAAGGACTTTTCATATACTATTTGGCCTTGTGGAAAAGTAAGTGAATCAAAAATGCGTATTTTGGGTTAATGTTGTTAATTTATATTTCTATATTACTTTACTTTGAGAGTATAATGACATACTAATGTTTTATTAATTTGTGATTGCTGATATGTACGTTAGAAATTGTAGTTTGGAAGAAAACATTTAAGATATGTTTTTTTCAAAGTTTTACATTATTTATTGAAACGTTGTATGGGTTTTTTAAACACAATCTTTTTTCCCCGCTGTCATATGATGAGTAGTATTGAACTCACTTTTTTTAGTGAAATTCAATATATTCTGAGAACAGCAAAAATAAACCATATAACATGTTGTACAAGTTATTTTGTATTTTGTATTGTGAAATATATATTATACTCCCCTTGTCTCACGCTCACTCACCTTTATCCACCCTCTATCACCCCTCTTTACTCACCCTCACTGCCCTTCTCTCACCCTCCTTCACCCCGTTCCCTTACTCCCTTCCCTCACTACCCCTCATTCCCCATTCCTTCACTCCCCTTCCCCTCTCTCCCCTCCACCACTTTCCAGCTCTCAGCCCATCTGCTTCACTCCCCTTCCCCTTCTTTCCTTCCTTTGCTCCCTCAGTAATTCCCCTTCCCTCACTAACCTTACTCCACTTTACTCACTCCTTCTCTCACTCCCTCTGTCCTCTCACATCGTCACTCCTCTTCCCTCACTCCCTCTCTCTTACCCTCACTCCCTCCATCCCCTCACTTTGTCACTCCCCCTTCCCTCATACTCACTCCCTTTAACTCAGCAACACTCCCTCACTTACCTTTCTTTGCTCCCTCACTTAGTCCCCTTCTCTCACTCCTTCCTTCACTACCTCTATGTCCTCACTCCCTCACTCCCCTTGTCTTACGCTCACTCGCCTTTATCCACTCTCTATCACCCCTCTTTCCTCAACCTCACTGCCCTTCTCTCACCCTCCCTCCCCCCCGTTCCCTTACTCCACTTCCCTCACTTATCCTCATTCCCCATCCATAACTCCCCTTCCCCTCACTCTCCTCCCGCACTCACCTTTTCCCAGTCCCTCTGCTTTACTCCCCTTCCCCTTCTTTCCTTCCTTTGCTCCCTCAGTAATTCCCCTTCCCTCACTCACCTTACTCCACTTTACTCACTCCTTCTCTCACTCCCTCTGTCCTCTCACTTCCTCTCTCCTCTTCCCTCACTCCCTTTCTGTTACCCTCACTCCCTCTGTCCCATCAATCTCTCATGCCCCTTCACTCACCCTCACTCACCTTCCATCCCTCATTGTCTTGAATTCACCCTCACTCACTCCCCCTTCCCTCTCTCTCACTCCCCTTTCCTTACTCCCCTTTCCTCATTTAGTTTTGCTAACTCACATTCCTTTAGTATCTTACTCACCTTCACTTCATTTCTCTCTCCTTCTTTTCCTCTCTGTCACTGAATCTATCCGCCTCATTATCCTCTTAGTAATTTGCTCTCCCTCTATTTCTTTTTCCCCCTCTCTGTCCTTCACTGTTCCTTTGTTTCCCTTTCTGTGTCCTTCACTTCTACTTTATCTCTTAGTACACTTTTATGACTTTAAATCTCCTGCCTTGTCTCTTGTACTTTGAAATATATATTATAAAAATTATAACTTTTTTTTCCTCTTCCACCGATATTAAATTTATTAAAAATAGGTAATTAAGTTTACATTACTTATAAGGTAAGTTTGAAAAACAAAATTTAGTTTCTCATCACTCTTTTCCTTAACCTCACTACTGTTCTCTCACCCTCCCTCACCCCGTTCCCTTACTCCGCATCCCTCACTTATTCTCATTCCCCATGTTTACTCCCCTTTCCCTCACTCCCCTACCACACTCACCTTCTTTCAGTCCCCCTGCTTTACTTCCCTTCCCCTCTCTTCCCTTCCTTCGCTCCCTCACTCATTCACCTTCCCTCACTCACCTTATTCCACTTCACTCACTCCTTCTCTCACTCTCTCTGTCCTCTCACTTCCTCACTCCCCTTCCCTCACTCTCTCTCTCTCTTAGCCTCACTCTCTCCGTCCTCTCACTCTCTCACTCCTCTTCTGTCACGCTCACTCCCTATAACTCACCCACACTCCCTCACTTACCTTTCTTTGCTCCCTTACTCAGTCCCTTTCTGTCACTCCTTCCTTCACTCCCTCTATCCCCTCACTCCCTCACTCCCCTTGTCTTACCCTCACTCACTTTTATCCACCCTCTTTCACCCCTCATTACTCACGCTCACTGCCCTTCTCTCACCCTCCCTCACCCCCGTTCCCTTACTCCGGTTCCCTCACTACCCCTCATTCCCTATCCTTCACTCCCCTTCCCTTTACTTTCATCCCCCACTCACCTTCTCTTAGTACCTATGCTTCAGTCCTCTTCCCCTCTATTCCCTTCCTTCGCTCCCTCACTCATTCCCCTTCCCTCACTCACCTTAGTCCACTTCACTCACTCCTTCTCTCACTCCCTCTGTCCTCTCACATCCTCACTCTGCTTCCCTCACTCCCTCTCTCTTAGCCTCACTACCTCCGTCCCCTCACTCTCTCAGTCCCCTTCCCTCATGCTTACTCTCTTTAACTCTCCCACAGTCCCTCACTTACCTTTCTTTGCTCCCTCACTCAGTCCCCTCCTCTCACTCTTTCCTTCACTCCCTCTATCTTCTCACTCCCTCACTCCCCTTCTCTCACGCTCACTTGCCTTTATCCACCCTCTATCACCACTCTTTCCTCAACCTCACTGCTCTTCTCTTACCCTTCCTCACCCCGTTCCATTACTCCGCTTCCCTCACTTATCCTCATTTCCCATGTTCACTCCCCTTCCTCTCACTCCCCTCCCACACTCACCTTCTTTCAGTTCCCCTGCTTCACTTCCCTTCCCCTCTCTTCCCTTCCTTCGCTCCCTCGCTCATTTTCTTTTCCTCTCTCACCGTACTCCACTTCACTCACTCCTTCTCTCACTCCCCGTGTCCTCTCACTTCCTCACTCCTCTTCCCTCACTCCCTCTGTCTTACCCTCACTCCCTCCATCCCCTCACTCTGTGACTCCCCCTTCACTCACCCTCACTCACCTTCCATCCCTCACTATTATCAACTCACCCTCACTCACTCCCCTTCTGTCATTTGTTCCCTCAGTCACTTTCTCCCCTTCATTCAGTCATGTTATTCATTCATTTATGCAGTACACATTCATTGAAAAAAAAGAATGACACAATATATAAGGAATATAGCTCTTTTGGGGGAATTGCAGGTAGTTCTGATAAGAACTTTTTTTTTCTTCTTTTTTAGTTTTTAAATTTTTTTAATACTTTTTCAGAACGATTTTATTTTTTTTTGTATTTTGGCAGGACAAAAACAGAAGCAGGGAATGCAAAACTGCTCAACAGGAGCAAAAAAAAGGAGAAAAATTAGGGATGGATGGAGCAGCGGTGTTCCTCCTTCCTACGAACAATTCTTTCAATGCTCTGCTCCCCGTAGCAGAGCAGTTCATCACACTGTTTGCATTTTATTTTTAAATCTGCAAACACCGGCTGTATGTTCGGGATTAAATGTGCTGCTTCTCTTCCAGAAGGTGTTGCTGCTCCGGTGGAGGTGCTGGCGCCATCTCTTGGGGGATTGCGTGCCAGGTCCCTGGTGCTCTCCCTTGCAAAGTTTTTAGGGTGCCTCCTCTCCACATGCCGGATCAAGGTGGCATTCCCGAAACTGTATTTGCGGGTGGGATCCCCACGTGACAGAGTTGTGTCACAAATCCGGCAGGTCACTTTGGCTGCAGTGCATTTTTTTTCCCCTCTGGGAAAGTGAAGAACTTCCAGATGAAATGTTCTTTGACTTTTCTCTGGGGGGGATCTTCAGGCACAAATTCAATATCAGAGTCTGAGGAGGACTCCCTGTGAGCAGACATCTTTCCAAAAAAAGAGGTGTTATTCAGAACAATGCACAAGAGGTGTTCTCCCAGCAATTGCAAAGAGGTAGTGAGGGAAATATGTGGGGACTTTCTATAGTTGTGAAAAAAACTGTTATTAACCAATCAAAAGTGTTGTTTTAAGGTCACATGGCTCGACGAGCACTTACGCTGCGCGCTCCGGGGCGCTTACGGGGGCGCTTATGCGGCACGTACGTAGGCACTTACGGAGGCGCTTCCGAGGGCGCTTACGCGGCGCGAATGAATGACGTTTTGCTCGATTTTCGAAAATGTGTTTAAAAGTTAAAATACGGTTATTAAAAATCAAAAATACTACTTTTATGAGTATGCCACTGAATGTCTTCCATTATTATTTACTTTAAATACATTGCGCTCACTCTACGTGTATGGCTGCGTTTACGGGTGCGTGCACCCTAAGCGCTCCAGAGTTTAAATATAAAAAAAACAGGAAAAATACATTAAAAAGTTAATATTATAAAAATATAGAATGTTGGAATAATTAGGAAAAATTATAATTCACTAAAAAAAACATAGGTTTCAAACTCGTTATAGTTAGAGCATTTAAAAAACCTTTGAAATTCACTGAAAAAACCATAGGTTTCACACCAGTTATAGTTAGCTGAACATTTTACTCATACAAAACCATTGAAATTCCCACGTTATAGTTAGTTGGACTCACTGTAACTCGCACGCCCGCAATCCACTGCTGATGATGTCACATATTACATCATTCATGACATGGTCAGTGACATCACTGATGACATCACTGATGACATCTCAAATGACATCACTGATGACATCACTGATGGCATCTCAATTGACGACCTGGTCAGGGTGCTTCTACCCTGCCCCCTTTTTGAGTTCTACACATTTGTTTTTCTGCTTTCCTGTACCTCACTCTACCGAGGCACAAGATGGCTGCCCACAATTTCTGTTTTGGAGTGTTGACAGACAGTGGCAGCCAATCAGCATGCAGCTCGTGCACGTAGAGGTATGCGCACGTACGCGTACCGTACGCGTACGTACGCGTACGGTACACGTACAGGTAAGCGTATGGCTAAGTGTACGGTGAGCTCATATAGATATATATGTGTATTTGAAGTTAATTTTCATAAGAACCACTGGAGCAATTTTCACCAAATATAGCAAAGGCACTTCTGCGTACCAGTCCCTACAATTTTGCCAAGTTTGGTGTAATTCCGTTCATCGGTTCGGGCTGTAGCCTTGTCAGAACGTCCTATGGAAATTAACATGGGGAAAACACATTTTGGGACCCCCCTTTTTTCTCAGCCCCCACTTCACGAATCCCTCTGAAACTTTCAGGGAAGGAGCGCAGCAGAGCTGGCCAAAATTTTGGAAAATTACACGCAAATTCCTCAACCGGCGGCAAAGTTATTCCCAATAAAATGTTGCGGATTTCCTATGGTAGCTAGGTCCTAACTATATATACCTACTGGCTATCGCCAGTAGGAAATATATACATACATATATATATATATATATATATATATATATATATATATATATATATATATATATATATATATATATATATATATATATATATGTGTGTGTGTATATATATGTGTGTGTGTATATTACCTACTGGTGGTCAGAATAGAGAAAAACAAACATGCAAAACACAAAAAGGGGGCAGGGTAGACCCCTTAGTCCTGCTCAGGGGGTCCCACAAGGACCCTCAGGGCCAAAAAAGGCATTTTTTCTTTTAAAAAACAGTGAAATGCGCGGTGGATCCATGGATCCTACCGCGAAGTAAAAACAATTATTTAGCCCCCTGGTGGGCCAAGTCCTGGGGCAATGTTTATATTGTTGGCCCCCCAGCCCCGGAGACCGCCATCCCCCCAGGGCTTTTCAAAAATATTTGTGGGGGTTCTCACGCTCCCCCGCAGCCCCAGGAACCACCACCCCCAGGGCTTGTATAGTAATGCGGGGGCTCAAAGGCCCCCCAAGCCCCAGGGATCGCCACCCCCAGGGCTTTAATAAAATATTGGCGGGGGCACATGGCCCCCGCAGCACTGGGGACCACTACCCCCGGGCTTATTTTTATAAAAATGAATTACCTGTGTGGGGGGGCTCGAACCCCCCCACACGCCCCCAGGGATCTCCACCTCCCTGGGGCACTAAGTATGCAAATTTGTGGGTCCGTTATGGACCCCCCAGCCCCGGGGACCACCACCTCCCCGGGGCTGTGCACACTTTGGGAGGGGGGCTGCGTGGCTCCCTTCTGAAGCCCTATGAAGGCCCTGGGGACCGCCACCCCCAAGGCTGGCTCCTACAGTGTCCCGGGGTGCCCACCCCGACATAGCAAACACTGGTTTGGTTTTTGGAAGAGAGAGCAAGGAAACCTGCTCTCTCTCTTCCAAAAACCAAAGCAGATTGTTTTTCCACACAGGAAGCTGCATCTTAGAAACTCCACATGTGGAAAAGCAATGCCGGCTCCCGCAGGAGGCGGGGACCATGGGGAATTCGGGGCTCCCCCCCCCATGCTCCCCAATGAAGTGGGCAGGCTCCGAAGATGGGGTCCCCGGGCCCAATACTATATATATGTGTGTATCCTTATGCATGTCACAAAGTGTTCCCTGTGATTATTTCACATCAAGCAGTGTGTAAGCAGTCAATGTGTGAGTCTCCATCACATTTACTTTAAAAATGTGCACATACTCTGCATGTACTAGGTTAGCATTCTTTTTGTGCAAGTATTATCTTTAAGATTACCAAGAGTTGTATAGGCTACACTCATCATGCATATAAAGTGTGATGTTTGCTCATTCCCCTTTATTAGTAATGATGAAGCATGATTTTTTCGAATAATCATGTTTTATCAAGTCTGCTCATAAGTGTGCTTATAAAAAAACATAATTAACAGTGTGAAAATTAACATGTGAATCTTTGAAAATATAAAATGAAAAATGTGCAAGAAAGACACAACATGTTTAATAAACAGAAGCTGTAATGAATAAACGTGCAGAAAGCTTGGAAAATATGTTTTTGCATGAACATAAATGATACTAGAGAGAATGTTGATAAATGTGCTAAATAAAACTTATAAGTAGAGTTTTCAAAATAATAATAATGAAAATGCTTAGAGTAAAATGTTTCATGATTATGTTTTCTTCTTTATAACAAGAAAGTAATTGATTAGTAATAATTCAATCAATCAATCAATAATTTTATTTGAGTCAGACCTCAACTGAGGTCAACAAATACAGTTGCAAAAAAAAAGAAATAGAGCATGTTAAATTATATTTTTTAAAGCAATTTTAAATAGCTCTTTATAAAAAATTAAACAGGTTAAAATAGTTTATGGTCCACGAGAGCAACATACATTATTTAAAACTGTTAGATTTGTGCTTTTTTTAAAAACAAATAGTTTTAAGAAACTCTTAAAAAAATTAAACAAGTTATAGCATGCAAATTCATTAGGGGGAGACTTACACACCGCGATTAGATCTTGAACTAAAATTGCGCTGTATCTTAAAAGGAAAATAATATTTTAATTTGATTTAATATTCTTTGTCACTTTCATAGCTTATTCTCAGCATCATATGTTTTAAAAAGAGCTTCAGATGCGCTGGGGACCAGACCCTCAAAAGTTCAATAGTGGATTGTGACACCTCAAGGGCTTTTATGAGGTACCTATTGAAGGTGAACCTAGCCAATTCATCTCTAAAAGTCTCCAATTTTAATATATGCCTTTTTGTGCATGGAACTACATGACAGAGATTATAGGCCCACCTGATGATATTGGAGACAACTCGGGCAAAAATGCTTGTTAGAGAGAGCTCGAGGTGTAAAGCTTGTACGGGAACTGATTGGGATACTTGTAACAGTTTCCGAAGAATGATCCCTTCCTTTACTTTTATCGATTGCCATGCTTTAATTTGTGTATACTCTAAGGCATAAGAAAGAATGGGTGGGATTTTTCATGCTGTAAACCTCCAGCAGGGATTTAAAATGTCTATTGCCAGTTGAGCAATAAAATCTCTGTAATGATGCAACATAGGAGTCTGTCTTTCACCCAAGATGTTGGAGATGGGTGGTGTCTTGTAAATTATACATGAAGATACGGCCCCAGTAAACATATTCTTTCACTATCTCAATCGGGTTGCCTCCTAATGACCATGTAAAAGGCAGAGATTTCTTTCTTCCACTTAAAGGTAAGATTTTGGTTTTAGATATGTTGGGTACCAAAAAATTTCCTTTTGCATATTGGTTTAGTTCATTTAAATTTCTTTGCAAGCCGATTGGGGTACGATCAAATATGACAATATCATCAGCGTACATTAAGCAGTGGATATCATGCTGTGCTAATTTTGGTGGGGAGTTAATAATTTGGTCAAAACACCCCGGTAGATCCATTAAGCAAATGGAGAATAACATGGGTGCTAGAAGGCATCCCTGTTTCAATCCATTCATCGTGGGGATTGCATTGGTTAAACCCTTTTCTCCTCCCATTTGAACTCTACACCATGTTGCTGTGTGCAGGGAGATGATTACTGTGAGAAGATCAGTAAGAATCCCTAGACTCTTTTTCGATAATGTTGGTCTGTCCATGCTGTCAAAAGCAGTCGAAAAATTGATAAAAGCACAATAAACTATTTGTGAATTTAACGTTACATATTTGTCAAGGACAGTCTGGAGAACTGCTATATTGTCTAAAGTTGAATGTGTTGGGCAGAAGCCATCCTGTGTCATAGGGATCACGTTATTCGAGAATGCCCAGTCTTTTAGATGATCCAAAACACATGCGCCAAAGATCTTTCCAGTGGCATCTAGGAGGGCTATTTGTCTGTAGTACGATCGATTTCTTCTTGCTCCTTTTTTTAGGAGTGGGACCACTATGCTCGCCCGTCAAGATTTTGGTATTTTCCAGTCTCGAAACAATATTGGAAAAGTGGGGCTATAAATTTACTCCAGTCATCGGTGTTTGTTTGTAGGGCTCTGATTGGAATATTGTCCTGGCCCATTGCTGCAGAAGATCTAGCAGCTTTTATGAAAGTGGAGATCTGTGTAGCCGAAATGTTTGACATAACCTGATCGGCCCTTTTGGATGGAAGGCAGGCTGGGAGAAACTTGGGTATGAGAATTAGATTTATATAGTCTAAGAATGTGCTTTTCCCACTCTGATGATGATACTGGTACTGCTTGGCTTCATTTTCTTATCCCCATTTGTGCGGCAATTGTGCTCCAGAATGCCTTATTGTTTCTGAGTTTTACAGCAATTTGCACATCAACCCATGTTCTGTCTTTTTGTTCTTGCTTTTCTTTCTCTTTTTTTCATTGGCTGAGTTTTTTCAGCTTTCTTATTTCTCCTTGTCTTGCAGCACAGAAATATTGAAATTGCATTCTGGTCATGATGTTTAACCCCTTCGATGCTTGTGACGGAACCGTTCCGTCATCAGTCACGGCTGAGCTGTGCTGATGACGGAACGGTTCCGTCACGACCGCACCCTGTTCTGGAATGTCCAGCACAGGGGCGGAATCGGCGCCGCACGGAAGCGGTTAACTGTTGAGACGGATGATCTATTTGTTTTCTTTTCTGATGGATTTTGCCATTTTCGGGCCGAATTGTATTTGCCTGAAGGGAAGCCATTACTGAATGTATAATATCTTCGAATCTGGATATGGGGTCACCTTCTCCTTTTATAGAGGTTGGTGGAGAGAGAGAGATTGCAAAGTTCATTTTAATAATTGCTTTCGGAATTCCAGTGAATCCTACATGTGTTTGGTTAATGTCTGCCCGGCCGTCTAAAATACCTAAAGACCATGGGGAATTGGTCTGTGTAAAAATATCAATTCCCATGATAAAATATGCATGATTGCTTTCATGTGTATACTGGATGGATAGTGATTCAACTTTCACAAACAAGTCTATACTGCAAATTAGATAATCAAAAATAGAAGAGTTAAAGGAGCCCAAGTGAGTGAAGCAGCCAGAATGTCTCCATCAGCCCTCCCGTTTAAGATGACACCATTGCTAACCGCAATGAGAGACATAAGCAGTTTCCCTTGTTTATCTGCTCTTATCTTGTCTGGAAAATGCAAGGGTTGCAATTGAACATGCCGTTTCTTGAGATGTCTTCCCCCTGTCGTTAAATAAGGCGTTGGAGATTTTCCCGTTGAAGTCCCCTGCTATTTTTTCATCGGGGGATACCCCCTGGATTCTAAAGTTTGTCTAATTTTCGAAAAGGCTTTTTCCAAGAGATGGTAATTTGAAGAACCAGGAGGAATGTATATATTAAAGAGTAGTAGTTCTAGAGCGGGGTCCGTTCTCTCTTTCAGGCACTTGATGTTGATGCATTGCGGGTTTGGGAAAGAAAGCTCTATTTCTTCTTGGTCCCAGTCAATTGCTTCTTTTAGTAGGATCACTAGGCCTCCTTTTGAGCGTCCTCTTCTTGAATCCTCGGCTGCAGTGACAAACAGAAAATAATCTTTTTGAGAGAAAGGCACCAAGGACCATGTTTCTTGCAATAACACGATAGACAGTGAATTTTCCAATATAAAAGGTAACTTTTCTAGAGTTTTTCCGGCTATGTTCCATGATACTATTTTTTAATTTACTGCTAAAAAGGGAGTTTTAAATCTTTGCCCGATTTATTACTATTTAAAGAGCCAGCGATCCATGCCAAGAATTTTCATCCGAGTGAGGCTGTTTTTTGTGTCTGAACAGTCCCAGATTCTGCGCACTCAATCAAATTTTACAGCCCATGTGTTGCTGGCTGTAGTTATGGAGGGGGAACTCAGCACCTTCTGGATGTTTTGACTGGGTATAAGCAGCACCAATTTCTTGAACTACAGATATGTCAAATCTGTTTTTGTGAAGTGTATCTCTTTCTTTAATTATTATAGCAGGAATTACAATGGACCAGAACTCATCAATTGCCACCAAGTAGAGGGATTTATTTGGAAAAGAGACACATTTTATTTCTGCCATGCTAAGTGATTGAAGAGATCATATTTTATGTAATAAGTCAACTATTCTAGAATATCCAGGAAAACATGGTGGAATATATAGGAAAATATGGCGGCCAGCTAGCAGTGGGTCGCGGGTGTCGGGAGCAGTATTGGTGTGAGACGAGTTCTGCCTGTGCAGAGATCGGGACTGTCAAAGTTTTTGTAATGCGCCCGGTCGTTTAAACAGCTTCTCACCTTATCGGGGCTGTGGTTGCAGTGTTTTGGGCTTAGGAGCGGCTCTTTTCATAGAATTCAGTCTCTGCGTTGTATGGCGTCCAAGGAGGCGGGGAGCTCCCGAGGTCAGAGAGAGGCGGAGCCGGCAGCAGGAACGGAGCTGGGCTGCTGGGGGAGAGCGGCGCTCGAGCTGGGGAGAGGTCGGCATGCGGCTTTCAGGATCACATTTCGAGGTGCCTGGGGCGTGGGAGGGGAGCAGAGATACTGAATTCAGCTAGTGAATCGGTGGAAGGGCTGCCCTCTCTTTCATGTACTACCGGCACGAGTCAGGCTTCACAACAGGCGGAAGGTACTATAGCTGCCCATGTAAAAGACAATAGCGAAGTTAAAAATTCAGTAACAGCTGCAGGGGTCTCTAGGTACACTTTAAGGAGTACTGGGAGGGGGGGAGGTGATAAGTTATTACCTAAACATAAAGCCTCACTTAAAATAAACCAAAAATGTTGTTTGACACCCATACAAAAAACTTGGCTAAGAAAAATTATAAACAGGGCGGTGTTGGCAGTAAGAAGGGAAAACAGATGGTTTTGGAACGTAAGTTAAATATTACCCCATCCCTAAATACTTAATACTAAAAGCGAACCCCATACAGTCTAGGCAGAACACAGATACTACGCGGGGGGTGAGAAGGTTACAGGGGGGTCCCCGGGCAGGTCAGATACACAGGGCTGGTCTATGCATTTGAGCCCCAATCGGTATCAGGCCCTCACTATAGACATGGAGGAGGAGGGGCAGGACCTACATGAGAATTCGGCAATGGATAAAGTTGCAGCTAGTCCTGTTCAGTTAGATTAGTTAGCGTCCTCTTCTGTCTCAGTAGTTGATCATTCAGTGGCATTTGTAGGAGCTCCTATGATTATGAGTGTCCCAGTAACTGAGTACAAATCATCAGAAGGGACTAGGGTAGGTCCTGAGTTGGATAATCCGGATCTTCTAGTTATCGCCCTTTTAAAAAAATTAGATATGGATATGCATAAGGGCTTTGAGATCTCTAAAATGAATCAGGAGAGTAGTAGTGCATCGTGTAGTTTACTGGAGGCTAAATTTGATGAATTGAGCTCTCGCACTGGGTTGTTGGAGGCCGAAGTAAAAGTGATTTGCGAGAGTGTGTTGGATAATCATAAGGAGATTGAGGCTATCAAGCTTAAAGAGAGGGAACATGAGGAGAGGGTGGAAAGGCTTGAAAATATGCAAAGGCGCAATAACTTGAAGATTTTGAAGCTACCAGAAGGAAAAGAGGGATCAGATATATAAAAAGTATGTGGTACAGCTCCTTCAGTCCGAGTTACTGTTGGAGGAATCAGAAGAAGTGTTAATGGGGGACATTCAGAGGATTCACCGTGACCCCTTTAGGTTGAACCCGTACCGTTCCAAGCCTAGAAAAATTTTGATTAATTTCTTGATGTATAACTTGAAAGAAAATTTTTTGGCAGCCGCTCTTAAAAATAAGAATATATTGGTAGACGGAGTAACAGTTGAGATAAGATCGAATTTGTCACCAGCAACTGCTAATAGGCAATGGGAGCAAGGGAAACGTATGGAGCCTCTCAGGGCACTAGGTGCTACAGTTCAATTAAAATTCCCGGCTTTTCTAAAGGTTATGTGGCAAAACAAGATGTACTCGTTTCGAGCGGTTGGGGATGTTGATTGCTTTTTGGAGCAATGTCAAGGGATTAATCTGTAATTTAGAGGTTAAGGATACGTGAATTTAATCCTGATAAGTTGATCCCTGCCAGATATGTAAATACTATTTAGCAATTTTCTTTTGGTGCATATTGCACCACTACTGTAGGCACCCAAAAAAGGCCGAGGCCATGGGTAGTTTGGTTGGGTTTTCCAGGGGAGGGGGGGTTTAATGGGGAGTTGGGGGGAGGAGGTACAGGGTTTGGGGTTGGGTGTGGGTGGGGCCAGGGGGAAGGGAGAAAAAATTAAAAAATCCTCAGAAGTGTCTGCTGCTCTATGTTTTGGGAGGTAATCGGCTTTGGGTGCTATGACCGGGGTTAAATCTATGGAACTGAGGTTCCTCTCTTGGAATGTGAATGGCCTACGGGTGAAATCCAGGAGACAAATAATTTTGAAATACTTAGAGGACTCTTTGGCCCAGATTATAATTTTGCAGGAGACACATTTGACTGCTGTAGAAACGAAGGACATTTTTTCAAGTCAGAGGTGGATTGCTCATTCGTTGTATACGTCTCAAACAATAGTTACAAAGGGCGTGGCAGTTTTGATTAGACAGGGGGCTAATATTGTAGTAGAAGGTAAGGCAGCAGATAACAGGGGTGGATGGTTGATTGTGAAACTAAAGGTGGCAGGGGAAATTTTGGTTATTATTGGCTATTATGGTCCTAATCAGGATAATGTGGACCCCTTGGATGTGTTGGATGGCGAGTTATTAGGTTTTTCGGGGAAAATAATCATGGCAGGAGACTTTAACACGGTGTTAGATTATAAGTTAGATCGCTCGGAAAAGAGTAGAGCTTTGGTAAATTGCAAAATGTCAGATAGAGTTAAGACACTGATGATGCACAAAGGGTTGTGTATTATTTGGAGACTGAAATCGGGTCAGCAGCTAGGATACACATTCTACAACAAAAAATATAATCATAAATCCCGGATAGATTATTTTCTGATTGACTCTAGATTAAAGGACTGGGTGACTAAGGTTTAACATGTAGGGGTACATCTTTTGGATCATTCAGCGGTTTCATTGACCTTAGAATCTAGGTGCCGATTAGGTTGGCGGACGGACCTGCGTCCGTCTACCACCCCGAGGTGGAGGGACCGACCGCAGGGGCAGCGGCGGTCCCTCCGTTGCAATTAGGATTTGACCTGGCGGTCACATCCTGTATATTTTACATAGCGGCGGGTGCTGCTTTAAGCAGCACCCACCGCAATGTAAAATATACATGTTTACCTTTGGCATGCACAACTTTTCAGGCACCGCGTGATACCTGCCACCTTGTGCATGCCAAAGCAGGGGGGTACCCCCATGTGCACCCCCCACCCCCAACACCCTGGGGGCTCGCAACGGGCCCCCAAAACCAAAAGACCACATGATTTTCCACGGCGGAAAAGCCGCAGTGGAAAAGCATGTTTCCGCCTGCATCGTGATATGGCTAGCGGTGTCTTGCAGACACCACCACATATCTGCGTACAACCACCGTGGATCAGCGGCGGACGGACTTGCCATCCGCAGCTGATCCCACCACCATCGTAATGTGGCGGTGGTGTTTTCACAAACCAAGGCGGTGAATCCACATCCTCCAGGCCGGCGGAGGATACGGATTCACCACCATCCCAATCGGCCCCTAAGTACGGATGGTTCGGATTCAACTTGGAGGTTATTCAAATTTTACTTCGCTTCCCCTGGATCAGTTGCATCCTATTTAAAGCTCCATGAGGGTAAGAAGGCAAGTGGACCTTGTAGTCATACTCTTTTAACAAATAATGTAAAATAACATCCATAAGAATGTCAGGGTCTAGTTCTGTCACTCAAAGGACCCATCAAATCCTCCCCCTATGTCCCACTTATTTCATCATAGGTTTTTTTCTGGTTGTGCACATATTTGGTTCCTACTTTCCCAAATCTCAGCATGGGGGACATTTTCTTGGCATATCTCTGAGTAATGCGACCCAGGTGCATCATCACATGAATACATCTCTTTGGGTGAGTGCCAAAGAAGGTTCCACTCCTCTGCCAATTTGTCTCATTTTGTATAGAAAATTATTCAAATGTTCTAAATTTGAGATGTTCTTTGACTACCTATTCATTTTGTTTTGTATACCTAATATTCCCTCAACAGCAGCTCAGAAACACAATAGACACTTGTTTCCCTGCAGCTGGAAGCCTGACCACAGGACATATGGGACTTAGAAAAGTGATGGAACATCACACCATGGGTAAAACACGCACCTGGAAACAGCACAATCCTGCTCTGTGAAACATCAAGAAATTTTCCTTTTTTAGCACCACGCCTCTTTTTCTTCAGCATTTTTTTTTAAAGCTTTGCCCAGCACCAAGATTTGTTACAACATTGCAAGGGCAATGACCTTGCAACGTCAGCCACCACTACGTAGGTCTGGTGATCATTTTAGATAGTTTCTTTATTTAATCCTGGTTATATAAGTGTACACCTACACTAATTGGTTACGTGCCAAGCTTACATTGTCCCTTCACCCAAGATGTGTGTTTTCCTGCACTAACTTTTGTCACATTGAAGGTAGTCACTCAAGTAGTAAAGAAAAGGACAAGTCAGTCCATGGTCCAAAGTGGATCTGGCCAGTGTTCGTATCGATCGTTACGAACACTGGCGTTTCGAACTGCTCCTCGCAACCGTGCCATTTCTTGTTAACCCGGGCGCATTACTTATGAAGCCAGATCCAATTTGGAACATGGACTGACTGCGATGACACAATCGATTTTTACTACTATTCTTTTTGTACTTGAGAACAAGTTGAATATCACTTTAAGATTGTCCTTTTCTTTACTACTTGAGTGACTACCATCGTATGATTAGGTCTATATGTAAAAGCAGAATCCACTTAAATACTCTACATCTCGTCTTGAGCCCTGAAGAAGTCTCGACAGAGACGAAACGCGTTGGCTAAAAATTTCTTATGATTTGGATTTTAACCCGTTAAGTGCTGCCATCGGCCGTTGAACGTTCGGAGCACTACCTGGCTGGTGCTGCGCACATTAAACGGCTGACGCAGCCCCGCCCGTTTTTTAAAACGGCCGCACTGCCGTGAAATCGCAGCAGCGGCCAATGGGTAAAAAGACATTGTGGAAGCTTATAAATAAAGAATATTTTTTCTACTCTAAGCCGACTTGGGACCTGCTCTGTCAAATATTTTCTTTTTTGGACATCTGTTGCTGTGATAATTATCAAATGTTATAATTTTGATGGGTGCTAATTCCAATGTGCTTCAAAGATTATGTTATGTTTGTGTGGGACCCGAACCCCAATATTCATCTGAACACCAAGAATTCATCACCCCAAAATTTCATATATTATTTTAGCTCCTGAATTTTCATTCGATCTAGTGGTTAGATACTCCACATCTCATCAGTTTTATTTTTATTTATTTATTTAGACAATTGCATGGTTACTTAAAACCATTTCAATAAATATACAAGATAATACATGTTTGCATAGTAAGAAAAAAAATACTGATAAAATCTTTCAATTCATTTAATATAACAGATAAAAAGAAGTCAGATAATCAAAGCTTTAAAGTTGGGGATGCTGTTGCACAAGAACATTTCAATTCTTATATCTGCCAATAAACGGCAAATCCTCCCTGACGGCCTAAAAGATAATATAACCATTCGATGAAAACTTCTACATTTACATGATAAAACATAAATTCATTATAAAACACAATTGAATTCAAATGATAAAATCTTTAGTGTCAATATAAAATATTTCTAGTAGTAAGCAGGAAGAAGGGTACGTAGACATAATATAGAAAATGTTATATCGATGTGACATAATATCGATGTTTAAATATCGATGGTAAAAAATATCGGAAGTATATATAGTATATATATCGACAACAAAAATATCCTAATTAGTATGTGTGTTTAAATATCAGAAATAAAAATATCAAAGTAAAAATATCGTTGTGGTTAAATATCGATTATGTGTTAAAATATTGAAAAATGTATTATTGTAAAATGTGTTATTTTAGTTTAATAGTTTTTATATTTTTTCTAATGTAGTAATAGTAATGTGTATCTATAATAAAATGTAATTATGTATTTTTTTAAAATCATATATATTTTTAGGAGTGGGATGTTGGGTTTACAGGGGATAAGGGTGGGGAGTGTTTTAAAAATGTATATATTATAATTATAAAATATAGGAAAAATAATAAAAAATATATATTTTCTAAAAATTTAATTTATGTTAATTAATTTTTAAATATTATTTAAAAAAATCATATATAATTTTAGGAGCGGGATGTTGGGTTGATAGGGGATAAGGGTGGGGAGTGTTTTAAAAATTATATTTAATAGGAATTCAATTTAAAAAATAAAACTATAGATTTGAATTTTTATAAATCAATAAAAAATGTAAATTATTTCCAAATTTTAAATATATACTGAATTTAAAAATGTTTAAAACATTTTTTAAAGATTTTTTACTTTAAATTCAAATTTGAAAATATTTTAAAATAATGTAAAATAAAATTTTGAATATATTTAAATAAAAAATCAAATTTTAGATTTGATTTTTTAGAAAAAATATATATATATTTCTAAATATTAAGTATATTTTGGTTTTCAAAATTTTTAAAAATAACATTTAAAAATGTTTAACATTTAATTTAAAATTGAAAATATAATAAAATAATGTAAAAAAAGAATTGAATATTTAAATATATTTATAATTTCTAAATTTAAATAAAAATTTTGAAAAAAATGTACATTTTAGAAAATATTTAGAAAATTATTTAAAATAATTTACAAAAAATAATCAAATTAAAGTTACAATTATAATTATGTTGCAATATTTATAAAATTGTAAAAGATTTCAAATATTATTTATAACATGTATTTGATATTTAACAAATATTATGATTGAGTAGAATTGTTTATAGAGTGTAAGGAGTGAGTTATTTTGTTAAAAATCTATAATGTGGTACATTTTGCACATTATACTCAATTTAAAATGTAATTTTAAAAATTAATAATTAAAAAAATTACAATTGGATACAGTAGTATTGTATATAGTGTTTAAGGGTATTTTTTATCAATACATATATTATAGGCACCTACATCAAATTAATGTACATTGGAGTGGGATTAGAAAATTATATGTAATTAGTGTCCAGCACCTACCCATAATTAATGTAGATTGGAGTGGGAATAGTAAATTATATTTTATCAGTGTCCAGCACCTACCCATATTTAATGTAGACTGGAGTGGGAATAGTAAATTATATGTAATTAGTGACCAGCACCTACCCCAAATTAATGTAGACTGGAGTGGGAATAATAATTTATATGTAATTAGTGTCCAGCACCTACACCAAATTGATGTACACTGGAGTGGGAATAGTAAATTATATGTAATTAGCGTCCAGCACCTACCCCAACATAATGTAGACTGGAGTGGGAATAGTAAATTATATGTAATTAGTGTCCAGCACCAACCCCAAATTTATGTAGATTGGAGTGGGAATAGTAAATTATATGTAATTAGTGTCAAACAACTATCCCAAATTGATGTAGACTGGAGTGGGAATAGTAAATTATATGTAATTAGTGTTCAGCACCTACCCCAAAATATTGTAGACTGGAGTGGAAATAGTAAATTATATGTAATTAGTGTCCAGCACCTACTCCAAATAAGGGGTCGATTCCGATCCGGTAAAATGCGCTCCGAATCGTCGTACGGCGCGTTTTTTCCCCTTCGAATCGTACCCGTAGACGTCCCGTACGTACGATGAAGTACGATCCGTACTAGGTGCCGAACTCCGTACGTGTCGTACAGGACTCCGTACGACTCAAATCTCCGTACGAATCGCACTCGGAACCCGCTGTACGCGACATCACTACGGTTCGCGGCTGGTTTTTACGACCCAGCAAGTACGATTCGTATCGGGTACGCACCGTACGACCCTTTTCCTACGGGAGCTGAAAACAGTCGTAAACGCACAGTTCGCGCCGAAACAGGTACGGAACGCCCCCCCCCGAGTACGGCATGTACCCCCCATGATCGCAGGGGTACGCGCCGTACCCCTGTGATCATGCGGGGTATGTGCCGTACACCCAGCGTACATGGGGTACGCACCGTACCCCATGTACGGTGGGTGCACGGCACGTACCCCATGTACGCTGGGTGTACGGCACGTACCCCGCATGATCACAGGGGTACGGCGCGTACCCCTGCGATCATGGGGGGTACGCGCCGTACGGTGTGTAGGTGATCGTGCGCTTCTCCGTACGAATCGACGTGTACCGTACGAATCGCGTCCAGGTCGGCCGATCGGGATCGGAATCGTCCGGTCGTACGGCGTCCGTACGAGTCGTACGGAAACGGCTCCGGATACGAATCGTACGGACGGGGATTTTACCGGATCGGAATCGACCCCTAAATGTAGATTGGAGTGGGAATAGTAATTTTTATGTTATTAGTGTCCAGCACCTACCCCAAATTGATGTAGATTGGAGTGGAAATAGTACATTAGATGGAAATAATGTCCAGCACCTACCCCAAATTAATGTAGATTGGAGTGGGAATAGTAAATTATATTTAATTAGTGTCCAGCACCTACCCATAATTAATGTAGACTGGAGTGGGAATAGTAAATTATATGTAATTAGTGTCCAGCACATATCCCAAATTAATGTAGATTGGAGTGGGAATAGTACATTATATTTAATTAGTGTCCAGCACCTACCCATAATTAATTTAGACTGGAGTGGGAATAGTAAATTATATGTAATTAGTGTCCAGTACCTACCTATAAATAATGTAGACTGGAGTGGTAATAGTAAATTATATGTAATTAGTGTCCAGCACCTACTCCAAATTAATGTAGATTGGAGTGGGAATAGTAATTTATATGTAATTAGTGTCCAGAACCTACCCCAAATTGATGTAGATTGGAGTGGGAATAGAAAATTATATGTAATTAGTGTCCAGCACCTACCACAAATTAATGTAGACTGGAGTGGGAATAGTAAATTATATGTAATTAGTGTCCAGCACCTACTCCAAATTAATGTTGATTGGAGTGGGAATAGTAATTTATATGTAATTAGTGTCCAGCACCTACCCAAATTGATGTAGACTGGAGTGGGAATAGTAAATTATATGTATTTAGTGTCCAGCACCTACCCATAATTATTGTAGATTGGAGTGGGAATAGTAAATTATATTTAATTATTGTCCAGCATCTACCCCAAATTAATGTAGACTGGAGTGGGAATAGTAAATTATATGTAATTAGTGTCCAGCACCCACCCCAAATTGATGTAGACTGGAGTGGGAATAGTAAATTATATGTAATTAGTGTCCAGAACCTACCCTAAATTAATGTAGACTGGAGTGGGAATAGTAAATTATATGTAATTAGTGTCCAGCACCTACTCCAAATTAATGTAGATTGGAGTGGGAATAGTAATTTTTATGTTATTAGTGTACAGCACCTACCACAAATTGATGTAGACTGGAGTGGGAATCATAAATTATATGTAATTAGTGTCCAGCACCTACCCATAATTATTGTAGATTGGAGTGGGAATAGTAAATTATATTTAATTAGTGTCCAGCATCTACCACAAATTAATGTAGACTGGAGTGGGAATAGTAAATTAAATTTAATTAGTGTCTAGCACCTACCACAAATTAATGTAGACTGGAGTGGGAATAGTAAAATATATTTAATTAGTGTACAGTACCTACCACAAATTAATGTAGATTTGAGTGGGAATATTAAATTAATGTAGATTGAAATGTCATTATTAAAATATTTATGTCAATTAAAACATTCCATACAGTTTGTGTGTTGTTGAAATTTTTAATTTTTTTATTAATATCACAAATAATAACATTAAACAATAGTATGACATGTTTATTTTTTACAAATATATTTATTTATATATTTGTATAATTATGATATTTTTCATTTTACATTTCAAATTAGTTTTGAAATATAGCTTTTTTCTAAGAAAACATATTTAATAGACATAAGTATTGTTAGAAGTAAATAAAAAATACTGTTTGAAAAATAAATATACAATGTATATATTGAAATACATGTTGTTTGTACACAATAGTATTCTATTAATATTAATATAAAAATATTAATATTAATATTTTAAACAAATATTTTAAATTAAGAAAATATTGTATTACAGCTTTATTTATATACATTTTCTAAAACATTTTTTATACATTTTAAACAACATTTCAAGATTTTTAGAATTATAATAATAAATATTATTTATTTTATAATATTTATTTCTATAATTTTACAAAATGTGTACATTTTGGTAAGTAATTTAATACAAATAAAAAAACCAAATATTTTTTCATAGTATTCCTTGGTTTATTTACTTAACTAATAATTTGTTTACATTAAATAATACGTTTGTCATTTGTATCTTTTTATTTAGTTTTGTGTCGTTTATTTTGTAACCGCTTTAGGTCGTTTTGTGTCATTTGGAAGAAGTTCAGCTTGCGGTCGGGAAATACTTCACATCTCTGAAGGTAAGGTTTATTTTATATGTTTTAAGTGTGTTTTAAAGTAATTTTGAGAGTAGTTTGGTAGTATTTAGTGTTGTTAGAAGTAACTTTGCTGTATTAGCGATTGTGATATGTTGTATTTGCAGATGTTGATTTGACATACTTTTTAGTGTTGTATTGGCTTGTGTGTGGAGTTAGTGTTTCGATGTTTAAAGTTTATTAATAGAAATAATATGTTAGTTTTAAATTTAGTAGGACTTTATGTGTTATATTATGTTTGTGGGAATATTTGCTTTATGTCTTTCTCTTGCAGGAGTTCGTGATGTCGGAAGGAAGCGTTTTTTTCTTTTGAGAAGTGTTTGTTAGTTTTATTAGCTAATGGTTTTTAGACACTTCTTCAAGTTTTTCGGTTTTCCTGGAGCGTTTTTTCTATATTTTTACATTTTTCGGGTTTTGTATGGTATTTCGAACGACCTTCGTGGAATGGATTTATCTGTTTTGGGACAGTTGTATTTTTGCATTTTTGTTTGGGTAACTGTTTTTCGAAACTGGATTGTTTTGGTGGAAATGGATTCTACTGCATTTGGAATATCTTTGGTAAGTGTTTTAAATGTTGCTAATTGTGGGTGGGTAATGTTTTAATGAATATTGTTCTGTTTTATTTTTTTTTAAAAATATTAATGTGTGTATATATTTTATAATATATTATATATTGCATACCTTCATTATTTTCGAGATAAAATGTATGATTGTCATTATATTGTATTTTTACATTTTTCTAAAGTAATTGTTTGTGGCTTAGAGTAGTTTAGAGTAGTGTTTTGGCTATTATATTGAGGTATTCTATGCCTGTTGTGCTAGGGTACAGCTTTACTTGTTGCTCTAGGTATTTGTGCATTTGCTTTGTTTGTTTGGATGTTTTGGGAGTTAGTTCAGTGATGGATTGCTCCATTCTGAATTCCTGATAAGTTTGCTCTTTCTGGAGACATTTAATATATTTTTCTAATGTTGGTTTAGTTCTGCCTGTTGATTGGAGGAAGGCATTGTGCCAACCTTCAACTGCGTTGTTGGTTTTAGATTCTCCATTTAAGGTGCTTCCTTCTGTAAACATTCCACCAGGGTATTAAGAATTTTGGATTTCTCCTGTGGCCAGATCTATGGAGTCTACCTATCCAAGTGTCCTCAAAGTAGTCTAAGAAAGGACTTAATTTTGCTTCATTTTGTTTGTAAAATGGGCTGTCTATTAAAAGGTTGTAGTGTTCGGCCACATCTGTTTCAGGAACGTAAGCTAGTGCTATCAGGTTTTTAATTTGATACGCAAAAGATGAGCTTGTTGCATATTCTATGCTTAGGGTTGTTTTTTGTAAATGCCTCCAAAGACACTGATTAAAATGATAATAGCAGCCTTGGATACAGGTATGGGGGTGTATTTTTAAAATAGCAGAGAGCATTGCTTGTTCAAAATCCAGTATTATTTTTTCAGGGGAATAGTCATTTTTTTTTGTTTGATAATGTTTAATAATTCCATATATGTTGAATTAGTTTTATTTGGAAGCAGTGCATACAGTAGAGGTATATTACAGTTTTGATATAAGCCATGTATTGTGTAAAGTTGGTAGAAAGGTCTGGGACAGATGTTAAAAGTACCGTCCATCATCCAATATCGGCATTGTTGGAGTTTTATTAGGTTTATGGCTGTACCAAAGATTATTAGTCTTTTCTCGTTGTTTTCATTGTCGTAAATTATAAAAGGTATTTTGTTTAAAGTTATAGTTTGGTCAGGAGTTAAATTTATATCGCTATATGTTTTAGGAGGTGGAGTGGTAGTAGTAGTTATTTTTTTGGTACGTGATATTGTTCTTTTGAGAGAAATTATATTAGGCATTTGGGTAGTGGCTGTTTTAGGGATTTATGGAATTTGTTCTTTTAAGATTAGGCTTGTTGGTTTTTGGGAACCTGTACTTGCTTCTTTAATGTTTTCTAATGCTGTTCTGACTTCTATTTCTGTTACATTTGGTGGGTGGTTGTGTTCCCTGGTGTAAAGGACAGTTGCTTCTCTAGTTGTTGCTCTTCCATAACATTTGTTGGAGTAATATTTGCAACATTTCCAATTTACTTTCATCCCAAATAGTTTCTCCTGGGTATAAGTGTAACCCATGTAGCAGAGTAATAGTTTCCCTTTTTGGCTGGTAACAAATTCTGCTCCTTCTGTCATTTTGTTCTTTTTTAATCTATAAGAAATATATGTTATAGTTATTTTAATTATAGTTATATGTATTTTAAGTTGGAATTATAAACATTTATATTGTGCATGCTTACCTTTGGTAGAAGTTTAGTCTGTGATTTTGATGTTCTTT
Organism: Lissotriton helveticus; assembly: GCF_964261635.1. Classification (NCBI taxonomy): domain Eukaryota; kingdom Metazoa; phylum Chordata; class Amphibia; order Caudata; family Salamandridae; genus Lissotriton; species Lissotriton helveticus. Next base: position 1,512,112,806 of record NC_136061.1, on the reverse strand, counting down.
ACTCTTTTAGTTGTGGTCTGTATTTTCTGGGTTTTCTTTATCTGGAAAAAATAACATTTATTTGTGTTAATTGTTCAGTTATATTTTTTGGGGTTGCTTTTACAGGTTTTGCTATAGGTTTTAGCTTTTACTTATTTTAGATTTTTGAAAAGTCTTTGGATATACTTACTTTGTTAGTTGTATCTTCGTTTGTTGAATTCAGTTCTTTGATATTTGTTGGTAGAGTATGTTGTAGTGGTGCTACAAAATAAAAAGGACATATGCATTAGTTATTAAATTATGTTTGTAATTTTTATGTTTGTAGCAGTTAGTTTTAGTCATAATATTTTATTGACTTAGTTTTTATTAGTTGCTTTTTATGTTGAGTTTTAATGTTCTTGTAGGTGTAGTCCAATCTGTCCAATTTTCAGTTGTGGCCTGTATTTTCTTTGGTGTCTTTCTCTGTAAAAAAAATATATATTTATGTTCAATGTTTAGAAAAATAATTTAGGTTGCAGTTATGTTTTATGCTTTAGGTTTTATGCTTAACTTATTTAATGTAGTTCGAGAAATATATGAACATGCTTACTTTGTTAGTTGTATTTTAGTTTTCTTCGTTGTTTTTTCTGTTCTTTAGTAGTGAAGTTTTCTGTAGTGGTAGGAGATAATATACAATACATATGTATAAGTTAATTGTCCTTTTTATTTATTTTTTATTTTAGCAGTTACTGTACTTAAGTTAATTTTAGTTACTTACTTTTAATCCTCTGATTTGTAGGTTGAATCTTGATGTTCTTGTAGGTATTGTCGAATGTATCCACAGTATTCTCTCCTGTCTTCTATTTTTGTCAGGTAGTTTGTTAGTTGGATTTAATTGTTTATATAGTGTTTTGGAGTTAGTAATTAGTTAGCTATTGGTTAATTTATGTTAGGAGTGTTTTTATTGGTTTGTTTGTATTTTTGAAAAACAGTGTGTGTAATTATTTACCATATAAGGTTAACGCTAATTAATGTATATCATACATAAATTTATATAATCTGTTTAATATTTTTTTTATAATTTTCTAAATCATTTTATTTTAATTGTGAAAATAATTATATTTATAGTTTGTTGTGAAATGTTTATTTTAGTGTTTATAGTATTTTTTTAATGTTAAAAAGTGTTATATAATATTAATAAATATGTTCGATACTTCTCAAAATACGATATTATTGTTGCCGATATTTTTACACTCAATATTTTTAACGTGGTGTTTATATTTTTTAATAATCTATAAATAAATATTGCGATATATATGTTGGCGATATTATTGATATCGATGTTTATGTAGTGCGATATTTAATTTCCGATATTTGTGTATGTTTTTAATTAAGTATAGGATGTCGATATTTTTGATGTCGATATATTTGTGTCGATAATTTTGTACAACGATATTGTGTCTTTCGATATTATGTCATAGATTCGGAAGAAGAGGACACAATTGTAAGGCTGGAAGAGCACTCAAGGGAAGTTTTTCAATTCATGGATCATCCTTGGGGGATTCAGCTTTGGGAAACTCTATGTTGTTCCTAGAGGATGATATGATCGCTGACTTGTTTCTTGTATCAGCTATACTGAACAATTTGTGTGTTCTTTAATTTTCGCTCCACTTGTAGCAGAAATTTGACAAAACATCAATTGAACTGAGGGCCCCCTTGGTCAAAATAGGCTAACATTGCCTCTCTTCTTGTTTGAATTCCTCTTTGCTTGAAAGCCTTAGTTAATAGTTGTTTCCTTTCTGCCATATCCTCTTTGCAACTCCCACAAGTGGCAAGTAGATGTTCGCGTAACCAAGGTGCCATGTGTTCGTTGACTAGTAATAACTCCAGCCGGTGTCTTAAAAACTTCTCCTTAATAAAAACGGGATGACCAGTATTAAAATAATCTTGTTGTGCGATGGAGTTGTAATTGTTTAATGTCATCCACCCATGTGCCCTTTGTGGTAATGTGGCTCTATCTTCTGTAGCTGATTGAAATTTAAAAGACTTCTTTACCAATTGCTTAAAAGCCTGTAGGTGAATTGACATTTCCCAAAGTTGTTCAAGACCTGTAAGAGCAAGTGACTCTTGCAGATGCTCTCTTCCTGGTGATGTATGACAATGCTGTAGCTCATCCCACAAAATATGATTCAATGTGCTCGATTCAGCTTTTCCAATTTTATTCGAGCATATTATGTATGTACAGCGTCTGGCTAGTGACTGCTTGACTAGTCCAAATTCGAGCCGTAACAGAGCTGGGGAGATGTGAATTGGCATAGAGAATATAATTCTATAAGCTTGAGAGATGGCGTTATCCAGAGTGATTGCATCCTGCCCTCTTAACGTCTCACTTCCATGTGAGATTGTTGAAGGAGTTTTGCTCTTACAACTTCCAGTAGTGGCGTCAAAACAGGTCCAGCTACCTTTTTCTTCAAGTTTTTAAATGCTGCAGCTAGGACCAAGCCTTTCTTTTTGATTGTCTCCTTCTGCTCCAGAAAGCTCCCTTTATTGTCAATAATTACTCCAAGGTATTTGTACTCAACTACATTTTTCAGCCGCTCTTTACCCATAAACCAAGCCTGTGTTTGTGTTTATTTACATTAAAACACATGGTTTTTGCTTTGTCAAAGTTGTTCTGCAGGCTATTGGTTTGCGAATAAGTCATCATTGTGTCGAGGAGTCGTTGGAAACCCACCCTGGTACGGCTTACCACTACTAGGTCATCGGCATATAAGAAGCTTGATACTGATTTTACTCCTCATTTCGGAGCATGAGGGTTACATGATTGTAATGCTTCCATTAGGTGAGCCAAGAAAATAGTAAATAGTGTTGGCACCAGAATACAGCCTTGAGATGTGTGCCTGTTCCTATTTTGATTTGTACCCATGTGTCACTATGTAGCATTATCAGCATGTTTAAGAGATTCTGTGGTATGCTCCAATTTGCTAACTTCTATCACAGACTCCCTCGCTTTGCACAGTCAGAGGCTGATTTAAAGTTAATATAGCAAAAGTAAAATGAAGATTTGGATGCAAGGGCAGTGTCCATAAGTAAAGGACTTGCTAAAATGTTTGTGATCGTGCCAGTGGATTTTATGAACCGAGTCTGATTCTCATCAGGGAAACAACAATTTATCAGAGTTAAACTCAATAAAATATAATACGCATGATGGACTGAGTTCTAGATGAAAAGTAGGGAAAAGGATTTTATTACAGAAAAGTTAATAGAAGGTACAAAGAAGTACTGGCAAAGATCATCTCAAACGAGCAAAGTAGAGTACAGGGAATAGTGCAGTACCATAAATTCAGATAGGAATATTTTAAATGAAAGTTTGAAATGCCAAACTCATAAAGAGCACTGACAGTATAATAGGACATCTGAAAAATGGCAAAATATGCCCAAAAGAGCTCACAGTGAGTGCATGGGCCAAATAATCAGCAAAAAGGCAAATAGAAGCCCCAGCTACCAGAGCACAGACATTTATTTAGCAAAACACACACTTCTATTAATAGGCTCTGCAAATTTGGCATAGCATGATCATGGTGAGGCTCACATTGGACAAACCAGAAGCAACATTATAATTCAGACTTGGGAAATTAATTAAAGACTAACCCATTTCTTAAGGTAAGAGAAATCTTTCATTGCTTCCTAGGAAACTGCACGCCCGAGATTGTGCAGTAGAAATTAAACATTTCTTGTCAATGGCTCATAGAACGCGCACATCTCCTGAAGAACTTCCAGTGGAACTCCTTGGAAATGATACTTTGGGTAAACCATGGAACTTTCATTCATAGTGCCCTCAGAAACAATATTATTTCCATCATGTGGTCAGCTCTTCCTGGAAGAAGAGGAGAGATGTTTTTGCAGAGGGACACGGATTGGGAACGAGAATGAGCAGGTGTAAGTTGAGCATAAAACAGCATCCATTTTCAAGTTATTGGCGTGCAACATGAAAATGTGGTCCATCGCACTTATAGCATAATCTAGACTTCTATATTACCTAAACATTTCGTTTTTAGGGGCAATCTTATCAATTCATCAGTTGAGACTCCATGCATCAATAAAACTATAACAATTGAAAATAACTTTTTCACGGTATTTGCACAGTGAGCATATTTTAAAAAATGCTACGACATTTGTAAATGTGAGAACAGTCTCAGGACTGGTGTCTGACCTAAAGCCCAGAGGTCTAAGGGGATTTGTGCCATGGACACGCACCAACGCGCCTAGCAGGCAACGAAGCCCTTGACGGTTCTACGGCGGCTTTCTCTACCACCCCTGAACTTTCTCTACTGATGAGGGATTAAAATCCCGAAACCCGGGCCATGTCTCGGGTCTAGAGATGATGGAATTTTCAAGAACATACTTGCACCAACCATGGTGATATACTTTGAATTTTTTCTCAGTTCTTTGTGCTACTCGCACTACAAATACTAAGATGCAGGGGGGCGATCCGGTGGAGAGGCTAGCAGAGTCGCGCCCATCTTTGTTTCTGATTTAAGGGCTCCTGCGAGCCCCCAAAGCTGCCGAGCTTTTTGGAGACGCACCTGCGCGCCTAGCAGGCAACGAAGCCCTTGACGGTTCTACGGCGGCTTTCTCTACCACCCCTGAACTTTCTCTACTGATGAGGGATATAAATCCCGAAACCCGGGCCATGTCTCGGGTCTAGAGATGATGGAATTTTCAAGAACATACTTGCACCAACCATGGTGATATACTTTGAACTTTTTCTCAGTTCTTTGTGCTACTCGCACTACAAATACCAAGATGCAGAGGGGCGATCCGGTGGAGAGGCCAGCAGAGTCGCGCCCATCTTTGTTTCTGTTTGGGATTTGTGCCATGTTCAGGGAACTTTCTCTCCATATGATGTCACTGAGGCTTGAGGTCATGGATATATCCGGTTGTTATGCTCTATAATGAACTGCTTTTCACTCCCCCTCATTCTTCTCAATAAGGAACAATGTAGCATGTTTTCACCTTTCACCTGCACAGTAAAGAATAATTAAACCTTTCCCTCTTCCACTATTCTTCTGTCCTGACAAAAACTATGTACCTGCTCCTTGTTACTTTGAAGCAAAAGCACAACATGTAAAGCCTCTGGTCCTTTCTAGGCTGTTCTTCAATAGTAAATACTTTTCTGGGTATTAATGATAGAAGACTAACTCCAGAAACAAAGCAATGCTGCAGACTCCAACTAAGATGTCTAGAATTGCTTCCAACATATTTACACCAATATATTAACAGGAAGCGTCATTCTTAACTCTATTGCTTTTAAGATATTTAAAATGTTTGTTGTAAACTCTGTTGGGAGATTCTTGGTAGTCATTAAACATAAACATATTTCAGAGAAACACCTACATTTATTATTTATGTTCATTCACTACTAGATTATTCAAGTGCGTTTTCATGTGTCCATATAAGCAACGAATCATTTTAGGGATCCCCACAACACATTAGTATATCTAGAAATGACATCATATCTTCATAGAAGACAACTGCACTGAGACAAGCCTTAATTGTAAACTCAGTTAAGATCATGGCATGTTACTAAAAATTAAATTCCAAAGTGTACACCCTGTTTGATGCAACGCAGCAGCCACATTTAATTCCATTTATATAGCTTTTACTAGCCCTGATGAGGTGAGAAATTGCTTTATGACAAGAATCCTCTACTCAGTAGCCCACATTTAGTGGTTACCTCAGTGGTTATTAGTTATTGTTGTATACTTTTGGGTATTGGGTTAGTCTTGTGCTTGTGAAACTGAAGTATTTCCTCCAGGCTCTAGTGATGGATTACTTTTACAGGAGATAGGTGTGACTACTAGAGTGAGTTGATGCAAGTGTTAAAATCGGATAAGTAAATAGGATAGGGAAAGTTAGATATCGTAAGCTTGCAAGGGGAGGTTACTGAGGAGAATTTGCTATTCATCAAAGTGGCTGGTGATTTATTTTATTTTTTTTAAATTGTAGTGCCATCACTGCAAATAAAGCTGCATCATGATAATATAAAGCCATTAATTAAATAGCATCTTAAGATGGTATGTACAAGATTATTATCTGATTAATCACTCTGCTCATTTTTAACTTCTTTCTCCCTTTTACCACTTCTCCTTTCCAAGGTTAATGAAATTGGTTTAATGCAGCCATTAATAGAAGAAAGGTTGTGTCCTCAAAGCTAAGGTGACATCTTGTGCCATGTTATGGGCAGGAAGATTTTGCAGGGAGATGGTTAGGCAATTTATTTAATAACTGCTCACTTTAATACCAGGTTAAGTGCCTGGTTCAGTAGGGACATATGAAATATAGATGTCTAAACTGACACTATATAGCGTACAAGAAGGGAGCGTGTGCCTGACAGACGGGAACAGAAATAGGGATCAGGTCATGACATTGTAGAGGGTCTCTCAGATGCTGTAAGAATCATTTAATTAAGTGTTGCTTCTCAAAAAATTGTTGTGAGGTTGAAACAGATTATTTGGCATCATGCGGATATGCGGAATGGTTTTCGAAAGCAAAAGCGGAATCAATAGTGAGGAGGTGGCCAATGTGAAAAGGCCTAGCAGTCTCTTGATGTTTTTCATTGTTCAAAGGAGTTTCCTCTTGCCAATCAGTAGCAATTCAATTGCCACTACACATATTATTCAAATAAATAGAAAATGTATGGTTCAGACTGTGACATGTGTCATCATCAGAGAATGGCCAATATGTATGCATCTCACTCCTTTCCCAAGATCAGATGGACTGGGCATGATTCGAATTCCAAAGGAACACTAAAACCGCACAAACTACGTGTTGAGGTTGTTTATCATCAGGCAGGGACGTTTTTAGACTTGGGCAAAGTGGGCAATTGCCCAGGGTCCCCACCTTCCCAGGGCCCCTCTAGGCATGTGAAGCATCTTTCTAGCTCATTTCTGTTTATTTTTGTATCATAACCATTAACGTATGGTTCAATATTGTTATCCAACATAGGGATTGAACGAGCCAAAAATGTGGATAATACCTAAATTATGTTCCAGACAGGGGCCCCCAAAACCTTTGTTGCCTAGGTCCCCAAAATTCTTAAGTTTACACTGCCATTGAAGGCATTTCTCATAAGTTGCACTGTTTGGCTTGTGGTTTCTTCAAAACTTTTTTTCATCAGCAGCTCCATAGACCCACCCCAAAGTGCTACACTTAACATCACATAGTTGAGGATTCTCATTATCCTTAAGCAGCAGTAATATAGACAGCTTCTTCGGTGCATGTTTATCATTTGAGGGTCGCCTCTAAGAAGTTCTAAAAAATGGACACAATCTAATTTGACTGTAAGCCCTTCTTGCTCGTCATCTTTAGCACCCACTAGCACAATGTCAATATTTTCAGTGGAATTTCTTTGAAGAACAGACTGTCAGCAACTATGAAAACCACAAGTGACAATAAAAGACAAGAGCTCCCAGCAGCCGGTTCCAGGTCAGAACCTCTTACAGAGGAAAGGATCCAACCGACGTCGTGCTGGGAATCTTCTTTGGCGCTATGGTAGCCAGCTTTTTTGTAAACTGCCTTTGTTGTCTCTTATTTTAATTGAAATGTAAAAAAAAACATCTGCTGGGCTGTTTATGAGCCCAGAGAGGAGAAGGGAGGGCTACTCGGAGCATCACTACCAACAACACAACAACGGCGAGGAAGTTACTCACGCAAATTAGGGCCTTTCTTTAATCTGTGGCACCTTATGGCCCTGAGCTGGAGTTGATGTGCTTGGCCAGATGATTAAAATAATCATCCGGACAGCGAAGAAAACAAGCTCCAATATCACTTCAAAAACGCCTAAAAAACAACCTGATAATATTACCACCCTACAATATGTACCACACTGTTTCCTCAGCGAGATGAGGTCCTGTACAGAAGCCCTCTTTCTTTACTCCAGAGCAGTAAACCTGTTTAAATCCTGTCAGCATGGCTGGCTCAAGAACAGTGGTAGAAACTTTTCTCCTTAGCTTGCTTTGAGGAAAATAAGATTGATGTGTCCACCATTATCATTTTAATTATATTTTGCACTTCTTGCCAATCTTTTGTGTGCCTCTTTACACAGTTTCTCTCCCCCCAAAAAAGCCTTACCTCGCAGTTTGAAGACCTCTGTTCTAGGGCGAAGCCGTACTATGTGGCACATAATTTACCAACTGCATTGGGTGCCTCTTTGACCCCAAAATAACAAAGGCAACCCTGGCGGCAAGGGAGAGGGATGCAACATCCCACGTCGCTTATGGCAGTAAAAATCTTGACATCTGAACGCTCTTGGAAGACCACCTCAACACGAATGGAGTCTCACATTGCTAAACCAGCACTCTTTGCCTCCCATCTTGCAAACAGTAAAACCGGTAGGTGGAATTTCTTGTCAGCAGGCTCTTGAGCAGAGGACTCCACATCAAGAGCACTGAATAAAACGTATTATTATTCAAGGAGCTATAAACCATCCTGTGCCAGCAGGAATAGTCTGAACCGCTGGTTAAACACTTGTCAGCTAAAGACGGCTTCGTTATGAAACACTGCGCCTGCTCTGCAGTCTGAAGGCAGTTGTGCACAGAAGAAATGCATTAATTTCCAGCTCATTTCTCAGACCTGTGACAGAATCTCACCTCCTACTCCAAACACCACCCACTTTCCAACACCCTGTTTAAATGTTTTCACAAATCATTTACCAAAATAACGAGAAGTGTGAATGGATGGTTATTTAGTAGATTTGAGATGAGCTTGTGAAATTAAGTCACAAGAAATAGTGTTCATATGCAATTTGCTTGGTTGCTTTGTATTTTTTAACTCACAAACCTTTGGCGATCTCTTGCTTTGGGGAAGAGGGGAGCGGCATAGACCACTGACACCAGGTTTGACTGAAAAAGGGCCATTTATTGAAAAAGATGCGCATCCCATTTAACCTAGGCATTCGCCTTACAAAACTGCAACCTCACTATACAGGGTTAAACCTATTTGACTTTACCAGCCACCCCAATGTATCCCTCCCCCTTCATACCAACTTAATACATCAACATTATATCTGATCAATGGCTGTGCAAATGTAACTGATACCTCTAAAATCCCTTCCATCTTTTCAACATCTATTAACCTGATAGCCCACTAAATTTCGTAAGCTTAGAATTTCGGCCTTGACTAGGCGTGCACTTGCCTACCTGTTCCCCTTTCAGCCTGAACTGCCACTGACAACAACTATAAACTCTGGTAAACCATGGAAACTTCTCTGCCAACAGCCATTCTGAAAAAGGTGGGTGCTGACCCCCCCCCCCCCCCCCCCCGGTTCATCCCCCCTTCTTCTTTCCCCCGATGCAGATGGTAAGCAGGTGGTAAGTCATAGGATTAGCTAGCCTTCAGTAATTTCTCCAGAACAGCTTAATCTGTAACAAGTGAAGCTCCAGATCAATGAACGATAAATGGACTCCATCACTGTGGAAGAACTCCTGTTCATCCTACCGGAGGTCTGAATGTTCCAACCTACCTATCACTAAGTCCCTACAGAAAAAACCAAGATAAATCAACAGAATGGCCGGGCAGTGCCCCCCTGCACTGAGTTTGTTCAAACAAGTAAGGAGCTCTCCCCATCTCATTCCCTCTTACCATACCACTTATTATCGTATAAGAACACATCAAAACCCAAATTTGGCCCATACCCTGAAGACGTTATGTGCTGTTCCGCCCATTTACAAAAGAATGTGCTACGATCCATATCTGTACACAGGGGCCGGGAACGGATCCTGGAATAGAAACAAAAGATGACAATGCACACTGTGACTTAGCATGCTTTCCCTCCCTTGACATAACGCCTAAAGCAATTTGATGAGCATCTGCCTACATCCATGATATCTTCTGGCTCCCAAACCCTCCTACATGCTTCAGTAGCCATGCCTATGCAAAAAGAATGAGCATCATATCCACACGGATCTACATTGACCAAAGTTAGCACCTTGCGCATTATTGACAGCAAATAGAAGGGGTGACTGGGATATCGTCCAAGTGCTAAAAAACCCCTCTCTTCTCCTGTCCTGTCCCCTGTTGGATGGCTATCTCTAAACGCAAGGAACATAATCATGCTACGGGGTACTCATTAAGGAATAAGCTCCTGCCCTTGCCCCTCAGCATCCTTTGTACCAGGCTCGTCCTTTTGAATTTTAACAATAACATGTTTCTCAGCTTTTTCACTATGTCACACAGTACTCACTAAAATAGGTTATGATCACTTCACTAGGGTACACAATACCACTCCGAATGTACCACTAAATGCAAATATTCTAATTACTTATGTCTAAGGAAATACGTCTGTGGTACAGGCTGTAGCTGCAGAATAAAATTACCTACTTCGGCTGAAGTTAGGTATATCTTTAATTAAAAGGTTTGTTGGGCTTTTTCGAGGAATGCTAATACACGAGTGTGTATAGATACTCTGATATAATCTGTACTGTGACTCAATGGAGGGTCATAAATGAATGAATATATTTTTGACTGAGATTGAATCAGAGCAATTACCCTAGTTGTATATCATGTACTGTTCAAGATCAATGAGTTCCTTGTGAACATTGTTTTGTGCTTCGGTGGTTTGTGTACCAGATGGCAAGTGCAAACTAGAAACAATCAGGCCAAATAACTCAAAAACAAACATAGACAGCGCCCCCCCTCCATAAAAAACCCAAGTCAATTTAAAAAGTAGATACACCCACCAATCCACCTATAAAAAAACAAAGCCCAGACTTTTAACCTTGGTCAACACACTACTGCTGAGAGAAGTAGGTAGCTCTTTCTTCAGTTATTGCTGTCTGCCCTGCACCCACACATGCACTGCATTCAAATCACTACCTTCACATATCACTTTTTTGGTTTAGATTCCTGTCTTAGACACACCTTTTAATTCACCTTCTCATTTACACTCACCCTCACTTCACCATGCCAAAGAAGAAGCAGCCACATTTTACTGATGAGGAGTTGAGAATGCGTGTTAAGGAAATCTTCGGAGTACAGCCACCTTTATTCGGGACCCCAGTCCAACAGATCCCATGAGCCAGAAAACACAGGTGTGGAACAGGATAGTCAGCAAGGTGAGCACAGTAGCCCCATCCTGCACACAATGTATGATTTCAAAAAGAGGTGATATGACGTCAGGAAGTGGGTCAAATATTTGGCCAGCAAAGACCACTTGGCCGAAGAACAGATTGGTGGTGGCCCTCCTGTACCACCGTGGCACTTTACTTCCTATGAGGAGGAGGTGTGTTCCCTCATTCCACCGGAAAGCTTATTTGGAATACCTGATGGAATGGAGCCAGGTAAGTGTGAACTTTTCACACAAGTAATCAATGAAGCTTCTGCAGACATCTCCGTAATGGTTCCAGTTAGCTACATTACGTTTTTGGGATTCAAACAAACTAACAGTCAAAGATCATGTGCTGTGTATATAATATAGATAACCTGCATACCTGCAATGAAGATGAAAAGGCTCAAAACTATGTTAGAATAGAAAAATCCTGCGTATGCATTATTCCATGTGTGTTAGCATTCGCGGCGTCATTTTATGTGTCCGCACCAATTTGGGTTATAATCGAAACTTATCCTCAGTAATTTCTGAGAAGAGGCCTCAGTAAGGTTTCATTTCCCCGAGGCCAGAATTCACCTCACTAATGAATACACTGGGGCAGATTTATGATAACTGGCGCATCCCCAGGGATGCGCCAGGTATTTTGCGCCGCAGCTCCGCCACCCATGTTGCGCCACATTTACAATGCGGCGCACCATGGGGCAAAAACGGCACAGATGCGTGACGCATTTGTACCGTAAAGGTGGCGCATTGCTGGAGTTGCATCGCAAGCGCGACACAGCTCCAGCAAGACTCGGGGGTGCCCTATCTGTCCAATGCTGCGTCAAGCCTTACGCCTGCTTCAAGCAGGCACAGGGTTTTGACGCAGCATTGGCCTGAAAGTGACTGAGTGAAATCTTATAGATTTCACTCAGCCACTTTTGCTAGGCGCACCTGCCCCGGAATGCCCACCCTGCGCCGGAACGCCCACATGTGGCGCTGGGCTTTACAACGTGACGCATCTGCCTAGATGCGTCACGTTGTAAATGGGTCGTAGGGATGCGCCACGTTTACACCGCAGTTGCGTGACGCAAACGTGGCGCATGACCAACATAAATCTGCCCCACTGTTCTTATTAATGCATACCTATCCCTTTAGATAGAAGCCTTCTCTCACTCGTCTAGTGGCAGGCACTGGCAGAATGACCTTGACTGGTAGATAGTGTGAGCCTGGCCCCAGAATCTAAACTTCATTTTCTGTACTCCACTGTTTTACTGTATCGGCTTGGAAAATTCCATTGTGGGCATTCCTTCGTTGGTTCCAAATGTACATAATATATCTTTATGCTTATTGATGCCAGTCCCTCTGCAGCACTCCTAAGCGACTGCGCAGATTGGGCTCCACTCTGAGTGTACCTGAATAAACAGATATTGTTTTGTATTCTCTACTGTCTGACCAACTCTTCATTTGGTATGGTAGGCTGAGAGGTGGTCGTGAGTGACCCAGGTGACCCTGATCGGGCCACTTCCTTCAGTTGGTGCCCGAACAGGTACTCATTTGGGTGAGTGACCAATCCCATTTCGTGGATGGGGGAGATCAAGGCCATCGTTGGGTCGGACTGACGGTTCAGGGATCCCTGTATGAGGAGCACTGTTTGCTCTCAGCTGCCCCTTCCGTACTTCCGGACTGTGCCTTGCCCAGGGGTCATCCCCACAGGAGTTCTAAATGGCAAAAGCCTTGGATATGACTAATTGGTCTGAAGAGTCGGCAGTGGAGAATTAGTTCATTTTGACCTGCGAATATCAGGTGAGTTTGTTTTAGTTCTACGTGGATCTGGAACCATTTAGGTTTGCATTTGTTATGGCCTGAGGACCATCTTTGGGGTAAAGGCATTTGCAATTGATTTTGCCAGGCATAAATAGTAAACTAATTTTCTATGCCTGGGATCAGTAAGTTGTTTTCTTTGTGCTGTCTCTGTTCTGCAGATGCTCGAGTGGAAGAACCTCAGCCGGCGCCTCCAGAAGGCACTCCAAATGTTGATAAGTCTGTGAAGCATGGTCTTGGCCCTATTATGTTTAGTACATTATGGCACAAATATACGAGGGACAATGCCCAGTTGCAGTGGCCGTTAACGGGCACTTTCGATGAATAAATGATTGGGTATTCACAGGAACAGTTATTAAAAAGGCAAAGTAGAAAGTCTATGTTTGATTCTCTTAGGACGGGGCAGAAGGCAGCTAGGCAGAGATGACTGAAGTTTGAGAAAGAGGCCCGGAAGGGGACGATGCAGACACTGACTCAGAAAGCTGTAGCATATGACAAAGAGAAACAGGAAAAGTGAGTTGAATGTGAAGATAGGAAGTTTCGATATCATATTGATTAATCGTATTTGGCTCAGGAGGAAACTGATACTTTTTTGGAAGAACTGTTAGATCCTCGGCCCCCACCCCATACACTTCGCAAAGGATATATCCTATTGTTCCTGTGCCATCACAGCTGCCTGTTACAACTGTCCTCTCTGTTCCTGTGTCTACTGCTGTCGTTTCAACCGCCGTGGCTTCGGCTCCTCCTCCTCCTCTTTCTTCTGCTTCTTTGCCATCTGTGGCAACGGTGACTGCTAGTATTCCCACCGCACCTATTGTCTTAGCATCGCTGTCCCCAGCTCTTACTCCTGGGATGCACCTGCCAGTGACAATTGTGCCTGCCACTTCTGTTGCTTCTCCTTCTTTGGTTCTTCACCCCCCGATATTTGTGAGCACTGAGTCACCAGTTTGTGGGTTCGAGGATAGAGAACTACCAAAATTTCATGAGCGTATGGGCTCTTTTGTATGATCTGCGGTGAGAGATGAGGAGAAAAAGATTGTGGCCAATCAGGCCGCACAGTGGGGTCGTAATTCCATTTACAGCGTGGAGGATGTCTGGGATGTGATGAAAGATGTTAGCCTATTAAACAGCAGCATGCTCTTAAGCATTTGTCCTCTACGTTGATTGGTCTTTGGGAGCAACACTTTGGGAAAGTTGTGCCGCAAATTTTATTCAATATTAAAGATTGTGTGTATACTAACGGGATGGACCCAGGTCAAGTTTTTAGTAACATTACCACATTTGATGCCTGTAGGGACAGGTTGCATGATAAGAGTCCCACGATGGTATCTCAGTTTCCGATACGAGAGGTTCACCCCATATATCACCCAAAGATACCAGAGTTAACAGATCAGCATGGTGTTTCTAGATGGGGTATAGCGGCTTGGTTTCAAGAACAGTGGGTTTATACTCTGTGGAAAAGAAGTGAGGTTTTGTCCCTTAAGACTCATTTGCCTGATCCTAGGAAAACTCCTACTGCTTATTATAAAGAATTGACTGAAGCTGCTTCCTCGACAGTAATGACTATTGCTGATATTGAAATATTTTTGGGTCTTCTTGTTCTGGTTGATATTTGGAGGCAGGTCCATACTCAAGATCATGTTCCTGAGTGTTATCCTCACGGTCCTCGGGATCAGCGTGATGCTCAATGGGGGCCACCTCCTGATCTATCCAAACCCTGTATGCTATAATATCCGTGGGCCAGAGAAGGATCAAGCGAGGACAGGAAAGGAAGGGGACAGCAGGGAGGGAGACCTGGAAAGACAAACAAAGAATGTTGGACTTCTTCCTTCAATTACCCTATTATATTCTGATCTTAACAATACATAATACACAAAAAGCTACACCCTCATACACTCTACCTGTAAAGTAAAAGAATGCAACTTAAAAGTAGAAGATAAGACTCTTCACAAGCCTCATGGGCCCTTTAAGGATGTGGACTGCGCTACTCCCCACTGCAACACACAAAGAACAACAACTGTTACCCACTGTCCTATATGCTTCTTACAAATGGTAATTACTTGTAGAGCTTATACATACCCCTTAGAGAAATATCTATAGCTGGAAAGGGGATCTTCCTTGGCAGTTTCCTTGTAGCCCTACAACACCTAACAGTTGACTGTTAGTAAACAATACTCCATAAAGGGTTACGTCACCCCGTTGTATAGATATTAACGTACAGTACCTGCACCAGAGAACGACTGATGTCCCATTTAGATAAGATCCCAAGATGTTCCAACACCAGGTGAGTGCACTCCGTTGTCCTATTGTGGACTTGAAAATACTGCTGCCGTAATATCCTATGAAGGTCCTCTGCATGAACCGCAAGACGCAGGCTCTCCAACAGAGGACCGATTTACCACGCCGGGTAAATTGCCACTACAGGTAGATGCGATATCGTCCTCCGCATGAGCCTTTGCAAAGCAGGCTCCCCAACGGAGGGCAAAACGATGACTCAGTATCGGGTCTTTGGCAAACACAATCACAGTTCGTCCTCCGTATGAGCCGTGAGGGAAAAGGCTCGTCCAACGGAGGGCAAGGCAGGCACACTCTATGGCCCACAACACAATGAAAAATAATAAACTGTCCTCCGCATGAGTTGAGGAAGGACTCGCCAACGGAGGACAAACGCCAGAACACAGGCCGCAAATGCCGAACTTCGTTGAAACACAAAGTTTACTACGAGAAAGGCCAGGAAGCTTTCCTTCCCCAGGAAACAAGAATTGCTCAAAACAGGATCAGAACTCCTCCGCAAGGGTCGCAGAACTCCAAAATATCCGACACAGGCTACAGGAAGTGTACGCCTATATAGAACCGCCCATCTTCTTGATTGTCGCAAAGACTTCTGGGATTTGTAGTTTTCTTCCGTATCCCGATCTGTGTCCCACCTCAGATTCTAGAATACACGAGGCGCTCTTCTTGATAACCTTAACACTGAGTTGGGTGGTACTTGGGATCAAATTAAAGCATGGGACTAGGAAAGAAAGCCAGATGACAAACCCCCAGCGGAGATTCTAGCGTTGCTAGGCCGCATTATTACATATATGCATTTGCTTATCCTGCCGAGAAAAGTAGATTGGGATAAATTGTCAGCTTGTTGACAAAAGAAAAATTAGAGTGTGTCTAATTTTTTTCACTCATTTTGAGGGTACGTTTTTGGATTACAGTGGGTAGGATCTGTCTATTGAGGGTGGTGTTTGGTTGTTTGTCAACAGATTTGTCTCTAACTTACTTCACGAAATTGCAACTCGATTGCAGGCTTCTGAAAGTACCTGGTCCACATCTTCCACATCTGTTATTTTGAATATGGCTCAATATTATGAACAATGGGATAATAAAGAGAAAGAGAGGACAGAGAAAAAGCATAAGGAATTAAAGACTAAGGTGTTGTTGCAACAGGTATTCAGAGGTAATGGTAGAGGACATGATGGTCCTTCCCGCCAGCGTCCACTTACTAGTAGGCAGCGAATACGACGCCTCTGGGGCTGAATCAGTGTGCGTATTGTAAGGAGGAGGGTCACTGGTGTAGTGAGAGTCCTGTGCTTCTGCAGAAGGTGGCGGTCCCTAGAGGATGAGGTTCTCGTGAATGGGGTTGTGGAGCTGGTGTGGCTGATAGGTCTCAGAGCGCTGCAGCCTCACAGGGTTGTTCTGACAATAACTATTTTGATTAGGGGTGGGCAGAAGTCGAGTAAGGGACTTTCGCAGAGAGGCATGAAGATTGAACCAATCTCTGTGCCTCTCCGCATATTTCCGTTACGTGACGCCCACCCAACGCCCACCTCCCACCCGCCTCCTGCCTCCTGCCTCCTGCCCGCCTTATTAAATTATATTTAAAAGCCTAAAAGTAAACTAAAATAAAACTTACCTTATTGCGGCCGCATCCTTGCCCATCGCGGCATCATCTGGAAACTACGCATGCGTGGGAGCCGGCGCATGCGCATTCCTCGCCAGGACTGCGCATGCACAGGCTCCCGCATTGTAAGCCCCATTTTAAGACCCCTTGCATTTACTATTGGTCAATTCACTGTGGATTTGATTCGCCATTTTTGCTGACATTTAATTGTAGTGAGAATTTGATTTGTTGAAAAAATTACATGTTACAATTTATTGTTCCCTGGCAGGTGTCTATATGACAATGGGCCCAGATTGTTTGCCAAGGATGCGCATCTACATGTTGAATATGCTGTTGTGCCATCTACTTTGTGGGCGACAGGTGATACAGGTATGGGACTGCTGCATATACTACCCATTTCGATAAAGGTAAAGGACAATGCTATTCTGCCTCGTATTCCTCAGTATAAAATACCACAAGCAGGAGAGCAAGCCTTATTGCAAATTATTCAGGACATGATTAAGTAGGGAGTGGTTGAGGAGTCGTCTGCCAATACTTGTAAAAGCCCCATTCTTCCCGCTCTTAAACAGACATCCTTAGGCTCCCCTAATGATCATGAAGATGTTTATTGATTTGCAATTGATCTGCGCGAAGTTAACAAAATAGTGGTTTCCCAGCTCCCAGTGGTCCCAGACATTACTACACTTCTGACGATGATTCCTTCCCCAGCTAAATTATTATCTGGTATCGATTTGAAAAATGAATTTTTCAGTATTCCTATTCATCCAGATAGCAGGTACGTGTTTGGGTTTACATTAGCTGACAGAAGCTTTAGATTCTGTTGAGCTCCTCAAGGATATACTGAGAGTCCAAATATTTACAGTCAAGCTTTAAAGATTCAATTGGGAGGGGAGGAGCCAAGCCGGAGACCGAGATGGCCGCGTAGGCACTCGGCTCCGCCGACCTTGTTGCTTTGTGCACTGATCCTGCATCCTATCCTGACCCCGAGCCGCATTCCTATGGAGGGGAAGTGTGGCGGTGCTCGGTGATGTGCTCCCGAACTCTCCATCAGCCGTGGATCCGGAGGAGTGCTCTCGCCCCCTATCAGGCCCTCCGTAGCTGCTGATCCGGGGTCTTGCGTGCGAGGAACGGCCGGCCCCCGCTATCCTGGTGGTGATTGCCTGTGACGAGGAGGAGCCGGCTGCCCGGAGTGATCCGCCTGCATCGTTTGCCTCTTGCTGCGATCTCCGGTCCACCTAGTTGGTGGAGAGCCGGTAGCGCATTGAGGAACCGGGGGATTACGCTTCATTTGGGACTTTTCGTCTGTGCATGGCTCGGCCGTTCCCTGCATTTCTCCCGAAGTAAGTCTGAGCGCCATTTTGTTCGCCGAGGGGTCGGTGTTGTGAGACTTGGGGGCGCTGGTGTGTGCTTGAGACCCTGACACCGCTGAGGCTGCCTTCGTGTCCTTTTCTTGAACACTATGGAGCTTGCCACCCTCGCCATTGTGACTCACTTGTGCTCTGATGGGGGGCGAGAGGATGCCCGATCAGATGTGTGGATCAGTGACACCCTGACTAACATGGCGGAGCCTGCTGTAGAGCCTGTGAAAGGGATGAGCGTCGTGGACTGTGCGCATGGGACGTCGCCAGGGGTCCGAGATGTACTGAAGGCCCTCGATGCCCTTCGTGGCGCCATGATCTGCAGTGTTCACGATCTGCGACGCAAATTGGAGGCCATTACTCCTGTAACCGGACACGCCTTGCTTGACTATCCGCACGCTCAGGACATTATGCCACACCCTACACTTGAACGGTCTGCTGAGTTCTTTCCAGTGGATGTGGCGGCTTTGGAGGGCCAGTGTCCCGCGATGACAACGGACCTATTGGCTGTCGCTAGGTATTGGGGACTGGTGCCGTGCGTGGAGCTTTCATTTGACGCCCTTCACAGCACACTGTTGCTTACGGAGTGGAGAAGTGTGGCTCAGTGGTTAGAGGCGGCAGACCCGGAAGCTGAGATCGGCCGTGGACCAGGGTTCGATTCCCCGCCTCGGCGGGTCTCGGGCTCTAAAATTCCACGGACTCGATAATTCTCGCTCCAGTGCCTACTCGACTCACGGGGTCACACTCTGCGACTCTGGGCAATAGCTTGCTTAATCTCCACTACGGCCCCTCGCGGCGGGATGCCTGGCTTTCACCTTGTGGATACCCTGCTGGGGTATCTCACAGGGGAATACCAGGACGGGTTCCCTAAGCAAGCGCTTAGATACCGTGTCGGTGATTTGCGCTATATAAATACATGTACATTTACATTTACACATTTACGGCAGATGTCGGAAAACAACTCACAGACCTCTCCTTGTCGCCCACATTCATCATCATGGTGGCTGGTTGGATGTACTCTGCTGGTGCAATCGAGCGCACGGGACAGGGCTGATTCTGCTTCATTGATTGATGGTGTTGGTTTACCTGGTGACTACGAGGGGCGCGTTCTGTTTTGACTGCCACTGCTCTCGCTTCTGTGTTGACTTTGTGGTTCTGGCCTCCGGGGATGGATGATTGGGTGCTGACATACTGATTTTTCTCCTCCTCCGCTTTCTTTCTTTCTTCTTCTTTACTCTTTTATTTCCTTTTCTTCGGGTGACTCTGGGGCGACAGACACGCTGTTAGTGGGGTAGGCCATAGCCATTACGGTGATGTAGGGTGGCGGGTGATGGGGGGGGTTTGTTATTTTAATTTGTTTTGTTCTATGGTCCCTTTTTCTCCCCTTTCAAGGGGGTTGGCTATGTCTCTTTTTTCTCTCCTTTATTTATCCGGTGTCAGCACTTGCCTTTCTTATTGTCGGGGCGGGTGGACTTTCTACACAACGTCTTGCTAAATTGCTTGCTATGGTTTGACCTTTACTTCTGGCCCACCTTTGGTGGGCGTAGGGTGTATTTGGCCCCGTTATTTATTATTGCTTTCTGATTGCATGGGGGGATATACCCCTCCCGTCTCCTTTTCTTTGATTGTGTTGCATGACGCCTTGGTAGATATAGCCGCTGCCTCCTCTTAATATCATAAAAATGAAACCTCTTTTATCCTTGCGCTTCCTGTGTTACGACCACATCTTACGGCTATACTGTACTTACTTTTTATCGTATACGTCTAAACTGCTCTTTTTTGATCTCCTGATTTTGCGGCCGGCCCCTGTGGTTGTAGGCCTGCGCTTGTATTGCTCTGCTTCTATGAATAAAGGTTTAAAAAAAAAAAAAAAAAAAAAAAGATTCAATTGGATTCCCTTTCGCTCCCCACAGGTAATGTATTGGTGCAGTATGTTGATGACTTACTTATCGCTTCCAATACAGAGCAAGGTTGTAAAGATAGTACAGTTAAATTATTTCTACATTTGGCTCACCATTGAGATATGGTATCGCTTTCTAAATTTCAGTATTTTCAACAGGAGGTCATGTACTTAGGTCACCTACTGTGATAGGAGGGTAGGAGATTGACCTCCAAGCGCGTCAGTACCATTTTAAAAATGCTTGTTACACAAACTCAAAAAGATGTGCATGCTTTTGTAGGTATCACTTCCTACTGTCAGCAGTGGATACCTAATTATTACCTACTAATCAAAACCTAGCATGCACTATCGACTAAAGAAGTGCATGAGCCCTTACCTTGTACGCCTGAATGTCAGCCGTCTTTTGAGCAATTGAAAACTGTGCTTTGTTCGGCTCCAGTACTCGGCACCTCAGATTATAAAAAATAATTTGTGTTATATGTCCATGAGATGCTGGTCGCGCCTTCTGTTCAAACACAAAATTTGGAGATAAGCAACTGCTGTGTGCTTAATTCTCTGCTATCCATGACCCTGTCGCAAAAGCCCTTCTGAGTTGTCTAAGAATGGTCGCGGCCGTGGCCACTTGATTAGACAATCGGCTGGACTTGAACTGGATACAGATCTCACAGTCATGGTACCCCATGCTGTAGATACACTTTTGAATAAGATTAAGACAAACTACCTCACCAGTGCGCATCTGACTGGCTATGAATTGACATTGTTTGCTAAACACTTGCAATTAAAAGATGTGCCACTCTGAATCGAGCTACATTACTGCCCCTCCCTTCTGAGAGTGATGTAGTCGACAAACATGATTGTATCTTCTGCACAGAAGAAGAGACAAAAGGATGAGTAGACACGACTGCTGTTTCCTTTTCTGGCCCCCTCAGGGACTGGTACTTGTTTTAAATTACCAGATGGCACTACCACTCCTGCTTATGCTATTTCCACACTGCGTACAGTAGTAGAGACATCACAAATCCCTTATCAGTCAGCTCAAGCGGCTGAGCTTGTAACCCTTATACAAGCTTGCGAATTGAGTGAGGGGAAATACTTTTGCGGATCAGACAGCTAAAGAAATGGCCCGATCTAAAATGAAAAGAATGTTTGTAGCAGGTCCGGCTAGGTGAGTGCCTGAAGCTACCATATTTGAGGACACACTTGAGAATGTGAAACAAATACAAAGTGAAGCCATAATCGAAGGGTTGGCAGTGTGGCAGGAAAGTACAGCACAATTGAATGATGAGGGATGTTGGATTGATAAGTCAGGAAACCATAGATGGATGTTGCCTGATGCATATGTACTTCCTATCGTTAAGATGGCCCATGGCCCTGCCCATATTAGTGCTAAGGGTATTTGCAAGTTGTTAGACCCTGTGTGGCAGAATGACAACATTCCGAAAACTGCTACACATTTAGTGAAGTACTGTATGGTGTGCATGTTAGAGTGACACTTTATTATAAAAAAATCATTTTTCCTTCACATTCCATTATACAAAAGATAAAACTGCATAAAGCTTCACAATTAAATCACAATAAAAAAGATTATTCCTTTATAAAAAGCATACAATACAAATAAATCACAGGGAGATTAATGACCAACACATTACAATTATGACCAGCATAATCTTTACAAACACATAATATAAGAAACAATCCTTGTCAAATACAAATGCACATCAGAGGGGTGGGCGGAATTTGCGAAATTGCCTTTCGCAAACTTCCGCGAAATGGCAAAAAATCTCCGCAAACACGTGGAGATGTCGCGTGTTCGCAGAGATTTTCGGGGGTGGGGCTTCTTTGCGAGTTCATAGTGCTTTTCCATGTCACAGCTGCGTAAAGAGCCAGAAGAGTTGTCTCTCCAGTGACCATGTGTGTGTAACTTTGCCATCGCGCCGAAAGGCGCCGGGGTCCCTTGAGAGAACTGTCCATCATAGTGAGTAAAGTGCTGGAAGACGGAGCACACTGCTAGTGTGTGTGGCGGGGTCAAACGGGTGTGCTTCTATGCGAGTTCACATGTCTCTTGTGTTTATAAAAGTTCAGAGACCGATCAGAGCAGCAGATGAGGAGAAAGAAGCTCCTGGTCACAGGAACTGCACAGAGATTGCGCACGGGAAATTCAAGGATGCAAAGGCCTTCAGCAAGCATCACAGCTAAGTTTCGACGGTAGATATGGGGAGAAAGCACACCTGCCCAGCCTCGGCAAAGCTCGCAATTGTTTGGGGCTGATTAATGAGTTACTGAATTTGAGCTTCAGCTCTGGAACCTGTAAGTGCTTCCTGTTGAGGTTTTATTTTTGTGACAGGAGCAACGTGGCAGAATGAATCATGCCTGCAAATTTATCCAAGAAGACACCACCGTTTTGTGCAATACCTCTACTCAACTGGTGTACTTCCTACAGGCTAATCAGTAAGTGCTACCTTGTTGGGTAAATGTAGAGAGCTTTTCCTACACTACAGCTGCGTAAAGGGCCAGAAGAGTTGTCTCCAGTGACCATGTGTGTGTAACTTTGCCATCACGCCGAAGGGCGCCAGGGTCCCTTGAGTGACCTGTCCATACTAGTGGGTAAAGGGTGGGAAGACGGTGCACACTGCTAGTGTGTGGGGCGGGGCCAAACGGGCAGGCTTCTATGTGAGTTCACAGGCCTCTTGTGTTTATAAAAGGTCAGAGACCGATCAGAGCAGCAGATGAGGAGAAAGAAGCTCCTGGTCACAGGAACTGCACGGGGATTGTGCTCGTGAAAGTCAAGAATGCAAAGGCCTCAGTCAAGCATCACAGCTATGTTTCGACTGCAGTTATGGGAAGAAAAAACACCTGCCTTGAAAAAGCTTATGTTTTTTTTGGGCTGATTAATGAGTTACTGAATTTGAGCTTCAACTCGGGCACCTGCTTTATTTATATCTATATGTGCTTCCTGTTGAGGATTAATTTTTGTGACAGGAGCACTGTGCCAGAAAGAATCCTGCTCTGCATATTTATCCAAGAAGACACCACCATTGCAATACAATTTCCGTTCCATCGCGGACGTTTTGACATTTTCGTGTTCCGCGTGGAACGCGAAAATGCCGAAATTTTGTAAATTCCACGAGCGGAACGGAATTTGCTGCCCACCCCTACTTCCATCAGTATTTAACCCTGTTTGTGTTAGTCCTTTGTGCTCCTAACGACGTTGACGCGTTTCGATTGTTTCATATATATTGTCCCATCTTTATCAAGACACAGTATTATTGTCTCTGTATGTAATCAATTGCTGTATTTCTTCTCCCAACAAATTATATAATCAGTGACAAAATCTCTACATATTCAGTTCATCAGCATCTTCAATACACTCATGTTCTTGCCCTATTTTAAGTTCCTATATTTGCAAAGATGACGAAAAAAAATTTTTTCCAGTATGACAGGGATATTATTGGTTCCCCCTAGGATTTACATGGGTTGAAACCTCCACCCTCCCTTAAGATGATACTGGGCGATATGCCTCATTAAAACGCTATTTTGGTACACTTTTTGTTATTTTTGACCCGACCCGGAAATATTATCTCAGTTCCTGGAGCTTCAACTCGATT
The DNA here is from genome assembly GCF_964261635.1 of Lissotriton helveticus. Classification (NCBI taxonomy): domain Eukaryota; kingdom Metazoa; phylum Chordata; class Amphibia; order Caudata; family Salamandridae; genus Lissotriton; species Lissotriton helveticus. The sequence goes on along the minus strand of NC_136061.1, from coordinate 1,512,089,183 downwards.
AGTAAATACTTTAGCGTTTGCTCTCAAAGTGTCTCTGCTTTTTGTGCCGCCTTCACCGATATGGGAAACAAAGCACAAAGAGAAAACAATATTCGAGCGCTATCACTTCTATTGATCGTATATAGCCAAGCGCCCATAGTGGGTCAATGTTACCAATGCATAAAAGTCCCTTCTAGACCCCAGGCTTCTGTCCTCACCTAGTTTTTACATTCATTCGAGGCGTACCACTGGCTCTAGTCAATTGTTTTAGGCAACGAGTCCTCAGGCCATAAGCGGATGTCACGCCCTTGTTTCATCAGAAAGTTCTACAGGCCTGCGAGAGATATACAACAATCTATCATTAGTTCTTTTGTATGGGTATTGTTGACCTTACTAACTTTCAACAACCTTCACTCACTCGTTGTGCTTTACCTTATTTCAATGCTCTGCTTTCGGTTTCTTTGAAAGCTGCACAAATAAGAAGAGGGATCTAAAAGTGGACCATCTGAGTGACTACAAACTTCACGAAGTACAAGCACGTGGAGTAGTGCAGACTATAAGGTAAATTGTAACAAGCAAGATAAGGAGTTAGTAAACTATTCACAGGAAACACCACTACGAAAAAAGTAATGAGGAAACAATGTATATCTTTTACAGATAACCATAAGGAATTTTAAGTGGAACAACTGAGCGGCAAGAAATACACGCCAATTTTTAACCTATATTTCATACACGCAATTCGAGCAGAGCGTTGAAATTAGGTAAAGCACAACGAGTGAGTGAAGGTTGTTGAAAGTTAGTAAGGTCCAGCAATACCCATACAAAAGAACTAACAATAGATTATCTTATATCTCCCGCAGGCCTGTAGCACTTTCTGATGAACCAAGTGCGCGACACCCGCTTATGGCCTGAGGACTCGTTGCCTAAAACAATTGACTAGAGCCAGTGGTACGCCTCGAATTAACGTAAAAACTAGGTGAGGACAGAAGCCTGGGGTCTAGAAGGGACTGTTATGCATTGGTAACATTGACCCGCTATGGGCGCTTGACTATATGTGATCAATAGAAGGGATAGAGCCCGAATATGGTTTTCTCTCTGTGTTTTGTTTCCCTTATCGGTGAAGGCGGCACACAAAGCAGAGATACTTTGAGAGCAAACGCTAAAGTATTTACTAATCGAGTCGAAGCTCCAGGAACTGAGATAATAATTCCGGGTCTGGTCAAACATAACAAAAAGTGTAGCAAAATAGCGTTATAATGGAGGGATATCACCCAGTATCATCTTAAGGGAGGGTGGAGGTTTCAACCCATGTAAATCATAGGGGAAACCAATAATATCCCTGTCATACAGGAAAAACTTTTTTTCGTCATCTTTGCAAATATAGGAACTTAAAATAGGGCTAGGAAATGAGTGTATTGAAGATGCTGATGAACTGAATATGTAGAGATTTTGTCACTGATTATATAATTTGTTTTACTTAGGGGAGAAGAAATACACCAATTGATTACATACAGAGACAATAATACTGTATCTTGATAAAGATGGGACAATATATATGAAACCATCGAAACGCGTAGACGCCGTTAGGAGCACAATCAAAGGACTAACACAAACAGGGTTAAATACTGATGGAAGCAATGTAATAACTGAAGTGCTTTTGAGTCCAATCTGATTTGCATTTGTATTTCACAAGGATTTTGTCTTACATTATGTGTTTGTCTCGATTATGCTGGTCATAATTGTAATGTGTTGGTCATTAATCTCTCTGTGGTTTATTTGTATTGTATGCTTTTTATGAATGAATAATCTTTTTTATTGTGATATAATTGTGAAGCTTTATGCAGTTTTATCTTTTGTACAATGGAATGTGAAGGAAAAGTGATTTTTTTATAATAAAGTGTCACTCTAACGTCTTGGATCTAGTATTCAATATTTTAATGTATTGTTAATTACTGTACTCAAACATTTTGGAATTACTGAGTCAAGGGAATTTTGTTTGTGTTGGTTATAAGTACCTAAATTCCCTTGATAGCTTTAAGGGGTCCCTCTCCATTCTTTTATCGTGGTGGGCATGATACACAATCCTGGAAAGGCTGCCTCCACACCGCCTGGTAATTTTGCACCACCCACGTTCCCTTTCGAGGTCATTCATATATGGAGCTAGAAAGATGCAATAATTTGAAGTATGTTTTGGTGGTTTTCTGTGCATTCAGTAAATGAGTTGAGGCTTATCCCACTAAGGACAGCCATTATGACTGTAAAGATACTCCTGAAGGAGTTCTTTCCTCGTTTCGGCTTGCCCCCATTTGATCTGGAATGATAACGGAAGTTATTTCAGTGCAAAAGTGATCCAATTGATTTGTGATGGTTCATGTATTAAGCAGAAGCTTCATGCTGCTAATCATCCATAGTCAGCAAATTTGGTTGAGAAGGACAATGTACTCTCAAACTCAAATTGGCAAAAATTCAGGAGACCACATGTTTTACCATTAGCTCTTTTGTCAACGAGAAAGACAGCACATTCTAGGACAGGATTGTCACCATACGAGGTCATGTTTGAACGCCCGTCAAATATCTGGGGCGTCCCGCGCCCTCAGCCGTTCTCTGATATTGAGTATCCATTGTTGATTGACTCTCTTTCCCAGTTGACTGGAAGTTTGCGTTCTATTCAACAACAGGTCAGGGAAGCCCTGCCAGATACACCAGAGGGGCCCAGACATGACATTCAGCCTGGAGACTTTGTCTTGGTGAGGAATTTTCAGCAAAAGAAGAGTTTGGCACCGCCTTGAAAGGGACCAGAGCAGGTCCTCATAGCTACACGCAGAGCAGTCAAGGGCACTGGCCACAAGAACTGGATTCATGTGATGCATTATCGCAGAATACCTCTACCTTTGCCATATGATCAGTGGTTGAAGGATGGCATAGGGGACTCAGAGTGTGAAATGGTGCCTCAGTTCGTCCCCTTTTGTGACACCAAGCTGACCTAGACGCAAACAGATGAGGAAATTGATGAAGTGCTGAATGCAGCAGCCAGTCCTCCGGAAATACAAGCTATCCGGAAGCCTCTTTTTGTTGATCCTTCCGTGCCTGGAGTTTCTAAGTACAATTTGCATACTCGGTTGGTGGATAGTGCACCCAAGGAGAAGTAGATTTAGTTAAGGTTGGACTGTGTAAGTTAGGGTGTACTTTGCTATATACCAATGGAGTTGGTTTAGGGGTAGAGAGATTTGTGCTCTGTTTAAACATTGGACAGGATATATCAAACACATCCCCTTACGGATATATTATCCTGGTCGACGTGGGAACAAGAGCTTAGGACAGAGCAAGCTCCACCAGCGGTGCTCAAGAGTGCCAACGTTTTGATGAACAATAGAAGCCTGTACAAGTGAGGCTCTGATGGACACTGGGAACTTGAATATTTTTCTTGCTTGCATTTCATTCCTGTTTCATTATTTTGTTATGCATACCTTTGGCAGAATGGTTGCTGAGGAAGAGGAGCTAGGGATTCCTCCTGTTTATACATATTTATTTTGGTCTAAAATGATAAAGTTCATATGTGCTGTTCTTGTGATCTTGTTGCTACTGACCTTTGGTGGGGTGTCATGGGTATTGGCTCATAATAAGGATGTAACATCATGTACCAAGGGTAAGGATACCCCTCAGGTTCGGCAGAAAAGAATAATGCAGAATTATTTATTTTTAGACACTCATAAAAGATTTTTGGGGGAAGATACAGCTTGCTATCCTACTGAATCTGTCACAAGTTTATAGACTGCTTACCCATTGTCTCTTGTCAATTATACGTATACTAACCCATCCCAATTCATAGAGGTAAGGGGTGAGTTTGGAATGGGGTATCTCGTCCCTTGTCTGTATTACAGAAAGCCACGATGAAAGAGGTATCCAATGTATGACAATAATACGTATTGTGATAATTTGTACATGTTAGTAGAGAACATTACCTTAGTGGGCTGGTGTTACCAAGATTTAACATTCAGCCGGAAAGCAGGTTATTATCATGCATGTTGTCCAATAGTAAATAGTACAGACTCATTTCTGTACATCAATTGTTCTGGAATAGTCTTGTTCAAAAATACGATGTCTTTAGTGAAATATTAGGATCCGAGTACCTTTGAAATGAATACCAGATATGCTACTGTAGATTGTGAAGGTCCACACTATGCACACCCAGGATTTTATTTTCTTTCTAATGGCACTTACTCAAATGTTTATAATGGTTAAAGATGATGTTGGTCTAGGAATGGTGCTCCCTCTGGGCATGCCTTGTAAGTATAGTAAGCGAAGTGTAAGATGGGTAAAAAGAACATTGACTGCAGAGTTTTGTGATGGATTGACAGATTTGTAAGTCAACAATTACAGTAATAGGATCACTTTTGGATACATTCACTTCTCCATAATTACATTTGGTGGTACTGCTATGACTAGGGGCGAGAGAGCTAGAGAATTCTTCGGATGTAAGCTTCAGATATTATCTAACTCCACAGTAGCAGTTTTGCATGACCGCACCACTCAATTGGAAAGTATGCAGATCTATTCCGAGCAGACTAGGTATGCAGTTGGCTTGATTTTGGCAAAGAGTGGTGGTGTGTGCGCTGTAGTCAGGGGCCAGTGTGTAGTCGGGATCAAGAATATGAAGCAAAAAATCACTGAGCATATATTAGATATCTTTGAGAAGGTCAAAAGAATCGAGAGTGGACATTGGAGTTGGTCATTGTTTGGAAATTGGGGTTGGATTTTTGAGAAAATAATGTATTTATTTGTGGTGTTGATACTTTGCTGTAACCTCATTCTGTGTCTCCCATTCTGTTGCTCCTATTGCACCACTCTTTTCCTTCCAAGGAAAACATTCATTCATTATACTAATGCTTCAATTATGGTACAAAAGGATATAAACGACCTTATGAATATTGATGAGGGCATTTTTTAGACTTATTCCCTCCTGGTTGTTTCTGTCCCAGACCCTGAGGATGTGGACTGCTCATAGTTAAGTTTACACATGATTTTAGTTTTATTGCTCTGTGTTGGACTTGGCCTTTTCCCCCCAAAATTTTTCGCTTTTGACCCCCTTATCTGGATTGTCTCCCCCATGGGATTAAACCTGTATAGGCCATGAGTGGTGTGAGACACCTTGTGAAAATGTAATTACCTGAAGTAATGTGAGCACTTGTAAAATCCCCCATTTTAAAACTGCACCTTATTGAAATGTATTGTATTTAAAATGGATGCCATGGCCATGGGTTTTGCCACTGGACTGACATAGGTCAGCGGTCTAGATAATATTACCCAGCTACCCCTAGCTTTTGGAGGGAAAGCCTGGCACCCAGGGTGCTCACCCCCTCCCCTAGAACAAGTTTAGGCTAGATGTGCCAACATTCTAGAAGGTCCTGGCACTGCCTGGGAGGAGGGTATAAAGAGGGTGAAGTGTCACCAGAGAGTCAGTCAGCGCAGGGACAAAGCAGAGAGGGGACCTGCTGTGAGGTGCTACCGCCACATGGGCCTGTGAGCTGGGCCCTGCACCCCTATAAACCCCCCCGCTGCTGTCCTCATGGGCCCCTGACAAGGGAGGGCCCCTACCCAGGACCTTGACACTGTGGGAACCGGGAGTTACGCCAGCGCTGAAGGAAAGAGGTGCCCACATGAGGAGGAATGCTGTGGGCTTGAACCCCCCCAGGAGGTGAGGAGTGTGCCCCTGGGGCTGGCTGTGGAACTATTCGCCCCCCTCCGTGAGGTGCGCCTGTCAGACACTGTTTGGGGAGGTTGGTGCCCCCAGGAAGCTGTGGCCCCCTTTGGTGTGCTGACCCAAGAGTGGAGGAGTGAGGCAGTGGTGAGAGGAGGTGGACGCACTGAGAGCAGCTAGTTTGTCTTGGAGGCAGACAGTCACTTCAGAGAGACGTTCCCCCTTCAGCCTCTGACCAATCCCTCCCCATACATCAACTATTAAGAAGAAAAGCAACCTGCGTGTGAAGGAAGACCCTTCTTAACCTGAGCCCCCGTGAACCCTGTCAGGGAGCTCTTAAAAGAGGATTTCCCACACTTCCAATTTCACCTACCAGCGTGGAAGAACAGCTGTGAGCCCCGTGACGCGGCTGAAGTTCCTTGTCGTGCCCTGGGGAAGCTGTGGGTCTGTGAAGCCTTAGAAGACCTAAAGAGCGTGAGCGCTGCTTGAAAACCTCCTTCCTGTGAAGCCGGTGAGGGAAGTGACTGGGGAAGAGCAGTGGCGCTGCTCCGATCGGCTGTGGGACCCCGGGGGCACCAGCCGCGTTAATCGAAGAAGAAAGCGCTTCCGCGCATGTCCTCAGCGGGAACACTATCGTGGAGGCAGGAGGGGCCTAGGGTCGGGCAGGCCCAGAAGAGCAGCGACCCCGAGGTGAGCAGCGTCCTTCCTGTGAGCGGCCGTGCAGAGGCGGGAGAAGAGCGAGCGCTTCCGCGCATGCCCGGTGGTGAAGTGTGCCGCCTGAAGAGAGCCGGTCGCGTCACCAGAGGAGCGCCGCGTCGGAGCTCCAGTCATCGGACCCCTCGGAGGAGGCAGAAGCGCCACAGCGGACGTCGTGGTAGGGAACCTCGGGCGGGGAAAGCCTTTCCTGTCTTCCCCCGTCTGCCCGACTGCTTCCAGGCTCCATCGCGCGAAGAGGACACACCCGCTGACACGCCTACAAACCCCAAGTAAGCCGGGTAGTATGGGAGCGGGAGGCGGCAGCACCGAGTGCCTAGAAAGCGGAACAGTGGGGCTATGCCCCAAACGACTAACTGAACAGACCAAGGAAGCCTGACTCGAGGAAGTGGGCTAGTGAACTGCCCAGCCCATATTAAAATATCCGATAATTAACTCAGAGGGGAGAGGAGAAAGGTGTGCAGGGAACTACAGGGTTCCTGAGTAAAAACCCTTACAGACTAATGTTAATTGAGGGAGTAGATTCTCTACCAGAAAGGTGCAGCCTGGACTGCGGTGGAGCTGCCCTACTGAGTCTATAACGTGGAGGCTTAGGGAGTAGCGCCTCCCTAATGCAGTAAGGAGTGCGTGGGGCAGGTGGGGAGGGGTAACCAGTAGGGCCTAATCTCCTTCAGTTATATCAAGAGGGAGAGTAAGGGCGCTAGAGCGTGGTGAAACTGATCCAACACCCTGACTGCCTTTTTCACCTGTGTTTGAGGAAACTATCCCTAAAACGTGTTGGCTCTGAGTAAAAGTAAATTATTGTGATAAAGCCTGAGAGAAGGAGCACGTGCCAAAGTGGTGTTGAGGGCTCTAGTAAATTAAAAGAGGTAAAACCCTAATTAAAGTGGCTAAGACAGCTGTTGGCATCTGGGAATTGGAATCACTCATTGAATGTGTTCCCTGATAATGAGTAGTAGTGGGAGGAGGTGAAGTCTAGAGCCTTCTCAAGAGTGTAATGTAATTAATACTGAAATGCATATCTTCTTGCTTGTTGCCTAATTTTCCCTGAAGTGTTTTAGGCCTGACCTCCCACTTCTATAAGTATGCCCCGAGGAGGGCCCCTACATGATGTTAATGCTAGGCGATGTATGTTCCGCCTGATGTTTGATACACCTAGGCCGGTGACATGCCTGATGAAATGCCATAGTTACCTGTTGCCAGATGGTCCCTGAGGTTAGGCCTGGCTCTTAGGTTACTGTTGATACGTTGATGGTGAGGCCACTTTCCTATCTAATGGTTAATTGCATGCTTTTGTGCCACCGTGCAGGTGATTGTGCCTTTTATTACAGGTGCTCCTATTTATGAGTTACTATGATGCCCTGATGTTTTCTTTTACAGGGGTGGGGATTGGCGTTATAATGCATGAGGTGTATTTATGCATGATGTTGTATCTTACATTTTCAGCCAACCCCCTAAGGATGAGAGCCTGAGTTGGCCCCGCCAGATTGGCCCCAGGTCTAATGTTTTATTAACCATCCTTTTTCCTTACAGCTATGGACTATGAACTCAATCCCTTTTTGGTCCCATGTAAATAATCCCCCTCTGAAGTACTTGGCTCTGGTGCCAGTTGGCGCCATGTTATGATGACACTGTTAATGCATTTTTGCCTTGCAGGTTGGAGATACTAAACTGCTTAATTTTCCAACTCAGATTGGTGTCCTGCCTCTTTTGTGGTGTGCCCGGTGTGTTGACTGAGGGTACTGCGTGAGTGCTTCACATGTCCTCCAAGTTTGGCCTGCCCGCTTGATGCCATGCTACCCCCTTTGAGACTTGGGCAACCCCCATTTCCAACATTTGGTGGCAGCGCGGTGGGATAGGACTTGTGTTTGCGCAGTACCACAGCGGCCACAGGTTACACCACAAGTAGAGCCTTGTGGTGGGGATTATTGTTTGGAAGATTGTTTGCCAAATTGCTTCCTCCGGAAGAGTGTTCTGAACTGTCCCCTTTTTCCACTGTGGGTGTGTCCCGGGTGTATCTCGCCACGATGGGGTTGATTTACCAGGAAGTGGAACTGATGGAGTACACCGAACAGGAGGTGATAGACTTCCTCCTGGAGAGATGGATACCCCCAGTAGGGAACATTAGGAGGAATTTGTTTCTCTATGAGGCCCTCAAGAGGGGAGAGCCCTTAGAGATTGATGGGGACTTGTCTGACTACCCTCCCGAAGTTTTGAAGGGTCAGTGGGTTAGAGACCAGAGGGAGGGCTCCCCATCCAGAACCCTGGGAGGAAATTACTCCGATGAGGAGGAGGAAGAGTTTAGCAGGGCAGAGACGCCAGTAGCTGTGGAGGACACCGAAGATAGGGAGTCTCGCACTGGGTCCAGTCCCGGGGGCACTGCCCCATCCCTTTCCCTGTCCCCAGAAGAATGGGTAGATAGGAGAGAAGTAAGGAAGCATCAGCTGGCGCTGGCAAAGCTCAGGCATGCCGAGGGCTTAGCGCAGCTGAGGGTAGAAGAGCAGCGACTAGAGACTGAAAAAGTCCTAGCGCTGGAGAGGATGGCGGAGGCGGAGAGGGCCTTCGCCAGAGAGAGATCAGCTCAGGTGGGTAGGTTGTCCCCTGAGAGTGGTTTTAGGAGTCTGGATTCACCGAAGAGGGTGGGATCCAGTGGTGGCAGCGAGTGTAGGTCCAGTGCAAGGAGTCCCACTCCCGAGACCCAAGAGACTGTGCCTGATTCCCCGGAAGAGGAGGACGGGTTAGTGTTTAGGGGCAGGGGAAAGCTGTTCCATCAGTCCTGGGGAGAGTTCGAGGAGGAGTGTTGGACTGTACTGGAGGATTGGGTGGTGAGGAGAGCAGTGGAGGATTGGGAAGGGCTGTGCCATGCCGTTATCCGGGAGCACATGCTGAGGAGTTGTTTCCCAAGACTGCGTCACCATCTGTTGCGGTGCGGGTTCTCAGACCCCAGGGAACTTGCACGGGAGGCAGACCTCTGGGTAAGTGCCAGAGCGTCTGGGAAGACATTGGGGAGTGATCCAGAAAGGAGTGGTGCAGGGAATTTCCGACCCAGCGTGGCGGGAGAGGTGAGAAGCCCAGCTAGGTCCCAGGATAGTGAGCGGGTTGTAGGGCCTCACATCCCATCTAAAGGAGGGAGTGAGACGGGGAGGTGTCCCGAGATGCCCCAACTGCAGTCACAGGGCCTGGAGAGTTCTTTAAGAGAACCCCAGGCTGGGAGTCTAGGCTGTCCCGATGTGTCATCCAGAGGAAGGGATCCCCTCATGTCAGGAGGACCTGGAGCATCATTAATCAGAGCTCCAGGGGTTCGGGGGTTTGACCAGTCACAGGGTTTAGATCCTGGACTGGGGTTCCAGGTTAAGGGGTTGCCTGACCTGGAGGGTGGGGTACCTGTAATTCAGGTCCCTACCAATTTGACTCCTAGGGGTACTACTCCCAGTGGGAGGGTGCGGAACTCTGGGAGGGGGTGCAGAGGGAGGAAGGTCTCTTCTCTGTCACCAGCTCAGCCACAGGGCGCAGATCCTGGGTTGGGTGGCCAGGGACAGGGCTTGCCTGCTCTGGTGGGAGGGACCTCTGTAACCAGAGTCCCCCCGGAAGAGACTCCCAGGGGTACTACTCCAATTAGGAGGGTGCGGGACTCTGGGAGGGGGTGCAGGGAGAGGGAGGACTCGCCCCTGTCACCGGTTCAGCCTGTGGGTTTTGGCTCCAGGTTGGGGAGAGAGTTGTGTGAGGGTGTCCCCCAGCGTAGGAGATGGAGGAACCCTAGGAGGAGAAGTAGGGGGAGGAGAGCCTCGCCCCTAAGGGCTGGTCAGTCTGAGGGTGTAGACCCCAGATGGGTGGACCAGTGGCAATTTGGAGAGAAGAGAGTGGTTCCAGAGTATCACAAGCCTGAGGCTAGAGCCTCCCACTCTAGGAAGGAGAAACATCCCACTAGGGAACACCAGTGGGGTGGTTTTGTTGGTAAAGGGAGGGTTGCGAAAGAGAACCATTGGGTTCCAGAGTGGAGGAGAGACTGCAGGTGCTCCTGTAGTTGCAGGCCTGCGTCCACCTTTTTCCGCCCCAAGCAGGGAAGCCCATCAAGGCATTGATATGTCTACCCTGGCTTTTGGCTGGGGGGGAGTCGTGTTGGACTTGGCCTTTTCCCCCCAAAATTTTTCGCTTTTGACCCCCTTATCTGGATTGTCTCCCCCATGGGATTAAACCTGTATAGGCCATGAGTGGTGTGAGACACCTTGTGAAAATGTAATTACCTGAAGTAATGTGAGCACTTGTAAAATCCCCCATTTTAAAACTGCACCTTATTGAAATGTATTGTATTTAAAATGGATGCCATGGCCATGGGTTTTGCCACTGGACTGACATAGGTCAGCGGTCTAGATAATATTACCCAGCTACCCCTAGCTTTTGGAGGGAAAGCCTGGCACCCAGGGTGCTCACCCCCTCCCCTAGAACCAGTTTAGGCTAGATGTGCCAACATTCTAGAAGGTCCTGGCACTGCCTGGGAGGAGGGTATAAAGAGGGTGAAGTGTCACCAGAGAGTCAGTCAGCGCAGGGACAAAGCAGAGAGGGGACCTGCTGTGAGGTGCTACCGCCACATGGGCCTGTGAGCTGGGCCCTGCACCCCTATAAACCCCCCCGCTGCTGTCCTCATGGGCCCCTGACAAGGGAGGGCCCCTACCCAGGACCCTGACACTGTGGGAACCGGGAGTTACGCCAGCGCTGAAGGAAAGAGGTGCCCACATGAGGAGGAATGCTGTGGGCTTGAACCCCCCCAGGAGGTGAGGAGTGTGCCCCTGGGGCTGGCTGTGGAACTATTCGCCCCCCTCCGTGAGGTGCGCCTGTCAGACACTGTTTGGGGAGGTTGGTGCCCCCAGGAAGCTGTGGCCCCCTTTGGTGTGCTGACCCAAGAGTGGAGGAGTGAGGCAGTGGTAAGAGGAGGTGGACGCACTGAGAGCAGCTAGTTTGTCTTGGAGGCAGACAGTCACTTCAGAGAGACGTTCCCCCTTCAGCCTCTGACCAATCCCTCCCCATACATCAACTATTAAGAAGAAAAGCAACCTGCGTGTGAAGGAAGACCCTTCTTAACCTGAGCCCCCGTGAACCCTGTCAGGGAGCTCTTAAAAGAGGATTTCCCACACTTCCAATTTCACCTACCAGCGTGGAAGAACAGCTGTGAGCCCCGTGACGCGGCTGAAGTTCCTTGTCGTGCCCTGGGGAAGCTGTGGGTCTGTGAAGCCTTAGAAGACCTAAAGAGCGTGAGCGCTGCTTGAAAACCTCCTTCCTGTGAAGCCGGTGAGGGAAGTGACTGGGGAAGAGCAGTGGCGCTGCTCCGATCGGCTGTGGGACCCCGGGGGCACCAGCCGCGTTAATCGAAGAAGAAAGCGCTTCCGCGCATGTCCTCAGCGGGAACACTATCGTGGAGGCAGGAGGGGCCTAGGGTCGGGCAGGCCCAGAAGAGCAGCGACCCCGAGGTGAGCAGCGTCCTTCCTGTGAGCGGCCGTGCAGAGGCGGGAGAAGAGCGAGCGCTTCCGCGCATGCCCGGTGGTGAAGTGTGCCGCCTGAAGAGAGCCGGTCGCGTCACCAGAGGAGCGCCGCGTCGGAGCTCCAGTCATCGGACCCCTCGGAGGAGGCAGAAGCGCCACAGCGGACGTCGTGGTAGGGAACCTCGGGCGGGGAAAGCCTTTCCTGTCTTCCCCCGTCTGCCCGACTGCTTCCAGGCTCCATCGCGCGAAGAGGACACACCCGCTGACACGCCTACAAACCCCAAGTAAGCCGGGTAGTATGGGAGCGGGAGGCGGCAGCACCGAGTGCCTAGAAAGCGGAACAGTGGGGCTACGCCCCAAACGACTAACTGAACAGACCAAGGAAGCCTGACTCGAGGAAGTGGGCTAGTGAACTGCCCAGCCCATATTAAAATATCCGATAATTAACTCAGAGGGGAGAGGAGAAAGGTGTGCAGGGAACTACAGGGTTCCTGAGTAAAAACCCTTACAGACTAATGTTAATTGAGGGAGTAGATTCTCTACCAGAAAGGTGCAGCCTGGACTGCGGTGGAGCTGCCCTACTGAGTCTATAACGTGGAGGCTTAGGGAGTACCGCCTCCCTAATGCAGTAAGGAGTGCGTGGGGCAGGTGGGGAGGGGTAACCAGTAGGGCCTAATCTCCTTCAGTTATATCAAGAGGGAGAGTAAGGGCGCTAGAGCGTGGTGAAACTGATCCAACACCCTGACTGCCTTTTTCACCTGTGTTTGAGGAAACTATCCCTAAAACGTGTTGGCTCTGAGTAAAAGTAAATTATTGTGATAAAGCCTGAGAGAAGGAGCACGTGCCAAAGTGGTGCTGAGGGCTCTAGTAAATTAAAAGAGGTAAAACCCTAATTAAAGTGGCTAAGACAGCTGTTGGCATCTGGGAATTGGAATCACTCATTGAATGTGTTCCCTGATAATGAGTAGTAGTGGGAGGAGGTGAAGTCTAGAGCCTTCTCAAGAGTGTAATGTAATTAATACTGAAATGCATATTTTCTTGCTTGTTGCCTAATTTTCCCTGAAGTGTTTTAGGCCTGACCTCCCACTTCTATAAGTATGCCCCGAGGAGGGCCCCTACATGATGTTAATGCTAGGCGATGTATGTTCCGCCTGATGTTTGATACACCTAGGCCGGTGACATGCCTGATGAAATGCCATAGTTACCTGTTGCCAGATGGTCCCTGAGGTTAGGCCTGGCTCTTAGGTTACTGTTGATACGTTGATGGTGAGGCCACTTTCCTATCTAATGGTTAATTGCATGCTTTTGTGCCACCGTGCAGGTGATTGTGCCTTTTATTACAGGTGCTCCTATTTATGAGTTACTATGATGCCCTGATGTTTTCTTTTACAGGGGTGGGGATTGGCGTTATAATGCATGAGGTGTATTTATGCATGATGTTGTATCTTACATTTTCAGCCAACCCCCTAAGGATGAGAGCCTGAGTTGGCCCCGCCAGATTGGCCCCAGGTCTAATGTTTTATTAACCATCCTTTTTCCTTACAGCTATGGACTATGAACTCAATCCCTTTTTGGTCCCATGTAAATAATCCCCCTCTGAAGTACTTGGCTCTGGTGCCAGTTGGCGCCATGTTATGATGACACTGTTAATGCATTTTTGCCTTGCAGGTTGGAGATACTAAACTGCTTAATTTTCCAACTCAGATTGGTGTCCTGCCTCTTTTGTGGTGTGCCCGGTGTGTTGACTGAGGGTACTGCGTGAGTGCTTCACATGTCCTCCAAGTTTGGCCTGCCCGCTTGATGCCATGCTACCCCCTTTGAGACTTGGGCAACCCCCATTTCCAACACTCTGCATATTCTATACTGTTTTAAAATGGTTAGCCCATGCTAAAAGGAGGGTCTGTTAGAATAGAAAAATCCTGCTTATGTATTATTTCATGTATGTTAGCATTCGAAGCTCCATTTTAAGTGTTTGTGCCATTTTGGGTTATATTCTAAACATATCCTTCATCATTTCTGAGAAGAGGCATTGGGTATGTTTCATTTCCCCGAGGCCGTAATTCACCTCATTAATTAGTACACTGTTCCTATTAATGCATATCTATCCCTTTAGATAGAAGCCTTATCCCACTTGTCTAGTGGTGGGCGCACGCAGAATGACGTTGACTGGTAGATAGTGTGTGCCTAGCCCCATAATCGAAACTTAATTTTCTGTACTCCACTGTTTTACTGTATCTGCTTGGAAAATGCCATTGTGGGCGTGCATTCGCTGGTTCAGAATGTACATAATAAATCTTTATGCTTATTGATGCCGGTCCTTCTGCAGCACTCCTAAGTGACTGGGCAGATTGGGCTCCACTCTGAGTGTACCTGAATAGGCAGATATTGGTTTGTATTCTCTACTGTCTGACTGACTCTTCATTTGGTTTGGAAGACTGAGGGGTGGTCGTGAGTAACCCTAATCGGGTCACTACCCTCAACTATTGCCATGTACACACTCACTGTCAAGAAAGCACAGTTCCAAGTGGGCTGGTAGGACTGGGTGTGAAGAGTGTGTGTAGGACAGAGCCTTATGGGAGTTGTAGTGATAGCAAACACTCCTCCTGCCACGCAGCCCATCCAGCCCACCTAGAACTATGCTTTCCTGACAGTGAGTGGAAATGTACTAGCAAGATGGCCGACACTGTTGCATGGTGCTCAACTTAATCACAACTCCCATCAAGGCCTTGTACTCCAGACACCAGGGTCCATTTTACTCATCTTGCTAGCACACTTCCCCTCACTGTCAGGTACTCATAGACCCAGATGAGCTGGTTGGCAGGAGTGTTTGCTATCCCTACAACTCCCATCAGGCTCTGTCCTACACACACTCTTCACACCCAGCCCAACGAGCCCACCTGGAACTCTATTTTTCTGACAGTGAGTGGAAATGTACTAGCAAGATGTCTGATGATTGGCCCTGGTGTTTGGAGCACAGGCCTTGATGGGAGTTATGGTCAAGTCAAACAGCATGCTCCAGTATCATCCGTCTTGCTAGTACATTTCCACTCTCTGCCAAGAAAGCATAGTTCCAGGGGTGCTGTTTGGACTTGGTGGGAGGAGAAGTGTTTGCAATGAGAACATCTGCCATCAGGCTCTTTTCTACACACATCTTCCCACCCAGCTCAACCAGGCCACCAGGAAGAGTATTGTCCTGACAATGAGGGGCTGTGAACAATTGCCCATCTTGTAAAAGTTGCATTGTTCATGCCAAACATAGGCTACCATCATGGATAAAGGAGGCAAATCATCCCTCTTAAATTGTTTTTTGGTCCAGCCATTGACGTAATGGGTTCTATTCGAGGTGCAGTGGACTTTCAGATACTTGACTGTGTTATTTCTGTACCCACAGGGCGAGCTGGGAACACCTCTAAGGCCAATGATGACAACAGCCAGGCTCAGACACCAAGCCAGAATGAGCTCACCAGCGTTGAGAACTCTCCTGTACCCTTGGATGAGGAGGAGCAACCTGGCTCATCAGGTTTGGGTCAGCAGACAGCACCAGCATGTCAGAAATAAGCCATCAAAGTAGTGTTAGGTGGAGACTGGAATGTGTCATTGTGAATTGTGAATTAATTGACTCACACAGATAGTCTAAGGTGGCAAATACAATTATATCTATATGAACCATAGAATGTAGCTCAAATTGAGGGGTTTGGATTGATTTTTTCAACCTATAATATATTTATTCAGGGTGTATTTGAATCCATTTTAAAATTTGGGTATGTAGAAGGCCTATTTTTATTGGATTTCATATGAACTAATATATATTTCTTGTAAGAGAAATGTATTTGTGTCTTGAAGAAGGTGGTAGTTAATTAATATTTCCACCAAAACGTGTCGACCCATTTAGTGGCACAAGTTTGAGGAACAAAGGAACATGATAGAGAATAAATTGATTGTTGTCATGTGGCTTTACTGATTCTGTCAAGCTGGCCTAATTCAATGACATATGTGATTGTCTTGTTCGCTTTTTTTCTCTCTCCCCTATTCTATTTAATTGCTGTGATGTATTTTAATATGTTTTATTTTAATTATGTTTTTGTTATAAATAAGTCTGTATTAATTATTCACAAGGAGAATATTGGATTGCATTTGTAATACGATCCTTTTTTCCTGTGTTGTTCGAGATCTGGCTTAATCAGGATTATGGGGGATGTGTGATGATTGTGAGAGTGTATATGTATGTAACCTGTGAATGAACAAGTGATTCCAAAGGGAATTCTTTTCTGACAGTCTATTACAGAGCCCTGACCATTTGGTCTGGTAGTCCTTCTCACTGCATTGTATTACCAGTTTGTATTACCAGTAGTTCCATTCTATTGTTATATGAACACATAAGAACACCATGTGCAGGAAGATGACCTTAAATATTTTGTATTATTGCTCATCATAGGCCAGCACATCAGCAAATGTTTGGCCTGTTCCTTGTGTTACTAGATCACTTAACTGTGAAATGCCATGCTAAATATATAGGTAGGAGGTAATGTCCATGTTGAGTGCTTGAACAACAAGTAGTGATTGTTCAGTGTGGCAAAGTTAGGTCCCAGTACTGGTGCTAAGTGTACTTTAATCTATCCAATGGCCAAATTATAAATTTGCATACTCATGTCACATTTCAAACTGGAAATTCCCTTGATTGAGTGTCAGATATAATCATATGTATTCCAAAGCTGAGTCCATGTTCTAACTCTGTAAAAGTGACAACACATGTCATTGAGTGGCTAACAAAGTCGGGGCATATTAGCAAGGGCAATATCGCCGCTTTAGCTTGACTTTTTCCCGCTAAAGCGGCGATAATTTTATCACCCTAATAGCAAGCTGTCGCTAATAGCAGTTAGCGACAGCCTTTAGGCGATAGCTACAGGTTTGGGGCCCCCTTTGCATGTTAGCGATATTTATCGCTAATGACATGCAAAGTGGGCGCACCCAAACTGTTAGCGACTGAAGACAGTCGCTAACACAGCTATCGCCTATTAGTATTAGCAAGGCAGGCGAAGCGATAAAAAAAACACGCTAAGCGCGATTATCGCTAGAATCTAATGCCTGCTAAAAAGTTGACTTACCTGTATAGTCAATGGGGGGTGGATTATCAGATTAAGCCCCCATTGGCGTTAATGCGAGAATATCGCTGGATTTCCAGAGATATTCTAGCATTTTGCCGCTATCGCTGGATATTTTAGCACAATGGAGAAAAACGGTGCTAATAGCATGTTTTCTCCGCTAAAATATCCAGCGATAGACAGCGATAAAAAAAATTTGCTAAGCGCATTTAGCGATAAATATCGCTATTTGTTGCTAATATGCCCCTAGGTCTTTGCTGGAAACAGGGTTTTAAGAAATAGATGAGTAAATAACACATTTCCAAAGGCTATTATGTGTGTAAATGCTTATCATTGGTCATACAATATGCTTTGAAAACCAATGTTAGTTGCCCTATTGGAAGATTTAGAAACGTGACCGTCATTTTGAGGTACCTCATATTTTGAGATGAAAAGCAATAGCACCTAGCCATACATTGTGAGCATGATGCGATAATTAAGGGGGAATATGTTTACTTGGCCTTCTTAAATATGGACATATGCATTGTTGACACAATGGTAATAACTGTTGAATACACGTTTTCAAGTAAGATGTTCAGGACTACTATATTGTACAGACAATGTATCAAGCTGGCCTGGTGGTATAGCAATCTACGTGCAGCATAAGGAAGATCCAGTCATTGGAATTGGCAGTTTGCTAAACTGTATGTGCAGGCCAAACTGGTATAATGTTTCCAATCTGGAAAACAATATGATCCATCTGTGTAACACTGTGCCTAAATGCACTAGACTTGGGGTCAAATACCTTTCATCCTAGTTATGTTTATTTCATATGTGTGTCCACGATAAGAGAAAACCATGTGGTACTGCAAACAACTACATCTGCTACGGGACATATGAGCAACTTCAATGTGATCTGTGATATGGCCTATTCAATGACTACACCAGCTTGATGTATAATATTCAAGATATGTAAACTGTGATGCTAGACATGCTGTTCTCCAAGTTGATAAATCTGGATAGCAAATCGGATACCATTTCTAAAATCAAGTGTGAACTTCTATTCTCATTATGAGGTCTAAACTGCCTTGGATTAGATGAGACAAGTATGTTATGACACACGACCATCAGTAGTGAGAGACAATAAATCAGCTGGTACATAGTTATGGTAAAGATATTGTGAATGAGGTAGCAGAAGTTGCCGCATACAAGGTTGCTGACTTTATCATGTGGCATTTCCAGAACAGTATCAAGTATTTTACCAGCAAGTTATAATAACGTCATTGTGTAATCTTGGAAGAGTTGTGATTAAACATACGTGACAAGTCCATATATGCAACTCATGCAATTCATGTTACTGTCCTGATCTGAGTGGATTGGAAACCATTTCAAATCTGATTCAGTCGGGAAGCATTTCCAACCCGCATCAGAATCAGCCCCTAAGTGTAACTGTAGGGAAAGTGTTGGATAGCATAGCGGTAAAAATTACTATTCCCACTCCAGGGAGTGCAACTGTAGGGAAAGTGTTGGATAGCGGAGGGGAATAATTTACTATTCCCACTCCAATGAATGCAACACAAGGCAAAAGTGTTGGATAGCGCAGAGGAATTATTTACTAGTCCCACTCAAATGAATGCAACATTAGGGAAAGTGTTGGATGACGAAGGGGAAAGAATTACTATTCCCACTCCAGCAAGTGCAACACTAAGGAAAATGTTGGAAAGCGTAGGGGTAAATATTACTATTCCCACTCCAGTGAGTGCAACAGTAGGGAAAGTGTTGGATAGCGGAGGGGAATAATTTACTATTCCCACTCCATTGAATGCAACACTAGGGAAAGTGTTGGATAGCGGAGGGAAATTATGTACTATTCCCACTCCAGTAAGTGCAACAGTAGGGAAAGTGTAGGATAGCGGAGGGGATAAAATTTTAGAATGGGGAAATGTTGCGAATTCGCGGTACGCAAATTTGTGCGAAAGCGTACTCGTGGTCCGCAAAATCCGCGAACTTTCGTTCGATTGCGGATTTTATTATTTTTGAGAGTTTGCTGGATTTTTTTCACCATGGCTACCACGAACTTACCCATGCGGTCTTCTATGTGCGCTGCCATCTTGTTTGCGTTGCGTATTTCCGTTTCCGATTGCTAGTTGCATGCTCGCGTTGTGCTTTTCCAGTTCGGGGGCGCAATTGCGTTTTCAAGTCCATTTTTGCGTGCTCGCGAAGGAAATATCACGCAAACTTACCCACGTGGTTGCAATGGGCGCGGGCATCTTGTTTTTCATTCATTGCTATGGTTCTGGGCATGCCTTTTCTATCCTGTTTCAATCTTTGTAATCCTTTGTTTCTTTGCACTTTTTTCCCTTTTTACTCATTATCTATCTCTCTTTATTTCTACATCTATATTTTGTTTTTTTCTACTTTTTGTTACTTTAATAAATACTTTTTGTTTAGCTCTCTCTTTTCTTTTATTTACTTTTTTTCCCCTATTCTTTCCTATTTTTCCTTTCTTTCACCCAGGACCATGGTAAAGGGAGCCGGCAACAAGACCAAGGGGAAGAGTCCGGCGCCAAGTAGCCGGCTCCCTTGCAGACGTTTAAGGGAGGAGTCTGTAAGTCCTAGGGAGATCTTCAGCGTGGTGGAAGTGGCCGCACTGGTCTTCTTTGTTCAGTGCCACCTCCCCAAGACTGTCGCAGCAGGCGGCAGGCCTGGTAACGGGTACGGCCTCTGGGAGCGTCGCAAGCTATGGGGTAAGGTGTGCCGGGCCATGTATCGGGAGTCAGGGGTCCGGCGCACCTACAACCAGGTGACGCACCGGTGGTCCAACATACTGGACAGGGAACAAGACCTGCTCGATCTGCTTGGCGTCGAGATCCCTGGGCTTCGTGAGTACTAGTAGCTATTTATTAACTACTTTGTTTTCTTCTGCTCTGTGTTATATTGCAAATATATGTTTTTTCCGAAGAGCATGAATGCTGCCGATTACATTGCAGGTAAATTATGTTTCAAACGCTTCTGTGATTGCAGGTGTTCGCCTGCTGAGTGGCGGTGCTATTATGCTTACTTGTTTTCAATTTTGTGCTCATTTGGGCTGAGTGAATATGTATGAGTGTACTTTACAGAACTGCGTAATGCTAGAGAGACTAGAGACTCAAGTCCAGTCCTTCCTTTGTACTCCTGCAGTAAGAAGAGATAGCGCTGGTAGATTGATAGGTTGAGTATATTATGACTTGGTATTTAGTAGGACATTTTTTAGTGATCTGCAATCATGACGGACTGTGTCTGTCACTTTGCATGTTGCTGAGTGCTGCCAGTCCTAGTAGAACCTTTTTGTAGTTGGTTTAGTGAGTTACATAACTTTCCAAGTAGATGGTCCGCGAATCCAGCAATACTATGATATCCTAGTAGACCACATCAGATAGGCCAATAAATTTAGTGCAATTGTTGTTCATTTCCCCGAAATGTTTTGTTATTGTTTTTTTAAATGTTTGATTTCGTTGATAACAATCATCCATGTTTGTGTCTTTCTTTCATGTACATCAGCTCCTCCGAGGGGCAAGAGGACAGAGGTGGCGGTGGCGGCGCTGGCGGAGCAGGAAGGCTAGGATCGGTCCGCCGAGGGCTCTTCTGCTGGCCCCAGTAAGTTTTCCTGTTAATATTAATAATTATAGTTCCCTAACTTTTACAGCATCTACTTATTCTAAACGTTCATCATAATTCTATTTTTTCATAAATCGTCTTTGATCTTCTTGTAGACTGTTTCTAAATTCTTATCCTGCCTCTACTATGACTCTCTGTGCTACTACTATTTTATTAGTCTGCATGTGTAGCTAGATAAGCTTGCACAGTTGGCAAAAGGTGTTAAACAAAACTCATATTCAGCAATAGCTCTAGACACTGAGTGCAGACCTCTGGGTTGTCCATAATGTCTATTGAAGTCTTCTTAATGTTTATGCTTTGACAATTCCCAACAATAAAATGTCAATGGCCACCAAGAATAGTTTACTTTTTGATTGGATAGGAGGACATACCACTACTGTTGCAGGGACTATTCTGCACATACAGAACTATGGACAAGAAATAGAGCATTGGTGATAATAGGCGCAGTTGGACTTTCCACATACCTCAGTCATAACAGAAGTTGAACCCCCAATCACCTTACTGACTAGCTAGTGTGTCAGTCATTATTTAGCTCCCGAATGCACCGATGATCCCTAATGATTATACAACCCAGAACATAAGACTACGGAGTCAGAGTCCCGACCTCTCAGAGTCACGGAATCATGCTTGCAAATTGCAAACCCTTTAGCTCACTCACTCATGACCAAAAACCACAGAGTCTATGTTAGTTTTAAAACTTTATTAAAAGTAAAACAACTAGCTCTGTGTGTACTCTGTTTATTAAATTTCAAATGTGCATTATATAAAAACATTTATCAAAATCAACTTCATATAAGATAAACGGTGAACTCTTGAAAACTGAACAGGTGCTGATTTTATACATTAATTGTGGGAGTGTGCCAAAAAGTGTAGCATGTTATGGCTAAGCATAAATAAAAACACCCTCCCCTTCCAAAAGGGGAATTTTTAGTTTAAACTAGAGAGTCACAAATAATTTAATGTGTTCATGTAGTAACATATTTTTTCATTCCTAGACAAAATAGGGAGTGGTGTATATGGCATCTAAAAATATGAAATGTATTTTCTAGGCGTAACACCATTGGCACTGCCCACCACCAGTGCCGGGGCCAGCACGGAGGTGGTCACTCCAGGGGCGGATGCAGTGCCAGCTGTAACTGCTGTGGGGGATGCCATGGTAGTGGCGGGCAGTGGTAAGCTATTATATTCCTTACTTATTGAGATTGCAGAGTAGGCTCGCTGCAGGGGGGTATATCTTGTACAGTACAAGTACACTTTACTGTTAAGAAGACTTACAAATTTAGAACTAAGTTTTTGTCAACCAGGTAGAAGACAGTCGTCCTTGACTTCGCATTGGAAATAGCATTAGCGGCGGGAGTTGACGAGTAACAAATGGCCTCCTCTAAATTTGACTTCAACTGAGCTGTGAAAGTTTTATCGAGAAGCCAAGTCAGATCAGAGATGAACTTGATAGATGGGATGAACAAAAAGGGAAAGAAGGGTGTAAGGAAGGACGAGCGAGTTAAATTAATGACTGGCAAAGAATGATACGTGTTTTTGAATGCAGGCACAGGTGGCTGGGAATCTGATGCATGGCCGGTTGAAGGCTGAAGCAAGGATGGGTGGAAGGAGAAAGAAAAGAGGACTGCCTGGGTGGTTAAAACAGAAACTGTATGTGTGCGCAATATATCCTTTGGTTCAAATTCAAATGCAAGCCAAGCACGGATTAATGGCTGGCGGTTTACAAAATAAAATAAAAGAAAAAAGAAAAGGGTGTTTTTTGGTGAGAAAAAGTAAGGTTTGTCCAGTTGAGACATTAAGAAGAATGATTGACATTTACTTTGAATGGATGGATGCCTGGGTGGTATCTTCCTCGTAGATAGCATAGGTGTATGTAGAGTAGACAGAGTAGACGGTCACTGGATGAAGAGTGTTACTTTGAAGAGTCCGGGCCAGAGTAGCAAAGCTGAGGAAAGTAGAAGTTGTAATTTTTCAGAATACTCCCTTGACTAACAGTAGTTTGCAAGCACAGCATATATTGTGTATCTATATTGTATAGTTCACATTATCAAGTCAAGTCACAAGTGCCTTCCTCTGGCGATTATGGAGACCACTCACTACCGCTGTTAATACATTTTTTTCAACTCTGCCATTCATGTGTGGCCTATCGGTGTTCACTCAATCAATAAAAAAAAAGCACCTAAAGTCATTCCTGATATAAGCAAATATCCTGTGAAAGGATAGATGATCATATTATCTTCTTCATTTTCCTTTTGTAGTAGTCAGGGGCAGACCAGGGTGAAAGTTAAATTAATTGAGCAGTAGCCCTTGTAACAGAGTATGGCCAGTGCCACCCGTAATAGAAAAGGAAGAGCTTCACCACCTGTATGTACTGGACTGGTAACCGTAACGCAAGTCTGCGTCATCATGGCTTGCGTCTGTTTTTCTTGAGTGCAAGCTGACTGCGCTGGCATTATGCCGGCTTCCACAAGTTTACGTACTAAGTTCACTAAACAAGAGAGAAGATGAACAATGGTGTACTGTCTGAGTCTAATGTAGTGAGTCCATATAGTGCTAGTAGAATTCCTGCAACTCCCACTAATGTTAGAGCAGAGGGCAACGAAGTGGGAGGTTAGATAGATACATGCCACACATGTTATGTACTGTGCTTGCAAGTTGCTAGTGCTACTGTGACACAACTTTCTGTTGAATTATTTTGTGTTAATCTTAAAGAATATTGGTTACAATATTTTTTCTTTCTTCATATAGATACTCCTTCTAAACTATCATGGGAGGAGTTGGCTATCCGGGCCAGGCGACGGAGAAGTGTGGCTCACTGGTTAGAGCGGCAGACTCTGAAGCAGAGATCAGGCCTGGGACCAGGGTTCAAGTCCCGACGCGGCAGGGTCTTGAGCTCAATGTTCGCGGACTTGATAATTCTCGCCTCGGCGCCTACTCTAATCATGGGTCCCACGCTGCAACTCTGGGCAATAGCTTGCTTAATCTCCACAACGGCCCCTACAACACGGGGATGCCTGGCTTCACCTTGGGGGTGCCCAGGAGGGTCTTCTCACAGAGAGAGCCAGGAAGGGTTACACAGCGTTATACAGCGCCGGGACGCCCCGTTGGGGCAGCTGTGGGCTTTACAAAATACACTACTAAGCTGGAGGTAATTGTCGCTGAATATCGGCGGCTGGTGGCTCAGGAGGAGGAGGATGACTCGCAGTCAACATCCACAACAACAGCTGCATCCTCCCCCACATGCCCCTGGGTCATACAGCCAGCGCAATACTCCAGCGGTACGGCGCCGTGGTCCGGCAGCCACCCACCGCCGCCAAGCAGCGAAAACAACAGCTGCCCCCCACAGTACCTGCAAGGCTCGTATGTACCGATTGACCCTGTGAGTGGCCTACCTTGAGCAGGAGGTGGAGAGGCAGAAAGCCCTGCTCAAGGCCCTCCGGAGAGAGCTGCGTGACCACCTGGCCACAGGATACCACCGGTCAAAGTAGACACTGGAGAGAGACTGTCCCTTGCCCCTTTTTTAAAGACGTTTGGGGGGGTGGGAATTGGGCGTTAGGGTTTTTGAACTTTTGGGAACATTTCATGGACATTGGTTGGGGTTAGGGAGTGGGGTGGGTCTGGTCTTGTGGGATAGTTTGTTTTTGTTAGGCTCAAAATAATTATTTATTTTACACTTAAACATAGCATATGCGTTTTTACTGTTTTTTGGCGGAGGCGGGGGGGTTAACTACTGTACATTTGTTTTCCTGAAACTTAACTGGCTGGTTGATTCAAATTGTCTAAATAATCTCCCAAATTTGTACAAAAGTGCCACTGACAGAGTTAGTGAATTCAATTGTCTTACTACTTTACTAGTACTACCGTCAGTCTCTCTCCTCCTCCTACTCCATTATTCTTCCTCCCCCAAAATGCGTTTCTTACCTGTGATTCGTGTTTGAGAATAGGGCTAGGCACAGGGCTGGCTGCATGGCAAATGGCGATTAAGGTTGGCTATGGAATCCTGGACGGATGAAATGGCATTGTTATGGTGGTAGTAGTAGTGGTACACACTGGCAGTAGCAGCTTATGAAAAAAAAGGAAATGAGACATTGAGTGGCCTGAGAGGAGCATTAGAACAGTACGATAGTACACAAGAACAGTGCCATAAATTCTACCCTAAGCAATGCTAAAGTGTTCAATCAAACGTTAACTACTAGTTGCGTAGATCATGACTAGTACAAGAACTAGTACTGAAGGACACTGCAGCGTAAGCTTTCGTCACGTGTAAGAGGATGTTGTTGTTGATGAATCCACTCGATGGAGGACATGAAATTATGAATTGATTTGCAAATACTCATGGGTGTGTGTCAAGCAGAATAGGAATATATCCTCGGATTCCCTGACCTGCCTTGAAATAGATTTTCTGTTGCTTTTAACCTTATCCTCCCCAGCAAGCGTGTGGAATTATTGGTATCATTCACTCACACCTCAATGAAAACCACACAGCCCAAGGGAAGAGGGTTAGGGTTTGAAAAATGGATGGGAATGGGAGGTTTTGGGAAAGTTTTGTGGAGAGGGAAAAAAAAACATAGCATGGACAAATGAAGAAAAACAAATCTTTGGATACGACCATATCCAAATATTTTAAGGGACATAAAGGAAGTGCATGCATGAAGTTGTTTGATAAATGGACGGTTAGGTTACTGAAAAGTAGTACGTATACTACAACTTACTAACTAGTATTAAACAATTAGACAGAACAGGGCTGCAGTAATTACACAATTTCACTTGCCTATCTGTCCTCAGAGAGAATAAACACTTAGTAGTACATTACATTAGTTTTAAAAATAGCAAAGAAACTTATCAAATAGCTGTAGGGATGAATTTGAAGCAGAGAGCAAACTCACAGAGTCGCACTCAAAGAAGTTCACAACAATAACATTATTTAAAAGATAAGGACAAGTGAAGTGGATACTGTAACTGTATGTTGTAGTTGTCCTGGTCAAATTGGTAATTTGCATGCATCCAGCTATTCCTCTTATTCGCGGTACTCCTCCATTCCGTCGATCAATCTTGGTGACCACACTGTCCACTGCCTGCCTGGCGGATGCGGAATTGCGGATTGCTATGGTAAGCCTGAGTTAACGTTTTTTCCATCGCACAGGGTAAGTGCCGGCCTGTAATTGTTGATGGAAAAACAGAAAGGGATATTAAAACACCCCGGAGGAAAAATATAAGGTACGGTGTGTAGTGCAAAAATAACACTTTCACTTTCAGAGGTGACATTATTACATACATGCATCATTTCTAAAGTGCCTACTCTGAGTCTCTGTTTCCAGGGTAATAATTAGCACACAGCAGGCCAGGGCCATGCATATGGTCAAGGCCGGCACCACTGAGTGAACCAACCTCCATGTAGCATACCTTGACACAGACAGACAAAGCAGATCTAATTTTATACAGCAAGCCACATAGCCTCAATTTTACATGAACCGCTGTCTGGACTCTGGCATAACACTACACTGGCTCGACCACTCCATACCACGACTAGACAGACATGTAGTTCTGCTGTGGTTGTTGTTGACTTGTTTACCTGTTTACCACTCAGGAAATGGCCATAGTTCTTCCATAAATCGACGATGATGATCCATCCATCCCAGTGAGTGACTGTAAAGATATTATGTAACTTTGGTCATCATGACTCATCATCATCATAATAGTGTTGACAAACTCAATGTTGTTCATGCAGTCACAGTCTACACACAGTGAGTCCAAGGACATTATCCATATTGACTAAATGCAACGTAATGACCCCAGCAATAGAAGTACAATTTGTATTAAACAAGGTAAACAGAGTAGACTTGAGTTACATTTAGTGTAAAAGATTAAATAATAACAGAACACATAGGATTCATTTCATGCACAACAAACCAACAGCAATTGCTTTCATCAGAGCCAGACAGCCAGTGTGGTCCACTGCATGCCATCTCATCATTCATTACCTGATCTACTTTTTGTCAGCATCTTATTCTTAAGTGAAGGGCCACAGGGCATCCTCTTGTGTCAATTTCAGATGTAACAGTCAGCATAGTCAGTCATTCCAGTCCCACTTCTTTTGAGGGGACTCGTCTATGAAGCAACAGTTTCTTGATTCTGCGTAATCCAGCCATCTGCCTTGAGGGAAATGCATAGGGGGAGTCTGGAGGAGGAGGATAGAGGACCATGACTGAGTTGTGAACTTGTGAACTTCAGGAATGCAGACAGCGGCACCTTCATTATGAAAATAAGACAAAGACAGTGCTGCTTGATGGATTTGTTGTGATTAGAGTTTTGTTGTGGTAAAAGTTTCTCAACAAAGAAAGACACACAGAAATAAAAGTGAATAAGGACGGAAAAAAAGGTAACTATTTCAAGCCTAGGTGTCAGGGAAGTAGAACTCGTCCTCAAACTCTGTGAATTGAAACAGGAGTAGGTCAGCTAACAGAGATGAACTTCCGTCACCTAAGTTGGTGTCCTCTTCTTCCTGCGTGGATTCACGTATTTTGTAATCTGTTGGTATGAAGTGATGATTCATCTTGATCATTGTTAACCTCTCCACATTTTTGGGCGATTGGCGGGTCCTTTTTGAAGTTACAATGGCACCAGCAGCACTGAAAACACATTCAGAAGACACGCTTGCAAGTGGGCAAGACAAATAATTTATAGCCAGCTTGGTGATCAGTGGCCATTGAGGCCTTTTCCCATACCAATACACCAATGGGATCTGATGAAAGAAGACCTCTGTTGGGTCATCCAGATAGGCCTGCACCATCCACTCAAGGTCCTCCAGGGGTGCTCCACTTTGCATACCATCTGCTGCCTTTGCATCAACACTGGAACGAGCAAACCCTTGATGAGTTATCCATTCCACTTCCGACAATATTATGGCTGGGCCTGGTGCAGGTGATGATACGGTTGCTGGTGTTGTTAATGGCTCTGAGGGAAAGTGACTGCCTTCGTCCACAGAAGTGGACCTTGACGCCGGATAGCCTGCTGTTTCAGTAGTACTTGTGGTGGTTCCTTCAATTTCCTGCAGCTCTTTTTCGAACCGAGTGGCTGACAGAGCTAGCCAATGTTTGTGCTTGGAAACATCTGCTTCAGAAAAAGGAATGAATGTATTGCTGGCCAGTGCCTTTTTGTACCCGTGGATCCAGAATAGTGGCACACATGTAATGTTGTACTGAATGTATTGCTTTAAACCTTGCATTGTCAACTAGGCAGATTAATAAGCTCTCCGCCAACCGATATGCGTCTTGTTTTTCAGCATCAACTCGGAACGTTGAAGACACTGCCTTCAGTTGGTGCTCTAGCATGCGCAACAATGGGTTAGCTTTGCCCAAAGTACAGTCCTCCCTGCTGACTTCACGGGTGAAGACCTCAAAAGGACAAAGCATGTCTGTCAGGCTTTTAACTAGGTCCCATTCCTCCACCTCTAGCCTCATGTCTTTCATAGAAGCAGCCCGTGCGTGAAAGACATACTCATTGATTACCAAGTACTGCTCAAACAGACGCTCAAGCATGTAGAAGGTTGAGTTGCAACGTGTTGCCACCTCCTGGATGAATCCTCTGACTGGCACTCTATGTTCACGTTGAATGATCCTAAGCTGCTTCCAGGCCTTAAAAGAATGGATGAAATGTGTGCAGATTCTTCGGCAGGTGGTCAGTAACTTGGTGACTATGTTTTCTTTTTTCAAAAAATCTTGAACAATAATGTTAATGCTGTGCGCCAAACACGGCACTCTGAAATAGCCACCATCAGCCATGGCCTTAACTATATTACAGCCATTATCCGTGGAAACATAACCAATCATGCGCTTTCTTGGATGCAGACATTCAAAGACCTTACTGTTAAACTCCTCCAAAATGTTTACTGCAGTATGAAATTTCTCCATGGCAAACATGGCTAGTGTTGCATGTTTCCGAGTAGCTTGAAAAATTGTGACACTGTCAACACCCGTAACTATCTTCTCTCTAACCCCCGCAAAAGAGACCCAGTGTGCAGTGATGCACATGTAATCAACGGCTTGGCAACTGGTCCACATGTCTGTTGTCAGGTGGATAGAGTGAACAGCACTCTTCTGCAAAGCTGCCCCAATAACGTCCAGCACATCTTGATGTAGTGCTGGAACCGCAACTCTGGCAAAATATGACAGGCTAGGAACCTTCCATTTAGGGCAGACTGTTACCACAAATTCTAGAAAATCCACCCCTTCCACGAAAGAAAAAGGGAAAAGGTCCAGCGCTAACATTTTAGCCAGAATTGCATTATACAGTTGGGTGGTTGCGTTCAAATGGCGCCTCCGACCAAAACATGCTTTTAATGGTGTCTGGACCGTTTTCATATGTGATGATGATCCAGACTTCTTCAACCCAGTTAGGTTCATTGATGTACTTTTTCACCTTGGTGTCTCTACCAGACTCTTACCGTGCCTCCTAGATGTTGCTGGGATAGAGGGTGTGGGCGCTACCACTCCAGTGCTGCTGCCAGGGGTACTGTGTGTACCAGAAAAAATGTCTCTCGCTTCTTCACCTCCCCCCTGCACAATCAGCTCCTCGTCATCAGATGCAATATCAATGGCTACATTTGGATTTGTACTTTTGGCTTTCCGGATGTTACTTAGGTGCGCCTCCCACTGGATGCTGTGGTGTTTTTGGAGATGACCTCTCTGGCCTCCGGTACCATAGTTGGTACCAAGCTAACCCCGACTAATTATTTGCTTACAAATCGAAAAAATAACGTGGTTTTCCACCGTTTTGCTAATACTAGAGAAGTCCCAAACTGGGGAGTTGAGATTTCTGTTGGTGGTGGTGGAGGTGCCACTTTCAGTGCCAGGTGAAGTGGAGGATGGGCGTGGCGGAATTCGTCTCTGTTGTGCACTTACAGCACCACTACTTGAGGTAATGGAGGTCGAGCTGGATGGAGGTCCCTGCCGGCCCTTCTGAAGAGAAAATATGGAACCTGAAGTTCGTGTTGGTGTAGTAGTCACCTGTGTTGGTGGTGGTACCAGTGCCACGCCGCCCACATCCCGCGCAGCATTTCGGGATAGGGTAAAAATGTCTGTCTGCTGCATGCCCGCTGGGGCTGGAGTGACAACTGTGATGACTGGGTCGTCATCATTAGAATCTTCATCAGCAGCAGAAAACACCACTTCTACTTCTTCTTCGTCATCACCCGACGCCAAAAACCTCCTGTGAATCTGGGCAAATCACTTAATCTCCCCGTGCCTAAAAAAATGAAAGTGTGTGTCCTCATGTAAAACGTAACTTGTACTATGTAAAGCGCTCTGATACCTGATGGTTCGGGTCTAGTTCGCGCTATATAAAACTCTACAAAAAAAAATCAAAGAAAAAAAATCACCCATGACTGAAAGCCTTGCGGGAACCTTCCTTTTACCTAGCTTTGTCGGCTCATGGCGTTCCTCCCTCTCAGACTGAATTGGTGAGAGCCAATCAAGATCTAGATCATCAGAAGGAAGCGGGCTTAAAGTAGAAGTTGTACTAGTAGCCCTCCTTTTCCTTGCTGGGGATCTGGAAGACAATGGATCATCAGGAGTGGCTTGCTCGGCTGATACCTCGGCATGAATCTCGATTTCCTCATATGCCGCTACTTCTGGAGGAACAAGCATTGTGGGCAGTTGTGCCTCTCCATGTGCCTCTCCTTGCGCCTCTCCTTATGCCTCTTCTTGCGCCTCTCCTTGCACCTCTCCTTGCGCCTCTACTTGCGCCTCTACTTGCGCCTCTCCTTGCTCCTCTCCTTGCACCTCTCCTTGCGCCTCTACTTGCACCTCTCCTTGCACCTCTCCTTGCGCCTCTCCTTGCGCCTCTCCTTGCGCCTCTCCTTGTTGCACCTGTGGTTGTTGTTGCGGCTGTGGTTGAACACTCGTCAGATGAGTTACACCCTGCGTTGATTGGATGCTACTTTGCGATGAGTCAACGCCAACATCACTGGTCGATGGTGAAAGAGCAATTAAAGTGGCTGCCTCAGCGGCACTCATGGGCTTGGGCTCTAACTTGGGGTGGTAGCACTGAGACCAATGAAGCGGAGGTGCTGCTCCCAGCTTGGTCCCCGGCGGACACCGCTGCTGCAGGCGTAGTTTTTTTTCCCAAAAAAAGTGTCGGTTGGCACACCAGTCTCCTTGGTAAGTGTCGCCACTAAACATGGGCGTAAAATCTGTTCCGCTCGCGGAATTTGCGGATTTTCGGCAAATTCGCAATCCGCAAACTCTCACGAATTTGCCGAAAATTCGCAAATTCGCACGAAGCGGATTTTTTTGCTTGGTCGCGCTTGACAAATACAATATTGCAGCGTGCGGCATTCACTTACCGTCATTCAGCGTTTGAAGAGTTGTTTTTCTCCATGTTTGCGTGTGCTGAGCCATTTTGGATCTTGCTGCGGGATCCCGCAGGAGTTTGTCGACCACGATTACGTCATCGCAGCTTGCCACCTTGCACAGCGAGAGTTTGTCAACGCGAGGACGTCATAAAGGCCCGTGATCACGCATCGCGGGAGTAAACACTTGCAAACACGTAGATGCGGCGGGCAGCAACAATCTCATGTTTGCGAAATTGCAAAATTTGCAATTCTGCACAAGAAATCCACCAGCAGGCAGCATAAACCTTCTGAAAATGATGATTTTTATCAGAATAACTCCTCAGGTTGACATTTGCCTGCACTTTTTTTTGCAAGGAGTCCATTTTGGGGGGGGGGGGGTGGGAGGAAGGAAGTGCCCCACAGTCTCCAACTTCCTGTTCCTGTCCAGCAGCCCAGTGCTTTGTTCATGTCCTGGTCACTTTGATTTGGATCTTGACCTGGAAGGATTACTTTTTGTGGATGCTGCTGGATATTTGGATTTGAGGCCTTTTTGACTTTCTTTGGATCACTTTTGGATTAGAAATTTCACAAGTAAGTTGATGTTGTTTGTTTGGGGCATTACAGTTGCTGCAACTACAATTTTGGAACTTTTTCAGAACATTAAATAAAATATATTGTGGGTAGCCACAGTATCCAGTAGGACCAGGGTTAGTTATGGGTGCATGATGCAACTGTTTTGTTGAATTTCAACATAATTTAGGGCATGGATGGCATTGGATTGTGGTGATTTGTGTGTGTTTTACGATTTTCTTGGCTGTTGTTGGGGCCTTTTGCCCAGGGGTATTCAGTGGTGCATGGACTGAGTCTTTCTGTGGGGTCTCTTTAATGTAAACATCATGGAGGGCATGGATGGCATTGGATTGTGGTGATTTTTATGTGTTTTTCGATGTTTTGGCTGTTGTTGGGGCCTTTTGCCCTAGGGGTACTTAGTGGTGCATGGGCCTAGTCTTTCTGTGGGGTGTCTTGAATGTAAACATCATTGAGGGCATGGATGTCATTGGATTGTGGTGATTTTTGTGTGTGTTTTGATTATTTGGGGTGTTGATGGGGCATGGCCATGTGGGTCGTGGCCATTTTGAGGACTGGTTCGGGCAGGGCGTGGCCATGTGGTGGGGGTCAGGGGGGCATTTTGAATCCAGGCAGTGTGCTTTGTGCCATAGGCCTGCATCCAATGTGCCTTGCTTTCATCCATTATGCCCAGGGGTGCTCAGTGGTGCATGGGCCTAGTCTTTCTGTGGGGTCTCTTTAATGTAAACATCATGGAGGGCATGGACGGCATTGGATTGTGGTGATTTGTATGTGTTTTTCGATTTTTTGGCTGTTGTTGGGGCCTTTTGCCCAGGGGTACTTAGTGGTGCATGGGCCTATTCTTTCTGTGGGGTGTCTTGAATGTAAACATCATCGAGGGCATGGATGGCATTGGATTGTGGTGATTTTTGTGTGTTTTTCGATTTTTTGGGGTGTTGATAGGGCATGGCCATGTGGGTGGGGGCCATTTTGAGGACTGGTCCAGGCAGGGCCTGGCCATGTGGTGGGGGTCAGGGGGCCATTTTGAATCCAGGCAGTGTGCTTTGTGCCATAGGCCTGCATCCAATGTGCCTTGCTTTCATCCATTATGCCCAGGGGTACTCAGTGGTGCATGGGCCTAGTCTTTCTGTGGGGTCTCTTTAATGTAAACATCATGGAGGGCATGGACGGCATTGGATTGTGGTGATTTGTATGTGTTTTTCGATTTTTTGGCTGTTGTTGGGGCCTTTTGCCCAGGGGTACTCAGTGGTGCATGGGCCTAGTCTTTCTGTGGGGTGTCTTGAATGTAAACATCATTGAGGGCATGGATGGCATTGGATTGTGGTGATTTTTGTGTGTTTTCTCGATTTTTTGGGGTGTTGATAGGGCATGGCCATGTGGGTGGGGGCCATTTTGAGGACTGGTCCAGGCAGGGCCTGGCCATGTGGTGGGGGTCAGGGGGCCATTTTGAATCCAGGCAGTGTGCTTTGTGCCATAGGCCTGCATCCAATGTGCCTTGCTTTCATCCATTATGCCCAGGGGTACTCAGTGGTGCATGGGCCTTGTCTTTCTGTGGGGTGTCTTGAATGTAAACATCATTGAGGGCATGGATGGCATTGGATTGTGGTGATTTTTGTGTGTTTTTTGATTTTTTGGAGTGTTGATGGGGCATGGCCATGTGGGTGGGGGCCATTTTGAGGCCTGGTCCAGGCAGGGCCTGGCCATGTGGGTGGGGGTCTAGGGGCCATTTTGAAGCCAGGCAGTGTGCTTTGTTGTGTCATAGGCCTGCATCCAGTCTGCCATGCTTTCATCCATTATGCCCAGGGGTACTCTGTCAGTGGTGCATTTTATTGGTCTATCCATTTTGGGGGGTGGGTATAATAAAAATGCTTACTTGCAAACTATTAATTGAAGTGCTACATATGCAACATTTATTTAACTGATGTTCCACTGGCTTCGTTTGCTTTTAGGTGCAGAAAGACGAATCATCAGCCTCATCGTTCCTCATCAGTGCCAGGAAGAAGTCCTGCTGCGGTGTGTGTAGCACAACGTCACGTGTGGCCACAGACAACTCTGCAACTTGTGCAACTGTGGCCTGCTGTTCTGACATCTGAAGAAGATGGCCCCAAAAAAAGTTGCCCGTAGCTCCTCTAGCAAGAAAGTTGCCAGTAAGGAGCAGAAGAAGCAAGTGGCGCCACTTACCAAGGAGACTGGTGTGCCGACCGCCTCATTTTTTGGGAAAAAAAAGTACGCCTGCAGCAGCAGCGGGGTCTGCTGGGGACCAAGCTGGGAGCAGCACCTCCGTTCCATTGGGCTCAGTGCCACCACCACCACCACGCCAACTTAGGTCCAAGCCCTTGAGTGCTGCGGAGGCAGCCAGTATAGTTGTTCAATCACCATCGACCAGTGATGTTGTTGGCTGATCGCAAGAAAGTAGCAGCATCCCTCAATCAACACAGGTTGTTGTAACTCATCTGACGAGTGTTCAACAACCACAGCCGCAACAACAACCACATGTGCAAGTACAAGCCCAAGTACATGTGGAAGGAGAGGCGGCACAAGGAGAGGTGCAAGCAGAGGTGCATGGAGCGGCACAAGTGCCCACAATAGTTGTTCCTCCCGAAGTAGGGGCACATCAGGAAATCGACATTCAAGCCGAGGTATCATATGAGGAAGCCACTCCTCCTGATGATTCATTGTCTTCCAGATCCCCAGCAAGGAAAAGATCAAGGATGGTGTCTACATCTTCTTCAAGCCCCCTTCCTTCTGACGATATGGATGAAAATTGGGAACCACCAGGCCTGTCTGAGAGTGAGGCACACCATGATCTGACAAAGGTAGCTAAGCGTAAAAGGAAGGGCCCCGAAAGTCTCATAGTTATGGATTGTGATGATGACGCTGAACAAGACGTGGCGTATACTCCTGCTGATGAAGACTCTCACGACGACGACGCAGTCATCATAGACCTCACTCCAACCTCAGCGGGCATGCAGCAAACAGACATTTTTACCCTATCCTGAAATGCTGCTGAGCGTGATGTTGGCGACGTGTCAATGGGACCACCACCAATGCAGTTAACTAGTACACCACCACCTACAGCTTCCATATTTTCTCGCCAGAAGGGACCTCCATCCACCTCGACCTCCATTTCCTCAATTAGTGGTGCTGTAAGTGCACAACGTACTAAATTTCGGCAACACACATCCTCCACTTCAATTGGCCCCCACAGACATTTGAAGTCCACAGTTTGGGACTTCTTTAGTGTTAGCCCAACAAGGGAAAACATAGCCATTTGTACCGTTTGTAAGGTTCGAGTTAGTCGTGGTAAGCTTGGTACCAACTATGGTACCGGAGGCCAGAGAGGTCATCTTAAAAGACAGCACACTGTCAAATGGCATGCGCACCTAAGGGAGATCAAGGCAGCCCGAATTGCAAGTCAACAAATTGTATCCGTTGATGTTTCATCTGATGATGATGAGGAGGAAGAAGCGTCAAACATTTCTTCAGTAACACCCAGTAGCCCTGTCAGCAGCACACCCCCTGCAAGATATATGAGCCACACTAAGAGTGTGGGAGAGAGTGAGACACCAATGCGAAAAAGTTAATCATCATCACTGAGTGTAACTGGGTCGAAAAAGTCATCATCATCCCGTAAAATGGTCCAGCCCACCATTAGAAGCATGTTGTTTTCAGATGCGCCATTGGAACGCAACCACCCAACGGCGCGTCTGTATAACACTAAGCTGGCTAAAATACTAGCGCTGGACCTTCTCCCTTTTCTTTTGTGGAAGGGGTGGGTTTTCTTGAAATGGTGGCAACACTCTGCCCTAAATGGAAGGTTCCTAGCCGGTTCTATTTTGCCAGAGTTGCGGTTCCAGCACTACATGACGATGTGCTGGAGGTGATTGGGGCAGCTTTGCAGAAGAGTGCTGTTGACACTATTCATCTGACAACAGACATGTGGACCAGTTGCCAAGCCACTGATTACATGTGCACCACTGCACACTGGGTCTCTTTTTCAGGGGTTAAAGCAAAGCTAAACGCAGGTGTTGACACGGACAAAGTTTATAAAGCTGCTCGGAAACATGCAACAGTAGCCATGTTTGCCATGGAGAAAACTCATACAGGAAAAAACATTTTGCATGAGTTTAACACAAAGGTCTTTCAATGGCTGTCTCCAAGAAAACGCATCATTGGTTATGTTTCCGGGGATAATGGCGCCAATGTAGTTAAGGCCATGGAAATGGGTAACTATTTCAGAGTGCCGTGTTGTATAAACCTGGTTGTTAAAAAATTCTTGCATGAAGAAAGTCCAGTCTACGAGTTACTGACCACCTGCCGAAGAATGTGCACACATTTCAACCATTCTTTTAAGGCCCGGAAGCAGCTGAGGTGCCTGCAACATGAACGTAAAGTGCCAGTGAAAGCACTCATCCCGGAAGTGGTAACACGTTGGAACTCAACCTTCTACATGCTTGAGCGTCTGTATGAGCAGTATGCGGTAGTCGATCAGTATTTCTTTAAACTGGATACACCTATGATAGACCTGAGGATACAGGTGGAGCAATGGGAGCTAGTTAAAAGCCTGACAGACATGCTTCATCCTTTTGAGGTCTTCACGCGTGCAGTCAGCAGGGAGGACTGTAATTTGGGAAAAGCTATCCCATTGTTGCGCATGCTAGAGGACAAACTGAAGGCGGTGTCTTCTACGTTTCAAAAAGATGGAAAGCAAGAAGCATTTGAGTTGGTGGAGAAGTTATTACAGCGCCTACTTCGCGATGAACGTCTTCAAAAGATCCACACAGAACAGCATTACATTTCTGCTACTATTCTGGATCCACGGTACAAAAAGGCAGTGGCAGGCAGAGTATTCTTTCCTTTTGATGACGCAGATGTTACAAAGTACAAACATTGTCTAGCTGTGTCAGCCACTCGGTTTGAAAGAGAACGGCAGGAAATTGAAGGAAAAGGCAGTACATCAGCATCAGCAGGCCATGCGGAGTCAAAAAAATCCACTTCTGCATCTGTGGCAGAAGTGAGTGATTTTTCCTCTCAGCCGTTAACGACACCAGCAACCGTATCATCTGCACCAGACACAACAGTAATATTGTGTGAAGAAGAGGATTGGCTAACTCAGCTTGGGTTTGCTTCTCAAAAGGTCCCAGAAAAAAGTAAGCAGAGTGGAGTAACCCTGGAGAACCTTGAGTCGATGGTGCAGGCCTATCTGAATGACTCAACAGAGGTCTATGTTCATCATGACCCATTGGCGTATTGGCATGGGAAAACAGGTGTGTGGCCAGAGATCACCAACCTGGCTATAAATTACTTGTCTTGCCCACTCGCAAGCGTGTCTTCTGAACGTGTTTTCAGTGCTGCTGGTGGCATTGTAACTTCCAAAAGGACCCGCCTCTCGCCCAAAAATGTGGAGAGGTTAACAATGATCAAGATGAATCAGCACTTCATACCACCAGATTACAAAATACGAGAATGCACGCAGGAAGAAGACGAGGAGGACATCAACTTAGACTTACTCCCGTCTGAATGCTCAGAGTTTGAGGACGAGCTCTTCTTCCCTGACAGCAAGCCCTGAAAATGAGTCAATGAATCACTAACTTTCTTTTTCGTCCTTATTCACTTTTATTCCTGTGTGTCTGTCTTTCTTTGTTTTGCAAAATCTATATAAAAAAAACTTTAATCACCTAATCACAAAAACAAACCCGTCATCAGAACTTTCTTCACTTATTTGCTTATTGATTTGAAGGTGCCGCAGTCTGCATTCCTCAGGTTCACAAGTTCACAAGAACATGCTCCTCTATCCTCCTCCTCCAGACTCCTATTTCCCTCAAAGCAGATGGCTGGATTACGCCCAATGAAGAAAGAATCTGCACTTGTGGGGTGTTCTACTTCTTTGTGGGTGAGTTGGAGGGTCTGGGGCATTGCTGTGAAGGTCTAATACAGGATAAAAGTGGTTTGGAGAAAATCGGAGGTGAAAAAGTATATTGCGTTTTTGCTCACTTGCCTGTTTTTGGGGTGCTGTTTGGGGGGCTTTTAGGTTGTTGGGGGTGGGTTTTGGGGTCTGTGAGCACTGCTGGCACATTCTAATGTTGATTGCATTTGTTTTACAGGAAATCCATGGTGGAAAAGGGGCGTTGGGGCCTAGCTGCAGAGCGCATTTGGACTGAATTCCAGGTAGGCCCAAAGTTTTCTAAGTGTGACTTTTCCCGGGTTTTGCCTTTTGGCTTGTTGGCGGTGTTAAACTTGTTTTTCCCCAGGTTGACAGTTCTGGGGCCATTGCTGGGAAGGTCTAATACCCGAAAGAAAGTGTTTTGGAGACAATCCCTGGGGAAAAAGTTTTTGCATTTTCTAAGATTTCGCTCACACTACCGTTTTCGGGGGGCTGTTTGTGGGGGTTCCTGGTGTTTGTGGGGGCGTTTGCGAGTCTTGTAGCAATGCTGGGTATGGATACTTTTGCTTGCTTGCAAGTGGTTTGAATACAATCCATGGTGGGTAAGGGGGGATTTGGGCCTACTTTACTTTCAAAGTACGTTTTGTCACCATTTTCTACTAGGCCTCTGACAGGTAGCAGTATCGCACGTTTTTGAGATCTGATTGGGGGTCTTCTACATTTTTGTGACTGGGTTTAGTAAGGGTCTGGGAGCACTGCTGGGAAGGTCTAATTTTGTTCTAAAACACAGTTTACAGTACACCTAGCTTGAGGGGAAAAATCCGCTAAATTAATTCGCCCATACTTATTTACCCTTCAAAAGGAGACTCAGACAGAGTACGCACTTTCATAAATATTGTACTGTCTATTAGGAAACTCAAAGTTTGACTTTTTGCACTACACAGCGTACATAACTTATATTTATTTGTCAGTGGTGTTCTAATATCACTTCCTGTTTTTCGATCAATAATTACAGGCCGGGTTTCAGCCTGTGCAATGGGAAAAAAAGGATGAAGTCAGGCTCCACATTAGCGAGCCGCAATTCAGCATCCGCCAGGCAGGCAGTGGACAGGGTGTCTTCTGGTCACCAACATTGATGGTTGGAGCGTCAGATGGAATGGAGGAGTCCCGCTAATGAGAGGAATGGTTGGATGCATGCAACTTCCCAAATT
This sequence comes from Lissotriton helveticus, assembly GCF_964261635.1. NCBI lineage: Eukaryota > Metazoa > Chordata > Amphibia > Caudata > Salamandridae > Lissotriton > Lissotriton helveticus. The sequence goes on along the minus strand of NC_136061.1, from coordinate 1,512,050,564 downwards.
CAACAGGACAACCACAACAACATACAGATACAGTATCCGTTCTTTTCTAATTATCTTTTAAGTAATGTTATTGCTGTGAACTTCTATGAGTGTGACTCTGCATTTCTTTGATCTCTGCTTCTAAATTCATCCCTACAGCCATTGTATAGGTTTTACTTCTGCTATTTTTCAAACCTAATTTAATGTACGAAGTGTTTCTCTGAGTGCAGAGATAGGCAAGTGAAAATGCATAATTACTGCAGCCCTGTACTGTCGCATTCTTTCATTCACGGTTGTCAAAAGTACTACTTACTTTTCAGTAACCATGCATGCAGTAGTGCATGCACTTCCTTTATGTCACTTAAAAGATTTATGGATAGCTTTGTACCCAAAGATTTGTTTATCTTCAATTATTGTTTGTCCATGCTGTGCTTTTTTTTTCTTCTCTCAACAAAACTTTCCCAAAAACCCCCATTCCCATCCATTTTCCAAACCCTAACCCTCTTCCCCCGGGCTGTGTGGTTTTGATTGATGTGTGACTAAATGACAACAATAATTCCACTCACTTACTGGGGAGGATAAGGTCTTAGCAACAGGCTGGTGAAGGAATCCGAGGATATATTCTTACTCAGCTTGACACAGACCCATGACTATTGGCAAATGAAAGCAGATTTTCATGTGCTCCATCAACTTGATTGCTCATCAAGAACATCCTCCTCCTAGGCGTGGCAAATGATTACGCTGCTGTGTCCTTCACCTTCAGTACTATTTCTTGTAGTAGTAGCCAATGTCAAAAAAATTCAACGCAAGTAGTAGTTATACTTTCAATACTTTACCATTTGTTAGGCTACATTTTGGCACTGTTCTAGTGTACTGTCACCTGCTATATTCTCTATCGTACCGTTCTAATGCTACGTTAAGGACAAGCAAGGTGTCATTTTCTTTTTTTTTCAGATGCTGCAACTGCCACTGTGTCCCACCACTAGTACCACCGCAATGATGACATTTCATCCGCCCAGGATTGCCAACCTTAATCGCCATTTTCCGTGCAGCCAGCCCTGTGCCTAGCCCTATTTCCAAACACAAATTACAGGTAAGATAAGCGTTTGGGGGGAGGTAGTATAATGGAGTATTAGGAGAGACGAGAGACTGTCGGTCCTTGGACTATTGAATTCACTTACTCTGTGAGAGGCACTTAGTTTTGAAATTATTTGGGCAATTACTTACACAACTTGAATCAAGATGCCACTTAAGTTTCAGGAAAACAAACTTACTGTTAAACCCCCACCCACCAGCCTCAAAAGCAGTAAAAAACACGTATGCTAAGATAAAGTTTAAAGTATATTTATATCCCTAACATAAATAATCTCCCGCAAGACCCAACCCACCCCCCCTCCCCAACCCCAACGAATGTCCGTGAAAACTAAGTCCAAAAAAGTAGAAAACCCAACTCCCAATTCCAACCACCCAGAAGTCTTTAAAAAAGGGGCAAGGGACAGTCTCCTCCTACTTCTGGCTGCTGTTGACTTTTTGGGCCAGGTCGGCATGCTCCTTGCGGAGGGTCTCGAGCAGGGTTTTGGTGTTGAGCAGCTCTTGCTCGAGGTAGGACACCCTTTGTAAAAGGCGGTGCAACCTTTTTTTTGTACTGCTGTGGGGGGCAGCTGATTTTTTTGCTGCTCGGCGGTGGTGGGTGGCTGCGGTACCCCGGCTCCGTACCGCTGGAGACCTGCTGCGCTGACTGGCTGACCCAGGGAGCACAGAGGAGAATGCAGCTGTACCGGTCGATGTTGTAGTCGACTGCGTGTCCCCCTCCTCCTGGGCCACCAGCCGCCGATATTCGGCGACAGTCGCCTCCAGCCTCCGTTGCCGGGCCCTTTTAGCCAGCTCCTTCCGTGTTGGTTTGGAAGGAGCATCTATATGGAGAAAGAAAGACATAGTCTGTAACCAATGCTCTGTAAGATTAACACAAAATGATTCAGCAGAAAGTTGTGTCACAGTAGAACTAGCAACTCGCAAGCGCAGTACATAACTATTGTGGCCAGTATCTATTTAACCTCCCACTTCTTCATCCTTGCTCTAACATTAGTGGGAGTTTAAGGCATCAATTCTACGAGCACTATGGACTCACTCCATTAGAGTTGACTATGACAGTACACCAGTCTTATTCTTCTTCTTCTCTCTTGTTTAGCAAAATTGGTACGTTAACTTCTGCAAGCCGGCATAATGCAAGCACAGTCAACTTGCACCCGAGAAAAACAGACGCCCGCTATGATGAGTGAGACAGACTTGCGTTACTGTACCAGTCCAGTACATGCAGGTGGTGATGCTCTTACTTTTCAGTTACGGGTGGCACTGAGAATACTCTGTTACAAGGGCTACTGCTTAATTAATTTAACTTTCACCCTACAGTGCCAATGAATACTAGAAAAGGAAAATGAAGAAGATAAATAATCTGATTATCTATCACTGCACATGGTATGTATTTGCTTACATATGGGATGACTTTAGGTGCTTTGCTTTTTATTGAGTGAACAGTGATACATCCACACATGAATGACCGAGTTCTACTAAACTTATTAACAGAGGTAGTGAGTGGCCATCGTAATAGCCGGATATATGCTGTGCTTGCAATACAAACTACTGCTACTATTCATGGTAGTATTCTGACAAAATTAAAACTTCTTTTCCTTGCCTTTCCTACACTAGAACGGACGTGCGGGTGGGGTGTTACATGCTCTTCAAAGTAACACTTAGTTCATCCAGTGACCGTCTACTCTCTCTAGATACACATATGCTATCTAAGAGTCAGATAGTACCATGGTCCAGGCATCCATCCATTCAAGGTATATGTCAATCATTCTTCTTCATGTCTCTCATCTGGACAAACCTTACGTTTTCTCACGGGAAAACAACCTTTTCATTTTATTTGGGAAACCGCAAGCCATACATCCGTGCTTGACTTGCATTTGAATTTCAACAAAAGGATATATTGCGCACACATACAGTTTCTGTTTCACCCACCAAGGCTGTTCTCCTTCCACCCATCCTTGCTTCATCCTTCACCCAGCCATGCATCATACTCCTTCCCAGCCACCTCGGGCACCAATCAAACACGTAGCATTCTTCTTTGTCACTCATCATTACTTTTAACTTGCTCGTCCTTCCACACTTACTTACACCCTTCTTTCGCTTTTTGTTCATCCCATCCATCAAGTTCATCTCAGATCTGATTTGGATTCTCAAAACAAAATTCACCGCTGAGTTGAAGTACATTTAGAGGAGGCTACTACCTGGTTGATAAAAACTTTGTTCTAAATTTGAAAGTCTTCTTAACAGTATAGTAACTTAACTGTACAACATATATACTACACCCGTGCAGAGAGCACACTCTGAAGTCTGCAATCTCAATAAGTAAGGAATATAAGAGCTTACCACTGCCCGCCACTACCGTGGCAACCCTCACAGCAGTTTCCTCCGGCACTTGCACCGCCTCCTCCCCAGAAGTGTCCTCCTCCACCTCCGCGCTGGCCCCGGCACCAGATGTTCCACCTACAGAGTACATTTAAGAATGTTAGATGTCATAGACATACACCACTCACTAGTATTTTGTCTAGGAATGAAGAAGTGTGAATACAGAAACCAATCTAATAATTTGTGACTGTCTACTCTAAAGTAAAAATGTCCCTTTTTCCAGGGAAGGGTGTTGTCTTGCTGCACTTTTTGGCACAACTGATGAATGCTTGCTTTTTAACCTGCACCATGTTTCTCATAACAGACAGAAGCTTCACTTCTAAGAACAAGAGCAAGATCAGATCATCTTCACTAGGACGGAGTGACCAACGATTCAGCACCAAAAAGAAAAATTAAAGTTCAAACCAGGTGAGGGCTCGGCTCGCCCACAATAAATGTGTGAAATAAATCACTAAGCACTATTCCATTTTTAATCAACCGTTATGTTTTATGACAAACTTGATTTTAATAAATGTTTTTACTTTTAATAAAGCTTTAAAACTTAAATAGACTCTGTGGTTTTTGGTCAAGAGTGACTGAGCAAAAGGTTTTGCAATTTGCAAGCATGAGTCCGTGCCTCTGACACTTCTGGATTCTGACTCCGTACTCTTGTCCTGCGTTGGATAATCATTAATGGGGATCAATCATCGATGAATTCGGGAGCTAAATGACTCTGCCACACTATCTAGTCAGTAAGGAGATTGGGGGTTCTTCAAAGTCTGTTGTCACTGAGGTATGTGGAAAGTCTACCTGCGCCTATTATAATTGATAAACAATGCACTATTTAGTGTCCATAGTTCTGTTTGTGCAGATTTGTCCCTGCAACAGTAGTAGTATGGATTGTCCTCCTATCCAAACCAAAAGTAAAGTAGTATCTTATTCTTCCTTAGTGGTCATTCGCATTTTATTGTTGGGACTTGTCAAAGCATAAACATTTTGAAGACTTGAAAAGACATTATGGACAATCCCAGAGGACTACACTCAGTTCATAGAGCTATTTATGACTAGAATGGGAGTTTCGTTTGACACCTTTTGCTAAGCATGAGCACAAAATCCGTTCCGCTCGCGGATTTTGAAGATTTTCGGTAAATTCGCGATCCGCGAACTCCCGCGAATTTACCAAAAATCCGCACATCCGCGAGCGGCGGATCCGGGGGGCAAAAGTTCAAGCCTTCAAGCTTGAAGTTGTTGTAACTATTTTAGGATGGCGCCGGCAAGCTGCCAGGGCCATCCTAAAATAGTTACTAAGTTAGCTTCAACTGCAAGCACTACTAGATAAAATAAAACTGGTGCTCGAGCACCTGATTTATTTTATCTATTAGTGCTTCCTGTTAAAGCTAACTTAGTAACTATTTTAAGATGGCGCTGGCAGCTTGCCGGCGCCATCCTAAAATAGCTACAGGATGATGGACAGCTCACTCAAGGGACTCCTGCGCAAATCGGTGCGATTGCATAGTAACATGGTCGCTGGAACTAGTTGAAGCTCAAATTCAGTGACTCATTCATCAGCCCAAAAACAATCGTGAGCGTCGTCGAGGCTGGGCAGGTGTGCCTTCTTCCCAAATCTACCGTCGAAAATCAGCTGTGATGCTGGATAGAGGCCTTTGTATCCTTGACTTTCACAAGCGCAATCCTCGTGCTGACAGCTCACTCAAGGGACCCCTGCGCACATTGGTGCAATTGCATAGTAACACACACATGGTCGCTGGAACTAGTTGAAGCTCAAATCCAGTGACTCATTCATCAGCCCAAAAACAATTGTGAGCGTCGTCGAGGCTGGGCAGGTGTGCCTTCTTCCCAAATCTTCCGTCGAAAATCAGCTGTGATGCTGGATAGAGGCCTTTGTATCCTTGACTTTCACGAGCGCAATCCTCGTGCTGACAGCTCACTCAAGGGACCCCTGTGCACATCGGTGCGATTGCATAGTAACACACACATGGTCGCTGGAACTAGTTGAAGCTCAAATTCAGTGACTCATTCATCAGCCCAAAAACAATCGTGAGCGTCGTCGAGGCTGGGCAGGTGTGCCTTCTTCCCAAATCTACAGTCGAAAATCAGCTGTGATGCTGGATAGAGGCCTTTGTATCCTTGACTTTCACGAGCGCAATCCTTGTGCTGACAGCTCACTCAAGGGACCCCTGCGCACATCGGTGCGATTGCATAGTAATACACACATGGTCGCTGGAACTAGTTGAAGCTCAAATCCAGTGACTCATTCATCAGCCCAAAAACAATCGTGAGCGTCGTCGAGGCTGGGCAGGTGTGCCTTCTTCCCAAATCTACCGCGAAAATCAGCTGTGATGCTGGATAGAGGCCTTTGTATCCTTGACTTTCACGAGCGCAATCCTCGTGCTGTTCATGTGACTAGGAGCTTCTTTCTCTTCATCTGCTGCTCTGATCGGTCTCTGACCATTTATACACACAAGAGGCACTTGAACTCGCACAGAAGACCCCCCATTTAAAAAATTCGCAAATCCGCGAATCAGCAAATTCGCGAGTTTTGCGAATCCGCGAATACGCAAATCCGCAAATTCGCGAATCGCGAATTCGCAAAATTCGCCCATGCTTACCTTTTGCCAACTGTGCAATCTTAGTTAGCTACACAGACAGACTAATAAGAATAATCTAGTAATACCACAGGGAGTCATAGTAGAGACAGGATAAGAATTTAGATACAGTCTACAAGAAGATCAAAGACGATTTAGAAAAAAATCGAATGAGGAACGCAAGGAAATAATAGGTACTCTATATTAAAATGAAAACTTACTGGGGCCAGCAAAGAAGCCCTCGCCTGACCGATCCTGGCCTTCTACAGCAGCAGCAGCAACCACCTCCTCCTCTGTCCTCTTGCCCCTGAGGGAGCTGATGTACAACATGAAAGAAAGAAAGACCCGAAAACATGGATGATTGTCAAATAAATCAAACATTTCAAAAGAACAATAACAAAATATTTTCGCGAAATAGCAAATAGACAACTATTCCACGGGATATATTGACCTATCTCATGTGGTCTACTACGATATTAGTATTGCTTGATTTGCGGACCGTCGACTTGGAAAGTTATGTAACTCACTAAACAAAGTACTAAAAAGGTTCGCCTAGGACTGGCAGGCAGCAGTCTGCAGCACGTGCAGTGGCATACAAACTCCATCGTGATTGCAGATCAGTGACAACACTAAAAAGTTTCCTACTACATTAACCAGTCATTAAAATACTCAAACTATCAATCCACCACCACTATTTCTTCTTATTGCCAGGTGTACAAAGGAAGGACTGGACTTGAGTCCGTAGGGGCAGATTTACAAGCCCCTTGCAGCTCTTTTGCTCCGTTGTTGCGTGACTTTTGTGACTCAGCGGCAGAACTAAAGAGGCGCCAAGGTGCGGCGTATATTAACAACGTGACGCATATGGGAGATGCATCACATTGTAAAGCCCTGCGCCATCAGGGGACGTTCCGGCGCAAGGGAGGGCGTTCCTGCGCAGGAACGCATCCTAAAAGTTCCTGAGGGAAATCTACAAGATTTCAATCAGTCACTTTTAGGACAATGATGCGTCACTCAAACCCTGCGCCTGCTTGAAGCAGACGTACGGCTTGACGCAGCATTGGGGAGATAGGGCACCCCAGAGCATTGCTGGAGCTGCGCCATCGTTGCGACGCAACTCCAGCAATGCGCCGCCTTTACGGCACAGATGCGTATTGCTTCGGTGACGTTTTGGGCCCATGGTGCGCCGCATTGTAAATATGGCGCACCATGGGGGTGGTGGCGTGACGCACAATTACTGGCGCATCCCTGCTACTTTGCAGGGATGCGCCGGTAATTGCAAATCTGCCCCTTAGTGTCTAGCATTACGCAGTCACTCATACATAATTTCTCAGGCCAATGAAATGAACACAAAATCGAAAACAAATAAGCATAGTAGCAACGCAACTGAGAAGGAGAGCAGTGCACCTGAGATGCACAGAAGATTTTGAAATATAATTTACCTACAATGTAATCAGCAGCATTATTGCTCTTGATAAAAAACAAAAATTTGCAATATAATAACACACAGAGCAGGAGAAAACAGAGTAGTGATGAAATAGCTACTACTACTCACCAAGCCCGGGGATCTCGACGCCGAGCAGGTCGAGCAAGTCGCGTTCCCGGTCCAGGAGATCCGTCCAATGGTGGGTGGCCTGGTTGTAGGTGCGCTGGACCCGAGAGTGTTGATACATGGCCCGGCACACCTTCTCCCACCGCTTCCGGTGAACCCGGAGCCCGTAGCCGTTTGCGATCTTGCCGCCTGCCGCGATGGTCCTGGGGAGGCGGCGCAGTACAAAGTACACCAGTGCGGCCACCTCCTCCACGCTAAAGATCTCCCTTGGCATCACTAGCTCCCCCCTCAAACGCCCGCACGGGAGCCGGGCACGGGATGCGGGACCCTTCCCCTTCGCGGGCTGCTTCCCGGCTTCCTTTACCATGGTCTGTGGAGAAAGGAAGGTAAATAATAAATAAGAAATAAAATAGGGAAGAAGAAAAGAAAACAGTTTGAAAAAGTAGTTTAAAATTAACCAAAAGTAGCAGAAAACACAAAAATATAGAGCTAGAAAAATAGAGGGATAGATAATAAGTAAAATGGATAAAAAAAACCTTCAAAAAAGCAAAGGATGGCAGAGATTGAGAGAGGATACAGAAAGGATGCCCAGAACCGTAGCAATGAATGAAAAACAAGATGGCCGCGCCCGTTCACGACCACGTGGGTAAGTTCACGCAAGATTTCCCCCGCGATCACACACAAACTTGTACTAGCGAGCCGCACACTTTGCGAGATTACACATAGCGCACGGAAACGGAAATACGTCACGCAAACAAGATGGCCGCGCCCATGTACGACCGCTAGGGTAACTTCGCTTCGTTGCACTACAAGCAGCTTGCGAAAACGCAAAAAACCACGGGAACTAACACGCTGCAAAAAACAAATCCCATATTCGCACGAAATCGCGGCTTCCGAATTCGATCTCGCGCAAATTCGCGCCCCGCGAATCGTGCGAAATTGCAGAAAAACGATTTTTGCAAAACTGAAAGCACTCAGCAGGTGCAAAAGTTCAAGCTCATTATTAGTAACCATTCCCTGTAGTGCTTCCTGAGGGGCCCCTCCAGAGTTCAGTTGCCTACTTGCAACTATTCTATGACCCTGCTCTGACCCTCACAGCAGGCTCAGAGAATAGCTACAAGTATGCCACAAAGGTCCTGTTAAAAAAAATTACACTGCAACAGAAAGCAATTACAGATAAGGAAGCAGGTGCCAGACTGGAAGTTCAAATTCAGTGACACATTAATCAGCCCCTAATTCATTCATGTCAGTTGAGGCAGGGCAGGTGTGCTAACGAATTTTGCAAAACTGAAAGCACTTAGCAGGTGCAAAATTTCAAGCTCATCATTAATCAGGAAGCACTTACAGCTAAGGAAGCAGGTGCCAGCTCATATTCAGTGACACATTAATCAGCCCCAAATTAATTCATGTCAGTTGAGGCAGGGCAGGTGTGCTTTTCCCCCCATAATCTACAGTGATGAACCAGAGGGTGGCAGTGATGAACCAGAGGCGGCATGGGTGAACCAGAGGGTGGCAGTGGTGAAACAGAGGGTGGCAGTGGTGAAACAGAGGGTACTGTGATGAACCAGACGTAGAAACAACATGGTCGCGACCGTTGCATCCCGACAAGTAAGTTCGCGTTTGCGAACTGGTAAAAAACCCTCGCGAACTGGCAGAAACACTTGCGAACACAAAAAAAAATTGCAAAAGTTTGCGAATTTTGCGGATTGCGAATATGCAAATACGCAAATTCGCGAATTGCGAATTTGCAAAATTTACCCATACTTAGTCGCCACTTGCTACTTCTGCTCCTTCTTACTGGCAGTCAAAGCAATCAAAAAAATTAGATCCTCTGGAGCAATGGGTCCCAATGAAATCCCCATGACAGTAATTAAGAAAAACCACTTCTGTGGGCTACCTTTCTAACTCCCCTGTTTAATCAGTGTTACTCCCGGGGAAAGACTCCTCCATCTTGGTCCGGAAGTATTCTAGTCCCCTTATATAAAAAGGGTTCTAGAACACACCCTGGTAACTACCGGCAAATAGCTCTATTGGATGCTGCGGGAAAGATCTTCACCCGTGGCATCCTTGATCACTTCTGACTGAATGGGTGGAAGAGAAGAAGGTTCTTCCTTTAGTGCAAGCAGGTTTCAGGAAAAATCATTCAACCTTAGATAACATCTTCTTGCTAAAATTAATAGAGGAGAAATATACAATTATCCACAATTCAATGTATATATGGCATTTATAGATTTCTCAACGGCAGATAGATCGCCCTTTATTATGGAGAAAATTACAACAAATGGGCGTGCCCCATCCATTGTTATCTCTAATTATTGCACTACATTCACAAACTTGGTGCACAATACTAATGGGTGGAAATCAAGGCTTTTCTGAAGCTATTCCTACTGAAAATGGCCTGAAACAAGGTTGCTTGTTAGCGCCGTTGCTGTTTTCTCTATATATATAGCTGATCTACCTGATTGTTTTAATTGTGCTGTGGGAGACGCCCCAAAGATAAGTAACCAGTCATTTGTATGCCTACTTTATGCAGATGATATTGTATTAATGGACTTAACCCCTATTGGGTTGAACAGAAAGTTGATTTCTTTGCAGAACTATACAGTCGATCACTTCTTGAAAATACATTTTTCAGAAAGTAAAATTTAGTAATGAAATGTAAAAAAAATAGAAAATTATGTAATTTCAATTGGCAATAGGTTATGAAAAATTGGAGTTGTAGATTCATATCCTTATTTAGGGAAACTAATAGCAGGTAGCACAAAGAACAAACTCCATATTGAACACAGCGTATCTAAAGCAGTATCACACGCCAATGGTTTGCGTATTTTTTATAATGCTATGGGTAGAAGGCATTTTTTACATGTATTAATGGTTTTTAAAGTACAAATTCCATCAACGCTGCTTTATGCCATTGAATCCATCCCCGTCGAAAGATTGGAATTTTCTGGACAGAATCGAAGGTCAGATATTACGCAAATTGGGTAATTTTAATACTTTAGTTCCAACGGCTGCTATTAGGCTGGAATTTGGCTTAATAAGCTCCTACATTCAAGGTTTAGCTAGGGTTTACGTTGGGGATACCAGTTGAAAAATTCCGAGCGAGGCTCATTAAGAGGGATCATGTGTCAAGAAGTTTTTGGTGTTCAGGCAATTAATTATTTTATTTTATCATGGTTTTTTATTTGCACAAAAAACCTTCTCTATACAAGAACATTTAGTGAGTACTCTTCTTCCTTCAGAATTTAAATTTTTCTTAAAAACCTTTAGTGGTAAAATTAGTTTTAATAGAGACAATGAATTCTGTAATTCCAAAAAGAGACTAGAGTTAATCGCAAGGACAAACACACCAAAAACTTCCCAAAAATATGTACATTGGAATTTACAGCATGGAACTCGAAGACTTCTCACACTATGTTGCATGAATCTTCTACCTTTAAATGATCTAACTGCACACTGGTCCCCAATTCTGAGTAATGGAAAAATCTGTAACCTTTGCAATTTGAGTGTTCAGACCTTGGATCATGTCTTGTTTGCATATCCTGCATTGACCTCGAGCCGCTGCCGTTGGCTACGGCCAATGTTCTTACAAAATGGCGTCAAAAATGTAACTTCAGCACGCAATTTTCTATTTTGTCCAAAAAATGAAGCAGTTTGTTTAAAACTTTTTAATTATTTTAAGGAGTTCATGTGTATATTTTAATCCTGTTTTTTGCGGCTGTTTACACAAAAGGGAGATGCTGTGTTCTTTTTCCACCTTCCGTTCCGCTGCTAGCTTAAAGTCTCAGATAAAGTGAGATACTGGACTGCGTTTTTTTTCTTTTTTTTTTACACAAGTACTGCTGCTACTGTATTGCTTTCTGGTTAGGATAGGATACGCTTTATAAATTCCGTTCGCTGCTAAAATCAAACACTCTTTTGAGGATGAATTTTACATTTTTATCTTGTATTTTAAATTATTGATAGTTATTGCCCCCCGTACATTTTGCTCTCTTCAGGATACATCTTGCCATTTTATTCTGTTTACTGTTTATGGAATGAATGCTGCTATATTTACATTTTCTTGTATTAATTTGTATGTATTTTATATGGACCTCTTAATAAATATTTGAATTGAATTGAATAGAACAGTGGCACTAGCAACTTTCTTGGTAGAGGAGCTATGGCCACCTTTATTTGGGCCCATCTTCTTCAGATGTTAGAACAGATGTCAGAACAGCAAGACGTAGTTGCACGTTGTCTGTGGCCACACGTGACGTCACGTGACGTGCACACACCGCAGCAGGACTTCTACCTGGCACTACAACAAGTGATGATGATGAGGATGATTCCTGATTGTCAGTTTTTGTGCACCTAATAGCAAAGAAGCCAGCGGAACATCCGTTAAATAAATGTTGCATATGTCGTGCTTCAATAATACTATTGCAACTAGGCATTTATTATTATTAACACAACGCACCCAAAAACTGAGAGACCCAAAATAAAAATTGCAATTCTAATCAAAAATGGATGTTTAAATTAATAGAAGAGAAAGTTGTTTCATGCACCCATTGATCATAACCCTAGGCCTACTGGCCCGCAACCGCAAGCTTGCCGGCCTATGGCAAAAACTGCCTGGCCTCAATATGCCCCCACCCACATGGCCAGGCCCTGGACCAGGCCCCAACAACACCCAACAAATCGAAATACACACAAAAATCACCCCAATCCAATGCCATCATTGCCCTAAATGATGTTTAAATTCAAGAGACCCCACAGAACTACTTTTCCCATGCACCACTGAGTACCCCTGGGCATAATGGATAAAAGCAAGGCTGACTGGGTGCAGGCCTAGGGCACTAAGCACGCTGCCTGGCTTCAAAATGGCCCCTAGACCCCCACCCACATGGCCAGGCCCTGGACCAGGTCTCAAAATGGCCCCCACCCACATGGCCAGGCCCTGGACCAGGCCCCAACAACACCCAAAAAATCGAAATACATACAATAATCACCCCAATTCAATGCCATCAATGCCCTAAATGATGTTTAAATTCAAGAGACCCCACAGAAAGACTTGGTCCATGCACCACTTAGAACCCCTGGACATAATGGATGAAAGAAAGGCTGACTGGGTGCAGGCCTATGGCACAAAGCACACTGCCTGGCTTCAACATGGCCCCTAGACCCCCACCCACATGGCCGGGCCCTGGACCAGGCATCAAAATGCCCCCCACCCACATGGCCAGGCCCTGGACCAGGCCCCAACAACACCCAAAAAATCGAAATACACACAAAAATCACCCCAATCGAATGCCATCCATGCCCCAAATGATGTTTACATTCAAGAGACCCCACAGAAAGACTTGGCCCATGCACCACTGAGTACCTGTGGGCATAATGGATGAAAGCAAGGCTGACTGGGTGCAGGCATATGGCACAAAGCACACTGCCTGGCTTCAAAATGGCCCCTAGACCCCCACCCACATGGCCAGGCCCTGGACCAGGCCCCAACAACACCCAAAAAAATCGAAATACACACAAAAATTACCCCAATCCATTGCCATCAATGCCCTAAATGATGTTTAAATACAAGAGACCCCACAGAAAGACTTGGTCCATGCACCACTGAGTACCCCTGGGCATAATGGATGAAAGCAAGGCTGACTGGGTGCAGGCCTATGGCACAAAGCACACTGCCTGGCTTCAACATGGCACCTAGACCCCCACCCACATGGCCAGGCCCTGGACTGGGCAACAAAATGGCCCCCACCCACATGGCCAGGCCCTGCACCAGGCCTCAAAATGGCCCCCACCCACATGGCCAGGCCCTGGACCAGGCCCCAACAACACCCAAAAAATCAAAATACACACAAAAATCACCCCAATCCAATGCCACCATGCCCTAAATGATGTTTAAGTTCAAGAGACATCACAGAAAGACTTGGTCCATGCACCACTGAGTACCCCTGGGCATAATGGATGAAAGCAAGGCTGACTGGGTGCAGGCCTATGGCACAAAGCACACTGCCTGGCTTCAAAATGGCCCCTAGACCCCCACCCACATGGCCGGGCCCTGGACCAGGCATTAAAATGGCCCCCACCCACCTGGCCAGGCCCTGGACCAGGCCCTAACAACACCCAAAAAATGGATATGCACACAAAAATCACCCCAATCCCTAAATGATGTTTAAATTCAAGGGACCCCACAGAAAGACTTGGTCCATGCACCACTGACTACCCCTGGGCCTACTGGCTAGTGTGGCTTTAACACGCACCACAAAATTAAGAAAAACTTCCACATATAACTGTGAGCTATTCAATTCCATGTCATCCATGCCGTAAAAGATATTTAAGTTCAACAAAACTCACAGAAACAGTTGTATCATGCACCCATGACTAACCCTGGGCCTACTGGATACTGTGGCTACCCACAATATATTTTTTTTAAGTTGTGAAAAAGTTTATAAATTGTAGTTGCAGCAACTGCAATGCTCCAAACAAACAACACCAACTTACTTGTAAAATCTCAAGTCCAAAAGTGATCCAAACAAAAAGTCCTCAAATACAAATATCCAGCAGCAGCCACAAAGAGTAATCCTTCTAGCTCCAGATCCAAATGAAAAGTGACCAGGACATGGACAAAGCACTGGGAGGAGCCTACTGGACAGGAACAGGAAGTTGGAGACACTGGCGCACTTCCTACCTCCCACCCCCCAAAAAATGGACTCCTTGCACAAAAAAGTGCAGCCAAATGTCAATCTGAGGAGTTGTTCTGATCCAAATCATAATTTTCAGAAGGTTTATGCTGCCAGCGATTGATTTCTTGTGCAGAATTGCAACTTCGGGAAGGCGAGCTGTTCAAATCTCCCGCCAGATGTCAGCTGCGCGTCGCATGTACGTATTCGCAATTGTTTACTCTCACGATGGGTGATCGCGGGCCCTTATGACGTATTCGCGTTCTCAAAGTCTCGCAGTGCAAGATGGCGGGACTCCATGATGTACTCGCGGTCGAAAAGTCTCGCGCGATCACGCGGCCAGATCCAAAATGGCGCAGCGCACGCAAACCGGGAGGAAAACAACTAGCGAACTCAGAATCACGGTAAGTCAAAGCAGCGCGCGAGAGATCTTATTTTTGAAGAGCAACCAAGCAAAACAAATTCTGCAACTAGCGAATTGCAGATGTTTGCACAATTTTGCGCAATTCGCGGACCGCGAAATTGCCAAAAATCCGCAAATTCGTTGAGCGGAACGAATTTCCAACCCATGCTTAATAAAATTACTATTCCCAAACCAGGGAGTGCAACAGTAGGGAAAAATGTTGGATAGTGGAGGGGCAAAATTACAATTTCCACTCCAGCAAGTGCAACAGTAGGGAAAGTGTTTGATAGAGGAGGGATAAAAATTACTATTCCCACTCCAGCAAGTGCAACAGCAGGGAAAGTGTTGGATAGCGAATAAGAATAATTTACTAGTTTCACTCCAATGAATGCAACATTAGGGAAAGTGTTGGATAGCGAAGGGTAAAGCATTACTATTCCCACTCCAGCAAGTGCAACACTAGGGAAAGTGTTGGATAGCGTAGGGGTAAATATTACTATTCCCATTCCAGTGAGTGCAACAGAAGGGAAACTGTTGGATAGCGGAGGGGAATAATTTACTATCCCCACTCCAATGATTGCAACACTAGGGAAAGTGTTGGATAGCGGAGGGAAATAATTTACTATTCCCACGCCAGCAAGTGCAACAGTAGGGAAAGTGTAGGATAGCGGAGGGGATAAAATTACTATTCCCACTCCAGGGAGTGCAACAGTAGGGAAAAATGCTGGATTGCAGAGGGGAATAAATTACTATTCCCACTTCAGTGATTGCAACATTAGTGAACGTGTTGGATAGCAGAGGGGATAAAACCAAAAACCAAAAAAAGGAACAGGAGTGGATTGTGCTTGCTGTATCCAAGATATGTCATCTACTTGTTCTGGGACACTGGTGGGTGCTGCATGGGCTAAGTGTGTTAATTGTGTTTAAAACATTTAGCAACTCTATTAATTTGAAAGGCTCATTTTTATGTACATTACATTGACATGTTAGAAATGCTAGGCTATGTCAAGTCCCAATAGTGTATTAGCAGTGATCTACATTTGTCTGTGCTTGGTCAGCCAATGCCCCTTCTAGCCCATAGATGAGATACAGCTGAAAGCATACCTTTTATGCGTGACACTGCACAGCAACACTCTCCTTCTTGGCTCGGTTTAAGCAAGCAGATGGAACCTCAGTCTTTGATAACAGCAGTGGTATAGAGAATATTGAGTTTAGGGTGGATGTTGTGTGCCAGTCCGTGCTGGTGCTGGCCATGGACAACTGCCTAGGGCCTCAAAAATGCTAATGACTACAGGGCCCAGTAACAGAGCATTGCCTTTAGGAGGCAGTCAGTGTGGCAAGCTGCATGTAGTGAACCCCCTCCCTTGGGTTTTGCATCCATGGTGCAGCAATGTGATGCACAATTAATGCACAACACTCCTCACCTGGGTGCTCTAGGAATGGGCAGAAATGGCAAACTGTTTGGCACAAACAGCCTTTCAGATACAAACTGTAATGAGTTTGTTTAATTTGAGTTTCTTTTTCTGACAGACTTCCTTGCTGTCAACCCTCTCTCTGCCTAAACAATGTATCGGCATAATGATATTGAATATCCCCAGCACTTGAGGGTGCAATATGTAAAGCAGGGGATCCTATGTGATGCCCCAAAAATATCAAGTCTGGCATCCACTATGCCATCATTTCACAATGGGCACTGCTCTCCAGGCATGACGGCAAAGGGAGAAGAGTGGAGAATGGATGAGATTGGTGTTTTGTGCACAAGCTATAACTATACTAATTTACATACACATCATTTCGAGCTGAGCATTTGATAGGTGTACATTTAGTAATTTGTGTATCCGAAAATAAAAAAGGAGGGTTGAGAAATGCTTGATGCTGACCCTGGTCAAACGGAGATGGACTTATAGGGTTGTTAAGGCTAGTGGACTGCCCTGTGATACATGTGGTCAGCCTAGTGTACTCCGAGTCCACAGAAGTGTTGGGGGGGGCACCTGCTGTGCAGGGGCTACAGGGGCCTGTGTTACACTCATGCACTAAACAAGGAAAGAGGTGGGTGTGGAACTGTGAAACATAGCTTCACATGTTGGGGAAGAGGTAAATGTTTGAGGAGCTAGCTAAACAAGGATAGTGGTGTGAGAGAGTGGTGGTAACGTTTTGTGCATAGAGGAGAGACTCAGGCATAAAAGGGGCAGAAACAGTAAAAATTAGATGAGAGTGAAAGTAAGGAGTAAAGGTCAAAGGCAGTGCTTGAATAGGATACATGAAGTATCCTCATAATTAAAATGGGGATTGGAGGAAATGCTACGGTGTGGATATCAGAGTGTAGGACTTTGAAAAACTGGTTAAAGCCTGGGCAAGGTATGCTTGGAATAGGCACATGTGAAGAGGTAGAACCACCTAGACAATGTTAGAGGCTAGGAATTGATGAGAAATGAAGTATGTAGCACTGCGGTGAAATGTGGCTGGTTCAGTCAGAACAATCGTTGTTAATATGCAAAATTATTAGAGGTGTGGAGCATGGAAATTAAATGTGGATGTAATAGAGCCACAGTGAGACAAGGTAACAGGTTGTTGGGGAACAAAGTGTATGAATGGATGTCAAGGGGATACACCAGCTGTGAAAGTTAGGATGCTGGATGAAGAGATGTGAGGTGCTGGCCAGTAGATGGATGGTGTGTTTAAATATCTGTATGCTCTATTTTTTCAAATAACTCTTAGTAGGCCTTAGGCAGAGTAGACTGAGTGAATACTGAGAGGCTAACGAAGAAGGCCAGATGATTCTGTGAGCAATGTAAGGGTCAGTGTGAGAGATGTGGTGAGGTGTTAAGAGGGAATGTAAGAGGTGGGTATAATGGTGCACTTTGGCAAAAATGAGTGCAACAAAGCCGATGGAAAGGGTAGAGAGGGGGATGAGAGGGGCAGATTACACATGATACGGTTAGCAGCTGCTGAGGAGGTGATAAGTACAGTACACTGTGAGTACAGCATGAAGGGGAGAGGTGCTGTGCGCATAGAGGTGAAGAGAAGTGCAGGGAATGTAGGTGTGGATGTAAGAAGGGCAGCAACACAATGTGAAGGTGGTAGTCTGGGTGGAATGGTAAGAGTTCAAGGGTAGAGCATAGATGCAAGAAATGGATTTAGGAGTGGCAGTACCACAGTAGCGTCTCCTGGTGGGAGTGCTGCGGGTGGTGAGGCGGGCAGGGGAGGGGCAGGATGAGGTTGGTAAACCATGGAATACGGCCAGACTGAGGTAAGTACATAAGTAAATAAATAAAACGGATTACCCTGCGCACCCAAATGGCGATGCAGTGTGCGCAATGTAATTTTTTTTGTTTATTTATTTATGTACTTACCTCCGTTCGGCCATATACCGTGGTTTCCTACCCCCCCCCACCCTGCCCCTCCCACGCCCGCCTCACTGCCCCACAGCACTCCCACCAGGAGCCGCCACTGCAGTAGCAGAGGATAATTTCAAGGAGCTTGTGGATGAAGGAGAGGTTGAGAGATGAGCATGTAGTTTGAGGTATATGTGAGAGGGGTCAAACCAGCAAAAGTAGGGAAAAGACAGGCCAAGGGGTAATGTGATACACTTAGAGAGGATAGGTAGATGTAAGTATGCAAAATCTGTCACCAGATAAAAGTAAGAAATGTAGTCAAGGTTCGCTACTGCTTGCTATCTGCCACTGATTGTTCAGTTTAGATTGTAGAAATGGCCGCTAGGAAACCACGAGCATAGGCAATACCTATTAGCATCACAGGGCACATTACAACCACCCTGCATGCCTTGGCAAAGTTGTGTGTGGGCATAACTGCTAAGTTTCCCTTTGTAAGTGGATTTTGTCACTGATTGGACAGTCTTCCCCTTGGATACAGCCTTGGGTTGGAGGTATTGAGGGTTCATGTGTTCTTGCCTGATGCTGATCCACTGAGAAGGGGGGTATTGTTTGGGCACATAGCCACCTAAGGAAAGACTACAGGATGTGTGTTGCTGGCCCACCTTGGACCAGACTACTCCTGAAACCCCTCCCCAAACTCCCCAGTACACTACACACACACATGGGTACTATTGGCATTATGAATTTGAATGTCAGAGGTATGATGACAACAAGGAAGAGACATGCATCATGACAATATATCATGAGGCGCAGGGACCTAATGGCACTGTTACAAGAAAGCTATTCAAGATCTCGGCGGTCAGAGGGGTATCACACTAGCCTACCGCGCGGACAAACATAGCCTCCAATGTAGAGGCATTTTTACGCGCTGTACAACCCGCCGAGTTTTGATGAGGCGGATAGTTCTTGACCTTTAGGCAAGGATAATCACCATTGAGGTAACACTTCTACCCATACGTTGATTAACGAGTAACACTATTGATTTAGGTAATTCCTAAGGTAGACAACACACAACAGGTCCTGATGAATCGCCGTCACTGTACATAGCGAGAAACATGTCGACCAACCTCTTCAATCCCTAGCCTAGTCTAAAATAAAGAAACATTACTTTCTAAGCTATTCTAGTCTAGATCCACGTTTTTAACTGTACCGAGGGACCGCCGAATAAAATAGTCTCAGGTACCCTATGCTACATTTTAACGCACTTTTTGTCTACTAACCTTCTGGCCCCATACCCACACTTCACCAATAGGCAGTTGGATTTAAAAGATCTCCGCTAAAGAGCCCCTCCCAGAGGTGAGCCCGTTGGGAATTGCACCGCCTACCCGACGAGGAGCAAACGCCTATGATGAAGCATGACACCTGCAAGGGTGTGTGAGGCAAACATGTCCAACATAATGGATACCCAGTGGGAGGCTAACACCTTTTTACCACCACTTCTTCCTTGACCAGGATATCTTAAACCCTCCTTTCCCCTCCTGAGGAACAGCCTTGTCACATTTTCTTGAATAGCTTTGACTGAGGGCACTGACTTAGGCTGGACCTTCCACTCCATGTGAGTGGTAATTACGCCCTCCTTGATCGAATTAGATCACCCTCTCCCTTGTTTTGTAGACACACTGTTACAAGAAACCCACATGGCACGGGGCAGGAGAGTCAATTCCAGACATGCTTGCAGAGTCATTCTTTTTGCAGTGTCTACTCTTGTTTTGCAAGGAATCCCTTCTGTGGGTCGGTCGGGTGTCCCATTTAGCCCATTCGAAACTTCCATAGAGCTTGAAGGGCAACATGTCTCTTTAAAGGGGCTCCTTAATGGTTGCCACTATTATTGGGCAGTGTCTGTGTGCCAAATGTGGTCAACTGGCTTTCCTTTGCACATATCCCTCATCCTCACAAGGTGGGCCCATATCCCCTGGCTTGTGGGTGGCAATTTCAGTTGTGTCCACAAGCCACGGCATGACAATTCTCACCCCCTCATCCTCTCTGGTGTTGGCAGCGTACATTACAAAATGGGCTGCGCACTGGTCCCTCTGACACTGTTGGTGGACACTACATCCGGAGAGCAAGGAGTACTCATACTACTCTGCAGTACACACTCTACACATTCAGATCATAAAATATTTGTTATCAGCGCTGGGAGGCCTCCGGGTAGCCATGCGCTATACAAATGTGTAGTCATTCATTCATTTATCACCACACAATACAGCATGAGGCGCTAGATGCTGAATACCTGGGGGCAACATCTCGGACCATAACCCTATGCACATACACATTGGCTGTGGGGCGCCATAAGCCCCTGTCCACACATGGTAACTGCAGCCTACGCTGTTGCTGCTCCATGCATTTTGTACATTAATGAGGGAATCCATATCCAATTATTTCACTGACAACTGGGACACAGCCACTTCTAGGCTGTTGGAGTGGGAAGCACTGAAAGCAGTACTAAGTGGTGGGTGCTTGGTGCTTTGGTGGGGGCTAGGGACACCATCAACAGGGCTTTGATACAAACAGATAGAGCAAAAAGTACGTGCTAGGGTATATCAACCATTAACAGTGTCAACATGTTTCGGAGCACAAGGCTCCTTCTTCAGGACGAGGATATGCACTATTATCCTCACCTTACTCAAAAACTTATGTTCAAAAACTCGGAAGGCCTCATGAGCCTATGCGTGGTATTGGGGGTATCTCTCTTCGTTGCCCAGTAAACAACGGTGACTGCATGGATCAATCTCCTGCCTTCCCCTCAACGCTGCTCCGGTGAAGAGGCCTTCCGAGTTTTTGAACATAAGTTTTTTTCAAACGCCAATTGGGCGCAACGAACATACCTTTTCATATAAACATTGATAGGTACATTACACATTGAATTTTTATTAACTTTTTCGAACACTTTCACATTTCATGTGAGTAAGGTGAGGATAATAGTGCATATCCTCGTCCTGAAGAAGGAGCCTTGTGCTCCGAAACATGTTGACACTGTTAATGGTTGATATACCCTAGCACGTATTTTTTCAACCAGATTCTGCACCTTTTATTAATACCAGCCAAGGATAGAATAAATATTTGTTTCCTGTGTGCCACGTATTTTTTACTCACCTTTTTCACCTCACCTCACTCACACCCTTGATTATACACACACCCTCACATAGTTCACTACCAAGTGCTCCTACGTAGTCGTTTGTCGCAGCACGCCGCATCCCGTAGAGGGGTGCGAAGGCCCCGATGATGAAGCATGACACCAAGGGGCCTGTTGGTGTGTGAGGGGCATTTAAACAACACTGTGTGCTCCCCATCACATTAGGGATAATTATGGGTCACCTGAACCAGATGCATACTAGTCAGGCAGCCATCCATGAAGCCTTCACAGTGTGTTGTCGTGGCCTATATGATCCCCGTAGTCTGAGCATAAGGTACATATTTTCAACATCCTGACATATTTAATCTGCCTGTACTTGTTCCTGCAGCACATGGGGTGATTAACAGCATGTTGGCTGGAACTGTAGAAACACACAGGGATTATGAGCGCTGCCACATTTAAATCTACAGGGTTCGACTGCCTCCCATTCATGCTCCACAAGGCCTATTAGCCTTTACTTGCCCCCAGGTTACTGTAGCTCTATCAGACCTCCTTGAGTGAGTAAAGACAACCACTATCCATGTGAAAGTCCTTGCTGGGATCACTGGTAAAACCCAACAGTGACCCAATGGAACTGACATCCTACCGTCTATGCTAGGTATGGATATGAAAACCTTAGTAAGGTAGTGGTGCTCCGCCTGTTGGGACACATGCTGCATCTAGTGCATAGGGTCCAAAATGTTTTTATCCCTGATAGATCCACATGCTTAATATTTGGAGGCTAAATAGGGTGCTGGAGCTAGCCCAAGGGAGATGGCCCGACGTAGCCTGTCTAGTGCTGGACCTAGTGAAGGAATCCCATACTGTTGATTTGAAGTACCTGTTTACCACTCTGTCAAATCTGGGCATTGTGTGGCATTTGCAAGAAGACAGAGTCAGGTTTTTAAAATATATATCACTCTCTTTTACTGTGAGCAGGGGCACTCATCAAAGCTGTCCCCTTCCCCATTGCTCTTTGCTCTGACAATGAAGCCGCTGGGCCAGTAGATTTGTCAGGGGTGGGAAGCATGAGGAGTTCGAACTAGGCGATGAGGTACATATAGTTCCATTGATGCAGATGACATGCTGCTCTATATTCAGTATATCCGCAGGGGAATTTCTGACATTTGTGAGATACTAGCAGATTTCCAGTGATCGTCGTGTTTGGGAGTTTACTGGGGCCAAGTCTTATGTTTTTCCCTTCTGTGTGGACTATCTTCCACAGGAGGTTCTGGCAGGAGAGCCTAGGGTGGTGTGGGAGCTTCTGGCGTTTTGGTACTTAGGGATCTGTAACCATCATGATGCAAACAATCTCATTGTGGAAACCTGACCAGGGCCATATCCTCCTTACGTCCACAGTTGGCTTTTTGGAGCACTCTCCCAATTACAGTCCAAGGATGTATATCACTTTCCAAGATGGTAATGCTCCTCCGCATCTTGTATTTTTTCCATCACCTAGTGGTGGTTGTACCTTGTACCACCTCCAGGGAGTATGACACCATGCTGTGAGGGTTCTTCTGGAAAAGGGGCAGGTGAAGTGTGGCTCAATGGAGGCTGCAGCTGCTGGTGGGAAAGGGTGTCATCGGTGTGCCCCTTTTTGAAAATGTAACGTGGCAACAATACTGCAATGGCCGTTGTGATGTTTGGCTGGGAGGCAGTTGTACGAACGGGCACAGGTAATGGTTGTTCCTACCACTGTTCCATTAAAACATTGTTAGGGAAGGACTGAGGGCATGGAGAGACACAGGATTGATCTCAGTGGAGGACCTATTCAGGGTCCGGTAGCTCATAACCTATGGCCAGTTGCAGGAAGATCATGACATTTCAGTGGACCATTTCTAATAGCTGAGATGCAACACCTGTGGAGGTTCACAGACATTAAACTGGAGTATCATTCACTGACCCATGCCCTGCATGCTATGGGTGCAGGTCAGAAACCGGTGACCTTGTTTGTTAATACCTTGGTGCACACGATGACTGACCCTCTGTCACCCATTTGCTGGCTCTGAGACACGATATAGGACGAGACCTCACAGCCAAGGAGAGGGTAAAGTATCTTGTAATTCCAAACTCCAGTACATTCAAATCAACATCCAGCACAGGGCATGTCTCACCCCAGCTGTCCTTCACCAAAAGTTGGTGTCTTCCCCTCTGTGCCCACATTGTCATGCACTTATTTAGGATTTGATACATATGTTCTGGGCATAGCTGGATGCAGCAAACCTGTGGTCCAGAGTCACAGATGTACTTGACGCCGTTACACGTTGGGTCAACCTCCTTCCATTGGAGGGAACGCTGCTAGGGATATTCAGGCTGATGATAGCTCCTAGGGTATCCAATCGAATCATAGATGTGGCAATGCTCATAGCACTCCAGGCCATTTGAATGCATTGGAAGGCCACTTCACTCCCAACACTGCAATTCTTGGGTGCAGCGACTTTCTAATAGGGTAGGGCTGAGGCAATCGAGCTGTGCAGGGAGGAAGTTGTGTGCCTCCACAATATTGCAATTGCTAACCTGTACGGTAACTTGTTACGTGACTTACAGGTTATACAGGAAGAGCCACTGGATGGGTGAAGGACTTTGAAGGCCAAGGCTCACAGACACGTGGTCGTGGACCCATCAGAGGTAGTCTGGCCATGGCTAGATGAAGCAGCTCCTCTGTCATGTGAGGGAGACTGGGTGCCTGACATCTCATCCTTCTCTCACGCGGTGTCTTAGAATCCACATATGCTAAAATGGCAACTGTTAACAATGGCTGTTGTACTAGAGTTAACAGTATCACCCCACATGGCTGAACTGTGAGGTTTAGGGGATTCTGATTATCTAAATGCCCGGGATCCCTCTGTGATCTGCTATGTTTATTGAGTTTTTGGAGTTGACAAATACTGAACCAGATGCTCCTGTTGTGGTATTCTTGCTTCAGTGTTGAATGTTTGTTATGCACGGCCAACCAGATCTGCATTGTTTGTTTAATGAAAGTTGATTTACATCCATACAACTGTTTCCCCAAAACATGATCATGAGATGAAAGTAAGAGATTGGATTTGAGGTTGAAATGTCTTGGAACTTGTGTGCAGCTACCTACATTGACCCATATGCCACCAAACGCAATTCCCTGTCTCTTTATTTTCTATGTGGGAAATTGTCTTAGTTTTGAGATATGTGTCTTCCTTTCAAAAGGTTTTGGATCATGAACCATCCTTTATGTGCCTGCAGAATTGAAGCCTGCTCAGTGTGGACTCTTATTACTCTAAACCTTTTTGAGAAATGTAGCTCCAAGTGGGGCATTTTGAGACCATGTCCTGACTGGACAGGTAGGGATCCTAGCTCATGCCCTGCTGGCTCGCCTCAGCAAACACTGGTGGTGGAATACCGCAGGTCCACCGGGGACATGTAAACCTCGCCTGACAAAGCATGCTGCCCTACAATATTGTTGTGGCCCAATGTATTGGAGTGAGGTCTGCATGCAAGCAGACCTGGGTGCATGATAGGGATTGTATGGAAGGGATTCAGATGTCTGATGCCTGATTTTGAAATTGGCTGGATCTTTCAATGTATTTTATTACTGACGCATACATCATCCCATGCTGGTTGTGTCTCCCTATACTGATGTGGCTACCTGCCCTGCGGTGAGGCTGAGATCATGAAGAGCAGAGGCTCTGGTGAATGCCTGTTCTGACACTGCTAAACTCATCAGGACACAGGATCTGAGACTGCACAATTATGCTAATTGGGGAGTGGCAGGCCAGGCTAGACTATATTAGTCAGTGTTTGTGTATTGAATCATGTAGTAATCAGTCAACAATCAGTGCATCAGCTTAAGAACGTTGTGAGATTAAAAACCAGCTAGGCCCAGATTTTCCATCCACTTGGGTGGAAGGATTGTATTTACACTTGACACAACTGACATATATCTTTACATCATTTTATTCTAGTGTTTATATATATTGTTGGCCAATTTAAAGATATCCACAGTAGATAAAGTGCTTCTTGTAAAGCTGGTTCAACAATGGCAGGGAATTTATGGTAACTTTGAGTCACTTCCTGTAAAGTGACTTCCTATGACATGACATCTTATGGAATTTATAGGGGGTTCATATATTTTGGTTCTGCCCAGGGAACTAATAACTGTGCACCGGAAATACGTATTGTAATAGGGCGGGTAGTTCCAGGCCTGGAACTTGCTCCAATTGGTTTCTTTCGACCTTTCCAAGAGCTTCACGGGTTGAATTTCCAGTCGGAGTTGGAGGAACCGCGTTGGTCAGTAAGCAATATCTTTTTGGACATCATAATACTGTGGTCGGAGCGACTGCATCTGAAGCTACATCGGTCAGTCCGATCGCCCCCAACAGGACTGCAGAGGCACTTCCGACTGACATCGTAATCGGCCCCTACGTTTTCCATTGATCACTCATCAAATGGCCCCACCATCCTCCCTTTTCGGATCTCCTTTCTCAGCGTTTCCCTCACAATTTTTTTGTGCTTTGATGTTGATTTCAAATTGCCCACTCTTCGCTGCAGTTTCAGGCCCTGATATCCCATCTGAAAACCCGACCTAAAACCTTCCGCAGCAGCTCCCCATCACCACGCTTATCGTATTGAGCCAAAGTTCTAGACTTCCCAATTTAATAGGCATATGACCCTTTCCCTGCAGGTTCCTGTATTCCTTTGCATGGGTTACCCTGCCCATAGTGCTGACCCCCATGCTGTTGACCTCCCGTAGACCCCTGCTGGTACCCCCTGATCCTGGAACCCCAACCCCCCAAAGCAGTTGACCAGGGGATGCTTGCCTGTACATTTGGAGCACTTGTGGCAGACTTTGCAGAATTCCCTCTTGCAGAATCCCTTATTATAGTCCCAGCATGTTCCAAAATGGGTAGTTTGAACCCTGCTTGACATTCCCACCCCTCCCTAGGTGGGACTTCCCTGAAAGGTTCCGATATGTGAATGGCAGCCCACTGGCAGTAAATAGCATCTTGCCAAACTTCAACAGGCCCATCATATGCTGCCAGAGATCAGTGTCTAGTTCCCTCCTTTGTGCTTCCTGGTCAACTACCATGAAGGCGGGAAACTACTCACCATATTGTGCCCTTGCATACGCTCTGTAATTTAATTGTGCCTTCCTTATCACATCTATGTATTTGAAAAGCACTACAGACCTCTCCGGGTGCTGCTCACAATAGTCACTTGCATATATGGGGAAAGCAGCCGTCCAATAATCAATGGTTACCGGTACTCTCAGTCTTTTGTAAGATCTAGGTCCTCGTCTTTTGATCCTCGTTAGATCTCAGTTCCCTATGTAGAAGTTTCAACATTTCCATGTATTCACCCTTCCAAATCTTCTCTTTTGTGTGAGCCTGAGGTGCACCCCTAGTGGTTTCGATGTCCCCATGTAAGGCAACATTTTAGACTTGGTCTGAGATGGTGGGGTGTCCAGAATGGTGAACGTGGATCACAAGTGAAAATGTGTGAAAGAAAAATTTAAGTATAAACTAGGCCAAAAAGAACCATCAGACCACCCATGTGGCGGTATATCATCATATGGGATACATTTAAGTGGTCGCCCCATAAACCGCCTGTATCGTCAAATGACTGCGCAGGCGAAAGCAGCGCCACATTTTGGCCCAGTCATACTCAAAGTAATCTGGAAAAAGTGCAGTGCTCTAGAAAAAGTGCTCGCTAAAATTGACTCCCTAAACTGAGGAAAATGTGTAGGTGTCAAGATTAAAAGGCGCGCCTCGGTAGTAAGTGAGTGAAACTACATAGTTGCGCTGTGTAAAGTGGTCTGGTCGACTAGTTTCAGCTAAAAAGAGTGTTTACTCTAGCTTTCATCAGGACCTATAGGAAAATATGCTACTGCAACTCAAAGAAAGGTGTGTACAACCATGATTGGGAAAGAAATACAAGCATATCTTGCAGTGTACTTTCGAAACTCATGTATCACCCCAACATGTGGAACCTCAGTTTCCAATGATGACAGGAAAGGCTCTTCTCCCTGTCAAAAAAACCAGAAAATACGATGTATTTATATTCACACAAGAAAACTCATAACCCAGCAGACACCATCTAAACAAAGACCACCTTGCAAGAACAATTTTCCGTTCTATACATTAATTAAGCATATTAGCTAAATCACAAGGAGGCATTTCCTCCTAGTGATACTCACCCAGCTTTGTGTGGGTGAAGACCTCACCTCACCCGGCAACCGCTCGGGAAATTGAGGCCCCGCTCTGGTGTGTAAAGAAAAAAGAGGGCACAGTAAGTGCACAATCCCACTGTGTCCAACCTAATCGCTATGTACACATATAACCCAATGGGAGTGTGATAGTCTCCCCTCTAACCTGTCACAAACGCCCCTACCAGTCTCCCAAAATAGATTACTGATAGTGAATAGATACTTTAAATGGGAGATCTAAGGTAGTAGTAATATTGTTACAGTGGTAACATAGTGACTGTTATGGTGTATAGCACTAGATTCTATGGTATAAGTATAAGACTGCCGTCATCCAAAAGTAGACCCGAGTCTGGGAAATATGCTTGTAAGGAACTATAAATGTCATTAAACGTAGCAGCGAAACGTCAATAAACAACTTAACCGATTTTAAGTCAAAACGCCTCTATGAGGGTAGTCTCCAAACCAGTCTCAACTCGCACTGACCGCTCTGCTTATAGATACTGTTCAACAGGGAATACTATTCAGCATACTGGCTCAACTCACCTATCCGTCGGTGCCCCGCGTGTAAAAACGAGCGGAAGGGAAGGCACCGACGGGTTCACCTGATCCGTTTAAGTAACAGGGCTTGATTGACTCTTCAGCCAATAGAAGCATTTGGCATTATCATGTGGAACCGAGTCGGCACAGGGGGTACTTACCCGCTTAACCAGGAGGCCGAGCTCCAAGAGTGCCGACTGGCTTGATCGATCATTTCCGGCACTGATTTCACCACGCATGTGCAGAGGTGCTCAGGGGCACCGCTGAAAGAACACTCTATCTTCGCGCATGCGCACATCTGACTTGAAACGCCGAGAGGCTTTCTGCTAATAAGTGTAAAACACCAATGTTCTATGTAGCGCAACAGTATTACATGCCTATGTTGTACATGTGCTTGGACTTGAGGCAAACCAATGTTGAAACCCAAGGCAAGAGGAGATTCTTGGCAAGGAGTAAAAGATAGAGGAACTCATTCCTGTCTTATACTACAAACTGTGTGAACAAACTGCAATGAGTAGCCACAGTTTGTAGAGGAAAAGAAACAGGAATCCTCCAAAAAGAGATTGGACAGTGTCCAGTTGGCGTGGTAAAACAGAGAGCCAGTGCTTTGAGCGATGAAGTTACAAGCAAGACGGGTAGACATTCAATATTGTAGAAGTAGGTATGGTATAAACAGATGTTGATCCTGGCTATATACTTAGTCCATCTAAAAAGTACTATGATAAGTACAATTCACTGGTGGTTTCGATGGTTCCGAACATGTACAGGATCAAAACCAGCCAAAACAAAAATTGGCAAAGGTGAAGTTACCAAGCGAGAGGAATCACACACACTTGAATTGGGTGAGCTTATATTACTGTAAACCTAAGATGCGTTTACATCTGGAAATAACGACCCGCAACGGAAAGTTGCTCTCAATACGAAAAAACAAATGTGCAGGGGGTCAAAGGGGAAATAATTTAACGACCTGTCAACTCATGCCCCAAAAGACAATAAGAAACACACGAAGAGAAGACCAGGTCTGAGATGGTGGGGTGTCCAGAATGGTGAACGTGGATCACAAGGGAAAATGTGTGAAAGAAAAATTTAAGTATAAACTAGGCCAAAAAGAACCATCAGACCACCCATGTGGCGGTATATCATCATATGGGATACATTTAAGTGGTCGTCCCATAAACCACCTGTATCGTCAAATGACGGCGCAGGCGAAAGCAGCGCCACATTTCGGCCCAGTCATACTCAAAGTAATCTGGAAAAAGTGCAGTGCTCTAGAAAAAGTGCTCGCTAAAATTGACTCCCTAAACTGAGGAAAATGTGTAGGTGTCAAGATTAAAAGGTGCGCCTCGGTAGTAAGTGAGTGAAACTACATAGTTGCGCTGTGTAAAGTGGTCTGGTCGACTAGTTTCAGCTAAAAAGAGTGTTTACTCTAGCTTTCATCAGGACCTTTTTCTTTCACACATTTTCCCTTGTGATCCACGTTCACCATTCTGGACACCCCACCATCTCAGACCTGGTCTTCTCTTTGTGTGTTTCTTATTGTCTTTTGGGGCATGAGTTGACAGGTCGTTAAATTATTTCCCCTTTGACCCCCTGCACATTTGTTTTTTCGTAACATTTTAGACTTCTCAACTTTTCTCTCCAACTTGTCTGTCTTTGAGGAATCCTGTTGTTCCTTGCCTGTCAACCCCGAGCTAACTCCTACAACCCCATTACTAGCCGTCGGACCTATTTCCTCCGTGGATGTTCCTTCCATTTTGCCTCTCTGTCCCACCACCGAAGGTGTTTGTTGCACTAAACCATCACCTGTGCCCACTCTAGCATTCTTTATGTAAAGAAACTTCCGGACGCAGGCATCCCTGTTCTACTGAGGCTCCTTCACCTCTATACCCACAGATACCATGCAAGAGGGGTACGCACTGCTATGCAACACCTTACTTGGTGCTAAAGTTGGTGCCCTCTCAAGATCCCTCCACTTTTCTACCCTCTCTTGACGTTAGGTTCTTTGCTGACCTTCCTGATGTTGCCGTCTGTCATACTTCTGCAAGAAATTAGAGGCAGAGTGAATAAAAGAACCCCTCAATAGCACCTTTTGCCACCATAATGCCTCTTCTGCACGAGTTTCATCTTGGTCCCTCATCTCCTCTTCTTCTAAGCTTAGGCTGTCCTCAACCTCATAATCAAGCAAAATCTGCTGGCTTGCATATAACAAATCCATGCCCTGTACATTCCCCTCCCAGCAGTACTGTAATCGTGAACCCAAAATTGTCTACACTAAACTTACGTGAGAGGCTGCATCTAGCCTTCCCCACCAGACTAAGGATGCAGAACACACCACCTGTGACCTCCTGCCCTGGAGGCTGCACTCAATCTTTTCAGGTGTTGCACTGCAGAGGTTACGCCAAACCGTCTTGGGGAGGCAGTGTCACCATCCATCGCCGCTGTCCAGCTGGCTGCCCGGGACCGCGCTTTCTCTTCTCCTCAGAGCTGATAGCCGCACCATGCTACCCTGAGTCAAGCCCCCGTGACTTCTGCTGACCTGCAAAAAAGAGGAAGACAAGCCCAGTGTGCTGGATAAATAACATGGATAAACAACATGCTCGTTGCACTCTCTGGTCTGACCCTCTACAGCTGCCACCAGTGGTGGCTGGTGACATTTGAAAGTGGTGGGGCGTAAAAGTTTGTGATGAGTCCTGTCACCGGTGGCGAGCAAGCGCCAAAAGAGGGTTTGGGGGAGGTGGGGGGTGGGGGTGTGGGGTGGGGAGGGAGTCGTAGTACGGGGAGTGCTGAGGCTGCAAACTACTGTGGCCAGGGTGAATATTTATTTTGAAGGAGCTTTGTCTGCAAGCGCATGTATATTAAGTTTCACAGCTTATTTCTGCAGTTAATTTTATTCCTAGTCTTTAGTTGGGTCTATTGCATACATCTGCGCCTGCACATAGGCAAGAAACAAGGGGGCCTTGTCACCTGGAGTTTTGAAACCCTGCGAATTGGCACTGCCGAAGGAGCACATAGGGTACAAGCATGCAGCTCCTTTTGATTACAAGCCACGTGACATTACAGACTAGCGTCAGGGCATGTGCAGGGGCGGGGAGGGTGCCACTGACAGCTGCCCGATGCCCGGTGCTGTCTGGAACCGGCTCTTGGATTACACTTCACTCTGGGGTGGGTCGTGGCGGTAGTCCGCGACCGGACACGGCCCAGGGCCCGAACCCCTGCCCCTAGCAGAATCACTTGGAGCAGGAATGAATTAGTAAGTTGCTCATCTAATGTGTGTACCCTTGGACTCCACAGCGTTAGAGCAGGGGTGAACGAAGGGTGTTGTCACTGCCAATTTCGTTTCTGCATAGTGAAAGCAGAGGACAAGACTAGTAATTTGTCCCTGTCTTGTGGCCTCATTAACGTTAGATCGCTGAGCTGTCACAAATATGATGTATATGAGCTTCTCACCGATAAAAATCCCGACCTACTGTTCATTACAGAAACCTGGCTTGATTCCAACTGTGACCCTGATATTATACAGGCTTTACCAGAGAGTTATCAGATGGTCCGCCTGGACAGACCGATAGGCAGAGGAGGTGGAATTGCGATCGCCTTTAAACAACACTGGGCTTGTAAACTTGAACCAATTAGTTTGGCCAGTTGTGAGGCGGGCTTTTTCACCATAACAATCGACGGAAACATGACTTTAAAAGGTCTGTTAGTATACCGCCAACCAGGACCTATGTCCAGATTTAAAGGCAATCTTCTAGAGTGCGTCACTGAAACAGCGATAAGAAGTGATAAGTTTCTGCTGCTAGGTGACTTAAACACACATCTAGAAGATCCACTAGATAAAGGAGCGATGGAGCTCCGGGAGGAACTTCATACCCTACAGCTGGAGCTCAAGGGACAGCTTCCCACACATAACCGTGGGCATCTGTTAGATCCCATATTTGCCAACTGGGAGGATGTTTTGGTTGCACCCCCAGAGCCCTTGCCCTGGACAGATCACTTTTTTGTCCCATTTGTTATTTACCTGCCTAAGCATAAAGCTCATGCTTCCGCCCCTCTTAATTACCCTCGTCGAAGGTGGGCAACATTTTCCCTGCCAGAGTTTAATAAGGCTCTCATTGCGGAAGGGCCTCCAGGAGGCAAGGATGTGGCAACGGCAAATAAATTGCTCAATGACCGCATCACAGCCGCTCTGGACTGTACAGCCCCATTGGGACGGCCAACAAAAGGTGCCCACAGACAGATAACTGCTCCCTGGTTTGGCGAGGCGTTGCGCCGCGCCAAAAGGGACTGTAAACGAGCAGAGAGACAATGGAGAGTGGCATATGATGACTTGATGAAAGAAGCTTATCATATTAAGAGACGCATCTACCATAATAAAATCCGTATAGAGAAAGCCATATACTATGCTGACAGAATCCAGGGGGCAGAGAACTCCGCCAAGGAACTGTTCAGCATATATAAGTCTTTAGCCACCCCAAAAACCTCAATTCAAGACAAAGGTCACTCAGTAGCAGCATGCAACCGCATCGCTAACTACTTCGGAGATAAAGTGTCTAAAATTTACGCTGCTTTCTCCGAAATACCTCATGCAGCGGAAGAGCCGGCAGACCTAGTAGCAGAGGAAGATGATCAAAATCAGCTACTTAATTTCACCACCCCCTCACCGGAAGAGCTAGTTAAAATTTGCAGATCTGTTAAATCTGGCTCTCCCCGTGATCCTGCATCCCCAAAAAGGTTGAGTGACAGTTTGGAGACCCTTGAACCCTACATCAGGCATGTGTTAGATGTCTCCTTCCAATCCAGTTCAATACCAGAGGCTTGGAAACAGGCTGTGGTGCTTCCCCTCCGCAAGAAGCCCAGCATTAGCTCTGAGAAACTGGACAACTTACGCCCCATCTCCCTACTGCCTTACTTCTCCAAGGTAGCGGAGAAGGTGGTTAACAAACAGCTAATGACCTATGTGGAGGAAGGCAACCATCTTCACCCTACCCAATTCGGGTTTCGGCCCCGTCATTCTACGGAGTCTGCCCTTCTGAGGGCCACCGAAGCTCTCAGGCAGGGTGCAGACGAGGGACAAACAATGGCGCTAATCTTATTAGACCTTAGCGCCGCGTTCGACACTGTAGCACACTCCATCTTGCTACAGTGTCTGAACAAGGTTGGGGTGAGAGGGGCAGCGCTGAAATGGATTTACTAATTTCTTACTGGCCGGGGTTTCCAAGTGAGGCAGGGTGACCACTACTCTGAGCGAATTCCTTTGGACCAGGGGGTGCCGCAGGGCTCGTCCCTGAGTCCTACACTTTTTAATCTTTATGTTGCTCCGATTGCCACCTTAGTAGAGAGTCACGGCCTCAGTATGGTGTCATATGCCGACGACACGCAGTTGGTTATCTCCCTGTCGCGTGCACCCGGTCCTTCGGCGGACATCTTCAGAGCATGCATGCAAGATCTTGCGGCCTGGATGTCCGCCAATTGCCTCAAGCTCAACGGAGGCAAGACCGAGGTGCTGGTCGTGGGGGGCTGCCAGTCTGCGTGGACGTCGGCATGGTGGCCATCTTGTCTA
The DNA here is from genome assembly GCF_964261635.1 of Lissotriton helveticus. Classification (NCBI taxonomy): domain Eukaryota; kingdom Metazoa; phylum Chordata; class Amphibia; order Caudata; family Salamandridae; genus Lissotriton; species Lissotriton helveticus. The sequence continues at coordinate 1,512,017,124 of NC_136061.1, read as the reverse complement.
GGCCCTACACCCATTCCGTGCCAGAAAGCAAGGAATTTGGGCATCTGGTTTGATACTGCCCTCACCTTTGGCCCTCAGATCAACCAGGTGGTCGGACTATGCTTTGGGACCCTTAAAAGTCTCAGGAAGACTCTGAAGTTCTTGCCCGTGAGAGCCCGACAAACCTTGGTTCATGCACTAGTCACATCAAGGATGGACTATGGCAATCTTCTCTATTTAGGTACCTTGGAGAAGAACCGTAGCCGCTTACAGGTCCTTCAGAATGCCGCTGCCCGATTAGTGCTTAGACTATCCAGAAGAGCCGCTTCTGCAGCGGCTCTCCGGTCTCTGCACTGGCTCCCAGTCAGAAGCAGGGTAGAATTTAAAGCACTATGCACGTGCCATCGGATCATTAACGGGAGATCTCCTCTCCCTCTGCAGGGACTCTTGACATCTTACGAACCTCCCCGATCCTTGAGATCCTCCGGCTCTGGACTCCTGGTTGTTCCTAAGGTGTCTAGAGCACGGATGGGCGGAAGATCTTTCAGATACCTTGCAGCCTCTAGATGGAACAAGTTACCCGTGGCACTGCGATTAGAGCCATCAGAATCAATTTTTAGAGCCAAGCTTAAAACTGCCCTATTCGCTCAGTAGGTATGCCGCTTCTGTAAGTTCCAGTAATAAAAGTTTCTCCTCAGCGCGGGGACACGCCGTTGTTGCGTCACCAAGCGCTCTATAAAACTCCCTAAATAGAAAATAGAAAAATAGTTAGGTTCGATGGCTGATGCACTACTTAAAGTGGGCATAGTCCTGAGATGTGCACTTCCTGTTTTACAGACACTAGTGAGGCACTTTGGCTGAGCAGTTCTCAATGAAAGGGGAGGAGTGTTGGGGGCGAACTTTAGAACTTGGAGCTCTGTAGAGGGGAGCTACTGAGTTTCAAGTGTGAAAGATGTCATTGTGGGAAAACCGTATTTTCCCTCTGCAAGTGTTGTGTGGCAATGCTAAGATGCCATGGAAATGGTGACATGGAACACAAGTGAGAAAAGCTTCTTTAGAGGTCTTGGGTCTGATGTGCTTAACACTTTTGTGCTATTAAAGCCAGGCCTGCAATTCACAGAATGGCAGGGTAGGGAAAGAGTCTTTTAAAATGTCGAAACCAACTTTTTTCAGTCTGAACAATGGCCAATGCACTACTTAAAGTGAGCCTAGTCTTGAGATGTGCACTTCCTGTTTTACGGACACTAGTGAGGCACTTTGGCTGAGCAGTTGTCAATGAAAGGGGGGGGTTGTTGGGGGGCGAGAAGGAAAAGCAACCTGCATATATATACACCGTGCGCTCGACGTTTTAACCAAAGTGTATATAATTCACATTTAAGCTAATCCCTTCCTGAAATATCAGTTAGCTAACTTGCAAATAACACTTTCCCATTTTACTTCAAAATTTCCCTCGTCAGCTTGCCCAAGTGTCAGGGGACGACTTTCAACTCGCGTCGGACACTTCTCTTCTGTTTACAGTGAGAGTCCTGAAAATGCTTCTGCCGGTACATCTGCTGCGAAAATCTCACACTGAGCGTATTTTTCATGGAATGGGTGTTATGTATTCTGCAGGCGCTCACCCCTGTTCCTCCCGTGCGCTGCCTTCATCATTCAGACCCTTCTTCGGTCTCCCTCCATCAGGGGTGCTCACTCACATTCTTCCTCACTGGCCAGCTGTAACGCTAATGGAAACCCTGTCAGGGAATTTGGAAAGTCAAATCCTACGCGCGGGGAGGGAGGTGCATTTAATTAAATGAAATAAAAAACAATACATTTTAAACTTACAGGATGAGGCATCTCTTCCTCCGGTCCCGCGTCCCATCACGTCTCCGAGTCACAGACGTTGGCAAATCCTAAAACAGAATGCGACTGGGGGCGCTAAGTCCAGCTAGATCCTGCCATTTGACTGGGCATCGGGCGAATGTACGTCACCGCCCAACAGGATCCTATCTTTAACTCCTGCATTGCACTAGGGATGCGCAGCATACCTAGTGTAATGTCAATGGAGTGGCGGTGCGGAAATGAAACCGCCCTCAGCTCACTTGCGCAGTCGGAGTCTGCTGGACTCCTGCTGCTCTCGCCTGCGTGCCTGACTGCGCTGTGCGTTTCACCATGACTCATGCGCGCACTTGAGACTGTGAAGTTCACAGCCTCAAGTGCGTGCACGAGACATGGTCAAACGCTGAAGCACAGGCCGGAGCAGTTTTTCTGATGTGTACTGTCACGTTGATTCTGCCAAGTAGGGCACCGCCCCGGCGCCCCTATGGACCAGCCGCCAATTGTCACTCCCTGACCCTTAGGCAGTAACAACCGGGACTGTTGGCCTAACTGTGGTGATGTCTGCACGTGGCCCTATCCCCAGCGAAGAGCCTTCCTTACCGTACACTTTAATGGGGGGCCTAACTACCCAGCTGTCACTCAACCTTTTGCCGGGAGCTCTTGCTGCACTGTCCCGACTGCCTCTATTCCTCGTCTTCACTCCACTCGAGGCGGGCCCAGGACAAAGCATCTACCGCAACTCCTTTCCCTGTGGCTCCCTGCCCGCCAATACTGAAGCTGTCCCCCCTCCATCCCTCTGCCCAATGCTCCTGTACGCCCAATGGGATCCTGTCCAACCAAATGGAACAGTCCCACTTAATGGTGCTCCGCCTGGTAGAGTGTGTGGCACAACTTGCTCATACTCATCATCTGGGGTTTCCTCTTCACTTGCTGCTTCTGCAGGAGCGCATTGAACACCTTTCTTAAATGTACTGCCTCCTCAGGAACACTAGCCCCTCAACCCTCCTGGCCTGCTGCCTCCTCCATCTCCTCCCTCCCTGCTGCCACTTGGTCCTCGGCATGCACAACAGCCCGTGCCGGGCCTACCTTGCATCCCCAGCCAGAACCCTCTTCCCTTCTGCGAGCCCACATGCCCTTTTGCTGCAGCCTGCCGTGTTTTGTAATATGCAAGGCCTCCTCTGCCTCACTGGATGCCTCGCGAGGAAGTGCCATATGTTGGGCCTGCTCTTGACTAACAGGTTGGCCCACGCTGATACCCATTAAGCCTCCGGCCTTGCCCATCACCTATGCATGTTGGGCCCACCCCTCACAAAGGGACTGGCCTATGCTGAGACCCAGTGGGCCCCCGACAAGTCCCAGGGAAGCCCATTTGCCCACATTGGCCTGCCCTTTACACTGGACCGCTCTCCTAGTATGAAAGCGGCCCCGTTCTCTGACCTTTCATCGATTTTTCTGCATCGGGGTCCGGCGCAGCAGTGAACAGGCAAGCCCAATGGCCGCGACCCTGCTCGCTGCCCTCCTATTAAAGCAACAACTTTGAAGCAACACCCCTCCTGCCAACAAATCTAGGTGTCCCGCAGATGCCTGGAGCTGCATCGCCAGCGCCACCATCGTGTCCGGGAAGCTCCTGTGGACACCATTCTAGTAAGTACTACTATTAATTAATGGCCTAGTGATGTTGCTAAACTCCTACCACGAAACCTGCTTTACTAGAAAAAACTATCTTGCCAACCAACATGTCACCAGACAAAATGGTGCCTGGCACACAAAATGCCTGATTGTATACCCTTGGGCTACGATGTAGCCCAAAAGAAGCCCAGAAGCCCAGAACTCCCCCCCCCCCTAGAGCAGGCGTCCAACTGCTCCCCTTCCCCCAAAATAAACGGGGGCAAACCTCCCTCTGGTCAGTTGCCTCCCAAATCTCCCTTAAGCTCACCCCGAAGATGTTGTCGGTATAAGAAGAACAGTTGTCACATTACCCACAATGTTTTGCGCAACAGACCAAGACAGCTCTGTTTGCTAAGAACAACAGATCATTTTATGAAATGTTGTACACGGTATGAGCTATTATCTGAAAACATTTCGAAAAGTCGTTGCTACAAAATTCTTAACATTCCATGGAATCCTATGGCAGTTTAACTAATCTGTGTTGTGTATGGTTGAAGAGCCTTCGCCAAATATAGAAGAATTACTTTGCAATATTCTGAGAGTTATGGAGAATGTAACCTCCACAGACGGATAACTGGGTTCTTTCAAACAGAGTCTTTAGACAATATAAATGAATGACTCTGCCAAAAAGTTACAAAGATTTCAGCCTCTGCAGCCGATGACAATTTTTTTACACAGTGCTACATCATTAAACCTATGCTGGAATGTTCTTCAGAAACAGTAGCAATAATTAGAGTTTTACATATTGTGCTACAAAATATCGTATCCATAATATCAACCAAAATATTGTGGAGGAATGTATACATATGTAGGTGTAGATTTACTATACTTATCTCGACATATATGTACACCAATAATATACATTTTTCATGATACAAAGGTAAGTTAAGAAATGTAAATGCTTATATATCCATTTAACTTTAGTATGTTTTGGTAGTTGAGATGGCAATGAAAATTTTATAGCACAGTAATTTTGTGCTCAATACTCCGGCAAAAAACAGGTTAGTCAGCTATTTGACAGAGCGTTACAATGAAACCTTGCATGTCTTTCGGGACAAATAGTCCCTTCCTCAGGGGCCATTACATAAAACAAATCCAACACACAAAGGGGCAGATTTACAAGCCCCGTATGCCACATTTGCGCCGCCGTTACATCACTTTTGTGACGTAGCGGCGGCGCAAAGCCAGCGCCATGCTGCGGGGTATTTACAACGTGACGCATCTGGGAGATGCTTTCAAAAGAATGTGATGAAGAGTGATCCTCTCACAAAGGCGCGCGCTCTATGTTTACTCGAAATAATCAAGTTTCTTCACATACTTCAATGTAACTTCATCCGAAATAATTCCAAAATGTGTAACTCTTTTTGAATCATAGTTTATTGGTTTGATTCATCCATTTTCACTTTGCATTTATTATCACAAACATATCTTCATTTTTTTCATTTGTTTGCAGCATTTCAAATACCCAATGCATTTCGGGTCGATTAAATTGACCATTCATCAGGGGTTAGTTTGGCTGAATAAATGCAGAAAAAACGTGGCTCTATTCGTCTCCGTGAACGCTTCAAACTCGTTGTTTGGCGCGGTGGATACCCCATGGTACCATTTTTCAACTGATTTTTTGTTATTTTTACATAGCATTGGCTTAAGGGCTATTCTTAGTCCTCTAGGTATCCTTTTGTTTTTATGATAGTGAATTAGAGTTGTGGCGTGCAGCATTTGGTTAGTTACTTTTTTGCAGATATATTCGAATTGTTTAAGCAATTGTGCTGTTGTCGTGATTTGGGGTGTGAATGCTCTGGTCTCCTGTATTAAGCCATAGATTTCCTCTGCGGCTTCTGTGGAAAATCCTAATGCTTCTGCTTTATTAGTTGTGATTTGCGCGATATCTTCAAATTGCATTTTCTCAATTGGTGCAGTAGGGCATGGGGTAGGCAAAATAGTTGAATCAAAATAATTTGATATCCCTGTGCACTCGGTAAACTGTAGTACTCAAATTCTCACAAGTTCGTGTCGGCGCCACGTCTGTCGCAAGGTGCCTATCCTTGCCTTATCTAATTTCAAAAGAATGTGATGAAGAGTGATCCTCTCACAAAGGCGTGCGCTCTATTTTTACTCGAAACAATCAAGTTTCTTCACATACTTCAATGTAACTTCGTCCGAAATAATTCCAAAATGTGTAACTCTTTTTGAATCGTAGTTTATTGGTTTGATTCATCCATTTTCACTTTGCATTTATTATCACAAACATATCTTCATTTTATTCATTTGTTTGCAGCATTTCAAATACCCAATGCATTTCGGGTCGATTAAATTGACCTTTCATCAGGGGTCAGTTTGGCTGAATAAATGCAGAAAAACGTGGCTCTATTCGTGTCCGTGAATGCATCAAACTCGTTGTTTGGCCCTGGATACCCCTGGGAGTTGCGTCACATTGTAAAGCACTTCGCCACTTATGGGTGTTCCGGCGCAGGGGGAGGGGGGGACGTTCCGATGCAGGAACGCCTCCTAAAAGTGGCTTAGTGAAATCTACAAGATTTCACTCAGTCACTTTTAAGGCCATGCTGCGTCAAAACCCTGCGCCTGCTTGAAGCAGGCGTAAGGATTGATGCAGCATGTTAGGCATAGGGGCACCCGAGCCTTGCTGGAGCTGTGTCGCGCTTGCGACGCAACTCCAGCAACGCGTCACCTTTACGGGAGCAGATGCGTCACGCATCTGTCTATTCTTGCCCCATGGTGCGCCGCATTGTAAATGCGGCGCATCCATGGTGGCCCAAGAGGTGTATGCCGTGATGCACAATAACTCGCAAATCCCTGCTGATATGCAGGGATGCTCCAGTTATTGTAAATCTGCCCCAAAATATTTGAACAATCCTCCAACTTACAATGTCCCCAAGGGGATCACCACACAACAAATTCACCAGTTCCACCATTTCATTCACCATGCTTTAGCCTGTTAACATGTTCATGCCAACCCCAACATGTGAACTGGCCTGTGAACTCCCCTGTTTATTTTTATTTATTTTATTTAGAGAGCTTTATATAGCGCTGTCAGAACCCATGGGTATAAGAGCGCTTTACAACATGTAGACAGGCAATAAGGAAAACAGACAGACAAAAACGGACAGCCAATGTCCGGAAGGGTTTAAAGGTGCCGAGAGAGTAGGATATCCTTTGGTTGTCTCTTGAATGTCATGATGGAGGGGTTGGTTCTCCGATATGCTGGTAGGGAGTTCCAGATTTTGCGGGCATTGCCAGAGAAGGAGCGAGCCACGGCTTTTTGTTTATGTCTCTTTGGGGGTATGAGAAGTATGTTGTTGGTGCTCCTCCGGTTTCTTGCCTGGCCTGCCTTGGTGAGTTTGGCTGCCAGGTAGACTGGTTTACCAGTGTGAAGAACTTTCTGGGTGAGGCAAGCAGTTTTGAAATGGCAGCAAAATTCAATTGGGAGCCACTTGAGTTCTTTCAGGGAGGGGGATATGTGATCGTGCTTTGTGGCTCCAGTGACCATCCTTGCTGCTGCATTTAGAATTGTTCTCATGGGGGCTAGGTGGGATTTTGCTGTGCCTGTGAGGACAGCGTTCCCGTAGTCCAGTCTGGACAGAACCAAGGCTTGCATTGTGGTTTTGAGATCATTAGGAGGGAGCAAGGGCTTGATTTTGTTAAGCAGTTTTAGTTTGTACAGGGCACTCCTTGCAGTAGTCTTAATGTGTGAGCTCATGTTCAGGTTAGGGTCCAGTATGATTCCCAGCAATTTGGTGGAGCTGGCCAAAGTTAGGGTGTGATTTAAGGAGTTGATAAGCTTGATCTATTCTTGGAACCTGTGGGTTTGTCCGTTGTTTGAGAGAAGAATTTCTGTTTTTTCTTGGTTGTGTTTTAAGTGGTTGTATGATAGCCAGTTTTGGATTTTTGTTAGGGTATCGTTTAGACGGCATATATCTTCTGGGTAGCATACTTCCAGGTAGAGCTGGATGTTGTCTGCATAGAGGAGGAAAGGGATGTTAACTTGGGGCTCCAATAGACATTGAAGAGAGTAGGTGAGAGGACTGAGCCCTGCGGGACACCTCTGGTTATAGTAGAGGTATCTGAAGTAGTGTTGTTTATTTTTATTGTTGAGAGCGGTTGTGAAAAAAAAGATGTGAACCATTTCAGTACGATGCTGTCTGCTCCAATCTGTTGTTTGAGGGTGTTGAGAAAATGTTTGTGGTCCACCGCGTCGAAGGCTGCAGATAGGTCTAGGAGGATGAGTAGGCAGCAACGGCCGGTATCCATACATTTGTGGATGTCATCTGCTATATTTAGTAACACTGTTTCCATGCAACAGCCCTATCTGAAGCCTAATTGGTGAGGATCCAGGAGATTGTAAGTGTTGATGTATTTGTTGGTATGGATTAGAACACATTTCTGAAGGGTTTTGGCGAGGCAGGGCAGGTTTGAGATTGCCCTGAAATTGTTGAGGTCCTCAGGGTCTGATTCCAGTTTTTTAGTAGTGAAGTGACTTGGCCTAGTTTTAGGCTGCCTGGCATGACCGCCATGCTTATGGATCTGTTCATTATCATCGTCCAGAGGTGGTAATGACGTGATTGAGATTTTTTTCCACGGAGACCGTGAGGGGTCTGCGAAGTCGGAGGAAGGCGTTGAATTCGCAATAAGTTTAGAGATGTCCATTTCTGTGAGTGGGTTGAAGGCTTTCTAGCAATTGGGGGTAGAGGGGGATCCTAGGATTAGATTGCCCTCATTTGTCTCAGGAGGGGGCGCCCTACTTGGAAGTCAGAGGAGAGCAGGGTGGTATCTGTGGTGTGGAGGGTGGTTACTTTAGATGCTTGTATGAGGCATTCAAGAGTGACTCGATCATCGTGATTTCTCATCAATGAATTTGGGGGCTTATTTTTAAGGAATGGCGATCTATTTATCACCGCTTTAGCGTCCGTTTTTGGGCGAAAGCGGCGACAATTATATCGCAATATCATCAATGACACGCTAGCGAGTGTTTTCCTTACTTAGCGCCTGTTTCAAGCACGCCTACCATCACATCGCTAATGAGATGCAAAGTAGGCATGGCTGTCGAAACAATACGGGTAAATATCGCAAAGGCAGCTTTGTGATATTGTCAACGAGTCGCAGCGATAATTTTAATTGCTCTAACTCTGCCTTAAGGCAGGAATTTAACGTCTGGTAAATTCCTGACTAAGGCATGCCTAACATGGGGGTGGATTGTGCGGCTAAGGCCACTGGGTCTTATTATCAAGCCTATAGCCGTTTTCCGTGGAACATTGCTAGAAAACCAGCGATGTTCCATGGAAAACCCCGCTATCACTGAATTTTCTATTGCCTTTGAGATAATCGTTGATAATACAACGCTAGCACAGCAACTAAATACAGCAATTGCCGGCAATAAGAATAACAGCGCAAAGCCCACTTTGTGATATTTATCGCAACTCCTAGGTAATATGCCTCTTAGCGAATATATCACAGCGTTCTTTGGAGACCTGAGGTCTTTATCCAGTGGTTTTTGAAGTCTGTATTTTTATGATGCTAGTAAGTTTTTTCTGGCGATTTATGGCATTTTCAAGGGCGCTGCGGAAAAAGACTGCTTTTACTTTGATGATGTGATTTTTATATGTTCTGCATTCTGCTCTGAGTTGGTGAAGGTGAATTAAGTTAGGGTTGGCTCCCCAGAGTCTTTCAGAAGCTCAAAGTTGCCTTGGAGATAAGCCTGGCTGCTTGTGCCAAACTACCGAGGGAGTGAGCAGGGGCTATCTGAGAAGGTGTCCTTCCTTTCCCTGATTTAGAAGCAAGGGTCCCCATTTGGCCTAAGGTACCTACCTCAGCCAACTATTAACCCGTAGTTCTAACATTGGTGGTCAGTGGTTTGGGATTTAAACGTGTATTAGCAAATTCATTCACAGTGATTGGTGTACATCACTAGTTTAGCGCAGACCACGACGTCGCCACATATTGTGTTTTGATTTTTGGTTCTATTTTTGAGTGACCTTTAAGCCACACATCGTGTCTCAGAGGAGTCAAGTAGCCAGTGAGGTTGCAGAATTGGAGTTTGACATAGAGGTATTGCTTACCTACAAAGTTGATCCATTGAGCAAATTCTGCAGAGCTTTGTGATGTCCCATGAAAAGTAGCACCAAGAAGAAGGAGATGCAAACGGCCTGTGGGCCTGGTGAGAAGCCAAAGGAGCTCAGGAGACAGGTGATGTTGAGGTGGACAAGGATGACCCAGAGAATGGATTTGGTCTACAGGATTTGCCAGTGGAAGGACCAGCCTCAGGGACTGGTAGTAACTATTCAGGGAGGAGTTTTTCCCCAGAGGAGCTGGAGTAAAACCAAAGGGTCAGAGAGCATGAGTTGGAGATTTTAAAACATAAATCTCAAGCAGAAGACAAAAATCTGCTCATTGAAAGTGAAAAGCGAGCAGAGGAGAGCAGGAACGTTCTCGCCTTGGAAGAGAAGAAGATTATCTTAGCTCATGAGTTAAGCATGAGGGAACTGGACATGAAGGTTAAACAGGCAGAGTCCAGTTCAAAAGGTGGCAGCACAGTACCAGTGCCAGTGGGTAAGGTGTACATTTCCAAAGACTTAGGGCATCATTAGGATGGCGGGCCGATTGCCCCCGCTGGGCCAGCGGTAGCCACCACAGGCCCTGCTGGGGCGAGCCGCCCGCCATCCTTGCTGCAAAGACCCCCCGCCATATTACCATGGCCGGGGGGTCTGTGGCGGACGGAAAGACCGCACGCCGCTTTCCCGCCCAGTTGACATGTTGACTGGGCGGAAAAGGGATCAATATGGTGGTGGTGTCTTTTAGACACTGCCAGCCATATTAAGATGTGGGCGGTAACATGCCTTTCCGTGGCGGCATTGCCGTCATGGAAAGGCATGCGGGGATTTCTTGCGGGGGCCTTCGCGGGCCCCCAGGTACTCTGTGGGATGGGGGGTGCACATGGGGGCAGTGTACAACGTGGCAGGCACCGCGCAAATGATTTGAAGGGGTTGCTCAATTTGACCCCCAGGGAGCCTAGGCTCAGTAATTGTTTTCCAGGATTGCGCCAACCCTTGAGCTCTTTGAGCGAGCTCTTTGATTCCAGGGAGCTGGCACAAGAGCCCGACCCCTGGCCATGAGTCAATGGGACTGAGGAGGCATTAAGAAGGCAAGAGAGGTGAAGTAGACCAGTTAGTTCCCAGAGTAGTGGGGGGAGCGTGCAAGCTTGCACCCTGTCTCAAAGGAGAAGGAGGGAGTGTGAGCAGCATCCCCAGGGGTTCACTGCACCACCCCAGAGACTGGAGGGTTCCTTAGAGGTGCCCCCGGTGGGAGGCCTAGTGCCTACTTCTCAGCTGTGTGAGGAAGAACACTTAGCCTCAGAGGGCATGGGGCATCTGTAAGCAGAGCTCCTGTGGTCCTGAAGTTTGAGGGTGCCATTCCTAAATAGCAGGCACTGACATCTAAATGGAAGTTTAAGGGATCAAGGGGTCCCCCCATGGGAAAACCAGTGGGACAGTGCCCAGCCAGTAGGGCTAGGTCCCCTAGAAGTGACCAAGGTAAACTCACCTCTAACCTGGAGGGCAGGACAACTGGAGACAGTATCCTGACTGATGGGTCTTCCAGGGGTACCGCTCTAGGTGGAAGTTGGCAAGGGACCAGCAACCCCGGAGGGCCCCCGACTGCCAGAAAGTACCCATGAAGCAGCATAGTTGGCCCAGGGAGTAGTGACCAAGAGAACCCCCTGGGGCAGGAAGGCATAGAACAGGAGGCAGTGCCTGCGGTAGCGGGCCTTCGTCCGTGTTCTATCGCCCCAAGCAGGGAAGTCCATCAAGGTAGTTGATTGGTCTACCGCGGCATTAGGCTGATAGGGGGTTATGTTGGACTTGGCCCTTTCTGGCTAAAGTTCCCTAAACTTTTTGCCTTTCCCCTAGACCTTTTTTCTGACATGGTGTTGCCAACTTAGATGCTTTGGGCACTTTACCACTGTTGATCAGTGTCAAAGCGCAAGTGCTCCCAGTATAAAGTGTAATGGTAATTGGTTGTCCATGATTGGTATGTTTGCCTTCCTAGAAAAGTCCCTAGTAAAGCGCACTATGTGTGCCAGGGCTGGTAATGCAAATGCTACCAGTGGGCCTGCAGCACTAATTGTGCCACCCACACAAGTAGACCTAAAGAAGGAACTCAGGCCTGCCACTGTTATACTGCCATGTTGTCCTGACAAGTGCACTCACTTGCCAGGCCTTAACCTTCCCTTTTTATGCATATCAGACACCCCTATGGTAGGTCCAGGGTACCCCCCTGGGCAGGGTGCAGTGTATGTGAAAGGTAGGACATGTACTGAGGTGTGTACCATGTCCTGACAGTGAAATACTCTCCATTTTGTTTTTCACTTTTGAAAGGCCATCTTGCCCATAGGACACAATGGGGAAGGCTGTGTAATACGTTTCCAGCCTATATCCCATAGACTTAAGATGGAGAGGTGAAGTTTAGTGTTTCTGAACTCACAATTTAATAACATGTCTTTTTGTGAAGGTGGTTTTTGCATTGTGTGTTTAGAAAACACTCTTTTGGAAGTGGCTGGGTTTTTGTGTTTTAACATTTCTGTGTATCTCAGCCTGTTTGTTGATTGACTGTCTGGATTTGAATGTGATAGTCTCTAGGGAATGTCTTGACCCATTGGAAGAGGTGAGACAGCAACAGGCTGACCTGCCTCTGGAGTTTAGGGGAGGGGTAGCCCCTGGAGGTGAAGAGGCCTGGGATGCCACCATAAAACAATGGCTCCATCTCCTACTGAGTGATTAAGGAGCCAGACCCCCACTATCAAAGGAAGAAGGTGTCACTGGCAGGGAGATACCCAGGACTGGTTTGGACAGGGGTCAGTGCCCCCATGAACACAAAGACTTCCAAGACATTTAGGGGTATAACTATGAGAGCTGAAACCCCTGGACCTTGGAATGGAATGGAACTAATAAACACTGTAAAGGCTTGAAACTACTTTGTAGTCAAGAGGAACCTCTGCCAAGGAAGAAACAGCTGAAAAGACTGAAGGAAAGGACTGTCGCTTGCTGTGTGTTGTGGGGCTGGCCTGCAGTTTGCTGCTTTAACCAAGGAGAGGCTAAAGGGACTTTGCTGTGTGCTGTTTCCCCCTGCTTAAAAGGACTTTGCTGTGTGCTGTGTCCTGAAGAAACATATCCCCAAGGGACTGAGCAGAGCTGGCTTCCTGTTGTGGAAACTCAGGAACACAAATGTTTCCAGGTGTACCTCAGCGACGCTGTGTGCGTGTGCTTTTTGCAGCCTGAGACCTTCATGAGGATCGTCCTGTGATCGTGTGCAACCGAAATCCAAGTGAGTCTTAGCGACGTTGTGTGCGTGTGCTTTGTGCAGCCTGAGACCTTCGTGAGGATTGCCCTGTGATTCTGTGCACCCGGAACTCAAGTGTGTCTCAGCAATGCTGTGTGTGTGTGCTTTTTGCACCCTGAAACCCTCGTAAGTATTGCCCTGTGAACGTGGGCACCAGGAGTCCAAGTGAGTCTCAGCGACGCTGTGTGCGTGTGCTTTGTGCAGCCTGAGACCTTCGTGAGGATTGTTCTGTGATCGTGCGCACCCGGAACTCAAGTGAGTCTCAGCGACGCTGTGTGCATGTGCTTTGTGCAGCCTGAGACCTTCGTGAGGATTGCCCTGTGATCATATGCACCCGGAACTCAAGTGAGTCTCATTGACGCTGGGTGCGCGTGCTTCGTGCAGCCTGAGAGCTTCGTGAGGATTGCACTGTGACCGTGTGCACCCGTAGCTCAAGTGAGTTCCAGCGACGCTGTGGGCATGTGCCCTGTTGCACCCTGAGATCTTTGTCATTGCCATTGGCCTGGACTGGCATCCCCAGAGGAGCTGTGCCGCCGGTTCGAGCCCTTCTTTGCCAAGGAGGGACCTCAAACCAATCCCGCGTGTGGGGGGCCCCGGGTTCCACTGCCCAAGAACGACAAAGTTGCATCGGAGGCCCAAGTCATGAGGAGAGGAGATTGAGATCGCACCCCCCAGGTAACACTCAGCGAGCATACATGTGTCGCGCCTGTGGCGGGATGCGGGCTCGGAGAGAAACACTCTTGGCCTTTCCTATTCTTGCAGAGCGTGCCTCCGCTGAAGTCCATATTGCGGCCTGTACTTGTCGTGTAGTATCAGTACTGGACCGGAGTTTAAAGCTACACTTTGTTTTACACCATACCCATGTTGGGGGCATATTGTGGCTCTAGCTGACCGCGAGTCAGCAGGAGTGGCATAGAGACTGTCCCGAGCACTGTGATCGGTAGCTAAGTACATTATTTTGGTATTACGAACTGCCTGATTGTTGCATTACGCATTACATCATTTTGATATTACGAACTGCCTGATTGCTGCATTACGCAATGCATTATTTCTGCATAACAAACTACCTGATTGATGCATTACGCATTGCATTATTTTTGCATAACGGACTGCCTGATTGTTGCTTTACGCATTGCATTATTTTTGCATAATAAACTGCCTAATTGTTGCATTCCGAATAGCATTATTTTGCCATTATGAACTGCCTGATTGTTGCATAACCAACTGCATTATTGTTACATTACCAAGTGCCTGATTCTTGCATTATGAACTGCATAGCATTGCATTAGGACTGCATTGGATCATCTAGAATTGCTCATAAAACTGCAAGAACCTACAAGGGCTTGCTCACCTAATAATCGGCAAGGTGAAATATTACAAATGCGTATATGTTGGATTTTTATTGTGAGGTCTCATTGTATATCTTTTTATATAAACATATACTTGTTTTTTTTTGTGAAACTCGTGTGGAGTCCATTTGTGGTGTCATCATTGGGTTACTGAGAGTGGGGTTGCAAATACTTTACACATTTGCCTTGGAGATAAGCCTGGCTGCTCGTGGCACACTACAAAGGGGGTGAGCAGGGGCTACCTTAGAAGGTGTCCTTCCTTTCCCTGACTTAGAAGCAAGGGTCCCTATTTGGCCTAAGGTACCTACCTCAGCCAACTAGAGACCCCAGTTCTAACACGAGGTGTAAGGGAAAACAGAGAGGAGAAGTTTCCCAAGTCCTGATAGCCCCTCTGCTGCTCTGAAGTCAGGGAAGGGGAGAGGTCTACTTCTTCCACTGACCCATCCTTCTCTTTTGAGGCTAGGAGGTCAGGGAGAGGTATACTCTCCTCTTCTTCCCGCCATCTATCACTAACAACATGGCATTGTCAGACCTCCCAAGTGTGGTTTGAGACACTTGATATGGAGAACACTTTGTGCATGTTTGGGGTTTTAAAGTCTACCAGGTATATGGTCTCCCCCTTCCGCTCAACAATATCATAAGCTCCATTGCAATAGTCTTCGAGGGCCCTTGGCTCCATGGGTTCCCACATTAACACTTTTTGTCCTGGCTGGAATTCCACAGGGGTAGCCACCCAGTCATAACACTGCTTCATCATATTCTGGCTGACTTCCGATTTTTCAGAAGCTTGCTTCCAAAATATTGCCATGTAGTTATTTTTTAATAATCTTTCTTTGTTTTATACTCACAACATACAGCTGTAAATGCGACATAGCACAGTAGCTGTGGTAGTAGCACATCTCCATTTGCATTATTGTGCCCACTAGGTGGGGGGCGAGTCGCCGTAATCAACATTGCAAATAAACAATAACAGCATTATTTCACTACAGAGGTTACCAACAGATGTTACTGTACAAAGTTGCATCAAAACATGATATAAAAATTAAACATAACACCACCTAACTAATGTGCCTGTCCTATGATTGTCATAAATATGTTGCCGCAGATTGTGCCGCATGTGCCGAGTGTGAACCTACAGGGTCCTGCAATGATGGGTACTGCATTGGGAGTACAATGAGAGAGGAGTCTTACAGTGCAGGTGCCACGTTATGTGCAGGTGCGATCAGGCAGGGCAGGAAGTGTGGGATTACTATATCTGTCTACTGTGCCTGCATATTTGTAGCCTAACACTCTACTTGTGTGAACGCTGTAGTGTAGGTGCTCAGGGTGTCCCAGTTGCGTCATCCGGTTGCGACGTCAGTACCACTACCATATTACCCATGGCCATTGGAATCACGGAGGCTAGCTTCTATAATAGTTACATAGTGTTTCCAGTCTACAGGTTGCACACAAGTTGGTGGGCGTGAGGGCTGAGATGTCATGCACACAAGTTGGTGGGCATGGGGGCTGAGATGTTAGTGTCACGTGTTCGGCTATCAAGGCACACCAGAGGGCGTTCAGCCAGTGTCTAGTGGATGGGCCCATCGGGGATTTCCAGGCCATGGCCAAGGAGCGTTTGGCCAGACCCAGCACCAGGTCAATTAATTTGTTGATGGTCTTAAGACGAGCATTCCATTCTGTTATGCCTAGCAAGTAGTGTGCGCCCTGAGTTGGAATTATGGTTCCCGTTGCCGCTGTCAGTACATCAGATACTTTCCCTCAGTATGCTATAATGTGAGAACCCGTCCAGACCATATGCATAAAATCAGCGCCCGAGTCACGGCACCTGGCACAAATGTCTGTGGAGGTCGGGTACATATGTGCCAGCCTGTGTGGGTTTAAGTATGTGTGGTGCAAATAGTTGAATTGCGTTAATTTCAGTCTGGCATTCATTGAGATGATTTTGGGGTTTCCCACGCATTGCTGCCATTGCTTATCTATGGTTTTGGTGGAGAGTGCCACTGTCCAGTATTTGTGTAATGGAGACAATGAGGGTGCTGTGTCCATGCTGAGTGAATTCTAGATGGCAGTGATAGCTTTCCCGCCTGACCCATGTGTCAGTAGTGTCTTCAAGTCTTCAGAAGTTGGTGGTACCGTACTTATATCCCCCCATATTCATTTTGCCTGTTGTGTTAGTGTTGCGTAGAGAAAGAACGTTCCCGGTGACACACCATAGTCGTCCATCAGAGTGTTGAAGTTGTGTAGGGCGGAGTCAGTTAATAAGTCTCCTCATGTTGTCAGGCCAGCTGCCTGCCTTTCGGCCAATTCCAGACGTTTTAGGGGGGTATATGACCCTGGTGATGTTTCAATTGGGAGGTCTGGGGCATACGGTGGAGGGAGACGTTTGGCTATTACGTAATGCGACCAGGCATTACGGGCTGCCCGTAGCAATGTGCTGCCCTCAGTCCTCTGGAGCTGAGTTTTGGTGCCTGATAGCCACTCAAGCAGGTCTGGTTGTGAGAGTGTATTTGCCCAAGTATCCAGTTCTGCTAGGTTCTTCTTTGCAAACCAACGCTTAGGCCATTGGAGCTTCGCGGCCGCATAGTATAGCTCATAAATGGGAGCTCCCAAACCTCCCTCCAATATAGGGAGATGCAGCTTCGAGAGTGCTACCCTTGCCCTGGAGCTGCTTCATATCAAAGAGACTAGCAATGACCGTAGATCGTGGAACAGTTTCTGAGGTGGTCTATAGAGGAGGACGGTAAAGAAATATAGGAGCATAGGGAGGAGGAACATCCCTGTCACAGGGTGATGGTGATGGTATTGGAACTATTAGGTTTATCTAACATTACTGTTGTTGCGAACAACTGTTTCTCCTTTGATGGATCACAACACACGGTCAATTTGATTGTGGCAGCCTATGTGAATATACACCTGACCCGCTTCATCATAATGACTATTGAGTGGTTGAGTGATATATGTTCTGTAGTGATAGATGGGTGTTCATGTTAGGTCCGACTATAGTGTTTGACTTTGTTATCAAATTAAAAAATAAAAATTCTGAGTGCAACAGTGCTGATACTTTTATGTATTTATAGGTCCCCTGGGAAGTGAATGCAAGATATCTGGAAAGGTCCTGAGGAAGGTGTTTTTTACATCTCTAACCCACCGAAACGCACGTCGACCTATTGCTGAGTCTCGTGCCCTACATTGAGATTCAGGTGTTGGCAGGGGTTCTCTCCTGTTATAAATCACTCAACTGTGTACAGATAGTGTATGAGTGTAGTTGATGTAAGATTGTATGAGTTGGTGTGATTTAAGTATGATTGTATGTATTTATTCTTATCCAGGGGAGTTTGTTTGTATGTATTCTTCTTAAAATTGGTTCTATATCATGTTTGGATTGTAAATAATCACTGCTCAAAAAGAAATGTATTTGTGGTTTTACAAGTTCGGAACTATACATAAATATGTTTTACAGAAAAATATAAGAAAAATAATAACTTGAAAAAAAGGTTTTTGATAAAACAAAGTAATGAGATGAAAAAAAGAAACGATACACTTTAATAAAATAAAATATAATGAGTTGATTGGAGTTGTCACTGTTGCATCCTTGATGTTTATTGAAATGTATATGAACAATGTCTAATGAGAAAGTAGGATGGTCTGTGAGGGAAATGTATATTATTGTGTTCATTTCAATCCCCTCTTTTCCCTGACCTAGATTACTTCTAGAGGGGTTCCCTTAATTCTTACCTTAGCATCTTGGATATGGCTATCCGGCCCATGGAGGGTAGCGGGAACATGGTCTAGAACGGGAGAGTCGCCCTGGCACTGGTGATCGCCTTCCCCAAGTTGCAACAAGATGGTGAATGATAGAACTGGACTCCCAGGTATTTAAGGGAGTCATACACTCTGGCAAGTGGGGCATGGGGGTGCCGCTGTCTCTGTTCGATTGGGATGGGCGACATCGGGAATAAGACGGACTTATCCCAGTTGACTTTCAAGCCCGACAGCTGTGCATGGGCTTCTAGTAGTGCAACTAGACCACGGAGTGCCTCGCCCTCATTGCATAAATAAATCAGTGCGTCATCCACATAAAGGGACACTAAATGCCACTGGGTATGCACTCGTATGCCCCAGTCGATAACGTGACCGTGGAGCGTGCATACCAGGGGCTCCATGGTCAAGGCGAAAAGAATTGGTGAAAGTGGCCAACCCTGCCTGGTGCTGCACTCAATGTCAAAAGGTGGTGAGATGACATGGCCCATTTTCACCCTGGCACATTGGTTAGTGTTTAATATTTTCACCCAGCGGAGGAACTTGGGGCCTATGCCAAATCGAGCCAGCACCGCCCGTAGGTAGTCCCATCCCAGGTTGTTGAAGGCCTTTTCTATTTCTAAGGCTGCTATCCAGTGTTGCTCTTGAGCTTTTTGGGCCCACTCTAAGAGTTTCAACAAGCGTTGAAGGTTCAGTCCCCTGCTCCTATTGCCCAGCAATTTACCCAAGAATTTATAGTCCAATGTAAGCAATGACAGCGGACGGTACGAGCTCTTGAGGAGGGGGTCCCAACCAGGTTTTGGGAGGACTATGAGGATCACCTCACGGAGAGAAGGAGGAAATGTGCCTCTATCAAAGGATTCTTTAAAGATAGTGAGCAACCGAGAGCCAACTGAGTTGAATAAGTAGCATTCCATTCCATGGGCCAGCCGTCCATTCTGGGGGTTTTGCCTCTAGCTAGCTGTTTAATGGTGTCCGAGATTTCGGCTACAATGAGCGAAGCCTCTAGTTCCGTATACTGGTCCTGTGTTACTTGTGTAAGAGCTGCCTGTTCTAGGAACAGTTGCATTGCCTGTGGGTCATCTGAATCTTGAGTCTGGGGACTTGTATAATGATGTTTAGTATTTATAAAAGGAGTCATTGATCTGCTCATGTGTGTTGACCAGGGTACCATCCAGGGTATTGTTAGATTTGGGGTCTCTAGTTGGCAGAGGTAGGTACCTTTGACCAAATGGAGACCCTAGTGTCTAGTCAGGGTAAGGGGTACACTCCTAAAATAACCCCTGCTCACCCCCTTGGTAGCTTGGCATGAGCGACAGGCTTATATCAGAGGCAGTGTGTAAAGCAGTTGTAAACACATACAGTAACCCAGTGACAACACTACAGATGGACACCACACAAGTTGTAGTATAACAATACATATTTTTATATAGACTTAACACAAGACCACAAACAACAAAAATCCACAATACTGTACTTCAAAAATGGTAGAAATAGCTTAGTTCACTTTAGAAGTAAAATGCAACACTTTGAGTTCAATGTACCTTTGGATGTGTAACGCTATACAACAAAAGTGTTGCAGGAAAGGTGTTGCGTCGGTTCCTTACACACAAGAACAGTGATCTGTGGGTCCCTACTGCTGCGTAGGGAATGCATCGGTTCTTCTCCGGGTGGGGAGGTGATGGGTTGGTTTCTTACTGTGCTTCCGTGGTGCCATGCGCGATGAACATCCGGTGCAATGAAACAAAATGGCGTCTTCTTCTTGATGCGACAATGATGCGTGCAAGTCCGACGGCCGTGGGGTGACTCAATGATTCTTCTGAGCCGCGACAGGCCCTGCGACACGCTTCTCCGGTGATGCGACGGCGTCTGCTGCGACGATGACACTCTTCTCCAGTGATGCAAGGCGCTTCGGGTGATACGATGGCGACAGTGGTGGTACGCTTCTTTGGTGATGCGATGGCATCTACAGCGACGGCTACACTCTTCTTCGTTTTGAGTCGTGCTTCCAGCTCCCAGCGACACACAATCTCTCAGAAGCAACAGCAGGCACTTCAATAACCAGCAAAGGAACACAGGGGAGCTGGATGGTGAAGTCTGTTGTCCCTGAGACTTCAGCAGGAAGAAAGCTCTATCTCAAGCCCTTAGAGATCCTTTACAAGTTGATTTGAAAGAAGCACAAAGTCCTTTCTCCTTTCTTTGGCAGTCAGGCAACCACTGCAGGCCAATCCCCCAAACAGCACTCAGCTTAGGGATAGTCTCCTCCTCAGTTTCTCTGGCTCCTCCCCTCAGCAAAGGTTCTTCTTGTATCCGAAAAGTGATCTAAAGTTCTTGGGTTTGGGTGCAAATATTTACACTGGCAAATTCTTTGTCCTCTGAAGGCAGAGGGTCCTGTGCCCAGTCCAAACCAGTTCTGTGCAGTCCTGGAGCACTTTGTTGACAAGACTCCTTCTTTCCTTTGACAGTGTGGCCAGGGACAACAGACGCACCACAGGAGGTGGAACCAACATTGTTGAAGGCAGGCACAGCCCTATTCAGGTCCCAGGTGCACTCCTCCCACCCATCTACATGCAGATAGCTGTATTCAGCCCTGTGCTGACTCACCCTGTCTCCTGGAATCCTCCGACCCCTGTCACTCAAACTCCAGACAAGGAATACACAACCTAGCAGAGGCAGGCTTCAACAGTTAGGCAAGAAAATACCTACTTTCTAAAAGTGGTATTTTCAAACACAGAATGTTAAAACCACCTTCACTAAAAGATGTATTTTATCATTCTGAGTTCAGGCATACTAATCTTGAATTTCTACCTGGTTCCCTGAGTCAGTTAGGATTTTAAGATGTTATAATCAAACTGCCCATTCTGGCCTATGGGGAACAGTTAGCCTTGCAACAGTGAAAAAAGAAAATGGCTGTAATTCTCTATTACAACATGCCACACACACCAGGGTATGTCCTACCTTTTAGCTACAATGCACCCTGCCCCTGGGCCTACAGTAGGGGAGACTAATATGCATACAAGGGAAGGTTTAGGGGCTGGTAAGTGGGTGCACTTGTCCAGTCAACATGGCAGTACCATACTGCACACATGCTCTGCGATGGAAGACCTAGGACACACTTTTACAGCCTGCTTCTGTGGGTGGCACACCCAGTGCTGCAAGGCAAGCCCACCAGCAGCATTTGGTTTACAAGCTCTGGGCACACTCAGGGCACTGTACTAGGGTCTGACATGTATACCAAACCAGTCAATCATGGAATCACTAATCCATACATCAATTTACCATAGGGCGAGCATATGCACTTAGCACTGATCAGCATTGGTAAAGTGCCTAGAGTCATAAGACCAACAAAAACAGGTCAGACAAAATACAGGAGGAATGCAAAAGTTCAGGGACGACCCTGCAAAAAGGGCCAAGTCCAACAGGTATATGTTGAAGTGATGGGTGGTTGCGTAAGGTTGCTCTTCAACAACCAAGCAAGTCTCTTGCCTGCTTTGCCACCCTCCTTGTGGCATCTAGCTGAGTACAGTTTGTACTCGAGGGTGCACAGTTTATCCAGTGCTTCCTTATGTGCTAATCTGGCTTTGGAGAGTGCTGGTAGTATGTGCGGGTCAGTAGGGGTCGTATGTGCCAGCTGTTGTATTTCAGCCTCTAGTGTACTTCTCTAGTAAGTGTAATAAGAGTGCTGCACACTGCCTGTATGACCTGCCCATGCAGGACAACCTTCAGGGCGTCCCATTCAATACCTGCATGTGTGGCCGTTCCTTAATTAGTCTGGAAGTATGTGGTTATGGACTGTGAGATGGTGGCTCTTAGAACAGGATCACAAAGTGCCTCCAGAGAGAGGCACCAGGCTGGTATGCTGGGTCTGGATGCGCCCCAAGTCAGTTGAAGTTGCGGGGGGCTATGGTCCAATATAGTGTGAGCTAATGACTCAGCATGAGCTACATGCGTCTGCACCGTATCTGTGCAGTAAATGGTGTCAATTTGCATGTACAGATCGTGGAGAGTAAAGTACTGTGAATATACCTGTTCTGTAGGATGTTTTGCGCGCCTACTGTCAAACAATTGCATCTGGGTGGCCCAGGTAGACGTATTGTGTGCGAGCCCAACAGCCCAAGCTCCGGGGAGGGGAGTGCAGGAAGGGTCAAGAGTTAAATCGGGTACGCCGTTGTAGTCTCCCCCCAATAAGTGGGCACTGAAGGGTCCCTGTGGAGTGGTGGGGTTAATGTTTGAAGGAATGTGGATTGCCCTGGGTTAGGTGGGTAAAGGAAAACCATGGATAGTGGGCGGCCATCTAAAAAGCCTTCTAGTATCGCATAACGGCCCTGAGGGTCAACATGTGTGTGTCTGTAGTGGAATACCTGGTGCCACCCAGATCAGGGCACCTCTGGCATAGCCTGCATACTTTGTGCCTATTATCGTGTCCCTCCACCTTATACTGAGCAACTGGAGTGTTTGTTGTGTTAAATAAGTCTCTTGAAGTAGAGCTATGGCTATCTTGTGTCTGCGTCTTTTTGTCTCTTGACCTAATTGATGAAAAAAGTTTTCAGTGCACACCAAATTCTTCCATTTAAATTGAATTTTTCCGTCTTTGGTCTTGTTAGCTGGCTACCGGGCAGCGTGATCTACCCTGGTGTCACACCTTCAAAATGTGCTGAATAACAGTAGCAAAGTTTCACTGCTGAACCCGGTGCACAGCTTTAGGATAGGATCGTCCCAACTGATGAAGCAATATTTTTCAGTTTATGACAAAAGTAATCGAGGAACTCGAGCATGTTAGAAATGCTTCATTTATTATTTAACTTTCCTTCACATGTGAGATGATTATGCATTTCTTAACTTCTCCATTCCCAAATATGCTCATCGAGGAGAACAAATGAGGAGATATGAATACATTTCTCCTCATTGCGCCTCCCTACGCCTCCCCGGGGGAGATGTAGCATTCAGAGGCATTTCCAGATTTAAGTTTGATTGTATACCAAGAAAGGACGGCTGGAAGAGGGCCTCCAGGCACCTGAACCTCTAATTGCCAATGGCGATCGCCTGACCGTCAGGCAATTCATAACTCTTTTCCAGGGAGGATGAAGATGCAGCAGTGGCCATTTCCTGCTCAAAGTCCAGGGCAACATAACAGAGCTTCTCCTTGATGTCACGCACAACTACTCTTTCAGCTGTAGTTGTGCAGCTGTAGCCTCTCTCTACCAGGATCTTCATGAGGTAGTCTGTCAGCCAAGTCGAGATGCAGAATGACATGAGGGAGGGCATTACCTTCATAGATGGGCACAGTGTGGGTGACACCATCACTAGAATCCATCAAAATACCAGTAGTACGACCAGAGGCATACAGGGACAGCACAGCCTGGATATCCACATACATGGCTGGAGTGTCGAAGGTCTCAAACATGATCTGTGTCATCTTTTCTCTGTTGGCCTTGGGGTTCGGTGAAGCTTCAGTAAGGAGTACAGGGTGTTCCTCTGGGGCAACACGGAGCTCGTTGTAGAAGGTGTGATGCCAGATATTTTCCATATCATCCGAGTTGGTGACAATACCGTGTTCAATGGGGTACTTCAGGGTCAGGATACCACGCTTGCTCTGAGCTTCATCACCAACATAGCTGTCTTTGTGGCCCACGCCAACCATCACACCCTGATGTCTTGGACGCCCCACGATGGATGGAAAGACAGCACGTAGAGCTTCTTCTCCAGTGAAGCTGGCCTTGCATATACCGGATCCATTGTCAACAACAAGTGCAGCAATATCATCCTCCATTTTGATCTTAAGGTAGGTGGTTCCTGGGAGATGAGAGGTCCTTAGGCACGAGAGTGGTGAGGAAGCTCAGAGCGACTGCGACTTCCTTGGTATGGAATCATGTGGTATTCATGAAACCACATACAACTCTATCATGAAGTGTGATGTTGATATCCTAAAATACTTGTATGCCAACACAGTGTTATCTGGTGGTACCACAATGTACCCTGGTTTTGCAGACAGAATGCAGAAGGAAATCACAGCTCTAGCACCAAGCACAATGAAAATTAAGATCATTGCCTCACCTCAGCGCAAGTACTCTGTCTGGATTGGTGGCTCCATCCTGGCCTCCCTGTCCATCTTCCAGCAGATGTGGCTCAGCAAGCAGGAGAATGATGAGACTGGGCCTTCAATTGTCCGCAATAAATGCTTCTAAATGACTGTAGCTCAATACAGCTCGACAAACGTAACTTTGCAAAAAAAGAACCAAGACGAGGCATGGCTTTTTTTTACTTTGTTTTTGGCGCTTGACTCAGGATTGAAACTGAAACAGAGGAGGATGGGTGGTGCACTGCGAAAGTATATGAGAGTTAATAGGAAGTTACTCAGTTTTGGGTGCTCTCATGGGTGGAGTTTCCGTCAAAACGCCAGTGAAACATGAAAGAAGGTTGTGTATGCATAGATATGCAGGTACATCCCCAAGTGAGGCACACCTTTGGTGATCATAAAATGAATTCAAAAGGTAGTAGTTCAAAAGTTATTTATTTTCCTGAGATCTTCATATGAATATTTCCAATGATATTAACAGCATATCAATCCATGGTGTAGTAATCCATTAATAATAGAAGAAAATGAGCGCGAACTTCTCCAATGCATTTCGGGCAGAGCCCTTTGTCACGGAGTGCTGAAAGGAAGATAGGTCAGGATCAGGATTAAGGTCAAAGATAAAGGTGAAAAATGAACATGAAAGCCTGAATGGGGTGCACCGGAGTTATAAATTAATGTGCCTATCAAAGGGAGTGAGTTCTATCCGTGTTTGCGGGGAAGTTGAAAAATGAAAAATGAAGACGGAAAGGTGAACAGAGGTGCGGTGATCCACGTTGGTGGATGAAAACTGAGGGGACGATAGGAGGTGAGCGGGAATTAAATCGCGTGTAAACGGTGCTAGCGGTGAAAGAACAAAAGAATTAACCATAGCTAAGGAAAAGCTTACTTCGTATCAGTGGTAGCGAAACACGCTACTCCAAGGGTGCGGAAATGATCCGTTACATGTGCGGCGGTGGCTGCGAGGGTAAAAATAGAAGTGAAAAACAGGGGCTGGCGAAATTGACGAAGGACTACGGGACGAGAGTGAGGAACGGAATAACGAGCAGAAAGTGGAGCCATATTGGAACGGGGTGAGACAAAGGATGGGAACTGATGAGAAGCCAGATAAAAAGTGTATGGAGTGTAAATACATTAAAGGTGTGCATGAATAAAACAATACTAAATGAACAGTACATGACAAAGCAATGCATATTTACAAGTAACAACTGTATTCAATCCGATCATTAAGACATTGAGGTTTAAGAGTCTGTAAGCGATAGATCCATTCAAGTTCTCTCTTCAGAAGTAGTTTGCGGTTATCAATTCCTTCGGTTTTGATGATGGTTTCTAACACTAAGAATTGGAGTTGTGCAATAGTGTGGCGAGATTCCGCAAAATGCATGGCTACGTTAGATTTCTCAAGTTTCAGGCGTATGTTAGATTTATGTTCGTTAAGCCGTGTCTTAATTTTGCGCTCGGTCTTGCCGACGTACAATTTGCCACAGGGGCATTTCAGAGCGTAGATCAAGTTCATGGAGTCACAAGTGGCATCTACATGAAGTTTGATAGCGTTGCCTTTCATAGGGTGTCTAATGATGTTGCCTTTGATGATACAATTACAATGATTACAGTTTTGACATGGCAAGGTTCCTTTGTGCTGTTTCAATGTGGGTGTAGGTTTGGAAAGGATTTCTTTCATGTTCCTACTTCTAGTGTAGGCGAATAAGGGAGGTTTCTGGAAGATATTCTGGAAATCGGGTTCCAGTTGTAGGATCGGCCAATGCTTCATTATGATGGTTTTATAGGTGGTGCTTACCGATGAAAATTTGGAAACTACTACCATACGGTCTTCCACATTTTTGTTTTTTTTTTATAGACTCTCCTGTCTAGTGATCTTAGCCACTCGGGTTTGTGCTTGTTTGAGAACTTGTTCAGGGTAACCTCTGTCGAGGAAGCGATCTTGCATTTCCTTGATGCGAGTTTCGTAAGTTTGTTCGTCTGAAACTATGCGTTTGACGCGCAACATTTGGGAGAACGGCAAATGTTTCTTCAGTGAACCTTGGTGAAAGCTAGTAAAATGTAAGGTGTTATTCCTGTCAGTGCTTTTTCTATGTAGGTCAGTTGTGAATCCGTTTTGGGTATTTTTGATCTTGACGTCTAGGAATGTAATTTCTGTATCGCTAATGAGCCAGGTGAGTTTTATGCGTTCATCCTTCGCATTTAATTCGTTTAATGCGTTGCTGAGAGACTCTTTGGTGTCCTTCCAGATTAAAAACAAGTCGTCGATATATCTGACGTACATTGTGATTTTGTTGTGGAAGGTAGGATTCTGGTATATGTGAAGATTCTCAAAATTTTCCATATAGATGTTCGCATACGTGGGAGCGGCACAGTTTCCCATAGCCATTCCAGATAGCTGGAGGTACCATTGGTTGTCTTGTTGGAAATAACTGTGATATAATGTATATATCATCAGTTCCATGAGAAAGGATTGCATTTGTTCATCAATGTCACTTTTTAGAAGGGCTTGTTCAATGGCGTCGATGCCTCCTTGATGGGGTATGGAGGTATATAAAGAGCTGACATCAGCTGTGCACAGTATGAGTGAGTCATTGGCATTGGTGGCAATTTTAGATAGTTTGAGTAGAAAGTCTGTGGTATCTTTGATGTAGCTGGTGGTTTGAGTGACCAATGGTTGAAGATATTTATCAATGAACTTGCCAGTGGGTTCATGTATGGATCCCTTTGTTGATACAATGGGCCTGAAAGGAGGATTATGGAGATTTTTGTGTATTTTCGGGCACATGTGTATTGTCGGGCTCCTGGGATGTTCTTGTAGTAAGTAATTCTTAGTGCGATCTTCAATGATCCCGGCTTGGTGTGCTGTTGTTACAATGTTGAACAAAATCTTTTGAAACTCTTTGGTAGGATTGTTATCGAGTAACATATAGATACTGGAATCCTGGATATGTTCAAATAATCGTTGGGTGTACATGGTAGTGTTGAGGATTACCAGAGCCCCTCCCTTGTCGGCTTTGATGCAACGAATTCGTGGATTGTTAGCCAATGCTTTAAGAGTATCTCGGTCTTTAATGGTTAGGTTCTGTTGTTTCTGTTTATTCTTGAAATTGATTTTTGCCAAATCATTGCGTACTAAGTTTTCAAAAAGATCGATGCACTTGTGGCTGCTGGGAGCTTGGTATGTGCTAGGAGGTCGGAGGCCTCGAAGTTCATCTTGTTTGTCTTTGGTGGTTGGAGGTAAGATGTTGTCAAAAAAGTGACGTAATCTAAGTTTTCTAGTAAACTTGAAAGTACTTACTTCAAGTTCGAGTAGATTGCTGTGTGCTGATGGAATGAATGACGTGCCTTTCTCGAGTAGGTCAATTTGATGTTGAGGAATAACCGTGTCAGAGATGTTAATTACTAAGTGTTCTTTCTTGGCTTGGGGTCCTTCTTGGAAACCGTACTCCGTGTTTCCAAGAAGGACCCCAAGCCAAGAAAGAACACTTAGTAATTAACATCTCTGACACGGTTATTCCTCAACATCAAATTGACCTACTCGAGAAAGGCACGTCATTCATTCCATCAGCACACAGCAATCTACTCGAACTTGAAGTAAGTACTTTCAAGTTTACTAGAAAACTTAGATTACGTCACTTTTTTGACAACATCTTACCTCCAACCACCAAAGACAAACAAGATGAACTTCGAGGCCTCCGACCTCCTAGCACATACCAAGCTCCCAGCAGCCACAAGTGCATCGATCTTTTTGAAAACTTAGTACGCAATGATTTGGCAAAAATCAATTTCAAGAATAAACAGAAACAACAGAACCTAACCATTAAAGACCGAGATACTCTTAAAGCATTGGCTAACAATCCACGAATTCGTTGCATCAAAGCCGACAAGGGAGGGGCTCTGGTAATCCTCAACACTACCATGTACACCCAACGATTATTTGAACATATCCAGGATTCCAGTATCTATATGTTACTCGATAACAATCCTACCAAAGAGTTTCAAAAGATTTTGTTCAACATTGTAACAACAGCACACCAAGCCGGGATCATTGAAGATCGCACTAAGAATTACTTACTACAAGAACATCCCAGGAGCCCGACAATACACATGTGCCCGAAAATACACAAAAATCTCCATAATCCTCCTTTCAGGCCCATTGTATCAACAAAGGGATCCATACATGAACCCACTGGCAAGTTCATTGATAAATATCTTCAACCATTGGTCACTCAAACCACCAGCTACATCAAAGATACCACAGACTTTCTACTCAAACTATCTAAAATTGCCACCAATGCCAATGACTCACTCATACTGTGCACAGCTGATGTCAGCTCTTTATATACCTCCATACCCCATCAAGGAGGCATCGACGCCATTGAACAAGCCCTTCTAAAAAGTGACATTGATGAACAAATGCAATCCTTTCTCATGGAACTGATGATATATACATTATATCACAGTTATTTCCAACAAGACAACCAATGGTACCTCCAGCTATCTGGAATGGCTATGGGAAACTGTGCCGCTCCCACGTATGCGAACATCTATATGGAAAATTTTGAGAATCTTCACATATACCAGAATCCTACCTTCCACAACAAAATCAAAATGTACGTCAGATATATCGACGACTTGTTTTTAATCTGGAAGGACACCAAAGAGTCTCTCAGCAACGCATTAAACGAATTAAATGCGAAGGATGAACGCATAAAACTCACCTGGCTCATTAGCGATACAGAAATTACATTCCTAGACGTCAAGATCAAAAATACCCAAAACGGATTCACAACTGACCTACATAGAAAAAGCACTGACAGGAATAACACCTTACATTTTACTAGCTTTCACCAAGGTTCACTGAAGAAACATTTGCCGTTCTCCCAAATGTTGCGCGTCAAACGCATAGTTTCAGACGAACAAACTTACGAAACTCGCATCAAGGAAATGCAAGATCGCTTCCTCGACAGAGGTTACCCTGAACAAGTTCTCAAACAAGCACAAACCCGAGTGGCTAAGATCACTAGACAGGAGAGTCTATAAAAAAAAAACCAAAAATGTGGAAGACCGTATGGTAGTAGTTTCCAAATTTTCATCGGTAAGCACCACCTATAAAACCATCATAATGAAGCATTGGCCGATCCTACAACTGGAACCCGATTTCCAGAATATCTTCCAGAAACCTCCCTTATTCGCCTACACTAGAAGTAGGAACATGAAAGAAATCCTTTCCAAACCTACACCCACATTGAAACAGCACAAAGGAACCTTGCCATGTCAAAACTGTAATCATTGTAATTGTATCATCAAAGGCAACATCATTAGACACCCTATGAAAGGCAACGCTATCAAACTTCATGTAGATGCCACTTGTGACTCCATGAACTTGATCTACGCTCTGAAATGCCCCTGTGGCAAATTGTCCGTCGGCAAGACCGAGCGCAAAATTAAGACACGGCTTAACAAACATAAATCTAACATACGCCTGAAACTTGAGAAATCTAACGTAGCCATGCATTTTGCGGAATCTCGCCACACTATTGCACAACTCCAATTCTTAGTGTTAGAAACCATCATCAAAACCGAAGGAATTGATAACCGCAAACTACTTCTGAAGAGAGAACTTGAATGGATCTATCGCTTACAGACTCTTAAACCTCATGGTCTTAATGATCGGATTGAATACAGTTGTTACTTGTAAATATGCATTGCTTTGTCATGTACTGTTCATTTAGTATTGTTTTATTCATGCGCACCTTTAATGTATTTACACTCCATACACTTTTTATCTGGCTTCTCATCAGTTCCCATCCTTTGTCTCACCCCGTTCCAATATGGCTCCACTTTCTGTTCGTTATTCCGTTCCTCACTCTCGTCCCGTAGTCCTTCGTCAATTTCGCCAGCCCCTGTTTTTCACTTCTATTTTTACCCTCGCAGCCACCGCCGCACACGTAACGGATCATTTCCGCACCCTTGGAGTAGCGTGTTTCGCTACCACTGATACGAAGTAAGCTTTTCCTTAGCTATGGTTAATTCTTTTGTTCTTTCACCGCTAGCACCGTTTACACACGATTTAAATCCCGCTCACCTCCTATCGTCCCCTCAGTTTTCATCCACCAACGTGGATCACCGCACCTCTGTTCACCTTTCCGTCTTCATTTTTCATTTTTCAACTTCCCCGCAAACACGGATAGAACTCACTCCCTTTGATAGGCACATTAATTTATAACTCCGGTGCACCCCATTCAGGCTTTCATGTTAATTTTTCACCTTTATCTTTGACCTTAATCCTGATCCTGACCTATCTTCCTTTCAGCACTCCGTGACAAAGGGCTCTGCCCGAAATGCATATGAGAAGTTCGCGCTCATTTTCTTCTATTATTAATGGATTACTACACCATGGATTGATATGCTGTTAATATCATTGGAAGTAGTCATTAATGGACAATCCCCAATTAGCTGTTTGAAGGTTTACAAACTTTCTTCTGACATCAGTAAGATGTGGTGACATTATGTGGGGAGGAAGGACTTACCTGTACACTTAATTGAAGACATTCAAATAAAGTGCACATGTTAAAGGAAAAAAATAAAAAAATAAAAATAAGTTTTATTGTAAACCTGGAAATATGTCAGGTTCCATGGGTGTTGCGTGGGAACACCCACAGCAACACCCATGGAACGCCCCTTTCACGCAAAGTGCTGCGTGTAAAGGGGCCATATTTACAAGGACAGGAAGAGCCACGCAGGACGGCTTTTCCTGTCCTTGTAAATATGGGTCAGAAAATGAGCAGTCAGTGCGTCACAAAAAGGGACGCACTGGCTGCGCAAGGGGCTTGTAAATCTGCCACACTGTTTACAGTTTGTCAGTCTCTTTACACTTCTATAATTCACAAGACATTATTGTTAATCACAAATGTTGAAATCTTGCACAAAGGGGGATTCATTTCTTGTTCTAACCATGCCCAAAAGGGCCAGCTTCCTGTTGGTAAATGAGGCTTGAATATTCCCTATTTTCTCGACAATGAAGGTAGCAAGCTTATCGCAGATTTTTTGGGAGGTTGGATTCTCATGCAAAATGCTGTTTCACCACCTTAAAAGTTTCATGGCCAGGTGATCTGCCTTTCTGAATGTTAATGCAAAATATTCCACTTGCGCTAGCTTACTCTTTCTCCGATAATCTTTTAAAGCTTGTTTGTAAATTGCCTTATCTTCCTCACAATATCCCCTACATATCCAATGCTAACGGCGTTCAAGCAGTTTGAATTTTTTTTTTCTCCAGATCAAGGTTTGATATAACCAAGGCTCGGATCTAGTGTTACGAAAAGAGTACAAAGAATGAAGGGGGCTTGCAGGTCTGCAGTAGAATTTAGCCAATTAGCTACTCAGCATCAAGCCTCATCGGGTGGACCTGTGATATCCGGGTGGGAATTCGTCATGGCCAATATAAAATCATTCTTGTTATTCAATTTCCAACCGCACGCAATCCTCACTTCAGCTCTATCCATTGTCTTCTTGCCAGTCATGAAACATTTGAATGAGATAAGAAATACCCTCACCATCTGCAGCATAACAGCACGACCATCATCAAAGTACCGGGCACCAAGGACTATTCATCCATCACCTCATCAACATCAGGAGGGAATCTTCACCGCAAAGTACATTAAATTCACCCTCAAACCGAAGCAAATGGAGAGAGTACTGAAAGGGGAGGTGACAGCACGGCCCCCTGCGCCGGTTCCGTCGCCAGTGTTATAAAGATGAAGCTTGAGGCAGAAGAAGGAAAGAACAGTCTTTATTCTGTCACCCACTCTCCAAGACTGCCTGAGAGATGCCAACATTCTAAGGCAAGCTCTGGTGGAACATACCAACAGGGAAGGGTAAAAAGGGGGGAATAGGAATGTACCACATGAATATGTAAACAGGAAGGAAGAATACAACAGAAATGATCCGCACAAATGACAGGGACTGGTGGGCCCTCAATAGACAGATCAAGGTTTGGGAAGACCAGATCAAATGTATGGCAGACATGATGTTTGCGGGAATGTTATAAATTGATGAAAATGTAAGACCGACTGAGTTTCAACCAATTGACCAGCTTGCAGGTCATGTGGGTTATCAACTTGAAGGTTAGAGTCAACTAACACAGTCACAATTAGCACATTTTACACAGAAAAGAGCCAATGCTACTCCTGTAGAATTCATAAACTACCCAGATGCACTAAGGGGATGATAGATAAGTGGACCTGAGACGGAGATATTAGGGGAGATTTTTAGGGCGAACCCTGTAACTTCTGCTTGCCAGAGGTTTTCAATAGGGAGGATGCTGCCTTGCTAAGTTGTTTTAAAAATTATGGCTACTACCCCCATCTCCATGCCAATCTATCTAAATGCAAGATCAAGGATAACTAGTTCAATGTGTGGATTGGAGAACTCAGATAATCAGGTCTTTGATATAAAAAGCAGGTCTTGTTTAAGATTAGAAATGAACTGAAATACTCTTAAGCATGTTTGGGGAGTGACTGAGCATTTAATAAGGTAGGCACAGAATGTCTCTTGACCTCCTGCGAGTCA
Source organism: Lissotriton helveticus (assembly GCF_964261635.1). Taxonomy (NCBI): domain Eukaryota; kingdom Metazoa; phylum Chordata; class Amphibia; order Caudata; family Salamandridae; genus Lissotriton; species Lissotriton helveticus. The sequence goes on along the minus strand of NC_136061.1, from coordinate 1,511,984,556 downwards.
ATCAAGGACCATGCACCAGCAGGACAAGGAGACGAACAACAACCAGATGCCAATCCAAACAGATGCAATTGCTGTTGGGCTTACTAATGGCACCAAGCTCCATAAAGGAGTAGGAAATACTATTTGAATCAGTACCCATTACAGCAGCGTGGCTGACGCTGGCTGTCATTGGAATGTGGATGGGCTTGCCTTTGGTGCACATTTGGCATGACAGCGGTGCATCTGCGCACTGGCCCTGGATACAATGGATGCCAGAGACATCTAGTTAACAACTAGACCAACAACACTGCAAGTGAATGGCATTGAGTGGCAACTCACATAAAAAGGTGAACTTGGGCCCCCAAGACATTCTGCCTACATGCTCTCTCCGACAATAACAACATGGACCAGAGAGCATGAAGAGCAGGATAACTAAAAAGATAAAAAAATGCAGATGCTGGAATTAAAAGTGCCCTCCAAGAATTCAACCAAACATTAAAAATACCTCCCAAAGAATGTTTTCTCTTTCTGTCCACTATACAAACACCCATAGAAAATCACTGGCTCAAATATAGCAAAGTAAAGCACAAACAGGTAAAAAAAGCATGGTTACACTCTCCTTTGGAATGATGTTGGATAAATTCCAAGAATGAAATCTAACACCACTACAGTAAGTTAGTTGAGCTATTGTTGGAGGCTGCCCGATGGAGTCAACACCTTCCCACTGCACCACAGTAGAACATGAGCCTTGTATTGAGAGAAGAATGTCAATTGGATTTTGTGAGTGAAAGTCAATCATTTATATCTATGCCCTTTAAAGCAGTTTAGCACCTGTTAGTTGAGACACTGTATCAATTCTGGTTATTGCTCACCCTATTCACCCATGGGTCAGTGTGATCGGCACTTTGGATGCTCTCTTGGCCTGGTCTAATCTATGAAAATATCCTAGTTGATTTGCTTGAACCTTTCCTAATAAGTTACTTAGGTTGGTTAGACGTGAGAACAAGTTCCTTACAACCAGCGGCCTCTTAAAATTAACTGCCAAACAGTCCCCTTGGGGTTTTTTAGTACAGCTATCTATACATTCAACCATTCTGACAGAAATAATTTCATCAAACAAATCAGAAGGCCACCCTGAGTTTAACTCCAACCAAAGTGCCACCTTCAGTGCAGATCACTCCACACCTCACTCTTTTGGGGCTGAAAATTGTAACATTCACCAGGAAAATGACATAGGACATGCTCTCAGGAGGGAGCTGCTTTTAAACCTTAGTTTCAGTGTAATTTGTTACATTCATACTAACTAATTTTGAGGACAATTCTATTACTTTAACTCTGTCTGCCCTATGAGCTAGGGTATGTACCTAAGCCAGGCAGAATCCACCACTCTAGTTAGGATAAGGGGATTACATGTAAAGAACCCCTGCTCACCCTCTTGGTAGCTTGGCATGATCAATCAAGCTTATCTCAAAGGCAGTGTGTAAAGCATTTGCACATAACCAGCAGAAATACAGTGAAAACACCACAAAATGACACCACACCAGTTTTAGAAAAATATCCAATATTTATTTGTGTAAAAGAAGACCAAAGCAATAAAAATCCAACAAACACTGATCAAAATACGATTAAAGCAAAAATTGATTTTATATACAGTTCCTTGAAGTCAATAGCCCCTTACGGGTTATTATGGCATCGCGAGCAAACAAATCCAACAGTCACGGCCAGTCACGGCATCAGGGGCAGGCTTCGGTGCCGGGGAAATCCATCAAACAATACCTTTGGAGCTGCAGGGCGTCGGACCTTGTGGTGAGCTCCGGAGAAGCAACGTTGGCAGGCATCGGTGCAGGAGTCATTGGGCCCTTGAGGTCACATGTGTTGCAGGTTGAACAAATTGAGTTTGAAGTCAGGAGCGCGTTGCATCTGGGCTGCAGTGTGAAGAAGGGGCAGTGCGATGGGCATTGACCTCAGGTCATGGTGCAGGCAGCGGCTCGGTGGTGGTCGTCCACCGGTCTCGGTGAAACCAAGGCTGCAGTGCAAAGTGAGGTGGTGCTCGTTGCGGTGCTGACAGGTCATGGTGCAGGAAGCGGCGGCATTGTTGCTGAAGCGCTGTCATCTGCAGACCCAAGGATGTGGTGCGAGACGGGGTAATGCATTGTGTGAGTCCCACAGGTAGCAGTGCAAGCAGAGGCATTGGTTCATGATCTGGAGTCGATGGCTCTGGCGTTGGTGGGCCAAGACTGCGGTTTGGGATGGGCAGTGCATTGAGCAACCTACGAGACGTGCCCCCAATACACGGTGCAGGCAGCGGCGTCAATGTCAGCTTGGAGCAACGGCGTTGGTGAGACCAAGGCTGCGGATCGAAGTGGGATGGTGCTCTGTATTCTCCACAAGCGGTGTCCACTGGTCACGGTGCGGGCAGCGGCATCTGTAATGGCATCCAAGTGAAGTGCAGTGCCCACAGGATAGAGTGCATGCAGCGGCTTGGTTGCGGCATTGGATGGCGTCGTCGGTGAAACCAGGGTTGTGGCACGAAGTGTGGCGGCGCCTACAGGTCATGGAGCTGACAGCAGCACCATTGATAGCGTTGGATTACCTTTCCTCCTCGGTGACAGCTGAAACATCCAGTTCCAGAAGCCAGTACACAGAAGATTTAGAAGTCTTTGATTTCCCTGAGACTTCCAACAGGAGACAAGCTCTACATCAAGCCCTGGGAGATACTTAGGATGCCGAAAGCACAGTCCAGTTCTTTCCCTGTCTAAGACAGAAGCAGCAACTGCAGGCCAACCCAGCAAAGCACACAGCATAGTGGGATGTCTTTCCTCACAGCTCTTCCAGCTCTTCTTCCTGGCAGGATCTTTAGCCCAGCAGTAATCTAAAGTTCTGGGTTCAGGCCCCACTATATATATATATATATACATATCACATTTCCCTTTGAAGTTGGAACAAACAAAGTTCCACTGGCATACATAATCCAGTTCTGCCTGGTTCAGGTCAGGCTCACTTTGGGGGGTGGAGACAGCATTGTGGAAGACAGACACAGTCCATTCAGGTGCAAGCAACAACTCCTCTAACTACTTGAAATGCAGCCAGGTATACTCAACATGGTAATGAGTCACCCTGGAAAGGCTGGACACACCTCTACCACCCCTGGTGTGTGTGTCGAATGTGAATACACAAACCAGCACCTTTCAGTCCAAAATCCAAACAGCGAATACACAACAGGCAGAGGCACATAGATGGGTAGACAAAAAAATACCCACTTTCAAAAAGTGGTATTTTCAAACACACAATATCTCAATCATCTTTACTTACTAAAATATGTATTTTTGAATCCTGAATTCAGTAACCTAAACTCCATTACTCTATCTTGTGACAATGGAAAGTTATGTTTGTAAGATGTTACAAAGCAACTTCCATGTCGGCCTATGGGACAGACAGTAAAAAACAAAATAAACCGTATTCCACTATTAAGACATGTAAAACACACCAGTACATGTCCTACCTTTCACATACACTGCACCCAGCCCATGGGGTACTTTAAGCCTACTTGAGGGGTGCCTTACATGCAAGAAAAGGGAAGAGCTGGGCCTGGCAAGTGGGTGCACTTGCCTGGTCGACATGGGAGTAAAAACTGTGGACTGATACTGCAGTGGCAGGTCTGAGACACCTTTGAAAGACTGCCTGTGTGGGTGGCTCAATCAGTGCTGCAGGCCCACTAAAAGCATTTGATTTACAGCGCCTGGGGACACATAGTGCACTGCATTAGGGACTTAGTAGTAAATCAAATAAGCAAATCATGGAAACACCAACCCATAAACACAATTTACATGAGGGGCATTTGCACTTTATCACTGAAAAGCAGTGCGTAGGTGCCCAGAGTCCTAAAACCAATAAAAACAAGGTCAAAAACAGAAGGCCAAAAAGCAAAAGGTCTGGGTGTGAACCCGCTGAAAAAGCCAAGCCTAACAGTTAGTACATTTCGTCTACTGGCCAATGTAACCATCTGTTGTGCATTACTATGATTTCATGGTCCTCTCGTGTTAATTGGTATATTATTGAGTTCACATGGGGTGATTTGATCACTCTGTCCATGGTGTATTGGTCTAGAATCCGGGACGGAAGTTAAAATCTGTGGATTTGGGTTGGTTTGTGTGCAACATTTCTTCTCGAAGGTTTTCAATTTATTATGAATCTCCTGCTGGAAGACCTGAAGAAGCCCCTCTAACTTTACAAACCATTTTATGAGCTGATCATTCATTTTAGATTGTAACTCATTCAAATCAGGGTTGACAACACTTTCTCACTGAATGTCTAAAGCTTTACTGTTTCCTTCAGTGCAATTCACAGACACTTTACTCAGTAATTTCCTGATTGGCTTCTGGGGGAAATTTGGAGGCCCTTCCTTCCTTTTGTTTTTTAACAGTGGACGGCTACTCTCAACTGAAATTCCTTCAATAACTTCTACAACTTCAATCGTTGTTCAATCGTTGAAGACACAAATTTGAGGAGAAGACTTTAGGTCCCTAATTGAACTTAACTGCTGAGCCATTAAAAGGGTTGTCTTCTTCAAACCTCAAGTTTTTAGGCAAGGTATTCACCGTCATAACCTCCTTATTAAAGGATGCGGGAGAAGGAAGTCCTGCAATTGTGGCTGAGCAGCATAAAATCTTTTATCCACTAACCCCAAAACAGTGTTAATCACTCCCAATACAAAGTTAGATAATTAATAATTGAGGGTAAATAAAGAGAACCAATGTTCCCAGTTCTGCAGTGTTTGCTTTCCTCCTACCCATCCCACCTGGTGGGGAGATAAACAACACTTTTTAGCGCTACTGGAGTTGCACCCTCCTCCAGAAATGCAGGGCACTGTGGTTACTGGAGTCTCTGTAGGCCCCCGCTAAAGCAGGTATGTGCCATTTGGTTTCCCGCGCGTGGAAAAATTAAGCATAATTTGTATCGCTCATCGAGTCGACCCCCTCCTTCAGGAAGGCAGGCCTCTTTGGTTACTAGAGACTCTGCAGGCCCCCTCTAATGCAGATACTCGCCTTTTTGTTCCCACTCACCAGGGAGAGAGAGAGCGCACTTTGTAGCACTATTGGAGTCAGCCCCTCCTTCAGAAATGCAGGGCACCATGGTAACTCGAGTCTCTGCAGGCTCCCTCTAAAGTAGATACTTGTCATTCGGCATCCAGCATCGCGGGGAGATAGAGCACACTTTATATTAATACAGAAATCGAGCACCTACTCCAGGAATGAAGGGCACTGTGGTTATTTCAATCTTCGCAGCCCACCTCTCATGCAGATACTGGCCCCAAGTCTATTTCCACATAAGTGTAAAATTATGATATTCTCAGTGTTTTTAAAGCTTCTGTGGTGTGTTATTCATTACACAGTCCTTGACACTTATTCCAAAGGTTCTATTACATTCATCCAACATATAGTCGTCCCATAAATGGGGAGTTTTCTTATTTTTTTTAAAACTATGTCTAGTACTCTGATCCCCTTGCACTAAGTGCATTCTTTTATCCCAGGGAATAGATGTATTATTGACCAAAATCTCTAGTTTTAGACACTTAGGTCCAAATTAAAAAGTCTGGGGGTCCTCGGACCGCCAGACTCGTGATGGGGTAGCGGTTCGGTCTTAGACTGTCACATTTTAGCCCTAGTGGTCATGCCGCCCTGGGACCACTGACTCTGCTAGGGTAAAGCTGTTCCATGGCAGTGGCGCAGCAGTCCAGAGGCATCCATATGCTTAGAGGGACCACCGTGGTCCCGCCAAGCATATTACGAGTTTCCTCTCTGCCAGGGTTTTCATGGCAGTTCTTCCTCCATGAAAACCCTGGTGGAGAGGAAACAAAGGAGGCCCTACAGGGCCCACTGGTGCCTCACGCTCTGTGGATGCACACTGGGGAGGCACAACATGTGCCCCCTGTGTGCATGCATAAAAGTTCCAGCACAGCATGGACTTTTTGGTCCATTCCATGCTGGAACTGTTTTTGGCGTTCCCATTGCTGGTTCTATTTTATAGGCACAGCCATGGAAACAACAAAGGAATCACCTGCAAATGCCCCAAAAAATCATTATAAAGAGGGCGGTTCACATGCGGGTTTGGCAGTGTGCGGTGGGTTGGTCACACCACCGCACTGTCAAACTCGTATTCGGCCCCTAAGAGTACAAGGTTTTATTTGTCCACATGGAACAATGAACATTTTCTTAATCATAACAAACTGATTAGTAAGCAATCCACCACAAGACCTAGCAATTTACCTCATCCTTACACACCTGTCACTCGGCTATTCCTTGAAGAAGTTAACACCCAACTTGTATATTATTTCTGCTGAATCACCTATAATTCTCATAAATAAATAAACTAAACTACCTCTGATGATCCTTTTAGGGCTGGCAAGTTATCTTTGATTCAGACTAAATGATAGAGTTAATTTATAGCTTTTTTGATTGTACCTATGGTCTCTCCAGTGGAAGAGTTGGTCCTGAAAATCTCATTAAGATCCTGTTAGAGTCCTCTCCTTCCAGTCAATAACCTCATTCATCTTACAATGTCTCCTACATAATTATAGGTTGGCAAACACTGGGTGGAGAGTGCCGACACCATAATTGCATGGACCTGGATCTTATGACATTAACGTTCTTTTTCCAGCAGGGACATACTAATTCCACCTGATTATTATTAGCAATGCCTTTGGGGGAAAAAATTACTTGTGGACACAGGAAATATAAATGCCAATATTATTAGTGATCAATTTGCTCCCAACTTCCACTGCTTTACTGAAGATCAAGATAAGTAATGATACCTACAACTTTAAAGACATCATGATGAGATTGCTTTTGACTTTGCTCCTCTCAGGGAGAAAAGATCCAATAGTAAAAGGTTTAGTTCATGGAACACCAGGGATATTATCAATGAGAAAACTCTTCAGGTTGAAAGAATGTGCTTGTCATCAAAACCTCTCTAGAACTAATATTGATCTCCATCCTGTTGCCTAAAGGTACTACACATTTTTTTGTTTAGGTTTAACTTTGTTTTTATTGACATTCTGCAGCAAAGAAACAACATACACGTCTGTAGACCCCGTCCCGGGTCTCGCTGCAACCTCCCACCCCCAGACAGACATTTCAATGAGCGGTATCTGTGTGCTGGTGCAGTCCAGCTTGTCCCCTCCAAGTCCCTTGAGGTGCTGCTTAAAGTAGTTGCATGGCGTGATGTAACAAGACTTCTCAAATGCATAACAATGTCATAAGAATAAACACCCCCCCCACCCTTCCCACCCATTAATTGGTGTGTGTAGGGCCTGTCTCTATTTGAGCGATGTGTAGGGCAAGATCTAAAGTTCAAATCAGGATTCCACGTTTGGCTCTTCTGGAGCTGTGAGTCGAAGGAGGCAAAGGTACTTGGGGCATGTGATTTTGTGCAATTCAGTGGCCAACAGCGACACCAGCGGCCGCCAAACATCTCTGAAACCCACTGCAGAATTAGAGAGGGAGGCTTGTATCTGCTCCATCCCTAAAATGTACCATAATCTATGTATCCACCCTATCTGCGTCCCCCAATGTGATAAGATGTTTTGGAGTGCCACCCCTAGGACCAGTCCCATCTGCTGCCCCCTTCGAGACCCCTGCAAGACTTTAGAGGGTAGGTCAAAGGATTAGTCAGTCCCAGCACAACATAGGCGGGGTACCTCAGGATTTGTGTCTCGAAGTTTTGATCTATGTCATCTAGTATTGTGGACCAGTATTCTTTCAGTTCCTTACAGTCCCATAACAAGTGCACCAGCGTGCTTTCTCCCCACAGCCCCGCCAGCAAGTCGGGCTACGGTATGGGTTCCCTTTGTTAAGTTGCGCCAGCGTCAAGTAACGGTACCTGGCTATTTCGACAGCGATTTCCCTGCTGGCTGTGTTGCGCGCCATATGGTTGACCCTATATTATATGGCTCTCCCTTCCTTTTCCGTGAGGTCTCATCTCTATTCTCTCACCCATCCCCGTTGACTAGCCGTGAGCTGTATAGAGGCTGGCGGGAGCAGCATATGGTACATTTCAGAGATCATTTTCTTGTTGGTAGTCTTCGTCACTAGCCACTTTTCGTACTTTGTCAATTTCCTCAACACTTTTGGCTGCACCTCCTGCTAAAGAAGCCATTGACGAATCTGAAGGTAATGGAACCGTTCTGTTTCCAGGAGGACATAATCACCAAAGGGAATGCCTAGGATATCTGGATCATCCCTTATCCTCAGTGCGAGCGGCTCTATGTATAAGGCAAAGAGAAGGGGCAACAGCGGACACCCTTGCCTTGTCCCTAGTTGGATCTCATAAGGGATAGACGATAGCCCATTTACCCTAACTGTCGCAGTGGGTGACAACTTGTCTTCCAGGCCCTGAACCGGTCCCCTAGGCCAAAGTGAACCAGGGTTTTATCTAGAAAGTCCCAGTGTACCCGATCAAATGCCTTCTCTGCATCCACCGACAGCATGAGAGAATCTACATTTGTCCGGTGTGCTTTGTCAACAAGGTGAAGGATGCGTTAGGTGGTATCGCTACTCTGCCGATTGTGAATAAATCACGACTGGTCAGGTTCAATAATGCATGGCATCAAGGGGCCCAGCCTGGCCGCTAAAACCCCGGTGAACAACTTCAAATTGACATTGAGGAGGGACATTGGTTGATAGGAGCCGCAATGGGTGGTATTTCTCCTGGGTTTGGAAAGCACCACTATAGGGGCCGCCATCATATCAGGAGGAATTGACCCAGGCCCGGTGAAGGAGTTGAAGGAGTTAAAAAGCCGCGTCAGGAGCGGGGCTAAGATGTGACAACCGAAAAGTTGTCTGGTCCTGGCGATTTAATGAGCTTGAGGCGTGATATCATCCCTATAGCTTCCTCCACCTCGTACGTGGACTGATGAGGGAACTGCAGGGGAACCCTGGGGTTCGGTGCGCTGCCATACCACCTGCTAGAGTGTTGGACTGTATCAGCTATGATGTCACTAATGCTTGGTTTATCCTCGGCACCAGAATGATTATGCCAATTATGACTATGTTGAGAATGTACCCTATGTATATTGCAATCAGACTCAGTGCTCCGCTTTATTTTTTGTAAAATGCTAAATAAAGGTTAAAAAAAAAAAACTTCCTCCACCGGATCGGTGCCTCTAGCGTCTCTGCCTGCCCCCGAGCTATTACTGTTGTGTTTGCGCGTTGTAGATATGTGGCGATGCAGGAACCTGGGTAGGCGTCTCTCTGGTAAAGAGCAGTGTAGAATTCCTGAAAAACCCTTGCAATCTCGTCGTCCCCATAACCACATCTCCCCTGGTATTTTTGAGGGACTGGACCTTCACCTGCTGGGTGCGGGCCCTAAGTTTGCTCGCCAACATGCGCCCGTCTTGTCTCCCCTGATATTGTAGGAGTGCCTGTGCCTAAGTGCTGTGTATTCGGCCGTTTGTGATCGAGCCCCGCAGTTGAGCTTGTGCCGCCTTCAACTGGCGCCAAACTCTAGCCTCCCCAGTCCTGCTGCATATCCTTTCCAACTCTAGCACTTGTGCCATGAGGTGTTCCCATTTGTTCTTACGCTCTCTATTCTCAGCTGCGGAGATGGCTATCAGTTCCCCATGCACAGCAGATTTGAGGCTCCCCCATAAAGTGGGCAAGGAAATGTCAGGAAAGTCATTCAGCTCCATATAGTCTGTAATGCATTGTCTGTTTCGTCACCACGTCTCGATGAAGCATACTTTCCTGAAGTCACCAGCCCCCCATCCGTCTACGTATCTGAGGCACCCTAAGGGTCATTATCACAGCGTCATGGTCCGAAAGTGCTGCCGAAGTGATTTTCATATCCCTTACTAAGTTATTTAGTTCGGCCGTACCTATCATGTGGTCGAGCCAGGCATAAGTGCCATGCGCATGTGAATAGAAAGAAAATTGGGAGATTTGTGGGTGAGGCACCCACCCGATATCTATCAGACCTCTAGCCTGTAACCAGCTTTCCCCCTCCCTGGACAATTCCCTAGCCGAGGTCTCCGGCTGAGATGCCACGAGGTTGAACACCAGCTAGCCGTGTCTTTCTTCGCACCTCAGGTACTGCACTGCTGTCTCGCGCTGCTGGGGCTCGCTAGGCCCCGCTCACACCAGTGGCTGCAACGGCCTTGATTCTCTCCCTGCCGCTGTAGAGACGGGATTGCTGCCGCTCACCTACAGCCCCACTAGTCTTGTGTCCGCTACTCGGGGCTCGCTCAGCCATGCCTGATGGAGAGCACCACGGGAGAAAGATCCCAACCCCCTTCACTGCAGGAAATGACGGTGAGGGCTCGGCTCCCAGTAAAGGTCCACTCGTGTAGCTATGCTCCGAGCGCTGCCTTGATGTACCCACTCTCCGCAGCAGTAAGTTGCCACCCCGAACCGCCAATGTCAGTCGATTGCTCTGGCCAATGTTCTGTGGGTCGAGGCGGCTGCAATATGTGCCTTTCCCGGCACCCCACCAGTGTGCTCCGCTGCAGGTCACGGCCCGGTAGGCCTCGCACCCGGCATCACTTTTCACTTTGCTGGGGTCGGCGACGGGTGCTCTGTATTGCCTTTGGCCCTTATGCTGCGGGCTGCAACCCATCCACCGCCTGCGCTTGTGGGCGTGTGGTCGTACCTGCTCTGTCGCTTCTGGTCGGCAGGCGGGCAGTGGTGTAAGCGGGCCATGCGAGGCCCGGCCGCCATTTTCAGTCTCAGCGTCACTGTGGAATCGGGCCCATTTTCTGGTATCAACAGGCCCGCAGTACTGTGTTGCTCTGGTCCGCCGGTGCTGACTGCAACAGTGCTCACCCAACTGTTCGATGCCAGGCTTGGAGGGGAAAAAATGGTGAGATTTGGCCCAGATAAGGCTCCGGGAGCGAGGAGACGAAGGGAGACACGTCCTACCCACTTGCCATCTTGGCCATGCCCCCCCCCCAAATATTTTTTATGTTTAATTTGTGCCTATTCTTTTTCAAACCGGCCTAGGAAGATTTTTAATAATAGTGAAATCTGCCATGAATACTGCACCTATAGTTAGAGTTGCAGAACCAGATAAGAAATGCATGGAGTTTGCTAACCTCTTTGATACATGGTAATATAATTGAAGCTTTCCAGTCCCTGCATCTCAACACTGTTCATGCTGTGTAGAACATCTCCTACTAACACCTTCCTTTTAAAAGGGATTCTCCAGACTGAACATTTCTGTACCATCTTTAATCTTAAATAGTAACTTAGCTAGAGAGATGTGGACACATCTTGGGCCAAGGTGGTCAAACCCTATCAGGCTCCCATACACACATGTGTATCCTGACTAACTTAAAGTTGGACAACTGACCCCTCTCTAAAAAAATCTACTGCAGACTGAGGTGATCTTAATAGCCTCCATTCCATCGTTAGTCTTATCTTTCAAATCAATATCATTGGAAGCTTTCTGAGCTTGAAACGAAAACAGTTTGACAGTGATAACAAGCTCTCTTCTGAGTGTAATACTGAAACAACCAAACTGAAAACCATTGATAACGCCCTCTTAATTTCGTATAATGCAAGGGCTTTAGATACTGTCAACCATGATATCCTCATTCACTCTCTGGGTTTTGAAATCTCAGTGTACTGGATTGATTCATTGCCGACTGCTTGACGCTGATAAAAATGGTTGTTCCACCCACCCTGTTTCTGTTCCACAAGCAATTGCACAAGGATCTGTCCTAAATCTTCAATTTTTATATCGACCCCTGGATGACACCATCAAATAGCCTGAGATATTTTATTGTCAGTAAGCTGATTACATCCAATGTATTTGAAGGTTTCTTCTCTGACTGATATCTCCTTATGACTTAAGATATTGACAGCATGCAAGGATGAATAGCTGCCTGGTGCCTCAATTGCAACCCTATCAAAATTGACTTAGTGCTTACTTCACTCCAATTCTCTTCCATCCAACTTCAAAATTGTTTTGCCCCTGCTGTTGTGTGGCATTTTAGGCTCTGAGTGAATGTTCTCGATTCATGCCCTTATATAGGTACAATTCACATTGCTGTAATATAGGCATAGAAATCAAGCCGTTATTTAGACAAAGCCCATGCAGACCAAATACAGGCATGGCTACTTCCACCCGTACCAAACGTCACAACAATTTCTTGGAAAATCGGCTTAAGCAGTTAGGGAAATTCCCCTTGCTTGAATATTGATTTGTCCAAGAACTCATGTACTTTACAAAGAACGACTCGTCCCTATAGGGTTCTTTCCTGACGTTATTATGCCCAACTGTACGTCAAACTATGGCATTCCTAGTCACCTTCAAGGTATACATATACCTTCACTTGCTCTAGCAAGACACAGGGTTTGGAGCAGTTCGACTATTTACTTGCCCGACGCAGCTCGCTACAGCAAGTGCCGAAGGAAGCCGACCCTCCAGCTGACGCACTAATCAAGAGGCTGCCTTTCTGTTGCCGAGAATCCAGCTCCAGTGTTTCCAAGCTCCCCTCGCGGGGTGTTGGGAAATCGAGTCCAGAGACAGAGATACCAGACCTCCTTCATTCTAACTAAGTTATGGAGCTGATTTGAGCCTAGCGAAATCTTGGATAGATTCTTGGCAAAGAAAACTAAACCTATGCTATACAATACTTACTTCTTCCCGCGTTCTAGACTTAGGTTAGGTACTTTGGAGTAGGTGTATTGTAGAAGCACCAGTTGAGTATTTTTAGTCATTGTTATTTATGTATGTATTTTTATATGGCTTAGAAACCATACGATGCTCTTACAGTATTATTTTATAATATTGTTCCCACTGTACACATTATACTTTGCAGTCTGCATTACGATTGTAGCAGTTCACTTTTCTTGCATGAGAAAGAAGACTGTTCAATAAACCTATTATTGAAAACGCCGTCTCTCTATTTCTCTGCAACTCTGTAGAAACGAAGCATGCACGATTGACTGCGTGAAATACTTATCTATTGTTTCCGCGACTCTAGAGATATATTTCTTATTCTTGGGAAACAAAGTTGTCATGTTTATGCGATTGTCAGAAACGAATCCCTTCTTGTGAATTCGAGAAAGTTTCTAGTGACCTCTGAGCTAGCTGGCACTCACTATTAAGTTTAATACATGCGATAGAGACCTAGTCGACCTCAGTCCTACGTCTAAACTATAGGATATATTATTCCAATGCGCAGAGCCTATTGGGAATATAGGAACTACACTACACAGTAAGTATCTTAAACTGTGCTCCAACTTTTATTGAAAACTGCAAATCACTTGGATGACAATCAACAATCCTAACACATAACAGGTTTGTTTCTAGGTGTTTTGCCACCCTAGGCGAGATTTAAAAAATGCCTCCCCCTACCTTTTACTACCATCACTCTCCCCCCTGTTATCCAGGCTAGAAGAATTAATGCATTAGATATAAAAGAACTTGTATTCAACATTAAACAATAAAACAGAATGTGAGGTAGTTAGGTTCATCATTCTACAGAGACGTTAGTATGAATGCGGTATTGAACCGTAGTATGGCATTTGAAGATTGTTCATATTGTAGACATATTCTACTGACGCGAATACAACAAGGGTCAGGCTCAGAGTTTGAGCAGCAGAAGTATCATCCTTCCGCTGCAATTTTTCAACTCTGCATGCCGGCAGACGGAATGTTGCCATATTTTTACATGCCCCCTAGGAAGGCGTAAATCACCGGGATGGATTCCTGCTTTAATGAGCACACCTACCTGCCTGGGGAATTTCTAGCAATGGCTGAAAATTTGTGGCAGAATTTCCACCAACGTGTGTAGTCACTACAAATGCACCCCTAATGATAAGTTACATAATTTACACCCATATTCCCCATACAATGGTCTTGCTATGAGGCTCCCATAAGATGAGTGCATACGCAAACGTTATCTTCCCGTGCCGGCCTGGTATACATGGTGTATAATATGGAAGAGAGGACAGCAGGTCGTGCTTACTGTTGGGGCGTTGTGAGAGCTAGTGGAGAGGGTACTGACGGTCCAGGGGAGCAGGGTGGACAGGACTGTGAAAGTTTTAACTGAGGTGTAGATGCTTAAAGTCTGGGGTGGTGAGGCAGGAAGCTTACCATACGTAGGTGCCACAGCACTTGCTTGGGAACTAGCAACCATAGAGGAGTTTGGTATAGTAGCATTTCACTGTGTTGCTGTGGTGCCAAATACACATATCAAGGATTTACTGTTGGATCAGCGGAGACAGTGTAGTTCTTCTACTTGTTGATCCTTTGGATGAAGCAGGCATCGACACCGAGTCGTAAATAGCCATAGGCAGCGGATAAATGAAACCGGTGATGCACAGTGGGGCCAGTGCGACTCCTACCGGGACTCGCTGAGCACCACTGCATCATGCTCAGTTCTTGACATAGCCAAAGAATCTTACAGTGTAGGTACTCGGTATCTCAGAGTACTGGTTTGCTTCTGAGAACTGCAGGTACTCTCTTGCTAAAATCATTGCATCACTGCTAAGTAGTGCAGGTGCTTTCCCCTTCGAATTAATGAAGTACGGGTACTCGGTGCCTGTAAGTATCTGCCCATTTGATGCACTGGATGGTGAACAGTGCACTACGCCAAGCAAGTGTCTTGCAAATTTAAACGTCTTTTACTTTGTTCCCGGAGAAACTCACGAGGGTAGATCTGATTTCGTATAAGGTGGTAATTTTACCTCTAAGAAGAACGGATGCTCCTAGAAGCGGGCAGGCACCTTGGGGTCAGCACAGGGTGCGACCATGCGAGCACAAGGGGTCCGACTCCGATTGGGTTGAGAGCAAATCGTACATCGGAAATCGGCACGCACTGCCCCCGCCCGTGGCACCGAACGTGACATCACGTCACAATGAATTGTAGAAAGTGCTACCCAGTGCGCTTTCGCGGTCAAAGGCCATTCAAGGGGATTCCCAAACTCCTGTTTTTTGCCACCCTCCCCCTTTTGCCGCCCTAGGGGGCGCCTAGTCTGGCCTAATGATAGAAACGGCCCTGACACATAAACAACACAGCTAAAAAATGCTATTCATCAGCAGACAATTTTCCGCGCGATCAAACCTTTTGAAGTTGTTTTTGCTCCTCTTAAACCTCCTCGCTTATAGCAGCCCACTAAACTATGGGATTGACTGCTTTCTCACTCTGAGCTGGCTCATTATTTAGAGAGCATATTTACATTTGGGCTTAAGATGGACAGACATTTTTAGAGAGACAGCAATTGAACACTCCCACTAGAAATATCCATCCATTTAAAGCACTTACAAGCTTTCCTGCATGAAGCATTAACTCATGCACTCTGAGCACACGTACTGCCTAGCAAAGATGCCGAAGGTCTCAGGAAGCTCTGATAACGTTCTCAAGAAAACAACTTTCTATGTGAAATTCCTTTCTTCACTAAAAAGACCTATCTCGTACCAGACTGTCTATGGCTGTGCACCCATTTGGAATTCTGTTTGCCTGACATCTGCTTCTCTACCCATTATCTGCATTCAGAAAATAACTAAAATCCTCTTCCTGGACCGCCCCAAATGCACCCACTTCCCTTCCACTTGTGAGACCTCCACTGACTCGACATCTAGAAGAGATGCCAGTTCAAGATTTTTACAGACAACTACAAAGCCCTCCATGGCCCAGGACGTGCCTACATCAACCATTGACTGAACTTCCAACAACCATCTAGACAGCTGCGCCTCTCCTCACTCACCCCCCACCCACCCATTCAATGCATCCGCAGCGGGGTTGCTCCTTCTCCTACATCACTGCCAAGACCTGGAACGACCTTACCCTCCAGCTCCGTACAGCCCCCTCGCTGCCAGACTTCAGAAAGAGACTCAAGATCAAGCTCTTTGATGGAGACACAGCACCCAGACACCCTTAGGGGTGACAGTGTTGCGCTTTACAAATGCTGATTGAATGATTGAAAATGCCCTCTTTCACGGGTGCAATCCCATTAAAGTGTTTTATTTCCACCTTCAATTTTGACTACAGTACTATGAATGTTTATGCACCAGCTGTTCATTGCTGATAAGTCTTACACCATGGAGTACATACGTGCTATCTAATATTGCTGACAGTTGTTGTACTCCCTGTTTTACACTTTAGAGTTGCCAACTTTTTTTTAGACTTTTACTCTACAGAGAGAGCTCTTTGTCAAACACTCTCATGCCACACTTGCACAAAAAAGACCTGTACACGAATAAACAGGCACACACATATGCTGCAAAGGAACTAACGCTGTCACTAATTGTGGAAATAATATTTTTAATTATAAGCAAGGGCGTTTTCAGAGAAAATAAAACCCATTCACTTATTATGATAGATGTGTAGCTGAGGTTCTGCTGTTCCCCCTCCTGTCCCCACTGAGATTGCCAGAGGCGGCCTGGCCCATCGGCTATTCATGAGGGCCGATGAATGGACGTGATGATGTATGTCTCTCTGAGACTTGCAGCCTCTCTGGGCCATCGGCCTGTCACAATGTTTCCTCTCCTCATTCCTGCATATGGAAGACATCGCCTTGTCCTTGCCTTGCTGCCTGCACTCCAGGGATCGTTTTTACCATGCCAGGGCAGCATCCTTTCATGGAGGGCACGGTGCTACTAATTTAATCATTTTCTGAAGTGTGTAAGTGATGCAGCTGCGGGGGGTACAGAGTGTCCTTGGATCCCCCACAGATGTGGGCCCCCCTGGGGGCCTTAGCGCAGACAATCATTGTTACGTCTCCAGTGACTTCTTCTCTCGCTTCTTTCATTTTGAGAAGAAATGTGCGTCTGATGAGGTGTGTGTGATTGACAGCTTGGTAGAGGTGTGGGTTGCTGAAAGAGTGCATGTACAGCCTGGGGACTGGAATGTTAGAGCGGCAGTGCAGGCACAACAGAAGCGGAATAGGTAGGCAGGCAGAGTAAGTGACACCACAGGTGCATCTGCACTGACAGTAAGTGGCATATTTACAACAACAAAAAGTATTTTTCCTGTGCTGCCCTACATCAATATTAAAAGGCAAGAATGCACTGTATTTACGAGATATGGTGCACTCCTGCCTTTCAGTCGGCGCAGGTGGACATTTTGGTACCTAGCACTAATGCAGGCACCCTTGCACCATAGTGCAAGGGTGTCTGCATTGTTAGCAGGATTGTTTTTGTGCAGGAAGTGGCACCTTCCTGCACAAAAACAATCCATGGAGGTGTTTCCCTTGTGCCATGAGTGCTGCAGAACGCAGCATATGTGGAAAGAGGCAAAAACAAGGAGAAATTATGCCTGCTCTGGTTAGGCGTAATGTTTTGGCATTGCCCCAGGTTTACATTATTTTGTAAATCGGGGGGGGGGGGCGTTACGTGAGAACACTCACCACAACGTCCATGGAACGCCTCCTTGATGCAGAGTGAGGTACCCAACTCCATATCTATGAGGCCATTTAAAGCAACGCCAGGTGGCTTTGCGTCACCTCATAAATATGATTGAGAGGTCTGAGCCACAGGAGCATCAAAAAAAGTGAATCTCCAGCAGCTCTGGTCTTTTGTAAATAAGCCCCTATGAGCTTAGGCACATCCAAGGCAACGACGGTGCAGGTGTACAATAGACCGAACCAATGCACGGCCAGCCTGGAGCCAGGGCTTCAGCAGTGGCAGGAAAAGCACACCCACCTGAACAAAATACGCATTTTTAGTCTGCTTGCTGAGGGAAATTCATATTAAAAACTCATCCAAATCTGCTCTGCATGTGAACTAAGGAATTGAACGGATTTCTAGACGAATCTGCCCAAAACGCTGTTTTTATACCGCTGTAAAATAATGGTCGTGGCTGTAACTTGTATTGTGGACACAAAACAAATTAGCTTGCCTATTGATGATGGAGCAGATACAGTAAGGATTGAGAAAAATGCAAAGGTGAAGGGGGAATGTTTTAAAAAATGTCAGCCACTGGAAATCTCTCATGACTGCATTCCAGTCCACCGTTTTTCTCCCACTGTGCCACTTCGGACACCAGCCACATTCTAATCAGCCTTAGGCCTGACCAAATGACCAGCTAGGCTCTTTCTGAACGGGGCTATAAGCAACCTCGGAACAATCACAGTCTATTTAGGCTTCAGTGAGGTATAGCTTCAATCCTGTGACACAAGGCCCAAGTCTGAGCATAACCCTTGAACTTAGGGGGTCACACGGAGGAAAACATAAAGATGATGGGTGGAATGCTTTTAGTGGCATAGCTGCCAGGGGGCTTGATGAAAGTAAATTAAGTTCGCCCCTATCCCAGGGGCTAAGTAGAAAACAATGAAATTAGGGTGCAATGGACCCCTGCGCACCACTGAGCACCAGCACCTCTGTACCTGCTGCACTATGAAGGCTATTCTCGTGCTCCTCTCTATATTTTCACTCCTCCTTTGCCTGACTTCGGTACCTGAATATCTCTAGCCCTCCTTCGCTTCCTTTTCCTGTGTTTAAACTACTTCTACTCTCCTCCATATCCCGTTCTGCTTCCCTCTTCCCTCTCCGTGCTCCACTCACTGATGATTTATTTCCCCAGTCCCCTTTTCCTTTATCCGCATATTTAATAATAAAAAAATATTAAATCATTTATAGAGCGCCTGGCTACACAAAGAACGGTGTGTCCCCGCGCTAATCACTGATAAAATCTACAGAGGACCGATGTTATCAGGCAGGGGGATTATGAAATGGGGAAAATTAGTGTTTTTAATTTCCTCCGGAATCCTATTTCGGATGGCTCCATCCTAAGGTGCAGTGGCAGCGCATTCCAGTATTTGGAGGCCAAGTACCTAAATGAGCGTCCGCCCATTCTGGCCCTGAGAATACGGGGTGTTTTAAACAGCATCGCGCCAGAGGATCTTAAATTACGAGTAGGGCGATGTATGGTCAGGAGGTTCTTAAGGTAGTCCGGACCTTTGCCCTGGGCTATGCGGTGCGCGTAGCAGAGGGCTTTAAATTTAATTCGCTCCCTGACAGGAAGCCAGTGGAGCTTAGCCAGGGCAGACTTCCCTGATGCTCTGCGCGGGAGGCCAAGCACTAGACGTGCGGCAGCATTCTGCACGCACTGCAGTTGGTGAAATGCTTTTTGACTTAGCCCTAACAGCATGGCGTTGCCATAATCGAGGTGAGGAGTAACTAGGGCGTGGACAATAGTTTTTCTAGCTACGGCATGGAGGAGGTCTAAGACCTTACGAAGGACCCTAAGTAGGCCAAAACATCTCCCCGTAACTTTATTGACATGAGTCTTATACGAGAGGTCGGTGTCCAGCATAACGCCGAGGTTATGTACCGACTCCCTCGGAATGGGGGGGTCCCCGAGTTCACTAGGCCACCATAGCCTTGACCATGTAGATGTCGCTCTCCCGACCACCAACAACTCCGTCTTTTCGCCGTTAAGGCGCAGGCAGTTGTCATTCATCCATACTGCCACTGTTGACATACAGTTCGAGAAGTTAGTGGCGTCTTGACTGCGGTCGGGTGTGAGCCTAAACACCAGCTGAGTGTCGTCAGCGTAGCTAACAATGTCCACCCCAAATACCTCCACCACGCGAGCCAGGGGTTCCATATCGATATTGAACAAGGTAGGGCTCAAACTTGAGCCCTGAGGAACCCCATGGCTTAGCTTGCGTGGGGAAGATCTGAAGGGTGGACAGTGCAGCTGAAAGCTTCTATCGGCTAGAAAGGACTTCAGCCAGGCCAACTCTGACCCTGTCACCCCCATCTCCAGCAGGCGAGACAGCAGCGTAGCCCCTTTCGCTTAATACCCTGTATCCCTTCAATTCCCGATTATCTTCCCTGCCCTCCCATATCTCTATGATATCTTTGTATATACCCAATCTATCCCCCTCTCACTGTCGATGTATCTTACTCTCCACGGTTCCCTCCAGTATCTCTCTATTTTCTCTTTTCTCCAGTCTCCTGTGATGTTTCCTTTGTGCACTATATCTGAACATTTACTCTCTCTTTTGTCACCTGCTTCACTCTAGCCCCTTTTATTCCCCTTCCTTCTCCTCACTTTCTCCTATTTTATCTGTGTCTTTTTATCCATCTTTACACCATTCACAGTGCCACAATCTCGATGTATGTTTGTTACATGGAATCTTACAGATTTCTGTAGTAGGTGACTATTCTGGTGTTTGTTACCCCCTGTATCAAACTATATATAGAAAATGAACAAAGTGAAAGCCTTATTAGAACATATTATGAGAGTATTTTGATTAGCGAACTGTAATGTTGTACATTTTTCTAGTTTTTCAGATCGAATGTATACCCTAATTAAGTAGAGTTTTTTTTTAATTCAGCAGTTTTTCATAGAAGCAGTTTTTATTCTATCATCCGTCACGTCGAATTGACGTCCGAGAAACAGGCCATACC
The DNA here is from genome assembly GCF_964261635.1 of Lissotriton helveticus. Lineage (NCBI taxonomy): Eukaryota > Metazoa > Chordata > Amphibia > Caudata > Salamandridae > Lissotriton > Lissotriton helveticus. The sequence goes on along the minus strand of NC_136061.1, from coordinate 1,511,964,219 downwards.
GGCATATTGAGAGACTGGGAATCCCAAAGAATTATAAAAGGATACCATTGTACATATCTTGTGACAGATGATATATTAAAAACTGCTTCTATTAAAAACTGCTTCTTTTGAATTAAAAAAACGCTCTACTTAATTAGGGTATACATTCAACCTGAAAAACTGGGTGACCTGTGAATCCCCGTGAATATATGGGATATATCTACATTTCTTTAAGTTTTTACTAAGTGGAAGGAATTAATGTGAGGAAAATATCCCTAGGCAAAACACACGCACCACTGTCTTAAAAAAGAAACTTGCAGAACTGAAGGACACCACTTGAAGAATATAGCCTTAATTTTAAATAAAACGTGCACCATAATTGGAAGGAACCCACTAAGGAAGCCAATCTGACCCATACAGATTAAAAATGAATTTTTATGCAACAAAGAATGTGATTTACAAGTCCTGAAAAAGGCGAAGATAGAGTCGCCGAAACATTGCGTCAACACTTGTTATATACAATTTGAATTTTTGTTTTGATTTGGTATAATTGTATAAATACTTTCTGAATGTAACACAAGACACAGATGTGTCAACATTTGATGAGATTGTGCATCATTCAATATTATATTATTGTCAAGGTGATTTTATTCCTAGGAGTTTTTTATAAACAACAATGTTTTCATGTAAATGTTTTTAATGAAAATGTATGTAATACATTGATACAGAACAGATTTAATTTTGTCATATTGTGACATTTTGAGAAGGTTTTGGTTCAATGGACACTATTGGATTTTGACTATTTTAGAATTGAAGCACAGAGGGACATTTTGTTGTGTATAACTTTCCCACCCAGTCCCTTCCGGCCTAACTTGGGTAACTCTCTTACTTTGTAAAATTATAACATTGTTTTACAGCTTATAGATAGGTATTTTGGGGCATATTATCAAGGGGGTTTATCTCCGCTTTTTTGGCTTTAAAAGCCATGAAAGCGGAGATAAAATTATCTCCCTATTACCAGTTAGCGACAGCTAGTAGGAGATAGCGACCATCTTGGGCCCCGCTTTGCATGTCAGTGAAATTTATCACTAATGACATGCAAAGTGGGCGTGCCAAGATGTTAGCGACTGGAAACAGTCGCTAACATCGCTATCTCCTATTACCAACTTTTGGAGATATTCGCGCTAAGCGCGAATATCTCCAAAAGCTAACACCTGCCGCTGAGCAGTTCTTAGCCATGTTATCCAATGGTAGGTGGATAACATGGCTAAGAGCATTAGCTCGGTAATGCATGAATATCGCTGACTTTGATATTCATGCATTTCGGCCAATTTTTATCGCTTAGGAGATAAACCTTGATAATAGCAAGGTTCCTAAGCGATAAAAATCGCCGCAGCTGGGCGATAAAATTATTGCCGCTAAGCCAACATAGCGATAATTATCGCTAGTTGTTGGTAATATGCCCCTTTGTTTCATGTAATTTCACAGATTACCACGGTAGGCAAGGGTTTTGGCGCTGGCAACCAGCTCTGACAACCTTGGGGAGTTTTCACAGTGATCATTCATGTTACTCCCTTGTTGAGGGGGAGTGTGCATTGTTTTGCAAATCGTTTTTTTATACAAAATTGTTATTGTGTCAGTGTAAACATAATGGTTGCCAGTTTATGCACACTTCAATAGGCTGTTGTTTCTCATAGTGTCCGACCATTGATAAAAGTTACAGGCCGTATGGGTTAAGTGGGAAAAATAATGCCAGATTCCACAGGCTTGATCTATTTATTAGGAAATGTTATAATAAAGCAGGTAAACCTGACTTATTGTTAAACATATGTGTTAAAAGCAGTAGGTTTTAAGGGTAGACTGTTTTCACACTGTGCTAAATCCTATAGGCAGGTCTTTGTTTTACACTGAATTGCGCAAATTATGGTAGTTAACAAGGATGTTGGTGATGGTGGGCCACTAGACCAAACAATGAGGTAAAATTTGCAGTATGGTAAGGCTCTATTTTTTTTCAAACATATTTTTATTTGCATTTATGAAGTATGCGAAGAGGCAGCAGGTTATCAGCAATGCACATGTCATATTTCAAAGTGTTACATATAAAAAAACATTGGGGTTGTCCCTCAATCGTAGCATGCATCTATACACTCACAAATTTATTGTATAGTATAAAAACCATACCTGGTGTCCCCAATATAGTCAAAGAGAAAGTTGTGTCATTGCAACATGCAATTAGATTCCTATGAAGAATAATCAACTAAGCTTGGAAAAGGAGTCAAACAAAATCTACTAACTTGTGAAGGGGGCAATAGCACTATAGATCAGAATTACGGTCTGGGAGGTCATTCCATAGGAAGGGAGGCCCGGGGGGACCCAGCCGTTCCCTGTCAGGTCCACGGTCAGCGCACCATGCACTACACATCACAAGAATGCATTGGGGTAAGCCATGGGGAACACTATCAATAAGTGGAGAGCGCCTTCTCTTTCTACATCCATCTTGACTTTGTGGCATCCAATGTCTGCGTTTTCCCTACACCTAAATGTCGAATCTATTAGGGGATCTAGGCCATATCAATTCATTACGGTCCAGGCCTATTCCCATCATCACACCCCTCATCACTACTGTGTGTCTGTGTCGGCAGTTCCAAGACGTTTAATTTCTCCTTCCATTGGCCTGCTATAGGACGGCGTTGCAATCCTTTCAACTCCTCTCTAATGAATCATTACAAGGCTCAATTGAGAGGATTGTTAAAATATTTTGACAACTGTAATTTTGTAGATACTTGTAATTTTATTATGGTTTGCCTGATAGTTGCCTTGTGGAAAAGATGATGCCCAACACAGTAGGTATGAGTGGTTAGTGTGTGGAAGAATGGATTGGTATTACTTTGCATTACAGACTAAAGATAGATATTTTGTTGCATGGAAGCTTACAGATTACCATAGTAGTAAAGAGCTTTGCTGTTGATTAACCACTTTGATAAACCATGGGTACATAAGATTTGCAGATCATCCCTTTTAGACCCTCTAAGAAAAGAAAGCATTTTGTTTTACCAACTATAATAGTGTATGCATGTTTTTACCTTAATGAGTGTATCCCTGATGGTTGCCTTGTGGAAAAGTTTAAGCTCACTACAATAGGCCAGTGTTGGTTACGGTGACAAGCAGCCGCGGTCCGTGGAGGTAACAGCTGTGGAGCAGTGGGGCTGTATAAGGGGGGGATTTCGAGGGATAATGCAGATGGAAAATAAATAAATAAATAAATAATTTTCCCTCTGCATCGTCCCTCGTAATCCCCCCTTACACTGCCCCACCGATGTTACCTGTACGGACTGCGGCTGGTGACAAGCTATTTGTAACAGCTGTAGACGGATTTTTTTCCGAAGGAAAAAGTATTTCAGATGCTACAGGCGTGATCTGTTTATCAGGAAAAGTTATGACAAAGGCAGAAGAACTGATATATTTACTGCTTAACACACAGTTTAAAGCCAGTGGTATTTAAGGGTGGATCGTTTTTGCACCATGTTAAAGTCTGCAGTCAGCTATTTAGTTACATTAAATATCATAGATCATCTTTGTAGGGAAGTATTTTGGTGTTGGTTACCATCCTTGACAAAGCAGAGAGGTAGAAGATTTGCACAGTACTAATTATTGCGAGAATCTTTTTGTAAGGCCTATTAGGCTGAGCTCTCATTCCCGCCTGTGTAAACAAAACAAACAAACACAAGAATAATACATACCTCCATTTCTGTAAATATATGTTCATATGGATGGAATCAGAGCCTTTAGGTCAAATGTTTCCTGCCCCTGACCTGTCTCACTGTCATTTGCACTCTGCCCCCATTCTTGACAGTATACAGCATTGGGTAACGGTTTAGTCCACAACAATCATTGTCGTTCTTGTGCTGGGAATGACAGGCTTTTCTGATCACATGAGCGCATTCACCTAAAAAATAAGTGTGCTTCAGTTTCAGGGCTATTTGGCCAGTCCTTTAGTTAACACGTTTCTATTTTATACAGTACCTTTTATTTCTTTCCTTCTCCTCTTATATTACAGTTTTTAAGAGGATACTATAACTCCCCAGGCAGTGCTGATGGGCCGCTTGATTGGTGGTCATTTAATCTGAAGTGCGCTATATACTGCATGAGCTCGTCCTTTCACCAGGCGGCCATTAGGAAATGGTGCTACCCAGAGTTGTTTTACCATTAGTTTAGTTTCAGCATTGCAACCGTATTCCTGCTGTGCTTAGACAGAAGGATGTTTTATTTTTCTCTACTTGCAGTCTATAAATTTATCTTGAAAATGTTGTTGAATTTGTGTGTTTTTTTTTAAGTTTGAGTTTTTTTTAAATATAAAGAGTCAAAGACAGAAAATGAAGAAACAATCAAAAGTTATAACACAAGAAAAATCTCTTATGAATGTAAGCATAGTAAATATCATTAAGCAGCAAAGAGAAAACACAAGGCAATGTCAGGCAATTAAAGCATAAAGAGTAAACAATATAATCAGTTACTAAAAGTAATAAAAACTTTGGGAAGAATCATGGTGGTTTTTGAACCTCATCAGTTCTTATTTGGGAAGTATGTGTCAGGGAAGCAACCAAGGACAAATATTTGGTTAGAGGGAGCCATAAAAGATCTTGTTTAATTGCTAGGGAAATGAGAGAGACAGAATTGGTGTCAAGTCGGTGGTGAAAACAGACCGCATTCCACCAAGCAGGAAAAGTGACTCCAGTAGCTTGTTTCCAGTTGGAGGTAATGTGATGAAAAGCAATAGCTATTAAGAGGTCTATCAGTTTGTATTGTTGTGGGGAATTGGCGAAAATATAGGAGAGAGAACCTAGAAAAATATTGTCAATGGAGAAAGGAGACTGAAATTGAGAAATATTTTGGAATTGGATCCATACTAGCTTCCAAAACTGGGAAATGGGTGGGCATTCAAACAGCATATGTTTTAAATTAGCAGAAGGGCATGATAAGGAACAACAAGTAGAAGGAGTGTCTAAGGAGAAGGACGATAAAACAAGAGGAGTAAATAAAATACGATTATAAATGAAAAATAAGGTTTGAGTGGTGTTAGCAGCTCTAGAGGTACTATGAATTTTTGACCAAATCTTATCCCATAAGGGATTGACCAATTTTGTGAAAGATCATTCTCCCAGGCCAACTCAACTTTGGATTTAACTCTATCTACTGCGTATTGAATTGATTTATAGAGAAAAGAAGCAGAAGGTGAGTGTTCTAGCACAGTAGATATGAGATGAAGTGTATTAGGGATAGTATTGGTATTAGGTAGTGAATGTATATATTGAGTAAGAATAGGGCAGAGTGAGTTATATTGTGTACGAGAAGAAGAAGGTAAGGAGAATTGCGTTTGAAGATCATTGAAGGAAAGAAGTTGATTACAAGAAACAAGTTGAGAAATCCATTTTAGACCATGAGAGTGCCAGGATTTCCAAAATATGGAACGATTCCGAATTTTAAGATGTTTGTTATGCCAAATAGGTTGTAAGTGAATGGAATTAGTAGATGGGTAAGAAGAGGACAAGTATGGGGTAAGAAGGTTACGAGAATGGGAAATGATGGGGTGACGAAGGGAAGCTACGTTAGATGTAAAAGAGAGTACTTCACGGAAGTCAAAGGGAGCGAGAAAGGAAGATTCTATCTTAAGCCAGAGAGGAGGGTAAAAGGGGAGATCTGATGAAAGCCATCGTATAGCTTGTTTCAAGGAAAAGGCTCTATGATAAGTCTTAAAGTTAGGGAATTTAATTCCTCCATTTGACTTATCTTTCTTCAAGGTAGCGATAGCAATACGGGAGCGTTTACCCTTCCACAAGAATTTAAGTAAAATAGAGTCTATTGTTTTGAAATAATGAGCATGAATATGAATAGGGATCATGGAGATAGTGTAAAATACAAGTGGAGCCAACATCATTTTAATAGAGTCGAGGTGCCCCCACCAAGTGAGAAATAGAGGGTTCCAACGTACAATGGCGGAATTTAATTTTTTAGATATAAATTCGAAATTGAGTTTAAGAGTATCAGAAAAGAGAGGAGCAAACCAAACCCCCAAGTACTTGATCTTTGATGGTTGCCAAGAGAAACCAGAACGCTCAAAAAGATGTTTTTGACTAAGAGAATTCAAGGGCAAAATTTCACATTTATCGATCTTAAGACGATAACCGGAAACCTTGGAAAAGGAGGAGACTTGATTCAAAAAGAAAGGAAGAGAAGATTGTGGATCAGAACAATACAATAGAATGTCATCAGCGTAGACTGAGAGTTTAACTTGTTGAGAGCCAAAATGAAAACCAGAAATATTATCATCATGTCTAATTTTTGTCTGAAAGGGTTCCAAAGCTAAAACAAATAATAAAGGAGATAAAGGGCATCCTTGTCTAACACCTCTTTGTAACGGGAAATAATCTGAAACCATACCATTTGCGAAAATTGATGCCTGAGGACTCGAGTAAAGTAAAGAGATAAGAGATATAAATTTAGAAGGAAAGCCCACCCATCTGAGAGCTTGAAACATAAAATCCCACCCTATCCTATCAAAAGCTTTTTCAGCATAAAGGGAAATGGCGGCCAAAGGATAGGGAAGTGACGGAGCCTTACTTAAGATATTAAAAAAGACATGAGAATTATCTGATGAAAGTCGACCTTTAACGAAACCTGACTGTTCTGGACCAATTAAATCAGGCAAAAGAGGATCTAGTCTGAGAGCCAGAATTTTGATGAAAATTTTATAATCTGTATTTAAAATGAAATGGGGCGATAGTTCTTGCATCAGGTTTGATCATTATCTTCCTTAGGGATTAAACAAATCAAGGCTTCCAGAAAGGTCCCATGAGAAGAACCGGAATCAGAAAATGATTGGAATAACAGTAGTAGCTTTGGTAGAAGAAGGGAAGAAAAATTATTGTAAAACTTGATATTGAAACTGTCAGGGCCAGGTGCCTTGCCGTGTCGTAACACTGAGATGGCATGTGAAATTTCTGTAAGAGAAATATCCGAATCAAGAGAATGAAAATCTACGTGAGACGAAGGAGGAGGAGGAACATTTTGGAAATAGGAGAGAAGGTCAGCCAAGTCAGGACAAGTTTCGGGAGTATAGAGAGTTTTATAAAAAGAGACAAATTCGTTTAGTATGTCCTTATCTTTAATTAAGGACACACCAGCGGGGCCTTGGATACAATCAATTTTTGTCCTTTCCTTCCGTATTTTAAGGTAATTAGCCAAAAACTTCCCCATTTTATTTTGACCACCATAATAACGAGAATTACATTTCAGTAAAGAATTCGAAGCAGCTGCAGTGGTGAATTTATTAAAGGTAAACTTAGCGTCAATAAGATCTCGAAGAGAGGATTTAGTACTGGAATTATAGTAGGTGTACTCGAGTTTTTTGATTTTATTCAAAAGTTGAGTTGATTGAGCTTCTAATTGTTTTTTCTTTTGGGAAACAAAATTAATGATAAAATCTCTAGCTTTGATTAAGTGCAAAAAATTCAGCAGCAAAACATTAAATTTAGTACGAAAAGCAGGGTCAAGGAGTAAGGAATTATTAAATCTCCAACGTCCAGGATGAGGGGAGAAGGGGATGAGGTCAATATCAACAAAGACAGGGGCATGGTCTGATATTAAAAATGGATCCGATGTCCGAATGAAGGGTAAGTTGAGCTAAGGATTTACTGAGAAAAAGGTAATCAATGCGGGATTGTGAGTGGTGAGATGGGGAGTAAAAACTATGGGCCAGATGTAGGTCACCAAATACCAGTCGGTAACGGTATTTGGTGATTGAGATATAGGGGGCCTACATTTTACAGAATCGGTAAATTTACTGATTCTGTTTCTAAAGCCAAATCTGTTGATGTTGCCAACACTTGTTAAAATGGGGGCTGCTTCCCTTTCTCTCTTGCAGTGCTCTGTGTGCAGTATTTGCGAAGGCCTTCTCTAGAAGTAGGATTGGGCCTATGAGGGGACCAGGGAGCCAGGATTTCAGGGTCCAACATTCTAGTAAGCAGGGAAGGAGCTGCCAGTGCCGATGAGTGGTATTTAATTGTATGCCGCTCCCTGTAGAGCGGGACGCACATCAAGAGCGCTCTAACAATGTGGGGCCTGGTCCCACATGCTATGAGAGTAAGGCAATCAAACACATAGATATGGTACTCGTAACTGGCCCCTAGCACATACACTAGGGCTCTTTTATTGGCTGGGTCATCTGATCTGTGATGCCTTTATTGGATGGGAGTTGGGTGGGTGTAAGGGCCAACCCTCAAGGAAGTGGCTGGTAAACTAGTATCTGCTGAGACACTGAACATGCCCAGCAGGACACTACGGGCCTCATTTATGAAAAGTGATGCATCGCTGCGTGAAAACAGCGATGCGTCAATTTTCATTGCGCCCTCCTTGCAACATGCTGGATGCATCATTTTTACAGATTGATGCATCATGTCGCAAGGAGTTACAGATACGTCAGAATTTCTGACGTATCTGTAGGCACAAAAATGACGCATTGCTGGAGTGTGTCATGAAAGTGATGCAGCTCCATCAATGGGTCATTTCATACGGGCAAGTCCCATTTCAAATGTGCCTGCATCAGTCTTACGCCTGCTGTGAGGCAGGCGTAAGATATTGACGCATTTGCGTCCTAGAAGTGATGCTGTGAAATCTCATAGATTTCACTGCGTCACTTCTACGAGGCTTACTTGCATCAGAAAGCCCACCCTGCGTACATTATACCTGGCGCTGGCATAATGTGGTGAAGGGGTTTACAAAGTGACGCATCTACCTAGATGCGTCACTTTGTAAATTTGACGCAACATGGCACATTTTTTACCCTCCGGGTGCATCACAAAAAGTCACGCACCGGCGGTGCAAAAGTGACGCAAGGGCTCATAAATAAGCCCCTACATTCCTACCAAACTTTATTGAAAAAACTAAACAAAGTCTAACCTGTGGGAATGAATGAAAACAACTAAAACAACACTTCCTCTAATAGCCTCAAGAGGCAGACCGAGGGACAGCAGGGTGCAGGTGCAGGTGGAAGCACCGGGGAATCTCCGCAGAAGTCCATAATTTGACCAGCTACAACTGGGCATGAACACTGTGCAGAGTTGCATGGCTGCTTCTGGGCCTCCTGGGGGCCGCTACTGGATCACTGACAGAATCACGGCTGAGTCACTCATGCAAACCAGAAGGGATGGATGATACATGGTCGGTGTGCTTACCAACTGGACCCAGGTGCGGATGGGCTATTAGATAATCTCTGGAAACTTGAACTTTCACGTTGCCAGGGGTGCCTTGGTTTCTTGGTGCTTTACGGGTGTAAGGCTCCAGCCTGGTGATGGGTTGCTCCTTCATTGGATTGCGTGATGCACATGGCAATGATGGTATGGTTACCATTTCATGACCGGGATGACAGATGACATGATTTACATGAAGTAAGGGTGACTGGAGGGAATCAGCAGCTACGTAGCTTGGTGTCTTTGCTTTTGCTCTTCTTCTCCCTTGGCATGTGTGGTCGCGATCAAGGAGGCCATCTGTCTCAAGTAGCTGACACTTGGAAACTGATGGTCAGACTGGGAAGCTTGGGGTAGAGATGCACTTTGCACTTGTAAGTGGCTTACATTTGGTTCTCCCACTGTGCTGTCACCAGGGACGTTGCTCCACCTTGGTGGCTGGCTTGTGTCTGCGGGGGCACTCTCATGTAGTGGTATGAGTCCTCGGCCTCCTCACCCTGCAATCTTGTGCTCTTGCTCATCTGTGGTTGTCCGGTCTTTAAGTGTGATAGGTCTGGTCACACACTCTTCTTTCTTGCTCGGTTCTTGCTTGTGATGTGGCACCCTGCCACGTGTAGAAGGTGTTCTCTTCATCGTTGTGCAAAGGTGGCATTGGGGCACATGCTGTCAGTTCTCCTTACAGGGACCTCCTGCCAGCTCTGTTGCGCTCATTGGACTGCACATCTTTTCCAGTCTTGGACCACTCACAGGTCTGACCCTGTATGCAGGACTGGGTGTCTTCTTGCAGGGGCCTCATCCATTTTGTGGACGGCAGTGGAGGTAAATGTGCTTGATCGACCTGGTCTGTATTCTCTTCCATACCTTTCTTCTCTTTGACAAGGTATTCTGGGTGCAATTCAGGATCGCTGTGTGAGGTGAGAGTCTCCTTTCTTTGGCGTTGGTGGCAGCTTGCCTCTGGGGAATGTGTGACTCTCCTCGTGCCGGTAATGGGTTGATGTGTGACTCAGTCTTAAGGCAGTGTGGGGGAAGACCCTTCCTGAACAGTCTCTGGCCCACTGTGGGGCAGTGCGAGCCTTGTTAGGGTGTAGATGCTGTCCTTCTTGCATTCAGGCCAGGTTAGGCCTTTCCTCCCCTCTTTTCTCTGTAGAGCGCTTGTGGCGCTGGGTATGTGTGTGGAGGTAAAAGGCAAGCATCTCTTTACTTGTCTTGTTGTGAGGAGCAGTGCCAGTCTTCCTCCTCAAGGCACCAGTGGCAGTGTCTCTTGCGGTCACCTAGCAGGCGGTGTACAGTCATAATATCGAGTCAATTATTTCGACTGGACAGAATATCGAGTAAAAAATATAGAATGGACATAATATCGACTAGACATAATATAGACAACAAAAATATCGACTAGAGAAAATTAATATCGAATAGAATGGACATAATATCGAATCAAAAATATAGAATGGACATAATATCGACTAGACATAATATAGACAACAAAAATATCGAATTTAAGGTAAGTTAATAATAATTTTTATTTTTTGTGTAATATAAGTCTGTAGCGGGTTGTGGGTTTATAGGGGAATAGGGTGGGAAGTAATTTAATTCTAATTAATTAAATATGTTAATTTATTTATTGATATATATTTAGAATTAATTGTTAATTAATTATTAATTGGTAATTAATTAAAATATAATTGGTAATTAATTATAATTGATTAATTGATAAATATTTTAATTTTAGTAATTTATTTTCTGTAGCGGGTTGTGGGTTTATAGGGGAATAGGGTGGGAAGTAATTTAATTATAATTAATTAAATATGTTAATTTATTTATTGATAATAATTTAGAATTAATTGTTAATTAATTATTAATTGGTAATTAATTAAAATATAATTGGTAATTAATTATAATTGATTAATTGATAAATATTTTAATTTTAGTAATTTATTTTCTGTAGCGGGTTGTGGGTTTATAGGGGAATAGGGTGGGAAGTAATTTAATTATAATTAATTAAATATGTTAATTTATTTATTGATATTTTTTAAAAATTAATTGTTAATTAATTATTAATTGGTAATTAATTAAAATATAATTGGTAATTAATTATAATTGATTAATTGATAAATATTTTAATTTTAGGGTTCAGGGTCAGTTTTCAGTTTTTGGGTAAAGGGGTATTTTTAGGGTTCAGGGTCAGTTTTCAGTTTTTGGGTAAAGGGGTATTTTTAGGGTTCAGGGTCAGTTTTCAGTTTTTGGGGTAAAGGGGTATTTTTAGGGTTCAGGGTCAGTTTTCAGTTTGTAGGTAAAGGGGTATTTTTAGGGTTCAGGGTCAGTTTTCAGTTTTTGGGTAAAGGGGTATTTTTAGGGTTCAGGGTCAGTTTTCAGTTTTTGGGTAAAGGGGTATTTTTAGGGTTCAGGGTCAGTTTTCAGTTTTTGGGTAAAGGGGTATTTTTAGGGTTCAGGGTCAGTTTTCAGTTTTTGGGGTAAAGGGGTATTTTTAGGGTTCAGGGACAGTTTTCAGTTTTTGGTGTAAAGGGGTATTTTTAGGGTTCAGGGTCAGTTTTCAGTTTTTGGGTAAAGGGGTATTTTTAGGGTTCAGGGTCAGTTTTCAGTTTTTGGGTAAAGGGGTATTTTTAGGGTTCAGGGTCAGTTTTCAGTTTTTGGGGTAAAGGGGTATTTTTAGGGTTCAGGGTCAGTTTTCAGTTTGTAGGTAAAGGGGTATTTTTAGGGTTCAGGGTCAGTTTTCAGTTTTTGGGTAAAGGGGTATTTTTAGGGTTCAGGGTCAGTTTTCAGTTTTTGGGTAAAGGGGTATTTTTAGGGTTCAGGGTCAGTTTTCAGTTTTAGGGTAAAGGGGTATTTTTAGGGTTCAGGGTCAGTTTTCAGTTTTTGGGGTAAAGGGGTATTTTTAGGGTTCAGGGTCAGTTTTCAGTTTTTGGGTAAAGGGGTATTTTTAGGGTTCAGGGTCAGTTTTCAGTTTTTGGGGTAAAGGGGTATTTTTAGGGTTCAGGGTCAGTTTTCGGGTAAAGGGGTATTTTTAGGGTTCAGGGTCAGTTTTCAGTTTATGGGTAAAGGGGTATTTTTAGGGTTCAGGGTCAGTTTTGGGTTTTTGGGGTACAGGGGTACTTTGTAAAAATAAAGTAAAATTACATTTAAATTACATTTATTTAATAAAATTAAATTATATTAAATTAAATTATAATATTTTTTATTAATTTATATTAAAAAAATTATTATATACTTACCAATACTTATGTTGTAATGGTATGCGTTGTAAAGGTATATGCGTTGTAAAATCTTGCGTTGTAAATGTATGCGTTGTAAAAGTTTTTGCGTTGTAAAAGTTTTGTTGTAATGGTAGGCGTTGTAAAAGTATGCGTTGTAACGTCATACATCCCTGGAGTGGGAATAGTAATTTTAACCTCTACGCTATCCAGCGCTTTCCCTACTGTTGCACCCACTGGAGTGGGAGTAGTAAATTTTACCTCTACGCTATCCAACACTTTTGCTAATGTTGAACTCACTATAGTTGTAACAATAAATTTTAAACATTTTCTAAAATGTTATATATGTTTATTTAATAATATGTTATATATATATATATATATATATATATATATATATATATATATATATATATATGTATATGTGTGTGTGTAATTTTTGGTGATATAATTTTTTTAATTATATAAATTATTTATTAAAATTACATTTTTTTAATAATTATTTCTAAGTTTATATTAAATATATTTATTACTATATTAGTTTTAACTTAATTTTAAGACATTTAAAAAAATCGATATTTTGACAGTCTATATTTTTGTAAGTCGATATTTTGGAGTCGATATTTTGGTACTTACCTGTTTGAAGATAGGGAGTCGATATTTTGTCAATCGATATTTTTGACTCGATATTTGTGTATCTCGATATTTGTGTCGTCGATATTATGTCAGTGATCCCTAGCAGGCAACTAGGCCTATTCTATGACTGACATTGTCTCTGAGGGGGCATGCAGCTGGCTCCACTGTACGCCTGTGTTTTCTGTCCTCTTGGACCTCTCACATGTCCTGTCCCTTCCTCAAGGATGTTCTTGGTGCTCCGCTCCATGCATGGAGGTTCACCTTTCTTCTGTCTTTTCCTCTTCACTTGAGGGTGTAGTGCTTGCACCTTAAAACTACATGGTTGTGGCACAGGGTCCTGCCTAAGTGCAGACATGCTTGGCAGGGACAGTTACTCCATGAGACATTCTCAAAGACAGGACAATGATGGCACTTTTTGTTGGGGTAGCCGGCTGGTGCAGCCTCTTTCATGCAGTAGGAACTCTTACTCTCTGAGGGCTCTCTCTTTCCAGAGCTCCTGCCTGTGCTGCCAGGACCCAGGTGCAGCCCTCTGTGCACCTCTGATCTTGTGCTCTCGGTCTATTTTCTTTTGCAGTGTGCGTTCTTGTGAGCCGGTGCCCCTTCAGGCATTTGTAGTCCTAGTAGACAGTCTCTTCCCGGTGTAGTTTTCTGGTACCTTACGTGTTTACTCTTCCAGCTTGTGGTGGTGGCCGTTCTCTACCATGAGACGTGCTTAGATATCTTATCTAGTATGGTGATTGCGGGCAGCATTCAGGGGGTGCGCATGGCACACAGTGCTCCTTGAGCCTTTAGTGGACTTGCCAGCTGACTAGCAGGGCTTGCTGCTTTTTTCCTTTGCTGCTTGGGACTTGGCTGCCTGGTGTTTTGCTTCGTTCGCTGCACTTTTCTGGGCTCCTGGGTGCTCCACATCCTGGGCTTCACTGAGGTCTGTGTAGCTCTCTTGGTGGGGGCATGTTTGGGTTTCCTGGTGCTCTCTGGGGTGTTAATGTCTCTACCCCTCCTTGTGGCAATGACAGACAGCCAACAAGGTGGCATATGGCACTTTCTTGGCCAGTGGATGGCAATGGATGCTGCTGCCACTTCAGCTATTGGCCAGGGCAGTCTTCTTAGCACTGCAGGCCATTTCTTTCGAAAATGCTCACTTTAACCTGGTGCAATAACCACCAGTGGCCACCAGGAGGCGCTGTTGCACTGTTCACAGGCCCCAACAGCTTTGCAGGCCTCTTGGGGCATCAGGGTAGTGCTGCAGACATGCACCTGCTCCCGGTGAGTCTAGGCAGTCTGTGAGGCCCAGAAAGTGGGTGAAAGGAACAGGGCCTCAGTAGGGAGTGTAGGTGGCCATCAGGCCATCTGCATAAGCAGATGAAGAGAAAGCCCACTCCCCTGCAGGTAAGAACATGCAGTGTGGCCGACTACCAGGGGATAATACAGCTCCTTGCTAATGCTGGCCAGCTTGCTTCATTGTTGGTGTAGGGCTCTGCACAGCGCTACTTGTATTTATTTTATTTTATCTTTTTAAGTTTGTCAGGCCACCTTGTTCAAGTCACTTACCCAGCTCTAGCCCATGTGTGCCGTGCTGCCCTCATGGTCACTGTAGAGGCGTGTGCAGGGAGAGGTGGTGTCTCACAGCCGGTACACTATTCAGGGGCAGCTCTAGGCTCATGGCGGCCGTGGGCAGGGAGCGTAGGTAGGGGGCCCCAGAAGAGGGGGTCCGGGCGGGGCAGAGCGCGGAGGCCGGTGAAGAGGGGGGGGGTCAGGGTGTTTGGAAGTGGAACAGAGCCGTAGGCCGCCAAATCCCTGCCAAGGGCTGCCACGCAAATATGTATCCATCCTCAGAGGATTATTATATTAAGGATATATATTGGTGTGGTGGCCCCTGGGGTTTGGTGGCCCTGTGCAGGTACACAGCTTGCATATGCCTAAGGCCGCCCCTGCACTATTGGCATGTCTCGCATTAGGGCACTGTTATTTCGGCATTGGTGGCAGACCGATCTCCGTGTGCGGGCCGCAGTGGCAGCAGAGAGGCATCTAAGGGTGCACTCTTCTCCCTCTGTGGCTACTGTATTTCTCTCTTCTCTGGGAGAAACAATGGTCAGCACAGGGTGGGAAATGCCTGTGCAGGGCTTGCTGCAGGGTTGATACGGACTCAGTTTTCTCTCCCCTTCTGGAAGGGTGCGGTGATTTGACTACCGGTGCTCCTTTCATTACATGCTGGACTCACGGGTGTCTTCCATGTACCTTATTGCCAAGTTGCTCCACTACCCTCCTCACCGGACAGAATAGCGGCAGGCAGGGGCAACTGGCAGGTGCCTCAGTAGGTAGGGGCATAACCAGACCCACACCCTGTCATATCTCTAGGGGTGTTCAGGGTTACTCCACTCGTCGGTGTGGGCCCCTCCTTTTCCCGCTGCCCTACTCTTCATACTGTGACTCAGCAGTAGGTCTTGGCAGAGTTTGCAGAGTCATGCTACGCAGAGCTACACGAAGTCCTGAAAAATCTACGCTGCGCGGAGTTCTGCAGGCAGTGGCGTCCGGTATGTCGTGCAGTTCACACTGATTTTTAGCTCCAGGAGTTTCTCCTGCACTATAAAATCAGAGCAAATGGCATCACACAGGGGTGCTGCTTATTTCTGCTGCTCAAGTAGATTTTCTACTCCAGCTGCAGCTTCCTCAATGTGAGCAGCAAATTTCTCATCGCAATCGGTAGCGACTGCCTTTGACTGCCTGCGTTCAGATATCTCACTAGGAGGTGTTCTTGTGCGCCATTTTCTCAAGCGCGCCAACTTAACATTGGTACTCCTTGCAAGAGAAAAATATCCACTCTGCATCACTGTGCACAGTTTTTCAGAACTCCATGCTCTGTGCAGATTGGGCAAAACTCTGCGAACTCTGCCCGCAGAGCGAATTTCTTCACCCACCCCTACTCAGCAGGTGGGCAGCAACTGGATTATCAGACTGTGGGAGACAACCAGTCTCTTCTCTCCCACCTTAGGGTCGGTCAGTATGGCAGGCTGCTGCAGGGGGCATGTAACTTGCAGCAGGTGCAACCTGCCTCATATTTTGGTAACTCTTCCCCAACGAGGAAAAACTGAGCAGCCTCTATCATCCACGCGGGATCAGACCCACTTGTCGCCAATGTACCATCGTGGGCCCTGGGCCCACATGCTATGAGTGAAAAGCATGCAGACATATCGATATGGTAATCATAACTGCCCGCCAGAACATGCACTCGGGCTCTTTTATTGGCAGTGTCACTTGACCGGTGATGCCTGTGTTGTATGGGTGTGGGGTGGGTGTAAGGGAGTGGCTGGTAAACTAGTACCTACTGAGACACTAGAACGTGCCCAGCAGGACACTACAAGCACCAGGGAGCCAGAACTTCAGGCGCAACACTCCACCAGGCAGGGAAGAAGCTGGGTCTGATCTGGGGTGGCGATGTGAGCTAAAGAACGATGATGGATTCAACACAGATCTGTGACTGGGGGTGAGTGTCTTAAAAGTTTCAGTGCTCTGTCCATCATCTCCTTGTATTTTCTTTGTTCGCCCTAAATTGGCAGGGTATGCACAGATGTGGATCCCTTGCTCACTTGCCACTGGATTCAAGCTAGCCTGGCTGATATAGGGGTCTTATCCTGAAACCGGACACAGGATGCTTGTTTCCGGTCTGAGGTGGCGAATTGAGCTGAAGAAGGATGACGGATTCAATCCAGATCTGTGACACCCCGAGGGTCTGAAAATGTCATCTTCTTGTGTTTGCTTTGGCAGGGAAAATGCTCCCAGTGCCAGTGAGCGCTATTTAGTCTCCTGCCGCTCCCTACAGTGCAGGACGTGTGCAAGGCACATGCAGGAGTAAGGAATGAGCCAAAAGAGGGCCTCCCTTGTGGCCGTAGGGCGGTGCAGCCACCAGAAAGTAGTGCAAATCAGGTGGGATTGATTTTTGACTCATTTTACTGGAAATTCTTTTTCTGCTCCACCAGCTGTGGGGAAAAAGAAACACACTCAGCCCAAACATGGAGGCTATAAGGCCAACATTGCCACCCTTTTCATTGCATCTTATCTGTCATCAGCTATAAGTGCTATCAGCACGGAATTGGAGGTGGTTGAGGAATGTCCAAAAACAGATAAAAGACCCCAAACACCAGGCGCTCTATCCTCTTTAAGACACTAACTGGGGAAAATTACATTGAATTAAGGGAACCAGTGACTAAGTACCATAAACACATTTAACTGTTAGGGCTGAGATAAACAGTCCCTTCATTGTGCATGATCGAGTCACCTGTTGATATTACCTCTGCAAGCCCCTAACACTCACCAGCCGAATAGGCTCAAACCGACACCACTAAGGGGAAGAGGAGATATGGAAAAACCCAGGACACTACCACGACCAAATCGAAATCTAACGACTTTTCCAATATGATCGAATGCTGCAGTAGGCCTGAGCCATATACTTCAGAAGCAAACCTGGCACTGCAGGAACGGTCTGATCTTACAGCGGAATTATTAAGCGTCTGTAATTCCTTCTTTAGTAATATGGAGGCATAAGAAAAAAATTAGTTGACAAAGTTCAAGCCTTTCAGAGATTCAAAACAGGTTCCTTTTGTCTAAACCTCAAAATCAGTATGTATCGAATGCCACGAGTGCCTCATCACTTCCTGGTAACCCGATGGCAACTCCCCCACTTTCAAGTGTGCCCATAGCCTTTTCAAAAACAATGCCTAGCAATTCCACCTGTGAACAAACAAGAAGCAGAGCCCGAGCATATTATTCGAAAAATAACCAGATAAATAAACCTAAGAGTAATGGCTGGTCACAGCTTCTACAACTTCCACCCGAATGCACCCCATACGTTATTGTTTTATTTGGGGTCCTGCAATTTAGAGAAGGTGCTCAAGAGGACGGGTTCGGCCTGAAATACAAGGTTGCCCATTGGTACAAGGAAAATGCAGGCTGGCTGACGTGCTAGTCGATGACATTTTAATGGCCCGGAAAGTCGCATGGTTCGGACATTCTCCTAAATCCACGAAGGGAGAGTCTGGCGTTGTCTACCTTAAAAACCTCAGGGTGGTGGGCTCTGAGTTGCAACGCCTAGACTACTTAGCGAACCAATTGGATAAGGTGCTTTCTCTCCCTCTGGGTTTTTTCTACTGACCAACTTTTTTGAAACCTCTCCCAGACACCGAAGTCATCAAGTCCAGCCTAAGCCCTAAACCCGTAGAACAGTCTATATATTCAATTCAATTGATCTTTATATCGGCACTACTTGGCCATAAAAGATTTACACGACATGTACATTTCATTAATAAAATACATGTTAAATCCCCTAATTAGAACAATTGATTGTTATTACGAGTAAAATCAATGTAAATTTAAAATTTAAAAAGAAGACAAATGTGAAAAATATTTACATGCCTAGCTTATAAGCAATAGGACGCGGAGCCGAGAAATTTACAATATAAATACATACATTTAGACCACTAAACAAATAAAACCGAGTGAACATGTGGTTGGTGATTTTGACCTTATAGCTTTAGGCCTTTTTTCCTGCGCACAATGTAGATGGAATGCAAAAAACGACTGACACTAAATACAATTACTTGGGTTGTATCAAATTTGATCATTCTCAATGCCACCATGCATGACCTTATTCCCAACAGGTTACATAGAGGTTTGATCCACTTCCTTCTGGCCAGAAGAATAGGATGTGCTGGTCATCCTCCTTGTGGTTACCCTCACACATGGTACATATTTCGCTAGTCGTGAGGTCCTAAACAGCATTACCCCTTCTAGACCAGCGTGCCATGGTTGTGTTGGTCAAAAGGTTCCCATATCTAAATTTTTTAAAAAAGGGTTTTAGCTAGCGGGTGCTCTACTTCATCTAAAATGTTCTCAAAGAATGGTTCGTCCTTGAACCTTAAGAAGTTGTTTACTAGTGTCCCACCACTATTTCCATTGAACATTTGATTATTAATAAAACCCCAAAAGGCCAATTTCATCATTTGTTTTTAATTGTATGGCAACCTTTCCGGATTCTCCCAAAATTGTGATAGGCCTATCTTAGTTAAGCACAACCTGACATGTTTTAGCCAAACATTAGAATTCGATCCGTCCATGTCCATTACCTCTTTTATCCCATTTTTATAATCAAGCAGTTTGGGTGTTTGCCAAAGTCTTACCCAGAACATTAGCGGTCGGATGATGGTATAGTGGTCAGTTCTTCTAACGTTTAAGTCCAACTGAAGTGGTACTAGGGGGGTGCCTTTTGGAACCCTTACAAGACTTCTCATAAGTTTGTTATCGGAAGTCATAAACACGTCCTTTGACATTGGCCCCTAAATCTCAGCACAATAGAGAGCAGCAGATTGAACTTTCAATTTGAACAGTTCAAGTGCTGGTGACACACTTTTGCTAATACTTGCACCCTGCTTCTTCAAAATGGGTATGGTATTCTGGGTGAATAATAACTTACTTTTCTCAATTTGGGGTCTCCACGTGAAATTGGAGTCGAGTGTGACCCCCAAATAGGAAAAGTTTTGGACAGATTCTAGTCTTTGACCATTTAATGATAGCTGACCGTTATCCGGTTTAATGGGCTTTAGGGCCATACATTTAGTTTTTTTGGCATTAATTTCCAACCCTTTCTTGTTACAATACTCGCTAAATGAATGTAGTAGTGCCTGTAAGCCTTTCTTAGTTTGGGAAATTAAAATGGTATCATCCGCGAATAATAACGCGGGTACCCTTTCCCCATTTAGTTTTGGCGAGTCGTTTTTGCAACCCTCCAAGTGAGCAGTAATGTCATTCACAAAGATGGGAAATAAAGTGGGGGCCAAAACGCAGCCTTGGCGGACCCCACGCTCAATGGGTATGTTCTGGGTCAGTTCCCCATTTGGTCCCCATCTTACTTTGGCGAAGTTCTTGGCATGTAACCCAACTATCTGAACTAACAGACAGTTGGGTAGCCCTGCCTTGTGAAGGGACCTCCCTAAAAGATCTCGTGGCACTAGATCGAAAGCTGCCCTGAGGTCGACAAAGGCGACGTACAAATGTCCCTTTTTAATCTGAACGTATTCCCAATAAAGGCAACAAAATCTGAAAACTTGGTCAATGGTGCTTACTTTGTTCCTAAACCCAGCTTTAAACAGTGTATATATATCCCCACGCCTCACAGAACCGTTTTGCACCTTTGTCTGCACCATTTTTGTAGCCTTTATATTACCTCTAGGACCCTATTTATGAAAAGTGATGCATCGCTGCGTGAAAACATCAATGTGTCACTTTTCATTGCGCCGTCCTTGCAACATGAAGGATGCATCATATTTACTGTATGACACATCATGGTGCAAGGAAAGACAAATGCGTCAGTTTTACTAACATATCTGTTGGCGCAAAAATGATGCATTGCTGGAGTTGTGTCGGAAGCGAGACGCAACTCCAGCAATGCCGGGGGGAGGACTATGAATATAGCACTGCATCACCCTTACACCTGCCATGAGGCAGGCGTAAGGTTTTGATGCATTTGCATCCTAAAAGTGGCACAATTAAATCTTATAGATTTCACTGCGTCACTTCTACGAGGCTTACTTGCGTGGGAATGCCCTCCCCGCATACATTATACCTGAAGCAGGTATAATGTAGCACAGGAGTTTACAAAATGACGCATCTGCTTAGATGTGTCACTCTGTAAACAGGGGGAATGTTTTACGACCGATGCTTCACTAAAAGTGACACAACGGCAGCGCAAAACTGTCGCAAGGCCTCATAAATAAGGCCCTTAGATTACAATTGTTGTGTCTTTTTCTGTGCACCAAACATTTTACATCCTAGGTTTGCACTTTTTACAGCGTTTAGGAACACAGTCTATTTTTACGCAGTCATTAGTTATATTAGCTGGGCATTAAGAATTTGAAATAAATATTCCACCTAGGGTTTTATAAATTCAGACTCTCGTCTTGGAGGCAATTTTATTTCAATTTGCCTTTTACTTGAGCTTACTAATGTGTTTTATATTTTTTATTATGAACTGACAACACCTTTGCATATATGATTATATGATCATAGATATTTTGTTTTAAGATCGAAAATCTTGATATGTTTGATATTTAATGTGCTGCTTTTTAAAGTTTTTATGGCAATTGCAGAATAAAGGTTTTGGACTGACTGATTGGGCCTATATGCTATTCTGTGCTCGATCCATCACACAATCTTGTAATGGTAAACAGACTCATCTTTTATTCTGTTTATAATCTTGCCTGTCATTTTTGTGAGATTACAGAAAAATGTCTAATATTCTGTACCTGCTCATAGCTAGTATTTTTGTGAGTATAAGCATGTGATCAGAAGTACTGGCACAGTTCCAAACAAATAATATTTCCCTAAATGCTGGCTATCTTTGTAATAACAAGTTGGCGATTCTCCTGTGTGGGGCAGCGTGTGAACTGTTGTGATCTTTTGAAAAAAGTTACCCCATCACTGTTCAGAATGGTTAAAATCAACAATGAGACTCTACAGCAAGCATTGAAAATGCAATAGGTTTCGCCTTTGATTAAGGTAAAGCCATTTACTTTGCTATACAATATCATTAGCAAAGCAAATGGCTTTAACTTAATCAAAAGCGAGACCTGTTGCATTTTAAATGCTTGTTATTTTCGTCATTGAGAATTAGTTGTTGTTACTGTGACCATTTCTTTATTGTATCTTCTGTGTAGAAAGCAGCACAGGAGGCAGGCTTCCTCGAGTGTTTGAACATTCCCAGAGTGCACCCTGATGCACAAGAGTGATGGAAGCACTGGTCCCATGGCAGTACTGCCCCAGTTCAAAACTAATATAAAGTATACTGACCCAATCCTGTTGGAACGAACTCAACACCAGCGTCACATTACACCAAAAAGTGTTCAACCATTCCATTCCCCTTGTGCTTCCAATTCCTCAAAGAGAACTTAGAAACCAAGGTTCCTGATGGAGCAGTGGGGCTCTTAGCAATCCAGCCAGATGCAGTTCAGGCAGGACCATTCTTATTGGAGGTGGCCCAAGACTGATTTGCATATGCCTGGGTCAAATCTGAGGCAGTGTGGTGGGCAAACATAGATGGAATGGGATGCTGAATAATCCAGGTGAGTGAAGGTTCTTCATTGAAGAAGAAGAAAAGATGTATGCAGCATAGCGACCGGCCAGAGTGACAGCAGGTTACAACTGCCTCCAACCATTCCACATGCCACCATTCTAGGATGGAATATGAATAATGGTGGCATGTGCTATACTAAAGAATATACAACATTAATTAAAGGTACATGAGACCCAACACATCTTTCCCCTTCACATTTGAAACAAAATAATAAATACCATATAAAATTACAATTAAAGTATGAATAAAATTATAAACACTATACATAATCTTTATACTTGATGGGAGGTTTTCATACTCTTGCAGAAACTCTAATACCAGGTTTATCGTGTGTGATAGGAGATCCATGATGTGCTGAAACTGACACACCTTTAGATTCCAATTGTGAAGAACCAGACACACTTTGATTTTGCATGCCAGAGTTACTATGCAAACTTTGTTTAGACAATCTTTCCATGTTCCACCATTTTCCATCCTTTAACATCACAGTCCTGCCCCTTACAGAAACAATTTATTCGGGACACGAAAACTTGGGATGATCCTTGGCGATGTAACAAGGAAGCTTCACTTTAACCAAATCTCCTTCTTTGAAACTAACTTGTTTCCTTCCTTTGATCGGTTCCTTAGTAACATATTTGCCTTGAGCAATCAGACTATTGGCCTTTACTAAATCAGAATTAATTTTGGGAACACTCAAATCACGCATCCAAGGTCTGACTAACTTGGAAGAAGCTGACCTCCCTTTTAATAAAGTAAAAGGAGAAACTTTGGTGGCTGCATTGGGAGTTGTTCGCAATGCCCAGAGTAAATTAGAAAGCTCCTTCCTCCAGTTCAGACCATTTACCATAGACAATTGTATGTTATCCTTTATAACTCTGTTACTGCGTTCTACAAGGCCATTACTGCAAGGGTGATATAGCGAAGTAGTGATGTGTTTAACACGCCAATGAGACAAAAAATCTTGAAATTCTTTGGCCACAAATTGTACCTTGTTATCCGTTACTAGTTCAATAGGAGCACCTTCCCTTAAAAATAACGATTGGAGAAAAGAAACAATCTCAACACTAGTTGTAGCCCTTACAAATTTTATTTCTGGCCACTTTGACCCATAATCTATTAAGACTAAACCATATCTAGACCTCTCATCCAACACATATATGGGACCTATGATATCTAACGCTAATTTGATCCAAGGTTTGTCCGGAACAGGAATGGCTTCAACTGGACTGGGAAAAGTCACCTGAGTTTTATCACTGGTGGCGCACGAGATGCAATCCCTTACAAAATGCTCTACAGAGCGGTCCAACCCAGGCCACCAAAATACCTCTCTAAGTCTCCTTTTCATCGCTCTCATACCAATATGACCTTCGTGGGCAATCTCCAAAATTTTACTCTGAAGAGAAAATAGAACAAATAATAAGTCTAGTCTCCTGAGTACACCACGCTCAAAATTAAATTCCGGAAAAACATGTTTGAAAAAATCAGTCTCCGCACGTTTGGATGCCCAACCTTTCCTCAACATAGAAATTATTTCTTGAAACACCACATCCTGATCAACTGCCAATTTCCACTCTTCCTCTGAGATACATGTAAAATCTGAATCCGCTAAGGAGGCTACAATACAAAATTCTTCCTCTTCTAACTCATTAGAGTGTTCTGTGGCTGAAGGGAGTCTAGACAGACAATCAACAAAAATTTTCTTCACCCCGGGAATATATCCTAATTGAAAATTGAAAATGAAATTCCGTCAGCCTATAATGCCACTTAGCTATACGTGGAGTAGCATTTCCAGCACCTTTGGTCGAAAACAGATTGACAAGAGGTTTGTGGTCCATTCGTAACGTGAAATCAGAACCCCATAAATATTGTCTGAAGTGATTAACACCCCACCAGCAAGCTAATGCTTCTCGCTCCACAACTGAATAAGGTGGCTCAGTACCCCTCAAAGTGCGTGAGGCGAAAGCTACAACCACTTATTTACCATCTCTTTTTGAAGTAATACCACACCTAGACCATATTGGCTGGCATCCGTGACAACAATAGAATGATCCTGTGTGTTGAAATGCTGTTAAGGAATGGCATTACTTAACTCCAATTTTATAGATTGAAATTCATTCTCAAGATCCTTTAACCACACAAAATGTTGATTTTTCTTCATGAGTAACCTTAACCTTAATCCATGTGTTTTACTGCTACAATTACGTATAAATCTGGCATAAAACTCTAACATACCAAAAAATTTGTGAAGTTGATCTTTGTTCTCAGGACTGGGAAAACACTTTATGGCAGAAACCAGATCCTGCTTGGGTTCTACCCCCTTTGCTGATAATTTGGAACACAAATAATTTATTTCTTGAACTGCAAATTTGCACTTCTCAGCTTTTAAAGTTGCACCCCGATCTGCCAAAATGGATAGAACAGTAGCTAGAGTTTTATCATGAGATTCCATGTCCTTATCATAAATTAGCATATCGTCCTGAAAACATTTAATATTAGGTACATTGGAAACAAAGACTCCATGACCCTCTGGAACACAGCTGATGCCGACGCTAACCCAAAGGGCATTCTCTTAAAGCGATAAGCACCGGAAGGAGTAACAAAGGAGGTAAAGTGACAACTGTCTTTTTTAAGAGTAATTTGGTGATACGCCGATGACATATCTAATGTGGTAAAAACTTTTGCATCCTCAAGAGAACTTAACATTTCAGTGATGTTCAGAAGGGGATGTCTGTCAACCCAAATTCTATCGTTAAGATCTCTCAAATCAATACACATTCTAAGTGTTCCATTCGGTTTTCTGGCTAAAACAACTGGAGAAAGCCATTCTGAGCTTTCAATAGGTTCAATTATCTTTTGCTTGCATAGAGAATCTAGCTCTAGGGATAATTCTCTTCTCATGGCTAAAGGAACTCTTCTGGATTTGTGTACCACTGGTTGAGCATCATGTTTAAGGATAATTTGATGGGAAAAACCTTTGATCTTACCCAGTGTGTCACAAAATACATTAGGAAAAGCCGATATCCAATCATGAGACTTTATGGTGCAAACAGGTATGACTTGATCTCTGAGAAGAACTTGTTCCTCACTATTAGGATCAAGAATTATACATACATTTTTCTGTTCTAACCAACCCAAAAGTGAAGACTTATCATCAGCAACATACACTGTCGCTGGGATAGAACGTTTTTTGGAAGTTAAGGTACAATCGAATTCACCCAAATCCTCAACTGGTTTACCACCATAAGCTACAGGTTTGATTAATGACTTCCTTGAGGAAATATCAGATGATTTTAATTTGAGCCACTCTTCAGGACCCATTAACATGAAAAAGGAACCTGAATCAGCCATCATAGCAATTTGCTTACCATGAATTTCCACCTGACTCTGAGGACGCTGAATGTTTGACAATTGTAGTTTTAAAATCTGTAAAGCATTTTCTTCAAAAGTGGAAGTAGATAGCATGTTTTGAGAATC
Source organism: Lissotriton helveticus (assembly GCF_964261635.1). Lineage (NCBI taxonomy): Eukaryota > Metazoa > Chordata > Amphibia > Caudata > Salamandridae > Lissotriton > Lissotriton helveticus. The sequence continues at coordinate 1,511,938,558 of NC_136061.1, read as the reverse complement.
AGTAACATGAATATTAGACAACATCATAATCTCATTTCCATCATCACTGTCTGAAGTAGAATTAGACTTGGATTTGGTTTCAATAGCCAGAATTTTCTGAGAGGAAGGCTTGGAATTTAACTTGGAACTAGTATACATTGGTTTGGATTTACAAACTTTCGAAAAATGGCCTTTCTTCTTGCACTTTGTGCAAAATGTGTCCATAGCAGGAAAAAAAGGAGCATTCCCTAAATGATTCCTGCTACCACATCTATAACATTCAAAGACTTTCCGTTGTTTATCATACTCAACTTCTTTTTTAACAACAGACTTGTCTACAGACAGAGTAGGTGTCCTAGTGTCTAAAGCCATTTGATCCATATACATAGCAGTTGATTCTATATTTTTTGCTGTTTCTAAGGCTTTATCTAAAGTAAGATCTTGTGTAATTAGCAACTTTTCTTGTATCTTTTTGCTATTGGTTTTTTCAACAATTTGATCTCTTAACATTTCATCATGAAAAGTCTTATACTCGCATGTAGCAGCTAAAACTCTTAAATCACTTACAAACGTTTCAATAGATTTGCCAGGTAACTGTTTTCTCATGTAAAATGTATGTCTTTCCATAATAATGTTACGCTTCTTTTTAAATCTAAGATCTAATACTTTTAAAGCTGAAGCGTATTCATCAATGGCGTCACCCTAACCCATTACGACAGAAGGAGGAAGATGTATTAAAACCTTCCTTACTTCAGTGCCCAAGGAATGACGTAATAACGCACATTTTTTCTTTTCTTTTGAGTAAAGACATCTGCTTCAATGGTTTCCAGGTAAGCCTCAAAACCCTCAAACCATAATTCCCACTCAAGAGGAGGATTTCTAGGTGTGGAGAGAAATGGAGGAGGTGGTAAAATGGATTTTTGCATACTAACCAATAGTTAAAATAAACTAAAAAGATCAAAAGTATCTTGAGAATAAACACAGTTCCTGTTGAAAGAAAATAGTTAATGCAAAAATACAATATAATATATATTATGTATTAAATTGCAATGAATGTCGAAATTGACAGTCTCAAATGATGTAATAAATAATGAAGTCTGTAGGAGTATTCTTTACATAGGCGTGTGCATCACCGAAATGCACTTGGAATCTCTAAAAATGTAATAAAATATAAAATATTACAGTTAATCCACTAAGTGAAAACAGAAATTGACAAAATCCTGAAGATGATTAACACTCCGATGATCAGACACACATTGTAGTGAAACTTGTCTTGTTCCATGAGAAATACAGTTACTTAGAAACAAACAAACAAAATCTAGACATCGAAATGCTGAAACGAGGCTTGAAACGCATACATTTCAGTTGTCAGGAAAATGACGATTCAATTGTGGCCTGAGACGTATGCTTGATGAATGCGGTTGCCTGGAGACAATAAACAAAGGCTTGAAGTAAGAGCGCTGACGGAGGAATCAGGATGCAACGCTGCGTTTACTTTTGAAAACAAATGCGATAGCCTTCACGCTTGACTGAAGAAAGGAATGCACGTGCTGTTTATTTTCAATGAAAAGCGCAAGTCCGTTCACGCGATTCTCTTAACGCTGAAAGCAGGCGTTGAAAGAAGTAAGTACTCGTGATTTACAAAATAAAGTGTTTGTCAGGTTAAAGTTATGAGCAAAAGATTGTCTGGGTTCCACATCAACGCGTCATTAATCTCCGCGCTTAACTGCATGCAAGTTGCAAATTGAAATTGACAAGAAAGTTTCCCTCGTGCTTCGTTGTGCTTGCTCGGGTTTCCTTCAATTAATAAAACATTCGTTTACGCACATGGTTGCACTTGAGGTGTTAATTTCAAAGAAAATAGTTAACTTCTATTGCGCTTGGAAGGATTAGCTCGAGCTTCGGCACACAGTTCATTTAAAGAGTTGAAAAGTCATAATTTCTTATATTTCAATATATTAAAACATGCTGTAAGCTTGCGCAGGAGATAGTGTTAATAGCGCAAATGGATTGATTAAAAATCCAAATGGAAACCATGACGTTGCTAACAGGATTCGAATTCAAATGAATTCCAGAGAAATAAATGCTGTCCAAAAGTTATAAAACCATATAAATGGTTCTGTGCCGGTCCAGAATTTGTCCAGTCATCACCAGTGAAAAGAAGATGAATAATCCAGTTGAGTGAAGGTGCTTTATTGAAGAAGAAGAAAAGATGTATGCAGCATAGTGACCGGCCAGAGCGACAGCAAGTTACAAATGCCTCCAACCATTCCACATGCCACCATTCCAAGATGGAATATGAATAATGGTGGCTTGTGCTATTCTCAAGAATATACAACATTAATTAAAGGTACATGAGACCCAACAGATGCGACCGGAATCATTAATCACCGGTAACTGAGATGAATTCAGACATTCCACCCATCACGTGTTTTGTATTCCTCTGCGGAGAATCATTGACACCAGTTACAACAGCACTAACGATCTCCATCCAAGTGCTGGTCCTGACCTGAGTCATCATCACACCAGTTTGCGTTCCTGATGTGGAAACGTCCTTCGTGTAGCTGTCTGGCAGGCCCCTTTTCCCCAAGGCTGTGTATCTGCAAGAGATGGATATTGATCAGAGGCCTTCATCATTGATCATGAAGACCTACATCTAACCAAATGCTTGTTTATGGAACTCTCTGCCACTAGGTCTCAGACAGGCGCAATACCTCCTTACGTTTAGGCGGAAATTAAAGACCTGGCTGTTTTAGCTGTAAACCCCGTTGATTGCTTTTCACAAGCAGAGTTTCTCTTTCTGTTAGTTGTTGCGTGGTCTTTGTTTTAGCGCCGGAACACTCCTGAGAGTAGTCGCGCGCTTTATAAGTGCCTTAAAACATAACATAACTGCTAGATTTGGGGGTCTCTAGTTGGCACAGGTAGGTACTTGTGACAAATAGGGACCCTTGTCTCTAGTCAGGATAAGGGGATTATACTCCTAAAATAACCCCTGCTCACCCCCTTGGTAGCTTGGCACGAGCAGACAGGCTTATCTCAGAGGCAGTGTGTAAAGCATTTGTGACCACATATAGTAACTCAGTGACAACACTACAAATGGACAACACACAAGGTTTTATATCAAAAATAAGTATACTTTATATAGAGTTATCACAAGACCATAAACAACAAAAATACACAATACTGATACTTTAAGATGGTAGATTTAGCTTAGTTTAGTTCAGTTCTTAAGATGCAACACTTTGCGTCAATGTACCTTAGGTTGTGTTGAGCTTATATGAGAAGCAATGTCGCAGCGAGGGTAATGCGGCAAAGTGCAAGTACAAAAAAATAAAGATGTGAAGATCTTCCAGATGCGGCACGCTTCTCCGGGGATGCGAGAAGTTCTCGGTTCGATGCGTGGGCTGCAGCCGCGACATCCTTATTCAGAGATGCAACGGCAACAGCTCCAACTGCAACACTCTTCTCCCACGATGCATGAAGCTCCCGCGCAATGTGACAACGACAGCGGTGTCATCTACAATGCGACAGAAGCAGCTCCAACGGCGGCGCGCTTCTCGGGAATGCAAGGCGCTTTTCTTTCATGCGGTGCAGTGCGACAGTTCCAGCGGCGACACCCTTCTTCGGAGTTGCGACGGCAGGCACAGCGACGGCGACACGCTCCGACCTCATTGCGGACTCTTCTCTTGATGCGGTGCAATGCGACAGCTACAGCGGTGACACCCTCCTTCGGAGTTGTGACGGCAGCTGCAGCGACATGCTTCCTCTTCGTTGCGAGACCCTTCTCTCGATGCGGTGCAATGCGACTGTTCCAGCGGCGTCACCCTCCTTCAGACTTGCGATAGCAGGCACAGCCACGGCGACACAGTACTTCTTCGATGAGTTGCGCCTACAGCTCCTTGCGACTAAGGGTGGGCGCAGTGCTCCGCTCCGTCCACGGAGTGTGTGTGGTGTTGCCTACTTCGCTATTCGCAAAGTAGGAGTAGTAGGCAACACTACACACACGCCATGGCGGAGCGAAGTGGCCTGCCACCCGCCTCCCTCCTGCCCTCTTCTAAATGCCCAATATAATGTTAAACATTGTAAAACTAATTAAAAAGGACTTACCTGACATGCTGGGTCCCTGAGATGCGGTGTATGCGCGGGCGCCCGCGCATGTGCATTTGTCTGGAAGAAGTCGGCGCGACACCAGGAAGAGGGAGCCCCGGGACGCCACATCTCAGGTAAGTCCTTTTTAATTAGTTTAACAATGTTTAACATTATATTGGGCATTTAGAAGAGCGCGGGAGGGAGGCGGGCGGCGCGTGGTGGGGCTATGCGAAGTGTGTGGGTGGGTGTAGATTCCCCCCCACTTTGTGGTGCTTCACGTAGCCCCACTACGCACACTACGCCCACCCGTACTTGCAACATGCAGTTCCTAAGAAGGCACAAAACAGCAGCAGGCACTTCCAAAAGAACTCTGGGGAGCTGGGGTTTGAAATCTGTTGTCCCTGAGACTTCAGCAGGAGGCAAGCTCTTTTCCAAGCCCTTGGTGATCCTTCACAAGTTGAAAGCAAAGTACACAAAGTTCCTTTCTCCTTCCTTTGATAGTAAGGCAACCACTGCAGGGCAAACCCCCAAGCAGCACTTCAGCTTGGGAATAGTATCTCCTCAGTTTCTTCAGGTTTCTCTCCTCAGTAAAGATTTTATCTTGTAGTCCAAAGTGATCTAATTTCATGGGACCAGGGCCCAATATTTATACCCCCAAATCCTTTGTTCTCTGAAGGGAGAGGGGCCTTTGCCCAGTCCTAACCAGTTCTGAAGCACTCTGTTTACCATACTTCTCCTTACCTTTCACAGTGCAGGGCAGAAACATCAGACGCCTGTTAGAACTGGCTATTTCTGGTAGGCTAAGGCTGACGCCAAAGCCAGGCAGAAACCACCATTCTAGTCAGGGCAAGGGAGTCACAAGCCAAGATAACCCCTGCTCACCCCCTTGATAGCTTGGCACGAGCAGTAAGGCTAAACTCGGAGGCAATGTGTAAAGCATTTGCGCCAGCACACAACAGCAACAACATCCTAGGCACATCACAAAAGGAACTCCACACAAGATTATATGAAAATAACTTCTGTATTGTCAAAACACATCAGATAGAAATCACACATGTACATTGTGCCAACTGGCACGGGCAATATTCACAAGGGATTATGTACAGGACAGGGCCATATGGGCCACTGTCAGAATCAGCACTTTCCTGGCAGCAGATGCAGCCTTTCATCCACGGCTGACTCAGACAACCTCCTGGGGGCTCTGCAGCCCCTGTCACCCTCAAACCAGACAGTCAATCCACAAGCAGGCCAAGGCTCACTCCTGGAGCCAGGCTCCAGCCAATCACACGCCAGGCACAGATTACACAAATATGCCAACTTCTAAAAGTGGCACTTCTACACTAGACACAATCATGCCGCATATACCATTGCGCAGCATTCAATCACACAAGTTCACACATACCAAACTCGACCCTGCACTCCCCACACATCAGGAAATACCATGGGCATACATATTCCCCATTCATTCCTATGGGAGGGCAAGTCACTCTCACCACACACACAGAGAGCTCACGCACTTTACCCAGTACCACAGTGAAAAAGTGCGCAGAGGCCTAAAATCACCAACACCAGGTCACAGAAACAGGCTAGGAAAAAGCAAAAAGTTTCGGGGTGAAACTGCCAAAAGGGCCAGGTCCAATAACACCCCACTGGAGGTTCAGCCAGCATTGTGGAAGGCAAGTACAGTCCTGGAGCACTTTGTTTACAGGACTCCTTCTCTTCTTTCAGTGTGCAGGGCATAGACATCAGCCGCTCCCCAGGAGGTGGAGCCAGCATTATGGAAGGCAGGCACAGCCCTATTCAAGGTTCAGGTGCAACTCCTCCCTCCCATCTAGATGCAGATCTCTCTATTCACCACTGGGCTGACTCATCCTGTCTTTTGGAATCCCCAGCCCTGTCACTCACAAAACCAGACAAAGGAATACACAACCTAGCAGAGGCAGGCTTGAAAGGTTAGACAAGCAAATACCTACTTTCTAAAAGTGGTATTTGCAAACCCAGAATGTTAAACCAACTTCACTAAAATATGTATTTTACCATTATGAGTTCAGGCATACTAAACTCCAATTTCTACCATGTTCTCTGAGACTGTTAGGATTATAAACATGTGATAATCTAACAGCCCATTCTGGCCTATGGAGAACCGGTAGCTTTGCAATAGTGAAAAATGAAAATGGCTGTAATTCACTATTAGGACATGCCACACACACCAGGGCTCGTCCTACCTTATACTTACAATGCACTCTGCCCTTGGGCCTACAATAGGGGTAACTGATATGAAGAAAAGGGAAGGGTTAGGGACTGGCAAGTGGGTGCACTTGCCGAGTTAGCATGACAGAACCAGACTGCACGAAGGCTCTGCAATGGAAGAGCTTAGACACATTTTACAAGGCTAATTCTGTGGGTGGCATGACCAGTGCTGCAAGACCAACTGCAGCATTTAGATTTACATGCCCTGGGCACACTCAGTGCACTGTACTAGGGTCTGACAAGTAAACCAAATTGCCAAACATGGAACCACTGATTAATACATCAATTTACAATAGGGAGCACTTGCACTGTGGCACTGGATAGCAGTGGCACCGTGCCCAAAGCATCTAACATCAGCAAAAATACATGAGGCAACAACAAAAATGGAAGTGAGACCCACGCCAATGGTGCCAGGTCTAACAATAACATAACATGCTATCAGGGTACAGGCGTTGAAGAGGCTGTCCATTGCGACACCAGCACCCCAGCCTGAAACTGAAAGCTGATCCAGGTCTTGTTGTTTGCAGTTGTGCCCTCAGCACAGTCGTCGGGGTAATATAATAACCTGGTAGAAGATTTGTATTTTGAGAATCTTTGGTACAGGGCTTTAGGATAGGTTAAATAGTGTTTTGAACACTGTAATAAAAAAATTTGTAACTTTGTCAATATACCATTGTGGGAAACCTTAATTGGAATACAGGAGGTCTTATCTGGGTATGATAAGCCAGTTCTTTGCGAGGACTTTGAAATAAATACATACATAAATAAATCCTACTATCCATATACAGACACAAGAGAGACTTTGGGTCAGTCCTCTTCACTATGTTCAAATGTCATTCCTGTTCTGCAGTGGTTAACTCATGTGTGCCTTTCAATCAATCAATCAATCAATCATGCCATTTGTATAGCGCACTACTCACCCGGGAGGGTCTCAAGGCACTTGGGGGAGGGGTATGCTACTGCTCGAACAGCCAGGTCTTGAGTTGTTTCCTGAAGGCGAGATGGTCCTGGGTCAGCCAAAGGTGGATGGGGAGGGAGTTCCAAGTCTTGGCAGCCAGGTAAGAGAAGGCTCTTCCTCCGGCGGTGGCTCTTCGGATGCGTGGTATGGCTGCGCGGGCGAGGCTGGTGGACCGTAGCTGGCGGGTGGGCGTGTAGAAGGTCAGGCGGTCGTTGAGGTACTTGGGGCCCAGGTCGTGGAGAGACTTGTGTGCGTGGATGAGGAGCCGGAACGTGATCCTCTTGTCAACGGGGAGCCAGTGCAGGTTCCTCAGGTGGCTGGAGATGTGGCTGCGTCGGGGGACATCCAGGATGCGTCGGGCGGAGGCGTTCTGGATGCGCTGAAGTCTTTTCTGCAGCTTGGCTGTGGTTCCGGCGTAGAGGGCGTTTCCGTAGTCCAGTCGGCTGGTGACGAGTGCCTGGATGACAGTCTTCCTGGTCTCGGTCGGGATCCAGCAGAAGATCTTGCGAAGCATACGCAGGGTGTTGAAGCACGATGAGGAGACGGCGTTGACTTGTCTGGTCATAGAGAGGGAGGGGTCCAGGATGAAGCCCAGGTTGCGTGCGTGGGTGGTCGGTTGGCTTGGGTGCGGTGCCCAGGGCTGGGGGCCACCAGGAGTCGTCCCAGGCGGAGGGCGAAGATCCCAGGATGAGGACTTCCGTCTTGTCCGAGTTCAGTTTCAGGTGGCTGTCCTTCATCCACTCGGCGACGTCTTTCATCCCTTCGTGTAGGCAGGTTCTGGCGGTGTCGGGGTCTCTGGTGAGGGAGAGGATCAGCTGGGTGTCATCGGCGTAAGAGATGATGTTGAGGTTGTGCCTGCGTGCGATGGCTGCGAGAGGTTTCATGTAGATGTTGAAGAGGGTGGGGCTGAGTGAAGATCCTTGTGGGACGCCGCAGATGACTTCGGTGGCCTCGGAGCGAAACGGGGGGAGGCGGACTCTTTGTGTTCTTCCGGCGAGGAATGAGATGATCCACTCCAGTGCCTTCTCTTGGATACCGATGTTGCTGAGGCGTTGGACTAGGGTGCGGTGGCAGACCGTGTCGAACGCAGCGGAGAGGTCCAGGAGGATGAGGGCCACTGTTTCCCCCGTGTCGAGCAGGGTCCGGATGTCGTCGGTGGCTGCGATGAGGGCGGTCTCGGTGCTGTGGTTGGCTCTGAAGCCGGAGTGCGAGGGGTCGAGGGATCCGTTCATCTCGAGGAAGGCGGTCAGCTGTCTGTTGACGATCTTCTCGATGACTTTAGCAGGAAAAGAGAGGAGCGAGATGGGGCGAAAGTTTTTGAGATCGGTGGGGTCCGCTGTAGGTTTCTTCAGGAGGGCGCTGATGTCGGCGTGCTTCCAGCTCTCCGGGAAGGTGGCGGTGTTGAAGGAGGCGTTGATGATGTTCCGGAGTTGGGGTGCGATGGTGGAGTCGGCCTTGTTGAAGACGTGGTGTGGGCAGGGGTCGGTCGGTGATCCGGAGTGGATGGTGTTCATCGTGCGGGCTGTGTCTTCGGTGGTCACCGTGGTCAAGGTGCGAAGGGTGGCGGTGGGGGGCGTTGGTTCAACGGTTGGGTGCGTGGGTGGGGCGCCGAAGCTGTAGTGGATGTCGGCGATCTTGCGGTGGAAGAACGAGGCGAGGGAGTCGCAGAGGTCTTGTGACGGAGTGATGTCGTTGGTGCCAGTGCTGGGGTTGGAGAACACCTTGGATATTGTCCTGTGAGCAATGGCAATTTGCCTCATCGCGTGCACATTCTCCTGAAGGAGAGTTTGCCAGTTCCTTGGGTGGTGGGCCAGCCACTTTGTTTTCCCTTGTTTTCCATTGTATAGTAACCCTTTGATTTATTTCCTTTTTCTATACCATAGACGCTTTTTAAAGTGGCCTGCAGCTACACAAACAGTACTATCGGGTATCTCACTTTACTTTTATTCTTTTAATTTATCTTGCATATCCTTGCTGCGTTTCTTTGAAAATATGGCAAATATGAATACAAATATAAGTGGAAGAGTGCATTTATGAGTACCCCAAAAGGTAGTGGTACAACACGGAGGGTGGTAGTGCGTCAGTAAGGGGTAGTAGTGTGGATTGATGGTGTGGTGCTGGCAGTTGTACAAAGTGGAGGATGGTAGTGTGTCAGTAAGGGGTAGTAGTGTGGATTGATAATGCGGTGCTGGCAGTGGTACAACGCAGAGGGTGGTAATGTGTCACTAAGGGGTAGTATTAAGGATTGATGGTGCAGGGCTGGCAGTGATATAACGCAGAGGATGGTAGTGTACCAGTAAGGGGTAGTAGTGTGGATTGATGATGCAGTGCTGGCAGTGGTACAACGAAGAGGGTGGTTATGTGTCACTAAGGGGTAGTAGTAGTAGTAGGGATTGATGGTGTGGTGCTGACAGTAGTACAACGCAAAGGGTGGTAGTGCGTCAGTAAGGGGTAGTAGTGTGGATTGATGAAGTGGTGCTGGCAATGGTACAATGCAGAGGGTGGTAGTGCGTCAGTATGGGGTAGTAGTAAGGATTGATGGTGCGGTGCTGGCAGTGGTACAATGCAGAGGTGGGTAGTGCATCAGTAAGGGGTAGTAGTGTGAATTGATGGTGCGGTGCTGGCAGTGGGACAATGCGGAGGGTAGTAGTGCGTCATTCAGAGGTAGTAGTGTGTATTGATGGTGTGGTGCTGGCAGTGGTACAACGCAGAGGGTGGTAGTGCATCAGTAAGTGGTAGTAGTGTGAATTGATGGTGCGGTGCAGGCAGTGGTACAATGTGGAGGATGGTAGTGCGCCAGTAAGGGGTAGTAGTGTGGATGGATGGTGCGGTGCTGGTAGTGGTGCAACGCAGAGGGTGGTAACGTGTCACTAAGGGGTAGTAGTAAGGATTGATGGTGCGGTGATGGCAGTGGTACAACGCGGAAGGTGGTAGTGAATCAGTAAGGAGTAGTAGTGTGAATTGATAGTGCGGTGCAGCAGTGGTAATGTGATGCTGATGGTGGTATTGGCCTTTGCTGATATTAGCGTGATGCTGAGGGTGGTAATGAGATTCTGCAAGTGCTACTGTAGTTTTGGTTGCCAGTACTGACGGTAACGTTGGAAAGATACTTCATGATAAATAGGCGAACAAGAAGCCTGATGTAAAGCGAAGATCACATGTTGCTGCAGGCCCAGGGTAAGCAGCTTTCTCAGCTGTGGTTCTCTTTGCATTCAGATACTTCCAGTCCCTCATTTATAATGGAAACGGCATAATCAAAAGTACCGCATGCAAATATATTTGAGACTTTGCTCTCCCTTTAAATACGAGTTGGAACATTGACATTTTGAAGCTCAGGTGACACTTGAAAAGGAGAAGAAGAGCCACACAGCAGCCTGGTGGAAATACTGCTTCCAGCTCATCACAAATGAGTCACATGAAAGCAATGCCTGCCTATTCCTGCCTGTGATGGAGTCATGAGGGGTAAGGTACCCTGAAACTGGCATTAGAACTGTACACCAAAGAAAGACCAAATGTGCTTCAATCATAGCAGGGTCTTTCAAGGGCTCTTCAATCGGACCTACTCTGTGAAAGCTCTTCCTAGTTTAACCTGATAACGAAGAGCAGCCTTTAAATCTACTTCAACCCCGAAAGAACAGATGCAGCTGCCTAGCAGGGCTTCTCAATTTGCCAATCTCTCCCCACACTCAGAATTTTTCAAATGAAGCACGTAAAAAATGGAAAAAAGCTGCAAGGCTGACTGAGCTGTGTGTGCACTGTCCCGTGCTGAATAGCAGCACTAAAATCTCATCGCAGACATGATTAAAAGTGTAACCCCCACAGAGAATAGTGTCAGGGAAAGTGCACACTTTCTTACTGCAGACTGTTCGATGGGGCACTTCATGTGTGGCCTAAAGGCCAGAGCAGTTGACTTTGGAACTGGGGAAGGAAGCTCGAGTCCTGGAGGCGGCTCAACATCCTGTGATTCTGGGCAACAAATCACCTAATACTTCCGAGCCTAGAACATAAATCCGACCTTGTTACAGCTAAAATGCTGAACAGATGATAGGGGTATCATGTGAGCACACACAGACATGGCTACAGAGACACACACACACAACTTCAGTAAAAATGTTATGGCTTCTGTCACAGTCAGCAGTCCTAGATTATTGCTGTGTATCCCTATTCTAGCAACCAAGGGGCCCATTTTACTGCTTGCTTTAGCGCCTTTGGCCTCCTTGTGTAGAGAAACAAGGAGGCCAAAGGCGCTAAAGCAAGCCAGTTGCCGGCTCATCGTAATAATATACACTTGAAGATAGGTAGGCCAAAGCCCAATGGATTGGGCCACCTGTAGTATTCCATGTTAGAGTATTCCATGTTAGAGTTGTAGAGTAACATTCTGTGTTAGAATTGTTATCATACATTTCCACTGTAACATTCTATGTGGTGAGGAAATTGACTTTCAACTGGGCTTCTGCTGAAGGTGGTTGTTCAAGCTGTCTACTACAATAAATCAAGCTATCTACTACAATAAACCTACCAACTTCTACCTGAACTCCTTGTAGCTCATTACTACATAAATTTGGCGACGATCGGATCTACAATTAATCATCAAAGATCTGCAATCAATTTTTAAGAAAAGAACCCGCTTTTTCAAGGATTCAATTTGGTGAAGTTAAAGGTTACTGACAGCGTTCGCCTTCACAGCTTAAAGAAAATTAAGGTATTTTCCTTCCTATGTGTACAAAGATTGCACCAGCGGCTGTTTGTCTCTTTCCTGTGCTTTGATTGCACCAGCGGGAGTTGAGTTTCATCCTTGTTTATTTATTTATTTTTCCCTTGTTTGAAATTGGAGGCGTGTTCCTGATTTCCTTTCCCAAACTGACTAGCGCTGTGATATTTTTTTTTCCCTTCTAACGCGATCGTTTTCTACAAACGTATTCTATTTTTGTGCCTTTCTCCCAACTTTTAATAACTGTTCAGTCCTACTTGCATCATTTAAAAACTTACCGAGCGAGCGCTGCAGCCCGTGCCTCATCAACGTTGTCTGTGTGTAGATTCCACACACACGTCACTTGTCTACCGTCATCACGCATGCATTACGCTCTTGCGTGTGCGTTCCAGCGGCCATTTTGTTTTCCCTTCGTATCCATGGAAATGACCACGATCGTTTTCCACTAACAATCACGATCGTTTCTCAGTGAGTTGCCTCATATATGCACCTCGTTTTGCTACAATCGTCTACATCCCTCACGGTACTAACTTGACTTTGCCTAATATACAACTTTTACCTCATCGTTTTTTTTGTTTGTTTTTTTCAAAAAAAAAAAGCTAGAAGAAAGAAGACTTGGAATTCCTTTTGTAACTACTGCTGTACTGACAACGGTGACTACTTTTATTATTTTGGGTATTTGTTCCTTGTTATATACTGTTCAAATATTTCTCATTTATGAGAAATTATATGTGTAGCTAATTTACAATGTCAAACAATATTGTTTCCCCTGCACATTTTTTACCCACAGCAGGAGATCCAAAGGTAGAATGGGATCTTTGGTACCCCACATTTTTAGCTTATGTAGATGTCGTTGAGGAGGATGGTTGTTCTCCAAAAAGAAAGTTAGCATTACTAAAGAACTGTTTAGGTGGTGCAGGACTCAAAGAATTACAAAGTTTACCTCCTATAGAAAATACAAGTGGTGGGGATGTAAACGTTTTTGAAATTGTCATAAAGCAACTAAGTGCTAGGTTTGGGAGAAAAATTAATATTGTAATGGAAAGGTTTAAATTCTATTCCAGAGCACAAAAAGACGATGAGTCTATCGAAAATTACGTAGCCTCCTTGCGCACCTTGGCTGGGTCTTGTGCTTTTGAAACCATTAATTTTGAACAAGTCTTGAGGGACCAAATTATGATGCGCACTAAAAGTAAAAAAATCCAAGAACGCCTTTGGATGGGTACTGATTCTTCCCTTAGTGCTGTGTTAAACATTGCCAAAGGCATTGAACAGTCCGAATTATTTGTGAATGAAATCAGAAGTCAAGATGCTAAATCTAAGGTAGTCATTCCTGAAGTCTCATTAGTTAAAAATTTCAATAATTTTAAGAAGACTTCTTTTCCTCCAAGAAAGGATTTCTCTGGAAGAGAAAGTAAATTTCCTGTGAAAAAATCTCAGGTTATCTGTTACAGGTGTGGTGCTAATGATCACGTAGGTAACTACAGAGGTTGTCCTGCCTGGAGCAAGATTTGCATAAAATGTAAAAGATCTGGTCACTTTAGCAAAATGTGTAAATCTTCCCAAAGAGTACATTTTTTGTCTTACGAAGAATATGATGATACTGAACAACCTTCTGAGATTAACACATTGTTATGTGTGGGCGATTCAAAATGTAAAGGATTTCCTACTGATATCATCAATATCAATGGTAAGGAGATCTCCATGTTAATTGATTCCTGCGCCTGGTACACTATAATCGGCAAAAATGTTTTTAACCGATACTGGCACTCGACCAAACTTTTACCACCAGATGTACATCCTGGTGGGTATACGGGTAAGAAAATTGATATAGAGGGTTACATGTGGGCAGATATCAAATTTAAAGATAGAACCACTAAAGGGAAGGTCTATGTCTCTTCCAAAGGAGCATCCATTTTGTGTTGGCCTCATCAACACGATCTTGGTATTAAGCTTGATCCCAATGCTTCTCCTCCTGTATACGTAGTCCCTCCTGAAAATGATTTCATTTCCCAATTAAATAACAAATTTTCATCCATTTTCTCAGATAACTTGGGAACTTTTGTGAACTTTAAACACCGCATCATCCTCAAAGATTCAGCTATACCCATCCGACATAAAGTAAGAAATGTTCCTTTGGCATATCGCGAAAAATTAAAAGGAATTTTATCGGATTTGGTTGATAAGAAAATCATTGAGCCAGTTGAATCTTCCCCATGGGTTTCGCCAGTGGTTTTGTCGCTTAAGAGCAATGGCGAACTTCGTCTATGTGTTGACCTTCGTAGTTTAAACAAGGAGATTTGGATCGATAGACATCCATTACCCCATATCCATGAACTCATTTCTTCTCTGTCAGGTGCATCAGTATTTTCTACTCTAGATTTAACTAGTGCATACCATCAGGTTTTGTTGCATGAAGAGTCAAAGTTCTTAACGACCTTCATCACTCCGGAAGGCATGTTTCAATACCGCCGCATGCCTTTCGGTTTAGCCAGTGCGGCCTCTGTGTTCCAAAGGCTTATGAAAACTGTCTTAGAGGGTTGTTTGGGTGCCATCGCATTTCAGGATGATATCCTTATTTATGGAAAGGATTATGAGGAGCACGATGTTAATCTAGAGAAAGTTCTAAAGTCCGTCCAGGAAAAAGGTTTAACGTTGAAATTGTCCAAATGTAAATTCAGACAAAGCAAAGTAGAATATCTGGGTCATGAGATTTCCTCTGAAGGTATTAAACCTAAGTTTAATCACATACAAAGCATTTTGAAAGCACCGGCACCGTCAACCAAGGAACAGTTAGTTTCCTTTTTAGGTCTGACTGAATTTTATAGCAAGTTTGTTCAGAACTACGCCTCTAAAGTACACTCTTTAAGATCTCTGTTAAAGAAAGATGTTAAATTCATTTGGTGTAATGACCAGCAATCTGCTTTTGACGTTATGAAACAAGAAATAGCAAATGCTCCTTTTCTCAGACCATTTGACCTGGGTAAAGAATGCATAGTATGTGTGGATGCAAGCAATACTGGTTTGGGTGCTGTGTTAATCCAGAAGGGTAATGGGGATGAACATGTAGTTTCTTATGCTTCCAGGACATTGCGTGGCGCTGAATATAACTACTCCACCATAGAGAAAGAGCTTCTAGCATGTACTTGGGCTTGTGAGCATTTTAGGCAGTTCATTTGGGGGACCAGGTTCCGCTTAAGAACCGACCACAAACCTTTGATAAATATGTTAGCAGCTGGTGGTGGCAGAACTTTAACTGCACGTTTGGCCCGCCTAGCTGCGAAATTGCAAGAGTTTCAGTGTATTGTGGAATATATTCCTGGTCGCTTAAATGTACATGCCGACTGCATGTCCAGGTTACCGTTAGTTAATTCTATTTGTCCCGACCTATCTGACTCTGATGTAGTTTTTAACATTGATGATGTCAATGAATGTAATAGTAATGGTCTATCTACTGGCATATCTGAGATTGCTTGGAGAGAAGCAATGTGTAATGATACTTGTTTATCTGGCGTTGTGGATTATTTACAACATGGTTGGCCCCAAGAAAGGTATCTGTCTGGTGATGTTCTTTCTTTCTTCAAAGTTAAGGATGAACTTATGTTTAACCAAGGTTTTCTGATTCGTAGTGACAAGATTGTCCCTCCTTTTACCTTGAGAGAAAAGATTGTCTCTATGGCACATGAAGGCCATATGGGTATGTCCAGCACCAAAAGACGTATCCGTGAATTTTACTGGTGGCCCGGGATTGATAGAATGGTTGATAAGTGGGTAAGTTCTTGTCCTCCTTGTGCCAAAAGTGACAAAACTGTGAAACCCCTATCCACAGACATTTCTCCCATCGAGTTTGTCACCTGTCCCTGGAAAAAACTAGGTATTGACATCGTTGGACCTCTATTTTTGTCTCCGAATAAAGAGGTTTTTGCTTTAGTCTTAATCGACTACTTTTCTAAATGGCCTGAGCTCAAGATTGTGGACAAAATTGGTGCTACACAGGTTGTTCAGTTTCTGGACGAAGTCTTTTGTAGGGAAGGGATTCCAGCTGAAATTGTATCCGATAATGGTCCACAATTTGTCAGCAAAGAGTTTGGGTCTTTTCTTGAAAGGTGTGGCATTGCCCACAAAAGGGTGTCCAATTACAATCCCCAGGCCAATGGTCAAACGGAACGCTTCAACAGGGTCATCAAGGAGTCCATCCAATTAGCCGTTAGAAGCAACCTGGATTGGAGGAAAACCCTGTGTGCTACATTATTGTCCTATCGAACCTCCCCTAACTCAGTTACAGGTTTGTCTCCTTTTGAGATGCTTAGAGGTAGGAAACCTGGTTCAAAACTCCTCCCTTGGTGGATGAAAATTAAATTCCCAGTTGAATCTTCCTTTGACTGTGATGTAGTTAGGGATAGAGTTGTGAAATACCAAAAGAAAATGAAAAACAATTCCATGTCTTTAAGCAATTGCAGTAGGATGATCAGCATTGGTGATTTTGTACGTGTCAAATTTGGAAAGTCTGTTGGGAACAAGTGGAACAAATGGTCTGATCCTTGCAAAGTTATTGAAATTTTCTCAAAAGCTGTTCGTGTTGAAGGGGGTAAAGTATGGAATTTCAGAAGAGTTTCTCTGTGTAAAAACCCGAATCTGTTATCTCCCCTTCCTTCCCACAATTCCTATCTGGATAACATACCTAAGCACCCCATTACTGAGGATCATGTACCTTACTCTGCTATGGTTGACACTTTCATGCAGGAGAGTCAAGATTCAAATGTTCCTGTTCCTGTGGTTGGTATTTCTCCTCAGAATGTTTCTCCTTCACTTGTTAATGAAAGTAACGTTGACAATTCCAGTTTCCAAGAGAATGTTCCCATGTCTCAAAGTCCTGCTTCTCAAGACAATGTTGTTCCTAACTTTATTCCAAGGAAGAGTTCTCGAGTTAAGCAGATTCCTGTGAAGTTACATGATTATTTTTGTTGACCTTCTCCTTATTTTTTTTGCTCCTCTCTTTTTAATTTTTTATTTTTACTTTGTTTTTTCTTAACTTCTTTCCCTCATTTTGTCTTAGTTTTTTTTTGTTTTCAAGGGGGGAAGGTGTGTAGTATTCCATGTTAGAGTATTCCATGTTAGAGTTGTAGAGTAACATTCTGTGTTAGAATTGTTATCATACATTTCCACTGTAACATTCTATGTGGTGAGGAAATTGACTTTCAACTGGGCTTCTGCTGAAGGTGGTTGTTCAAGCTGTCTACTACAATAAACCTACCAACTTCTACCTGAACTCCTTGTAGCTCATTACTACACCACCACCTTTCCAAAAGTAAATTACTGGCATTTTGATGCTGTTTTAAGAGCATGCAAAGGTCCATACATGGCACTAAGCAGGATTTTTTTATTGAAAAACTTAAAGCAGATAGACACAGTGACTACTAACAGTCACAGCATTCACACATCATGACGAATCGCAGCATTTTGCCTCATATAGTACAAAAATGACATTGCTTCCAGAACATAGCTGCATTGCCAGCCCAATGTCCACATCACGTTTCCCGCTCCCGGCAGCGCAGTAAACTTCAGTAACAGTACCTTACATGACAAAACAATGCAAAATTGACGCAAGGCCTCATAAATAAGGCCCCATATCTTTAGACCACTCAGTTACAGTAGGTACAGGTCCCCGCACCCCTCGCATAGCAATTCTTCTTTAGGCAAGCAACAATCCATACCTACAAGTTTACACATTTATTTCGGCAACTTTCCAGTATAGCCCAGCAGTGCAAAAAGAGGGTCTAATGCGACCTTCAAGCCTGTGATTTTAGTTAATGTTTGGAAGAACTGCTCCTAGAACTTTGGTATCACCGGGCACATCCAGGCTATATGTAGAAACCCTGCCTGGTCAGCCCCACATCTCTCACAGGCTGTGGGGTCCATAAACCATACCGGTACAAACATGCTGGCGTATAGTAGACTCTATTAAGATATTTAAAATGGATCAGGCGATGTCTGCCATCAGCCGCAGCTCGCACAGGTAAATGCTGTGGGCGGTAAGGCGGGGCAGGGTGTGGGGTAGTGGAATCGAACATACGGCGGCAATGTAAAAATGAGCAAAATAAATAAATAAAAGCACTTACCTTGCGCTCGCCACATCGCAGACTTCAGCGATGCGGAGAGCGCAATGTAAGTGCTTTTATTTATTTATTTTGTTTGTTTTTACATTGCCGTCTTATGTCCGATTCCACTACCCCCCACCCTGCCCCGCCCCTGACTCACCGCTCCACAGTATTGACTTGTGCGAGCCACAGCTGTCTGCCATTCAGAGACACTTGCTGCATAGCCTCGCAAAAGTATTGCCAAACAGTGTACTTGAGTGCTACCCCCAGATCTGTTTCCATTCCAGTCTAGCTTTAATATAGTGATTTCTTATATAATCCTGCATTACATCATATATAATCGAAACGGTCCTTCTGGGGGTCCTGCAGTGCAACAGGTGAGAGAGAGCTCCCAGCTCAGGCGACTCAAACATATCATCTCCCAACAGTTTGCGCAGCGCATGTCTCACTCTATAAAATTGGAAGCTAGTCAGAGGAGTATAATTGCGGCTTTCAACATCAAACTCAGTACAGCCCCGGGCCCTGCACTCAGAGAAAAAAGTCCCCTATCTTGGTGACCTCTACCATCTCAAGGGCCTGCACCACCCCATTCTCTCCACTTATCAGCAGCCAGTGGCACCAGGGAGAGGCGGATCCACCATCTATTATTCCTCTAATCTGCTGATTGCTCTGCCATATTTTTTGCTAATCACCAGGGCTGAATCCGTATACACACGTATGCCCAAGGAGTGAATCGAATCTGAGGACCACTGTAGGGGATAATCCAAGTCAACCGGAGCCATGGTAAGGGATAGAGGGGAAATTGTTGATTTAGCCCATTTGATTTTAAGTCCGGACATTCCACCGGATCGCTCGACCTCATCCAGGATCGGGGTCAGGTTGGTCTCCGGATCTATGACATATAGTAGTATATCATCTGCATATGCCGATATATTGAGGTTATATTCAGGAAATCGAATCCCCCTATGCCTGTGGTATTCCCTTAACGCACAAGCTAGGGGTTCCGCTATTAAGGCGTATATCAAAGGGGACAGCGGGCAACCTTGTTGTGTGCCTCTCGATATTCTAATAGGGGATGTGACCATGTCACCAATTCGTATCCGAGCAGCAGGGGATTTGTAGAGCACCCCTGTCAGCCCGAGGAAGATTTCCCCTACCCCCATGCGCCTAAGTACTGCATGCATAAAATTTCACTCCACGGAATCAAAGGCCTTTTCTACATTCAGAAACACCGCTGCCGCCCTAACCTCAGGCCTAATGTGTTGTATGGCGCCAAAGACCATTCTACAATTGTATGACAAGTTGCACTCTGGGACAAAACCCGACTGCTCGGGCCAACAAATAGCGGTACCAAGGGGGTAATCCAGTTATCCAATATCTTCACCAATAGCTTAGTGTCCACATTAAGAAGCGACAAGGGCCAAAAGGATGAGCATTCATCCGGGGGTTTGTCAGGTTTTAATATAGTGACAATAAGAGCTTCTCTCATTGAGGGTGGCATCATCCCCTCCTCGCCCATTTCCTCAAATAGCGTGATCAAATGGGGATCAGAAGGTTCTTGAATTCTTTATAAAATACTACTGGGAGGTCATCCAGTCCAGGTGCGCCTCCCACCCGCATTGAGTTTAATGCAACAAGGACATTGTTAAAATCCAACAGCTTCATTAGGTGCTGCCTCTGTTCATTTAACAGCCAGGGCATCTGTATATGTTCTAAATATTCTGTGATTGCTGCCTCATCTGAGCTCATTCTCGTACAATATAGTTCTGAATAATAAGGGCTAAATCTTCCTGCAATATCTGTAGGGTCTGTCAGCAGCTCTCCCTCAGCAGTCCTTACTTCTGTCACCCCTCTGTCCTCCCTTTTATCATGCAGCAAGGTAGCCAACACTATGCCCAGTCGCTCTCCCTCTCCATACGTCCTTGCTACTGCATACATCCCTAAATGATTTATTTTGCTGTCTGCGACATTGTGATACTCTGCAAGGGTGTCCTTCAAGTTAACGGCTGCCCTATGATTGCCATCTTCCAAGACTACCTTTTCTAAGTCTGCTAGTTGCCTCTCCAGGTCTACCAAACTTTTTCGGATAGAGCAGAGGACTCCAAAATGCTTGGACATTTGGACATTGGAGTGGGAGCACAGCGGACACACGCAGCGCGTGCTGGTCGCGCGTCGAAGGCGCGCCAAAGGCAAGTCCGTCTGCGCCCGTCCGCTCCTGTACGTCGCCTCTCACCAGGACCCCTGGCTGGAAGCAGAGCGGACTGTACTCATATGGCAGGCATAACATTTTGGCTATTAATTCAGGGTCTACTCTTTGTAAGGTAGCTCCTTTTAACTTAGGGGCAGAATCTACCAGTTGCCCAGCCTGTAGTTATGTTTAACCAGCCCTGCCACCCCTATCGTGCGTATTGGGTTGCCAGCCCCTGGCCCGGCTGAAAATAATGCAGCTTAATGTGAGGTCATTAGCTAAACACTATTTGGAAATTTACGAACTTATCACAGAGGAAGTTCCGATTTGTTCTTTCTGTGTGAGACGTGGTTAAGCGAGGACATGGTAGCCGATCCTAATTTAGCATTACCCTCTGGAATTTCCATATGCACGATCAATAGGGAATCCAGAGGGGGAGGTATTACAGTTATCTCCATATCTTGTTACTCGTGTCTGTTCTCTAAGGAACTTATCGAAGGCTGCGAATGTGCCCATTTTAGAATCTCCGTGAGTCCTCACTTAACACTTTCAGGACTCTTGGTATATCGGCCTCCGGGGCCGGTCGCCAAGTTTAAAGGCGCTCTTTTGGAAACAGCTCACTTGCCATGGGTCCGGCTAATTTTAGTATTTTTGGGGATTTTAATTTGCATTTTGATTCAACTCATGACAGTGAAATCTGCAGTTTACTTGCAGACTTGGCTGCTTTTCAGCTGGACCAATTAGTATCTGGCTCTACGCATACAGCTGGGCATTTATTAGATCCTATTTTTTCTAACAGCCAGCTTTCTAAGTGGAAACGCCTATACCTATGGGCTGGACTGACCATGTTGTTGTAATGTCTGTCCCGCTCACTGAGCCTTGTAACTCAGATATCCTAAAGCCGGTCTTTAAAAGTCTGTGGTGTAAGTTGAAGCTAGAGGAGTTTCATACTTTCCTTGCTGTCAACCCTTTGGGACCGCTACATGATTCTCAGTCCGACTATGGCTCATTCTGTGACTGGATAAAACATGGTCTTGATCCCTGCGAAATGGGTCAAGGGGTGATCTTCCACTACTAGTCCTTGGTACAATGACTCCTTGACTATGTTAAGAAAAGCATGTAAAAAAGCCGAACGGGAGTGAAGAAGGGATTCTGACTCCGAGAAAAAGCTATGCTATCTTGCTAAAATCAAGCAGTACCATGAAGCCATCTGTAAAGCTTGTGCTGCATACTGTGCTAGCGAAATCAAGTTGAGTCCCAACCCTGCAAAATGTATTTTTAAGATTCTTAAAGACCTTAGGTCTAGGAAAGCTATGGTGTCTGCAATATCATCGGCACAGCAGTGTGACGATTTAGCCACCTTTTTTGTGTATAAGGTCCGGGCCATCTATCAATCTTTCCCTATAGTCTCTACTCATTCCATCTCTTTGCCCATGGGCACTGGGTCTCAGCCGACCTCGGCAGCCATCCCTTGTATGTCTCAGGAGGAGTTCACTCAGCTGTGTGGTAAAATTAAAACTGTTTCTCCTGTTGACCCTTTAAGGCCTACGCAGTTCAGAGAGTCACTCTCTATTTTTCGGGTTCCACTCTGCCACATAGTTAATTCCTCCTTCTCGACTGCTATTGTTCCTGTACTGTGGAAACAGGCTTGGGTGTCCTCCATTCTTAAAAAACCTACTTTGGATTCTTCCAAACCGGAAAACTTCAGACCCATCTCTCTTCTTCCTTGGGTGGCAAAGGTTGCAGAGGCACACGTCAACAACGTGCTTACTCAGTTCCTGAAATCCAATAACACCTTGGATACATCACAGAACAGGTTTCGACCGGGCCACATTACAGAGACTGCTCTCCTGGCCAATACTGAGCACCTGCGGTCCATTCTTGATGCTGGTCAAAGTGCGGCACTGATTTTGTTAGACCTAAGTGCCGCCTTTGACAGGGTCTCGCATGACATCTTGCTACAGCGGCTAGAGGAAGCCAGAGAGATCGGGTCGGCTCTGAAATGGTTTAGATCCTTTCTGACCGAAAGATCGTTCAGAGTGTCCGCTCCTCCGTTTCTCTCTCAGGTCCATTCCATTGACCAGGGGGTACCCCAGGGCTCGGCCTTGAACCCGTCATTGTTCAATCTTTACGTCCAGTCTCTGGCAACTGTCGCCAGGCAATGGGACCTTGTTATGATCTCATACGCCGATGAAATGCAGCTGGTTTTCACCTTGGCTGAAGGGTCTTCACCGAATGCCTCTAGGTTTAGAGATGGAATGGCGGCGGTAGCCGAATGGATGGCTACTAATTGCCTGCAACTCAACGCCAACAAAACTGAGGTTTTCTTGGTCAGGAAGAACGCCAGCCTGTGGAGTGAGCAGTGGTGGCCAACTGTTTTATGTGATGTCCCCACGCCAAAGATTCTGGTCAAAAATCTTGGGGTGTGGATGGACTCATCTCTTAGCTTTCAGGACCACACCAGGAAAGTGGCTGGCACATGCTGCGGCCTCTTGTGGGCTCTCAAGCCCCTTCTGAAGTTTTTCGACCCCACCACACGTCAGCTGGTTGTACAGGCGATCATACTATCTCGCCTGGACTATGCCTGCTCGCTTCTACTTGGGGCAAACAAGGCTGAAATACTTTGGATGCAACGTCTCCAAAAGGCCGCAGCCAGAGTCCTGGTAGGTCTCCCGTGATTCTGTTCTGCTGCTGGCATCATCGGGAGGCTGCATTGGCTTCCTATGGAGAAGCGTATTCAATTTAGGGCACTGTGCCTATCTTTCAAGATAGTGAAACTTGCTAGCCCCAACTTGTTGAGTAACTTTCTTACTCCTTATGTTCCTTAACGCAGGCTGCGTTTGGCGGGGCAGCAGCTGGTTGTTGTCCCGCGGGTCAAGTGCTGCCATACGGGAAGCCGTTCCTTCCGTTATCTGACAGCTAGGTTGTGGAATTCTTTGCCTGAACAGATCCGCGGCACAGACTGTCTACTCGCCTTTAGGAAAGCTGTTAAAAACTTTCTTTTTCCTTTAGTTTAGTTCACAGTGTTATGGCAGCTAAAAATTATTTCAGGTTGTTGTGTGTGTTATACTTTGTAGCTGGAAGTGCCGGGATGCCCCTTTGCTGGGGCAGCTGCGCGCTTTATAAGACACAATAACATAACATAACATAACATGGCCATCCCTCTTATATACACTTTGAACGTTTTCCATACAGTGGAAAACCGTTGGACAGACCCAATATTTCTAGCAAAGAAAATTTCTATGGCTTCAGCTAATTCAGCCCTAAAGACTCTATCCATCAAAGTGTATGTAGGGAATCGCTATGTGAAGGGAGCAGGCTTCTTTGTAGTGCTTTCAATATTTAACATTATTGATGAATGAGCCGAAAAAGAACGGGGGAGTACCTTGCAATCTCGAATCTGATGGAATAGAGGCCTTGATATGAACCAATAATCTATTCCTGCGTGTGAGTTGTGCAGGGCTGAATAATGAGTGAAACCCCCTGCTCCCAGGGAGCGCTCCCTACAGGCATCTATCAGGTCCAGTTGTACAGCAATATCACATATGACTCTGGATCGATCCAGCGAG
Source organism: Lissotriton helveticus (assembly GCF_964261635.1). Lineage (NCBI taxonomy): Eukaryota > Metazoa > Chordata > Amphibia > Caudata > Salamandridae > Lissotriton > Lissotriton helveticus. Next base: position 1,511,914,716 of record NC_136061.1, on the reverse strand, counting down.
GGCTCTAAGACAAAATTCAGATCAGCCCCCCGGAAAATCTACAATCCAACCTTTGCTCACATGCGGTCTAGCATCTCCCAATAAAACTGTGGCCAGTCATAGTTAGGTCCATGTAAGATGACTAGGTACCAAACAATGCCATTCCCAGGGTCCGCTTTAAGAGCTCCTAGCGTAATTCCTGATTTTGGGTTGACCCATGTAAGTACACGCCTGGCATGGGATTATAACCCCGCTCAGTGGAAATGGCCATGCAGACGCCTGCGTGTGAGCATTCTGCTACCTATCAGGAGGTGGGACTTGTAATAGCACAATGTCAATCTGGTGTTGCACTAAGTATGCAGTTACCCTTCATAGCTTTCTAAAATCATTCAGTCATGGAAAACAACAACATACCATCCCCAACTTGGCATGAATTATGCCATTGTTCCCTACCAAAACTCCAATGCGTTCTAATGCAGGTTGATGGATTAAGGTAACTATCACAGTCTAGTATCATGTGGTGGGTAACACACAGGGGCGTGTTTATAACAAATGAATAAACTTAGCCATCATCTATCATTAAATATTTCCTAACAGAGCCAGTATGCTTGGTGCCTCAAGAGCAAGGCAGGATGCTGTCGTCAGACAAATAAGTCCCTTAACAAGATCAAACCAATTTTTAAGAGCAATGAACAGCGACAGCCGTGTCTTTCTAAATGTTCCATCGTCCAATAGGGGTTGCTGCCCATATTCCCTGTAGACAAGCCAGCACAGTCTCTGTCCACTGGGCAGCTTCTTCCTTATCTAACCAATTAAAACACACAACTTATCTGCTTGTAGTATACGTCAGAAGGCCAGCTCACCAGCCCAAATCGTCTACTCCTTCAAGTTGCCTCCTGCCGCCTCTGGCTGCCCCTCTTCTGCTCGCTTGTTTGTCTCCGGTCTTTTGCCTTCCTTGAGGGCCTTCTGTAATGACTTGGGTCTGTAAAGTTTTGTGACATCCTGTTCATTTTGACCCTAAGTCTGGCCGAGTACAGCATAGCGTAGTCAAACCCAAGTTCCTGCAGCCTTTGCTTTAGGGGTGCAAACTATCTCGCCTCCTGCACCTTCATGGTGAAGTTTGGAAATAGTGATAGGGAGGACCCCTCAAATTGCAATTCCCCCAGCTCTCTAGCATGTTTCAGCACAGTGTCTCTATCTCTTTATTTCAACAGCTTAGCAATTACAGGTCAAGGAGGAGCTCCAGGTGGGGACCTAGGTCCCAGTTATCGATGAGCTCGCTCAACAATGAACATATCGGAAAACGTGTCTCGGCCCAGTAAAGTCACCAGCAGATTCTCGACAAAGACCTCCATATTTCCCATGGTCATTGTTTCAGGCAGCCCCTTGATTCGAATATTGCTGTGCTTTGACCTTGCTTCCAAATCTTCTTTATCTTGCAAAGTGGAGAGTAGCTTCCCCATCCGCTTTTGCGCATTGTTGGTTTCCATTTGGGCTTCTTCCACCTCGGATACTCTCCTTTCCGTCATATTAAGGCACTCTGCATGTTTGTCAATATGCTCCGACATCCGGTCCATCCTTTAGGCCAGAGAGTCAATGTTCCCATCTATAGTGGAAAGGCTCTTTTGCATTGCAGACAATATCTACCGGATGTCACCCTCAGGGTCCTCAGGGATGTCACGCTGGTCAGCAACCGCTTGACTTGGATCGTCATCTCTGTGGCGTACCTTACGTTGCTCAAATTGCAGTTTAGGCTGTGACTTATCTACTTTCTCCATAAAGTCCGCAGGTTTATCCAGCATAATACACTCACTAGTTTCCTCAGGGCCCCTGGAGGGGACTCCGCCACAATCGATGGGGAGCAAGGCTGCACGCCGCGCCACAGGCTGCGTCCTGGAGGCGTTTAAGTATTCCGGCCCTCCACCTCTTCCCACGTCGATGCCAGAACCGGAAAGCATCCACCTCTCAAGTCTACAATCAGATAGGAGGCCCACTCTTTCAGTATCTTGTCCTGGCAAGTCGGGTATAGTCTCCATCCACCTTGCCTAGTGAGCGAACCAGCAGGCCTCTCTGTGCCCAGTATCATCTGGGTCCCTCCTGCTGTCTTCTACCTTATGGAGCTCCAAGCTCAGTGGGGTCAGTTCCACAGCAGGCCCATTTGCCTCTTCTCTGCTACAGTATGGATATGGCGGCTGGCAGCACGTCTTCAGGCCTTCCTTCAGTCGGATCACCCAGCAAAGCAGTGGGTGGGGCCCAGTTCTCTCAGCCAGTCAAAACTCTGGCCTCGTATATCACAGGGCACGTCAGCGCATTCTGCAACCCCGCTCTGTTTGGGGCGGGGCCGCAGGTACCTCCTCTGGTCCAGCCTGTCAGCCAAAGTCACCACAAACTCACAGTGCCTCTGTGAAGGCCATAGGGAGGAGCAGCTTTCTTCCGGGCACCGTAGAGTCAACGCAGCGGGTGGTTTCTCCACACTTCCACAGCGGGCCGCTGAGCCCCACCCTGCAGTGCTGCTCCTGATCCTTGCAGTGCATCCCAATTTAGATGGCAACCACAATCTTACTTGCGGCTCATTTTAGGATGGCCAGCCACTTAGTCGCTCTCTTTCCCTCTCTGAGGCACTACATAGTGGGTTCCAGATTGGCTTTACTTCTCACCGGAAATCGCAGGGTCTCCATCCCAGAACGTCTCTCTTCATTACCACAGTAGGCTGAAAGTCTTCTCCGAGCGATGCCTCTCTTTCACCTCCCGGACCTTCCCAATACCAGCAGCAATGGGTAGCGTACTCCCAGTGCGTGCCGCAACCGCAATTTAAGGTTCTCTATTGCGCAGAAATGTTAGGATTCCTGTCAGATATGGTAGATGGCTCTCAGAGCTCGCTCAAGCAGCAGCCATCTTCGAGCCTGGCAAGCTTCGCCCAGGTGCTAAGAAGAACAATAAACAAAATCAGATGTATTAATTTGTAACATGACTTATCTGACATTGCTCACTTTAAATCATTAGCTATAGATCATTATCACAGAACTAGAACACATTTAAAGGTGCTTTATATTTATATTTGTTGTTTGAAGTATGTACAGATAAGGGCTAAAAATACCTGATTCGGGAGATTTTGCTTAGCAGGACATTAAAATACTAGCGGTGCCGGTAGAAAATAAGGAAAGTGACTATGACACAAGAATAAAATGAGACAAGTTACTATAGAAAATATGGTATTTTAGTTCAGCATTACATTTGGACTCCTACCTTTGAGTTTGGTGCCCGAAACAGGCCAACGGTCTCCTGAATTACATTGGCCTTAACTAGGACGCTTAAGGCATTCAGCAAACATAAAAGGCAAAATGGTTAGAGGCCTAGGAGAAGCTAATGACTGATGGATGCCAACAATGCTGCCTCTCTGAAGTGATCCTCACATTTACTTTACAAAAATCCAGGAGCTGACCCATTTAGGCAAGTTAAGGGTTTCGGCCTGGCCTCACGTGATGGCTCTGCAGTGTATAATATTTAGAAGTATCTATTTACCCGGCCACCAGCCAAATAGTACAAAATCTCTGCTATTTACCTAGTGACTGGCAAATCAGTACATCATCTCTGCTGTTTTGCCAGCTATAAACTAGATAGTAGAGATTATGTAAAATCTGACCAGCAGCCAGATAAATAATGTGACGAGGTCTTTATTTAGCAGGCCGTAAAGACAAGCATTTACAATGCAACGGTTTTGCTGTTGTAAAAGTTAGAGCTTTTATTATTGTTTTTGACAAATTCTTTTATATATCTTCTTATAGAAATGTATTGAGTAAATGGCACAGCCTTTTCCGGACATATATTATTCACTGGCGGAGAAAGGAGTATCCAGGCCCCGCCCTTTACGAACTCGCCCCTATCTCCGCGGTGTGTTCAATGTAAGCAGGAGACTGGCGTCACCTAATGTAAGATCACTCGAGTACAGCACCCCGGCCATTCAGACAGACTAGATTTACCCTGTCGCGCTACATAATCACGGTATACCATTTATTTGTATACACGTGCATCATTTTTTTAAACAACTAAAAAAAACGCACCCAGCATACAAATAGCTGAATTTAAATGGTATCAAATTCCCTAGGTCCATGTGTGAGCAGGCCTTCCAATCCTTGTTTTCCGCTTTCCATTCCGGGACTTTGGGCGAAACAGGACTGCATGCCATGACCTGCTCACGCGTGGGCCCGGGATAATGGAGAGCGCTTAGGGGAGGCCGTGAGAGTGCGCCCCTCGGGAGGCAAGCACTTCAAAGGAGGCCTTCTAGCAGCGTCACGCCCTCCGTACACGAAAGCAGATATGGCGGGTTCCTTTCAGAGCAGTGGAGTGCTCGGCGGAGGCAAGGCGCCCTTATCAGGGCGGCGCAGAGGCCGGGGAGTCACATCCGCAAAGGCCTTGCCCTGCCGCTGGGCATGCTAGCGCCTGATGAAGGGTCATGCTTCTCTTTGAGGCGGTCTGTGAAGAAGTACTAAAGAGCTCCCGGCATGCAGCGTTCTCGTCACCAGACTGCACTACGAACAAGGTGCATGCATGTCCGCCAACAGATAAGTATACAGCTCTCTCCGTGCAGCCATCTCTACAAACAGCTGCACAGCCCTGCGAGAAGCTTGCACTGGCGTGCACAGCCCACAAACACCGGGCATTGCAACATACAGCTCTTTCCGCGCAGACAACCTAACACAACCATACAAACATCCTACAGACGGTGCACAGATCTCGCCGCACTACCGTCCACGCACGCAGCATGCATAGGCGCATAGGGGCCACTAGTCTGCACCCACTCTCCACACATCATTCATTTCGGCAAAATGACGTACAAAGCATGTAACACACAACAGGAATGATCAATAAAACACATAGAAATTGCATTAAATAATATCTCTAAAAGACTAGTTATTGGCTTTATCTCCCACGCTACGAACACCCCAAGTAATAGACATCACGCTGAGCTACAAAAAAGCACCCCCTATGATTACATCTGCTGGGGAGGGGGAGACAGCTTAACCTGCCCACTAGAATCACCATCAATGGACGAGGGGTGTGCGCGAGCAGGCGACAGGCCTCTCACAAGGGGCCATTGTGTTTCAGGTTTTAATTAGTCTAAGCCCATATTATCAAAGCAGGCGCAGCCCGCGTGGAATCCCAAGATCCACAGTCGCTGTTCCCTTTAAAACACTCAACATCCACATTAAAGCAACACCTTGTACGGTTTATGGGATCCACAAAAATAAACGCCTGTTCAGATATTAAGCTCCTTCCGGGTAGCGCAGCTAATCAGAGCCTGCAGATCTGCTGCCCGCCTGTGTTCGCCGCACGAGACCAAATGACAATTAACAGCATTTATTAAGAGTCATTTCCACACGTTATCTGAGAGCAGGTTCCGTCTGTGCCTCTCCCCTGACGCCGCCGGTAACTCCCAAAACAAACACCAACTGCAAGATCAACACGAGCCTGGATCCCGTGAGAAAAGCACGGGCGTGGGGGAGGGGTGAAGAAACATGGAGATGATTAGAAAATGCAGAGCATCCGTCTCCACCAAACTGCAGGTCCCCAGCCGCTAGACCGCACAGCTCTTCACACACAGGAATCCATTACCACCCAGAGGCAAAGTAATCACAAATGAACATGGACAGCGGGAGGGGGGGCGGGAACGGGCACACGAACAGTGGGAGGGGGGCGGGAACGGGCACACCAACACCGGGAGGGGGGCGGGAACTGGCACACGCTGGTTCAAGACGGCACGGCGGAGCTTCTCAAGTAAGCTACTGCCCGGCCGCCATCTTCGGACAAATGACCAATACAAACCTTAAAAAAAAAAAATAAACCACCGCCCACCGCCGCAATGACGTTCACAAAGGGGCGGGATGAGAATCTGCTCGGGGATTGAGTGACGCATCTCTGTTCCAATGGCTAGCCTCCATTTATGGAGCTAGCCAATGGAACAGAGAGGCGGGAAAAAGCCCCAGACTCTTCTCGAAAGATTTCGCCTGCGCGAACGCTGCTGCGCAGCGGACGCCAGGCGAAACCTAAAAAACGAAACTCCAGGCACTTATAATGTGGTGGTCATCTTGTAGTTGGGATACAACATGTGTGAAATATTTTAAAGTAAGTGCATATACCACTGTACAATAGTTTGTAAAAAAGTAACTGCATGAACTAAGCCAAGCTGCTTACTAAGAAAAAAAAATGGTAAAATCAATTTTGAATAAAAACATTTATGTTATTTTAATTTTCAAATAAGATGTAGAAATCAAACCGAAGCTTCAGGATAAGGCACACATATGTTTTGTGCTTCAGTCAGTGAGTATTTTGATGTCAGCAACGCATACTGAGTATGGAGTTAAGCATGTAACAAATATGCTTTATTAACTCATGAGAATGCATCTTTTTAATGCTCCGTTTAATGATTTTTGAGGGCTGGGCTCTTTTGGGGCTTCTTATGGAAAGCTTTGTGCTAGCTTTAGGCTTTTTTTCAAAAGGGGATTGTGATTGCCTAGTATTTAAAACCTGGCAACACAGCAGCAGTTGACAAGCAGCAGCCAAATGGAAATGAAGGCAGATAGGTTGTATGTGGGCCACACGGGAAGGAATACTTAGAGTACACCATTAGTGCTTGGATGCACTGTGCTTTGGGATGCCTGCAGGAGGTCAATTGAATAAGACACAGGAATGGGACTATTTGTGGAATGGGGCAGTGAAAGCAGGAGTCAGGTAAGTATTGCATCTGTGTACTTCATTAAGTTGCCTGTTGAAAAAACACACTTTTTCATCCTAGTAACCCAGCAAGCTGGGTTTCAGGCATAGTTGTGTTGGTTCCATGTCATGAGTGGCCATTCAGCCACTCTGACATTCTATTCACCAACACAATTCAGCTTGGGAATGGTATTTTTGATTTTTAACATTCTAAGCAGTGTTTTCCATGGGCAAGGTTATGTATCTGCTGAGCCCTTATTTCTGTCCTTGACAGTGCTATCTCAGTTAAAGAAATCTGGAAGCTAAAAAATAACCTGAGTAGCAAGCGTGGAGGCTGTACCTGACTAAAGACTTTGTGGAGTGGTCTGGGCAAGGAAGCAATAGTAACCAGTAGAAGGAGGATGATGACCAGTAGGAGAATAAAGCCCAGAAGGTGGGTCACCAGGAAGGATAGGATGACCAAAGCCACAAGGGCCAGGACTAGAAAAACAAGGCCCTGGGAGGCTTCATCCATGAGGATCAGGGTTACCAATGCCAGTGTGGGCCAGCAAAAAATAGATGAGGAGGCACAGGACAAGGAAAAACAGGATTAGGAAACAGGGTGAGAAAGATCAGGAGGGCCAGTATAATACGTAGCAGTGGGGTCTGGACCCCTGGACAAGGGTCCAAAGGAATAGAAGAACCAGTGGTAGGAGAAACAGAATGCCCTGGACCATAACAACAAGGAGGGCTAGGAGGGTTTGCGAGTACCAATTAGGACCAGAGGGACAAGGGTGACCAGGGACAAGAGTGGCAGACCCAGGTAGGTAGACCAAAGATGGCCAGTACAAGGAGAGCAATGGAAAGAAGGATCAGGCACAAAAGGTCCAAAGCCTCAGAGATCACATCAAGGTTGACCAAGAGGCCTGAAGTGAATGGACCAACCAAATAAAAATAGAGCTAGCAGGACCAGGAAACCCTAGAATTTCCAGGATGGAGATAAAGGACAAGGACGAGGAAGTTGGGGCCCAGTGGGACCAGGTTCAGATAGTCTATGAGAGTCAGACTCACAGGGATCCCAAACAAGGGTGGGAAGGACTATATGAACCAGGGTGACAAACAACATGGGAACAAGGAGGACAAGTGACACATGAATGAGGAAGACCACACTCAGGAGGACCATTGATATGAGAACCGTGATAGAGGGGGCCATGGTTAGATGGACCAGAACAAGGTAGAATAGGCAATCCAGGAGAGCAGGAGGAGTACTAGAACTCAGATACGGCAGGAGGACTGGGGAATAGGAGGGCTAGGGACCCCATAGCCAGTGGGACCAGCAGCAGAAGACTAGAATAATGCAGAGCAGATAAAGAAGTACCAGAACTAAGAACAGGACTACAAGAGCCAGAGTCCCAGGAATAAAAGGGTTAGGAAAAGGCACATCAGGGGACTTGATAAACCAGAGGAACAGGACCAGGAGAACTGATGGATGAGAATAAGGGTGAAGAGTATGAAAAGGTCCAGGACTGTGAGCCTTTGAAACAGGAGTCCCAGGATCCAAAAGACCTGGGGCAGGAGTACATGGACGACCATTCAAACCAGAACCAGAAAGTACAGGGTCAGGAAGTTCTTAGACTAGCATGAAATGAAAGTCAAGGAACATCAGAACTAGAAAATGCCATAATGAGCTGTGACAGGACAAATTATTGCAGAACCATGTGAGCAAGGAGCAAGAGGACGAGGGCCATAAGGATCAGCACCAGATTTCAAAGCACTGCGAAGATCAGGTCAGCAGGATAATGGTCAGTATGTCCAGTATACCGATATTTGGGAAACCGCCATAGATCACCAGTCCTTCAAAAAGTTGGCAAAAAAATCTGCAGGAATAATTTCGGCAATAGAAGATAAGAAAGACCTAGCCAACAGGGCGCATGGATGGATAACGGTGGGAGATTATGGCAAAATACGGCCACAGGCATATCTTAACATCGGGATGAAAATAAAAATCAAAGAAAAGTTCCTGAAACTGCGCCTTGGAGCTATCCCGATATTACCGCACCTGCCGCCATGGGAGAGAACTCATGCCTCGGCTCTATGTCGCCTGTGTAAATCTGGCAAGGAGGACATCATCCACGTGATATGCATTTGCCCGAGACTAATGGACTTGAGGCGTAAGCTGCTGCTACCTTTTTTTAGATCACACGCCGTTCGGACCTGTAGGCAGGCAGTCAAACTGTGTTTTTCGTCTAGTGACATTAAACTGAACTGTCAGGTTGTGAAGTTCTTTGATGTAATGAAGGAAAGACTCAAGCACACCTGAAAGACTCATCGGGACTTAATAACAACCTTGAATTGACAATAGTAATTGCTGTATTTTAAACCATTTGTACTGTCATATGGCGTTTTATATTTTTGTAAAGATTTTAATTAATCATATACAAATAAATATTACTTACTTACTTACTTACAGTATACTAAGATACTAATAATATTGTAAATCCTCAGGCAACATTATGCTTTACTATCAATACACTACATTTCATAACACACAGAGCTCATGACCACAAAAAATATAGAAAATAATCAAAAAATGTGTTATTCCACAGAACATCCATGAATCACATCACTGCACGCAGACATTTAGTACTGGTCTTGCCGAAGAACCTCGAGTGATCCTCTGCCCGTTATTTACACCATTCCGCTGACCTTGGCCTCCTGGGTAAATGTGTGATATGTTGTATAGTAAAGGTCGGGCGGCACTCTACACCTTGCTCCCCAGACGGAAAGGATGCCTCACATAATGACAGGGATAATGTGGACAGACTTAGCAACATGTGGAGAACATAGTGCCATCTCTTGCCCCACTTCCGGTCCAAAGTATGACTAAGTGCTATATAAAACTTTATAAAAAAATAAAATAAATAAATAGAGCTTCTCTGCAATTTGCAGGGGTGCTTGCCAGAAGTTCCAAAACAGATTCCTGTCTCCATGCAGTAAAGCATAATGCACGCTCTCTGCCCAGACATGCAGCACAAGTATTCCTTCTCCATTGATGCCTCAAATGGACGATGAAACGCCTGGGCTAAAAAGGAATACGCAGCCCTTTTTAAGCAATGGTGGCCATTAGGCAACTCTCCCATTGAAAGAAACTAATAAGAACTGCTTGATCTTCCTGCTATAATCATTGCTAGTTCTTCTATGCCAGAAGAGGTGACAGTAGTCACTTTCAGAAAAGGGTGAGTAGGCCTGTCCAGGGGACAAGGCGCTCGCTGGTGTGGAACTAAAGCTTCTTCACATAAGCCAGTGGTTCCCAAACTGTGCGCCGCGGTACCCCGGTGCGCCGTAATGAGGTGCCAGGGGCGCCGCACACAGTCTAGGGTGACCAACCGTCCGTACGCCTTTTGTCTGTAATGTTGGCCATCACAGGGAGCAGTGCTGCTCCCCTGTGAGAGGACTCACCCTCGCTGATGGAGCCTCTTCGCACTCATCCTAGAGCACAAGAGCAGCCCCACCCCGCCCATTATCATTCTGTGTGGGGCTGATTGTCACACACAGATTGACAATGGGGCAGTCTGGGGTGTGACAGCATGTGGCTGCGGGCTCCACCTGCATCAGTGTACAGAAGGGCATTCTGTTAGAGAAAAAGTAAAACGCCCAAGCTGAGCTGCAACGTTAGAGAACACTTCATTTAAAGAAGCCTGTAAAACAAGTTAAAAAGAACAGGTTATTGTTCTTTTTCTGTCTCGTCATTTTAGAACTGAAGTATTTTCAATATTATATTCAACAAAGCCATGGTCACTGCTTTTTTATTTTAAGGAACTAGCAACCATTGACAAAGCGAATAGTCCTGGCTTGTTGTTGGTGTAATGATACTTGCTGTATTATATAGCTGGATGCAATGACAGAAATAACATAATACCAGTCTGGCGCAACACTATGCTAAGAGCAGATTTTTAGCCTAGGTGTTTTAAACTACACTCTTAATTACATCCAACACCCCCTTTGAAGAGACCCCCCAGTTTTTTTACACCACTTAAAGCCCTGGAAACAACACCATGTCACAATCACCTCACGTCCTGGCACTGTGCATCATGTGTGACTCATGACTTCTACGTTTTCAGTCTGCCTATGTGCAGGGGCATAGTGAACTCTCTACCACCCCACCCCTTGCTGTAGTTCGTTCTTGATAGGCCTCTTCTGTCTGCGACTCTGTAGACCAATGCTCAGCTCATAATGTGAAAAGGTGGGTGAGTAAATAAGAGAAGGAATGTCTGAATGGCTGGATGGATTACTGAAAGGATGAATGGATGAATGAAAGGGGGGAATGGCTAGATAATGAAAGAAAGGATGGATGGATGGATGAGTCAATGAGTGGAAGTATGGATGAGAGAAAAGGTAAATAGATGGATGTATGGGTGGAAGGGTGGATGGATGGGTAAATGGGTGGATGGGCATGTGAAAGGATGGACGAATGAGTGAAAGGGCAGCTGATGGGCGAGTAAATTGGTGGATGGGTGTGTGAAAGGATGGATGGATGGATGAATGAAAGGGTAGATGATGGGCAAATGAATGGATGGATGGGTGAATTGATAAGTGAAATGGTGAATGGATGGATGAGTGAAAGGGTAGATGTAAGGATTGATGAGTGAGTGAAAGGGGGTAGATGGACAAAAGGATGGATAGATGAGTGAAGTGAAAGATGAGATTAATAATTCAAGCATTCCAACCATTATAATACCTTCATTGCGTCCCAATTACTTTAAGGAAGACAACAGGAAGGACATTCCCCCCACCCACCCACTGGTAAAAAAATGGTGGGAAGCCTTGGCCAACTGCCGATTAGGTCAAGGGAGCCACAGGTCAAAAAAGTTTTGGTACCACTGACATAAGCTATTTCACGAGACTAAAGGGTGCTGTGGGGAAAATCTAAATATAAAGGCATTCTGAGAATGGGAACTCTGGGCAGGGATGTAAGCTCTAGCAAACTTTGCGGAAGGACACTTCCACTCAAATATACCTTCAGCAATACTTCTTGTAACAGATTTTATAAATTTCTTTGTTTTAGTAAGCTCTTCGTGAATAGTTGTACATTTCTATACGTTCTGACGTAACTGCGCAGCACTGTCTTTGTTTTTGTTTGTTTTTTATGTTTCTATAGGTGCGCTTGTTTCTGTTACCAGATTTATTTGAAGTCTTACAGTGAGTTTTCTGAATACTTGGTCCCTCATTAGTTTCCTGTTTCTAGGCTAGAGGATATTTTTCTGTCTCATTAAGAGCTCCTTATGTCTCACCCTCCGGTGATGTGACACATTGCCTCTTTGAGTCACCTACCCTGACTTAGTTTACCTCTTCTCACAGGGTATCCTGATAAAAGGCGGAGAAGGTATTAAGGGCATAACCTTGTGGCTTCTCCAAAGTGGGGACCTTTTGGAGGAAGGAAGGTCCTTGTTCCAGGTCCCTGTCCTTTTTCATCCCTGGCCAACCACATACTTCTTTGATCCACGCTCTCTCTTATTGTGTAAATTAAGCGCATTTCTTCACTGAATATATCTCTTTGTTTGGCAGCTAAACGTTCACCAATACCACTGAGTTGTGCTATCATCACTCATAGGTGAGCCCAAATGCCAATTTTCATGAGGTGTGATGATTACTATTTTGTCATAAAACCTTAAGCACACGCCAACAATTCAATAGATGGTACAATATATATTCATTAACAACAGTATTATTTTAGTGGTTTTATTTTTGGCCCACTGGCCCCTTCTTTTTAGCCAACACGTGTTTTGTCGTATGCAGCCGTGAACCTGCGACTTCGTCAGGGCTACAAAACAGAACAAATTCCAATTGTAACACAACATGTCATTCCAATTTAGTCAAACACCCTGGTACTAGATGTACTTTATCGGGCACGCCCCAGAAGGAAAAGGCCTGATTTGATAACTGAAAGGGTCACTGATCAAGGTAGACGCCACAGGTGGTCCAAAATTAATGGAGACCTGTTCTATAGATCACTGATGGAAAAGGGGAAAGCAGCTTTTGAGAAATGTTTAAATATAACAACAGAAGGGAAGCAGCTACTAACAGCATTCGAACATATCGCTGGTTTAGTAGATGGCCTGTTAAGGACTAGCGCCCCGGCAAAAAGAAGTTCTAGTCAGCCACGGTGGTTTGACCGGGACTACTCTAAGGCCTTGAGGGAGCTTAAAACTAGTATTAAAACGAAGCCAAGGGATGTTTCACGAGTCGCACTCTGTAGGAAAAAATATATGAGAGAGCTGAATAGGAGGAAACTGGGCCTTCAAGCAGAAGGATGGGCAGATTTAAGGGAGGCTGGGGAAAAGAGGGACATGACAGAATTTTGGAGGATTATTAATAGAACCACTTTCCAGGATGATAAGGCACCTGAAATAGGAACAAACATCACGCCTGACATGTGGATTACCCACTATAGGGGTTTATATAACCATGAAAGGGGAACCTCCAATGAATATGGGAATGATGACCAGGGACAGCCAGTAGTTTTTTCATTGAAGGAGATCGAGGTTGGGATTGAGGGCTTGTCTAAAAACAAAGCCCCTGGCCCAGACGGTATCCCGCCTGATTTGTTCTTAAGTTCTGTGGATTTATGGGCCCCTTTAATGACAAGAGTTATAAATACAGCAATCTGCTGGGGCTTGCCGCCCTCCTGGTCAACAGCTATCATTGTCCCTATTTTTAAAAAGGGTAGCAGGGATGACCCCCAATGTTATCGCCCGATCTCCCTGATTGATGTATCTGCCAAAATACTAGGGAGGGGGATATTAACTCGGTTGTTGGAATGGACAGAGGCAAATAATACAATCTCAGATACCCAGTACGGCTTCAGGATGGGCCGGTCTACGAGCGACCAATGCTTGAACTTGTACATGTTGGCAGCCAAATATACGAAGGCCAGCAATGAATCAATGTATATGGGGTTCATGGATCTGGCAGCTGCTTTTGACCATGTAAATAGGGATAAGCTCTGGAATATGATGGTTAGATTGGGGATAGAGATTGGCCTCATTAATATCCTAAGAGACTTGCACAGCAGTACCTCAGCGCAGGTTAGGTATAACATGGAGGGCGGATGTACTGATTCCTTCCCTTGCAAAAGTGGGGTACGCCAAGGTTGCATTCTGGCGCCATTTCTGTTCTCCCTTTACATAAATAACTTGGAGCAGCAACTTTTACAGCTGAGAACTGATTGCCCACGAGTAGGGTCGCGTCATGTTCCTGTGTTACTTTACGCAGATGACGTGGTCCTCCTCGGGCGCACACCAAGGAGTCTACAGATTTTATTTGATGGTTTTGTAAATTTTATGGGTTCACTAGACCTGTCTGTTAACCTGAGTAAATCCTATGTTTTAGTTGTCGGCAACAAACCCTGCAACAAATGTACCTTCACGATAGGGAGCCACAAGATAGAGAAAGTTAAATCATTCTCATATCTGGGCCTACTATTTGATGGTGCACTAAAATTTAACTGTCTTGTGGAGGAACGTTATAGGAAGATGAATGTCACCAATGGGGCAATTGCAGGATATGGCCGAAGGTTGGGAAGATGGTGCCCTGAACAGGTTTTGAACCTGTATAACTCCATGTGCTGCTCCAAGGTTATTTATGGGGCAGAGGTGTGGGGCTTTGTGAACATTTCCCAATTGCAGCGGGAAGAGAATAAATATTTACGCTCTGTCTTGAAAGCCCCACAGAGCCTAGCTGCATCAATTACACACAGGGAGTTAGGGATACCTCATCTTGAAGATCTGGTGAAGGTTAGGCCTATTTTAGCTTGGCTAAAAATCTGGGTAAACCCCGAGGCATCGTTAAGTAGGGAAATTATGAATGATTGCCTGGGTAGAGATAAATCGATGCAAATCCCGTGGCTCAGTTATGTCAAGACTGCACTAGAAACCTTGGGCCTTGGAAATCTATTCTCTGATCCAGTAGTAATTATTACACAGCATAAAACGATTGTAAAAAAAGCGTTTTTGGCCCAGAGGGCCATACAGAGGATAGAGCAAGAAAGGACCAAAACTACGGTGTGTGCCTATAACCTCGTAAAGATTACAGAAGGAATGGAACCCCACTTATACTTGATATATAATGCTCAGGACAGGTTTTTAATGACCCGTTTTAGGCTCAATCTTTTACCTTATTTATTGGCAACACCATTAGGGTATTCGTCTACAATTGAGCAGAAGGGAACCTGCGGCTGCGACAATAGGTCTCCGCAGGATTCCCTTCATTTTGTATTGTTATGTTCTTTTTATTCTGAACCTAGGCGTAGATTCTTGGTTGACATTTTAAAACGTGCTAACATAAAAAGTGCTCAAGAAGCTTTGTTTTTTCTACAGCAAGTAACTGATCCCCTTACAATGTGTGGTATTATTAATTTTATCAAAGTAGCGGTACGCCTAAGAGCAACTAGAGGGGGTGGGGAACTGTGAGATATTAGGGATAGGTTTTAAAGGTCAGTTATTTTGTGTGACTTGTTTGTATTTGTATTTATATTGGGATTCATGTAAATTAAATTGTTTCTTTTTTAAAGATAACGGAAATATTGGGGGGAAACACATATTGAATGTTTGTACTTTTATGGTGATTTTTAATCATCGAATAAAGAATCCTGACTAGTCAAACACCCATATTCTGGTGACATTTGTGTATTGATAATATATTTTCTAATATTTTGTGACACATCAGTGAAAACCCATGCGCATTGTTTTACAAAATTCCTTCAGTTGAGAATCGACACATGGCTATAGTGACTAATGGTTGTCCTATAAAACCCCCTCTTTTTAAAGCACCGCAGTTGAGAGACCATACAGATTTAGAAAGTTTGTGTGACTTTTTTGTGAGCGCCCGGTTCCTATCAAATCACCCATCCCCAAGTATATGTTATCAATTTTGGGTAACCCCACTGACCCATGTATGGTGTCTGATTTTGTTTTTGTCGCACCGTCACTGTGGCTGCTTAGACTCCTCAACGCATATTCTATAACTAGTTGACAATGGCCCTTCCTAAGGGTTCCTCTCGACCTTTTGTGGTTGAACCCTCAGATCATCTATCATAGTTCTTAACATACTATAGCTAGGTATACACTGTGTACTGCCCACTCCTCTGCCATTCTTGGGCAGACACTTACATTATATAATGGCCTTTCGTGTGTGTTGCTCACTGTTTCTCAGGGGTGGACTCATCAGTGTATTTACCAAAGTAGGCTATCTACTGCAGAATCACATGGCGTTCTACTCTTGCGACTCACGCACAGACTGCGCTGAGTAATTACTATGCCTGGTTCTGGTTTTAGAATAGCTACTTCTCTAATAGACAGGGTGGGCGCATCTGAGTGCATTTTATGGCTACTTGTGCAATATTTATTCCATGGACTGCTGCCTGCTGGCTGTGAGTGGACTTTAAAAACTACTCCGTTTGGAAACTGCATAATTTCTACTTGTTTGCTACTCATGGGTTGACTCTGCAGAGCGTATTCCGTGCCTGGTGTGATATGCAACGTACCGTGCCTATTCCTATGAGTTGCAATTCGGTTCTTGCCATGCCAGAGTGGCTGCCTCGGCCATACACTATGGCTGGATGTATAACGTTTGCTCTTCTGTAGCTCCACAGTGAGCCGTCACAGCACATACTGTGTAGAATACTGATCGATTTCTCAGGGGTAAACTTTTTAAGTTATAAGCCTTGGCTTGTTACATAAAGCTCATCTTATGGCCTTTGGCTCTCACTTTTGGGTGAACTTCTCAGAACATACATCATGGCTGAATGCTTAAAGCTGACCCATTTGATTTACTCCCACAACAATCATACTGTACTCCACGAGCATACAACAGGTAAGACTGCACCTCACGTGTGTAGCATGGGCATTTACAGACACGGCCACGCCTTCACAAGGCCCCCATGTGCCTTCGCCATGGAGGGGGCCCTCATCACTTCTTCATCCTTTGTGCAAAGGCCTGCAGGACACATCAGAGCAGCCATTGCCTGCTGCAGTCCGCTGCACAGTGTGCCCCAAGCACCATCATGTCCTTCCCAGGAAGCAAGAGTAGCACAGCAGCAACGTGGAGAATTGTTGCTGACAAAGAATGCACCTCCTGGTCTCTGAATGTCACTGTCCTTTGGGCAGGAACAACAATACAGCACAGCTGAGAGTGGAACAGGGGGAGGTGGAGTAGGGAGTGACCACGGAATTAGAGTGGAACCATGAAGTACAGAAGCACAGATGAGGGACATAGAAAGATAGAGAGAGGGCGTGAGAGAGATGGAGCTGCAAGACGTGATTTTCTCAATCTCTATATCCAACCCACAGCCCTGTCTTGAGCCAAGTGGAATACATACGTGTATAACTGTACGCTCCATATAAAAGGCATTGACAACGTCCATATAAAATCCTCATAAAGGCTGCTCTGATTGTTAATTTCAGGAATAGAATATTTCTGGTCAGTCTGAAATTAAATTTCCAGCTTTTTATGATTGTTCTAGATTGGGAAGCACAGGGTGGATAGTCAATAAAGACTCTCAAGGGCATATTTACAAGCCCCTTGAGACACTTTTGCACCACAGTTGCATCACTTTTGTGATGCAGCGGCGGCGTAAATAATGCAGCCAATTTACAATGTGATGCAACTAAGGATATGCGTCATGTTGTTAAGCCATGTGTCATATTATACATGCATCAGGTATAATGTATGTCGTGTAGGGGTTCCCACAAAGGAAAGCCTTGTAAATGTGATTTCACTGCGCCACTTCTAGGACGCCACTGCTTCAAAACCTTACAGCTTCTTGAAGCAGGTGTAAGAAGTGCTGCAGTACAATAAGTATAGGCCTTAAAATGCATTACTGGTGTTACTTCGTGCTTGTGACACGACTCCAGCAATTCGTGACTTTTGGGCCAACAGGTGCATCAGAATTTCTGACGCATCTGTCAATCCTTGCGCTATGGTGCACCATATTGTACATACGGTGCATCCATGGTGGCGCAAGGGTATCACAGGCTGGCACTGGGAAACTGACGCATCTCTACAGATGTGTTAGTTTCTTGCAAATCTGTCCCTCAGATACTTAACTGTAGACCTGGTTTATAATACTGCCCTAAGGACCTCCACCCAGCAGAGCAAAGATAGAGGGGGAATAACATCCAGTTTTGTATTGATTTTTTTACGCCATTAGATTCTGCTTTACTTGCTCATCTAAACCTGAAGTTGTTCTTTGTCCTCATTACTCCCAGCCATTAACTGCTAGAGAATGGCAAGACTTAAACTAAGACTGGGGGCAGATTGATTTATAATAAGAAGCAGCAACACGTCTCAGTATAATGGAAGCCTAATTTTCTCCTTTCAAGAATGTTTCTTTGTAATAACAGCTATCAACATTTTTGGTAGTCATAATCAGAGTTGACTAAAATTATAAGCAGCAGACGGCAGTGATGGCAAAGACATCGGTAACCTGGAGTGATGCACCCCTATAGAATACAGATTTTAATACACCAGGTAATACTGGTGTTCATCTGACTAGTGCTAAATAACTGTAAATCTATTGAAAAAACAGTAGAGAGGCTCACAAAGACAAGGAACTGAAATAAGTGGTGAAAATGGACCATGTTGAATTCAAAAGACTGAGGAATGTGGTAAGAGGGCAACATAGACTGATGACAGGTAAAATGATGGAACTGGAGTACTGGTGAGCAGGAGGACAATCCAGGATAGGGAAATGAGTTGGAGGACTTCTGCACCACAGGACAAAGTTGAGAAGCACTGACTGATGGATATTTATTCCTTTTATAGTTGCTGGTACTTCCGCATGCTCTCTAAAACCAATAATAGAACATGCCCCATTAGGTTCCCTGGCATTGACCCATGTGCAGGACAAAGCCCCTTCTCACCTGTACATGTACAGCTAGTTCAATCCTCTCTAGAAATAAGACACCATTTGTTATTCTTTTCCTCTAACTGTGTGCTTGTTCGTTCCCTGATGCAGAACGCTTGGCGAAGACAACTGATTCTAGGCTTGGTTTGGTTGCAAATGAAGGCCCTTGGGTGAAGGCAATGATTTCAGGCTTTGCCATGTTGCAGAAGACAGAGCAAGATCCCTGAGGCAGTAGGATGTGGGGTCAGAGCCTGTCAACTACCTTTTACCAGAGGAACGATCAGTTGCGAGTCTTACGCTTAGATCTACAAGTCCAGCTGAACTGTACTAATTAGTTTTGCCGAGGAAGCCATGTATCCACTTAAAATGTAAGTAGTAAAGTGGTAAATTGGGGAGGCTTGTGGCAACCCAAGTAATGAGCTCAATCACCAGGAAATAATCATCCTGTCCTGTTAAACTTGGCCCGAGAGATGTGATTCCAATCAAAATTTGCCTGTACCTCAGATTGCTAGGCAGCAGCCCAGCTTTTCCAGATAACCTGACTGGTCTATTATAGCACCAGTTGCTAGCAGGAGTAATATAACAGGACTGCTGGCTTGACCTTGTCCCTGCCCCATACTAGTTATTCTGAGTACTCCCATAGTAGTTTCTGAGGCTCCAGTCAAAACTCTATTATTCACTGTGTAAGAAAAACGTATAAACATGGTACTGTAACTGTTCATTGATCACTCCCTCCAACACTGGTCCAAATCTAGCATTTAAGACCTTGGCCACGACATTTACAGGAAGGATTTCCTTTTCGAGGAAGCGAGTCGTAACAGCCCATTGAAGCAGTAGTAAAACCACTCCCGCTTACCACTACTGGGACCGATACCAAGGATGCTTCTGAGAGGCGACCCAACGGTGGCCCAGCATGACCAGTTTCTAAGACTCATACTTTTGCCTCATCCAAAGAGGTGGGGAGGAAAAATGGGAAATTCTGTCTATGGACTGGTCAATTTGTTTGCTGGATTTTAATGATCTCTTAAAAGGAAGTTTGAGTTCACCAATCTTTGTGAAGGCAACACGATGACGAAGAGGTATGATGGATGAGTGAGCTATCTGAACCCCTCCCATCAATGCAGAGACCGCCACAAAGCAAAGAGCGGAGAGGGGGAGGCACAGATGTCCAGGCAGGGTATGTGAATTGCATATTTGTTGTAAGAAAGTAGCACTACTGGGTACTACTTTACATACTCCAAAATGCAAGTTGTGAATCATGACCACTTCATTTTGGGAGTTATTTAATTCTAAACCTCTAATGAGGGCTTGGAAGGTCTCCAAGGTTGACCCCCACAGAAGTGCACAAAAGCCTATTAGTGTTATAGGCTCCCCTAATAAAATAGGTAATGCCTGACTTTAAACATGCATAGGGACTCAGGGATATCTGTTCAATTTTAGGGCAGCATTGAAATATTCAGGGACTCTCGGCATCTGTGATTTACAAATTCAAATATATTGACATTGATGTTATTAATCTTGTTTAAAAATCAGTAAATACGGGGAATGGATAACAAATGCTAAGAGGTGAATTCAGAACACAGATCAGGCTCTCAACCAATAGGTTACAGACATACGTGCTTATACATACACTGGTTTATGTCCCATGCAGGCAGGTTGTGGCACATGTATGACACAGGGATTTTGTCTACGTAGTGCAAATCTAACTGCCGCATCTACTGTTCGCAACCAGTGGGGGAAATGCTAAATGTGCACCAAGTGTATTTCCATGCTGTTTACAGATTTTGCAAAAGTGGGAATATTATATCAATAATTGCTACTGTTCCACTTCCGTGTAAGGCTGTTCCATGCCGGTTACCAACAACAAAAGACTGGTACTAACTTTTCACCTTTAGATGTGGAAAAACATTGGGTAGACTCATTCCCTGTGTTGTTCCCCATTTCAATGCAAAGTTGATTTAATCTCATGATTACCAGTTGCTGTTGTATTAACATAAATGTCCTAATATCATCTTGTCGAGGACCAAAGGCACTACTATTAGTAGTGGATGTAGCTGCATCATCAGCTATTAATGCTTTCACTAGGACTGTGCACATGCAATAGGCAATCATTATTAAGAGGCCTCTTGAAGTCGGTCAAACTGTTTAATACAGACGATAAGGTGAGGAGGGAGCTAAGGAATAATTAGAAAGAAGAGATGAGAAGACTCTGCATAATCATTGAAGGTCCATAAACTGTGCATGGATCAGTTTTGGTGCACCATGGAACCTAGTACATGTCATCGGAATATCCCAAGTAAATGTGAATAATGAAAATCCCTCACTCAGCATCTATCAAAGAATGAAGTGTATGGTTGGGAACTGGGCTTCAAATGAGGTGTACAAGGACATTTTAGCTTTTTGATGCGATCTAAGGTCAGTTACTCATTGACCCATGTCGTTTTTAAATAGCCACCCAATAGAAGCTGTAACCTGAGGGCTATCTGCTGCCGATGCCTCACATAGTTAGAAGAACCCAGCTCCTCTGCATAAGGTCTGAACCTGTACATTCTGTTTCAACAAAGTGATAGCTCAAGAAGTGTGAATCCAGACTGTGGGCCTCGGTAACCTGTCTGATAGTTATGCTGTGTGAGGTGTGATCCTGTACATTTGGTTTCACCTGATAGCTCTTTAGCCTGAATCCAAAGCCTGTGAGTCTGTGCATTCTGTGTAACAGCTCTACTGGGAAATGTTGACCTGTGCATTCTGTTTCACCTGAAAACTGCCTCAGCCTATGGAGGTGTATAAACTGTGGAATAATGGCGTAGGTAACAAGGACCCCCTGTTAGACAACTGAATTTGTTATACAGGGAAATAAACAATGTGAGAAAAACCAAGGAATTCGATAATACAACCAGGGAGAAAGAATATGAAAAGCACAACAACCAATTAAAAAACACAAGATTGCATTTATTTCTAGGTATACATGTTCATGATAAAAGCATTTTAATTCAAAAACATAAAAACAAAATAATTATGTAAACAATTAATCAAGTACAAATAATGTATTTATAACACAATTACACAAAAATTAATAAAACAGTGGCAGACAATTATAGTCATCGACGCGCGTTTCTGCGTTTTATCAAGAACGCCTTCCTCAGGAGCCACATTAAAATCTTATCGAAGAGAACACGAGATGAGTGTTCACTATGTATTCCTTATATATGTATCAAGACCAGGTAGGTATATAGTCTCTTAGTTTTCCTATCGCCTGGGTGGAGTCACATCTCATACGACGAAACTTGTTATCAAAATTGTAGACTTGGCCGTGATTCCAACCAATAAAGGAACCACAAAGAAGACCCGCTCCCAGTCTTTTAAATGGAAAAATAGCTCAAGTGCTTATCCTTGTCTACATGCATTCGATACGCTCGTAAACATTCGTCATGCTTCAATGCGAGTGTAGCGCAGAGTGGAAAATTGTGTCAGGTTACACAAAGAGGCCACCGTCAGTCTTCGGTACGAATATATAAAAAGGTAAATGATAACATAAAAACGGGGGAGCCGCGTTCAGGATATCCGCTGGCGTCCCTTGACAATGTTTTCGGTACGAATATAGTTGCAGACGAGCAATAACATCAACCTGCGGGCGCCACGGTCAGGATGTCTGTTGGCGTCCCGCAGCCGTTGGAAAAGATGAATAGAAGCTGTAACCTGAGGGCTATCTGCTGCCGATGCCTCACATAGTTAGAAGAACCCAGCTCCTCTGCATAAGGTCTGAACCTGTACATTCTGTTTCAACAAAGTGATAGCTCAAGAAGTGTGAATCCAGACTGTGGGCCTCGGTAACCTGTCTGATATTTATGCTGTGTGAGGTGTGATCCTGTACATTTGGTTTCACCTGATAGCTCTTTAGCCTGAATCCAAAGCCTGTGAGTCTGTGCATTCTGTGTAACAGCTCTATTGGGAAATGTTGACCTGTGCATTCTGTTTCACCTGAAAACTGCCTCAGCCTATGGAGGTGTATAAACTGTGGAATAACTCAGCCGTTTGAGGTTCGAGCCTGTACTTTCTGGTATATATGTAGGATAGCCAGAATCCCGAACCAGAAGGTCTGTGTAAGCTTGGCATAGCTCTGCTGTAAAGGCTGAGCCGTGAGGTTCTGATTTAACCAAGGGACAGCTCAGTAGTGTCAATCTCAGGCTGCGAATCTGTGTGCTGTGTGCAGCTCTTTGACTACTTGTGATCGTGGGGTAAGGAACAAGAGTGGCATGATGGTGTCAAGTAAGACCCTTCCCCGAACCTTTCAGGGGAGACCATCAACATTTTGTTACACCACAGATCTCTGACAAGCATACACTACACCAAAACTCTTACAACATAAGCCAAACAGCACGTCCACATTGCTCAATACTCAATACTTTACTTTACTCAGTTTGTGTTATAAAAAAAACATAAAAGTAAAAAAATCAAAACAAACAATAAAAAAAAATCAATTGAGATACAAAAACAAAACAATACGAACACTTTAGACCCATAACAAGGTTTATGAGAAAGACCCCACCCTCACAGACAATCACAGCTGAACCTGAGCCTGATGGCAGCCCTTAAAAATCTAAGCGTAAACAATACTGAATCATTTAAAAGAAGTTGCAAAAAGATAAAAGTATGTCTAACCCTCTTAAAACATGCTTTTTTAAGAACAGGAATAATAAAATACTTTCTGTGAACCTCATAAAAGCTACAAAGCATTATAAAGTGCATCAATATCCTGTGAAGACTGTCCGCCGCAGCCACAGGGTATGAGACACTGTCCTCTATGGGCACCATGTGGTTAGTCTAAAAGGTAATGAAAAAGATCGAACTAAAATCTTGTCAATAAAAAGCGGTCATGATTGCTTTTAACCCCTAAAAGATATGGTTCAGCAGTTGGCACAGTTTTTCAGTGCGATGTACCTACCACATTTGGCTTTCTTTCTCAACTCTGCTTCCTCTCTATCCCAGTTACACCTGGTAAAAAAACACTCTTTTAGCCTGGTTAAGTCACTCATGAAGATCGCTTGCGGATTATCAAATAAATCTGCCCTTCCTAGCCTGCAAAGATGTTCTTTTACATACTTTATCCAACAAATACGATTAACTTGATCAAGTGAAAGGCAATCCCTTAGAATATCCTTGCTAAGGAAGTTTTCCTTCTTTATCCATGTTTTCATCCGCATGGCAAGGGGTGGAAAGCCAACTCGTCTGAAAGAAAGGCCATCCCCAGTTCTTCGTGCACTACATACGTCGGGATGGGATGTATGATGTTACAACGCAGGCATTTACCACGCATGCTGTTACAAAGCAGTTTTTACAACGCATACCAATACAACGCATAGCGCTTTGGGGTGCTGGATAGTGAATAGTTTAATTTACTATTCCAACTCCAGTCCCCGTGGACACTAGGGAAGGTGTTGGATAGTAAATTCAATCTATTCCCTATCCTAGAGCGCCCCCCAGAGCAATGCGTTGTAATGGTTTTCGTTGTAAAACCTGCGTTGTAATAGCACTGCGTGGTAAAATTTGCGTTGTAAAGGATGTTCCCCGTCGGGATGCACTGCAGTACAGAAAGTAACCGTCTCAAGAGTGGATTTTCAATGATTTGCAGTGCCCCCTGCCAAGTGTAACCCCTTATCTCGCTCCAATAAGTGAGCTCTGAGATACATTTGACTCTGTAGATCTGAAGAGGTGCCCCAATCCATTTACCGCCCAGTCTGGAAGCAAAATTAAATACTGCAGTGGTCGCTCCGGCCAGGTCCCCTTTCCTACGAGTAATCAAGGGACACCAGCTCAGGGCATCATCAAACACAACTCCTAAATATGAAAAGACATTTGTCTTGGGAATTGACGTGATAACTACTTTAAAAGTATAAGGCTTCCACATTGCTATTCTGCCATACATTTGCATCTGAGGCTTAAGCATCCAATATCTCTCTCCTTATCATTTCAAATTCACATATAAGTGCAGCGACAATACATGATCGGAGCACAACTTTGGTCCTAATACACAACATCAAAACACAGCCCCTATCGGTGATGTGACAGACACGCATTTTCAGTCCATAGTATTCCAATGTAGTAAACTGCGATCAGTCCATAAATAAACTTTGGTGTATCATCATGAGTCTGAAGCATCATACAAATGCAACTGCAACACTACTTCTACAGGAGAATGAGTCGGGCAGGATCTGAAGTGGTGCCATGCAAGCTAGGTAGAGATGTTTTAAGCGCATTTTCCACCACAGGGCTGTCTTAGCCATCTGCATAAATGCAGGCAGGGGTCCCAGGCGTTTTTTTTATTAGCTTCTTAGCTTTCGGAACTGATTCCAACACTGTGTCTAAGATGTTCAGAGACAAGCAAATGTTAAGAAAGTGACTTGGATCAAAAATCTCCAGTGTCTGCATGCAAAGCTGCCAGATCGATGCCTGCAGGAACTTTGCAATTGAAGACACAGCTCTTACTGCTGTCGCATCAATGACTTGTCACAAGTTTGTTGCTGTTTTCGCCACTTAGTAATATTTTAGGCTTCATTAACACCAGTGTCTTGGGTAATCATCCTGGACAGGTGCGAGCAGACGAAGACGTTTTTGCTGTATTCTGGAAAATGTCTTATTATTTGCTGCGAGTTACTGAAGTGTTTTTCACACTGGTAGTATAAAAAGCAACAGACATTGCTAGGTAAAGATTTTGGACTCTCCTTGGCACCCATGACGTTATTTAATCAGAGATAGAGGAAAAAAAGACACAGAGCGAGGAAGGTTCAGCTAACTGAGTTTTGGCTTTAATTCTTACTTATTTTCTAAGGAACTTCTCAAGCCCTCAAATAACTTTGCTTGTTATCATGGAGTTTGAGAGGTTTATGTTATCTATTTCAAGAGGGTCAAAGAGTACTTTCTTGGTGCCTATGACAAATCCAGACACATTTGTGGAATAAAGACTATGAAATGTAAATGTAACAGCTGTCACATTTTAAGGCACACTGTCACTGGGACCAGGCTATACCTGCCTGATAAGCCCTAACTAGGTTGCTTGTGTTCCGATTCATGGAGGACCTGGGCTGTCAGTTCAGGCACCCTCTCCCTATAGTAGGAGGATGAAGACTGATTTGCAGATGGCTGGACTCAAACTGAAGTGGCATGGTGTGCAAAATAACGATGGACTGAGAGTGCGCCCGAGTAATTACCAGTGGCTGAAATTAGTTGAAGCGTTCCATCAATCTCTGTTTTGTTTGCAAGGTTAGGAACAACAAATGTAAGAATGGTCTTACATTGAAAACGTTGATAACGGTGCCTCACCGTCAGATCTTCCTCTTCTTTTAAAAAAAAAATATTCGATTTTTATATCCACTTTGTCATGAACGTGTTGGTCAGTAAGCAATTGCACGGGAAGACCTTTAAAATATTACATTTGTTATATTTAGATTTTAAAGCTGATGAAGTTTACTGAAAATGTCTTTATTTCTAATCTTGTTGGTGGGGCAGTGGGTGTGGACATTATTGGATTATTTAAAACAAAAATCCCCAGAGGTGCTTTATTTACTGTCCCATGACACATATTACAAAGTGATCATAAGAGAGGTGTAGTTACCTTCACATCATTATCGTACATAGCAATTGAGCTGTATGTCTTAGATTTTGCTTGCGTGTATTGCCATATCCTTTTCCTTACTTATTATATGCCACAGCTTATCGGCTGTACAAGACGAAAATCCTTTATGCACCAATTCCTGCTCATGTCTCTAGTAGTTTGCCTGTTTAGTCCAGAGGACTGTTTGAAGTTTTATTAGTTTAGCACAGTTACTTAAAACCATTGCTATAAAAAACAGCATTAGCACATTTATAAAAATCAGCAGTAACACATTTGTCATGTTTAAGATAAAAGGAAGAATACAGAAACACAAAGCTGAGAAACTGCTCACTGAGCTTAGTGACCATTGTGCTTCTAAGAAAAACAGTCTTGTGGTTGCCAATGTAAACATTTTGCTACACAAAACCAAGGTTAAAGATAATAAAAACGAAAAGTGCTAAACCACAGGAGAAAAAAAGTCTGTGATAAGTTTTTGAGGGGGAAGACGTGGGAGAGCAGGGGCCAAAAAAGGCGAGAGAAGATTATCCAAGAGTCTCACAAATTTTCCCGACCTTGCAAGCACTTGGATGTCAGTGGATGCGAAACAAAGAGCTGAAGCCTCCCAGCATGACCTGATGCCCCATCTTAAATACAAGGGTTTTAAGAGAAAGTTTCTTAGGGCAGCTAGGGCCGGGCAACAACACAGGAGATGCAGCCATGACTCAGATTGGTAATTGCACAGTCAGCAAGCCCCCTCTCCCTTGTTGGAGCCCATCTGTTAAAAGCCGTTGATCGCGAGCCAAGAAGTCGCATGAACATAATATTCTTCCGTGCAACTGCATTTAAGTTTTCCTGGAAATAAGCTTGCGGTTTCCCGGGAAGATACGAAGAGTTCAGTGGGAGCAGAATGGAAGATGTTTTTACGCGGTGCAAATCCATGTGGTGGGAAATTAATTTGACCTGTCTGTTGATGGAATTTTCCAGGCCGAGTATGGAATGGAATCTGAAAAGAGGGATGCTTTGTCCATCTCTACCACTTTTATGGCCTTTGCAATCTGAGTTTTCCAAGGGTTGCCAGGACTGGAAAAGGTTTCTTTTAGGTGGAATTTTAAAGTGTTGTCAGCGGCTTTTAATAGCCGTATGAAATATTTCAGGGTATCGGCCTCGCAGTAAATTGATTGTCTTTGTAGGCCCAGCTCCAAACGTAGTCTTGCTCGCTGAATGAAACTTGGGAGGTGGAACATTTTTTTGTAGGTGGAGATATGGGCGAGATCAAGACTAGCAGAGCATGCTCCGGGAAAGGCCTGGTGCCCGTAGGTTAAAGCAGGAAGAAGAGTAGCTTTGATCACCTTCAGAATGGCTTCTGCAGAGGGACTACACAGGGACAGGTTCAACCGAGTCAGGGAGTATGTGATTGCTCCTTCTCTCTTTTGCAAGGCAGCTAGATGAGCTGCAGGTCTAGACGTCTCGTTGAACCAGACTCCCAAATAATTATATTTTGCAGTTGTGTTGATCCTGGCAGGCCCGATGTTCCACCTTAAGCTTTTCTTATTCTTACATCTGCCAAATATCAGTACCTTGGTTTTTGCCTGGTTGATTTTCAAGGCATTAGCGGTGTTGTATATATGGAGCATACTTAACGCTCCTTGGAGACCCGATTTGGCTTGGTCCATTATTACAATGTCATCCGCATATTGTAATATATGCAGAGACTTTTTACCAGGACTGAGTTTTGGCGGGAGGAGATTGCTGTTCTCTAAAAATGTTCCAAGATCAGCTGTATAAAGATTGAACAAGAGAGGGGCGAGAACGCAGCCTTGCTTTAGCCCGTCAGCGACACTAATTCTTGAAGAGACTGTCTTTGGGCCGGTTTTGATTTGCACCCATGTATTCTTGTGCAGTGAAATGAGTGCTCTTAGGAGGCTTTGCGGGATCCCCCACTTGTTCAATTTCCTCCACAAGATGTTCCGGGACACTTTGTCAAAGGCCGCACTGTAGTCAATAAAACAGCAGTAAAGTGGAAGATGGTTTTCTTGGGCTGCTTGTTGACTCAGGGCTAGAGTGGTGATATTGTCTATTGTGGAGGCCGATGCCCGAAACCCCGTTTGATAGTATGGTATTATGTTATTGTCAGCAACCCATTTTTCAAGCACCCTAAGTAGACATCGTGCGTATGCCTTTGCCTCAAGGTCTAACAGTGCGATGAGTCGGTAATTAGCCGGGAGCGTGGGGTCTCCTTTCTTGAATATGGGGGATAGAATCGAGCCTAACCATGAGTCTGGTAGCTGGCAAGTCCCGAACACGTTGTTGTATAGAGGAGTCAAGAGGGCCACCCACTCTTTCAATGCACATTTAAATACCCCAGCCGGAAGACCGTTGGGCCCTGGAGCACCGTCGTTTTTCATAATTCGCAGATGCTTGGAGACCTCGGCTGAAGTGGTCAGGTCATGAGTTTCTGTTTGAGTGGATTCAACATGATCTCCTAGTCCGATCACCACTGGGTCCGAGGTATCACTGCGATATAGTTGGGACACGTGCAGGGCCCAATCTTCTTCGCAAACCGTGTTTCCTCTCATCTTGTTCGTGGAACGGAGTTTGTTCATGTAGGTCCAAAACTTGGACTGGCTATTGCCCTTAAGCAGGTTGAATATTTTTAGCCACTCAGAGTGTTCTTTTAGTCTCTTGGTTTCCCATAAGGATTTCTTGAAGGTCTTTCGCAGCAATGCCACATTATTGGCAGTATGTACAGTTCCGATCAGTTTGTGCCTATGCACAGCCCTCCTGAGGGTCTTTCTTTGGGAGGCTAGTGCTGGATCATGAATTTGCTTCGGACGTGGCCCAGATGATCTAGGCTGAACCATGCGGCCTACCAATAGATCCTATAGTTTAACAATGGCATTATCTCACAGATGATGTAATTCTGTGCTAGGTATTTCGGCCTTAAGCCAAATTCCCACCTTGACAGAGCCTAGTGAATCCCATTTAATTCTTCTAGGCAAGGTGTGGAGTTCGGCCCGCGATGATTGCCCCACTTCTGTTGTTTCCGCGGCAACCGGCGTTTGCAAATGCAATGTTACCGTTAGGAGGTTGTGGTCGCTCTCCATACGATCTAGAATTTCCATCCTGGCCAGATTATTGCCCAAAAGCGGTGATAAGAAAATATAGTCAATGGTTGAGATGGTTCTGAACGTGGGCAGAAAATGAACACCCGAGTGCTGTTCCAGTGTAATTTGCTGAGTTGACCGTAGGTTGTAAGTTGTTAGAACAATGGTCATCGCTTCCTGCTCTTTGGTTTTCCTTGCTAGGAGACCATTAGTTGCAAGGTCTTTGATGTTAAAGTCTCCTAATAACAGTACCTCCGTAAGTGCGAATTCCATTAGGAGATCTTCCAGATGTTTTACCAGTAGATCAGTTGCGGTTGATTTTGTGGTTTTCGCTATATTATGGTAACAATTGATTAGGAGAATTGGGAGGGCCCTACCTGACAGTGAGAGGCCGGTGATAAGTACTGTTTGCCCTATTGTCAGGTTCCAAGGAATAGGTGTGACTGTTATCTTGCAGCTGTGCTTGATGTAAATTGAGAGGCCCCCAGAGGGTCTTCCGTAGGGGTTGGCCTGGACGGCTCATTGAAAAAGTTTGTGATAGCCAAGCAGTGGCGATGGGGATAGAGACTTAGGGGTCCATTAGGATGGCGGGCGGATTGCCCCCGCCAGGCTGGCGGTAGCCACCACCAGCCTGGCGGGGGCAATCCGCCCGCCATCCTTCCCTGTATTACCCCCCGCCATATTAGAATGGCGGGGGGACCACGGCGGAGCAAAACACCGCCTGCCACTTTTGCCACTGATTAATATGGTGGCGGTATCAAGCAGACACCGCCAGCCATATTATGAGGGGCTGAGGGTGATGCCATTCCGTGGCGGCGATGCCGCCACAGAAAGGCATGCGGTCTTCACTCTGGGGGCCCCCTGCGGGCCCCCAGAGTGAAGGTGGGGGGGGTATTGCACATCATTTGCATTAACAAAGCGTCAGGCACCACGCGGTGCCTGCCGCTTTGTTAATGCAAATGCAGAAATGCATTTCTAGCATTGTGGCGGGCGGTGCTGAGAGCACTGCCCGCCACAATGCTAGAAATGCAGGATGTGCCCGCCACTGTGGCGGGCACATCCTAATGCTGGCATCGGGACCCCCGCCCTTAAGGCGGGCGGTCCCGTTTACCGATAGGGTGGCGGGCGGCAATGCCCGCCCGCCATCCTAATGGACCCCCAAGTCTCCTGGAGACATATGATATCGCTTTTGTTCAGGAAATCCACGGCTGATTTTGAGGCAAGAATTGACTTTAGCCCAGCCACATTCCAGGATGTGATGGTTAATTTAGGGTTGAACCGACTGGCGCCCGTGTTAGGAGGGGCGCTGCTGGGCTAAGTTAGTAAGAGGCTCAAGGGCGGAGTAGCCGTGGCGGATATCGTTTGCATAGAAGGCAGGGCAGTTAGGTTTGCAACTTATCAGACGTTGGTTGTTATGACATGCGATGTTTAAGGGATTGTCTACTTTCGACGCTTCCGGAAGCCAAGCATGGGTTGCGCCCCGGGACCCCTTCAGTACACTAGTATACTGCTTCACTGGGGCCTGGGGGAGGAGAACGTGGGAATATTTTTGATGGGTAGGAACCCACATTTCGATGCCCCAATTTTCAAATAAATTGGCTTCCCTAAGGATTGCATTCCTAATGGATTCCTGGGACCACGATGTAGTGGTGGCCTCTAGTAGGCTGATCATTAAAATGCCATCATTTAAAAAAAGTACCATACAAATGGAAAAGTGGAATATTGTCTTCTTCAGATAGTTTGTATTGCACAATATATATTTAATGTGAACTGTTTGTTTAGCATAATTGTTGTGTCGACCAAGCTTACGTTGTCTACGGAATAAATATCAAGGGCCAGATGTAGGAGCCCTAATACCGGTCGGAAACGGCCGATTTTGGCCGTTTCCGACCGGTATTAGGGTTTTCAGATGTAGGGCATGCATTTACAGAATCGGTATTTTACCGATTCTGTATTTACCGATTCGGTAAAATTACCGAATCGGTAAATACAGACTCGGTAAAATACCGATTCTGTAAATGCAGATGCAGCTGGCACATGTCAGAGTGCCACAGGGCTTTAAGAATCGGTATTTTACCACCCAATCCAATTGGGTGGTAAAATACCGAATCCAGGTGTGCATGCACATGTGTGCATGCACACCTGTGCCATGTGACACACAGACATGCTCTTAGGGCATGTCTGTGTGCCACATGGCGCACATGCCTATTTTTGGGGTGCCAGAGGGTGTCAAAGTGACACCCCCTGCACCCTTGCTGGAATCGGTATTTACCGATTCGGTAATTACCGAATCGGTATTTCCCATTGATTCCTATGGGCTTCACAGCCCATAGGAATCAATAGGAAATACCGATTCGGTATTTACCGAATCAGTAAATACCGAATTTTAACGATTCGGTATTTCCACATCTGGAAATACCTACATCTCCCCCCTTAATATTTACCGATTCATAAATAACGAATCGGTAAAATTCGGTATTTATGAATCGGTAAATATCATTTACCTACATCTAGCCCCAAGTTCCTTAACATCCTAGCAACATGCACTTATGCCAAATCGAAAAAAGTGTACACTGCAAGATGTTCCTTTTCAGGATGACTTTCTGTCTTTTACTCTCTTTTCACAAAAAAATGTTTTAAAAAACGTTTGGTCCAGGTATGCAAATAATTGAAGGCATTACTGTTTTCTGCAACGTTTTCTTTGTTCTGTACTCACAACTACCTGAATGTTGAATGCTTGCTCAGCAGCAAATGCGAGAGAGGGGACTGTAGTGAAAAAGCTGGCATTGTTTAATGTATTGTTGCTGTATTACGCGTGCGACTGCTTTGCTGTGGTAATGTTTCACACCTTAACCTTCTTCAGGTAGCATAGGGCATCCGTGATGTCCTACTCCACCCACCTACTAACCCCTTGTTAATATCCAGAAAAGACCTGAATAAATTAAGCTGAAAGAAGGTAAACAGGACAACAGGGTTGAGGATGCTGCTAACACTGAACTATCCCGTCAACAGCAGCCTGGATCATTATCAATAACCCCAGGCTTTTCCCTAATATGACTGTAACGAGTCCATTCACTTACATTAATCTCACAGATGTTTTCTTTTTTGTTGCCAGTTTGTGACGACTTTTTGACCTTTCTGAGTAATTTATTCCAACGGATGGATGAGGCATGAATGCACTCCACTGAGAGAGCAGCTTTGTGTCCCTCGCGGTATGATGCTTCTTCTGGGTTGGAAGGTAGGTTTAAGACCTCAAGGGGCATATGTACAAGGAGTTAACGCCACCGTAGCATCAATTGTTGGACGTTACGGCAGCTTTTTTTTATTGCCGTATTTACAAGTTGCCGCAAACCGCAGTTAGTGGCAGTTTTCCGCCGTAAACATGCATTTTTTCGGATCGCCAGTTCAGTTAATGGGACTTACCAAAAATGAGATGCAAGGAAGGCGTTCCTGTGCAAAAACTTCTGCTAACCCCTCTTAGCGATATTTACAAGGAATTCCTTGTATGGTGCAAATTCAAAAAAGCTGCCCCTGAATCCAGTTAGAGGCATTTTTTTTTAAGACCAGAAATAGCTGATCTTAAAAATGGTGCAAACACTTGGGGCCCTATTCCAGAAGGTGTTGGTGCTGCACAACACTGCAAGGAATGTTGCTGCTCTGCCCTGCAACAAAACTACAGGGCAGGAATGCGCACCATCAATAAGATAGGGTGCATTCCTGGGCCTCATTCATGAAAAGTGTTGCATCACTGCATCAAAACAGTGTGGCAACACTTTTCACCATGCCCTTCTTGCAACACCATGGATGCGCTGTATTTACTGTACAGCGCTCCATGTCGTAATTAATAACAGATACATCTGGAATCCTGACGAATCTGTCAGCGCAAAAGTCACACATTGCCACAGTTGTGTCACAAGCATGACGCAACTCCTGTAATGCATGGGCACATCCTATCCCTGTGGCACTGCCTCACCCTTACACCTGCCATTAGGCAGACGTAAGGTACTGACGCAGTGGTGTTCTACAATTGTTGCAGTGAAACCTGATGGATTTCACTGTGCCACTCCAATGAGGCTTTGTTGCATTGGAATACCCACCCTTCATACATCATACCTGATGCAGGTATAATGTGGCACAGGGCTTCACAAGGTCACGCATATGCCTAGATAAATCACTTTGCAAATACGGCGCAACGTGGTGCAAGACTCACGCTGCAAGTATGTCAAGAAAATGACGCACCAGCAGGGTGAAACTGTCAAAACGGGCTCATGAATAAGCCCTCTGTCTTTTTTTCCTAAGTTGGCACACAATGGCTGCTATGCGCCAATGCAGGCAACCTTGCGCCATGCTGCAAGGGTGAATGTGTTGTGGAGTTGACTGATGTTGTGGCTCCATCTCTTCTTGAGACGTCTGCAGGTGGGGCTGGACTAGTGGAGGGCGGAAGTGAACCAGTTGGCCTTCTTGGAGTGTTGTCTGCCTGGTCTTTTCTTGAGTGGTGCCAGGGTGTTGGTGCAGTTGGAGATCCATCTTTGGAGGTTGCTTGCTGCGGTGTTAGCATCTGTAAGCGTTGGTGGAGGGGTGGTGCTGAGGGAGTTGTAGGGAAGTTCTTCAGTGCCCTTGATCCAGCCACAATGGGGTGTGGGGGGAAGACAATGATGGTGATGGTGTATGGTGGGCTTGGTGAAGGTGTGATGTAAACAATGATGGTTGATACAGGAGAGTCCTGTGGTGTTGCTGTAGTTGAAGTTCCCGCTGGTGGAGAAGATGGGCTCGAGCATGTGCCAGGCTATGTGGGTTTGTGCGGTGACTAGCTGCTTGAGTCTGATGTTGGCGAGAGTCCCCGGGAGAGGGGTGGTGTTCTGGTCACTGAGGTTGTCCAGGTGGAACTTTAGTGCCCTGAGTAGGAGGTAGTCAGTGGATGGGGAGCTTGGGGTGCGATGAGGTCTACAATGACATCAGTGAATGTGGGTTCATGGCCCGGGGGCCTGTAGAAGAGGTTGCCACAGAGGGTGGTGTTGGGGTTGGTGCGTATCTGGAAGTGGAGGTGTTCCATGGTCAC
This sequence comes from Lissotriton helveticus, assembly GCF_964261635.1. Classification (NCBI taxonomy): domain Eukaryota; kingdom Metazoa; phylum Chordata; class Amphibia; order Caudata; family Salamandridae; genus Lissotriton; species Lissotriton helveticus. Next base: position 1,511,880,394 of record NC_136061.1, on the reverse strand, counting down.
AGTCAGGTCAGTAGAGTGCATGGTCAGTCATAGTGTGCCTTTTTTAGACAATGGCAATGCCTCTTCCTGGCCGCTTGGGGTGGTCCGTATGGGTGAAATTGTAGATGTCGTGGATGGTGATGGCGATGTCCAGTCCAGAGCAGAGGTTGATCCAGGTTTCCGTGATGAAGGCGATATCTGAAGAGGTGGCTTTGAGGAGGTCCCAGATTTCTGTTGCATATTTGTGGAGGGACCGCACGATGAAGAGGATGCGTTTCAGCTGCTTGGCTGCACTGTCAGTCGGCTGGTTGGCAAGTGGCTCTGGTGTGCTGATGTTGCAGGTGGTGCGTTTGCAGTTTTGACAGGCGCAGGGTGCAAGAGAATTCTACAGAGTTGCTATATGGCAGGTAGTGTGGCATCCAGGGTTGATGGCGATGAGGGTGCTGGCATCGTTGCGGTGGAGTGTCTAAGACGAAGGGTCCATGGTGCTGGGTGTAATCCGGGGGCAGACGGATGCAGAAGGGCTTGCCTTTGGATTGCCTTTGGTGCACCAGTGGTCTGCCCGATGCGCATGGCCGCACAGCGGCCACCATTAAGTAGTGCTGTGTGGGGGACTAGATAGCTGGGCAGCAGGAAATGCGGGAAAGGACACTGGAGTGGGCAGGGATGCGGGGACAGTGTAGGGGTAGTAAATATATTTTTTAACTATTCTTACCTTGAAGCTGGGTACTGCGTCTTCTGTGCTCCTGCTCTCCTGAGTCTGCTTCCAGGAACAGAAAGCAGGCAGCCAGGCTAGAGTAAATCACAATGCTGCAATGTGGCGTTGTGATTGTTCTTAGAGGCCGTAGCAAGGCGTTCAGCCAGCGGCTGAAGGGGTGGGCATGTACTCCATGCAGACTGTAATGCAGCCTGCATTGCAAACAGGGAAGTGCGCATGACTACTTTGGGCGGCCGGAGAGGGACGACCAAACAGTCATTGCGCCCTTGAGTGGGCATACCACTCTGCCCCTGCCTTGCGCCGTGAGTAGAGCAGCCCCACCCATCCTCCCACCCACAAAGGAAACATAGCATGAGTACCTCAGAAAGTTATCATCATGTTATGTTTCTTCTTCTGCCACTGCTTGAAAGCAGTGGGGCAACGCTCTTCCGCCAAAGTGGATGAGCTGCCACAGGGGTTGTGTCTCCCACAGGTGCTAGGCCTTGGCCCAACTCTACCCCCTGGCCTCCTCTTCTACACGTTGCACCTTCTCCTCACCTGGACATTGGCACTGTGGCGCAATCCGCTGCACTCTCTCCAAATCTGTGACTCAGCCAGCAGGAGCCTCAGCCAGGCGGGATTTCACAATCCCGGGAACAGCAGTTGCAGCCAAGTCCGCTGGGGATCCTCCCGATGCAGGTGATGCAACATAGGCGTGAAGTTTCAGTGCTCCCGACACAAAAGTTTGACACAGCTCAGGGGCCTCACCCTCAATAGCGCCTGGCCAGCGCTAAATGCGCCAGCCTGTGATGCAGAGAGGCGTGACCCACCATTGGTAATCTCCTCCATGCACCCAGGTGTAGTGGTGGTGCATGGTGTGCGATGCGGACCTCCCTACGTTGGTGCGCAGGAGCACCTCTACCCTTCACAGCTCCAAGGGGGACCAGGCAGTCTTCTCATACAAGTCAGCAACGTGTCTCCATGCGACCTGGCAGACTTCACCACGAGGTAAGGGCGATCGCCGACACCTCAATGTCTACTGCCATGGCCCAGCAACTCCACAGCACCTCTGCATCCCACCGAAGCCTCCGTGCCCCTGGGACGTCTGCGCTTTCAAGGTTTTGGATGTCATAGTGTTGGAAGGAGTGCGCAATGATAAGTGATGCATCACTAGTATTACCCAGTGATGCGCCTCTTTCCATGATTGTAGCCCTGAAATTCCTCTTTCACTGGGACTCTGGCTTGTCATTCTGGCTGTTGAGAGGACTGGTTTCGTTGTTGATCTAAGATGCACTTGGCCCTGGCTACTCCATTCTGCATTCCATTTTTTTTCTATTTTTTATTGTTGGTGGACTTCTAGGCTATTTTTACCTCTAGAAGCAAAATAATTCACGTTGGGCTGATTAACGTGAGTTTGTTTGCCGCTAATGGGCCTTTCGTCAGTTTTCGCCAGCTAACATCTGAATTTGTATCACCTTCATGCTAGTATTAGTGGCAATTGCTGGGAGGAGGGCAACGTACCCTCTCTCTTATTGAAAAAAAGGCACTGAGCCCCAGGGGTTGTGGTCCCCAGGGTCAAATTTGGCCCGTGGAGGGGGCTCTTGGGTTGGCTGCCTTTGCGGGGTTTGCTACAGAGCCAAAGGTGAGTAACAGCATGGGGTTGGCTGCATGCAGAGGTGTTGGCCACACCACGCATGGCTGAAGACCATGTGCAGCGTGGATTTGACTTCTAGTGGAAGGTTGGCTGCAGGGCCTAGCTGCAGGCCAAGTCCTGTGAACAACCCCCCGCAGCAATCAGCCAAAGACAGTGCTCGGCGGCAGTTGGATTAATGTTGGGTAAGTAAATATTACTTTATGTTAAAAAAAGTAGAAGTTCACTAATTAAAAACAAAAGGTTACAGGGACGTTATAGTTAGGTTCAGATTTTACGCACCAAAAACGATAGAAATTCAGCAGTTATAATTAGCTCAAGAAACTATAACGCGTACCCTATTCACACAGGTGTCACATTGGTGGTGAGAGGCAAAGGGGGTGGAGATGTGAAGGGGATCGGAGGGGGAGATAGTTTTAAACAGGTGTCTGCAGCCTGTGTAAGAAAGATGAACGATCTACATGCAGACAGCACCTGCCCCCCTTTGAAAGTCGGTGCCCTGGTTGTGTACCCAGCTGGTCCATGCTAAAGCCTGCCTTGGTCCTACTAGTGTGCTAATTTCTGCACTAATTCATATCATACTTTATCCTGTTTTTGTGGAAAAAAGGTCATGTAGATGAGTTGTGAAAATGTGTGCTTAAACTTGCCACTAGTTCCTGCTATTTTTAATTTGCGCGAAACCACTGTGATGGTCTCTACCACACTCCATAATATGTGTCTGGGGGTTGTCAGAACTGTCAATCTTGTTTAGCGCATGGAAATGCTACCAATGACAGACCTGCTTTGATGTTTGATAAACCCCAGCCCCTGTAACTTATCACCCAGGGCAGCACCATCAAGCCCCACCTTGTGCCTGCTCTGGCTCTTTAATTCAGGCCAGGGTCGGTGTTGGACCTTAAATGGATGAAGCATTAATGTGTGGGAGAGGAGGTATGATGGGGTGAATTGGAGAGGTATTAGAGGGGTTGGCTTTAGTAAGAGTAGAGATGAGGCAGGCAAGGGTGATGAGTAGTGAATAGGATCACCATCACAAGGTTAAGGTTAGATTTACGGGGTTTAGGATGCAGTTTCGGAGCTGCCCGCCAGGACTCTTGTTCTGCAACAGCAGGAGCAAGGCTGTAGGGTTTGATAGAGGTTCACTTACAAAGCTGCTTGCAGGGCCCTATTACAATAATGCTCTGTGGATGCGTTCCAGGTCAGGGTTGAGCTGCTACCTATAAGTTCCCCAGTGATCAATAGAAGAGATGGGACTGAAGGTCAGGATTGAGGTGCATCACCAAATCTGCTTTTACTGACCTGGTTCTAAAATGGAAGGGTCTGACAGGGAGAATGGGTTAATAGTTTGTAGGAAGAGCGATGAGACAATAAATGATGGAGAGTGGTAAATGAGGTTTCTGCCTCAAAGTCCAGATTTTATTTTAGAGTGTTTGATGTGCATTCTGTGTTGGCCATGACAGCCGACCTTGGCTTGAAAAGAAGGTTTTGAAGTGTACTTCGTTCAGAACTACTTTTGTAATCTCTGATAAATGAATGATAGAGGAGGAGCTAAAACTTTGTACTTGAAGAATATTGTGAGAGTCATGCTGCTACAATAGCAGGAGAGGATGTTATAGGTCAGGAGTGAGGTGCATCATCAATGCTGGCTTTTAGTTCCCCAGTGCTAGAATACTAAGGAGTGAGACAACGGGTCTAGATTGAGGTGCATTATCAAAGCTGGCTGTGATGCTCTGTGATAAAATAGCAAGGGGGGGGACTGAAGGCCAGGGCTGAGGTGCATCATCGCTCCCTGCAGAGCCTTGGTACTAGAATAGTAGGTGGCAGTGTTGCATGATAGGGCTGGGATACATCTCTAGAGCTGCATGTGATGTTCCTGGTGTTACAATAGCAGGGGAACAGGCTGCAGGGCAGGATTGAGTGCACTTAAGGAGCTTGCACTGCCCTGGTACTTGGGTACGAGGGAGAGGTGCTATGGGTCAGAATTGCAGTTCATCATCACAGTTGATTGCAGCACTAGGCTACTATACTAATATAGCTTGGAGAGGTGTTGCAGGTTGAGGTAACGTTGAATTTGGTACCCGACCACCGCTGGCCAGACGTAGCCGTTTGTTACTGACAGTACTGTTCAACTAGGAGATTTAACACACATCTCAATATCCTTTGCTAAGAAAAGAGGTCACAATATTTACTTTCTGGTAAGTAAAACTTGAAAATTAACCTTTGTGGGTTCAGAAAATGTTGGGAACTTGGGACCTCACGCACCACCTTAATGAAAGAGCAAAGCCTGAGCTTTAGATGAAATGATATGATAGGTTGTTGCATCGGACAGGTCCTTTCACAGACATAGTGGTCCTTATCTGTAATTTATTTATTGAGCCTTGAGAATACATGGTATAGTCTCGTAAGTTGTGAGCAGGGAATGAGACTGGGCTCTCCATACCGTAAAAGGAGAAGTGTGATTGAGCTGGAAAGGAAAATATGGGGTGATTTAGGGAATGATCCTCACATTTTCCAACCCTGGCAGTAGCCCAGGGGAAGAAGTACACATTTATATAATTTGCTTGCTAACACTCTGTGAGTCTCTGAACTACTGGAATATTATATGATCTCACTTTTTTAGGTTTAAATATAGTATATATGATATATGAATACGTTAAATAATTGGTAGCGACTACGTAGTCTCTTTAAATGCTAGCTGTCCACCAGACATATTGCCAATGAATACCACACTACTACAATTGAATAATAATTTGTACTAATCTCATGAATCAAATGCACTCTGATACATGCTCACTTAGCGTTAGGGAGGGGAAAGAAGTGGATAAGCAGAGGATAGAATAAAAATCTAAAGACTCAAAATGTATAAAATGATTGTGCAAAACTCTTTTCCCTGACAATTTGACTCAATCTTCCAGCTGCAGTCCATTGTTTACATTTATTTCTTCTACTTTTCTACACGTTTTGGGGTCTATAAATGAATAGTTCTTATGCCTCTTTATGCACCCCACGAGGCTTATTTACAAGCCCCTTGCGCCGCAAGGGCGTCACTTTTAATATGGGAAAAAGTGACATACCGGCAGCACAAGTAACTTGTAAATAGGCCCCTATGTGTCTCCAGATACCTAAAGCATGCTCTAGAGCCATCATCAATGCCTTTTTATCAACATTTTGGATATATGGCATCTTGATCTGTGTGGTTATGAGTATTTTGAATCCCTTATAGGTCTGGAATTCAAAATATTGCTTTAGCATAAAAGTAGTAGCTGCAGGCTTCTTTTCTCTCAGTCCTGCATTACGGTGCAGTCCTGCCCATTCTCCCTGTGCTGGAAAAGTGTCAGCAGCTTGGGGACAATGTAGGCACCCTTATAATCAATCAATCAATCAATCATAGTACTTGTATAGCGCGCTACTCACCCGGGAGGGTCTCAAGGCGCTTGGGGGAAGGGGTCCGCTACTGCTCGAACAGCCAGGTCTTGAGTTGTCTCCTGAAGGCGAGATGGTCCTGGGTCAGCCGAAGGTGGATGGGGAGGGAGTTCCATGTCTTGGCCGCCAGGTAGGGGAAGGATCTGCCTCCGGTGGTGGCTCTTCGGATGCGTGGTGCGAGGGCGAGGCTAGTAGATCGTAGCTGGCGGGTGGGCGTGTAGAAGGTCAGGCGGTCGTTGAGGTACTTGGGGCCCAGGTCGTGGAGAGACTTGTGTGCGTGGGTGAGGAGCCTGAACGTGATCCTCTTGTTGACGGGGAGCCAGTGCAGGTCCCTCAGGTGGCCGGAGATGTGGCTGCATCGGGGGATGTCAAGGATGAGTCGGGCGGAGGCGTTCTGGATGCATTGGAGTCTTTGCTGTAGCTTGGCTGTGGTTCCGGAGTAGAGGGTGTTTCCGTAGTCCAGTCGGCTGGTGACGAGTGCCTGGGTGACCGTCTTCCTGGCTTCGGTCGGGATCCATCGGAAGATCTTGCGGAGCATGCGTAGGGTATGAAAGCATGATGAGGAGACGGCGTTGACTTGTCTGGTCATCGAGAGGGAAGAGTCCAGGATGAAGCCCAGGTTGCGTGCGTGGTCTGTTGGCTTGGGAGTGGTGCCCAGGGCGGGGGGCCACCAGGAGTCGTCCCAGGCGGAGGGCGATGGTCCCAGGATGAGGACTTCCGTCTTGTCTGAGTTCAGTTTCAGGCGGCTGTTCTTCATCCACTCGGCGACGTCTTTAATCCCTTTGTGTAGGATGGTTCTGGCGATGTCGGGGTTTCTGGTGAGGGAGAGGATCAGCTGGGTGTCGTCGGCGTAGGAGATGATGTTGAGGTTGTGTTGGCGTGCGATGGCTGAAAGAGGTCTTATGTAGACGTTGAAGAGGGTGCGGCTCAGTGATGATCCTTGCGGTACGCCGCAGATGACTTCGGTGGCCTCGGATCGAAACGGGGGGAGGCGGACTCTCTGTGTTCTTCCGGCGAGGAACGAGATGATCCACTCCAGTGCCTTCTCTTGGAGGCCGATGTTGCTGAGGCGTTGAACTAGGGTGCGGTGGCAGACAGTGTCGAACGCTGCAGAGAGGTCCAGGAGGATGAGTGCCGCTGTTTCCCCGTTGTCGAGCAGGGCTCGGATGTCGTCGGTGGCTGCGATGAGGGCGGTCTCGGTGCTGTGGTTGGCTCTGAAACCGGACTGCGAGGGGTCGAGAGATCCGTTCGTCTCGAGGAAGGCGGCCAGCTGTCTGTTGACGATCTTCTCGATGACTTTAGCAGGAAAAGGGAGGAGCGAGATGGGGCGGAAGTACTTGAGGTCTGTGGGGTCCGCTGTTGGTTTCTTCAGTAGGGCGCTGAGCTCGGCATGCTTCCAGCTCTCCGGGAAGGTGGCGGTGTTGAAGGAGGTGTTGATGATGTTCCCGAGTTGGGGTGCGATGTTGAAGATGTGGTGGGGGCAGGGGTCGGTCGAAGATCCGGAGTGGATGGTGTTCATCGTGCGGGCTGTGTTTTCGGTGGTCACCGTGGTCCAGGTGCGGAGGGTGGCCGTGGGGGGCGTTGGTTCGACGGTTGGGTGCGTGGATGGTGCGCCGAAGCTGTTGTGGATGTCGGCGATCTTGTGGTGGAAGAACGAGGCGAGAGAGTCGCAGAGATCTTGTGAAGGAGTGATGTCGTTGTTGCCGGTGCTGGGGTTGGAGAACTCCTTGACGATGCTGAAGAGTTCCTTGCTGTCGTGGGCGTTGTTGTCCAGTCGTTCCTTCAGTGATTTCTTCTTGGTGGTGTGGATAAGCTGGTGGTGCTTGCGGGTGGCATGTTTGAGGGCGGTCATGTTGTCAGTGGTCTGGTCGAGGAGCCAGGCTTTCTCGAGGGTGCGGCAGGTCTTCTTGGAGTCCTTGAGTTTGTCGGTGAACCAGGAGGCCTTCTTGCTTCTGGGTCTGCTGGGGGGGTTCTTCAGTGGTGCGAGGTCGTCGGCGCAGGCGGTCAGCCACTGTGTGAAGTTGCGGGCTGCTTTGTTGGGGTCCGTTGTGCCGGTGGGTGGGTTCTGGCTGAGGGAGGTGGTGAGCTGGTCGGCAGTGATTTTGCTCCAGCTCCTGTGAGGAACCTGTTGCGGGTGGTGGTGGGTCTTGGTTCTTCTGAAGCTGAAGTGGAAGCAGCTGTGGTCGGTCCAGTGGAGTCCGGTGGAGTGGCTGAAGGTGATGTGCTTGCTGAATGAGAAGATGGGATCAAGCGTGTGGCCAGCGTAGTGGGGGGGTGGTGTTGACCAGTTGCTTGAGTCCGAGGTTGGCGAGGTTTTCCAGCAGGGCGGCGGTGTTGCGGTCCTTGTTGTTCTCCAGGTGGAAGTTGAGGTCCCCTAGGAGGATGTAGTCGGCGGAGAGGAGGGCGTGCGGGCTGATGAAGTCCGTGATGTCTTTGCTGAATTGTGTGCGTGGTCCCAGGGGCCTGTAGACGAGGGTGCCTCTGAGGGTCGTCTTTGGGTCGGTGTGTATCTGGAAGTGGAGGTGCTCTGTGGCGGCGAAGGTGTCGTTGGAGTCGGTCGTGATGCGGATGGTGTTCTTGTGGACGATGGCGATGCCTCTCCCGGTCTGGTTGACGCGGTCCCTCCTGATGATCTTGTACCCGTCCGGGATGGCGATGGCGATGTCGGGGGCTGAGGAGACGTTCATCCAGGTTTCCGTGAGGAAGGCGATGTCTGGTGATGTTGTGTCGAGGAGGTTCCAGAGTTCCACGGCGTGTCTGTGGACGGAGCGGGTGTTGAGCAGGATGCACTTGAGGTGGTTGCTACTGGTTTTTAGCTTGGCGGGTGCGGTGCAGGTTCGGAGGCAGGTGAACTTGCAGGTTTTGCAGGTGAAGGGTCCGTGGATGCGTTTCAGGGTGGCCCGGCAGCATGCGGGGTTCCGGCCGGCATTGAGTGCGTTGAGGGCGGCGGCGTCGTAGGTCTGTCGGGTTGTCTTGCATCGGCGGGGGCCAGGGGTCCTGGCGCTGGGCGCGGGCCAGGCGCGGACGGGCGCAGACGGGCTTGCCTTTGGCGCGCCTTCGGCACACAATCGGTGCGCCCGCTGCGCGTACGTGCGGACTCTGCCATAAATGGAGAGTGGAGGGGCGAGGTGAGGGAGGAGCAGCTGGGAGGTGGGAGCGGGGTGGCGAGTGGGGGGGAGCGTGCGAGGATGCTGGAGAGAGCGGGGGTGGGGCCGCGGGGAAGCAGCGGCAGGGAGCGGGGTGGGTCAGGGAACTACGATGGGCAAAGGGAGAACGATAAACACAGAAAATAGACAACGAGAACCAAGCAGGCACAGGGACAGTCAGGGACAGCTTACAAGTTACAGGGCAACACGAGGAAACGCGCAAACAGCGAGAAAACGGCAGCAGAAACACAGCTAACAACACAGGGACGGGCAAACCTAGACAGGGGCAGTCTTGACTCGGCTTAGCAGCAGCGGCGGTGGGAGCAGAACGGGCACACTCTGGGTGGCCACGCGGCAGGAGGAGCGACCGGACTGACCGGGTCAGGTCAGGTAGGTCACAGCTCCTTGCCCCGTGAGCCTCTCCTAAGTACCTGTGTAGGAGGGAGGAGCAGCTGGGAGGCGGGAGCGGGGTGGCGAGTGGGGGGGGGGCGTGCGAGGATACTGGAGGGAGCGGGGGTGGGGCCGCGGGGAGCAGCGGCAGGGAGCGGGGTGGGTCAGGGAACAACGATGGGCAAAGGGAGGACGATAAACGGCAGAAAATAGACAACGAGAACCAAGCAGGCACAGGGACAGTCAGGGACAACAAGCAGGCACAGGGACAGTCAGGGACAGCTTACAAGTTACAGGGCAACACGAGGAAACGCGCAAACAGCGAGAAAACGGCAGCAGAAACACAGCTAACAACACAGGGACGGGCAAACCAAGACAGGGGCAGTCTTGACTCGGCTTAGCAGCGACGGCGGCAGTGGGAGGAGAATGGGCACACTCAGGGTGGCCACGCGGCAGGAGGAGCGACCGGACTGACCAGGTCAGGTCAGGTAGGTCACCATGGTGCACTTGTGCCTCCATTCATGCAGGATTCTAAGAGACATTTTTCTCTTTCTATGTATGCTGAAGAATGCAGCACACATAGAAAGAGGAAAAAATGAGGGGAAATAAAGATATTGCTCCTTGTTAGGCCTCACCTTGGGTGGCGTAAGGATTCAGCACTTCCCCACGTTTACATGATGATCTAAATCTGGGGTAGCGCCAAATCCATGGGTGTTGTGTGGAAAAACCCGCTGCAAAACCCATGGAATGCCTCCCAGGCATAGAGTAAGGCGACACCGCGACTTTTGCTGTGTCACCTTGCTCGCAGCGTGGCTTTGAGTGGCTTCATAAATCTGATTCAGATCCCTCTGTCATGCATATACCACTATACGTGGTGCAAATGTTGTCCCTCCCAATGAAGTATAAAGCCTCACTCCCAGACCTGGAACAATAGGCTTGAAATTCATGAATAGCTTGCTTGGCTCTGTAAGTTTATATTTTTATATCAGTTTATATCATTCGAATGTTGATTATTTACTTATAGTTTATGCACCTGAACAGCGCTTTTGTGATAGTTTTTTTCACAGGATCTCGGTCAGAGCCTTTTGTATGAAAGCATATATGTATCTGTGCTCTGTATTTGTTTGCCGGCTCTGTGATTCACAGACCATTTTTATTTTCGTTAGTAAATAAATTCAGACCACAAATGAACATGAACGAAGATTTCTTTGACACCCGGTTGCCCTGGTGAGCAGTGTGAGCAGTGAGCAGTGTGAGCAGTGAGTACTAAGGTGGCGTGTAGAGCAGCAGCAGCAGCAGCCGAGTCCCGGGCCCAACGGGAGAGTTCGGGTGGCCGTGGGCCGTGTGCCGTAGACCGCAGACCTGTGCCGTAGACCGCAGACCTGTGTCGAGACCACCGTGGGCTAGAACAGTTGCCCGGTGCCCCGCGGATCACGACCGCGGAGCACGGTGAATACGGCGGGCGAGAAGACTGGAGAAGACCGGAGAGTGGCGTGCAGAGCGGACCTGTCCCGGTTTACCAGCTCACCGGTTTGCTGGGCTACCTCGACTTTCCCTGCACATCTCCCTGAGCAGCCGAGTGGTCAAGCGGTCCGGCGGAAGACCGGCGATGGTGTGCTGGCGGTCTGAGCAGAACTAAGGTGATAAAGTGAACCTGTTGGACGTGTTGGGGCTCTTTCCGACCCGGAGGGGAGTAACAAACGAATGCCCACCTGGTCACATGTCACCGGTCCAGTTACAGAGCTGTGTTGAAATTTTAGCTACTGCCACCAGAAGGGACCCGTGAGCTGCAACCGTACGGCTGCCCACCGAGAAGCATCTGGAGCAGCCCAGCGACTAACCACGTGGAGGTAAGTGGTGGAGGCGAGCGCGGCCGCCTTTAGAGGCGGCTGCAAAGTAAGAGCCCGGGGAGCGGACCGAGGGGCTGCCTGACTAGGTCGCTCAGCCTGCAGTTTCCCCCGTGTGCCCCGCTTGCCCCCCTCTCCCTTTAAGACGTGCAAACAACCATAGTAATCATAAACAACTCACCCCTGACTCTGCACAAACTCGCACAGATCCACAGTGACACTCCTTGTTTTTCTTGTGGCCACCAGCAGTGTCATACAGTGCCCCCGTCGCCTCAGCAGTCACCCCTTTCAGGCATGTTTACTTCCGTCCTTAAAAATGCCCGAACCCCTCTTGCCAAGTGAATAGATTAGGTGTTCATTTCAAACATAAAGCCTGTGCAACCACCCCACGGACTTCAAGACACAGGCGACAATGCGCCGTTACAAAGATACAAAGATTTTGGGCACTGTAACCCCCCTTGCCATTTACGTGTGTGCGTAGAGCCAGACACACGCACAAGTCACATACACAAGTCATACAAACTAAATATAGGTGAATATTCCAACAAGGAGGCTCACAAGCACTGAACTACATCGCAGAGCCCGAGTTAACGGTGCTTAAGGATGGCTCTTAAAAAGACCCAGTCCAGTATGGAGGAGGAGGAGGTGGTGGTGAATCTTGAATGTTGGGCACAAAGAAGGATAACAAGGAGCATAAACTCTCAAAAAAACCAGGAAACAGTTAATGGCAATTCCCTCCCTCAAGGACTTATCACATATTTCTTTCAGGCCTCCAGTGGCCCAACTGCCCGGGACGAGATACGAGAGTCTGAGAGTGTCTCCACACCGGGGCCTCCAACGACCAATCAGGACCAGAGGGGCCTTAATTCTCGTGAGTTTGCCATCACTGAGAAAACCGGGAGTCTCGATGCATGTCTTCAGCCCGCCGTTAGGGCAAAGAGCCCGATTAGGACTATAGCCGACATTCACGTGAGACCCACAGTGGGGGCGGACGTGGAGAAAGATACTGAGGAACAAAACAAGCTACTCGCAGCCATTTCCCCAAAGAGCACAGGCAAGCGACTGAACACAACGGAGACACCCCGGGCAAAACAGAAGACAACTTCCCCGGTAATGGATGCACTAACAACATCATTTCTGCAAAAATTAGAACAGTCCATTGAACGAACACTCGAAGCAACACCTATAAATCCAGGAAGAATTGATGGCCTGAGAACATTACAAACGGAGGGCTGGAGCCCGCTGGGCTGAACACATCAGCAAGATGTAACTGAAGAAGTCACTTTCAAAGAGCTATACCTGTCGCCCATAAGAGAAGTTCAGGACACAATGGCCAGGGCGCTGCTATGGCAGTCCACGAAGATGGAAGTACAAATTGATCTGCTGTACTCAATAGCCCAGCACCTGGTGCGCCAAGATGATAAGCTGGCAAAACTAGAGGCTCTATTTGAAGCCCAAAACGCCAACGCGGCCAATATCAACTCCTGTTCTGCCATAATAGAAAAATGGGCCAGTTTACCCGAAGTTTTAAAGGGCGACTTCAACATAAGAGGCCTGGGTCCGTCCACCGTTGCACCCCCAAGCAAGAAGTTAGCCCCTTTGATTGAATTTCTTTCTAATTTCAATCTGCAATCAACCCACGGAACGCACAAAATGAGCCATCGCGCATGGACCGCTTAACCTACTTTTAGGAATGTCTCCACTATAGACTATATTTTTACTAATGGAGGGCTGGCCCATAAACTCTGCGACTTCACAGTGGATGACAGAGATGAAAGCAATCACAGGCCCCTCCGCGCCACATTTAACCTGGCACGGGAACAGGTGGAATCTCTGGTAATAATCGGAGCAACCACAGGCGAAGAACAACACCTAGTTCTTAAAAGAATAAAATGGTCGTCCAATCTTAGCCACAGACTGTTAGATTTCATAGCCAGTAGGGAGGTAGAACTCATGTCACAAGATACAGTGAACATCACACACTTTTGGGAAATATTGACCAAGGACTTATTGAAGTGCCTGGGTAACACAAATCAACTAAGACGCTCCCAAAATAACACCAGGCCAAGATGCCTAAAATCGCGGAGTTTGACACAGAGCAAGCGTGCACTCAACACGGCCATCAGGGCTAAAAAGAAAGGCAATCATTTGGCAGGGAGGTCTTCCATTTCTGCCCTGCGAGCCAACTATAAAAAGAAAGTCTGGGAGCTGAAAAGGCAGCGGGCAGAACAAAACTGGCTTACTGTGTTTTCACTAAATAAAGAAAAAGATAGCAGCAAGTTATGGCGTTATATCAACAGCGGGTCCTCTAGTGGCGTGTACAAGGAAAACAGTGTTGCAGGGAACGTGTGGGAAGAGTATGCGAAGGGGCTGTACACCTGCGAGTTAAATCGGGCTAACCCAGGTAGCCTGGAGTGGTCCAAGGCGGCAGCTGCAACCATCGAAATTCAAAGTGCGCCGATTGAAGTCCCAAGACAGAGACGATCTGCAAAGTATACAGAGGAGGAGGTTTTAAAATACATTAAGGCGATCAGAACCAATGGAGCTCCCGGCCCAAATGGAATCCCTGCCCAGGTTTTTAAAACCGCCTCAGCCTTTTTTGCAACCAAGGCGGCAGCTGCAACCATCGAAATTCAAAGTGCGCCGATTGAAGTCCCAAGACAGAGACGATCTGCAAAGTATACAGAGGAGGAGGTTTTAAAATACATTAAGGCGATCAGAACCAATGGAGCTCCCGGCCCAAATGGAATCCCTGCCCAGGTTTTTAAAACCGCCTCAGCCTTTTTTGCAACCAAGGCGGCAGCTGCAAACATCGAAATTCAAAGTGCGCCGATTGAAGTCCCAAGACAGAGACGATCTGCAAAGTATACAGAGGAGGAGGTTTTAAAATACATTAAGGCGATCAGAACCAATGGAGCTCCCGGCCCAAATGGAATCCCTGCCCAGGTTTTTAAAACCGCCTCAGCCATTTTTGCAACCACACTTACCCCCCCATTCAATCACTCATTCGCTACTGCAATCCTGCCAACCTCCTGGAAAGGCTCAGTCCTATTTCCCATCCATAAGAAGGGTGACCACTCGAACCCGGCCAACTACAGACTCATAGCCCTGTTAGATATTGAAGACAAGGTATACGCCCGCCTTCTATTAAGGGACTTGGAGGCCTGGGTGGACAAGAACGGCATTCTCCCGCCCTCACAGACCGGCTTCAGGGCTAATAGTTCCACCCTGGATAACATCATACCGCTTTCCTACCTTGCGAAGAAGGCCAATACGAGGAATAAGCTGCCACTGTATTGTTGTTTTATAGACTACTCCCCGGCCTTCGACCGAGTGAACAGAAGTCGACTATGGTCAAAACTATAGTCCTGGGGGCTTCCCCAAATCCTGCTAAAAGCCATAAAAGCACTCTATGAGGGGACATGGGTCCAGGTGAAATTAAGTCCAACAATTACAACAGCAAGAATTGATACCAACTCTGGACTTAAGCAGGGGTGCGTCTTGGCCCCCCTACTTTTCAACCTGTACACAGCGGACTTGGGGCAAGCCCTGAAAGATGCCAACTTAGTACCCCCAAGATTGGGGAAGCTGGTCTTGGGTACGCTTCAGTACGCTGATGACACGGTGGTCATGGACCACACTAGGGTGGGACTTCAAGGAGCCTTAAACAGCCTGGCAACATATAACAAGGAAAACGACCTACGGATCAACGTGAGTAAGACCAAGATAGTAATCTTTGGTAGACACCACTATAAAAAAGAAGCAATATGGGCCCTGGGGGAGCACCGAATCACAACTGCCCCATTTTATAATTATCTGGGAGTCTGGGTGTCTGAGAGAGCCACTGCAGCTAAACACCTAAAGGAGCTAAAACCAAGAACGGACAAAATATTTTTGTCTTTAAGACGCTTAAGCAATCGCTTGGCCAGTCCCTCAGTAGAACCAATGTTGACAGTGCTTAGGGCCAAATTGATTCCCTCCATCACGTACGGCCACATTGCCTACCCAGGTGCCTTCGAAAAAAGTGGTCAACGCGGCCCAGGCGAAAGCTTACAAGATGGTGCTACAGGCCCCTAGACAGGCTAGGAACAACAGGCTAAGGCTTGAAATAGGCCTGAAACGACCAGAGTTGGCCCTACTGGGGGACCTGATAAAATACTATATCAGAGTACTGAAAGCGCCTGAAAACACCCTAAAGCACTTCTTGAAAACTATATTTGGTGAAATGGGCTCCCCATGGCATTCCAAGGTGGCACAAGGTATTGACTTATTGAAAATCGAGGGTAAGAGCTTGCCCCTCCACGAAATTCCATACTCTGCTTGGGCCCAAGCCGTAAAGCGCCAAGTCCAGACCATCTCGTTTGAGCTTGATCTCTTATCGCTACGGCACAACCCACTAACTCTCACCCTGGACAAGTCCTATATTCCTGGCAAACCCCAACCATACCTGCAAGACTCACTAACAACCCATGCGAGAAAGAAAATCTGATGTTCCTCGTGTTTTATACTGTATAGATTTTAAGTAATCGCACAGTTTAATAAAAGTTACTGTTGGGTATTAAGTACCTGTGTGCGACCAAAATCAGGGAAAAGAGACTACATCAGCCTCAATATGAGATCCCTTGGTACCAATTTAAGCTGGAGAATTATCCAGAGTGGTCGTGGGCAGTGCTTGATTTTGTAGTAAAAAAAAAGTAAGTACCAAGATCCTTCTCAAAATCACTACAGTATGCACCACCTATTGGCCGTGCTAGCCCCACCACAATAATAGTACCAGCAAACTAATAACCATCGCACTCCTATAAATGAGACCATTCAGACTAGTCCAGGTCATTCAAAGCTATAAGTATGCCTTGGAATAGTCTAAAATGTCATTTTTAATGTATGTTGAATTATTAAACACTTTGTTTGTGCTCATCTCAAAATTGAACAAACAGTTCGGGGGCCGAGCACAAATTAAGCTCTGGAGGTAGGTTGGGTTGGGTGGAAAGCAGCCAGGCATTCAATTTACTGATCTGGTCTCACATAACTAGCACACTTTAAAATGTATGATATGCAAAGTTTGTCTGTGTTTCTTGGAATTTAAAGCTTTAAAGTGAACTTGGAAGGTGTTGTCTAGGCAGGTGATGTTGGAGCAAACCTGTCTTGGGTAGGTACGAGGTCCCAGGATTAGGAAGTCAGAGATGTGAGTGAGATCCAAAAGCTTCTAAAAAGTGCACAAAGGGAGAAAAGGACAAAGGAATGGCTAGAACGTGGGTGCAGATCATTTCAAATGAAGGTACCAGTGAATGTGGATCGTTGACCTAGTTGCACAGGAACCACTGTCACCTTTGACAGATTATAACCAAGATAATGTCTTGCCTCCCTCCATGAGAGCCAATGGGAAAGGACTGTTAATCCCACCTCCCTCTCCTGCCCCTTGCTCAGGATGGGCTATTTGGCACAAGCCTGGCTGATACCCCAATGTTTTCTTAGTGGTAAATGAGGGTTTTTCAAGGACATGTGGGCAAAGAATTTGAAACAGTAAAAAAACGCAGATATGAAATCTATGAGCAGTGTGGCCAAAATATGTTTGGACATATAAAATGGGTGTTTGGGTACACTAACAAGGACAGCAAGAAGTCCTTTACTGATGAATGCACCGTTGATTCAGAACACTTAAATAACCCCTAAAAAAGATTAAAAGGCCCCAAAAGTAAGCTGGATGCCGACCAATAGCCGGTCTTCCTAAATTGGTGTGAACAAGTCAACAAACTCAAACAGATGTCTCAGATGCCTGGTGTGAAAGAACTGCACGTCTAGTAGTAAATTACCAGTTTAAGGAACCGAGTTAAGGCTAGTAACCCTGCTGCTCCTTCTCCTGTCAGAATAAGGCGAAGATAACAATGGGGACCAGGTAGATATCTCGAGCTTCCCCCGTGCTGTCAGGTGATGTAGAAGGGAAACACACATGATGGTATCGGAAAATTAAGCAGTGCCAGTGGTGAGGCTGGCAGGAGGGGATGTACGTCGTTACAACGCATGCTTTGACAACGCATGCCTTTACGACGCAACTTTTACAACGCAAGTCGTTACAATGACTTGCGTTGGGGGTCGCTGGATAGTGAATAGTTTAATTTACTATTCCAACTCCAGTCCCCGTGGATAGTAGGGAAGGTGTTGGATAGTAAATTAAAACTATTCCCTATCCTAGAGCGCCCCCGCGCAAGTCGTTGTAATGACTTGCGTTGTAATGGTTGCGTCGTAAAGGTACTGCGTTGTTAAAGTTGCGTTGTAAGCGCTGTTCCCCGCAGGATGTGTATCGGCAAATGATGGTAAGGTGGGCACAGCGAGTAAGCAGCAGCGAGGCAGATGGCAAAGCACTAGCGGACAGTTAGTTGAATGCATGTGAGAAAAGAGGCTGACTACAACCTCGTGTACCACTTCTACAGGTCGTTCCCGCTCAGGCCCCTACGGAGCAGGTGCTGGTATCGGCCTGGTAGAGCATGCAGCTGGAGTAAAACTCAGGATAGTCTGAGGCACTTAATTGGACGAAGATCCACAACAATCAAGAGAAACCTTGAGATGTTCATCATAATCATTCATCGGGTGATGTACTTATTGATGATAGTCAGGATGCCACATGCAACCCATCCAATGCCCTCCTTCCTGTACAGGAGTATCTGTGGCCTGGGAAGGAGGTCGAGTTATCCTTCATTTCCCTCTTTCAGCCTGCAGACTGCGGTCACTTTAAAAACAGTTTTGTGCCATCACTGAAAATCCCATGAAATTCCAAGAAGAGCTACAAAGTGTTTCTGAACCCTACAAACCCATGTGTGGAGGTTATGCCAAGCAAAGTTACAAATCTTTTGGTTGGAAAAAATATCTGGTCTTGGCATGACTGCTTCTGAGGCTGTGAAGGAGGCATTGTTAAAGACTATAATGGAGGTGTGCCAGGAAAGACTGGCTGGACTTAGATTTCTAATTGGAAACAGAATAAATAGGAATTTCCAGCTGATTATCTTTATCGTTTAACAGATATATTGATATCTACCCAGGTATTACTCAATCTGCTAAAAGCGCACATGAAGCTTTTGTTCAAGATCCACCCCCCAGGTTACAGGAGCAGCTGCACAACATTTGTACTGAGTGGCAGAGGATGGATCTGGTTGAGCTGGTATCTGTTGCCAGTCATTGTCAGCGGTGCAAGAAAGTAATATGGAATTGATGAATCTAGATTGATAGCTTTATAAAGGCATTCATTTCAACCAGCCATGAAAGGGTGGGGGTGAGGAGAAATGGGGAGACCAAATGAGAGGGGCTTGGAGTGGGGGCAGGAGGAGTAACACGGAGCCAGGCGAGGGTCGAGGAGATCCAGCTCCACCGCAGGGTTCTTCATGTTTCAATCGTGAAAATGTGTGTCACTAGAAAGAGGACTGTCCTAATTTAATCTCGTACAGACCTCTTTAAACCGTTTACCCAAGTCTCTCAATGTCACTAACCTACTTTTCCAGAAAAACCCAAGAGATGCCATCTGCTCTGTGAATACCTTGTTCCCTGTCAACCAAAATTGACCATTTGAGAAATGTGTCATTTTTGGGCAATCCACCCTGTGCCTTATTGATGCAGGTGCTAGCCAACATGCCTAAAACACCTTTGAATTATGCCTATTACCTCTCTTGAACGTGTCCATTGATGCAGTTAGCATTCCAAATACCCGTTCCACACACCATAGTAACAATCCTATCTATATAGGCCTGGATCCTATCACAGGTCAATAAGCCTTTCTATTGAGTTCCAAGTCTCTTGCAAACCTAATGGGGAGAGACCTTTCGTACAATTAATTATCATTACTATTCCACTAATGATGGTGTTAATCTAAATCAGCTGAAATCAATAAAAGTTAACGGTCCATCCGCCTCATATGAGGCCAATGATTTTACTGATGATGTTGAAAGTAAAAATAATGTATTGAAATCTATTTCTGACATACATACTTGATCATGTTCTTCCAACTTTATGATCTGAATATGCAAATAATGTTGGATCTAGATGAGCACTGTCTACTGAGATCATATAAAAAAAGAAGAATACAATGAAGAAACTGACCTGCGTTCCCCCATACTCACCATATCCTGAAGCAGAAGTTGGAATCAGGCCTTTTGTTAGCACCTTACACAATAAAGGGCTTCTCTTGCCCACTGTAAACATCAGCAAACTCCTTATTTTACTGATGAAAATGTCTATAAAAGATAGCTAGAGATTTCTGCTAGACTTGAAAGCTATGAATGCTTTGGCGATCCTTAGTTCCCCTCTCCTAACCTTGTAACTATACTGCTGTGTATTGCAGCCACTGCCAAATGGTTTACACTAGCAGATCTTTGCCCAGCCTTCTTTTCTATTTCTATACATTTTTTAATTTTGCATGAGAAGAGGGTGCAGCTCACATGGTGCGAACTCCCTCAAGAGTTTACTGAATCACCATCGATCTCCTCTCAAATACTCAAGAAAGATCTGGGCACCCCTGTCTTCCTTGGGTAATCTACTCTAGTGCAGTAGGTAGATGATTTGTTGAATACATCTGACTCATTGGACCAATGATAAACTGTCTCTTTGTAGTCCCTTACTGAGTTAGCTATGAAAGGCCACACATCTTCTAGAGAAAACCACAATTCTGGCTTCCTTGTGTGCTTTTTCCAGTAAAAGGCACTGTCTGTAGATCGCATTGAAGCTATCTATAAGTTACCCACACCAGGCTCTGTCACTCAACTATGCAATGGCAGCACACTGTTGAGAGTACAGAAAATGGACATTGGGAAATTAGACTATTCACCCCCTCCAAGATTACATAAAGAAAGTTAGCCCAAACCCTTGCATTGGACCAATGAGGCAGATCAGGCTTTTGTGACTTTAAAACAAACATTATCCTTGGTGTTGCATTAGGGCTAACTAATTATAATAAACCATTCATTTTGTACGCTGTTGAAAAGTTGAGTCTGTGTCAGGAGAGTTGATGCAAGATCACAGAAACCAGAATATATCTGTTGCATACTGCAAAATATTTATGTCTTGCTTACAAGCCATAGCAGCAGTAGTGGCTTGCACAGGAAAGAGTGGTGAAAGAGGTGGAAGTCAAAAGGCGACGGGATAAGTAATATTAAATAAATAACTAAATAAAACCACTAACTTTGCCTTCGGCGAGCGAAAAGTAAGTGGTTTTATTTATTTACTATTACTTATCCCATCATCTGTCAACTTCTACCAACCCCTGCCACCCGGCCCCACTGCTCTTACCTACGCGAGTGTTAGATCTGGGGGTCTCTAGTTGGCAGATGTAGGGACCAATGTCCAAATAGGCACCCTTGCTTCTAGTCAGGATAAGGGGGATACATTCTTTAGATGACCCCTGCTCACCCCTTTGGTAGCTTGGTACGAGAAGACAGGCTTATCAAAGGCAATGTGTAAAGTATTTGTACCAACACTCATAGTAACACAGTGAAAACACCACAAATGGATTCCACACCAGTTTAGAAAAATAATGTATCTTAATCTAAACTACACAAGACCAAAACGACAAAAATCCAACATACACGGTTCAAGAATATGATTTGAAAAGAGTTCTAGGGTTTGCGCAAAAAATAATCCGCAATTGTGTCAGTTTTAGCCCAAAGTACCTGTAGATGCAACAAAAGTTCCTAGCAGCAACCGCAGCGTCGATAAACAAGTGATGCGTCACTCCTGAGACCCTGGGGACGCGATGCGACAACCCCGATGCATGCAGCGGGCATGGTGCAACGAATCCTGTGTAAATGCAATAAGTTGTATGAGTTGCGGGGTGCAGGTTCTCCAGTAAGAAGCGTCATACCCAGGCATGATGCAATGATCTTCGGGGCGGCGTCGTTCTTCGGAGCTGCGGCGATGCGTGGCGCAGCGTTGATCCTCTTCTGCCACAGCCCCTCGATGCGTTGCTGCTGGACTCTGTTACGATGTTCGCAGTGACGGGATGCGGTCCGCAAGCAAGCGGTGCAACGGTTCTCACAGCGAAAACAGGCTCTGCGACGATATTCGCAGGAACAGAAATCTTCCCGCACCGGGGCGATGCGCTCCACAAGCGAACGACGCGTCGGTTCTTGCAGCGGCAACAGGCGCTACGACGATCTTCGCGGCAATGGAAATCTTCTCGCACTGTTGACGATGTGCTCCGCAAGCGAGCGATGAGTGCAAATTGTAGATTTTCTTCTTTTCTTCTTGTCCAGCTCCCCAAACAACAGGAAACAACCTCCAGAGGCACCACAAATGGATCAAGCACTCTAGGCAGGTCAAATCTCACACAGCAGAGTTCAAGGGGAAGCTGGGGGTGAAGTCCTTTTGTTCCTGGGACTTCTTAACAGGAGGACAGCTCTCCTCAGGCCCTTGAAGATCTCTTCAAGCAAGGGGACACGGCAACAGCAAAATCCTTCCCCTCTCCTTGGCAGAATAGCAACTGCAGGTCAGCCCACAAACACACAGCAGGACAGCCCTTCCTCTTCAGTCTTCCAGATTTTCTTATTGGCAGAGGTTCCTTCTTGATTCTAGGATGATCTAAAGGTCAGGGGTCTGGGTATCCCTTTTTTTGCCAATATTTTCTTTGTTCTCTGAAGGCAGAGAGGCCTTTGCCTAGTCCAAACCAGTTCTGGTCTGTCCTGGAGCACTCCGTTTACATGACTCCTTCTTTCCTTTGAGAGAGAGGG
This sequence comes from Lissotriton helveticus, assembly GCF_964261635.1. Classification (NCBI taxonomy): domain Eukaryota; kingdom Metazoa; phylum Chordata; class Amphibia; order Caudata; family Salamandridae; genus Lissotriton; species Lissotriton helveticus. Next base: position 1,511,858,555 of record NC_136061.1, on the reverse strand, counting down.
GCAGCGTTGTCAGCCGCCAAGCAGGAGGTAGAGCCAGCATTGTGGAAGGCAGGAACAGCCCTATTCAGGCCCAAGTGCTATCCCCTCCCACCACTCAAGATGCAGATGGAGCTATTCAGCCCTGCGCTGACTCACCCAGTCTCCTGGAGATACCCCAGCCTCTGTCACTCACAAACCAGACAGTCAATTCACAAACAGGCAGAGGCACACAGAAAGGTTGGACAAGAAAACAGCCACTTTCTGAAAGTGCTGTTCTCAAACACAGGACTTAAAAAACATCCTTCCTAAAAGATGGGTTCTTAAATTCTGAGATCAGGGATACCATACTTCAATTTTCTATCTTGCTCCTGTGGGAAGATATGCAGGTAAACATTATACACAACATTCCTCATTATAGCTTATGAGCAGGATAGCCTTTCAATAGTGAAAAACGAAATTGGCAGTATTTCACTATCAGAGCATGTCACCCACAATAGTACATGCTCTACCTTTCACATACACTGCACCCTGCCCAGGGAGGTACCTGAGGCCTTCCATAGGGATGTCCACTGTGTACAGAAAGGGAAGGGATAGGCCTGGCCAGTGTGGACACTGGTCAGGTCAGCATGGCAGTTAGCAACTGCACACAGGCACTGCGGTGGCAGACCTGAGACACCATTTTAGCGCTACTCATGTGGGTGGCACAATCAGTGCTGCAGGCCCACTAGTAGCATTTGAATCTCCAGCCCTGGCATTCTTAGTGCGCTTTATTAGGGACCTACTGTTGAAACAAATCTGCCAATCATGGATAACCAATCACAATAACAATTTAAACAGAGAGCATATGAACTTTAGCACTAATCAGCAGTGTTAAAGTGCCCAGAGTCCTATAGCCAACAACCACAGGTCAGGAAAAATAAGGAGGAAGAAGCAAAAAGTTTCGGGATAACCCTGCAAAAAAGGCCATTTCCAACAGCGAGCCACTGCCTCATGGCAGTTGTCGTCCGCCGCCTGCCTTGTAGAAGCTTTTGAAAATATACCTTTGTCTCCACCCTCACAGTAGTTGTACACCATGGCATAGTTGCCACTTTGTCCACCATTTCAACCCATCAGAATGAAATTCTTTTTTATCCACTTCTCACTTCACTCTTTCTGTACTTTCCTAAATCCCACACCTTTCCTGCCCACTGCATAGGATGAAAAGCGGCATGACTGTATCATTACAAATACCCATCTAGTCAAGCACCATATCGATTTCGCTAATGCACAATACCCAACTGTGATATTGTGTATGTATGGATATATCATGTCTCAGAAATAACCCTGGCTCATTAATGGCCGGTGTGCCATATGTGCACTGTATGAAGTTGCTAAAAGTTGTTGCTCGTCTCATATACACTCCACTGAAGATGTTGAACTAATTGCTGTTGCCCATGCTTGTTTTCTCGCTGGCCAAAAGATTGTTTACTTATGTACTTTCTCAAATGTACTTACTCAAAATATACAAACAACAAAAAAACATTTCCCTTTTCACCCAAATTAGTATAAGAGAGTCCTATTGTTATATTTATAATACGGTATTAATCAGAAGCTACTTGCTCTGTCAGGGCCACTCATATGCAACTCTCAAGAGAATATAAGAACACTCTATCTCTATTGTAGATGAACCCTCAAAACCATTATAAATGCAAAAACACATTAAGAGCCAATTAAAAACTAGGAAAACAACTGAACATAACATCTTTTCATTATTAAAAGTAATACAGAGCCATTAATCACACTAAAGCCACTAGGTATAAAAAATATATAAGAATGGATATTTTATTTTGTCACCACTGTTGAAAGATTGCTTTTTACATTAAAACACATGAATACATATCATAATAGCATTTTACAAATCTACCTGTCATCTAAACCCAGTCACATAATTAAAGACAGGACATAGCACCATTAGACTAAAGTGGGAAACAACCTTTACAACACAACTTTTACAACACACTACCATTACAACGAAACTTTTACAACTTAACATCCATTACATAGCATGCCATTACAATGCAACCATTACAACGCATGACACTACAACGCATACCATTACAACGCATGTCATTACAACGCAGTCATTACAACACATACAATTACAACACATACCATTACCATCCAACACTTACCCTACTGTTGCACCCCCTGGAGTTAGAATAGTAATTTTTACCCCTACACTATCCAACACTTACCCTACTGTTGCACCCCCTGGAGTTAGAATGGCAATTTTTACCCCTACACTATCCAATACTTACCATACATGCAATGTAATGTTATGCATTGTAATGGTATGCGTTATAAAGATAGAATGCGTTGTAATGGAATGCATTGTAAAGGTAGTTTTAAAAAATTCTTTGTAATGCCATGCGTTGTAATAGAATGCGTTGTAATGGATGTTGCGTTGTAAAAAATGCGTTGTAAAGGTGTGCATTGTAAAAGTATGCGTTGTAACGTCATACAACCGACTAAAGTAGACAAATGCCCACTTTCCAAAAGTGGCATTGTCAAAATTGTAATTTAAAATCCTACTAAAACGGTGGCGTGGCTTGTCGAGCTATAATGGCAGATGTGAGCTGAGAGCGCTCCGTCCAGCCTCACCTTTATTCTGAAGATATCCTGCCTCTCCGGTCACTGACTTGATCCGTGAGCAGCACTGTATTGATTGGACACCACAGACCGGTATCTGGACTGGTTTCGGCATCGCGGGGTGCCCCGTGATGGACATGCCTCTCCTGGAGGGGGACACGGCCTGCCTGTGACGTAGCTCTGGGTGCAGCCTTGGAGTCACCTGGCTTCTCGGACGAGGCGGTGTGATGCTGCGGGAGCAGCGATGTTGGCGGGCTGCGCATTGGAGGTCACTGGAGCCCCGGCCAGCATCAGCGGGGCGGAGATCCTTTCTCGGGGTGGGCTGCCTCCCCGGCCCTGAGGTCCCCTACGGAGGTGCGGTACGGCTCGGCTGCCATTTCGAGCTGCAGTGGCGAGGCATTAAGGAGAGGACGCGGCGCAGTCTGCTGGGCAACATCTTGGTTCCGTGTATCTACGCTATGGCAGCCAGGCCAGATATTCCAGGTGTAGGTGCTCTGTGCGACGTCTGGAGCCCTTTTGTCCCAGCGGTTGGCTGGGTCATGTGAGTATTTGTGTGCCTTCTGCAAGGGAAGCCCGGCAGTAGCCCGCACCCACCTTCATCCCTGGGCCCCGGCACCTCTTCTCTCTCCTCCTTCTCTCTGCACAAGGTGGCTGGTGGCTCGGCAGTCTTGCCGCGGGGGGAGTGCGCAGATAAGCCTCTTCGAAGGGGACCGTAGGGGCTTAAGGGCACGGGGAGATACCGAGAGGTGGCCCACTAGCGTATTGGTGGGGCTAGTACCCATTGCTTTGTCTTCTCCCCCTTCCCCAATCATATATCGGACACCATAGACCAGCAGCCGGCTGGGCTGTGCTGGGAGTGCCACAGGGGGTGGGCGGCCCTCTGGTGTTGAGGACTCCTGTGTGCAGCATTACATAGCTCGGCGGCCATACCGGGAGGGAGTGTTGAGGTGCTGTGGGGTGTGTCATCGGGCTGCAGACCCGAGGTTGCATCATTGAGTGTCATTGGTCTGGCTGGGCCCAGGCTGTGAGGGAAGCCCACTACAGAATTTGGGGCCTTCCCTGTCCCGGCGGGTGGCTGGGGCCCACGCCCCCTTCTACATCTCTGGGCTTCAACCTCGCTTTCCCCCATTTCTTCTTGTGTCTCTCTGCTGGGGTTTCAGCAGTCTTGCCAGGCCATGGGGGGTATGTGTGTTAGGGACGCCTTCAGGGGGTCCCGCTGAGGGGCCCTCTTGGTGGGTCATTGGGCCGCATGGACTGGTGTGTAATACTCTGGATTCCGCCTGCTCTGCCTTGGGGTAGATTGTTGGGTCCCTGGTGTTGCAGAGCATAAGGTGGCTGTGGCCAAGGTATTACGTATTGCCCACCTCTGCCTGACTGCAATCTGTTTGCTCGCCTGCAACGTGGTGCTGTGATCGTTGGTGACCTCTGCTTCAGGTTCGGCGGGGGTGAGTTGGCCATCATGACAAAGGATAAGCCGGGCGGCGTCCCGACCAAACAGAGCACAATCGATAAATTCACGGGTCAGGGGTCCCAGCAGCGGCGACTGGGAGGTCCCCGGGCACGGTGCTGGACAATGCTGTCCTCATGTCCACCATCACGCAGTCCAGGGATGCCCTGGGGGGCAGGATCGGGGCAGTCTGCTCTGATATAATGCTGCTGTGCCAGGACTTGCGGAACGCTGTTACCTGTATTACAGAGATGAAGACGAGGGTCTCGGGAGTGTAGGATGTGGTCACCACGCTGTAGCAAAAGGTATCATCTCTCGAGACCGCACAACGGGGCCTAGTGTCGAGGGTGGAAGATGCTGAAGGGAGAGCACAGTGCAGCAACCTGCGCTTCGTGGGCTTCGCGGGGGCTGCGTGAGTGGAAACGTGGAGCGGTTTCTCACAGAATGGCTTGAGGGCTGGCTCTCTGCTGGGAAGCTGTTGAGATGCTTTGTGGTGGAACGTGCACATAGGGCCCTGATGCAGAAGCCTCCTCCAGGAGTTCGCCAGGAGCCTATCATTGCTTCTCAATTATCATGATCGGGACGTCATCCTGAATCAGGCCCGAGCCAAGGAGCCGTTGCTATTTGATAACTCTTGCATACTGATCTTCCCGGATTACATGAGACAGCTGCAGCAACGGCGGCAGTCTTTCCTGGCAGCGAAGGTCTGCCTCCGGGAGCTCAAACTCCCCTACACCTTGCTTTATCCAGTGCGGCTGCATGTGGTGTACCAGTCCCACACCCACTTCTCTGATACACCTGAGGAAGTGTTCCTATGGACTGACGAGACGGTGCGGCTGCGTCTCCTTACGCCACCAGGGAGGGAGTCCGGCTCCTCCTCAAGTGGGCCCACCCGGAATCAACTCAGGCCAAGGGGGAGAGGTGGCAGGCGTTCAAAGTCCAGGCATTGGTCCCAGTCGGTTGGTGCTTCGGCATGTGAGGGGTCGACCTCAAGACAACATGTTTCGGCAGACTGATCGCAGTAGGACTGTGTAACTTCTTCAACTTTAACTGTTTGCATTGACCGGAGAGGCGCATACAAAGGCTGGTCTCTCCATGGAGCTTAACGTTCGGAGAGAGGGCCAGCTGACACAGGGCTGTGAACTGGGGAGCCATTGACGGGTGAGGGGTGGGACCTTCTGTTGGGGTCAGCCTGCTCTGCCTTCCGTGACAGGCACTTCACTGTTCTTGAGGTACAAGGGGGTGGTCAGTTGGGTTGAGGTTGGGTTCTGTTGTGTTATTGCATTGCCCATTAGAGTTCCGGAGCTTGTCAGTCTATATGGATTTTCGATGCATATGCCATTGAGTTACATGGGGCCTGCGCAGGATAGGAATGACTGATTGTACACAAAAGGCCTCTGAGCTCCTCCGGGTCCTCAGCTGGAATGTTCGAGGGGCGATCGATAAGATCAAATGGGGGCTATCCTGAAATTGGCCAAGCACGCCAATGCTGACATGTTGATGTTGCAGGAGACTCACCTTATGGGGACTTTGAATTTGTCCATGTCTTTCACTCAGGGTTTGTAAGGGGGTCCTGGGGGGTCGATATTCTAATACATCGTAGAGTTGCACACACACATGTTAAGTCATGGGGGGATATACAGGGCAGATACCTGTTTGTGCAGGGTACGGTGGGTGGAGATACCTTAGTTCTGGGGAGCGTTTATGCCCCACTCCTCTGTTCTGGAGACTGGTGGAGAAAATTATGACCATATGGGCAGATATACCCGAGGGCCTGGTGGTCGTTGGTGGTGACTGGAATGATGTGCTGGATATGGCCAGGAATCGATGGAAGTGGAGGGGTCAACTTGATGTCCGACATCCTACCAAATTATATTCCCTAGTGACAAGTCTTGATTGGGTCGACCCCTGGCGTAGGCTGCATGGTACAACGCAGGGCTAAACCTATTTTTTGGCAGTTCACGACTCCTTCTCCTGCCTGGACTATTTATTTGTTCCAAGGGCATTTGATTGTTGGGTGGTGGCAGCTGATATTCTCCCATGGGGGCTTTTGGATCATTCACTAGTGGCCCTCATTATATGGGCCGGTGGGCCCTTCCGCTGGCGTCTCTTGAGCTGGAATCTCCAAAAGGAGGATTACAGGGAACAGTTGGAGGATGCCATGGGATCAGTAATTGACGATCAATGTAGGCTCGGTTCGGGGGGGCAGCTACCCTGTGGGAAGCAATGAAGCCCACTGTTCATGGGGTAGACATTTATTTCTGTGTAGCATCCCATAAATTGCAAAGAGAGGCCCTGGTATGAGTGGAGGCTGCTATCCTTGAGCTGGAGGCGTGTAGTGGGGAAGAGGGAGGGAGACAGGCTTGACGCCCACTGCTGTTAGCAGAGCAGGAATACTCTCATATTCTCATAGACGAGGCTCCTCGGGCATGGCTGGCTACCGGTAGCAGGATCTATCAGTGAAGCGACAAATCATGTAAGGTGTTGCATAGGTTATGTCAGGGGTCACTTCACCCCAGGCTCTACCGGGTATTGTGGGGTCGGAGGGGCTTCCCTTTTCTGATATGTTGGCTATTGCTAGAAGTTTTTCTGAGTATTACGCTGACCTGTACGCCCTACAGAATGCCTCTCAGCGGAAGTCATTGGTCGTGTCTTGGACGACCTCCTGCCTAAAACGCTCTCAGATGAAGTACGAGAGGAGTTGGAATGCCCACTCACAGAGGAGGAATTGGAGGCGGCCCTGGGGGACCTGAACCATGGCAGGGCTCCTGCCTGAATGGGTTCCCAAGCGAATTGTTCCAAAAATATTTTCTGCATTTGGGGCCCCACTATCATAGGGTAGTGGAGGAGGCCAGGGACAGGGGGAGACTGCCTGAGGACTGGAGACACGCGTAGTTAGTAGTCTTTCACAAGCCCGGCAGACCACCCGAGCACCACTCCTCGTTTCATCCCATCTCCTTTATGTACGTCGAGGCCAAGATATTGGCCAAGGCCTTAGCGAATCGTCTCCGGACCCATATAGCCTCGCTCATACATCTGGATCAGGCTGGGTTCACGCCCCAGTGGGCGACCCACCACAATGTCCGACGGGCTCATGTTGCGGTGGTGAAGATCCAGGGACTGGGGGTGCGGGCAGCGCTTTTGTTGGCGGATATGGATAGGGCCTTTGACTCTTTGAGCTGGGTTTATCTATTCGCTCTTCTGCGACGTTTGAACTTTGGACCGGATTTTTATCGTATTTAACCCTGCTGTACACAGATTTAACGGCATCGGTGTGAGTTGCGGGCTTTGTTTCCTCTATTTCCCATCAGGCGGGGTACCAGGCAGGGGTGTCAGTTATCCCCTATTTATTTGCCTTAGCAATGGAGCCCCTGGCCGCTTGGGAGAGGAAGGACGCTCAGGTATCCGGCTTTAAATGGACACATGGATTGTCCGATCACATAGCTGTGTATGCCGATGATGTGTTATTCTTTCTCACCAACTTAGATAGGATGGGCCCTCGGCTGCTGCGCAAAATGCAGATTTCTAGGGAAACCTTGGGATTATATATGAACCCTCGGAAATCCCCCCTGTGGGTTCTGGGAGACGGAGGCGCTTGGTTCTTGGGCTTTGTCAGTGCTGGTGGTCCATGGGGGACTGAAATATTTGGGGGTGTATCTGTCTGACTCTCCCGCCACGGCGTGGGATAGTAATCTTGCACCCGTACTTGTCTCACATGCCCTTATCTATTTATGGCCGGTCAGCCATTTTCAAAATGGTCTCGCTCCCGCGCCTTTTGTATCAACTGCAGAACCATCCCTATCCGATTCCCTGCAGTGGTTTTGTCAGGTGAATGCGGCCTTGGGCCAGTTCCTCTGGGATGATGGGGCAGCTAGGGTGGCGTTACGGACCTGTTTCCAATCTACATATTGCGGGGGACTGGCAACCTCAGATATTTTGTCTTATTATATGGCATCGCACCTGCTCATCTTAAATAAGTGGTGGTATGGTGACAAAACGGACCCAGCATATGCGGTTGAAGGACGGTGCATGGGGATCATACTTTACATACGATTCTTTACTCTGCCCCGGTGAGATGCTCGTTACCGTCTGCCACGCGGATTGTCTTTCAAATCTGGAGGCAGGCGCTACGGAAGATGGGTTGGTAAAACAAACTTGCTTGGGATTCCCCACTTTTGCATAATGGTCGCTTTCCACAACTGGCGCCCCTACATGGGTTCCCTGATTGGGATAATATTGTGATTTCCACCTTGGGTGACGTTATGCGGGGTCCGATCATAAAATCTTTTCAGGATATCCAGAAAGACTTTTGAATGCCGAAACCCCAATTCTTCAAGTACTTACAGTTCAGGCACGCTATCTCTCCAAGCCTGGAGGCTTTAGAGTCCCTGCCGGAATTCAGCCCAGTAGAAGCCAAAATATTTATGGGGGACCTCCCTGACCATAAGATCTTCAAAATGTACCAGTTCCCTGGTTACACATTGTTCCCTTTCAGTGCAGCGCTTAAGGGAGGCCTGGGAAGGCGATGGAAGTCAGATGGAAGAGGATGACTAGACAGAGGCTCTGGCATCTCCAGGTGGGGCAGCCATTGCAATGAGTCTACGACGTATTCAATTCAAGTACCTCCATAGAGTTTATTATACTAGGGTTGGGCTCTGGAGGGCTGGCTTGGTGGCCTCGTCGGTGTGTCTCCGATGTAATAATGAGGATGGGACCATGTTGCATACTATCTGGCACTGCACGGCACTGGCAAGGTTCTCAAGGGGGGTGCTGGCCTGTCTTTCTGAAGTGCTGGCGTGGGAGCTCCCAAATTCGCTGAAGCTAGCCCTCCTCCATGTGAAGGTAGGGATCAGGGGCAATATCTACAAGCGCCATCTTTTGCTCCTGGGCTTTACCCTGGTGAAGAGAGACATAGCAAGGGCCTGGAAGTCAGCGGTCGATCCCTCGATTTCCACATGGAAAAATGGTCTAGACTTTTGTATGGGCCTGGAGATCCCGGTGTTTGAGGCCAGGGGATGTCCCCGGAAGCATTACAAGATCTGGAGGCGCCGGGCTGATTATCGGGGCCTGGCACTTGAGCCACCCCAGTGAGATCCAGGGCAACTTCTATATTTCCTGCTGTTCGTTTTTCTTTTTATCATGTTGTTTTGACTTGTGATTCATTTATTGCCCTTGGGCAGGACAATTGTTCATGGCTGATGATGTCTTATATTGTACAATGGCAGTTTGTGTAAGAGATATGTTGCTCTGGAATAGATGGCAGTGTGTGGGGGTGGAGGGGGGGGTTGTTGTTCTAAGGGTTTGATTGGGTTTGCATTGCCTTTCATTTTCTCCTAATCTTTATGAAAAATTGTCAAATTCAATTTTTGTATCTTGCATGCAGCAGGTGTCTCTGGGGCTCAGAGATCTGCGTCATATGTGATATTTTGGTAAATAAAATCTGTTTTTTAAAAAAAATAATCCCACTAAACCATAAGTTAATATTTTTCATTGCGATTGCAATTCCAAAGACATCAAGCATAAACTTGTTACCTGCTCCCATTTACAAATTACAGCTTAATAATGGTAATAATATAACTCTAATATTATCCAAAGGCAGGAGTAGGCCTTGCAGTAGTCAAAAATAAATGCAAGACTTTTTCACTACCAGGACAGGTAAAACATATAGGTACATGTCCAGTTTTTTAAATACACTGCACCCTGCCCTCTGGGCTGCCCAGTGCCTTCCCTAGGGCCTACCATAGGGATCACTTATGTGTATTAAAAAGGAAGATGTTGGCTTGGCAAAACGTTTATTTTGCCAGGTCAAAATTGAATTTTAAAATTGCACACACAGGCTGCAACGGCAGTCCTATTGCATGTTTAAAGGGCTACTTAAGTGGGTGATACAATCAGTGCTACAGGCCCACAGGTAGAATTTCATGTACATGTCCTTTGTACATGTAGTACCACTTTACTAGGGGCTTAAAAGCAAAAATTAATAATTCAATTGGGTATGAGCCAATGTTTCATGTCTTATTAAGGGGTGACCACATGCAGTTTAACACTGGTTAGTAGTGGTAAAGTGTGCAAACTTCTAAGGCCAGCAAAAATGAAATCAGCAAAAGGTGCAGGAGGAAGGCAGAACGTTTGGGGAAAGACATCCAAAGACTGACAGGTCTAACAAGGATTATCTGTTACAGAATATACTGACACTGGTAATAGTCTAATTGTCCTGAATGAACCACAAATGTTTTTGGAAGACCTCGTCTACCTAAAAGAGGGATCTCAAATAGCATGGAAGTGCACAAGATTGGCTAATTCCAATTATAAACAAGCCAAATTGCATCTCAGGCACCCTCCTTATCAGTTTTTTTGTGAATTCAATCTGAAAACAAGCACACTGATCTCAGTTTACAAAAAAAGGCCTTGATGAAATTAATAAAGAGACGAATCAGAGCAAGGAATTTCTAAATTGCAAAAGGATAAGAAAAATTGTCATAATTAGGTATATCCTTATGTTACAGGTGATTATCAGTCTTGACAACTGTCTCAATATAAACAAATGAATGCAGAAAACAAAGAAAGCATACCCATGGAAATGGTGGTCACGTTCTGATGACTGGAGTAGTGGGGATGAATACACAGGCCACACACAAGGTTTTTCAACCCCCAGCTTCCCACCTCGCTAAGAGTTCCTAGTCAATTACTAGCATTTTTTAGGAAGAGGGATGGCCAGAGGAAGACAAACACAAAAAGAACTGTAATGGGTACAACTGTCAAATCAAACAAAGATGGTGACCAGTAGCAAGAGCAAGGATGACCTACCCATTAAGAGCAGACAAACTTACTAGTAAACTTATTCCACCAGGACTTATCACTACTAAAGAATCCTGTTTTAAACAAAGGACTAAGCTTTGGTGTCACACCAAGGGCTGATCTCTTCAACCTTCTTTGCAAAATAGAAGGGTACTTTGGTAAAATGTGGCTGAAACTATTTTTTGTAAAGCCTATGGGAAACCGACATATTAAACCTGATGGCAGAAACGCCGCCTAGAAGGCATTTTGTGCCGGTGTGAGAAGGGGGGTTGGTATATGCTGTCCACTAAGTGGGCACCTTGTACCAGGCCACATGACCCATATGAGGTCAAAGATAACCTTTTAGAAAGTTATCCTAGTGGCTGCTGTGGAGAGCAGCCTTCAGCCTTAGTCTTGAAGGAATGTAAAGCAGCTTGTTTTACCAGAATATCTCCACCCAAATGACTAAATGAAAGGAGAACCACACATTAGTTATATAAAACATACATTCATTAATATACCTATCTCTACTAATCTATACATGAGATTAGAACATAAAGCATACAATACTGTAACAATAGAACATTTGTGAGTAGCACAATACACAGCGGGCTCCAAGGGGAGACTGACCCATATACAAAAAAATGGTATAACAATCACAAACTCAATAGACACTGTGCCTAGAGCATGTAGAATCGCTGGGACCCCAAGTAACCACCCAGCGGAGTGACACAGGGAGTCCACAGAGGACAGGTGCAGTGAGGAAACACTACTGCGTGCTCCGTACAACACTATGGGAAAGTCGCAGTTGGAAAGTTAGAGTTTAAGGACACTTCTGAAACCTTCATCATTTTCAATGGAGAGCTGCAAAGAAGTACTGCTGCCAGATAGGTAAAGAGTGTGCAGTGAAATCCAAGCCTGGATTCAAGGTGAGAGAAACATGAAAGTAGAGGTGACAGAGGCTGGGTCACAGCAAGTGACCAGGGGCTCGGCAATTGAATGACCACCGATGTTAGGTGCTTCAGGTGCGAAGAAGGGATGCTTAACTCTGCAGCCAGGGGACCAGGTGATGTTGAGGATGACCAGGATCCAGAGGTGAGCTGTCCCACAAAGGAAGTCGAGTGTTGAGGGTTCAATGTCAGGCTGGAGCACCAACAAGCCTTTGCAGATGGAACCCCCACGGCCAGAGGAAACAGGTTACGGTGTGGACTGGCAAGGTCCAGGGGACTCCTCAAGCAATGGAGAGTCAGGGCACGTCTGGAGCAACCAGATAAGCCCAGGAACAAACAAGGTGACCCTCGCTAGGACATACAGGCCAACGGACCAGGGATCGCAAGGGGACCTCAAGCAAGTTTACAAAGCACCAGCCCGCATAGCACTCGGTGAGTGGAGGCTGGATGTCTTTGGTGCAAATACTGCTTGGGTCAGGACTACATGGAGTCCAATGCACAAGCTATGGGAATTTCCAATAAGCAAATGCAATTGCAAATGAACGCTTTGCACAGGGGTTCGAGTTGCACGGTCGCAATAAAGGATACTGGTCCCAGAATTGCTGAGAGGTCAGACCTACCTCGGGGACCTTTGGGAACTCCCTCTTGAGTTGCTGAAATCTTCGGGGTCCGCAGGAGATCTGGAGAAGCAAACTTGTCAGATGCGTTTAGGGGCCTGCTGCTACAGGGGAGTAACTCCTTTACTCCAAGGGAGATTCTTCAGTCATGCAATCATAGTGCAGGCAGTCAAAGTACTTGGTTTCTTCTTAGCAGAATCTTATTCAGGTAAAATCTAAAGTCTTGTAGTCAGGAAACCCACTTTATACCCATGGGAAGGGGTTGGATGGATTCTGTGGACCCTTCTAGGGAAGGGCAAAACCAAAGGGGGTGATGGACGGAGTGTTGAACATTGCAAACACTCACCCCCAGTGAGCTAGGTTTAATCCATCATCATTCTTTAGCTCACTCCGTCACCCCAGTTCAGACATGGCTATATGCAAATCCGTCTGACCCAGTGCCTCATGGGAACAGTCCAGCCCGAACTGCAAGCCATGTCTTCCCTGGGCCGGAGAAAAGCATCCTGGGACTGGTTTCTGGCTAATCAGCCATCATCAGCCAGGCTAGCTTGAATCCAGTGCCAAAGTGAGCAAAGGACCCACGTCTGGGAATACCCTGCCAACTTAGGAAAAACAGAGCAAAACCAAAGGGGATGATGGACGGAGTGTTGAACATTGCAAGCACTCACCCCAGTCAACTGATCTGGGTTTAATCCATCATCATTCTTTAGCTCACTCCACCACCCCAGTACAGACATGGCCATATGCAAATCAATCTGACCCTGTGCCTCATCAGACAGTCCAGCTCGAACTCCCAAGCCATGTCTTCCCTGGACCGGAAACACGCATCCTGGGACCGGTTTCTGGCTAATCAGCCATCATCAGCCAGGCTAGCTTGAATCCAGTGGCAAAGTGAGCAAGGGACCCACGTCTGGGCATACCCTGCCAACACCCCCAGTCAATTGATCTGAGTTTAATCCATCATCATTCTTTAGCTCACTCCGCCACTCCAGTTCAGCAATGGCCATATGCAAATCAGTCTGACCCTGTGCCTCATGGGAACAATCCAGCCTGAACTGCCAAGCCATGTCTTCCTAGGGGAGGGGCAGGACAGAGGGGTGGCTACACCCATGTCCTTTATCTGGTTTCACGCCAGAGCAGGAGCCAATGGCTCCCAGAACTGGTTTGAGCCAGACTATGCACAGGGACACCAAATGTGCCCTCAGTGCAGACTTTCTGGCGCTCTAAGAGTGCACCCACCCAGCCTCAATACAATAAATCCTGTCTGGGGGGTGGCTACACCTCCCTGTGACAGGATGCCAATTGTCATGCCATCCTTTGTGCGAGCCTGGCTCAGCAGCAGGAGGGCAGACTCGTGTCTGTGGCTGGCAACATCCATTTTGTGCTGCCCAGCTCAAGAAAGCTGGTACCGGGTAGACTGTTGACTCACAGTAGTGGTTCTAGGAGGGGTGGAATCATACCTTCCACACCAGTCACTGTAGTGGAGGTATGATTCCAAGGTGTTTGACACCAAACACGACATGTTTCTAAGCAGTCATTGTAAAGTTGGCATTTACAGCAAGGTTATAATGCACTTAAACCTATATGTCTGGTTGCATCACAGATAACCCCGGGGAATGGTCTCCGAAGGCTGCAGAGGGGCCCTACTCATTCAGGGGTACCCTTTCACGTAAAAACCCAGCACCCTGCCTTCAGGATTGATAAGGCCTGCCATTGGGGTCACTGATAGGTTTTTAACTGTAGTGATTTAGATAGATATAGTGAACCTATATCTAAGTAAGTGGTGCAAGCACCATCTTACACAGTCTGCTACAGCATGCCTGTTGTGTAATTTGAATGGCCTCTCATGGGTGGCATAATACATGCTTCAGCCCCTGGGAGGCCTCCTCTGCACCTATGCCCTGGGTACATGGTGTACCAGATACTAGGGACTGATAAGGGTACCCCAGTATGAAATCTGGAGTGTACCTAAAGTACGTACATAACAATCAAGGGAGAAAGCAGATGAACTGGGGCCCTGATTACCAGGATCCCAGTCAGACTAGTCAAAAACCAGCAAAACACCAGGATAAAAGTGGGGGTAACCTTGTAGTCAGATCCTACCTTCCTACAACCGGTTTCGGGATGACCGGCCAGTTTCCCTTCCAACCACCGTCATTGAAATATGGTGGTTGAAAATGAAACCTATGATGTAAGTCAGAAAGCCTCCGAACACAGGTCGGAGGTTTTCGACTGACATCATAATAGGGCCCTTAATAATCGTAATCGTATGGTGTTAGTGATACCTTTCTTTAACTTCCCCTACAACATTTATGACTCACAAATAGTTTTTCTGCATCCAGGTCAAATATGACACGTGCACTATATTGGTGGAACCACACAAACATTTTGTGCTGTCTGCTTCATGTCATACCATGATAGAACATGCATACTCAGAACATCACCATGTATCGTCGTCCTCAAATGGGTGGAAAAGGAAGGATGGCAGAGAGCATAGATACCTTTAAAAGCTAGAACACTGTCCCCTGTCACATTCAGAGATGAGTTGACCTGCAATATTAAGCGCAGAGCTATTGCTACATTGAGACGTAGTGAGAATGCTTTTGCTAACAAACAGTGACAACAAACTAACCCACCAAATCAAAACATTATTGTAGAGGTTTGTGTTATACATATCCAATGATTAGAGGTCAGATACTGGAGAGATTATGGGTTTACTCACAATATGAATGTGGGTCTTTTGAAACTTTCAGGCACATATCGATCTCCTCACGAATCAATAAATAAAAAAACTGATTTGTAAAGTGCCACCTATCACCTGTGAGGATATCCAGGTGCTGTGGGAGGTGGGGATGCTGCTGCTGAGATGAATTGGTCGAAGAGACAGATCTTCAGGTCCTCCTTCCTGCAGGGTGGGGATGTGTGGAGGTGTAGGCCATTCCAGGATATGGCTGCCAGATGTGAGAAGGCACTGCCTCCACTCCTGCTTCTGTGGATGCAGGGTGTGTGGGTCAGGAATTGGTCAGGAAAAAAGATGAGGAGCGTAGTTTTGTAGTGGGTTGCTAGGAGGACCAGGGCAGCGATCTCTCCTCTGTCAAGGAGAGTCCTGATGTCATCTGTGCCTGCAATCAAGACAGTCTCAATGCTGTGATTTGAGTTAAATCCTGATTGGGAGGGTTCCAGTAGGTTGTTTTTCTCCATGTGGGTGGTGAGTAGAAGATGTATTGCTTTCTCTAGCACCTTGGCAGGGAAAGGGGGTAGGGAGATGGGGCTGTAGTTTTTTCATAGGTTTTTTGAGAAGTGGTTTGATTTCTGTGTGTTTCCATCCTTCAGGAAAGAAGGCAGATGCAATGAATGCACTGATGATTGCAGTAAGTTCCTTGTTGATCAGGCATATTCCTAGGTTGAAAAAGTGGTGGGGGGCGATCCTTGGGGGCTCTCAAGTGGATGGAGCCCATGATGGTGGCAGTTGTGTTCGCAGAGACAGGCTCCCATGTGATTAGTGACACTTTGTGGGGGCCGGTGTAGTTGAAGAGTCTGTTGTGTTTGGTTACCGGAGACTGGGGAGTCAAAATTCTCGTAGTTGATGGCAATTTTGGTGTAGAAGAAGTTGGTAAGGGTGCCACAGAGCTACTGAGAGGAGGTGATGGTGTTGTCGGTGGATGTGGGGTTGAAGAATTCTTTGATGATGCAGAATAGTCCTTGCTGTGGTATGAGCCAGGATCCAGGCAGAAAGACAAGGCATTTTTTCCTGGCAGTTTTGAGTTGGTGGTGGTATCTGCTTAGGTCTCAAATGAGTATACTGTGTTCACTGGCACTACTAACTTGAATTTTCTGTGTCTTCTGGTACGAAATAGGACATTATAATGATTGACATACATCCATCCTACAAATAAAACATTTTTTAGAGGTTTCATAGATCTTTTTTTATATTATCTTCCAGGCCCCAGGAAACTAGCAAGATATGTAAGGTCCAACGTGAACTTTATTCGTATAAATTTGATACACGCATGTACACGGATAAATGTGGGCCCGACTATAGAATTCCTAAATAGAATGGAGGGTTGTAACAAATTAGATTAGACTACATTGCATAGTTACTAATGAATGCCATTGACCTGTAGGGGCTATTAGGAAAGAAACATGTTTCCCCTCACCAAAAACCTTTGCGTTTATTGGATAATTATGTTCTTCAAGTCTCATTCTTCTTTTAACCTTACTGGGGGATGTGTAAATAATGAAATAAACCACTAGGTCTATCTACGTATAATTTTAATCTCACTCAATTCTCATCATATCTAAAAAATACTCCACACAAAATTAAGGGGTAAACAAAATAAACAGTGGTCCGTTTATTATTGCACATAAAAATATCTCCATAAAAGAGCTTCTAGTGGGGCCTGTTGAGTATTGCACACCCCAACCAAAGTGGAGCATGACCCAATAATGAATTATGACGCCTTGGTGGGTGAGGGTCCATGCATCCTTTAACGAATAATCCTAGGACTCAAGACATAAGGCATCATAAAGGGAAATTTGCTTTTTTGAGCCCAGAGACCAACAACATCCTACCTGCAAACCTCCCCCAACATTGGCAAAAACTGTACAGTGAAAATACCTTTTTGCTTTTTTTGTAACAATACCAACAAAGTTTTGATTTTTTCTCTTGCTGAATTTGGGACCCTTGCCCAGTGATGCTTGTGGGGGTATGACAATAATCTCCATTCCCTTTGAAGAAGGATGATTGCTTGATTAATACCTGCATGGGTACTATCTTAATTAATGTTAAAATTGTTTCTCCATATCCCTTTTTAGAATTAAGACTTCTGTTCTGCTAATCAAGACGTCACACCCCATGCTATTCACCTTGCTGACACTGCTCATGGAATGGATTTTGAGACTCAACACTGCAACATCTATGGAAACAACATAGAATTAATCCCCCTACAGCCTCCCAACGATCAGGAGAAAGGGGGCATTATGTTGCGCATTCTGGGTTAGCGACCCTTCATTTACCCTCGGCAGCTGCCCCCTTAGTGGTTGTTTTAGTGAATGTGCCACCGCTACGGGCAATGCAGACTGAAACCACTGAACAACTGATATCAAAAGCTCTGCATTGGCTTACCAATAGCCTAAAGGACGTTGGTATTTGGTAGGGGGGTCTGAACAGGCATATGATTATGGTTAGACGTACCCCATGGATTGGTCACTCGAGGAAAGAAGGTGGAGGTGACTGTGTAATTGTTAATTTTAATAATGCATATATGCCTGGATTTTTACTGGATAGTTTGGGCAGGGTGGACGGTAGAAATATGGAAAAAGTTTTTGTGCTACCACTAGGGTTTATAAATCAGGGCCATACCCATTGTCTGGTTGGAGTTCTAACAGGGAGGGCAGGCACTGCACTTCCTGGTTCCTCAAAGTCAGATATCTAGACATTTAGAGGTTCCTCTGACCAATAGATACAACCAACTCTCTGGTCTTGATCAGTGTGATTGACTGCCTCTGATTTCAACCAAACTTGTTTTACCCCATGATAGCCCCTCTACCTCTTTATTAATTATGGAAATGGGATTCCAGCAACTTGGAACAATGACACCGGTGGGGTCAGATCCAGTATAATCTTTAGCCTTACCTTCGGGCACCATTCCGCCCCAACTCTCCATGATATCCTGGAATATAGCTGGCCTCTTGACAAAGACTCTGTCTCCTGACTGGGTAGGCTTTACTGAGGGGCACAACTTTATTGCCCTTCAAGAGACATGGCCAGTTGAGACGATTCACGGTCCAGTTTACCTAGCCTTTGCCAAAGCGGCAACCCCAATAGGAAGGGGAGAGCTAGTGGTAGACTGATTACCTGGGTTAAGCAACAGACTGTGTTTCAAGTAAAAGAATTACAAATTGACAGCCCAGACATTCTTGCTATTAAAATGCTAGATGAGTTGAGGGAGAGATGGATTTGATGTAATTCTTTTTAACATATATGCAAGAGGAATCCCAGGAGGGAAAGCTTCTTCAACTATTGCCCACCTGGAATATATTCTCAATGATATGGATACCCCCGAGTCCATGGTTATTGCTGGTGATTTTAATTGTACATTTGAGCCGTTGGGTCCTGACAATCATAGCCTCTCTGCGGACGAAGATCAGAGCTGGGGGATACCTTCCCTAATGTTGCCACCAGTCATTAAATGGACAGAAGCGGCCTTAAAACTAAAAGGTATGTCCCATGGGAGGGGGTTAAGGGCGGTAAACAGGAGAACTCCGTCTGACATGAAAGGTATTAATACCTTCTCCAATGGCTTCAGAGGCAGTAGAATCGATTATATCCTTATTATTTTAGAGTTATGGTCTAGACTGGGCGACACGCGGATCCATCAATGACCTGAGAGTGACCATAACCCGCTGATATTGTCTATTAATGGGAACGATTTAGTCACTGTAGGGCCAGTAATGGACACAGCAGTAGGGGAAGTGCTTTTGTCCCAAGATTGCCGTCATTTGAAATGGGCAAAAGTCTCTGAAGATAAGGCCTCGGTAGCACAGATTAAGTCCATGGCAGAGGAAGCTATAACACTAATGAGTATGTTAGATCCACTGGATTTGGTACTACTGCCCGTAAGAAAGTCCATGAAGACCTGTTTGGTAAACTAAAAATGTTATTTATAAGAAATATCAAAGCTCAAGGTCATTCTAAAACAAAAACGGCACACTGGTACAATGAGTCATGTAATGCTGCTTTCGAGCACCTAAAGAAGACTATTAGGGATGAAACCCTCCAAGAAGTTAAAATAGCAAGGACTAATTATAAAAAAGTTCAATCTGAGGCAAAGAAGGAGTTTGATGAGGATAGGTGGAAATCCTTGCTAAATGCCAGTAATAGGAAAAACTGGATTACTTTTTGGGATCTAGTAAAATGGGTTAGTTGAGCGCATAGTTGTGTTCCAGAGAACAATGTATCTCCCGAATTGTGGGTGGAACACTTCCAGGCCCAATTCGCCTCCTCTAGGCATGGCCAAGCCTCTTATCCGGAGGTGATTACTGAGAGAGTCCTAACGTTTGATAAAAGGGAGATAGAACAAGTCCTGGAACGAGTTCCCTTGGGATTGCATCCCGGCTGACATTTGTAAACATGATAAGAGGAATTGGACTGACTATATCTACTTCCTAATAAATGCTTTAGCTAGGGGTGTGCAGCTATCAGATACCTGGCGTGGGGCAGAAATAATCCCCATATACAAAAAGAGTGACTGAGCCAATCCCTGCAACTATAGACCTATAAGTCAAATAGACACTCTTCAGAAATTAGTTGCTAGATTGATCCTAAGTAGAATAAATGATTGGATTCTGAATCAAGATGTACTCTCACCCTATCAAGCGGGTTTCCGTCCCCACGTCAGTACTATTGACCAAGTCTTTAGATTTTTGCTGATATATTGGAGTACAGTTGTCATTGCGGGGGGTACTCTTTATGCAGCGTTTGTTGATTTGAAATCAGCATTTTACTTGGTCCCTCGTCAGAAGCTGTGGGATGTTTTAAAGGAGGCCGGGATGCCCCTAGAAATGTTAAGCTTTGTTATCAAGTTGCACGAGGAGAACTACGCTCAAGTTAGATGGGGAAAGCAGGGCCAACTTACATACCGTTTTCCAGTCAACAAAGGGGTGCGGCAAGGATGTGTCCTTGCACCCACCCTATTCTCCCTGTTTATTAATAAGGTCATTTCATATTATTCTAATTTTCCCACGGACGTACCAACTCTTGCTGGCTCAAGGGTTCCTCTGTTAATATTTGCAGATGACACTTTCATTTTATCGAAATCTCAATATGGTCTGCAACGTGCCCTTGATAGATTTACAGAGTTTGGCAACGACCATGATCTTTTAGTAAATGTTGATAAAACCAAGTACATGGTGCTGCTTAAGTATAAACATATTAGAAGCAGAGTTGTAATGAATGATGCGTTATTGGAGCAGACGGAAACCTTTACCTATTTAGGGGTGACTATGGGTAGGAGGATGAATTGGACCCCACAGTTAGATGTCCTAGTACTCAGGCATAATCAGTTAGCAGGAGCCCTACTTAAAGAATATAGACTTTCTAGTACTAAACCAGTAGGGCCTGCTTTATGGATTTATAATGGGAAGGTTAGAGCCTCCATTATTTATGGTGCAGAATTATGGGGGTATGAAAACTTAACTCCCCTTGTATCTGCACAAACACAAAACAAATTCCTGAGACTACTGACCTCTCTGCCTCAGTCTACCCCTATCAAGCCTTTATTGCTAGATGTAGGTTGTGTATCCATTTATGAAGTGGCGGGATTTAGACCCCTAGCTTATTGGAGGTGGATATGGACTATCCCAGAACTGGCATCATATGCCAATGCCCTTATGCATATCAGACAAACTGCCCAGCACTCTAAAATCAAATGGCTACAGAAGGTCAAGAGTAATTTGACAGATATGGGGCTCCGCTTCCTGTGGGAAGATCCGACAGGGAATTAATTTCCCAGTAAAAAAGAGTATAAAGAACTTTACTGGGCTATGATTACTAAGAAGACCCTGTCGTTAGTAGATAGTACTTCGCTCACTGGCTTGTTTATGGAACATAAGCTTGTGACGGAATGGCACGATTACTGGAATTTGATTCCAGGTGATTGGAAACTATATCAAAGTCAAAGTCAAAAAGGCTTTATTTCGATAAAAAATTATCATAAAAGCTGCACATGAATCAAATATATCATATTTAAGAAAAAAAGACAAGCAGAAATATACAAAAAGAAAGTTAAATCCAATAAGAGAGCCAGTTAAAAAGTTTACAGATTTTTACAAAAAAGTTCATTTAGCAGTTGGTTAAAAAAAGAATTAAACTGTTAATTTAAGCCTTTTGGTTCGAATTGACCAAGCCCATGACAGGAATTTAGCTAGGGTACAAGCATAGGTGGCCCGACTATCAGATGTTAGTATCCGAATTGCAGCCATATGGCTCCTAGTGTCCAACTGCCGACATAGATTTTTGAGCCAGACCCTCCTAGGAAGGGCATACTCTCCACACTCAAACATAAAATGTGCCACTGTCTCTGGTTTACATAAGCATACTGGGCAGAGTTCTGTGGTCTGTGCAAGGGATTTCCAACGTGAAGTAAAATGGTACAAAGGAAGAGTTCCTGCTCTGAATCTAAAATACAGAGCCCTATCAAAGGGTTTTTCTATAATATCGAGGTACACTTCACGTTTGGGTTGGTCCTTAAACTTCAAAAAGTCCTCCGTAAGTCTTCCTGCAGTAGTGCTAGTATTCCTTTTCAAGAGAAGCCAGTCCCAATAGAGTTTCTTGAGAGTCGACTTCGGAGGTGAGGATCTGCTGGCCCACGCTTCATTTAGGCCCAGATTTAATAACAGTGTCTTAATGTCTCTCAACCATTTAATTTTATGCCACCCTGGTAGTGACATAATTTCTGCTAGACCTTGTGCATACTTGCCAAGTTCCTCCACACACCACAGTCATGCCCATAGTAAAAGTGGGCGGAATCTCGCACGGTCGTCAATTGGTCGACATCCTAGATCCAACATTAACGGGACCGTGGGGGTACCCTGAGGAAGAGACATAATTGCTCTACAAAATTTCTTCTCTGATCTTGGTAAATCGTCAGTAATGGATGAGCTCCAAAGTTCAGCTCCATAAAGAGCAGAGCTAACCGCTTTAGCCGAATAGATCTCAAGGACTACAGCTATTGGTCTTATTACGCAGGAGCGTTGTTCTTTTAAGAGGGCTCCTGTTGTCCTCTTATGGGTTAGCAGCATTTTATCCAAATGTGGGGACCATTCCATTTTATGTGAAAGGCGAATACCAAGATAATCGAAGACTTCTACCCTCTCCAGGGGTTCAGCGTTCAGGGTAGGGGGACGTACTGATTTTTTTGGAGGATTCAACACAAGGTATTTAGTCTTACTTGTGTTGATTACCAGGCCTCTTTTAGAGCAGAAAGATTGAAAGTTATTTAAGAGCCTTTGGAGGCCTATTGGGGTTTTTGATATTAAAAGCGTGTCATCCGCGAAGAGGAGGGTAGGTATACGTTCGCCCGCCAGGGATGGTTCATCAGAAGGATGTTCCCGGAGATGCTCAACCACTCCATTGATGTAAAGGGAGATGAGGGTGGGAGCTAACACACATCCCTGGCGGACACCTCTCTCGACCGGAATGCTGCTAGTTTTTTCCCCCCCTGGGCCCCACCTAATCTGGGCAAAACTATTTTCGTGTAGCCTAATAAGTAATGATAACAGATAGTAGGGCAAGCCCATATCAGCCAGTACACTCCATAAAGTCTCCCTAGGTACAAGGTCAAAGGCAGTCTTTAAATCGATGAACGCGAGATAAAGACTGCCCTTGCCTATAACCACGACCTTCCAATACACCATCATTAATCTGAAAGCTTGTTCGATTGTCCCGGTGCCCACTCTAAAGCCCGCCTGGTAGTCGGAGAGGATTTTGTTTTCATCTACCCAGTCTAGTATTCTGACCAATAGGACCTTTCCGACTACTTTTTGGCTAACATCTAGTAGGCTGATGGGCCTATAATTTGATGGATCATCTTTGGGGCCTTTTTTATAAATAGGGACCACCTCCGCCCCTTTCCACGAAGAGGGGATAGGAGCGCCCCTACAGATGGAAACAAGTAGGGAGTGAATCAGCTTTCCCCACTTTGAGATATCAAATCTCAAAAGGTCACCAGGGATGCCATCCGGGCCTGCAGCTTTTTGAGGGATGATAGTGCCTATTGCATATTCCACTTCTTTAATTGTGAAATCATAATAATTGGGATGGATGTCCCTAAGTGGAGGGAGCGATACTGGAACCATAACCCCTCCTTCAGAATCACTGAAGGCGATGGGAGTAGAATGAGCATCATGGCGGGTATAGAGCTTTTAAAGATGGTTAACCCACACCTGACTTGAGATATTACAAGTAATCAGGTCGCTATCTGGCCTATTTCTAGCTCTTATGGTGTCCCAAAAGTATTTGGAATCTTTCTTGGAGCTAGCTTCTTTAAGAGCAGACCAATAGGCCTCTTCCCACTCCTTTTTCGCCTGTGCCAGTATTCTCTTGTGCTCCTTCCTGGCTATCTGTATCTGGATTTGGGATTTGGCTTTAACCGCCTCAATTAGACGAGACTTAGCTTTCCTACATGCTGTAGTGTACCAGTCATGCATCCCCTTGATTTTATGTTGGAACGTATTCCTCCCCGCGGAGCCCTTTACCCAAAAAGCTTCGCCTATGACCTTAACAGCTGCTTCAAAGATGGGTGTCGCCTTATCAATTGGCGAAGCTGAGTTGATGTTATCAAGCTCTATTTGCGAGGCCATAAGAACCTCATCTATGCTGGAAAGTTTATCAGCATTGCTGACAACTTTATTCCACTTTATGCGTCTTCCACAAGAGGAGACAGTAATCTTGTGTGTGGATGGAGCCAGTAGTGCGCCATTGGGCCAGAGGTTCGTGATAGAAAGGGAAACCGAGTTGTGATCGCTTTCCACAGTTGGTGTAACTACCATATCTTTGACCAACCTCCAGAATTTTAGGTCCAACAGAATATAGTCAATCCTCGAGGTATGGCCAACTCTGTTGAACGTAGGAGCACCCATCTGGTCAGAGGACGTGCGGCCATTGGTGGCTCTTAGCCCAAATTCTAAAGTCAGTGCATTTAATTGCACTGCACTGCGAGTCCAACGCTTAATTGGAGGAATAGAAAGTATGGGAATACCCCATCTACTGTCTTCTTCGCCCAGGTCGGGGATACCATCTAAGGGGAGTGGCTCGTAGGTGCAGTTGAAGTCACCTGCTACTAATGTATGGTTAGCTTCCTTTTGGTCCCTAAGCTGCACCTCAAGATCAGATATTACAGCTGAGGTGCACCCATTTTTTGTACCTCTAGCATAGACGTTGTAGAGAGCTAGAGATAGACCTCTACAAGGATTGGACAATAGAATACCTAAGATATCTGGGCTGTTTGTCTGCTTAGATGTTATTCGGCAGTTAAGAGAAATGCTTACCCAAATAATGAGGTCCCCCGAGGGGCGCCCCTTCCCATGTCTAGGTTTCTCAGCTGGGGCAAAATAGGTTACGAACCCAACCCGATGGACTGGTTAAGTACTCCAGGTCTCCTGGAATATGCAGATCTTATGTGCTTCGACCAGATCACTCCACTCGGGCAGACCCAATTTCCTATGGATGCCCGCGAGATTCCAGCTAAGGATTTTTATTTCCTCCTTAGCAGTTGCTCCCATATTGCCAATAATATCAATATCAATTGGAAGATCTAACCGTTCCCTCTCTAGGGCAGAAGGTGTTGACTTGGACTGGCTGATGGCCATCATAATTGGAGGGTCAGGGCACATCGAATGTGGTATAATTTCAGGGCCCTCCTCCTCATCCATATTAGAGTCCAATTTTGAAAAGGAAGTTTCATCAAAAGTGAGTCAGTCTACCTCATCGAGAGCACAGTATCTATTCCAATGGGTAAACTGAGACACGAAGGGGTCGATTAAAGGAGGTGGTCCTTGCCATTGTTGCTGCCACTGGTGAGCAGTGCGATGTGGAATTTGTGAATACCCTCTATTATTTGGATAATTGAATCTAGGGAGATGTTGCCTTGATGGCATGGGCAAAAAGTAGGACAAGGGAAGTGGATGGATTTGGGAAGCTGGTCCCCTAGTGGGTACATTACATATATAATTCTCTACCCCTGTATCCCTGAAACTAACAGTTACTACATCTCCTGCTATAGTCTTGGTATTCCTGCCCACCCACTCTCCTCTTCTAACTGCGAGTATATCACCACGCATATGGGTGGGTAATGGTTTATGCAGCTGAAGCCACTGCGCGCACTTATTCTTCAGTTCGACAAAAGTTTCTCTTCTACCCTCCTTCAGTGGAGGTACGCCCGTCAGTACGACCACATAGGGTGAGGCTTCCGGTGGCAAATTAATAGTCTTGAAATGAGCTGGTTTCGTTTTTGAGGCTTGAGTTTTGTTTGAGGAACTAGCTGGTGTTGGATTAATGCCCAGACTTTTGGAGCCCTTTTCTGGATGGTTAGGCATTTTTTTTAGGGCCAGAGGTTGTTAGTATCTCCGGGTTGGGGCCAGTAGCACTAAGAGTTGGGGGTGATCCAGCAATTTTATTCTCCTTTTGAGACAGATGTTGCATTGCTGTTTCTGTATTAACTGGTAAAGTTTTGGCCTTAGTGGTGGACTCTTTTAAAGGTTGACTACTAGTAGTATTTCCCCTGGGTGCATCTTCTCTTGTATTCCTGTGCGTCTGCATTGGCGCATTTCCCTTTGCCATATCCGACCACTTTGTGTTGAATAATGATGTTAGTCTGTCAATTTTAGACATTAGAGGCTTAATATGGGACACTATCGTTGCCTCAAGGTCCGATTTTAAATCTGCTACCATATTTTCAACCCAACAAGGTATGCCTAATGCAGAATTTGGGGCAGGTGACACTAAGTTATGGTTCCTAGTGTTGTTTGTAGGTTTTTTCTTTGTTTTAGAATTGTAGTTAGTGGAACCTGAATTTCCTGATTCTGGCGGTGCACTGGCTAACGTGCCATCTATTCTTAGGGGCACTGAGTCCAATGGAAAATTGGGAGAATTGCCCTGAGGCTCAGTTAGAGGCTGACCGCATGGAAGATCAAAAAAAGATGCAGTGACTCCAAGGCTTAAATCTAAATCGCCAGTAGCATCTTGTGAAGGTCCAACAGAATCAACTACCACCGCTTGGGTATCGGCCAGAAATATTGTTGGCGGCAAAGAAAGCCTCCTTTCAGTGCTAGCAATAGCTGAAGATACTGCCCCAATAGTTTGTTGTAGCATAATGTCAATTGCTGTAAGGGTAGGAACTGGTTGCGGGACAGATTCATTTTGTTTCGTTTTGGAGCGTAGGACAGGCACTCTGCCAGGTTTCGAACCCTTCCTCATATTTGTGACAGGGCAGTAGGGCAGTTTTCAGATATGGGAATATTCAGAAGATTTGGAATCCTCACCTTTATCTCACGTTGCTCGACAGGAAAGAGATGTGGCCCGGCTCGGCCTCCTCTGGCCGCTGAGGGCCGTAGAGGGCCCGCCCTTTGCCCGGGCTTCGCCCCGGGCGCTCCCACGCAGCGGTGCTCTCACGTCTATATGGGGCCGTAAGGTGATGAGTGAAGGTGGGCGGGGCGGTCAGGGAGAGCGGGCCAGGTCGCACGGCCAGTGGAATAACCGGGACTCCTGGGAAAGCGAGTCCCGGTATCCACGCTCGCAGCCCTGCCCTGTCACACACCCTCAGGCACCACAAAAGTCAAGCCCTCAGACCACGGGGCGATGCGGGACCCGCGGAGCGGGTTCCGCGAGGCTTGGGGTTTAAAATAGAGTCAGCAGCAGGAACAGTGCTGAAAACAGAAGTCCAGAGTATCCCACGAAGTTGAAGCGTCCTCGCCTTTTCAGCTGGGTGAAGGTGGGCGGGGTGGTCAGGGAGAGCGGGCCAGGTCGCACGGCCAGTGGAATAACCGGGACTCCTGGGAAAGCGAGTCCCGGTATCCACGCTTGCAGCCCTGCCCTGTCACAAACCCTCAGGCACCACAAAAGTCAAGCCCTCAGACCACGGGGCGATGCCGGACCCGCGGAGCGGGTTCCGCGAGGCTTGGGGTTTAAAATAGAGTCAGCAGCAGGAACAGCGCTGAAAACAGAAGTCCAGAGTATCCCACGAAGTTGAAGCGTCCTCGCCTTTTCAGCTGGGTGAAGGTGGGCGGGGCGGTCAGGGAGAGCGGGCCAGGTCGCACGGCCAGTGGAATAACCGGGACTCCTGGGAAAGCGAGTCCCGGTATCCACGCTCGCAGCCCTGCCCTGTCACACACCCTCAGGCACCACAAAAGTCAAGCCCTCAGACCACGGGGCGATGCGGGACCCACGGAGCGGGTTCCGCGAGGCTTGGGGTTTAAAATAGAGTCAGCAGCAGGAACAGCGCTGAAAACAGAAGTCCAGAGTATCCCACGAAGTTGAAGCGTCCTCGCCTTTTCAGCTGGGTGAAGGTGGGCGGGGCGGTCAGGGAGAGCGGGCCAGGTCGCACGGCCAGTGGAATAACCGGGACTCCTGGGAAAGCGAGTCCCGGTATCCACGCTCGCAGCCCTGCCCTGTCACACACCCTCAGGCACCACAAAAGTCAAGCCCTCAGACCACGGGGCGATGCGGGACCCGCGGAGCGGGTTCCGCGAGGCTTGGGGTTTAAAATAGAGTCCGCAGCAGGAACAGCGCTGAAAACAGAAGTCCAGAGTATCCCACGAAGTTGAAGCGTCCTCGCCTTTTCAACTGGGTGAAGGTGGGCGGGACGGTCAGGGAGAGCGGGCCAGGTCGCACGGCCAGTGGAATAACCGGGACTCCTGGGAAAGCGAGTCCCGGTATCCACGCTCGCAGCCCTGCCCTGTCACACACCCTCAGGCACCACAAAAGTCAAGCCCTCAGACCACGGGGCGATGCGGGACCCGCGGAGCGGGTTCCGCGAGGCTTGGGGTTTAAAATAGAGTCAGCAGCAGGAACAGCGCTGAAAACAGAAGTCCAGAGTATCCCACGAAGTTGAAGCGTCCTCGCCTTTTCAGCTGGGTGAAGGTGGGCGGGGCGGTCAGGGAGAGCGGGCCAGGTCGCACGGCCAGTGGAATAACCGGGACTCCTGGGAAAGCGAGTCCCGGTATCCACGCTCGCAGCCCTGCCCTGTCACACACCCTCAGGCACCACAAAAGTCAAGCCCTCAGACCACGGGGTGATGCGAGACCCGCGGAGCGGGTTCCGCGAGGCTTGGGGTTTAAAATAGAGTCAGCAGCAGGAACAGCGCTGAAAACAGAAGTCCAGAGTATCCCACGAAGTTGAAGCGTCCTCGCCTTTTCAGCTGGGTGAAGGTGGGCGGGGCGGTCAGGGAGAGCGGGCCAGGTCGCACGGCCAGTGGAATAACCGGGACTCCTGGGAAAGCGAGTCCCGGTATCCACGCTCGCAGCCCTGCCCTGTCACACACCCTCAGGCACCACAAAAGTCAAGCCCTCAGACCACGGGGCGATGCGGGACCCGCGGAGCGGGTTCCGCGAGGCTTGGGGTTTAAAATAGAGTCCGCAGCAGGAACAGCGCTGAAAACAGAAGTCCAGAGTATCCCACGAAGTTGAAGCGTCCTCGCCTTTTCAACTGGGTGAAGGTGGGCGGGACGGTCAGGGAGAGCGGGCCAGGTCGCACGGCCAGTGGAATAACCGGGACTCCTGGGAAAGCGAGTCCCGGTATCCACGCTCGCAGCCCTGCCCTGTCACACACCCTCAGGCACCACAAAAGTCAAGCCCTCAGACCACGGGGCGATGCGGGACCCGCGGAGCGGGTTCCGCGAGGCTTGGGGTTTAAAATAGAGTCAGCAGCAGGAACAGCGCTGAAAACAGAAGTCCAGAGTATCCCACGAAGTTGAAGCGTCCTCGCCTTTTCAGCTGGGTGAAGGTGGGCGGGGCGGTCAGGGAGAGCGGGCCAGGTCGCACGGCCAGTGGAATAACCGGGACTCCTGGGAAAGTGAGTCCCGGTATCCACGCTCGCAGCCCTGCCCTGTCACACACCCTCAGGCACCACAAAAGTCAAGCCCTCAGACCACGGGGTGATGCGAGACCCGCGGAGCGGGTTCCGCGAGGCTTGGGGTTTAAAATAGAGTCAGCAGCAGGAACAGCGCTGAAAACAGAAGTCCAGAGTATCCCACGAAGTTGAAGCGTCCTCGCCTTTTCAGCTGGGTGAAGGTGGGCGGGGCGGTCAGGGAGAGCGGGCCAGGTCGCACGGCCAGTGGAATAACCGGGACTCCTGGGAAAGCGAGTCCCGGTATCCACGCTCGCAGCCCTGCCCTGTCGCACACCCTCAGGCACCACAAAAGTCAAGCCCTCAGACCACGGGGCGATGCGGGACCCGCGGAGCGGGTTCCGCGAGGCTTGGGGTTTAAAATAGAGTCAGCAGCAGGAATAGCGCTGAAAACAGAAGTCCAGAGTATCCCACGAAGTTGAAACGTCCTCGCCTTTTCAGCTGGGTGAAGGTGGGCGGGGCGGTCAGGGAGAGCGGGCCAGGTCGCACGGCCAGTGGAATAACCGGGACTTCTGGGAAAGCGAGTCCCGGTATCCACGCTCGCAGCCCTGCCCTGTCACACACCCTCAGGCACCACAAAAGTCAAGCCCTCAGACCACGGGGCGATGCGGGACCCGCGGAGCGGGTTCCGCGAGGCTTGGGGTTTAAAATAGAGTCAGCAGCAGGAACAGCGCTGAAAACAGAAGTCCAGAGTATCCCACGAAGTTGAAGCGTCCTCGCCTTTTCAGCTGGGTGAAGGTGGGCGGGGCGGTCAGGGAGAGCGGGCCAGGTCGCACGACCAGTGGAATAACCGGGAATCCTGGGAAAGCGAGTCCCGGTATCCACGCTCGCAGCCCTGCCCTGTCACACACCCTCAGGCACCACAAAAGTCAAGCCCTCAGACCACGGGGCGATGCGGGACCCGCGGAGCGGGTTCCGCGAGGCTTGGGGTTTAAAATAGAGTCAGCAGCAGGAACAGCGCTGAAAACAGAAGTCCAGAGTATCCCACGAAGTTGAAGCGTCCTCGCCTTTTCAGCTGGGTGAAGGTGGGCGGGGCGGTCAGGGAGAGCGGGCCAGGTCGCACGACCAGTGGAATAACCGGGAATCCTGGGAAAGCGAGTCCCGGTATCCACGCTCGCAGCCCTGCCCTGTCACACACCCTCAGGCACCACAAAATTCAAGCCCTCAGACCACGGGGCGATGCGGGACCGCGCGGAGCGGGTTCCGCGAGGCTTGGGGTTTAAAATAGATTCAGCAGCAGGAACAGCGCTGAAAACAGAAGTCCAGAGTATCCCACGAAGTTGAAGCGTCCTCGCCTTTTCAGCTGGGTGAAGGTGGGCGGGGCGGTCAGGGAGAGCGGGCCAGGTTGCACGGCCAGTGGAATAACCGGGACTCCTGGGAAAGCGAGTCCCGGTATCCACGCTCGCAGCCCTGCCCTGTCACACACCCTCAGGCACCACAAAAGTCAAGCCCTCAGACCACGGGGCGATGCGGGACCCGCGGAGCGGGTTCCGCGAGGCTTGGGGTTTAAAATAGAGTCAGCAGCAGGAACAGCGCTGAAAACAGAAGTCCAGAGTATCCCACGAAGTTGAAGCGTCCTCGCCTTTTCAGCTGGGTGAAGGTGGGCGGGGCGGTCAGGGAGAGCGGGCCAGGTCGCACGGCCAGTGGAATAACCGGGACTCCTGGGAAAGCGAGTCCCGGTATCCACGCTCGCAGCCCTGCCCTGTCACACACCCTCAGGCACCACAAAAGTCAAGCCCTCAGACCACGGGGCGATGCGGGACTCGCGGAGCGGGTTCCGCGAGGCTTGGGGTTTAAAATAGAGTCAGCAGCAGGAACAGCGCTGAAAACAGAAGTCCAGAGTATCCCACGAAGTTGAAGCGTCCTCGCCTTTTCAGCTGGGTGAAGGTGGGCGGGGTGGTCAGGGAGAGCGGGCCAGGTCGCACGCCAGTGGAATAACCGGGACTTCTGGGAAAGCGAGTCCCGGTATCCACGCTCGCAGCCCTGCCCTGTCACACACCCTCAGGCACCACAAAAGTCAAGCCCTCAGACCACGGGGCGATGCGGGACCCGCGGAGCGGGTTCCACGAGGCTTGGGGTTTAAAATAGAGTCAGCAGCAGGAACAGCGCTGAAAACAGAAGTCCAGAGTATCCCACGAAGTTGAAGCATCCTCGCCTTTTCAGCTGGGTGAAGGTGGGCGGGGCGGTCAGGGAGAGCGGGCCAGGTCGCACGGCCAGTGGAATAACCGGGACTCCTGGGAAAGCGAGTCCCGGTATCCACGCTCGCAGCCCTGCCCTGTCACACACCCTCAGGCACCACAAAAGTCAAGCCCTCAGACCACGGGGCGATGCGGGACCCGCGGAGCAGGTTCCGCGAGGCTTGGGGTTTAAAATAGATTCAGCAGCAGGAACAGCGCTGAAAACAGAAGTCCAGAGTATCCCACGAAGTTGAAGCGTCCTCGCCTTTTCAGCTGGGTGAAGGTGGGCGGGGCGGTCAGGGAGAGCGGGCCAGGTCGCACGGCCAGTGGAATAACCGGGACTCCTGGGAAAGCGAGTCCCGGTATCCACGCTCGCAGCCCTGCCCTGTCACACACCCTCAGGCACCACAAAAGTCAAGCCCTCAGACCACGGGGCGATGCGGGACCCGCGGAGCGGGTTTCGCGAGGCTTGGGGTTTAAAATAAAGTCAGCAGCAGGAACAGCGCTGAAAACAGAAGTCCAGAAACTATATCACCAATTTAGAGTTGGTACTCTCCCGATAAAATCTTTTACTGCAAAATGGAATAATCTCTCAGACACTGTTTGTCCTTCGTGTAATTTAAAGGAGGAGTCGATCTCTCATGTACTCTTTGTCTGCCCTGCATACAAGGGTCCTCGCCGTAGGTGGCTATGGCCTTTGTTCAGCACTAGATCAAGCATGACAGCTTCTCGTATATTGGTCTCAAACACTCGCCCAGACATAGTTATTGCTATGGCGAAATTTCTAAGCTGGTTCTGGGCCTTGAGACGGAAAAACATGAAGCCTAATTGAAGTATTTTTCACCCCCTTGATATGCAGGCTTCTGTGATGAATATTTTATTGTTTTGCTAATTGTTTTTTTTAACTATCCATTTTATAATAATACTTTTTTTCTATTTTTAATTGTTAGGAACATTCCATAATGTTGATATTAACCTTTGCGAGTAGGTGAACTCTTATGATGTTATTTATTGTTTTAGTGACACTTGTTGTTGTGTCTTTTATGATTGAAATATATTGAATAAAGACTAACTGAACTGAACTGAACTGGAAACCACAATGATTATGACCTATTTCCTGCAGTTCAAACTGCTTGACAACTTAATCTCTATTAATTTGAACATCCCTCATGAGTACTTTAATCCTGGAGCCACCCTAAAAAGCAACCAGGTACTTACTGTTATTGTGGAAACCATGTCTAGACAAAGCTATCCAAGGACACATCAAACCCACCTTGCTCCTGCTAGGTGACTACACTGGAAAAGACTTCTCACACAAATATCCAATACCATGTGTTGCTTTGCTATTATGTTTGCTAGATACTGGGTCGGACTGGCATATAGGGTAGTCAGGTACTGCTCTATGGACTTGTATCACAGGTCAGTGTGTGGGCCAGTTTCTTGGCAGCTTGAGGACCTGTTTTATGGTCTGCTGGTCTTGTTTTTCGGGCAAGCATTAGTGCACATGTGCTGTCTGCAAGACCTGCTGTCATCAATAATACAATGCTATTCCCTTATGCTACTTACCATTGGTTCAACTTTTATGTGCCTCTTCTTTGCTGCCGCCTAATTGGTTCATGCAGCAAAACATCACATCCGTTTTTTCCTCAAAGGAGCACCGGTCAAGTACAGTGTCCTTACGTTTGCATTGCTTTTCTGTTAATTAGGGCAAATTATTTATTTTTATTGTTGTGTCCTCCAGTTGCTTTTCCGCCTGCCAGTTTCCTCCGATTCTATCTTCATGATGCTCACTCCAACTACAGCAGTATCCCCTTTGTTATGAGCGCCGATGCCTCCGGGCCATTTCCATGCTCACGGAAGGTTATTCACAGGGGCGGCTGCTTTCATAGGACTTCGGGGCCATGCCCTTCCCATTTTCTGCATCATTGTACTAGTCATTGTATTGCTCTCCTTAACACTAATTTTTAAAGTAGAACTTTTCAAATTAGTGCGGCAATACAATGTTAGTTCCTGACTAGTTGTCGATCTATGACCCTTGCTTTAGCAAGGGGCAGTCAGCCACAAACAATTTACAAGCACATGCACTAGTGCGCATGTGCTTGGCTTCATGTACGAAATTTTAGCAAGCTATGGGCTTAGTTGCAATCAGCCCTGGCCCGCCATTTTAAGGGTCTTCAGGGACCTTCCCTTGATGACGCACAAGGGTGTCACTTTTTTATGGCACCTCTGGGCACTTTGGGCTTAAGCCCTATACAGCTCAGGCGATGTGCCAATTCAGCTGCTTCTGTGATGTGAACTGTATCACTGCACATGATCGAGTTCTGCTGGAGCATATTTTTTAAACTACTGAAGCACCTGCATTTGCAAATAATTTACTGCCCTGCCAACTTGTCCCCCGCCCTCAAAAAGCGATTTGTCGGACTCTCTTCTACAACTCTTTAATTTCGGAACTAAACTCCCTGGCAACATCAGTACTTGACTTGGCAAGCTGTTTCCTTTTTCAGTGTTTTCGTTCATCGCGTGGAAAGTCTAAGTTTAAAGCAGACCAGATGAAGCGAACAACCATTGCCTGATCCGGTCTGCTATGAGCTATGTCCTGCACACAGGAAAGCAATTTTGCTAGGCTGTTCCCCAAAGAGAAACACATCCTGACTCCACGATCCCATTTGATGCCCAATTCTGGCGGGTACTTGGTAGTGGGGGGATGAAAGCCAGTAGCTTAAGAGGTCTGGGGCAGGTGTAGGTTGTTTTACAATCGTAAAACACAGGGGGGCCGATTCATAGAACTAATCTGAGACAAAATCCTAAACTTACTATTTTTGGTATTCACAGAAGGCATTTAGTAGTAGTAAAGTTAGGAATTTGTCTTAAGACCAAAACTTAAGACAAACTGAAGTTTAACTTAAGGTTAATTTAAGACCAAATCTTAACTTGAGACAAACTCCTAACTTAAGACAAAATCCTAACTTTACTACTACTAAATGCCTTCTGTGAATATCAAAAGTAGTACGTTTAGGATTTTGTCTCAGATTAGTTCTGTGAATCGGCCCCAGGAAATGCTTAAGCTGATGACCACCAAAAGATCTGAATATGTCAGTGATTGTTGAAGGTCCTTCAGAGGTGCATGTTTTAACTGGCAGAGTAGTATTGATCCAATGATGAAATACAGTTTCTTTAACATGCTAAAGCATTTAGTTTAAGTGCATTCAATTATTACAATGCTGCCACTCCCAGTGTAACAATTTAGGGCCATATGTAGGTAAACTATGAATACCATTCCTTAAAACCGAATATTACCGATTCGGTATTAAGGAATTGGAAAATGCAATGTATGTAAAAAATGGGTAAAATGTACCGATTCGCTAAAATTCGGTAAAAAATACCGAATCGGAAGGAATCGGTAAAAACGGAAACAGCAATACCGAATCAGAATTACCGAATCCATTACCGATTCGGTAAATACCAATTCGATAATTCAAAAATTCGTAATTTGATGAATCAGCCAATCCTGTATCATCCAATTACCTCCCAAACAGGAAGTGGCCACACCCAGGCAGCTGCTCTGAACCTGGAGCTGACTGTTAGGCAGGCAGTGAGCTGAGGGTCCAGGAGTTACATAGCCCCACAGCTACAAAAAAAAAACTACTTTTGAAATGGCAAGCCAGGAGGGAGAGAAGGAGGCAACTGAAAGGAAAAGGAAGATGAAGTTCGGCGAGAAGGAGCTGGAGGATGTGAATCAGGACCATGACAAGCTTTTTGGGAAGCAGTCCCTCCATGTGCCCAAGTCTCAGAAGAGACAGATCTGGAGTGGGATACAGAGCAAGATTAATGCAATTGGTGTCACCCAGCATTCCATTGAGGACATCAAGAAGAGGTGATACGACCTCAGGAAGACGGTGAAGGCAAGGATGGCTGAGAGGCAGAGGCAGGCTAGCAAAACTGGCGGAGGGAAGAACAACGCACCTGCACCAACACCACTGGAACTGATGGTAGAGTCCACCCTCCAGCCAGAGAGTGTGAGTGGCGTGGGAGACGCAGACAGCTCTGCCAGAGCTGCAAGGAAACAAGGTAAGATGCATGCCCAGCATGCTGTGCTACCCCCTCCCAACCCCAATCCCCATAGTGGCATAGGGACTCCCACTCCACTTCATGTCTTACTCATTACCTGCTATGCATTGTGGGAGATGTAGTCCTAGCGAACTGATGTATAGGACAGTCAGCCTAGCAAAAACAATAGCATGTGAAAGTAATTGACAAGCTCAGGACAGTCACTGAGATCTTTAGTCATGATGTTTAATGCAATGCAAATTAAAAGGAGAAGGGAGGTCTCCTTAAAAATCCGATAAGGGACAAGGAGAAAGATATGAATGAAACTAAAGTAGTCCCTGCAATATTGCCAACTAGATATGGTTTTGAAAACAAGATATATATATCCTTTTTTTTGTTGGTAACCTCCACTGACCTCACACAACCCAAAAGTGCAGCATTACATATTCATAGTGACAAATTCAAGCATTATTCTGATCAAAGAACAGTGATATTTAAAAATACAAAATTTATTCAATAACAATAAATTTTTCTGTACAGAAGTACCATTAGACAAGATTAAAAGAAGTGTCAAATCATATAGACATATTAAAAGGATTAAAAGCAGAAAACACAAGTTGTCGACGCAGCGTTTCTGTAAATTTTTAGACCTTCATCAGGACAGTTTTCTATTTAATAAAAGAAACATACAATTAGCATTTTGTTATCAACACTGTATTATATACAGTTACCATTCAAGTTACACAGAAGAGATAACATTTCTCAATGTTATTACAACCGGCTAAAGGTACTTTAAAAACAATGATCAGAAACAACTAAAGGGCTGGGGACCTAGTCATGTGGAGCAATCAAAAAAAAATCTCTTTTGGACAACATACAATTTTCGAAGTACTTTTATGTACCAAAATCTATATAAATCCCTTCTGGGTGAACTCATTGCATACCTCTCAATGATTGATTTTTCTCGTTTAAAGCTCCACTGTGATTTGAAGCTCTTTTCTCAATATCCACAAACTTAATTTCATCAGTTTGATGGAGGTGATGTCCTTTCAATTAAACACCTTCAAAAATGAGATAGGAAGATAAGGAACCCATTTATTACACTGTTATTATTTTTTATTGGGGGGGGGGGTGGTAATCCGAGTTAAAATCAGATTATTTACTTTAGATTATTCTGTCTCTTTGGTATGTATATGTACAAGGGAGCCACCAAGATCTGTAATTGTTCACAAATGATACTAAAAGAAATAGACATACGTTCATACTGATTAGTACTATCCTCCTATATCAGGTGTTTTAATTATACCCAAGGGTTACTTCAATAAACTTACCGGGTATTAAAAGGGGCCAATATTGTCCTTACAAATGGAAGTAGGGGAGTGTCCTCCTTATGCTATCGCCATTTACTTCAATATTTTTTAGGAGAGCGTGTACTATATACTAATATAAATCTCCATAATTTTGTTACTATCGTATTTTACCCCTTTCGCTGTAGGGTACGGAAAGTTCTGTATTTAACAATTCATACAAATACATCCAACTAAATACTGCAATGCAAATGCAGCCAGATAAGTGAGCACATCTACATTCTGTCATTACAGGCGAGACATCTCGCGGTGCTGCAGAGGGGAGCAGAACAAAGACAGCCAGGCCAGAGGGGAGGCAACATGATGAAGAGAGTTTGCCTGCAGGGCACACAAGCTCCGCACAACCACCACCAACTACTCCTTCACAGACATCACCACAACGCCAGGGAACGCCGCCATCTCCTCAT
Source organism: Lissotriton helveticus (assembly GCF_964261635.1). Classification (NCBI taxonomy): domain Eukaryota; kingdom Metazoa; phylum Chordata; class Amphibia; order Caudata; family Salamandridae; genus Lissotriton; species Lissotriton helveticus. Next base: position 1,511,821,538 of record NC_136061.1, on the reverse strand, counting down.
ACGCAATCACCACTGCAACAATCACCACCACTACCACCACAGTCAGGCAGGAGGCATGCCGTGGCCACCTTCCAGCAGATGGAGGAGTCGGAAGAGGAGGGCACAGGGGGCCAACAGTCTCGAGTCCATGAGGAGGGCAACATAGTGAGGGCTGGTACTCCATCTGAGGGCGCCCATACTTCATCAAGACGCCACAGGGCAAGGCCAGCCAGTCCTCAAGGCTCCGAACAGGAAGAAAGTGTCTTTGCTGGACTGGAAGGCAACATGCTCAAGGTCCAGCGCCTGCAATGGAGGGAGATGCGAACATTGAACCGAGATGTGGCCCACATGAACAAATACATGTGCAGGATTGAAAAGGGCATTAGTTTAATGGGCGACAACATGTGTGAGGGAATGAAGGGAATTGCAACCTCTGTAGACAACCTATGCAGCCAGTTGGAGCAGGACCGTCATTGTAGGTACAGGGAGAGGCAGAGACTCCAGGCCTATACCAAGGCAGTGAACCGGCTGGCCACTGCTACCTCCCTCATGTGTCGCAGGTCTATCGCCATGCAGGAGGAGATGGCGCATTGTAGCAGGGACGTGGCCAGGGGCATGGTCTCGATGACCTCTGCATTGGAACTGCTGCAGAACGCCAAGGCGGCCACAATGGAAGGGGAGGGGACAGTGAGGAGGCTACCAGCCTTGGTAGCATTACGCCCTCTCCCACCGAGGGCAGGAGGCGCAGCGAACGCCACGGCGCTGCCCAGGAACAATCTGACACTACAGACAGTGTGGCCAAGAAACGTGGACATGCAGCTCGTGGGCACAGAAAATAGGTCCTACTGCTATTTGGCAATCATTAGATGGGTGATGTAACCCATGTCTTTATGGACACTGCTTTCAATCCTGGTGGTGTGCTGATTAAACACCATTGCACAAAAACTGTTACTGGCTCTGTCTTGTTACTCACTCAGAAATAGTTGGACGTTATCTCTGCCCGTCCGTGTCTCCCATCCTGTTCTACTGCAACACCAGCTGCGCAGGGCTCTGGCTGGGGATTGTCCTCGCCCTCGTCCTCAGAGTCAGCTAGTTTCACTGCTGTTCCTTTTTTGGGGCTAGATTATGGAGCATTGCACATGTTGCAATTATTTTGCAGCATTTGATGGGGCAGTACTGAAGTGCACCTCCACTTTTGTGGAGGCAACGGAATCTGCTTTTAAACAGTCCAAAGGTGCGCTCCACCACGTTGCGTGTGCTCTTATGTGCCACATTGTATCTCCTCTCCCTTGGTGTGGTTGGGTTGAGGTATGGTGTGAGTAGGTAGGACCGGAGGGCATATGCGCTGTCACCTAAATGCAAATGAAAGTGCCATTAATTTGTGTCACCAATAGGTTGAGCCAAGGAATACATCAGGGTGTGTCACATTGATTTACCTAGTAGGTATCCTTCTCCGAATTCACCAGCAGCCAGACATGTATGGACACCACTGTTCCTGAATATGTACGAGTCGTGGGTACTCCCTGGAAATTTTGCCACAATGTCAGTTATGATGAATTTTGCATCACCTATCACCTGCACATTTATGGAGTGAGTGGATTTGCGGTTGCGATAAATGTTTTCTGTTGCTGCAGGTGGGCAGATTGGTATGTGGGTCCCATTGACGCAGCCAATGACGTGTGGGAACTGCGCCATTTGGTAGAAATCCAGCTTGGTCTTCTGCAGCTCCGCCTGTGTACTAGGGAAGGTTATGTAATGATGCATTCGGTCCATCATGGCGTCCAGGAAGGTGTTGAAAAATCTGGATAGGCAGCTCTGTGACACACCACCTACTGCGGCTATCACACCCTGGTAACTTCCTGAGGCCAGGAGGTGCAGGCAACAGAGCACCTGTACATGGGTGGGTATTGCGTGCGCCCTTGGTGTCTGATGCTCAAGATATGGTTTCAGGTCCCGTATGAGGTCAGCCTGTACCCCTCATGGATTTCTGGTTCAGTCAATTGGAATAATGTGACGCGCAGTCTGTACACCCGCTCTTCCCGTCTCCAAATCCTCACTCCTGCTGCTCTCAAACGTAGCCGCCTTGCTATGAGTTAGAGGCCCGCCATTGTGTTCACACTGTTGCATTTTGGGGCTGTTTTTAAGCACTGCACCTGATTACCACCTGCTCAGGATCAGTGGTAAATACCGAATCGTTAATACCGAATTTGGTCAAATTCGGTATTACCAATTTTTGCTACATCGCATTTTGGGATTTTTACCGATTCGTTATTTACCGATTCGGTATTGTTTGTTTCAGTGTTCCCCGATCGGTAAATAAGGAATCGGTAATTATTTACCGGTTCGTTATTACCGATGGCATTCGGTAATACGTACATCGCACAGGGCTAAATACCGGTCGGTAAAGCCAAAATTTACAGAATTTCGGCTTTACCGACCGGTATTTGGCCACCTACATATGGCCCTTAATGCATTAAATGCTTCCACATGTTAAAGAAATACTGAATTTATTTAAAATGCAAAAACATTTAATTTAAGTGCATTAAATTGTATACTACAATGAGTGGCATTTACTAGAAGTGATAGCTTCTAAACATGAGTCATTTTTGCCCTTACCCCCATTTGCAGGATGACATTCCAGTGAAGAACAAGAGACTTGATTAATCATATTCACTTAATATGTGGCCTAGGTTGTGATCAGAAAAGGGACAACATTGCGGTTTATTATAAACTACTAGAGCAGTTTAAGTACAGCTAAAGATATTTCTTTTAATTTCAAGGTGCTATGTCAATCACGGCTTCACAGCTCGACCCTAAGCAACTGCTTTCACTGTATTTCATTGTGCCGCTTTATTTTTTATCATCACATTTGATTTGTGATCTGTATGGTCAGCACCTGTTTCTATATCCTAAAGATCCTCAGAAAGGCGTTACCCTTTATCCCACCTTGTAGTGTAGTTCCTATATTCCCAATAGGCTCTACGCATTGGAATAATATATCCTATAGATGTGACATAGGACTGAGGTCAGTATGTCTCTATCAAATATACTAAACTTAATTGTGAGTGCCAGCTAGCTCAGAGGTCACTAGAAACTTACTCGAATATACAAGAAGGGATTCGTTTCTGACAACCCATAAACATGACAACTTTGTTTCCCTAAGACTGGAACAAATATCTTCAGAGTAGTGGAAACAATAGATAACTATTTTACTCAGTCAATCATGCATGCTTCATTTCTACAGAGTTGCACAAAAATAGAGAGACAGGCCTTTCAATAAAAAGGGGTTTATTGAGCAGTCTTATTTTTCATGCAAGAGTGGTGAACTGCTACAATTGTTAGACAGAATGCAAAGTATAATGCATACAGTGTAAACAGTAGTATAAAATAATACTGTAATAGCATTGTCTAGTGCTATGATATATAAAAATACATACATAAATAACACAGGCTAAAATACTCAACTGGTGCTTCTAAAATACGCCTACCCCAATGTACCTAACCTAGGTCTAGTACCAGGGAATAAGTAAGTGTAGTCTTTAGCATAGGTTTAGTTTTTGCCATGAATTGCCAAAGGTTTCTCTAGGTTCTAATCAGCACCATACCTTAGAATGAAAGAGGTTGGTATCTCTGTCTTGGACTCGATTTTCCAACACCCCGCAAGGGGAGTCAGAAACACTGGAGCTGGATTCTCGGCAGAGGAGGACAGCTTCTTGTCAGTGCGTCAGCTGGAGAGTCGGCTTCCTTCGGCACTTGCTGTAGCGAGCTGCGTCGGGCAAGTAGGCAGTCGAACTGCACCAAACCACACCGTGCTTTGCTATAACAAGTGAAGGTATATTTATACCTTGAAGATTTTTAGGAATGCCAGCTTTGACATAAAGTCGGGCATATGAATGCCATGGATGAACCCCTAAGGAATAGTTGTTCATGCATACTAATGAGTTTCTTGGAGAAATCAATATCCAGGCTAGGGGAAGTCCCTTCTGCTTGAGAGTCTGGTTTTCCAAGAAATCATTGTGACGTTTGATGGACGGATGGAAGTAGCCATGCCGGTATTTGGGCTTGATTATTGCACTGCTTTATAACGCAACATCAATGGCACTTCTCTGAACAAGCTTCAGGTTGTTCAGAATGCAGCAGCAAGGCTGATCCTGAACATTCCAAAGCAACTATCTGCCAGGGAGGGGATTCGCGCTCTGCACTCGCTTCAGAATAAGCAACATATCTCCTTCAAGGATCTCAGCATGGTATATAATGCTGTGCATAGTAAATGCCCACTTCAGTTGAAAACCATGTTCCAATGGTATACTGCCAGGAGAGTTCTGAGATTCTCTTCCCAGAAAGAAGTGATCTCTCCAAGATACAGCAGAGCCATGTGGGGTGGCTCCTCCTTCTCGATAGAGGCCACCAAACTTTTGAACTCCCTGCCTTTCCCTATTTCCAATACGGACTCTTGTCTGGCTTTTAGAAAGCTGCTGAAAACACTGCTTTTCTCATACTAGTTGACTGTCTTATGCTCCTCCCCTCACCTCCGCCCGCTTAGCGCCTTGAGACACTTGATATAAGTGGCTTTACACATTTTATCCTATCCAATCCTACCCTATCCCATTTGATGTGATGATAAAGGACAAAGTGGAACAGTAAAATAAGGCAATTGCCTAGGATTACACAATGTAATGATAAAGGGCAAAGAGGTAGAGCCAAATTAGGCAATTGCACACAAATTGGTTAAGTGAGGAAGCCAAGATTGATGCCAGGTTTCCTGGTTTCACAATGTGCAATTCGGTCACTAGATGGATATGTTCAAATTCAACATACGGCCCCAATCTCCCTCACGATGATGCCAGTAATAAATGGAGAGACAAGTTAGTTATGTGTTCCTTATATGTCACGTAGATTATCATACATGAAGCAGCAGTATAGTCTGTAGTACAATATCGAGAGATTTTTGAATAGTGCATATCTTGAACAGAAGTATGTCAAAGTACTATCAAATGTGATGATAAAGGACACGGAGGCACAGTGAAATAAGTTAATTCTCTGGGATTGCACAATTTGGACAAGCGCAAAGCTGGGATTGACCCAAGTATCCTGATTTCACAATGAGCAATTCTGCCATTAGATCGTTTCTCAGTCTTCTTCAAATTTCACCCTAAAGGAGGAGATCCCAAACCCTCTTGCCTGATGACCATACCCTTGGGTAGGTCAATTTAGAATGACAAACTAGAAATTGTATGTAATATTTTATGGATTGTCCTTTAGAAATTCCTGTAACTACATTTATTTTAAATTTGTTATAGAAATTGTACTAGAGAATGAATCATTTTACACAAAGTTTTACAATTTGTTAGGGTGTGTGAACACCACTGAACACTTCTTGGAAAAGTCCAGCTCACTCGCTATGCTCACACACCAAATGTCATTAATTGATCTTACGCCCCAACACTTTCAAACTACACCTGCCGCCACTGCTTATTCAGGCACTCACTGCTCCCAGTTTGCATGATATAAAATTAAATAATAAGCTACAGCATTAACATGCGCAATTTTAATATATATATATATATATATATATATATATATATATGTGTGTATATATATATATATATTCACTGAAAAAACCATAGGTTAGAGACCATATATAGTTAGCTGGACATTTTATTGACATAAAACCAATGAAATTCCATATATAGTTAGTTGCACTAACTATATATCGCGCACCCGCAATCCACTGCTGATGATGTCACATATTACATCATTCATGACATGGTCAGTGACATCACTGATGACATCACTGATGACATCTCAAATGACATCACTGATGACATCACTGATGACATCTCAAATGACATATCTACAATTTTGCCAAGTTTCATGTAAATCTATTCAGCCGTTCGAGCTAAAAGTGAGTCCAACCGCCCTATGGAAAAATGAATGGGAAAAATGCGTTTTGGGACCCCCCTTTTTTCTCGGCCCCCCCTTGACGAAACACCTCCAGAAACACAATGTGCCATTTTCCTGAAAATTTCAGCCGATTCCGTCCACAAACGCCAAAGTTATTAGACATAGAATTTTCAGAAATCCCATAGAGATAAAATCCTAACTATATATACCCACTGGCTATCGCCAGTAGGTAATATACATATATAAACATATATAATCTGCATATCTATATAAATATAAATGCATGCATACATATACATATGCATGTTATTTACATGAAAGTTTTAAAAACACTAATAAAAGCAAAGCTAAAAAGCCACCTCATTACAAACAGAATGGCTTTAACTTAAACGAGGGCGAGATCTATTGCATTTTCAATGCTTGTTTACTTTGGTTCTATCAAGAAGGCATTCAGATGTGTCACACATTTGCCATAAATTCTGAATGTTAGCACTCTAGTTGCTCATTAGATCACTGTAGTAAAGCTAGTGCTCACCAGGGAAGTCTGCTGCTAATCATGGTTTGCAGCCATTTTCCCGCATTTTTTATCCCGCAGACTTTCAGTCCGCATACCATTATCCCGCAAGGTCATTGACCTCGCATACCATTATCCCGTTTTTTTCAAAACGCATGTGCATTTATCGCGCATGCCTTTACAAAGAATTACGTTTTAAAGGCATGTATGGTAAATGCATTTGCGTTGTGAAAACCACGATGACGAGAGAGGTAAGTGGGTTTGTGTTAATTTTTTCGTGGGTTAGTGATTGTGTAGTGTAGTGTTGTGTAGTGTAGTGTTGTGTTAGTGTAGTGTGGAGTTGTGGTGGTTGTTTAGTGTAGGGTCATGCTGGGGCTAGTGTTTTAGGGTTTAGGGTAGTGTTGTAGTGTTTGCGTAGTGTAGGGTCATGCTGGGGGTAGTGTTTTAGGGTGTAGGGTAGTGTTGTAGTGTTTGCGTAGTGTAGGGTCATGCTGGGGGTAGTGTTTTAGGGTTTTGGGTAGTGTTGTAGTGTTTGCGTAGTGTAGGGTCATGCTGGGGGTAGTGTTTTAGGGTTTAGGGTAGTGTTGTAGTGTTTGCGTAGTGTAGGGTCATGCTGGGGGGTAGTGTTTTAGGGTTTAGGGTAGTGTTGTAGTGTTTGCGTAGTGTTGGGTCATGCTGGGTGTAGTGTTTTAGGGTTTAGGGTAGTGTTGTAGTGTTTGCGTAGTGTAGGGTCATGCTGGGGGTAGTGTTTTAGGGTTTAGGGTAGTGTTGTAGTGTTTGCGTAGTGTAGGGTCATGCTGGGGTGTAGTGTTTTAGGGTTTAGGGTAGTGTTGTAGTGTTTGCGTAGTGTAGGGTCATGCTGGGGGTAGTGTTTTAGGGTTTAGGGTAGTGTTGTAGTGTTTGCGTAGTGTAGGGTCATGCTGGGGGTAGTGTTTTAGGGTTTAGGGTAGTGTTGTAGTGTTTGCGTAGTGTAGGGTCATGCTGGGAGTTGTGTTTTAGGGTTTAGGGTAGTGTTGTAGTGTTTGCGTAGTGTAGGGTCATGCTGGGGGTAGTGTTTTAGGGTTTAGGGTAGTGTTGTAGTGTTTGCGTAGTGTAGGGTCATGCTGGGGGTAGTGTTTTAGGGTTTAGGGTAGTGTTGTAGTGTTTGCGTAGTGTAGGGTTATGCTGGGGTGTAGTGTTTCAGGGTTTTGGGTAGTGTTGTAGTGTTTGCGTAGTGTAGGCTCATGCTGGGGGTAGTGTTTTAGGGTTTAGGGTAGTGTTGTAGTGTTTGCGTAGTGTAGGGTCATGCTGGGGGTAGTGTTTTAGGGTTTAGGGTAGTGTTGTAGTGTTTGCGTAGTGTAGGGTCATGCTGGGGGTAGTGTTTTAGGGTTTAGGGTAGTGTTGTAGTGTTTGCATAGTGTAGGGTCATGCTGGGGTGTAGTGTTTTAGGGTTTTGGGTAGTGTTGCAGTGTTTGCGTAGTGTAGGGTCATGCTGGGGGTAGTGTTTTAGGGTTTAGGGTAGTGTTGTAATGTTTGCGTAGTGTAGGGTCATGTTGGGGGTAGTGTTTTAGGGTTTAGGGTAGTGTTGTAGTGTTTGCGTAGTGTAGGGTCATGCTGGGGTGTAGTGTTTTAGGGTTTTGGGTAGTGTTGTAGTGTTTGCGTAGTGTAGGGTCATGCTGCGGGTAGTGTTTTAGGGTTTAGGGTAGTGTTGTAGTGTTTGCGTAGTGTAGGGTCATGCTGGGGGTAGTGTTTTAGGGTTTAGGGTAGTGTTGTAGTGTTTGTGTAGTGTAGGGTCATGCTGGGGGTAGTGTTTTAGGGTTTAGGGTAGTGTTGTAGTGTTTGCGTAGTGTAGGGTCATGCTGGGGTGTAGTGTTTTAGGGTTTTGCGTAGTGTTGTAGTGTTTGCGTAGTGTAGGGTCATGCTGGGGGTAGTGTTTTAGGGTTTAGGGTAGTGTTGTAGTGTTTGCGTAGTGTAGGGTCATGCTGGGGTGTAGTGTTTTAGGGTTTAGGGTTGTGTTGTAGTGTTTGTGTAGTGTAGGGTCATGCTGGTGGTAGTGTTTTAGGGTTTAGGGTAGTGTTGTAGTGTTTGTGTAGTGTAGGGTCATGCTGGGGGTAGTGTTTTAGGGTTTAGGGTTGTGTTGTAGTGTTTGTGTAGTGTAGGGTCATGCTGGGGGTAGTGTTTTAGGGTTTAGGGTAGTGTTGTAGTGTTTGCGTAGTGTAGGGTCATGCTGGGGTGTAGTGTTTTAGGGTTTTGGGTAGTGTTGTAGTGTTTGCGTAGTGTAGGGTCATGCTGGGGGTAGTGTTTTAGGGTTTAGGGTAGTGTTGTAGTGTTTGTGTAGTGTAGGGTCATGCTGGGGGTAGTGTTTTAGGGTTTAGGGTAGTGTTGTACTGTTTGTGTAGTCATGCTGGGGGTAGTGTTTTAGGGTTTAGGGTAGTTTAGTTGTTTAGTGTATGCTAAAGGCATATTTGTTCTAAAAGTTTTCGTTATTTTAATTTGCGGCCTAATAGTACATGCAGGATTTTTTTTGCGGACTGATGGTATGCGGGATTTCGTCATATATTCGCTAATCATACTTTCTATGGCAAAATGAACCCCCTCATTTTGTTCCTTTTTAAATTAAATGTTTTAAGAGTTACCACTTTATTCCAATCAAGATGGCTTCAGGTGTGCCATACCTTTGTAATAAGTAGGACTGTTAGCACTCTAGTTGTTCTTTAGAACACTCTGGGACATTCTGTCATTGGGCTATAATTGGGCTACATCTGGCTGATATTTGGGCTACATTTGTTTTTTTTTGTCTCTGGTGGCCATCTTTGGGCTACATTGGGCTACATTGGGCTACATTTGGGCTCCAACATATATATAGCCCAATGTAGCCCAATATATATTTTTCAAAGTAAATTTTCGTAAAAACCACTGGAGCCTATATCTTGAGACATAGCAAAGGCACATCGGGCTACCAGTCCCTACAATTTTGCCAAGTTTGGTGTAAATCCATTCAGCCGTTCGGGCTAAAAGTGAGGCCAACCGCCCTACGGAAAATTGCATGGGAAAAACATGTTTTGGGACCCCCCTTTTTTCTCGGCCCCCCCTTGACGAAACCCCCCCAAATTTTCAGGGGCTGCTCAGAAACATATTGTTCCATTTTCCTGAAAATTTCAGCCAATTCTGTCCTCAAACGCCAAAGTTATTCGACATAGAATTTTCAAAAATCCCATAGGAAAAAAATCCTAACTATATATACCTACTGGCTATCGCCAGTAGGTAATATATATATATATATATATATATATATATATATATATATATATATATATATATATTTTTTTTTTATTCACTCTAACTTAGAGAGGAGGCCGTGAATGGCCTTGCGTCAACACAACCTTTGATGACTTTGCGATATCGCGACGGTTAGCCTAGGCCACGCCCACAAACCCAGAAGTGAGAAGCTGGCCTGAGGAAAATGGAATCATCCGCACTGAAGCCAGTGGCGGGAGAAAGTGAGTTTGCTTATTGAGAATGCCCAGTGTCCTGCCTATCCATATACCAGTTTAGCCCACCTCTGTATCTTTCTATAACTGCTCCTTATGCTCCTGACCCCAGTGTTAATGCACCTGCTGCATTAACTTGATTCATTTACCCTATCACGACTAGTTGACAATCTCACACTACTAAACACATAATTAAAAAATTATTTACATTTACAACGCCAATAGCTCTAACTCTAATAAATGTGAGACCTATTGATTGCAAATGCGTGTTACTGTTGGCTTCCCTGATGTTAAAACAAACATTGCCTGCTCAAATCCTTGCAGTCTTTCATACCTTGCAAAGAACTTGTACAGCTTGTCTTACATATTCAAAACTGCCCGCTTTTTTACCTTTTTAATTCAATAATGGGGCACACTTTTATATTGGTTCCCAGGCATATCTTCTGTCTCAGTCCAACCCCACCTAGGTATGCAATCGGACTATTAATCCATAAAATTCAAACTGTAGCTATGGTTTTAGAACAAGTTGAATTTTGCAGCACAAACGTGTTAGAATGAATTTCCAATCAATTAGAAGCCCAAAGGATTGTCCTTTTGCACAACCAAATGACTCTTAGGCCTGGCTGCCAAGAGTAGAATATTGTGACAATGTAGGATCTTTTGTCTTGATGTGTAGAACATATCATTCATCTTGGTTATACAACATATTTGTAGAACAAGGAATAGAGATAATAGCAAAATACTTGGAAGTTTTAATTATGCTTATCCTGCTCTCTCTGCTTATTCCCATTTGCAGACGTACCTTTAACTGCGTTACTGGAAATGAAGTGTATTCTTTTGCTTTCGCTTTACTAGAACATGATTATTATGTAGCTGAAAAATCTGACTGTGGCTCACCTCTGTGTTTTAATGATGTGTCTCATGAAGTAAAGTAACTTTGCTTCAAAAGTTGTACAATAAATAATGTAAAAGGGGGGTTGTGTAATAATATGATCGTGAGCAAGGTGGAGACACACCGAAACGCGTAGATCTAATGCGCTATATGCCCTGTAACTAAGTTTAATAAAGAAGATTGCAAATACTTGAATCGGTTGTGCGACCCGTTTTTTTCCCCTGTGGAGAAAGTTGGCTAATATATATATATATATATATATATATATATATATATATATATATATATATATATATATATATATATATATATATATATATATATATATATATATATATATTTTATTATGTTTTTATTTTTATGCAAGAACAAAAAAGAAAGAAGCACCGGTATGGACAACATGCGACAGTATCCACACAAATTCAATGGAAGAACACAATAATGCTCACTTTGCCTTTCACAATTCGTAAAGCACCCAAACAGAGTAAAAAATAAGGTGTAAAGTGCTAGGTACAGCTCAACGCCCGCTAAGTTGTATGGAATGCTCCTTTGCCCATCACCTCCAGTATTATTATTATTATTATTATTAACTCATTTGTAGGGCCACTAATCCTCCCCAAGGGGATCTCTCGGCACCCGATGAAGGAGGCAAATGGAAGAGGAGTAAGATGTTCACTCGTTAGAATAGCCAGGTCTTGAGCAACTTTTGAAATTGTGCAAAATTTGGGCAAGCACGAAGATGTTCAAGGAGCTCATTTCAATGTTTGGGGGCCAAATAGGAGAACGCACGCCCCCCATTTTAACTTTCCTTATTCTTCTGCCACAGGGCAGGCTGCGATACTGGATCTAAGTTGTCGCCCAGGTTGGTAGCGTTCAATTTTATTACTCGGATAGGCTGTGCCCAGACCGTGCAGGGACTTAAAGACCATGCAGAGTAACTTGAAGATGGCACGCTTCCTTACAGGAAGCCAGTGCAAAAGGCGCAAGAGAAGGAGGGAGGAAGTTTGTGTTGGTTTGTTAAGGGCCAGACGGGCTGCGGTATTCTGCACCACCTGCAGCTTAGATAGAAGGTCTTCTCTAATTCCTACCAACAAGGAATTGCCGTTATCAAGGCGACTGATAAGGAGTGACTGGATAAGGGTCTTTCTAGCGTTCAGTGGGATCCAGGGAAAGATATTTCTGAGTAACCGCATGGTCCCATAACAGGTGCCTGCCAGGGTTTTTACCTGATCTTCCATTGAAAGTTTATTATCTATTTTGACCCCTACGTTTTTGGCCCAGCCCCTGGGGGTAGGTGCTTCTCCTAATTCTGTCGGCCACCAATCAGTGCTCCACAGTTCTTCTGCCTTGCCGAACAACAAAATCTCTGTTTTAGAGGAGTTAAGTTGCAAAAAGTTCCTCCAAATCCAGCTGGCTATACTCATCATACAGGTAATAACTTTAGCCTTGGCTTCTGCAGGGTTGTTCTCAATGTGTACTATCAACTGCGTAGAAGATCGTTTCAAACCTGTGATTTTTGATGATAGAGGCCAAGGGAGCGACATAAAGGTTGAACAGTGTGGGGCTCAAAGTGCAGTTGGACCCCCTTGTCCACTGCACTTGTGGGTGACACAAATGAGTCCAGCTGAACACATTATGTTCTGTCTGACAAGTAACTCTGAATCCAGTCAAATGCCGGGTCTCTGACACCAAACTGTCTGAGCCTGTTCAACAGGATACGATGAGCGATGGTGTCAAAGGCGGCTGACAAGTCAAGCAGCACCAACATGACTGGAGAGTCCTTGTCCAGTGATATCCTGAGTGTATCCATTACCTCTAGCGTCCGCCCTTATAGTGAAGCACATTCTGGATCTCTGTCCAACCCCCGAGCCCATTTGCCTGCCAGGCATGTCACAGATTCACATATTTCAGAAACTGGATCGGGTGCAGGTGGGGTTCCTGTCTAACAGAAGAGAAGGGCATTATGTCTTCACTCTCCAGTATATATCCACTGGTAGAGATGTGAATAGTATCTTAGGCTCCAAAGCCCTAGAGATTTGCTACTTCACTCAGCTAGGTTCTGTTCCAGAGAGGTGTTTCCCAGGTAATTTTGCATGCCCAACCAATCATTGTTGTAGACTTGTTCCAGGCCAGCGGAGCCACCTGTGTCACCAATGGCAATTGCTGGGCATCCCTTCCACCATAGAGAGAGTGTAGGTGTGATCTATGCTACAGCATGGCCTGTTTTAGCCTAAAGGTTAAGTGTAAGTATAGGTGAATTTTGCGGATTTGCGGTCCGCAAATCTGCGCAAAATTGCAAAAAAATCAGCGAGTTCGCGAAAAAAATTGCGTACTCGCGGATTTGCACAAATAGACTGTTTCCCACTGTCTACTGGCTAATCAGTAAGTGCTACCTCGTTGGGTAAATGTATAGTGCTTTACCTACACTACAGCTGCGTGAAGGGCCAGAAGAGTTGTCTCTAGTGACCACATGTGTCTGTACCTTTGCCACCGTGCCGATAGGCGCCGATGTCCCTCGAGTGAGCTGTCCATCACAGTGGCGGAAAGGGCGGGAAGATGTTGCATACCCTAGTGTGTGTGGTGCGGGGCCAAACAGGCGGCTTCTATGTGAGTTCACATGCTATTTTTTTTTTTTTTTTTTTTTTTATAATCCTCATTTTCCACCATGGTTACAAGAGCTGAAGCTGAAGCCGACAGAGAGTGACATACTGACATACTGACTCAGACAAACTGGTAAGGCCCGCTAGACCGTGTTGAGCAGGCGGGCCTCAGAGGCTCGCCTTGGGATGGCTGAAATCATTTATTTCGGACCGCACCCAGGCAGTGAGACTGGGAACCTTTACAACCCCTAAAATTACAACCCCTAAAATTAAAAATGAATGCGGAGTCCCTCAGGGATCGTCCTTGTCCCCACTTTTATTTAATTTGTATCTACGGCCCTTGTTGTATTCGCTGAGAAAGTTTAAAGCTTTAATTTTTAACTACGCTGATGACTTGCAATTGATTTTCCGCCTGGATTCCCCTGGCGCTGCCGCCGAATTTCGGGAGGCCATGGTTCACATCCAGAGATGGATGAGTCTTAATCATCTAAAACTAAACCCAGGCAAAACTGAATTGATTTTGCCTGGGAAGAGTGAACTTCACTGGGGGCCACATTTTTGGCCTCCAGAAATGGGAAATCCCCCGGCCAAGTCTCATACAGTGAAAAGCCTAGGGGTCACTTTTAATGAAGATCTCTCTCTTAAAAGACAGGTAGGGACGGTGGTATCCTCAAGCTTTTTCCAACTTCGTAAGATCAGGAAAATTGCCCACCTGTTAACTTACTCTGCTCTGATCCAAGTTGTGATCGCTCTCGTGCTGTCCCGACTGGACTACTCCAATAGCTTGTATTTGGGTCTTCCAGTCGGGCAGCTCAGGAGACTACAGCTGGTTCAGAACCAAGCGGCCAGGCTGATCTGCAAGCTACCCAAGTGGCAGTCCATCAGGCCGGGTCTTGCTAGTCTCCACTGGTTGCCAGTAGCGCAGAGAGCAACCTTTAAAGCTGGCTGCATTATCTTTAGGGCTCTACAAGGTAAGGGCCCCGGATTTATTAGCAGCCTGCTTGTTAGGTATACCCCCTCACGTGCTCTTCGCTCGGGTCACAAGAGCTTGTTTAGTTGTGCCTCGCATTAGGAAACAACGTCAGGGAGGCAGCTCTTTTCACTTTCTAGCTGCCTCCCTGTGGAACTCTCTGCCACGGACACTGAGACTCCATGAAGACATTCTGGCTTTTAGACAAGCCTTTAAAACTTGGCTTTTTAGGCAAGCTTATCCATAGTTAATTCTGTCTTTTCTTCTTTTGCTGTGTTATGTTTCTGCAAATCTTCCAATAGCGCCATGAAGCCTACGGGCGTACGTGCGCTCAATAAATTTTATTTAACATAACATAACATAACATGCGCGAGTCTCAACAGTAATGTCGATATCTCCAAGCCTCAAGCTACTAAGAAACCATTGAGGTGTAAAGTTACTGCCAACGGTACCCAGCCACCAAGGAATCGGGCCGGAAGACCTTGGCTCACCAAACAGGGCAGGGGAGTTAAAACCATAGCAGCATAATCATCGGACCTTGGGGGGGGGGGAAATGTTGTTGTTGGTCCCACATTAACAAATTCCAAAACGCTCTTTTGTGCTGGTTTCCAGACCTAGCCAAGTGCAATTTTGACACCTGCAGCAGGGAGGCTCGCCAGTCCGAGAGTGATGGTGGTATAGGGTCCTTCCACTTTTTTGCAGATCTCCCTTCTAGCTAGCAGAATAGAGTAAAATAGGAGATTTTTAGCTGGACTTCGGGTCTCATCCGTAACCCCAAAAATAGCAAGAGGGAGCGTAATTGAAACTTTTAAGCCCAGAAAGGCCGTAAGAAAGACCCCAATATCGGACCAAAATCAAGACAAAAAAGGGCACTCAAAAAAAATATGGGCATCAGAGGCCGCTATCAGGCTACATCTGGCACATGCATATGGGGAGTTTTTGGAGAATTTGGAAAGTCTCAAGGGAGAGTAGTAAGCTCTGTGAAGCGTGAAGATATGGTTCCTCCGGAGCCAAGCGGGCTTGACAATGTCCCACAACACCTTACATGAAGCTACCCACAAGATTTCTGGGTTATTGCCTGACAAAGATGACCCCCATAGCTTCTCAGGCAGCAGGAATTCTCCATCCCCTTCATCTAGAATTAGATTGTACCATAGAGAGATCTCTTTTCTAGCAGAAGGTTTATCAAGTAATAAGGTTTCAAGCTGCCTACACCCTCCCAAAGGAAGACTACTTCTAAGTGAAGTATATGAATGCGCCCAACTAAGAATCTGGAAATATTTAAATCTGGAAAGGTTTGAGCCAGCTTTATCCCTCAGCGATTCCCATGGTAACAAAGTGCCTTCCGTAAACAAATGCCCCCAGACTTCCAAGCCAGCTACTCTCAAAGGTAGAGCCAGACCGTCCGCCAACCACTCCGGGGCTCCAGGAGAATCCCACAATGGTGACCTGTTAGAAAAATACCCCAATTTTAAGAAACCCCTGAGGTTAGCCCATGTTTTCGCCAGATCCTGTAATACCTTCAGTTTTACCTTTTAAAAAAATTGGGGTCACCAAATTTAAACAGAAAACCAGTCTGTGCTAAATTAGCCCCCTTCAATAGTGCTGAAAACATACAACCAATACCCCAATCAGTAGGCATCTTTAATAACATTCGAGCATGTGATAATTGGAAGGCCCATGCATATAGTTGTAGGTCAGGAGCTGCTAGGCCACCCTTATCCCTGCGCTGCCTAAGCTTTTTCCAGGCAATTCTTGGGATATGATTGTCCCAAATAAAAGAACTAATATCGCTTTGTAATTTAGATATGAGAAATGGATCAAAGTAAAGAGGGATGGTATTAAACAAAAAAGAAACCTTAGGTAGAATAGTCATTTTAATCAAGGTAATTCTTCCCAGAATAGACAAAGGAAGCTGTGCCCATATTCGCATTAGACTATGACAGTCCTTTGCCACATTGGCAAAATTTGTGGAGGCAATTTTATTAATGTCTTTAACAATGTTAAGACCGAGATACCAAAGACTTAGACTGGGCTGGGCCCCTGTCCCAGTATCATCATCATTCCACATCATCATTTCGGTTTTTGAGGCGTTAACCTCGTATCCGGAAACCTTTCTGAAATCCAAGGCCAACTTAATCACCGCCGGAAGGGCTGTACATAATTCTGAGGTACAAAATCATGATATCATCGGCGTACAAGGCCACCCTCTTCTCCCAACCCCTATACACGAAAGACTTGGTTTCCCAAGGGGGTGGCTGGTTCAGGGTAGGGCACTGGGTAGGGGGTGGGAGGGACAACTGGGTAAAAATATAAAATTCCTCATTTTCTGTCTGTCGTTGAGTAATTTTGGAGTGACGTTTTCTTTTTGGACTGCAGTATGGTTCTACAACCTTAGAGGATTAGCTTTGGTTTATTTGCTGTCGGGAGGTGTGAGGGAAGAAGGTAGCACTTTTTATGAATAATGTAAGAATCCTCTCCTGGAATGTCAATGGCCTTCGCACCAGACCACGAGGCGACAAGATCATGCAGGTCATTGTTCTCCAGGAGACACATCTCATTGAGTCTGAAATGCAGTCCTTAATGAAGAAAAATAGGTGGATAGACTTTAGTGTCTCAACCACGCAGCTTATGAATACTAGGGGGGTGGCGATTTTTTTTAGGAAACCTTTGAAAGCGCAACTAGTTTCTAAGCTAGTCGATCCAGGAGGTAGATGCGTCATAGTATCAGTTATCATCAAAGGAGCTCATTATACCATTCTGGGCTATTACGGCCCAAATCAGGATGACCCTTCAGTTTTGAGGACTATTTTTTCACATTTATTATCATTTTCAGAGCCGATTATTTTTGCCGGGGACTTTAATATAGTTCTTGATCCTACACTTGATAAAACTCCTAATAGCCGTCCTGTGGCCCTTTCTAAAACTAGGGCTTTTTTACTGAACAAATCATCAGATAGATCTTGGTCATATGATCGCTCACTGCTTTCATCAATGAAGGATATCGCTTTTCTCATTAATGAAGCCAGATATTTTTTTAACAATAATGTCGGTTCCGCTCCATTGATGAGTGTATGGGACGCATTTAAGGCTTTTTTAAGGGGGCTTATTACCAATAAAGTTTCATATAGGAGAAAACTCCATAGAGAAGAGGTTGCATCCATTGAGGCTGAATTAATTAAAACACAAGGTGAAATCGATCTAAACAAAACTATGCCCTGTGATGACCTTTTGGTCTTGCAGAACAAATTAACTACACTAAAGGGGCAACTGGGTTCAGTGTTGAATTCTCGCATTCTTGAAAGGTGGGAGGCCAATAAAATAGCCCATTTTCAGTATGGGGAAGGAGCAGGGAAATTATTGGCTTGGAAGGCTAAAACCGACCAGGTCCGAAATAATATAATCTTAATTATTGACAACAATGTGTCCTATTCTAACAGCGTGGATATAAGAATAATCTTTCGTAAATTCTTCCAAACTATTTATAGAGAGGACAAACAAATTGAAACAGCCAGTATTGAGGAGTGGCTGAGAACGAATACTCTCCCTGTATTGACCTCAGAACAACGCACTTCTCTTGCATTACTGAGGAGGAGGTTAGGGCGGCTATTATAAGTAGCAAGAAGGGGAAGGCAGCTGGACCCGATGGTCTTCCAGCAGAAATTTATAGAACTTTGGAACCGGTAATCGTTCCCTTTCTCACCACATTATTCAACCAAATTTTCCAGGAAGGTTCACCTTCTCCTACCTCTTGGGATAGTGTCTCTATAACGTTGCTATTAAAGCCTGGAAAACCAGCTTCGAGTTGCGGGTCTTATAGACCGATATCGATTCTAAATGTCGATTATAAAATCTTTGCATCTATTTTGGCAAAAAGATTAGGAGGGGTTGCGTCTGACATTATACACCAGGATCAGAAAGGGTTTATCAAGGGTCGGCAGCTTTATGAACTATCTTACGATCTGATATTGGCTATCGACATGGCAACAGCAGATGCTCTCCCCTTAGCGGTTGTGACCCTTGACGCAACTAAGGCCTTCGACAGGGGGAATTGGTCATACCTGTCGAAGGTCCTGGATAAATTTAACATCGGGGAGAGTTTTCGTCGAGCGGTTAGCCTATTATACCACAATCCTATGGCTTGCCTTTTGATCAATGGGGAACTGTCAGATCCATTTAATATCACTAGGGGTACTCGGCAGGGCTGCCCTCTCTCCCCCCTTTTATTCGACCTATACATTGAGTCTTTTGCCCAACGATTGAGGTCAAATAATGATGTCAAGTCTTTCGTATGCCTCTTGTTTATAAAGGGTCAGAGGCCGATCAGAGCAGCAGATGAGGAGAAAGCAGCCTCCTGGTCACAGGAAGAACACAGGGATTGCGCTTGAGAAACTCGTGGATGTTAAGCCCTCCTCAAGGATTACAGCTAATTGTAGACTGTAGATCTGGGGAGAAAGCACACCTGCATAGCCTCGACCGTGCTCACTAGTTTTTTGGGCTGATTATGATGCGTTACTGAATTTGAGCTTCAACTCGGGCACATGCTTTATTTTTATAAGTGCTTCCTGTTGAGGTTTAATTTTTGTGACAGGAGCATCGTGCCAGAATAATTCCTGCCCGCATATGTATCCACGAAGATGCCACCGTGTTGTGCCATACCTCTACTCAACTGGAGTACTTTCTACTCTAGTGACCACATGTGTCTGTACCTTTGCCACCGTGCCGATAGGCGCCGATGTCCCTCGAGTGAGCTGTCCATCACAGTGGCGGAAAGGGCGGGAAGATGTTGCATACCCTAGTGTGTGTGGTGCGGGGCCAAACAGGCGGCTTCTATGTGAGTTCACATGCTATTTTTTATTTTTTTTATTTTTTTATAATCCTCATTTTCCACCATGGTTACAAGAGCTGAAGCTGAAGCCGACAGAGAGTGACATACTGACATACTGACTCAGACAAACTGGTAAGGACCGCTAGACCGTGTTGAGCAGGCGGGCCTCAGAGGCTCGCCTTGGGATGGCTGAAATCATTTATTTCGGACCGCACCCAGGCAGTGAGACTGGGAACCTTTACAACCCCTAAAATTACAACCCCTAAAATTAAAAATGAATGCGGAGTCCCTCAGGGATCGTCCTTGTCCCCACTTTTATTTAATTTGTATCTACGGCCCTTGTTGTATTCGCTGAGAAAGTTTAAAGCTTTAATTTTTAACTACGCTGATGACTTGCAATTGATTTTCCGCCTGGATTCCCCTGGCGCTGCCGCCGAATTTCGGGAGGCCATGGTTCACATCCAGAGATGGATGAGTCTTAATCATCTAAAACTAAACCCAGGCAAAACTGAATTGATTTTGCCTGGGAAGAATGAACTTCACTGGGGGCCACATTTTTGGCCTCCAGAAATGGGAAATCCCCCGGCCAAGTCTCATACAGTGAAAAGCCTAGGGGTCACTTTTAATGAAGATCTCTCTCTTAAAAGACAGGTAGGGACGGTGGTATCCTCAAGCTTTTTCCAACTTCGTAAGATCAGGAAAATTGCCCACCTGTTAACTTACTCTGCTCTGATCCAAGTTGTGATCGCTCTCGTGCTGTCCCGACTGGACTACTCCAATAGCTTGTATTTGGGTCTTCCAGTCGGGCAGCTCAGGAGACTACAGCTGGTTCAGAACCAAGCGGCCAGGCTGATCTGCAAGCTACCCAAGTGGCAGTCCATCAGGCCGGGTCTTGCTAGTCTCCACTGGTTGCCAGTAGCGCAGAGAGCAACCTTTAAAGCTGGCTGCATTATCTTTAGGGCTCTACAAGGTAAGGGCCCCGGATTTATTAGCAGCCTGCTTGTTAGGTATACCCCCTCACGTGCTCTTCGCTCGGGTCACAAGAGCTTGTTTAGTTGTGCCTCGCATTAGGAAACAACGTCAGGGAGGCAGCTCTTTTCACTTTCTAGCTGCCTCCCTGTGGAACTCTCTGCCACGGACACTGAGACTCCATGAAGACATTCTGGCTTTTAGACAAGCCTTTAAAACTTGGCTTTTTAGGCAAGCTTATCCATAGTTAATTCTGTCTTTTCTTCTTTTGCTGTGTTATGTTTCTGCAAATCTTCCAATAGCGCCATGAAGCCTACGGGCGTACGTGCGCTCAATAAATTTTATTTAACATAACATAACATAACATGCGCGAGTCTCAACAGTAATGTCGATATCTCCAAGCCTCAAGCTACTAAGAAACCATTGAGGTGTAAAGTTACTGCCAACGGTACCCAGCCACCAAGGAATCGGGCCGGAAGACCTTGGCTCACCAAACAGGGCAGGGGAGTTAAAACCATAGCAGCATAATCATCGGACCTTGGGGGGGGGGGAAATGTTGTTGTTGGTCCCACATTAACAAATTCCAAAACGCTCTTTTGTGCTGGTTTCCAGACCTAGCCAAGTGCAATTTTGACACCTGCAGCAGGGAGGCTCGCCAGTCCGAGAGTGATGGTGGTATAGGGTCCTTCCACTTTTTTGCAGATCTCCCTTCTAGCTAGCAGAATAGAGTAAAATAGGAGATTTTTAGCTGGACTTCGGGTCTCATCCGTAACCCCAAAAATAGCAAGAGGGAGCGTAATTGAAACTTTTAAGCCCAGAAAGGCCGTAAGAAAGACCCCAATATCGGACCAAAATAAAGACAAAAAAGGGCACTCAAAAAAAATATGGGCATCAGAGGCCGCTATCAGGCTACATCTGGCACATGCATATGGGGAGTTTTTGGAGAATTTGGAAAGTCTCAAGGGAGAGTAGTAAGCTCTGTGAAGCGTGAAGATATGGTTCCTCCGGAGCCAAGCGGGCTTGACAATGTCCCACAACACCTTACATGAAGCTACCCACAAGATTTCTGGGTTATTGCCTGACAAAGATGACCCCCATAGCTTCTCAGGCAGCAGGAATTCTCCATCCCCTTCATCTAGAATTAGATTGTACCATAGAGAGATCTCTTTTCTAGCAGAAGGTTTATCAAGTAATAAGGTTTCAAGCTGCCTACACCCTCCCAAAGGAAGACTACTTCTAAGTGAAGTATATGAATGCGCCCAACTAAGAATCTGGAAATATTTAAATCTGGAAAGGTTTGAGCCAGCTTTATCCCTCAGCGATTCCCATGGTAACAAAGTGCCTTCCGTAAACAAATGCCCCCAGACTTCCAAGCCAGCTACTCTCAAAGGTAGAGCCAGACCGTCCGCCAACCACTCCGGGGCTCCAGGAGAATCCCACAATGGTGACCTGTTAGAAAAATACCCCAATTTTAAGAAACCCCTGAGGTTAGCCCATGTTTTCGCCAGATCCTGTAATACCTTCAGTTTTACCTTTTAAAAAAATTGGGGTCACCAAATTTAAACAGAAAACCAGTCTGTGCTAAATTAGCCCCCTTCAATAGTGCTGAAAACATACAACCAATACCCCAATCAGTAGGCATCTTTAATAACATTCGAGCATGTGATAATTGGAAGGCCCATGCATATAGTTGTAGGTCAGGAGCTGCTAGGCCACCCTTATCCCTGCGCTGCCTAAGCTTTTTCCAGGCAATTCTTGGGATATGATTGTCCCAAATAAAAGAACTAATATCGCTTTGTAATTTAGATATGAGAAATGGATCAAAGTAAAGAGGGATGGTATTAAACAAAAAAGAAACCTTAGGTAGAATAGTCATTTTAATCAAGGTAATTCTTCCCAGAATAGACAAAGGAAGCTGTGCCCATATTCGCATTAGACTATGACAGTCCTTTGCCACATTGGCAAAATTTGTGGAGGCAATTTTATTAATGTCTTTAACAATGTTAAGACCGAGATACCAAAGACTTAGACTGGGCTGGGCCCCTGTCCCAGTATCATCATCATTCCACATCATCATTTCGTTTTTTGAGGCGTTAACCTCGTATCCGGAAACCTTTCTGAAATCCAAGGCCAACTTAATCACCGCCGGAAGGGCTGTACATAATTCTGAGGTACAAAATCATGATATCATCGGCGTACAAGGCCACCCTCTTCTCCTAACCCCTATACACGAAAGACTTGGTTTCCCAAGGGGGTGGCTGGTTCAGGGTAGGGCACTGGGTAGGGGGTGGGAGGGACAACTGGGTAAAAATATAAAATTCCTCATTTTCTGTCTGTCGTTGAGTAATTTTGGAGTGACGTTTTCTTTTTGGACTGCAGTATGGTTCTACAACCTTAGAGGATTAGCATTGGTTTATTTGCTGTCGGGAGGTGTGAGGGAAGAAGGTAGCACTTTTTATGAATAATGTAAGAATCCTCTCCTGGAATGTCAATGGCCTTCGCACCAGACCACGAGGCGACAAGATCATGCAGGTCATTGTTCTCCAGGAGACACATCTCATTGAGTCTGAAATGCAGTCCTTAATGAAGAAAAATAGGTGGATAGACTTTAGTGTCTCAACCACGCAGCTTATGAATACTAGGGGGGTGGCGATTTTTTTTAGGAAACCTTTGAAAGCGCAACTAGTTTCTAAGCTAGTCGATCCAGGAGGTAGATGCGTCATAGTATCAGTTATCATCAAAGGAGCTCATTATACCATTCTGGGCTATTACGGCCCAAATCAGGATGACCCTTCAGTTTTGAGGACTATTTTTTCACATTTATTATCATTTTCAGAGCCGATTATTTTTGCCGGGGACTTTAATATAGTTCTTGATCCTACACTTGATAAAACTCCTAATAGCCGTCCTGTGGCCCTTTCTAAAACTAGGGCTTTTTTACTGAACAAATCATCAGATAGATCTTGGTCATATGATCGCTCACTGCTTTCATCAATGAAGGATATCGCTTTTCTCATTAATGAAGCCAGATATTTTTTTAACAATAATGTCGGTTCCGCTCCATTGATGAGTGTATGGGACGCATTTAAGGCTTTTTTAAGGGGGCTTATTACCAATAAAGTTTCATATAGGAGAAAACTCCATAGAGAAGAGGTTGCATCCATTGAGGCTGAATTAATTAAAACACAAGGTGAAATCGATCTAAACAAAACTATGCCCTGTGATGACCTTTTGGTCTTGCAGAACAAATTAACTACACTAAAGGGGCAACTGGGTTCAGTGTTGAATTCTCGCATTCTTGAAAGGTGGGAGGCCAATAAAATAGCCCATTTTCAGTATGGGGAAGGAGCAGGGAAATTATTGGCTTGGAAGGCTAAAACCGACCAGGTCCGAAATAATATAATCTTAATTATTGACAACAATGTGTCCTATTCTAACAGCGTGGATATAAGAATAATCTTTCGTAAATTCTTCCAAACTATTTATAGAGAGGACAAACAAATTGAAACAGCCAGTATTGAGGAGTGGCTGAGAACGAATACTCTCCCTGTATTGACCTCAGAACAACGCACTTCTCTTGCATTACTGAGGAGGAGGTTAGGGCGGCTATTATAAGTAGCAAGAAGGGGAAGGCAGCTGGACCCGATGGTCTTCCAGCAGAAATTTATAGAACTTTGGAACCGGTAATCGTTCCCTTTCTCACCACATTATTCAACCAAATTTTCCAGGAAGGTTCACCTTCTCCTACCTCTTGGGATAGTGTCTCTATAACGTTGCTATTAAAGCCTGGAAAACCAGCTTCGAGTTGCGGGTCTTATAGACCGATATCGATTCTAAATGTCGATTATAAAATCTTTGCATCTATTTTGGCAAAAAGATTAGGAGGGGTTGCGTCTGACATTATACACCAGGATCAGAAAGGGTTTATCAAGGGTCGGCAGCTTTATGAACTATCTTACGATCTGATATTGGCTATCGACATGGCAACAGCAGATGCTCTCCCCTTAGCGGTTGTGACCCTTGACGCAACTAAGGCCTTCGACAGGGTGAATTGGTCATACCTGTCGAAGGTCCTGGATAAATTTAACATCGGGGAGAGTTTTCGTCGAGCGGTTAGCCTATTATACCACAATCCTATGGCTTGCCTTTTGATCAATGGGGAACTGTCAGATCCATTTAATATCACTAGGGGTACTCGGCAGGGCTGCCCTCTCTCCCCCCTTTTATTCGACCTATACATTGAGTCTTTTGCCCAACGATTGAGGTCAAATAATGATGTCAAGTCTTTCGTATGCCTCTTGTTTATAAAGGGTCAGAGGCCGATCAGAGCAGCAGATGAGGAGAAAGCAGCCTCCTGGTCACAGGAAGAACACAGGGATTGCGCTTGAGAAACTCGTGGATGTTAAGCCCTCCTCAAGGATTACAGCTAATTGCAGACTGTAGATCTGGGGAGAAAGCACACCTGCATAGCCTCGACCGTGCTCACTAGTTTTTTGGGCTGATTATGATGCGTTACTGAATTTGAGCTTCAACTCGGGCACATGCTTTATTTTTATAAGTGCTTCCTGTTGAGGTTTAATTTTTGTGACAGGAGCATCGTGCCAGAATAATTCCTGCCCGCATATGTATCCACGAAGATGCCACCGTGTTGTGCCATACCTCTACTCAACTGGAGTACTTTCTACTGGCTAATCAGCAAGTGCTACCTCGTTGGGTAAATAAATGTATGAGAAAAAAAAAAATCCGCCAGCGAGCGGAGTTGCGGATTTTTCAGCAATTTAGCGAGATTCGCGTATCGCGAAATTGTCGAAAATCCGCAAATTCCGCGAGTGGAACAGATTTCCGGCCCATACTTAGTTAAGTGATCCCAATGGGCAAAGGTTTAATCATTACAGTTGATCAAGTAGAAAGCCCAATAGTACACCTCAACATTGGGGAGAGCAATCCTACCCTCATATGGGTTGTGCTGCACTGTTCTAAGTGACACTCTAGGGAGTCACCTATTCCAGAGCAGAGACCTCACCACTCATTCCATATTCTGTTAAACAAAGCCTGTTAGACTGGGTAATAGGTATTCTGAAGCACATATAACAGTGTGGGGAGGATTATCATTTTGAAGAGGGCTGCCTGTCCATCAAAGAGAGTGGCATCCCCCTCCACTGTCACTCATCAACTTGAAAATTCAATATAACCCTCTCAAGATTGCGTTAATAACAGTGCTCTTTCTGTGGCATCACAAAGCTCCCCAGATATTTAAAGCCATCCATGGCCACACACAACCCTAGTGGGAGTGGCGATTGGGCTAACCGGCCCTGTGGAGAATACAGCACCAACTTGTCCCTGTTGATCTTATACCCAGAGTGGCCCCCATAATCCCCCATGATCTGAAAAAGTGCCAGAATCGTTGTTTCCGGTTCCATAATAGACAAAAGAATATTGTCAGTATGTTTTTTCTTCTACCTCATCTGCTGCCAAAATGCTAACCCCATGACTCTGGGATGCCTTCTCACTATGCACACAAGGTATTTAATCATAAGGACAAATAAATGTGGGTACATGGGACATAGTCCCCCTCTCAGTGGAGAACTCGGAGGACAACATCCCATTCACTCTAACTGCTGCCAAAGGATCAGAGGTACAGCACAGCCACCCATTTTCTATAGTTTTGGCCAAACCCAAACCTCTGCAATGTCTGCTCCAGGAAAAGCAAATGCACTGCTTCAAAATGCCTTTATGGCATCTAAGGAGAGAAGAACGTGTGGAGTTTGCTGGTTCTGCTCTGTTGCCTACCAGTTAAGCATATGCCACAGAGTATGCCTCATTGACCTACCAGGGATGAATACCAATTTATCTCTATGAAATAAAGGTGTGATAACCTGCACAAGTTGTGTGGCAATCATCGTGGCCAGGATTTTAACTTCAATGTTTAGCAGCGATAACAGGCGATATGAGTCGCACCGCTCCTTGGGCTTCCCCTCCTTAGCGATCTCTGTGACTGTGGCTCAATGGAGATCCAGGGACAACTCCCCTTCTTTCCCCACCTCCTTGAACAGGATTACCAAGTGAGCCCCCAGCAGCCAGGTGGACTGTTTGTAAAACTCGTCCAGAGTGCTGTTGGGTCCCAGTGTTTTGCTTACCTGACTGCAATTTAGTGATAGCCGTCTGCAACTCACTCAGTGGCAAGTCCCCCTCCAGGGTCTCCCGTGACTCCTAATCCAGAAGGGGAGTGGGAATGGTGGCCATGTACTGTGCTCTGCTAGCTGAGTCATGGACTGGTTGGGCCCTATAAGACAGTTTGTAGTAGCTGGCCAACTACTCCACTATCTGTGAATCAGTGTCACAGGAGTCTCCTGTTTCATTGATAAGTGTTGATACCCAGTGAGCCTCCAGTTCCCTTCTACTCAACCATTCTAGGAGCTTACCAGCCTTATCCCAAGTCTCATACATACAAGCAATGCAGTGTGGCAAACACATCTTTTCATGCCCCTTCCTGTGGCATACCCTGGTATTCAGTTTGCCTGGCTGCGATCTGCATAAGAATGAGGACGTCAGTCGTGGACCACAGTGCCCCCTCTAGCTGCAGGATCTGGGTTTGTAAATCCTCAAGTTCTGCCACTTCCCTCCTTTTCTTCTCTGAAATTAGATTTTGGGTCCTATCAAGATGTACGGTCTTATAAGCCTCCAACAATACGGCCTTAGAAGAAACAAAGCCCTCATATTCAGTGAAGTATAATTGAGTACCCATTTGGCGGTCCCTAGCAACCTCTCGGTCCTTCAAGTCCCAGGCTTGTTGTTTCCACCCAGCAAAACCACAGCTACTAAATCTCCCTATCGTGACCAACATGGTTGAATGATCCGACAAGCCCCTTGCCAGATACTGTGCCTGCACAATGTCCCCTACTTCACCGACAAGGGCAACACGTAATCCAGTCTATAATAAATCTTATGGGACCCTGAGTAATACAAATACCGACTGGTTAAGCTGGTGGTATCTCTCAATCAACTGGATAACTCAGGCTCTGGACTAGCCTTATGCCTAGAAAAGGTATCGAGATGGATGGACAGCTCATGTTTAAACTTTAATGGAGCTAAAACAGAGCTGATGTTCTTGGGTAACCCCGCTACCCTGAGTATGGACTCATTATGGCCTTGCTGTCCGGGTCCAGCTCCCTCCCAAAAACAACAAATCAAGAGCCTGGGGGTATGGCTGGACCGCAATCTTGATTTCAAGGAGCAAGCGCGTAAGGTTACAGCCTGCGGGTAAGGGATTTTAAGAATGTTAAGAAAGATCCTCCCCCTGCTACCTTTTTCTGCCAGAAGACTGCTGGTCAAAGCACTGATCTTGTCATGCCTTGATTATGCTAACGCCCTATATTTAGTAGCCCCACACCTCACCACCCAAAAATGTCAAAACTGAGCAGCACGGCTTCTCACGATTACCCCCAAACGCCATTCAGCTAAGACTGCACTCGCTCGTTCCACTGGCTTTCTATCCCGGAGAGAATCCAGTTTAAGGCTCTGTGTATTCACATAAAGCTCTCTCAGGCAAGGCCCAGCCAATTATCAGTTCCATTATTCAAGCCTATCGCTCTAATAGGTCCCTGAGGTCAGATAATAAACAATTGGCGGTAGTCCCAAGAATAAGAAAAGCACAAAGTCCAGGGCGTCGCTTCTCGTACAATGCCACCAAGTTGTGGAACTTCCTTCCCCCTTGTATCTGTCTTGAGCCAAATTACCTGACTTTTCTAAAACAATAAAAAAAGTATCTATTTCCCTAAAATTTCCCGGAGCTGAAGCGGCACCGCTGATAGAGCTGGGATACCCTCGGGTAGCCATGCGCTTTAGAAATGCCTTTTCATTCATTCATTAATGGATGTCAGTGCCTTCAAAAGTAGGACAAGCCCACAGAGTTGGCAAAGTGAGCCCATGCCATTGTCTGTAAATCTTCTCCGCAAACTTTCAAGAACGTATCTCAAGTGGAATCCCACAGTCAATAAAATCCACAAACTTTCTGCAGACGGTTAATGTACAGGAGACGAGAGGTGATACAGAGGCGTCGGGGTTTACACCGCATTGGGAGTTGATACTGAAGCTCCTGTTACACTGGCACACAGGACTTAAGCAGTTGAGCGACTCAGTTATCAACTGGATTTCTGAAATTAAATCCACGTGGTGGTAGCTGCCATCAGGAAATCGGGTTATACATATCAGTGGGATTGTCTACTCTCTATTGTTCCCCTGAAGAAGGGTCTTCCCGAAATGCATTGGGTTGTATAACACTACATGGGGCATGTAACACAACATGGAGTCTGGATCTGAAGATTGCATGTGCATATAGATTCATTGTATAATAAAAAAATTAATTTATGTATCTTTATTTTTGAGAAATTTTGTGGATTTATTTGACTGTGGGAGTCCACTTGAGGTACGTTCTTGAAAGTTTGCAGAGAAGATTTTATCTGTGAAAATTGTGTATTATACTAATATCTTTTTGAAATAATGATGATGAGCCAAATTACACTGTGGCCGTCACCAATCGGTGCTTACCACTTACACCGTGGCCGTCGCCAATCAGTGCTTACCAATTTTGGAGGAGGGGCTAACCCCTCCCACCGATGGACCGCCAGTCCACCCCCTTACTCACGGCCCCAGAAGGGGCAGAGCGTTCCAGGCAACCCCCGGTTGCTCGGGTCCACAACCACCCATAGGACTAATGGGGCACCGTCTCTCATCCACGGTCCGATGCGAAGACCTCCCTGGGGATAGTTGGCCTTTGCACCCTTGTTGTGCTCCTGCAGAGGGTACCCCTCTGAACCTTACAGCCTCTGGATCGCCCGGTAACTCCGCCACTGCTCTGGGTGTGGCCACCATCACAACCAGGGCCCCCCACCAAGGTAAGCATTCTTACCTACAACCTGATAATTCCAGGGCCTGTCCCAGGTCCCGCAAAACAAGTCCAAGCCCTTACTGGACCAGAGGCCAGAATGTTCCTTCTGGACAGGTGTCCCCATCCTATATAAACTCCCTGTAGACTTTAGCATGCCTGATAAAACCAAAGCCCCTCTGTTCAGGGCCTCTACACCTGGCACTCTTAACTCTCCTGCATGCAGTTTCCACGGCAACCCCTGGCAGAGCCCCTCCCATACTAAATTGGGGCGCTCTGTCCATCAAACTCACATGACTACCAATGGATGCATAACTAACACCAGGAGGAATTCAATTCTGGCAGCCGGACCCTCCTACCCTGGAAAGTCAATTCATGCCTCCCAGATGTCAGACCACAGTGATGAGAGGGGAGGCACACCCATCCCCCTGCCCGTGCCGTTGCTTCTACAGAAGCTGTTCCAGTGCCTGAACAATAACACCAGCCCTCCCAGGGTGGCTTACGGCCTTAAATGCCTCGGGATTCCCATCGCCCCACCTGCAAGCATGTCATGCCGAGTCTTAAACTCAAAGGGGGGACCCAGTATCTGGGGCACTCGCCTTGCCCAGCCTTTCAGTGCTGCCCTGAAAAGGAGAGAAAGTAGGATCGTCCTGGCCCCCCCAAGGGTATAATGGCAACTGCCAACCGGTGCTGTGTTGCCACACTGGTGTCCCCACCCCAGCGAGTGTATATGCACCCTGGATGACCTAAAACATTTAGTAGGGTGTTGGCTAGATGTTAGCATTGCCTGGCTGAAGGACAATACCATTGACAAGCACTCCTGGTAAGATGTGCCAATGCGGTAGAAGTAAGAGTTATCAAGCCCGCCTTACTTCCTCTCACCCAGTTATCTGTGTATAGTGCTTGTTGGAGCATGTCCATCGAATTAAGCCAGTCACCACGCTAGGTGATGCCATACCCTCCCAAAATTCTGCTAGTATTCCAGGGAACAGACAAGACAGTGTACACAGGAGAGGAACCACATGTATAAATACCTGCCCTTTCTTGAATACTGGGAATGCCAGGTGTTCTTTAATACTTTGTAGCCCAATTGTTGGACCTTAGCACACTCGTTGGATGACAGCTTCCACAACCTGCATGGCTGCCAGCCAAGGCTGTAGGGCGGGAGATTTTCACATGCTTATTGTTACTCAACTCAATGGTACTAGTTTCATCAACCACAGAAGGCTGAAATGCTAAGTGGACCTACCAGGATCTGAACCTGTGACCAGAGGTTGAACACAAGCCCCTTTCAGTTCTGCCACTCCACATGCCTATGAACTTCTATCCCAGGGCAGACTTCAGGCACCTTAACCCAAACTTAGACACTCTTGAGCTAGAAGCACACATCTAAAAGGCCTGCCAACCGGATGAGTACCAAAATTGCAGTCCCAACGTTAGCTGTCAACTCCCAAGGAAAATTCGCTTAACTGAAGCAACTGGTAACATGCAATCAATTTAATCAATTTAATCTTAACTATGACTGTAAAATGTGCTCTGGTAGTTGTCCTTATTAGTACACCATCCCCTCTATATCAGCACTATCAAGGCAACCCACACCCTCTTGGGAATGGCACACTCACGCCCCAGCTGACAGAAAGTGCTTATTCGTGTGTAGCCCATAACCTTACCTTTTTCACTGACGGTATACCAGGATTCTGCTGACACTTAGCTAGCTTTACTGCTGAGTGTGTGTTGCACCATCACAGGTATATTTTTGCCTATTCAGTTTCTGGCTACAAAGTTTGATGACATTGCCAGCCCCAAATCCTGGGCGAAATAAAAGGAAGCTTTACTGCTGCCCATGTGAGCTGCTGCTGGTGCTAATGATGGTCCAAATAGCACCGGTAAATTAGATGCTGTACTATAGCATTAGAGGGCCATTGCAGCACTTTATTAAAGTCCATGGCTAACTGATCACAGTATGGCAGAGGCAAGAGAGGCTGTAAATTTAAAGCCCTTTGAGATGATTGTTAGATAGACCCAACAGGAAGTGATCCTGTGAAATGAGGTAGGGACCACCACCACATCCCGCATGTGAATCAGTCCATGTTTATTTTGCCATGTGCAGTAGTGCCGCCACAATTCGCCGGCATCTAACCTGTGCAGTGTCCTGATCTGTGCAGTCTCCCTCATGCTTCCACTGGGCACCTCTGCCTAATGTGTGACCTAGGTACATGGTCTCCTTGCATGGCGGCCTGCCAATTAGATAATACATCACATACCCCATAAGTACCGCTACCTGCCTTTGCTAGAATCATGCAATAGTGGCGGTACTTGGTCAATTGACCCGACCACACATCGAACCCAGAGACAAAATGCGGCCTGCTACCTGCCCCAAACTCTGCAGAAACAACAAATGAGCAGGATCTGACATAAATGAGGGGATCCCCAGTTGTACTTGAACATTTTTAGACTGCCCAACATGATGTGCCCCTTGGAAAGATGCCACAACCGCATTGGATTTGAGCCTCACCAAGCACAAACTTTTATCCTGGACCTACCTCCCACATGACGTGTATTTGAGGGCGCTGTCACCCTAGCGGTCTGTTGGCTCTGACAGAGAAGTGACAAGATAAAGCATGCTAACCTGCCCCCAAACTCAGTGAAACACCCACATGTGCGAGCTGGCCACCAACACCTGTAAAACCATGTCAACCCATATAGTGTTTTACTTCCCTTTGCTCAAGGAGGGGCAGTCTTGTCTAGAGGTGTGTGTATAGAACAACATGTGTCCTGGAAGTAACTATGGTTTGAGTACAACTGTCCCTACTTCATAGTACCTGGTGTGCTTAATAAAACTAATAACAGGTCTAACAAATCCATCAGGCATCCTCTGCTTACTTTAGGCGTGTTGGGTTGAGGGGCCCCAGTAATCACCCTCCATCCTCCTGTGCCCTGTTCATTCTGGCTAGTCCATGAGAACCCTGGAAAGCACATTGAACCTTCGGTCCTCTGCTCGAATAACAAGCACCACCCGCTGTATCCCCATGGGGGCTCCCCTTGGAGAAAAGGGTGAAAAGTGCCTCGCTAGTTTGGCGACCACCGGCTAATACACCTTTGAACCATCCTCCCTAAAGTCTGCACCTGGCCAGCTACTGGTGCTACTAAACAGGGGCTTTTAGTCACTGGTTACAATATGCGTGGTTCAGTTTGCTTGGTGGCCTGCCTGATAAATACAGCAGCCCCAACTGGACGTACTGCTGCTGGCCGAGTCTAAAGCTAAAGCTGCATTGCCCCTGAAGCGCCCAGCCCCCCTTGCTCAGACTTATACCTCATGTAGGTAAAGGGGGGATGATTTACAGGACAGGTCAACAGATTTGTTGCCATCTGAAAGTGCCAACTGCCTTGGACCCTTAGTGGTCTTCCCTATTACTGGTTGGTACCAAATATTGCCTGACACCTCCCACACTCTACCGAAGATCTATCAGGAACTTCTCACTGGACCCCTGTATGTCTATGATCCTGGGAGTTGTTAACGGCACCAGTAGCAATTACTGGTTACTGGCGTGCTGCAAACATGGTTGACGGCCCCTCCAGGAAAATTAGAAATCACAAGCCTGTAACGTGTGTCCCATAAGATCTTTCCTAGGCGTAACCAACCAAAGGGGAACTGTACACCCTTCCGCTACTTGAAGGGGAAGGGGAGGCTAGCCAAGTGACTGAAGGTAGGTTCAGTGTTGACCTATGGGCTGTCTCCCCTCGTTGGGTCCTGACTGGGGGGCGAACCTAATCCCCTGACCACCCACCTCTGTGCAGCCTCCCCCTGACGGCAACTGCATGTACTTAAGAATTCCGGGTACCGCTTCCTGCTACCTAAAATTCCTGGTTGCCTTACCACCAACCGCAGGAATGTGTGACCCGGTAGCCTTTCACCACTGTGTGCCGGCACCTCAGTCTTCCCCCTAGCGATCTCACCATACTTGGCGCCGCTGTGGCCCCTGCCCCATCTGTAATGTCTTGTCCATTTTCCTGCGACCAAGTTCTTCCCCTCGTCGCATGGCTCGAGATATCGCAGACAGATAACATGCAAGATAAATAAAAAAGAAACATTATCAGTGCACTCTCCAATTGCCCTAATAAACGAGCGCACATGCCAGTGTCAATACTTGCCTCATGGCAAACGGTTTTCCCCATATATCCCTCACCAAAACCAGTTCTATATTACCCAGATGACCCAGACCCTAGGGAAAGGTAGCCCTCATCCAGTGGGGCAGCACCTAGGGGAGGTGGTGGAAGAGAGAGGGATGAGTGTGCAGGTATAATGAAGGCTGCGGTGCTCTTACTGGTCTTGTGCTATGCCGTGCCTTCATACAACCTGCATTCGGTTCACATGCCAGTTACAGCAGGGAGCACGGCCCCATAATTGCCCACCCATAATGAGACCAGGGCACGATGGACATGCGGCACCTCAAATCTCATAGACCTAACCGTGACCCAGCTGTGCCCACAGACCTCACAGATAGCGAGCAATATGTGCTTAAATTGTAGAGAGCTAGATGCCAGGCGGCAGCAGGCGGCCACCCAAGTTGCACACCACAATGCTCCTGCCTTGATGCTGTTATAGTAGCATCCCCCGTAATAACCGTGACCTTGAGCAACTGGATGCCAGGACTCAAGACATTGCACCACATTGCCTCTGCCGTGCAGAAAACCTAGAACACCACACCTAGTAACCCTGACCTTGTACAAGAGTGGCGAGTCTGACTATTCCAGGCCCCCACAGCTGAGGAATGGCTTGGGCAGCAGGTAAAAGTAATATAAAGTATATAGGCAATGGTGATTAATGTATCAAGAATAGATCAATGCATCTCTACGTAGACCGACCGCCTTGACTTGTGGCAGGCAGATAGCCTGCACTGGAATTGCTATTATACACTGCCTTGTCCCAAGCCATAACCTAATATAAAGAGAGCAAGTGCACAGTAGGTAACCTGGAGCTTAATACGCACTAAAAACTCAATGGTACTCAAATTATCGTCCTCAGATAAATGAAAGGCTGAGTGTACCCGCTGCGATTAGAGCCTGTGATTCAGCGGTGAAACACTGGTCCCTGCAGTGGAGGTGATGGGCCACTGGGCCACCCGACCCGGTCATATCACGCTCATGACCAGCTTCCATAAAGCTCAGATATTGCATCAAGATGAATTCGATGCCATGCCTGCCCCTCACAGGAAGAGCCACGTGCACAGGAGCTGTCCAGCTTGGCAGACCGCACAATGGCAATGCTTGTTTGCCCTCCCAGCAGAGAGGGTTAGAATACCAAGCGGCATGAAGGGCAGCCACAAAGAGGCCACCAGATGGGCTGGGGGAAGCACTTATACTTCATCCCCCACCCACCTCTTACCGGAAGTGACGAGGCACGCGGACCCTTAGTGGGTCCCTAACAACTAGCCTGACTCGTTAGCCCTCATGTGGCACTAAGGCGGACGCCCTCTTAGGAGGGTCCCCTTCATGGACCACGGGCAGCCAGCAAAGTGACCATTTACCACCAAAAATGTATTTTGGTGCTTCGATGATCATTTGGTTTGGTAAGGGTTGAGGGAAATGGGCATGTGCAATAATCACTTCATTGTTTCTTTCAACACCCCAGGTGCTACTTAGTCACCAGCTAGGTTTATTGCTCCTACACTGATTACTACCAGGTTTCTGTACCAGCTATTTTTGAATTGTGTAAACAACTCGATGAGTGACTTACATGAGAATGAACTCAGCCCTAAGGTAGCCATGTTTGACACTGTATTTGCCATGTCAGCCTGATCCCTGTTAAGTGTATGTTACCTGTCCCCCAGTTCCTTTCCCTTGACACTCTGGTACTTGTAGTCCTGCATTTTGAATAATAAAAAAAGTATAAACCTTCAGGAATTTAACCCTGTTTCAAAACTCAGCTGTAGCCCTTTGGCCACATTCCACTCCATAGGTAGGGAAGCCATATATGTTTCTTGATCTGCATTAGCATGGGTGCAAAGTGTGTGACTGGGAAATTATGCTGTTCCCTCGGGTTCACCAATGCAAGGACTTTCTTGGGTGTGTTCTTGCCAGTGTAGAGCACAAATGACTTCTATGGCAGTGTAGACTTTCTTTTTCATGGCTGCAAAGAAACTGTCAGCCCTGCAAACCACAATCTCCACCTCGGATAGTTTGATGCAGTTTTAGGAGTAGCAGACATTCACAGCACTTTTTCAACTATTTGTAGGTGGCAGTTCAATCCACATCTACTACCTTCCACTTCCAATCCCTTCTCTGTGTTTTTGTACAGAAGCTCATGACATGCAGGTCCCCATTACTTTCATTCCTGTTGCTTTTCTTCTGTCTTATTTTTTTACCTCTGGACATTGTCTGGCACTGGCCTACATTGCCACTTGATGAGTGGTATAAGGATTTACAGGGAGTGCTAAATTTGGTTTGGCAGAAACACAACAGCACTGTTGAGTGCATTCATGAAAAAGGGCTTCTTACACTGGGTACTGAATCGTCAGCCTCGCTCAATCATATGAGGATCACATTTACTCTGTATGATATGCCAGGCTTTACATCGTAGATGTGTGGAGCATGGTAGCTCAAGAGGTTGTATCAATAACCAAGGAGGTGAACTGTGGTTACTGCTGAATACGCAGCTACCTGTGTCATTATCAATTGAAATATCTTTATTGATGCCATAACTGCAATTTCACAATTGCCTTCTTGCCTTCTCAAAGTTGCTTGAAAATGCTAACTTTTTCCATTCTTTTTTCAAAAATTATTTCGGGGGAGAACACCCCTAACTCCCTTATACTGGTCAGCCTCGTTCTCTATGCTCGCTCACCATAGGTCCCTCATCGGGAAATTTTACGCGCCACCACTTTCAAATGTCACCAGCCATCACTGCCGCTCCATAGCCTCCAATATGCAGCTGCATCCGTATCTCCAACTAAGTACCCAAGCACAACAACACCCAGTTTGTCCTCCGCTGCCTCAAGCCGGGGGGCCCGACTGCCACCTCAAGGCCAGTGTAGTGCAGCAATTCTATGCAGTGATGTGCTCCCTTTCACTGCAACAGATGGAGCCACACCACACCACAAAGCATCTCCAATGCGTAAACTCAGTTCCGCTCCTCACTGCCAGGGCTGTCGCAAGATCTTATCAGCCCCTCCCCTCAGGTGCATGCTGGGCATTCCGCAAATGCTGCTAAACCCCTTCACAAGACACCAAGTGGGGAGGAAGGGAGGAAGAAGGAACTGGACAAGACAGCGGTACAAGTTTTGCCACCTCCACTTCGCTCCAACCAGTGGATGGCCTCACCGCCAGTTTGCTGCCATTTTTCCCAGAGCCGAAGCCAGTGGAGCCATACAGTCAGGCAGTGGGTCTCTCCTAGGACACTGAGGAGACCTCTATTGTAGCGAATGTTCCCGCCCATATCGTCGGGGACAGAGTATAGAAAAGCCATGCCAAGTGGATGGCAGGATAATCGTCTGATTTAAATTGGGCCACCGGATGTAGCAGAGTCTGCCATCTTGCCGGCCATGCCAATTGCCCTAGTGTACCTGTAATAGCTACAGCCATCTTTTCACTCAGTATTAGCCAGTGCTAACAAGTAGTAGCTGTCTCTGATGTGTAAAGCCTCACTCTCTTTTTTGACAACGTAAGTGAAAAAAATGTGTGCTCAACTCTGAAAGTTCAATTTTTTTATCAATTTGA
The DNA here is from genome assembly GCF_964261635.1 of Lissotriton helveticus. NCBI lineage: Eukaryota > Metazoa > Chordata > Amphibia > Caudata > Salamandridae > Lissotriton > Lissotriton helveticus. The sequence continues at coordinate 1,511,784,812 of NC_136061.1, read as the reverse complement.
ATGTTGATTGTGCTTTATTAAATGATTTCAAGTTCTGCACCTACTTATCTCTTTTGTTTTGGTTTTGTCTCATGATGCCAATTGGTCCATATGTATGAATTAATATAAATTTGCATTCTATACTATTAACTTTATTATGATACTATGAGCCCAGAAACATATTACGGAAGATCAACCGCAGGGGGCACCATCTAAAGAAGTTCACCTGGTAAAAAACGAGGATCAACAGAAACTGTTGGGGGCGGGCTGCAAAGCGGAGCTGCTCACCCAGCAAAACAAAGACTCCATATGCCCTCCAGTACATCTCTCATAAATCTGTCAACCAAGGAGCCGATCAGAACAACCCTCTGCAACTAAGCCCCCACTCACTCACTTACAGAATCAAGGAAAGTCCAACCGAAGAAGTGGTCATTATCACTCTCATTTCGGAATACGAATCACGGGGGAGAGATGACATAATAAATAGAGAGAATATTATACAACTCTTAAACTCTATCCCGACCTTCGGAAATATAAACTCATCGGACCTACTGTCCATAGAATTCCTTCCAAATAATAATTGTCTAGGCCCGGAGGTGACGAGGACAAGATGGAGCTCAAATGAAATTGCCAATAAAATCAAGGAAGAGGAAGGCACGCTCCAAAAATGGGGTATAAAAATGGCAGTCAAACTGAAATCTCCTTAAACTACCCCATTCTTAAAAGCCCCAACCATCATCCCAGACAAAATGACCAAATCAGTATTAAGAGGGGCAAGAAGCAGAACTCGGGCAAACTCACCGCTTGTATAAAGAGATCTAATTTAAGCAGAAGCTCAGGGCCATTAACTTCAATTGTGAAATCGGGACAAGAAGCACGGTCACAAATAACACGCATAATACTAAAAGATCATTCAAATTGACAAGAGTGTGACACTCCAAAGACAGCTCTACTTGTGCAAGGTCAAATTAAGCTCTGCATTTGGTACATTAACGGCCTGGCAGCCAAACTGGCGACCATGAAGTAGTCAATTATTTGAAAACATTTGATGTAATACTTCTCCAGGAAACCTGGGAAGACAATGCCAAGAAACTCCAAGGATATTCCTCCTACTTCGTCCCAGGAACAAAGGCCTCCAATTTTGGTCCCTACTCGGTGGGACTAATGATGTTGCCTTCAACAACCACAATTGGCTCAATAAAACCTATAGAGGCGACAATTACAACACCCAATGCAGTCCATGCAATACAAGTAAAGCTCAAATTCAACAATAAGTTACAAGACATTATATTAATTAACATCTACGTTCACCCTAAATGAAAACAAAAAGCTGTAAATCTACACCTTTTTGGGATATGCCAATATGACGGCCCTGTGCACAAACTTACATCACTTTGGGGGATACCGAATTAGGGCCAAGCAAACAATAGCAAACCCTTAAGATGGGCCAAATATCTGCTACAAGAACTGGAACATCTACATTTTAGAGCATTGAATGGCCGCTTCTTGGATAATAATCCACTATCAGCTACTTTTCACTCCTTAACAACATCCTCCTATTTAGATTACACATTCGTAACACTAGCCATGTTCGACAAAATAGCAACCTTCAAAAAAGGTGGCATTGCCCAGAGCGATCACCTGCCACAGGAAGTATTGTTGAATGCGAGGCCAGCTGCTACACTAGGCACCTTGAACCCGATTGCAATCAATGAATCTGATAGCCAGAAATCGGTCCTGGGATGTTTGATTCCAGTCCAGGGAAGACATGGCTTGGCAGTTTGGGCTGGACTGTTCCCATGAGGCACAGGGTCAAGACTGATTTGCATATGGCCATGTCTGAACTGGGGTGGCATGGCGAGCAAAATAACGATGGATTAAACCAAGATCTGTGACTGGGGGTGAATGTTTTGCCAATGTGCAACATTCCGTCCATCACCTTGTGCATTTTGCTGTTCGCCCTATGTGGGAAGGGTATGCCCAGACGTGGGTCCTGTGCTCCCTTCACAACAGGAGTCAAGCTATCCTGGCTGATGACGGCTGATAGCCAAAAATCGGTCTTAGGATACTTGATTCCGGTCCAGGGAAGACATGGCTTGGCAGTTTGGGCTGGACTGTCCCCATGAGGCACAGGGTCAAAACTGATTTGCATATGGCCATGTCTAAACTGGGGTGGCGTGGTGAGCAAAATAGCAATGGATTAAACCCAGATCTGTGACTGGGGGTGAATGTTTTGCCAATATGCAACATTCCGTCCATCACATTGTGTTTTGCTGATCGCGCTATGTGGGAAGGATATGCCCAGACGTGGGTCCCGTGCTCACAACGCCACTGGAGTCAAGCTAGCCTGGCTGATGACAGTTGATAGCCAGAAACTGGTCCTAGGATGCTTGATTCCGGTCCAGGGAAGACATGGCTTGGCAGTTCGGGCTGCATTGTTCCCATGAGGCACAGGGTCAAGACTGATTTTCATATGGCCATGTCTGAACTGGGGTGGCTTGTTGAGCAAAATAACGATGGGTTAAACCCAGGTCTGTGAGTGGGGGTGAATGTTTTGCCAATGTGCAACATTCCGTCCATCACCTTGTGTGTTTTGCTGTTTGCCAATGTGCAACATTCCGTCCATCACCTTGTGTGTTTTGCTGTTTGCCCTATGTGGGGAGGGTATGCCCAGACGCGGGTCCCATGCTCACTACGTCACTGGAGTTAAGCTATCCTGGCTAATAACAGCTTATAGCCAGAAACCAGTCCTACGATGCTTGATTCTGGTCCAGGGAAGACATGGCTTGGAAGTTCGGGCTGGACTGTTCCCATGAGGCACAGGGCAGAAGCACAACAGCACTGTTAAGTGCATTCATGAAAAAGGGCTTCTTACACTGGGTACTGAATGCTCTCCCTCGCTCAATGACATGAGGAAAACATTTACTCTGTATGATATGCCAGGCTTTACGTCGTAGATGTGTGGAGCATGGTAGCTCAAGAGGTTGTGTCAATAAATAAGGAGGTGAACTGTGGTTATGCTGAATACGCAGTTACCTGTGTTATTATCAAATGAAATCTCTTTATTAATGCCATAACTGCAATTTCACAATTGCCTTCTTGCCTTCTCAAAGTTGCTTGAAAATGCAAACTTTTTCCATTCTTTTTTCAAAAAACATTTCGGGGGAGAACACCTCCAACTCCCTTATACTGGTCAGCCTCGTTCGTTATGCTCGCTCACCATAGGTCCCTCATCGGGAAATTTTACGCGCCACCACTTTCAAATGTCACCAGCCATCACTGTCGCTCCATAGCCTCCAATATGCAGCTGCATCCGCATCTCCAACGAAGTCCCCGAGCACAACAACATCCGGTTTGTACTCCGCTGCCTCAAGCCGGGGGACCCCATTGCCACCACAAGGCCGGTGTAGCGCAGCAATTCTATGCAGTGATGTGCTCCCTTTTACTGCAACAAGAGGGAGCCACACCGCACCACAAAGCATCTCCAATGCGTAAGCTCCGTTCCGCTCCTCACCTCCAGGGCTGTCGCAAGATCTTTCCAGCCCCTCCGCTTAGGTGCATGCTGGGCATTCCGCAAATGCTGCTAACCCCTTTCACAAGACACCAAGTGGGGAGAAGGGAGGAAGAAGGAACAGGTCAAGACAAGCCCCTTGGGCTGCTAAGCGGTACAAGTTTCGCTGCCTCCACTTCGCTCCAACCGGTGGATGGCCTCATCACCAGTTTGCTGCAATTTTTCCCAGAGCCGAAGCCAGTGGAGCCATACAGTCAGGCATTGGGTCTCTCCTAGGACACTGAGGAGACCTCTATTGTAGCCAGTGTTCCCACCCATATAGTCGGGGACAGAGTATAGAAAAGCCATGCCAAGTGGATGGCAGGATAATCGTCTGATTTAAATCGGGCCACCGGATGTAGCAGAGTCTGCCATCTTGCCGGCCATGCCAATTGCCCTAGTGTACCTGTAATAGCTACAGCCACCTTTTCACTTAGTATTAGCCAGTGCTAACAAGTAGTGGCTGTCTCTGATGTGTAAAACCTCACTCTCTTTTTTGACAACGTAAGTGAAAAAATGTGTGCTCAGCTCTGAAAGATCACATTTTTTATCAATTTGAAGGTTGATTGTGCTTTATTAAATGATTTCAAGTTCTGCACCTACTTATCTCTTTTGTTTTGGTTTTGTCTCATGATGCCAATTGGTCCATATGTATGAATTAATATAAATTTGCATTCTATACTGTTAACTTTATTATGATACCAGGAGCCCGGAAACATATTACGGAAGATCAACCCCAGGCGGCACCATCTAAAGAAGTTCACCTGTTAAAAAACGAGGATCAACAGAAACAGTTGAGGGCGGGCTGCAAAGCGGAGCTGCTCACCCAGCAAAATCAAGACTCCATATGCCCTCCAGTCAATCTCTCATAAATCTGTCAACCAAGGAGCCGATCAGAACAACCCTCTGCAACTAAGCCCCCACTCACTTACTTACAGAATCAAGGAAAGTGCAACCGAAGAAGTGGTCAGTATCACTCTCATTCCGGTATACGAATCACGGGGGAGAGATGATATTATAAATAGAGGGAACATTATACAACTCTTAAACTTTATCCCGACCTTCGGAAATATAAACTCATCGGACCTACTGTTCATAGAATTCCTTCCAAATAATAACTGTCTAGGCCCGGAGGTGACGAGGACAAGATGGAGCTCAAATAAAATTGCAAATAAAATCAAGGAAGAGGAAAGCACGCTCAAAAATTGGGGTTTAAAAATGGCGGTCGAATTGAAGTCTCCTTATGAAACCCCATTCTTAAAAGCCCCAACGATCGTCCCAGACAAAATTACCAAATCAGTATTAAGAGGGGCAAGAAGCAGAACTCAGGCAAACTCACCGCTTGTATAAAGAGATCGAATTTAAGCAGAAGCTCAGGGCCATTAAATTCAATTGTGAAATCAGGACTAGAGGCACGGTCACAAATAACACGCATAATACTAACAGATCGTTCAAATTGACAAGAGTGTGAAACTCCACAGACAGCTCTGCTTGTGCAAGGTCAAATTAAGCTTTGCATTTGGAACATTAACGGCCTGGCAGCTACACTGGCGATCACAATGTAGTCAATTATTTGAAAACATTTGATTTAATACTTCTCCAGGAAACCTGGGAAGGCAATGCCAAGGAACTCCAAGGATATTCCTCCTACTTTGTACCAGCAACAAATGCCTCCAATTGTGGTCACTAATTGGTGGGACTAATGATGTTGACTTCAACAACCACAATTGGCTCAATAAAACCTATAGAGGCGACAATTACAACACCCAATGCGGTCCATGCAATAAAAAGAAAAGCTCAAATTCAACAATAAGTTACAAGAACACCTACGTGTACCCTAAATGAAAACTTAAAGCTGTAAAGGAGCTGTCAAATGAAATAAAACAGATTACGGATGAGCAAGACACTGCCCACATTATCGTTGCTGGCGATTTCAATCTACACCTTTTTGGGGTAAGCCAAGATGACGGCCCTGTGCACGAACTTACATCACTTTGGGGGATACCGAATCAGGGCCAAGCAAACAATGGCAAACCCTTAAGATGGGCCAAATATCTGCTACAAGATCTGGAACATCTAAATTTAAGAGCATTGAATGGCCACTTCTTGGATGATAATCCACCATTAGCTACTTTTCAGTCCTTAAAAACATCCTACTATTTAGATTACACATTTATCACACTAGCCATGTTCGACAAAATAGCAACCTTCAAAATAGGTTACATTGCCCAGAGCGATCACCTCACACAGGAAGTATTGTTGAATGCGAGGTCAGCTGCTACACTAGACACCTGGAACCCGAGTGCAATCAATGAATCTGATAGCCAGAAACCGGTCCTAGGATGTTTGATTCCAGTCCAGGGAAGACAGGGCTTGGCAGTTTGGGCGGACTGTTCCCATGAGGCACAGGGTCAAGACTGATTTGCATATGGCCATGTCTGAACTGGGGTGGCGTGGTGAGCAAAATAACGATGGATCAAACCGAGATATGTGACTGGGCGTGAATGTTTTGCCAATGTGCAACATTCCGTCCATCACCTTGTGTGTTTTGCTGTTCGCCCTATGTGGGAAGGGTATGCCCAGACGTGGGTCCCGTGCTCACTACACCACTGGAGTCAAGCTATCCTGGCTGATGACCGTTGATAGCCAGAAACTGACCTAGGAGGCTTGATTCCAGTCCAGGGAAGATATGGCTTGGCAGTTCGGGCTGGACTGTTCCCATGAGGCACAGGGTCAAGACTGATTTGCATATGGCCATGTCTGAACTGGAGTGGCGTGGTGAGCAAAATAACGATGGATTAAACCTAGATCTGGGAGTGGAGGTGAATGTTTTGCCAATGTGCAACATTCCGTCCATCACCTTGTATGTTTTACTGTTCGCCCTATGTGGGAAGGGTATTCCCAGACGTGGGTCCTGTGCTCACTGCGCCACTGGAGTCAAGTTATCCTGGCTGATAACGGCTGATAGCCAGAACCCAGTCCTAGGATGCTTGATTCCGGTCCAGGGAAGACATGGCTTGGCAGTTCGGGCTGAACTGTTCCCATGAGGCACAGGGTCAAGACTGATTTGCATATAGCCATGTCTGAACTGGGGTGGCGTGGTGAGCAAAATAACGATGGATTAAACTCAGATTTGTGACTGGGGGTGAATGTTTTGCCAATGTGCAACTTTCCGTCCATCACCTTGTGTGTTTTGCTGTTCGCCTGACGTTGGAAGAGTGTGCCCAGACGTGGGTCCCGTGCTCACCACGCCACTGGAGTCAAGCTATCCTGGTTGAAGACGGCTGATAGCCAGAAACAGGTCCTAGGATGCTTGATTCCGGTCGGTCCAGGGAAGACATGGCTTGGCAGTTCGGGCTGGACTGTTCCCATGAGGCACAGGGTCAAGACTGATTTTCATACGGCCATGTCTGAACTGGGGTGGCGTGGTGATCAAAATAACGATGGATTATACCCAGATCTGTGACTGGGGGTGAATGTTTTGCCAATGTGCAACATTCCGTCCATCACCTTGTGTGTTTTGCTGTCTCTAATCAAAAGCACTTAAGGTGCAATGCCAGCAGCATTGAAGCTCTATCAGCCTCCACCAAAACTTTATTTGAGAGAGAAAAAGGTACTGGGACCACCATTTTAATAGCATGGGAAAACTTCATTAAGACTTTCAGCGGTAACTTTGCGACCGGGACCAAATTAAGACAACCAGATGACAAAATAATAAAAGTGAACTCCAGGCTGGAAACTAAGAGCCTCAAATGCACCACAAACCAAACCCTTCGGCAATTGTGAAAAACACCAGGGAACTTGGAGCTGCGGTCTACTGTTCGACAATAAAAGGAACTATTGAGAAAGAGGATGTGGAGAAAAATAAGGCAGCAGAATGACGAAATGTGGGTTAAAATATTGCATTGTGCCAAGCAACACAATTGCGCAAAGTTTTGGCAAACAATTCATAAGCTAGAGCGACCGAATCATCCAGGAATCAGTTCCAACATAACAGAGGCCGACTGGGTAGATTACCTCTCCGCCCATTTTACCAACAAGGGAGGGGAACGAAATAAGGGAGCAAGCACCGCGGTACCGGACACGGAACCCCCTAACAAGGGAAAAGTGTCACAAAACTGTACAACCAAAGTTCACTCGGTCAGCAGCAATAACATCCATAAGCAACAGGGGATCATGTCGGCTGGCGATTTAGACTCTACAGACCTTACTGTGGAGGAAGGATACGGCCCCACGGAAAAACAGAAAAATGGCCTAATAAGTACCAAGGGTAGAGATACGGGAGCTCCCGCCCAAAGGGGATCCCCCCGATACTGTATGAACACAATGCTGTCTTTTGGAGCAAGGCTCTATTACCAGTCTTTAAGGGCTTAAACACCACAGTCACCATTCCGGAATCTTGGAAAGGATCTATTATTAGCCCAATCTTTAAACAAGGCAAAAGAAATGATCCAAATAATTACAGACTGATTACCCTCCTCGACGTAGAGGCTAAATACTTCGCCGGAACAATCCTGGACGAGTTAACATCCTGGGCTTCAGACAACTCCATTATCCCCATTAATCAAACTGGATTCTGCAGTGGCCAAGGAACTATGACTAACATATTGGCTCTAAAGTTGTTAATGGATGCTGCCAATGTTTCGAAAATGCCCCTCTTTCTGTGTTTTATTGACTACACAGCTGCCTTTGACCATGTCGATCGTTCGAAACTTTGGGGAAAACTGGATAAGTGGGGTATACCAAACACCCTTTTGATCGGCTAAAACAGCTGCATACAGACACATGGGTCAGGGTCAAACTAGGTGCAGGGTCACACATATCAAAATGAATCATGACCTTGAAAGGCCTCAAGCAGGGGTGTGTCCTTGCCACGATCCTTTTGAATCTTTTTCTGTCTGACCTGACTGGGGAGCTGGATAGCTGTGTATCCAATGCTCCAAAATTGGGAAACAAGCTAATGTCAAACTTGCTATATGCTGATGACCTGGCCTTAATCAGCAGGACACCGATTGGTCTTCAGCATCTACTAAATATAACAATCAGTTTTTCTAATCGGAATTCCCTCAAAATAAACCTCAAGAAGACTAAAATTATGGCAGTCAACTATCACAAAAAGAAGATCAATAGTTGGTTCCTTGACGGCCAACGTTTGGATCAAGTACAAAATTATAAATACCTGGGAATCCTAATGGATCATAAAAGCTCATTCAAACTTCAGTTAGAATCCATGCGAAGATAGGGGACTACAACATATTTAGCACTGAAGTCACTGAAGAGATGGCTTCCCAACATTACGCTCGATCCCTTTTTACAGGTCCTGTGGGCCAAATTGCTGCCGATATTGACATATGGGAGTGAGGCTCTAAAAGTTAAAGATGCAGCAGTTTTAGGCGTTATGATAGCCAACTCCTATAGAGCAATTTTCCACCTCCCAAAATATGTCTCCCCGGCTCAAATCCGGTTAGAATTTGAGATCCAAAGACAAACGTTGGAAAAAAGAAGCACCTACATCAAAAGTTGGCACAAAATCTGAAGTGCCGAGGCAGGATCTTTAAACTCCCACCTATGGAAAGCCTTACCAATCAAGAAACTATCTGTTTGACTCTATTAGGTTCTGGGCCTATCTGAACTCTGGGCCGTTCCAACAGATCATCTTTCTTTCAAAAAAGCAGTGAGAAAAACAACATCTATGCAATCTGATTTAGATGACAAAGCAACTCTTACTAAAAATGCCCATGGCAGGCTAGTGCTCAGTGACTATGTAAGGCTAAAACCCCAAGCCTTCTTGAGTGCCGGAATCTAGATAAGCAGGAAGGAAAACTTTCTAAAGTTGCGCCTGGGGGTAATTGCAATCAAACCCCACCTTCCACTATGGGAAAGGAAGGAAGGCACTCGGACTTGTCGTCTATGTGGAAGTGGGAAGGAAGACATCACTCACCTTATCTGCAACTGCCCCAACTTAAAAGACATAGGATGCACTTTGTTACATCCTTTTTTTAGGCATTATGGCATCCGGTCCTGTAGTTAAGCTTTGCTTCAATCCCAGTAACATTCAGCTTAACTGTCGGCTAACAAAATTTTTTGAGATGGTAACCAAGAGACTTAAAACCCTGTTGTTGTCCGAAACCCGCTAAAATGCTTTTTAAGTGTAACATTAACTCACTATCTTGTTTTACTTGTACTTGCACTTTAATAACCAAGACTCTAACCTGGACAATGGACCTGGTTAAGCTGTGCCATCTGACCGGAGAAGTTGTGGTAGTCATTGTCAGATAGCAATACATTAGTCGTAAGAGTCTATGATAATCTCTTAAAAAACAGCTAATTGTATATGCAGTTGATGTCCTTTTTTACATTATGTGGTTTTAATTGCTTTTAATTGTATTTATTTGTGTTCAATGAGAATCTTTTTGTAATGTATTTGCAAAGATTTTAATTAATCAAGCAAAATAAAATATCTAATCTTATTTTATCATTGTCTCCCAACTCTCATTTGCAGACTATTTTTCTTCTCGCTAAAATACATGTTTGGCCTTCAACATTGGCCCGAACACAAATTTTTATGACAAAGGTTAGCCTCTAGTGTTTAAAGGCTACTCCCATCACCTCCTACATTTGTCGTACGAATCCAAGTTGGACCACAACTGTTCCAGTGTCTGAACTTTTCTCTTTGGACCCTCTTGGTGGCAGTCACATCATCTTCATCGACATCCGTCTGCAACAGGTGGTTGACCTCCTCCCTGTTTCACAATTCCTGCAGTTTAGGGAACTCCTAGAGACTCATAAGTGAGTCCTGTAAAGAGTTGTCCTTCATTTTAACCTCTTGCTCCAGTCTGACTACTGCAGAAATTGCCCATTTCTTGATGTTCTGTAACCCACTCTGCCCATCAACAACATTCACAATTTTTGCCAGATGTTGTTCTATTTCTTCAAATAATACCTCATGTTGTCCAACTGTCCCATTCAGCTATTCAAAACCTCCATAAATTGCTGTGACCTTCAAGTCAACACTGCAACAGCGTAGTTTAGTTTTCATGATCACCCATGAGTTAACATCCTTTCTGAGTTCTAATCAGTTGCCTCAGAGTCATCTGTGTCTCCATTCACAGAGTCCGGCTGGATCTGAACATACAGTTTGGTAGCAGAAGCGCATCAACAGAGATGGCCCAGCGCGTCAAGGGTAGTGGAACCTCTGCACTGTTCCTATGGGCTGGCATCTGTCATCGTCTTGGGACAGTGCATGTAGCCTTTTCAAGACACACTTGCCTCCTCATTGGCTCTCACCTTCGCTCCTTGAGCTTACTGTAGCACCACTCTTTGTGTCTGCTGCATGTGTCCTGCATCCTTAGCTGTTACTGTAGGGTTCTCTAATGTGTTTCGGGCAATTCGTCCTTCCCACAGCCATCTCAAGTCCACAGGTGTCTCTTTGTTTACTGGCCATGGCCACGCATGACATTCTTCGGGCTCCACATAAACGCAGTGGTGCCACCTTGAATTTCCTCTCCACACCTGAGGGGAAGATGGTCATCTTTCAGCATGAATTGGCAAAAATATAAATGCATCCGAGGACCGCATCACCATGACCCCGCCCCTCTCTGCCAACACTGCAGGCCAAAACTTTACTGCACTCCTGCCTGGAGTCCACTGACCCCAGACTCATGTGGGAGCTGTGAGGGAACTCCATGGGTAGCCCTACGGTGGGAGCTCGGCTAGCGTCACCCCATGACTTTCCTATCCATAAAACCAATTACTTTTAAATCCATATTATTGGCAATTTGTGATGTAATTTAAACCAACTAGCTTGAATCTAAGCACTCCTAAATTTGGCATATCGTTGAACATTAGCACAGGAACGTGAAGTCACTGCACAAGATCATACTGTTTGGAACCTTTAAAAGTCTTGAACTGAGCGCAAATTTCACAGCTGTTCGTGTTTGATAAAGACGGCCTACAAGAGAATATTTCTCCAAGCTACTACAAGTCATGAAAATAAGCAAGTGACAATTATCATGAATCCCCATTTCCAGCCCTAATATTTAAAATGCAAATAGAATATTGAGCATAATTTGTCCCCTGCAAAACCTGTCATAAAACATAAATCATAATTGAGTTGAAGCATGTCTTTTGGAAGCTATCTTTGCGTTTTTTGAGAGTTGCAACGTTGGGTTAAATTTCGGCTGCAGCTTGTCCGCTTTAGTCTTGTCTTTAGGTGTAAAGGTTTGGGCGTAGAAACGGTTTTCAAAATCTAGCAAAACTGTTGCTGTTCCCTCTTCAGCACACAGCTGCTTTGGCACTGCCCTGAGTGGGCCATGCCCCTCCATCAAGTAAAATAAGTCTGTTTTGACTTGTGCAAGCACTGCTTGGCTTGAGCATCACTGACTAGGAATACAACTGCACCCAGCTTTCTGAGTGACAGAGAAGCATTCTAGAGTTTAAACCATAATATATGACTTGGTGTTTTTTAATTTTGGGATATTTATTTCGTGTTTCTGTTTGAAGGCTGGATGTGTTTTTCCTAAGGCAGTGGAGAATAAAGTGGTTGACAGCTGCTGTCAGAATGCATGCAAAATATCAGAACAGTTACCTCTGCAGCAATTGACAAGTGTGTATCTTTGTGTTTCTTAAATTCTTGGTGGATCAGCATTTCTCAGATAGGTATAGTCCTCAAGGGAATATCAACAGTGCTCTTGGATGAGTGTTAACAATCTTAACAAGCACTGAAAATGCAATATGTCTCGGATTTGTTGGAGCTGGAACTATTGGCACAGTAAACAAAAAAGTGCATGGTAATACATAAAGAACAAGATTTATTTTCATGTTGCACAGTTTTGAAGAAAACCAGAAGAATGTGACGAAATATCATTAGCTCCATGAAGTAAATGAAATGCAGCTGCGACTGTTATGCAAGAGCATGCTTTGGGGCAAGGCTGATTAGCACTTTGTTGCAGGGCAAGAGGGAAAAGTGGGGTCAGATGGCTTCGGCAACAGCAGCTGAAAACAAGCTGAGGCTGATTCCATCCTGGTGCATGCTGTAAAAAATGGAAGTCAATCATAGAGGAAGTAAGGCAAAGCTGAAGATCAGTGGCCATCATCTGATAACGGAACCACATTACTGAACCTTAATTATAGTTACAGAGATTTCCATTGCACGGTTTAGGTGGATTAAGATTGTTGACAGATGTGCACTTCAAATTTGTAATAAACAGAGCACAAGTCTTCAAAGGAAGAAACAGGAAAGTGAGTTTGGCTTTGTCAAGGCACAAGTCCTAAAAAAAAGAAGTGGAGGGGCTAACCAGGTTAGGTAATATGCAAGTGAAATCATGACGTGTGCCATCATAGCGCACGTCACAACATGTTTGTTCCTCATCTGTTTCTCTGGTCAGTTTCCTGTAGCCGAAATACTGCTACCATTCGACTTGTTGGAAGTATATTTTCATAAGTTTTCCCTCTTTCTGCTTGTGTAATACATTAAGGGCCCGATATAGGTAAAAGTATTTTACCGATTTTTAAATACCGATTTTTACCGAATCGGTATTCAGAAATCGGAAAATGAGATGTAGAGAAAAAAAATCAGTAAAATACCGAATCGGTAAAAATCGGTAGCGTGTTTCGATACTTACCGAATCTGTAATTACCAATTCGGTAGATACCGAATCGGTAATGACAATACAAGCCTATGGAGCAAAAGGGCCATAGGAATGCATTGGAAAATACCGATTCGGCAATTACCGATTCGGCAATTACCGATTCGGCAAATACCGAATCGGTAAATACCGAATCGGCCAGCAAGTAAAAGTGAAACCAATTCAAACAGCCAATGAGGAGGAACCACCCTCCCCCACCCTACCAGGGAGTGGCTACCCAGGCAGGTGCAACTCATCAGAACTTTCTGGAGAGGCAGCCAGAGCTGAGCAGTGAGAGGGAGCAGCAGAGAGAGTTGGAGCTGATTTTGCAGACAGTGAAAATGGCAAGCAGCTCAGAGAGCCAGAAGGCTGATAGGAAGGGCAAAGTGAAGTTTAGCAGCATGGAGCTGCAAGTACTGGTGGAGGAGGTGGCGAGGGTCCACAGGCAGCTCTATGGGAGGCTGTCCCTCACAGTCCCAGAGTCTACCAAGAGGAAACTGTGGAGTGCCATAAGTGAGAGGGTCAATGCAGGAGCCTGGAGGACCTCAAGAAGAGGTTTTATGACATCCGGAGCCTCACCAAGAGGAAATTATCAGAGCTCCACAAGCAGGCAGGTCTGACTGGTGGAGGCAGGAACCCCGCGCCCCCCCTGACTGACCTGGAGGAACTGGTGGCCACGACCATCGAGACGGAGAGTGTGGTGGGAGTAGGGGACATGGACAGCTCAGCCAGAGCTACAGCAAAAGGTAAGAAGCATGCGCAGCATGACACACCCAACCAGACACCTCCCCTATAGCCTCAATGTACAGTCAAACCCCAGTCCAGTACTGCTAGCACCATACATGAGCAATGCATTATGTGAAATGTAGTCAGCTAATGTAGGAACATTTGTCAGTGCACATTAATCTGCAAGGCACTTGAAAAAAGAATCAGAGTAATGAAAGTGACATGTGCAATGCTTTTATTTTAGTGACTGTAAGACATTTGCACTCAGTTCACAAATGCTTCTTTATACCTAGGGGCAACATCAGGCAGTGCAGGCAGTGGAGCATCAGCTGTACAAGCGACAGCTCCAGCGACGGCGCAGAGTGTGGTGGCAGGGCCAAGCACCATGGATGCCTCGCAGGAGGAGGAGGACAGCAGTGCCATGTTCAATGAGGACGACCCTGTACATGCCCTCATTTTTCCCCACTCCCCCCAACTATCACAATCCCCCCCATTGGTGTTCTCAGCTGAGAACTCCCCCTCACGGTCCCAGCCAGCACCTGCCACATCACCAGCCAGGAGGAGTATTGTGGCCCCATTGACAATCATGGAGGGAGCTGCGGGTCAGGCACCAGCACCCACACCAGCGACACCTGTAGCACAGCAGCCCACCCAGCAGGCCAGCACCAATCGCCGACCACGCACTCCCAGCAGTGCATGTCCATCAAGAGAGGGCACAGTGTTCCAAGGCCTTGAGGGGAGCATGGTGCGAATCCAGCGCCTGCAGGCAAAATCCATCCTGGCATGCCACCGCCAATTGCGTGCACACAACCTGCAGATGGTAGAAATGGCAAAGGGCTTTGGCGAGTTGGTGGCAAGCAACAAGGAGGTGGCACAAACAAACAGAGACATTGCCACAGGAATGGGACGCATGACAACCGCCATCACACAGCTTTGTGCCAAGATGGAACATAATGAGCACACAAGGCGCAGGGATGCCCGAGTACAAAACAGGGCAATTAACCGGCTTGCCGCCGCAACGTCCCAGCTATGTCGCCGAGGGGTAAATTTGGAAGAGAGCCTGACACAACACACTGCGGAGGTGACCAGGGGCATGGCCAAGATCACCAGTGCCATGGAGGCCCTCATCATTTCCAATACAGTGGTCAATCCTGCCCTGGACGTGGCCGAGGCTGGGGACAGCAGCAGCCGCAGCAGCCCGGCTAGCGCTGTGTCAGAGCCGCGCAGGAGCAGCAGGCGCTCCGCAGAGGCAGCAGGCCATGCTGAAGGGGGTGATCAGCATCCCAGTGGCACTGTGAAGTGCCTCAGAAAATGACTCTGCCAGTGTGGGTGAGGCAACCCGGGGCATTTCCAGTCCCCACATACAATTTCCTATTTTCACTTGTTGCACATCAGTGCTTGAACGTTCTTCCTACATTAAAAAACATTTTTTTTCACATCCATAACCTGTGTGTTCATCTGGCATTTCTTCACATTCACAACGTGTCTGTGCATCTGTACTCACTCAGAAATAGTTGTCTGTTATTTCCTCCCGTCTGTATCTGCCATCACTTGGTGTTGACACTCCAGCAGGTTGGGTTTGTGGCACAGCAATGTCGTCGTCATAGTCCTCGTAGTCTGATAACTCTACCTCAGTGCCCTTCTTGACCGCAAGGTTGTGCAACATTGCACAGACAGCAATCATCTTGCAGCAGGTGATGGGGGTATACTGCCTTGCACCTCCACTCTTGTGCAAGCATCTGAACCTGCGTTTCCAGATGCCAAAGGTCCGTTCTACAACATTCCTTGTGCTTTTGTGGGCCCGGTTATACCTCCTTTGGCTGGGTGTTGAGGGGTTGAGGTAGGGGGTGAGTATGAATGAGCGGAGGGCATATGCACTGTCGCCTAGAAGAAAAAGGGGTAACGTTACTCACATGCATACATGTACTTCATACTGCTATTTTTGTTATGGGGGTCTGACAATGTGTCTCACCTAGGAGGTATCCTTCACCAAATTCCCCTGCCGTCAGCCGTGCATGGATGCCGCTGCTTTGGAAGACGTAGGAGTCGTGGGTACTCCCTGGGAATTTTGCAACCAGGTCTGTGATGACGCACTTAGCATTACAAATCACCTGCACATTAATGGTGTGCGTTGACTTCCGGTTACGGTATATGTATTCTGTGTCAGCAGGGGGGCAAATCGGAATGTGCGTGCCATCAATGCAGCCAATGATGTGGGGGAATCTTGCCATCTGGTAAAAGTCTGCTTTAGTTTGTACCAGTTCCGCATGGGTTGCAGGGAAGGAAATGTATTGGTCCATCCTCTGTATCATGGTGTCAAGGAATCTGTGGAAAAACCTTAATAGGCTGCTCTGGGTCACCCCTCCTGCCACAGCAACTACACTTTGATAGCTGCCAGACGCAAGCAGGTGTAGGCTGCATAGCACCTGCACTTGTGTTGGGATTGCGTGTGCCCTTGGGGTGGGGTGGGCCAACAGTGGTTGGAGGTCCCTGATGAGGTCAGTGATGGTGTCTGGGGCCAACCTGTATCTCTGTAGGATCTCTGCTTCTGTGAGCATGCACAGGGTCACCCTCTGCCTGTAGACCTGCTCCTGTCTCAGCCATTCCCTCTCTCCTTCCTCCTGTAGCCGTAGCCGTCTTGCAATGACATAAAATGCCGCCATGGTGCAAGAAGAATTGCATTTTGGGTCAGTTTTTATAGGTTGCACCTGGTTACCACCTGATTCAAATCCATCGTAAATACAGACTCTTAAATACCGATTTTTAGGCAAAATCGGTATTTCTGAGCTTACCTACATCTCACTCTTCAATTTTCACACTTCTTATTTACAGAATCGGCATTTTACCGAATCGCTAGAATTACCGATTCAGTATATTTACCGATTTCATGTTAGCGATTCGGTAAAATTACCGATTCTGTGTTTTTTCCGATTCGGTATTTTACCGAATCGCTAACATACAGAATCGGTAAATATACCGATTCTGTATGTTAGCGAATCGGTAAAATGACCGATTCTGTGTTTTTTTCCGATTCGGTATTTTATCGATTCGGTTTAATTACCGAATCGGTAATTTACCGAATATGACGGATTTCGGACTCCTACATCCCGATGGTTCGATTCCGCTCGGTAACGGCCGTTACCGACCGACCTACATCGAGCCCTAAATTAGCAGATTTATATTGTGCACTTTATCACCCATAGAGAATGTGTCTTTTGCACTGAATCAGAGGCTGTTGCTCTGCCGAGACTCAAGCCAGGATCCCCAGCTATCGAGTTAGCAGCTCTGGCTGCTGCTCCACCTTCTCTTCACTCCTGTGATGCTTGCCCTGCAATGTTGTGTTATTTGTTAAGCAAATTGCCACCACCTACTAGACACAGTTCGGTGGGTGTTCCTTGCAGGGCTGGAGAGGACAGCCTTCTTTCTGTTTTATTGCAAAGGTTACTTCAGACATTTATCGACATTTCCGAAAGGTAACATGACATTTCACAAGAGCTGAAAAATGTGTTTAATGAAACAAATATGCTTTCCTTCTAAAGAATACTACACGCTGGTGTTCATTCACATATCTGTGCTTTTTCCTCTGGTACTGGGCTGAAAATTAGTTTAATTAAATCTCTACAATCCGCTTTCAAATTTTCCTCAATGTGTTTACCTTTATTATCGGTTTTCCAGCTCCCAGATAAGATATGTCAAGCACAGGCCTGGCTCAGTGACATGCAGAAAACATTTGCATTTTTCTGTGCAGCGCTACTGAACAGTTAACATTAGTCACACAGGTGTGATTCCCTGGGCTTTACTAGTTTGTCACAAAATGACTGCGTGCCATTTTCAGTTGCTTTTCTCCTTCTACATACCGCCACATTTGCTGTTGAGGCTATTCTCTTCATGTATTGTGGAGTAGGCGAGCATAGGCGAAACCTAATGCATTTTCAATGCTTGTTACACTTGTTAACACTGTCTGGGCATAATTTACACCTCCTTAGTACCAGTTTAACACACAAACATAGCAATAAGCAACTGAAATGTGACCAGTCAAAATTTGCAAATGGCCTTCCACTGCATGGGAACATGTTTTGCTGCGAGTGTAGTATTCGATTCGATTAGCTTTATTCGATTTCAGAAAGAAAATCATAAAAGCAACAACAATACAGGAAAATACACCAACACATTAATACATTTCATTTCATAAAAGAATTAAACGAACTTAAAAATAAATTAAATTAATAAGATGAATCAGCTAATCAATATACAAAATCAATATACCGAATGCCGCATGCACAAGTTAAAAAAGAGGAGAAAATTGGCCACACAATACGAGACCCCTTATTGCCATCAGGAAATTACTCCAAATTATCTGACATTATGATGGAACATATAGTGTTCTGGGGTAAAAGTCACTTAGAGACCAAACTGATATGGGACAATCCCCTATTCGTGGCTGCCAGGATTGCAGGTATGGTACGACATATTTATTTCTAAACTTCACAAGTACCAAATCGCCCGCAGTGTTTTTTATGAGAGGTCCCAACCAGCCCACCCTTCGGACACTTAATATGGTCCCGTCTAAATTGGAGGGCAGGGGTCTATTTTTGGTGAGCCAATACACTACCTTATTCCTTAGGTCCTGCTGTCTCTCAAGTTTTCCCTTTGGAAGTTCAGGTATTCCTGAGAGAATACTCACAATAGGAGCTGCCTCAGGTGGCAAGTGTAAATGGTTAGTTTTGTGGGGAAAAGTGTCATGACTAGACACTATTCTTTTATGAAATGACTTGTCTTTACTCAGCCCAGCCCTAAAGTGAAAAAATTGTGATGGCCTAGCAAGTTTTGGCGGCTTTTGGGGTATTTATAGATTTCATGTGTGGGGCGAGTGGTGGTATACTGGGGAGCGTGCTTTGAGTGGTGGAAATTGGCGTATCTCTAGGGGCTGGATGCTGTGATAGTACGGGTCCTCCCATAGATTTAGTAACTAGTGAATTGACTTTTATAGCTTTTATAGCTTCCTCGACACCCCTAAGCCTGTCCTCTAGGCTAGTTATTTTATCAATCAACGGAGTTATGATTGATTTCATCATGGTTTCAAGCTCCAACAATGGGAAGGCCTGTGTAGGTGTTTTCGAAGTCGCAATGCTGAGAGTTTTACATGGAGGTGGATTGCGATGTAATTTTTGTAATTTGGCCTGACTGCCCGTGTGTATAGCCTCATCTCTCTTCCTTTTTGCAGAGAGCACCTGTTTGGGGATGACCAGTGGGAAGTTTGCTGTTGGTTGTATTAAGTGGGGCGTTACCTGTGGAGTGTGAGTTAATTGAAAAGTGCAGCTAGACCCATGATTAGGCGTAGAAAATGAGGAAATTGGAGCTTTTTCTGGGACCAGAGGGACGTAAGAGGATTTGCACAATAGATTAAGTTCATCCAGTAATGATATTGCCGGGGCTATATTAGTAGACTGAGGCGGAGAACCCAGAGCGAAAGAGCTATCTAGAACCGGGGATCGTTCTATTCTATCTAAATCATTTGCAATGGGCAGTATAACGCGCTTAAAGTACGTGTCCAGTGTTCCCTTAAGCGGATCACCCTGGGAGGTGAGATTTATAAGGTCCGCTTTGCAAGACATATCGTTGGACCTATCACCAATGAGGAAGTATTGTACAATATCGAGAACCCTGAAAGGAGCCTCTTAAAGTGACCAGAGATAGTCAATGGGTAACAGTACCTTTGAATCAGGAACTAAAGGGGGGTGACCCGACCCGGCCTCCTCTGGCCTCTGACGGCCGCAGACGGCCCCGCCCTTGTGAGGCGAGAGGCGTTCCCTTCTGATAAGGCGCCTCCGGGCGCGTCTGATTCGTCAGAGCCGCCGCGCCTAACCCCGGGGCAGCTGGATGATGTAGTTCCCCAGCTGCGTGTGGCTCCGGGTGGGTGTAGGCGGATGTCGAGCCGTTTGCCTCACGGCAGGTTTCACGGGGCAAAAGCTGTTTCCCCCAAGGCAAGCTCCCAGGGTAAGTGTCTTTCTTGGCGTGCCGTTTCCCTCACGGCTAGAAAGCGGGTCCCCGGAGCGCTTCGGCGCTCCCTTCTGATAAGGCACCTCCGGGCGCGTCTGATTCGTCAGAGCCGCCGCGCCTAACCCCGGGGCAGCTGGGTGATGTAGTTCCCCAGCTGCGTGTGGCTCCGGGTGGGTGTAGGCGGATGTCGAGCCGTTTCCCTCACGGCAGGTTTCACGGGGCAAAAGCTGTTTCCCCCAAGGCAAGCTCCCAGGGTAAGTGTCTTTCTTGGCGTGCCGTTTCCCTCACGGCTAGAAAGCGGGTCCCCAGAGCGCTTCGGCGCTCCCTTCTGATAAGGCGCCTCCGGGCGCGTCTGATTCGTCAGAGCCGCTGCGCCTAACCCCGGGGCAGTTGGGTGATGTAGTTCCCCAGCTGCGTGTGGCTCCGGGTGGGTGTAGGCGGATGTCGAGCCGTTTCCCTCACGGCAGGTTTCACGGGGCAAAAGCTGTTCCCCCAAGGCAAGCTCCCAGGGTAAGTGTCTTTCTTGGCGTGCCGTTTCCCTCACGGCTAGAAAGCGAGTGTAGTAACTTTTGAACCGTTTGAGCTAGAAACTATTTTGTTGTGTTAAAATCTGAAGATTATGCAGCAGATAATGGATTATGTGGCAAATGCGACAGATCCATAATTATGCAAAAAACACTGTGGCCGCACAATCGCAATATTCCAGTGGCCCTGACTATATAACACGTGAGGATATCCTGGCTCCTTAAAAGCTGCAGACAATGCAGAGATGTCCAAGGGGTAAAACGAATGTGACGTTCTTTGCACGTGTTTGGAGGATACTTCATTAACTCACTAAATGCTCTGCTTCATAATGCAGCAAGGGACAACACACATTGGGCTTCCAGGGGTGCCAGTGGCCATAATGCAGTCAAAGAAAATGGGCCTTCTGCGGCAGTCTGTGGAGGTAAGTGCGGCGGGGCAGAAAGGGCGGGAGGGGGGAACTCGACAGATGACGGAATAGGGGAAAATAAAAAAATAAATAAATCCTATTCCGTCGTCTGTCGACACCCCCTCTGCCCGGCCCCACCGCGCTTACCTGCACGGACAGCTGCTGTGACCCTTCTACCTCCTGTTTAGGTAGTGAAATACAGCCATAAATATGGTGCACTCGGAGTTAGGACCACCACCCCTGCTGCACTATTGATAGCTACAACCCTGAGAACATTTATGGTTTACTGTTATACTGAGTCTGCAGTCAAAACCCCGATGTCACACATTCACCGAAGAACTTACACAGACACACATAAAAATAAAGATGACTGGCCTTTGAAGCTTCTGTTTTTGTTGTTACACTATGGTTACACCCCCATATTTCGGCTGGCCCTTTCATCCTGTTACCACACGCACCCACAACTCTTTTTTTAATGTAAAATGAACCTTGTCATGTCTAATTTCATGTCAATTTGTTCTAGATGCCAGGGCTCTAAGTGGACCTGGTCTTGCTAGTGCTCAGCACCAGCAGTTTCAAAAAGCAGGTGCTGAGACGGGTCGCTGCTGGGCTGTCCATGTTTGCCCTCAACTCCAGGACTGGTTTTGGGCCTTCAGCCCTCATCAACCAGAATAGCTTGACTCCTGTGGCATGGAGAGCACGGACATATGTCTGGCCATATCTGTCCCACTCAAGATGACAAATGCAAAAGAACAATTGAAAGACAGAATGCAGAACAATGTCATACATTCACCCCAGTACAGAGATATGGGTCTATATCCATCGTTTTTTTGCTCACCATGCCATTCCAGTTTGGACCCAGCCATATGCAAATCAGTCTGCGCCCAATGGGAACAGTCCAGCCTGAACTACCAGGCCAGGTCCTCCCCGAACTGGAAACAAGGCTCCTAGTACCGATTTCGGTCCTTCAGCCCTAATCAGCTAGGATTGCTTGACTCCAGTGGCATGGAGTTGGCAGGGTATGCCTAGACGTGGGTCCCTTGCTCATTTTGCCACTGGATTTAAGCTAGCCTGGCTGATGAGGGCTGTTATCCCGAAACCGTTCCCAGGATGCTTGTTTCCGGTCCAGAGGAGACACGGTTTGGCAGTCGGGCTGAACTGTTCCCATGGGCAACAGGGTCAAGACTGATTTGCAGATAGTTGTGTCTGTACTGTGGTGTCGAAGTGAGCTAAAAAATGATGATAGATTCAACTGGGGGTGAGTGTCTGAAAAGTTTCAGCGCTCCATGCATCATCACCTTGTGTTTGCTTTGTTCACCCTAAATTGGCAATGTATGCCCAGACGTGGGTCCCTTGCTCACTTTGCCACTGGTTTAAAGCTAGCCTGACTGATGAGGGCTATTAGCCTGCAATTGGTCCCAGGACTGTTCCCATGAGGAACAGGGTCAAGGCTGATTTGCATATAGCTGTGCCTGAACTAAGGTGGCGAAGTGAGCTAAAGAACGATGATGGATTCAACCCAGATCTGTGACTGGGGTGAGTGTCTGCAAAGTTTCAGCGCTCCATCCATCATCTCCTTGTGTTTGCTTTGTTCGCCCCAAGTTGGCAGGGTATGCCCAGACGTGGGTCCCTTGCTCACTTTGCCACTGGATTAAAGCTAGCCTGGCTGATGAGGGCTATTGGCCTGCAACTGGTCCCAGGATGCTTTTTTCCGTCCCAGGGAAGACATGGCTTGGCAGTTCATGCTGGACTGTTCCCATGAGGAACAAGGTCAAGACTGATTTGCATATAGCTGTGTTTGAACTGGGGTGGCGAAGTGAGCGAAAGAACGATGATGGATTCATCCTTGATCTCTGACTGGGGGTGAGTGTCTGAAAAGTTTCACCGATCCGTCCATCATCTCCTTGTGTCTATTTTAGTAGATGAGGATTTGCATCCAAAGATACGCATGTGTGTTCTGATCTGCCCAAGAAATGCTTCAGTAAGCCAAATTTAACGCTCTCCATCCATCATGTATGGTTATGTTGATTGGTGAATAACGTCCGTTCACACTGTTGTCAAGAACTCGCACAACTTACACACAGCATGTTATAGGCAACATGACCCTAATTAATTGTCATGCCTATGAGTATCATAATGCAGGTGAGTTAGGTAAAGTCAGTGGTTTGTGGGGGCTGCGTGGAAAGGAGAACCCGCCCTGCTCCTGCTAGCTCGGCAGGGCTGCTGTCAGTGGAATGTCTGATGAGGTCTGTCTTAGAGGAGCTCTGGACACGATTGCATATGTATTTATCTAGTGTAAATTGTTTATCTTTCTCATGGTGCAAGTAAAATCTACAATACAGTCTTCGCTTTTTGGCAGAGGCTTTTAGTACTTTGTCTTCAGCATTCTATTGCTATTTGTGTTGTGTTTTCGTGGTTCCTTGGGATATAACAGCTCTACAATTAAATGAAAGTTCACAGTGACGCATGCGCAGAGAGCTTTAGAATTGGATGTGTGCGTGATAAAAGAGGCTGTGGCTATTATAACAGATTTATATGTTGCCTCATTACTGTGTGATGTCTCACTCAACCAGGGCCAAGCAAGCTTCCTCAGTCGCGTATCCACCTCCTAAGCTCCAGTGAGGATAACAAACACCTTTACAAGACACGCACGTGACCGAGAGCCTGTCTGCGCAGGCACCCAGGACTCACATTTAGCCGAGCAGCTAGGTTATTTAGCTCTTTAAGAAAAGCAGAAGCAGTCGAGCATAGCTCCCTTAACACGGCATTTGGAATTCTACCGCGGGCGTCGGTGGAAGTTTCTCGGCTCCTGACACCTGGCCCTGACGCTTTGTCTTTGGTTCCAGCCAGAAATGTGTTTTTTATCAGTATCTCATTAGTTCATATCATCGTCAGGAGGAGAGTGTTTGTGCAGAAAAATGAGAATAGGTTTTTACCGCGACAATAACAGGCCATACCTGAAACATCTGCATTTGCGTCACGTACGACTCTGTTCGTACAAACTATCAGATGAGGATGGGGCGAATTACCGATCATGCAAGT
Source organism: Lissotriton helveticus (assembly GCF_964261635.1). NCBI lineage: Eukaryota > Metazoa > Chordata > Amphibia > Caudata > Salamandridae > Lissotriton > Lissotriton helveticus. Next base: position 1,511,760,958 of record NC_136061.1, on the reverse strand, counting down.
TACAGTTTGCTTCAGAATAGAGATTTACTTGACTTATCAATTGGCTTCCAGCATTCAAAGATAGGCTTTCAACCGCTAGCGAACATCTATGTGAGCCTTGATATTATGATGTTTTTTTTCCGTCACATCTGCGGTATGAATCAATAATCCGTCGTCCCCGAAGCTGCGAAGGAGACACGAGTCATCGTCTGTGGCCCGAAGATGTGCATCTCTCCCGTGACTTCTATCATAAACCAAATCACGTCGGAAGAGGATTGTGATGACTGAATGTTAATTCAAAGCTCCCAGCGGGAAACATGATTAACTGTATGCAGTGTGGTTAGTGCGCTTAAGTTTCACGTTTACAGCTGGTGTCAGTTTACGGTGGGAAGGCCCTAGTCAGGGCTTTAAGTGGGATGAAAAAACATGGGTGTCTCGCAAAGGGGCGGGGTCAATGTAATTAAGGGCGTGGCTTAAGCACACATAAGCTAAACAATCTGTGCTTAGCAGAGTGTGCCGCCAGACTTATATTTTGCTGTTTGTGTCATTTCCTCCAGTTATATGATACAGCCAGTAACATCATACCTACAACAAGGCAAGACTATTGGCTTTGTCAATGGTTGTTAGTTGCATAATACAAATAAGCAGCAACTATGTCTTGTTGTAAACAATATTGAAAAAGCTCCTAGTTAAAGCCCTTCTGACACCACGACGATATTACTGACCCTGAGTTTCAATCAAAAAGACAAGGGAAATCCAAAGAGAAAATGACTCTCTTTAAAGGATTTCCCTTCTCCTACAACGCTCACCTGGCATGACGTCATGCTATAACTTCTCCACTAGTGAGACGTGAGCAGTGTGAGCAGGTGCACATCAATGTGCCTGAGGTCACTGCAGTCCGGAAAAAACGGACCGCCTGTGCGGGGGGACAAAACAGAGCCCAATAGAGACCAGTTTTGAGGCCCCCTTAAACCCTTCACTGAGGGGTGTTTTCCCCCGCTGTGCGGGGAGGAGGGAGGCCGCGCACGGCGCCGCTGTGCTGATGACGAGCTCTGCTCATCATGAGGCACAGCGGAGCTGCCCTCATGACGAGCTGACCTTGTCACAGCCACACCCATTTTTGAACGTTCAGCACTGGCCTCTTTTCTCTTCACTGCTCACCAGTATCCATCATACTGCATTCTCACACCAACCCACCCATCCCAGGAGAAAAACAGAATTGGTGGAATTTCTCTCAGCAGAAAAGGGGGCTACCCCAAATGTGGACTGATTCACTGAACTTTCCCCTCGAGGGGTATTGATTTGTGTAGGCACTTGGCAGGCAGGAGAAGAAGCTGACCTGATGGCAGTCCTGGACCTTTCTGCCATACCCCAGATTACCTGGAGTTTAACATTTTGGGTGATTTGCCTGGTAACAGGTAACCTGGCAGGGACGGAACACTATGCAGTGCCTTGGTGTACGTGTTGGTATGTAACTGCGGGTTGCCCATCCGTCTGAGGGATGGAGAAGAAGTTCCATCTAAGGTATGCCCTTGATGGCCTCGATTGATGGCGTGGGCGACGGATAAGGTAAAGGGGCCATATGGCAGTTTGCATTCTGAAGTGTTCCGCTGCAATGGAAGTCAGAGACAACTGTTGTTTTGCTCGTACAATCTTTGAGCTATTTTACTGACCTTACGCTCTGCCTTCTCATAGCAATAATGCCTGAGTAACTATGGTAATCATTTTGCAGTGAACCAATGTAACTATGTGAATAAAAGGCTACGAAACCACACTAATCGCAGTTGTGTATCTCCTTGGGATGTGTTGCAGTGGGGGAGGGGGCAGCAAATTGCATGTTGTGAGGGCACCATGCCACAGTCAGGGATGTAACATTGATTGGTTAACAGGTGGGGTAAAAAGATGGGTGGTATGGATGGGATGCAAGAATGGGCAAGGTTAAGATCGATAGATGGAAAATGCTCTTTAAGGCAAATGCTTTCAGCTTGTTCAAATTTGAGGTACCCATCACTTTATTGACAGGAAAGAGATCTTGCAGCATACAGAATTAATACATCAATGTTTTTTACTGGGTTGCTAAAGTAATATGGTATTTCTCATAATACAATATGAAACAATAAAAAGAGTGGGTAAACCTATTTAAAACAATCCATTTTCCATTTGCTTTTTCTGAATTCACTTCACGGTTAAGACCTTGACCTCGGGCATAGGCCTGCACTCTTCCTGGCAGCTCACACTCTCTGACTCTGCCCCTACGCCCCCTGCCTGGGTGTTCGAGGCTGCTGTCCTTGACTGGGTAATTGTGTACTGTGCCCCGATATTTGTAGCTAAATTGTGCCACGTTTTGTTGCTCAACTGTGCCCCAATATTTGTTGCTAAATTGTGCCCTGTTGCTTAACTGTGCCCCAATTTTCATTGTTCAATTGTGCCCTGTTTTTTGCTTGACTTTTCCCCGATTTTTGTTGTCCAACTGTGCCCCGTTTTTTGCTTGACTGTGCCCCGATTTTCATTGTTAATTGTGACTCGTTTTGGCACTTGACTGTGCCCTGATTCCTGTTGTCTTATCCTTGGCTAACTGTGCACTGTTTTGTTTACGGTCCCTGCCCCTCTCTCTTCTCCTCGCCGCTTCCACCATTGCTGACCTGCGTCCCCTGCCCTCGCCCGTTTCCCGCCTCTCAGCTGAGCGTCCCTCCCCTCCCCTGCATAATGACGACTTCTGCACGGTTGCACGCAGCGGGAGCGCCGCTGGCGGACCAAAGGCGTGCCAAAGGCGAGCCCGTCTGCGCCCGTCGGCGACCTGACTGTGGATAGTGCCAGAAACCCTGGATCCCCAGGGCCCCGCCAATGTAACGCTGCCACCCTCCTCGCTCTCAACCCCAGAAGACACCCTGACTGCCAGAGCTCCTCTCCAAACACCACGCACGGACCTTTTTCCTGCAGACACTGCCAATGCTCCTGCTCCACCCACAGCGCCCCTACGCTGCCGCAGGTGCTCCGGACGCCCGAGCAACTGATGCCCTGACATGCATCCTCCTCAACGTGTGCTCCCTCCACAGATTCGCCCAAGAGATTTGGGACCTGATTTACACCCTCGCGCCCGATGTTGCCCTCTTCACAGAAACCTGGACTACTGCATCCTCTGGCCCGACATCGCCACCACAATTTCCAAAGGCTACAAAATCCAGAGAAAGGACACCCCTGACAGCCCAGGAAGAGGAATCGCCATTGCGCACAATAACTGTCACCAACTTTCCTTCTCCAGCACGAGCAACCCCAACTCCAACACAGAATACATCCACTTCCAGATCCAGATCTCCCCCAGGCCCACACTACGGGGCACCCTTGTCTACAAACCCCCGGGACCCCACTTCCTGGCAACAACAGCTATCACCGACCTGGCTGAACTCCATGCCATCACCTCCACGGACTACATCCTACCCAGAGACCTGAATTTCCACCTCTCCAACCTCAGCTATGCAGACTCCACCACCCTCCTCGACAACCTCTCCAACCTCAGACTGAAGCAGCTCGTCAACACCTCCACACACATAGCAGGACACACCCTTGACCCCATCTTCACAGGAGGATCAAACATCCACTTCAGCCACACTACGCAGCCTCCCTGGACTGACCACCACTGTGTTTACTTCACCATCGACCCTCAACACCACCACTGCACCCACACAGGCCCCCCACCTGCCACGAAAGAACTGGAGCAAAATCACAGAAGAATTCCTCAATGCCACCCTCCTCCTAGACCCCCCATCACCCCAACCGACGCCAACGCCGCAGCCACGAACTCCAGAGCTGGATATCAAGATGCACCAACAAGATCGCCCCCCTCCACCACCCGGCCAAACCACACCCCCGAAGGCCACCTGGTTCACTACCAAACTCCAAGACGCCAGGCACACCTGCAGATGCCTCAAGAAGACGTGGCAAAGACAGAAGACCACATAAGACCTCAACAACCACAGGAGCACCCTGAAGAAGTACCACCATCTCATAAGGGACACCAAATGGACCTTCATCAAGAGCAAAATCGACGCTATTGCAACCAACGCCAAGGAACTCTTCAATGTTATACAGCAATTCAACAAATCCTCCCAGCGACGCCACAGACATCACACCATCTGAGGAACTCTGCAACAAGGTCAGCTCTTACTTCCATCAGAAAATCAAGGCAATCTACAACCACTTAAATGACCAGATGCCGTTCACCACCCCTACCCCCTCCGATGACCACCAGCCGACCATCACCACCTGGTCTCCCGCCACGGTCAAGCTCATCACCACGACCATAATGAAAACCTGGTTTGGAGCACCAGTGGTCCCCTGCCTACCGCACATCTACCAGAGGGCCGCCACAGCCAACGCCCCCAAACAATGACTGACAATCAACGCCTCCCTCCAATCCGGCATCTTCCCTGACATCTAGAAGCAAGCGGAAGTCAAACCCCTCCTCAAGAAACCCACGGCTGACCCCACAGACCTGAAGAACTATCGGCCCACCTCCCTGCTCCCTTTTGCTGCCAAAGTCATCGAAAGACTCGTGAATGCCCAGCTGACTGTGTTCATCGAAGAAAACGGCATCCAAGACACCTCCCAGTCAGGATTCCACAGCAACCACAGCACTGAGACCGCACTCCTCGCCTCCACTGACGACATCCGCATGCTAGTCGGCCAGGCACACACCACAGCCCTCATCCTACTGGACATCTCAGCAGCGCTTGACACCATCTCACACCCCACCCTCCCAGCCAGACTACAAGATGCTGGGATACAGGGAACAGTCCTCAACTGGATCCGTTCTTTTCTCCTCTGCAGAACCCAGAGGATGAGACTTCCCCCCTTTATCTCCGAACCCGCAGAGATCATCTGCAGAGTTCCACAGTGATTATCGCTCAGCCCCACACTGTTTAACAGCTACATGGTCCCCCTCACTGCCATCGTCAGCCAGCACAGACTCAACATAGTATCTTACGCCAATGACACCCAGCTCATCCTTTCCCTCACAAAGGATCCAGACAACACCAGGATCAGCTTCCAGGAAGGAATGAAGGACGTCGCAGCCTGGATGAAGGACAGCTGCCTGAAGCTCAACACTGAGAAAACAGAGGTCCTCATCCTAGGACCCTCGACCTCCGCCTGGGACAACACATAGTGGCCCTTTGCCCTCTGGAACCCTCCCACCCCAACGGACCACGCGTGGAAACTCAGCATCATCCTGGACTCCTCCCTCTCCATGTCCCGCCAGATCAATGCCGTCGCCTCCACCAGCTACAACTGCCTCCGCATCCTCCAAAAGACCTTCAAGTGGATCCCCCCTAGCACAGAAAAACCGTCAACCAAACACTCATTACCAGCAGACTGGACTACGGAAAAGACCTCTATGCCGGCATCAACAAGACCCTCCTGCACAAGCTCCAAACCATCCAGAATGCCGTCGGCAGACTCGTGCTCGGGACTCCTCGGCACAAACATATGACGCAACACCTAACAGCGCATGGAAAGCAGTGCAACTTGCACTCTAGAGTTTCTTAGAGAGAAGTAATTCACTGCAGATCTGGTTGACAGCAAGAGCTGTCATCTGTGGAGGTGTGAAGGCAGTTTTAACCACGAAGGGGAAACAGCAACTGTGGTAGCAACCTTCCTCTGGGTCTCAGCTTTGTATTTGTTCATTTATAAAGCGCACTGTGACCAGAATGGTATCCTGTCACTAGATAGCCGGAAGACTCTTCAGTAGAGGCTTGGAGCATTATCAGCACTAGGCAAGAAGTAGCTTCTTTGAAGTGTCCTGGCAGTAGGTGAGACCGTATTCTGTCAGAATCTCGTGTGATAATCTGGGCGAAGGACCTCTCCTGACAAGTGGCCAAGTGGCAGTCATTATACACTAAGGGGCACATTATGAAAGTTTTTTGCATTTGCAAATGGTGCAATTCTGTAAAATCGGCTGTTTGCAAATGCAAAATAGCCTTTCGTGTTGTCTGAAAGGCTTAGTAGTTACAATTTTAGGTAATCGCAAAAATAGTGAGTACCTAAAATTGCGACCACAAATAGGAAATCGCAAATTGTGATTCCCTTAGCACATGTATGAAGCATTGTCCAAATGCAAACCATGCATTTAAGAAAATGCAATTACCATTGACCTCAAGTCGATTGTAACTATGTGCAAACTTTGAAAAATGCACAACACTGCATTTTTCAAAGTTCCATGTAGTGCACACATGCCCCTAGAGCATGTGTACGCTTTACATGTGCACTTTTATTTTTTGGGGTCTGCTTCAGGGGGGCCTTGGCTTGGCATTACCTAATTTGCGATTACCTATGAGGTAATCGCAAATTACCTAATGCAAAACCATTCATACCTATGGCCCTTTCGACCCATAGGAATGAATAGAGTAATATTACCTAATAGCAAATTGCTATTTATCAAATCGCTATTAGGTAATATTAAGGAATCGCAAAATCTTTGACGATTCTTTACACAGATAGCAATATTCGATTACCAACTAGCAATTTGGAAAAAATCACTATTTCGTAATTGAAAAATGTTTATTTGATAGATATGGCCCAATATATTATTAGAGATTGCAATTTCTGACATACTTTTATGAGTGTCGGACATAAATGATATGAATCAAGGTGTGCATCCTAGACATTTCTTTATGAACATATAAGGTAGAAAATATGTCAATTCAGACTACAGTTTTGGCTATATGTCTGGACTTGTTCTTACTTGAACTTGAAATGGTGATAAGTAGACACTTGTCCCAGATTGATGTTGCATCAGGTTTGATATCTATGTCATTAGACAAATGATCTGGCACTTTCACAGTTCTTAGAAAGATAAAGTTAGACAACATCTGTGTCAAATGACAGATAAGACAATGATTCTGCATAATTTGAAAAATATGGCATTCTCCATTGTCTAAAAAACCAAGTCCAAATGTCTTGGAGGGCCCTGCGCTCCACGGGTTGAATCACCCACAATTTCTGCCCAGACTATATTTCCACAAGGGAATGCCGTTTGGTCATACCTTAGTTTCAGCACCTCTTGGCTGGCCTCCAAGTTGTCAGAAGCTTGCTTCCACAACTTGGCCATCTGGCTTCTGAAGGCCAGCATGCAGCTAACTACATTCTGGGGAGGTTTCCTGGGAGCTTGCTCCTACTGTTCCTTACCAGATTGAGAGGTCTTCTTACAGGATGACCGTACAGAAGCTCAAAGGGGCTAAAGCCATCCTCAATCTGTGCTACCTCTATGTATGCAAAGAGAAGGCATGGTAAGGGGACATCCCACTTGCGCATCAGGGAATCAGGCAGGTACTTGACCATGTAACACAAAAGAAGCTGCTCCCAAACAAGATGACCACAGTAATCTTAGCTGTGAGTGCTGGCATCTCACAAAAAGTTAAGGACTCGCCTCACACAACACCAGGTATCATGCTTCATCATCGGCAGTCCTCCCACTCTAGAAACTCTGTTTGGTAGAGGGCGGGCCTTCACCTGAAGACAGGGAGGCACTTCTAAAACTAAGTGGTGGCAGGTGAAAAGTGAGTAAGGTTTTAAAAACCATTACAGTTACCAAATTATGTTTAATAGAGGAGGTAGCTATATGGTGTTAAAATAATGTGGGCGGTGAGCTTGGGGTGAGCTTGGGTTGTTTATTGTCCCCTCACTGTAGTGAATGTGGTCAACATGTTTCTGCCCGTAGGCCCAAAATAGTCTTCTGCATTCATCAGGACCAAGAGAGGTCTCCGTTCTTACCAAGTATATGGTGAGAAATTGCCACTTGGTGGGATGACCTTTGTCACACTCCACCGGAAAAAAGGACTCTCATCAAGCCCTTAGGTAATACCCTACATGCCCCATGGGAGGAGGATGGAGGAGAGACCCCCGTTGTCAGACTTGCCTCAAGGTGTGTCTCTCGTAGGTGCTCCTAGTAGTGTCCGTTTGTCTTCCCCTAATGAGCTTCTAGAGGGCGAGGACTGTTGATGATGAAGCATGACACCTGGTGGTGTGTGAGGCCAGTCCTTTACTTTTTGTGAGATGCCAGCACTCACAGCTAAGATTTAGTGTACCTGCAGTCATCTAGTTTGAGAGCAGCTTCTTTTGTGTTAGCATATCGTGTTGGAGGCTAGCTTGCTCCTGGTGGCCCGCGCCTCTAGTTCTGTCCCCTGGATTGGCCTGGGGATAGTGTGTTTTCAGGCACTAAACTATGCCTTTATGGGTCTTTTTTGGATCTCTCAACAATCCCATTGGTTTGTGGATGATGGGGATGGAGAACTGGTAAGTAACTCCACACTTCAGCCATATTGACTGCATATAAGCAGACATAAAGTTGGTGACCGTGTCAGACACCACTTCTTTGGGAAACCCACTCGGGTAAAAATCCCCATTAGGGCCTTGCAAGTGCAGTTGCAGTCCTCAGAGGTATGACCTCTGTGTACCTTCTGGCATCATCCACCTGTACCAGGATAAACCTGTTGCCATAGGCTGTCTGGGTATCCATATAACCTAGAGGGGGGAAGCAGGGGGAACCTACTTGTAGAGTGCACTGTTCCTACAGGGAAAAGAAACCCTTTTCCAGTGCTACAGCAGCAAATTCAAATTAATCAATACTATAGAACTATGTTAACTTACACATTTAGTATTTTATTTTACTTCATATATGTGTAATGTATCCATTTTTACAGAAAAAACATCATTGCTGTAAGTCTTTTATACATAAAAGTACAATTTTAAGCAAATGAATATTAGTTAATGCTTTCACGGTTGATGAGTTGAAGACCATATGTGTTGCTGACTCATCTCTTTGTCAGCTGAGGAACCATAATTCATAGTCACTCATAAAGCTGTTGACTCAATTTTTTTGACGACATGGTGCCCAATGCATTTCGGGACCTGAAGGTACCCTTCGTCAGGGACAAAATCCTACAAGATATATACAAACAGCTGATCAATGAAAAATAAAAATACAGTGTAATATCAAGAAAATTAACAATGAAACAGTTGTTATCAGACACTTCAGGGGGAACAGAAGAAAAGAATTTCACTCATCAATGCGTGTGATAGTGCCAACGTTACTTAATCGTGCACAAGATGAAAAATAGACATGCGTAACAAATCCTCATCAATTTACACCTAATAACGATGTATTGCTGTGGGTACATAAAAAAGAAAAAAGTAGACAACCTAAACATACGTTTAAATGGATCCCAATGGGTCAGGATTAAACTAAATAAATAAATGACACAGTACTAAGCAAGATACAAATAATATCCCTGTCGTATTCACTAGTCATCTTAATTCTAACATCACGTACCTCTGTAGTGTTATGTGGCTGTGGAATGGATTCCTATGCTCTGGTGTATAAACCTAGGCTTTCCTAGACACGTGGTAGCTGCAAAGCTAGAGATGCAAAATATAAAATGCTATTGTTGTTAGAGTGTTCAACGTAGAGGTGAGAAACAGTGTACTAATGATGAAACCTAATTTACCTAAATCGTATTGAGCCTACGAGTACTAGCAAGTTTCTGGAGGATACCCGGGTATATCCGATAGAAGGGAAATCGTCAAGCCTTTCAGGAAAAAACTGAAAGAATAGAAACAATGACATAATATAACATTCAGTGGCGCGTGACTAGTGGACCCTAATAACTGCCATATGCCCGGAATATTCGAAATATCGCATACATGCATTAGTCTCTAAAGTGCAACAAACGCGATCTGCAAATGCCGTAAAGCATAAGAAATATCTCGTCCAGACTTCTGTGTCTGTGGGATAACAGATATAAGTACATCACTAAAATGATGAGCTGTTAACACAGTTAAAACACTCAGCAATGTAATTCTCTAGTTTTATAAAATCTATAGTGGGAGATAGTTAGTGTACCTCTATAGTTGCTGTCAGGGAACCCGCAGCATAAATGCGCGTAAAGGAACACGTGTGGCGTGTGGTTACACAATAGTTTTGTCGCCAAATCTGTTGGAAACATAAACGTACACAGATCTCAAAATTTGCCAAACTGCAGCTTATTGCGAAAAAAGTGAACCTGAACACGGACTTGTCCAGGGAAAAACTGATGCGCTGGCAAGCTGCAAATATAATGTACCTGTTAGATCGGTGTGGTACACAGTCTCGGTGTGTGCTCGATATGCGAAACCATCTAACCGCGCAAGGTTACCATACAGGTATATAAAGAGTTCCTCGGGCCCCACGCTGCAGGGGATGACTCTGGGAGTTGTAGTCTCAGACCCAAATATTACTGGCGGCAGTAGACGCATATTTACTACGGAAAGGGAAATGTATCTATGTGATGGTGTGTGTCTAACAATATTAGTGAACGTAACGTAACAAGTTACTGATCTCGTTGACATGCTGGCAACTGAGGAACGTTAGTGCTATTACTTCCTGCGGCCAAGTGTACAAAAAATGTACCACAGAATAACTAGTAGGGGAATCCTGCCTCAAACATGGGTGCTTACAATGCGACTGTGTAACAAACCTCGTATTCTATATATGAATCAATGGATATGTATAACTGATACATTTGCCATGTGTATGTTGATCGGTATTCATTACATTACACCCTCTAGTTAGTGGCGTGTTAACAAAAAACATTTCAGAACCCTGTTCCTCAATGGTTACCACAGAGCATTATACACTCTGTTCACTCACATATTTACAAACAGAAATACACTGTGTCCATAATTTTACACTTATCTATATCATATATCAATGCCATCTCAATTATTCATACCTCGAAAGGTCAGCATGTGCCATAAATGTATAAACCATAATTAGGTAACTCTCCTTTAACCCTATTGTCATGAATTTAACGGTTGTGAGAATGAACTAGAAATGAATACCAGGAAAAAATGTACACAATATATAACAATGCATCATTGGGAGTATAAAGAGGATGAACTTCCTACAACTATATATATCATCTGTACAGTCAGGCTTAACATTATATTTATAAAAAGCATCCCAAATCTATCCGATCATTCAGATCATTGGGGATTCCTGTGCACAAAAAATCTATCCAGTATGTTTCACGCTGCAATAATCTGGCGGAGTTGTCTTGACCATCTTTCTTGGGTACTATTTCTAGAATCTGTGCACGTAGTTGTGATATATTGTGGTGATTCTCATCCCAGTGCGTAGCTAGAGGGGAACTTTTCTGCTTGGTCCTGATGTTACTCTTGTGCTCTGTGAGTCTAATTTTTAGTTTACGTTCTGTTTTTCCCACGTACAATTTGCCGCAAGGGCATTTTAAACAGTAAACTAGATTGGTGCTATTACAACCTGATGTATGCTTGAGGTTGATCTTTTTGCCTGTCATCGGGTGAGTAACACTATTGCCGATAATAATGTTATTGCAATGTACACAATTTTTGCATTTCATAGTGCCTTTATATTCAGGTGAGATTTGCGGACCCTGAGGTGAACGTAATATATCCATCAAATTGCGTCCCCTAGTGTGGGCAAATATAGGTTTCTCCTGAAATATCCCATTAAATTCACTCTCGTTTTGGAGTAGTTCCCATCTCCTTAAAATGCTCTGTTTAATTTGTCTGGTAGATGTTGAATATTTCGACACAAATGTAAATGTGCTTTTGGTAGATCTAATTTTGGGGGTCAGCAATGTTTGTTGATCAATTATTGCAAGTCTGTCTATGCTTTGGTTTAAGATTTCAGGGGGATACCCTCGTTCAAATTTCTTACACTGCATCTGTATCTGATTCTCAAATAATGTCTGTGTTGCACAGATTCTTTTAAATCTCAGGAGATGAGAGTATGGCAGATTAGTAATCAGGCTTCTGGGATGAAAGCTGGTAAACATCAGTGTATTATTCCTATCGGTGGGTTTAGTATAGATGTCAGTCATAAGTTTTTTGTTAGTGTGATCATTGGTAACGAGGAGATCCAAGTAATGTACAGATGTTGAACTGATGGAATGGGTAAACTGAATTCTTGGATTCTTCGTGTTAAGATCTGAAATGAGATCTTCAAGTTCTGACTGTGTCTTAGACCATACCAGGAAGATATCATCAATGTATCGACCATAAATGACCAAACCTTCATTCCATTGCTGTTTCACCAAAATATGCTCATGCTCAAAAAGAGACATAAAAATATATTAGCGTAAGATGGGGCCCCTGAAAATCCCATGCTGGTCCCTGTCATCTGTCCAAAAAATTGCTCTTGCCACCGAAAGTAGCTGTTATGCAGACAAAAATATAACAATTTTAGAATGAATACACTTTTTGCTTGGGGAAGGTTCATTTGCAATAAGGCCCATTCAACTGCTTCCAGCCCTTGGTGATGATTGATGGATGTGTATAATGCTGTCACGTCAATCGTACATAGTATCCAATCTTTGTGCCAATATTCTTGAATAGATTCTAGTTTGGTCAGAAAATGAGTCGTATCCTTAATGTACGAGCACCACGATTGCACGAATTGTTGCAAGAAGTGATCCAAGTATCTCCCAATAGGATCGAAAATGGAGCTGCACCCAGATACAATTGGTCGAAATGGTGGGTCTGTGGGGTGTTTATGTATCTTGGGTGTCATGTAGAGAGATGGTCTTCGTGGATTTTGTGTCGTAAGAAACATTTTTTGTGACTCAGTGATAATCCCTTCTTGACAAGCTTCATTGAGTAATCCAGCTAAAACATTTTGGAGCAAAATAGTGGGATCACTTGCAAGTTGTAAGTAGGTATGCAGATCTTGCACATGTTCATTGACTTTTTTGTTGTAGTATTCAGTATCCATAATAACCAATGCGCCACCCTTATCTGCTGGTTTGAGGGTGAGATGGGACTGTTGCGTGATAGATTGTACCGTGTGGTAATCATGGACCGTAAAGTTTTTCTGTTTCATTGATTTGTACCTAATCCTAGACAGATCTTTCTTAACTGTGTCCTCAAAATAATCAAGAATCTTGTGGGATGTGGGAGCCATATATTTGCTTTTAGGTTTAAATTTCAACTCTTCCAATGGTTGATCTGGATTAGGCTGACATTCCACAACATTCTTGAAATAATGGCACAATCTGAGTTTGCGCATGAATTTGAAAAATGCCACGTTTGTTTCCAATGATGTAGTATCGGTGGTTGGAACAAAGGACATGCCTTTGTTCAAAGTCATCATTTGCTTTTTTGATAGTTCACAGGAGGAAATATTTATGATGAGGGTAGATTTTTCCCACTGCGTAGTGTCTTTCCCTCTGCCTCTCCTGGTGGGACGCTTATTGGTCCTAACGAGACTCCTATGGTCGGTGGAGGTGGTTGCCCTTCCGTCATGGCCTGTAATAAAAAAGGAACCGGTGTGGTTTTGTCAGGCAGTTGTGCCGTAGTGGCAGATTTTCCTGGAGCAGAACTTGTTGCTGATGTGGACGGTAGGCCTGTTTTTGCCAAAGGTTGTCGAGATGCTGAAACATCTTGATCGGTAGTAATACTCTCTTCACTAGAAGTCATGGTTTTACGTGGAGTAAAGCGTCTCTTGGCATATATCTCTGCCCACGTATAGACCTCATTTAATTTATAATCTATAGTGTCTCTGCGGTATTTCCTGATCTTCCCTTCCTGTAATTCAAGATTATAGCGATCAAGCTTTGCATTTAGTTCTTCCAATGTCGTCTGCCAGATAGTGGGATCAATGACTAATGATAGGTCTTTTTTTAGATTGAAGATTTCTTCATCTAGATCTTTGATGGTACGTGATAATTCTTCTATGATTAGAAGAATCAAATCTAGAGAGCATTTGTTCAAGATAGAGAACCATTTGTCCATGAATTGTGAATTTAAATGGAATCTGAATAGAATAGGTCTCAATGCTATCCTCAGTCCCCTCGGAATTCTTTTTGCTCGATGATATTGAACAAGCGTTGATGCATGAAGACGCTGGTTGAGTTGTCTCCTAGTTACATATTCTAGTTGTTTTAGGCGTTGGATGGTTGAACCCCCTTTGGTGTCTACCAATTTAATTTCATTGATCACAGCATATATGTCTGTTGCTTCATCTGCTGTATAGAAAAACACACAAAAGAGTAGAACAGGTCAAGATAGTGGTGTGTGACTATATCAGTGACTAGGGTACAGTAGGCTGCATATGCGAACCAATGCTGTTGGAAGTTATTGGAAAACAAAAAGCTAGTATCAATCCCATCTGACCACCCCTTCGGTGGAATATACGTCATGTGGGAATTGCTGATCAATCCATATCTTGGCCGGCCATATAGTGCCAGTTTAGAGCTGGATGTCAGAAAACTAGCCATGATGTTTGCCATACAGTGGACTAGATGGTGTGCAGTGCTGAAGTGATAGTGATGAATAAAATTGACTACACTGGCTCTGAAAGAGCGTGTATACAGAAGTCCGTGTGTCAAGGGATAAAAACCGCGCCTGGTAGTACGACTACCTTCTGGCGCTTGTGCAGTACGGTCAACGTGTTTCAGCCAAAGGGGAATTACCCCGGCATTCTTCAGGACCTTAAATGTGAATTAGCTACTGCAGCTGTAACTACAAATGTGGCTAGTTTTCTGACATCCAGCTCTAAACTGGCACTATATGGCCGGCCAAGACATGGATTGATCAGCAATTCCCACATGACGTATATTCCACCGAAGGGGTGGTCTGATGGGATTGATACTAGCTTTTTGTTTTCCAATAACTTCCAACAGCATTGGTTCGCATATGCAGCCTACTGTACCCTAGTCACTGATATAGTCACACACCACTATCTTGACCTGTTCTACTCTTTTGTGTGTTTTTCTGTAAAATTGGGGAGCGAGCAGACAGGTCGTTAAATATTCCCTTTGACCCTCCACACATCGTGTTTTTTGCCATCATCTGCTGTATATGCAAGAGTGCTAGCTCTGTTTTCAGTAATGTGTGTTATACTGTCAAAAGAAGCCATTATAATAATCAAGACTGGAAATGTTGTAAGTGGTGCTACCTCAAGAGGCCAAAAAGTGAAAATCCAGGAAATAGGAATTGAGGTGCACTCATTAATATGGACAAGAAGTAATCTAATTAAATCTAAGGGTGCTACTCTATGGTGTTGTGTTTGGCTAACACAAACTGTGACTATCCAAGAGGGGGGAAGCAGGGGGAACCTACTTGTAGAGTGCACTGTCCATATAACCTACAATGTTGATGACCACCCTTTCAAAGGGGGTGGCAAGGGCAGGCAAGGTATAAAGGGGGGCATTCATCCTCTGCTCGGTCTCCCACTGGCACTGGCCTAGCAGGTCAAGCAAGCCCTGCAGAAAGTATCTGAGGAAGTCTTCATCCGGGACCAATAAAAGCAGGGGATACGCCTGGTAAAGGTCTTATCCTACTCCGGATGTCCTGACAGGTGTACCTCATGAGCTAGCTCCAGTAGGAAGGCCCTGTATCATTGGGGTACTACCAGTGCCCTTGTTGATTCATGCACTGGTGCCTTAGGCTCAATATACAGGAGGTTTCATTCCCAATAAATGTGATGATTCTCGGAGACATCACCTGCTGCTGGGGCTTCAGCCTGTTGCCTCGTGTCTTCCAGGGTTGGGCACTCTCTGTGTGCCTTGCATAACTCCTCCCTGGTGGGTGCCCCTCTAATTGCCATCCAGCAAGTTCAGACAGGTCACAAATGGAGGCAGTTTCCTCCTAAGTGGGCTCCAGGGTGGCCTCCTCTGGCACCCCGTCAACCTCAGCTGGGACACATTCAGGGGCTGGTTTGTCATGCCCATTGCCCTTCCCTCTTTTCGCAGCTGCCGGGCTATTCCTCCAGGCTCCAGACCTCATTGACGTTCTTACTGGGTAGCCATTGACCTGGTGGTAACACATTTTAACTCAGGCAACCCTAACATTTCCAGGAGTGACTTTTGCTCCACTTCCTTCCCGGTAGTGTATCACAATCATTCCCTAACAAGTAGTCCACAGGCAGGGCAGGGCTTAGAGCAACATTCAGAGGACTTGAGACCCTCTCATTCAAATGGAACAAGGACCACTGCACAGTGACCCTCATGGTTGTCATTCACAACAGCCTGGTGCAATGTGCTGGGTATAACTTGCTCTGTGGCCACCAGTTGACTCCTTACAACAGTCATGCTGGCTCCTGTGCACCTCAAAGCCTCAACACACTGTCCATTGATGGTAACCCACTGCTTATACTTAGCAGTATTGGAGAGTTCATGGGTTTTAGGAACCATCTCAATGTCCCCCAGGGACACTAGGGCAACCTCACTGAGCTTACCCCCACATACCGGGACAAACTAATTCTAAAGTGCTATACTTGCCATCTCTCGTGTCTTACCTTTAGTGGGATGCTGTGCTTTTTTTGGGCACTTGAGATCCCTCTTGAAATGCCCATACTCTAGGCACTCATAGCATTTGGGGATCTCTGGCTGACTCTTGTCAGGGAATCTCTTTTTCTGGTTGCCTGATTGGGAATGAGACACTTTCTCCTGAGAACTTATCTGGTGGCCTTGAGAGAACACCTACCACCCCCTTCTTCTAGTAGATCCCTAACCACCCTTTTGGAAGTCCTCCCCAGATACCTTCTTAGACACTCTGGTGCTGACTCAGATGTCTTTAATGCTCTATGCATGTGGAGGGACTTCCAGTCCTGGGAGGATGTTCCCTCCCTCTCCAAGAGGTCTCATGCCAAGACCCTCCTGCAGGTCCTGTTCTAATTTTTCCTCAGATCCTGATTCTTCCTCCTCATTATTGTATTGTTCTGCTGGATTCCTGCCCATGCTCTCAAAGCTGTTAGGAGTGCTGCTTTCCAGCACTCCCTATAGTAAACAACCTTTTCTCCTGGCAAAATCCTGTGAGCTGGTCCACAGTGTAGCTCTCTTGGTTGATTAGCTCAAACTCCATCCTGTCAGGTGAGGTCAGGAAAAATGGGAATAGGGAAAACTTTGGAAAAATCAAAAAAATTCAGTTAGGGAGAATTGGCTCCAAATGGTCTAGATATGGTGTAATAGTGTACACCATATCACTCTATGGCACTGGACAAACACAAGCCCCATCCTCACTGAAGATCACCAATGTTAGAAATTGGGTTTCTGGTTGACAGAGGCATGTACCTTTGTCCAAGCAGGAACCACAATCCCAGCCAGGGTAAGCCAGATTCACACCAAAAAAAACCTCTGGTAGCTTGGCACAGATCAGGCAGGCTTAACTTGAGAGGCACTATCTAAAGTATTTGTGCAACACTTTAAACAGTAACACAGTGAAAACAACACAAAAAGTCTCCGTACCAATCTAGAAAAATAGATTATGATAATATGAATAAAACAATTCCTAAATGACAAAAATCCAATAAGTAGAAGTCAAGATATATATTTTGAAGATTAAAAATGAAAGGGCAAAGGCAAGAGTTCAGGCAGACCGGAAAGGAGCTAGGGCCGGATTCAGGAGCCATGCAAGGCCCGTTGAACAAAAGTGCCTTGATCCGGCTCACAACAGCGAGATGCGGGGTGCAGCTGAGCTGTGCGTTTGTGTCTATCCATCAGTTAAGGTGATGCATCGAATTTCCCTACACAGTGATGGCAATGTGCCAGTTCTGAAGTGGCAGGTCTGAGGTGCATTGATTCTGAAGCTAAAGCATCGGGTTTTCTCCATGCAGTCGAGGGGATGTGCCAATCGCCTCTCCTGCAGAGGCGGTAATATAGTGGTTCCAAGTGTGATGTGCTGGTTCTGTTCCTGCAACTACGTTGATGCATTGATTCTGCTCATGCAGCAGAGGATGAATCGGTTCCACTGGAGTAAGCACCTGGATCCACTTCCAATGGATCAAGCACAGGAGCAGGGGGTAAAACTGTGATATTCCTGAGTCTTAGAATAGGAGGCAAGCCAGCACGCCCTTGAAGATCACTCTGGGTAAAAGCCAGAGAATCCGGTTCTTCCTCAGCAGTGCGGAGGGTAGCAGGGCAGCACAGCAAAAAAGCAGAGCAAGGCAGCACAGCAGAAAAGCAGTTTTTCCAGAGCAGCAGTCCTAGTAGTAGCACAACAGTCCTTCCTACTCACAGAGTTTATTCACAGGACCAGTAGTATCAAATCTGGTGGGGCCAGAGACCTATTACTTATACCAGTTGTCCCTTTGAAGTGGAGGTGACTTTAAAGAGGGGCTTTAAAGTGTATAGAGGTCCTCCCTCCCAGCTCACGCTCCAGACTCACTGCAGGGGGTATGCAGCCCTGTGTGTGGGTACAGGACACAGCCTATTCAGGTGTATCGGCTCCTCCCTCCCATCCTGCCCAGGCTGGTCCACCTGTATGTGGATGGCTACTCAGTCACACCTAAGCTTCCTTTGTTTGTGGCTGTATGGAGGGAACAAAGTCCTGCTGTCACCTACCCCAGATGTGTATTGGAGATGGGCTGCAGGCACACAGGGCTAAGAGCAGAAACACACCATTTGTCAAAAAGTGGCATTTTTGTAAATTCGTTTTTTTATTGATTTTTTGAGAAGAACAAAAAAAAGAAACAACAGTAACATCAAGGCATACCATAGCAATAGAACACATTTCCATGTGTTGGTATACAGCAGAGCACAGCCACACGTATTACACTCTGTGAAACCTTTACATATTTGTCATTCCAGGGACGCACACCCGCCTCCCACAGCATCTGCACAGCACAAACTAACCATCCTGCAGTTATCAATGTGTCCCGTGCATCCCCCCTGCACTGCTGCCACCCTAATTCATGAGAGCCGGGGCCACCAATTCCATGTCAGTGGTCTCCCTCAGGTATGCAGCAAAAGGTTCCCAAATGTCCACTGGCCTGAAATTCTCCGGCATAAGCTCCCAATACGTGCTGAGCAGCTCCTGAAAATAGGCAGCGTCTTGCAGCCATGTAGTCCACAAAGGCACCAACCGTCGCCCCCAATGAATCAACACCCTGCGCTTAGCCAGTACAAGCAAAATTGCCACCAACATACGCTCTTCACAGCTATTTTTTCAACATAATCCAACAGAAAGGTCACCAGCTTTGGGACCAAGGGGGAACCCACAATAGTTCCAACTGCGTTGCGTACATCACAACAGAATTTGGCCACTTTTGGGCACCCCCAAGCTAAGTGCACAAAGGAGGCGTCAGGCGCCGCACAGTGGGCACAGTTTGAGGTTGCGCATAGCCCCATCTAATGCATTTGCAGTGGAGTACTGTGCATCTTATTCAGATACTTAAAATGGAGTAACCATAGCTTACAGTTAGGGGATAGTTTTCCTGTCTGGGCACAGCACCACCCCCTTTTGTACCGCTTTGGGCACAGCAGAACTCCCACACCGCCTCAGAGACCGCAACGTCCTCCTGTCCAATGGGGTTCCCGTGAAGCAGAGCGGATTACAATGGAGTACAATCTGGTGACCAGTTTGTTCGGGGAAGTGAAGCTGTGATATACAAGTGCTTTAACGCTTCAGAAATTGGGGGTTGCTCCGGGAAGGTGTCATATAGCGTCCAACAATTTGCACATAATTGATAATAAAGTAGAGTGTCGAGCGCCGACAATCTGCACGCTTCCTGGCTGGATAGGGAGGTCCGGAAATTACCTGACGGCAACAAGTCTGCCACAGTGTGCAGTCCCAGCTCAAAAGCTCTATCAGCCATTCCCCTATCTTGCAGCGGGGGAACTGAGGATTCCCAGCCAAGCGAGCTGACGGAGCATGTAGCACAGAGAGGCCAGCACGATTTTGGAGTCCCCTCCAAACCCATCGCACACATTCCACCAGGTCAATTTTGTTACGAAGTGCACTATATGTGTCAAACACTGCAATCAAGAGTGGGAGCGGCGCAGCCCTTTCTTGCTCCACTGCTACATGCGGCTGAAACGGTACCGGGTACAGCCGGCGGTGAAGATAGCTAGCCTGTGCACATAGGGCATTGGCCTGCAAGTCGGGGGCGCCGAACCCAACTTTTGCCAGGAGTCGACAATTGGGCCATCAGGGGAATCGGGACATTCACAAAGAGGTATAAAAATGTTGGCAAAACAATCATCTTAGCTATTGCGATGGGGCTCGCCAAAGATAGCAGCAATCCTTTCCACACCTGCACCCTCAACTCAAACCACTCAGCGGCGCGACCAAAGTATGCACTACAGATCTCATTCACATCTCGACTAAGCCAGATTTCCAGATATTTTGAAGGCTCAGTAGCCCATCTGTAGGGGTAGTCCATGGGGCAGTGGGTGGTAGTTTCATTCAGTGGAAAAAGAATACATTTGCCCCAATTGATCTGCACTCCAGAGTGCCCACCAAATCTTATGACCTTACGCATCATTGGAGATTTGTTAATGCTTGTATCGCTAATATACATCGTGACATCATCTGCATAGATTGACACCACCAATCCTCTGGTAGTGAGTACAATTCTGCAATTCACGTGATGGTGCTGCAATCTGGCAGTTAAAGGCTCCATGGCTATGGCAAATAAGAGTGGGGATAAAGGGCACCCCTGTATGGTTTCCTAGTTATGGCAACTCTGTCTGAGATCTGGCGTGTAAAACTCACCCGGGCTGACGGTAAGGTGTAGAGCAAATGGATTTTTCTTATGAAGCCTGAGCTAAATCCCAACCTTGCCAGCAGCACAAATATATAGTTCCACTCAAGCGTGTTGAACGCCTTTTTGGCATCGAGTAGCGCCATACCCTCTTCCACGTTGGGACTAAGATAGTGCAGTACCGAGAATATAGTAAGCAAATTGTGCGTCGTCCCACGCCCCAAGATAAAACCGGACTAGTCCGGGCGGGCAATCAGCGGCATAAGTGGCTGCAGGCGATTAGCCAAAGGCTTGGCGTAAATTTTTGAGTCTATGTTTATAAGAAGAAGGGGACAATACGAATCACAGGACTCAGATGGTTTGTCCGACTTAAGAATTGTAACAATTAGCGCCTTGCGCAGCAACGGGGAAGTACACCAGTTTCTAAGGATTCATGAAACATTTCTATGAGGTGGGGAGCAAGTAGGTCCACATACTCCTTGTAAAAGGAGGGGGTGAGCACATTAGGGCCCGGCGCCCTCCCAGATGGGAGAGCAGAAAAGACCCGCGCAACTTCTTCCGGGGTAATCGGGTCGTCAAGATATTCCCTATGGCTTGGGCCAAGCCGCATGAGCTCAATAGTGTCTAGGTAGGCCTGCAGCTCAATATCTCCTGCAGTGTCTCCAGACATTTACACATTTTTATAAAAAGCAGACAAAACACACGGCAAGGAGTCCAGGGAGGCGATCAAACAGCCACTATTGTCCTGCATTGCAGTAATGTAAGATGCAGCATGCAGTTTGCGCAACATGCCCACCAGAGTCTTCCCGGGGTGCTCTCCCTCCCAAAATCGCCGTCCTGCCGTCTCTTTTCCCAAATATTTTACCTCCCTCTCAGCTTCTTTCATATATTCCGTTATTTTCCCTCTAATGTCAGCCAGGGTGGTCGGGCTAGGGTCTATTTCCTGCTCTCTTTCCAGTTTCGAGATGTTTGCCTCCAAACTATCGAGCGTGCCCGGAATCGCCCACAAAACCCCAGCCTGCTTCACAATACACTCATCGTGGATCGCCACTTTAAACGCCTCTAACAATGTGGAGGACGACTCCACCAACCCCTTATTGTAAGTAAAGTAGTCTATTATGGCAGTACGGATCTCCGCATGAAACACTGCACCACGCAGTGTGGAAGGGGGAAGCCGCCAGGTGAAAGCGTGCGGTGGCGCCTGGGGAATTGCTAGTGTTAAACATACCGGAGAGTGGTCATAGAACTTCCTAGGCAGGTTGTCAGATGACACCACCCAGGTCGCAGCATCCCTCATCAACAGCCAGTAATCAATATGCAACCAAGACCCATGGTACGTAGAGCTACTGGTGCCATTCCTCTTTACAGCATATATGCACCTCCATACATCCACCAACAAGTTATCTGCAGTGATAGTTTTGAGTGCTTCTGCTGCCTGTGGATGATGCTGTCTAGCCCCCGAGTGATCCAGCTGACTATCAGGCACAACCTTGAAATCTCCCCCCCCCCACAGCACAGTTCCAGACTGCATACCCGGAGCCACTCGCCATACCAACGGGGCCCCTGTCACTCACAAGCCTGACAGGCAATTCACATTCGCTGCACACAGAAATGCCAACTTCTAAAAGTGGCACTTCTCCACTAGGCACATTCAATCTGCACACACCATTGCGCAGCATTTATTCTCACGAGTTTGCACATACAAACCTCGCCCCTGCACTCCTCTCACACCAGAAATTACCATGAACACACATAACCCCCATGCATTCCTATGGAAGGGCAGGCCAATCTCACCACACGCACAAGTCCAAACAACTAAAATCAGGTCACATTTAAAAAGCAAAAAGTTTAGGGGTGAACCTGCCAAAAGGGCCAAGTCCAACAGGAACTGATATAGTCTGCCAGAGATAATGACGTACCTCCCTTCTTTATCAACTTCTACTGATGTGGTGGTCCAACACATTCCCCCCCTGAATAGTACGGAAACCCCCCTGCTATAATTGGAATATGTTGCTGAATGGGACTCCCCCCACCATCAGACACAGAGCCAGGACAGGGAGGCACCAGTCAGGTGGGTCTCCTGCAGTATACACATATCCACCCCTTTTCGAGCAAAATATGCATAAACCTGTCTGGACTTCCAGTAGTTGTTAATACTGTGGATGTTTCATGTTACCGTCTGTAGCGTGGTCAGATGGCGCTGAGACTCTCCTCGGGGTGCCGCCTTAGGGACCCATGCATAGGTGTAGCCAACTGCATCCCATATTTCAACAGTATTATTCTAGCCTCAATTATACAACTTCTATATTGTGAGCCTTGAAACAGCCAAACAAACTTCTTGGTCCCCCCAACATTGGGAACAACCAAACCTGCAGCGTGCTGTGCTCTGTGCAGAAATTTCCGCCCTCTACTCTTCCCTCCCACACCAACCACCCCAATCAGGTTGAGAAAAACCACCCTTCCTTCTCCCAATTGCTAACATTAAACAAGTAAGGGAATTATCCCATGGGGGCCTGGCTCCACCCAGCATACTCCCCCATCTGAAGACAGTGTGGCCAATCCATGATAAGAGTTGGACAGAGTTAAAGCTAACAGTGTAAACTTGTGGTTGTGCCCCAACCCCAGGGCCATAGTACCATGCCATTGTATGCAGCACAGTCATCACACAGTTCAAGCATTTTTATGCTAGTCTACAAACAAAGCAAGCAATATAGAGCAGCCCAACTAGTCATTGTAACTTGTCCCCTCCCATCAGCGCACTCAGAGTTTTTTGGTGCATCACGCTGCCGCTTCTCCAATTGTTTTGCAAATGCCAGCTGGGACTTTGGGTCATTAAAGAACTGCGTCTGTGCTCCCGTCTTTATTCCCAATTTGGCGAGGCAAACCAGAGCATATTGAACATCCTGTTTCTGGAGTATTCTCTTGGCCAAGAGGAAGTCATGGCGGGCGGCCTGCACCGCCAACGTAAAGTCCGGATAGAACACCAACATGTTCCCTTGATGCGTATCTCTCCTTTTTCACGCGCCGCCTGTAGTACAGCATCGCAATCACGATAATTCAGGAGCTTAGCAATTATCGGTCGGGTGGTGCACCCGGAGGAGACCGCAGCCCTTGGCATCAATGTGCCCTCTCCACAATAAAGACATACGAGAGCACATTGTCAAAATGGTCATGCAGTAAGGTTTCAACAAAGTCTTCCATCCTCGTGATGCTGGAGGACTCAGGTATGCCCGTGATGCGGATGGTGCTCCTACGGGAGTGCACCTCCAAATCTTCATTTTTGGCTTTAATCAGTTGCAGTACCTTGTCCATTTGAAGCATCGTTTGCTTGTCTCCAGTCATGGCATCCTCAACATCAGACACCTTCGCCTCCAGCCGAGCAATTTGAGTGTTGTGCGTGTCCACCCTGGTCTTTACCCTATTGAGGCGGGCAGACAACTGATCAAGCTTAGAGTCAACATCCCCAATGCTGGCCTTGACCTCCAGCAGCTGTGCCTTCAGGTCATCATTTGGCATTGTGCCAGGCTCAGTTTGGGGAGGTTGTTCGCCCGCCTCTAGGGAAAACTCCTCCTGGCGAGTCTGCCTATGATTCTCAAATGTTAATTTAGTCTATTTGGCATCTGCCTTGCCCATGCTCACAGGACCGGAGAGAGGGGATCCCTAAACAGCTTATGTGGCACCTCCGGAGGCAAGTGGAATCGCGCCTCGGGGGCAGAAAGAAAAAGTCAGTGTCTGATAGCTGGTAGGCACTACTGTATTAGAAATAGGGGGCCCAAGCAGCAAAAGAGAAGAGAACAGCACCAACAATAGGTCCGGCCGCACTCACGAGCTAGTAATAGCGCCAGGGCACACACCTCCCAGCAGGCGCCCACTAGTCACAGTTCGCCACCTCCTTAAATCAGCACTGGATCAAGGCGCCTTATCCAGATAGCACCTAGCAAACAGGGAGCAACATGCAGTGATACAATAGCAGCAAAAGGAGGAGATCAGGCAGGCCTCAGTCTCTTACAAACAGTGAGGAGAAAATCACGAGAACAGTGGTTTATGATACATCTTGACACAATCAATAAAGGATTGAATTCAAGAGAGGACTGGATGAAAATTGTGGCGAATCAATAAACACGAGTGCATCCTGTTAATCTTTATGAGCACACCTTGGGTACTATGTACCTGGAGCAGTGTTCGGACATCTGTGGATGAATCACAAAAACACGTCCAGAAATGGGGGCAAAATAAAAATGTATCTGGAATATAGAGAATGCCAACATTAATAATTATTTGGAGGCAGGTTTAAATTCACTGTGGAAGAAAAAACTGAAAGCGAAAAAATGTTGAGGTTTTCAATATTAATAAATCATAGTGAACATTGGCGGATATAAAAAGCCAGATCGAATTAGAATGCTTTGAACATTTTACCTGCCTAACGTAATCTAGTGATAACATGAATAATGTGAACACGAACATAATTCCAATTGAACGCGGTCCCCTTTAAAGTTTTACCAAAGATGGCCACATTTCCAAATCGAGGCTTAGAACTCGTTTGAAACGCGGAACCAAATACGGGAGCAATCGCGGGTCAACAATAATAACATACGATTCATCTGGTATAAATTCAAAAGAGCCAATAGTATCCCTTAATATTTAATATAAATAGGGTCTAAAACCGCCAATCAGTCTCTTCGTTTTTTGGCACAAGAAGACCGGCGTTCGTTTCACTGAGAACCGGAGGAATACGTAGGGGCGCGGGAAGCCAGGGTTCTGTCCCATACCGGTAAGAATCCATTGCTGATAGTGCTAGAATAAAGTTAGCTAGGCTGCAATAGTACCAAATGGATATAGAGTACTAACCTACATATCATTTACTCCACTGCGATAGGAGAGTGCAGGTAGAAACCGGTAAGAGGTACCCGCCCCAGAGGAACATAGAAGGCACAACATCTCCACAATAGGGGTAAGAGTTGTTATCCTTAAATTAAATAGGGAGTGCTACGACGTAGGTGTAGTAATTAACATGCCATATAACATCTGTTGTTTGCAGAGAATCAACTCACCAGTTAAGTGAGAATACCGCTGAAAAGCCCGTAAAATAGACAGTGAAACGGACCTTCTACGGCCAAATATTAGAAACCAAAGGTAATTACGGTGGGTTCAAAAGACTTGAAAACGTGTGTCCATTTAATACAAAATGTTCAAATTGAGGATATAATTCTCGGTTTCTGTTTTATGTTTGAAGGACACACAGGGTCCGTTTTTATTAAAGTGTGCGAGAGGGATACCTACCCGAAATTAACATACGGCGGTTAACGAACGAAGCGAGGAGGGTAAATAAACATCACATGCCAGAATAAAAATAGAAAAGCAGCAACCCATGACTATTCTCTCGCACTAACATCTAACAACAACCCATCTATTTTCCAGTATATATAAAGAAAGATGAGAACCCGACCACTGTAGCAGAAAAATTGTGCAATCCAGTAATATGTAAAAGGTAACTATATATAAAAAATCACATGCATTAGTAAGGTGCTAGGTAGTAGTATCTATCAAGATCAGATAAAATAAGAACAGTCCTAGCAAACAGAGAGGAATGCTTATATAATAGCTTGCTAGATGGGTCACTAGAGTTTGAGAAATAGGGGTGGAGAGATCTAACATAGAAGGATAAGGCTATCTAATCCTACACGAGAGAGCTAGGATGTCCTAAACTCCTTGTTTTAGCAGCGATATTATTTGGAATAACATGTATGATTACGATTTGAAGCTCATTAAGATGTGGTACAATGACATGAGAAGTGCCTGACAAAAAGTGTTGTGATTATTAGGAAATGTTAGTATATCAGTAATGTGAATTTCATGCAAAACATTGAGGGGATAATGTTTAATGTGAAAAAGTAGTGTGAGAACTAGAATGAACTATTTGTAAGACACTGATGGCAATATGTTTATTCGCAGGAGTTAAACACTACGGGCAACCAACCAGTGCCATTTAAGTGGGAAAGACTTATTAGTATTATAGTCTTGAGAAAGATGGTAATCTATCGATAAGACCATCGAAACGCGTCGACGCCCTACAGCACGATCAAGGGAGAAAAGACCTAGCCTGTAGACTAATGAGTATATATTGCCAGGATTGTGTCTATATGAAATCCTACAAACGTGCAACACCAATTGACAAGTTTTATGTCTTGTATATGTCTCTCTTTTTCTTTCCCCTTTTCTTTGAGCATCGCAAGTGTTAAATAATTACATTGTTTTTGTTTAAAAAGTTTATGTGTATTGATTGTTTTTTAGCAAATTTGTTTGTATATTTTTATCTTGGGCTCCCTGTGAGCGTTTTTTAATGATTTAATTGTATATGTATGAATACTTTTTTATAATAAATAATGAACTACATTGCTGTTGTTTAAGTGTATTAGTCAGGGAAGTGTTTTAGTGGGCTCAACAACTAGGGTGGCCAAGACACCTACTCTAGGTTGTTCCATGCAAGATCCGTTCACCTAGGTAAAAAGATCGACCTATCCCCTACCCTAGCAATCATGGGTATTGATTTTAATCAAAAGTTGGGGAAAGAGGAAGAAGCCCTTGTTTTTATCTCTGTGGCTGTCCTTAGGATCTTAATCTCAGCAGGTTGGAAGGATGTGGTGGCTCCGTCCTTTCAAATGTGGCTGTCCAGGTTTCTGGGACTTCATAATATTGAATCGTGCTTGTACGAACAAAAAGGGGCGAAGTTAAGAGAGTTTGGAAGGAAGATATGGGCCCCAGTAACTAATTGGAGGCAGAATAAGTTGTAATCGCTGGAGTTATATTGGTTCTTAATTTCTATTATCTGCTATTATCAGCCCGTTTTATATGATGAGTCAATCTGTATCGTAAGATAAGAAGTATTCTGCTATTTATTAACTATGGATTGTATTTATGAACTGTTGTTGATACCCGATATATGATTATTTTTATGACTGGATCAATTTATCAATATCTGTTTTTCTTATGACGCACTGTAAATCCCAAATAAAACATTTTAAATGAAAAAAAAAAAAAAAAAAAGTAAGATCCGTTCACCAAGGGAAGTAAAACAAAAAATTCTCTTACAAACAGCACCATATGTCCTCCGCCCATAAACAGGGCCGTCCAGCGCGACTCAGGCAGCCCCACCACAAGGGCCCAGTCCGGTGGTCCCAGCAGCAGGCACGTTATCCTTTTTAGAAGGGGGGGGATAACATAGTCCTCACTCCACAGCAGGGGTAATCTCCCTGAGGTCGGTGCTCGACGTGGATCACTCGATCTCCCTCCTCGACGGCAAAGCACTCCACGCCGATAACTGTGCAGCTCCCGTCCAGCATACTCGTTCCACTATCGCTTGCAGGCCTTCAATCAGGCCTCAGGATTGGGCTGCGCGGGCAATCCAACTGATTGGTCTTATGGGCAGTCAAGAAGGCCATTTCTTAATGCTTACTGGCTGCTTTCCCCATGATAGTGTTAATAGCCTATGGATCTATAGTTTGTACCTGTGTAGGAGCGGCAGGTCCCGCTGTGAAAGCATGTCTGGACCTCAAAGTACATTTTCTGAATTGTTCAAGTCTCTTGTGCAAGTTAATTGTATAGTTTAAAACCCTGACCACCTCAGTGATCGTTAGGTTCTCTGGGTGAGGAATGGGCATGTAGCCAGCCAAGATTGGCCATGTAGCCCACTTGTTGCTCAGAGGCTTCAAATGGACATTTCTGTGTACGTGTGGCACCGGACCAGAAACCAGTTCACGTGTTCCCTATAGGTCTGAGAGATTTCCACATTTTGGTAAGCCCTATAATGTGCCGGTGGATCTACTGCTCTGTAGGCATGAAACTGCCCTGAGGCAGCATTGATATGCTCAAACTCCACACTTGATTAAAATATCTCAAATGCATATTTTGCGTGTGCAGCTATTACCAAAGTAACTGCCCCCCGCCATCAAGGACACCTCAAGCTTTGAGATGCTGAGTAACTGCTTCTATGCAATGGGCCCTATCACAGAAAGTGCCGCCATAGTGAGTGCAGTCAATTAAAATTGGAATCAAAGAATTAGAAAACCCACAGAATCAGGAAAAACCCTTTTATGAGGCAAGCTTGCCAAAACTACTGAAATATGGGTTCCCTTATACCCAGTAGGGGGTAATCATGATTATTACGGACTTCTCTGGAAATATGTAATAATAGTTCATGAGTGTGTGAAGAGTGAAAAAAGTTCCCAAAACATAACTGTAAGATACGAGCCCCACGTTGGGCTTTAACTGTTGCATACACTATGACTCTGGCATAGTTCTACAAGTTTTGCTTTTCCTCCCACGGGTGACTCAGCTGAGCTCGGTTCAATACACCAGTGCTGGATATCAAAGACAGGTTATTGTAGCCCGCAGAACCCCACCCAAAACACTGTTGAAGTAGAGGTATTGCTTCTGGATTACTAACAATCGTTGTCAAGGAATTAGGGCCACCATGCTGACAGAAAAAAAACAATTTCGTTATTTACAGTATCAGGCACACTGTTAACTAAGAAGAACAGACACTTTTTTGTGAAAGCATTTATTGCAACAGGATTAACACATTTCTCAGCACGTCTAAAACCTCTACACAGAGTATCATAAAAATGACAAGGAGGCATGTTATTAGTAACAAGAATAAAATGGACATTTTCAACGTTAGTAAAATGGCATCTAAAATCTAGCACCCTACAACCTACTTCTATGTGTTACACTAAGAAGGCAGAGCAATTTACAGTGTAGGGTTTCTTAGGGAGAAGCAATGCACTACATACCTTGTTGACAATACGAGTTTTCAATATCAGTGGAGGCGTGAAGGCAGTGTTCCCTGTGAAGGGCAAACCCGCCCTGGGAAAGCAGCCTTCCTCCGGGACTACGCTATATTAGCACTAGACAAGATGTAGCATCTTCAAAGTGAACTGGCAGTAGGTGAGACCATCTACTGGCAGAATCTCAGGCGATAATCTAGGCAAAGGACCTCTCCTGGCAAGTGGTCAAGGAGCAGTCTTATATACTAAACCTTGTCAGAGACTGGAATTTCTGATATAAATTTAGTAATGTCTGATAGAATATGTGCATCAAGGTGTGCACCCCAGCTATTTTCTTATAAACATATAAGTTGAAAAGGACATCAATTCAGACTGCACTATTTTGGCTATATGTCTGCACTTGCTCCTACTTAACCTTGACATTGTGATAAGTAGACACTTGCCCCAGCTGATGTCGTATAATGTGTTATATCTATGTCATTAGACAAATGACCTGACACTTTCACAGGGAAAGATA
Source organism: Lissotriton helveticus (assembly GCF_964261635.1). Taxonomy (NCBI): domain Eukaryota; kingdom Metazoa; phylum Chordata; class Amphibia; order Caudata; family Salamandridae; genus Lissotriton; species Lissotriton helveticus. The sequence goes on along the minus strand of NC_136061.1, from coordinate 1,511,731,185 downwards.
TGGTCAGATGACAATGATTCTGCATAATTTGAAAAAGATGGCAGACTCCATTGTTTAAAGATGGTGACCCTCATGGCTCAAATCGACGGCCTTCATTGTTTAAAATAGCTACCTTCATTACCTAAAATGGGGTGCACTAAAAATGGAGTCAGACTGGTAGGAGCTTAGGGGTTTAAAGTCAGAATGCTCAAGAATTCCACAATACAACTTTTGGACACGGAAAATATTCCAAACACATGGAGCGGCCACCTGTTGGAAACAGCAGAGCTGTTTCATCATTATAAGCACTTTGGGCCTTGAAGTGATAAGAAAGCTTTATTCAAGTACACTAAGATAAAAAGTGATTCAAATCCTTTTGGGATTGATACAGGTATACCACTACTCTGGCTAGATATGCTGGCAAAATAAAAAAGCATCAACTGTCAGTTTCCACATTTAAAAATTGCAGTGCGTGTCTCCACGCTCTCACCTGCTGTTTTCTCAAGAGCCTTCTTCGGAGTCTCTATGACGCTGCTTATTGCCTGCTGTCGTTGCACTGAAGCGCCGTGATCCACTCTGCGGTGCGTCACTGTACGTGCCCCTTTGTTTATTTCTCCAGCTCTGTTCACGTCATTTGCCTCAACGACCGGAATTCATTTCTGAGGAATTTTTTTTTTTGCCATTTTATTTTTCTTATATACTCTTGGCGTTTCTGCTGTCAGCAAGATTAGTGAAAGATCTCCGTCATGAAAAAAGGTACTCTGCTGTTTCTTTTATGTTTGAGCTGGGAAATTGGAGGCAAGTCCACAGTCTACTTTTCTTATCATAATGGATGTTGCTCAGGGACAAGGTTCGTGCTCCAGTGTCTCCTACATGTTGCCTCCACTCTTTCATCCCGGTGACAGGCACACCTATTACTGTCGTTATTCAACTAGCATGTTTTCTTAACTTATTACTGTGGTTAATCTACTAGCACACAGGAAACGAAATTTACAATGCGTCTTTCGTTGTTGGATGGTATTTGAAGTACTTTTTCTTTCACAGTTTTTATGTAACACTGCCATCTAGTGTCCAATTAGCGGCACATGTCTTGAAATGGTGATTCATTCTTTTCACACCTATGACTGTGGTTAATTTACAAGCGTCATTAACTTTCAAGCGTGTTTTTCTCACAATTTACACATTTTTGAAATGCTTAACATGACTATGGTTAATCTACAAGCATGATTTTGACTTACAGTATGTTCATTTTTGAAATGCATAAGTAATGTGTCGTTTAACATATGATGGGTTCTCTCACCCTTATGTCTACACTGCATTTATGCTTGTGTCACTCTTCACATGTGGGTTCTCTCACCCTCTTCGTCATAGTTACGTACATGAGTTCTCCCACTCATGTCTGCGCAAAGTTTTGGTTAAGGGTTCTCTCACCCTCATTTGCATCATTGATCCCTATTTTGGGATGGGTTTAGGTCGTAATCCTATTTCCCCTCATGGTTTTACCATTAGTTAACCCTCATGTCTGGGTTATAGGGTTTAAGTCTTTGTTTAGGACTTTATACCTTCTCTACCTGTGTTGGACACCTTGTTGTACGTTATTGCGTACATGTCGCACTGTGTGAATCTTTCTTTTGTGTCCGGTGTGTAAGACGCCCTGTGCATCACATTTTTCTCTTTGTCTTGTGTGAAAGCTCACTGTGCTTCACCTTTTCTTTGTGTCTGTTTGACACATTGTGTTGCACCTGTCCGTGCCGCGTGTGTGCTTGGGTCCTGTCCCTTGTTACACCTTCTTGATTATGGGTAACCCCATATTTTCTCAGTTCCTCTCATGAGGAGTGGAAATTTTGCCACATTGTGCTGCACCTGTTCGTGCTGCGGGTGTTTTGGGGTTTGTCCTTTCAACACTTTCATTCATGGGTAGCCCCATATTTTCTGTGTTCCTCACATGAGGAGTGGAATTGTTTTGCCACATTGTGCTGCACCTTCCCGTGCAGACTGTGTTTTCTTGGGTTTGTCCCTAGTTACACCTTCGCTTATGGGTTAGTCCCATATTTTCTTAGTTCCTCTCTTGAGGAGTGGCTTTTGTTTGCCACTGTCTACCTTCGTGAAAACGTTTTCTTCACGTTAGGTCTTGCTCACTTGTTGTTTGTGAGTTCGTCTCTCATATTTCAATTTTACTTTTCTTCAGTATTGAAGGAGGAGGATGGTGTCAGTGTTAGTATTTACTGTCTCCTTCTTCCTTCTTTCCTGGTTTTTGTCTGTTTACCCTCTCGTGGTGTGAAGTCCTTCTCATCCCTGGGTTCACGGATAAATATTACTACTATATACTTTGATTGTAGATAGTTTTCAAATATTACTACTGTATACTTTGATTGTGAGTAGTTTTCTTTTTCACTCTCTGATTTTCTTTTGTTTTCAATTTCGAGAGGGAGAGGATGTGTAGTGTTCTGAGTTTAGTGTTTATATTACTGCACTTCTCTGCATCTAGCTACTCAGCCAGTGTGAGTGTTCCAGGTTAGAATGTGAGTGTGATTGACATGGATGGAATGCTTGGGTGACTGGTATGAGGTTTGACAGTTGGAGTATGGGCTGAGTAGCTAAGAGGCTGCTCCTGGTGGGGCTGCTTGTTCCAGCATAATACTTCCTGCAACTATATCTATGGCTGAATAAATCTACTTTACAACTCATCTACACCTGCCTCGACTACATCTCTTCATGTATGTATGACTTAAATACTACAGCTGCCAAACATGTTTTCAAGAGCTAAATGTACCTACTGCCTTTTTGTGTGATCCAGAGGTCCCCAAATTAAATGATGCTAATGCCAATTCATCCTTCTGTGGTCTGTAAGTTAATGATCATTAATTTGGGTCATAGCAACGTCAGTAATTTAATAACTTTTACTAATAACAGATTTTATTTGTGAAGCACTATATTAAAATACATATGTATATGTGTGTGTGTATGTATATGTGTAGAATAAATATGCATGTATATATTCACTGAAAAAAACAAAGGTTAAAGTGACATTATGATAAAGTAAAAAGACAGTTAAATCAGACTGATTTAAATGAATAAACCACTAATTTTCACCAGTTTTAGTTATCTAAAGTAACTATAACTTGTGCCCCCACCATTCACAGTGTTGTTATGAACGATGCCATTTCTATTGTTGCAGTGATGTTATCAACGATGTCAGAGGAAATGTCATGAGAGTTGTAATATGAGAGGTAATTAGAAATGCATGGCAAGGACGTGACTTATAGTCACCTTAGGGCACGAGTCATATTTACTTGAGAAAACTATAACTGGTCTCGCCTTTACTGAGGCCCTGCATCAAACCCCCTGTGACCACACTATCCCCTGCAGCGCACGACTTTCGACCATGCACAGTGTGCAATTGGGCACAGTGTATGGTTGCTGGTGCCCAACCTCTGCTGACCACTACCTTGGATGTATATGCTGTGTGGTTGGGGGCATACTGACTATGTGATGGTACAATATAAAGGGTGTTAATTTAGGTAAGACAGACATTGTCAACGGATGTATGACGTTACAATGCATACTTTTACAACGCCTACATTTACATCGCAAGTTTTACAACGCATACCTTTACAACGCATAGTGCTTTTAGGCGCTGGATAGTGAATAGTTTAATTTACTATTCCAACTCCAGTCCCCGTGGATAGTAGGGAAGGTGTTGGATAGTACATTAAACCTATTCCCTATTCTAGAGCGCCCCCCAGCGCAATGCGTTGTAATATTTTGCGTTGTAAAAGTTGCGTTGTAAAGGCACTGCGTGGTAAAAGTTGCGTTGTAAAGGATGTATACCATTGTCAACGGGCCACAACACCAAAATATAAAAAGTGGGCCTATTGGCTTTATCAAGTGGTCAGCATGTCAACAAGCCTAGTATCTTCATCAAAAAATCACCAATATCTATAAGCAAATGTATATTTCATTAATTCACACAATGCAATGTTTAATAAATGTTACTGTTTTGAAAAGAAAATAGTAAAGTTGAATTTTAAAAATATGTGTGTCTTTGGGTATTTCTTTCAAACATTTCAGCATATAAAACTTAGCCATGAAAACAGCAACAAGAGGCCCTGCACTCTAGTTCAATATCCTAAAGCTCCAGCTATAAATGCTTAAAAGAATATGTTAAGCTCTCCTGGGTCATGGGTTTAATGACCTGGGTGGTATACTGTTTAAAAAAAAATGTTACTGGGAGGCTGCTGTACTCCATGTAGCCCTCTACAACATAAAAAAATGTTTGGTGGTACCCCTCCCACTACTCGGAGCACCATCAAGATAAAAATATAACTAAAAAGCCCTTGAAAACCATTAAGGAGCTGTGAATAATAAACAAGTGGTTCCTGCAGCTCATTTATTATTTACTTTTTGTAATAACATTTTTGCGGGTCCAGTGCTCACCTGGGGCTTTCACATCTATCTTTAAAAACTTGGGTGCAGAAGGGGGGCACCAAGGCCCCTCTGGAACCTGCCGGCTACCCAGCCACCTCAGTGGCAGGAGCCAGACTTCTATTTTTTTAAGTGAAATGGGTGCTCCTTTGTCAGCAAATTTGACATATTTCTGCAAACACGTTGTCACTTTCCTAAGCATAGAAGGAAAAACAGTTCTCTGTCCATGTATTTATATCTTTAAAAGCATAAATTTTCACTTTTACTAATAGAAATTTAATGACAGCTGATACTTTGCACTCATGGCTGAGACTTTGCACATAAGAGGATAGGCCTTTCCTATCTTTTTAAGAGCTGAGTTCCCCGCCAGACTGCAGAGTCTCCGCAGTTGTAAAATTACTGTTAGTAAAATTAAACGTATAGTTTGCGAATATAAAAAAATAAGTAAACTTGCACAAAGGTGTAAATTTACCTTTGTGAATCAGGCTCATAGTTTCTCATCATGGTTCAGCCCCATGCATTGTTTCTCCAATGAAGCAATATACCCTGATTCTGGTCCTATTACAGCTGTTCCATTACCAACTCTCGCATTCTTCTGAACAGTACTTGTTCTGTAACAGATGAGTTCTTTGCAATTGGATATGTGAAGTCCATGGGGCAGATTTACAAGCCCCTTGCAACACTTTTGCGCTGCAGTTGAGTCACTTTTGTGACACAGTGGCGGTGTAAAAAATGCGGCCAATTTACAACGTGATGCATCTAGGGAGATGCGTCATTGTGTAAAGCCTTGCGTCACATTATACCTGCATCAGGTATAATGAATGCAGGGTTGGTGTTCCCATGCAGGAAAGCCTAGAAGAAGTGACGCAGTGAAATCTACAAGATTTTACTGCACCATTTCTAGGACGCCACTGTGTCACAACCTTACGCTTGTTTGAAGCAGGCGTAAGAAGTGACGCAGTAGAATAAGTATAGGCCTCAACATACATTTCTGAAGTTGCGTTGTGCTTGCAACACGACTCAAGCAACGCGTGACTTTTAGGCCAACAGATGCATCAGAATTTATGAGACATCTGCCAATCCTTGCGCTATGGTGTGCTGTATTGTAAATATGGCGCATCCATGGTGGCGCAAGGGTATCTCAGGCTGGCGCAGGAAAACTGAAGCATCTCTACATATTCTTCTTATACAGGTGCATTCTGTTACATATATTGTGTTATCTGTTTTGCAAGTGAAATGTTTGTTAATATCGCTTTTGAGTTTTCCGTTGGGTAAAGTAAATTACTTCTTGGTCATGCTACTTCATCACGCTTTGCATTTTGTGCACTGGAAAAAAAAATCCTTTCATGTTATTAAACAAATCGTTAGATGCATATTCATCAGGTGGCTATGTACCAATGCCTATGTACCAAAGTATTCTTTACTGCTCTTTCTCATTCAACTGTGATACTAAGTTTAGTAATAATCACATTCTTCAGGAGATCTTTGTTATATCCTATGGTTGTCACCCTGCTATGCATGCAATATCATTTTATGTAATGCATTCTGATTCCATGTGGAATCCTATGACTGAGTCTCTGGTTCTGAAAGGTCAGTTGTACTGAGCCTTGACGATGACCAGGCCGCTCCATGTTGCTGTGCTGCAAGAATAAAATGTTATCAAAAATACACTGTATCTGTGTACTTCCTACAATTGGCGGCGAGCTGAAGAGCACCACTCTCAACAAGGAGCAGCAGCACAGAGGCACCGTGTTCCTGAACCCTAAGTTTGAATTTGAAGTAACCTGCGAAAGTATTGAGGAAATATGGAAGAAAATTGTGTTGATCTGTGAGGAAAATTCTGGGCATCCTGAGCATAGCAAAAACAAAACCAACGTGGTAATATTTATACAATATAAATTTTTTTAAAGTCAACAGTAAGAAGAATATTCTTCGCGTGCAGTGTAAGAGCGAGCGCATAATTCAAAAGTAATTACCTGCACCTGTGCGCGCAGCTCTCCACAGCAACGCCTGCATTTCACGAACGTGTACACGCTACGTGACTCAACGTGTGACATCACAACATGTAACACACAACTTAGAGGCTATTTTGAAAGAGTCCATAGTAACGCGCACAGCAATGCGCATACGAGGAACTTTTTTCACAGAAAAAAAAGGAGAAGGAAGTTAAACAGTGTGTTCGCTTATAAGAAAAGGAAAAACATGCTGCCACTGCACTCATGACTGAAATAAGGAATTATTTAGTTTTGTTGTTTCTGTGACATGGATTTTCGGAAAAAATGTTTATGCATACATTTTGTTGTTAAAATACCACTTTCACGAAAAGGATTAATAAAAAAATTATTTGGTTCTACATCATTAGAAACAGAAGCTTAATAGCTTGTTGAATTTTAAGTAGAATGCAATTTGATCCACCAGCGAAATTCCTGCAAACAAAAGGACAGCCGCCCATAGCTGGTCAAGATGGAAAGAGGAGATTGTTAATTATATGAAGGCAATTGATGGGGAACGAATGGGCGCAGAGCGGAAGAAAAGTTTAGGGTCAGCAGGACAAGTAATTTTCAGAGTGCTACCCCAAATTCCCAGTCTTGACGGCGGAGAAGCAATCAATGTTTATAATGAAGCCTTATTAAGATTGGAGAAAAGATGTAAAGCCACCACCAATATAGCTTTAAATAGATTCAAGTTTTATCCAAGAACACAAAGGGAAAATAAATCATTTGATGATTTCTTAACATCTCTACGTACATTAAGCTTGCAGTGTAATTTTGGAACCATGTGTGATGAAATGATAAGGGACCAAATTATCGTCCATGTACAAAATAAAAATACGCAATAACAGTTGTGGGTGATGGGTGATCCAAAGCTATCGGAGGCCATTTACACAGCTAAGGTGCATGAACAGACTGAGAAATGGATGCACGCCATATAAGGATGTGAGCAAATTAGACAGAAGAGAAGAAGTTTGTGCAGTTAAACGTCAAGAGAAACAAAAGAATGATACGACGAACGCCAGTTATAGTGCATCTCGTAATTTTAACTACAGTAATTATAAGATGTTTGATAGAAGTGACAGAAGTATGGTTTGTTACAGGTGTGGCAGTAAGACACACATGGCCTCATATGGAGGATGTCCAGCTAAAAGCAGGGAATGTAGAAGTTGTGGGAGGATGGGTCATTTTGCAAATATGTTTAGAGATCAAAAGAAATGTGTTCCTCAAACACATGGGAAAGTTTCATGTACTTTAGAAAGTGATGAAGGAAACTAGAAGTATGAGTGTGCTCCCACTTTTGAGAATAAGGGTTTTGTAGTTTCTCTGGTTGAAAAGATTGCTAATATTAACGATGCAGAAGATGTACCTATCAGGAGTCCTCCCATGTCCATTGTATTGGTTTCTGGTGTAGAGTTAAGTCTCATGGCTGATTCTAGGTCTCAATGGACTATCATTTCTAAAACCTACTTTATGGAAGCTCTCAGCTCTGTGTTTAATATCAAAAAGATGTTTCCACCTGATATCACAGGAGAAAGTTACGATGGAAAAAAAATGGATATTTTTGGCAATTTTAACACTGAATTACGTTTTAAAAACAGGATAGTACAGGTAAAATTGTATATTGCAGTTAATGGGGTAAACGTACGTGCTTAGAGAGATCAATATAAACTAGGCATGATTTTAAATTCAAGTTCAAAAGAACCAGTCATGTTGGTTGAAGATTTTTGATTTAAAATATATTTCTATTACAGGCTGTGAAGACAAAGAAGATTTTGTGAAAAGCAATTTTAAGGAAGTATTTTCCGATGCAATAGGAAAACTAAAGGAATACTCACATCATATAAAACTAAGGAGCAATGTAACTCTGGTTATACAAACACTTAGAAATGTACCAATTAATGTTAGAGAGGAATCGAAGGACATGCTGGAGGAACTAACTTCAGAAGGCATCATTAAGCCAATCAATTCCTCTGAATGGGTTTCACCCATTGTTTTGGTTCGCAAACCGAACCAAAAGTTGAGGGTATGTGTTGATTTGAGAGCACTTTTTTAAAAACATTTTATGGGTTTCTCAGTAATACAACTTCTTCCATTATTGACATATACTGTTAGAATCACCATCCTCATGTCACATATTAAAGCTATACATTTACAATCTGTCCAATGGGGTATCCCTGGTATTATTTAACAGTTTACACATACAGGTCTCCATTAATTGTAGTATCCATCCAAGTACCGTTTCTACAGTGCACATAACTCAGTATTGGCGTGTTAACAAAATCTAACTCTTCCCGCATCCCTCCCAGTCATAACTTAAACTAACTATTCTTCCCACCCCCTCTCTTCCCACAGACTCAGTTTCGTATGTATGTATTCACATTGACAGTCAGCGTATCAGCACTGTAACAACTAAAACATTTGTGGCATTTATCTAGCAAACAACGCCCAACATAACACATATACTTGCAGAGACATCAGTTTGCCAATTCTTACTTCTCGACTACGTCTTTTAACTTCTGTTATTTCCCCAACTATTATGTCTGTACTTCTGTTGCTAAAATTTCTCCAACATTGTGTTCCAGTCTAGGGAGATAGTTTTTTTTCGCAGCCCCCTACTCTCTTCCCTCTGTATCGCAGCACTTTCCGCTTTACCCCATCTGACTACTTCATTGTACCAGTCATGCACAGACGGTGCATTTGCCACTTTCCACCAAATAGTTATTGTGCGCTTGGCAAGAATCAATGCCAAGTTGGCAAATCTATGTGTAGGGCTCCCCTGTTTGGATCTAGCTGGTATTCCTAGTATGTAGTGTTCGAACGATTGTCCGACCCTCCCTGGAGCTACCTCATTTCATATTGTTTGCACCGTACCCCAGTAATGTAGCAAACGTGGACAGTCCCAAAACATATGTACTAAGTTTTCATTGGCGTGTTTACATCGGGGGCATTTGTCTGCTACATCTGGAAACATCTTGCTTAACCTGTGGGGGGTCAGATAAGCATGATGCGCAATCATAAGTTGAATAAATTTAAACTTTGGGTTTCTCTATACTTTCCTCGGGTATTCCAGCAATTGTCTCCATTCTTCATCCATAAAACTCACGGCCTATGTTATTGTTATTGTTATTTTTGATTTATAACGCGCCCACTCACCTACAGGTCTCTAGGCGCTCGGAAATCGATGGTAAGAACAATAACTTAGCAAAGACAGAAAAGCAGCCATTAGTCTATATTGCGCCCATGGATCTTCTAAACAGCAATGTTTTTAACACCCGTCTAAAGCGTAGGAGATTCTCTTCCCTGCGCAGCGGCTCAGGTAGTGCGTTCCACAGCTGCGGAATTAGCACAGAGAAGGCTCTCCCTCCCTTAGTCACCAGTTTGTACCGGGAACAGACCAGTAACTGAGAGTCTGAAGATCTTAGAGATCTCAATGGGCTGTACACCGCCAGGCGATCCTTGATATAAGCAGGTGCCAAACCATAGATAGCCTTATGAGCTATACACAGATTCTTAAATTCTGCTCTCTCTTTAATAGGGAGCCAGTGCAAGCTCTGTAGCAGGGGAGATGCCTTCGCTCGTCTTAGTAGTCTAAAAATAAGACGTGCCGCATCGTTCATAACAACCTGTAGCCTATGTATCAGAGTTTTAGGCAGGCCAAGATAGAGGGCATTTCCGTAATCTATCCTCGAGATCACGGTGGCTGCAACAATTGAACGCATCATAGACTGAGAAAGAACGGGGGCTAGCTTACGTAGCTGCCGGATGATGTTGGTGCAGCTTCCCACCACCGAGGAGATCTGACTGACCATTGATAAATCACAGTCCAGTTTGATCCCCAAACTCTTTACATTCAGGCTAGGTTTTGGAGCCGGGCCTAACTCCGCGGGCCAATAGAGGTCTCCCCAGGGGGAGTTGGCAGATGGAATCACCAATACCTCGGTCTTGTCTGGGTTGATTTTCAAAAGATTTCCCGTCATCCATTGGACCGTGTACCTCAAGATGTTCTGGGTTTGGAGTTGTGCAGCACTTGTGTTATCGACACTCAGCAACAGCTGAGTGTCGTCCGCATAATTAAATACTGTGCAGCCCATGCTCGCCAAAGAAGCAATCAGAGGTTGCAGGTAGAGGTTGAATAGAAGTGGGGACAGGGCCGAGCCCTGAGGCACCCCACATTCTAACGTCCCCACCTCGGAGATTTCATCCCCAAGTTGTATCCTTTGGGTTCTACCTGACAGGAAAGATTGCAACCATCTGAAGGCCCGACCTTTGATACCAAAGTCCCTCAGCCTCTCCAGAAGCAACGCATGGCTGACGGTATCGAACGCCGCTGAAAGATCTAACAAAATCAGGGCGCTCGGTTTCTTACCGTCAGCCATACCTCTCAATTCATCCAGCACCGAGAGCATCACCAACTCGGTGCTGTGATGGGCTCGAAACCCTGCCTGACGTTCATGAAGTAGGTGGTGAGACTCCAGGTACATAGACAGGGATCTTAATACATGTTGTTCCAGTATTTTAGAGAGGAATGGCAGCTGAGAGATAGGCCTATAGTTCTTTAGTACAGCAGGGTCTACGCCTGATTTCTTTAGCAGGGGTCTTACACGTGCTTCCTTAAGCTCGGCTGGTATATGCCCTGTCTCCAAGGATCTATTAAGGAGGAAGATGATGCGTTCCTCCAGCAGAGGGCGGGCTAGCTGAAAGACTCTTGGTGGACACGGATCTGCTGGAGATCCGGATTTGATTCTACCCATCAACTGTTCCAGGCTCAGTGTGTCAATCTCTGGAAACAGTGTGATGGTGCAGTCAGCCTGTTTATGAGGGGCTGTAGGCAAGGCCATCCCATTTGCCGTGCCACTTTTTATCTCTTGGATAATAGTTCTCACTTTGTCCAAGAAATATCCCTGAAAGGCGTTGCAATTTAACGGAGACTGGGAGTTATCAGGTTTTTTACTCAACTCCGACAAGATCTTGAAGGTCTCCTTCTGGACGTTGGCTGCCTTGCTTAGGCGAGCCTCATAATATTCAGCTTTCGCTAGAGCGATAGACTTTTTGTATAAATTAAGAGAGGTTCGATAGAGGTTTCTGGCCGAGGCCTGTTTAGTTTTCCTCCATCCTCTTTCTATCGCTCTAAGCTTCCTTTTATGGTCCCTCAGTGCTGGCGTAAACCATGGGGCCCCTTTACCAGGTCCTTTTATTAGCTTTGCTCTCCTAGGTGCTATCTGATCAATAGCTAGGGTTAGGCTCTGCGTTAAGTCCGCATAGTCCCGGTCCAAGCTATAGTCAGGACTCAAAGAGCGATCCCTTGGCAAGAGTACCTTGGTCAGGGTTAGCAAATCAACCTCTGCCCAATTCCGGATACTCCTCACTTCCAGTGGTAGATTGTTTCTAGGGCCATTAATACGTACCTCGCAAGATATTAGATAATGATCCGACCATATACATGGAGCAACGTCTTTAAGGGCCACATTAGGATCAGTGGTCCACACAAGGTCAAGCACATGGCCTTTATTATGTGTGGGTGTCTCCACAAGTTGTTTAAAACTTAGGGCTGACATCAAGGTGTCCAATTGGCGCATGGGCAGGTCCCAATGGGACTCATCCCAATGTAGGTTAAAATCTCTTGTTACTACAATTTTGGTATAGCGAGTACATAAGTCCGACATAATGGGACCGAATAAGTCATGGAACAGTGGCGTTGCATTGGGTGGGCGGTACACCGCTAGCACCACCCAGCATGAATTATTCACAGTGACTTTCACCCCAAGCAAATCAGCTGAATCAACTGTCTCTGACAGCAGACTTTCCACTGACAAAACCTTTTTAAAAAGAGCCGCTACCCCACCCCCGTGCATTTCCTGGGCGGTTATGCCATATAGCATCATAGCCGCTTGGGAGGGCGGCGATGATGTCCGGCATCGAGTTATCGCCCAACCAAGTCTCTGATAGAGTCAGTATGTCTATCTCATTATCCTGCAACAAGTTGTAAATTTCAACATGGTGACAGTGGAGCGAACGGGTATTTAAGCTGGCTATTCTCAGTGAAGAGTGCTGCCCTAAGGGGATCACATTAAGGGGGGCAGAAATCGCGTACTTTCTAAGTTTCAGTAAGGTTGCACAATCCACGCGTGCCTCACCTATATCCAGATTGCGCAGCTCTTCCGTGTTCCATTTATCTTGGAGTGTCTGTAGTGCCACTGCAGCGCAAGTCCGAATCCCGAGGTATAGCCACCGAGTTAGGTGACTACCATTACCCATCAGGTATTGCATATGCACTAACACATGAGTCGGGGGTTCCGCCCCCCCGATGCCCATGTATTCTTGATATACCTTACTATATGAGCATGAAGAAGAAATAATGAGTTTGGTATTCCCTGTTCCCTTACCAATGTCTCATGGTTCATTGGTGTATGGTCTGTGAATAGCATTCTCACCATGTTCATGCCTTCTTCTACCCAGATGGATATACTCTGGCACGTCACTGTCTCTAATGGCAGAGGGAGTCCAAGCAGCAAAATATTAGGGGTGTAAGGGGTCTGCTTTTTGATATGTTTCAGTGCTTTTTTCCAGTACATCACTGCAACTCACAGTAGTGGAGGCGCATTTAATGGAAGCCTGCTATTTGGTAATAGAAGCGTGTGTAGCATTCCCTTATCCCAGTCCCGCTGAGACATAGTGATCTCCTGCAAGTTGCGGCCCACGATCCAGTATGCCAGCCACTGTAGTTGATCTGCATAACAGTAAGCTCTGAAATCTGGAACTCCTATGCCCCCATGCTTTGTATCTAATTGTAGTTTGGATAAACCTATCCACCGGCACCCTGCTCCCCATATTTATTCCACCTGCATAGTGTCTAGGAGTTTAAAAACATGTACTGGAATCATAAGCGGCAGGTTCGTAAAAAAGTAAAGCAGTCTGGGAAGCATTACCATTTTGGTGATAGCAATCCTATCCGCCACAGACAGCGGAAGCTACGTCCAGAATTTTATTTGCGCTTTTAACTTTGTGATCGCCCGGGTCAGATTACCGTCTAGTAGGTCTCTCTCTTCTCTGTATACCTGAATGCCGAGATATCTAAAAGTAGATCCCGCTGTTCAGAACTGCCAACCGCCAAATTACAGTGGATCGGACTGTATAGCATCAGTAAAAAGGAACGCGTATGACTTAGTTTCCTTTATAGAGAGCCCTGATATTATTTGAAAGGTGGTAAATACTGCGAGTATGGGTTCATGATCGCTTCGGAGATGTTCAAAGTATAAGATTAAATCATCCGCGTATGCAGATATATTATGTTTGTAATTTCCCAGCCGTACGCCATGTTGGTCAGCCAGATTGCGAATTTTAATAATCAGTGGTTCAAGGGCCAAGATAAATATTAAAGGTGATAGCGGGCATCCCTGTCGGGTTCACCATGCTACTGTGTACTGTTGTGATATATGTGCCCCTGTCCACGTGCGTGCTGAAGGATTTGTGTACAAGAGAGCCACCCTCTTCACATACTCTTCTGGGATACCAACCTGCAGGAGAGTATGGAGCGTATAGCTCCAATATAGGGAATCATAAGCTTGGCCCAGGACCAATGATATAAATCCCTGCGTACTAGTATCCGCATTTGATTGTGTCATAATCTGGTGCAATCTTCGTATATTAAGTGCCATGCCCCTGCCTGGCACATACCCCCACTGGTCTATGTGTATTAGTTGTGGTATAAACTGTTGGATTCTATTTGCTTGCGCGAGTCCCAAATTTCTGTCAGTATCAAGTCGAGTTTGTCGTGTTGATCTTCTGTGCCCGTAGGTGGTATCACGTCTTAATCAGACTCTTGGGTTGAATTGTCTTGTACTGTGGAGCAGCCGCGGCCGGTAGTGGGAGTACCGGCCGGGCGGTGACATGGGGAGGGGGAGGGGCAGGGTGGGGGTTAGTAATGTATGGATTACGGAGTTTAACAGGTAAGTAAACATATAAATAAATAAAACGAATTTCGTTGCGCGCTCTGCATCGCATTTGGTGATGCAGTGCAAGGAACGAAATTTGTTTGATTTATTTTTATGTTTACTTACCTGTAAAAGTCCGTAATCCATACATTACTACCCCCCACCCTGTCCCTCCCCCTCCCCACGTCACCGCCCGGCCGGTACTCCCACTACCGGCCGCGGCTGCTGTGGAGTCCTCCACTATGGGTGGGTCCGGTTGTTTAGTCTTAGTGCACCCCATTTTCGGTTGTGAGCGCGCGAGCTCTGCGACCATCAACTATCTCCACTTCAGTTGCGACTTCTATTCACCGCTCAGTTCTGTCCTCCGTGCGCCAGTGCGGTGTACTTCCTTGTTATGAGCTCAGTGCACCGCTATGCCGCGGCCTAGCAGAGGATTCATTGATATGTTTTGGGCCCTCTGTCTCTTCCTTCTAATCTTCCCACCACCATGAGGCCCCGCTACACATTATTTGGCTTTCTCACGTCTCCATCTGTCAAAGGCAGCGCTGCAAGTTCCTCACTTGCATGTACTGTAGTAGTATATATGTCCACTTAGTTGGCAGTGACCACCCAAGAATCTCGCCTCATCTACCACTTTTGATTTGAGAGCACTTAATGCAGGAATTGTTGTAGATTGTCACCCCCTTCCCAACATAAATGAGGTGGTATCCATGTTAGAGGGTGCTAAATAAGCATGGTCGGATTTTGCGGATCCACGATTCACGAATTTGCGGATTCACGGATCGTGGATCCGCAAAATCCGCGGATTATGCGGATCGGCGGATTTGGGGGCGGGGCTTCCTCGAGTGTGTGGGCGGGGCCAAACGGACGGGGCTTCCATGCGAGCGCACATGCCGCTTGTGTGTATAAAAGGGGTTTGCGCTCGTGAAAGTCAAAGATGCCGCTTGTGTGTATAAAAGGTCAGAGACCGATCAGAGCAGCAGATTAAGAGACAGAAGCCCCTGGTCACAGGAACAGCACGGGGATTCCGCTCGTCAAAGTCAAAGATGCAAATGCCTCTGGCCAGCATCACAGCGGATTTTCGATGGTATATTTGGGAAGAAGGCACATCTGCCCAGCCTCCCAACGCTCACGATTTTTTTTGGGCTGATGAATGAGTCACTGCATTTGCGCTTCAACTAGTTCCAGCGACCAAGTGTGTGTTACTATGCAATCGCGCCGAAGTGCGCAGGGGTCCCTTGAGTGAAATGTCCATCATAGTGGGTAAATGGCGGGAAGACGGTGCACACCTCGAGTGTGTGGGCGGGGCCAAACGGACGGGGCTTCCATGCGAGCGCACATGCCTCTTGTGTGTATAAAAGGGGTTTGCGCTCGTGAAAGTCAAAGATGCAAATGAGTCACTGAATTTAAGCTTCAACTAGGGCACATGCTTTATTGATATCTGCAAGTGTTTCCTGTTGAGGTTTATTTTTTGTGCCAGGACCGTCGTGCCCGAATAAACCCTGCCCTTCATATTTATTCAAGATGAAGACACCACCGGTTAAATAATTTACGATGGCGCCGGCAAGCTGCCAGCGCCATCCTGCAAAAGTTACTTAATTAGCTTCAACAGGAAGCTCCAACTGATAAAATAAAGCAGGCGCTCGAGCCCCTGCTTTATCTTATCTGTTAGAGCTTCCTGTCGAAGCTAATTAAGTAACCATTTGAGGATGGCGCTGGTAGCTTGCCGGCGCCATCGTAAATTATGTTAGGCTTGAACTTTTGACCGCAAAATCCGCTCCGATCGCGGATTGCGGATTCTCGGTAAATTCGCGAGAGTTCGCGGATCGCGGATTTACCGAAAATCCGCAAAATCCGCGATCGGAGCGGATTTTGCGCTCATGCTTAGTGCTAAAGTGTTTCAACACTTGATTTCAGGTCAGCATACCACCACATTCCTCTCACCGATGAATCCAAATCATTAACTGCCTTTATTACTCCGCAAGGTTTATTTCAATATACAAAGATGTCATTTGGATTAGCCTTGGCGGCGTCAGTGTTTCAGAGAGTGATGTTTAACATCTTTAGGGATTTTGACAGTTTCATAAGGTGCTTTCAGGATGATATATTAATATTTTCTCAAAATAAAGATGATCATGTAAAACACTTATTTGAGGTTTGTGAAAGATTAAAGAAAAAAGGCCTGACCCTTAAGACACATAAATGTAAGATGTTTAAGAAAACCGTGTAGTACTTAGGACACACTCTTACAGGTGATGGGGTAGTACCAAAAAAGTCAAACTTGGATGGTATTATGAATGCCACAGCTCCAACTAACAAGGAGCAGCTTTTGTCCTTTGCGGGTATGTGTGAATATTACAGTAAATCTGTGACAAATTTTACAACCAAAATGGAACATTTAAGAAAGCCTTTACGACACTAGTCCATGTTTTTTGAGGTAGAAGAGCAACAACAAGCCTTTACCATCATCAAACAAGACATTTTAAATGCTCCAACATTAAGACCATTCTGTATGAACAAGGAATGTATAATAACTGTTGATGCTAGTCTTTATGGTATTGGTGGTGTTCTGTCACAAAAATGCGGAAATAAAGAATGGAATGTTTGTTTTGCCTCACGAACGCTGAGTGAGACAGAGAGATGTTATACTGTCATCGAGAAAGAGTTGTTGGCGTGTGTGTGGGCAATAGAGCACTATCGTAATTATGTCTGGGGAAGTAAGTTTACGTTAAGGACGGATCACAAACCGTTAGTCAATATTTTGTCACCAGGTGGTGTTTGGAATTCTACTGCCTGCATTGCCAGGTTGACTTCGAGGTTACATACTGTTTTTTAGTCAAGTTTGTGCCAGGAAGAAATAATGTGACTGCTGATTTCTTGTCACGTCACCCTTATAAGACTTCACCTAATGAACTTGTAGATTAGTGTGAAATTGTTTCCACCATTCAAGATATAGTTGTAGGTGATTTTGAAGACATTTCAGAGGAGAATTGGAGGTCAAGTGAGATGGAAGTTTCTTTCTGGCAAACAGTCAAGAAATATATTTTAGACGGTTGGCCTAGAAAGAAAGACATTAGTGAGGAACTGTCACCTTGTGGGTGCACAAGAAGAAACTGAGCCCAAAAGGTAGTGAGGGTCTATGGGTTTTTATTTTAGACACAGAGTCAGCGTCTCACACAAGGCACAGCTAAACAACAATGGCTGGGCGGCAGGTCCATGAAATGAAGGAACGTCTTCCCAGCGCGTCTCCGTCGTCTGCTTCTTTACCGCTCTCGCCAGCCCCAAAACAAAAGAAAGACAGGTGGCTGTTAGCTCACAGCTTCTAGTCAACAGTATAGCGTCAGGGAGGGGAGTGAGGGCAACACGCGTGAGGGGAAAACAGGCGACCGTCACCAATAAAGCAATCCAACCGCAAAGAGTGTACGTGTGGTCTCAGGAGTCCCCGTGCCCCTGCCTTCCACCCTCCTCCCGCTGCTGCCCCTTCCCGACCCGTTTAAATGGAAACAGGGTACGCAAACGTTCACGTACCTGGTGTAGCCACGCGTCTTCCTGCGCGTGGCTGGGCGGTGCGTGGGAACGGTGGCCTCCTGGCTTCTCCGGTGTCCTCGTGCAGTCTTCGTCCGCCTGGTCAGAAAGCCGACTGCTTGTACTCGCGCTGCCTTCCTCCTCCGCCGCTCCTCGCTCTCGACCTCCTTCCGTCGTCCGGGTCTCTTGGTGGGTGATTCCTCTACGGGGCTTCGGTGCCGGCGAGCTCCGCACCATCCACACTCCGGCGTCTTCCGGCTCTCCCCTTTCAGGACCTGATCCGCTCTCTGATTGGCGGGACGGCCTCCACGTCATCGGAGGAGGGAATTCCTCCTCGCAGGGCTCCCAGTTGTTAAAGGGCCCGCGTCCTTCCTGTAACCGAGATGCAGAGTCCGTTACGGGGCAGGACTGGACCCCGTGACACATCCTCCCCCCAGACTTTTCCCGTTCGGGGGAAAGGGGATAGCGGGATAGAAAGTCCGCATTGGTGTGTGTTGTAATCTTCCTCTCCTTCTCTCCCTCCCCGTTCCCCCCTCTCCTCCCTGACCTCTTGGTATGAACCGCGCTCCATCCTGGAGTGTGGGTTAGAATGTTCGGATTGAAGCTGTTGCCGCCAAGCTGGAAGCACCTGTTGTATTCATGACAATAAACCTAACGTTTGAATTTATCAATTGGTAGTGACTTATTACTACATTTATGGCGACGAGGGCGGGATGCTGAGCCAGGGTCAGTGTGGTGTTTTCCCCCTGGAAATATTTGATGCTTGAGCGGAGCAAAGCAACAAGGAAGTCTCACCCAATTTATGAAAAAAAAATAATAATAATTCGGTCTACCTCGAGGCCGGTTGAGAGTGGAGACTAGGAGTAAACCGTCGACGTTGAGGTGAAGTGTATGACTCAAGGCAGCGGTGCTCTGATCCAGGCTGCGAAGAGACGTTCATCGGCACCAGGCTCAGTCCCCTCCGTGGTTTGTGAGGACTGTTATGCTGTGGGCGAGAAGCAGGGAACTCTCGTGAGGAGAAGACGGAGCAGGTCTTGTTCCGATCTCGCGCAGAGTCGCCGACGGGAAGTTCCGGCCCTGAAAAGGGGCAGTAGAAGGAGGACTTCGTCTGCCTAACCCTTCATGTGTGAAGTCAGGAGGGAATAAAGAAAAAGGAAAGTACTACATGTGGCCGGAGCGAGCCGCACATTTCAGCGAGCTGAGCACGTGAAGTGCGTGAGAAAGGGAGCGGCGGTACGAAGTCACTCTCCGGAATACGTTTAAGAAACAGTTCAGAGGTGAGCGCAAATTAAGCGAGGCAATAGTGAGTGACAGCGTTGGGGAGCTACTAACCCCTCTACTTCCAGTAATAAGGGAGGTGTGTAACCAATGCCTCAGAGCATTCTTAAAGTATTTGCTCAGGAATTTGGAGGAAGTTTAGCCGTGGGGGACCAAGCTGCATTTCACAATTAATTCAAGCCATCGGAAAGCTGGGAGGAGCATGTAATGAGAAAATACTTAGTTGAATGCTTATGAAACTGTGTAAAACAGTACCAGAGACAGCAAGGGTCGCATAGTTGTGGTGAGTTCAATTTATATACTTGTCAAAGAAGAAAGAAATGAAGATAAATGCAGGAGGCAAATGAGGCGAAGAGAGAGAGAAAGTGTCTACTCATTAATTGGGAGAGTTGAGAACTAAACGTCTTTAGAGGAATATTGGAACGCAGGATCCATGTAATAATTCTCGTTGTAAAGTCATACGGAAATCTGACAGGGAAAATAGAAATTGATTTCGGGTGTCGTGTCGGGCACCTCGCTTCTGACCTGCCTTTAAGTGTTGGAAGAGATTTGAGATTCGACCATAAGGAGTGGTGTTTCTGACCAGATCTGGTGTCTACTGGGCACAGGAGGCGCGAGGTGAAGAGCGCGAAAGTGAGGACGACTGCGGGGAGGCGATCGTTCGTGTGTCTGACTGGGCACAGGTGGAGCAGAAGTGAAGAGCGCGAAGGTGAGGACGACGGTTAGGTGGTGGTCGTTCGAGTGTCTGACCGGGCACAGGTGGCGCACAGGTGAAGAGCGCGAAGGTGAGGACGACGGTGGGGAGGCTAATGTTCGAGTGTATGACTGGCACTGGTGGCGCATAGGAGAAGAGCGCGAAGGCGTGGATTATGGGGGGAAAGCAAGCGCCTTAAGGACAGACAGCTGAGTTGGTGCGACACCAGAGTGCAGGCTGCGCACCGCTTGTCTTCCGCACTCAGCTAATGAACTGGGAGTTTGCAGCGGTTGAGAGTGAGATCACTCACACAATTTGCGAGTATTTCAGCGCGAGGCAGTGTGAAATTTCAGTAAAGTCTCTACACATTTAACCAGCCCCGGTTGATACGCACTCAAGTAATTTGTTCATCGAAGGGGCACGTCATAGCATCTTTCACCCTCTTGTACTTAATTGCCAACAACTAGATCGCCCCTCACCTAGTAATCCATACCGGGACTGCTTTTGTTCATGTCATCCTATGAAGGGATATTCTTAGCAGTTTCCTAGAAGCCTAGTAGGAGTTGTAGTGTCCGGCACACGCCATTGTTTACCATCCTCAATTTCTCAAGTAAGTAAAGGGGGTGACCTAGCAGCAGTGCTCCGCAGCACCAATTTTTCACACGGCATAACTGTATCCCAGGCTAGTGACATCTTCAAGAGTAGGGTTGGTGAATTGCTGAAGATTTAACATGGAGGGGAGCCGTATATATAATCTCCCTCCACCGGTGCCGTTCATGGAGGAGGTTGATAATAATATTGCAGAGTGGGGGGAATGGAAAGTATATCTTGAAAACTATCTGTCCCTGTTGGAGAAAGAGGTAGCATCTCTTTCACCGGAGATAAAGGCGGAAATCCTACTTCGCAGTTTAGGTGCGGGAGGAAGGAAAATTTATCACAACATGGAGAAGGAATTCATGAAAGGAACTGATAGAAACATCTACGAAAATATTTTGTACGTGTGGGATGAGTATTATACACAAGCTACAAGCGGAAAGGTGCAAAGGGATGTAGGGTTCAAGAATGAAATGATTGGCAAAGAGGATGTAAAGACCAGAAGGATACCTCAGAGATGTACCGTTATCATAGGTGAAATTGAGACAGAAATGATTGTGGACTCTGGTTCAAGATATAGTCTAGTGAGTAAGAGCGATTGGGACAGAAAATTTGCAAAGAAACACGGTGATGAATTGAAAGAGGCTAACACAGCTCTGAAGACGTATACGGGGAAGGGTATACAGGTTATTGGCTACATAGTCATGGACATAGTTTACAAAGAAAACATTACGGAGAGTACTATACACATAATGGAAGGTAGTATCAACACGCTAGGCTGGAGAGATCAACAGAAGTTGAGGATCTCATTGGATGGGATAATAAAGGAACTCAGGAAGGAGCAGACACGTAGTCTGAGCAAACAAGAGAACAGAGGTGGAACGGTTAATGTTCTCATGCAGCCATCCAAGAGTAATACGGCACTTGAAATAGACACTAGGAAAAAGGAGTGGAAGGAAAGAACTATTAGGGATGAACTCTACAAGAAAAATAACACATATCAAAGTCAAGTGGAAGAAAGAGAAATACGTAAGAAACTGGAGTGGAAGGACAGTAGGAATCATAAAATGGAGACAGATGGTATAGTGGAAAGGATCACTACTAAAGAACGTGGAGGGCAGATGAATGGAAGTAACCAGTCCAAGTACAAGGAGATGCAGCAGATAAGCAAGTGGGACGGGTTCGGAATCAGGATGTCAGAGGAGTATGAGGACAATTTTGATTGGAAAAAGAAAAGTGGTGCAAGTTATATTGAGCCTAAAGGAGAAAACAAAGATGAACACCTACAAGGGGTGGATCACAGTCTGATGACGAGGGAGAGTCCTAAAATCCCGAGAAACCTTAAAGGATCCCTGTTAAAAGTCATGGAAGGGGAGAGGTGTCCAGTCTATTATAATGGGAGGAAGCCGAAGTTTAATTGTCCAGGAAACACAGATATGATCTTGTATGACATGTCCAAGAGTGAACAACAAGACATACCTAGAGCTGAGGAGGCGTATGCAAATGATCAACGACGGTGGAAAATAAAAGGCAATAATGATGGTAATATTGGTCAGGGCCTAGGCAATAGGAGCAGAAGAAGGCTTAGTCCAGGCAGAGACAAGGACATGGAGGTAGAAGCTCATTTCATAGGAGGTAGTATTCGGGGGGAGTCCTGGCCCAAGCCACTGCCTAGAGAAAAGAATAGTACAGCCGTTCTCACTCTTCAGGAAGGGAGTAGTAATTACAACATGAGGAGAGCGGAATCCGACAGAAATATAGATGGTGAAGCAAGATCAGACAATGATGAGCCAAAGGTGGAAAGGGGGTGTCTTACATGCTGCAATCCGCCAATGCCAGGATGCAGTAATTCCACTTCGTTCATCCACTGAACTGCATTGACTACATCATGTAGGTGCACACTCCTGGTGTACCAGACAGTCACAGTTGTTTAGGAGGGGTTGATGCAACATGACAATCTTCCTATTTCACCCTGGGCCTGCAGAGCATCACCCTGCGTTGAGGGGTGATACATTTATCCAGCACAACACCCATGCCAGGACGCCGCAGCACCTCTTTGTTCATACACCTAATTGCTTTGTTTACACTTTGAGGGTACCCACCCTTGTTGCTTAAGACAGTTACAGTAGTATGATAAAGGTTGTAGTAACATGACAATTTTGTACTGGGCACGCCATGAGTTTGTAAGTGTAGTATGATAAAGGTTGTAGTACATGACAATTTTGTACTGGGCACGCCATGAGTTTGTAAGCGCTCCACCTTTCTCCCCGCTAGACCAACATGGGTTTAAAGATACAGTCTAGACATATTCATTACACCCCCATAACTGTTGGTGGGAGGGAGAATCTAACTAGCCCTCCCCCAGTCACCCCCAGTGGGCACCATAGCCAGTTCTCAGACAGTGTACCCACTTTCTGTGTAGTCTTCATTGTCCTTTCATTTAGAACCTTGCATGGGGTCCCCTCTTTTGACCCTCTTATGCGCTTCAGTACTTCTCCACCCCCTCTGGTTTCCCTCTTCCTTCTCCCCCCTTCCCAGCCTTCCCTGCGCACCGATACCCCGCACGTTCTCTCTCCCCATCTTTTCATAAGGAGGGAGGTGTGTTGTAATCTTCCTCTCCTTCTCTCCCTCCCCGTTCCCCCCTCTCCTCCCTGACCTCTTGGTATGAACCGCGCTCCATCCTGGAGTGTGGGTTAGAATGTTCGGATTGAAGCTGTTGCATTCATGACAATAAACCTAACGTTTGAATTTATCAATTGGTAGTGACTTATTACTACAGTGTGCTTGGTCCCCTTCCTATGTAGGACCTCGAAATCAAAAGGCTGGAGAGCAAGGAACCATCTGAGAATACGGTCATTCCGGCCTTTGTTCTGGTGGAGCCAAGTCAAAGGGGCGTGGTCCGTGACCAGTGTGAATCTACGGCCCTCTAGGTAGTACCTCAATTTCTCTATGCTCCACTTAACAGCAAGGCACTCTTTCTCTATTGTGGGGTATGCTAACTCACGAGGGAAGAGTTTCCTGCTTAGGTACAGGATGGGTTTCTCCCGACCTTCCTCATCCAACTGCGACAGGACAGCCCCGATACCAACTCCAGATGCATCGGTCTGCAAGAGGAAGGGTTTGACAAAATCTGGGGTGGTCAGGACAGGGGCTGATGTTAGGACATTCTTTAGGTCTTGGAAGGCTGCTCTAACTTGGGGAGAAGGGCTCCTAAACTGTACCGAACTGGCTGTCTTCTTCAGTAAATCCGTTAGAGGAGCTGACATTGAGGCGAAGTGAGGTATGAACCGTCGGTAGTAACCGACAAGGCCTAGGAAAGCTCGTAGATCTCTTCGGGATGTAGGAAATGGTTGTGCTTGTATGGCCTTCACCTTCTCTTCTTGAGGGTACAGCTGTCCGTTCCCCAAGACATAACCAAGATACTTGACCCTGGTAAAGGCTATGCGGGACTTCTTTGCATTTATGTGTAGTCCTGATTTCTCCAGGGCCGACAGCACCTGGTCTAAATGTTTCAGATGTGTCTCCCAATCAGGGCTATGTACCACTATGTCATCCAAATAAGCAGCCGCAAATTTGGTATGTGGGGCAAGGACGGTGTCCATGAGACGTTGAAACGTCGCAGGGGCGCCGTGCAACCCAAATGGTAACACCGTGAAGTGGAACAACCCTTCTGGTGTGGTGAATGCCGTCTTTTCTTGGTCTTGCGGAGAGAGAGGGACCTGCCAATAGCCCTTGGTGAGGTCGATTGTTGTTATGAATTGAGCCTCACCAAGGCGTTCAATTAACTCGTCTACCCTAGGTAGGGGGTACCCGTCTTGTTTGGACACTCTATTGACGGCCCGGAAGTCAATGCAAAAACGGGTACTGCCGTCGGGTTTAGGGACTATTACCACCGGGGAAGACCAGTTGCTGGTGGACGGGACAATGATGCCGGCTTCCAACATCTTTTCTACCTCTGTCTTGAGTAGCAACCGTCGTGCCTCTGGCACTCTGTAAGGCTTTTGTTTTACTACCACACCTTCTGGAGTGGGTATGTGATGCATAGCTAATGTCGTTCTCCCGGGTTGGTCAGAGAATATCGTCTGGTGTCCAGTGAGGACATCCGTCAATTCCTGACTCTGTACCTTGGTAAGGTCAGGGTTTATCACCAGCTGATCAGAGGTATTCGGGGCCGTCCGGACTAGGGACACCGAGGGGGGTGTCCGAGGGGGAGGCCCCAACCACTTCTTAAGGATATTGATGTGATAAATCTGGGTGCGATTAGGGGACAACTTCAGGGCATATGTGGTTCTCCCTATCTTCCGGAGGACGAGAAAAGGCCCTTGCCATTCTTTCCGTAGTTTGTGGGTGGAGGTAGGGAGGAGAACAAGAGCCCAGTCCCCAACTGACAATTCTCTCCATTTTTTTCCCCTGTCGTAAAAGGTCTTCTGTTTGCTTTGGGCTTTTTCTAGCGTATCAAAGGACAGGGTACGTAATTTGTGTAACCTGGTCCGTAACTGTTGCGCATAATCCAATAAGTCTTGGGCATCCTGGGCACCGTCTTTTTCCCAGCTCTCTTTTGTTATTTCTAACAGAGTGCGGGGCTTCCGCCCGAAAAGAAGTTCAAAGGGTGAGGCCCCCATGCTGCTTTGGTGCTGGCTACGTAGGACGAACAAGACCAAGGGTAGTAATTGGTCCCATTGCTTCCCGTCTCCGGTTAACAACTTTCTTAGGGTGGTCTTGATCATGCCGTTATAACGTTCGACCAACCCATCAGTCTGGGGGTGATACACTGAGGTACGAAGATGTTTCAGGTGTAACAAAGAACAGACCTGCTTCATGAGCCGAGAGACAAAGGGGGTCCCCTGATCGGTTATGATGTCTTTGGGGAACCCCATACGGGAAAACAATTCAATAAGCTTTTGGGAAATGGATTTTGTCGTAGCAGCCCGCAAAGGGAAGGCCTCAGGATACCTGGTGGCGTAGTCTACGATAACCATGACATACTGGTATCCCCGAGTGGACTTAGGAAGAGGGCCGATGATGTCTACCCCTATTCGCTCAAAAGGTTTTCCTATGATGGGAAGAGGGACAAGGGGAACCCTGGGTGGCACATACGGATTGCGCTTTTGGCAAATACTGCACTCCTGGCAGTATTTTTTTACTTGGGCGTAAATTCCTGGCCAATAGAAATGTTGGGTAATGGATTGTGTGGTTTTCTCAGCCCCAGAGTGACCAGCAAGGAGATGTGCATGGGCAAAAAACATGACTTGGTCGCGAAAGGAGGTGGGCACTATCAACTGGGAAGTGGCCTGGGCGTCTGCTTTTCGGTACAAGAGTCCCTCCTTCTCTAGAAAACAGGGATATGGAAGGGGGTCTCGTCCCTGGTTGTCCTGGGCGTTTTTCCATGCAGAGGCTAATGAGGCATCGTTTAGTTGAGCCGCACGGAAGTTTCTATCAGTGGCCCAGGGTTCTTCTACTAAGAGACCACTTTTGCTTTCTGGTTCCACACTACTCTTACTTAGGACTTCAGACATAAGGGTGGTGAACCACTTGTTGTCAGTACCTATTATGAGGGCTTCAGGTAATTTCGGGAGTACACCTACTTCGCACTGTACTTGAGTGCCCTTTTCGGTGACGATAGTCACGCGAGCTAAAGGATACGTCCGTATGTCCCCATGTACACACTTGATCCTAACTGAGCGATTCAGCATCGTGGATGAGTCAGAAAGGGAGTCGGCTCTAACCACTGAATGACGACACCCTGAGTCCAATAACGCTCTTATACTCTTATGATCCAGATGAACACTTACGTAGAAGGCTGGGCCGGTTTCCTGTGCATACATGATGGCACGTGGCATGTATCCGACCTCCATGGGTTCCTCGTCCTTTTCTTTCTTTTTGCGACAGAACCGGGCGATATGCCCCCACTCTCCGCATTCATAGCACTGAGGAGCAGTTGGAAGGGGGGTGTCTACTCTCAGAGGCCGGGCTTTGATGAAGGGCTCTGGTGGGTTCTTGTTTGGTTTTCTGTCTATTTTTACGGGAAGTTTGTTGCTGTTGAGTTTTTCTGGTTCTCGAACCATAGGACGGCATTGAGCCCGTGCATAGGAATTGGCCATTTCGACGGCATGTTCCAACGTGAGTCCGGCATGCTGCCTGAGCCATCTTTGTGTCCCAAAGGGTAGGGCTTCTATGAATTGTTCCAAATAGATCTTATTCATCACCTCAACTAAATTTCCCTCTTGAGGCTTCAACCAACGATCAGCTGCGTCTTTTATCTTGTAAAAGAGGGTTTTTGGGACATCAGTAGGTTGCCCCCTTTCTTGGCGGAACCGTATCCTATGGCTCTCATCATCAACCCCAAGCCTTTCCAGGACAATCTGTTTGACGTGTCCATATGTAGCGGTCCCATCTTTGTTGGCCAGCTGGTAAGCAGCCTGTGCTTCCCCTGTTAGCAGGGGGGCCAAATAGAAAGGCCACCGTTCTCCGGGCCATGCACTAGCTCGGGCAGCTCGTTCAAAGTTCAGAAAAAACGAGATAGGGTCGTCACCGGCCACATATTTCTGTAGGGGAACAACAGCACCGGGTGGTGCAGCTGTTCGGTGTTGGCCCAACGTGGCTAGGAGCTGTGTCTGACCCTCTGCTAGCTTTGTTAACTGTTCTGCCTGTTGCTGAATAGCTGCTGTAAACGTGGCACGGTCACTGTCTGCCTGCTCAGTAGATTGTCCAATAGCCCACTCCATTTTGGACTGCCCTTCTCTCATCTGGGTTATCAAGGTCTCCATCTTGTCAGAGGGATACTCCTATCTGGCTCGCCACTTGTCACCTTGTGGGTGCACAAGAAGAAACTGAGCCCAAAAGGTAGTGAGGGTCTATGGGTTTTTATTTTAGACACAGAGTCAGCGTCTCACACAAGGCACAGCTAAACAACAATGGCTGGGCGGCAGGTCCATGAAATGAAGGAACGTCTTCCCAGCGCGTCTCCGTCGTCTGCTTCTTTACCGCTCTCGCCAGCCCCAAAACAAAAGAAAGACAGGTGGCTGTTAGCTCACAGCTTCTAGTCAACAGTATAGCGTCAGGGAGGGGAGTGAGGGCAACACGCGTGAGGGGAAAACAGGCGACCGTCACCAATAAAGCAATCCAACCGCAAAGAGTGTACGTGTGGTCTCAGGAGTCCCCGTGCCCCTGCCTTCCACCCTCCTCCCGCTGCTGCCCCTTCCCGACCCGTTTAAATGGAAACAGGGTACGCAAACGTTCACGTACCTGGTGTAGCCACGCGTCTTCCTGCGCGTGGCTGGGCGGTGCGTGGGAACGGTGGCCTCCTGGCTTCTCCGGTGTCCTCGTGCAGTCTTCGTCCGCCTGGTCAGAAAGCCGACTGCTTGTACTCGCGCTGCCTTCCTCCTCCGCCGCTCCTCGCTCTCGACCTCCTTCCGTCGTCCGGGTCTCTTGGTGGGTGATTCCTCTACGGGGCTTCGGTGCCGGCAAGCTCCGCACCATCCACACTCCGGCGTCTTCCGGCTCTCCCCTTTCAGGACCTGATCCGCTCTCTGATTGGCGGGACGGCCTCCACGTCATCGGAGGAGGGAATTCCTCCTCGCAGGGCTCCCAGTTGTTAAAGGGCCCGCGTCCTTCCTGTAACCGAGATGCAGAGTCCGTTACGGGGCAGGACTGGACCCCGTGACAGGAACTCAGGTCCTTGTTTGATGTAGCAGACATTTTGAAATAGAAGGCGATTTAATTTACAAGGATGGAAAGTGTGTGCCTCCTGTTGGGGTGCATGATTTAATTTTAAAGTAAGCCCATAAGTCTCATCCTGGTATGTCTGCTATGAAACGCTTAATTAGGTGTTATTTCTGGTGGCCTGGAATGGATTGTATGATTGATCTCACTGTCAGGGAATGTCATGTGTGCATATCAAGTGACAAAAATGCTTAAACTCAATGTGCTGCCTCTCCAAAACACCAAGTGGCCCGAGAAGCCGTGGAAGAAATTAGCTTTTGATATTTCAGGTCCATTTATGAATCTCCCATCTGATTCACGCTTTGAGTTAGTGTTAGTGGACTATCACTCTAAATGGCCTGAGGTCAAGTTTGCTCCATTTACCACCACTGACAAGGTGATAGATTTCTTTAAGAAAATGTTTGCAAGGGAAGATGGCCATTCAGTCATAGTGTCGGATTATGGTGTACAACTTACCTCTACAGAAATGGAGGAATATCTCAAATGTCACAATATAAAACATGTAACCACATCACTTTATGCACTGCATGAAAATGGTCAGGTGGAGCGTTTCAACCGTGTGTTGAAAAATTATGTTTAGAATGTGGGCAAATTGAGGGGTGATTGTAAAGATCTTTTGAGAGAGAGGATATGGATGTATAGAATCACCCCACACTCAGTCACGGATATTAGTCCATTCCGCCTGTTAAAAAGAAGGAATCATGCTTCTACGATAAGTCTGTGGTGGTTCAAAGACAAATGTAAAAATAAAATTTTGAATGAACAGGAACTGTACAACACTTGTGAGAGAGTTAAGCTGAAACAAAGTAAAACCAAATGCTGGTATGATAAGAAGTGGTGTACCAAGGATCATGTTGTTAAAATTGGAGACTGGGTAAGGATTTAAAAAACTGTTTTTTTTGGCAAGTGTATGAACAAATTTGGTAAGACCATTAAAGTTACTAAAGTTTTTAGGAACAGTGTTATCACACAAGATGGTAAGCAGTGGAATATTAAACATGTTGCAAAGTGTCCTAAAGATTTCAAGAGTTTTGATGGGTCTGCACCCAGTACTGATGTAGAGGCACCCAGCACCTTTTATCATTAACCGTCCAATGTTACTGAATCCACACTCTGCCAAGAAGACTCTATTGCCTCCAGAGTCAAGATTTATGTCGCATTAGGCAGTTACCTTTGAGATTTGTCATATTTTTTAAGATAGAGTTGTTGTGTCACTTTTTATCCTTTGGTTCTGTTTTTCTTTCTTTTTCTTATGTAAGGGAGATATGTTATATCCTATGGTTGTCTTGGGTAAGTATCAGGGACCCCCTGTTAAGGATCAACTCCTGGGTCAGGGAAACAATAATTTTGAAAAAGCACACACCCAGGCAGACTTAGGCTACAAGGAACTGGCTAAATCACAACACATTTGTGTGAGCACATTATGATA
Organism: Lissotriton helveticus; assembly: GCF_964261635.1. Classification (NCBI taxonomy): domain Eukaryota; kingdom Metazoa; phylum Chordata; class Amphibia; order Caudata; family Salamandridae; genus Lissotriton; species Lissotriton helveticus. The sequence goes on along the minus strand of NC_136061.1, from coordinate 1,511,701,614 downwards.
AATACACAAAAAGAACAATTGGTACAACAGACTGTTATGATATCAAAAATTATATTTTTAATTTCAATTTCTTTTAAAACATTTATAAAAAGACGAGTTAGTGAATATCACTTGAATATATATGGGGTATATAGTTATAAATTTGATACATTGATAATGAATAACAATTCCATAGTATATTGATAAAATCAGAACAGAAAAGAAAGCAGTTAAAATTCAGTTTCAGAGTTATTTCTTCAAATTTTTGTTAGACTTGGGCTGTGTCAACGCGTTTCGACAATCTTTTGTCTTCATCAGGACTTTTTAGAATATGCAGCTACTTTTTCTCTAGACAAAATAAAACAATATTTTTAGATAAATATTTGGCTAACGCTTTCTAGATTACAGTTAGCAACTCTTATTTTAAATAACCGAGGGTGACCAGCAAATTACAACAGTGCATAACAGTCCATTGATGATTAAAAAATATTATCCATCCGTTCTAAAAGAATCAAAAAATAAATTAATTTCCTTAGCCAGACTTGTATTTGCATATACGTGATAATACAGAATCGTAGAAACCAACAGAGCGCATTCATTTTGTTAATAATCACTACATTACTCATAATTCGAATCCTTAAACCCATGGGGATTACGCCGTTCTTGAGGTAGTTCAGCATAAACTCCCCATGGGCTTCTATTCTGACCAACTTTTTCCGAAGATCCAAAAGTTTGCTATATTCGCTATGGTTATGTTGGTTACCTATTTGATTTTCACCAAAATTGACATTAGTCCCTACTAGAGTAGCAAAGTCCTCGTCCGAGAACCCGAAGGTCTGGAGATTTGCCATTCTGTGGTCACTATTACTTGCGATGTATGTTGATCTGTTGGTGAGGTGGATTCCCTAGATCGTTATTATTCCTAGTTGGGGTGAGGATGTATTTATATACAATTAGTGAGACGCTCTATATGAGGTTTCTACGATTCTGTGCGCAGAAAAAGGGGGATAAACAGAAAGGTAACAGCCCCGCACGGATCAACCGTGGGTAATCTTGGGTAAGTATCAGGGACCCCCTGTTAAGGATCAACTCCTGGGTCAAGGAAACAATAATTTTGAAAAAGCACACACCCAGGCAGACTTAGGCTACAAGGAACTGGCTAAATCACAACACATTTGAAAATATATACTGCGATTCGCTTGGTTACTTAATAATGTATTATAACAAGACTAGGATGACAATTCTCTCAATGACTTTTGATCTTGTTTAAGAAATATGAGCCCCTAATGATTAGATAACATATGTAGTTTCAAAAAAAACTCCCGCCTCGCCATATACCTATTCTCCCTCTGTTTTATCTACCATCCTGAGACAATGGTTACCCATCTAGTTTTTTTAGAACTTAGATATAGAGTAATGTAGTGATTATTAACAAAATGAATGCGCTCTGTTGGTTTCTACGATTCTGTATTATCACGTATATGCAAATACAAGTCTGGCTAAGGAAATTAATTTATTTTTTGATTCTTTTAGAACGGATGGATAATATTTTTTAATCATCAATGGACTGTTATGCACTGTTGTAATTTGCTGGTCACCCTCGGTTATTTAAAATAAGAGTTGCTAACTGTAATCTAGAAAGCGTTAGCCAAATATTTATCTAAAAATATTGTTTTATTTTGTCTAGAGAAAAAGTAGCTGCATATTCTAAAAAGTCCTGATGAAGACAAAAGATTGTCGAAACGCGTTGACACAGCCCAAGTCTAACAAAAATTTGAAGAAATAACTCTGAAACTGAATTTTAACTGCTTTCTTTTCTGTTCTGATTTTATCAATATACTATGGAATTGTTATTCATTATCAATGTATCAAATTTATAACTATATACCCCATATATATTCAAGTGATATTCACTAACTCGTCTTTTTATAAATGTTTTAAAAGAAATTGAAATTAAAAATATAATTTTTGATATCATAACAGTCTGTTGTACCAATTGTTCTTTTTGTGTATTTATCATAATGTGCTCACACAAATGTGTTGTGATTTAGCCAGTTCCTTGTAGCCTAAGTCTGCCTGGGTGTGTGCTTTTTCAAAAATATCCTATGGTTGTCACCCTGCTATGCATGCAATGTCATTTTATGTAATGCATTCTGATTCCATGTGGAATCCTATGATGGAGTTCTCTGGTTCTGAAAGATCAGTTGCACTAAGCCTTGACGATTACCAGACCGCTCCATGTTGCTTTGCTGCAAGAATAAATCTTATCACATATACACTGTATCTGTGTACTTCCTACAATCATCCATCATCAAAATGTCCCAATTGTTATTTACCAAACTGATGATTTGATTTAAATCCAAACTGTAAGCTAAAGTTATTCTCCTTACTTTTAATTCATATTCCTATGTAGGTTTTATCAAGAAGTCTCTTTTTCGGACTCTCTTTGCTGCTTTCTCTTCTGCTATTATCAATATAGAATTTGGTTAAGCCTTGTTTTTAAATATTTTCTGCCACACTTTTTTTCTCACTGTTGTCATCCATACTATATTCCCTTATATGGATAAATTCTGTTTATTAAAGCATCAGCAATTCACAAACAAACACAGTTGGTTGACTACAACCCAAAGGGTAGGCAGCATCAATGAGTGGTCATAACTCAGATTAACACAGCTGATTACCTACGACCCAAGAGCCGGCGGCAATGTAGAGGGAATTTAAACGGGGAAAACAACAGTACCCAAACAAACCGCCCCACTTCCTTCCTCTGATTCCTTCACAAGAGATGTCTAAATGGTCTATGGTGGAAGCGTGTTGAGGCAATCGGTCGATATTGAGGAGTGTATGGTTGTCAGGAATATAAAGATGAGGCTAAATTGTCAGTAAGATCAGTGACGCAGAGCAAGTTGAGAACCTTAAAATAAATCGGGCTAGTTAACTCATTGATAAAGTCCCTTTTAATGCAGATTATGCCTCCTTAAGATATATTCCATTTCAGATTTATTGGGTGGGAGCTAGTTGCATACAACACATTATTGACTGATGTGAACTTCCTCTGTAACCATCTCTATATTGCTTCATTTCTAATCTCAATTTTTAATTCCAAAATGTCTATCTCTGCATCACTCATTACCAATGGCTCTTGAATGACACACTTCATCAAAAGGACTTCAATGCAGACTTCAGTCCTCTGAGAATGTACCAGAGGTCAGGGCCTGTTGATGCCTAATTTGTGAAAGAATAAGTGCAACAGGCAAATATTTTGTTGTTCAGAAGCTTTTGGCCAACACTATTGAATGCTGGGATGCCAAATACCAAGGCTACGTAGTCTTGGCTGCAACTCATGCCTCTTTAATCCACCTCCAGACACTGTATGCCTCTTTATCTCACTCTTTATTTTTCATCCCTGCTTTCTCCCTCTGTCACTGTTTTACCATCTTTCTTTTTCTTCTTCCTTCTTTTGTTTTCTCTTCCTTGCTCTTGATCAAAGTTTGCAGAGGAAAAATAAGTGCTGTTCCCCAAGCATGAGTGCTGATGGGCGCCACCTACAGCCAACAAATCAAACTAAGTACTGGGGCCTACTCTTTTCCACAATGGGAGGGAAGGGTTACAGCTTCATTTGCTTTCACATAAAAGCAGGCCTCGTTCCTGATCCAAGGCTTTCCCCCAGCATTCATCAAGATCAGCCACTATTAGCTATTGGGCATTATCTCTTTGCACTGGTGCAAAAAAGCCTTTTGTCAAGTCAAGTTGAAGTATGCCTATGTATAGGATGCCATAATTAATTATTCTGCTTGGGGAACCGTGCTGGATCCCAGTACGTGAACCAAAGGCCAAGCTTTCCATGAAATGTATACTCCACTACAAGGTATGTCCGTCTTCTAGGGCTGTATGACTGCCTGGAGGCGCATTGGGAGATCAACATTGACTGGTAATGTACATTGATTGGCCTGACACACCAGTAAATATTGAGCAAGGGTTATTTGTTTGCTGAGTATTCATTTGTGCAGCGAGCTAGTTATCTCTGAAATACTAGGCAATGGTCCAGGGGCAAGCACCTTCAGGTTTTCATAGGACCAACAGGAGCAAAAAGAACCTGAATGAAAGAAACTGCCACATTTTGCAGGCACCCACCGTGTCCTCAACCGGACAGTATTCCCTAACAACATGGTTGCCAAGTTCACAAGACGTGCATCATTCTGCATAATATCACGCAGTGCACAAACAGTGACAGAAAAATAAGGATGCTGAGTTATAAGGGACCCTAAAACCGGTCCCAGGATGCTTGTTTCTGTTGAGGGAGGACCTGGCCTAGCAGTTCGGTCTGGACTGTTCCAATGAGGCACAGGGTCATGACTGATTTGCAAATGGCTGGGTCTAAACTGGTGTGGCATGGTGAGCAAAAAAAACGATGGATTAGTACCAGATCTGAACACTGGGGGTGAATGTTTGTTTTTTCCCGAATTCCGTCTATCATTTGTGTGTCTTTTGAGTTACAAAGGACATGTTTTACAGGTGACCATAAAAAATGTGCCAACTGACACCGACTGCCCGTCACCTCGTAGCCTCGTATGAAGAGTCAATACCCTATAAGAGACTATCAGGCAGATGCATCAAAGAAAATACCGGGAGCAAACGGGCAGATTCTCAGAATCTGGCCGTTTGCTCCCGGTATTTTTGCATTTGGGATGCATCATCCCAAATGCAGAAATCGCAATTTAAGGAATCTCTAAATAGCGATTCCTTAAATTGCTCTTGCATTTAAGGAATCCCAAAATGAGATTCCTTAAATGCAATGCATGAAACCCTAAAAAATAGCGAATTCGCTAATAGGGGGAGCAAATTACCATGAAGTTGAACTTCGTGGTAATTTGCTAAAACTTTGAAAAATGCACTTTTGTGCATTTTTCAAAGTTACATGTGGCGCACACACATGCCCTTAGGGCATGTGTGTGTGTAACATTTGTGCACAGGTCCATTTCAGGGGTGTAACAGGCACCCTTGAAATAGCGGAACATTAGCGATTCGGTAATAGCTAATCGCTAATAAGGAATGGCTTTCCCATTCATAGGAATGGGAAATTACCGAATCGCAAATAAGGAATCTGTAGGAATCGCTAATAACATTGCGATTCCTCATGCATCCCGTTTTGCGAGTCTTTAATAGCGATTCCTTAAAATTCGCTATTAAGGACTCGCAAAACATAACTTTGATGCATCTGCCAGATAGCAAATTCGCTAATAGGGGGAGCAAATTACCATGAAGTTGGACTTCATGGTAATTTGCTAAAACTTTGAAAAAGGCACTTTTATGCATTTTTCAAAGTTTCATGTTGCACACACACATGCCCTTATTGTGTGTGTGCAACATATGTGCATAGATCAATTTCAGGGGTGCAACAGGGTGTCATTTTGACACCCTTGCACCCTTGAAATTGCATGAGCAATTTGCGAGTACCTACTGGTACTCGCAAATTGCTCATGCAATCTCCAATATATTCCTATGGGCCTGTAGGCCCATAGGAATGAATGGGATAGCATTCCTTAATTGCGACTAGCAATTTGCGAGGAGTAATTAAGGAATGTTAAGGAATCGCTATTTTAATAGCGATTCCTACATGCATAGGCTTTTGCTATTCCTAAATAGCGATTCCTTAAAAATCGCTATTTAGGAATAGCAAAAGGCTACGTTGATGCATCTGCCAGTATTACTGATATTACCAGAATATATAATGTAAACCTCTCATCCTCGGCTTCGCATGCTCCCATTAATACCAGGTAGAGCGACCGCAGTTTCTGCTTGTTCGCACGCCCCATTTGGGAAGGGTTGTTTACACGCCGCGATGCAGTGTGGGCCTAATGGCGTAATAACATGCTGGATTATGAACGCTCTGTAGAGAGAAGATGATAAAGCCGCTCATAAATCCAGCTGCAGAGATTTGCTGCTGTACTGACTTCAATCGATTGGCCCTGGGACCTCGCAAAGAGTTTTATTTGGAGTCCGGCCAATAAAGTCTCCATTTCCGCCGAGTTCATCCATCAGGAGCTTGCTAATAATCAGTGCTCAGCTTTGCTTCCGGCCAGACCATCCTTTCTTTCTTTAATCAGTTCTCTCGCTTCCCTCGTGCTTCTCTGAATCCCCCTTTCTCTCTCTTTTAGCTCTCTCTATTTTTCATTTCATCTCTCTATTTAGTTCTTTATGTAGATGTTCCTGCCTCTTCTCTCTTGTTTCTTTGGCCCACATGCATCAAGCATTTTTGGAGTCGCAAACGGTGCGATTCCTTAAAATCGGCCGTTTGCGAAAGCAAAAGTGCTGTTTGGGATGCATCATGCTATTTTAGAAATTGCAATTTTTTTGCAAATTCTAAAATTGCGATAGCACATAAGAAATCGCAATTGTGCAATTTCTAAAATGCTATGCATCATTTCTTAAAAATGTGCGATTTTACAAATTGGAAGTGCAAATTACCACGAAGTTCAACCTCGTGGTAATTTGTGAAATTGTTCAAATATGCACAAAAATGCATTTTTTAAACTGTTAAGTTACAGACACACATGTCCTTAGGACATGTGTGTCTGTAACTTATACTGAAAAGTACATTTCATGGGTGCAGGGGGGGGGTCATTTGCACCCCCCTCTCCACCCTTGAAATGCATTGATGAATTTCGATTTCAAATTGCGAATTCGCAATTCCCATTCATTCCTATGGGCATTTTGGCCCATAGGAATGAATGGGAATTGTGAATTCGCAATTGAAAATTTGCATTTTTTATGCAATTCGGTAAAAATAGCGATTTTTACCGAATTGCAAAAAAAAGCAAAAATATTCATGCATAGGCTTTTGCGATTTCTAAATTGCGAATCGTTATTTTTCGCAATTTAGAACTCGCAAAAGCCGATATTGATGCATGTGGGCCTTTGTCCTTTCCCTCTTCAGTTTGTGGGTGTTTCAACCTTATATCTCTTCTTACTCTAACCATTTCTCTACCCTTTCACTCTTGCAATTACTGGTCTCGCTCCCATGCCTGATTGGCACCTGGCTCCTTATTTACTCTACAATTCTCCCTGATTTCCATTAGCCTCTCCTTGTTCCTCCACTCTCATTTTATTAAAATTATGTTGGGGAACTTTAATGGTAAGAACCAAGCCAAGAAGAATGACCGTTTATACATGTCACATATTCACCATGAGGCATCTGTTAGTCGTCAAGATTTATAAAGTCCAGCATAGATGTTTACTGAGCTTAGATGCATGCAGTACAGGAAATGAGGGTGGTCCTAGTGTAATTTTCTGACATTGGGGCACATTTCAGCAACACCTGCATATTTCTGTTTCCTGTTACCAGCAGCACCCAGCAGGCGGTAAGGGGCACTTTTATTTCCTGCTTGGCCCAAAACCAATGCCTGATTTAAAGGCTTATTAGCCCTCCTATTGTTCGAGTATCTTCCAGGCTGGGAGCCATCTGGCGCCTAACAACTAAACGGCAATGGAATGTAAGTAAACAGAGGTACACATCTTGTTATCAATTCACAAGTACCTAAGGGAAACTACACTTTGGGGGGAGGTTTTTAATTTTGTTCAACCCCACCCCCTAACTAAGAGATGTGCTTCCACTGTAAAAATGCCAGATCTATCTTTGTGCATGAGAAATTACACCAATAATTTTTTTAATGCCACTTGCACCATATTGGAAGGGTGTCGGCATTGCGGGAAATTATTGTTTTTGTGCAGGAAGGTGTCCCTTCCTGCACATAAACAATCCAAAGGCTATTTGTTACTTCTATAAGTGCAGCAGAATGCAGCACACATAGAAGTAGCACATCGTCGTTATTTAATGATTGTTTATGCGCATAAACAATCATTTTTGGCTTTTTTCTCTTTCGATGTGTGCTGCAGAATGCGCCATTCTAACATCTACTCTTGCATCCCATTAGTTTTGGCACTCCCAAAGATGTACACCTCCCTGTAAATCTGGGATAGCATAAAAAAGCAATGGGTGTTGCAGTGGAATACGTACAGCTACACCCATTGCAAGCCCCTTTGGACTGCAGCAGAAAGGAGCATATTTACAAGGTGGCGTTAAGCGCCACTTTGTAAATATTAAAAATGGTGCTAGGCTACCGGAACATCAAAAAAGTGACACTCCGGCGGCGATGGGGGTTTGTAAATATGCCCCATTAAGAGTCATATGGTATAAGAGCCACACCGCAATCACTCTCGTGGATATTGCTTTTGAGTGCCTGGTTGGGAGAAACACAAAATCAGTATGTTATGTTGATTTGTATATTGCACTAATCACCTGAGAGCAGTACTTAATAATTTGAGCCGGTGGTGTAAGGTGTTCGGCAAAGCACTTTAATTGTTAGCACCGGCAATTATGACAGTCCGGACATGGTGGCACTGACAATAGAATTTAGAGATAACGACAAAAGCTGTTTATTAATTCAATGTACACTTTAAAAAATGACTAATACCTGTCACCAGACTGTTTTTATAGCTTTGGGGTGCTGGAATTGTCACAGATTTAAAATAGTGATGATTAGTAGTGTATTGGTGCTGTCATTGTCATTTCCGGCAGAGGCTACAGGTCGTGCAAGCTGCAGCGGTCTCCTGACGAGGGCCCGCCACTTATTTTTTTACAATGTAAGCACTGCCTGTCACAAGGTGCTTATATGAAGAGCTAAGTCGTCAGCTTCTTGTGTGTCTCAAGAAGTGAGGAGGAGACTGTGATGTGTTGTGGGAGGTTGTTCCATGCCTTGGGAGTGATGCAGGAGGCTGAACAACCTCCAGTATGGCTTTTGCAGATGCGGGAGTGTGTGCAATTTAGAGTGAAACAGAGCTGAAATGGCTGGTGGATTGGTGAAAGTGTATGTGACTATTCAGGTATTCTGGTCCTGTGCTGTATAGGGCTTTGTACGTGTGTGTGATAAATTTGAATTGGTTGCACTTGTGAATGGGGAGCTTGTGAAGCCTCCTGAGGTGCAGTGTGATGTGGGTACGGCATGGGAGGTCGAGTATGAAACTCTCAATGCTGTTCAGGATGGTCTGGTGTATGTGTAGGAGTCGTTTGGAGAGTCGAGCATAGAGAGCCTGCTGGTGATGAGTGCTTGTGGGACAGTCTGTCTGGTGTTCTGAGGCAACCATTTGAAGATCTTTCGCAGAATGTTTGGGATGTGGAAGCAGGAGGTGAACACTGTGTTGGCTTGAACTGTCATGTTGAGCTTGTCATCTAGGATGATCCCTAGATGTCTTGTATGGTCTGTGGGTGTGAGTGTTAGTCCTAGTTCCAACAATTACCAGGTGGAGCCCGTTTGGGAGGTCTTGTTGGCGAAAAACCAGTACTTCTGTCTTGTTGGGACTGAGTTTCAGGCAGTTGGTTCGCATCTAGTGTGCTACCATGGTCATGCAGTTGATGAAGTTGATTCTGGTGGTAGTTGTGTTGTCCATCAGGGAGAGTATGAGTTGGGAGTCATCGGTGTAGGAGATGATGTGATGTCTTGTGATTGGATCATGTTGGCAAATGGTGTTATCCAGGGGTGCAACTAGACCCTAACTTCGAGGGGAGCTAGGACTCCCAGCAAGAGTGTCCCATCCTTCAGGGGTACTGGAGAAGGGTGGTTTCAGCCATGTCTCAGATCTGTCACAAAACAATTGAGACCTCCCCACGCCTATGCCTATTAAATATTTCGGAGGCCACGCATTTAACAAGATTTGAGTAACTTTGGGTCACACTAGGATGCATGGTGGCAAAACGCAATATTGCTAGAACGTGGAAGGGCAGGATTGATTTGTGACACACTGATTGGGAATCCGATATGGATTGGTGTATGAAAGCGGAGAGAGCGGTGTGTGAAAGCAGGGGATGCCTTGGTAAATGGACTAAAATATGGGGCCCCTGGATTGAGAGTAGATATTTTATTTGTATTCTATTTAGTGAACCACCTTCTGATACAGTGGAGAGTGAGACACTGTAGGGCTTTCTCTATCACATGGGAAATTGAAACAATTGCCCCGTTTTGACCCAATGTAATGCGTCATTTTGAATGTAAGTTTTTATTTTTCAGTGAGTATTTTACGATTTGTGACTGCAGCTGTTTTGTTTAATATTGATTTGTGTTTATTTTATTCTCAATAAAAAGATTTATTTTAAAAAAAAAGACTCCCAGCAAGGGCTGGCTCGAGCGCTGGTGACGTCCGCTACAATAGTCTTTTTTTGGCACATTCCTCCCCCATAACTTCCTTCTCTATGAATTCCCTCAATAGCACTCTATAACAGTGCACCTCATCTCTTCATAGCCTCTCTCTGGTGCACATTTAATTTATTATAGTGCTAGTCATAGTTCACTCACACTCAGTTCTGTGATCTACATGGTACATGTTCTTTGCAGTAGGCACATTATCCCTCCACGCTTCTTTGCAATGAGCCAAAACTGCCATTAGACAAAATTCTGAACTCTCAACCAGAAGGAATATTAATCACCAGATTTATCTTGCTAATTTTATTCTTGCCTGAAAACTACCTGATGCACAAGGAAGTTCATGTGCTTTAAAATAAAAAAATATTTTTAGACACAAAGCCCCTCCACGAAAGTCAATGTCAGGTGCGGCTGCACTGGTCACACTGCCCTCTAGCCAGTCCTGCTCCCAGCAATGGGGCAGGACAAGTATTCCCGAGAAATGGGGTCAGAGACAACCTCATAGCCATTATAGGAGGGAAAAGATCTATGTAAGTGTTGGAGTGTGATATTTCCCCCAAATTCCAGCAAGCAAAACAAGTTAGCAGATTTGCTCTAGAGGAATTAAGGTAAAGTAAACTTCTCTCCTGAGAAGTTTTTGAATCTTTTGGGATCAAATTTGCTAAAACGCTGCATACCTTTTTTAGTGCATTCATAAAATATTCCAATACTTCATGCTGCAGAATGGAAGCCTTGCCATTCCTAGGAGTAGATCTTGTTTTTTCAAATGTCTTAAGTCAGAAATTACTAACACTATACCAAGATCATTACATTTTTCAAGGCCAAAAGTACATTCAATATGACAGTGTTAGAAATGTACCATTGATACTTCAGCCACAGGCATGGGTAACTCTAAAACGTCACTCTGGCATACAAGGGTCACCATTTTGCCCTTCACTCCCATATAAAATGAGTTCAGGAAATCTCTTGACAAGAGTTACCTTAAATATCAGTTTCAGCATTTTGCTATGCATCCACCCTACATGCTAAGAATTAAGTGGATCATGTTAGGGACATTGGCCAGGCGTGGTGGCGCATGTTCAGTGTCCCTTCTGCTGGTTATGACTGGGCTAGTGGCTTTCTCAGTTAGACAGTTTGAGTCCCCACAGCCAATGATGATGTGTTAATGGAAGCATTTCAGGGCCTGCAGTTTGCCAAGGGTAACACCTCCCATCCATATGCTATTATTGCCCTTCTCTCTTTCTCTCGCTCACACACACACACACACACACACACCACATACACCACCCACACTCTTGCACTCTTTCGTACACACAGACACCCTGACACTCACACTTATATTAGTCAATATGCTTTTATTGTGTTCGAAAAGCTTGCCCTGTTGCTTCTCCTATACCTACCTTGCCTTATAGTGAATCTTAATAAGAACATATTCTCTATACGCTATTCAAAAATAATAATATATTGCCCTGTCAATGTTTTTTACAAGTATGATATGAATGAAAAGTGCACTTCCTTAAAATAGCTGTATGTGGTCTATATTTGGTTTCTTTTGTGGATCGAGCAGTTACAGTATTAGAAACAAACGAATCTAATTCTAACATGTAATATCACAGCATTCAACTGATCTTATGAAATGCTTGACTTCTTTGGCAATCATGGATTTTTTTACAGTAACACTTTGCATTTTGGGGTTTTTGAGACCCAACTTACAAAGTAAAAAGAAAACTACATTTCTCAAAATGACGTTTTGTGGTGAATGGAAAGCCAGGAATGGCTGAAGGCGAAACACAATCCTCAATCCAGCATCATACCCCAAAGTCTTAGCCCTAGTCTCCCTCTTTGTGCCATCCCACATTCTCAGCCCACTCTCACTTTTGCATCAGCCCCATTGTTGCAGATGGGCTTAAGTAGGCACCTAGTACTACGGGAAGAAGAGGTATTCTGCTGGTGCCTTTGTAGAAATATGTGTATATTCATGAGATGTGTGTAATTTTAAATGTGCAGAGTATGTGGAGTGCTTATGTAAGTGCCTGTTGAACAGAGTGAGTGAGTGCAGTATGAATGGTGCCAGCGTAGGGTGAAAAATGTGCTGATGTGAGTGTTGTGTGAGCTGCATGAATGCAATGTGAGGTGAGGGCCCAAGTGAGTGTGAAGTGAGAGGCGTGCGTACAGAGTGAGAGGAGTGAGTGCAGGGTGGTGTGAGCGGTGTGAATGCAGGGTGAGTGGTGTGCCTGTGTATGGTGCAGGATGAGCAGCGAGAGTGAAGGGTGACCTGTGAGAGTGACTGGTGAGTGCATAGTGAGAGGAGTTAGTGCAGAGCTAGTGGTGTGTCCCTAGCTCTGGCAGACTATTTTCTCTGTGTGTGGGCAGGAGGAACTGAGTGCCTATATGAAAACAGGCTGAGAGGAGGAAGTGCAGGGTGAGTGGTGTAACTGCTGGGTGAGTGCTGTGCTTGTTTGTGTGATGTGAGTGCAGGATGAGTGCTGTGCCCATGTGAGTGGAGGATGAGCTGTATGTGTGGCAGGAGTGCCTTTGTGAGTACACAGTGAGCGATGTGACACTGTGAGAGTAGGGTGAGAGGAGTGATTGCAGTGTGAGTGATGTGTCATATGAGTTTGGGTGCGGGTGAAAGTGCAGAGTGGGCGGAATAAATGCATGGTGAGTGATGTGCTTATTTGAGTGAGATTGCAGTGTGAGCAGTGAGAGTGACAGGTGAGTGAAGTGTCACATGAATGCAGAGTGAATTGTGTGCTCGTTTAAGTGCAGGTTGAAAAGCTTGATGGTGATTGATGTGAGTGCAGAGTGATCTCTGTGAGTACAGGGTGAGCAGTGTGCTCATATGACCACAGGGTAAGTAGAGAGAGAACGGCGTGAGTGCAGTGTGATTGCTGTGAGTGTAGATAGGTGTGGCCCATGCAGGTAAGATATGTGAGGCCGGGTGGGGGGGATTGCGACAGACGATGACGAGGGAAAATGAAATATTCATTGAATTTTCACTTGTCATCGTCCATCGAAATGTCCCCCCTACCCGGCCCCACAGCTCTTACCTGCACGGGCCTCAGCTGAGTGTAGGGTGAGCATTGCAAGTGACAAGTGAGTGGAGTGTCATGTGCATGCAGGGTGATCGGCGTGCTCGTGTGAGTGCAGGGTGGGAGGAGGGAAATAGGCGTGAGTGCATTGTGAGCAATGTGATCTCTGTGACTGCAGAGTGTACTCGAAAGTGAAGGGTGAGCAGTGAAAATAATGAGGGAGTTGTCTGAATGCAGGATATATTCCCAGACACCTGGAGTAACTCAGCACTGTATTGACTGCTGGAGTAGGGCTTCAGATGTAAATTAAACTATTGCTATTATGGCGTCAATCAGGGATGGAGGGTGGAGAGAATAAATAATGTGCTGATCCTGCAACAAACTTTCAGTCTCCTTATTAGGGTTGCCAGCTGATAGAATTTATACTGGCACCACCGGTATTTTGATATCTCAGCCAGTACCAAAACTAGCAAAATCACCTAAAGCTCTTTTTTAGCACCTACCTGTGTATAGTTCAAACAGCAAATAAAATAGAAAGTACTTTTAAATGTGTTCTAGGGCTGCTTTAATGATCCATGACTAATAATTAAAGAAAACAATGGCAGAAAAGTCAAGCTACAAATGAATACATACCATCTTATTTACAACCCTATTTAGTGTCAAGGTGAGGCCTTTGAAGACTCTTTGAACAACAAATGACGGTATTTTCTTTTGGAAAGGTGGCCTCCCTACTCGTGAGATGCCTTTCCACTAACTCCATTCTCCCATTGTGGCAGTAAAAATAAAATGCAAATGTAAGGAATATGTGGATTGGGTACATTGGGGGTGCTTGAACAAGTAAAGAAAACAAAAAAAGCCTAGTTAACCAGTTCACAAAAGGCATGTAAATGATCTTTTCAAGGCCTGTGAAAAACATGGGTGTGGCTGAGATAAGACTCTAGACACTGCCCTGCTGATGCAACCCGGACTGAGAGCCACTACGGGGAGCCTAAAGCCCTTTTAGCCCTATGGGATTTCGCTCCTGTTGTGATGTATATGTTGAGAAGGGTGGGGCAGAGGGACAATTCCTGTGGGACTCCGCAAAGCAGTTTCTTAGCCTTTGATGTTAAGGGTAGCAGCTTAACCCTTTGGGTTCTTCCCGTGAGGAAAGAACAAATGAATAAGAGAATGGATCCTTGTATACAGATCTCGTGGAGTCTTCTGATGAGAGAGTTGTGGGAGACAGTGTTGAAGGGCAAAAACAGGTCAAGCAGGACGAGGTCTGTTGCTTTTTCTTCAGTCCAGGATGATTTGATAACAGTGATTGGGGTGGTCTGTACTACCAAGACTTTATTACTACCCAAAATACCCGTTCTTTGGAAATTTAAAATAAGCTATTGAGAAATAATTATAAGGATCTCAACTTATGATTTGCAATTGTCATGTAGCTCCTTGATGCCAGTTAATAACACATTGTGTGATATTAGAAGGATTGCAACTTATGAACAGGGAGACACAGAAGGATAGCTGTGTCAAATGTAGTGGCCCACTTACCTGTCTATATAAAATACAAATCTTTGATTTGCTTGTTAAACAATGTGCTTTACATCAGGCACATTAACCCTATGTGCTACTTAATGAGTTAAAACATTGTCTAGATTAGGTCTCTCTAGCAATAGCATTAATCACCATTACTATTATCCCCTGAAATTTGCAGCTCTCTGCAACATATGCCTTAACCAATAAGATACTTTAAAATGCAACCTCTTTATGACCAACTAATTAAGCAGAACAAATTTACTGTCACATTTGTGCTTGTTTCAGATTTCTTAGCGGCATATGTTAAAAGAAATAAATGTATACATTGACTGTCAGACTCCACTCCTAAAGACCCCCCTCCCTTTCTTCAGTCACACCTTGATCCCTATTCTATGGGTTTCAAGTGTAATTTGTTCAAGTTCTAGAACTGGATGTGTGAATATGAAATAAAATATATGTTTGTATTAGGGGCTCATGCATGCCCCCACCACACCCCAGTGGCACCTTTTAAAATAATCATCTTTCCCTTTGTTACTTTCTCTCGATCCTCTTCCTTTCTTCACACAACCTTGTTATATTTCTCTCCTATCTTTCCAGTTGTATTGCAGATCCCCTGTCATATAATCACACTTGCTTTTTTTGTCCTATGTACTGTCTCTTTTTGCTTTCAGATGAATTAATCCGCTCCCAATTTGCATTTTTAGGCTGCCTGAGGATGAAAGCATTTGAATATTATGTCCAATTTAAAACAAACTAAGAGTAGCTCAATTTACTAGGGCTGTATGCAATTTATTGCAACTCTCTCCTCATTTCAGAGTATGAGTTAGGATAAATGGAGTTGCTTTGCTCATTTCACAGAAGCATTTTTGAATGTGTCTGTGTTTTTATATTTAGGGTTTAGCCATTTTGAGAGCAGTAGAAGAGCAAAAAAGCATTCTGATACAAATTATATATAAAATTCTAACCCAGAGTGAAACGGTGTAGGGATTTTCCTGGTAATATGGTCCACATCTCCACTGTTTGAATGACAAGTTGGCAAAGACATTGTGGGAAATCTGGACATGGTTCACAGGATATGGAGAGGTTGAGCAGGAAGAGTATTAGTACCACATGTGACTGTACTTAAATGATTGGCAGTAACAGATCGGAGGTCAATGGGAGTCCCTTCACAAGGCTCCCATTGACTGTGGTTTGATTTGTTCCTGTTGCGGGCAGTCCCAGTCACGGAAGTGGCACAGCATTTATATCGGAACAGGTGGACTAACGCTGGGTGGTAGGATTTTTGTGGATTCCTGAGGTTTTCATCACAGAAATGTAAGGAAAATGTGTGATATTAGGGATGTATGAAGGTACAACGTGTTCTTTCACAACGCGTACCGTTACCACGCAGGTTTTACAACGCAAGTCGTTACAACGACTTGTGTTGGGGGGTGCTGGATAGTGAATAGTTTAATTTACTATTCCAACTCCAGTCCCCGTGGATAGTAGGGAAGTTGTTGGATAGTAAATTAAACTATTTTCTATCCTACAGCGCCCTCCAGCGCAAGTCGTTATAACGACTTGCGTTGTAAAACCTGCGTGGTAATGGTACTGCGTTGTGAAAGTTTCGTTATAAAGGATGTTTCCCCCCTGGAATCTCCTGGTTGTCTATTTTTCAAAAATGTCTGTGGTTCCTAGGTTTTCATGGGTGGTGGCTGAGCACAGCCCAAACTCCCGCAGCTATCCCTATCACTGATCTCTCCAAGAAGCTCTGAAGGGCCTTTTGTGTCAAGGTCTCTTGGCCCACTCACACAAGTGTCGTACCATTGTTATCAGAAGAATTGAGAGAATGCTTGGTGGTACTAAATTTGTGGACCCCCACAGACTCCAGAAGTTTTTCTCACAGACATGTGAGGAAAGTGTGTGTTTTCAGTCAAAGTTTGCAGGGAACTTTGGGTAAGAAAATACTGTGGGTTCCACGTGACCCACACCACCCTAGACTCCCCTGGGGACCCAGTTTTCAGACATGTTTGGGTGTGGTAGGTTTTCCCAGGTGACAGGCTACCCAAGCCCAACAAGTGCAGCACTTCACCATTGCAAGTGGAATGATATTGGGAGTTAGTCACACTCTCCTGGCTCACATGTAAAAACAACATCCAAAGGAATCCAATGTCCTCTTGCATGTCATTTCTTAGTCTGCAGAGGAGCAGAGGAACTGTTGAGGCTTTAGGGATGAGGGTGGAGCAGATGTTTGGATGGGCCAGACCTACCCCTTTATTTTATTAAAAAAATATATTCCTGCCATACAGTCAGCTTTCTAGACCCCAGGGACAAATTGGAGCAGATATCCTCTCTTTCCTTGTGTGTGGAAAAATGACTGTTTTGATCCTGTTTTGGGGGTAGGGGTGTGGCAAATGGCAGATTGCAACACCCACATCACTTTCTTTTGCCACAAAGGCAAAATCCTTGATGTCAGGTGGATTTTCTCCCCCACAGGACATATTTGGGGCAATCATCCAAGTTACGACAAATCTCTCACCTGTCTCAAGGGGGCAGAAAGACAATATTGCCCCTCCTTCTAGAAGGGGGTTAGGCTCAATGTCAGGTAGGCCTCACCCTGCTTTTGACAGTTTTGGATCATTTTTTAAATGCCTGGTGTTTAGTGGGCTTTCTGCCCCAGGGAGAAGACAGGGGGGGGAATACCCTATCCACCCTCCGTGGGAGGGGGGCAGAAATTCTATTGGACTGTGAGCAAGGGGCGAGCATGGGCCCATGCTTAGGGGGGCTATGTCCCCCCAAAACATACTGCATAAATGTAGCCCCTGGTGACTAGTGGACTTTTGCCCCCGGAGGACAAATTAAGGTCATATTCCAAATCCACCCAGTAGGGGCAGAAATACAGTCTGCCTTCTTGATGGGGTGGGGGAATAGCCATGTCCATAGTGGGAAGACCCAATCCATATATTTTAAAAAGCGAATTCCCCATCCCTGGTGTCTAGTGGGCTCCCCCCCTCCCCCCATAGGAGTGCATGTTGGGGTAATCACCCCACTTGCCCTCTAAGCAGCAACAAGACTGCTATCATAGTTTTTTGTGGGGTTGGGGCATGGCCATTCCCATACTGGGCAGCCCCCATCTCTACATGTATCTTAAACCTGCACTTTTTAGTATAGTAGGCTTTCTGCCACCCTGGAGGGCAGTTCAGGGGTAAACTCGCCCTCCTGTGGGGGCAGAACCCTATATCTCATGTTGGGGTGGGGACATAGCCATGCTCATGGTGAGCAACCTCCACCCCTATATTTAAGAAAATAAATCCCATGTGCCTAGTGGGCTTTCTGCCGCCTGGGAAGCAGATTGGGGAAATTACCCCCATCTGTCCTCCGGAGGGGCAGAAAAGCTTGACACCTTGGTTTTGGGGGGTGGAGACATGACCATGCCAATAGTAATCAGCTCCCACCCCTATATTTGTTTTTAAAAATAGACCCTGGTTGTCTAGTGGACTATCTGCCCCATCAGAGGGGAATATTGGTAATAGCTGCTCGGAGAGTATTTAGATAGCCATGCTGACGCGCAGCGGCCACGCGCAGCGGGGACGCCGGACTGACGCCGGAGTTACGCCAGAGTTCAGCCCGTCTGGGCCCGTCCGGGACCAGACGGGCTTAGCGCTGGTCCCCACGCTCAATCCATCCGAGCCCCTGGATTCTTGTATCAGGTATAGGAGGGAGGAACTCATGTCCTGGCGGGCCTTACAATCCACCACCTGTAAATTTGCCCATAAGAGAGGACCACCGTTCCGGCCCTGCAAGACTTGCATTATGGGTCAGGAAACGGCTTCTGTGAAATCGGTGCTCTCCATAGCCTTGTTGAACTGCCGGTCTCTACCAAGTCACGCCACTGAAATTAACTCCCTCATTCTGGACCATGAGCTAGATGTGCTGTTTTTAACTGAGACCTGGATTTCCTCCTGCTCGGGACCTGATATGGTTAGAGCTCTCCCCCCAGGTTTTCTCATGTTTCATCTGGACAGGCCTGTGGGGCGGGGTGGCGGAATTGGTATCCTTTATAGGGACTCGCTAGTCTGTAAAGCTCAGGATGGAGGAGTAAGCGACTGTGAGAGTTGTCAGTTCTCTCTTCGTGTGTCACCTACGGAGTCCATGGCGGGACTTTTGATCTACCATCCACCTGGAACGTTGGGGAATTTTCTCAATTCCTTTGTAGAAACTGCCGCACTTCTCGCCTCCTCTACTGGGAATTTTTTAGCTTTAGGGGATCTCAATATTCATTTTGATGACCCCTCCAACTCTCTGGGTGTAGAGTTGCAAGGCGATTTCAAAGCTTTGGGGATCAACCTGGCTAATTCGGGCGCAACTCATGGGAAGGGCCACTTGCTGGACCCCTTATTTTCCAATTCGGACTGCCTTAAAGCCTTGCCAGCGTTGGCTCTGCCATGGACAGACCACTTTATGGTGCCTGCCCAGTGGCAGTTCGATGCCCCAGTCGCACCTGCCCCGAGGGTATATACCGTTGAAAGAGCCTGGTCTAGGCTCCCAGTGGACACCTGGGCGGTACATCTGGAGGCGTCTCGGCCTCCCCTTGGTTCCAACCCGCTAGTTGCGGATGAGAATTTAAACATCTGGCTCACCAATTCACTGGACACTCTCCTCCCCAAAAAGAAACAACTTACCAGGGGTAAGAGAGTGGGATCGGCGCCCTGGTATACAACTGAGCTGAGGACATTGAGGAAGGGCTGCAAGAGGCTGGAGCGGACCTGGAGGAAAGACTGGAGCGAAACGAGCCGGAAAGAATATCGGGCGGCTCTTAGTACCTATAAAGTCGCTATTCGGGTAGCTAAATCAGGGTTCTTTGAGGAGAGAATAGGCTCTGCGGCCAACTCCTCGAAAGAATCGTTTAGGGTCATTAAAGAACTTCTGAAAACCCCCGAACCTCAGGTCATTCACGAGGACCCACGTGAGAAATGCTCAGAATTCGCCTCCTTCTTTAAAACCAAAATAGATAACATCTTGGCATCTCTTCCTAGGCTATCCGAGGAGGTACCCTTGGATGGTAATTCGGAACTTCAGCCCAGGGTGCAATCAGCGGAGCTGGCTTCTCTTGGTCCCGTCACTGTGGAAGAAGTTCTCACAGTTCTGACGGCCATGAAAAGCGGCTCTCCGAAAGATCCTGCACCTATGAAGTACCTGAAGCAGGTAGCCCCTATCATCGGCGGCCCAGTGACGGACCTCATAAACCTGTCTCTCACCCCAGGAGTGGTGCCCTCTAGTTGGAAAGGAGCGGTTGTCAAGGCCCTCCTGAAGAAGCCTAACCTGGACCCAGCCGATCTTGCCAACTTTAGACCCATTTCCCTACTCCCCGGCTTTAGCAAGGTGGCGGAGAAGTTGGTGAATGGGTGCTTATCGGGCTTCCTGGAGTCCAATTCTCTTTTGGGCGATTCCCAAACAGGCTTTCGCCCCAGTCAGGGGACCGATACTGCCCTGCTGGCAGTCGTGGAGAATGCCAGGAGCATTTTGGATTCAGGGGGATCGGTGGCAGTGATCCTACTGGACCTCAGTGCGGCATTCGACACCGTAGACCATCAGGTGCTTCTCCAACGGCTGTCGGGGGTGGGGGTCTCTGGGATGGCCCTCAAATGGTTTGCTTCTTTTTTGGAGGGTCGTACATTTGAGGTGTGGGAAGGCCATGAGAAATAATCCTCGGTACCTCTCCAGTGTGGTGTGCCACAGGGCTCATCGTTGAGCCCTACTTTATTTAACATTTACATGGCCCCTCTGGTGAAGGACTGGACTTTTATCAGTACCAGCGGTGCCAGGGAACAACACCTATAACCTTCATGGGATACCTGTTTCGGCGCACAAACTACAGAGACACGGGACACTTCCTTCGACGTCAAAGATTCAAGGTTTATTACTGCAGGGAACACAGAAGTCACGACAAGTACAACACGTGCAACTTGGGGAGACTGCTTCAAATTGGTTCTGTGGATCGCTCCTTTTATACAGATTTTCCCCATAGGACATCATGATACACAAAGTTTACAACCGGTTCCCATAATTATTCCTCAGAGGGGTCGCTTTGGTCACTTTGAAGCACATAAGGTCCGGAACATGAGTGCGGAAACATTTGGTGGTTCCCAACTGTAAAAACCCATCTTCCCAACATTAGCAAATTCCAACCGGCAGTAAAACAGATCGAAATAGGAACTAAAACAGGTGGAGAGGAAGATGGAAACAGTGGGCGAGTCGAAAAGGGTGTAAAAGGGGAGGTATCGGGAAACACGAGATACAGGCATCAAAGGGACGTGCCTAATGAGATGCACGGCTGAGACAATAAACTGGCACGGCAAGATGAGCCTCGAGCGGGGCCATCTGCCTTACAGTATCATCCCCCTCATCATAAAGAAACTTACAAAGAACATGCGTCTTCCGCAAATATCGTGGGAGTCCCAGGGTCACGAAGCGGACAGTGTCCGTTCGCTGGCTACTTGAGGGCAAGAGACAAAATGGATGCCGTATCTAAGATGGAACCCGTAGGTACAGGTGAATAACCCACATAACTAACGAACAGTTTAAGTTAGCACAGCGAAACTGCGCACACTTACTAAACTCGTCATTTACGGTTCTTAGATACCAGACTCGACCATATGAGTCGAAAACATCACCTAAAATTGTCACGGAACCTCAGACGCTCCTTTTGCCCTCATGTAGGCAAGCACTAGTCGGAATCATATTCGATATTCATCAGACCCTCGAGATGTTGTTGCAGCATAGCTCTGTCCAATCGAGACCCTTTGGTAACAGGTGGCTGTCTCATACACGTTGTAGCACAGAGGCCACATAAGGCAGGACCGCACTGTACACAAAGGCAACACGTGAACAGGAACACTACAACGACTCCAATGATCGTCAGAATTTTCCAACCCCAAGTCGACATCAGGCCCCAAAACCATCCAAGTAGCGTCCAATCCCCTACATCCACGTGTATGGATTCGGAAATTTTATGCAACCTCGAGATGGCTTGATAGACAGTCGGAGCGTTATCAGGAATAAAAATACAGCAGGCCGAATGGATCACCTTACAGACCCCACCTCGATCTGCTAAGATCACATCCAAAACCATACGGTTTTGTAACGTCATAAGTCTATCCGCCTGAAGTTCTGTGGTGATATTACCAAGGGCACTGGCAGTAATATTAGCTGTCGATTCTACCACTCGAGTCAACTGTCTCAGATTCCTACTATTAACCATAGGTCCCCAAAACGGGAGGAAACCCTTGAAAAAGTCTCCTGCCTCTTGACCGGCAGTATCCTCTTCGTTAATTACGCCTCTCACAACTCTAGTCTTGTGATAATCTGCGTCTACAGTGAACGTCGGAGGCAACAAGTTTGCGATAAAACATGAGCCCACAAAGTCAGAGGGCAACCATGCATATGCACGATCATGACAGATAAAGTAGGTACCCTTGGCAGCCAGGAACACAGGGGACGAGACCATTGGCAATATATAATTTTCAGTGCAAGCACTCTCTCCAAGTCGAGCTTTCGATCTACGGCCACGACCTATTAGACAAAAATTACCAATGTGGGGTACGACCCATATCGGAGGTGAATCTTTAAGCTGTTTTTCATTAGTGAACACACTATATTCGCCTCTACTTAAAATCCTATAGGCTTGTACCTCTTCTTCAGGGATAAGCGAAAGATCATAGATATCGCTATCTAAATCCTCTATTGCTATCGACAAAGATTTTTGGTACGAGGTAGGACCAGAGTAAGGGGAACGTGGTTCTCGAATGGGGTGGAAACCCAGTGCGCTTCGAAACATTGTTTGAAATGCTCGAGCAGACCCTTGGGAGCTATACGGTAACACTAGATATGGAATTCCCTTATCCGTAGTATGGGGCATCAACCCACATACCCAACAATTAGTAGTGTTAACCACTAACTGATGCTGATGAAGGAGTTGAATAAAGGAATTATTGCGGAATTCTGCACGTCTAGCCTGCTCGTGTTCAGGTAAGATGTGAAAAGAATGAGGAGAGTCAGTGGGGATGAGTTTAAGGTCAGGGGTAGGAGTAGGTATGATAGAAGACAAGAAGTGAAACATTGTGTAATACACTGCACCTACCAAAAATGCAGAAATAGTCATAAACAATACGAATATTTGAAATATGAAACATTTGGTACGACTGAGTTGCTGCAGCTTGAATCTTCTTGCTTGAGCTCTTTCCAAGTCCATCAGCTTCGAAAATGCCATTCCCTATGACCGTCCGCAACGTTTCTTGACGCACTTCGTTCTGTGTAGCAATAGTCAATTCCTAGGAGTTCCCAGGCATCGACGGTCTTTAACCTAGCGTCAAGACCTACTAACCAGGAGGAAGTACACGCGCGGCCCTACGGTCTTTATTTCATAAATATATATATATATATACGCAAAAACAATGTCTCTCAGCTGTGGAAACAAAAAGGTGTAAAGAACGGAGCTCAATAAATATACAAAATAATTGTAATAACGTGAGTGTTTTACAGTGTTCAGGAAAAACGGGATAATGCACTTATCAAGGGACAGAACGGATTTTTATTAGTCTCTGGTGCTTGATCGCAGAAAATAACGAGTTTTCCCAGATCGTGTCTGTTCATTAAACAAAAGATCCATCGGAGGGACAACGCCCTGTTGATCAGTTGAGTGTTCTGGTCTTGAGTTTTCTGATGACAAGTGTTCAGTAATGCCTTTTGGCTGCACTGAGGATTCTCCGACAGGTTGTGCGTCGCTGAAAGGTACAAACGCTGGCAATCCTTCGGTTTCAGTTGATGCAATGCCTTTCCTTACCCACGAGTCTGCTGGCAACGGAATGGGGACTTTCTTGGTGTGGGTGGCGTGCACCCAATTTTTCTTTCCCTCGAGACGAACTGCAGTTCTCGTGGCAAGGAGGACTTGGTAGGGTCCAGTGAATCTAGGGTCCAAATTGTTCTTGCGTGAAAAGTTGCGCGTTACCACCCAATCTCCGGGCTGGAGTTGGTGGCCTGGACCCTCCGTCTGTGTTGGCAATGCTTTGTGAACCTGTTGGTGAATTAACCTCAGTTTAGCAGTCAAGTCATGAAGATAATCAATCAACATTGGATACTCAAGTTCACAAAAAACACCTGGTCTAGGGACCCCCCAAACATTGGCAGGACGACCGAACACTATTTCATAGGGACTGAGCCCTACTCGGGAGTGTACAGTTGCCCTTGTTGACAGTAATGCTAAGGGTAAAGCGTCAGGCCACGAAAGACCTGTCGTAGCCTGAATCTTTGCTAGTTTTAGTTTAAGGGTGCCATTGTACCCTTCCACCAATCCTGCTGATTGTGGATGGTTTGCACTGTGAAATTTTTGAACAATCCCTAATCCGCGACACACACTCTTCATCACGCTCCCAACAAACTCACTTCCGTTGTCTGACCACACAACCCGAGGCATTCCGTAACGGGAAAAATATTCTTTGAGTAAAATTTTTGCCGTGGACAAAGCCGTATTATCCTTAAGGGGGTAGGCCTCAATCCATCGGGAGAATGCGCACACCACAACCAATACATACTTCAAGTTATTACATCTTTCCATGTGAATAAAGTCCAACTGGATAACTTCGAAAGGGTATGCAGGAGGAGCAAAATGGCCAGGTGGAGTGGGAGTGCCCTTACCAGGATTATGCATCAAACATACCATGCAATTCTTAACCAAACGTTCAGCACATTTCGTAATACCATCATTCTTCCACACAGGAAACAGCAATTTACAGATACCTTTCGCGCTAATATGTGCTAACCCGTGTGCCATAGTCACAACAGCCAGCACATACGCATCAGGCAACATCCATCTTTTCTGTTCCGACAAGTCAATCCAACAATCATTCGCATCCAACTTTCCCGTACTTTCTTTCCACTTCGTCTTTTCAGTCTCGGTAGCCTCATTCTGAATGGATTTCACACTCTCAATAGTGTTTTCACACATACTTGATTCTGTAGGCCACCTTACCGAACTCGTCACATACATTCGAGTGCTAAGGTTCCGAGCAGTCTCCTTAGCAGTCTCATCCGCAAACGCGTTACCACGACCAACATCATCCGTCACTTTACAATGCGCACTACACTTAACAATCGCCACTTGCTTAGGCAACGTAAGTGCATCCAGAAGATCATTCACAAGCTGGCCATGCTGAATCTTCTTACCATGTGACGTAAGGAATCCTCTCTCTCTCCACAGTCGTCCAAAACTATGTGCCACACCAAATGCATACTGGCTATCTGTAAACACATTCACTCGTTTATCTTTAGACAATACACATGCTCTCGTCAAGGCAATGAGCTCAGCAGCCTGAGCTGAATTTTGACTCAACCTTGCGCTCTCCACAATTGTTTTTAATGTAACTATAGCGTACGCAGTTGTCACATCACCATTCGGTAATTTAAAACAAGAACCATCCACATACAGAGTACCATCAGGATCTATCAATGGAGTATCTTTTAGGTCAATGCGACCCTTGGTTTCTTCCTCAGTTCTGAGGTAGCAGTCATGTACTGCTTCACTGCTTGATTCTGTGTCGATCGGCAGCAATGTTGCTGGACTCAACACATTACATCGTTTTATCCGTATATGACTGGCCAACAACGTCAACTCATACCCAGACAATCTTGCGCTCGTCAGATGTTGAGTTTTCGTTCGGTTTAATAGAGTGTCGACTGCATGCGGAACCATTACCGTGAGCATATTACCCATGACTAGACCTGCAGACTGTCGAATGGACGCCGCAGCTGCCGCTGTTGCCCTTAAGCAACTTGGCAAGGCTCTTGCTACTGGGTCTAAAGTCGAAGAAAAGTATGCACATGGGCGTTGCTTACCACCAAAAGATTGTGTCAAAACACTCAACGCGCAACCATCCCTCTCGTGAACGTATAGTGTAAACGGCTTACTGTAATCAGGAGTACCCAACACAGGAGCCGAACACAACGCATCACGCAATTCAGAAAAACTTTTCTGACATTCTTCAGACCAAGGTACTGGAGATGAAACATCCTTGCACGTAAGGGCTATCAATGGTTTTGCCAACAATGAAAAATTTGGAATCCATTGTCTGCAGTAAGACGTAATACCTAAAAAGGCACGAACATCTCTCTGGGTTTTCGGCACAGTCATTCGGGAAATCACTGCAATTCTCTCTGGGGTCAACCTTCTCCCTTCTTTTGACAATAAGTGACCTAAATAGGTAACTTCTTGGCAACAATACTGTAGCTTCGAAGGTGATACCTTGTGGTGCAAGTCATGTAAATAGTGCAATAATGATACTGTAGCCGTTTTGCAAATAGCTTCTGTATCAGCTGCCACTAAAAGATCGTCTACGTATTGAATCAAAGCTGCACCTTTAGGCAATATAAAGTCATCAAGCTGACTTTTAAGTGCTTGGCTGTAGATTGATGGACTCTCACAGTAACCCTGTGGAGCGCGTTTTAGCCTAAAACTGCGACCTCCTAATGAGAATCCGAACAGGTCTCTGCTTTCTTCTGCGATCGGAATACTAAAGAAAGCATTCTTTAAATCGATCACTGTGAACCAGGAGGCAGATGCCGGAATCATTGTTAGTAAAGCCGTAATGTCGGGAACCACAGGAAATTGCGGAACCACTATTTTGTTTACCTCTCTCAAATCTATAACAAAACGATACACAGGAGGTTTAGTTGGGTCAGTTCGTTTCAAAATTGGCAATACAGGGCTATTGCACACGTTTCCACGAGTTTCTTCAACAACACCCTTTCCAATGAGATCATGAATGATTCCTAACAGTGCTCGTTCGCCTTCAAGAGAAATACGATATTGAGGTAACCGCGGTAATCGCGCATTTGGTTTTAATTGGATCACATAGGGTGGAATGTCTAACAGACCCACATCATTGGGACCTGTGGCCCATAAGGACGCTGGGAGGGAATTCAATTCCGGTGGGAATTTATCAACCGATAAATACATGGGAGAGATCACTCTCCTCCCCAATGTAAGTTCCACTCCTTCAGGGGAACAATACAATGTTGCATATAATCGTTTCAACAAATCCAAGCCCAAAAGATTTTCACCACAGCCTGTAGATAGAATCAATGGAGCCGTTAGCTCACGTGGTCCAATCATAAGAGGCAAAGGGTTAGAGACTGGGTTACTAACAGGGGCGCCAGAGAATCCAACGGAAACATTCGTTAAGCCAGACAAAGGTGCGCCAGGGAGTTTTGAATGCATGATGGAACTTTTCGTCGCACCAGTGTCTAACAGAAAAGGCTCAACTACACCCGATGTAGTCACTGCAACGTAAGGCCCACTCTGATCGACCGGAACTGACACTACTCCCTCTCTTTGTCTTAGGCTGTCCTAGTAGTGGTCATTTACAACAGTCTCGTGGTCTATATAATAATCATCAACATTATATTGTGCAGACCGAACTGATCCCGCATTTCGCTGGTCAAAATAATTATTTGCATCCGATTGATTCTGATGACGATCAATCTGATTGTGGGATGAACCACGACCTCTACCACGTGGTGCCTGCTGAGGACCACTGCCACGATTTCCTCGAGCTGACACACCATTTAAACGGTCTTTTAAAGCAAGACACTCATATTTCAGATGTCCCTCTTTCCTACAATATGCGCATTGATTATATCCTAGTGTAGATCTGGGATCAAAGTTGTCAGGACGCTGCTGCATCCTATCAGGCTGTGCACGGGGTCGATACTGCTGTTGCGCATCATTTTGGTTCGATCGCGGAGGGTATGCTTGTTGCAACAAGACCTTCGTTTTGAGTTCTTTCGTTTTCTTTTCTACACGATCACTTTCTTCCTTTTCCCTATTCTCATAATACTGAGCCGTTGCCAATATTTGCGCAGGGGTTGAGACTGCCCACGCACTTTCTGAATTCTTTAATTTGTTGCATAGCTCAGGCAGCAAATTTGACACAAATTTGTCAACGAATAACCGCTGACCTCCCTCAGCGCCCATGTCCTGGCCGCTGTGGTCGATAAACGCTTCCTCAAACCTCGTAAAGAAATCCGAGACGCTTTCGTCTTTCTTTTGCTTACAAGCTGACAACTTATCCCAGTTCACCTTCATCGCTGGCATGAGAGTTTTCATGAGCGTAATGATTCTCTGAGGCAAATCCAAGATCAATTGTTCAGGTTTAGCTCCACCAACTTGTAATGCATCAGCTGCTAGCAGTGCAGCCCAATCACCCCCTAATTCAACAGCGTGATTGGCTTGACGAATTTTAGCCCAAACTGGTTGCGGTACAACGTTGCCAAACAACATGTCGATGTCGGCAATATTCATAATAGAAGCTTCCACCAGTTGTGATAACTCCTTATAATAACCAGCCGGATTTTTACGCGGATCGGGTAAGGATTGCTTCACCTGCAAAACTTCCGATCGTTTCCATGGAAGATGTATCCATACCCTTTGAAAATGCGGCAGAACCGGAGGGTTAGCTTGCGGATCTCCAGGCACCCACAGTGGCGGGACTTCTCTCATGGGATACTGACCAGGAACCGCTTTCCAATTCTCAGTGGTATCATCTAATGACACTCGAGAACGTGCTGCGGGTCTAAATGCTAATAAACGTTCCACGGCACGTCGTACATCGTCACCTACAATCATACCATTCGAAAAGTTACTCTGGAGTTCAATTATGTCGGACGGTACATTCTCTACTTCATCATCGTACCATTCCTCCCTCAAAAAGTTACACATTTCCTCAAATACGAATCTCTGCGTAGGCTCATTAAACTGAGAAAATGTCTCAAAGACTATACGTGGAGTGTAATTAGCAGGATGTCTTATCCATTTACGTGCCATGGTTACTAACGTTTCTTTCTCCCTACCACTAGGGATCTGACTCCGTCTCTGAGGAGTTTCAGATGTATCAGACAAAAATAACGGACCAGAAAGAGGTGAATAAAGGGTAGCAACAGAATTAGGAACACGCTTACGAACAGAAGGAGAAAGAAAAACAGGAGCAACAACATTAGAGGTAAAAGAAGACATAGTAGGAACGGACAAGGTAGTCGGAGAAGCAGAAACAACAGTCTGAGAAGGTACAGGTACAGGAGCAGTAGGAACGATAACAGATGGAGGTACAAACGTAGGATTAACAGCGGGCTGGCCCGCAGCCGCTGGAGCAACAAGGGGAACAACAGGGGGTACTACAGGAGGAACTACAGGAGCAGTAGCACCCTGTACATAAGGAGGTGGTGATTTCATCAAGTATGATAGCAAGGAATCCTCCTTCAAATCTTCTTCTTTCTTTTCTGATTTATTCGGTAAAGCTGGGTAACATTTATCTATTTTCATATGATGCAATCTAGTAGCTATTTCCAGGTCTTTTTCTTCTTTGTCTTGTCTACATTCTTTTATAGCTTGCATTATCGGAACAAATTCCTGCTTTTTATCCTTTTTAAGTTGTTTGATTTCTTTCTGTTTGGCCTCTTTACGCCATATTCGAAAGGAATCAAACATAGCTGGCCTAGCTTTCTTTAAAAATAATTTAGCCTCAAGATTATCTAAAATCAAAAGTTCAAAAGTTCCGTGTGGTGGCCATCTAAGGTCACCGTCCTTCTTCGTGTAGCGGATCCAGTAATCATTATAGATTATGGGACCCACACCGTGTCGACTATATAGATCATGTATCGGAGTTCCAACTGGAGGTATCGGACATGAGTCCTCCAACCGGGAGTCCATTGCGCAACATTTGAAAATACGAAACAAACCACTATGGCTAGGCATCGTGCTCACTAACCTAGTATCAAACTTCAAGGATTACCGAAGCAATAACACCTCGTGTAAGTCAAAACCCTCGGTTTTTGGCAATTGCAACTGTCAAATAATACTAAGAACCAATACTAAGAACCACAAATGCAATGGAACCATGCAATACAACAAAGCCGTAAGGCTATTACAAAGCTCGGAGAGCTATTACCACAAAGCCTGAGGAGGCTATTACAAAGCTCAATGAGCTATTACAACAAAAACCTTAAAGGTTAACACCAAAGCTTTCAAAAAGCTAAAAACAATCACTAAGGACTGGGAGCGACCCACAAATACTTAACTCAGAACTTCAATGGCGTCACCAGGAAGGCCCGTCTATCGTCTCGCTTTGTACAAAGATCTACGCCGGGCGTCGAAGACAGGTCGACAGTCAGGGCATCGGTCCGTTGCAGCCGTCAGGAGGCGGGAATCTTCGCAGGGAAAAACTTCGGGCCACTTATTTCGACAACAGGATCGATGAAGCGGGGTGCACCTTCCCTCGGAGATTTCACACGAAGTTCCTCACGAACATCAGGCTTTGGACCGGACCGGTACCGCTGAAGTCGCCCCACGTTGGGCGCCAACTGGCTGACTGGACTTTTATCAGTACCAGCGGTGCCAGGGAACAACACCTATAACCTTCATGGGATACCTGTTTCGGCGCACAAACTACAGAGACACGGGACACTTCCTTCGACGTCAAAGATTCAAGGTTTATTACTGCAGGGAACACAGAAGTCACGACAAGTACAACACGTGCAACTTGGGGAGACTGCTTCAAATTGGTTCTGTGGATCGCTCCTTTTATACAGATTTTCCCCATAGGACATCATGATACACAAAGTTTACAACCGGTTCCCATAATTATTCCTCAGAGGGGTCGCTTTGGTCACTTTGAAGCACATAAGGTCCGGAACATGAGTGCGGAAACATTTGGTGGTTCCCAACTGTAAAAACCCATCTTCCCAACATTAGCAAATTCCAACCGGCAGTAAAACAGATCGAAATAGGAACTAAAACAGGTGGAGAGGAAGATGGAAACAGTGGGCGAGTCGAAAAGGGTGTAAAAGGGGAGGTATCGGGAAACACGAGATACAGGCATCAAAGGGACGTGCCTAATGAGATGCACGGCTGAGACAATAAACTGGCACGGCAAGATGAGCCTCGAGCGGGGCCATCTGCCTTACAGTATCATCCCCCTCATCATAAAGAAACTTACAAAGAACATGCGTCTTCCGCAAATATCGTGGGAGTCCCAGGGTCACGAAGCGGACAGTGTCCGTTCGCTGGCTACTTGAGGGCAAGAGACAAAATGGATGCCGTATCTAAGATGGAACCCGTAGGTACAGGTGAATAACCCACATAACTAACGAACAGTTTAAGTTAGCACAGCGAAACTGCGCACACTTACTAAACTCGTCATTTACGGTTCTTAGATACCAGACTCGACCATATGAGTCGAAAACATCACCTAAAATTGTCACGGAACCTCACTGGAGAGTGTGGTACTGCCTCTGGGTATTAAGATCATCAGCTACGCTGATGATACTCAGTTGGTAGTAGGGCTTTCCCAGTCGGCTTACCATCCCGACCGGCTGCACACGTGTCTGGATAAGATCTTCACATGGATGTGTAGCTCAGCACTCAAGCTTAACGGCTCCAAGACTGAGCTGATGTTACTGGGGAATTCCCCTCCCTCCTTACCACCTGGCAGTTGGCCTAGCTGCCTGGGAGCTGCACCCACCCCCAAGCAGGAGATCAAGAGCCTGGGGGTGTGGTTGGAGCAGGACCTTTCCTTTAAGACGCACGCTAAAAAGACCGCAGGCGTGTGCTTTGGTCTGCTCCGATCAGCTCGGAAGATCTTACCTCTCCTCCCAGTTGCCTCTAGGAAGTTACTTATCCAGGGGCTTATCATCTCGCGGTTGGATTTCAGCAACGCGTTGTTTTTGGGTGCTCCAGAGTCCACCCTAAACAAATTGCAGCATGTGCAGAATGCGGCCGCCAGGCTCCTGACAGGCCTTCCCAGGCGTCAGTCAGCACGTCCTGTGCTGAAGGCGCTGCACTGGCTCCCGGTTAGGGAGAGGGTGAGATTCAAGGCACTTTGTTTGGCCCACAAAAGTTTGCAGGGGAAAGGCCAGCCGATCCTTCGGGACATGGTTCAACCTTATAAGGCCTTCCGCTCTCTCCGCTCTGATCATCAACACCTATTGCAGGTTACGAGGGTAAGGAAGGCAAGAACTGGTGGTAGAAGGTTTTCTATAAACGTGGCCACTCTGTGGAACTCTCTCCCTCTGTACTTGCGTTCGGAACCGAGTTTTTTACGCTTCCGTAAACTTTTAAAAACTTATCTGTTTCCTGCCTAAATTTTGTGCCTAGCAGGGTGGCGTTATTTCTCTGGATGAGCGCGGGGATGCCCAAGGGTAACCAGGCGCTATATAAAACTCATTAATAATAATAATAATAATAATTACCCTCATCCACCCCCGGGGGGCAGAAAGACTAACTCTATTGTTGTGGTGGGGGCATGACCGGGCCCATGATGGCAGCCCCCACCCCTATATTTAAAACGGAACCAACTAAAACAAATCCCTGGCATCAAGTGGGCTTTCTGCCCTTTCCAACGATACATCTCCCACCTCAATCATTGCTCCTGCGGATGATCTATGCCCCTGAGTACTAATGCAGTGAAAGTAGCCCAGTGGCTCATTTTAGATTCACATAAGACTAAAGATGTCAGCGCAGCCTGCAGGCTGGTGGTCATTACACAAACAAAAAGACTGACTATTTGGGAAGCTCTTCCCAAGAAGACAGAGTTTAAAAAATAATAGAGGAATGCCTCTGGTGCTCTGAGACAGAGAAACCTTTAAGTGCCTCTCCAGTAACGCCCTATGGCAGACAGATGCACTGTGGAGGTAGTGCGGGAGTTGGCTATTGGCCCAAACCTGTACTAAAGGAGGTAATTAATATTTAAATAAACACTTTTTCATAAATAATTTTAATAATAAACATAACGGGCCTGATTCACAAAGGTAAACTGAGACGAAAGTCTAACTTTACGACTTTTAGTATTCACAAAGGCAATTTACGAGTAGTAAAGTTAGACTTTTGTTTCAGTTTAACTTTTTGGGTCTTCAGTGTAACTGAGACCAAAAGTGTAGTCTGAGTTAAACTTAACACCAACACTTAAGTTAAACTGAGACAAATGTTTAACTTTACTACTCGTAAATGCCCTTTGTGAATACCAAAAGTCGTAAAGTTAGACTTTCGTCTCAGTTTACTTTTGTGAATCAGGACTAGCATATTTTACATACATGTTAAAATTAAAAGTAAACACATGATATCACCAAAATATTTAAAATTCTCCTCCAAAAATGTAGCTAAATTCATAACATGACCAAAAGAAATATTACCATTAACTTCAAACATTTATACATAACTTAAATATTGATAAATATATACATCTAAACATTTTTAAATCTATCAAACTATATATCAACATATGAAGAAAACCTAAATTAACGTTTACCATGGAAGGATATAACTGATAAAAAAATTACAACGCAAACTAACAAATAAAATAAAGTGATAAATAACCTTAACCAATAAAATCAGATTAATAATTAGATTACCAATATAAAAGCCACACTAATTTAACCAACTAAGGACCTGATTGCGATGTCGAAGGGACCGCCACCAACAGGCAATCAGTGGCAGTTCCACCTGCATACAGACCATCAGTCTGACTGCAGCATTTGGATGTAGGCAGCCGGACCACAAAGTTAGGGGGGAACGACCATTCCTCGCAATGATCCAGTTGGGGCAGCGGTCAGAATCCTGTCCCTTCAATCGAGATGGTGCATGCGTAGGCACCACAGTAGGGATAAGGATGTCCCTTTTCTGCTGTCTTTTCATGGTGGTCCGCCCGCTATGAAAAGGCAGACATAAGAGAGGCAAGCACTAGCTCACATGAACCCATAACCAAAGTGAAAATTGATATATGGCATAAAGTCCTCAAACACATGACAGGGCAATTAGCATCTATACCCACTTTAAAAAGTTTAATTGCAAGAACTAAAAAAGCTACCAGCGACACTCCTGCTGCCCCTAGAAGTTACCAGGACATAGAAATGACTAAACAGTTAACAATAACACATAATGAGGAGTCTTTCCTTTTATATGAAAATCTAAATAATGAGAAGTGAATCCTATTATTCTCTATAGCAAATAACTTACTAAAACTAAGGGGCTGATTAGGAGTCCTGCAGTCTTCTGACCACCAGACTTGCGGTAGCGCAGCAATGGCAGTCCAACATTTTGCCGATTACGACGTTCACCCTCGCATTGGCGGTGAACTGCTGGCTGCACCAGGGAACAGTTGTTGCTCTTGGGGGTCCTCTCCTCATTGATTTTAGACTAAAAAAAGGGGGCAGAGGCGGCTGCCATCGCACAGATCACTCCTCGCTGCCCCTCTCTCACCTTCCAACCACAGTTTTGCTCCAGAAGGCAGTTGGCAACTCGGCCCGTGGCACTGCATGCTGTATATGTTTTTCACCAGCCCCTCAGATGGCTACTTGGGGCACTCCGAAGCAATCCTCTGTTGGGTTGGCCCTCCAGTCCTGTGGAGCAATGCAAAAAAGAGGGGGGGATCTGCTCTCCTCCCCCCTACGCTCCAGCCCACCCTCAATTTATACAGTCTTGAATTGTTGGGCCTCAAGCCTCGCATTGATCCCCAGCAGCAGTCCCCATGGGCTGACTAAAGTAGGATTTGCCGTCCCTTCTAAGCTCCAACCCCTGGGGAGTTGTCTCACCTCCTTTGTTGATCTCTCTTGCCTGAGGGAATCAGCGGGGGCATAGCAGCACATTCAGCTGAGGTCTGCACTAGTTCATCTTCATCTCCATCTCGGCGGTACCTTCAGTGCCTACCGGAGCGTTGCCTGGCTGCTTCAAGTGCCCTCCTGGCCTGCAACTCTCCTCACCAGATCTCCGCCAAGCACCCTGAAGCCCTGCTGTCCGTCCAGAAAACAGCTCCCAGTCCTGTGTCAGGACTACTCCCACCGATGCAGGCCGCACCCGAGTGCGCCAGCGGCTCCTTCGTTTTCCTTCTTCTGTGGACTAACATGGTCACAGGGGACTTTGACAGGTTTTCCCCACTTCGTTTGTGGACTCTGCACAGGATAATGTTCGGATGAGTAAGTTATTTTACGACAGACGGCCAGAGCTTCACTAAGTTGCGGCCATCTTGGTTGGCTGCTGGCCACGCCCCTTCTTCAAAAGTATTTCTTAATTTTTTTAAGTACATTTTAATTTTAATATTGAAAATAAAAAATATTGTGTGTAAAATTCTTATAATAAATATATATTTTTGATTATATATTAATATTTATTCACAAATATTACTGTTATAAAATAAATGCTTAGCTCTTAAAACATTAATTTGCACATCATTATCAAAAATCCAAAATGTAATTACTTTAAAAATATCTACTTTTCAAAAAAATCTCCCCAACTTACCCCTTAAAAACTTAATTCCCACTGCTAAAAAAATTATAAATACATCATTTGTATACATCAACGTAACTGAAAACAACAATTCTAACATTAATATTCAACATATAATTCAACATAAAAGTCAACTTAACAACTAAATTATCTGAATAAAAAAATTAACAAATAATAAACATATACAAAAACACGTCAATAAATTACATACAAAGTAACATTTACAAATGATATTACATACAGCGATATTTTCAATATCTATATAGTTTACAGCATTGAAAACAACACTTAAACAATATTTTTACCTTCGATATTGCTGTCAACAATATTTTTGACATGGCATGCTGATATTCTTGACATGATATTTTTGTATCATAATATTTTTTTCTCAAGTCCAAACACCCATTACAGTCTAGGCTATACCAAAGAATTTGTCTGGTGATGGTTAAAGGAGGATATATGTTATTTGGTCACATTTCTTTTGCTATCTTGTCATTTCCTCATGAGCTTCAGTTTCATTGTATACCATCTCATTGTTTGTAATTAAATCGAATTGGAAGTAGGAGCGGATTGTTGTAGGGGAAGGGGATTAGGTTGTAGAGTTATGGACTCCTGGCAGAAAGCAAAAAATTGTGACTTCTCATTGGCTGCACGCACACACGTCACTACGTGCTGCCATACAGCCATAATGGCTTCTTCCTTCTTCAGCATTACAGTTTGCTCGAACTCAGGACAAGACCAGCGAACCCCATAAACAGGCGGCTAGAGCAGAGCCAGCTGACGGGCACTTTCTCTGTCCCAGAGCTACGGGCTCATCAGCCGTGCAAATTACAGGCTAGCATGCTGTCTGAAGGACCGAACTCGAGGAAAGCCTCGAAGGAAGGGTGGGGTCTGGGCCATGAGCTCCATTCACAAGGCCCCAGCACGGGCTCTTCCCCCAGTTTAATGTATCTAGATGTGACGAGAACAAATAACTACCTCTCATGGACAGGGATGAATGGAGAGCATGAGGCCATTGAACACCCCATCACCCAGTTCAGAAGCAGACAGATTGCCCCGGGTATGTTTGGCGGTTAGGGGGAGACAGCGGCTTCGGGATCACACATGTCCTGCCAAACGTGGAGCCATATTAAAAAGTGCCTATGTGGTTCAAAGAATGGAGCTTAGGGGAAAATACTAAGGGGCATATTAGCAACACATATCGATAATTATCGCTAAATGCGCTTAGCGCATTTTTTTTATAGCCGCCTATCGCAGAGATAACGTGCTATTAGCAACGCTAATCTCTAAAGTGATAAAATATCCGGTGATAGCGGCTCAATGTGTGAATATCGCTGAAAATCCAGCGATATTCAGGCATTATAGCTAATGGGGACTTAACCTGAATATCCACCTCCCATTGGATATACAGGTTAAGTCATGGCCTGTTCTGGCGATATTCGCACTTAGCGCGATTATGGCTAAAGACACTCGTGCCCCAGTGAAATGAGAACCCCCCATGTGTATCCTAAAGTAAGAGGGGGCCTTCCTTTGTAGTGTTGCACAACATGCACACAAGAGAGTTCTGAGTCTTTTTTTTAAAAAGAGAGAAGTCCAACAACTGAACAAGGGACAAGGCCAAAGATTCCAATTATTGGCAATTAGAATGTAAAAGAAGCATCCCCGGATTGAAAAGGTAAAAATCTGAAGGACCCATGGCCCAGATGGCCGACTGTCAGTATGTTTCAGATTGTTGAAGGGTGACAGTACCCACATAAGAACATGTATGCCCCTACCTCTTAAAGCTGCGAGTTGATTAAGTGTTTTAATTGAATAGTTGTTTTTAGTCACGTAAAATATGGATGCAAAATGTTTTGGAAATGCAAGATCTTCATCGTATGCAAGTATGTCCAAATGGGTGGAAAATGGAGTGGGGTTGGAGAAGGGTTTCATAACTCCATGTAATACTAAATGCAAATGTTTCCTCATACAAATGGACGAGCTAGAAGCAAAGCACTATTAATCCCCACAAGGCAATTCCATGTGGCAAATATTTCAGGGCTTTTTTACAAGACCCTTGCTCCACTTTTGCATCACCATCCCCATGTTAAAAATGACGCAAAAGTGGTGCAAGGGACTTATGATTTTGCCCCTTTATGTGTAACAAATGCAGGTGTTTCATACCCCTCAGAGCTTCTATGTCAATGACACACTTCTCCTTCCAGGGCTCCTTTGCCTTTTCGTGTTCCACCCTGGTTCCAAACTCTGTGATAAATGGCCCTTTTTGGAGACATACTTTATTCATATTTGCTTTTTTTAATCGTGTGCATTACTGCAGGACTAAAAATCTGATATCCATCCGCAAGTCAAAAAAATGGAGGAGTTGTTTAAAACTCCCCGTGCCTCCCTGCTATGCAAACTCTCCAGCATTTGGCAATTTTGCGATTCACTAAATAATCGCAAAAACAGTTGAGGAGCATGATCAATGCAATAGTTACCATTTTGGCTGCAATAAAAGGTCTCCTAGCAGAAAGCAAATAAATGGTGACTTCTTATTGGCTGCACGCACACACCTCACTATGTGCCGCGGCGTACAGTCGTAAGGGGAAATGAAGTAGCGTCCGGCATGGATTAGGTGTGGAGGGGGAGGCAGGAACGGAGAGAAGTGGGGGGCAGCAGAGGTAAAAAAAAAAAGAAAAAAACGTACCTTCTTGCCGCTTTCTCGCTGCATCTCTCCTCCGTAGTCCCTCGCTCTGGCTGGAACAGAAAGCACACCCAGGCTCCACATAGCCAATCACAATGTTGCAATGCAGCGTTGTGATTGGTCTGAGCACCGTGGTTCGGCACTCAGACACTGACTTGGAGCCCGGGCATTTTCTTCACCCAGCCTGCAATGCAGCCTGTGTGGAGAACATGCAAAGCGTGCATGAATGTTTGGACAGCTGAGACGGCTGGGCAAACATTCATGCACACTCCACAGTGTGCTCACCACTCCTCCTGCTCCTGTAGTCAGAGCAGCCCCACCCTGCACTGCAAAGCTGCCGCAGCAGGACAAAATTAAATGATAATAACACAAGTTAAAATGATACTAACTCGAGTTATTATCATTACATTTTTCCTTTGTTTTACTGCTAAAAAGCAGTGGGGCGACGCTACTTTCTTCCTTAGCGGATGACCCTTTTTGGAGACATACTTTATTCATATTTGCTTTTTTAATCTAGTGCATTACTGCAGGACCAAAGATCTGATATTCATCCGCAAGTCAAAAAAATAGAGGAGTTCTTTAAAACTCCCCGTGCCTCCCTGCTATGCAAACTCTCCAGCATTTGGCAATTTTGTGTTTCGCCGCCACAGAGCAAATCCAAGAGCCGAAGTCAAATATTTTATACATCAAAAACCCAATCTCTGAAATAATCTTTCTGTTGCTAATTCTAAAACATGGGGATGTTGTCGGTTGTAGATCGAATAAAAACACTCCAGCACCAATACGACCGATTTAGTTTCGCTTATTCATGAATAAGAGCACTTAACGGGTTAGGGATTTGTGATAGTTGAATATAATGATAACATGTAAGTAACTATAAATAGTATGCATGTCACAAAATCGAAAACAGCAATCCTACCTGCTAAAAGACCTAGGGCCATATGTATCATTGAAATTCACATTCGCAAAGGCCGAAATTCGCAGAATGTCGGCCTTTGCGAATGCGAATTCTCAATATGGTATGTATTAAGCAAATGTGGTTCAAAATAAGGAATCGCACAATTTGCGATTCCTTAAATGCAATGTATGATGCAAAAAAATATTGCTAATTGTCCCTAAGGAATCGCAAATTACCACCAACTTCAAGTTGGTGGTAAGTTGCGAATTCCTTTAAAAAAGCATTTTTTTTAAAAACAAAAGGTGCCATGTGACGCTGATACATGCCCTTAGGGCATGTATGTGCGCCATATGCGCACACATGTCTTTTTCAGGGGTGCAACAGGGTGTCCTTTGGACACCCCTGCACCCTTGAAAATATTCTCAATTTGCAATTAGCTAATTGCTAATCGCACATTTCCCCTTTATTCCTATGGGCCTCCTGCCCCATTGAAATAAATGGGAAATTATTCCTTAATTGCGATTAGCAATTAGCTAATCGCAATTAAGGAATTTTAAGAAATCGCTAAAAAGAAGCTGATTTCTACATACATACCATTTTGCGATTTCTAAATAGCGATTCCTTAAAAATCGCTATTTAGGAATCGCAAAACGGTTTGTTGATACATATGGCCCTAACTTTGCCTGGTGCCATGTTATTGATTTTCTAGTTTCAGAGCCTGCTGAAAGATTACGTTTTCCCATCCTGCAAAGCACGGTCCGTGCGCGAGACCTGCACCCTATCAGCAAGACACCTGTGCAGGCGGTGACAAGCTTCGAGCACCCGTTCCATTAATGGCGGGAGCGCTCAGCAGGGACAGCTGAGTGACTGATTTTAATTAGAAAGAGAGTAAATTACGTAGAGCTTTGGGTGCCCCTGCCTGCTCTTCCTTCAGCTCTCCAGAAAGGATGAATGACATTTTCAATTTTAGGTTTAGCGAGATACCTGTTGGCCGCAGATTACACAATGGATATGGAGAAGGTCGGGAGTCGCAAAATAAGGGCTCTGGTGGAATTTACAAGAACGAGATAGAAAGAGGGGCTCTGATTGGCCGTGGGAGTCTGTATTTTGGACACCAACGCATCCTGTGTGAAGTCCTTTTTGGTTAACAATAGTGATCATAGTAAGGACGTCTTAAGCTCACGCCCAAAGCCAGCCAGGCACTTGACATGGCACTTAGGTCTGTCATGTCCCGGACTGCCACTGCCTCCTGCGCCGTCCATCCTTGTCTGTCTCCCAGACAGGTTCTCGTATGTGGAAAGAAACTTCATTGCATGGAAGGCTAGTAAAGTCAAACAGAGAAGAAGGATAATAAAGACGCTTGGATCCTTTTTGGAGCCTCATAAATACCACATTCGGTCCCTGGGACAGATTATAGCAACTCCACTGGTGAAATCAAGTGCAATTGTTCTTTTGCTGCACACGCAGTATTAAAGGAAATGTGCTCCATTCCATACTGCATAAATGTTTTTGAACCAGTGTAAATCACTGGACCAAACTGAATTCATGTTGCAATTAGGAGGAGAACCAATGCATCAATAACACATTTAAATGAATATAGGCAAAGCTCTTTTTTCTCCAGTCCTTCTCTTAAAAGAAGCAACAATACTGCAAAATCTGTTTACTCCACACGTTATTGTGTAAGCAGGAAAGTTGCATAAAATGTTGGAACTGGCCGATAGAACTGTGAAAGACATTGGGCCTGATTCACAAAGGTAAATGTAGACCTAAAGTCTAACTTTAGATCTGAAGTCTAGCTTTTCACTTGATGTCTATCTAACTTCATACCTGAAGTCTAAGGGCCCAATTCACAAAGGTAACATTAGACCTAAATTCTAAGGGGCTTATTTACAAGTCCATTGCGTCACCGGTCCCTCAGTTGTCTTGCGTGATTTTTCATGGCCTTTTAGATATGGAGTTAGGCAAAGTAGAGCAAGTCGCTGCGTGCCTTACTCTGCATCAAAGAGGTGTACCATGGGCATAGCGGTGGGTGTTCCCATGCAACACCCATGAAGTTTGAAGCAGTTCCAGATTTACAAGGGCTTTTAAACCTGGGAATGCGTCAAAGGCCCACACCTCCCCAGGGGAGGCATAACAAGGAGAAAAAACGTTCTTTCTACTAATTTTGTCCTCTCTCTATGTGTGCTGATTTATGCAGTACACATAGAAGGAGGAAAATGCCTCCAATGATTGTTTTTGTGCAGGAAGGTGTCTATTCCTCTACAAAAACAATCATTCCTATAACGCAGCACGCTTGCATAAAGGTGCATGCAAGTGTGCCTGCGGTAGCGCAAGGTAGCCAATACAGCAGCAGCACAGTGGGAAAGGACAGGAATGCACTGTATATCATAAATACAATGCATTCCTGCCCTTTCTCTTTGATGGAGTGCAGCGCAGCAAAGTGACTTACAGAGCTGCTCTGCATCAAAAACCAGTAAATGAAGCCTTCATTTTAGACAAAATGTCTAACTTTACTACTTTTCAGTATTCACAAAGGGACTTACGAGTAGTATCTTTACAACTGCTGAGGTTATGCAACACAACTGAGGTTTCGCACTTGGGGTGGAATCTGCGCATTCAGAGTGGAATGTTCATTCTTGGGGCAGAGTAAGTGTAATTTCATACACCTGCAGACAATTAATGCCACTTGCAACCCATGCACTACAAACCACATAAAAGCAGCGCACATCCAAGGCTCTGGTTTTTCCACACCAATTCTTCACTTGCCTGCTCTGAGCCTTGCTGTCAATATGTTAGTTAAATGTGAGGAGGAAGAAAAACTTTACTGAGGAGGAGACCCAGTTGATTGTTGGTTTTGTAGTGAGGAACCAGAAAAACAGCATGGTCTTCCTCCAGACTTTAGCAGAAAAACACAGAATGTAGCCCTATGACAGCAGTTGGCTACTGCAGTCAGTGCATTGCGCAGGATTTCCAGACCTGAAAAGACAGCAAAAAGAACTTACAGGATGAGAGGAGTCAGGTGAAGAAGATGTCCACCAGGATAAAGGTGGTCATAGCTCACCGGGGTGGGCAAACTGGACCACGTCTCTGTCTCACCACTTAGGAAGAATGTTCTCTCCACCATGCACCCCCAGCTGCTGCATGGGCTTATTGTGAATGATGACTCTATTGTGATGTCAGGTAATATGTGATGATTTAAATAATTAGTTAATTTGATGAATGTGTACTATAAACTGCAAATGTGACTGTGGAAGTCACTTCAAGTGTGTGCAAATATTCATGGTGACTTAAACATGTATGTGTCTCCTTTTGTCTATCGCACTATGAGTCCCAGAATCCTGTGTGATGGAAATGTAACTTCCAATTTCCTATTCACAAGCAGTGCCCCATCACTGAATGTGATTTCATTTTACACTAGTATATGGCAAATGAAAAATGTGTATGAGTTATTAACAATCACAATTCTCTTGTAAATGCAATTGAGTAAATATGTGAAAAGTTATACATAATTATCATTTTTTGGTATTGTAGGTTGACCGCTTCTTTTTATTTCCACATACAGCCACAGTAGATCCACCCACTGGAGCAGAGGTCCCTGCACTTGCAATGAGGCAACATCATGGTGCAGATCAATCTATACCACCGGCACAAACTGGTACGTAAATAGGACCAGAATAGGGTCCCATTTACTACATTGCTATCAGACAACCCATAAATATTTTACAAAGAATCCATCAATTGTCTCACACTTGTGAACTGAACTAGGATATGTTGTTCATAATATTGTATTTTATTGTAATTGCATTTATATAGAGCTTACTACCCCTGATGAGGCGTCGAAGCCCTTTTTCGGCAGGTAGCACGCTACTCCGTGATCCATAGAGGATTAGTGTTGAATTAGTATAGTGAAACATGCAAGTACATTTTAAGTGGTGGATAGGTTAGTCAGTTATTTGGATTTGGAATGATAGCAGAAGGATAGAGGAGGACAAAGGTTTGTATTTATTTATCGCTCGCTTGTTGACGCATGCTATTCAGGAAGCCTATAAAGGATTAGTGGTGAATTAATATGGTGAAATATGAGGTAATTTCAGTGGTGGATATTAGTTTGTTACTTGGAGTGAGAAGGATAGCGGATGGATAAAAGGGGAAGAAAGATTTGCATTCATATAGCACTTGCTACCCCTGATGGGTGTTGAAGCGCTTTTCTGGTGAGTAGCACGTCACTCCGGAACCCATAAAGGATCAGTGTTGAAAATTAGTATAGTATAAATATCAAGTAATTTGAGTAGTAGATTTGTTATTCAATTATTTTGGCAGTATATTAGTATAGTTGAATATGGAATATGGAATTTGAGAAGTGAACATGTTAGTCTGTTAATTTTGATTGAAAAGGATAGTGGAGGGATAAAAGAGTGAAGGCTTTTTTTTTTTAAGGTCTTAGCAGTAGGAAAAGGCTTTTGGATGAGTAAAAAGGAGTTTTGGAGGGAAGGAGTCAGAGGGGAGAGTTTAGAAAGGTTTGTTTTAGGGGATCAATGTAGTAAAAAGAGGTGTCTTAAAAGAGGCGTGTGTTAAAGGCGGAAGGTGTATGAGTCAGGGGAGGTGGTGCAGCATGTGGGTCATGTCGTAATGTTCTAAATTGTCCAATGGATGAGAGGCGGTTAGAAGAGAGGTGCTGTATTGCTGTATCTTTGTTAGGTGAGGTGGAAGAGTGAAAGCTTGGCATTGGAGTTTGTTCCTTTGTGTGCTTTGAAAGGTGGGTATATGTATGTATTTTGTGATGGTAAGTATTATGAGGTGTTGCGCTCTGAAGATCTTGTTGTGCTGGTGTGTGTGATATGTTTTGCTTTTGAGGTGTGGTGAAAAGGGGTGCTGATGTATATGTTTCATGCACCTGATTTGGTTGTGTAGTATTGTTTGTGACAGGAGGTTGTGACGTAGAGGGGGTGGTGATGTGTTTATGAGTAGAGTGTATGTTGTGTGTAGGAGGGAAT
The DNA here is from genome assembly GCF_964261635.1 of Lissotriton helveticus. NCBI lineage: Eukaryota > Metazoa > Chordata > Amphibia > Caudata > Salamandridae > Lissotriton > Lissotriton helveticus. The sequence goes on along the minus strand of NC_136061.1, from coordinate 1,511,658,012 downwards.
GAAGTAGAGGTGAGAATGTTTATCTTAGACTGGTTTGTTTCAAGAGTTACAAAGTGTGGTGGTGTGCAGTGTGTGTGTTGTGTGTTAGTGTTATTATGGTAGAAGGGAGAGGAGGGTGTTTGTTGGACAACTGATGGAAGGATCATTATATGTTTGTTAGTGATAAAAGGTGGACTGTTAGGTTTAATTACAGCAGGGAGAGTGTGTCTGAGTGGGATGTAGTTATGTATGGTGTTGATTGGCGTTGTGTTAGTGATGAGTGTATTGGTTAGTGGTATAGGATAGCGTTGTGTACTGTTTGTGGGTGATTGTGGATATGTGTGGTAGTTGGGATAGTAGGGTGTGTAGATGTGGTTTGGTTGGGTTCGTGGTGCATGCTGGTACATTGATCTGTACATAGTGTTGTGCGTGGTGTATATTTGGTGTGAGTGTGTTGCTCTGGTTGTGGTTGTGGATGGTGTGGGCTGGGTATTGTTAAATGAGAAAAAGGGCAGCATTTCTGGCCCTAGTCCCGACCATTCTCGAACAGTCTCAAACAGGCAACTACCCTTGTCCTCTCCGCCCTTAACAGGCTCAAACAGGCAACTACCCTTGTCCTCTCCGCCCTTAACAGGCTCAAACAGGCAACTACCCTTGTCCTCTCCGCCCTTAGCCTCTCCGCCCGGGCTGAGACAACCTGTGATGTTGGCCAGGAAAACAACTACTATAGTGAGCTCTATTCCATGTACAGGTGTAACATATGGTCAGACACCACACACTGGGTGGATAGTAGACTGTGGTAAGTAGACTTAAAAATTGATTTATTGAAGGCTCATAGTCTTTAATATTGGATGATATGTTAGCAGTACGTGGTGTGTGTCTAATAGACCGGTTGTCAATCCATATGCTCAGATATATCTCATAAGAGTATACTAGTTCATAACACCACGGTGTCTGCTGTCCCTCTCCTGCCGCTCTTTGAACCCTGGACTCCTGTCGTGGATTTATGGGAACAATTTGAAAATAAAGTTTAAAAAAAACCTGGACTCCTGTCTTCTCTGTCCCTGCACCACTCGGGAGCTACCGCTGACATCTCTGATAGCGAATTACAGTTAACATCAGCTCCCCGGGAGGCAGACCTAGCCCGTTTTTGCACCTCCCAGTGCTGATTTATACCACCTGTGGCTCCCGCCTCACGGGAGGTGTGCTGGTGGCATCTGGGCAAAGCCTGTGCCAAGGGCAGGTCTATCCACACCCGTCAGAGCCCAGATGAGGCTGAGCTGGGCCATCCCTCTTTAGCCCACAGTTCAGGTACAGTGCCCTGCTGCCTTGTGCCTGCTGACACAGCGCTCAGCGCTCAGCGCTCTCCCCTCAGCTCAACCTGTACCAGGCTCTCAGTAGATGATTGCCCAGCTGCATCCCCCGCCTCTAGCTAGCCTTGCCTTGCAGTTTGACTTCTTCCCTTTCTCTCTCTCCCTGCCTGAGCTGCATGCTGGAGCCCCCTGACCTGACCCTTGACCTGCATCTCTTCTGGGGCCTCTTTTCTGCTATATGCAGGCCTGCTGCTTCCCATGCCTCACCTTCTGTGTCACTCCCGGTCACACCTGTGGAGACCACAGCGCCTCCATGTAGTGGACGAGCACAGATGGCAAGCCATGCACATGCATGGACCTCACTCAGCACCAGGACTCCAACCACCATAGACCCCGGATGCCAGAAAAACAGCTGCAGCCAGGCTTCCTCCAGTACCACCGAAGGCCCCTTCACCTACCTGAACTGCAGCTTGCCCTGCACTCCAAGGGATACAACTGATGCCATGTCAATCAGCTACACCATGTCACTTACACCTAGCAGCAAGACCATCTCTAATACCTCAGGAGAGATCAACTGCCTGCTGATCAATGCATGCTCACTTGGAAATCACTCCACAGAAATCTGGGACACCATCAGCACCCAAGCCCCTGATGCCGTCTTCATTACAGAGACCTGGCTGAACCCCACATGAGAACCAGACATTGCCACAGCCACCCCAGCCGGATACCGATTCATGCACTGAGATCTCAATAAAAGAAACAGTGCCGGCATTGCTATATTCTTGAAAGAGACCCTGAAATGTGAAACCACCATAGGCGACACCACCCCTTTCATGGAGCACCTCAACTTCCAACTCCAAACGAATTGCAAACCACAATCCAAAGCACCCTCGCCTACAGACCTCCAGTACCACGCCCTCCCTTCTGCAACGCCATCCCGACTTCATCGACCTATCGCGTCTGACTTCAAATCTGCTCATCTTCCTAGGAGACCTCAACTTTCGCATTGAGAACACAGATGCCACCAACATGGCTGACCTCATAAAAAGTATGGCCAGCTTTGGACTCAAGCAACTAGTCACAGAGCCCACCCACATCGTGGGACACATGCTCAATCCTATCTTCACAGCAGGCAACAGTGGTAAATAGACCCACACTGAAGAGCTCACCTGGACTAACCACCACTGTGTCTACTTCGTCATCTCGGAACCCCTCAACACCCCCATCTCAACCGCCAGCAAAACACGGTGCAGCTGGTCCAAAGTATCAGAACAACGCTGGACCAACTTCCTCAACTTTCACCTACTCACTACCACAGAGTACACAGAACAAGCAGTGGACATCTTCACAAACTGGATCACTGCAAACATTAATGAAGTCGCCCGAACAAACATACCAATCCCAAGAAACGTACATCACACCCCTACTGGTTCACGGAAGAACTAATGTTATGTTTTATATAGGTACCCTAATATAGGCCCGGGTTACAACATACCCTTTCACCTACATCACCTCCCCTACACTACACAGTAACAAGCCATTTAGGGATGAACCTTTACCTAGTTCTAGTCGTATGCCAGAAGTAGGGTTGATCAGCGGCTTTTTATGACTTCATCTTTATACCGACACAGTATGATTGAATATTCATAAGGGTTCTTGGAAACCAGGCTGGGACTTTATCCACCTGCATCATATCTACGTACAAGGTTCATCCCATACATCTTCCTGAAACCCAACAATGGCTAATACAAGAAACAAGGTACCAAGGAACCCTAGATACTTTTCTGTATAAATACAGCTCCTCTTGCTAGTATTAGTTAGAGGAAACCGAGACTTCCAGGATAACACACTGATCAGAGATATGATCAGCAGTTCAGTGAATATGAAAGGATAGTACAATTCTACCATTTTGCAATAGTCATGAACACATACATGATATAAAATGCATGATAAAAGAAAGCACGCATACTCCTACAATGTCTATCGAGATGTACCTAAATGTAACTAGCATTTGAGTAGGTGTGAAGCCAAGAATCCCTCTAGGTTTAGTCTAACCCCATTACCTGAAGCAAGAGAGTGTGGGACCCTGTCATGGTCTAGAGTTGGATACCCCACGAGGGATGTTTAGACCACTGTCAGCTGGAGCATTTGCATCCAGAGCGTCAGCGTCTCTCTGCTACTGTCTAACGGTTGTCGCAGCACATATATTTTACACTAGAAGAACAACTGTGCAATAAATACTCATTGTAAACACCCCGACTGTTTCTTGTGTGTAACTCTCTGAGAGAAACTAAGTGAGCACGAGTGACTGAGCAAAAGGTAGTACATCGTTTCCACGATCCTGGGGAATCAGGGTTGTCATGTTCTAAGGTTGCCAGAAACTATTCTCTCCCCGATTAGAGGACATTATAGTGGCAATGTGAGCTACCTAATGCAAACAGGCTAACATATGTGTTGGGGTTTGCTCAGAGGTAGTCTGCTACAAATCCTACAGTGTATATTATCCAAATTTGCAGGTCCTGTATGGGTAATATAGGAACTATACTACATGACGCCACCAATGTTGGTTGGGTACTTATTTAACAGTAGAATCTGAGTATTTCAGTCGTGCTATTCTCAGAGACCCCTACTCACAAAACGCCAGAGACGTCTGGAGGGGGTGGGTACAAAATCCACCACAGCTGAGTAGGCGAAATATCCTATTTATTGGACTTTAAAAGGTTAGTAAACATAAAAATAAATACAACGAATTTCGTTGCACACACTGCATCACCAAATGTGATGCAGTGTGTGCAACAAAATTAGTTTTATTTATTTTTATGTTTACTTACCTTTTAAAGTCCATAATTTATACATTACTATCCCCCACCCTACCCCTCCCCCTCCCCACGTCACCACCCGGCCGGTACTCCCACGACCGGCCACGGCTGACTCGAAAACGAGTTCCCTTATCGGTCATAGAACCAAGAGTCCATAACTGTGACTCCCACGCTTCACCTGGTCTAGAGCCCGGCCGCGTCGGAAGTATCACCGGCTTAGCGACCTTTCTTTCTTTTACCTGAACTACACAGCCCTGAGGAGTCGCATTGCTATGCGACAAAACACGTGTCGGCTGGCTGCAAAAGACATTAAATGAAGATGTTCTCATAAGACATTGTGGTTTCTCTGACAGCTATATTTGATTGACACATGTGTCCACTGTGACACGGTCTAGAGAAAGAGAAAAATATTTACTGTGTTACTCTCTTGTTGTGTGCATTAGGTACCTTGCTTTTGTTCTGTAACGTTTGTTCTTTGAACACACGCCTTCGAGGGGTTATAGGGCTTATCCTCTCACCCAGTGCACCAACGCCCATTATTTATATCATTTACAAACCTTTGCGTTTACATTAGCTGAGCGCCCATTTTTCCCTTAAATTAAAAACCCTGTCTTTTAGGTTACTTCTAAGCAGACACCTGCTCCTTCTAAAAATATGTGGAATAATAAAAAATAACAAAACTTTACAGAAAAAATATCTCAATCCCGAAGTAGATCGCCTCCACCGGAGCACTCTACAGCCTTAGGAATAGGGATGACATTAGGAAACCTGACAGGTATCAGGATACTGATACACGTTTCTCTCGTTCCTTTAAGGGCTCGACAAAAAACTCAGAGAGAGAAGGATGGTCAGAACACACAGAAGAGCGTACTAAGTCCAGAGACAAGCAGCACGCTCAAGGCTATAATTCCAAAAAAGAAGAAAAGCCAAAATCAAAACCTCAGTTTAAAAAGAAGAAGGTTGCAGGTCTGAAAATCAGACATGCCCAGAATTCTGATGACACAACTTCTGAATGGGGAATGGGCTCAGACGATGCTAGATGGTGCGGCAGAAGTAATAATAGCTCGCCAGAACCTGAAGGAATTTCTGGTGACAGCAGACTTGAATCACTACATCACGGTGGAAACACCAGATAAAAGGGTGAGTGTCCCACATAAGTTACGTGAAATAACACTCCGGATGGAGGGGGACAAGCCCAGAAAAATAAATAGTTGCAGGTAGGCAAAAAACTCTCTGGAGGCACCGCTCAGGAAGCACTTATAGGGTTACCGCAAGTGCCCAAGTTGAAGTTAATTTCTTTGTAACCATTTTGTTTTTTTCACCTGGACTAACCACCACTGGGTCTACTTCGTCATCTCGGAACCTCTCAACACCCCCACCTCAACCGCCAGCGAAACACGGTGCAGCTGGTCCAAAATATCAGAACAACGCTGGACCAACTTCCTCAACTTTCACCTACTCACTACCACAGAGTACACAGAACAAGCAGTGGACATCTTCACAAACTGAATCACAGCAAACATTAATGAAGTCGCCCAAAGAAACATACCAATCCCAAGAAACGTACATTACACCCCTACTGGTTCACGGAAGAACTAATGTTATGTTTTATATAGGTACCCTAATATAGGCCCGGGTTACATCATACCCTTTCACCTATATCACCTCCCCTACACTACACAGTAACAAGCCATTTAGGATTGAACCTTTACCTAGTTCTAGTCGCATGCCAGAAGTAGGGTTGATCAGCGGCGTTTTATGACTTCATCTTTAGACCGACACAGTATGAATGAATATTCATAAGGGTTCTTGGAAACCAGGCTGGGGCTTTATCCACCTGCATAATATCTACATACAAGGTTCATCCCATACATCTTCCTGAAACCCAACAATGGCTAATACAAGAAACAAGGTACCAAGGAACCCTAGATACTTTTCTGTATAAATACAGCTCCTCTTGCTAGTATTAGTTAGAGGAAACCGAGACTTCCAGGATAACACACTGATCAGAGATATGATCAGCAGTTCAGTGAATATGAAAGGATAGTACAATTCTACCATTTTGCAATAGTCATGAACACATACATGATATAAAATGCATGATAAAAGAAAGCGCGCATACTCCTACAATGTCTATCGAGATGTACCTAAATGTAACTAGCATTTGAGAAGGTGTGAAGCCAAGAATCCCTCTAGGTTTAGTCTAACCCCATTACCTGAAGCAAGAGAGTGTGGGACCCTGTCATGGTCTAAAGTTGGATACCCCACGAGGGATGTTTAGACCACTGTCAGCTGGAGCATTTGCATCCAGAGCCTCAGCGTCTCTCTGCTACTGTCTAACGGTTGTCGCAGCACATATATTTTACACTAGAAGAACAACTGTGGAATAAATACTTATTGTAAACACCCCGACTGTTTCTTGTGTGTAACTCTCTGAAAGAAACTAAGTGAGTACGAGTGACTGAGCAAAAGGTAGTACATCGTTTCCACGATCCTGGGGAATCAGGGTTGTCATGGTCTAAGGTTGCCAGAAACTATTCTCTCCCCGATTAGAGGAGATTATAGTGGCAGTGTGAGCTAGTTAATGCAAACAGGCTAACATATGTGTTGGGGTTTGCTCAGAGGTAGTCTGCTACCAATCCTAAAGTGTATATTATCCAAATTTGCAGGTCCTGTATGGGTAATATAGGAACTATACTACATGACGCCACCAATGTTGGTTGGGTACTTATTTAACAGTAGAATCTGAGTAGTTCAGTCGTGCTATTCTCAGAGAACCCTACTCACAAAACGCCAGAGACGTCTGGAGGTGGTGGGTATAAAATCCACCACAGCTGAGTAGGCGAAATATCCTATTTATTGGACTTTAAAAGGTAAGTAAACATAAAAATAAATACAACAAATTTCGTTGCACACACTGCATCACCAAATGTGATGCAGTGTATGCAACGAAATTCATTTTATTTATTTTTATGTTTACTTACCTTTTAAAGTCCATAATTCATACATTACTACCCCCCACCATACCCCTCCCCCTCCCCACGTCACCACCCGGCCGGTACTCCCACTACCGGCCACGGCTGACTCAAAAACGAGTTCCCTTATCGGTCATAGAACCAAGAGTCCATAACTGTGACTCCCACGCTTCACCTGGTCTAGAGCCCGGCCGCGTCGGAAGTATCACCGGCTTAGAGTCCTTTCTTTCTTTTACCTGAACTACACAGCCCTGAGGAGTCGCATTGCTATGCGACAAAACACGTGTCGGCTGGCTGCAAAAGACATTAAATGAAGATATTCTCATAAGACATTGTGGTTTCTCTGACAGCTATATTTGATTGACACATGTGTCCACTGTGACACGGTCTAGAGAAAGAGAAAAATATTTACTGTGTTACTCTCTTGTTGTGTGCATTAGGTACCTTGCTTTTGTTCTGTAACGTTTGTTCTTTGAACACACGCCTTCGCGGGGTTAAAGGGTTTATCCTCTCACCCAGTGCACCAACACCCATTATTTATATCGTTTACAAACCTTTGCGTTTACATTAGCTGAGCGCCCATTTTTCCCTTAAATTAAAAACCCTGTCTTTTAGGTTACTTCTAAGCAGACACCTGCTCCTTCTAAAAATACGCGGAATAATAAAAAACAACAAAACTTTACAGAAAAAATATCTCAATCCCGAAGTAGATCGCCTCCACCGGAGCACTCTACAACCTTAGGAATAGGGATGACATTAGGAAACCTGACAGGTATCAGGATACTGATACACGTTTCTCTCGTTCCTTTAAGGGCTCGAAAAAAAACTCAGAGATAGAAGGATGGTCAGAACACAAAGAAGAGCGTACTAAGTCCAGAGACAAGCAGCACGCTCAAGGCTATACTTCCAAAAAGGAAGAAAAGCCAAAATCAAAACCTCAGTTTAAAAAGAAGAAGGTTGCAGGTCTGAAAATCAGACATGCCCAGAATTCTGATGACACAACTTCTGAATGGGGAATGGACTCAGACGATGCTAGATGGTGCGGCAGAAGTAATAATAGCTCGCCAGAACCTGAAGGAATTTCTGGTGACAGCAGACTTGAATCAGTACATCACGGTGGAAACGCCAGATAAAAGGGTGATTGTCCCACATAAGTTACGTGAAATAACACTCCGGATGGAGGGGGACAAGCCCAGAAAAATAAAATGTCTCTTTTGGAAGAACCTATCATCTGCCTATGACATCCTGTTAGGTGAACAAGATTGGCCACCAGTATTCGTTATGGAGTGCCCAAGGGGAGAAGATATAATTTTTCAATCTCTCTCCAACCCCATTCCCGTTAACCATATGCAAGGGGGTGGGCAGTAGCCCAAGCTCCAGCATTATACAAAAATCATGACAGATGGGATGAGAATTCAACCCACCACGTGATCCTGTTAAAAGTTTCTACAAATGCTCAAAGGCAATATCCAATAAAGCAAGAAGCTAAAAAACAGGTCAGGGAGATCTTAGATCAACTTGAATATCAAGGGGTCATTGAAACATGCACCTCACCAATGAACAATCCTTTGTTTCCCGTATCAAAATCAGACAATACATATCGTCTTGTTTTAGATTTCAGACATTTAAAAACTTGCACATAGACATTCGCTGTCCAAAATGCACACAGTGCCGCATTAATGAATAACATTGTGCGGAAAAAATACAAAACAACACTTGATATCTCAAATGGATTTTTCTGCCAAAATATAGCGCCTGAAAGCAGGTATTTGACCGCATTCTCTTCGTTGAGGTCCCAGAGACAATTTTGTTGTCTCTTCCAGGTGAATGAGAACAGCCCCGGGGTACTTTCAGCATGTGTAACCGAGTTACTCCAAAAATTTGAAGAAGAAGCATTGTCCTAGGTTGATGACATTTATCTGACGGATGATGACTTCGAGAGGCACTTGACCAGGGTGAGCACCATTATTATGGGATTCGCCCCTGAGGGCTACAAATTTAACTTTAAAAAATCTAAAATTGCCTACCTCAATGTCCTGTTTTTGGGATATGAACTGTCAAGTGAAGGGAAAAGTCTGGCAACCAACTTTTTAAAACAGTGTGCTCTGCTTCAACTTTCAAAAACATTAAAAATCTACAATCAATACTGGGATTCCTAAATTTCGGCAGAACATACATTTTGGATTATGCAGAAAGAGTAAAATCTTTCTACTATTAAATAAAACCTGAGTTCTCTATTAGACATTGGACACAGGAGCACACAAATATCCAAAGTTCACTACAGGAAGACATGATAGCTTCTAAACACTTACAAATACGCGTAAATGTACGCCACCTAGTTATCTGTGTAATAGCGGGTCAATGCGCGTACATCTACTTAACTTTTAATTGAGGCGAAACAGTACCAATCGCATACAAATCACACCTGTCCAGAAATGTGTTTCACTTCAACGGAGAAAATCCTGACAGCAGTTCAGACCGCTGTAAGCAAGAGAAAGAGCACTGGCTCAGGGGAAACACATAATTGTCGTAACTCTAGTACCAGTTTTAGAAGCTGTTACGAAGGCTAGCATTCCAAATGCAAAAGCCTTACATCTGAGATGGATACAATGGGCTAATTCTCTTACTGCCACGGACGTTGAATACAGATTTGATCCAAGTCTAAAAACACAAGCATTCCTGCAATACGAACAAGAATATCCTCTACCTTATGAAATCTTGCCTCTCGTTCAATATGAATGTATCATTTACCCTGACGGATCTGCTCAGCCGGCCATAGAGAGTAAGCAACAATATAGCGCAGCATGTGCTATCGTTGAAGGTCGCATGTAAGATGGAAAATTGCATCCAAGTTGCACCAAGACGCAATCTCTTGGAGACTGCACAGCTCAGTTGGCAGAGTTAAAAGCATTAATACTGGCACTAGTGAATAAGGATCACAAGTTCCCCACATTAATCATGTGTGATTCCTTTTACTGTGTGCAAACGTACAATTACTATTTATATATTTGGGAACAAAACGGGTTCAAAGATGCAAAAGGTGGCACAATTAAGCATAAACTGCTATGGGAACAGGTAGTAGAGTTGAAAAACGAACTACCAAGGGCTCACGTGATACATACACTGAGTCTTCAGCGTGATGGCGTTCGCATTGAAGGGAATTCATTGGCTGATGAAGCCTGTACGCACAGCTTCTGTAGCTGCAATCAATCCTTCAAAGACGAGGATAGACGGTGAGCTCATGTTTGCTGTCATTGCTTCACGCAAAGGCAGCACAGCAGTACCAAAGAAATTTCCACTCAAGTACTCCTACAAGTTAGATGCAGGCAACATTCCATATGCTCAGATTCCTGGAGTGGAGGACAGAGTAATACCAAATATGAATCGATGACAAGGTTTGATTATTGCAGCACACGGTGGTTTGCGCTTTGCACACACAGGCGGTACAGCCAATATTTCGTTATTAAAACAGCGCTATTGGTGGCTAGGTCTAACAAAGCAAATTAAAGACTATGTCTTGAAATGTGACAGATGAAAGGATCCACCATAACATGCCCGGCACAGACACCATTTATAAAATCTGACAAGCCTCTTGCATGTGTGTATTTGGATCACTGCGGCCCCCTACATCTGATGGCGCTTACATATATATCTTGGTGGCAGTGGATTCACGCTCAAGATTCCTATGGGTCTGGTCACAGTGCTCAGCTGATAATAAACTGTTATCAAAGATTTGTGAGTCTTTATAGGTACATACGCCATTGTCACGTTACATTCTGACTGTGGCCCAGCATTTAGCTCTCAGGCTTACAAAGAGGCCATGGAAAGAATGGGTGTAGCATTGTGGTACTATTCTCCGTACCATCCTGAGGGAAATTTGATTGTGGAGAGGAAAAACGGGGACTTAAAGCAATCTTTAACAGCTAGGGTATTAGGGCGGTATTTGGGTCAATCACTTATATGAGGTACAGAGGGCCCTCAAGAACCAGCCAAGAAGTTCTCTAGGGGGTGTCACTCCATAGGAGGTCTTATTTGGGACAAGAATGTGGGTACCTGAACTTGATTGTAACGGTGCAGTGGCGGATGAAAAGCCATTTGATATCCATGATCGTTTGGCTGTTTTACAGGATCCAAATGAATCCAGGACACAACAAAGTAACGTCAACAAAAAACAGACTGCCACTGGGGAAGTCAAGGCAGTCACTGCAAGACCTGTCTGGATCCCAAAAGGCGGGGATCTGGTCAAAAAGAAAATATGGGACAAAAAATAATTTGGACCATCATACAGAAATCCTGTACCTGTCCTAGCAATTCAAGGAACAAGAACTGTACTTTTGCCACCTCTTGCCAGGTAAAAGAAGAAATGATTTGTCTCAATCGGCTTAATCAAACCACACTATGTGGCCAATACTGAGCAGTAGGCCTTGTGGACTCCAAAGTAGCAGATGCCCTCCTCTTGCTACAATTCAAGAAGTTCAAACAGAAAGGCTCGTCAGGTTTGAAGAGCCTCCTGTATGGAATGAAGGACTAGACAACAATGCTATGGAACTCGTTCCTCTTGAAACTGAATTTCAACTTCAAAATCAAAAAATATTCAGGTTACAATAAGCCCTAATACAGAAGTCTACGTCAACACGCCTTGACGAGAGCAAAGTGCGATTTCAACAAATCCGGATGTGATCCCAACAATTGCTCGAACTGCTTCTGGCTACTTCATGAACTTTGATACAATTTCTTTGGATCCAAGTGAACCGGAAACGACGCCAGCTGAACAATAACACAGGCAACAAATCAAGAACTTCATTCGATTTCTTAAAAAGACATACCTGGAATTGGCTTGGGTAGAACTAGGTAATTACAGTTATACTGTTTTTTTTTCTGGCTAGGCTTAGTTAAAACTTTTAGCATGCTTATTAATGGAAGATACCTTCAGCAAAGCTCTACAGCCCAAAATGTTACCCTGATTCTGGTGCCACATCAGTCATCACTTTGTGAACAAAGTGACTTGCCATCAGTAAACAGTACAGCAGTTCCCATACCGGATGGTTGAGTGTGGGACAAGGTTGATTTTGACATATTCTGCCCAACCAAACTTAAACATTTCACATGTATTTAAAATTTCATTAAGTGATATCATTACCTCCAGTACATTTTCTGATGATTGGGACACTGAAACTGTGAATAACATGCTGTCTGATCTAGAGAAAACTGCTGCATTTCCGAACACTGAAATGTTAGAAGTTACTTCAGACTATGACTAACGGTGGGCGGAAAAAAAAATTCCGCTCACAGAATTTGCGGATTTTCAGCAATTTTCGCGATCCGCGAATCTCGCGAAATTGCAGAAAAATCCGCAAATCCGCGAGCGGGACGGATTTTCCAAAACTGCAGTACATGAAGCACTTGCAGGGTTACAGCAGGTGCCCAAGTTGAAGCTAATTTCTTTGTAACCATTTACAAAATGGTTACAAAGAAATTAACTTCAACTTGGGCACCTGCGGTAACCCTGTAAGTGCTTCCTGAGCGGCGCCTCCAGAGAGTTCGTTGCCTACTTGCAACTATTCTCTGACCCTGCTCTGACCCTCGAAGCAGGGTCAGAGAATAGTTACAAGTATGGCACTATGCTCCTGTCACAAAAATTAAACCTCAGCAGGAAGCACTTACAGATATAAAGCAGGTGCCCGAGTTGAAGCTCAAATTCAGTAACGTTTTTTTAATCAGCCCAAACACATTAGTGAGCACGGGCAAGGCTGGGCAAGTGTGCTTTAACCCCGTCTCTGCCGTCTAACATTAGCTGTAATACCCGAGGGAAGTCTTTGCATCCCTGAGTTTCTCGACCGTGATCCCCTTGTAGTTCCTGTGAACAGGAGGCTGCTTTCTCCTCACCTGCTCCCCTGCTCGCTCTCTGACCCTTTACACAAGAGGTATGTGAACACGCATAGAAGCCCTGCACGTTTGGCCCCGCATCACACACTAGCGGTATCAAACGTCTTCCCGCCCTTTTCCAACTATGATGGACAGCTCACTCAAGGGACCTCGGCGCCTTTTGACACGGTGGCAAAGTTACAGGCACACAGGGTCACTGGAGGCAAATCTTCTGGCCCTTTACGCAGCTGCAGTGTAGGAAAAGCACTATACATGTACCCAACAAGGTAGCACTTACTGATTAGCCAGTAAAAGTACTCCAGTTGAGTAGAGGTATTGCACAAAACGGTGGCTTCTTCATGGATAACTATCCAGGGCAGGATTCATTCTGGCACGAGGCTCTTGTCACAAAAATTAAACCTCAACACGAAGCACTTCCAGATAAAGCAGGTGCCCGAGTTGAAGCTCAAAATCAGTAACGTTATAATCAGCCCAAAACATTAGTGAGCACGGTCGAGGCTGGGCAAGTGTGCTTTAACCCCATCTCTGCCGTTGAAAATTAGCTTTACTACTTCAGGGAGGTCTTTGCATCCATGAGTTTCTTGAGCGTGATCCCCTTGTAGTTCCTGTGACCAGGAGGCTGCTTTCTCCTCACCTGCTGCCCTGCTCGCTCTCTGACCCTTTGTACAAGAATCATGTTTGTGAACACGCATAGAAGCCCTGCCCGTTTGGCCCCGCACCACACACTAGCGGTATCAAACTTCTTCCCGACCTTTCCCACCTATGACCGCGAGTACGTCGTCGCGGCCCGCCATCTTGACCAGCGAGAGTTTGCAACGCGAGTACGTCATAAGTGCCCACGAACACGCATCGCGGGAGTAAACAATTGTGAACACGTAGATGCGGCATGCAGCTGACTTCCGGCAGGAGATTTGAACAGCTCGCTTTCCCGAGCTTGCAAAATTTGCAACTCTGCACAAGAAATCCAGCGCAGCCAGCATAAACCTCCTGAAAATGATGATTTTGATCGGAATAACTCCTCAAATTGACAATTGGCTGCACTTTTTTGTGCAAGGAGTCCATTTTGGGGGTCGGGGGTGGGAGGACGGAAGTGCCCCAGAGTCTCCAACTTCCTGTTCCTGTCCAGCAGGCTCCTCCCAGTGCTTTGTCCATGTCCTTGTCACTTTTCATTTGGATCTGGAGGTGGTTGGATTACTTTTTGTGGCTGTTGCTGGATATTTGTATTTGAGGACTTTTTGGACTTTGGAAGGGATCACTTTTGGATTTGAGATTTTACAAGTAAGTTGGTGTTGTTTGTTTGGGGCATTGCAGTTGCTGCAACTACAATTTTAAAACTTTTTCACAACTTTAAAAAAAATATATTGTGGGTAGCCACAGTATCCAGTAGCCCAGGGTTAGTCATGGGTGCATGATACAACTGTTTCTGTGAGTTTTGTTGAACTTACATCTCATTTATGTCATGTAATTTTAGCTCTCTGTTATATGTAGATTTATTTTTTTAATTTTGGGGTCCCTGTAAGGCCACACTAGCCAGTAGGCCCAGGGGTACTGAGTGGTGCATGGACCAAGTCTTTCTGTGGGGTGTCTTGAATTTAAACATCATTGAGGGCATGGATGGCATTGGATTGTGGTGATTTTTGTGTGTTTTTCGACTTTCTGGTGGGTTGTTGGGGCCTGGCCATGAGGGTGGGGGCCATTTTGAGGCCTGGTACAGGCAGGGCCTGGTCATGTGGGTGGGGGTCAAGGGGCCATTTTGAAGCCAGGCAGTGTGCTCAGGCCTGCACCCAGTTTGCCTTGCTTTCATCCATTATGCCCAGCGGTACTCAGTGGTGCATGGACCAAGTCTTTCTGTGGGGTGTCTTGAATTTAAACATCATTGAGGGCATGGATGGCATTGGATTGTGGTGATTTTTGTGTGTTTTTCGACTTTTTGGTGGGTTGTTGGGGCCTGGCCATGTGGGTGGGGGCCATTTTGATGCCTGGTACAGGCAGGGCCTGGCCATGTGGGTGGGGGTAAAGGGGCCATTTTGAAGCCAGGCAGTGTGCTCAGGCCTGCACCCAGTTTGCCTTGCTTTCATCCATTATGCCCAGGGGTACTCAGTGGTGCATGGACCAAGTCTTTCTGTGGGGTGTCTTGAACGTAAACATCATTGAGGGCATGGATGGCATTGAATTGTGGTGATTTTTGTGTGTTTTTCGACTTTCTGGTGGGTTGTTGGGGCCTGGCCATATGGGTGGGGGCCATTTTGAGGCCTGGTACAGGCAGGGCCAGGCCATGTGGGTGGGGGTCAAGGGGCAATTTTGAAGCCATTCAGTGTGCTCAGGCCTGCACCCAGTTTGCCTTGCTTTCATCCATTATGCCCAGGGGTACTCAGTGGTGCATGGACCAAGTCTTTCTGTGGGGTGTCTTGAATTTAAACATCATTGAGGGCATGGATGGCATTGGATTGTGGTGATTTTTGTGTGTTCTTCAAATTTTTGGGGTGTTGTTGGGGCCTGGCCATGTGGGTGGGGGCCAAGGGGCCATTTTGAAGCCAGGCAGTGTGCTCAGGCCTGCACCCAGTTTGCCTTGCTTTCATTCATTATGCCCAGGGGTACTCAGTGGTGCATGAAACAACTCTGTCTGTGTGGTCTCTATTCTATTAATGTAAACAAACATCCATTTTTCATTAGAAATGCAATTTTTATTTTGGGTCTTTCCGTTTTTGGGTGTGTTGTAAAAATAAATGTCTAGTTGCAAATATTAATTGAAGCACGACATATGCAACATTTATTTAACTGATGTTCCTCTGGCTTCCTTTGCTTTTAGGTGCACAAGATCAGTCATCTTTCATCATCAGTGCCAGGAAGAAGTCCTGCTGAGGTGTGTGCAGCACAACATCACGTGACGTCACGTGTGGCCACAGACAACTCTGCAACTCGTGCAACTGCGGCCTGCTGTTCTGACATCTGTAGTAGATGGGCCCAAAGAAAGGTGGCCGTAGCTCCTCTAGCAAAAAAGTTGCCACTGCCACTGCCAGTTAGAAGGAGCAGAAGAAGCAAGTGGTGCCACTTACCAAGGAGACTGGTGTGCCCACAGACACTTTTTTTTGGGGAAAAAAACTACGCCTGCAGCAGCGGTGTCCGCCGGGGAGCCAGCTGGGAGCAGCACCTCAGCTTCATTGGTCTCAGTGCCACCACGCCAAGTTAGGCCCAAGGCCACGAGTGCCGCAGAGGCAGCCACTTTAGTTTCTCAATCACCATCGACCAGTGATGTTGGTGTTGACTCATCGCAAGAAAGTAGCATCCAATCAACGCAGGGTGTAACCGATCTGACGAGTGTTCAACCGCAGCCGCAACCACAACCACAGCTGGTGCAACAAGGAGAGGTGCAAGGAGAGGTGCAAGGAGAGGCACAAGGAGAGTGCAAGGAGAGGCGCAAGGAGTGGCACAAGGAGAGGCACAACTGCCCACAATGCTTGTTCCTCCAGAAATAGGGACACATCAGGAAATCAAGATTGAAGCAGAGGTATCGTCCGAGCAAGCCACTCATCCTGATGAACCATTGTCTTCCAGATCCCCAGCAAGAAAAAGGTCAAGGAAGGCTAGTACAAGTTCTTCAAGCCCCCTTCCTTCTGATGATCTTGATCTAGATTGGAACCCACCATCTGAGAGGGAGGCACGCCATGAACCCACAAATGTAGCTAAACCTAAAAGGAAGGTTCCCACAAGGCTTCCACTTATGGGTGATGACGACGAACAAGAAGTAGAAGTGGTGTATTATGCTGCTGATGAACAGTCTGACGATGATGACCCAGTCATCACAGTCGTCACTCCAGCCCCAGCGGGCATGCAGCAGACAGACATTTTTACTCTATCCCGAATTGCTGCTGAGTGGGATGTGGGCGGCGTGGCACTGGTACCACCACCAACACAGGTAATCACTCCACCAACACGACCTACAGCTGCCATATTTTCTATTCAGAAGGGCCGGCAGGGACCTCCATCCAGCTCGACCTCCATTACCTCAAGTAGTGGTGCTGTAACTGTAAGTGCACAACAGGGTCCAATTCGGCCACACCCATCCTACACTTCATCTGGTATTGAAACTGAAAGTAGCACCTCCATCACCACCACCATGGCTGCCAGATATCACAACTCCCCAGTTTGGGACTTCTTTAGTGTCAGCAAAAAGGCAGAAAACCTAGTTGTTTGTTCGATTTGTAAAGTTGTAGTTAGTCGGGGTAAGCTTGGAACCAACTATCGTACCGGAGGCCAGAGAGGTCATCTCCAAAAACACCACACTATCCCTTGGGAGGTGCCCCTAAGTAAGATCCGGGAAGCCAAAAGTACAAGAAATCCAAATGTATCGATTGACATTGCATCTGATGATGACGAGGAGCTGATCGAGCAAGGGGGAGGTGAAGAAGCGACAGACATTTTTTCTGGTACATTGTGAAAAATAAAGCACCCAGGCAACACAAAAACACTGGCGAAATTTCAGGTGACAAATTAATTATACGTAATAAATGATATGGCACTTGATTAGCACAGAACTTTCAATTTAATAAATTGTATAAAAGTGTCACGAAATAATTCATTGACATACTGATTAAAAAACAATAAAAAATATTTTTCAGTGTAAATATGATAGAAACATATTGTTAATTTATACACTTGAATGATACAATAGAGAGATGGTTTCCGTCTACGCATTTCGACACGTTGAAAAGTGTCTTCCTCAGGACACTACCATCTTATTACAGATATTGTATCTTCAGATAAAGTGCAGAAGATAAATCAATATTAATCCGGTTGAAGACTAAATACAGGACTTCTTTATCTGGGGTGCGCCTGGTCAGTGATATTAGAGCTCCATGAGTTGACAAGTGGTGTCAGCGTTTCCCGCGGTGGGTCGAATGAGTATAGCAACTTTTTCTAGTACTGAATTAAAAATTGCGTTGTTAACCAGCGCAGCATAGCCTGATGTAACAGATGGGGGTCAGGTTATCTGCTATCTGTATTAGAAGCTGCGTTGTTAGGCAAGAAACGCGTAGCCTGGTGTCTAATAGCTATATCAGAGCCTGTTCTCTTGTAAGTTTCGCATTACGAGTGATGGTCAACCGTGATTTCAATACTGGAAAACGTGCGTGGCACAGCGCTGTTGCCGATAGAGTGCTGGCTGGTCAGTAATATAAAAGCCTGTGATTTTCCAGTCAGGAAACGAAGAATTAAGGTGCTGATAATCTGTTTAAAAACAACCGCGTAGCTGATCGGAGCAGCGTGAACTGGCGTCTACTCCCCCTCAGGAAAAAGTCGAGTCGAGTTTTTTATGGTACATCCAGTACCCCTGGCAGCAGCACTGCAGTGGTAGCACCCACACCCTCTACCCCAGCAACATCTATGAGGCACACTAAGAGTCTGGGAGAGACACCAATGCAAAAAACTACTAAATCAATGAGCCTAACTGGGTTGAAGAAGTCTGGATCATCATCAGGTATGAAAACGGTCCAGACCACCATTAAAAGCATGTTTTGGTCGGAGGCGCCATTTGAACGCAACCACCCAACGGTATGTCTTTATAATGCAATGCTGGCTAAAATGTTAGCGCTGGACCTTCTCCCTTTTTCTATCGTGGAAGGGGTGGGGTTTCTACAATTTGTGGCAACAGTCTGCCCTAAATGGAAGGTTCCTAGCCGTTTCTATTTTGCCAGAGTTGCGGTTCCAGCACTACATCAAGATGTGCTGGAGGTGATTGGGGCAGCTTTGCAGAAGAGTGCTGTTCACACTATCCACCTTACAACAGACCAGTTGCCAAGCCCTTGATTACATGTGCATCACTGCACACTGGGTCTCTTTTGCAGGGGTTAAAGAGAAGCTATCTGCAGGTGTTGACACAGACACAATTTTTCAAGCTACTCGGAAACATACAACAGTAGCCATGTTTGCCATGGAGAAATCTCATACTGCATCAAACATTTTGGCCGAGTTTAACAGTAAGATCTATCAATGGCTGCGTCCAAGAAACCGCATGGTTGGTTATGTTTCCATGGATAATGGCAGCAATATAGTTAGGGCCATGAATGATGGTGACTATATCAGAGTGCCGTGTTTGGCGCACTGTATTAACCTATATGTTCAAGATTTCTTGAAAAAAGAAAACAAAGTCAGCAAGGAACTGACCCCCTGCGGAAGAATCTGTACACATTTCAGCCATTCTTTAAAGGCCCGCAAGCATCTGAGGAACCTGCAACGTGCACGTAGACTGCCAGTCATAGGACTCATCCAGGAGGTGGTAACACGTTGGAACTCAACCTTCTACATGCTTGAGCGTCTGTCTGAGCAGTGCTTGGTAATCAATGAGTATGTCTATGCACTGGGTTCTACTATGAAAGAGATGAGGCTAGAGATGGAGGAATGGGACCTAGTTAAAAGCCTGACAGACATGCTTCGTCCTTTTGAGGTCTTCACGCGTGAAGTCAGCAGGGAGGACTGTACTTTGGGCAACGCTATCCCAACCTGGCTCTAAATTATTTGTCTTGCCCACTCGCAAGTGTGTCTTCTGAGCGTGTTTTCAGTGCTGCTGGTGCCATTGTAACTTCAAAAAGGACCCGCCTCTTGCCCAAAAATGTGGAGAGGTTAACAATGATCAAGATGAATCAGCACTTCATACCACCAGATTACAAAATATGTGAATGCACGCAGGAAGAAGAGGACACGGACTTAGGTGACGGAAGTTCTTCTCTGTTAGCTGATCTACTCCCATCTCAATTCACAGAGTTTGAGGACGAGCTCTACTTCCCTGACACCGAGGCCTGAAAATGACTTCCTTTTTTTTTTCATCCTTATTCACTTTTATTCCTGTGTGCCTTTCTTTGTTTTACAACTTTTACCACAACAAAACTCAAATCACCTAATCACAACAAATCCATCAGCAGCACTGTCTTCATCTTATTATTTCCTTATTGATTTGAAGGTGCCGCTGTCTGCATTCCTGAGGTTCACAAGTTCACAACTCAGTCATGCTCCTCTATCCTCCTCCTCCAGACTCCCCCTATCCATTTCCCTCAAGGCAGATGGCTGGATTACGCAGAATCAAGAAACTTTGGCTTTGTAGACGAGTCCCCTCAAGTGAGACTGGAATCACTGACTACATGCTGATTGCTGACAGTTACTTCTGAAATTGACAGGAGAGGTTGCCCTGTGGGCCTTTAAGAACAAGATGCGGACAAAAAGTGGAACAGGTAATGAATAATGAGAAGGTGGCATGGCATGCAGTGGACAGCAACGGCTGTCTGACTCTGATGAAAGCAATTGCAGTTTTTTTGTTGTGCATGGCTCTGTGGTTTTCATTGAGATGTGACTAAATGACAACAATAATTCCACACACTTGCTGGGGATGATAAGGTCAAAGCAACAGAAAATAAATTTCAAGGATGGTGAAGGAATCCGAGGATATGTTCTTACTGTGTACTGTACTATCTATCGTACTGTTCTAATGCTAGGCTCGGGCCACTCAATGTTTCATTTCCTATTTTTTTTATATGCTGCTACTGCCAGTGTGTAGTGTACCACTACTACTACCACCACCACAATGATGAAATTTCATCTGTCCAGGATTCAACCTTAATCGCCATTTGCCATGCACCCAGCCTTGTGCCTAGCCCTATTCTCAAACACGAATCACAGGTAAAATAAGCATTTTGGGGGAGGAAGAATAATGGAGTAGGAGGAGAGGAGAGACTGACGGTAGTACTAGTAAAGTAATAGGACAATTGGGGGATTAGACAATTTGAATCAACCAACCAGTTAAGTTTCAGGAAAACAAACATACAGTTGAGTTAACCCACCCCCCCACCCCCCCACAAAACAGTAAAAACGCGTATGGTATGGTAAAGTTGAAAATAAATAATTATTTGTACCCTAACAAAATAAAACTAACCCACAAGACCCGACCCCCCCTTCCTAACCCCAGCCAATGTCCATGAAATGTCCCGAAGAAAAGTTTCAAAACCCCAACGCCCAATTTCCACCCCCCAAAAGTCTTTAAAAAAAAAACAAGGGACAGTCTCTCCTCCTCTACTGCCGCCGGCAGTGTCCTTTGGCCAGGTGGTCCCGATGCTCCCTGCGGAGGTCCTTGAGCAGGGTTTTCAGTCTCCCACCTCCTGTTCAAGGTTGGACACCCTGAGGGTCAAGCGGTGCAGACAAGCCTTGCACCTGCTGTGAGGGGCAGCCGATTTTTTTGCTGCTTGGCGGTGGCGGGTGGCTGCGGTACCACGGCTCTGTACCGCTGAAGGCTTGCGCTGACTGGATGACCCAGGGTGAGCGGAGGAGGATGCAGCTGTCGTGGATGTTGTAGATGTTGACTGAGACTGCGTGTCCTCCTCCTCCTGGGCCACCAGCCGCTGATATTTGGCAACAATCGCCTCCAGCTTCCGTTGCCGTGCCTGTCTAGCCAGCTTCTTCCGTGTTAGTTTGGAAGGAGCATCTATATGAAGAAAGAAAAACATACTGTAACCAATGCTCTTTAAGATTAACACAAAATAATTCAGCAGAAAGTTGTGTCACAGTAGCACTAGCAACTTGCAAGCACAGTTCATAACATTTGTGGCCCTGACAAGTACGATCAGGGAGGCACCGTTATGGCCTTCGTTGAATGTTTCTTTTATACAATTTGATACTTTGAGCAGACTGAAAGCCATGCTTTTACAGCAAACCGTGCTCTTAAACCTACGCTCAAGCGACCTTTGATCTTCAAGTCGCAAGTACCTCGACTGAGATACAGGCACTGATAAGTACAAACTGCCCCTTTTATTTTGTAGAAATGGTGGGTCGTATCTTTAACATGTCTGATACGAGTGGTATTGTACTGTAGAGCCAATGTAACACCCATATTTGGCAATAAGTAACATGTGACCATTCCAGGTTTGCAAAGGGCCTTCCACCACGTTGTAACACTTGTTGCTCCATTTTTGGTAATGTTTGAGCCGCTTGAGCTAGGAACAAGTTTTTTTTGTTCAAATCTGCAGATTATGCAGCAGATAATGGATTTTGTGGCAAATGTGGAAAATGTCTAATTATGCAAAAATTGGTGCAGCCGAACAGGCGCATAATCCCAGTGGCCCTGCTCATACCTCCGACTAGGTCCAGAAGTGCTCCTCAATGGTTCCTTTTTTTGTCTCATTGAGTCTATAGTTTAGCCTCTATGGAAGCAAAGAAGACTAAACCTGAGGTTACCACTCCACAACCCAGACCACCATACCACATAATTAATCCCCATAACACATAATCCCATTCTACATAATTCCTATACACTAAATACCACATACTTTCTATCCACATAATTTCACTACACAACATACCACATAATTCCACTACACACACTGTACATCCACTCCACTCCAAAAAACATTAGTAAAAACTTCTACAACTCCAATCGCCCTAATTTTCACAAATGCAAGACCTATTACATTGCAAATGCTTCTTTACTAGTAGTAGCATTTGCAGAGTGGTGGACAATGGGAGCTGGGCTTCTGACCAGAGCTCAGGAATTCTGCTACGTAGCACTTACAGAAGGTACCAGGAGGGCTTGCTGGCCTCCAAAGTCCCTCAGGAGTAAAGTGGACTTCATCCCCCAACCAGTAGTGTGTCAGGAGTTGCATTTGCAGAGTGGTGGAAGAAAGGGGGCGTGGCCTCTGAAGACCTCTTAGCAACCCACTATGTGGGATTTATTGGAGGTAGCAGGAGGAGTATTTGGCCCCCAAGGACGTTCTTGTGGGCCAACTACCCCTCCTATTAGCTCCAGTTAGTTCCACATAGCAGGATTTCTAAGTTCTCATAGCAGGCCACACCCCTTTGTCCACCACTCTGCAAAGGCTCTCTCTGGCATGCTCTTGGATGGGAATTGAAGTTACCTTCGCTGCACAGGGTCCTTGGGGGCCAACTAGGCTATCTGTTACCTCCAGTAAGCCCCACACAGTAGGATTGCTGAGAGGTAGACTCAGACGATTCCCCCTTTCTCCACCACTCTGCAAACGCACCTCTAGGCATTCTATTGGTTGAAGGGGGAAGTCTCCTTCCTTCCTAAGGGTCCCTGGGGGCCAACTAGCCCTCTTGTTACCTCCAGTACCCCCCACATAGCTGGATTGGTGAGAGTGGTCAGAGGCCACACCCCATTTTTACACCGTCTGCAAACGCACCTCCTGGCACACTGCTGCTTGGGGGATGAAGTACACTTGAGTCCTGAGGTCCTCAGGACACAAGGAGACCTCATCACCCCAGCAGTAGTGCACCAAGAGGCATGTTTGCAGAGTGATGTAAAAAGGAATGTAGCCTCCTACTACCTCTCTGCAATCCCACTGTGTGGGGCTTACTGGAAGTACCTGGTGGGCTAGTTGGTCCCTAAGGACCCTCACCAGTGCAGGGAACTTCATCCCCCAAACGAGAACACGCCAGAGGCACGTTTGCAGAGTGGTGCAGGGAGGGGGCAGGGCCTCTGGTGAGTTGCTGGTTCCTTTTTTTAAAAAAATTTAGGAAGGGGGCTGTGTGGCCCCCGTTCCCTTGAACCTTTTGGGCTCCAGGGACCCCACCTCTCGGGCCCAACCTTATTTATTATTATTATTGTTATTTTTTTTAATTAAAGAAGGGCGGGGAGCCGAATGACCCCCCCTCCCAGGACATTTTTGGCCCCAGGGACGCCATCCCCCAGAGCATGGCCTCAAGTTGGGGACCGCCGGGAGCCCCAATTCCCCTGTGGTCCCTGCCAGCTCCCCGCCTTAGGCTAGAGCCAGCATTGCTTTTGTGCAAAGGGAGCTGCTGACATGCAGCTACCTTTGTCCAAAAGCAAATCTGCTTTACCTCATGGAAGCGAGAGCAGTTTTTCTGCTCTTGCTTCCTTGAAGCGAAGTATAAGTTTGCTCTGGAGTGCTCCCATTCTGCCATAGCAAACTTTAATGTCCAGGGGGTGGGCACCACAGGACATTGCTGGAGCTGACCCTGGGGGGTGGTGGTCCCCAGGGCTAAGGAGTGCCCTTGGACGGGGGCCGTGCAGCACCCTCCCAACATGTTTCAAGCCCCAGGGAGGAGGTGGTCCCCAGGAGTCTTCTACAGACCCCGGTATTTTAATTAATCAATGCCCCGGGGAGGTGGTGGTTGCCAGGGCAGTGTGGGGGGGGGGCAGAAGCACCCCACACTTAATTTTAAAAATTGAAGCCCCGTCGAGGTAATGGTCCCCAGGGCCATGGGTGTCGTGAGGTCCCCACCTTAAAACATTAAAGCCCTGGGGGGTGGAGGTCATCGGTGTCCCCCAACCATAATTAAGGAATGCCCCAGGAGGTGGTGGTCCCCTGGGCAGTGTGGGGGCAGGAGCCGCCTATGCTTTTTTTCATCAAGTAGACCCAGGGAGGTGGTGGTCTATGGGGCTACAGGGGCCCTGCAGGGCCCCCGTACAACAATTTTGTAATGTCCACGGGACCTGGCCCACCCGGCGCTTCTTTTTTTGTTTACATTTTTGGCGGTATTTGCCAACCCTACGCAAATCCCGCTGAACACAATTTTTAAAAAATGCTTTTTTTTGGCCCTCAGTGTCCCTGTGAGACCTCTTGAGCAGGCCTAGGGGGTCAGGGGGTTTCTACACCGCCCCCTTTTCTTGTTTTTTTCCCCTTTTTTCTAGTGACTCAGTTCACCCGAGTCACAAGATAGCTGCCAACACTTTCTGGTTAGAAGTGTTGACAGCCAATCAGAATCAAACTTGTGATCAGGAGGGTTTGCAGATCTACTGCGGTCACCAGATACTGATATTTTTTTTATATATGGATTTCTCAGAAACTACTGAATGGATTTACACCATTTAAAAAAAGGTCGCTTTCTGAACCAAAAGCTACCTTTTTGCCAAATTTGGTGTAATTGCGTTCAGCAGTTCGGGCTGTAGTCTTGACTAAAGTTTCCTATAGAATTTAACATGGAGAAAAAACGTTTTGGGACCCCTTTTTTTCTCCTACCCCGCTTGACGAATCACCCTGAAAATTTCAAGACAGGAGCTGACCTGGGCAGACCATTAGTTTTGAACATTTTGCTAGAATTTGTCAAACGGCTCCAAAGATATTAGCAAAAGAATAGATGCTTTTCCCATGGAACTAGGTCTAGTTAGGACCAACTTTTTTTTTAGGCTGGAAAAGTGAAAATAAAGGGTATCCATTAATAGATTGAGGGAGATTCCGGACCCAGCCTTGGGGGGACCAATTGACACAGGTCGTCTATAATTGTTTTCTTGTTTTCCAGCTCTTGGGCAGCATGGGCCAAGAATTTTATAGTTTTGCAGGAAAGTTGAATCCAAGACCCGCTAAGGCATTTTATTACAGCCGCCCTGCAGGTTCTTACTTGCGCTTCTCTTAGGAGTGGTAACAAGAGCGTCTTCCTTAAATTTTGGAGTGCCGGGCATATGCATAATAAATGCAATAATGACTCTACGCCCTTGCCACAAAGGCGACAGTTTGAAGTTGGCCAGGTCCGCAGCCATTTGGGGGTAAGGTCTTTGCTCGAGAACCAACCCAGCCTCAGAAGGCTTAATTTCATCTTGTAGTCATCCCTAAAACAATCTTACATGTATGGCTGATGTTTCAGATGGTTATATGTTGGTAACACGATCCAGGCATGGCTTTTGCCAGCCACTGCGCCTTTGTCCATTATCAGCGATGCTTGTTTGATGGCTTTGTTAGTGATCTGTTTAAAAATGTTATAAGACATGGGTGAAAGCCAGGCTTCTTCCAGCTTTAAAGACTGAAGCGCTTGCCTAAGGGACTTATATGTTGAATTAGAGAAGCCAGCCTGTTTTTCGACTTCTAGCCAGCAGAGGTGGGCAAGTGAGTTGTCTTCAGCGTCCCTCATACGCCAGTAATATTTGGCCAAGGCTCCTTGTCTTGCCGGAGTCTGGTTTGTTAATCCATATTCCAGACGTATTTGGGCTTGAGAAATGTGTCGCGGGTGTGCAAGGTGGTGCTCTATAAGTGTAAAGATAGTCACTATTCATTGGAATGAGTGGAATGTGGAAGCAAGTGAGGGCTAAACGTTCTTACACTAGAGCTCCTGCTTAGGTGGGAAATAGTTAGGTGTCAGAAGGACAACAGACAACACCAGAGGAAGTGCTGTGTCAACACTAAGAGGAACATAATGACAAGATGCAGCATTTCACAACATATTGCAGGCACTGCTGAACGGTTGTAGCCTCTGGAGAAACAATCGAACAAAATTTTCCAAGACTATTGAAGATCACTTTAACAAAGTTGTGTGGAAAACTACAAAAGATATAAAAAAAGTTTTCTTTTTTTAAGTTAAAACAAACTTAAACAAGCATTTACAATGCAATGGTTTCGAAATATCAACAGATTTAAAGGATAAGTTATCAAAGTCATTACCTACAACGTGCCCTTTCCCACACAGGAGGGGAAAACAGGGTAGCACTGGACGTGGAACCCTAACAGTGTGCAATTACGGCTACTTCAAACCTGATCAAATGTAATTAAATCTGTCCTTAATCATAACATTGCTCTTGTCGAAAGGGTGTTGCAAGGAGTCAGTTTTCAATCACACCCAAACCAGACTTAAGTTAAAGTGAAAAAGCATGTACACACGTGGTGGCAGGCAAGGTGCGGCTAGAAGTGCGGAGTTGCATGAATAATTGTTTTTTTCATTCCACAGCCTTGGAAGCAGATCTTTTTAAAGTGCCAGAAGGCATTGACCATGCACGTTTTCGTGTTTTCAGGTCTTGATGTCCTGCTAACTTGAATCAGGCCACTAAACTTGAAGCATGCATTTGTATGAGCTGTTGCAAGTGATATATCTGTAAGCCAAACTTTTTAGAAAGTGTTACTGATACTTGCTGAAGCGGCACACGGCTGTAGTAGGTTTGTATTCCACAAGAGTCATCTCAGGCAAAACAGAACCCAATTTTCATTTCCATCTAAAACGTTTGTTACTTAAAAAAAAAAAAAACCACTGAAACCTACACTTTTATTTATCTTTCGCATTTTTCAGGCACAAGGGAACAAGCTACATCCAAGTCGCCATGACAGGGTCTCGGTCTGAAGCTTGGGGGGGAAGGATAGTTTGCCAGTGGGAGAAGCACATGAGAAACAGCTTGCAACAGGACGAAGACAGAAACATGTGGAAAGTGCATGAGGGAGAGAGCTGGAAAATATGTATTCTCAGGGGGTGCTTAAGCAAAAAAAAAAAAATAGTTCTCTAAAGTGAGCAGTGGAAGAATACAAGTCATACCAGTCAAAGGATGGTAAAGAGTCTATGCTACAGGGGAGGAACAAACACAAGAACAAGATGCACAAGAAAAGCCATCGACTATGAAACAAAACATGAAAGTGACCATGAAGCCATCCAATGGTAAGTCCACTGTAAGTTCTTGGTAAGCCTACAAAAGGTGTTTTCCAACCAGACAGCTTGCACTGACTGGTGGATAAATCCTAAAAAGCTACCTGCTAGGTTGGGTTGCAAGATAAAAATTCAATAAGCTTTGACAAAGCTAATAGGCTTGGTCTTAGCAGGGTGGCATAGTGGTTATTTTTTACTTTATATTGAAAACAAATACGTACCACAATTATACAAAGAATACAAAAACAACACTTCCTAAACATGCAGGCATATGTTAAAAATTACTGGCATATGGAAAAGGTAATCTTTAAGAAAAAAAAGGAAAAGAGCAAAAGCACTGGTGAAATAAAGTACTAGCTTACCAGCCAGGGCACTGAAGTGCACTTTATTTTAGGTGAATGGGCATATGTGATGAGGAAAAATCCTTCACTCACAGTGCAAGAGAAACAGTGACTGAAGTGCGCTGCTACATTTCTCCCCTATCTTTTCCTATTGTGGCCAATAGCAAAATGAAATAAACAGCTGAAAAGTGGGGGTGCTAGGTGGCACACGAGCGAAATGGCCACATCTATGTGAGGCTCCCGCTGTCCAGCTAATTATATTTTAATTATCCTGTATATTTCGATCCTCTGCTGCATCATTAAACACTGCCCATGAAAGCCTAATGTGCGGTTCACCTGATGGAGAGAGCGACCTGGCCGTACTGCGAGATCGGAGGTGTCGGTGACGGCTGATGCCTGCCTGTGGAGAGACGTTGGAATCAGAGTGGAGCGCGGGGCTGATACCGCAATCAAGCGAGTGCCATGGTTCCCCTGTGGGTGGCAGGCCGCGCGGGGAGGAAAGTGTCACCTGCGCAACAGTGACTGTGATGGTCAGGGACAAATAGACGTAAATGCCCCACTGTGCTGCCCTTAAAAAAATCGCCCAGCTTTTAAAGTGAAGGAACTGGCGAACATCACGTAATCGTTGGTTTATGCTACGCGGCAACCGGGAGGCGGCCATTTTGAAAACAGTCGAGATCAGCCCAAGACCCAGGACTGCCAGAGGCGAGTGCACTGCATAACAGGCAAGGAGAAAGAGGGGTGACTACGGACCATTAACGTAATTGCTGCAGAAGGCGTGGACCCTTGGCTGAATGGCAGCGCGACGCTCATAAGATATACATAGAAATGGCAGGCAAGAGCTACGCAACAGACGCGGTGCCAGGAAAACAACCAGGCCACGTGGATAGTAATGGCAGTTGTAAGTTGAATGATGCCCGGCGGAGGCAGGAGTGAATGCTGATAACCAAAACGGAGTGTTGTACTTCCCTGGTAGGGAACTCGACGCACGATGAATGTTTAAAAAAACAACAAGAAATAGTGCAACTCGAATTGAGAGCAGTGGTGGAATTCTGACACACACAAACTGGATGACATATGCGTTACCGCTGATATACATTGCACTGATTACTAAAAGACATAAGGCGGGAAAGTGCGGTGCTATTACTTCCATGGCAACTTAAATTAAAAAACGCACGAAAACCGGAGCACAGGCACAAAGACGACAGCCATGCACGATAACCTGAGCATACATACCGGGCGAAGACGGAGACGACAGCCACGAGCCAAGCACGACATAACACAGAGACCACAGGCAACCAAATGACAAAAACATGGCTTGAAAAAGAAAAAAAAAACACCGCCCACCGCCGCATGACGTAGGGAAAGGGGTGGGATGAGTAAAAATCGCGGGAACGCCCACGAATCTGCTCCGGCAATGACGGGCAGATCTGTCTTCCAATGGCTAGCCTCCATTTATGGAGCTAGCCAATGGAAGACAGAGGCGGGAGAAAGCTCCATACTTCTAAACAAAAGTTTTCGCCTGCGCGATACTGCTTGCTCAGTAAACGCCAGGCGAAACCTAAAAAGGAAGCCTAAAAACTCTGATTATAAAGGCTTGCTGAAGTGTGCTGTAATTCGTATTTATCCAACAACAGCAGTGGTTGATTATAAGGTCACTCTACTGTATTAACCAACATAAATATGTATTCAACCCTTTGTCTTCGGACAAAGGACATGTGATCCCTCTAGAAATACAGAAAGGGATACCGCTTCTTTCTGCATCCCCTCCCCCACATGGCCCCTGCTTGCAATGAACTGCCTGGGTCCGTTAACTAAGGAAAACCCATATCACAAAAGGTTTTTTTTTGGGCGATATTTAAATTTGTCAATAGTGATGCATCTTTACTCCTCACCGAATGGCCTCTTGAAATACCCCCAACATGAGATATGGCATTTTTGAAGTTTCGTTCCCTCATTTTTTATGTTTGCAGATTTATATACCGTGTATTTGACTGCAAAGTATTGGAGCACTATACATGAGCATCAATTACATTACACAAGGTCCCATTCATTTTTGTTAGGCACAGGAAGATTAAGGAATTTGCCCAGGCAAAAGATGTTGAACCCAAGTCGGGACTGTGACGTGGTTCTTCATTTCCATAGTCGGCAGCAATGTCAGTAACAGCACATCTTTTTAGCAAAAGGACTTTGGGGGAGGCAGGCTAGAAAGAGCCTTGCTCCCCCGGAGGTCTTCCGCTAGTGGTGCATGCCATAGGTCTGGGGATTTGAAAGCAGTGCTTTAAATGGGCCGGTGTTCACCGGTACGGAGTATCGGGACTTCTTAGATTTGTCACTCTGAGTACCGGCACTTCTCTTCTGCCAGAGGAGAGTACCGGTACTCATGAAAAGGGAGGTCACTGGCTGAGAGTGCAAATGAGAAGGTGGGGACGTTTCTGTCAGCCAAGGCGCCACTTCTGTAGCCCCCATCCGAGCCCCTGCTGAGCTAATTGGCAGGGCTCACTTGAATTTTGTGAGGTGCTCACGGTCACGCTGTGCTAAACAAAGCAGGGTGGAGATTCATTTTACCTGCTAGTGTGCGCGTGTGATTTCAAAGCGCAGCACTTCAGGTAGTGAAAAGTACATTAAACATATACATTTTAGCAGTGGCAAGGGCGGCAGATTCTCACACTTCCTGTACTTTCTCTGGATCAGAGGGTTAATGCCCAGACAATGGATGGAAGAGGCTCTTTGAGCGCTAATCTAACAGAGTTCTGCACTGAGAAACCCACATTCCTAAAAAAAGTCTCAATTACCCAGTGTGCCTGCATTTGCATGACTGTTTTTTTAAGAAAAACGCGTGCGAGAGAGAGAGAATCAAGGAATGCTCAGGAGGTATTTTAAAGAAAATGGGTGGCACGTTGTGTGTACATGTCTATGGTGACAAAGATTCATGAATAACGTAGTAGGGAATGTTGGTGGGTGAGTGAGTGGATGGATGAGTGAGCTAGGGTGGATGTATTGATGGCTGGATGAGTGAATGGATGGATGAGTCAATGGATGGATGAGTGAATGGATGTATGGGTTAAAGAGGGTGGATGATTGGATAAAAGAGCGGATGATGGATGTGTAAGTGAAAGATTGGATGGATGGATGAATGGATTGAGGGAGGATGGATGACAGGGTGGATGATGGATGAGTGAAAGGGGGTATTGAGTGGATGGTATAAAGGAGTGGAAGGGTTGATGGATAGATGAGCAAAAGGATTGATGGATGAGTGAAAGGGTGGATAAAGAGCTGGATGAGTGAAAGGATGAATGGATAGGTTTAAGGATGGATGGATAGGTTTGGATATGAAGGGTGGACAGACGGAATGTTGAAAAACTGAATGATGGATGAAAAACCGAATAGACGACAGAATGTAAAGGGTAAATGGTGGACATCAGCAGGTAAATGGTTGGATGTAAGGATGAATGGATAGATCGATGGAAGAGACAAGAGATATCTTCTGGGGAGGGTCATGATGATTTGCTTCATTTGCTAGTTGCCATAAGAGCTTTGGTTTGATGTGGGGTTATTTTCAGTTTCTTCCTACTCACGTTCTCAAAAATATATAGTATTGTGCCAAACATCATCAATTAACAGTATGGCATTAAGAAAGTGCAACTATTGCAAAAAAAGGAAAAGTTAACATATTATCGCATTTCTCTTTCATTTTGTATAATGAGTTAACCTGCTTTGTTTATATAAACACATTTATCATGTGTTTTGTTGTGTGCTGCAACTATTATGTAAGTTGTTAATTATCATTATGTCTTGCCCTTAGCCCCGCCCCTAGCTCCGCCCAGCCCCGCCCACTCACTAGAACTCTAGCTCATTTTAATGAGTACCTGCACTTATTTTTTCCCATTTAAAGCACTGTTTGAAAGGTTCTAGTCAATTAGGAGGAAGTCCTCGCTCTTCTGCAAGGAGGGTCATTAGGGGTTGGTTAAGACATCGTGAGGTGGAGATGTTGTAACAGAACAGGTGCGTTATTGCTGAATATGATTTACAGGATGTTTTCACTTGTGAGCAAATGCTGATAGGTTGTACAATGTAAGGAAGGAGAGAAAGCAGGGTTGGTTTCACTATGGTACAGGCGGATCCGCTCAGGAGGTGGGGGGTCGGTGAGTTTACAAATTGTCTCAGGTTAAGAGGTCACTTGAGCAGAGTTGGGAAAGACAAAGAGGAAAGCGGACCCCGGGAAGTCAGTTGAGTTCAACAAGATGGATAATTGTAGGGCAGGGGCGTTGGGGCATTCAGGAATACAGTGCATTAGCGAGGTTATAAAATGTAGTTGTATGGCATTTAATGTGATTGGTTATTAATGTGAAGCACACCTGTCTCATTAAAGTGGCCTCTTTCACACACTCACGGCGTCAAACGTCATTGGAATGCGCCCCTCGCCCGAAGGAGAGGAGACTGCCATTTCAGCCCGAGCCGCCCCCTTTCAAGGAATTGAAGGCAATAAGTTAATATACTGCAACCTAGACAAAGATCGGTTTCAGCAGCGCTTTATTGGTACTCTAGCAGTAGCCTCTGGCTCACATAGCCACTCCACATGTTAGTTGTCACTCCTTTACGCACGGCTCAGTTTTTCTGTGGCTTGAAGCGCCTTAACAGTCAATTCCTCGGTGCATTGCCCATCGGCAGGTCTGCCCTTGTATCGTAATGTGAACATATTTTTTCTCTCTGCGCCTCATACGTTTATGTGCAGCAGTTCTCAGCATCACACTGGGTATCACTCTCTACGATCAATACAGTGCTTTAATCCAACTTTATACGTCTATATAAAATATATGCAGTTTCCCACAGATATTCCTAAGGCAACGAGCAACTCAAAATCGCCACAATTTACCGGTCCAAGCCGCTACTGTACTTTAAAAAATGTCAAACGATCATGTTATTAATTTGTGCACATGACCCACAGCAAGGGGAGTTATTATTATTTTTAAGTTAGCTACCCGCACAGCCCCTGCTGTAATTGCACGGCATGCTGACACAACAGTAAACATTTATCAGAGTAAGTGGTTTATTACCTCAGTTTTGCCCTGGGTTATGCAGCCTTTCCTTCCTGAGTCACTAGCACGGATCTCAAGTGACTTCATTAGTGAGTTTAATTAGTCTCCAGTGACGCTATTACCGTCTGAGGGATATTTGGAGTCCTGTGTGAAATGAGTGATGATCTAATTCCAGCTTCCGGCAGTCAGGTGCTCGAATTGTAACTGGTGTGCAGCAGGCCCCGGTTGGCGCGCGCACTGATGGTCCAGCAGCAGCGAAGGGGAGCCGGAAACTGAAGTGCACCCTCACCCAGAGAAATAGGCCCCACAGATTTCCTGTTAGTTAAATTGGTGGGGGCAGTCTATTAAAACCTGCACTGTCGTTCCCCTGAGCTGTACGTGTTATATGGATTAATGTAGGATTTATGTTCACAGAACTAGTATCGATCCGCCCCCTTCGAAGTAAAATAATAAAAAAGTCCTTTTCACGGAGACTCAAAAGGGAAATGTGATTCCACTCTGGAGAAAGCCCCGGCTCCTGTAGCAATGTTCTCTCGCGCTGCAGTAGGTTGATTTAGAGCAGACACAGGTGCTTAGCTCATGCTGTCAGAAGATATCACGGTCTCGGGTTAATAACAGATAAAGCCCCTTTTTAATCCATTTCTTCTTTTGTTTTGGGTCACTAGGCCAGGTGTGCTCTTTTGTTATCGGAGTTTTAAAGTTCACAAGCAGGAAAAACCTCCCGTTCTGAACACAGATGTTACAGACCAGATACTTAACCAGCAGAGAACGTCTTGTAAACAGAAGCGCCGTGGCAGAAGGCGAAGGATAGCTTCCATGCCTGGAAAATACCTTTTCTAAGACGCCTCTTAAAATTATTTGCCATCTAGAAAATAAAACTGCGCTCTTTATCGTCATAGGTAATTCATTGCTTCTTAATTTCTTAGAATTTTTTGGTTAGGAGGTATATTTGTACTCGCCAAATATGGGACACAATGATGAAACAAGTCAGGTCCCGGGCCGCGCTGTGATTGGCTGACGTCACGGGGGTGTCCCGGGCCGGCAGCCAATCACAGCGCGGCCCGGGAATGACGTCACGGGGATGTCCCGGGCCGGCAGCCAATCGCAGCGCGGCCCGGGACAAAGGGGCGGGGCTTAAAAAAAGCACCAGAAACGCCCCCGAATCGCGTTTTCGTGAGAAAGCGCGATTGACAGCCTCTGTCTCCCAATGGCTAGTCTCCATTTATGGAGCTAGCCAATTGGAAACAGAGGCTGTCCTAACCTCACTATTGAAAACAATAGATTTCGATCTGGGAGGGGCTTCGCCCCTCGCCAGGTTTCGAAACCTAAAAAGTAGTTCAAAACTAAGGAAAAAAGCCTTAGAAAAATAAAACAAAACAAACAAAGTGTGTGAAAATCAACAAAGACAAAACAATATCCAGAGGTAAAACTCTGCATTCAATCTCCTTTGTAGACAACCATTTGGTTTTGTAAAGAGCAGGTCAGGTTGCATGGTTTCACAGAGATGGGCACAACATTTTGACAGTGACCAGCCTATTGTCTAAATCCCCAGTGCATATGTTCATATGGCATCTGCAATTGGGATCCATACCTGAAGAAGGAGTTACACATGCTGCATTTAGAATAGCATTATAAAAAAACTGACACTCGCCGAAAAAACATTAAACAGATGGTACATTTTGGTATGGAGACTAACTTGTGTAAAAAAAACAGAAATTAACTGCAAAAAGCAAAACTTAAAATGAGATTATAGTTCGGTAACAAAGCCACACAAGAACTAACATGTAAAAAATGAAAAGAAACACTAAAATACGCCTCTCACATCACCCTTGATATTGCCCACCCTAAATTCATCCTCTTTGATTCCCATCTTCAAAGAGGGAGAACCCCACACTTTCCTTGTAGTCAGTGAGTATGTCATAAAACCCTGCATTGATCTCACTGATATACCGATGCCCAGCAGTGAACGTGTTTACTCTATTGATAGTACATGTTTTAGGGATTGCGCAAACAATTTAATTGCTGGTTATGCTCTGTGAACTGTATATGAAGGTGCCAAACATAGGGGTCTGCTGCACATTCGTTCTACCTACGATGCCTAACTAGTAGCTGTGACCAGAGCAAGCATTCTCATTTTTATAAAGTACATTGTACTTAATAATAGTCCATTTGTTATTACACATTGATTTTCTCCGAATGTTTGGCATCCAAATGTAAGCTTTTATGCAAGAAAGAAGACATTTTGCAAAGTTCCCTCTGCATCACATGATAGAATGGGTACCCACATATGTAGAGATGTACGTATAATCGCTGCTTCTAAACTCAGCATCTTGTGTAGATTTCACGAATACATAGGTTTACTTCATACCCATGTTTCACTCTTTATATTTTACCATATGAATTGGCGCATACTAGCAACACATTGTAAGGTGCAGCTTAGTTATTGGCTCTGAATATATCAAACATTTCGTTATATTTTGGCTAATTTCTCAGCTCCCTCTAGGCCGGGGAATCTACAAACCCTGGGAGCTTTTAAAATCCCTAAGATGTTGGAAAAAAGGGCACAGATTTGGAAATGGGTACCTTATGTGAAAAAAATGTTATAAAGGATTAAGAGCAGAGTCACCCTAGAAGAAGAAAATTTACCATAACACTGGGATGACAAGGCCTCAGCCATTAATGGGTTATAAAATTGAATATATTATTATGTAAAAGACATTGCTATATTCCCGTCCGCTACCTACCAGATTTACTGTTGTTAAATCTTCTGCTCAACCATGATTCTTAAATAAAATTTCCCAATAGAGTAACCTTGCAGAATAACAGGCTAAGAGGTTGATCTTTAACCTCACAGTTAGGCTACCATGTGTCGCTTAAGGTCCGATGTTTCCCCCTTAGCCCTTTTACAACAGCAAATGCCAGACACTGAGAAACAAAATCGGATTAAGTTGCATTATACAAGCAAGGGGACCAGGAAGTAGGGTGTAAAGAGATTGCAGTGGTGGCCCCGAAACATCTGCTCTCAATCCTCTCCAGAGCTAAATGTTGACTTTGCCCATGTTGGTTGGTATAGTATAATACAGGCTGCAGATATGCATTGGCCTGCACCATTCTTCCCCTCTGTCATGCAGAATTACTGCCATGCATGTGCTTTGTGGCAAGCTCACAACGTCGGAAAGTAGATTAACTCAGCATCCACTGCCCACCCTAATCCTTCTGGGCCGGTTTCTCTATTTTCATATGAACTTTATTCAAATGCCAGATGTGGACCTTAATCATATGTGCTACTGACAGTATGTTCTCCAGTTGGGTGGAGACTTATCTCTAACATTATAGTTACCAAGAAGTTGTTGCAAGACTTCTTTTACTATTTCGAAGTCCCCTGTGACTGGGGCCCACACTTCATCTTTTCTCTAGTTCAGGGTTCTAAAAAGGATTAAGAATAAACCAACACTTTCACTGTGCATACCATCCCTAACCTGGGAGCAATGAAAAACATAACCCCACCACCCTAAAAAATTACAATTGGCCCTTGGAAATAATCCCTAAACTAGCCCAACTGAAATTATCATGGGCCTACCAATGATACTACCCTCCAACCAGTGTATACCACCCTCAGCTCTGAACCTATAGTTAAGTGAACATATAGTCTTGCAGCACTGCAGGCAAGTGATTCACTGTCTCAGGTTTGAGCTGCCATTCTAGAATGCCCACCGAATCCTTGCCACATTGTAGAACAGCAGATGGGTGCATGTGAAGTTGCATCAATCAAACATTTCTCTACAACCACATTTGAAGAGTCCCCACTAAGTTCTGATGATCACCTATACGGCATGAGCTGATCACCTGGATCCACTCATTACACCTACCAGTACAACTGCTCAAGAAACTGCTCCTATTTCTGGTCCTGATCCTGGACCCATCACTTTGACAGATTCATCTGAATTTCATCCACCTGATGGTGTGGGAGTTTTGCATGATCATGTGTAATGAGTATCACCTATTTGCAAGCAACTGATGTACTGATTTGAGGTGAAATTTGCATTACACTTCTGAAACTTCACATAATTTCATGTTCCTCCTAGGAAAAATTGTCTAAATTAAGCTATTATGCCACATCATGCATTTACATGCCAAGTGTGGTGAATATATAATACACCCGCACAGAAACAACAGAAAAAACAACAAACCGCTTTGAGGTCATTTTGGTTTTTAGTCCTATTGATTTAGTGCAAAATGCACCCAAGCACCCAAAATGGATGTCAGGGCATGTTTTGCGCTAAAGGTTAGCATGAAATACCAGTTTTGCATATCACGTTATTATGTACAATTTCACATAATTTCACTGAAGTGTCATATAATTCCACAATAGTAAATGACGTAAATTTCGCACACTCCTAGGCTTGAGTACATGGTTAACTCTTTAACATCTAACCTTTCTCCAACTTAGTCATATTTAGGCTATTGGAGAGTTGGACTGAGTTATTCATGAATTCCACACATCTGATACATTCTATTTAATGAGATCCCTTGATTTTGCTATATAAGTGTTAAGTGTAATGTTTAGTATGTGAATTTTCTGGGGGCAACTGTGCGATTTCTGAGAGGTCAATAATTAGATTATAATTAGTCTTTCTAATGTCCAAATATTAAATTTGGGTTTTTCTTAGAGTTTGGTGAATGGAATACTCCTTCCCAAACGTGCTGATTGTCTCATCCATGGTATTGCCAGTACGTTATAACCTATGGCACTTGTAATACAATGAATGGGATAGTTATTGTATTTTATTTTCTGTCTGACGCATAATTACACTGTTTACTTAGATGGTGAATTAGGCCACCTGTTTCTGTTTGCACCTCGTGGAGGTTTTAAACCCAATGTTTACTAAACTTAGGGGTCATTTGGGTCATGTTGTGCCCCCTGTTCTTCCAACCATCCACCAACTCTATATGTATCCTTGTACCCACAACTAGATCTTCGGCATCTCTAGGATCTGAGGGCCCAGCATGTACAAATCTCTCTGTTAGGTCTTTCTCTTCAGAGAGAACCTGATTGCCTTCAGGTTCCCTGTTGAGCCAGCTGTTGCTGCCCCTGCCACAACGGAGCTCCTCAAAATTATAAAGAGAAGGGGATGTTCTGGGAGGCCCAGTCCCATCTGTCCTCACCGCATTCCAATCACCAACACATGGTCTCTTGGAAATTTAGATGTCAAGGCCCTCTGAGCCAGTCTTACTGCAAGAATGACTTTCCTCAACAGATGTCAGGCGCTGCCACCGCAATTGTGTCCCACCAGACACGCCTCAAGATGATTCAGCAATTGTTCAACACAGTTTTCCTGAGTAATGATTTTTTTTATACTGTTTCTGCTGTTTTTTGACTTTCTAGCTCTGAGTGCTGGTACTGTGTGCCTTCATCTACACGCTCCGCTGGCCTCCACCATACGGCTGAGAATTTGAGTGGCCCCTGCCATTTTCTACGACAGTTACAGAACCAAAAATGTATGAGCCCATTGTATTCTTAGCATGGAGCAGCAACCTGCCACAACATATTGAAAGGAAGCCATCCATTTCACAACAGTAACTTCACTGATTAACTCCACAGTGGGAAGCCAAACCGGAAGGGCATTACGTCTGGTGCTGCCTGGCCATGCCCAGGTGATTTTTTAGTGAGTGTTGTACCTCTGGTTGTAACCCAAGACTTTCCAGCCTCCCTATAACTCCCCAGACACTCATTAGTGTCTGGGGAGTTATAGGGAGGCTGGAAACATAGCACTTTATGAGACATGGGAGGCAGCGAAAGGGAGGAGAGAGGCAGACTTATTATTAGTATATTACATGTAAGGTGATGGGGTAAAAAAGAGGGAGTGTGGAGAAAATTAATGGAAGTGTTTTACATAGGAGAGGCAGAAGGCATCGCCCCCTACGATAAAACAGATTTTTGGAGGGGGTACCCAGGAACCTGTACTATACATAAGAAAAATATAATGGATAGAACAATAGTAGAGGCAAACCTTCAGGATAAGGGTGGTGGTCTTCCCCTTAAAAAGTAAAAATGCTTTCTTCGTGAAAGACTCTGCAAATATGACCTGAAAATGCAAAACTCCATCTTAGTCATCTTCCTCCCATTAGGTTGACTTCGTGAGGGAAAACAAGTGTCATACCAACGAGTTCTACCATACTTTGCAGTCCAGTTTCTCCTCCGCAAACTATGTGAACTCTCCACATGCTAGCACTGTAAATGCAAATGTTCAGGAATTTATATAGCGCAAATCACCAAGCGGTTTCTAAGCGCTTGCTTAGGGAACCCGTCCTGGTATTCCCCTGTGAGATAACCCCGGCAGGGTATCCGCAAGGGGAAAGCCAGGCATCCCGCCGCTAGGGGCCGTTGTGGAGATTAAGCAAGCTATTGCCCAGAGTCGCAGAGTGCGAACCCGTGAATCGAGTAGGCACCGGAGCGAGAATTGTCGAGTCCATGGACATTTTAGGACTCAAGACCCCGCCGAGCCGGGAATTGAACCCTGGTCCCGGACTGACTTCTGCTTCCAGGTCTGCCTCCTCTAACCAGTGAGCCACACTTCTCCACTGTTCTATGTTTGTAAAGTTAGGCTTTTTTTTTTCTTTTCTCAATGTACTTTAGTGTTGCCAAGGTAAATTTGCTGACATTTTCATTCTTTCATTAATCTGCCTACAAAGCAATTCTCTTTCCTTTCCTAACAATACACAGGGATTGAAAAAGTACATTGTGTGTAAGTATGGCTTACAATTACTCACAGCCTTTTATGAGTGCAAAACGTTTTTCTGGACTCTCTTAGTTACACAATTTTCTTTTCAGTGGGTAACTCTACGAGAGGTGCGGAATGGGTGGGAAGTTGGCTCTTCCAGAACTGGAATGCTCTTGGGCTTTGTACCCAACCCCAAAATTACATGTTTGTGGATTTTCACAAACTAATCTTCTGGGCCTTCACATTATAGAAAAAAATTGAATTTTACTCCTGACAAGGACATAAGTATATTATTTTCAAGGTTGGAAAGAGAACAGCTCCTAAACTGAGGACGAATAGAAGAAAGGGATTCTTCATGCATACAAATATGTTCTAAGTAGAAACAAAAATAGCAGTGCGTTTGTGCTGCATCTATCCACATATATGGCCAGGTATTGCCGAGTCCCCTCCCCAGTACTGACATCTCTTCGCAACCATGACCCCCTGGGTATCCCAACCCCTTCCGCTCTTCCCCGCAGTATAGATAAACATCAACACAAAGTCTTGGGTTAGGGGTTCTAAAACCCCAGTCGTATTTTATTCAAAACATTGAAACAAATTAAATATTTCATATTTTTCATATTTACAATACGCAGAAAACCGTCCATGAAGCCTTCATATTGCTACACCACAATCTGTAAGCCAATGTATTTAAATTATTTTCAGATAGCTAACCATAACATGTTATCTAATGCATAGCCATTCCTGACATAAAACTGAATTGTATACATTTTTGCTTTTCTGCGTATCCTGAGTTGAGCCTACGTGCCAGGTCAATTCTGGTCCAACTACGTGCTAGTTCCAACCCCTCCTACTGGAGTGACCTTGCGCAGGAGTCCCAGTTTCCAAAAAGATTATATCCCCGGGCACCCCCTACGCCCTCAAGAAAATGTCCCAGGGGTTGTGCTGTTATGGCAACTTTTGTGTACATGCGCCTGTGCAGAGATTGGCCCAGAACCTACTGGAAGCAGAACGTCCCCCCCAGCACCCTCCAACCTACCGGCTGTAACCGGCCCCTGGAGTTCCATGAGAGACCACTATCCCCCTCCAGGCGTCCCCATTCACCATGGTGATGCCTACTAAGGACCGTAAGAATGGTCATCAATCATGACCTTACTGCCACAGGCCAGCATAGTTGACCGAATATCTGGCCCTCCTCACATTCCAAAGGTCATGCCTTGCTTCTTGCCCCCTCCAAATGGGATAGCCAGCCTTCCAGAAATATTACGCTGCCAATCTTGAGAAATGAACACTATCTTATGAAAAAAAACTCTCCCCCTGATGCACCCCTGCAAAATGGTCTGGAATTTTTATGGATCTAAGCAACTTATCCATTTGCTTATTAAATCTCTTCACCGAGTGGTTCAGCGCCCATACAGAGTCAATGGCCTGCCATTGGACCTGGGAAGGATGTGGTACCATGCCAACACTGCCCATGGGCAACCCCTTGTCAACCATCCAATCTCGGTGATTAGAGCCTCAAACACGCTCTTCCTACTTAGGTGCACCAGGTCGTTGCCCCCCAGATGCACAATTACAGCTGTGGGGGCATGTGAATCTTACCCAGCAGCTACTCCAATACACTCCTTAACTGCCCTAAGCGCAACCTCCGTGCCCATGCAAAGAAACTTTGCAACTAGCTCGACGGGCCCTCAAGGCATACTTTCCTGCAAAAAATATTGCTTCAACCTGTTCACCTATGAATTACCACTATCCATACTTCCACTTCACCCAGCCCCAGGTGGGTACCTGGACTGGGTGATATTTGGGCAATTTACGAGCGATGGTAAACTTCCCTCCTGCGGCACAGTACATGAAAACTGTGAGAAACCGAAACCAAAACAAGCCTCGCCATTAAACATGGCAGCATCCAAAGCATGTGTAGACGCACATAGCACTTGTAACAATCAGAATGTCCCATGACCAATCCACTGGATTGCATGCGCTGACAGGCCACTGGCCATGCCTCGGTGGCAGCCCCAATCCTAACAGAATGGGTACCAAGTTTTGCTGAATCCGAACCAGCTGCCTTGAGTGCAGAACCCAGCATCCTGTTAAACTGACATTTGGTAAGCTGCGCTCCTTCATCATAAATTAGAAGTGGACCCCCGCGCCCCATGGTGTGCATGTGAGGAAAGATTTGCTGTTGCTAACAGGACAGCAAAACGCATTCCAGTGCCGTTTGCAATATAACTTGGTCTCGCCCGCTGTTGTGGTCAGTCTATGACCTAGGGATAGATAAAAAACAGCGAGCCCCCCTGTATTTGAACATGGACAAATTAAAACCCCCGTACCAGTCTTGCTTATACTTCGCCACGAGTTCCCTTTTAGCACCATCCGCTCAGCTGGCCCATCCTCGCCGCCTTTGTAGCAGGCCTGAATAAGAGTGTGGGCTCTAACCTGTTTCTCGACACTGGTGCCCAGACCTGGCCGGGGAATTGATACGAATAGTAAGATGTGACCGCTTCACCTTCCTGGACCCCAGGTAGTCTGTCAGTGGCAGCAAAAAGCAAACAACGCCTGCCCACTTTAGGATCCCCAAGATGTCCACCAGCTAGTCCAATTCAATGGCCCAAAGATGTCCCTAGATCCAGAGTCTACTCCACGCCAGGGGTACTACAACAGGGCTGTAATGAGCTCTGCATGAGCAACATGGGAGGCATTGCAATCTCACTTTGCTAAGCAATGCCGAAATGTATGGCCTTGGCCAATATTAATCGTAACAGTAGCATCACGCGTGCTGCAAAGCCTAGTGACATTTGCTGGAAAGGTAACTCCTAATGGAGGGAGCACTGCCATATTCAGATTCCGCATATGAGACTCCGTCAGAGACCAACTCTGCTTTCCAACCACCTGAATAGCTGCCCATTCCTCAAGAGTTTGAGTCAGGACTTCTGTGGGCCCAAATGTGGTAGAGGCTTAATTCCCAAATTCGAATACGGCAAAGTCTCAACCAACCCGGTCCGGCCCGTGCTGTAGCTGACCTCCAGCTGGTCCAAGTGACTGCCTTCCAACAGTTGGCACATACCCAAGGAGAGGAACTGCAATTTAGCTGCATTCTGGCTAAATCAATTCACGGTTACTATACTCTAAGGCAAACCCCTGGCATCTGCCATTGAACAGGCAACCAATAACTCGGCGCCGGTGAGATAGTATGCCAATAGACACACATTCATCGTTCAGTATGAAATATCGGACCCAAACTACACGGGCCCGAACCATTGGTGCCCAAGGAGCCATTAATACGAGAACTGTTCACCCATGAATAATGCCCTCAAAAAAACCCTGGCCCTCTTTTAAACAAAACCGAACAGGGTGGGGTATGTTTAAGGTAACCACTTGGGAACTACGTCCAAAACAAATCAGTGCCTTGCAGACGTTTCTTATAGAGCGAAATACATAGTAT
Source organism: Lissotriton helveticus (assembly GCF_964261635.1). Lineage (NCBI taxonomy): Eukaryota > Metazoa > Chordata > Amphibia > Caudata > Salamandridae > Lissotriton > Lissotriton helveticus. Next base: position 1,511,615,135 of record NC_136061.1, on the reverse strand, counting down.
TCTTATTCCCTTCACCACGCTCCTCCCCAATCACCCCAAACTGCTTACAGAGGCTGACTTTTAAAGAATAAATGATTGCAGCGTGTTTACCGAGTTTATTTTTTCCGACAGCCATGTGTAATTGTCAAGATCATGATCTTGACACCCGGACTGATATCCGTTAAAACCACTTGACCCTTGGGGGGAAGTAGGAAGACAGAGGTGAGAATTGCACCCAAACAAAATGGAAAAATGGCTCCGTCATGAGGTATCTAGTAAAGAAAGGTTCTGAGCTCATACCTTGTAACACACCATCAAGAATCTGCTTTGCCCATTTTTTTTTTACAGTGCCCAAACGTGCGAGGAATTGGCCCCCAATTTCCTACACTGTAACTGATCTCGCCACAACTTTCGTCAGTTGTCTGTTTGGTCAGGCGAAACCTAGCAGGAGCGCCACAGAGTGACCTCGGGTTGGGGGACAAAAGCAGGAAAACAAGGTATACAACAATGTGCAGCTCCTGGGGGGCACCACTCACAGGAAATCTGAGGGCCGTGGCTGCAGAGTAGAATCCGCAGAGCGTGCCTTTCCTGCAGACATGCATGCTGAGGTCACGAGGTCCGAAAAACAGGATCACCCCGGCTGACGTCACGATGTCCAAAAGAAACAGGCATTTGCAAAGCCAATAGGTCTCGCCTTTGGGACCTTATAAGTGTTTAGCCATGCAACAGTTGATGTTGTTGCACCAAGGGTATTGTGCTGCATAACGAAATACTTATAAGTTCCCAAAAGCGAGACCTATTGGCTATGCCAGTGCTAAATTAACAAGTGTTAGCACCGTCTAGGCGGGGTGAACTTAAAAGACTACTAAGCTCCTTCTGGTGCCAGCAAATCTCTCCTGAAACTTCCAGGGGTTACTTTCTCACCAGAAGCTGGTCTTGGTTTGCCGATACTCCAGGCCTGGTACACCTTTCGCACTCGCAATCCTCTCCCGTATAGCACCTGGCACCTCTGCTGACATATCAACAAAGATGACAGCCGGACTGCACAACAAGCGGACATGGGGGAAGCCAGCCAATCCCTAGCCACAGTGCCGTGTTGTCAGCGCACACCTTGTGGTTCTTCCTCCTACAAAGAGCATCTGGGTGTAAATTCCATAAGTGCAACAGCTGAGCCCTGGAGTGCGGCGAGAGCAGGATCGGAGCTTCTTGGTCGCTGGGTGTGCTGTGTGCCCTAATCACGTCCACACAATCTGCAGTTTCAAGACCTGGGTTCTTGCTATTTAAAATCAAAGGGCATGGCAGCGAAACGTATACTAGTATTTTACACTACTGATCCTGCCAACCCTGGAAATCTCCAGTAGGCACATTAGTTCCAATTAAGATACACGTACCAACTGTAGAGAGAGCGACACAAATGGCCAATGTACAGAATTAGTACAACCACTATGCAATTTATTTCATGACTCACATCTGAGTGTATTATTAGAAGAGTACCTTTTTAAATGAAAAGCGTGTTTCAAAATGAGTGAAGCATTATTACCCTGTGCTACAAAGCCCCACCACGAACACCCAAAAACACTTCTATAGTAATCTCGAATACAGTTATGATTACAATAGGTCCCATTCCTTAATACTAGTGGTGTGATTCGGGGTGGGCAATCCTGCCCCGCCCCGCTTTGGGTAGCAGGCACGGGTTGGAAACTTGCCCTACTTCAAAAGAGCGCTGTTGAGCCTGTGGCATGTATTGTAATTACAACCCTACTAATGTGAGGAATTTCGAGAACAGGAAATAAACATACTAATAACGTGACTCCCTAAACCAAGCACCCCGCTGGGACAAACTGTGTTTACTGACATCTCCTTGCTGCATCGGACTGGCCACCATCGTACAGGCACACACCAACTACTATAAAGTCAGCTTCTCTGCGTTTCTGTACTGTAAACTACACACTGACGTAGGGCAACACGTAGCGAGTGGCAGCCAATGCACCACTGACAAGCCCTTGACAATAGTTCTCTCAACCAATAGAATGGCATTGGACTTTTACCCTAATTAGTAGAAAATGTATAAATCAAAGTGATTTGTTGTGAGTATTTGAGTGCAAGCTTGCTCGATCACAGGGGTTAGGATACTAATGCGTGAAAGTTAAAGGAGGTTTACAAGCATTGGCCGCGTGGCCGTGAAAGTGATCGTGATCGTGATCGCGGGCTGTAAGGGTGCCCTTGAGCGATGCACTTAATGACCCATGATGGAGGAAAGACAGATGGCGGCTGTGCGTGTAACCGCAAGCGTGAGGCCAGCAAAGCGTGTGGTAGGATTTTTAAAGTCCACTTACTAAATGTCTCGCAGTGCAGTGTATGTGCTGGCTCAGGCGAGACCTAAAAAACAGGATTACTCCATCATGTGGACGGCTTTGTGTCAAATCAGCTGTGCACGGCAAAGGAAGAGACTGTCCTGCCACTCCACAGCCCCTTTTATCGCCCCTAATTGTAACCAGCAATATTCGGCGTAAACATATTTTTTATTTATTATTTTTATTATAGACTTGTTAACACATACAACAAACAATTCAGGCTTGCAATAGCACTTGCTACAACACTGCGAGTTGCATATATGTCAGTTATACATAGTACAATTAACATATTGTTCTTTTATTTCCAAGTAGAGCACCTTTAATTAGACAGTGGGGTCATTAGCATATCTGGATGAGTCTGTAAATAATCTGTAAGGGGTGTGCAGTAATCCCTTGGCTTTGATTGTGTTGGGAGTTCCTCTTCATATGTTTTCAAAGTGTCTTTACAATACGCCATGTCTTTAAGCCATTGTTTACTGCTAGGGTATTGTTTGCTATCCCAGTGCATCAACACCCTCCCTTTTGCCAAGGGTAGTGCTATTGTACATATTTTTCGTTTTACAGATCGCAGATGTGTCACAAGTCCCAACAAACATACTTATATTGTGCATTCTATTGTGGTTTCCAACACATTACCCAATATCACAGTTATTGTTTCCAAGTATTCCCTAATACTAGTGCATTGCCATGCTGGATGTATAAAAGTCAGCTTTCTCTGTCCCACATCACTGACAGCATGCATCAGGCCGGAGTCCGCATTTCTGTAGTTTAAGTGGTGTATGATATATTTGGTGCAAGTATTTATAATGTATTATGCGCAAATTCCCATTCGTGGTGAGCATGTCTGTCAGGGTACAGCAGGTAATCCCATCTTCTTCAGTGAGGGGTGATTCAAAAGTAACTTTCCATCTTTCCTGGGCCTTGTGTATTTCGTGCTACGTCTTCCTGCAACAGCTTGTAGAGCTTTGTGAGTAGATGCACAATATGGGAATTAGTACTGATCATTTGTAATGCCTTCAATGTTGATGGCTCATTTGGGAATGTAGGATATAGATTCTTGATTGAACCTCTTAATCTAAGATATGGAAATTTGAATAGAAGTGTTTGGTTGCTAATGTAGCTTAGATCATTGTAATCAATAAAAGTGCCTTCCTTATATAGGTCACCCATTGTATCTATACTGACTTGTTGCAGCAGGTCCATACCAGCCTTATCTTAAGTCACCGACATGGATGAGTGTTGTTGCAGTGGCATAGCTGGCGCATATAGTGGAAGTTTATGTGCCAATTTTCCCATGCGTTGACATGCTAAGTTTGTAGTACGTATAGTGTTTATTTCATTCTCTGCTACGTGTGTGCGCTGGTGAGGCAAAATGTGGTGAAGGGAGATTGGGTGGCCATCCCCATCTTCAACCACTACTTGTGGCAAATATTGGATTGGGAGGAAGCAATAGTGCGCATATATCACGCTTGTGCGCATATTTAATAAATTAAAAAATCTGGCACTGTAAATCCTCCTTCAGGGTAAGGAAGTGATAATGTATGCAATTCAATACAAGCCTGGTTACTCGCCCATATTAGATGGATTACACTGGCTGTTAGCCTCTGGAAGATCAGTGCTGGTGGGGGTATTGGGATGTTATTGAAGAGGTCAAGGAATTTAGGAAGGATGACCATTATTACAATAGTTATTCTGTCTACCAAGGATAATGGTAAATGTATCCATCTCTCTACTTTCTCTTCCAGCTTGTTTAGCACTGTCCCATAGTTTGTTCTTATGACTATCTCAGTGTCTCTATGGTACCAAATTCCTAGGTACTTGACAGGGTCCACCTGCCATTCAAGTGGGAATTCTGCTGTGTGCGGTTTAGTAATTTCTGTTAATGGAGGGATTGTGGATTTACTCCAGCTAATCTGGAGGCCCGAGTGCCTGCTGAATTTGATATATTCCCTTAATAGGGAAGATAGGTTTACTTTGGGTTTACGGATGTTTAATACCATGTCGTCCACATACAGGGAGATATTTATGGGACGTTGAGGGAATTGTAGTGCTGTGGCCTTATGCTGCTGTCTTATTTTGCAGGCAAGCGGTTCTAGGGCATTTGCGAACAGTAGGGGTGATAGTGGACTCCCCTGCCTTGTTCCTCATCTAATTTGTATCACGTTCGATATATGCTGGTTTACTTTTATATGTGCTACAAAGATCCCGGCGCAGTATATTACATTTTTATCCATTGTAGGAGACTTGGAGGCATCCCCATTTTTTGCAACACTGTGAAGAGATATACTGACTAAACAGAATTGAACGCTTTTTCTAATAAGACGTTCGCAACTTCAAGTTCCAGATTGAGTTGGTGGGAGAGTGCAAATAGCGTTCGAATGTTATGGGCTGTGGAACGGTTGGGCATGAATCCTGATTGGTTTGGCAGAATAAAAATGGACATTAATGGTTGTAAACCTTTGGCTATTATTTTAATTAGTATTTTAACGTCTGTGTTGATTAACCCCTTTGGTGCTCAGGACAGCCCCCGGCCATCATGCGTCACGGTGGGCGTGTGTGGAGGACGACAGAGGGCCATGCAAACTGCGCCCGCTCATTAATTCTCCTGCACAGCGCCGAAGGGGTTAGGAAAGGGGTCGATACGATTCACAAATTTCTGGATCCTTGTCAAGTTTTAAGAGGGCAATGATTAGGGCTTCTCTGAGGGTGGGCGGGAGCAGTTGCTTATCATGTGTCTCTTCAGACATATCCATTAGATGGGGGCTAGCAGTTCTACATAATATTTATAAAATTCCCCAGTAAACCTGTCAGGACCGGTAGCTTTCTCATTTGGCAATGTTTTTATCGCTTCTGTAACTTCTACAATGGTAATTGGCTGCACTAGATATTCCCGTTGACTATCAGATAGCCATACTAATGCTATATCTTCTAATAGGTTAGTATTTCATGCGCCTGAGCTGTGTTACATGATGCGTAAAGTTCACCATATGTGGTCTTGAAGGCCTTTAATATGCCTGCTGTGTCATATCATGGTGCAGCTCTGACTTTAATCACTGTATGTGTTTTATGTTTGTGGCAAATTTTGTGTGCTAACACTCTTCTGGACCTACCCCCCTCTCTGTATGTTCTAGCTGTTTGTCTCCTTGAGATATATTTAATCTTGCTTTCTGCTAACTCTTGAGATTCAGAGAACATTTTCGTAATAGTATCTAATATAGCAGTATTCTGAGTGTGTTCATATTCTAGTTCTAGGTTTCTGAGTGTGTTTTCGCATCTAGTGAGTTGATCCCATATGTCTCTCAATATTCATGCGTTCGTACTGATGCAGACACCACGTATGGTGGCTTTAAATACTTCCCATAATAAACTAGCACCATCAACAGAGGGCTGATTTAACTGAAAATATTCCTCTATGCCTTGCCTGATAGCAGTGTTATAAGGTGAATCTAGCAGTGCTTTTGCATTAAAACGCCATATATAAGGTGGCGATATATAATTAGGGAGTTCTAGGGATATTAAGACTGGCTTATGGTCTGACAGAGTTTTCGGCAGATGTTGGATATCACGCGTCCAAGTGCTGGCTACTTGTGTTGTGAGCCAATAATTTATACGTGACCAGCTGTTGTGCACTGTGGAACTGTGTGTGCCCTCTGCGTGTTGTGGATTGCTCAGTCTCCACACATCTACCATCTCGAATTCCGACATGCCATCTTTCACTACTTTAACTGCTCTTTTGTGTGGTTCTTTTGTTACTCCTGACATGTCCTGTTCTTCGTTCAGGGAGAGATTTAGATCCCCGCCCCACAGTATCTCAATTGCAGGTAAATCCCTCAGTTTTTTTCCATATGTTTGTGAAGAACTCAGGTTCATCAACGTTCGGGCCATATACGGTAACTCTAGGGGTGGGCGCAATTTGTGTAATCGCGCTATGCAAAGTTCCACGAAACGACAAAAAACTACGCGAGCATGCGGAATTTCGCGTGCTTGCGAAATTCCTTGTTCTGCCAGTTACACTATAGCTGTAACTTTGCCACCTCGCCGGAAAGGCGCAGGGGTCCTTTGAGTAAGCTGTCCATCATATTCAAAGTGGGTAAAGGGCGGGAAGAAGTTGCATACCGCTAGTGTGTGTGTGGCAGGGCTTCTATGTGAGTTAACAACATGCCACTTGTTTATAAAGGGTCAGAGACCTATCAGAGCAGCAGATGAGCACAGAGAACCTCCTGGTCACAGGAACTACACAGGGATTGTGCTCGAGAAAGTCATGGATGCAAAGACCTCCATCAAGCATCACAGCTATTTTTTGACAGCACACCCGCCCAGCCTGGACTGAGCGCACAATATTTGTTTGGCTGATTAATGCGTTACCGAATTTGAGCTGCAACTCGGGTCAGGAGCATTGTGCCAGAATGAACCCTGCCCTGCATATTTATCCAAGAAGATGCCATTGTTTTGTGCAATACCTCTACTGTACTTACTCACCTTCTTATAGTGTGATCAATGGTAAAATATACCCCTTTCTTAACTAGGAAGATAACTCCTCTCGAATATGTTGAATAGGAAGATGTTAGCGTTGTTTCAGCCCATTTACCTCCTTTGGTGCATTTATCTGTTTTTGCTAAATGTGATTCTTGCAGCATAGCTATTTCAATGCGGTGTCTATCTAAGTATGTGAATACCTGCCTTATTTTCTGGGGGTTATTTAGGCCCCGGACATTCCAGGTTAACAACCTGAATGGTGACGACCCTGTTCTACTTTCCATTCCAGAATGCATAGCATGACCGTGATGGTTGTGTCTTTTTCTTACATATGCCTGCAATGTGCGACATGTACCTAGTTCGGTTGTGCTGTTTAGTACCATTATTACCGTTATATGCAGTATTGTGCAGCGCATACAATTGCCTGAAAACTCAACAAACATCCTCCAGATCCCCCCACTCGCTTTAGCATCCCAATCATGCCAAAGACATGCCCAAACAACTAGCATAAACATTATATCAACTGTTACAGGGAGTACCCTCAGTGGGGCCGCTTAGTGCCTGCATGTTCATCTGCAAAACGTATGCGGCCGGGATTTTTGTAATTTCACTGGCCTGTGTGCTAAATAGGTTGTTATTGCAGGTAAGTATAGTCCTGACATAGTATCAGTATATACACTACCCCAGTCTTATGGAATAGCGTTACATAGCACTCATTAACTAGTACACTAAACAGTCCATATCAGGTAGCATTTGTGACTACACATTATTAAATATACATTTGTGCACTAAAATAGTAACTACTATTGTACCCCACATTAGGCCTTATTGTTTCCATGTTCTCATACCAGGAATGTACACGTGGCTTCATACAAAGTCACAATGTTCGTGTATATGGTAATTTACATTTTTGGGGTATATCGCCTACCTCAGTGGAGCCCAGTGAAGGTTAGCTTCTTTCTAAATATAGTCTCTGTCTTAGTACAGCATAGCTGCGTTATTTGATATGTACATTACCACCTTTTGCTTGCATCTTCAATCCGAGTGTTGAGAGGTGTTCGCTCAGTCCGTTGTTTTTCTTTTGGTGAATATTTGTTAAATGAAATCCTGCGCTGCCTTTGGTGTGGCTAGTATTTTCATTTGGCCTTCATGAATGATCCGTAGTCTGGCCGGGTATAGCATTGCATATTCTACGCCCATATTTCGCAGTTTCTTTTTTGCAAGTGCAAAGTCCTTATTTGCTGCTTGTACTGCCATTGTAAAATCGGGATAAAACAATACGGTGTTGCCTTGATAAGTGCTGTGTTGTTTCTCCCTCATCAGACACAGTATTGCATCTCTATCTATGTAATTGAGGATAAGGGAAAAAATGGGTCTCAGTGGGGTGCCAGGAGGAGGTTTAGGTGCCATCGACCTGATGAGCATGGGGGAAAAATGTTCTGCTTCGAATATGTCATGCAGCATCTCTTCGACGAAGTATTCTAAGCACCCAGTATTTGTGCTGTCCGGGATCCCAATGATCTGACATTGTTCCGACGGGATCTCACTTCTAAATCTTCATTCTTGTTTTTTATGACTTCTAACAGTTTTTCCATGTCTGTGCATTTTGTAGTCGTGGCGCTAGACTCATCATCAACCGCTGAGATTTGCAGTTCTGCAGCGTCCAGCCTTTCTCCTTGCTTATCTAGTTTGGCGGCCATAATGTCGACCCTTCGGGTGAGCGTATCAATTTTGCCATTTATGGCCTGTAAAGTTTGCTGGATAGCCTGCAGGGCAGCTTCCATATTGAATACCTTGTCTCAACGTCGAGCTCGGTGTAAGAGTGTACCAGTGTTATTCTGGGTGTTTGGCGGGCATCAATGGACAATTTTGGTTGCTGCTTATCTGTTTTGCCCATTTTTGTTGTTGTGGTGGAAGATGGCAATGTAGACAGTGAGGGGTAGTGCCTGCATGATTGTATTGCAAGTTACTTGATATCTCACCAGGCGCAGTGGTGCATTCTTGAGTAGAAGTGTGAGTGATCTGTGATCATTCCCAGCAACAAAGGCAGTATGCACCGTCAATCCAGCTGTATATGAAGATCTCCCAGATTTGCTGATCTTATTTCTGGAGTGCAGATGCAGGGTTTAGTAGCTTTGGCTCTGCTACACTTTTTACCCTGTGATTAGGCCTTCGTTTCCATGCACGCACAGCGCCTTCACCAACACCTCTGCTGAGGGTGCGATCGCAATGTCAATGTTTTCTTGTTTTTATCTTTTACATGAGGTGGTTTCCGCAATCGTATATAGCTGTGATACGCAACAGGAGCGTAGGGTCAACGCAATTGGAATCGGGTATGAGCGACTCTCAATTGCAAGTAACGGGCTTGCTCCCAGCAATTTTGAAGCAGTGTAGCAGGTTGCAGATCCCAATTTCACAAACTAGATATTGGCACAATACTCTCCCGCAGCTGTTGGAATGAGAGCGTTGTTATGGTGCAGATGAGGCGCTGGAAATCTCTCGGCAGAGTATGTCCACAGTGCACAGTCTTAATAGAATTCACATGCTGGTGCGTAATCAGGAGTATTGCCCACTGCTTCAACCAGGGATTCCTCTAATTTATTAGAATTGGTCTATGGGTCATAAGATGCCCTGTCACTCAATAATTGCGTGTGCGTCACTTGTCTGTATTTTAGTTGTTGCCATCGCCTTGTTGGCCGGACAGTTATACTCTGCCGCTACACTCTGCTGTTTTCTGTGTGCAGTTAATTTACCAGTGCGTTTCGGAGTCCCTCCTCGGTCTGTGCTTCTTCGGAGGCTGCACCACAGTAATTCACCGCCACTAGCAAACGCCGTCTTTGGTTCAGTGTTGGATACTGGATGCACACCGCTGTGGCGTAGAAACAGAGATTCAGTTACGCTGTCTCAGCAGGTCCCGAAGCGGTTTCAGCCGCAGAGCGCCCATCCAGTATTTACGAGTGTGAGCGCTAGTGCGCGATCTGCTTTCACTATAATTGTTAATGCGATGTACCTTGCCGCCATTCTGATTCGGCCTATGATCACAGGGCTCGTCTTTTTCATCTCGATTTTCTGGCTAAGTTCTCAATCAATTATTCTTCCGATCACATTTCTGGGTAGCACTGAAGTTCCGACGTCTTATTCTGTGCTTTGCAGGCTTCCATATTCTCTGGACGCTCTGTTTTTTGCCAGATATTTGTCCCGGCCAGTGGAGCAGCACTAACGTGCAGCCATTTTGCAGCGTGCCCTCTAGCGCCCTCTATATCCAGCTTAAACTTACCCCCCCCCCCCCATGCCCCGGAAGCACTTGGTTGCTTTCGGGGCAAGCCTATAGCCAGCCGATCAGTGTGACGGTCGGTGCGTATGTTGGCTGTGTCACCGCATGCTACCCGCCCTGCCCGTGTCATCAGGGACTGGCACAAACGCCATAAGTGCGGCATGCCCGAGTTCTGGTTGGCACATTAGCATATGTGTAAATATTTAGTGCGAAATTGAAATTCACACATTTTACAAGGGATATATGGAAATGTGAATGCAGCAGGTATTCATGTGTAATCTCGTAAACCTATTGAATTCTAAATATTAGTAAATCTACGCTGAGGAAGGGCTGGTTGCAACATAAGTGTATGTCTCATACCTCTAGAGCTTGCATGGACTGGACTGGATTGTATCAAGTGATATAACCTGCTTTAGTTTAAGTGGCCGTATGCAGTGAGCACTGTTAACTGTGGTCTTTTAGCTGTAACATGGCAGTAACTTGAATTTAGTAACAGGAGGCTGTAAATGTGTTGGATGTGAAGACCTGTTTACTTTCATATTTTGACAAGTTCAAACAATAAATCTTCATACTATTTGCAGAACATATAAAGCTCGGGCAACAGTCGTAACTTTTACAGAACAAATCTTTGAGCATACCTGTCTGACGACAAGGATGTTTAATCCACATTTGCTGATTGATAATATGTCTTGAGTCTTGAGGCAACAGTGGGTTTTCTCACTTATACACAAGAAATTTGCATGCTCATGGTATTAATTGTTAAATACATACTTTATTATTCAATATCTTGGGCTCTCGTGTGGTTTTTGTATGAACTATGTTTTTTGGATCTTTTAAAGTGCCTTTTGTTTATTCCAAGATTTGAAGTGATAAATGTACAAGAAACAAATACGCTATTCTAATTATTTTGCCTCATACATGTGCTTACCAAATGTTATACAATACAAGTTTTTCTTTTTATTCTTTTTCACATTTCATTATTTTGTTTAGTGTGTGTTTTTGACATTGCACTCAATTTGGAAGGCTCTGTGGGTATTTCCAACTTTAACTTCTTGATCTGAGTCTCCCACCAATCACTTCAGCACAATCAGCCAAACTTCATATTTCTGCTAGAAATGAAAACTGGTGTTATCCTTTGCCCATTAGACTTCCTGCTAAGGATCCGAGTTAAAGGGCAGAGGGCCCGATTCACAGAACTAACTTATGACAAAATCCTAAACTTACTACCATTTTCGTATTCACAGAAGGCACTTACTCATTTTGGTATTCTTAAAATTAGGATTTTTTTCGACTTTACTACTACTAAACTGAGAACATTTTTAAGACTTTCGGTATTCACAGAAGGCATTTAGGAGTCCTAAAGTTAGGAATCCTAACTTTACTACCACTAAATTGAGTAAAATCCCAACTTTAAGACTTTCGGTATTCACAGAAGGCATTTAGGAGTCCTAAAGTTAGGACTCCTAACTTCTGTGAATACCGAAATGAGTAAGTGCCTTCTGTGAATACCAAAATAAGTAAGTGCCTTCTGTGAATACCAAAATGGTAGTAAGTTTAAGATTTTGTCTTAAGTTAGTTCTGTGAATCGAGCCCACAGTGCTCAAAAAGGATTCAGTGGGAGCCTATTAAGAATGGCACAGTATGCTCATGTGGTGACAAAATGAACAACTCAGGTGATACACAAACTTTAACATCTGCCTTATCCATAGTTGGTTTATTGTGTCAAATGTTCATGGAGATTTTTTAAATCACACAGAATATATGAAGTTCGTCCAATGTATTGTGGCACTTACACGAAGCATATTCACGGCCACTGATTGTCCCGTTGCCTACTCGTGGTGATTTTCTCCGTGTAGATGCGTAACAGAGGAAATTGTCCTAGCTATGTGTGTGAAAAAATAGAAGACTCAAAGAAAGGACCTCCTTCCTGTAAGTGACCCTCTTTCAAGGCAATGAAACAGTGACAAGGACAGGGTGCAAATGGAAGTAAGACAGGGGAGCAGATTTGACAAATATTTGAAAGCAGCTAGAAAACCCCTGTCGATTAAAATGTAAAACAAGCAGGCCATAGGTTCAGGTTGGTTCCAAGATGGGTTACAGAGGTTTGCACTGTGTTTCAGCACTCCTTCCGAGGAAGGAAGATTATGGGGGTATGATTTGATTTGATTTTAATTTTACATAGCGCTTGAAAACTCTTGGACATCTTGGCGAATGCTGCAGCCATGAGAAGAAAATGGTGGAGAGAGGTGCTGTGCTAGTGACTAAAAAGCCAGGTCTTATTACATTTCCTGAAGATTAAGAGGTCTGGACAGTTCATTAGGTTAATGGAGAGAGAGTTCCATAATTTTGTCATCCCAAGAAAGAAACTCTTACTTCCCCATGATGCTTTTTTTGCCCTAGGTAGCACTAGTTGCTTGGGTTCCGAGGATCTGAGTTTCCTGTATAGGGTGCATAAGAGAAATCTGTCCTGAAGATAGCCCGGTCTGATGTTATGCCGTGCCTTAAAAGCTATACAGAGAGTCTTAAAGTCTATTTGCTTTGCCACTGGAGAGCAGTGTAGTTTAATCAAGGCCTGAAACACAGACTGGTATTTTGGGATTCCCGACAGGAGCCAAGCAGGTGCATTCCTTAGCATCTGAAGTTTATGGAGGAGCCTTTTTTGGATGCCAATAAAAAGGACATGCCATAAACCAGTTTGGCTAGGGCAAAAGTAGTAACCAATGGTTTTTGGAGGTTTGAGGGAATGAAGGGACACGTTTTCCTGAAAATTCTTAAAGTAGAAAATACTGATAATATCAATGCTCTCCTATATGCGGACGATGCAGTGCTGATAGCCCGTACTGGCGTCTGTCTGCCAACAGCTTTTGGACACATTCGGTACCTTTATGGACCAATTAGACTTGAAGGTCAACTCAAACAAGTCGCACACTATGGTTGTTGGTCCCCAGAAGAAAAAAGCCCTGAGAAAAACATTTAGATGCAAGGGAGAAGTTGTGTCTAGAGTACCTGTTTTTCCTTACCTTTGTGTGCTTTTTGATAACAAGGGTACCTGGGGCCCCCAGGTAAGGGCCAAAAGCCTGGCGGTGACCAGGACATCAATGGCCCTCCTGGGTTTTGCCAAAAGGTTGGGCCACAGACCGATGGAAGCTATTCTAAAGGTTTATAACAGCAAATGTGTCTCTATGGCACTGCATGGCGCGCCTTTATGGGGTTATGCATGTTTGGAAAACATTCAAAAGGCAGAAAATAGATTCTCACGCTCTCTCCTATGCCTTCCCCAATCAACACCAACCTTTTCCATACATGCTGAGGTGGGCATGGACTATGTCCATGATAGGTTAAAACTGGCGCCCCTAATTTATTGACTTAAGACATGGCTAAACACAGAATTAACCCTTAATCATTTGATTATGAAGGAAGTCATGTCTTTGGACTATAGCAGCAGAATCCCTTGGTTGGCCTATTTGAAAAAGTCCTTCATGGATCTGGGCCGGCCGGATCTTTTTACTGACCCCTCTGGCATAACAAATCAAGACACAGTTATCATTAAAAAAGAATTTATGCTAAGGTCAAAAATGAGCCGAGAAGAAAAGGAACTGCTAAAGCCCACAGTCAGACGTCACTATTTGTTAGTTACCTCAATTGTATTAGAACCCTATTTATGTTTCATCACCAACCCTTTTCACAGGTTCCTTTTAACTAAATTTGGATTTAAACTTATTCATTTTTATTTGGGAAGATTTAACACTTGGGCAAAACCAGAGTCAGCACCGCCCTGTACTTGTGATAACTTTTCTGCACAAGACACCATGCACTTTATTATGTTTTGCGATTTCTTTTCTGAACAGAGGAAAAAACATCTGTTACCTGTTTTAAGGGAAGCTGGTTTCTCCCAGGTGAGACCAGCTATGTTTTATCTCCAATCAATGAATAACATCCGCATTACATTTTGCATGGCAAATTTTTTAGTGGCGGCGGCTAGATCAAGATTACGCAAAAAAACGTTAAACTTCCCTGTATGAACTGCTTTTATATATTTTAACCGTAATACCCTGTCACATGTATTCGATTGAAATGAAATTGTTTAATTGTATTTTACTTGTACATAAATGTTTTCTATGCTCTTTGTATGATTTTTAACTAAATCGAATAAAGATAATTTGACTGACTGACTGATAATACCAATGCATTAACCTGATATTCATATTGAGATTATTGTCAAAGTCAATCTCCAGGTTCTTCTCTATCCTCACTGGTAAAGGAAGTGCCCCCATGTCCTGAGACCACTAAGTTGGCGATAAAGATGAGTTGTCTTTGCCTGAGAAAATAACCTATGTTTTCCCAGAATTAAGCTTTCAACTGTCATGTTTGTTAGGATAGTCCTGTCATGTATGCCCCTTTTTACATACATTGCCCGATCCACACGACAATAACGGTTCTGAGGGGTGACCTTTTTCCTAGTAGATAGTTATCGCTCTTCGTGAACAGGCTCTTAGTATATTATCAAAATAACGCTGTACCTGACATAAAAAACATGGGCCCGATTCACAGGACTAACTTAAGACAAAATCCTAAACTTACTATCATTTTGGTATTCACAGAAGGCACTTACTCATGTTGGTATTCACAGAAGGCACTTACTCATTTCAGTATTCACAGAAGTTAGTAGTCTCAACTTTAGGACTCCTAAATGTCTTCTGCGAATACCGAAAGTCTTAAAGTTAGGATTTTCTCAGTTTAGGAGTCCTAAAGTTAGTTAAAGTGCCTTCTGTGAAAACCAAAATGATAGTAAGTTTAGGATTTTGTCTTAAGTTAGTTCTGTGAATCGGGCCCCATGTCCCCATGCACATCACAATTATTATATATAAGGGTCACCACTTTTTTCATCCTTGGCCAACATGCTTTCTGTACATGACCGCATTGCTATGAAAAACATTTATGATTGTTTGCAAAACATTTATGATTGTTTTCAAAATATGTTGATTCTAGTACAAACCCTGGAGTGACGAGCCTAGTATATACGACCCTTAATCCCCCCTGCAAATTAGAGGAGAATTCCTTCCACACTGACATGGGGTCCTGCATGCTGAATCTTCAACACACAGCAATCTGACATTCCTTGTGGGGTTTCATCCTCAGAGCAGAGATGGGGTCCTAACTTCAGGTAAGGGGGTTGGAGCTTCTCTAGGGGATTGTTGGCTATATACATACATATGCACGTATCCATGCTACACCTACAAACCTAGGCCAAGTACATTTAGGCAAATTATGTACAGTGCACATTATAGGAGTATGCAAGTGCTACTGTCTTATCTGAACTATATATGTTCATCTTCTTAGCACCACGGTAAAAAAGTATCTACTGTTTACTATATTAGTACTTGCAATTTCTTTTGTATGCTTCTGTCTTCTAATTGTCGTAGCAAATAAGTTTTACACAAGACTGACGCTGGACCTATAAATACTTATTGATAATGGCTTAATCGCCGCCCTGTACATTTTTCTGAGAGTAAGCAAGTACGAGTGACTGAGCGAAAAGTACTGCACTGTTTTCCACGATCCCTGAGGAATCAGGGTTGTCATTTTCAGTGGTTTCCAGAAACTACTTACTCCACTGTAGTGGCACTGTAGAGCTAGCTGGTCTAACGGCTTATATGACCTTTGGGTGTGTCTGGAGTCGGTCTGGACAACAAGCCCTCAGTTTAGGTCATCCAAACCACACAGGTCCTGGGGTTTCCTAGGAACTACACAACATGGCACCGCCAGCGTTGGTTAGGTTCTTATATTAACAGTTAAAATCTGAGTAGTTTAGTCATGCTTTCTCAGAAAGCCTTACTCACACTTTTCAAAGATGTCTGAAGTGGGACGGGAGTTCAGCCTCAGCTGAGCAGATATACCCTCTGTATTGGCTGAAGGTTTAAACA
Organism: Lissotriton helveticus; assembly: GCF_964261635.1. NCBI lineage: Eukaryota > Metazoa > Chordata > Amphibia > Caudata > Salamandridae > Lissotriton > Lissotriton helveticus. The sequence goes on along the minus strand of NC_136061.1, from coordinate 1,511,599,128 downwards.
AGCTTGAAAGGATAAAAGTTCCCACATTGTGCAAAAACCCCAGCTCTTCACCTTTTTCTCTTTTCCGTCTAAACATGACTGACCCTGCGAGTGGCAGTGAAGGTTCAGGGGAAGACAAATTTGAAAAAGATCTTAATATTGCAGAAAACTGCAAACATGCAGTAACTATAAAACTGTTAGAACACGGCATGCACGCAACAGGTGGCTCTGTTACCATGGCGATTGTGGCACACAAGGAGTTTGGATCACAGGCATTCTTTTCTTGGGTTCAGTTCCCGCCTGCTGATCAGGTGACCAATTTGTTTCACATATACATTGTAGTTGAACCACCGGAAGAATACATTCATACGACGACATTGAAGTCCCGTTAACTTACCAGCAACACAGACTCTGGTTGAAAGGCACCCTCCCACACACAACATCTGTTGTGAGACTCAGTACACTCAGCCTAGAAGGAGCAACCTGGCGGGTCTTAGCGACATACACATCCTGAGATAGATACACTACCAGTGGATGAAATCCGTACCATATACAAAGAAATAGTCAGGCTATACAGACACATTGTCCAGTTTGTTATGCGAACATTAACAGTCCAACCTGCGCGACATACTCCAGTCGGTCCACATCAGACCACACCTACAATTAACCCACAGACACTAAAATCAGTGATGGGGAAAATCCTCTCCAAACGGGAGCAAATTCCGTTTTGGATAGAACAAAAAATTACACTGCCCCCTATATGGGTCCGCAGGAAAAACAAAGAATGCTAAGCATTTGCTTGCCAATGGAGATGGTTCCCTTGATTGAGGATTGTACCACTCGGGGAACAATCTTTGCTGCCATATATGCATCAGAATACACGGTACCCCTTCCAAAGCAGTCGTTCCAGAGGTATTGAAACAGATACAGAATGAGTACGGGGCAGCACCTGCCCTGGACATGGGATTGAAATTGATGGGTAATTTTGCCCAAGCCTCTGCAATTATGCTGAGCAACATAAAAGGGGAGGCAGCAGCAGTGGCCATACACCACCGCTTAAGGGAGATAGGGCCATATTATCAAGAAAGGGCGATACATTATCGCCGCTTTTATCGGCAGGAAACTGCAGCTAAAGCGGCGATAATGGGCTTAATAATATGCCCTTGTAAATTACCATAGACGCCCAGGTTAACACCAGAACCTAGGCTTCTATGGGAATTCACAAGGGCATATTATCAAGCCCATTATTGCCGCTTTAGCGGCAGTTTCCTGCCGATAAAAGCGGCGATAATGTATCACCCTTTCTTGATAATATGGCCCATAGTTCCTGTAAATAAGGAGCAAGAGTTACCGAAAAATATTGAAGAAACCTATGCAGCATTAGGTAGAGATAGTTTGGGAGCCAAACCAGGGATACCACAAATGGCGCATGGTCCCGATAAGGACAACTCAAAGCAAGCACCCTCTTCTGCTAAAAAGAAATAGGATAACAAACAATCTAAAAATAACAATACTGAAAAGAATTCACGATCAAGAAGTGGGTCTCCCCAACGGGAGTCCTCTAAAAAGAGGTATAACCTTAGGAATCGTGATAACATTAGTAAACCTGACAGGTATCAGGAGTCTGATACACATTCCTTTTAGGGTTCATCAAAAAACTCAAAGTGGTACAGGCGATCAGAACAAAAGACTGAAGATTGACCAAAGACATAAAGGGAAACACATCATAATTCAGATTACAGTATCAAGCAGGTAGAACAACCTAAAGCAAAAACTCAATTAAAAAAGAAGAAAGTAGCTGGCTTGAAAATTTGACATGCCCGTATTACTGAGGACTGGGCTCTGATGATGCTAGACAGAGCTGCAGAAGTAACAATAGCTCGACAGAACCCGAAGGATTTTCTGGTGACAGCAGTCTTGAATAAACATATCATGGTGGAAATACGAGATACAAGAGTTAATGTTCCACATCAACTACACTCCAAATAGAGGGGGACATCTCAAGAAAAGTTAAAGGTCTCTTTTGGGAGAACTTAACATTTGGATATGACATACTGTTAGCAGGAATATATTGGCCACCAGAATCTGTGATGGATTGCCCAAAAGGGGAAATTGTCATTTTGCCTGCTTTCTCTGACCTCTTTCCAGAATCTTTAAAACATTCATACGCGCAGGAGTAGGTGCTAGTGCTATCTTCGGCATTATACCACAACCATGTAGGGTGGGACGTGGGGTCTACTCACCATGAAATCCCATAAAAAACTACTCCAAATCCAAAGAGACAGTACTGTATTAAAAACAATGCAAAAGGACAGGTCAAAGAAATCTTAGACCAACTTGAATACCAAAGTGTGATTGAGACTTGCACCAACCCAATGAACAATCCTTTGGTTCCATTATGAAACCTGACAATTCATATGATCTAGTCTTGGATTACTGACATTTAAACACATGCACACTAACATTTGCAGTTCAAAACGCACATAATGCAGCATTAATGAACAACATTTTGCGGAAAAAATACAAAACAACATTAGATTTCTCAAATGGATTCTTCTGCCAAAATATAGCTCAAGAAAGCAGAGATTTGACAGCATTTTGTGCCCTCTGCACGCAGTGTCAATTTTGTCATTTGCCCCAAGGGTATAAGAACAGCCTGGGGCTATTCTCAGCGAGAGTGTCAGAATTGTTACAAACATGCGACAAGGAGGGGGAGTCCTATGTAGATGATATCTATCTGACAGACGATCAACTACTTGAACATTTGTGCAGTGTGAGCAACATAATTGTGGGATTTGCCAATTTGGGCTTCATATTTAATTACAAGAAATCAAAAACTGCCCATTTCAATGTCCTATCGTTGGAATATGAGCTATCAAGTGAAGGCAAGAGCCTGGCAGCCACATTTTTAGAAAAGTGTGCACTGCTTTAATCTCCAAATACTCTGAAGGTTTTGCAATCCATTTTAGGATTTCTAAATTTCGGCAGAACATACATTCTGGATTACACAGAGAGTAAAGTCTTTCTACGACATAATTAGATCTGATTTCACAGCACATCAGTGGACACAGGAAGATACAGATACTCTTCGTTCTGTTCAGGCTGACATGATAGCATTAAAACATTTTCACACTAGTGTGAATTCTTCCAACTTGGTGATCCGAGTGGCTCCGGGTTTATCAGGATATACATACATCACTTTCAATGAAGGTGAGACAGTCCCAAATCACATTTATACACAAATGCTGAAATGCGATTTGCAGCCGCAGAAAAAGCACTGTACAGACTGTTGTAGTGAGAGAAAGAGCACTAGCATAGACAAAATGCATAATTGTTGTAACATCGGTACCTACCTTAGAAGCAGTTACCAAATCTAGCATTCCAAATGCAAAAGCACTGCATCCTCGATGGATACAATGGGCAGATGTAGATTACAAATATGATCCTACACTGAAAACACAAGCATTCCTGCAGTACCAACAAAAATACCCTCTCCGTAATGAAATCTTGCCTCTGGAAAAATATCTATACTTCATTTACACTGATAGATCTGTTCAGCCTGCCATTGGAAGTAAACAACAGTATAGCGCAGCATGTGCTATAGTGAAGGGACATATGTGGGACAGTAAGTTCTATCCAGCAATACGACTACACAATCTCTAGGAGATTGCACAGCACAGCTGGCAGAACTCACAGCCCTGATACTAGTACTACAATATACGGATCGGGAATTCCCCACACTGATAGCGTGCAATAGTGTGCAATTCGTTCTACTGTGATTAGCCTTACAAAGAATATCTTCATTACTGGGGCCAGAATGGGTTTAGAGATTGCAAAGGTTGCACAATAAAACATAAATTGTTATGGGAACAACTGGCAAAGCTGAAAGAATGCCTGTCACGGGCTCAAGTTATTCACACCTTGACTCATCAGCGTGTTGGCATACACGTTGAAAGGAATTCACTGGCTTGGGAAGCCGCTAAGGGGACAGTGAGAACTGCTGCCATTGCTGCAATCACTCATTCTAGCACGAGGATAGACGGAGGCATACTGATAGCTGTGAACACCTCGAAAAACATCTCTGCCATGCCAGAGGACTTTCCACTCAAATACTCCTATAAATCAGATGCACAAAATACAGGATATGCTCAAATTCCAGGAGTGGGGGATAGATTTATACCAAACATGGAACGTAGATTATGTTTAATCCTAGCTGCACACGAGGGTCTGAAGAAACCATCACACATGAGTCACCGCTACAATTTCATTACTGAAGCGACAATATTGGTGGCCAGGTTTGTCTAAACAGACCAAGTATTGTGTTCTAAAGTGCAACATCTGTCACTAGATGAAAGGTTCGACCATCACACGGCCACCGCAAACACCACTACTCATTTTAGACAGACCTCTTGCATGTGTCTATTTGGACCACTGCGGCCCCCTGAATTCAGATGGGGCCTACAAGTACATCTTGGTGGTTGTGGATTCATGCTCTAGATTCCTTTGGGTTTGGCCTCAGCATTTGGCTGGCGCCCAAACTATTATAAAGGATTTGCGAGCCTTCATCGGGACATACGCATTTGGCACATTACATTCCAATCATGGCCCTGCTTTTAGCCCACAAGCTTATAAGGAAGCCAAGGGAAGTATGACCATGGCATTACAGTACTCCTCCCCCACCCATAGGTAAATTTGGTGGTGGAGAGGAACAACCGGGTTCTAAAGCAATCCTTAAAGGCAAGGGTATAAGTTGCGGGTGGTAGTTAGGTCAACCACCTATATATGGGAGCCAGGGGGCACTTAATATGCAAGAAAATCTTTGAGAGGACATACCCCCTAAGAGATCGTGTTTGGGACAAGAATGTAGGTACCTGAGCGCGATTGTGCCAGCACAGTGGCGGATCCAAAACTAATTGAATTGAATGATTGTTTGGCTGTTTTACAGGAACTCAATGAATTCTGGGCATTACAAAGCAACGTCCAAGTAAAACGCACCACACTGGGAAAGTGAAACAGGTTCAGGCAATACCTGTCTGGGTCCTGAAGATCGGGGACCTGGTCAGAGAAAAGATAGTGGACAAGAAGGAATTTGGGCCATCTTACAATGCACATTTATTTGTCCTGGCTATCGAAGGAAAATAACAGTACTTCTTCCGCCTCTTGCTGACCGGTCCATTGTTCTGATCAAACCACACTACGTTGCCGTTTCTCAACAGTAGGCTACATGGGATCCTGAGTAGCTGCAGATCTCCCCTTGATACTATACAGGAAGTTCAGACGGAAAGACTAATAAAGTTTCAAGAGTCCCCTGAGCAAAGTGCAGGAGTATCAAATAACGGCGTGCGAATGACACCAGTTGAAATTGAACAACATCCAAATGTAACTGAAATGCAAATTGCAATTCAGTCCAACAATGACATTTACATCAATGTGCCTCCACAAGAGATAGCTGCCAGGTCTAAAAACACTGCAGTGCTACCAAAGATAGATTGAACTGTGTCTGGCTACTTGATCCACTTCAATGACTTTTCTTCAGATCCAAGTGAACCTGAGCAAACGCCACACATTTCCAAAAAAGAAAGACTTCGACAATTCCATCTCTGGCTGATAAAGTCTTATCTGGTGTCCCCTTGGTTGTATCTTGGTTTGTATTAGGGATCCTGTTCCTGTTGATTTGGGTTGGCATAGTGACTGTCTTTTTCCTACTACTGAATGGACATTACCTCCCACACCTCTCTGCCGTAAAATGTGTGAACTTGGTCCTAAAACCACATACGTCATCCCACCATACACAGCGAGACCTGTCCCTTGTGAACATTAAAGGAGTTCTAGTACCTGATGGTATAGTTAGGGATAGAGTTTCATATGATGTATTTGGCCCTACTGAACATTTTAAAGTTCCACCTGTATTTAAAATGTCATTGAATCATTTCATGATCCAGAGTACACTCTCTGATGATTGGGACATTGAAACTGTAAATACTATGCTCTCAGTTCTAGAACAATCTGCTTCATTTTCATAGAGGGAATTGTTTGAGGATACACCTGATTTTGATACCATGTATTATTGCCATCATTATGTTCATCACTTTTTGCACATAGCAAGCGTTCCACACACTGTAAACACTTACCATCAATGGGAACATTGCCCGACTCCACCGAAAGGTAGTTCTGCCACATTTGCACAGAATTTTGCATACTTTTCAGGGTTCAATTCATCAGACACAATGCCATACTACTATTGTAGTGTAGTTCCTATTATCCCAATAGGCTCTGCGCATTGGAATAATATCTTCAATAGTATAGACCTAGGGCAGAGGTTAACTAGGTCTTCTACCGACGATATTAGACTTAAAGTTTTGTGTTTGCCAGCTAGCTCAGAGTTCACTAGAAACTTTCTCGAATAGGCAAGGAGGATTTTAACCTCCCTGGATAGACAAGAAGGGATTTAGTTTCTGACAACCATAGAACATGACAACTTTGCTCTCCCCTAATCAAAAGTGTATCTCTAGAGTCGTGTGAAAACAAAAGACAACTTATTTTACTCAGTCAGTTCAGTGCATTCTTAGTTTCACCAGATTGTAGAGAAAAGGAAAAGACGGGCGTGTTCAATAAAAGATATTATTTATTGATCAGTCTCCTTTCTCATACAAGAGAAATGAATCGCTATTATTGTAATACTTATAGTTAAGTAAAGTGCATACAGTAAAGACAGAATTATAAAATAATACTGTAAAAGCATTGATATGGTTTCTGAGCCATATGATACTTTAAAATGGATAAAATAGATACATACATATATACATTTGACTAATTATACTCAACTGGTGCTTCTATCCTCGCCTACCCCAGTGTACCTGACCTAAGCCTAATACGTGGGCGGGAGTAGATAAGTAGCAGTTTAAGTTAAGTTTGTTTGCCAAGGGACTGACTCGAGAATTCTCTGCAAGGGGTTATTCAGTTCTGTACCTGAGATCTAGAATGATGGAGGGCTGGTATCTCTTATCCCAGGTCTTGATATTCCAGCTGCCTGCGAGGGCTGCTTGGAAGCGCCGGAGCTGGATTTCTCAGCAGGAGAAAGGCAGCGTCTCGTTCTCAGCGCGTCAGGAAGGCGGGGCAGCGCCTGTGGGCTTCGCTCTCTGCTGGGCTCCTCGGCACGTCTCGCTGCTCCGATCTCGTCACCACCGCATGTGTTTGCTTAAGGCAATGTCGGTAATATTTATACCTGAAAGGTGCCGAGATTGACGTAAGGATGGACATATATACGTCAATAAGGATGTCATATGAACGGGCTCGTTCGCACATTCTTTTGCTGAAGTTCTCTGTGAAATCAAAACAATGGCTATGGGAATTTCCCAGGTCGCTGTAGGTTTGATTTGTTTTGAAAACTCCGAATGCCTTATCAGGGGCTGGAGGAATATCGCTTGTCTAATTAGATGGCATGCGTTATGACCTAATCAGATAACGCGCTTCTGTGCCGTGGTGTGGCTTAATCAGATAACGGTTTTTGCACCGTTAGATGGCTGCTAGTTAATTATTAACCAGACCAGGGTCAGGAATAGGGGAATCGATACAGTACCTATAGGAATACATCACACCCACTCCACGTAGACTATGTCCATATTTACAAATCTAGGCATAGTGAAACCAGTAGCGTTTGTGTATATCGTACCACCCCAAAATACATTCATATGTATCCTGAACATTTTGAAACATAATCATATGTACTATCACGTGTACTATATGCATAAGCAGTCTAATAATGCTAAACATATAACGCATATTTTTAAATTCAGCATGAATAAATGCGAAAACCACACATGAAATGGCTCTTAATACAGAAAAAAAGTGCGAGACCATTTCATCACAATCATAAAGTTTTGTATGAGAGCGCTAGAGGATAGCTAAAGTCTCGTGACTACCTAAAATAGAAATTCAGTTCTCTAAGAATAATGTCTACTTTAAGCAGAAGATAAGTGTCCCAAAAAATCATAAATATTTTGGAATTTGGGGAAAAAGGTTCTTGCAGTCTGAACAAACTGATGAAAAAATTGGTCATATCGCTTTTTGAGAATTTGAAGGCCAAATTCAGCATGTAGGGAACTCCGAGTGCTATTTTGCTCAAAGTTATTCCTGCTGCTCTGGTGAAAACATCATATCATTTAGACTGTTGAAAAAACTGTCAACAGCTTCTTGCGTAAGTTCCACTAATTCGGAAAAGGTTGTTACCATGCATTCATGAGCCTGAGCATGATTGCCTCCATTGATGTTTTGATCAGCATAGCTGACTGAAGGTCGTACCTGATCGATGCTGCTTTCATCTTGTGCTTCACTACCCCTCAATCGTAGTGGTGAAGTCTCCACGAATGCCGTCATCAGGATTGGTAGCCGCTGGGGACAGCACAATGCATGAGCCGTTACCGGACCCAACAAGGTATCTGCGTCCATTGGCACATCCGATAGTAGTGCCAGACAGGTGTCCAACACGCATTCTTCGCCGCATAGCAAGCACCTTAATACAGGCATAACACAACTTTGCCACATTGGTCTAAATGAAAGAGACCAAGTCATGTTCAGGTCTCTAAGCCGGGATAGTCCAAGGATTTTAGTTACCCGGTCCCGGTAGCCAATGGCTAGGATCATTTCTTCCCTTGTCGCAGGTGTTTTGTCTGTGACATGGTTTGCCATAGCGAAATAACAGGATCAAAAATAGAATACCCGCTACTAGTCCCAAAAGGAGTGGAAGTCCGCCAAAAATGGAATGGACAAAGTCTGGAAAAATACCCAGGATGGCTTTGAATGGAGTTAAAGCACCCGAAAACACTGCTTTAAATACACTGGACATATCAGTGGTATCAGAAATATTTAAGATTTCGTTCAGTATTTCTGCGAAATGTATGGGGGAATTAGTTGATAATAATGAATGAATCTCTTCTGTTGTCCTTGCAACTTGGAGATCATACGTTTCTTTTGATGACGTGAGCCTGGTCGGCGTCTGTAGGAGCACAGTCTTCATTCTGCTTAAAGTATCTATTCGAATAGAAGCAATTTTCAAATCGGGCCATAACCTTGCCTCCCTGTCTGGAGAATCGTTCGGGAACAATACTCGTTCACAGCACATGACCTTCCTAGTCACGGTTATGAGATAAGGTTTTCCGGGCAGCAAACTACAACATCTGCGATCTACTATTAGAATGTAACTCCCGTTCGAGAGTCTCCTAAAGAATGGTTCTATTTGTGTTGCAGGTGTGCCTAGCTGGTAACATGAAAGGTTATTTGAAGTCCCTTCACAGGCTCCATGCAAGCTAATACCCTGACACAGAAGTGTACCGCTTGGTGATCTTGCACAATTATTGCCACTGAGAAACACTTTCTGGCCTTTATTACTGACACATTCGTGTGTATAGGGCAAGTTCCATATTGACTTAATGTACCCTTTACCCAACCTTTCATACTGGCCTGCCTGTATATATTTTTGGCAGAATTGAAACTGGAAAGTAGTTATTGGAATATTTATTATTTCATGTATTATCCATTCAATGACAGGTCGTTCTGACATTGTCAATGGTAATCTCTCAAGTCTTTCAATGCTCAGAATTGTATAGTCAGCACTCTTCTGCGCAAGACTGATTTGTTTATCAGTAAGGTTAAAGATATTAAATAATGACGTTGTGTTGATTAAACGCCAAGGCACATAGCCAGAACGCAGATTTTGTAACGTCCAGCCAAGCTGTACAATAGAACGCAATTGGGACTGACCGTGTTGTAACATCAGTAAGTCTTGCGATATTATATCGATTGCTGAAGACACAATGCTGTCCAGAGAATATATTCTGGAGGACAGAGTCATTAACCCATTGTCCACCACAGAAAGTGATTTTTCCAAATTAATACGGTCAATTTCCCGTATTTTTTCTGCTGTCTCAATTTGAGTTACTTTCCAAACTTCGTTATAAGCTGCATATATAGAGGCCGCTATGAAACGTTTTTGACGCTGTTTGCGTGGTCCCAATATGAAATCACGCAAGTCAGCACCTTCTGTAAGTAAAGTTAGGTGTTGCTTAATTTCAGCCAGTGTGGACGTTTGTAGCCATTGAAGGCAGAGCTTGCCCACGCTGTAGGTGGTTACTATCCCTGGATGTTGTCTTTGGGAATATCTAGGGTCTGGCCTAGTCAATGTGAACCCCTGTTTTTTGTTCAGGGATCTGTCTTGACAGTTATTTGTATCTGTGGGCCAGATCAACCATTTTTCCATTCAGGAAGTGTTCTGTTTTGGTTTAATATATATGGTTTACGTCTATCTCATCATCTATAGAGCTATTACTGTTCACTGTTGGCTTTGGAATAGACGGTTTGTTCAAATCTTTGATTTTGGCTAAGCCAAGACAGGTAGTTTGTTGAATAGTGTCATTCAAAAATATAATTTGTTCTGGGATCATGCAGGCTCTAAACAATGATTCTATACCTTGTACTTGCCAATCTCTTGTACCCCAAACAGTTTTTGCTTCAATATTATTGTTCCAGAAATCAAACCCAAATGTATTCATTTGTTCAAAGAATGAATCGGAATATATCAATTTTGTGTTTGTAAGCATGGTCTTCATACCTGTCTTATTTGACAATTTGAAATAAAATGTTACTGCCTTACTTGTGTTAAACCCTGAAAAGTATGAATATTTATCATAAAATGTTTTTGAGCTGTCTTTTGGAGGAGTAGCACAATGTTCCCATTGGTTATAATTTAAAACATTTCTAGGTTGTGCAGATTTATGTAGATAATGGTTACCATAGTGGTTGTAGCAGAACATCTGATCATAATTAGACGAACCCTGCAAATAATCATGTTCTGTAAATTTAGCAGACATCACAAGATCAGACATCATATCATTAATACTTTCAAAGTCCCAATCATCAGCAAATGAGCTCGGTTTTACAAAGTCACTCAATGAGATCTTGAATTGGTGTGGATACTTCAGGATTTCAACCGGACCATAGATTTCATAATCAGTTTTGTCCCATGCTACACCGCCTGGTATAGGATTGGCTGTGAAGTTCACTGAAGAAAGTTCTCTTTTCTCGATGTGTGAAGATGTGTGTGGTTTAAGGACCAAGTTGATTTTCTGGCTTGCTGTGTCCATTTTAGCATATTTTCCTTCAATGAAATGTCCCAAGCATAGTACCATGATGAGCCAAAGAATGAGGATAAATGCACCGAAGGCCACCCAAAATTCAATCCACGGAGAAATCAGATAGGTTTCTTTCAGCTGTTGAAAAAGTTCCTTAGCTTTGTCTTTAAAAGTTTTTGTTGATGGCTGTTTCTTTGCTTCACTCAGGTCTTCAGATGAATCATCGAAGTTGATGAAGTAGCCGGATGCTGTTCTGTCAATTGTTCCAATTGTTTTTGGATTTTGCTTTGTTTCATTAGCAAAGTCTGCAGTTACATCATCATAGGATGTTGTTTCTAGATGAAAAGTTTTAATTTGGGTTTTAAGAGGTTCAAGTTCCATTGCTTTGTTGCATAGTCCTTGTTGATTCACGGTAGATTTTCCAAATGTGATCAGTCTTCCAGTTTGAGCCTCTGTATTCGTAGCAAACATTGGTGTTCTGCTACTTCTTGGGAGTCCACTTGGCCTACTGTTTGTTATCGGCCACATGATTGTGGTTTAACCAGGTCGATGGATACAACTCGGTTCTCCTTTTTACCAGCAAGGGGCGGTAGTACTACTGATCTTGTCCCGTTGACAGACAAGACAGGAACTGCTTTTCTGTAAGAAGGCCCAAATTCCTTCTTTACCGCGATCTTCTCTCTGACTAGATCCCCGACTTTTGGAATCCAGACAGGCCTTGCTGGGACAGGTGGTTTCTCTTCAGTGGTTGTTGGCTGTTGTTTCAACTTTATGTTGCTCAGGTCTTTTCTTGTTTCATTTAAGTCCTGTAAAATAGCCAAACGATCTTTGATATCAAAGCTTTTGTCTTTAATCACTGAAGTCTGACTATCAAGATCTTGGATCATCATTCTAGTCCCGAACAATAGTTCGTACGGACTGAACCCTTTCAGAGAATTCCTTGGCAGGTTATTTAGACTACGTTGGACACTTATTAAATGTTTGACCCACCCAGCTCCTGAACCTAATACCTTTGCTGTTATAGATTGCTTTATGTCACGTTTTTTTCTTTCTACGATTCCGTTTCCCTCGGGATGAAATGGACAAGAGTACCGCAATGCAATGCCCATGCTGGTCATGGCCTCCTTATAAGCCCGGGAGCTAAAAGCAGGACCCTGGTCTGAATGTAGCATGCCAATTGCGTATGTGCCGATAAAGACTCGCAAATCTTTTATAACAGTTCTGGCGTCAGCCGATCGCTGGGGCCACATCCATATGAATCTCGTGCATGAATCCACTGCGACCAAGATATATTTGTAGTTACCATCCCTTTGTAAGGGACCACAGTGGTCCAGGTAAACACAGGCTAATGGTTTATCTGAGATTAGAAGGGGCGTCTGTGCTGGTCGTTTCACTGTTGATACTTTCATTCTTTGACATGTTTCACATTCTAGAACATAGTTCCTTGTTTGTCGTCGCATTTGTGGCCACCAGTATCTCTGTTTTAATAATGATACTGTGGCTGAAACGCCAGCATGTACAGAAGCAAGCCCTTTGTGTGCCGCTATGATGAGTCCTAACCTATGTTCCATGTTTGGAATTGCCCTATCCCCCCCTCCAGGGATTCGAGCAAACGGAACATTATTTGCATCAGTTATGTATGAGTACTTTACTGGAAAGCCTTTCGTGAGTGCTTCTATCGCATCTTTTACTGTAGCGCTGACAGCCTGTAATATTTTGCTGTCTATTTTTGTTTTTGACCGAGTGATGGCAGCTACGGAAGCCGTTTGCACAGCTGCCTTCGCGGCCTCATCAGCCAATGAATTCCCTTCAACGTGAACACCATCACGTTGATGACTCAGTGTATGTATCACGTGAGTCTTTTGTAGTTCCTTTTGCAAAAGAACTACTTGTTCCCAAAGCATTTTATGCTTGATTGTGCCACCTTTTGCATCTTTAAAACCGTTCTGAACCCAGATCTGCAAGTATTCATTGTAAGATTAGACGCAGTAATATGAATCGCACACTATGAGTGTGGGGAATTCTCGATCGGTATTTTCAAGCGCCATCTTAAATGCTAGTAGTTCTGCTCTTTGAGCTGTACAGTCTCCTAGAGATTGCGTTTTAGTGACCATAGGTTTAAATTTTCCTTCGTGCCAGCGACCTTTAACAATCGTGCACGCAGCACTGTAGGCTTGCTTACCCCCCACTGCGGGTTGTGCTGATCCGTCTGTATATATTATACAGCCGTAGTGTTCTAGAGGCAGAATTTCGGTCGGCTGAGGACATTCAAATTCATATTGGAGAAATTCTTGTGTTTTTAAATTGGGATCAAATTCGTATACCACGTCTGTTGCAGCAAGAGAGTTAGCCCACTTTATCCACCTCGGATGGAGTGCTTTAGCATTCGGAATGCTTGCCTTGGTTACCGCCTCTAGGGCTGGTATAGGTGTCACGATGATTATACGTTTACCCTGTGCTAGGGCCCGCTCCTTTGCTACAGCAGTCTGTACCGCAGTCAGAATTTTTTCCGTTGGGCTAAATTTCATTTCAGCTTTTGTGTACAAGTGTGCTTTGTATGCTATTGGTACCTTCTCTCCCTCATTAGAGGTCAGGTATGTGAATCCGCATCTTCCTGGGATGACTCGAATCACAAGGTTGCGTGTGTTGTCACGTGTTTGTAATTTTGTTTTAACTAACATATCTGTTTGTAAAGATCTCAAAATTTCTGTGGGTTTTTGAGTCCAATTGATTTTTTAAAAATCTGGTTTTATTAGATCATAGAGAGGTTTAATTCTCTCTGCATAATTTATAATGTAAGTTCTTCCGAAATTTAGGAAGCCTAGAATTGATTGTAAGTTTTTCAGTGTTCTAGGTGCTTGGATTACAGCACATTTCTCTAGGAAATTGTCAGCCAGGCTTTTGCCTTCACTTGATAGTTCATATCCTAAAAACAGGACTGTTAGATGGGCAATTCTTGACTTTTTAAAGTTGAATTTATAACCCTCTGCTGCGAACCCAAGTATTATGGTGATCACTCTCTTCAAGTGAGTATCCAAGTCATCATCTGTTAGATAGATGTCGTCGACATAAGATAATGCCTCGTCATCATATGTTTGTAGTAATTCAGTTACTCTAGCTGAGAATAATCCTGGGCTGTTCTTGAACCCCTGGGGCAAACGACAGAATTTTTTTTGCGTGCCATTTATTGAGAACACCGTCAAATATCTGCTCTCTGGTGCTATATTTTGACAAAAGAATTCATTAGAAATGTCTAAGGTGGTTTTGTATTTTTTGCGCACTATGTTATTCATTAGTGCAGCACTATGCGAATTTTGTACCGCAAATGTTTTGCAACATGAGTTAAGGTGCCTGTAGTCCAAAACAAGACGATATGAATTGTCTGGCTTGGAGACAGGAAACAAAGGGTTGTTCATTTGTGAGGTGCAAGTTTCAATCACCCCCTGGTATTCAAGTTGATCTAGGATCTCTTTTACCTGTTTTTTAGCTTCTTGCTTAATCGGGTACTGCCTGTGTGCAGTAGGTTGTGATTTTAACTGGATTTTGTGAGGAGGAGAGTCCTTATCCCATCCCACATGATTTTTATATAAGGCAGGGGCTTAAGCTACTGCCCACTTTCTTGCAAGTGTATATTTTTTATGAATTGGAATATGGTTTGAGAAGGCAGGCATAATTATTTCTTCGCCATGTGGGCACTCCCTGACAAACTCTGGAGGCCAGTCTCGTTCAGCTAGAAGGATGTCATAGCCCTTGGAGAGATTATCCCAAAATAGACCCCTTATTTTTCTAGTCTTATCCCCCTCTATACGCAATGTTATTTCATATATTTTATGAGGTTTGCTAACTCTGGTATCTGCAGTTTCCACCTGAATATATTCATTCGTGTCCACTGTCTCCAGATGATTCATAAGGACTTTGCGAGCTATGCTCACTTCTGCTGCGCTGTCTAGCATTGTCTGAGCCCATTCTCCGTTTTTCAGCGGTGTCCTCAGTATTCTCGGCATTGTTAATTACTTTAATACTGGCTACCTTCTTTTTTGGAAATTGTAATTTTTTATTCAGATGAGCAGGTTCTTTGTCTTTGGACTTGACGTGCTCTTCCCTGTGTTCTGGTCGTCCTCTTCTTTCCGATTTCTGCGAGGAAGTCTGAAAAGATTGAGAGGGACGTGTATCAATATCTTGATATCTATCAGGTTTTTTTATATTATTCCTATTTCTAAGGTTGTATTTTTTCACTGAGGGCTCCCTTTGGGGAGACTTGCATCCTTGATCAGGAGATCTTTCTCTCCGCCGAGGAGACCTTCCTCTGGACTGGAATCTTTTTTCTTTAGGATTGGATTGTTTATTTCCATCCCAGCTCTTTTTTTGAGTGTTTAAGTTATTTTTTATAAATACCTTTTCAGGACTTTCAACTAGTTGAGGTTTCACTGGTATTCCACCCAAACTATCTCTTCCTAGTTCTTCATAGGATTTTTCTATGATTCTGGCAATTTCAGATGGTTGGTCTGCTATATTTGTCTCTTTTAACCTCTGGCGAATCGCAACATTTGCTGCTTCTCCCTTTATGTTGGCTAATAATATTGCCGAGACCTGCTTGAAATCTTTCAGTAGTTTCATACCGAGAGTTAAAGCGGGTTCTGGACCGTATTCATCTTGAATCTGTTTTAGCACATCTGGTATTACTGACATGGATGGTACACCATGTGTTTTTGTGTAAATGGAAGCAAAGACTGTTCCCCAAGTGTCATAGTCCTCCACATGTGGTGCGATTCCCATTGGAAGACAGATAGTCAGAATCCTATGTTTCTCAACAGGGGTGGTATCTGGAAACACCGCCTCTATTTGAATGATTTTTTGTGCTAGCCAGAAAGGAATTTGTTCCCGTTTTGCGGGTACTTTACCTAGACAGGACTGTATGTTTTGAGGTGTAATTTTATTTGTGTTCCCCTGATGAGTGGTCAGCTGTGGAATTTTAATTGCTGGTTGGATTGTTGAAGTCCGCATTACATATTGGACTAATTGTCTATGTATTTTTATTAATTGTTTTAGCTGTGCTAAAAGCTCTGGTGCAGGCATTTCTTCAATGTCTGGATGTGGTGTATATCCGGCTAGGACCGGCCACGTTGCTCCTGGTCTACCTAGTGGACCGAGCCTGGTGATGTGATTATTATGTTTTAGGGCGCCATGAAACAAGAGCAGGTGCTCTTGGAATTTGAGTGGTATTTCCACTTCCTCGAAAGGAGTGTACTCACTAGGAGGTTCCTCTATTTTGTAATAGTGGAAGTCCTTTGTTACAGCGTTTGCTGCTGGAAAGTTTATCCATGAATAGAATACCTCTGTCTGCCTATATTCGTGTACCTCAATTACGAATATGACTGTACCACCTCTTGGTATCAGTCCATTTTCTATAAGTTTTAGGGTTATAGATTTCCTTATGTTGACCGGGATGAGTATTGCATCTGGGTCATTTTCCAGCAGAGTATTGTCTGCTACTAGGAGTTCAGCTGCTAGTCTAACTGTCTCCCTTTCTTCTTCACTTTCTCTCATTTTACTGACAGGAAGGTTATTCTGTTTGTTTGCAGATCAGGTTTCTATGGAAACAAAGATTAGATGCACAATATTTTGGAACAGTGTATCCTTCAACGTTGAATTAACCAAGAACCATACATAGGAGTCTCCTCCTGCGAGGTTTGGCGGATATGACCTTTCACCCACTCCAGACGTCTTTGGAGTATTATGGGAAAAAGGGGTTCTGTGTGAAAAAGCACGACTGAGTTACTCTAATGTCTTGCGTTAGTTTTATCGCCTATCAAAACGGTTGGGCGCCATGTAGTGTAGTTCCTATTATCCCAATAGGCTCTGCGCATTGGAATAATATCTTCAATAGTATAGACCTAGGGCAGAGGTTAACTAGGTCTTCTACCGACGATATTAGACTTAAAGTTTTGTGTTTGCCAGCTAGCTCAGAGTTCACTAGAAACTTTCTCGAATAGGCAAGGAGGATTTTAACCTCCCTGGATAGACAAGAAGGGATTTAGTTTCTGACAACCATAGAACATGACAACTTTGCTCTCCCCTAATCAAGAGTGTATCTCTAGAGTCGTGTGAAAACAAAAGACAACTTATTTTACTCAGTCAGTTCAGCGCATTCTTAGTTTCACCAGATTGTAGAGAAAAGGAAAAGACGGGCGTGTTCAATAAAAGATATTATTTATTGATCAGTCTCCTTTCTCATACAAGAGAAATGAATCGCTATTATTGTAATACTTATAGTTAAGTAAAGTGCATACAGTAAAGACAGAATTATAAAATAATACTGTAAAAGCATTGATATGGTTTCTGAGCCATATGATACTTTAAAATGGATAAAATAGATACATACATATATACATTTGACTAATTATACTCAACTGGTGCTTCTAACCTCGCCTACCCCAGTGTACCTGACCTAAGCCTAATACGTGGGCGGGAGTAGATAAGTAGCAGTTTAAGTTAAGTTTGTTTGCCAAGGGACTGACTCGAGAATTCTCTGCAAGGGGTTATTCAGTTCTGTACCTGAGATCTAGAATGATGGAGGGCTGGTATCTCTTATCCCAGGTCTTGATATTGTTTGTTTGTTTGTATAAGCTTTATTCGAGACAGTTCTCATAAAAGCACTTAAAATCAAAATATTTACAATATACATGATACAGAATAAGAAATCCATTAAACACAATAAGCTCATACAAAATCACAAATAAAACAATAAAATGCCTGATACATGAAAACTAAAAAAAGGAATACCTAATTACATACAACCCCCCAAGAACCGTCTTCTTATAGCCCACGCCCAACCCATGTATTTGGCGACACCCATAACTATCGAATCCTGCTGTGTTGTGCATAGGATCCTTAGAGCCACTGAACTTTCGCGTGTCCCCAAATTTTTACAAACCGGCGACAGCCATTTCCTCCTTGGTTTCGCATAGGCTTCGCATGAAAAGAGAAAGTGGCCAAGGCTCTCCTCAGCATTTTCACAGGCAGGACATAGACTGTTAGTGGGTCTGTGCCAACCAGATGTCAATTTCTTGAGTGGGATAGATCCTGACCTCAGCTGGAAGACAAGTTTCCTGTCCATTGGTACCGTAACATTATCCCAATAGTTTTCCAAGACAGGTAAAATTTTGGTCTCCAGAAAACGGCCAGACATAGAATCTGCCCTATTGTCATTCAGCGTCTTGCCACTCACCCAATCCCAATATTGATTTTTAAGAGCTTCTTTACTCGGGAACGTCTCTCCCTCAGGGTTATTCCAAAGATTTGAAAACCCTAGATTTTCCAACATGGTCTTCAGATGTTTTAACCATTTTATTTTGTGGAAGATGTCTTCCCCGATTATCCAAAGAAAGCTCTCAGCGTACTGCCTTATTTCCGGAGTCGTCCAAAGGCGCCTCCAGTAAAGAACTGGCCGCAGACGAGCTCTGTCGATAATCGTGCGTCTACCAAGCTCCAGAAACAATGGGATTAGGGGGGTGCTCTGAGGGAGTCCTGTAATACCACGCATAAACTTGTTCTCGGATGTCTGAAGAGCCGTCAGACAATTCCAAGCCCATAGTTCTGCGCCATATAAGGTGGCACCCAAAACCTTCGCATCATACACCGCCAAAGCGGGTTTTATAGGTTTTGTTTTTGATTTACGGTGTTCCCCCCTTAGGGCCCCCGATAACTGCTGGTGCTTTAGGACAACTTTGTTGACGTGATGCGTCCAGCCTTTCCCCCCCGCAATCTGCACTCCCAAGTATGTAAATTCCTTGACTATATCAAGCCTACTGTTATTTAGGGTAATTTTAGGATCACTTCTGCGTCCAGCAGAGAAGGCCATTAGTTTGGTTTTTCCAACATTTACCTCTAGCCCATGCTCCAGGCAAAAAGCATCGAAGATGCCTAATGCACGTTGTAGCCCCATAGGAGTCTTTGACAAAATAAGAGTGTCGTCAGCGAACATCAGGATCGGGACCCTGATGTTCGCTAACGATGGGGCATCAACACTAGCCCTTAACATTCTCTCGACTATCCCGTTAATGAATAACGAGAAAAGTAAAGGGGCCATGGAACATCCCTGCCTAACACCCCTTTCGACAGGAAAGTCCACCGTTATCTCGCTACTTCCTCCCCATTGGACTCTGGCATAGTTGGATTCGTGCAGTTGCATGATTAAAGTTAGCAGTTCTGCAGGAATCCCCAGCTTTTGGAGCACCGACCATAGTTTATGCCTGGGGACTAGATCAAACGCAGCCCATAGATCAACGAACGCGACATACAGGCTGCCCCTCCCCAGCTCAACGGTCTTCCACCGCAATATTGTGAAGCGAAAGACCTGGTCGATGGTGCTAGTAGCACGCCTAAATCCCGCCTGGTATGGGGAGAGGGCACTATTGTCTTCTACCCAGTCCATCAGCTGGTTGGTTACCATTCTCCCGACTACCTTCTGCACGGTGGCTATTAAGCTTATAGGCCTGTAATTAGCAGGCAATGAGCGGTCGCCCTTCTTGTGGACGGGGATAATGGTTGCACATTTCCAGATATCTGGAACCACTGCCCCCTTAGCTAATGCGTTTGATACAAGGTGGATGTATCTCGCCCATCTGGCCACATCGTGTTTAAAAATATCAGGGGGGATACCATCTGGGCCTGGCGCCCTCCCGCTTTTCGCAGAGTTAATGGCAATTACCACTTCACTAAGGGAAAACAGATCTTCAGTTGCGTAGGCCGGTGTTATTTCATCAGCTGTCACAGACTTATTACTTTCCGCGTACTGGGGCCCAAAATAGTCAACCCAGGCTTCCACTGGTACATTATTGTCGGGTTTTGCAGGGCCCGCACCACTACCCCACTTAATAATTTTCCAAAATAACATTGGGTCTTTGTTATCAGAGGCTTCATCCCATTTCTTTTTTGCACGATATATGGCTGCTTTATACAGTTTCCTGTTCAATCTTACTGCTGCAAGGTCCCTGTTCCTTATCGCATGCCCCAAGTCTAGACGTGCTGCTCTACAATGGTTATCGAACCACCTACCCACTTCTTTAGTTTTCTTCCCTTTTCTTTGCTTTATAAAAAAACATGGTCTTAAGGCGGAGAATAACTTATTGTGGATTTCTGTGATAACATTGTCCCCAGGAGCTACTAGAGCCACAGCTTCAATCGCAGAAATAGCACAATCTACCATATGAATTATGTATGTCATAGTGACATCATTTGCAGTCACCTTGGGCCATTTTAACCTTCGCTCATCGTTACTTAACAGAGGAGTTTCGTTATGTGTCTCATTCAGATTTCCTGGACCTACATTCCACCACTTGTGTGACACACATAAGGGGTTGTGATCACTTTCAACCCGGGGCCTGATTGCCATGTCAACAACCCCATTCCACAGCTGAAGACTACACAATATATAGTCAATTCGGCTCCTATTAGTACCATTATCAAAGGTAAAACTGCCCTCCTTATCCCCGGGTGTCCTACCATTGAGGGCTCTTAGACCGTATTCCAAACATATTCCATTTAATAGGAGAATCTCTTTAGTCCATCGCTTCACAGGTTGTAAATTTAAGGAAGGTACTCCCCATTGATTGTCCTCTTCACGCTCAATTAGTGCATTTGTGCAGGTCAAGGGTTCAAAGGTCCTGTTTAGGTCCCCGGCCAATATCTTTAAGTTACCCTGGGAATTAACCTCCATAGCGTCTGACAACAACTCAATTGTAGATGGATTAACTTCTTTACCACCTCTCACATAGACATTATATAAATCTATTGGTGCACCATTTACAACAGAGATTCTAAGAGCTTGTAAATCACAGTTTCCCTTATCTAGGATTCTTATATCAATAAACAAACCCTGTCTAACCCACACAGTTAGGCCACCCTTTGGCCTCCCTCTTCCCCCTTTTGTGGCAGGTATATAGTAATTCAAGTAACCTAAGCAAAATAATGGATCACAAGCCCAGGTTTCTTGAAAACAACAAATATCAAAACCACTTATAAAATCCACCCAAAGTTGGGAGTCCAACTTGCTAGCCAATCCGGCGACATTCCAAGACAAAAAAGTACCAATATCTACATTTGTCCCATCCCTAGATTTAGCAGTTGGAGATTCATGAGACGACATCGATAACCCCGTTAGGTTTACCAGCCTTTCTGGGTCATCTACTGCGACCACGGCTAAATCATCTGTTACAGGGTGTAAGACGTTTGGTATCATTGTTACTAAACTAGAACCACATTCAACGACCACACACCCGGCCTCATAGCTATTCTCCTTAATGTCTGTAGCAATGATATTACCACAAACGCCTCCTAGCTCCTCTACTTATTTTATAATTCCACCTATGTTGTCAGTACCAGTATGTCAATAGCCCCACCCTGGGTCCTTCCATCCTACATGGGGATTGTTGTGTGTATGTGGGCTACAATTGAAACTGACATGAGGAGGTGGTAAAGAAGTCACTGGCCATTGCGCCTTTGGGGGGGCTATAGGCTCGTTGAATAGGCTTGTGGTTACACTTGATGATCTGGGGTAAAAGAAGGTGAGGTCCACAATACCAATACCGCCCTTATTTATTCCCCATCCTTGCCTTGTTATCCATCCCACCACCCTAGGATCTTGAAAATTGACCACTATACAGTCTCCCCCCAGGGTTTTAGATGTATAACCCATCCAGTCTATTCTCCTTACCCCTATTATTAACCCATCAATGTCCCCCGGCAGAGGACGATTTTCCTTTAACCAGTGCATGGTCTTATTTTTAAGCATCTGGAAATTTTCCCTTTGGCCTGGGGGTAGAGATGGTACGTTGATGAGAACTGCCACATAGGGGAAGGAGTCTGGAGTAAGATTAATCGGGGGTTTTCTATAAGGTGGCTTTTGCAAGGGCGTTGGGATAGGTTTGGGAACTTGGGGAGGAGGTTGGGGGACTGGTTTCTGCACCTGTTTATTATTAACAAGGGGTGCTGTTATGGCTTTAGCAACCGACTTGTTAACACTGTCCCTATTTCCTACCCCCGTGTCATTAGGAGGTATACATGCATTGGTAATTGTGCTCACAAGAGCTGAGGCTTTACCCACTTGTTGGCGTGAAGTAACCACAACGTCTACGACAGCTGGTTGATTTTGTGGCCGGGGTAATGGAGACTGTACAAAATGTGTTGAGTTGGACTGCGATGGTTCAGAACCTGAAATAGCTTTCTCAACCCTAACTAGTGGATTTGTAGTGACTTTAGCTGGGGGTTTATTTTGCTTGGAAGGTAAAGGTGAGCCATTTCTTGTATTTCTACCCTTATCCTGAGTGTGGGGGTTATTTTCAACCTGAGAATTTGAGCTTGTTTCCAACCTACTCTTTTTAATCAGGGATTTAGTAGAATAGAAATTGTCTAAAGTTGATTGCTCAAAGTGGTTTAACCTATCTATGAGTTTTGCAATTCTATCCTCAATGGGAATGAGTACCAATCTAAACATTTTTTCCAATTCTGGAAGCACGTTTGCCAATAGTACAGAGCTACCACTGCTTGATTCTTTTGGAACAGAACATGAATTGTCCACTTTATCTTGGATATCCTGGGAAGTAGGAATAGTTGACGTTACACATCCTGTTCTTAGCACTGGTTCTTTAACTGGATTCCCACTGATCACAAGTTTATGTAACTTCCTGATTTTGGGTAGAGGTTGGACCGTTTTTTTACACCTTTTAACAGAAACTGGACATTTCCTTTTAGCCCCAGCTTTAGAATTGAACGATACAACGTGAGGTCCCGCATCAATATGCGATAGTTGGTCAGATGTACTATCACTGGTATTATTTAGAACTGCGGCAACAGTCTCAGTTGATTTGTCCCCCGAGGCCTCAGAGTCTCTGTTTGTAACCGGGATGCTCACTGATGATAGAGGGGTTACCAAAGTGGGATAGACTACGTTTGGAAACTTGTCCGTAGAGTTCTTAAGTATTTCAATAGAAAGCCTGCGCTCGGCACGCTTCTCTGCCAAAGTTAGTTCTTTATCTATTACAAGTGAGCGATTAAAAAAAAACTTATCTAAAGGACCAATGGCCAAGGGCCCAGTCTCTGTGGGAAGAGACGTTAAATGGCTGGCTACAGGACTTGTATTTGCAGCAGTTGCCATAATGATAACGAAACAGTGCAAGGGAAGCTATGTCACTTACTATGGTAGATGGAATGTCACACTGGCCAGGGGTAGTGGCCCAGCCCGGCCTCCTTCGGCCCCGGACGGCCACAGACGGTCCCGCCCTTGTCCCGGGCTTCTCCCGGCGCGCTCCCGCGCAGCGGGGAGGCAGTCCGACTTTTGTAGTCACTTGATTTGGGGGAGGCCAAGGGGGTGGGGCCGGCAGGGAGAGCAGCCCAGATGGAGGCGGGCGCGCGTGGGCTCCTGGACCTTGGAGTCCCCACGCCACTCGCTCGCAGCCCTGCCGGTCGACCCTGAAGGCAGGAACCAGATATGCCCCTTGTGCTGTAAGTCCTGCCGCTGCAACCTCGAAGCGGGACCCGCGAAGCGGGTCCGGCGAGGCGTGAGGGTGACAGCTGGCTCAGGGGGCTCCCGCTAACCGTCAACAGCAATCCCGATATGCAGGCAAGTGTAAGAGGAATCCGACGAGTTCAAAGGCGCGTTGGAGCTTTAAAGTGCTCAGGTGGGGGTGGGGCCGGCAGGGAGAGCAGCCCAGATGGAGGCGGGCGCGCGTGGGCTCCTGGACCTTGGAGTCCCCACGCCACTCGCTCGCAGCCCTGCCGGTCGACCCTGAAGGCAGGAACCAGATATGCCCCTTGTGCTGTAAGTCCTGCCGCTGCAACCTCGAAGCGGGACCCGCGAAGCGGGTCCGGCGAGGCGTGAGGGTGACAGCTGGCTCAGGGGGCTCCCGCTAACCGTCAACAGCAATCCCGATATGCAGGCAAGTGTAAGAGGAATCCGACGAGTTCAAAGGCGCGTTGGAGCTTTAAAGTGCTCAGGTGGGGGTGGGGCCGGCAGGGAGAGCAGCCCAGATGGAGGCGGGCGCGCGTGGGCTCCTGGACCTTGGAGTCCCCACGCCACTCGCTCGCAGCCCTGCCGGTCGACCCTGAAGGCAGGAACCAGATATGCCCCTTGTGCTGTAAGTCCTGCCGCTGCAACCTCGAAGCGGGACCCGCGAAGCGGGTCCGGCGAGGCGTGAGGGTGACAGCTGGCTCAGGGGGCTCCCGCTAACCGTCAACAGCAATCCCGATATGCAGGCAAGTGTAAGAGGAATCCGACGAGTTCAAAGGCGCGTTGGAGCTTTAAAGTGCTCAGGTGGGGGTGGGGCCGGCAGGGAGAGCAGCCCAGATGGAGGCGGGCGCGCGTGGGCTCCTGGACCTTGGAGTCCCCACGCCACTCGCTCGCAGCCCTGCCGGTCGACCCTGAAGGCAGGAACCAGATATGCCCCTTGTGCTGTAAGTCCTGCCGCTGCAACCTCGAAGCGGGACCCGCGAAGCGGGTCCGGCGAGGCGTGAGGGTGACAGCTGGCTCAGGGGGCTCCCGCTAACCGTCAACAGCAATCCCGATATGCAGGCAAGTGTAAGAGGAATCCGACGAGTTCAAAGGCGCGTTGGAGCTTTAAAGTGCTCAGGTGGGGGTGGGGCCGGCAGGGAGAGCAGCCCAGATGGAGGCGGGCGCGCGTGGGCTCCTGGACCTTGGAGTCCCCACGCCACTCGCTCGCAGCCCTGCCGGTCGACCCTGAAGGCAGGAACCAGATATGCCCCTTGTGCTGTAAGTCCTGCCGCTGCAACCTCGAAGCGGGACCCGCGAAGCGGGTCCGGCGAGGCGTGAGGGTGACAGCTGGCTCAGGGGGCTCAGGGGGCTCCCGCTAACCGTCAACAGCAATCCCGATATGCAGGCAAGTGTAAGAGGAATCTCTTGATATTCCAGCTGCCTGCGAGGGCTGCTTGGAAGCGCCGGAGCTGGATTTCTCAGCAGGAGAAAGGCAGCGTCTCGTTCTCAGCGCGTCAGGAAGGCGGGGCAGCGCCTGTGGGCTTCGCTCTCTGCTGGGCTCCTCGGCACGTCTCGCTGCTCCGATCTCGTCACCACCGCATGTGTTTGCTTAAGGCAATGTCGGTAATATTTATACCTGAAAGGTGCCGAGATTGACGTAAGGATGGACATATATACGTCAATAAGGATGTCATATGAACGGGCTCGTTCGCACATTCTTTTGCTGAAGTTCTCTGTGAAATCAAAACAATGGCTATGGGAATTTCCCAGGTCGCTGTAGGTTTGATTTGTTTTGAGAACTCCGTATGCCTTATCAGGGGCTGGAGGAATATCGCTTGTCTAATTAGATGGCATGCGTTATGACCTAATCAGATAACGCGCTTCTGTGCCGTGGTGTGGCTTAATCAGATAACGGTTTTTGCACCGTTAGATGGCTGCTAGTTAATTATTAACCAGACCAGGGTCAGGAATAGGGGAATCGATACAGTACCTATAGGAATACATCACACTATAAGCTTACAGAAAAGATGCAACTGCGAAGAAAATTATGCTGACAAACACCAAGCTGATATATTCAGCACCTTTCATCTCCCAACTGTCTATACAGGGTTTCGACTATTGGAGGAACACAATAGATACAAAATCCATCAGGGGGACAAAAGAATCGCCGGTTCAGGGAACTGAGGCTTTATTTAGAGCTTGCTTCATACCATTACAGATAATTTTCCTGAACAGAAGAGTGCAACAGATTACCTGCTATGTGTTTGCAAAAGTAAAATACCTGAAAACACCACGCATCCACTTGCCCACACCTATTGAAGGTATATCAAATGATACACTGACAAGTGAGAAGGTACTGGGTACAATGGTACAGAATGGTACATAAAATTGATCAGCTCCCATTTGGAAGGGATGGTTGGTTTGGCTGCCTGTTGACACAAATAGGTGTCAGTCAAGATTCAAGGGTAGCACCGGAGGGTTTTGTATCCATAGGACTGACCCACGCTATGTATACACACGGCCCAGGGGTAGTGACTTCTTATAGTGTTGGGAAGTTATGCCTAGAATGGCTAAAGACCTCAACACTATTACAGGTGAAACAACACTTGTCCCTTCTGTCTGATAACATGGGCCTTAAGGATTTCTTGTTAGGTGCCAAGAAACTAACCACGTAAAAACTTTTCTTATATGCCATCTACAATGAAGTATGGAAAGTCTCCCAACAGAAAGCTGCTGAAAGATTATGTGAGATTGAAAGAGTTAACCTAGAAAAAGCCTTGGCTGTGATGGACAATGGAATAAACACATTTTCTTCATCTATTTATTCACTCAGCAACATGTGTCCTCAGCAATTGACATGATGGAACAAGATTTGTCTATTCTACAACATGGGCAATCTCAATTGATCTCCATTATTCTTTTAAGCTGGACGCTATATTCACTGCATTCTGGCCAAGTGCCATGGCGGTACGTTAACGGCACAGGTCTTTTTTCGGCTTATAATCTGACAGAGAGACAATTGACCATGGCACGCAGAGATGCGAAGTACACCATGCTGCTCATTGAAAAATTAGAGAAGTTACCTTTTACAGTAGCAGAGTAACCGTCTACAGAATGGCTAAATCATGGCTGTATCACACTGCCAATCACAAAATTCCAGTTCCAATACTGCCTTATGCACCACCAGGTAGGCAGGTATGAAGCATTGGGAGAAGGGTACATACAGGAAATCTGGGAGTTGCTGTACATATATGGGTGTAGAAATAAGGGCACTGAAGTTTTCTTATGCGGTACAGACTGTGAGAGGGCTTTAAGTGGTTCTTTGGTGTGCAAGAAGGTCTCGCTTCACAAAGCGTGTAATGCTTCAATAGTGAACTTATCTTGCTACCTAACAGACTGCCCAGTTGCCTTGATTCATCAAGTTTTTGAGTTACTCTCAAATGGGAGTTATTTAACGCTGAATGATCGAGGCTGTTGCGTTATGGTGCCAGGCATTCTGTATCTCGTCCCAGTAGACTCCAGGGTTGTTTGTTGTAAGCAAGTATTGTTTATCCCAACTCACACAGTTAGAGAGGCACCACTGTGGCCTTCATTGAATATTTCGAGTATAAGGTTTGATTCGCTGAGCAGACTGAAAGCCATGTTCTTTCAAAAAAATGTGGCCTTAACTTCAGCCAGAGAGACTTTTGATCTCCAGGTTGCAAGGTCTTCAGGCCCTAGTCTAGACGAACTTCAAGCTCCATTTTGGAGAAATGGTGCATTTTATCTATAACGTGTCTGATACGAGGGGGATCGTACACCTATTTAAGCGCATTGGATCAGGTCTGTTAACCCCTTTTCAGACAATCTTCAGAGTAATTCCAGCTTTCATGCACTCTGTACTTGGAAGAGTTTTTGGAGGGCTTCCTCCGGTCCTGCTATCAATGGTGGGCATCCTGATTTTAATCCTATTGATTCGCAGTTGACATCCCAGTCTCTCAAGACATGGAGAGAACAATGCTGGAATGTCGTTGTCTTGAGCGTATGGTGTTCTACCTGGGTATACCTCGGCTACGAGACCTGAGTGAGCATTGGTGCCTGTATTTTAGACTGGTCTGGCTAGACTGTTTTGTGCCTGTGCTCCATTGCCTTTTCTGCGCATTCGGCTGCATGTTGGACCTGTGTCTGACACTTCCATTGGTTGCATTGCCAGACATCAACGTGCTACTGGAGCCTTTGCAGGCCCATGTGTACAGTTGTCCACAGCCTATTCCCATGTTAATGATAGCATTTTTGGAGCCTCCAATGGATTCTTCCGCTCCTGATAGAAGGGTAATTGGCTCTGTTCCAGAGGTACATGCATTGGTTCCGGGCATGCAGGCATCTAATTCTAAAACCAGAGATGACCATCTTTGCTCACTCAACATGATATTGGAAGTGCTGGAGGGATTGCCACCTGCGGACGCTATGTTTAGCGATGTTGAGTCTTCTGCGCCAGATTCATAAACAATCTGGTCAACCTGTGCTGGGAACTATTCAGCAACATTTTTAAACATTTTCGAATTTGAAGGTCGAACCTGACTTTGTTTTATTTTTTCCTTCTCTGCTCTAACTGGGCATAATGGCTTTCAAGGTGCTCAGTGTAATAATAACCACATATACAAGATTAGATGACCTTTGAACACTTTTAGGAAAAGGGACTTTTTCGACTTTGTATTTATGTTTCTTTTATGGACATTTAAAGTGCTTTTAGTATTTTAATTATAAATGCTTTTATGCTTTTTCCTGGCCTCAGCTTTATTTAGTAGTTAACCCTGTTGACCTTTAGATGAGGAGTGGGTGTCATGTCCGTTAGGCTTATCCTGTCACGTATGCCCCTTTCTACATACATTGTCCCATCCACACAACAATAATGGTCCTATGGGGTGACCTTTTACATAGTAGTTAACTCTGTCTTTCCGTGAACTGGCTCTTGGTATATTATCAAAATTACGCTGTACTTGACATATGTAAACATGTCCCCCGGCACGGCATAATTATTCTGTATAAGGGTCATCACATTTTTAATCCGTGGCCAACAGACCTGCTGTACATGATCGGTACAAAAGGGGGTGGTGATGGACGGAGCATCTGAACCAATCAAACACTCACACCCAGTCAAAAGATCTGGGTTTGATCCATCACCGTTCTTTAGCCCACTCTGCCACCCCAGTTCATGATGGCATTGTTTTGAAGAACATTTATGATTGCTTGCAAAACATTTATGATTCTTTTCAAAACATATCGATTCTAGAAGAAACCCTGGTGTGACAACTGTTGTATACAAGACCCTTATTCCTCCATGCAAATTAGAGGAGAATTCCTTCCACACTGACATGGGGTCCTGCATGCTAAATCTTCAACACACAGCAGTTTGACAGTCTTTGCAGGCTGACTTTCTCAGAGCGGAGACGGGGTCCTTCGTTACTTACCATCAGATGAGGGGTTGGCGCTTCCCTAGGGGATTCTTGGCTATATATATATATATATACATATATGCACATCTACATGCTACACCTACATATCTAAGCTAGGCAGATTCAGGGAAATTACGTAGGGTGCGCATTATAGGAGTATGCAAGTGCCACTGTCTTATCAGAACTATATATGCTAATCTTCTTAGCACTATGGTAGAAATGTATCTACTGTTTACTATATTAGTACTTGCGATTTCTTTTGTATGCTTCTGCCTCCTAATTGTCACAGCAAATATGTTTTACACAAGACTGATGCTGGGCCAATAAATAGTTATTGAAAATGTCCTAATCGCCATCATGTGTATTTTTCTGAGAGTAAGCAAGCACTGTTTTCCATGATCCCTGAGGAATCAGGGTTGACATGTTCAGTGGTTGCCAGATACTACCTACAACACTGTAGGATACAAGTGGGTTGTAGTGGCAATGTAGAGCTACCTGGTCTAATGGCTGACATAACCTGTGGGGTGTCTGGAGTCGATATGGACCCAAGCACTTAGTTTAGGTCATCCAAAACATGCAGGTCCTGGGGATTCCTAGGAACTGCAAACACAACAGTTTAGAGACATACTGAAGCTAAATCTTAAAGCATTGTGTTCTGGATTGATGTATACCAATACAACTATTTGGGTATCGTTGGCTTATGACACCACCAAGAATCTGAATGATTTGATCAGTCTTGCCAGTGGGGTGACGTAAACAATGAAAAGAGTAGGATTGAGCTGTTAGTGTCTTTGATTGACATAAGTTCTGTGTTCAAAGCCTTCTCTAATATTTTTGCTGGAAAAGGTAGTCTAGAAATAGGCCTATATCTAAGAGGCTGTTGTGGGTCCAGATTGGTTTTTTTTAAGTAAAGGTGGAAAGGAAGCCTTCTTCCACTCAAAGGGGAAGTAACCAGTGTAAATTATTTAATTGAAAATCATGGTCAATTGAGCGATTTTTGTGACTAGATGAATGATTTGTGGAGGATGTAGGTCTAATGGGAATCCGGATTTCGCACATTTAGTTAGGTTAAAAACCTACTCTTAATTGAGGGAAGAAAACTTATCAAAGACAGCATGTGAAGGTCTGCCGGATGTATGAGCAAAGTTTGTTTGTTAGTTAGAAAGGCATCAAAAATTTCCTTTACTTTTATCTGAAACAAGTTGACAAGGGTATTATAAAGTTTTTGGCTGCAACTATTTTTGCTTGGTGCAGGCATCTTCACTAGGCTTCCACAGTGTTGAAAAGCTCTTTTGACGAGTTCTTAGAATGCAGAATCTTTTTGGAGAAATATTTCGTTTTTTTCTTCTCATATTAGCTTGTTATACTCTGCAATAGATTGCTTATAGATCTATCCGTCCTGGGGATTATATTTAGATCTCCAGATTTGCTCCTTCCTTCTACACAATTGTTCTTGAACTTTCAAACTCTTGGAGAACCTTGGTTCTGAGGGAGTTTTTCAGTGATTGGTAAAGATTTTTTTCTGTTGCAAGAGTGTCAATCACTCTTTCTATCCAGACGTTAAAAGTTTTGTATGGTTACATCAAGAACTGTTTTAGAACTGGGCTTAACGTCTAAAAAGGTTTCTGATAGGGCAGAGATTATGGCCGATGAGTTGATGTCCTGCCAAGCCCTGCCCTTTGTGGCCTGGGGGTTTATTCTGTGGAGAAGTGTGGCTCAGGGGTTAGAGGCAGCAGACCCGGAAGCTGAGATCGGTCCTGGACCAGGGTTCAATTCCCCGCCTCGGCGGGTATTGGGCTAAAAATTCCATGGACTCGATAATTCTCGCCCCGGTGCCTCCTCGACTCACGGGTTCACACTCTGCGACTCTTGGCAATAGCTTGCTTAATCTCCACAACGGCCCCTCGCGGCGGGATGCCTGACTTTCACCTTGTGGATACCCTGCTATCTCACAGGGGAATACCAGGAAGGGTTCCCTAAGCAAGCGCCGGGACACCCACTGCGGGTAGCTGTGCGCTATATAAGCTCAACTACGTTTACATTTACATTTATTCTCCTCCTGAGTGGGGACCGAGGTGAGGGAATAATACCCAGCATTATGATCTGACCACAATAATGGTAGAGTCTATTACCTGGAGGTATGGATTGCTGAAAAAGACACCATCTAACGTATGTCCTGCTGAGGGTGTAGAAATT
This sequence comes from Lissotriton helveticus, assembly GCF_964261635.1. Classification (NCBI taxonomy): domain Eukaryota; kingdom Metazoa; phylum Chordata; class Amphibia; order Caudata; family Salamandridae; genus Lissotriton; species Lissotriton helveticus. The sequence goes on along the minus strand of NC_136061.1, from coordinate 1,511,567,905 downwards.
TCGACTAGCTGATGTAGCCCTAAGCTGGTCATTGCATCAATCAAGAAGTCGGTGTCTTTATCCTTGGATTTCTCTAGATTGAAATTAAAGTCCCCCAACACTAAGAAATCCACAGATTTAAACACTAGATTCTAGCAAGGGGCTTACAATTGGTACCAAAGGTGCTCTAGGTCCAGGGGGCAGTATTTCAGTAAATCTCTGAAGGTGTAGTGCTTCATACCTTCTGTTTGGAAAGAAAAAAAGTCACAAGTCAGAATAATTAAATCTGGGGAGTAGCATACAGGAAGGTAGTTCCGAGTGACAATAGCCAGCCCATCCCCTCTCTTACTTAATCTGTCAACTTTGACAATCGTGTAACCAGTCGGATTTCCCTGAAACAAGTCACGACCGGATGTGTTGTCTGCCCAGGTTTCTTTTTTCCCTTTTTTTTATTTTTATTTCAGGAAAGTTACACTGAGTTTGTAATCAGAAATATATATACAATGAAAACAAAAAGAGCATCATACATTATTTAAAGCATTGACTGGAACAGGATGAAAACAAAAAGAGCATCATACATTATTTAAAGCATTGACTGGAACAGGAAGAGAAAAAAGGAGAGAAGGAGAGACAAAGGAGGGAAGCCAGAAAAGAAAGAAGGATGAAAAGAAATAAACATTTGAACATTTACCAGGTCTCCCCCTTTCCCCCTCCCTCCCTCTCCCCTCCCACCCCCGACTTCCATCCTCATCCCTATCTCTGCAGCTCCAGCAGAGGTCCCCAAATGTTCTGCCCTTTTTTCCTGGCTCTGCTCCCTTTGCATTTGTATTGTGTGATCTCTAGATTAAATATATGAAACAATCTAGCATACCAAGCCTGATATGTCATGAATCCTTATCCTTCCACTTGGAGGCTATCATTATGCACAGAGCTGCTGTTACCATGAAGCAAAAGTACGATTTAGCTAATTCTAGCTGCAAAGACTCTTCCCAGCCAAGAAGAATTAAAGTGGGAGTTAATATAACTGAACTTCCAATAGTCTTGCTAAGGAAGTATTCAATCCCTTGTTTTACCAATCCCGATTCCGGGCATTCTGCGAACATATGAATCATATCGGCAGGGCCTTGCCCACATCTTGGACATTCATTCGACTCCCTTTTCCCCCATGCCCAAAGTTTGGCCGGTGTAAAATATAATCTATATATAGTTTTAAAATGTTGAGCCTTTAGGTAGGCCGATAAGAGAACCTTCTTAGACTGTTCAAGGGATCTTCCATCAACATGGCATATACTTCCTTCACTTGGAGTTGTTTATGTACCAGAATATCTAAGATTGGAACACTTAGATTGGAGGTAAGGTTCATCATGACTGTTTTAGTAGTTTCCCTTAGCTGTAAATATTTGATTAAGCTTCGTGGGTCTATCTCATATCGAACCTAAATCTCAGCAAATGACATAACACCAGATGAATTTATAATATCTCCAACATGATTGATTCCCGCCTATTTCCACTTGCTACCGATCTTATCAAACAGGAAGTCTGGGAAGAATGATGACCGCCATAATAAAAGGTAGTGGTGCATTTTTGGAATATTTAACAATTTACTGGTTCTCTGCCACACCCTCCATGCTGCTCTGAGCTGTTTAAATCGCGTTTTCTTATGGTAGCTACTCTCCAATTGTCTAAGTAGTAGCCCTTTTGCTTGGTTGCCCACATCCAGCTCAAAGATGGATGGTGAAGTCTCTACATCTTGTATTGCCGGTGTTGGTCTAAATAATATTGCCATTTGTTGTAGCATAATAGCCCAGTAATAAAATAGGATATTTGGCACTGCCAGCCCCCCCTCGATTTTGGGGAAGGGACATAAATTTCAAAGATCTGCTTACCTTTCCATATCCCCAGAAACTGCGAAAAAATCGCCTCGGCTTTTTTAAAAAAGAGATTCGGAGGCTCCAGTAGTATGCAGCATAGCAGATAGAGTATTTTCAGAAACACTGTCATTTTTATGACATTTGCCCTACCAATGATAGATAAGTGTAGGTTGTTCATCGTTTTTAAGTCGGCACTTATTCAACTAAAAAGACGGTCTGCATTAATATTCCAAATAGTATCAATGTCTGCTGCGATTGAGATCCCTAAATAGGTTGCTACCTCAGACCTCCTGAGGTCCTGCCAAAGAATTGACCTAGAGCAAACAATCTTGGTTTTGTCCGCATTTAGCCCATACCAGGATTCCTCCCCAATCTCTCGGGCCAGATCTTCGATTCTAGTAATTGTCGCCTGGGGGTCAGGGGTGACTACCACGATGTTATCTGCGTAGGATAACACTTTAGTGCTATAACCCCTGACCACCACCGGCAGAATCGCAAGATCATTTAAAATAGCTTTAATTAAGGGGTCTATGTATAATGCGAAGAGGATAGGGGAGCATGGGCAGCCCTGCCTTGTCCCCGTTGCGATCTTAACCTGTCCGGATTGCTGCCCCATCAATTGTATTTTTGCATATGACTGAACATACATTACTCTTAGGGCTGTGAGTATAAGGGGTCCAAAGCCATTTGATCTTAAGTTCTGCCAGAGATACCCCCATTCAACTTGATCAAACACTTTTTGAGCGTCTAGTAGTATTAATGACATTTGTTGCCCAGAGGTCTCAGCAATGTTAAATAATGAAATGACCCTTCTTATATGGTCATTTGTGCTTCAACCGGGGATAAAGCTGTGTTGCCACGGGCTTACCAGAGAGTCAATAACCTTTGAAAATCTCCCCGCTAAGATTTTGGAATAAAGCTTCTCATCTGTGTTTATCAGCGTCATATGTCTGTAGGAGGCCAGATCATCAGCTGCCTTCCCCTTTTTCAAAAAAATGACTATGCTAGTCTCCTGCCATGATTGGGGAGGGATACCTTTCTGCTGGACTGCTAAGAACAAATCCCACAACAGAGGGGCGAGGTCCTTATGCAATAACTTGTAGATCTCCATGGGTAGCCCATCTGGGCCTGCGGCCTTCCCGGAAGCCATAGACAGCAATACCTCATTCACCTCTTCCAGTAAAATTTCTCTCTCTAGCTCTTGAATCAGAGGCGGGGGCCTGGTACCAGCATCTGCTGCGGCTTGAAGCCCGGACTTATAAAGATCTTGATAAAAGTCTTGAAAGATACCCACTATCTCTTGAGGGTCACAGGACACTGTGCCATCCTTTCTTTTTAACTTCGTGATACTACTTGCCGCTATTCTTTGTCTGATCCGAAGAGCCAAATGTTTCCCTGTCTTTTCCCCATATTCACAGTGATCCTGTTGACCAGTTTGAAACCTTTTGGCTATAGATTGATTGTACACCCCATTTATCTTAGCTTTAGTACTAATTACTTTGAGTTCGATCTCTGATTGCAGCTGAGTCTTGTTTTTGGGCAATAGTAGCCATATGTTCTATCTCATATCTACTTAAATCCTGCATCAACGAGCCAATAACCTCTTGTTGATTTTTCCTTTGAAACCCTGCAAAGCTAATTACCTCCCCTCTAAGCCCAGACTTACATGCGTACCATACCATTTCCCAAGACGTACTGTACCAATTGATGTAAAAAAACTGTATGGTCCAGCACTTAATATGGTCAATAAATCCCTTGGTAGCCAATAGTTTCCTATGAAAGGTCCACTTTACAGGGGTTTTTGTATACCCTGGGACCTCAATATCTAGAACCAGGGGGTTGTGGTCCGAAAGAACCCTAGGTAGCTTTTTTATCTGGGCTTTGTTTACTAATGAGATAGGGATAAAAAATATTCCAGCCTAACATATTTTCTATGTGGGCACGAGTAATATGTGTATCCTGGATCTCCAGATTTATTTATAGGCCAAATATCTACCAATCCATGGCTATCGGCTAACGCCTGTACTGCATGAAAAACTCGTGGCTTCCCACCTTGATACCCATCCCTCCCTAGCCCACTTGAATCCATATGAATGTTAAAATCCCCACATATTATCAGTGGAGCAGGCCAAGAGGCAAGCTCTACTTCAAGTTCTTTAAAAAAATCAGCATCGTCTAAATTCAACCCATATATGGTGCAAAGTGTTCCAACGGTGGGAATTACAGCAATAGCCCACCGGCTCCATTTATCAGAAAGTGTACAATTACTTGGTGGATGCCGGTTAGAACCATGTATTGCCACCCCCCTAGTGTTAGAGGTCTGTAAAGAACAGATTACTTGTGTAAAGACCTCTCTTTTGCCAAGGAAGGTGGGTCTCCTGCTGACATATAAAATCCAAGCCCAGAGCTCGCAGTGTTTCACCAGTTCTGTCTCTCTTCACTCGATTATTCATCCCCCAATGTTGATCGTACAAAAAGTTAGCTTACCCATCCCAATATTTCCCTTGGTACCAGCTTCGCCCATTCTGCTTCATGAGCCAAGCCATCCAACTACCTTGACCCCCAAATCTATTTTTTAGTTTTTTCTCCCCTCTTCCCCTCCTCCCACCACCCCCACCGCCCCTCCCGCTCCCCACCTCCCTCCCTACCCACCCAATTTCGTGGAGCAACAGACCTGTCTTGGTCTGTGGGTGATGGTTAATGGTGAACCCCCATTAGAGTGACATATATACAACAAAAAGATAAGAAAAGAGACGACGATACCCCCGATTTTCCCTCCATTTCATTCCCCCGTTCTAGTCCTGCACCTTTCCAACAGTCTTCAGCACCAGATCACCATTGTTTTGAACCCAAACTAGAGAAAAAAAGAAGGACAGTGGTTTTAAAACAGTCTTATGACCGATAAGAAAGCTCTAGAGTTCTGGTCAGACTTGCTGTATTTTATACACACATATGCCCTGTCTACCAGTCGATTCAGACTTTATTTGCCTCCACCGTCTAAGAACTCCTTAGCCTTGATTTCAGATGTAAAGAGTCTGACCTGGTCCTTCCAAATGACTTTTAACCGGGCTGGGTTTAGTAGGAAGGCTTGTGCTCCCTTCTCCTGGAACTGAGAGATCATTTGGCGCAAGCGCCACCTTCGTTCCACCGTGATGTGGCAAAAGTCGAGGCTGGTGAAGAAAGAGAACCCATCGACCCACCGTTGTGCATCAGTTCTGGCCTTATCGAACACCTGTTGCCTCAATAAGAAATTCCCGAAGTAAACTAAGATTTCCCGGGGTTTAGCATCGGAACAAATTGGTTGGCGTATATTAGATGGAACTCGGTGTGCCCTCTGCATTTCCTGGGACCACCTCCAGCCTTCTAGATCTGGAAAGGCTTTTTGCAGCATCTGCACCATGAATTCTCTCATCTGACCCCTCCTTCTCTTCCGGAACCCCCAGGAATCGTAGATTGTTCCTTCTTTGACGATTCTCGCTCTCCTCGAGCTTCCATTGAATATCTACGAGTTGTGCCTCATGTGCCTCCACTTGCCCCTTTGAGCCTGCGAGATCCGCCTCAAGAGTTGCCGTTCTTGTTTCCACTTCGGACATCCTGTCACAAATGCTATTGCAGGTTCTCCCAATTTTCCTCACAGCCCCCTGTAGTTTCCGGGCAACGTTTTGTGCACGTTGACTCTCCATTCGGGCTTCCTCACGATGTGTCACAACGCACTGAAGGATGGATTCCAGTGTAGGAGGGTATTGGTTTGCTGCCACTTCTTTAGTAAACATGTTTTTCTGCTCCTTTTTCAATCCCTAACAATTGGTCCCAAAATGAGTAGTCCCACATTAGCTCCTGTGGCTTGAGATTATCTTTTCTATTGGCTCTGGTGTTTGGCTTTCCGGTGCCCTGAGTAGCTTGCCTACCACTGGTGCCTTTGTTTGAGCCTCTATCCTCGCTAGATTCGATGTTAGATCCTGACTCTGACTCCAGCCCGGAACAGGTGGCGCCGATAAAGAGTAAAAATCATTTGGCTCGGAGTCAACATCCTTCTCCCTTGGCATCCTATGTGTTTTTTTGGATCCAATGTACTCCCTATCTGCTCCCTCTCCAGTTACGATAGTCCACCCCCCTCTGGAATTCCCTTGGCTCCCCCCACAATTGTAAGCCCTCTCTACACATCGGACTCTTCCCCAGCCTGTTGGGGAGACCTGCCCCCCTCGCTGACAAAGTTGGGGGTGTCTGTGTTGTTTGTGACATCTGGATTAGGGGTGTTTATAAGGGTTGGGAAAGTTAAGGAGGTCAAAGTACTGCCATCGCTAGTGGGGAGCCCTATGTTTTCGGTTATAGCTGGTTCATCTGTCAGGACCTCCTTAGCGCTCATCTGATCTTCTTCTGAGCCCCCTGGCTTTCTCGAAAATTCAGTATCCCTTCGTTCAAGAGAGGATACCAACACAGTCTCAGATTGCCCACCCTGTATAGGAACAGCATCGCGCACCACTACCCCTGTCCCTGACGGTGGCTTACCGCGAACTTTCCTTCTTTGACCGCCAGTCCCTACTTGTTCCTCCATCCACGCTGTCTGCGGAGCAGATCAATGATGGTCCACTGTGGCTGGGGCTGCGAGCCCGAGCCCCTACCCTTCCCGTCCAGTGGATTCTCTATCCGGAGCCTTCGCTTTCTCAAAAGGGTCATTTCAGGCTCAACCACGTCCCCTCTAGGAGAACCGAGGGAGGCAACCTGCGAGGGTCCCCCCCTTCCTTTCACACTGCCCTTCGGTGGCATCAGGACAGCTTCTCGTATACCGCCAGACACCAAGTCCCGCTGCAAAATTCCAGTGAGACTGCTCTCGAACGCCACACAGTCGGCGATCAGCACCTCTGCAGCCGCCATCAGCGCCACCACCCACTCTCTGATGCCAGGTAAGAGGGGCCGGCTCTCCTTCACGTGGAACAATTGCATTTCTGGGTGCTGAATACTGGGGGTTATATCGTCTTAGCCATACTTATGTCACCCCCTTTGGGAGCCACCTACGACCGTCTTCACACGGCCCCCATCTTGCTTGCCTCCAATAAATTAGAGTATGTCACCTACTCTCTAGCCTCCGCACCGAATGTTTCGGTCTGGAGGCTAGAGATTAGGTGAATCGGCCACTAGTATCCTGTAATCAAATTGATGGGATACATTTCCTCCGAGTCCATGGGGCAAAGTTAGGCCCTGCAAAATATACCACGTGATTATTTTCTTACGTAGGTACTGGATGCATGCTTTATTCCCTTGTAGTATTGAATTGATTTATTTTCTATTTTTTCATTATTAGCTCATTTGGGCATTATTAAGAGTGGCGAACACAGGGCTGGTCCCTGTGTAGTCCTGAGGAAGAGCTTGGGGGACTCTAGAAACATATTGACAGATAGGAACTAATAGGTACACCTAAACTCATTGTTCTTTAGGCACCCTATTTATTCTACCCCGTTTTTAATTCTACCACCTAGTAGCAAGAATAAATCATTTATAGCTTACTAGGCAGGTATTTTAAATCACTTACACATATCCCACTCCATCACATCACAGTTCTCGCACCACACATAGTCTAATTTAAGTGCTCCTACGTAGTTCGCAAGTCGTAGCACGCCCCAGCCCGTAGAGGACTGGGATGGCCCCCATGATGAAGCATGTCACCGTGGGGCAACTCTGGTGAGTGAGGGGACACTAAGAAAAAGAACAATTTTTCCTTTTCTTCTACTATACACATTTTTCCAACCCCAATGAGTGTTGTGAATATGATTATAATAACATAGCTAGGCTCTTGATCTCTGGTTCAGAGGTTTTCATGACTTGTACAAACTGTGGAGGGTGACCCTAAACATTTTCCCTCTATCTCCCTTTGTTTTCTGTTAACTTCGGCTACAGCTTGCGGCAGGTCCCGGTCTCAGCTTCGACCTTCACACTTAGAAACTTTTCTGGAGCTGTTCTTCCCGAGGTCCCTCGACGCTCCAAGCCAGTCCGGATTCGGTGAGGGTTCGCCAGCTTGCCTTTCGATGAGCTCCCAGTCTTCTTCCCTGAAGCGCACGTAAAAAAAATTCTCTAGAGATTCAGCGAGGCAATCCAGGTTGGCACGCGATGGAAGGCAGGCAGCTTGGCATTCGGGGTTGCCCCCTTTCTCCTTTTCTATGAGTGGACTTAGAAACTATTCTGGAGCTTTTTCTCACGGGGTCTCTCTATGCTCTTCATGTAGCCAGATCCGGTGAGGGTTCCCCGTCTGCAGATTTTTTCTAGTCCCGGTCAATCTCTGGAAGTAAGAGCGATGGAGCTTTTAGTGGGATGAACCTGGTTGGCTTGGCCGGTTCGTGGTTGAAGGCAGGTGGCCTGGCTGGCCATGTTGAGCTGGTCCCACTCTGGAGCTTTTTTAAAAAGTTGCTCCAAAGTTCTCCAAACTTCTTGAACTTCTTCCTGAAGTTCCCCAAGGGGTCCCAAAGTGTCTCAAACTCACACCAAGGGTCTGGGAGCTCCAAGATGGTCCTTGAAAGTTGAGGACTTCAGTTCCCACTATCCACTGGTACAAAACCCCTATAAATCCACTGGTGGTTCTCCAAAGTGCGGACTTAGGTGGTGATGTTCCAGATTAGCTCTTTTAACCTGTAGCTTTCAGGGAGTCCACCCTTTAGTTATTTTTCAGCAAAATAATCCACAGGGAAATAGTTTCAGATAGTGCAGTTTTCAGAGGTCAGGCCTTAGAAATCTTTGCACAGCAAAACTTTTCAGCTTGGCAATGTCTTGCTTCAGTAAGTTTCAAGCAGCAGATCTGGAGGGCTCTGCCCCTCTCAGATACTTATTCCACGTTCTTTGGGTTTAGCAGGAAGTCACTTCTGACCACATCCTCTAGAGTGTGGCATTATTTTGTCCCAGAGTGCATCAAATCTTCCAAATCCATAATGGCTGATTTTCCAGCAAGGAGGTAAGAGCTGGCTAAACACACCCCTAGGATGGCTAATTTACTTAGACTTTCCCCCCTGTATCAGCTCATTCCTTCCTTAACTGTACCATCTGCCTAAGGTGGGAAGTTCAGAGTTGCAAATGACACTGTTCTCTGCTTTCCTCTTTGAAGAACACAGTTTATAACTCCTAACCCTGGCCTGGCATTCCTATGGAACAGCACCCTGCCCTGCCAGCAGAGCTGGTTAACCCCAGGGGATCTTTATCACCTCCACAAGGCAGCCTGGCCAATCCACTTAACTCTGACCAATCAGGGCAGACCACTGGAAGGCTGAATTTGAACTTACAAACAAGAACGTCTTATAGCTTCTTGTATGTACACTTAAGGAGAAATTCAACAATATGATATTGTTGGATTTATTAATGCCATTCTAGGAAGTCTTTGAATGTCATGTCTAGCCCTCTCCTATCAAGAATTATTAATCAATAACGTCCTGCCATGTTAACCTATGTAATAGGGGATTTGCAATTGGAAACATGACTTGGGCTATTTTTCCAGCACCAGGACTTACAAAAATATATGTTATAAGTACTTGTCTTCTATCTACAGGAACCCCACCACATGTGCAACTAGTGGAGACTTTAGGGGTTCTGAATCTGTAGAAATATTGCAGATCCTCCCTCCACAGTGCTCCTAGCATCAAAGTCGAATTAGAGCAGCACTTTACCACGATGTGGGGAGTGAAATGTGAAATTTAATTTAACCCAGGGCATATAAATCTCATTTTATAAGGGTGTACCTTATACAAATCTGACCCGCCACCCCTGTGACACCTGGGGAGACCCTAGGGGTTCCTAATATGCCAAAGCATTGTAGGGTATCCATTTTAAGTGCCCCAAACCCCAAAGTCGAGTTTGGCCACAATTTACTTTTTAAAAGTAGTACTGGCACCCAGGGCTGCTTTAAAACTGACCTCAGGCTTCAGCAGTTCACACATGCAAGTGCAAAAAGCTGCTGGCCTCTAAACTGCCATGCCCTAGGGTGCTAGGGACTTCTAGGTAGTTTCAATCCCCCTGCCCTATTATGTACTAGGGGCCTATAGGGGAGGTAATGCCAAACACGGGGGTACCCCACCTTACCATTGTGTACCCTACTGTATGTAGGTGTTTTAACTGTATTCTAATGTGTCTCTTTCAGCATAGAACTGGCCCTGGGTCTGGTCAGGCAGAGCCCATGGTCAGTCAGAGTCAGTTACCACCAGTGCCATTCACCAAAATGTTGGGAGGTGCCCAGGGCACAGGATGACTTTGCAACACCTTCCAACAGAAAAGACTAGTTTGGCAACAAAAATGGCTGTCCCGCTCTAACAGACAGGTACCATCAGAAATGTGCAAAGTATGCAAATGAGCAGCAAGATATTTTTAAGAAGATAAGATCTTTTAAACATTAAAGTAACAGCACTAAAATGTTAAGACCGGATATGTTATTCACCCAGTCTTAAATGATAAAGATCATGTCTAGCTTATGTGTTTCCCAAAAAATCTGCAAAATCGAATATATGTTTAATTAGCGACCTTGCATTAAGCAAGTTGCCTTTGAAAACGTTTTGTGGAGTAGCTCGGGACTAAGTCAGGCCTCACACTGTGTCGACCTTGAATTGCGTTGTTGGTGATAGTCAAGTTATGTACCAGGTCCAGACTAGGATGTGGATCGGGAATGGTGCAGAGCAAATTCATAGGGTCGGGCTGGGCACCAAAACTGGCCCTGGCACCCTGGCAAACTGCTTGGCTGCACCCCCAGGGTGGAGAGGGGGAGCAGCTGAGCTGTTTGAAAGGGTCGGTTTCAGACGATTTTGTTACAGGGGGGCTGATATTGTCTACCCCGGTAACAAAAACGGCCCTCAGGGGCCCAAAATCGCCCCCCAACCTGGAGGCCCACCGGGGAAACGCCTGGTACCCGCTACTGCCAGTCTGGCCCTGTTCATACCTTCCGTATTGAGAGCCAAAAGTGCTTTGCTGAAATACCAAGAGGCAAAAAGGGGCCAAGGGTGTACCTTATACAAATCTGACCCGCCACCCCTGGGACACCTTGGGGAGACCCTAGGGGTTCCTAATATGCCAAAGCATTGTAGGGTATCCATTTTAAGTGCCCCAAACCCCAAAGTCGAGTTTGGCCACAATTTACTTTTTAAAAGTAGTACTGGCACCCAGGGCTGCTTTAAAACTGACCTCAGGCTTCAGCAGTGCACACATGCAAGTGCAAACAAGCTGCTGGCCTCTAAACTGCCATTCCCTAGGGTACTAGGGACTTCAAGGTAGTTTCAATCCCCCTGCCCTATTATGTACTAGGGGCCTATAGGGGAGGTAATGCCAAACACGGGGGTACCCCACCTTACCATTGTGTACCCTACTGTATGTAGGTGTTTTAACTGTATTCTAATGTGTCTCTTTCAGCATAGCACTGGCCCTGGGCCTGGTCAGGCAGAGCCCATGGTCAGTCAGAGTCAGTTACCACCAGTGCCATTCACCAAAATGTTGGGGGGTGCCCAGGGCACAGGATGACTTTGCAACACCTTCCAACAGAAAAGACTAGTTTGGCAACAAAGATGGCTGTCCCGCTCTAACAGGCAGGTACCATCAGAAACGTGCAAAGTATGCAAATGAGCAGCAAGATATTTTTAAGAAGGTAAGATCTTTTAAACATTAAAGTAACAGCACTAAAATGTTAAGACCGGATATGTTATTCACCCAGTCTTAAATGATAAAGATCATGTCTAGCTTATGTGTTTCCCAAAAAATCTGCAAAATCGAATATATGTTTAATTAGCGACCTTGCATTAAGCAAGTTACATTTGAAAACGTTTTGTGGAGTAGCTCGGGACTAAGTCAGGTCTCACACTGTGTCGACCTTGAATTGCGGTGTTGGTGATAGTCAAGTTATGTACCAGGTCCAGACTAGGATGTGGATCGGGAATGGTGCAGAGCAAATTCATAGGGTCGGGCTGGGCACCAAAACTGGCCCTGGCACCCTGGCAAACTGCTTGACTGCACCCCCAGGGTGGAGAGGGGGAGCAGCTGAGCTGTTTGAAAGGGTCGGTTTCAGACGATTTTGTTACAGGGGGGCCGATATTGTCTACCCCGGTAACAAAAACGGCCCTCAGGGGCCCAAAATCGCCCCCCAACCTGGAGGCCCACCGGGGAAACGCCTGGTACCCGCTACTGCCAGTCTGGCCCTGTTCATACCTTCCGTATTGAGAGCCAAAAGTGCTTTGCTGAAATACCAAGAGGCAAAAAGGGGCCAAGGGTACCGAGGTCAGGAGGATCCAGGTGCGGACAGGCATAGATGGGATTACCTTAGGTGCACTTTCAGCACACCGGTCCCATGACCGCTAAGCACTTCCAATGCACGGTCATGTCAGTCTATTCATTTATAGCCCCCTCCCAACACAAAAGACTGGTGCGGCAACAGAGATGGTGGTCCCACTCTAACAGGCGGGTACCGTCTGAAATTTGCAAAGTATGCAAATGAGCAGCAAGGCATTTTTAAGAAGTTAAGATCTTTAAAACATTAAAAAAACAGCATTAAAATGTCCACGTCACGTTCCCTCTTCAAGCAAAAGCATTGGTATGGCCCAATTCCTTACTAGTAATTTTCACTACTTCCAGTCCTCATCATAGTCCTTGCTATATGAGGCATCTGTCTAAAGAAACAAAATAACAACTTTAAAGTACAGTACACTTCCTGTGAGAAAGACAGTTAGCAACTGTTGGGTTGAGATGTGGCCTTCATACGCTTCTCAAACAGAAACCAGCTAAACACACATGTTCAGTTACTCACAGAGCATGCAATGCACTACGAAGTCATGTGTTCTTTAATTATATTGTACTTGATGACACAGGGACTGACTCACTGATGCCAGCAACTTGAGGAAGTTTTAACTCTGATCCACTTTGTCCGTCTTCACAGCAGCCTACCATGTGGCCCCTAAAAAGGCACATAAGGCCAATTGACTTCCTGTTTATTACTAGGCATATATATATTAATTTTTCATTTTTGGATACTGGAGAGACACTATACAAATCTCTGGGATGGGTGGAATTCGGGAATGGGACAAGGAAGACTATGATTTGAAATAATGAACATCACTGGTAAAAAACCTGGTCATTACTTCCACCTTTGTCTACCTCATACTAGTCCTTACTCTAGAATATGTGCAAGCCTCAGGTTGACTTGGTAAATCAAGTCGTTGACGCATTGGTGCATTCCCAGGGAGGAGCGGCATTTGGTGCCTGTCATTGCCGCACGGGAGAAGCAGAGAGGAGCAAGGTGTGAGGGTTCAGCTGAGTGAAGGCAGCAGGTATGAGCGGCATTCATGAGCCCATTCACCTGGTGCTCGGAGTGACGGAGTATAGTGGGTGGTGGGCACCTGAGACGGGCAGCAGCAGATGGCATGAGAGCTCAAGAATTGATCTATGGGTAGGTGAGCGCTGGGGAGCATTATTCACAGTTTCAACCTTTTGTTTTCCCTTGGCCACTTTTCCATCTGCCTCTCCACCTGTGCAGCTACTTGATCAGCAAACCACCCACTCTGCAGCTTGACTGCACGTTCGTATTTCCATTCACCGCGCTTGTCTCCTCGTTGCTTTTCTCTCTTCTTGCTCCTACTGAATTACAGACGTTCACTAGAAACAGAGGGGCAGATTTACAAGGCCCCTGTGCCACCAGTACATCACTTTTTGTGACATACTGGTGGCGTACCTTACTGCTCCATATTTACAGGGAAAGGGAAAAGCCACCCTGCGTGGCTTATCCTGTCCTTTTAAATATGGCCCCTTTACACACAGTACTTTGCGTGAAAGGGGCGTTCCATGTGTTTTGCTGTGGGTGTTCCCACGCAACACCCTTGGAACGAGACACATTTCCAGATTTACGAAGAATCATAAATCTGGAAATACGTGTGAATGCAAGGGATCCACAACAAGGAGAATTTTTTTAATTTCTTCTCGTTTTTTGCTCTTTAATGCGTGCTGCATTCTACAGCACGCATTGAAAGAGGAAAATGCCTGTAGTGATTGTTGTGTTGCAAGAAGGTGCCCCTTTCTGCATGAAAACCATCTCCCCATGGCACAGGCATCCTTGCACCAATGTGTAAGGGTGCCTACGCCGGCACATGGCAGCTGTTAGTGCACCAGCGCAGGGGGAAGCACAGAGATGTGACATATTGTTCTAAATATGTTGCATCCCTGTGCTTTGAAAGTGTCTCAGTGGGGCGCTGCCAAACAGCTTGCAGCACGCATTGAGTCACTTTCATTGTAAATCTGCCCCAGAATCTGTTCTACTAAGGCTTAACTAGACATTTAAGTGACACCTCCCTCTCTCGAGTACTCGCTTCTGGGAACTTGCATTCCTCATCCCTGCGTACTGCTTGCTTCTGTGGTTGTTCCCACCAGTCGATGGTCAGCTCAGCGAAGACAGCCCACTCTGCCATGACTGCTGAGTCCTCAAGTGCGGCTACCTTGAGGTTGCCGATTATGTTGCTGAATATGTGGCGCCTCATCAACCTTAACAGTTTGGAGACATGTCCTAGTGGCGGCAATGACTAGTCCTCCCCGGTTGGTCGGTTTATCCCTTCACTGTGTTTGTTCACCTCGAGAAGCCGGTGTGAGTCCGAAGGGGGACAGGTCGGGGGTTGGCCTATCTCGAGAATTATGCTGAATGTGCTCAGCACAGAAGGGATTGTATTTGATGGTGGTGACAGCAGCAACAGATCAGGACTATAAGTGGTGCCATTGCAAGTGTAGTAGAGGAGGTTACATACTATTTTGCATAGCACCTATCCCCCATTTTATCAAAACAACCCAAAATTTAGTTATATGTTAGCTATTTTCTCACCTCCCCCAGGGAAATCTACAAAGTCTGGGCGCCTTTAGAATAACTTTGATGTTGGGAAAAAAGGACACAAATTTGGCATGGTCACTTTATGTGTAAATACGTAAAGATTTAGCGCAAAGTCATCCAAGTAGAAAAAAGGGCTTAGCACTGGGATAGAAAAGCCTTATCAGCTAAGAGGTTAAACCATTGAACATTAAACATAGGAAACATACATTTGGATAATTACACAATGTAGACTAACACATACACATGGATGGTCCTTAGGCCCCTTTCCTCTTCCAACATCATCAGCGCTCGGTTGGAAATGAGAGTAATTATACTTGACTTTGAAGGCGTGGAATCTGTGGTTTATATCTCTCTTAGTGTCCAGTAAGGGCTGGGGTGCCTCTTAAACCAGAAGCAGTTACATCACTCCAATTTTAAGAGTAGGCACTTATCTTTGATTTGACCCCTAACAGTGCCCCATACACTACATGTCCCGGCAGGTCTTGAAATTTTGCCCAGGAAGAGGGGTTTAGGGGGCAGCCAGGCACCGCGAGGTCTGCCCCCGGGCAGATTGGGAGGGGGAGGAGCTGGCTGAGTAGCGGCCATTTTGTGGGACTTTGGCCTACATTGGTATTAGCCCGATTATAGCCCAATATTAATTTTGTAGCCCAAGGGGTATATGTGGACTTTTCACGCTTTCCCAGCCACCATTGGCATCCCTGGTGGCTGGGAGCGCTGTAGGTTTAGCTTTTTCTGGCTTTGTGGCTGGTTGCTTTGGTGCAGTTAGCGTAGTTTGCAGGTTTTGTGCGGAAAGGTTTATCATGTCCTGCGAGGATTATCGGGTGTTGGAGGCAGTGCATCTCATGAGTGAGGTCGGCTGGCTGGACTTATTTATGCCAGGGGCCTCAGGTGGCGAGCACTCGGCGAGGCGCGTGTTAGCAGGGATGGTGGCCACCATCGCGGCTTGTTCGCCCCCACTGAAGGTGGGAAAGAAGAAGATGAGGGCTCGGAACCGTGTGGGTTGCAGGGGCGCGGTCCCGTCGGATGTGTCAGCGTCTCGTGGGAGTGGGGGGCATATGCGGCATTACCGGCAAAGGGTAGAGGGGCCCGGTGGGGGGGCGCGTCTCGCGTAACTCCCTGCTACAGTCCCAGGATTCCAGGTGCCGCTCCTATGTCAGGAGAGCAGCCCCTCGTAATGAGGGAATTTCGGGGCCTCCTGAAATTGTGGCACCGGCTCGCGGAGGCGGGAGTGGTTCTGGGCGAAGGCGCCGGGGGAGAACTTGAGCAGCAGGGAGTGGTGGTGGGGGCACACAGGGCTCTTATACAGGCCGCAGAGCAGCATGGAGCCGCTCCTGGAGGGAGAAGGGCCCTGAAAGGCCCATGATCTTTGGCGGTTGGGGACTTGCAGGCTGCGCCCTTAATAGTATCTGGGGGCACTAAGGTGGAGGTGGTGGGTGGGGTAGAGGTGCTCGCCGACAGGGGCGGTGGGTGACATTTGAAAGTGGTGGGGCGCAAAGTAATTAGCATCCAGCACCGTAGCGAGCGAGCGCAGCGAGCGAGCCCGAACCCCAAAAGGGGGGTTAGGGGGGATAACCCCCCCCTAGAAAATTTTGAAAAAAAAGAAGACAAATCGTGCATTTTCAAGCAAATTTGAGAAAGCAGGAAGGTTAATAAAGCAATTGTGAAAGTGAAGTTATTACATTAATAGATGGCATAACATAGGTAGCTGCTTATTCAGTATAACCACAGAGCTTCATACATTCCGTCCTATTACGCTCAGGTGCTGAATTCAGACTATAAGACTTTCATGAAAATCTCAGCTCTAAGAGAAGAAGAAGTTGCTCAGCAGTTGGGAAACAGCCTTCACAAGCATTGGGAAAATGAGAGGCAATTACTTGAAAGCAAACTGAAAGCAATGCATCAAGTAGTAACTTAAAGCAATGCATCCAGCAAAACTGTGCATGCAGTCAACCATACAAAAGTAAACTAAAGCAAGTGTGAACCTGTGAACCTTCACTTTGAAAGCAGGGTGCTA
This sequence comes from Lissotriton helveticus, assembly GCF_964261635.1. Lineage (NCBI taxonomy): Eukaryota > Metazoa > Chordata > Amphibia > Caudata > Salamandridae > Lissotriton > Lissotriton helveticus. Next base: position 1,511,551,224 of record NC_136061.1, on the reverse strand, counting down.
GTCAACAGGCCAGCACATACATTTAAACTGAAGAAGAGTACACCTCAGCATGCAGGCACCAACATAAAAGCACCAAGCAAGTCAAACAGTTTAATGAACGAAAAATGAAAGCAATACATCCAGCAAACTAGACAGTGACTCAAAAAAATAAACTGAAGCAAGTGCACACTGAAAGGAATGCGCAGTCATTAGTCAGACATTCACATAAAAGCAACTTACCAAGACACCTAATCAATTACATGGGAAAAAACTTGAGCCAATGCATCCAGAAAACCAGACCAGCACACCAAAGCATCCCACCACTGATAGGATGGCAGCTGTGCTCTTAGGGTCACCCCTCAGTTTTTTGGCAGGGTTGAGCAACCCCCACTTTTATGCCCTGTGTGTCTGAAGGGGAGACAGGTTAAAGGGGTCATAATGGGACATCTGGCACAGCCACTTTGTAATTGAGGTCACCCACCCAGCTCAAGACTGAGTTACAGGCTGATCCTAAATCTTTAAACAACCACAAGGGTCTCCAGCTAGTTGGTTCTTGAGCCAAAAGAGTCCTCAGCTCACTGGGAGTCTTTACATCGTGCCTGAGATGACATGACAATGTCCCTTAATCCGGAGCAACTGTGGGGACTGGTCTGGGTCTGGATCTGGATCTGACTTGGTACGCGCAGGATACAAAAAGTAACGGGTAGGTGGTAACCCACTTCAAGTGAAGGAGCTGTAAGGAACCTAAGCGCACTGGTGTTGATACCACTAACAGGGCAGCTCTGGCTTTCTCAGGGTGGGTGTCAGCTGTGTGATGAAACCAGCATGTGAAGCAGTTACCTCAAACAAACTAAAACCAATGCACTCATCAAGACAAGGATTTACATGAAATCAAATAGAAAACCACCATCAAGCCAGGTAGTCACCTAAAGGCAAATTGAAGTGACTGCACACTATGGGAAGTGCACTTCACCAGCCAGCCTATTACACTAAAGGATAATAAAAGCAATGCTCCCAGTAAACAAGACAACATAAATTGAAAATGTTTCCCCGCAGGACCAACAGTCACAAAAAGTAAAGAAACAGAACGAAGTCAGAGGCACTCCAGGAATCCAGGTAGTCACACAAAATCATAACTGATTGAGCAAACTGTGTACTGAAAACTATTGCAAATAAGACAATTATATCAGAACAAACTAGTCACAGGAAAACAAATGCATGCACCCATCAAGCCGTGCATCACAAGTCAGCAAACTGAATCCAATTAAACCAGCAATACTTGGTGTCACCCAAAAGCAAAGTATAAAGTGCACTTCAGCACCCGAGATGCAATATGTACACACAAGGTAGTGGCACTCTTACCTGCAATAGGCGTACTTTTTGCCCTTCTTGCCCTGGACGGTTTTCGGGGAGTCGTTGGAAGCGGGGGAATGCTGCAGGAAGTAGTTCATGCGGGCTTTCCAATCTTTCAAACTAAAAAGGAAGAATAAAAAGGCACGTTAAAAACATGTCCCTCTTGGCAAAAGCGAAACAAGTGTGACAACGAACTACAGTAAGCATGCACAAAGAATGACAGGGGTCACAGTGGGGGATGGGCATGCACAAGATCACATGGAGCGGCCGCAGCACTGGAAGCAGCGTGCATCTAATTTTCACACACCCACTCACTCGCGCTCTCAGACACCCCGGACTTTTCTAGTCGATTCCAGAGCCAAGTATGCAGCACAAGCTCGAAAGAACCACCACAATCCCGGAAGTGACCTTTACACCAAGGTGCGGTGAAGGCGTCTCAAAGTAAAGCTGATAATCGCTTTCCTGCATTCTACATATCATCGCGTATTTACAGACGTTTATGTTAACCCATTGTTCGGCTCATTTATCGGGCACTGATGGGATTTTGGGAAGGAAGGCAATGTACCCAGATGTGGGTATCGGTCGCAAAAGATATACTCGCCCCCCCTTAGTAAAAAAAGGAAATCTTCCTAAGTACAGAAGAACAAACCTCTTAGTCAGCCCTTTGGGGCGCTTCAAATCGATCTGCACTTGCATATTTCTGCAGCAGATGTATTAACCCGCTGAGCTAAATAAAAGGGGATTTCACACCAATTTAAGTGCACTGGCGAGAAAAAAACACCTTTCTGTTACAATGTTCTTTAGGACGACTTTGGAAATCATACAAATTCTGCTTTTCGCAGTCAACGACTAATCGATTCCATTATCATTTTAATTACATAAAAATAACTAGTTATACAGCCGCCATCGAATGCCGGGGTAGCCTAGCCAACAAGGTTGCTACATTGAGGACGGTAGTCGGAACAACTGGATACTCGCAGTGAAGCACGCCAACGAATGGCCAGGGGTAGTAGGCGCTATATAAATGCAATTCCCAGTTTCCCTCATAATACAATAGGTACTATCCTGGGATTCGGCAGAACTCCCTTCCCATCCAAAACTGTTTAATATACATTTGCAACAGAGGTCAACTGACAGCAAACATGACGTACATATAAACACTGCGCAGACAGGGCTTACAGACAACTCTCGCCAGCAGTTCTGCAAACAAGAACACACCAAGCCCAGACTACTGCATGTGATCACTTTCAGATGCTGGTAACATTCCTACTCCCATGGGTCCCGCTGCCCCTGTTCCTTTAACCCTACTGCAAGACCCACCTCCTGCCTCACAACACATGGATGTGATCAACCTCATCGCTGGTACACACATCTGCAAATTTATTTTTGCACTGCCATGTTGAAAGGCCCTGAAACGCTCTACCATAAAAATGTTGGGTATGGGATGCGGTAGCTACAACAGCATGATGTGTGCTGAGAAGGTTCAATGGAAGAGACGCAGTAACATGTACTTGGCATATAACTCGGCACGTAACTCAAAGCACATCAACATATACATTTACAGTTCTGTGCACATTGACATAGATATGCCCCAAATCACATAATGTCAAAATGGAATCTGGACCCATGTCTTGCTCAAACCAGCAGCTTTGTAGTCGCATCAAGTTGGGGCAATGGCATGACCTGGAAGTCGGTGCCCTCGCACCCGGTATTAGCGTTGCCAATATTCTGCAACTCTTTGATAACTCTAAGCCACCAGCTAGCAGCACATTTGTTTAGGTCAGCTGTTTTGATTTGGCCGCTTTAATAGGGTTTGAGTAAACGTTGACCTGTAGCAGCGGACACGAGGACTCGCGCAAACGGCTATTGAGGGGAGCATGTGGTTTTCACCTTTAAGGAGGTGAAGCACAAGCATGCCTACAGAATGGTGGCTTAATCACCTGCTGTAAGAGGAAAGTGCTTTGAGGCATTCGGATCAAAGCCATTTTTGTAAACGTATCATCTGTGTACGTTCAAAATGCCAGCTTTTATCTATGAGCAGACATAATCACTTATTCTTTAAAGTCAAATTAATATTTTTTCACTCCCCTGAGATGTTGGTCATATTATAAACATGGACATACCACAGTGTAGAAGAAACCTATTTTTTCAGTGTAATAACCATAATTTCCTTTTAATAAAGCGCTTCATACCGCCCTTGTGCTGTTTCTAAGCCGCTGTAAATACCAGCTGTTGCCATTACCCAGTTTAGTAATACTGTATTACTCACGTAATTTTTGTGCAACTAAAAGCAAACTGTATGTTGTCAAACAACCTTATGTACTAAAATTTGCTCACATGCCCTATGGTAATTGTTGGGATTGGTAGAAAGAAATGATTTTTAAACAACGCTGTTAAAATCTGGCAGAAGTCTGCCAAGAGTCTCTGTACTATATATGAGATATACTATATAATATATATTCATTATTATCTAGAGGGAACATGTACTAAAACCCCTCAAGAAAGAAACCTGTGTTGTTATTTCTGCTGTCATTTCAATCATCATGTATCAGACATAAAATGCAGTGACCGAGGAAGCGGATTGATTTTACAGTGTGCTTTCCTCCACCCGTCCTAACATGTCGGTAATGGAAGATCCTCACGTGGGCTCCAGATAATCATGTTTTATCGCTGCAGAGAGCAGGCATCCGAGTGATGGCTGCCTGAACCCCAGCCGGATCAATAGCCAGCAGACAGGTCATCGAACGGGTGGAAGGCTGAGTCAGCCTTCCAGGTTTGAAATCATGCCATCCAAATCATCTCATCTCAGCAGCAGTCTTTTATTCACCAAGCAGTCCTGACAGCCCAGCCCGTGTACAACAGGCGCTACATAGGGTAGAAAGTTCTTGTCCATGGAACTGCCTCGCAACAACGGACATCAGGAATATCTGTAAATGTTGGCAATGAAGGTGACTGTGGACAGTACGAACAAAACAGGCTCCAGACAAACTGACCACCAATCCCAACAAGCAGACACACGAGCTACGAAGCGTCTTGTAACACACTGTTTGCTACCTCGCACATTTTGTTTGCTTTAGATACTTGCACCCGGCCACCATTGCCTACGTAACGTTTGTTCTTGTGCTGGAGTGTCTGCCTTTTATTGCAGTATTATACTTCTACTTGTATTTTGTACGTTTTTGTAACCTGCACACATCACTTTTATTTCTCCTGTAATGCACCGATTGCTACCTCATGTATTTTGGTCGCTCACTAGTGACACTTTTGATCCATGTAACTTGTTTGCTTTCGTATTTTGTTCCTCGTGTATCATTATTGGCCCTTTTGTGAAGCGCTCTGACACCTTCGGGTAAAGTCTGCGCTATATAAAATTGCATAAATAAATAAATTTAAAAAGCCGGGTCAGCGCCAAAGCAATGGTGCATGCAGGGAGCAGTTCTTCATCATCCGCCGGACACTTACATGGAACCTAGTCATTATTACCGTCTAGCCTTTGCGAGCATCAATACCTGTAACTTGCAAGACTGTGGTTAAAACCGCATTGAGATTGACTCCGTCTTTCGCTCCCGTATGTTGATAAAATGTGTATCATATAAAAACACCTTCAGATCTATTAGTGGGTTAACACTACATAACTTCTAAGACTCTCAGAGCCCTGCGAAAATACAGCGAATGTTAACATCTAGACTCGAAGCACAGGCACCTGGCAAAGGGTTTGAAATCATAAAAAGGCTCTCAGAGAGAAAATATTCAGGGCTCATGCTTATGAACACACACATCTTAGAACAGGGGGAGGCAGGAACCGTAACACCGACCCCACAGAGGTGGGGGCTCAACACTGTTCTGACCCCCAACTTATTATAACTAATTTATTTATTTATTTGTATTTATTCATGCGTTTTTCTCTCACACGCAGAGGATTCTGTTCAAAGTGCTATGTATAGCCCATCAAGCTTTTTGGGACATGGGACCTATCATTACCCGTGATCTGATCACTCACTATATCCCAAATCGCAGTCTTCGCTCCAGCCAGACTCTCTTAGCAGTAGTCCCAAGAATAAAAAGATCTAGAACCGGTGGAAGGACGTTCATGTACAACGCAGCTAAGGCCTGGAATGCTCTACCACGTCATCTTAGAGCCATCCAGAACCTCACCTCGTTTCGCAAGCATCTGAAGACCCACCTTTTCACATCTGCCTGCTAAACCGGTGTTTTCTCCCCCCTCCCCTGTTCTCTGGAGGTTACGATTATCCTAGCGCTTGGACGCCTTCGGGCAACAATTGCGCTCTATAAATCCCCAAGTTTACAAGTTTTTACACGGACTTTCCCCGAAGGCGTCAGAGGCTTCACCAGAAGAGCAGGAGGCTGGGAGGGAGGTGAGTGAGTGCCAGAGTCCTTCTGTCCCTGCGCGCGCTGCTTGTGACCCTCGGCAGATGATGCGCCGTGTGACCAGGGATCCACACTACACCCGGGGCGGGGGGCTCTCTGAACCTCCTGGTGACCATAAGATAATATGGCTCTGATACGAACCCCTTCAAAGAGCTGCTCTGGAAACCCTCAATAAAGGGGCCGTTTGAAGACACAAAGACAAACCATGCCTGTCTGTACAGCAGATCAGAACGAAGAGGAACGGCTGTGATTGTGAACTATCAGCGCTCCCTGTCCACACACGCAGGTACAATGGACGACGGGCTCGAGCAGCTGACACAACAGGCTATGTACACAACATTACAAATGGTAAATGCATTACGTTTTGGAAATACAACTTTTTTTACACGTCGTCCTGAAAAAAAAAACAATAACGGGAGAAAGGTTCCCAAAGTTTTCTTACCGCGGCGCCGACATCCTAGCAGTGCGTGCGTCAGACAGTGTGTGTGCCACCCCCAAGCGCGGCATCCAATGGGATGCTGCACCGGTGGACAGCAGCGCAAGGATTGGCTAGCGTGGCATATTTGCTGCTCGCCCTTTCTCCCTCTGTAAACCCGGGCTGTGGCAGGCGAACAGCACCCCTGGGTCCCGCTGGGGACCTTACAGTGCGCATGCTTGGGAAAGTTTTCAACTTTCCCAAGCATGCGCACTATAAGTTCCCCAGCGGGACTGCCCACTACGGTCTGCTGCAGCCTGAGTGTCTGTCACTCAAGCTGCAGCAGGCCACACCCCCCCCTGCACATTCCCGGCGGCTGATTTGTCTTTTATTTAGATAGGCCGGCGGTCGCGATGCGTCCATGGTGGCTGGTGGGGCTCCGCCCTTACGCCCCAATGGACGCACCGCTGCTGCTCGCCGACCTCAACACCCACTGGGCCTCAACTTTCAGGGGGATACCACAGAAGGAGGAGCGTCGAGGACGAACTTTTGAGTAGTGCAAGGAGGGTGAAGTCTGCACCTCCGGCTGTGAAAGCCTGTGGTTCCAGGGTGGAGGAATTGGATTATGATGAGGGTAGCGTGGAGGAGGGAAAGTTGCGGGATAAGGAGGACGAGGGAGCGGGGGCTGAGTAAAGCGGTGCGTAGTGTTTTACAGGTGTCACGACACCAGGCAGAGCCCAAGGGTCGGACATCGCGTTGGGAAGAGAGATCGGCCCCCTTCACAAGATGGGCGGAATAGCCCCAGATAAGCAGGTGGTGGGATTGCGACCCTTAATGGTGTCAGTGGGTATTGGGGGGGTTGACCAGGAGGGGTGGAAAGGGGGTAAGTTGCGGAGGGGTACTTTTGTGCTGGATGTGGGGGTGGAAACAGATGACCCACGTAAGGGGTCAGGGGAGGATGCAGGTAAAGCATCTGGAAGCATGGGAGACAGCACGTCTGACAAGAAAGGGACGGTAGAAATACCGACAATGGAGCCTGAGACCAAATTAGAAAGTAAAGAGTTAAAAATAAAACTGTTGCCTTACATGGGCGTCACTAAGCCATTGGGCGCGCATCTAATGCTGACCACTAAGGAACTTATATGGAAGGGTGAATATCTGGAGCTGCTTAAACTTCTTCACAGGGAAGTGACGGCAAAAGAAGGGTCAAAATAGGAGGAATTTGAGTTGGCCAAACGGCCGAAGGTACCTCTGACAATAGAGAATTGGGCGGCGGCATTCCTCATATATGCCAGTGTGTACTGCGAGAAATACCCAGAACGGTGTGTGGCCATGTTCAAGTACATGGACGTGATCAGGAAGGCCCAGGTTACAGGGGGTGGCTATGCATGGGTCCAATATGATGGGGAGTTTAGAGCGTGCATGGCTTGGGACCCAGAGTCCAAATGGGGTGAATTGTATATGGACTTATGGCATCATATGATGGGTCTGGCCGGGGCGGGTAAAACCTTCTCCACGGCCAGCGGACTCCAGTTCGTGTATCGGCCCTTTTAAGAGCGGCCCACCCGTGGAGGGGTGGGTGGCGCAGGAAGAGGCCAGGTGGGATAAAAAGGGATTAGCTGGGACTACAACAAAGGATTATTCACTCTGGAGTACTACAGGTTTAGGCATGACTGCTCGAGTTGTGGAGGCAGACATGCATTGGTCAATTGTTTTGGGGGAGGGCAGGGGCAGCAACAGGAGAACCAGCAGTGGCAGTCAGGGGGGTTTAGGACTGGAGGACAGTAGCAGCAGCCGTTCGCAGGAGGGCAAGAGGGTAAGGGGCTGGGCCAAAAGGCTCATACTCCGGTTAAGACGGACAACTTAATTGCAGTCTTGCAAGATTACAGTGACGTGGAATCTGCAGAACGACTGCAGGTGGGGTTTTTAGAGTGGTTTCGACTGGGGTATGACGGACCTAGGACAAGTAGGTGGGCAGACAATTTAAAGTCAGCGAAAGAGCACACGAACATAGTACAAGAAAACCTAGATTAAGAGGTGCGTGAATGCCGCATGGCGGGACCCCTTGAGGAATGGTCTCTAAAAATTTTGATTGTGTCACCCATAGGAGTGGTACCGAAGAAGGAACAAGGCCAGTTGTGCCTAATATGCCATGTGTCATGGACAGAGGGGAGCTCGGTGAATGAGTTCATCGATAAAAGTGAGGCCACTGTGTTCTATTCATCAGTTGACGTGGCCATGTCACTGGTAGTGACCGCGGGCGCAACGGGGATGATGGCAAAGTGCAGCATAAAGTCGGCTTTCCGGCTGCTTCCAGTCCATCCGGATGATTGGGATCTTCTGGGTATCCATTTCAATGGTAAATGGTACGTGACCAAAGCATTACCGATGGGCTGTTCTCTGTCTTGTGTACTTTTTGAATGCTTCAGCATGGTCTTTCAATGGTTGTTTTTGAAACGAACGGGTCACCAAGGAGTAACACACTACCTGGATGACTTTTTCTTTGTGGGCACCTCAGACTCCACGGACTGCCAGAAGACACTGGACAGTTTCAATGAGATCATGAGGGAACTGGGCGTGTCGTTGGCACCGAAAAAAACTATGGGGCCCTGCACGGATCTGTCCTTTTGGGGCATTGAGTTAGACACTCAATTGATGGAGGCACGCCTTCCGGCAGACAAAAAGCAGCAAATGTTGGGGCTGCTGGTGACAATGCTGTCGAAAAACAAGGTCAGTGTGAAGGAGATTCAGGTGCTATTGGGCCACCTTAAATTTGCTTGAAGAGTGGTGAGAGATGGGAGGATGTTTTGTGGGTGACTGGGCAGGGCATTAGCAGGGCAGAGACCGCCTCATGATCATGTGTGTTTGTCTGCGGGGGTGAGAGAAGACTTGCGAATGTGGCAGTTTTTCTTGCAGAACGTCAATGACATCCTCTTGATGCAGGAGGGTGACATGGTTTGGTACGTATAATTTTTTTCTGATGCGGCTGGGAGAAAGGGCTTTGGCCTTTACTGGCAAGGGAAATGCAGTGCGGAGCAGTGGCCACCAGACTGGGTGGGGGGGGGCAGGAGCATAGTATGTTTGGAATTCTTCCCCTTGGTGGTTGTGGTCACTCTATGGGGAAAGCAGCTGGCACACAAAAAGGTAATTTTCAGAATTGACAACATGGCGGTAGTAGAAATTGTGAACTGCCAGTCGGCTAGGGAAGAACAGGTCTTGAAATTGCTGAGGGTGTTTGTGCTGGGCTGCTTACGGCATGATATTGCCTTTCGTGCAGTGCATGTGCCAGGTGTGGACAATGACATAGCAGATGCTTTGTCTCGGTCACAGTGGGGGAGATTCCATGGGCTAGTCAAGGACGTGGACAGGACCCCAACCTGCATGCTGCAGCATTTGTGGTAAGTAGGCAACACAGGATATTGCAGCTGGTTCTAGGGTCTCTTGCGCAATCCACAAAGACAGGGTACAGGACAGTATGGGATGAATTCTTGTGCTCAGGTGCTCAGCAGCGGGACTCACCAGCGCTCCGAAGGGAGGACGTGAATCAGTTTATTCTGGATATGATTGAGAGGGGACTTACTAGGGTTAAAATCACGGGCAAACTGGCGGGGATTGCCTTTGTGGGTAAACTATTGGGGGGTTATGCGCCATCCGCAGGAGAAATTGGGACGTGGATGCTAGAAGGTTGGGCCCGGCAATCTGCCAAGGACAGATGAGTCATTTCACCTGAATTCTGCAGGTGAGTGACGTCAATCATAAATAATCTGCTACAAGGGCATTATATGTCTTACAGCTACACACATCTTTGTGAAATGATAAACCTTTTACTGTTTCCTTTTTAAGTGATGTTGATGTATTAAATGTTGTGATTATGCACACTTTGAAATGTCAAATACGGGACAATGTTCAGCACACCTTCTAACTGATTTAACTGCTTGGTATGTTGTTTACGATTCACCCACAGGTCCTACCGGTGAATCCGTTCCTTTGAACTGCTTGGATCACTGGTTTAGTATTCACATCCAACACAGCGATGCATTGTTATTTTACTTGTTGAATATTTGCTTTTACACAGCAGCAGCTATCATAGAGATCCTGGTGAAAGCCACAGCACTATCTAGGTCTTAGTTTGAAACATGTTGATCGCTATCCAGTATGACTAAATCTAATGTCTACAGTCATACTCTTCGTTTTCTGTTTTTAAACCTGGCACAAGGTAGCAAGAATAAAGGTCAATAGGCTAACCTTGTAGTTATTTGTATTCACTCACATACTTGCACTGCACCTCTCCCATCCCCCGTCAGCTCACATTGGGTTTTAATAATAACCTCTCCAACCTAAAGACATCCATGATCTCCCTCTTGCAGCAAGGGGGTCGTAGCCCACATCATGACTAGGCTTCATGGTGTAAGGAGGATTCCCCATGATGAAGCATGACACTATTGGTGTATGAGGGAAGCTGTCCTTAAAAGGAAAACACCCTGGAGTCAGCCCCCCTTTTTTGATGTTCCATTGGTGCTAGGACACCCCTGGGTAACAAATGCACTTTAAAAATATAATTAACATAACATAACATTGTTACATCAGACCCGAGGGTTGAGCTTTTCAATTGGAGAGTTTGCATGTGCTGGTCTTTCAAATCTCCTCAGGCTCCCCTTGTGTGTATATATCAACAGGGGGGCATCATAGGATCCCCCTCAGCCTCCAAACAGAGGGCGGGCACCCATGGGGGCCCTCCTGGGGCTCCCCAAAGTCGGATCCCAACAGCCTTTCTGTGCGGAAAGGCCAGCATAAAAAGGATGTCAGTATTCGATATTGTACTCCCTTGGGCGGAAAGAGCTGCCCTTGGGATTACTGGAGGCTTTCCAAATGGAATATGGGCTCTCTGAACCTGTCGGAAGCCATTCTGAAATCCAGTCCGATTCCTTTCCGACCAAGTCCATTCAAATGGGTTGGTTGGAAAAGAATCCAAGCAGCTGATTACGATGTCGTAGGAATGACTCTGACCGAGCATCTGAGCCGTTTATTACGGCATGGTAATCGGCCCCCAAACCATATTTTAGGTCATTGGAGAGGTGTACATAGTTATTCATCAGTTAAAGACGTCTTATAAGCCTTATTTGATGAGATTCCTCAGAATGATCTCATTGATGCACATCACAGAGAATCAACAAAGTTTTGCGTGTTGGCGTCACACGCTGCTGTTTGCCGCTGCTGGTCTGGCCATTCCTGCGGCTCCAGCCCGAGAGCAGAGGGTCCCGTCTCCCTGTACTGGATTAGGACTCGACTCGGTGGGCAGAGGACAGCTTTGGAGGCTGCAGGAGCTGTGGGTGCTCGTGCCGGGTGCGGAAGGTGCTGAGGAGCCAAGGAGCTTAGATTTGAAAGCCAGTCTGGAATCAGTGAGCCGAGCAGTGGGGAGGTCGCAAGAAGGAGGGGCTGCGGAGGAGCTGTTCTCACTCTGGCTCCATGCCGCAGTCTTTCTACCTCCATGCCACAGACTTTCCTCCTCTGTGCCCCGCATCTCTCGGTGACACCTGTGAGCAAAGTGCTCGAGTTGGGACCGGTGCAGGCCCAGCGTCTTGACTGCAGGCAGGTTGGTGGTGGTAGGGGGGTTGCCCCCGTTTGCGTACTTGGCCTGTTGGAGGGAGCAATCCAGGGCATACTGCCCAGCGAGTGTGGCTTCCGTCAGATGGTGGCTGCCATGAGCATGCCTCAGTTTTTTGCAGAAGCAGCCCGGTTAGTTCCGGGTGCAGCCTGTGTACACCTGTAAGGCCCCTGTCATGCTGGCTCAAACACTGCTGCTATCATCCGCCAGTTTTTGCTGTTTCTGCAGGATTAACCACCCCTACCAATCTCTTCATCTGCAACCTCTCTACTGGTGTCAGGAGACCTCCCCAAGGCCTGCTGAAGCTTCATCAGGCCAGGAGTGGAGCCGAGGCAATTTGGTCCAGAGCTTTGACCCCTCCCCTGGCCCAGAGATTCATTTAAGGGGGCCAAGTCTATGCCTGGGAGGTCCAGGACAGTGACTTTAGGATGCCAAGACCAAGGACTTGGTTTTCAGGGTTCAGAACAAGCGCTTCTAGGCCACAGGTGGCCGGAAGTTGGAGGTAGGAGAACTACTTAGACGGAGGTGTGACCGCAAAAAACTATGTTCAGGAAAATTGGTTTACATAAGAGCTTGTAAAAAAAAAAAACTAATCCTTTAAGGAATAAATCAATACAGATAAATACCCTGAAAGGATTTAATACCATCTCTATCTTATCTCAAATAAAGAGACAAGCCTAATTAAAGCGGTAATGATGGAATTTAAGCCTGAATCTCTTCCTGGAGAGGCAGAAGCAGAACCTGAAAAATCGCTTTCAGCAAATTTTACCAACCTTTCACCGGAAATCAGAGCAACTCAGTCCGGGGAAGAATTCAGTCTTGAACAAAGAGTGGAAGACTCTCTGCTGTTAAATCTTACCATCCACTCTCTTGGAAACAGAGTCACTCAGTCCAAGATTGGAATTTGCCCTAAACCTAAAGTGGAAGGCCCTCCCATGGAAGATTTTACTATCCCAGACATTAACAATAATTTGAGTCCTATCCCAAAGGATCCTTAGTCTCTCAAGTCTCTTAAGCCTTACACTACTGATATTTCACCTCTCCCAAACTCTCTGGACTTTCCCCAGAGTCCTTCCATTAAGATGCAGTTTTTTAGTAGCACACCCAGTGGAACATGTATATTAAACTCAAGGGAGTCTGTCGCTCATGACCTCGAGTCTCCTTCCATTAAATAATGATCCAGAAGAAAAATACTGTTGTCTGAATCTTTGCTTTAAGAGTTCTGTTGTGTATTCTAGCCCTAATGGAGAAATCCAGAAGTAATTCTGATCATATCTTGTATTCACTTCTGTCTTCGACCAAATTTATCCTTTCTGACCGATGATCCCCGAATGTTAAAGCTACTCTATCTCACTCTTGTAAGTCCAATTCTTGTAAGGGGATCTTTTCTTTACCTCCCTTGGGCCATAGCTCTAATCAGTCCAAATCTACCCCAACGTGTTCCGTTTTCCATTCAAATTGTTGGGATTTTGGCAATCAGGCTGGTATACCATTCGATGATAGAAAATATAATGGCAAAGAAAATGCAGATATATTTGATTAAATTCAACCTTCTTCACTACTGCAGTCCTTTGAATCTGAGGACCCTGTTCCTACACGTACATCTTTGGCTTTTCAGCGTTCAGAGAAAGAAAAAACAAAAACAAAATGAAAAGTGTTCCCCATTTTCTTAAGAAGAGGGGCTAAAAACAATTTGAGTATTCTATAACTGAGGAATTAAAAGCTGAACATTCTACATCAGAGGAAAAGGAAATTACAATTAAAAGTAAATTTGTCCACGGAAAGAAGGAAAAAAAGGGAAAAACGTTGAAGGATAAACAAGAAAAGAGCAAACCGATTATGCTTTGACCCTAATTTAATTCTATATTTGCCTCTAAATCCTGACTTGAATGTTACAAAGAGGGAAGAAGCACAATCTGAAACTATCTCAAGAGGTCCTCAATCACCATTATTGAATACCAGTGACTCAACCCCAATTTTACAAGACGTTACCACTCCATGTGTAGGCTCTATATCAGTGGCACAGTGTAATCTGAATCCTAATGCTGCACTATTTGTCTCCTCATTAGGAAGTAATGGTATCTACAATCTTATTGGAATGGTGCCTGAGAGAGTTTGCCAAGTTAGCCATTTTCATTTTGTACCTTTTTCTTTAGATTTTTCTTTTATTTTTGCTCATGAGCTGTATATGAATACAACTTTTCTATTGAGCTGTTTAATTCCTGACCTCCAAATTATCCAGAGTAGTGATCTTGCCGGGTTCAAGTTAAAAATATATCAATTATGGGGGAGCTAGAGTGACGTTTGGCTCAAAGGTAATTTCCCATCTAATATTGGCAAATAGTGATAAAATACGATGCTGTGGTATCGATGTTCTTATTCCGAAAGAGGAGATAGTTTCTAAAAAAAGTGATTTATAATTGACAGCCCATCACCCATTCAGCTCTCCCCCCATGGGATTTGCCTCATCTGGAGAGAAAAAGTACATTGCAGCTCTCCCCCGGCAAGGGTGGAAGGAGAGTTTCTCTACATGTAGAGAAAAAGAATATTCAAGCACCATCTGCAGATGAAGAAACTAAGAAATGTAGTTGGGTAGTGGGGGCTCTTAACACAAATGGATCTTTAGGTTTAAGACACAGGAACTCTTCTAGCAAGGGTCTTAAATTGATCATTTTAGAAGGCAGCTAGCTTAAGCATGAATACAAACAAATTGTTATTCTTGAAAGAACAGAATGCTGATATAATATGCATATAAGAACTGGTCCATTGAAGATTATATTGTGCTGAGCCGTCCTGCACTTCCAGTGAACAGAGGACATGTGTAAGGAGGTATTGCTATATTGCTCAGAACACGTTTTAGATGGATATATCAAGTAAAGTAATTCCCCATGCCTCTAACTTAATTCAGGATATTAAAATAGATCTTAAGGAAGAACATGATAGCCTAGATTCCCTGCTGATTGTAAATGCGCATATAACTCCTGACGCAGCTAACAGACCTGTTTCGGAAAGTGAAGATTGTAGGCATGTAATGTTGTTTGGTGATCTGAATGCCAAAGTCTCCCCTCTTAGTATAAGGTTATTTGCTAATGCCTCAAAAAATGAAGCTCTAAACATTCTCCCTCTTCAGTTCCTGTATAAAAGTCGGACTGGGGGGGCACTAGGTGGCGCACATGCAAGATGGTCGCACTGTGTGAGGCTCCTGCAGCCCTGCGTAAATATCTTTCATTTATCCTGCTCAGAGGTCCTGCTGGCTTTTTAAAACTGTAGCCTGATGGAAATATAGACTAGTTGGGGACTCGCTGGAAAAATCAGCTGATTTGGGCCACTCTTGCTCCTGCTGTAATGCTGTGAAGATCCGGCCGGTATGAAAGATGGAGCAGTATGGTGCCCTGACTCGACCTTCAAGCTACGTAGGTTCGCTGCTGTACACTAGGCGCCCAGGCCTCAAGACGAGGACTAGGCGGCAGAACCGGAGCTGATGCCCCGATCCTCGGGATTGATGACTGCAGCGCTCATGAGGAGGGCTCTCCCTACTTGTTACTTATGGAGTGCTGTGGCTGCCTTGACGAGGGGAGCGGCGCTGCGGGGCATATTATCAAGGGGCTTTATCTCCGCTTTTTTGGCTTTAAAAGCCAAGAAAGCGGAGATAAAATTATCTCCCTATTACCAAGCTGTCGCTAACACCAGTTAGCGCCAGCTAATAGGAGATAGTGACCATCTTGGGCCCCGCTTTGCATGTCAGTGATATTTATCACTAATGACATGCAAAGTGGGCGTTCCAAGTTGTTAGCGACTGAAAACAGTCGCTAACATCGCTATCTCCTATTACCAACTTTTGGAGATATTCGCGCTAAGCGCGAATATCTCCAAAAGCTAACACTTGCCCAGGAGCAGTTCTTAGCCATGTTATCCAATGGGAGGTGGATAACATGGCTAAGAGCATTTGCTCGATAATGCATGAATATTGCTGACTTTTCAGCGATATTCATGCATTGCGGCCGTTTTTTATCGCATTTGCAATAAACCTTGCTAATAGCAAGGTTTATCTGCGATAAAAATCGCCGATTTGCGGCGATAAGTTTTGTCTCTAAACAAGTTAGAGACAAAAATTATCTCTATTGGTTGGTAATATGCCCCTTCATGCCTTGTACCGCGGGCGCCCTGAGCACTTTGGCGGTTGGACATTTGCAGCATAACTTTCCTGTATCTTGTAGTGGTGCTCTGGGACCTCCCAGAGCGGTGGCGCCGCCTCACCTACCGGATAGATTTGTGAATCAGCGCTGGACAGTGTGCGGTCTCGGCTCTCCCACCCCGGTGTGCATTTGAAAGACCAGAGCCAGCTGTAGTGACTGCGCCGCTCGGGCTGCCTTCATCCATCGCGCGCCCGGCCTGGAACCAGCCTCCCTCACCGCTGCAGTGGTGGGGGACTTGCGTGCAAGCTGGTGGTGGAGATGCCTGGGGACCTGCCCCTTTGCTTCAGGGAGGCCATATTGCAGTGGTTGGGAATGTGAAGAGTGGGGCTGTGACTGAGCCAATGCCCCCTCCCCTGACGATTTGGAGACACAATACATGCCCTGGACTGGGGGCAAAATGAGGCAGGGTGCTCAGTTGTATCCTTTATACGCATTGTAGTGCTGCTGATATGGGGGTGCTGTTCGTGTGGGTAACAGCAGTGGCAAAAGTGAACATACCGGCATTGTAGGTGGCGCCTTGGTTCCTCTCCCCAAACTGCTGGACATATGTGTGGTGGTCACCCCAAGAGACTGTCCTAACGGCTTGATGAGCTGAGACCCCAAGGTATTGGTGCACTATAACCCACTGTCCCCCCTTTTATTTATTTTTTAACCTGCCAGAATTGCCTGACTCCCCCTGGGAGAACGCGCGCAAACTGAGGCGCGGGGCCTACTTGATATGAATTGCTCACTGCTGGCACACTGGGAGATTTGTGAACGCCTGGCTGACCAAGCGCGCCGGTGGCAGGCACTATGATACACCCTCTGCATCGCTACTCCAAGTACGGCAGGCCCCTACTAGTTGCTGCATGTATTGTCTCCTTCCCTCGTGAGGCACGTGTAGGGGCATAGAGGATGGACAACTGTGCTGTGAACACAGGGCACCATGGGCAAACCAGATACCTGTCAACCCAAACTGAATTTTGAAGTGGTGAAACAGGGCACTCAGAGCCTGTAGGAGAACCGAAGCTAAACTAACCCTTGGCTGGCAACGTTGCTCCTCGATAACATCGGCTCTGAGAGAGCTGCATTGGCTGCCTGTGATGGAACAAGTTTGTTTTAAATCCTTGTGCCTGGTTTTTAAGGCGGTACATGAGCTAGGCCCTGTTCCTATGCACGAAAGGTTCTCTTGGTATCATCCTACAAGGAAGCTCCGTTCTTCCAGTGCCAGTCTACTTACAGTGCCTAGATTCAAATGGTCCAGGCTAGGAGGAAGGGCATTTAGTGTGGCTGGCGCTCGGCTGTGGAATGGACTTCCCCAGAGCCTTAGACAGATCAGCGCCCTGTTAGAGTTTCACAGGAACCTGAAAACCTGGCTTTTCCCTAAGGCTTAGCCCGAGTCCTTTCTCTTCGCTCTTTCAGGTGTGACCTATTCCATCGTGGTTTGGTTTTCAGTCTGAAGCACCAGGATACCCGTGGGGTGACAGCACGCGCTATATAAGTTTTAAAATCAATCAATCAATCAACCAGGACTTGGGCAATGGAGATGAGGCCCAAGGTGGTGCGACCGCGCAGAATACTGATGTGCAGAGTAGTCTTCAGGAGGTCCAACAGTGGTTCGCTACCAACGTGGACAAGGTCGATTGAATGTCATTGTGTATGGACGCCATTGCGCACAAACTGGAGGGGCATGAGGACCGCATAAAGGAGACAGAGAGGCGCATTTCAGATACTGAGGATGCAACAACTTGGGTCATCGCGCAGGTCGCCCACATGGACAAACTACTGAAACTCGTCACTGCAAAGAATGAGGACTTAGAAGCACGAAGTTGGCGCAATAATATTCGCATCCTAGGAATTCCGGAGTCAACCAACACAGGGAAGATAGAGAAGTAGGTTGAAAAATTGTTGTTATCCTCAGTCGGAGCGGAAGCTTTCTCCAACCATTTCATAATAGAGGGCGCACATCGCACCCTGGGGCCGCGCCCCCCCCCGGCAGCACGCCGCGTCCCATCATAGCAAGACTTTTAAACTACAGGGATCGCAACGTTGCACTCCGTGTAGCGAGACAAAAACAACAGCTGACCTATGATGGCAATACATTCTCTATTTACCCGTACTTTACCCCTACGGTCCAAGAGGAGAGACGCAAGTTCACGGATGTTAAGAATAAACTGCAGCTGGCCCAAACTGATTACGCACTGCAGTACCCTGCATGCATCAGGGTCATGCACCAGGAAAAACAGCGTAGAGGAATTTCTTAAACACTTGAAACGCATGAGTCACACTAATGGAACTTTGGCGTCGTCGCAACAACCCTCCTCAATGGGAGGAGACGATGACTCACAGTAACTATTGTACTGCTTAACATTGTTTTTTGACAGGCTGAATGAGAAGATTACGATTACACTTTTGTTCACTGTATGGCTTGTGTGTGTTTCTTCCACTTTTTGTTTTCAATGGGAGAAGGGGAGGAGGTGGGTGATTATTTCTGGCAAGTTGGGGCTGCTTCAGTGGGTGGAGGGGATCCTGGGGGGAATGTTTTAGGTTACACATGTTCGTCATAAAACAGGATGGTTTTTTTCATGGCATGCGATTTAATTGTTGAGCTACTGGCACAAGGTATGGCACACACCCATGAGCTGGGCTATAACCTTTGGGTATGGGCCTCGTTAGTGGCAAGCGCACAGGCCCATGGCTGATACAGGTCCCGAGAATCTTGATATGTTACATGGAACATCAGAGGTTTGGGAGATCCATGTAAAAAGCGACACATACTAGCCTATTTAGGCAGACATCAAGTGCCCATAGCCATGCTGCAAGAGACCCATTTTAGTTCCCAGAGTGTCAACACTTTTGCTAGTAAGTGGGCAGAACACAGAATCTTTTCCTCTCATTCATCTTATGCGAGGGGAACGGCCATACTCATAACAAAACGTGCTCCTTTTCAGCTGGCTGGGGCTACTTGGGACACACAGGGGCGGCATTGCTTGGCTTGGAGTAGACTGGTTTACGACTCAGTCACCCTGGCCTGCTGCTACGGGCCAAATGTGGACGCCCCGGAATTCTATACGGCATTATGGGCTCATTTCTTTGATATAGGCTCCAACCACATAATATGTGGAGGAGACTTTAATCTTTCATGTCCCCCAGAAATTGATAGGTCTCACCCTGCCCCCATCACTATACTAAAGCACGCACTGTCCTGCAAAACACGCTAACCAATTACCACAGATTGATGCCTGGAGACATATTCACCCCCACAGACTAGAGGGAACACACTACACTGCGCAAGCGCCATCGTGGGCGCGACTGGATTATTTGTTTCTGTCCCGTGGACGAGCCCAGCCATATCTCAAGCGCAGCACCTGGCCCGTACTTACTCAGACCATGCCCCTGTCAAACTTACACTGTCCTCAGCAGATTATGGCCCCTCAAGTAATAGTTGGAGACTGCACGCTTCTATTCTACTAGACTCGGTTTTTCAGGAGGAGCTGAGGGAAGAGGTGCCCGATCTTTTTGTGCGGAATAAAGATTGGGTTGAGAGCGGTGGGACCATTTGTGAGGCATTCAAAGTTACACTTAGGGGTTATTGCATGTCTAAGGGATCAGGAGTACTCAAGGACATCATGAACACACTGCGCAAGCTGGAAACAGAACTCAAAGCACTAGAGACGAAATTGGCTACACACCCGGATAGTTCCACACAACTTAAATTCAGAGAGACACTCACAGAGTATATGGACTCGGCACGGAGAGAATCACGCTTCAGGGGTAGATATTGGGTGGTCCGACGTTATGGGGAGGGGGAAAGGCCGGGCAAGGCGCTGGCAGACACAATCAGAAAACCACGCTATTCTAACTACGTGTTAGAACTTGAAGGCCCGGGTGAGGTAGTATTTAGAGACACTGCGAACATACTCAATGCCTTTACCACGCACTATGCTCAATTGATCACCACACATAGGGTAGATGAGTTAGATCTGGAAAGTTATTTGGGGGATGTGACATTGGGATGGCTGAGCGATGCGCACCGAAAGTTTTTATATGCCCCGTTTGAGCTTGATAGGGTGAGGGACGCAATCATGCACATGCAGTCAGGGAAAGCTACTGGTACAGATGGCATTCTCATAGAGTTTTACAAAACTTATATAGATCAGAAGGTCCCCATACTGCGCAATGTCTACAAAGATGCCTTAGACACTGGCTGCCTTCCTCCTTCCATGAGCGAGGCCCTCGTCATTTTGCTTTTAAAACCAGGGAAAGCACCCCATCAGTGCGACTCCCACAGACCACTGTCCCCCCTTTATTGTGATGTAAAAATACTGGCCAAACTCATTGCTACCCGACTCAGCTTGCTGATGGAAAATCTGATTCTTCCCGATAAGTCTGGCTTTGTGTCCAGAAGAGCTACTTCCCATAATTTAAGAAACCTTTTTACTGTGTTAAATAATGTCTCCTCTGAATTGCCTTTGGCAACTATACTTTTAGATGCCACAAAGGCTTTTGATTCAATCGAATGGGTCCATATCTTTGGGGGATGTTGCGAACGGGCTTTCCACCCCTCTTTCTCTCCTGGATCCAACTACTGTACTGCTCGCCAGTCGCTAAGGTGCTTATAAATGGATGCATATCCCAGGCTTTCCCTGTCACAAGGGGCACCCGGCAGGGAAACCCACTATCCCCCTTACTTTTTGCGCTTGCGGTTGAACTGTTAGCAGTGAAGCTGCGGTAGCACCATAAGGATAAAGCACTGCAGTGCAATATGAAGCAGATATTAATATCCTTATATGCTGATGATATTACGCTGTATATTTGTGATCCGCAGCCCAATTTAAATCCAGTCCTCAGGGAGTTCATTGTCTTTGGGAAACTCTAAACTGATCGAAATCAACTGGGGTAAGTCCTGTATTTTTCCCCTGACGGCTGCAACGGTTCGCTTCCCGTTGGATTATCCCTTAGAGTGGTGTGAGGAAGAGTTGCAGTATCTGGACGTTCATGTCACGAGGGATAGGGACGAACTGATGAGCCTTAATTATGGTATGGCCCTGACGCGCATAACGGACTACGTTTCGTGCTGGATTACACTCCCTCTTTCAATGGCGGGGCGGGCGTCCCTAATTAAAATGGTGATACTAACCCAATTGCTTTATCTGTTTTTAAATATACCGTTTCATCCGGGGAGCTACTTTTTTAAAACACTCAAGTCTGAACTGATACGCTTGGTATGGGGGGCAAGCACCAAAGACTGCAATGGAATGTTCTCACTAGTCCCTACTCTCAAGGAGGATTTGGTGTGCCCAGTTTTGAATTATATTATATCAGTGCGAAGGCCCACTATGCATACTCCTGGGTGCACCAACCAAGATATATGCCACTAGTCGCAGTAGAGCACTGGCTCGCACGTCCTGTTTTGATTGAGCATGCGCTGTATGACACACCTGCTGTCAGGGAAAAGACACCGACTACTGTTACCAGCATAGCAACGCATAGGTCATATGTTGGCCCCCCCTGCTCTATTCTCCGTTACTGCCTCTTGCATATCATCCCACTATGCCCCTTCTCCAAGAAGCAGTATTTCATAATTTCATGGAGCGTACGCAAATTAAAACTTGGGGGGACATGTCTCATGAAGGTCAGTTTGAAAGGCTGAGCATGTCTTTCAAGGCCAGCAGCAGAATCCGCTGGATGTTTTTTTATACATACGTCTCAGACAGGGCGTCCGTTACCTTACCCCGGCCTTTCCGGCTGAGCTCCCAGTACTTGCTCCACTACAACCGACTCTTAAAAGCGCATCAGCCAAACGACTAGTATCACTGATATACGGCACAGTGCACACGCAAAGAGAGGAACCGCCTGCACTAGCTAGAACGTGCTGGGACACGGAATTGGGCTTTGAAATGACAGAGGAACAGTGGGAATACTGCTCCTTGCAGACAGAGCAGGTCTCGGCCAGCAGCAGGCTACGTATAATACACTACAAATTCCTACATAGATTGTATTACACCCCTGCCAGGATGCATAGGTACAAACTGAGGGATACAGATAGGTGCGACAGATGTCGAGCCCCGGGAGCAGATTTCTTGCATCTAGCCTGGGAATGCCCGGGAGTACATAACTACTGGAGACATGTTTTTGAAGCCCTGAATTTGATGGTAGATACTCACATTGAGCCCACACCACTACTGGCCCTGCTAGGATATGTTATACCGCTGCAGGCAGCACATCGCAAATATGTGGCCCTTGCGTTACTGATGGCAAAAAGGCATGTGGCATGCTGCTGGGGCAGGGGAAGGGCACCCAAGTTCAAAGTCTGGATTGACGACTTAGTGTATTGTCAGGAACAACTCACTACTTACGCGGAACTGTTACCAAGTGCCTCCAGGCCTAAGGACATTTGCCCCCCCTTAAAATGCTATCTGTTAGCATACCCATGGGCGGACCCCGCAACAGAGCAAGAGGTGCCTGCATCCTGAGGGGTTCTGAACACACACACCACTATTGCATTTGTATTCCCTTGAGGGTTGTTATACTGTTGATCTGAATTGATTGAATTGTATATTGATATGGTTGGATTGTCCGGATACGCCCGAGGTTGGACACTATTGGGATCAACAGAGCAGTAGCTTATTATTGATGTAATGTGTTGAAGGTACCTGGTAATACTTACCAGACTGTGGACACGTGTAATGCTTTGATCACTTGTAAGCTAAACCTTGATGTTTATGTAAATGCTTCATTGTGCCTTACTGAACAATGGTGTGTACTCCAATGCTCCTAGGCGTTGTGAAATAGCTGTACTGATAATGTGCCTATTATTATGAGCATAAATGACACACATGTATGGTTTGTTTGAAAAACAATAAACAGAAGTTTAAAAAAATACAAATAAAATAAAAGTCGGACTGATAAAAGAGGTAGACTATTACTTGGCCTGAGAAACTTAGACCTATTAATTGCTAATGGGAGGTTAGGAAATTACATACCAGCAAACATTACACATAAGGCACCAACTGGGGGAACTATTGTTGATTACTTAATTGTTTTAGCGGATTTTTTTCAATAAGCTCTCCAGTATATAAGTCTTGGAAAATGTGCTTAGCGATCACATGGTGATCTGCTCTAAATTTGAGATGTCTTGTGGGTTCCTGGAATTTTAGGGATAATTCAGCAGGATTTAATATAATAAACGGCAAAATCTATTGGAATACATTAGCTACTTCGAAACTTAAAGAGACCTTAACAGTTTTAATAGGAGACCAGCAGCATAAAATTGTGGTATATCTTCATTTTCCCTGACTCGATCAGTTTGAAGCCTTTGGTCGCAATATAAGTACCTTGGTTTCGTCATGTAAATGTATACATTCACCAGCTAAATGGAGACTCTCTTTTAACCATTGCTTCTTAGAAATTAGGGAAATACATAATTTAGTGAGGACCCAGTTTCTAAATTTTTCCCTCAAACGAAGTAAATTAATTAATCTATTAAAGAGAAAAAGACAGAGGAGAAACACTCTCTAAGGCAAAAAAAAGGAAGATCTTGAATGGGCCCAGTTAAAAGAGGCAGCTTAAAAAAACAATGCTAAAAGGTATTGGGAAATAATCGCTGATTGTTGCGGCACAAGAGTAAATTTCCTTCCAATTCCTATAAAAGAAGAAGAATGAAAATTACATATGGGAGAACTCTACTCTGCAAATCCTAATTCTTCTTGTTCTACATCCATTTTAACTTATCCACCTAAAATCCCTGAATCCAGCTATGACCCCTGAAAGGGTGAAGTTGTAGGACTTATTAAAGAAATGTAAGCTTCAGGAGCAATGGGGCCTGACGAAATCCCTTTGACAGTTGTTAAAAAAGAACATCTGTTGTGGGCTACGTGACTCACACCACTGTTTGATTATTGCTACCTGCAGGGAAAGACTCCCCCATCATGATCCGTAGTATCCTAATCCCATTATATAAAAAAAGCTGTAGACATCACCCGGGTAACTGCATGCAAATAGCTCTATTGGACGTGACGGGGAAAGTATTTGCTTGCAGTATTCTTGACCATCTTACTGACTGGGTGGTGGAGGAGAGAATTCTCACCATAGAACAAGCAGGATTTAGGAAAAATCACTCCACCATGGATACCATCAGTATTCTGAAATTAATAACGGAGAAGTACACGATTTTTTGCATGTCAAATGTAAATGTGACCTTTATGGACTTCTCAACAGCCTTACTGTGGAAAAAATCGCATAACATGGGAGTAGTTACCCCCCTATGCCCTGCAGTCACGAATAGTAATACCCACAGAAAATGGCCTGAAGCAAGACTGTCTATTAGCCCTGTTACCTTTTTCTTTGTATGTAGCAGATTTACCCATATGCTTTTCACCCTTAGAAGGAGATGCACCGAAGATAGGTGTCCGTACTTTTGCATGTCTTACGTATGCAGAAGATATTGCAATTATGGACCTGACCCCAGTGGGTTGAATAAAAAGCTGACATCAGTGCGGAAATATAAGATGGCATAGATTCAAAAGATAAATGTTTCTAAAAGTAAAGCCCTGATCATGAAATGTAGCAGAAGCAGAAAATTGGACAATTTTAATTGGTGAATAAGTCCTGAAAACCTGGAGATGGTAGATTATTTTCTCTATCTAGGTAAAGTAATAACGCAAAGCAAAAATCCCTCCCACTTTGCTATATGCTATTGAATCCACCCCTGTAAAGACCGGAGTTTCCTAGATAGGATTGAAGTAGAGATTTTAATTAAATTATGTAATTTTAATACTTTGGTCCCAATATCTGCTATTTGATTGGAATTTGGTTTCAGAAGTTCATTTATTCAAGGCTTAGCCAGGATATTACGCTGGGGATTCCAGTTAAAGAATAGTGAGTTATGCACATTAAGGGGTTTCTTGTGTCAAGCAATTTTGGATGAATCACAGACAAATATTAATTTTCCCTTGACTTCTCTTTGGTACTGAACTACTTCAGCACAAAGGAGGAGTCAGTGATTTCCCTCCTGCTTTAAGAATTTAAATCCTTTTTAAAAATCACATGTTCTATGGTTAGTTACCAGAGAGATTTCAAGTATTGCAGATCAAAAGAAAGGCTGAAGATAATAGCCATGTTAAATACACCAAGAGTTCCCCAGAGATACCTATCTTGAAATTTAGACCATGGTATTCAACATTGGCTTATATTATGGCGCATGAAAATTTTGCCATTAAATGATCTAACAGCAAATTGGTCTCCCTCTAAGAAAATTATGGTAATTTATTCAATCTGGGCATTCAGAATCTTGATCTCATTTTGTTTGTTTGCCCAGCTTTATCTGCGTTTCGCCATGGATGGCTTCGACCAATGTTTTACAAAAACTGCATCAAAAATGTAACATCAGCCCGTGAATTTCTTTTTTATCCAAAAAAAGAAATAGTGTGTACAAAACTATTTAATTTTTCTAAGGAGTTTAAGAATATATTTTAGTCTTCACTATATCTTACTTAAGCTGGTCCCTTCCCTAGTTGCTGTTTTTAACCATTGTTGCTAAGGGAAAATTAATTTGTAGTTATAAATGTGTTAGTCTCTTCCCTAGAATTCCCTTTGGTTTATAACCTTCTGTTGCTACACAATGCACTTTATCTAAAAACCAGACTCCTTGTGAAGCTGCTATTGCATATTATTCTAATATTTGCACATGTTGCTGCTGCTACTTAAATTCTCTTTGCACAAAAACCAAGATATATTTAGCTTTTATTAATTGTTGCTAAGGAAACAGTGTTAGTTTTTCCTTTAGAATTTGTTTCTGTTTATAACCCTTTACTGCTACACGATGCACTTTATTTAAAATTGGATTCATTATGAACCTGCTATTGCATAGTATCTCAAAATTTACAAATTACATATGTATTTAGATTTGTTCTACTCGTTGTGGTAAAAGACTTAATTACAGTACTGTAATTTTTTCTTCTGTCTTAATGATGAATATTCTTATCTACCTTTTTCTCATTCAGTGCCATTGATTGCATTCATTTACTTGTGGACATTTTATTTTGCAGTGTCAGGGAGAACTCAGAACTGGCTATGAAGGGTCATGATACCTTTATGATGGACTAACCTGAATTTAAAACTGCTGTTGTGATTAAGTTATACATTCTGTTTTTCAGTGATTTGAAGTGATTTCACTGGAATTTTAATTTGTTTTAATATTCTATTCTATCTATGGTGGAAATGAACTGAGTTTGTATTTTAATGTGCTTATTAAGTAATAATTGTGTGTATATTTTATGTTGACCTCATTGGAGATCCACATTTTTAATAAATATATTGAATTAAATTGAATGAGATCCCTTGATTTTGTCATGTAATGTCAGGTGTAATGTTTAGTATGTGAATTTTTGGGGGGCAACTGTTAGTGTGATTTCTGAGATGTCAATAATTAAGATATAATTAGCTGTACAAATATCAAATTTGGGCTTTACTTAAAGTTCGGTGAATGGAATATTCAGTCACAAACATGGTGAGTGTCTCATCAATGACATTAACATTACATTATAGCTTATCCCACTTCTAACACATTGCATGGGATATTTATTGTATTTTATTTCCTGAATGCCACATAATTAAACCGTGTAATTCGATGGTGAATTAGGTCAGCTGTTTCTGTTTGCACCAAGTGGAGAGTTTATAACCCCCTTCCATTACTCAACCTAGAGGTTGTTTGTCTCATTTTGTGGTCTATAACCTTCCATGGACTCCTTAGGTATCTCTGTAAACACACACTGCTCGATGTTAGGCACCTCAAGGATCTGATTTGCAAATCTCTCTGCTAGTTCTTCCTTTTCAGAGAGAACCTGTCTGACTTCAGTTTCATTATTGAGGCAGCCTGTGCTGTCCCTGTCGCAAAGGAGCTCTTTAAAATTATAAAGAGAAGGAGATGTTCTGAGAGGTCCAGTCCCTTCTGGCCTTGTCTGCAGTGCCTAATTTGAGCCGGTGGTTTGCGGTGATCGGCACCAGCATTTAATAACCAGCACAGGCTCTTGTGAAAGTCCACCGCATGGTGGCAATGTCTGTCTAATTTTGGTATGAACACAACAAGTGTGTTTAATAAGTCAATACATATTTAAAATATTCTGCATTGTCACACTTGTAGGGGTACAATGGCTAGTAATTGTGTTAGCACTGTCTCTGGCAGCGCTGGCAGGGGAAATGGGAGATGCAGGCTTTAGTGGCCTCCAGAGAGGGGCCCTGGTCCTTACTTTTTTGCAAATAACTCATTACTGGCCGGACTCCAATTCCCAACACATGGTATCTTGGACATTTAGATGTCAGGCCCTCTGCGACAGTCTTTCTGTAAGGCTGAGTTTCTCCAGTAGATGTCGAGCGCTGTTGTCACACTGGTGATTCAGCCAGATACACCTCAAGATGATTCAGCAATGGGTCACTGTGGTTTTCCTTAGGAATGATTTATCTATACTGCTACTGCTTCATTTGCCTTTCTAGCTCTGAGTGCTGGTACGGTGTTGCTTTATCCACAGGTTCTGCCAGCCTCCAGTTTATATGGCAGAGAGAGAACCAATAATTCATGGATTTCAATGTATTAGCCCATTGTATTCTTAGCATGGAGCACCAAATGGCTAACAAATATTGAAAGAAAGCCACCCAATTCACATTAGTAACTTCCCTGATTAACTCCACAATGGGAAGTCACACTGGAAGAAGATTAAGTCAGGTGCTGCCTGGGCACACCCAGGTATTTTGTAGTGGGTGTACCTCTGGTTGCCACCCAAGACTTTCCAGCCTCCCTATAACTCCCTAGACACTGATGTGTAATATTTCGGGCAAGTAAGTTGAGTGAGATGAGCGTGTTTTGTATTCTATGTACGACATAACCTTACAACTGGAGTGTTGGAGTGTTTTAAATAGAATTGATTATCACTAATACAATGGACGGGTGGTCATTGGGGGTACCCAGGCTACTGATGTGATATGCGAACTGTGGTTATGTGGCTGTTTAATCTCACAGACAGGGATGGAATGTAAAAACTCAAGTCATTAGTCAAAAATTTTAATAATATTCACTCTCCAGAGACATTAGAACATTTGTAACAGGTGTGAAATATTCAAACAGTAATGTCAGAGTTCATGCATGTTTCTACATGGAACAGAACACGTTGTACAAAGTGCAATGTGAAATTCAGAATGGGAACCTTCGCTTAGCTATGTTTGTGCAGTTATTTAATATTTTATCTCAACTAAATTACTAACTAAAATAAATCCAAAGTCCTCTTGATTACAGTCTCTGTTATTTGTGGGACATAACCAAGGTTGATGAATTTTAATTCGAGAAGGATTTCTCGACGAACACACTAAATATTGAGTAGTAAAGCTATAGTTGTAACAAATTAACGAGCTGACGACTTGCGTCCCACAGACATGGGACCTTATTCACAAAGGTAAGCTTACACTTTTGGTGTAAGATTACTATTTTTTAGCTATTCACAAACTACAAGAGTAGTTTTACGATTACTAATGTTATGATTGCAGAGACTGTCCTACCTTTTAATGTGTGGAGTTCTCCACAGTTGTAAAGATACTTCAGGTAAAACTACACATGTAGGGGCATATTTACAAAAGAAGTGACGGCGAGCACCGTTAGCCTCCTTGGCTTAACCCAGCGCTCCGCCACTTCTGATAGGCAAGGCTGCACCATATTTACAACAATATGGTTAAGGCCTGCGTTTCCCCCCTGCGCTGGCGCTAAATTTAGCTACCTAGTGCCAACGTAGGCAACCTTGCACAATAGTGCAAGGGTGTTTGAGTTGCAGGGAAATATTGTTTATGTGCAGGAATTTGTCACTTCCCGCTCATAAACAACCTTTAAATGGCATTTTTAAACTTCTATGTGTGTTTCTTAATGCAGCACACATAGAAATTGCAAAAAGTAAAAAAAAATTAATGATTGTTTATGTGCAGAAAGTCACATCTTCCTGCACAAAAACAATCGATGGTGTTTGACTGTTTCCATGTGTGCAACACACATGGAAAGAACAAAAACGAAGAGAAATTGAAAATTTATCCTCGTTGCGCCAGGGGAAGACCAGGTTTTGACGGTGCCCCATATTTAAGCCAGTCTTGTAAATATGGAGCTGCGTCAAAATCAATGGGTGTTGCTGTGGAACTGTTCTTATTTTTCTTAACAAATTAGGAATTTAAAGGATTTTTCTTAAACAAATACTGAAGAAGAATGTTTTAAAATAGTCATTGTAGCCTGTCCTCCATTGCTACCATAATTTCAAGAATAAACCTATGTGAGCTGATAACAATCAAGGTTGGACTGGCCTTTCTGAGCATAGCATGTTTCCCCAGGGGTGTGGAAGGGTAGGGTTTGTTGGTGTTCTTGGAGGCCAGTTTAGTTACTGGGAGCCAGTTTAGTTACTGGGGGCATGTTTATCGCTGACCTGGGAGGCACTGGGTTTTGCAAGTTGTTTCATGTGTCAAAGTTTCCCATGCAGAGTCCCTTTTAAATCCAGCTGGTTTCAGGCAGCAGTAAAATTGTCGAGATAACTCTGGTGATTAATGTTCCTGCTGGAAAAGTATCTGAGTTTTGGCTAGTGGCAGTTTTGACTCATCTAAAGTAGCTTAGAGGTTTAGCATGCTTACTATATAGATAGCTCAGTGGGTCCCTGCTTTTGTTAAAGAGATACTTTTATTACTTGCATATCATAAGTTACATTCATAATATAGCACAGTGAGCTATGAACTGCCTTCAAAGAGCTGTATGCAAATTGCACGATACAGGTTTAAAAGCTATGCATGTTCCAAGTCTGTCATTTAGTAATGTTGCTAAAAACAGTTTGTTTGAGTAGAAATACGTTATTACTAGTAGAGCCAATCCTAACCACTGTGTTTTATATCAAATCCTGTGTCTGTGCTTCTCTAGGCCAAGCTTTCATAAAAAAATACCTATCAGTATCGATGACATTTGAATCCTACATCTTATAGTCACCTTTTCTATACACTGAACTGCACAAGTATGTTTCATTGTCTCTGTATGCATGTTTGATGTCAAGTTCTCTGACACCCTACACTGGTATGAGAGGTCCTATAAAGCAAATGAAATACATGTGAGAGAGGGGCTATGGAGAGATGAGGGGCACTGTTAAAGAGATGATAGAATCTGTGGAGGATGAGGGCATTTGAGTGGGGCACACAAAAATATTGTGGCACCGGGCACAACCAGCGCTCAAGCAGGCCCAGCCATGACGTTTATTGGGGTAGAGAATGCTAACATCTGTCGAAATAGTCTTTCATTGCATTCTCAGCTTCTTGGCTGTGCCTAACAGTGAATGTGGGTATTTATGTTATATTTAAATTCTTGTTTCATGCTTGACATTTCATTTTTGCCATTTTTTCCAAAATGTTATTGAGGGGAACCCGCAAAACCTTGCCTTGTAGTGGTCAGGATAGCTCGTTCCAGGGCTGCTTTGGGTTTCCAATCTAGCCCTCATTACGATTCAGAAAGAGTGAAAGTAATGCATAAAAGTCCACTGATTGTATGGATAGATTTTTCCACAACTGGTTTTCAGTGCTTAAGTCTCTCGTCAGGAGGCCACTACAACTTGCACAACACATTGCCCCTGCTATGCTGCCAATGATGGTAACAACACAACTACTAACCATCGCACTCCTACAAGTGTCAGAATCCAGACTGTTTCAGGCCCCAAAGCCATAAGAACGGCTTGGCAGCAAGAAATAGTCATTTCTAATGTATATTGAACTGAGACTTAACTGTTGTTGGGGTCATATCTAAATTGGTTTGACATGGCCACCTTGTGGCAGACTTTCACAAGTGTTGGTATTGACAATTTAGTGCAGGTGCAGAGCCCAGAAAACTACGATCTCAAATTAAGCACTGGTGGTTTTCCAGGTGTGGGGAAACCATACAAATTGTGTCTTGCTAGTTAATTGAGCAGGGAAAATTGCATGAGACCATGACTGTAACAGCAGTCAGGCCTCAATCCTTGTTTTTTTCTTACAGGCAGAGCATATATTGCTCACCCTCCTAGAAATTAGCGTATCCCTCCCTTTCCAACTCACTCACTCACTCCCTTAATCTTCCACCCTTCCCAGAGGCCCACACATACATTTTAATACCTGTTCAGGATATGCGGTATACCCCACAGACTTGATAATTCCGTATGGTTTGCGATGGAAAAGTCTGTCCTACACAAACATTCGTCTCTGGGGAGTTAACACTGGCGTGCATTTACTATGTGATAACAGTAAATTTGATTGAGAATTTACCATTACACATGTACAATCAAACTCATAATCAGGGCCATGGTGGAGAAGGAGAACAAAGTTGAACAAGTTCCCCAGAACAACAAAATGGTAAGGAGAAAAATAATTTGGGGCAAAAGTTGGTGGACACATGTTAATGCGGTGTGTGAAGACTGTCAAATAAGGAGGGGGAATACTTTTTTAAAATACTCATCGCTTTATGAGGCATCGGAGGGAAAGAAAGGAAGGAGAGAGGGAGGCAGACTTATTATTTGGAAATTATATATATAGGAGAGTGGGGGTAAAAGAGAGGGAGTGTGGAAAAAAAGTAATGGAAGAGGCACATGACATTGTCCCAACCATAACACAGATGTTGGGAGAGGGTAATAATAATAATAATAATAATAATAATAATAATAATAATAATACTGATTTTTATAAAGCGCGAACAGCTACCTCACATGGAGGTGTCCCGGCGCTGAATAGAAACCGCAGCAACAGAGAGGAAATGCAGGGAGAGGTACTAGACTTTCTGCGCAAAGAGCCAAGTCTTTAGGAGTTTCCTAAAGATGGCTTCTGACGAGGCAGATTGGATGACAGAGGGGAGGGAGTTCCAAAGCTTCGCGGTGACTACCGAGAAAGATCTACCTCCGAGTCTCGCCCTTCTCACTCGTGGTACAGCCAGTAGGATCTGCGAGTTAGAGCGCAGGTGTCTCTCTTGATGGTAGCGGGGTAGTCGGAGTTTAAGATAGTTGGGACAGTTCCCTTTTTGTGCTCTGTACGCTAGAGTGAGTGCTTTGAATTTAACTCTGCTCGCCACTGGGAGCCAGTGCAGTTCGTGAAGATGCGGAGAGATATGATGCTTGAAAGGCACGTGTTTTATCAATCTCGCAGCCGCATTCTGCACGCTCTGCAGGCGTTGTGTCAGATATTTCGGGAGGCCAAGATAGAGGCCGTTTGAATAATCCAATCTGGATGTGACAGTTGCATGGACCACCGATTTACGACAGTCAGTAGGTAGAAGAGAGAGGAATTTTCGGAGGTTGCGAAGTTTATAGTGGCAGCTAGATGAGATATGTTGTATATGAGAGGAGAAGGAAAGCGTCTCGTCCCACCATACACCCAGATTTTTTGCCTTGGAGCCCGGGGTGGGGGCAGGACCCATTTCGGTGGGCTACCAAAGGTCAGGGGAGGGGGGGGTACTTTTCCCAAAGAATAGTACCTCGGTTTTGCTAGCATTCAGTTTTAACTTGTTGGTGTTCATCCATCTGGCAACGTCACTAAGACAGCCTTTTATTTTACTGAACGCTGTTTCTGACATCTCAACGTATGGGAAGACTAGTTGCGTGTCATCCGCATACGAAATCGCCTTGACCCCCCATTTGGTGATCAAGGTAAAAAGTGGGGCCAGATACACATTGAAAAGTAGCGGGCTGAGGGCGGACCCTAGCGGGACGCCACACCACAGTTGTTTAGGGCCAGAGGAAAAAGCACCCAAAGCTACTTTCTGAGAACGGTTCGTCAGGTAGGAATGCATCCAGTTCAGTGCCGTGTCCTCTAAGCCAATATCCTTCAATCTGAGCAGCATTCTACCGTGATCCACAGTATCGAAGGCGGCAGATAGAT
Organism: Lissotriton helveticus; assembly: GCF_964261635.1. Taxonomy (NCBI): domain Eukaryota; kingdom Metazoa; phylum Chordata; class Amphibia; order Caudata; family Salamandridae; genus Lissotriton; species Lissotriton helveticus. The sequence continues at coordinate 1,511,518,409 of NC_136061.1, read as the reverse complement.
CCAGGAGCACCAGCAAGGCCGATGCTCCTGAATCCAGCGACCACCTGATTGACTCTGCTACCTCAATGAGGGCAGTTTCAGTGCTGAACCCAGCCCTGAAACCGGACTGTGTTTCGTGTAGTATGCCTCTTTTTTCGATGAAACTATTGAGTTGGCGTTGGATGAGTTTTTCGAGCATTTTTCCCGGGGCTGCTAGTAGGGAGATGGGGCGAAGATTGCTCAGATCATCGGGGGCGCCATTGGGTTTTTTTTTCAATGGGAGAAGAGTGGTATGTTTCCAACAGTCGGGGAACGTGCCAGTCTCGATAGACATGTTCCAGATGTGTAGGAGTGGCTCCACCGTAGCATCCGACATTATTTTCCATAGTTTGGGGGGGCAGGGATCATCAGGAGCACCTGATTTGCATTTGAGTAGTTCTTTCAATGCATCCTCGTAGGTGATTGGGAGGAACCGAGTAAGGGGAGGGGTAGACATCTCAATGATATCATGGTCTGCCATATTTGTTGGCTCGGAGGGGGTGAAGGAGTTATAGACCTTCAGGATTTTTTGGTCAAAGAAATCCGAGATATCCTCACACAGTTTGCTGGAGGGAATAATTTCAGTTTCGATGGCCTTGGGTTTGAGGAAGGACTGAACTATTTTAAAAATCTCTTTACTGGGTTGTTCCGCTTGTTGAATAGAGGATATAAAGAATAGTTTTTTTGCTTTTTTTATAGAGTGATGAAGGCTGTGTAGGGCTTTTTTATAGCAGTTTTTTGCAGGTTCGGAGTAGCTAGCCCGCCACTGACGTTCTAGTCTTTTGCATTTGCTTTTTTCCGCTATCAGTTCTGCAGAGAACCAGGGAGCAGACGGGGATTCTCTTCGAGAAGTGGCTATTTTGGGTGGAGCAATAGAGTCTACTGTGCTGCTAATCCAGTGATTCAGTCGTATTGCATCAGAGTTCACATCTGTTGATAGTAGAGGGAGGGCAGCTGCTAGCGCGGGACATAAGGTCTCGGTGGATAAGTTGTCCCAGTTCCTACGCACGTATGTGCGTTTTCCTGTTGTTCGAGAGCAAGCAGGGAAAGAGATTAGGAAGGGGACGAGGAAATGATCTGTCCATAGAAGTGGCAGTGGGGGTTTAGTTGTGGTATCCGGAATGTTAGAAAAAACGAGGTCCAACATATGACCTGCCTGGTGCGTGGTACCGGAGGTAATTAGAGCTAGATTTGCTGATTGAAGTGTGTTAATGAGTTGGGAAGCCAGTGGACAGTCAGATCTGTCTGCATGAACATTAAAGTCACCCACTACTATATAGTGTTGGTGAGAGAGAGTGTTTTGGACTATGAAGTCCAAAAGTTCATGAGTATGGCATGGAGGGCAGTCCGGGGGTCTATATATAATCAGGCCAGCAAGGGACGTTTGAGGGTTGATTTGGAGGCAGAAGTGTAGTCCCTCTATGCCGGCAAGGGAGGTGGGAGTGGAAGAGGCCAAGGTGTATTTATCTTTGAAGATAATAGCCACTCCGCCACCTCTTCTGTTCTTCTCTCTATTTGAGAAGCTTAAAGTGAAGCCGAGCGGGACAGCTAGAGCAATGGAGGCAAGGTTATCTTCGTTGAGCCACGTTTCGGTAAGAAATAGGGCGTCCCACTCGGCGTCAGCTAGCAGCAAATTGATATCATCTGCATGTTTCGGAAGGGATCTGCAATTCAGTAACCCTGCTATAAAGGGGAGGAGGGAGTGTTGGCCGAACGATTGAGCAATGTTTTTGGGTAGGAGTTTGCTGAGATTGAAACGTCACACAGAGGCTTGTTGCACCGTAGGCAGGAGGGGGGGAGGTCCGGAGTGGAAAGGTCAAGCCTGGGAGCCTGACAATGATTGGCAGGGTTAAATGATAGAAGGTCGTTACTAGACCAGACTATCCTTCATGTGTGGGAGAGGTCACTGGCAGCGTGGCCGGCGCCGGGCGCAGACCGGTCGCGGACGGGCGCAGACGGGCTTGCCTTAGGCGCGCCCGCTGCGCTCGTCCGCTGCGCTTCCGGGGTAGACACATTTTTGTACAGGGAAGGGGTGTGGCCAGATGGGGTGGGCATGAGCGCAATGGATTCCCCTCAGCTGGCGTCAGCGCTGAAATCCGCTGAGCAGGAGAAGGGCAGATCGTTTTAAAAGTACACGGTATTAGTCACACGTAAAATTTAAAACATTTAAAAGTCAAGACACAGTTTCTCCCGGCTTCCGCCTCAGGAGCATGCAATTTCTTAAAGACGCGCAAGTATCTCAGCGCGGGGTTTAAATACTTTTGCAAGGGGGCGTGGCCAGATGGGGTGGGCGTGAGCGCAATGGATTCCCCTCAGCTGGCGTCAGCGCTGAAATCCGCTGAGCAGGAGAAGGGCAGATCGTTTTAAAAGTACACGGTATTAGTCACACGTAAAATTTAAAACATTTAAAAGTCAAGACACAGTTTCTCCCGGCTTCCGCCTCAGGAGCATGCAATTTCTTAAAGACGCGCAAGTATCTCAGCGCGGGGTTTAAATATTTTTGCAAGGGGGCGTGGCCAGATGGGGTGGGCGTGAGCGCAATGGATTCCCCTCAGCTGGCGTCAGCGCTGAAATCCGCTGAGCAGGAGAAGGGCAGATCGTTTTAAAAGTACACGGTATTAGTCACACGTAAAATTTAAAACATTTAAAAGTCAAGACACAGTTTCTCCCGGCTTCCGCCTCAGGAGCATGCAATTTCTTAAAGACGCGCAAGTATCTCAGCGCGGGGTTTAAATACTTTTGCAAGGGGGCGTGGCCAGATGGGGTGGGCGTGAGCGCAATGGATTCCCCTCAGCTGGCGTCAGCGCTGAAATCCGCTGAGCAGGAGAAGGGCAGATCGTTTTAAAAGTACACGGTATTAGTCACACGTAAAATTTAAAACATTTAAAAGTCAAGACACAGTTTCTCCCGGCTTCCGCCTCAGGAGCATGCAATTTCTTAAAGACGCGCAAGTATCTCAGCGCGGGGTTTAAATACTTTTGCAAGGGGGCGTGGCCAGATGGGGTGGGCGTGAGCGCAATGGATTCCCCTCAGCTGGCGTCAGCGCTGAAATCCGCTGAGCAGGAGAAGGGCAGATCGTTTTAAAAGTACACGGTATTAGTCACACGTAAAATTTAAAACATTTAAAAGTCAAGACATGACCCATGAGCTCATACTATACATGGGAAAAATAAGACAGATAGAAAATTAGGGGAGTTAAACCTTCAGGTAAGGGTGATGGACTGTCCCTTAAAAAGAAAAAAATAAAGTATTGTGAAAGACAAATATGACCTGAATATACAGAACACCATCTTCATCATCTTCCTTCCATTAGGTTGAATTCAAGAGGGGCAAAAAGTGTCAGACAAACTGTTAGAAATTGGATTTCTTGTTGGCTAAGGCTTGAGCTTAAGCCAGGCAGAAACCACCACTGTAGTCAGGGCAAGGGAGTTACACACTGGAGATAACCCCTGCTCACCCCATTGGTAGCTTGGCCCGAGCAGTCAGGCTTACCCCAGAGGAAATGTGTAAAGAGTTTGCGCAACACACACACGGCAGCAACACACTGGGCACACCACAAAAGATACTCCACACAAAGTTATATATAAGAATAGCCTTTGTGTTATCCAAAACACATTTGAATAGTAATCACACAATATATACTGTGCCAACTGGCATTAGGCAATACTGACAGGGGATTATATACACATGACAGGAACAATTGGGCCACTGTCAGAGCCATCACAAAGCACAAATAGTAAATGTAGAACACAACCAGTAATTACTGGAAAAATACTGTACTCAGCATTATATCCTACAACATAAAACACATTATGCAATCAGCATCACATTAGGCGTAAAAAACATTATGCACCAACCTCATAAGGATAAATCGCATTAGGCAATAAGCATCACCAGCCTAAACACAGTATGCAATAACCTCATCAGCATGAACATCAGAGGCATAAATCATGGTGCATAAATCGCATTTGTCATAGGCACCACATAAATCACATTAGGGCCTGGCGCTCTACTAACCTACAACTGATCCCCTGGTAAACTGACCTACGCTCTGGGGCTCATATGCCCTATGTCCAAAATGTCAGGGCTTGGCTGCCAATGCAGCATCACAGGGCGCGCACTGCGCTGGGGCAGGGCAAGAGTGTATCCCACTCCTTTCTCATCAAAATTCACTACTGTGCCTTCTGGATCTCCACTGGGACATTGCAAAATAAATCTGCCCCACGTTGCAGCTGCCAGTAACTGACGGTGAATCTGTGGAAATAAAAGCAGGCACTGGCACTCACTGTGTCTTGAGGACCCCACTGGGACCCTGAAACCAAATGAGGCCAAACATTGCAGCTGCCGCTACAGCGGTACAGCTGTGCGCAAAAACAAAGAGGCAATGGCACTTCTGTACCTCTGGAGCAACTACGGGGGAAGGCACCGACAATTTGCCTCGACTCACTCCCCCACCAGGCTCGCAACTTGGCTCCACTCACCGGGGGACTCTGCAGGTCTCCTCTCACTGGGGACATCTAGTAGGTACCTTCGGTCTCTGTGGCCTGTGCATCAACACGCAGGGCTCTCTCTGCTCACGATAGTCCGGCTCGAATCCAGCACCGGCGCTGCCTGCTCTGGCCACAGTCTGCAGCACCCATGAATGCGGGGTGGGCTCCCGCCGGACTTCAGCTTCCACTTTGAGCACCGGGGCTCCCACCAGCTCACGGGAGCCCCGCTCGGGCCAGCAACACCACGCCTCACTTCCGACTTCCTCGGGCGAGGCCCCGTCCACAGTCAGGTGGATGTGCCTGACTTCCGGTTTCACCAGACTCGACCGCTGTCCTCTTCGGCTGCAATGTGGGGTGGGCTCTCGCTTCAATTAAAATATTTGCGGGATGGGCACCCGCCGATCAAAGAAGCATAAAGCGAGGTGGGCACCCGCTAAATAAGTATGCCTGCGGGGTGGGCTCCCGCTCGCCAAACAAGCACATAACCAGGGTGGGCACCCACTAGCAAACGCCAAACGTGGGGTGGGCACCCGCTTGATCAATAGTGTGAGGGGGAACCCACACGCCGGGATTCCTTCACAGCCTCACGCTGCAGACTCCAGCTCTTCTTCTGCTGGCAAATAAAATCAGAGCGCCCACGAGGCACTGAATTCCATGAAAAAGGTCCAAGGGGCTCAGCTGGGACCAGGGAGGCCAGCACACAGGGCCCTCCAGCAGGGAGGCAAGCCCAGCAAGTACAGGAACAGCACAACATTCATGGGGTCACAGCCCCTATATTTATATTACATCTTGGCTTTGTCTGCCCTGGCACAGGGCTTGGGGGAACCAGCCAAAACTGGTTCAGGGGGGAATTGGAACACTTTGTTTGCAAGGCTCCTCTTCCCTTTTGTCAGGTGGGGGGGTCATCATCAGACATACCACAGGGGGGGCGGAGCCAGAATTGTACAGGGTAGGCACAGACCTATTCAGGGACCAGGGACTTCTCCCACTACTCCAAAAGCAGATGTCCCATTCAGCCTAGTGCTGACTCACCCTGCCCCTCCTGGAGCTACACACACCTCACCAGCCCCTGTCACTCAAATGCCAGACATGCAATTCACATCAGGCAGGCAGACACATAGCACACAGAAATGCCAACTTCTAAAAGTGGCATTCCTAAAATAGGTATAATAAATCTGCACACACTATTACGCAGCATTTATTATTATCATTCCAAATATACCAAACTTGACCACGCTGCTCCTCTCATATCAGGAATTACCACTGAAACACTTATCAGGGAATACCCAATGCATTCTTATGGGAGGGCAGCCTCACAGTAGATAGAAACCAAAATGGCTGTTTGTCACTACCAGGACATGTCACGCACTTAAGGTACATGTCCTTCCTTTGACCTACAATGCACCCTGCCCATGGGGCTAGCTGGGACCTATCTTAGGGGTGACTGACATGCAGTAAAAGGGGGGTCACAGACATGGCACACACTTTAGGTGCCACGTCACAGGGCCAGTAACACTGCATGCACAGGCTCTGCAATGGCAGAGGCCTGAGATAGGTTTGAAAGACTATGTCGGTTTGTGGCGCAATCAGCGCTGCAAGCCCACCAGTAGCATTTAATTTATCAGCCCTGGGTATGTGAGATGCCACTTTACAAGGGACTGACAGGTAAGTTAAATAGGCCAAACAGTTGTAGACCAATCTTACCATATTTAACACAGAGAGCACAAGCACCTTATACTGGACAGCAGTGCTAAAGTGCCCAGAGTCCTAAAACCACGAACACCAGGTCAGAAAAAAGGCCAGGAGAAAGGAAAAAAAGTTTAGGGATAACGCTGCAAAAAGGGCCAAGTCCAACACTGACTAAAAAAGCAGCATACTTTCCAGTCCAATTTTTCCTCTGCAGGCTAGGCAAACTATTCTCATGCTAGCACCGCCCTTTGTTTGTGAAGTTAGGCCTATTTCTTCTTTTTTCTCAGTGTACTCTAATATCTCCAAGGTACATTGCTTACATTTTGGTTCTTTATATTAATCTACCCACAAAGCAATTCTCTTTCCTTTCCTAACAATGAACAGGATTTAAAAAGCTACATAGTGTGTCAGTATAGCTTACAAGCACACACTTTTATGAGTGCAAACACATTTTCCTGAATCTCTTTGTTACACAAATATCTTTTCAGTGAGTAACTCTACCACTGTGCAGAGCGGGTGAGGAGTTGGCTGTTCTAGGACTCGAATGCTCTTGGGTCTTGTGCCAAGACAAGGACATGCCTATATTATTTTCCAGGTTCGAAAGGGAACAGGTCCAATATTGAGTTCCGATAGAAGAAATGGATACTTCATTCCTAAAAAAGCTTTCACTGTATAGAGAAATAGCAGTGCATTTGTGCTGCAGCTATTCACATATATGTGTAAATATATGTGTGTATATTTTTAATGCACAATTGAATTTCACCAATTTTTGCTGAGGATATATGGAAATGGAAATGTTGCAGGTGTTTGTTCATGTGTAACCTGGTAAACCTATTAGATTCCATAACTTAGTAAATCTACAACGTTGAAGGTCTGGTGGCAACATAAGTGTATGCCCCATACTCTGGTAAACGTCTAGAGCTTGCATAGACGGGACTCACTGGATTGTATAAAGTGATATAACCTGTTTTGGTTTAAGTGGTCATATGCAATGAACACTGTTAACTGTGGTCCTTCATCTGCAATAGAGTAGTAACTTGAATTTAGTAAAAAGAGGCTGTAAATATGATGGTGGGAACACCTTTTTGCATTCAAATTTTGAAGTCTTACTTAATTTTGCAAATTAAGTTTACGCAATAAACCTTCATACTATTTACATCACTGATAAATCTTGGCCAATAGTCCTAACATTTACAGAACAAATCTTTGAACACAAGGATGTTACCACTTTCTGTGCCAAGGACATAATGATTACGTCCTCGCCACGGTGGCCATGTGCGGAGGACGTAACCATTAATTCCTCTGCACTCATCACGGAAATTCCTCTGCTGTTTACTGCACTGAGATTTCATTTTCTTTTTTTTTAAATTTTCAGCCTCAGGAGCAGGGAAAACCCTACCCCTGTCATTTGCATTGGTAGACCTGGGGGAATGCTGGGTGGTTCTACAGATTCCAGAACTTTCCTTTTTTTTTTTTTTCTTTTCAAGTTACAGCACACATCATTGATTTTTACATATCCAAATCATTACAATATATTCCTATATATAGGAGGTGTAAAATATCAAACCGAAATAACATAGTAAATAAAAATAATCCGGATTGGGGAATCCTATGTATATTTAGCATTATACCTTTTATAGCCATTGCCTAGGCCTGCCCTTCGCCAACCCTACCATTTTTCCAGCTAGTTATAGGTTGCCATATTTTCCGTCCTAATATCTTAGCTCTTCGCCCCTTCCTATCATATATTGCTTTTTCCAGGTTATACATAGCTAGAAGGCTTGCAATCCATGTTTGAAAAGAGGAGGGAGCCTTATCCAACCATGTCCTTGCTATACAAATACGATAAACTGCCATAGAAACAAACAAAAATTCCACTGGTAATCCCTCTACACATTCCCCCACCCCCAAAATAATTAATACATCTGTGAGCTTCATCTTAATTTTTAGTGAGATTTCAAAAAATTCCTCAATTGCGTTTTTTAAAGTATACAACTGTGGACATTGAGCAAACATATGCACAATGTCTGCATCATTAGAGTCACAGCGAGGGCATAATATTCCGGACGTGCCGCCCCATTGTGCAATTCTAGCCGGTGTATGATATAGTGAGTAAATAGTTTTATAATGTTGAAATTGTAATGTGGCTGAACAGAGTACAGTTCGTCCCATATCTAGGGATGCCTGGAAGCCTTCTGGGTCGATCCCCATTTTTTCCATCCATTTTAGGTCATATTTCCCCCTATCATCGGTTTTGATTACACTGAGTTCAGCATAAAGTTGCCTAATTGTGCAACAGATGGAGCGTTCTATATATTCCATTACTTTACTCTGACCAAAGCCAAAGGGGCCGCCCTGCTTTTGTAGAAGAAAGCTTCTTACTTGTAAATACTTAAAAAAGCTGCGTCCTTCTAGTCCAAATATTGCTTGTAGTTCCCCAAACTGTAGTATACCCCCCTGATTATCCAGGAGGTTACCAACCTTTACAATCCCCTTATTATTCCAGTCCCTCATAGTTGTATCCATGAAAATGTCTCCTGGTAATGAAATATTCGTGTATAGCCTTGTATAATTATTGTACCTACCTAGACCCAGTTTTTTTGATATCGCCCTCCAGATCATATAGGCCGCCCGTAATGTCTTAAAGCGTGTATGTTTAAAGTAACTGTAATCAATTGTATTTAGAAATCCCTTCTCCGCCCCCTCACCCAGTAGTGCAGTATATACATTAGTGAATCCTAACCTACCCTCAATTTGCCCTAGACCACCACCCCCTATCAGCCCCTGAAAATACTGCATGGCGGCTGCCCAATAATAAAGCCTGAAGTCTGGTGCCCCCCAATCCCCCTTCTCTCTAGATAACGTGAGATACCGATAGGCTCTTCTTGTCTTCCCCTGTGCCCATATGAGTCTGTTTAGTATCCCTTCTAATTTATTAAACCAACTAGCAGCCCGTCCCGACGTTGTCCGGGAGCAATCGTGGCTCAGGGCCCCCGCCCGCCCTGACGTTGGGTAACCTGCCCACGTCACTGCTCATGTCACTTTTTCCTGCTGTAATGCCCCGTTTGGTACCTGCCCACGAGACACATTATTAGGACTCGTTGACTGTTCTCCGCAGAGGGGTGACCCGGGTGCTCTGCGTGACGCACAGGCTTTGTCCACTACCTATTTATATTTTTAATCCCCTCTATTTTCATTGTGTTGAACGTTACCCATCCACCTGCCAGTGATTAACATAACAGAACAGATTGTCTACGTGTGCTTTCTCTTTCTTTCTTTATACATTCTTTGCTTTTTTTTATATAAATGCTCTTTTTATTGAGCCTCCTTTGTCTCCTTAATGGAAAAGTGCAGGTAGTTAGGGTCACAGAGTACCTGCTTGCCCCTCAGAAGTTCCTGTACTGTCCTGTCACTTCCCCCGACAACTAATTGATTCAATTTCAAAGGAAATGCCTTTTCTGAACAGCAGACACGCTTTATATTCACTGAGCTCATGGGCCTGATAGCAGTGCTCTGCGCGTTTCACAATTCCATATTATCAGCACCTTACGCTCTCATCTGAGAAGAACACGACAGCTGCTCCACTCTGGCGTACACCTGACGATTCGACATGATTTTCAGCGGTTAGAAGCAATCCATGGCTGCCACAGGTGCTATACAAACAGCCTCTACCTTAATATAAAACAGCATACCAAAACAATGCAGAGATGGCATGCTTGTACCTTCCCAGCACTGGTGGCGAGGTCCGGACAGCTGCAGCGGGGGGCTGAAAAGATGGCAGTGGTACAGTGGTTGCCATGGGGAAGAAAGCGTAAGAACTCGCAGTGTTTGCAGCCTTAAAAACCCCGGTGTGGGCCCTTTAATAGGAGAGCAAGTGCAGCTCCTCCGATAGGCCTTGGTACCAGCGCTCACTAAATTATTAGAGCCGTACAGTACAGTGAATATTCAATCTCTGCAGCCCCTTATTGTCTGCCCGCCGATCTTCACCGCCTGTCCGCCGGTCATGTCCGCTGCTCCCCTGATCTCCGCCGCTCCTCATCACTGCTCCTCCCCGTGCTGATCTCCGCAGCTCCTCCCCACTCTGTTCTCCGCCACTCCTGTACGCCGTTCCTCACATGTACGCCGCTCCTGATGTCAGCAAGCACATCGCGGCTGGCGCTACTTTGAAGGGACTACTTCTTTTTTAACTTATATTTTTTAATAACGTATTTATTTTTAATTTATATAGCCTATGTCCATCTGCACACCCTAAGGATTACAATGATGTATCGGGTGTGTGGATTGGCGCTGTGGTTCCCGAGTTTACCCGCCTCAAAGCCTCAAAGATCTTCCTTTATAATAATAGTATAGATTATGATCAAAATATAATGGGATAGCTCTGAAAAGATACAGGAACTTCGGGAAGGTTACCATCTTTATTACATTGATACGGCCCATCAAAGTCAGGTGTAGAGTGTGAATCCTTTCGGTGTTTTCTTTTACTTTTGCCAGCAGTGGACCCATATTTAGCTCTACCAGTTTATCTAGGTCAGCTGTAATTTTAATTCCTAAATATACCGCTTCTGTGACCACTCTTGTGTCTTGATAGGTCACAGAGTTATTCTGAACGATCTGAGTCTTCCCTTTATTTATTGAGTATCCTGACACCCTGCCAAAATTTGCTGCTTCCTGCTCTATTTCGATTATTGCACCTCCTGGGTTCGGTGTGATAATCGCCACGTCGTCTGCGTATGCGAATATTTTATACTCCTGCCCATGGAGTTTAACAGGAAGGATATTACTATTTTCCTCGAGTCTTCGCAGCAAGGGATCCAGATATAACGCAAATAGAAGCGGCGAAGCCGGGCAGCCCTGCTGTGTACCCTGCCTTATTGGTACTTCGGAAGTATATCCTTTATTAATCTTAATTCTTGCCATCGGTTCCACATATAGAGCCTGAATAGCCTTAATAAAACCTACGCCTATACCCGACCATTCCAAGACCTTCCACAGATAGCCTCAGGAGACCCTATCAAAGGCCTTCTCAGCATCCAAGAATACTGCGGCGACAGGGTCCCCTGCAGCTCCCGCAGCGTCCAAGATGGTAACCATTTGTCTTGTGTCCCTTTCCCCAGGATAAAACCATGCTGTGCGGTATTCACTAGGCTCTCGATTATCTTACTTAGCCTCTGAGCCAGTGCTTTAGAATAAATTTTTGCGTCCGCGTTCATAAGCGTTATCGGTCTGTAAGACCCCGGCTCCAAAGGTGACTTATTCTTTTTAAGGATTACAATGATGTCTGCCCTCGCCCAGGTCTGCAGAATATTCTCCCCCAACTGTGCTTGTCTTAATGTCTCAAGCATATCGATCCCCAGAATATCCCAAAAGGTTTTATAAAATTCAGCTGGGATTTGGTCAGGACCTGTTGCTTTCCCTGTTGGTAGCAGAGTTACTGCATTTTGAACTTCCTGTAAAGTCAGCGGCATCTCTAATGCCTCCTTTTCTTCATCTTTTAGCTCTACATGTGGGATGCCTGCCAAGTATTCCTCTATTTCAAAATCTCTATTACTATGGTCGTGCAGATTCCAGAACTTTCCATCACAGAAATGTGAGGAAAATGTGTTTTTTATTGTCAAAGTATGAGGTTTGCAAGGGAATCTGGGTAATAAACCATGATGAGAACCCTGGTTACCCATAGGTTTGGTAGGTTTCCCTGGGTCCTGGCTGAGCTATGGTCCAAAATCTAAAATCTAAATCTAAAACAATAAAAATGGTAGAACAAGTGTTTTTCTGCCTTTTCCAACCTGCATGGTTGGGTCCAGGATCTACAACTAGGGCCAAGGGCCCGCCATGCCCATATCGGCCCCTCTCACCCAGGGCTCCATCCTCTGGCCTGCCGCCCCTTCTCGGTTTCCCCTGCCTGGCCTGGTTCAGAAGCTCTAACCAGGGCCCCCCATCCTGGTCTCTGTCTTTTGGCCTCCCGCATTGCCAGGGCCAGGCTCCCGTGGACCAAGGGAGGCCTTCCTCCGGATTACTAGGGACAGGGTACTCTGGACCTCTTTGAGGTCTGGATGTTCTCAGCCAGCGACCAGATGACCCACCTCTGTCTTGCGCTCTGTCCTCGGGCCTGCCATGTGCCACAGCACTGGGGCCAGGGTTCTGCGGGTCCGGGGAGGCCTCCCCTGTACATCCAGGTCAAGGAGCTCTAACCGTGATCCTGGATGGGTGCTCCCGCCCTATGCTCTGTCCTCCAGATGCTACACGCTAAGGGTCCAGGACCGGGATCTTTTGGGCCAGGGTAGTCTTCCCCTGCTTGGCCAGGTCCAGGAGCTCCGATGGCGGCCCAGGTGGGCCCCCATCATCGGCTCTGTCTTCCTGTCCACTGCATGGCAAGGTGCATGGGATAGGGTCACACGGGCCCAGAAGGCCTTCCCTGCATGTCTGGGTCCAGGAGCCATGACTGGGCCCAAGGGCCCGCAACTCTCAGGGCAGGCGCTACCACCCTTGGCATTGGGGTGGGCAATCCTGCCCTGGGCTCTGTCCTCCAGCGTGCCCTGTGGCAAAGGTCCCGGGTCAGGGGTCAACTGGGCCCTGGTAGGCCTCCCCCTACTTCGCCTGTGTGTTAAGGTGCCTGCAGGCCCTGGGTCAGAGGCCCAGCAGCCCCCCGCTCACAGCCCGGTGCCTGAGGCCCAAGTAGGACTCTGAGCCCTCATGCCGCAGAGCCTCTGTCGCCTCCAAGGGCAAGTGGAAACCCTGGTCGTTAATTAAGGCACAGCGCTACCAGTTTGCTGTCCTTTGAGCCCAACCATCTGGTCACGCACAATGCTTTGTAATGGCGCTATCAGATAGCCGGGCCACCCTGGAAGTCCCGATGGGGGTTCATTTGCTTCCCCAAGCCCAGCTAGGGCTCTAGGAGGCCGGGGTCATTTGTGCCTTTGGTCCCCTCTCTCACTCGGTGCACATGGATTGCAAGACAGGGGGTAGCCTTTCTCCAAATTACTAGGGACAGGGTACTCCAGACACCCTTTGGGTCTGGCCGTTCTCAGCTAGGGGCCATATGGCTCAGGCCCAGCCCACCTCCATCCTGGCTTCTGTCCTCAGGCCCGCTGTGTGCCAGTGTGCCCGGGACAGGGTTATGTGGGCCCGTTGAGACCTCCCCTATGCATCGGGTCCAGGGCCAGGGGCTCCGTCACTCGCCTTTGGCCCACCGTGTGAGTGAGGGGGTGTATAAATCAGTGAATGGGTGTGTGAGTACTTGTATGGGTCTGAGAATGGGTTTGTGAGTGGTTGTGTGGAAGTGTAGTGGATGTATGTGAGGTTGTTTAGGGGCGTGAGTGGTGTGTGAGTGGTTCGGTAGATAATGTCATCAGTGATGTAATTTGAGATGCCATCAGTGATGTCATTTGAGATGCCATCAGTGATGTCACTGACCATGTCATGAGTGATGTCAAATGTGAGATCATAAGTAAGCATGGGCGGATTTTGCGGATCCACGATTCACGAATTTGCGGATTCACGGATCGTGGATCCGCAAAATCCGCGGATTTTGCGGATCGGCGGATTTGGGGGCGGGGCTTCCTCGAGTGTGTGGGCGGGGCCAAACGGACGGGGCTTCCATGCGAGCGCACATGCCTCTTGTGTATACAAAAGGTCAGAGACCGATCAGAGCAGCAGATTAAGAGACAGAAGCCCCTGGTCACAGGAAAGGCACGGGGATTGCGCTCGTGAAAGTCAAAGATGCAAATGCCTCTGGCCAGCATCACGATTTTTTTTGGCCTGATGAATGAGTCACTGCATTTGCGCTTCAACTAGTTCCAGCGACCAAGTGTGTGTTGCTATGCAATCGCGCCGAAGTGCGCAGGGGTCCCTTGATTGAAATGTCCATCATAGTGGGTAAATGGCGGGAAGACGGTGCACACCTCGAGTGTGTGGGCGGGGCCAAACGGACGGGGCTTCCATGCGAGCGCACAAGGCACACCTGCCCAGCCTCCACAACGCTCACGATTATTTTTTGGCTGATGAATGAGTCACTGAAATTAAGCTGCAACTAGGGCACATGCGTCGTGCCAGAATGAACCCTGCCCTTCAGACACCATGTAAATAATTTACGATGGCGCCGGCAAGCTGCCAGCGCCATCCTGCAAAAGTTACTTAATTAGCTTCAACAGGAAGCTCCAACTGATAAAATAAAGCAGGCGCTGGAGCCCCTGCTTTATCTTATCTGTTAGAGCTTCCTGTCGAAGCTAATTAAGTAACCATTTGAGGATGGCGCTGGCAGCTTGCCGGCGCCATCGTAAATTATGCAGGCTTGAACTTTTGACCGCAAAATCCGCTCCGATCGCGGGTTGCGGATTCTCGGTAAATCCGCGAGAGTTCGCGGATCGCGGATTTACCGAAAATCCGCAAAATCCGCGATCGGAGCGGATTTTGCGCTCATGCTTAATCATAAGCACTGCATTGCGGGGGCTAAGGGAACCTTGGCTGCTGTATTTCTGTGGTATTTTACGAGTGAAATCTGAGCCTAAGTACATTGTCCCTGTAACCTTTGGGTTTTTCAGTGAATTTCTATGTTTTTTAAATTCTATTTCCTCACTATAATGACCCTGTAACCTTTAGTTTTCTCAGTGAATTTCAATGTTTTTTCATTCTATTTCCTCACTATAATATCCCTGTAACCTATGGTTTAAGTCCATTTCTAATGTTTTATAATTTTATTTCCTAAGTGTAGCCTGTAACCTTCGAGAGTGAGAGTGTTTGTGACTGCATGATCGTCTCAGTATGTGTGTGAGTTAGTGTGTCCCCCTGGATGCTGAGGGCCCTTGCGGGCGAAGAACCCCTATTTTTGTCACTAGTAAGTCCCCACATGCGGGACAGCTAAGACCTCATCAGAGGCCACACCCTCTTTCTCAACCACTCTGCAAAGGGGCCTCCTGGCGCACTACTCGTAGGTGTATTGAGTCCCCTTGGCAGCTGATGGTCGTTGGTGGTCAAGCACCTCTGTTGTTGCCACAAGTAAGTTCCCCACAGTGGGATTGTTTAGACCTCGTTGGAAGGCCTGTCCTCTTTCCCAATAACTCTGCAAAGGGACCTCCTGGTGCAAAACTGGTTGGGGTTTGAAGTTCCCTTGGCTTCTGAGGGTTATTGGGAGTCAAGCATCCCTAATTTTGCCACAAGTAAGTCCTAAACATCAGGATTTGTCAGACCTCATCAGAGGCCCCTTTCTAACCACTCTGCAAAGGGCCCATCTGGTGCACTAATAGTTGAGGGAATGAAGTCCCCATGGCTGTAACCTGTAGCCTTTGAGAGTGAGCATGTGCGTGACTGCATGATTGCCTCAGTATGTGTGTGAGTTAGTGTGTCCCCTTGAATTCTGAGGGCCCTTAAGGGCAAAGAATCCCTTATGTTGCTACTAGTAAGTCCTCACCAGCTGGACTGCTAAGACCTCTTTGGAGGCTACACCTCTTTCTTATCCACTCTGCAAAAGGGCCTCCTTGCGCACTATTGGTTGGGGGAATGAAGTCCCCTTGGATGCTGAGAGTCGTTAGGGGCCAAGACCCCTTATTGTTGCCACAGGTAAGTCCTCAACAGTGGGATTGAGGAGACCTCATCAGACGCCCCTCCCCTTTCTCAACCACTCTGCAAAGAGGCCTCCTGGCGCACTACTGGTAGGTTCATGAAGTCCCCTTGCAGCTGAGGGTCATTGGGGACCAAGGACCTCTGTTGTCGCCACAAGTACGTTCCCCACAGTGGGATTGTTCAGCCCTCGTTGGAAGCCCTGTCCCCCTTCCCAGTTCTGCAAAGGGATCTCCTGGAGCAAACCTGGTTGGGGTTTGAAGTTCCCTTGGCTACTTAGGGTCATTGGGAGCCAAAAATCCCTATTGTTGTCACAAATAAGTCCCCATCAGTGGGACTGCTAAGAACTCGTCGGAGGCCACTTCCCCTTTCTGAACCACTCTGCAAAGGGGCCTCCTTGTGCACTATTGGTTGGGGGAATGAAGTCCCCTTGGATGCTGAGAGTCGTTCGGGGCCAAAAACCCTTATTGTTGCCAAAAGTAAGTCCTCCACAGTGAAATTTCGGAAACCTCGTCAGAGACCTCTCCCCTTTCTCAACCACTCTGCAAAGGGGCCTTCTGGCACACTACTGGTAAGTGCATGGAGTCATCAAAAAACCAGTCAGAATCCTTGGGTATAATCAAAAGGGGGAAGCACAGAAGCTGCAGACTATGTCACACAGAAATAGTTGTGGGAAATTCTCTTTTCAGGACGAAATCCCTCACTCACCAGAGGTGACATGCTTCATATCATTCTCAAAGGAGAAACCTAGTTCCTTTGAGGGCTATAACTCCCTATCTCTGATGGGGAGAAGCTCAGGGATGTTTTTTTGTCTATACTACCAGGAAATTCTAAATCCACAAACAACGAGAATCTAAGTGTGAGTGAGGGCGCAGTGCAAAGAAAAATAAACGTGAAGGATGTGATAATAAAACAAGCTTTAGAGGACACGATGCAAGCTTTATTGAGATGTACTCACTGCCAGGATTAAAAACAGTGCACCTGCGGTATGGATTTACAGCGCATGTGTATTGTGGAATTTCATGGTCAACATTTTACTTGTGAAGTAAAAAATCAGAAATACAGAACCAATAATACTCCTGGTTCCTCTTCTTCAAAGGGTGACTGTACCTGGTAGGAACAGAACAATAGATAAGTGATATATAACCAGTGGCCTTTACCATTAGACAAATAAATTCCTCTATTAAATGCTGTATCAACTGTGTTTATATGCAGACATATATTAAGTAAAAGATTATTACCCTAACTGTTGGGTAAGGAACTTCACCTCAACCTAGGGATGGCTCAGGAAGGGTGCACGCTCTACAAAGAAAATCATTAGGGATGCCTGTGTTAACAACACTATTATGTATTACCCACAAGTCATTACAGATACATCTAAGCGAACTGACCTGGGTGGGTAAGGGTAAAAGAGAAAGTGTGAGAAAGAGAACACATTTGCGAAAAGGCTAACGCGATGTTGGTGACTAACAACGCAAAAATACATTGTGACGATGTATGGAAGTGACTTAATAACTGGACAACCGTACTGAGCCAACATTAGAATAGGATAGTGACACAAATGCTGATGATAAAAAGGTTTACCACTCGTTGGTGCATTGTCCCGCTGTCCGTATCGAGCACAGGAACAAAGTCCAGACATCTGACCCAAGTCATGGACTGTCCCACCCCGGAAGCTTCAGCTAAAGCAGAGTTTTTTTAGAGAAACAAAAGCGGAGTTCTTTAGAAAAAACAAGCACAGTCCTCTATAAACGTTGTGCTATATTGCAAGGATATAATGGTGATATGAACTGTTGTCCATACCATGGTATTTGTAGCGTCGTGTCAGTAGGGTAGTTAATTCTCCACGCAGATGCGCAAAAATAGTAGTGGTCCACACGATCATAGGTGTGGTACATACGACTGAACAAAGTAAGGAAGTACAAAATGAGGCTCTGCTCTAACCTGTGTAACATATTCAGAATCGCTATAAACACTGGGATAACAGCGTGACTACCGGAAATAACACGCTTTTACAAGGAATACCAGTGAGGGATAAAAAATGGATATCCCATACATAAGGAGCATCTGACCTATAATATGTTAGCATGATGCATCTATACGTACCCTCTTTTGCAGAAACTATATGTATATATTTTATATGCGCTTGTAGGGGGGAAACAGAGTAGGCTGAGAACCATACAGACGCCATTTTCCAAACCTATGCTCGAACACAGGCTGTGATCACGTGTTAGTCTCCAGCAGTTGTCAAACCTCAGTTCATCTGAATTACTAGAAGCAGCTGAACGTAGGCTGTCTACTCGACTGTCCTGAGACTCAAGGTCACATCTGGCTTTGGGTGTGATCAGCGCACTCCTGGAGGCGCTGTGCCTACACTCCCGGGCACCAAGTCAAAAGGGAGTCAACCCTCCTGACCTTCCCAGTAATAAATAGTTAAGCTTTGAACTAATCATATGTGCCATATATGGTCCTTTCCTGGAGCTCGAGGGCCAACTGGTGTTTTTCCTTTTACAGTGATGATATGTGTTGAAATGAAAAGTATATAACCTCATGTTTGAATGCGAGCCAACAGTCTTCTCCGTGCACCTGATGGGTGAGTGTTGGAGAGGCTCCTCTATATAGTATTTTTAATTAATAAATGATTGAACTTACTTCACTGCCAACTGACTGATTATTTGGTAATGGGATTGGGGCTATTGGTAGGTATAGCCCATTATGTTATTTTTATGGTACTTCAGTTGGCGACTCTGGTGGGACTCCATGATAGGGTCGTCCTGTAGTGTAGTTCCTATTATCCCAATAGGCTCTGCGCATTGGAATAATACCTCCAATAGTATAGACCTAGACCAGACGTTAACTAGGTCTTCTACTGTCGATATTAGACTTAAAGTTTTGGGTTTGCCAGCTAGCTCAGAGTTCACTAGAAACTTTCTCGAATAGACAAGGAGGAGTTGAACCTCCCTGGATAGACAAGAAGGGATTTAGTTTCTGACAACCATAGAACATGACAACTTTGCTCTCCCCTAATCAAGAGTGTATCTCTAGAGTCGTGTGAAAACAAAAGACAACTTATTTTACTCAGTCAGTACGTGCATTCTTAGTTTCACCAGATTGTAGAGAAAAGGAAGAGACGGGCGTGTTCAATAAAAGATGTTATTTATTGATCAGTCTCTTTTCTCGTACAAGAGAAATGAATCGATATTATTGCAATACTTATGGTTAAGTAAAGTGCATACAATAAAAGCAGAAGTATAAAATAATACTGTAAAAACATTTATATGGTTTCTAAGCCATATGGTGGTTTAAAATGGATAAAATAGATACATACATATAAACATTTGACTAATCGTACTCAACTGGTGCTTCTAACCACGCCTACCCCAGTGTACCTGACCTAAGCCTAATACGTGGGCGGGGATAGAAAGTAGCAGTCTAAGTTAAGTTTGTTTTGCCAAGTGACTGATTCAAGAATTCTCTGCAAGGGGTTATTCAGTTCCGTACCTGAGGTCTAGGATGGTTGAGGGATAGTATCTCTCGTCTGAGGTCTCGATATTCCAAGCTGCCTGCGAGGGCTGCTCGGAAGCGCCGGAGCTGGATTTCTCGGCAGGAGAAAGCAGCGTCTCGTTCTCAGCGCGTCAGGAAGGCGGGGCAGCGCCGGGGGCTTCGCTCTCTGCTGGGCTTCGGCAAGTCTCGCTGCTCCGATCTCGTCACCACCGCGTGTGTTTGCTTAAGGCAATATCGGTAATATTTATACCTGTAAGGTGCCGAGATTGACGTAAGGATGGACATAGATACGTCAATAAGGATGTCATACGAGCTGGTCATTAGCGCATTCTTTTACTGAAGTTCTCGGTGAAATCAAAACAATGGCCGCAGGGTTTTTCCCAGGTTGTCATAGGTTTGATTTGTTTTGAGAACTCCGTATGCCTTATCAGGGGCTGGAGGAATATTGCTTGCCTAATTAGATGGCAAGCGTTATGACCTAATCAGATAACGCGCTCCTGTGCCGTGGTCTGGCGTAATCAGATAACGGTTTCTGCATCATGGGATGGCTGCTAGTTAACTCGTTAACCAGAATAGGGTCAGGAATAGGGGGATCGATACAGAACCTATAGGAATACATCACACCCACTCCACGCTAACTATGGCCATATTTACGAATCTAGGCATAGTAAAACATACTGTAGAGTATCGTGTATACCTTACCACCCCAAAATACATATAATGCATTTCGAAATTATGTAATGTATGGGAAAAATAAAAATAAAATAGCCCCATGTACTATATGCATTTAAGCAGTAGACTAATGCTAAATTAATCACGCATGTATACATTATTAGTAATCGAATATGAGAATTACACATGAAATGGCTCTTAATACAGAAGAAAAGACCACTTCATCACAGTTCAAAAAATATTTTTAAACATACCAGCGGGCAGCTAATGTCTATGAAGTTTCTAAAAATAGAAATTCGTTCTCTAAGAATAGTTCTTACTTTAAGCAGAAGAAAAGTGTCCCGTAAAAGTTAACAAAAATATTTTGGGGCTGCTAAAAAAAATTGCTGTCCGTGGACTGGAGGAAAAGTCGATCTTGCTACTTTATTATTAAAGTTGAAGGCCAAATTCAAGGTGTCGGGAATGCCGTGCGCTAGCTTGCTCAAGAGTCGTTATTTCTGCTCTAGTGAGAACATCATATCGTTGAGACTGCAGAAAAAGCTGTCAACAGCTTCCTGTGATAGTTCCACTAACTCGGAAAAGGATGTAACCATGCATTCATGTGCATGATTGTCTCCATTGACGTTTTGATTAGTATTGCTGACAGAAGGTTGTACCTGATCGATGCTGCTTTCATCTTGATCTTCACTACCCCTTAATCGTAGTGGTGAAGTTTCCACAAATGCCGTCATCAGGATTGGCAGCCGTTGAGGGCAGCACAATGCATGAGCCTTTACCGGACCCAACAATGTTTCTGCATCCATTGGCGCATCCGATTGTAGCGTCAGACAGGTGTCCAACACGCATTCTTCTCCGCACAGCATGCACCTTAATACAGGTAAAACACATCTTTGCCATATCGGCCGAAATGAAAGAAACCAAGTCATGTTCAGGTCTCTAAGCCGGGTTAGTCCCAGGATTTTTGATATCCGGTCCCGGTATCCAATGGCTCGGATTGTTTCTTCCCTTGTCGCAGGTGTTTTGTCTGTGACATGGTTTGCCATAACGAAATATAAGGACTAAGAATAGGATTCCTGCAATTAGTCCCAGAATGAGGGTAACTCCTCCAAAAATCGAATGGACGAAGTCTGGAAAAATACCCAGTATGGCTTTGAATGGTGTTAATGCCATCGAAAATACTGTCTTAAATACATTTGAGACTCCACTGGTATCAGAAATATTTAAGATTTCATTCATGATTTCTGCGAAATGTATGGGGGAATTAGTTGATAACAATGAGTGAATCTCTGCAGTCGTCCTTGCGACTAGGAGATCATACGTTTCTTTTGATGACGTGAGCCTGGTCGGCGTCTGAAGAAGCACTGTTTTCATTCTGCTTAAAGTATCAACTCGAATAGAAGTAATTTTCAAGTGAGGCCATGCCCTTGCCTCCCTGTCTGGAAAGGAGCTGGGGAACAATAAGCGTCCACAGCACATGACCTTCGCAGTCGTACTAACGAGATAAGGAACCCCGGGCAGTAGACTACAACATCTGCGATCCACAATTAGAATGTAACTCCCGTTATAGAGTCTTTTAAAGAATGGTTCTATCTCTGTTGCAGGTGTGCCTAGCTGGTGACATGAAAGGTTATTTGAGTTCCCTTCACAGGCTCCATGCAAACTAATTCAATTACACAGAAGTGTACCGCTTAGTGACATCGCACAATTGATGCCACTAAGAAACACTTTCTGTCCTTTATTACTGACACATGCATGTGAATAGGGCAAGTTCCATGTTGTCTTAATGTACCCTTTTCCCAATTTTTCGTACATGCCAGCCTGTATATATTTTTGGCAGTATTGAAACCTGAAAGTAGATATCGGAATATTAATTATCCCATGTATTATCCATTCAATGACAGGTCGTTCTGACATTGTCAATGGTAATCTCTCGAGTTTCTCAATGCTCAGGATTGTATAATCAGCACCCTTCTGTGCCATACTGATCTGTTTATCAGTAAGGTTAAAGATAGTGAATAGTGACGTTGTGTTGATTAAACGCCAAGGCACATAGCCTGAACGCAGATTTTGTAACGTCCAGCCAAGCTGTACAATAGAACGCAATTGAGACTGACCGTGTTGTAACAACAGTAAGTCTTGTGATAATATGTCGATTGCTGAAGACACAATGCTGTCCAATGAAAAGATTCTGGAGGACAGAGTCATTAACCCATTGTCCACTACAGAAAGCGATTTTTCCAAATTAATACGGTCAATTTCCCGTATACTTTCTGCTGTCTCAATTTGAGTTATCTTCCAGGCCTCGTTGTAAGCTGCATATATAGAGGCTGCTATGAAGCGTTTTTGACGCTGTTTGCATGGTCCCATAATGAAATCACGCAAGTCAGCACCATCAGTAAGTAAAGTTAGGTGTTGCTTAATTTCTGTCAGTGTGGAAGTTTTTAGCCATTGAAGGCAGAGTTTGCCCACACTGTAGGTGGTGATTATCCCTGGGTGTTGTCTTTGGGAATATCTAGGGTCTGGCCTGGTCAATTTGAACCCCTGTGTTTTGTTCAGGAATCTGTCTTGACAGTTATTAGTATCTGTGGGCCAGATCAACCATTGTTTCCAATCAGGATTTGTTCTGTTTTGGTTTAATACATAGTTTACGTCTATCTCTTCATCTGCAGAGTTATTGCTGTTCATTGTTGGTTTTGGAATAGACGGTTTATTTAAGTCTTTGATTTTGGCTAATCCAAGACAGGTAGTTTGTTGAATAGTTTCATTCAAGAATATAATTTGTTCTGGGATTATGCAGGCTCTAAACAATGATTCTATACCTTGTACTTGCCATTCTTTTGTACCCCAAACACTTTTTACATCAACATTTTTGTCCCAATAATCAAAACCAAATGTATTCATTTGTTCAAAAAATGAGTCCGAATATATCAATTTTGTGTTTGTAAGCATGGTTTTTGTTCCTGTCTTATTTGACAATTTGAAATAAAATGTTTCAGCATTACTTGTGTTGAACCCTGAAAAGTATGAATATTTGTCATAAAAGGTTCTTGAGCTTCCTTCTGGAGGGGTTGCACAATGTTCCCATTGATTATAATTTAAAACATTTCTAGGTTGTGCTGATTTATGTAAAAAATGGTTACCATAGTGGTTGTAGCAGTACATACTATCATAATTAGACGAACCCTGCAAATAATCATGTTTGGTAAATTTAGCAGACATCACTAGATCAGACATCATGTTATTAATACTTTCAAAGTCCCAATCATCAGCAAATGAGTTTGGTTTTACAAAGTCACTCAACGAGATCTTGATTTGGTGTGGATATTTGAGGATCTCTACCGGACCATAAATTTCATAGTCAGTATTGTCCCATGCTACTCCACCCGGTATAGGATTGGCTGTGAAATTGACTGAAGAAAGTTCTCTTTTCTTGACGTGTGAAGACGTGTGTGGCTTGAGGATCAAGTTGATTTTCTGGCTTGCTGTGTCCATTTTAGCATATTTTCCCTCAATGAAGCGTCCCAAACATAGTATCATGATGAGCCAAAGTATCAGGATAAATACACCAAATGACACCCAAAATTCAATCCACGGAGAAATCAGATAGGTTTCTTTCAGCTGTTTCAAAAGTTCCTTAGCTTTATCTTTAAAAGTTTTTGTTGATGGCTGTGTCTTTGATTCACTTAGATCTTCAGAAGAATCTTCAAAGTTGATGAAGTAGCCGGATGCCGTTCTGTCTATTGTTCCAATTGCTTCAGGATTACTGTTTCTTGCAGCTTCAGCATATTCATTTGTTACTTCATTGTAGGTTGGTGTGTCTCTACTAAATGTTTTTATTTGGGTTTTCAGAGGTGTGAGTTCCATTGCATTGTTGCATATTCCTTGTTGTTGTTCTGTAGGCGTTTCGAATGTGATTAGCCTTTTAGTTAGCACCTCTGTACTTGTAGCAAACCTTGGTGTTCTATTACTTATCGGGAGTCCACTTGGCCTACTGTTTGTTATCGGCCACATGATTGTGGTTTTACCAGGTCGATGGATACAACTCGGTTCTCCTTTTTACCAGCAAGCGGCGGTAGTACAACTGATCTTGTCCCGTTGATGGACAAGACAGGAACTGCTTTTCTGTAAGAAGGCCCAAATTCCTTCTTTACCGCGATCTTTTCTCTGACTAGATCCCCGACTTTTGGAATCCAGACAGGTCTTGCTGGGACAGGTGGTGGTTCTTCAGTGGTTGTTGGCTGCTGTTTCAACTTTATGTTGCTCAGGTCTTTTCTTGTTTCGTTTAAGTCCTGTAAAATAGCCAAACGATCTTTGATATCAAAGCTTTTTTCTTTTACCACTGAAGTCTGACTGTCAAGATCTAAGACTAGCATCCTAGTTCCAAACAGTAATTCGTACGGACTGAATCCCCTCAGAGAATTTCTTGGCAAGTTGTTTAGACTACGTTGGACACTTATTAGATGTTTGACCCACCCAGCTCCCGAACCTAATACCTTTGCTGTTATAGATTGCTTTATGTCTTGGTTTTTTCTTTACACCGTCCCGTATCCCTCAGGAAGGAAGTGAGAAGAATCCCGCTTCGCTATGCTCATTTGGCCGTGCTTTCCCACAAGCTTGAGGGCTAAAGTGAAAACATTGGTCAAACGTAGCATGCTCCTAGCGTATATGCCATTTAGACTCGCAAATCTTGTATAACAGTCCCGACGTCAGCCGAGTGCCGGGGTCTACATTTATAAGTGGAAACTAGTCTTTATTTGTTAATGGGACGCATTATTTACACTTGTTTCCCTGATTATTGTTTAGCCCTTATTGAGTGAAACGCCATGGTATTACCCCGTTCCTCTCGCCGCTGCGATCTCTGTTGCAGCCCGGGCATTTTTTTACAAAGATGTGATGATGCAGGCTCATGCCTGGCCACCAGTACACTGATTGTAGTTCTTCCAGAGAATCTTTTAGTTTGAGGTGTCTGAGACCCTCGCCCATATGTGCGTCTGCTATTAACAAAGTTCTCCTGTCCTTGTTTGGAATTACTCTATCCCCCACTCCAGGGATTCGAGCAAAAGGAACGGAGTTCGCATCGATTATGTATGTATATTTGAGTGGGTAACTGATCGGTAACGCTGAGCAGTCGCCTTTTGATGACGTTTTCACCGCCAGCATTGTTTCACCGTCAACGTATTTTACTGCACGCTTTTTTCTAGCTACGGAAGCCGATTCAGTTGCTACCGCTGTGGCTTTCTCAGCCAATGAATTCCCTGCAACGTGAACGCCATCACGCTGATGACTCAGTGAGTGTACCACGTGAGTCTTTGGTAGTTCTTTCTGTAACAGAACTATTTGTTCCCAGAGCATTTTTTGCTTTATTGTTGCACCTGTGTCATCTTTGTAACCGTTTTGAATCCATTTCTGTAAATCGCTGTTATATGATTTGACGCAGTAATATGAATCGGACACAATGAGTGTCGGGAATTCGCGATCTGCATTATCTAGCGCCATTTTCAATGCTATTATTTCAGTCTGTTGTTCTGAATTAGTTTCTACTGAGTGTGTTTTTGTTAATAGAGGTCTTAGTTTACCTCCGCGCCACACTTCTTTTGTAATCTCACATGTGGGGTTGTATGCTTGTTCTCCCCAAACGGATGGTTGAGCATGTCCGTCTGTATAGATTACACAAGCGTACTGTCGTAATGGCAGAATGTCGATTGGCAGAGGGAATATTCTTTCATATTCTAGATATTTTAGTTCCTCTAGTTCTGGATCAAAGTAGTATTTTACTTTGTCCATTGTAGTGGAATTCACCCATTGTATCCATTCCGGATTCAATGCTGTTGTTGGTAAATTACACGGTGTTGTTAATGCCTCAAAGGCTGATTCTGCTGTTCTGACTGTGATGTGTCTACCGTCAGCTTTATCTTTTTCTCTAGCTATTGCGGTTTGAACTGCATGAACAATGTTTTCTTTAATGCTGAATTTCTTTTCAGCTTCTGTGTACAAGTGTGATTTGAATGCAATTGGTACCTTTTCTCCCTCATTAGAGGTCAGGTATGTGAATCCGCATCTTCCTGGGATGACTCGAATCACAAGGTTGTGTGTGTTATCACGTGTTTCTAATTTTGTTTTAACTAACATATCTGTTTGTAAGGATCTCAGAATTTCTGTGTGTTTTTGAGTCCAATTTGATTTTTTTAAATCTGGTTTTATTAGATCATAAAGGGGTTTGACCCTTTCTGCGTAATTTGCAATGTATGTTCTTCCGAAATTTAGGTAGCCTAGAATTGACTGTAGGTTTTTTAGTGTTCTAGGTGCTTGGAGTACGGCACATTTCTCTAGGAAATTGTCAGCCAGGCTTTTGCCTTCACTTGATAATTCATATCCTAAGAACAGGACTGTTAGATGGGCAATTCTAGATTTTTTAAAGTTGAATTTGTAACCCTCTGCTGCGAACCCAAGTATTATGGTGTTCACTCTCTTCAAGTGAGTATCCAAGTCATCATCTGTTAGGTATATGTCATCGACATAAGATAATGCTTCGTCATCATATGTTTGTAGTAACTCTGTTACCCTCGCTGAGAATACTCCTGGGCTGTTCTTGTACCCCTGGGGTAACCGACAGAATTCTTTTTGAGCGCCATTTATTGAGAACGCTGATAAGTATCTGCTCTCTGGTGCTATATTTTGACAAAAGAATCCATTAGAGATGTCTAATGTTGTTTTATATTTTTTGCGCACTATGTTATTCATTAGTGCAGCACTATGCGAGTTTTGTACTGCAAAAGTTTTGCAACACGAGTTAAGGTGTCTGTAATCCAAAACTAGACGATATGAATTGTCTGGTTTGGAGACAGGAAACAAAGGGTTGTTCATTTGTGAGGTGCAAGTTTCAATCACCCCCTGGTATTCTAGTTGATCTAGAATTTCTTGTACCTGTTTTTTAGCTTCTTGCTTGATTGGATACTGCCTTTGTGCAGTAGGTTGTGATTTTAACTGGATTTTGTGAGGAGGAGACTCCTCATCCCATCCTACATGATTTTTATATAAAGCAGGAGCTTGAGCTACTGCCCACTTTCTTGCAAGTGTATATTTTTTATGAATTGGAATATGATTTGAGAAGGCAGGCATAATTATTTCTTCGCCATGTAGGCACTCCCTGACGAACTCTGGTGGCCAGTCTTTTTCAGCTAGAAGGATGTCATAGCCCTTGGAGAGATTATCCCAAAAAAGGCCCCTTATTTTTCTAGTCTTATCCCCTTCTATACGTAAAGTTATTTCATATATTTTGTGAGGTTTGCTAACTCTGGTGTCTGCAGTTTCCACCTGAATGTATTCATTCGTGTCCACTGTCTCCAGATGATTCATAAGGACTTTGCGTGCTATGCTCACTTCTGCTGCGCTGTCTAGCATTGTCTGAGCCCACTCTCCGTTTTTCAGCTGTGTCCTCAGTATTCTCGGCATTGTTGAATACTTTAATACTGGCTACCTTCTTTTTTGGAAACTGTAATTTTTTATTTGGATGAGCAGGTTCTTTGTCTTTGGACTTGACGTGCCCTTCCCTGGGTTCGATCGTCCTCTTCTTTCCGATTTCTGCGAGGAAGTCTGAAAAGATTGAGAGGGACGTGTATCAAAATCTTGATATCTATCAGGTTTCTTTATGTTATCCCTATTTCTAAGGTTGTATTTTTTCACAGAGGGCTCCCTTTGGGGAGACTTGGGTCCTTGGTCCGGAGATCCTTCTCTCCGCCGAGGAGACCTTCCTCTGGACTGGAATCTCTTTTCTTTTGGATTGGATTGTTTGTTTCCATCCCAGTTCCTCTTTTGACTATTTAAAGTATTTTTAATAAATATTTTTTCAGGACTTTCAATTAGTTGGGGCTTCACTGGTATTCCACCCCTACTATCTCTACCTATTTCTTCATAGGATTTTTCTATAATTCTGGCAATTTCAGCTGGTTGGTCTGCTATATCTGTCTCTTTTAACCTCTGGCGGATCGCCACATTCGCTGCTTCTCCTTTTATGTTGGCTAGTAATATTGCCGAGACCTGCTTGAAGTCTTTTAGTAATTTCATACCAAGAGTTAAAGCGGGTTCTGGACCGTATTCGTCTTGAATTTGTTTTAGCACATCTGGTATTACTGACATGGATGGAACTCCATGTGTTTTTGTGTAAATGGAAGCAAAGACTGTACCCCAAGTGTCACAGTCCTCCACGTGTGGTGCGATTCCCATTGGAAGAGAGATAGTCAGAATCCTGTGTTTATCCACAGGGGTGGTGTCTGGAAACACCGCCTCTATTTGGGTGATTTTTTGTGCTAACCAGAATGGTATTTGTTCCCGTTTAGCTGGTACTTTACCTAGGCAGGACTGTATGTTCTGTGGTGTAATTTTATTTGTGTTCCCCTGATGAGGGGTCAGCTGTGGGATTTTAACTACAGGTTGGATGGTTGAAGTCCGCATTACATATTGGACTAGTTGTCTATATATTTTAATTAATTGTTTTAGTTGTACTAAAACATCTGCTGCAGACATTCTTTCGATGTCTGGATGTGGTGTGTATCCGGCTAGGACCGGCCACGTTGCTCCTGGTCTACCTAGTGGACCGAGCCTGGTGATGTGATTATTATGTTTTAGGGCGCCATTAAACAAGAGCAGATGCTCTTGGAATTTGAGTGGTACTTCCACTTCCTCGAAAGGAGTGTAGGTATCCGGAGGTTCATCTATTTTATAACAGTGGAACTCCTTTGTTACAGCATTTGCTGCTGGAAAGTTTATCCATGAATAGAATACCTCTGTCTGCCGATATTCGTGTGCCTCAATTACGAATATGACTGTACCACCTCTTGGTGTCAGTCCATTTTCTATAAGTTTTAACGTTATAGATCTTCTTATGTTGACCGGGATGAGTATTATATCCGGGTCTGCTTCTTGCATAGTATTATCAGCTGTTATTACTTCAGCTGCTACTCTAGCTATCTCTCTTTCATCATCACTGTCTGGCATTTTACTGTCAGGATGGTTATTCTGTTTGTTTGCAGATCAGGTTTCTTATGGAAACAAAGATGAGATGCACAATATTTTGGAACAGTGTATCCTTCAACGTTGATTGAACCAAGAACCAATCACTAGGAGTTCCCTCCTGCGAGGTTTGGCGGATTTGACCTCTCACCCACTCCAGACGTCTTTGGAGTATTATGGGAAAAAGGGGTCTGAGTGAAAAAGCACGACTGAGTTACTCTAAAGTCTTGCGTTAGTTTTATCGCCTATCCAAACACGTTGGGAGCCATGTAGTGTAGTTCCTATTATCCCAATAGGCTCTGCGCATTGGAATAATACCTCCAATAGTATAGACCTAGACCAGACGTTAACTAGGTCTTCTACTGTCGATATTAGACTTAAAGTTTTGGGTTTGCCAGCTAGCTCAGAGTTCACTAGAAACTTTCTCGAATAGACAAGGAGGAGTTGAACCTCCCTGGATAGACAAGAAGGGATTTAGTTTCTGACAACCATAGAACATGACAACTTTGCTCTCCCCTAAT
Source organism: Lissotriton helveticus (assembly GCF_964261635.1). Taxonomy (NCBI): domain Eukaryota; kingdom Metazoa; phylum Chordata; class Amphibia; order Caudata; family Salamandridae; genus Lissotriton; species Lissotriton helveticus. The sequence goes on along the minus strand of NC_136061.1, from coordinate 1,511,488,954 downwards.
CAAGAGTGTATCTCTAGAGTCGTGTGAAAACAAAAGACAACTTATTTTACTCAGTCAGTACGTGCATTCTTAGTTTCAACAGATTGTAGAGAAAAGGAAGAGACGGGCGTGTTCAATAAAAGATGTTATTTATTGATCAGTCTCTTTTCTCGTACAAGAGAAATGAATCGATATTATTGCAATACTTATGGTTAAGTAAAGTGCATACAATAAAAGCAGAAGTATAAAATAATACTGTAAAAACATTTATATGGTTTCTAAGCCATATGGTGGTTTAAAATGGATAAAATAGATACATACATATAAACATTTGACTAATCGTACTCAACTGGTGCTTCTAACCACGCCTACCCCAGTGTACCTGACCTAAGCCTAATACGTGGGCGGGGATAGAAAGTAGCAGTCTAAGTTAAGTTTGTTTTGCCAAGTGACTGATTCAAGAATTCTCTGCAAGGGGTTATTCAGTTCCGTACCTGAGGTCTAGGATGGTTGAGGGATAGTATCTCTCGTCTGAGGTCTCGATATTCCAAGCTGCCTGCGAGGGCTGCTCGGAAGCGCCGGAGCTGGATTTCTCGGCAGGAGAAAGCAGCGTCTCGTTCTCAGCGCGTCAGGAAGGCGGGGCAGCGCCGGGGGCTTCGCTCTCTGCTGGGCTTCGGCAAGTCTCGCTGCTCCGATCTCGTCACCACCGCGTGTGTTTGCTTAAGGCAATATCGGTAATATTTATACCTGTAAGGTACCGAGATTGACGTAAGGATGGACATAGATACGTCAATAAGGATGTCACACGAGCTGGTCGTTAGCGCATTCTTTTACTGAAGTTCTCGGTGAAATCAAAACAATGGCCGCAGGGTTTTTCCCAGGTTGTCATAGGTTTGATTTGTTTTGAGAACTCCGTATGCCTTATCAGGGGCTGGAGGAATATTGCTTGCCTAATTAGATGGCAAGCGTTATGACCTAATCAGATAACGCGCTCCTGTGCCGTGGTCTGGCGTAATCAGATAACGGTTTCTGCATCATGGGATGGCTGCTAGTTAACTCGTTAACCAGAATAGGGTCAGGAATAGGGGGATCCATACAAAACCTATAGGAATACATCACAGTCCTCCCCGTAAGCGGATAGAAAGGACATAGAAGGGGAGCTCTGGTCGAGTGGGTGGACGGACCAAATCATTTTTTTCACTTACTCCACTCTCGCGATCAGAGTGCCCCAGCTGCTAGTGACCCTTCGTCGGAGTCTTATGGGCGTAATCCAGGAACTGACCATGTTGGTCTTCAGGAGTTGGCAGTGGAGAATACACAATTGTACCTGCGTGCACCAGGTGAGTGGATTGTTTTTGATGTCTTTTGGAACGCACTTTTGAGCAGTGATTTTGAAGCAGTTAACTTTGTAGGATTTGGTGGTCGGTGTACCACGGAGAAATTTGGGGGTCTGACAGGGCAGCATTATGGCTGCACTGGTAGATGCTCCACGGACTTGTTTTGTGAACAATAGAGATGCCGGTGGACGCACTGGTGTGGCTCGTGTGGTGCGCACCCGGCCGGACTGGTCTCGCAAAGGACTGTGGTTGTACCTGGGTAGCATTGGGGACATATCTGAAGCGATGCTAAGGAAGCGGGCTTAGTCAGAATAGTCTCAAGGGTGAACCAGGAAGACTGCAGGATGGTCTGTAGGACAGTCTGTGGTTATACCTGTCTGACGGTCTCTTGGTAGTCTTTGGACTGCTTGATTTTGGTATCTGTTGGTCTGGAATCTGAATTGATTGATTCTCCATGAACAGGAGTCGACGGGCTTTGTTCTTTGTTTGGAAAAGACAGAAGGGAGACATGTTGTTTTTAATATCTTTGTATGTACATATATTATTGTTCTGTGTATGTTTTAATAAGAGAGAAGTTGAATGTTGTGAATGTTTGAACATTGCCATGCTTGGAAGTATGTTTTTATGATTGACTGAGAAATACGTGACAACAATCACTATGCCGTGTGTTAGCAAATTGAGGTGTTTTGGATTTTGTTGCCGCCCTAATGATACACGCTTGGCTTAAAGTCAACCTGCCCCGCCTGAGGGCAGCCCGAGTTATGATATGTATGTAAAGCATGGTATTACACCTCTCTTGTTTAATACACTAAGGCATAAATATACTAAGGATAAAGTAGAGTTGCAATCGCCTTTAACCGGGTCTTTTGATGAGAAAAAGATCTATTTTCTCCAGGATCGATTGTTTTCTAAACGTAGTCGACAGTCATTGTTTGATTCCCTAAACCTATGGCAGAAGGAGGCAAAGCGAGGAGGTATACGGGAGGAGAAAGTTTGCAGAATGAAGGGAGGTCAGACGATTATGCAGAAAGCCATTGCTTATGATAAAGCTCAAACCGAACAGGGAATTGATTGTGCAGATAGGCAATTTAGATTGCAAGTGGATAAGACCTATGTGGCTAGGACTGAAGCAGAGAATGAGATGGAGAATTTATTGGATACTCGTCCCCTTACACCTTATGCTCCACAACGTATATATCCCGTTGTTCCTCCAGCTCCAGTACAGGTCCCTTCAGCCTCTGCCCCTGTTGTTTCCTCTTGCTCTGTCTCTCTGGGAACGTCCTCTGTTTTATCTCCCTCTGTGTCTGAGATGGCTACCTTATGGTCTGTTACACTGCCATCTTTGGTTATGTCGACAGCTGTTTTGTCTCCCCCTACCCTTGCCTGGGCTTCCCATTCCGCGAGCACAACCCCATCCTTAGCTGTTTTAATTCCAGCTCGTGCTCTGGGGATTTCGACACACGAAAGTTGTTTACTCGGTCGACTGTAGAATTAAACGAGAAACAGATGATTGAAAATCAGTCATCCCAGTGGATGCGACAGCCTATTTATACTATAACTGATATATGGAGCACGCTTCGAGACTTTGAGCCTGTTATGCAGCAACATGCCCTGTAACATATGGCCATATGTCTTCTTACATTATGGGAACAGTGTTTTTCAGGAGGGATGGCCCCCCAAGTGATGTATGATATTCGGGACAGGGCTCACAAGTCTGAACTTAGACCAAAGGAAGTGCACAAAAATGTTGAGGTTTTATTAGGTTATTGAGGGCGGATGCCGCAAAAATGTTCCTCATCGGACTACCAGCTCCCTTTGCGAGAAGTCCATCCTATCTTTCATCCTGAAATACCGGAATTAAAGAATGATCAGGATGAGGAGACTAGACCTCGTGTAGAGGCACGAGTGCAGGAACAATGGGTTTACACTCCATGGAAGAGGAGTAAAGTCCTCTCGCTAAAATCACAACTACCTTACCCCCGTAAGAATCCCGCGGCTTATTATAAAGAACTCACAGAAATGGCTTCCTCAGCCGTTATGGCCCTAGCTGACATAGAGCTATTTTTAGCTTTGTTAGTCCCTGTTGATATATGGCGTCAGGTGCATGATCAGGACCATGTTCAGGAGTTAGGCGGAACATGGGAACAGATAAAAGATTGGGATAAGGAACGTAAGCCTGGCGAAAAACCAAAACCTGTTAGTGTTACCTGGCCGTATTATTACTTTCATGCATTCCTTAATTCCGCCTCGTAAGGTGGATTGGGATAAATTGACAGCATGCAAGCAGAAGAAAGACAAAAGTGTTTTTGATTTCTTCACTAGATTTGAAGGCGTATTTATCGATTTTAGTGGACAGGATTTATCATTGGAAGGCGGTATACGAATATTTATTAATTGTTTTGTGACCAATTTGTTACAGGAAGTTTCTGCGTGGCTACAAGCCACTGAAAGTACCTGGACCACGTCTACACCTTCGGTAATATTGAGTATGGCCCAATATTACAAACATAGAGAAAATGAGAGTAAGGATAAGACGGAACAGAAAACGAAAGATCTTAAGACACGGGTGTTGTTACAACAAGTTGTGCGAGGACGAGGCAAAGAGAGAGGTAGTAAACGGTTTGTCCCGAGGGGGGCGGAAACTGGACGAGGCAGAGGGCCTGCTGTTGTTTTGGGGATAAACCAGTGCGCTTATTGTAAGGAGGAAGTGCATTGGCGATCTCAGTGTCCATTGTTGCTGACTCAGAATGGGGCTATGAGAGGAGGAGGAAGAGGTGGTGTGGATATCAATGATATGCGACGAGAGGAGGCGACGCACGTCAGATCAGAAAAGAATTACTTCGATAATCCCAGAGGTAGGCAGTATTATAATGAGGACTGTGCGATGGATGCAACCGAAGGGTATGCCTATACATAGGACAGCCAAGGACAGAGTGGGGGCCAGGTGTCAGTACCCGTTGATCAGCAGGATCCTTATGTAAAGGTGCATTTGATGGGGACATCTGAAAAGTTTTTAGTTGATACAGGTGCGATGAATAGTTCTATTTCTCGTTCTCTGGTCCCAGGGACTGCTCTGTCCGGGCAAAATATTGTTTCGGTGGGATTCTTGGGAATTCCTGTGGTGAACCCCATTTCCAAGCCTATTCCGTTCACAATTGGTCCAGTTACGGTAGACTCCCTGTTTCTCTTGACTTCCTATTGTGGTGAAAATTTATTGGGATTGGATTTGGTGAAGAAATTACATGCAAAAATTCATTGTTCACCTGATGGTGTTTATTTGACTATCAATTCCCTTGGCAAGCATACTTTGCAGTGTTACACCAAAAATGAACCCCTCCCTCCCGAGTTTGCTGCTATCCCAGTGACTCTGTGGGCCACTGGAGACACAGATGTAGGATTATTAAGGATTCCACCCGTTTCTATTACTTTGAAGCAAAATACTCGGCTTTCAAGTATACCTCAGTACAAAATGTCTCCGGCAGGCGAGAAAGCTTTACTCTTCATCATACGAGATTTAATCAAAAAGGGTGTGGTGGAAGAGGCAGCTGCTAATATATGCAACAGCCCCATTTTACCGATCTTAAAAAAGGCCCCTGTTGGAAGTTATCCCGACTATGTTGATACTTATCGTTTTGTGATTGATTTGCGTGAAATTAATAAAATAGTAGTGCCCCAATTCCCTGTGGTTTCTGACATCACTACTATTCTCACTATGATTCCTCCCACTTCTAAATATTTCTCTGTGATCGATTTAAAGAATGCTTTCTTTAGCAGTCCAATACATCTTGATAGCCACCATATTTTCGGCTTCTCATTATCTGGTCGCAGCTTCCGGTTTTGTCGCGCTCCCCAGGAGTACATGGAGAGTCCTAGTATTTATAGTCAGGCTTTGAAGACATTGTTGGATGATTTGGTCCTGCCTCCTGGTAATGTGCTTTTGCAATAAGTTGATGATCTGTTAGTGGCCTCTGACATTGAGGAGGGTTGTAAGGAAGCCACTGTACATTTATTGTATCATTTGGCGGCAAATAGCAATAAAGTATCTCTTTCTAAATTCCATTATTGTCGACAGGAGGTAACCTACCTAGGTCATCTATTGTCAAAAGAGGGATGGAGACTAACCCCTGAGGGTGTGACTACCTTTTTTAATATCAGCGTGATGTTCGTGCATTTCTCGGCATAACTTCCTACTGTCGGCAATGGATCCCTAATTTGTTCCTTCTCACTAAACCTCTCCTGTATATAACTACTAAAGATGTGCATGAACCTTTAACCTGGATTGATGCGTGCCAAAATGCTTTTGACTCTTTGAAATCTGCTCTTTGCTCTGCACCCGTTCTTGGTACCCCTGACTACCAAAAACCTTTTGTGCTTTATGTACACGAGGTGGACGGTTGCTCGATTTCTGTGTTAACACAAGGATTTGGTGGTAAGCAGAGACCTTGTGCCTATTTCTCGGCGGTGTTGAATAACATTGCCAGAGCACTCCCTAGCTGTTTAAGGGCTACTGCTGCTGTCGCAGTGGCTATTAGACATTCCGAAGGGCTTGTCCTGAACACTGATCTCACAGTGATGGTACCGCACGCTGTGGATACATTATTGAACAAAACGAAGACCCAGCACCTTACTAGTGCGTGTCTTACAGGTTAGGAATTGACTTAGTTTGCTCCCCACATTCTGATTAAACAATGTGCCACTCTGAACCCTGCCACGTTACTACCCCTCCCTTCAAACAAAAGGAACGATGATGTTCATGTTTGTATATTTCGGACGGAGGAAGAGACGAATAGATGAAGAGACGGGTAGACCTGACAGACAATCCTCTATCGAACCCTCAAGGGGAGTTGTATGTTGATGGCTCTTGTTTTAAATTACCAGGTGGCACGCCAACTCCTGCATATGTGATAACTTCTCTTCACACTGTAGTTGAGGCTTCTCTAGTACCTTATCAATCAGCAACGTTTTAGTTTAGTTTAGTTTATAAGTTTATAAAGCGCCTGGTTACACTGTACTAGTGTGTCCCCGCGCTATGGACTGCTCCGTAAAAACAGTTAGCCAAAAATACTGCCCCTCGGACATACCCTAGTAGAGCAAAGCCCTACTGTTTAGGAAACAGGTGGGTTTTCAGCTCTTTGCGGAACTTGGGCTCTGATTTCTCCAGCCGGAGTCCTAGAGGCAATTTGTTCCAGTGCTGAGCGGCCAAGACACGAAAGGAGTGTCCGCCCATTCTGACTCTCCTGAACTGAGGCGCCAGCACCATCCCTGTCGCACTAGATCTTAATTGACGTGATGGGTGGTATGGCGTGAGCAGGTTATGCAGGTAAGAGGGTCCTTTCTTTTGCATAATGCGATGGCTAACGCAGAGTGCCTTAAAAACTGCGCATTCTCTAATTGGCAGCCAGTGCAGTGTTCTCAAAGCTTTCTTGGAGGCGGCTCTCTTGGGCAGCATCAGAGTCAAACATGCTGCCGCGTTTTGCACGTGCTGCAGTCTCTGTAGGCATCTGGCACAGGCTCACAGATATAGGACGTTGCCATAGTCTAGCCTAGATGTAATTAGTGCATGGATCATGGCCTTCCTCACTGTCACCGGCAAGTAGTCCAGTGTTTCCTGAGGACCCTCATTGTGCCAAAACACGTGCCTGTCACTCGTTTAGTGTGGAAATCGAATGTGAGCTTGTCATCGATCCATACCCCTAGATTCCTCACTTGGTTGCTAGGATTAGGTAGAGGACCCAAAACAGTGGGCCACCATGCCGAAGTCCATGCTGACTGAACTCTGCCCACAATCATGACCTCTGTCTTATCTCCGTCAATTTTAAGACAGTTATTGGCCATCCACGCAGCCAGTTCCTGCAGACACACTCGAAAATTATCGGCTGCCTGCTCTTTTGGCTGGGTCAGGGCCACCACCAGTTGCGTGTCATCTGCATATGTCACGACTTCCAGCCCGAATGTTTCTACAATCTCGGTCCACAGGCGTTACATATAGATTGAAGAGGGTGGGACTTAGACGGGACCCCTGGGGCACCCCCTGCTTCAAGCTGACGGGGTCAGATCGAAATGTGCCCTGGGCCACCTGGAAACTGCGGCCCGACAAAAAGGACTCCTGCCATTTCCATGCCCTCTCAACTACTCCTCCCCTCCTGAGGCAATGTGGTAGCGTATGGTGGGCTACCGTGTCGAATGCGGCACTGGGGTCTAATAAGATCAGTGCCGCCGTGTGACCTTCATTGACATGTTTCCACAGGGTTTCCGTGGCTAACAGCAATGCTGACTCGGTAGAATGGAGTGCCCGGAAGCACGATTGAGTGGGGTGGAGCAGTTTGTTGGCCTCAATATGAGTTGTCAGCTGGGCATTGACCGCCTTTTCTGTGAGTTTGGCCATGTAAGGTAGGAGAGAGATGGGACGCAGATTCTCCATTCGTTCCATGTTGATGTTAGATTTTTTTTTCAGGGGGAGCACCACAGCCTCTTTCCAGGCTGTGGGAACTCTACCTTCCTCAAAGGAAAGCTCCAGTAAGTATTTAATATAAGGCTCCAGGGTCTCCACGCTTCCTCCCAGCGTTTTGGGTGTCGCAGGGTCATTCGGGGATCCTGACGTGATACTGCCTGCTATGGAGCAGAGGACCTCCCGAGTGGGGACCTTAAAAATTTTAAGGCAGTCCGTGCTGGCCACTATGGTGGGCATACCACCTCCCGGGTGATCTTCTCTGGCCGTTGCCGGAAATGATGAGTAAATCTTCTCTACTTTTTGTGAGAAGAACTCAGCTATCTTGTTACAAGACTCCGTAGAACCTATTACAGGAGCCATAGTGTTAGAGAGGTTGGAGATCTCTTTGAAAATGGAGAATAACTCCTTTGCCGAGTTATCCGCTCCCTCTATCTTGTTGCAGTAATACGTTTTGCGTGTTTTCCTAATTAGGGCATGATATGCTCTCAGCATGTTTTTGTAGGCCACCCTCTTTCCCTCGACAAACCCACACCTCCGTTGTCTCTCTAGGCGTTTGCAGTCAGCTTTCTTGTCCCGCAGTTCTGTCCCAAACCATGGTGCGGACTTAGATTGTCTCCTCGGTGCATTATTTGACCGGGGCGCCGTGCTGTCCAGTGCCTCCATAATGCGTTTGTTTTAGTGCTATGCATGCCTCCTCAATTCCCCGTCCTCCCGGGGGTCCACCGAGCGTTAGGGCCTTATTTAGTGCCTCTGTGGAGAAATGTTCCCATTTCCTACTTCTGATCTTAGTTCCCTGCGTGCTCCGGGTGGGAGCAGGTGTTCCTACCTTAATAGAAATTAAAAAGTGGTCACACCACACTACCGGTGTGGGGGGCTCAATGTGCGTCATTTCCCAGTTTGCAAATATCGGGTCCAGGAGATGGCACTGGCAGTGAGTTGGCTTCTCTGATTTCAGGGTAAGTTGGAGTGCAGCCAGTTCCTGCCTAACTTCTAGTGCATCCATGTTGTTGGTGGCTTCAAAATTAAGGTTCAAGTCACCCAACAGGAGAAACCTCTCATACCTGAGTGCAGGCTGAGTTACATTCTCTATCAAGCTAGCAGCAAATCGTGCCCCTGGTCCCGGAGGTCTATAAACCAGGAGTCCTTTGAGAATGTGGTTCTTGGAAGCTGAGATCGTGAATAGGCCAGATTCACTATCTGTAACATCCGCCCCCTCTAGGGTGCACATGATCCCATGTTTATATATTATGGCAATCCCTCCCCCTCTACCCGTCATTCTATTGATTCGGCTGATTTCAAAGCCCGACGCGAGGGCTTCTAAGATTTTGGGTGCGGAGGTATCGTCAAGCCATGTCTCGGTCAGAAATAAAACATCCACCTGTTTGTCCACTAAGTGGTCGTGTATTTCCCACCGATGCTTCCATAGCAATCTACAGGCAGCTGAGTTAGTGGCATTGCTTCTGGCCTGTGAGTTAAGTGAAGGATTGAGAGTAAATATTTACACCGACAGCCAGTACACCTTCGGCGTGGGTCATAGTTTTGGCCGGTTTTGGACCGAAAGAGGTTTTCTCACTTCCCATGGTCAGTGAATACAGCATGACCCCTTGATTTTGCGATTGCTGACAGCATTGACGTTAACAGAGATGGTGGCTGTAGTTAAATGCAGTGCACACAATCCAGTGGTTGATGCAGTGGGTGAAGGTAATGCCTTTGCTGATCAAGTAGCTAAGGAAACTGCGCAATCCAAAGTGACCTCAATGTTTGTAACTAGCTCTGCTAGGTGGGTGGCTGAAACAGAGATGTTTAATAACATCATGGAGAGTGTCCGAGAAATACAGAAAGAAGCTACCCCTATTGAGCTGACTCACTGGAAAGAGAAAGTGGGGAAATTAGATGCAGAGGATTGTTGGATTGATTTGACAGAAAAACAGCAATGGTTGTTGCCTAATGCCTTAGTGAATGCCGTGGTGACAATGGCACGTGGTTCAGCTCATATTGGGGCAAAGGGTATTAGTGCATTATTAGATCCTGTATGGTACAATCCCAATATTCCAAGGACCGCTGCTCATTTGGTGCAATATTGCATGGCTTGCTTACGACATAATCCTGAGAACAGGTAGCCTGTTCTGAGTGGAAATTTTGCCCCACCATCTTTGCCTTTTGAGGTGCTCCAAATGGATTATATCCAGCTGGAGCGCGTAAATAATTTGAAGTATGTCCTGGTCGGGTGTGAGCTTTCAGTAAATGGGTTGGAGCCTACACGCCCAAGAAAATACTGCTTTGGCCACGTCAAAGGCGTTGGTAAAGGAATACTTCCCAAGCTATGGATTCCCTCGGGTGATCTGGAGTGATAACGGGGGACATTTTAATGCAGAATTCATTGGTCACATTTGTAATGGACTACAGATTAAACAGAAATTCCATGCGGCTCGACATCCCCAGTCCGCTGGGTTGTTTCGAGAAGTATAATGGGATATTGAAGCTTAAATTGGCAAAAATTCAAGAAAGTACTGGATTGAAGTGTCCAGATGCTCTACTGCTGGCATTAATGTCAATAGGGGTTACCCCACGTTCTTGTTCTGGCTTATCTCCATATGAGGTCATTTTTGGGCGCTCTGCTAATGTTTGGGGTGTCCCGAGTCCCAGAACATTACGTGATATAGAGTATCCTATGTTGACAGACTATCTGTATGCTTTGATTAAAGATCTTCGTTCCATTCATCAACAGGTGTCAACAGTTTTGCAGCCCCTGCCGGAGGGTCCCGGACATCGCTGGGAGCCAGGACAGTGGGTTCTGGTCTGTAATTATCAGCAAAAATCCAGCTTGGATCCCCGTTGGTCTGACCCGTTTCAAGTCTTGTTGGCTGCGCGGACGGCAGTAAAGGTGAACGGCGAGCGACACTGGATCCATGTGTCACATCTGACAAAACTACCCCTCCCGCTTCCATATGATCAGCGAATCCAGGAAGGGGTTCTGACCCAGGAAAGTGAGCGAGTTTCTCGTTTTGCCCCTTTTTCTGACGCCCAAGTACTTGGAGAAGGGCAAGAAGAAGGTGTTCGAGGCTCGGAAGGGGCTCTGTCATCAGCACAAGTGATTGCCCCAGATTCTGTTGACCCTACAATCAAACGAGAGGCTCGCCGTACCTCTGTTTCACCGGATTCATCATCCTCGGGTTTGTTCTCTGATCAAGTAGTGCCTGGCCATGCTTGATACAACCTGCGGCCCAGAAAACAACGCGGTACCCCAGGTGAATATGGTAGGAGGTAAGGAGAGACTTGAGTGATTGGGTACAGACCTGTTTCACAAATGTCTATTAGATGCGCTTCTGGGGTAGTGAGCGAGACACTGGATTGAACAAACACGCTGAGAGCCTTGAACATTTGCTTGCTCTGTTCAGAAAGAAAGACTGCATTTCTTGTTTAAAAGGGCCCAGGTTGTGTTATCTTCAAGGGTTGTGTGAGAGCATAACTCCGACGTGAGAAGCTTGCTTTGGTAATATTTGTGATGAACAATAGGAGCTTGCCTGTGAGGCTTTAAACGGACACAGGAAAGAAGCACCCTCTGGCTGGTCGGACTGCATTAACCCTGGGCGTAGTGGGGCTTCGTGGAGCTACGTGAAGTGGGCGAGAAACTACGCCCACCTCCGCACTCCGCGTAGCCCCACTACGCACCGCAGGCCTCCCTCCCGCCCTCCCTAAATACTTTAAATTAAAAGTGTAAAAGAATTAAAAGGCACTTACCTTGCCCGCCGCGTCCCCGGGGCTCGCTATCTTCATGGCTTCCGTCTTGTGTATCTAATGCGCATGCGCGGGCGACCGCGCATGCGCATTTCTCGTGAGAAATGCGCATGCGCGGCCGCTCGCGCATGCGCATTAGATACACAAGACGGAAGCCATGAAGATAGCGAGCCCCGGGGACGCGGCGGGCAGCGGCGGGCAAGGTAAGTGCCTTTTAATTCTTTTACACTTTTAATTTAAAGTATTTAGGGGAGGCGGGTGGCGGCCAGCTACGCTCCGTCTGCGGAGCGTGCATAGTGCCGGATTCTACGCCTGCTACGCAAAATGCGTAGAAGCCGGCACTACGCACACTCCGTGCACGGAACGTAGCCGCCCGCCCAGGGTTAGACTGCATCTCCCTTTTTTTGGGGGGGACTTTTAGTTAGCATGTATCCCTTTGCTCGTTTCGGTCCTGAAGAGGAACATCCTTTTGTACCGCATTATTTCCCTGCATATATGCCTGTCTTTTCTAGCTGGACCCAACAAGTTAAAATTGCATTTATAGTTATTATAGCAATATTACTAATCACATTGATGGAAGTATTCATCTATTTAGAATTTCGCCACCCTATGCATACTATTTTAGGAACAACTACCCCACCTCCCGAACATGTGTTTCATACTTTAGCCCCACATAAGGCAAGGCATCGTCAGACTTATGTGAAAAATGCATTTGTTGAAATGCTTCATCAAACACACAGTGCTACCAATACTACAAATTGTTGGGTTTGTGGTCTTTTACCATCTGTTATGCACAAGCACGACTTATTCATATCGCTACCCTTGTCTCATCAGGGGAGTTGTGAGGCTTGGTTCAAATTACTTTCAATGATGTTTATGCATTATATTGTGGACACTCAAAGGTTTTCGGAAAAGGATTATGAAATGATTTTAGCATATATTGAGGTTCATCAAGGATTCAACCCCGAGGGGAATAATGGAGAGGGAACCTTAGATCCGAATACAAGTATGAATATGTATACAACGCATGAAAATACCACTTGGTTGAAAAATGAGATTTTGGATTTTGTTGAGTTTAATTTCACTCAGTATTTTTGACATTTTCAAGACCATAATGTTACTGAAAATAGGGCTATTCCAGTGCCTATACTAAATAGTACTTCTGCGTTCTGTATTCAGGGAGTAGGGTACATATCAGTAGGAGAAAGCGGATGTAATTACACTTATCAGTTGCGTACTTTTAGCAGCCCTCCATTGTTAACCCCTCCCACTGTATATTTTGTTTGTGGAGAAAATGCCTATACTTGGCTTCCACGATGTTGGGCTGGACGTTGCTACCTGTCCTTCCTATACCCTCCTGTCTATATTACCCCTTCTAATTATCACAAGGATCCCCGAATAAATAAACTAAGTGTGCTTATAAGGAGGAATAAAAGAGAGGTAGATACTACCGATATAGATCAGACAGATACTCCACTGCAGCATTTTATCGACATTATAAAAGGAGTGTTTCCCATTTGGGGGCCTATAATAACCAGCAAAGAAGTACGGCGTTTGTCCAGAGTAGTTGAAGGGGTAATTAACACTACTGCAGGAATATTGACTAATATAACAGTAGAGCTACAAGCGACCAGACTCCTTTTGCTTCAAAATCGTATGGTTTTAGATGTTATCTTGGCAGATCGAGGAGGAGCATGCCGTGGGATCGGCAGTTCCTGCTGTGTTTATATTCCTGCCTCCGCCCCCTCTGTTCATTTGGCTATCCAGAAGCTACATCGCTTGGCTTCTGAAATACATGTAGAGACTGGTACATGGTCCCTCTCTAGTTGGTTCTGGGGTCTGTTGTCTTCTTGGGAATGGAACATTCTGATAGTGCTGGCATGTGTAGCCGGTATCATATTCACGTGCTGCCTTTGTGTTCAATGTGGACCTGCATGTTGCTCTTATTGCGCAACTAAACTCACCTCCTCCGTGGCCGGTCCATCCCCAGCAGCAGTAAAGGCTCAGTTAGTTCAGCAGGAGCTCAAAGATTTAATGATGATTGATGAGGGAATATTTGAAGATTGAGCTGTTTTAGTTAGCTACATCATGCTAAAAGGGTCGTTCTGAGGGATAAAAAAATTGATTTCCCAACATAGGGAGCATCTGACCTATATTATGTTAGCATGATGTATCTATAGGTACCCTCTTTTGCAAAAACTATTTGTATATATTTTATATGCGCTTGTAGGGGGGAAACATTTGTCACAGGATCTTTGACTGGTGCCTTCTGACGCTGCAACTGACTTTTTCAGGAAAGTGAGATTGAAATTTTTCTTCCTTGGCAGGGAAGATATCAGTCAGGACTCAATCACTAACCTTAGACCACCTTCATTGTTCTATCCTACAAACGGCATGGTGCCCCCAGAAGTTATTGTCGTCGAATGAATGGTGCTAGCAGGAATAGATGCCATGAAAACAGAACGCAAATATATTCCTTATAACATATCCTTTGATGAGCGTGGTGCCCTAAATACTCTGAAACAAGATCAGTCTATTATCCTAAAACCCGCTGATAAAGGGGGAGGGATAGTTATACAATCCAGGACTGCCTACGACAGTGAAATAATGACACAGATCTGACAGAAAAAACATTACAAGAGATTAGATGGGGACCCAGCAGCCAATATTGCAGCTAAAATCCTAGAAATAACAACTGAGGGGCTAAATCTGGGCTTTGGCAGTAAAAAAGAATTTGAGTTTCTGAACGCAAAACACCCTAGAACACCAGTGTTATACACAATTCCCAAGATCCACAAAAGTACCACAAACCCTCCAGGGCGTCCGATTTTGTCAGGATGCGGTTCGATTTTAGAACCAATAGGTAAATATATCGATTTTTTTATACGGGATTTTGTACCGGTACAGGACTCATTCTATGCACTTGATTAATTTGGTGGAGGGCAGACCGTATGATGCTAACAATGAATGGCTGGCTACTTTAGACATCACATCATTATATACTAACATACCGCAAAGAGAATGCATGCAAGTAATTAAGGATGTGTTGGACACCAGACCAAGACCCATGCAGGTCCCTACCTCCTTCATCATACAGCTGTTAAATGTGGCATTAACTCAAAATGATTTTGTTTCAAATAATAATTTTATCAACAATGTTCAGGGACCAGCATGGGGGCTATTTTTGCCCCAAATCTGGCAAATATGTATATGGATTATGTTGAGCACCAGTACGTCATGAGCCCTATCAATGTGTACCGTCCCAACATTCAATGTTGGAGACGGTACATAGATGATATTTTTATGATTTGGGCGGGCAGCATTACGGAATTTAACTTATTTGTTGCATACCTTAATACAGTTCAACCCCACCTGAAATTCACTGCAAATATTGAAAAGACAAATGTTCCTTTTCTGGATTTAACTATTCAGCACCAAGGAGGTACCCTGTATACATCATTACACAGAAAACCAACTGAACAAAATACATTACTCACGTATCATAGTCAGCATCCCAGAGCATTAAAGGATGGATTACCATACGGCCAGTTTTTAAGACTGCGCCGGAATTGTTACAAAAAGCAGGACTATATGAGAGAGGCTGAGATTCTGAGGAATACATTGTTGTGTAGAGGGTACCCCAAAAAACTATTAAAAAACTCCATGAAAAGGGCGTGGTTCTGTCTAAGAGACAGCTTACTAAGTCCAAAAGAAAAGACGAAGTTGGATAAACTAATCTGTGTAACCACCTTTGGAATCCATACCAACAAAGTGCAAAAACTGATTACAAAAAACTGGCAGATAATCTCAAATATTGAACCCAGCATTGGGGCTCCAATGTTCGCCTACAAGAGAGGCAAAAACATAAAAGACCATTCAATTAGGTCTTCCCTGGAGGAAGCCAGAGACAACACAGAGACAAAACAAACACTATGGGGGCTCCCAAGTGCACAAGGCAGCTACAAATGTGGAAATTGTGCCTCATGTGCATTTACTACAAACACGAAGACGTTTGAATTAGGAAATGTAAAACAGAGCTTGAAATTTTTTGCAAATTGCAACACTAAAAATATAGTGCATTGCATTTTATGTCCCTGCGGACTACCCTATATCGGCCAGACTCAGCAAGCGATTAAGGCATGCATAGGGCAACATCGTAGCAGAATTAGGAACTTGGTCCTAAACGCTCCTCTGGTACAACATTATCAATAGAAACGGCATACGGCAGATCAATTAACTTGGCAAGTTATTGATAAGGCAAGGATTCCATCTAGAGGAGGGGACTGTAAAGTTAGAAGTGAAGGGCCCTAGGCCCGCATATTAGGAGCAGCAATGACGGACACAGACACCAGATGAGGGTAGTAGGAATGGCCTCGAGCACGTGCACTCGGCCCCTTTTATTGCCAGCGTCATGTGACACCATGACGTCTGTGGTGGGTGGGTGTAAAGTGTAATACAGACACTCTGAACACTAGACCGTGTTCAGGCTAGGACACTACATCCCTCCCTTTTTTTAATCGCAAAGACCCACATACGGAAATCAAACTGTGGAAAAACAAACTGTATCAGGATGCAGTAAAGTGTTCAACTTCCGCTGAGTCCCTTTTATCCGCCGCTGCTTGGCATCACAGATAGTGTTCAATCTGCTGCGGGGAACGTCAGTTCACAGTGGCACCGGTGTGGGGGTGCTCGATGGAACCAGTCTATTGACGACTCTGCGACAAGATTGTGTCCTCACAGTCCTTCTTTTGCTCACTTCCATGGCGACGGGTGCAGTTAGAGTTCTTGTGGTTCGCCGGGGAATGATGCACGATTTCCGGTCTTGGCCTTAGCTTTATTTGCAGTCTGTGTCCTACTTGGCAAAAGGCAGATCCGTTGCAAGGCATCCCTCTCACTAGGATGACCCCTCTCGTCGGTGTTCCCCTGCCACGGGATATCCTTGAGGTCCTCTTTCTCGGATTCGCGCTGGGCTGGATGTGTCCACATCAGTTGTTCCTGCGCCGCCGTCAGTGGGGGTATGGAAGAGACGATGTGTCTCACCTCAGATTCCGCAGCCTCATCCCAAGGTAGCTGTTGGTTTCTGTCTTTGCTTGCGATGTCTTCGCCCTCCCCGGACCTTTCGGATGGGCGTCGGAGGACCGTCTCTCGTCGCGGGGACTGCGTCCCGGAGGCCTCTGCCCCTGAGTCACCACGGCTGGCATGTGTCCAGTGTCCGTGTGACCCCAAAGGTGGATGTCACTAACGGTCTCGCTTGCTCCTCTCCGCAGATCCTGGGTGTGCGGAAACATCGTCTGTCAGCTGGTCTTCTTTGCCACTGGTGTTCTTCCGGCCTCGTGTTCCTCGCACCGTTGTCCTGGCACTTGTCGCCTTCCTTCTCTTCGGGAGCGTGAGTGGTCTTCCTGCACTCCTCTCTCTTTCCTTAGTTAGTTCGCTGTGGGGATGTTGCTTCGCACTGACTTCTCCTTCTACTCTTAACTGTGGCAACAGGCCACATGGATATACTTTCTTCCTTTTCACGGTGGCAAACGCGCCACTCAGATCTCTCCTTTTCTTCCTTCCTTTTCGCAGTGGCAGACGTGCCACTCAGATCTCTCCTTTTCTTCCTTCCTTTTCGCAGTGGCAGACGTGCCACTCAGATCTCTCCTTTTCTTCCTCCGCATCGCGACATCACTTGGACCGATCTTGTGTCTTCACTCCTGACCTGGGTCCTCCATGCAGTGCGCGCACTCTGCATGTGTACCCCTGGTCTTGTCCCCGTCGGGGACACTTTCTCCTACTTCCTCAGCAGCCAGAGTTGGTGTCGCGAACCTTCTTTTCTTGATGCTTTATTTTCTTGATGCTTGTTGGTGACGTTCGGGGGTCCATGTTTGTAGACCTGTTCATGGTTGAACGTCCTGGACCGGTTGGTGGTCCACTTCTGCCGATGCCTGGCAGGTTGCCTTCGGTCGTCCTGTCGGACTTTGCGCTACAACAGTTCCTGGGGGACCCGTTGTGGGTCAGCACTTGATGGGCGATCATTCTGCGGATCGGCTCCTGGGAGGCGCCAAGTCGTGTGGTCGTACGCGATAATTGTTCTGCGTGATGGCGCTGCCTGCGGTCTTCTTTCTGCTTGCGGTGGCTGTGCGTCGCCACGTGGCGCGTTGTTTGCGCACTTACTGTTCAGGGTTCTGGGACGCCTGTCGCATGACTTGGGTACTTGCTGCTTTGGCTGTCGTCGGGTACTTGATGCTTTGGACCGTTGGCGGGAGTAGTTGATGCTGCGGTGAGCGCCTGTGGCCACAAGGCGTCGCTGCTCTCTCCGTCCTTTGATCGCGGCAGTCGTTTCCCTGGACGTTCTTCTAGTGCTTGGCAGTCGTTTCCTCCAGACGTCAGTGCTTGGATGCTTTGTGAGGCATTGGTGCCTTTTCCCACGTCGCGTTGGAAGTGGCAGCCGCCGACTCCTTGCTGATGTGTGGGGGTGTCACTTGCGCTGTTGCGCAGTTACTTGCTGCGTGAGGTTGGATGCTTTCTTGCTGCGGGAGTTTAGACGCTTTCGCTGTCACTTGCGCTGTTGAGAACTTACTTGCTGCATGAGTTTTCTTGCGTTGTGCAATGCTTGTTTTAGTTCTTGTGGATGTAGGTGCACTTTTGCATTTAGCCACTGGGTGGCAGTGTTGCCGGAGTTGGTAGCAGCCTGTCTTGTCTTCCCCTGATGTGCACTCTATTGTCACAGTGCACAGGGGGCTGGAGCTGCTGCTGCTGCTGGGAGCTGGTGAGTCTCTTTGGTTTGCATCTCTGTGTTTGCTCACAGGGTGGGGGCACATAGGAGTGCCTGTGCATGCAAGTAAGGCACTGTTGTTTTGGATCATGTGGTCAGTGCTCACATGCTTGCTGTGTGTGCCGGCATTTGTGGTGCCTGGTGTGCAGGAGAGTATGTGTGTGCGAGGTGAGGTGCTGCTCCGTGGCTGTGCACAGGGTAATGGTCTTTAAAGTTTTCCTTTCTGTGTGGCACAGTTTATGGTTGGCGGCGCTGGCCGCTCACAGGCACTTCATTTGTTCTATGGAGCCCACGAGGTGGAGGCTCATCTGATCGGCGGCGGCGCTGGCCGCGTGTATGCGCTTCCGTCTTTCCCCTCCCCGCCCGCTGCAGCCTCGGCAGTCCTCGCGGGGGGACAGGAGGGGGGGTTGATGCTTCCTCAGGCGGGGAGCGCGTCGCTCCGGTCACTCTTCCTTGGGCGGGGGGTGCTTGAGGCAGGCCGCGGGTAGGCTCCGCCGGCTCTGCCTTTTCAATGCTGATTAGGCTCCGGTCTCCCGCCGCAGCAGCTTCACGTTCTCCACGCTGCGCGGCGGAGACCAGTCACGGACGTCGCAGGCTGCGGGTGGGCTCCGCTGGCGCTGCAGAGGCTTTCTTCGGTGGGGATGCCACCGGCAGGCCGCGGGTGGGCTCCGCTTGGTCTTGATCACGTTGCGAGGGGGGGTTGGGAGACGGTTAGCTACTCCGCTCCCTCCCCCTCGTTGTTGACGGGTGTTGCGGGTCCGGCCGCGCTTCCTCACGCCACCATTAGTCTCTGTGCCCCGCCGCTTCTAGGCACACACGCGGCGGGGGCGGGGGACGACTCGGGCAGGCCGCGGGTAGGCTCCGCTGGCGCTGCTTATTGATTGGCACAGTTCATGGCGGGCACTTCGCCCGTGGGGCTCACCTTCGGCCGGCGGGCAAGATGCTCCGTCGCGGTCGCGGCGGGTGGGCTCCGCCCGGCCCGTGTACCTCTCCGGTGGGGGTTTTCAGCCACGCGGCCGTCGCAGGTGGGCACTGGGCGGTCCGCTTGTTTTCGGTGGCACTCGTTGGTGGCGGTCGACGCGGGTGGGCTCCGGTCGGCTTGCTGTGGGGCGCCGACGTGCCCACCGTCTTCACGGCGCGTTGCGCCTTGCTGCAGGGGATGCCCTCTAGGCGGGCAGCTCTCTCCCCCTTTTTCTTCTTGTTTAGCCGAGGGTAGTGGCACGCATGGGCTGCACTACCGGCCTCGTCGCCATTGTAAAGTTAGAAGTGAAGGGCCCTAGGCCCGCATATTAGGAGCAGCAATGACGGACACAGACACCAGATGAGGGTAGTAGGAATGGCCTCGAGCACGTGCGCTCGGCCCCTTTTATTGCCAGCGTCATGTGACACCATGACGTCTGTGGTGGGTGGGTGTAAAGTGTAATACAGACACTCTGAACACTAGACCGTGTTCAGGCTAGGACACTACAGGGACCTAGCTCAGATATTGCAAAGGCTAGAGTGTCGATGGATAGAACGCACACACTCTATAGAGGAGGGACTCAATTCGGCGGAGGAGTGTCGAGGATTCGTCACCTCTCTGAGCATCTGATATGTGTAACTCTCCAGTTAAAAATCCTTCGAGGAATGTTTTTGCTGTAATATGACAATTGTCCACACAGTGGCATATTGACAGGGCTGTTCATGCAAACTCTATATGTGCATATGCAAGATTCTATTCATGATTATGATAGTTTTAACTGTTATAACACTCTGGCAATTATAGGCACACGACTTTGCACATGATTGCTACAAGGTATATTGTTGAAACACGCTGATAATTGTACATGTCATTGTACATGGTTGTCATATGTTAAATGTTTGAAATGCATTTTATTACTATCAGATGTACTGAGAAAGTGGCATCCGGCAGGTACATACCCTAATTGCCTGTAAAATTACAGTCCTACATTTGGAAGAAGCTTTATTAATCTGTGAATGCCCCGGCAAACGATGCCTCCAAAATGCTTAAATATGGAATGTTCTCATTGTTCCTATTGTAAATATGTCCCTGTTTTTAGTAGTTACAGGCCCAACTCCTTAATGACTGATATTGTGGCTCAACAATATGATCGCTGCCAGTGGATATTTGACGATCAGCTAGACAGGGGTTCTAGTAGCCTACGTGCCCATAGCTGCCAAGGTTTCGATTGCTTATGTGTGACATTTTCATAATTTCAGTGAAAATATGAGTGACATTCAACGACTATGAGTGACACTTTCTCGCGTGCAAAATCATGCAATAAAGAAAAGGGAAATATATAAATTCAAGAAATTAAACCCATTTGAGCAGCAAGAAACCCTAATAAGAGTGTACAACTGTTGTAAAGCTGAAGAAATGGAAGGGTACTAAGCTAGTAAAAAGCATGAACTCACAGTTAATCCTCATGAAAAAGTTTTTCAAATATATGTGTGGTTCATGTTGTTTCTCTCCTCCCCTTTAGTCTTCTTTAATGCTTTTCCCCTCCTAGCCACTGTCTCATTTCCCTCCCTTGTACTCTTTTTATTCCTCCTTCCTCACCCACTCCCACCTTCCTTGTCTCTGCAATCTGGACCTAAAAGCACTATGAAGCCGTCAGCACTCTCCACTTTCTAGTGCTTTTTTCAAGTCATTCAGTTATCCGACACTCTTTCTCCATTAGCTACCCCCCCACTTGGCTGCCAGAGTCAACAGCACACACTCCTGCCCAACAACTGCTCAGTCCGCGCAGTGTAATGCTGTGTCCACATAAACTCCAATCTTACTTGACAAAATGATATGTGCGACTTCACTGTGCCCATGCATTCTGGGAGAAACACATGAAGTGCAGCTACAATGAACGAAAAAAGATGAAACCGTTTAACATTAGATTAAAAGCGGCATTCTAATCATTCAGTATAGAATGGTGTGAAATATTAAAAAAACGTAGGAAACAGGAAATGATCCTATGACCAAAGTCCGTTCACATGTACAAAGCGGTATTGTCAAGTGCCATATATGCTGACTTGTTCCTGGGCCCGGCGCTCTCTGCTGAAATAAAGGAGCCTTGCAGGGTGTTTTAAAAAAATGCTCTCTATGCTGTGCTTTCCTATGTCCTGCAAGCTCCCCCTGCTGGACAATTAATTGATAAGGGGCTTTTTTTTCACGGCAGACTGCCATAGCCCATCTCCCCTCTACGTCCTAAACTGACCAAGATTGTGAGCCGTCTCTGGCGGTCACTTTTGCCTGCCCCTCTCTCTCTTTGCTCCCTGTGGCGTGACCTTAAGAGCACATTTTAAATGAAGAGCACTACTACACTTACTTGCACAAATAAAGAGTGTGTACTCGGTAGCAACTTCTAATCCGTTTGTCATTTTAACATTCAACTTAAACACAGACTCACAGCATATTTATGCTTCCAATCCTCCTCCACTGAGCAAGTTCGGTCCTTCGGTCCGTCCGTCGGTCCCGGTGTGAGCGCCGCACCATGTTCATCGTCTAGGCCTCCGACGCACCATGCTAATCATCATACTGACTTCTTATTCTTTTTGTGGACAGTGCACACTTTTGACTGTATGCAGCGGATTGTGTAAACTGCCGGCGGCGCGCACGCCTCAAGGCACTAGAGCTGACTGTCGCCAGCTCGGCTGCCACTGCCAGGAGGTGGTCAAGGTGCAGCCTGCAGTGTTTAGCAGGGCACAGGCGGCCGACCGCAGCAAATGATTCATCCGGCCCCCTGCGGCAGCAGCGGGTGGCCATCATGGCATGAGAGAGACTGATTCTAGTGCGCAGCCTGCACTCTTCTTTCAGATTCCCCCGCCGCTTTCTGGACTTCCTAGTGCCTCCGGACGTGACGGCACTCTACCGCCGGCACATCCGGATTTAATCCCGGCCCCCTGGTGCCACGAGTGCAGAGAGATACATTATAGCGTGCCGCTCTCAGCCACTACACAGAGCCGAGAGCGGCAGTCTTGTTAACTGTTTAGGAACTCGGCTAACAGCACCTCTCTCGGAACAGCAGAGAGAGCCCGGGCACAGGCGCCGCTGGCATGCCTGCCACAGGTGGCAAAATGCGTGACAATGCATTTCAGTGCGGTGATGCGGATCACCGCACTGAAATGCGTGAGCGTCACACCTGTTGCGTGACGCTTGGCAGGACTGCGTGCCGTTTTTCAATTCTGTTTTTTAAGTTTAATTTTAATTTGGAATTTTTGGTTTCTCGATACCCCGCAATTGCTAGTATACATATCACAAGTATCTAAATCATTTTGGTTACACTGGGGGCCACTCTCTATTCCCACTTTTGGCAAATGGTCCCATTTACATATACGAATTACTCTGTCATTTCAACTCGAGACACGTCCGATTTAGATGCTAAATATGTAATTGGAGGTCCTATTATGTATTATCATGAGGCCCAATGGCTGCACATAACATTTACAATTATACATGTTGTATGGGTATGAGGCGAAGGAGTCAGTATTTCTTCCATGTCTATATGTCCCTAACTCGCCCTTACTCGCGCTCGATTAAATAGTCTGCACCTACGTTCTAGCCCTTCAGACGCACATCACACAGTCGTTCGGCTAGCTCTGCCATTGTGCAGACGCAGGTTGTATCCTCGGGATTGTCCGAAGTCACACGGCTAGTTCAAGGTAGGGTTCACGGCAATGGGGTTTCCCCCCCCCACTCCCTTGTTCTTTTTAAAAAAGCGGCCGAAAACAGCACGGGAGCATTTTTTGACAGAGTGTGTCTGATACATTGTATTACAGAGCCAGCATTATCTGAGCCTTGAGACGAGTTGGCCACATCGTTATTAAAGAAATTGACCTCACCCGCAGCACCATCGAGTGCTTGGAGGTCAGTAAATGGGAATCCTTTAGAGTTACCAAATGGTACAATCCTTAATGCATAAAGCAGATATAAAACACTGGCTATGCACTTATATTAACAGGTTATTCTGAACCCAAGTCTTAGTTCGAGAAACAACAGCGAGACTGTGTGCTACATTTACGCCATATCCAGTCATTACAGGGGTAAGTCTGGATGGCTGGGCCTCATGATAGGACTTTGACTGCCAATTGTAAACAGCATAAGATATTAATGCTTCCATCTGCCTTCTTTACCACAACTAGGTCCCGGCTGGGATCTCTGTAAATAGCATTTATTCACCTTCTTCACGGTGTCACAATCACCATACGCAAACCGCAGTAGAACTTAGCAGGTAGTGTATAACCTTCCTACATGGACTGCTATACCACATACAATTTTACTTTATGTTGGTCTACTAGCCTAATTTAAATATTTCGTTTGATATCACTTTTTAGGTGCCCCACCTTCATTCAGTTCTGAAGAGACCTTTTATCCTCATAAGGTCGAAACGTCGTCGACAACTCTTAAAAGAAGCGGACCGTTCTTAAAAATAAGTTGCCGCTATTGGGCAACTTTTTGCATTTATGTGGAAAATTAACATACAGGTCGCTTCTTTTCCTTTGCAAAAAACGAATCCATGTTAGGAACCTCATGTAACTTTTTTCATTATTATTGGTTGGAATATGTTTAGTTTTTTGTTAAAATGTATTCACTTGGGACACGATTACACTGTTTTGAAATTGTACAAATGTATATAAATGTGTGAATTGTTTACATGTGTATCTACTGTTGCTGGTATTTAATATATTCTTCCAGTGCATATACCACCTACTTGCCTTTCGTCTTCTTGTATATCACTCATATTGCCATTGTGCATTCATATTACTGTAACTTGTTAAGTATTTACCCACAGGAGCCATTGTTTTTGTTTGAGCAACTGACTCCGGGGTTGTTTGTCGACGTTTGCTGTGCCCGTTGTTTCCCGACCCGCGGCCGGGCTTGGCTCCGCCCCTTTGCCTCACAAACGACCGGCCGGGCTTTGCTCCGCCGGTCCTATGACTGCCTACAACCCCTAGGATCCCTTGGGGCAAACGCCCACGCCACCACTGATCGCGCCAGGAGGCGCATAAAGCCGCGTCAGGGGCCGAGTCCCCTGGTGCCTTCTGATGCTGCAACTGACTCCGGGGCTGTTTGTCGACGTTTGCTGTGCCCGTTGTTTCCCAACCCGCGGCTGGGCTTGTCTCCGCCCCTTTGCCTCACGAACGACCGGCCGGGCTTTGCTCCGCTGGTCCTACGACTGCCTACAACCCCCAGGATCCCTTGGGGCAAACGCCCATGCCACCACTGATTGCGCCAGGAGGCGCATAAAGCCGCGACAGGTCCCTCGTCCCGCGAGGACGCGCGCGGGACGCGCCGGGCTAAGCCCGGGCAAAGGGAGGGCCGTCTGTGGCCGTCCGGGGCCAGACGAGGGCGGGCTGGGCCACCCCCCCAAGGACTTGACCAACGGTGCGATACTAATGACAGGTGATCAGGACGCTTGCAAATTGTAAAGGACTAACCTGATATCTGTTAAAAATATCTGTAAATTGCTATTCTTTTAAGTACGGGCTGTTTCACTAAACATGTCTACATGATTGGATACAGGGGGAAAACTAGCATCTAAATGCATTAGTGGAAGCCTTATCGGAACTCTTGATAACTATATCACACGGGCCACAGCTGCCCTTGACCAGGAGATAGTAGATGTTGAGAAACGGCTCTCACTTGAAATATTCTCCAAACGATCCTCATTGGGTTCTATTAAGTGCTGCACTACCCCTGAGAATCGTTTAAGTCAACGCCTTATAGATTTAGGACTGCCAGAGATTAGCACAGGGTCAGACACACATAGCAACATTTCCCTGGGGAATAGTACACAGAATACACAGATTGGGAACTCTATTCATGAAGAAAATGGGCTTTGTATGATAACCCCCATGAATAAACCCGCTCGCTCCATTGTTGAAACAACATCCACAAGTAATATATCTACAGGAAAAAGAAAGTGAGGTGGGGGAGGACAGAAAGGCAAACGGGCAAAGATTCCTAAACTAGTGACCATAGGGGCTAAATCTCTGGGTACACAAAACTACGAACAGGCAGACACTCCCGTACAGAACAATAGTATCCCCCATCTGTTAAAAAATGGCCAATTTCAGCCGTTGAAAAAATTACCAATGTCTGTACAAGGAGATGGTGCGCTGATAGGGCAGGTGGAACAGTTAGTCAAGTCCCTAATACTTCCTCTCATCGAGAGATTGAAATTAATTAATGAAAATCTTGGTAAACTTCAACAGGCCACTTCAGATAATACCCAACTGCTATACTCTTTAACAGACAATAAGAAGGCGGGAGGGCAAGCTATACACACAAGCAATTGGCTACATAATAATCAACCCCCCGCATCCATCTCACATCAACCCGTATTGTCAACAGAAAAAGGGATTCTGACCAACAGGGATGATAGACAAGTGGATTTAAAGGATAGACCTTTGGGCAAGGAGGGAAGTCAGAGTCTTGTGGGGGCACACCAGACACATCAGGGTGAGGGCACTCTACCAGCCCTACTGGCGACCGCACCTATCCTGTCCAACAAGTCGGCCCAGGGTGTGGGTAACTGAACTATTCTAGACTTACCCCCACAAAGTACCCCCCTAGTGATAGTCTTGGGAAATGTTCCCCCTCTCCGTCAAGGAGAAAGAGAGGACTTCTACCAGATTAAAAACAAGGTCACTTACTGGCTTTCCCGAAACACCGCAGGTGGCCAAATGTTAGCACACAACATAATCATGGCCCGACGTGTCACCTGGCTGGGACATTCTAGGAAAACCAGAGAAGGTGACTGTATAGTAATAAATTTCAACAGTACGGTACCAGTAGTTAGGATACTTAGGGAAGCAGAGGGAAGTACCTTGATGGGGGGTCAGGGTATAGAAATATTGCCCCTTGGGTTCTTTTATAGAACAGGACAACAGGGCTCCTTCAGCAACCAAAACAACAGGAACATGATGTTCATCACAAACCACCTTATCCTAGGGGATCAGAAGGGTGGAATACAATACCTCCGAGTTCCAATGGAGCCCAGATGAGACGTGGACCGGGAGATATTCCGGATGTAGAAGTCACAAATTGATTCAATGTCCTTTCGGGTCTTAATGATTGCGACGGACTGGGTGGCAACCCATCTAGCTTTCCCCCCCAGGACGGTTTTAACTCTTTGCCTGTATTTCCCTTACCCCGGGCTAGTCCGGTGAGCGGTCTCAACAATCTTGTTGCAGCTATCTCTAACAACACTGCACCTTCAGCAGATGAAGGTTCCCGTGAGGTTAACCACTTTGGAACAACTCAACTTGACTCACCCATAAAACTTGTCCGGTTGACCATAGAGGATAACCCGGAATTTAATGTTGTCTCATGGAATGTCGCGGGGCTGTCAGGAAAGGTTGAAGACCCCCTGTGGGTGCAGTTTGCAAGCAAGTACTCCATCATCTGTCTCCAAGAGACATGGGCTACCAACTGTAGTAACATCTCACTGGAGGGTTACAAATCATTCTGCGTCCCAGCTACAAGCTCAAATAGTGGCCGTGCCTCGGGAGGATTAGCCATCTTTACCTCCCTGGCATTAAGGTGCAACATAAGGGTCTTTACCTCAGGTAACAGAAATATCCAGGCCATTATCTTGGGGAAAAAAGACAGCAGCCTGTGTGTGATACATTTTTATAATGCAATCAACTTGGGCGAGGGACGTAGGATTACAGAACTGCACAACTTTATCACCCAGTGCCGTGGAACAACAAGAAGGAACCTGCTACTTGCAGGTGACTTCAACGTACACCCCTGGGGCGACCCTAGGTTAACCACCTTAGTGACCATGGGTTGCCATATGATAACGGGGTTACATTTCGAACACACAAAACAGGGAAGTGCGCTGAACCTTATGCTAGATGAGCAAGACCTTTTATTCACCATGAGTATTGCACCACTATTATCTATACAGAAGGAACCTACTTATAAGGGTAGAAGTTCATGGACCTTTATAGACTTTATCCTATTTTCTAGATCCATTCTGAACCTCATTTTGGCCTTTTGTATAACACCGAGCACACATAGTGACCATAACCCCGTCTATGTGCTGTTAGGAGGGAATCTAATAAAAAAAGGATGTAGGCGGAAATATGCTGCAAGCTATAAATGGAGGGCGACGCATCAAATGGAATCAGGTTACACCGCCTGATTTCCTCGATAGACTTAAAAAGGATTAGCGCGGAGATAACCCTTGTGGGGTGATTCATGCGCTTTATGAGACATCTAAATAAAAATAAAAATAAACCTGCACCAGCACAGAACCCTTAGGCGAAGGGGTTCTAAAAGCTTTTGAAAGTATAGCCCTTCACGTAGGAAAGATGTTACAGGCCCCGGGGGGAAAAAACCCATCTGGCGACCCCAAATGGTTCTGTCACAATTGCTCTAAAGCAGCCGGAGACCTGAAGAAGGCCCTCAAAACAATCCCCCGGGACAGATCTCTGATTCGCACCCAGCGATTAATTTACAAAAGTGTGCTGGCTAACAGGAAAAAGGAGCTGAAACATGAGTTCTGGAAGGAGCTCTTAGATCCTGTGACCCTGGGAAGTTGCTCAAGATTCTGGTCCACAAATAATCGTTCACCCTTTTTAACATCAGGGGCAAAAGAAGTGGGGGCAAATATTACGGAGGAAGATTGGGTGTCGCATTTTGCCACAATTTTTAAGGACAGTGTCACATGTCCAGTCCAACTGACAGAGGAGCAGGGGTTGGCAACTATGGTGTTTACAGTTATGGAATTGACGGAGGGAATTAACAACCTCTCAAACAAGAAGGCCCCCGGTCCAGATGGCATCCCCCCTGACTTATTTAAATCCTGTCCCTCATTTTGGGCCCCAATTCTGACAGCAGTGGGAAACGCCGCAGCGACAAGGGATGTCCATCATCTTGGGGATTATTGACAACTGTACCTGTATTCAAGACGGGAGACCACAACAGTACATTAAATTACAGACCAATCTCCCTTATTGATTCTATTGTAAAAGTCTTAGGGGGCGCTATATTAAAGAGGCTGACCACCTGGGCGGAGGAGAAAGCAATAATTTCTGACATCCAGTATGGGTTCCGCACAGGGCACTCAGCCTTGGCGCAATGCCTTAACCTTTATTTGATTTTGGGCAAATATACCCTCTCACGCCCTGGTACTATCTACATGGCCTTCATGGACCTTTCCTCGACTTTTGACTGTGTCAACCGGGGAAAGCTGTGGCAGTCAATGGAGGCCATGGGGTAGAACAACAGCTGGTGAACTTTTTAAAAGATCTACACAGAGACACAAAGGCAAACGTAAGATATTCTATGGATCTCAAGGTAACAAGAAATTTTAGAACCAGTCGGGGTGTCAGGCAGGGGTGCATCCTGGCCCCCTTTCTTTTTTATCTTTATATAAATGACCTTGAATACACCTTGGTTGACACAGGGGCAGACTACCCCTTTGTGGGTCGCCGGGGACTACCCGTCCTGTTGTATGCGGACGATGCTGTCCTTATAGCCCGCACCCCGAAATGGCTACAATCTTTACTCAACGCCTTTTACGGGTTTATGGACAGTCGTGATCTTTCCATAAATAATACAAAATCTTACGTAATGCAGGTGGGGAAAGGAGCAAAAAAACAGTACCCTTTTATAGTAAATGGCACCAGGGTGCCTCTGTGTACCTCTTTTTCCTATCTTGGTGTCCATTTGGATCACCAGCTGAACTGGGCCTCTCTCTTAAATAAAAAAAGGGGGGAGGTTATAAGGGCAAACGCAGCACTCTTTGATTTCGCTGCGAGAATGGGCCATAGACCAGTGGGGGCCATGCTGAAGGTTTATCGTGCAAAGAGTGTCTCGATAGCCAGCTATGGAAGCGAACTATGGGGATACTGTAACCTAGAGGGCCTCCAGGTGGTTGAAAATAACTTTTGAACACAGCTCCTATGTGTCCCACAGGGTACACCGAATATGTCTGTCCACGAAGAGACTGGTATGCCGTTCATTAGTGACACCCTGTCCATGCGCCCTCTTATTTTTTGGCATCAATGCTGGCTCAATAAACAGCTTGGTTTAACCCATAGTCTCTTAAAAGAGACATTGAGCCTAGATTGTATGACCAAGATTCCCTGGATGAAATATCTTAAAACTAGTTTTGGGAAGGAAGGACGCTTGGACCTGTTTTTAAACCCGGAAGGTATCACCAGAAACGACGTAGCATATATAAAACAGTCCTTCACCACACAAAAATGAATGGACAGGCAGGAAAATGACAGGTTGAAGCCCAACGTGCGCCTCCATATGATGCTCAAAACCTCGCCAGGCGAGGAACCATACTTACTCTGGCCACTAACAGCCCACAAGCGTTTTTTACTAACTAGGTTTAGGTTTAATTTGTTTCACCTTTTAATAGCAGTCCCTAGGGGGTGCCACAGAGGGACAGTGCTAGCACCCTGTGGCTGCGACAATCTGTCTCCACAGGACCTGCTGCACTTTATGTTTTTCTGTAATTATTATGAATTCCCCAGGGCTTTTTATCTTAAACCTATTTTAAAAAGATTGCATTTTGTACAAGCTCGCCCTGCCCTACTGTATTTACAATTGTTAAAACCCGAATGTATACCCTATGTGATCGGTTTCCTAAAAAACTCAATGAAGTTTAGAAAATGTCTGGATACATAGAATTGTATAAGTAAACCCTCTCAAAAACGTTCTTTTTAATATGTGATAGATTGATTTCAAAGTCACGAAACACCTGTTTTATCCACCGTATATTTTAACATGTTTTTAACTTAAAGCTTGAAACATATCTTGTTTTATGAACTTTTATGGTTTTGTACAAAAAAAACCCGAATAAAGTACTTTTGAATGAATGAGTTTATTCGCTCTTTGCGTATCTATTGCTAACAGAGGAGGCAGAGAACCATACAGACGCCATTTTCCAAACCTATGCTCGAACACAGGCTGTGATCACGTGTTAGTCTATGGCAGTTGTCAAACCTCAGTTCATCTGAATTACTAGAAGCAGCTGAATGTAGGCTGTCTACTCGACTGTCCTGAGACTCAAGGTCGCATCTGGCTTTGGGTGTGATAAGCGCACTCCTGGAGGCGCTGTGCCTACACTCCCGGGCACCAAGTCGAAAGGGAGTCACCCCTCCTGACCTTTCCAGTAATAAATAGTTAAGCTTTGAACTAATCATGTGTGCCATATATGGTCCTTTCCTGGAGCTCGAGGGCCAACTGGTGTTTTTCCTTTTACAGTGATTATATGTGTTGAACTGAAAAGTATATAACCTCATGTTTGAATGCGAGCCAACAGTCTTCTCCACGCACCTGATGGGTGAGGGTTGGAGAGGCTCCTCTATAGAGTATTTTTGCATAATAAATGATTGAACTTGCTTCACTGCCAACTACCTGATTATTTGTTAATGGGATTTGGGCTATTGGTAGGTATAGCCCTTTATGTTATTTTTATGGTGCTTTAACCAGCACACGCCTTTCCAAATCTTTATCTAATGCTCTCAATTGCATTATCCTGTATTGTGAGAGAAGCGCACAGCAGATCATCCCCCTGGCCTCGTGTTAACAAAATCACCCAAACGGTACATATAATGAAATCACAGCATTCTAGAGCCCCGCCTCGACACTCACTTCTACGTCAGTACTCCACACTGGAATGAGCCTGTGACGGAAGATGGGACTCAGGAGGCTTTGGCACTCTATATGCGAGTCGATTGAGAAGCACGAAACTGGTGTGTGAAACCGCCTCCCTCATCCCGCAAGACGCATGCGTCAGGAAGTGGTTCTGATCCACAACACATGGGTGAATGCGAGCTAGCCTGCTGAGTGTAGAGTGAAATTTAAGTAGAACACGTCCCATTATCTCCGGACTGGGCTCTCAACTTGAACCCCTTTCCACATTCGTGGACCATTTCCTCAGACCCTTGGTCATGAAAATGCCGACATATCTCAACGATACCAAAGGTGTTTTGCGGCTGGTGGAAGACATGCAATTTGATATGGACAGTGACTACCTGGTATCTTTTGAAGTGGAATCTTTATACATGTGTATTCCCCAGGATGAAACCCTAGCTGCCATACAAAGTTTCCTGATGAACAGAGTTTTGGATACCATCCCTCGGGTACAATTTATTATCAACTGTGCCCGTTTGACAATGAAAGAAAAAAAATTTAAGTTTGAAGACCAGCTTTTCCTACAAATATTGGGCACTTCGATGGGAATGTTTTTGCCACAAGCCTGGCGAACCTCTATGTACATATTTTTTAACAGGATCACATCTTCTGTATCAACTATCCATACAAAGATCACATATGTCTGTGGAAGCGCTGCATCGATTATGTGTTGGTTGTCTGGAGAGGTACTCCTGGTTCCATCATTGAGTTTAAGGCATGGTTGAACAGCAGGAATGACTTCCTCAGATTTACTTGTGAATACAGCAACATGAGTTTAGCAGGATGTATGACGTTACAACGGATGCATTCACAACGCATGCCATCAGAACACAACTTTTACAACGCAGATGCCTTTACAACGCATGTCATTACAACGCATGGCATTACAACGCAGGTGCTATTACAACGCATGCCATTACAACGTAAGTATAGGTAAGTATTTAATTTTATTAATACTTTTTAATTTTAATAAAATTTCATAAATTGTTTAATACATTATTGTAATTAATTTTTAATTATTATTAAAAAATAATAAATTTGCTATTCTAACTCCAGGGAGGTGTAATAGTAGGGTAAGTGTTGGAATGTGTAGGGGTAAAACTTACTATTCTAACTCCAGGGGAGTGTAATGGTAGGGTAACTTTTGGATGGTGTAGGGGTTAAAATTACTATTCTAATTCCAGGGGGGTGTAATAGTACGGTAGGTGTTGGATAGTGTAGGGGTTAAAATTACTATTCTAACTCCAGGGGGGTGTAATAGTAGGGTAAGTGTTGGATAGTGTAGGGGTTAAAATTACTATTCTAACTCCAGGGGGGTGTAATAGTAGGGTAAGTGTTGGATATTGTAGGGGTTAAATTTACTATTCTAACTCCAGGGGGTGTAATAGTAGGGTAAGTGTTGGATAGTGTACGGGTTAAAATTACTATTCTAACTCCAGGGGGGTGTAATAGTAAGGTAAGTGTTGGATAGTGTATGGGTTAAAATTACTATTCTAACTCCAGGTGGTGAAATAGTAGGGTAAGTGTTGGATAGTGTAGGGGTTAAAATTACTATTCTAACTCCAGGGGGGTGTAATAGTAGGGTAAGTGTTGGATAGTGTAAGGGTTAAATTTACTATTCTAACTCCAGACGGGGGTGTAAAAGTAGGGTAAGTGTTGGATAGTGTAGGGGTTAAAATTACTATTCTAACTCCAGGGGGGTGTAATAGTAAGGTAAGTGTTGGATAGTGTAGGGGTTAAAATTACTATTCTAACTCAAGGGTGGTGTAATAGTAGGGTAAGTGTGTGTTGGATAGTGTAGGGGTTACATTTACTATTCTAACTCCAGGGGGTGTAACAGTAGGGTAAGTGTTGGATAGTGTAGGGGTTAACATTTACTATTCTAAAATAAATGTAATAAAAAAATAAAAAATTACTTAAATAAAATAAAATATTATTACAAAAATATAACTTTGTAATTTAAATGTTATAATTATATTACACAAATTAAATAATAAAACAAAAAAATGACATTAAAAAAATATAAAAAAATATATATAAAATATGAAATTAAAAGAAATTAAAATTAAATTAATATTAACTAAATTAAATATTTACCTATACTTACGTTGTAATGGCATGCGTTGTAATAGCACCTGCGTTGTAATGTCATGGGTTGTAATGGCATGCTTTATAATGGCACCTGCGTTGTAAAAGTTGCGTTGTGATGGTACTGCGTCGTAAAAGTTGCGTTGTGATGGTTGTTTCCCGTTTAGCATTGCTGGATGTCCGGATCTTTCCTTCAGGGGGTCGCTTGGGAACGGAACTATACAAAAAACCCATGACCAGGAATTCGCTTTTGTCGTGCGAGAGCTTTCATCCGAAAGCTCTTCGCGACAACCTGCCATTCGGTCAATTCTTACGAATTAGGAGGAATTGCTTCTCGACCTCCAAATATCAGGAACATGCCCAAAAACTGGTGGTCCAGTTAAATGCGAGGCACTACCCTAGGAAGTTGGTGAAGAGATCAATGAAACGTGCAGCCAATAACAACAGGGAAGCTCTCATTGAGCCCAGCGGACCTAAAGAAGTCAATACTAGACTCACTTATGTGAATACTTTTTGCAGCTTCTCTAACAAAATTTAAAAAAGCATTTTTTCCAATTGGAAGATACTGAACATCGGTAATACTCCTTTGCTGAGCCCGCTTTTGCCTTTAAAATCAGTGCCAATATTAAAGATCAGTTGGTGCACACACGTCCATGCATGACTAAGACAGGGCATCAAAACACCCTTTGGGACCTACCTCCTGTTAAAGGCTATTTTCCCTGTGGCATGTGTGCAGATTGCCCACAAACAGTACACACGACTGCAATAGATATCGGGTCTACCAGACCATGGATATTGCCAATCACACACATTGCAACAGTGACATGTTCATTTCCCTAATCACTTGCCCCTGCACATTGCGTTACATGGGCATGACTACACAAAAGGTAAAGACCCGCGTTTTAGAACATAAGAGTACCAAAACTGTGTACAAAAAACTGCAACCAAGCTGAACAGTCACTTTTTAGAAGTCAACCACTCTCCAGAATATCTTAAATGGACGGTACTGGAGAAACCGTTCATTCCAGCAAATGTCACTGATATTGCTACATGTCTCTTCAGGCGTGAACAACGGTAGGTGCACAGACTAAACAGTGACAATGCAGGTCGGAATGACGAGATCCCATGGGTTTCTCTATGAGCAACCTAATTGGTGAGAGGAGACGTTGACGGTCTGTGACTAGATGCATGTGTTCTATTAAGAGCTAATCTTAAAAACTCCTTTTGTGTGTACATCAGTAATTTGGAAATTAATAGAACACACAGTCAGGATTACAACACCAAACTGGGGGCCCATTTGAAGCGGCACCAGAATGCCTTATTATAAGATCACAGAGCCATGACAGTAAATATTACAATTCCTGTCAGGCCTATGTGCGCTTTGACATTGCAGCGTAAATTTTCTTTTAAGCACATTTTCCAGAAGTATACCGCATATCTATTGGTCTTGGCTTCCTTGGTGCCACTGGCTTGGAAGCTCAGTCAGAGTGTTCTACTTAATTTTCACTCTTAGGGCATGTAAACACTTCATTTCCCGGCAGGCTAGCTTGCTTTCACGCATGCGTTGTGGATCAGTACCACTTCCTGATGCATGCATCTTGCAGAATGTGGGAGCGGTTTCACACACCGGTTCCGTGTTTCTCAATCGATCGAGTCGCATATAGAGTGCCCGAGCCTCCTGACTCTCACCTCCAGTCACAGGCTGATTCCAGTGTGGAGTACAGACAGAGAGGTGAGTGGCGAGGTGGAGCTCTAGAATGCTGTGATTTCATTTTACGTACCGCTTGGGCGATTTTGTTAACACGAGGCCAGGGGGATGATCTGCAGTGCGCTTCTCTAACAATAGGGGATAATGCAGCTGAGAGAATTAGATAAAGATTTGGAAAGGCATATGCTGTTATTCCATATAAGATCGCGTTATTTCCTGTAGTCACGCTGTTATCCCAGTTTTTATAGCAATTCTCACTATGTTACACAGGCTAGAGCAGAGACTCATGTTATACTTCCTTACTTTGTTCAGTCATATGTACTACACCTATGATTGCGTGGACCGCTACTATTTTTGCGCATCTGTGTAGAGAATTAACTACCCTACTGACAAAACGCTACGATTACCATGGTATGGATAATGGTTCATATCACCATGATATCCTTGTAATAAAGCACAAAGTTTATAGCGGACTGCAGTTGTTTTTCTAAAGAACTCCGCTTTTGTTTCTCTAAAAAACTCTGCTTTAGCTTAAGCTTCGGGGGCGGGACAGTCCATGACTTGGTTCAGGTGTCTGGACCTTGTACCTTTGCTTGAGGCGGAGAGCGGGACAGTACACCACCGAGTAGTAAACCTTTTTATCATCAGCATTTGTGTCACTATCTTATTGTAATGTTGGCTCAGTACGGTTGTCCAGTTACTGAGGGCCCGATGTAGGTAAATCCCATTTACCGATTTTGAAATACCGAATCCTACCGAATCGGTATTCAAAAATCGGTAAATGGGATGTAGGTCCCAACATCTGGATTCGTTACCGAATCCTTAACAATTCTTTAATTACCGATTCGGTAAATACCGAATCGGTAATGCCCATTCATTCCTATGGGCTTTGAAGCCCATAGGAATGATTAGGCATTACCGATTGGGTATTTACCGAATCGGTAATTAAAGAATTCACAAGGGTGCAGGGGGTGTCACTTTGACACCCTCTAGCACCCCCAAAACGGGCATGTGTGCAATGTGGCACACAGACATGCCCTAAGGGCACGTCTGTCTGTCACATGGCACATGTGTACATGCACAGATGTGCATGTACACAGGAATCGTTTTTTTACCATGGATTTGTATTCCATGGTAAAATACCGATTCTGTAGGCCATGTGCTGATGGAACATTGGCTACCTACATTGCATTTTTGGTAGTTCTACCGAATCGTCATCATTACCGAATCGGTAAATATTACCGATTGGGTAACTTTACCGATTCGGAAATGATAACGATTCGGTAAAATTACCGAAAATGTGCCACTACATCTCGATAGCCCTTTACCGATCGGAAACGGCCGAAAATCGGTATTTTCGGCCGATTCCGATCGGTAAAGGGCTACCTACATCGGGCCCTGAGTCACTTCCATACATCGTCACAATGTATTTTTGCGGTGTACATCACCAACATCGCATTAGTCTTTTCGCAAATGTGTTCTCTTTCTCACACTTTCTCTTTTACACTCGCCTACCCATGCTTAGTTCACTTAGATGTATCTGTAATGACTTGTGGGTAATACATATTAGTGATGTTAACACAGGACCCCCTAATGATTTTCTTTGTAGAGAGGTGCCCTTTCCTGAGCCGTCGCCAGGTTGAGGTGGAGTTCCTTACCCAGCAGTTGCGGGTAAGAATTTTCTACTTAATCTATGTTTGCATTTAAATACAGTTGATACAGTATTTAATAGAGGAATTTATTTGTGTAATGGTAAAGGCCGCTGGTTATATATCACCTATCTATGGTTCTGTTCCTACTAGGTACAGTCACCCTTTGAAGAAGAAGGACCAGGAGTACTATAGGTTCCGTATTTTTGAGTTTTTTACATCACAAAAACACTTAAGCAGCAGCATCTAAATAAAGTCCTGACGAAAGCTTTGCCCAATCCTGTGGTATTATGGCTGAAACATGTTGACCATGACCTTCCACCACGCACATGCGGTTTAAATCCATACCGCAGGTGCACTGTTTTTAATCCTGGCAGTGAGTACATTTCAATAAAGCTTGCATTGTGTCCTCTATAGCTAGTTTTATTATCACATCCTTCACGTTTATATTACTTTGCGCTGCGCCCTCACTCACATTTATGTTCTCGTTGTTTGTGGATTTAGAATATCCTGGTAGTGTAGACACGAAAACATCCCTGAGCTCCTCCCTTTCAGAGAGGGGGTGGTAGCCCTCAAAGGAACTAGGTTTTTCCTTTGAGGGGAGAATCCCAAATGATGAAGCATGTCACCTCTGGTGAGTGAGGGATTATGTCCTGAAAAGGGAATTTCCCACAGCTAGTTTTGTGTGATGTAGTTCGCGGCTTCTGTGCTTCACCTTTTTTCCTCTTTTGATTACACCCAAGGATTGTTCAGACCTCAGTGGACACCCCATCCCCTTTCCCAATAACTCTGCAAAGGGACCTCCTGGTGCAAAACTGGTTGGGGTTTGAAGTCCCCTTGGCTACTGAGGGAGGTTGGGAGCCAAGAATCCTTATTGTTGCCACAAGTAAGTCCCTGAGATCAGGATTTGTCAGACCTCCTGGGAGCCTCCTCTCCCGTCCTCAACCACTCTACAAATGGCCCTCCTGGTGCAGTAATGTTTGGGGTCTGAAATCCCCTTGGCTGCTGAGGGTTGTTGGTGGTCTAGAACCCCTAATGTTTCCACAAGTAAGTCCCCAATGGCGGGATTGCTGAGACTTCATCAGACTCTCCACCCCTTTTTCAACCACTCTGCAAAGGATCCTCCTGGTGCACTACTGGTTGGGGGAGTAAGTCCCCTGGCTGCTGATGGTCTTTGGGGCCAAGAACCCCTATTGTTGCCACAAGTAAGTCCCCACAGGAGGATTGCTGAGACCTCATCAAAGTCCTCGCCCCCTTTCTCACCACTCTGCAAAAGGACCTTCTGGCACACTACTGGTTGGGGCATGAAGTCCCCTTGGCTGCTGAGGCCATTTGGGGCCAAGAACCCCTATTTTTGCTGCAAGTAAGTCCCCAATAGTGGGATTGTTCAGACCTCGTGGAGGCCCCATCCTCTTTCCCAACCACTGTGCAAAGGGACCTCCTGGCGCAAAACTAGTTGGGTAATGAATTCCCCTTTGCAACCGAGGGTCGTTTGGGCCAAGAATCCCTATTGGTGCCACAAGTAAGTCCTTCACATCAGGATTGATCAAATCTCAATGGAGATTCCTCCCCCTTTCCCAGCCCCTCTGCAAAGGGACCACCTGGTGCACTAATGGTTAGAGGATGAAGTCCCCATAGTTGCTGAGGTTGGTTGGGGGCCAAGAACACCTATTGTTGCCACAAATAAGTCCCCCATGGTGGGATTGCTGAGACCTTGTCAAAGGCCTCACGCCCTTTCTCAACCACACTGCAAAGGGGCCATCGGACACACTGCTTGTTGGGGTATTAAGTCTCATTAGCTGCTGAGGGTCATTTGAGGCCAAGAACCCCAATTGTTGCCACAAGTAAGTCCCCAACACAGCAGGATTGTTGAGACCTCGTTGGAGGGCCCACCCCCTTTCTCAACCACTCTGAAAAGGACCTCCTGGTGCACTACTGTTTGGGGATGATCTCTAGGGGTCAGTCCTCCTTTTTATTATTCTTCTAGCCCCAGGACCGCCCCACCCGGTGGTTCATTTCAAATCAGGCACGGGAGACAGAGCTTGGATTTTTATAATTTTGACGGAATCAAAGGATCCACCCATGAATGTGCAGCAAAATTGAAGACAGTTTTTTTTTAATCCCTAGCGGTGTCCCTCTGGAACCCCACCACCACATCCAGAGAATACACATCCCTATATATACACATTTACATTTTGGTTAATATCTCTAAAGCTACTGAATGGATTTACACCAAATCACAAAAAGCATGATCTGCAAAAGAAAATCTACACTTCTGTTAAACTTAGTGTAATGCCAAGCAGCGAGCTGTAGTCATGTTCAAAACTTCTATGGGAATCAAGTTGATGAAAACATTACAAACACATTACAAACACAAGCTGAAGTATGTGTCTTATCTTATTGTGTGTGGAATGTTTTGGGGTGATCCGTTACGCGGGGGCCAAGAAAAAGGAAGTGCAAAAAAAGTGTGTTCCCCATGTTAATTCCTATACGAATTTTGAACATGACTACAGCATGAACCGCAGGATGAAATTACACCAAATTTGGCAGAAAGCTAGCTCTTGGTCCAGAGTGTTTTGTTATTTGGTATAAATCCATTCAGTAGTTTTAGTTATGAAAAGAAAACCACATTTAAATACATAGGGACTCGACCCCTCTGCGAATAAACCTGATCTTGTGCAGGGATCTGAATGGCTGCCAACACTTTAACCAGGAAGTGTTCGTAGCCATCTTGGGACTCGGATTTAGCTGACTCCCAAACATAAACCTAAAGAAAAAAAGAGAAGGGGCAGTGTAGGAACACCCTGACACCCCTAGGCCAGGTACAGGAGATCCACAGGGCCCCTGCCAGTGACAAGATGCATTTGTAAAAAAGAATTATTGATAGTATTTATCATTTGTAATTTGAGGTCTATTATTATTTTCCTATGCCTTTTGTTTGTTGTTTTTGTTTTTATAACTGATAAAAGTTCAGTATATGTTCTGGAATGTTTGTCAGGTAGTAAGTTAAAATATAAAGGGATAGTAGTTTTATTTATATTTGCTTGAATAATATGAATTAGGGTAAATGGATCCTGTGTTGCTTGCTATAAAAGTTCCACCCATCATCCAAATTTCACTATTCTCAAGCGCAACTGTATTATGAACAATACTGAAAATTAGTACATTTGTGAAGGGTTTTCATTATCATATAGTAGGAAAGGTTCTTAATTTAAGGTTTTAGTAAGTTCAGGAGGAAAGTTAAAATCTGTGTAGGTCCTGGTGTTATTCTTAAGACATGGCTCTAGGTATACTTCTCGCAACATCCATGGGAATGTTCTGTGACATCTCCCTCAAAATTGACCACTAGGGTTATTGGACAGACCCCCCCCCAGGATATTGCCGCATAGATTGGCAAAATTTTGAAAAAAATAAATGTTTGAGTCATTATTGCAGCACTTTATTTTGTGCCAATTTGCTTCACAAAATCAAAATTTTCTCCCACTTCTCTTTGGCACTGCACTTGTCCTCCTCTCCACCACCTACTCTTCTTCGATGATCTAAACAACAACACAATAGAAAAACATACAGTACTATGTATTAGGGAGTTTCTTCAGTGTGTTGGTCATGTTTTTGTAAATGTTTCTGCTTACTTGAAAATCGTACTAATTAACTTTTGCTAACTGATATCGTAAAATGTTAGGCTGCACATTCTCCCAAATGAAAGTAACATGTGAGTCATCAGTTTTCTAGCAAAAAAATAGATCTCAAGGATGTATTTATTCTTCTTGATTTGATTCGGAGCGTTAGCCAACTGGATGTCTCCTAATCTGCTGCCTCCACGTCATCACCTGCACAAGATCACAGTGTACATCATTGCTCAGATGGGTGCCTGCTCCTTTGAATATTAATAACCTACATTGCCCAGTGGAATTCCGCCAGGAATTCCAGCCAGTTTCCGTCAGGCAGCCTACTGAGATTCTGTCAGAAAGTCCAACAATATTGCCTCAGGCAGCTCGTTTGCCAATATCTTTGGTGCGTTTGACGAATCTTCACGAAATTTTCAAAATATAATTTTCACTCAGGTCAGCTCCTGTCTTGAAAGTCTTGGGATGATTCTTCAAGTGGGGGTCGAGAAAAAAGGGAGTTCCCAAAATGCATTTTTCCCATGTTAATTTCCATAGGAAACTTTAGACGCGGCTACAGCCCGAACTGCTGAACGGAATTACACCAAATTTGGCAAAAAGGGAGCTTATGGTCCAGAATGCAATTTCTTTTATTTAAATGGTGTAAATCCGTTCAGTAGTTGCTAAGATTTTTTTTTTAAAACAAATATCGAAATCTGAGCACCAAGGAGGGTTCTCAAACCCTCCCGGGCACGAGCTTCACTCTGTCAAAACTAAACCAGAAAGTGTCTGAATGGGGGTGGGATTCAAACTTAACTGTGGACTTAAAAATGGGAATTTGTAATTTATGTATAAGTAATATGTTATGACAGTGACATTTCCCAAGTCAGTACTATCTTTAGAAGTGGTGGATTATTAAAAAATAGTGGTAAATTTATTTGTAATACATTTTTGAATTCCCGCATGAATTTGCAGCTCCATCGTGGAGGTGCACAGTGGAGTCGCAACTAAAAAAAAAATCTAGAAGCAGTTTGAGCACTTTTAGAAGTTAGAAGCTAAGGGTTAATATGTGTAGCCAACAGAAATGTCATTTACAATTTGAAATAATGTAGGAAGTAATGTGATTTGTTATTTACACGTATTTGTGTTGAGAAAGAAAGGGAAACTTTGCCACTGCTGTTTTTACCTTGCTTAGTTTGGTGCATTATATTGATTTTGTGCTAAAGAATATCCTTTAAGAGTTTGTGATATTTTAAATTCTACAAATCTATTTGGAAGGTGAGTTATACATTTGTGAGGTGTATTATGTATTAGGTTTATTTTTAAACTTTACAAGTTATTCGAAAACTGGTGTTTGAAATATATTATCAAATGTAGAGATGTGTATTGTAGTTTGTTTTATTGTACTTAAATGTTGGTTGAAAATGATTCTGTGTAGTAATATGTGTATATTGGAAGATGGATTAGTGAATGATGCCGCATAATTTTAGATAGAATGGTGAAGATGCAGCACAAAAGTGTGTTTGAAAGATGCTCACATAAGGGGGTCGATTCCGATCCGGTAAAATTCCGGTCTGTACGATTCGCATCCGGAGCCGACTCGTACACACACCATACGACTCGCCGAGTACGATCCGGACCGGGGTATCAGGACGCGATTCGTACGGTCCACGTCAGGTAAGGGCGATTCGTACGGAAAAGCGCACATTCACATACACACCAAATGGTGCGTACCCCTCCATGATCGCAGGGGTATGCACCGTACCCCTGCGATCATGGGGGGTACACACCGTACACCCAGCGGACATGGGGTACGCACCGTGCACCCAGCATACATGGGGTACGGTGCGTACACCCCAGGATCGCGGGGTACGTGCGTACACCCAGTGATCGCAGGGGTTCGCACCGTACCCCTGCGATCATGGGGGTATGCACCGTACCCGGGAGGGGCCGTTCCGTACCTGTTTCGGGGCGAACTCTGCTTTTACGGCTGTTTTCAGCTCCCGTAGAAAAGGGTCATACGGTGCGTACACAACACGAATCGTACTTGGCGGTTCGGAAAAAGCAGCCGCAAACCGTACAGATGTCGCGTACAGCGGGTTCCGAGGGAGATTCGTACGGGGATTTCATTCATACGGTCCCTGTACGATTCGTACGGAGTCCGGCTCCCGGTACAGATCGTACTTCGTCGTACGTACGGGGGACGTTGCAGGGTACGATTTGTACGGGAAAAATGCTCCGAACGGCAATTCGGTGCGCTTTTTACCAGATCGGAATCAACCCCAAGGTGTTATTAATTAGGTTTTGTTTTTCTAGTTTGCTGAAAGGTAAAATTGAATGATGTCACATAATTTTATATAAAACGATGAAGATGAAGCACAAAAGTGTGGTTTGAAAGATGCTGATATAAGGTGTTATTAATTAGGGTTCTTTTTACTAGTCTGAAGAATGGTATAGTTGAATGATGCTGCATAATTTTAGATAGAATGGCGAAGATGCAGCACAAAAGTGTGGTATGAAAGATACTCACCTAAGGTGTTATTAATTAGGCTTTTTTTCTAGTCTGTAGAAAGGTATTGTTGAATGATGCCTCATAATTTTACATATGATGGTGTTGATGTAGCACAAAAGTGTTGTTTGAAAGATGGTGGCATAAGGTGTTATTAACAAGACTTCTTTTTGTACTCTGTAGAAAGGTATCGTTGAAAGATACCGCATATTTTAGATTTTTTGTTAGAAATTGTAAGTTTGTTCTTTGAATTTGTAAGGTTTGCATAGTGTTATGATAGTAATATATTTTTGTATGCTTATAGTGATATGGGGAGACTTTTACTAAAGATATGTGAAGTATTGTTTATTTGTGTTTTGGTAGATTGTATCTCAGTAGTCCTATAATTATCCAACATGTACCCATGTACTTATAAAATCACCCAGTCACTACTTATGTAGTGATGTAAATCCCCAGATATTACCCTTGTAGTCAAGCAATCACCCAGGTGTTACCTGTGTACTCTTTTAATCCCCCAGACGTTACACTTGTACTAATGGAATCACCAATGTATTTGCTATACAGTGCTTCAATCACCCAGACACTATCCTTGCACTCTTTCAATCACGTAGTTATGTAATCATTCAGCCAATAATCATGTACTTTTAAATTTACCCTGTCACTACATTTGCACCCCTATAATCACTCTGGCAATATTGTAGGAGTTCACTATTCACCCAGGCAGTACTCATGAACTTAAAAAGACACCCACTCACTTACTATCTACTCCAGTGATCCACCAGATATGACCCCTGAAGCCATGCAATCACCCAGGAACAGGTTATGTACTACCCCTGCAGTCATGTAATCATCCAGGCTGTATCTGTGCACTCATGTAATAATCCACACACTACTCTTGCAGTCCTAGAATCACCCAGGCCCTTCTGTTACATTCATCTATTCAACTAGGCAGTACTCAATTATTCATCTATGCTTTCAGGTGCTATTTATACACTTATCCTGCACTCAACGTCTATATCCGTACTCATGAAATTAGGCAGTCACTTTTCAACATCTCCTGCAATTAGGACCTCACTTGCCTCTTTTTGCATCTCTGTTGATTCTTTTGCAGTGCTCTTGCTTCTTTCTACATCTCATTTGTCTCTTTCTGGACTTTTCTTGCTTCTTTTATACCTCTGTTGCTTTTTCCTGCATTTATTTTACCTCTTTCTGCACACTTCGTACCTATTTCACTACTTCTGTTGCTTCTTTCTGCACTTTTTTTCTTTGTACTGTACCCCTTTTGCCTCTTTTTCCTTCCTTTTTCTGTTTTCCTACACTTTTTTTTTAGATATTCTCTATCATCATTAAGAAATATTTCTATGGCAAGAAAATGTGAAAAGAAAAGACAGCAAAAAAAGTACTATTTAAAGGAGAAAGAAAAGTCGAAATTAGATGAAGTACAACATGTGACATTGAAGAAAAAGTCTTCTGGTAAGAAAACTAAAGATTTTGTGAAAAAGACTTTTAAGAACTAGAAAGTACTATTTAAAGGAGAAAGAAAAGTTAAAATTAGATGAAGTACAACATGTGACATTGAAGAAAAAGTCTTCTGGTAAGAAAACTAAAGATTTTGTAAAAAAGACGTTTAAGAACTAGAAAGTATTGAAAATGTAGAAAATAGTAAGAATAGTGGTAGAACAAAGAAGAATGAAATGAAAAAAGGACAAATAATGGAAAATCATGTTCTGAGAAAACAATCTATGTTGAAAGAAGGATGAAACAATATCATGATATTAGGAAACATATGTATAAAAGTAGATTACTACAAATTATATTGAAAGATGGCAAGAATGATAAAAGAAGATCTGCCTTTTATAAAAAGAAACAAGAGATTGAAAGTATAGTTGAAAAGGCTTTTCAATTAAAAAGGAGATTGTTTATATTAGTTTTGAAAAGAATGCGAACATTGGATAAACCAATGCATTCTAAGAAGGACTAAAAATTACTTATTAACAGAACTAACTTTTGTAAAAATAATTGGGTGAATGGAAGCACACTTTTAGTTCAGAACCTTTTTTTAATGAAGAGAGCTATTTTCAAAATAATACATTAGTTCACGCAGTTGATACCAGTGGTCGTGCTTATGAAGTTAAGAATGGTTGTGCAATTGAAAAAGAAAAGATTGTTCCTAGAAATGTGGAAGAAGTGATATCTGAAGAAGTTCAAGGGAGAAATTCACAAGCC
Source organism: Lissotriton helveticus (assembly GCF_964261635.1). Lineage (NCBI taxonomy): Eukaryota > Metazoa > Chordata > Amphibia > Caudata > Salamandridae > Lissotriton > Lissotriton helveticus. The sequence continues at coordinate 1,511,444,252 of NC_136061.1, read as the reverse complement.
CCAGTATATACGTGGGATTGTAGTAGTATTTGTAGTATACAACAGGAAACTATAGATATTTTATGAAATTTCTTACAGCAGTATACTAACAAAAGTATTAAACAAAAGATTAAGATGTTGCAAGGACATAATCCATTTAAGGTAAGAAAAAATACTGGCTTGCAGGATGATTCTCTAGCTTGTCTTTCTAGAAAACTGTGTCAAAGTGTTTTTCATCATTTGAGAATGTAGCAGTACATCAATCTGTAATGCAGAACTTAGTAAGAAGATTGTACTATGCAAAAAAGTCCTGCATTATTTTTAAGTGACATAAACACTGCTCTTTTGCATAGGTCAGTATTGGATGTAAAAAAAAGTTTGTGACAATATAGAGTTTCACTTCTTTTGTACTGAAGAAGAGTGTACACAAAGTGAGAGTTTGATAAGTGTAGGTGTTGAAGAAGAGGTGGAAATATTACTAGTGAGAAGTTTGTAGAAGAAATTACAAAGTTTAAAGTAATTTGTTCTGAAAAACTAAACTATGTTTGTATTTGTTGTCAACGTACTCACTGTAAAAATCAAAGTAGGAATATTGATGTGTATTTAAAAAGTGAAAAGGAAAACAATGATAAGTGGTAGGAATTTGCTGCTTATTTGTTGGTAGCAGGTCTTTTTGAGTTGGGTAGTGAGCTACGTATTTGTAAATATTTTTTATAGCAAATTAGAAGAGAACAAAATGCCGGCTAGAGATGTACAGAAATGGGGGATTTAAATACGTATGAGTCCATTCTGAATCAATCTGTGCCCCCGTTTAAGGCTGTTGTTCGTTTGGAGCCTAAACCAGGTACATTACCTCCCACAGATTTACAAAGAGGATTAAAAGGAAGAGTTGTGTATTTACCTTTCGAATTAAAGAAAAATATTGAAATTATTGGTGTAGAGAGGGAGGAAACTGAACCTGTAGTTATTCTAGTTAATGGTGTTCCAACATAGAATCGGAAAATATGGCAAGAGTTAGTAAATGTTAGCAAAGTTATAAAGGCTAAGTTAGATCTGATAAAAAAACAATCTTTATTATTATCTGGAAGAACAAGAAATATTTTTAGGGGATGATAGCGAAATTCCAACTGGCCAAATCGAAAAAGTGGACATCTCCAGGAGTGAAGAAATTTATGAACATTATAGTGTACATCCTTAACATTCAAGAGAAGTGATTGGAAATACTATTAATTATTCCAAATGAAGAAAGCAAAGGGAACTCCTAAGAGTGTTTGGGAAAGAAGTTTAGAAGCCCATTGTTTTTCACAACTCTTCTCCACTGAGAAAATTGAAAAAGAAAATTGAAAACAGCAAACAAGCTGTTTACCCAAAAGCAAAGAAAAGGACATTTTTCAGCACATTATAAAAAATAATTAACATTTATGTGCTCGTAATAACGTTCATGCACTGCTCTGCGATGCACAGTTTGGTGTCACACTTTTTGCAGACTATAGCCACTTCAAAGAGCTCAGGAACGGTATGGGGACTGGTGCTGGAGGAACGTCTTGAGACGAGGTAGAAGGGGCATTGCTCTGCCACCTCATTAATTTGTCTTCTTCTCTCTTCTCTGGCCAACTGTACTGGATGGAGAATTTCAAGGTGTTTTTTCATGCTGGAGTCCCGTATGAGTATTTCTTCTCTGAGCCCCTTGACAGAATCTGCTTACAGATGGTGCATGTTACCTTGTGAGCGTGTTCTTTCTTCTCGCCCTCTGGCACCAAAAGAAAGTAACCCTGGGCGTAGTACGCGTAGTCGCTCTATGCGAAGACGTTCTCGCACTACGCGAGCTTGCGTTGTAGCTTGCTGGACCCGTTCGCGAGGCGTTTTTCTTGCTCAAGAGCGCTTTGTGCATGTTCGGGCGCTGTCTGCATGCTCGGGGTATTGTAGCAAGCGACCTTACCCATGCGGTGGGCTCTGGGCGCGGCCATCTTGTTTTTTCAATTGTCCCGCCCGCTCGCGTCCCCTATTTCCTCTTCCGTTGTGCACGTCATGTTCGGGACACAACTACTTGTTCACGCTGACAAAGTGCGTGTTTGCGTGAAATCGCGTGCAAACTTACCCACGTGGTCGCGATGGGTGCGGCCATCTTGTTTTTCACACTCTATGCTATGGTTCTGGGCCTAGTTTTCTATCCACCTTTTATCTTTGCAATCTTTACTTATTTTCACAGTTTTTCTTACTTTTTTTACTTATCATCTATCTCTCTCTGTCCCTAAGTTTATATTTTGCATTTTATTTCTACTTTTCCACTTTTTTTTAAACTTTTCTACTGTTTTATTTTACTTCTTTATTTAAGCTACTACTTCTTCCCCCTAACTTTTTTCCCTTTTGTTCTAACTTTTCTTTTCCACCTCCACCTCCACCCCAGAACCATGGCAAAGGGGAGCAGCAGAACCGTCTCGAAGAGCAAGGCGCCTACGCTCAAGAGCCGGCTGCCTTGCGGCAGAATGCGACCTGCAGGGGTGCAGGCCCGGAAACTTTCGGGGAGGCGGAGGTTAGCGCCCTGGTTTTTTCCATCCAGCGCCACCTCCCCTTGACCTTGGCAGCAGGCGGCAGGCCAGGCTCCGGTTACCTTCCAGAGGAGCGTCACCGCCAGTGGGCAAAGGTGCGCCGGGCAGTCTTCCGCCGCTCGGATATCCGGCGCACCTACCAGCAGCTGGCCCACCGGTGGGCAGACATTCTGGACAGGGAGCAGGACCTGTTGGACCTGCTAGGTGTCGAGGTCGTGGGGCTTGGTGAGTAGCTAGTAATATTAATATATATATAGTAGTATGAGTATTGTGTATAATTCTTGGACGAATAAGTAACACGATCACTGGTGCGCTTAGTTACATTGCAGATCAATTCCGTCTCAAAATCTTCTGTTATTGTATGACACAGGTGCTGCTCGCCACTTCTCTTACTGGTTTGTAACTTTGGGCTAGCTTGGGCTGGTGATTATTGATGTTAGAGTTTACTTTAGAGAACTGAAGTTAGTTAATGCTATTGCTAGAGTCTAGTCCTTACATTGTCCTTTAGTGAAATAGTGGTGGATGGATAGTATTAGTTCATATTTTTTTAACGGTCTGTATGACGCCTCCTCTGTCACTGAATGTTAGTTCTTATTCATCCCACCCCTCCATAGAACCGGTTTGAAGTTTGTTTACTGAGTGGTAGGCTTAGCAGCAATAGCATTGTCACGTCAGTCAGTAGCAGTTCATATGACGCAAGCAACCAACAATTTAGTGTATGCACAAATTTATGCATGTGTCCTCCATCTCATCTATGCTTGTTTGCGGGCAAAAATAAAATGGAAATGCCGACTTACTGAACAATTGGCCCGTATGGATTCTGGAATAGGTAGTGTAGGTCAGGTGGTACTGGCTTCGTTAGTATATTCTGCAATCAGAATCTTTATGGAACATTTGATTAGTGTTCTATAAGTAGACGGTCTGTGAATCCTGCAAGCCAGTAGTCATTTAGACTTCGAAGTCAATTTTATTGCAATTGTTGTTTCCTAAAATGTTTGAGAGGAATTTTGTATGATGTATTTGTTTCACAGCACTCAATGTTTCTCTTTCTTTATTATTTCTTACATGAGCAGCACCACCCAGGGGTAAGAAGACGGGGTCCGAGTCGGCGGGACAACCACCAGAGGAGCGCTCCTCTACCGAGGATCCTGATGCAGGCCCAGTAAGTCCTACAGTGCTTATATTATTAACAATTATATTTCCCTAACGTTTTAACGGACCTTATTTTTTCCAACATATTTATCCTCCTTCCTAATTCAATGTTAGCTAAACCTTCTTTGGTCTTCAAGTTGTTTTCCACATTTTGGGTATCCAATGCCATCCCTGAATTTCAGTTTCTTCAAACTGCCTCTGCCCGATGACTCTCTGTGCTACTACTATTAGACTGTCTGTAGCTAATCTTGCCCTGTTGGCCACTCTTTAATTAAGGTATTCTTTTGAATAAAGCTGTGATAGAATAGCTGTAGCCACTGGGTCCACTCCAGTCTTTTGCGTTGTCCTCTGTAATCTCTAGTCTTTGTCAATTCCCACCAAAAAAATGCGCAACCAGATGCTTGCCTACTAATTTTTGTTAGGTTAGTATACTACTACTACTGTTGTGGTTATTCTCTGCACAGGCAAACACAGAACTATGCACAAGAAAATAGGATGTTGGTGATAGGGAGCTTGGACCTTACTTACACCCTAGTCACAGAACTCAGTCAGAAGAACCCACAATTCAATGACCGTCTACCTACCTAAGTGTCTCAATCATAGTCATTTGTCCACTCCCGACCCCCACACGAAGATAGTTAGATATACCCAATGATTTTATTACACAACCCAGAACAGAAGAACACCCTCTCGCTCACTCACTTGTTTAAGTCCACAACACCCCAGACACTCAAAATATACCACAGAGTCTATGTGCAAGTTCAACAACTTTATTTTTTTAATAACAAGCTTTGTATTCTTGTAACTTGTAAGTTGTTCCATGAAAAACATCCTGCTCCACCATGCAAAATAAAGAAGATTAAATACTATACATTTTGTACAACTAGTGCACGATAGAGAACTGTGGGAATTGTGGGAGATCCCTCACCGTTGAACGTATACTGGTTACACATGCATCTTTCGAAAGCTCTGCAAATCTCTGGTTCGTAGAAGGCAATCTTCTCATCTGCCTATGAGAAAAATGTTGCACATTAGACAGTGAATACAACTATGCCAGTTCTTAGCAGTCATGCCAAAAAGTGTAACATTATGGATAAGCAAAAGGGAATAACAATACTGGTTTGTCAACCTCTTTAGTTGTATGCAGCACTCATGTGGCCTCCAAAGTGTCTTTCTTACTGTACAACAAGCTGCGAGGTAACATGGGCAAAACAGTAGACCCGGATCTAAAATGGTTACATGGCTCAGCCTAACTTTCTAAAGGCTAGAGTTGGAGTAGAGAGTAGATGACCCTAGGGACCATCTAATAAATTAAAACTAAACTCTGTCTAATGTCTGCTGTACAGCAGTACGCAATTTGGCTTAGTTACAATGATTTATGTTGTACGTAACTGTTTTTCAATCTTCCTTCCTGGTGAAAAAAGTACAACTAGTAAAATAGGGGGAGGTGTGCAGGCATCTAAAAAGGTGTACTTGCTTTTATAGGTGCACAATCACTACCAAGCACCAGTGCGACGGGGCCAGCGGCGATGCTAATGCCATCCAGGAGGGGACAGTGGCTCCAGCACCTGCAGGAGCACCAGTGGGGGAGGAAACTTCTGCGGTGGGCGGTGGTAAGTTATATTCATTACTTATTTGCATTACTAGGTGGAAGGGGAACATTTCCCTCACTGTGCTATGAGACTTATTAAGAAAGTATGAATTTGAAGTTGTACTGGACAATATACAATGGTTGAAGAAGGCACCCTTTACAGCATTACCAGCGTGAGTTGAGTAAACAAGACCTCTTCTATCAGACTCCAACTCAGCTGTGAAAGTTATGGAGAAGACTAAAAGTCAGATCAGATGACCTTGAGGGATGTGTTGAACAAAAAGGGAAAGAAGTGAACTAGGGTGGAAGGAGGAAGGACGAAAGAGATGTAATAAGACTACCATAGAAGGATACTTTGGAAGGTTCATGCACGTGGCTGATATGAATCCGATGCATGGGTTGTTGAAGGATGGGTAGAACTGGAAGGTGAAAGAAGATGCATGCCTGGTTGGGCAAAACAATATGGGTGCATGGATATAGTGGATAGCAAGAATCATGAGCGGAGTTGGTGTCAATGAAACCCACGGCAAGGAAGGAGTGGAGGCATGGGTGGCTGTTGGTGAAAGTGAAACCAGCTAAGGCGTTAATAAAGAACGATAGACATTTACTTTTAATGGGTGGATGCCCCCTAAATGTATTGTATTCATCATAGGTGGAGACCGTCACTGGAAGCAGAGTCTTACTTTGAAAATATAAAAGGAGATACAAAAAAGACTGGTGTTCTTCTGTGTACTCAAGTCCACCCATAGTACTAGGGCAAGTATAATGCCAGAAAAAACTTCAACAAATGTTACAGGCAGGGGAAGCAGTAGGATAGATTAGATAGATACTAAAAGTTGCCACCAATTGTATGTACTGCGCTTGGTAGTGCTACTTTGCCACTGTGTGTTTGGAAGAGTTTAAGTTACAATTCTATTTATTTTTTTATAGATACTCATACTCCTTCCCAAAAACCATCACGGAAGGAGTAGGTAGCCAGGGCCCGGCAAAGGAAACTGCAGGCCATTGTGGAGGAGTACTGCCGGCTGGTGGCTGAGGCCGAGGAGGAGGAGGAAGAGGGGGCGGCAGCAGCTGCTGCCTCTTCCAATGCCCCAGGCCCCAGCCAGGCCCCACCTGCAGGAGTACGGCGCCGTGGTCAGGCAGCCGCTCACCGCCGGCATTTCACAACATCTGTCGCCCCCCACATCATGGATGCAAATGTAGGTGCCTTGCATTTCGGCAACAACTTCTCCTCTGGGTGGCCAAGCTGGAGGACCAATTAGAGGAGCGCGTCAAAATAATGGAGGACAAACACCTCAAAGCCCGCCGATTGTAATGGACCCTGTTCATTTGCCCCTTTTTTAATACTTTTGTTGGTGGGTGGGATTTAGGTGTTGGGGTTATTTTTGTGGGACATTCTTTGGACTTGGACATTGTTTAGGGTTAGGATGGGGATAGGGGTGGGATAGGACTAGGAGGATATTTTTTTATGTACTTGAATAAATGTTATTTATTTTCATCGTACACATATGATGTTGTTTTGTGGTGGGGTTACTGTTGTACATCACAGGGTTTACTCTAGATGCAGGGCAGCGGCCAGTGTTTGATTGAAATAATGTATTAATTGACCACATGTGTAACATGCAAACAGATAGATGCGGTACCCTTCACTGAGTTATATTTGTCCTATTAGTACTACCAGTCTCTCCTCCATTATACCTCCCAGCAAACTTCTCTTCTTACCTGTGATTGATAATGATTAAGTTTGGCACCGCAAGGGCTGCATGGTTTTCCAAGACAACGGAGAATATGCCGTGGTTGTGTGATGGTAGTAGTAGACTAGACACTGGCACTAGCATTGGCAAACAAAAACAAAGAGACAGTCATTTCCCTGAGACAGAATGTGGGAGAAGTAGAAAAATACAGTACATAAGACTGACAAAAAAAAATACAAACAATATTGCAACTGCTAAACTCAAAGAAATCAATGGTGTCGGGGACTGCCAAGTACAAGAAGATAACTGTAGTTGTGTTGAAGGAGTCAGTAAAACACAATCCAATTCGTAAACTTAAATGCTCTAAAATTAAATTCAAACAATGCCACCAATTATTTAGATTTATTTGTTGGGTCACTTTGGGAAATGAATTGCCTTGTACACTAGTACATACAGTGAGCTTGGGTGGGCAAGCAGAAGAGGATCCTCACCCTGCCTCGTTGACATTTGATTTCATTAGTGTTGCTTTCACCACATCTGCCCCAGCAAGCGTGTGATCAATTGTTGGTGTAGATTTAATGTAGTAACATCACACCTCAATATAAAACCACACAGCCCGGGGGAAGAGGGTTAGGGTTTGATGAATGGATGGAAACGGGGGTTTGGGGAAAGGTTTGACAAAGAAAAACAGTATGCATGGAGACAAAAAAAGCAAAACAATGAAGACGATGATTGATGATCCACTACTACCCAATAAATCTAAAGTTAAGTAAGAAAAACGAAATGCATGCATGATGAAGATAAGTTATAACTTGATGGTTAATAATAAGTGGTACTTACTTAACTACTACTACTCAATTCAAACAAAGTATTTCTTATATATGATATGAATATGACTTTTGCCTAGGCTGTATGCCCTCTGAGAAACCGTAATCCCTGCTGTAGCGGGCTGAAAGCTAGCAAAGAAAATTAAGAAATAGTTTAAGTGAACAATCAATTAACAAACACAAGCGTAAAATAAATGAAGAGGAAAAAGGAATAAAAAAAATTACGAAAATGATACTAAAGTTAATGTATTATCCAGGTCCAAATGTGTAGTTGTATCTCGTCATTCATCTTTGTCCTCCCTTCCATGGACACTTTGACTGAATATCATTCTTGGGCGCCTCTGGCTGGATGATGAGGAGGATTGGTAAGGTAAGTGTGAGTTGTTGCTCCAAGTATAATAGCGCTGGGTGAAAGGCCGGCCTGTAAGTGTTGATGAAAGAAGAAATGGGGTATTACAAAATAGGTTAACTGAATGAAAACATAAAAATCAATTACAGTTTAGTGAAAAAAAGACAAGACTCGTGAGTGAGAAGATTTTCAGACTGAGGCGGCTTGGATACATTGATTAACTCTACTCTTCTAGTTGCACAGTAGTCATTGAAAAGAGCAACAAGATAGGAGCCAGCACAGAACAGTTACAAGACCACACCACAACACCGTGCCGTGAGTCTGTGGCCCAAACTCCATTTACCTGAATTTTTCACAGTTCCAGACAAAAGGCATATACAGCAACCTAGCATTTTCCAAATCAAGTGATTAAATCAATGCCCCATTGTCAGTCAATCATCCCATTATTCTATTTCACCACTGCACACACATGTTGCCTAGGTCTGCTGTGGTTGTTGTTGATTGGTTTTGTTTACCTTGTATTCCACTTCCTGAACGTATTCCATCAATCATCTCAGAGCAAACTGACTGACAGAGCGCAAAGATGGTATGGTGGTCATCATCATCCGGTGTGGCACGTGTACGTGTTGTCCAACAGACCACCAACAGCAACTCAGTCTGTAGTGAGTGACTACGATTAAGTCCAGACTGCACCTGCAGTAGTAGGAGTACAATTGGATACATATTATTAAACAACATGGAAACATTGACCATCACTTGAGACACAAGTACTTTGTTATTATATTAAACTACTAGTATAGTTCTACTTCATGCACATTTGCTCTGAGTCAGCAAGCATCCAATGCAATGTATGGCATCATTCATTTCATATACCTGTCTTTCTCTTCTTTGTGGCTGTCAGATCACAGATGCAGCAGAGCCTTCTGAAAGTGATGACGAGTTTACTTTAATTTTGGAGCCCTGCTCAAGTTCTAACATTGAAGACTTGTGTATGCCTGAAAACAGAGGTGGCAGCCTTAAGACAGTGATGCGTTTCAGATTGGAAACAAAACAGAAGATGGCTATAGTCACGTACGTTGCACTTGTTATGGAGGGACTGTTAGAGGCTACATTAGTATACTATTCTCCATCTCCATCCAATGTATGGCAAGATGGAAATGTATTTAGGGTGAGTCAGGAAGATGGAGCAGGACTCTGAGGAGTGGAGTGCACAGTTAAATGCACAGATGTGCAACTCCAATAGGTAATTAAAAGTAAGAGAAAGTATGGTGTTGGTTTTGAAGTTTGAACCAGAAAGACAGATACACACAAATAAAGGAAGGGAGAATGTAACACTTTAAAAGCCTAGTTGTCAGGGAAGAGAAGCTCGTCCTCAAACCCTGGTGGTTCTTCTGACAGAAGTAGGTCATGTAACCCACTAGTTATGTCTTCCGACTCGCTCTCCTCTTCCAGCTGTGATTCACGTATTTTGTAGTCTGGTGGTATGAAGTGCTGATTAATTTTGATCATGGTTAACCTCTCCACGCCTTTGGGCGAGAGACTGGTCCTTTTCACAGTTACAATGGCACCAGCACCACTGAAAACACGCTCAGAAGAGACACTTGCAACAGCGCAAGCCAGATACTTTATCGCCAGTCTGCTGAGCACTGGCCATTGGCTTATTGTCCTATACCAATACACCAATGGGCTTTGCTCCACGAACACCTCTGTTGTGTCATCCAGATAGGCCTGGACCAACCGCTCAATGTTCAGTGGTGCTCCAGTTTGCTCGTCCTCTTTTGGCTTTGCGACAGCAACAGACTTACCCATCCCTTTTTGTAGAAACCAAGCAGCTATGTGTTTGGTTGTGTCTGATGAATCAGATCCTGTTGGTGCTGTTGTTGTTATTGGTAGTGTTGGTGACTGCTGGGAAGCAAACGCACTGCTCTCATGCTGTGAAAAAGAACTTGATTCTGTAGGATGCTCAGTAGTAATTGCACTGTCCTGGGCTGGCACTGGCAGGCCTCTAATTGAGAGACGTTCGTTTTCTAAATAAGTGGCTTCCTTGGCAACTACAGTTTTGTACTTGGCAACATCCCCTTCTGAAAAAGGAATTACTGCATTACTGTTCACAAATAATTTGTACCGTGGAGCCAAAATTGTGGCAGTAATGTAATGTTGATGTCACACAATCTTATTTTGAATCCATGTATTTTCAGATAAGCGGCCGGCTAAGGCCTTCGCCAAATAACATGCTTCAAGTTTTCCTTCAACAACTTCATATGTTTCAGACACCTCCTTCAGCTCTTGCTCTAGCATGTACAACAATAAGATAGCTTGGCCCATAGTACAGTCCTCCCTGCTGACTGCACGTGTGAAGACCTCAAAAGGAAGTAGCATCTCTGTCAGGCATTTAATGAGGTCCCATTGCCACATCTCAACGGTCATGGCTTTAATAACAGTTGGATCCCTTGATCTTCTTGTCATTGTCATGACATAAGCATTAAGTGGTATGTACTGCTCAAACAGCCGATCAAGCATGTAATAAGTAGAGTTCCAACGTGTTGGGACCTTCTGGATGAGTGCTTTGACTGACATTTTATACTCATGTTGAATGACCCCTAGCTGCTTCCGGGCTTTAAAAGAATAGCTGAAATGCGTGCAGATTCTTCTGCAAATGGTCAGTAAGTTGCTGACTTTGCTTTCATTTTTCAGAAAGTCTTGAACAACAATGTTAATGCAGTGTGCCAAACACGGGACCCTGAAATAGCGACCATCTTGCACAGCCTTAACTACATTTCTGCCATTGTCGGTGGCAACAAAACCAATGTTAAGGCCTCTTGGTCGCAGCCATTCAAAGACCTTGCTGTTAAACTCAGCCAAAATGTTTGCAGCCGTATGAGATTTCTCCATAGCAAACATGGCTACAGTAGCATGTCTGCAAGTATCATAAAAAATCTCAGCAGTGTCAATGCCTGCAGATATCTTGGCTTTAACACCTGAAAAAGAGATCCAGTGTGCAGTGATGCACATGTAATCAGTGGCTTGGCAACTGGTCCACATGTCTGTTGTCAGGTGGATACTATGAACAGCACTCTGCTGCAAGGCTTTTCCAAGCAATTCCAACACGTCGTGGTGTAGTTCTGGAACAGCAACTCTGGCAAAATAGTAGCGGCTGGGAACATTCCATTTTGGGCAGATGGTTGTCACAAATTCCAGGAAAACCACCCCTTCAACAAAAGAAAAAGGGAGAAGGTCCAGTGCTAACATTTTAGCAAGCTTAGCATTGTACAAACGTGCTATTGTGTGGTTGCGCTCGTACTTTCCCTCCTGCCTAAACATGCTAATAATGGTACGCTGCTTGGTATTTCTTTCAGTTATGCTCGATGCAGTACTTCGCGTCGCAGACTTCGCACCCGTACTCCTTGGTGTCTCCGGGTTACTCTTACTCTGGTGCCACTCAGATGTTGCTGATGCGGAGGATGTGGGCTCTACCACTGCAGTCGTGGGGACGGGGTACTTTGTGTACCACTACCAGATAGAATGTCTCCCTCTTCTTCCTGTTTGACTATGAATGGACCTTCTACTGCTTCCCCACCAACATTAATGGTTCCTGCTTTTATGCTACGTAGGTGGTCCTCCCACTTGATTGCGTGTTGTTTTTTCAAATGGGTCATTTGGCCTCCGGTCCCATAGTTTGTGCCAAGCTTACCACGACTAACAGAGGAATGACAAATGGAGCATATAGCAATGTTGTCCTCATTTGCGCTAACTGTAAAGAAGTCCCACACTGGGGAGCTTAACTTTTGTCTCCTGCTAGAGGTGCCACTTCCAATGCCGGATGAACTGGAGGTTGTGTGTTGAATTTCAATATGTGGCTGTGCAGTAGTACCACTACCTACTTCTGCTGAGGTGGAACTTGTGCTGGAAGTAGGGCGCTGCCGGCTCTGTGCAAATGTAAAAATGGAAGCTGGAGGTAGTTTTGGTGTGGCCTGTGTTGGAGATATGCATGCTACATCCCTACTAGTCACAGCCATTCTCAATAGGGTTAAAATGTTGGTCTCCATGTCCTCAGGCCCAGAAGTAATGCTTGTGATGACTGGGTCTGACTCGTCATCACCATCATTATCCGGCTGTTCAACATCGCACTCCATAAGTGTAAGGCTTCCTGGAACCTTCCTTTTCCCTTGCCTGGTCTTCTTGGGATGTCTCTCCCTTTCATGCTCAGATTGTTGTGGCTCCCAATTGAGATCAAGATCATCAAAAGGGATGCTTGGCGAAGAACTCGATGGACTAACCCTCCTTTTCCTTGGTGGGGATTTGGAAAACAATAGATCTCCTACATGAGGTGCTTCGTCTTCTTCTTGCTGTGCATCAAGCTCAATTTCCTGAACTGCCCCGACTTCGGGAGGAACAACAACTACTATTGCGGGTGGTGGTTGTTGAACAACAACTATTGCAGGCGGTGGTTGTGGTTGTTTTCGTTGAACATCTACTATTGCGGGCGGTAGTTGTGGAACAACTACTATTGCAGGCGGTGGTTGTGGTTGTTCTTTTCGTTGAGCATCTACTATTGTGGGCGGTGGTTGTTGTACAACTACTATTGCAGGCGGTGGCTCAGGTTGAACATCTACTATTGTGGGCAGTGGTTGTGGATGCTGTTTTGGAACATCTACTATTGCGGGCGGTGGTTGTTGTTCACCACGTTTCTGCTGTGTTCCCTCTTGCGTGGAATGTGTACTACTTTGAGATAGCGATAAGTTCAGGTCAGGCTCAGTATCACTGCTTTCCACCATTAGGCTGGCTACCTCTTCCCCACTCATCTGCTTGGGCCTGGGTTGGTGGCTTGGGCCCACTGATGCGGAGGTGCTGGCCCCAGCTTGGACCCCGGTCACCGCTGCTGCAGGTGTACTTTTTTTTCCCAAAAAAGGTTTTCGGGTTAACACCAGACTTAAGTGTCACTTCCTTCTTCTGTTCTTCCTTCTTCTTCTCAGCAACTTTCTTGGTCTTGGAGGACCTGGTACCTGCTTTCTTTGGTCCCATCTTCTTCAGATGTCAGCAGCAGCACTCAGTTGCACAAGTTGCTGAGAATGATGTCTGGTCAGGTGAGTCACACCACACGTGACGTAGTACAGAAGGACGTCCGTCTGGCAGTAGAACAGGCGATGAATGATGACAGACACCTCCTCTTCAGTCTTTTGTGCACCTACAAGCAAAGAAGGCAGAATAACAGCAGTCGAATGAGGATTTTTTTTTGCTTTAATTTTAATTACTACTAGAAGTATTAGTACACTCAGTAAGAGTAAGAATAGCAAATAACTAAAATGCAAATGTAGTGGAAGTGGAACTTGTGTATCCTTAATTTGTGCATCATTTCGGATGTATGCAGCATCAGTGACCTGCAGCAGATAGCAATGGGGATGTGAACAGTAGTAAGCCAACAGGAACAATGGCAAGACACATGCCAATTTGTCAAAAACAAAACAGCACACTACTACTACCACCACAGCTCCCAGCCACATGGGCACTCTCATCACAGGTACATGGGTAAAGGCCAGAAAACAATAAACTCAAGCAGGCCTATATCCCTATATGGCCAGAAAAAGGAGGATGCCTGTTAAACATCACAAGTTAATGCAAAAAAGAAAATCCCCATGGCTAAAAGGTTTGACAGTTACACAACAACAACACAAACAACAAAGGCATTTACAGTTTTTTACACACACCCAAACAGTTAACTACACCCCAAACACCACATTTGGACATTCAATGCATTGCCACCCATGCCCTAAATGATGTTAAATTCAACAGACATAATGGAAACCGCTACATCAAGCATCCCCGCTGACTACCTCTGGGACTCTAAGCTTAGTGGCAGAAGAAATCACAAGTTTGTAGGTCTGTGACAAAACTAAAGCACAATGGAAGGTCACACAAAATGGCCGCACCCACATGGCCTGGCCACCCCCAACAACATGAAAAGAAAGAGAAGACAGACAATACATGCCTATGGCAAAAAGACAATGCTTGGCTTCACAAAATGGCCGCCCCGCTGCCCACATGGTCAGGCCACCCTCAAACAAAAAAGTACATAGAGGACAGAAACAGTAAGTGGTCCATGCTCCAAAAACTACAACCAAATGACAACCTGAGGAGTTTCTTTAGCAAAATATACAGCATCAACATTTTTGAGAAGGTTTTATGCAACTCGAGACATATTGCTCATGAGATTGCAAATTCGGCGTGTTCGGCAGCGCGAATTGTACAAAACATCGTTATCGCGTGCCCGAGCACGCACATTGAGCGCGCGAAGAAGACAAAAACTGTAAGGTCGCGTTGTCGCACTGTGAAAAGTTACTAAAACTACGCGAGCTGAATTCTAGGGTTACCTAGTGCGCAGAAAAAGCCATATTATTCAACACACACTCAAAACCTGCAATTCAACACCAAAAACACATTTTGCTAATCAATCCAAAGCCATCCATGACTACATGATGTTACACTTACAACTTAAACACCACAATAACAGTTGAACAACTTTCATGCACCCATGATGATGACTCTAGTAGTACCTTTGGGCCTACTGGCAGAGTAGGCCACAAGCTTGGAGGCCTATGGCAAAAACACAGTGGCTACAAACACAAAATGGCTGCCACCACCTGGCCAAGCCACCCACAGAAAGTAAATGAACTCAAGCAGGCCTACACTAACTACATGAACTACTAGGGTTACCTAATTTTACCCAAAAAAATGAAATTCCACTACAACAGAGTATGCAATTGAATCCAATGCCATCCATAATGTTTTACAGACACCACAGAAACCTGGTTGGACCCGTGGGTACCTCTAGGCATACTGGATGAAATTTCAAAGACATACAACTTGGCCCCTCATGAAAGTACAGGCCTCCCTCAATAATAATTTTTAAGAAAGATTGAGAAGCACAGAAAACTGTAGTTAAAAAAAACCCAAACCAAACAAACATTTACAGTACACCAATTCTCAATTCTCAAACTTACTTGTAAAAGAAAAGTTCAAATCCAAAATTACTCAATAAATCCAATCAAATGCTATGATGCAGCATACATACACAAAGAGTGATCCTTCCAGCTCCAAATCCAAATGAAAGTGAAAGGGGACTCTGTTGTACAAGCGCACACGCTGGGACATTGCGTTTGAGGACTAACTGTGCTTTCTAAGCCTACTACTTGCGGAACCCGCTTCGCGGGTCCCGCTGCGTGAGGGAGTTGTTCTTTCATCTTTCATCAGCAAGATCGGATTGCCATTAACATCATCGTTTTTCATTTAAGGAAGCGTCTGTGGGTGATTGTGTGTGTGGGGCTGCGAGCGAGTGCGGGCGCAGGACTTCAAGTCCCAGGAGCGCCCGCCAGACCCAATCTGCAGCACCTGGGCCGCTCTCCCTGCATGCCCCTCCCCACCAGCACCGTTCAAAATCCCTCACTTCTGGCTGTTTGTTGGGACTCTGTTGTACAAGCGCACACGCTGGGACATTGCGTTTGAGGACTAACTGTGCTTTCTAAGCCTACTACTTGCGGAACCCGCTTCGCGGGTCCCGCTGCGTGAGGGAGTTGTTCTTTCATCAGCAAGATCGGATTGCCATTAACATCATCGTTTTTCATTTAAGGAAGCGTCTGTGGGCGATTGTGTGTGTGAAGCTGCGAGCGAGTGCGGGCGCAGGACTTCAAGTCCCAGGAGCGCCCGCCAGACCCAATCTGCAGCACCTGGGCCGCTCTCCCTGCATGCCCCTCCCCTCTCTTATTGGACAGTTTAAAACCATTCACGGAGGCCCGCGGCGCGGGAGCGTCCCGGGAGAAGCCCGGGACAAGGGCGGGCCCTCTGAGGCCCTCAGAGGCTTGAAGAGACTGGACTGGGCATACCCCCTTGATTGACTGTATCTTACTTGTGTAAGTTGTAAATAAGTTCACCCTACTTGTTCAGCTAAATTTGGCTGTCTGTTTCAAATGTCATCTCCGCTTTTAAGTACGGGTACAGCCATGTCGGATAAGACAGGGGGCACGTCGAATGGTACTCTGGACAGATATTTTATAAAATCAGTGGGGGACGTCCCTAAGGAGATTACTTTAGCAGAACGACGTGCAGAACGCCGTCGATCTGTAGAAAATATGAAGATTAGGTTGGTGTTGTAGTCACCTGTTTCTCCTGCCCCTATTGACCAAGGGAGTCCAAATAGTAACGAAAGCCTATTACAATCGGATAATTTGCCTTCGGTATTTAGAGACCGTCCACCCACACCTAGCACCTCCCCTAAACTAGATCCAATTGGCCCTTTGCCCATTGTCTGTAACAGCACGCCTAAAACAACTAAGGCACTGATCACTCCAGCACCTCCACCTCGTATGAATATACGGAACAAGGCAAAAGGAATTATTCCGCCACCTAGAAATTATGGCCCACCTCCTATTTACAAAAGGTGGAAATGGGGGGAATACACACAACAAAAACTAAGCCACTCAGAATTTGGCAAAAAGGTAAAGTCTATTATCGGGAGTGATAAGGCACCAATAGCCGCACCTGAGATTACAAATGTAATGCTCCCACCGTTAGCCACTTTGCATTCAAAGGGGGAAGCCTGTACTGCTATTTGCACAGATGCCATCACGTCCCAAGCAGCCCAAAACCCAGTCACATTGGAAAGTATCGAAAACCTAATAAAGAGTTACTCTTTAGCAATCCTAGAGAGATTGAACAAGGTCGAAGAACGACTTGTGAATATGGAGCAGGAATTGGGGAAGAAGGAAGTTCCTACCTTATTAGCCGCAAACATGGTCACACAAACTAGTACACTGCCTGTTCAACCCACTACATCTGCCCCTAGTCCTGTTATAAATAAGATCCCAACTATCATGAATCCAATTCATAACAAAGGTGAAAGATAACCACCGACTCTGCCAAAACCACAACTTGCACAGACCCCGGCTGCTATAGTTAGTAAACCATCGAATGGCACAGGAGAAACATTATTGAAAAGACCATTAAGGGTAGCAGAAGACACTAGGCATACGCAGGGAAGACCAAATAGGGTTCCACTTCCAGAACTTCCACCGGAAGCAGTACCCTTTGTTGTTGTCCTTACAGGGGTCCCTGTGTTAGAAGAAAACAAGCGGGAAGGCTATGCCCAATTGAAAAATAAGATCATTCATTGGCTTAGGCTAAATAGACCAATTTCAAGTAATATTAACGGCGACATTATTCATGTTCGCCGAACTCAGTGGTTGGGTGGTAGACACAAGGACATTGAGGGCGATGTGGTGGTGGTGAACTTCAGGGACCCCAATGCTGTTCATTTTATATTAAACTGGCCTGTAGGCAATTCCAATAATCGTATAATTCCCCGACCATTAACATATTTCTATCCAAGATCAGTGGTTTTCTCAACTCAGTACTATCCTCCTCAATCCATGCAAATACAAGCCCGATCTTCAAACGTACATGATGTTAGGAAGAATTCATATGTACCATATCCCTCGCAAGCCCCAGATCCCTATGGTTGGAACCTTGTACCAATTAGGTCAAATTTTTCTTCCAATAGGAGAATGGACTACTTAAATCCATTTACGCCTTTAGAGACCACCAATAGGTACGATATTTTTAATGGCCTAGACGATTGTGATTGACGCCCTGTGAGCATAGGGAATGATGGAAGTGGAAAAACCCCCATTAGGACGGATGGTAAAGTTGCTGGTGCAGAAGGGATGGGGAGTGTTGGGGTAATTTTTTTAACAACCTCAATACCCCTAACAAACCCGGCTGTAATTGTGGAAACTTCAGTCTCGAGATCGATCGATAACATCAAGCGACCCGTGGGGCGCGACGACGATCTCCAAGCCCCAATAAGTATACATGGGGATGGCCATTTGCTCCAGAACTTGGCCGCAGTACCACCTATAAGGGAGTTTGAAGATTTGGGATCCTTGGGATACCACCAAGCTCCTGTAACTGGAGCTATCCCAGGGTGCCCAAAGGTATCGAATAGACCAGTAATAAATACAGTATCGAGGGATGAAAACATCAGGGAGGAGCATGGAAGAGGTCTTGATGTACTGGGAGCTGCAGAAGAATTATTGAGACGTTCTCCAATGATCGAGGAAACAACATCAGTGGTGCAATCCGCGACCATGGTCGACGTGATAGAGCCTCTGAAGTTGGTTTCCTGGAACATAGCTGGTGTCTCAAAACATCTAAGGGCCCAGAATGGGCAGGATTCATTGACACTTATGACTTCTGTTTGTTACAGGAGACATGGGCGGTGGTAACACCCCATAGAATAGGGTACAAATCGTTTGGAATAGGTGCCACTCCATCTAGGAGTGGAAGGCCATCGGGGGGCCTATTAATTTGGGTGAAAGTCAATTTGAGGGTACAAATTGAGGTGGTAGACGCAAATTCACCGGATATACTAGTGCTTAAGATTATTACACGTGAAGGGAAAAAACTACATTTAATAAATGTCTACAATAGACCAATACCTTTATCAAAAGATTCACCTACATTAGCCAAATTAGATTCTTTTTTAAGTGGATTGGATAGTAAAGAAGATCACGTTATTTTGGCAGGAGATCTAAATTGTAATTACGAACCAGTCCTGGGGCTCTGTGACATTTTTGAAGATGAGGATCAAGCGAATAAAATCCCTGCACTAGAGAACGCCAAACCGACCAAATGTTCGACTTTGGCAGTTCAAATAACAAAAATATGTGCTGAGTACTGTCTCAGGGCCTGTAATGGACGGTTACCGTCTGATATCCTGAAAAAACCAACTTTCAGTAGAAATAATTACAGGAGCAATTTAGACTTTGTAATTGTCTCAATCCCTATTTGGCATTTTATTCCGGATTTTGAGGTAAAGGATAGATCAGAAAGTGATCATTTTCCCCTGAGTCTATTAATTGAAGCTTCGTTGTTCCAGGGTGATGTGGGTACATCGCTAGCAGACAATGGCGTTAATACGGAGACACATGTTAGTAATAACAGACGAGTCCTCAAATGGCCATTTATATTGGACCATGGCGAGATCCTGGTGGATATATATACACTCTTTGCAGGGTCCTTTGCCTCATTTATAGGTCCCAAAGCAACAGAGGGAAATCCTATTTATTTTATGTCATTGCACCAAAAAAAATTTAACGAGTTAAAAATGCTCGTAACCAAAATGCCCAAAAAACCCAACAAAAAACACAGAATCTGTCCCATAGTAAACCATGGTATGATGGAATCTGTAGGGAATCTAAAAGGGCTCTTATATTAGCTATAAAATCTAACATTTTATCTGATATAAAAACTGCAAGGAATAACTACAAGCAAGTACAAAAGGCCTCCAGAAAAGCTTGGGAGGAAGAATTATGGGCCGATATGTTGCTGGCCGTTAAAACTAATGACACTGTAGGTTTCTGGAGGCTGGTAGCCAATGGGAACCATGTAGGGAGAGTGGTCAAAGACGTCCATTTGGACGAGCTAACATGGGTCAACCATTTCACCAACCTCTATAAAAAGTATGAGGATATTGAAGCCGATGTGGATGACCCATGTCTCAAATACCCCACCGATTGTCTGGGCTTTACAATAGCCGAAACAGAATCGGCAATTAATCTAGTAAAGATTGGCAAAGCCCCAGGCTTGGATAAGATCCCTGGTGATCTATATAAACACAATCTAACAGTCTGGGCACCATATATAAACTACTTGTGTAATATGTTATCCCTTTGCTTAGACTTCCCTGAAAGCTGGCGGGGGGCAGAAATTGTTTTAATTTATAAAAATGGAGATCGAATGGATCCCTCTAACTACCGGCCAATAAGCTTGATGGACATCCTCCAGAAAATTTACTCACGACACATATTAACTCGTGTCAGTGATTGGATGGAGGAGAATGCAATTTTAACAAAATTCCAAGCTGGTTTCCGTTGTAAAGTAAGCACAATAGAACAAATTTTCAGATTCTGCTGTCTCTATGGGAAATACGTACACATTAAAAAGGGTCATCTATACGTTGCTTTCGTTGATTTGAGAGCAGCGTTCGACTTAGTGCCGCGCAATCTTCTATGGAAAACATTGAATGCTGTAGGACTGCCAAACAGCCTATTGGTCCAGATAAAAGAACTGCACGAAAGGAATTTTGCGAAAATCCGATGGGGCCCAAATGGGGAATTGACCCCAAAAATTCCTATCGAGCGTGGAGTTCGCCAAGGCTGTGTTTTGGCCCCTACACTTTTTTCACTCTTCGTGAATGACATCCCCAAACACCTAGAAGGATGTATAAATGATTCACCAAAACTGAATGGTGAAAGGGTGACATCATTGTTGTTTGCCGACGACACTATTCTGATTTCCCAAACAAAAAAAGGTCTCCAGGCTCTACTTAATTCTTTTAGTAAATATTGTAGCAAGAAAGGCCTGGAGATAAATGGGAATAAGACCAAATATATGTCCCGTAATCCACAAAAAACTGCCAAAGGATGTTTAACTCTGGATGGCACTAAACTAGAATCGGTTTCACACTTTTCATACTTGGGGGTTACCTTAGATTCCAATCTTTCTTGGAGAGCCCAAAGGGAAAAATGTAAGCTGGCATTTATTCAGAATGTAAAGCCAATCCTTAGGAAACAAAGTTTGAGCACCAGTAAAGCGGTGTCCCCGGTAGTTGAGTTATTTAAATTCAAGGTCCAACCGGCAGTACTGTATGGCGCAGAAATCTGGGGGCCGGGGTCAAAAGATTATTTTCGCGTTTTGGATAACAATTTCATGAGGAGCTTGGTAAGGGTCCCAAGAGGTACCCCCCTGGTTCCTCTTGAATTGGATCTAAACGTCAAAAGAACCGACCACTATACCATAATCCGCCCACTGATGCTTTGGGTTAGACTGTGGAGGGTGCCCGAACTGCAGGATTATAGGGATGGCCTAAAGGAAATCATGGAGTATGGCAATTCATTAACTATCCCATGGTTAAAGCATGTTAAAACTTGGCTTACTGAAATAGGTTTACAACACTTCTGGGAAAATCCGGAACTTTTACTACCCAACTCAAAACTAATATTAAAAAGGGCATTTTGGAGCTTCATGGTTAACAAGGCAACAAACGTTTTGGCTGCTGGAACTCTGGTAACAAATTTTCTCAGCTTTAAGGATGAGCCGTTATTTGAGATCTTTCTCGATGAGATAGAGCCTCCTCTAGCCAAAACCCTTTTTCTAAAACTTAGGTATGGCAATTTGTTGACCAAATCAACTGTAGCACGATGGTCAAGGAGGACAAAAGACCCACCCTTGGAGGCTGATGAATTTTGTGCCATGTGTGACTGCAACCAGATAGAAACCGAGGCCCACCTGTTTTTCTTTTGCCCCGCTTATGCATCACCAAGAAAAAGATGGATTAAACCACTATGCTTACTGTTAGGTTTAAGCTCATGTAACAAGGCCCTACGAATACTTAAAACTAATACAAACCAAGTAATAATATTTAGTGTTAGTCGATTCTTACACTCTATCTTTTTCTTAAGGAAAAAAAATGGACAACAGTTATAAATGAATGATGTATATTTCCAAAACTTGAATTAGCAGATGACCTTTTACAAAGGGAGGATATTTGGTACACTCCAAAGGATGTGCTTAGTCTGTTAAGATATGTATATTTATTGATGTTAAAAAAAAAATTTCCCCTTTTTTATTTTTATTATATACAAAAATGTTTTTACTAATGTAATGTTTTGTGCTTGACTCTTTTATGGCATTTTTTGCCGAAATAAAGAAATACAAATGAAATGAAAGTGAACACCACATGGACAAAGCACCTGGAGCAGCCTGGTGGACAGGAACAGGAATTGGAGACTCAGGGGCATATCCTTTATCTTGAAAAAAAAAGAGTAGAAACAAAAAGAGAACTCCTAGCCCAAAAAAATACAGCCAAATCACAATCTGAGGGGTTTTCCTGAGCAAAATGATCATTTTTGAGAAGGTTTTAACATGCTTGAGAGATATTCTGTGCCAGATTGCAGTTTCTGCGTGTTCGGAAACGCGATCTTACCAACATGGCGCTGCAAGGAAGATCGCGCGTCCTAATGACGTGTTCGCACGTCCGAATGACGTTATCGCGTTCTCACAGTCACAGGGGATTGTGCGGCCGGATTCCAAACATCATAGCGATCGCGACCGGGAGAGAAAAGCGAGAAAGCGAACGCAGAACCACGTTAAGTCATTACCGCGCATGCGAGAATGCTATTGAGCGCGCGAGGAAGAAAAACTACTACACTACGCTGTAGATTGCGAAGTAGTCGACAACTTCGTGCTCACCGGGAAGCGCGAAGTAGCCGAAAATTCACAAACTCCGCGAGCGGAGCGTAGTTCTCCGCCCAGGGTTAAAAAAAAGGACCACACAACACTCTCCTTCCTTTTTTTAACAGATCCATCTGTCATCCATGGTCAGTGTCATCAGTGATGTCACTGACCATGTCATGAATGATGTAATATGTGATGTCATCAGCAGTGCATTGCGGGGGCGTGAGTTATAGTTAGCTCAACTAACTATAACCTCCGAATTTCTCTGGTTTTAAGGTTTTTTAGGTGCTAATTTCTAACTATAACGTCCCTGAAACCTATGGTTTTTTCAGTGAATTTCCATTGCTCTCTCTCTCTCTCTCTATATATATATATATATATATATATATTTATATATTGTGTGTGTGTGTCCAGAATGTATTACTGCTATCCTCGGAGCAGCACCGCAAGGCTCAATTTTCAGGTTATTACTCCATTTCATGCAATTTTACAGATACAGTCTACACGTACAGATATAGATATACTTGTGGATATATATGTATATAGGTATATATATATATATATATATATATGTCTAGATCTGCCTCAAAAGCAACTTCTTCCTGTTTCAAAAACAGGTGTTCCAACAACTTAGGGGAGTTGCGATGGGGGCCTGCTTCTCCCCAAGCTACGCGTGCTTGTACATGGGGCTTTGGGAGGAGCAGGTCCTTGGGGGGACCTATGAAAAGACCAGGGCTAGTAATATCATAGCCTGGTATAGGTTCATAGATGACCTCTTCATCATTTGGAGAGGGTCAGAGGGTGATGCATCCCGGTTCATTTCAGATATCAACAAAAACCTAAGATTCACTGGTCAGATCAGCAGTACAAAGGTTACTTTTTTGGATGTGGAGGTTAGCATAGCTAACGGAAGGATGGTAACGGATCTGCATCGTAAAGAGACAGCTGGCAACACAGTTTTGCACGCCACTAGTCATCACCCTGCCCACCTGATTCAGAGCATCCCCTATGGGGAGATGCTAAGGATCAGGAGGATTTGCAGTACGGAAGAGAACTGTACTAGAGCCCAAGGTGCAAGTAGGGAAAGATTTGTGGAGAGAGGGTACTCTAGAGAAATGGTTGAGCAAGCAATGAGACGAGCCAATAAACCACACATGCAGGTTGAGAGTTCTAATGTTGAATTAACACAAGCACGTGAAGACAAGGAGTCAGGGCATCCTAGGTTGATAATAGCTTACAGCCGACAGCACAAAGAGATACACAACATAGTGCGCAAGAACTGGCAGGTCATCAAGGGAGATCCGGTGATTGGGGGGATCCTAGCTGATAGACCAGCGTTAACATATAGTCGGGCCAGATCTATGAGCGATATGTTGGTGAGCAGCAGCCCAGAGGTGGCTGAGGATAACTGGCTGGGGAAGAGCAAAGGCTTTATCAAGTGTGCTGCATGCAAGGCATGTAAAAAAGGGAAAAGCTGTACTTCCTACACTACGCCTTTCAGGGATGAGGTGATGAGTATTAAAAAGAAAATCACTTGCAAATCAGATTTTGTGGTTTACGTGCTGGAATGCGCTTGTGGTCTGCGATACGTGGGCAGCACAAAGCTGCAGGTCCACAAGCGCATTCTGCAGCATCTAGGAGCAGTCAACAACAGGGATGAAACTTACCCTGTTGCTACACACGTAAATTCATGCCATGGTGGCGATATTGGATGTCTCCAATATTATGCTATAGACATGGTTCCACCGCTTCGCAGGGGAGGCGATAGGGAGGCTCGGCTGAGAGTACTGGAGACCCGTTACATTTTAGAGCTTAATACAAAGACCCCTAACGGCCTCAATCAAACTGAAGACCTGCACTCATGCCTGTATTGAAATATGAAATGTTAGTGGGTTGTGCCGATCAATTTTTAAGTCTGAAATTGTAATGAAATTAGAGTGTATGACACACATATGGAATAATGTCGAACATCTGATGGTCTTTTTAACACATAAACTTTATGGTGATGGGTTGAGTATGACCTTTTTAACTTCTGATAAGCAATGTTAATTCATTGGGACACAAGGAAGAAGTTTGAAGGGGTTTAAAGTGCATCAGAAGCTGTCCCTTAGGAAACAGCAGTGTGGATGCAGTGGTAATAGGAGTTGATATGCCCACTTGGGCTTTATTTTTGAGCAATGGTCCTCTAACATGTATTCTTCATCAAAATACTTCTTGGGTTTTCCCATTTGCAATATTTGCACAGTATATAGCGAATTTGCACAGAATTTATGAAATGTATATTTTATAGTCATGATTTTAACATGTATTATATAATATTAAATTATTTTCTTAATTGATTTTATATTTAATCAATTTAACTAATGGGAATATACCGAAGGACGATAGGAGGGTTAAGAGACAAAAACGTATTGAAAAAGCAATACATTCTAAGTGTTTGAACTCTTACCCATACGTGTTATTAATCAGCACAGATGGACCATGCATTGTGATTTATATGCGCTGAAATTTTACATGTAATGTAGAGTGCATTTCTTTCTATAACCAGGCTGAAGTCTGTTTTTTATATCCACAGGCTGAGGGGTCAGCAGATGACGCACTTGCACTTTAAATTGATTGGTGGAATGCCTGACTGTGTCATGTGATCAAGGGGTTGAGGTCCCGAAACGCGTCATGGCGGCATGTGTTTTTGCACAAGGATTGATTAACCCCTTCAGCGCTAATGACAAGGGTAACTCGTCATGGACTTTCCATTGATTTCAATGGAAAGTCAATGGACCTCGCACACACCCCTTAGCAGCCAAGTGGTTAAATAAAAAAATTTGCAACTTTCCATTTGGGTCCGGTTTTCGTTTTTGTTCCGAAGCGGTATTTGGGACACAACGGAGTTCTTCTCATATGTCTATATATATACACATATATATAGATATAGATACAAATATAGATAGATAGATAGATAGATAGATAGATAGATAGATAGATAGACAAAGCCTCCAAGTGGCTGCACTTAAAACAGGACTGGTTCTTGCCAGCAGCCTTTTGCTGTAGGTTTGAGGTGACTCAGTAACCCTCCCAGTGCATTCTGGTCAATGTGGTCCACCTACTCAATGTTGCAGTTTTTCAGGGAGATAAAGTGTGATAACTATTCATTTCTTCCAATATTGATTTTTTTTCTTGGCAGCAGACAGATACTCTGGTGTGAGGAAAATAAATCTAGGGGTATATTTACAAGAACTGGTGCTCCACTGTTTTCCCGCATCGGGGCATCAAAAATGTTACCACTGTGGTATGACAGATTCTAACGCCATGTTAGCATTGTATATACAATACAGCACCACTTGGTGTTAGGAAGAGCTAATAGGCAAAGAAACTGACGCAGAGGTGGGCGTCAAGTCGGAAAAAAAGTCCCACTATGGTACAAACAGTAACCTTCAGCCAATTAGCGGCAAGCAAATACACTCTGACCGTCCTAAGGTCACTTTTCAGTGCCTAGCAGGAAAAAAAGCCAGAAAACGCAGCTACTTACATAAAAAAATGTACACTTACCTTAAAGCAGCAATGGATCAGCCAGGATTGAGCACAGGACAACGACGCAAGCAACCATACTACTAGCCAAGATGACAAGCCAGAGTTACATGGGGAAGAGAAAGAGGAAGTGCAAGTTCAGTAAGGAGGAGAATGAAATGTTGATCACGGAGGTGATGGAGCACTAACATCATCTCTTCATCAACTCCAAAGTATCACTGGGGAGGAAAAAGACCATATGGCAGTCCATAATGAACAAGGTGAACTGCATTGTGAAGTCAAGAGGACAGTGACTGACTGTATGAATCGCTGGCATGATTCTAAGCGCAAAACTAAGGAGAAACTGGCAAACAATATCAAGGCAGCATTGCAGACCGGAGGTGGTAGTTCAGCGCCCCAAGAGGAGCTGGATCCCTTGAAGGAGCAGGTGTTCATTGTCATCTCTGAGGAGTCCTTGGTTGCAGTTTCAGGACAGGACAGTGCTGTCTATGACTAACTACATCAGCCACAGGGTAAGTACCAACAAGGGCCAATGTGGGGAACTACGTAATGTCATGCAGTCCTGGCAGCCTTGTCCCTGCTCTCTGTGGCACTGTCTGTAGGATGAAGGATAGGCACCTGGCTCATCTATGGTAGACATGACAGCAATGGAATGCTCATGGACGTTTTTTCAATATGTTGGCATAGGGCAGTGTTGCAAGCCTTCCAGTTGTGCTATTCTAAATCAAAAGAAAAGAGCCGCAATGTGCCACAAGATATGGTGTATTTCTGTTCTTACTGCCTGTGTTTGAGCACAAACAGCAGACATCCTCCAAAGCTGGCACCTTGCAGCATGGTTTGAAGGTACCGACGTTGGAGCTAGCCATCTGAATGTGCACCAGCATATCCGTTCTTTAGCCCACTCTGCCACCCCAGTTCAGACATGGCTATATGCAAATCAGTCTGACCCTGTGCCTCATGGGATCAGTCCAGCCCGAACTGCCAAGCCATGCCTTCCCTGGACCGGAAACAAGCTTCCGAGGACCGGTTTCTGGCATTCCAGCCGTCTTCAGCCCGGCTTGCTTGAATCCAGTGGCAAAGTGAGCAAGGAACTCACGTCTGAGCATACCCTGCCACACTTATGGCGGCCAAAGTGGTACAAAAGGGGGTGGTGATGGACAGAGCATCAGAACCAATCAAACACTCACACCCAGTCAAAAGATCTGGGTTTGATCCATCTCCGTTCTTTAGCCCACTCTGCCTCCCCAGTTCAGACATGGCTATATGCAAATCAGTCTGACCCTGTGCCTCATGGGATCAGTCCAGCCCGAACTGCCAAGCCATGCCTTCCCTGGACCGGAAACAAGCTTCCGAGGACCGGTTTCTGGCATTCCAGCTGTCTTCAGCCCGGCTTGCTTGAATCCAGTGGCAAAGTGAGCAAGGGACTCACGTCTGAGCATATCCTGCCACACTTATGGTGGCCAAAGCGGTACAAAAGGGGGTAGTGATGGACAGAGCATCAGAACCAATCAAACACTCACACCCAGTCAAAAGATCTGGGTTTGATCCATCACCGTTCTTTAGCCCACTCTGCCACCCCAGTTCAGACATGGCTATATGCAAATCAGTCTGACCCTGTGCCTCATGGGATCAGTCCAGCCCAAACTGCCAAGCCATGCCTTCCCTGGACCGGAAACAAGCCATCTGTGCCAGCGCAAGGAAAAACACATGGGGTGTGCCATATCTTTGCGAACACAGTGCTTTCCTGTGTTTTTGGAAATACACAGGGAAGTAAAACTAAAGTGCTTGCACCACCATGTTGTGCCATTTCTATGTGAACATGCACCTCGGTAGGTACATGTGACCATTCCCAGGACTACTACCATCTGGGGTGCTGCCTAACACATGTCACTCTATAACAGCCTGCCATGTCAATCCATTGGATATGATCACACGGAATATAGGTGTTGTAGGGAAATTAGAGTCAATGTATGATCAGAGTACTGTACTTTGATTATCAACTGTATTCCTCATGTCAACCTCAGCAATAGTATTTCCCCATCTCATTGCAGCGGATGAACCCTCACCTTCTGCCCAGCACCCTGTCACAGACTTCAGCAATGATGGGGATGGTGACAACCTGCAAACCATTGACCAGGAACCCTTCAAAAAACTCCTGGACTCCATCCGGACACCATTTCCAGACAAAGGGAGGGTCAGCAGCATCGTGGCCTCTCCACATCCCCTGCCTACCAACCGATAGGCACCACCTGCCACCACTCTCAGACCCCTGGACTCCGAGGATCCACAGATTACCTTGCAATGTACTGCAGTAGGAGTCCAGCGGGAGTTGGTTGAGCAGGTGTGGGTGGGGATGAAGACTGTGGTGGCTACCCTAGAGGAAGTCTGTGGGTGCCTCAGTCCAAATATGGACAACACTGCCACCATCAGAGGCACCTACACTCCTCTCAGTGTCCTCCAGCAGTCCCTGGCTGACATCACTGGTGTCATGAGGCAGAGACATCAACATCTGCCCTGTTACAGTGGAACCAGTGAGGTGGCCAACCAGCTAGGGCAATAAGAAATATCTTCGAGTCCATGGAGCGAAGCCAGACTCATACTTTGCTGCATGGCTGCCTTCCACCACAACATTCCTGCTGTTTTATAAAGCCAACAGACCTTCCTCCCTGCTGTGCTGCCTTGTGTCTTGGCACAGATAAATGCTTATGCAGGCATGGGATCCATATCTTCCACCACTGATGTGTGTGTGACTCCCTCGGCTGTCGCATCTACAACACCACCCTCACAGGAGATACACACACACATCAGAAGAGGAAGATGTGGATGGTACCTCTTTCAAATGAAGAAGCTGCATGCATCTGTGACACATACTCAGTTTCTCCTTAGCCCTGTGCTGATTAACAAGCCGGAGAACATCTCCTGTTACTGTCCACATCATGACTTTGCACTGTTCTCCTTGACCATTTGCAGACTGTCAATGTAGCCTATCCTCCCTAATGACATTGTGGACATCCTCCTGACAGAAATACTCCCCCCCCACATGTCTTTTGACATGTTTCCCACATGGGCTCTGTGTGGACATCCACTGGCTCTAAATACCCTTGTCCAATGAACTTTACCAGTGAGCGGCTTCAACATTTGCAAATGTAATTAAATGCACTTAGAGTTACCTGTTTGTTGTCTGTAGGAGTCAGGACATGGTCGAACATTGCACAGTCTGTGAGGCAAATACAACAACAACTATTAGTCAAAGGGACATTTATAGTTTGTGCGGAGTCAGGGACAATACTAAGCTGTGAGAGTGCAACATAATTTGTTGACATAATTTGTGTGATGACTAGCAAGTGCTTATTTAAGGTTGCAAGCATTAAGTTATACTAATGTCACACAGTCAATGTTAATGGTGAATTAAGTCACTCCACAAGTTCCAGGTCGAAGCATGTTAACTTGCAAGCATACAACATTGGGCTGACAAGTAAACGCTGCAAGTTTAAGTGGGTGGGGGCAGCAATCAGTGTGTGAGTCCAAAAATAGATGAATTGGCCAAATGCAGTAGACCACAACATCCCCTCTAAAGCATGTTGCATGACATACCCACACAAATATTGTACGTGAACACATGATTTGCGCTCTCTACATTTTTTGGTATGATTGCCATGTCCACTGCTCAACAATGTCTGATAGTCGGAGGATGTAAAGTCATGGCCAACCAGACAGATCCCTATCCATAGGTAAGACACCTACTCAGATATGCTGCTAAACACTGCTAACAAAGACATATGCATGTATATTAAGTGTGGGCGAAATTTGTGAATTCACGTTCCGCCAATTCGCGTGAAAGCAAACTCGCAATTTGCAAAATCCGAGAATTCGTGCAAATTTGCAAATTTGTTTTTTTTGCGTGTTCGCAAGGGTTTTTGCCAGTTCGCTGGGGATTTTTACAAGTTCGGGAACGCAAACTTACTTGTGTGGTCGCAACGGTCGTGACCATGTTGTTTCTACGTGTCCAGCCTGTTTGCGACCCTGCGGTTCATCGCGGCCACCCTCCGGGTCATCACTGACACCCTCTGGTTCACCACTGCCACCCTCTGGTTCATCACTATCACCCTCTGGTTCACCACTGCCACCCTCTGGTTCATCACTGCCACCCTCTGGTTCATTACTGCCACCCTCTGGTTCATCACTGCCACCCTCTGGTTCATTACTGCCACGCTCTGGTTCGCCACTGCCACCCTCTGGATCATCACTGCCACCCTCTGGTTCATCACCGCTACCCTCTGGTTTGCCACTGCCACCCTCTGGATCATCACTGTCCCCCTCTGGTTCATCACAGCACCCTCTGGTTCACCAGTGCCACCCTCTGGTCCATCACTGCCACCCTCTGGTTCACCACTGCCACCCTCTGGTTCATCACTGCGACCCTTTGGTTCATCACTGCCACCCTCGGGTTGATTACTGCCACCCTCTGGTTTACCACTGCCACCCTCAGGATCATCACTGCCACCCTCTGGTTCATCACTGGCACCCTCTGGTTTGCCACTGCCACCCTCTGGATCATCACTGTCCCCCTCTGGTTCATCACTGCCACCCTCTGGTTCATCACAGCACCCTCTGGTTCACCAGTGCCACCCTTTGGTTCATCACTGCCACCCTCTGGTTCACCACTTCCACCCTCTGGTTCATCACTGCCACCCTCTGGTTCATCACTGCCACCCTCTGGTTCATTACTGCCACCCTCTGGTTCACCACTGCCACCCTTTGGTTCATCACTGCCACCCTCTGGTTCATTACTGCCACCCTCTGGTTCGCCACTGCCACCCTCAGGATCATCACTGCCACCCTCTGGTTCATCACTGCCACCCTCTGGTTTGCCACTGCCACCCTCTGGATCATCACTGTCTCCCTCTGGTTCATCACTGCCACCCTCTGGTTCATCACAGGACCCTCTGGTTCACCAGTGCCACCCTCTGATTCATCACTGCCACCCTCTGGTTCACCACTGCCACCCTCTGTTTCTTCACTGCCACCCTCTGGTTCATCACAGCACCCTCTGGTTCACCACTGACACCCTCTGGTTCACCCCTGCCACCCTCAGGTTCAGCACTCACCACTGCCACCCTCTGGTTCATCACATCCTCTTGCTGCCACCCTCTGGTTCAGCACTCACCACTGCCACCCTCTGGTTCATCACAGCACCCTCTGGTTCACCACTGTCACCCTCTGGTTCACCACTACCACCCTCTTGTTCACCACTGCCACCCTCTGGGTCACCACTGACACCCTCTGGTTCACCCCTGCCACCCTCTGGTTCAGCACTCACCACTGCCACCCTCTGGTTCATCACAGCACCCTCTGGTTCACCACTGTCACCCTCTGGTTCAACACTACCACCCTCTTGTTCACCACTGTAGATTATGGGGGGAAAGCACACCTTCCCAGCCTCAAATGAGATGAATTAATTTGGGGCTGGTTAATGTGTCACTGAATTTGAGCTTCAAGTCTGGCACCTGCTTCCTTAGCTGTAAGTGCTTTCTGTTGCAGTTTAATTGTTTTTTACAGGAGCATTGTGCCATACTTGTAACTATTCTCTGACCCTGCTTTGAGGGTCAGAGCAGGGTCAGGGAATAGTTGCAAGTAGGCAACTGAACTCTGGAGGGGCCCCTCAGGAAGCACTACAGTGAATGGTTACAAATTAGCTTGAACTTTTGCACCTGCTAAGTGCTTTCAGTTATGCAAAATTCGTTTTTCTGCAATTTCGCGAGATTCGCAGGGCGTGAATTCGCTCGAAATCAAACTTGCAATCCACGAATTCATGCGAATTTGCAGATTTCTTTTTTTTTGCGTGTTTGCGCGTTTTTTTTGCTTATTCGCGGACCGCTTGCAGCGCACCGCCGCAAGGTTGCCCATGCGGTCGTACATGGGCGTGGCCATCTTGTGCGCGTTGCGTATTTCCGTTTCCGGGCGCTATTGGCAATGTCGCGTTGTGTGCGGCGCGCTATTACGAGTTTGCGCGTGTTTTTGCGTACTCGTGGGGTAAAAATCGCGCGAACTTACCCACGCGATCCTCAATGGGCGCGGCCATCTTGTTTTTCATTCATTGCTATGGTTCTGTGCATGCTTTCTAATCCTCCTTTCAACTGTGCAATCCTTTGTTTCTTTGGACTTTTTTTTTATCTTTTCTACTCTATATCTATCCCTCTTTTTTTCTAGACCTGCCTTCAAAATGGCCCCTTGCCCCCACCACATGGCCAGGCCCTGCCTGTACCAGGGCTCAAAATGCCCCCACCCCCATGGCCAGGCCCCAACAACACCCCAAAAAATCGAAAAACACATAAAAATCACCACAATCCAATGCCATCCATGCCCTCAATGATGTTTAAATTCAAGACAGCCCACAGAAAGACTTGGTCCATGCACCACTAACTACCCCTGGGCCTACTGGCTAGCGAGGCTTTACAGGCACCAAAAAAAAAAAAAAAAAAACATATAACAGTGAGCTGAAATTCCATGACATAAATGAGAATTAAGTTAAAAAAAAATCACAGGAACAGTTGTATGATACACCCATGACTAGCCCTGGGCCTACTGGATACTGTGGCTAGCTACCCACCACAATATATATTTTGTTAAAGTTGTAAAAAAAGTTTTAGAACTAGAGTTGCCTCAACTGCAATGCCCCAAACAAACAACACCAACTTACTTGTAAAATCTCAAGTCCAAAAGTGATCCAAACTCCAAAGTCCAAAACGTCCTCAAATACAAATATCCACCAGCAGCCACAAAAAGTAATCCTTCCAACTCCACAGCCAAATGAAAAGTAACCAGGACATGGACAAAGCACTGGGAGGAGCCTGCTGGACAGGAACAGGAAGTTGGAGACTCTGGGGCACTTCCTGACTCCCACCCCACCCCAAAAAATGGACTCCTGCACCAAAAAGTGCAGCCAAATGTCAATCTGAGGAGTTATTCTGATAAAATTCATCATTTTCACGTTTATGCTTCCTGCGGTGGATTTCTTGTGCAGAATTGCAATTTTTGCAATTTCGGGAACGCGAGCTGTTCAAATCTCCCACCGGAAGTCAGCTGCGCGCAGCTTCTACGTGTTCGCCATTGTTTACTCCCGCAATTCGTGATCGCGGGCCTTTATGACATACTCGCATTGTCAAACTCTCGCTGTGCAAGATGGCAAGCCGCGATAACATAATTGCGTTCGAAAAACTCTCGCGCGATCACGCAGCAAGATCGAAAATGGCGCAGCACACGCAAAACCGGGAGAAAAACAACTCGGCAGGCTTAGAGTCAACGCCGCGTGCGCGATATTGTATTTTTCAAGCGTGACCAAGCAAAATAATTCGTAGCTTGCGAATTTGCGGAATATTGGGCAAATTCGCGCGATTCGCGAAATCGTCAAAAATCCGCAAATTCGCCGGCGAAACAGATTTTACGCCCACGCTTAATGTACATACCATAATCTCAGCACACATGCTAACTCCCACACAGTAAATCATGACATAGACCTGTGTGTAGCAAGCAATGCCGTTAAATGTCTATAGAAACTTTGAAAAATGATAAACTACCTACCCTTTACTAACTAACGATTCTAACCTAACCTACACCTTATCCTACCTACTCTCTAAAACTACCTTAACTTAACCTACCTTACTCTACACATTTTGCACTTGATGATAAACATCAACCCCCCACCCCAATTAAGACACATCTTCATGCAAGGACAACAGAAACTACACCTAAATATCAACTACCTAGACATAGAAACCCAAACAAGCATATGGTTTTGTATTATTCTTAAGTTGTATATAGTTTGTTTTTATACATAAGAAATATGTCAATCCCCCCACTCCAAAAAACACAATCCCTATCCACTAAAAATCTAACCCACCTCAACATTAATAGCACTATCCCTACACTACCACTATGACACTAACCTAAACTAAGCTATAAAAACATTATGTACAATATAAAACAATATGGACAAGAAGAAGGGTTTAAAGGGTCTCTGTGGCTAATGTCTCTTGGGTCTGGCCAATGCCTGCTTGATATCCTGCAGCATGCACAAGGCCTGGTCCATCCTATTCTCCAACACTGCCACATGCAACTTTAAGTCTGAGATATCCTTTCTAAAGGCAATTTCAAATGTCCTAGGCCCTCATGTGGCCTGAGGTGTGGGTACAGGTGGTAATGATGGGCCGCTAGTGGAGGTACTTTGTACTGGTGGCTGGGAGGTACCTGTCCCGGATTGTCCTTTCCTTGAAGAGCTCCCCTGTTCAATGATTTTTGATCCCATCTGAAAGTTTGACCACTTGCCCTGTTCCTTCTCCTCCTCATACCGCCTTTTCATAGCCCTGTGTGCATTGGTTGCGTGTATAGGGTGGTGGAAATGCTCCTTGCACTTTTTAAGTTGCCCCAGATTCTCTGGGGTTGTGCTGTCAGTTGAAGCAATGAGGATCACTGTCAGTCAAAGGGTGACTAGGAACAGGTATCAACATCATGAAATATAATTTGTTACACAACATCTAATGTAGCAGCCCCTACAGCCTAAATTTATTTTGCAGCTTAGAGTGAGCATACACATACTTATTATCTATTATAACAGGTGTCCTCAGGCCTAATTTCAAAGGCAGGCCAGTTTTTGCACAATGCAAATGCAATACCATTGGTACATCTACTTATGACCATGTCAGTACTGAGTATGCTTGGGAACAATGCTCTTTGGTATCCATGGAGTGGTACACATGTCACCTTCACTGTATATTAGTGTGCCTTTTACCTTCTGACCTAAAATGACCTTTATGCCATAGGCATTTAACATAGCAAGATGTGTAATGTCCTGAAAGTACATGTATTGTTCACAGCGTAGTGTAACTGATAGGGCAAGGATTCATATCAGGACACATTGTTACCTACACCGAAAACATGGCAGGTATGACATGTAACAATGGACACTGGATAAGTACCTCACATCATACAGAGGCATTTGAAACCTCTCATCTTTAACCTGTAGTAAGTCCAAGGTAGACCATGCCAATGCTCATTACATGCCCCTAATATCATAGCATGTGCAACTGACATGCATTCTGTATACTCCACAACCACATCCATTTTAAGATGTGTATCAATTACCACATATATTTGCCTTAGAAAAAGTTCATTTGTGATAGAGATGCACATTGACTCTGGCAATTCACACATCACCCTCAATATTCTTGCACTACATAATTAGCATTGATGAAGGTACATACAGGTAAAATGTGGGTCCTTGAAGTTCCCCACCTTAGGCCGCGTATATGATGGGGTTCCGTCTAAAAGACATAACATGAAAATCACATCAGTAAAAATACTACACATACTTGATATGCAAATGAAGCACAGAACCACTGCGTGGCTATTGTCTATGTAACCCTTCAGTTTGTAAGTAATCAAATGACACAGTTTACATGTCTGAATGGTGCACATCGGTAAGGGCAGTTTAAGTGAACATACATATGAAGCACAGAACCACTGCGTGGCTATTGTCTATGTAACCCTTCAGTTTGTAAGTAATCAAATGACACAGTTTACATGTCTGAATGGTGCACATCGGTAAGGGCAGTTTAAGTGAACATACATATGAAGAACTCAAACTTTCACCTGTTGGACAATTGGCAGCACCAGGTTATAAACTTCATTACTACCAAATTTCACCATGGTAGCTCACTTTGATGATGCTCATTCACATACCATTCTCAGTAAGGTGTTACAATACGGAGGCCCTCTTAAATGCTTACACCATGAAGTAAGTACACTACCCACATCTCACTGCATGCATACTTGTTCCACAAGTCAGGTGAGTCCTGTACCTGTCAGTGCTGCTGAGTGCATGATATCGTTCACATATGTTCCATGCATCCCTAAGTTAAAAGTTATGCAATTAAACTTTCATACATATGGGATAGGTTGAGATGTATCTCATTCAGGCTAGCATACCTTGGATACTGCGCCATGTGAGTAGGCTCCCATCTGACATACAATGGGACTTTCATACTAGAGGCATAAACTATGTGAGTCTCATATGTAAGGTCAGCTTCAGAGGCTCTGGCCTCCAAAACGCCTCCATGAGGCCATGCAAACGAAGCATGTGGGAAATGCTAATCAGTCAGAGATCTTTGGTATTCAAGCCAGTGCTAAGTGATAGTGGATATCAAGGAACCTTGGGCCATATGTAGGTAATCTAATTTTACCGATTACTAAATACCGAATTTTACCGATTCGGTGTTTAGGAAGCGGTAAATTGAATGTAGGTAAAAATTCGGTACATTTTACTAATTCAGTAATATTCGTTATTACCGATTCGGTATTTACCGATTCGGTAATTCCCATTCATTCCTATGGACCGAGAGGCCCACAGGAATGAATGGGAAGCCATTCACTATTACCGATTTGGTAAATACCGAATCGGTAATAGGTGAGCATATTCAAGGGTGTCAGGGAGTCACATTGACACCCTGTTGCCCCCCTGAATTGGGCATTAGTGCACATGTGGCGCACATACATGCCCTAAGGGCATGTATGTCGGCCACATGGCACCTTGAAAAAAGCAAATTATTGCTTTTTCAAAGGTATTCGGTATTTATCACCAACTTGTAGTTGGTGGTAAATAACGAATCCTAAATGCAAAAATGCACTCACTTGAGTGCCTCCTACATAGCTTTTAGGGATTTGGTAATTTACCAATTCCTTAAAATAAGGAATCAGTAAATTACCGAATCCTTAAAACCTGCCTCCTACATCAGAATATGCTAAATACCGGTCGGTAACGGGATTATTACCGATTTTCGG
Source organism: Lissotriton helveticus (assembly GCF_964261635.1). Classification (NCBI taxonomy): domain Eukaryota; kingdom Metazoa; phylum Chordata; class Amphibia; order Caudata; family Salamandridae; genus Lissotriton; species Lissotriton helveticus. Next base: position 1,511,407,464 of record NC_136061.1, on the reverse strand, counting down.
CCGTTACCGACCGGTAGTTAGCTACCTACATGTGGCCCCTTATCTATTACATAAGAAATGCTGTTCAAGGCCAGTGTTGTGTATTGCTACATTTAGAGGGTAGCTATGCAATGTAAGCCATGGCAGGCCTCATTAAGGCTTGACAACTCAGGGGAGGTATGCCAAGGAGAATCATCGGCACATCACTATGGGGCTTATTTACAAGGCTCTTGTGGATTCGGTGCATCACTTTTGACATTTTAAGAAGTGGCATGCCAGCAGTACAAGGGCCTTGTAAATAAGCCCCTTTATGTGAAACGTATGTGCTGTAATGGCCCTTCACAACGGAACCTTACAAATGCCTGTAGCTCTTGAGCAGAGTTGCACTACCAGGTCTGTCATCATAGAATTAGCCAGGATGGGCTACGTGCATGTACATCAGTGTAATGCTTCCCTGCAACTCATTTGTATCACCTACAGGGACATGAATACTTGTGTGGCCTATTCAGTATCATAGATGGCACTGTTGCACAGATCGCGTCTGCACTATAGCCATGGTATTTCTTCCTTTTGCAGGGGGGCATGGCAACATTTTGACAAAAGTCCTGTGAGCCATACTTGATGTTAACACAAATCATCAATGGGTATATGAGTCACATAGGATAGAAGGCAAATCATGGGTACTTACCAGTTGCTCCACCAACTTCTATGCCCAGATAATCCAGGAGATCTGATTCACTGCCAACCCTAACTGGCCCATCGATGTTTAAGTTGGTGGCTGCCTTGGTCCACTCTGTAGAGTAGCAGGACATAAGTATCAAAACATTATCACTCATGGCAAGATACAAAAATACAGCCCTCCGCACACGAGCCAGAATCCCTCCTAAATGGTCCGTAGGCGACAGCAGATATCTCCAAAATAAATAAAAACTTTACCCCATTTGAGAACAGGTATGAAGCGAACTTGGATTTCTCACCTCCAATCCATTTTATAGCCTTTAAAAGACTTCTTTTTTTGTTGTCAGTTTCCAAATGTTAGAGCTTTTTGTGAACAGAAGGATTGAAAAATACATTTGCTTAAATCAGTCTTGCCATCTCATCTGCCCTGCCAACCACCTTCCCCCAACGTGTAGTTGTCATAAATAAAAAAAAAAGCAGGTTTATGTTTAAAAAACAAGTCTTCTTAAAGCCTACCTGCTCACACATCCACGAATACCTTGGCTGTAAAATTCCTCCTCTGAAAAGAGATGGAGCACCTAGATACTAGCGATTGACATGGGCGTTGTGGGTCGAAGGCAATGTGCTAACATCTGTGCTCATTCAGAGGCAACTAGTTTAGTTCTTGGTACAAAAGCTGTCAAGTTGGGAAAAAATCCTTAACAATGAACACAGGTGGGTAAGAAGAGACGGTGGGGGGGGGGGGAGTAAATAAGAGATGCAGTCCAAAGTCTCCACTAAAAATGAGAAAAAAACGTCCTTTACAGTTGGGAAAGGGATGGGGAATACACTGACTAACAGAAAAAGACCATAGGCCCATTCCGTCGCTTTATTGCCACACCATGTTCAGCTGGCATCAATCCTGAGCTTCGTTCTGCTTTGGGGTTGTTCAGAGTCAGATTCGCAACTGGAGTCTGAGCCCCCATCAAAGGCAGAGATGGTGCTGCCCTTTGGCCTGAATTTGTGCACTGGACTTCGCTTTCTCCAGTGCACGTACTTGCTGCTCCAATAGTGCATTTTGTCTCTTCAGGTCATCAATATTTTGCTGGTGAGTGTGGTTTTTCCTTCGCGTTTACTGAATATACTCTGTGGCTTTGTCCAAGATTTGAGCATGGGAAGCCGATGCACTAACCTTCTCTCCTTGAAGGGAAGGGATGGAGTTACATAAACTGTGAAAGCTGTCTCTGATGTGGTCACTGATTTAGATTCCAGTGCATTGTGGTGTGCCCGTTTGTCAGCCTCGGAGTGGAAGGTCTGCGGCTCTTCATTGCTCTCCACCTCGACGTCATCATTATCTCTCATGGTCCACATCCGCCCGGGACAAATACCGGGGTGCGGGACTGGAGGAGGGCAGAGGTGGGGTGGGGGGCGAGGGGGTTCCGACCACACAGGAGACCAGAGGAGGAACAGCAGAGCACCAGAGCGCAGCAGGGAGCAACGGAACAGCAGCGCACAGTTCTTTTTTCTACATTTAAACGTAATTTTTACCTTTTAGATAAAGCTTGGTAAAGGTTTGTGTGGTAAAGGTATGCGTGGTAAAGACACACGTGGTTATGGTATGTGCAGTTGTAAAGACTGCGTTGTAAAGGCATGCCTTGTAAAGGCATGAGTTGTTCCATAATACATCCATCTCAGTTCTAGAATGGGAGGTAGATACATACTCTAAGGGATAGGACCAGTAAAGTAAAGTGGAAAAAAAGTGATGAGACTGCATGAGCATTGCTGTAAATGGGAAATAAAGCACTATAATATTGAGCTTCTGGCTGTGGTATTACTTTGTCAACTGGCGTTCCTACCAGACACCTGGCAGCTGGACAGAAGAGCCAACTATGTCGATGGAAAAGAAATAATTGACATATGAAGATCAGTAGGCAAATAAAGAGCGTATAGCTATAGGCATAGGTGAAAGGGTAAGGAATGGAAGCCATAGAGAGGACTAATGGAAATAATGTCAGCTGAATTTCAGTCTGCAACACTGCACTTTCTTTAACAATCTCACATAAGCAGGCAGAGCGAAGAATTAGTGCCCTACATCCAGGACACTCACCATCTTATGATTCTTATTTCCTTCACTATCCAGTGTTTTCACATAAAAAAATGCATTCACATTTGTCTATTTTCCTACCTTTTTCTTTACAGTGTTATTATCAATTGTATGATTGTGATATCACATATTGCTGTCTCTTGACTCTTCATGCAGCATGAATGAGAAGATATATCAACACTTTGCACTGGTGCAAAATCTCCAAAGGAAATGTGGACTGAGACAAAGTATTGATTTGTAATTTACTTTCTAGCGCAAAGCTTGTTTTTATAAATTTGTCCCGATTATTTTTAGCATTAAAGGAAAAATGGATGGAAGAGGGCTCTTTAACGCCTTCTAGAAAAATAATATGCAAAGTGTTTACTTTTTTTACTTAAGACAGATGTCTAGGAAAGTGAAACAGCAAGGCCCTCTGTTTACCTTTGCGTAGCCATCTCTCAATGTTCGTTCTACCTCTGTTCATTGAGAAAGATGAACAGCTTTGGGCTTCTCTGCCTATTACCACAGTTGGTTGACCACCTGTTTCTTCTCCTCATTGGAGAAGTGTAGCATTACTGAATGTGCAACATCAGCCATAAGCTCCCTTCCATTTTTCCCTTTTTTTTGTTAGACACAGAAATATTTATTGAGTAGCAGCACCTAGCAAGATTACTAATTTCCAGCCCTTTATGGGGGCCATGCTGAATATGTTCAAGTGGAACTCTCCTTTGTGTGAGCAGAAGGGATAGAATCCACTTCATTTTTGGTTTCTTCCTCTGCTCAGTAGGATCAGTGGTGCTGGAACAGGTTTCAGATTGGGGCTGCTGCCATCAATGTTACATGACTGAAGTCAAAGGGGCTGTGAAAAATCCAAGAGGTTTACAAAGTACCTCAAAGGAGTCACACCCATTGAGCAGGAGAGTGGGTAAGGGGTGTTGTCGTGCCCTGAGTGGTGGGCACTAAGACCCAGCAGTAGGAGCTAGAGGTGGGGCTGACACTGGACACTAGTTCCGGTCAGCGGGGCAGGAAGAGGCATTCCTTAGACCCATGGAAATGAGGCAAGATGTACCTGACTGATACTGCACGAAGGAATAAAGTATTTGACTACCAGACTGGCTCCTGTCATGATTGCGGGTCCGGGGACACGACAGGTGTTATATACTGTCATTTACAGACAGCACGTTTTCCATTTAAATGGCCAAAAACATTTGTACTGACATGCAGTGTAACCGATAGAACTGTATTCAATTCAATAAAGACTTTATTTAGTTTTTTTGCACAAACCATAAAAGTACAAATAAACAATTTAAAAACACATTAATTGTAAACACGTATCAGATAAAGTGCCAAAAGTGCAAAAGTACGGTATCATCTTTACAATGGAGAGAAAAGGACTAGTACATTCATCACAAAAAAAAGAAAAAGGAGACCATTACTTGTCCATACAATTTCTCAGCCTAACAGTCAATTTAAAAAAATCAGTAATATGTAGAATACTGTCATTGTGCAAAAGTTGTAAATGCATTAAAGCCGGTCTGATCTGAGTAAAATTAAGTTTTTTTAAAAGAGTTGCCAGATAGCGCTTGCGTGGGTATTCATAAAATCTACATAAAAATATAAAATGCAGTATATCCTGCGGAGACATTCCGTCGCAGCCGCAGGGTGCTGCCAGTTTATTAAAAACATCAGTTTTTGGCCTGATCAGCAGATGATGAAAGAGATTTAACCTAAACCTTGTTAACAAGAACTTTTCATGAGAGGTCAGAGAGCCCAACAGGTACGGCTCTGCAGTTTCACATGTTTTCAGCATGAGAAACTTTCTCGCACTTTGTTTCTGGAGCTTCACTTCTTCCCTCTGGATCTTCCTATCCAAGAGGAAGTCCCATTTAATTACCTCCAGATCCCCCTTTACAATGTGACTTGGGTGTTCAAACAGTTCCAAACGACCAAGCCTAGCAAAGCTAGATTTCACATATTTTATCCAAGGGGAGCCCATTGCATTATCCTGGATCATATAGTCCCTCACAATCAGATGTGTCAGTGGTATATCCTGGTTCAACCACAGTTTTAACCAGCAGGTCAACGGGCGTAAGGAGAAAATATCACTTAAGTATTGCATCCCTAATTCTTCGTGTACTGCAAGATTGGGCGTACCTGCAGGAACGCACAAGATACGCTTCAAGAAAAAGTTTTCAGCAATCTGTAGCTGCTCACCGGCAACGTACCCCCAGATTTCACTGCCGTATATGGCAGTTGCCACCAATTTTGCATTATAGAGTTTCAACATGGCACTGGTAGGTTTTTTCCCCAGTTTTGTTGCAACATTAAAAATGGAGGCATTAACCCTGACCAATTCCCCTTCTTTTTTGCAAGATGAGGACCCCAGTTGAGTTTAGAATCAAAAAGGACCCCAAGATACGAGAATGTTTTTGTATTGGGGATTACTACATCATCAATTTTGAATACAAAGTTCCTTCTTGGTTGTTGGCCAACTTGCATCACAAAAGATTTCGAATTATTGACCATAAGGTCTCTATCCGTCATGAACAGTTTAAATGCATTTAGTAAAGCTTGCAGACCCCTCTCAGTTCTAGAAATTAAAACCGCATCATCTGCGTATAAAAGTACAGGAATTTCCCGCCTGCCGACTCTAGGGCAATCGGCCGGCACATTCTGCAATACACTATCTAAATCATTGATATAAAAATTAAAAAGAAAGGGGGCCAAGATACAACCTTGGCGAACACCCTTTCTGATGTCAAAGTTATTTGTTGTGCTCAGATCTTGGGAGTATCTCACATTTGCACTAGTATTACTATGTAAGTCAACAAGAAAATTGACAATTCCACTATCTACACCTTTCACCCTCATGGACTGCCAGAGCTTTCCCCTGTTTACACAATCGAAAGCTGAGGATAAGTCCATGAAGGCGAGGTGGATGGTGCCCCTTTGAGCCACAGTGTATTTGCTTAATATTAAAAAAAGATTAAGGCACTGCGTTACTGTTGATCAGCCACTGCAAAAACCGTACTGCGAGATGGACATACTATTATTTACCAACGCCCAGTCAGAAAGTCTCTGTAGTAAGATTCTTCCTACGATTTTAACCATGGAGTCTATAAATGAAATAGGCCTGTAACAGTGTGGGCTGCCTTTGTCCCCCTTCTTAAAGACCGGAACAATCGTGGAGACACCCCATGATTGTGGGCAGCCATATTTCACCGCAGCGTTAAAAACAGACTCTAATATAGGTGCCCAAAAACTTGGATCAGACTTGAAGAGGTCTGGAGGGATCCCATCGGGACCGGGCGCTTTCCCAGCTGTTAGTCCCTCAATACCCTCACTGACCTCCCCTCTATCAAAACTAATTATTTGTCCGTTATTGCAAGGGGCAGGGTTAGGCGTGTCATCCATCAGGCCACAATATAATTACTTAAAGTATACTTCCCACTCATCCTTTGATATGTAGCATTCCAGACCATCACCCGGTACCTGGACCAGGAACGGTTTCTTCATTACCGCCCAGAATCTGGAGCTACACCGCAAAGTAGTAGGATCAAGAATCTCTCTCCATGCTTCCTCTCTTAGGAATTCCTTATGTTTAGCAATGGTAGATTTATAATTTTTACGGCACAATTGAACTGTCGCCTTTATTCTAGGTTTGGCTGCTAGTGCCAACCTTAGATTTCTAGCCACTTTAGAGCAATCTCGATTGAACCACTTTGGTCCCGCAGTCTCTAGGTTCTTTACTGGAATCGACAACAGCTGTGTCACCTTGTCTGATAGACTTTTGAAGGCTTAAGAACCTTCCTCGGCTGTGCCCCTTCTTGCGTGCAAACCATGATTTCATCTGCGCAAATGGCTTTAATGTCTTTGTACAACAAGTCTGAGGTGATCTTAGACCATCTGAGACGCCGTCTCCTATCAGCTGTGCACACCCTACCGGAAGTAAGATTTAGGCCTTCATTAATTATCCAAGGATCCCTCAAATGAACAGTGAGCGGGTTGTGATCACTGAATTCACTGTCTTCGATGACGAAAGAATCCACAAAGGACTGCATTGAGGATGTTAATAAAATATAATCAATAAAAGTTCCCCTTCCATGCCCCTTGAAGGTCGGGACCTCAAAACACTTGGTAGGATCCGTCAGTGCCATGGTCAACGATAGATCTAAATCATTCAATAGGTCATTAAAAAGTTCCCCCTCTGTCGTGTGTTCTAAATGCATACCCTCGGAACGTGAACAATGCAAATCCAAGATACTTTTCAGAAGGGGATCACCACAAGGGTGAACATTAGAATCACCCATGATCATAAGATTACGGATGCAATCACTCATTGAATTACTAATGAAGTCGTTCAGTGCTGATATCTGACTGATGACTGAGCATGAGTTGACAGCATTATAAAAATTGACCATACCAGCCATACAGTTTTCTCCTGTTAAAATTAAACCAATAATACCAGAATTGCTTGTTAGGACTCTACGGATTTTACAAGATAACGCAACAGAAATGAACGTAACCAGTCCCCCCTTTGGTCTTCCCCTGGTTGTTGCTATTGCAGGGACATACATAAAATGCCTTGTACCCCTCAAGAAAATAGTCACATTCAACTGACCAAGTCTTCTGCAAACCGATGATCTGAAACTGCTTGATATACCTAGTCCAATTGCAATCCTCCATCTTAGAACCCAGTCCAGCAATGTTCCAGGAAATTACATTGTTTCCACTCAGTTTTACTAGTGCGATTTCCGTATGTCCCACTTCAGCCAATGTCTCTATTTCCTGACCCACAGATTCCTCACGTCAATCACACTCCTCCAGGTCTGAGAGTAAATCAAATCTGTTCTGCGTTGCAACATTGAACCCATTCATACAATGGCTATCAACATTATACAGATATGCTGCTTCAGGAACCGGAGGCTGAATTGGAGTAAATGGTCTAATTTTCCTAGGATTAGGAGGGGCGTTAATTAAATGGGTATAAAAGTAGCCAAGTGGGCGTACACATACACTGTTCATATTGTAAACTAGGGAGGTTGCTCTTAATAGAACTGTTGCCACATGTTGCGGATGTTTAAAGTTGACAATAATGCAATCCCCACTAGATGTTTTCCTGGAGGGGCCAATCCAGTTCACCCTTCTAGTTGACAAAATTTGATCAGAGTATGTGATTGGAAAACCACATTTGTTATTCAACCATGAAACCGTTTTGTTTTTAATGATTCATGGGATTCCTCATAAGGCTGAGTAGATTGACATTCAATGGGCGGGACATTTGTTAGGACAGCCACATAAGGTGCACAGTCAGGAGGAAGGTTGATGTAGCGACTTTTCTTTATTTGTCTAATATCCGGGTTACCCTCTGGACTACTATAGCCTGTTTTTTCTGACTAATTAGAGGTGCAAGATCAAGTGGGGCGGGTTCAGTTACAATTATTTGCTGGCTAGTTTGCTGTGAGTTCATTCTACCATTACCCTGCCCATCTCCATTATGGCCCTTGTCCACAGCCTTAAGTCTTACGGCTGAAACCGAGGCCAGGTGTGTTGCTAACAGTCCACCTAGTCTGTTAACTTCTAGGGCCACCGTATCCAATTTAGATGTTAGGGGTTTCATGAACTCTTCTATCGTTGCCTCTATTTTTTTAGGTGCTAATCAAAAGGGCAAATTGCTCCGGATTCATATTTACGGCAACTACATTTTTACCTTCATGTAGGTCAGTTCCACTAGCATGGCTGTTTGGGACTGATTGCGCTATTTCTACTTTTTTTTTACCATGCTTCCCCGCGCGTTTGGTCTGTGACTTTCTGCAGGGTCTCACTGGTCATGGGGTAGGCAATGGCTGTTCTAATGCCTTAATAGATTTGTCGAGTAAATTTTCCTCGCACTCAGCATGGACCTGTGCTTCAGCCACTATGACAGCCCTATTGCCCACATCAGGGATATCAGCTACAGCTGAATCTACAACTGGGGACAGGGACGGCATATCATCGTCTAGCACCACATGACTCCCTCGGCCTAGCGAAGCCCTACGTTCGCTATTAATTTGATTCACCTTTTTTACCAGGTAATTGTCCTTAGTGCCCAAGCCGGAAGCGGTCTTATCAGTTTTGGGTTTAGACAGTATAGAACTGTATAACGCACAGACAATAAGATGTGAAATTCAGGTTTTAGCAAATATTTATTATTTGTACATCACTAAGTAAAGTGTCTTGATGTGTTTTGATCCTACTAAAACCTTAGATTCCATTAGAAATGTAAAAAATGTGCTTCACTTGTGTTTTTCTAACTTCTGGTATTCTGAAACATTTGTAGAGTTCAATGGTTTGAAAAAACCTGACATTCTACTTCTTTTCCTATCACACACCCTGTACCTCTGCAAGATCGTCAGATCACTTTTCAAAATCTTCTAATTATGCAGTCAGAGACATAAAACAGCAAGTTCCATGTTAAAAGGATAAGCAAGCAGTTTGTCAGAAGTTGAACTCAGTATTCCCCTTTTGTTTGGCGACTGCTCTCATACCACAGGGAATTTTAAGAAATACCCTGATCCCAATGCAACGGGGAGGATAGGAAAATTCTCCTAATTTCAGGGGTAGATGAATACATGGCGAGGGAGACAGAATGCTTCCCCCACATCAATGCTAGTGCTCCCCACAGGCACCCAACCGTCAATCTTTACCTTATCAATACAAATACAAAATACAAATCGAAATCGAGTAGCAACAATGTCCCGTGATTACTACATTGCTGGTGTTTTACTCTCATCCTTCTGTTAGGTTCTCTTGTTGCACAGCCAGCTCAGAATTATAGGAGAACCTATGATTGCATACTTCTAAAATGCATACAGACATACATACATACAAACTTCTAAAATACATACACTCATACATGAGAATTCTGCTTGCAATCAAAAGTTAGTACACAGAGTGCACATTACTGACCTGCTTTGCCCTATCTTTAATGTGGTAGTCACACCAAGGACTTTTTGAACGCCCTATTGAGTCCATTTCATTTTTGTTCATGTTTGGTTTACTAGTTCAGGGTACACTATGTCCTATGGTGCTTCAGCTGTAACAGGCTGGTCTCTTGAATTCAGTGAATTAGATGGATCGGTACAGTTTTTGTCAATCATGTAATAAAGTTGGGCTGTAAAAATATGAAAAGGAGGTTGGTGCCATTAATCTTCATTCTGTTTCCAGAACGTGGATTACCTGGGTAGAAGTTTTAGTATTTATAAAGCAAATCTTTGAGTATGTGTCTGACGACAAGGATGATGTATCCGCCTTTGCTGGTTAATATTATGTCTTGCGTCAGGTGATAGAAGTTGGTTTTCTCTTGTTGCCCTGGGCACTTTGCATATTTATATTATTCATTCTTTAAATACATACTTTATAGGGATTGTGCGATACGTGTTTCCAAATATTTGAATTGATTTAATCACGATAAATCAACCTGTTTACTGTTTACACAAGGCAGCACACATGTTAAAGCAAAAACGAGGAGAAATAATGCATTTCTCCTCGTTTTGTTAATTTAAGACCAGATTGTCCCTGGTCCTAATTTTGGCGCGGCCTACTATTTATGCTGCCCTTGTACATAGGGGGCCGCATCAAAATCAATGGGTGTTGGGGTGGAATGCCCACCGCAACACCCACTGCCCACCCCTTTCACGATAAGCATAACGTGAAAGGGTGCCTTATTTACAGGCAGTGTTAAGCCACGAAAAGGGGCTTAACACTGCCTTGTAAATAAGGCAAGGCCCCTTTCGCCACCACAGTGTCATAAAAAGTGACGTTGTGGTGGCGATAGGGGCTTGTACATATGCCCCCAAATGTTTTGCTAAATAAATGTGCTTCCCAAATAATATACAATGGAAGGGTATTTTTTTTCTACTTTTCCAATTCATACTTTTTAACTCCTGTGTTTTTAATTTGCACTCAATATTGAAGTCTGTGTGGGCCATTCCAGGTTTAGCTTCACTCACACCATTTTCCTCAGTCTGTCAAATTCACCCTTCACCTGAAATCAAGAAATTTCTGCATTTCTATCAGAAAAAGAACTCTGGTGTCATCCTTTAACCTACAGACTTCATTCTACGGATCTGAATTAAATGGATTAATCTAGAAAAAGGGAGACTTCAGGAGTTAGCTACAGCATGCGCAGTATCCTGATAGACTACCACCCCCAAAATGAAGAGATAACCGCCAACCCAGGGGTAATTTCTGACTATTCAGAGGAACCACCTAAAGGAATAATAAGTATGGCGGATGGCTGCCATTCGAAATTAGGTCAGGCAATGTGATGCACTTACTCTAACGATCCTCACTCTGTCAGTTTGGGACAGAGTACTCTGTCAGCAGACTCTAAATCAGACCCATTGTTTATTCATGGCATAATTCTATGACGCTTATGTGAAATTCACCCCACTCATTGTTCAATCATTCTGTCCATAGAGGCTGCCTGTTCCTTGTCCTGATGAAGATCTAAGGAGACTGTACGCAATTACTCACAATCTTGGTTCAAAACGTTGACGGATCCTGACAATCTATACCTTACATTCTCTACCCCATGAAAAATAACAGAATCCAAAAGAGGGCTTGTGGGGATTTGCGCTCTTAGGGCCGGATCTCTATTGATTCTAACATTTTATATCCTGTTTTATATATAACTGCACTGTATATATTATCTTCACTCAAACACCGTGTCACTTTAAGATCACTTATTCGCTTACAAGGCACGTTCTCGTCTTTCCAATTATAAGCTTGTTTTGTTGACAACCTCACATATGCAAAAAACTAAAAAAGAAAAAAGAGTACAATATATTAACTTTGATTTATCTTATCCTCGTGTGTTTCTGTTTAGTTCTGTACATTTAATGATGTAATGCTAAGAAGTTGGTTGCACGACAAAACCAGTTGTAGTATATTTTCCAGACACCCAGTTTATGAGGGATACTGGGTCCCCCATTATATTTAATGGCTAATAGTTCATGGTCTGATCACATGGTATACTGTAGGAAAAAGAATTCCAAAGCTATTAATTTGGTTCTTAGTCTCCCCCAAGCTAGGATGTCGGGGGTCATTTTAGCCTTTTTAACTTCTTTTAAATCTCATTGTATACCTACAGCAACTTATGGCACAGAGGTACGGGGCTTCTCAAAGAGGTGTAGCATTCAGTACAAGGAAAATAGGTTCTGTCAGAAACTTTTAGAGACCCTATCTCTGTGTCTCAATACGTTTGTCATGGTGAATTAAATCTACACTTTATTAAAGATTACATAAAGGCTCACCCTGCTCTGTTCTGGCTAGCCATTTGGTAAAATCCAGCGGCGTCCTTCACAAGAGAAATTATAAGAGATTGCCTCAAGTGTGAAAAGGGAAAAGACATTCCTTGGCTAGCTGAGGTGAGATCAAGTTTAAGCAGGGTTGATTATGAGCATATCTTTGAAACCTCACATGAAGCAGATACCATAAGTAAAAACGATCCCTGCTTGCATTTTATATGTATTATGATAAGGATAGACTTGATAAGAAGTCCAGAAAAACAACTGTAGCCACTTTTATGTCTATTAAGAACACTCATTATCAGTTGGCTAGCTATCTTGCAAAACCTGTAGGCCATTAGGAGAGGGGACTCATTTTTGGTCTAAGGGCTGGCACAGTGAAATCTACACTTTGTTTCCTTCTTGGTTTTCATGCTAATTTAGATTCCTTGCCATGCCCATGTGAAGGCCAGAGTGGGCAAACTACTCTACATTTTTTATGCTTTTGCAAGTTCTATATACAGTATACCAAATGGCTTTTAACGCCTTTAAAAAAAATATATTCACTTGTTCACTTTGAAGCCGCATATAGGACTATCCTTAATTTGGAAGATGATGAATTGGTAATCTGTGTGGGTGCTTTCCTGAAAATTGCTGTTCGTGCCCGCATCACAATGTGCACTGTGTGAATAATACTTTATCGTATTGGTCTTATATATTGGTTTTATGATTATTATGAATTTGTGTATTTGTATGTGCTGCAATGCAAATCTCTCTTTTATGGATGTGCTTTTATCCGAATAAAGTAATTGAATTGAAATTTACTCTGTTATTCGGGTCATCAATGCACAGAGAATGGACATTTCCACTTAATATTTCACTTATAATGTGAAAATGAGAATAATCCTAAACAACAACTGCATTGCTACTCCTCCTGCCCTGATGGCATCTACTCCTACCACCGGAGGCATTGGTGGCAACATAAGGGAATGTCCAAAACTCTACTCAACCTCTAGATCATATATAAATAGACTAAGCCTAGTAAAGCGTATCAAATCATTTTATTTGTTTTGTATGTGGATGTTTGTGTTTGTGTGGCTGTATACCACACAAACCAAGAAGAAAGACCAATGGGGAAAGTGAATGTATAAATTCAGTCTACACTGTCACCCTCTCTTCAGAAGTCTCACATATCCAGCATAGTATCGAAGTAATGCACTACATCTGGGGAAATCATTATTTATATGTTTCTTATTTACTTCACAATCCAAGTTCTCAGATAAACAAGAGCATTCACTGATGGGTCAGTATAGAGGTTTTCTCTAAGAATGTGTTCATGTAGCCCTCAAATGCAGCTTCTCTTTGTGCAAGCAGAAAGCAGAGCTTTCAAATGATTTTTTGGTGTTTTCCTGCACTCTTTAGAATCTCATAGTTCCTACAATGAAGAAACACAGGCTCATCTACATCACAAAACAGTAGAAGCAGAGAAAGAACAGTTTTCTAATTCTGTTCAGGTGAGATATATAAGGGTGGTCATCCAGTCCAGATTTTGCAGTTGATTTTTGCGATCGATTGGAGCAAGCGGAGCAGACGAGTGAGCTGCTGTGGTGGAGGTGCGGCAGCAAGGTAGCGAGGTAGCGGGGGAGCGGAGTGGAGAAAGTGAAGTGTAGTGGGACAGAAGGAGTCTAGCCCGCAAACGTAACCGCAACCCGCACAGCTGCACAGCCGCCCAATAACCACCGTAGCCACTACCGCAAAGGCCAGAGAACAGCAAAAAGAACTTCCATAGCAGTTAATACCAGTTAAAAGAGCTGCCGAAGAAATCGGACTCGGGGAGACGTGAGTGAACGCGAACGCCAACAGCAGGCAGCAGCAGGCAGGCAAGTGGTGAAGTGGTGAAGACGCTTGGGAAAAAGCAGCGTGACTGACACATCAAGCTCCGTATCACCTCCCCACACTTGCCTGTACTGCACCTGTGGCAGGGGGGGTGCTGAGGGTGGGGTAAGCCTGCTCCTTCCCTCCTCTCCTCAGGCCCTGAGCGGAGCGGACTGGGGTGGAAGCAGAGTGGAGCATGCTGAATGAGATTGCCTGTAGAGGGGGTGTTGAGGTTGGGGCAAGTAGGTTCCTACCCCCCCTTAGACACCTTAGGCCTTTCAGTACTTTAAACAAGTGGGGCAGCTGATTGAAAACGTGAGCTGCACCCGCATTTGCTTCTTGCTTCCTGCTTCTGTGCTGCCCTTTTTGCCAGTCCGGAGTTTGCAGCAGACCAGACCAGAGCCGAGTCAAGCAGACCGCGTGAGCAGTAGCGGTGGAGCGTCGGAAGGAACGTCGGAAGACATCGACCCCGACCCCGACAACCGCCTGGCTTCGAGTCCTGCTAGCCGCTGGCCGTGTAAAGCCTCCCAAAATGTGCGAGGAGCCGAGAAGTGCGGGCTGTACGAGGAGCTGAGCTGAGCTCGCGGCTGGGGGTTCGTGCGACAGCTTCCGAGTAGCCGGACAGCCTGACAGCCTGTGAACCCGCGATTTACAGCGGAATTTCAGCGGCTTCCCATGTCAGCAGCATTGCCTTGCCCAAGCCTGCTCACCCAGGATCAACACGGCCGCTTGCTGTTCTGCTGTTCTGCAAGACCGCAACTGACCGGGTTGGTGTCGCATGCAAAGTTGTGCCCATTGCGAGCCCCGAACCACCGTGTGAGCTGCATTGGGGAATCGGGGGCGGGGGCTGCTGGTGCTGTCAGCAGTGAAAGGTAGCTAGCGGGAAGAGGACCAAGGCAATGAGGATAGAGGCAAGAGGAAAGCGTTGAAGACCCAGTTAAGCCGTCATTACACACACTGCTAAGACAGCCCATATTGTTGCTCAATACATATTGTTAAACACCATTTGTCAAGAGGGAGGCATAACGCCGCACAGCGAAACTTGGAGGGGGAAAACAATTGCTGTACAGAGAGTGTTGCACCGTTCGCATCAACAGGAAAAGAAAAACTCTTAAAGCAACGCCACAACAATTATCTCCCATTAACTACTAACCCTCAGCAAGCTTCCAGGCGGAACCAGAACTCACTCAAACTACGGACCTCAGCCCAAAGATCCATGAGGAAAGATCTCGGTTAGGTACTAACCTAGCTTCGACCAAACCCGACTCATTCATTCTCACCGCCCTCAGAGTAAACACGTTCAAACTGATCTGCAGGTAGCACTAATTGGCCGAGAAATTTAGTCTCAATTCGATTTAACAAAACCCGCGGAGCAACGGTGTTTTGCTTACACGTGTGAAGATACCAGTTCAGGTTCTAGGCCAAGCCCAGAGCCGCTCAAATGAGATCGGGGAAAGCCCGCCAAGTGGCAACAGGAAAAATAAATAAATAAACCTAAAAAATCCAACGAGGGGGACTCACTCTTCAATTAAACAGCAAATGTAATAGGCTCAAGGGAGAGGTTGGTCTCAGCACCGACCCCGACAACAACAACGCCAAGCCCGAAAAACAAAACAGGGATCCGTAAATTCTTCTTTTTAAAGGACTCAATGGTGGCAATATACGCTCCAACAGTTGAAGCCTCCCAGCAGCCAAGCCCAATTCTTCCTGATAAACCAAGAGCTATCCCCCCACAGACAACCGCAAACTTTAACAGTGCATCGCAAAGGGAATTATTTCCACAAAAAAACATGGCATGCTTAGGTGCGGGAAAGCTTGTAACTACAACAGCTCAGGTGTACCAGACAATGCCCACAACTCCCGCCACACATTTACAAAAAAATTTGAAGTGTCTGCTAAAACTTTTAACTCAAATGCAACCGAGCTAGTCAACAATGTGGTATTGGAGACACCTATGGATGAAAAGAGAGAACGGGAAAACCTTAACAGCAGCTCTGCAGCTTATAATGTAGCCCCAGAGGGACATACAACCGCTATGGGTCCGAAGGATGAAAAACTTTTTGCAGGCCCCAAGGAAGAAGGTCTTTCAAACATAAAAGGGGGAAAGGACGGAAAATTAAATTCAATAAAATCTGCAGTACAGGCAGGCCCTACGAAAGAAGTCCGCGCCAAATCATTTTCTACGTTAAATGACTCTAACTTGGTGGAAATCCTGGAAATATTGGAATCCAACTGTCAGGAAAAAGAACTCCAAGGAAAGGATCCACAATTAGAATCAAGTAAAAGAACACCAGAGAGCAGATCCATAATGGCTGCATCCACACCTTTAAGCCCACTAGGCAAGCCAGATCTCCAGCATCCTGTATTAGTGGAGGACAGTCATAGTCCTACAAGAGTCAAGCAAATAACCCTTTCACCACCAATAACCATTTCCTCCGTTAGTAGGATAGATCTTGAGTCAGAGGTCTCGGCGAAGCACAAAGAAGAGTATCCCAAAACATGATGGACTCAAACCCTAATTTATACTTTGGAACAAGCAATAAGGGTTTTGAACTTCCAGTCAGACAAAATGGACGTTCAAATTGACCTCGTAAATCTAATTGCTGGCCATATTTCGGGTATAAACATCAAAATGGATTTAATAACATCCCTACTAACACACAGGGGAAATATGGACCAGCTAATAGATAACAACAAACAACCATCCACCAGTGGCTCAATTATAGAGAAACTGGTAACCCTTCCTGAAATCCTAAAGGACATCCTAGGGGTAGTAAAACAATCCTGTAACAGCAAGCAGTTTAAAAAATCCCCAAAAACTGCCGATCTAGAGGAAAAACCAAAATGCACTAAACTAACAACAGAGGAAATCATCAACGTCAATGACGAAACAGAGAAAGTGGAGCTCCTGGTCCAACCGGATACAACTGACCTCCAAATAGACGCCTTACAGAGCTCCTTGAAGCCAGAGGTGGTTGTCAAACCCACAAAACGGGAAAGAAAGCGTGCAAGGAAGGCCCGGCTTAAATATAACAAACAGCCAAGCCCAGCTTTGGAGAAAATCTTCCCGTTATTTACAATAAAACCATCCCACGGGATAAAGAATAACACCCTCCCACGTGGGACAGCACAATTTGCTGTAGATCAATCTAAAGTCACTCTGTCCCCCAATTCAAAACAACAAAAATATAACCTCTACCTCTATACTCCAAAAGACAAACCAAGTCTTCCACATGGATGCAGGATTCTCTCCAGAGGTCAGAGCAGGCCAGAAATCCATTCAAGAAGTGCAGCAACAAGAAAGAAATGAAGTAATTGACAAAGGAGAGGGGCGAGAAAAAACATTTCATACGTCAGACAAAAGAGAACTCAGGAGTAACAGAGGTCTACGAATAGAAACACGGGATTATCCCCACAAGGAGAGGAAAAAAGGGCTAGCACCGGAAAAGCGGAAAGCCTCCCCAGTCAGGAAGCTCCTGGTACTAACAACTCCCAAGGCTCAAAACTTTATCAATCCAATAGAGGTCACAATAACCGGAAAAGCCCGACATTGCAAGCTGCATCATTCGGATCTAGAGCCGGAGCAAATAGGGAAAAGTGCAATTAGAAAACCAGGAACGACGGATCGGAAACCGGAGGAGGCAAATGCTGTTCCTACGGAGCGTGAACCACGATCCAAAAAGGATATCCCTGTAACAATAACCCCTGAATACGGAAGAAAGAATACCTCGTAATCCTGCCACAATGACCAAAATCAGTCAGAGGGGTTTGAATCGAAAATGTCATTTGTTCCCGAATACGCGATCAAAGGAAGACAAGACACCTTAAACAGAGGGAACCTGTTGAGGCTATTAAAAGGAATTTGCTCTCGAGATCTAATAGCTGTAGAATTCAAACAAACCTCAAGGATGGGAGCCGAAGAGACTCTGACAACCTGGTCCTCAAAGGACTTGGTGGATAAAATATACTCAATGAGTGCAAGGTTCGGAGCCTGGGGAATTACGCTGAAGGTTCATAAACGCCCAAGGTACCCGCATCCTCTCCTTAAAAATCTAAAAGAGGGGGACATACCGGGGCAAAGCCATAATACATGCGTACGCGGTACACGTTCCAACTCTCCCGCTACGTCTTCCAACGAGAACAGGACGAACATAATGGAAAGCCCTGGAAACAAGGAGGGCAGACCACAGGAAATAAGGGATTGGTCTTAGGTGCCCAAAATATTAACTAATAAGCATACCTAATGAAGATAAGAAAAGTATAACAGGAGAAAGGAGGCAGGCCCCTAATAAGGAAGAAGTGCGTCCAGTTAGCATCACGTTCTGCTCATGGAATGTCCACGGATTTAAAGACATGGGGCAGGACCACGAAATGTTATCGTTCTTTATTCAACAAGACATAATCCTGCTCCAGGAAACCTGGAATCTGATTCCAACTTCAATCCCAGGATTCATAGAATATCATACCCTGGCCAAAAGATTTTCAAGCTTTGAGCACCCTTAGAGGGGGGCCATCAACTTGCGTCACACAAAAACTGGACTGGTCAACTGAAGAACTGGACAAGGGGGCCAATTGGGTCCAAGCGACCAAATTAAGTGGTAAACACTCGTCCGACGAATCAAAGTGGCAACTCTTATTAATCAATGTCTATATCCATCCTGAAAGAAAAAAGCAGAAAGGAAAATACACAATTTTAATGAATCTAATAAAATCAATGCACTGTCAAATAGTTATCTCAGGCGACTTCAATTGCAACCTTATAGCCAGTACTCTGCCCGAAAGTAAAAGGCAAGATAACCAGGGAGCCATAACATTAGTGAACGAACTAGAATCTCTCGGCTGACAATCCTGAACGGCAAAACACCGTGAGATATTCCAGCGGCTGCCACATATCTGAGCAGAAAAGTTTTTTCAAGATAGACTTTACCATCATCAGCAACAATTTGCTCTCACAAATTGACACTTTTAAAACCACTGCACAAGTTGAAAGTGATCACCTTCCCCTTATCTTAAGAATGAATATTAAAGTAAAGCCTACCCAAAAAATTAAGTCCATCGTGCAATACCATGAAAAGTTCAACCATTGAAAATTAAAATGGCAGGGTGTGGCGCCATAAACCTTACAGGAGACAGCTAGGGACCCGCAAGCAGAAGACGATCGCGTGAAAACCTGGGAACAGCTGGCCCAGTTATTATTCCAAAGATTCACAGCCACACTGGGTTACACTTCAAGGATGGCAACCAAAAGAGAACCCTGGTTCAATAATGAGCTAAGAGAACAAAAAAGAGGGATTGCAAGAGAGGTGCGATTACAATCACAAGCAGCAAAATGGGTAGAAAAACAGAAAAACGGAAGCTGTGCAAACTGAGGAGCAATTACAGGAGAAACCTGAGGAGCGCGAAAACAGCATACAAGGGGACCATCTGAATACAATTATTGACCGCAAGCAAAAAGCCCAATAGCAGCGACTTTTGGGGCATAATAAACAAATTATCAACAGGCCCAACACTACCAACACTACAGCAAGAAGCGGCAATCGGAGAAGAAACATGGACTCACCACGTGCAAACCCTGTACAGAAACACAGTAACGGGTCCCGCAGAATGGCCTCGCGGGCAGCATCTCGAACAAGAAGAAACACAATCAGCACCTGACCCGGAATACGCGGAAGGCAGAGTAATACGATCAGAGACATTTAGCAATGAGCTGAACAACCTGACCAACGCAAAGGAACTAAGAGGTTTTATATTAAAACTCAAGACCGAGGGAGCGGCAGGTCCAAATGGCCTTCCTAATGCTATCTTTAAGAACGACCCAGACTTTTGGTCCTCTCATCTCACTCCCCTCTTCAACGAGATCTACACACAGTCCAACGTCCCAGCTTTCTGGAAAGGGAATATTATCCACCCCATATTTAAAAGGAAGACCACCGCAAGCCGGGAAATTACAGACTGATCTCATTGATAGACGTAGAGACCAAGGTTTATGCTTCTTGCCTGCTAGCCCAGCTCCAAGACTGGATGGAGGAGAAGAATATTATCCCCAAGTTCCAGACAGGTTTGAGGCAAGGGATGCGTACCACAACTAACCTGGCCATTCTAGCACCCTTAATTGAAAAAGCGCTAAAAAAGAAATCCCGCCTTTTCGCATGCTTTGTGGACATTAAATCCACCTTCGACCGAGTAAGCAGGAGTCATCTTTGGAAGAAACTTAATGTTTGGGGTTTGCCAAGAGCAACGCTCAACGCTATAACTACCTTATACACGGATACCTGGGCAAGAGTAAAGCTGGGCGATGGGTACAGCACAACCCCAAGCATCCATATGCAGCGAGTCTTGAAACAAGGCTGTGTTTTAGCTCCTAGCCTATTTAATTTGTTTTTTTCAGACATTGCATCGTATATTGAAAAAGCTGATTGCCACCCGCCGAACATGGCCAATGAGTCAGTTGCCATCTTGCAATACACAGACATTGTTTTGTTGACCCAAACTCCTATTGGCTTACAGAGATCAATAAACAATCTAGCAACCTATTTGGATCAGGAACAATTGGAGTTAAACAAAGAAAAAACTAAAATTGTTCGCTTAGTGGATCCCCAAAAAAACCAAGTTTAAATGGTCGGCTAAAGGAGCAATTGTGGAAGAGCAGCGCTCATATAAATATCTTGCCGTAACAATTGGGCAGGGCGCATCTAATAAGGAACATAAATTGGTATTAAAAGCTAAAGCTCAATCATTAATTTACGCATACAGATTACTACGTAAAAAATTGGACTGCCCGAACCATATCCATCTGCTAAAAGTTATGGCCGCACAAATCCAGCCCAGCCTATCTTATGGTTTAGCCCCCTGGTGTGGCAATGAAGCAGACTTACTGAACGAGCTTCAGACAAAGATTTACAAGGCCGTTTTGCACCTGCCAAAATCTGCCTCTCCCTCTCAGGTCCGACTGGAATTCGGGCTCCAGCACCAGAAATTCTGGGAAATGAGCGGCTTTGTTAAACTTTGTCACAAATTCCGCCTCTCTAACCCAGACAGCTTGAACAGATTATGCTGTGACGAAATCAAGCACCAGATGGACCTTGAAACACCGAATTACTGGGGAAGCTTCCTGAGAACATCTGTGGTCGAGCTGGAACTACAAACTGCATGGGAAAACGGGGATGATAGAGTAAGCTTCGGCAAATCTGCAAACGCCGCAGCTAAAACGAAATCTTTGCTGGCCGACAAAAAAGCAGTTACCAAGCGTCGGCACGTTTGGACCATCATCAACTCGTATAGAACCCTTAGGCCACACTTCAGTTTGGAGTTAAAAAAGAGCTTTACATATTTTCAAATGGGTGTGCACAACTCAAAATACCTGCATCCATCATGGAAAAAGTCCTATCTGCGAATTGTCGATTATGTGGTTTTAAATCAGAATCCTTAACCCACTTATTATGTGTCTGTTCAGCAGTCCTGGACCAGAGGAGACAGTATTTGAAACTAATTTTCAATTATCTGAACATTCGTTCAAGCAGGCAAGCGGTGATATGCTACCTGGAGGGCACGTTCATCATCTTGGCCTGCCGGGGAGTTCAAATATAAGACAATGGTCAGAAGACTCCTTCGGCAAGCCGATGGAGAGCAAACAAAATAAGTAGGATCCACCGAACCATGCAACAGTTGACTCATCATATTAATAAGCGGACAGAATGCTAATTCATAAAATTACCCTGCTAAGCTGTAGGCCTTAAATAGACGGTCTAGAACAGTATAGATTTGAACACTGGGGCTTCTTCAAAATAATTGTTTTCTTCAAGGGTTCCCTATACTTTTAATTACGCTGTTCTAAGTTTTAAACAGTAGCCCCTACCGGTGTTGTAACGTGCTGCTTAACTGATATTTCGTCTTTTGTGTTTTCTATTCAGGAGACGGGGAGAGACTACACCAAATAAGTTAAAGAGCTATTAGGGTTTTAAGTTAGGAGTATGACTCTGTAAGTAGGAACACCTATACATGAGTTTTTAACGAAAAGTATATGTATTCTTGTTAAATAACTATTGTGTTAAAACCAGGTGTATTTTAAATTGGGAATGTAATGATATTTTTTTATGTTTTTTATCCACATCGGGGGAGAATTGTAATGATTTTAATTAATCAAACAATAAAACAATACTGACTGACTGAAGGGTGGTCATCAGGTCCTGGCAATGAATCACACCATGTAGTATCAAGAAAGGACTAGCTTAGTTGTGTCGGCGAGACTCAGAGGGTACGTCTGTAGGCAAACCATTAGGTTTGATCATGAAGCCCTCACCCACCAACCTAGTTGGTGGCATGCTTCATCATCGGGCCCACCACAGTGACACCGAATGTGTCCCGGGTGTGCTGCGACTCCAGATTACTGAGGAGCTGGTATACTTACTGAGTGTGCTGTGATAAGTGGGTGTGAACGTGATGTTTAAAAGCTATGCAGTGGGTGTCGCCCTGTCGCATACGACGCAATTGCAGTAATATTCAAGATTACAAATCACAGTCCAAAGCACTAGTCCACAAACTTGAGGATCGAAGCTACCCCACTAGAATCATCTCCAAAACCTGCAAAAGAGCACACAATCAGAACAGGGAAGCACTCTTGGAAACCATCATCAAACCACCGGAGACACCCACCTTGACTTGTGTCACCACCTACAACACTGCCTCAAACGAAGTATCCAACATAATCCGCAAAAACTGGAAAATCATTAATTCTGGTACAAGGGAGTGGGAGCCACCACAGTTCGCTTACAAAAGAGCAAAGAATCTTAACGATCAATTGGTATCCACAAGACCAAGGAAAAATCCCCGGCCAACAGGCAACACGATCCTAAACGCCTGGGGCCTACCTAAAGTAACTGGCCAACAACCTTGTAACAATTGCAGTGTCTGTCACCTGACCACCCCCTCCAAGACACTTGCTCTGGAAAACGGCAAAACATATAAACCAGGGGACCGGGACTAGCTTATCTAGTCCTCTCTCTCCATTTTGATTTGCTGATACTAGGCACAACACTTTCTCACTCATAATCACACCCCAAATGACTTTACATGGACAGTGATTGAACAATTTGAAATGTCTGACTGCAATGAGAACACTCTTCTTTCCAAAGAACAGCGCTAGATATACCGTGTCTCCACACACATAGAGGGGCTCAATGACTCCATTCCGTGGAATGTGCTGGCTAACTAATCAGCCCCACTGTTCAACGTCCTAGACACGTTCTGACTCGTGGTCTTCCCCCAGTCTGTATCTCTTTTTATCCCTATTTGCTTTTATTTTGAAGTTCGTAGTCCGATTTTTAAGTAACCTGACTGCAACATGGTCTGTTACCCTCCAGCACTGCCACTACTAATGGTACTTCATTAGCACTCACTGCGCAAGCACTGCCCAGTACAGAGTCCCCATTCCGCGCATGCGCTCAACTAGCACTGATCGCGCACACATGCGCAGTACGGCAGATGACTTGACGCTTTCTGCGTGACCACACCCACTCCTTTCACTCCAACCCCAGGTGCTGTGAATGATATGGGCTACTTAAACCCGACCTAGGAGCTCAATCCTTCACTCGGGACACCGGAGCAGGACGATAGGTCGCAGGAGCACGCAGATCGGCAATTCCGTGAGTAACCATTCTGATTCACCACTACGATCTAGGTAAGCAGCAGTATCTTTCTCCCTACAGGCTCAGCTCTAACCTATGCCTTTGTACAATACCTAGGGTCTTCTCTCCCTGCCAGGTGACCCAGGAGGCTTTAACAGCAATTAGCAAGTGTGAGGAAAATGTACAATACTTACCTGCACCTCACGCTATGCTCGCTTTGCTGTTTAGCCCACCACCGCCACTCCGTTTTTAAAAACGCTATAAATCACATCTGCCATGTAAACCCTCACGTTCTACCTGCCGCTCTAGGTCGTTCACGCACCTTAGAAGCCGGCAACATGTTGTGTTAAATGAATACCATTCTCATTGACTATATCTTGTACGTCTGTTTGTGTCTTTATGTTATATGTACAGTAAAGAAGAGGGAATCCCCCTCTAACACGTATAGCACCTTAGCGAGTGCGACACTTTTTTAACACACACCAATCACTTAATATAGTTTATTTTTTCACCAACACATACTCATTGGTCCTGAGGAAAGCCAGATGTAAACAAAAGGCCTGGCTGAAACATGTAGACCACACAGGACGTAGGAGCTCATAATTCACTCCATAACGTCCACTTGCCTTTTATCTGCTAGCAGGGGCCCAGACATTAAAATTATCCTTATACCCTCGGGAACTGGGAACCCACTGCATAGCTTTTAAACATCACGTTCACACCCACTTATCACAGCACACTCAGTAAGTATACCAGCTCCTCAGTAATCTGGAGTCGCAGCACACCCGGGACACATTCAGTGTCAATGTGGTGGGCCCGATGATGAAGCATGCCACCAACTAGGTTGGTGGGTGAGGGCTTCATGATCAAACCTAATGGTTTGCCTACAGACGTACCCTCTGAGTCTCGCCGACACAACTAAGCTAGTCCTTTCTTGATACTACATATAAACCAGGGGATCCAGACTAGCTTATCTAGTCCTCTCTCTCCATTTTGATTTGCTAATGAATCACACCAGCCAGTGCACAGTGGGTACAGACAATACTTCAAATATGGAAAGCTAGGACCGACAGAAATCTTCCAAACTCCCCAAACTCTGGGTTCAGCAAGTCCTTTCATTACATAGGGTGCCCTTCTTCTCTCCTAGTTCATATAGGAAAAAACACTCTACTGATATACTTATTTCACATTGAGGCACTGCCTGGCTGTCTGGTGGAACAGATAACTAGTGGAAAATTGGTCAAGGAAAGTTCTGCCTCCCCAGTGTTGCACTGAACACAAAATATACCACAGTAATCGTTATGATTCCATTCTCTGGGGGACACAAGCACGCCTACTAAAATGGGGATTTCAAAAGTTTTCTTGTTGCATGTGCATAGGATTTCTGATATCCCACCTTTACTAGCAGGTGATTACATACCACACCAGATGTAACTCTAAGAGACACCATGATCCATATGTATTTGAGGTTGATGTAAACATTCTCCTTATTCAGGGGCTCATGAAATGTATGTTAAGGGAGTCAAGATGCCCCCCTGGATCAATGCTGTTGGGCCCCGCAGCGACTCAACGCAAATATCCTCTCCTCCTCAACAGTGTGTATCAAAATAGAGCACCGACGATTTTTTTGAAGCATTTTTTATTGCTTTCCAGTTAAAAGGTATACAAAAACACACAAAGAGCAAGGGTGTTAGGGTGTGGTGATTAAGGCAGTCAGGAATAGCAACAAAGACAATATAGAATACCTGGTGACGTGGAGTTGGTATTGTTTGATTACCAGGGGTAGTGAGCAGGTTTATACAGTGAGTAGCACAGACATTCAGCCATGCATGCCCCCTCCATCCAGATCAGTATTCACAACTACAGTAAGCCCATCAGTCTCCCATGATCGGAGACTTCCCCTGCTCATGGGGTCGCTGTATAGCTATGCCACCCTGGGATTGTGGCTCTGGCCATCAGGAAATCCCCAGCTGATTCCTCCTCCACCACAATCCTCCCCTGGGGGTCCAATTTTGGACAGTCCAGTAACACTGCATCCCACACTGGTAGGAAGGGTTTTCATTGTTCCCCTCTAACCCCTTTATCCTCCTCCCTCTGGACTGCCTCTCTTTTACAGTCTACTCACCTAGTCACCTCTTTTCACCATTTGTACATGCCTGGCTCACCAGCTGATTTCCAATTCATCATCAACTGTCTATGAGCGAGGATTAATGTCATATTTGCGAACCTATCGGTGACCTTATGCGCTTGTGGAGACCCAGCAGGCACAACTGTGGTGTTCATTTAAAATGCCTGTCCGTAGCACAACGGACTACCCGCAGAACCACATCCCAATAATTGCTAATCCCAGAACAGTCCCACGCATGTGGTAGAACTCGGTGTCCTCTACTGCACAGCAGGGGTATGCCAAATATGCTCTGGGAAACAATGGGCCTGATCCATAAAGTGCCTCTGCAATCGAGGCTAAGGCCCGCAGTCATTGGGGAGTGTCTCCCGATGGAGAATTATCTTTGCAGACAGGCCTTTTGTGAATCAGGCCCTTAGGGTCTATATGCTATTGGGTAAGGTGTGCTCTGTGCAGGAAGTATAACTGAATCAGCTTAAACTAAGCGTTGCATGATACTTTAGGGGTGGAAGCCAATATCCTTCTCTAGGCTGCATCATCAAAAGAGGGCCAGAGGTTTGTCAACCTTAGCTGGTATAGTGGATTCAGATCTACCCAAGCTCCTTTTAAAAGAGCCCCATATAAATAGAGAGTAACTGCCCTTGTCTTCCCTTGTGATGTAGAATAAGTAATGGAGGTATTTGTGTTCTGGATTTTCCATAGACCCTGAACCCCATCAAGCCTGCACCTTAGCTGTTAATGCGCTATACAGAAGAAGGTGCCCAGATGGAAGGTGGTACTATTCTCGCAGTTCTGGAAAGGCGTGAATATACCCGCTGTATATAGGTCACCAGTTATAGTGACTACCATCTCAGTCCATGTGTGCAGGCCCTCCCAGTTCCTTAGTGAAAGCAAGTATCTCACAGTCAGCAGGGGGACTTCAGCAGTATATGGGGCTTTTGTGTCTGCCAAGTGCAGTGCCCTAGCCCAGATTTGCCTCGCCTTTCTAATCAGTATGTTCTCATTATGCACTATCGATATGAGGGCTGGTTTCAGTAAAATCAGGTTCAAAAGGTCCCAAGAAGTCAGACCACGCTTTCTGTGACCTAGGACATCCCATAAATGGGAGCACCACCTGGCCACCAACTGTAGCTGGCTACAAAAGCATATCATTTGTGTACAACAAGACATACAGATTATCCGCTGCAATCTGTGCCCCTTATAATGCCTCCCCTGCTGTACAGTCAGTGTGAAAGGCTTCAT
The DNA here is from genome assembly GCF_964261635.1 of Lissotriton helveticus. NCBI lineage: Eukaryota > Metazoa > Chordata > Amphibia > Caudata > Salamandridae > Lissotriton > Lissotriton helveticus. The sequence goes on along the minus strand of NC_136061.1, from coordinate 1,511,380,611 downwards.
AGCCAGAGAAAACAATAGTAAGGACAGCGGGCCACCCTGCCTAAGTCCCTGTCTACCTGGATAGGGTGCTGATATCACTGACCCCGTCCAGGCCATTGTCGCGGGCTCGGAGTATAACAGCAGTGTCCATTTGACGAATTGGAGCCCAAAGCCCATCCCAATCATGATGGTGTAGAAGTCCCAGTGGAGGGAATCAAAAGCCTTTTGGATGTTCACTGACAGCAATAAGGAGTCAAGTGGGAAGGGCTCATACATATCTAAAACTTGGATCAGTTGGCGTATATAGTGCATGGTACTGCGAGTAGGCATCAACCCAGGCTGGTCGGGTGTATCAGCCAACTGACATGGGGTAGAATCTGATGCACCAGAATCTTGCTCAGGATTTTTTAATCCACTTTAAGCATAGAGAGAAGGTGGTAGGAATCTACCAGTCCCGGATCCTTGTCTTTCTTGGGCAAGTATACTATCATGGTGTTGTGCAGGGACGGTGGGAGCAGACATCATACGATCTACCCATTGTTGATGTATGTCAATTTAGGGGCTAGAACTGCTGCATAAGAGGCATAGAACGCAATGGGTAGCCTACCTGACCAGGAACCTTGCCCCAAGCCAGGTCATTGATCTCCCCCACTTCACCCTCCAGATAGTAATAGATGTGCCTTTTCGCTCCTCAATCGCAGGGTTCAGGATGATGGGGGATAAATCTGCTAAATACTTCAATATATCCACCTCTGCAATCGCCACTCCTGCTGCGTCTAGATCTGGAGTATTGTGTCCCTCCTGTTCTCCTACCAGAGAAGTCATGCCACCATACTCCCGGACTTATCTCTGTCGTCATTGGGCCCGCATAATCTACACCCTGTAATCATACTGCTTCAGGCATTCCACCAAAGTGAATAACTTTCTCCCTTTCCTTCAGCAGCTGAGCCCTGCCTTCGATCATCATTATCGGGTCTGGGGACAGATCGTCAAGGACCCTCTCCTGTCATCCAATATCAGTGTGCAATTGGGTGCATATGCCCAATTTATTAGAAATACAATGACCTCGCATCACTACTAGGAGTGCCTCCTTTTCCACTGTGAGTGAGGATGCTGTGCTTGCATTTCCCAACCAGTAGTTATAGATCACCTCTCCCAGTGATGCTCAGAATGCCGGATCCTCCATATGGGTGGGATTTAGGTGCCATGTTGGGATACTAGCCCTGCAGCGTGACCACTGGTAAATGCAGAGTCATGGATTATGATCGGAGTATGTCCTTGCTACGTGCTTCACATCTATGAATCGCTCTGTCAACACATCAAAACAAAAGATAGCCTCCTTGTGCATTGTCCAATCCATGAAATCCGGCGTGGAAAGTGTTTCCCCGTGCCCCAGACTGCGTGACAGCCAAAAGTTGACCATCCCCCAGTGTCTGATCCACTTTCAAAATGATCCTGCTATTTTATGCGCTGGGGACACTGGCATCGGGGAATAGGACCTGTCCAGTTGGGGATCTGCCACACTGTTGAAATCCCCACCAATTATCTTTGGTTAATGCAGTGTGGTGGTCAACAAGGAAGTAAGGCTAGTCAAAAAGTCATGTTGGTTGGTGTTTAGAGGATATTTGTTTAGCAATTCAATGTCCTTCCCATCCAAATGGCCCATTGCTAAAATATAGTGTCCCTTGGGGTCCACCTCTAGCTTAAGCTACTGGAATTGTACTCCAGGTCTTATCCAGATCAGAACAATGCATGGAAATGCAGAGTAGGCATGTAGTAAAGGGAGCCTTACTGTCAATCTCCGTCAAATGGGTATCTTGCAGAAATACTTTTGGCACCCCTCTATGTTTTTTTATAAGCCAGGATATTAAACAGATTTCCCAGTGTGTTCAGTCCCCTCACATTCCAGGTAATCATTCGGATATGGTCGACCAGTGTTGTATTAGAGCATGTGGGACTGCACACCTGGGCCTTCTCTGCCTGTCGCCCAACTACAACACTACTGTCCAATCACTAATCACAGCCTCATTCACCACAACCACGCCCATAATGAAATAAACATAACAAACAAGCATAACTAACCAACTAGATACCTACAACCCCTTCTCCGGACTGTGATATGAACACATCCTGTCCAAACATATATAGACAAATGCCCCTTTTATCCATTGCCCAGGCACCGTTTTTTAGTTAATCTGCTGAAACAACCCAACTTTAGACATGCTAAAGAGGCCCTTTAATATTTACAAATTGCCCAATACCCCACTGACCCGACTTTCTGTAGTGAGTTTTTTAAGGTTAGCAGTTAAATTAAGAGAGACAAGAGGGATCTGTTGAAGGAAGCCCCGCCGAAATTATGAGTAACACGAGGGGGTGGTGCAGGGGCTCAATGAATTGTAATAGTAATAGTTTTTGTATTCTCTTTAAAATGTATATTGTCATTTTAAACTGTACTTTTATGGTGTTCATGTAAAATGTCGAATTAAGAAATGTGATGATGATGATGATGATGATATATAGGCAAAGGTCACAAACTAAAGCCCTTTTATAAAGGCCAACAAGTTTGATTACATAACCCCCTCACTTGGTCGCACTCCCACCAATTGCATGCATCACGTTGTATCCCTTTTGTAATACAGCCACAGTACGCACTTCTTGTGGTGGTCATTTGTTGGCCGCAGTTTATTAGGAATACACGTATATCTACTCAGCATATTATTACACATCATATTTGCAAAATTACTTGTCACTGCAAATTGTACTGTCAGTTCGTTCGGTTGGGTTTTTCCTTTTCTTCCACGTGAGGGGTGTGTAGCAACTGTCCCGGAGTTAGGCCCAACTCGCTACCTTGTCAGACTCCTGTTGTGCCCTGCCAACTGGCGGGGGCTAGGCTGCGAGCGCCGTCTTCATTTGCTACCCCGTCTTGGTAGGCCGACTCACCTAGTCGTGAGGCATCGTAAGGTGAGTGGTCCTACCCGCCGTCCTTCGGACCCCCTCATCCAGCCATGAGGCATCCCAAGATAAGTGGTGCTGTCCTGGCACACCGCCCTCCGGTGTTCCTCTGTACCAACCATTCTCCCTGTTGTTCTCCGCCAAAGTTCTGCCTGTTCCTCAGCCCTGTGACATAGCTGTTCCTTAGGTGTGGGTGGGTTGGTCAAAAGTTCCTGGCCCGGTGCTATGCTGCTCCCCCGCTCCCAAAGATAGGAGCATACCTGGGGGAGCCCAGCTTATATCCCCCCGGCGTACTTCGCACTAGCTCAGGGTTGACGCCCCATTGGGCATTTGTATGGCGCTGGGGTCCCCATTGGACGGCGGGTTGGTGCCGCTGTGGCGGCTGCTGTGGGGGGGTGGGTGTCTTCCCGTTCTGGGGGCCCTTTTTGGCGCTGGAAACCAGTTCTGGTTGCGGGGGCTCGGTGTTGGTTATGGCGCCTGCCTCTTATGCCCCCATTGGGGGCTGCCTCTGCGACAAAGTTCTGTAGAGGGGAGAAACTCGCCACTCGAATAGTGACTGCCCATGTATTATCCAATAAGGAATCCAGTAAAACATCCCATCACATTTAACTACTTCCCAGCCCCACCATGAAAAAAAGCAAATATACAAGGGGAAAACAACAGCCCCACTAATAAAAGGGAATACAATACCACAGGTATAATCCAATCTACCATAGGAAAGCAGCCCAGCTCTACCGGTGGGGGTCAAGTGAGATCATATGCTGAGTCCAAGGTAACTCCGGCATGGTAATCTCCAGGCCTGGCATCACTGAGTTTGTCAAACTAAAGGAAGACCCCTGCTCGATTGTGACCCAGGGAGTGACAATCCATCTTGAGAGCCTAATGAGGCCACCACCTCCACTGCCATTGTTCGTTTTACAGCTGCCTGTTGCCTAGATGGTTGGGGTGCCCCACACCTATGGGATCTCTGTTGCCTTCATCACAGCAACCGGTGCTGCTCTGGGGGGCAGTCCTACAGTCATCTTGTGAAAGTGCTTCAGCCACCCCATGTCACTACATGATCTGAGAAGACGTGGGCCTCAACCTCCGCCTGCACTCTCAGGTGGGCTGGGAAAAACAGAGCATAAAGTAAACCTAGCTCCTGAAGTTTTTTCTTCATGGCTGTGAACGATGCCCTCCGGTTCTGAACCTGAATGATGAAGTCGGGGTAAAGACAGACAACAGCATTTTTCACAGCAACGGGCTTCAGCATCGTACCTGTTGTAAAAGGAAGTCTCTGTCCCGAAAATGTAGTAGCCGGGCTATCACGGCATGGAGTGGGACCCAACTCATGGGTGTTTGGGCGGAGACTATGTGCGAGTTCTGGTGAATTGAACCAGGTTAGGTGCTCCAGGACCTTCACCTTCTGTAGCAATGCCAGCTGAAAGCCAATCATTGGCCACCCTCCACTGTTTAAGGTAGGCCAACAATCCAGAGAGTGCTGTGATGTGCCTTTCTCTCCTGATCATTAATCCTGGCCTCCAGCCGGCCAGTATGAGCCGGCAATCCATCCTGTCTCCGGCAGTGGGGTCTGAAGGGAAATCTCAAGGGTAGACACCCAATCTGATATCTTCTTTGAATTCTCCTGGATAATGCCCAGTTCCACTCCCCGGAATCTCTCCCCGGTGTCATCGGTCACCGCCATCAGCTTGTCATCGAGCTGGAAGGCCATGCTGCCCCTGATACCGTGCTTGATTGCTTCTTACATCCTTAAGTGTCTGGAAACGGCCCATAGTGCAGTACGAGAAAGTGAAGCAGTCCACCACATACAGCTGTAATCAAAGGACAGCCACATATAGCACTTCTGCGGCGTCCATGCTGACCGGTAGCACCCTCCAATAGGCGTGTCACTTCCCCATAGTTCCAGCAATCTCCACATGTGTGCCTAGCATTCCTGCACAGGGGCCCCTGTGACAGGTACTAGTGAGGGGGCCACATAGGCTCAGCAATCAGTGCACATGGAGTAGGGCAGAGTGAGTAAATCCTAGGGGCCCCCTGCACACCAGTAGTAGATTAACAGCTCAGGCTCCCAGGCGTTATGGTCCTATTTTCTATTTTCCCATAAGGCTAGAGCTGCTAACTGTCTTCCACCCGGCCCCAGCACGTATTATGTAGCGTCAGGATGTGGGGGCAGCAATAAGCCAATCCACTGCCATGATGCCGTGCAGGCCCTCTTCATTGAGATCACCCTCCAGGGTTGCTGGCTGAGGAAGTAGGTGGGGTAACCGGGCTCCAATATATAAGTTGTACGGAAGAGGGAGGGAGGCAAGTTGTGGCCCCCACAAAAAAACTGTCCCCACACCAGCAGTATCCCTGGTCCCAGTGGTGCAGTGTGTAACGAGGTAAGAACCACACTGCCACACCATCAGGTAAGTCGTAGTAGAGTATTTATTAAGGGCACTTCACCCATCAGAGACAAGGATCAACTGCCCTGAGTAAGTCACCTGGCTCATGAACAGCATTCACCATTCTATGTTTTATATTCTACATGCTAATCAAACATGGCCTACGTTACAAAATACACTTCTCCCTCCTTTAACAAAAAAAATGTTACATCAAACAATAGTACAACTATGATACACAATGTAAACCATTGGCATACATTACACAAAGTAACTTTGAAAGTAAGAACATGTCTACAGATACCTGAGATATGTTGGATTTTTATGTTTGCAAATACTGAAATAACATGTCTGTTTCAACATTATTTAAATACCACTGATAAGAAAAATTCTAATTCAATAATTCATCAAACATACTCCTTCAGGTATGTCGATATCTACATTTGTGAATACTTTTCCTCCTTATTGTCACCTTTTCTTTTGACAAATCATTCCCACTCTGATTAAAACTCTCATCTTGTGACCTTACAGTGTCAGTGATCAATCAATCAATCAACAACATTTGTAAAGTGCACTACTCACCCTTGAGGGTCTCAAGGCGTTGGGGGGGGTGCTACTACTGCTCGAACAGCCAGGTCTTGAGAAGTCTCTTGAAGGTCAGCAGGTCCAGTCTGCCGCAGGTTGGTGGGGAGGGTGTTCCAGGTCTTGGCGGCGAGGTGGGGAGAATGATGTGCCGACAGCGGTAGTTCTGTGGAAGCATAGAACGGTGGCAAGGGCGAAGTCGGTGGAGGGTGTAGAAGGTGAGTTGTTTGTTGAGGTATGCTGGCTTGGTGTTGTGGAGGGCCTTGTGGGCGTGGGTGAGGAGCTTGAAGGTGATCCTCTTGTTGCCAGTGCAGGTCTCTCAGGTGGGCTGTGATGTGGCTGTGGTGGGGGATGTCGAGGATGAGGCATGCAGAGGCGTTCTGTTTGCGTTGAAGTTGTTTCTGGAGTTTGCCCGTGGTTCCTGCGTAGAGGGCATTGCCGTAGTCCAGTCTGCTGCTGATGAGGGCCTGTGTGGCTGTCCTTCTGGTTCCAGTTGAGATCCATATTTAGATCTTGCGAAGGATGCGGAGGGTGTTGAAGCAGGAGGAGGAGACAGCGTTGACTTGCTGGGTCATTGATAGTGATGAGTCTAGGATGAACCCCAGGTTGCGTGCGTGGTCAGTGGGTGTCGGTGCGGCTCCCAGTAAAGTCGGCCACCAGGAGTCGTCCAAGGTGGAGGGGGTGGAGCAGAGGATGAGGACCTCCATCTTGTCTGAGTTCAGTTTCAGGCGGCTGTTCTTCATCTATTCGGCGATGGCCTTCATTCCTTCATGGAGGTTGGTTTTGGAGGTGGTGGGGGCCTTGACGAGGGAGAGGATCAGCTGGGTGTCGTTGGCGTATGAGATGATGTTGAGGTCATTTGATCGGACGATGAATACGAGTGGTGCCATATAGACGTTGAACACTGTTGGGCTGAGGGATGATCCTCGGGGTATGCCGCAGATGATCTTGGTGGCTTCAGATTGGAATGGAGGGAGGCGAACACTATGGGTTCTGCCGGTGAGGAAGAAGGTGGTCCAGTCCCGGGCTTTGTCTCAGAACCCTGTGTTGTGGAGGCATGTGCGTAGGGTGTGGTGGCAGAGAGTGTCGAAGGCCTCCAAAAGGTCCAGGAGGATCAGAGCCACAGTTTCGCCATTGTCCAGCAGGGTCCTGATGTCATCGGTGGCAGCGATGAGGGCAGTTTTGGTGCTGTGGTTGCTGTGAAATCCAGATTGTGACGAGTACAGAGTGTTTTTCTCCTCGAGGAAGCGTGTCAGCTGCCTGTTGACAATCTTCTTGACTAATTTTGCCGAGAACGGGAGCAGGGAGATGGGCCGGAAGTTCTTGAGGTCCTTGGGGTGCGCCATGGGCTTATTGAGTAAGGCGTTGTGTAGTGTAGTTCCTATATTCCAAATAAGCTCTGCGCATTGGAATAATATATCCTGCAGTTTAGACGTAGGACTGAAGTCTACTAGGTCTCTACCGAATATATTAGACTTAATTGTGAGTGCCAGCTAGCTCAGAGGTCACTAGAAACTTTCTCAAATCCACAAGAAGGGATTAGTTTCTGACAACCGCATAAACATGACAACTTTGTTTCCCAAGAATTAGGAAATCAATCTCTAGAGTCGCGGAAACAATAGATAACTATTTTACTCAGTCAATCGTGCATGCTTTGTTTAACCAGAGTTGCTGAGAAATAGAAAGACGGGCGTTTTCAATAAAAGGTATTTATTGTACAGTCTTCATTCTCAAGCATAAGAAAATGTTCTGCTACAATCGTAATACTGGTTATAAAGTACAAGGCATATAATACGAAAAGTATTATAAAGTAGTACTGTAAATGCATTGTATGGATTCTAAGCCATATAAAATAGCATAGAATACATAAAATGCATAAAATACATACAGTGATGTAGAAAGACTAAAAGTACTCAACTGGTGTTTCTAAAATATGCCCACCCCGGTGTACCTAACCTAAGTCTAGTACGAGGGAAGGAATAAGTGAGGAGTAGCCTAAATTGAGTATTTTCTGCCAAGAATCTATTCCAAGAATTCTCTAAGGGTCTAATCAGCTCCGTGCCTTGGTTTTAGAATGACAGAGGTCTTGTATCTCTCTCTGGGGACTCAATCTTCCCCCAGCAACACGCAAGGGTAGCCTGGAAACACCAGAGCTGGATTTCTCAGCAGGAGAAAAGACAGCCTCTCTCAGTGCGTCAGTTGGAGGATCGGCTTCCTTCAGCACTTGCAGCAGCAGGGCGTCGGGCAAGTGGATAGTCGATCTGCTCCAAACCACCGTGTGTTTGTCTGGGCAAATGTAGGCATATTTATACCTTGAAGGTGCCGTGTTTGACGTATGATTGGACATAATAACGTCATCAAAGGTTCAGTTCTTTGAAAACTCCATGATTTCCTAGATAAATTAGTATTCAGGCAAGGGGAAGTCCCTAGCTGGTGAAGGCGGGTTTTTCCAAGAAATCGTTGTGGATTCTCAGAACTTAGTGGAAGAAGCCATGCCGTATTTGGGCTGCACAGGCTTAGTCCAAGTATGGTAATGATTTCTATGCCTATATAAGGATCGGGTCATTTATACCTATATATGGGCATGAATCGGGAAAATTACACTAGGGTCCTAGATTCAATAGTTCAATAATACTATAGCTATAAGCACTAAACATATCTAAGGCAAGTGTTAACAATCCCACCCAAAATACAATTTGCATTCGAAAGGTTTGTTTACATGAAATTAGTATACACTGTATGAAAATTTTTTAGGTCTCAACTGATATCACCACAATTGTGAGCATACATTCCATCATTAATAAAAGACGAAGGGCTAGATGTAGGTAAATAGTATTTACCGATTCGTAAATACCGAATTTTACCGATTCGGTATTTACGAATCGGTAAATGCTATGTATCCAAAAATTCGGTAATAATTACCAAAACGTTAAGATTCAGTATTTACCAATTCGGTAATTGCCATTCATTCCTATGAGCCTGGAGGCCCATAGGAATGAATGTCAATTACCGAATCGGTAAATACCGATTCAGTAAAAAGGGGAAACATTGAAGGGTGGCAGGGTGTCACTTTGACACCCTGTTGCACCCCTCAATTGTGTATGGGTGCACATGTTGCAGACATACATGCCCTAAGGGCATGTATGTCTGCAACATGGCACTGAAGCAATTTGCATTAAATTGCTTTTTGTTTTTTTTCCGTTATTTACCACCAACTTGTAGTTGGTGGTAAATAACAAATCCTAACATGGGATATGAACTCATTTAAGTGCTCTCTACATTAGAATTTCGGTAATTTACCGAATCGGTTTTTAAGAAATCGGTAATTTACAGATTCCTTAAAATACCGATTCGGTAATTTACCGAATCCTTAATTTCGTCCCCCTACATAAGAAAAGCCTATTAAAGGTCGGTAATGGCCGAAATTCGTTAATTTCTGCAGTTTCCGACCGGTAATGGGCCACCTACATCGAGCCCCAGATTACATATCATGAAATGTCTCTCCAAAGTACATACCAAAATGTTCTTTTCGAGACCACCCCAGAGCATAATTTTAAACAGTTTTGTTTCGAGCTTGAAGCCAAATATTGTTATTCAGGAAGTTCAAAAGAAATCTTGTTCTCTAAGAATAGTTCTACTTTAAGCAGATAACTCTCTGCCAAAAGTTCTATTTTGGAAAAAGTTCAATTGGTAGAAGGGTTGTTTTGAAAAATGAAGGCCGAATTTCAGAGTTCAGGGAATGCTGTGTGAATTTTTCAAAAGTTATTCTCAGAGTCAGGAGAAAACATCAGATCATCCAGGCTGGCAAAGAAACAGTGTACCGTGGTAGGTGAAAGTGGAACCACTTCAGTTAGCAGGTCAAATGTGCATAGATGAGGATCATCGCAGTTAGCGTTAAAAGCATTAGCAATGTCCAAAGTAGATGGTACCTGTGTGTCTGTGATGTCACGTACCTCACCCTCAGTTAGACTTGCCGGTGAGATCTCAATGAATGCCGTCATCAGAAATTGCAGCCGTTGAGGGCAACACGATGCATGAGTCGTTACCGGACCTAGCAAAGCGCCAACAGGACTGATGGAAGTGTAAGACAAATATCCAACACGCATTCCTCTCCGCAAAGCAGGCATCGTAGAACAGGTAAGATGCAATCTTGCCAGATTGGTCTGAACGAAAGAAACCAATTTTGTGTTCAGATCCCTTAAACGAGCCAAGCCAAGAATCTGTATAATTCTCTCACGATACCTCATGGCAAGTAGCGCCTTTTCCATGGTATTCTGGGTATCGTCGGTGACTGGACTTGCCATATCGGAGAAGAAGGAATAAAAATAGGATTCCTGCTACGAGTCCCAAGATGAGAGGCAGGCCGCCGAAAACAGAGTGCACGAAATTTGGAAAAATGCAGAGGACTGCTTCAAATGGTGCTAACGGTCCCGAAAAAAGCGTCTTAAATACATGTGCGATGCCACTGGTATCAGACATGTTTAAGATTTGACTTAACATTTCTGCGAAATTTACAGAGCAGTTTGTTGATAATAATGTATGTATCTCTGCGGCTGTCCTTGCAACCTGCAGATCAAACGTTTCTCTAAACGAGGTCAGAGGCAAATTTTTCTGTAAAAGAATGACTTTCATTCTGCTTAAAGTATCAATTCGTATAGTAGAGATATTCAGTGAAGGCCATAACGCCGTCTCCCTTTCTGTCTCACTTTTTGGATACAATACTTGCATACAACAAGTGACCCTGGATGACACACTCACGAGATACGCTTTTCCTGGCAACATGCCACAACAGCTGTGATCATTCAACATAACGTAGCTGCCATTGGATAGCTGCCTGAAAATTGGTTCTATCACTGTGGAGGGTGAACCGTGCAGGTGGCAAGAGAGGTTATTTGCAGAACCGTCGCAGGCTCCGTGTAAATTAATACCTTGGCACAAAAGTGTACCACTTAGTGAGTTCTTAATTTTCTACCACTAAGGAATACCTCCTTTCCCCTATTCCAACATTTGTGTGTGTATGGTAAACTCCAAGTCGACTTATTGTATTCTTTACCCAACCTTTCATACAGGCCTGCTGGTATATGCTGTAGACAATACTGGAATTGGAAAGTCGTCACTGGTATCGTGATGGTGCCATGTATTATCCATTCAATGACAGGCTTCTCAGAAACTGTTAATGGTAATCTTTCCAGTTTTTCAATGCTCAGCACTGTATAGTCTGCTCCTCTTGGTGCCAAAGAGATTTGTTTATCTGTAAGGTTAAATACAGAAAACAATGACGTGGTATTGATTAAACGCCATGCACATAACCCGAACAGAGATTTTTTAACGTCCAGCCTAGCAGCATGATAGAACGCAATTGAGACTGGCCATGTTGTAGCAGGTCTTGTTCTATTATGTCAATTGCAGAAGACACAATGCTGTCCAACGAATAAATTCTGGAGGACAGAGTCGTTAACCCATTGTCCACTACAGTAAGGCTTTTCTCTAAATGAAAACAATCAATTTCTCGTATTCTTTCTGCAGTTTCCATTTGCGTCACTTTCCATGCTTCATTGTAAGCAGCGTATATACCGGCGTATATGGATAATTTGTGACGTGGGTTGCGAGGCCCCATTAAGAAATCTTGCAAATCATTGCCTTCTTTAAGTAAAGATAAGTGTTGTTTGATTTCTGGAAGTGTAGATTTATGTAGCCTCTCGAGGCATTGCTTTCCTACACTGTAAGTAGTTACTATCCCTGGATGTTGTCTCTGGGAGTATCTTGGATTCGGCCTATTTACTGTGAACCCCTGTGTTTTGTTCAAGAATCTATCTTGACAGTTATTAGTGTCTGTGGGCCAGATCAACCATTTTTTTCCAATCAGGATTAGTTCTGTTTTGTTGAAAAATATAGTGTACGTCTATCTCCTCTTCTGTAGTGCTATTACTGTCAGATGTGGGCTTAGGTATAGACTGTTTGTTTAAATCTTTTATCTTAGCCAGGCCAAGACAAGATGTTTGCTGAACAGTGTCAATTAAAAACATTATTTGTTCTGGGATGATGCAGGCTCTGAATAAGGCTTCTATACCTTGCACCTGCCAATCTTTCGTACCCCAAACCGTTTTTGTCTCAATGTTGTCTCTCCAAAAGTCAAACCCTAATGTAGACAACTGAGCATAAAAGTTTGCAGAGTAGATTTTTTTCGTATTGGTCAACATTGTTTTCATTCCTGTCTTATTTACATTTTAAAAATAAAACGTTGCTGGCTTTGTAACATTAAACCCTGAAAAGTACGGAAATGTTCCATAAAAAATCTTCGAGCTGCCTTTTGGTGGCATTGGACAATGTTCCCATTGATTGTAAGTAAACACATTTCTAGGGCTATCAGATTTATGCAAATAATGGTGACCCTAGTGATTAAAACAATAACTTTTTCATAATCTGATGAACCTTCTAGATAATCATGCTCTGCAAATTTTGCTGACATTTCTAAATCTGTCCTCATATTGATAACAGTCTCAAAGTCCCAATCATCAAAAAACGCGCTGGGTGTGACAAATTCACTCAAAGAAACCTTAAACTGGTGTGGAATCCTCAGCAGTTCCATCTGGCCATAGATGTCATATTCAGTTCTGTCCCATGCTATACCACCAGGTATAGGAATGGCTGTGATGTTTACTAATGACAGGTCTCTCTTTTAACGATCAGATGATTTGTGGGGTTTCGGGACCAAGTTGATTTTCTTACTTGCTGCGTCCATTGTACTATATTTTACATCTATCATCCTTTGACCAGGTCGATGGACTCTGTTCTCCTTTTTACCAGCAAGGGGCGGTAGTACTACTGATCTTGTTCCGTGGATAGCTAAGACAGGTACAGCTTTTCTGTAAGAAGGCCCAAATTCCTTCTTTACTGCGATCTTCTCCCTGACTAGATACCCAATCTTTGGAATCCAGACAGGCCTTGCTGGGACAGGTGGTTTTTCTTCAGTGGTCATTTGCTTCTGTATCGTGTTACTCAGACTACTTCTTGTTTCATTTAAGTCCTGTAAAACAGCCAAACAATCTTTGACATCAAAAGGTTTTTGTTCCACCACTGAAGGTTGACGATCGAGGTCTTCGATTATCATTCTAGTACCAAACAGAAGTTCATATGGAGTGATTCCACCCAGAGAATTTCTTGGCAGATTATTAAGACTACGTTGGACACTTATTAGATGTTTGACCCCCCCATCACCCGAACCTAATACCTTAGCTGTTATGGATTGCTTTATGTCACGGTTTATTCTTTCCACTACCGCATTACCAACACCCAAGCTAGCCCTGGCCTCTTTGTAAGACCAAGAGCTAAACGCAGGACCCTGGTCAGAATGTACCGGCCGATTGCGTATGTGCCGATAAAGACTCGCAATTCCTTTATAACATTCCTGGCGTCAGCCGAGTGCTGGGGCCACATCCAAATGAATCTTGTGCATAAATCCACTGCGACCATGATATATTTATAGTTACCATCCCCTTGTAAGGGACCACAGTGGTCCAGATAAACACACGCAAGTGGTTTATCTGAAATCGGGAGGGGCGTCTGTGCAGGTCGTTTCACTGTTGAAACTTTTATTTTTTGGCAGATTTCACATTCTAGAACATAGTTTCTAGTTTGTTTCCTCATGCGCGGCCACCAATATCTTTGTTTTAATAATGATACAGTGGCGGAAATTCCTGCATGTGTGGACGCTTGTCCTTCGTGTGCTGCTAAGATCAGTCCTAACCTATGTTCCATGTTTGGAATTGACCTATCCCCCACTTCAGTGATTCGAGCAAAAGGAACATTATTCACATCAGTTATATATGAGTACTTTACAGGAAAGCCTTTCGGGAGTGTCTTACCGCTGTCTTTTACTGAAGCAGTGAAAGCTTGCATTATTTCGCTGTCTACTTTAGTTTTTGAACGAGTAATTGCAGCTACGGAAGCCATTTGCACAGCTGCCTTCACGGCCTCATCAGCCAATGAATTCCCTGCAACGTGAACGCCATCACGCTGATGACTCAGTGAATGAATCACCTGAGTCTTTTGTAGTTCTTTTTGTAAAATAACTACTTGTTCCCAAAGCATCTTATGCTTAATTGTGCCACCTTTAGCGTCTTTGAAGCCATTCTGAACCCAGTTCTGCAGATATTCATTGTAAGACTGGACGCAGTAATACGAATCGCACACTATTAGTGTGGGGAATTAGTGATCGGTATATTCAAGCGCCATCTTGAAAGCCTGTAGTTCAGCTCGCTGAGCTGTACAGTCTCCGAGTGATTGAGTTTTAGTGACCATAGATCTAAATTTACCTTCGCGCCAGCGACCTTTATTGATAGCGCACGCAGCACTGTAAGCTTGTTTAACCCCAATTGCGGGTTGTGCTGATCCGTCTGTATAGATTATAGATCTGTAATGTTCTAGAGGCAGAATTTCGGTCGGCAGAGGACATTCGTGTTCGTATTGTAGGAATTCTTGTGTTTTCAAGTACGGATCAAAAACGTATTCAACGTCTGTTGCAGCAAGAGAATTGACCCATTGTATCCATCTCGGATGTAAAGCCTTAGCATTGGGAATGCTTGCTTTCGTCACTGCCTCTAGGTCAGGTACAGTTGTAACGATCATTAGGCGTTTCCCCTGTGCCAGAGCTCTCTCTCTTGCTACAGCGTTTGAACCGCTTTCAGAATTTTTTCTGTAGAAGTGAATTTTATTTCTGCTTGTGTGTACAAGTGTGATTTGTATGCTATTGGTACCTTTTCACCTCCATTAAAGGTTACGTAGGTGAATCCGCATCTCCCTGGGATGATTCGGATCACAAGATTGCGTGCATTGTCGCGTTTTTCTTACTGTGTTTTTGTTAACATGTCTATTTGCACTGAACGCAAAATTTCTGTATGTTTTTGAGTCCAGTTTGTTGGTTTGAAATCAGGTTTGATTAGTTCGTGGAGAGGTTTAACCCTTTCTGCGTAATTTAGAACGTAAGTTATTCCGAAATTCAGGAAACCTAGAATTGACTGTAAGTTTTTCAGCGTCTTTGGAGGTTGGAGCAGCGCACATTTCTCTAGAAAGTTTGCTGCCAAGCTTTTGCCTTCACTTGATAACTCATATCCTAAGAATAGGACATTGAGGTGGGCAATTCTTGATTTCTTAAAATTGAATATATACCCTTCAGCAGTGAACCCAAGTATTATGGTGTTCACCCTTTTCAAGTGCACGTCCAAATTATCATCTGTAAAATAGATGTCATTAACATTAGATAATGCCTCATCATCGTACATCTGTAGTAACTCCGTTACTCTGACTGAAAATAACACTGGAATATTCTTGAATCCCTGCGGGAGGCGACTGAAGTGTCCTTTTATCCCCATTATTGATAAAGCGGTCAAGTACCTGCTTTCAGGTGCAATATTTTGACAGAAAAACCCATTTGAAATATCTAATGTGGTTTTAGTTTTTTTTCCGCACAATGTTATTCCTCAGTGCTGGACTGTGTGAGTTTTGTACTGCAAATGTTTTGCAGCATGAGTTTAGGTGTCTGTAGTCCAAAACTAGACGATACGTATTGTCTGATTTGGAGACAGGAAACAAAGGATTTTTCATAGATGAGGTGCATGTTTCAATCACCCCTTGGTATTGAAGTTGATCTAAGAACTCCCTGACCTGTTTTTTAGCTTCCTGTTTCACAGGATATTGCCTCTGCATTGTTGGTTGATTTTTTAACTGGATTTTATGGTGAGGAGAATCCTCATCCCATCCTACGTGATTCTTATATAATGGTGGAGCCTGAGCTATTGCCCATTTCCTGGCATATGTGTATTTTTTGTGTATTGGAATGTGATTTGAGAAGGCTGGCATAATTATTTCTTCGCCGTGTGGGCACTCCCTGACAAATGCAGGCGGCCAGTCTTGTTCAGCTAGAAGTATGTCATAACCCTTGGAAAGCGTATCCCAAAAGAGAGGTTTTATTTTCCTAGTTATGTCCCCCTCCATCCGGAGTGTTACTTTATATAACTTGTGGGGTACACTAACCCTGGTGTCGGCAGTTTCAACTTGAATGCATTCATTCAAGTCCACTGTCTCCAGATGATCCCTCAGGATCTTGCAAACTATGGTTACTTCTGCTGCGCTGTCTAGCATTGTCTGAGCCCACTCCCTGTTCTTGAGTTGTGTCCTCAAGATCCTCGGCATGTCTGATCTTTACACTTACTACCTTCTTTTTGGTGAATTGCGTTTTCCTATTTTTTGGAGCGTACTGTTCATCTTTAGACTTCACGCGTTCTCCTTTTTGTTCTGATTGTCCTCTTCTTTCTGATTTCTGCGAGGAATTCTGAAAGGTACGAGAGGAAAGTGTATCAGTATCTTGATATCTATCAGGTTTTCTCAAATTATCCCTATCTCTGAGGTTGTACCTCTTTTTAGAGGGCTCCTGTTGGGGAGACCTACCTCCCCGTTGGGGAGATCTTCCTCTGGACTGGAAATGTTTTTCTTTAGGAAGTGTTTGTTTAGTTTTTCCCACTTCTTTTTAGGAGTAGTGAGATTATTTTTAATAAAAACGTGTTCAGGTTTTTCTGTTAGTTGTGGTTTTAATGGTTTTCCACCCAAACTATCTCTACCTAGTTCTTCATAGGATTTTTCAATAATTCTGGCAAGCTCATACGGTTGCTCAATAATGTCTGTTTCTTTCAATTTTTGGCGGATCGCCACTGATGCTGCTTCACCTTTAATGTTGGCTAATAGTATAGCCGAGACCTGCTTGAAATCTTTTAGTAATTTCATACCCAGATTTATGGCCGGTTCTGGACCAAATTCATTTTGAATCTGGCTTAGAAAGTCTGGTATTACCGCCATGGACGGAACACCATGTGTTTTTGTGTAAATTGAAGCAAAGACTGTACCCCAAGTGTCACAGTCCTCTATGTGTGGTGCAATCCCCATTGGTAAACAGATTATCAGAATCCTGTGTTTTTCATGAGGTGTAGTATCAGGAAATACTGCCTTTATTTGAGTAATTTTCTGTGCTAACCAGAACGGTATTTGTTCTCGTTTTGCAGGCAATTTACCAATTACTGACTGTATAGTCTAAGGTGTGATTTGGTTTGTGTTCCCCTGGTGAGGGGTGTGCTGTGAAATTCTTACAGCTGGTTGGACTGTTAAAGTCTGCATGACATATTGTACCAATTGTCTATGTATCTTAATTAACTGTTTTAGCTGAGCTAACAGTTCTACATCTGTCATATCGTTTATGTCAGGATGTGGTGTATAGCTGGCTAGTACCGGCCATGTGGCTCCTGGTCTACCTAGTGGACCGAGCCTGGTAATGTGATTTTGATGTTTTAGGGTGCCTTTAAACCAGAGCTGATGCTCTTGGTAAGTTAATGAAATCTCAACGTCCTCAAAAGGAACGTATTCCACTGGAGGTTCCTCCACTTTGTAGTAGTGAAACTCGTGTGTTCCTTCATCTGCTACAGGGAACTCAATCCTTGAACAGAATACCTCTGTCTGCCGATATTCATGTGCCTCAATGACTTTGCCACCTCTAGATGACACTCCATTATTTATGAGTTTGTAAGTTATACTTTTTCTTACATTGACCGGGATCAGTATAGCATCTGGGTCATTTTGTAGGAGATTTCTGTCATCAAAAGCCTCTTGAACGGCTAATGCAACTCTTTCTCTCTCCTCCTCACTATCTGTCATTTTGTTGACCGAAATTTTGCAGAGCAAGTTTCGAGGAAACAAAGATTAGGTACACAATATTTTGGAACACTGTATCCTTCAATGTTGAACAAATTAAAAACTAATACATAGCATTCTCATCCTACTTAGTTTTAGCGGATATTATCCTTTAACCCACTCCAGACGTCTATTGGAGTATTTACGGGAAAAGGGGTCTGTGTGAAAAGCACGACTGAGTTACTCTAGTATCTAGCGTTAAATTATCGCCTTACCAAACGTTGGGCGTCATGTAGTGTAGTTCCTATATTCCCAATAGGCTCTGCGCATTGTAATAATATATCCTGCAGTTTAGACGTAGGACTGAAGTCTACTAGGTCTCTACCGAATATATTAGACTTAATTGTGAGTGCCAGCTAGCTCAGAGGTCACTAGAAACTTTCTTGAATTCACAAGATGGGATTAGTTTCTGACAACCGCATAAACATGACAACTTTGTTTCCCAAGAATAAGGAATCAATCTCTAGAGTCGCGGAAACAATAGATAACTATTGTACTCAGTCAATCGTGCATGCTTCATTTCACCAGAGTTGCTGAGAAATAGAAAGACGGGCATTTTCAATAAAAGGTACTTATTGAACAGTCTTAATTCTCAAGCATAAGAAAATGTACTGCTACAATCGTAACAATACAAATTTCTTCTGAGCACTCAATGTCCAAAATAACAGTCTTTTGATAGTCAAGTTTTCAATTTATTTTCTTCATTGAAACTTCATTTCTTCCGCGGTGTGTGAGTACGTCACCTATTTGTTTGTTTGCCGAGCACCGAATTCGGTGCTCGGCAAACAAACAAATAGGTGACGTACTCACACACCGCGGAAGAAATTATCGTAAAATACATGACTACACGATAAATAAAGAACTACAGGATAAGGACAGATGTTTGTGAAACAAATACATTACTGGCCAATAGAGATGACAAGCACTGAATCAGAGGTACATTCAAAACGGCCCTGAAGAAGTCAAAGGTTGACATAGACCAGACGAAACACGTGTTGGCTGCGTCTAAACGTTATGAGAAAATAGAAATGAAGTTTCAATGACGAAAATAAATTGAAAACTTGACTATCAAAAGACTGTTATTTTGGACATTGAGTGCTCGGAAGAAATTTGTATAGTTTTAAAATCACTATGTGGTTTGATGCTTAGCCATCGTAACCGACTATATTCGACCAGAGCACCTAACAGATATCATAGATTGTTTACAAGTACCTTTATATGCAGAGCGCTCATACATACTGTTAACAAATTCCCCTTTTGTGCTACAATCGTAATACTGGTTATAAAGTACAAGGCAAATAATACGAAAAGTATTATAAAGTAGTACTGTACAAGCATGGTATGGTTTCTAAGCCATATAAAACAACATAGAATACATAAAATGCATAAAATACATACAGTGATGTAGAAAGACTAAAAGTACTCAACTGGTGTTTCTAAAATACGCCTACCCCGGTGTACCTAACCTAAGTCTAGTACGAGGGAAGGAATAAGTGAGGAGTAGCCTAAGTTTAGTATTTTCTGCCAAGAATCTATTCCAAGAATTCTCTAAGGGTCTAATCAGCTCCGTATCTTGGTTTTAGAATGACAGAGGTCTTGTATCTCTCACTGGAGACTCGATCTCCCAGCAACCCGCAAGGGTAGCCTGGAAACACCGGAGCTGGATTTCTCGGCCGGAGAAAAGACAGCCTCTCTCAGTGCGTCAGTTGGAGGGTCGGCTTTCTTCGGCACTTGCAGCAGCAGGGCGTCGGGCAAGTAGATAGTCGAGCTGCTCCAAACCACCGTGTGTTTGTCTGGGCAAATGTAGGCATATTTATACCGTGAAGGTGCCATGTTTGGCGTATGATTGAACATAATAACGTCATCAAAGGCTCAGTTCTTTGAAGACTCCATGATTTCCTAGATAAATTAGTGTTAAGGCAAGGGGAAGACCCTAGCTGGTGAAGGCGGGTTTTTCTTAGAAATTGATGTGGATTCTCGGAACTTAGTGGAAGAAGCCATGCCGTATTTGGGCTGCATAGGCTTAGTCCAAGTATGGTAATGATTTCTATGCCTATATAAGGATCGGGTCATTTATACCTATATATGGGCATGAATCGGGAAAATTACACTAGGGTCCTGGATTCCCACATAACAGTTGATCTCGGTGTGCTTTCAGTTCTCCAGAAGGTGGCGGTTTCGAAGGAGTTGTTGACGATTTTCTAGAGATGGGGTGCGATGATAGAGCTTGCTTTGTTGTAGATGTGGTGTGGGCAGGGGTCAGCCACTATATTTTTAAACACCGCAGCACAACATTTGTTCCACACTCTTCCATCTACAGTTTTAACAACATTGTTGAAACTCGAGTTTGTCCAGTGAACATGGACTAGAGCATACAACCTACTGGAGCTTTTATCCTAATCTAATCTCCTACTTCTACTGCAATATTTATTGCAAATCTTCTTTTGTAAAAATATGCTTTTCAACCCCAAAAAACAGTTTTCGATCTCTCCAGTCACCCATTCCATTCAATGATATCCCTTTGTCCCAATGCATTCAACCTGTACACAAAATAGTGTGAGGAGCTCTACCCTTAAATAATTCGAAAGTAGATCTTCCTGTCGAAGTATCCAGTGTCATGTGATGAGACGTTATAGACTTTTGTAGGTCATCCCTTCAATTTAAAGTATGCACCCTAGATAACTGTATATTTACTTGAACTACTTAGAGCATTTTTGATGTACAATTCCACGGGAACGTATTAATTCTTCCACAGTCTTTGCTACATACCATTGTATGAAAGAAGTGACACTGGAAAACTTACTTTCTTGAAAGCCTCTCTTAGAAATTTGATGATAGTGTTTGAGGTTACCTCTTAAACATGTAATCTCGTAAGGCATGCTTTGTTCCCATCGTATAGGTATTACAATATCAAAGGCAATTTCCTGCACGGATGATCTGGTAGTTTCCGACACAGCATTGACATATGGTGATGTGTAAGCACTTTGTCACTACTTTTACAATCTATACCATCCCTTACCTCATGTTCAATACTCAAATCATCACTGGCCATCAGAAATTTACCCTCAAACTCTCTTTGGTTTTTACAATCCCTAAATGACCCTGATGTGCCTCTGATATTAAATCTCCCCTCAAATCCTAGAGAGGAACTAATCTTGTTCACATAAAAAGCAAACTTTTGTCAACTCATCTTTTATGGTAAACTGGGATCTTGTCAATTTCCTCACCTGACCTAACTTAACTGCTTGCATGATCTCAGCAATTAATTATCTTCCTTCAACTCCTCCTTCCAACCTTCCTTCGTCAAAACACCAAATGTTCTTTCACTCACCTTAATACAGTCAACACTGAGGCGAGAGCAAATTGTGGACTGCATATACCAGGATGCAAAGTAGCTAACTTTTCTGGGATATGATGGTCACACCATTTTCCCTGCCCAAAATGAATTTCATGACCTCGTCTACCAGTTATCACACGTCCCTAATGTCCTTTTTTGTAAAAACTGCATTCTGGCTCTTTGATTAAACTTTATCCAGCCCACACCGGAGAGTATGGCCCGGGTGGGGAGAGTACGGCCCAAGCCAGAGATTAAGGCCAACTGCAGACGTAAAGATACAACTCGTCAGTGACCTCTGTGAATACTAAAAGTCATAAAGTTAGACTTTTGTCTCAGATTGCCTTTGGGAATCAGGCCCAAAACTACTACATTTGTTCAAAAACAAAAAATGGCCAAAGCCTCCTTCTCGATTGCTGAATAGCTCAATTCTGCACAATGCGTGAACACCTCGAGGCACTCACAAACATTCCTTGCCATCTCTTTTTTGTTTCAGATTCGCACCAAGTCCCTTTGACCTTGCATCAGTAACAATGCATGTTTCTCCCCCCGGTATAAAAGCTTGGAATTTGGGTGCATTTCTTAACTTATTTTTTAAATTGACAAATTACTGTTGACTCTCTGAAGTCCACACAAACTCTTTATTCTTTACCAGCAGACCTCTCAAATGTACAGATTGATCAGCTACATTTTTTATGAACTTGCCATAGTTTTCCACCATGCCAAGAAAGAGATCTGTCTTCTTGTGAAGACAGATCTGTCAGATGTACAATTGTGTCACCAACTCTTTTTTTTTAGTGCCACACCTTCTGCAGAAATTAAATGACCTAAATAATTTGCTTCCTTCACCAAGAACCAGCATTTCTCTTGTTTTAATGTCAAACCAGCACCCATAAGCTTCTGTATTACCTGTCTTGCTCTGAAATTGTGTTCTCAAATACTGCTACCATAAATCCACAAATCATCTTGGTAACATTTCACACCTGTTACCCCTTTTTTGTACTGATGCCATCACTCTCTGAAAGGCGGATGCTGCTACCACCAGCTCAAATTACATTCTTCTAAATTTGAATGCACCTATGGGAGTAATGAAGGACATGAGCCCCTGTGAAGCTTCAACCAACTACAACTGATGGTATGCTGGGGTGAGATCAGGCATTGTAAAGTACTTAGCACCAGCCAAAGTTTACACAATCTCATCAGTATTTGGGAGAGGAAACTTGCCAAACATGACCTCATTATTTCATGCTCCTAAATCTACACACTCAACTGTGAGAACTAACCACTCTGTTAGTTCTAAAGTCATTATTATATCTTTGTCAATCAATCTTTTTAATTCTTATCTCAATATCTTGGCTGCTACAGGCACAACCCTTTTCTTCAATCTTATTTGATGTTTATAGCACTTCAAACAAACTAAATCTCTCCTAAATACATGAGCAAATTCAGTCACAAAACTTACCCTACCTGACTCCTCCACATCTTGTATTTGCACCTGAGGCTCAGCATTAAGAATGAGTGTAACACCTAATAAATGCTGATAAGGCCATACAATTAGATCATCTGCTTTCCTTGAGATATATATCTTGCCAAGAAGATATCTATCTTCCAAGTTAATGCATGCATTAAAATAACGTTATAAACTGGGTTGACAAATGCACAGCTGGGTGGAACGTAGTTAAACGCAATAGTTTTTGGCTTGAGAGTTGGTGCTCCTGAAGGTGTCGTCTTCCACCCGGGAGACGAGTGAGAATTAAATGAAAAGATGTGCTCTCAATTGACAATTGATGGCATCCCTTTAGGGCACACAAAGGTTGGGGTCAAGTACCTCCTTGTAAAGTTTAAAGAAACAATCTTTGTCGCTTATATCAAGTTCAAAATGTAGTTTTTAATCCATTGTAAACATTAAAGTATGTTTGCCCACATACTTAATGTATTAAAATAACCACACATACTCTGTAACCATCCATCCATCGTGTGTAACTGATGTTTTCTCTTAAACCATTGTGTATAAGTACTGTTTTAAATAATGGCTAAATGGGAATGTAAATCAAATGTCATGCTTAATTTTACCCCATCAATCTTCACAGTTGGATTGGGATGCTCCCTATCAGAGTATATAACTTGAAACACAGCTTCATATGTGACTGTTTTAAGTTCCTTACTCTGATTTTTCTTTGTTTACATCTATAACACTTACTATAATTACCCTTTTTTCCACAGCTAAGACACCTAACTTTCAGAGCAGGACAAATCTTTGCATTTGCCCTATGGCCACTTCTGCCACAGTGAATACATTCACCCACAAATTTCGCCCAATCTTTTTTCACACTTTGCTTTTCACCTCACAAACAATCTCTTCAACCTTTTCTGGTTCTACTTACTCATAACTTTTTTTAATCCTCAATTCAGATGCACATTTCATCATGTGCTCAACCCTCTATGCTGCTAGAGTCACCTCCTCCAAAGAGGGTTCATCTATGAGCCAAAGTTCTTCTCTGATTTCATCACCTCTGCTCCTCAACACAAATTGGTCTCTTATACTTTCTTCAATAGAACCCCCAAATTTTCAGGTTGATTCCAATTTCCTGAGGCTTGTTGCAAATTCCTCAATGAATTCATCCTTGCCCTGTTCCCTCAGTCTAAAACTATACCTTTCAAGAATGGTACTGATACGTGGTAAATAATGGCACTCAAGTTTTAAAATATATATCTCATATTCATTCAAATCCACCTGCTCTTCATCACTTAATTCTAGTAAATTTTCCAGACTTTTCTGACCTTTTCCACCGAGACAATGCATTAATAGGGAACATCTAATTTCCACACTCAGATTCATTCAGCACAACCTTGAATAGTGCCCAACATCTTCTTCCATTTGCTTCATCTCATTGTTGGTTCACTCAGGCTACTCAAAAACAAAGGTGGTGGTATTGCCTTCTGCATATTTCACTCTATTCAAAAGCATGATTTTGTTTTTCTTACTTACAGTACTGACTACCACAAATTCAACCTCTTAAACTCAAGATTTCAAAACTTCACAATTATTATATATATATATATATATATTCACTGAAAAAACCATAGGTTTCACACCAGTTATAGTTAGGTGGAAATTTTACTCGCATGAAACCATTGAAATTCCCACGTTATAGTTAGTTGGACTCACTATAACTTGCGCGTGCAATGCACTGCTGATGACGTCACATATTACATCACTCATGACATGGTCAGTGACATCACTCATGACATCTCAAATGACAAATGACATCACTGATGACAACATCCTTGTGACAAAGTGGCAGACCTCCTATCAGCATAAAATAACCTTTGACACACACATTCAAAAATAGAAACTAACATTTTCTTAAAAAAGGAGAAACCAATACCAATTACAACAACTTATTAGGTAATTCCAACATCTACATACACATCCACTCATTAACCTACAGTTCTATATAGTCACTCATGCATGTACTTACTCATCATATGTACTCATACACCTATACATCCTGTTACACACTAATACTCATCCATATAGTTACTCACACACAAATTCGCACATGCAAATAAACTATCAAAAAAACATTTACTTGATTATACTGCTATATACACACCACTACACATACTTCTACAGAAACGGAAACATATTTACTCTCTTAAACAATCAATTATAAAAACACATACTCACTAACCCACCCATACACACAATCATCCACCCATACAGTCTTGCACACATGCTGTCTTCAAAATACATACAAATAGTGAGTCACTCATTCATGCATCTGTGCTCTAAGTAATATCCCCCACCGAACCATACAGACACTGATACTGATACTCAAAATAACAACTAATAACCCATATACACACTCATGTAGCTACTCACCAACCCATGCAGCCACTTATACACAAAGTGAGACACAGATACAGATATTTAAATATTTAAACATTACTCGCTAATATATGTATTCACTAAGATACATTTAATAAGTCAGTTAACCAATCAATTTTACACAAACAAACATCCATTTAGACATTTATTTACCCATTTATTCTTCCATCAACCTTTAGATATACATATATAAAAAATATTTATTTTTCAGAAAGATACACATTCACTGGATGATGTCATCAGTGATGTCATTTGAGATGTCATCAGTGATGTCATGAGTGATGTCACTGACCATGTCATGAGTGATGTAATATGTGACGTCATCAGCAGTGCATTGCACGCTCAAGTTATAGTGAGTCCAACTAACTATAACGTGGGAATTTCAATGGTTTTATGAGAGCAAAATTTCCACCTAACTATAACTGGTGTGAAACCTATGGTTTTTTCAGTGAATTTATTAGGTTTTTTAAATGCTAATTCCTAACTATAACTGGTGTGAAACCTATGTTTTTTTTAGTGAATATATAAAATTTCTATGGCAAAATGAAACCCCTCATTTTGTTCCTTTTCAAATTAAATGTATTAAGTGTTACCACTTTATTCCAATCAAGATGACTTCAGGTGTGCCATACTTTTGTCATAAGTAAGACTGTTAGCGTTCTAGTTGTTCTTTAGAACACTCTGGGACATTCTGTCATTGGGCTATAGTTGGGCTACATCTGGCTGATATTTGGGCTACATTTGGGCTCTTTTGTCTCTGGTGGCCATCTTGGGAGACTGCATATCAGAATTCTTTTAATGAAATATAAGAGGATTTGAGAAGTCACTCAAAATGTGCCCTAATTTTTCTTTCTTCAGCACTAATCATAATTTCTATGGCAAAATAAACCCCCTCATTTTGTTCCTTTGCAAATTAAATGTTTTAAGTGTTAACACTTTATTCCAATCAAGATGACTTCAGGTGTGCCATACTTTTGTCATAAGTAAGACTGTTAGCGCTCTAGTTGTTCTTTAGAACACTCTGGGACATTCTGTCATTGGGCTATACTTGGGCTACATCTGGCTGATATTTGGGCTACATTTGTTTTTTTTGTCTCTGGTGGCCATCTTTGGGCTACATTGGGCTACATTGGGCTACATTTGGGCTCTAACATATATATAGCCCAATATATATTTTTTCAAAGTTAATTTTCGTAAAAACCACTGGAGCATATATCTTGAGACATAGCAAAGGCACATCGGGGTACCAGTCCCTACAATTTTGCCAAGTTTGGTGTAAATCCATTTAGCCGTTCGGGCTAAAAGTGAGTCCAACCGCCCTATGGAAATTAACATGGGGAAAACACGTTTTGGGACCACCCTTTTATCTCGGCCCCCGCTTGACGGATCCCCCCGAAACTTCCAGGGAAGGAGCGGAGCACAGCGAGGCAAGGTTAAGGAAAATTACAGGCAGATCCCTCATTCGGCGCCAAAGTTATTCCCATATTCCCAGTAGAATGTTGCGGATTTCCTATGGAAAACGATCCTAACTATAACTACCTACTGGCGTCTGCCAGTAGGCAATATATATATATATATATATATATATATATATATATATATATATATATTCACTGAAAAAACCATAGGTTTCACACCAGTTATAGTTAGCTGGAATTTTTACTCGCATAAAACCATTGAAATTCCCACGTTATAGTTAGTTGGACTCACTATAACTTGCACGTGCAATGCACTGCTGATGACGTCACATATTACATCACTCATGACATGGTCAGTGACATCACTCATGACATCACTGATGACACCATCCAGTGAATGTGTGTCTTTCTGAAAAATAATTATGTTTTATATATGTATATGTAAAAGTTGATGGAAGAATAAATGGGTAAATAAGTGTCTAAATGGATGTTTTTTTTATAAAAAATTGATTGGTTAAGTGGCTTATTAAGTGTATCTTAGTGAATACATATATTAGTGAGTAATGTTTAAATATTTAAATATAAGGATTAGTGTTTCACTTTGCGTATAAGTGGCTGCATGGGTTGGTGAGTAGCTACATGTGTATCTATATGGGTTATTAGATGGTTTTTTTTAATATCAATATGAGTGTCTATATGTTTGGTGGGGTTATTGCTTAGAACATAGATGCATGAGTGACTGACTCTCTGTTTGTATGTGTTTTAAAGACAGCATATGTGCAGGACTGTATGGGTGGATGAGTGTGTATATATGTGTGTTACTGATTGAATGACTGTCTCACTAGTGTCTTTATCAGTAACTACATATGTTTTAATGTAGTATATGTGAATATTGATGTATATAAGTGAGTATATGTGAGAGTAAGGGATTATAAGAGTTCCTGTTTAAATAAGTATGTGTTTCTATAAGTGATTGTTTAAGAGAGTAAGTATGTATAAGGTTCCTTAGAAGTAAGGTGGTAGTGTGTGTATAGCTGTATATGCAAATAAATGGATGTTCAATAGTTTATTTGCATGTGTGAGTATGTGTGTGAGTAACTTTTGGATGACTGTCGTGTAACAGGATATATAGGTAATCACTATATATGATGACTGAGTATATGTATGAGTGACTACACAGAACTGTTGGTGAATGAGTGGATGTGTATATAGATAGTGGAATTACTGAATTGGTTGTTGTAACTGGTATGGGTATCTCCAGTTTTTTTGAAAATTTTAGTTTATATTTTTGAATATCTGTTTCAAAGGTTACATTACAGTGAAAGGAGGTCTGTCACTCTGTCACAAGGATGGTGTCATCAGTGATGTCATGAGTGATGTCACTGACCATGTCATGAGTGATGTAATATGTGACATCATCAGCAGTGCATTGCACGCGCAAGTTATAGTGAGTCCAACTAACTATAACGTGGGAATTTCAATGGTTTTATGCAAGTAAAAATTCCAGCTAACTATAACTGGTCTGAAACCTATGGTTTTTTCAGTGAATTTAATAGGTTTTTTAAATGCTAACTCCTAACTATAACTGGTGTGAAACCTATGTTTTTTTCAGTGAATTTCATAGGTTTTTTAATAGCAAATCTCTATAGGTATGAAAAGTAATATGTTTTATAACGAATTTTATATTGTGTAAATATGTATTTTTTTTTAATTGTTTGCCCCGGGGCGCTCCCGGGGTGCGTACCGGTGAACATGCTGGTAAGAGCAATGTTACGGGGCGCGTACCGGGGAGCGTCCCGTTAGTGCTATTGCCGTGTACGAAAACAACATCGTGACATTTCGCGTAGTCGCGTGATGCGTCATATGACGCACTGCGTAAGCGCACCCGGAAGCACGCGATCGCATACGATCACGCAACGTTTCGACTCGCTTATGCGACGCGCCCCGGGGCGCGTAGCATAAGCGCGTCAGGTCATGTGATCTGAAAATAACACTTTTCATTGGTGCAGATCAGTTTTGGTTTCCAAATGATGAAAGCCTGGATCATGTGACTTGAATATAACACTTTTCATTGGTCCAGAACACTTTTGTTTTCCAAATGATGAAAGCCCCCTCCTTTTTTCCTTATTCTGACTTTGTCCTTTGACTGAGGAAGACCTGTTTCGAGTTCTATCTCAGAAAATGGCTACAGTAGTATCAGCAGCTGGAGCATCTGGCCCACCAACACCATCTAAAAGACCACCACAAGATTACGTTGGTGGTGAAGAGGAAGAGGAGGAGGATGATGAAGAGGAGGCACAGAGAAGGGTGTTCCTGTCTGAAGATAAACAGCCCTACAAGCCCAAAGAGCACTTTATATGGCAGTTCTACAAACTCCCAAGGGGTTTTAAAAAAGTCAACGCAGCAAAGGTGACTTGTAATTTGTGGTGCTCAGCTATCCAGGGGAACCCTAACAAAAAGTATTCCTTCGGGAATCACACGATGATTCGCCACATGATGCGTGCGCATCCAAACAACTACTCTAATGCAGAGTTAAGGGACATCTGCAGTAAGCTACCCCCATCAACGTCTAGACGCTCAACATCAAAACAACCCACTCCATCGGGTTCGGGGGCAAGAGACACATTGGCTACTATTCAACCTAAGTTTTCCGATTACAAAATCTTGTGCAAATTTTGTAACAAGACACTTTGCTATGGTGAGCAAAGCATCGAACTTATAATGGTTGCTGGTGATAACCATAAGTGTCCAAAAAAACCCTAATTTTTCCTGTTTTTTTTTATGCTACAGTTGAGCCATTTACAATTCCCTGTTTTTTTTTTCTCCCCATAAAAAATACAAAAAAAATATAAAAGTGTTCAGAAAAGCCAAAAAAAAGTACAAAATGTTCGGAGTTGTCCCTCCCATGTGGGGTACCCCAAGGTTCATCCCTGAGTCCGACACTCTTCAATATCTATGTGTCGGACCTCGCAAACACCATCAAAGCGCATGGGATGAACCTTACCTCATATGCTGACGACACCCAGTTGATCTTGACGGTCAGGGATGATGGGGAAGCAGTGGCAGAAAGTTTTAAGGCAGGATTGCTGGCTATCGGACGATGGATGTCCAGAAGCCGCTTAAAGCTGAACTCTGAAAAAACAGAGGTGGTATTGTTTGGTCACCTTAGTCCCAGCTGGTCTTCGGCATGGTGGCCACCATCTTTTGGAGCCGTGCCTAAACCAACTACGAAGGTGAGAAACCTAGGTGTCACCTTCGACGATAACTTGAACTTTATGGCTCATGCCAACCAGACGACCTCGGCAGCTTTTTACAAACTACGCCTGGTAAGAAAGATCCTGCCATTTCTCCCTGAATCTGTGGGTAGAACCTTGATAAGTGCCCTTGTTTTGTCGGCACTAGATTATTGTAATGGCTTGTTTGCCAACGCTCAAATTAGAGTGATAAAAAAAATGCAACTAGTACAGAATGCGGCGGCCAGGTTACTCTCAGGTGTTCCGAGATTTAAGCCAATAACTAATACCCTGAGAGATCTTCACTGGCTGCCTGTAAAGAACCGAATAAAGTTTAAAACCTTTTGCATTGTATATAAAACATTACACCAACAAGCCCCACAATTTCTGAGAGATCATCTTATCCCATATCAGCCTTCTCGGCCACTTCGGTCCGCAAAGATGAACGATCTGGTAGTGCCACGCACCAGATTGGTTAACTGGGGAGACAGACGCTTCTTGGTGGCTGCTCCGAAATTGTGGAACACACTCCCGCAAACCATAAGATCCAGCCCTAATTTGCTGGTATTCAGGAAGCAGCTGAAAACATGGCTGTTTAATCTCTAGAGTCCAGAAGCCAAAGTTAGGAGAGCCTGCAGTTTACAGCGCCGAGACGCCTTCGGGCATTTGTTCGCGCTATACTAAATGTTAAAAAATAAATAAATAAATAAAATAAAAACAAAAAAATATATAAAACAACAAAAAGAAGAAAAAAACAGTTCTTTTTAGAACTACCTTTACTTTATAAAAATAAACCTATATTTTAAAAGAATCTGTATCAACCTTTTTTCTGCAGGGTACGTGTACCGGTACGTGCACCGGGGCGCGCACCAAGGAGCACACCAAAAAAATAATTATTGAAGGAGTTAGCTTGAGGGAACAAACACAAAGAGAGTAATGTTAAGAGAAGGAGAGCTAGAGGGAGAAACACAGAGGGATTGTTTATTACATATTTAAAAATAGAAAAGGTGTAATAGGGTGAAAGTGAGAAAAGTAAAATCACTAAAGGAGCGAAAGAAGGGAAGAGAGAGGAAGAAGACTAAAGTAGAGATAGTGGGAGAATGTGAGTGGGTGTTGAAAGAAAAAGATAGGACAGAAAAAAATTGAGAATGAAGGGTAGTGGCGTAACTGGGGTAAATGAAGAACGGTGAGGGAGGGTAAGAAAAGACCAGTTAGTATAAGTAAAGAGGGGTGAAAGAGAGTGAAAAATTGAATTAGGATAAGAGATGGGGAGTGACAAAGAGAAAGGACAGAGAGAATAAAGGAAACAGTACCTGAATGGATTTGAGTGAAATAGCAAAGAAAGATAAGTAATGCAGTGTGTGTGACTTATAGGGAGTCAGTGGGTGTAGGTCAGGGTGTGGGTGTGTAAGGTGTGTCTGTGGGTGTTGCTGTGTTGGGGTGTTTTGGTGTGCGTGAAGGTGAGGGTGTGTGAAGTATGTGTGAGCAGTGTATGGGTGTGGGGTGTATATGTATGCGATGTATGTGTGTGTATGGAATGTGTGTGTGTATGTGAAGACTGTGTGTGGGAGGATTTTTTGTGTGTATGAGGTGTGTGTGTGGTGAGTGTATGGGGTGTATGTTAGAGGTGTGTGTATGTGTTGAGAGGAGGATGAGGTGTGTGTGTAGGAGTAAGGTAAATAATTAAGAAAAACAGAATGAGTGAAGAAGCAAAGGAAGGGAACAGAGAGTAAGTGAAGTAAAGAATAGGGATTGAAAGAAGTTGAATATGAGAGGGGAAATAGGGAAATTTGAGTAAACTTGGAGAATAAGAATAAGTGAGGGAAGCAGAATAAAGACACAGGAGTGAGGTTCGTTGAGAAAATATTAGTGAGCTTAAACCAAAGGGTGATCACAAAATACATTTTTATAGTCATACTTACCATATAATTAATCTAACTTTGTATCTGTGAAAGAGAGAAGTTATAATTAGTGAAATTTGTATTTTAAATTAAAAGATACAAATGAAGAGGTTAAAAATCATAACACTGTATTTAGAAATAAAGTAAGAGTGAAGGACACAGAAATGGTAATAAAGTAAGGTAGAAAGATAAAAAGAGAAAAAAAGAAATAGAATGAGAGCAAATTACTAAGAGTAAGGCATATAGATTCACTGACACAGATGAAGATAAGAAAGAGAGAAATGAACTGAAGACAAGAAAGATACTAAAACAATGTGAGTTAGCAAAACTAAATCAGGAAACAGTAGTAAGTAAAAAGATAATAACAGAGACGGAAAAGAGTCTAATAAAGAGTCTAATAAGGATGCATTTAGAAGATAAACACAATTGAATATTACACAAGGAGAGTGAGGCACTCAGGACATAGAGGTAGTGAACGAAAAATAGAGAGAAGAGGTCAAAAGAAAGGAGCAAACAAAGATAAGCGAGGGAGAGTGGGTGAGTTATAGTGATAGAGTGTGACAATACTACTCAGTGAGTAAAGAGGAATTACTAAAAGAACAAAGGAGGAAAAGACGGAAAAGGGAAGTAAAGCAGAGAGACTGAAAGCTGAAAATTGGTGCAAGGGAGAGAGGGGATACAGACAGTTGAAATGGAAATGAGGGGTTGTGAAAGAAGTGGAGTAAACGAATGGGTGTGAAACAGAGTGAGAGAAAGGCAGTGTGAGTGAGTAAGGAGAGCTGAACGAGAGAGGAAAAAGGAAAGTGAGTGTCAGAGAATGGGAATACAATTTAATTTACACAATCCAAAGTATACAATAACTTGTACAACATGTTACATAGTTTATTTTTGCTGTTCTCAGAATATATTGAATTTCACTCAAAACAGTGAGTTCAAATTACTCATCATATGACAGCGGGAAAAAAAAACACAATCTAAAAGATTGTGTTTTAAAAAAAAACTTAGATACTGACAAATGACAAATGTACACTAATCTTGGATTGACTTACTTTTCCTTGAGGCCAAATAGTATATCATGGAGGTCCTTTTCTCGTTGCAAAGTACTTTGCTGTTCGGTAAAAAATCCATTTCATCGACTTTCCAGAAGAAAAGCTCCAAGAACATCTGAAATATTTTCATTATTTTCATATACTCCTTTGTTTCAGTCATGACTCTTTACTCATTCCTGTACCTTTCCTTTTGGCCAAATAGTGTCAGATGTATGAGTATATTTTCAAATTAATTCAAAGAAACTCTGAAATGACCTTTCTTCCGATGTTCTGAAAGAAAGGCTCTACAACATTTTCACAATATTTAAGTATTTGTAAAAGCATCTCTGACTCACTCATGTTCATCATTTTGTATAATACTAATATCACTTACTATGAGATCCACTTACAGTACCTATATGACAAAGTCACTTTTACTCAGAATATATTTTTAAACAGCAAAATAACCTTTATTAACTGCTCCCGTCTTCATAGGCCAATTACCTTTACCTAAATTTTGGTTGTAAAAACACTAGGTATGAATTTTTTAAGCCAAAAGGCAAACGTTGTTTGAAAGTCAAATGAGTGTCGTTACATTGCGTCCAACCTTTACAACTTTTTAAATAGCATGTGTAATGCCCTGATGTTGTAGAAGGACCATCATGAAAAATAATATCTGCAGTTGCAAAGGTTCTTCCTGATATCGATAACTGTAAAGCCACGAAATTTTTAATAGAAGTTGTCAATTTAGTTCCATCAGGTCTACATTGTTGGAACAGTAAAATGACATACTGAGCATAATTTTGTAGAAATAATGTGGACAGCATTGTAGACTTACATTGGGGACACACCATATTGTGATCCGCTGCTTTAACTAGATTATTAAAAGGCACTGATTTGCAGTCTGGTAAAGTCAAATATATAAATCTTTCAGTGTCTATTCCAGTAGTACTTGATAAAGTACAGTTGTCGCAGTCATGCTGCCACTGATAAGAAAGGCTAAAAAGATTTTTTATATCTACACCTTCATCTTCCAAAACATCAAACATATACATTAAAAATTCCTGACAATCCTGCTGAATATTCTGTGAAAATTGATTTTGACCAGTAGATATGTCTAGAAGATTTCGAATTTCTGAAACACTTTCTATTTTTGCTCTATCACTGGTACATTTCTCAAACACGGAATTCAACAAACAACAGAATCTTTGATCCCGGTTTTCAACAATCTGTACTAGTATATTTTGAAGAAAAAAAACAACATTAACCACTACATTAGCATAGCGTTTACGTTTTTACGTTTCAATACTTTATTCGACAGCATTGTCATAAAAGCATTTTCCCCTATCCTAAACAATTATAAATACTATGCTAACATTAAGATCAATCTAAAATACACATTAAATACAATCAAGTATGAGAAAAATGCTGGCGAATATTTACATTTTAAAAATACCTTCATTTAAGAAGAAAAATCAGAGACACAGTACTTAGTTCATGAAAAAATGGGGCTAGTCCTAGAATGAATATAATTAATCAGTTGGATTTTAAAGTGCGCATGCGAATTATCCAGGCCCATCCCAAGTATTTGGCTAAAGCGATTGCAAGATTAGGAGCACAATTTGATCTCAATATTCTCAGTGCTTCTCGGTGCTTTCTTGTACCCAGATTTCTGCAAGCCGGTTTTAGCCATCTACTTCTTGGGGCAGCATATGATGGGCAAACAAACAAAAAATGTGGGATGTCTTCAACATGTGCCTTGCAGTAACAACATATATTTACATTGCCTGGTGACCATTTAAAAGTGAAAGCATTTAAAGGCAGGGAACCAACTCTAAACTGGAAATACAGCTTTCTGTCCATGGGTTTTGTAATCAGATCCCAGTACATTTCATATTTTGGGATTGTTTTTATCTCCAAGTACTGGGATTCCATCATGGACGAATGATCGGAAATTAAAGCGGAATGACATACCATGTCCCAGTACATTTTTTTCAATATCGCTTTAGATGGAAAAGCGGAGGGGTCAGTGGCAGTCCACAAGTGATCTAGATGCAACTTTTGAAGCAAGTTCCTAATTTCTTTGAGCCAAGCTATTTTATGGAATCGATCAGATTTAACAATGTCCATAAGAGCTGATGCATAATGGCTCAATTCCGGGGTAGTCTTTATGCGCCTCCAATATAGAAGTGGGCGCAATCGAGCCATGTCTTCAATCTTTTTCCTCCCAAGATCATAAAGGAGCGGAATCGATGGAGTACTCTGTGGGACACCAACCAGTCGGCGAAGAAATTTATTCTCCGCAATAGTCAAAGCACTCAGGTTGGTAAAGCCCCATAGCTCTGATCCATAGAGACAAGCGCCCAACACTTTCATACTATAAATCTCCATTACAGGCTGAATAGGTTTTGTTAATGAAGATTTATATTTTTGCGCTATGGCCCCAGCCAGCTGGTGGAATTTTAAGATCACAAAATCCAGATGAGATTTCCACTTCATATTCCCCTGCAAAGAAATGCCAAGGTAGGTAAAAGCGTTCACCTCTTCCAAAGGACACCCGTTAAAATATATTTTTCCCTTGAATTGTTTAACGGGATTCAAATTAATGAACTTGGTCTTTGTTGTATTTAGCTCCAAACCCCGAGTCCGACAGAATTCTCCAAATGCATCAATTGTCTTTTGTAGACCACTGGGGGTCCGTGAGACCAGTAAAGTGTCATCAGCAAACATTAATACTGGAACCCGCTCTCCATCTAACAACGGAGCATCTGTTGGAGATTTCTTTAAAAAATCTACTACGCCGTTGATATAAAGAGAGAACAAGGCAGGGGCCAGGACACATCCCTGCCTTACCCCACGCTCCACGGGGAAGGAGTCTGTGACCTCTCCCTGTCCCCCCCACCTAATTCTTGCGTAGTTATTTTCATGCATACGCACGAGCAGAGTCAATAACTCGGGGCTAATGCCAAGATAACTTAAAACAATCCAAAGTTTTTGTCTGGGTACTAAATCAAATGCTGCCTTCAGATCTACGAAGACAGCATATAATGGGCCATTTGTCAGAGACACGTTTTTCCAATAGAGAGTTAAAAAGTGGAACACCTGGTCAACGGAGCTAGTTAATGGTCGAAAACCGGCTTGGTACGGAGAAAGGATATCCCTATCATCTATCCAGGCTTGTATTTTATTTTGTATCATTCTACCCATCAGTTTCTGTGCTGTGTCGATAAGGCTGATGGGCCTATAGTTATTTGGTAAAGCCTTATCCCCTTTTTTTAAAAACAGGAATAATCTCCGCACCCTTCCATGAAGATGGTATCATAGCTCCTTGTGCAATAGCATTCGCAAGCCATAAAAAATATTGGCACCAGTTAGCCCGGTCAGATAAAAATACATCTGCCGGTATACCATCAATACCTGGAGCCCTGCCTCTGGTCACCCCGTCCAATGCTACATTTACATCTTTCAGAGAGAATATTTCATAACTGTAAAAGACCATTTTGGGGAGTGGAAGGGGTGTCGAGATTAAATTATCAGCATATTGGGGTTTAAAAAATTCCACCCATGCTTCTTTTGGAACATAATTTTTCGGACACTCTGCCATTCCCCCCCTACCCCATTTTAAAATGGCCCAAAACTCTTTTTGTTGTTTAGCTGCACAGGCTTTTTTGAGATCTAACCATTGATTCTCATCCCACAACCTTTTTGCCCTCGCTTGTACTTTCCTATACTCATCCCTGGCCTCCAGCACACCTTCTTTAGTCCTCAGGGCTAGGCTAAGGTTCTGCCGTGCCTTTCTACAAGAGTGGTCATACCATCCTCGATATCTCTGAGGGCCGGCGCCTTTCCCCTTATGTGCCTTTTTTAGGAAAAACCCCTGTAATTTAATAACAAACTTAGGATGTGACTCTTCAATTAATTTGTTAAAATTTAACTCATTACGGTAAACCTGCAAGCTACTGACCTCTTTCTCAACAGCCTCTATTAAGCCCTGCAGATCCCCTGGGTTATCCATCAATGTTGCCCATTTAATATGTTGGAGGTTGTTGGTAGAGATCACATCTAGCGGGATAACACCCTCTTCCTGGATAGGTGAATTTTTATTTTGGTCCTGGTTAAAGAGCAAGCACAATGGATTGTGATCGCTCTCTAATCTAGACATCACTTTCATGTCTATTATCTTATCCCAGACCCTGACATCTACAAGGATGTAGTCTATCCGACTACTTGACCTTGTGTTGTCAAAGGTATGCACACCCTGAAGGTCTGAAGGGGTGCGGCCGTTTACTGCTCTCAACCCCCTTGCCAAGCACATACTCTTTACTTGTATAGCCACCTCAGTCCATTTCTTTATCACTGGTAAATCCAAATGTGGGACTCCCCATTTGATGTCTTCTTCTAGGGACAGTTCGTTGTCCTCATTGCCTAGAGGTTTAAACGTAGTATTCATATCCCCCCCCACTATAATGGTGGTATGCGGTGAGAGATTCTCTAAATCATTATCTAGTGCTACTACCACCTCGGAAGCTTTACCCCCTTGGGTTCCTCGGGCGTAAATGTTATATAATGCCATGTCTTGGTTATCAGCCCATGTTATCACGATTGGGAGTAAATCATTGTTGCTGACTGGCCTCACTTTAATAGAACATTTTATAGATTGGCGTACCCATATAATTAGTCCCCCTGAGGGCCGCCCTTTTGGGTTCTTTTTTGCAGGGGCGAAGAAGTTTAAAAAGCCCTGCCGATAAACAGGATCCACAGCCCATGTCTCCTGTAACATGATAACATCATGGCTGTCTATAAATTCACACCACTCTGGGGACTCAAGTTTAGAATGGATTCCCGCCAGATTCCACGAAAGGAATTTGAGACCTATCTTTAACTGCCTATCCCTCCTGTGAAATGACATTACATGGGGGGAATTAGTCAGAATAGAGGGGGGGCTAATTTCGCCTCTGCATTCAATGCTGTGGTGAATCGGTGTCAAGTGCCCCACAGTGCTATGATGATCCCATTTAGAGCTAGGTTTTCCTACATTGCTAGATTTAGTTGCATTAGACTTCATAACAGTACCTATTCCCCTTATTTGTAACCCTGCAGTTATATCCGCATCTATGCTCATCCGCCCTTTCAGTCAATCGCACTCATTGAGATCAGAAAGGGCAGAGAATCTGTTCTCTATAGGTACACTCCAGTTATTTGTTTTGAAAAACGGTTTACCTTTTTTCACTACGGGGTTCCATTTTGTTTTGAGGACTGTGGGGTTTATTAAATTCCCTTTTTTTGCGTAAAAGAAGTCTAGTGTTAATGGAACTATTTCTGTGGATCTACGCTGAGGGGGATATGTATTTGCAAGAATGTTTGGGAGCACTTCGGGGTCAGAGAGATGTAGCACCACACAGTCCCCTTTTAATTTAGCATAGCAGTTGACACCAGAACTGTTTTCAAACTGAAATCCAACAACATCTTCAACAGAATCTTTTTTCCTTCTGCTTACAATTATGGTTTTGTCTACTTTTTGTCTTTTTGCTACTACCTCACTGCAATTACTCTCATTTCTTCTTTTTCGGCCTACCACACGTTTGTCAATCAGAGGATATTGAGGCAAATGTGGAGCATACTCTCTTCTTAACCTATTGTATTCTTTAACACAATGCAGATCTGCACAAATCTTTGTTTCATCACACTCAATCAAGTACAATCCTGATAAAGTTCTGACTCGTGATAATGCCACATATGCCATACCCTCTTTAAACACAGAACTTCCAATGTTCACCAAAGCGCTATCTACACTTAAACCTTGAGACTTATGAATTGTCACCGCAAATGCCAAACAAATAGGAAACTGTTTTCGCCGAACATATAAGTCTTTCACGAGCAAAAATCTAGCTGAACAACGACAAATTTGTTCTATTTCATCAATGCCATCAAATTTAATTTTTAAAATTTCAATTGCATCTCTATTTTTGTAATTCACAAAACCAACAACATGACCCATTGCTCCATTTACCAGACCTCTTTCAACTTTAAATTCCTTCTCAAAATGATACGACAATTTAAACACACATTCAGAGTCTTTTCAAAACCAGCAGTTTTAGATATAGTCTTCTCTAATGAATCCAATTTTGATTTCAAATTTTCAGACAAAATAATTGTTGCTCCCATATGCTCTATTTTATCTGTAGCTTCCAGTTTCACTATCTCTTCATTTTCTAACTGTAACATTTTGTTGTTGAACATGGAACATTCTTTCAGAGTTGGCATCAAACATATGCCAGATTTCTTCTCGTTAATTTTCTTAAAAATATTCTCTGGAAGAACGTTTTCATTTGGGTACAAATTTGAAATTAATCGTCCATGTAAAGCTTCTTTCCCTTGCTGACTTACTTTTCCGATTCTTACATCTTGTAAAATATTTTTAGAATCTTCATCCTTTGCCTGCCGCATATTTTGAAGCAGTTCTGCATATTTGAAGTTTAACCATATATTAACGTTTCCAATGCTTCCTAGGCACTTCCTGGTATCTTCATGCGTGAGCATTTTGAACACAGGTTGTCCTTTCACTGGAGTCAACTGCAGTAGATCTCCAAAAACAATAATGTGTTTTCCTCCAAATAAGACATCATAGTCTGTTTCTAAGAATTTCTTGCATTCTCAAATGCACAAAAGCAAGCATTATATTTGACACCATGCTTACTTCATCAATGATAAGAAGTTTCATTTACTTCAGGACTCTCGAAACTTTGGAACACGCATCTCCAGATAGCTTGTGGTACTCCAATTTGTTATCATGCTCCACTGGCAGCATCAGTAAATTATGTAAAGTAATCCCTTTAATGTTATGTGCAGCCAGCCCAGTTGGAGCGGTAACAACACAAGACAGCGGTGATTCAGTCCTTTTCTGCAGATAAGTTGCAATTGCTTTAATCACAAAACTTTTTCCAGTTCCCGCTTCTCCACTCACGTACAGTTGGACAGGCTTAAATGATGTACATGAGCACTCTTTCTTCTCATGACTGTATCCATGTTCAATTTGTTCTGTGACTTCGTCATATATCTGTTTCTGCTCAAGGTTTAGTTGTTTCACCAAATCTTCTAAGTTACCTACATCATCTTGAACTTGTTCCATAGCTCTTTCCACCTCATCCATGGCAGTGGCAGCTTCATTTTGTATAATTGGTCCTCCAAGTGGATCCTGACTCAATGAAGCAGAACTCTGACTGTCTTGAGAACTGTCTCTAGCAATCTCTGCAGCAATTGTGGCTTCTTGCTCTATTTCTTCGTTCAACATTTGCAGATAATTTGGAAAAACAGGGCATTCTATAGTATCCTTGATTGCATTAAAAGAATCTTCGTAACACAGAAAATCTCCAAGTAGTTCCTCTTCTGTACGCCATGGCTTAAAGAGTTGCAAAAGAGCTAAATAGTAAAATTCCCTTTTCTCTGGATTTTCGCAACTCAATTTTCGATGATTAATCAAATGGCCTTTTTTCTGTCTCACTAGACATCCTTCACACCCAATGATAGCATATATTCCATTGTTGATATCTACTCTGATGGTTCTCTTATAAATATAGTTTTGCAGAACTTCATACAAACAACTGTTCTCAAGATGACTACTTCTATTTGGATAGTATGTATCCAACATGTTTGTCTTCAAAATATCTGTACTTTCTGGTTCTAACTCCGCCAAATACTCTATTTCTTGTACAGATTTCAAAACTCGGTTTCGTGTTGCAGCAAGACCTAGACTCACCCAAATGATGGTTCTAGATTTGGAATAGAGACTTGCTGACGACAATCGATCAGAACATTCATATGCTCCAATTTCTCGATGCGACAACATCTTCAGACTGTAACTGTATAATTTCTTGCTTAGACTCTTTTCATGTGAAATGTCCTCTCACATTTCCTTCAGTTCTGTCTTTTCTTTTTTTGTGATGTAAGACGTCACATATCGAGCCACAGCAATAGAGTTGTCAGCAACAAACTGAATATCCATGTTAGCATTCCACATGGACAAAATCACTGGGTTGTAGTCGTTGATGTACTTGGACTCTTCGTTTCTTTTTAAATTGTATGTATTTTTTGGTGATTTCCTCGTCACAGTATGTCGCAGAGAAGACATCAAATTATTTACTCTTCCTTTAGAAATCACTGGTCGTGGAAAGCCGAAACGACATTTTGTGTAGAACTTGTCCTTGTTTCTGAATTTTCGACGACAGTACTTTCCACAACGATGGGATTGAAAGTGTAAAACTTGTTGCCTTAAACTGTTTTCCTCTGTAGTTTTCGGAACAGCACATGTTGAATACTCTTCAATGAAACTCATCACTGTTTCATCCGAATCTGTTCCAAATTTGGGTGCATCTTTAATCCACAACAACATATGTATGTGAGGAGCACCTCTCGCTTGATACTCCTTTCTCCAAAAGAAATCCAAAACCTCTCCAAGGGGAGGATTTTTTTTGTTATTAATAAAAGACATCATAACTTCAAATCTATGATTGAAATATCTGCATACATTCACTGGATCCAAAGAACACAGCTCTCCAGTTGTTTTGAATTCTATATTTTGTATATTTGCATTTGCCTCTCGTAGAAATTGAAGTAAGTCGTCCCATGCATACTTGGCACAGCTAAGAGTGAGGAACCATGTCGGAGTTCCTACGTTTCTTAGCATACATTTCAATTCCCCATGACGACGGTACCAATACTCATTTGTACCACGCTGACATGCCATGAGATTGATTAGATGAGATTCCAAAATATTATCTTGCAGATTCACTTTCTCCATAAAGTCCCTCGCCGAAACATTTTGCAGATGTGCTCCACTTTTCAGTATATGGTTTACTGCATAAGAAAGCCCAGACAAGTCACTTTCATACAGTAGATGAAACAAATAGGGAATGCATTGACGAAACCTTGGATTGACAGCATATAATCTTACAGTTCGATATTCAGATGCAGGAATTTGAAGTGGACGATCGTCATATCGTCCACCTCGACCTGTTGGAAATAGCTGTGGAAAACAACAAGCTTCCAAACTTTCTTCCCATACACTAATGGGACTTCCTTTTGCTGCTTTCATTTGAAACAATTCAATTGCATTCCCCATTACTTCTTTGGAATGCAAAGGATGAACAGTATAATGTTCATATATTTCTTCACTTCTAGACACATCAACTTTTTCAATTTGGCCGCCTGAACAATCACTGTCTTCATCTGCAGCTGTTTCCTCTGCTGCAACACATACATCTTTGTAATACTCATTGTTTTTGACTAAATACAACGTTGCCTTTTTGACTTTCCTAACATCCACTAAATTTTGCCAGATTTTCTTACTCTTTGTCGGAACCCCATTAACTAGAATAACTAAAGGTTCCTCTTCTACTTTTTCTATACCAATTGTATCAATATTTTTTTTCAAATCAAGAGGCAAATAAACAACTCTTCCCTTTAATCCTCTCTGCAAATCTGTAGGAGGCAATTTCCCTATCTTAGGCTCCATGCGAACAATTGCCTGAAAAGGATGGACACATTGAATCAAAACAGACTCATATGTATTTAAATCCATCAATTCACGGGGAATGTCTACCAACTCCAGATTATTATGAACACCTCTAGCAGGCATTCTGTTTTGATTTAATTTATCATAACAATATTTACTCAACTCAAAACAATTCTCCACCCACAAATAAGTTGCAAAATCCTTCCACTCATAATTATTCATCTTTTCACTTTTTACGTATAAATCAACTAATCTAGTTTGATGCTTATAATGACTTCGTCGACAACACACACAAGTAAAATTCGGCCTTTCACTTGATTTCACCTTAAACCTGGTAATTTCCTGCTCAAACTTTTCTGTACTCGAAATCTGTACATTGTCTTCCACATTACCTTGAATTGCTGTGTCAATTTCTACACTATCCTCTTTTTCACCAAAATAACAAATCTCAATTTCTTCACAAATCTTCTTCACATCTAATTCAGTTCCATGCAAAAGAGCACTGTTTAATTGTTTAAGCTTAAGTGCTGGACTTTTTGCATAATACAACATTCTCACTAATTTCCTCATTTTGGTATGATGCACTGCTAACATCC
Organism: Lissotriton helveticus; assembly: GCF_964261635.1. Lineage (NCBI taxonomy): Eukaryota > Metazoa > Chordata > Amphibia > Caudata > Salamandridae > Lissotriton > Lissotriton helveticus. The sequence goes on along the minus strand of NC_136061.1, from coordinate 1,511,338,068 downwards.
TAAAATGATGAAAAAAACTCTGACAGACTTTTCTAGAAAGACAAGCCAGTGAATGCCCTTGCAAACCTGTGTTTTCTCTCACTCTGCAAGGATCTAAGTCTTGCAACAACTTCACTTAGACTTTTCTTACTATATGTACGTAAGAAATTACAAAACAAATCAATTGATTCCTGTCGCACACTACAAATACGACTACACTTCCAAGTGTACACTGGACCCTTAGTACGTCTCCCTAAAACTTCATCAGTTAACACCTCTTCTGGTTCTCTAGGCACAAGTTTCTCTTTTTCAATCGGACAACCGTCTTTCACTTCATACGCTCGACCACTGGTGTCAACTGCATGCACTAAATCATTCTCCTGGAAGTAACTCTCCTCATTAAAAAATGGCTCACAACTTGAACTGTGCATCCATTCTCCAGAAAAAACTTTACAAAAATTAGTCCGATTAATTACTCTTTTCCATCTACTGTTTGATTTGAAAACATCAATTGTCTTGTTAAGTGTCCTAATTCTATTGATTATTAAAATAAATAATTTTTTCTTAACTTCAAAAGCCTGATCAACAATCTTCTCTACACTTTTCTTTTTCTTATAAAAATCAGCTCTCTGTTTACCTTTCCTAATGTTTTTTAACAAATTTAAAACCACCCTATTGCGAAACATTAGTTTACGAATGTCTCTAAACTGATTCTGCCTTCTATTCCTATACATATTATTCTCTCCTGCTCCAGTTGTAGGATTCTTTGAGGTTCTCTCCTTCCTTTTCAAATTTACTCTCTCATTCTCTTTTTCTACATGCTGTCCAACAATATTTTTTGAAGTACATATGTTCCGTATAAAAGAATTAGTTCTCTTACCAGGAGCTTGGTTCCTGTTTTTTGAAGTATTTGTTGTGGAAGAGTGCAGTAATTCCGTTGCTGTTTTTGTTTTTTGGCGGTTATGTTGTTTTCTTCTCCTTTCCCTTGAGGGCATGTTTGCTTACTCTTGAAATCTTGATTTCAATCTGTGTTAAAAAAAATAGCACATTATAGACCACTATTACCAAACAACAAAACAATGACAAAAAGCAAACGATCTATTCAGGGTTACAGATCAGGTGAGGATTCTCCAGGGGTGCACAAAAGGTGAGGCCTGTATTGAAGAGTATAGTGGAAGACATCTCTGTCCACAGGTACAAAGAAGATGAGACCTTTGTCTAAGAGTCCAGTACGGGATAGACTTCATGAAGTCTAGTCCACTGCACTCTTATACACAGGCTTCACCACCTATGCTTCCCGGGAAAGGCCTCTCTCCCACTACAGTCTTGATCATAAACCTCACCTCCTCTGTCCCTCTGCACATGTCTCACCTCATCTGCACAATCTACTTCCTAATCTCAGGTAACACAGGTGACATAATTGTGAAAAGGTCAATTTTTTAATGTAATCATGCACACACTATTTATTCTTTATCAAAAATGTAGAATTCATTGATTAGTCCCAAAATCGATTTTTCAATAACATTTTAGAAACACAGTGCAGGTCCTACTATTTAAACTTTCTCAAAAATGTAAAACTCATTAATTTGCAGCAAAAATATTTTAGTAGTGTAATGAAAAGCTTATACATATGACCTTTTCAGTGTTTTTCAAATGTTATTCTAAAACAAAATAATTAGGCCTAAGCAGGAATACTCATGTGATGAAGCCTGTCCAGGGAAGCACAAAACGTGAGGCTTGTGTCCAAGAGTGCAGTGGACAGGACTAAACTGGAGTAGTGTACAAGAAAAAGATGAGCCTCATTTATAAAGCCATGTGTCAGTTTTGCGCTACTGATGCGTCACTTTTTGTGACGCATTGGCCGCATAAAACATGTGCCTTGTTGCACCATATTTAAAAAGTGACGCATGTAGGTAGATGCGTCATTTTTTAAATCTTTTGCGCCACATTATACCTCTGTCAAGTGTAATGTACAGAGAGGGGTCATTTCTCCGCAAAAAGCCTCGTAATAATGACACAGTGAAATCTATGAGATTTCACTGCGTCACTTTTAGGACACTGTTACGTCAAATTCTTGCACCTGCCTCACAGCAGGGATAAGACTGAGGCAAACGCTTTCACATGGGGCTTTCCCCATGTGATACGATTCTCACACCTAAGCAGGAGTGCAGATGAGATGAAGAATGTCCAGGGGAGCACAAAACGTGAGGCTTGTGTCCAAGAGTGCAGTGGACAGGACTAAACTGGAGTAGTGTGCAAGAAAAAGATGAGCCTCATTTTTAAAGCCATGCGTCAGTTTTGCGCTACTGATGCGTCACTTTTTGTGACGCATTGGCGGCATAAAACATGTGCCTTGTTGCACCATATTTAAAAATTGACGCATGTAGGTAGATGCGTCATTTTTTAAACCTCTGCACCACATTATACCTCTGTCAAGTGTAATGTACAGAGAGGGGTCATTTCTCCGCAAAAAGCCTCGTAATAATGACACAGTGAAATCTATGAGATTTCACTGCGTCACTTTTAGGACACTGTTACGTCAAATTCTTGCACCTGCCTCACAGCAGGGATTAGACTGAGGCAAACGCTTTCACATGGGGCTTTCCCCATGTGATACGATTCTCACACCTAAGCAGGAGTGCAGATGAGATGAAGAATGTCCAGGGGAGCACAAAACGTGAGGCTTGTGTCCAAGAGTGCAGTGGACAGGACTAAACTGGAGTAGTGTGCAAGAAAAAGATGAGCCTCATTTTTAAAGCCATGCGTCAGTTTTGCGCTACTGATGCGTCCTTTTTTGTGACGCATTGGCGGCATAAAACATGTGCCTTGTTGCACCATATTTAAAAATTGACGCATGTAGGTAGATGCGTCATTTTTTAAACCTCTGCACCACATTATACCTCTGTCAAGTGTAATGTACACAGAGGGGTCATTTCTCCACAAAAAGCCTCGTAATAATGACGCAGTGAAATCTATGAGATTTCACTGCGTCACTTTTAGGACACTGTTACATCAAAATCTTGCACCTGCCTCACAGCAGGGATAAGACTGAGGCAAACACTTTCACATGGAGCTTTCCCCATGTGATAGGATTCTGACACCTAAGCAGGAGTGCAGATGAGATGAAGACTGTCCAGGGGAGCACAAAAGGTGAGGCATGTGTCCAAGAGTGCAGTGGACAGGACTAAACTGGAGTAGTGTGCAAAAAAAAAGAACCTCATTTATGAGGCCCTGCGTCAGTTTTGCACTGCTGATGCGTCACTTTTTGTGACGCATCGGCGGCATAAAACATGTACCTTTTTGCGCCATATTTAAAAAGTGACGCATGTGATAAATGCGTCACTTTTTAAACCTCTGCGCCACATTATACTCAAAAATGTAAAAGCCATTCATTTTCCCCAAAATCGTTTTTGACATCACATTTAGAAAACACAGCACAGGTCCTATGTACAAGCTTCTGCCTCACAGCAGGAATAAGACGGAGGCAAACGCTTTCACATGGAGCTTTCCCCATGTGATAGGATTCTGACACCTAAGCAGGAGTGCAGATGAGATGAAGACTGTCCAGGGGAGCACAAAAGGTGAGGCTTGTGTCCAAGAGTGCAGTGGACAGGACTAAACTGGAGTAGTGTTGAAAAAAAAAGAACCTCATTTATGAGGCCCTGCGTCAGTTTTGCACTGCTGATGCGTCACTTTTTGTGACGCATCGGCGGCATAAAACATGTACCTTTTTGCGCCATATTTAAAAAGTGACGCATGTAGGTAGATGCGTCACTTTTTAAACCTCTGCGCCACATTATACTCAAAAATGTAAAAGCCATTCATTTTCCCCAAAATTGTTTTTGACATCACATTTAGGGAACACAGCACAGGTCCTATGTACAAGCATTCCATGTCATTACTGAAACCTCACTATTTTACAAAATACAATTCCTCTATGCAAACAAACTCAAAATGCTTCCTACACTGAGTTAACACAGGTAACATCATTGTAAAGAGTCAAATTGACGCCTGTGTCTAAGAGTGCAGTCAGGGATAGGCTTCATGAAGCCTAGTCCACTGCACTCTTAGACACAAGCCTCACCACCTACGCTCCCCAGGAAAGCCCAAACATGTACCTTTTTGCGCCATATTTAAAAAGTGACGCATGTAGGTAGATGCGTCACTTTTTAAACCTCTGCGCCACATTATACTCAAAAATGTAAAAGCCATTCATTTTCCCCAAAATCGTTTTTGACATCACATTTAGGAAACACAGCACAGGTCCTATGTACAAGCATTCCATGTCATTACTGAAACCTCACTATTTTACAAAATACAATTCCTCTATGCAAACAAACTCAATATGCTTCCTACACTGAGTTAACACAGGTAACATCATTGTAAAGAGTCAAATTTATTTCTTAAAACATGCACACATTCTTTATTCCTTCTAAAAAATGTAAAAGCCATTCATTTTTCCCAAAATCGTTTTTGACATCACATTTAAGAAACACAGCACAGGTCCTATGTACAAGCATTCCATGTCACTACTGAAACTTCACAATTTTACAAAATACAATTCCTATATGCAGTAAAAACTTTTTACCAAGCATTATCAAAAAGCATGACACAAAGCAACATTAAAAAACCACAATTTGCTTCCAAATCTTCTCCATAGAGTATACAAGTCTCTATGTATATTAAATGAATCATAACTCACCTATACAAATGCTCTAGGAGATTCACAACAGTGTCAGATACACACACCAATATTTCTTTAACAGAGCAAAAGGTATGTTCTCCAGGCACTGCAACCATTAATGGCACAGAAACCATCTGTTTCTACACACATATTTCTCATGGTAACCAATCAAAACTCTTCCCTCTGTATTTTCAAACTAACACCCTTCCCCCCCTCAGCCCTTTCTACCTGTTACCATAGCAACTCCCTCCTCGTTTAGCTCTCAGGTTTAAAAGTTTATTCTACAATGTTGCAAATCACCTCAGCAAGGATGTTTGACCTGCGAATACACCAGCTTATCTGGTGCAATGTTTCTTTAAATGACTTTTTTTTAACCATTCAAATTAGTTCTTACACAGAACACAACCATGCACCCTAACTTTCAGTTTTCAACTATCTCAATCTACCAATCATTGCTTGTGATTCAAGAGCACTGAAACTCCACAGTTTTTTTTGCAAACTTCTACTGTTCCAACTGCCATTTTATTCCTACACTTCATCTCACTGCACCAGAACCTCCTCTACCATGTATTCTGTCTGGATTATTGGACATAGCTATATCCACTGGGCTCAAAGGTATGCAGCTACCAGAAATTTTCACATCCTTGATTTACCAAATGTGAACGTTAAATGGATTGGCCAGAGAGGATTGAGATGTCAACAATTGATACCATTGGTGAAAACCTTTTTGCATTTGCCACACCCTAACCTCATAATTCTGCACTGTGGTGGAAATGACTTAGGCACTTTGACTGGGGTAGGTCTGGAAAGGCTTTTAAAGGACACCTTTGAACAATTGATGGCACTTTTTCCTCAAACTGCCTTGGTATTTTCCAATATATGCCAAAGACAGAAATGGAACTGGTCCAACCAATTTTGTCCACAAGTTGAGAAAGCACGGAAACATGTGAATAAATGTGTTTCTGCTTACATGAGAGACTATGGAATGGGTTCAATATACAACAACAACTTGCGTTACAACATGCAAGATATCTACAGAGGAGATGGTGTGCACTTTTCAGATGAGGGGAATAGAATATTCCTCCTGAATTTAAGACTGTGCATTGGTACCTACTTGTAGGTACCTAAATCAGCCACAGAACCCAAAAGCCCTTTTCAGGGCTACCCTATCTCTAATCACTCAAAATGATTATCTTTTTCTAACTTTTTTCCCTAATTTTCCCCATAGTACGCTCCCCGGTACGCTTCCCGGTGCGCGTACCGGGCGCTCCCCCCCGAAAATGTAAAACATTTTTTTGGGGGGGCCGATATGGGCCTCCTAAGACCCCCTCAGAAAACCTAGAGGATCAGCGAGTGCCTACGATGCCCCCTTATACCCATTCCCAACGTTGTTTGTCCTCCATTTTCTATCTCAAATCTACCGAAACACAAAATGGAGGACTCCCGTAGCGCTGCCGGTACGCGTACCGGGGCGCGCACCGGGAAGCGCTCCCAAAAATGTGAAAAGTTAATTTACATAAAAACCACTGGAGAGACTTTCACCAAATATAGAATAGTTCATACTGCATACCAATTCCTACCATTTTCCCAAATTTGGTGGAATTCCATTGAGCCATTTAGCCTGTAGACCTCTCTAAATATCCTGAGATAAATTACTTCACAAAAACACATCTGAAGTGTTAGAATTGACAACCAATTAAAATGTTACTTTCATTTTCTACTATTATTTCATGACATTTGATTGGTTATGTACCTGAATATATATAAAGAAAGAGAGGGAAACACAGCCATTTTGACTACTACTTACTGAAGTACATTTCAAGAGCATTTTCACTGACAACTTCAACTGCTTTCTCAAAGGTAAGTTATTATTTTGAAAACTGAAGTATGTTGTGCACTTTAAGTTAATTTGGAAAACTTTTTCTGATAGTTATATACTATCCCTCTGTAATAGTTATAGATTGAGATAGACTTCTCTATTATAGTTATGGATGGAGTTAGGCTTGTCTTGTATAATTATGAATTTACTTAGGCTTCATCACATACACTTTTTTATATTTCTACTTCCAGTCTGATACCATACACTGCCCAAAGATAAATTCACTGTTACAAAATCCAAACTACCTGTCTGAACCTAAACCCAACAGTGCCCTATCCCTACTGATATATTTATTTTTTATGCAAATTACAGCACGAAAATGGAAGGAGAGCAAAACATTTCCTTTGAAATTGTTCTGGAGATCAACAATGAAGAAATTATTGTACCCAATGATAACTTGGAATTCATGGATGAATCACGGGACTATGAACTACTTCAATGTGTAGAATCAGTAGATTTGCTGATTCAAAATGAGGACATTTCTGACAGTCAAATATTACAAGTTCTGTTAAATTTGGAAAAAGAATCTGAAAAATAAATGTATGTTTAATAATTCTAAAATTGTTTGAGACATTATTCATTTTTATATGTAATTCTTAAACTAGTACCAAATTGATTATAATGTAAAGTCAGACTTATAGTATACTGTGCAACTTTTTTATGTTACATAGTAATTTTGCTCATGGATACTTCCTTTCTCCCACTATATTATCTCCAATGTGTATTTGACATCTCTTTTTCATCTCCTGCCTCCATGTTCTTTCTGCTTTCCTGACAGACTATAGTATGGATTCCATATACCACAATAACTTCTGTAACAACATGACTCTGCATTGGTACCTACATGTTGGTACTTAAGTCACCCACACAACACAACAATTCTATTCAGAGCTACCCTACCTCTAAGCACTTTAAATTATCATTTTACTGTTTCACTGAGTTTTCCCCATGTGTGTGGGGTCGGGCGAGGTGTGTGTGGAGGATGGTGGGTGTGTCTGTGAGGTGTGTGTGTGTATGTGTCTGGGGGGGTGAGGTGTATAGGTGTATGTAGGTGTATGGAGTATGTGGGTGTGGGTGGGGGTGTGGGTGTGTAAGGTGTGTGTGCGGGTGTGGGTGTGTGGGGTGTTTGAGTGTAGGTGGAAATGTGGGTGTGTGAGGTGTGTGTGGGGGGTGTGTGGGTGGGGGGGTATGTGTGTAAGATATGTGTGTATGTGTGGGATGTGTGGGTGTGTCTGTGAGGTGTGGGTGTGTGTGTATGTGTGGGAGGCAGAGGTGTGTCTGTGGGATGTGTGGGGTGTGTCTGTGAGGTATCTGTGTGTGCATGTGTGTGTGTGTGTGTTGGGGGGGTGGTGAGGTGTGTGTATGAGTGTGGGTGTGTGGAATGTGTGGGTGTGGGTGTGGGTGTGGATGTGTAAGGTGTCGGTGTGGGGTGTTTAGGTGTGGGTGGAGGTGTGTATGTGTGAGGTGTCTGTGGGGAGTGTGTGGGTGTGGGGGTGTGGGGTTGTGTGCATGTGGGTGTGTGTGGGACGTACTTGTAGGTACCTAAAACAGCCACAGAACTCAAAAGCTCTTTTGAACCCAAAAGCTCTTTTCAGAGCTACCCTACCTTTAATCACTCAAAATGATTATTTTACACTATTATTTTAACTATTTTTCACCAAAATACGCTCCCCGGTACGCTCCTCGGTGCGCGTACCGGGCGCTCCCCCGCGAAAATCCTTTTATGGCCCCCACATCAAACCTAGGGGGTCAGGGGGGGTCCACCCTGCCCCCGTTTGGTTATTTCCCCCTTTGTTTTTTGCCACCTCTTGTGTCTCGATCCTACCGAGACACAAGATGGCGGCCGCTGCGGACTTTTTCGAATGTTTACAGACACCCGAGAGCCAATCAGCTTTCCGTGCGCAAGTCGCGTGGCGCGCCCGGAGCGCTCCCTGGTGCGCGTACCGGGGCGCGGCTATAGATATATACATTTATTTGAACCTAAATTACTCAAAATCCTCTGGAGCACATATCTTGAGACATAGCAAAGGCACATCGGGCTACCAGTCCCTACAATTTTGCCAAGTTTGGTGAAAATCCATTCAGCCGTTCGAGCTAAAAGTGCGACCGACCGCCCTATGGAAATTAACATGGGAAAAACACGTTTTGGGACCCCCCTTTTATCTCGGCCCCCGCTTGACGAATCCCCCCCAAACTTTCAGGGAAGGAGCGGAGAGCCGCGAGGCAAAGTTGCTGAAACATTCAGGCAGATTCCTCAACCGGCGCCAAAGTTATTCCCAATAGAATGTTGCGATTTTCCTATGGAAATCAATCCTAACTATAACTACCTACTGGCGACCGCCAGTAGTAATATATATATTCACTGAAAAAACCATAGGTTTGAGGCATGTTATAGTTAGAAATTGGCATTTAAAAAACCTTAGAAATCCACTGAAAAAATATCAGTGATGTCATCAGTGATGTCAATGACCATGTCATGAATGATGTAATATGTGATGTCATCAGCAGTGCATTGCAGGGGTGCAAGTTATAGTTAGCTGTACTAACTATAACAGGTGGATCTCTATGGTTTTGTACAAGTGAAATGTCCAACTAACTATAACATGTCTGAAACTTATGGTTTTTTCAGTGAATATATATATATCCACTACTGGCGGTCGCCAGTAGGTATATATAGTTAGGACCTAGTTTCCATAGGAAATCCGCAACATTCTATTGGGAATAACCTTGACGCCGGTTGTTGAATCTTTGCGAATTTCTCAAAGAAGATGGCCCGTTCTGCTCTGCTTCTTCCCTGAAAGTCTCAGGTAGATTTGTCAAGCGGGGGCCGAGAAAAAAGGGGGATCCCAAAACGTGTTTTCCCCATGTTAAATTCCATAGGACCTTTAGACATGGCTACAGCCCGAACCACTGAATGGAATAACACCAAATTTGGCAAAATGGTAGAGAATGATTCGCAGATCGCCCTTTTGCTTAAATGGTGTAAATCCCTCCAGTAGTTCCTGAGAAAATCAAAAGAGAAAACATTTATATATCTATAAGCGCGCACCGTGCGCGCACCTTCCCGTGCACGAGCTGCATGCTGATTGGCTGCCACTGTCTGTCAACACTCCAAAACAGAAATTGATGGCAGCCATCTTGTGCCTCGGTAGACTGAGGCACAAGAAAGCAGAAAAACAAACATGTAGAACCCTGACCCCCTAGGCCTGCTCCGGGGGTCCGCAAAAAAAACCAATATTTTTTCAGAAATTGCAGGGTGCGAGTACCGTGCGAGCACCACGCGATTTCCCCCCAAAAAATAAATATTTTTTGGGGCCTTGAGGGTCCTTGTGGGACCCCCTGAGCAGGCCTAGGGGGTCAGGGTGCTTCTACCCTGCCCCCTTTTGAGTTTTAAAACTTTCCGAGCAGGAGCTGCATGCTCATTGGCTTTCAACACTACAAACCATGAAGTGTTGGCAGCCATCTTGTGCTCGGTAGACCGAGGCACAAGAAAGCAGAAAAATAACGTGTAGAACACAATAAGGGGGCAGGGTAGAAACACCCTGACCCCCTAGGCCTGGCCAGGTGGTCAAACAAGTCAACCAAGGCCAATTTTTTTTTTTTAAACCTGTTTTTTTTTTTTTTTAAATTACCCCTCGGGGGACAAAATCGTGGGGGCATAGTGATAAAGAAGTCTGGGGGGCCCCAATCCCCCCCTACACTGCCCCGGGGACCGCCGCCCCCGGGGAAAAGCAACGCCGCCTCCTGGCGCATAATGAAGGCTCATGGTGGGCTAGTTGGCCTCCAGGGACCCCCAGTATGCAAGGGAAAATAATCCCCCAATTTAGAACACTCTACAGGGCGCGTTTGTACAGTTTAAGTTGGGAAATGAATTCCTGTTCAATCCAGAGGTCCCCTAGAAGGAACTAGTCCAACAGGTATCTCCAGTAAGCGCCATGGAGCTGCACTGCAGAGTGTTGTAAAAAGGGGGCGTGCCCTCTGAACACCTGCCTGCAAAAATGTAGTAAATCAGTATACAAAAATAACAATTAATACATTTTAAAATTGTCATTTAAAAAACCTTCGAAATTCAATGAAAAATACCATAGGTTTCAGGCCTGATATAGTTAGGAATTAGCATTTAAAAAACCATTGAAATTCACTGAAAAAACCATAGGTTTCAGGCCTTATATAGTTAGGAATTAGCATTTAAAAAACCTTAGAAATTCACTGAAAAAACCTTAGGTTTCAGGCCTTATATAGTTAGGAATTAGCATTTAAAAAGCCTTGCAAATTCACTGAAAAAACTATAGGTTTCAGGCCTTATATAGTTAGGAATTAGCATTTAAAAAACCTTTGAAATTCACTGAAAAAACCATAGGTTTCAGGCCTTATATAGTTAGGAATTAGCATTTAAAAAACCTTTGAAATTCACTCAAAAAACTATAAGTTTTAGGGGTGTTATAGTTAGCTGGACATTTCACTCATACAAAACCATTGAATTTGCTCCTATATAGTTAGTTGTACTAACTATATTTCGCGGACCTGCAATCCACTGCTGATGATGTCACATATTACATCATTCATGACATGGTCAGTGACATCACTGATGACATCTCAAATGACATCACTGATGACATCACTGATGACATCATCCACTTGACAATCACATACACCTTTTCATACACTAGTAAAATCTTTCATCACTCTTTGTAAAATACAAAGTATCATATTTGAATCCATTGACACAGCAATACAAGTATCTAAAAACCCACTCAGTGATTCCTAGATGTATACACACATCTAATCACTTACCTGTAGATTCAGTCATACATGTTGTCAATGAACAATAGAACACTATCAAAAATACTTATACACCTATATCGACATTAGACACCAGTACACAACCTATTCACATCTGAAGTTATCATACTCACTTATGCAAACAATGGATCATACTTACATACTTACTTAGCTACACACTTATACAAACACCACTTCATCTATTCATTTAGATAGTAAGTCATACTTAGTGTATTATAAAATCATTATTACAAGTATACAGTTATCCATATAGTCACTCTCACAATCATTGAGTCTTATGTATACTTATTTATATACAACAACTGACACATACACTGCCTTTTATTTTTCTAGTTTGTTGGACATGTACCATTGAGAAATATATTTGCTCATCACCACACCCATAAAGATATTCACTCACCCAAACAACTGTTAGAACATGTAGTTTTAACTTCATATATCTACTGAATCAACTATTCACACATCTTTGGGCAGTCACACCCCCCCCACCGAACCACACACACATTCACTCTCCCACACAAATACTCAGTTAACTAATCAATAACTAATATAGACTTTCACATAGCTAGTAACCAACTGGAGAACCAGTTTACACAACAACTGACAAAGTGATACAGATATTCACACAGTTTAGTCACTATCCACTATATTTAGTGAGACACTATAAATTGTTAAAGTAAACAGTCAATTACACTGCTACTAAATCCTCCATCCAAATATTTATTTTTATATATCCACTCATTCTTCAATGCAAATTGCTATATATATAATGCATATTTAAATAACGAAGCAAACCACATTCACTGGATGATGTCATCAGTGATGTCATCAGTCATTTGAGATGTCATCAGTAATGTCACTGATTATGTCATGAATGATGTAATGTGTGACATCATCAGCAGTGGATTGCGGGTGCGCGAAATATAGTTAGTACAACTAACTATATAGGAGCAATTTCAATGGTTTTGAACGAGTGAAATGTCCAGCTAACTATAACACCCCTAAAACTTATACTTTTTTGAGTGAATTTCAAAGGTTTTTTAAATGCTAATTCCTAACTATATAAGGCCTGAAACCTATGGTTTTTTCAGTGAATATATATATGTATACGCGTCGGACGTATGGACGATTTATTAGGCAGCTGCATCCTGAATGCAATTGTCAACTTTCAATAAATGTGGAGCTGCATTTACCTGTTGTCGGACCCTTCCATTGCAGGCGCTCTTTGATGTTTGGAAGTTTAGCTGACACGACTGGGCTGCGGAGGGAGTCCGGCTGCAAGAGCAGATCAGCTGTTACACCATCGGGTGTGGCGGTATTGGAACAGGAGCGGCATTGAAAGTAGCGAGGTGCCAATGCAGAGGGGAGACTGTATGCCTTAACCCACTGGGGTAACATTTGTTTATGAACTGCATGCGGCTCACAACCCACTGTGGTAAGAAATAAACACTACAAGCTCCAGAATGCCACGGGAGTGGCGACGCCCAGTGAGGAGGGAACTTGGATTTATTGAAGGTGTTTAAAAATGAGTTTGCAGCAGCTCAGATGACACACCAGAAGTCCCTGAAGAAATGCTTTGCATGAAACGTGTCAGACGTATGGACGATTTATTAGGCAGCTGCCTCCTGAATGCAATTGCCAACTTTCAATAAATGTGGAGCTGAATTTACCTGTTGTTGGACCCCTCCATAGTGGGCACTCTTTGATGTATATATATGTATATATATATATCCGGCTCAAGATTCCCTTCTCGACAAGGAAAAGAATGGCACTCATGAGGTTTAGTTAGTTCGGCAGCAGTTTATTAGACAAACGCGTTTCGGATTACATCCTTCGTCAGTGTCGTATTTACAAGTGTTTGTTACTAGCGGCCATTTTTAAGGAGAAACGTGTCACATAAGGTAATCAACAACGGACTGTATATACCCTTCATATGGATGGGCGCCATCTTTAAACAGTAAACACTTTGATTATATGCATATCCTTTGTCGAGAGTCGGTTTAGCATGCCGGCATGTCGACAAAGCTTCGTCTTATTTATAAACACGATGCAATTACAAACAATACAATTAATATTGTTACATGATTTGGCCGTGGATCGGCAATTGCAGCCTATTTATGTTAAGGCTGCTTGTCCTGGATAACCATATACATTATGCCGTGTATCGGCCCCTAGACAATATTCTCCTGTTATTTGCTTTTTAAGAAAAAATCTCATAGTTTCTGTACAGTGATCACATACAATAAATACAAATAATTTTTGTCATCATTTGTTATCCTTATTTGTTCAGATGGACTGCCATGTCCTCCCCACCATTTAAACCATTCTGTATCTTGGTCCCCATGTCGATGATATAGCGGGATTCTAGTCTCCTTAACTTAAGGACTCGATCCCCACCCCTGATGTGTGGGGGTACATGATCCAAACAGTAGTAATTCAACAAGTCCCTGTTACTGCTGTATTTTACTGAGAAATGGCGCGCTACAGGATAACTAGAGTCTTTGTTATTAATGGTGCGCATATGTTCCAACACCCTTAGTTTCACCACATTAATAGTGCTAATAATGTATATGGTATACAGGGAAGAATAAATGGGTAAATAAGTGTCTAAATGGATGTTTTTCTTGTAAAATTGATTGTATAACTGGCTTATTAAGTATATCTTAGTAAATAGGTGTACTAGCGAGTAATCTTTAAATATTTAAATATCTGTATCAGTGTCTCACTTTGTATATAAGTGGCTGAATGGGTTGGTGAGTAGCTACATGAGTGTGTATATGGGTTATTAGTTGGTTTTTTGAGTACCAAAATTAGTGTTTGTACGGTTCGGTGGGGATTATTACTTAGCGCACAGATGCATGAATAACTGACTCACTGTTTGTATGTGTTTTGAAGACAGTATGTATGTGTGCAGGACTGTATGGGTGGATGAGTGTGTGTATGGGTGTGTTAGTGAGTGAATGACTGTCTCAATAGTATCTTTATGAGTAACTACTTATGTTTTAAACTAGTATATGTGAGTATTGATGTATATAAGTGAGTATATCTGAGAGCGAGAGATTCTAAGACTGAAGAACAGCCGCCTGAAACTAAACTCAGACAAGATGGAAGTCCTCATCCTGGGACCATCACCCTCCGCCTGGGACGATTCCTGGTGGCCCCCAGCCCTGGGCACCGCCCCCAAGCCAACAGACCACGCACGCAACCTGGGCTTCATCCTGGACTCCTCCCTCTCGATGACCAGACAAGTCAACGCCGTATCCTCATCATGATTCCACACCCTTCGCATGCTTCGCAAGATCTTCCGATGGATCCCGACCGAAACCAGGAAGAAGGTCACCCAGGCCCTTGTAGTGTAGTTCCTATTATCCCAATAGGCTCTGCGCATTGGAATAATATCTTCAATAGTATAGACCTAGGGCAGAGGTTAACTAGGTCTTCTACCGACGATATTAGACTTAAAGTTTTGTGTTTGCCAGCTAGCTCAGAGTTCACTAGAAACTTTCTCGAATAGGCAAGGAGGATTTTAACCTCCCTGGATAGACAAGAAGGGATTTAGTTTCTGACAACCATAGAACATGACAACTTTGCTCTCCCCTAATCAAGAGTGTATCTCTAGAGTCGTGTGAAAACAAAAGACAACTTATTTTACTCAGTCAGTTCAGTGCATTCTTAGTTTCACCAGATTGTAGAGAAAAGGAAGAGACGGGCGTGTTCAATAAAAGATATTATTTATTGATCAGTCTCCTTTCTCATACAAGAGAAATGAATCGCTATTATTGTAATACTTATAGTTAAGTAAAGTGCATACAGTAAAGACAGAATTATAAAATAATACTGTAAAAGCATTGATAATGGTTTCTGAGCCATATGATACTTTAAAATGGATAAAATAGATACATACATATATACATTTGACTAATCATACTCAACTGGTGCTTCTAACCACGCCTACCCCAGTGTACCTGACCTAAGCCTAATACGTGGGCGGGAGTAGATAAGTAGCAGTTTAAGTTAAGTTTGTTTTGCCAAGGGACTGACTCGAGAATTCTCTGCAAAGGGTTATTCAGTTCTGTACCTGAGATCTAGAATGGTGGAGGGCTGGTATCTCTTATCCCAGGTCTTGATATTCCAGCTGCCTGCGAGGGCTGCTTGGAAGCGCCGGAGCTGGATTTCTCAGCAGGAGAAAGGCAGCGTCTCGTTCTCAGCGCGTCAGGAAGGCGGGGCAGCGCCTGTGGGCTTCGCTCTCTGCTGGGCTCCTCGGCACGTCTCGCTGCTCCAATCTCGTCACCACCGCATGTGTTTGCTTAAGGCAATGTCGGTAATATTTATACCTGAAAGGTGCCGAGATTGACGTAAGGATGGACATATATACGTCAATAAGGATGTCATATGAACGGGCTCGTTCGCACATTCTTTTGCTGAAGTTCTCGGTGAAATCAAAACAATGGCTATGGGAATTTCCCAGGTCGCTGTAGGTTTGATTTGTTTTGAGAACTCCGTATGCCTTATCAGGGGCTGGAGGAATATCGCTTGTCTAATTAGATGGCATGCGTTATGACCTAATCAGATAACGCGCTTCTGTGCCATGGTGTGGCTTAATCAGATAACGGTTTTTGCACCGTTGGATGGCTGCTAGTTAATTATTAACCAAACCAGGGTCAGGAATAGGGGAATCGATACAGTACCTATAGGAATACATCACACCCACTCCACGTAGACTATGTCCATATTTACAAATCTAGGCATAGTGAAACCAGTAGCGTTTGTGTATACCGTACCACCCCAAAATACATTCATATGTATTCTGAAAATTGGGATTATGAAATATACGAAACACAATCACATGTACTGTCACGTGCACTATATGCACAAGCAGTCTAATAATGCTAAACACATAACGCATATTTTTAAATTCAGCATGAATAAATGCGAAAACCACACATGAAATGGCTCTTAATACAGAAAAAAAAGTGCGAGACCATTTCATCACAATCATAAAGTTTTGTATGAGAGCGCTAGAGGATAGCTAATGTCTCGTGACTACCTAAAATAGAAATTCAGTTCTCTAAGAATAATGTCTACTTTAAGCAGAAGATAAGTGTCCCAAAAAATCGTAAATATTTTGGAATTGGGGAAAAAAGGTTCTTGCAGTCTGAACAAACTGATGAGAAAATTTTTCATATCGCTTTTTTTTTTTTTAAAGTTGAAGGCCAAATTCAGGATGTAGGGAACTCCAAGTGCCAATTTGCTCAAAGTTATTCCTGCTGCTCTGGTGAAAACATCATATCATTTAGACTGTTGAAAAAACTGTCAACAGCTTCTTGCGTAAGTTCCACTAACTCGGAAAAAGTTGTTACCATGCATTCATGAGCCTGAGCATGATTGCCTCCATTGATGCTTTGATCAGCATAGCTGACTGAAGGTCGTACCTGATCGATGCTGCTTTCATCTTGTACTTCACTACCCCTCAATCGTAGTGGTGAAGTCTCCACGAATGCCGTCATCAGGATTGGTAGCCGCTGGGGACAGCACAATGCATGAGCCGTTACCGGACCCAACAAGGTATCTGCGTCCATTGGCACATCCGATTGTAGTGCCAGACAGGTGTCCAACACGCATTCTTCGCCGCATAGCAAGCACCTTAATACAGGCATAACACAACATTGCCACATTGGTCTAAATGAAAGAGACCAAGTCATGTTCAGGTCCCGAAGCCGTGCTAGTCCAAGGACTTTAGTTATGCGGTCCCGGTAGCCAATGGCTAGGATCATTTCTTCCCTTGTCGCAGGTGTTTTGTCTGTGACATGGTTTGCCATAGCGAAATAACAGGATCAAAAAAAGGAAGCCTGCCACTAGTCCCAAAAGGAGTGGAAGTCCGCCAAAAATTGAATGGACAAAGTCTGGAAAAATACCCAGGATGGCTTTGAATGGAGTTAAAGCACCCGAAAACACTGCTTTAAATACACTGGAGACACCAGTGGTATCAGAAATATTTAAGATTTCGTTCAGTATTTCTGCGAAATGTATGGGGGAATTAGTTGATAATAATGAATGAATCTCTTCTGTTGTCCTTGCAACTTGGAGATCATATGTTTCTTTTGATGACGTGAGCCTAGTCGGCGTCTGTAGGAGCACAGTCTACATTCTGCTTAAAGTATCTATTCGAATAGAAGCAATTTTCAAATCAGGCCATAACCTTGCCTCCCTGTCTGGAGAATCGTTCGGGAACAATACTCGTTCACAGCACATGACCTTCCTAGTCACGGTTATGAGATAAGGTTTTCCGGGCAGCAAACTACAACATCTGCGATCTACTATTAGAATGTAACTCCCGTTCGAGAGTCTCCTAAAGAATGGTTCTATTTGTGTTGCAGGTGTGCCTAGCTGGTAACATCAAAGGTTATTTAAAGTCCCTTCACAGGCTCCATGCAAGCTAATTCCCTGACACAGAAGTGTACCGCTTAGTGATTTTGCACAATTATTGCCACTGAGAAACACTTTCTGGCCTTTATTACTGACACATTCATGTGTATAGGGCAAGTTCCATATTGACTTAATGTATCCTTTACCCAACCTTTCATACTGGCCTGCCTGTATATATTTTTGGCAGAATTGAAACTGGAAAGTAGTTATCGGAATATTTATTATTCCATGTATTATCCATTCAATGACAGGTCGTTCTGACATTGTCAATGGTAATCTCTCAAGTCTTTCAATGCTCAGAATTGTATAGTCAGCACCCTTCTGTGCCAAACTGATTTGTTTATCAGTAAGGTTAAAGATATTAAATAATGACGTTGTGTTGATTAAACGCCAAGGCACATAGCCAGAACGCAGATTTTGTAACGTCCAGCCAAGCTGTACAATAGAACGCAATTGGGACTGACCGTGTTGTAACATCAGTAAGTCTTGCGATATTATATCGATTGCTGAAGACACAATGCTGTCCAGAGAATATATTCTGGAGGACAGAGTCATTAACCCATTGTCCACCACAGAAAGTGATTTTTCCAAATTAATACGGTCAATTTCCCGTATTTTTTCTGCTGTCTCAATTTGAGTTACTTTCCAAACTTCGTTATAAGCTTCATATATAGAGGCCGCTATGAAACGTTTTTGACGCTGTTTGCGTGGTATCAATATGAAATCACGCAAGTCAGCACCTTCTGTAAGTAAAGTTAGGTGTTGCTTAATTTCAGCCAGTGTGGACGTTTGTAGCCATTGAAGGCAGAGCTTGCCCACGCTGTAGGTGGTTACTATCCCTGGATGTTGTCTTTGGGAATATCTAGGGTCTGGCCTGGTCAATTTGAATCCCTGTATTTTGTTCAGGAATCTGTCTTGACAGTTATTTGTGTCTGTGGGCCAGATCAACCATTGTTTCCATTCAGGATGTGTTCTGTTTTGGTTTAATATATGGTTTACGTCTATCTCATCATCTATAGAGCTATTACTGCTGACTGTTGGTTTTGGAATAGACGGTTTGTTCAAATCTTTGATTTTGGCTAAGCCAAGACAGGTAGTTTGTTGAATAGTGTCATTCAAAAATATAATTTGTTCTGGGATCATGCAGGCTCTGAACAATGATTCTATACCTTGTACTTGCCAATCTTTTGTACCCCAAACAGTTTTTGTTTCAATGTTACTGTTACAGAAATCAAAACCAAATGTATTCATTTGCTCAAAAAATGAATCTGAATATATCAATATTGTGTTGGTAAGCATGGTCTTCATACCTGTCTTATTTGATAATTTGAAATAAAATGTTTCTGCATTACTTGTGTTAAACCCTGAAAAGTATGAATATTTATCATAAAATGTTTTCGAGCTATCTTTTGGAGGAGTAGCACAATGTTCCCATTGGTTATAATTTAAAACATTTCTCGGTTGTGCAGATTTATGGAGATAATGGTTACCATAGTGGTTATAGCAGAACATTTGATCATAATTAGACAAACCCTGCAAATAATCATGTTCTGTAAATTTAGCAGACATCACAAGATCAGACATCATATCATTAATACTTTCAAAGTCCCAATCATCAGCAAATTTGCTTGGTTTTACAAAGTCACTCAATGAGATCTTGAATTGGTGTGGATACTTCAGGATTTCAACCGGACCATAGATTTCATAATCAGTTTTGTCCCATGCTACACCGCCTGGTATAGGATTGGCTGTGAAGTTCACTGAAGAAAGTTCTCTTTTCTCGATGTGTGAAGATGTGTGTGGTTTAAGGACCAAGTTGATTTTCTGGCTTGCTGTGTCCATTTTAGCATATTTTCCTTCAATGAAATGTCCCAAGCATAGTACCATGATGAGCCAAAGAATGAGGATAAATGCACCCAAGGCCACCCAAAATTCAATCCATGGAGAAATCAGATAGGTTTCTTTCAGCTGTTGAAGAAGTTCCTTAGCTTTATCTTTAAAAGTTTTTGTTGATGGCTGTTTCTTTGCTTCACTCAGGTCTTCAGATGAATCATCGAAGTTGATGAAGTAGCCGGATGCTGTTCTGTCAATTGTTCCAATTGCTTTTGGATTTTGCTTTGTTTCATTAGCAAAGTCTGCAGTTACATCATCATAGGTTGTTGTTTCTTGATGAAAAGCTTTGATTTGGGTTTTAAGAGGTTCAAGTTCCATTGCTTTGTTGCATAGTCCTTGTTGATTCACTGTAGATTTTCCAAATGTGATCAGTCTTCCAGTTTGAGCCTCTGTATTCGTAGCAAACATTGGTGTTCTGCTACTTCTTGGGAGTCCACTTGGCCTACTATTTGTTATCGGCCACATGATTGTGGTTTAACCAGGTCGATGGATATGACTCGGTTCTCCTTTTTACCAGCAAGGGGCGGTAGTACTACTGATCTTGTCCCGTTGATAGACAAGACAGGAACTGCTTTTCTGTAAGAAGGCCCAAATTCCTTCTTTACCGCAATCTTTTCTCTGACCAGATCCCCGACTTTTGGAATCCAGACAGGCCTTGCTGGGACAGGTGGTTTTTCTTCAGTGGTTGTTGGCTGTTGTTTCAACTTTATGTTGCTCAGGTCTTTTCTTGCTTCATTTAAGTCCTGCAAAATAGCCAAACGATCTTTGATATCAAAGCTTTTGTCTTTAACCACTGAAGTCTGACTATCAAGATCTTGGATCATCATTCTAGTCCCGAACAATAGTTCGTACGGACTGAACCCTTTCAGAGAATTCCTTGGCAGGTTATTTAGACTACGTTGGACACTTATTAAATGTTTGACCCACCCAGCTCCTGAACCTAATACCTTTTCCGTTATAGATTGCTTTATGTCTTTGGTTTTTTCTTTACACCATCCCGTATCCCTCAGGAAGGAAGTGAGAAGAGTCCCGCTATGCAATGCTCATTTGGCCATGCTTCCCTATAAGCTTGGGGGCTAAAGGGAACACATTATTCAAAACGTAGCATGCTCCTAGCGTATATGCCATTATAGACTCGCAAATCTTTGTATAACAGTCCAGACGTCAGCCGAGCGCTGGGGTCTACATTATAAGTGAAAATTAGTCTTTTTATGTTAATATAACGATTTTTCGTGATGGGTACTTTCTTATTGTTGTTTTTCTGGAGCGAAGTGCCATGGCAATAGTCCTCCTCGCTCGCCACTGCGATCTCTATTGCAGTCTGGGCAGTTTTTTACAAAAATGTGATGATGCAGGCTCATGCCTGGCCACCAGTACACTGATTGTAATTCTTCCAGAGAATCTTTTAGCTTAAGGTGTCTGAGACCCTCACCCATATGTGAGTCTGTTATTAACAAGCCTCTCCTGTCCGTGTTAGGAATTACTCTATACCCCACTCCAGGGATTCGAGCAAAAGGGACTGAGTTTGCATCGATTATGTATGTATAATTGAGTGGATAATTGATCGGTAGCGCTGAGCAGTCGCCTTTTGATGACGTTTTCACCGCCAGCACAGTTTCACCGTCAATGTGTTTTACTGCACGCTTTTTTGTAGCTACGGAAGCCGATTTACTTGGTACCGTTGTGGCTGTCTCAGCCAATGAATTCCCTGCAACGTGAACGCCATCACGCTGATGACTCAGTGAATGTATCACTTGAGTTTTTGGTAGTTCTTTCTGTAAAAGAACTACTTGTTCCCAGAGCACTTTTTGCTTTATTGTTGCACCTGTGTCATCTTTGTAACCGTTTTTAATCCATTTCTGTAAGTCGTTATTGTATGATTTGACGCAGTAATACGAATCGCACACTATAAGTGTCGGGAATTCGCGATCGGCATTATCTAGCGCCATTTTCAATGCTATTATTTCAGTTTGTTGTTCTGAATTATTTTCCACTGAGTGTGTTTTTGTAAGTAGAGGTCTTAATTTACCTCCGCGCCACACTTCTTTTACAATTTCGCATGTGGCATTGTAAGCCAGCTCTCCCCAAACTGAGGGTTGAGCATATCCGTCTGTATATATTACACAGGCGTACTGTCTTAAAGGCAGAATGTCGATTGGCAGAGGGTATTCTCTCTCATATTCTAGATATTTTAATTCTTTCATTTCCGGGTCAAAATAGTATTTTACTTTGTCTGAAGCAACAGAATTTACCCATTGTATCCATTCTGGATTTAGTGCAGTTGTCGGTAAATTACATGGTGTTGTTAATGCCTCAAAAGCTGTTTCTGCTGTTCTGACTGTAACCTGTCTACCGTCTGCTTGGCATTTTTCTTTTGCTACAGCTGTTTGAACCGCATGAACAATGTTTTCCATAATGCTGAACCGTTTTTCTGCTTCTGTGTATAAATGTGATTTGTATGCTATTGGTACCTTCTCTCCCTCATTAGAGGTCAGGTATGTGAATCCGCATCTTCCTGGGATGACTCGAATCACAAGGTTGCGTGTATTGTCACGTGTTTGTAATTTTGTTTTAATTAACATATCTGTTTGTAAAGATCTCAACATTTCTGTGTGTTTGTGAGTCCAATTGATTCTTTTAAAATCTGGTTTTATAAGATCATAGAGAGGTTTAATTCTCTCTGCATAATTTATAATGTAAGTTCTTCCGAAATTTAGGAAGCCTAGAATTGATTGTAAGTTTTTCAGTGTTCTAGGTGCTTGGATTACAGCACATTTCTCTAGGAAATTGTCAGCCAGGCTTTTGCCTTCACTTGATAGTTCATATCCTAAAAACAGGACTGTTAGATGGGCAATCCTTGACTTTTTAAAGTTGAATTTGTAACCCTCTGCTGCGAACCCAAGTATTATGGTGTTCACTCTTTTCAAGTGAGTATCCAAGTCATCATCTGTTAGATAGATGTCGTCGACATAAGATAATGCCTCGTCATCATATGTTTGTAGTAATTCTGTTACTCTCGCTGAGAATAATCCTGGGCTGTTCTTGAACCCCTGGGGCAAATGACAGAAATTGTTTTGCGTGCCATTTATTGAGAACGCCGTCAAATATCTGCTCTCTGGTGCTATATTTTGACAAAAGAATCCATTAGAAATGTCTAATGTGGTTTTGTATTTTTTGCGCACTATGTTATTCATTAGTGCAGCACTATGCGAGTTTTGTACTGCAAATGTTTTGCAACATGAGTTAAGGTGTCTGTAGTCCAAAACAAGACGATATGAATTGTCTGGCTTGGAGACAGGAAACAAAGGGTTGTTCATTTGTGAGGTGCAAGTTTCAATCACCCCCTGGTATTCAAGTTGATCTAGGATCTCTTTTACCTGTTTTTTAGCTTCTTGCTTAATCGGGTACTGCCTCTGTGCAGTAGGTTGTGATTTTAGCTGGATTTTGTGAGGAGGAGAGTCCTCATCCCATCCCACATGATTTTTATATACGGCAGGGGCTTGAGCTACTGCCCACTTTCTTGCAAGTGTATATTTTTTATGAATTGGAATATGGTTTGAGAAGGCAGGCAAAATTATTTCTTCGCCATGTGGGCACTCCCTGACAAACTCTGGAGGCCAGTCTCGTTCAGCTAGAAGGATGTCATAGCCCTTGGAGAGATTATCCCAAAATAGACCCCTTATTTTTCTAGTCTTATCCCCCTCTATACGCAATGTTATTTAATATATTTTATGAGGTTTGCTAACTCTGTTATCTGCAGTTTCCACCTGAATGTATTCATTCGTGTCCACTGTCTCCAGATGATTCATAAGGACTTTGCGAGCTATGCTCACTTCTGCTGCGCTGTCTAGCATTGTCTGAGCCCATTCTCCGTTTTTCAGCTGTGTCCTCAGTATTCTCAGCATTGTTAATTACTTTAATACTGGCTACCTTCTTTTTTGGAAATTGTAATTTTTTATTCAGATGAGCAGGTTCTTTGTCTTTGGACTTGACGTGCTCTTCCCTTTGTTCTGATCGTCCTCTTCTTTCCGATTTCTGCGAGGAAGTCTGAAAAGATTGAGAGGGACGTGTATCAATATCTTGATATCTATCAGGTTTTTTTATATTATCCCTATTTCTAAGGTTGTATTTTTTCACAGAGGGCTCCCTTTGGGGAGACTTGCGTCCTTGGTCAGGAGATCTTTCTCTCCGCCGAGGAGACCTTCCTCTGGACTGGAATCTTTTTTCTTTAGGATTGGATTGTTTATTTCCATCCCAGCTCTTTTTTTGAGTGTTTAAGTTATTTTTAATAAATACCTTTTCAGGACTTTCATCTAGTTGGGGTTTCACTGGTATTCCACCCAAACTATCTCTTCCTAGTTCTTCATAGGATTTTTCTATGATTCTGGCAATTTCAGATGGTTGGTCTGCTATATTTGTCTCTTTCAACCTCTGGCGAATTGCCACATTTGCTGCGTCTCCCTTTATGTTGGCTAATAATATTGCAGAGACCTGCTTGAAGTCTTTCAGTAATTTCATACCGAGAGTTAAAGCGGGTTCTGGACCATATTCATCTTGAATCTGTTTTAGCACATCTGGTATTACTGACATGGATGGTACACCATGTGTTTTTGTGTAAATGGAAGCAAAGACTGTTCCCCAAGTGTCACAGTCCTCCACATGTGGTGCGATTCCCATTGGAAGACAGATAGTCAGAATCCTATGTTTCTCCACAGGGGTGGTATCTGGAAACACCGCCTCTATTTGAGTTATTTTTTGTGCTAGCCAGAAAGGAATTTGTTCCCGTTTTGTGGGTACTTTACCTAGACAGGACTGTATGTTCTGTGGTGTAATTTTATTTGTGTTCCCCTGATGAGTGATCAGCTGTGGAATTTTAATTGCTGGTTGGATTGTTGAAGTCCGCATTACATATTGGACTAATTGTCTATGTATTTTTATTAATTGTTTTAGCTGTGCTAAAAGCTCTGGTGCAGGCATTTCTTCAATGTCTGGATGTGGTGTGTATCCGGCTAGGACCGGCCACGTTGCTCCTGGTCTACCTAGTGGACCGAGCCTGGTGATGTGATTTTTATGTTTTAGGGCGCCATGAAACAAGAGCAGGTGCTCTTGGAATTTGAGTGGTATTTCCACCTCCTCGAAAGGAATGTACTCATTAGGAGGTTCCTCTATTTTGTAATAGTGGAAGTCCTTTGTTACAGCGTTTGCTGCTGGAAAGTTTATCCATGAATAGAATACCTCTGTCTGCCGATATTCGTGTGCCTCGATTACGAATATGACTGTACCACCTCTCGGTGTCAGCCCATTTTCTATAAGTTTTAAAGTTATAGATCCGGGTCATTTTGCAGCAGAGTATTGTCTGCCACTAGGAGTTCAGCTGCTATTCTAACTGTCTCCCTTTCTTCTTCACTTTCTGTCATTTTACTGACAGGAAGGTTATTCTGTTTGTTTGCAGATCAGGTTTTTATGGAAACAAAGATTAGATGCACAATATTTTGGAACAGTGTATCCTTCAACGTTGAATAAACCAAGAACCATACATAGGAGTCTCCTCCTGCGAGGTTTGGCGGATATGACCTTTCACCCACTCCAGACGTCTTTGGAGTATTATGGGAAAAGGGGGTCTGTGTGAAAAAGCACGACTGAGTTACTCTAATGTTTTGCGTTAGTTTTATCGCCTATCCAAACGTTGGGCGCCATGTAGTGTAGTTCCTATTATCCCAATAGGCTCTGCGCATTGGAATAATATCTTCAATAGTATAGACCTAGGGCAGAGGTTAACTAGGTCTTCTACCGACGATATTAGACTTAAAGTTTTGTGTTTGCCAGCTAGCTCAGAGTTCACTAGAAACTTTCTCGAATAGGCAAGGAGGATTTTAACCTCCCTGGATAGACAAGAAGGGATTTAGTTTCTGACAACCATAGAACATGACAACTTTGCTCTCCCCTAATCAAGAGTAAATCTCTAGAGTCGTGTGAAAACAAAAGACAACTTATTTTACTCAGTCAGTTCAGTGCATTCTTAGTTTCACCAGATTGTAAAGAAAAGGAAGAGACGGGCGTGTTCAATAAAAGATATTATTTATTGATCAGTCTCCTTTCTCATACAAGAGAAAAGAATCGCTATTATTGTAATACTTATAGTTAAGTAAAGTGCATACAGTAAAGACAGAATTATAAAATAATACTGTAAAAGCATTGATATGGTTTCTGAGCCATATGATACTTTAAAATGGATAAAATAGATACATACATATATACATTTGACTAATCATACTCAACTGGTGCTTCTAACCACGCCTACCCCAGTGTACCTGACCTAAGCCTAATACGTGGGCGGGAGTAGATAAGTAGCAGTTTAAGTTAAGTTTGTTTTGCCAAGGGACTGACTCGAGAATTCTCTGCAAAGGGTTATTCAGTTCTGTACCTGAGATCTAGAATGGTGGAGGGCTGGTATCTCTTATCCCAGGTCTTGATATTCCAGCTGCCTGCGAGGGCTGCTTGGAAGCGCCGGAGCTGGATTTCTCAGCAGGAGAAAGGCAGCGTCTCGTTCTCAGCACGTCAGGAAGGCGGGGCAGTGCCTGTGGGCTTCGCTCTCTGCTGGGCTCCTCGGCACGTCTCGCTGCTCCAATCTCGTCACCACCGCATGTGTTTGCTTAAGGCAGTGTCGGTAATATTTATACCTGAAAGGTGCCGAGATTGACGTAAGGATGGACATATATACGTCAATAAGGATGTCATATGAACGGGCTCGTTCGCACATTCTTTTGGTGAAGTTCTCGGTGAAATCAAAACAATGGCTATGGGAATTTCCCAGGTCGCTGTAGGTTTGATTTGTTTTGAGAACTCCGTATGCCTTATCAGGGGCTGGAGGAATATCGCTTGTCTAATTAGATGGCATGCGTTATGACCTAATCAGATAACGCGCTTCTGTGCCGTGGTGTGGCTTAATCAGATAACGGTTTTTGCACCGTTGGATGGCTGCTAGTTAATTATTAACCAAACCAGGGTCAGGAATAGGGGAATTGATACAGTACCTATAGGAATACATCACACCCTCGTCACCAGCCGACTGGACTACGGAAACACCCTCTACGCCGGAACCACAGCCAAGCTACAGAAAAGACTCCAACGCATCCAGAATGCCTCTGCCCGACTCATTCTGGACATCCCCCGTCGCAGCCACATCTCCGGCCACCTGAGGGACCTACACTGGCTCCCCGTCAACAAGAGGATCACATTCAGGCTCCTCACCCACGCACACAAGTCCCTCCACGACCTGGGCCCCAAGTACCCAAGTACCTCAATGACCGCCTGACCTTCTACAAGCCCACCCGCCAGCTACGGTCTACCAGCCTCGCCCTCGCCACCGTACCACGCATCCGAAGAGCCACCGCCAGAGGCAGATGCTTCTCCTACCTGGCGGCCAAGACATGGAACTCCCTCCCCATCCACCTTCGGCTGACCCAGGACCACCTCGCCTTCAGGAGACAAATCAAGACCTGGCTGTTCAAGCAGTAGCGGACCCCTTCCCCCAAGCGCCTTGAGACCCTTCCGGGTG
Organism: Lissotriton helveticus; assembly: GCF_964261635.1. NCBI lineage: Eukaryota > Metazoa > Chordata > Amphibia > Caudata > Salamandridae > Lissotriton > Lissotriton helveticus. The sequence goes on along the minus strand of NC_136061.1, from coordinate 1,511,310,846 downwards.
AGTTGCACACTATACAAATGTTATGATTGATTGATTGATTGACTTCCTGTATAAATAAGTATGTGTTTCTATAAGTGATTGTTTAAGAGAGTAAGTATGTCTACGATTCAGTAGAAGTTAGTGTAGTGGTGGGTGTATAGCTGTATATGCAAGTAAATGGATATTTGATAGTTTATTTGCATGTGTGAGTATGTGTGTGAGTAACTATAGATGAGTGTCGGTGTGTAACAGGATGTATAGGTGTATGAGTACATATGATGAGTGAGTACATGTATGAGTGACTATATAGAACTGTTGGTGAATGAGTGGATGTGTATGTAGATTTTGGGATTACTCAATAGGTTGTTCTAACTGGAATTGGTATCTCCATTTTTTTGAAAATTTTAGTTTCTATTTTTGATCGTGTGTATCAAAGGTTATATTACAGTAAGAAAAGGTCTGCCACAAGGATGATGTCAACAGTGATGTCATAAGGGATGTCATTTGAGATGTCATCAGTGATGTCATGAGTGATGTCACTGACCATGTCATGAGTGATGTAATATGTGACGTCATCAGCATTGCATTGCAGGCGCGCAAGTTATAGTTAGCTAAGCTAACTATAACGGAGGAATTTCAAAGGTTTTGCATGAGAGAAATTTTCTGCTAACTATAACGTGTAAAACCTATGGTTTTTTCAATGCATTTGCATAGTAACTGCTAATTCCTAACTATAACGTGTGTAAAACCTATGGTTTTTTCAATGAATTTGTAAGGTTTTTTAAATGCTAATTCCTAACTATAACGTGTGTGAAACCTATGGTTTTTTTCAGTGAATTTCAAAGGTTTTGTAAATGATAATTTATAAATGTATTAATTATTATGTCTTTCTTTTTATACTAATTTCTTATATTTTTAATATAAATATTTATATTTATTTTATTTTTTTAGATTATATTTCATATTCTTATTATAAAATATTAACAAAACTAAATTGCAAAGTAATTTTTGGATGAATTATTTCTTGACGTCGGTTGCAAGTATAACACAGCTCCAGCAATTCTCTTGGGGCCCTATGCTCATAATGCTGTATCAATCCTTACACCTGCTTCAAGCATGTGCAAGGTTTTGACGCAGCATAAGCTAAAAAGTCACTGAATAAAATGTTATACATTTCACTCAGTCACTTTTACGAGGCCTTGCTGCACCCCCTTCTGCACAAGAAAGCCTCTTCTAGCGCAGCGCTTTACAATGTAATACACCCTCCAGATGCATCACATTGTTAATAGCACACACCATGGCACATCTTTTGCACCACCGCTTTGTCACAAAAGTGACGCAACGGCTGTGTAAAAGAGGCACAAGGGCTTGTAAATCCGCCTCTAATACATACAAATTCACCCAGGCACTTTCACCAGCAGTGCAAATTGAAGCATACACTTGTCACATATTTATGTACATATGATACATTCAAGTGCTTCGGACATACTACAGTATACTATAGATAAACACCTTAGAGATTTATGCTGTAGCAGTTCCTTATAGTTCTGACCTTTCACATTGTCCATACACTAGTAACATATTCATTCATTCATTTATGAACTTCACATTCATTCTGACAAACTTTTACACACTACCATAGAAATATAGTTCTTTCTTTGACCAGTCAAGGTGGTTCTAAAAATAACTGTTTTTTTTGTTTTGTATTTTTCTTGTGCTTTCTCAACAAATTTCAAGCGGAACAAAAGAATGAAAAAAGAACAACTAATGTAGAGGACAGCAATGATCCTGCATCCTGCGTTTCATCAAGTCTATAGACTGTTCCCCATAACACAAAAGTTTATCGCAATAAATGCATAGAATTTTAACTTTAGCAAAGTCAGAATCAATATGTGGGTGTGGATTGCTTGCTGAAAATGCTGCTGCCGCAGTTGATGTGCTTGGTGTAGCAGCAGGTGGGTTCTCGTGCAACCTCCGTCTTGCAGCTCGAGCAAAGTTCTTGGGGTGCAAGTTCTTCAAGTGTCGCACCATATTTGCTGTGCCAAAGGAGTATTTTTTACATGGATTACCCCTTGAAAGAGTTGTTTGGCAAATTTTACTGGTTACTTTTGGAGCATTAACCTTTTATTATTGTGATCTTCCTTCTATTTGAGAAGATTCTCAGAACAAATGCTTCTTCTTAGAAAGTCAAAGTCGAATAACTATAATGGGATGGAACTTTCAACAGTCGCAATAGGTAAAGTTATGAACCAATCAAATCTCTACTTTTAAAGTCACATGGCTTTGCGTGCGCTTATGATGCGCTTGCGCAGCTCTTTCAATACGAGTACGCATGATGTTCTACCGCGATTTGTGTATTTCTTTTTAAAAGTAATATATGGTTATTACAAGTATTGAAAAAAATCCATAGTTATCCCAAATGTCTGCCCTTAGTATGTACATTAAATACATACATGTTTTAAACCAAGTAGAAACATTGCCCCCTTTCGCGTACAGAACGTCGAACATGACGTCACACCAAAGCTTTAATGCGACGCGTAACGTCAAAGCATATTTGTACCATATGTGCAGGTACACTGAGTATGATAAGCAGTACAAACTAAGGTGCGATCACCCTCTCAGTGACAAATCAGATCTCAGGGCGCGCTAAGGAGAATGATTAGAAGTGCTAACTCATTGCAGATACGATTCTGAGCCTGCCTCTTCACACATTATAACACCGCCCCCATCTCTCTCTGTTGGTAATTGTTAGTGCACACACTCATACTTGCACATGTGAGGTGCACGCCCGCCCACACTACCCACATGCCACCACCTAGCATGCCTGCTATCATTTAGCCTGGAAAACAATACATTACCCAATGGCATGTCCCCCAGGGCCATCATTCTTACAGACCGTGAAAAGGCTACCAATGACGGCCCTGGGCTTGGTTTGGTCAGCCCCCGAGGTTCCCATATAATGCAGGCACTGACGTGAGCATGCTCTCTTTTGCCTGCCTCTGCTGCGTTGACAGACAGACTGTCGAAAACACCCCAGACTCAAAGAAACCGCAGCCTTTCAAGACACGACAAAAGACGACAGAAGCAAAGGTAAGAGAAGACGTCACAACATCAGCCTCCACTGTAAATTGTATATGCATAATGCTATTTTTTTATCCTTCATACGGCTTTCCTACCCCTCAATGGTTTCAAATTGTACTTACATAATTGAAACATTTCTTTGTAAGTCATGAGGTCCTATACACCTCTAATCTTAAAAATTGTGCGTGCATACATTTCTGTGTTGTATTTCTGTACTACGTGGTACAAAAGGGGGTGGTGATGGATGGAGCATCTGAACCAATCAAACACTCAAACCCAGTCAACAGATCTGGGTTTAATCCATCACCGTTCTTTAGCCCACTCTGCCAACCCAGTTCAGACATGGCCATATGCAAATCAGTCTGACCTTGTGCCTCATGGGAACAGTCCAGCCCGAACTGCCAAGCCATGCCTTCCCTGAAGATGAAAACTATCCTGTGGCAAGGCACTTTTTGTGACAAACATTTTTCCAGCACTGCACTACTGAGTTTTTTTTTATTTTAGAACAAATGGACAGGAGCCCTAGGGGTGGTAACAGAGTGCTGAGACTGAGGCAGAATGAATCTAAACACATCATCAATTTTCAGACCAAGGTGCCTTGGGGCCTGAATCAGGATGAGGAGTTGGCAGTTCATTTGAAGGAAAACTAATGTTCTCACTCTCATTATTGCTTTCACAGGCTTGGCCCGCGCATGGGGACATTTGTTAATCTCCTCTATCCCTTTAGAAGCTTTTGAAATAAATGTTCTTCATTTTTGCAGTCTTACCTACTCATTTAGTCGGGTACATGATTTAGGATATTCTCCCTGCATCTTCTTCGCCATGTCTTTTTAATGCTTCTAAGTGTTTATTGATTGTGTGTATAATTTGTTCAAAATGTTTTTTAAATTAACAATATGTTCATATATTCCCCAACAGGAGAACATCAGGGGAACAGGGCCACGTCACTGCACTCACTCACACGGCCCTTTACTATTGTCTTTTGCCACTTCACTTCACTGAGCACGCCTTCGATGGGCATCTGTTGCAAGCATCAGGACATTTTGGGATAGGCGACAAAGTAAGGACTTAATTATCCTTGCAAGGCGAATCCAGGTATTTTACCTGATAACTTGTCTTTTGGACTTCCTTGATCTTTATTGCCCTTCGGGCACATGGGGTATTTGACCTATTAACTACGTACTGTTCTTTTTCAAGTACCACTAGATTTGTCGAGTTGCACTGTATTGTGTACCCCTGTTTATGGGCACGTCTATTATCATTTTGATGGACAGTATGAGACACACTCATTGGGGACTATAAACTCACGCATGTCCGCAGTATAAAAGGGTACATTTTCAGACGTCAGCCATGCTCGCTGTAGGGCTCATTTATATTTCTTGGGACCCTCCAGCTCACTATGTATCTGTTACAAGTGGTTATTTTACACAAACTGTCGTTACGTTGTTTTGTTGTATTTACTAACCTGCATATACAAGGCATATGATTTGTTTACATTCTCTGTATATATTGTATATATATGTTTACTTTACCGTTCCAAGATGTTTGTCATTAAGTAGCTGGGCTTCTCAGTCCGCTGTTTATGTCCATGAATTGTTTGCAACTTTATTAAGACTGTGTGCACGCATCTTTCACTTACGTGATCAAGGCTTTCTTCAAGCCGAAACATGTAGTAGGTGTTAACAAACACTCTTGGATTCTGCTTTATGGCGTGGTGTGTTGGTCTCTGAGAGAGTGAAGACTTTGGAACTGTGTTTTCACTATATATATATACATTGTGAAAGAATACGGAGGTATTCGAAACGCGTCTGGCTATAATTAGATAATAAAGACCTGCTGATCCACAAAAATTGGAGTCTGTAATCCGTTCCTTTGGTTTTGTCCCGGCTGGGCTCTGCAGAAGGGAGACGGAGATATTTCTATATATATATATATATATATATATATATTACCTACTGGCGGTCGCCAGTAGGTATATATAGTTAGGATTTTTTCTCTATGGGATTTTTGAAAATTCTATGTCTAATAACTTTGGCGTTTGTGGACGGAATTGGCTGAAATTTTCAAGAAAATGGAACATTTTGTTTCTGAGCAGCCCCTGAAAATGTGGGGGGGGTTCGTCAAGGGGGGGCCGAGAAAAAAGGGGGGTCCCAAAACGCGTTTTTCCCATGTTCATTTCCATAGGGCGGTTGGCCTCACTTTTAGCCCGAACGGCTGAATGGATTTGCATGAAACTTGGCAAAATTGTAGGGACTGTTAGCTCGATGTGCCTTTGCTAGGTCTCAATATATGTGCTCCAGTGGATTTTGATAAATTAACGTTCAAAAAAATATATATATCTGTAACAGCGCTCCGGGTAGCGCTCCGGTTCGCGTACTTGACGCGTAACGGAACTTCGCGAAGCGAAGCTGATTGGCTCTCCGGTGTCTGTCAACATTCTAAACAGTCCGGAGCGGCCGCCATCTTGTCTCTCGGTAGGATCGAGAGACAAGAGGAGGCCAAAACAAAGGGGGAAATGACCATAAGGGGGCATAGTAGATCCTCCCTCACCCTCTAGGTTTGATGTGGAGGCTTTAAAAGGGCCCCGCGGGGCAAAAAAACAAACAAAAAAAACAACGTTTTTTTTGCATGGGGAGCGCCCGGTACGCTTTTGTGCAATGGGCGGTGGTAATCTAAATGATGAGGGGGGGGGCAGCGTTCAAAGCACATCAGCGTGCATAAACACGAAAAAATTTTTATCTACCACGTACTTGACTTATCTCTAGCTTTATTAATACAATAATCAATAATGAAAAATCGACATCAATAGGGTTGTCCGTATTCCAAGTCAGTACCCTTCCCCGCCCGCCATGTGCACAAAGACCGCATACATCCCCCATAACGTTAAGGCTAAGTAACTAGAACTTCATAAGGAGTTGCAAGTCGCTCCCATACTGGGGCCATTTTGGTCGAGGCCAGGCAGGTCCAGAGTATAGTTGAATGTCTCTAATAAGTAGCGGCAGGACCAGAATCCCTTTCGGCAGTTCTGGCTTCGTCATTACGAGCACTAGAAAACAAGACATTCTGGGCAATACCACCCTTGACGCAGCCCTTTATTCTACAAGATGGTGTCTTTCAAAAGCCAGGGGTATAGGAGTATGTAACAAGCGAGCCATTTAATTGAAAAAACTAAACGTGACAAACGGTTGCCGGATCAGTGAAGGTTGATTTTATAATTGAAAGTATAACAGCATCAGTTACAATAAAATCGTTCATACGCACACCATGGGCAAGTATCATGGGTAACATTATTTCGAAGCTTTATTAATACAATAATCAATAATGAAAAATCGACATCAATAGGGTTGTCCGTATTCCTAGTCAGTACCCTTCCCTGCCCGCCATGTGCACAAAGACCGCATACATCCCCCATAACGTCAAGGCTAAGTAACTAGAATGTCATAAGGAGTTGCAAGTCGATCCCATACTGGCGCCATTTTGGTCGAGGCCAGGCAGGTCCAGAGTATAGTTCAATGTCTCCAATAAGTAGCGGCAGGAGCAGAATCCCTTTCGGCAGTTCTGGCTTCGTCATTACGAGCACTAGAAAACAAGACATTCTGGGCAATACCACCCTTGACGCAGCCCTTTATTCTACAAGATGGTGTCTTTCAAAAGCCAGGGGTATAGGAGTATGTAACAAGCGAGCCATTTAATTGAAAAAACTAAACGTGACAAACGGTTGCAGAATCAGTGAAGGTTGATTTTTTAATTGAAAGTATAACAGGATCAGTTACAATAAAATCGTCCTTACGCACACCATGGGCGAGTATCATGGGTAACATTACTTCGAAGCTTTATTAATACAGTAATCAATAATGAAAAATTGACATCAATAGGGTTGTCCGTATTCCCAGTCAGTACCCTTCCCCGCCCGCCATGTGCACAAAGACCGCATACATCCCCCATAACGTCAAGGCTAAGTAACTAGAACGTCATAAGGAGTTGCAAGTCGCTCCCATACTGGCGCCATTTTGGTCGAGGCTAGGCAGGTCCAGAGTATAGTTGAATGTCTCTAATAAGTAGCGGCAGGACCAGAATCCCTTTCTGCAGTTCTGGCTTCGTCATTACGAGCACTAGAAAACAAGACATTCTGGGCAATACCACCCTTGACGCAGCCCTTTATTCTACAAGATGGTGTCTTTCAAAAGCCAGGGGTATAGGAGTATGTAACAAGCGAGCCATTTAATTGAAAAAACTAAACGTGACAAACGGTTGCAGGATCAGTGAAGGTTGATTTTATAATTGAAAGTATAACAGGATCAGTTACAATAAAATCGTCCATACGCACACCATGGGCGAGTATCATGGGTAACATTACTTCGAAGCTTTATTAATACAGTAATCAATAATGAAAAATCGACATCAATAGGGTTGTCCGTATTCCCAGTCAGTACCCTTCCCCGTCCGCCATATGCACAAAGACCGCATACATCCCCCATAACGTCAAGGCTAAGTAACTAGAACTTCATAAGGAGTTGCAAGTCGCTCCCATACTGGCGCCATTTTGGTCGAGGCCAGGCAGGTCCAGAGTATAGTTCAATGTCTCCAATAAGTAGCGGCAGTACCAGAATCCCTTTCGGCAGTACTGGCTTCGTCATTACGAGCACTAGAAAACAAGACATTCTGGGCAATACCACCCTTGACGCAGCCCTTTATGCTACAAGATGGTGTCTTCCATTCAGAAAATATTGTTGGCAGCATTTTGAAAGGAAAGATAAACGGCCGTTCTCCTAGTGAGTCTCACATTGTTACATTTATGAAGAATGTTGAAGAGTAGTATGTTGAAAATCTGAAGCCATCGTTCTACAAACTCTCAACCAGCCTTGGATGGAAAAATCCTGAAGAATGTACAAACTGAAAACCAGTTTTTGTCTGCATAGCATCAGCAGCAACACTTGAGTCAGCTTTGTGTGAAGCCGCCATCTTGATCCAATCAATACCGTCCCCCTGCACACATTCAGGGACCAGGCCGCATTGCGAGGGCACCGCAAGACGTGTCTTCAGGTCAAACGGATTGTGGGACAAGGTCCAGAATGAAGAGTCATCAAAAGGCAAAAAGTTCCGCCAGACCCCGGGAGCCGGCCGCCTATGTCGGGGGCGATCTCAGGCCACACCAGGGCAACAAGACTTGGGGAGGGGGCAGGAGCCAAGTGCCCCCTCCCAGTCCGCGCCACCACACCGCCCCTCGGGGTCCTCCGTCAAGCGGTTCAGGGAGGCACCGCAGGCAGCGGTTCTTCAGATCAGTGGCTCTCACCAGCAAGGCTCCCCTCCGTCAGCAGTGATCGTTGGCGCTGTGGTTGCGGCCGGAGGCCCCGCCTAGTCAACGCCCCGGCCTCTCCATGTCGTAGGCCGCAAGAGTGGGCGCAACTCAGCTGGATGGCGAGTGAGACGCTGGCTACGCAAGAGTAGGCGAAACTCAACCGGCCGAGTGAGGAACTGTGCCGCAAGAGCGGGCAGAACTCAGCTGGCCGAGCGAGGCACTGTGCCGCAAGAGTGGGCGGAACTCAGCTGGCCGAGTGATGCACTGTGCCGCAAGAGCGGGCGGAACTCAGCTGGCCGAGCGAGGCACTGTGCCGCAAGAGTGGGCGGAACTCAGCTGGCCGAGCGAGGCACTCTGCCGCAAGAGGGGGCGTAACTCAGGTGGCCGAGCGAGGCACTGTAGGTCTTCCTCTCACAAAGATGAAAGTCAGAGTGAGGAAACAAGGAGGGGTTTTCATCATTTGGGACAAAAAAATAGTTCTAAACCAATGAAAAGTGTCATCGTTAGGTCACATGACCTAGCCTTACATCATTAGGAAACCAAAAGTGAAATGAAGCAATGAAAATTTTTATTAACAAGTCACATGACCTGTTATGCTTCCGTTACGCGCTCCGCGCTGCGCCCCGGATCGCTTCCGGGAAGCTGCGCTTCGTGCCTCGCTTCGCGCATTGGGTGCGCTAATGCGGCGCGTCATATGACGCATTACGTGACAACGCGATACTACAGTGTTTCTGGATGTTTCAGACTGAAGCTGGCGTCAGCATGAGAGCACCCCGTGGCTACGTTGTGACCGTTCCGCGAGCAATCATGGCAGTCGCTCCCCACCGGAAGTCTGCGGGAGTCGGGGGCCCCGGTGACTCTTGTAGAATCTTCAAGGCTGAGGGGACGCTTTTGGGAATGGGGCCCATGCCCTAGCAGTCAAGCGTCCGAGTTCCAGGGTTGCCCAGAGCCATCTTTGCAGGCCAGGCCCAAGTCTGTGGAGCCGACCGCCATTTCGTGAGCTCCGTGGCAGCCGCCTGTCGCTGTACCGCAAGAGTGGGTGCAATTCAGCCGGATGGCGGGTGAGACGCTGTAATAGCAAGAGCAGGCGCAACTCAGCTGGCCGAGAGAGGCACTGTGCCGCAAGAGTGGGCGTAACTCAGCTGCCGAGTGAAGCGCTGGGGTGCAGCTGAGAAACCTCCACCTGGGGAGGTGGGGGAGGCTCGTTCGCGCCGCCTCTCCCTTCCAGTGCACCCCACGCCGTCTCCCGGCGCAGGTATATGTGATGGTCGGACCAGGGCACCGCAGGACGTGTCTTCAGGTCAAACGGATTGTGGGACAAGGTCCAGAATGGAAGAGTCACCAAAAGGCTAAAAGTTCCGCCGGACCCCGGGAGCCGGCCGCCTACGTCGAGTGAAGCGCTGGGGTGCAGCTGTGAAATCTCCACCTGGGGAGGTGGGGGAGGCCCGTTCGTGCCGCCTCTCCCTTCCAGTGCACCCCACGCCGTCTCCTGGCGCAGGTATATGTGATGGTCGGACCAGGGCACCGCAGGACGTGTCTTCAGGTCAAACGGATTGTGGGACAAGGTCCAGAATGGAAGAGTCACCAAAAGGCAAAAAGTTCCGCCGGACCCCGGGAGCCGGCCGCCTATGTCGGGGGAGATCTCAAGCCACACCAGGGCAACAAGACTTGGGGAGGGGGCAGGAGCCAAGCGCCCCTTCCGAGTCCGCGCCACCACACCGCCCCTCGGGGGCCTCCATCAAGCGGCTCAGGGAGGCACCGCAGGCTGCGGTTCTTCAGATCAGTGGTCTCACCGGCAAGGCTCCCCTCCGTCAGCAGCGATCGTTGGCGCTGTGGTTGCGGCCGGAGGCCCCGCCTAGTCAACGCCCCGGCCTCTCCATCTCGTAGGCCGCAGAGTAGTCGGGGAGAAATCCCGGGAACGGCGGCATGCATTTGGATCGATGTTGCAGCAGGCTGCCATGTAAATAGTTATTTAATAAAACGTTTTACCCTGTTACTTTGCTGGTGTGTTGTATATATTTATAATATTTGCATAGGGTTTGTCGTTATTTTGGGCGGGGTGGGCGGCGGAGCCGAGCTGTCTTGCAGCCATCATGGCGTCGAGCTCGGTTCCTCTCACTAGTTTCATATTTCTCATGAGGGGTTGTTCCTAATGTTTCTATTTTAGCGAGGTCAAAAAGAGATCCCATTAGTGGCCTACTGATTTTGCTTGATTCCTTTTGGTTTTTCTAATGATTTTTCACTATCTGCATAGACTAAACCGAGTATTGCGACTCTGTGCTTGTTTGTAAATAGAGAATGAACCAAAGAGAAGCAATTCCAAAACAGTAAATGCTTGGATAACAATCAATCAAATGGAGAGGGAAGCAGGCACGACGGATTACAACGGGGGCAAAGGCCTGCGTTACCTACCCTTCACTATCTGCAAAGAGAGAATACTCCTAAAAGAAAAGAGGGGGGGGGCAGCGTTCAAAGCATATCAGCGTGCATAAACACGAAAATGTTTTTACCTACCATTTACTTGACATTTTAAAGCTTTTGATATTTGCTAGTAAAAAACATTGAAATTCACTGAAAAAACCATAGGTTATAGACCATATATAGTTAGGAATTAGCATTTACAAAACCTTGAAAATTCACTGAAAAAACCATGGGTTATAGACCATATATAGTTAGGAATTAGCATTTACAGAACATTATTTTACTCACACAAAACCATTGAAATTCCATATATAATTAGTTGCACTAACTATATATCGCGCACCCGCAATCCACTGCTGATGATGTCACATATTACATCATTCATGACATGGTCAGTGACATCACTGATGACATCACTGATGACATCTCAAATGACATCACTGATGACATCACTGATGACATCTCAAATGACATCACTGACAGGAACTGGCAGAAAGAACATTTGATTACTTGGCATCCGAGGAAGTGAAATGAAACTAGTGAAAAACTATGGCAAAATTGTTGCAAGCGAAGGAAGTCTCGGATCACGTACAGTAGAGACAATGGAGTCTAAGAAAGTGACAGAACTGAAGTTTTGAAATATGGGGTGACATGTCACTTGTCACTCATGAGCCAATGGGACATCGACTTTTGCGGAAAGTTTTACTTTTACTTAGATTAGCTTAGCGCAGAAAGGTATAAAGATCCATGCCTCGTGGATGGGTCACGCTGCTGCTTTCTAACCTTTGGATGAGGGTGTCGTGCTGTCGGACTTTGCTTGGAGCACGTAAGAAACCCAAAAGACTTTACTTTATTTCCATTTATTTAGCTTATTTAGGGACTTAGGTTCTAGAAAATGCTAAACTTATAATTCTTTGCAAATAATTTGAATTCTATATGATGCTTACAAATATGTTTATGACAATTCTAATAAAATGCTTAAATAAAACTATATTCTTATAATTCAAATAAATAGCTAATAAAATCTTACTTTTGAAAACAAGCTGGTCTTGTCATTTCGGGAGTGCAGGTTATCATTAGTTAGATGCCATCGCCAATGGTGGCCTATTAAATAGTTAGGATTTGTTTAAATAATGTCAACTTTTTACCGCGGATGTATATAAATGTATATAAGTTGTATATAAGTTTAATTAGGCCACATGATTCAGTTGGTCAAAATATGTCAGGTTTTGTTAATGGGTCCATGTTTTTAAATAGTGATTTTTAGAGTGTGTGGTGAAGTTAGGTAGCGTAGTTTATGACATATTTCCTATAGGCCGCTGGATCAATTCTTCTGGTAGCAGAATTTGATGGTTACTAAGATAATCAATGTATTAAGGTATGAAAATAGGATCAATGTTTAACACATGTTGAGTTTGTTTCTCGTGCTATATGTGAGTTGTACCGGTACAGATAGTGTGATGAAAAGGTAGTCACACAGTACATTTGATCTGTTTCAGTGTAGTGGTATAGCCGTGTATCACTAGTGTTGTGGCCATGCAACACATGTTAGGGCTAGGTGTGAATGTTGTATAGTGAGGATTATCTAAGAAATTTGAACAGCATGAGTATAGGGACAATGTGCCCGTTCTAAAACTCACTGTGAAAAGAGTAATAGTATATATTCGAGCTTGAATGAAGGGTAGAATAATGTCGGTACATGATTATCTATAGACAGGTGAGAGTCCTGTAGGGGTACATGTTTTATATCTATAAACAGGTGAAAGTCCTGTACGGATAACGCCGTTTATTTTATTAACGGTGCATGATATCTATAAACAGGTTAGAGTCCTGTACGGATTTCATGTGTGTTTGATTTTAGGGTCTTTCCGTTTGAAAGTGCGTGAATGTTTTGTAATTGTGTTCAAGTCGAACTTTTGAAATAAGTCACTTAATTGTGCATTCTAGAGGGAAAACGAGTTCATTAATTACTTGTTTGAAGGGTAGAGTAAGAGTTGCTCTACTGGCAATTGAAAATTATTCTATGAGAATAGGGCCGACTATTCCAAGCTGAGAATACTTGAATGAATGTAATTCTATCACTTATTAGAGAAACAGACAGATGAGTCTTTCTTGTCGTTGTTAAAAATTAATTTTCACCGAAAGAGCGTTCTTAAAATGGCGCTGTGAAAAGATTTTGTGAAAGAGTTGTGAGCGCTGGGAGTGAGACGCGAGAAACCGCAGCTGCTGTATACGTCACAGGGCCGCGCTGTGATTGGGCGACATACGTCACGAGCTGTGTTCTGATTGGTTCTCGAATCTCTGATGAACTGTAAGCTGATTAGTTCTTTAGAAAAACTTCATAATTATTGGTTGAGCAAAATAGTGACGTAGCTCAATCCTGATTGGCTTGTTGGTGTGTTTCGCGCACGGATTGGCTGACTGTGCGGAACATCCCGGAAATATTTTACGAACAATTTTATTAATCAAATTTGACATTTAAAAATGAGTTATCATTTTAAACATGTTGAGAAAAAGCCTACGTTATTTCAGAAACTTAAAAATTTTATTTCACCGGACAAGAAAATAGAAACGCGAGGTGGTAAATTACTTCATAAATATAAAACACCTGCAGCGTATATGGAAGGTGAATATGGTTATCATACTGTTTTGTGGTTTGATATTTGGAAACACTACACAAAAGATGATGGTGTTTTAACTTGGCCGGACGATGGTTCTTTTAATGTAAAGATTTTAAGAAATTTAAGAGAAAAGATGAATGCTCTTGTACCAAAGCCGAGACCTACTCAATTTGAAGCTTTAGTTGAATGGGAGGATGAAATGTTTCAACTACAAAGAGAAGCGAGTGGTATTAAAAGACCTCCTAAAATACCAAGTTATAGAAGAGAAACTCATGAAGATAGAATGCGAATGTGGAGACAGGGAAGCATGAGCAATGGACTTTATTTAATTAGAGAAATGGTTTTAGGATCTCCTAGTGAAAAAAGAACTGAAAAGAAAAATAATGCTCTATTAGAAAGTGAGACTGAAGATGCAGTTTTAGAAGAAATTTTCACTTCTAATAAAAGAAATGAGCCTTTGAGACCTCCGCAATCATGGTCTACTCCGATGGTTTCTACAGAAACTACACCGAGTGCACCTCCGATTAGTGAATCTTCTAAATTATATCCAAATAATTCTGAATCTTTTGAAACCCCAGAAAATTGGAAATTAGGACAAATGCTGATGTCTGTATTGGAGGTAAACATTTTTCGCTTATTCCAAGAGAAAGGGAAGCTCCAAAAAACTATATGAGGGAAGTTAAAAATGAAGAAGTTGAACATTTTTCTGAATATTTCCGATCAAAAGAAGAATTAATTTGACAAATGACAAAAAGCATGGAAGCTGTGACAGTTCCAGTAACGATTGGTCCTGTTCGACCTGTTTTTGAACGAAATGAAATTAACAAAACAGGTTTAACAATTCCTCTAAATGCTGAAATTCAAAGGGTTGCTGAAAAACTTGACTCAGATATATCTGAAGTTAATTTGGGAAAAACAAGAATGCCTGATCTGACTTTTAATGAAGGTTCTTTTTCCAAAACACCGATGGGTGCAGAATCTGATGCTGAATCTTCTGATGCTAAAAAACAAAATTCTAAACTTGATGTTGCAAAATTAAAAGCTAATCTGGAAGAATTAATTATTGGTACAATTGGTCCTGACAGTTTAACATTTTATCGTGATGATGAACTCCTGTTCATCTGCAAGAGTATTCAGTGGAAAACAAAAAATAAATACGATCAATTGGAAGAACTGGCAGCAGAACTTGAAATTGATTTGAACAGGCAAAAGAATTTTGGAAAACATTATAGAAATTCAATGGGAAGAATAATGCATATAAAAGAATTAATTGTTTACATCAAAAAATTGGGAGAGTTGAGTAAGTGGAGAGTAAAATGGACAAGAAAGAAGGAAGATGAGAAATTAGAAAAATTGTCAAAACAGTTTCCAATGAGAGAGATTGCAGGTGGAGGGTATGTTCATGTCCCTTGGTCAAGACAAGACATTCTGCTATTTACAAATGACTTTCCTAGATTAAGAGAGAAACCTGTCGAGTGGTATCGTCAGGTAGACAGATTTATAAAAGTCTCAAAAGTTCTGTGGATTGATCTAGATGGATTCTTTGACATTGTTGTTCCATCAGATCTTTGGACAGAATGTAAAATTTCTATAAGTTGGCCAAAAGAGGAACCTGAACGAATTAAAGAGACAGGTGCTCCAGCTCCGATAGTAATGGATTTTTATGAAAGAGTGATTTTATGGTTAAAACAAAAAATTCCACCAAAAGAGGTTGATTGGGTCAAAATAGATAGAACTAATCAAGAACCGAAAGAATCAGTTCATTCATTTTATGAAAGGTTACTGTTAGTTTTCAAACAATCCAGTGGCTATGAGAAGCTGGATGAAAAGGATATGAGTCATTTCATCTATAGATTTGTTTATGGTCTCAGACCAGAGGTTGGAGAAATGATCAGAAATAAAATTGTAGGTTGGCAATCACTTTCAGTTGATGACATTTTAAGAAAAGCTAAATACTGTAGTGATGAGTTAGAAGTGAAACAGAAAAAGCTTAAGGAGAAAGCAATGTGGGCTCAAGTGAAAGTGGCCGAGCAACAAATTGCTAGTCTTGGAAATAAAAATACTAATTTTGTTCAGACTCAAAATTCAAATCAGGGTCAAGGAAAATTTTAATTTAATATTAACAGAAAATGTAATCCTAAAGTTGAAGAATTAAAACAGAAATTACCTTGTTTCAATTGTGGAGAAATTGGACATTGGAGAGACGAGTGTAAGAAACCACCTAGAAATTTAAAGAGTCCATTGTTAAATCCACAGATGCAGAGTGATGTTGATCTGCAGCGACAGCTACAGTTGCAACAAAATCTAAATGAATTGAGTCTTCAGCGACAGCTGCAAAACCAATTGAATCACCAGCAAAATCAAATTCCGCAACCTCCTTTCCCTAATTGTGGGGGAAGTCAAAAATATAATCCAAATGTGGGATTTCAAGGAGATGATCAGGTAATAAGAAATCATAGGCAAATTGTGCAAAATGCTTCTGGACAGTTTTTGTTAACTGAACAACGAGAAAGTGATTCTGACGATTACTTCTGACGGTGCCCGAGAGAGGGGGAAGAGTGTGTTATTGGAGCCACTCTTGAGGTTGACCAGTCCGGTCCATTTGTAAATGGGAAAGTTAATGATGTAGACATTACTTTCTTAGTGGACACTGGTGCTACCCGTTCTACTGTTAGATCAGTGGAAATTGATAACCTACCTCTCTCTGGGGAAACCATCCAAGTAGTCGGTGTAAGTAATCAGCAAATCAGAACGGATCTAACTGATCCAGTACCAGTTGAAATTGGAAATTTCAATTATAAACACAGATTTGTGGTTTGTAACAGCAGTCCTGTGAATTTGTTGGGGAGGGATATATTGTGCAAAATGAATTGTAGAATATATTGTTCTCCTGAGGGAGTTGAACTACAAACTATGGAGGAAGATGGTTTGTATCGAATGACTATGATGTTGGTAGAAACAGAAGAATCAAAATTGTTTCCTACTTTTGAAAAAGATAAATTACCAGAAGAACTTAAAGAAACAGTAAAAGCTGAAATTTGGGATTTGACTGGAAATGAGATGGGTCTGATGAAACATGTCGATCCAGTCAAAATATCTTTAAAGCAGGGAATAGAATTTCCAAATATCCCTCAGTATAAGATGAAAGCAGAGATAGTTGAAGGAGTTATTCCTGTGATTGAAAAGTTCATTAAAAAAGGTGTTTTAAAAGAAATTGAGAGTAGTCCTTGTAATTCACCGATTATGGGAATCAAGAAATCAAATGGAACATATAGGATTGTTCAGGATTTGAGGAAAATTAATCAGATTGTTATTCCATGTTGTCCTGTGGTTCCAAATCCTGCAGTTATTTTGTACCAGCTTCCACATGATGCAGAATGGTATACTGTTATTGATCTCTGCAATGCGTTCTTTACTGTACCATTGCATCCTGAAAGTCAAGAAATTTTCGCTTTCAGATTCCAGAGTAGGACCCTCGCATGGTGTAGAATTCCTCAAGGGTATACAGAGAGTCCTTCTATCTTTAATGAGCTGTTAAAACGATCTTTGGAAGATCTAGATTTACCTGGTAGATCAACGTTGGTGCAGTATATTGACGATTTGTTGATAGCTGCTAAAACGAGAGAACATTGTGTGACAGACACAATTATACTGCTAAATCATCTAGCAGATGAGGGACACAAGGTGTCTCCAGCTAAGTTGCAGTTTTGTAAACAGGAGGTAAAATATCTTGGTCACAGAATTGCAAAGGGAAAGAGACAAGTGACAGTTGAGAGAATTAAAATGATTCAAGCGATGCAACCTCCAAGAACACAAAGACAAGTCAGAATGTTTCTAGGAATGGTTGGTTACTGTCGACAATGGATAAGTGGATTTTCGGTAATTGCGAAACCACTACAGAGATTGACAAAATCAGATGTAAAAGACCCAATTGTTTTAAATGAGGCTTTTGAAAATCTAAAAAGAAGCTTGTGTGAAGCTCCAGCTTTAGGCATGCCAAATTATGAAAAAGGATTTGAATTATATTGCAGTGAGGGAGAGGGATGTGCTTTGTCTGTGTTAATACAAAGACATGGGAATTTAAAGAAGCCCATTGCATATTTCTCTGCAGTTCTTGATCCAGTTGCTAAAGCTTTACCAGGTTGTTTAAAAGCAGTTGCTGCGACAAGTATCAGTCTTGAACAAAGTGAAGGAATCATAATGGGATTTCCTGTGAAAGTTTTCGTTCCTCATTCAGTTGAAATATTACTGACCAGAGGTAAAACTCAGCATTTAACTAGCAGTAGGTTGACTAAATATGAGAAAATTATTCTGGGAGCAGATAATGTTTCTATTGCAAGATGCGTGAATCTTAATCCTTCCACATTGTTACCTGATTCTGAAATTATTGATGAAAATGATGTGGAACATGAGTGCTTGGATGTCATGGAATATTGCACCAAGCCTAGGCAGGACATTAAAGATGTTCCTTTGCCTGAATCAGATTTTGTTTATTTTGTAGATGGATCTTGTTTAAGGTCCGAAGGAGGTGTTTTAAAAGCAGCCTATTCAGTTTGTACAGTTGCTGATGTTGAAGAGGCATCATGTCTTGAAGGAATTCGTTCAGCACAAGTGGCTGAATTAATTGCTTTAATTTGTGCCTGCGAAATTTCAAAGGATTTGAGAGTTACCATAATAACTGACAGCCAGTATGGGTACGGAGTTGTGCATGATTATGGACAGCTTTGGTCTCAGAGGGGCTATTTAACTCCAGCAGGGTCCCCAATTAAAAATGCAGTGTTTATTAAGAGATTAATTGACGCTATACAATTACCTAAGGAGATCGCTGTGGTTAAGTGTGCAGCACATACAAAAGGTGTGTATTTTATCTCTAAAGGCAATGCTTATGCAGATGAAACTGCAAAGTATTGTGCCAAAAATTGTCGTGCATACAATCGGGAAAAAAGCAAAGAATGTGATTCAAATTCATTGATGCTAACATCAGTAGTGGAAACATGGCAGGAAATCAGGGATTTGCAAAATGAAGCTGATGATGAGGAAAAAGATTCGTGGTTAAGAGCAGAATGTAGACCACGTGATGAGGATGGAGTATGGACTTACAAAGATGGCAGAGTAGTTTTACCAAATTGTTTGATTGCTGACATGGCCAGATTATATCATGGTCCTGGCCATATTGGAAGAGATTCCATGATCAGACTTTTTAAAGAAACTTGGTTTAATACCAAGTTTAGAACTATTGCTGAATATTTTTGTCAGAGGTGTTTATCTTGCCAGCAAATGAACCCAAACAGAAAGTCAATTGTGGGTACAGGAATTATTGGTCGAGAGGGTGGTCCTTTCACCAGACTGCAAATGGATTTCAGTGAGATGCCCTTACACAACTGTTTGAAATATGTTCTTGTGATTGTTTGTTTATTTTCAAGATGGGTAGAAGCTTTTCCTACTCGACATTGTGATTCAATTACAGTTGCAAAACTGTTACTTAGAGAAATCATTCCAAGGTACGGTTTTCCTGTCACTATTGAAAGTGATGGAGGGAGTCATTTTGATAACAAACTTATGAAATTAATTTGTGAAGCATTAAATATTGAGCAGAAAATACACTGTGCATACAGACCAGAGGCATCTGGAGTTGTTGAGCAAATTAATGGAACAATTAAGAACAGGATTGGAAAAATGTGTCTAGATACAGGTGTAAAGTGGACTGATGCTCTTCCACTAGTTCTAATGTCATTGAGGAGTACACCTGATAAGAAGACAGGTCTGAGTCCTCATGAGATTTTAATGGGCAGGGTCATGAGGCAAGCTTTTGTTCCAGTTGGCAAATTGTTGAGCATTAATGACAGTGCTATTTTAGAATATTGCAAGAGACTGTCTGACGTAGTGACTTCTGTGTCTAATCAGGTGGGAACTGAAGCACAATCTGATGAAAAAGTACAGACTCATGATTTGAAACCTGGAGATTGGGTCAGGACAAAAGTTCATCGAAGAAGAAATTGTTTGGTCCCTAGGTGGCAGAAGCCTAGGCAGATAATTCTAGTCACTACAAATGCAGTAAAATGTAAAGGATTGAAGAGGTGGATACATCCAAGCCACACTATTCCAATTCCTACTCCTGAAAACTCTGATGAATAGAGTGATTCTACAGATGATTCTGATTCCGAAATAGAAGGTGAAATAAATCCAGATTCTGAAGATCGACAGGGAGGTCGACATCTGGAAAATCTGCAAGTGAATAAAGACTTGAATAAAGAAGATTTGGAAATCATCGAAATAGACTCTGAAAGTGATGAAGATCTGATTAAAAGAAATTCAGCAGAAAAGTCTGTCAAGAAAGTGAATGGGGTAGAGACTATTGAAAAATTTGAAGAAAGAGAAGCTGAATCAATTGAAATTTCTGACCAGGAGAGTATTGAAAAGCAGAAGATAAGCTCTGGAAGAGGGAACAAGAAACCAGAAACTGGGAAGTTGAAGGTAATTGAAGAGGAGGAGGAGAACGAATGACCAAGTACCAGTGATGGAAGACAGAGTATAGTTCCTAACGGAGTGAAACTGCTGAGTAGAAAAGGTCCTGTGTCAAGAATCGAAATTTCTGACACTGACTCTGGAGAAAGTGATGTGAATGATGAAGATGGAAAAGTAAAGAAAAGATCTTGGAAGTCAGAAACAAATGTTTCAGAACCGAAAAGAAAGATCTTGAAAAAAGGTGATTTGTGGCCAAGCGGAAGTGGAAAATTAAGAGTCAGGCTAATTAAAAATTCGAAAGAGCAAGTGGATGAAATCACTAGTCAAAAGGAGCCTGAAAGGAAAGCTGAGAAAGGGAGGAAAATAGAAGTAGTTTCAAGAAAAACTAAAAGAGTTGTGAAGCCAAATCAGAAATATAGATCTCCTGAATGGACTTATCTGATAATTCCTCCTGTTATTGAGATTAATAGCAGTAGCCAGGAAGAGGAAATTGAAGAAAGTAGTGACAATGATTGAATTACTGATTTATTAAAATTTGAATTTTTCTTTTTATTATTTGGCAAAAGGCCGAAGAAATTTTGTTAGGTGACACAAGGTCGAAGAAAACTTGTTTAGCTGTGTAATTGTTTGTGACATAAGGTCGAAGATACATTGTTAGGGCTAAGTTTAAAAAAAAAAAAATTCTTTTAAAAAGGGGGGTGTACAGTTTAGAAAATTAATATTTTAAAATAATTTTGTTTCTTTTTATCTTCTAAAAAAAAAAAAATGCCTTATGTTATGGAACGGAGTACTTCAAAGTGTTCTATATTCAAGAGATGCTGTAAGATGACTCTGGTATGTGTGCTCGTGTTAATTCTGCTCTGGTTAGTACTAGCTGTTGTTATTCCTTTTGAAATCAACAAAAATTTACACAAGGTCAATATGACAAGCAAAGCTTCAATTAGTCAAAACAAACATAGTGCAACAAGCAAAGTTATTGATCACAAACCTGAAATTCATCAGGACAAATCTATTAGTGATTTTTCAAGAAATACATTTGCAAGGCTTTTAGGAGAATATGTAAAAGTAATGGACGCTAAAGATTGCTATGTTTGTGTAAAATTACCTGCTTCTGTTTCTGAGGGAGTAACATATAATATGCTTCCTCTTACATATGGTATAACATGTAGTGTGTTAGCTAGTTTGTTCTATCAAACTGGACGTTTAGAATACTATTATTCAAATTTTGACGAAATTTTTGCGAATTTTAAAATTGAGAGTGTTTTGAATAAACATAAGAAAGCCAAACAGATGAGGGAATTTTTCTTAGTAACTAACGAACTCACTTATGAGTATGCTTACAAGAATAATCTAACCTGTAAACTAAGTACTGAAGGCAAGAATTTCCTGAACCTTGTTGAGGAGAGAAGAGCAATTTATAAAAGAAACAAATTAGTTAAGCAGACTAAATCTAGGTTCTGGCAAAAAGAAGATGAGAAGCTTAATGGTAAAACTTTTGATAATGTTGCAATTCACATAGATAAACCAGTTAGTGGTAAGCTTTGTATTAGAAGAGATAATACACTTTTTGATAATTATTTTGTGGGTGCTAGTAATTGTGAAGTTAATGGGTGGTTGGGGATTCAAGGGTGGCAAGGATCCAATTTTTCCTGGAATTTATTTTATTTGTGGTGACAAAGCTTATTATAATCTCCCAGACCACTGGTATGGGACTTGTTTTGTTGGAATTGTTTTTCCAAAAATATTTCATGTTGACAGAAATTCAGAAGGATTGTTCAACATTAATAATCATGTAAATAGATATAGAAGAGAAAGTTTCACAGAAATTTTAGGAGATATTTTTGAAGCAGTGATACCCATAGTGGGTATAACATTGAATGCAGGGAAAATTAGAAAATTATCCACAATTGTTGATAGATTGTCCACTGATACAGCAGATGGTTTCCAATTAGTGAATGTTGAAGTTATTGCAATTAGAACTATGGAGATGCAAGATCGCCTTGCTTTGGATATACTACTAGCAAAAGAGGGAGGAGTTTGTGGCATTCTACATGTACAACATTGTTGTACCTACATACCAGACGAAAGTAAGAATATTGATATGTACATTAAGAATATTACAGAAATACATTCAGAGATAGTTCCATTAGAAGAGGATGATTTCTCAGAGCGTCTTACAAAAAGGTTTCAAGCTATAAAAACATGGTTTCAAGAAATAGGTGGTTCAGTTCTTGGCAAGATTTTAACACCTTTGATTGTGATAATATTTATAATAGTTCTATCGAAGATTGGTTGTTTATTACACAAGAGAAAGAAACAAATGAAGGAAAAGAAGAGAATTTATAAAATAAAAAAGGAAGAAGAAAATGAAATAGAATTACAAGAATTACATAGGGCTCGTTATGATATTTGCAGAAACAAATTTTTAGAATACTAACTCAAGTGAATTTGAATCATTTTCTATTTTAGTTAACATTTTCTAAATTTTGGGTGTGGTGTGTTGATTTGTTAATCACCAGATGAGGGAGTTGATGGAGCGAGATAGAGAATAACTTTTTATTCCAACTCGTGAAGTTATACTTCCATAAAATAAAATAATCTTATTAATGATTTGTGATGTATTCGTACTAAATCAACTTAGATTAAACTTTTACACGTGGGAAAACTAACACATGTGCTCATAAATGTGCAAATCTGTTGCATCTTTTTGTTCGTGAAAAATAATAAAATAATGTTGTCGTTCTGTCATGACATAACTAACTGCAGCTGAATTTAAAAGTGGCATGTGCTTATTTTGCTTTCCTTGTCTATGTGATGTCATTCTACTCTCTAAAGGTGCATAAAGAATTTCATGGATAAAAGAAGACTGGTAGATATAAAATGCTGCTTTATTTGTTTGCTTTGTGCTAGGTAATATTATACTAACGGGAGGGTTAAATAATTAGCAAACAAAGGGTGGAAACAGAATGAATAATATTTCTTTCATTAATTATTTTCTTGTGTTTGTTTATACATTAGAGAAATTAAGTTGACTGCTTTGGGCCTAGTTCACTCGAGTTTACTAAAAGGATGAATTTAATTTCTGCACGAAGCCTGAGATGTCCTTTCTAAAGTTTTCCATCGAAGTATAATTTGTTGAACTGCGATGAGGCTCTGACATCATTCTGGTCGGACGTGGCCAAGGCCAGGAACTGGTAGAAAGAACATTTGATTACTTGGCATCCGAGGAAGTGAAATGAAACTAGTGAAAAACTATGGCAAAATTGTTGCAAGCGAAGGAAGTCTCGGATCACGTACAGTAGAGACAATGGAGTCTAAGAAAGTGACAGAACTGATGTTTTGAAATATGGGGTGACATGTCACTTGTCACTCATGAGCCAATGGGACATCGACTTTTGCGGAAAGTTTTACTTTTACTTAGATTAGCTTAGCGCAGAAAGGTATAAAGATCCATGCCTCGTGGATGGGTCACGCTGCTGCTTTCTAACCTTTGGATGAGGGTGTCGTGCTGTCGGACTTTGCTTGGAGCACGTAAGAAACCCAAAAGACTTTACTTTATTTCCATTTATTTAGCTTATTTAGGGACTTAGGTTCTAGAAAATGCTAAACTTATAATTCTTTGCAAATAATTTGAATTCTATATGATGCTTACAAATATGTTTATGACAATTCTAATAAAATGCTTAAATAAAACTATATTCTTATAATTCAAATAAATAGCTAATACAATCTTACTTTTGAAAACAAGCTGGTCTTGTCATTTCGGGAGTGCAGGTTATCATTAGTTAGATGCCATCGCCAATGGTGGCCTATTAAATAGTTAGGATTTGTTTAAATAATGTCAATTTTTACCGCAGATGTATATAAATGTATATAAGTTGTATATAAGTTTAATTAGGCCACATGATTCAGTTGGTCAAAATATGTCAGGTTTTGTTAATGGGTCCATGTTTTTAAATAGTGATTTTTAGAGTGTGTGGTGAAGTTAGGTAGCGTAGTTTATGACATATTTCCTATAGGCCGCTGGATCACTGCCTCCTAAAGGTGTACCTGTCACCTTGGCAGACAATGCATACTTGATTTATTTTACTTCACTGTGTTTGCATTCTATCAAATGGAGGTGATCCCAATCACTTAAAATGGAAGCATGGAAGCTGTCCTGCTTGCTTTCAACAGAAATTCTCCCTTGTATTACCGCATCATAGCTATAGATACACATATAACACTGTGTTGTTTCTATCGCTGATCTCACTGCATTCCAGTAGCATTGTCGCATCACAGAGCCTCTCAGCCAACAATCAATCAATCAATCATGGACATTTATATAGCGCACTACTTACCCGGAGGGTCTCAAGGCGCTTGGGGGGGGGTGCTGCTACTGCTCGAACAGCCAGGTCTTGAGCTTCTTCCTGAAGGAGAGGTGGTCTTGGGTCAGGCGCAGGTCGGTCGGGAGGGAGTTCCAGGTCTTGGCAGCCAGGTGGGAGAAGGACCTTCCTCCTATTGTCGATCTTCGGATGCGGGGGACGGCGGCGAGGGCGTGACTGGCTGATCGGAGGTGGCGTTTGGGAGCGTAGAAGTTGATGCGGTTGTTGAGGTAGCTCGGGCCTTGGTCGTGTAGGGCTTTGTGTGCGTGGGTGAGGAGACGGAAGGTGATTCTCTTGTTGACGGGGAGCCAGTGCAGGTCTCTCAGATGTCCGGAGATGTGGCTGCGTCGGGGGATGTCGAGGATGAGTCTGGCTGAGGCGTTCTGGATCCGCTGGAGTCTCTTCTGGAGCTTGGCGGTGGTTCCAGCGTAGAGGGCGTTGCCGTAGTCCAGTCGGCTGGTGACGAGGGCCTGGGTGACCGTCTTCCTGGTCTTGGTGGGGATCCACCGGAAGATCTTTCGTAGCATGCACAGGATGTTGAAGCATGACGAGGAGACGGCGTTGACTTGTCTGGTCATGGAGAGGGAGGAGTCCAGGATGAAGCCCAGGTTGCGTGCGTGGTCTGTCGGTGTGGGTGCGGTGCCCAGGGCGGGGGGCCACCAGGAGTCGTCCCAGGCGGAGGGCGAGGAGCCCAGGATGAGGACTTCCGTCTTGTCTGAGTTCAGTTTCAGGCGGCTGGTCGTCATCCATTCGGCTACATCTTTCATCCCTTCGTGAAGGTTGGCTCTGGAAGCGGCGGGGTCGTTGGTCAGTGAGAGGATCAGCTGGGTGTCATCGGCGTAGGAGATGATGTTCAGGTTGTGTTGGCGTGCGATGGGCGCGAGGGGGCTCATGTAGATGTTGAAGAGGGTGGGGCTCAGCGAGGATCCTTGAGGGACGCCGCAGATGACTTCGGTGGCCTCTGACTTGTACGGTGGTAGGCGGACTCTCTGTGTTCTTCCGTCGAGGAAGGAGACGATCCATTCCAGTGCCTTCTCCTGAATTCCGACGTTGCTGAGGCGCTGCACTAGGGTGCGGTGGCAGACAGTGTCGAATGCCGCGGAGAGGTCTAGGAGGATGAGGGCCGCTGTTTCTCCGTTGTCCATCAGGGCTCGGATGTCATCGGTGGCAGCGATCAGGGCGGTCTCGGTGCTGTGGTTGGCTCGGAAGCCAGACTGTGAGGGGTCGAGGGATCCATTCGTCTCGAGGAAGGCAGCCAGCTGTTTGTTGACGGTCTTCTCGATGACTTTGGCTGGAAACGGGAGGAGCGAGATGGGGCGGTAGTTCTTGAGTTCGGTGGGGTCCGCTGTTGGTTTCTTAAGTAGAGCGCTGAGTTCGGCGTGCTTCCAGCTCTCCGGGAAGGTGGCGGTGTCGAAGGAGGTGTTGATAATGTCCCGCAGGTGGGGTGCGATGACAGCGTCGGCCTTGTTGAAGACATGGTGAGGGCAGGGGTCGGTCGGAGATCCGGAGTGGATGGAGTTCATCATGCGGACGGTGTCATCGGTGCTGATCGGAGTCCAGGCGCGGAGGGTGGTGGTGGGGGGCGTTGCTGTGGTCGTTGTGTGCGATGGTTGACTGCTGAAGCTGTTGTGTATGTCCGCGATCTTGTTGTGGAAGTAGGAGGCGAGGGAGTTGCAGAGGTCTTGCGATAGGGTGATGTCGTTGTTTCCGGCGTTGGGGTTGGAGAGCTCTTTCACGATGTTGAAGAGTTCCTTGCAGTTGTGTGCGTTGTTGTCCAGTCGGTCCTTGAATGCAGTTTTCTTGGTGGCGCGGATCAGTTGATGGTGCTTCCGGGTGGCAAGCTTGAGGGTGGTCATGTTGTCCGGTGTAGGTTCCCTTCTCCAGACTTTCTCGAGGGCTCGGCAGTTCTTCTTGGAGCTCTTGAGTTCGTCGGTGAACCATGGGGCTTTCTTGCTGCCGGGTCTGCTGGGCGGGGTCCTCAGAGGGGCGAGTTCGTCCGCGCAGTTGCTGATCCACTTCGTGAGGTTGTCGGCGGCCTGGCTGGGGTTCGCTGAGCTGGCGGGAGGGTGCTGACTCAGGGAAGCGGCGAGCTGGTCGGCTGTGATCTTGTTCCAGCTTCTTCGGGCAACCTGTTGCTGGTGGTGGTGGGTTGTCGTTCTTCTGAAGGTGAAGTGGACGCAGCTGTAGTCCGTCCAGTGGAGTCCTGTGGCGTGGCTGAAGGCGATGTCTTTGCTGGATGAGAAGACGGCGTCGAGTGTGTGTCCAGCGAGGTGGGTGGGGGTGGTCACCAGTTGCTTGAGTCCCAGGTTTGCGAGGTTTTCCAGCACGGTGGTGGTGTTGCGGTCGTCGTTGTTCTCCAGGTGGAAGTTGAGGTCCCCGAGGAGGATGTAGTCGGCTGAGGGGAGGGCGAGCGGGCTGATGAAGTCGGCGATGTCCTCGCTGAATTGTGTGCGTGGTCCCGGGGGTCTGTAGATGAGGGTGCCTCTGAGGGTGGTCGTGGGGTTGACGTGGATCTGGAAGTGCAGGTGTTCGGCGGGTGCGATGGTGTCGTCGGTGTTGGTCGTGATGCGGATGGTGTTCCTGTGAATGATGGCGATGCCTCCTCCTGTCTGGTTGACGCGGTCTCTCCGGATGATCTTGTAGCCGTCCGGGATGGTGATGGCGATGTCGGGTGCTGAGGAGGCGTTCGTCCAGGTTTCCGTGAGGAAGGCGACGTCTGGGGCTGTGGTGTCGAGCAGGTTCCAGAGCTCGACGGCGTGTCTGTGGACGGAGCGGGTGTTGAGCAGGATGCACTTCAGGTGGCTGCTGCTGGAGTTCGGCTTGGTGGGTGCTGGTGCAGTGCAGGTCCGGGTGCAGGAGAACTTGCAGGCCTGGCAGATGAAGGGTCCGTGGGTGCGTCTCGGGGTGGCTCGGTAGCATCCAGGGGTTCGGCCGGCGTTGAGTGCGTTGAGGGTGGCGGCGTCGTACGTCCGGCAGGTGGGCTGGGGTCTGCGGGGGCCAGGGGTCCTGGCCCTGGGCGCGGTCCAGGCGCGGACGGGCGCAGACGGGCTTACCTTTGGCGCACCTTCGGCGCTCATTCGGTGCTCCCGCTGCGCGTGTCCGCTGCGCGGTCGCTCTGGGGGCGTCATAAATCTGGAGCCGGGAGGGCGGGTCAGCTGGGAGGCGGGCGCGGGTCTTCCAATGGGCTGTTGTTGGGCGGGGCCGCAGGGAGGCAGCGGCGGGAAATCTGCACAGCCGGGCGGCTCAGCGGCGGCTGGGTCGCTCGGTGCGGCGGCAGCAGGCAGAAAGGTGGCGGCAGCAGGAGGGGTGACCCGGCCTAGTCAAAGGCACAGTGGCAACAGCATTCCTTCACAATCTACAGGCTGCAAAGAAATTTAACGTGACTGGGCTGCACACACATTACAAACCGCTTAGAAGCCTCTCTCCACTTTTGGACATGAAATCCTCTTGGAGATCAAAGGATCCAATCCACAGCAGAATCAGTGTTTTCCACAGCAGAATCATAGCCTCCTTAATATAGCACTGCCGCTATCCAATGTCCGATAATATCCTCTTCAGCGTCAAAGCTCAGAGCTGATAAACAAATACTTCACCGATGTCAAGGCTCCCTATCGTCTCTGTAGATTACACACTTTCAAATATATAGTTATATCTTTGAGTTGTTTGGGGTAAGGGTTGTTAAAAAAAACACCCTCTCTTGCATGTAAATAGTGTGGTCTTCTGGTTCACATTCAGTTTCCAATTGTGCTGATGCGCGTTTTGGTGTGAGACCAAATGCGGAACCACTTTCTTCAGGGCGTGAAAATTGTGCACTGATAGAGTGGCCAATGGGGTAGAGGATAAAGTATCTCGCAACGCAGCCCTACAATCAGAGGAAGGAGAGGAGTGACCAGAAGGTCCAATCCCAAGGGGCACCCACTCTAGGGGTGACTCAAGGACAGGATAATGCCTTCCTATAGAAGTGAGGCTAACATCCAATTATGGGACAAATTAGATCCATAAAAGTGCAGGAAGTGTTGGAAAGTTCTTACAACAGGTGCTTCACCGTCTATCACTTCACTCGCTATAGCCGTGCTTTTAGGGATAGTGCAACTGATAGTTGCCCTTAAATTTAAAGCAAATGCGGGACGAGATCCAGGTCCCGCAACCAAGTTTGCTGTTAGGGTCGGTGTGGTTCCTTAGTCTATGCCATATAGACAGACATTTTTCTTTGTTTTTTCTCACATCTGCTTTCCCCTCATTTTGTGTGTGTTTATATGAGATGGGTGATTGTTTTTAAGTATTTACCTGGGGTAATTGTTGGCTTGTGCTGCTTATGTTGGTGAGACTTTTAAAGTGTATTTGATTATTTTCTCAATATTTTAATGTTGCTGTGCTGTTATTACATTATTTTATCTTAGTTACATTTTTATTTACAGTATTTATGCTGCTGTACTGGTGGTGTACTAAAGCTCATGAACAGGCTCTAGTATATTGCTTTAAGATAGAATGTTATACATGCAAGTATGATGTAAGTACGATCTAGAATTGTAGTGAATGCATTGTACAAACCCCTGTGTGATCAGTTACCAGAAAGAAGTATTGCCAGCTGTATTCTTATTTCTCCTGTGCTGGAAGTTTTAAAAAGAACCTACTTATCAATTGGAACCCTGTGATCCATCATTGCTACACAGGCCCAGTCTCATTCAGTCAAAAATCAGTTTGTGTTGTTAGTGGGGGATGTTCATATTCAAAATCCATTTTCCATAAGCCTTGATAGATGATTCCTTGCCTGCTCCTGCCTCACTTCCCACATAGGTTTGATGGGACACCAGGTACTTTTATTTTAGTTTATTTAATTTTTTTTCTGCCTCTTCCTGCCTTTACTAGCGGCCCCATCTAGATATTTTTAATACATTTTTCAATTTTGTCTACCTCTCATAGGGGCCCTAAGGACACCAGGGGCCCTATGACTAATAGGGAGCACTTTTTCCTGTTTGCACCACGGCACACTTTTAAATAATTGCGCCGTGCACAAACAAAGAAAGGACGCCCTATTACAAGGAATTCACTGCCCTCATGACAGCTGCAAACTCATGCTGCTCTGGTGGCAGGGCATTCAAGTGAAATATGAAGTGACTGCTTCGAAGTCACTATGTGTTACACTGTGCAGGTTGAACCTGCCTGTACTTCTAAGAGGGATTAGAGATCCCCTTGTAAGTGGGTGCAGTGAATGACTGCACCCGCCTGCAAGGTGATGTCTGGGGGTCCATGGGACCCCCTTTCTCCACTCCAGAGTTCTGCCATCAGGAGGCATACTAGTAGTGTGCCACCTTTTTGTAGTGCACTGTCAGTGTGCCGCCAGACAGCGTCTTTGCCTTTGCACCGACGTCCATAAAATGGTGCAAGCACAGAGGCAGGGAGATTCCCTCATTTGCATGGGGCCACGCCCCCATGCAAATGAGGGATCGCCTTCTTGAGATAGCACTGGCTCTACATGTGCACCAGTGCTATCTGTATTACAAATACACCCGTTGCTTTGTTTGTTTGAGTCACTTTATTTCAGTCATAAACTTTAAAAGCTGCAATAAACATTACATTTTTACAATAGTACATATATTTTTTAATGATTTTTTTTTAAATCCAAAATTATGTAACAATAAATCTGTACAAGAGGATATGTTTTCATGTGTGGAACTCACCCTAAAGTCCTAAAGTGTACATTTAATTTAGAATATTGAGAACAGGTCATAGAAATGACACAATAAAAATGGTAAAATGACCAAGTAACAGGGCTACATACAAGTTGCTAGTTAAAATTCTTAAAAATTAACAATGGAATTTTAACAAACAAAGGAAGATTCATCCAGTTGACAATGACCCGTATAATGTCAGCTCAATCAATGGGCCCGCAGCGGAGAAGCTTGGATCAAAAAGGCCATACACATTCAAGATATTTTACAATGGAGAATATTACATAATACGAGGTATCAACTCTACAAATTGTCGGTGCAGCCTTCCACTGTGGGTCTCCTAAGTTCCTGAAAAAGGGCACAATCCTGCGCTTTCACTGACAGATAAATGCTGAACAAAAAAAATGTGCTCATCAGTTTTGTCTGCTCTGTAACAAACTTGGCAGGTTTTACTTCCATCAGCCAAGCTCTTTCACTTGCCAGTAAAACTGGAGAGTGGTAGAACATCCAGTATGAACTGAATGTAGAGAGACTTTGTGAAGGGGTACTTATTTGAGTCCATGAAGGGCTCAAATCCTGGCACTGGTTTCTTCTTCAGGAATCTATCTGCAAGAGGACCCTGTTTTCGAGAATGTTTCAAAGCTCTATTTCGCCTCCGGAAAAGCGAGTTTTTACCATTTGGGAAGAGCTGCCAGAGATAGAGACAGGGTTGGTCCAGAAGTCAGCTAAGCCCAGGGTCACTAATGTCTCTTTAACATACTTGAATCATGAGAGTGTTGCACGCCATGTTTGTTTCTTCAGAATGTCACTCAAGGCTGTAGTGGAGTAGCTCTGGAGTACTCCAGATCCTTATCCAATACATGAATGGTTTAAATCTGGCCTGGAAAGTAATAGGATGTATGTCCAGGCCATGTTTCCACTCACACCATAACTTGCAGCAGCCACCGCTAGGGCTCTCCATATTTCGAGAAGGGGGATAGAGGGTGTACGGAGATCTTACTTGCAAATTTTAATATAGCTGTCACCCTGTGGGTTAGCAGAGACACACTCTTCGAGATCTGGCTTGCCCATAAACTACTGCTAGACAGGCGGATGCTGAGGTAATCAAAATCTGTGACTCTCTCGAGGACCACATCCTCTAGCCTTAGGACCCCTCTGAATCGCCTATGAGAATGAATAGCCATAAACGTATTTTTGGAGGCGTTTAATGCTAATACCTGTTCAGAACAAAACAAATTAAATCTATTTAACAAGGTTTCTAGCCCTTTTGGGGGTTTGGACACCAGGAGGATGTCATCAGTGAATAACAAAGCTGGGTGTTTTATACCCCCCAATGCAAGTGAACCATTTGCATAATTCAGAAGAAAATCCACACACCCATTTCTAAAGAGGAGAAATTAGCTTGGGGCAAGCACACAGCCTTGCCCGATGCCCTTGGTAATGCTTAACCTCTCAGTTGTCTCACCATTTTGGCTGCATCTCACTTGAGCAAAATTATCTGTGTGTAGGCAAAACATGATATTCATTAGAGGGGATCGAAGGTCCAATTCTATTAAAGGGGACCAGAGATTTTATCTTGGAACCATGTCAAAAGCCAATCTAACATCAACAAAGGCGGCATAGAGGCTTCCCCTGCTGAGATCTACTACCTTTCACTTCAAAAGCAAAAATCTAAATAGTTGGTCCATCGTACTTGTCTTGGTACAGAATCCAGCCTGAAGTTGAGAAAGGGTGTTGTTTTCTTCCATCCAATCAAGTAGGCGATCAAGGATTTGTTTACAGAAAATATTTTAGGTTGCATCTATAAGACTTCTGGGGTGGTAGTTTCCTGGCTCTGATATCTAGGAAACAGGGATATGGGCACCAGCCATTACAGCATTAGCTACAGGATTTAAGTATGGAGCCCATACAGCTGGTTCAGACCTATAAAGGTCCCCTGGGATTTCATCAGGGCCCGGGGCTTTGCCTGCTTTCTGTGTGTATATTGCTGGAGAGAATTCAGCCAAAGTAAAGAAGGGGTTCAAGCCATCATCATTTTAGAGTCCTTGTGAAAGAATTGTGGAAATAGTATCACTACCTGAAACTTCAGGGGCAACACAGGGGTACAGCGAGAATCACCAAGTCTTTCACAGTAGGGGGCTTGAAACTGGCTGACCCAATCCAGTGGGAGAATATGATTCTTTTGCCTGCCTTTGGGTAGCTTTGTACTCAGTTCTAGCAGACTGAACTAAAGAGTGTGTACCTTTTTTATCGCTAATATTACAGCTCTTTTGGCCTTCCTGCAAGAGTTATTATACCAAGAGTGATTATCAGCAGAGAACAGAATCTTTTGGGAGAAGGATTTAGCAAAATAAGAATTTTTTAACTCTAAAAAACACTTGTCATAAAGGGCCATGATGGCCTTTGTCTCAGCAATCCTGAATCAGTGAAGTCAGGCAAACCTGAACTCAGGTAGGTATTAATCAGGGCAAGCAAAGCCTCATTAGTGGCTATTGACTCCCATCTTATATCGCTATGATAGATGGTAATCGATAAGCTGCCATTTGCCTGGCACGTAGATTTGACCGTCTGTCCCAAATTTCCAAAGAAGAGGAAAGTAGTCACTTTAAAGTCAGGAGAAAATCTCCATGTCAATGATAAAAGACCAAGAGGACAAGTCCAAGAAAATATAGTCAATGTTACTCAGATAGGAATTCCTTTAAAAGATCTTGTGTCAAATCAGATAGAGTTCGACCATTGCAATCTCTCAATTGGCAGCTTAGATATAGATCTATCAGTTGTAAAGCTGCCTTGGTGTAAAACCATTTTGGATTACTTAAAATTTGGGGAAAGCCCCAAGCTTGGTTATCTGTGCTAGCAATAGCCTGCAGAAGGACTGAGGATTTAAAAGAGATATTAAAATCTCCACCAACAATAACAGCTGCATCAATAGGTAAGCCTTTTATTTGGCCTCTTAGTAACAATTTAGGACCTAAATATGATGTTGGACGGGACACTGTATCGGTCTGGAATCTCCCGACCTTAGATCGGATGTTCCGACCGCAGTATTTGGATGCCACCGCCCATAGGGCAGTAACAAACATCGATTCTACAATGGAAGCTTGTGTGACAGGCTGAATAGGCCTGCAGCACAAGCTTCAATTGTAGAATGGATGTTTTCAAACATGCCTTCACCAGACAGCAGGCACCATGTGGTGTCTGCCACATGGTGCAGGGATATTTTGAGAGGCACACATGCCCAATAGCAGATGGCCAGGGGGAATAGGGCCCTGCAAGTCAGGGCCCCCAAAGAAGCTTTCCATCAGCCTTTCCATGTTGGAAAGGCCGACATGGAAAGGCTGTTGGAAAGTGGCATCATAATCCCAGTGGAGGAGCCGAGCCTTGCTCCATCATCATTAGGTGTTTATGGTGGGTTGTGTCGTAGAAGTGCCGCAGACGGTCCCTCCTTCCAATGTTTCCCTTGCCAAATTGTAATGCAGCAGGTTGACCACCAGGGCACATATTGGCCCCATAGTTGGAGGCTCCAAATTCTTCATGGTGCTACTATTTTACACGTTAAATAAATATAGTTTCTTCCTGAGCCACAGGAAGATTTCTACCCCTAAAAAGCTTGGGAAATCAAAGGCTAGCTGCTTTGCGGAGCAGCCCAAGTTACCTTTAAGCCAAAAATCAAGACTTTCGAGCCGGTATGATAAATGTTTTATACCCTTGCCTGTAGGAGAATTCCAAGTCCCAAGTTTCCTGGAAAATTACAATAGCACTGTTACATACAAAGGTCCCCCATCCTACCTAAACCAGTTGAATCTTTAGGCCCGCAATGTTCCAAGAGATTAATGTGAAATATTCCCCCCTAGTTGACAATAAGTTCAGGGGGCTCCTAAGAGAATATTTAGTCTCATGTTCTATAGAAAGAGGCCGATAAGAATGGGATTTAGGTTGAGCTGAAACTAGGTTAGGATCCAGAACAGTGCTTAGAAAAGAGCTTCACTTGGAGGAATCAGGGCTTTACTTTCAATAGTAGAGTCAATGGTGAACAAGGAGTCTCCTGCTCATGACTGTTGATGAGACTCAATCATAAAGTCGGTAATCCCCCTAAATAAACAGTCTGGGATAGAGTTCCCTTTGGGCTCTAGTCAATCATTTAAAGAAGCTATAGAAAGATTTTTAGGGCCCGCTCCCTCTTTCTGCTATGGTGGACGAGTGTTAAACTGGATATAGGAGTTTGTCGGAGAATATGTTTAAGCTTCCAGTGCTAATAGCCCATTCACTGTGGATGGGTGAGAAAGAGTTAGTTTGATAAAGTCATGTGAGTCCTCTGCAGATGGTAATCTGGATGCCCCAAGAATATCTGAGCTAATCATACTGCAGCATCTTCAGACATCCGTTATCCAATGAATGTATTTATTAATAAGGGGAACCTTGTTTTCTCTACAGCGTGGCAGTAATGTGTGGACACCTACCATCTATGTTTATCCTAAGGTACACAAAGGTGTCAAAGTTGAGAAATAAGGAAAGGGGGCAGGGTAGAAGCATGCTGACCCTCTAGGGTTGGTCAGGGGGTCGTACATGGATATTTAGGCTCAATTTTAATTTTTTATAAATAAAAAATCACGGCGTACACGTATGGTACTCGTTCACGGTGGAAAAGGGAAAAAAAACCTAGAAGTCCGTTTTTTTCAATAGGTCTCGGGGGGCCAAATTCCGGGGGCAATTTTTAGAGCTATATTTCTAAGACAGTATGTAAAACTTTCCGTATTTTTGTTTCTGCACCAGTTGTACTCTCTACGCATGCGCAGCCTTGTTTGCAAGTGCACTTTTTTTTCTTTTTCTTCAAGTTCGCCAAGCAAACCTCTCCTGATTTTAGGTATTAAATTTGCCGTTTACTTTTCCCGGGTCGTGTGTGTCATCCGCTGCTATAATTGTGTAATATTTTAATAAACATATTGTATCTATATTTATTTTAAATGTAGTGTTGAGGCGCCAAACGTTGATTACATACTCCGTCCAACGCCATTTTAGTTGTTTTCCTCCGTAAATTTTATTATACCTGTTACTTTCATTTTACCCTCCGCATATTTTCTCTGTGATCGATGAGATTTCGTGCCACAGACACTTCGGTGTTTGTCCTTGGCCTCCGATCTTATCAGACTTGGTCACACGTATACCTAGAAACTAGTTTGAAGGACGTAAGCCACAGCCATTACAATGTGTGTTCATCAACACAAAGACATTATTAAGAATATGCGTTTATCATGCGTGGTAAATGCATACTAGTTTTAAAAGCATGTGTGGTAAAGCAATATGCCTGCTAATGGTTTCGTGGTGACGATCACACGTGCTTATGGAGAAGCGTGGCTCAGTGGTTAGAGGCGGCAGACCCGGAAGCTGAGATCAGCCGTGGACCAGGGTTCGATTCCCCGCCTCGGCGGGTCTCGGGCTCAAAAATTCCATGGACTCGACAATTCTCGCTCCGGTGCCTACTCAACTCATGGGGTCACACTCTGGGCAATAGCTTGCTTAATCTCCACTACGGCCCCTCGCGGCGGGATGCCTGGCTTTCACCTTGTGAATACCCTGCCGGGGTATCTCACAGGGGAATACCAGGATGGGTTCCCTAAGCAAGCGCCTTGAGACCCCTGGGTGATTCGTGCGCTATATAAATCGAAATACATTTACATTTACATTTACTTATGTACCGGGTCTGGGCGTGGTGGACTCCAGGGCACCAGGCGAAGGGCCACACAGCTCCACTCATACAATATAGAAGTAATATAGGGTTTTTAAAACTTACAAAAAAAAGATTTCACAATTATCCTAGATTAAGTCTTCTGTTAGTATGTTCATTAAATACATGAATATATGTTCTTAAACAATTAAAAACATTTGCATCTTTTGAGTATGGGCGCCGTACATGACGTCACACGGAAGCTTTGATGCGACGCGTAATATGAAAGCGTATTCGTAGCGTATGCTTAATGATTAGCAGTACAAACTATGGTGTGATCACTCTCTCACTGTCAAATCAGAGGACAGGGCGCGCTATGAGAACGGTTAGAAGTGGTCACTTATTGGAGATCCGTTTTAGCTGTGTGGCTTATCCACGGTATCATAACGTTACTTTTTAACCTGTTTAAGTTTGAGATTTGCATGAAATACTATGCTATAGGCAGATATGTATCTTTAGGCAGAGCTTATCTCCATGAAGCTTGGTTATTACCATTTACATATAGGTGCCTGAGGGCGGGAAAAGAAGTCTATCTGAATGGCGAGGATTGCACAATAGCACCAGATCACTCTTTAATTTGTAGACACATACAATTGCATGGCTCTTTTAAACAATATGCGCCTAATTTGGACTTAGTTTTGAAAGGCAGTACGACACCTGCTATCATACCAACGTTCAGTTTCATGGAAACGGTAGTTATTTACTTTGAAATAATGCAGATTATTGTGCAATGACAGCAGGCATCGCTTATATGATTACGGTAACTGAGCGTGTGGTTTGATAAAAGAAAGTTGTGTTTACTCCTCTGCATGGGAAGCTGGATGTTTCCATCTGGCTGCCGATTTCGACCTTGAAAAGACCAAAAGAGTCGTATAAGAGAGCTATTGTCTCAAAAAGAGGTCGCTCTTACATCTGCTAGAGAAACATTTGTCCTTCATGTAGCAAACACCCGCACAGAAGTGCATGCTTTATTAAATACAGACGTGCTCTTGACTTTTGGGGAGTTAATTTAGAGTATCTTTAATGTGTCCTTGACTTCGGGGTTACCTTACTTTTTTAATGTGAGAAGCAGTGGCCTTGTGACTTCTTTTCAAACTATATTTGGTGTCTTTTCGAGATTTTTTCATTCGATTTTTTCCAGCATCTTTGGTGGATTGCACTTAATACTCGCATTAGTTGCCGATGTGCTTTTATTAATTTGTTTACATAAATATGGATGCACATCCGGCAGCAGGCGACAATATGTACCGGCTGTTGGTGGTCCGCAACCGAATGCTTAGTTATTATGGAGCGCTGCCTCTGGCTACATTGAGTGCAGCTTATGGATTATCATTTCGATTCTCCTTTTTCACATGCGTTCAACCTGTGTTCCATTGCCTGAGCTGCGATTTCGACTGGGCCCTGGATTTGTGTCTCTGCAGTACGGTGTCTCACAATGCGGATTATGACCAACTGATGAGCCCCTTAGTGGTTCATGACTTGCTCTGTTCTGGCGGCGGGATTATGGCCTTAGCAGCGATACATGGAATAATGGGACGTTGGAATGTTTTTGCAGCGGCGCTTGAGTTCTTGGCACGCAGTTACATTGAAAATGACCCGAGTTTTCCTCCGATGGTGATAGAGGCTCCGGTCGTTGAGGAACATGTATGTTCATTCTCACTATTGAATTGGATGGCTGAAATGTTTTCAGATGAGAACAATGACTTCCTGTTGGAGGCTGTTGCTACATACTGTGCTTACATGCTGTTGGATTAAGACTGTGTGATTTTTCATTGTATTCTTTAATATTTAGCTACTGCTTTTGATCAAAGAGCGAAGAATTTTTTGGGGAAATGTGAACTTGACTCTGCTTTTTAGGCTTGGACTCTGCGTTCCTAATTTGCCCACGTTTATATCACATGCTTCAATCGAGGGAGGGTGTCGTGGGCTGAGCCTTGCACTCACACCCTGTTAAGTTAACATGGGTTTATTAGAAGCTTAAATGCCATTTTTGCTTTCCTGCTCTGCTTTGCACACGACACGCACGTGTGATATTGTTTAGAGAAGGCTGAGTATTTTGCTTTACATGAGAATAATTTGGTATGCCTCATTTGTAGACTGCCTCGCTAGTTTAGTTTGTATAGTGAGAGCATGGAACATCAAGGTTATCTTGAATACTGTGTCTGTTATTCAGAATGATCCTCGCACTTTCGAGCCATAACACATATGCAGCTGTGGCCACCTCTGATACTGGCGCGTTTCATAATGCATTGTGGAGGCAAAGTTACACACAGTTGGAGAACATTTGTATCTTGACAGTTTGTGCAGAACTCAATGTGATCCACTACAGCTGAGTACCAGAGGTATGGGTCTGCCCATGTAATCCTATGAGACTTTTTTGTAGTTATAAACTAACCTGCTAGATAGGGAGGGTGAAATGTAGGTATATTTTAAATTTGTTTACCTTTAGCATAATAGGATGCTTTTTCCGTTTGTATTTCATAGAATAGTAACAATGCTGACAACCTTGTTTCTGATAATATGTTTGGTTGTATTATCTAAGGTTGTAGTGACAGAATAATTTGTTCTATTTTGACTAGTGGTGACTATGATTCACTACCATCTCGGTGTAGGGATATGATTCCTCTATGTTAGTCTTATTTGCGCTCATTTGTAGGGTTCTTTTATGTGTTTTGATAAGGTTTTGTGCCTTTCTTACCCATTTACGGGCCTAGAGGCCTAAAAGCTAGAGGGCAGCCATCTTTATCCTTGTCTCGGCTGCCTGAAGCGCTTGTAGGTTATAGGTAATGTTTAGAGTTCAGCCTGTTATGTGCTAGTGAGGAGCCGGTGAAGACTGGTTCTTATCGAAGGAATGTGTTTGTCTCTCGGGCCCTAGACGCAATACGCAGCTGGCCACTGTGGCTGCGCGGCGGGCCAGGGAGCTGGCACAGGAATTCGGTGGGTGTCAGCCTGCTACTGGAAATTTCCATGAGGAGAGAGCGTTCTATATTATCAGAGAGCAAGAGAGCAGAGCAGAGAGAGAGAAGGTCGGTCAGTTGAAGAGGCCAGAAGGAGTTGCTGACTGGAGAGATCAGTTAGCCGGAGGTTCGAGGATGGAAGAGGGCAGCAATTAAGACCCCTGTAATGACATCGTACAGGGTGGTGTACCCGAAGACAGGAGAAGGGTTCGAGTATCTTGAGAACAGAGGCAGTCCAGAAGAGGCTTAGCGGTGCAGACAAGTATCCATGAGAACAGAACAGAACAGAGCAGAGCAGAGTCCTGAGAGAACCGAATTCAGACGACAGAGAGAGAGAGATCGGTCAGACTGCCCCCGAATGAAGATGCGCACTCCTAAGGTGAGGCGTTCTAAGCTAGTGTAGTGTGGTGTAACTATTTACTAATTTTTTCCCTCCTTTATTCTTTAGGTGCTTATAAATGTCTAATCATATTCTGTTCCCCCTTGTGTATTAATAAAGAAATGTTGAATGTATACATTTGAAGGTTGTTTCTGTGATAGGTTAACCTTTCTTTTTAGCCAGGTGCTGATGTACAGAGGGACGCGTAATCCCCCTCTGAGAAGACAACTGATGACAGGGGAGAGTGTTGATCATATTAGGGAATAGCTTCGAGGTGTGTGCAGGCATCCTTTCTGTGTGGTGTGATTGGGTTTCCACTCCAGTGTACAATATTGGAAGAGACAGTCGGGAGACTATAAATCAGGTATAGCCCAGACCAGATTGTCGTAAGGCTATAAAGTGAGATATATGTATAGTCCAGGCAAGATCGCCGTAAGACTATAAAGTGAAGCTGCTGAGAGAGCAGGCATAGTCTAGACCAGATTGTCCTAAGGCTATGAAAATGGGCTATCGGGAGACGCTAAATCAGGTAAGCTGCTGAGAGAGCAGGCATAGTCTAGACCTGATTGTCGTAAGGCTATGAAAGTGGGCCGTCGGGAGACGCTAAATCAGGTAAGCTGCTGAGATAGCAGGCATAGTCTAGACTAGATTGTCGTAAGGATATGAAAGTGGGCCGTCGGGAGACGCTAAATCAGGTAAATTGCTGAGATAGCAGGCATAGTCTAGACTAGATTGTCGTAAGGCTATGAAAGTGGGCCGTCGGGAGACGCTAAATCAGGTAAGCTGCTGAGAGAGCAGGTATAGTCTAGACCAGATTGTTGTAAGGCTATGAAAGTGGGCCGTCAGGAGACGTTAAAGAGACAGTCATAACACTATAAACGTGATCTGTCATAGAATATGGTGTGGAAATACCAAGATATTAGTAGTATCTTTGACTATCTAACCTTGTAAATAGTCATCTCCCCATTCTCAGGTAGGTATTTTGAGTGATATGTCCTGTAGGGCCTGGGAAGGGTGTTGGTTACGTGATGACTGGGTATGCTATTGATGGTGAGCTATAGAATCGGTCTGAGAATCCGCTCATTACAAAGGTACAGTGCATGAGATTATGGCGTTAGAAATAAACATTTCAAAGTTGCACATGTCTTTATTTACTTCTTGTTTTGGACAGGTGTAAGACTATAATGAAAGAGTGCTCTTGTTATCCACCTTACTTGATGTAATCTAAGACGCATGCTCTGGGTTGACTATTCATAGGTGTTTTTGCTCTAAGGCGAAGATCCAATGAGTCACTGATTGCTAGTCTGGTAGGGGGTTTGTGTAGTAAGGTGGGTTTTGGTACACCATAATTCACTGAGGTCCTAAGTCTGTATGCACAGTTCTGTGACTGAGCAGAATTCCTGGAACAGTTGGTACAACAAAAAGGCTTGATAAAGGGCTTGCACTTTGAATATGAATATAAAATAGAAGAATAGTTGATAATCACAGCTAAGGAATGCAGCAAGTAGATGTGTGTATGTGTGCATGATGTGTAGATTGAGTGGAAGATGAAAAACGTGAAAAATAAGAAAGGCTGGAGAGACGCAAACTACCCACTGCATTGTCAGTGAAGTGGATCTTTGGATTTCCAGCTCATTACACAGATAGGGTGTTGGATTCCGCAGACAGAGCAAGAGAAACAAGTACCACATCTAAGGAAGAAAGCTAGTGCATAAAGTACACACAGTTGGGCAGATTTACAAGCTTGTGGTAAAAATGATGCAAAAGTGGCGCGAGAGGCTTATAAATCTGCCCCAGTGTGTGGTAGAAAAGACGCAAGAAAGGACGGAAGTGTGCAAATTACCCACTGCTATTCACGGGTCTGTGCAGTGGGTTACAACATGATTAAATTCAGGAGCCAACTCTTCAGCAGCAGTAGTGACATCAAAAGGTACTTGCTGGCCCGGTCTGCTTGGTGGAGATGATGCAGAAAACGCTCCTCTTCTCTCTGTTTCTCTTACTCCTCTCTTCAGGAGATTTCCAGGGAAAGTTTTTAGATGGTACATAATTTATGTTATCCCACAAGAGTACTATTTACAGGTGCCTCTAGAAATAGTATGATCGCATAGTGTGCATTGCACACTATTTGCTACTGTGTTTGATTCTCTT
Organism: Lissotriton helveticus; assembly: GCF_964261635.1. Taxonomy (NCBI): domain Eukaryota; kingdom Metazoa; phylum Chordata; class Amphibia; order Caudata; family Salamandridae; genus Lissotriton; species Lissotriton helveticus. Next base: position 1,511,269,735 of record NC_136061.1, on the reverse strand, counting down.
AATGGTGTTCTAAAAAATCCCAAGCAATCCTAGATTTCTTTAGGGGAGCCCCCTCCTCTTCAGATTCCCCAGAAGCAATCTCCTAAACTTCTTGTTCCTCCTGGTGGACCACCTCTCCTCCCTCTCAAGGCTGAGTTGCCATTTGTCCCTTAAACACAACCAAAATAACTCTCCTCAATGCAGCCATGAGCTCTCAATTAAAAGTGCTGATAGAAAAATCAGGAAAGATGGTTTTAGTTCCTGTCCAAGTACATGAAAAATGTATTATCCAATCATATTCCTTTGTGACACAGTCACATGATATTCGTGACGTCTTACGTCATCGCGAATACCGAAAATAATAAAGATAAAAGTTTTACTGTAAAATGAGTACACAAAAATATGTATGAATGATATAGCAATAGACCCCTTCTGCGATATTCGTGACTACCTAATGCTTTGCAGCGTTCATGGACATCGAGATTTATGGAAAAAATATTAAACAGCATTTTCAAGTTAAAAGGAATGTAAAACATAATCACTCTTTCTTATTTTAGACAACCTCTAGGATTCAGAAAAGTCCACAGTATCTTAATATATGCAAATATAAAATTTTGAAAATGGTGCGAGTATCACGGATGACGATGTCACTGTGACGGCCGGCGAAACCGTGGAGGGAAAAAAAAAATAGGAACTTATTTGAAATGAAAATGTTTAAGATACACAATGTTATATATCCCCAGGAGATAGCACCACAGATCCGTTTACAATTAAGAAAGTTTAATATGCGATTAGTCGCATTGTGCCCCAAAAGGCAGCTGGCCCGGATGGCATCCCCGGGGACCTGCTCCGCTTCGATCTGCCCAAATGGGGAAAGCTTATCTATACTCTACTTATAGCCATTAATAAAGGTGCCGCTATCCCTGAATCCTGGAAGGGGCTGAGGTCGTCCCTATTTTTAAAAAGGGGCGTAGGGACGACCCTTCCAACTACCGCCCAATAAGCCTAATTGATTCCACCCAGAAGGTCGTTGGAAAGGTGGTACTCAAGAGAATCCTACAATGGGTCCAAGAAAATGAGATCCTCTCTCACTATCAAGCAGGATTCAGGGATGGCACTGGAACAATAGAGCAGGCCTTTAGACTATTGCTAATTTATTGGAAAGTGGTTGTTATAGGCAAAGGCAGTCTTTACCTCGCGTTTATTGATCTAAAGACTGCCTTTGACCTTGTGCCACGGGACCGCCTTTGGGGAGTGTTATCCGAGATGGGGATTCCCCCTAACATTTTGTCAATCCTAGTGAGGCTTCACAAAGGAAACTTTGCTCAAGTTAGGTGGGGCACCGAGGGCCAGAAAACCAAGAGAATTCCAGTGGAGAGAGGGGTCCGCCAGGGATGTGTTCTTGCTCCCACTCTTTTTTCGCTATATGTGAATGGAGTGGTTGAGCACTTGCTGGAAAAACCAGCTGATGCGCCATCCCTGGCGGGCGAGCGAATACCATCCCTCTTATTCGCTGACGATACGCTTTTAATATCTAAGACCCCAGCGGGCCTCCAAAGCCTCTATGATAATTTCCAGACCTTCTGTACCCAACGTGGGCTTGTAATAAATACAGACAAGACAAAGTACTTGGTGTTGAACCCCCCAAAAAAACGTGGGCGACCCCCAGCACTAAACCACGTATCCTTGGAAAGGGTCACTGTATTTGATTACTTAGGTATACGCATTTGTGACACCATGCAGTGGACCCCACATCTTTGTAAAATGCTGTTAAGCCACAAGAGCGTCACGGGGGCGCTCCTTAAGGAGCAGCGCTCCTCCTCAATCAGACCGATTGCCCCTGTCATTGATATTTACAAAGCAAAGGGAGTCAGCTCTGCCCTTTATGGGGCAGAGTTGTTGGGTATCTCCAATAAAGATCAACTGGTAAGGTTCGAAAATAAGTTCTTAAGGGACCTTATGTCACTCCCGCAGAGCACCCCAATGACACCCTTGCTACTCGATTTAGGATGCCATTCTATTAATGATCTGTCAAAAGTCTGGCCGGTGCTCCTATGGGCCCGGCTGTGGCGAGTGCCGGAGTTGGCAAAGTATGCGAAGGGGTTATCAGAAGTAATGTCGATGGCGGGATGGCATAAAATAAAATGACTAAAAGATGTAAAATTTCTACTTTGCGGACTTGGCTTAAATGAAGCCTGGGTAAGTAGGTCCTCTCCCACGAAGGCAACTCTAAAGACCCTCTATTGGAGATGGGTCGCATCTAGAACCAGCACTGACCCAACCCTTGGCAGATTAACGGAAGAGTTCCTAAGGTTTAAGGATGTGGCATTTCGGGAACCCTACCTGGATATTGTTTGGAAATCTGCTGATAGGGCTTTGTATTTTAGATTTAGGGTTGGGGCTCTTCCAGTGCGCGCTTTAACTGCTCGCTGGAAAGCCCAGTCCCAAACAACACCATTCTGCCCTATCTGCGAAACTAGAACAGAATCTGTCGCTCACATCCTGTTTGTCTGCCCGGCATATGCGTCGCCGAGGAAAAGTTGGCTCAAACCAATATGCCGGCTTTTGGGTACCAGGCACCATAATGAGGCACGTCGTATTTTGATGTCAGACACACAGTCACTGTATGTTTGTGGTCTCTCGAAGTTTTTATCATGGGCATGGTCCATCAGGACAAAAAGGCTTAAACAAAATGTTTCATTTGGAATTTTTAACAAATAATGGTTAAATTGTGATGTCATCTTTTTAACGTGTAAATGTATTTTATAAAATGTGATGCTTTTAAGATACGTTTTTATCGAATAAAGCCTTCTACAACAACAATGTTCTATTGTGAACTACAAAACCCCAAGTGATCCTTACTGTCAGAAAATGCTAAATGTATGTTTTGCACTATTACAAATTTGCTATGTTTCGCAATGTTGCTGCGGCCTCCCATATATTAATTAAAAAAATAATAATAATATATAACAACAAATAGAAAAAAAACTAGAGTCATACAAAAGAACAAAAGAGGGTAATTTACACATTTATTTAAAAAAAAAAAAAATTGGGATGCGTGCACGTTTGCCCCAAGATCGAGCCATAAGCAGATCCTGTTGCCAATAATCTGCTATGAATAAGGAAATAATAAAACATTTGTAAAGTAAATCAAATGTTATAATGAACAATTTAAGTAATCAAAATATGTTTAACAAAAATAAATCACTGGAAAAACAAATGTTACATGGACGTTAAAGTTAGGAGATATATGTTTATAAACCTTAGAAATGTACAAAAAAACAAAGGGTACAAGACTGTTATTATTAGATGTTAGCATTGAAAAAACCTTAGAAATTCACAGAAAAAAAACAAAACCGAAGGTTTCAGGGACATTATAGTTAGGAAATTGAAAAAAAACCTCAGAAATTAACTTAAAAAACAAAGGTTACAGGGATGTTATAGCTAGGCTTAGAATGTCTTCATACAAAACCAGTGAAATGTGTCCGTTATAGTTAGTGAGCTAACTATAGTGCCCATACGATAGAAAATCAGACCAGACAACGTTGCATTTTATTTTATTTTGGTTTTTGTTTAGAGACATTATGAAAAGTCTCTTACGACCACTGTTTTTAAAGGAGAGACTGTTCACATATAAAAAATGCTTTTGAGTATATTTGTGGCCTGGTAAATATTAGAGTTTGTAATTACCATCTTGAGGCCCTTGTCTATGAAGATAACTTGACATATATTGATAAATGATGTCCTTTGTGCAATAGGTTTTTTAAATACATGTTATGTACATGGCTCTTATACAACTTGTCTTCTCAGTTACAATCATGCAATCTTGAAATTAATGCACTTTACTTGTTTATTTTGTGATGAATTGATAAGTTATTGGAGCTACAGCCTTGCCCTGAATTGAATAATTTGCACTAATCCGCACTTAGCACTTTATGTAAATGATGTTCATGCTTGTACATATTTAGTTGGCTATAATTAGTATTCTGATCAATAAAATAATTTATGACTTTTTTTATTGAATTGAACAGTTAGAACATAGATTTAGAATTAGTATTAATCTATCTTAATAAAAATAATTAATTAATTTGGGGATGGGGTGAAAGAATGAATTATGTAATTGATTATCACATATTATACAAAATGAATTCATTAGAGATTTGTGGCGGTGCAAGGATTAAGGCAGAGGTTCTCTGTATAGTAGAGTTTTGGGACGGGGTGAAAATTGAATGCAGGACAAAGTAGTGGAACAAAGTAAATGCAATGCGAAGTAAGGTTGAAATGCACAAAAGTAGGGAACTAAAAATGTTGCAATATTAAAGGTAGTAGAAGTTAAAACATACAACTGTGTGAGGTTGGAGGGTGTTTAGCCATATAATATGTTGAGGGCTGAAATAAGGAATGTATGCATTTTCCGATAGCAGTAACTAGCCAGCTGCACATAGGAGGATGTGGGAGAGATCCAAGGAAGTGTGATACATTTCTATTGCGTTGGGCATTGAGAGAAGAAAGGAGTAATGTGGAAAGCTGATAAAGCGATTGCTACAATTGCCAAGCCTGTTGACTCAAATATATTATTGATCAGGGCCTTCATTGAGTGAAAGTAACAACCTTTAGATGTTGAATAGGTAGTGACAGTAGAAGTGTCTACTGGGAAACTGGCAAATGGCAGATGCCGACAGCAATGGAGGCAGATGTTCAGTGTTGAATGGGATGTTTGATTACAGCACTGAGGAAGAAAGGGAAGATGAGAAGCACATGTTAATGGCAGTTGATAAGAGGGAATGTGATGAATATTTAAGTATTATTATCAAATATAAGGGAGCAGATAGAGAGAGCATGCATGTGGGAGCAATTAAAGTGTCAAGATTAAAGTTTGAGAGTTTGAAGTACCCATGATTATTCTCCTACTCCACAAGATAAAGAAACAATAAACAGTGAAAATAAGTCACTGGTTTTCGCGGGCCAAAGAGAGAAGGATTTACACTTTAGAAAACGAGCAGTCTTTGTGGAGTGCTATTTGCAGTAGTTTAACCAAATGTGGTTGTTTAGTAGAATTGTCTCAGATTGTCAAGGTTTAAAACAATATTCAATAGTATAGTTCTTATTCCTGGTAAGGAGGCGTCTGTGTGCTCTCCATTGTAGCGGCTTAGGGAACCAACAAACAAGGAGATGCACTGTTTTCCATTGAATCAGAGGGTAAGTAAGACATAGATGTCAGGACTGGAACAAAGGATTCTAAACGGAAAATCTGATCACTAGATCTCATATCCGCCGAACATGATCTATATTTTTGCTGTGCACCCCACGCATATAACAGGCAACCTTAAGATCAAATAATTCAATGAACTCTACTGCTAAGTTACAAATGATAAAGTATATTTTAATCAGAAAATAATGTTTATTTTCTTGCGATTGTATTAGCAAAACTAGGCACCAAAATATATTTACTTGGCATTTGCCCTGATAGCTGAAGAAACATGGGGGCATATTACCAAGAATAAGCGATAATTATCGCTAAGCTTGGTTAGAGGCAATAATTTTATCGCCGTGCTTCGCCTATTTTTATCGCTTAGAAACCTTGCAATTATCAAGGTTTATATCCTAAGCGATAAAAATCGGCCGAAATACATGAATATCGCTGTAAAGTCAGCGATATTCATGCATTACCGAGCAAATGCTCTTAGCCATGTTATCCACCTACCATTGGATAACATGGCTAAGAACTGCTCTGGGCAGGCGTTAGCTTTTGGAGATAATCGCGCTTAGCGCGATTATTTCCAAAAGTAGGTAATAGGAGATAGCGATGTTAGCGACTGTTTCAAGTCGCTAACATCTTGGCACGCCCACTTTGCATGTCATTAGCGATAAATATCGCTGACATGCAAAGTGGGCCCCAAGATGATCGCTATCTCCTACTAGCTGTCACTAACTGGTGTTAGCGACAGCTAGGTAATAGGGCGATAAAATTATCGCCGCTTTAGCGGGAAAAATTCCCGCTAAAGCGGCGATAAGGCCCTTGGTATATGCCCCATGGCTTTTTTTCTGCATGTTTTTCCTTCTTTGTTTTTCCTTTTTATTAAGGAATAGAACTGGGATTCTTTTCATGATGCTATCTTCTTGGACTGTGTCTAATTTAGTGCTTCGGAGGAAGCCATGTCAGAATTGTGCTTGTAATGTTTTTCAGTAATCAAGGCTTTTACAGCCACATGCATCATTGTTCCATTTTGCGATTCCTTAATTACGAAAATTAAGGAATCGCAATTAAGGAATTGCAAAATGCAATTCATTAAGAAATTCGGAAAAAAATTGCGATTTCTTAAAATTCCTTAATTGCGATTCTCTAATTGAGAATCGCAATTAAGGAATTTCTACCCATTCATTCCTATGGGCCTAGAGGCCCATAGGAATGAATGGGAGGGCATTCTCAATTTGCAATTCATCATTGTGAATTCGCAATTTGAGAATGCAATTTCAAGGGTGCAGGGGTGTCCAAATGACACCCTGTTGCACCCCTGACATTTGCTTTTGGATTCATCTTACACACACACATGCCCCAAGGGCATGTGTGTGTGTAACATGTAACAAAGAAAAAATGCATTTAAAAGCATTTTTCTAGATTTTTGCAAATTACCATGAAGGTCAACTTCATGGTAATTTGCATTTCTAATTTGCCAATTTGCAATTTCTAAAAGTATGATGAATTGCATTTAAGGAATCTCAAATAAAGATTCCTTAAATGCATTCACAATTTCAGAAATCGCAATTGTGCGATTTCTTAAATTCCGAATTTCTGAAAAAGGTTAGTGCATCCCAAATCAGGAAATTGCATTCGCAAACGGTCAAAAAATGCGATTCGCACCGTTTGCGAATGCAATTTACCTTGATGCATGTGGGCGTTATTGCCCGAAGCCACAACTGTAATTCTATTCATTTTAAATGGTTTATTTTTCCCTTGCTTCAAAAGTGCAATGTAATTTCCCTTGTTTTTAAAGTTAAGGGGATCATTATTTATTAATAATTGAGGTGGTCCCTGATGTAGCATGTTATATGTAACATAATTTCAACGATGATGATTGGTTGGTGTCATGTAGTTTTATTAGTTTAGACCTGTGATCACACCTTGCGTTATGTTGAAAGAGATCTTCTTTTCTACTTCTCTGAAGCTAGCAAATGTACCTTTTCTCAAAGAGCGCCATGCTCTCTCATTTGACTTGCTAGAGTTTCAAACGTTTTGCTCATGTCTATGAAGGCAGACTTTATGACAGTCTGTTATTTTATTCATGCTTAGAAAACTTTTCCTACCTTCCCACTGAGCAGTTCGCATGCCGTACTGTTATATGACTTTAAAATTAGACCTTTCCTTTTGAACCAAAAGTCTCAATGTTAGACTATCTGCTGATTTACCCCTTTGTCTTGACTTATGAGCTGACTAGACTTATGCTTGTTCATTACTGAACTATATTTAATTCCCTTATGTTATGACCTCTTGCAACAGTCTCTGTTTGCATTAGTAGTACAGTTAAGAATATCATTAACAACCCTTTGCCTTCTGTAATTATTCTTAATTTTGAATACACTTTCATGGAATTTGACCCTGAATATTGTCCTTCAAAGGTTTTCTATATAATACTAGGTGGTTTGCGGTCCACACAGCCCAATCCTGTTTATCGTCCTTTTGACTTTACTGAAGCAAAGCAGCGGCACAAAGCTGTCTCTCTTCTCTATTAAAACAATAGAGAGCAGCAATGTTCAACATTGGTCTACAAAGACTAGAGAAAAGCTAGATTTTTTTAGATAGCCATTGTCTTTGTAAATGATTTCCAATTAGGATCGCTGTGTGAAAATGCACCCCATCTGGATTCCTAGAAAGTCTGATATTATCCAGCCCTATATTGTCAATAGTGGTCTCTTGTGATTTAAAGTATACCACTTTACCAAGGTGAAGCATTACATTCTAGACAGTATATTAATAAGGGAAGAGCAGGAAATGGGTAAACGGAGCAGTGGCATTTAAAAGAGTGAGCGTCATTCCAGTACATACATTTCACCATTTAGGAAGAAACAGTGCTGGTTTTTAGGGGCAGGAGATGGCTGCAGTTGTGTATTTCTGAGAGATGTGACCTAGTGGTGCTTCTCTACACTCAGTCAGATCTCTTAACTACACACAAGACAGCACCAAGATCAATGCCAGGAATTGTGCAATCGTGGGTAATGGATTACCTCTGCCAATTTTGTAATCCAGGATTTAAGGGCTGGTGTTTGTAATGGGAATTATTAATATTCACAGGGAACACTTCTGCCTATAGTAAAACTGCCTATTGAACCAATGATTCTACTGCTGTGAAGCATGTGTTCATCTGTTCACGGACTAAATTGGCTGTTCTAAATATATGTTATTTATTTTAATTTAAGCGTTTACCAATTTTAATCCAAAAGTACAGTATGGACATAAAAGCCGTTACGGATATACCCATGGATATCTATTTAAATATGCAAACAAGAAACAGAAAAGCCACATCACCCGTTCTAAGACACATCTATGCACATCGTATTGCACAACCTGATTTTCATGTTTTGTGACCAAGATGCTATTCTGGGCTTGATAGAGGTTACAATGGCAACCACAAGATTGGCACATCATGAGTACTGTGCTTTCAACACCACTGTTACCAGCTATTGCACATAATTCTCAGGGACTGCTCCGGGGAGAAAAAGCAAGCCAATACAGTATGCAACTAATACAAATTTCGATCTCTCGACCTTTGCATTTTACTATGTGACAGCGTGGACTGTGACATCTTTATTTTTGCTGCGAAAACACTTTAAGAAGGCAAAATACATTTTTCTTACCATATAATGTACATGTTAGCTGTTTTCTTTCCCTTGACCCCCTTTTGACACATTTTTTAAATATTGATTGAAACATTTAGCTAACAAATCACTAAATTGTCGTATGTTAAAAGGATTTGGGCCATTTTGAAAATGGATGCTATTTACTAAGCGTTAGTAGGCAGAGCTGCAGCAGTAAGATAAACTATGCACGCTGGGCAATGCTTAGTGAAACTGAGTAGTGGCATTCAGCGGCATTTATTGTTGAAACTACCTGAATGCACTAGGTAGACTTAAAACTGTGCATGGGTGCCCAGCCTATGCAAATGTATTTACACAGTTTAGTATCATGTAACAGGTAGCAGAAAGTCACACACCAGAATCCCCAGGTATTGGTTGTGGTGACTGCTGGACATGCCTTTCTGCCTACACTAATGAAGATGTTTTTCTTCTTGGTGTGGCTCTCCATTGTAGGTGTTCTGGGTGAAGCTTTAATGCCCCTCTCAGATGGGTGTAAATATTACATATTTCGGTTGTTAGTTTGATACATCTTTTCATTGGCATCATTATAATAAAGACAAACAAGAACTTATTTGCAACATTCCCCATTATTTGGCACAGGTCTACATGCATTTCTTTACTTATTGGTATTTACATACTTCAGATTCTACTTTAAAGCAATTTATTCTATAAAGCACCCCGTGTTATTATCAGCCTTACACATGTCTATTCAGTAGTACATTGTCATTTGCATCTCTCTCACCTCCTCGATATTGAGAACATTTTTCTCACATTTCGTGTTTCTGAGGCTTCCTCTAGCCTTATATATTCGAAGTCTGGGAGTTACCATGAGTCTAGACTTTTTTCAGTTTCTCAATGCCTGGAGCTGTTTGACTCCTCCAGTTTCGGTATTGTCTTTTTTGGCAAGTACGAATATAAGTCCCAACAGAGCCTTTCCAGTTTGTGTAAGCCCTTCAGCTTCGAGGGTATTTAGCAAAGACGTTTTTGGATTGAAATCAAATGGGTGGCCAATGACCATTTCCAGCGTATTTATCAAAGCTTTCAAGAAGAGGTGAATTCTTTTGCATGACCAGGTCCTGTGGAGGATGCGTCCCTCTTTGATTTGACATCTGAGACAGGTTGAATTGGGACTACACCGCATTCTCCATTGTTGTTGTAGGGTTAGGTAAATCCTATTCAAGTATTTGAATTATATTATAAGATATCTCATCCATATTGCAGTTCCTCTGGATGCCTTCAGTGTAAATCCCTATACCTCATCTTTCACGGGGCCTGAGTCTGCCTCACATGCCACTCTTAACTTATTAATTGTTTGTGGGGTGTTTATGAAGAGGATTTTTATATATTATAGATATCAGACCACTCAAGGGTAGTTGGGCCATAGTAACTTTGGTCTTCAGTGGGTTGAAGATTGAGATCTTCCAATATTAGCTAAATATGGTATAATGCAGTTTTAATCTGTAGATTGCGGATTGGAAGAGTCTGAATTAATCACAAGTCTCCTCAAAAGATTTTATTATGGTTGAGAAAGCTGTTATCGCTAAGAGCTGGGAAACGTAGGAGATCCCACTATTTAAAGCCTTTCAGAGCAGTGGCACAGAGAAAACTATTTCCCAACCAGAGTGAAATTTCATCAATGATTTTTTCAGACTGCTGTAATTCTGTCAGTGAAGTCTTCCAAGTTTTAAGTTGCACTCTTGTGTAGAATGTGCTTCATGGGGTTTGTGCAACCATATATGGAGTGCAGTGGAGAAACATCTCTGATGATTCATAGCTCTGTTCTATATGTTGGGCGTGATATGGGACCATATAACCAATTGTTTATTACTAGCAAGTATGCAGTTCTATACTAGGAATTGAGGTCCGTCTTGCCTACTACTCCATCACAAGTGGATTTACAACATTTGGTTATGGCTACTCAAGGTGCCAACCAAGTAAATGAGTAAATCAGAGGAGATGTGAGAATTTTAAAGAAAGGGTTGGGCAGTCAGAATGAGTAGTTCTGCAGAATTTAATATATTTATGTTCTTGATGTCTCTGTGTTAACAAAACAAGCACTATTATTCATGTATCTGCATGCACAGTGTAAGTACTGTAGATCTGTGCATGGTCAATGCTTTCTTATCTAAAATCATATTCTTATATACTTGAAGTATTTCAAAAGTTTATGAACTAAATTGTTTAGAATTGTTCAACTGGTCCATCACTGTGTAATATTCTTGCCTAGGTTTAGGCTGCGTGTACATAACATATTCCATGAGGGGCCAGGCTGATGCCAGATTGTCATGATGGCAGCTTGAGGTCAATTTACCAACAATGGCCAAAACTGGAATCATTGATATAGTCAGTGCTTGTTGTGGAACATGTGACATGAATTTAGCTCTAATAGACCAACATTGACACCAATGGGCCGTCTAATGCTCCTTTGATACTTTGATCCATTACAAAATACCAAAAAAGTCCAACACTTCCAAGTACATTCCACAAATGTTTGTTATGTTTACTTCTAATTTCCAGTGAGTGTACAGCTGTGTAATGTTCAACAATATCAATAGGTATTAGTACAAAATGGACAAGGCTTGGAGAAATGCATTGATACTTATTTGCTACCGCAGCTAGGTCTCTGTGTCTTTAATTTACAGTAATGGCAACCATGAAAGTAAACTTTGCAATCACTTATGAACTATAAAAATCAGTTGCATAGATGGAAACACAATCACCCAAAATAACTAAAAAAAACTCTCAAGGTCAATCTAAATGGTATAGAATCTTAAAAGCAAGCAAAGGACTCTTCTAAGCAGTCACTAATAACATATGGGAAGACCTTCCATTACATTGGTCCAGCAGCAGTCCTTTTCTTAACAGCAGAGCTGCTAAATTGAGAAATTCCTCAGGAAGTCACAGTTATCCTGCCTCGTTAATTGAAGTTTCCATGCCAGCGGCTTACAACATCCTCAAAAGGTCTCGCCTACATCCAAAATCGCTTTATAATCTGGTACCAGCTTCTACAGTCCCACTCCCTTCCTGTGTGTTTTCCTGTAGCTCACAGACAAACTCTTCATGCCATGCAGAAACACTGTGAAGAGAACAGAAACGAAGAAGCAAAATCATCCATTGTGTATAAAAAAGACATCCTCTGCAGTAGTGGAGAAGTCCTGCTGCTCTTTGTATCAAGGTGCCAAGCTGGCAAGACTGCTAAACCATAATGATTGAAATATAACTCCAAAGAAACTATGCAATTTTTTCATTTATTATCTAATGACGTTATTGAGGCATAGATCATTCTTTTGATCGAGGTTGATTTGTTACCTGGCTGTCGCTGCTCTTTTTGTGACACCCCGAAGATGGTTAACACCCTCTCTGCAATTGCATTTTGCACATGCCCAGAGGTATGCATGCACACAATCACCTAAGCTACTGCAGTATCAGGTGATGTCATGACAATAGAAAGCATAGTTTTTGAGCCAAGCCTCATCCATTCAATCCTTCTATCCTTTACTGTGTAAGACCATTAGTTACAAATGATATTTCAATCCAATGTTAATTAATATCCTAGATTAAAAGAAAAAAACAATCATATTATAGAGCAAGGTTTCATTCTTTACCAAGGAGTGCATATTAGAGCAGAATCACTTTTTTTTCTGGGGGGGTTTCAGAAAGCAATTGTTTTGATGTATAAGTTTCTGTTAGGATTGCCATTATTTGAAGCTTACAAAATGAATAAAAGTAACATTTTCTGTAATATATGTCTAAATGTCAGTGGAAAACTAACATGTGTTTAAATTGACAGATATATATTATAAGGAAGTGCAAATATGCCTTCCATGGAATGAAAATTGCAGAGAACTTCATATCGTTTCAATATTTTCATTTTTCAAGCTATTTTCAATAATGCAGAATGAAACTTGCTTCAGTAAAAACGGATTGTAGAATTTAAAGTTTACAATGTTAATTGCATGTAGTGATCAGTAAAAAGGAGCAATGTATATCCCTGATCATTAATTGTTGATTTTGCCCCATTAACAAATACATAATAAGTAATCATCGTTGCCAACAAATTGCACAGCAATAAAATGAAATACTGACCTAAATAAAACAGGTTAGTGCATTTTTCTTTTCTATGTAATATCTTGCTTCTATTTAATATATTAGCCAGCATTACATTAGTTATATATTTATTTCTTTAAGTAGTTTTGCATCGTCCTAAACATGTTGCCTCACATACACTTTCTTGAATGATGTGGACAGCAAAAAGTACATTTAGAGGCCAGTTTGGTGATCATTTTGGTGATCCTCAAGGACTGCGATGAATGACTATCAATTGTTTGGCTGTCAGTCTTACAACTCACTGGATCATGTGAGTTTGGAGTAAGACAGTTATATTTCCACCTATAAAAATATTTCAAATAATAAGGGGGTTTGGGCGTTGGAGATTGTTGTTTACGTGGCCCAATATTTAGAATAAGGGCTTGGTCTAATTTAGGAAATGTTGTGCCAAAGTATCATTAAAAAAGGTGCAGTAGCGACTGGTATCAGGCTGATTGTGGGGGGCAGGGCTGGGAGAAGGGGGACGAACAACGACAAATAAAACAACAAAAAGAAATAGGAAATAACTTACCTGCTCCTCACCAGCACAGACTCCCAGAATCCCCTGTAGCCAATACTGGTGCTGCTCTCATTAGCATGAGGATTGGCCTGAGCGCCCTTAATTGCACTCCCAGAGAGACTGAGAGATTGTGCCTACTGTCTTCAACCAGGCAATGCAGCTCGGGTTGGAAACAGCTTTAACGCACATGTCGGTTTGGCCGTCCTGAGCCGGCTGGCCAAACCCACATGCACACTGACAACAGTGCCCACCAGCACCCCTCCTTGGCTACCCCTGTGATGGCCCTTCTTCGAAGACTTGCCCAAGGAGAGAAGAATAAAATGATAATAGACTTAGTTTATTGTCATTTTATTTTCGAATATTTTCTGCTGCTGGCGTGGGGGGGCATTCCTATGCCATAGCAGGGGAGCCACCCCTGTAAAGGTGATTATGAAGTTTTTTCTATCATTAAGGTTAGGTTAACATCTTAATTTTGGGTTCAGTTCATTTCAAAGGAAGGATCTCATTCTTGGAAGAGTTTGTCCTAAGTTTTTTATTAAACTGGCCTTCCTGACTTCCTTTTTTACAACAGGGACATATGCTTGGATCTAAGGTTGCTCACTGGTAGATATTGAAAATCTGATTTTGCAGGTATTTTGAGCCTCTACTGTAGAAAGCCTTTTGCATGGTGCACAACAATTGGGACTGAATTCTTGCTGGACTGGTGGTCAGTGGAGTGATTTATGGGCTGCATGCTCAAGCATGGTGAAATTTAGACAGTCTCGCAGACGAATTCTGGATTCTATGCATTTTTTAAATTTGTAAACTAGTACAGTTAATGTTATACTAGCTCAATCTCGGTAAGGTGAGGCATCAAAAAGGTAAATGGCTTGTAGAAGAGAACAAACGCTTCTCAGCAGTGATTATTGGAAGTATGTACTTTTTACCACTGAACTGAACTGTGGTAAAAAGCATGTGTCAGTGCATAATATGACTCGTGGGTGTGTTTTAGTTTTGATGGTGGGGTTTGGCCTAGCAGAGACATCCATGCGCAAGAGAGGAGTGTGTTGGGGCTGGAGCAACTCACTACTATTGGAATCAATATTTTTCCCCATACGGGCAGAGGAAATGTTCCATCATAACAGAAGAAATGATTATGGCACTTAGGTCCACATTTCCATAGGTTTTATTTTGCAAGTTCCTAATAACGAATTTTTGTGATTCGCTATTAGGAAATCGCAAACACCTATGTATGAATGAGTCTTTAGTGATTCCTAATGGGGTCCCAATTTACCTACCTCATTATTATCAATGAGGTATGTAACAATTTGGGACCTATTTGGAAACGCTAAAAACAGGGATGATTGCCTGCTAAGGATAGTAAGCCTCCATGTCTGTGTTTGCTTTTAATGTTTCAGTTTCATTTTTAAAGAGTAGACAGTGGTCCATGGGATCACTGCAGGCTTGTACATAATGTTTTCGCAACCATTCACAAAGAGGAAGGGTCCGCTGGGGACCCCTTTCCGTTTGCAACTGTGTTACTACCTACTTGATGTGGGCAGTAAAATGCAAATGTTTCGCAATTGCATTTCAGTCACAAAACATTTGCAAATGACACATAGAGTTACTATTAGGAAAGGACGCCCCTAACATGCCCCTTCCTAATACCGAATTGCAAAACCCAAATTGTGATTTGATAGCAAGTTACCAAATTTCTATCTGGGCTTTGTACATGCCAAAAAGCCTTTTTGCGTTCATAAACTGGATGATTCTGTGTATTGGCCCATTGGCAAAAAGGTTTGTACATGTGGCCATTTGTGACCATTGACCCTCTCCAGTTGCAGGTGGATCTTGGTGTCATCAGCATTCATCTGGAATTGCAGATATTATAGAATGATGATCTGGGTATGAGATCGCATGTACATGTGGCACACGAGTAAGGGCAACGATGACTTGAGGTTCCCCACACAAAATTGGGATCCATCTGGATATAGTTGAGCTGATTTTTGTTCAAGAGAATAAAACTGTTCCCAGCACTCTTTTAGGCTCCTGCAGTCGATTTCTGAGAATCATATACAGCCTGATTCATGAAGCGAAATAGCGCCCGCAATGGCAGCAAAAACGCAATTGCGGGTGCAAAACATGGAATCGGCATTCATGTACGAAATAGCGAAATCGCTAAAAAATAATAGCGAGCGGAATAGCGATTACGCTGTAAAAGTCGCAGACTCCGGGAAGTCGAGCATTAGCGAAAATGAAATAGCGACCAACCACGGAATCTGCGATTTGAATAGCGAAACGCAATACTGTCTCAATCGGCATTCATGAAAGAAATACATTAGCGAAAAATCGCTAAATCGCACATTAGCGCGGCGCAATTTAAGGACAACTCAAAGCAGGTGGTAACCATAAAAGCCATGATTAACCAAATTTTGAAAAACTGTTAGCCAATCACCAACAGGTCCAGGCCTGACCAATCACACATAAGGACATTCAGCAGCAGCAATAGGCGTTCCACAATGCCTGGGATGTACATGGTGGTGAGGCGGCGAAGGCTACAGCGAGCAGCATGGAGGAGACGCATGAGGCAGGCACGGATTTACCGGCAGCGGGTCACCTTGCTGGGGCAAACCAGAGAACAGATTTATGCCAAATACAGGCTGAATGGGGAAATGATCACCTGGCTGATACAAGAACTCGACCCCATCATGCAGCACCCAACAAGGCGAAACAATTCTGTGCCCACACATGTGCAGGTATTGTGCAGCCTGCACCTCCTGGCATCCGGCAGTTTCCAGGGCATAGTAGCCGCTGCTGGGGGGATTTCCCAGCCCACCATGTCACGCTGCCTCCACACTTTTGTTGACGCCATGCTCACCCAGCTCCACCAGCACATCACATTTCCCACCAGCCAACAGGATTTGGACCTCACAAAACTACAATTTTATAATGTTGCCCATTTTCCCCATGTCCTTGGCTGCATAGACTGTACCCACGTCGCCATCTGCCCACCAGCTGGCACGGAGTATATGTACCGCAACAGGAAGTCCTACCACTCCCTCAACATACAGATGGTCTGCAATGCCAAGACCATCATCACTGACATTGTGGCCCAGTACCCAGGGAGTACCCATGACTCCTTTATCTTCAGGCACAGCGGACTCCACACACGACTGATCAGGGGAGAGTTTGGGGAAGGACACCTACTTGGTAAGTACACTTTGTCGACAATGTCACATTGCTATGAAGTAACTGCGCTGCACAGGCAATCAACATCTGCTCCTCTCATTCAGGTGACAGTGGCTACGCCCTACGGGAATACCTCCTGACCCCTTACCTCAACCCTGCCACACCTCAGCAACGCCGCTACAATGTTGCGCACATCCGGACAAGGAACTGTATTGAAAGGACATTTGGCCTGCTCAAGAGCAGGTTCCGTATACTGCACAAGACAGGTGGGGCCATGTATTACAGTCCTGCAGCATGCTGCCGCATTGTGGCTGTCTGTGCAATGCTTCATAACATTGCAACCAAGCGCCGGATACCTGTTGACATCTCAGGCAGTGAATCTGAGGGGGACGACCGGCCACCAGCACATGCGCACCATGCACGCGGGGAGAACCCAGCTGAAGGCCACAGACGTCGCAACCACATCACAGCTAACAATTTCTAGCCCACCCCCTTCCCCCACCCCACATATCACAATTGCATGCAAACTGTAATGATTACACAAGGCGTATGTGTGCACCAAAATAAATGTATTTGTTTGAATCACAAAAAATATAAATGGGTGTTCGTAATAACTATATACAAAAAGCAGTATTCATGCATACTGCATGGGACGCTCCATTGCAGGCTTAAGTTCAGCCTGCGTCTGTGTCCCTGTCACAATGTCATTGCCGTCTCCGGCGCACAAGTTGCTGGCGCCTGGGAGCCTCTTCCTCTTCCTGGGCAGCTGGAGGTGGGGCAGCCCTTGCGCTGCGCCTAGGTGGGGGGGCCTGCGTGGCAGAGTGGCTGCTGACACTAGAGGTACCCTCACTAGCATCATCACCCCCCACAATTGCCGGAATCACAGGTGCGTGCAGTGCGGTGACCGCGGTTGTCAAGTGCTCCAGCACCCGGGTGATATCTTCGCAGCACTGGACGAGTTGGTGCTGCTGGGTTAAGGAGCGGCGCGCAAGCAGGGCGGTGGCATTTGCCGAGGAATAATTGGAGCGGCTGTTGGTGGTCAGCCGGCTCAGCAACTGGTGGTGGCGCCTGCCAGCAACACTTCGGTGCTTCACCAGCGCAGCGGTGTTGTCTTCCATTGCCGTCGTCATGCGGTCAATGGCCGCCGTCATGCGGTCCACCCTGTCGCCCACTCCCGCAACATTGCGGCCGATCTTCTGCAGCTGGAGCTGGATGGCTCCCTGCTGCTGCGACTGGCGCTGGTGTAAACGCAGCATGCGCCGCTCCACACTCATGCATGCGTGGAAGTGGCCATTGCCCCTCCTGGTGGTCGGCCGCTGTGTAGCCGATGTGGCTGGCCCAGATGGTGGTGGACGAGCTGCAGGTCTTGCAGCAGCTGGTGTTGCAGGTGCGGCAGGTGTGGTGGGTGGCCTGGCCTTGGCAGCCGGTGCGCCTGAGGCGGATGCTGCAGGCAAGGTGGGTGGCCTGGCCTTGGCAGCCGGTGGGCCTGAGGCGGATGCGGCAGGTGTGGTGGGTGGCCTGGCCTTGGCAGCCGGTGGGCCTGAGGCGGATGCTGCAGGCAAGGTGGGTGGCCTGGCCTTGGCAGCCGGTGGGCCTGAGGCGGATGCTGCAGGCAAGGTGGGTGGCCTGGCCTTGGCAGCCGGTGGGCCTGAGGCGGATGCGGCAGGTGTGGTGGGTGGCCTGGCTGCTGGTGATGGCGCTGGCGCAGGGGCTGGTGGCTGGGTGGCAGGTAGGGATTCCTCCTCCTGGGCCTCCTCGTCGATCAGCAGCCTCTCACTGTCGCTGCTATCTCCTGCACCTGTGAGGGTAAGTGGATACTCATTAGGTGCATGTGACTGACAGACGTGCAGATGTTACATGCATGCTGGGTGTCATTCCCTAGGTGGCTGTGTATTTGCGCACTTTGGAACCTTTCGGGCCGCATTGTGGTAGTACTACATTGTGGACATACTACGTCTCCCACAATGCTTCAGGGCATTTCCTGATGCACGGCATGACTAAGGGCCAATGAGTGAGCCTATTTGGTCATGGGCGGTCATAGGGACAGGGTCGCAGTCGCATGCCACTTACCTTGGGTGTCTTGGGTGGGGCGGGAGGAGTCCAGAGGGGTGACGCCAACACACGCCTCCCTCTCCAACGTGTCCTCTACCCGGTCCTCCAGGGGGGTGTTGGGTGGGACAGTCGGGCCACCTCCTCCGGTGCCTGATGCCTCACCAAGGCGCTCCGCAACCCTCTCCTTGGCACGCCCTCGGAGGTCGTACCACCGCTTCTTTAATTCCTCAAGGGACCTGTCCGCAACTCCCACAGAGTTCACACTTGCCGCAATCCCCACCCAGATCCTCCTCTTCTCCTGCTCCGGGACCCTCCGGGAGTTTGCACCAAACAGCTGGTCGTGGTTGTCCACCACACCCTCTATGAGGTTCTCCAGCTCCTGTTCCGAAAATTTCAATTTGCGCTTTCGGCCAGCGCTGTTGCTGGGTCCTGCCTGCGGGTCCTCTGCCATAGCGGTCGCTATTTCGGCGGGGTCGGGATGCGCAAACGGCGGGTTGGTGGCAGCTTTCCGTCGTGGACAGTCGACTGTTGGCGTCACTGTGGTGTTTGGGGGTGGGATTTGGCTGCTTCCTGGTTGTGATGTCATCACGGTGCTCGGAATGCGTCTTCCCGTTTTCCTGATCCCGCGAGAATGCGACTCGCAATCCCGTGCAATCGGGATTGCGAGCGCAATCTCGTGCGATCGGGATTGCGAGTCGCAATTCCCGTTCGCAGGTAGCCGGAAATAGCGATTATTCTGCGTTTTTGGTGGGTCGCTAACGGCTTTAGCGCCCGCATGCGAGTTGCTATTTTTTCTCAGATAAGTACATGAATGCCGTTTTGCGTTTCCTCAATAGCGAGTCGCTATTGATCGCTATTAGGGACACGCAAAACGGCCCGTACATGAATCAGGCTGTTAGTCTTTTTTACTGAAGGCCACAGAGAGCTTGAGGACTGTCAAGACTATTGACTGTTCCTTGTCCAGGGGAATTAGAAAGTCCTCACAGACATTGTGTGAGTGAAGTTAATAGTAGTTACCCAATATAGCATACAATACAAACCTTCAAACTCGGTTCATGGGGAGAGGAGAAAGTGCCAGAAGACAACAGACAAAAACCTTCTGGCCCACAGTCACTGTGGTTGGGGTCATTTGCCTCTGAGGTTCATGGTCTGTCATACTATGTCTCTCCAAACTGGCCAGGAAGTCCTCTTCTGCATTTGAATCTGAGGGTATTGAGGAGTGGCAGTCAATCAAACAATCAACTTTATTGTGTGAGCCTGTCATGAACAGCCCATCAAATATACAATGCAAAATATACACACGTTAATATTTAAAAATATGCTTCAAGAATTAAGACATGACTTTTAAAATAAAAGTGCTAATGCAAGACCTTTAGACAGCTCTAAAGTTCTAGTATATATAACAAGCAGTTGCAATTCAATTGGTCTGCATTAGAAAAGCGTGAGGTATTGGTATTGTAAATGACAATTTTTTTAAATATGTGTCGGCTTTGAAAATATATAAATTAATAGAATTGTTATTCACAAAGCCAATAGCTTACACTTTCCTCATGCGAGTCCTATTGGCTATGGCAATGCTTGTTGGTAGCAAGCAAGGACAGTGCTGTTGTGGTGCTGAGTGATGATGTGGTTGGGCTGAGTGATGTGGTGGTGTCCCAGAGTGATGTGGTAGCATCACGCCCCAGAGTGATGTGGTGGTGTCCCTGAGTGATGTGGTGGTGTACCTGAGTGATGTGGTGGTGTTCCTGAGTGATGTGGTGGTGTCTGTGAGTGATGTGGTGGTGCCTCTGAGTGATGTGGTGGTGTCCCTGAGTGATGTGGTGGTGCCCGTGAGTGAAGCCCCTTAGTGATGTGGTGGTGCCCCTGAGTGATGTGGTGGTGTCCCTGAGTGATGTGGTGGTGTCCCAGAGTGGTGTGGTGGTGTCCTAGAGTGATATGGTGGTGTCCCTGAGTGATCTGGTGGTGTTGTGAGGCGTGCAGAAGCGTGAGCCATGCAGCAGTGCGTGGCGTGCAGCAGTGTGTGGCGTGCAGCAGTGTGCAACATGCAGCAGTGTGAGTAATGCAGCAATGTGCAGCAGTGTGAGGTGTGCAGCAGTGTGAGGCGTGCAGCAGTGTGAGGCGTGCGGCAGTGTGCAGCATGCAGCAGTATGAGTAATGCAGCAGTGTGCAGCGTGCAGCAGTGTGAGGCATGCAGCAGTGTGAGGCATGCAGCAGTGTGAGGCGTACAGCAGTGTGAGGCGTGCAGCAGTGTGTGGCATGCAGCATTGTGAGACGTGCAGCAGTGTGTGGCGTGCGGCATGCAGCGTGCAACGCCATGCAGTGTACAGCAGTGTGAGGCATGCAGCAGTATGTGGTGTGCAGCAGTGTGTGGTGTGCAGCCTGCAGCAGTGTGAGGTGTGCAGCAGTGTGAGGCATGCAGCGTGCAGCAGTGTGAGGCGTGCAGCATGCAGCAATGTGAGGCGTACAGCCTGCAGCAGTGTGAGGCGTGCAGCAGTGTGCGGCGTGCAGCAGTGTGAGGCGTGCAGCAGTGTGAGGCGTGCAGCAGTCTGTGGCGTGCAGTGTGCAGCAGTGTGTGGCGTGCAGCAGTGTGTGGCGTGCAGCGTGCAGCAGTGTGTGTGGCGTGCAGCAGTGTGTGGCATGCAGCAGTGTGTGGTGAGCAGCAGTGTGTGGCATGCAGCAGTGTGTGGTGTGCAGCAGTGTGTGGCGTGCAGTAGTGTGTGGGTGCAGCGTGCAGCAGTGTGAGGCATACAGCAGTGTGAGGCGTGCAGCATGCGACAGTGTGTGGCGTGTAGCAGGGTGAGGCGTGCAGCAGTGTGAGGCGTGCAGCAGTGTGTTGTGTGCAGCAGTGTGTGGCGTGCAACAGTCTGTGGCATGCAGCAGTGTGTGGCATGCAGCAGTGTGAGGCGTGCTGCAGTGTGATGTGTGCGGCAGTGTGTGGCGTGCAGCAGTGTGTGGCGTGCAGCAGTGTGTGGCGTGCAGCAGTATGAGTAATGCAGCAGTGTGCAGCGTGCAGCAGTGTGAGACGTGCAGCAGTGTGAGGCATGCAGCAGTGTGTGGCATGCAGCAGTGTGAGATGTGCAGCCGTGTGTGGCATGCAGCAGTGTGTGGTGTTCAGCAGTGTGTGGCATGCAGCAGTGTGTGGCGTGCAGCAGTATGAGTAATGCAGCAGTGTGCAGCGTGCAGCAGTGTGAGGCATGCAGCAGTGTGAGGCATGCAGCAGTGTGTGGCATGCAGCAGTGTGAGACATGCAGCAGTGTGTGGCGTGCAGCGTGCAGCAGCTTGAGGTGTGCAGCAATGTGTGGTGTGCAGCAGTGTGTGGCATGCAGTATGCATCAGTGTGCAGCAGTGTGAGGAGTGCAGCGTGCAGCAGTGTGAGGTGTGCAGTGTGTAGCAGTGTGTGGTGTGCAGCGCATGCAGCAGTGTGTGGCATGCAACAGTGTGAGGCATGCAGCAGTGTGAGGTGTGCAGCAGTGTGAGGCATGCAGCTGTGTGAGTCATGCAGTGTACAGCAGTGTGAGGCATGCAGCAGTGTGTGGCATGCAGCATGCAGCAATGTATGGCGTGCAACAGTGTGTGAAGTGAAGCAGTGTGTGGCATGCAGCGTGCAGCAGTGTGAGGCATGCAGCAGTGTGAGGCATGCAGCAGTGTGTGGCGTGCAGCAGTGTGTGATGTGCAGCAGTGTGTGGCGTGTAGTAGTGTGAGGCGTGCAGCAGTGTGAGGCATGCAGCAGTGTGAGGCGTGCAGCAGTGTGAGGCATGCAGCAGTGTGTGGCGTGCAGCAGTGTGAGGCATGCAGCTGTGTCGTGCAGCAGTGTGTAGCATGCAGCAGTGTGAGGTGTGCACCAGTATGAGGTGTGCAGCAGTGTGAGGCGTGCAGCGGTGTGTGGTGTGCAGCAGTGTGAGGCATGCAGCAGTGTGAGGCGTGCAGCAGTGTGAGGCATGCAGCGGTGTGTGGCGTGCAGCAGTGTGAGGCATGCAGCTGTGTCGTGCACCAGTGTGTGGCATGCAGCAGTGTGATGTGTGCACCAGTATGAGGTGTGCAGCAGTGTGAGGCGTGCAGCGGTGTGTGGCGTGCAGCATTGTGAGGCATGCAGGTGTGTTCCATGCAGCAGTGTGTGCGTGCAGCAGTGTAAGGCATGCAGCAGTGTGTGGTGTGCAGCGTGCAGTAGTGTGTGGCGTGCAGCAGTGTGTGGCATGCAGCAGTGTGTGGCGTGCAGCAGTGTGAGGCATGCAGCAATGTGTGGCATGCAGCAGTGTGAGGCATGCAGTAGTGTGTGGCGTGCAGCAGTGTGCTGCGTGCAGCAGTGTGTGGTGTGCAGTGTGCAGCAGTGTGAGGGTGCAGCATTGTGTGGTGTGCAGTGTGCAGTAGTGTGTGGCATGCAGTGTGCAGCAGTGTGTCGCATGCAGCAGTGTGTGCGTGCAGCAGTGTGAGGCGTGCAGCGTGCAGCAGTGTGAGGCATACAGCAGTGTGAGGCGTGCAGCATGCGACAGTGTGTGGCGTGTAGCAGTGTGAGGCGTGCAGCAGTGTGAGGCGTGCAGCAGTGTGTTGTGTGCAGCAGTGTGTGGCGTGCAACAGCTTGTGGCATGCAGCAGTGTGTGGCGTGCAGCAGTGTGAGGCGTGTAGCAGTGTGATGTGTGCAGCAGTGTGTGGCGTGCAGCAGTGTGTGGCGTGCAGCAATGTGTGGCATGCAGCAGTGTGTGGCGTGCAGCAGTATGAGTAATGCAGCAGTGTGCAGCATGCAGCAGTGTGAGATGTGTAGCAGTGTGAGGCATGCAGCAGTGTGTGGCATGCAGCAGTGTGAGATGTGCAGCAGTGTGTGGCATGCAGCAGTGTGTGGCGTTCAGCAGTGTGTGGCGTGCAGCAGTATGAGTAATGCAGCAGTGTGCAGCATGTAGCAGTGTGAGGCATGCAGCAGTGTGAGGCATTCAGCAGTGTGTGGCATGCAGCATTGTGAGACGTGCAGCAGTGTGTGGCGTTCAGCGTGCAGCAGTTTGAGGTGTGCAGCAGTGTGTGGTGTGCAGCAGTGTGTGGCATGCAGTATGCATCAGTGTGTGGTGTGCTGCGTGCAGTAGTGTGTGGCGTGCAGCAGTGTGTGGCATGCAGCAGTGTGTGGCGTGCAGCAGTGTGTGGCATGCAGCAGTGTGTGCGTGCAGCAGTGTGAGGCGTGCAGCAGTGTGTGGCATGCAGCGTGCAGCAGTGTGAGGCATACAGCAGTGTGAGGCGTGCAGCATGCGACAGTGTGTGGCGTGTAGCAGTGTGAGGCGTGCAGCAGTGTGAGGCGTGCAGCAGTGTGTTGTGTGCAGCAGTGTGTGGTGTGCAACAGTGTGTGGCATGCAGCAGTGTGTGGCGTGCAGCAGTGTGAGGCGTGCAGCAGTGTGATGTGTGCAGCAGTGTGTGGCGTGCAGCAGTGTGGCGTGCAGCAGTGTGTGGCGTGCAGCAGTATGAGTAATGCAGCAGTGTGCAGCGTGCAGCAGTGTGAGATGTGTAGCAGTGTGAGGCATGCAGCAGTGTGTGGCATGCAGCAGTGTGAGATGTGCAGCAGTGTGTGGCATGCAGCAGTGTGTGGCGTTCAGCAGTGTGTGGCGTGCAGCAGTATGAGTAATGCAGCAGTGTGCAGCATGCAGCAGTGTGAGGCATGCAGCAGTGTGAGGCATTCAGCAGTGTGTGGCATGCAGCATTGTGAGACGTGCAGCAGTGTGTGGTGTGCAGCGTGCAGCAGTTTGAGGTGTGCAGCAGTGTGTGGTGTGCAGCAGTGTGGCATGCAGTATGCATGCAGTATGCATCAGTGTGAGGTGTGCAGCATGCAGCAGTGTGAGGTGTGCAGCGTGCAGCAGTGTGTGGTGTGCAGCAGTGAGTCATGCAGCAGTGTGTGGCATGCAACAGTGTGAGGCATGCAGCAGTGTGAGGTGTGCAGCAGTGTGAGGCATGCAGCTGTGTGAGCCATGCAGTGTACAGCAGTGTGAGGCATGCAGCAGTGTGCGGCATGCAGCATGCAGCAATGTGTGGCGTGCAACAGTGTGTGACGTGAAGCAGTGTGTGGCATGCAGCGTGCAGCAGTGTGAGGCATGCAGCAGTGTGAGGCATGCAGCAGTGTGTGGCGTGCAGCAGTGTGTGATGTGCAGCAGTGTGTGGCGTGTAGCAGTGTGAGGCGTGCAGCAGTGTGAGGCATGCAGCAGTGTAAGGCGTGCAGCAGTGTGAGGCATGCAGCAGTGTGTGGCGTGCAGCAGTGTGAGGCATGCAGCTGTGTTGTGCAGCAGTGTGTGGCATGCAGCAGTGTGTGGCGGGCAGCAGTGCGTGGTGTGCAGCATTGTGAGGTGTGCAGCAGTATGAGGCATGCAGCAGTGTGAGGCGTGCAGCAGTGTGTGGCGTGCAGCAGTGTGAGGCATGCAGCAGTGTGTCGCATGCAACAGTGTGTGCGTGCAGCAGTGTGAGGCGTGCAGCAGTGTGTGGTGTGCAGTGTGCAGCAGTGTGAGGCGTGCAGCAGTGTGTGGTGTGCAGCGTGCAGTAGTGTGTGGCGTGCAGCAGTGTGTGGCGTGCAGCAGTGTGTGGCGTGCAGCAGTGTGAGGCATGCAGCAATGTGTGGCATGCAGCAGTGTGAGGCGTGCAGCAGTGTGTGGCGTGCAGCAGTGTGTGGTGTGCAGTGTGCAGCAGTGTGAGGCGTGCAGCAGTGTGTGGTGTGCAGTGTGCAGTAGTGTGTGGCGTGCAGTGTGCAGCAGTGTGTCGCATGCAGCAGTGTGTGCGTGCAGCAGTGTGAGGCGTGCAGCAGTGTGAGGCATGCAGCAGTGTGTGGTGTGCAGTGTGCAGCAGTGTGAGGCGTGCAGCAGTGTGTGGTGTGCAGTGTGCAGTAGTGTGTGGCGTGCAGCAGTGTGAGGCATGCAGCAGTGTGTGGCGTGCAGCAGTGTGTGGCATGCAGCAGTGTGTGGTGTGCAGCAGTGTGAGGCGTGCAGCAATGTGTGGTGTGCAGCAGTGTGAGGCATGCAGCAGTGTGTGGCGTGCAGCAGTGTGCTGCGTGCAGCAGTGTGTGGCGTGCAGCAGTATGAGGCATGCAGCAGTGTGTGGCGTGCAGCAGTGTGAGGCTTGCAGCAGTGTGTGCATGTAGCAGTGTGCAGCGTGCAGCAGTGTGAGGCGTTCAGCAGTGTGAGGCGTGCAGCAGTGTGTGGCGTGTAGCAGTGTGTGGCATGCAGCAGTGTGTGGTGTGCAGCAGTGTGAGGCGTGCAGCAGTGTGTGGCGTGCAGCAGTGTGCAGCAGTGTGTGGCGTGCAGCAGTATGAGGCGTGCAGCAGTGTGTGGCGTGCAGCAGTGTGAGGCTTGCAGCAGTGTGTGCATGTAGCAGTGTGCAGCGTGCAGCAGTGTGAGGCGTGCAGCAGTGTGAGGCGTGCAGCAGTGTGAGGCGTGCAGCAGTGTGTGGCATGCAGCAGTGTGTGGCATGCAGCAGTGTGTGGCGTGCAGCAGTGTGTGGCGTGCAGTATTGTGTGGCGTGCATCAGTGTGTGGTGTAGTGTGAGGTGTGCAGGTATGTCCTTGCACTTATGTCTCCAAGGCGTGAAAAGGTGAAGCGTGTTCCACAAATGTACAGCAGAGTATAAACAGTACCTTAATGTCAGACGACAGCGATACGGACCAGAATTCGCCCACCTCCCCTATGCCCCCCCCTAATTGTGTCACATCTAATTATTTTTAGCGGCTAAAAATATTCCCACAGATCACAAAGGGTGGCATGCTTAGGCCTGTCGGTCCATCAAGTAAAATTAGATAAAAAATACACTCCTCAACAATGACTTCAAGGGATGGAGGGCAGGGAATGGGGGGTTGAATCCACACCGATTCTCACACTACCCTCCTTGGTTCAAGGGCGGAAAAATGCAAATGCGCAGTTCCTCTTTGGACACAGGCAGCTGCTTCTATCAGTGCCGGCAAACTACAGCAGGACAAAGGGGTAACTCTGGTAACAAGCATTGGCCGTGCGACATCGCGGAAGTCAGGCATCCTTCATTGGGACGTGGGCGGGACCTGCAAAAGATACAGGAAGGAACGGCCGGGAGAACCTCCGGAACCCTGCAGCTTGAATGCTGAAGTCCCTGGCCCCATCAGAGGGACCGGGCGAAGACTGCATGGCACCAGAGGCAACACAGGGCTCCCGAGTGGTGAGGAGAGCCCCGCGGCGTGCCAGGAGACAGGCAAGGACCAAGCCGGTAAGTGAGAGCTTGCAGGCTGTTTGAACACAAGTTGCGTGCACTGGCTGGGGGGGTGTGTGTGCGCTTGTGTGCGCTCCTTTATGTGTGTGTGCACGTGTGTGTGCATGTGTGTGTGCACATGTGTGTGTGTCTCTGTGTGTGTGCGTGTGTGTCTGTGTGTGTGTGTGTGTGTGTGCGCGTGTGTGTGCCCGCGTGATTGCGAGAAGCTGACTTGCTCTGGAACTGGGACAGGAGATGTTCACGGTGCGGGCCTGTACATGCGCGCACACACGCTGAAATCACCAATGGCCCTGCGCGTGCCCATCACCTGTACCAGATTCACAGCAAGTGGATAACAATAGAGATTTCGCTGAATGCAGCGCTTTGCGCTGCATACACCAGCTCAACGTAAAAATGCACTGGTTGGGGTAGACCACAATGATATAAATTGTGGAGCCACATAAGTAATTCAAGTATCACCCAACACAGTCTCAAATTGCTAATAAAGTGCATCACGAGATGGCCTTTACCACTAAAAAAAAGTGCTAGTGTCTAGCAATTGACCATTTCTAAAGTTGCATATGACATTCTGTTTGCAGACCAAGCAAACAATAGACATTCATTATGATTGTCACAAGGATCACCAGAAATCCCCAGCATTTACAAGTTCTTGTTGTTATGGAAAAACACTTGGCAAACTATATCCATATGGGTAGGTATCCAGATAGTAGGTCTGCCTCTTGGTCTCCCTTTTATTTCTATAGTAGCTTTTGTAGTGAACGCACTTAATCCATCCACAGTGATCTTATCCAGAGCCCATGTTTCATGGAAGCAGCAAATAGTTTTTTTATCTAATGACTTTTACCCAATATCGTTCATACATTTTCAGTTTCAATCCAGTAATATTCCAACTAAGCAGTTTTATTGTAATTATATGGTTTGGGAGCGTGCCTAACTCCTATAGATGGTGAACTGCATATACTGGCAATTCTGGGAAGTTTGTATCTATGGGTCATATACAGTCATTATGCATGATTTCAGGAAATATATTAATCATATTGGCATAGCGTTGCGAGTGTAGTGATATCCCTTCTAGGCATGCTTTTGTTCTCCCTTATTTTTGCCAAATTACTCATAATCACGCAATGAGCATAATCACCTAGGGCCATATGTATCATACTACCGTTTTGCGAATTCCAAATAGCGAATTTTAAGGAATCGCTATTTGGAATTCGCAAAACGGTATGTATGTACAAAATCGCTATTAAATAGCGATTCTTTACCATTCCTAATTTGCGATTAGCAAATTGCTAATCGCAAATTACCCATTCATTTCTATGGGCCAGGAGGCCCATAGGAATGAAGGTGCAATTTGCGATTAGCAATTAGCTAATCGCAAATTAGGAATTTCTTCAAGGGTGCAGGGGTGTCTCAAGAACACCCTGCTGCACCCCTGAAAAAGACATTTGGGGGCATATGGGGCACATACATGCCCTAAGGGCATGTATGGGCGTCATATGGCACCTTTTGTTTTTTGGAAAAAAGCTAGAAGTTGGTGGTAATTTGCGAATCCTTAATGGCATTTTTTGAATATCTTTTGTTTGATACATTGCATTTAAGGAATCGCAAAATTTGCGATTCCTTAAGTGCAATCGCAAAATAAGGAATTGCAAATTTTGCTATTCCTTATTTTGCATCAAACATGTTTGATACATACCATTTGTCAAATTAGCATTCGCAAAGAATTTCGGCCTTTGCGAATGCTAATTAGCTTGATACATATGGCCCCTAGTTTTTATTTTTTTGTATTAACACAAAATTACCAAAATTACTCTGATTACTCCAGCATAATTAAAATTTCCCCCAGACTTAGTAATTGTACCATACAATTAAGTTTAGTGATTTCCCTTCTGGGCCGGGTTTGGTTCTTCCTTATTTTTGCATCTTAGTCATTTTAGGCTGTCTCTGCTCTGCATAGCAACATATAATACATTTGTTTTTGCAACGCTGTTCTAGGAATGTTCAGTACAAATTGCTTCTTATTCAGGGACTCTTCTGAACATCTGCACAACTTGTACAAGGTTGCTGGGAATAAGTAAACATAGTGTACCATTTTCTTTGCTCTTTCAGCAACAGCTTCTAACATATTAGACATAACACTGCCTCACAGCAGCATCAGGCACAGTAATTTGTATTGTATAAACTGTGTCCTGTCCTTTTGGGGCAGAGAGGAGAATTTCTAGCAGAGACAACTGTTCTGCAATGACAGCAGTGCCTGACGTGTAGCCCTGCCTAAGCTAAGTTTACACTCATGATGTGGACCACATAACTACATACACCAGGTTTGTGGTCTGAAGCCAATCCGAGAGATCATGTGTGCATCCCTGTACTCACACATTAAGGGTAGACCAAGCCAGATAGATATTTTGTCGCAGTTGGAATGTTTGTCTTATACACACTGTTAGTAATGCTAATTACTCTGTTTAATTATATCCGCCTAATGATAGCAGCACATTTGCTTCATAATAGGCTGTGATACTTTCAATAAATGTATTGTAAACTTTCTATATTTATTATTAATGTTTACTATGGTCATGCCTGAGTGAGTAATGAAAGGGGAGGGTATGTTTCCATGGTTCTCTTAGGGATAAGAAAGTAATGTTCAAGTTTGCCAAAGTTATCGGCTAGTCCCGAAAGGTTAGGAGTTCAGGTGAGGCATTGTGAGCTATCTGGGACTTCAGCCGGCAGGACCTGATGCCATAGAGAGACTTAGGGCCTGATTACGAGTGTGTTGGATGGGATACTTTGTCACAAATATGAACGATATCCTGTCTGCCATATTACAATTCTGTTATATCCTTGGTAACTTTAATTTGGTGGATGGGATACTTGTCACATTTGTAACGGAGTATCCCACCTGCCAAACTCTTAATCAGGCACTCAGGGCCTACATTCTAACATCCTTTGCGTCCTTATACATAGTTTTGCTTTGCCAGCAAATTCATTCAACAGGAGTTCCCCGGATTTTGTGGGTTATGTCTAGCAATAGATGACTGAATGTTGAGCTTCAAGCTTCGAGCTCCGTTCTCAAAGCCATGGTTTAAGGGGCCTAAAGCTGATATCAGTACAGAGGGCTTGTGAGATTCTGCATACTGATGGCTTAGTTGCTCTATATATAGTTTCAAATACTGTTGGATAGAGCCACTGTACTTTTGTGGACCAGTAGATCTCAGTAGATCTCAGATGGCCAATGTGTTATTGCCAAGAATCATCTCTGCTTGTGCTTATTTGCCCACCATGTTATTGTAGATTTGTCCTCTTCTGTAGAATTGCTATATTTCATATATGGGACCCCAGGGAACATCGTACACTTTCCCTACATCAGCTCCCATTATTTCATATGAATTAGCCTTATAAGGGCATAACTACAAATAAGGACAGAATGCCTTATACGGACATCAACCCTTATAAGGACTGAAACCCTTTATGGACTAAACCTTTTACCTAGTTCCATGCAGAGGGTGGGTTTTTTCCAATCAATATTGCTAAGACTTCATCTTTAGCACATATGAATAATTGATGAGTACATTCTCCAGGGGGTATACTTCACCTCTACCATGGATGCACAAGGTTTAATCCCCAAAGTCATCCTCATACTGAACAATGGGTAACACATGTACATAGACTGTATAAATACAACACCTCTTGCTATCAGAAGGCAGGAGGGAATCAAGACTTCAAGCCCGACACACTGACCAGAGACATGCAGTTCCGGCATGCCATCTCTCCAGCTGACAGTGATCTAACGATCCCTTGCGGGGTGTCCAGCTCAAGTCCAGGATGAAGTCCCACACTCTCACTATTCAGGTATGGGGGTTCGACTAAATCCTAGCTGAATTCTTGGCTCTTAGGCTTATGTCCTCTTAGGCTTAGCCTATATAGCACCTACTCACATGCTAGGTACACTTAGGTACATCTAGACAGGCATCTTAGGAGAATGCACTTTATTTTATAAATGCATTTTATATTCATGTATATGTTCATGACTGTTGCAAAATGGTAGAACAATACTATTCCTCCTTATTCACTGTACTGCTGGTTCTATATCTCTGCTACTGTGTTACAGTCGTAACAGCGCACTTATTCTACATGAAAAGAACTACTGTAAATAAATTCTGATTGTAAACACGTTCAACTGTTTTTTCTCTGTATCTCACTGAGAGGTAAACACTTACAGATGGCATTCAGACAAAGTAACACAAACATAAATAAGAAAAGACTCACACAAACACAACCCTATATGAACATCCATAAAAGCAGATATGCATCCACACACATCTAAAACACACACACTCACATACACAAAGAGCAAGGCAGACATAGATGCAGGCAGTTACACAGAGTGAAAACAAAGAGACTCTCCTTTCTTGCACAACAATTTGTTGCTATTGTCACACTCTGCAAATGCCCACACAATCACTACTGTTATTCACCAGTGTTGAGCAACAGACAGATCAGAAAGTCTCATGCTCCCAAAGGCATTTCAACCAGTAGATTGCCCGAGGAGCACAGTTCAGATTTGAAGCTGGTAGCGCTGGGGTAGAGTCCGTTGTACGGCAGCCCCTCTTGCACAGAACCTCCACTGAACTCTTCAGATCTTAGAGATGTCACGTCAGCCTGTTACGTGACGTCCCATTTTGACCTTCAGTAAGCAATGTCAAAGGTGGTAAGCCTCGAATTTGATTGATGGAATATTTAAACTTTGAGCATTGCTCTCGAGGTGAGCCTGACATCTGACTCTGAATCAGCACTAATGTCCTGTAAGAGGTGAATCTGCAGTCTCAAAAATCTGATTCACCAGGAGTAGAGAGTGAGACCGGAGCGAGTGACTTCTGCAGCTTCCCTGTTCTAAAAATTCTGTTTTGAAATCCTGAGTTCTTGGCTCCACAGTGCAAAGCAAAGAAGGTCTCACCGTCTAGCGGTAGCAGGCTGTTTGGAGACCTTCAGCAGGGACAAGCAACTTAAGGAGGGACAATCTCTGCCGCTTAGCATTTCACACCTGCATTGTACTACTCAAGCACCTCTTTGACCGTACTTCCAGCATCTAAATTGTAAGATGGGTGGAGACAGACTCGGACTAGCTGCACCTTGTTGCCACACACTCCAGTTTTAGTTGTGCTGGTGACTTGTGGGTATTTGCAAACACAACAGGGATGGACAGAATGTGGATCAATGTCACACATTCACCCCAGTCCAAAGATCTGGGCCCAAATCCATCGTTTTTCCACTCCACACCACCCTGGGTTAGACAATGGCGATATGCAAATCAGCGCTGACCCTGTGCCCCATGGGAACAGTCCAGTCCGAACTACAAAAGCCATGTCCTTCCCAGAACGGAAACAAGCATCCAAGGACCGGCCCGGTTTCGAGGTAACACCTCTCATCAGCCCGGCTAGCTTGATTCCAGTGGTGTGGAGTGCCTGGGACTCACGTCTGAGCATCCCCAGTACACTTAGAGCGGTAATTGCAAACACAACAGTGATGGACAGAATGTGGATCAATGTCACACATTCGCCCCAGTCCAAAGATCTGGGCCCAAATCCATCGTTTTTCCACTCCACACCACCCTGGGTTAGACAATGGCGATATGCAAATCAGCGCTGACCTGTGCCCCATGGGAACAGTCCAGTCCGAACTACAAAAGCCATGTCCTTCCCAGAACGGAAACAAGCATCCGAGGACCGGCCCGGTTTCGAGGTAACACCTTGTGGGTGGCATGGGTGGGCGCAGTGGTGGGAGATCTTGGGTAGCACAGTAAAAAATAAATAAATAAATAATTTCAACACTTACCTTGCCGCTGGGCCCACATCCCCATCTCTCCTAATTGCTCCTGCTCTCATCATGGGACAGGAAGCCAAGCCCTGTCTCATATCAGCTTAAAAAATAGGTCGCTAATGTGACCCATGCGAGGGATCACCTCTTAGATCCCATTTTCTCCAACCTAGAGGATTTAACTGGAATGCCTCCTATCCCAATACCCTGGTCCGATCATTTCTTGATCCCTTTTTCTTGGACCCCCACCTGTTTCACCCCCTTATCCAGGCCAATAAGAATCTTGTCACATCCCTTGTCCAAACTTCCCTCAGAAAAGTGGATACGGGAGCTGGAAGACACTAAGCCGTCCACTGATAGTGATCCAATTGCTGCCAACGAAAGATTCAATAACTGGATGGAGAGCACTTTAGATCAGGTTCTCCTGAAGAAATTCACCCAATTGAAAGTAGGGCCCAACAGAACTCCATGGTATTTCCCCAAGCTCCGGGCGCTAAAACAGATTTGCAAGAAATTTGAGAGAGCCTGGAGAAAGGATTTCTCGCCAAACAAGAAAACGGAATACAGGGAAGCCATAAGATCATACAAAGCCAAAATCAAATTGGCCCAGGCCTCATACTATGAGGAAAGAATTTACCTGGCAGCCAATTCCCCGGTAAAAATTACTTAAAGCCCCCTCACCCCCGGATAGACCTGATGCCATTGGCCGACGTTGTAATGAACTTGCAGATTACTTTCATATTAAAATTCAAACAATCTACTCTTCATACACCCCAGTGGACAGCTTAAGCAATTTCCACTCAGAAGATACAAATCTGCGTACCAGAGACCACTCTCTTGAGGCATTTCCCTTGATGGATTGTGAATCACGCCATACCATCTCCGCACTATTAAAGAGCGGGTCACCTAGATACCCAGCTCCACCTAATTTTCTGAAACAAGTGTCTGAAATAATTTACCCGGTCATCCTTGACTTAATCAATGACTCTCTCTTCTCTGGAGTGGTCCCATTTCTGTGGAAAAGAGCGGTGATAAAACCCCTCCTGAAAAAAATCTAGTTTTGATCCTGATCTACTGAGTAATTTCAGCCCTATCTCGCTCCTCCCAGGGATTAGTAAAATATCTGAGAAACATGTTAATTCAGAACTTTTTACATATCTGGAATCCCATAACCTCCTCCATCCCTCCCAAACAGGCTTCCGCCTGCATCAAGGAACAGAAACTTTGATGTTGGCAGTTGTCAAAGAATCTTAAAAGATTCTCGACGCCGGAGGTTCAACAGCCATTGTCCTCCTGGTCCTCAGCGCAGCCTTTGACACGGTCAACCACTGAATTCTGATCCATCGACTGAGAAGCTTGGGGGTGGCTGGAACAGCTCTAACATGGCTGCAATCATTCTTGGAAGAGAGATCCTTCCAGGGTTTTGAGGGCGATGTTACCTCAAAACCTCTGCCTCTGCATTGTGGAGTCCCCCAGGGGATTTCCCTTAGTCCCTTTTTAATGTTTATATGACTCCGCTAGCAGAGATTGTGCTCCCATTTGGGGTTCATATAGTGACTTACGCTGACGACACCCAACTGGTCGTAGCTCTGAAGCACTCTGATAATGCCTCTATCGACCTTTGTCACTGTCTAAAAAAGATAGTCAAATGGATGAATCAATCATACTTAAAACTAAATGGTGACAAGACTGAGTTGATGATCCTTGGCAATCCATACCTCTTCAAGGCAGATGTTCTATGGCCAGTCCGTATGGGCCCCGTCCCTGTCCCTAAGACCGAGATGAAAAGTCTGGGTATTTGGCTGGATGAAGATCTCAGCTTTATGGTTCTGGCACGGAAGGTGGCAGCTTCTTGCTACGGCATCCTCAGGATGCTCCGTAAAGTGCTTCCACTTCTCCACTTCCGGGCAAGAAAGCTTATGGTACAGGCACTTATTCTTTCCCGGTTGGATTACGGGAACCCCCTTTACTTCAGAGCTCTGGTCTCGACCTTCACAAAACTCCAAACAGTGCAAAACTGCGCTGCGAGGATGCTCGTGGAGATCTCGAACTAGCAATATGCAAAGCCCGCCTTGAAGTGTCTCCACTGGCTCCCTATTCTGGAGAGAGTTAACTTTAAGTCCATGTGCATTGCCCACAAGATGCTAACAGGGAATTGTCCTGAGATCAACCACTCCATGGTCCAGCCTTATGCGGCAAATAGACAGTTGTGCTCAGACGATCAATACCTGGCCTCTGTTCCTAGGATTAAGAGGGCTAGAAGTGGTGGTCGCCTATTCGCTTACAATGCCACTGAGCTGTGGAACACCCCCACCCCCACCTATGGAGAGTACCCAGCCATCTAGCTTTCTTGTAATTCCTGAAGACTTGACTCTTCCCTTAGTGTGATGTCCTTTTCTGTTACTGCCATAGCGCTGGGATGCCCCTGGGTAGCCACGAGCTTAACAAATGCTGTTTCCATTCAATTTAATTTAATTTAATTTCAATGAGAACCCTGCAGTGCAGCGTTGTGACTTGTAGGCACCCAGGCTCCCCTGACAAATCACAATGCTACAATGCAGCATTGTGATTAGTATTGAATGTCCTGGAGGGATGGGAATGTAGTCTTGTTCTCCATGCAGGCTGTAATACAGGCTGCAAGGAGAAAGGCGGAAAGTGAACATGACTGGTTTGGGTGGTCCCAGAGGTCCGATCAAACAGTCACTGTGCACGAGTGGGCAAACTACTCATCTCCTGCCCTGCTCTGCATGAGCAAAGCAGCCTTGACAAAAAGAAGGAAATATAAAATGATATTAACTTTTAGTTATATCATTTCATATGTCCTTAATACTGCTCAAAGCAGTAGGGCAACGCTCCTCCGCCATAGCAGAGGAGCTGCCACAGTTCAGATCAATCCAAGGTCCTAGTCTACATTGACCATTCGACCACGCTTGACTCAATGGATTATTGTGCTATTTTTATTTAACATTTTAGAAAATCATATCTCTGTTTCCTCTTATTGAATTTTTGTAATGTTGGTGTCTTTTAATTCATTATAATTTACTCTATTTGTCTGTATTGGTTTGGAATTTATTTTTTTACTTTGTTAGTTTATTACTCTTTTGGGACTGCATTATTACTTTACACATTGCCTCTAAATTAAGACTGTCTGCTCTGCACCATAGCTACCAATGTGGTGAGTGCAGGTTGATGTTTTTAGGGTTCATCCTGACAAAGAGTTTGTGTGTTGCTTGAGGTGGATACTCATCGCCCCTTATCTAATAACCCAATTAGCTACATTCAATGTTCTTTATTCAGTAAAAGCTATGGCATATGTTACGTAAGTGGTCCATTGATTATTAAAAGTCTTTCAGTTTTTAGCCGATTATTTGCAATAAGGACTTAATTGTAGATCTACTCTTTCGATAATGTAACAGTAAGTAAGGTTCCACTCACATAATTCATTTTACAGCCTTTGCACAGTAGCTCCATGGATCAAAGTAGCCATTGCAACTAGAAGGAGCATAAGCATGAGATCATAGGATGTAGATGCAACACAAACGTCCTTCCTAATGCTTTCATTTAACGAGAAAGATGCTATTGGGATCACAGCTTGTGAAACTAGAAAAAAGAAATCCGAAGAGGGCCAAAAGATCAGTCTTTCTGTCTCTTTCTTTTCATAAATCAGGGATGTAGGTCCCAATTATCTGACTCCCCACCAAACCATTTTTAAGTATTTCCAGTTCCTCATTCAGGACTACAGGAACTGGTGGATAAAACAGTCATTGCACCAGTAATGTTGGCAGAATGGTTCCATAGTTGATATTCAATAATCCTTTTGGCACAAAAGATCTCAGGAGACTAAAATCCAATTTTGACTCAAAAAACAATAACATGTTTTGTATTAAAGATATCTTTCAAGGTGTTGTTGCTTCTGACAATCTTGTCTTTCTTGGCCACAGTTTATTTTCTAACAGCCTTGGATCTCCAAAATGTCTATGCATGTGAATTCCAATTTTACACAAAGACTTCTCAGGTTCTCGGTCTTTGGCCAGCGTTCTAATTTCAAGTCCCTTCTTTCCTTCTTTCGGGTTGGCCTCAACTCCAAAGATCTTCCTGAAAGTCCTTGCACCGTTAGTGGGTATATTTCGTTTGGGTGAGTGAGGAATTTAACTCCGCCGCTGGAAGTTGCAGTGTTTTGCACACTCCGTGTTACACTTGTAACACAGAATTCCGGAAAATCTTCAACAACAGCTGCGTGGCAGAGTATTTTCTGGCACGCAGCTTACCAACTGTAAATGAGTGAGTGCTAGCGAGTACTAGCAACCCCTAGTGCGATTTCAAGAACTAGGAAGGCACCCAGAAATTTTTTCCCAACATGGGCGGTCATGGCCTTTTACGATGAGAAGATGCTGCTCAAGTAGAAAAATTACTTGAGTTGCAACAAAAACAACTTGAGAAACAGCACCCTTTGGCACGCCGTGTGGTGCCATTCACAGTGATTTTTCAGAGCAGAATACATTTCCAGTGCTAAAAATCTTCACGAGCAGTGAGACGTGCTGATTTTCGCCTATTTGCGGATCTCTGCTGAATCTCACAGAGTTCTCATGTAAGTCCACAGAATTCTGTGAAGTGAAGCTGCGCGAGCTCCACCTACCACTAATTTTGAATTATGAAGATATTCAAGTCTTCCAGAGAGATGATTATTAGTCATCTTTTTTTCCAAGGCTTTTTTGGAGATCAGGAGACTATGCTGCATTATTTAGGACTACAGATTTCTGATCAATGTCATGAAGACACATCAGGCCCCATCTGAGACTGTAGAGTTCACATGGCTCTTATTCAAAAAAATATGGGAATGTATTCTTGCCAAAATACAGAGCAATAAAGTTGACTTCTCACATTCGAGTCATTTTTTAACTATCATCTGTCCTAGTCAGGAGTCAGGACTTGTTAGCAGTCTCCCCTGGGGTTCATCTATATCAGAACCCAGGAGTTCATCTACTCCTCCACTACTGTCAGCCCTGTCAGAGGAGTTCAAACCTTTAATTTTGGCGACTTGGGGAAGCAGGTACTCTGTTCGGTGATGGGTGGATGCAAAGATCTTGATGATTGGAGTGCCACTGATTCCATCATCCTACCACCCCTCTAGTAAAACACTGAGGGGCAGATACACAGAACTAATCTGAGGCAAAATCCTAAACGTACTACATTTGGTATTCACAGAAGGCGTTTAGTAGAAGTAATGTTATGATTTTGTCTTCAGTTAGGATTTTGTCTTAAGTTAGGATTTTGTCGTAAATTAGGATTTTGACTTAAGTTAGGATTTTGTCTTAAGACCAAAACTTAAGATAAACTTAAGTTTAACTTAAGAAAAATTCCTAATTTAAGACGAAATCTTAACTTAAGACAATATCCTAACTTAACTACTATTAAATGTCTTCTGTGAATACCAAAATTAGTACGTTTAGAAATTTTTCTCAGATTAGTTTTGGGAATCGGCCCCTAAGAGATTTGTCAGCACGGGGCAGAAATCTCCAATAATGACCAGTTTTTGATAACTAGACATTTTTATTTTGAAGGAGATTGGTAATTTTCCAGATTTCTGCTCCCTACCACTTCACAGAGGAACTTGTGGGGTGGATGCACTTCCTCTGCTATGTCCTAGATGTTTTCTATATGCTTTACCTTCTTTCAGGTTACTGGCCAAATTACTTGAGATCATTCAATCTCCCAAAATTATCTCTGATCTGACCACTGCTGACAGTTTGTAACTTGAGTGGCATAGTAAAGGGTGTTCATTTGAGTTTTCTCCGTGTATTCAACAATCCTGTCATCCTGTCACCCTCAGTGTCAATGTTTACTTTGGCAATTTTTACGGTCTTTTTTGTAGAAAATGGTCAGAAAGCACTATTCTGAAAAATAGTGAAGATATTTGACTTTTTGAGAGGTTTATGCTTGGTTTATCTGCCTACACTTTGAGGAGGCAGTAGCTCACAACCTAGGCTTTTAGAGTTTTAAGGTCATGAATGGCTATACATTTCCTTACAAGTTTTTTTTACAGTAACCGGTTCCATCTTGGGATCATCCGTTGGTTGTATGAGATATCCAGTACACACCTTTTAATCCTTTGGAGTCAGAACTGTTGACATTTCTCAGTGCCCAAATAAACTTTTTAGGTTGGAATATCGAGGAGCTGAGTACTGTACAATGTATGGCCCATTTTTGTGCGCATTCTGCCACAGAAAGTATTTCTTATGGCGCACTCCAGCCTTTGCCCCAAAGATACCTTCTTACTTTCACTTTCTGAAGTGTTTACGTCTGCCTGTCTTTTTGCCTTCCCCTTTTTCAGAGGAAAATAATTTGCATAATTAAATGTCCATGGGGTGTAGTCTAATAATTTCTAAAGGACAATTAGGGTCTGATTTAGATTTTAGTGGATAGGTTACTCTGTCACAATAGTGAGGGATATCTCGTCTGCCAAAACATAAATCCTATAGGATATAATGGGAGCTAAGTTTCGGCGGATCGGTTATCCATCACCCTTGAGATGGAGTCACCCATCTGCAAGGTCTAAATCAGGCCCTTATTTTTTCCAAAAGTCATTATTTGGTTGTAACCTACAGACTAACAGGTCAGGGACTATACCATTACATGCTGAGCCTGAGATTAATAGTAGCCTGGTTCCATGCAGAGTTGAGCTACAATAAGCATGTCTGCATTTTAGATGTCATTTAGAAAGCTTTCTGAGACATAGAGAATTAAGCTACAAGGAGATCTCATAAAGCCTTAATAAAACAGTACTAAATGATAGCAGGAGATTCTTTGTCTTCTAATTTTGGAACACAAGTTTTTATTGTTGTAAGAGAGCAAATGTTTGATTTTGTATGAATTAAATATGTTTTCCACTAGTAATCCTCTTGTTGTGCATTTCATTTATGTTTCTTTTTGGATATTTAGTACAGCATTCGCATATCCTCACACAGTAGGAACTAGGACAAGAGTGATAGGGGAGGAGTTAATGACCTGGTTACATCCTGGAAATCCTCTTTATTTCGAGGACAAGGGTGATAGGGGAGTAGTTAATGACCTGGCTACATCCTGGAAATCCTCTTTATTTCGAGTGCAAGGGCCTTATTATGACTACTGTGCTCCATGGGATCGCTGTTGTTGTGGTGGTAGTCAGACCACTGCCACACTGCGGGACAACCCGCAATATTGTAAGTGTGGCAATTGGACCACCACTGCTGATGTGGTTCAAGTATCCTACGGCGGTCTGAGAGCGGTTCGAGGCCAAAATATTTTAGTGGGGCTGCATCAGCACTGCAGAGCCAATTTTGAGTCGCCTCACTTCCAGACTTTTCATGGCAGTTGCACCACAATGAAAAGAGTGGCCGTGTGCATGGGGGTGTATGCAAGGGGGTACATGTTGGGCCCTCTGTAGTATTGCAACCCCAATTCCTGTACTGGAAGGAACACACAACATGGTGCATTCCTTTCCGTGCAGGAACGCGCACTGGGAAGTTGCGCTCCCACGGCGGTGCTATTTAAGGCTCACAATGAGCCTTTAAACAGTACCGACACACTGCCCCCCCACCAGACACCAAAATTACTTTTAATCTGTTGGTTGAGTGGAAATGAGTTTCAACGGTCCTGGTGGGGAGCAGTGGCATACTGCCTGCTCCAGGACCACCGAACCTTGTATTAAGGCCGCAAGTCTTCAGCATCACTGTCCGGAATCCCCCGTCTAATGAATTGTCATGGTGTTTTTTGTATCCAAAAAGAAACAGAAATACAGATGTGTATTTGGCAATGAACAGAAAGTGTATTGATTGGCTCTGTCCTATTTAGGGTTCGCTTGGGAGGTTGCTGTCTGTCTTTTCACAGGAACTGTACTGTATCTTTAAGTATTTTAATTATGTTTCTTTTGACTGGTGAACTAATTCTGTGTGGAAGACCGAAGATTCTTATAGTAAGGACTGTGATGAGGAAGATTAGGCCTCACACTATTGTATACTACCAGTAATTAACCATGACAAAACTTTACCATGACCTTCCTTTCCCTGACAGATTGCTGAGGCGCAGTGCACACCTGCATGATACATCTTGCATCCTTCCTCAACTTATGGCCTGCTTGTCTGCCTTCAATGCTTGTTTTTAAAGGAAACAAGGTGCAAAAAGATTTCAATTTCAAGTCAAAGCTGACCCCTTTTCTCCTCCTAGCGATTTCTGTCATTATGCAGCATAAGAGGGTATAGGAAGCTGGCTCTATGTATGATATTGCCACTGAGTGGTAACACCGTGCACAGAGTCCAGGGGTTCCCCAAAAGTGTACAGGGCTCAATGTAAAACTCAAAGTGCTCTATTAATGGTAGTCTAGGCGAGCAGCCTTAGCCCTAATAACGAGCGGTGTAAGACATATAATGCACTACAATGGTGCACACACGACTCAAAAAGGAGATCCAGGCCAATTTTTGAAAACTATACTTTGGTTGTGCTTTGTTTTAAGACCAAGCAATTGGGTAGGTACCTTGTCAATTAGAATACTTTTCCGATTCAGATGTCGACAGTGCACATTCAGAATAGTTCAATATTATCCTGTGGAGGAAAACAATGATGCAGTTTAACAGGA
Organism: Lissotriton helveticus; assembly: GCF_964261635.1. Classification (NCBI taxonomy): domain Eukaryota; kingdom Metazoa; phylum Chordata; class Amphibia; order Caudata; family Salamandridae; genus Lissotriton; species Lissotriton helveticus. The sequence continues at coordinate 1,511,228,462 of NC_136061.1, read as the reverse complement.
AAGTATGCCACTTACAGTTCCAGTCCAGTCTGTGGGTGTCTCAGATTAAGACTGGGGGCACAGCAGGCGTGAGGGACTGGGAGCATCCCAAAGGTGCAGGAATCAGTGTATACGCTGAGGTGGTCGACACAGCAATGATATTTACCCTCACAGTCCGTGGAGGGCAAGGAAGCGGGGTCGTTTTTGGCAAACCGCCAACAAAGCTACTGTCGCTGGCAGGAGGCTGCTGTGAATCGGATGGATGAGTTCTGCTGTTGTCAGACAGTCACAGAGCAGTCGCAGTTGGGCCGACAGTAAGGAAGGTGCTGGAGGAGGCCGATAGGGCAGCTTGCAGGATGGTACATGCTCATAGCCATGGAGCTCGGCACAACTTGGGAAGTGCGGCTGAGAGGATCCCTAAAGGTCGTGTTAAGGCCCAATACTTTAAGGCACAGTTCCCTTTGAGAAAACCAAGTACTCTTCCTGCGAAGAGGGGTTCTGACTTGGTATCAGGTTAGAGGCTGGTCCCCTAGTCTTCTTGCCCTTTTTCTTAGAGGGCTGGGACATTCTTTTGGGATACAGTACCTCTTTTTCACTGACAGCGCTGGGCTCTGGTTGTTGCACAACCCCATCCTGAGAAACCTACCATGCTGTCATGGGTTCTCAATTCAACATCAGCCAAAGGGAAAGTCTCCACATCATTACCAAGCAAGCATTCTAAAGGGGCAGTTGGGGACACAGCGACTTATTTTTCAAACTACTCCCCCCAGTCCAAAGTGGCCATGGCCATGAAATGGACTGTGGTGATATTACTTGCATTGATGACTGGATGAGTCCTTCCAATCTGGTACTTATCTGAGTGAACTAGCTGCTGGGTTACCATTGTGACACTAGCCCCAGTGTCCCTCAAGGTCTCTATCCTGGACCCATTAACCTTGGGGAACTGCCTGTATTTTCCATATTATCTGACCAGGCAACACAGACCAGGTAACTCTCTCCATCAAAGTCTAATGTTGCCACAGTGGGGTTACCGACATAGTCAGACCACACCTGGTATGACATCTGGATGTTAGCAACTGCAGGTACTGCAAGTGAACTAGAGGCATTTTTCATTTTACTGCTAAAGTTTCCAGTTCTGTGTCCTGTGGCTTTACAGTCATGACACCAAGCCTTGTTAGGATCCCCGTTCTTCCCCTGGTAACCAACCATAGATGATGTAGAGACTCTGGGCCCACCCCAGAGCAGGTTATCAGGGGCCTGTAGAAATCTCTTAATTATTTGAGGACTACCCTCTTTCCCTTGGGGTGGCTTTTTGGTCTCATTCTTTTGGTCTTCCCCACTAGCGTTAGTTTTGGTGACCATTGTTTTGACCCAGTGGTCTGCCTTCTTCCCCAGTTCTTGAGGAGAAAGGGGACCTAGGTCTACCAGGAATTGATGCAGTTTCTCTTGGTGACAATTACTTAAAATGTGCTCCCTCACAATTAAATTATACGACTCTTCAAAATCATGTACATTGTTACCCTTCAACCAACCCCCTAGTGTTTTCACTAAGTAATCTTCAAAATCTTTCAGGATTGGCTTTGGTTTTTCTTGGCTTCCCAGATCATGATCCTATACTCCACAGTGCTGAGTCGAAAGACCTCAATCAAGGTACCCTTTATGGGGTAATAGAGTGGAGCATATTTCTCGTTGAGTGTCAGAGTCTCTCCCTGCACTTTCCTGAGAACATTTCCCACAGGATCACACTCCATTGCTTCCTGTGGACATGCCTAATAAGATAGGCGCTCTCAAATACAATGAACCACTTAGGGCCCTATCATGATTCTGGTGGTCTAAGGACCGCCAGAGTCGTGGTGGCCCGATGGTGGAGATCCAGAACAATTTTAGAAAAATATAATTTGGTTGTACTTTATTTTAAGACCAAAATCTTTGTAATCGGGTAAGTACTTTTTCAATAAGAATTACTTTTCAGATTCAGACATCGACAGTGCACATTCAGAATAGTTCAATATTATCCTGTGGAGGAAAACAATGATATGGTATAGTAGGCAAGGACGCCACTTACAGTTACAATCCAGTTTGCTGGTGTCTCAGACCAACACAGAGTGCATGGCAGTTTTGAGGGACTGGGGGCACCCTGAAGGTGCAGGATTCAGTATTTGTGCAGAGGCGGTCGATTCCGGCAAAGATATGTACACTTGCGTTTTGACGCGGACAACGAAGACAGCTACCGTCATGGTCACCGGCAGCAGGCTGTTGTGGATTGGATGGAGTGATTTTGCCATTGTCGGACTGTCACGGAGCGGTCATGCTCAGGTCAGCAGTGCAGAAGGTGCCAGAGGAGGCTGACAGGGCCATTTGCAGGAGAGTAGGAGCTCTTGGACACAAAGCAAGGCACAGCTTGGGCCGTGGGGATAAGAGAATCCCTTGAGGTCACAGATTCCATCTGGTTGGGGATGCTTTCTTCTGGCAGGGCAGAGTTGCACTGACACAAATGCCGGTCCTCACTGCGGCAGTTCTTGTACCGGCAGATGCCGGGGACTAGGACCTGTAGTCCGAAGCGAGGTTCATGGCACTTTGGTAAAGTTTGCAAGATGTCCATGGGATTCTTGGTAGCCTTGCAGGTTTCCTGGAACAACATCAGGCCAGTGGTCAAACTGGTTGCAGGTAGACAGCGTTTTGCCAAGTTTTTCCTGCAGCTGATCAGTTCCTGGTCCTTCAGTGGTTGTCTTCCCTTGTCTTCTTCTTTTGGTCCATCAAATCTAGCTTCTAGGTCTGGGGAAGCCATCTAAAAACTAAATTTAGGACGCATTTAAGGTGAGTAGTAGGTACAGCCAATAGGCACTTTACCTAGGGTGATTCCACCCTCTATTATGCCGCCCCCCTGTGGGAGGGGGCATAGGCCTAACCCTAATTGGAGGAGTCTTCCCATCTTCAAGATGGTGGGGACTGAAAGATTTTCTTCACCTTGCTTTCCCCACCTCAGGGGTGGAGTTGGCAGAGGTGGGCACACCTCCTATGCTCCTGAGTTTTTCCCACCAGTTTTCCCATGCAAGTGGGGGTGTAAACCAGGGGCTGCCATCTGCTGCTAGCAGCAGAGCCGGGAGGTCGCATTACAAAGGCAGCAGGCCTTTGAAGCTTCCCTCCTCAAGCACAGGCCCATACTGGGGGAGGAGGTGTGACACTTCTGCCTAGGATGTGTATAGTTTCTGGTCCCAGAGAGCAGGTGCTCTCTACTCAGGGGTGCAGAAACATGCCTGGTGGTGGCTGCCTGCCTACAGCCAGTCACAGATCACACCAGGGTTGGCCTGGTTTTCAAGGGTCCCTTTGAGTACATGAGACAATAAATCCTACACTGGCATCAGTGTGGATTTATTGAAAGGAGTAGTTTGGAATGAAACACTTCTGTGTTCAGTGAAGCCATCATGGTGCTGTGGATCCCGAGTTGTCAAGTTTCCAGATCATGTACTCTCTACTGCTTCACTAGCACTTACAATATTGAGGAATGGACCCCAATACTGTAGGGGCATATATGCTGCTGCATATACGCCCTCACCTTAGGTATAGTGCACCCTGCCTTAGGGCTGGTACTGTCTGCTGGAGAGGTGGCTTAGCTATACCTTAGGCAGTGCTGGGTGGCATAGCACCCAGGCAGGGTGCCATGTCAACTTCGTCATTTTTCTGCTCTTAGGGCATGCAAGCTGCAAGGACAGTTGCATAGTTCCAGTGAGGGTGGTCCCAGTGCACCCTCTTCAGCTCCCAGGCCCTAGTTAACCAGGGTACCATTTACTATGAACTTACAAGGGGTAGAAGTACCAATTAAAGATTTGCTTTTAGGGATATAGCAGTGGCACCGGGGACCCTATTGGCGGGAACTCTGTGCACTACAATTGAAACCACATCAAACCAGGCAAAAAGTGGGGGGTAACCATGCAAAAGAGGCCCTTTCTCACAAAGGGTCACACAAAAGAGAGGCATCTTTTCCATTAATCTTGTACATTTTGACACATGTGGCCAGGACAGCTGGTACTGTTGAGCAAGAACATTGATACAGTAATCAGTAAGTACGTAGTTGCTCAATCCCATGTCACGTGAGCCTGAGAATTGTGTCAATCATCCGGTTTGCCACCACCACATGAGCATGCTCTGTTGTTTGTAAATAGCTCTGTAGCATCCTTTTTTGTGAATTGGGACCTTTTACTCAGATCCACGCAATGAAGTCTGTAGATTAATGGATGACAACAGTGCCCTATGGTGACAGAAATATGAATTTTTGCTGATTGTGTAGGAGTGAATTTGGGAGACACATATGAAGGGCCTTAGAGAAGTTAAGTTTGGAATTACCCACAGAGCCTTCAATGTTGAGTGAAAATTCAAAAACACAAGAGAGAACCAATATCAAAATGTGAAAAGTGAAACATACATGCCAAAACTATTAGATTAACCACTGTAGGTTAACATTGATTACATCACATCAAATTATAGAAAACTCAAAAATCAATTAAAAAAATCCATAAAAATGCAGTTAATACAAAAAGTAAAAACAAAAGCTTAAATTATGTCTATATTGAGACTATCATGTATAAAGAATGCTTTAAAAAAACTAGATATTAAGAATATGTAGAATGCCTATGACAACATGACAAAAATCCATACTGACTTAGAACTCAATCAATATAAATCAACAAAGGAGGATACATCAACCTTGTCATTTGGCATACTCAAATATTGTTTTTGTAAACACTACAACTTGTTCCCAAACTTTAAAATATGACTGGCAAAATCTGGTGTTCACGCCCATGAGATTTACAGCCATGATCATGTTATTGAATTCCAGGACTACCTTGTTGCAGTGAAGGATCACAGATACCAATGTACAGTGGATACAAATAACAAGCAACCAAAGGTTCCCATTACGTAAATAGGCAATGGCCGCCGAAAAGGGCTGTAAAATTCACTTGGTGGGACTAGCACATATTTAATTACTCGTTTGGATCTTTATATAGGTAACAATAGGTAGGACAAGGAAATGTATAATCTGCACTAATGGACTGGCTTTGCTCAGTTTTGGGAGCATGCTCAATTCTCATATAGGGAAGTACAGAATAGATGCATGCATGTTGATCAGAAGCATGTATTTACAGATACCTACTTAGTACTGAATTGAAGTGGGCATATTTACAAGAACTGATGCATCGGCAGTAATGCATCAAATTGCTTGCGCCTGTGTCAGATACCCTTAGACGCCATGGATGCACTGTATTTACATTACATGGCTCCATGGTACAAGGATCCATGGATGCGTCAGAGATACTGAAACATATGTGGGCACAAAAGTGGACCACCGCTGTAATTGGTCATAAGACTGACATAACTACAGTAATGTTTTGTAACACAGAGGCGATTCTCATTATGAAGCCACTGTGGCAATCCCTGCACCTGGTTTGAAACGGTATAGGAATTTTTAGGCATTCAAGGCTTACAGTGACGCAGTGAAAACTTGTAATTTTCACTGCGTCAGTGATAAAAGTTACTTTTTACAGTGTAATACAGACCCTGCATCCAGTATACACTGACAGATGCAGCCGGTTTCAGCGTAGGTATAATGTGACCCAGCCCTACAAAACTGATACATTGGGCCGAATGCATCCACTTGCAAATAATGCGAAATGTGAAGCACTGAATACACTGCAGCTGAGTCAAAACAAAATCATGCAGTGGTGGCCCAAGCTCCTTGTAAATATGCATCTAAGGGCCAGATGTAGGAGTCAAAATACCGGTCTGAATCGGCCGAAAATACCGATTTTTGGCCGTTTCCGACCGGTATTTTGACATTGGTATGTAGGGGCACTGAAAACATACGGATTCGGTAATTTTATCGATTCGGTAAATTTACCCATCGGTAAAATTACTGAATCTGTATTTTCCTATGTAGGTAGCACTTCTAACAGTGCTACAGGGCCTTTAGAATTCGTTATTTACCATGTAATACAATTGCATGGTAAATAACGAATTCTTGTGTACATGCACATCTGTGCATGTACACCTGTGCCATGTGGCACACAGACATGCCCTGGGCATGTCTGTGTGCCACATGGCGCACAAGCCAGTTACAGGGGTGCAACAGGGTGTCAAAGTGACACCCTGTCCCCCTTTGCAATTCGGTATTTTTACCGATTCGGTAAATACCGAATCGGTATTTGCTATTGAATCCTATGGGCTTCAAGGTCCATAGGAATCAATGGCAAATACCGATTCTGTAATTACAGAATCGGTAAATACCAAATCATACCGATTCGGTATTTTTTACCGAATGAATACCTACATCAGATTTACCGATTCATGAATACAGAATCGGTAAAATTCGGTATTTATGAAGCGGTAAATCTGATTTACCTACATCTAGCCCTTAATGTGTAACAATGAGCAGTTAATAGAAGGGTGAGGGTAAAATGCCTGCAATGTAAGAATCGTGGAGCATTGTTGCTGTCAGATTTTGATCTGCACTGATGAGGAGGACGGATGGAGATGGGTGGCTGTAGGGCTCACCAGTACTGATCTTGTGGAGCATCCTGTATTCCACCGCAAAATCTATTAAGTCCCTGGGTTGATGAGAATGTTCCTTTCAACCTCCAAACCTACAGGGGCAATGTTTTTTCGTTGAATTTTATTCTCCGTGGCAGGGAATCACCTGCCGAACAAAGGGTTATTCCACCATTAAATGCGTATACAGCAAGGAATCCTTGTGATTTGTTACACGTGTTTGTGCTCCCCACAGAAGAAATCATTATGATTACCATGGTGTCTTGGGTTCAATAAGCCTTGTGAACTGAGGGCCTATCATCAAGGGGCCACAATGGAATTATCGCCACTTTAACGCCCATTTTCGGGCAAAAAAATAAGCAATAATACTATTGCCTTATGAGCAAGTTCACGCTAGCGCGTGAAACCATGCCTTAGCACCCATTTCATGAGTGCCTCGCCTCGCATTGCTAATGAGATGCGAGGTAGGCGTTCCCTACAGAAATTCAGTGAATATAGTCGCTAACCCAGCTTCTCCCTATTAAAAAGATTATCGCTAACCCGCCTAGCAACATAATAAGAAGCGCTAACCGGGTATATCGCCGGTTTCTTACGCCTGCAATTTTCCCGACTTAGCCATATGTATTACGGAAGGTGGATCATAATGCTGAGTCCACATCTCCCTATCTGCAATGTTTTCCCTAACACTTCTTTTTGATTGATGGTTATCCTGCGATATTCGCTCTAATCACCGCTATTGCCGGGATTTCTATCGCCTCGGCGATGCGCGTTGTTAATAGTGCGCTGACCGGGCGATAGAATCCGGCGATAGATGGCGTTAGGACTGTGCATGCTAAAAGCGGCCAGTGATAAATATCGCTGCTGCTTGATGATATGCCCCCAAGTAAGATTATCCATGACAGAGGGACTCCACATTTTATGAGCCCCACCAAGAAGCGATGCAGTGCCTCTGAGTGGAACAAGGACATAAGCAGAGTGTTTTACAGAGGCAAAGAGGTAAACGTTTGGAGAAACCAAACATTTGCCATCTACTTTGTGCTTGCCTCAAGGGAAGGCATTTTTTGGTGCAAAGCAAATGTTAGTGTGTAGGGTGTTGCCTTAAAAACCATAGATGGTAGTAGGAGACAACCCACGAGATGCTCCTATGTCACAAAGTAGATCAAAAGTTGCACATAGTACTTACTACTTTGCAATACTGTTATGCAACTTTCTCGCATTTTGCAATGGAAAGTAAATCCCAAATCAAAACTTTAGGCTAGTTTGCATGACTTTTGGTGACTGTGCAGCAGCACAAATGTTGGTAATTCTGGACCATCATGTTGCATGAAGAGCCACAAGAACCCTAAATTTGATGCCACAATTGTTGATGTTATCCAAAAAATAACTCAGTAAAAAAGTATTGTCAGAAAATAAAAAATGGCACCTGACTGTGAATGCATTTGTGTATGTGAAAAGATTGGATAGTGAAGGAATACGACATGGAGATATGATTATTGCCCTGGATCTATGGAAAAGAGAGAGTGGCATTCAGACCGAAGTTACACATATCTTATCCTCCTTAGTCTTCTACCTGAATTAGTGTGGTACCCAGCCATAGAGGTATCCGGGAAACCTTATTGATGTTTTTCCAAGCCACTTAGTTATAATTATGAACACATTATTTGTTTTTAAATACCATCTTTAAATCATTTGTTGCGCTCTAGAGGGTCCAGTCTATTCAAAATCTAAAAGATGACCACAGTATGGGACATACCCTAATGATGCTGCCAGTGGCTCCTCGGTGACAGAAATAGGATGCCAGGGCAATGGGAGGAGAAGACATAAAAATGTTTGTTTAGGAGTATTTTCATTTCACTGTGTAAGTGAAATATTGAGTGACATATGTGCTGTGTTTGATGACGATGATGATGAGAAAGTGTTATAGAGCATGCAGATGCTCCTACAAGTGTCCCAGCGCTAGTCCAGAAGCAAGTTAATTATTACAGGGCAAAAAGCACTCAGGGCTCACTTGCCTTAAATGCAGGGGGAGGTTATTCCATTTAGAAGGACGCAGAAAGGAGAACGACCACCCACTGGTCCTTACCCTATTCACTCTTGGCACACTTCCTAAGGCTTGATTCCAAGACCAGAGATTCCAGGCGGGGCAGCACAAATGGACTCTACAAGACAAGAAGCTTGGGCAACTGTTATGTAAAGCACAGAAAGTCAGCAGCAGTGTCGCAAACAAAATTCATTTCTTAACAGGGAGCCAATGCAAAGATTGAAGATGCTTAGAGGTCCTGGTTCCTCCGAGGAAGGTTCAATAAAGGTCAAGCCCCTGCATTCGAATCCACCTGAAACCTATCGATGTCATAGTCCGAAAGACCAAGCTACAAACATTTGCATAATCTAAGCAGGAAGTAATGAGCACCTGATTAACAATTTTTCTGGCAGGGAATGAAAGACAAGCATTTACAATGCAATGGTCTCGGCATTATTAAAGGTAGAGCTATTGGCATTGTTCATGACATTTTTTTTTGTTTTTTGTTTTTTAAATCATAAATAAATAGCATTGTCATTTACATTGTCAATAGCTTAATCGTTAAATAAATGGCATTGTCATTTACAACGCCAATAGCTTAATCGCACGCATATGCATGACCTATTGCATTTACACCCACACAAAGCCACACACACACACACATATAGAGCCACGCACATCAAGTCATTCACATAGAGCCACCCACACACACAGAGCCACCCTCACACAGACAGAGCCACCCACACATAGAGCCACCTACAAAAAGTTATCCACACAGACACACACACAGAGCCACACACACACACACAGAGCCACACACACACACACACAGAGCCACACACACACACAGAGCCCCCCCCACACACACAGTGACCCCCACTCACGGCGAGAGCTGGGGGAGGACGGTGGAGGGAAGGGAGAGAACCCAGGAGGAGAGCCGGCGCGAAGAGGGAGAGCAAGCAGAGGTGGAGGAAAGCAGCAGCAGCGAAGAGAAAGAGCACAGCGAGAAGGAGGGGAGGCAGTTCATGTCTAGGGAGGGCAGACAAGTGACGGAGGAGAGGGAACAGACAGGCGGGAGGAGGGTGATTCGAGAGGCAACAGAGAGGGATGGGAAAGAACTGAGACGTGAGAGACGAGATGAAGACGAGCATAGGCGACCAGACCAGTCGGAGAAAGAATAGAGAAAGATGGCTTATCTGTAAAATTGCCATTCATTTTAGAAGCGTCGTTAATTATTATGCAAAATTGTAAATGATGTCGATTTTTATGATAAACTGAGAACATTTGCTTTTTATGTTTATAGTGTTTCATAAACCAATGATAAACTATTATTTTGATAAACAGTAGATCAGCGGGAGCAAGCCAGAGCCGAGAACTGCTGGGGTAGAGAGCCGGAAGTGGGTTCTAGGTCAAGGAATGGAGAGATAGCAGAGGTGTGGAAAACAAGAACAGATTGAGAGAGAGAGTGAGAGTGCAAGAGAAGAAAAAGTAGGCGAAAGAGGGAGCAGGGAAACTGCAAAAGCGGGGTGTGGGGGCAGTGAGCAGAGGGGGAGAGGGACAGGACAGACCGGAAAAGAGAGGGCAGACAGAGACAGAAGAGGGGGAGCAGATGGTAGCCGCGAAGAGGGTAGGGGGAAGGGAAGGCTTCAGGGAGGGGGACAGGGCAGATGGAGGGACATGAGAAAGCGAAGGGGAGATGGAAGGGGCGAGGGTACAGACAGAGCAGAATATCTAGAGGGGGTGGAGGCGAGTTTAGGAGAAAGAACGGAGATAGGACTGAAGAGAGGGAAAGAACAGAGGGGTGAGAGGGAGAAGAAACAGCAGCGACACCAGGAGAGAGGAATACATCCAGGGGAGCAGGGAGAGGATAAGAGTGCGGAGAAGCAAGATCAGAGGAAGGAAGACGGGGAGAGGGCTGGGGACAAGTAGAGAACAGGGGAACTCCAGAAACCGGGGGTTAGGAGGGATGCATGCACTCTAAGGAGAGAGGGCAGAGGGAGTACGTGGAGGCGAAAGGAGAAATCTGAAAGAGGATGAAAGAGCGGGTGCTGTGATGAGATATGAGGGGTGAAGGCGAGGGTGGTGGGGTGGAGGTGATGGTGGGGGGCAGAGAGGAGTGGATGAGGAGATAAAGTGCCGGTGCCGGTGTGAGTTAATGAATGAGAGCTGGGGTGGTGGGGAACTGGAGGTACGCCTTGTAGAAAATATGTGCAGCTGTGGATTGCATGTGTGCCGAAAGATTGTGCCCGATGGGCCGGGAACCCTGGCTGTCCTGGTGCTACCGAGGTCTGCAGCTTATGGGGGTGCTGCAAGTAATCGGCCACGCTCCATGTAACAGTAGTCTAAGCAGCCGGCATGGCTCTGAGGGATGAGGCCAGAGGAAATCTGCTGTAAGAGTAGTCTGAGCAGCCGGCATGGCTCTGAGGGATGAGGGTGGAGGGAATCTGCTGCTGGACTGCATAGTGGAGCTGCTGGGGCAGTCTGTACAGGCTGTGAATAGGGGGGTTGTTGGTGCACTGAAGGCACGGCCCCCATACTATGACCAGCTGAAGGGTTCAATGGAGGTTGGTAGCCCGGCTTTTGCTGTCCATAGCCACCTTCAGGCGGGTGCGATTGTGCTGGCAAGGTTGCAGTCTGAGCCCCGGGCTCCGAGTACCCCTGCTGCAGACTGGGGCCTTCTCCACTGACTGCGCTCTCCGTATGGTGGCTCAGAGTGCTGCTGGCTGAGCTCTCGCTGGTGCTTTCCCTCTCCTCGGCCACCTGCCTGACACTCTCCACCACCCTGTGAGGGGCCTCCACAGGATGCTCTCACTCGTAGTACTCGGTGCAAGTCCAGTGGCCCTTGCGGAAGGGCTCAGAGCTAGAGTCCAGTTTCACAACACGGAACCGTGATGTGGCCGCCGCCGTGGCGGCAGCTGCGGGGGGAGGGGGCTGAGTCTGCGGCTGCCCCACGGCCGACCCCAGCGCAGTGTCCGCCACCGCCTGCACCACCTGTGCGATGGAGCCCCCAGAGGCCAGATGGGGGGCTATGTGCACAGCTCCAGGAAGGTTGTTCATCATATTCATATTCACTGCAGCCATGCCCCTGGGCAGGCCAGCGGCAGGAGGCTGCAGGGGCTTGGGGTGCAGGGGCCGTCTCCTCGTCAGCTCGATCCTCCAGCTGCTGTTGAGCTGCACTCAGGATATGCTGCGGCGACCGGATGACTGAAGAAGGCGCCGCGGCCTGGATTACGCCGTGCACCTTTCATGATTGCCGCAGATGAATGTGCTCGCGCACACCAGGAAGTGAACGCGGACGCCTGGGTGCGGTCTTCTCTGTCGGTGGCCGGTTACTAAAGGTTTCCTGGTGCCACAGCCTGACGTCAAAAACGGGCAGCGTAAAAGCCTGGGGTGCAGAAACCCAAAAAACACCTAAATATTAACTTGGGACTGCTGCCCGAGCAGAGCAGCCATACAAAGAAGAAGTATTTGTCTTTCACAAAACGCAACGTGACGATGCAGGCGGTGGTGCTTGTGAGTCGTAAGCCCGTGGCGCAGTTCATTTTTCTCAGCAGACGGTACTAGCTGGAGGAGAGCAGAGGAAGCGGCAGCTGTTCGTATCAGCTGAGGAAACTGCGATGAGAGAGGAGCGCTCCACATGACCACGTTTCTCCGAGACAAGGCAGAAATGCCTCGGAGAAACCACTGCCATTTTCATGATTGGGGGGCGTGTTTTCGTTCTCTCCTCTTCCCATTGGCTGGAAGGTAAAATTCCAGCCAATGGAAGGAGGAGAGAAAGAAAACAAGAAAGAAGCTTAAAAAAACGCCCCCGAATCCAAAAAAGACGGGGCTTTAACCGAGTGACGCCCCTCTCCTCCAATGGCTGGCGAGCCAATGGAGAAGAGGGGCGGGTGCCAAGCCCCCTCTAAGATACATTAAATCTTTGAGCTCCGCCCACACTGCTTACGCTGTGCGATGGAGTCCTCAACCTAAAAAACCAAGATCGTTTTCAGTGCCTGCAAGGGCTCCAAACACATTCAAGCCACCAAACTAATCTGTGGTGGGAATGTTAACCGATTGTTGAACTTAGCTCCAATGTTCTTGGCAACCTCTATATGAGAAGGTGGTGGGGGGCTCCATAAGGCCAGCATGCAGGCCAGGTAATAGGAATCAGATGCCAAAAAAAGAGTATTTCAGTCTTGACAGTGTTACACATCAGCTGTTTCTAATTTATCCAAGAAACAAAGCAGTCAGGCAAGGCTTGAATGAATCAGAGGCAAGATATTCGCCATTCTCAAAGGTCTTTGTACCTTAGAGAGTCCTACTAACAAACTGGGGGGCATATCATCAAGCGGCAGCGCTAATTTTTGCTGGCCGCGTTTAGCTTGTGAAATTCTAATGCCATCTATCGCCGGATTCTATCGCCCGGTTAGCGCACTATCAGCAACGCGCATCGCCAAGGCGATAGAAATCCCGGCAATAACGGCGAAAAGAGACAATATCGCAGGAATACCAGCGATAATAAACAGCGTTAGGAAAACATTGTAGATAAAGGAGATGTGTACTTAGCATGACATTTCACCTTCCATGATGAACATGGCCAAGTTGGGAAAATAGCAGGCATAAGAAACATATAGCTGGTTAGCGCTACTTTTAATTTCGCTAGGCGGGTTAGCGATTCCCTTGTTGATAGAGAGAACCTTTGTTAGCTATTATTTTCGCTGTATTTCACACAGGATCGCCTACCTCGCATCTCATTAGTGATGCGAGGCACTAAGATGATGGGAGCTATGGCATGGATTATCGCGTTAGCGTGTCTAGGCTGATAGGGCGTTAACAATATCGCCGCTTTTCGCCCGAAAACGGGCACAAAAGCAGAGATAATTACAACGCCAGGCCTTGTTGATATGCCACTAAGTGGCATATTTACAAGCCACTATCGCCATGGGACTATAACTTTTGCAATGTTTCTGAAGCGATATGGGCTTCGTCTTATTTACAAGGCAGCGTTAAGCCACTTAACGTGGCTTAATGCTGTCTTGTAAATAAAGGCCCCTTTCATGCTATGCTTAGCGTGAAAGGTGTGTGCAGTGGGTGTTGCGGTGGACATTCTAGTGCAACACCCATTGATTTTGATATTGCCCCCTATTTATAAGGGCAGCGTAAATAAAAGGCAGCGCCAAAATTAAGACCAGGAAATACCTGGTCTTAAGTTTGCGAAACGAGGAAAAATGCTTTATTTCTCCTCGTTTACGCTTTTTCCATTTGTACTGCCTTGTGCAAAAAACATGGAAAAAGCAAAAAGCCGTGGATTATTTATGCACAGGAAGATCCCCCTTTCTGCACATAAACAGTCGTTAAAAAAATGACATTTTGTGACTTCTATGTGTTCTGCAATAAGCAGCACACATAGAAGTGACAAAATGGCATTTAGAGATTGTTTAAGTACAGGAAGGGCCTTCCTGTACATAAACAATCTTTCTCCAGCATGCAGACACCCTTGCACTATGGTGCACAAGACGTTATGGATATGGAGTCACAAATGTTCTGTTGTTCCTATGAATTTTTTTATTTTTTTTATTTCAACAGTTAAACGTTTGAGAAAACCGCAAGGACCTATGCAAATGACCCCTTGTCGAATCCAGAATGTTGTCTACTTTTCAAAACATGTATAGCTTTCTGGGTGAATCCACACAAATTGGGAAAAATGTACTACCGATTAGAAAAAGGCAAAAACCATGGTACAAACAGTGTTCTGAAACAACTGTGCTTGTTACTGAACACTGGGCACTTTTGTTATTGCCATTTTTAGAGAGAGAGAAAACATGATTTCTTGCACAGCATTTTTTTCCAATTCTTTGCAACCCCCCACCCCCACACAATGTAGCTATATTTCAGCTATTTTCCAGGTCACGTCCAAAGGAATCCAAAAACCCTGAGCACCATAAGAATCCCCATAATGTTGGAAAAAAGGATGCAAATTTGGCATTGATCCTCTATATAGGAAAAAAAAAACACAATGGCATAAACACAAAGTACCCCAAAGAGACCAAAAAGAGTTCCGAAAAAGAGGTCAAAATAAGCTGATGTGAAAAAGCCTAAGCAGTTAGTGGGTTAAGCATACAAAAAGTGTATTCCATAATGGCGTGTTAGACCTATCATAATGCTCTTCAGGTAGTGTGGTTAAATTTCAGTAAGAAATGAGGAGATTGGGAGAGAGTTCACACTCAGCAACAACTGACTGCATTGAAACATAAAAGTTCTCAAAAGGGGTATGCTTCGGTATGTAATACATCATGTCTACTCTCATGCAGTGTTTGTCAGGACAATGATTGTATTGTGTTGTAGTAAATGAATGGGAGTATTTGAGATGACAGTTCCCCAGATGCATATGCTGCCTCAGTGTGAGATGTTTTTGCTTAAAAATTACCACCTAATCCCCAACAACCAGTGACTTGTTAGAAGTGACAACAGAAACTGTAGCTTGTGTGTCCTTCTAAGAAGACCTCATACACATCCATTAACCATCCCCTGATATCTCCAACAGCTGGAACGCCTATGGAGTGCCAAAGGAGCCTGTTGCGGAAAAGGTGTGCTGTGAGCTGTGGTGTCATAAGTACCATATTGGGGCAGCCAATGGCACCTGGCACATAAGAGAAGTGGACAAAGGCTATCCACCAGGGAGTGTGGCACAGATAAACTGATGCATCTCAGTACCTGATGAAAGCATCAACATTGTTTTGCCTTTACGATGCCTACATTGCGTTGACTATCTACAAAGGTCCAATGGCCATTAACCTGACTGCAGCATTATTTTGACATAGACAGGGATGCCATTGTAGCGGGCTGTTAATGAATCACGCTCCTGCTGCTAATTTGCAACCATGTCAAAAATCCCTTTAGGTGAGAAGCAAATATTGCAATGACTGCTTCCCTGGACATCACAAATATGTTGATCCTTTACCTATAAACCCCACCTATTCTCCATAAATAGTTAAAAAGGTAAATGAGGGACACAGAAACAAACAGTCACCAACATAGCGAAGGCAGCGAAAAGTTTTTTTGTGTGTGAGTTAATTTCTTTCATGGTCAGCCTGTGTGTGATTTCTTGGTTTTTAAATGTGTTTCAGATGTAAATGTCTTATGGAGTTCAGAACAAAAACTCCTTTCATTACTGGGATTGTTGGAAGTTTTGTAAACTTTGTTAAATAATTCAACAGGCTAAGCCTCAAAGAAAGAAATACAGTTTGAATTTTAAAAAGTCCTTCTAATAACCTCTCAAGATTTACTTGAAAGTTTACAAAATATTGGATATGAAAATACAATAAAAATATTTGCATACTTTTCTAATCTATTTGTATATTCAGTGACTCCATTACTTCCTAAGGGAATTTGTGGCCATACCAGTGGTTGGCCATATGTGGTGCTCCTACATTTACTTTAAAACAATATGCCTATTTGTGCAGAAATCTCAGAAACTGGCATGAGATCTCCACATACAAAAGACAAAGGCGGCAGGGGAGGAGGCCTTCACACTTAGGCTAGTGGATAGCATGTTGCAGTACAGGAGTGATCATTTTGTCTTACTGTACTACGAAGTGCAGTTTGTGAATAACCATTTAGTGCACCCATGACATTGGTATATAATTGAGCATAGATCTTCACATTAAGATTTACAGGTTCTCTGATAAGGTGAGGAGCAGCCTCAAGATAGGGGCCTCCAATTAGTTACAACTTGGGGCAATTGAAACCCCTAAAATTCCTTGTGGTAGTCCGGAGGTTCAAGTACAAAAGGCACCTTGCAAGGGTGGATTACGGAACTGAGATTCTGTGTGGACCAGTAGGTGCTCACAGCAGTCACCATGACTGATGCCTATCGCATACTCAAAGCTGATGAGCACTTTGACGAAGTAGGGCTGGTCTAATTTCCCAGTACTAGTGATTCAATTACAGGCTATTTGTCAAGGATGCGCCCAGTGACAATAACACTAGTTTCCTACCTGATTGTCCAAGTAATGTACAACTCCTTCCTGTAGGCATGTAACTCCAGGCACAGTAATAGACGTCAAATATTGCCTCATGGTGTCAAAGGGCAGAAAAACCCTTGATGGCAATTCTTAATGGTAGGCAGCAGTTGCTGTAGAAGTTAGAAAGCATGTTACGAAAGCTACTCGGATATCAAAATTGAGAAGGAGTCCAGTATAAATGCTTTCAGAAGAAGCAATCTCAAAAGAAACTTGCTGGGGAAAAAGAAGGCGAAACATCAAGGACAAAAAGGTAAGAGAGTAATGTTAGAAATTGGGTTACTGATTGACTGCGGTTTAAGCTCTGGTCAAGCAATAACCACAATCCCAGTCAGGATAAGTCACAAGCAAACCCTAAATTACCCTGTGCTCAACCTCTTGTAGCTTTTGCACAGAGCACTCGGATAACTTAAAGGCAATGTTTAAAGTATTTGTGCAACACATCAAACTGTAAAATAGCAAAAACACCACACAATAAGATCTCATACCAGGTTAGAAACATTGAGCACAAAGTAATAAATGAAACAAGACCAAAACATAAAAAATCCAATTAATAGATTAGTAGATATTGATTTTTAAAGTTTATTTTGAAAAACAGTGGTGAAAAGCACAAATCGCTATTAGAGGTATCTGGTCACCCCAGACCCAGTCTAGGGGTGGATGGAATTCACGAAGTTTGACTCCGTGTTTTCCAGCATGTTGCCTTGCTCTCACTGATTTTTAGCAACGGGAGCTCATTCTGCACTTTAAAATCAACATGAATGGCACCACACTGTGAGCCAGAGGGCACTGGTTCTCCAGTGGGTTTTGCTGCTGCTCAAATAGATTTTCTACTTGAGTGGCAGCTTTCTCACCATGAACTGTCACAACTGTCCGCGTTGGTAAAATCTAATTAGGTGCTCTCCTAGCCCTGAAAATTATGCTAAGGAACACCAATTCTCACTCACCAAATTACGGTTTGCGAGCAGCAGGTGACACAAAACTCAGGAAGAAGCATAACACGGAGTCACCAAACTCCACCCATCCCTAATAGTGACAAAGTTCAAGCAAATTGCGAATGAGCAAAGGCCGGCTACAGGGACCCAGTTAGGACAGCTGCACAGAGTACTGTAATTCCTGGATGCAGAATGCTGTGTCATTCCATGTCGAAGATGCGTCATGCAGCCAAAGCGATGTGTCGGTTTCAATGAATGGTAAGGCTGTGATGTGGAGGTTGGGCATTTTTTGTTGAAGTTGCCGTAGAAGAAAGATGTGAGGAGCTGTGCCAGGGAAAGCGTTATGAATGTTTGGTTTCAAAGGTGATGCGTCGGTCCAAAGGTGCCGATTGTGGCGGGGATACAAGTCTTTTGTGATCGGTCCAATCCACTCAGCAGGAGTGATGCATCAGTTCTGCTCAGGGATACCTTGTTCAGCACGGAATATGTGTTGGTTCTGCTGGTAAGCAGCTTAGGCCAGTTCCAAGGGTCCAGGATAGGAGATAGCACCACTTGGCAGGGTGGACTCACAGATGTCAAAGTCCAGGGGCAGATGCAAGTAGGTTGCACGCCTGTTATCTCTTTGAGGCTTCAGATGAGGAGGCCAGCCAACTAGTCCTAGGAGTCACTCTGGGTTTTGGGCTCAAGGGATGCAGGTCCAGTCCTTCTCACTCAAGCAAGAGGGACGAAGGTAGAAAGTCAGCCCAGTAAAGCAGAAGTAGTACAGAGTGCAGTTCAGCAGAGTGGCAGTTCTTCAGCAGCACAGCAGTCTCTCTTCTTGGTAGAGTATCCACAGGTCCAGAGGTGTACTGAAGTGGCAGTATCTGAGATCCAGTACTTATATCCAGTGTTGCCTTTAAAGTAAGGGAGACTTCAAAGACAACCCTTTGAAGTGCACACGTTCTCCCTTCAAGCCCTGGCTCCAGATTCACCATAGGAGGGTATGCAGCCATTCATTTGTGGACAGAACACACCCAACCTATTCAGGTGCACAAGAGGCTATTCCCATCTCCTCACCCCCTTCCTGCCAGAGATGGCCTGTTGAGACACAGGTAAGCTCCCATTGTGTGTGGATTTCTAGGAGGGATCCACAAAGCCCAACTGCCATCTTCATCCAGTCATGTTATCAGGCACAGGCTACATGAACCAAATGGATAAAGTAAGAAAATGGCAACTTTCTAAAAGTTATTCAAACTTTAGGGGTTGAGACTTTAACTCAGCCTAAGACTAGACCACGCCAATTATATAAATACCTTTGTTTTGCCTTGGTTGGAATTATTCACAACTTTGTACTTTGAGGTTCAGGACTTAAGTTGACTTAGACCTTTGTTTTTTTAATTACCAGTCTTTTGTTTCTTTTGAACACATTCCTTGTATCAAACACTTTAGATCACATAAAGCAAAGGTATCATGCACCCTTGAGCCCCTAGTCAAATCGTAATCACATATAATACATTCAAAAGAAGTGATCCTTACATTTAGGTGGTACATAACACAACTATTTCCCAAAGCAAAACCTATTTCCAAACACTAAACTGACACCAGACACCGAGGCAAAACAAAGGTGTTTAACTTTCTAAAAGAGGCATTTTCAGAATTGCATTTTAATAAATTTGGATGTTTAATTGTAATTTCAGACACACCAGACTTGAAGGGTTAATCTCTTACCATTTGGAGATTACACTTATAAAAGGTAATTCTTAATTTTATCCTTTGAGAGAGATAGGTCTTGCAATAGTGACAAAAATAATTGGAGAGTTTCCCTACCAGTACATGTGAAACTTAAAAGTACTTGTCATGCCTTTTAAATACATTGCACCCTGCCCTCCTGGTTGTCCGGGGCCTACCTAAGGAGAGAATTATATGTATAAAAAGGGAAGGCTTGAGCACGGCAAAATGTTTATTTTGCCAGGTCGACATGACATTGTAAACTGCACACACAGGCTCTACAATGCCAGACATGACACATAGGTAAAGGACTACTTAAGTGGGAGGCAAAATCAGTGCTGTAGGCCTCGTAGTAGCATTTAATTTACATGGTTGTGGGTACATGTATTGCCACTTTCTTAGGAACTTATGAGTAAACTTAATATGGTAACTGAGGATGAACCAATATTACCATGTTTAGAAGAGAGAGAACACGCACTTGTTGACACAATGTTGGACTGGGAATTCCATACAGCAAATTATACAGAGCTTGTGTTACTCTGGCGCAAAGGCACATAGTCAGCAGCGTCTTCACGCTGCCATCATGTCATCACGCTGGATATGCACGCTGCCATATTTGTCGTTTTGTTGTTGTTTTCCTTGGCAGCGGCTGTACATGTAAGGAAACAAAAGCTCAGTTTTTCATTGCGTCTTCACGCAATTGAATGTCATTGAGTTCTCTTCAACTTTTGGGCACAGCGTTACCTTGCAAGAGTATAATTGTACATTTCCCTGTATTTCTTTCTTCCTTTCTTTTGATGTACTCTGCCTGCATGGCTGCAACCTCTATGAGCCAATCCCCAGCATTCCATTGTGAGAAAAGTGAACCATTGCTTCCTTGGAAAAGATGGAGGAAGTTATTTGATTTCTACTTTGTGGCAACAGGTGGTGAAAAGTTCCCTGCTCTTAGGAAACAAGCCATATTACTTCACAATCTAGGATTTGAGGGACACAATATTTATGAGAGCATTGCTGAAGTACCTATTCCTGAGAGAGATGGTGAACTCAGAGATTACTTTCAAATCTCTATGAAAATGCTTGAAACTTACTTACTTACTGCTTTCTCAAACCCCCCCGCGGCCTCCAATGACTGATAAACCAATTAGCGGAATATACAGCCTCGAATCAACTAGACATAAATTTAAAAAAAACAAAGGTTATCTGTTTTTCTAGTCCACAAAAAAAGATACCAAAATGTATTTGGACGATTAATAATAACCGCTTGGACCAGGTGGGAACATATAAATACCTGGGAGTAGTTTTGGATCATCATCTTCACTATAAGCAACACATAGAACAGTGGAAAACAAAAGCAAAACAGTTATTATTTGCATTTAAAATCTTACAAAAAAAACTCAGTGACAGTTCGACGACCCATCTATTAAATGTTGTGGCAGCAAAATAGCTACCTTCAAACACAAAGGATGCCACAAGTCTGAACATCGCCCAAACTAGCCTCTTCAAAAGACTTTTTAAAATTCCGCGCCACATTTCTCAAGCCCGGATCAGACTAGAATTTGGGTTAAAAAACCAGATACCGTCAAGACAAGGAGCGCTGTTAAAATATTATTGGAGAATGCGGGCAGCAGTGGAAGAGTCCCTGGCACATTGCTGTTGGCTAGAGGTTGAAAGGAAATCCAGGTGGAGCAACTCAGTTTACACATTTTTAAAGCAATCTATGGAGGATTTAATCCTAGAGGAAGCTTGGCACACAACATTATCCTACCCAGAATTCAAACGAATGGTCAATATAAAGACCAATCAAATATCTCAAGAAAAAGATAAAGCCATATTGTCTACGAAAACCAATGCATGGATTGTGCTGCCGACATACAAAAAGTTAAAGCCTCAACCATATTTGTCAGAACATTTTGCAATTCGCATGAAGCAGCAACTGACATTTATGGGACTGGGAGTTTATTCAACCAAGGACCTAACCCCAAAATGGAAACACACTTGGCCATCAATGGACTGCCGTCTCTGCGGACAAGTAGATAAATCATTGCTCCACCTACTTTGCATTTGTCCGGCATTACTAACCACACGGAAAGAACTTTTACGGCCAATAATGATAAGACAACAAATAAGGACCTGTAGATCTGCCGTAATAAAATGTTTGGGAGGCTCAACAGTACAATTGGCATGCAAAGCAATACAGTTTTTGACTTTAGCTGCTAACGAACTAGAAAAGAGAGACAGAGAATACGAATCGGCTAAGCACACAAAGTGACAAATTGTAGTTAATTAGCCTGTAGCTTATATAAGATCAATGTAGTCTGATTGCCTGTCTCACTGTTACAAGACCGAAGTAACCAGTTGTACCCTATTTTTAGAGAAAAAAGTTTTATCATATATTTTAACGAGAACTCACTAATTAATTTGTATCTTGATTATGGATTTTATGTGTTTTAGCGGTAAGCCGCTCTTTTATGATTTAAACCAAATCAAATAAAAGTAATTTTTTCACCTTCACCTTGAAACTTACTTTGGTCAATTAAATAATGTTGTGCTTGAACAACATAAATTCTTTATGAGAGTCCAAGAGCCCAATGAAAAAGTTGGATATTACATTGCTTCTTTGAAAACACTTGCCCGCAGTTCTGAATTTGGTGACTTGACTGACTCTTTAATTTGTGACCAGTGGTCAGATGTACTAATAGCTCCAGGGTACAAGAGAAGCTTCTGTCAAGGAATTCCTTGCTTAGGGAGGCTATTTCTCCTATGTCAGAGGATGTTTCAACCCCGAGTAGCATTCATGAAGTAGTGCTTAAGGATGTTCCGCAAGACCCTATTGACAATGTTTGTAAAGTGGCTCAAACACCTAGGGTCGAAGCTCACAATGAGTCACCAAAAATCAAATGTTATTGTTGTGGGGGTCTCAATCACACTGCCAATAACCCCAATTGTTATGCAAAAAATTCCACTTGTCATAAGTGTGGGATTAAAGGCCTCTACACCGGAGTTTGTTGATCTGGTGGGAAAGAACACACTGTAGAAAGTGTGGAAACCATAAAAGACAATCCAAAAATGGTGGTGTTGAATGTAAGACGTGATGGTGTGGTGGATGCTGACTCCATTAGCATGCCTGAGTGTGAGGTTGAGATTGATGGAAAATGACTTGTTGTCTTAGCAGATTCAGGTTCTCCCTTCCCGATGGTAGGTAATGAGTTGTCAGACAAGATATTTCCTGACATTCAACTGCTTCCTCCTGATATTAACCCTGTGAGCTATGGTGGTGCACATATTGATGTTTCTGGTTATACCGTTATGAGGATACATTTCAAGGGCAGAGAAACCATTGGCAAGATCTATGTAGCCAAACGAGGAGACAATCTCTTAGGTTGGAGACACCAAAGAGACTTGGGAATAATACCACAAGTGTTTACTGGCAGACTTGCTCTGTTGAAAGACTTTGAGCATCGCGTTAAACTCAAAAAGAATGCTGTGCCTTATGTACATAAAGTCAGAAAGGTTTCCGATATGATGCTGGGGCCTCTGAAGGTTGAGCTTTATAGACTTGTGACTCTGAATGTCATCAAGGAGATTGAGTCCTCAGAATGGTTGGCACCAGTGGTTTTGGCCCCTAAGGATGGTGGGAAGAACGTCAGGATGTGTGTGGACTTAAGAAGCTTGAACAAGTTGATATGGGTGGATTGTCAGCCTCTTCCTAACATTGCTGAGTCCATTACCATGCTCAATTGTGCAAACGTTTTTAGTGTATTAGATCTGTCGTTGGCGTATCGCCAAGTACCGCTCCACCAGGACTCTAAACATCTTACATCCTTTGTAATGCCGCTGGGAGCTTTTCATTTTGTCTGGATGCCGCTTGGGTTAGCCTCTGCAGCTGTTTGTTTACAGCGCATTATGAAGATGATTCTTGGGGATATGTCCAACATCTTGTTCTTCAAAGATGATATTTTGATTTATGGTAAGGATGACACTGAACATGATATTGTACTGAGGAATGTTCTCATGAATTTATCTGACAAAGGGCTCACTGTCAACAGACTGAAATGTAGAATTGGTGCGTCCTCTGTTACTTATTTAGGCCATGTCATCTATGGGAAGGATATTTACCTAAATTGGAATTGGCCAATGCATTGTCAACGCTCCTGCTCCCACTGACATGGAGCAGGTGAGGTCCTTTCTTGGGCTTGCTGAATTCTACTCTAAGTTTATCAAGGGTTTTTCAACCATTGTTGAACCTATTAGAGCTCTGCTCAAAAAGGGAACCCAATTTGCCTGGACAGATGAATGCAATGTGGCTTTCAGTTCAGTTAAACACGCTATTAGTGAAATGTCTACCCTTGATCATTTTGATAAAAGGAATAAAACTATACTCACCACAGAGTCCAGTCTTTGTGGACTTGACGCTGTTCTTATACAATTGGATGCTGGTGAAGAGCACATTGTTGCATTTGTGTCTAGAGTGCTGAAGAAAGCTGAACAACAATATTCCTGTATTGGGAGAGAGGCACTTGCCATTGCCTGGGCTATTAGGCATTTTAAATTCTGTGGGGAATACCTTTTATAGTAAGTTCTGTTTATTATCCCTTGTTGCAAGTGTTCTCTTGCACGCAAAGTGAGAGGTTGATGCACATGTTGAAAGGCTGGACTGAAGGCTTGGAAGAGTTCAATTTCCAAGTGCAA
Source organism: Lissotriton helveticus (assembly GCF_964261635.1). Taxonomy (NCBI): domain Eukaryota; kingdom Metazoa; phylum Chordata; class Amphibia; order Caudata; family Salamandridae; genus Lissotriton; species Lissotriton helveticus. The sequence goes on along the minus strand of NC_136061.1, from coordinate 1,511,204,586 downwards.
TATCTTCCTGGTTTTGCAAATAAGGCTGTAGACGGTTTGTCTAGGTTACCTATTGAGGGTAGTGGTGAAGTTGGTGATGCTGAACCTATGAGCATTTGTTGGGTCAGAAAACCCACCATCACAAAAGATGAATGAGTGGAAGCCAGATCTCATAATTTGCTACTACCTGTTTTTGCTGACTATGTAGTTAAAGGCTTGCCTGGGTGCAAGAATTTTTATTCTGATTGGTTGCCTTTTTGATCTATTAGAGCTGAACTAACATTACTTCAAAATTAGTTGATGCGTGGTGATAGGTTTGTATCACCTCTGTAAATTGAGACCCAAACTGGTGAATATTGCACAAGAGGGACACTTGGGAAGAAGTCTTACTAGGTTCCGGCTCCATGAGAGGTAGTGGTGGTCTGGGCTAGACCCCCAAGGGTAAACATCCTTTACAACGCACCTTTTACCACGCAGTGCCTTTACGACGCAACTATATTATGTCATTACAACGCATAGCGCTGGGGGGCGCTCTAGGATAGGGAATAAATTTAATTTACTATCCAACACCTTCCCTTCTATCCACGGGGACTGGAGTTGGAATAGTAAATTAAACTATTCACTATCCAGCACCCCTAAGCGCTATGCGTTGTAAAGGCATGCGTTGTAAATACTGCGTTGTAAAGGCATGCGTGGTAAAAGCATGCGTTGTAATGTCATACATCCCCACCAAGTAGAAGAGGTGGTCAAGGAATATTATCAATGTGCCATGAAAGATAAGATTTGTGTCACTAGTTCTGCTCCCATATCCCCAGTGAAGATCACACGGGAGCCTTAGACTAAGGAAGGTTTAGACCTTATGGGCCTGTTTGAGTTGTTGGGGCCCTCCTTGAGATTTGTTATTCTTCTGGTGGATTAATCTTCAAAGTGGGTTTTCACTAGATGTGTGAACCCTCCCAGCACTAGGATGATTCTGGATTTGATCAAAAATGAGTTTGCTAGTGAAGGTATTCTTGAGTTCCAGATCACTGACAACGGAGTGCAATTCACTTCCCAAGAAGTGCAAGACTTCTTGAAAGATCTTGGTATGACCCATCCGAGAACAGCTCTTTATGCTTTGCAGGACAATGGCCTTGCGGAGCATATGAATAAGGTGGTTAAAGCTTGTGTCCAAAGAGCTTTGGAATCAAGCGTCTCACTTAAGGAAGTTTTGAGAAACACCGGGTGGGCACATCGTACCCCACTTAATTGTGTTATGCAGTGTTCTCCATTCCAGTTATTGAGGCGTAGGTTAGCCCACTCCAAGTTGATTCCTGGGTGGCTGCCCTTGAAGAAAGGTATATCTTTAGATAAGGTGGTGGTGGATGCTAGGATTAAATCTTATTAAAGGAGATATAAGGAAAGATATGATTTCAAGAAATCAGTGAAGGAAAGATCATGGAGTGTGGGTGAATGGGTGATGGCCAGGAAACCTAGGTGGCAAAGAAAGTGTGTTACTGGGTTCATGGGCCCCTTTGTTTTAACTCCCATCCAGAAGAATGTTGTGACAGTACACAATAGCGGTAAATGGAGCATTTTTAACAAAGGAGGGAGGGAGAGGGAAAGTGGATTCAGTCTCCCCTAGCAATTTACATAAACAGAATGGAATCCACTCGGGTAGTGGTAGTGGTCCCTACAGTGGTGGGGAGCACACAGTGTTGTTTTGAATACCCCTCACACACCAACAGGCCCCTTGGTGTCATGCTTCATCATTGGGGTCTTCGCACCCCTCTGCGGGATGCAGCGTGCTACGACGCACGACTTCGTAGGAGCACTTAAAGTGTACTATGTGTTGGTGTGTGTAGGGGAATAAATGTGAGTGGTGAGGTGGTGAAATGTGATAGTTAAAAAATACCTGGCTCGTAGGGTGAAAAATAAAATGTATTAAGCCCTCGGCTGGTATCGTTAAAAGGGGTGCAGGGTGAGGTTGTTACTGTGTTTTAAGGTACATCAACCTCAGAAAGAGCGTCGACATGACATGTTTAGGAGTGTAAGAACTCCTTCAGGACCAGGGAATGCACAACTCTCCCCACCTTACTCACATGTAGTGTAGATGTCAAAGTGAATTCTACAAAAATTCTATATATAAAAACTTTTTTTAAATTAGGTGTAATGTTCCTAATAGTGTTTATATTATAATAGTCTGTTGCGCCCAATTGGCGATATTAGAACAAGACCTGTGAAGAAAAAGAGCAAAATAAATCATATCATCACATTAGGACGTAGATTCTCATCAGGAAAATAACCTGTTCAGAAATGGGGGGTAGTCTGTGACCAGGTGAGGTCTAATACCCTGAAAAAGAAAAGGGCAAGGACACACACAAAGATAAGGACATACACATTACAAACAATAAATCATATGCTTCTCCTTAGTGGTTGGATTGTTGGAAGAAGATTGGTTTTGTCAATGCTTACTTATATGCTAAGGCAGGATGGCCTCATGAGCCCTGCATAATATTGGGGGTTGTCTTCCGGCTCAATGCTGCAACCTAAAGGATATGGGAAGTTAAATTCAGGTTTTTTTGTTGGTACTACTCAGGAGTAATGTAGACCCATTTTCGTAGTTCTTTATGCACCAAACTCACGGTTTCAGCAAGACTCGATAGGCTGCTTTTCCCTCAACGCGGCTCGAAGTAATGCCGTGTGTGTGGAGATTTGCCCTTATATACCACAAGGTGTGAGTTTAATTGATGCTTAACTCAAAACGGAACAAGCCCAAAGAAGGAGTGTGACCCTGAATAGTTTGTCGGTTCTGCGTGGATGTTTAGGGTGTTTCTCTTTCAAATGCGCATGCGCGCGGGAGTAGCGAGATGCTACGTGCACTGATTTTGTCTATCGCGCATGCGTGATATTGCGCCGTTACCTGCACCTATGTAGAGGGCAGGAAAAAGGAATATTGTATGCAGCCAGATGCAGGAATTAAAGGTACTAACTCCTCAAGTATAACTCTGTGAAAGAGTACTGGACCTGTATTACAGTGCATTCAATCGCTATGCATATGATAGGAAATAGGTTCATACAGGTCATATTACTCTGGGATAGCAGTGTTGGCAAACTTCTGCATATGTTGATCTCTTGTGGAGGGGCACATAATCCCCAACGTTAACATATCCATCGTTTATATCTAGGTAGGTTGCCTCAACTAGGGTTCTTAATTAAAGCGCGACTCATGAGACCATAGGTCATCGCAGCTGGCCCCATGGGATGGAGTCGTTTAGTCCGCTGGTATCCGTGCCCAGACGGAAAACCCACCTCTGCTTCTTTTCAAATAGTCCCACATCTGTGGGTAGCTGTTCAATAACTGTCCAGTGTAGTTCATTGACACAATTTTGCGCCTCCAAAAAATCTGCGGCCATTTTTGTGGTTGATTTTCTACACCTCACGTTGCTCTTATGTTCATTTATTCTGGTCTTGACAGCTCGAGTGGTCATGCCCACGTACTCCAAATTGCATGGGCACGTAATGAGGTACACAACATTCTTACTATTGCAATTAGTGAACACTCGTTGTTCCCACCTTGTGCCATTTTTAAAAGTTAGAGTATGACTTTTCCTCGTTAGGAGGCAACTATTGCAATTTCCGCATGGGTGGTGTCCATGCCCTCCTTGTAACCGTGGTTGTTGGGTTACTGTGCTTTGTGGTCTCGTATGCACCAGAATGTCTTTGAGGTTCCTTCCTCTCTTGTGGGCAAAAAGAGGTTTTTCCAAGTCTAGTGTGCCACTCGTGAGTATACGCCAGTGTCTGTTCACCAGTTTTGTGACCTGGTTGGAAAGTGTGCTATATGTGGTCACACATACCGGTCTGTTCACAGTGTTGTCTTTTGGAACTTTGTCTTCCAGGAGTGCCTCTCGATTATTGCTACGAGCCCTTTTCATAGCAGTATTTATAACCTTGTCTGGATATAGTCTCAGTTTTAGTTTTTTGCTCAGATCTTGGGCTTGGGACTTGTACCTTGCTACGTCGCTACAATTGCGGTGCAGAAGGAGGAACTGTCCGTATGGCAGGTTTTCTCTTAGATGACGAGGATGAAAACTATCAAACCGGAGGAGACAGTTCCTCGCTGTTGGTTTGAAGTGAGTTTCTGTCTTTAACCGCTTCCGTGCGGCGCCGTAGCCGTGCCCTGTGCTGGACATTCCAGAACAGGGCGCGGTCGTGACGGAACCGTTCCGTCATCAGCACAGCTCAGCCGTGACTAATGACGGAACGGTTCCGTCACCAGCATCGAAGGGGTTAAGAAACCTGACTCATGGTAGATGTTCAAATCCAGGAATATCATCGACTCTTTTGACATGGAATGAGTAAATTTTAAGAAGGCGTTTTGTGTGTTCAACCATGTCATAAAATCTATGATTGATTGGTCATCGCCATCCCAGATAACTAGGACGTTGTCTATGTAACGTCGCCAGGTGCGTATTTTGCCCCTGAAAGGATTGTTGGGATGAAGGATCTTGGTATACTCCAGATGGTGCACATACAATCCCGCCAGGCTCGGCGCGAAAGTGCTTCCCATGCTGGTTCCATGTTGTTGCAAGTACAGAGTGCCTTCATACGCAAAAAAGTTTTTTGTAAGTGCTGTTGAAATGCACTCCATCACTACCCCCCGTGGCGTTTGGTATTTCCATGGGTTAGAATGTAGAACCTCCTCGATGATCAGGAGGGTTTCTTCATGGGGCAGGCTGGTGTAGAGGCTCTCTACGTCTAGGCTCAACAGCATCTGTGAGTCCTGGTCAAATGGGAGATCTTGTAGTAACTGTAGTACTGCTTTCGTGTCTCTCAGGTATGTGTCTGTCGCTTGTACCAAAGGTCTTAAAAAGGCATCTGCGTACTTGGACAGCGGCTCTAGTATTGACGAGATGCCTGACACAATAGCCCGACCCGGTGGGTTTGGCATACTTTTGTGTACCTTCGGTATACTATAAAAGTACGGTGTGCGAGGGTTTTTTTTGTGTCAAAAAGTCTGATTCCTTCTTTGTGAGCCAATTATGAGACAAAGCCTCTTCAGTCATAGCCCCTATTTGTATGCGAAGGGACTCAGTGGGGTCATTAAGCAAGACCTGATAATTTCTCCTGTCTGATAAGAGTCTCCTGCATTCTTGGTCATAGGCGGTGGTGGTTTGAATTACCACTGCCCCGCCCTTGTCAGCTGGTTTTATGGTCAGTTGTTTATTTAGGGAGAGTTCTCTTATAGCCTCATTCTCTAATTTACTCATATTCTGAAAAACATTCTGATTGGTCTCAAGGTGACTGAGTTCAAGCATAATGGCCTTCTCAAATGCTAGAACTTCAACCGGAAGTTGGTTGTCAGACAGTGTGAAGGTCGATTTTGGCCTTAGACCTGTGTCCGAATCAACCACAAAAATGGCCGCACATTTTTTGGAGGCGCAACATTGTGTCAATGAACTACACTGGACAGTTATTGAACAGCTACCCACAGATGTGGGACTATTTGAAAAGGAGCAGAGGTGGGTTTTCCGTCTGGGCACAGATACCAGCGGACTAAACGACTCCATCCCATGGGGCCAGCTGCGATGACCTATGGTCTCATGAGTCGCGCTTTAATTAAGAACCCTAGTTGAGGCAACCTACCTAGATATAAACGATGGATATGTTAATGTTGGGGATTATGTGCCCCTCCACAAGAGATCAACATATGCAGAAGTTTGCCTACACTGCTATCCCAGATTAATATGACCTGTATGAACCTATTTCCTATCATATGCATAGCGTTTGAATGCACTGTAATACAGGTCCAGTACTCTTTCACAGAGTTATACTTGAGGAGTTAGTACCTTTAATTCCCGCATCTGGCTGCATACAATATTCCTTTTTCCTGCCCTCTACATAGGCACAGGTAACGGCGCAATATCACGCATGCGCGATAGACAAAATCAGTGCACGTAGCATCTCGCTACTCCCGCGCGCATGCGCATTTGAAAGAGAAACGCCCTAAACATCCGCGCAGAACCGACAAACTATTCAGGGTCACACTCCTTCTTTGGGCTTGTTTCGTTTTGAGTTAAGCATCAATTAAACTCACACCTCATGGTATATACGGGCAAATCTCCACACACACGGCATTACTTCGGAGCCGCGTTGAGGGGAAGGCAGCCTATCGAGTCTTGCTGAAACCGTGAGTTTGGTTCATAAAGAACTACGAAAATGGGTCTACATTACTCGTGAGTAGTACTAACAACAAAACCTGAATTTAACTTCCCATATCCTTTAGGTTGCCGCATTGAGCCGAAAGACAACCCCCACTATCACGCAGGGCTCATGAGACCATCCTGCCTTAGCATATAAGTAAGCATTGACAAAACCAATCTTCTTCCAACAATCCAACCACTAAGCAGAAGCATATGATTTATTGTTTGTAATGTGTTTGTCCTTATCTTTGTGTGTGTCCTTGCCCTTCTCTTTTTCAGGGTACTAGACCTCACCTGGTCATAGACTACCCCCCATTTCTGAACAGGTTATTTTCCTGATAAGAATCTACGTCCTAATGTGATGATATGATTTATTTTGCTCTTTTTCTTCACAGGTCTTGTTCTAATATCGCCAATTGGGCACAACAGACTATTATAATATAAACACTATTAGGAACATTACACCTAATTTAAAAAAAAAATGTATATATAGAATTTTTGTAGAATTCACTTTGACATCTACACTACATGTGAGTAAGGTGGGGAGAGTTGTGCATTCCCTCGTCCTGAAGAAGGAGTTCTTACACTCCGAAACATGTCATGTCGACGCACATTCTGAGGTTGATGTACCTTAAAACACAGTAACAACCTCACCATGCACCCCTTTTAACGATAGCAGCCGAGGGCTTAATACATTTTATTTTTCACCCTACGAGCCAGGTATTTTTTAACTATCACATTTCACAACCTCACCACTCACATTTATTCCCCTACATACACCAACACATAGTACACTTTAAGTGCTCCTACGTAGTCGTGAGTCGTAGCACGCTGCATCCCGTAGAGGGGTGCGAAGACCCCAATGATGAAGCATGACACCAAGGGGCCTGTTGGTGTGTGAGGGGTATTCAAAACAACACTGTGTGCTCCCCACCACTGTAGGGACCACTACCACTACCTGAGCGGATTCTATTCTGTGTATGTAAATTGCTAGGGGAGACTGAATCCACTTTCGGCCTCCCTCCCTCCTTTGTAAAAAATTTGTCGTTAACAGCGCACAGCTGTGGGAGCCCCTCCTTTGGACTCACATAAGTATACGTGACACACATTACATCCATACACCACTTCCTCTTTTCACACAACAACAGAATGGAGGATGAACATGGCCTCACCTTCGGTGAGGATGATGTTGATAGTATCCTTGCGGAAGTCAATCCCTTTGAAGGATTAAGCAACAGTGACCCAGGACCATCAGTGGCGGACTGGGATGAACTCACAAATCTGAGAAAAGTCCATATTAGGACTGCTTTACAAGGTCTCCTCATGAGAGAGTATTTAAGGAACAAAATAGCCCCCCCAAGGCCTAATTGTAAAAAACGAACCCTTTATCTTTCAGGACGATCTTGTTTTTAAAAAAGCCTGGTCCCTTATCTCATGGCACTGTACCAGAGACTGGCTGGTACTTATAGTACAAACAGCCACAAGAATAGCACAAGAACTCAAGGTGGATATCCAGAAACTAGAGGTACAACTTAAGACATTCATCTCACCCACAGCCCTGAAGAAAGGGCTGGAGGAACTCAACCAACAGATGATTGATTTTGAAATCACACTAAAGACAAGCAAGTTCAACAAACTAAAGAAAGATAAGGACCGTTTCACTGCAGAGAGGGCATACCCTTATACTAAAGCGGACTATGTGGCAAAGGGTAATACAAGTGACACTGATAGTGTGAGCTCAGATGGAAGCTCCACCAGCACAAATTCCGTCAGCTTTCAACAAAAAAGGCAACAAAGAGGAGGTTACCGACAACAGAGAACCCAATATCCACGCCAAAGAGGCTGGAGAGGTTTTCAATACCTTCGCAATTTAACCCCTATCAAGGTCAGTTCCAATTCCCACAATGCCAGTACGGTCCACCACCGATGGGACCACTGTACCCACAGTGGGGACCAGATCTAATGCCCGCACCCCAAACTCCGCAGTCTTTTTTAGCGTGGGGCCAGGGACCTCGCAGGGGCAGGAACAGGAAGGGGAACAACGTCACCTGGCAAACAGAGGATGAGGCAGACCCTAGGGTTCACACCAGGAGCATGACAGCGAATCAAGCCTCCACAAGCAAGAGGGGAACTTAGCTATCAATATATCCCCCTGGCCTTTGACAGAATTGCAGAACCAGGTACTTAACAAAGGGCTTGGTTACGTTCCCACCAACAAACCAGACCAGTTTCGCTTACACAAGGAGATCCAAGACTCTGTGAGAACTATCAAGCAAAAAGCGTTCTTTAGTAACCAAGAACCGACCCCCGATACTTCGGACACAGGTCTAAGGCCAAAATCGACCTTCACACCGTCCGACAACCAACTTCCGGTTGAAGTTCTAGCATTTGAGAAGGCCATTATGCTTGCACTCAGTCACCTTGAGACCAATCAGAATGTTTTTCAGAATATGAGTAAATTAGAGAATGAGGCTATAAGAGAACTCTCCCTGAATAAACAACTGACCATAAAGCCAGCTGACAAGGGCGGGGCAGTGGTAGTTCAAACCACCACCGCCTATGACCAAGAATGCAGGAGACTCTTATCAGACAGGAGAAATTATCAGGTCTTGCTTAATGACCCCACTGAGTCCCTTCACATACAGATAGGGGCTATGACTGAAGAGGCTTTGTCTCATAATTGGCTCACAAAGAAGGAATCAGACTTTTTGACACAAAAAAACATCGCACACCGTACTTTTATAGTATACCGAAGGTACACAAAAGTCTGACAAACCCACCGGGTCGGCCCATTGTGTCAGGCATCTCGTCAATACTAGAGCCGCTGTCCAAGTTTGCAGATGCCGTTTTAAGACCTTTGGTACAAGCGACAGACACATACCTGAGAGACACGAAACAGTACTACAGTTACTACAAGATCTCCCATTTGACCAGGACTCACAGATGCTGTTGAGCCTAGACGTAGAGAGCCTCTACACCAGCCTTCCCCATGAAGAAACCCTCCTGATCATCGAGGAGGTTCTACATTCTAACCCATGGAAATACCAAACCCCACAGGGGGTAGTGATGGAGTGCATTTCAACAGCACTTACAAAAAACGTTTTTGAGGATGAAGGCACTCTGTACTTGCAACAACATGGAACCAGCATGGGAAGCACTTTCGCGCCGAGCCTGGAGGGATTGTATGTGCACCATCTGGAGTCTACCAAGATCCTCCATCCCAACAATCCTTTCAGGGGCAAAATACGCACCTGGCAACGTTACATAGACGACGTCCTAGTTATCTGGGATGGCGACGACCAATCAATCATATATTTTATGACATGGTTGAACACACAAAACGCCTTCTTAAAATTTACTCATTCCATGTCAAAAGGGTCGATGATATTCCTGGATTTGAACATCTACCATGAGTCAGGTTTCTTAAAGACAGAAATTCACTTCAAACCAACAGCGAGGAACTGTCTCCTCCGGTTTGATAGTTTTCATCCTCGTCATCTAAGAGAAAACCTGCCATACGGACAGTTCCTCCGTCTGCGCCGCAATTGTATCGAGGTAGCAAGGTACAAGTCCCAAGCCCAAGATCTGAGCAAAAAACTAAAACTGAGACTATATCCAGACAAGGTTATAAAAAATGCTATGAAAAGGGCTCGTAACAATAATCGAGAGGCACTCCTGGAAGACAAAGTTCCAAAAGACAACATTGTGAACAGACCGGTATGTGTGACCACATATAGCACACTTTCCAACCAGGTCACAAAACTGGTGAACAGACACTGATGTATACTCACGAGTGGCACACTAGACTTGGAAAAACCTCTTTTTGCCCACAAGAGAGGAAGGAACCTCAAAGACATTCTGGTGCATACAAGACCACAAAGCACAGTAACCCAACAACCACGGTTACAAGGAGTGCATGGACACCACCCATGCGGAAATTGCAATAGTTGCCACCTAACGAGGAAAAGTCATACTCTAACTTTTAAAAATGGCACAAGGTGGGAACAACGAGTGTTCACTAATTGCAATAGTAAGAATGTTGTGTACCTCATTACGTGCCCATGCAATTTGGAGTACATGGGCATGACCACTCGAGATGTCAAGACCAGAATAAATGAACATAAGAGCAACGTGAGGTGCAGAAAATCAACCACAAAAATGGCCGCACATTTTTTGGAGGAGCAACGTTGTGTCAATGAACTACACTGGACAGTTATTGAACAGCTACCCACAGATGTGGGACTGTTTGAAAAGGAGCAGTGGTGGGTTTTCCGTCTGGGCACAGATACCAGCGGACTAAACGACTCCATCCCATGGGGCCAGCTGCGATGACCTATGGTCTCATGAGTCGCGCTTTAATTAAGAACCCTAGTTGAGGCAACCTACCTAGATATAAATGATGGATATGTTAATGTTGGGGATTATGTGCCCCTCCACAAGAGATCAACATATGCAGAAGTTTTCCTACACTGCTATCCCAGAGTAATATGACCTGTATGAACCTATTTCCTATCATATGCATAGCGTTTGAATGCACTGTAATAGAGGTCCAGTACTCTTTCACAGAGTAATACTTGAAGAGTTAGTACCTTTAATTCCCGCATCTGGCTGCATACAATATTCCTTTTTCCTGCCCTCTACATAGGCGCAGGTAACGGCGCAATATCACACATGCGCGATAGACAAAATCAGTGCACGTAGCATCTCGCTACTCCCGCGCACATGCACATTTGAAAGAGAAACGCCCTAAACATCCGCGCAGAACCGACAAACTATTCAGGGTCACACTCCTTCTTTGGGCTTGTTCCGTTTTGAGTTAAGCATCAATTAAACTCACACCTTGTGGTATATAAGGGCAAATCTCCACACACACGGCATTACTTTGGAGCCGCGTTGAGGGGAAGGCAGCCTATCGAGTCTTGCTGAAACCGTGAGTTTGGTGCATAAAGAACTACGAAAATGGGTCTACATTACTCGTGAGTAGTACCAACAAAAAAACCTGAATTTAACTTCCCATATCCTTTAGGTTGCCGCATTGAGCCGGAAGACAACCCCCAATATCACGCAGGGCTCATGAGGCCATCCTGCCTTAGCATATAAGTAAGCATTGACAAAACCAATCTACTTCCAAGAATCCAACCACTAAGGAGAAGCATATGATTTATTCTTTGTAATGTGTATGTCCTTATCTTTGTGTGTGTCCTTGCCCTTCTCTTTTTCAGGGTACTAGACCTCCCCTGGTCACAGACTACCCCCCCATTTCTGAGCAGGTTATTTTCCTGATGAGAATCTACGTCCTAATGTGATGATATGATTTATTTTGCTCTTTTTCTTCACAGGTCTTGTTCTAATATCACCAATTGGGCGCAACAGACTATTATAATATAAACACTATTAGGAACATTACACCTAATTTAAAAAAAAAAATTATATATAGAATTTTTGTACAATTCACTTTGACATCTACACTACATGTGAGTAAGGTGGGGAGAGTTGTGCATTCCCTCGTCCTGAAGGAGTTCTTAAACTCCGAAACATGTCATGTCGATGCACTTTCTGAGGTTGATGTACCTTAAAACACAGTAACAACCTCACCCTGCACCCCTTTTAACGATACCAGCCGAGGGCTTAATACATTTTATTTTTCACCCTACGAGCCAGGTATTTTTTAACTATCACATTTCACCACCTCACCACTCACATTTATTCCCCTACACACACCAACACATAGTACACTTTAAGTGCTCCTACGTAGTCGTGAGTCGTAGAACGCCGCATCCCGTAGAGGGGTGCGAAGACCCCAATGATGAAGCATGACACCAAGGGGCCTGTTGGTGTGTGAGGGGTATTCAAAACAACACTGTGTGCTCCCCACCACTGTAGGGACCACTACCACTACCTTAGTGGATTCCATTCTGTTTATGTAAATTGCTAGGGGAGACTGAATCCACTTTCGCTTTCCCTCCCTCCTTTGTTAAAAATTTGTCCTTAACAGTGCACAGCTGTGGGAGCCCCTCCTTTGGACTCACATAAGTATACGTGACACACATTACATCCATACACCACTTCCTCTTTTCCCACAACAACAGAATGGAGGATGAACATGGCCTCACCTTCGGTGAGGATGATGTTGATAGGATCCTTGCGGAAGTCAATCCCTTTGAAGGATTAAGCAACAGTGACCCAGGACCATCAGTGGCGGACTGGGATGAACTCACAAATCTGAGAAAAGTCCATATTAGGACTGCTTTACAAGGTCTCCTCATGAGAGAGTATTTAAGGAACAAAATAGCCCCCCCAAGGCCTAATTGTAAAAAACGAACCCTTTATCTTTCAGGACGATCTTGTTTTTAAAAAAGCCTGGTCCCTTATCTCATGGCACTGTACCAGAGACTGGCTGGTACTAATAGTACAAACAGCCACAAGAATATCACAAGAACTCAAGGTGGATATCCAGAAACTAGAGGTACAACTTAAGACATTCATCTCACCCACAGCCCTGAAGAAAGGCTGGAGGAACTCAACCAACAGATGATTGAGTTTGAAATCACACTAAAGACAAGCAAGTTCAACAAACTAAAGAAAGATAAGGACCGTTTCACTGCAGAGAGGGCATACCCTTATACTAAAGCGGACTATGTGGCAAAGGGTAATACAAGTGACACTGATAGTGTGTGCTCAGATGGAAGCTCTGGCAGCTTTCAACAAAAAAGGCAACAAAGACGAGGTTACCGACAACAGAGAACCCAATATCCACGCCAAAGAGGCTGGAGAAGTTTTCAAGGACCTCCGCAATTTAACCCCTATCAAGGTCAGTTCCAATTCCCACAATACCAGTACGGTCCACCACCGATGGGACCAGTGTACCCACATTGGGGACCAGATCCAACGCCCGCAGCCCAAACTCCGCAGTCTTTTTTAGCGTGGGGCCAGGGACCTCGCAGGGGCAGGAACAGGAAGGGGAACAACGTCACCTGGCAAACAGAGGACGAGGCAGACCCCAGGGTTCACACCAGGAGCATGACAGCGAATCAAGCCTCCACAAGCAAGAGGGGAACTTAGTTATCAATATATCCCCCTGGCCTTTGACAGAATTGCAGAACCAGGTACTTAACAAAGGGCTTGGTTACGTTCCCACCAACAAACCAGACTAGTTTCGCTTACACAAGGAGATCCAAGACTTTGTGAGAACTATCAAGCTAAAAACGTTCTTTAGTAACCAAGAACCGACCCCCGATACTTCTGACACAGGTCTAAGGCCAAAATCGACCTTCACACCGTCCGACAACTAACTTCCGGTTGAAGTTCTAGCATTTGAGAAGGCCATTATGCTTGAACTCAGTCACCTTGAGATCAATCAGAATGTTTTTCAGAATATAAGTAAATTAGAGAATGAGGCTATAAGAGAACTCTCCCTGAATAAACAACTGACCATAAAACCAGCTGACAAGGGCGGGGCAGTGGTAGTTCAAACCACCACCGCCTATGACCAAGAATGCAGGAGACTCTTATCAGACAGGAGAAATTATCAGGTCTTGCTTAATGACCCCACTGAGTCCCTTCGCATACAGATAGGGGCTATGACTGAAGAGGCTTTGGCTCATAATGCGCTCAAAAAGAAGGAATCAGACTTTTTGACACAAAAAAACCATTGCACACCGTACTTTTATAGTATACCGAAGGTACACAAAAGTCTGACAAACCCACCGGGTCGGCCCATTGTGTCAGGCATCTCGTCAATACTAGAGCCGCTGTCCAAGTTCGCAGATGCCTTTTTAAGACCTTTGGTACAAGCGACAGACACATACCTGAGAGACACGAAAGCAGTACTACAGTTACTACAAGATCTCCCATTTGACCAGGACTCACAGATGCTGTTGAGCCTAGACGTAGAGAGCCTCTACACCAGCCTTCCCCATGAAGAAACCCTCCTGATCATCGAGGAGGTTCTACATTCTAACCCATGGAAATACCAAACCCCATGGGGGGTAGTGATGCAGTGCATTTCAACAGCACTTACCAAAAACTTTTTTGAGTATGAAGGCACTCTGTACTAGCAACAACATGGAACCAGCATGGGAAGCACTTTCGCTCCGAGCCTGGCGGGATTGTATGTGCACCATCTGGAGTCTACCAAGATCCTCCATCCCAACAATCCTTTCAGGGGCAAAACATGCACCTGGCGACGTTACATAGACGATGTCCTAGTTATCTGGGATGGCGACGACCAATCAATCATAGATTTTATGACATGGTTGAACACACAAAACGCCTTCTTAAAATTTACTCATTCCATGTCAAAAGAGTCGATGATATTCCTGGATTCGAACATCTACCATGAGTCAGGTTTCATAAAGACAGAAACTCACTTCAAACCAACAGCTAGGAGCTGTCTCCTCCGGTTTGATAGTTTTCATCCTCGTCATCTAAGAGAAAACCTGCCATACGGACAGTTCCTCCGTCTGCGCCGCAATTGCAGCGACGTAGCAAGGTACAAGTCCCAAGCCCAAGATCTGAGCTAAAAACTAAAACTGAGACTATATCCAGACAAGGTTATAAAAAATGCTATGAAAAGGGCTTGTAACAATAATCGAGAGGCACTCCTGGAAGACAAAGTTCCAAAAGACAACACTGTGAACAGACCGGTATGTGTGACCACATATAGCACACTTTCCAACCAGGTCACAAAACTGGTGAACAGACACTGGCGTATACTCACGAGTGGCACACTAGACTTGGAAAAACCTCTTATTGCCCACAAGAGAGGAAGGAACCTCAAAGAGATTCTGGTGCATACGAGACCACAAAGCACAGTAACCCAACAACCACGGTTACAAGGAGTGCATGGACACCACCCATGCGGAAATTGCAATAGTTGCCACCTAACGAGGAAAAGTCATACTCTAACTTTTAAAAATGGCACAAGGTGGGAACAACTAGTGTTCACTAATTGCAATAGTAAGAATGTTGTGTACCTCATTACGTGCCCATGCAATTTGGAGTACATGGGTATGACCACTCGAGATGTCAAGACCAGAATAAATGAACACAAGAGCAACGTGAGGTGCAGAAAATCAACCACAAAAATGGCCGCACATTTTTTGGAGGAGCAACATTGTGTCAATGAACTACACTGGACAGTTATTGAACAGCTACCCACAGATGTGGGACTGTTTGAAAAGGAGCAGTGGTGGGTTTTCCGTCTGGGCACAGATACCAGCGGACTAAACGACTCAATCCCATGGGGCCAGCTGCGATGACCTATGGTCTCATGAGTCGCGCTTTAATTAAGAACCCTAGTTGAGGCAACCTACCTAGATATAAATGATGGATATGTTAATGTTGGGGATTATGTGCCCCTCCACAAGAGATCAACATATGCAGAAGTTTTCCTACACTGCTATCCCAGAGTAATATGACCTGTATGAACCTATTTCCTATCATATGCATAGCGTTTGAATGCACTGTAATAGAGGTCCAGTACTCTTTCACAGAGTAATACTTGAAGAGTTAGTACCTTTAATTCCCGCATCTGGCTGCATACAATATTCCTTTTTCCTGCCCTCTACATAGGCGCAGGTAACGGCGCAATATCACGCATGCGCGATAGACAAAATCAGTGCACGTAGCATCTCACTACTCCCGCGCGCATGCACATTTGAAAGAGAAACGCCCTAAACATCCGCGCAGAACCGACAAACTATTCAGGGTCACACTCCTTCTTTGGGCTTGTTCCGTTTTGAGTTAAGCATCAATTAAACTCACACCTTGTGGTATATAAGGGCAAATCTCCACACACACGGCATTACTTCGGAGCCGCGTTGAGGGGAAGGCAGCCTATCGAGTCTTGCTGAAACCGTGAGTTTGGTGCATAAAGAACTACGAAAATGGGTCTACATTACTCGTGAGTAGTACCAACAAAAAAACCTGAATTTAACTTCCCATATCCTTTAGGTTGCCGCATTGAGCCGGAAGACAACCCCCAATATCACGCAGGGCTCATGAGGCCATCCTGCCTTAGCATATAAGTAAGCATTGACAAAACCAATCTTCTTCCAACAATCCAACCACTAAGGAGAAGCATATGATTTATTCTTTGTAATGTGTATGTCCTTATCTTTGTGTGTGTCCTTGCCCTTCTCTTTTTCAAGGTACTAGACCTCACCTGGTCACAGACTACCCCCCATTTCTGAACAGGTTATTTTCCTGATGATATGATTTATTTTGCTCTTTTTTTTCACAGGTCTTGTTCTAATATCGCCAATTGGGCGCAACAGACTATTATAATATAAACACTATTAGGAACATTACACCTAATTTTAAAAAAAATGTTATATATAGAATTTTTGTAGAATTCACTTTGACATCTACACTACATGCGAGTAAGGTGGGGAGAGTTGTGCATTCCCTCGTCCTGAAGAAGGAGTTCTTACACTCCGAAACATGTCATGTCGACGCACTTTCTGAGGTTGATGTACCTTAAAACACAGTAACAACCTCACCCTGCACCCCTTTTAACGATACCAGCCGAGGGCTTAATACATATTTTTCACCCTACGAGCCAGGTATTTTTTAACTATCACATTTCACCACCTCACCACTCACATTTATTCCCCTACACACACCAACACATAGTACACTTTAAGTGCTCCTACGTAGTCGTGAGTCGTAGCACGCCGCATCCCGTAGAGGGGTGCGAAGACCCCAATGATGAAGCATGACACCAAGGGGCCTGTTGGTGTGTGAGGGGTATTCAAAACAACAATGTGTGCTCCCCACCACTGTAGGGACCACTACCACTACCTGAGTGGATTCCATTCTGTTTAGGTAAATGGAGTATGTCACGTCTCGTGTAGTTCAAGGGTTAACAAGTCACTGTACACTTCTTGTTCAGGTGCAAGTTTGCCAGGATTCAATTTGTCGAAAGCTAATTCTCCTTTTGGTACTCATACAAGGAGTTTTCCTTCCAGGTTTTGCCGCCCTCCAATACATTTAAAAGATTATGAAATGTACTGATGTTACGTGGCATTACACTCCTTGTCTCTCCTATGTTTTCTTTTGTTCTTGATTATTTATTTTCCTTGTTTCCCTTTCATAGCTTCACCTGCATTTCTGTTATGTGTCTCTTCTTTTACACTTTCCATTCCATTTAGTATTATTAGTAAGGGGGATGTGTTGTGATAGCTTGTCATGTTATGCTTTGCATTCCAGCTTGTGCTGTGTGTTCTAGGTCTCCATGGTAATGTCTCTGCTGAGACAGTTGGAGACTGGAAGACCGACGTGCTGGCAGTATCTGTTGGTGATGCAATTGTATGCCAATACACCTCGTCAAACCTATCCAATGTTTGTCATTTTAACACCATTCGCAAGTAAGATAGTAGCCTCTGGCAGTAGGAAGGCATCAGCAGTATTACCAGGTGAACAGTTAGAAAATTATAGCCAACCAAGACGGAAACAGGACTAATGGCAAAACAAAGTGCAGTCTTCACATCTCTTCCTGTGACTTGAAAATGCTAAATAGAGCTGTCAGGAACTGCAACCATAGATTGTCAGCATCACAGTAACATTCAGACTACATCACCAGCAGGAGGGAAATCAGTTCTAACACAGACAGTGGTGAGGACACATCTGCATTGCAAAGGAGTTCCAGCAGAAAGATGATGGCTTTGCCATCTTGGTTAAGTATTTCTGGGAGTTTTGCAATACTGTGAAAAATCAAGAGTTGAAAAGAGAAGTTGGAATTTTACAAGAAAATAGCCAGGATTCAGTGTATGGAATTATTTCTTCACTGACCAGTGCACTTGATGTGACTGTCTTTTTTTTTTCACAACTGTGTTTATTAAATGTTTAGGCAGATCATATGTACAGTTCTCCATAGTCAGGAGGACACTGTCAGTGGGAAACATACAACAGAATGCATGAACAGCCTAGACGTTCAACTATCCCCCCTCCCACACCCCTGCCCCCGCCAACAACCCCAAAAACCCCCACTACCCACCCCTTATCCCACCCTAACCCGGTGCACGTGATCACTATCAGCTGCAGTATACAGTGTAAAGCAAAATAGGCGTCCTGGAGCCACCTAGGCCCCGAGGTCACTGCTGGTAGGCAGTCTATCTTCCAGGTTGATGGGAGGCTCCAAGGTCAACTCCCTGTAATCCGCCCACCGCTTCCAGATCTTATAATGTTTTCGGGGGCAGCCCCTGGCCTCAAACACCGGCAATTCCAATCCCATAAGAAAATCCAAGCCCGCCCTCCAGGCGCTGAGTGGGGGGGCGCGGTCGCTCTTCCACGCCCTTGCCAAATCCAGTTTGGCCACAACTAGACCCAGCAGAAGGAGGTGACGCTTATAAATGTTACCCCCCACTTGATCCAGGATATGCAGAAGACCGAGTCTGGGCGTGCGAGGAAGGTCCCACCCCAGCACTTCTGACAAGCTATTCCATACACCATTCCAGAACCGGGTCAGACCCACACATGACCACACAGTATGCAGCAGTGTACCTCTCTCAGTCCCACAACGCAGGCATTCAGGGGTAGCGATGAGGCCAGCCTTCCACAGTCTCTCTCTGGTGTAATAGGCCCTATGCAGGTATGTGAACTGTATAAACCGGAGTCTCACAGCTATTGCTGCCCCACGGGGGGACTCCAGGGCCTCCCTCCAGTCATCATCATCCAAGGGGCCAATATCCGTCTCCCATGAGGCCTTCAACGACAGGAGGGAAGAGGAGCAGTGAGTGACTAATGTTTGGTAAATTTTGGGGACTTTTTTATCCCCCAGGTCTCCCATGAAAAGCTTAGCCTCAACGGGGCTAAACTCAGGAAGTCGGTCCAGCCCCACCAGACTCGGTGCAAGAGCATGACGAAGTTGTAGATATTTAAAAAATTAGGTCTTGGGCATGTCAAATTCGGCGCTGAGGGTTTGAAAGGATTTGAGGGTAGTCCCAGTAAGAACATGGCCAAGTGACGAGATCCCAATGGAGTCCCAGCCACCAAACCCCGGCAGCGAGGCGAGTGCAGGGAGCTGTCCATTGTTCCAAAGTGGAGTTTCCGCCGTTAGGCGACCCCACCAGCCCATACGGCGCAGCACCTGTCTCCAAATCATGAAGACCACCTGAGTAGCCTGCGGCAGTTTCTTCCGCTGGCCGGCCGAGTACAACAGTGTATGAAGCGAGGCATCCCCCATCAGAAGATGTTCCAGGGCGTATGCCGGGTCACTGCGTCCACCGTACCACCGCTCATTCAGAACCAACAAATGGGAGGCTTGATAGTAGGATAGAATGTCCGATGTAGCGAGACCTCCACAGTACGTGGACAAGAAACAAGTCCGCAGCGCTACTCTGGAGGCACCCCCCGCCCATAGAAAACGTCCTAGTACAGAATTTACTCGACGGAACCATTGCGGGTCGACCTTGTACGGATAGTTCTGCAGCTGGTACAGGAGTCTAGGGAGGGCGACCATTTTGAAGATTGCGGACCTGCCATAGATATTAAGAGGCATGCGAGACCAGGTTTTGACGTCCGATTGGACCTTGTCCCAAACCGGCTGCACGTTGCGCTCCCATGCAATTACAGCAGACTCAGACAGGAAGACTCCCAGATATTTTAGACCACCGACCGCCACCTGTAGGGCCGAGGCCCAAGAGAATGCCTCCGACTTTCCGCCTAGTATCCATAGAGTCGATTTGCGCGGGTTGAGGAAGAGTCCTGACAAGTCTCCAAAAATACGCATTATTTCCAAGATTCGAGGGCCAGAACGATTAAGGTCGTTCATAAAGAAGAGGACATCGTCCGCGTACAACGCAATCCTGTCCGAGAGTCCCGCTCCCCACACAAAGCCACGAAGCTGCGCATCAATGCGCACCCATGCGGCCAGCGGTTCCATGACCAATGCAAAGAGGTAAGGGGAGAGGGGGCATCCCTGTCGGGTCCCCCTAGCGACCGGGAACTTCTCCGATATAGCTCCCGAAATACGCACCGAGGCGGTGATGTCCGTGTATAAAAGCCTGACGTACGAGACAAAAACCGGACCTAGGTTGAGACGCGGCAAAAGGGCGAAGAGGTAAGTCCAGCTGACCGAGTCGAACGCCCTATCAATGTCTGCCAGTAGTAGCGCCGCCTGTTCTCCAGTCGCTCCTATCGCATCTACCGCCACCTGTGCACGTCTGATATTGTGTCGTGTCGCTCTACCCGGCATAAAGCCCGCCTGATCCGGGTGGACCAAGTCCGCTACATACGGGAGGAGGCGGTTCGCCAATGCCTTGGCCAACAATTTGGCTTCAAAGTTGATTAGGGATATGGGGCGATACGACTCGTGTCTGTCGGGAGGCCTGCCTGGCTTCTGGAAGACTACGATTTCAGCCTGACGCCAGTCCGCCGGTAAGCTACCACGTTCCCGCGCCACCTCCAGCGCCCGCCTATAATGCGGCCCCAGCTGTAGGTGGAATTTCTTATAGAATTCACTGGGAAATCCGCTCGGTCCGGGCGCCTTACCAGTGTTGAGTTGTCCCAACGCATCACCTAGTTCCTCCGCCGTCAAGGGACGGTCGAGGGCTGTCCTGGCTTCGTCTGATATCGCACGGGGAGGGAGGTCAGCAATGAACTTGTCAATAGCCTCCGGCGGGAGACTGTCCCGAGGGGCGTATTGTACTGCATAATAGCCAGCAAAGCTCGCCGCAATGGCAGCAGGATCCGTCATGGCAGTCCCCTCTCCGTCTACGAGGCTGCAGAGTTTGTTGACACAGTCTATGGAGCATGGTGCAGGACTTGTCGCCCCACTGGTAAACCCTGCTCCGTGTAGCCAGCTAGGCTTGTCGAGCCTCGTCCAGTAAGACTGAGGCGTAGGATTGCTGCGCCTGCAGGAGCAGTCTTAGTGCTACATCATCACCATCCTCCCGACACCGATCCTCCAATACCCCCACTCTAGCCGAAGCCGCTACCGTGGCTTCTCGACGACTTCGACGGGCAGCAGCACACCAAGCTATGTCGACTTCCCGCAACGTGGGCTTCATGGCCTCCCAGACCGTCACCCCATCAACCCCCTCTGTCAGGTTCTCCTGCCAGTAGTGGGCAATCGCTCCGCGCATGTGGTTTGTATAATCTGCCTGCTGGAGATGCCACGAGGACATCCGCCACCGAAATGGCTGGTGCGACTTGTGTAGTTCAATCCGTACTACGACCGGGGAGTGATCAGACAGCCCACGAGGCTGAATCGCGGCCTGCTTCACCCTGTCGAGAAAGGCCCCTGGTACAAACACACAGTCCAGCCAGGAGAAGGAGCCATGCACAGCAGACACATACGTGTACTCGCGCGTCCTGGCATGCAAATGTCTCCAGACATCCACCCAGCCCAGCCCATCAATCATCGCTTTCAAGCGTGTAGGGGGGGTTGTCACCGCGGTCCCCTGCATCCTCTTTCGGTCCAGGCACACATCGACCACATCGTTCCAGTCGCCACCTATCACAGCCAAGGAGTCCGGGATCTCGGCCCACAATGCAAATAGGCGCTCTGCCAGGGACCATTGTAAAGGAGGGGGGGCATACACACTGCCAAATACCACCGGCTCCGTACCAATCATACCTTTAACAAAGACATACCGACCTTGGCGATCGAGCCAGTGACGCTCGTGGGTATATGACAGTCGTCGATGAATAAGGATGGCCACCCCCCTCGAGCCCCTGGAAAACCCTGCATGAAACACCTGGGTATAGCCAAAGCGCTGTAAGCTCAGTACCTTCGTTCCCAACATATGCGTCTCCTGTAATAGCATGACATCAGCTGAGTCCCTCTTGCCCCAGCGCAACACTGCCCCACGCTTAATTTTGTCCAACATCCCCCTCACATTCCAACTTAAGATTCGCATAGAGCCACTAGCAAGTGCCTTCTGCGTGGAATCAACCATAGTCTCGATGGGAAAGTCTCTGAAAACCCCAGGACCCAGCCCAGGCACCCAGTAGCATGTATGTCACTGTAGCAAAAATCACGTGCATCCTGTTCAAAACACCCCCTAACCCCCCACCCCTTCCCGCTAACACTGCCCCACAAACTGCCCAACTCCCATCACCCCTCCCCCCCACCCCTATACCTCATGAAACACTGAAGTATTTGTCGCGGCATGGGGAGCTTCGGGCCCAAAACATAGTGCCCAAAGCCACCCATACCAATGGATCCCACTACACCCCCCAACTAACGGGACCTACCCTTAGGGGCCGCCCCCCTAATGTGAGAGGACTAGGCCGCCCACGGGTCAGTACCCCGAGCCCCAATGAACCACAATTGACCTGTAGCTCGAGTAGGGCGAGGCAATCAGGCCTCACCAATATCGCCCCCCCTGAGGCAAGCCAAGGTCCAGGTCCCGCCACCCCAGATGTTAGTCTCTCGACCAATGCGGCAGCAGCTCCGGGCCTCTCGCATAGTCCAATGACGGAGAGAGGTCAAGTAGGGAAGATAGAGTTCCCACGGCCTTCAAATCCCTTTCCCGGACTGATCGGTGTCGGACTGCGCGCCATCCAGGGGGACGCCCCCGGATCGGGAGCGTCTCCGCGACCGAGATTTCCTGTGTCTTTTACCCCTGATGGAAGGGTCACCCCTCTCCTGCGACGATCCACGCGATGGTCCGGAATTCAGGCCCGGCTGGGCGGTCGGCCGGAGCCTGGTCGTCTCGTCGGTCCAGCCAAACACTGCCCCCGGGGTATCAAAAAAATGAGTCTTGGACTGAAAGACGACTCGAAGACGAGCCGGGTATAGCAGCGAATATTGAATCTTCAGACCTCGTAGTTTGGCTTTCGCATCTTGGAAGGAAAGACGCTGCTGCTGCACCTGCTTGGTATAGTCTGGGAAAATCATAATCTTGTGATTGTCAAACAGCAAAGTGTCCTTGGCCCTCGCTTCGCGAAGTATAGTGTCTCTATCGTGGAAATTGAGGATTTTAGCAATGACCGGACGCGGACGTTCTCCCACTGGCGGCTTCTGCATCAGGGCTCTATGGGCGCGTTCCACCACAAAGCAGCGCGACAGGACGTCTGAGGGAAGCCAGCTCTCTAGCCATCGCGTCAAGAACGCATCCATGGGCCCTTTCTCGCAATCCTCCGGAAAACCCACGAAACGTAGATTATTCCTGCGCGCTCGCCCTTCTGCGTCCTCGACGCGGAGTGCCAGTCCCGTTTGGATCTTGTCCATCTCCACCACTTTCTTTTTCAGGGCACCCACATCATCCTCCACCCCTGTGATCCTGGTCTCGGTCTCCGTGATGCGAGCAACAGCGTTGCGAAGGTCCTGGCGCAGTAGGATGACGTCGGCTCCCACCGCTCCAATCTTGGCGTCCAGCATGTCTCTGGATTGCGTGATGGCGGCCATCAGGGCCGCATTGTCAGGTCCTGTGCCCTGACCGCCCCCGGAGGCCCCTGACCCCCCGCTGGGTCCAGTAAATTTGTCGATCGGGCCTTGCTTGGTGGATCCAGCGCCGCCCCCACCTCTTGTCATGGTTAGGAGAAGTTGGGCGGACCACTCCGCAGGCCCTGCACTCACAGTAATTCAAAAATAGAGTCCACTCGGGGGGCCGAGCTCCACTTTGCAAGCAGTCACACCAGAGCGGGGGGGGAGGCACTCACAGTCCGTCGTGCACCGCCGTTGGGTCAGTCCCCGGTCCACACCAGGGCAGCAGGCGCGACCCTCTAGGCTCGGGTATGGGTCCCACTGGACCGCTCTATATGCCACCGATCCAATCCTGATGGGGCCCTCGACCTCCCTGCGCCCCAGGCCACACAGCGTTTGCTCCCCTGTCTGAGAGCCAATGATGGTTGCGCTCGGCGGGGATCGCCAAACTCGAGGCCCCGGCGTCTCAAAGGCCCGGTAGGCCGCAGCTCCCCTCCGGCGTCTTCAGGGCACTAGGTCGCTCCGCCGCCACAGCAGAGTCAGTCTGGGGTCTCCTTCGTCTCGACCCCGGGAACAGGCAGCCCCGGACTCAGGCAAAGGGAATGTGCCGCCGGACTCCACGCCACCAGAGAAGTCCAGCCCACAGTGTAGACGGGCCTCAGTCGCGAATCGCCTCCCCAGGCACCTCCTCCACTCGCCGGATATTGTCTCTGGGCACGGCCACGGCCCCACCAACACCAGGGACGCCCAGCGCCGACTCACCACAATCCGGGCTCGGGCCAGCCCCGGGTCGCGAAACTCGAGGCCCCGGCCGCTCGGGGTCCGCACAGGCCGCAGCGATTCTGCGTCATCCAGGGGCCACCCCGGCATGTGAGGCTGCTCCACAGGGCACCGCAGCGGCTCCCTCCACCTCCGGCACCGCAAGCACTGATCCGGGAGTCGCCCGACCGGTCCGACCATCGGCCGCCGGCCGACGACCCTGAAAATCGAGGTCCCGGCTCCGTCTGCAGGCACCAGGCCGCACCTCGTCACAGGCGATTGCGGCTCACCAGATCGGCCGGAGGGATGGAGCGGCACACCGGAGAGATCGAAGCGCTGCCAGGAACAATCGCCATACAGGTAGGGCAGTTAGCGGGCTCGGGGGCCAGGATAAATGAGCAGATTATGTCTGGGCTGGCGGGAGCTCTACAACGCTGTGGTGTTGGGTTCAAATCAGGCCTACATACTCTGCTAAACTCTCGAACACCTTAGTATAGAAGTTGGCACGGACACTGGAAAAGGTAAAAGACAAGTTTATTAAGACCCCATGGGGTGGTGATACATTCCTACAGCACCCTTCGGCAATGTAAGAAGTAGCACACCGAACATTGGTGCGCGACCTCTTTTATACAGTTTAATAGTAATAAAAAGATAGGCGGTTACAAGTTACACATTTTAGGTACATATAAGGTCATTTTTGGAACACAGCCAACGTGTGGGAGGAGCTTCAACAGCGCTGGTCAGTTAGTGTGAACATTCCTAAAGAGTGACCAATTGGTGCGTAATGCGCATGTGCGCTTGACCAGTACTAAAAATAGCCTGTTGCCGAGCAGACTAGTGACCATGGGTATCGAGAAAGGACGAAAGGGCACACTGACCACGAGGCAGCGTGTTCATAGGAAACGGAAGTCAGAGGGATTCAAAATGGCCCCCGTTCGTTTTGGTCAAGTTAACAGAAAAGACCGTGTAGCTGTGCTAAACGCTAACTCAGGAGCTGCCAAAACACGACAGACGGCCCTTTTAGCGTTTAGCAAAAGCTACCTCATAGTGGACATAGTCAGAATGTTCATCCTCAATGTTAATAGCCATTATTTTCAATACTTCATCATTGATCAGTTTCTCTTGCTTAACAATAGCTCGTTTGGACGGAATACAGGCTGTGATACATACAGAACATAATGTAGGGCCACATTGAATACATAGACAAAGAAAAAATAGTATTCCAATAAAAACACAGAGAATCGTTAATAATTTCCAACCCCAAGTACTAAGCAGGGTCCAGAACCAACCAGAAAAGGTCCATGTTCCATTTTCTGGGTGGATCTCAGCAGCTATCTTATGTAATTTTGTAATTGAATCATATACAGAAGGTGAGTTATCTGGTACGTACACGCAACAACTACTTCCGATGACGCGGCATGCTCCACCCCTATCAGCTAGTATCACATCTAGAACCATTCGATTCTGGAGCGCTACAATTCTGGTAATTTGTAATTCCTCAGTAATATTCCCTAAAGCAGAGGCAGTTTCGTTAGCGACGGCTTCCACTACACGTGTAAGCCGCCTTATCTTCCTGCTATTCAGTGCAGCTCCTACAAATGAAAATAACCCCAAATTAAAATCTACATATTGTTGTAAAGTGGTATCAGTCTGGTCTATTTCATCAAGATCTAGTGCTCGTTTCACTCTATTCAATATGAAATCATGGTACAAAACATAATCATTGTGATACATGGGAGGAGCAATAAACACAGGTGGTAATACAAATGCTATATAACACGTTCCCAACCATCCCAATGGTAGACGATGGTATCCCTTATTTCCACAAACGAAATATGTGTTATGTGAAGCTACAAATGCAATTCCAGTCGGTGTATCAAAGGTAAGTGTAATATTACATTCACTGCGGCCTACAGGGATTGTACCTTTATTTCTAATACACAAATCTGCTTTTGTATCGATAACGGTTATTATATGCGAGTTCGTCACATTTATAAGTCTTTGATTCGTATATACACGAGGTGTAGAAACATTGTCCGGACGATATTCTTCCCATTCGAATTTAGTTCCTTCAGCGTGTGGATAGCCATCTTTATCGTTATAGCATATTTTATTCAACCGAAAAAGTAATCCACCTTTCGTCGGCCATCGCAGAGTAAAAAGAAGAGTGTACCAAGCATGACAAGAACCATTATGAGAAAACGGGAGAGGAATGAGTGGTGTTCCTCCCTTCTTCTGGTGTCCGGGCAACATTCCACATACCCAACAATTGGACGTATTGGTCATGTTATGAGTATGATGCAAAATTTTTATAAAACTGTTATTCAAATAAGTCTGCCTATGCCTTTCTTCGTGAAAAGGCAGAGTGAAATGAAAATGTTCAGACGGACTTGGAGTGGTGGGCAGTAAATGTTCTCGTACAGGAAACAACAGTTCTATAGTCCAAGCTAATACTGCGATCACCACTATGGTCAAGACAAACA
This sequence comes from Lissotriton helveticus, assembly GCF_964261635.1. Lineage (NCBI taxonomy): Eukaryota > Metazoa > Chordata > Amphibia > Caudata > Salamandridae > Lissotriton > Lissotriton helveticus. The sequence goes on along the minus strand of NC_136061.1, from coordinate 1,511,177,809 downwards.
AAACAACACCAAGAATTCTCCTCTTTTGTGTCGAAGGAGATGCCATAGTTCATAAAACAATACTCTTTAAAAACAACACTAAGCGGGAAAAATAAAAACGATGGTTCTGAACCGAGGCTGCCGTTGATTTGTTCTCCGGGATTCAAGACGGGTGTCGCTACACTGGGCAGAACTGATCCCCCCCCCTTGATATTCCCGGCTTCCGTTTCACAAACCTCAGAGCGGTCACCAACCAGTTTCAAAAAGAGCACAAAAGAAATCTTATTTCCTGGGGCGTAGATTATATTTCACTTTATCAGAAACAACGTGGTCCGGGAAGGCTCCCTCCAATTCATCAGGCGTGACAGCTGGGCTCTTTTCTGTATCCAAAATCTTTCTGTAGTCGGATAGCACCACAGGGCTCACCAGATCCGGAGAGACACGTCGGCAGTGCGTAGAATGTATCCACCGCTTCTTGTTGGTGACTCTCACAGCAGTTCGCGTAGCCAGCAGCACTTGCTCAGGGCCATGCCATCTCGGTTCCAAACTGCTGGATCGCTCAAAGACTTTGACCATCACGTGGTCCCCAGGGCGGAGATCGTGAGCCTCACCAGTGGAGTTATCAGGGAGCGCTTCTCGAACCTGTTGATGAATAGAAAGCAAATCATTTGTTAATCGTGCCAGATAATCGTTCATCATTATACAAGGCATATCATGTATCAAACGAGGTTTCGGAACTCCCCAGATATTCATAGGCCTTCCAAACACCACTTCATAGGGTGTGAGGCCAGACCGAGAATGGGGCACTGATCTAATGGACAGCAATGCCAGAGGCAAAGCGTCCGGCCATTTCAGAGATGTCGATGCCACTATCTTTGCTAGCTTCAGCTTCAGAGTTGCATTGTATCTCTCTACTAAACCTGCCGATTGCGGATGAAAGACAGCATGGAATCTTTGTTTGATTCCCAATCCTTTCAGGACATATTCCACTACTTTTCCAATGAAATGAGGGCCATTATCACTCCACATAAGTTTACAAACACCATAGCGCGGGAAGTACTCCTTGAGTAGCACCTTAGCTGTTGTCAATGCTGTATTGTCTTTCGTAGGGTAAGCCTCAATCCATTTGCTGAAGGCACACACCACCACTAGGACATACTTGAGATTATTACAGCATTCCAGCTGGATGTAATCCATTTGCAATACTTCGAATGGTGCAGTAGGTGGAACAAACCCACCTTTAGGAGTATGAGTCCCTTGTCCAGGATTGTGCTGCAAACATATCAGACAGGTCTGCACTACTCTCTTAGCCGTGCTAGCAATGTCAGCATTGTCCCAAACTCGTGTAAGCAATTTAGTAATTGCGAGAGCTCCAATGTGTGCCAGTCCATGTGTCATTTGCACCATTGTTTGTAAATAGGCCATGGGTAGTTTCCATCTCTCCATATCTTTACTACGCCAGCAACCCTCATCATCCAATACTCCCTCGGTGGCCCATTTCACAAGTTCTGCCTTTGATGCTGACTTCTGTATATCGAGTATTTCTTCTCTAGCATCATGCCACCGCTCAGCTTGTGACTTCACCACATACATGGGGAAATTATTTTGCAGCATAGCGGTCTCTCTCGCAATGCGGTCTGCAAAAGCATTGCCCTGTCCTATTTTGTCCGTCACCTTTTTATGTGCACTGCACTTGACTATTGCAACTTTCTTTGGGCATAACAGTGCATTCAGGAGATCGCGTACCAATTCTCCATGCATGATGTGTACTCCGTGTGAAGTCAGGAATCCTCGTTCCTTCCAAAGTAGGCCAAAATCATGCACTACTCCAAAAGCGTAACGACTATCCGTGTAAATGTTCACACACAGTCCAGCACTTAACTCACATGCCTTCGTTAAGGCTATCAACTCAGCCGCTTGAGCCGATTTTTGGGGTATCCGTGCTGCTTCTACCACAGTCTTAAGTGTCGTGATCGCATAGGCTGCGGAAGTCGTACCATCTGGTAACCTCACACATGACCCATCAACCCACAGTTCCCCATCTACATCTGGAAATGGCGCATCCTGTAAATCGATACGACCCTTTGTCTGTTCCTCAGTCAGAAAAACACAATCATGTTGTTCTTCCTTCTGGGTCTCAGCAACAGGATCCGGCAATAAAGTAGCAGGATTTAGTTTTGCACATCGTTTTAGTGTGATGTGCGGCGCCAACAACGTTAGCTCATATCCTGTCAGACGGGCACTAGTTAGATGCTGTGTTTTCGTTTGATTCAGTAACGCATCTACTGCATGGGGAACTAGCACCAACAATTTGTGTGACAAAACTATTCCCTCACTTTGTCGTATCGCTACTGCTGTTGCTGCAACTGCTCGAAAACATCCAGGCAATCCTCGAGCCACAGGGTCGAGTACCGCCGAGAAGTATGCACAAGGTCTCTGTTTGTCTCCGTGTGTCTGCACTAACATTGACAATGCGCACCCATCTTTCTCGTGTACATATAATGTAAAGATCTTCGTGTAATCAGGTGTACCTAACACTGGTGCAGAACAAAGAGCTTGTCTCAATTGTTCAAAAGCATTCTGACATTCATCCGTCCATTCAATGGGAATCGGTGTATCTTTAGACAACAATGCTAACAATGGTTTAACGATATGTGAAAAACCCAATATCCATTGCCTACAAAAAGACGTCAAACCTATAAAGGCGCGAACATCCTTCTGAGTGCGAGGGACTGGAGTATCTAGGATTGCTTGAATTCGATCTGGTGTCAATGCACGGCCCTCCTTAGACAAAAGATGACCGAGGTAGGTCACCTTTGGTCTACAATATTGTAGTTTTTTCTTCGAGACTTTATGATTATGCTTAGCCAGGAAGGAAAGCAAGGAAAAGGTACTCTTCTCACATTGTTCTGGTGTGTCTGCAGCAAGTAAGATATCGTCTACATATTGAATGAGAACCACTCCCTCTTGTAAATCAAAGGAATCAAGCTGTCTTTTTAATGCCTGACTATAAATGCTAGGACTTTCAGTATAGCCTTGAGGAACTCGACAGAATCTGTACGATTTATTATTTAATGTAAAACCGAATAGATATCGACTGTCAGGATGTACAGGGATCGAAAAGAAGGCGTTCTTCAAATCAATGACTGTAAAAGTAGTTGCCGTCGGTGGAACCAACGTAAGCAATGTGGTGATGTCAGATACCACTGGATACTGAGGCACTACTATCTTGTTTATTTCCCTCAAATCAATAATGAAACGGTAAACCTTAGCATCTGTATCTCTCTTAAGGATCGGTAAAATTGGACTATTGCAAACATTGTAAGGAACTTCCTCGACTACTCCTGCCGAAATCAAATCATTTACAATGTGTATTAAAGCAAGTTCACCTTCTCTAGAAATCTTATATTGCGGGACACGTGGTAGAGATACTCCCTCCTTTACAGTAATACGCACTGGAGGAATTATCATTCGTCCTACATCCGTGTCAGAAGTGGCCCACAACGTTTTTGGTAAGGAGGCCAATACTTCAGATTCATGGAGAAAACACACTCGCTCAAAGTCTGGGTAATTCTCATTCAACACAACTCGCACTCCTTCTGGGGCACAGCGAATAGTAGCTCGAAAGTGTTTTAACATGTCGAGTCCCATAATATTATCTGGTGTATTTGGAGACAACAAAAAGGGACATGGGGCAGCAAATTTATCGACATGGAATGTAACTGGTTGAGACAATGGGCTAGAAGTAGGCGTTCCATCGAACCCTATAGCTGTAATTACCTCGCCAGACAGGGGAGCCCTTGGAACCAAGTGTTTGGACAAAGCGCTACGAGTAGCTCCTGTATCGACCAGAAATTGATCAGTAGAACCCAAAACATGTGCTTCTATGTATGGACCCCTCTGATCAACTGGTACCTCAACCGATTCCACACCCCATCCTACGCAATCCTATGCGTAATGCTCATCCCGTGCTTCAGCAGGACCACCCTCATTTATCTGATATTGATTGCGGTTATCAAACGTATTATAATCTGACTGACCACGACCCCTTGCTCCATATCCTCCACGATCATTCGTGCCATAACCTCCTCTTGTCCCTCCATAATAACTTCTAGACCTTCCACTTCCTCGTCCCCTCAAATTACGCTGTTCTCGAAACACCGGACAGTCTGCAATCCAATGCCCAAACTGTTTGCAGTATGCACATTGATTCACAGAAATGTCAGAACGAGGGGGAGGAGTATTACTGTACGATCCTCGTCCCCCTCTATTGTTCCCTCTCGTAGCCTGAACCTGAGCTAACATTACCTTCGTTTTCAATTCCTTCGCCTTCTTTTCACTACTTTCTTTCGCCTCCAATTCCTGTCTTTCATAATATTGAGCCATAGTCAATAAAGAAGCAGGGGTTGCTGTGGTCCATGAACTTTCACTCGCTTTTAATCGTTTCGCAATCTCCGGTAGGAGATTAGCCACATACTTATCAACGAATAAATGCCTGCCAGTATCTTCTGTCAATAATTGACCACTGTAATCATGGAACGCTTCCTCGAAGCGAGAGAAAAAATCGGAAACTGATTCATCCGCTTTCTGCTTACAAGAGGCTAATATAGTCCAATCAATCTTTTTAGCGGGAGCAAGAGTCTTTAATTTTGTTAGTATGGCCCCTGGAAGGTCTAATATTAATTGACACGGCTTACATGCTGGTTCTCTATCTAAATCAGCCTGAACAAGATCTTTCCAAGTGGCCCCGAGGGTCGTGAGGTCATCAAACCTACGAATCACTCTCCACATATCAGGGGGCAATATCAACCCGAAAAATAGATCAATATCAACTAACGTCATGATACATGAAGAAATTGCACTTTCAACATTTTCATAAAAAGCCGCAGGGTTTTTACGGGGATCAGGTAAAGCATTCTTAAGCGCCATGACATCTGCTCTATTCCAAGGCGTATAAACCCAATTATATACAAAATACCCTTTCGCATCTTTAGAACTTTTATCATCATCTGTGCCATCCCCTTTATGAGGGACATATAAAGGCGCAGCTTCTCGCATGGGTCTAACATTAATCGCAGCGATCTTATCTGTTTCAAAAATAGGGCATTCTTTGGATATCCCCGTCGCTCCGGACGCAGACGAATTCTTCGACGTTCCCAACTCCCGTAGTCGTATCGCCTCATTTCGTAGTTGAATCAAACGCTTGAAGAAATCGTCCGCATCTGAAAGAACAAAAAGACCTTTACGAAAATTCTCACGGCCCTCGGATATCTCCTTGGGTTCTAACTCGAGAGAATATTTTCTATACCGCTCAACAACTTCATCTCCAAAATGATCTAAAAAATACAGTCGTTCCTTATCAGGCCACTGTTCCATTTTTACAGCAATGTCAGAAACAGTAACAGTATTAATATTTAGCTTTCGTGCCAACGAACGTAATTCCGCAGTTCGTTCCGCATGTAACCTGGTACGCTGTGTTCGATCACTATCCTCGTCTGATCCCTCGCTCGGAGCCGTGGGTGCGACGTACGGAGGCGGACAACGATCTAGTAATGAAAAATCATCCGTTTCATTAGTAAGGACTGGATAGAGAGGACGCCTGATAGGGAATTGACCATTACCCTGTAAATTACGTTCTCGTCTCTCCCTCTCTTTCTTTTCCTGTAATTCCTTCTCCTGTAGCTGTAAAGCTTTGTCATGTGCAGCCTTCCGCTGCACTTTCTCCGCCAAGGCTTCCTCACGCTTCACTCGTTCACGCACCTCTTTCTCCCACATACGCACACAATCAAACATATCTTGTCTAGACCTTCGCTGAAACAAACACTGCTCTACATACTGTACCTTTCGAAGGTCAAACGACCCATATAGTGGCCACTGTAATTCACGATCAGTTTTAGTATACTTATGCCATAATGTACTATACATTATTGGTGGAATACCGAATTTGACATACATTTCACGATTTGGAGTCCCCTCTGGGGGAGCCGGCTGTTTTGCACTTAATCGATAATTGGTACCATTTTCAGAACAGCACATCCTACGGAGTGTGCTAAAAACAGGCATGTTTCAAAAAGTACCACGAAAACGTGATACTACAAAAATGCCACCTAACACGGTGCACTGTTCAAATCAAATAAATCAGAGAAATATCCCTACTTACCTGCCTATGTGAGGTGCACTTCACATATTCAAATTCAAATTCAAAGATTCAAAAACGTTAGCTAACAAATTCAAATTCAAATTCAAAGTTTCAAAAAGCCACAGTAAGTGTCAGTAGACTACTTCACCACTCAAAAGCTTACCAAATATTTTCAAACGTCCAAAGTCCAACTGCCAAGTTCTGTGGTCAAATCAGCCAAAACGGCACATCACGACAATCCAAGATCAGAATCTCAGTCGAGGACCGGCGCCACCTGGAAGGTCAGATCGGAAGGAAGGGAAAGCACACCGTGGGTGCCGGGACTCGGGTCACTCAATGGCAGCGATCGCGTCCATGGCGAGATTCCTAACCTTCGTCACGACCTCTCCTTCGGGCATCCGAGTCGCCGATGAGTCCCTTCGTGGTCGCCAATTGTGGTGTTGGGTTCAAATCAGGCCTACATACTCTGCTAAACTCTCGAACACCTTAGTATAGAAGTTGGCACGGACACTGGAAAAGGTAAAAGACAAGTTTATTAAGACCCCATGGGGTGGTGATACATTCCTACAGCACCCTTCGGCAATGTAAGAAGTAGCACACCGAACATTGGTGCGCGACCTCTTTTATACAGTTTAATAGTAATAAAAAGATAGGCGGTTACAAGTTACACATTTTAGGTACATATAAGGTCATTTTTGGAACACAGCCAACGTGTGGGAGGAGCTTCAACAGCGCTGGTCAGTTAGTGTGAACATTCCTAAAGAGTGACCAATTGGTGCGTAATGCGCATGTGCGCTTGACCAGTACTAAAAATAGCCTGTTGCCGAGCAGACTAGTGACCATGGGTATCGAGAAAGGACGAAAGGGCACACTGACCACGAGGCAGCGTGTTCATAGGAAACGGAAGTCAGAGGGATTCAAAATGGCCCCCGTTCGTTTTGGTCAAGTTAACACAAAAGACCGTGTAGCTGTGCTAAACGCTAACTCAGGAGCTGCCAAAACACGACAACGCTGCGACCGCCATCTTCGCCCGCCAAGCCACGCCCCGTGACTGTCTTTTAACCATCACCTGCTTAGAACATTCCTGTAGGAAATACACAAAATCTGTGTATTTTTTATAGGTTTTATTCTTGCAGCACAGCAACATGGAGCGGTCAGATCATCGTCAAAGCTCAGTACTATTGACGTTTCAGAACCAGAAACTCCATCATAGAATTCCACATGGAATCAGAATGCATTACATAAAATGACATTGGATGCACAGCAGTATGACAACCGTAGGATATAACACATCTCCCTTATATAGGAAAAAGTAGAAAACATAACAAAAGAAGATAAAATGAAACAACAACTCTATTTTACAAAATCTGACAATCACAAAGGTAACTGCCTAATGCAACATTGATCTTTAACTCTGGAGGCAACAGAGTCATCTTGGCAAAGTGTGGGTTCAGTGACATTTGAAGGTAAATGATAAGAGGTATTGGTTCCCTCAACATTAATACAGGATGCAGACCCATCAAAATTCTTGACATCGTCAGGACACTTTGCAACTCGTTTAATATTCCACTGCTTACCATCTTTTGTGATAACAGTGTTCCTAAAATCTTTAGTAACTTTAATGGGCTTTCCAAATTTGTTCATACAGTTACCAATAAAACCTGGTTTCTTTATCCTTACCCAATCTCCAATGTTAACAACATGATCCTCGGTACACCACTTCTTATCATACCAGTGTTCGGTTTTACTTTGTTTCAGCTTAACCCTCTCACAAATGTTATACACTTCCTGTTCATTAAAAATTTTATTTTTACATTTGTCCTTGAACCACCACAGACATATCTTAGAAGCAGGATCCCTTCCTTTTAAAAGACGGAATGGACTAATTTCAGTGACTGAGGGCCCGATTCACAGAACTAACTTAAGACAAAATCCTAAACTTACTACTTTTGGTATTCACAGACGTTAGGATTTTGTCTTAAGACAGACTTAAGACAGACTTAAGACAAAATCCAAACTTAAGTCTGTCTTAAGTCTGTATTAAGACAAACTTAAGACAAAATCCTAACTTCTGTGAATACCAAAACTAGTAAGTTTAGGATTTTGTCTTAAGTTAGGTCTGTGAATCGGGCCCTGAGTGTGGGGTGATTCTAAACATCCATATTCTCTCTCTCAAAAGATCTTTCCAATCACCCATCAATTTGATCTGATCTGAAACATATTTTTTAACACCTTGTTAAAACACTCCACCTGACCATTTTCATGAGGTGCATAAAGTGATGTTGTTACATATTTTATATTATGACATTTGTGATATTCCTCCATTTCTGTAGAGGTAAGTTGTACACCATTATCTGTCACTATGACTGAAGGACAACCTTCCCTTGTAAAAATTTCCCTAAAGAAATCCAACACCTGGTCAGTGGTAGGAACCAGAACAAACTTGACCTCAGGCCATTTGGAGTGATAATCCACTAACACTAACACAAAACGTGAATCAGATGGAAGATTCATAAATGGACCTGAAATATCAAAAGCTAATTTCTTCCACAGTTCCACAGGCCACTTGGTGTTGTGGTGAGGCGGCACATTGAGTTTAAGCATTTTCTCACTTGATATACACACATCACATTCCCTGACAGTACGATCCATTCCAGGCCACCAGAAATAACACCTAACTAAGCGTTTCATAGCAGACATTCCAGGGTGAGACTTATGGACAAACTTTAGAATTAAATCACGCACCCCAAAAGGTGGCACACACTTTCCATCCTTTTACATTAAATCTCCTTCTAATTCCCAAACTTCTGCTACATCAAACATGGGCCGAGTTCCTCTTTAAATCTTTCTTTCTTGGCCAACCTTCTAAAATATATCTCTTGACTGTTTGTCATAAAGAATCTTCCATTTTACTTGACCTCCAATTCTCCTCTGAAATGTCTTCAAAACCACCTACAACTATATCTTGAATGGTGGTAACAATTTTACATTCATCTACATGTTCATTGGGAGATGTCTTACAAGGGTGATGCGACAAAAAATCAGCAGCGACATTATTTTTTCCTGGCACAATCTCAACAAAAAAAACAGTATTCTTGTAACCTCGAAGTCAACCTGACAATGTGCGCAGTGGAATTCCAACCACCACCTGGTGACAAAATATTGACTAAGGTTTTGTGATCCGTCCTTAACGTAAACTTTCTTCCCCAGACATAATTACGATAGTGCTCTATTGCCCACACACACGCCAACAACTCTTTCCCGATGACAGCATAACGTCTCTCTGTCTCACTCAACGTAAGTGAGGCAACACAAACATTACATTCCTCCTTTCTACATTTTTGTGACAGAACACCACCACCTCCAGGGAGACCTATAGTGTCAGGTATGGGCTCCCTTTTGGTACCACTATCACAATATTGCGATTTTTTCTTGAAACCTCTGATTCAAGCTACAAGCATGTATTTGAAAGATACAAAAAATCTTCTTGTCCTACTTCAAGACATTGTTGTCACAGGAGATTCCACTTACCTGGTAACACTAGATATAGAGATTCTCTATACTTGTATTCCTCAGGACTCTACTATTAGAGTGATTGAGGCCACTTTGGAAAACAGCACTTGGGAGTATACCACGCCTAAAAAGTTTGTCGTTGATTGTGCCACTCTGGCACTCAAAAGGAATTTTTGGAATGTCGGGGCGTCCTGTACCTCCAATCAACTGGCACATCAATGGGCAGTACTTTTGCCCCAAGCGTAGCCGGACTATGTGTACACGATTTCGAATGCAGGCACATACTATCTGACCTCAATCATATCTTCATTATGTATCCTTCTTGCGAAGATACATAGATGACGTGCTTATCATCTGGCAAGGTCCTGAGAACATCCTCCTCGATTTTTTCATCTGGATCAACACATGTGATGCCAATTTGAAATTCACACATTCTTATCATAAGAATGAAATGGTGTTTCTTGATGTAGTAATTTCTAAGGTTGTCAATGGACTTCAAACTAGAACACATCACAAGCCAATGGCTAAGAACCATCTGTTACATTTCTCGAGCTACCACCCTCGTCCTTTACGGGAGAATCTTCCTTTTGGTCAGTATTTGTGACTAAGACGAAATTGTAGCGAGATCTCAGTTTTTAAAAGTCAAGCTGATGAACTAACCAAGAAACTTCAAAATCTAGGCTATCCTGAGAGGATTCTCAAGAAAAGTTGCAAAAGAGCTCGAAATCAAAACAGAGAAGCTCTCATAGATGAGAACAACTCCAGAGGCACAGAACCCCCACCGCTAACGTGTGTGACCACTTTCAATGCTGCGTCAAATGCTGTGAGCAAAGCAATCCCCAAACACTGGAAGATCCTGGAGAGTAATAATCATCAATGGGATAAACCCCTTTTCTCATACAAACGGGCCAGGAGCCTAAAGGACGCTCTGGTCCATACCCGTCCCAGGATTGAAACTACCGACCAGCAAGCAACCCTTCTGAATGCATGGGGATTACCACCAGTGGTGGGTTATTTTCCTTGTGACTCGTGTAGCGTGTGCCACCTGACAACTACCTCTAAACATCTTGACCTGGAACAAGGAAAACAATGGCTGCAAATATCCCACACAAACTGCAACTCCACAAATGAGGTTTATCTAATTTCATGCCCGTGCAGTTTAAGATATGTGGGCATGACTACGAGACAAATTAAGAGCATCGTAGCAACATTCGTTGCAAGAACAATAGTATGAAATTGACAGAACATTTTCTCTCACTGAATCACACTACTAATGATCTACACTATACAGTGATAGAGCACTTACCTCCTGGAACAACCTCTCAGCAGTCCCTTTTTGAAAAAGAGAAGAGGTGGATTTATCAATTGCCCACCCACCAAACAGGACTAAATGATAATATCCCATGGGGTTCTGTCCTAAAACGCTGATGTCTTTAAAATTAGTAGTCAGTACCTGTGGTTCTTTAAATGTGTGCTCTGAATATCTGAACTAAGAGATGGATGCGTGATCCGAACGTCCCATTTAAAATATTACAACACATTAACTGCTTTATCGAATATAAAGGGATGGTGATCATTCGTTTATCCAGCTGACCAATGCCACGCAGAAAAAATATGGGAGAGCTGTCCATCGCTCCTTTGTAGGGCAGTTTTCTGCTTTTTTATAAAGCACCAAGCCGGTTGTTTTTCAATCAATGAACTATGGCCGGTTTTTGGATAATACTAACTTTGTTGCTGTTCCAGTTTTTAGTTAGAAAGTAATACTGATCTATTTTTGTTGATCTTGTAAAATACCTTTATTTTTCCAAAGTGAAGTTTTAACATCAGAATATGTTTCCCGCAATCCGGATACAATATGAACATAACACACATTTCAATATAGAGCCTTATCAAACTTTAAAACCCTTTTAAATTAGGTTGTATGCATAACATCAATAAAGTTTTCAACTGTTGCTACGAGCGGGGCAACGTTCTAGTTGTGTAAGCTACTTCCGATCTGAAGGAAGCGCGTCAAGCGTTTCTTTACGCAACTACGTGAAATCGCTTTTTGTATTTGGAGTAGGGAGCTATTACAATCGCTATGTGTTTGCCGTAATCCAAAAACAATGTGAACATAACACACACAGCCTTATTAAGCTTCAAAATCCTTCGAATTAGGCTGTATGCTTAATATCAATAAAGCTTCCAACTGATGCTATGAGCGGGGCAGCGTTCTAGTTGTTTAAGCTACTTCCGATCTGAGGAAGCATGTCACGCGTTGCTTTACGCAACAACGTGACATCGCTTTTTGTATTTGTAGCAGGTAGCTACTACAATCGCTAATATTCAGGCCAGGGAGGACCGACGCAGGTCCCCTACGGGGGCGCACTAGTTGGAAAATAAGTACATTAAAGGAGGTCATTTCCTTTCACCTGCGGTATCAGGACCCTGACGGACCTTTAATTTTGATTTGTCTGTTGCTCTAGACACCCAGGTGTTCGCTTCCCCTCCCTCTTGGACCCATGAAGTAATTAACTTCACGAACCAATGTAAGCTTTTTTCTCCTATGTAATGTTGTGTTTGTTGCTCTTAATTTTTGCACGTTTTAGATCCTGTTTTACGATATGGGACCATAGTGATTCTTTACTTAAAAAACTAGCAGTTTTGAGAGTGTTTTGTCGCCCTTTCCAAACTTTGAGCTTTAGTGAGAATGACCTGCCCATCCTAAAGGGATGCTTAATTTGTTGTGCTATACACGTATTTTACTGTACTAGCAAGCTAAACATAGGCTCCAAACTTCTGAAAGATGGCCAAATGAAACGCACTGTGGTCTGTGACACCCTTTTGAGACACCCTAATATTTGTGTCCGATCAATGCATCATAATTTTCTTGCATTTAAACAGCCCGGACGTTATTACCTTTATTTCTGTAAATAACTTACCTGTTTTTTGGTTTGCATTTATTTAATGTTGATCAAGTGTTTATCTGACTCTTTAATTGCAGGCTCTAATGGTCTATGAACCTATGAGAGACCACACAGGTATAACCGTGAGTTGTACATCACCAAATGTTCCTCAGGTTAGGGTGCGCCTTAGGGTGCGCGTACCGCAGTGGAACTGATAGTAGGTCCTGAAAAATGCTTAGGGAATTGCATACAAAAGCAGAAACATGTCAACCAATTTTTTATACTTAAATCGGATGACACTGGCTACTTTATAGAACCAGCTCACGTACGTCTCACCCCTTTTAATGGTTATTGGTCAGCCTTGAATACATTTGTTGATAGGCTAGAACCAGTTGCCTTTTAATCTCACATTCCTTTTTCCTACACGGATACTTGAATCTTCCTGCTCTGCTGTTAAGCAGGCATAGAAGCACACCAGGAAGGCACTAGGCCCCTTTGGTGGAACCCTATCATGAAGCATGTCACTGACCAGGTCGGTGAGTGAGGGTTCTTTTACAAACACTGGCTTTTGTCCTTGGCTGTCCTGTTTCGCCTAACCGGGAGTTTCCTGGTTTTACTGTAGTCACTCCTTCGTTGCTGTTTATAGAACACCATCAACCCCATAAAGACTAGCATCAACAGTTATTATACATTCCATGTTCATGCAGAACGGTTTTAAAGCAAGAGCATTTAAAATGTCTTGGTTGTCACAAACTTACTGTAATATTCACACATGCCTGCAAAGGACAAAAGCTGCTCCTTGTTAGTTGGAGCTGTGGCATTCATAATACCATGCACACCAAAACAATGGGTGAAACCCATTCAGAGGAATTGATTGGCTCAATGATGCCTTCTGAAGTTAGTTCACCCAACATTTCCTTCAACTCCTCTCTAACATTAATTTGTACATTTCTAAGCTTCTGTTTAACTGGAGTCACATTGCGCCTTAGTTTTATATGATGTGAGTATTCCTTTAGTTTTCCTAATGCATCAGAAAATACTTCCTTAAAATTGTTTCTAACAGAATCTTCTTTGTTTTCACAACCTGTAATCAATTTATTTCTTAACCTGTTCCGTGCTCACATCAGCCAACGGCCAGCGCAAGCACTACCTGGCTAATGCTGCGCATGTCCTTTGGCCAAAGTGGCCCCGCCCACTCATTAAAAGTCCCTCACCGTGGCAGAATTCGCACCGCTGTAAAGGAGTTAAACAGAAATCTTTATCCAACATTACTGGTTCTTGTGAACTTGGATTCAAAATTATGCCTAGTTTATATTGATCTCTCCAACCAAGTATGTTTACCCCTTTAACTGCAATATACAACTTTATCTGTGCAATCCTGTTTTTAAAACAAATTTTAGTGTTAAAATAGCCAGAAATATCAAATTGTTTTCCATCGTAACTTTTTGCATTGATATCAGGTGGAAACATCTCTTTGATATTAAACAACGAGCTGAGCATTTCCACGAAGTATGTTTTAGAAATTATCATCCATGGAGACACAGAGTCAGCCATGACACTGAACTACACACCAGAAACAACTACAATGCACATGGGCGTACTCCTGATGGGTACATATTCTGCATCGTTAATATTAGCAATTTTTTCAACCAGAGAAACTACAAAACCCTTATTCACCAAAGTGGGAGCACACTCACACTTATAGCCTCCTTCATCCCTTTCTAAAGTTCATGAAACTTTTCCGCGTGATTGCAGAACAAATTACTTTAGGTCTCCACACATATTTGCAAAATGACCCATCCTCCCACAGCTTCTACATTCCCTGTTTTTAGATGGACATCCTCCATATCAGGCCATGTGTGTCTTACTTCCACACCTGTAACAAACCATGTTTCTGTCATTTTTATCAAACTTTTTTTAATTACTGAAGTTAAAATTTCGAGATGCACTATAACTGGAATTTCAAAACGATAATATACCATTGGAAATTCATGAAAGATTGTGAATTGTTTTGCATCATAAGAAGTATTATGTTTGCACATAACATTGAAGTTGAATGATAATATGAAATCGATAATTCAAATGGAATTGATATGAAGAATTGAATAAATTTATTATTTGGATAAGAAACCAGTGAGTTTCATGGTATATTGTGCGCACATTTCTGTGGACAGGTGATCCTCTCCACACCATTCATCTATAACTGGAATTTGTCATATCATTCCTTTCATGTTTTTGAAGTTTTATTGCACACACTTCCTCACTTTTGTCTGACTTGATGTTCACATCCTTAATGGTGTGCATCCATTTCTCAGTCTGTTCATAAGCCTTAGCTGTGAAAATGGCTTCCGAAAGCTTTGGATCACTCATCACTCACAACTGTTTTTTATTTTTTACATGGACGATAATTTGATCCCTTATCATTTCATCAGCCATTGTTCCAAAATTACACTGAAAACCTAATGTACGTAGAGATGTTAGGAAATCATCAAATGATTAATTTTCCCCTTGAGCTCTTGTATAAAACTGGAATCTATGTAAAGCTAAATTGGTTGTGGATTTAAATCTTTTCTCCATTCTTAATAAGGCTTCATTATAAACATTGGTTGCTTCTCCACCATCAAGAATGGGAATTTGGGGTTACTCTCTGAAAATTACTTGTCCTTCTGACCCTAAACAATGAAACAATATACTTTTCTTCCTCTATGCGCCCATACATTCCCCATCAATTGCCTTCATATAATTAATAAACTCCTCTTTTCATCTTGTCCAAGGTATGCGTGGATCTCCTTTTGTTTGCCGGAATTTCGCTGGTGTATCAAATTGCATTTTGCTTAAACCCCATTAGGCTAGTCAGATTCAGTTTTAATGGTGTTTAATAAATTAATTTTCAAATGTTTTTTTTTTCTCGTGAATATTGTATATTAACTACAACAAATACATAAACATTTTCCCTTGAGCATAAAGTCATAGAAACATAAAAACAGAATATTTTCTTACTTCAGTCCTGTGCGCAGTGGTAGCGTGTTTTTTCTTCTTAATTATACACAAACACACTGTTTAATTTCCTTCACCTTGATAAGATCGTAAAACATGTTCCGCGTACGCGCGTTGCTATGCGCGTTACTATGGACTCTTCCAAAATGGCCTCCAAGTTGTGTGTAACACGTTGTGAAGTCACCCGTTGAGTCACGAATGCTGTGGAGTGCTGCATGCACGTTTGCAGGTATTTACCTTTGAATTTTGCGCTCACTCTGCCACAGTACACAACGAATATATTGAAGACCTTGCAAAAGCTGAAAATGGTTTAAATTAACCACGTTGGTTCCGCTTGTCCTACAATTTCCGGAATTCTCTTTGCCACCAATCCACACAGTTTTCTTTCGGTTTTTCCTCAATAATATACATTTGCAGTTTTCAGGAATTTAAATCTTGGGTTCAGGAACACTGCACTTCTGTACTGCTGCTCCTTGTTGAGAGCGGTGCTCCTCAGCTCGTCGCCAATTGGAGGAAATACACAGAATCAGTGTATTTTTGTTAAGTTTTATTCTTGCAGCACAGCAACATGGAGGGGTCTGGTCATCGTCAAAGCTCAGTACAACTGACCTTTCAGAACCAGAAACTCCGTCATAGGATTCTACGTGTAATCAGAATGCATTACATAAAATGACATTGCATGTACAGCAGTATGACAACCATAGAATATACAAATTCCTGTACCTGAGAGGTAAAAAAGAGGACCCCACTAAACTGTTGGAAGAAGACCCAAGGACTCCTGACCCCTTTATGCACCCAGGATCAGAACTGCTTCCGTTGGTAAAGGGATTTGCCTCCCTTTACCCGCAGCCTGGCTGATGAGGGTTATGAAACTGAAACCGGTCCCAGGATGCTTGTTTCCGGTCCAGGGAAGACATGGCTTGGCAGTTCAGGCTGGACTGTTCCCATGAGGCACAGGGTCAGACTGATTTGCATATGGCCATGTCTGAACCGGGGTGGTGGAGTGAGCTAAAGAATGGTGATGGATTAAACCCAGATCAGTTGACTGGGGGTGAGTGTTTGATTTGCTCAAACGCTCCGTCCATCATCCCCTTTTGTATCGCTCTGTTCGCCCTAAGTTGGCAGCGTATTCCCAGACGTGGGCCCCTTGCTCACTTTGCCACTCGATTCAAGGTAGCCTGCCTGATGAATGTTATGAACCTGAAACTGGTCCCAGGATGCTTATTTCCGGTCCAGGGAAGACATGGTTTGGCAGTTCGGGCTGGACTGTTCCCATAAGGCAGAGGGTCATACTGATTTGACCACGCTCCACCATCACCAGCAACAGGTTCCCCGCAGAAGCTGGAACAAGATCACTGCAGACCAGCTCGCTACTTCCCTGAGCAAGTACCCTCCCACCAGCACAACGAACCCCAGCCAAGCGGCCACGAACCTCACGAAATGGATCAGCGACTGCGCAGACGACCTCGCCCCGCTGAAGACCCCGCCGAGCAGACCCGGCAGCAAGAAAGCACCATGGTTTAACAACGAACTCAAGAGCTCCAAGAAGAACTGCAGAGCACTCGAGAAAACCTGGCGCAGAGACCCAACACCGGACAACATGACTGCCCTCAAGCTCACCACCCGAAAACACCACCAACTGATCCACGCCACCAAGAAAACTGCATTCAAGGAACGACTGGACAACAACGCACACAACAGCAAAGAACTCTTCAACATCGTGAAAGAGCTCTCCAACCCCAACGCCGGAAACAACGACATCACCCCTTCGCAAGACCTCTGCAACTCCCTCGCCTCCTACTTCCACAACAAGATCGCGGACATACACAACAGCTTCAGCACTCAACCGACGCACGCCACGACCGAACCACCGCCCCCCACAACCACCCTCCGCGCCTGGACCCCGATCAGCACCGAAGACACCGTCAACACGATGAACTCCATCCACTCCGGATCTCCGACAGACCCCTGCCCTCACCACGTCTTCAACAAGGCCGACGCTGTCATCGCACCCCACCTGCGGGACATCATCAACACCTCCTTCGACACCGCTACCTTCCCGGAGAGCTGGAAGCACGCCGAACTCAGCGCCCCACTTAAGAAGCCATCAGCCGACCCCACCGACCTCAAGAACTACCGCCCCATCTCGCTGCTCCCGTTTCCGGCAAAAGTCATCGAGAAGACCGTCAACAAGCATCTGGCCGCCTTCCTCGAGACGAACGGCTCCCTTGACCTCTCGCAGTCTGGCTTCCGGGCCAACCACAGCACCGAGACCGCCCTGATCGCAGCTACCGATGACATCTGAGCCCTGCTCGACAACGGAGAAATGGCGGCCCTCATCCTCCTGGACCTCTCCGCGGCCTTCGACACTGTCTGCCACCATACCCTAGTACAGCGCCTCAGCAACGTCGGAATCCAGGAGAAGGCACTGAAGTGGATCATCTCGTTCCTCGCCGGAAGGACACAGAGAGTCCGCCTCCCCCCGTTCAGATCGGAGGCCACCGAAGTCATCTGCGGCGTTCCTCAAGGCTCCTCGCTCAGCCCAACACTCTTCAACGTCTACATGAGCCCCCTCGCAGCCATCGCACGCCAGCACAACCTCAACATCATCTCCTACGCCGACGACACCCAGCTGATCCTCTCCCTCACCAACGACCCCGCCACCGCCAGAGCCAACCTACACGAAGGGATGACAGACATTGCCAAGTGGATGATGAACAGTCGCCTGAAACTGAACTCGGACAAGACGGAAGTCCTCATCCTGGGATCTTCACCCTCCGCCTGGGACGACTCCTGGTGGCCCCCGCCCTGGGCAGCGCACCCAAACCCACAGACCACGCACGCAACCTGGGCTTCATCCTGGACTCCTCCCTCTCCATGACCAGACAAGTCAACGCCGTCTCCTCGTCGTGCTTCAATATCCTGCGCATGCTACGTAAGATCTTCCGATGGATCCCCACCGAGACCAGGAAGACGGTCACCCAGGCCCTTGTCACCAGCCGTCTGGACTACGGCAACTCCCTCTACACCGGAACCACCGCCAAACTCCAGAAGAGACTCCAGCGGATCCAGAACACCTCAGCACGACTCATCCTGGACATCCCCCGCCGCAGCCACATCTCCGGACACCTGAGAGACCTGCACTGGCTCCCGGTCAACAAGAGAATCACCTTCCGGCTCCTCACCCACGCACACAAAGCCCTACACAACCAAGGCCCAGGATACCTCAACAGCCGCCTCAACTTCTACGCTCCCAAACGCCAGCTTCGATCGACCAGCCACGCCCTCGCCGCCGTCCCCCGCATCCGAAGAGCCACCACAGGAGGAAGGTCCTTCTCCTACCTGGCCGCCAAGACTTGGAACTCCCTTCTGACCCACCTCCGCCTGACCCAAGACCACCTCGCCTTCAGGAAGCAGCTCAAGACCTGGCTGTTCAAGCAGTAGCGGACCCCCTCCCCCCAGCGCCTTGAGACCCTCCGGGTGAGTAGTGCGCTATATAAATGCTTTGATTGATTGATTGATTGATTGATTGGCCATGTCTGAACTGGGGTGGTGGAGTGAGCGAAAGAATAGTGATGGATTAAACCCAGATCAGTTGACTGGGGGTGAGTGTTTGATTTGCTCAAACGCTCCGTCCATCATCCCCTTTTGTATCACCAGGATACAAATAGCAGAGGGAGACCTGGCTCATGGGAGGCCCAGCTGATTACTGAGGACTGGACCCTCCAGGAGCTTTCACTGGAGGGAGACCTAGCACATGGAAGCCTGCCCCGAGCACCACAATCATCCAAACTATATTTTCACAGTGACTGAGGTGAATAGGAGAAAGTGGAAGATAGCGCTATACTATGCTGGTCAAGCACTGTGCATGTGTGCACTGTTGAGAGAATTAAAATCAGTAGCCATAATACTGTTTAGATATATATTGTTTCCTTAACGTTGCACTATTCCAGACTGCAGACCTTGACTGGGAACAAAGAAAGTTTCATCATTCACCAATGTGTTTGACATTTACTGGCATGGAAACTAAAATAAATACTTTGTCTTGTGATACATTGTATGAATGTGATGACACCGAGGTAATTTACTATATTTTTAGAGGTGTTGCAAATTAATTTGGGAATGACCTATGATTATTCTTGTTTTTCAAACTAAATCAGTGCATTAAACAAGGTGGCCAGTACCTTTTGGTGTGTGCAGTGACACTTCAACAACAGGAGATTTCCACATTTGTTTTGAAGTTTGTTCTTTTGTCTTTCAGAATTTGGCAATGAGCTTAAAGGAATTTGGTATTTCCAAAAGGGAACCTACATTTTGTAACTAGGATTTGAACTAACATTCTGGTTTTGATAGAGCCAGTATGAAATTCCTTAGCCTGGAAAATATGCGTTGCAGCTTTTATTTACAGGGTGGATTACCTCATTTGGTTCAGTACCTGTGTATCATCACCTCAGCTCTCGCACCTTGAGGAGGAAGGGCGGGGTCCCAGTCTGGGATGCTGTGCCCCAGGGGCTGTGAGGCATTATCGGTCACCACATCATTGCAGGTCAGCTCACCTCCTCAGGTGGTCACTTTGTGCTGGTGGTCTGCCTGTTTATCTCCACTGGGTGAAGAGAGGAATAGGCAGGTGCAGTCCGCAGCGAGGGGAGGCTTATCCATGCCCCGGAGGCCCCGCCACGACAAGGGCTGCCAAGTAAGAGCAAAAAGCTTGGTTGTCTGTTAGTCCACTTCTGAAGGGGCTGGTCTGCAATCTTCTCACTCAGAGCTTTGTTGCGGGGTTCTACATTTGTCAACAGATTTGGGCATGTTATGGAGCCAGTACTCCATATTCAAGCTGCCATCAGGTTGGCTTCGCAAGCCATACCACCATTCTTCTTCTCTCTTGATTAGACAGTCTTCTGATGGAGTAAAAATTCTCTGACACAGTTAGTGAGACTAGCCATCGATTTAAAATAGTTGTATGTTTCTCTCTTTTCCTAGTTTTCTTATACCCTGATGCAGCCTTCCTCCATTGTTTCGCATTAAAAGGTAGTGGAATAGGTGAGAGAGAGATTAGCAGTCGCAACTCCATGACATTCTTGTATAGGTAAGGAGAGATCCTAACCCTGCAGACATAATGGCTACAGAATTGACAGAAGGTAGTTTCCCGGTGGTTGAAAAAAATTGAGACCTAAGCCTTTTTTCCACTTCTGGAGGACCAGAAACTGTGGAACTTCCTCAAGACTGAAGCATCTTTGTTGTTAGAAACACTAAGCAAAATAGACAGGTTGGAAGTTAATGGATTTAGACCCTGTCTAAATACATTAACTTCCAAACTCTAAAGGGCGAACCTTGGAATTGAACATTTTATACAAATCACCACAGTGACAAAGCGTCTATGGCATCCAGTTTGTCCGCATTTGGAGTGTTGGTTCCGCAACCAATGGCCGCAGTGTCAGCCTTTGAGGGGTCCTGGATTTCTTGCTTTGCCTTGTTGAAGGGCTTGGAGCACCAGAAAAACATTAAGGGCCTGATTTAGACTTTGGTGGACATGGGACTCTGTCACAAAGAGGACAGTGTCCTCTGCATGCGTTGGTCTGCCTGCCCTATGTTACTGTCAGGAGGAATGTCAGGTTTATCACCATGGCTCAATCAACAACATTTTTTCGGTGAAGGCCTATTGAAGATCTGGCCACTAGAGCTGCGGCATCACATTGCCATGCCCTGTGAATGGCTTTGCTTACCTTCTTCCAGCTCCATTGAGGTTTGCTTGAAATCACAATTAGGTTCAAGTTAATCACGAACTGAACATTTGATTTGTGTTTTGTATTTTCTTGGTACTTTTCGCCTGGAGACTTTAGACAGTCATGTTTTTGTTTCCTGGATTTTCATAATTAAGACAGTTTTCTCTATGATTTTAAATTGGTTTATGAATCTGATTGTGTGTTTTCTTGACTTTAAAATGTTTGCTACCGTTTCAAGGTAGCAATCATTTCTCTGGGGAATTAGTTTGTGCCACAGCTTCCCATGATTGAGATAAGTTACTCTAAGAACAGTTGTATTATCTCTACTGTATGTGTTTCTTATCTTAATAAAGTTACTTACTTCTCAAATTAGCAACCCAAAACAATGGTGAGTAAATGTTTCTTCCTTACAAACTGTTTCTGGAATGAGGGAAGTGTGTGACCTTAACAAACCAAACTTTTATTGAAGCTATACTTAGACTAAAAATACTTTCTTGCAGAGCACGTGTTTCCCATATAAAAAAAAAGGCATTTTGACATATTTTAGATACTTTATCAGGTCTCTTCAAGTTCAAAGTAAATCACATCCATATGCGGTAGAGACGTATTACGTCATGGACAAAGAGCGCAATTACCCAGAGCCCCCACCTTCTAAGATGCCCCCAGGGTAAATCAACATTCTCCATATTCGGCCCCTCTCTATTCTTTTTGTCTAAATGTCTCTCACTCTCGACCTACCTCTACCTCTGACTCCGTCGCTTTATCCAGTGTCATCATCTTAGGCATGTTTTTGCTCCCGGGCAAGACATATTTCAAAAGTTCTGTGTGGCCCTATTAGAGTTTAACTTGATTTGTAATTGTTTGGCATCATGCAGGATTTATTTAGCACGAATTCCGAAATAGAATTTGCATTTTTCAATACCTGGACCCCAAATATACATCTTGCCTGGGTCTCGTCTATTCCTAAAGATGACACTGAAAGGTAAATGTAAAAAAAGCATACGAATTTAGCTTGGATTGCTTACGTGCGAAGTACTCCAAATCTCTAAAAAAGCACAACGTTTTTGGGGGATTGCCCTCTGCACTTAAGAGGTTAAATCACTACTCTATTGTGTAATGGCCACATTATTTTAATTGTTAAGTCAAGTGAGGCACTATTTTAATTGAGTATTGAACTGTTTGAATAGCATGGCTTTCCAACATTCAAAACAGTCTCACCTTGCCAGGAGGCATTCCAGTGGCAGTATTTTATTTGGTGAGCACTGCACTGACTTTGCATCTATAATGTTGTAACCACAGTCTTTTTTCATAAATCAGCAGAGTCTGTGGGAAGCACAACTACCGCCTGAGGCACAATATGTCCTATAAAGAGGAGTGAGTTAGCAAACGCCTTCACAAGGTTTCAACATTTACAAGGAAGCAAGCAACATGGCGTTAGCTTCGAAGGACCTCCAACATGAAGCCAACTCTTCAAGACTTTATTTAAACACATATTATTCACAAAACAGTGTTCTTAACAAGCAAGCCGTATTTGGGTTTGCTCTGGTTCGCCTACGTGAATTGTTTGAGCAAGGTAGGTGAAGAACTCTTGTAATAGACATTCTTCAATATTCCAAAATGATCTTGATTAACAAAATATTTTGTGCACATAAATACAACACAGGTGAACACTTCATAAATTTAAATACTCAATAGAATTGAGATTTCAGATAGAATTATGGGAGTCACCAGGCAAATTCACTTTGGGGAGCACCAGCAATCTTGTATTTGTAGACACACAAAATCCTCTGACAGATAGCTTCTGGCCCTGAATATATTCTCAAATTAGTTTTGATCAAAGGTCGGAGTAAATGCTTTGCCAGAGACGAAATTGCAAGTCGAAACTTCCATATTTAATCGGGGAGCATGAGATTGGATAACTGTGTGAAAAACACATTTCTGGGAAGAAAAAATTAAAAGGTTACAATCAGCGAATCACATTTTCACCACATTTATATATGCACATTTTTTCACCCAGAAGACATTATGAATGCCTTCTTTTATATGAACTGCAGTACTTCTTGAAATCGATGTATCTTGTAGAATTTTAAACTTCTTTGTTATTCTTGTGGCAGCGAAAGTGTCCATAGAAAGTTAGAAATCGTCTCCAAACATAAAAGGAACTGTCCGGGACAAGTTTTTCAATTTCTTTCAAATTCTTAACTTGCCATTTGTGAGTCAGGCTACATATACCATATATGAACAAGCTGATTCATTGCTTATCATGACAGTAAGACAATGGAATATACAGAGACATTATGTGGTGTGCATGCGTGTATATTTCTCCACCCCATCTCTGTCACTTTAATAGTCTCTTACTCTAAGCCCACATTTCAAGTTAGACGAAATAAGGCAAATATTAGTAAATATCATTACCAGTGGTGGTCTGTGCAGGTGAGCGAGGTGGGGCTGTGGAACGGGTGCAGGGCGGGGGTGGGGGAGTGAAAGTGAATAACAACGTGATAGGGAATGTAAAATAAATAAATAACTAAAACCACTTACCTTGTGCTCGCCGCATCGCTGAGTCACCGATGCGGCTAGCACAAATTAAGTGGTTTTATTTATTTATTTATTTTACATTACCTATCCCGTTTGTTAGACCTGGGGGGTCTCTAGTTGGCTGAGGTAGGTACCTTAGTCCAAAGAGGGACCCTTGCTTCTAAGTCAGGGAAAGAAAGGACACCTTTTCTAATAGCCCCTGTTCACCCCCTCGGTAGCTTGGCAGGAGCAGCCAGGCTTATCTCCAAGGGAAATATGTAAAGTATTTGCAACCAGGCTCTCAGTAACCCAGTGATAACACCACAAATGGAATCCACACGAACTTCTTAAAAAAACAATTATATATTATAAAAAAAGATACACAATGAGACCACACAATAAAAATCGAACATATGCATACTTGTAATATTTCACCTTGCCAGTTATTAGTCCATCAACCCTTGTAGGTTCTTGCAGTATTACTGAGCAATTCTTGATGATCCCATGCAGTCCTAATGCAATGCTATGCAGTTCGTAATGCAAGAATCAGGCACTTCATAATGTAAAAATAATATAGTTCGTAATGCAACAATCAGGAATTTTGGAATGCCAAAATAATGCACTTTGTAATGCAACAATCAGGCAGTTCATAATGCAAAAATAATGCAATTCATAATGCAACAATCTGGCAGTTCATAATGCAAAAATAATGCAATTCCTAATGCAACAATCAGGCAGTTCGTGATGTAAAAATAATGCAATTCTTAATACAACAATCAGGCAGTTTGTAATGCCAAAATAATGTACTCTGGCACAGATCCCGGTGCTCTGGATGGTCGATATGCCACTCTTACTGACTCGCGGTCAGCTACTGCCAAAACATGCCCCCAACACTGTTATGATGGAAATCAAAGTGCAGCTCCACATTCCGGCAAGTACGTGCCGCAATATAGACTTGAGCGGAGTATCACGCTGCAAAGATGGGAAAGGCAGAGAGAGTTTCTCTCGTAGCCCGCACCCCGCCCCAAATGGTGACACACTCACGCTCGCTGAGCGTTTCCTGGGAGGTACAACCTCACTCTCTCACTCTCCTCACTGCTTGGGCCTCCGATGCGACTTTATTGATCTTGCGCAGTGGAACTCGGACCTCCGACGGTGATGGTTCGAGGTCTCCCCTTGGTAGCGGCAGGCTCGGGCCGGTGGCAGTGAATTCTCACAGCTCCTCTGGGGATGCCGGTCCTGGCCAATGACAATGATGATCGCAGCACTTCTGGTCACGTTGTCAATTAAAGCAGAGAACAACAGTCACGGGGCAATTTCTCACGAAGGTCCCAGGCTGCAACAGGGCACACGCACACAGCGTCGCTGAGACACACTTGAGCTCCAGGTGCGCACGATCACAGGGCAATCCTCACAAAAGTCTCAGGCTGCATGAAGCACACGCATGCGGTGTCGCTAAAACTCACTTGGACTCCGGGTGCACACGATCACAGGACAATCCACACAAAGGTCTCAGGCTGCACAAAGCACACGCACACAACGTCACTAAGACTCACTTGGACTCTGGGTGCACATGATCACGGGGCAGTTCTTATGAAGGTCTCAGGCTGCACAAAGTACACGCACACAGCGCTGCTGAGACTCACTTGGACTCCGAGTGCACATGATCACGCAGAAGTTCTTATGAAGTTTTCAGGCTGCAAAAAGCACACGCACACAGCGTCGCTGAGACACACTTAGAAACGTTAATGTTCCTGAGTTTCCACAACAGGGAGCCAGCTCTCCTCAGGCCCTTGGAGACACGTTATTTCTGGACACAGCACACAGCAAAGTCCTTTCAAGCAAGGGGACACAGCACACAGCAAAGTACCTTAGCCTCTCCTTAGTTAGATCAGCAAACTGCAGGCCAGCTGCAGAACACACAGCAAGGGCCAGTCCTTCTCACCAGCCTCTTCAGATGTTCTTCCTTTGGCAGAGGTTCCTCTTGTCTGCAAACTAGTTTTAATCCTTTTCAGTCTTGATAAGTCCAAAGTCCAGGGGTTTCAGCTCTCATAGTAATATCCCTAAAAGTCTTTGAAGTCTTTGTGTTCAGGGGGCACTGACCCCTGTCCAAACCAGTTCTGGGTGTCTCCCTGCCAGTGACGCCTTCTTCCTTTGATAGTGGGTGTCTGGATCCTCAATCACTCAGCAGGAGATGGAGCCATTGTTTTATTGCAGCAGTTCAGGCCTCTTCACCTCCAGGGGCTACTCCTACACCTACACTCCAGATGCAGGTCAGCCCATTGCTTTCTCACCTCCTCCCCTGGGTCAAGACATTTCCCAGATCCTATCACATTAAAATCCAGACAGTCAATCCACAACCAGGCAGAGACACACAGAATTGTTAGAAAAAAGAAACCAGCCACATCTAAAAGCGTGTTTCTAAACACACATTGCAAAAACCACCTTCACAAAAAGATGTGTTAATACATTTTGAGCTCAGGCACACTAAACTCCATCCCTCCATCTTATGCCAATGGGAAGATATGCGGGAAACATGGGACATAGATTTCCCCATTCTCTCCTATGGGCAAGATGGCCTTGCAACAGTGAAAAATGAATTTGGCAGTTTTTCACTGTCAGGAAATGGTAGTACATGTCCTACCTTTCTCATACACTGCATCCTGCCAGGGGGTACCTTGGGCCTACCATAGGGGTGCCTGATGTGCATAAAAAGGGAAGGGTAAGGCATGGTAAGTGGGTGCACTTGTCAGGACAACAAGGCAGTTTAACAAACTCCGTACAGGCACTGCAGTGGCAGGCCTGAGTTCTCTCTTTAGGGCTACTTATGTGGGTGGCGCAATTAGTGCTGTAGGCCTACTAGTAGCATTTGCATTACCAGCACTGGCACACATAGTGCGCTTTAATAGGGACTTTATTAGTAAGGCAAACATACCAATCATGGACAACCAAAAACCATTACACTTTACACAGGGAGCACTTGCACTTTGACACTGATCAGCAGTGGCAAAGTGCCCAAAGCATTTAAGTTGGCAACACCATGTCAGAAAAAGATCTAGGGATAAGGCATAAAAGTTTAGGGAACTTTAGCCAAAAAGGGCCAAGTCCAACACCCTTGTTTATCACTTTCATCCCCCCACCCCCCTACCATGCTTACCTGCATCGACCGCCACTGATCATTACCCCAGGATGAGGTATTTGTTACAAGAAGTAAATGCCTCCTAGTGAGAGATTATAAATTATAAAAATAAACATAACATAGGGAATTGGTATTTCACACACCGAATTATGGACCTGTAACCCTGATAAATATCTGCAGGTTTGATCTGCTGGAATATATCAGGGGAACTGCAGGAGTGTGATGATGGCACATATCTCATAATTCCATTCTGCCCAGGATCGGAATTAAGCCCCACCCTTTGGAATCGAGGCATATGTCTCATGCCTCTCTGTCACTCCAGGTATCTGCCCTGTATTGGTGATTATTTCCACAACTGTGCATGATGCTTTGAGCTATCTGTAAAATGCAACCTGTTTGTACATGTTTGCAGGTGCTTCCAATTTTCTTACTTTACTTCAGAATTGTGAATTAGGGATGAAGGGAGATGTGTTTTACCCATGGTTCTGCCCCTTTCTACCCCAAGTGCAGGTTTTATGCTAGAAGCATTTGCAGGTTAAAAATGTGAATTATTCTCTGTTATTGCAATTTGCACATGTGCAGATTTAGGTTTTAAATCATCATATGCAAGAAATTTGATTTACATTTTTTCAAGAATCTGATTTGCAGAGAGACCGTAGGCAATGAATTTTCATGGAGATAATAGAAGAGATTTAAGTTAACCAATTTTTATATTATAAATAGTGCCAATTAGAGCAACAGTATTCCATGGACCATAAGACTGATGCTGTTTTCTTCCTGCAAGAGCACCTCAAACACAGGTGTTGTAGTCAGAAAGATTTTCATGGACTATGGTGGAAACCAGGATAAACAGTTTTGCTAAGATAAAACAATTTATTATCAATGATTGTAAAATGGACTTTAGTCCGGCTCCTAAGAATTAGAAGGAAGCCAGTCAGTCAAAGACCTTTATTCAGCTAATTTAGCCACAAAAGAGCAATAAAAACATTTGAATTACATAAGTATACACAATAAAATTAATCTTTGACAAATTCAAAATACAGGAATCATTTTTAACTATTTTACGAAGCCGAACTGCAGAAGAGATATACCTACAAATCATTAGGCAAGTAAATTCGTTGTTTAAAAGAAGTAAGTGACGTAGCGCAGATTGGCACTTTCTAATATTTAAGAATTTTAGTAATGGTTTTTAAAAAGTATGCCTCGGGCCAGAATATCATTTATAAAAAAACATAAAATGTAAACTGCTCTGTGCAGAAAAAGAATCACATGGGCACATTTCTACTTTATTATCGCAGTATGCATCACATGGGTTCGACACCAGTAGATCAGCAATGCCCATCCTTAATCTGATCAAGTAAAACATTTTAGCCTGATTGAAATAGAAAGAGAGGTACGATTCAATTTTTAGGGAGCTGACTAATAATGAGTGCTCTACAACTATTTTTTGCCATCTCTGTGCCATCTCTTACATGCTTCAAATAAAGTAGAAAATCCCTTTTCAAAATATTTTTGGGGATTGCAGAAATGTCACCCGGAGTGCTGAAACAGTCCTCCAGACCTAGCTTCCCTAATTGTTCGTGAATATAAGATAACCAGGGAATCTTTTTTACAAAATACAATTTCAAGCAATCTAAAATAAGATCATGATTCAGGACTGGTTCCTCCTTGGTCCATATGTTATGCCAGAGCTTCAGGGGAGCTAATTGCATTTAAAAAGTCAGCGGTGTTACACCTAATTTGTTGTGGCACATAGTGACAGGAGTGCTTTTAGGTAATGTCAATATGCGTTTTAACCTCATATTTTCCGCTCTCTGAAGCCCCAGGGTATTAGTGAAGCACCAGACTCCAGCTCCATACAAAGCGACAGCACATGTCCGTGCTTTGTAGATGTCTATTAAGGCTTTAATTGGATGGGAGCCTAATTTTTTTGTAAATCTGAAGATGGCCTCTGCGTTTTTATTAAAGCTTCCAATCCTTGCATCCACTAGATGTGTCCATGAATTTGTTTCATTAAAACGTATGCCTAAATAAGAAAAAGTTGGTACCAGAGACACTATTTCATTATTTATATAAAAAGTTTTTGTTTGGGATTTACCTATTACCATTACATGTGATTTTGCAACATTGGTTTTTAGGCCAAGGTCGCTCATAAAATCATTAAAAGCCTTTGTAATCCCACCCCAGCCCTCAACAGTAAAGCACCATCTTCAGTGTATAATAGGGCCAGTAGAGACCTGTTACCTAATGTTGGTGCATCTATATTACCGGTTCTGATATTACTTTCTAAATCATTTATATATAAGCAGGATAAAAATGGAGCAAGTACGCAACCCTGGCGGATTCCTCAATCCATCTTTATTGGAGGCAACAACTCGTCAGCTGCTCCATCACGTACTCTCCCTTCGACTCCGTGGTGCATTGCTGCTAGGTAATGGACGATAGATGGATCAATGCCCATGAGCAGCATTTTCTCCCAGAGTCTCCCCCTCTGCACCCAGTCAAAGGCAGAGGTCAGGTCCATAAACCAAGGTAGATGGTACCTGGCTTCGCCATGGTGTATTTGAATTTGAATTTGAATTTAAAATACTTATAAAGCGCTACATTCACCATGCGGTTTCTTGGCGCTATGGAGGCTAAAATAGCAGAGGAGAGGCAGTCGGAGCTGGTACAAAGAAGGAACAATATGAGGACAATTTACAGAGGAAAAGCCTGATTGAATAGGAAAGTTTTGAGGTCTTTACGGAAAATAGGATAGTGCTTGGCCAACCGTAGGTGGTCGGGGAGGGAGTTCCAAAAAGAGGGTGCCAAAAATGAGAAGTTGGCTCCTCCCCACTTTTTGCGCTTGTAGCGAGGTACCTGCAGAAGTGATTGAGATGATGAGCGAAGCTCTCTACCGGGGATATACTCCCTTATCAAAGAGGAAATAAAGGCGGGAGCTGAGCCCTGGCGCACCTGGAAGACCATACAACCTGTTTTGAAAAGGGATCGCTCCCTGACAGGCAGCCAGTGGAGCGCCTTCAATAAAGGGGTTGAGTGGTGAGAGTGGGGAAGGCCGTACACTAATCGGGCCGCCTGGTTTTGGACCAGTTGGAGCTTCCGTAGGCTGTATGCCGGAATGCCGTTGTACAGGGCGTTAGCGTAATCCAGCCGGGAGGTCACCAAGGCGGAAATGATCAGTTTAAGTGCCAGGGGAGAGAAAAAACGAGAAACAGCACGAATAGTGCGAAGGGTAAGAAAACAGGAAGAAACAACAGAGCTAATTTGTGAGTGGAGGGTAAGATGATTGTTAATTTGGATGCCTAAAGTCTTAACTGAGGGAGAGGGAGTGGGAGGGGGACCGAAGGAAGAAGGCCAAAATAAAGAGTTCCAGGGACTGGAAGAACCACCCGTGAGAACCAACTCAGTTTTATCCGGGTTCAACTTCAGATGGTTGTGGCTCATCCAGTCCCTAATAAAAATCATAGTAGTCTGAAAGTTGGAAATAGAATGGGAAGAAGAAGATAGGTTAAAGATGAGCTGGAGGTCATCCGCATAATTATAAACGGTGACCTCCAGCTGCTGGAGCGCGAAGATTAAAGGATAGATATAAAGATTAAACAAAAGAGGAGATAGAGAAGAACCCTGGGGAACACCACATGTGACCTTAAGTGGGGTGGCCGAGAAATCCCCCAACCGGACCGCCTGGGTGCGGTCCCTCAGGAAGGACGATAGCCAGACCAAGGCCGAGCTCCCGATTCCCGCCGCTCTGACACGTGAAAGCAAGATGGAATGGTCCACCTTGTCAAAAGCGGCGGAGAGATCGAGGAGCACCAGGGTCTGGTGTTTGTTTTGGTCCATGCCCTCCCTGAGGTTGTCCAGGACCGAAACCACGATGGACTCGGTGGAGTGCCTAGACCGGAAGCCTGCCTGGCGAGACGCTAGGTCCCCATTCACTTCTACATGGGCGCTGAGTACCGATGTTACGTGGCGCTCAAGGACCTTGCCGAAATAGGGCAACAGTGAAATAGGGCAACAGTGAAATAGGGCGATAATTAACTGGGGCGGAAGAATCCGCACCATGCTTCTTCAGGATAGGCACTATTGTGGTAGATTTAAGTGCTGGGATCACAACCCCCTGGGCAAGGGAACTGTTGAGAAAAGTAATCGGGGGCTTAGTGCAGACAGAGTAAATCTGTTGAAGAATACGGGCCGGGCAGATATCCGCCGGGGAGCCTGACTTTACTTTAGGGAGTATTGCCAAGAACACTTCTTCGGTGAGAGGGGGGATCGAAGAAAGGCAGCACTGGGCAGTCGGGGGAAGGGGTTCAACAAAAGCAAGGGAGGGGGGTGGAATATTGGCTTTGATGTTAATAATTTTTTCCAGAAAATAAGAATTCAAAGAGTCACACAAGGACTGGGTAGGGGGAGGTTTAAGTGTAGCCCTGTCAGAGAAGGCTAGGTCGTGAATAATTGTGAAAATCTCCCTGGGTTTATTCTCCGCCACCAAAATTTTTGCTGAGAAGTAGGCAGTTTTGGCGCCTAGTATGGCTCTTTTATAGTCACCTAATAGTGTGGTATAGTGGGTTTTCAGTAAAGGACAATAGTCCCTTCTCCATTGCCTCTCAGCCTGCCGAAGGGTCAGCTTTTTTTCCTTCAGATCTTCACTGAACCACCGATTAGATTCCTTAGGCCGTCTAGTTGAGATCCGACGTAAGGGGACTACCGAGTCACAGCCTCCAGCAAGCCAGGTGTTAATGGAGGTGGCTTGAGATGAGGAAGATAAGCCCACCAGGTTAGGTGAAGAGTTCAGGAGGGAAGATGATAACAGAGGGAGGTCGACACGGTTCCAATTTCGCGCCCAGGTGTTTTTGGCAAGCGAGACCTTTGCTACAGGTTTAAGGTGGAGGGAGAAGGAGATTAGAGCGTGATCTGACCAGGGACATGGGGACACGGACATAGAAGAAACGGAAATATTAAGAGACCAAACCTGGTCTAGTACATGTCCGTGTATGTGCGTGGGGACTTGTATGTGAGGAACAAAATTCAGGGATTGAAGTGATTCTGTAAACTGCTTTGAGGAAGTACACTCAAGGGGGTCCGTGGGCCAATAATTAAAGTCCCCTAACACTACGACTGAGGCATAATTGACCGCCAAGGTGGCCAATAAGTCCTGAAGGGCTGGCATGAACAGGTGTGAGAACTGGGGCGGACGGTACATTAATAAACAAGTGAGCGGGGGAGAAAAAGTAAGAGAGCGGACCACAAGATGCTCAGTGGGAGTAATAAGAGGGGAGGGAAGAAGTTGAAAATTATACTCTGACCGGGCAATAAGAGCCACGCCACCCCCTGTCTTGCCCGCCGGGCGGTCTGCACGGAGAGCCACATAGGAGGGGGGGAGAGCAGCCAAAAAAGAGGGCAAAGAGGACTCACAGAACCAGGTTTCGGTTAAAAATAGCATGTCAGGCTTGTGAGAGTCGAGCAGCACAAACAGCTCCTGATGGTGTCTGACCGCTGACCTGGTATTGAGCAGGATGATAGACATAGGAGGGGAGGAAGATAGGGAGCCAGAAGCAGGAAAGAACTGCGTCGAGGGGGTCAGATGAGAGGAAGGGAAATGGGGGGATGGAGGAGCAAGGCCAAGAGAGGAGATGCGGCTAATGATGGAATCGGGCAACGACCAATGGCCCTGTATGGCTGTTAAATCCTCAGATGAATAAGAGATGAGAAGGGCATGAGGAAGCGCCCCTAGCCCCGTCCGGCCGCGGACGGGCGCAGACGGGCTTGACTTAGGCGCCACTTCGGCGCGCCTTCGTCGTGCCCGCTGCGCTCGTCCGCTGCGCTTCCTCATTGGGGGCGTTTAAATAGGGGCAGAGCGCGGGGGGTGTGGCGCCGAGCTAGGTCGCCTGACCAGCCCAATGGAAGATGGCGCCCGCACACCACGAGCCCTAAAAGAGTAAGTAAAATTAGTCTCCTGCTAACTTTGAACAGGGGTTAAACACAGAATAATAGCAAATAAAATGAAGCGCCACTGCTCTCAATCAACAGGATGCAACAGTCACACACAGTAGATTTATGCCGCTCCTGACTGCAGACGCGAACCCTCTGCCACCGGGGTCGCCTGCCTCCAACAGCGAGCAATGAGAAGCCACTCTTAAGTAGGGGCGGAGCGCGGGGGGTGTGGCGCCGAGCTAGGTCGCCTGACCAGCCCAATGGAAGATGGCGCCCGCACACCACCGAGCCCTAAGAGAGTAAGTAAAATTAGTCTCCTGCTAACTTTGAACAGGGGTTAAACACCGAATAATAGCAAATAAAATGAAGTGCCACTGCTCTCAATCAACAGGGTGCAACAGTCACACACAGTAGATTTATGCCGCTCCTGACTGCAGACGCGAACCCTCTGCCACCGGGGTCGCCTGCCTCCAACAGCGAGCAATGAGAAGCCACTCTTAAGTAGGGGCGGAGTGCGGGGGGTGTGGCGCCGAGCTAGGTCGCCTGACCAGCCCAATGGAAGATGGCGCCCGCACACCACCGAGCCCTAAAAGAGTAAGTAAAATTAGTCTCCTGCTAACTTTGAACAGGGGTTAAACACAGAATAATAGCAAATAAAATGAAGCGCCACTGCTCTCAATCAACAGGGTGCAACAGTCACACACAGTAGATTTATGCCGCTCCTGACTGCAGACGCGAACCCTCTGCCACTGGGGTCGCCTGCTTCCAACAGCGAGCAATGAAAAGCCACTCTTAAGTAGGGGCGGAGCGCGGGGGTGTGGCACCGAGCTAGGTCGCCTGACCAGCCCAATGGAAGATGGCGCCCGCACACCACCGAGCCCTAAAAGAGTAAGTAAAATTAGTCTCCTGCTAACTTTGAACAGGGGTTAAACACAGAATAATAGCAAATAAAATGAAGTGCCACTGCTCTCAATCAACAGGGTGCAGCAGTCACACACAGTAGATTTATGCCGCTCCTGACTGCAGACGCGAACCCTCTGCCACCGGGGTCGCCTGCCTCCAACAGCGAGCAATGAGAAGCCACTCTTAAGTAGGGGCGGAGCGCGGGGGTGTGGCGCCGAGCTAGGTTGCCTGACCAGCCCAATGGAAGATGGCGCCCGCACACCACTGAACCCTAAAAAAGTAAGTAAAATTAGTCTCCTGCTAACTTTGAACAGGGGTTAAACACAGAATAATAGCAAATAAAATGAAGTGCCACTGCTCTCAATCAACAGGGTGCAACAGTCACACACAGTAGATTTATGCCGCTCCTGACTGCAGACGCGAACCCTCTGCCACCGGGGTCGCCTGCCTAACAATGACCAGGTGCAGATTGAAGCACTGTACAACAGTGCCCAGGCCCTTTCTAAATCCATACTGAATATTGGAAAAGTTCCCATTTTCTGCCATCCAGACCTCCAATATTATTCAACTCATTATTTTGCAAGAACTATCAATTAGGGAGATTGGTCGATAGCATTTATGGTCTGATCTGTCTCCCTTTTTATATATGGGCACTATTATTACCGATCTCCAGGAATCTGGTGGACCAAAAGCCGCATAGAGCCTAATATATTTGTTAACACTGGTAGCCACAAGGTTGTATCTGCTAAAAATAAATCCGCAGGTACCCCATCAGGCCTGGGAGCCTAGTTCTTTACAGTCTGGCAAAGCGCCCTATCAACCTCGTCTAGGGTCGGCGGTTTCAATGGAGATACCTCCTATCCAGTGTCAAAGCCACTAGATGATTCAGTACTGTTACCATAAAAGTCAGTAAAACATTTTACCCACGTTTCCGGCATAATAGTTACATCAATAATACTATTTTGTGTGTCACAGAAATATTCCTCATTTACTGTCTGCCAGAAGAGTCTGGAGACTTTGCTTTGTGATGCCTGAAGTAGTTTACCCCAGGCATATTTCCTGATCTCCATCTTACGGTGCTCCAGAGCACTCCTATAATCTATGCGAGCCTGCCTAACTGCCTCCTTATCACGTGTTGTGGTTTTTAAAATGTTAATTAATTTATTATGCATGTGGGAGCATTTTCTATTGAACCACGTTATGTTTTTTTGTTTCCCGTCATGCTGACTCGTGGTTAAAAGTTCCCTAATTGTCTCATTTATTGCCTTGCATAATTTAATGATTACTGGGATATTTAATTTTACTTCCAGACACTCCACAACTTGCGCAAGGTCGCACTTTATTATTTCCTCTAGAACGAGGTCTGGGTTAATAGTGGACCATTTCCTTATTAACCCCTTATTTTTAGTATAGGACAGAGATGATACTCTTTCTGACATAGTTGGCTCATTGGATGGGACCGTCAGATTCAATATTAGTGGCTAGTGATCACTAAAATATACTTCTGGTATCTAAAGAGTAACTATTTGTGAACTAAAGTGATCAGACAAAATAATGAAATCAATCAGAGTGCCTTGGCCTTTAACAACGTATGTTACCACATTATTTTTTGTCAAATCTATACAATCTAATGTTAAAAATAGTGAAAATTTCACCAATAGAGAATTGAAAATATTCCCGCATGGACTGTGTTTCGAAACGATAGCCCCACTCCCATTTCCCTGGGCAAGCGGTGACAGGCCCAAAATTTGGCAGAGAGCATAATTTACAATTAAAATCACCCCCCATAGTACTACAAAATAGGTTTGTATTTCCTATATATGGTTTGTTAATGCAGTTTCCAGTTCCTGTGCAATAGTAATATTTGTATTTTTAAAATTATTATGGTAAAACTTAACGACCACAAACATCAGGTGTTTTTTAAAAAGAATTGTAACAATCTGAAAATGTGGAGACTCCGACTTTGTTTCCCTTATACTGCCATTTAGCGGTCGATTCCGATTCGGGAAAAAAACGTCAGACGAATCGTACAAATCCATCCGAATCGCGTAGTACGATCCGTTTTCCAAAAATACGTCAGAATGTTTCCGAACCGTACAAAAAACA
This sequence comes from Lissotriton helveticus, assembly GCF_964261635.1. Lineage (NCBI taxonomy): Eukaryota > Metazoa > Chordata > Amphibia > Caudata > Salamandridae > Lissotriton > Lissotriton helveticus. Next base: position 1,511,141,977 of record NC_136061.1, on the reverse strand, counting down.
AGCACCACTCCGTATGATACTGACTAGGGAATTGAACAGTACGATTTGTAAACATGCCGTACGACCCGCAAAGTACGATCCGGACCGGGGACCCAGAACGCCACATGTACGGAAAAACAACGTCGAGTATGAACAGTGATTTGTACGGAAAACATCGCGTATGAGCGAACCACACCATCAAATACAAAATGAACCCCCCCTCAACGAAGCGCACGCGTACCCCATAAAAACGTCACGTATGAGAGAGCCACACAATATTCGATGAAACAAACCCCCAACAAGCGCACGCGTACCCCATAAAAACATTGCGTATGACAGAACCACACAATATTCGAAAAATCGAACCCCCCAACAAGCGCACACGTATCCCGTAAAAACGTCGCTTTTCAGAGAGCGACACAGTAATTCACTAAACGACCCCCCTAATCAAGTGCACGCGTACCCTGCAAAAACATCGCGTATGAGAAAGCGACACACAAGTCTAAGAAACGAACCCCTCCTCAACCAAGCGCACGTGTACCCCTAAAACAGCACAGGGAAGGTGCAAAGTAGTCGCACAACACTCCAAAACATGTCTCATAAGTACTAACATTTGCAAAAGAATGTCCTGTCCAGATCCAAACTGGCAAACAGAGGGCCCAACTCAGACCCACCCCATATAACACACCCACAAAAAATTCTAAATAAGCCATACCCACAAATGGACCAATAAAAAGGGCCCACACACACAAACCAGTATCCTTTGCAACATACACATTTTACAACAGAGACTGACAACACACCAACAACTGCACACATCCACCTTCACACATACCACCAATCATATTCAGACCCACACACCCCCTTCACATTCAGACCCACACCCCCATCCATACACACCATCACCCCCCCATCACAATCACCTGACAACATGTCTGCACTAAAGAATCCAAAGTTCACAAACCAGGAGATGGAGATCCTTGTAGATGAGGTCATCAGAGTCGAGCCACAGCTGTTTGGCGCATTGGTCAGACAGACCAGCATAGCTGAGAAAACACACATGTGGTAGAGGATCGTACAGACCCATCCGTGGGAGGAGAAGGTCATGGCCCTGCTACCACCAGTGGGAGTACATGGAATTGAAGGAGTCGTGGAGCCTGGTGAGTATACAAACAACTCATGTAACATGGGGGGACTCCCAGAAGTGACCACACATAAGAGGGGTGGGTGGATATGACTCCCAGCATTGCCCAACAGTATGGGGGGGTGGATATGACTCCCAGCATTGCCCAACAGTATGGGGGTGGGTGGATATGACTCGCAGCAGTGGCCAACAGTATGGTGGTGGGGGGATATGACTCCCAGCATTGCCCAACAGTATGGTGGAGGGTGGATATGATTCCCAGCAGTGGCCAACAGTATGGGGTTGGTGGATATGACTCCCAGCATTGCTCTGATGAAAATAACAGACATGCAATGATATTACCTGTAATGCTGGTGAACCAATCTCCACACGACTGCCAGGGACTGTCGGTACCTTTGAGCCTCGGAGTTGTGCGATGCTGAAAGGGGTCAATCTCCCGATAGCCCCTTGGTCTGAGTATAAATGACACACACAAAAGGGTGATCAGGAGAGGGAAGGAGAGGATGAGAACAGCAGGGAGGGAGATCTGAAACAAAGGTAAAGAAGCATAAGCATTCCACACTTCTTATCACAGATTCACAGAATACCTCAGGACCTATACTGTGACATTTACACATGTGAAGTATGATCACAGCCACTGTATCCTAATTGGGAACACATATTTGGAAATGATACAGGATCTGATGATTGACACAGACACGTAAAAGGTTGCAGAGTTTGTCACCTAAATGAAGGGGGTGCAACGCTCACCAGGCCAGCATCAATGCAATGAGATCCATGTGGTCATCAATTGATTCACAATGTATGATTGAGGCTCAAACTTACAGTGAATAGAATGTGTTGCAGTGCTACTCACACAAAGCCCACAATCTATAGTTATTCATGGGAATCAGTGACGGTCATGAAGGCAAATTACACATCACCCACAAGAGCCATAAGAAGCTCACCCAGCGAGGAAGGGAATTATCTAAACACAAGGTAGCCCCGCAAGAGCCTGTCATTGGCTCGTCCAACTGTGCCTTACGATGCCTAACATGACAATCATGTCGCAACAAACTACAAAGAGAGAAATGATTAACAAATCAAATAAACCAACCCTACCGTGACCAGGATATGCAGCACAGCACCAAAGAATCATGGGATTGACGTCACCTGACTGGTGTCACGGAAGTGTTAACATTTGCCACAGCACCACGTTGTGACGTCATCAGTGCTACATTCCTGGCATCATGGGAATAGAAAGTTAACATCAACTTACAGAGAAGGCTTGCACAGCAGTGTTCTCCACCGGCACACAGGACAGTTGACAGAACATGTGGGACATACACTGGCCCACAACTTCACAACATGGTTGTTTCCAGATCAAACTGTACAGGCACACAGGCACACAGGATAAAGGGGATGAGCCAGACACATCCTGCTGCACACAGTGAGGCTGCAATTCCACACAGAGCCTGTGGTTGAGATGTCCCACACAATGTCAACCGGTGTCAGCCGCAATGTGTCAGGGGCAAAGTATACTATACACACATTGATGCATTCACCAGAGTCAAAAGTCCACAACAGATGAGTGTCAAGAAGGGTGACTGTTCTGTCATTGGAGTGGTGCACCATGCAATTTGATCCATGGGAATGGGACATGTAGGTATGGTTCAACAACATGCACAGAAACAGTTCCCACTCATTACACATGTCCGTTCATGGAACGCTGATTCGGCACACGTTGCAATCATCATGGGGAATAGCAGGAGGACCAAGATGACATGAACAGACAACAGGCAGAGCAACCTGTAAATAACAGGCACACAAGGGGTTACATTGAGAATCATTACCCTACATGCATGGACATGTAAAATACACCAACATTGTAGTACACATGTACATTCCACAATCACTCATTGTGCATATGTGTGTGGCATTACATCAGCACTTGTGTGACACATCACAACACAAATCAAAGTGACTTTCCATACAGTCGGCTGGACACACAGTATGCAACATATGCCACTCAATGCTACAAGCTTGCACAATAATTCACAGTGATTCACCATTAAGAGAAGAAGTTGCGTATGAGCTGACTCCGGATATCATCTTTCTCCTCCTCATCACTTTCATCGTGGCCAAGGCCACCATCCTCAATGGGTGGATGTTCCAGCTCATCAGGATAAGTGGCACAGCTTCCTCAACTGCCATGTTGTGCAGCATGCAGCACACAATGAAGATGTTACACACCTTTTGTGGGGCGGATGGGAGGGATTCCCCGGTCTTATCAAGGCACCGGAATCAGCTCTTCAGAAGTCCAAACGTCCGCTCTATCACTCGCCTGGTCTGCCTGTGTGCATTGTTGTACCGCTGGTCTGCAACTGTTCTGGGATCCCGGTGCGGTGTCATGAGCACGGCATGTTGGGATATCCTGCGTCTCCTACAAGTAAACATCATGCAAATAAGTGTGTAATGAGATGCCCTCATACAAATTTCATAAAGGAGACATACACGACAAACAGAGTATACCCACCAACAAGACATGCCCGCTCGTTGTGCAGCTGCAGCATCATCAGTGGTACCCTGCTACGCCTCATGATGAATGCATCATGGCACGAGCCTGGAAAACATGCACAAACATGGGAAATCAGAATGTTAGCAAGACACACCACCAGGGCATTTATTGAGTGGTAATGTTTCCGCTTGTGGAAGGCCTGCTCCGGAGCCTGTGGTGGCACCAAAGCCACATGTGTTCCATCGATGGCCCCAATTACGTGTGGTATCCCTCCCAGGGCATAGAAGTCACCCTTGACATCTGTCAACTCTTGTGCACTAGGAAATTTTATGAACTCATCAATGTACTGCAACATAGCATCTAACACATCACGTAGAACACAGCTGAACATGGTTTGGGACATACCCCCCACATCAGCTATGGTAAATTGAAACGTACCTGTAGCAAAGAAATGTAGGGCTGCCATCACTTTTAGCTTGGGTGTCAGCGCAGTCGGATACCTGTGTCGTGGTTGGAGATGTGGTTCCAGCCTGACCAGCAAGTTCTGAATCAACTCTCGAGTGAATCTGTAACGTCGGATGCAATCACGTTCCCTCATGGTCTCCAAGTCCGGAAAAGGCCTTGGTAGAGGCGGTGCCCTGCAGGACATATTTGGGAAGAAAGGAGCCCAACTGTCAGCCAACAGCGATAGCAATGTACTTGGCACATGCAACAATGCAAATAAACATCAAGTCACTATGGGGTCTGGTGTGTGCAAGACATCCAGGACACATATGCCAGCTTGCTGGCCCTCCAACATATCATATCAGACATATTGCAAATGAGGTGTGCATGTGTGAATGCAACACCACAGCCATTGTCACGATGCAAACATGTATGCCTGGGGATAAATGAAGTATGATGCCATCTGACCCAAAATCCGTGTGTATGCACATGTGGCATGGTGTGCGTGCATGGGCAACCATGTCAATCAAAACACAGACGCATGAGAGATGCACCGACAGCAGATGCAGTTAACGCAACACAAACAGCTATCTCAACATTTACCATGACACACACATGACATTGTCAGATAGAGTCATGCTGAGCGACAAATTGTCAAGTGAGAAGGTGCGCCGGTCACTGGCATCATGAGACAGCTGCCCGTAGTGATTACTGTGCCATCCCAGTGTCGATGTGCATGACTACATGCGCATAATGATACCTATGGGACAAGTGTCAAGGTGATTTGTAACACATACTGCCCCATCACACATGACATGCGTCAACAGGTCATCACACTGATTGTGGAACAGGATCAGATGCCCTGTGCTATGTCACAGCCTGCCACACCTAGGCACTGCTCATGTAAGTATGCAATGACAAGAACCTGATATACATCCTGGTTTGAACCATACCCAAACATTCCTGCCATGTGTGCACCTCATATCACTATTGTAATGTTACGATACATGAGCGTGTGCAACGCACCATACCCCTGCCTTAACTACAGCGTGTGAAACGCACCTTTCAAAAAGCACCGTACCCCTGCCTTCACTACAGTGTGTGAAACGCACTTTTCAAAAAGCACCGTATGCCTCCCTTCACTACAGCATGTGAAACGCACCTTTTAAAAGCACCATACCCCTCCCTTCACTATAGCGTGTGAAACGCACCTTTCAAAAAGCACCGAACCCCTGTGTTAGAAATGGGATTTCTGGTTGGCTAAGGCTTGCACCAAAACCAGGCAGAAACCACCACTCTAGTCAGGGCAAGGGAGTTACACGCCAGGATAAAGCCCTGCTCACCCCCTAGGTATCGTGACACGAACAGTAAGGCTTACCCCAGAGGCAATGTAAGTTAAGTATTTGTGCACGCTCCCACCAGCAACAACATCCCAGGCCCCCCACAAAAGGAACTCCACACAAGGTTATATATAAAAATAGCCTTTGTATTTTACCAAACACATTAGATAAGAAACACACAATTTACACTGTGCCACTGGCACGGGCAGAATTTTCAGGGGATTATGTATATATAGGACAGGGCCACACGGACCACTGTCAGGAATAAGCACTTTTAGAACTAGCACTTTGAAGGAATAACACTTAGCACATATAATAACTGTAGCACCAAAAATAGCAAAGGTAGCACACAACCAGTAATCACTGGTAACAGGTAAGAACCACCAACGCAATCCTAAACACCTTAGGCAAACATCACGCAGGGAACCATGAACTAATTAGCATAACCTATACTAGGAAAAACAACCTCCTAAGCAAAAAAACACATTCAGAGGTACAGGCAAGAAGTTTTACACATGATGCATGAAGACACATTCAGAGGTATAGGCCAGAAGCTTTACACATGATGCATGAAGACACATTCAGAGGTATCAGAACACAGGGTGCACAAAACATACTACACACAGTACATTTCCTAACACCCAAAAAGCAATAGCACATGAATCATCATAGCACATAAATCACATAAGGGTCCAGGTTGCACCACTGCGCCAAAACCTAAACGTAGCAGCTGTCCACTATTTGCTGGGCAGCTGAGGACAAGAACAGGGCCTAAACGCTGCAGCTGGCACTAAGTGTTGCGCAGCTGGGGAAGGACAAAGTAGGGGCGAAGGAATGTGACTCACTCCTGAGTCCAAAGAACATGTCCCTAGAAAGAAAGACCTAAACTGCTGGGCAGCTGGGAACTCAAAACTGTGACAGGGACCCTCATTGGCCCTTAGGAACAAAGACTGTGCAATAGGTTGGAGCCCGCTGTCTCTGAATAAACAACAGTGCCCTTAGGAGCCTCGTGGGCTCTTCAACAATAATGCCACCACACTGAGGGAGCGGCCTGCTGCCAACTGGGGCCGCTCTACCCTCAAAAATGCCCCCGGAATGTAGGAGTCTCTCGGACTTAAATTACAAATGTGCCCCTCATTGGTGTCCCGCTCGGGGGACTCGAAATGACAAAATGCCCAGGAGCCTCTTGTGGGCTCTGAAAGGCAACCAGGCCCCCAAACATTGGAGCGCACTGGCTCTGGGGAAACACTGGTCCCCAGACCCCCACAGGGCCCTAACAACAATGGCGGCAGTCGGTGGAGCCATTCTGGCTCTGAACACTGATGAGGAAAACGGTGGAGCGGCCCGCTGCCAAACGGGGCCGCTCGAACACTGCCTCCCCCCCGCAATAACTCAGCGGTTCTAAAGAGAAGCCGCTGTTGGGGCGGCCCGCCACTGAGGGCCCTCGTACTCTTAGGGCCTTCCCCCCACCCCAGCCATCTTAACTTACCGGCTCTTGGCGGGGGAAGGCTTTCTCTTCCTCGGGCAGTGGTAGCAGAGCTCTCCCAATCCCTGCAGCGCCCTTGCTCACCCGGTCCCCCATCTCGGGACTGGGTTTCAGAGTGGATCCTGCGAGGCTTGGCGACTTTTCCTCTCCTTCTTGGCGGCGGGCAGCCAATCCGAGTGCGGCAGCGGGCGGGACTTCCTGGAAGCAAGCGGAAGTCCCGCCCCGCTCCAGGCGCCCGGCCACCTGACTTCCGGTTTCGCGGCGCGTGGGCCACGGCGGTGACTTTTCTTTGTGCAAAATGAGGGGTGGGTACCCTCGCGATTAAAAATAAAAGCAGAAACGGGGTGGGCACCCGTAATTAGCAATATTAGTGCAGGCATAATGCAGGGTAGGCTCCTGCTGTTAAAACCTCAAAATAAGCGGGGTGGGCACCCTCCATTGGCGAATTCGAGGGAATCCCTTCACCGAGCATTTCCTCAGGACAGAGAGCAGCTTAGTGCTGAAAAGCTAAAATAAAGTGCTCCCAGAGGGGGACAAAGCGCAGGGAGAGCTAGGGCCATGAGAAATAAAAGCCAGCACACCCAAGGTGCTGGACAGCCCCCAAAGTCTCTTCAAGGTCCTCATATGGTGAGAGGGCAGGAGGGTCCAAAAGACGTTCTCCAGGGCATCCAGGGGCTGGGCAGGGTCCAGTGAGGCAAGCCTTCCCCATGGGACCCCAGCAGCAGCACGCCCCTGGTAGATTCCAGTCAGAAACAAGAACATTTAACATGAGATCACAGCCACTTTTTATAAACCAAATCCCTTTGTCTCTAGGGTGCAGGGTGGGAGAAAACCAGACGCAGCTGGTTCTGGAGCACTTTGTTTTGTTCAGCCCCTCTCCCTATTCACAGGACAGACTAGGGTCATCAGTCGCACCACAGGGGGCGGAGCCAGCATTGTGGAGGGAAAGCTCATCCCTATTCAGCTCCCAGGTGCAGCCCCTCCCTGCCATCAACATGCAGATCTCCCCATTCACCACCGGGGCAGACCCATCCTGACTCCTGGAGCCAGGCACACCAGCCAGCTCCAGCCATTCACAAGCCAGACAGTCAAATCACATAAATTACACGGACATGCCAACTTCTAGAAGTGGCACTTCCACACTTGGTACAATACCGCCACACACATCATTGCGCAGCATTTAATCACATGAGTCCGCACATACCAAACTCAACCTTGCACTTCCCACGCATCAGGAATTACCATGGACACACACATTCCCCATGCATTCCTATTGGACGGCAGGCCAATCTCACACACGCACTCAGAGAGCGCACGCACTTTACACTGCGCCACAGTGCTAAAGTGCGCAAAGACCAGAAATCATTATACTGATGTAACATTAAAAGGCAAAAAGTTCAGGGGTGAACCTGCCAGAAGGGCCAAGTCCAAGACCCTGCCTTCACTACAGCGTGTGAAACGCACCGTACCCCGAGTTTACGTGTGTGCGCCACGTCTCACAATTACAATGGTGCCATACGTGAGCGAACCGTACCCCGACTTTTCATGCGTGTGTGTGCCTCGTTTCACTAGTACAATGGTGCCACACGCGAATGAACCGTACCACGACTTTTCATGCATGTGTGCGCTTTGTTTCGCTTGTACAATGGTGACATATGCGTGCAAACTGTACCCCGACTTTTTATGCCTGTGTGCGCCTCGTTTCATTATGGTCATCGTGCTATACGCGAGCGAACAGTACCCCAACTGTTCGTGCATGTGTACGCCTAGTTTCACTATGGTCATCGTGCCATACGTGAGCGAACCGTACCCCGACTTTTCATGCGGGTGTGCGCCTAGTTTCACTATGGTCATCGTGCCATACGCAAGCAAACCGTTCCCCCTACTTTTCGTACGTGTGTGCGCCTAGTTTCACTATGGTCATCGTGCCATACGTGAGCGAACCGTACCCCGACTTTCCGTGCGTGTGTGGGCCTTGTTTCACTAGTACAATGGTGCCATAAGCGACGTGGAAGGCACCGTAGACGTGTGTTAATCTCAGAAAATAGCTAGGGTACACTAGGGGGCGACTAATGGGCCCTGAATGCAGCCTGGTTGTCATGGATACAGAAATTTGAGTGTGTTCTACAGGTGTCCTGCAAAAGTCAGTTGGGCACAAATATACAATGTTGCAATTTGTATTTGGAGCTGAAGCACAAACTTTAAACCATGCAAATGTGAGTCAGGGCCTTATGTTTGAAGGGATTGGATGAAACATAGGATGCAAAGTATTGTGGCCTATCACACTGTACCCCAGAAACAGAAAGCCCCTCAGCAGCACAGATTTAAGGGAGCATGTGTCTGTGAGAGAGCACTTGTCTGCACAACATTGGAGTGGACGACACTGCTGCTATCTCTGCATTCCGTGGACCTTTATGTCGCGTACCATGGAGATGGCACCAGCCTTCACTGAGGAAGAAAACCAGCCCCCCCTGGATGCCCTACTACCAGAGTACAGCGAGCTGTATGGGAGGCCAGGGGAGCAGGTGATTGCTGACTGCACTAGCTTGGACTGTGCACCTGTTGTGTGAGTGTCACAGCAGGCATTGTGTATTGGTGGGACAGACATGCAATGTGGTTTTGAGGGTGTCTCAGGGGGTGTACATGGTGGTGTCTCTCATGCAGAGCATGATGTAGTTCATGTGTGTTAAGTCCTCACTTGCATTGTGCTTGCTGTGACATTCACTGCATAGTGCATGACACATTCAGCCGTGAAAGTCCTTGGTGTATTCATTCCCAATTGTCCTGGGGTCTATCAGTGTTCAGCCCAGAGTGACAGCTGACTGTACTCACAGGTGTGTATGACTTGTGGGGACCTGTGGTGATATTGTAGAAATGCTGTGTTTAAGCACATGGAGATTGAAGTTTGTGTATGTTCCTTGTCACCTGGTTGAGTGTGTATGTGATGTTTTGCACCACAGCTGCATGGCATATGCAGCAGCTGTAGCCATCTGATATTACAAGTATGCTGTGTTGTGTGCCTGGCTTGCACAGTTTGCAGGACACCTGAGGCCCCTCTTTGTCAAGTGGGACATGTGCAAAATGAAGGTTGTATACACTGTCGACACTGAAAGGCCAGTGATCTGTGTCAGGGTGTGTCTGTCTGGTCTGATGAGGGTTCTTAAGTTGAGTAGGATATGTGACAGGTTCTCACGTGCTGTCCCACACTCTGCAGTTGCATGTGTTGTACAGTGTGTGCCATGATCAGTGAGTGTGTTGCACCCCTTATGCAATAAGTTGCCTTTCAAAGGCATGTTGTGTGTTGGGGTTTGCCCATATGCCTAATTCACATGGACAATGATGCAAGTCCTGTCAGAATCCTATGCCCTATTCACATTATCAATGGTGTGCAAGTGTGTGTCTCTGGGACATGGAGCATGTGTACTAATGTTGTTTCACTTGGTCTTCCTGACAGGTATCTGCCTATGAGAAGGGAGAGATATGGATGGAGATCATCAGAGCTGTCAGGAGTGTGGGGGGCCATCACCGGAAGCTGAGGAACATCAGGAAGAGGTGGCAAGACATCCGGTGCTGGACCCGGCATATCGCCCGGGTACAACTGAAGATGGAGGCCCCACGCCGGCATGGTGGAAGCCGTCACCTCACCCCCCAAATGCTCGGGTCCTGGCAGTGGTCTTTCCAGACCTCCATTGGCAGGTGCAGGAGGGACAGCAGCAAGGAGGGGGTAGGTACATGGCTGTTTGTAGTGTTGTTTGTCAGCTGCTACTTGAGGTGCTCTGAATCCTAGAAACACTCCCACAGTTGGGGTGTCTGATCGGACAGGCTATTTGTGCTTTGATTTTTCATTTCCCATATTCAGCTGGTGCTCTTTTTCATCCCTTCCCCTCCTCCACAGGTGTCCCGTGGTCTGTGTGTTTTCACATTTGCACATGTTCCTCTAGGGTGCAAGGTAATTAGACTGCACATTGGTTAGCGCATTATGTGGGAGGGAAGTCTGTGACATGTGTTGGAACCTTCCCTGTGCCATGACCTGTGCACTGTGTTTGGCCTTCATGTGTGTTTGCACTGATGATGAGTCTCAACATAGGAGTGTGAGGTTTAAAATGCACACCCTTGCAGCATGCATGACCCATGTTGCATTCTCAGACATCATTTGTGAGATATGCATATTGTCATGACGGGTAATCCTGGGACAGTCAGCAATTTCTAGACCCATGGATCTGTGTGCCCATTACAGTCCCCTGAGAAACCCTGGTATCCTAATCATGTGTGTCAACCAACACTGTGCCCATTCAATGTGTGTTCAGGATGGGTCAGCGTCTGTGGCATTGGTGCCTTGCATAGTTTGTATTTATCATGTGTCAGCTACATGTGGACACTGGCCACGGATACAAGATTTGGCTTGTGCATGCTCACACTGGCCAGGGCCTTTGTGCCTATTCACAATAATCTGTTGTTGGTTGGTTTTGACTAATATGTATTGCCATCCCCTTGGTGTACTTTTTGTGAAGTTGCTGCACTGTTTATGTTACCCTGATTCTGAGTTCTCACTTCTTGAGCTGTATCAATCATATTGACTGAGTGATGTGGGTGTTGTGCTGGAGTGGTGTAATGGGCCTGCCTGTTTGGCCTTGGCAGTTTTTGCCTCTGGATGTAAATTGTGTGGTTGTATTTTTAACTAAGCACTTCCCCTGTGATGGTAGACAGTGCTCTCATTAGGGGCTTTACAGGCTATGTCATTTGCTTCCAGAGATGATTGTGCCTCAATATTTTTAGCCACATGTATGTATTTCTGGTGCAAAGCTGTTTTGTCTTGGTGTGCACACTACGGTGACATTTAGCATGTGGATAAGGGTGTGTCTACGATGCAGCAATGGTTTTGGACTACACAATTGCAGGCACGTTACCTTACGTATTGTCCTGATTTGGGACATGTGGTCCACTTCAAATGACATCCAGTGGGTATTATGTGCTAGCAACTATATCATCTGGTGATAGATGCCCCTGTGTGGACTGACACATTTGAAGTTGTCTCACATTGATGTATGAACCTTGGCACTCCCAACACTTGTTAAGAGTTGTTCATGTTTTGAATGTGTTCATATGACAAATTGTGTAGGTAACACTTATGTGTCTGCATTATAGTTGTTTCACAAGGTAGTGCACACCAAACAACATTTGCATTGTTTAGGATCAGCAGGCAGCTTTTGGAGGAGGCCAGTGTTAGTGATTGATGGTGTGCTTGATCTCCATAGGCATGTCCACACAGTGTTCTGGAGTGCTTTGTTGTCAATTGTACAGACTAATGCTTGTCAAGCCATCAAGACCTCCCTTGGACCATGTATATGGCATATGGGCCACGCCATTTGTTTGTAACAGTGTTTCATTTTAAAGTGTGCCAGCTATTTCAATTAATGTGTCTATGTTTTTGGTGTGCATTTCCTTGTGCGAGATCTTTCATGCAGGCACCTTCGTGTTATCTTCACAGGATGGCAAATATACACATGCAATGCATGTTGAATGTGTGAAGTATGGTGAGTCCCAAGATGCCAACAATTCGTCACATTAGTTTTCACCAAATTGTTGTTACCGGGCTCAGAGTGTGGTGTCACCTTGGTGAGTGAGGTGTGTTAGTTTGCCCTGAGGGGCAACCCAACTGTTTTTTCTTTGTGAACTGGAGGTGGCATCACTTAATTGTATAGATCTGCTCTCCTGTAAACAAACAGAATCTCCGCAGTGTGACTCTCATTCAAGTTGTGGCCTGGTCTGTTCTTTGGATCCTTGTGTCCAAGTAGAATTGTGTCTATGCCAACTGGGCAGTACTAGTCTAAATTATGTGCTGATCTATGTGGCTATTAGTCATGATGCCTGCCATGATTTGCAGTGTGACCTACTGATTTTGTGCTCCTGTGTCAGATGTTGTTTCTTATCCATGCCCACAGCATCATCAACCGACACCGGAGAAGACATGAGCACGGACCAGGAGGAGGGACCCAGCTGCAGTGCCACCAGCGCTGAGGAGTTGGAGGGAGCTAGTGGCACGGAGGGTGAGGGGAGTCAGAAGGCCAGACCTTTGGAAGGCGATACATCTTACCATGCGGACGGCTCTTACTCTGACTCCCAGGAGGAGGGGGAATACGCTGCAACACCATCTTTCATCACTGTGTCCGTCCCCTCCTCCTCCAGACCCATCTCCACCCTCCCAGTTGCTCCAGTCCCTTCTGTCCGTGCTGCACCACATGTCTCCTTTGTCCATGGCACCGCAGCCCCTGCCCCTGTCTCCCCTGCTGCCCTCAGGGCCGAGTCTGTGGACCTACTCCGGCAGATTCATGTTGGTCAGACATCAATGCTGACTGTCCTCCATGGCTACACTGCCATTCTGACACAGTTGTTGTCATTCATGGAGTGCATGTCAGCTGCGATGTCTGACCAACGTCGGATACTAGTGTCCATGGACTCCTCACTGACGGCAGCAGTTTCACTCCTGCAGCGGTCAGTCCCCCCTCCTTCTGACCCATCGACACCCCCCTCTCCCATACCTGTCCCAAGCACTCCCCGACACACAAGATCACGCACGCCAACACCCACAACCAGCACACCACCACCACTTAAGTGTAAGCACAGATCTCCTGGCACACAATCTCAGAGGGATGCAGGCACACCCACAGGGACCAGACGGCAGACACGCAGCCATAGAGACAGTACGCATGACTCACGGCCCTCTAACTCCACTCCCATTGTGTCCCCAGGTGCAGGTGGTGGTCTGGCGGAACTGGCAGCAGTATGAAGCGCTGAATTGCTTTCCACCTTCGGCGCTGCACAAGCCACTGAGGAGGATTCCTGCACCCACCTCACCTACCCTTCCCTCTACTGTCCCCACGGTGCCGCCCCCTGACTCTGATTATGCCCCCCACGGGTCAACCCACCTTTAGCTCCAGAATGTGCAGGCAAGTTTGGGGTCAACAACCTCCACAACGTCCCCCAACCAGACTTGGAAGTGGACTGGCAATTGGCCTTGTTTGAGACAGGACTCATTTTCAAATAACTTTTACTTTGGAGCTGAATAAAGCCTTTAATTTTTCATTCTGAACTATTGCATTTCAGTTACTTGCTTTCGGTGCTGTGTGACTAGGAGTTGATGTCATGGTAATGTTTTGAGATTGTGAAATATGTATATTTTATGATGTTAATGAGGTGGACCATGGTATCTATATGCCATCACAATGTTGCTGCAATTAATATTTGGTTGTGTGTGTTCAGTTTGCCTACAGACATTGTCCCAAGGAGTGTCTTTCCTCAGTTATATAATGAGAACTTCAGTACAGACAGTTGCACAATGGTTGTACGAACATGTGTGCATATTCCCTATGTTGTTGATCGTTCCCTCAACAATGGACATGCCTGCTCACAGATGACTACTGCTCATTACTGTGTGCCATCCATGCTACTCACTGTACTTGTGTTTAGAGTATGTAGAAATGCCTTAATGGACACATTCACCCATTGTCCCACTATGCAGAGGTATAATCACAGCCTTACCTGTAGTGTAGTTCCTATTATCCCAATAGGCTCTGCGCATTGGAATAATATCTTCAATAGTATAGACGTAGGACAGAGGTTAACTAGGTCTTCTACTGTTGATATTAGACTTAAATTTAATGTTTGCCAGCTAGCTCAGAGTTCACTAGAAACTTTCTCGAATAGACAAGGAGGAGTTTAACCTCCCTGGATAGACAAGAAGGGATTTAGTTTCTGACAACCATAGAACATGACAACTTTGCTCTCCCCTAATCAAGAGTGTATCTCTAGAGTCGTGTGAAAACAAAAGACAACTTATTTTACTCAGTCAGTTCAGTGCATTCTTAGTTTCACCAGATTGTAGAGAAAAGGAAGAGACGGGCGTGTTCAATAAAAAGATGTTATTTATTGATCAGTCTCTTTTCTCATACAAGAGAAATGAATCGCTATTATTGCAATACTTATAGTTAAGTAAAGTGCATACAGTAATAACAGAAATATAAAATAATACTGTAAAAGCATTGATATGGTTTCTTAGCCATATGATACTTAAAATGGATAAAATAGATACATACATATATACATTGACTAATCGTACTCAACTGGTGCTTCTAACTACGCCTACCCCAATTTACCTGACCTAAGCCTAATACGTGGGCGGGAGTAGATAAGTAGCAGTTTAAGTTAAGTTTGTTTTGCCAAGGGTCTGCTTCAAGAATTCTCTACAAAGGGTTATTCAGTTCAGTACCTGGGATTTAGAAGGCTGGAGGGTTGGTATCTCTATCTCAGGGCTTGATATTCCAGCTGCCTGCGAGGGCGGCTTGGAAGCGCCGGAGCTGGATTTCTCGGCAGGAGAAAAGGCAGCGTCTCTCTCTCAGCGCGTCAGAAAGGAGGGGCAGCGTCTGTGGGCTTCGCTGTCAGCTGGGCTCCTCGGCAAGTCTCGCTGCTCCAATCTTGTCACCACCTCGTGTGTTTGCTTAAGGCAATGTCGGTATTATTTATACCTGAAAGGTGCCGAGATTGATGTAAGGATGGACATAAATACGTCAATAAGGATGTCATACGAACTGGTCGTTCGCACATTCTTTACTGAAGTTCTCGGTTAAATCAAAACAATGGCTGTGGGGACTTCCCAGGTCGTGGTAGGTTTGATTTGTTTTGAGAACACCGTATGCCTTTTAGGGGGCTGGAGGAATAGTGCTTGCCTAATGAGATGGCATGCGCTATGACCTAATCAGATAACGGGCTTCTGTGCCGTTGTTTGGCTAATCAGATAACGGGTTTTTGTGCAGTTGAATGGCTGCTAGTTAATTATTAACCAGACAAGGGTCAGAAATAGGGGGATCGATACAGTACCCATAGTAAATACATCACACCCACTCCACGTAATCTATGTCCATATTTACAAATCTAGGCATAGTAAACAAAACTAGTAGTGCATGTGTATACCGAACCACCCCAAAATACAATCAAATGCATTTTGAAAATTGGAAATGCGAAATACACGAAAAGATGAGTATAGTTACTATATGCACTTCAAGCAGTATAATAATGCTAAATCTAAACGCATATTTTGAAATCAGCATGAACGAAATGCGGAAATTACACATGAAATGGCTCTTAATACAGAAGAAAACAATTCGAGACCATCTCATCACAAAATCATAATACTTGCGAACATGCTAGAGGGTAGCTAATGTCTCTAGAGTAGCTAAAAATAGAAATTTTGTTCTCTAAGAATAGTTTTACTTTAAGCAGAAGATAAGTGTCCCAAAAAATCGTAAATATTTTTGGAAATGGAAGGGGAAAAAAAATGTCTCACTCTCCGTAAAAACTGGTGAGAAAATTTCTTATTGCTTTATTTTCAAAGTTGAAGGCCAAATTCAGGGTGTATGGAACGCCGTGTGCTAGTTTGTTCAAAGTCTTTCATTCTGCTCTGGTGAAAACATCATATTGTTGGGACCTCGAAAAAACTGTCAACTGCTTCTTGTGAAAGTTCCACTAACTCGGAAAAAATTTGTAACATGCATTCATGAGCATGATTGCCTTCATTGATGTTTCGATCAGCATAGCTGACAGAAGGTCGTACCTGATCGATGCTGCTTTCATCTTGTACTTCACAACTCTTCAATCGTAGTGGTGAAGTCTCCACGAATGCCGTCATCAGGATTGGTAGCCGCTGGGGACAGCACAATGCATGAGCCGTTCCCGGACCCAACAAAGTCTCTGCGTCCATTGGCACATCCGATTGTAGTGTCAGACAGGTGTCCAACACGCATTCTTCGCCACATAGCAAGCACCTTAATACAGGCATAACACAACTTTGCCACATCGGTCTAAATGAAAGAAACCAAGTCATGTTTAAATCTCGTAGCCGTGCTAGTCCAAGGACTTTAGTTATGCGGTCCCGGTAGCCAATAGCTCGGATTGTTTCTTCCATTATCGCTGGTGTCTTGTCTGTGACGTGGTTTGCCATAGCGAAGTAACAGGATCAAAAATAGGATGCCTGCCACTAGTCCCAAAAGGAGAGGAAGTCCGCCAAAGATGGAATGGACAAAATCAGGAAAAATACCTAGGATGGCTTTGAATGGGGTTAAAGCTCCCGAAAACACTGTCTTAAATACACTCGAGATTCCACTTGTATCAGAAATATTTAAGATTTCTCTCAGTATTTCTGCGAAATGTATGGGGGAATTGGTTGATAACAGTGAATGAATCTCAGCAGTTGTCCTTGCAACTTGGAGATCATACGTTTCTTTTGATGACGTTAACTGGGTTGGCGTCTGTAGGAGCACAGTCTTCATTCTGCTTAAAGTATCAATTCGAATAGAAGAAATTTTCAAACTGGGCCATAACCTTGCCTCCCTGTCTCGAGCATCGTTTGGGAACAATACTCGTTCACAGCACATGACCTTCGTAGTCACGGTTATGAGATAAGGTTTTCCGGGCAGCAGACTGCAACATCTGCGATCTACAATTAGAATGTAACTCCCGTTCGAGAGTCTCCTAAAGAATGGTTCTATTTGTGTTGCAGGTGTGCCTAGCTGGTGACATGAAAGGTTATTTGAAGTCCCTTCACATGCTCCATGCAAACTAATACCCTGACACAGAAGTGTACCGCTTAGTGACCTTTCACAATTATTGCCACTAAGGAACACACTTTGTCCTTTATTACTAACACATGGGTGTGTATAGGGCAAGTTCCATGTTGACTTAATGTATCCTTTACCCAACCTTTCATACTGGCCTGCCTGTATATATTTTTGGCAGTATTGAAACTGGAAAGTTGTTATCGGAATATTTATTATCCCATGTATTATCCATTCAATGACAGGTCGTTCTGACATTGTCAATGGTAATCTCTCAAGTTTTTCAATGCTCAGAATTGTATAGTCAGCACCCTTCTGTGCCAAACTGATCTGTTTATCAGTAAGGTTAAAGATATTAAATAGTGACGTTGTGTTGATTAAACGCCAAGGCACATAGCCTGAACGCAGATTTTGTAACGTCCAGCCAAGTTGTACAATAGAACGCAATTGGGACTGACCGTGTTGTAACATCAGTAAGTCTTGCGATATTATATCGATTGCTGAAGACACAATACTGTCCAGTGAATATATTCTGGAGGACAGAGTCATTAATCCATTGTCCACAACAGAAAGTGATTTTTCAAATTATTACGGTCAATTTCCCGTATTTTTTCTGCTGTCTCAATTTGAGTTACTTTCCAGGCTTCATTGTAAGCTGCATATATAGAGGCCGCTATGAAACGTTTTTGACGCTGTTTGCGTGGTCCCATAATGAAATCACGCAAGTCAGCACCCTCTTGAAGTAAAGTTAGGTGTTGCTTAATTTCTGCCAGTGTGGATGTTTGTAGCCATTGAAGGCAGAGCTTGCACACACTGTAAGTAGTTACTATCCCTGGATGTTGTCTTTGGGAATATCTAGGGTCTGGCCTGGTCAATTTGAACCCCTGTATTTTGTTCAGGAATCTGTCTTGACAGTTATTTGTATCAGTGGGCCAGATCAACCATTGTTTCCAATCAGGATGTGTTCTGTTTTGGTTTAAAATATGGTTCACGTCTATCTCAACATCTATAGAGCTATTACTGTTCGTTGTTGGCTTTGGAATAGACGGTTTGTTTAAGTCTTTGATTTTGGCTAAGCCAAGACAGGTAGTTTGTTGAATAGTGTCATTCAAAAATATAATTTGTTCTGGGATCATGCAGGCTCTGAACAATGATTCTATACCTTGTACTTGCCAATCTTTTGTACCCCAAACAGTTTTTGTTTCAATGTTATTGTTCCAGAAATCAAAACCAAATGTATTCATTTGCTCAAAAAATGAATCTGAATATATCAATTTCGTGTTTGTAAGCATGGTCTTCATACCTGTCTTATTTGACAATTTGAAATAAAATGTTTCTGCATTACTTGTGTTAAACCCTGAGAAATATGAATATTTATCATAAAATGTTTTAGAACTACCCTTTGGTGGAGTAGCACAATGTTCCCATTGGTTATAATTTAAAACATTTCTAGGTTGTGCAGATTTATGGAGATAATGGTTACCATAGTGGTTGTAGCAGAACATTTGATCATAATTAGACGAACCCTGCAAATAATCATGTTCTGTAAATTTAGCAGACATTACTAGGTCAGACATCATATCATTTATACTTTCAAAGTCCCAATCATCAGCGAATGTGCTTGGTTTTACAAAGTCACTCAATGAGATCTTTAATTGATGTGGATACTTCAGGATTTCAACCGGGCCATAGATTTCATAATCAGTATTGTCCCATGCTACACCGCCTGGTATAGGATTGGCTGTGAAGTTTACTGAAGAAAGTTCTCTTTTCTTGACATGTGAAGATGTGTGTGGTTTAAGGACCAAGTTGATTTTCTGGCTTGCTGTGTCCATTTTAGCATATTTTCCCTCAATGAAATGTCCCAAGCATAGTACCATGATGAGCCAAAGTATGAGGATAAATGCACCTAATGTCACCCAAATTTCAATCCATGGAGAAGTCAGATAGGTTCCCTTTAGTTGATGAAAAAGTTCCTTTGCTTTGTCTTTAAAAGTTTTTGTTGATGGCTGTACTTCTGGTTCACTCGGATCTTCTGAAACATCATCGAAGTTGATGAAGTAGCCGGATGCCGTTCTGTCAACTGTTCCAATTGCTTCTGGATTACTTTTTGTTTTTGGATTTTGCTTTATTCCATTAGCAAAGTCTGTAGTTACATCATCGTAGGTTGTTGTTCCTTGATGAAAGGTTTTTATTTGGGTTTTAAGAGGTTCAAGTTCCATTGCTTTGTTGCATAGTCTTTGTTGTTTCACTGTAGATTTTCCAAATGTGATCAGTCTTTCAGTTTGAACCTCTGTGGATGTAGCAAACTTTGGTGTTCTGCTACTTCTTGGGAGTCCACTTGGCCTACTATTTGTTATCGGCCACATGATTGTGGTTTAACCAGGTCGATGGATATGACTCGGTTCTCCTTTTTACTAGCATGGGGCGGTAGTACTACTGATTTTGTCCCGTTGATAGACAAGACAGGAACTGCTTTTCTGTAAGAAGGCCCAAATTCCTTCTTTACCGCGATCTTCTCTCTGACCAGATCCCGACTTTTGGAATCCAGACAGGCCTTGCTGGGACAGGTGGTTTTTCTTCAGTGGTTGCTGGCTGCTGTTTCAACCTTATGTTGCTCAGGTCTTTTCTTGTTTCATTTAAGTCCTGTAAAATAGCCAAGCGATCTTTGATATCAAAGCATTTTTCTTTAACCGCTGAAGTCTGACTATCTAAGTCCTGGATTAACAATCTAGTCCCAAACAATAGTTTGTACGGACTGAGTCCTTTCAGAGAATTTCTTGGCAGGTTATTTAGACTACGTTGGACACTTATTAAATGTTTGACCCACCCAGCTCCTGAACCTAATATCTTTGCTGTTATAGATTGCTTTATGCCTTGGTTTTTTCTTTACACCATCCCGTTTCCCTCAGGAAGGAAGTGAGAAGAGTCCCGCAATGCAATGTTCATTCTGACCAGTCACCCCCCATAAGCTGTTTTTAGAGCTAAAGGAAAGATTTTGGTCAGAACGTAACATGCTTCTAGCGTATATGCCATTCTAGACTCGCAAATCTTTGTATAACAGTTCCGACGTCAGCCGAAAGTTGGGGTCTACATTATAAGTGAAGATAGTCTCTATATGTTAATACGACGCATTATTCATACTGTGTTTTTATTATTTTTTTGTTGATTTGATACATTCTGGAGTGAAACGCCATGGTAGTAAACCGTTTCTCTCGCCACTGCGATCTCTGTTGCAGTCTGGGCAGTTTTTTACAAAAATGTGATGATGCAGGCTCATGCCTGGCCACCAGTACACTGATTGTAATTCTTCCAGAGAATCTTTTAGCTTAAGGTGTCTGAGACCCTCACCCATATGTGCGTCTGCTATGAACAAGCCTCTCCTGTCCGTGTTTGGAATTACTCTATCCCCCACTCCAGGGATTCGAGCAAAAGGGACTGAGTTTGCATCGATTATGTATGTATAATTGAGTGGGTAATTGATCGGTAGCGCTGAGCAGTCGCCTTTTGATGACGTTTTCACTGCCAGCACAGTTTCTCCGTCAATGTATTTTACTGTACGTTTTGTTGTAGCTACGGAAGCAGATTTAGTTGCTACCGCTGTGGCTGTCTCAGCCAATGAATTCCCTGCAACGTGAACGCCATCACGCTGATGACTCAGTGAATGTATCACGTGAGTTTTTGGTA
The DNA here is from genome assembly GCF_964261635.1 of Lissotriton helveticus. Classification (NCBI taxonomy): domain Eukaryota; kingdom Metazoa; phylum Chordata; class Amphibia; order Caudata; family Salamandridae; genus Lissotriton; species Lissotriton helveticus. The sequence goes on along the minus strand of NC_136061.1, from coordinate 1,511,120,793 downwards.
GTTCTTTCTGTAAAAGAACTACTTGTTCCCAAAGCACTTTTTGCTTTATTGTTGCACCTGTGTCATCTTTGTAACCGTTTTGAATCCATTTCTGTAAATCGTTATTGTATGATTTGACGCAGTAATACGAATCGCACACTATAAGTGTCGGGAATTCACGATCGGCATTATCTAGCGCCATTTTTAACGCTATTATTTCAGTTTGCTGTTCTGAATTATTTTCTACTGAATGTGTTTTTGTAAGTAGAGGTCTTAATTTACCTCCGCGCCACACTTCTTTTACAATTTCGCATGTGGCGTTGTAAGCCAGCTCTCCCCAAACTGAGGGTTGAGCATGACCGTCTGTATATATTACACAGGCGTACTGTCGTAAAGGCAGAATATCGATTGGCAGAGGGTATTCTCTCTCATATTCTAGATATTTTAATTCTTTCATTTCTGGGTCAAAATAGTATTTTACTTTGTCTGTAGCAACAGAATTTACCCATTGTATCCATTCTGGATTCAGTGCCGTTGTCGGTAAATTACATGGTGTTGTTAATGCCTCAAAAGCTGATTCTGCTGTTCTGACTGTAACCTGTCTACCGTCGGCTTGGTATTTTTCTTTTGCTACAGCTGTTTGAACCGCATGAACAATGTTTTCCTTAATGCTGAACCTTTTTTCAGCTTCTGTGTACAAATGTGATTTGTATGCTATTGGTACCTTCTCTCCCTCATTAGAGGTCAGGTATGTGAATCCGCATCTTCCTGGGATGACTCGAATCACAAGGTAGCGTGTGTTGTCACGTGTTTGTAATTTTGTTTTAACTAACATATCTGTTTGTAAAGATCTCAAAATTTCTGTGTGTTTTTGAGTCCAATTGATTCTTTTAAAATCTGGTTTTATAAGATCATAGAGAGGTTTAACTCTCTCTGCATAATTTATAATGTAAGTTCTTCCGAAATTCAGGAAACCTAGAATTGATTGTAAGTTTTTTAGTGTTCTAGGTGCTTGGATTACAGCACATTTCTCTAGGAAATTGTCAGCCAGGCTTTTGCCTTCACTTGATAGTTCATATCCTAAAAACAGGACCGTTAGATGGGCAATTCTTGACTTTTTAAAGTTGAATTTGTAACCCTCTGCTGCGAACCCATGTATTATGGTGTTCACTCTCTTCAAGTGAGTATCCAAGTCATCATCTGTTAGATAGATGTCATCAACATAAGATAATGCCTCATCATCATATATTTGTAGTAACTCTGTTACTCTTGCTGAGAATAATCCTGGGCTATTCTTGAACCCCTGGGGCAAACGACAGAAATGTTTTTTGCGCGCCATTTATTGAGAACGCGGTCAAATATCTGCTCTCTGGTGCTATATTTTGACAGAAGAATCCATTAGAGATGTCTAATGTTGTTTTGTATTTTTTGCGCACTATGTTATTCATTAGTGCAGCACTATGCGAGTTTTGTACTGCAAAGGTTTTGCAACATGAGTTAAGGTGTCTGTAGTCCAAAACAAGACGATATGAATTGTCTGGTTTGGAGACAGGAAACAAAGGATTATTCATTTGTGAGGTGCAAGTTTCAATCACCCCCTGGTATTCAAGTTGATCTAGGATCTCTTTTACCCGTTTTTTGCTTCTTGCTTAATTGGGTACTGCCTCTGAGCAGTAGGTTGTGATTTTAACTGGATTTTGTGAGGAGGAGAGTCCTCATCCCATCCCACATGGTTTTTATATAATGCAGGAGCTTGGGCTACTGCCCACTTTCTTGCAAGTGTATATTTTTTATGAATTGGAATATGATTTGAGAAGGCAGGCATAATTATTTCTTCGCCATGAGGGCACTCCCTGACAAACTCTGGTGGCCAGTCTCTTTCAGCTAGAAGGATGTCATAGCCTTTGGAGAGATTATCCCAAAAGAGACCCCTTATTTTCCTAGTCTTATCCCCTTCTATACGCAATGTTATTTCATATATTTTATGAGGTTTGCTAACTCTGGTATCTGCAGTTTCCACCTGAATGTATTCATTCGTGTCCACTGTCTCCAGATGATTGCTATGCTCACTTCTGCTGCGCTGTCTAGCATTGTCTGAGCCCATTCTCCGTTTTTTAGCTGTGTCCTCAGTATTCTCGGCATGGTTGATTACTTTAATACTGGCTACCTTCTTTTTTGGAAACTTTAATTTTTTATTTTGATGAGGAGGTTCCTTGTCTTTGGACTTGACGTGCTCTTCCCTGTGTTCTGACCGTCCTCTTCTTTCCGATTTCTGCGAGGAAGTCTGAAAAGATTGAGAGGGACGTGTATCAATATCTTGATATCTATCAGGTTTCTTCAGATTCTCCCTATTTCTAAGGTTTTTTTTTTTCTCCGAGGGCTCCCTCTGGGGAGACTTGTGTCCTTGGTCCGGAGATCTTTCTCTCTGCCGAGGAGACCTTCCTCTGGACTGGAATCTTTTTTCTTTAGGAGTGGATTGTTTATTTCCATCCCAGCTCTTTTTTTGAGTGTTTAGATTATTTTTAATAAATACTTTTTCAGGTTTTTCAATAAGTTGGGGTTTCACCGGTTTTCCACCCAAACTATCTCTTCCTAGTTCTTCATAGGATTTCAAATGGTTGGTCTGCTATATCTGTCTCTTTCAACCACATTTGCTGCTTCTCCCTTTATATTTGCTAATAACCTGCTTGAAGTCTTTTAGTAATTTCATACCAAGAGTTAAGGCAGGTTCTGGACCGTATTCATCTTGAATTTGTTTTAGCACATCTGGTATTACTGACATGGATGGAACACCATGTGTTTTTGTGTAAATGGAAGCAAAGACTGTACCCCAAGTGTCACAGTCCTCCACATGTGGTGCGATTCCCATTGGAAGACAGATAGTCAGAATCCTGTGTTTCTCAACCGGGGTGGTATATGGAAATACCGCCTCTATTTGAGTGATTTTTTGTGCTAACCAGAATGGAATTTGTTCCCGTTTTGCGGGTACTCTACCTAGACAGGACTGTATGTTCTGTGGTGTAATTTTATTTGTGTTCCCCTGGTGAGGGATCAGCTGTGGAATTTTAATAGCTGGTTGGACTGTTGAAGTCCGCATTACATATTGGACTAATTGTCTATGTATTTTAATTAATTGTTTTAGCTGTGCTAAAAGTTCTGGTGCAGACATTTCTTCAATGTCTGGATGTGGTGTGTATCCGGATAGGACCGGCCACGTTGCTCCTGGTCTACCTAGTGGACCGAGCCTGGTGATGTGATTATTATGTTTTAGGGCGCCATTAAACCAGAGCAGGTGCTCTTGGTATTTGAGTGGTATTTCCACCTCCTCGAAAGGAGTGTACTCATTAGGAGGTTCCTCTATTTTGTAATAGTGGAAGTCCTTTGTTACAGCGTTTGCTGCTGGAAAGTTTATCCATGAATAGAATACCTCTGTCTGCCGATATTCGTGTGCCTCAATTACGAATATGACTGTACCACCTCTCGGTGTCAGCCCATTTTCTATAAGTTTTAAAGTTATATATTTCCTTATGTTGACCGGGATGAGTATTGCCTCCGGGTCTTGCTGTAGGAGACTATTGTCAGCCGCTAGGAGTTGAGCTGCTATTCTAGCTGTCTCCCTTTCTTCTTCAGTTTCTGACATTCTACTGTCAAGAAGGTTTTGTTTATTTGCAGATCAGGTTTCTATGGAAACAAAGATTAGATGCACAATATTTTGGAACAGTGTATCCTTCAACGTTGAATAAACCAAGAACCATACATAGGAGTCTCCTCCTATTAAGTTTGGCAGATTTAACCTTTCACCCACTCCTGACGTCTTTGGAGTATTATGGGGAAAAGGGGTCTGTGTGAAAAAGCACGACTGAGTTACTCTAATGTCTTACGTTAGATTTATCGCCTATCCAAACAGTTGGGCGCCATGTAGTGTAGTTCCTATTATCCCAATAGGCTCTGCGCATTGGAATAATATCTTCAATAGTATAGACGTAGGAGAGAGGTTAACTAGGTCTTCTACTGTCGATATTAGACTTAAAGTTTAATGTTTGCCAGCTAGCTCAGAGTTCACTAGAAACTTTCTCGAATAGACAAGGAGGAGTTTAGTTTCTGACAACCATAGAACATGACAACTTTGCTCTCCCCTAATCAAGAGTGTATCTCTAGAGTCGTGTGAAAACAAAAGACAACTTATTTTACTCAGTCAGTTCAGTGCATTCTTAGTTTCACCAGATTGTAGAGAAAAGGAAGAGACGGGCGTGTTCAATAAAAAGATGTTATTTATTGATCAGTCTCTTTTCTCATACAAGAGAAATGAATCGCTATTATTGCAATACTTATAGTTAAGTAAAGTGCATACAGTAATAACAGAATTATAAAATAATACTGTAAAAGCATTGATATGGTTTCTTAGCCATATGATACTTAAAATAGATACATACATATATACATTGACTAATCGTACTCAACTGGTGCTTCTAACTACGCCTACCCCAATGTACCTGACCTAAGCCTAATACGTGGGCGGGAGTAGATAAGTAGCAGTTTAAGTTAAGTTTGTTTTGCCAAGGGTCTGCTTCAAGAATTCTCTACAAAGGGTTATTCAGTTCAGTACCTGGGATTTAGAAGGCTGGAGGTTTTGTATCTCTATCTCAGGGCTTGATATTCCAGCTGCCTGCGAGGGCGGCTTGGAAGCGCCGGAGCTGGATTTCTCGGCAGGAGAAAAGGCAGCGTCTCTCTCTCAGCACGTCAGAAAGGAGGGGCAGCGTCTGTGGGCTTCGCTGTCAGCTGGGCTCCTCGGCATGTCTCGCTGCTCCAATCTTGTCACCACCTCGTGTGTTTGCTTAAGGCAATGTCGGTATTATTTATACCTGAAAGGTGCCGAGATTGACGTAAGGATGGACATAAATACGTCAATAAGGATGTCATACGAACTGGTCGTTCGCACATTCTTTACTGAAGTTCTCGGTTAAATCAAAACAATGGCTGTGGGGATTTCCCAGGTCGTGGTAGGTTTGATTTGTTTTGAGAACACCGTATGCCTATTAGGGGGCTGGAGGAATAGTGCTTGCCTAATGAGATGGCATGCGCTATGACCTAATCAGATAACGGGCTTCTGTGCCGTTGTTTGGCTAATCAGATAACGGGTTTTTGTGCAGTTGAATGGCTGCTAGTTAATTATTAACCAGACAAGGGTCAGAAATAGGGGGATCGATACAGTACCCATAGTAAATACATCACATACCCATATGTTTGTGTTGGTTCTGCAGGTATTTGTGCACATGACTAGAATTTTGTGCATTGTATCTAAGGCCTTTCAACCGTATTCCTTCCATGAGCAAGTACATGTTGGTGCTCTGACCTGTACCTGGACATCCATATCAGTCCAGGGATGTACATGACAGTGTGTGTTCCCTTTTGCTGTCTTTGTTTGTTGGGCTGTTACATGACTATACACTATTGTGTCATGATGGTAGGGTGTGCAGGTTGCCTGCAACCTCCATGGGTGAATATGCATGTGGGATCTGTCACCATAGCCACATGTGGTGTGTCAGGCTGTGTGTGACATAAATCCATCATCCGTGTAGTGTGACACTGCTGTAAGTGATGTATTGCTATGGCACTATCAGGACTCTCACAGGTTAGGGTTGTAAACATACACCCATGTATTTGTGGTATAATGTTGACAATGCCCCCCTATAACTGCGCCCTGCTGGGAGTCCTGTGCACCCACCCCCTCCTATGTCTGGGCACTGCTGGGAGTCATATCCATCCACCCCTCCTATGTCTGGGCACTGCTGGGATTTCTGTGCACCCACCCCTCCTATGTCTGGACACTGCTAGGAGTCATATCCACCCACCCCACCTATGGCTGGGCACTGCTAGGAGTCCTCTGCACCCACCCCTCCTATGTCTGGGCACTGCTGGGAGTCATATCCACCCACCCCTCCTATGTCTGGGCACTGCTGGGAGTCCTCTGCACCCACCCCTCCTATGTCTTGGCACTGCTGGGAGTCCTGTGCACCCACTCCTCCTATGTCTGGGCACTGCTGGGAGTAATATCCACCCACCCCTCCTATGTTTGGGCACTGCTGGGAGTCCTCTGCCCCCCCCTCCTATTTCTGGGCACTGCTGGGAGTCATATCCACCCACCCCTCTTATGTCTGGGCACTGATGGGAGTCATATCCACCCACCTCTCCTATGTCTGGGCACTGCTGGCAGTCCTCTGCACCCACCCCTCCTATGTCTGGGCACTGCTGGGAGTCATATCCACCCACCCCTCCTATGTCTGGGCACTGCTGGGAGTCCTCTGAACACATACCTTCTATTTTGTATGCTGAGACGCTTTTAAACTTTCCTGCTGCATGAATAATATGTTGCTTAGGAATTTTAAAAATTGTTAAAACTGTGACCTTTATTTTGTGCAAAAGCTGCTCCTAACCTTCCCCACGCCGCCTCTGCCAGCGCCCCGTTCTACCACGGGATTTCCCGCTTGTTGTGGAGGGCACCGGCAAATATCTGCTCCCCCCGCCCTGACTGGCTGCATAGGGTCACGCGGGTTTTGTGTCATAGGTCCACCGCTATTTATCCCGGATGTCTTTCTCCGCGAACAGCAGTCACACACAGCGGGCACGCGCCGAAGTCACGCCAAACTCCAGCCTGTCTGCGCCCGTCTGCGCTGAGGACATGCAGGGGGCTGGGGAGGAGACTGTAATTTCGGTTGGCCCTCGAGTAAGTGTGACTTATTCTTGTCTGGACTTAGCTGCATTTAAACCTCCTAAACTCTCCTGCCATCATAAGTTCCCTCCTGAGGCTTTCTTCGGGTCTCCTGATTGCTGTTGCTATATTGGTAATACTGAGTCAAAAATTCCTGACATGTCTGAAATACGGCCCTTCGCTAAAACTTCCACCACGCTCAATGTAATCACGGAGTGGGGTTCCTTATCAATGCAAGATCATTAGTTAAGAATAACATTGCCTTCTGTGATTTTGTTTCTGCCAGGAAGCCCACCTGGGTCTTTATCATAGAAACATGGGCCTCTGACTCCTCTGGCACGGAACTTGTTAATGCCATCCCTGAGGGCTACGCGTTAGCCAGGATGGATAGAGTGGGTCGCAGAGGAGGAGGCCTGGGCATTCTGTATAAGGCTTCCTCCATCTGCCGTGTCACAACCCTCTCCTCCCCCTCGGACTCCTTCCATGCAATCTATTTTTCCATTACCTCTTCTTCCTCTGTTTCTTTCTCGGGTCTTTTGATTTATAGACCCCCGGGCCCCAGAGCTGGTTTTAGCCATAATTTACTCAAAATATTAGAACCCTATTTTGGTAGACCCCATTTGACCGTTATAGGAGATTTGAATTTCCATTTAGAGGATTTGGGTTCTAGTGATACTCTCTCTCTGGTGGACTCCATAGCAGCATGTGGTCTTCTACAATTGGTGGACAGCCCTACCCATCTACCTGGTCACACACTGGATGGTGTCTTTTCCAACGACCCTAGACTAACGACAGGTCCCCCCATCTGTCAGGATCCGTCCTAATGAACGGTCAGCAAGAGTTTTCAAAATGAGGCAACCGGACTGGAGTTGGGCTCTTTCCTGGTCCAAGGCGTGGAATTCACGGAATTCCAAGAGGGCGGGCGAGCAGGACAACTGCCAGCCTAAGTTGCCAGTCTAGTTTTCTGAACATTCCTGAACGGAGTTCAGGTGAGGCGCGCGCTCTATCAGAGCTGCGCACTTCACCGAGAATTCTGCCCGTGTCAGTTGGAGAATTCCTGTCAGAGTAGAAAACGTTGTAGAGAAAGGTTATTTCTTTAGAATTCCAGAGTGGTTGAGAGATATTTTCCTAGTAGTAACTCAGAATTATAGTATCCTCGCAGAAACTGCCACGTAGGAGGCTAGCAGCAAAAGAAGGAAAGACATTCAGAGAGACTCCGTCAAGACAGCGTGTCCTCGCTTCTGGAGCAGAGCAAGCTGTCGTCACGTTAAGGAAAACGATTTCACAGAGCTAAGTGATAATAAAATCTAGACTGTATTTGGCAGAAATGGTATTACGCTTAAGCTGGTGACATTTATAATTTAAGAGATAACAATAACGTTATTGGAGCAGGTGTTTCAAGACACAGCAACAAGAAAATAAACACGTCTTACAGAGAAATGTAAATAGTTCGTTTAAATGCAATTTAGACAATACTTGAAGTAAAAGGAAAGAAAAGCTTACCTGAATCTAGTGAGGCGAATAACTCGAGCAGGAGGCAGCAGTCTAAAAGAAGAAGAAAGACAAGTGCAGAACACATTATAAAGATAGCGGAATACAACACTGGTAGGTCAAAAGAAATTAAGGAACATAACAGATAAAGGAAGGTGATAGAGCAGGAAATTAATCAATTGACTGTTTTGCAGATGAGGTATTCACAAGCCAACATACTATACAAGAGGAAGAATAAAAGACACAGAGTTGCATAGCGTGGTAGGTTTATAGTCTAGAAAACACATTTTCAAAGGGAATAGCTAGAGCGGAAAACTAACGGAGCCATTTCATTTTAGTGAGATTGAACACAAGGCAACTCCAGTTAAAGAAACCTCACAGTAGGAAGAAGAGCTACAGGTCTATGCAGTCCCATGGGTCTGTAGGTTAATTACTAATAGAAGCAAGTAGAACAGAGTTAAGATTTATAGGCTAAAGATATTTGTATGTGTTTAGTATTTACAGGAACCTAGTTTGGCTGGATAAGTCAGAGGAGGATTCGCTGAAGTACCGAAGGACCGGACCAGTCTCTTCTGTGCCTTTCTTTTATTATGGTTATTTTCTCCACTTTTCCCCTTCCCTTTTTCTGATTGCTTGGAGTTATGATTTTAATCTGACTCCGACTGATTGGAGAGAGGGAGTTGGAAAGCAAGCATCTTCTGTTCCTGTGCAAGTCGACATAGAGACAAGGATTGGAAATTCGTGGAGCCCTGACACCATCTCTCTTGTGTGGTCTGACCACCTGGCCGTCCCCCTGGTATTAAAAACCCCCTCCCCCTCCACTAAGTCCTTTGACGCCAGGAAAAGGGAGTCCAAGCGGAATTTCAGGAATATTTCCAATGACAACCTGGCCCCCTTGATGGTTAATGACGGGATTTCCCCTACAGGGGACGTTAGTGCCACTGCGATGGAGCTCTCTAACGCCATTGTAGAAGCAGTGGATCTTCTGGCCCCGGTCTCGTACCGTTACTCCGCCAGAAAGAGACCCTCGGCTCCTTGGTTCGCAGAATCACTCAGGATCCTTAGGCAACGCTGTCGGAAACAGGAGAGGCTCTGGTGAACGAGCTGGGAACTCGGGGAAAGGGAAAAGCATAGGCTGCTCCTTAGAGAATACAAAGCGAAGGTAATCTAGGAAAAGCAGGCCCATTTTTCAAACCTTACGGCCTCCCTCACTTCCCCTAGGGAACTGTTTAGGATTGTTGACTCCCTTTGTACTCTGCAAACACCGGACCCTATTGTAGGCTCCCAAGAGTTGTGTGATAAGATCTCGCTTTTCTTTCACTCAAAGATACCTGATATTCAGGCATCTCTTGACACACAAAGGGCGCGTCTGGGCTCCCCGCTCACTCTGGCTCCGTCGCTTACAGAATGGTTGCCAAAGGTTCCCCAGAGTAGTCTGTCCAATTTTCCTCTTCTTTCCCTTCAGCAGGCAGATCTGCTTTTGAATAGGATTAAATCTGGATCTCCTCTAGACCCTTGCCCCCTTAAGACCCTGAAGGACTGCAGGGAAGTCTTGTTTCCCCACTTTCTTGAAGTGATGAACCGTGCTATAACTGAAGGTACTTTTCCATCATCTTGGAAAAAGGCAGTAATCAAACCTCTGCTGAAAAAAACAACTCTAGATCCAGAGATATTAAAAAACATTCGCCCAATATCTCTGTTGCCGGCTCCAGCAAAGATGCTTGAGATACATCTCAACCAACATCTGACTGCCTTTACGGATTCTTCTGGCCTTCTGGATCCATCACAACATGGCTTCCGGAAGTTACATAGCATCGAGTCGGCCCTTACGGTAGTCGTAAGCAACATACGCTCGAAGGTCGACCAGGGCAAGACCACTCTTCTGGTCCTGCTCGACCTGACGGAAGCGTTTGACACCTTGTCCCCCGCGACTCTAACAGCTCGTCTCAGGGAGATAGAGGTGGAGGGCCCGGTGCTGGTGTCCAAAGAGCAGGTTATCCCCCATGCATTCTTCCCCATAGTTGCCACGGACAATTCAGAGAACCAGTGTAAGGTGGCTCAGGTTCTCTTTGAGTGGGGGGGGGGGTTCTCAAGTATTCTCCAAGTAGCTCTGAGGCCAGCCATGCCTGTGGATTGTCTGTTGGGCAATGATTTAGAGAGCTCCCCTTGGCCTAAGGAGAGAAGAAGGCTCATTTGGAGAAGTTGGGTCTGCCTGAATAGGCATGTGTGGCCACACGGTCTATGGCAGTCAGTAAGGGTGTTAAAGAGGTCCTGGAGCCTGAAAGTATGGCCCAGGAACCTGCCTTAAAGAGAAGAGGTAGGTGGTGCAGGAAACCAGCCCCCATTGTTCCCACTGTCCAGGAGGAGGGAGACCTTGAGGGAGATGACCTGGAACCTACAGGGGAGCAGGTTGCTGAACTGGGGTACATGCCTGAGCTGACCCATTGGCAGCAAGTAGAAGGACCCTCCAGGGAGGAATTTTGTGCAGCGCAGAAGTGCCCTTATCTTCTGGGTTTGCGGCAACAGGCCACAAACCAGGCAGCAGGTGATCAGTCTGGATCACATTGGATCTACTGGGAGAACAACCTCCTGTGTAGCGAGCCTAAGGTTGCTGAGCCTCGGTCAGCTTGTGTGCTGGTGGTACCCCAGCGCTTCAGAGTCTTCCTACCAGGTTTGGCTCATGAATTTCCATTAGCTGGACATCTGGGGCAGTTCAATACCTTTGAAAGACTTGTCACTCACTTTTATTGGCCCCAGATGTGGAAGAGTTAAGACACTCATTTTAGGACTTGTCACATTTGTCAGGCAAGTGGAAAAAGTGGAAGGAAGCACAAGGCTCCCCACCAACCTTTCCCTGTAGCATTGACATTGTGGTGCTACTGGACCCCAAGACAGCCATGGGCAACAGGTTGATCCTTGTCTTGTTGGATCATGCTATCCGGTACCCAGAAGCCATCCCTCTCAGGACAGTGACGGCCCCCATGCACTGATGGGGATTTTCTCCCTTGTGTGGTTCCCCAGATAGGTGGTGTCAGGCCGTGGTACAATATTCATATCTAATTATATGAAGTGCCTGTGGCAGGAGTGAGGTGTAACATACAAGTTCACCACTCTTTACCACCCCCAAGGTAATGGGCTGGTTGAGAGATTCAACCGGCCCCTTAAAGGCATGATTATGGGTCTTGAGGCATCTATGAGGCATAAGTGGGATGTCCTCTTGACATGCCTTCTTTTTGCTTACCGTGAGGTGCCACAAAAGTCCTTAGGGTTCAGCCCTTTGAACTTCTGTATGGTCACCTGGTAGGAGGACCTTTGAGTCTGGTCAAGAAAGGCTGGGAGCAATCTCCCAGGAAACCTCCCCAGGATGTATACAGGTACATTCTGGCCTTAGGATTCCAGACTCGGCACTTCAGACAGCTCGCTCAAGTGAATCTGGAAGCCAGCCAGGAAGAGATGAAACAGTGGTATGATCAGAATGCCACTCTGATTGAGCTTCAGCCTGGTCAGAAAGTTTGAGTCATGGCCCCTGTAGAGCCCTGTGCGCTACAGGTCAGGTAGACCGGACCATTTGAGGTGGTGGAGCGCAAGAGCGATGTCACCTAACTGGTGAACTAGCGGTCTCCTAGGAACACTTTGCGGGGTCCTGCATGTTAACCGCCTGAAGCCCCACTTAGAAAGGTCCGAAGTGGGCATGCTCATAGCAATGGATGATTGAAATAGAGGAGACCGAGCCTCTTCCTGACCTCCTGTCGGCAACAGAGCAATATGGGTCAGTGGATGCTGTCAGTCTCTCTGCCACACTGACCCCTGAACAGCAGCAAGATTGTCGCAACTGTTGGGACAATTCCCAGATTTGTTCTTCCTGGTGCCTGGTGTCACTGAGTGGTGCGTCCATGATGTGGACACTGGGGACAGTCCTACTGTTAAGCACAAGGTTTACAGAGTGACTGACAGGGTCAGCGCTTACATCAAGGAGGAGGTCTCCAAAATGTTTGCCTTAGGGTTGATTGAGTCCTTTAGCAGCCCTTGGGCCAGCCCAGTGGTCTTGGTCCCAAAGGCTGCTGCGCCTGGTGCCTCACCCAAACTACAGTTCTGTGTGGACAACTGAGGACTCAATTCAGTCACCAGGACTGACATGCACCCCATCCCCAGAGCTGATGAGCTCATTGATCGGTTAAGGGCTGCACAGTACCTTGGCACATTTGATTTGACGTCTGTGTACTGGCGGATTGCCTTAACTGATGAGGCCAAAGAGAAGTCAGCATTCTCCACACCGGATGAGCACTACCACTTCCGGGTTATGCCCTTTGGGATGAAGAATGCCCCTGCCACATTTAGAATGTACTTGTAGGTAATGAACATGCTGAACCCAATGTCTGAACTTGCACATCTGCTGTACACCAGATTTCTCTTTTTGGTGAACTATTATCATAATGCAGATCACCATGTATTTCTCTGATGTAAATTGGATGGTCTAATTTCGCAGGATAACTTACTTCCTGTCCATGAACCAATTGCGCAATCCTTATCATGCAGATTGCTCTTGTGTGTAAATCATCAAATGCTCTCAATTGCTGCCACTTTTGTTCCAACCAACGATATACCAAATGTCCAATTTGTGTATATTTGGCAGGACGGAATGATATGAACATTAAATCTGTCTTTAAGCACCCTTTTTTGTCACTCTATGTACATATTACATAATGTTCAATTATATTTGTAAATATATAACAGTCATTTGGGAGGAATTCCCTGGATCGTCATTCATTAACATAGGACCTTACTTTAAGTTGTTCATCAGTTGTCACTGGGGCCTAGTATTTAGTCACAGTCTCTGCCCTGCTTTGTTTCCTCACCATGAGGAACAATGTACCACACTCCCCTTGAGTTGACGTGAGCCCCGCTGGCAGCTGGCAATTAGTTTCCCAATTGGCTACATGTGCGCGGACCACGCCCACATCCGAAGCATACTTAACTAGGCAATCTCCCCGGGCGCTTGCATTTCATGTGTCAAGCAGCGACGGGAGAGGTAAGAAGTGCTACGATTCTGAGGCAATTGTCTGCTTGCGTTCACATTTGGTTAACTTTATTTTAGAACCCACTTGATTTGGGTTCCCCGTTTATTCACTTTTAATGCATTTAATTACCCAGCACTTGTAGCCTCTTCAAGCCGCCCTTTCCTGTTTTTACTTAAATCAACTCATGCGCTGAATTCTTGCAACACCGCACCCAGCCTTCACTTCATGCGGTTTTACTTTAGAACTCATTTGGGTCCCCCGTTTTTCCCTTGTAATGCGTCCATAACGCGGCAGCTGTTGCTTCACTGTTTTGGGTCCGGTATTTCCAGCCACCCCTTCCTGATTTAAACTTAGAATATACTCATGCGCTGAATTTTCATCACTTTGTGGGCAACTTTGTGCCTGGCCTTGCCTAAACGCTAGCCTTTACTCACGCGCCTTTTTCCTTAATGTGCCACAGTTAAGTCATAGCTATCAACACGGCATGGCCCGTCACACATCTAATGTTATCCATTTACACGTCTTTTTAACAGCACAGTCTTACACCCATGTGCCTTTTGTCTCTAGTGACACCTGACACGTAGCTTGCAATCTAGCACCTGGCACAATTTACTAAAGCCATGCCTGCCTGACCAAGTTGTATCACAACACATCTGCACGATCGATTGGGGTACCCATATGGGTACTATATCTTCCAATTTCCTGATTTTTTACCACAGCTTGCCCACTGTGCTGCCCTTTTGATGTGGTTCATCACATCCTCGGACAACCCTGTCTTGTTTTGAAATTATTCAAACTAGGACCCTGCATGATTCATCCTTCATGAATTGGACTTACAGTGGATCATAATCTGAAGGCAGTCAAAGTCTGATTTACTCCTTCTTCGGGTAGGTACCCTACCCCATAAGTTTCACCTAATCCTATGGTACTCCCTTTTGACCTAACACACCAATCTAATTGTCCATTTTACTTGTGCTGGCTGTCCCTGTGTTTCCTTCATCCTGCGGAAGACCCTCCGTGACCATTAGCATCCTGCACATTTGTGGGTCGAAACTTCGATGCACAAGTCTAATTGCTGACCCTTTTCTCTCTGTTCCATACCTAAAGGAAATTCAACTCCCCAGCTGATCAGAGATTCATTTGTTTAGGGATGGATACAACCTGAATGACCTTGTTAACCAGGAATACTGCAATGAATGTATCTTGTTCACAACCAGCACGTTCTTTCACTGTGTCACTTCAGCACCTGCGCCGTTTTGCTTATTACTTGTGACAGCTCATTAGTGTCACGTACACAATGTCAAAATAAGAAAAAAGTTATTCTTTTTCTTCGATATGAAGCTTTGATTTATTAATGATTGGTGTGTCTTCTTGTTGTTCTTGTCCCTAATTTCTTGCATTAACTGCAACAACACAAATGTTTGAATAACTGTTTCTCTCACTAATGTTTTTTATTTAACAAGAATAAAAGCAATTCTACACCGGACAGAACGAACATTTCTCCTCATCTTCACACCCAGGTTCTGAGGGACACTGGCTTACTCCATCATACTAGATGTACCCTGAAACTTTAAACATAGTAGCTGAAACAAAAAGTGTATGTTTTTTGAAAATGTCATAACAATTCACCATGCTGCGCCAAAGTTATTGGCAATATGTGTAACGCCTTTCCTATGGAGTCTTTGGTCCTAACTGTAACTATCTATTGACTATTGCCAATAGGTGATAAATGTATGTGTGTGTGTGTGTGTAAATATATCTATATATCTATCTATATATATATATATATGTGTATATATATATATATATATATATATATTACCTACTGGCGATAGCCAGTAGGTATATATAGTTAGGATTTTTTTCCTATGGGATTTTTGAAAATTCTATGTCGAATAACTTTGGCGTTTGAGGACAGAATTGGCTGAAATTTTCAGGAAAATGGAACATTTTGTTTCTGAGCAGCCCCTGAAAATTTGGGGGGGTTTCGTCAAGGGGAGGCCGAGAAAAAAGGGGGGTCCCAAAACGTGCTTTTCCCATGCAATTTTCCATAGGGCGGTTGGCCTCACTTTTAGCCCGAACGGCTGAATGGATTTACACCAAACTTGGCAAAATTGTAGGGACTGGTAGCCCGATGTGCCTTTGCTATGTCTCAAGATATATGCTCCAGTGGTTTTTACGAAAATTAACTTTGAAAAATATATATTGGGCTACATTGGGCTATATATATGTTGGAGCCCAAATGTAGCCCAATGTAGCCCAATGTAGCCCAAAGATGGCCACCAGAGACAAAAAAAACAAATGTAGCCCAAATATCAGCCAGATGTAGCCCAACTATAGCCCAATGACAGAATGTCCCAGAGTGTTCTAAAGAACAACTAGAGTGCTAACAGTCCTACTTATTACAAAGGTATGGCACACCTGAAGCCATCTTGATTGGAATAAAGTGGTAACTCTTAAAACATTTAATTTAAAAAGGAACAAAATGAGGGGGTTCATTTTGCCATAGAAAGTATGATTAGCGAATATATATTACGAAATCCCGCATACCATCAGTCCGCATACCATCAGTCCGCAAAAAAAATCCCGCATGTACTATTAGGCCGCAAATTAAAATAACGAAAACTTTTAGAACGAATATGCCTTTAGCATACACTAAACAACTAAACTACCCTAAACCCTAAAACACTACCCCCAGCATGACCCTACACTACACAAACACTACAACACTACCCTAAACCCTAAAACACTACCCCCAGCATGACCCTACACTACGCAAACACTACAACACTACCCTAAACCCTAAAACACTACCCTCAGCATGACCCTACACTACGCAAACACTACAACACTACCCAAACCCCTAAAACACTACACCCCAGCATGACCCTACACTACGCAAACACTACAACACTACCCTAAACCCTAAAACACTACCCCCAGCATGACCCTACACTACGCAAACACTACAACACAACCCTAAACCCTAAAACACTACCCCCAGCATGACCCTACACTACGCAAACACTACAACACTACCCTAAACCCTAAAACACTACCCCCAGCATGACCCTACACTACGCAAACACTACAACACTACCCTAAACCCTAAAACACTACACCCCAGCATGACCCTACACTACGCAAACACTACAACACTACCCTAAACCCTAAAACACTACCCCCAGCATGACCCTACACTACGCAAACACTACAACACTACCCTAAACCCTAAAACACTACACCCCAGCATGACCCTACACTACGCAAACACTACAACACTACCCAAAACCCTAAAACACTACACCCCAGCATGATCCTACACTACGCAAACACTACAACACTACCCTAAACCCTAAAACACTACCCCCAGCATGACCCTACACTACGCAAACACTACAACACAACCCTAAACCCTAAAACACTACCCCCAGCATGACCCTACACTGCGCAAACACTACAACACTTCCCTAAACCCTAAAACACTACACCCCAGCATGACCCTACACTGCACAAACACTACAACACTAGCCTAAACCCTAAAACACTACCCCCAGCATGACCCTACACTACGCAAACACTACAACACTACCCTAAACCCTAAAACACTACCCCCAGCATGACCCTACACTGCGCAAACACTACAACACTACCCAAAACCCTAAAACACTACACCCCAGCATGACCCTACACTGCGCAAACACTACAACACTACCCTATTTATTTATTTATTTAAAATATTTATAGAGCGCGACTGTCACCTGGCAGGTATCCTGGCGCTGTTGGCTACTCCTAAAGGTTCTTAGACGGGAGTTGAACAATGGTTAGGAATTTAAAGGGGCGGGGGAAAGAGCCAGGTTTTAATTCGTTTTCTGAAGGGAAGGAGGTGAGGGATTTGGCGAATATCGACAGGCAGACTGTTCCACAACTTGGCAGCAGCTACTCTGAACGATCTTCCCCCAGTCCTGGCCTTCTTACATCTGGGCACTTTCACCAAGCAGGCAGTTGTCGACCTAAGTGTTCTGGTGGGAGTATACCACGAGAACAGACGTTGGAGAGGCCTGGGTCCGGCACCGTGTAGTGCCTTAAAGACCAGGCAGAGGGCTTTAAAGGCAATGCGTTGCTTCAGCGGCAGCCAGTGCAGCTCGGCCAGTGCTGCAGTGGCCGAGGATCTCCTGGTCCAGCCAAGGGCCAGTTTGGCTGCTGCAGACTGAACTCGTTGGAGTCTGTCCAATAGTGTCGCAGGAGATTCAAACAGCAGCGCATTACAATAGTCTAGGCGACTAAGAATAGTACACCTGACTATCAATGCTCGGGCAGAAGATGGTAATAGAGGCAGGACTTTGCGCAGTGAGCGTATAAGGCCTGAGCAGGTAGCGACTGTTCTTGAAACCTGCGTTTCCATGCTTAGTTGGTGGTTAAGCATGACGCCCAAGTTGCGGACACTGGTGACCGGTAGCGGGTTATTAGAGTTTTCCGGGGGCCAAAACTCAGCAGGCAGAGGGCGCGATATACGGCTAAACCCTAAACCCTAAAACACTACCCCCAGCATGACCCTACACTACGCAAACACTACAACACTACCCTAAACCCTAAAACACTACCCCCAGCATGACCCTACACTACGCAAACACTACAACACTACACAAAACCCTAAAACACTACCCCCAGCATGACCCTACACTACGCGAACACTACAACACTACCCAAAACCCTAAAACACTACCCCCCAGCATGACCCTACACTACCCAAACACTACAACACTACCCAAAACCCTAAAACACTACCCCCCAGCATGACCCTACACTACCCAAACACTACAACACTACCCAAAACCCTAAAACACTACCCCCAGCATGACCCTACACTACGCAAACACTACAACACAACCCTAAACCCTAAAACACTACACCCCAGCATGACCCTACACTACACAAACACTACAACACTACCCTTAACCCTAAAACACTACCCCCAGCATGACCCTACACTACGCAAACACTACAACACAACCCTAAACCCTAAAACACTACCCCCAGCATGACCCTACACTACGCAAACACTACAACACTACCCTAAACCCTAAAACACTAGCCCCAGCATGACCCTACACTACGCAAACACTACACCACTACCCAAAACCCTAAAACACTAGCCCCAGCATGACCCTACACTACGCAAACACTACAACACAACCCTAAACCCTAAAACACTACCCCCAGCATGACCCTACACTACGCAAACACTACAACACAACCCTAAACCCTAAACACTACCCCCAGCATGACCCTACACTAAACAACCACCACAACTCTACACTACAATAACACAACACTACACTACACAACACTACACTACACAATAACTAACCCACGAAAAAATGAACACAAACCCACTTACCTCTCTCGTTATCGTGGTTTTCACAACGCAAATGCATTTACCATACATGCCTTTAAAACGTAATTCTTTGTAAAGGCATGCGTGATAAATGCACATGCGTTTTGAAAAAATGCGGGATAATGGTATGCGAGGTCAATGACCTTGCGGGATAATGGTATGCGGACTGAAAGTCCGCGGGATAAAAAATGCGGGAAAATGGCTGCAAACCATGATTAGCAGCAGACTTCCCTGGTGAGCACTAGCTTTACTACAGTGATCTAATGAGCAACTAGAGTGCTAACATTCAGAATTTATGGCAAATGTGTGACACATCTGAATGCCTTCTTGATAGAACCAAAGTAAACAAGCATTGAAAATGCAATAGATCTCGCCCTCATTTAAGTTAAAGCCATTCTGTTTGTAATGAGGTGGCTTTTTAGCTTTGCTTTTATTAGTGTTTTTAAAACTTTCATGTAAATAACATGCATATGTATGCATATATGTATATGTATGCATGCATTTATATTTATATAGATATGCAGATTATATATGTTTATATATGTATATTACCTACTGGCGATAGCCAGTGGGTATATATAGTTAGGGTTTTTTCTCTATGGGATTTCTGAAAATTCTATGTCTAATAACTTTGGCGTTTGTGGACGGAATTGGCTGAAATTATCAGGAAAATGGCACAATTTGTTTCTGAGCAGCCCCTGAACATTTGGGGGGGTTTCGTCAAGGGGGGACCGAGAAAAAAGGGGGGTCCCAAAACGCGTTTTTCCCATTCATTTTTCCATAGGGCGGTTGGACTCACTTTTAGCTCGAATGGCTGAATGGATTTACATGAAACTTGGCAAAATTGTAGATATGGTTTGCCCGACGTGCCTTTGCTATGTCTCAATATATGTGCTCCAGTGGATTTTGAGAAATTAACGTTTAAAAAAATATATATATCTGTGACAGCGCTCCGGTTAGCGCCCCGGTTCGCGTACCTGACGCGTAACGGAACTTCGCGAAGCAAAGCTGATTGGCTCTCCGGTGTCTGTCAACATTCTAAACAGTCCGGAGCGGCCGCCATCTTGTCTCTCGGTAGGTTCGAGAGACAAGATGTGGTGAAAAAAGAAGGGGGAAATGAAGGAAAGGGGGCAAGGTAAACCCCTCCTGACCCCCTAGGATTGATGAGGGGGATATTAAAGTCCCCCGCGGGGCAAAAAAAATAAAAAAATTGTTGCGATTTTTCGCGGTAGAGGCGCTTCCCGGTACGCGAACCGGGCAGCTAACCGGCAGCGTAACGGGAGTCCGCCATCTTGTGTTTTTGGAGCGTCCGGTTCGCGTACCGGGTAGCATCCCGGTAAGCGTAACAAGGGGAAAACCAAGAGAAACAGTAAACAAAAAAATTAAGGGAATAGATTTCCAGCAAACTTGGCAAAATTGTAGGGACTGTTTGTTTGATGTGCCTTTGCAAGGCCTCAAGATATGTGTACGTGTGGATTTTGTCTAATTAAGGTTAAAAAAAATATATATCTGTAAGCGTGCTCCGGCACGCTTATGTTACGGGTTTTGTTTGCGCTGCAGAGCCGATACGTCACGGTTATGCAACGCGTCATGAGGCGTCTCACGTGGCTACATGATACGTCACGTAATAAAGAATATATTTTACAGCTATAGATATTAGCTTTTAAAAAAACAATGAAATTCACTGAAAAAACCATAGGTTATAGACCATATATAGTTAGGAATTTGCATTTACAAAACCTTGAAAATTCACTGAAAAAACCATAGGTTAGAGACCATATATAGTTAGCTGGACATTTTATTGACATAAAACCAATGAAATTCCATATATAGTTAGTTGCACTAACTATATATCGCGCACCCGCAATCCACTGCTGATGATGTCACATATTACATCATTCATGACATGGTCAGTGACATCACTGATGACATCACTGATGACATCTCAAATGACATCACTGATGACATCACTGATGACATCTCAAATGACATCACTGATGACATCATGACACACCAATACCAGTTACTACATACGCACTCACTGATTCCTACGTCTACACACACATTCACTCATTCACCCATACAATCACTCATACATACAGTCACTCATTATTACAACACTATCATATGCACTCATACACCTAGTCAGTCCTGTGAAGAATCAATCACACTTCGATTTCCTCATCTATACAGTTAAACACAGAACACCATACTTTTTCACACATATACTAACACATACTTACTCTCTTATACAATCACTGATACAAGTACACATTGATATGCACAGTCACACACCTCCCAGCCAGCCACACACACACTCAGTCTTCCATACATCCACTCATTCTTCAATATGTAAAACATATTTAAACTTTACAAAAACACACAGACACTAGATGATGTCATCAGTGATGTCATCAGTGATGTCATTTGAGATGTCATCAGTGATGTCATCAGTAATGTCATTTGAGATGTCATCAGTGATGTCATCAGTGATGTCACTGACCATGTCATGAATGATGTAATATGTGACATCATCAGCAGTGGATTGCGGGTGCGCGATATATAGTTAGTGCAACTAACTATATATGGAATTTCATTGGTTTTATGTCAATAAAATGTCCAGCTAACTATATATGGTCTCTAACCTATGGTTTTTTCAGTGAATTTTCAAGGTTTTGTAAATGCAAATTCCTAACTATATATGGTCTATAACCTATGGTTTTTTCAGTGAATATATATATATATATATATATAGTGTCACTGAAAATAACATAGGTTTCAGGGACGTTATAGTTAGAAATTCGCATTTAAAAAAACCTTAGAACTTTAATGAAAAAAACATAGGTTTCAGGGACGTTAAAGTTAGTTGGATATTTCACTTGTACAAACCATAGAAATTCGGTCATAGTAGACCTAACTATAACTCGCACCCCCACAATGCACTGCTGATGACATCACATATTACATCACTTATGACATGCTCAGTGATATCACTGATGACATCATCCAGTGAGTGTGTGTTTACTTTACATTACCTACTGGCGGTCGCCAGTAGGTATATATAGTTAGGACCTAGTTACCATAGGAAATTCCGAACATTCTATTGGGAATAACTTTGGCGCCGATTGAGGGATCTGCCTGTAATTTTCCTTAAATTTGCCTCGCTGCGCTCCGCTCCTTCCCTGAAAGTTTCTGGGGGATTCGTCAAGCAGGGGCCGAGAAAAAATGGGGTCCCAAAACATGTTTTCCCCATGTTAAATTCCATAGGGACATTCTGACAAGGCTACAGTTCGAATGGCTGAACGGAATTACACCAAACTTGGCAAAATGGTAGGGCCTGGTATGCAGATGTGCCTTTGCTATGTTTGGTGAAAATTCCTCCAGTAGTTCTTGAGAAAATTGAATTTGAAATTTTTCAAATGGCATTTTCTATGGGACCTTTAGACACGGCTACAGCCCGAACGGCTGAACGGAATTACACCAAACTTGGCAAAATGGTAGGGACAGGTATGCAGTAGTGCCTTTTCTATATTTGGTGAAAATCCCTCCAGTAGTTGTTGAGAATTTGAATTTGAGCAAATTATATATCTATATGCGCTCAACATTCTATTGGGAATAACTTTGGCGCAGATTGAGGAATCTGTGTGTAATTTTCCAGAATTTTGGCCAGCGCCGCTCTGCTCCTTCCCTGAAAGTTTTGGGGGGATTCGTCAAGCGGGGGCCGAATGGGGGGTCCCAAAACGTGTTTTCCCCATGTTAATTTCCATAGGGACCTTTAGACACGGCTACAGCCCAAACGGCTGAATGGAATTACACCAAACTTGGCAAAATGGCAGGGCCTGGTATGCAGATGTGACTTTGCTATGTTTGGTAAAAATCCCTCCAGTAGGTCTTGAGAAAATTGAATTTGAAATTTATCAAATGGCATTTTCTATGGGACCTTTAGACACGGCTACAGCCCGAACGGCTGAACGGAATTACACCAAACTTGGCAAAATGGTAGGGACAGGTATGCAGTAGTGCCTTTTCTATATTTGGTGAAAATCCCTCCAGTAGTTGTTGAGAAGATTTAATTTGAGCAAATTATATATCTATATGCGCTCACCGTACGCGCACCGTACACGTACGGTACGCGTACCGTACGCATACGTGCGCGTACCCTTACGTGCGCGAGCGAGTATCTGATTGGCTGGCAGTCGACTGTCAACATTCCAAACTGCCCAAACCAGGAAGTGTTAGCCACCATCTTGTTTTTCAGGAGAACTGAGGCACAAGAGAGCCCAAAACAAGAGTGGAAAACACGAAAAGGGGGCAGGGTAGAGACCCCCCAACCCTCTAGCCCTTCTCAGGGGGTCCCAAAAGGACCCCAAGGGCAAAAAAAAAAAGAAAAATTAAAAAATCGCGGGGTACCGCACCGTGCACGTACCCCGCTATTTTAATTTGTAAAAAAAACTTTTTGTACTTCGTGGTCCTTCTGGGACCCCCTGAGAAGGGCTAGGGGGTCAGGGGGTCTCAACCCTGCCCCCTTTTCGCATTTTCCACTCTTGTTTTGTGCTCTCTTGTGCCTCACTTCTCCTGAGAAACATGATGGCTGCTCAGGTGGTCCCAGAAGGATAATAACATATATAAACGTTATCTGCTAATAGAATTAGCATTTATAAAACCTTTGAAATTTATTGAAAAAAAATATAGGTTTCACGCCTGATATAGTTAGGAATTAGCATTTAAAAAACCTTGCAAATTCACTGAAAAAACCATAGGTTTCAAGCCTTATATAGTTAGGAATTAGCATTTAAAAAACCTTGCAAATTCACTTTAAAAAACCATAGGTTTCAGGCCTTATATAGTTAGGAATTAGCATTTAAAAAACCATAGGTTTCACGCCTTATATAGTTAGGAATTAGCATTTTAAAAACCTTGCAAATTCACTTGAAAAACCATAGGTTTCAGGCCTTATATAGTTAGGAATTAGCATTTAAAAAACCATTGAAATTGCTCCTATATAGTTAGTTGTACTAACTATATTTCGCGCACCCGCAATCCACTGCTGATGATGTCACATATCACATCATTCATGACATGGTCAGTGACATCACTGATGACATCACTGTTGACATCTCAAATGACATCACTGATGGTCCAAGTACGAGTGAATAAAGAATCTTTATAGAAGATTTCTACCTGTGTGCCACTTCTTTTGAAGTAAAAATATATATATATATATATTACCTACTGGCGGTCGCCAGTAGGTATATATTGTTAGGATTTTTTCTCTATGGGATTTTTGAAAATTCTATGTCGAATAACTTTGGCGTTTGAGGACGGAATTGGCTGAAATTTTCAGGAAAATAGCACATTTTGTTTCTGAGCAGCCCCTGAAAATTTGGGGGGGGTTTCGTCAAGGGGGGGCCGAGAAAAAAGGGGGTTCCCAAAACGTGTTTTTCCTATTCATTTTTCCATAGGGCGGTTGGACTCACTTTTAGCTCGAACGGCTGAATGGATTTCCACGAAACTTGGCAAAATTGTAGATATGGTTTGCCCGATGTGCCTTTGCTAGGTCTCAATATATGTGCTCCAGTGGAGTTTGAGAAATTAACGTTCAAAAAAATATATATATCTGTAAGCGCGCCCCGGTTAGCGCCCCAGTCCGCGTACCTGACGCGTAACGGAACTTCGCGAAGCGAAGCTGATTGGCTCTCCGGTGTCTGTCAACATTCTAAACAGTCCGGAGCGGCCGCCATCTTGTCTCTCGGTAGGATCGAGAGACAAGAGGAGGCCAAAACAAAGGGGGAAATGACCATAAGGGGGCATAGTAGATCCTCCCTGACCCCCTAGGTTTGATGTGGAGGCTTTAAAAGGGCCCCGCGGGGGAAAAAAAACAAAACATTTCGTTTTTTTTGCGTGGGGAGCGCCCGGTACGCGCACCGGGAAGCGGTCCGGGGAGTGTACTATGAGGAAAAAAGAATGATAGACTTTTCAAATATTGTATGTTTATTGATTGTTCGTTTTGTTGGTTTTTTTTGTTTTTTTTTATTTTTGTGATTGTTTTTCATAATTTAATACAACGTCTAACATTTGACTGTCCGAAATGTCGTCATTTTCAGTGAACATAACTTGCAACATTTGAGTGTCTGAAATGTCCTCATTTTGAAGGAGGAAATCTACAGATTGTACACATTGTAGTAGTTCATGGTCCTGTGATTCATCCATGAATTCAATGTCATTTCGTTCAATGTTTTCTTGATTGGTCTCGTCAAGGACAATTTCAAATGACACTTTTTGTTCTCCTTCCATTTTGCCTGAAATTTGCATAAAAAAATATATATATATCAGTAGAGATAGGGCACTGTTGGGATAAATTTAACAGTGAATTTATCTTTGGGCAGTGTATGGTATCAGACTGGTAGTAGAAATATAAAAATGTGTATGTGATGAAACCTTAGTAAATTCATAATTATACAAGACAAGTCTAAATCCATCCATAACTATAACAGAGAAGTCTATCTAAATCTATAACTATTACAGAGGGATAGTATATAACTATCAGAAAAAGTTTTCCATATTAACTTAAAGTGCACAATATACTTCAGTTTTCAAAATAACATCTTACCTTTTAAAAACAAGTTTAAGTTGTCAGTGAAAATGCTCTTGCAATGT
The DNA here is from genome assembly GCF_964261635.1 of Lissotriton helveticus. Classification (NCBI taxonomy): domain Eukaryota; kingdom Metazoa; phylum Chordata; class Amphibia; order Caudata; family Salamandridae; genus Lissotriton; species Lissotriton helveticus. The sequence goes on along the minus strand of NC_136061.1, from coordinate 1,511,095,541 downwards.
ACTTCAGGAAGTAGTAGTCAAAATGGCTGTGTTTCTCTCTCTTTCTTTATATATATTCAGGTACATAACCAATCAAATGTCAGGTAAAAAAAGTAGAAAATGAAAGTAACATTTTAATTGGTTGTCAATTCCAACACTTCAGATGTGTTTTGTGAAGTAATTTACCTCAGGGTATTTAGAGAGGTCTACAGGCTAAATGGCTAAATGGAATTCCAATCAAATTTGTGAAAATGGTAGGGATTGGTATGTAGTATGAGCTAATCTATATTTGGTGAAAGTGTCTCCAGTGGTTTTTCTGTGAATTACTTTCCCACCTTTTTTAAGCGAGCGCTTCCCGGTGCGCGCCCCGGTACGCGAACCGGCAGCGTTACGGGAGTCCTCCATTTTGTGTTTCGGTAGAATTGAGATACAAGATGGAGGGCAAATAATGTTCAGAATGGGTAGAAGGGGGCACGGTAGACGTGTCCTGACCCCCTAGGTTTTCTGAGGGTGGCTGAGGAGGCCCATATGTGTGAAAAAAAACCCATTTTTTTTTCAAATTTTTGCGCGGTTAGCGTCCGGTGCGAGTACCTGGTAGCGCTCCGGAAAGCGTAAATCGTGAAAATTTGTAAAAAAAAAGTTACATTTAAAATTTGTTTAGAGTGATCATAGTTAGGGTAGCTCTGAGAAGAGCTTTTGGGTATGTGGTAGATTTAGGTACTTATAAGTAGGTACCAATACATAGTCTTAAATTCAGGATCAAAACTCTGTTCCCCTCATCTGAGAAGGGAACTCCATCTCCTCTGTAGATATCTTGCATGTAGTAACGCAAGTTATTGTTGTAGATGGAGCCCATTCCATGGTCTCTCATGTAAGCTGAAACAGACTTATTTACATGCTTCCTCGATTTCTCAATTTGTGGACAAAATTCATTGGACCACTTTCATTTCTGTCTTTGGCATATATTTGAATATACCAAGGCAGTTTGAGGAAAAAGTGCCATCAATTGCTCAAAGGTGTCCTTTAAAAGCATTTCCAGACCTACCCCAGTCAAAGTACCCAAGTCGATCCCTCCACAGTGCACAATTAACAGGTCAGGGTTTGGCAAATGCAAAAAGGTTTTCACCAATGGTATCAATTGGTGACATCTTAATCCTCTGTGACCAATCCAGTTGATTTCCACATTTTTTAAATTGAGGTTGTGTAAATTTCTGTTATCAGCATACCTTTGAGCCCAGTGGATGTAACTATGTCCAACAATCCAGACAGAAAACATGGTGAGAGGAGGTTCTGCTGCAGTCAGATGAAGTGTGGGAATGAAATGGCAGTTGAAATAGTAGGAGTATGTAATGAAAAAAAGTGTGGAGTTTCTGTGCTAATGATTCAGTAGCAGTGATTGGTGGATTTTGATTGCTGAAAACAGAAAGTTAGGGTGCATGGATGAGTTCTTTGAAAGATGTAATTTGAATGGTCAAGAAAAAATCATTTTATGAAAGATTGCACTGGATACGCAGGTGTACTGAGAGTTCAGAGTTCAATTGAAACATTGTTGTGTGAACTTGTAAACATGACAGGTCTTTCAGGAGGTGGTTGCTTCGGAAAAAAGGCAGAAAGGGCAGAGGGGGGAAGGGTGTTGATTTGAAAAAAGTGAGGGAAGAGTTTTGATTGGGTGACATGAGAGATATGTGTGATGAATTACAGCATTTCTGTGCCATTGATGGTTGCAGCCTCTGGAGTGCATACCCTTTGCTCTGCTAAAGAAAAATTGGTATGTGTCTGAGACTGTTTTGAAACTCAAAAAGTATTTGCTATGGTGAGAAAAGATTCATTTAATTTAGATAGAGAATATTATGCTTTAGGGATAACTTTATGAAGAAAGTTGTGTATTTAAAATGTTGCTTTCTGTCAAGTGTTTTACAAATAGATTTAGTTTCTTTGAGTTACATAGCCATGTTAAAAGTGACGCAAAAGTGGTGGAAGGGCTTTAAAAATACGCTTTCATGTGTGTTAGGGCATTTTAAGTCACTTCCCCATGAATGTGGGTAAATAAGTGATTTACTTGAAGTGTTTAAAAACGTTTTTTGAAATCAATTAGGTTTCTTGATATGTACTGCTAGAGTTTCATAGGCTGCTTGACGCATATTTACAAGGCCTTTGAGTCACTTTGATGTTATTTTCCACATTTTAATTTAAGACATTTCCCCGTGGTGCAAAGTCCTTGTAAATACGCCCCCATGTGTGCTTGGCAAATTTAGACTTTGTTTCTTTGAGTTACATAGCCATGTTAAAACTGACGCAAAAATGGTGCAAGGGCCTTAAAAATACGCTTTCATGTGTGTTAGGGCATTTTAACCGCATGCGCGCTAGCGAAATTCCGCTCCTGTGCTGAGATTTTTAAAACCGCACTTTACATGACGAGCTGGGCTCGTCATGAGCGTGCGAGGAGGCTACCTCATGACGAGCCCAGCTCGTCATGAGCGTCGAAGGGGTTAAGTCAATTCCCCATGAATGTGGGTAAATAAGTGATTTACTTGAAGTGTTTAAAAACGTTTTTTGAAATCAATTAGGTTTCTTGATATGTACTGCTAGAGTTTCATAGGCTGCTTGAGGCATATTTACAAAGCCTTTGAGTCACTTTGATGTTATTTTCCCCATTTTAATTTAAGACATTTCCCAGTGCTGCAAAGTCTTTGTAAATACGCCGCCATGTGTGCTTGGCAAATTTAGACTTTGTTTCTTTGAGTTACATAGCCATGTTAAAAGTGACGCAAAAGTGGTGGAAGGGCCTTAAAAATACGCTTTCATGTGTGTTAGGGCATTTTAAGTCACTTCCTCATGAATGTGGGAAAATAATTTGTTTTTTTGATGTGTTTAAAAACGTTTTTTGAAATCAATTAGGTTTCTTGATATGTACTGCTAGAGTTTCATAGGCTGCTTGACGCATATTTACAAGGCCTTTGAGTCACTTTGATGTTATTTTCCACATTTTAATTTAAGACATTTCCCCGTGGTGCACAGTCCTTGTAAATACGCCCCCATGTGTGCTTGGCAAATTTAGACTTTGTTTCTTTGAGTTACATAGCCATGTTAAAAGTGACGCAAAAATGGTGCACGGGCCTTAAAAATACGCTTTCATGTGTGTTAGGGCATTTTAAGTCACTTCCCCATGAATGTGGGTGAATAAATAGTTTACTTCATGTGTTTAAAAACGTTTCTTGAAGTCAATTAGGTTTCTTGAAATGTACTGCTAGAGTTTCATAGGCTGCTTGGGGCATATTTACAAGGCCTTGGAGTCACTTTGATGTTATTTTCCCCATTTTAATTTAAGTCATTTCCCCGTGGTGCAAGGTCCTTGTAAATACGCCCCCATGTGTGCTTGGCAAATTTAAGTACTGACAGGGTGTGCTTCTACATAGGAGCTGTGTTGTGTTTTCAAATTATGACCAGAAAATCGTTTTTAAAAAAAAAGAAATGCTTTATTGTGAGTAATGTACATTGCTCTGTTGCATACAGTCCTCATCTTCTGCGTACTCTTGGATATGCTAGACTACATCTGCACAATGAGATACCTAAGCTGAGGAAACACAGGTGATGTGATTGTGAATTGAGCATAAATATTTGCACGTTTTTCAATTACATCACCTGTGTTTTCTAACATTACGAATCAGATTGTGCAGATGAGGTTTAGGTCTGTGCATGGAGACAGAGCAGGTCTGGCCTTTGTTCAAGAGTGCAGTGGACATGACTCACTTCATTGGTAGGCCTGCACATGTATTATCTCCTCTGTACTCTTCAACAAGCCTAAATTTCATCTGCAACCCTGAGTAGGCCTCACCTCAAACAAACCTCTGGATAGGCCACACCTTATCGTCATCCTGAATCAATCATTTAAAATGTTAGGGGCAAATTTATGATGGACGTGCGCCTCTTTTGCGCCGCTGTTGCGTCACTATTGTGATTTACAACTTGACGCATCTAGGCAGATGTGTCACGGTGTAAAGTCCTGTGCCACATGAAACCTGCGTCAGGTTTCATGTGGGCATTTTGTTGCAGGGTGGGCATTCATTTGCATGAAAGCCCTGTAAAACTAACACGGTGAAATTTAGAACATTTCACTGAGTCAGCTTTATGGCATTGCTGAATCAAATCCTTACGCCTGTTTGAAACAGCCATAAGGAGTGACGCACCATGCAATGTGTGGCTTGCCCCTGTGCATTGTAGTAGACATGTCGCGCTTATGACGTGATTCCTGCAATGTGCCGCTTTTGCGGCACAGATGCGTGACGCATCTGTGCTATTTTTGTTCAATGGTGCTCCACATTGTAAATACGGCACATCATGGGTGGCAGAGCAGCAGCGCACATTAACTGTTGCATCCCTGCGGATGCGCCAGTTAACATAAATCTGCCCCTTTACATTTAAGTATGAGCAGGGGACACAGAGTTGGTGAGGCTTATCCAAGGTTAAGAAGAGATGAGTCCTGTTCACTGAAAACTTGGACATAGGCCTCACCTCCTCAGCATCGCTGGACATGGCTAAATAATATCTGCAAAATGTTACTCTTGTTAAACAATTTTACTATTATAGTCTCTGAGATTTGTCTCTTACTCTGCAACATCTCATTGTTAACGACAACATCAAGCATGAGTGATAATGAGCAAACTGTTGATCTCGATATTATCATTGAAATTGTCATTGAAACATCAGTGGAAGTAGATCCCTTGGATGATTTAAATCCTGAGGATGATGAAGAACATGATGAGGATGCCGATTTGTCAGAATTGTATGACATAGGGTGGGAAGCTGACCTGCTCGAGCCTATGGAACTATAAACAGTTATTTTTAAAAGTTACTGGAAATGAAAAGTAACCATGTTAACCGTTTCATTTAAAATTAAACACAACTTCAAAAACAGCTTGTGTGAAGTGACTTTAATAAAATAGTGAAATATGCTGATAAAATTTGTTCAGATTCACATATAAAAGAGCAAAGGTCAAATGTAGAAGCATTCTATTTCTTTGCTACTATTTGTGAGTACTAAATTTGCCAATGCACTAAAAATTATTGTATGTAGAATTGACAAGTAGTGTGTTAATTTTCTGACGACTGTTATTGATTTACTATTTGGTAATAGTGGTTAATAACATTTTTTATTATATTTTACCACAGATTCAACTGCAGATCATTTCAAAACTACAGTATGCCATCGAAGCAAAGAAGCCGAAAGGCTACAAAACGTCAAAGACAGCAGCTTATTACATGCTTGCAGCAGTCCTCTACAATAAAAACTCGTCAAGTCACCAAGAAACCTCCGGGTAAGACAACAAAATCATTCATAAGAAACATTTGCAGAAAAAAAAATATCAGTACAGAACATGTTTTAGTCCAGAAAAAGAGAGCCAATTTAAACGGAAAGGAAAGGCCAATCAAAAATGTTACTGCTAGAGCAGGAGATAACTCTGTGCATGGTAGTAGAAGGAAAAATCAGTTTAGGGACATTCGTAGACGAATGTTTCGCAACAGGATAATTGGCAATTTGTTAAAAAATGTTAAGAAACGTCAACAGAAAGTGGCTTTTTATAAGAGAAAGAGAAACATTGAGAAAAATATTGATCAGGCATTCGAAATTAAGCGAAAGTTATTTATTTTGATAATGATCAGAATTAGGAAACTAAACAAGGTAATTTATGATTTCAAAACAAATAGTAGATGGAAGAGAACAGTTAATCGTAGTAATTTTTGTGAAGTTTTTTCAGGAGAATGGATGCATAGTTCAAGTTGTGAGGCATTTTTTAATGAGGAGAGTTATTTCCAGGATAATGATTTGGTGCATGCAGTTGACACCAGTGGTCGAGCATATGAGGTGAAAGATGGTTGTCCGGTTGAAAAAGAAAAACTTGTGTCAACAGAGGCAGAAGAGGTGTTAGGTAATGAGGTTTTAGGAAGACGTCCTAAGGGACCAGTGTACACCTGGAAGTGTAGTAGTATTTGCAGTGTGCGACAGGATTCCATCAATTTGCTTTGTGATTTTGTACAGACATTTAATAAGAAAACTCTAAAACAGAAAATGAAGTTGTTGCAAGAATTAGATCCTTGCAGAGTGAGAGAAGTGACAGGTTTGCATGGTCATTCACTGGCTTGTCTTTCCAGGAGAGTATGCCAGAGTGTTGTTCATCATTTCACGATGCTAGCAGTGCATCATAATAAAGTGAGGAAATTAGTTAGAATGTTGTATTATGCTAAGAGTCCAGCAATTATGCTTAAACAATTATGCACTGCTCTTTTGCATGGTTCTGAAGTAGATGTGAAGAATATTTGTGAAGAAATTGAGTTTTGTTACTTTGCAAGTAAAGAGAAGAATGTTGAAATTGACCCAGAAGAAGAAGGTAATGTGGAAGAGAGTGTACAGGTTTCCAGTACAGATACTTTTCAGAAGGAAATTGCCACGTTTCAGGTGAAATCAAGTGAGAGGCCTAATTTCACTTGTGTGTGTTGTCGACGTACTTATTATAAGAATCAGACTAAGTTAGTGGATTTATATGCAAAAAGTGAAAGGGAAAATATTAGTGAATGGAAGGATTTCGCAACATACTTGATGGTAGAAAATTGTTTTGATTTGGGATCGGATCAACGTGTGTGTACTTATTGTTGTAACAAATTAAATCAAAACCAGATGCCTGCTAGAGCGGTTCATAATAATCTGGAATTGGTTGAGATTCCTTCTGAATTGAAGGATTTAAATACTTATAAATCTATTTTGATTCAAAGTGTCCATCCCTTTCAGGCTATTGTACGAATGGAGCCAAAGACAGGGAAATTGCCTCCATCAGATTTACAGAGAGGATTAAAGGGAAGAGTTGTTTATTTGCCTCTAGATTTCAAGAAAAACATTAATACAATTGGAGTAGAGAAAGTGGAAGAGGAACCTCTGGTTATCCTAGTTAATGGGGTTCCGACAAAGAGTAAGAAAATCTGGCAAGATTTAGTGGATGTTAGGAAAGTCAAAAAGGCAACATTGTATTTGAAGAAAAACAATAAGTACTACAAGAATTTATATGTTGCAGAAGAGGAAGTAAGTGAAGAAGAGGACAGCGATTTGTGTGCTGGACAAATTGAGAAAGTAGAAGCCTCTAAAAATGAAGAAATATATGAACATTATAGTGTTCATCCTTTGCATTCCAAGGAAGCCATGGGGAATGCTATTGAGTTGTTTCAAATGAAACAAGCCAAAGGGAGCCCATTAGTGTTTGGGAGGAAAGTTTGGAAGTTCGGTGTTTCCCACAGCTATTTCCAACAGGTCAAGGAGGAAGATATGATGAGCGACCTCATCAAATTCCTGCTTCTGAATACCGGACCTTACGATTGTATGCAGAAGATCCTAGGTTTCGTCAATGCATTCCCTATTTGTTTCATCTACTGTTTGAAAGTGATCTGTCTGGACTGTCATATGCAGTGAACCACATTTTGAAAAGTGGTGTACAGATGCAAAATATCTCGGCAAGGGACTTTATGGATAAAGTCGATGTGCAAGACAGTATTTTGGATTCTCACCTGATTAATCTCATGGCGTGTCAGCGTGGTACTAATGAGTACTGGTACCGTCGTCATGGTGATTTAAAATGTACGCTGAGGAACTTAGGAACTCCCACATGGTTCCTCACTCTCAGCTGTGCTGAGTATGGCTGGGAAGACTTACTTGAATTTCTACGAGAGGCAAATGGAAACATTGAAAATATCGAATTCTAGACACCTGGAGAACTGTGCTCTTTGGATCCAGATACTTCAATCATAGATTTGAAGCTATGATGTCTTTCATCATGAACAAGAAGAATCCACCTCTTGGAGAGGTGTTGGATTTCTTCTGGAGAAAGGAGTACCAAGCAAGAGGTGCTCCTCATATACATATGCTGCTATGGATCAAAGATGCACCCAAATTTGGAACAGATCCGGATGACTTAGTGATGAGTTTCATAGAACAGTATTCTACATGTGCTGTTCCAAACACAAAGGAAGACAAAAGCCTAAGAGAACAAGTTTTACGCTTCCAAAGCCATCGTTGTGGAAAGTACTGTCGTCGTAAATTCAGAAACAAGGACAAGTTCTACACAAAATGTCGTTTTGCCTTTCCACGACCGGTGATTTCTAAAGGAAGAGTGAACAGTTAGATGTCTTCGCTGCGACATAATGTGACGAGGAAATCACCCAAAAATACATACAATTTGAAAAGGAACGAAGAGTCCAAGTACATCAACGACTACAACCCAGTGATTTTGTCCATGTGGAATGCTAACATGGATATACAGTTTGTGGCTGATAACTGTATGGCTGTGGCTCGGTATGTGACATCTTACATCACCAAAAAAGAAAAGACAGAATTGAAGGATATGTGGGAGGACATTTCCCATGAAAAGAGCCTCAGTAAGAAGTTGTACAGTTTCAGTCTGAAGATGTTGTCGCATCGAGAAATCGGAGCTTACGAATGTTCTGACCGGTTATCTTCAGCAAGTCTCTATGCCAAATCTAGGAGTATCATTTGGGCGAGTCTTGGTCTTGCTGCAACACGTAATCGAGTTCTGAAACCTGTACGGGAAATTGAGTATTTGGCGGAAAAGGAGCCAAACAGTACAGATATTTTGAAGACCAACATGTTGGATACATATTATCCAAATAGAAGCAGTCACCTCGAGAATGTTTGTCTGTATGAGGTTCTACAAAATTACATATTCAAGAGGAACATCAAAGAAGATATTGATAAAGGAGTGTATGCTGTAATTGGAAGTGAGGGATGTCGGGTCAAGCAAAGAAAATGCCACTTGTTAAACCATCGAAAATTGAGTGGCGAATCTCCTGAAAGAAAAGAGTTTTTCTATTTAGCACTTTTGCAACTTTTCAAGCCTTGGCGTGCAGAAGAGGAACTGCTTGGAGATTTCCTCTGTTACGAAGACTCTTTCAATGCCGCCAAGGAGACCATAGAATGTCCTGTTTTTCCCAAATATCTAGAAATGTTGAATGCGGAAATTGAGCAGGAAGCAACGATTGCAGCCGAGATTGCTAGAGACAGTTCTCAGGACAGTCAGAGTTCTGTTTCATTGAGTCAGGATCCACTAGGAGGACCAGTTATCGAAAATTAAGCTGCCACTGCCATGATTCAAGTGGAAAGAGCCATGGCACATGCTCAGGAGGATGCGGTTAACTTAGAACACTTGGAAAGACAACTCAACGTTGAGCAGAGGAAAATATATGACGAAGTTACCATGCAAATTGATCATGGATTAAGTCATGAGAAGAAAGAGTGCTCATGTACGTCGTTGAAGCCTGTCGGACTGTACGTGAGTGGAGAAGCGGGAACTGGAAAAAGTTTCCTCATTAAAGCAATTTCATATTATTTGCAGAAAAGGACTGAGTCATCGCTGTCTTGTGTTGTCACCGCTCCAACTGGACTGGCAGCACATAACATTAAAGGTATTACTTTACATCGTCTACTGATGCTGCCAGTGGAGCATGATAACATATTACAATACCAGAAGTTATCTGGAGATGCTTGTTGTGAAGTTTCAAGAGTCTTGAGGAAAATGAAACTTCTTATCATTGACGAAGTAAGCATGGTTTCCAATGTCATGCTTGCCTTTGTGCATTTGAGAATGCAAGAAGTTCTCAAAACAGAGTATGATGTGTTATTTGGTGGCAAACACATCATTGTTTTCGGTGATCTTCTGCAGCTGACACCAGTGAAAGGACAACCTGTGTTCAAAATGCTCACGCATGAAGATACCAGGAAGTGCCTAGGGAACATTGGCAATGTCAATATATGGTTAAACTTCAATTATGCTGAACTGCGTGAAAATATGCGTCAAGCGAAGGATGAAGATTATAAGAATATTCTACAAGATGTTAGAATCGGAAAAGTGACCGAGCATGGGAAAGAAGCTTTACATGCACGATTACTGTCAAATTTGTATCCAGAAGAAGACGTTGTGCCTGAGAATATTTTTCGGAAAATTACTGAGAAGAAATCTGGAATATGTTTGATGCCAACTCTTGCAGAATGTGCCATCTTCAACAATAAAATGTTTAATTTAGAAAACCAAGAGATTGTGAAACTGGAAGCTATTGACAGAATAGAGCATATGGGAGCAACAATTATTTTGTCTGAGAATTTGAAATCAAAATTGGATTCATTAGAGAAGACAATATCTAAAACTGCTGGTTTTGAAAAGACTCTGAATGTGTGCTTAAATTGCCGTATAATTTTAAGAAGGAATTTACATGTTGAAAGAGGTCTGGTAAATGGATCAATGGGTAATGTTGTTGATTTTGAAAAATACAGAAATAGAGATGGAATTGAATTTTAAAAAATTAAATTTGATGGCATTGAGGAAGTACAGCTAATTGGTCGTTGCTCTGCTAGGTTTTTGCTTGTAAAAGACTTATATGTTCGCCGTAAGCAGTTTCCTGTTTGCTTAGCATATGCGGTGACAATCCATAAATCGCAAGGTTTAAGTGTAGACAGTGCATTGGTGAATATTGGCAGTTCTGTGTTCAAGGAAGGTATGGCATATGTGGCATTGTCACGAGTCAGAACTTTATCGGGATTGTACTTGATTGAGTGTGATGTCACAAACATTTGTGCCGATCTAGATTGTATTAAGGAATACAATAGGTTAAGAAGAGAGTATGCGCCACATTTGCCTCAATATCCTTTGTTTGAGAAACGTGTGGTAGGCCGGAAACGAAGAAATGTGACCAATAGTAGGGAGGTTGTAGCAAAAAGACGAAAAGTCGATGAACCCAAAATTATAAGCAGAAAAAAAATGGATTCTGTTGAAGATGTTGTTGGTTTTCAATTTGAAAATAGTTCTGGTGTCAACTGCTATGCTAATGTAGTGGTTAATGTTGTCTTTTCTCTAGAAACTTTAAAAGAAGAGATTGTGGTCAATTCGGATCAAAGATTTTGCAGTTTGGTGAATTCTGTGTTAGAGAAATGTAGCACTGATAGAATAAAAATAGAAAGTGTGTCTGAAATTCGAAATCTGTTAGACAAATGTTCAGGTCAAACGCAATTCTCTCAAAATATTCAGCAAGATTGTCAGGAGTTTTTAATGTATATGCTTGATGTATTGCAAGATGAAGGTGTAGATGTAGATCATCTGTTTGGCCTTTCTTATCAATGGCAGCATGACTGCGAGAACTGTAGGTTATCAAGTACTACTAGTGTAGACTCAGAAAGATTTATATATTTAACTTTGCCAGACAGTAAATCAGTGTCCTTTAATAAGCTAGTAAAAGCAGCTGATCACAACATGGAGTGTAGCCAATGTAAGTCTGCAATGTTGTCAACATAATTTATACGAACATATGGCCAGTATGTCATTTTAATGTTCCAACGATGTAGGCCTGATGGAACAAAATTGACAACTTTAATGAAAAATTTTGTGGCTTCGCAGTTGTCAATATTAGGAAGGACTTTTGTAACTGCAGCAATTATATATCATGACGGTCCTTCAACAACATCAGGACATTACACAGCTTATTTGAAGTCTAGAAATGGCTGGTCATTCTGCAATGATTCTGTTTTAACTTTAAAAAAAAAATTGCCTTTTGACCTTAAAAATTCTTACCTGGTGTTTTTACAACCAAAATTTTAGGGAAAGAATCTCGGGATTTGCTCTGAGGAATTTCAAGAGGTTCTAATGGCTCCTACACTATTTGGCCTTGAGGATAAGTGTAGTACAGAGTAAAAAGTTATTTTTGAGTTTTAAGTAGTTCCTGAAAAAAAAGAAGGTTTTCTTACAGAAAGTGGTGGGCACGGATTAGTTAAATGACAACAGAGTATTCCCCAAAGCAAACGGTGTTCTTACCATAACACTTGACGTCATGGAAAAATAACTGCACTTTGAATGAGTTCAGAAAAACTGTTTCTTTTAATAAGCTAATTCAAGCTGTGGAAAAGTAAATTTTGCCATGTTCTGTGTCCCTACGCCTCATCCATCATATGTTATGTGTGCATGACCAATATGCATATGTTATTCCCCATGTCTGATTAATGACGCAATTACAGTTGTGTCCACCTCTGGTATGTCAGTTTCCAGTCCTCGTGAATACTACGAATATCAGGCCTATGTAAAGTTACGTTGCCACGTTTCTCAGTGTGCACGTTATTCCATTATAAAGTCCCCGTTTCCAGGCCTCAAAAGGGCCCGGACATCAGATTCAGCTCCTGTCTCCTGAAAGCCTCGCTGAGGAGCGATACAGCCCCCACCTGTATCCTCGACCCTTCACTTACTTCCTGCCTCGCAGTGCCCGGTGCAGCCTGGCTCTGCCTCTGAGTCTGCCAAAAGTATGTTATAGTTCCAGTTATCAGTTCAGTCCTCCTCTTCTGCATTCCTAAGCTACTGAACTGCATCAATAGTTTCGTCATTGTCTAGCCTATTCGGCTCCACGTTAGAGAAATACTGTATTAATGGTCATTTAATATTCCTCATCACGCACTACATGTAGAATAATGCATGGTCCTGTCTTAGAGTCAAGTTAGCTTTTCCCCTCATGACTTCTAGTTTATATCAACATGTTCCCTAAACATCAGATACCAGATAGGGTTTAGGTACATGTCGCTCCGACCCTCCAGACTCTAGTCTCTGCTCCTAGCACAGAGTTCGTAGCCCCCAGCTTCTCCTAGTAATACGTCATTGCCAGTTTTCGCGCACCATTAGGTTAGAGGTCCCGGCTCCTTAGGTAGCCCCCTCCTATGTTTCCGCCCATTCATGACATATTCTGTTACGTTTGCATCACATGTCTATGTATACTCCCAGTTACACCTACTTTTACTGTTATCTCTCGCGACTGCTACGCGTCACGCCTTCTGCTCCACCCACTGTTACGCCTACTGCAATGTAATGCTATGTGTTTGCGCTATGTATATAAGTCAATGTATTGTTATTAAAAGTTAGCGCGCTCATCCCAGATCAAGCCCCAGCAGCTGCTGGGTCATCCTATGCAGGTTGTCCTGATCCTGTCCTTATGCTGTAATAAACCTGCAGAAACTCCTACTACCTCGAATCTTGACTCTTATTTTATTGAGCTATCTGTTATTCATTCATTCATCCAAAAATAGATCCGGTATTATTTATTTATATACCACATAATGGCGCCCGAATAGGGACTTGCCCTTTCCCCACGCGTCGGTGAAGCCACGCCGACCCCCTGACCCTCTGCAGTCGTGACGGAACCATACCGTGCACTGGCAGATATTTCTGCTCCAAGTATCCCTCAGGCCCACGGAGGAGACGGAGGAGGCGGTCCAGCATCCGAACGAGACGGTGGAGGAACGCGGCGAGTCCCGACCAGAGCCCAAGCCGAGAGTCCAAGGTCCGAGGTATCCGGAGGCCCACCTGTAACTGAAGTCCGAAGTCCGAAGTTCGTCGTCCGTCGTCCAGTCCCGTCCGAGGCCTTCCGTTCCGTGCTGCCCGGTGAGTACCATTGCTGGGGTAGTATCTAGACAGGACCAATCTAAATTGACTCCTGGTCCGTGGGTTGGTGGTGCCCAGACTCACAAACGAAGTGTTCACCTAGGTGGATACGGGTCTTGATGCGTTCCTTTATGGGACCAGTATGTTCCGTACTGTTATAGCAGTGCATCCAGTAACTCTAGTCTGTTCCGTTCTCGAGAAATTCTGTTCTGTTTCTGTTTTCAGTATTCCAGGTAATATTCTGTTCGAACTGTTATTTATAATGTTCTTTATGTATTTTAATGTTGTGGTATGAGTGTGACGTGATTTCGTGTTTTTATTGTATATTGTATTGTGTCCAGATTACAGTTCAGTCATGCCGCTATTTTCCAAGTTACGTCAGATAAAAACTAGAAAGGGTCTGTTAGAAGAAGCGGTTCCTGTCCCACCCAGGGACAGTCCAGGTCACTTTATGTATCAGAAACATGGCATAAGCGCCATATTGTATCTAGATTTATGGGTAGAGTATACCAAACAGTTAGAAGAAAAGTATAGATGGCCCGTATCGGGTACATGGGATGCCGAATGTATCATGAGAGTAGAAGAAGCATTATGGAAAAAGAAAGCCAGACAGTCACAGAAAGATGCCATCGAGTTATGGCGTAAGGAAGCTCATAGAAGAACCGAAAAGGAAGTCAGAAAGTCAGAGTTAAGTAGAGAATCCCAAGAACGAGCCCAAGAAAAAGAATTAATCGAGATAGGTGAACAAGTCAAAGCCGAACAGTCAGACAGACAGAGGCATGCCCTTATTAAGGGTATGTATCCTCTCCTTGCCGAAGGTTTGCCAAAAGCGACCCCAGAGGCATCTAGTAATTTCCCGCCAACATTAGTTCCGACCAAGCTACGTCATAAACCGACCGCAGCTGATATTTTTATTTCGTCCTATTTGGACGACACAGTCCCAGAATATGCAAATCCTGTTCGCGCTCCGCCAGTCCCTGTAAACCAGGTAATTCATGCTCCTCCAGACACCGGGGTGCCCTTAACAGCTCCCCCGGCCCAGTCCGCCATACAAGTCCAGCCCACGTTACAACTACCGACCCTGTCAGCACGAAGAATGTCAGTCGACGATTCTAGTCTAGGGGCCGCAGGAGGAGGTCTTCCTCAAACCCCGCCGCCACACAAGCGTTTAACATTACTCGAATTACATGCTCAAGCGTTACAGCGCACGCCTAAACATCAGTCTGTTACAGAAATCAGGCAAACCCTTAACGAATGTGTCTATGATCCAGTTCCAGGCGAATATAATATGGTTTTATATTCCTTACGTGTAAGGAGAGTGACCGAGTATCTAGTCACCTTACCGAATATGAAAGAAGATCTAGATAGAATATATCGTTTCATCCGTACAGGGGATGATCCAGAAAGTATTGGCGAGATTATGTCTCAAAGGAAAGCCGAGATTCAGCTCATGATATTAAAGTTCCTGATCAATTGTCTAATAAGAGAACAAGATTACCCGTCTAAAGATCCCGCCGAAATGAGAATCCTGACAAGGTGGAGTGATAATATAGCCGAGGGTAAGCACAAGACCGTCGGTGCCATGGAAAGTATGTACAAGAAAATTCGTAAAGAAATAATAAGGTTACACGACCAGCGTAAAGCAGCACAAGTAAGCGAGAAAGAAAGTATCTCTGATCCTGAAGAGGAAGAGAACGAGAATCCCGCCAGAATAGCGTATGTAGGAAAATCTAGATTTCCAGATCGCCATTTACGTCTAGAACACAAGTCTATTTTCCATCATCCAGCACCAGAACAAGGTTCTCTAGAACAAGTATTTCAAGCTACCGATCACATTCTGAAATCACGAATCGGTTACAGTGAGTTAAGTACCATGCATGAACAAGAACTAGCCCGATCAGCAGTCCGATGGATTACTGATTCTACCACTTTTCCAGACGAAATAGTGGCACAAATGTTTCTGAAATTGCCCCCAGCCGAGCAACGACTGGTGGGTATGTATATGATCCAGCACCTCATTACTCTGTATGAGGGTCAACATTCTGACCCAGGTCCGTTGCATGATATCCTGAACGAGTTACTCCAGTATAGATGGAGAGGTTTAGGTACCGATTTAATTAGTGTCATTCTAGAACAGCGCCACAAATATAGAACGTTTCTGAACCCGCATTTTGTTCATGTCTCACCCCCAGAAAGTAAATCATTCTACATAGACAGACAGAATCCGTTACGAGAGGTCCACCCAGTCCAAGGGGCGGGTGGCGTCATGCAACGAGTGTTTGTATACACTCCGATTTCAAAGATGGAACTTCTTGAAATGAAGAAATTAATTCCCTGTCATGACAAAGATCCAGCAGGGTTCCATCGAGAATTAAAAGACATGCTCCGTATGGGAGAATACACTTACCCAGACATCATTAAAATGTTAAAGGTCCTGTTACCCGCAGGGGTGTATGAAAAGTTAAAGGAAAAGGAATGGGAGGTGGGAGAGAAAAAGATCGATTGGGCAGCTCTAGAAGCTGAAGACAAGGCACGAGTACCAGGTACCGGTCTTGGAGATAAATGTAAAGAATTACCAGAATTACTGATTCAAGTTTTACCCAGATTATTGACAACTAAGAAGGAAGACTGGGATGCAATCTCAGCCTGTAAACAGAAACAAGATGAAGATATTAGTGATTTTTATTCTAGATTTGAGAAATGTTTCAGTATCAATAGTGGTCTCAAGACAAGTAGTGAGTCATACCCTCATCTTTTCGTTACTAAATTAGTCGAGAATTCAAGTCCACAAATTAAAAACCGAGTTCTGAAAGTCGAAAGCACCTGGCAAGCTAATACTCCGTCCCAGATGCTCCAGATGCTCCAGTATCACCAGAATAGAATCAGAGAAGAGCAAGAACACGAGAGAAAACGTATGAAAGACACGAAAATGAAAGTGCTAGTTGCACAAACTGTTCCTCAAGACAGTCAGAAGAGGGGTCTGAATCAAGCCAGTCATTCTGCAGCTCCTGTTAAAGGGAACTGCAATTATTGTAAACAGCCAGGTCATTTTATAAACGAGTGTGCAGTCCTGAAACATAATATAGCTACTGGTAAGACTAAAGAAAGACCACGTCCGCCTAGACAAGAACAAGTTTCACAGATTCCTCAGTCACAGAATGCACAACAGACAGTTCCCGCACCGCAGCCTATTGCTGCAACACAGCACGTTACATCGCAGATGTACCAGTATGCGCAGTCCGAGTATCCAGAGTACCAGCCATATTCATGAAACAGCCTAGAGAGGGAGGTAGGCTTGCCTCTCATCGAGATACCTGTAGATCAAGAAGGTCCCTATGTTCACAGTCAAGTATTAGGGAAAGACAGAAAGTTTTTGATCGATACAGGGGCAAGTAGGACCACAATTAGTCATGCCGAAGTTCCAGGGGCTCCGCTCTCAGGCTCAAGAAATGTTTCCCTTGGATTTTCAGGAAAGCCAATAGTTAATGAGATATCTAAGCCAGTCACTCTAGAAGTAGGTCCATTGTCCCGTACTACTGATCTGTTACTTACTAAGTCATGTCCAGAAAACCTATTAGGTATTAAGACACTGAAAGAATTAGGTGCAGTTATTTGCTGTTCCCCAGAGGGAATACGTCTGTTCCTACGTGACTTTAAGGGTCACTATGTATTACGAGATTTTGATTCCAGATTGTCTAATGTTCCACAGCATTTATGGGCGCAAGGTCCAACTGATGTAGGTTATATGCAAATCACACCCCATCGTGTGACTCTCAAACCAGGTGTAGTGTTACCCCGAATCAGACAGTACAGATTGCCACCTGAGGCTGTAGCAGCCTTATCCAAAATTATTGACGAGCTCATGGCTCAAGGAGTAGTTGTAGAAACTGACTCCAATGTATGTAATTCTCCGATCATTCCAGTCATGAAACGTACTGATCCGAATGCACCCCCAGTATATCGATTAGTGATTGATTTAAGAGAGCTTAATAAATGTATTATTCCTCAGTACCCAGTTGTCCCAGACATCTCTTCCCTGTTAACAGCCATTGATTCCGAAGCCATGTTCTTCACTGTCATAGACCTCAAGAATGCATTTTTTAGTGTTCCAATTCATCCAGACAGCCAGTTTCTTTTCGGATTTTGTTTAAATGGAAGGAGCTATATGTTCACACGCGCTCCTCAAGGTTTCACAGAAAGTCCTAGTATTTACAGTCAAGCACTTAAGAGACAACTAGACAATATTCACATGCCAACTGACACTGCCCTGCTCCAGTATGTCGATGATCTCCTGATCACAGCCCGTTCTGAACGTGCTTGCGAGCGAGCATCACTTACAGTCCTGTATTTTCTAGCCGAGATGGGGCACAAAGTGTCACCTTCGAAGCTTCAATTCTGTGTCCAGCAAGTGGTATACTTAGGACACTTGCTGTCCAAGAGGGGTAGGCAGTTGACACCAGACCGTATCCAGTTAATAGCGAGTCTTCCCCAGCCCAGAACCCAGAAGGAGGTACGTGCCTTTATCGGCCTTACTTCTTATTGTAGACAATGGATTCCCCAGTATGCATTTCTAGCCAAGCCACTGATACAGTTAACGACACAGGAGGCAGCCGTATCGACTGTCCTCCCTTGGACATCTGAACATACACTTAGTTTCATCGAGTTAAAGAAAGCCCTATGTCAAGCTCCAGTTCTAGCTACACCGAACTACAGTAAGCCTTTTACACTTTTCGTCACTGAACGTGAAGGTACAGCATTATCTGTTCTCACACAAGATCAAGCAGGACAATACAAGCCCTGTGCTTATTTTTCGAGCACATTAGATCCAGTCGCCCAGGCGTTGCCTGCGTGCCTCAAGTCAGTTGCAGCCACAGCACTAGCTATCAGACAAAGTGATTCCATAGTTTTAGGACATTCCCTGACAGTACAAGTCCCACATTCAGTAGAAGTTCTTTTAAACCGAACACAAACTCAGCACTTGACAATTGCACGTTTAACAGGTTATGAATTGACACTGTTCCAGCCACACATAGAAATTAGACGCTGCAACGTCCTGAATCCTGCTACACTGTTACCATCAGTTAATCCAAATCCAGACACACATGACTGTGTGGAAGTAGTTAACATTACGACAAAGCCAAGACAAGACCTGACAGACATTCCGTTACCAGATCCTGACCTGACACTTTATGTGGATGGTTCATGTATGAGAACTAGTACAGGAGAACTAGTCGCCGCGTATGCAGTGACTACTGACACTGAAGTTATTGAAACACACCGTATTGACACTCTGTCCGCTCAAGCAGCAGAGCTAGTCGCTCTGACACAAGCCTGTATACACGCCAAGAACCAGAAAGTTAATGTTTACACAGATTCACGTTACGCATTTGGAGTTGTACACGACTTCGGAGTGCTCTGGCAGGAGAGAGGTTTCATGACTTCTCATGGAACCAAGATTCAGCATGGTCTCCTTATTCAAGCCCTGTTAGATGCCATACATTTACCGACATCCATTGCTATCATGAAGTGCAAAGCACATACGAAAGTTACTGACATTATTTCCCAAGGTAATGATCTAGCAGACCGCACAGCCAAGCTTACAGCACAGACTCCAGACATTCCAGTTAATCAGACACATACTCCAGATCCGACTACATGCATGACAGTTAAGGACCCTACACAAGATGTCATAGATATCCAGTTACATGCTACCCCCGATGAAATCAAGAAATGGTCTGAACAAGGAGGGGTCCAGACAGATCAAGGATGGTTAACGAAGGGTAGAGCCACATGGTTTCTCCCCGATTTTATGGTTCAAGTCATTATCAATACCGCACATAGTCCAGCACATTTAGGAGAAAAAGCTATGTTAGACAGTATCCAGAACATTTGGTTCAACAAGCATTTACGAGCTGCAGCCAAGCAGAAAGTCCGTACCTGTATGATATGTTGTCAGTTTAACCCAGGTAAAAGTGTCCCGGTGGAACAAGGTGGTTTCCAGCCCCCTGACCACCCTTTTGAGGTCCTCCAGATGGATTATATTCAGATGGAGCGATGTCGAGGTTTCAAGTATGTCCTTGTAGTAGTATGCGCTTTGTCCAGGTGGACAGAAGCATATCCAGTCCCAGATTACACAGCCGCGACCACTGCCAAGCAGTTGGTTCGTGAATTTTTCCCTAGGTATGGACTCCCTAGAGTCGTATATTCTGATAACGGTCAGCCATTCTCATCTGAACTCATGAAGCACGTTTCCCTGTTGTTAGGGTACCAGTGGAAGTTCCATTGTGTACGCCATCCTGAAGCAGCCGGTCTCGTAGAGAGACATAATCAGACCCTGAAAATCCGTATTGCCAAAGTCTGTAAAGAAAAAGGTGTGGACTGGCTAGTAGCTCTGCCAGTCGCTTTGTTTTATATGCGCATGGTCGCACATTCCAGATCAGGTCTGTCCCCGTATGAGGTCGTATTCGGCCGCCCCCCTAACATGTGGGGTACTCCTAGACCCCGAAGTATTACTGATGTTTCATGTAATATGCTGACAGATTACCTAGCTTCCTTGATGTCTGCCCTCAACTCATGTCGTTCACAGGTTGCTGCCGCCTTTCCAGACAATACCGAGGTGGCACCGCACGAGATCGTTCCAGGCTCCCTAGTGATGGTCCGGAATTTCGACAGATCAAGTCCGCTGGAACCACGTTGGAAGGAGCCACGTCAGGTCCTCTTGACCACCCGTACCGCCGTCAAGTTGGAAGGCAGAAAAGGATGGATCCACCTGTCTCATGTTAAACTTTTTAAAGGACTAAAATCTGTTTCTAAAAACATTTCCCAGGATTTGAAGGACTGCCAGAATATTGCTCTTAAGGACTGTCCCGCACAGGACATTATTACAACCCCTCCCTTGTTAGAGAAAACTCCGCAGCAGGAGTATAAGTTAAAGCTCAGGTCTAGTAAAATAAGTCAGTCAGTTTGATTGTATAAGTCCTCCCCTAGGTGAAACGGTTAGATTGTTTCTGACATGTATAAAATAGACCCCCATAGTGAGAGAGTCAGTCAAAGTTCAATCAGATGTATCGTTTTTCTAAGTTTCATATTATTCATCAGCATAATGATTTCCTGCACCAGCTATGCGTTCTATCTGTATTTTCCAGTTCCTCATGTAAATATGTCTGCTAATGCTACAGTAGAGCACACGTTTAGTGATCTGCCTCCTCACGAATATTCATACCGCCTCGCTATGCGCAACAACACATTTATCCGTATGTTACATTACTCACACCAGACCAGCAATGCCACTAATTGTTGGGTGTGTGGTCGACTCCCCCCTTTCCAGACACCGAAGGGAGTTCTGCCACTCTTTCCTTATCCATTCTCACACAATGGTTCGTGTGGAGCATGGTCCACGTTAACGTCATCCTCAACAGATATGTCTTTTCTTAACAGTACATGTTTTCCAGACAAGCAAGGTCTCCCCCACAGAACAGGTTTAGATCTAGAAAATGAAGTTTATAATTTAGGTAATTATTCGTCGAATTTCATGGTCCTGAATGTTCAGTCTGATACTACCCCAGACTTACCTGCTATTTCAGTACTACCTGTCAAAGGCGAATTATGTGTCCGTAGTTATGGTTCCATACATGTAGGTCATAGTGATTGTACTACTGTTATCAAGTATAGTGACAGTAGGAAATCTGTTTTCAAAGCTTCACGTCATTCCTATTTTATTTGTGGTCAAACTGCATATGTCCGTCTGCCCCTCGATTGGGAGGGAACCTGTTACATTGCCTTCCTACTGCCACCTGTTTTCCTAGCCCCATCTGATTATCACAGAAACACACATCTAGTACACATTAGACATAGAAGGGAGTCCCCAATTGTCGATTATACTGAAACTACTCTAGAACAGTATACAGATTTCAATAAAGGTTTCTTCTTCTTTGTAGGACCTGTCCAGAATAGTAAACTGATCCGTAGGTTAACAAGAACCCTTGAAGCTGTAGTAAATGAGACTGCCTCTGCTCTAGGTAACCTAACCGAAGAACAATCTGCTATGAGATTTGTCGTTTTGCAAAATCGTCTCGTCCTTGACGTCATACTGGCCGATAGGGGCGGGGCCTGTAGAGTCATCGGATCTAGTTGCTGCATTTTCATTCCAAATAACGCGCCGTCTGTTTATTCAGCTATAACCAGACTCCATAAAATTGCCCATCTGTTACACCAAGATCCAGGCACCTGGACATGGTCCGGTTGGTTCTGGAATATAATCTCCGCATGGGGATGGAAAGTCCTGTCCTTTCTAGGTATTGCAGTAGCGATCATATTTAGCTGCTGCCTCTGTATACAATGTGGCCCTGCGATTTGCAGCATGTGTGCTACCTCTTGTATTCCTAGTCCCAAGCCCCGTTCTAAATCCCGTTCCAAGACAATTCGAGACGAGCAAATGGTACTGTATGAAATGATAGATGGTATCATGAAAATTGATGTTTCCTGATGGAAACGTAGTGACAAGGAGGGAATGTGGAAAAGTAAATTTTGCCATGTTCTGTGTCCCTACGCCTCATCCATCATATGTTATGTGTGCATGACCAATATGCATATGTTATTCCCCATGTCTGATTAATGACGCAATTACAGTTGTGTCCACCTCTGGTATGTCAGTTTCCAGTCCTCGTGAATACTACGAATATCAGGCCTATGTAAAGTTACGTTGCCACGTTTCTCAGTGTGCACGTTATTCCATTATAAAGTCCCCGTTTCCAGGCCTCAAAAGGGCCCGGACATCAGATTCAGCTCCTGTCTCCTGAAAGCCTCGCTGAGGAGCGATACAGCCCCCACCTGTATCCTCGACCCTTCACTTACTTCCTGCCTCGCAGTGCCCGGTGCAGCCTGGCTCTGCCTCTGAGTCTGCCAAAAGTATGTTATAGTTCCAGTTATCAGTTCAGTCCTCCTCTTCTGCATTCCTAAGCTACTGAACTGCATCAATAGTTTCGTCATTGTCTAGCCTATTCGGCTCCACGTTAGAGAAATACTGTATTAATGGTCATTTAATATTCCTCATCACGCACTACATGTAGAATAATGCATGGTCCTGTCTTAGAGTCAAGTTAGCTTTTCCCCTCATGACTTCTAGTTTATATCAACATGTTCCCTAAACATCAGATACCAGATAGGGTTTAGGTACATGTCGCTCCGACCCTCCAGACTCTAGTCTCTGCTCCTAGCACAGAGTTCGTAGCCCCCAGCTTCTCCTAGTAATACGTCATTGCCAGTTTTCGCGCACCATTAGGTTAGAGGTCCCGGCTCCTTAGGTAGCCCCCTCCTATGTTTCCGCCCATTCATGACATATTCTGTTACGTTTGCATCACATGTCTATGTATACTCCCAGTTACACCTACTTTTACTGTTATCTCTCGCGACTGCTACGCGTCACGCCTTCTGCTCCACCCACTGTTACGCCTACTGCAATGTAATGCTATGTGTTTGCGCTATGTATATAAGTCAATGTATTGTTATTAAAAGTTAGCGCGCTCATCCCAGATCAAGCCCCAGCAGCTGCTGGGTCATCCTATGCAGGTTGTCCTGATCCTGTCCTTATGCTGTAATAAACCTGCAGAAACTCCTACTACCTCGAATCTTGACTCTTATTTTATTGAGCTATCTGTTATTCATTCATTCATCCAAAAATAGATCCGGTATTATTTATTTATATACCACAAAGCAGCCAATCAAAACATGGAGTAGAGGTAATGTAAGTCTGCAATGGTGTACACATTTTTTGAACAAACTTTTGGTTATAATGTCATTTAAAAATTCCAACTATATAAACCTGATGAAAGTAAGTTTTCAACTTTAATTACAAATGTTGTGGCTACACAGTTGTTGATTTTAGGAAGAACATTTCTAACTGCAGCTATTATATGACATGATGGTCCCTTGACAACATCCGCTTATTACACAGCTTATTGAAAATGTAAAAAAAGCTGATGTTTCGGAAATGATTCACATTTGTCTATGAAACAATGTTGCCTTTTGACTTAAAAATATTCTTACTTTCTGTTTTCAGAAGAAAGAATTTAGGGTAGGTAACTGGCCTATAATGATTCTAGGAGTTGATATAATTTTATGTACTGTTTTAAATTGCTTTGTGATTAAATGTGATATAGAGAATTAAATAATTGTAGTAGTCATAGAGGTAGTGTAAGTCTGCTTCATAGTAAGCAGTATCAGTGTCATAGGAAATGTGGAACATGAGTGAGCAATAAGGGTGAGATATTACTAGTACAGGATTGTGAAAGTGATCTTGAACGTTTTCTTTCTGAAAGTTGCGGAAAAAGAAAATGACGGGATTTGCTTAGAAGAATTCCAAGAGTTGTAAATGGCTCTTACATGATTTGGCCTTGAGGAGAAGTGCGGTAGAGAGCAAGAAGTCATTTATTGTATGTAACATATTTGTCAAAACGATGGAGTTTTTCTTTCAGAAAGTGGCGGGCTGAAAATAATAACAGCACAACAGAGTATAAGCTGTTCATAGGACATCCTTCAACGTCATGGAAAGTAAGTTACTTTTGAGGAGTTCTGATTTCTGATTGGTTATGTTATATGGGTTTTTTAAACACAATCATTTTGATTGTGTTTTTTTTCCCCGCTGTTATATGATGAATACCTTCAAGTCACTGTTTTAGTGAAATTTGATATATTCTGAGAACAGCAAAAATAAACCATTTAACATGTATAATTAATTCTGTACTTTTTGTATTTATGATATACATTTAGAACTGTGTAGGAGGCATGGAGAAACTGAGGCTTCTGTAAGTGTCAAGGGAGGTGAGTAATGTACATTGCTCTGTTGCATACAGTCCTCACCTTCTGCGTACTCTTGGATATGCTAGACTACATCTGTACAATGAGATACCTAAGCTGAGGAAATACAGGTGATGTGATTGTTAAATGAGCAAAAATATTTGCACGTTTTTCAATTACATCACCTGTGTTTCCTAACATTATGAATCACATTGTGCAGATGAGGTTTAGGCCTGTCCAGGGAGACAGAGGAGGTCTGGCCTTTGTTCAAGAGTGCAGTGGACATGACTCACTTCGTTGGTAGGCCTGCACATGTATTATCTCCTCTGTACTCTTCAACAAGCCTAAATGTAATCTGTAACTCTGAGTAGGCCTCACCTCAAACAAATCTCTGGATAGGCCACACCTTATCGGCATCCTGAAACAATCATTTAAAATGTTAGGGGCAGTTTTATGTTGGCCGTGCGCCTCTTTTGTGCTGCCGTTGTGTCACTTTTGTGACACAGCAGCAGTGCAAAAGATGCACCATGTTGCAAGATAGGCCTCACTTCATCTGCAACAAGATACCGTCAGTTTAAAATGTATATATTTAGGACTGTTTTGGGGGCATGGAGAAGCAGAGGCTTCTGTAAGTGTCAAAGTTGTTGCATACAGTGCTCACCTTCTGCGTAGTCTTTCATATGCTAGACTACATCTGCACAATGAGATACCTAAGCAAAGGAAACACAGGTGATGTGATTGTGGAATGAGCAAAAAAAATTGAACTTTTTCAATTACATTACCTGTGTTTCCTAACATTATGAATCACATTGTGTAGATGCCTCACTTAGTCTGTATCTGACACTCTTTCCTTCACTTCCTCTGTCTCCTCTCTCCCTCACTCTCTTTTCCTTATTCACCCGTTCCTTATATAGTTTACCTTACTCACTTTCTTTTAGTAGCTTACACAACTTCAATTTAGTTTTCTCTTCTATCCTTCTTTTCTGTCACTGAAAGTATCTTCTTTTTTTCTCTTAGTAATTTACTCTATTTCAATTTCTTTTTGTGTCTGACTGTCTATCACCGTTTCTTTCTCTTTTTTTCTGCATGTTTATCTCTAACTTTATTTCTTTGTAAAATTGGATGATTGTCAATCTTTTCCCTTGTCTTTTCTAATTTTTAAATACATGTTTTAATATTTTTCAAATTTTTGTTCTTTCTTTCACAGATTGAAAGTATAAAAATAACAAGTGACTAAGTTAACGACAATTATAAGGTAAATGTTTTGTACTCTTTTCGTTACATTTCTATCACATTTAACTTCTATTAGTTCCACTGCTTCATTTCTTTAACCCTCAGTTTCCTGCCTTTGCTACTTCCCTCATTCCTTTCTCTATTACTTACTTACTCTACTCCTTCCACTCCTTTTCTCAGTCCCTCTGTTCTCATAGTTCCTCACTCCTGTTCTATTACTCTCACTGTCTCTGACTGATCACTCTTTCACTACTTGTTCATTATGCTTTCTCCCTGTAGTTCAAGCGCACTAAGGGGCATATTATCAACACAGGCGATAAAATTATTGCTGCTTTTATTGGCAGAAAACTGCCGCAAAAGCGGCTTTAGCGGCAGTTTTCTGCCGCAAAAGCGGCTTTAGCGGCAGTTTTCTGCCGATAAAAGCAGCGAACATTTTATCGCCTGTGTTGATAATATGCCCCTATGTTATTTACATTTCTTTGCTGTTTCAATCATTCCTTTTCTGTCACTTCTTCTTTTCTGCTTTCTGTTTTTTCACTCTGTTATTCCACATGTTTTAACCTTAGTCACTATCATACATCTTGTTTTATTCCTATTTACTTTTGCTGACTGTTTTCTTAACACTTTCCCTCAGGATTGTTCTTTTAGTCCGGTTCTATCCCCACCTCTCATTCCACATTTTTTACTATTTTTCTTCTTATTTTGAACATTCACTCACATTCTCTAAGAAACTCTTGTTTATTATTCTTCTACTCTCCTTTTTTTCTTTCACTTCCTTATCTATTTTGTTTTTCACAATTATACCCTCTTCCATCTTTTCTTCGGTAAATAGATCTATTAAACAGTATCTCTCTGTTACTCCCTCTAGCTGTCTTTCTTTTAACATTACTCTCTGTTTCCTTCCCTTATACTAACTCTTCTTTTTTTTTGTATTTTTTTTTGGTTCGCTTCCGGTTCGCGTACCGGTGCGCGTACCGGGAAGCGCACCAATGAGAAAAATGAAGTCAAGAGTGCTAAAAATGTTAGTAATTTTTTAAAAATGGGAGGTAGTTCTGAAAAGAACTTTTTTTTTAATGTTTTTGTTGTTTTATATTTTTTTTTATTTTTCTAAACATTTTTTGTTTTTTTGTATTTTTTTGGGGGGAAACAACGAAAAACAGCCATTATAAAGGGCTCAACAAAAAACAAGAAACAAAAAACTGGGAATTAACAGTGGCTCGAGAGGAGCAAAAAAAAAACAAAAAAAACTACTGCTTTCTTCTCTTGCTGCAGTTGTGGTTGTCGATGGAATCATTAATAAGGTAAATGCTTAGTTCCCCGTAGCAGAGGGTCTTTCTGCCAAAAATGCAGACCATTTTTATAACACCAAATTTTTTTTGTATATTTGGTACTGTTTCGCGCCCTTCTGGTGCTGCAAATGAAGATTCACCTGAGGAGGTGCTGGCCTGAAGGTCTCTTTTTTTCTGAGCCAGATCCCGTACCTCAGCTTGTGCCAGATTGTTAGGGTGCCACCTCTGCATGTGGCGGATCATTGTGTAGTTCCCAAATGAATATTTTTTATTTGGGTTGCCCCTGGACATGACCTCGTTGCAAATTAAGCATGTCACCTTCGGGGCATTCACTTTTTTTTGCCCAGCAGGGATGGAAAAATACTGCCATATATAATGAACTTTGACATGGCTTTGTCTTGGTTCTTCAGGCAAGTATGTTCTGGTTTGTTGGTCCTCATCATCTTCTTCCTCCTCTTCTTCAACTCCTGGAAGGATCTGGGGTGGTGGACCTTCCTTTCTGGGTGGTGGTGGTGGTGGTGGGGGTGCACCAGCTGGAGCTACTACTGAAGCCATGTCTCACAAATAGCTCTTGCTTTCTCAAAGAAAAAAGTAAGAATGAGGAAAAAAGGAGGGGGCTTTCATCATTTGTAGAAAAAAAAAGTTGAAAACCAATGAAAAGTGTTATTTTCAGGTCACATGTCCCGACGCGCTTACGCTACGTGCACAGGAGCGCTTACGTTGCGCGCTCCGGGTCGCGCCATGGAGCGCTTCCGGGTACGTTTACGGAGCGCGCCGAAGAAACGCATCACGCGGTTACGCGATGCGTCACGTTTACGCGGCGCATCACGCGACTACGCGAAACGTCATTATGTTGTTTTCGTTTGCGGGAAAAGCACTCACGGGACGCTCCCCGGTACGCGCCCCGGGGCGCTCACCCGTACGTTCACTGGTACGTGCCCCGGGAGCGCCCCGGGGTGCGTACCGGGGCAAATAATAAAAAAAAATATTTACACATTTTAAAATTTCTAATAAAAATTATTACTTTCATACATATAGATATTTGCTATTAAAAAACTTATGAAATTCACTGAAAAAACCATAGGTTATAGACCATATATAGTTTGGAATTAGCATTTACAAAACCTTATTTTACTCACACAAAACCATTGAAATTTGCATATATAGTTAGTTGTACTAACTACATATCGCGCACCCGCAATCCACTGCTGATCATGTCACATATTACATCATTCATGACATGGTCAGTGACATCACTGATGACATCACTGATGACATCTCAAATGACATCACTGATGACATCACTGATGACATCTCAAATGACATCACTGATTGACATATGGGAGTGGTTGTTTCACTGGGTGTAAAGGTTTGAGAGTGTATATGGAAACAGCTGTATGGGTGGGTGAGTGTGTGTATGGGTGTGTTGGTGAGTGAATGGATGTCTCATTGGTGCATGTGTGAGTAACTACAAATGTTTTAAAGCAGTATATGTGAGTGTTGGAGTATATAAATGACTATATGTGAGAGTGAGTGATTGCAAGTGTATCTGTATGGATGAGTGTGTGTTTCTATCAGTGATTGTTTAAGAGAGTAAGTATGTGTTAGTATCTGTATAAATAACGGTGGTAATGTATATATGACTATATAAGCAAGGAAATGGGTTTGTGATAGTTTATTTGCATGACTGACCAGGTGTATGAGTAACTCTTTGGGTGAGTGGCAGTGTGTGAGTGTGTATATGGGTGTATGAGTGGATATATCAGTGGCTGTATAGATGAATGACTGTGTGTATGAGTGACTGTATGGCTTAGTGGGTTGATGTGTGTGTAGGCGCATGAATCACTGAACAGGTATGTACTAACTGCTATTGGTCTGTCTATGGTTTCGATATTGGTGGTCTGTTTTTTAGAGTGGGTGTATGGAAGGATTTATTAGGGTATGAGGAGGTGCATCAGATGATCACATGGATGATGCCATCAGTGATGTCATCAGTGATGTAATTTGAGATGTCATCAGTGATGTCACTGAGCAAGTCATGAATGATGTAATTTGTGATGTTATCAGCAGTGCATTGAGGGGGCACAAGTTATAGTTAGGTCTACTAACTATAATGGCCGAATTTCAATGGTTTTGTCCGAGTGAAATCTCCAACTAACTATAAGGTCCCTGAAACCTATGTTTTTTTCAGTAAATTTCTAAGGTTATTTAAATGCTAATTTCTAACTGTGCCTACAAAGGTAGGACATGTGAGGAAAGAGGAAGAAAAGTGCAGAAAGAAGCAAGACAAAAGCAGAAAGAGGCAACAGAAGTCCAGAAATCAGCTTAATAGACACGGTCCAATATCAGCTTAATAGACACGGTCCAAAAAGTGGTAGGACGTGTACTTATTAATAATCTGCTTGATTGGGCTGAGGAGCAGAATGTCCTATCCCCTTTTCAGGCAGGTTTTCGCAGAGCAACTAGCACTGTAGACCAGGTCTTCCGATTCCAACTGATACAATGGCGGACAGTGGTCCTGGGCGGATGCAGTCTCTATGCAGCTTTCGTTGACCTACGGGCTGCATTCGACCTCGTGCCGAGGGCAAAGTTGTGGGAGGTGTTGGCAGCCCTGGGGGTCCCGATGACTATTTTAACTTTGATCATGAGACTTCATGAGGGCACTTATGCTAAGATCCAATGGGGTGGCTATGGTAACGACACCATTGACTTCCCTGTCGAGCGTGGGGTTCGGCAGGGTTGTTCAATGGCACCAACATTGTTTACTCTTTATATAAATGGAATTGTCCCCCTTATGCAAGCTGAGCCCGTAGATGCTCCCTCACTTGCTGGTGCAAAAGTTCCTATTTTAATGTTTGCAGACGACACCTTAATTTTATCAAAATCCCCAAGTGGTCTGCAAAAGGCATTGGTAATCTTTGACAAATTTTGCTGTGATCACGGCTTGGAGGTAAACGCAGCAAAAACAAAACTCATGGTTTTTAATCCTCGTAGGAATTTTAAATCCAAAATAACCATGAGTGGGCGCCGCCTTGAAGATGTGAATTCTTTTACCTATTTAGGGATACAAATCTCAAATGATAACAGATGGAACCACCACTTGAATCTGGCAGTTTTAAGACACAAACAATTGGCTGGTACCATTATTAAGGAGCATATGAAATCTTTAACTAAGCCAATTAAACCGCCACTAATCATATATGAGTCTAAAGCAATAGGGTCTGCACTATATGGGGCAGAGCTGTGGGGGCAAGAAAACCTCCAGGAGCTACAGAGGTCAGAGAATAGCTTCCTCCGAAAATTAACTGGTACCCCACAGAGCAGTCCCCTCTTGCCACTCAGATATGATCTTGGCAGGAAGGAAATCTCGGCTATGTGTAAACTTCGACCGATATTATATTGGCGTAGAATTTGGACCACCCCCGAGTTGTCACAATATGCAGAAGGATTTGCTGATGTGATTAAAGCAGATCGATTTCATCAAATTAAATGGTTTAGATCATTGAGAACTGCATTATGTGAACTAGGGTTAAGTGAATTATGGTCTGATCCAACCGGGTCATCCTTTCCATCGAAGCTGTTCATAAAAAACCTTTATTGGGAACAGGTTGAAAACAAGAGTCTCCTTAACAACAATAATGGGACTATGACGACTGCCTTCCTTGAAGCTAAACTGTTTCCAATGTTTGAAATGTACTGGGACATTATAACTAGACCCATGGACAGGAAACTGTTTTTTCAAATGAGGGCTGGCTCTCTACCTCTTGGTAATTTAACATCCAAATGGAGAAATGGAGGTCCAGCAACTTGTCCAGTTTGTGGGGAAGGCAATGAGACGTTGGGTCATTTCTTGTTTGTTTGTCATGTATATTCTGTTCCTAGACGTGTGTGGCTGGCCCCCATGTGCAGAAATGTGGGTACTAAAAGCAGCATGGTTGCTTTACGTATTGTTAAAACTACCTCCTTAAGCTGGATTACCATAGCGACCGCAAAGTACTTGGGGTGGGCGTGGGTAACAAGGCAGAGATTGCTAGTAGGGTGACTACTCTCTGCCTAGTTGAACAGAGACTGCTAGTTTATCTATTCTCTGTTCCCATGCCTGGTGTCATTAATTTTTAACTATGTAATTGGATTGTTTTTTAATATGTTTTACAATATGAACTTTGCACCTTGATGGAAATTAACTGGATGTAATGTTATTTTAAATCTCTTTTTATGTGTATTGTGCTTAAAGTCATTCTGACTTAGAAATTTAATTGTATTTTATTATGTGTTTGTTTGTCTGCTTTTATGAGTAACTACTCGAATAAAGCACTTTTGAATTGAATTGTATATGGGTGTATGAGTGGATATATCAGTGGCTGTATAGATGAATGACTGTGTGTATGAGTGACTGTATGGCTTAGTGGGTTGATGTGTGTGTAGGCGCATGAATCACTGAACAGGTATGTACTAACTGCTATTGGTCTGTCTATGGTTTCGATATTGGTGGTCTGTTTTTTAGAGTGGGTGTATGGAAGGATTTATTAGGGTATGAGGAGGTGCATCAGATGATCACATGGATGATGCCATCAGTGATGTCATCAGTGATGTAATTTGAGATGTCATCAGTGATGTCACTGAGCAAGTCATGAATGATGTAATTTGTGATGTTATCAGCAGTGCATTGAGGGGGCACAAGTTATAGTTAGGTCTACTAACTATAATGGCCGAGTTTCAATGGTTTTGTCCGAGTGAAATCTCCAACTAACTATAAGGTCCCTGAAACCTATGTTTTTTTCAGTAAATTTCTAAGGTTATTTAAATGCTAATTTCTAACTGTGCCTACAAAGGTAGGACATGTGAGGAAAGAGGAAGAAAAGTGCAGAAAGAAGCAAGACAAAAGCAGAAAGAGGCAACAGAAGTCCAGAAAGACGAAGAAAAGTGCAGGAAGAGGAAGAGATGTGCAGAAAGAACCAACACAGGAACAGAAAGTCCTCCTGTGTCCCCAACTTTTTGCTGATGGGTACTGGTGGTAACTGACTCTGACTAACCAGGCCTACCGCCAATGCTATGCTAAAAGACAGTTAAAAAAACAGTGAAAACACCTACATACACTAGGGAACACTATGTGTTGGGGTACCCCTGTGATTAGCATGACCACTTCTGTATTTGCCATGAGTTAATGCATGGGTCATTGCATGAGTACATGAGTAGTGACTGGATGATTAGAGTGCTACAAGGAGAGTACATGGAGATTTTATAAGTGCTTAGGTTTTGGAGCAGTGATTGCATAAGCACATAGGATTGGCTCGCTGATTGGAGGATTGCATAGATAGTACCAGGGAGATTACTGGACTGCATAGGTAGTCCTCAAGGCATTGCAGCAGTGCATGTGTTAGTGACTGGGTCATTGCATGAGTACATGGGTACGGAGTGGATAATTAGAGTACTGCAAGGAGAGTGTGTGGTGAACTTATAAGTGCTTGGCTATTGGAGAAGTGTTTGCATTAGTACATGGTAGTGGCTGGGTGACTGGAGGAGTGCACAGGGAGTGACAGTGTGATTGCGGGAGTGCATGGGTATTACCTGGGAAATTGATGGAGCAAATGAGAAGTGTGTAAGTGGGTACAGGACTGTATGGGTAGGGCATACAGGATTGTAACGGTGATCAGTTAGTGCCTGGATCATTGCATGAGTACATATCTACTAACTGAAAGATTAGAGTACTGCAAGGAGAGTGACTGAGTGAATTTATAAGTGCTTGGGTATTGGCGGAGTGTTTGAATTAGTACATGGTAGTGGCTGGGTGACTAGAGGACTTCACTGGGAGTGACAGGGTGATTGCTGGACTGCATGGGAACTACCAGGGGAATTAAAGGAACGAATGGGAAGTGTGTAGGTGGTTAGAGGGCTGCATGGGTAGTACGCAGGGATTGTAGCAGTGCATGGGTTAGTGCCTGGATCACTGCATGACTACAAATGTAGTGACTGGATGATTAGAGTACTGCGAGGAGAGTGCACAGTGAAATTATAGGTGCTTGGGTATTGGCGTAGTGATTGGATAAGGACATAGGACTGGCTGGGTGATTGGAGGACGGCATCGGTAATACCAGGGAGATTACTGGACTGCATAGGTAGTCTTCAATGGATTGTAGCAGTGCATGTGTTAGAGACTGGATCATTGCATGAATACATTGGTAGTGACTGGATGATTAGAGTGCTGCAAGGACAGTGCATGGTGATTTTATAATGGCTTGTGTTTTGGCAGAGTGATTGGATAAGTACATAGTGCTGGCTGGGTGATTGGAGGGGTGCATGGGTAGTGACAGAGGGATTTCTGGAGTGCATGTGTACTACTTGGGTAATTCAAGGAGTGTATCAGTAGTGTGTAGGTGGTTAGAGGTCTGCATGGGAAGTGTTTAGGGGGTTGTAGCAGTGCATGTGTTAGTGCCTGGGCCATTCCATGAGTATATGGTACTGATTGGAAGATGAGAGTACTGCAAGGAGAGTGCATTGTACATTTTTAAGTGCTTGGGTTTTGGTGGAGTGATTGGATAAGTACATGGTGCTGGGTGATTGAAGGAGTGCATGGGTACTGGAAGGGCGATGGCTGGACTGCATGGGTAGTGCCCAGGGTATTGTAGTAGTGCATGTGTTAGTGCATGGGTCATTGCATGAGTGCATGGGTCCTGACTGGATGATTAGAGTACTGCAAGGAGAGTGCATGGTGAATTTATAGGTGCTTGGGTTTTTGCGGCGTGATTGGACAAGTACACACATGTCACATCAGCCCGCCCCCTCCCTTCACCACTCTGCAAACGCACCCCCTGGCAGTTTTTAGGTTGAGGGATTAATTCCTCTTGAATCCTAAGGTCCCTGGGGGCCAACTACTCCACCAGGTACCTCTAGTAAGTGCCACAGAGCTGTGTTGCAGAGAGGTGGACCAAGGCCTTTCCCCTTTTTACACTTATCTGCAACGCAGATCTGTGGTGCTTACTGGAGGTACCTGGTGGGTTAGTTGGACCCAAGGGACCCTCAGGTTTCAAGTGGACTTAATCCCCCAACTTAAAACGCACCAGAGGACCCGTTTGCAAAGTGGTGAAGGGAGAGGGTGGGATTAAGTCCCCTTGAATCCTGAGCATCCCTAAGGCCCAACTAGCCCACCAGGTAGCTACAATTAGCACCACAGAGTTGCATTGCAGAGAGGTGGTCCAAGGCCATGCCCCTTTTTTCGCCACTCTGAAATGCAAATCTGCTGTGCTTACTGAAGGCACCTGGTGGGTTAGTTGCCCCCAGGGACCCTCAGGATACAAGGGGACTTAATCCCCCAACTTAAAACGTGCCACAGAGCGCATTTGCACACTTGTCACATCAGGCCCCACACCCTGCCTTCCCACTGTGCAAACACGCCACATAGTTCATTTTAAGTTGGGGGTGTAAAAAGGGGCATGGTCTGGCCTCAGACCACCTCTCTGCAATGCAGCTCTGTGGTGCTTACTGGAGGTACCTGGTGGGCTAGAGGAACACAGGGACCCTCAGTATTGAAGGGGAATTAATTCCCGAACTTAAAATGCACCACAGGGCATGTTTGCACACATGTCACATCAGGCACCACCCCCTACCTTCACCACTGTGCGAAAGCGCCACATGACATGTCTTAAGTTGGGGGATTAAGTCCCCTTAAATCCTGAAGGTCCCTTAGTTCCAACTAGCCCACCAGGTATCTCCAGTATATCAGGAGCCGGCCCTGGTGGGTGGTGATCCCCCGGGCAATGGAGGGCTCCAGAAAGGGGGCAGAGCGGCCCCCCTCCCAATGTTATCGAAGCCCCAGGGAGGTGGCATTTGCATTTTAGTGCCGCAGGGAGGTGGCTGTCCCCGGGGCAAGTAAGGGGGGCTCGAGACCCCCACACAGGTTTAAAAAAAAAAAGCCAAAGGAGGTGGCGGTCCCCAGGCAGCGGCGGGGCCATGTGCCCCCGTGAATAATTAATAAAAGCCCCAGGGGACGCGGTCCCTGGTGCTGTGGGAGGGCCGAGTGTCCTCCCGCACATAATGTTAAGCAAGCCCTGGGGGTGGCATTTTCCGGGGCTGTTAGGGCCCCCACGGGCCCCTGCATTTATTTGTTGCTAATGCCCCCAGGACCTGGCCCACCCGGGGGCCACAATTAAATGAAGCACGGGAGCCCGCGCTTCATTTTTAAAAAAATGTTGGCGGGATCCACAACCCCTGCGTGAATTTCGCCGAAATAGATGAAATGCTTTTTTTGGCCCTGAGGGTCATTGTGGGATCCCCTGAGCAAGCTTAGTGGTTAAGGGTGTTTCTACCCTTCCCCCTTTTCTTTTTTTTCACCTTTGTTTTTCTCTTTTCTTGTGACTCAGTTCTACCGAGTCACAAGATGGCTGCCAACACTTTCTGGATGGAGTCCTAACAGCCAATTAGAATAAAGCTTGTGGTCGGCAGAGTGTGCGACTCCACCGCGGCCATAGGTATCGAAACTTTTATTTCTCAGCAACTACTGAACAGATTTACACCATTTAAAAAAAAGGCTGCTTTCTGAACCAAGCACTACCTTTTTCACAAATTTGGGGTAATTCCATTCTGTAGTTTCAGCTAGAGCCTTGCCTAAAGTTTCTTATGGGAAATTGATTTTTGACTCTTATTTTTTTACTATCTCAGCAACTCTGAATGGATTTACACCATTTGAAAAAAGGTCTCTTTCTGAACCAAGCACTACCTTTTTGCCAACTTTGGGTTAATTCCGTTCAGCAGTTCGGGCTGTAGCCCTTCTCAAAATTTCCTAAGAATATTAACATGGGGAAAAAGCATCGTGGGACCGCCCTTTTTTCATAGCCCCAGCTTGACAAATCTCCCCCAAACTTTCAGGATAGGAGCTGACCTGGATGGACTTTTTTTTGGGAGAATTTCACGAAGATTCGGCAAACTACGCTAAAGTTATTAGCCTATCAAAAAAAGCTTGCCCTATGGATATTAGGTTCTTACTATAACTACCTATTGCTGACTGCCAGTTGGTTAATATATATATATACATATATATATATATATATATATCACAAGAACCTCCTTCGCCTAGAAGAGAGTAGAAGCCACAGCAGGGGACAGTGTGGAAGCCTTTATTCACACCACCACGGCGAATGCATTTCGGCAATATTTAGCCTTCTTCAGCACCACAAGTGTCCCGGGAAAACTGCCCTTCACGCCCCAATAGTGTCCTGCTGCCTTAAATTGCCATGTGACTTAGGCCCCGCCTCCGATGTTGTGAGCCCACCTGTTGCAGTTCCGGGCATCTTCAGGAACTGCAACTCCCAGAATGCACCAGTTTGCTTCCAGGTAGGTAGTGCGCTGGCATGACACCCAAGTGATGAGGCGGGAAGCAGGGTGGCATGAGTGGAATCCCAGGTCTTGCTTGTAGTTTGAACCTAAGGCTTCCTTGTGTCCCCTTACCGCTCCAGCCCCAAAGTTACAGTTCAAATGTTCACAGGGGCGGCGGTGACAGTGCACGCTGCCCAGTAGCGGGGAGGATATCCTCGCAACCGTTTCAATCTTTCCTGCACCTCTTGGCGGGCCCGGACCAAACCAATCCCTATATATACCTACTGGCGGTCGCGAGTAGGTAGTTATAGTTAGGACATACTTTTCATAGGAAATCCACAACATTCTATTTGAAATAACTTTGGCGCTGGTGGACGAATCTTTGCAAATTTCTCTAAGAAAATGGCCTGCTAGGCTCCGCTCCTTCCCTGAAAGTTTGGGGGTGATTGGTCAAGTGGGGTCCGAGAAAACAGGGGGGCACCAAAACTTGTTTTCCCCATGCAATTTTCCACAAGGACCTTTAGCCAGGGCTACAACCCGAACAACTGAACGGAATTACACCAAATTTGGCAGAGAGGTAGAGTTTGGTTCGCAGATTGTGCTTTTTGTTAAATGGTGTAAATCCATTCAGTAGTTCCTGAGAAAATTTAAAGTAAAATCATAGTGATATCTATAGATGAAGTACTGCTCGCGTACGGAGATCCGTTCAATTACGAGCACGAGCTGCATGCCGATTGGTTGTCAACTGTCTGTCAACACTCCAAACCAGGAAGTGTTGGCAGCCATCTTGTGCCTCGGTAGAACCGAGTCACAAGAAAACAGTAAAAGAAAGTTGAAAAATAAGGAAAGGGGGCAGGGTAGAATCATCCTGACCCTCTAGGCCTGCTTAGGGGGTCCCACATGGATCTTTAGGCCCAAAATATATATATTTTTAAAAATAAGAAATCACGGGGTACGTGCATCGTACGCGTACGCGGTGGAAAAGGAGAAAAAAACTAGAAGTCAATTTTATTCTTAATTAGCCCCCCCACAGCCCTGGGGACCGGCTCCCCCTCGGGGCTTTTTTAAAAAAATTTTTTTTTAAAAAGAACGTTTTCAGCTCCCCTTCCCTCTACCCCCCGTACACGTCCCGGGGACCGCCACCTTTCTGGGGCAGTAATATGTAAAATGACCTTCCAGCCCCGGGGACCTGCACTCCTGAGGCTTTTTAATGTTGCCAGCTCTTGCAGTGTCTCGGGGTGCCTATATTTCTATGATAGTATGTAAAATTTCCGGTTATTTTTGTGCACCAGTTGAACTTTCTACGCATGCGCAGCCTCTTTTCCAAGCCCATGTTTCTTTCTTTTTCTTCAAGTTTGCCAAGCAAACCTCTCCTCGTTTCAGGTATTAAATTTGCCGCTTTCTTTTCCCGGGCCGTGTGTGTCATCCGCTGCTATACTTTTGTAATATATTAATAATTATATTCTATCTATATTTATTTGAAACGTATTGCCGAGGCGCCAAACGTTGATTACATATTCCGCCCACCGCCATTTTACTAGTTTTAATCCGTTATTTTTATTGTACCTGTTACTTTCATTTTAACCTCCGCCTATCTTCTTTGTGATCGATAAGATTTCCTGCCACAGACACCACAGTGTTTGTCCTTTGCCTCCGATGTTATCAGACTTGGTCACACGTATACCTAAACACTAATTTGAAGCACGTAAGCCATAGCCATTACAACGCGTGTCTGTCACCACAAAGCCATTATCATGCTTATGGCTTTATCATGCGTGGTAAATGTATACTAGTTGTAAAAGCATGCATGGTAAAGGCATGCGTGGTAAAGCCATATGCGTGCTAATAAATTTGCGGTGACGATCACGCATGCTTATGACCGCGTTGTAATGGTTGTTTTTCCCCAGACACTGCAGGAACCGAGTCTGGGTGTGGCGGACTCCAGGGCATTAGGCGGTGGGCCACGTAGCCTCCCTCACACTATATAGAAATCTCTGGGGGGTGGTGGTTTTCGTGTTTTCAGGGGCATCATTGAGACCCATATAGTTAATTTTGTAGGGGGGGTAGGTTTGCATGCGAAAATGTCGCAAGAGGTTTGTAAATGTGGTACACATTGTTTTATTTTGATTTCCTTTGTATGTTGTAGTCCATTCAGAGAAAATATAAGTTATTGTACAGCTAGTACTTTTCAACCCTACTGTCAAACACCTTACTATAGTATTTCAATTCATAAATATTTTTGTTGTGGACCGTCCCCCCCTCCAAATAAAACAAGTATAACGTTTTTTTATTAAGTTTTATTAAAACAATAACAACTGTAAACGTAACTTAAAGATTATTTGATAAACAACTAGAAAATAAACTTTAATAAAACAGTATTATAAACAAATTGTGATGTGGACTCCAAAAGACGTTGGGTAGGTAATCTGCAAAACAAAAAAGAAAAAAAGAGTTTAAAGTTATGTAGATGTAACTAAATAAGGTGAAGCATTACAAGTGAAGGTAACACTATGATTTTACTTGTGCAGTGTGTCTAGTACATTTCACTTCTGTTGTAGTCCCGCGTTCAAGTGGTGTCTATATGGAAGTGCCTACTGCGTTACTGACACAAAAGTGGCACAACGTGATTGTAAGATTAAATTAATTAAAGATAGCGACATGGATGAACGCCAACTGCCTCCGTTTAAACGGAGATAAAACAGAGGTACTGATAGTTGGGAAGGAGACCTCGGTCTGGTCGCAAGCATGGTGGCCTAGTGAGTTGGGAGAAGTGCCCATGCCTGTAGAGAAAGTGAAGAATCTCAGAGTCATGCTTGACACCGATCTCTCAGGCAGAACTCAGGTAAACAAAGTGACAGGCAAATGCTATAGCACTTTAAAAGTACTGCGTAAAGTACTAGACCTTCTTCCAACCGAAGCAAGAAAGACCATAGTCCATGCCCTAATATCCCCCCATTTGGACTATGGCAATGCTCTCCTACTTGGTCTTAATCAAAAGAGTCTACACCAGTTACAGTGCATACAAAACTCTGCTGCACGACTGGTGCTTGGTCTCCCCAGGAGAGCATCCACTAAAAATGCGCTTGCCAAGCTTCACTGGCTACCTATTAAAGAGAGGATCATATTTAAAACTCTCTGCTATGCACATCGCATTGCCCAAAACAAAGGTCCTAGCTATCTGAGAGGCCTCCTTACCATCCATAGGCCGGTCAGAGATCTTAAAATCCCTCGCATCACTAAAGCTAAAATGGGAGGAAAATCCTTCCGCTACTTAGCTACCAAGCTTTGGAATGCCTTACCGATACAGCTCCGGATGGAGCCATCGGAAACCAGGTTTAGAGCCAAACTCAAAACGCATCTATTTCCCACAGTTTAGCTCCTCTACCTGTTCTCTGGCTTCTGGACGGGTTGAACTTGCAGTCAGCGCGGGGACACACAGTTTTGTGCAGCCAGGCGCTCAATAAATGATTATTATTATTATTATTATTATTGTAAATACGCAGACTTATTTCTAATGCATTGCAATGGAGGCATTGCATATCTAGGCCGCTGTGCTTACCTTGCTTATTTAGTGCGTCCAAACACTGCGGCCACCGGAGTTCACAATTTCAAGACACCTCTGCTTCTACACGTAAAAGTCGACAGCAGTGTCTATAACTTTAAGAGAGAAAGAGAAATGATGTCACAGAGAGTGAGAAAGAGAGAGAGAGAAATCAACATTAAAACTTCTCGCAGAGTCTGGAGTTGAGATTTTTTCTTGAAAAGTCAGACGCAGATTTACAAGCTCCTTGCGGGGGGCTTAACTTCAAGGAAAAAGAAGAGTGCAGCTGCAGGGACTGTAAGGGGGGCATCAAAGCCTCATTAACAAGCAAAGTGTCTTTAAAAGACCTGTGAAGTACTCGGGTGTGACTGGGTGTGGGCCCAGGAAGCTATCTCATTCTAGCTGAAGCCCCGTTAGGCCAATGTGTGTTTTGCGCGCCTGCTGCATACTACACATTCTCTTCTTTCACAGATAACTTGTCGTTCTTTCGGAAACAAGCTTCTTTGCTCACCTTGTGCCATTGCTGTGGTCCTTGTTACTTAATCCATCGCGAAGCTCTACGTCTAAAATATATTAAAAGAAAGATGTTATGATTGGTAATTGTTACCATATTAATATGGAGTTAGATAACCTCGCACTTTTATACACTTTCCTTTTCACATTTCTACGAACTGTTTGTATTGGTAATATTCCAGATGTTTCAGCGATTATAAAAACGTTCCTGCTATTGGGAAAAAAATATATACTTGTAAATTAATACACTATATAGGAGTGCGTTCGTCTAAAATACTAAGTCGCGTTTCTGTATCTATTCTGCTACAACCCTGACACCCTTTGATGCGTACTCAAGCCTCACTGCTCACCTTTTCATGGATAAGACACCTTCTGCAGGATGTAGTCCCGATCTCCAACAAAGAAGTCTCATACATGGTGCCGAGTGTTGATATCTGTGTGGCTAACAACATACTCCTGCTCCCATCATCATCATCGCAGGTTCTTCATCCGCTCAGTGCTTCATGCACCACTAACTCAGTGACCAAAGAGGCCACGCATGTAGTAGTGGGTCCCCTTGTTCGGTACTTTGGGAACAACTCTAAAATGGCGTACAACACGTGCGCTCCGTCTTTTTTATTTATAGGGTCACGTGTGTAGTAAAGGATGCGCTGAATGGGTGTGCTGTGGGTGTATATCAGCTATGAGGGATTGTGTGT
The DNA here is from genome assembly GCF_964261635.1 of Lissotriton helveticus. Lineage (NCBI taxonomy): Eukaryota > Metazoa > Chordata > Amphibia > Caudata > Salamandridae > Lissotriton > Lissotriton helveticus. The sequence continues at coordinate 1,511,054,719 of NC_136061.1, read as the reverse complement.
GTCGATCTGACAACTAGACCTGCAACTAAGAAATCACTACCATGGAAATTCGGGCCTTATACTGTTATTGTGTTTTGCTGGTAGCGTAAGAGTGGCTTGTACTAACGTATTCAGTATTAATTTACCAGGTCCCTCCGGGGCTTTTAAATGTTGGGAGAGGGGCCGTACGGCTCCGGGACACTGCAGGAGCTGGCTGTGGGGCGTGGCAGTCTCTGGAACCTTCGAGGGCTCTGGGCATAGGGTCACACACTCTACTTCATACAATACACTAAAAAAGAAGTCAAAGTAATGAGAGAGGATTTGTGACATGTTTAAGTTGAGAGCCTGGATAATCATTAAATGGGGTCTGGCAGTGAAGTGCGTACTTTTTTTGGAACAAGCCTTTTGGGGTCTTGCGAAAGCAAGTCCTCTTTAATAATTCCCTCTCAGTTTGTGTACATGCCAAAAAATCTGATTTACTCGTATGTTAAAAACAAAAGCTTTTTGCACCTGTACATACATTGCTTTTACACATGGGGAGATGCTAAGTTGCATGTTTGGATTTTGAAAGTGAGAACAGATTTCACAGTTGTGTCTTTCAAAGTTCAAACTAAGTTTGCTATGGGAGGGCGGGAGCCGCAAGACTTTTCATAGCAAAGAGGAGTATCCCAGGGGTAGGCACCCCAGGACACTGCAGGAACCGGATCTGGGCATGGAAGTCTCCAGGACTCTCGAGGGCACCAGGCGGAGGGCCACCGAGCCCGTGTCACACAATACAGAAATCTCCGGGGGTAGTTGTTCCCGGGGTTTGAGGTGCACACACTTTTAATTTATTAGGGGGGGCCGTGGATGCGCAAGTGGCGCAAGGGGGTTGTAAATATGGTACAGTGTTTTGTTTTACTTTGCTTTCCTGATCCAGGGTAAATATAACGGCTTGTACTAACGTATTCAGTATTAATTTACCAGGTCCCTCCGGGGCTTTTAAATGTTGGGAGAGGGGCCGTACGGCTCCGGGACACTGCAGGAGCTGGCTGTGGGGCGTGGCAGTCTCTGGAACCTTCGAGGGCTCTGGGCATAGGGTCACACACTCTACTTCATACAATACACTAAAAAAGAAGTCAAAGTAATGAGAGAGGATTTGTGACATGTTTAAGTTGAGAGCCTGGATAATCATTAAATGGGGTCTGGCAGTGAAGTGCGTACTTTTTTTGGAACAAGCCTTTTGGGGTCTTGCGAAAGCAAGTCCTCTTTAATAATTCCCTCTCAGTTTGTGTACATGCCAAAAAATCTGATTTACTCGTATGTTAAAAACAAAAGCTTTTTGCACCTGTACATACATCACTACACACGTGACTCTATCTACAAAAAAGACAGAGCGTACAATGCCCTCACGGTCCCGCCGACTCCTCATGACCATTATGTTCGAATAGAGCGTGCGCAAATGAAATGAAAAACATTAGGGGTATACGGACTGATGGTGGGCGTGGTGAGGCATATTGTGCGCATGCGCACCATTAATACACATGCGCTGAGTGAAAAGGGTACACAGCTCGCTGGGGTCCACTCCTCTATAGAACACCAGCATTGCTTTTACACATGGGGAGATGCTAAGTTGCATGTTTGGATTTTGAAAGTGAGAACAGATTTCACAGTTGTGTCTTTCAAAGTTCAAACTAAGTTTGCTATGGGAGGGCGGGAGCCGCAAGACTTTTCATAGCAAAGAGGAGTATCCCAGGGGTAGGCACCCCAGGACACTGCAGGAACCGGATCTGGGCATGGAAGTCTCCAGGACTCTCGAGGGCACCAGGCGGAGGGCCACCGAGCCCGTGTCACACAATACAGAAATCTCCGGGGGTAGTTGTTCCCGGGGTTTGAGGTGCACACACTTTTAATTTATTAGGGGGGGCCGTGGATGCGCAAGTGGCGCAAGGGGGTTGTAAATATGGTACAGTGTTTTGTTTTACTTTGCTTTCCTGATCCAGGGTAAATATAACGGTTTTTGTGCAGCCAGTACCTTTCTGCCTGTTACCATAGTAACAGTTCATGGAACACTTGCGTGAGCACAGAGGTTAGAAGTTCACCACAATATGTTGCTAATTGAAATAGTTACTGTGCTGGAGATTTATATTTTTTTCTTAGGAACCGTTAGTCGTACAAGAAGTCAGTGGAAAAGTTTTGTTAGGGATTCCTTCCTGTTCGTGGAGTATTAGGGTAACGCGCTCCAAGCGGGACTTTATGAAGCTTAATGTTCATTGGCTGTGAAGTATTAAAAGTAGAAGGTTTTGCAGTCATTCCTTGCTCGTATGTGGAACAATATGGATATTTTATTGGCTAAAGTGTACCGAGCACAAGTTTGCTCCTTATTGAGTAGGAACGGTACACTGGTGTCAGTGATATTGTGATGCATTTTCCAAAAGAGTATGGGGAAAGAAAGTAGTAGAGTGCAGGTTAGGAACACTATTAACTCTGTACAGTGCCCATAAGGTGGTGGAGAGGGATTATGAGGGAAACAATTTTTTTTAGATGTTTCAAGGGCCATTTATATAATTGTCGTGTGGTGTATAAATCACGGCGGAAAAATGACAGTGACTTGCGCTGTTTTTTTTATCAAGTTTGCGGGTGAAATACTTCTTAGGAGTACTATTTACTTATAATGTGGTGTTTACTTTCCTGATGGGGAGGTGTGGTTGCGCAGCAGAAAATTCAGTCTAGGTTTGAAGCAGTTTTTATTAAGCAAATACAAATAAACTTTCTTCAGAAACTGTTGCTGTATATATGAAAGGGGTGACAATTAAAAATGGAATTTCATAAAATATCAGTTAAGCGTTGCTATATACATCTTTTTTGCGCTACAGTTTGTAAAAGTGTTGCCCCACATTCTTGATTACATACTCCGCCCACCGCCATTTTACTAGTTTTCATCCGTTATTTTTATTGTACCTGTTACTTTCATTTTACCCTCCGCCTATCTTCTTTGTGATGGATGAGATTTCCTGCCACAGACACCACAGTTTTTGTCCTTTACCTCCGATGTTATCAGACTTGGTCACACGTATACCTAAACACTAATTTGAAGCACGTAAGCCACAGCCATTACAACGCGTGTCCGTCACCACAAAGCCATTATCATGCTTATGGCTTTATCATGCGTGGTAAATGTATACTAGTTGTAAAAGCATGCATGGTAAAGGCATGCGTGGTAAAGCCATATGCGTGCTAATAAATTTGCGGTGACGATCACGCATGCTTATGACCGCGTTGTAATGGTTGTTTTTCCCCAGACACTGCAGGAACCGAGTCTGGGTGTGGCGGACTCCAGGGCATTAGGCGGTGGGCCACGTAGCCTCCCTCACACTATATAGAAATCTCTGGGGGGTGGTCGTTTTCGTGTTTTGAGGGGCATCATTGAGGCCCATACAGTTAATTTTGTAGGGGGGTTAGGTTTGCATGCGAAAATGTCGCTAGAGGTTTGTAAATGTGGTACACATTGTTTCATTTTGATTTCCTTTGTATGTTGTAGTCCATTCAGAGAAAATATAAGTTATTGTACAGCTAGTACTTTTCAACCCTACTGTCAAACACCTTACTATAGTATTTCAATTCATAAATATTTTTGTTGTGGACCGTCCCCCCCCTCCAAATAAAACAAGTATAAAAATGTTTTATTAAGTTTTATTAAAACAATAACAACTGTAAACGTAACTTAAAGATTATTTGATAAACAACTAGAAAATAAACTTTAATAAAACAGTATTATAAACAAATTGTGATGTGGACTCCAAAAGACGTTGGGTAGGTAATCTGCAAAACAAAAAAGAAAAAAAGAGTTTAAAGTTATGTAGATGTAACTAAATAAGGTGAAGCATTACAAGTGAAGGTAACACTACGATTTTACTTGTGCAGTGTGTCTAGTACATTTCACTTCTGTTGTAGTCCCGCGTTCAAGTGGTGTCTATATGGAAGTGCCTACTGCGTTACTGACACAAAAGTGGCACAACGTGATTGTAAATACGCAGACTTATTTCTAATGCATTGCAATGGAGGCATTGTATATCTAGGCCGCTGTGCTTACCTTGCTTATTTAGTGCGTCCAAACACTGCGGCCACCGGAGTTCACAACTTAAAGACACCTCTGCTTCTACACGTAAAAGTCGACAGCAGTGTCTATAACTTTAAAAGAGAAAGAGAAATGATGTCACAGAGAGTGAGAAAGAGAGAGAGAGAAATCAACATTAAAACTTCTCGCAGAGTCTGGAGTTGAAATTTTTTCTTGAAAAGTCAGACGCAGATTTACAAGCTCCTTGCGGGGGGGCTTAACTTCAAAGAAAAAGAAGAGTGCAGCTGCAGGGACTGTAAGGGGGGGCATAAAAGCCTCATTAACAAGCAAAGTGTCTTTAAAAGACCTGTGAAGTACTCGGGTGTGACTGGGTGTGGGCCCAGGAAGCTATCTCATTCTAGCTGAAGCCCCGTTAGCCCAATGTGTGTTTTGCGCGCCTGCTGCATACTACACATTCTCTTCTTTCACAGATAGCTTGTCGTTCTTTCGGAAACAAGCTTCTTTGCTCACCTTGTGCCATTGCCGTGGTCCTTGTTACATAATCCATCGCGAAGCTCTACGTCTAAAAGATATTAAAAGAAAGATGTTATGATTGGTGATTGTTACCATATTAATATGGAGTTAGATAACCTCGCACTTTTATACACTTTCCTTTTCACATTTCTACGAACTGTTTGTATTGGTAATATTCCAGACGTTTCAGTGATTATAAAAACGTTCCTGCTATTGGGAAAAAAAGTATATACTTGTAAATTAATACACTATATAGGAGTGCGTTCGTCTAAAATACTAAGTCGCGTTTTTGTATCCATTCTGCTACAACCCTGACACCCTTTGATGCGTACTCAAGCCTCACTGCTCACCTTTTCGTGGATAAGACACCTTCTGCAGCATGTATTCCCGATTTCCAACAAAGAAGTCTCATACATGGTGCCGAGTGTTGATATCTGTGTGGCTAACAACATACTCCTGCTCCCATCATCATCATCGCAGGTTCTTCATCCGCTCAGTGCTTCATGCACCACTAACTCAGTGACCAAAGAGGCCACGCATGTAGTAGTGGGTCCCCTTGTTCGGTACTTTGGGAACAACTCTAAAATGGCGTACAACACGTGGGCTCCGTCTTTTTTATTTATAGGGTCACGTGTGTAGTGAAGGATGCGCTGAATGGGTGTGCTGTGGGTGTATATCAGCTATGAGGGATTGTGTGTGTCGATCTGACAACTAGACCTGCAACTAATAAAGCACTACCATGGAAATTCGGGCCTTATACTGTTATTGTGCTTTGCTGGTAGCGTAAGAGTGGCTTGTACTAACGTATTCAGTATTAATTTACCATGTCCCTCCGGGGCTTTTAAATGTTGGGAGAGGGGCCGTACGGCTCCGGGACACTGCAGGAGCTGGCCGTGGGGCGTGGCAGTCTCTGGAAACTTCGAGGGCTCTGGCCCTAGGGTCACACACTCTACTTCATACAATACACTAAAAAGAAGTCAAAGTGATGAGAGAGGATTTGTGACATGTTTAAGTTGAGAGCCTGGATAATCATTAAATGGGGTCTGGCAGTGAAGTGCGTACTTTTTTTGGAACAAGCCTTTTGGGGTCTTGCGAAAGCAAGTCATCTTTAATAATTCCCTCTCAGTTTCTGTACATGCCAAAATATCTGATTTACTTGCATGTTAAAAACAAAAACTTTTTGCACCTATACATACGTCACTACACACGTGACTCTATCTACAAAAAAGACAGAGCGTACATTGCCCTCACGGTCCCGCCGACTCCTCATGACCATTATGTTCGAAAAGAGCGTGCGCAAATGAAATGAAAAACATTAGGGGTATACGGACTGATGGTGGGCGTGGTGAGGCATATTGTGCGCATGCGCACCATTAATACACATGCGCTGAGTGAAAAGGGTACACAGCTCGCTGGGGTCCACTCCTCTATAGAGCACCAGCATTGCTTTTACACATGGGGAGATGCTAAGTTGCATGTTTGGATTTTGAAAGTGAGAACAGATTTCACAGTTGTGTCTTTCAAAGTTCAAACTAAGTTTGCTATGGGAGGCCGGGAGCCGCAAGACTTTTCATAGCAAACAGGAGTATCCCAGGGGTAGGCACCCCGGGACACTGCAGGATCTGGATCTGGGCATGGAAGTCTCCAGGACTCTCGAGGGCACCAGGCGGAGGGCCACCAAGCCCGTGTCACACAATACAGAAATCTCCGGGGGGGTAGTTGTTCTCGGGGTTTGAGGTGCACACACTTTTAATTTATATGGGGGGGCCGTGGATGCGCAAGTGGCGCAAGGGAGTTGTAAATATGGTACAGTGTTTTGTTTTACTTTGCTTTCCTGAGCCAGGGTAAATATAACGGTTTTTGTACAGCCAGTACCTTTCTGCCTGTTACCATAGTAACAGTTCATGGAACACTTGCGTGAGCACAGAGGTTAGAAGTTCACCACAATATGTTGCTAATTGAAATAGTTACTGTGCTGGAGATTTATATTTTTTTCTTAGGAACCGTTAGTCGTACAAGAAGTCAGTGGAAAAGTTTTGTTAGGGATTCCTTCCTGTTCGTGGAGTATTAGGGTAACGAGCTCCAAGCGGGACTTTATGAAGCTTAATGTTCATTGGCTGTGAAGTATTAAAAGTAGAAGGTTTTGCAGTCATTCCTTGCTCGTATGTGGAACAATATGGATATTTTATTGGCTAAAGTGAACCGAGCACAAGTTTGCTCCTTAATGGGTAGGAACGGTACACTGGTGTCAGTGATATTGTGATGCATTTTCCAAAAGAGTATGGGGAAAGAAAGTAGTAGAGGGCAGGTTAGGAACACTATTAACTCTGTACTGTGCCCATAAGGTGGTGGAGAGGGATTATGAGGGAAACAATTTTTTTTTATATGTTTCAAGGGCCATTTATATAATTGTCGTGTGGTGTATAAATCACGGCGGAAAAATGACAGTGACTTGCGCTGTTTTTTTTATCAAGTTTGCGGGTGACATACTTCTTAGGAGTACTATTTACTTATAATGTGGTGTTTACTTTCCTTATGGGGAGGTGTGGTTGAGCAGCAAAAAATTCAGTCTAGGTTTGAAGCAGTTTTTATTAAGCAAATACAAATAAACTTTCTTCAGAAACTGTTGCTGTATATATGAAAGGGGTGACAATTAAAAATGGAATTTCATAAAATATCAGTTAAGCGTTGCTATATACATCTTTTTTGCGCTACAGTTTGTAAAAGTGTTGCCCCACATTCTTGATGATGTAAGAGAGCATCAGTTACTTTTAGATAAAGTAGAATAGAAGTGCTACAACAAACACTCCCGCACTACATTATCTCAGATTAAGAGAACAAGTAAAAAACAGTTAAATACAATTATTTCATATTACATAGAAATGCATGCATTATTATTTTTCAAATTTGTATTCTGTACAATTCAAGAACGTGCTGTCGTAGTGCTTAGAGGTTGGAGACTGTTCCGCCAATAAATCACATACTCACTAAAGAATGTATAGGATGGTACTCTTATAATGTAAAGTGCAGGTCCTATATTTTCTTTAGGGAGAAGGTGAAAACGAACCGCAAATAAGAATAGAAATTAGAAAATAACATTCAGAAATGTAGGGTTTATTAAATATTTAAAGTACAAAGTATGCATGATAGCTATATTTTTGTGTACAGTTGTATCGTAGAATATCTGATCAAGTACTTTTTAATATTTAAAAGTTATATTATAGATGGCTCTGAAAAATCTCCCATTCCTCTTCTGTAGCAATAGGACAATCTATTGCGAGCTGCTGGCCCAGGTCTCTTGGTGACCCACCATCCCCCAAGAAGGAGATCAAGTCCTTGGGAGTATGGTTGGAAGAAGACCTGTCCTTCAGGACTCATGCCAGGAAGACCGCAGGGGTTTGCTTTGGTTTACTGAGATCAGCCCGAAAGGTGCTACCTCTGCTCCCTGATCCAGCAAGGAAGCTGTTGATACGTGGCCTGATTCTATCGAGGCTCGATTATGGGAATGCGTTGTTTCTCGGTGCCCCCGAAGCGACCTTCAAAACCCTCCAACAGGTGCAAAACGCAGCTGCAAGAGTCCTTATGGATGTTCCCAGAAGGCAATCTGCTGCTCCGGCCCTTAAAGCGCTTCACTGGCTCCCCGTGAAGGAGCGGGTGAAATTTAAAGCGCTATGTATAGCCCACAAAATTTTACATGGCAAAGGCCCCCCCATCCTTGCTAACATGGCCCGTCCTTACAAACCCCCACGTCTGCTGCGCTCGGACCAAAAACACCTTTTGCAGTTAGCGAGAGTAAGAAGAGCTCGTTCTGGGGGCAGGCGCTTCTCTGTGCAAGTGGCCTCTCTTTGGAACTCTCTGCCCCTCAAGATTCGCTCAGAGCCCCAGATCCTACCATTCAGGAAACTTCTTAAGACCCACTTGTTTCCATAGTAGTGATTAGCTGAGTCTCTCCTTCTGGTCTGTTGCGCCGGGATGCCCCCGGGTAAGCTGAGCGCATTATAAATTTCATATTATTATTATTTTATTATAATATTACGATTGATACCATTGTTACAGTAAAAAGAAAAGGAAAATAAAATTATGAATTTAACAGACCATCCATAGTGAAATACTTCAGAGCGGTAATTATTTACTGAACTTCTTTTCTGCGAGAGGTGAAAAAGTTTGATCTTCTTGGTGATGGGTCATAAACTCCTCTGAGATCATGACGGTGAGAATAATAATATGTATATAGTCTCACAACACACGATCACAAGGGGAAAATAGACTGAAAAGCGCAAGCCGGTAACGTTGCTTACTTATCGTTACTCTTTTTGATGACGGATCGTGCACTCCACTAAGATCACCAAGATTGTTAGTGTTATAATATACATATTAACAGTATGTGATCTCTAGGGGAAAACACATAAACAACTGGAAGATGGTGATGTTGATTGTAAATGTTTAGGGTTTGCGTCGACGGGTCACCAACACCTTTCAAGCGAAGTACAGTGTCAATATTATAATATAAAAAGTCACTATATATAAGGTGAAAGAAGCCAGAAAAGGAGCAATGTTTCTTATAATCTATCTGTTTCTGAAAACAAGCTGCTGACATTACAGAGAAAAAGCGAAAAACATGCAATACATTTTTTTTTCTTGATATAAATGTTTAAATATTGACAAATAGCCGCAAATATAACTAAGTACTATGCCTATGCCATATTGAAACAACTAACAACTCCGGAATATGTTTGTTGATGTAAAAAGAGAATCCGATGCTAGAAAACGGAACCTGTAACATAGATTGGCGACTCAGAAATAACTCTCGAAAACGAAACTAATTGCACAGTAGGTGTGATTTATATAGTTTTTGGTTGTTTAGTAGTCTACGGAAGGAAGCTGTGGGTCCGCCTATTTAAATGTAACGTTTTGCAGTTTACACGTGTTCACGTTTTAACTGTTTTTCTTCTGCACGTGTTCGGAAAAGTTACAAACTGTGAAGCTGTAAAGATTTCGATTTCGATTGTAACACGTATAAGGTATTATTATCTACATACGTTGGAGAGTTTAAAAAGTGTTACTCTGTAAACTGTGTTCTTTGCATTTTCATGAATAAAAACATCCAAATAGAAGACATTAAACAAAAACGTTGTTATCATTAGAAGAAAGAAAAGTATTAATATTTGTTATTATTATACTTCTTAATGCCCTTTTCTATGCTTGGCTTTTAAACTTTCAATTGCCCAGTCTGTATCTTTACACTTCCACCAAACACTCTGTCACTGCTGTTTTAGTTTTGTAGTGACTCATTCATTGGTATGTAGTAATCCATTCACTACATTAAAACACTAATGGGCCCATATACAATAACTGGCATATCCCCAGGAATATTCCAGTTATTGTGCACCGTGACACCACCACCATGGATGCGCCCTATTTACAATGCAGTGCACCATGGGACAAAATCGGCACATGGCTTTGCGTACACTTAAGGTGTGCTTACGGTGCTCTTACGATGCGAGTACGTATGACGTCCCACCGCGATTTGCGTAATTGCATTTAAAAGTAATATAAGCTTCAATACTTAAACAATTAGAAATTTACGTGCCTTTCGAGTACAGGGTGCCGTACATGACGTCACACGGAAGTGTTGATGCGACGTGTAACGTCAAAGCGTATTCGTAACATATGCGCGGGTACGCACAGAGCATGATTTGCCGTACAAAGTATAGTGCGATCACCATATACGTACGGGACGATTATCCCCCAAAAAAACAATGAAAAAGGAATTACATAGAATTTAATTTTAATATATTAAAAATTAAAATAAAAAATAAAAAAAACATTTCTCAATTTACTTTTGTTATTATTTTACATTATGAATATGAAATATAACTTACAAAATAAAATAAATATAAATGTTCCTAAGAAAAATTTAGGAAATTAGTATAAAAAGAAAGAAATACAAAAATGAATCCATTCAATAACTATCATTTACAAAACCTTTGAAATTCACTGAAAAAACCATAGGTTTTACACACGTTGTAGTTAGAAATTAGCATTTAAAAAACCTTGCAAATTCACTGAAAAAACCATAGGTTTCACCCATGTTATAGTTAGCTGGACATTTCACTCATACAAAATTATTGAAATTCCCCCTTTATAGTTAGTTTAGCTAACTATAACTTGCGCGCCCGCAATGCACTGCTGATGACGTCACATATTACATCACTCATGACACGCTCAGTGACATCACTCATGACATCACTGATGACATCTCAAATGATATCACTGATGACATCATCTTTGTGAAAGAGTGGCAGACCTCCTCTCACCCTAATATTACCTTTGATGCACACATTCAAAAATAGAAACTAACATTTTCAAAATAATGGAGATACAAATACCAGTTACAATAACCTATTCAGTAATTCCAACATCTACATTCACAGCCACTCATTCACCAACAGTTCTATATAGTCACTCATACATGTACTCACTCATCATATGTACTCATACATCTATACATCCTGTTACACACCGATACTCATCCATAGAGTTACACACACATACTCACAGATGCAAACAAACTATCAAACATCCATTTACATGCATATACAGCTATACACACACACCACTACACTAACTTCTACAGAACCTTACTCTCTTAAACAATAACTTATAGAAACACATACATATTTATACAGGAACTCTTTTAAACCCTCACTTTCACATATACTCACTTATATACATCAATACTCACATATACTAGTTTAAAACATATGTAGTTACTCATAAAGATAATATTGAGACAGTCATTCACTCACTAACACACCTATACACACACTCATCCACCCTTGCAGTCCTGCACATATGCTGTCTTCAAAACACATACAAACAGTGAGTCACTCATTCATGCATCTATGCGCTAAGTAATATCCCCCACCGAACCATACAGACACTCATACTGATACTCAAAAAACAAACAAATAACCCATATACACACTTATGTAGCTACTCACCAACCCTTGCAGCCACTTATACACAAAGTGAGACACTGATACAGATATTTAAATATTTAAACATTACTCGTTAATACATGTATTCACTAAGATACACTTAATAAGTCAGTTATACAATCAATTTTAGAAAAAAACCATCCATTTAGACACGTATTTACCTATTTATTCATCCATCGACCTTTAGATATACGTATAAAAAAATATTCATTTTTCAGAAAGAGTCACATTCACTGGATGATGTCATCAGTGATGTCATTTGAGATGTCATCAGTGATGTCACTGGCCATGTCATGAGTGATGTAATATGTGACGTCATCAGCAGTGCATTGCGAGCACGCGAGTTATAGTTAGCTAAACTAACTCTAACGGGGGAATTTCAATGGTTTTGTATGAGTGAACTGTCCAGCTAACTATAACGTGTGAAACCTATGGTTTTTTCAGTGAATTTTCAAGGTTTTTTAAATGCTAATTCCTAACTATAACGTGTGCAAAACCCATGTTTTTTTCAGTGAATATATATATATATTTAAATATATGTATATATAAAAATATATATATAGATGTAAATATTTATATGTGTGTATATGGATGTGTGCATTTATATATGTGTGTGTGTGTGTGTGTACATTTATACTCCGAAACGCGTAGGGCCTTTTAATGAGTTTCGGAATGGAATGCCAGTTCATGCTAGAATAAAGGACTCTGTTGAAAAGGATGGGGTCTTGCCTGTTATTGAGTGCGTTTTCAAGCACAGGACAATCTAAGTTTAACGATGTATACCGGCCAGTCCAGGTCGGGAAGATTGCACCGCCAGTAAAGGCATCATGGGCTGAAGCGAGATACTGGAATCCAGCAAAGCAGAATAACAGGTTCACAGCAGAATTGGAAACCGGATACATTTCTGGAAACCCACTGAAGGGTAAAGTGATTTGCACTGAATATGTTGTTGTTGGCAGAACCCACCGAAGGGATTTATTGCATGAGATAGAACTACAAATCCCAGGATGCTCTTTTAACAAATGCACTGAAGCAAACCACCAGGGGGCACGTAATCTATTTAATGAGGTGATTTGAACTATATTGTTTTTCTGCTGACACTCTAACTGCCGGCTCGTGAGAAAGGAGCAGGAGCTTCGAAATGCGTAGGGCCTTTTAATGAGTTTCGGAACGGAATGCCGGTTCATGCTAAAATAAAGGACTCTGTTGAAAAGCATGGGGTCTTGCCTGTTATTGAGTGCGTCTTCAAGCACACGACAATCTAAGTTTAACAATATATATATATATATATATATAAATATATATATATATATATATATATATATATATATATATATATATATATATATATATATATATAAATAGATATACATTACCTACCGGCGGTCACCAGTAGGTAGTTATAATTAGGACGAAAGTTTCCCTATGAAAAGCATTTTTGTTTTGACATTAATTTTGGCACCGCTTGATGAATCTCCATGAAATTTTCACACCTTTTTTGGTTCAGCTGCTGTGTTGAAAGTTGCCGAGTGATCCATCAAGCAGGGGCTGAGAAAAAAGGGGGGGGGGGTCCCACATCACTTTTATCCCATGTTAAGTCTATGGGGGTTTTTCATTTTTTTAACACGACTACAACCCGAACTGCTGAACAGAATTGCACCAAATTTGGCACAAAGCGTGCTTATTGTAATCTGGTGTAAATCTGTTCAGTAGTTTTTGAGATATTCCTCAGATAATAAAATAAAAAAGGCTCAGGCCCTTGGGGATGGGGTTCCCAGGACCCAAAATGGTCCAGTGACACACATAGCCCCCTTCCTTGAAAAAAACCAAACAATTAAAAAACAACAAAAGCTGACAACTCAGCTGAGACCTGCCCCGTTCTCCACTACTTTGCAAAATCACCTCCTGGTACAATCCTCGTTGAGGGATGAAGTTCCCTTCTCTGCTGACAGCCCTTAGGAGCTAACATGGCCTCATGTTACCTCCAGTAAGCTACACACAATGTGATTGCTGAGAGGTGGTCAATGGCCATGCCCCTTTCCCTACCACTCTGCAGACATGCCTCTGAGAGCACAGCTGGTGTAGGGATGAGGTCCTTTTGCCACCTGAGGGCCTCAGGGCAAAAGTAGACTAATTCCCCCAATGAGTATCATGCCAGGAGGTGCACTTGCAGAGTGGTGGAGAAAGGGGGCATGGCCTTTGACAACTTCTCAGCAATCTACCTGTGTGGGTCTTACTGGAGGTAACAGGAGGGCTTGTTGGTCCCAAGGGCCCTCAAACACCAAGGGGACTTAAAACCCCAACTAGTAGTGCACCAGGAGTTGTGTTTGTAGGGTGGTGGAGAGAGGGGGCATGGCCACCAAAAACTTCTTAGAAAACCCACTGTGTGGGAATTTCTGGTGGTAACAGGAGGGGTAGTTGGCCAATAAGGACACTCAATAGCCAATGGGACTTCATCTCCCTACTAGTAGTGTGCCAAGAGGCACATTTTCAGAGTGGTGGCAAACTGGGGCATCGCCCCCTATCAGGTCTCAGCAATCCTGCTCTGTGGGACTTACTGGAGTTAACAGGTGGGATAGTTAGCTCCAAGGATGTCCTTGGTTGCCAAATACCCATCCTGTTATCTCCAATATGTCCAACACAGAGGGATTGTTAAGTGGTCTTCGGAGGCCACAACCTCTTTCTCCGTCACTCTGCGAACGCAGCTTGTGGTGCACTACTGGTTGGGGGATCAAGTCCACTTTACTCCTGAGGGACCCTGAGGGCCAAGAAGCCCTCCTGAACATCCTGTAAGTTCTACACATTGGTACTCCTGAGAGCTGGTCAAAGGCACAGCCCCTTTTGTCCACCACTCTGCAAATGCGACTACTTGTTAAAAAAACATAGAAATTCACTAAACAAAACAAAGGTTGCAGGGACGTTACAGTTAGCAATTAGCATTTAAAAAAACCTTACAAATTCACGGAAAAAAAACAAAGGTTACAGGGACTTTATAGTTAGGAAATATAATTTAAAAACCTTAGAAAGTCAATGAAAAAAGCAAAAGTTCCAAGGATGTTATAGTTAGGCTCAGGTTTCACTCGAGCAAAACCTTTTATTTGGATGTCCCATTAAACACTTTCCGGAACCTGTGCACATATATTAGTAAGGATTTCCTCAACATATAAAAGTGTAAAGTTTGCCATATTCAATATACTTCATGTCAAAGTGCGCATATGAAGGTGAACCAGCAGAAGATATTTTAAAATGTTTTAGATGTAGGCTTTGTGGAAATATTCAAATCGTTTGCATAGGTTTGTCACCTTTGCTTAACCTTTAAAACTTTGAAAGGTATTGGCCCCCAAATTCTGTCCAGCCTTGTGTCCTTTTACGTACCCACGCGTGCCCTTCGTTCTCAAGGTCAGGCCCTCACCGTGGTCCCTAGATTCAGGCTTAGCCGCTCGGGAGGGCGCTCCTTCCGCGTTAAAGCGGCTTCCATCTGGAACTCCCTGCCGTCAGATATTCGCCAGATGGAGGACCTTATGCTTTTCAGGAGAGCAATCAAAACCTTTCTGTTTTAAACCCAGTTACTCCATACGCCTTTTCTGTTCTTGTTGTGTTATTGTCCTACCTTGTCACTGCGCCAGGACGCTCCTTAGCTGGAGCAGCTGTGCGCATAACAAATAAAGATAACATAACATAACATAACTTTTCACATACTTTCTGGCATGTTGTGGAACTCCTGTTGAACCTAGCTTTCAGCTGTTATATTAGTTGAACCTGCTTGTCCCCAGAACATCAAATGCCTTTATTATATCCTGCAGGAATGTAATGACATAAAGACATTGATGATTTATAGAGAAATTTAGCAAACATTTATCATAGTGTTGCCATTATTAAATTCTTTCGAGACTTTTAATTAAATTATATTGAGACTGTTATCCACCTGAGATATAAAATTTTCTTCTAGAAACATAATAAAGAGTTTTGACAGGTAAAAGAATTTAAGTGCACAAGTTAACCTTTCAAAGCATTTCACAAACACTGTCTAAAGTGCTGCTTTTAAATGTTGCTATATATTTCTTTGCCATGTAATTGAAGGCTTTTGTTAAGATATAGAACTCTGAAAGCATTGTGTATACACATATTTACAGAAAGTACACTGTGCAAGCAGAGACATGAAGAATGGTACTTGTATTGTTAACACAGAGACATCAACAGCATAAATATATTATTCTATTCTGCAAACTATTCATTCTGACAGCCCAACTCGTGGTTTAAAACCCTCCAATCTCCTCCAAGTTACGTTATTTACTGGATGGGCATCTTGAGTAACAATAAGTAAATGTTGTGAATCTACCTGTGATGGAGCAATAAGCAAGGCTGAGCCCATTTCCTGGTATAGAAAGGCATACTTGCTAGTAATAAATGATTGGTTATATAGTCTAATATCATTTCCAACATATAGAACAGAACTACGGATTGTCAGTGATGTATCTTCACTGCACTACAATTATGGTGGCACAACCCCCTTGAACAGCCCCCATGAAACACCTTCTGCATGAGTACTACTTACAACTTAGAAGATTTAATTGATACAAATAGAGCAGTCTGATAAATCACTGATGAAACTTTACTCTGGGTGGGAAATTGATTCCTCAAAGTCACTTCCTCATTGATGTAGCAAGGAGGGTGCAGGGGCGGTCTGCCCCAAGCGGTAAAAATTTTGAGATGGCCCCCCACTCTTACCTGCAGGCGATGCAGGAATCACCAGCTGCCCTCGTTCTTATATGTGGTCACCACGGGCGGCAAACGCAGGGACCGCCATAGGCGGCACAAGGTGTAACTATGTCACAGACTGCTTCGAAATACTTTAAATAGTGGGACCACCATGGTATCCCAAATCTTAGTGATAATAGCAAGCAGAACCATAAAAAAATATTTTGAGGAGCTGCGTGAATTAATAATAATCTAGCTAATATTTGGAAATCTCCACCTGCAGCCCACGGAAGTTCAACTTTATTATGACTCCAGTCCAGAGTTTTTGCCTTTGAACTCTGGGAGTTGTAGTCTTGTTTATTTTATTATAAAAGAGGCCTACAAGTGCCAACTTTCGGAGTAAAAAAAAACGTAGACTGATAAAACCCATTAAGCATGAACCTGGGAAACTTGGCAGCTATAGATGTCCAGTCCAAAGACAGCCACTGAACCCTTTCTGTGGCCAGTAATTGATCACTAAAGGATTGGAGTTGAAGCAACAATTCAACCTTTGTTCTAAATTCCCACACAGAGCTGGCACATAGTCCATAATGTCCCAGAAGTCTCTTAATGATCTAGGATCTGTAGAGAGAAGACAGTTTGGTAAATGCTGCAATGGCTAGAGTCCGATGAAGGGTAAAGGAAGAATACAGAAACATTTGGAAAAAATATTAAATACAAATGAACCATGATAAAAAAACGTTCACCAAAACAATAATAGATTTCTCATAAACAAAACCAATTGGTTTTGCCAATGCTTGTTCCAGCTTCCTTTGGTTTAAAGAGAGAGCGAGGAGAGAGAGACAGAGAGAGGCAAATAATGGAAGAATGGAAAGAGATATATTGCGAGGGAAGGAAAGGAGTGACAGTTTCATGAAACTTTTCCAGGAATGCTTTTAATTCCTAGTCCTGGTCATTTGTTGTCCCTGTTAAATGACAGCTGTGTGGAGCAGCACCCACAGAGAACACAACACATGAGGGGAAAAGCGTCTGTGTTCACAAACCGGGCAAGGTGTCTGAGCGCTATCTACAGTTGTGGGTTCTGCAAAAGATGAGTTTTGAAAATGTTGTTTAAAAGGCACTTATTAAAGCTGAGCACAATCTTCACAAGGAACAAAAAGATTGCAAAATAACATAAAATAGCAGATAACTTACCCTGTAACTGGTCCACTTGGATTCGGACACCCTACAAGAACCTTATGTGGCAAGGGAAAAACACTAACCACTGGGCTGTAGCTGTGGGATATTGTAGCATATTAGAAACAATACTAACGGTATGGATATAGACCATGACACATTACCCAGTAATTTAACTTAGGGATACCAATAAGAGAAACACAACAAACAGGCGGGAAATACAATACTCAACCGATAGAGACGAAGGAAAAATAATGTGACAAGCCAATGGACAAATAAGAAATGAATAAGAACTAAACTCGGGATCTAAGCCCCCCATCAGATAAATTAAATACATTAGATTTCACAAGCACAGTGCAAGTGCTGTGTAGGCGAAATCTAAAAAGGCTCTGTTAAAACATGGATTGGTACTTGCCAAAAAAGACATTGCCCCAAAATAGAAGAGCCAGCAGTTTCAAGTATTGAGAAATGGAAAAAAGTCTAAGCATGTGGTATATCCTATAAACTCTGACATGTATGGCTAGAGGATGCTCCCAGAAACTCCAAGCGCCTCATTTACAAGAGGCCTGCACTGCCGGAGCGTCACTTTCTTTAACGCTCTGGTGGCACAGGCATTTCAATAATATCTATGTGGTGATGCAAAGCAACTCTGCGTGGCTTCATATGGCCTCATAGATATTGAGTAGGGCAAGGCTGTGCAAAGAGCTGCCTTGTCTTACTCTGCATCAGTGAGGCATTCCTTGGGCATTGCAGTGGGTGTTCCATTGTAACACCCATGGATTTTATACTGCCCCAGATTTACAAAATCATACAAACCTGGGGCAGTGCCAAAACCTTGTGCCTCCCCAGAGCAGGCATAATGACAAGATTTGTTTTCATAATTCCTCGTTTTCTCCTCTTTTCATGTGTGCTGCATTCTGCAGCAGACATAGAATGAGGAAAACGTCTCCATGGATTGTTTTTGTGCAGGAAGGTGCCCTTTCTGCACAAAAACAATCCTGCCAGCAACGCAGACACCCTTGCACCATGGTGCAAGGGTTCCTGCATTGGTGCTAGGCACCAAATTGTGCACCAGCGCAGGTAGAAAGGGCAGGTATGCACCGTATCTCATGCATCCGCTGCAGACCTGCCCTTTTCAAATTGGTGTAAGGCAGTGCCACAAAAAGACTTGCAGCACTGCTCCACTCCAATTTTTTGTAAGTGAGGCCCCAAATTTAGGAAAAATATACTTAATATCGAGGTGGGCAGAGGGATGTGAATTGATTATAAGGTGACCACCTGTAAGTCCGTGAATACCTTTATTTATATTTCAGCGGACAGCATTTGTCCATAATTTTAGCCTTTGTGCTAAAAGACCTAAGTCACAGTTTAAATGCCTTGTCTGAAGTGGAAGGTCTCCTGTGTTCATATCACAAGGGAGGGGCAGACATATACACAAGAAAGAAGCCTTTTCGCGAGGGTGCAGGCTGCCTAAAAAGAAAGGTAGATCTGTGCAATTGGTAATCTATAAATGTAGAGGCTTCTTGGGAGCCAGCAAAGGGGCCTTTAATTGATGGAGGCACATTAGTCTTCAAGGAGACAAAGATTTATTCTTTATGAGAGGTATTATAGCGGGTTTTTCCAAGCTAAGTTATGTATTACATGTTTTTAATGGATAGTTGTAAAACAGTTTGCACTAGGTGCAATTTCCATATTACTAAAATGTGCACTTTGAAAACACTTTTTGGATTTTAACCTAAGTTTATATCAGACTATATTATAAAGTGTGTAATGTAAATGTAAAATAATTGCCTTACACATTCACAGTGCTTTTTGTGATGGGCAGTGAACTCCTAGCACTAAAAATGAAAAAGTCACTTTTAACTGCTGAACCAATGAGAATTTGGTTCTCTAGACTTCTGGTTGCACACAGACATATCTACAGTGAGCACATTAACCAGCAAAGTTTTCATAACATAAACCACTGTATTTCCCTCCTATTTTTTAAACTTGTATATACACTTTATTTAAGATGTGCATTATTTTATATGCAGTTACCTGATAGTGAAAGATTAAAATATTTAAAAAAACGTCACTGAATAATTTCTACTTTTTAGCTAAGCCTTTGATTCCACCTCCACGCTAACTGTCCACAATCCCATTGCACTCAGGATGACAGTGTACATACTTTTGTTAATGCCCTTTGAGCACTAAGAAAGTCAGTGATAATAGCCTATTTTGTCCCGCAGTCCCTCATCATCACTGTGTACTTTTCTTCTTTCTGTAGCTGTGTCAAATTAACTTGCAATCTGTATTTGGCTACGGAGGTTTAGGCGAAGTGCGGCGTCTGAAGAGTACGTTGAGAAGTGCCGAGGATCGCTTTCGACTTTGTAGCGGTGACGATCTTCAAGCAGCTGCAACCTTCGGCAGTTTGGGGCTGGCAGCAAGGAGAAATGGCTGTGGACTCGCGCAGCTGGAGTGGTGTAGGTGGTGCGATTAGCTTGGAGCACGCATACTCTCAATTTAGATCTGAATAAGGCCCGTTTACTTCCCCTGCGGCCATTTGCAGGTTGACAGCGGTTAAAGTGAAGTTTGGAGATTGAAGCATGCCGCGGGGAGGGGAAAAACGGAACCCGGATTCGGACTAAAGGACCCAGATGGCAAAAGGAGGTGAGGAGGTGAGGCTGGACTGAGCAGATTCTGGGAGGAAGCACGGGCTATTTGCGAGCCCAATTGTAACACAGAGCAATAAAGAGCACAATTTAGCAAATTGAAGCAAATTGAAGAAAACAAGGACACGTGGGGGTAAAGAACAAGAAAGACATTTAACAGGTTGTATAATAAGAAGTGAGGGGAGAAAATGGGTAAACCACAGAAAGATGGAAGTACTGTCAGTAAGGCCAGTAAAGCTGATATCGCGGCCCACCTTAAAGCAAAAACACGCCAAGCCTTGGCACAGAAAGCTGCACTTTGGGCTGCCAAGGATAAGGGTAGGGGGAATAATTCCACCTCCCCAGGTCTTGATATCACTTTGGAGAGCTCAGAATATGAGCTCCCCTCCACCTCTATTTCCTTACAATGTGAGGGGCAGTTTGATTTAGCGGAATCAGGGGCCGATCAGGCAAAGGTCACACCAGAATTATTAGAAGCCGCGGTGGTATCAGCAAGTCCAGCTCAAGACAGCCTGAAGAAAGGTGCAAAAGAAATTAAAGACTTTCCATTGTTCATAAAGAAAACTACCCCAAAATCGTCACACCCACAATCCTCCTCTTTAACTTTGGGATCAGCCTCCAAGCTGTCCAATGCCTCACTGCCAGACACAGGACTGGTCTCAACATTATTAATAGCTCCTAGAGACTCGGGATCAACACAACAAACTCCTGAAATGAACTGCCCGGGGGCCCAGCAGCAACAGATGGATCAGACTCAAGTACAGACCCAGGTACAAGCTCAAGTACAAGCTTTGGCAGCACACCTCATATTTTCAACCTTCCTGAATGTAGCGGAAAATTTAATATCTAATCTGGATCCCTCTCTAGTGCAAGATGCAGCTGGTAAAAGCTGGGAGTTCACGATGGAGACTCCAGTGAACCTGGTGTCATTACAACCCCTTCTACAGTCTACAGTCGCAATTTTAAATAAGACCTCAAGGAAAGTACCACCAGAGGTTCCATCAGTCCCATTAATTCCATTGGTACAGTTGGATCCTAGGTGGGAAGCACGAGTGTTGACAACGATATTTTGTTTGAAAATTCCTCCCAAAGTTCAGAGACCAAGGGGATGTATAAGCTAGACATCAGAGATATTCTGAATTTAATTTTAGAAGAGATACATGAAATGAAAAGAGCACAGCAAATAGAGATCGCAGCCTTGCATCTGAGACTGGGGAAACTGAAAAAAAATTACTGGGTTCTTGATTAGATTACGGGAGGCTGAAGCTAGAATTTCTGTATTAGAGGATCAAATGAACATGGCTATGGGGGAGGCCAAGGAGGCGGCAAAAAAGAAAAAAATTCTTAAGAGCAAATTGGTGGAACTTGAGAATCATTCTCAGAGGTCAAACCTCAGGATTGTCGGGGTTCCCGAAGGTATAGAAGGCTCCCAACCTATCCAATGCATGAACTCATTTATTAAACAGAATGTAGTGCCAGAGTTTGAGGGTGACCTCACTATTACAAGAGCCCATCAAGTTCCTGCACAACGCTTCCCCAACTCTACCATTCCTAGAACTATCTTGCTGAATTTCGCAGACTTCCGTATCAAGGAGAGAATCCTGTCAAAAGCGATTCAGCAGAGACAATTTTCTGTGACAGAAACTAGTAAATGCCGCATATTTTCTGACATGACTGCCGCTGCTGCGCAGAGGAGAAAATAAGTTGTTAAAATTCTTCATTTATTTAAAGCTCATGGCGCACAAGCATCAATTGCTCAGCAGTCAAAACTGAAAGTCTTGGTTAAAGAGAATTGTTTAATGTTTTCAGACTTAGAAGAAGCACAAGCCCTTTTAAAGGAGATCTTGGTAGGGTCTAGTACTTGAATGATCATATACGTATAGATTTACCAATAGCAATATTTAAGGATCCCCTCCTCTAAAATTCAAGTTGGGCTGGATGCCCTTTAGTGTGGTCTTATGATACTGCTGGGGATCTACAGTCCGGCAGAGTTATTATTTTTGTTTACATAGATTTATTATCTGGTGAGAAATTGTCTGCTAGATTGACAATTGGTAGAACATGTGCTTCTTCTATCCCTAATACATGCCGCTCCGGCCTGTAAGTCAATTGACTAATAGTGATATTCTTGCTGGGGGGACCGGGATCAGTGGGGGCACTCAGGGTGTGATTTCATGATACCCGTTAGGTTAGATGGGAGGGTCAGAGTGTGGATAGCGTGGCCGATAGGGGTATTTCCACATTTCGAGGGGTGGATAGTTATTCTTGTTCTGGGGTGGGAAGGGGGAGTTTCACAGCAGAAAAAAGAACATGAGCAGAAGGTTCAGAAAGGTTTGGAAAATATAAAAAGGATAGTTATTTATGGAAACCAGTAAATGTAAGATTCTATCAGCTAATGTAAACGTAATACTAAACAAAAAGAAGTATGGTGCTTATATTAGATGGCTATGTTCATTAAGTCCCCAAGTTCTTTTTCTGCAAGAGACACATCTGAAATCTAACTCTCCGAAACTTTTTTTACCCAAAGCCGTTTCTAAAGTGTTTTTCCCTCTTCAGGTCTTGCAGTCAGAGGCGTAGCAATTTATTTTTCAAGTAAACTTCCCTGGGAATTTTTAGAAGTCCATAGGGATACTCATGGGAGGTGGCTATGGTTAGTAAGTAAGTTACAGGGGAAAATGTTACATTTTATTAACTACTATGGCCCTATTTCAGATGATACAGGACCCTTGGTGCAGATCAATGATTTATTGTTAAGATCTTCTGGGCTAATGATATTTGGTGGGGATTTTCATTTTATATAGGACATTAGAAAGGATACCTCGAATAAAAATAAAAAACAACTATTACCAAACACAAAAAAAATATTGGGAGCCATTATACAAGAGTATCAAGTGGTGGATTCTTGGAGGGAAGCTGATTTAGATAAGGAATTTTATACTTGCTCTTCGCACCGTTTCGGACAGTGTCTTAAATAGATTTTTACCTTAACCCTTCAGATTCAAGATCCCGGTATGGGATGTAGTCCTTTTTCAGATCATGCATATGTTGGTATGGTAATTATACATGGGAGAGAAAGCAGGGAAAGTCCCAGGAGGCAGCTTGACCGTCTCCTTTAGCAAAATGAGGAGTGGGTTAGAGAGTTTAGAGAGTGGTTTCTGGAATACTTTCAGATTAACGAGAATACCACTGCCCCTTTCTCCATGTGGGGGGGTTAAGGCAGCAGCCCATGGACAGATAATAGCTTTTACAGCGGCCAAGTCCAGCACTCAGAGGGGTAAGACAGCTCAATTGCAATCTGAAGTGGATTAGGAATATGCTCTCCAACTCCAGTTTCTCCCAAATAAATATGAGCAAGCATGAATAGCATTAAAGGATTTTTTTATTGAGAAGAAGTTTGTAACTCACAAATATTTCAACAGAGGGTCTACAAGAAAAGCCAGTTAATTGGCAAATTCCTGGCAAATTCAACCAGGAAAAAGGAAGAATCAGCTATAATATCAAAAATCTTAGATCCTCGGACTAGCCTAGAAGTAGTTGATAGTAGCGGCATTTCACAAACTTTTAAGGATCATTTTTGCCGGCTGTATCCTACCGAGTATTTAATTGAAGTTAATTCAGGAATACTTTGTAAATATGAATGTCCCAAAACTTTTAGAGAATCGGATCGACGATTTGGAAAGGAAAGTGGAGATTACTGAAATTTTATCAGCTATTAAAACAACAGCCGGTGCAAAAGCTTGTGGACAGGATTGTTTTCCCATCAAGTTTTATAAAGTCTTCTTAAAGGAACTCGCTACCCCTCTGAGAAATCTATTTAATTTTGTTAAAGAGGGGGGCTTGGTTCCAGTGGTGTTTAAAGAAGCAATAATTGTTTCATTTGTTAAAAAAGATAAAAATCCGGAAGACGTGAATTCATATAGGCCTATCAGTGTTTTGAATTCAGATTATAAACTCTTGATGAAGGTATGAGCAGAACGTTTTCTACGTGCCGCTCAGGAGGGAATACACAGAGATCAAACAGGTTTTATTGTGGGTAGATGAATGGCAGCTAACACCCAGTTTTTAATACATGCTCTGGAATATATTAATATAAACTGTATTCTGGCAAGCATAGTAATGGTCAATGCTCAGAAAGCTTTTGACCTGGTGAACTGGAGAACACTGTTTGTTACCCTTGGTCGGTTTCCTGCCCAAGTGGTGGATATGTTGCACAATACCTACCAGGGGGCAATAGCCAAGATTATAAAATACGGAATAATGCTGCTATCCAATCACCGATCCCTGACATGGCTAAGCTTAAATTATTTGCGGATGATACCATTTTGTATCTGACTCCAGATAGAGAGAATCTCGAAACAGTCCTGAGGGAGTTTTTGGAATTAGAAAAAGTAGGCGGCTATAAAATTTGTGCAAATAAAACTGAGGTTCTTGCCCTTTATGCCGATTTGAATTCTTTTCCACCTTCTCTGAAGCTACAAGAAACAAAAGCTGACCCTATAAGGTATCTCGGGATATACGTATCTACTCAGTTTCATCAATTATTCGAATTAAACTATTTGAGAATAAAGAGCAAGATCAAGAAGCTGTTGGAACAATGGAATTTACTCCCCTTATTGATAGTGGGTAGAGTATCATTAATTAAAATGTCCATACTCCAGCTCCTAATTTTGAATTCTTTTCCACCTTCTCTGAAGCTACAAGCAACAAAAACTGACCCTATAAGGTATCTCGGGATATACGTATCTACTCAGTTTCATCAATTATTCGAATTAAACTATTTGAGAATAAAGAGCAAGATCAAGAAGCTGTTGGAACAATGGACTTTACTCCCCTTATTGATAGTGGGTAGATTATCATTAATTAAAATGTCCATACTCCAGCTCCTAATTTTTTTATTTTCTAATGTCCTGATAAAAATAAATCAATCATATTTCAGGGAAATCGATACCTTATTCAGGCAATTTATTTGGGGTAAGAAAGCTCCAAGGGTCATATTGAATGTGCTTCAATTACCAATAGATCAATAGATCAAGGGGGGTTTAGCCCTGCCGCATTTAAGAACTTATTATGAGGATTTAGTATCCGGCTAGATAGGATCAAACTCCATCAGAGACAGCTTTTTTATAGACAAAATGACACAAGAAATTGTATCACCAACTCAAGTGTTTTTAAAAACTTCTAATCTTAAAAAAAAAACGTTATAAAACTTTAAAAGATTATCTTTTTAGACCAGTCCTTTTTCAAAAAGATGAGCTCGTCGGGTCTCCAGTATTTAAAAATCAGAGAATGTGCCAGTCTTGGTCTCCAGCTGTAATTAAGGCATATAAATACTTGGATAGGCTGTGGACTTTCGGAGTTAAGGCATTTCATAATACAAAACAGGCCGATTTCATGGGAAGAATTATTGGCAAGGGTGGAGAGCCACCAGAAACCGACGTTTCTTGAATATCCACGAATTGTTTCTTTATTAAGAAATACTGGTGGTATGCTTGATTCCCTTAATCAATTGGTGGTAGCCCTCTATGGGGCCAATATCAGAGGGGTGGGAAACTGGTATATGCTGTTGCATAAATTGGGACAAGTCCCTGTGATAAATAATCATCTGGAGAAAATAACTTGGGATACCAGATTCAGGCTGACGAGGAAGGAGTGGGAGTCCATCTGCCACTTAGGAAGTAAATCAATACGTGCTGCCAATTATAAAAGGATGGCCTTCATATCGCGATGGCTCTCTTACCTAACTCCAGACACCTTAAATAAAAGATTTCAGAGTGTTGAAAACAAGTGTGTTTGATGCCAGATAGATGGGGAAGGCGGGTGGCACCACACTTTTTTCTCATGTTCAGGCATTAGGATTTTTTGAGAGACAGTTTTTTGGGATATCGAGCAAGCAATCGGAAAGAGTATTCCGCTTGAGGCCGAAGCCGCTTTGTTCGGAATCTGCAGAGGGGAAACGATGCAATCCGAACCTGAAAGAGCTTTTATATTTATTTCAAGTTTGGTGGCTGGCTCCCTAATTCTGCAGATTTGGAAATCTAGGGAAGCCCCTTCTCATCTGAAATGGTTCAATGAAATGAAAAGGACCCGATCATTTGAAGAAGCCTACGCTAGGAGGGTAGGCGGTATTAAAAAATGTTTAAAAAAATTGAAGTTTTTTAATGAATTAGAGAAGTGTAAAGAGTGATCATAGCACTTGAAGTGGTAAATCAATATACCGCTTTTTATTAAGAGACATTTGCACTTTATTGTATTGCACTTTAGTGACATCAGCACTTTTTAGTTTGTGTATTTGATAGGATTGGGTATTTTGAATTTGGGTCAATATTATAATGGGCCATTATAGTAATGTTTTCCCGTGTTTTAAAGATGGTAGCTATGATAGAATTTGGTGATAAGATGGCACTAGCACTTTATTGATATTGCACTTTAGGCGTAGTAGGAATTTTTCAGTTTTTTTTTCTCTTATTGCTGGTATGTATCAAGAAAAATTTGCACTATGCACTTTGTCTCGTGAATGACTATAGGATTAGCTGCTTTAGCTAAAAGGCTGTCTGATTGTTTTTTCTTTGTAATTGGTTTTAATAATGACTTTAAGTATATAATGTATCATGAACCTAATGCTCTGCTCAATAAAAATGTTTTTAAAAAACAATCTGTATTTACTTAGCACAGTGTTCTATTCATCTGACTTAATTGTACAAAAACGCTGTCCTCTAGTGCTTAAGGGGATAGCAAAAAAGAAAGAAGTCTAGTCAAATGCTTAATTGCACTATGTGCTTAGGAAACCTGGGTTAAAATCCCAGCTTAACCCCATGATTGAATTGTGCAGTTTAAAGGAAATCAAGTAACGTCATGTGTCTAGTTTACTTATTAGTGCCATTTGAGAGCACGTTAAAGTAATTCAATTCAAGATGGACCCAATTTAAAAACTTCACTTGTATATACTTCAATAGACAGTAATGTTCCTCCATCCATAAAATAATATTGACCATAGCAGAAGTGACATCTGACAGTTTGCACACTTCCTTAACTCATGGCTTTTCGGGGGAGGGGGCAGATAACTGTTTTAAATTTCATGGTCCAATTCAAATAAATGTTAATGCAATACAATCTAATATACTAAATTGAAACACTTCCAGAATGACTTTCTACATTGTAAAGTCTTTATCATGTTTTGTTATTGTTTAATTTGTATTCCAAGTAGTTTGAAGGTTCTGCATGCTCTCTGGCACCTAGGGATGAGCCAAACCACTGGTTTAGGCCTGGCTCGACTGAAGCGCCACTGTAAGACATGGACAGAGTTGTCAATTTCCCAGAGCCCAACATTTCAAGGAGCTGGCCCCTACCCGCCCTTCATGAGCACTGCCAATGGATCATCGCATCAGCTTAGTGTGCCAGGGAGGGAGGGTGCTTGTAATTTAACCACTAGACAGGATACCCTTTGGGTGACAGCCGCGCTATAAAAGTGCACATTACATTACATTACATACATTACAGTGCCTATGCTGTTTCTGGCCTCTCTGCTGAGACAACACCCCAGGTACGCAATACGTTCTGATACTCATGGAGAACCTATCTGTTTTTTAGAATTGTCCTGCCTTGTACCTCTCTTTCTTATTTATTCAGTTCTTATCAGTTACCCTTTGAAACAGATTGCTGAATATTCAAACTGATTTTGACTTCATTTTGCTCTTTAATTC
This sequence comes from Lissotriton helveticus, assembly GCF_964261635.1. NCBI lineage: Eukaryota > Metazoa > Chordata > Amphibia > Caudata > Salamandridae > Lissotriton > Lissotriton helveticus. The sequence goes on along the minus strand of NC_136061.1, from coordinate 1,511,026,944 downwards.
TTTCTCTGGTGTTCGAGATCCCAGATCTGAGATAAATGTAGAGTCCCTGACACACACTCTAATGCAGCAGTCGGGCCTTTCTTATGCAGTGAGACTACAGACAAGTTGTGGGAACCTCACATCCTGACATTTAGGGACCTATTTAGGATGGCGGGTGGACTTTTATGCGCCCGCCACCCTAGCGGTGCTGGGACAGGCTGCCAGTGGTGTGGCAGTCCTGCACCGGCAATTAGGATGCCATCGCCACGTGGCGGTTGCATCCCCCAGCCACAACATTGTGGCGGACGTTGCACACAGCACCGCCCGCCACAATGCTGTGGCTGCACATTGTGCATTTACATGCACAACGTGGCAGGCACTGTGCGGTGCCTGCCACATTGTGCATGCAAATGCAGGGGGTTACCATAGGTACCACCCCATATGCACCCCACCTCCATTACCCTGGGGGCCCGCAATGGGAAGGCACATCTTCGCCTGATTTGCAATATGGATGACAGTGTCTTGCAGACACCGCCACCACATGCAGTCCCCTTTCCACCCGGTCGAATTGTCGACCGGCGGAAAATCGGCGGACAGTGTTTCCGTCCGCTGGGGTCCCCCCCGCCATTGTAATATGGTGGGGGGGAAATGGGATGCGGGCGGAGGAAAAGACCCCATAATTTGGGAGTGTCACCCACACCATCTGCTCTGCCTCATACATTTTCTTTAGGTTTGACATTTAGTGGAGGGTCAGGTGAGCCAGATGTGTTTGTTCAGCTTGCCTAACATAGCAGAAGGTGAAAAAGGCACTTACCTTAATGTTTTCCAAACAGTTTGCCATCCATATTGAAATGTTTAGAAACATATAAAAAATGTTGCTGTTGTTTTCTTTTCAAGAACAAATCGGTATATTTGGGTAGGAGTGATGCTCTTGACACTGTGCTGAAGGGCCTCAATTTACTATTGAACAAGGACATAATACAAAATCTGAATGTAGTATATCTAGAGGCAATCTCATACACAGTACAGTAATTAAGTAGTGCAATATAAAGTAATAGTAAATAAATGCATTGATAAACAGATGATATATGTCCGCTCTTCCTTGTGTCTTGAATTTTTGTCCTGAATTTTAACCCTTTGCCCAGCATTGAGAATCTCGCAGGGAGGTTTATTTTCCACGCTCGCGATCAGAAACTTGATGTTGCTGATCGCAAACGAGGAAAAAGTCTCGCCGGGATGTTGATTTTGCTTGCTCGCGGTCACCAACTTTACTTGGAGGACCATGAGCAATCAAAAAATGCCCGCTACGTGTTTTTGCACTGTGCTACGTGCAATTTGCGTGGTGCGTAGTAGCGCAAACTATGCACGCTCTGCGAGCGTAGCGCAGTACTATGCCCAGGGTTAGTTGTAATACTCAGCGTATGCTGCAGCAGTTGTCATCATCAGACAGAAGGGCAGGTGTGGTGCAAGGTGATGAAGCTACCTTGAAACTGTGGCAAGCATACTGATAACGTGGGGCTGGTTCAATGCAGCCAAAGAAGAAACATGTCTATCAAGACTGATTAGATGTTGTTGCTTTGTGTTGCCTTGTGCTCAGTGAGTTCTAAAACTGTGAGCTTTTTTGAACTTGATCACCTTGCAGCTCTTGCTCAGTTGTTAGGAATAGAGACATCACTAGTGATATACATTTAGGCCAGAGGAGAATAAGATGTTCAGCAGGACAGATGTGGACAACATTCTTGCTACAAGTGTTATATAAATGCTATCTCCCTCTTGGCAGGTTTCAGGCTGGGTGTAGGAGGTGCATAGCAGATTTTGCTGTATTAAACAGTGCATTATCCCCAATTCTCCTTTCACCAGACAGTCACCTGCAGGTAACATCAAAAACCTGTTTACCTACATAAAAATTCCTAAAGGCTGAGCTGAAGATACATGGCATGCACTGAAGACAATACACAACAGATTGTTCATATACTCACATATCTTTTACTTTTTAAATCAGGGTGCAAAAACTGCAGAACTCACAAGAGGCATCACTCTTCGCATTGGGCCTGCTAATTAACGATGATGTTCTTTTGTCTGATAACAGGTGGCATAAAAGGGAAAATCCTGATCAGCTTAGGGTTTGGTGCGGCACTCTTGCAAGTCATGCCAGCTTGTGAACACTTTGACGAGATCTACCTAACAACCAACAATGAGGCCAATGTTGCAGAATACCATAAATGGCTACAGAAGGAGCCTGATGCATTTGACTGGACTCCACTCATGAAACAACTTTGGACCTCGGAAGGCAATGTGTATGTATGGAGGCTCAAACCTTTTACTTAAATGTTGTATGCTGTTGTGCCATATCAATTTTTATTGCCTGATTTATAGTTTGATGGGTGGTACTTTGCCAAGGCCATAAGGGATCTGGCATCTGCCATCCTAATGGACTACCATCAGTCATTATTTAGAATGACTACCAGCCCAACCTCATCTCTGTACATTCAAAGGGACGGGTGTCCCAGAGTTTCCGTTCAAAGTACCAAAGGTTTGCTGGATGTCTCCCGTCAGTTTTGATGGCTGTTCGTCACACTTGTCAAAAGCTGTAGGAGCAGATTTCCAATAATCGGCGTATCCCTACATATCAGCAGGGATGCGCAGTTATTTTGCGTGTTGTTAGAAACCCCTTACGCCACCATGGATGCGCCGCATTTACAATGCGGTGCACTGTGGCGCAAGGATAGACAGATGCGCGACACATGTGTCAGCATATAGGTGACGCAGTGCTGGAGTCGTGTCGCAAGTGCGACGCATCTCCAGCACTGTTCAGGGGCGGCCTGTACTTGTTGTACTGTGTCACTCCTTACGCCTGCTACAAGCAGGCGTACAGTTTTGACACAGCGGGGACGTAAAAGTGACTCAATGAAATCTTGTTATACATTAAACATTATACCAGACGCAGGTATAATGTAGCGCAGGTCTTCACAAAGCGATGCATCTAACGAGATACGTCACGTTGTAAATATGTTGCATAGTGGCGCATTGTTTACAACGCCGTTGCGTTACAGAAGTGATGCAACAGTGTCGTAAAGATGTTGCAAGGGGCTTGTAAATCTGCCCCTTTGTTTTTCTGAAACAAACTATGGGAATTTGTTTCAGAAAAATACAAAAACAATTGACCCCCACATCGTGATACTTTTCTGCCAGGGCGTGGGCGTCTTATCCTCAATGCCTGTTTTTGTCTGGTGGCGAGGAAACAAAAAAAGGCATTCAAACAGCCACCTTAAATAGGGTGTGTGGTTTAGTGTCCTTACATGTCCTCTGTAGAACTGTCGCAGGTACTTTTCAGCCAAGGAGCCAACGGAGATGCCATTGTTGGCCCACCCATCAGAATATGAGGTGGGAGGAATAATGATTTGGCAGACAGCGTACTCTGACACATTTGTGAAGGAGTACCCTGTCTGCCAAACCCTAAATCGAGCTCTTAGTTTGTTGGCATATAAATTTCTAATACAATTAACTTTTCTATATCCATTGCAAGTGGAATTGTTGTTATTCAGGAGCAGTCATGAAGTTCAAGATACAGCTTCATATGTACAAATAGATGCACATAGGCAGATTTCTTGCCACTGTATGCCCAATATAGCCTAAATGACAAAAACAGCATTTAACATAAGGGTTAATAAATTCCAATTGTATGAACAGTCTAATATCACAAGACAGAGACTTATGCGCTCAGCTACCATTTACACATTCCTAAGTAAAATCTTACAAGCTCAGCTTTATTTCAGATATGTAGTGCTGTATTATGTTTTGTTAGTTGCCGAAGGTATCCTGATGCTGCTAAGAATGTACAGTGAAAGCATTACTTCATGAATATTTTCCTGTCTTGTGAAATGTTGTCTACTCTATGTCAATATGATAGCAACACTGCAGAAAAGTGGAAGCTGCGAGGACACCCTAGGAGATAGTCAAGAGGTAGTCATTCTTGCCCATTGCCCCAACCTTAGAACCTCAGCAGCTTCCGTCTTTGTGCCAGGGACCAAGGCTGTGGCACTTGTAGAAAGCTGGTAATGAGAGTGTTAAAATCACAGTGCCAATGATGTGCCAATCTTGTGGTGTCCCTTGTAACCTCTATCAAGCACTGAATGGCATCTCTGAAACATTAAGCCACCTTGTATAGTTACTGCACATATGACTGACGAGTAGAAAGTAAAATGGTTCTTACATTACAAACCAGGTTCCAAAATGCTAATAATTGCGCCTTCACATCTCCTACATATATCTGTATTATTGTTTACTGTTACCTAAAGATCACCTGAGCATTTTGAGATGCTACGTTCCACCGTCATATAACATGAACATCAGTTTGTGCAATAAGATGTGCATGGATGTGTCTTTGAATGGGGGATTTGGCTTTTCTGTTGCTTGGTTGTATATCTAGATAGATGTTTAGGGGCACATCCATAATGGCTACTCTGTCTAGACTGTGCTTTTGGATTACAATGGTAAACACTCAAATCGAAATAAATAACATATATTTATTACATCACGTTTAGTCTCCGGACAGATGAACACATGCTCTACAGCAGTAGAATCATTGGCTGCAGAAAATGGTTCATGACAGAAGGGAGTTTAGTAGTAAAAAGCACAGAGAAGTTGTATCAAATGCCCGTCCAAATTCCCAGCCTGTTCACACTTATTTAGCGATTGTGCCTAACACCCAGCATAGTTTTATTTTAATGAGGTTTTGAATAAATTATATTTCTTTGATGCTGGTTTCTCCCAGTAACGTATTTTCTGCAGATGACCTGACTCAATGCCCTTGTAATTGAACACCGCCACAGACAGATTTGCATATACTATTTTGTCTTTTTCTGCTACCTTCATAGAGTCCACAGGAAGAGATTTATAATACCCATTCTAAGAAAATACAATTTTAGGCGTTGTTGACCTGCCCTTTACTTTTTTCAGTTGTTGGTGGATCCTTTGGTATGTTATTCAATGGCATCATTTCTTTGGGCTGCCATGAAGAATAGAAGATCAGTTACTTTTTTTTTTTTATGTTTGAAGGCTTTATTGAGATAAAATTGGTAATACAGTAAGGTGACATCAGCAGAACAAAATGCAAAAAAGGGGGAGTATACATGGGAGAAATAAAACATAGGTCGCTGGTGGCACAATGAAAAAAATCAAAGCATTTTTAAAGAGTTTTCTGGGGGGGGGGAGAAGAGGGAGGGAAGGGAGGGATGAGAACAATGTTAATACAATTAAGAGTAAAAGTAGAAATATGTATGTAAATTGGTGGCAATAAAGTACAGTATATGCACAAGTATATTAAAAAATCTATGGAATAAGAACCATATCAACAAGAAAACAGAAGTAAGATAAGAACTACATTAGTGAAAGCTAAAAATATGAACTATAAGCAGGAGTACAACTGTTCAAGGGGGTCGAAAATTGTCACCGGAAAGCGGGGTATAAGGTTTTTTGGCGGACTGATCTAAATATAGGTTAAGAGGCAGCCAATAGAGTTCAACATTACGAGAGGGTTTACAGCTGGACGCAAATGCAACATCCAATCTATGAGAGTGACAAAGGAGATTCCACTAACAATGTATGGAGATTTTGGTCAAAGATTTCCAATTGGAAGCTATATGTTGGAGTGCAAGGGCAAGCATGAGGTCAAAAAGACCATGTGAATGTGGGGGAATGTCAAAAGATTCGGACAGGCTACCCAAAAACTCCAAAGAAGTAGAAAAAGAAATAGAAAAATTAAAAATACGAGAAATGCGAGACCAGACCTGTGACCAGAAAAGTCGGACTGAAGGACAGAAAAAGAAGAGATGAAGAAGATCAGCGTTGGGAGCATTACAGGTCCAACAGTTAGCAGTAGAGGAAGAGAGAAAGCGAGAAAGAGAGAGGGGAGATAGGTATAGTCTATGTTAGAAGAAAAAGAGGGATTGAGTGATAGAAGCAGTACGAGAGGTCTTCAAAGATTTAGCCCATATTTTGTCCCACAGAGAAATCGGCCAAGAGCACACAAAGTCTTTTTCCCAAGAAAGTTCCAATTTTGATTTGGGACGATCGGGAGCAGGAGTCAAGAAGTAACGATAAATAAGAGAAGCCTTAGGAATAGTAGAAAGAATAGTAAGAAGAGATGAAGAAGAAGTGGATGTTACGTCTGAGGGAAGAGAATAGTAGCGATCAAGAACGGTTTCCATAAGAAGATAGTATTTGTTTGCAAACGAGGAAGGGCAACAAAATTTGGATTGAAATTGAGGAAAGGAACAGGGAGAGGACCCGTCAAAGAGATGGTGAACCCAAATGATACCCTTCGATCTCCATGAAGTCCAGGCAACAGGCCTATTTCGTATGAGGATAAGTGAGTTATACCAAATGGGTGACAATAGGAAGGATGTACGAGAGACCGGGAGTGTGGATACCAAGGGCCTTAAAAGAGAAGAAGTGTGTTTGAATAATGGGGGATTGAGGCATGAAGCCTTAGCAGTGAAGCGAATTGCATCTTGAAAAGAGTAAGGAGACAATAATTCACGTTCAACAGAGAGCCAAAGGGGAGAAAAAGGGTTTATGTCGTGCGATAACCAGCGAGAAGCTTGAGGAAGAGAGAAAGATTTATGATAGAGTCTAAAGTCTGGAAAATTAACCCCAGCATTAGATTTAGCTTGACGAAGGGCTAAGAGAGAAATACGAGCTTTCTTCTGTTTCCAGAGAAATTTAGACAAGACGGAGTCAATACGACGGAAGTAGAGAGCCGGGATATGTATCGGAAGCATAGAGAGTAATTAAATCAGGATTGGAGCAATCATCATCTTGATCGAGTCAAGACGGCCCCACCAGGAAAGGAATAGGGGGTTCCAAGAAGAGAGCAAAGAATCAATTCTAGAGACGACTGCAGACATATTAAGTTTGATAGAGGAGGAAAGAGAGTTAGAGAAGAGAACGCCAAGATATTTGATTTTCTTACTGTTCCAAGCAAAACCAGTGGAGGCAGAATTTAGTTAAGGGAAGAATCTCCGTTTTGTCAGAATTTATTTTATATCCGGAAACCAAGGAAAATTTCTGAAATTCAGCTAATAAGGAAGGGACAGAGGTGACTGGGTCTGAAATGAATAAAAGTATGTCATCTGCGTAAGCAGATAATTTCAGCTGATGAGGACCGTACGGAAAACCAGAAATGGAAGAGTTGTTACGAATAGAAGATATAAAGGGTTCAAGTGCTAAAATAAAAAAAAGGGGGGAAAGAGGACAAACCTTGACGCACACCACGTTTAAGTGTGAAAGGGGAGGTAAGTTGACCATTGACGAGAACTGAAGCTTTGGGCATAGAATAAATTAAAGAGATGTAAGAAATGAATTTCGGACCGAAACCATGCCACTTCAGGGACGCTATCAGAAAGGACCAATCAACCCGATCAAAGGCTTTTTCAGCATCAACCGAAATAGCTGCAAGAGGAAAAGAAAGGGATGGAGCCTTATTGAGAACATTGAGAAGAAGTCTGGAATTATCTGATGTAAGACTGCCCTTGACGAAACCACACTGTTCCTTCCCAATGAGATGTGGTAAGAATGGATCAAGACGCAGAGCCAACAATTTCGCAAAAACTTTATAATCTACGTTTACTAGAGAGATTGGTCGATAATTCTTGCAGAATTTGGGATCCCTGCCCTCTTTAGGGATGAGGCATATGGTAGCATCTTGAAAGGAGCCTTGGGCTAGGCCAGCTGAACAGAAAGATTGAAAAAGAGAGAGAAGCTTAGGTAAGAGAAGGTCGGAAAAATGCAGGTAAAATTCAACTGGAAATCCGTCAGGTCCCGGGGTCTTGCCTTTGGTCAGAGAAGATAAAGCTGTGGATAACTCCGAAAGGGTAAAGTCTGAATCAATGGTCGAGAAATTAAGTTGGGAAGTGTCTGGTTGAGGTAGATTTTCAAAATATGTTTGGAGGAGTTCTGGGGTGGGGGGTTCTCAGGGGAGTACAAAGATTCATAGAAGGAGTGAAATTGTTCCAAAATTTCTTTATCTGTGTGTAAGAGGATATTGGTCGGAGAATAGATAGAGTCAATAAGCGTGCGCTCTTTACGTGATTTCAGATAGTTAGCTAGTAATTTACCCGATTTATTACGGCCTCCGTAGTAACGCGCGCTACCCCGAAGAAGGAAGGAAGAAGCTGAGTCTGTGGTAAGTTTGTTGAAAGCAATTTTCGCTTGAAGAAGTTCAGGGGACATATGATGTGGAGAGGAGGTATAAAATTGGTGTTCTAATGACTTAATATGTGCGAGAGCGACTTTACGTTTCTGAATAAATTTCTTCTTCTTTTTGGAGACAAAGTCAATAATAAATCCTCGAGCCGTGGCTTTGAATGAGTCCCAAAGAACATGGGGGGGAGTATCAGGAGCAGAATTAATTTGGAAGAATTCAGAGGTAAAAGAACGAAAAGAGGAAGAGAAGAAAGGATCAATAAGAAGAGAAGAATTAAAACGCCAGCGAGAGGATTTAGGAAGAGGGGGAAGAAGATCGAAATCAGTGATGATAGGGGCATGATCAGAAATGACAATAGGTTCAATAGAAGAGGATATAAGGGTTTGAGATAAAGAAGGAGAAAGAAAAATATAGTCTAGACGAGAAAAGGAGGCATGAGGAGGAGAGAAAAAGGAAAAATCTACAGTGTCTGGGTGGGTAAGTCTCCATGAATCTACAAGGTGAGCCTGTGTAATAGTATCCAGGAATTGTTTGTGAGGTTTGTGAGGGGCAAAACGGACAGAGGATTTACGATCTAAAAAGGGATCAATGATCTGATTACAGTCTCCACCTAGTAGGAAGGAATCACTTTTATGTTGAATACATTTTGCAGTAATGGAGGGCCAAAAAGAGGAATCAAAACATGTAGGACCATAAACGTTGAACAAGGTAATTGGGATGGCATTAATAAGTAACTTAGCAAGAATCCAGCGACCCTGATCATCCTTTTCTTCAAGAATTACTTTACATTTGAGACGTTTATGGATCAAAATGGCAACACCATTCTTTTTATGAGAGGCCGGAGAAAATAGGACAGTGGCAACCCATAGTCTCTTTAGTTTCAAGGATTCAATATCTGAAAGATGGGTTTCTTGAATCAGAACAATGTCAGGATTATAGGAAGAGAGGTGTGAAAGTACTCTCTGCCGTTTAATCGGATGATTAAAACCTTTCACATTCCATGAAACAACTTTGAAAACCAAAACATTTTAAACTGTTCAAAATTGAAAAATGCATAAAAATACTGTACCAGTAATAAGCAACACATTAAAGAAGTAGAAGGGAAGCCAACCATTAGAGGAATAAAAGGAAAAGTAGTGAAAATGAGAAGGAGGAAAGGAGAAAGGAAAAGGAAAAGGAAAAAGGGAGGGGGAAAGAATAAAGGAGAAGGAGAAGGTGCAGTAAAGGGGAAAGAAGGAAGAAAAAAGAAAATGCATAGAAGACAGTACAAATCCAGAAGGATGACTGCAATAAACATACCTGAAGGGGAGGAAACACAAAGGGAGGTGGGGAGGTGGTGATGCGTAACAAGACGGGTAGACTAGGATCAGAAGAACAAGCGCACCGAAACCTCACAGAAGTACACGGGGTGATACATGGTGAGGGGACAACCAAGGTAGGTCTGTACAAGGGAAGAAAGAACAACAATTAATTAGGAGTACATGAAATACATGACATACTATGATGATTACAAAATAAAGGAAAGATATTGCAGAACACAAAGACCGGAAAAAGTAAGTAAGAAAGAGTTGCAACTACATAGATGAGATAAAGATAGAGAGAGAAAACCAGAATAAGAATGGAAAGCAGTGATAAGGAACAAGAAAAATTAGAAACAAATTACAACAAGGTATAATAGAAAGAGAATAAAGAAAGAAGACACAGCGAAAGACCGTTCATAGAGAGAAACAAGAACAAGTATTCAAAAGATACAACAGCATGTATCAGCCACTATTTGAAGGCGAGGCATCCATTCCATCGTTGTTATGCAGGAGAAGGAAATTACGAAGTTCATCAGGATCTTGAAAGGACCAGGATTTGTTCTGGTGGGTGACTCTGAAGGTACATGGATGGAACAGGCCATATCGAGCTCCAAGAGATCGAAGAGAGGGACGGAGAGCAAGGAATTCCTTTCGTCTAGCAGCAGTGGCGGTAGAAACGTCCTGGGAGATATAAACACGTTGTCCTTGCCAGGATAATTGTCTTTTGGATCTAGCTGCAGAAAGAATGGACAATAAGTCTGTGAATCTCAAGAAAAGGATGATGATTCCACGAGGTTTGGTAGATGTCGACGATCGTGCTCCCAGTCTATGTGCTCTTTGAATACTGAGGAGTGTAGAAGGTGGCATGTCCAATAATTTCGGAAGGAAAGTTGAAAAGAAAGTGACAGGGTCATCCCCCTCAAGAGTTTCCGGCAAACCATAAATACGGAGGTTGTTCCGTCTATTTCGGTTTTCCAAATCCTCGGTGTGGCGTTGTAAAGAAAGAACAGTTTTTTCTAACGAGTCAATGCGTTGTGAATTGGACTGAACCTCAGGTATCTGCTGTTCTATGGAGGAGAGACGAGTATCCATGACCTCCCACTTGTCTTTTAAGAGTTGCATATCTCTACTTGTGTCCTCAATGAATGGACGCAATGCACGAATTTCTTCGAGAATTAAATCAATGGATTGCGAAGGAGGAGACTCTGGTGTAGGAGAGTTCTGCTTCAACCTTTTTGGAGTCGACGCAGAAGGTGATGATTTATTTGACGGTGTGTGACCTGAAGAAGTACGTTGAGAAGAGGAAGTCGCCATCTCAACAGACCGTGAGGAAGTATCCAAGGTAGTGGAGCTCGCAGGAGTAACTGCAGAGGCTGTGAAGACAAATTTGGGCTTGCGTAGATTCACCATAGGAGAATGCGAGTAAAAAGTAGTACTTCCAGAAGTAGTATATGTGGAGGATTATATGCAGTGAATAGTAGAAAGCCAAGCCACTGGGAACAAAAGAGGTCTGATGACGTCGAGCGGTCTGGGTAGAATGGTCTGCGTGTCACTGTGAGGAAGCCATTACAGAGTTATCGCCATCATAACTGAGAGATGAAGGCACAGTGTCACAGTTGTATGAGCGCTGTAGTCTGTTGTGTCGGCATGAAGAAAAACAACATTCCAGAATATTCGACAAAGAAGTCCATAGGGATGGGATGGAAAGGCTGCAACAGCATACATTAATAACAGGAATATGACCAAGCCGACGGTGAAGACAGTACCACCATATTAGCAAGTCTATGCAGGGGCCAACATACGAGATGACATATACCAGGATTGAAAAAGTGGTAAAAAAGGCCCTTAAAGAAGGAAAAGTATCATATCCTGAAGTAACAGTAACAATAATTATAATTACGCCTCAGAAATAGCGTGTTGTCGCTGTAGAAGCGTACATCCCAGAGAATATCATGTGGTAAGTCTGTGCGCTATATGCATAGAGCGAAATACGGAGGAGGAGGTAGGCTTTAGAAAAAGAATGTAGAAGGCAGTAAATTGTGAGGAGCAGAGCCGAAACCGCGGCTTGCAATCAGCCCGATTATCGCAAAATGGCGGTCGCATGACAGACTGCCATAGACGACTTGAGGTAAATGCGGAGCATAAACAATCCGGAAAGTGCTCCAAAAGCTCACCTCCAAGGTCCAGGGTCAAGGGGTAGATGATGGCATGAGCCGGTGGCAGCAGAAAGAAGAAGGGCAACAAGTCAGCGAGGAGACCGGCAACACTGAGGCGGGTCACAAAATGGCGGAAGCCGGCAGCTCGATGCTCCGAGATGTGAAAAAGGTCATTGGAGCCAGTGAAGAGAAGTCGGAAAAACACACCTTTTGGTCACGGCATGTTCCGATGTCGAAATCCGTTGCTCGCAGCAGAAACGGTCTCCCTCACCGCAAGGAAAAGGTACGGAGGTGTTCCGGTGCGGAGGAGCTCCTCACCTAGCCGTCCATCTTGCGCGGCATCCAAGCCACGCCCCAAGATCAATTACTTTTGATACTCGACTATCGAGGTTGTTTTATGTTCCTAAGAACTGTTGTTTATATGATCTAAATGACTTGGTATTATCGTATGATACAGTTTTTAATTTTTTAGGATGTTTTTATAAATCAACTAATTGTTTGTATTTATCTATAATGGTGTATTTTGTTTTAAATATTATAACAATATTTGTAATATAATAAGTACTTTTTTCACATTTGCACTTTATATGCTATGAAATATAGTGACATGAAGAGCACTGACTGACAGAATCATTGGCTCAATATGTATTTTTCCTATGGGCAGGAGAGTTCCCCGTGTATATTAATAATTCCCATTACCATCGCCAGCCCTAAAATCCTCTGCTGGTTTACAAAACTGGCAGAGGTTGGCCATTACTCAGGATTGCACTATTCCTGGCATTGATTACTGTGCTATCTTATGTGCACTGAAGAAAGCTGGCTGAGCGTAGAGGGGCACTACTAGGTCCCATCTGACAGAAACACACGCCTACAGCCATCTGCTGACACAGGAATACGCACTTTTTCTTCCTAGGAGGTGACGTGTAAGTATTATAAAATACTGCCTGGCCCCAAGAGACTGTAAATGTGTTATTTTTGCTTTTGTTACTGGGGACCAATTTTGCAGCTAAGCTGCAAAACTGCCCCCATAACAAAATCATCCTCCACCCTTCCAGCCTCCTGGGGAAACGCCCAATGCCCGGTATGGCCAGTCTGGCCCTGACTGTAATGATTCTCATTCTTTAAGTGCCACATTACTATTTACCAACTTCCATCTCTTCCCTTACCAATTTACTGTGTTGAATGTAATACTTCATCTTGGTACAGTGACATATTTTACATTACAAGAGTCCACTATTGGCATTATAGGGATGTATCATCTCAAACTTTCTAGGAATCCACATGGAGTAAGTGTCCACGCATCAAATCTAAATGGAAGTATTTTGCAAAGTCAGTGGCTATCTGAAAATCTGGCATTAATCTGCTCTATATAGGCCAACGGTGAACGGCTGTGCTCCATATTGTTTTGATAGTGGAGAGTGACAAATTTGTGTCAGCATTTTGCATCAGTAATTTCAAACGGAAGATAAGAAGGAGAGGGGCTGTGCGGATCCCAAAGGACAGTGTATCTAGTATTATAAAGGAAAGCTTTGCAGGACAATATTCAAAGTCAAATACCATTAAGGTTTATTAGAACATTGGAATGTTGGGAGCTCCTTTGCAGACAATGGAGTGCTCCCTGCTTCTACGGGCCGGTAAAGGCCCGCAGAGCAACATTCCAATGTTCTACAAAGGCTTCTCGAAGTTCGAGGGGATTTATATCCCCTCGAGCTTCGAGAACCCTTTGTTTAATTTGTCAGAACATTCTGCCCTCTAGTGGCAGAATGTTCTAATTGCCTTATAGCCCTTCGTAGCAGGGCTATACGGCTATTAAAGTCCCGCTGTTTCATTAAAGTCCCTCGCCTTCGGCTCGGGCCTTTAACGATTCAGCGGGCCTTTAATAGCCGGTATAGCCCTCTATGGCGGGCTATAAGGCTATATTCAAAGTTAAGAATCATTAAACAAGGTGAAGAGTATATAGTCATATTCGAAACAGCACTGCATATGCATGAAAATGAAGACTTTTTGAATAGGTCCTAACATAAGGGAATTAAATATATTTTGATAACGAACAAGCATAAATCTACTCAGTTAAAAAGTCAAGACAAAGCGGTACATCATAGATAGTCTTAACATTGAGGCTGTTAGTTCAAAAGCGAGGGTCTAATTATATAGTTAGATAATAGTCCAACTTGGGAACTGCTCAGTCTGAAGGTAGAAAAGTCTTTTAAGCATGAGAACAAACCAGACTGTCATAGAGTCTGACTTCATGGAAATTAGCAAAAGGTTTGACACTCTAGCAAGTCTAAGGAACGCATGGCACATATTTGTGAAAAGGTACATATATCAGCTCCAGAGAAGAAGAAAATAACTTTTCCAGCATAATGTGAGGTGAATGAATGAATAATGATTTCTAAAGCGCACAGCTACCTCAGCTGAGGTGTCCCGGCGCTAGCAACCCCAGGACTTCCACCTCTTGCTAGAAAAAGGCATCAGAAAGCCCCACATAAACAGGTGTCAGATTTATCATCTAGTGGGTTCCCGACCCTCAAACGAATTCAGAAGCAGAGATTGCAAACATATGAGCTTCCCTTTAAATACTAGATCAAATCTGTTGTTGGGGGAGAATACTTAAAGCAAACCAGCTAGTACCAGATTGAGAACTGCCTCTGGCAAAATCTGGTGTTATGAAAGAAACATAGGAAGGATAGGACAGGTCTGTATATTTCAATGACAAAACCCGGACCAATAGTCCATAACACACCTCTTTCAAACTGGGGGTGTCAATTGCACCTGAGACAGTGTATTTGAACTTCCTTGGAAGAATCCTTTTACTTGAAAAAAGCAAAAGGCATATACTCTGGAAAAAGGTTTCTGTCTGTAGGATAGGCATTAGCATTACATTGCTCTAGAGAGAATGGTATCTCAAGTCTGAGATAATACAGATTACATGACACTGACCACTCAAAATCGCTGAATTTGAATTACATAAAACATGCTACGTCAGGGACCACCTAAATTATTAATAAATATTGACCCCCTTAACTCTACAAACAAGGGAATTTACATTGTACATAGAAGCAAGGCACACATAAACCTTTTAAAATTAATAGAAATACAATTGTGATTGCCGGCCACAACAGCCTTGATTATTGCAACATTAAAAAAGAACACCTCTGACATGGCTTCCTCAGAAGCACATAGCAAAATACAGTACAAGAAAATAACAGGATGAAATCAATCCCATTTCAACTGCTTTATAAAAAGGGAAAATAACATGCACGTAGGAAACGTTTAGGTGCATCTTCCAAAAAGCCATCAGTGCAAAGAGAACAATCCTAGTAAATGTATTTTGCAGCCTGGTTAAGCTTATCTAATCACACCAAAATAAACATTACTTTCGAATTAATTAAGCACTTTTAACATTTGCGACTTGGCAGAGTACATTGAACTCTTTGATCTTAAGGTTGCCAGTTACAAGCACACAGTGCAAAGGAAAAACTAATATCATGTTTGGCGGATATGAGATCTAGTTTCAGTTTGGAATCCTATATTCCAGTCTTGTCATCCACATTTCACTTCCTATCTGATTCAATACAAAACAATGAATCTCCTTGTTTGTTTATTGTCTTAGATGGTACAATGGAAGGTACATAGAAGTCTGATGACCATGAGTTAGAACTATCATGAAAGCTCCCCGTTTTCTGTTTCTACTGATTTTAACAGATAAATAGAGAGAAAATAAATAATTTCTTGTCTGTATTTATGCTTAAATGTGGATACAAAAGGAAATTGGGTTGCTTTTTGAGTAATTCTAAATACTGTCTGTCATGACTGCCAGGCCAAAGCTGTGTGGATTGATAAGTAAGAGGGTTAAAAAGAAAGGCATTTTAGTAAAGAGGCTTTAACAGCAGTAGCTATTCACAAGGTTGATACTGAAATGTGCATATTTTCATATAAGTGAATTGATTTATCTTCTGCGGGTGTTCACAGCATTAAAACCTGGATGCCCTCAAGCATGAGTGCATATTTATTGGTTAAATAATTGTGAAAATATACAAATTTCAGCTTAATTTTTTCCACAAAATCTAAAATAAATATGGATAAATACATATAAAATTAGTAAAAAGTAAATATGGATAAATACAAACAGAAATGTCCCAAAAATAAATACCATAAAACTATAATATAGATTTTTTTCAGACCTTGAAAAGTCAGAGACGATTCTACTACAACCACATCTTCTCCAAATAGCACTCCACAAAGGCTGCTCTTTCCCCAAAATTAAAATCTTCTTCTGTTTGCCCTGAGACAACCACTCACTAATTTTCACTGTTTCTTGTTTCTGTATCCCGGGGACTAGGAGCTTAATCCTGGGTACTTTAAACTCCATTCTCAATTAGCATCAATTGCACTGCTATCTCATGGTTATCTTCCAACCTCTTACATGAATCTTATCAAAACCCAGAGACATCTCCAAACTTCTATCACAGGGTATTAATCTTGGCACTTTAATAGGTCCCACATGTTCCCTCTATTTTCTCCCTTCTATTTGATAACAATACCTATATATTCATCACATTCCTTCTCAGCAGCCATGACCAAGAAGAAAGCGCCGCTCTGATCCTCCTCAACATCTTAACAGCTTTCAACACTGTGTCCCACCACAGCCTGATCAAGAGGCTCCATCCAATCAGGATTAAAGAGGATGCCCTCAAATGTATCACATCCTTCCTCACCAGAAGAACCCAGAGAGTCTGCCGTAAAGCTTACACTGCGGATTCCAAGAAACATTATCTGTAGCTTCCCTCAAGGTTTATCCCTCAGCCCCACCCTATTCAACACCTACATGACCCCCCCCCCGGCGAACATCATCAGGACCCATTCACCCAACATCATATCATACACAGATGTCACTCCTCTTATCCGCTCTCTATCTACAGATCTATCTACCACGTAGGCCAACTTCCACTTGTGCATGACCAGCATCGCACACTGGATGCAAAACAACTGCCTTAAACTTAATACTGACAAAATGGAGGTACTAATCTTCGGAAAACAACACATCCCTGTGAAACAACTCCTGGTGGACTGCTGAACTGGAACCCTCAATACACAACTCCCAGAACCTCTGCATCATTCTGGACAGCAAACGCACCATGAGTAATCAAATCAGTGCAGTATCCTCAACCTGCATCCTCATCCTTCACATGCTTCAGAAGAATTCTAAGTGTCTCCTGTCAGCACCAGTTGCACCGTTATCCAAGCCCTCATCACTAGCCACCTGGACTACAGCAACTCTCTAAGCAGGTATCACCACACACTTACAGGAGAGATTACAGACCATACAGAACTCAGTGATCAGACTCATCTTTGACCTCTACAGGCAGGTCCACATCACCCCATTTACCAGAGGTGCCAATTCAAAGTGCTTACCCATTCCCACAAAGCCCTGCACAATCCAGGACCAGCATACATCAACCACGCCTGAGCTTCCACCAACTCTCTAGAAACCTGCGCTCTGCTTCCCTGTTCCTGTCTGTCACCCATACCCCTGCATCATCCAAAGCAAGAGTGGTGGACACTCATTCTCCTACCTTGGCGCAAAGGCTTGGAGCAGACTCCCTCTCAATCTCTGGACCTCACCCTCCCTGCAGGAATTCAGAAAGGAATTTAAGACCAAGTTGTTCAACTGATTCCACCTGAGCAGCAGAAACCTGAGCATCTGGATACCCTTGCAGGTGATTAGCAGAGCTATACAAACCCCATTTCATTAACTGACTGACCAACTCCCTTTAACATGACAAAATGATTGATTGACTTAAGTGATGATGAGAACCTTAATGGGCTGCTAAGGGCCAAACTAGTAGAATAACTGTCTTTGGAAATCACTCTCCATGAAGTTCATTTGGCCATTAGACAAAGCGCCAGTGGTAAACCCTGTGCCCAGGTGGGGTCCTGGTGGACCTAATTATGTATAACATTGAGCTGTGGGGCCCATTGCTAACAAATACTTTTAACAATGCATTAGGAAGGCAATCTCCCAAATCATGGTCACTTTGGACTATCATGCCACTCTTCAACAAAGGAGACCGCGGGGGAGGAGCTTCGTGCGCAACCGAGATGGCCGCGTGAGCACAGGGCTCCCGAGGACCGTCGCTGACTCCCGCATTTATCCTGGATAACATCCCGATTTGATGGAAGATCTTTGAAGACATAACCCGGCTGATGTACTAGCAGGTTTTTGGGTCGGAATCGGACGCAGCGTCCCCGAGTTTTGCTGTCTTGAAATTTGCGGCCTTCTCCATGGAACAGCCTGGACCTTGAGTTGTAGCAGTGCCCAGGTCATAATTCAACAACAACGGCTTGAGGGGGTCGGATCACAGCCTCACTTCACTTTCGGTTTCGTTTCTCCGGTGCACATCCTCGTATCTGCGGTGTGTCTGTTGATCGGACGAGCCTCGTCACCAGCTCATTGAGCTCCGAGCTGGCAACTGTTTGGCTGTGGACTCCATTGGCTCAATCTTTCCTCCTGTATTCCTGTGGGTGACTTTTTAAGGCGCCATTTGGACCAGATCTCGAGCCTCCCCTGGTAGCGCACCTAAGACTCGTGAGGAGGCTGTCGATGATCCTGCTATATTGGCGGACTTAACGCTACAGGACGTGATGGGCGCCATTGCTGGTATTCAGTCTTCCATTGGCCAACAGTATGAAGCCTTGGCTCTGAAGTTAGACACGGGGGCTATTGATGTCAACCTCATTCGAAGTGATCTGGCCAAGACGAATGAGAAAGTGAAGTCATTGGACCTAAAGACATCCAGCCTTACCACGGATGTGTCCGACTTGCAAACAGAAGTGCGCAACCTTAGATCTGCCAATGACTTTTTTGCTTGTCGCTTGGAGGATTTTGAAGGCCGTACATGGCGCAATAATGTGCGTATTATTGGGGTCCCGGAAGATTCTAGTTCACTCGCCACTGATCTTCGAGTGGAGGACCTCATTCTTAATCATCTCGCACCCAAGGGCCTGAGCAAATTCTTTGCCATCGAACGTGCGCACAGAGTGCCAGGGGGACAGGTGAAGCCCGGTTTCCCACCCCGTCCGATTATTGCACGGATCTTCAACTTTAGAGATTGCGACGCAATTTTGCAGGCGGCACGGACAAGTGGCCCTACGCAGTTTGAGAACGCTGCTGTGAACTTTTATCCGGACTTCTCTCAATCGGTCCGGAAACAACGTATGGGATTTCAAGGTGTGAAAGAGACATGGAACTAAAATATGCTATGTTATTCCCGGCCCGACTGCGTGTTGAATATGACAATCGAACATTTTTCTTTGTCAGGCCTGAGGAAGCAAGTGATTGGTTGGACACTTTGCCGTCTCGCTGTGCTGGCCAGGAACATGCTGGTGGTGCCAAAGGGGGACTGATGGACCAAGAATGATTGTCCGGAACACCACTCAACGTGACCAGCTGAGGCTCACTGACTTTTTTTTTTTTGATCATTCCATTCGTATCTTGGGAGGTTGCGGGGATGGCGGGACCCTTTCCTCCTCTGGGGTTTTTCTTTGTGTAGATTAGTTCTTCGTTTGTACTTGTTAGGGCAACAGGCACACTGCAAATTGGGGTGGCTTTTGAGTCGGTGCAGGGGTGCAGGGAGGGGGAAGTTGTGTTGGGTACCTTGGGGGGAGGGGGGACATGTTCTGGGATTGTTTGTTTTTTCTTTTTCAAGGCATGGTGCTTTCATTATTTTTGACATTGGTGTGATGCTCATTTTGCGATGGAGTTCGTTGTGGATCTGGATGGGGGGTAGAGGGTTGAGGGTATTATGGTGGAATGTGAATGGGTTGGGTGATCGCATAAAGAGAGGGGTGGTTATGCAGCTGTTGCCGCGCCTTTCGCCGGATGTCGTTTTGCTACAGGAGACACACTTGATAGGAAACACTTGTCACGCTCTTAATAGACGAGGTTATCGTCTTGCTGCCCATTCTGGGTTTACATCTAGTTCTAGAGGAGTGGGTATCCTGCTCAGGGTTTCCCTCCCCTTCGAGGTTGATGATGTGATCCTTGATGCCAGGGGTCGATATATTGCACTTGTTGGGCGGTGGGAGGGGAAACCAATCTCGTTAGTGTCGGTTTATGTCCCCCCGGGCTTACAATCCACGACATTTACGGACCTGGGGCGGATGGTTCTGGACCTCCCGGAGGGTGTTTTGATACTGGGTGGTGATTTTAATTCTGTCATTTCTGGTAGGATGGACCGCTATCCCCCCCGAGATCTTCCTGCTGCGCAATCCTGGTTGGGTGACTTCCTGGAAACATTGGGACTCATAGACTGTTGGAGACTAATGCATCCAGAGCAAACAGTTTACTTTCCATTCGGGAGCTCATGGTAGTCTCTTTAGATTGGATTATATCCTGCTACCGGCGGCACTGTCCCCTTCGGTTGGAGAGATTAGACACTTGGCCCGGGGTATATCGGACCATTCCCCTATTTGGTTTCGTTTTAATCTTGGCATCGGGGCCGAAGGGAGGGTGGCTCCGATTAACCCCTGGTATCTTCTTAACCCTAAGACTCGCACTGAATTAATTAAATCGTTTGATCTGTATTTTACTGAGAATGCTGGTTCTGTATCCTCGCCTGTCTCGTTGTGGGAAGCTTTTAAGACTGGGATCAGGGGACAGGCATTGTCTTTGGTGGGATGTGCCAAGAAATGTAAGAATGAGGCAATTGTTCAGCTCGATACCGAAATCACAGACCTGGAGACTGCGTTGGAGCGGGAGGTGTCACGAGAAGCATTACATATCCTCCGCCTTAAACAATTGGAATATAAAACTTTGGTAACTGATGCGGCAAAGACGATGAGTCGGGAACAGCAGGGACGGCTCTATGATGTGGGTGATAAGGCAGGAAATTGATTGCCTGGCTGGACAGAAGGGAGAGAGCGAATCGAGTGGTTCCGGTGATTGAGACATGTGGTGGTGTGAGTGTAACTGACCCTGTCGAAATTGTTGAATGCTTTGCAGATTATTTTCGAGAGGTCTATACCTCGGTGTCCGTCAGGCTCGAGGAGGATTCGCGGTTGTTTCTTCGGGATATAGCACTTCCATGTTTGTTGGAATTGGATCGGGACTGTCTGGATGCCACGCCCTCAGTGGATGAGGTGGCTCTCGCGCTACGCTCCCTTCATTCTGGCAAGGCTCTGGGTCCCAATGGCCTTCCTGTTGAATTGTATAAGTTACGCCCTGATACTCTAGCTCCCTATCTCCGTGATATGTTTTTGGTGGCGAAAGATAATTGCTCCCTCCCTAGAGATCAGCGTCTTGCGACCATTGTGGTGATCCACAAGGAGGGTAAACCACGCGATCACTGCTCGTCTTATAGGCCCATTTTGCTCTTAAACGCGGAGCCCAAGATCCTCGCCAAACTGCTTGCTAATCGTCTGATTACGGTTATTGGCGACCTGATTCATCCGGATCAATCGGGTTTTATCCTGCACCGTAACACGGCATTAAATTTACGACGTCTACATGGTGTTCTCGCGAGGGCCCCGACGCTGCGTGAACCGGCCATCTTGGCGTCTCTGGATGCCACGATGGCCTTTGATACAATCGAGTGGTCTTATCTCTGGGCGGTACTCGCCAAATTTGGATTGGGCGCAGGTTTTATTGGTTGGGTCAAACTCCTGTATGAATCGCCACTGGCACAGGTGGTGGTTTATGGTCGTGTCTCCGCGCCTTTTACTCTTGGGAGGGGCAAGCGGCAGGGCTGTCCGTTGTCTCCGCTCCTCTTTGCTCTGGCGTTGGAGCCTCTCGCCGCTTGGCTACGGTGGGAACCTTCATTGAAGGGTATACGCTGGACGCCGGACTTTGAGGATCGCATTTCCTTATACGCGGATGATATACTATTGTACCTTACATCTCCCCAAAAATCGCTCAACGTATTGTTTGACGTACTTAACTCCTTCGGGAATAACTCCGGCCTAATCATCAATTGGTCGAAATCCTACATTTATGTACTTTCGGGTGATGTCCCACGTCTGCCACGGGGCTGTAACATCCAGTTGTCGCAGTCTGGCTTTAAGTACTTGGGTGTGTTTATCTCGATGGATCCGGCGGTCCGCTATGCTCGTAATTTGCTCCCCCCGCTCCAACGGTTATGCTCCGATGTAGAGCGTTGGCGTAAATTACCGTTATCTCCTCTAGGGCATGCGGCCCTTTTTAAAATGATGTCCTTACCGCGGTTCCTATATGCCCTCCAGAATAGTTTCGACGTCATCCCGTCGAAATATTTTCGGGAAGTAGAATCGTTACAGCGGCAACTCATATGGGACGGACGTTCACGCATAGCTCTTCCGAAATTGACACTTCCCTGGTATGATGGCGGTATAGCGCTCCCGGATATTGGCAGGTTTTATTGGGCTTCCCACCTTGCTGCCATCAACCACGGGATGTATGGCCCGGCATTGAATCCAGCATTTGAAATGGATAAGTGGCTGCTCCCGGGTGGTGATTACTACAGAGCACTTTATTCGGGACCCTCTTGTTCACAACTCACGGGACCTACCGCTATAGCCGTGCGGGTATGGCATAGCGCAACGACGGCTATGGGCTGGAGTGATAAATTGACCGGTGCGACACCGCTCTATGCCTCGGCGAAGCTGGGTGGCCTCTGGAAGACGAAGGGATTTGATAAGTGGGACATGATTGGTATTGGTAAAGTGCGCGATCTCTGGGTTAAAGGCAGGGTGAAGACCTTCTCGGATCTGCAAATAGAGTATAAGTTGAGTGACAGGGAAAAATTTCGTTATATCCAGGTACGCCATGCTCTGAACTCCGTGCTGCCAGTGGGTAGTGAAATTTCGGACTCCTCCCCTCTCGAAGACCGTATATTAGACGGTTATGTGCCAGATAGTACTATCTCACTATTCTATAAGAAAATGATTAATGACCGATCGAGTCTGCTCGATCGCCTCCGTGAGGCCTGGATTGCTGATGGTATCGAACTGGATGACCAGGACTGGCAGTCCGCGATCTCCTCTCCCAGGGAGGTGGCGATTCCGGCCCGCCTCCACAAGATCCTCCACAGAATCTATGTCACCGGTCCCCGTCTGATCCATATGGGCTACTCCACGGATGGCATGTGTCGACGTGGGTGTGGTCTCCTTGGCACCTATCTCCATATTATATGGGAATGCCCTGAGGTGGTGCGATTTTGGAAACGTATACATGAGAATATGGATGAAGTTACGGGTGTGGTGATGATGCCGGAAGCCCGACAATGTTTGTTGAATGTATGGGGTCCGAATGACTATGACGTGTCACAGCTTAGGTGGGTGACTCTGGCCAATATGGTTGCGAAGAGGGATATTGCTCAGCTGTGGGGATCCCCAAGGCCTCCTACAGTGACTGCTTGGAAAGAGAGTCTGGACTGGTGCATGTTCAGGGAGAAAACAGTGTATATGGCGAGAGGCAGGCCCAAAAAATGGGGGAAGATTTGGAACCCTTGGAACTCATACCGTGGAGATATTTGTGCGCCCCCACTCACTGCTATTCCTAGTCCTTCCCAGTCACCCTGACTACGTTCCTTCTAGCTGTGATATATTGTGCTGTTCATATGCATTTCTACCTCTGCCTCCCTCCCCTCAACTGTATTCCAGATTTTCATCTCCTGCTGTAATGTTTCTCCCGTCCTCCTTGAGCACAGACCTAATGACTGTATGATTACTGTAATGCCTTGATTGTATGTCTTTATGTTTTGTTTCTCAGTGTTTTAAATAATAAAAAGTTACAAAAAAAACAACAAAAAAAACAAAGGAGACCGCAAGTCTCCCAAGTGTTACCGCCCTATCTCTCTTATAGATAGTTAAGCTAAAATCATTGGGCGAGTCATATTCCATCAGTTGAGTTTATGGACAGTTGACAATAACATCTTATTCCCCTGTCATTTTGAATTTCGAAAAGGCCTGGGTACAGCGGAACAATGTTTGAACTTGAATCTAATTATCAGAAATACACCATTGCCAAGCAATGTCCACTGTACATAGTTTTTGTGGAACTATGAGTGAGCTAATAGTTCAATTTTTTGGTTGTTGTTATTGCTGGACCCAGGAATGGAAGTGACACTAGTACATCTTCTGCACTCCTGCATGCGAATCTGGAGGCAAGGCTCTGTTTTGCCTGAACAGGTGAACTGTCGGATCCTTTCTCACTTCCATGGGATGTGCTTCAAGGCTGCATTTTCTCCTGTTGCTTATTGTGGTCTACACTAATAACATTTGTTCAACTTTGTTGTTGGCCACCAATGATACTCCAAGGATTGAGCATGTCTTAGTTCTGGCACTGCTATGCAGATTACACAGTACTCATGGCACGGACCTTAGGAGCCCTACTATCATTGCAGAATTCTTTTGTATCCTATATGAGTGTAGTGACCCTGGTAGAAAATTATAGCAAATCGCATAATTTGGCCTGCGGGCCTGGTAAGAAAACTTTGTCTAAGGTTACAGTTAAGGGGAACCCCTTATGAGGTGTAAATTGTTTCAATATCTTGGTGATCACCTTTAGTAGTGCAGGGACATGGCACAAGCAAATTAGAAACTATTGTTTAAAGCTTAGCAGAGCAGCTGGATCCATTTTTAACTTACATTTGGGGCAGGAAGGGGCACAGCTTCCTCTCTCCTTAACATCGACAAAGCTCAGTGTGTCTCTGCAGCTCTTTATGGGGGAGGGGTGTGGCGTTTCTTTAATACCGATACACTTCAGATAGAGGAAATCCACATCTGCAGGAGATTTTTGTATTTGCCCCCTACAAGTTCACACTATATTGTACATTCAGAGCTCAAGCTTACATATACTAAAGTCAAAGATCTAGTCAAATTGACACCCCTTTTATTGTGGGTCAGGGTGTGGTCATATCCCTAGGCAAACATGAATAGGGAAATTATCAAGGACTGCCTGAATTTAGATAAAAGTCTTTCATTCCTGTGGTTGGCCTATATACGTAAAGCCAGTCATGCACTGAACCTACTAGCTCTCTTTGAATCCCCACTCACAATCAGGAAATCTGATAAATTGAAGGTTAAGGAATGGTTTGCAGATCTATGTCACTCTTAGAGACTTGAGAATAAACTGCATAAGAATAGTGTAACAGCATATTGCGACTTACAGAATTTCAAAATATAGTATTGCACCTCACAATACCTTTGTTGCGGTGGGTGCTGTCACTGTTCTTTCGCTTTAGGGCAGGGACTATGGCTAGCTTCCGATTTTCTCATGTATTGATGCCCAGGCAGTAGCGACTCAGGCTCCCTGCCATTGAGATGGTCATTCAGCTTAATCTATGATGCATTGTGTGTACTTTTCTGTGTATTTTAGACCATATTTTAAATAATTTATTAAAGCGATTTTAAACTCCTGAGGTTTTAGGAATTGTCAGAATGTATTGTTTTGCCTCCTTTTCCCTCGACTCGGATAAAGTATGTTATGGGTCTCTGCCTTCTTAAAAGCTGCTGTAAGCTCCAGGAGAACCATGGACGGTGCTGTTTAGGTCTAAGTGTGGGGGAGGTTGCTATTTGTCTGCATTGTCTGCTTATTTTATTAACCTTTCTGCCTATTTAAGTGCTGAATAAAGTAAGTATTAATGCTGGATGGCTCTGCTTAGCTATAGAAAAACATAAATGAACTGAGAATAGCTGCTACTCATCTACCCTCTGTTCCTCAGTACTGTAATCAACCATCCCATTCATCACTGAACTTCTGCCCCATTGCTGTCTGCAAGGAATGGTTCCTTTCAACAGCCATTTGCCAGTATCTGAGTCTACAGGCTTGACTATTGTAACAATCTCCATATCATCATCCACATTACACCTTTCTTCTTTCAATGACCAACGTAATGGAGATGTATCACCCTTCCTTGGATCTTTCCCACATCCTCATCCACAGGCTAGTTACCCTTAAAAAAAATGCATATGTTCTTTATCCTGGTCTTCAACATATTATATGTCTAAAGACAATCCAACCTCACACAGTTGTATGCCTTGACTTCTACTACCTTTAATATCCTAATACTTTCAATTTCCTACTTTTGTATAATACAAACTTAGTTTGATAATACCTTACTTTTTACCTTTACTTTAACTTTAAACTTTACTTGAACCTACAGTTTAACGTACAAGTCATATAACTACCAGAGTTTGACAAGTTTGACAAGCATAGGCTTAAGTGTGTGCCCTACCCAGATATTTCAGAGGTCCCACTATATATAACACTTTCCTTGTTCATTGGTTACTAAAAAGAAAATATTAAAACCAGTCTACATCAATTAATATTAGATCAAAATAAGATCTGTTACAATTTGCACCAAGTGTTAATGATTCAGAAATTAATATATAACCGTTAAGGGAAAAAAAGTAATGGGGTAAAGTGCATTCGTATTTACATACATTTATTCTTCAGTTGCATCTTACATTCAATATAAGGAAACTAAAAAGCACAGATTCCCATAGCGCTGCTGGCCTATGCTTGGGCAGGACCAGTGCACGATAAGGAGGACAAAAACCTTGTTTCAGTCCGCCATGCCCTCCATCTTGTCCGGTCCTTGGGTACATAGATCTAGTTTGATAATAAAGTGAGAAAGTGTGATATGTTACACATTCAATACCAATTTCTCTTGAGCACATTGATCAAAATACCTAGATACATAGAAAGTTTGCACCCTATGCCCTATTCTAAGCAAGTTCAAGTGAGATCTTCCTGACTCAAAAAACTACTCATAAAAAGGATGACATTCTACAGCAGATCTCAAAGGTAGGCAGTGATTGCAAAAATAAATATGCAGATGGTATTGTGTAAAACTTGGTGGTCTGATTATCGGTAATATATAATGTTTCCTATGTTGATTGTAATATTTACATAAAAGAACCATGTGCATAGTGTGTTGGGGCTTCGTATTGTCACAAGGGCAGTTGGCAAGGTGAGCAGACCAGTCATTCATTTTTGGGAAACTGATTATGCCTTCCATTTAGTACAGTTTTAAGGTACGGTGGCATGTTAAAAGTGGTTAGTATCAATTGATTTTTTTTAAACACTAGGTTTAGCAACTTCAGTTAACAATCTAAGGTTTTCCAACTGTATCATTCCTTCCTTTTTCAGGATATTTCTACTAATGGTGTCTAATATTTCTGGCTTCTCAAAATATTCTGGATGGCCCATATTGCAGAAAAAACATTGTACATAGGTCAGCTACGTGATACATGAATGTAAACTTGATTTGAGACTGTCCTGGATTATAGCCCGGTTAAGACTAGTATGTTCTGAAGTCCAGATTTTATTCGAAAGTAGAATTGGCTGCAACTTTATTAATTCTGTAATGAATTGAGCGCCCAATACAGTGTGGCATACATATATTGATGCACTTTTAGGGGTTAGAAGAAGATATCTAAAGAATTCATTTTCTACCACTTGGATGTCTGTAAATATTTTGTACCCCCCCCCCCCCCCCCCCCCCCCCCCCCAGTCCTGCCCCATAAAGTGCTATACTAAGGCACTTCGCTTTGTAAATCGTCATCATCACCTCAGGTGGGTTAGAGCCCAAGCGCCAAAACTTCTAAGGGCCATGCAAGCTTTGCTGAATTATAACCTCCTATTGGCAATGGCCTTGTTCCATAAACCATCCTTATCAAATAAAATCCCCAGTTAGGAATATGTGTTAGTAAAACCAATGTTTGTGCCATTTATTTGTATATCTCTGCATATCTTACTATTCCTCCCACATTTCATAATGAAGGTTTTTGCTTGCTTAAGGAGGAGGCCAAGTTCATTCATATATTCGACAAAATTTGAGAGCAAGGACTGGAGGGCCAAAGGGGTGCGAAACATGAGAACAACATCGTCAGAGTAGAGGAGGACCAGGACAGGGCATGTTCCTATTTGTGGGAGATCTTTAGTAGATGCCACAAGTACCTTGACCACATTGTTTAGGTATAATGAAAACAGGAAAGGAGCCAAAGCGCATCGCTGTCTCATCCCTCTCTCCACGCTGAAAGCTTCAGTACATTCCCCTCTGATGCTGTACCTAACCCTGGCTTTAAAAACCGTATATAAGTCCCTAAGGAAGATGATAATCGGTGTCTACACCCATAATCAATCAGTAACCCCATCCCCAAATTAATTATGTTTTATTTGTATTACATTTAATTAATACTAACTCTAATTCTATGTTCAAACTATTTAATTCAATTAAAAATTACATTTGTTTATTGATCAGAAAGCTAATTACAACCCTACCCATTAAATTACACCAGTGTGAATGATTTAGTTCAAAATAAATTACATTTAATATTAATTACATCAAATGAACTTTGCATTGCTTAAATAAATGCCCTGACCATAAATTAAATATAATGGAATTAAATATGTCCCCCTAGTGCTAATTATGTGCTTAGATTTGTTCAAATATATTCATTTGTAATTGGATTTTATTCCATTATTTTAATACTTAGGTGCCGATTGGATCTCATCCAGAAAGAATTACGACCTAATCGATTCCAGAATGCTTTCGGACGAATCGGATCGGGGGAGTCCGACCAAGCGATTTGTATGCATCTGTATGCTTCTGGATATGATTCGGTGGGACTCCCAATGACTTCAATGGAAGCCTGTGTCCAATCGAGAACACAGGCTCCCATTGAAGAAAGGGGCGGCTGGGGAAAACCGTGCACCCTGTGGCAGGCACACCTTCATGCCTGCCACACTGTGTATGATAGGAAAGGGGGTCCCTTGGGGATCCCCATGGGCCCAATTCGGACGGGCCCCGGGTGAAAGGGGGCCTGCAATGGGCCCCCAAAGACAGATTCTGACAGCCGTTTTGTTCTGGGCAAACCGAATTGGAACTGCTGTCCAAATCGGTTATCCTAATCGCTCCCTCGGAAACTGAGTCTATAGAGCTGTAGGAATCGGATTCAAACAGCCCGAACGGTTTCCGGGCATCGTAATCGGTAGTTCGGAAGTGGGTAAGATTTGGTGAGAAACAAGGGTTCCTAATCAGATCTGGCAAGCCTGAATCCAATTCGGTGCCTTTCTGAACAGGATTGTAATCAGCCCCTTAGACATACTTATAACTGACTAACACCAATACACCTGGGGCTTAAGCTGCTATCTTTTCTCTTTCCTGATACAACACATTTTTAAACTTTTAAAGAAGTCCTTACCTGATAGGGCTTGTTCCAAGGTGGTGGCACGAGCACCCAGAAAACTTCTGACAAGCCTGGAAGCTGCATTGTATGTGAATACTGACCTTTCAATATCTGTGCTTTAATTCATGTTCCCTTTATATACATTTATTCATACAAACATATAAGACAGATGTATAAGATACTGTATCTGACGGGAGGCAAGACTTTTAAGCAAACATTACTGTATGACTGGCTGGACAGCCACCATCCAGGGAGTTGGTAGATTATCCTTAAAAGGAGCAAAAGTAACTTCTACAAGAGTTTGAGCTGCAAAAGAACAGTCTAACTTGTACAATGGTCCTGAATGCCGGCCATTAGTGTAGCAGGTGCAGTGGTGCCAGGGCCCTTTAGAGTGGGGATCCTATTACATGCCAAGTCTGGCTGCTTTTACCACCCAACAGAAGTGGGTGCATTTTCATTGCATGCACCACAGCTCCAGTCACTCACGCTGCAACGTTGCAGGAAATTGCTTCTCTGCAAGATATCCACATCTTGTGCTTCTTCCTGACGATTTTCAGACGAGGTTACAACGTGAGAGATGATCGATACTTGGCCAACAAAATGGCCTCACTTTTTATAGTTTTATAGTAAATGCAATGTTTTTATTTGATTGAAGAAGGGATACATAAATTTCAAGATATGCCTTGCAAGCTAACTAGTACTAAATCAGGCACCATCAGATATAATTAAACAAAACACACTGTACGTTATCTGATACCATTTTGTTTTCACTGTTCTATTAAAAAATATTTTTTTTTCCTTTTCCTTCAAAAGGGCAAAATATGCAGACTTGGAGCGAACCCTACGAGCGAATATAAAGCAGTGCCTGACATTCGACATGACCAAAAGCAACCCATTTCATCCTGTGGTCTTGCCAGCTGCAGACTGTGTGATGCTTTATTTTTTTTTAGGACCTTTGGGGAAAGACAAGGAGACCTGTGTCAAGTATCTGAGAAAGGCTGTCGCTCAGATAAAAGATGGAGGGCATTTAGTTATATATGCAGTCTTTGGTATGTCCTTTTTCACTATTGGTCAACACAGGGTCCCCTGCTTTAGCTACGATCAGCACTTTGTGAGGCTAGCTCTTGATGAGGTAGACTATGAAATTCATGACTTTTCTTGCAGGGATAGAGAAGGTCCTTCTGATACTCGCTACTGTGACTACAAAAAGGTGGCCATCTTTGCTGCAAGAAAAAAAAGCAGCGTGTAGTTGTTTGATTGTGGCTAGAGATTTGAAATACTCCATGTGTCAGAGAGAGTATAGATGATCAGCTCACGCAATGCTATGCTCTAGAGAAGCGCTTTCTCTTTAACAGTCCTTGATCTACCCTTTTCCTCTCAATGTTTAATCAGGTGTTTCAGCCCCTAATCAAGTAACAAACAGAAAGTGAATCAATACACTTCTCCGAAGAGCACTAAATATTTTTCTTTAAAAAAATGTCCATGAAAACCTCAGAATAATGTCTAAAAGTGTTCCACGTTAATTTCCATGTCATTTGATAAAGAAATAAATCTCTCAATCAAGTTAAACAATGATGGATGTGTTTGGATTTTTGTTTAGGACTCATCTAGATGACAGGACCCAAATCACTTTTCAAAGATGGGTAAACAAATGTGAGTAGAAACATCACATGAAGAGTAACAGCACCTCTTGTTCGTCCAACCAGTGTGGACAAGGTTCCAATACAAATAAATGAAGAATACAGCTGCCCATATCACCTGTAGATGGATCTGAGATTTTATATCCCTGGGGGATATTGCAATGCCAGGCAAAGAGGGGTCTGGTGTATTTGGGCCAAACCTGCTGGGGCTGGATACACCAGATCAGGTTTTACCAGATTCACATCTGCACTGCACCTTGTAAAACAATGCAGTGTACAGTGGCCTGAAGCACAGCATGCTTCCTGTCCACCACCTCCAGCCTCATGAGGACTAAAGAAAAAGGGTCACATTAAGGAAGAAGTTGCATCACTTTTGCACCACACAACATGGCCCCAAATGGCTTGCTAAATCCATAATAATGCAATGCAGCGCAAATCGCTGCATTACGTTACTCTGCCCCAGGTTGGCATTCCATGAGTGGTGCATGGTTGTTCCCTTAGAAAACCCATGGATTTTGATGCTTTCCCAGATTTAACATTACTGGTAGACCTGGCAATGTTCCAACATGCTATGCCTTCCATGGGAGGTATAACAAGGAGAAATATCTTAATATCTCATCCTTTGTTCCTCCTTCTACATGTGCTGCGTTCTGCAGTGCACGAAGAAAGAGGAAAATGCCTCAGGGGATTGTTTTTTTTAGGAAGGTGTCCCTTCCTACACAAAAAAAAATCTGCTTACAATGCAGGCACTGTTGCACCATGGTGCAAGAGTGCTTGTGTTAGTGCTAGACAGCACATTGTACACCAGCACTGGAAAAAGGCAAAAATGCACAATCATTTGATTAATACAGCACAATCCAGCCCTTTCAGTGTAGCACAGCGCAGCGCAGAAAGGTGACTTGCTGATTTGCTCTGTATTACATTTTGATAAATATGGCCCAAAAACTTCCCAAAGCGAATAAAACAGACTGCCAAAGCCATAGATGGTATTGGTCTTTGAACCCAACCTCTTTCATTCAATCCTTCAAGCCTTTAAGACCATTAGCTACTAATGATAATTTCAATCCAATGTTATTTAACATCCTAGATTAAAAGAACAAAACAATCATATCATAAAATAAGATTTAATTCTTGATGAAGGTGTGCTTATTATTATATTATAGCAGATTTACTTCTTCATCTTTTTCTGGGATTCAGTAGGAAGAAAGTGTTTTAATATGTAAGTTTCTGTTAGGATTGTCATTAAATGAAGCTTAACAAAATGAATAGAAGTAACATTTCGGTAATATGTCTAAATGTCAGTGGAGAACTAGCATGTGCTTGAATTGACTGATACAATATAAGGGAGTGCAAATATGCCAGAATATGGATCTTCCATGTTATCAAAAATGCAGAGAAGTTCATATCTTTTCAATTGTTACTTTAGTTTCCCAAGCTACTTTCAAAAACGTAAAATGTAACTCACTTTGGTACTAAAGGTTTTTGGAATTTAAAGTTTGTAAACTTGACTGCATATAATGATGAGGAAAAAGGAGGAATGTATATCCTTGTACATTAAAAGTATGTGCTGTGATTTTGCCCTTGACTTTGTCACATTAGCAAATAAATAATAAGAAATCATCTTTGCCAACAAATTGCAAACCAATACAATGAAATTCTGACTTAAATAAAACAGATTAGTGCCTTTTTCTTTTCTATGTAATATCTTGCTTCTACTTAAAATGTTAGCCAATATTGCCATGGTTATAAATGTATTTCTATAAGTAGTTTTGTATCATCTGTACATGTTGCCTCACATACACTTTCTAGAATGATGTGGACAATAAAAAGTACATTAGAGTCCAATTCGGAGATCAGTTTGGTGATCCTAAATGACTGAGTTGAATGACTGTCAATTGATTGACTATCAGTCTTTCAACTCACTGGATCATGTGAGTTAGGTGTCTGATAGTTACATTTACACCTTGAAAAAATATTTCAAATAATTAGGGGTTTTTGGCCTGGAAATTGTTATTTACCAGGCCCAATTTTTAGAATGAGCAGTTGGCCTCATTCAGGAAATGGTGTTCCAAAAGTATCATAAAAAAAAGAGGTGCAGTAGTGAATGGTATCAGGGCTGAGTGGCGGGGTATAACTTACCTGCCACTCTGCCGCTCTTCTGCTCCTCACCAGCACAGACTCCTGGAATCCAGTGCGGCCAATTCTGGCCTCTGCTCTCAACAGCATGAGAGCAGCATCAGGCTTGGCCTGAGTGCCCATGGCTGTGCTCCTAGAGAGACTGGGAGCCTGTGCCTGCTATCTCCAACCCATCAACGCAGATCAGGTTGGAGACAGCATTAGTGTGCGTGTCCCTTTGCCCGTCCTGAGCTGGCCATCCACACCCACACGCGCAATGATAACTGTGCTCACCTTTCCCCCTCCGTGGCTGCTCCTGTGATGGCTTTGCCTCAAAGCCTCACCTGAGAGAAAAAAATAAAATGACAATAAACCTGGTTTATTATCATTTAATTTTCCAAACCATGGTGGAGGAGCGGCCCCTGAAAAGGTGATTATGCGGTCTTTTCTAACATTGGGGTACTTAGGTTAACATCTTAATTTTGGGTTCAGTTCATTTCAAAGGAAGGATCTCATTCTTGGAAGAGTTTGTCCTCAGTGATTTATTAAACTCGCGTTCCTGACATCCTTTTTTACTATCTGGATTGTCAGGTTCTGACAGGTTAGCAGAGTATACCAGCCACAAACGGAAGTGTGGAGCATCAATAAGATCAAACTCTATACTTTCATAATTTTCATTTCCAAATTGCATTATCAAGGGTTGGGTATGGAATTTAACGGGCACTGAAGTCAATGCCGTACCGTGCACCGCATTCACAGACTGCAGTGGTGTAGCTGGGGGGTGGGGGGGCGGTCCGCCCCAGGCGGCACTATTTTGGGGGCTGTGGTGGCTGCGCAACATTGGTGGCCTGTGGCCTTTATTATTTGGGGACCCTGACAGTGAAGTACACCCACCACCCCCCACACCCACACGTGCGGCTGTTGCTGAGCAGCACTGCCCACGTGTATGAAGTGCACGCGCGCAGCTTGCAAATGCTGCACTCACCACCTAGCATAGTGGCGGTGCGGCACGCGGCGTACTGTATATCTGGGTCCGAGGGGATGTCTTAAGCACACACTGGACATCTGTCATCATGTTTGATGCTGACAGCTGGTCCACGTGAGTGCAGAACACACACAGCAATGCACCCTTGACTCTGGCAGGGTCCCTTTCCGGAGGGGTTGAGACGGACCCGAGTTGCTCTGGCAGTGGAGATCCTCAAGGGATTGGGAAAGCCCCCCGGGGATGCTGCCAGCCTGACAGTCTGCACCCCAGCTCACACTGTGCGGGACTGGCTAGCGCTGCACGCTTCCTCGATCTGCCCTCTTTAAGCACCCCCCCGGTCTTTTCTCCACCTCCTCGCCTGACACCCTGTGTCTCCTCACTCAGCTCCCCACTCTCATTCTTTTAACTCCCGCCTTTCTCCTTCTGTGACTCTCCATCCACATTCACTTTTGTAGAATTCCCTCTGTGTACTAGTCCTATTCCCAGACTGGTGAAGGCAAATAAACCTTATTCTTTTTAAAGGACTCTCACCCAGATTTCTGTGTGCCACGCTTCATCATGAAGCCCCCCTGTACTCCTCGAATTACCAGGTGGGCGCAACTTCACTTTTGGTGGGATCCCTTGAATATTAATTATTTTTACACGCTTGCGGGATCTGGATTAAGGTTACCCATGCCTACAGACGATCTCCTATTGGGTTTAAGACTGGGGCTCCTTTGGCAATTTAAAAAAAAACAGAGCACTCCAGTGGCGTAGCGAGGATACAAAGGGCCTCGTGAACGTATGGAAAAGTCCCCCGTTACGGAGGGTAGTGGTAATATTTGGAGGCCGTCACGCCGGGGTGATTGCTGATGGCGGGGTGAGAGCGAGTAAATGAAATAGCATGTGAAAGCGTCACAATGAGAATGAAAGAGAGAGATTAGTGACGAGTGTGTGGAAGTTAAAAGGCAGGAATATTTTAGTTGAAATGGGGAAGGTACTGTATGTGGAGATTAGAAAAAAGGTTTAAAATACTGTACATGATATCGAGAAGGAATGATGTGCCAACAGAGCAAAGCTTGACAGTTGAATCCATTGGGCTCCAGAGCAAATACATGAGGCCATAGTAGCTTCAATTGCCTCTCTGATCAATGGTGTTGCCTTTGCATAGCCACAAACTTAGATCTACATGTACTGATTCCCTTCCTAGGGGGTTTCTTTTCTCTATGTGGTGATAGTCTCAGGTGGCTGATAGGTGCCCCTGCCAATCAGTCTACCATACCCATTACATGCCTTGCAGTTGTACAAGTACCGTTCGTGGTATGTGTCCACAAAGTCACGGAGAGTGGATGTTTTGGTTTGCCTTCTCAACTAAAGGTCAAAACCTAGGGCTTCAACAGAAAAACACTTAAGAAATTAGATTTGAGCAAAAACATTGCCTCCAACAAAGAGTGAAGGCTAAGAAACGACCTGGTCAATGTGCTAAAAAAAAACGATGATAAAGTAATTGTCAAGGAGTAAATTTTGCTTTATTATCATTTGGATTATGGTTTTATCTTTTTTAAGGCAAAACTCAGTAGAAATTAAAATGAAGGATGTATGTTGAAATCGCTCAAAGTGAAAAGCGCGCCAGGGCTCACATATGAGAAATGTACCCAGTGTGCAGCGCACATGCAGCACAGCCTGTATTGCACAAGTAGAGCAGTGGAACTTAATGATGCACCCCTTAGCTTTAATTCTTTGTAATAGGTGCATTCTGTGCTAAATACAGTCCTTTTTCCCAGCACCCCCCCCCCGTACCTGCCATGGGCTGCAATCTAAGGAATAGCCCCGTTCGCCTGAAGCTCTAGCCACGCCATCACAGGTTAGGGTAAGGTCTTCTTTTGACAAGGCACACCAATGTCTCTGGAGTATGTTCTGTCTCTGAAGTTACCCATTGCTCCAGAATCCAACAAGGCTGGCACTTGTGTCTGGATACCCTCTTCCAACCAAAGAGTCACAAACACATTCAGATGAGGAACGGAATGCTGTATAATGTTCGCTATTATGGGAGAGACCATGTTGTCTTTCACTCCTAGCTAGGGATCTCTTACTGACTCAGGTACTCTAGTTTTCGACTCTTCACTTCTGTTCCATTGTTTTTGCACTATAATCTGTGTCTTGGACTGGGGATGTTTTTCTGGAGACTGAGTTCTAGGCTTACAGACTTTGATAAAGTGTCCTCCTTTTCTGCAATATAAGCAGGTCATTTGTTTGCGTTTTCTTTCTCGTTCCTCCACAGTAAGAGATCCACATATGCCATTTGTCTGCATAGGTTCAACCCCTTCTTGGTGTCTTGCTGCTTCTACAGAAACCGGCCTAGCACAAGGAACGAAGTACCTAGGACTGCCATAGTTCTTATCACTTTATCTTTCCTGCAACCAATGATCGAGTTGTACCATGAGTTCAATCAACTCACATGTATGCTTTAAATGGATCATTTGTGCAATGACGTCTTTCAACTCCACTCGTACTCCTTGATAGAATAGAGTGGTTCTCATTTCTTGTGGCCAATCTGTTTCAACTAATATGGGATTGAATGTGGTGACTTAAGTCAGGAGGTCCTGCGATCCCTGTTTTAGGTAGATTAGTTCATGATCAGAGGTGAGAAGATGCGATTTCTTATCAAACAATTTCTTATCAAACAACGTACGCATCTCCATGCAGAAATCAGTAGAACTATACAGTATGGGGTCATCTCTTTCTATCACAGGAATTGACTAGCTTGCTGGATTTGCATCTAGAGAGGACATGATGAAAGCAGTCTTAAATTGGTCATCATATTGTGGGTTTACATACAAAAATGCAGCAGTCACTGACTGAGAAACATTCCAACCTCTTTTGGATCTCCATAAAAGCATTCTGGTGCAGCCAAAGGTATTTGCAGGGACTGAGTAACCTGAATAGCTGCCGGGCCGGGGAGAGTGTCGGGCAGCAAAATACCCAGATCCAGGTGCCCTCCCTCCTATCAAGACCAATATTGAGTGTCCTATAGGGGCGCCTAATGTCTGTGTCTGTGTTGGTGGGGCAACTTCCAATCTCTAATGTAAGACCCACCCCCATGTTCCAGTTTGCCCTTTCTGGTTAAACTCGCCACCTCTCTCCTTATAGAACCGATCCATAATTCTCGGTTCTCTGCTTAAAAAGCATTGGCCTCAATCTGCATTGCAGACATGGATTCTAGTACAGAGGTAAGGACATTGTTGGTGTTCATCGCCCGGGCTGGATATGCTACTTACTGGGGCTTGTCAGTACGTCAATTTCTGACAAGTTAGCAGAGTATACCAGTCACTAACTTTCAGGAACAGATCGAGCTTCAAAACTCCACCCTGCGCAAAGCTAGCCATTGCCCTGCAAGGATGCACTGAGGGGAAAAGGGAACGGGATAAAATAACAAAATGGCAATAGTCTGCCACCCCAAGGCTTCCTATATCTTGTCTCTCGAGTATGAGAAATCCTTCTTTCTCACTGAGCTGTATACAGTGTGTGGTACACTGTAGGTGACAGCAAATGGCGATGGCAATTAAAACGTTCATCTGAACGTTATTTTTCTAGGAGTTGCGTGATCGGGCCTGGGCTTTTTCTCACATGCACCCCCAATCACGCATCTCCTTTTAGGAAGGTGGGTTGTGTCCCCACCCACGTGTGCAGGTACAGGGGCATGGCGAAGGGGAGAAATCCTCTTTGGCACCGGGTAGTGTGCGCACTGTCCTACTGCATGGATATTTCAGCACTGGAGAAAAGGAGTTTGTTGATCCAGATTCACCTTTCCTGACCCCTTCAGCTGTTTATGAGATCGGGCTGTGCCACAGAGTTTGAACAGAGCATTTAAGAGAATGTGTGGCTATTGTTCCGTTTTTTTTAAATCTGCAAAGGCCCAGCTAGATGTATGCTTCGCGGATATATAATATATATATATATATATAATATACATAGGTATATTAGTTTTCTTTTTTAATCTTTGAGGGCCCAGCATGACACATACTTCGTGTATGCTGTGTATATTTTATATCGTTGTATGTTATCATGACGGATGCAAGACACCACTACTAAAATGTCCAGATAACTCTGGTGATTAATGTTCCTGCTGGAGAGCAATATTTTGTTTGTTCCTAATTTTTAAATGCAGATACACTGTATTCATGTGGATAGCTCAGTGGGTTACTTAGCCGTACATAAGTTACAATCCTAAAATAGGACAGTGACCTATGAACTGACATTAAAGAGCTGCATACAAACCTGAATGGTATAATTAGATCTTATTTTTTTTGGTGTTGCAATATAGTTAGAATTTACCCTTTCTTTCATTACTCTAATGTTGCTATGAAGAGTTTGTTTTGGCATATATACCTTTTAACCAGTAAAGCCAACTCCGCAACCACTGGGGTATGCTTTAAGTCCTGTGTTTGTGATTCTCCAGACCAAACCCTCTTAAAACATGCTGCCCACCAGTATGGATGACATGTGATACCCACAACTTGTAATCCTCATTGGCGTATGTGACATTCCTGATAAACTGATTTACATACTTATTTGATTCATTGTCTCTGCATGATGTAAATACTGTGACACCCTACACTATCAGTAGTGTTATACAACAAATTAAATCGAATATTAGGGAGGGGCTACAGAGAGATGAAGGACACTGTTGGAGGGTGACAATTAGGGAATCCGAGGAGGAGGTCAGGAGGTGCTACGGAAAGATGAAGTGCACTGTTGGAGGGTGGTAGTGAGGAAGTCTGAGGAGAAGGTGATGAGGGGGAGAGGCTCTGTAGCTATGAGGGACACTGGTGGAGGGTGGCAATTAGGGAATCCGAGGAGGAGGTCAACAGGGGGAAGAGGTTATGGAGCGATGGGGGGCACTGGTGGAGGGTGGCAATTAGGGTATCCGAGGAGAAGGTCATGAGGGGGAGGGGCTTTGGGGCGATGAGGGTCACTGTTGGAGGGTGGAAGTGAGGGAATCCAAGAAGGAGGTCATTGGGGGAGGGGCTAGGGAGGGATGAGGGACACTGTTGGAGGGTGGTAATGAGGGAATCCGCGGAGGAGGTCAATAGGGGGAGAGACTATGGGGCGATGAGGGGCACTGGTGGAGGGTGGCAATGAGGGAATCCAAGGAGGAGGTCATAAGTGGAGAAGCGTGGCTCAGTGGTTAGAGGCGGCAGACCCGGAAGCTGAGATCAGCCGTGGACCAGGGTTCGATTCCCCGCCTCGGCGGGTCTCGGGCTCAAAAATTCCACGGACTTGACAATTCTCGCTCCGGTGCCTACTCGACTCACGGGGTCACACTCTGTGACTCTGGGCAATAGCTTGCTTAATCTCCACTACGGCACCTCGCGGCGGGATGCCTGGCTTTCACCTTGTGAATACCCTGCCGGGGTATCTCACAGGGGAATACCAGGGCGGGTTGCCTAAGCAAGCGCCTTGAGACCCCTGGGTGATTCGTGCGCTATATAAATCGAAATACATAAGGAGGAGGGCCTTTGGAGAGAGGAGGGTGCAGTTGGAGGGTGGTACTGAGGGGATTCAAGGACGAAGTCATGAGGGGGAGGGGCTTTGGAAAGATGAAGGGCACTGTTGGAGGGTAGCAGTGAGGGAATCCGAGGAGGAGGTCATTGGGGGAGGGTGGGAGATACGGAGAGATGAGGGGCACTGGTGGAGGGTGGTAGTGAGGGAGTATGAGGAGGAGGTCATGAGGGGGAGGGGCTACAGAGAGATGGAGTGCACTGTTGGAGGATGGTAGTGAAGGTATCTACAGAGAAAGAGGTTAGGGATGGACGCCAATAAATAACTCTCCACATGCTCTGTATACACACAGAAGCAATCCTTGTATCTTGGTGACTGTTTGCAAGTAGATATGATGTAATCTATGGCTTGCAGACTACCTCCAGAAGCGACAAATTGGGCTGGTAGTGGTCCACCCAAAAGCTCCCTTGGCCCACCCAAATAAAAATTCCTGGAGCCGGGGCTGTCCTGAATGTGTCGTGAAGAATGCTCTGTGAAGTGTTGATAGGCAGATGTGCCAGGGAACATTAGGGACCCCGTGACAGACACAGGAATGCTGTCCTAGTAAGCGTTCAGTTCTGAGCACGGCGTGAAGGGTACTCATTGACGTGCTGAAAGGCAGATGCGGCGAGGAGAGTTTGGTCTTCAATGCGCCGCATAGAAAGTGCACAGAACAGAGAGCCCGACTCACAGTGGCTACGGATTGAGATTGACAAGCACTAGCCCACTCTAAGGGAGGAGCTTATATGGTCTAGTTCATTATTTCTGGAACGGAAGAAACTGTCTACCCCAATGTCTTCTGAGTACTGTCCTTCTTACTGTGGTGCTCTGTTGCTCCTTCTGCACCAGACACTCACAACTCAGCCAGACAATCACAAAAGTTAAAGAACATATAGAGGGATTCTTATGTGTGTTCTTTCCCCACTTCAGGGCTCCGTCTGCTATGGATGACTATGACTGGGGCACATTTTTGAATCTGAGGTTGCTCACTGGTAGATATTGAAAGATCAATTTTGCAGGTAGTTAGAGCTTCTGCTATAGAAAGCCTTTTACAAGATGCACAAAACATGGAACTGAATTCTTGCTGGTCTGGTGGTCAGTGGGGTGATTTATGGGTTACATGCTCATGCATGGTGAAGTTTAGACACAGTCTGGCAACCTAATTCTGGATTCTATGCATTTTTAACATCTGTAAACTAGTACAGTTAATGTTAAATTAGCTCAGCCTCAGTAAGGTGAGGCTTCAAAAAGGTACATGGCTTGTAGAAGAGAACAAACGCTTCTCAGCAGTGACTGTTGGAAGTTTGTACTTTTCACCACAAATCTGATCTGGGGTAAAATGCATGTCTCAGTAAATAAGGTGACTTGTGGGTGTGTTTTAGTTTTGATGTTCAGGTTTACCCTAGCGAAGACAACCATGAGAAAGACAGGAGTGTGTTGGCGCTGGGGCAGCTTACTACTATCGTAACCAATAATTTTCCCCATAAGGGCAGAGATAATGTTCCCTCATAACAGAACAAATGACTTTGGTACTCAGGGCCACATTTATGTAGGTTTTATTTTGCAAGTTCCCTAATAGCAGGTGTTTGCAATTCGCTATTAGGATACCACAAACACCTATGTACGAATGCGTCTTTGACACATTTAGTGGTTCCTAATGGGGCCGTAATTGACCTCCCTCATGGCTGCCTTTTAAAGCAAGAATACAGATAAAGATTGCCTGCCTGTCTCACAAAGCCATCCATTTCAAACCCCCCAGGAATCTAGTCCAAAAGCTAGAATTATTTGGAGGTGGTAGTCCCTCAAGAAGTGCTAACTCCTTCCTCCTGTAACCTCAGATCTTTCGCAAAAAAGAACTTGTCAAAGAGTATTCTCTGGCTCTGCCCCTAGGATCTGGAACTCTCTCCCACCTGAAGTACGCAGAATCACCTCCACGGTTGCTTTTCAAATAGGAAGTAAAAAGATTCCTTATGAACAAGTTCTTACCTTAAATGGGTTTGGATCTTTTGCTTTATGTACTGCACTTACACATTTAAGTCTTGAATTGATTTGCTATATTTCCTTATTTAATCTTCTTTTCCCCTCCCAGTTTCGTGATTTTTTAGCTATTGCGATGTTCTTTGATGTACCCTTTATAGCTGTCACATTTGATATGTTTATTTGACACACATACATCCATGTTTATCTGTTTATCTTCCCTCCCTTAATTGTGAAGCACTCTGATATCCCTCGGGATAACGTTTACGCTATATAAAACTTTTATAGATAAATAAAATATATAAATATCTGTGATATATGTCAGAATTTGTGACCCATTAGGAATCGCTAAAAACAGAGATGATGGCATGCTAAGGAAAATAGACCAAAATGTCTGTGTTTGCTTTTAAAGCTTCATATAACATTTTTAAGAGTAGACAGTGGTCCTTAGGACCACGGGCTGCTATTAAAAAATAAAATCGCAACCATTCACATTAAGGAAGGGTCCCCTAGGGACCCCTTCCTGTTTTTAACTGGGTTACCACCTATGTGACATAGGCAGTAAAATGTGAATGTTTTGCATCTGAGTTTCGGTCGGAACACATTTGTACATGGCACTGAGAGCGGCAATTAGGAAATTATGTCTTTAACATGCTCCTTCCTAATTCCAAATCACAAAACCCAAATTGCAAATCGGTAACAAGTTACCAAATCACTATTTGGGCTTTGTATATGCCAACAAGCTATTTTGCATTCACAAACTGGATGATTCTGCCCATTTGTAACAAGCAAAAAGATTTGTACACGTTGTCCTTAGTGACATCACATTTGTGAACCATTGACCCTCTCCATTGCAGGTGATTTGTGATGTATAGGTTATATAGCGCCTGAATCACACCCGAAGGGGTATCTCTGCACGTCAGACAGTGCTGCTGTAAGGCTGACGGACAATTTTTAGAACAGAACGTTCTTGAGTAGCTTTCTGAATGGCAGATAGTCCAAACATTGTCTCAGTAGGATGGGGAGCTGGTTCCAATAAAGGGGAGCGAGGTAGGAAAAAGCTTTCCGACCTAACCTTGATTTCCTGACCCGGGAAACCAAGAGAAGAGATTTGGTTCCTCGGCGGAGAGTCCTAGAGGGAACATAGTGATTTAATTTCTCAGCGAGATAGGAGGGGCCATCGCTATACAAGGCCTTGTGAACAGTGCAGCAGGTCCTAATCTGCTGGCGCACTGGGAGCCAATGAAGCTGTTGGAGGAGAGAAAGGGAGGCAGTTTTTGGGGGGAGGAGCATTCAAGACAAGGCGCGCTGCAGTGTTATGAACCACCTGCAATCTGCATAACGAGGACTCGTTGGCTGAGACCAGGAGAGCATTGCAGTAGTCTAAGCGGCTTAATACCATTGTCTGAATAAGTGGTTTACATGTAGAATTTGGGAGAAAAGGAAAAACTCACCGTAATAAACCCAGCACATGGAAGCAGGAGCCAGGAGTATAAGTGGCATGCTCCTTCAAGGTCAAAGCCTGATCTAGGTGGATGCCCTTGTTCTTAACAAGGGTTTTGAGGGCAGGGAGAGCACCAAGTTCCACTGGCCACCACTCTGTTGTCCACAGCAAAGGTGCCTCTCCGAAAAGCATAATCTCAGTCTTCCCTACGTTAAATTGGAAAAAAGTGCTTCTGATCCAATTTGAGATGGCTGTCATTCCAGAAGAGAATGTAGACTGAATAACGGGAGTGGATTTATTAAATGAAGGGGAGATGGAGGAAGTCAAAGAGGGAGCAAGGCGAATTGCTATACCGGAAATCACACAGAGACTACCTAAATAGCTGTAAAACAGCAAGAAGGACACACCTTGGTGCACGCATTATTGAGGCCAAAAATTCATCCAGGGAACTGTATAGGATACTGAAGGAATTTACAAACCCAAAGGTGAACAATGCGGCACCCCCACCCACACAAGAATTATGTGAAGACTTAGCCAGGCACTTCACCAACAAGACTGACCTTATTTATCAGTTCTTTGAGATGGCTATGGCGGAACAAGGAGAGGGAGACGCTCCTAAACAACCTCTGCTGGAAGAGGACTCCCCCCACAGGTTGGACTCCTTTGCTGCTATGACCTGCATGCAAGTTGGAGCCCTACTAAGCCGTGTAAACTCGGGTTCACCATCTGACCCTGCGCCACCAGCAGAAATGTCAATACTCAGCCCGATCCTAGCAGACGCACTTTCTAAAATCTATAACATCTCGCTGGAGACAGCCATATTTCCAACTGAATGGAAAGGAGCGCAGGTTAAGCCACTCCTAAAGAAGGCGTCGGCGGATCGGTCCGAGCTGCAGAACTATAGGCCAATACCGCTCCTCCCCTGTTGTGCAAAGGTTTTGAAAACTCTAGTGAACAAACAACTGTCCCAATATTTGGAACAAAACACCTCCTGGATCCCTCTCAGTCTGGATTTCGTGCATCCCATAGTACAGAGGCTGCACTGCTAGAAGTAACGGATACCATCAGGATGACATTAGACGGAGGGAGTCCAGTAATCCTCGTCCTCCTCGATATGTCAGCGGCATTTGACACCATTTCCCATCGGCTGCTGCTAGACAGATTGAGGGGGATTGGGGTGAGGGGTAAAGCTCTTGAGCGGATCCAGAGCTTTCTATCGGGACGTACACAGAGTATCCAGCTGGGAACATTCGTATCTCAGACAATGGTGATGGATAGGGGTGTTCCGCAGGGTTCAGTATTGAGCCCTACTCTGTTTAACGCCTATGTGACACCCCGGCGGATATCATCAGAGGCCACGGGTTCGAGACCATCTCCTATGCGGGTGATATGCAGCTAATCGTCCCCATTGAGGAAGATATTATATCAACTCAACGGAAATTTAGAAGCTGCATGTCCAGTATTGCCGTCTGGATGAGGAGGAATTTCTTACAACTTAATTCCTCAAAAACCGAAATTCTGCTTTTCGGGAAGGCTGAGACAATC
Source organism: Lissotriton helveticus (assembly GCF_964261635.1). Taxonomy (NCBI): domain Eukaryota; kingdom Metazoa; phylum Chordata; class Amphibia; order Caudata; family Salamandridae; genus Lissotriton; species Lissotriton helveticus. The sequence continues at coordinate 1,510,982,904 of NC_136061.1, read as the reverse complement.
TGGTCCCCTGAGTGGTGGCCACCCGAGCTGGGTGAGCCCCCGCCACCCAGGAGGTGGGCTAAGAATCTGGGCGTTAGGATTGATGATGAATTATCTATGGAGGAACAGTTCAAGACAGTGTCCGGCACGTGCTTCGGCACAATGAGGATGCTTAGGAAAATCTTTCACTGGATTCCTTTGTCAGAAAGGAAAACCCTCATCCAGTCACTCTTGGTGAGTCGGCTGGATTACGGCAACTCGCTGCTGGTGGGTGCCCGTGAGGATCTACTAACACGTCTACAGTAAGTGCAGAAAACTGCAGCCCGCCTCGCCTTAAACAAGCCACAACGAACCCCCTCGGCCCCTTTGTTGAACCAGCTGCACTGGCTCCCGGTGAGGAAACAAGCTATCTTTAAGATGCTCTGTGTGGCCTTTAAATCACTACAGGGGAAAGGACCTGTGTACCTCAGAAATAAACTCAGGTGGTATCAACCGGCACAACAACTAAGATCTAGTAATGCCAACCTTCTGTGTATTCAGAAAATACACAGAGTAAGAAGTGGTGGTAGAGCCTTTTGCCACCTGGCCCCTAGATACTGGAACAAACTGCCATTAAATATCAGGTCCTGCAGCGATTTCCCAGCTTCAAGAAACTTGGTTGTTTTAGGCGTTCTTGCCCTACATATCTTCTCCCTTAGCGCCGAGAGATCCCTTGGGGATGATTCGCCTGCGCTTAAGAAATTCACAAATTCAATTAAATTCAAATGAGAAAGAAAGCTGAGTGTTGTCAGCGTAAGAAATTGGAGTAAAGCCACAGGTCCCAAAGGAGGTTAGCCAGGGGAGCAACGTAAATGTTGAACAGAGAGGGCTCAAACATGAGCCTGAGGTACTCCCTCGGTCAATTCCATCATCTTTGACCGAAAAGGCCCTAAGGTAATGGTCTGAGAACGGAGAGAAACGTGCATGTTGGTGTCATCAGCATACACCTACAATTGGAGGTATTATAGAATGATGATCTGGGAATCAGATTGCATGTACATGTGGAATGGGAGTGTGGGCAGCGATGACTCTTGAGGTTCCCCACACAAAATTGAGATCCATATGGATACAGTTGAGCGGATTTTTGTTTGCTGACTCCATTTCAAGAGAATTAAACTGTTCCTAACACTCTTTTAGGCTCCTGCAGTCGATTTCTGAGAATCATTTAGTCTTTTTTACTGAAGACCACAGAGAGCTTGAGGACCATCAAGACTACTGACTGATCCTTGCTCAGGGCAATTCGAAAGTCCTCACAGACATTATGTGAGGGAAGTTAATAGTATTTACCCAATATGGAATACAATACAAACTTTCAAACTCGGTTCAAGGGGAGGGGAGAGGGCTTCGGGCAGACATAGGACCGCCTGCTATGTCTCTGCAAACTGGGTCAAGAACTCCTCTTCTGCATTTGAATCTGAGGGTATTGAGGACTGGCAGTCAATCAATCAATCAACTTTATTGTGTGAGCCTGTCATGGACAAGCTATAAAATATACCATGCAAAATATACACATGTTAATATCTTAAAATATGCTTGAATAATTAGGACATAACTTCTAAAATAAAAAGTGCTAATGCATGACCATTAGCCGGCACTAAAGTGTTAGTATTTATAAAAATGCATTAGTTGTGGTATGCTACAATGACATCAATTGCAGAGCCATATATGTAATTAAAGTATCACCCAACACAGATTAAATTGCCAATAAAGTGCTCCTCGAAATGGCCCTACTACTAAAAAAATTAAAAGGGCCTAGCAATTGACCAGCTCTAAAACGTTGGTACTTGTACAAATACATTATTTTAGCTGACTAGAACCACATAAAGAAGTTAAAGATCATTCAAAATAAATTGAATCACTAATAACTTGCATCTCAGAATGTCCCTGCTACTATAAAAAAAAGTGCTTGTGGCAAGCCATTGACTAGCGTTAGAGTGTTATTACTTATGGAAATGCATTAGTTACAGCTTGCCTAGAAGACATGTAGTTGAAGAGTCACTGAAGTAGTTCAACAATCATTCAAAAGAACTCAGTCACTGCAATTACCTCACAACTTGTCATAAACAAATGCAGGCAGCTGTAAAACAAACAATGGTTTATATAATTAAAATAGATAAGTATGGAACTTAATTAAAACTCCTTAAGTAGCATGATTAGTGCAGTTGTCTATATACTCTCCAAGCACGAGTATATATATATATATATTACCTACTGGCGGTCGCCAGTAGGTAGTTATAGTTAGGACCTAGTTTCCATAGGAAATCGTCAACATTCTATTTGGATTAACTTTGGCCCTGGTGGATGAATCTTTGCGAATTTCTCAAAGAAGATGGCTCGGTCCGCTGCGCTCCTTCCCTGAAAATTTGGGGGGGATTGGTGAAGTGGGGGCTGAGATAAAAGGGGGGTCCCAAAACGTGTTTTCTCCATGGTATTTTCCATAGGACGTTTAGACACGGCTACAGGTCGAACGGCTGAATGGATTTATAAGAAATTTGGCAAAACTGTAGAGTCCGGCTCGCAGATTACGCTTTTTGTGGAATGGTGTAAATCCGTTCAGTAGTTGTTGAGAAAATTAAAGTCAAAGTCAATTATATATCTATAAGCGCGGACGGGTGGGCGCACTCAAGCGGCTGCGCGCGAACGGAATTTTTGTTGTTGCTGCGTGACGTCTGTTAACGTTCGATTCGAAGGAAATCAGGAAGTGTTGACCGCCATTTTGTCACTGCGAGTAAATATATTGTCATTTCAAAGCGTTGGAACATGGAAAGGGGAGAAGGTAGAGGTTGTTTTGCTGCGTTGGTTTTCTCAGGGTGTGCAGTAAGGTCCTTAAAGGCGAAAATATATAAAAAAAAAATTTGAAAAAATTGCGGGGTGCGCGCACACCTATTTACAAGAGTGTGAAAATGGAGATAAATCAGAAGTTTGAGTGCTTTGATATAAGGTGGCTCTGAAAAGAGCCCTTGTGTTAATTGAGTTGTTTCTGCATTTATAAGTAAGTACCGATGCAGAGTCTGATGTTGCAGAGGTAGATTCTGTTTCCCTCATCCGTGAAATGGACACCATCTGTCCTATAGATGTCTTGCATGTGGTAACGCAAGTTGTTGTGGTAAATAGAACCCATGCTATATTCTCTGAGGAAAGCAGAAACAGATTTATTAACATGTCTCCTTGCTTTCTCAATTTGTGCACAATGTTGATTGGACCAATTCCATTTCTGTCTTTGGCATATATTGGAATATACCAAGGCAGTTCGAGGAAAAAGTGTCATCAATTGTCTAAAGGTGTCTTTTAGAAGCATTTCCAGACCTACCCCAGTCAATGTGCCTAGATCGTTCCCACCACAGTGCACAATTATAAGGTCTGGTTCTGGGAGATGCATAAAAGTTTTCACCAATGGTATTAATTGGTGACATCTTAATCCTCTTTGCCCAATCCACGTTATCTGCACATTTGGTAAATCAAGGTTGGAAATTCGTCTGCTTGCTGCATATTTTCCACTCCAGTGAATATAGCTGTGTCCTAAAAGCCAAACCTTCATTTTCAAGGCAGATGCAGTCGTGCTCCGATGGGTTGTGGAAGTGGAATGGCAGTTAGAAGCTGAAATTCAGGATCAAAAAAATGGATGAGGCTTGGTGTGGTTGAAAAACAAAAGATGATTGGTTGATTCTAATACGTGAAGATTGAAGACTACGTTGCATGTTAATGTTATGTAAAAGAAAAAGTAGTATTGGGTGTGAAAAAAATGACATGTAACAGAGCTGTGGATAGGCAGGTGTTTCTGGAGGGAAAACAGTGTTGTTAGTTTGCTGTAGAACGTTGAGATATGAACTTTTGACCTGTGCCTTCAGCCAGGTGCAGAATGAGGTGTTACCATGGAAACAGCCAGAGATGGCAGTGGGTGATGGGTGACTTTTATGTGACATTGAAAATATTGTGAGGGACAACCAACTGAAATGTGAATTTGAATACAAAATTTTGTGGGAGGAAATATGATTGGCTGAAGAGACATATATGAGTCTGTATTGACTGGATATCTGTGCCATTGAATTTTGGTTGCAGTGATAGCAGCATAATTGAGACTTCCGTCAAACGAATATCTATTTTGTGACTGTCACTGTTGTACATCGTACAAAGCATTGGTAAAGGTAAGTCTGTAACTGTTTGTTTTGTCATGTACTGTAAAAGAAAGGGTTCACGGGCTGTTATAGGCCTGTGGGTTCTAGTATGAGTAAATCAGGTCGACAAAAGAAAATATTAAGTTAGTACAGCTGAAGTTACGTGGAACTCATGAATACTGTTTCAATATACAATCATTTTAGTTGAGATTATGGATTAAAAGAGAGAACGTGTATATTTAAAATGTTTATTCAGAAATGCACTGTTTTCAAGGCAAGTTTCTTATCTAATACGAGTGCAGACATTGTAAAAAACAAAGTAATCGGTATAGCCACTAGTACATAAAATACAAACGGTATAGTTGATGAAAAATGAATATGGTTTAGCAAAATTAATTATACACTCTTATGAGGAAGTATATTGGGGCAGATTTATGAAGGCCTTGCGCCGCCGGTGCGTTACTTTTAACATAAATGAGGCTCATTATATGTTAATAAATGGATGAAGGTCTCTGGCTTTTCAGTTTAGGAATGATACATGAAAATGCTAGTGGTTAGACCAGTGTTTCCCAAACTGTGGTCCGCGGACCCCCAGGGGTCCTTGACCCATTCTCAGGGGGTCCGCAGGCAGCAGTTTTAAAAGCACTTCAAAGTTCCTTGCAGAATTATCAGTTTTGGAGCAACAATAAAAGTGTCAAGATAACACCAGTGATTAATGTACCTGCTGGAGAGAGGAGAGTTTTGTCCAGTGGCAACTTCAACTTATCTAATGTAGCACAGAGGGTTACTGCAAAGAATATGTACCATGTATTTAATTTAAAAAAAATGTTATATGCATAGGTCAGTGGGTTACTTACTGCTTTTGTAAGTAACTTATTTTTCTTCCCAGATTGTCGTATCCTTGTGCATAATAAGGTCTTCATTTACTATTCTTTGAAAGCTAATAAAATTGAATCTGTAATGATAACTGTGTTGTAGACTGCACCATTGTTTCCCAAAAACCTTTGGGGGAGAGCATTCCAAAGCACCATCTGTAGTGGTCAGGCTCACTCATTGCACTTGGTATGCACCGTATGGGGACTGGTCTGAAAACATTTTCTAGGGCTGCTTTTGGTTTCCAGAGTGGCCCTTGCAGGAGCAGGAGCCTCGAACAGCAAAATAAAACCAGCCATGTAAAGGTTTGTCACTGGGATGCAGCACCAATCTTCCCATTAACCTATTTAGTTTTTTGTAAATTCACAGAAGTGGAGGAGCGTGTCGTTATCCTCCTTGGCTTAATGACACGGTCCACCACTTCGGAAACAAGGGTTTTGGCCATATTTACAAGAATATGGTGCAGCCCTGTGTTTCCCCCTGCGCTTGCGCTACACTTAGCAGGGTAGCGGCAATGCAGGCACCCTTGCACCATAGTGCAAGTGTGACTGCGTGCAGGGGAAGATTGTTTATGTACAGGAAGATTCTCCTTCCTGAACATAAAAAATCCAAGGCGTTTTGCTTTTTCCATGTGTACTGCATAAGGCAGCACACATGAAAAAAGCGAAATCGAGGAGAAATAAAGCATTTATCCTCGTTTCGTCAAGTTAAGTCCAGGTGTTTCCTGGTTTTAATTATGGCGCAGTCTCCTATTTACGCTGCCCTTGTAAATAGGAGGCAGCGTTAAAAAATCAATGGCTGTTGCAGTGGAACGCCCATCGCAACACCCACTGCCCACCTCTTTCACATTAAGTATTGCATGAAAGTGGTTCTTATTTGCAAAGCAGCGTTAAGCCATAGTAAGTGGCTCAACGGTGCCTTGTACATAGGGCGAAACCCATATCGCCACGGGAATATCGCAAAAAGTGACGTTCCCATGGAGATAGTGGTTTGTAAATCTGCCCCAAAAATTGTTAGTAATTCGAGTTTTTCTTTTGTGTACACCTGAAACAATTTCCCTGAGATATGTGGCATACAAGGTAAATCAGAACACCAGGACCTTTATCGATTGCCTTATGTTGCACAAAAGAAAAAAATACACGTAACAGAGTTGGATCATTTACATTTTCACTATTTCTGGACACTTTGATTTTTGACCTTTCAGTAACCGACTTGCTTTATTTCGCCTGTATTTTACGTAGATCCGAAACAATGGCTATGTATTCGAACTTACCAATTCAAGAGCTACTATTATATTTGGTTTTCACAAAATCTTTATTCAAAAATGATGACGTACAAATGCAGGCATACAACCACGTAAGTGATGACGCACAAATGCAGGCCTAAAACTACGTGGGCCAGCCACGGAGCAGACTGGGTCTGTACAAGAGGGCATATTTATCTGAGGAAAACATAACTGAGTCGGTGGTCATTTTATTTCATCAAGGTACGATAAGTGCAATAGAATCATATCGAAAATTCATTGTGGGCAAGTACCATCAGTGTTGAAAAATCAACCTTTCAATAATACTGTAATTAATGATGCGTCAGAACTTAATATCAATTAATTGTCTGAATGTTCAAGCAATACTCATTCCCTCCCGCCATGTGCTTCAAGAACTGCATCCATATTTCATGATCTGAAGTCTGAGCATCCGGAACACAACGGGGAATTGCGAGTTTCGTTTATATCGGCGCCATTTTGGGTGGGGTCAGGCGGGCCCAAGTATAGTCAAAATGTCTCCACCAACTCGGGGTTGGACCAGAATCTCTTTCGGCAGTCCAGAAGTTCTGTTAAGGGGCAACAGAAGGGACCAGTGACATGAACCATCAATCAAAGAAAAGGGAGGGGCAACAATCTTTCCTACCGGGTCATACTGATGTTCCACCGGAACCGATCGAATCAGTAGTCTGCAGGATTTTTGGTCATTCAAACTGAACCCATTCTTCACCGGTATCATCATGTGGCGTAGATACATTGATGACATTTTCATGCTATGGAAGTTTGACGTCAATGTTCTACGTCAATGTTCTACGCCACTTCATGCACTGGATGAACAATAACTGTTCGGGTCTTCACGTCCTCATTTGATAAATCTTCCATTGATTTTTGGGATTTAACGATTTTTCATCAGGAGGGAGAACTGCTTACCCGGTTGTTCAGAAAACCCACTGAGAGAAATACACTGTTGGAATATACGAGCAACCATCCGAGGGCTTTAAGAGACTCGCTACCCTTCTCGCAGTTTCTCCGAATCAGGAGAAACTGTTCTAACAGGGAAGACTACTTTAAAGAGAGTGCCATCCTGGCCAACAAACTGAAAGATAGAGGCTACCCTAAAAAAACTGTAAAAAGTGCTCTGAAAAGAGCCTGGTATCGTCCCCGAGAAACACTGCTTGTCCCAAACCCCAAGAAAGATCAGGAGAGGATAGCATGCGTAACAACTTTCTCCCCTCTATCCAACAGACTAAGAAAAATGATCCTACAACATTGGCCTGTTATCAATGCGGGCGTCTTAAAGATCGAACGCCCGCTTTTTGCTTTCTAAAAAAGCAAGAATTTGAGAGACCATTTGGTGAGAGCAGCCCTCCCCTGTCCTGTCCAACTTCCTACTCTTGAATCTAGATGGGGACTGTCCCCCATTGTTGGACATGTGAAATGTGGGGGATGTGTTGTATGCAATCTGACCATTGAAGGTAAAACGTTTGAGTTTAAATACATCAAGTTTCAATGTAACACCTTAACAAATTGTAATACCAGTAATGTTGTGTATCTCATTCAATGTCCATGCCAAAAAGTATATGTGGGCCAAACATCACAAAAAATCAAGACACGCATTTGCCAGCACAGAAGCCGTATTAGATGTAAGACAGCAAATGCCCCATTGGTGGAGCACTTTATTGATGCCAACCATGACGAGGATGACATTCGCTGGACAATACTAAAGGCATTAAAACTACCCCCAAGAGGAGGAAGCATGACAAGTCTCCTTAACAAAGAAGAATTGAAATGCATAATACTTTTGGACTCAATCCACAACGGTTTGAATCGGATGGAGGACTGGACATCCCTCCTCTGATTTGAGTACTGCTCAGTCTCTCTGATACAGGTCCCTAACTCCTGTTTTTTGACATTGAGAAATGGAGGGCTCTCCATGAATATGTACCCCAGACCTTATTGGAGTAAATATGAATTATTGCAGTGCAAATGCAAAGTGATATTTGAATGTGTAAAGACTGATCTCTTATAGGCACTCCAGATGCTATTACAATACTTCTGTACTATTGTAATGTAAATGAAATGCACAGTGTTCACTGTTCGCCATGTGTATTGGGCTTTTAAATCTTGGTCAAGGGGTACTTAAGGAGCATGTAGCACTACCACGAGGAATTCTTCCTCTAATGCACCCTCGACCTGTCACTGCCACAGTTCTTTTAATATGGCCGACTCACAATGCACAATCACTTTCACGGATGCACCAATTCCTCTACCACCCCCGAGACTAGCGTGCACTCGAGTCCCTTTACCATTTCGGGGCCCTTGCCCAACCCAAAATGGCGACCAAAGGGAACTCGCGAGAAGAGTCCCTTTTTTGTTTCTTAACTCCATTGCATGGCTTAAGTCCTGGTGGACCCACAACACCCGGTCGGCGTATCCACGCTGCTAATGACACGGAGAGAGACCACTGAGTCTCGCCGTTATCCCGCATCATCCCTCGCGGACTCAATAGGTAAGCACTCTCCCTATGACGATGCAGGCATGCACGCTCGGAAGGTTTTGCTCTTCCCTCGGCCCGCTTTCAATACCTCCTCCCCCACCTTCCGCTATTTTCAGCCATACGGGCGGTGTATCTACCTTCGGCCCTTACCTAAGGATGCATGTTTACTCGGACGAGTAAAACCTCCTGGCACGCGCAATATTAAGGTTCATCATCCTCGCCCTGAGACCAGGTAAACGGCACGCCAAGCACCTTCGAGGCACAGGCTCACAATGGCCGCGATCCGCATAGATAATGTTGCACCTTTTCCTCTCTTAGGTACCGGCACCTCTCGGTATCCTGACTACCCCTAATAAATACCTGACCTGAATAAAGAATCTCAATAACCTGGCAGGTCAGTGCTCTGTATACATAGTTCGCTAGATACGCTTGAACATGGAGCTTTATCCGTCTGCTCCACACCAGATACTCCGTCGTGCATGGAACTTTTCCACTCGCGTGTACACGGTTTTTGCCGATACCTAGCACCACCTAGCTCACGTAACATGAATCGGAATATAGCGGTACTTATAACAGTCATGGCTCTCAATGACAAGCACTCTACGTGCATGATAGGCGTCCACACTCGGGTACAATATCACGACCTGTCCAGCACCTGTCCCACTCACTGGCTCGCACCTCTTGACGTTCTTATATATATTTTATATTTTATATATATTTTTTGCGTTATGATCAACCACTCAGTTGCCCTCACATCACGGTACGGCTCCTTTTAATTTGAATTCCAGCACCACCCCTTTGACCAACAATGTAAGCATGCAAAGTGTAAGTAATCCTCGCCACGCAAACTGTATATATACGTGTGTACAAATTCTTTAACTGCATACGGATGCCTTATGCTTTCTATTCCTTTCTCTCTTGTCTCCATTATTTTTACAGGCGTTCTTAGAACACAGGCAAATGATTGAAATAGTCCTGATGATGATCCCGGTTCATTAGGAGCCAGGGGATCGAAACGTTGACGGTTGAACAGTATTGCGGAAAATTCAATTGTATGCCATTCTGTAAATACTGTATGTCGAAACTTGTGTGTATTGATCACTAATCTACAAGCGACATTTTGGCTCCAAACTTCTTTGCCTGAAAAACTTCTCTCACTCTTGTTTTACTTCTATTACACTTTCTTCCCTGAAGGATCGGTACAGGACTGTACAATATCTAAAGTGTGTATAACTGACCACCTCTAGGTCACCCTATTCCTTTTATTTCTAAAATTAAACAATTCCTTACCCGGCTGGGTCTGGAAGCTTGATTATAGTACCGATTGTGGTCTGTAAATTCATCTTTTTGTTTACCTTGTTCTCCTTAGGATCCTTGTTGTCTTTAAAATTAATTACCCGTTAAAGTCGACCGCCATTTTTAGGAGATCTGCAACCACCGGCAGTCACTGGGTTGCAGGAGCAGATGGACTCAAGCCTGTCGGGCGAAGCATCGTTGCACCGCCACAGTGGACGAGACCCTGCTGGGTGAGTGGAGCGTCGCTGTACCGCAACAGTGGGCGAGTCCTTTGCTGGGCTCGTGGAGCGTCCCTATACCGCCAGAGTATGCGAACCCTTTGCTGGGCTCGTGGAGCGTCCCTATATCGCCACAGTGGACGAACCCTTTGCCGGGTGCGTGGATCGTTGGGGGTGCAGCTGAGGGGCCTCCACCTGGGGAGGCGGGAGAGGCTCGTCCGCGCCGCCTCTCCCTCCCAGTGCACCCCACGGCGTCTTGGTGACATTTGTTATGGCCGGACCAGGCGATGAAGAGAGGGTGGGGGTCGGAGGCATATGCAAGACATCCCCCCCCTTGTGGCCTGCAAGGCGCCGAAAAAAGAAGAGAATGGGAAGACAACTACAACTCGGGTAGGGCCCATGCCTTCTCTGGCCGATGGCGGCCGGCCGCTCTTTGCCACGGCCCCAGGAACGGATCCCTTGGTTCATCCTGGGGACAGGCCTTGGCGCGTGGTGTCGCCTCCGGACTATTCGCGTAATGGTTCTCCACCCCAGGCCGTTGCCGACGGGTTTTGTAGACTTTCTGACGCTCAAAAACCCTACTAGAAAGCAGCCCAAAAGTAGCCCAACATTGCTACTTTGGGGAAGGAGGGACAGGGACGGCGTCAAGTAGACGGCGAAATGCATTGTGGGTTTGTTGCTGCGACCGTTTGTCATGTAAATAGTTGTTTTAATATATTTTTGTTCAAGAATAAAAACGTTTTAACCTGTTATTTTGCTGTCGTGTGGTATATTTCTAATATTTGTCGCTCTGATGTCGTTTCCCCTCCCAAATGTAACATGTGATTGTAATCTACAGCCGGACATTCCGACAGGACATGAGAGCAAAAGAGGGGGGGTCAGATCTGAAATGGGGCAGGCGATAAGATCACGTTTTGCTATGTGGGGCTATCTATGTTCGTGATGGGGCCTAAAAGGGGGCAAGATGGCGGGGCCACTATGCCGTGACTTTCGCTTTAACTCCAACAGTGGTGAGGGTGAACACAAATGAACGCCACTTATGTACATATACATTTTCATTTTCTACACCACATGAAACCTGCGTCAGGTTTCATATAGGCGTTTTGTTGCAGGGTGGGCATTCATTTGCATGAAAGCCCTGTAAAACTAACACAGTGAAATTTAGAAGATTTCACTGAGTCAGCTTTATAGCATTGCTGAATCAAATCCTTACGCCTGTTTGAAACAGGCATAAGGAGTGATGCACCATGCAATGTGTGGCTTGCTCCTGTGCATTGAAGTAGACATGTCGCACTTACGACGTGATTCCTGCAATGTGCTGCTTTTGCGGCACAGATGCGTGACGCATCTGTGTTGTTTTTGCTCAATGGTGCTCCACATTTTAAATGCGGCACACCATGGGTGGCAGAGCAGCGGTGCACATTAACTGGTGCATCTCCGGGGATGCGCCAGTTAACATAAATCTGCCCCTTTACATTTAAGTATGAGCAGGGGACACAGAGTTGGTGAGGCTTATCCAAGGTTAAAAATAGATGAGTCCTGTTTACTATTATAGTCTCTGAGATTTGTCTCTTACTCTGCAACATCTCATTGTTGTTCTCTTTCTTTAAAGATAACGACAACATTAACCATGAGTGATAATGAGCAATCCGTTGATCTCGATCTTATCGTTGAACTTGTCATTGAAACGTCAGTGGAAGTGGATCCCTTAGATGATTTAAATCCTGAGGATGATGAAGAACATGATGAGGATGCCGATTTGTCAGAATTGTATGACATAGGGTGGGAAGCTGACGTGCTTCAGCATATGGAACTATAAACACTTATTTTTAAAATTTATTGGAAATAAAAAGTGAAAATGTAAACCGTTTCATTTAAAATTAAACATAACTTGAAAAACAGGTTATGTGTAGTGTCTTTAATAAAATAGTCAAATATGCTCATAAAAATATTTCTAAACCAATGAAAAGCTTTATTAACAAGTCACATGACCTGTTATGCTTACGTTACGCGCTCCGCGCCGCGCCCCCGATTGCTTCCGGGAAGCTGCGCTTCGCGCCTCGCGCACCGGAGGACTTCCGGGTGCGCTAACGCGGCGTGTCATATGACGCATTATGCAACAACGCGATACGTCCTTGGGGCTCCACCGGAACTGATTGAATTGGTAGTCTACAGTGTTTCTGGATGTTTCAGACTGAAGCTGGCGTTAGCATGAGAGCACCCCGTGGCTACGTCGTGGCCATTCTGCGAGCAATCATGGCAGAAGCTTCCCACCGGAACTCTGCGGGAGTTGGGGGCCCCGGTGACTCTTGTAGAATCTTCAAGGCTGATGGGACGCTTTTGGGAATGGGGCCCATGCCGTAGCAGTGAAGCGTTCGAGTTCCAGGGTTGTCCAGAGCCATCCTTGCAGGCCAGGCCCAAGTCTGTGGAGCCGACCGCCATTTCCTGAGCTCCGTGGCAGCCGCCTGTCGCTGTACCGCAAGAGTGGGTGCAATTCAGCCGGATGGCGGGTGAGACGCTGTAATAGCAAGAGCAGGCGTAATTGAGCTGGCCGAGCGAGGCAATGTGCCGCAGGAGCGGGCGCAACTCAGCTTGTCGAGTGAAGCGCTGGGGTGCAGCTGAGAAACCTCCACCTGGGGAGGTGGGGGAGGCTCGTTCGCGCCGCCTCTCCCTTCCAGTGCACCCCACGCCGTCTCCTGGTGCAGGTATATGTGATGGTTGGACCAGGACACCGCAGGACGTGTCTTCAGGTCAAACGGATTGTGGGACAAGGTCCAGAATGGAAAAGTCACCAAAAGGCTAAAAGTTCCGCCGGACCCCGGGAGCCGGCCGCCTATGTCGAGTGAAGTGCTGGGGTGCAGCTGAGAAACCTCCACCTGGGGAGGTGGGGGAGGTTCGTTCGCGCCGCCTCTCCCTTCCAGTGCACCCCACGCCGTCTCCTGGCGCAGGTATATGTGATGGTTGGACCAGGGCACCGCAGGACGTGTCTTTAGGGGTGTAGCTGAGAAACCTCCACCTGGGGAGGTGGGGGAGGCTCGTTCGCGCCGCCTCTCCCTTCCAGTGCACCCCACGCCGTCTCCTGGCGCAGGTATATGTGATGGTTGGACCAGGGCACCGCAGGACGTGTCTTTAGGTCAAACCCTCAACTATGGCACCCAACATCCAGGACTTATGACATTTGTGGAAGGCTGTGACATCGAAGCATCTTAGGGACCAAGCATATGCAGTGTCCTTTCTACAGCCTCTGCGTTCCTTCTTACCTAGTTATGGTTTTTTCACTGCCACTCCAGGCTTTTAGTCTGTGGATGGCAAACTATGAACCTACTCTCACCTATGAAAATCTTACTATTGATGCTTGACTGAGGACAAGGAGATCAGTGAAGCGCTGGGGTGTAGCTGAGAAACCTCCACATGGGGAGGTGGGGGAGGCTCATTCGCGCCGCCTCTCCCTTCCAGTGCACCCCACGCCGCCTCCTGGCGGAGATGTTGCAGCAGGCTGCCATGTAAATAGTTATTTAATTAAACGTTTTACCATGTTACTTTGTTGGTGTGTTGTATATATTTATAATATTTGCATAGGGTTTCTCGTTATTTTGGGCGGGGTGGGCGGCGGAGCAAATTCACTGACAAAACCATAGGTTATAGACCATATATAGTTAAATATCTCAAGTCCTTCTGTGCACTCGATGGAGATACAGGTCGTCGATCAGAAAATGTGCTGGCCACCTCTAATGGTAATAGCGTGGCCAGGGCTTTTGTCGATGCCTCTACAAATTGCACAGGGTGCACTTGTTTGACATGCCGCACCATGGTATGTATGGAAAAGGAATATTTTTTTGTTGGATTTCCTCTTGAGAGAAACGAGTCACATATCGTGCAGGTTACTTTTGGTGCATTTACTTTCTTTTGATCTTCAGGATAAGTGAAAAATTGCCAGATGAAAGATTCTTTTTTTCTTCTTAAAGGTAGTCGATCATTTTGGAAGTGTTGTTTTCATGTTGCAGCAGGCTGGCATGTAAATAGTTATTTAATAAAACGTTTTACTCTGTTACTTTGCTGGTGTGTTGTATTTATTTATAATATTTGCATAGGGTTTGTCGTTATTTTGGGCGGGGTGGGCGGCGGCGCCGAGCTATGTTGCAGCCATCATGGCGTCGAGCTCGGTTTCTCTCACTAGTTTCATATTTCTCATGAGGGGTTGTTCCAAATGTTTCTATTTTAGCGAGGTCAAAAAGAGATCCTATCAGTGGCCTACTGATTTTGCTCTATTCTTTTTGTTTTCTCTAACGAACCTGGGCCTGAAAGTCACTGAGTGAAATATCATACATTACAGTCAGCCACTTTCAAGATGCATTCCTTCAGAGGAACACTTACCGTTTATTAGAGGTAGATCGTCCGACTCCACCGGAGGACACCCCTAATAAAAAAGACATATATATAAAATGCGGACTAGCCGCTGTATCGTACTAGCGGTTGTATGTTTTTTCAACGAACTCCGTTGTAACGCATGCCTTTACCACGCATGCGTTACAACGGAATGCTATTTACACGCCTATCTTTTTCCACATATTTTAGTGTGGTGACGTCATTAGTAAAAAAAAAATGGCCTTTTCCTTCCTGTCAGATGTCGATTGCCTGCACATCACGTCTAATGGTGAGCGTTTTTTTTGGGGGGGGGGGGAAGCCCCCCCCCAAACCCACCTTTTTTATATGTACCCTTTACCATACATGCCTTTACTACGTACCTCGTAGTAAAAGTATGCGTGGTAAAGGCTGTCGTTGTAACCACGCATGCGTTGTAATGCATGCGTGGTTAAAGTTTTCGTTGAAACGGCCTCGTTGTAGTGGTCGTTTCCCTTCAGGCCCATGCTGTTTCAAAACTGTGCATGTGCTTGAAGCAGGCGTAGGTATTGACGCAGCATAGAAACTACTAAGAACCAATTGGAAGTGTTGTTTTCAAGTCACATGACTTCACATCCCCGTCTCAGGACGTGTACGCGGTGATAGTATCTAGTCACGTACGCCATTTGGAAGTAGCGGTCTAATTCAACGAAGTTTCAAAACGTGAAAAGGAGTAAATTCAAACATATCCGGATTTAATATATCTTTTGAGCTCGATTCAAGCATACAATTGTTAAAGTATAAAACCTTTTATATATTTTTTTGAAAATAGCAAGGTGTGTACATTCGGTCACACACGAAAGTTTAAAAAGACATTCGGCTCCATTTAATGAAAATTTTCATAATAATAAAAAAGAAGCCTAGGTTTAGTGTCTTTGACGTAGTATAAGTTCTTTGATGGGTCTATGAAGAAATTCAATAAGTTCAGATTGCAAAGTTTTCACGAAGTATGTAGGTAATGTAAAATGTGACGTCATCAGCAGTGCATTACACGCGCAAGTTATAGTGAGTCCAACTAACTATAACGTGGAATTTCATTGGTTTTATATCAGTAAAATTTCCAGCTAACTATAACTGGTGTCAAACCTATGGTTTTTTCTGTGAATATATATATACATATACATATATGTATATATATATATATATATATATATATATATATATATATATATATATATATATATTGACTCCAATCCCCTTTTCCCCAGAAGAAAAACGGGTCCGACACATGCTCAGAGTTTGTCAGCAGCTTTTATTCCAAAAATTGAAGAGCTTGAGTTAAAATTGGTGGAAAACACTTGGCAGACGCGTTTCAGCCTGTCGGCTTTCATCAGTGCCTTGTTCCATCTAGTGATAGCTGTTCACAAGGAGGCTATATATATATATATATATATATATATATATATATATATATATATATATATATATATTACCTACTGGCGGTCGCCAGTAGGTATATATAGTTAGGATTTTTTCTCTATGGGGTTTTTGAAAATTCTATGTCAAATAACTTTGGCGTTTGTGGACGGAATTGGCAGAAATTTTCAGGAAAATGGCACATTTTGTTTCTGAGCAGCCCCTGAAAATTGGGGGGGGTTCGTCCAGGGGGGGTCGAGAAAAAAGGGGGGTCCCAAAACGTGTTTTTAACATTGAGTTTTCCATAGGGCGGTTGGCCTCACTTTTAGCCCGAACGGCTGAATGGATTTGCACGAAACTTGGCAAAATTGTAGGGACTGGTAGCCCGATGTGCCTTTTGTAGGTCTCAATATATGTGCTACAGTGGATTTTGAGAAATTAACGTTAAAAAAAGATATATATCTGTAACAGCGGACCGGGCAGCTGATTGGTTCTCCGGCGTCTGTAAACATTCCAAACAGTCCGTAGCGGCCGCCATCTTGTCTCTCGGTAGGATCGAGAGACAAGAGGAGGCCAAAGCGAAGGGGCAAATGACCATAAGGGGGCATAGTAGATCCTCGCTGACCTCCTAGGTTTGATGTGGAGGTTTTAAAAGGGCCCCGCGGGGCAAAAAAAAATAATAATAATAATAATCGAACGGCTGAATGGATTTGCACGAAACTTGGTAAAATATTAGGGACTGGTAGCCCGATGTGCCTTTGCTAGGTCTCAATATGTGTGCTCCAGTGGATTTTGAGAAATTAACGTTCAAAAAAAGATATATATCTGTAACAGCGCTCCACTTCGCGTAACGGAGGTTTGCGAAGCTGATTGGTCATTCTGTCACTGGGCTATAGTTGGGCTACATCTGGCTGATATTTGGGCTACATTTGTTTTTTTTGTCTCTGGCGGCCATCTTTGGGCTACATTGGGCTACATTGGGCTTCATTGGGCTTCATTGGGCTACATTGGGCTACATTTGGGCTCCAACATATATATAGGCCAATGTAGCCCAATATATATTTTTCAAAGTTAATTTTCGTAAAAACCACTGGAGCATATATCTTGAGACATAGCAAAGGCACATCGGGCTACCAGTCCCTACAATTTTGCCAAGTTTCGTGGAAATCCATATAGCCGTTCGAGCTAAAAGTGAGTCCAACCGCCCTATGGAAATGAAGGAAATGAATGGGTAATTTGTAATTAGCAAATAGCTCATCGCAAACTAGGAATGGTAATGGTAAAGAATCGCTATTTATTCCTTAAAGTTCGCTATTTAGGAAATGCATAAAACTTTGATGATACATATGGCGGTTCATCTCTAACAAGATAAGAAGCATAGGGATAGATTTATGATGACTGGCGCATCACCAGGGATGTGTTAGTCATTCTGTGCCGCTGTTCCGTCACCTATGGTGTGCTGCATTTACAATGCGGCGCATCATGGGGCAAAAACAGCACAGATGCGTGATGTATCTGTGCCGTAAAGGTGGCGCATTGCTGGAGTTGTATTGCAAGTGTGATGAAGCTCCAGCAAGGGTCGGGGGTGCCCCTGTCGCAGGGTTTCTGTTCTCACACAGAACTGTGGACAGAGGATTGGAACCTCGGTGAATTAGGGTGCCCCAAAACTCACCTTAGTAATCAAAAACCCCTTAGCAAGCTAGGTACAGTGTCACATTGGATATAACAAACTCTCAATGTTTAGACAATCCAGAATATGAACTTATAGTACCTCAGGATACGTGGAACTCATGAACAGTCGGTCGTTATATATTTCTTAGAAACCAGAACATGGAGTTAAGAAGAACACATGTGTATTTGAAATGTTTATTTACTAATGCCGTCTTCTCAGGCGTAGTATCTTAGATAATACAAGTACACATATTATCAGTAGCAAAATTACCAGCATAGTTACTAGTACATAAAAAGCGAATGGTGACAGTATGTTAACATGCTGTAAATGAATAAGAGTTAGCAACACTTATAAGCAGCCACGGGCCGTGGAGGGAGTTACGGTGGGGCAGGGAGGCGGGGAGGGGGAGGGGCAGGGTGGAGAGGGCTCCACCCTGCCCCTCCCCCTCCCCGCCTCCCTGCCCCACCGTAACTCCCTCCACGGCCCGCGGCTGCTTATATCTCACCCTCCCTAATACACATATTATATTATTTGCTAAGAAGGTCTCTTTGTGTTGGTTTAGGGCGTGCCCATACTTTAGTGTCTTAGATTTGAAGGAATCACATCAGCATACACCAGCTCTCTCTTCATGTGAACCGCATCAACTGTTGTGTATGTGTGTTCGGCAAAGCAATATAAAACCCGCCTCATGCCCAGAATTGGCAGAAGCTGCACTTATGTTATGAGTATGAAGTCGTGGAGATCAGACCTCATAACAATTCTGTATCGTGTTGTTCTTGAAACTTCAGCACTCGCTGTACAGATATAGTTTAACAAGCAAAGCAGATAGTAGAGCAATAACATATTATTCTCATGTAAACCACGATGAACTACTAGGTTGAAAGCTAAAGCAACAACTAAGTGTCGTGTGCAGAAGTTGCAAAAAAGGAAAAATGGCGTTTAAACCGGTAATGAGCCCATGCTAACTTAACACAGTGTAAAGATATCCAGGACCTAGATGACACCTCCCCATGATCCGGAAACGAACTGAATAAGATAATAGAAGTGCCATCTCATGAGAGCAGATTGCAACTTTATATGTGGACGGTCCGCAAGGTAAAACATTAAAAACTAGGAAAATTTAATGCTAAAGAAAAATAAAACAGCCAAGTACTTTATCGAGTCTTAAGCCAATAGGCAAGCTAAATAATAAAAACTTGACAAATAAGTCAATGAATTGTCAATGAAATGCTAGTACTCAGCATATCAAACATGAAAAAGGTCTATGACATAACTGTGTATGCAAAATAAGCTGCAACAGCCTCCAATAGGAAGTCACCGTCTTCATCCGAAAAGAGTTCAGCCATCCAATTTAAAAGCGGAAAAGAACATACGTGCTCTCCCAGCACCGGATCCTCTATCACCATCAGAGGACAGCTCGGTGGGTTTTCAAGAAAGCTCTGTTCCAAGAAAGACTGTGTTGCCGCCAGTAAATTCCAGGGACCAATTAGTCCATGCATCAATGCCACAGCCATAATCCTTTCGCCAGGACAAACCAACTCGTGAGTAATGATAGGAGTCATCAGCTGATTAAAGTCGACGTCAGGAGAAACCGGTCCGCAGAGACACAAATCAATGGCCCAATCGAAATCACAGGTCAGGCAGTGAAATACAGGCTGGACACAGGTGAAGTAGGAGAATCGAAAAGATAATCCATATGCCGTGCTTAATATCGCCAACGGCATTGTGCCATAATATTCTAGCATGCGATTGCGGAACAGTGTCAGCAGCTGCAGGGCGGGAGCTTGCACAGGAGGGACATCCATATTTAAAAATGTAAAAAAGCACAAAAGCGTCCGCTGGTAATGCAAGTAAAAATGGGAATCCACGAAGCACAGTGGAAAAAAATAGAATGAAAGAAAGCAGGGATGACTCCAAAGATTTTCTCAAATGAAGTCACGAGACCACTGGTAACAACTTTAAAAAAGTGCGCCAGGGCCTTTGTGGAGGACGCGTTAAAGATAGTCCGAACCATCTTGCTGAAATGGAAAGGCGAATCAGTATTGAAAAGGGTCTGCACCTCTGTACGGGTGTTCGCTATGTGAAGCACGAAAGTTTCACGGGCCGAACTCAAGGCCACCTCTCTCTGAGACAAAAGAGCTCTTATTCTTGCCATGCCGTTGAAATCTGCTCCCAAGGTTGGTATTTGTGGCCAGATTGAAAACT
This sequence comes from Lissotriton helveticus, assembly GCF_964261635.1. Taxonomy (NCBI): domain Eukaryota; kingdom Metazoa; phylum Chordata; class Amphibia; order Caudata; family Salamandridae; genus Lissotriton; species Lissotriton helveticus. The sequence goes on along the minus strand of NC_136061.1, from coordinate 1,510,962,992 downwards.
CCCTATGTTCATGTGTGGGAGGAAATAGAACATTTCTGCAGCAAATAACCCGTTAACTTACTGTTACGATAAAAGGAATACTTTTAATTAACCCAGAACAATCTTCATTATTGAGCATCAAATAACTACCATTTTCCAACAACTTGAACGTGGGGATGATAGCAGGAACTGGCGTGCCTTGCAACACGCAAGCCATATTTGGTCGGTGTTTGTTGCATGAACCGTGTAACTGTATGTGCCTACACATTAGTGAATGATCTGGCGTCTCAGTGCATTCCTCTCCATTCAGATAAACTTCTTGATCATCTTTGAAACATCTGTATGTGTATGGAAGCGACCAGACCTCATGAAGAAAAGCACTACCTAAAGGTTCATAACGACCTATTGGTATATATTTCATACAATTTGAAAACTTATATAAAGCAAAAGGCAGCGTTATTAAACCGTGGATAAGGCACGTTGCCAAAAAACCCGCAATCCTCTGCTGATGATGTCACTGAGCATGTCATGAATGATGTAATATGTGACATCATCAGCAGTGGATTACGGGTAATAGTATCTCTAGTTTACTCCCCTATAGCTGTCTTTCTTTTAACATAAGTGTCTGTTTCCTTCCCTTATACTTACTGTTCTTTTTAAAAAAAAAAAATTTTGGTTCACTTCCGGTTCGGTTACCGGCGAGCGAACTGGGAAGCGAACTACGAGAAATAGAGGTTGGCACAGTTCCAAATATTGTACCAATTTTTTAATAACGGGGAGGTAGTTCTGAAAAGAACTTTTTTTTTATTGTTTTTGTTGTTTTATATTTTTTTTATTATTTTTCTGAACATTTTTTTACTTTTTTTGAATTTTTCTGAACAGTTTTATATTTTTTGGGGTTTTTCTTGCAGGGGGCAATGAAAACGATTCATTGTAAAGGGCTCAACAGGAGCAACAAAACAAAAAAAAAGTATTTATTATTTGGGGCGTTTCGTACAAACTTGCATATGATAGTCAATAGCTCTGTTGATCAGAGTGATGCTTCTTTCTCCGTAGCAAATGAATCCATTGCAATATACGCAGACGTGTTTTACTTCATGAAATCTCGTTTGAATATTTGGCACCATCTCCCTGCCCTCTGGTCCCGTTACTTCCGGTACAACAGATCTTCTGGCCATAATAGGGAGATTATCTAGGTCGTTACGAAACTGTGCAGCACTGTAGTTGTTAGGATGCCACCTAGTCATATGGCGATGCATTGTGTAGTTTCCGAAACTGTATTTTTTGTCGGTCCCTCTGGACAGTCTATCTTGACATATAAGGCAAGTTACGTATCTTGCATTTACTTTTTTCTGACCTTTGGGAATTTAAAAAAATTGCCAAATGAAGTTTTCTTTCCGGTGAGACGTCCTGGGCTCCTCAGGCAAAAAGTGCCTCTCTTCGTGCTCGTCGTCCTGTTCCTCTTCTTCCTCTTCTTGCTGAATCATAACTTGAGCAGGTGGTCCACTCTTCCTTGGATGTGGTGGAGGTGGTGGGGAAGCACCAGCTGAAGCTACTAAAGAAGCCATTGCTCACTGGTAACAAAGGGTCTTTCTCTCACAATGATGAAAGTCAGAGTGAGGAAAGAAGGAGGGATTTTCATCATTTGGGAAAAACAATAGTTCTCAACCAATGAAAAGTGTTCATTTTAGATTATATGACCTAGTCTTACATCATTAGGAAACCAAAAGTGAAATGAACCAATGAAAAGTGTTATTACCAAGTCACATGACCTGCTGTGTTTACGTTAAGCGCTTTGCAGGGCCTCCCGGTTTGCTTCCAGAAACCTGTGCTTTGCGACTCGGTAAGCGTACCAGTTCGCTAACGTAGCACGTCATATGACGTATCACGCGACAACGCGAAACGTCATGCGGACGGGAGGCGTCACGATGTTGTTTTCTAACGCGGCAGTTGCGGTAAAGAAACGTTTACCGGCTCGCGGTCTATTTCGCGGCATCAAGGTCAGCTAACGGGAAGCTTCCCGATTCGCGAAGCGGGAACGAAGAAAAAAAAATATTTTAAAAAAAAATTATTAATAAACATATAAAATATATTTTTGGATTTAAAGAAGAATACATTTTACAGCTACAGATATTAGCTGTTAAAAAACCAATGAAATTCACTGAAAAAACCATAGGTTATAGACCATATATAGTTAGGAATTAGCAGTTACAAAACCTTGAAAATTCACTGAAAAAACCATAGGTTATAGACCATATATAGTTAGGAATTAGCATTTAGAAAACCTTATTTTACTCACACAAAACCATTGAAATTCCATATATAGTTAGTTGCACTAACTATATATCGCGCACCCGCAATCCACTGCTGATGATGTCACATATTACATCATTCATGACATGGTCAGTGACATCACTGATGACATCACTGATGACATCTCAAATGACATCACTGATGACATCACTGATGACATCTCAAATGACATCACTGATGACATCATGACACACCAATACCAGTTACTACATACGCACTCACTGATTCCTACGTCTACACACACATTCACTCATTCACCCATACAATCACTCATACATACAGTCACTCATTATTACAACACTATCATATGCACTCATACACCTAGGCAGACAGTCACACACTGCCACTCATCCATGGAGTTACTCACACACCAAGTCAGTCCTGTAAAGAATCAATCACACTTCCATTTCTTCATCTATACAGTTAAACACAGAACACCATACTTCAGTGACATCACTGATGACATCACTAATGACATCTGAAATGACATCACTGATGACATCTCAAATGACATCACTGATGACATCATGACACACCAATACCAGTTACTACATACGCACTCACTGATTCGTACGTCTACACACACATTCACTCATTCACCCATACAATTACTCATACATACAGTCAGTTATTATTAGAACACTATCATATGCACTCATACACCTAGTCAGTCCTGTGAAGAATCAATCACACTTCGATTTCCTCATCTATAGTTAAACACAGAACACCATACTTTTCACACATATACTAACACATACTTACTCTCTTATACAATCACTGATACAAGTACACATTGATATGCACAGCGTCACACACCTCCCAGCCAGCCACACACACACTCAGTCTTCCATCCATCCAGTCATTCTTCAATATGTAAAACGTATTTAAACTTTACAAAAACACACAGACACTAGATGATGTCATCAGTGATGTCATCAGTGATGTCACTGACCATGTCATGAATGATGTAATATGTGACATCATCAGCAGTGGATTGCGGGTGCGCGATATATAGTTAGTGCAACTAACTATATATGGAATTTCAATGGTTTTGTGTGAGTAAAATAAGGTTTTCTAAATGCTAATTCCTAACTATATATGGTCTATAACCTATGGTTTTTTCAGTGAATTTTCAAGGTTTTGTAAATGCTAATTCCTAACTATATATGGTCTATAACCTATGCTTTTTTCAGTGAATATATATATATATATATATATATATATATATATATATATATATATATATATATATATATATATATATATATATTACCTACTGGCGGTCGCCAGTAGGTATATATAGTTAGGATTTTTTCCCTATGGGATTTTTGAAAATTCTATGTCTAATAACTTTGGCGTTTGTGGACGGAATTGGCTGAAATTTTCTGGAAAATGGAACATTTTGTTTCTGAGGAGCCCCTGAAAATTTGGGGGGGGTTCGTCCAGGGGGGGCCGAGAAAAAAGGGGGGTCCCAAAACGTGTTTTTAACATTGAGTTTTCCATAGGGCGGTTAGCCTCACTTTTAGCCCGAACGGCTGAATGGATTTGCACGAAACTTGGCAAAATTGTAGGGACTGGTAGCCCGATGTGCCTTTTGTAGGTCTCAATATATGTGCTGCAGTGGATTTTGAGAAAATAACGTTCAAAAAAAGATATATATCTGTAAGCGCGGACCAGGCAGCGCCCCGGTACGCGTACTTGACGCGTAACGGAACTTCGCGTAGCGAAGTTGATTGGCTCTCCGGTGTCTGTCAACATTCTAAACAGTCCGGAGCGGCCGCCATCTTGTCTCTCGGTAGGATCGAGAGACAAGAGGAGGCAAAAGCGAAGGGGCAAATGACCATAAGGGGGCATAGTAGATCCTCCCTGACCCCCTAGGTTTGATGTGGAGGCTTTAAAGGGGCCCCGCTAAGCAAAAAAAAAAAATTTTTTTTTGTTTTTTTTTCGTGGTTAGCGCCCGGTACGCGAACCGGGAAGCGTTCTGGGGAGCGTATCACAATGAAAAATGAATGATAGACTTTTCAAATGCTGTATGTTAATTGATTGTTGGTTTTGTTGATTATTTTTTTTTTTTTTAAGCTTTTTTTATTGTGTTTCATAATTTATTAAACTTTCTAACATTTCATTGTCAGAAATTTCATAATCATGGAATATAGATTGTAGTCTCTGAGGTTGTAAAATGTCCTCATTTGCAAGGAGGTTATCTACTGCTTGTACACATTGCAGTAGTTCTTGGTCCCAAGTTTCATCCATAAATTCAATCTCATTTGGATCAATGATTTCTGTGTTGGACTCTGGAAGGACAATTTCAAATGAAATGTTTTGTTCACTTTCCATTTTTCCTGAAATTTGCATAAAAAAAATATATATTAGTAGAGGTAGGGCACTGTTGGGATTAATTTTAGATAGGCAGTTTTTAACAGAGAATTTATCTTTGGGCAGTGTATAGTATCAGAGTGGAAGTAGGAATATAAAAAAGTGTATCTAAATTTATAAGTACTACAGAGGGATAGTATATAACTAACAGAAAAAGTTTGCCATATTAACTTAAAGTGCACAATATACTTCAGTTTTAAAAATAACAACTTACCTTTAAAAAGAAGTTGAAGTTATTAATGAAAATCCTATTGAAATGTACACCAGGAAGTAGTAGTCAAAATGGCTGTGTTTCCTTCTCTTCCTTTATATATATTTGGGTACATAACCAATCAAATGTGAGGTAAAAAAAGTAGAAAATGAAAGTAACATTTTAATTGGTTGTCAATTCCAACACTTCAGATGTGTTTTGTGAAGTAATTTACCTCACGGTATTTAGAGAGGTCTACAGGCTAAATGGCTAAATGGAATTCCAATCAAATTTGTGAAAATGGTAGGGAGTGGTATGTAGTATGAGCTAATCTATATTTGGTGAAATTGTCTCAAGTGGCTTTTGTGTGAACTACTTTCCCACCTTTTTTGATGGTGCGCTTCCCAGGAAGCGACCCGGTACGCGAACCGGTGAGCGCCCTGGTACGCGAACCTTAAGCGTAACGGGAGTCCACCATTTTGTGTTTCGGTCGAATTATGATACAAGATGGAGGGCAAATAATGTTCAGAATAGGTAGAAGGGGGCACGGTAGACTTATCTTGACCCCCTAGGTTTTGTGAGGGTGGCTGATGAGGCCCATATGTGCGAAAAAATAACATTTTTTTTTAAAATTTCGCGAGGTTAGCTCCCGGTACGCGTACCGGGTAGCGCCCCAGGGAGTGTACTTTGTTGAAAATTAGTGAAAAAAGTTAGAGTAAAATAATAATTGTGAGTGATTAGATGTAGGGTAGCTCTGAGAAGAGCTTTTGGGTTTATGGTACATTTAGGTACTTATAAGTAGGTACCAATGCACATTCTTAAATTCAGAGTGAAAATTCTGTTGCCCTCATCTGAGAAGTGAACTCCATCTCCTCTGTAGATATCTTGCATGTAGTAACGCAAGTTATTGTTGTACAGGGAGCCCATTCCATGGTCTCTCATGTAAGCTGAAACAGATTTGTTTACATGCTTCCTCGACTTCTCAATTTGTGGACAAAATTGGTTTGACCACCTCCATTTCTGTCTTTGGCATATATTTGAATATACCAAGGCAGTCTGAGGAAAAAGTGCCATTAATTGCTCAAAGGTGTCCTTTAAAAGCATTTCCAGACCTACACCAGTCAAAGTGCCCAAGTCATTACCTCCACAGTGCACAATTAACAGGTCAGGTTTTGGCAAATGCATAAAGGTTTTCACCAATGGTATCAATTGGTGACATTTTAATCCTCTGTGGCCAAACCACTTAATTTCCACATCTTGTAAATTGAGGTTAGGTAAATTCCTGCTTTCAACGTACCTTTGAGCCCAGTGAATATAACTATGACCAACAATCCAGACAGAAAACATGGTGAGAGAAGGTTCTCCTGCAGTCAGATGAAGTGTGGCAATGAAATGGTAGTTGAAAAAATGTGAGTTTGAAATGAAAAAAACTGTGGAGTTTCTGTGTTCATGAAGTAGTAACAGTGATTGGTGGATTTTGATTGATGAAAACAGAAAGTTAGGGTGTACAGATGTGTTGTTTGAAAGATGTATTTTGAGTGGTCAATAAAAAATCATTAAATGAAAGAAAGCACTGGATATGCAGGTGCACTGAGAGTTCAGAGTTCAATTGCAACATTGTTGTGTGAATTTGCAAACACCAGAGTTTCTCCAAGAGCTGGTTGCTATGGAAAATAGGCAGAAAGGGCAGAGGGGGAAGGGTTTTCATTTGAAAAAAAGTGAGGGAAGAGTTTTGATTGGGTGACATGAGAAATATGTGTGAAGAATTACACCATTTCTGTGCTTTTGATAGCTGCAGACTCTGGAGTGCATACCTTTTGCTCTGCTGAAGACAAATTGGTGTGTTTCTGAGACTGTTTTCAAACTCAAAGTATTTGCTAAGGTGAGAAAATATTTCTTTACTTTAGATAGAGAATAGTGTGCTTTAAGGAGAAAATTATGATTTATGTGGCGCAAATTACTTGTAAATATGCTCTCACATGTGCATGGAAAATTTTTATTTTGAATGTTAGTGTTATATAGCCATGTTAAAAGTGACGCAACCATGCTGGAAAGCCAATCAAAAAATGATTTCATGTGTTTTAATGACATTTTAAGTCATTTTCTGATGTGCAGTGTTTAGAAATTATGATTTGAAAATCGTTTTTGTGGAAAAGGAATTGTTTTTAAATTCATGACAAGGATATAATGGTGTATGGTTCTTTATAAGGCAATTGACTGTTCCTGATGTTATTTTTCTCATTTTAGTGTAAGACCTTTCTCTGTGGCGCAAATTGCTTGTAAATATGCTCTTACATGTGCATGAAAAATTTAATTATCAATGTTTGTGTTACATAGCCATGATAAAAGTGAACCAACCATGCAGGAAAGCCAATCAAAAAACGCTTTCATGTGTTTTAATGACATTTTAAGTCATTTTCCCATGTGCAGTGTTTAGAAATTATGATTTTAAAATCGTTTTTGGGGAAAAGGAATTGTTTATAAAATCATGACAAGGACATAATGGTGTATGGTTCTTTATAAGGCAATTGACTGTTCCTGATGTTATTTTTCTCATTTTAGTGTAAGACCTTTCTCTGTGGCGCAAATTGCTTGTAAATATGCTCTTACATGTGCATGAAAATTTTAATTATAAATGTTTGTGTTACATAGCCATGATAAAAGAGAACCAACCATGCAGGAAAGCCAATCAAAAAACGCTTTCATGTGTTTCAATGACATTTTAAGTCATTTTCTCATGTGCAGTTTTTTGAAAATATGATTTGAAAATCGTTTTTGGGAAAAAGGAATTGTTTTTAAATTCATGAGAAGGACATAATGGTGTATGGTTCTTTATAAGGCAATTGACTGTCCCTGATGTTATTTTTCCCATTTTAATGTCAGACCTTTCTTTGTGGCGCAAATTGCTTGTAAATATGCTCCCACCTGTACATGGAAAATTTTGATTTTGAATGTTTATGTTACATAGCCATGTTAAAAGTGACCCTACCATGCAGGAAAGCCAATCAAAAAACGCTTTTATGTGTCTTAAGGACAATTTAAGTAATTTTCCCATGTGTAGTGTTTTGAAGTTATGATTTGAAAATCGTTTTTGAGGTAAAGGAATGTTGTTAAAATTTATGTTCGCCATATGCCCCCAAATTTCTTTTTCAGGGTTGCAGCAGGGTGTTCTTGAGACACCCCTGCACCTTTGGAATAAATTCCTAATTTGTGATGAGCAAATTGTTAATCGCAAATTGCACCTTCATTTATATGAGCCTCCTAGCCCATGGAAATGAATGGGTAATTTGCAATTAGCAATTTTCTCAAACAAATTTGGAATGGTAAAGAATCGCTATTTATTCCTTAAAATTCGCTTTTTTGGAAATGCAAAATAGTTATATGATACATATGGCGGTTGATGTCTAACAAGATAAGAAGCTTATGGATACATTTATGATGACTGGTGCAATGAAGTAGAAATCACTTACTTCATTGGTAGGCCTTTACAATAAATTATCTCCTCTGTATTCTTCATCAAGCGTAACTTTAATCTGCAATCCTGAGTAGGCCTCACCTTAAACAAACCTCTGGATAGGCCACATCTTATTGTCATCCTGATTTAATCATTTATAATGCTAGGGACAGATTTATGATAGGTGTATACCTCTTTTGTGCCACTTAGAAAACATTGTCCATGGGGAAATGACTTAAAATGTCATTAAGACACATGAATGTTTTTTTTTAAAACGTTTGCAAATTTTTTGGGTCACTTTCAACATGGCTATGTGTCTGAAACAGTCAAAATCTAAATTTGCAATGCACAGGTGGGAGTATATTTACAAGGAATGTGCTTCATGGGGAAAGGTCTTATAATGTAATATGGGAAAAATGACATTAGAGATACTGAAATGCCTTATAGAGAAGCATACACCATTATGTCCTTGTCATAAATTTGCAAACCATTACTTTTCCCCAAAAACGATTTTCAAATTATATTTTGAAAACACTGCACATGTGGAAATTACTTAAAATGTCAATAATTCAAAATTTGTGATTCCTTAAATGCAATGTATCAAAAAAAAATATGTAAAAAATGATATTAAGGATTTGGAAACTACCACCAACTTCTAGTTTGTGGTAATTTGCGAATTCTTTTCAAAAAGCATTTTAAAAAAAAAAAAAAAAAAGGTCCCATATGACGCCCATACATGCCATTAGGGCATGTAGGTGTGCCATGTGCTCCCAAATTTCTTTTTCAGGGGTGCAGCAGGGTGTTCTTGAGATACCCCTGCACGCTTGAAAAAAATCCTATTTTGTGATGAGCTAATTGCTAATCACAACTTGCAACATTAATTCCTATGAGCCTCCTAGCCTATGGAAATGAATGGGTAATTTGCAATTAGCAATTTGCTCATTGCAAATTAGGAATAGTAAAGAATCGCTATTTATTCCTTAAAATTTGCTATTTATAATATGTAAAATATTTTGATGATACATATGGCAGTTCATCTGTAACAAGATAAGAAGCTTAGGGATAGATTTATGATGAGTGGCGCATCACCAGGGATGTGACAGTCATCCTGCGCCACTGTTCCGCCACCCATGTTGTGCTGCATTTACAATGCGGCGCAGCATGGGGCAAAAACGGCACAGATGCGTGACGCATCTGTGCCGTAAAGGTGGCGCATTGCTGGAGTTGTATCGTAAGTGCGATGCAGCTCCAGCAAGGCTCAGGGGTGCCCCATCTCCACAATGTTGCGTCAAGACCTATGCCAGCTTCAAGCAGGCGCAGGGTTTTGAAGCAGCTTTCTCCTATCTGATTGTAAATGCGGCACACCATGGGTGGTAAAGCAGTGGTGCACATTAACTGGTGCATGCCTGGGGATGTGCCATTTAATATAAATCTGCACTTTAACATTTGAGTATGTGCAGGGGACACAGAGTCGTTGAGGCTTATCCAAGGTTAAGAACAGATGAGTCCTGTTCAGTGAAAAATTAGACATAGGCTTCACCTGCTCAGCATCGCTGGACATGGCTAAATAATAGCTGCAAAATGTTACTCTTGTTAAATAATTTTACTATTATAATCTGTGAGATTTGTCTCTTACTCTATAACATCTCATTGTTGTTATCTTTATTTAAAGATAAAGACAACCTCAACATGAGCGACAATCTGCAATCAGTTGATTTTTACCTCATCATTGAACTTGTAATTGAAACATCAGTGGATGTTGATCCATTGGATGATTTAAATCCTGAGGATGAAGAAGAGCGTGATGAGGATGCAGATTTGTCCGAATTATATGATATAGGATGGGAAGCTGACCTGCTTGAGCCTTTGGAATTATAAACATTTATTTTTAAAATTTATAATCAATAAAAAGTAAAAAGGTAAACCGTTTAATTTAAAAATAAAGACACCTTTAAAAACAGGTTATGTGTAGTGTCTTCAATAAAATATTAAAATATGCTCATAAAATTAGATCAGATTCACATATAAAATAGCATAGGTAACATAAATATAAATGTCATTTCTTTTCTGGTATTTCTGTATTGTAAAAATGGCAATGACTAAAAAATCTTCAAATTAAAATGACAAGTAGTGTGTTATGTTTTTGATCACTATTACTGATTTACTGTTTGATAATAATGTTTAATAACATTTTTTATTATATTTTTCCTCAGATTCAACTGCAGATCATTTCAAGATTACAATATGCCTACAAAAATAAGAGAGATGAAGGCTGCAAAACGTCAAAGACAGCAGGAGAAAAAAAAAATGCAGCAGTCCTCTAACAAAAAGATTTCTCAAGCCATGAAGAAAGCACCGGGTAAGAGCTCTAAATATTTCATAAGAAATATTTCTAATAAAAAAAATATTAGTACAGAAAATGTTTCAATCCATAACATGACAAGTAAATCAAATGGAAAGAAAAGGACAAATGAAAATGTTACTGCTAGAGCAAGAGATAAATCTGTGCATGATAGTAGAAGGAAACAACAGTTTACGGAGATTCGTAAACGAATGTTCCGTAACAGGATAATTGGCAATTTGTTAAAAAATATTAAGAAAGGTCAACAGAAATTAGTTTTTTATAGGAGAAAAAAAAAGTTGAGAAAGTTATTGATCAGGCTTTTGAAATTAAACGTAAGTTATTTATTTTGATAATCAATAGAATTAGGAAGCTAAACAAGGCAATTTTTGATTTCAAAAGAAATAGTAGATGGAAGAGAATAGTTAATCGTAGTAATTTTTGTGAAGTTTTTTCTGGAGAATGGATACATAGTTCAAGCTGTGAGGCATTTTTTAATGAAGAGAGTTATTTCCAGGATAATGATTTGGTGCATGCAGTTGACATCAGTGGTCGTGCTTATGAAGTGAAAGATGGTTGTCCAGTTGAAAAAGAAAAACTTGTGACAACAGAGGCAGAAGAGTTGTTAGGTAATGAGGTTTTAGGAAGACGTGCTAAGGGTCCTGTGTACACCTGGAAGTGTAGTAGTATTTGCAGTGTGCGACAGGATTCCATCAATTTGCTTTGTGATTTTGTACGGACATTTAACAAGAAAAGTTTGAAGCAGAAAATAAGGTTGTTGCAAGAATTAGATCCTTGCAGAGTGAGAGAAGTGACAGGTTTGCATGGTCATTCACTGGCTTGTCTTTCCAGGAGAGTATGCCAGAGTGTTTTTCATCATTTCAGGATGCTAGCAGTGCATCATAACAAAGTGAGGAAGTTAGTTAGACTGTTGTATTATGCTAAGAGTCCAGCAATTATGCTGAAACAATTATGCGCTGCTCTTTTGCATGGTTCTGAAATAGATGTGAAGAATATATGTGAAGAAATTGAGTTTTGTTACTTTGGAAGTAAAGAGGAGAATGTTGAAATTGAGCAAGAAGTAGAGGGTCATTTGGAAGATAGTGTACAGGTTTCCAGTACAGATAATTTCCAGAGGGAAATTGCGACGTTTGACATGAAATCAAGTGAGAGGCCTAATTTCACTTGTGTGTGTTGTAGACGCACTTATTATAAGAATCAGACTAAGTTAGTGGATTTATATGCAAAAAGTGAAAGGGAAAATAATAGTGAATGGAAGGATTTTGCAACATACTTGATGGTAGAAAATTGTTTTGATTTGGGATTGGATCAACGTGTGTGTACTTATTGTTGTAACAAATTAAAACAAAACCAGATGCCTGCTAGAGCAGTTCATAATAATCTGGAATTGGTTGAGATTCCTTCTGAATTGAAGGACTTAAATACTTATGAATCTATTTTGATTCAAAGTATCCATCCCTTTCAGGCTATTGTAAGAATGGAGCCAAAGACAGGGAAATTGCCTCCATCAGATTTACAGAGAGGATTAAAGGGAAGAGTTGTTTATTTGCCTCTAGATTTCAAGAAAAACATTAACACAATTGGAGTAGAAAAAGTGGAAGAGGAACCTCTGGTTATCTTAGTTAATGGGGTTCCGACAAAGAATAAGAAAATATGGCAAGATTTAGTAGATGTTAGGAAAGTTAAAAAGGCAACATTGTATTTGAAAAAAAATAATAAATACTATAAGAATGTATATGTTGCAGAAGAGGAAGTAAGTGAGGAAGAGGATAGCGATTTGTGTGCTGGTCAAATTGAGAAAGTAGAACCCTCTACTAGTGAGGAAATATATGAACATTATAGTGTTCATCCTTTGCATTCAAAGGAAGTCATGGGGAATGCTATTGAGTTGTTTCAAATGAAACAAGCCAAAGGGAGTCCCATTAGTGTTTGGGAGGAAAGTTTGGAAGCTCGGTGTTTCCCACAGCTTTTTCCAACAGGTCAGGGAGGAAGATATGATGAGCGACCTCATCAAATTCCTGCTTCTGAATACCGGACTTTGCGATTGTATGCAGGAGATGCTAGGTTTCGACAATGCATTCCTTATTTGTTTCATCTCCTGTTTGAAAGCGATCTGTCTGGACTGTCATATGCAGTGAACCACATCTTGAAAAGTGGTATACACATGCAAAACATCTCGGCAAGTGATTTTATGGATAAAGTGAATGTCCAAGATAGTATTTTGGATTCTCACCTGATTAATCTCATGGCGTGTCAGCGTGGTACTAATGAGTACTGGTACCGTCGTCATGGTGATTTAAAATGTATGCTGAGGAACTTAGGTACTCCCACATGGTTCCTCACTCTAAGCTGTGCCGAGTATGGCTGGGAAGACTTACTTGAATTTCTACGAGAGGCAAATGCTAACGTAGAAAACATCGAATTCAAGACACCCGGAGAACTGTGCTCTTTGGATCCAGTCAATGTATGTAGGTACTTCAATCATAGATTTGAAGCTATGATGTCTTTCATCATGAATAAGAAGAATCCACCTCTTGGAGAGGTGTTGGATTTCTTCTGGAGAAAGGAGTACCAAGCAAGAGGTGCTCCTCATATACATATGTTGCTGTGGATCAAGGATGCACCTAAATTTGGAACGGATCCAGAAGACTCAGTGATGAGTTTCATCCAACAGTATTCTACGTGTGCTGTTCCAAACGCAAAGGAGAAGAAAAGCCTAAGAGAAAAAGTTCTGCGTTTCCAAAGCCATCGATGTGGAAAGTACTGCCGTCGTAAATTCCGAAACAAAGACAAGTTCTACACCAAATGTCGTTTCGGCTTTCCACGACCGGTGATTTCTAAAGGAAGAGTAAACAGTTTGATGTCTTCGCTGCGACATAATGTGATGAAGAAATCACCTAAAAACACTTACAATTTGAAGAGGAACGAAGAGTCCAAGTACATCAACGACTACAACCCGGTGATTTTGTCCATGTGGAATGCTAACATGGATATACAGTTTGTGGCTGATAACTGTATGGCTGTGGCTCGGTATGTGACGTCTTACATCACCAAAAAAGAGAAGACAGAATTGAAGGATATGTGGGAGGACATTTCCCATGAAAAGAGCCTCAGCAAGAAGTTGTACAGTTTCAGTCTGAAGATGTTGTCGCATCGAGAAATCGGAGCGTACGAATGTTCTGACCGGTTGTCTTCAGCAAGTCTCTATGCCAAGTCCAGGAGTATCGTTTGGGCGAGTCTTGGTCTTGCTGCAACGCGTAATCGAGTTCTCAAACCTGTGCGGGAAATTGAGTATTTGGCGGAAAAGGAGCCAAACAGTACCGACATTTTGAAGACAAACATGTTGGATACATATTATCCAAATCGAAGCAGTCACCTAGAGAATGTTTGTCTGTATGAGGTTCTGCAAAATTACATGTTCAAGAGGAACATCAAAGAAGATACTGAGAAAGGAGTGTATGCTGTAATAGGAAGTGAGGGATGTCTGGTCAAGCAAAGAAAATGCCACTTGATAAACCATCGAAAATTGAGTGGCGAATCTCCTGAAAAAAAGGAGTTTTTCTATTTAGCACTTTTGCAACTTTTCAAGCCTTGGCGTGCAGAAGAGGAACTGCTTGGAGATTTCCTCTGTTATGAAGACTCTTTCAATGCCGCCAAGGAGACCATAGAATGTCCTGCTTTTCCCAAATATGTAGAAATGTTGAATGCGGAAATTGAGCAGGAAGCAACGATTGCAGCCGAGATTGCCAGAGACAGTTCTCAGGACAGTCAGAGTTCTGCTTCATTGAGTCAGGATCCACTAGGAGGACCTCTTATTGAAAATGAAGCTGCCACTGCTATGAATGAGGTGGAAAGAGCCATGGCACATGCTCAAGAGGATGCGGTTAACTTAGAAGAGTTGGAAAGGCAACTCAACGTTGAGCAGAGGAAAATATATGACGAAGTTACCATGCAAATTGATCATGGATTAAGTCATGATAAGAAAGAGTGCTCATGTATGTCGTTGAAGCCTGTCCGACTGTACGTGAGTGGAGAAGCGGGAACTGGAAAAAGTTTCCTCATTAAAGCAATTTCATGCTATTTGCAGGAAAGGACAGAGTCATCGCTGTCTTGTGTTGTCACTGCTCCAACTGGACTGGCAGCACATAATATTAAAGGGATTACTTTACATCGTTTACTGATGCTGCCAGTGGAGCATGACAACAAATTAGAATATCACAAGCTATCTGGAGATGCTTGTTTTGAAGTTTCAAGAATCTTGAGGAAAATGAAACTTCTTATCATTGACGAAGTAAGCATGGTTTCCAATGTCATGCTTGCCTTTGTGCATTTGAGGATGCAAGAAGTTCTCAAAACAGAGTATGATGTGTTATTTGGTGGCAAACACATCATTGTTTTCGGAGATCTTCTGCAGCTGACACCAGTGAAAGGGCAACCTGTGTTCAAAATGCTCACGCATGAAGATACCAGGAAGTGCCTAGGCAGCATTGGCAACGTCAATATATGGTTAAACTTCAATTATGCTGAACTGCATGAAAATATGCGTCAGGCAAAGGATGAAGTTTACAAGACTATTCTACAAGATGTTAGAATTGGAAAAGTGACCGAGCATGGGAAAGAAGCTTTACATGCACGATTACTGTCAAATTTATATCCAGAACAAGATGTTGTGCCTGAGAATATTTTTCAGAAAATTACTGATAAGAAATCTGGAATATGTTTGATGCCAACTCTTGCAGAATGTGCCAAATTTAACAACAAAATGTTGCATTTAGAAAAGCAAGAGATTGTGAAAGTGGAAGCTATTGATAGAGTAGAGCATATGGGATCAACAATTATTTTGTCTGAGAATCTGAAAACAAAATTGGATTCATTAGAGAAGAGTATATCTAAAACTGCAGGTTTTGAAAAGACTCTGAATGTGTGCTTGAACTGCCGTATAATTTTAAGAAGGAATTTACATGTTGAAAGAGGTCTGGTAAATGGATCAATGGGTAATGTTGTTGATTTTGTGAAATACAGAAATAGAGATGGAATTGAATTTTTAAAAATTAAATTTGATGGCATTGAGGAAGTACAGCTAATTGCTCGTTGTTCTGCTAGATTTTTGCTTGTAAAAGACTTATATGTTCGCCGTAAGCAGTTCCCTGTTTGCTTGGCATATGCGGTGACAATTCATAAATCGCAAGGTTTAAGTGTAGACACTGCATTGGTGAATATTGGCAGTTCTGTGTTCAAGGAGGGTATGGCATATGTGGCATTGTCACGAGTTAGAACTTTATCGGGATTGTACTTGATTGAGTGTGATGTCAGAAACATTTGTGCAGATCTAGATTGTGTTAAGGAATACAATAGGTTAAGAAGAGAGTATGCGCCACATTTGCCTCAGTTTCCTTTGTTTGAGAAACGTCTGGTAGGCCGGAAACGAAGAAATGAGAACAATACTGGGGAGGTTGTAGCAAAAAGACAAAAAGTGAATGAACCTAAAATTACAAGCAGAAACAAAGAGGATTCTGTTGAAGATGTTGTTGGTTTTCAGTTTGAAAACAGTTCTGGTGTCAACTGCTATGCTAATGTAGTAATTAATGTTTTGTTTTCTCTAAAAAATGTAAAAGAAGAGATTGTGGTCAATTCTGATCAAAGATTTTGCAGTTTGTTAAATTCTGTGTTAGAGAAATGTACCACTGATAGAAGAAACATAGAAAGTGTGTCTGAAATTAGAAATCTGTTAGATAGATGTTCAGGCCAAACACAATTCTCTCAAAATATTCAGCAAGATTGTCAGGAGTTTTTAATGTATATGCTTGATGTATTACATGCTGAAGGTGTAGATGTAGATCAGCTGTTTGGGCTTTCTTATCAATGGCAGCATGACTGCGAGAACTGTATGGTATCAAGTACTACTAGTGTAGACTCAGAAAGATTTATATATTTAACTTTGCCAGACAGTAAATCAGTCTCCTTTAATAAGCTAGTAAAAGCTGCTAATCACAACATGGAGTGTAGCCAATGTAAATCTGAAATGATGTCCACTTTATTTATACGAACATATGGCCAGTACGTCATTTTAATGTTCCAACGATGTAGGCCTGATGGAACAAAATTGACAACTTTAATAAAAAATTTTGTAGCTTCGCAGTTGTCAATATCAGGAAGGACTTTTGTAACTACAGCAATTATATATCATGACGGCCCTTCAATATCATCAGGACATTACACAGCTTATTTAAAGTCTAGAAATGGCTGGTCATTCTGCAATGATTCTGTTTTAATTTTCAAAAAAAAATTGCCGTATGACCTTAAAAACTCTTACCTGGTGTTTTTAAAACCAAAATTTTAGGAAAATAATCTCGGGATATGATCTGTGGAATTTCAAGAAGTTCTAATGGCTCCTACACAATTTGGCCTTGAGGATAAGTGTAGTTCAGAGACATAACTTCTAATCATAGGATTGGACATCATGGAGATGTATGTGCACTTTAAATGAGTTCAGAAAAACTGTTTCTTTTCATAAGCTAATTGAAGCAGCCAATCAAAACATGGAGTAGAGGGAATGTAAGTCTGCAATGCTGTCTACTGTTTTACATTGCTTTGTGATTAAAAGTGATGTAGAGAATTAAATAATTGTAGTACTCATAGAGGTAGTGTAAGTCTGCTTCATATTAAGCAGTATCAGTGTCATAGGAAATGTAGAACATGACTGAGCAAGAAGGGGAAGATATTACTATTCCAGGATTGTGAAAATGATCTTCAACATTTTAATTCTGAAAGTTGCGGAAATGCCAAATGATGGGATTGGCTTACAAGAAATCCAAGAGTTATAAATATCTCTGACTAGATTTGGCCTTGTGGAAAATAGTGGTAGAGAGCAAGAAGTCATTTATTGCATGTAACGTGTTTTTAAAAACGATGGAGGTTTTCTTTCAGAAAGTGGCGGGCTGAAAGTAATAACAGCACAAAAGAGTGTAAGCTGTTCATAGGACATCCTTGGACGTCATGGAAAGTAAGTTAACTTTAAGGAGTTCTGAATTTTTATTTCTGATGTTGTATGGGTTTTTTAAACACAATCATTTTGATTGTGTTTTTTTTCCCCGCTGTTACATGATGAATACCTTCAAGTCACTGTTTTTAGTGAATTTTGATACATTCTGAGAACAGCAAAAATAAACCATTTAACATGTATAATTAATTCTGTACTGTTTGCATTTATGATGTATATGTAGAACTGTGTAGGAGGCATGGAGAAGGTGAGTTTTCTGTAAGTGTTAAATTTATTGTATGCAGTGCTGCACTTCTACGTATTCTTTCATATGCTGGACTACATCTGCACAATGAGATACCTAAGCAAAGGAAACACAAGTGATGTGATTGTGAAATGAGCAAAATAAATTGCACATATTTCAATTACATCACCTGTGTTTCCTATCATTACGAATCACATTGTGCAGATCAAGTTTAGGTCTGTCCAGGGAAACATAGGAGGTTTCTACTTTGTTGAAGAGTGCAGTGGACATGACTCACTTCATTAGTAGACTTTCACAGATATTATCTCCTCTGTACACTTCAACAAGTGTAAATCTCATCTTGAACTCTGAGTAGGCCTCACCTCAAACAAATCTCTGGATAGGAGACATGTTATTGGCATACTGAAGCGACACTTTTCTGAAACAAGAGCAATGCAAAAGATGCACCATGTTTTAAGATAGGCCTCACTTCATCTGCATCAAGATACTGTTAGTTTAAAATGTATATCTTTAGGATTGTGTAGAGGACCTGGAGAAGCAGAAGCTTCTGTCAGTGTCAAAGTTGTTGAAAAACTATTTGTCCTTCAATATTTTCCCTTGTCTTTTGTAATTTTTAAATACATATTTTAATTTTTTTCAAATGTTGGTTCTCTCTTTCACAGATTGAAAGTATAGAAATAAAATGTGATTAATTTAACGGCAATTACAAGGTAAATAGTTGTACTCTTTTCGTTACATTTCTATCACATTCACCTACTATTAGATCCACTGCTTCACTTCTTTAATCCTCAGTTTCCTGCCTTTGCTACTTTCCTCATTCCTTTCTCTATTACCTATTTACTCAACTCCTTCCACTCTTTTTCTCAGTCCCTCTGTTCTCATAGTTCCTCAGTCTTGTTCACTCACTCCATCTCTATTACTCTTAGTGTCTGTGAATTACTTTCCCAACTTTTTTTTTTTTGGACCGCTTCCCGGGAAGTTGCCCGGTTCGCAAACCAGCAGCGTTATGGCAGTCCACCATTTTGTGTTTCGGTCGAATCAAGATACAAGATGGAGGGCAAATAATGTTCAGAATGGGTAGAAGGGGGCATGGTAGATGTATCTTGACCCCCTTGGTTTTCTGAGGGTGGCTGAGGAGGACCATAGTTCTTCACTCTTGTTCACTCTCTCTGTTTCTATTAATGTCACTGTTTATGACTGATCAAAAAAATGTTTTTTAAAAAAGAACAGTAACTATAAGGGAAGGAAATAGACAGTTATGTTAAAAGAAAGACAGCTATAGGGAGTAAACTAAGGATACTGTTACCCACAATCCACTGCTGTTGATGTTACTGACCATGTCATGAATGATGTAATATGTGACATCATCAGCAGTGGATTGTAGGTAACAGTATCCTTAGTTTACTCCCTAGAGCTGTCTTTCTTTTAACATAACTGTCTGTTTGCTTACCTTATACTTACTGTTCTTTTTTTTAAAAAATATTTTTTTTGGTTAGCTTCCGGTACGCGTACCGGGTAGCGCTCCGGGAGCGAACTAAGAGAAATAGAGGTTGGCAGAGTTCCAAATATTCTACCAATTTTTTTATAATGGGGAGTTAGTTCTGAAAAGAACTTTTTTTTTATGTTTTTGTTGTTTTATATTTTTTTTAGTATTTTTTGAACATTTTTTTACTTTTTTTGTATTTTCTGAACGTTTTTAAATTTTTTTGGGTTTTTTTTTGGGGGGGGGAAACAAAAACGATCCATTATAAAGGGCTCAACAGGAGCAAAAAAAAAAAAAAAAGAATTTATTTTTTGGTGCGTCTCGTACAAACATTAATATGATTTTGAATTGCTCGCAAAATCAAAGTGATGCTACTTTCTCTGTAGCAGATGAAAGTGCCACATTCCACGCACACTTGCTTTACGTGCCCAAACAACATTTGGATGTTTGCAATCGTCTCCCTCGCCTCTGGTCCCGACACCTCTGGAACCACCGATCTTCTTGCCATTGGGAGGGGATTTTGTTGTTCGTCACGTAGCTGGGCAGCACTATAATTATTTGGGTGCCACCTACTCATATGCCGATGCATAGTATGATTGCCATAACTGTATTTTTTATCAGTGCCCCTAGACAATCTATCACCGCATATGCGGCAAAACACGTAACGTGCATTGACTTTCTTTTGCCCCTCAGGAATTCTGTAGAATTGCCAGATATAATTCTCCTTTCTGTTGTACCTCCTGGGCTCCTCTGGCAGAAACTCATGCTGTTCCTCCTCTTCCTCCTCTTCCTGTTCTTCCTCTTCTTGCAAAATTACTTCTGCAGGTGGTCCTCTCTTTCTTGGATTTGGTGGAGGTGGTGGGCTAGCACCAGCTGAAGCTACTAATGAAGCCATCACAAAGTATCAATAAAGGGTCTTTCTCTCACCAAGATGAAAGTCAGAGTGATGAAAGAAGGAGGGGTTTTCATCATTTGGGAAAAACAAAAGTTCTAAACCAATGAAAAGTGTCCATTTTAGATCACATGACCTTGTATTACATCATTAGGAAACCAAAAGTGAAATGAACCAATGAAAAGTGTTATTACCGAGTCACATGACCTGCTATGTTTACGTTACGCGGTCGGCGCCGCGCCGCGGATCGCTTCCGGTTCGCGTACCGCTACGCTTCCGGGTACGCGAACGTAGCACGTAATATGACGTATTACGCGAGAACGCGAAACGTCATGCTGACGCGAAGCGTCGCGATGTTGTTTTGTAACGCGAGAGGTGCGCAAAAGGAACGTTTACCAGTTCGCGTACCGGGTCGCGCCTCCGGATTGAGCTAACGGGAAGCTAACCGGTACGCGTACTGGGAGCGAAACAAAAAAAAATAAAAAAAAAATTGTATAAAAAACATGTAAAAAATATTTTTCTTTTTAAAGAATAATACATTGTAAAGGTTTTGATATTAGCTATTAAAAAACCAATGAAATTCACTGAAAAAACCATAGGTTATACACCATATATAGTTAGGAATTAGCATTTAAAAAACCTTATTTTACTCACACAAAACCAATGAAATTCCATATATAGTTAGATGTACTAACTATATATCACGCACCCGCAATCCACTGCTGATGATGTCACATATTACATCATTCATGACATGGTCAGTGACATCACTGATGACATCACTGATGACATCTCAAATGACATCACTGATGACATCACTGATGAAATCATTCATGTGATAATACGATGAACCTCTTCAGACTGTAATATAACCTTAGATACACTCAGTGTAAACACAGACTCACAGATTGTCACTCATCCATGAAGTTACACACACACCTAGACAGTCATGCAAACAATCAATCACACCTCCGTTTCCTTAACTATACAGTTAAACACACCTTACTTATTCAAACATATACTAAAACATATTTACTCACTTATACAATCCTGGATACAAGTTCACAATGATCCATACAGCCACTCACACATTCACTGGCTCTTATGCACAGTTATTTATATATGTCAACTCTCACATGTACTGTATTTTACATATGTACTTAATTTGACATGTAGCACTGAGATATCTATTCACTCACCAATACAGTCATGCACACAGTCAACCGCCCATACAGCTGTTTCCAACATGCACTTTTGAATCCATACATCTATGCACAGAGTCATACACTTCCCAGCCACCCACACACACACTCAGTCTCCCATACAAATGCTTGTGCAACCAATCAATAACCTATATAGTTACTCATATAGCTACTGATCAACACATGCAGCAGTTTACAGAACAACAGACATAATGATGCACAAATTAAGACAGTTTAGTCACTAACCCATGCACTCAGTGAGACACATTTAATCACTCACTCATACATTCAGTCATGCACCTACTAAATCCTTCGTCCAGACACTTATACATCGACTCATTCATAAATATGTAAGACATATTTTAACTTTACAGAAAAATACAGTCACTGGATGTTGTCATCAGTGATGTCATCAGTGATGTCATTTGAGATGTCATCAGTGATGTCATCAGTGATGTCATTTGAGATGTCATCAGTGATGTCATCAGTGATGTCACTGACCATGTCATGAATGATGTAATATGTGACATCATCAGCAGTGGATTGCGGGTGCGTGATATATAGTTAGTACAACTAACTATATATGGAATTTCATTGGTTTTGTGTGAGTAAAATAAGGTTTTTTAAATGCTAATTCCTAACTATATATGGTGTATAACCTATGGTTTTTTCAGTGAATATATATATATATATATATATCGTCCACACCTCCTCTTCAGGAATGAAAACCCACTCGTGGGAATTCAGTTTCCAATTTCTTTAATGATCCATCGCTCTCAGCATAAAAAATACCAACGCGTTTCTCCGCCCAGTGCCGGCTTGCTCACGGTAGATATTTACATTCACCACTAACTTCCTATAAGGAGTGGCTTCCAAAGTCACGTGATTGCATTCTGACTTCCTGTCACATTTGCTAAGAATTATGGGTCTCGTAGATTTTAGGTTTTTCTCAATTCTATATAACACCAGGGAGACCAATTGTTTCACCCAAGGGATCACTGATGGAACCGGTGGCAAATTATATTGACTATTTTCGTATGCCTTTTGTAGTGAATCTGAGCTCATATTTACGTGACACGACTGACCTGTTAAAAAATCTACAGGAACTCACATGGCAACCTCGTTACATGCTGATTACAATGGACGCAATTGCCTTATATACAAACATTGACCACAGCATTGGAACATCAGCATGTGCCTTTTTTCTAAAGGAAAGACATATCCAATTCACCAAACACAACCAAATGCTTTTGGACATGATTGATCTATGCCTCACCCAAAATATCTTCCTATTTGGTGAAGAAATTTACAAGCAAGTGAAAGGATGCGCAATGGGCTTCTCCTTTAGCCCAGCATACGCATGTCTCACAATGGGGTGGTGGGAACAACAAGTGGCGTGGCATCCGGACAATGATCATCATGTAAACAAAATAGCGAAATGGCTGAGATTCTTTGATGATCTCTTAATAGTGTGGGATGGATCAGCACAGGAATTTGAAACTTATTTTAAAATCTTAAACTCGACAGATACCAATCTAAGATTTACATATAACATAAGTCGGGACAAGGTAACATTCCTGGATACTGTAATCTATATAGAGAATAACAAAGTGGAGACCACACTATATAGGAAAGAAACATCAACTAGTGCAACCCTCCACGCAGATAGTTTCCACAAGGCCTCAGTGATGGACAACATACCGTACGGAGAATTTTTGAGACTACGCCGCATCTGCTCTCAAGAAAAAGAATGGACAACTAATAGTGGTGTTATGTCAAAAAGATTCCAACAACGAGGTTACAAAACGGGAGTCATTGCAAAATGCTGGGCGAGAGCAAATGATAAGAAAAGAGAAGAAATCCTTCAAACAAAATCAAAAAAGCAAGAAGAAATACAATCCGAAAAACAACCGGTGAGACTTATAATGGATCATTCAAGGGAATCAAAACAGATTGTGAACATTCTGAGAAAGAATTGGAAAATTCTACACCTGGATGAGAGTGCTGGAAAAATAATGGGGAAACATCCTGAAGTAACGTTCAGACGGGCGACCAGCCTAAGGGACAAGCTGGTGCACAGCCACTACCAAAATCAGGACCAAAGGAAAAAAGGCATTCAATGGATGAAAAGTAAAGGCTTTATAAAATGTCAACAATGTAAAGTATGCCAGATTGCCATAAACAAAAAAGAAGTAACCTTACCCAATAAAAAATCTTGGATAATCAAACAACTAATAAACTGTAAAACAGAATACGTAGTCTACGTGATAGAATGTCCTTGTGCCTTAAAATACATTGGCAGCACAAAAAAAAGAATTAAAACTGAGAATCTTGGAACACGTAAGAGCTACGGCAAACAAAGACAGAAGTAATGCCGTCGCGAAACATATGGAGACTACACACAATGGGTAATGGAAACTTCTGAAATTCTACGCCCTCGAAACAATTGTCCCACATGAGAGAGGCGGGGACAGAGAGCGGAAATTAAGATGCAGGGAATCACGTCAAATTCTGAATTTTCGGACGTTACACCCGGATGGTCTGAATCAGAGTGAAGAACTTTATGTACATTTGTAAAGAAAATGATAAATTGAAAAAGAACAATGCACGGAAATTTGTGGAATAGTCACACAGGGAACATGAGAAATCCAATATATATATAAAAATCTTTCTGTACTGTCGTAGTAACCAAACAAAGATGGGTAACAGCTATATACACAAAGATAGAGACACAGATACATCCTTTATTCTGGTAGAAAATACAGCATAAGGGGTGCGAATTGGTGGGTCCTAAATGCTCAAGAGGGCATCATAGGCGATTACCATTCACGAAGTAGAATGTGCCCACTGGAGGGCTTTATTTTATATTCACTCATGTCCATTAATTACAAATTGAGATTCTTCGTGATGGGTAATGAACTATAATCACTGTTGATTTTTGTGAAATAATGATAGTTCACAAGATAATGGGAATGGTCTGAAGACCCCACAGTACCATTTAGATCATTGCAATATTGTGGATACAATATTTAGACATGTTTGAATATTGGTATAATGTATTTTACATGAAAATATGATATGTGTATATATAGAATGGAGATAAACCTAAAAACTACGAGACCCATAATTCTTAGCAAATGTGACAGGAAGTCAGAATGCAATCACGTGACTTTGGAAGCTACTCCTTATAGGAAGTTAGTGGTGAATGTAAATATCTACCGTGAGCAAGCCGGCAGTGGGCGGCGAAACGCGTTGGTATTTTTTATGCTGAGAGCGATGGATCATTAAAGAAATTGGAAACTGAGTTCCCACGAGTGCGTTTTCATCCCTGAAGAGGAGGTGTGGACGATTGAATTCGGCGGGGCTCTGCCGAGGAATTCTGCACCGATAAAAGATTGGCCAGGGGTCGACTGAAACGAGCCAAGTTGTTTTTATATATATATATATATATATATATATATATATATATATATATATATATATATATATATATATATATATATATATATATATTACCTAGGAAGTTATAGTTAGAACCTAGTTTCCATAGTAAAAGCATTTTTTGATTTGCTGATAACTTTAGAGTCATTTGACGAATCTTCGCGAAATTCTCCCAAAACAAAGTCTATCCAGGTCAGCTCCTATCCTGAAGGTTTAGGGGTGTTTCGTCAAGCGGGGGCTGAGAAAAAAAGGGGGGCCCAAAACAAGTTTTTCCTATGTTAAATTCCATTGGTAATTTTGAGGCAGGCTACAGTCTGAACTGCTGAATGGAATTACCCCAAATTTAGCAGAAAGGTAGAGCTTGGTTCAGGAAGCGACCTTTTTTTAAATGGTGTAAACCCGTTCAGTAGTTTTTGAGAAATTCAAAATATAAGAGTCAAAAAATCAATCTCCCATAGGAAACTTTGGGCAAGGGTACAGCCGAAACTACCAAACAGAATTACCCCAAATTAGGCAAGAAGGTAGTTCTTGGATCAGAAAGCGACCTTTTTTTTAAATAGTGTATATCCCTTCAGTAGTTGCTGAGAACTTCTAAAATTTCTCAGCAGCACCCCTCCCGGAGCCCGTGATGGACATGGGGACCGCATCATCCCAGGGCCGGCTCCTGCAGTGTCCCGGAGTGCCCACCTAGGGACACTGCTGTTTGCTATGACAGGACGGGAGCCGCACGGCTCCCGCCCTGTCATAGCAAACTTGCTTTGGATTTTGGAAGCGAGAGCATGTTTCCTGCTCTATCTTTCAAAATCCAAAGCCTATTGCTTTTCCACACGGGGAGCTGCATGTCAGCAGCTCCCCGTGTGGAAAAGCAGTGCTGGCTCCCGCAGGAGGAGGGAGCCGGCGGGACCATGGGGGCATTGGAGCTCCCCCCACGGTCCCCAATGGATAGGGTGGGCCCCAGGGGATGAGGTCCCTGAGGCTAGAAGTGGCCCGCCCAAATAAAAATTTAAATAAATAAAGGCCGACCCCAGGGGATGGGGTCCCAGGGGCCAATAGAGGCCTCAGGAGGGGGGCTACTCAGCTCCCCCTCCTTAAAAAAAACAGATATGTGGCCATGCCCCAGGGGATGGGGACCCCGAGACCGGAACTGGCCAAGGAAGGGGGGCCCTCTTCTTGTTTACATGTGAGCATGCTTCAGGGGATGTGGTCCCCGAGGGAATGTAAATTAGTGAAAGTGGACTTTTTTTTAACAAAAAAGGGCATCGCGACTCCAGCGCGGCTGTCAGCGTGGCCCCCATGTGAAAGCGATGGGTGCGCTGCTCTCAGCACGGCACACGAGTACTTCTTAAGTCTTTCAAACATCGAGGGGTATATTCTCAAGGACACATCGCCGAATTAACGGCACTTTATCGCAACCAAAATGGTGATAAATGTAATGCACCATTCACAAGCTGAGGCAAACAGCCCATATCACCAGTTTACCAGCGATAGCAGTCTCAAAAAGCATTGTCACGGATGACCCCGGCAAATATTGCTAATGAGATGTAGAGTAGGCGTTCCCGTGCAAAAAGCAGCAAACACATCACTTCTCAAGAGTCTCAACCACCAGCAAGATCGTCAAAGAGAGTACAAAACAGGCGAGAAGGTGCATTAGTAGCAAGAAGTTTACACCTGCTCTGACCTGGTGTAAAGTCGGACTACAACCTGCAACATGAAAGTGAGCCCAGCCCAGAGCCACACCCGAATGACAACAGATGTAATGGAGCCAACGATCCTGCAGCTTGGACACCCAAACTGCCCCGCCACCCCCGGCCACCAGCCCCTTGTCCTCCATCCCTCCTCACCCCCTCTACAAACAAATGGGACAGCAACCTTAAGAAATCTGGAACGTAACAAATTGGCTGATGTCACACAATGATAATAAATAAAAAAGATGCATGTGAGGGTGGACAAATAAGAATCTCAGTCATCTATGGATTTACATATAAAACATTTTATTTAAACAAAACAACAAAATAAAATTAGGTACAGGCAAGGCGTGTCATCCCTCGACAATTTGTGAATCACAGTCTGCAAGACAAAAAGAAAGATAAGATAGTGCATCATGCGTCCATCGAAAAAGAGAGAAAGAGAGAAAGAGTGAGAGAGAGGTAGAGAGAGAGAAAGTAAGAGAGAGTGAGAGAGAGCGGAAGACCGATAAAGAGCGAAAGAGTGAGAAAGAAAGAGAGAGAGAAATAGTGAGATACAAAGAAGCGAGAGAGAAAGAGAGAAAGAGTGTGAGAGAAAGGAAGAGAGAGAGAAAGAGTGAGACAGAGAAGAAGAGAGAGAGAAAGAATGAGAGAGAGGAAGAGACAGAGACAGAGACAGCGTGTGAAAGAGAGAAAGGAAGAGATAGAGAGTGAGAGAGAGGGAGAGAGTGAGTGACAGAAAGGAAGAGATGGAGAGGGAGAGTGAGTGTTGACACTGTGGAGAAAATCCTCACAGCTCACCTTTTTGCCGCTGGTGTGTTCTAACCACGTGCCGGGACATAGTGCAGCCCTCAAGCTTAGTCATCTGAAACATAGTATAGAATCAGTAGAGTAAATACAACTGTACACGCCTAATTCTCTGTTCTGCCCCTGCACACCCAGGCTGCTGCACCCCATCAATTCCCGCCGCCCAGAGGTGTCTGTTCGCCCCTTCGCACTTAGGCTGCTGCACCCCATCGACTCCCACTGCCCAGAGGTGTCTCCCCGACTCTGCGCACCCAGGCTGCTGTACCCCATCTACTCCCACTGCCCGGAGGTGACTGCCCGTTCCTGCATACCCAGACGGCTGCACCCCATCCACTCTCACTGCCTAGAGGTGTCTGCCCGCTCCTGCGCACCCAGGCTGCTGCACCACTTCCATTCCCACTGCTCGTAGGTGTCTGCCCCCTCTTGTGCACCCATGCTGCTGCACTCTATCCACTCCCACTGCCCAGAGGTGACTGCCCACTGCTGCAGAAACAAGCCTCTCTGCTCACCTTCCACCACCGGCGTGTGTCTAAGAGGGTCCACCACGTGCCGAAGCAACCTCCTCAGCCGTTGCGTACATGCGGTCAAGCCGACCTCATGATTCAGACTGGGTCTTGATTGCCAGGATGGTATTTCAAGGCCATGCCTCATCGCAGGCAGCACACGCGCTCAGCTCTGGTGGCACTAACTCAGTGGAACTGAAGTCATCGCCACATGGCGGGAGGACCGTGTCGGGGAGGGGTTGTCAATCTGTGAATCACAGCCTGCTAGACAAAAAGCAAGATAAGATTGTGCGTCAAGTGTCCATCAAAGGAGAGAGAGAGAGAGAGAAAGAGTGAGAGAGAGGAAGAGAGAGAAAAAGAAAGAAAAAAAGAAAGAAAGAAAGAAAGAAAGTAAGAAAGAAAGAAAGAAAGAAAGAAAGAAAGAAAGAAAGAAAGAAACAAAGAAACAAAGAATTTAAGGCAGTGGAACCGGGCAAACAGTGCTTGGTTTTATTTCCGGTCACGTCGTCATCTGGGTTCGTGTATCTGTGGATTGTTTGGCTGAGTTCGTATCTTTTCCCCCCCAAGGATGAGTTTGTTGTGAGTCAGAGCGAGGCTTCGTTCTGACCTAAAGACTTTTTTGGGCATTTGGATTGAAAGGTTTCAAGTGCCTTTTTTGAACTTGCTCGAAGACTGGGAAGTTATCTTCTGGAGCGCGGCTGCGCTTGAACATTGCATTAAGTTTTCGTGCACCTACTTCCGGGTGTTGGATAACGCTCGGCGTCCTTGTGCGTGACGTTTAGGTTCATTTTACGAACCGGCTGTTTGTTTATATTTCCTATGCAGGTTGGGAGGTTCACTGTATGCTCTGGAAGCTTAGGAGAGCTGTCGGGAGAATTCCTGGGGTTACAAGCCTTCTTCATCCCCCCCTGTTGTTTTTTACCCTTCCCTCTCTCCTGGCCCAGGCTGTAGAGTGCATTTGGTATTTTCTGCGTGGCCTGCAGTCTGTGCGGGGGTAGAGAGAGGGGATTATCTTCGCTCCTGCAGCGTTGACACCTAGACACTAACACATGCAGTGCTACAATCACATATTCACTACCCATGCAGTCCTCCAACCACTTATACATTGCTCATTCACAGGTTCATATTCCCAGGTACTAACCATGCACTCCATCAATCACACTATCACTCTCTGAGCCGTCCTCCAATCACACAGCCACTACCATGTACTACTCCAATCACTCCAATACCCACATACTTATAGATTCACCATGTACTCTCTTTGCAGTAATCATAATCATCCAGCCACTACCCATGTACTCATGCAATGACCCAGGCAGTAACACTTGCACAGCTACAATCACATGTGCACTTTCCATGCACTCCTGTAACCACATAGACACTGCTCATTCATACTCTTTCAATCAATCAACCACCACTTATACAATAATGCAATCACCCACATATTATCCATCAACTCATGTAATATCTCACGGATTACAGATACACTTGTACCATCATGTAGGCAGTACTCATGCACTTATACAATTACCATGCGCTGCACATGCACTCTTTGAATCAATCATGCTCAACACATATACTCAAGCAATCATGCAGACATTAGCATGCAGTTATTTCTCTTTTTCAACCAGATAATGTAGTTCTGATAAGTACATTTTTTTTTTAAATTGTGTTTTTAAACTATTTTGTAAATGTAAATGTTGAGCACACTGCATCCCAAATTTGTTTTATTTATTTTAATGTTTACTTAGCTGTAAAACTCCGTAATCCATACATTACTTCCCCCCACCCTGCCCCTCCCCCTCCCCACGTCACCGTCCTGCCGCGGCTGCATGCAGTGTCACGCAGCGAGAATCCTTTTCCCGGCGTTTTGAAAATGGACCTGGAAATTCCACGCAGCTCGTGCGTGTTATTTCCAAGGTCCATTTTCATTGGCCTTTGCGTGCATGCTGTTTTTTAACAGAACACGCAATAGGCCATAGGCGGTCGCGTAGCTCCGCCTATGGCCTATTGGTGTCTGTTACGCGCACCAGAGGCCATATGTATTGAATTATCGCGACTTTACAGCCGCGATAATTCAAGACATATGCTCGCAGTGGCGCGCACGCACCACTCGCTGGCTTTTTTTTTGTAGTTCGCAATCGCTTTCGATCGCTTTCATTTCTCGCAGATTCTGGATCTGCCCAAGTATGCAGAAATACCTCTTGCTCCACCTCATGGACTCCTGAACCCTCACCCCAACCCCCATCATCTGCCCTCAACATGCAGGCTCTATGGGAGCTGCTGCAGGTGCACGCAGGATTGGACCTAGTTTTAGGGTGGTTAAGCCTGCTGCTGCTATTCGCAGCCTCATAGTGGAGAAGTGTGGCTCAATGGTTAGAGCAAGCAGACCTTGATGCAGAGCTCTGGCCAGGGACCAGGGTTCGATTCCCGCCTCGGCGGGTCTCCGGCTCATTAATTCCCCTGACTGGATATTCTCTCCTCAGTGCCTGTTCTGATCATGGGTCCCACGCTGCAACTCTGGGCAATAGCTTGCTTAGTCTCCACAACGGCCCCAAAAGCGCTGGGATGCCTGGCTGCACCTGGGGGGTGCCCAGGAGTGAACATTTCCCAGGAATGCCAGGAAGGGTTCCTAAGCGGTATACGGACAGCGCCGGGACACCTCCGGTGGAGGTAGCTGTGCGCTTTACAAATTCCGACATTTACATTTACATTTACATTGCTCACTCTGCTTGTTTGGCCTTTGGAGCCGGCGTACCCAAAATCTACCGGAGCTATCAGGCATCTGGAAGTCGCTGCTGCAGTTAAGAGTGTCAGCTCGGGAAGGCTCCGGTGTCCCAGAAGCTGGTGTCCGGGGTCTTCTCTCGTCTTTATTCGCTTTTAAATCCTTTCGGGAAAACTGTCAGCGTGCCTGGGTGAAGGCCCTAAATGAACAGGCTGGCAAGGATTGGGTGAGTCTGGTCATGTTAACATTTATTACATTGTGTGATACAATTGCCTTGAAACCCTGCACGGGATGCAATGCTGTATAGGCTGGAAATATAAACTGTAGCCAGCTTTTAAAGGGGACTCCCTCATCACTATTGTGGTTTTCTAGTTTCTTTTGCCTGCTCTCCATCGTTCTTTAGGTCTTCCTTGTGGCTGGGAACAAAGTGAAGTGAAAGTTGGCCCAGTGTATAGAAGCGTTTACACAAGCCTGAATCTCAACTTTTTGACACCATATTTTTTGCTTTGTGTCTTCTACTACACCGATGTGAAGTATTCTTGAAACTGCCCTTGCATGTGATGAGTCCGGACCACAACTTCATTGAAATCACATTAGGAAAAATGCCATTGTTATCGCAACAGGAATGTCTTGAGGCATTATATATGTAGACTTATGCTGGACAGAACATTTTTATCTACAAAATAAGACTTGTCACTCGATTTCTGGGTTCCTGCAAATCTCCAAATAAAATGAATACATTTAAATATCTCCACTGATAGCCATTATCCCCTCCACATGCTACAGACTGGGCAGATACTAACTCACAGATCGGTGCACAAACCACTCCTGGCAATTGTTTTGGAGTCCATTAATTAGCCGGTTACCATTTGCCAGACAAGCTGTCAAAAAACAGGGTACAGTTATGGCTGCTCCTTTTGTTTTTGCTTATCCCTTGAGGTATGTCTAGAAAAAGGCACCTCGAGTCTTGATGAAGGTTACCACAAAACTAGTAGGAAAAGCCAAAACATATTGATGTGGCCTTTTGGATACTCATGAGTTGTTCTTTGAAAGGTAATACGCAGCGTAATGGATTGACAGGCATTGGGTTATTGTATTCTGTTACCAATATCAGTTTCAACCATTCTGCCCCTATCAGTCGTTGTGTGCAGAAAACATCTGGGTTGCTTGTTCTGTACCACTTTTCACATCACCATTTGCTCATATTTCATTCATTGATTGTCCAAGAAATACACATAAAGGTGATCTTTGGAGCAATCTTATGTTTGGTAACATGGGTCCCTCTTTCGTATAAACTAGATTAGGTCTTTGTAAATAGATTTGTTAGGTTTAAACCTTGAAGTACACAAGCCCTAGTTCTTACACATAAATATGCCCCTCTGGGCCACCTGAGAGTTAACTCTGATTTTTCTTGTCAACAGTATTTGTTATTGTGACAAGTACCATGAACTTCACGAAATCTGTATTGTAACTGTAATCACGAAGATATATGTGAGCACCTCATTTTGCACATTACTAGCAATGAAAGCTGCATGTCCTGCATTTTGATTTTTTCCAAAACTAACTTGTTTGTATTTGTTCACCCCCTCTGTGTTTTCCCATTGTTCTCTTGTAATTTAAAAAAAATTGTAATGTATGTTTCCTTCCCTGTACATGCCAGCCCATCTCCCACGCCTCTCTGTCATGGCATCCCCTAACAGTGTCAACAACCTCAATTAGAAAAGAGGGTCCAAGGGCAGGTTTAACGACCCAAACTAGATATGTGTCCCAACTCAAGTACCATAACAACAATTATATCTAGGAGTCAAGAAGAAAGAAACTCACTGTGAAAAACAAAACTTCAACACGGAAAAACAATAAGTATGTTAGCTTAGGAGGAGACCCAAGTTGCACCCACATGTGACAAGAATATATATGTGAGCTAAAGCTCGAGGGCATGGGTGAATTTTCCCATCAGTAGCCGCTCTGTACCGCCCTTATTGACATCATTTGGGTTCTCCTTGCCCAGGAGACAAAGGAAAACAGCCTATTGATGTTATTAAGGCTGCTCGAAAAACCGTTGGCGTGATGTAATGTCAGTAGTAGATCTTATGGATGGTATTTTAAGTATAAGTGGCGACTGAAAAAGCTGTGCAAGTAAATAAAAAGTGTAAGTGGGAGATTAATTAAAATTGGATAATACTGAGTAGATGTTGGACTTTAATTTTTCTCTCAGTTTTCCAAATCTAAAAAGTAAAGTGCAAAAACAGATTTAACATAATATCTGTGCGCAATGGTGGTCAACATGTTTCAGCATTCTGGTGGTATAGTACCAATGCTTTCTTCAGGACCCGATGTTAGCTACTGCTAGTATAAAGTGAAGTTAAAAAATTGTCACCTGCAAAATCCAGGTCAAGTAAATCCACCACAGACTTTTGTCACATCATGTTGAAGAAACGAACACACAGGAGAAACATAAAAAACATAAAAACAAATACACATTAGCATATTTGTAGACAAATACACAAAACAATGATGTTGTCAAAGCTTAAAGCATCATGTAACGGTATGTCTATAATACCACTGCGTCAACATAGTTGTACTACTGCAGGATATCATGGCCACTCACCCATTAGTTGTGGTGATGGCGCTGCACCCCACCTGGCTGCAGCTCAGGTATAGAGGAGCACCGCTCTGTAATAAAATAAAGAGACAATCGAAAACAAAAGTAGGCTGAGCTATAATTAAAACGTTGTTTTATCGTTTTTAAAAGGATGTTATCGGATTGTAGACTACAACTCGATTCGTCTAATCAATTTGCAAGTCAATAAACTTCTTGAGAAAGGGGTTTAAATGCCCGACAACCTGATACATACTATTCACCAGGAATTGTTGTTAAGCATATGTACAACCTTTCACTAATAGACTAGGACTAAGTGTGTCCATTAATGCGAACAATAAAGTTATCACCACCACTCTCCCCTGACTTATTACGGCTTAAAGAGAAAAAAAATGATCAAGGCAGACCATGTTTCGAATGGTCCGGTTTGTAGCAGCCACATTGGTTATTTTCAGCAAGCAGAACTTTTTTAGTAAACAGCGATTTATAATGGCCAGCAAGCCGTTTTGAGCGTATAGGCAGTGATAATAAGTTCACATAATTACGCTGTCAACGGCCGCCCCAGAAAAACGTTTACCAAAGGCCAAGCGAAGTATTGCCTGTAAGAACGTATGAGGAGGGCAGACACTAGCGGTATTGCTTTCACGCCATTTGATTTATAAGCGCGTCTAGAAAGGACAATCGCACATTCGCTGTATTACTCTGACAACACCAGTTCAACAAATGGTGCCAAAACCGGCTTACCTGTCCGGCGGTGTCTCCGGACTTGCTTCTATACTGTCTGTGGAGGCACCGAACAAACTCAATGCCACCATTTTGAATCCCGATGTGTCCGTGCACATGACCGTGGTCACGTGACACTGGGCATTCTGGGTAATGTAGTTCTATAAAACCGCAGATCTCGATAGCACGTCTATTTCTGCCAATTCAGTGCCATGGATTCATATAAAAAGCCACATTTTCATTTATCCATAATCAGAAAAGGTATATACAAATTCTCACACCAGTTTGAGAAAAAGTTTTTTTAAAACTCTTTCGGCGAAAAATTAAAATTTCAAATTGAGAGTGTAGAATGCCACTAGATCAATCTTATAAACCATACACCATGCTCCATATAAGATTTATGCATATATTTTTATAAACCAATTGCTGGGCTGTAGTGAAAGACAAACAGTATGGTACACAGACCATCCTGCACAATCTATGATGTCAATGGTGGCAACATATCAGATTAGAAGGCAATATATCAAATTAAAGACCAAAGTGTTATACAATGGAAAGTGTAGTTGGATCAGTCTGATAGTCTCATAGGAAATCATTGTGTGCACTAGGAAGTAGGTTGCTAGAGTCACGTGTTAATGCAGTCTATATAATACAATATACAGGTCCCTGTACTAGTAATGGCAAATCTGTTGTTGTTGCGCTACAGAATGTGGAACCCTCTCATTTAAAATGATGGTATTGGTCTTCCACATCAGTAGTAATGTGTGTTGGTAATACACTCAAAAAATCTGGACATAATTCCGGACTTAGAACTGAGGGTCTCAAATGATACAAGTTTAGAGCGACATCCAGGGTATCGGTTCATTTAATCCCTCCTTGTTGCTGTTTAGCTTGTATACCCACTTTTGTTCTTTCTTAAACAAGAATCTACTGACATCAGGGCAGTGATCAAGCAACAGAGGCTGTTCTAATACAGTCCAAACAAAGTCATTGGGACTATGGCCAACCTCAAGGAAATGAGATGTCAATCGAGTCGCTTGCTTGCAACATCGCACAGTGCTCTTGTGCTCCAAGAATCTTGTCATTACTTTCTTTGTTGTCATGCCAACGTACCGCTTTTTACAAGGGCACGTGATCAGATAAATCAGATTGTCACTGTTACAGTTCGTAAATCTGCGCTGTTGCCAGGGTCTGTTGGTACCTATATCAGCAACAACTGATTTGCACGTTTGTGGGCATACAGAACAGGTCCCACAAGGATGGTGTCCTTGTACTGGCGGCAAATCCCACAACGTGCCACTTGTCTAGGTTCCTTAATTTTTGGTCTAGTATGGACCAATTGATCTTTCAGGCTCTGTCCTCTTTTACATGCGAACAGGGGCATAGGAATGTTATCACCACCTGTATTTAGAATGGACCAGTGTTTACGGATGATCTTTTGAACCTGAGTTGGGGCACATATCTAGTTTGGGTCGTTAAACCTGCCCTTGGACCCTCTTTTCTAATTGAGGTTGTTGACATTTAAAGTGCAGCTACGGCTGCGGGTCCTTTTTCTTGTTCATAGACAATCAAAATATGATTAGTCTGGCTTATCGCTCTTAATTATTTAACTCTTAGATTAGAAATGAGACATTCTTAAGCACCTTGGTTGGGCTATATCCGTTAGACACATTTGATTCGTTCTTAAAAATGGCTACAAATTGGGGTTTGGCATTCGAAGATGCAGAAGTACAGAGTATACTTGATGAGAACCCGTGTATACTAGACTGTATTCCTGTGGCAGTTAGTAGCAATGAGGATGGGTGGGCTGAGGTCCTCATACTCAAGAAATCACAATCTAGCACCATAGTTCATGGCATCACTATGGCAGAATATCTGCGCGGACATTGTGCACCTTGAGGGCTTATTGTAAACAATGCTCCAAGACTATTCTTGGACGATAAGGAGTTTATCAAGGATTGGTCCATGATAGCTGGAGGTGCACTCGGGACTGGTTAGTCCTTATTATTAAAACAGCAAAAAGAGTAGCAGACAAAATACTAATAGAAATACAAGTATTAGACGGACAAATCAAAGCCACTGTGAAGAGCACTTTATTCAAAAATGGACAGGAAGAAAGTAACAAAAACAATCAAGATTTTAAAGAAACAATTCTGTTTGCCAAGTTAGAGAAATTTAAAAAGACCTAGCCAAGTTCTCAACAGAGAAAATGTATCCCTACACGAGTGAATCCTATGTAGCGCCGGCATTTAACCGAGATGGGCGCAGAGGAGGCTCCACTTATGGGACTTCCAGTTCGGAGGATGCCTCAAGTGATTCTGACAATTCTCAGAACAGTAATACAACTAATGTATATAGGGGGCGAGGTAACCGTAGAAAGTGGAGAGGGAATTCTCAAAATCAAAACAAAAATCAATTCCAACCTTGGTGGCAGCCAAATCCGTGGATGTACGGGCCCGCTTTTCCACCTCAGATGGGTCCCTTCTGTCCTCCGCAGATGCAACAAGGTCCGGGGATGCCTCCTTTTTTAGGGTTTTGCCCGAGACGGACGAGAGGCAGGAGGAGACAAGGACCAGTACACCAAGTCCACTAGGGTCCTGCACCACAACCAACGATGGACTTGAGGAGTGGGAAGAAGGTACCCCAGGAACAAGCAAGACAAAGCAACACGATAGCCTCGTGATTAACTTAAGCTCCCATGTATTAACCGAAGATGAAGAGAGCTTATTGAATAAGGGTCTGGGCTTTGTAGCGACCCAAACAGGAGACCCATTTGTGGCACAGATTGAATTAGCAAAATTCTTTAGAAAAATCAGATTTCACTACTTCTTCGCCAAAAAAACTGTTGGAGATATGGAAACCGACAAGAACACTGGTCTTAAGAAACCATCAACATTTAATCCACCAGTTGTTGGTTTACCTGCAAAGGTATCAACATTTGAAGAGGCGGTCGAAAATGATGTAAAAAATCTCTTCCTGACTAAAGACAAGCCTTTTATCAATATGTCTAGAAAAGAACAAGAAGCCTTGCGAGCACTAACATCTAACACTAGTATCACAGTTAAGCCGGCCGATAAAGGCTGTGCCACTGTTATACACGATACTGAAGTCTATCGGAATGAATGCTTGCGACAATTGCGGGACCGCAAGGCATATCGTCCTCTGTTGGAAGATCCGACAGAACGTTTACAAGTCACTATTGGACATCTGGTGGAGGAGGCAATATCCGAAGGGTGGATTACATCAGAGGAGGGTCAATACCTTCGAATTACTCACCCTGTTATCCCATATTTTTATTGCTTCCTAAAAGTCCACAAACCCCAGAGACCACCACCGGGGCGGCCAATTATTTCTGGAATTGGCTCGATTATTGAGCCACTTTCTACTTTTGTGGACCACTTTCTAAACCCAATGGTGAGAGAGATGCCCACGTTCCTCAAGGACACTAAGGATGTCCTGAGGTTGCTCCCTGACATACAGTTTGACAGCACCACAGACATTCTGGTTTCCTTTGATGTGGAGTCATTGTATACCTCAATACCCCAAACAGAAACACTCGAAGTAGTTGGAAATTTATTTGAACAACGAGACCTTCAATCCATTACACCGGTATCATTTATTATGGGTCTAGCAGAAATAGCGATGAAAGATAATTATTTTAGGTTCGAAGACACTACCTACCTACAAACATCTGGGACCAGTATGGGTAGTGTCTTCGCTCCTAGTCTCGCTAATCTGTATGTACACAACTTCGAAAAAACAGAGGTTTTAACACCTACCAATCCTTATCTATTGTCGCTTCAAATTTGGAAGCGATATATAGATTACATTTTGGTCATATGGCGGCGGAGTGAGGAATACTTGCTAGCTTTTCATAAATGGCTGAATACTCGTAATGCATTTTTGAAATTTACTGTGGAGTATAGTAAAACCAATCTAGCCTTTCTGGACCTGAAAATATCAGCAACAGAAACAGGGGACTTAACATCAGAACTCTACAGAAAGCCAATGGCAAAGAATGCATTATTGAGCTATGATAGTTGCCACCCCAGGGCCCTGAGGAACAATTTGCCTTTCGGCCAGTTCCTAAGGGTCCAGAAGAATTGCTCTAATAAAGAAGCATTCATTATACACTCGAAAAAACTGGAGGAGCAACTTCAAGAAAAGAAATATCCACGGAAAATAATCCGTCAGTCAAAAAAGCGGGCATCAAATAACAACCGAGAAGCTCTTCTCGAAGTGACTACACCCAAAGAGAAGTCAAACAGAATCACGTTTTTTTAACACCTTTAATACTAGGTCGAATCAGGTTCAAAAGATCATCCGTAAACACTGGTCCATTCTAAATACAGATGGTGATAACATTCCTATGCCCCTGTTCGCATTTAAAAGAGGACAGAGCCTGAAAGATCAATTGGTCCATACTAGACCAAAAACGAAGGAACCTAGACAAGTGGGCACGTTGTGTGATTTGCCGCCAGTACAAGGACACTATCCTTGTGGGACATGTTCGGTATGCCCACAAACGTGCAAATCAGTTGTTGTTGATATAGGTACCTACAGATCCTGGCAACAGCACAGATTTACGAACTGTAACAGTGACAATCTGATTTATCTGATCACGTGCCCTTGTAAAAAGCGGTACGTTGGCATGACAACAAGGAAAGTAAGGACAAGAATCTTGGAGCACAAGATCACTGTGCGATGTCACAAGTAAGCAACTCGATTGACATCTCATTTCCTTGAGGTTGGCCATAGTCCCAATGACTTTGTTTGGACTGTATTAGAACAGCCTTTGTTGCCTGATCACTGCCCTGATGTCAGTAGATTCTTGTTTAAGAAAAAACAAAAGTGGGTATACAAGCTAAACAGCGACAAGGAGGGATTAAATGAACCGATACCCTGGATGTCGCTCTAAACTTGTATCATTTGAGACCCTCAGTTCTAAGTCCGGAATTATGTCCAGATTTGTTGAGTGTATTACCAACACACATTACTACTGATGTGGAAGACCAATACCATCATTTTAAATGAGAGGGTTCCACATTCTGTAGCGCAACAACAACAGATTTGCCATTACTAGTACAGGGACCTGTATATTGTATTATATAGACTGCATTAACACGTGACTCTAGCAACCTACTTTCTAGTGCACACAATGATTTCCTATGAGACTATCAGACTGATCCAACTGCACTTTCCATTGTATAACACTTTGGTCTTTAATTTGAAATATTGCCTTCTAATCTGATATGTTGCCACCATTGACATCATAGATTGTGCAGGATGGTCTGTGTACCATACTGTTTGTCTTTCACTACAGCCCAGCAATTGGTTTATAAAAATATATGCATAAATCTTATATGGAGCGTGGTGTATGGTTTATAAGATTGATCTAGTGGCATTCTACACTCTCAACTTGAAATTTTAATTTTTCGCCGAAAGATTTTTTTAAAAACTTTTTCTCAAACTGGTGTGAGAAATGAGAATTTGTATATACCTTTTCTGATTATGGATAAATGAAAATGTGGCTTTATATATGAATCCATGGCACTGAATTGGCAGAAATAGATGTACTATCGAGATCTGCGGTTTTATAGAACTACATTACCCAGAATGCCCAGTGTCACGTGACCATGGTCATGTGCACGGACACATCGGGATTCAAAATGGTGGCATTGAGCTTGTTTGGTGCCTCCCCAGACAGCATAGAAGCAAGTCCGGAGACACCGCCGGACAGGTAAGCCGGTTTTGGCACCATTTGTTGAACTGGTGTTGTCAGAGTAATACCGCGAATGTGCGATTGTCCTTTCTAGACGCGCTTATAAATCAAATGGCGTGAAAGCAATACCGCTAGTGTCTGCCCTCCTCATACGTTCTTACAGGCAATACTTCGCTTGGCCTTTGGTAAACGTTTTTCTGGGGCGGCCGTTGACAGCGTAATTATGTGAACTTATTATCACTGCCTATACGCTCAAAACGGCTTGCTGGCCATTATAAATCGCTGTTTACTGAAAAAGTTCTGCTTGCTGAAAATAACCAATGTGGCTGCTACAAACCGGACCATTCGAAACATGGTCTGCCTTGATCATTTTTTTTCTCTTTAAGCCGTAATAAGTCAGGGGAGAGTGGTGGTGATAACTTTATTGTTCGCATTAATGGACAAACTTAGTCCTAGTCTATTAGTGAAAGGTTGTACATATGCTTAACAACAATTCCTGGTGAATAGTATGTATCAGGTTGTGGGGCATTTAAACACCTTTCTCAAGAAGTTTATTGACTTGCAAATTGATTAGACGAATCGAGTTGTAGTCTACAATTCGATAACATACTTTTAAAAACGATAAAACAATGTTTTAATTATAGCTCAGCCTACTTTTGTTTTCGATTGTCTCTTTATTTTATTACAGAGCGGTGCTCCTCTATACCTGAGCTGCAGCCAGGTGGGGTGAAGCACCATCACCAAAACTAATGGGTGAGTGGCCATGATATCCTGCAGTAGTACAACTATGTTGACGCAGCGGTATTATAGACATACCGTTACATGATGCTTTAAGCTTTGACAACATCATTGTTTTGAGTATTTGTCTACAAATATGCTAATGTTTATTTGTTTTTATGTTTTTTATGTTTCTTCTGTGTGTTCGTTTCTTCAACATGATGTGACAAAAGTCTGTGGTGGATTTACTTGACCAGGATTTTGCAGGTGACAATTTTTTAACTTCACTTTATACTAGCAGTAGCTAACATCGGGTCCTGAAGAAAGCATTGGTACTATACCACCAGAATGCTGAAACATGCTGACCACCATTGCGCACAGATATTATGTT
Source organism: Lissotriton helveticus (assembly GCF_964261635.1). Classification (NCBI taxonomy): domain Eukaryota; kingdom Metazoa; phylum Chordata; class Amphibia; order Caudata; family Salamandridae; genus Lissotriton; species Lissotriton helveticus. Next base: position 1,510,922,184 of record NC_136061.1, on the reverse strand, counting down.
AAATCTGTTTTTGCACTTTACTTTTTAGATTTGGAAAACTGAGAGAAAAATTAAAGTCCAACATCTACTCAGTATTATCCAGTTTTAATTAATCTCTCACTTACACTTTTTATTTACTTGCACTGCTTTTTCAGTCGCCACTTATACTAAAAATACCATCCATAAGATCTAGTACTGACATTACATCACGCCAAAGGTTTTTCGAGCAGCCTTAATAACATCAATAGGCTGTTTTCCTTTGTCTCCTGGGCAAGGAGAACCCAAATGATGTCAATAAGGGCGGTACAGAGCGGCTACTGATGGGAAAATTCACCCATGCCCTCGAGCTTTAGCTCACATATATATTCTTGTTACACGTGGGTGCATACTTGGGTCTCCACCTTAGCTAACATACTTATTGTTTTTACGTGTTGAGGTTTTGTTTTTCACAGTGAGTTTCTTTCTTCTTGACTTCTAGATATAATTGTTGTTATGGTACTTGAGTTTGGGCACATATCTAGTTTGGGTCGTTAAACCTGCCCTTGGCCCCTCTTTTCTAATTGAAGTTGTTGACATTTATAGTGCAGCTACGGCTGCGGGTCCTTTTTCTTGTTCATAGACAATCAAAATATGATTAGTCTGGCTTATCGCTCTTAATTATTTAACTCTTAGATTAGAAATGAGAAATTCTTAAGCGCCTTGGTTGGGCTATATCCGTTAGACACATTTGATTCGTTCTTAAAAATGGCTACAAATTGGGGTTTGGCATTCCAAGATGCAGAAGTACAGAGTATACTTGATGAGAACCCGTGTATACTAGACTGTATTCCTGTGGCAGTTAGTAGCAATGAGGATGGGTGGGCTAAGGTCCTCATACTCAAAAAATCACATTCTAGAACCATAGTTCATGGCATCACAATGGCAGAATATCTGCGTGGAAATTGTGCACCTTCAGGGCTTATTGTAAACAACGCTCCAAGACTATTCTTGGACGATAAGGAGTTTATCAAGGATTAGTCCATGATAGCCTGGAGGTGCACACAGGACTGGTTAGTCCTCATTATTAAAACAGCAAAAAGTGTAGCAGACAAAATACTAATAGAAATACAAGTATTAGAAGGACAAATCAAAGCCACTGTGAAGAGCACTTTATTCAAAAATGGACAGGAAGAAAGTAACAAAAACAATCAAGATTTTAAAGAAACAATTCTGTTTGCCAAGTTAAAGAAATTTAAAAAAGACCTGGCCAAGTTCTCAACAGAGAAAATGTATCCCTACACGAGTGAATTCTATGTAGCGCCGGCATTTAACCGAAATGGGCGCAGAGGAGGCTCCACTTATGGGACTTCCAGTTCGTATGATGCCTCAAGTGATTCTGACAATTCTCAGAACAGTAATACAACTAATGTATATAGGGGGCGAGGTAACCGTAGAAAGTGGAGAGGGAATTCTCAAAATCAAAACCAAAATCAATTCCAACCTTGGTGGCAGCCAAATCCGTGGATGTACGGGCCCGCTTTTCCACCTCAGATGGGTCCCTTCTGTCCTCCGCAGATGCAACAAGGTCCGGGGATGCCCCCTTTTTTAGGGTTTGGCCCGAGACGGATGAGAGGCAGGAGGAGACAAGGACCAGTACACCAAGTCCACTGGGGTCCTGCACCACAACCAACGATGGACTTGAGGAGTTGGAAGAAGATACCCCAGGAACAAGCAGGACAAAGCAACACGATAGCCTCGTGATTAACTTAAGCTCCCATGTATTAACCGAAGATGAAGAGAGCTGATTGAAAAAGGGTCTGGGCTTTGTAGCGACCCAAACAGGAGAACCATTTGTGGCACAGATTGAATTAGCAAAATTCTTTAGAAAAATCAGACTTCACTATATCTTCGCCAAACAAACTGTTGGAGATATGGAAACCGACAAGAACACTGGTCTTAAGAAACCATCAACATTTAATCCACCAGTTGTTGGTTTACCTGCAAAGGTATCAACATTTGAAGAGGAGGTCGAAAATGATATAAAAAATCTCTTCCTGACAAAAGACAAGCCTTTTATCAATATGTCTAGAAATGAACAAGAAGCCTTGCGAGCACTAACATCTAACACTAGTATCACAGTTAAGCCGGCCGATAAAGGCGGTGCCACTGTTATACTCGATACTGAAGTCTATCGGAATGAATGCTTGCGACAATTGCGGGACCGCAAGGCATATCGTCCTCTGTTGGAAGATCCGACAGAACGTTTACAAGTCACTATTGGACATCTGGTGGAGGAGGCAATATCCGAAGGGTGGATTACATCAGAGGAGGGGCAATACCTTCGAACTACTCACCCTGTTATCCCATATTTTTATGGCCTCCAAAAAAGTCCACAAACCCCAGAGACCACGACCGGGGTGGCCAATTATTTCTGGAATTGGCTCGATTCTTGAGCCACTTTCTACTTTTGTGGACCACTTTCTAAACCCAATGGTGAGAGAGATGCTCACGTTCCACAAGGACACTAAGGATGTCCTGAGGTTCCTCCCTGACATACAGTTTGACAGCACCACAGACATTCTGGTTTCCTTTGACGTGGAGTCATTGTATACCTCAATACCCCAAACAGAAACACTCGAAGTAGTTGGAAATTTATTGGAACAACGAGACCTTCAATCCATTACACCGGTATCATTTATTATGGGTCTAGCAGAAGTAGCGATGAAAGATAATTATTTTAGGTTCGAAGACACTACCTACCTACAAACATCTGGGACCAGTATGGGTAGTGTCTTCGCTCCTAGTCTCACTAATCTGTATGTACACAACTTCAAAAAAACAGAGGCTTTAACACCTACCAATCCTTATCTATTGTCGCTTCAAATTTAGAAGCGATATATAGATGACATTTTGGTCATATGGCGGGAGAGTGAGGAAGACTTGCTAGCTTTTCATAAATGGCTGAATACTCGTAATGCATTTTTGAAATTTACTGTGGAGTATAGTAAAACCCATCTAGCCTTCCTGGACCTGAAAATATCAGCAACAGAAACAGGGGGCTTAACATCAGAACTCCAATGGCAAAGAATGCATTATTGAGCTATGATAGTTGCAAGAATAAGAGAACACAAAAGTACGATAAGGTGCAAAAAAAACAGTACCAGGCTGACCACCCACTTCCTAGAGACCAGTCACAAACCTGAGGACATTTCTTGGACAATTATTGAATCAGTGGCCCACGAAAGATACCTTTTAGAGAAGGAGCAGAGATGGGTGTTCCGCATCAACTCAAACAAAACTGGCCTGAACGATGAAATTCCATGGGGACAACTTTAATGTATGCTCATCTATGCCTTTATATGATCCATGAGGGCAAAACCTTCCATGGAGTACTATGGTTCAGCCACTGTGATAATGACCGAAAACTACAATGCAATATACAAAACATACTTGGATATACCAATATTTCTAATTAGATACATTTGAGTTAACCATCTTCGATGTATTTTGATTTTTAATAGTTTTATAATCCATACTGATCTCCATCACTACCAGAATTATTTTTAAATGCAACAAAACCTTTTCATAAGAACAGTAGAAAGACTTAAACAATGCGTTTTTCATACTGTTGTGCCACCGACGGCGGCCATCTTGGGTGAGCTTTCTAGTCTACGTGGTCCCACACGAGTCAGGAATGACTACTCATTTTTGCAGTTCAGTGTGAAGACGGCAGTCACACGGCCATACCATCCCTCGGAGCGGCACAAGGGTAGGAATAAGGCATTGCTCCACGAAGCGGTTATGTAAGTAATAGACTCTGACCACGAGTCTTTAATGAATTGGTCGCGCATTTTACCAAGGTAACAACAACTCGCCAATACCGTGGAGTGACTGTAAGATGCGGTTTCTCGTTTCAGTACACCGCGGAGAACACTCTTCGCTTGCCAGCTCATGAGGCATGCTAGAAGTGTCTAATCAGTATGTATAAAACCGTTTGATTCTGCCACACGTGTGAATCGCGTTTGCTTATATAAAATCCCCACAGCTAGCGATTGAAGGAGGTTTAACTTTTGTCGCTGTAAATACCCGTTTTCTAAGCCAATACATTACTACTATCGGCAGTTAATCCCCTGTATTCCCTTGTTTGATGTGCGTAATTGGGTGCTTGGAGACTTGAGTGAACGTGTTTTTTGAGCTGGGATGAGCTCGTCCACAGATCCTGTGGTTGAGAATCTATAAATACATATTAATCATATGACTAATTTTGCCATCATGATGGATACAACCAATCTTGTGTCCGAGTGTACATGAAATTAATCAAGCAAGCGTATATCTTATATGGAGACGCAATGACAATATGATCTTCGTGGATAATAGACATCGAGTATCATTTGAATGGATAAATGTAACACTGATTTACATGTTTTCTGTGCTTTTTCCTTCCCCTTTTCCCTTTTCCTATTACAGAGACCACATCAGGTCGGATTTTTTCACGCTTCCCCCAGGGCCCACTCAAGCCCGGAAGCTTAACTAGGTAGCCGATTTTTGCTACTCAGTTATAGGACTATAGGCATACACTCTTTAGATTTTGAAATTGAGGTTATTTTTCTTTGTAGGGACCATCAGATGTCCTGATGAGTAAGTAGTAGGGGACTACTTACGAAACATGTCGACCAGGTAGCAAGCAACTTGCTCTACCTACACAAAACCCCTTTTTAACGTTCCCAGCCAGAGATCTTAATACATTCCATTTCTTCTACTAGCCAGGGAATTTTTAAATTTTTCTGCATTCACTTTTATAGGTCCCTACACTTCACTGATATCACTTTCACTGCACCACACATAGCCTATCTTCACGCCATCTAGTGCTCACGCGTAACTCGTAGGTCGTAGCACGCCCCGCCCTGTAGAGGGACGGGAAGACCCCCATGATGAAGCATGACACTAAAGGGTTTCTTAGTGTGTGAGGGGTATTTTAAAAGCACATAGTGCCCTCATCTTGTCATTACAAGAAAGGGCCGCGTTTCACATTTTGAACCACCATCACCAACATTAAGTTTATTCACTTGTACACATTGATAGAATCCAGTTGTTTATACAGATCAGTTAGGAGGGTGATTCTATCATTACCTCTATACTTCCTCTATTGTTGTTTTGGAGTTCCTGGCAGCGCACAGCTGCGGGAGTCAATTGAACCATCCATCTCAAGCACACCTTGAGGATCTGCACCTAGTCAAACGCCTTACAAGTGGAACTATAAGGAAACTTTTTTTCAACAATGGCCGACCTGGGCCTTGCATTTACTGAAGAGGAAATCTCCAACCTAATGGCATTTTTGGGGACCTTTGAAGGTTTAAATTCAGCTGGCCCTTCCGCCAGCAACAATGATTGGGACGAGCTAGAGGAACTAAGAAGAACCCAGATAATGACCGCCATTCACGGTTTGCTTATGTCCGAATATCTGAGAGTGAACACAGCTCCTTCAGATCTAATAGTTCGAAACGAACCATTCATTTTCTTGGATGACAAAACCTTCAAAATAGACTGGTCACAGATATCCTGGCGATGTACATGAGATTGGATTGTACTTGAAATAAAAACTGCCAGGAGAATAGCATCAGAGCTCAAAGTTAAGATACAAACCATTGAAGTACGGCTAACGAGTTATGAATCACCTACAAACCTCAAGAAACATCTAGATGAACTGAACAAAACACTCAATGACTTTGAGACATCACTGAAACTAAGCAAATATGAAAAACTAAAAAAAGATACAAGCCGCTGGACGAAAGAAAAAATCTACCCCTATATCAAAGATGATTATAGATCATCACACGACAATGCCATGGATGATGATGCATCAGACAGGATCTAGCGGTTCAGACTCCAGCAGGGGCAGAAGTCCTAGGTACCAAGGCACGAGACGGAACTTCCGGGGCCCTAATTACCGTGGTACGAGAGGATGGAACAACTATCCACCACAAATGATGTATCCACAACAACAGTATGGCCCAATGCCATTTCAACATCCACAAGGGCCATACCCACCATGGGGTTACCAACAACAGGACTATAGATTTTTTGATCAAACGCCTTTTTTAGGCACACGCCAAGGACGGAGCAGAGGAAGAAACCGGAGGGGAGCCAATGTACATTGGAACACCGAAGAGGAAGAACCTCCAAGAGTGTCCACGAGAAGCATGACGGGAGCATAAAAGAACCAGAAATGAGCCTGGTGGTTAACCTCACCGACATCGAATTGTCTGAAGCCCAGAAAAGAGTCTTGGAGAAGGGCTTAGGATATGTCCCCACTGCCAACATGGATACATTCCTGCTCTGTAAAGAAGTGCAGGAATTCATGAGACGCCTTAAACTTCAAATTTTCTTTAAAGACAAGTAAATCGCCACTGAACAAGGAGACACTGGATTAAAACCTAAATCAAAATTCACTCCAATGGACAACACACTACCCATTGAACTCCTTGCCTTTGAAAAAGCGGTAATGAGAGATCTTGAGGAACTTGATCCATTGAACAAACAAGTGTTTCAAAATGTTTCCAGAGAAGAGCGGAAAGCATTACAGGAAATGAGTAGCAACAACGAAATAGTGATAAAACCAGCGGAAAAAGGCGAGGCGACGGTGATACAGACTAAAACACAATATGACAATGAGTGTATGTGACTCTTACAAGACCAACGGAACTACAAAATTCTCCAAACTGATCCTACTGAAAGCATCAAGGTAAAGATAAAGACAATGGTAGAGGAGGCACTAGCTCATAATTGGATCACCAAGAAAGAAGGCGAATTCCTATGCCAAAAGGACCCTAGAACTCCTTATATGTACACTTTACCTAAGATACACAAACGCTTGGACAACCCTCCGGGACGACCCATTGTGTCCGGGATTGGCTCTGTTTTGGAACCGGTCTCGAAGTTCGCTGATGCTTTCCTAAGACCATTGGTCCAACGGACATCGACCTACCTCAGGGATACAAAGGATGTACTGAACCTTCTAGAAAACTTAACTTTTGATCCAAAAACTCAGCACCTAATGAGCTGTGACGTGGAGAGTCTATGTACCAGCCTCCCACACGACGCAACACTTACCATCATTGAAGATGTCCTGTTTGAAGACGACTGGGAGGATCAGACACCAAGAAACGTGATCATGGAGTGCTGCTCATTGGCTCTAAAAGAAATTTTTTTTTAATACAATGGCACTCTATATTTATAACAGCACGGGACCAGTATGGGAAGCACGTTTGCTCCTAGTATAGCGGGCCTCTATGTGCACCATTTGGAGGTTACGAGAATACTGAACCCCAGGAATCCTTTCAGAGATAACATCAGGACCTGGAAGAGGTACATCAATGACATCCTTATCATCTGGGATGGTGATGAAAAAACTGCGCAACAATTTCTAACCTGGCTGAACCTACAGGATGATTTCCTAAAATTTACTAGCACCAGCTCCAACAGTAACCTTGTATTCCTTGACTTGAACATCTTCTCCAAAAACGGAAAACTGATGACTACCACCCATTTTAAAAACACATCAAAAAATTGTCTCTTGACGTACCAGAGTTTCCATCTGATACACCTGCGAGATAATTTAACTTATGGCCAATTTCTGCGCTTGCGTAGAAACTGCATAGAAATTGAGAATTTTAAACTCCAGTCAAAAGAACTAAAGAAAAAATTGGAAATCCGCCAATATCCTGAGAGAATGATCAACCAGGCCTACAAGAGGGTGAGAAACAACTGCAGAGAAAGCCTCCTGGCAGAGAAGGTACCAAAAGAGGAGGAACGGAGACCTATTTGTATAACCACATACAACACCAGTTCTAACAAGGTCCCAAAAATCCTGAATAAAAATTGGAAAATCCTCAACAGTGGAGGCCTCCAGATACCTAAACCAATTTTCTCCCATAGAAAGGGGAGCAGCATAAGGGACATATTAGTCCATACTAGACCTAAAGCTGTAAGAAACGACAAAAACCCACATTTTGTACAAGGACAGCATCTATGTAGAAACTGTAAGGTTTGCTGTTTAACCAAAAAGAGCCAATAACTGACTTTCCAGAATGGGGCCACCTGGGAGCAGAGAGCCTTCACTAATTGTAACAGTGCCAACGTGGTATACCTCATCACCTGTCCCTGCAAATTGGAATATGTGGGCATGACCAGCAGGGCTATTAAGACCAGAATAGGAGAACACAAAAGTACGATAAGGTGCAAAATACCCAGTACCAAGCTGGCCACCACTTCCTAGAGAGCGGTCACAAACCTGAGGACATTTCTTGGACAATTATTGAATCACTGGCCCACGAAAGATACCTTTTAGAGAAGGACCAGAGATGGGTGTTCCACATCAACTCAAACAAAACTGGCCTGAACGTTGAAATTCCATGGGGACAACTTTAATGTATGCTCATCTATGCCTTTATATGATCCATGAGGGCAAAACCTTCCATGGAGTACTATGGTTCAGCCACTGTGATAATGACCGAAAACTCCGATGCAATAAACAGAACATACATGAATGATCCAATTGCATTGTTTGGATATACCATTATTTCTAATTAGATACATTTGAGTCAACCATCTTCGATGTATTTTGATTTTTAATAGTTTTATAATCCATACTGGTCTCCACCACCACTAGAATTATTTTTAAATGCAACAAAACCTTTTCATAAGAACAGTAGAAAGACTTAAACAACGCGTTTTTCATACTGTTGTGCCACTGACGGCGGCCATCTTGGGTGAGCTTTCTAGTCTACGTGGTCCCACACGAGTCAGGAATGACTAATCAAAAGATGGCAGTGACACGGCCACACCATCCCTGGGAGCGGCACAAGGGTAGGAATAAGGCATTGCTCCACGAAGCGGTTATGTAAGTAATAGACTCTGACCACGAGTCTTTAATGAATTGGTCGCGCACTTTACCAAGGTAACAACAACTCGCCAATACCGTGGAGTGACTGTAGGATGCGGTTTCTCGTTTCAGTACACCGCGGAGAACACCCTTCACTTGCCAGCTCATGAGGCACGCTAGAAGTGTCTAATCAGTATGTATAAAACCGTTTGATTCTGCCACACGTGTGAATCGTGTTTGCTTATATACAATCCCCACAGCTAGCGATTGAAAGGGGGTTAATTTTTGTCGCTGTAAATACCCGTTTTCTAAGCCATCACATTACTACTATCGGCAGTTAATCCCCTGTATTCCCTTGTTTGAGGTGTGTAATTGGGTGCATGGAGACTTGAGTGAACGTGTTTTTTCAGATGGGATGAGCTCGTCCACAGATCCTGTAGTTGAGAATTTATAAATACATATTAATCATATGACGAATTTTGCCATCATGATGGATACAACCAATCTTGTGTCCTAGTGTACATTAAATTAATCAAGCAAGTGTATATCTTATATGGACATGCAATGACAATATGATCTTCGTGGATAATAGACATCGAGTATCATTTGAATGGATAAATGTAACACTGATTTACATGTTTTCTGTGTTATTTCCTTCCCCTTTACCCTTTTCTTATTACAGAGACCACATCAGGTCGGATTTTTTCATGCTTTCCCCAGGGCCCACTCAAGCCCGGAAGCTTAACTAGGTAGCCGATTTTTGCTACTCAGTTATAGGACTATAGGCATATACTCTTTAGATTTTGAAGTTGAGGTTATTTTTCTTTGTAGGGACCATCAGAGGTCCTGATGAGTAAGTAGTGGGGGACTACTTACGAAACATGTCGATCAGGTACAAGCAACTTGCTCTACCTACACAAAACCCCTTTTTAACGTTCCCAGCCAGAGAACTTAATAAATTCCATTTCTTCTACTAGCCAGGGAATTTTTAATTTTTCTGCATTCACTTATATAGGTCCCTACACTTCACTGATATCACTTTCACTGCACCACACATAGCCTATCGTCACTCCAACTAGTGCTCCCACGTAGCTCGTAGGTCATAGCACGCCCCGCCCCATAGAGGGACGGGAAGACCCCCATGATGAAGCATGACACTAAAGGGTTTCTTAGTGTGAGGGGTATTTTAAAAGCACATAGTGCCCTCATCTTGTCATTACAAGAAAGGGCCGCGTTTCACATTTTGAACCACCATCACCAACATTAAGTTTATTCACTTGTACACATTGATAGAATCCTGTTGTTTATACAGATCAGTTAGGAGGGTGATTCTATCATTACCTCTATACTTCCTCTATTGTTGTTTTGTATTCTTTTTCCCCTGCAAGGAGAGAAACTCTTCTTCCACCTTTTCCAAAAGAGACTTTCAATGTACTTTTTTTCTCTAAGTAAGGCATGTCCCATGAAGGATGATCTAAATAGGAGGAAGGCTGTTGATTGTAAATCACTTGTTTTGAAGCTATTTCCTCTTTATCCACAAGAACATCAATAACACAACATCTTAGTTTATCCCTATTTTACAATATTAGATTGAATATTACCTTAGAGCCAACCATCACTCTAGGTCCCAGATAATTGCTATGTTTTTGAACTTGTACCAAGGCTAGATCACTACTCTCTAAAATCTACAGAAGGTAAATGGCTAGCTCGAGAAATCCCCTCAGGCACCATCCCAATTGGAATATAGATACATGGCACCTCTCGCCAACATCCCATGAGCACACCACCTTAACATCGTTTCCTACGCCGATGATACCCAGCTGATCCTCTCCCTCACCAAGGACCCAGCCACCGCCAAATCCAACCTCCAAGAGGAAAGGAAGGCCGTCGCAGACTGGATGAAGACCAGCCAGCTGAAACTCAACTCAGACAAGACAGAGGTCCCCATCCTGGGATCCACTCCTTCCGCATGGGAAGATTCCTGGTGGCCGGTCACGCTAGGAGCTGCACCAACACCCACCAACCACGCACGCAACCTGGGTTTCATTCTCGACTCCACGCTCTCTATGACCCGGGAAGTCAACGCCGTTTCCTGCTCCTGCTTCAACACCCTCTGCATGCTCCGAAAGATCTACAGATGGATCCCCACTGAAACCAGAAGGACGATCACCCATACACTCATCAGCAGCAGGCTGGATTACGGAAACGCCCTCTGATCAGGAACCACGGCCACACTCCAGAAGAGACTCCAATGCATACAAAACGCCTCCGCATGCCTCATCCTTGAACTCCCTCAACACAGCCACATCACCTCACACCTGAGACCTGCACTGGCTCCCGGTCAACTAGAGGATCACCTTCAAGCTCCTCAACCACACCCACAAAGCACTCCACAACACCGGACCAGCATACCTTAACGAACAACTATCCTTCTACACTCTGAACCGCCAGCTTTGCTCCGCCGACCTCGCCCTCGCCACCATCCCACGCATCCGCCTAACGACCACCGGCAGCAGATCATGCTCCTACCTCGCTGCCAACATGTGGAACACCCTCCCAGTCCACCTATGGCAGACCCAGGACCTGCTGACCTTCAGGAGACTCCTCAAGACCTGGCTGTTCGATCAGTAGCTGCTCCCTCTATCCCCTAGTGCCTTGAGACCCTTACGGGTGAGTAGCGCGCTCTACAAATGGATTGATTGATTGATTGATTGACATTACTACCTAGAGAGGAGGTAAATAAAGCGGCATTAGGATTCAAATTGCACTGTGCCACTGATTTAGAGCTTGAACCAGGAGTTGAAACTGCTTGTGAAATCGAAATTAAATTGCTGGGATTCAGTAGTGGTGATCGAAGACCCCTTGGAACAGTTTCCACTTGTCCTTCTTCCCTCTTTCGAGCATTCAAGTACAAATTCAGGGACACATTTAGAATTAAATTAGGGTCAAAACTTAATCGTTTTGATCTTTTTTTTTTTATCCTTTGATGTTTTACCCTTCTTTCCACTTTTTTCTACGGACAGATTTACTTTTAATTTCCTTTTCCTCTGATATAGAAAGTTCAGCTTTTAATTCCTCCATTTTAGAATGACCAGTTTTTTAGCCACTTTTTTAGATAACTGGGGAATACTTTTTGTCCTATATTTGTTTTTTTTCTTCTCTAGGCCTTCAAAAGACAGAGATGTTGGTGTGGGAGTAGAAACCTCAAATTCAAAAAGCTGCTTAAATCAGGGGTGTTGAATTTAATCAAATATATCTACCTTTTATATGCCAGTATGATTTCTGCCACCTGACTGCCAGAGTCCCGACAACTAGAGTAGAAAGCAAAACACGTTTGTGTAGATTTCGACCTATTAGATTTATATACCGAAAGAGGTAAAGGAGGGATGCTGTTACAAAAGTTAGACTAATGAAAAGGCGATGAAGTAACTTTAGTGTTCGGGGATCTTCGGTCAGAAGTTAAAACTTTTATCAAGGACAGATGTTAGTCCAAGATGTAACCTGAATTTCTTACAGATTTCTCCATTAGAGCTAAAATAGATGACAAAACTCTTTCCAAACATAGCAAAGAATCAGACATCCGTATTTGTTCCTCTGGGTCATTATTTAAGGGGAGAAATTTCGAAGATAAATCAGGAGTAACATATAGCCTTGAGTTTAATATATCTATTCCACTAGGTGTGCTACTAAACAGCTGCATCTTGATGGAGGGTACTGAAGGAAAATCCTGAGAACTTGAGAGAGGTGAAACATCAGAAGTGTAAGGCTTAGAAAGCTTGCGGGATTGAAGAACCTTTGGGAAAGGATTCAAACTATTATTAATATCTGGGAGAGTGAAATATTCCCTTGGAGGACTTTCCACTTCATATTTAAAGCAAATTCCAACTTCCGGGTGAGTCATTCTGTTTCCAAGAGAGCGGACATTAAGATTTAACAACAAAGAATCATCCACTCTATGTTCAAGGATGAGTTCTTCCCCAGACCGAGCCACTTTAATTCCAGAAGAACGGTTGGTAGAATTTGCTAGAAGCGACTTTATGAGTTCGGCTTCAACTGCTTTGAGCTCTACAGGAAGAGATTTGTGCTTAGGCTCCATCGTCACCACTTTATTTTTACTTGTCTCCTTTTTTGAGAAGAAGGTAGAGATGGCGTTAAATCCTTTCAGGGTATTCAACTGTACTGATTTATTCCTTAAAGGGTTGGTGTTGGTTATCTTTACAAGCTCTTATATAAACCAATTTTGTTGAGCTGAGTTTTTTGCTGTCATACCGCTGAGTAGGTAATTCACCTTCCTCCAACATCAGGCTCCAGGACTCCAGTAGACTCCCAACGCTTATCCTGAATCCTGGGACCCACGTCCTGGTTCTAAGCCTCCTAAGGTCCCTGTCCTGGACCCTGTCCTAAGAGTACACTTGGGCCTCTTAATAACACACCAGGCTGTGGGACAAGATTCTGAAGCAGATTGCCTCTGCTCTCTCCTCCTGATTCTGGCCTGCAAAAGCTTTCAGCAGGCTTAGAGACCGCAGCATTAAACAAATCCAACTCGAGTGGGGCCCCACAGTGGATGCAGGCTGCACCCAGAACTAACCAGGCCGCCTCTGCGCCCCGTTGTTGCATGCTCTTAGCGGCAACCATCTGACAGCAGCTGCACTCGCCCGGCAGTATGCCCTAGAATGACCACCCTGCAAAATGTGTCGACAAGGGCAATTGGGGTAACTGCTAACCCCCTTTGGCCAGGCCGTCTTCTGTTTCCAGTCCCGGTCTAATGCGGGAGGCCAGGCCCAGCCAGAGCTGAAACAGGAACAACCTGCAGCAACGATGAACTGCAGCGGCAACGTGTGACGTAAGCATGGACGCCACGCAACGTAGTCTCGTCAGTAAAGATCCAGTTTGCTACACATGGTGTGCATAATGGCAAGATTGGTAGCTCTGGGTGCCGTTTCCGAGGGAGATAACATGTAGCATTAATCCAGTGATGCTGATTTCATGATGCTGTTTGGCCAAAATCTGTTGGAGACAAACACACCATGGTATGTATCTGCCAGGCCCAGGACTTCATCATCTAACCCATACGAGATATCTGACTCCCCACTAATGACAGCAGAGACTGATTTGAGCATGCCAGAAAAAGGGGTAGATGTAACCTGACAGCCATTCTCAGTTGTTCCATTCTTTACAAATGGACTGTTTGATGAACTGGGCATTGCCTCCTGGCTGTTCTACACCCCAGCATTATATTCATTATGAATGGTGCCTACTGTTATGATTTGATGATTCAACAGTGCACAATTAGTCACAATTAGAGGAAGACCTGGCCCTGAATCCTGAGTTTTTGTATGTACACTTCTTCGGCAAGCACTTTCCTGTACCATTTCCAAGCTCTCATAAGGAGTAATTTGTGCTACGGCACTCTTTCTTTGACTCTTTTTATTTTTGTGCAGGGTGATGAACACTTCCAGTTTGCCTTCACAAATGGCTTCTCATTAATCAAAGTGGGCCCGATTCACAGAATTAACTTAAGACAAAATCCTAAAATTACTACCATTTTGGTAATCACAGAAGGCACTTACTCATTTTGGTATTCACAGAAGGCACTTACTCATTTCCGTATTCACAGCAGTTAGGGCTCCTACCTTTAGGACTCCTAAATGCCTTCTGCGAATACAGAAAGTCTTAAAGTTAGGATTTTTCGCAGTTTAGGAGTAGTAAAGTTAGGACTCCTCACTTTAAGACTCCTAAATGCCTTCTGTGAATACCAAAAGTCTTAAAGTTAGGATTTTTCTCAGTTTCGGAGTAGTAAAGTTAGACTTTACTACTCCTAAATTGTATGCACTGATGGTTGCTCCAATGCTTTTAGTAAGAAATTATATCTACCATTGGCTGAATCAGAATTGGCTGGCACAAGCACAAGGAGAAGCGCCTGAGCAGAAGCAGTAACAGTGAAGTAGACACATGACTGTTCGCATAGTGAGCTGACACCTGCCGTATTTTTCCAATGTCAGAGACTTACAAAGATCATTCAAATATAAAATCAAATATTTTTTTGCTGCAGATTTGGCATCAAGTTCAGCTAAGTTCTACATCCTCTTCTGTAATATCTGCTAGGAGCCTTGAAACAAAAACATCTGGTGTTCCTGCAGCCAATATATCCTCCGGGGCACATTCAAGGATGCTCCCAGTAGATTTATGTGGTTTAATTGATGGCTGTTTTGAGATTTTTAATTGTCTATTCTGCCTCTTGCTCCTGGTTACTCAACATTTTTCAAGATCCTGGCCGCAATTGGCTGATTTGCTGTTTGCTGTTTAGTGTTTTGCAATTGATTCTGGCTGCCTTCTCTGGTTGGGACTCTTCGGTCCTTTGGGCTTCCCACCAGGGGCACAAACACCCTCAGACACCCTCGTTCTCTGGGGATGGAGTGAAGACTCCCCCCAGCAGGTCTTTGTTGTACCAGCAGCAATATGTTTCACCCTCTTTTGAAACCCTGTCTGGTCTTGTGTTTGTGTAATGCTAGTGATGCATTTTCAAATACTTTTAAAATATTTAAAAAACTGTTGTAGTGCTGGGAAGCACAACCGAGCAAGTACTGGTGTAAGTACTGGTGGGAATGCTGGTATTGCTACATCCAATGCTACCAATGTCACAATGCCTGTGGTGGCAATCCTGCTGCTTCAACTTGTATATTCTTGTATTGTTGTATATTTGTGCTTGTTCTTATGATATTGCTGCCTTATTGCGTTATTACAGCTCATACTACATGTCTCATGTGTCCCATTATACTGTCCTTGAATACTGTCCTTAAGCACCTTATGTGCAAAGCTGCTGCACGCAATCACAGCTCACAAACCGCACCAGGCCGCTAGTCGCCTAGCCTTAGTAAACCCTGCTCCTCTATCACCTCACACCCCCTGCTGCCATGCACTTCCAGATCTCCCACACCCCAGACCACTATTACACTTTGAACTCAACTCAAGTTGCTCCCTGTGGTGTGAAAGAACTAAGCTGCGGTGCTGCTGCTGGGATTCTGGGTTCAAGCAAATGGGGGGACACAGTACTAGCAGTAGGCAATGAGAGGGATGGTGAGATGGGGGCAATGTGTCGGGAGGGCCGAGGGGATTGCCGTACGTGCACCTGGGCCACCTCATGTATCCCTACCTGCAACCCTGTGGACTGAACACTGCCTTAGCTGGTTCCTCTATCGGCTTATCATCCCGCTCTTGTGAATAGCAACGTTACGAGCCGCAATACACTCAAGAGGAGCCTCCTATGCTGTGTCCAGCATCATCTGCAGCGTTTCTCCATAGTGGGTCACCTAGCTTCCTCATCAGCAAGGGTCAGTCAATAGCAAGCTCACTGACAGTCTTCCACATTAAGTACTGTTGTTTAAGCGTTGAGCTTCCTGCTTCCGCGTCGTACTGTCTGTTTCAAAAGAGCTTTCCACATTGGCCAGCTAGTGCCTTACTTTACAGCATGCACTGAGTGAGCTGATGGAACAGCCAGAGGTTGCGATTGGAGCCATAAATGTGGTAGTCAAAGTATTGTGGGAGCAAGAGCTCAGAGGTTAACAGTCAACCAACAGCCACAATGTGAAATATAGAAGTATTTTGATAGTGCAGGAAAAAGTACTACTACTCACAGTAATGGGGCTCTGTTACAGGATTCTTCAACACTACAAGATAGAAATAACTAATGGTGGGTTCGCCTCCCCTCAGGGTCCTAACTGGGAGTGGACATTCAGGCTCCACTATGGTGGTCTAGTACTTTGGTTATAGCTTCCACCCATCTGTGGGGACTTAATTCTGCAGGGATACACAGGGCACGATTTGGTTCAGGTGCAAGTACACTACTGCTCTTTTGAAGTTATTTGCCTAATGAATGGATCCTCAAGGTCTGTCCAGTTTGCATCTGGCTGTAGAGTTCATAGTGACCCTCCAATTGCACAGTTTTATGTTAAGATTCAGTCTCTCAAATATAATCTTGTATTTCCTGTTTATCCTGAACCAGGCTTGGAACTGTGGTGTTAGATATGTGCCCCTCTGAGTCACATAGTAGTGTTTCTGGAAGTGGGAGCAGACCCTTGTCTCTAGGCTTATGTCACTGTAGATATGGCACAGCAGGCTGGGTCCCACCATCATCCTTCATTGAGGTTGTGGCTGCTGGACCACTAGGGAGGGTCCAATGACTATGCTTGTGATGATATCTGGCTTTGGAGCTCGTTGTCAGCAACAGACAGGCTCCTCAAATCACAGTGGATATGTTATATGGCTCACTGGATCGTGGAGTTAATATGCAGGTTTTATGCTGACGATTCCTGGAAACAATTTAGCTTCTTCTGAGGGTTCCAAATACCAAGAACATGGCTTGGCTTCTCCTTCTGCACATTCTTGCCTCCTGTGTGGACAAGCAGTCTCATTCCCTGTCTGAGGAGGCAGACAGACTTCCAGGCATCAAGCAGAACCAAAGATTCTGCACAAAGCTACACCAACGTCTTGTGATGTCCCCTCAGGGGAAATTGGCTGTTAGACTGATAACAACCCTTGATCACAGCAGCTCTTTCAAATTCCCTTCTCAGGACTCGCTTATTTGGTAAAGAAGAACTTGGGAAATGGAACAAATTGGTTTGGAGTCATAATAATTTCCAAGACATGGAATTTGGATTCAATGTCTAAAATACTGGTACAAATGTGAAATGGTTCCCATTCAAATACCATTTTCTGTCTGCAGTGTAGACACAGCTGTTGAGCAAGATGATAACTCTTACAGCAGGCAGTGATTATGCTGGCTCCAAGCAGGGGTATTCAAATCATGTCATCAGAATTCTTGGAGGAATCAGGGAAAAACAAAAGGGTAGGCCCTATCTAAACATATCAGAACATCAGCATTTGTTGACTTATCACCTCTCGCCTACCATCCACAAAATGCGAGTGCTCAGAAGAGACCAATTAGGAATCCTCTGCCAAACCTTCTAAGTGGAGCCCTGCCTCCATCCTCTCTTACTGTGTTTGGGTCTCCTTCCTTCAGCTTCAAGAATGTAGGTAGTACACTTCCAGTGTCTGTGGAAACTGCCTCTCCTTCATAAAGAAATATGTCAAACCAACAGCTGTCCAAAGTTAAATCTACCAGGTCGCAGCAATCCGACGCTCACCACAACATGGATTTCAAGTGAGAACTATATCATACAAGTATGTGCTCAACATACACATAAACACAGGGTGTCAGAGCAATGGACTATGTGTCACAGTAAAGCTGGAACTTTACAAGATCGGGGCTATTAGGTCCCTCCCTACCTGTAATTAAAGAATAATTTGAATAGTACTACCAATTCACAAAAATCAGTATGCTGTCATCACCGCTTCATGCCAACACATGGACAGTAGTCCAATGTCAACAAGGAGGGCACACGTGGTGCACCCCTCCAGATCTCAGAACAGATCTGTGACTGCTGGATGCCATGGATAGCCCAACGTCTCAGTGGAGAAGCTAGATTAGCATAATGGCTAGTTCATCAAAAAGTATAGCAATTTCATATGCAGTCGGGTCACTCAGGACAGGGTTACACATTCGTTACCATGTAGACATTTCCATTCCCAACACAAACCTAAGCACTCCATAGGTGTTTTGAGAGAGAAATGCCATTTTGGGTTTGTGAAACTGCAAAAATAAAGTGAAAGTTTGCTTCAAAAAGTAAATGAAAGTGGCATGAACATTTGCCTGCATTTGGTTGCTAACACTATCTGCAGCGTGTATGGGCATTGCTAGGAAGGGATGTAAATAACTTTGAGGAAAAATGAAGCACTTCAAATTGTCAGGTTAGAATAAACATTTATCAGGTCCAAAACAGATTACAATTCATTCCTCCATATTAGAAAGTAAAACAAAAACTCAGAGAATGGGGCTTAACTTAATGATGTGTAAACAAAGCAAGAGCAAACTGCATACCCGTTGCATTTGATGCAGGATATTTAGAACCTTAAATGACCCGAATTTGCTAAAACAAATCAGGAGGGTTAACGAATTGTCAAAGATTTTGGTTGAGGAAGGAGCGAATCCCTTAAAGCAGCAAACTCACAAAATAGAAGATAATTATTTGCTCTTGTATGCCCTTGTAGTAAGTTAAACCCGTTTCCTCATGCTAAGGGAAAATAAGCTAGTCAAAATGGAAACAAATACCCTTTTCAAATAATTTTTTTCATGTCACAGATACACCCTACTATATTGCGCAATTTGTTTTTAGGAAATGCATTATGCATTACCTTCTTATCTACCTTCCTCTTCCCAGTCCTTACTAAGGGGCTGATTAGGATTGCGGTTTTTCAGCATCCTCCGGGCAGGCGGAAGTATCCGCCGGCCCGGAGGATGCGGAAAAACCGCAGCGGAGCCTTCAAAGACCCCCCGCCAGATTAGCATGGCTGGGGGGACAGGAAGACCGTCCGCAGCTTTTCCGCCGCGGTCGCCTTCCTACAGCGGCGGAAAAGCTCTAACATGTCTGGCGGTGTCTATCAGGCACCGCCAGGCATATTAGGATGTTGATGGTCCTATGCCTTTCCACGGCGGCATTTTCGCCGTGGAAAGGCATACGGATTTTCACTTCGGGGGCCCATTGCGGGCCCCCTGGGTGAAGGTGGGGTGGGGGTGCACATGGGCCCTGCATTTGCGTACACAGAGCAGCAGGCACTGCGCGGAGCCTGCCGCTTTGTGCATGCAAATGCGATGCATGCATTTTTAACCTTGCGGCGGGTGCAGCTTGAAGCTGCACCCGCCGCAATGTTAAAGATAGAGGATGTGACCGCCACATCCTAATCTGCTCGGAGGGAACGCCGCAGCCCATGCGGACGTTCCCTCCTCCTCAGGGGTCGCGGACGGACTCAAGTCCGTCCGCGATCCTAATGGGCCCCTAAGTGTGGCGCGTAGCTCCATACAGTGGTAGTCCACCAACATAAAGAAACAAAATAAGCCACTCCCACATTAACCCTACTTAGAGTAAAAACACCCAATGCGTTTCCTAGTTTTCTTCTGTGTCCTGCAGTGTTTGCCAGTATCTTAGGTATAATATATATTGGTCATTATATTTAAATATTGTTTTAGTAATTTAAAAAAAACACGACAGTTAGGAGTACCGCTGCAGCTATGTCTGAGTCAGTACAGATGAAATGCAAAGTTGTGGCCTTTCGTTTTGCGCCAGCGCGTACTGCCAAAGCAGTTCTTCTTGGGAAAGTTTGTGAGCATTCTTACCTGTTGGGACTGCTCAACACACTGTATTGTGGGTTTTTCCAGTGGGTGTTAGTCTACCTTCCGAGCGGAAAGTAAGTTAAAGAGAGAATGTGCAGCTTCATGCATTTTTCTAACAAATCTTTTTTGGGTGGTGGGTTTCCAGAAGTTCTTGTACTGCGAAAGACCTTGCCTAGGAGAGAATATACACAGAAATGCTTGTAATTGTGATCTATAATGCATACGTTACTTGCTATTCAATGTGCTCCTGTTTGGAGGTGCTCCATTCTGCCTACAATGGTGCATAACAAATGCTCTAGAAAAAAACACCACCTGGATGATTCCTCTGAGTCATCTAGTAATTCACAGATATCGGAGATGGGGCCAATGGCCTGCTTCTTCCTTGGCTGCACTGCAAGACATTATTATGACTACGTAGGCAGTTGCTGCTGCTTTGAAGTCTAGAGTCTCCTCATCTAATGTCCCTAGATAGAGGGCCCAATATGTTGGTAAGGAGCAGGAAGATGTGAAAACATGCTTTGTTCAGGGAGCAGATCTCACTGACATCCTACAGCATCTCATAATCAGCATGGCATTTCCAGAATTCATTCAGCACATGGAACAGTCCAGAGAGTGATGGAGACTAAGCAGAATAGGTGGACTGTCCAGTCTTTACTAAACTCCTGATAAAAAGATGGCCCTTGAAAGACTTTCATTAGAATGTTCCCTAAGTTCTGCGAGTGAATTCGTTAACGGGTGGATTATCATCCCAATGAGCTATTATTCCGCGAACAACCTCACCTTCATACTTAGTTGATGAAGAAAGAAAGTGTGGCAGTGAAAAGAGTATATTTGACGTAGGAAATGCCGATCTATTGCATTTTGTACTCCCAGACTTTTGCGGTGTCTTGTTTTACAAGCTGTAGACTCTTCGCACTTTACACATGCTCCCCCGCTTTTTTAACATGGTTGAATTGGCCTAGCCTAAACTGGGATGTTTAACATACATGTACATCACTATTATATGGTAAATGGTATACACAGGCCTGGAAGTTAAAGGACACCAGTGGACTACTGCACCTATTATGCCATCCACTGCAGTGGCAGTGTACACATGACTTTAGGCTACCACTGTAGCCTGACTAAAGCAGTTTGAAACGTCTATTCAATCGTCCAACATAAACCCTTTTGACATGTCTAAACCTTCCTTTGAAATATTAATAAGTCACCCCTTGGTAGGCCTTATGGCCCGTAAGGTAGGGTGAATGGCATTTAGAAGTAGGACATGTAAAATAGTAATGTTCAACATGTTCTTACATTAACCAGCACCTAAAACATATTTCACTCCAACAAAACTGTCTGTTCCATAGAGAAACAAAGGTATGCAATATCACATTTAATAATGCTAACTTCGAATAGGAAACTATTAGATATTCCTTATTATACTCTTTGTAATATTTATTAAAACCCCAATTAACTGGTGAGTGGCCTTTTACTCAATATTAAGGAAAATATAACTTTAAGATATTACCTTTTCGCTGTCAAAAGCCTCTGGGGTCTAATTTGCATTAGCCTCTTGCTGCAGATCTCTGAGTGCTCAAGCCTTGTGAATGAGGTGTGAAAATTGCTCTCAAAGCAGAGACAAAGACTTTGGCTGTTGGAAGTGTTTCTGTTCCCCTAGTAAGATGACATGTGGGCAGTACCTGAGCACTTGTTTCACTTATAAGGGGCCTCCCCTATGCCAGGCTGATGTTAGATGATACCTGCACAGATCCCCTGTCAGCCAGCCTCCAATCTCATTGGGGAGAAATCTGCCCCCAGAACTTGTTTAGAGTGACCACGGAGGAGGGGTTGTCCATTTCCCTGGCCATACCACTGCAGTGGCCAAAAAGGCTCTGCACAGGGGACAACAGTTTCCCAATATTGGATTTAGAAAGGGAGGCGCACTGTGGAATCATTTGCAGTAGGGCACAGGAAGAGTTGCAAAAGTGGTTAGTGTAACCCCAAGCAACCTTTATCCCATTGGTTAGGGAGGAGCCAGGAGGTACCCCAACCACAAGCTGGTGGCAGGGCAGGAGTAAAAGTGGCATCCCAATTCCCTTCTTCAGAACTCTACAGGACCTGAGAAAGATCAGAAGAAGACTGGGCATTTTGTCTGCGACCAGAGAAGAGCCTTGAAGTGCTGGACCCGCTTCTCTTGTACCCAGGAAAAAAGTGGACTTCCATGTACATAAGGATGGCCATCTGTTCAAGCTACAGGAACACAACAAGCTACAAAGAGGCCTTTTCTGAGGATTTACAGCTAACCAGATCTAAATGGATCTGTTCTGGACCCCGCTAGGAGTTGTTGCAACAGTGAGTCCTGACACCCTTCCCGTTACGTTCTAGAGGTCCTGAAATCCTTGGCAGTGTCTGGCTGGACTGTACCAATCAACCCTGGCACCTTTTTGGTTTCAAAGAACTCCCGAGGACCAGAACAGTCTTGCCAAGCAAATTTTACCAGCATGTGCTGCAGTAGGTTTCTCCCGAAGGGAGCATTTCCACAGCAGAAAATCCCATTCAGCATGACCTCGAGGCATCCAGCCTTTTGGACCCCTCTTCAGCTAGACTAAAACCTTGACCTACTGCAGGAATTCAGGCTCCAAAATAGTGACTATAAATGAACAAAGAAATTATCAATGGACAAAGGCACCAATAATATCCCGCAGGAAATGAAAGCTCCTTGGGCACGAAATACTAATTTCTCCCACTTGGAGTTTTCTCATTAAAAACCAACGGCTTCACCAGGACCTCATCCAATGGCTATCTGACTTAATGGAGCCCACCTTGGCGACAGCCTGCTGCCTTGCCCAGCTGAAGATTGTGGACTTCCATTTTTTAAACTAAAGGCCTTATTTAGATCTTGGCAGAGGATTACTCCATCACAACGGGGACGGATATCCCATCCACTGAAATATAAAATCCCTTTATATCATATGGGACTATATTTCGGCTGACAGGATAGCCATCATTGTGGTGGAGCATCCTATCTGCCAAGATTTAAATCAAGCCCTAAGTTCCAAGGTAAAACTTGCAGCTGCTTTGAACCTGGTTTGTGAATCCAGCCTGTGCTCCATACTACTTCAGATCCTGCCTAGGTCCTAGTGTACATTGACCAGGGGATCGAGTTTGGCTCTTAATGGATTATGGTGCTATTTTTACATAAAATGAAAAAATATATATCTTTGTTTCCACTTCTTGGATTTTTGTCATTTTGGTGTCTTTTATTTTATTACATTTTACTCTATTTGTCTGTATTGGTTTGGAAATATTCTTTGTTGTGTTTTGACTTTATTAGTGTATTACTGTTTTGGTACTGCATTAATGCTTTACACATTGCCTCTAAATTAAGCATGTCTTCTGTGTGCCATAGCTACAAATGTGTTGAGCACAGGTTGCAGTAGCGGTCGGCAGTAGGTGTTTCTGTAGGGCGGTGACGTGGGCAGGGGGAGGGGCAGGGTGGGGGGTAATAATGTATGGATTAGGGAGTTTTACAGGTAAGTAAACATTTAAATAAATAAAAACGAATTTCGTTGCACGCACTGCATCACCAAATGTGATGCAGTGCGCGCCACGAAATTCGTTTTATTTATTTAAATGTTTACTTACCTGTAAAACTCCGTAATCCATACGTTGCTAGCCCCCACCCTGCCCCTCCCCCTGCCCACGTCACCGCCCTACAGAAACACCTACTGCCGACCGCTACTGACAGGTTGATTTAGTGATTTTAGGATTCACCCTGACAAAAAGTGTGTTTCTTGCTTAAGGTGGGTACTCATTACCCCTTAACTAAGAACCCAATTTCTTACATTTGACCTCCTTTATTCACTAAAGGGTAGGACATGTTACGTAAGTAGTCTAATGTTTATGAAAAGTTTTTTCGTTTTTAGACCATAATTTGCAATAAACACTTGATTGTAGATCTACTCTTTTGATCAAAAAAGAGCAGGTAAGGTTCCTCTTCCGTAATTATATTTACAGCTTTTGCACAGTAACTCTATGGGTCAATGCAGGATTGCAACTAGAAGGAGCATAAGCATGAGAACATGGGAGGTAAATAATACACAAAAGCCCTTCTTGATGCCTTCCTATCACAGTGGGGAAAAGGCTATTGGGATCACAGCATGATAAACCAGTAAAGAAATCTGAAGAGGGCAGAAAGGTCATTACTTCTGTCTGTATCTTTTTCATAAATCAGGGCTAGAGGTCCCAATAATTTGACTTCCTGTCTAACCATTTTTAAGTAACTCCAATTCCTGCATCTGTAGGGCTTGAGAAACAGACACTAGGAACTGGTGGACAAATCAGTCATTGCAACTGTAATGTCGGCAGAATGGGTCCATAGTTGATATTCAATAACCTTTTTGGCATAAAAGATGTCAGGTGGACTATAATGTAATTTGACTTAAAAAACAAGAAACTTTTTCATGCTAAAGATAACTTTCAAGGTGTTGTGCTTCTGACAATCTTGTCTCTTCTGGCCACAGTGGATTTTCTAGCTGTCTTGGATCTTCAAAATGCCTATGCATGCACATTCCAAATTACACAAAGACTTCTCAGGTTCCGGGTCTTTGCCCATCATTTCTAGTTTTGAGTTCTTTCCTTTGGGTTGGCCTCAACTCCAAAGATCTTCATGAAAGTACTTGTACCTTTGGCAGGTATATTTTGTAGGGTTCACACATAAGAGAAGCATCCCTTCCTTGAATCTTGTACATTTTCACACATGTGGCTAGGACAGCTGCTACTGGTGATTCCCACAATGATGAAGTAATACGTGAACACCTAGCAGGACAATCACTGGTCGAGCGAATGCTGAGGTGAAACTGTTAACAAACAATGGACAAAATGCTATTTGTGTGATTCAAAAGCTTGTCCATAATTATTTTACTCAATAATCAAAGTATGGCTGATACCGATACTAAAGTCTGCAAATTGTGTCAATCATTCAGTTTGCCACCAGCCACATGAGCATGCTCTGTCGTTTGGAATTAGCCCTATAGTACCCTTTTTGTGAAATGGAACCTATTACTCTGATCCAGGCAATGAAGTCTGTAGATTAAAGGATGGCAACGGTGCCCTTTGCTATCAGAAATATGATTTTTTGCTGATTGTGGAGTAGTGAATTCGGGAGACACAGATAAAAGGTATTAGAGAAGTTAAGTTTGAAATTACGCACACAGCCTTCCATGTTGAGTGCAAATTCAGAAACACAATAGAGAAACAATATCAAAATGTGAAAAGTGAAGTATAAGAAGGCTTTGCATATCATTGGGAAAGCACATCTATGCTGCAAAACTATTAGAATAACCTCTGTAGGTTTTTGTGATAACATCACATAACATTTTAGAAAACTCAAAAATCTATTTAAAAAATCCATAAAAACGCATTAAATACAAAAAGTACACACACAGCTTAAAATATGTTAGTATTGAGGATATAATGTAAAAAATTATGCTTTAAAAAATAAATAATATGAATATGGAAACATGAGCAAAATTAATAATGACTTATAGCTCAAGACCTATCAATCAGCAAAGGAGACACATCATCCTTGTCATTTGGCATACTCAAATATTGTCACTGTAAACACTACAACTTGTACCCATCCTTTAAAATAAGACTGGCAAAAGCTGGTGTTCACATCCATCAAATTTTACAGCCATGATCATGTTATTGAATTTACAAGACTACCTTGTTACACAGGAAGGGCCAACGATGACAGTGTACAGTGGATAGAACCAATGAACCAGCACACAAAAAGTGGCCATTGCTTAAAAGGGCAATGGCTAAAAAGGGTGTTAAAATTCACTAAGGGGAACTATCACATCTTTAGTTACTCTTTTGGGCCTTTATAGAGGCAACAGAGGGTTGGACAGCGAAATGTATGATCTCCGCTATATGACTGGCTTTACTCAGTTTTGGGAGCATGCTCGATTTTCTCATATATGGCATTACAGGATAAATTAATGTATGTTGATCAGAAGAATGTATTTACTGATACCTGCTTAGTACTGAGTTGAGGGGGGTATATTTAAAAGAACTAACGGCCAGATTCATCAATGTCCTGATTTGCGAGTCCTTAATAGCGATTATTAAGGAATCACTATTAAAGACTCGCAAAACGGGATTCATGTAGAAATCGCACAATTAAATGCGATTTCTACTGCTTCCTTATTTGCGATTCGCTAATTGCTAATCGCAAATAAGGAAAGGCTCCCTATTGGCCCATAGGAATGAATGGGGAGTCAATCCTTATTTGCGATTCGCAAATTGCGAATCGCAAATAAGGAAGCGATTTCAAGGGTGCCAGGGTGTCCAAAGGACACCCTGTAGCACCCCTGAAATGCAAATGTACACAGGTGTTGCGCACACACATGTCCAAAGGACATGTGTGTGTGTAGCATACAACTTAGAAAAATGCACTAAAGTGCATTTTTCTAAGTTTTTGCTATTTACCACGAAGTTACACTTCGCAGTAAATAGCGGGCCCATATTGCGAATTCGCAATTTTAAAAAGGTACATGAATAGCATTTAAGGAATCTCTAATTGAGATTCCTTAAATGCGATTCTTCGCAATAAAGCGATTTCGGTAATTGCGATTTTTGCATTTGGGATGATGAATCCCAAATGCAAAAATAGCGCTCGCAAAAGGCCGGATTCTCAGAATCTGGGACTTTGCGAGACGAATTTACAATGATGAATCTGGCCGATACTCATCAACAGCGATGCATCAAATTTGTTGCGCCTGTGTCAGATACCCTTACGACGCCATGGAGGCATTGTATTTACAATACGTGGCTCCATGGCACAAGGATTCATGGATGCATCAGAAATACTGATGCGTCTGTGGGCCCAAAAGTGGAGCCTTATTGTAATTGGGTATAAGAGCGACGTAAATACAGCAGTGTCTCAAAACACAGAGGTGATTCCCATTATAAAGTCACCGTGTCAATTCCTACACCTAGTTAGAAGTGGCTTTATACAGTGGAACACCTACCCTACATACAGTATCACTCCGTGGCACAGCCGGTTCCAGTGCATGTATAATGTGGCCAGGCCTCCAAAATTGATATATTGGACTTAACGCATCGATTTGTAAATATGGGGCAATGTGGAGCACTGAATACGCTGCCACAGGGTAAAAAAATATGCAATGGTGGCACAAGCTCCTTGTAAATATACACTTAAGTGTGTAACAATGAGCAGTTAATAGAAGGGTGAGGGTGAAATGCCTCCAATGTAAGAATCTTGGATCATTGTTGCTGTCAGATTTTGATCTGCGCTGAGGAGGAAGAAGGATGGTGATGGTTGGCTGTAGAGGTCACCAACATTGATCACAGGGAGCATCCTGTCTTCCACCCCATGTATTTATTAGGTCCCTGCGTTGAGGAGAATGTTACAGTCAACCTATATTTCTAGAAGGATCATGCTTTTTCTTAGAATTTCATTCTGAGGCCGGCAATCACCTGCCAAACAAAAGTGGAATTCCACCATTCCATGCACGTACAGCAAGGGAATTCTTGTGATTGCCAAATGTGTTACAAGTGTTTGTGAACCCCACAGAAGAAAATCATAATGATTACCATGGTGTCTTGGGTTCAATGAGCCTTGTGAACTTAGTGAGATTCTCCATGGCAGAGGGACTCCAGAAGTTGTGAGCTCCACCAAAAAGCGAGGCAGTGCCTCCAAGTGGAAGTTTAGAGCTGTTAAAATGCTTCTTTCTGATCCCTAGCTCCACAAGTCGAAGTACTGTTGCTCTCCAACCCTAGCCATGTGCACGACCTGGTGTGATTCATTCCATTGGCAAAGTGACCTCCTTTCTGAATGTTCGCTGGCTACTCTTTCCTAGCTCCTTGTCTTGCACAAGGCAGAGGATTGTGGATCTCATTTACGAAGTTTTGGCCTAGGGCAGTACAGCAAGGAATCTTGTTTCGCTGCCCTGAGTCAAAAGAAAAAGGAAGGAATGAACAGTATCTATGAGATACAGCGCATTTATGTCCTTTTCCCCCGTGCTGGGACACAAAGGGCTGGTGCAGCAATGCAGTCACCCTTGCACCATGGTGCAAGGGTGTCTGTGGTGCAAGGGTACCTGCATTGCTTGGATGATTGTTTTTGTGTAGGAAGGAACACCTTGCTGCACAAAAATAATCAATAATGGTGTTTTCCTCCTATGTGTGCTACAGGGGCATCGCATCACTACACAAAAAGGAGCACACATAGAAAGAGCAAACTACAAGGAGAAATATAGGTATTTCTCCTGGTTGTGCCACTTTAACAACTCCCCATTTGGGAGGCGTAGGAATCTGATGCATTCAGAGGTTTACAAAACCTTGTAATCCTGGTAATGTGTCAGAATCCATTGGTGCTGTGTGGGAACACCCGCAGCAACACCTACGGAACGCTGCTGTCACACATAATTTTTTCAAGGTTGTTAAAAGCCATTCAGGGTGAGTTTGCGTGGCCTTGTAAATATGGTGAAGCATTGTGCGCCACCGAAGCGTAAAAAAAATGGATGCACCTGCGGTGCCAGGGGTTTGTAAATAAGCTCCTCCATTTGCTCACATTGTGGGTAGAAGTATATTTTACCGATTGTAGTAAAGCTCCCACAAACACATTGGAAGTAATTGTTCTCTTCACACAGAAGGGACCTGCCGCAGAGAGTTACAAGAACACATTCAGCATGCTAAGGAAATGAAAAGGAGACCATGGGTAACCTGGCACATTTAGCTTGCCTACATTTCTTCAATGAGCAGAGAAAATGGAAATGGGTGGACATCCCAATAAGGTAATTGTCACTAAACCATCAATCTGTCCAGCTTTTTTCACTGAACACAGGAAGGAGGTAAAATTAGAGTGGCTAAGCAGTGGCAGACTACACAGGGATACATGCCTCACATTTGCAGAGATAAGCACCTTCCCTTTCTACCACATCGGCGCTCATGATGAGCTCAGCTAGTCATGAGTTACGCCGGTCGCACGCTGATGACGAGCTGAGCTCGTCATGTAACGCGTCTTTTTAAAAAACGCAGCGCGCAGCGGGAAAACCGCTAGCGCGGATGCGGTTAAATCTTGTTTTGTCATGTTTTTATTTTTTAAACGTTGCATTATAAAAATATATCAATGACACGTGCACAAAGTGTAAACACATTAGCATGTCGACTGTTGTTATGTGTTCAATGTGGCATGCAATAGGGATTAAAGGAGTCAATATCTTTAGGTTACCTGAATGAAGGAATAACAATGTAGTTTGCCTGCGTGATATGCAGATCATTGATGATCTGTGTATGGTATAACGCATCCCTGAACAGTAGGCGTAGGGTACAACAAAATGAGGACAAAATAACTCAACAAAGGGGAGGTGATACCTGCCAGTGACCTAAAGGTGCAAAGTGCTACATCAGGTGTTCATATGCTTATAGTATGTATTAAGCAACTATGTTGTGCCTGGCTGAGTAAAGATTGATGGATACTGCCCCAGCGATATGTGGCCTTAGAGCTGCTTAGATTTCTGTCTCTTCGTGCATATCCTCAGTGGGTGCAACTAGCTTCAGTAGATCATTCACAATAGTCCCCCAACCACTAGCAAGGGAAAACTTGCGAAGTCCCAGCAGGTCTTCCCTTTGTAGGGTCACTCCCTCCACCCTGGCCCAGTTGAGCAATGAGCCTTCTATCTCTTAGTGATCAGGCATTTTGCTGTGACTAGGACCAGGTCCAAGAATCATGAGGTGATCCTGTCTTTCTAGCTCCTCTTGAAAAGGTGCAAAATATACACCTCCCATTGAAAAGGAATGTCACACTTGGTGCAGTGAGCTAAAGTGGTCGCTATGTCGGTCCAGTACTCTCCCAAGGCAGGGCAATGCCAAAGCATGTGCAGTAGGACCGCATTGGGCAAATGGCATCTGGAGCAGTCTGAGTCAGGTCAGTGGGAAAACATGTTTATCTGGGCTGGGGTGCGGTGTGCTCGGTGCAGAATAAAGTATTGAATCTGCCAAAAGCGCTGTTTGCGAGAGACGCGTGTGGGTCCTCCATCACTGCAATACATTCCTTCTCCAAAAGGGCATGCCCCAAGTCATCCTCCCAATGTTGTTTTAGGGGGCCCAGTGAGTCACTGTATGATGAAAGAGGGATGATGCAAACCAGCGTAATAAAATGGCCCCTTTCCCCATTATATGTAAGTACTGAATCAAATGGTGTGTGGGAGGCTCTGTCGTTTAGTTACTCCACTGAAATGAGAGTGAAGGTATGAGCGCACGGTGCAATAGGAAATATCCTGGGGGTAGACCCTCCTCTGAAGCGAGTTCTGCATATAGTCATCATCATCATGTAAACTTTATTCGACAGTTAAGTCATAAAAGCACAAACATTAAAAAACAATCGTCATAATTCAATATACAACTCAGTCTTAAAACGTCCATATTTGATCATTTTATATAAATAATTAAGATGTAATTAAATTCCTTTGATAACTATCGAATGCGTTGTTAAACATTAAAAGTGGGGTTGCTTTCATTTTAAAAAGTCATTACTACCACATTTCAATAATTCATTATATAGGTTAGATTGCATTTCTAAATCTAGGTATCTAACATTACCAAAGAGAGCTTGTACAACCCTTTTAACATAGCAAACGTGGGGCTACTATCACAGATGAGCATCGTGGTGCTGAAGGATAATACAAGAGACTAACTACTAGCTATCCAAAAGCAGCATCTTTGATCAAATAGACCATGCCCAATTCAAAAACTTCGCCATGGCTATGGCTATGGGTGGAGTGGGATCAGAACATAAAATTTGAATGGCCTCAACATGTCTTCTAATGCGCATTGAGTTACAGATGGGCTTTATCCACTTTTGACGTGGTGCGGCATATGATGGACAGAAGAACAGTATGTGACTTACTGATTCCTGCTGATCCAAACACCTAAGGTATTTATCATTGGTAGCTCCAGCCCATTTGCCATTAAATAACCTTGTTGGCAGGGTGCCCGCCCTGAGCTCAAAATACAGTTTTCGATCATAAGGCTTCTCAATAAAATCCCAATACTTCTCTAGGACGGGCCAGGACTTAAATTCTAAAAAGCGTCCAGTGAAATGGGTGGAGAGTCCATTAGAACATGCCGATGAAAGGACCATTTCCCAATATCTTTCCTTCAAGGTCATTTTGGAAGGGAAGTCAGCATTAGAAGGATCATCCCTTAATTCAATCATAACCAACTCACTAACAAAGATCTAATCTCCTTCAGCCATTTGATTTTATGGGAGCGGTCTACTTTAATAATATCCATAAGGCCCTGATCATAGTGTGATAATTCCTCTGTGCACCATATTCTACGCCAGAATAATAAAGTGCGATGCTTGGCCAAATCTTCCACTGATTTCCTGCCTAGATCCAGAAAAAGTGGTCTCGGGAGGGGGGGGGGGTACTTTGTGGGACACCAGTAACTTTGCGTAGAAATGCGTTCTTCGCCAATGTTAGGTGCTTTAGGTTTTCAAACCCCCACAGTTCGGCACCATAAAGGGCCGAGCTCCGAACCTTCATACCATAAATATCTAGTACAGGACTAATCGGTTTAGTTAGAGAGTATTTAAATTTGGATACAAGAATCCCTGATTGCTGTTGGTGTTTTAAGGCAGCCAGATCAAGTTGGCTTTTCCAGCGCATACACTTCCGCAAGGTGACGCCTAAGTAGGTAAAAGCATTGACCTGTTCCAAAGGAAGTTCATTCATGTACACGCTACCTCCTAAAGATTTATGTTCGTTAAAGGACATGAATTTGGTCTTGGCAGTATTAATTTCTAGGCAACGAAGGAAGTAGAATTCTTCGAACCGTTGTAAGGCCCTCTGGAGGCCGCTCTGTGTTTTATAAATAATCAAGGTATCGTCCGCAAACATGAGGATTGGAATACGGATACCTGCCAGCACCAGCGCATCCGTGGGGGCCAGGGAAAGATAATCTGCCACTCCATTGACGAAGAGCGAAAACAGGGTCGATGTTAGAACGCATCCCTGTCGCACTCCTCTATCAATGGGAAAGGTTTCCGTTACCTCACCCTGTGACCCCCATCGGACCCGGGCAAAATTATCCTCATGTAAGCGGACGATCAATGACAGCAGCTCCGGGGCAATCCCCATCTCCCCCAAGACTCGCCATAATTTGCTACACTGTACTAAGTCAAAAGCTGACTTCAAATCAACGAACACAGCGTACAGTGCCCCTTTTCCCAAAACCACTGTCCTCCAGTAGAGGGTAATAAAGCAAAGTACTTGGTCAATCACGCTTGTTAATGGACAGAAGCCAGCCTGCAATGGGGTCAAAATATTGTAATCCTCCATCGAAGTCTGCACCTTACTCAAAACTAATCTACCCATGACCTTCTGCATCGAGTCGATTAGGCTAATAGGCCTATAGTTGCCTGCGACAGACATATCTCCTTTTTTATACACCGGGATAATCTCTGGCCCCTTCCATGAGGAAGGAACAGCAGCTGCATGTGCAATTGCATTAGCCAGATAATCAATATATAGTCGCCAGGTTTGTTTATCGTTTAAAAAAACATTGGCTGGGATACAGTCTATGCCCGGGGCTCTTCCCTCTGTTACTGCATCTAACGCCCTATCAAACTCCTCTGGTGTGAATACCACCCCTACATAAAATGTATGTGGGAATATTCCATTACTCCCTTCATCGTCACAACTGGCATACTGTAGCTTGAAATAATCAATCCACAGATGCTGGGCTACATTATTCTGAGGGCGGTCTGGACATCCCCCCCTATCCCATTTATAAGTATCCCAGAACAGTTTTGGGTTCTTGGCCTCACATTCTTGTTTTAGTTCCTGCCATCTACACTCGTCCCATAGCTTTTTTGCCTCTATCTGAGTTTACCTATTTCAGTCCCGAGCCGCTCTTTCGTTACTTGGGTCCCTCCCTCTTAGTGCTAAGCCCAGCTTAGCCAGTGCTTGTCGGCAGGCCTCATTATACCAACCTTCGGGTTTCTTGTTCTTTATACTCTTGCCTAAGCCCGACTTACAAAAATATGTTTTTAATCGAGCGAAGAGTTTAATATGAGAATCAATCATAAAAGAATGAAAATCAGCATTATTGGCACTAGCCCCCAGGTCTACTAATACAATATTTACATCATTATTTATAGCAACCAGGGTTTCAGGATGTTCAATAATTTTGCTCCATTTAAGGTGGCGCATATCGTTGGTTAAAATAAGATCTGATACTATTGCGCCGTGTGTTACTGGTGCCACCTCTCCCATATACAAGTTAAAAGATGAAGTGAGAGGATTGTGGTCACTTTCTATGCGTCCCGTTACAGCCATGTCCTTAAGACAGTGCCAAAATTTTATGTTAACAAGCAGATAATCTATGCGACTGGATCAATGGCCGTTATCATATGTGCTGGCACCCTGCCTATCAGATGGCGTTCGACCATTAGCAGCCCTCAGTCGCTTTCCCATACATAACCCCTTCAATTGGATAGCCACCTCTGTCCATTTTTTTTATAGGTGTTATCTCAAGATAGGGGATACCCCATCTGGTGTCTTCCTCCTCCGTGAGGCTCTGATCTTCTTGCCTTGTGGCTCGAACATCGTATTAAAATACCCCGCTACAAGCAGCAATGTATTACTAGGCATGGCATCTATCAGGTCGTCTAAGGCTGAAATTACCTCTGATTTTTGCCCCCACGGTTGTCCTCTTGCGTAAATGTTATAAATGTCTATGCATTTACCTGAGGACAAGCTAAGTCTTGCTGCAAGGATATCATTATTCAATACAGGAAGTTGTAGTACTTTACAACTTAAAGCCTGCCAAACCCAGATCACGAGTCCCCCCTAGCGGGCGACCTTTGTCCTTCTTTACCGCCGGGACCTGAACATTGAGATAGCCCAAATGAAAAACAGAGTCCACTGTACATGTCTCCTGGAAGAGACAGATGTCATATTTTTCGATGAAATCAGACCAGTCGGGCGAAACTAATTTGGATCCCAATCCTGCTATATTCCCGGATACCATTGATGTAAAACAACTATTGAGCCATCAGCATTATCAGTCCTGCCAGGTGAATATTGCTGCCTATTTTCATTACTTGGCCCTGGAGCCAAAATTAGATTTATTTCTCCCAGCGATTGAATTGGTGATAACTCACAACCCAATAAATCCAAATCTATTCCCTCTGCATTTGTTTGGGTTCTGTTAAGGTGGGGGTCTAATGCCCTATTCTGGGTGTTAACCTTGCCAACAAATGAATTCATTCTCCAAACTAACTTGCCATCATTTGGCACTACTGCATTTGCCCTCTGTCTGGGTTCGGATAATCGTCAATCACAATCTTCCAAACCAGACAACACATCGTATCTATTGGTCAGCCTAATTCCCCCTATGTCACTCCAATTCTGTCTCCCCCTTCTAGTGGCATATTTCTGGGGACAATATGTGTAGGAGGATGGCAGTAGGTTAAAGGTAGGGATTGGATTAGTGTGGCTGAGCATACCGAGACCCATTCACAGATGTGATCAGCAGCCCTTCTATCCCTAAAATTAATTGTTACAGTCTCCCTCGATAGACTTTTTTCGGATTTCAGCAGATACCATGGTGGGAAGTGGCCTGTTGTAATTAAGCCAATTAATACATTTATTCTTAAGCTCCATATACACCTCCCTTTTACCCTGGCTCAAAGCTGGAACCCCCGCAAGGACCACCACATACGGTATGGATTTAGGGGGGAGATCTATACGCGGTAAACCTTTTGTTGGTGGAACACGAGGTGTGTTATTATTCACTCGGAGTTGGTGGGTTTCAGACCTGCTGCCATCCCCTATCTCCGCCCTTCCGCTCAGTACAATATGATTATTCGCTGCAGTATCGCCTGGGTGAGATGAAGAATTATGTGTTATTACAGCAGGGGCAGTAATATCAGCTATATTGTTCGTGGTCAGCGAGGCAGGTGGGGGGGTCATCTACATTGGATTGCCCGATCAATTGCTTTTGCATTTCGGTTGCCCCTTTGACCCGTTTTCCACCCAGTGCCTGAGCCGAAGCAAACGATAGTTCAAGGCACGCAAGTCTGTTTTCTATCATGTTAAGTCTATCATAAATAGGGAGACATGTCTTTTTTAAGATCTGTTCCAGTTTGGTCCAGAAGTCCAATCCCAGCTCAGCTGGAGACACAACACCATGGCTCATTGTCGATGTGATCACTTCGGTGGTAGGCTGACATATAGCAGGACTATTAGGAGTTGTTGGCGTCATGCTCTCACCTGCTTTGTTGGGTTTCTGAATTTTTGCTTTTCTTCCTCTCAAGGGGGCCCCCCGCGCTTTCTTTTAGGGGTTAAACCTGCCGCCGGTTGTGATGACCCCAATTTAGAGCTAAATGCAGATCTCGTTTTGACACTTGATGTCGGCAATCCAGAATGCTCATTATGATGGTTGGAGGCATTTCGAGTGCCCAGTATGACGTCTCCACTTACAGGGAAGGTGGGCAAACCTCCAGCGGCTTGCAGTAATTGGTTCCCCTCACACTCGCCATTGCCGTCTGACCTAGTAAGATCAATATCTTGTTGGGGGTTTGGCGACGGTGCCAGGGCCAGTCTTCCCGTAGACAACCGTTTGTCGAAGGCAGGGTCCAATGATAGTCTCCTTTCTGTCAGCTCTATTTCGTGGGCCAAGACAGAAGATGCTCTTGTGAGAAACTGGTCCAATGTGCCACCAGTAATGGATTTCCTGCCCCTCCCAGCCTTAGAAGTGGTCATTGCAGGAGAAGAAAAAAAAACACCTACTCCTTTAAGTGCTTGAGATAGCTAGTGTTTAAAAAATTTGTAATAAATGGCAAGATGTTGGTCATGCGATAACCTTTGGCTGTAGATGTTAGGACGGGGCCCCGCCCCATCCTCGACGGTCCTCGAACGAGCTAAAACAGGCCCGCCCTTGACCCGGGCTTCGCCTGGCGCGCGCCCGCGCGCATCCCACGAAGTGGGGGCCGCGAGCAGTTAAGTAGCGGCAGGCAGGAAGAGAAGCGCAGCTGAAGCGGATGACTGGGCTGCTGGTCCTCGCAGTCCTGCAATATTCTCCCCAATGGCTGCAGGGTCGGCAAATGTAAAAAAAAACTGCTGCGAGCAGCGCCCACGAAGCGGGGGCCGCGAGCTGTTAAGTAACGGCAGGCAGGAAGAGGAGGGCAGCTGAGGCAGATGACGGGGCTGCTGGTCCTCGCAGTCCTGCAATATTCTCCCCAATGGCTGCAGGGTCAGCAAATGTCCCAAAAACTGTTGCGAGCGGCTCCCGCGAAGCGGGGGCCACGAGCAGTTAAGTAGCGGTAGTCAGGAAGAGGAGCGCAGGCGAGACGGATGCTGGTCCTCACAGTCCTGCAATATTCTCCCCAAAGGCTGCAGGGTTGGCAAATGTCCAAAAAACTGCTGCGAGCAACTCCCGCGAAGTGGGGGCCGCGAGCAGTTAAGTAGCGGCAGGCAGGAAGAGGAGCGCAGCTGATGCGGATGACGGGGCTGCTAGTCATCGCAGTCCTGCAATATTCAGGGTCGGCAAATGTTAAAAAAACTGCTGCGAGCGGCGCCCACGAAGCGGGGGCCGCGAGCTGTTAAGTGACGGCAGGCAGGAAGAGGAGCGCAGCTAAGGCAGATGATGGGGCTGCTGGTCCTCGCAGTCCTGCAATATTCTCCCCAATGGCTGCAGGGTCAGCAAATGTCAAAAAAACTGTTGCGAGCGGCTCCCGCAAAGCGGGGGCCGCGAGCAGTTAAGTAGCGGCAGGCAGGAAGAGGAGCGCAGCTGAGGCGGATGACGGGGCTGCTGGTCCTCGCAGTCCTGCAATATTCTCCCCAAAGGCTGCAGGGTCGGCAAATGTCCAAAAAACTGCTGCGAGCAGCTCCCGCGAAGCAGGGGCTGCGAGCAGTTAAGTAGCGGCAGGCAGGAAGAGGAGCGCAGCTGAGGCGGATGACGGGGCTGCTAGTCATCGCAGCCCTGCAATATTCTCCCCAATGGCAACAGGGTCGGCAAATGTCAAAAAAACTGCTGCGAGCGGCTCCCGCGAAGCGGGGGGTGCGAGCAGTTAAGTAGCGGCAGGCATGAAGAGGAGCACAGCTGAGGTGGATGACGGGACTGCTGGCCCTCGCAGTCCGGCACTATTCTCCCCAATGGCTACAGGGTCGGCAAATGTCCAAAAAACTGTGGCCGCGAGCAGTTAAGTAGCGGCAGGCAGGAAGAGGAGCGCAGCTGAGGCGCATGACGGGCTGCTGGTCCTCGCAGTCCTGAAATATTCTCCCCAATGGCTGCAGGGTCAGCAAATGTCCCAAAAACTGCTGCGAGCAGCGCCCACGAAGCGGGGGCCGCGAGCTGTTAAGTAACGGCAGGCAGGAAGAGGAGCGCAGCTGAGGTAGATGACGGGGCTGCTGGTCCTCGCAGCCCTGCAATATTCTCCCCAATGGCTTCAGGGTCAGCAAATGTCCCAAAAACTGTCGCGAGCGGCTCCCACGAAGCGGGGGCCGCGAGCAGTTAAGTAGCGGCAGGCAGGAAGAGGAGCGCAGCTGAGACGGATGACGGGGCTGCTGGTCCTCGCAGTCCTGCAATATTCTCCCCAAAGGCTGCAGGGTCGGCAAATGTCAAAAAAACTGCTGCGAGCAACTCCCGCGAAGCGGGGGCCACGGGCAGTTAAGTAGCGGCAGGCAGGAAGAGGAGCGCAGCTGAGGCGGATGACGGGGCTGCTAGTCATCGCAGTCCTGCAATATTCTCCCCAATGGCTACAGGGTCGGCAAATGTCCAAAAAACTGTGGCCGCGAGCAAATAAGTAGCGGCAGGCAGGAAGAGGAGCGCAGCTGAGGCGGATGACTGGGCTGCTGGTCCTCGCAGTCCTGCAATATTCTCCCCAATTGCTGCAGGGTTGGCAAATTTAAAAAAAACTGCTGCGAGCAGCGCCCCCGAAACGGGGGCCGCGTGCTGTTAAGTAACGGCAGGCAGGAAGAGGAGCGCAGCTGAGGCAGATGACGGGGCTGCTGGTCCTCGCAGTCCTGCAATATTCTCCCCAATAGCTGCAGGGTCAGCAAATGTCCAAAAAACTGTTGCGAGCGGTTCCCGCGATGCGGGTGCCGCAAGCAGTTAAGTAGCGGCAGGCAGGAAGAGGAGCGCAGCTGAGGCGGATGACGGCGCTGCTGGTCCTCGCAGTCCTGCAATATTCTCCCCATAGGCTGCAGGGTCGGCAAATGTCCAAAAAACTGCTGCGAGCAGCTCCCGCGAAGCGGGGGCCGCGAGCAGTTAAGTAGCGGCAGGCAGGAAGAGGAGCACAGCTGAGGTGGATGACGGGGCTGCTGGTCCTCTCAGTCCTGCAATATTCTCCCCAATGGCTGCAGGGTCGGCAAATGTCCCAAAAACTGCTGCGTGCGGCTCCCGCGAAGCGGGGGGGCGCAAGCAGTTAAGTAGCGGCAGGCAGGAAGAGGAGCGCAGCTGAGGTGGATGACGGGGCTGCTGGTCCTCGCAGTCCTGCAATATTCTCCCCAATGGCTGCAGGGTCGGCAAATGTCCAAAAAACTGTTGCGAGCGGCTCCCGTGACGGGGCTGCTAGTCATCGCAGTCCTGCAATTTTCTCCCCAATGGCTACAGGGTCGGCAAATGTCAAAAAACTGCTGCGAGCGGCTCCCGCAAAGCGGGGGACGCGAGCAGTTAAGTAGCGGTAGGCAGGAAGAGGAGCACAGCTGAGGCGGATGACGGGACTGCTGGTCCTCGCAGTCCTGAAATATTCTCCCCAATGGCTGCAGGGTCAGAAAATGTCCCAAAAACTGCTGCGAGCAGCGCCCACGAAGCGGGGGCCGCGAGCTGTTAAGTAACGGCAGGCAGGAAGAGGAGCGCAGCTGAGGCAGATGACGGGGCTGCTGGTCCTCGCAGTCCTGCAATATTCTCCCCAATGGCTACAGGGTCAGCAAATGTCCCAAAAACTGTTGCGAGCGGCTCCCACGAAGCGGGGGCCTCGAGCAGTTAAGTAGCGGCAGGCAGGAAGAGGAGCGCAGCTGAGACGGATGACGGGGCTGCTGGTCCTCGCAGTCCTGCAATATTCTCCCCAAAGGCTGCAGGGTCGGCAAATGTCAAAAAAACTGCTGCGAGCTACTCCCGCGAAGCGGGGGCCGCGGGCATTTAAGTAGCGGCAGGCAGGAAGAGGAGCGCAGCTGAGGCGGATGACGGGGCTGCTAGTCATCGCAGTCCTGCAATATTCTCCCCAATGGCTACAGGGTCGGCAAATGTCCAAAAAACTGTGGCCGCGAGCAGTTAAGTAGCGGCAGGCAGGAAGAGGAGCGCAGCTGAGGCGGATGACTGGGCTGCTGGTCCTCGCAGTCCTGCAATATTCTCCCCAATTGCTGCAGGGTCGGCAAATTTTTAAAAAACTGCTGCGAGCAGCGCCCCCGAAGCGGGGGCCACGAGCTGTTAAGTAACGGCAGGCAGGAAGAGGAGCGCAGCTGAGGCAGATGACGGGGCTGCTGGTCCTCGCAGTCCTGCAATATTCTCCCCAATGGCTGCAGGGTAAGCAAATGTCCAAAAAACTGTTGCGAGCGGTTCCCGCGAAGCGGGTGCCGCAAGCAGTTAAGTAGCGGCAGGCAGGAAGAGGAGCGCAGCTGAGGCGGATGACGGCGCTGCTGGTCCTCGCAGTCCTGCAATATTCTCCCCATAGGCTGCAGGGTCGGCAAATGTCCAAAAAACTGCTGCGAGCAGCTCCCGCGAAGCGGGGGCTGCGAGCAGTTAAGTAGCGGCAGGCAGGAAGAGGAGCACAGCTGAGGTGGATGACGGGGCTGCTGGTCCTCTCAGTCCTGCAATATTCTCCCCAATGGCTACAGGGTCAGCAAATGTCCAAAAAACTGTGGCCGCGAGCAGTTAAGTAGAGGCAGGCAGGAAGAGGAGCGCAGCTGAGGCGGATGACGGGGCTTCTGGTCCTCGCAGTCCTGCAATATTCTCCCCAATGGCTGCAGGGTCGGCAAATGTCCCAAAAACTGCTGCGTGCGGCTCCCGCGAAGCGGGGGGGCGCAAGCAGTTAAGTAGCGGCAGGCAGGAAGAGGAGCGCAGCTGAGGTGGATGACGGGGCTGCTGGTCCTCGCAGTCCTGCAATATTCTCCCCAATGGCTGCAGGGTCGGCAAATGTCCAAAAAACTGTTGCGAGCGGCTCCCGCAAAGCGTGGGCCGCGAGCAGTTAAGTAGCGGCAGGCAGGAAGAGGAGCGCAGCTGAGGCGGATGACGGGGCTGCTAGTCATCGCAGTCCTGCAATTTTCTCCCCAATGGCTACAGGGTCGGCAAATGTAAAAAAAACTGCTGCGAGCGGCTCCCGCAAAGCGGGGGACGCGAGCAGTTAAGTAGCGGTAGGCAGGAAGAGGAGCACAGCTGAGGTGGATGACGGGACTGCTGGTCCTCGCAGTCCGGCACTATTCTCCCCAATGGCTACAGGGACGGCAAATGTCTAAAAAACTGTGGCCGCCAGCAGTTAAGTAGCCACAGGCAGGAAGAGGAGCGCAGCTGAGGTGCATGACGGGCTGCTGGTCCTCGCAGTCCTGAAATATTCTCCCCAATGGCTGCAGGGTCAGCAAATGTCCCAAAAACTGCTGCGAGCAGCGCCCACGAAGCGGGGGCCGCGAGCTGTTAAGTAACGGCAGGCAGGAAGAGGAGCGCAGCTGAGGCGCATGACGGGCTGCTGGTCCTCCCAGTCCTGAAATATTCTCCCCAATGGCTGCAGGGTCAGCAAATGTCCCAAAAACTGCTGCGAGCAGCGCCCACGAAGCGGGGGCCGCGAGCTGTTAAGTAACGGCAGGCAGGAAGAGTAGCGCAGCTGAGGCAGATGACGGGGCTGCTGGTCCTCGCAGTCCTGCAATATTCTCCCCAATGGCTTCAGGGTCAGCAAATGTCCCGAAAACTGTCGCGAGCGGCTCCCACGAAGCGGGGGCCGCGAGCAGTTAAGTAGCGGCAGGCAGGAAGAGGAGCGCAGCTGAGACGGATGACGGGGCTGCTGGTCCTCGCAGTCCTGCAATATTCTCCCCAAAGGCTGCAGGGTCGGCAAATGTCAAAAAAACTGCTGCGAGCAACTCCCGCGAAGCGGGGGCCACGGGCAGTTAAGTAGCGGCAGGCAGGAAGAGGAGCGCAGCTGAGGCGGATGACGGGGCTGCTAGTCATCGCAGTCCTGCAATATTCTCCCCAATGGCTACAGGGTCGGCAAATGTCAAAAAAACTGTGGCCGCAAGCAAATAAGTAGCGGCAGGCAGGAAGAGGAGCGCAGCTGAGGCGGATGACTGGGCTGCTGGTCCTCGCAGTCCTGCAATATTCTCCCCAATTGCTGCAGGGTCGGCAAATTTAAAAAAAACTGCTGAGAGCAGCGCCCCCGAAACGGGGGCCGCTAGCTGTTAAGTAACGGCAGGCAGGAAGAGGAGCGCAGCTGAGGCAGATGACGGGGCTGCTGGTCCTCGCAGTCCTGCAATATTCTCCCCAATGGCTGCAGGGTCAGCAAATGTCCAAAAAACTGTTGCGAGCGGTTCCCGCGATGCGGGTGCCGCAAGCAGTTAAGTAGCGGCAGGCAGGAAGAGGAGCGCAGCTGAGGCGGATGACGGCGCTGCTGGTCCTCGCAGTCCTGCAATATTCTCCCCATAGGCTGCAGGGTCGGCAAATGTCCAAAAAACTGCTGCAAGCAGCTCCCGCGAAGCGGGGGCCGCGAGCAGTTAAGTAGCGGCAGGCAGGAAGAGGAGCACAGCTGAGGTGGATGACGGGGCTGCTGGTCCTCTCAGTCCTGCAATATTCTCCCCAATGGCTGCAGGGTCGGCAAATGTCCCAAAAACTGCTGCGTGCGGCTCCCGCGAAGCGGGGGGGCGCAAGCAGTTAAGTAGCGGCAGGCAGGAAGAGGAGCGCAGCTGAGGTGGATGACGGGGCTGCTGGTCCTCGCAGTCCTGCAATATTCTCCCCAATGGCTGCAGGGTCGGCAAATGTCCAAAAAACTGTTGCGAGCGGCTCCCGTGACGGGGCTGCTAGTCATCGCAGTCCTGCAATTTTCTCCCCAATGGCTACAGGGTCGGCAAATGTCAAAAAACTGTTGCGAGCGGCTCCCGCAAAGCGGGGGACGCGAGCAGTTAAGTAGCGGTAGGCAGGAAGAGGAGCACAGCTGAGGCGGATGACGGGACTGCTGGTCCTCGCAGTCCTGAAATATTCTCCCCAATGGCTGCAGGGTCAGCAAAT
Source organism: Lissotriton helveticus (assembly GCF_964261635.1). Taxonomy (NCBI): domain Eukaryota; kingdom Metazoa; phylum Chordata; class Amphibia; order Caudata; family Salamandridae; genus Lissotriton; species Lissotriton helveticus. The sequence continues at coordinate 1,510,879,891 of NC_136061.1, read as the reverse complement.
GTCCCAAAAACTGCTGCGAGCAGCGCCCACGAAGCGGGGGCCGCGAGCTGTTAAGTAACGGCACGCAGGAAGAGGAGCGCAGCTGAGGCAGATGACGGGCTGCTGGTCCTCGCAGTCCTGCAATATTCTCCCCAATGGCTACAGGGTCAGCAAATGTCCCAAAAACTGTTGCGAGCGGCTCCCACGAAGCGGGGGCCGCGAGCAGTTAAGTAGCGGCAGGCAGGAAGAGGAGCGCAGCTGTGACGGATGACGGGGCTGCTGGTACTCGCAGTCCTGCAATATTCTCCCCAAAGGCTGCAGGGTCGGCAAATGTCAAAAAAACTGCTGCGAGCTACTCCCGCGAAGCGGGGGCCGCGGGCAGTTAAGTAGCGGCAGGCAGGAAGAGGAGCGCAGCTGAGGCGGATGACGGGGCTGCTAGTCATCGCAGTCCTGCAATATTCTCCCCAATGGCTACAGGGTCGGCAAATGTCCAAAAAACTGTGGCCGCGAGCAGTTAAGTAGCGGCAGGCAGGAAGAGGAGCGCAGCTGAGGCGGATGACTGGGCTGCTGGTCCTCGCAGTCCTGCAATATTCTCCCCAATTGCTGCAGGGTCGGCAAATTTAAAAAAAACTGCTGCGAGCAGCGCCCCCGAAGCGGGGGCCACGAGCTGTTAAGTAACGGCAGGCAGGAAGAGGAGCGCAGCTGAGGCAGATGACGGGGCTGCTGGTCCTCGCAGTCCTGCAATATTCTCCCCAATGGCTGCAGGGTCAGCAAATGTCCAAAAAACTGTTGCCAGCGGTTCCCGCGAAGCGGGTGCCGCAAGCAGTTAAGTAGCGGCAGGCAGGAAGAGGAGCGCAGCTGAGGCGGATGACGGCGCTGCTGGTCCTCGCAGTCCTGCAATATTCTCCCCATAGGCTGCAGGGTCGGCAAATGTCCAAAAAACTGCGGCCGCGAGCAGTTAAGTAGAGGCAGGCAGGAAGAGGAGCGCAGCTGAGGCGGATGACGGGGCTTCTGGTCCTCGCAGTCCTGCAATATTCTCCCCAATGGCTGCAGGGTCGGCAAATGTCCCAAAAACTGCTGCGTGCGGCTCCCGCGAAGCGGGGGGGCGCAAGCAGTTAAGTAGCGGCAGGCAGGAAGAGGAGCGCAGCTGAGGTGGATGACGGGGCTGCTGGTCCTCGCAGTCCTGCAATATTCTCCCCAATGGCTGCAGGGTCGGCAAATGTCCAAAAAACTGTTGCGAGCGGCACACGCAAAGCGGAGGCCACGAGCAGTTAAGTAGCGGCAGGCAGGAAGAGGAGCGCAGCTGAGGCGGATGACGGGGCTGCTAGTCATCGCAGTCCTGCAATTTTCTCCCCAATGGCTACAGGGTCGGCAAATGTCAAAAAAACTGCTGCGAGCGGCTCCCGCAAAGCGGGGGACGCGAGCAGTTAAGTAGCGGTAGGCAGGAAGAGGAGCACAGCTGAGGCGGATGACGGGACTGCTGGTCCTCGCAGTCCGGCACTATTCTCCCCAATGGCTACAGGGACGGCAAATGTCTAAAAAACTGTGGCCGCCAGCAGTTAAGTAGCCACAGGCAGGAAGAGGAGCGCAGCTGAGGCGCATGACGGGCTGCTGGTCCTCGCAGTCCTGAAATATTCTCCCCAATGGCTGCAGGGTCAGCAAATGTCCCAAAAACTGCTGCGAGCAGCGCCCACGAAGCGGGGGCCGCGAGCTGTTAAGTAACGGCAGGCAGGAAGAGGAGCGCAGCTGAGGCAGATGACGGGGCTGCTGGTCCTCGCAGTCCTGCAATATTCTCCCCAATGGCTGCAGGGTCAGCAAATGTCCCAAAAACTGTTGCGAATGGCTCCCGCGAAGCGGGGGCCGCGAGCAGTTAAGTAGCGACAGACAGGAAGAGGAGCGCAGCTGAGACGGATGACGGGGCTGCTGGTCCTCGCAGTCCTGCAATATTGTCCCCAAAGGCTGCAGGGTCGCCAAATGTCCAAAAAACTGCTGCGAGCAACTCCCGCGAAGCGGGGGCCGCGAGCAGTTAAGTAGCGGCAGGCAGGAAGAGGAGCGCAGCTGAGGCGGATGACGGGGCTGCTAGTCATCGCAGTCCTGCAATATTCTCCCCAATGGCTACTGGGTCGGCAAATGTCCAAAAAACTGTGGCCGCAAGCAGTTAAGTAGCGGCAGGCAGGAAGAGGAGCGCAGCTGAGGCGGATGACTGGGCTGCTTGTCCTCGCAGTCCTGCAATATTCTCCCCAATGGCTGCAGGGTCGGCAAATGTCAAAAAAATGCTGCGAGCGGCGCCCACGAAGCGGGGGCCGCGAGCTGTTAAGTAATGGCAGGCAGGAAGAGGAGCGCAGCTGAGGCGGATGACGGGGCTGCTGGTCCTCGCAGTCCTGCAATATTCTCCCCAAAGGCTGCAGGGTCGGCAAATGTCCAAAAAACTGCTGCGAGCAGCTCCCGCGAAGCGGGGGCCGCGAGCAGTTAAGTAGCGGCAGGCAGGAAGAGGAGCGCAGCTGAGGCGGATGACGGGGCTGCTAGTCATCGCAGTCCTGCAATATTCTCCCCAATGGCTACAGGGTCGGCAAATGTCAAAAAAACTGCTGCAAGCGGCTCCCGCGAAGCGGGGGACGCGAGCAGTTAAGTAGCGGCAGGCAGGAAGAGGAGCACAGCTGAGGCGGATGACGGGGCTGCTGGTCCTCGCAGTCCGGCACTATTCTCCCCAATGGCTACAGGGTCGGCAAATGTCCAAAAACCTGTGGCCGCGAGCAGTTAAGTAGCGGCAGGCAGGAAGAGGAGCGCAGCTGAGGCGCATGCAGGGTCGGCAAATGTAAAAAAAACTGTGGCCGCGAGCAGTTAAGTCGCGGCAGGCAGGAAGAGGAGCACAGCTGAGGCGCATGACGGGCTGCGGGTCCTCGCAGTCCTGAAATATTGTCCCCAATGGCTGCAGGGTCGGTAAATGTCCCAAAAACTGCTGTGAGCGGCTCCCGCAAAGCGGGGGCCGCGAGCAGTTAAGTAGCAGCAGGCCGGAAGAGGAGCGCAGCTGAGGCGGATGATGGGGATGCTGGTCATCGCAGTCCTACAATATTCTCCCCAAGTGCTGCAGGGTCGGCAAATGTCCAAAAAACTGCTGTGAGCGGCTCCCGTGAAGCGGGGGCCGCGAGCAGTTAAGTAGCGGCAGGCAGGAAGAGGAGCACAGCTGAGGTGGATGACGGGGCTGCTGGTCCTCTCAGTCCTGCAATATTCTCCCCAATGGCTACCGGGTCGGCAAATGTCCAAAAAGCTGTGGCCGCGAGCAGTTAAGTAGAGGCAGGCAGCAAGAGGAGCGCAGCTGAGGCGAATGACGGGGCTGCTGGTCCTCGCAGTCCTGCAATATTCTCCCCAATGGCTGCAGGGTCGGCAAATGTCCCAAAAACTGCTGCGTGCGGCTCCCGCGAAGCGGGGGGGCGTGAGCAGTTAAGTAGCGGAGAGGAGTGCAGCTGAGGTGGATGACGGGGCTGCTGGTCCTTGCAGTCCTGCAATATTCTCCCCAATGGCTGCAGGTTCGGCAAATGTCCAAAAAACTGCATATAGTATTAAGGTACCATCTCTAAAGAGGTCTCCTGTGTCGTGAATGTCCACCATGTCACAACTGCGCAACTCTGCGGACGTGGTAGGCAACCATCCCCTTGGTGTGCCTAGTAGGGGAATAGTCGGGGCATATGGTGTGGTGTCACGTTTGATGTATAGGCTCCTGTGGTAACATTTGTATGCTATGGAAAGTATCAAGGAGCTATTATTCCTGGGCTTCGCACGTGGATGAAACATGTAAAGTAGGATGTGGAGCAACATTGGTGGTTGTATTGTGGCTGTATCTGACAAGTGACGTGTGGCAAGCCATCTGGCTACCAATTACAGTTGGTCAGCTAGGTAATAGTGCTCGAGATTAGGCACCGCGAGTCCGCCCTGTCCCTTTGGTAGATAAAGCTTCCTCTTGGAGACCCTTTGTCTAGACTTCCCCCAGAGAAAATCTCCTGACCTTTGTTTCCCATTTGCCGGAGTAGAAGGGGCGGATGTAGGGACGCAGGGTGGGGAAATAGTAAAGAAGTCGTGGGAGGATCACCATCTTTGTAAGGGCCACTCTACCAGAGATAGACAGCGGACGAGTTTTCCAGTAATCCTTATGATGATGAATAGCGGAGGTGGCCCTCGTAATGGTTCAGTCAAATAGGTCGGCTTTACTCTGATATAACTGGACACCCAAGTAACGGAAGGCATCAATCCACCACGGCACTGGGACCCCACCTAGAAAATACCCAGGGTCTAAAGTGGCTGATGAGAATGGAAAAAGAAAGGACTTCACCGCATTGACCCTTAGGCCAGACACAGTGGCAAATAGTGAAAGTACTGAATCTAATGAAGGAGGGATGGAGTGGAGATCTCTTGCATATAGCAAGATGTCATCAGCATACAAAGAAATTGCATGAGTGATATCACCCAGAGGGATACCCATGTCTACCCGTGCTCGGATGTTCACCACCAGTTGCTCCACTGCTAGAGAGAAGAGTAGTGGGAAGAGCCAACAGCCCTAGCAAATCCCAGGGCCCACTCAAATGTAGTCGGAAATATTTCAGTTTCAGTTTTCACTGGATCATTGGGAGCTCATATAGTAGGTTGATCATGTTGATAATGGAAGAGCCTATGCTGAACCTGAACAGCAGTATGAAGAGATAGTCCCACTCAAGAGAGTCAAAGGCTCTCTTGACTCTCAAAGTCAAAGGCTCTGTCAAGGTCAAGTGCTAAGCAGTCTGAGTGGGGCCAGTCCAGAGGAGCATATTCTGCTACTCTGAAGTAGCGACAGAGGTTGAGCGAGGTGTTCCGGGCCGGAATGAATCCATTCTGGTCTATGTGCACTAAGGAGGTCACGTAGGGTGCAAGTCGATTAGCGAGGGTCTTTGCCAGAATTTTAAAATACGTGTTTAGGCTCGCTAGGGGCCTGTAAGACCCAAGGGCCATGGGATCCTTTCTTGGCTTCCACAAGGAGACTACGTTTGCAGTGCATAAAGAGGGAGGAAGGGCTGAATTGTCCAATGCAGAAGTGTAGAGTGCATGCAGGCGTGGTACCAGGACCTCTGAATATGTCTTAAAGAACTCTGTAGGATGCTCGTTGGGGCCTGGCGTCTTCCCCAATGCCAGTGACGCAAGAGCATCCTGAATCTCATCTACCGATAAGGGGGAATCTAACTCTAAGTGTTGCTAAATGGATAGAGTAGCGTTCTCAACAGTGTCCCAGAAGGTACCTATTTGGTGGGAGTCCCCATGCATGCTGGACACATAAAGTGTAGTGTAATGTTTAGTCATGGCTGTGTGAATGTCCAGCTGTGTGCACCTCATTTGCCCTAGCTCATTTCTAATAGAATGTATGGGATGGTGTCTGTCCAAAAAGGAATGCGAGTAGTTTACCCACCTTGTCAGACAACATGTTGGTATGAGCTGAGTAAGCTAGGTAGTTGTAACAGTGCAGTTTGTCTTTGAGTTCTAAACGGTCAGCTTGCAAAGCATCTAATTGTGTCTTGGCTTCGGGTGGGTGACCAACAGGGATTCCCAATGGAGGAGTATCCGCTCAATAGAGGCCAGGAAGGGTTCCAATTGCTTGTGGATGGTCCAGGTAAGGCCCCGGCAGTGCCTTCTAGTCAGTTACCTTAAAGGCCTTCCATTCTGTCAGGGTTGAGATCGTAAAGCCGACATTGTGTTCGAAGTATTTGAGCAGCGCAGTTTCCAAAGAGCTGTGGAAGGCCTGATCCTCCAGCGCTGCTATCTGCAGCTGCCAGGTTGGAATCGGCAGAGTTCCCACCTCCCAACTTAGCAACATGGTCTGTGGGTTATGACCCAGGTAACCGGTGTCTCGGATTAGAGGGAACAGTGCAGCTGATGCCAGTATGTGATCCACCAGCACATGAAGATTTTGGACTGGTGAGTAGAAGGAATATATCCGCGAGTCAGGGTTGTGCGTTCGCCCCACATCCGTCAAGGACCAATCAAATCATAAATCAGGTGTTTGTTAAGCGCAACTACTCACCCGTAAGGGTCTCAAGGCGCTGTGGGTGTGGGGGTGGGGGGGTTTCGCAGGTTCCAGTCCATCAAGAAGGGGGCCTGTCGAAGAGCCAGGTTTTGAGGTTTCTTGCAAAGATGGGGAGCGATGTTATCTATCTGAGGTGGAGCTGAAGGTCATTCCAGGCACTGGCCGCGTGGAAGGAGAAGGAGCGGCCTCCCGATCTGGGCTTTCTGGTGCGGGGGACCACAGCTGCGCAATGTTTGTGTGATCAATGAGACTTAAGTGCGAGTAAGGGTAAACAGTCAAAATATCGACTACAAAATATCGAATGGACATAATATCGATTTTAAAATATAGAATGGACAAAATATCGAATGGACAGAATATAGACATCAAAAATATCGTTTTTAAGGTAAGTAATGTAATATCGAATGTTAAAAACTATAGAAAGTTAAAATATTGAAGTAAATAATATAGGTTAATAAAATTATCAAATTTTTAATAATATCGAATTTTTTATAGTGTTTTTTATGTTATTATATGTGTGAAAAGTGTGTATTTATGTTATAATTTATTCTAATTAATGATTTTTGTTTTTTTAACTTTTGCGTAATTTAATTCTGTAGCGGGTTGTGGGTGTATAGGGGAATAGGGTGTGAAGTAATTTAATTATAATTAATTAAATATGTAAATTTATTTATTGGTATTCATTTTTAATTAATTGTTAATTAATTTATATTTGGTCATTAATTATATTTTAATAGGCAATAAATTTTAATTAATTTATTAATTGCTAAATATGTTAATTTTACTAATTTATTTTCTGTAGCAGGTTGTGGGTTTATAGGGGAATTGGGTGGGAAGTAATTTATTTATAATTAATTAAATATGTAAAATTATTTATTGGTATTTATTTAGAATTCATTGTTAATTAATTTTTTATGGGTTATTAATTAAATTTGAATTGCCAAATAATTTTATTTAATTGATTAATTGCTAATTATGTTAATTTTACTAATTTATTTTCTGTAGCGGGTTGTGGGTTTATAGGGGAATAGGGTGGGAAGTAATTTATTTATAATTAATTAAATAAATCAATTTATTTAATTGTATTTAATTTGAATTAATTGTTAATTAATTTTTAAATGTTAAATTATTAATTGTTAATTTATAAATAATTTGTATTAATAGGTAATTAATTGTAATAATTAATTTTAATTTGTAATTTTAATTGATTAATTATTATATTATATTAAATTGGTAATTACTTTTAATTAATTTTTTATAGATATTAATTTATATTTTTTTAAATAATATATGAAGTATTTACTTTCCCTACTGTTGCACTCTCTGGAGTGGGAATAGTAATTTTTACCACTATGCTATCCAACGCTTTCCCTACTGTTGCACTCTTTGGAGTGGGAATAGTAATTTTAACCCCTATGCTATCCAATGCTTTCTCTACTGTTGCACTCTTTGGAGTGGGAATACTAATTTGAACCCCTACGCTATCCAACGTTTTCCCTACTGTTGCACTCTTTGGAGTGGGAATAGTAATTTTTAACTCTACGCTATCCAACGCTTTCCCTACTGTTGCACTCACTGGAGTGGGAATAGTAAATTTTACCCCTACGCTATCCAACGCTTTCCCCACTGTTGCACCCACTGGAGTGGGAATAGTAATTTTTACCTCTACGCTATCCAACGCTTTCCCTACTGTTGCACTCACTGGAGTGGGAATAGTAATTTGTACCCTACGCTATCCAACGCTTTCCTCACTGTTGCACCCAGTGGAGTGGGAATAGTAATTTTTACCTCTACGCTATCCAACGCTTTCCCTACTCTTGCACCCACTGGAGTGGGAATAGTAATTTTAACCCCTACGCTATCCAACGCTTTCTCTACTGTTGCACCCACTGGAGTGGGAATACTAATTTGAACCCCTATGCTATCCAACGCTTTCCCTACTCTTGCACCCACTGGAGTGGGAATAGTAATTTTTACCCCTACGCTATCCAACGCTTTCCCTACTGTTGCACCCACTGGAGTGGGAATACTTTTTTGAACCCCTACGCTATCCAACGTTTTCCCTACTGTTGCACTCTTTGGAGTGGGAATAGTAATTTTTAACTCTACGCTATCCAACGCTTTCCCTACTGTTGCACTCACTGGAGCGGGAATAGTAAATTTTACCCCTACGCTATCCAACGCTTTCCCTACTGTTGCACTCACTGGAGTGGGAATAGTAATTTTTACCCCTACGCTATCCAATGCTTTCCTCACTGTTGCACCCAGTGGAGTGGGAATAGTAATTTTTACCTCTACGCTATCCAACGCTTTCCCTACTCTTGCACGCACTGGAGTGGGAATAGTAACTTTAACCCCTACGCTATCCAACGTTTTCTCTACTGTTGCACTATTTGGAGTGGGAATAGTAATTTTTACCCCTACGCTAACCAGCACTTTCCCTACTGTTGCACTCTTTGGAGTTGGAATAGTAATTTTTACCTCTACGCTATCCAACGCTTTCCCTACTGTTGCACTCACTGGAGTGAGAATAGTAATTTTTACCCCTACGCTATCCAACGCTTTCCCCACTGTTGCACCGACTGAGGTGGGAATAGTACTTTTTACCTCTACACTATCCAACGCTTTCCCTACTGTTGCACTCACTGGAGTGGGAATAGTAATTTTTACCCCTACACTATCCAGCGCTTTCCCCACTGTTGCACCCACTGGAGTGGGAATAGTCATTTTTACCTCTACGCTATCCAACGCTTTCCCTACTGTTGCACTCACTGGAGTGGGAATAGTAATTTTTACCCCTATGCTATCCAACGCTTTCCCTACTGTTGCACCCACTGGAGTGGGAATAGTAATTTTTAACCCTACGCTATCCAACGCTTTCCCTACTGTTGCACTCTTTGGAGTGGGAATAGTAATTTTAGCCCCTACGCTATCCAACGCTTTCCCTACTGTTGCACTATTTGGAGTGGGAATAGTAATTTTTACCCCTACGCTATCCAACGCTTTCCCTACTGTTGCACTCTTTGGAGTTGGAATAGTAATTTTTACCCCTACGCTATCCAACGCTTTCCCTACTTTTGCACCCACTGGAGTGGGAATAGTAATTTTTACCCCTACGCTATCCAACGCTTTCCCTACTGTTGTACTCACTGGAATGGGAATAGTAATTTTGATCCTTACGCTATCCAACGCTTTCCCTACTGTTGCACTCTCTGGAGTGGGAATAGTAATTTTTACACTTCTGCTATCGTACGGTAATATTATTGGATATTATTTAATTATATTATGTTACTATATATATGTTTTAACAAATATGATTGTAAACATTTTTTTATAACTTTCATTACTTATTTAATTATTATAAGTTAATTTAAGTATATTTTAGTAAATAATTTTTAATATTAATTTAATTTAACACTGTTTTGAATAAAGTCGATATTTTTATAAACTATATTTTTGTAAACGATATTTTTTACTCGATATTTTTGTACTTACCTGTTTGTAGATACAAACTCGATATTCTGTCTGTCGATATTTTGTCAACGATATTTTTGCTAGTCGATATTATGTCCCTCGATATTATGTCAGTGATCCGCGAGTAAGGGGTGGGAAGGAGCAGTTGAGAGAGATATCTAGGACTGAATTGAAATGCCCGCCCAGAAGCCATGGGACATTCCCCCATAAGGACCGTATGATGGAAAGACTAGTGAAGAAAGTGTTATGTTCTTTGTTGGGGCATAGATTGAGCCTAGCAGTAGAGTCTGCCCATTGTGTCAACCCTTGATGCAAATGTAGTGCTTACAGGGTCAACTACCACCTCCTCCCAAGGGGTCCCTGCCCTCACCCATATCAGGGCGCCTCTAGCCTGGGATGAAAAGTTAGTGCTGTCTATCTGCCTCTAGTCTTGTCAGGTGTGTCTCCTGAAGGAAATCTATCCCCATGGATCAGTGCCGTAAGTATGCGTAAATGGAATGCCTGCACGCAGGGGTGTGAATACCGCTAACGTTCCAGGAGATTATATCAATGCTTGTCATGTGACCAGTGCAGATCCCTAGGACCCATCCAGTAGAGCAGATGCGCCTTGTGAATGTGTGTAGGATCGCCTCAGCTCACTGGGAAGGGCAATAACCTCACAGGGAAAAACAATAGTATTCAAGCTAATTTGTAGAACTAAGTATGAGCGATCAGGGACTGACCCAAACAAATGTGCCTAACCATGGCAACTAATTCGTAGTCAGATGTGGACTGTGAGAGGGGGTGTGCGAGAGAAGGGAGGCTCCAAGTGGTCCATCCCCAGATATATAACATCAAGAACTGGAATCTTGGAGTGTCTGTGTGTATGCATATCATGACACTAGCGTGTGATGCGGGGCACCAGTGAATGAGCATGGGGAACATTACATATATCTGTGAAAATGTACTCTATGTCTGCGGTGGGAACTAATACAAATAGTGCTGTTAAATAATATTGTCCGATGTTGGAGGAGTGACATCCGGGGGCGGGGCGAGCCCGAATATGCTGACCAAACGGCAAGGAATCAGCATCTCCCTTTATCTGGGAGGTGGATATATGGATGCTGATGGCAATCTTGTGGATTGGAAAGTTGACACAATATGTAGTGCGTCCTGGTGTTCCGATCTGCTCTAAATCTAGGGCATTGATTGGCGATATCCGCCACCGCTATCCTCCACCTCCTGCCCCTCTGAAAACCATGCCTGTTCCTCTTTTGTACAGAGACGTCTTCTAGTGCCCTAGAAGCAGTTGCCAGTCCATCTTTGATTGTCTTTAGAAAGCAGCTAAAGACATGGCTGTTTTCTCAATGATACTCCTGTGGATCACTTTAGTCACTGTTTCTCTGTTTACTAACTGGTTAGTGTCTTTTAGCTGTTAGCGCCGAGACACCCACGGGTATTTGCAGCGCTTTAAAAATTGCTAAAAATAAATAAATAAATAAATAAATTTTCTTCCAGCCAGTCCCAAGCGTCGGAGGGGGAGTTGAAGAAACAAGCAGTGCCACTATGAATTACCCGGAGGCGGGCTGGGAACAGCAGTAAGTATACTTGATCTTGAGGTTTCAACTGCTGTATCACTGCTTCAAAGTTGGTGCGTCTCTTCTGCACCTGGGCAATGTAGTCTGAAAAGAAAGAGACTGAGTCATTTTATACCTTGGGTCCCGAGTGCCTCCCTATCCCTCTCAGTATTACATCCCAGTCACAGAAGTTTAACAGACGGATGAGGAAGGGATGTGGGTTAGCCCAAGGGGGTGGTTTTTGGGCAGGGACCATGTGTGCCCACTCAACAACAAACTGAGGGGAAAGTGTTCCTTGTGGGAGTAACTCTATCAATCAGGTCTCTGCATATCCCACCTCGTCCTGTCCCTCTATCCCTTCTGGTAGGCCAATCATGCACACATTATTTTGATGCAAGCGACCCTCCACGTCATCTAGCTACTCTTCAAGGGTGCAGACCTGGTCCAGTAGATCCTGTAAGGTCGTAGTGTGATTATGAGATTTGGGTTGCGGGTCTGCAAGTATAACCTCAGTTTCGTGTATGTGCTCAGTCAGTTTCTGATGACCCGTAAAAGCGTGAAGTTGGAGGTGATGCTGTCTATTTTGCCCTCAAGAGAGGTGCGAGTCTGGTTCAGTGCTGTGCCGATCTGTTTCCCCGCAGCCAGCACTGAGTGCAGCTTAGCTGAAACGTCCGATCGGTTAGACTCTGAAGTTTTCCCCCTCCTCCAAATGACCCCCCCGATTGCACCTTGAGGCAACACATCCTTAGGGTGGCAGAGCGAAGACGGCCCATAGCTAATTGCTGCACACTGGGCATAGGGAGCAGTTTACATGGTTTTCCTAACTGCTGCGGCTGTGAGAGGAAGGTTGGCAGCTGCTGTTGCTCATGAGTTCCCTGTATGCTAAGAAAAATGCCCTGGGTGACTTGGCTCCAGTTCAACCATGTGTGCTCTGCAGCTGGATTCCTAAGGGCCCCAAGGCAGAGGGCAAGTCCCGGCAGTTCTGAGGACATTCAGCCCCTTCAAGCCGCCTACTGCGGAAGGTTCATGCAAAGGGGGCTATAGAGGAACCCTGGGCAGTGCCGTTGCTAATCCCGCCATGAGACATGTTCGGGGGGCCTCAGGTAGATTTAGCAGAGTAAATGGTGCATCTTACCTCAGTCTCAAAGACGGCCCCTGCGCACAGAGTCACATGTCCGCAATAGCAGGGCTCCCAGCAGAGTCAGCGCAGTGGGGTCCAAGACCCGGCTGAAATGTCAGATGGCATAAGTGCTATTTGTGAGGGGAGAGGGATCAGCCTGCGCCCCATATGACCCTGTTCTGATCCAGATTCTTGGGCGCCCAGTTCTCAGGGGAGCCCCTGGCCCAGGCTCTTTACCAGTCCCTGTAAACAGACTGTGCATGATGGTCTATGTCCTCCGGTGTCTCCGATACTCCTCAGCAAGTTATGTGAGGTGTATCGCTGACTAGGAATCTGCTATGGCTCAGCTATAGGTGAACCTGTAGGTTCAGGCAATGTGGTTCGCTAAAGTCCATACAGCTCTCTCTATTCAAACCAGCATCGCGAGTCCATACTAGTGGCTCAGAAGCCGGGAGGTACATGGGGTACACCAGGCAAATAGAGCTGAGTCTCACCCGCCAGGTGCAACACCCCCCACTGTCCCCCGGCGACCCTCTGGAACCAGTCTGTTTGGATGGACCAGCTCCTACATCTGGATCTTCCACAGAGGGTCCCCCATCATCCCCTATTGTGGACAGGAGGGAAGAGGGCTCCTGTTGCGCAGGCAACAGGTCAAGCCAGAGTCTAAAGCATGGTTCCTGACCAGTGTACAATATGATGAGAGCCAGGATTGATGCCAAGGGGGTGCTATTAGAGGAGCCCAACGGGCACTCCCCTCTCCCTGTGAGAGTGTTCAGGCTGCTTCACTACAGCTACCTGGGCAAATGCAGTCCCCCAGCCCAACAGGACAAATAACCCAGCCCTAAAGGGGGATATGCGGGGATGAGGAGTGAAAGTCGCTTGTGTCCAACCCACCGCTCCCCACGCTCACTTTCATTGGAGGTTGTAATGTGCAGATTCAGGAACCCCCCAGGCCTCAAGGGAGAACTGAGGTGGGAGGTAGCCATGGCCCATGCCAACACCCTTGCCGCCCTCTACACATGCCCCAAAGTTATGTCTCTTCAGTGTAATGCCAGTAGCAATAGCGAGCAGGTGCCGCCAGAGGAGGCCACAGGCCCCCCCTCTGACACCCTCAACACCTGGGTCCACGTCCCACAGTGGCAGGTCCAAATGCAGACTGCCAGCTTTATGGATCAGGGAACCTTTCCAAGGAGTGGCACACATGGGGACAAGCAATGTTGCAGAAGTCTGCCCTTTTTAGAAAATGTGCTCCTTGCGATCGCCTTGTGTTACAGTGCGCGGGCTCACCAGGCCTCGAAACCCTCTGGAAGACAAGAGGAAGAGGAAGATGGCCTAGGCCCGAGCCGACCATCGTGCCGCCCCCCTTGTGGGCCAGCGCTGCCTCGGGTCCAGGCTCAGGATGCAGCACCTGGGGTTACCCCCAGTCACCACTCCCTGTGCTGCACTTGTCTGCCTCTGTCATCAAGGGGGACTTGGGCCCGATCGACCCCAGGGCTCATCCCCAGGAAATGCACCCCCTCGGCTCCTCCGCACCAGTTGCCGGCTCACCTCCTCACCTCAGCCCCACCAGGCACAGGCTGCTGTGCTCCACAGATGCCATGCTCCTGGCTCTGCTCACCCGCCGGTTCCACAGCATCCGTTAGGGTTGTGCCCCCCCGACTCGATCCCACTCCAGAGATGTCAAAGCTCACCTCGGAACACAGGGAGCCTGCTCTGCTCCGGCCCATAGGCTGTCCCCGAGGGCTTCCCCTCTCTATGCCGCAGTGAACTCCAGAGCCAGGGCATCGCAGTCTCAGACACCATTCAGCTTCAATCTGCACAGCACTGGCCAGCACTGCCAGGCTTCTCCCTACTCCGAGACGCCGGGGCTCCGCCAGCCAGGCCACAAGTTCCTACCCTCAGCAGGCCACACTCCGCCGATCACCGGCTTCAGGGGGATTCCTGCAGCAAGGAGTTCACTATGGCAGTCCCTGGAGCTTAAACAGGGCTCACCACACTTTTAGGTGCTCCCTCCCATAGCAGCACAGGCCGGATGGCCAGGATAACTGAGGGATGGCGAAGGAGCAAGTTCAATCCACGTCCACCAACTTTGGTGGATAGCCATGCTCCCGATGTGAGCACCTTCCCTTAAGGTGAAAGGTTAAAATCTTCACATTTTATTTTTTAAACTTCCATCCATTTTGCCTTTTAGGCTAAATTATTTGTCTTGTCCGCTCCTCCTTGCTAAAGGAACAGAATGCTGGGATCGTTGGGAGATTAATTTAATGTGCTTTCCTATTCAACATATTGTTATAATGAGTAGTTTCATGGTATGTTATTGACTTTTTAAAATGAGTCCAATAGAGGTCTAATACTTTACTATTTCACACATTGCTGCAACCAATTATGCTGTGCTGTGAGAAAGGGAGAGAGCACGACCATGCAATCTCAACTAAGGTATGTCCCTGCTGCTCTTTTTCTAAGTGCTGGCACACAATGTGGCTCATAGGCGCTACTCTGTCATAAGATTTATACTGAAAAGGTGGCATGCCTGTGCAAGCACTACGCTTGGAATAACTTTAAAACTGTTCCCTATTTGTGTGTATGCTGTACAGAGCAGCACGAGGCAAAGTGGTAAACGTTTGTATAAACGAAACAGTTTTCATCAACTTTGAGCTTGCCTCAAGGAGAGTAATTTTTTGGTGCAGAGCAAATGTTAGTGGATAGGTTTTTGCCTCAAAAACCATGGATGGTAGCATGAGACCACCCATAGGATGCCCTTTGTCACAAATTAGATCAAAAGTTGTACATATTACTAATTTACAATACTTTCCAGCATTTTGCACTGGAAAGTAAATCCCAAATCATATCTTTGGGCTTATTTGCATCACTTTTGATAACTGTGCAGCCGCACAAATGTTGATACATCTGGCCCATCATGTTGCACCAAGAGCCACAATAACTCTACAGTTAATGCCACAATCTCTGTAAAAAAAAGTGTAAAAAATGAAAACATGGCACCTGACTTTGAAAGCATTTATGTATGTGAGAAAAATGGACAGTGATGGAAATAGGACACGTAGAATTGATTATTGCCCTATATCCAGAGAATGACTTCTTCACTTTATTTCCCTATGTGAGGCAATAAAAGAGATGGTGGCATTCAGACCGAAGTTACATTTTCCTAATCCTCCTTGGTCTTCTCCCTGAATTAGTATGGTACCCAGCCATACAGGTATTCGGGAAACTTCCACATGTTTTTCCAAGCCACCTAGTTATACTGATGACTACATTATTTGATTATAAATAACAACTTTGAAGTTCTTTTTGCACTCTACAGGGTCCATTCTATCCAATATCTAAAAGATGACCACTGATCCAGCGGTAATTTCAAAACATCATTTACCTCTAGTTTACCCCTTTAAAGGTGATGGACCTTCGCCACCATGTATCACTTTCAGGAGACTTTACATAAACATGAAAAATCAGAAATGTAATTAATATTTAAGCCAATAAAGAGAAATGTGAATATTTTAAAGGGTTTTATTTTCTAGTCAAAAGTTCAGTTTCTCTGACACTTTATTCATTAGTCAAATATCAATCAGGTAACAGAATTGGAAAACAGGAAAATTAGAATTAATACAGAACATGGTATAGTGTGCATACAAAGCACTCCATGAAGGAGGTAATGAGGCATTACATGTCAGTCAGAATTCTCTAAAGAGTTCAGGAAAATATAACTCAAGAGTAAGTTTCACAAGGCTAATCAATAATTAATAATTGGCAAAAATCTCCCATAAAAACATAAAGTCCCACCTAAGGGAGTCAAACGCTTGTTTCAAGTCCAGAGATATGCAGCCCTCTGAGTGGAGACGTGCACTCAGAGGGCTGCGTATCTCTGGACTTGAAACAAGCGTTTGACTCCCTTAGGTGGGACTTTATGTTCGCCACCCTGTCCAAATTCGGGATACCCTCTGAATTCCTTGCCTGGGTCAGATTGCTGTATACCGTCCCCACGGCTAGAGTACGCACCTCTGGACTTATATCGGCTCCTATAGCCATAGCAAGGGGCACCAGGCAGGGCTGCCCGCTATCCCCCCTCCTTTTTGTCCTTGCCCTTGAGCCTATGCTTTGTCGGCTTCGATCGATGGCTCCCCACTATGGAATACGCAGACACGGGACTGCACATATTGTATCTGCTTACGCAGATGATATTATATTGTATCTCCGAGACCTGAGGGGAGACCTGAGCTCTGTTTCCCAGGTCTTCGAGGACTTTAGGGCGATCTCTGGTCTGACCATAAGCGAATCCAAGTCCTATGGCTACACGTTTGCGGCAACAGGCTTGATTACTCCCTTACCCTTCGCCCCTCATGCATTCCAGATGGCGGAAACCACCTTTAGATACTTGGGGATGCAAATCTATAGGGAGTCTGACCTGATGATTGACGGAAACCTTGGGAGGGCCATCAGAGCACTGAAATCACAGATTCAATTCTGGTTGACACTTCCACTTTCCATACCCGGCAGAGTAGCGATATCAAAGATGGTGATGCTTCCCCGTCTTCTCTATCATTTCACCAACTTACCCTACCTGATCCCAGCAGCGACATTTAAGACCCTTGACACTCTCCTTACAGAGCTCATATGGGGGCACGGCCGCAGACGTATAAGTTTGTCTAAGTTACAACTCCCCTCTGGCGCCGGTGGTATGGGCCTGCCGGACTTTAGAGCTTACAACTATGCGTGTCAGCTTCAATGGCTGGCTTACTGGGTGGCTGGCCGCAATCTCCAAGAGATCGGCATGTCGGAGGAGGACTACGGTAGAGGGAGATTACACATACTACTCCTACCCAATTCGGACATGCCGAGAGATGCCCCACCACTTCTTAGACTAGCGATCCTTTACTGGAGGAAGGCTCTGAAATACACTTCGCCTAAGTCATCCTATGCCCCCACTATCCCACTTCTGGGCATTCCATTGGGCACAGGAGCTCTCACGATGACCGCACTAACTACATGGCATAACGCGGGAGTATCGCATGTGGGCGACCTGTTTACAGACGGCCACTTGTTGTCCTTTGAAGACTTCAGAACCACACAAGGCATACCTGGGGGCTCATTCCTTCTGTATGCCGGTCTTCGCAATTATATCACACATACATGGTCACCTGAGGGACAGGAACCTGACACAAACCCCCTCACTAAGATGCACTATCTAATGGGATCGGGTGCACATCTGACGAGATGGCTAGCTGCTGGCATCAGAGAAGGGAGGACATTCCCTCTCTCGTTTCTCAGGGAGACATGGGAGGAGGATATTGGTAGGCCCCTGAGAGACAAGGAATGGGACCGAATACTGCAATTTCCCAGAAAGGTAGCCAGGAACCCCAAGTTCAAATTCATTCAATTAATGCTGTTGCATAGAGCCTACCTGACCCCACACCGCATACATACGATGTTTCCTGATGCTAAAAGCAATTGCCCCCGTTGCGACACTGAAGATGCATCACTGATACACATGATGTGGCAATGCCCCAAGTTAGGATACTACTGGACCACGGTCCATGCATCACTTGAGAGCGCAGGGGCCCTGTCCCGATCTCCTACATTAGAAGGCACGTTGTTGGGGCTGGGGCCCTCCCAGCGCAGCAGGACAGTGGCGTCACGCTTTGCAGATCTGGCCCTATTATTAGCGAAGCGAGCTATCACGATGAGGTGGAAGTCACCTAAACCACCCAACCCTGAATTATGGAAGGCAGAGGTAGTGCGCTGGGGCAGGGCAGAGGGAGAAGCGCTACAGCGCGAAGAATACAGAGGACTACGGAAAAGGCCGATCTCACTGGACTGGTTTGTCACGTTGGGGGAGTTTGAAACGGGGGATGGTGGGGAAGACGGGGATAACAGTGACGCACCGAATGCGGAATGAAAATGTCCGGAGCCGGAATTTCATCTCATACACTGTCACCGGCTGTGATGCATGATTATGGGTTGAGGAACATCCAATCACTGGCTTGCTGCCTCGCACCGACTAAGTGTACTGAAAAAGAGGCTACATGTTGTACTATTAAGGGTGACCCAGATAAATGTTCGTTCTATTCACTTCATTAGATAGCTGCAAAGAGAGTGTCGGGAGGGTTGTTCGAGGGTGGTGGGAGGGTTTCTGAAAACAGGGGTTTGTTTAACTGCGACAGTTCTGATCGCCACAAAATGTAAAATCGAAATGACAAAGCAACATATTTGTTTTAAGCAGACATATGCATGGTTTACCTTGATGTACTGAACCTGAAATGTGTGTAACTGCTTCCCATACTATGCTAATAAACAGATTTTCAAAAAAAAAAAAAAAAAAAGAGAAATAAATGAATAAGACAAATAAATCTTTTCAAGACTAGTAAATTAGTCAAAGCATAAACTTAGAGTTTTAGCATCTAAATCTAAAACTGTTCTATCAGCAGCTCTCTCTGCCCTGGTCTGTTCATCTGCTTAATACAGTCATATGTTTCACCATCAATAATTATACAAATATTGCAACATTTAAGGGGAAAATGTATCAGTCCATTTCCTTCTCGCTTTCAGATCGCACACAGGGATGACACTCTCCCACAAACACTGGTATATTGGCACAATGACAGGAGTGTATAGTCCATTGTGGCTTTGATCCATGTGTCTTCACTTGAGGCACTTGGCAGTTCATGCAGCTGGCACAATCTTCTGCACATGTGTCTCACATTCAGCACACTGCTAACAATTCTCAGCCATGCTAGATTCTTAGCCATTTTATTTTGGGCCCAAAAAACAAAACAAACACAAAAGAATATGAATTTATTAAATAAAACCCATTATGTTTACCTCCCCTATGCTAGTACCCTGTATTAATTATTACCTAGCAAAAGCTATTAGTTTAAATCAGCTTTTCTATCATTTGTGCACAAGATTGCAAGATGTGCAATGTACAACATAGCATAAGCATGCCCTAGTGAAAATTTTCAAAGCACAGACAATTAATACATACTCATAGCAACATGCTCTAATGTTTTAAATAGCTTGTCATGCCAAATGCTTTTGCCCCACATGTAGTGTTGGTGCATGGTTGATTAATTAATACATGTTATAAAGAAGATGTGTTATGAACTGAATATGTATTGATTAAATATGCAACAAAGCCAAAGTCTCTTGAGACGAGAACAGGGAGTGTAGATTACAAGGAAAAGGAGATGGGAGGAGAGAACACATTCCATGCTTATCTTCAAAGCTGAAGAGGCCACAGTGAGCCTTGTAAAGGAAACCCAAATCACAGTTTTTTTCACTGTAAAAACACATGTTAATTCAGCACAAATATGTGCTACCTTAAAAGAAATAAAAATATTCTCTAAATTAAATATACATTCGATAGTGAGGTTAAATCTAAACTAAACACATTAACATTCATGATAAATTAATTACAAGCATTTGACTAGGCCTCATTTCATGTTACATGTGCCATGTGTTTTCACTTACACCAAAATCTGTGTGCCAGTTTAAATGCCGTCCGAAATCTAGCTCTATCACCACAGTACAGGACGTATCCTTATGATGCTACCAGTGGCTCCCCGGTGCCAGGGGAATGGGAGGGGAAGACATAACGATGTTTGTTTAGGAGTACTTTCATTTCGCCGTGAAAGGGAAATATTAAGTGAAATATGTGCTGTGTTTGATTGATGATGATGAGCAAGATTTATAGAGCATGCAGATGCTCCTACAAGTGTCCTGTGCAAATCCAGATGCGAGTTAATTATTACAGGGCGAAAAGCCATTTTTTCGCTTCTTTTTGAAAATGCACTCAGAGCTCTCTTGGTTCAAATGCAGGGGGTGTTCATACCATTCTGAAGGATACAGGAAGGAGAAAGAGCACCTACTGGCCTTTACCCTATTCACTCTCAGCACACTTGTAAAGGCGTGATTCGAAGACCAGAGATTCCTAGCAAACAGTAGAAATGGACTCCAGAAGACAAGTAGCTTGGGCAAATGTTATTTAAAGCACAGAAAGTCAGCAGCAGTGTCTCAAACAGAATGCATTTCTTAACAGGGAGCCAATGCAAATATTGAAGATGCTTAGAGGTCCTGGTTCCTCCGAGGAAGGTTCAATAAAGGTCAAGCCGCTACATTCTAATCCACCTAAAACCTATGGATGGCGTAGGCCGGAAGTCCAAGATGCAAAGTGTTTGCAAAATCCAATAAGGAAGTAATGAGTACTAGATTAACAGTTTTCCTAGCAGGGAATGACAGAAAAAAAAAAATTGTTTCAGTGCCTGCAAGAGCCCAAAATACATTACAACCACCATGCGAATCTGTGGTTGGAATGTTAACCGATTGTTGAACTTAACTCCTAAGTTCTTGGCAACCTCTGTATGAGAAGCTGGTGAGGGGGCTCCATCCGACCAGCATGCAGGCCAGTTAATAAGAGTCAGGTGCCAAAAAAAGAGTATTTCGGTCTTTTCAGTGTTACACATCAGCTGTTTCTGATGCATCCTCGGAAACACAGCAGTCAGGCAAGGCTTGATTGAATCAGGGACAAGATACTCACCATTCTCAATGGTCTTGTACCTTTAAGACTCCTACTAACAGAGTAAATGAGGTAAACAAAAGGAATGACCTTGAAATTATGGGCTGGAGTCGCTGGTTGTTTTCTAATTTCTTTCTTTAAGAAGAGAAACATTTCATATATCAAGTAGTGTGACATATGACTTTCCAAAATACTCAGCAAAATGCATACATGATATTAGGTATCTATTATTTTTGTATTAGAAATGACAAAAACTATTTAATGGTCTACTATTACTGCTTTTGATGTGGCTAAGGTGCGATCAACCCCACTCGGTATGATCCTTCTAGACACTGATAAGGCATTTGACCGAGTGGGGTGGGACTTCTTGTGGGCCATATTAGAAGCTTTTGACATCAAAAGTCCATATGTAACCTGGATAAAAGCCCTGTATGACAAACCTAATGCTAAAATCATGTATGCTGGGTTACAGTCTGCCATTTTACCGATTCTTCAGGGCACCCGTCAAGGGTGCCCCTTATCACCGCTCTTATTTGCTCACTATATAGAGTCCTTTGTCTCAGCTCTCCAGATTCAACAGCTCCTAATTTGGAGACCACGCAGTTCTTCCAAGACGACACGCTGCATTACTTGTTACAAAACGGTGATTGCTATAACCAATTTTAAAACGCTAATCTTAAAAAGTTTTTCTCCATTTTTTAAAACAAACGTGGCAATTGTTCTTTTTACCTGAAACTTGCACTTTGCACATGTGACCCCCATAAGCCTGCATAGCTCTGCCCCGAACAACCCGATCGGTCACGGCAAGTGCCGGTTGAACGGAGGGTGTAGACTGGGTCAGAGCTGACTTACTTCCTGGCTAGGGGCACTTCCGGCGCTGCGGGCGCAGAACGGTCTAGTCGATCAACGCTCATATACTTACTTAAGGCAATGTCAGGTCGGACGTGCAGCTGAAGCGCGCAGCGAGTGCGCGGCCGGCTCACGGAAGGCATGCCAAAGGTAAGCCCGTCTGCGCCTGTCCGCGCCTGAACCGGGCCTAGGGCAACAACCCATACACATTTTGAGACAGGTCCAATAAGTATCGGTTTCTCCAGATATGAGCTACTTGCTCTCAGACCTAAATTAACCTGCCCCAAACTACCATGGCAGATAGAAGATAAATCCTGCCCAACATGTCACCTATCCTTGAATCTCACCCAGAGTGAGAGGCTGAATACCCGATGTATTCAGAGTAACAGGCCATTCATTAAGACCATCAGGGCAGGGTTAATTAGCACACGGTCACTAGTCAAGCATAATTCTGAAACAGAAGAACTCATAGAAGCCCAAAATCTCGACATTCTTCTCATTACTGAGACATGGGCGGAGGAGGCCTCTAATATTGACCTAGCACTAGCAATTCCTGAAGGATACTCAATTATCAAGGCAGACAGGAAGGGGAAATGCGGGGGGTCTGGCCATTATCCATCTAAATGACCTAAGGGCCAAGGATTTAAATGAGGGTGGTAATCCAGATTGTGAGATGCTGCAGTTTTAAATAAACATTACCAACAATGATACGTTTAAAGGCCTTCTGATCTACAGACCGACAAGGGCAAAAACACCTCCGATACAACTGTTGAGCCCATTTTGGAATCTAGTTTGAAGAACCCAGACTTTTAGGTTCTGAGAGACTTCAACTTACATCTGGAAAAGAGCTCCGATACCAGTTTAACCATGCTGTCAGATGCACTATCTAATCTAGCCATGGAACAGATCGTAATGCAGAACACCCACGAAGCAGGTCACATGCTCGATGGGATATTCACATCCAACAAGAACATCAGAATATTAGAAATCTTACTGTTGCCATGGTCAGACCATAAGGCAATAATATTTGCTATAAAAGTAGGAAAAACTATAGCAGCAGCACCACCTCACAAGCACATTTCTTCTCCTAATTGATCAAAAATGAACTCCCCTATTTTTAAGGATCATCTAACAAAGTCAATCCCGGAACTTGACAAAGACTGTAACATAGCCACAAACCAAATATCAAATGTCGGATCAACTCGGCCATAAAAGCAGCAGTTCTTCAAAAAAAGAACACTTCAAGGAGGAAAACTCCTTCTCAACCATGATTCACAAATGCGCTAACGTTGCAAAACCAACTCTGCAGGAAATAAAAAAAAAGTGGAGGTCGAACTATGAGCAAGGGCCAAGAGAGAACTCCAAGACATCGCTGGCCATCTACAAGAAACTAATATTAGCAGAAAAAAGTAAATACTTCACACAAAAAATAGAGGATGCAAAAAACTCAAGCAAAGAACACTTCTCCGCAGTTAAAAAATTAACCAAAATTGTCAGTTTCACTTTAACAGAAATGAGCTCAAAGTTTTGCAACAACCTGGGCCAGTTTTTTGTAGACAAAATCTCTAGGGTATATGAGTCCTTTAAAAGGACTGTAAATCCTACTCACACACTGCCCAACACTGAACCGAATGACGACATTTCACCACCTATAAGAGACCACCCATTCCACTTTCAGCCACTTTTAACTGAACAGACTCTCCAGGTGGTTAGGCTAACGAAATCTGGGGGTACATTGGATCCGTGTCCACGCAAGGTAATGCATCTTTTCCCTGAACTATTGAGTGAACAATCAGGGCTGCACTTCACCGTAATAATTAAAACCGGCCACTTCCCTGAGGCATGGAAAACAGCATCAGTATTGCTGCTATTAAATAAACCTACCCTAGACCCACAAGAACCGAGTAAATATAGACCCATCGCAAGAATACTGTTTGCCGCCAAAGTCCTGGAGAAATTACTGAAAAGGCAGTTGTCCCAATTCCTCAGGGAGGCAAATGTCCTAGACCACTCACAATTTGACTTCCGAGAAGGGCATGGAACAGAAACAGCCCTGTTGATGGCTACGGAGGAAATTAGGAGTGTACTGGATGCCGGAGGAAAGGCCGACTTGATCTTATTGGATCTCTTGGCGGCTTTTGATATGGTAAACCACAACACTCTCCTCAGCCATCTTACTGATGCAGGAGTGCATGAGTCGGCTCGAACTCTGCTGGCCTCCTACCTGTCCAACAGGACGTTCACAGTTGAGCTGGGAGAGGCAAAATCTACTTCTTTCAGATTGCCATATAGTGTACCCCAGGGGTCGTCACTAATTCCCACTCTATTTAATCCGTACGTGGCACCCCTGGCGGCAAAAATAAGGGAATGCGGCTTCCTTCCAGTCTCTTATGCTGACGACACCAAATCGTGGTGTTGATTGCAAACAATGTCAAAGAGACGGCAGATAGATTTAGGAAATGCATGGAACAAATTAACCAATGGATTCAGGGCATTTGCCTAAAATTGAATGGGGATAAAAGCGAAGTCATGCTGTTGGGGACAGACATGCAAATCTGGTCCCAGGACTGGTGGCCTGATAGCCTGGGCCAGTGCCCATCCCGAGTTAATAAGGTAAGAAACCTAGGAATACTCCTGGACAATAAACTGACATATGGGGCACAAACTAACAAATTAGCCTCTTCCAACTGGTACATTCTGAAAATGATCAGGAAACTTCTACCGTTCATCCCCCAGGAGTCGTGCAAAATAGTGGTAACTATGCTGGCCTTGTCGAGGCTGGATTACAGAAACGCTCTATATGCTGGAATCCAGGTCAAGCAACTGGCAACATTACAACCTCTACAAAATGCAACAGCTAGACTGGTGTTGGACATTCCCAGGTATGAGCCAATAGCGCATAGACTAAGATCTCTCCATTGGCTCCCAATAGGAAAAAGAGTAAAACTCAAATCTCTGTGTCTGACCTACAAAGCCCTTCACTGGATGGTTTCCCTGCTCTTGAGAACTCACCTGAAATGGTATGAGCCATCTAGGACCTTGAGATTCAGTCATCAAAAATTGATTCAGGTGTCAAGATTTTATTCGCCCCCCTTCTGTTAGGAGATAACTCCCTCAAAGTCATCACATATGCTGATGACATAGCGGCCTTCTCAACGGATCCGGGTGGGTCGCTGCAAATTATAGCAAAGGTAGCACAGTAGTTCAAGCTGATTTCTGGATATAAATGAAATACAAATAAAACCCAGGATCTATTGAATTTTAATCCAACTTCACCAATACAATACAAGGGGCTTGTGCAACTGCTACATATCTTGGAGTTAAGATGGCAGCAGATATTGAAAGAATCATCTCCCTAAACTACAAAACACTGCTGAAAAATACGGTTAAACTGCTCAAGAGCTGGCAAAAACTACCTATAGGCATAATGGGTCGGATAAACATTATAAAAATGAAGATCTTGCTGAAATTTCTTTATCTGTTCAGGTGTATCCCTTTGCAAGTGTCCATTTCTTTCTGTAAACGCTTAGATGGGATCTGTAGCAGCTTCATTTGGGGCTATAAGAAGGCTAGAAAAGCGCTGAAACTACTAAAACTACCATTTATACAAGGCGGCCTTGATTTTCCGGATTTTAAAACTTCTTTTTGGTCTGCCTTCTTTGGTCGCTTAAGCAGTTTTATTAACCCTGAGAGTAATACTTACTTTCATAAATTTATGTTGGGTGAAGAGAGCAGTCAGTTCTTGTTAGAACCAATGACCCAAACTACTTTAAAAGAGTAAAATTCAAGACAGCTTGAGATGGCATAGCTATCTGGCGTGCCATCTCATTGAAATATGAGGTGACACTATTGCATGCTAAATATCCTCTCTGGTATAACCCAGGGTTGCCAGAGATCTTCCATGATTCCTTAGGCAAACTATGGATCACACACAGGGTAACTTGTCTCGGTGATCTCTATGACCACAATGGCTTCCTTACTTTTGTGAAAATGCAGTCTCTGTACAATTTAGCAGATAATATGCAATTTAAATACATGCAGATTTGCGATTATTTTAACCAGCAACTAAACCTGAAGAACATTGTTGATTCAGATATATGGGATTGTTTGCATGTTTCTTT
The DNA here is from genome assembly GCF_964261635.1 of Lissotriton helveticus. NCBI lineage: Eukaryota > Metazoa > Chordata > Amphibia > Caudata > Salamandridae > Lissotriton > Lissotriton helveticus. The sequence goes on along the minus strand of NC_136061.1, from coordinate 1,510,854,222 downwards.
GTTCCTCCACTGGGCTCCAGGACTCTTGGATTGCCGTTTCACCACAGGACTCCTTCTGCCGTTACCGACCCCACTCCTCGCGGCCCCCGCTTCGTGGGTGCCGCTCAAGAAAGGACTCGAGCAAAGAGGGGCGCACTGGCACAGCGCATCTGTGGGATTCACTGACTCTGCGGCCATCGGCGGGACTGCGAGGACCAGCGTGCTGTGCGGCTGGTCATCTGCCGCAGCTGGTCCTCTTCCCGCCCCGCCTCCTGCCTGATTTAAAGGCTCTTTGGGGCAGTGCTTACTTGGTGTTTCTTTGTTCCTCCACTGGGCTCCAGGACTCTCGGATTGCCGTTTCACCACAGGACTCCTTCTGCCGTTACCGACCCCACTCCTCGCGGCCCCCGCTTCGCGGGAGCCGCTCGAGAAAGGACTCGAGCAAAGAGGGGTGCACAGGCACAGCACTTCTGTGGGATTCACTGTCTCTGCGGCCATCGGCGGGACTGCGAGGACCAGCGTGCAGTGCGGCTGGTCAACTGCCGCAGCTGGTCCTCTTCCCGCCCCCACCTCCCGCTATTTAGTCACTTTCGTTCCCGCGTACGCAGGACGCACGCGGGCGTTGCCGGGCTAAGCCCGGGCAAAGGGTGGGCCGTCTAAGGCCGACTAAGGCCAGGCTGGGCCACCCCCCCTTATATTTGTTTGTTTTAATTTTTGCTTGGCACCTGTTGAAAATATAGTGTTTGGAAGACTTTGAAGGACCCAAGGTACAAGTGTGTTTGTTATTCCAATTTGTGGGTTGGTTCTGGCTTCGTACTATGTCTCTACGGTCGGGGAAAAAACACCATGTTGCAATCCCCACATCCAGTGGGGTGGTCACTGGCACTCTGGACCATTTCTTTAAGAGAGCCTCCACCATACTGGAAAAGGAGATAGCCTATGTAGAAAAACAACTCTCCCTGGACCTAATAACGGGGAAACGATCTTCTTTAGGTTTTATAGCCAAGACGGTTTCCCCGGCGCCAACTTATACCCCAGGGGCTGACATAAGCATGGTAGATGTTGGGGATGTTTCAGACACTTTGAGCCTAAATCTATAATTCTGTGAGCCTGCCCCCCAGCAGTGACATCGCTGGCTCGCATATCTCCCCAGGGCCTGTTATCCAATCTGCCCAGACTCTGTCTCTGGGCTCCCCAGACTTAGCTCCGACAGCTGTTCCCCAACCGCCCACCTCTCCTAGACCTAGAATAGAAGGCTCTCAAATAGCACCCAATGGTGATCTCCTGGGTAAAATTGAGTTTCTGATGAAAGCCCTTATGTTGCCACTCCTAGAGAGAACCAGGATGATCTACTCTAAGCTAGATCAAATTGAAAAGCAGGTGGGAGAAATTCACTCCTATTAGTGGATTTGGCAAAGGGTAACTCTTCCATCAGATCATCGGGGATTATTACAAGGGATCCGGGGCGATAGCTGGTGAATCCAATAAAAAAACAGATAAAAAAATAAACACACTTACCCCAAAACCACATCTGAAGAAACACGTAGGTACATCAAGGCAAGGTGGGAAAGCAATGGACCCGGTACGTGCAGCCCAGCCCTTATTTAGTGGTATATCTACAGACAGAAGGTCGAATACCCAAATTCAGCAGGATAAGGGAGCTAGTAAAAAGCAACTCTCTAGTATAAACCCTCCGCCAGAGGCGGCACCCTATACAATAGTTTTAGTGGGAGTGCGATCCTTGGGGGCAGGTAATTCAAAATCATATAGAGAATTAAAGAACAAGGTGGTCTTTTGGTTAGACAGGAATAGGACCCTTCCCCCATCGTCGAGTACTGCGATTTTGGGTGTCAGAAGGGTACACTGGGTGGGTAATAACCCTAAAGACCTTGAAGGGGATTGCACCCTAGTGAATTTTAGAGAATCTTGGGCTGTAGATCACATACGGAGAGAATCTAGATTTGGTCGAGAGGGCGATATTCAATCTCTGGGCCTTGAGTACTTTTACCCAGGGGTTATGAATATTGGTCCTCAGAATTCTTTTCCCATTTTCCGACAGAGAGGATTTCGTGGAGCAAACCCATTCCATAGGTTAGCGCACCCTCTACCACTTGACAATAGGTTTGATCCTCTAAATGATCTGGAGGGTGTAGACTGACTCAATAAACCAGCTGTCGAGATCATTGAACCTGAAAGCCATTTAGGTTTAAATGACCCCCCCCTAACATGAATAGCGAGGATATGACACACCAAAATGGACCAAGTAGCCCAATTACAATGCAGGCACTACCATCCCTGGCTGTAAACGGGGCCACCAACCACAGAACAAGAGCAGTTATGGAGCATGGTTCCTTGTCAATTGTTTCCTGGAATTTGGCAGGAATATCAAATAAACTTGACTTGCCAGACTGGGGGTCATTTATTGACTCACAAGATGTCTGCCTATTCCAGGATCAATTGCTTCTAGTCTGGCCAGTTCTGGAGTGCGGTATATCTTTGTGTAATACTGTTGGAATGATAGTAGGATTTCTGTTTGTGAGCGTAATATATTTCCAAGGGGATCTAGCACGTCGGTGATAGGTTTTACTTCGGTATCTTCTTTAGCCAGCCAAGCGAGCAATGTGCCTGTTTCATCCCACCCTTTATGCACTCGGGTTGCACACTCCTTAAAACTGTACCTGTGTAAGTCTGTGACAGTCGATGGTGGTCTGTCCTTGCCTTTGCTACTTGAGCAACAGTCTCCTCATTGATATCTTCCTGTTTGGTGAGTGTGGCTAATGTCGTTTCAGCTAGTGTGAGCACTCGTTCCAACGTCCGCTTCACCCTACTATTAGTTGTATACATTCTCCCCTGGCCACTACTTAAACGTGTCCCACTATATTAGTTTAGACGTCGTCGTGCCCGTGTTATGAGCGAAATATTCCTGTATGCTTAGCTCTTGCTCGTGTTTAAAAACATGATCTGTCAGGCAGTGGCGCTGTAGTCTCCATGTGGGAACGGAGGGTGGGGGGTCTCCAGTGTAGGCGTATTATGTGAGCGTCATGATCAGAGATGACCCTGCCGAGGTAATCCACGTGCTTTGTGGGTATTAGTGATGCTGTGCAAAGGAATCTGTCTAGCCTGACTCGTAAGTTGTGTGGGATGGAGTGGAACGAGTATAGCTGGGCCTGTGTGTGGTGTGGTCTCCAGCCATCTATGAGGGCCCAGTGTGTGACCCAGTTTTGGAAGCGTTCTGTTTGCTTACGGGCAGGAGAATGTGGGGGTGGGATCGGTCTAGGGCGACATTTAGTGTACAGTTATAATCGCCCCCAATATCCACGGCATGGATGCAAATTGGGACAATATTCCTGTGAGGCTGTCTCAGAACATGTCTTACTCGACGTTTGGGACCTATATGCTACCTAAGAGGATTGGTTGCATGTCTAGGAGCCCCTCCACTAGGGCATAACTCCCCTCCTTGTCTATCACTCTCCTGATCTCTTGGAACGGGGAGCCAGGTCTAAACCAGATCAGCGTTCCACGTGAATTAGGACATGACATATATGGTTCCATGCCATTTGGCCCGCAGCTTTGCTATTTCTGGTGTGGTTAAGTGTTTCTCTTGTAAGAGTACGATTTGTGCATCCTGGCGTTTTGTGTAGGAGTATACAGTGTAACGTTTGCGTGGTGTAGGAAGGCCTCTAATATTTAACGTTAGAATACTGACGTTGTTGTGCTGTGTTCTGACGGCCACTTTGTGTTGTCTATGCAGACTGAAATCATGAGTCCCGACTGGAGCAGAGTGCCCGTGGAGTGCACAGTAGTGTAGCAGTCATAGGTGTAGCTCGGTGTCGCCTGTCCGTGTGCTATAGTAACCTTGTCATGTTTACGTCCACGGGGGAAGGGGAGCGACGGCATCGAGGAAAGTGAACAAACAACAGGGGTCAGCAACCAGTCCCAATACCAAGGACCTATCGCTGGGGGCGATACGTCCAAATTGACTCCCAGAACAGAGGAGAGTACCTATACGTTATGTGGGGGTGGTGGTGCACGGCTATGAGTTGGGCCAAGCAAGGGTTTTTGCAGGATTGGTGTTTGTCATCTGGGCTGTGTGCGAGAGGTATATGTTATGTGTACAGTGGTAGTGTGTGTGATAGTGTAGAGTTGCATGGGGTTGCCGTCAGGGCTGCCGTATTCCGAGAGGCAATTAGTGTCTTCATCAGTTCATCCTATGATGGTGTCGGCAGTCTGGGGGGCAACCGGGGGGGAGTACTTGAGTCCACCCGCGAAGGAGATCCCTCACTGTCACCGTCCCCATCCGAAGAGAAGAGGTGCGGGGCTTGGTCTATGTCTTCTATGGGGAGGTCTGCAGGTCCGACACTGTCTGCAAGACCTTGCGTCGCTCCTGCATTACTAGTTCCAGGTCGGGGGAGTCCGTGGTGTGAATTGCTGCTGTTGTGTTCCCCCTGCTGTGTCGCTGGTTCGATCCACGCCTCCTGGGCCGCGGCGGTCCCGATCTGAGATATTGTGTGTTCTCGGCTCTGGAGAGTTGTGTGCAGTGCAGATCAGCCCAATTGTGTGCCTCGTCAGCGTCTTCGAAGAAGATGGTGGAGCCGTTATGTATAATGTTTAGTCTAGCTGGGAACAGCAAGAAGTTTTGCACATTGTTAGCCTGTAGCCGTCTTTTCAGTGCTAGAAATGATGATCTTTGCTTCTGCACTGCTCGTGTGTAGTCGCCGAAAATCATGATCTGTTTTTTAACCCGTATAGGGCCTGATTGTCTGGCGGCCCTCAGCACAGCATCGCGATCCCGGAAATGCAGAAATATTGCCAGCATTGGTCGGGGTGGTGCTCTGGGCGGAGGTTTACGGGTTGGGACCTGGTGGGTGTGTTCAATAGAGAAGTAGGCCGTGCGGTCTGTCGCTGGAGTGAAGGATTTCACCCATATTTCCATATGCTCTACTGGATTTGCACCTTCAATTCCCTCCGGAAGTCCCAACACCACAATGTTGCAGCGCCTCGAGGGCCCTTCAAGATCGTCCACAATCTTCTCCATAGTGGTAAGATGGCCCAGAATGGTCTGGAAGGCTCTTTGATGGGCATTCACAGTGTGTTGCACATCTGCCATGGCCTTCTTCCCATCTTTTACTCTGTCGGCCAGTTAGCGGATGTCACCTCGAAGGAGACTTATGTCTGTTGTTAGAGTGCCAAGACGTTCCTTCATGGATATCCTAGAGAGTTCAATAGCGGCAAGCACCTGGTCAAGTTTATCCAATATGATTGATCCGATTGTGTCGTAGTTGGCTTGGTCAGTACACAGTAGTTCGGCTGATTCTCCGGCGCCGTCTCAGGGACAGTCACATTCTGTGTGAAACAGGGTTTTCCCATTGTGTTGACTGGGGTGGGTCTCCTTGAGTTTCGAGTTGTTGTCAGCGGCTAGGAAGCTTGTGGTGAAGCCCCCACTGTAGAAATGACCTGGTCTTTAAATTCCTATGAGGGGCTATCCGGGCCACTGTTGTCAGGGGGGCACAGTCAGAAGTGAGCTCTGTTAGGAGGAATCCCCAGTTTGTGAGGCGGTTGGTCCAGTTGTTGGAGTCAGGCTTAGCCCTCAGGATAGGTGTTGGGGAATTTCAGGTGCACGCCATCTGTGGTGAACAGGAGGAAAGCGGTATCCCCTGCGTTAATGCAATACACATGTTCAGTCTGCTATGTTAGGGTCAGGCAGTGCCTAGTAGCAGTGCGGGGGTCCGCTTGAGACACATCAAGCAGTTTAAAGGGGTCAGTTGTCTACCTCCTCCCATCCGCCACCGCGTTTTGTTGTTGGGTTCTGCTTTTTTGCGCCATTAATATCGGTCTCGTCCTTCCACGAGCGCCATTTTGGAACCAGGCAGGCAGCCACGGTGAAGCGTGGTGTGAAGCCTCACAGTCGAAGGCATTGGGGGGGCTTGCGATGGACCGCCCCACCTCCGCCAAGCCACTGGTACCAGATCGCTGCCCCGCAATGCTGTCTGCGGGTGCTCCGTAGTGAGATCAGCGATCAGCACAGGAACACAGCGGCACAAGACGCGGGAGTCCCCCATCGCCGCCACGGTCCTCGGGATCCTCCTCAGCCTCACGCCAATGGTCAGCTAGATTTAGCGCTGGGTGGTCATCTTCTCAATCCAACTGGCTCGCTAGCACACCCCACGGAGCATGCCGTCGGAGCCAGTCCGCAGGTATGGGCTCTTTAGGATCAGTTGTGTGTGGGCGCCATCTTGTTGACGGGTGTTGGGGTCAGTAATGTCATGTTCTCTCTCCGAAATCCACGCAATGGCGGAATGCAGTGGTCACTGCTTGGTGCCCCACATTATCCGATGTCAGGTTATCGGTTCTTGGACCAGATTCAACGTGATATAATGGGCAATATGCCGGCCCGAGCGCGGACTCTCAGTAGGACACGTCCGCCATGGTAGGCTGCTCGGTCACTCCGTATGTGACATAATATCCTAATATTATTTTACAAAAATGTTGTATCAACTCAACAAAACCTTAGCCATTTACTAACACCTTTGAAACACAGTATCAGTTGCAAATTAGAATTTCTTAGTTTTTTTAAATTTTGGGACATAGGTTTTGAGTGATGTAATAAAGTACATTGTTGATTCTTTATGAATTATGAATGCCTGACTCGTCTGCCTTCTCAGCTCAGTTTTAATGAACACAGGTTGGGTAGCAGCTTCCAATTGCTGGTAAAAGCTGCTTTAATCTCTTACTTCCCACTGCTCCCTGTCTAACTAAAGGCACAAAGAAACCAAGCCTAGCCTTTGTCAAGGAAGAGCCCAGGAAGCAAAAAGTTATCCAACAATTACTAGAAAGCCCAGACAGCTTTCAAGCACGAAATAATAAGGGAAAAACAAGCAGTCTCGAATCAGTTAAGGTTGAAGCTCATTCATGAAAGTAAGAACCCTAACGCAAAGCTATTCTGGTCTCTTGTAAACAGAGGTTTACATGGCAGAAGAGGCCATGGTAGCACAAATATCAGTGCAGACGAATAGAGCCAATTTTTAACATCTCATTTTACTGACCGCACCAATAGGGACGACCAACCCATCTTCTTCTGCCCAGCCTACTCTGCAACACCATCGCCGGATGTTAAGGGCCCAAGCCGAACCTACGCTAACCCCCCCTCCCCCAGTTAACAACGTTATTTAAGAATTAACAAACAAGGGCCATTTGAAAACCAATGATATAATGATGGAGACTGTGGAGAAACCGGATAAACTAAAAAATAAGATCTTATGCTCCATAAAAAAAGCCAGAGCTGAAGGAGCTCCTGGGCCAAACTGTCTTCCCCATGCCATGTTCAAGTCGGATGTTGAACTATGCTCAGCTTACTTGGCCCCCCTGTTTCTCCACTGCAGGTTAAATAATACCATTCCAGAGTCATGGAAAGGTGCTATCATTCACCCAATTTATAAAAGCGGGAAGAGAAATGACCCTATTAATTACCGAATTATAGCACTCCTTGACGTCGAGTCCAAATATTATGCTATGCATTTTATTGGAAGAGTTGTTGGCCTGGGCCAATGCAACAAAGCGCCTTCCTTTTAAACAGATGGGCTTCTTGGTCAACTCCTGCACAGCAAATAACTTACTCACCCTAATCGTCCTGATAGGGAAAGAGGCTGTTCAAAAATATCATCTTCATTGCTGCTTTGTTGATTTCAAAGCGGCCTTTAACCAGGTGCCCCAGGGCCTGCTGTGGCAAAAACTAGACTCCTGGGGCATACCTCCAGCCCTTTCACATTCCATAGTTCAACTTCACGCGGAAATATGGATCAGAATCAAGTTGGGTGAAGGCTCCCATGTTTCCAGGAAGCTTGAAACCAAAAGTGGCGTCAAACAAGGCTGTGTGTTGACCCCACTCCTTTTTAACCTGTTTATATGGGACTTATCCCCAACACTTGATAGTGTCAACTGCCATCTCCCTCAAATAGACGGAACTCTCATCAGTAACCTGTTATATGCTGACAACCTGGTGCTACTACGTCACACAAAAATAGGCCTACTGAGGCTACCTGTCAAGCTGCTTCCCTATACTACAAGAAACTCTTTAGAGTTGAACTTGTCAAAAACTATTTCCTTTGGGAAGCAAAAGAGATCATGTGAAGGGTGGTACTTCAACAATGTAAAGCTTGAATCAACACCCCACTACAGATATGTAGGAATTTTCCTCGACATTAGATGCTCATTCCTTAAGCAGAAAGAAGTACTAAGGTCTAAAGCTTTGTCACTCGAGGCCGCTGCTGCAAAACTGTCTAAACAGCTACTTGGCCCAAGCCTAACTCCTATGCTGAAGGTGATGAAGGTGAAGATAACCAATTCCCTGGCGTATGGGCAAGAGATCATGAAGGGTACAGCAAGCATTTTATTAAATATTTTAACAATCAAAATTTATAAACCTTCATTCTGCCTGCCAAGAGCAGCTTCCCCAGCCCAAATTCGACTCAAACTTGGCCTACAAGACCACCACGGCGTAGAGGCTGGGGCTTTCATAAAGCTTTGAAACTGATTGCACCATGCCCGGGATGGCTCCCTGGAGGCTAGACGCACAAGCTATTGAAAAGTTACACCAGCCATAAATATTGGCACCACCTGGATTACAGCCTACAATTGCTGGGAGTCAAAGAATTCTGGGGAACAAATCCCTAACAGCGGGAGCTAAAGGCAGTTATTAAGAAGAGCGATTGGCTGTGGTCCTTTCACTCAGACAGGGCAACACTGTCAAGAAGGAAACATGCTTGGGCAGTGATTTCTGATTTTAAACCAGGCACTGAGTCACCCTATTTATCAAGCACGTTTGCACTTTATTGGAAACAAAAATGTATTGCTCTGAGGTTTGGTGAATCGCCTTTTTTAAAGAATCTCCCCAAACGGGCCAACCCAGCATTAGTATAAAATGATGGATGTGTGGCTATCACTCCGAAGCAATAGAGCCCATAGACTGTGTATGTGCCGCAATGCTCACATCTAGACAGTCTTTATTGAGGGGAAAATGGAACAGGCTAGGAGTACGATCATGCAGCCAAGCCATAATAGCCACCTTAAACCCAGACAACACAGATCTGAACATTGAGCTCACCAAATTTGTCAATATAGCATAAAAAAATTTGGGAGACACTAGCAACACAAACCTCCCCAACCTCTGCAGTGCCGCAAACAGTACTTAGGCTCAACCACAGAATTCCTGCTTGCTAAAAACTGCTGATTATAGCCTGTCTTTTTAGCTGAACATTAACAGTAATTCAGGGCTGAAGAGAGTTTAAAGAAAAAATCTGTTTCCCAGTTTTTTTCATTAATTGTTTTTTTATACGAATGAATTGAATATGTTTACACTGTACTGGCTTTCAGTAATCAAACAATAAATCTATTATTATTATTATTATTATTATTCAAGCCCTTAAAATGTTGCCACAGAGGGTACTCAATGACACCATGGCATTTGTTCCATCCACCATTATGTGCAGTGTAAGGACTATAATGCACTTGACAATTGGTGAACAGAACACCTACTACAAAGGTGCAGAGCAGGCTGGAAGGAAGTCCATGATTTCCTCAGGTAGAGGAACTATAATCCTATGGATGCTTGCCTAGCGAAGTAATGGCCATGGAAGGTAAGCATCCATGCACAGCCATTAAAAGGTTTACCTAGCAGCAGCTACACATTAGTCTCTTTCCCAATACTTAACTTTTGTAAGGCACAACATAAAGCAAGTAGAAAAGTACAGGGCTGGCTGAGGTGGGCACTGGGGACAGTGAAAACAACTCTCCTGCCTCCTTCCCTACTTAGAGAAGACTCTACAATGATGACATGATTGAGTCTTTTTCGTTGTTTCAGGAATGTGATCAGCAAAGTGCCACTCCTACAGCCTTGCCACATCCTCCAGAACATATGAAGTGGAAGCTGCTGCTTCGGTAGCTGCAAGACTTTCAATGACGGGCAACTGCAAGTCAAGGAAAGACATGAGTCTTCCTGTGATTGACTGATGATAAGCAACACAGGCAGTGTATGTTGCCATTTGGATCAGGTGGGTAAACAGTTTCTTGTACCAAGTGTGAGCTTTACAACTGACATTGTATGGCTGATTACCCTGGTTGTTCTTATCCACTCCACCCATGTACTTGTTGTAATCAAGCATACAGATGGGTTTGTGAACTTCAGCCATCTGATCCCAAATCGTAATGGGGAAGTGCTATCATCATGAATTGTAGTGAGCACATGCATATCACGTCTATCATACAACTTGACTGCAAGCAGTTTGATGGAAAGCAGCAGTGTTCTGGGATACCATGATCTTCCTATAAACAAGCTCCTGCAGGAATACTTTGCTTCAACAATTAACAGTAGTACATGTCACAGTTCAGATTTGTACAGCTCACTGAACAGCTCTACTCCCATATAAAAAGTGTCTACATAAAGGTTGTAACATCGGAGAGGGAAACATGGCGGCCGTAGGCTGACGCGGCTCGCACGTCGGCAGTCTCCTGAGACCTTCGCTGTTCCTGAGCGATGGCTGTAACTGACCGAAATTGAGCGTGTGTTTCTGTCCTTTTTCCCGTTGTTTGGAAACCGCTTTTTCTGTGTTTAATTCACCGAGCAACGCTGTAACGCTGAGAACGCTGCACTCCTGTGAATATACCTAACATTCACGAGATCGCAGGCTAACGCGGCTTGCCTCTTGAGACCTTCGTTGTTACCTGTAGTTTGGAAGCTGCTCTCTCCGCATTAATTCACCGAGCAACGTTGGAACGCCGAGAACGCTGCACTCCTGTGAATGTGCCCACCATACGCGAGATCGATCTCCACCTCTCTCCCACTTTGGGGGCGGGCAGCCGTGGAGATCAGGCGCGGCCGGGCGGCCGCTGCTCGGAGCACACACACGGCGGCTGCAGTGCCCGGCGGGCGGAGAGGGGGAGACTCCTTGAGGGCGCTGTCGTTTGCTGAAGGAGAGCGGGATGCAGCGAAGGCTGTAGCAGAGAGCACTGCGACGGAGAAGGAGAGCTATGAGCTAAGTGCACAAAGCTTGGAGGGTCACGATACAAGTAAGGTCTTTAATCTATTTAAAAAGGGTGCAGAGGTAGAGGCAAACAGTTTGCTGTGTAAATCCCCACCACAACCGCAAATAAGAGTAACTAGAAGTAAAACTCAAAATAAAGGGAAAGTGGTAGGTTTGGAGGGGGATAAACTACCGAACCCAGAAGGCACTTGGGGTGAGCTTCAAAAGAAGGTGCGGACAAAAAAAAAAATAGACACAACAAAAGAAATACATACCCCCCAAAAGCAATCCCAAAGTAAGAGTAAGAACAAAAAAGCAAAAGCCCCTGGGGATATAACCTCCTCCTTGAGAACATATTTTAAGGCCCTACCACAAGTGCTGCGGTTTACGCAGAACATGGCTGCTGCCTTGGAAAACACTAGCTTAATGCAGGGAGATCACCAAACTGAATCTGCTCCAGGATTAAGTGCACCTTTGGTTACTTCATCAGAAGAGGTGACATAGGAAACAGTTGAAACAATTGAAACATCTATTAGGCCCGAAGTGACCGATAAGCCGTTAATAAGAACACACACAGTGAGTCCTAGCGACAATCCTCTCCCTGACCAACCAAAGAAAACCGCAGGAAAAGAGGCCCTGGGAGTTGTAGCAGGAAAGGAGAAAACAGTAACTCTCCACAGTTCAGACCCGGCTTTTGGTAACGTACTTGAGGCAATAGTATCCTCCATTGCAGCAATGAGGGAAGAGATAAGGCAAGACTTTGTGGTCTCCAAAACTAACCAAGCTGAGATAAGGGTAACATGTGAGGAGTTGAGCCAAAAGGTTGAAAGTCTTGGCGGAAGAACGGAAATGCTGGAAAACTCGGTAAGCGTTTTGTCAGAACACCGGTTTCGATCCCTCCAGGAACAGACGCTAGTCCCCAACACCCTCCAACCAAAAACCCAAGACAGCTGATAAACGCTTGTCTCCGGAATTCAGCCAGGGGGGAAAGGGGAAGTGGAAGACAAACAAGAGAAACTTCACTGGTGGTGGTTGCTTGCCAGGAATCTTCTTTCTTCTATCTTTTTTCTCCTGAGAGCACCTGTAACAAAGGACAACACTGTAATTCTATTCTACACTGACTCTGTTTATTTTACTTGAAATTTTACCTTTATTACCTTTTTACACCAATGACTTTGCCCTTCTCTAAAGTTTGCCTGAGCTTGCTTTGATCAGTTGAAAAGGGCTTCAGTCCCCGCTCAAGAACTGAAGGTAGAATTGTATAGTTTGTTCTTTCTATCCTTGTTCGAATATATTGAGCAGTATGGAAAACAAGTCTCTCATAAACAAGTCTTTTAAGTGCTTCCTGTGCACTAATCACTTTTTGAAGATTAGTCTTTAGAATAATTCTTATTTGAAGCTGTTAAGCGCACTGCCTTCTACCAACATTTGAAACTCCTCACTGATATAAAGGCGGCTCCGGTTTTGAACATGTAAATACACCTTACTTCGTTCTGTAGAATGGAAGCCCTCTCTTCACAGAAGGCGTTCCGCCAAATATACTCTCGAACCACTCAAGCACCCTCTCCTTCGATACAATGTCCTCAGGCAGCTTCCTTAAGAAGACGAGTGAACACTGAAGAAGAATTTGAGGGGAAAAAATAGTTACCACACGCACCCGGTGGAAACACAAGAAAAAGCTCTGAATACTCTCCTATTATACTGCTGCTCTGAAACTCTGGAGGCGTGCACCAAGTGTAGAAATGCTAAACTTCTGCGCGCTGAGGAAACGCTACTCTCTTCGCCGTTTTCTTTAATTGAAGTGCGCAGTTACCAGGGCACGCATGCGCAGAATAGACGTTACGGGTCTCGCGCCAAAAAGACTAGAACGAGAACCCACGTCTTCTCGTAATCAAACTGCATGGCTAAATGAAGACAGACTCAAACCCTTGAGAATGGATTTCAAGGTTGTCTTCCAGGTGGGAATCTGCCGCAACCAATGTGGATATTTACAAGAGGAATTCTTGTCTTTGAAAAATCGTCTCTTGACATTGCTGAATTTCGAGCTAAGCAAAGGGGTCATGACAGTACCCCCCACTAAAAGGCGTCCCTTCATTCTTGGTTTGTTTGGATTTGACTGATGAAATTCTCGAATCAGTTTAGGAGCATGAACATAGTCAAATGGCTCCCAAGAGTTCTCTTCAGAGCCAAAACCCTTCGAACTGATCAAATAATGTAGTTTGCCTTTCCTGATCTGAGAATCTAGAATCCTATGTACCTCAAACTCATCCACTGAATCAACTTCTATAGGTTTAGGTGCGGATTTCATTCTCAACTGAAGTGGACCTTTTTTTATTAAGGATACATGAAAGACCGGATGGACTTTCAAATAGGATGGCAAATGAATCTTAACTGAGACAGGGTTAATCATCTTCTCAACCTTAAAGGGCCCAATGAACCTAGGTTGAAACTTACGATTTTCTTTTAATCTAAGATGTTTAGTTGACAACCAAACTCTATCTCCAGATTTGAAGGGGGAATTCTCTCTTCTTTTCCTATCAGCCTGAACCTTATAACTTTTCTTAGCCTTTTCAAGGTTCCCCTTAGCCTGACTTAAAGATTCTTGCACCTTTTCGACAAATTCTTCAACTGCTGGGACTGGAGCCTCCTCTCTACTTAAAGTTAAACTAGGATGTCTCCCATAATTCAAATAAAAGGGTGAGAAACCTGTAGAGGAATGTTGAGCATTGTTGTAGGCAAATTCTGCTGACCAAACTAAATCTGACCATCCCTCCTCCTGATTCATTAGATAAAGTCGTAAATATTGTTCAAGCTCTTGGTTAACTCTCTCGGTTTGCCCATCAGTCTCCGGATGGAAACTGGTGGAAAAACGAGCATCAATTCCCAGCCTTTTGGTGAAAGCCTTCCAAAAATGGGAAACAAATTGGGACCCTCGATCAGTGACTAGAACTTGAGGAATTCCGTGCAATCTGACTATGTGCTGAGTAAATATTTGAGCAAGCTGAGAGGATGAGGGTATACCCTTCAGGGCTACAAAATGGGCCATTTTAGAAAAAGTGTCCACCATAACCAATATTGTGTTCAACCCTTGACTAACTGGAAGGTCCACTATCAGGTCCATGGACACTGTATGCCAAGGATCGGGAGGGGTAGGCAGAGGCATTAACAATACCTGCGGAGCTCTCCGATCAGACTTGCCTCGCAAACATCGCTCGCAGGTGGTAACATACTGTCGTATCTGTGATCTCATTCCCGGCCACCAAAAATTTCTTTCAACCAACTCTGTAGTTTTCTGAATTCCTTTATGACCAGCTAAAGCTCCATCATGACAAGATTTCAAAGCCTTTTCCTGTAATTCTCTTGTGGGAAGATATAAACCATTCCGGTGATAAGGCAAACCCTTTTTGATTTCTCTGGTAGAGTCTTCTTCCGACCACAACTTCATCTCTTCCTGGGAAAGAACCTTCTGAATTCCTACTGACAAATCTGTGGTAACTGAAATCGCCACTATCTTTTCTTTTGGAATTATCGTCTGATCTTTTTGATTGACATCCACTGAATTGAAATTGATTCTCGAGAGTGCGTCAGCCTTCACATTACTGGTGCCTGGCCGGAAAGTGATTATAAAGTTATAATCTGCGAAAAACAGAGACCAACGAAGCTGACGAGCTGTCAATGTCCGAGCAGACTTTAAGAACTGTAGATTTCGGTGATCGGTATATACAGTGACCTTATGAGCTGCGCCCAGCAAATAATGTCTCCACTCAAGAAAGGCTGCTTTCACTGCTAACAATTCTTTATCTGAGATGGAATAGTTGCATTCCGGAGGAGTCAATTTTCGAGAGTAATAAGCCACTGGGTGCAACTGTCCTGTGTTAGGATGACGTTGAGATAAAATCCCTCCAATGGCCACATCTGAAGCGTCAGCTTCTACAAAAAACGGTTCCTCTGTTCTTGGATGCAACAGAATTGGAGCTTGAGTGAAGGATTTTTTCAAAAATTGGAAAGCTGTTTCTGCTTCCTCGTCCCACACAAACTTGACTCCTTTTCTTAATAATTGAGTTATGGGGCTGACTTTATGAGAAAAGTCTGGAATGAACCTTCGATAGAAATTGGAGAAACCAATGAAACTCTGAATCTCTTTCACAGACGAAGGTGAAGGCCAATCTTGCACAGCTTTGACCTTAGAAATATCCATGCTGACTCCCTTGGGAGATAATACAAATCCAAGAAACTCCACCTCTTCCACATGAAATGCACATTTCTCCAATTTAACATAAAGGTGATTCTCAAGCAATCGAGTTAAAATGGATCTGACATGAGAGATGTGTTCCTTGACGTCTTTGGAAAAAATTAAAATGTCGTCTATGTAGACGACTGCAATTCTGTCCAAAAATTCTCGTAGGATGTCATTTACAAAATGTTGAAATGCCGCAGGGGCATTACACAAACCATAAGGCATCACTTGATACTCATATAATCCATGACGAGTTCGGAAGGCAGTCTTCCATTCATCTCCAGCAGCCACTCTAATCAAATGATATGCCCCTCGTAAATCTAATATGGTGTAAATTTTGGCATCTTTTACTTGATCTAAGAGTACTGAAATAAGAGGAAGCGGATATCTATTCTTCACAGTAACCTGATTGAGAGCCCTATAATCAATACAGGTTCTCAATTCACCATTCTTTTTTGGGATGAAAAACAAGGGCGAAGAAACAGGAGACTTGGAGGGACGAATGAAACCATTCTCCAAATATTGCTCAAGATAGGTCTTTAAATACTTGTTCTCAGTTTCTGTCAAAACATAGATACGACTACACGGTAGTACAGCTCCTGGTTCAATATCAATTTTGCAGTCGTATGGACGATGTGGTGGAAGTCTTTCAGCCTCTTTCTTATCAAATACCACAGCTAGATCTCGATATTCTACTGGAATTTCCTGAGTTTCAATTGAGCATATCAGAGCTGGATGATCAGCCAATTTTCGAGCTGGTGAGTCTGCCACAGAAGGAAGGGGATTACGAAAACAATTTTCTTTACAAAAAGTAGAATCCATTGTGACAGTTCTCTTCTCCCAATCAATGCGTGGGTTATGCTCCGTTAACCACGGGAGTCCTAATATCAACTGGAATTGAGGAGCATCAATAAGATTGAAAACTAAAATTTCAGTATGACCTCTCAATCCAGTCAATTGGATTTTCTCAGTTTCATGAGTAATAGGACCAGATGACAGATTAGTTCCGTCCACGGCTCTCACAGGTTCCACCACAGGTTTTCGCATGAATTGTATTCCAATCCGTTGGGCATACTTGATGTCACAAAAATTGCCTGTTGCTCCTGAGTCAATCATCACAGTGACTTCACTGAATTTGTGATCCCGAAACTCTATGGTGAATGAGACTACCAAATGCGGAGCAGACGATTGAAGGGTATTAACTATCTGTTGAGCAGTCGAAGCTGACTTTGATTCTGCTTCCACCTGTGCAGCTTCCACTACAGGTGAAGCCGATCTTTTCCCTGCTGTGAAACTTTTGGTTTCTTAGGACAATCTTTTACAAAGTGGCCCGATTGCCCACAGTACAAACACAAATGTCCCGATCTTCTCCTCTCTTTTTCTTCTTTCGATAAGGGCCCTCTTATAGACCCAATCTGCATGGGCTCTTCCGACTGAGAACTTTCAGATACCTTTTGACCTTCTGTTTTCATACGATCAAAACGAGGTGGAAGAGGACGAAAATCTCTTCGCTTTTCACTCTTCCTTTCATTGAGTCTATGATCCATTTGCAAAACCAGGTCGATAAGTTCAGAAACCTCTGTGGGTCTTTTCGGTATTTGCGCCAGGGCATCTTTCAGCTCATCTTTTAGTCCACGATAAAAGATAGCAGCTCTTTTTGCTTCTGGCCATTGAGTTTCAACAATCAATTTATTAAATTGGGCCAAATACGCCACTAAGTCCCGATTGCCCTGTTTTAGGTCCAATAATTCATTGTCTGTGGCTTGCGAAGCTGAACGTCTGTCAAAAATTCTCAAAAACTCCACTTTGAATTCATCAAACTTGTACAGGATTGGGTCATCCTTCGTGACCAGAGACATGGACCACGCAGCTGCGTCACCATTCAGATACGACAGAATGAAAGCCACCTTTGATTGATCCGTAGCAAATATAACTGGCCTACACAGAAAGTGCAGGGAACATTGCGTAAGAAAAATTTGAGCCTTCTGAGGATCCCCACTAAATCTCTCAGGAGGGGCCAAAGGAATGATGGGTGAAACTGCATGAATGACTTGGGTGGAGATATCAGAAGGAGACGAACTACTGACTTGACCCGCTGAGGACTTAAAACTAGGACCTTCTTCTAACAACTCATCTAATCTTAACCTTATCTGTAAGTTTTCCTGATTAGTCCTTCCTATCTCTTCCCTGAGATTCTTATTATCTTCCAATGAGTTATTTAATTGTTTTTGCATGCTATCTAGGATGGTGGCCAATGCTTTTACATCTAAACCCTCTGCCATGTCTGTTCAGGGAGAGATCTGTGTGCCTCAGAAAGAGGCCTTTTGGCACTTCAATCTGTCAGAACACCGGTTTCGATCCCTCCAGGAACAGACGCTAGTCCCCAACACCCTCCAACCAAAAGCCCAAGACAGCTGATAAACGCTTGTCTCCGGAATTCAGCCAGGGGGGAAAGGGGAAGTGGAAGACAAACAAGAGAAACTTCACTGGTGGCGGTTGCTTGCCAGGAATCTTCTTTCTTCTATCTTTTTTCTCCTGAAAGCACCTGTAACAAAGGACAACACTGTAATTCTATTCTACACTGACTCTGTTTATTTTACTTGAAATTTTACCTTTATTACCTTTTTACACCAATGACTTTGCCCTTCTCTAAAGTTTGCCTGAGCTTGCTTTGATCAGTTGAAAAGGGCTTCAGTCCCCGCTCAAGAACTGAAGGTAGAATTGTATAGTTTGTTCTTTCTATCCTTGTTCGAATATATTGAGCAGTATGGAAAACAAGTCTCTCATAAACAAGTCTTTTAAGTGCTTCCTGTGCACTAATCACTTTTTGAAGATTAGTCTTTAGAATAATTCTTATTTGAAGCTGTTAAGCGCACTGCCTTCTACCAACATTTGAAACTCCTCACTGATATAAAGGCGGCTCCGGTTTTGAACATGTAAATACACCTTACTTGGTTCTGTAGAATGGAAGCCCTCTCTTCACAGAAGGCGTTCCGCCAAATATACTCTCGAAACACTCAAGCACCCTCTCCTTCGATACAATGTCCTCAGGCAGCTTCCTTAAGAAGACGAGTGAACACTGAAGAAGAATTTGAGGGGAAAAAATAGTTACCACACGCACCCGGTGGAAACACAAGAAAAAGCTCTGAATACTCTCCTATTATACTGCTGCTCTGAAACTCTGGAGGCGCGCACCAAGTGTAGAAATGCTAAACTTCTGCACGCTGAGGAAACGCTACTCTCTTCGCCGTTTTCTTTAATTGAAGTGCGCAGTTACCAGGGCACGCATGCGCAGAATAGACGTTACGGGTCTCGCGCCAAAAAGACTAGAACGAGAACCCACGTCTTCTCGTAATCAAACTGCATGGCTAAATGAAGACAGACTCAAACCCTTGAGAATGGATTTCAAGGTTGTCTTCCAGGTGGGAATCTGCCGCAACCAATGTGGATATTTACAAGAGGAATTCTTGTCTTTGAAAAATCGTCTCTTGACATTGCTGAATTTCGAGCTAAGCAAAGGGGTCATGACACGTTTTGACCGCAAACCTGGAGTCAGTAAGCTCTAAAGTACGTACTCTCCAAGGGGAGGGTGAAAATATGAGAGAAAGGGTCGCAGTCTTGGAAAATTATTCCAGACGTAATAACATTCGTGTCCTAAAAATTCCGAAGGGGAAAGAAGGAAGCGATCTTAAATCTTTCATAGTACAGCTACTGAAAAGTTCTCTCACATTGGAAGAATCAGTTGAGGTGCTTGATATAGATATCCAGCGAATTCACAGAGATCCGTTTCGTCTAAATCCAGCAAGGACCAAACCAAGGAAAATTTTAGTCAACTTCTTGACCTACACCCTTAAAGAATTTTTTTTAAACCTTGCCTTGAAAGCAGGCACTATGAAAGGCCCCGACTTCTCGTTTGAAATACGATCAGACTTATCTAAAACCACACTTGATAGGCAGTGGGAGCTTGGAAGACGCATGGATTCCTTTACATCACTTGGAGCAACAGTACAAATGAGATTTCCTGCATTCCTCAGAGTCATGTATAATAATAAGATGCACAATGTTAGGTCTATACATGACGCTGATGATTTGTTAAATTCTATAAAAGACCACGCTCAAGCTCAGGCTCTGGTTCATAAATAAATAAGTCAATAAGTCAATATAGTTAATCTCAGAACGAACAGACAAAAAAAAAAGGGGGAAATCAAGTTGAATAACTAAAACTAATAAATGACTATATACATTAAATTGGATGTATTTCATCTAATTGTATAATAAGTTAATTAGAGGATTTTAGAGGGTGAAATTCACAAAAAAAAAAAAGGGAAGGGAAGGGGAAAAGAAAAGGGAAAAAAAAATAAAAAATAAAAAAATAAGGAAAGAAAAATCTATATATAAAGAAAAATAAAGAAAATATACATATATATATATATATATATATATATATATATATATATATGTGATATCGAAGTAATCTATAGACCAAACTTTGATTTAAACCCTATTGCTCCAAAATTACACTCTATCTTTAGTAATAGAACCACAGCCTTTCATTTCTCTTGTCTCTTTCCGTTTACCTCAAGGGAGGTAGCAACGAAGAGTTAAAGGAGACCGCGGAGCGGCGTATATCTGGCTCAACACCAAGCCAGAAGAAATAAGGGAGGGTTTCCAAGGGGGTGGGTGGGAGGGTTGAGGGGGAAAAAAATGAAAAGTCCTCATCTGAAAAAATCATGTTGATATTCCAACCATAACTTATACTCTCAATCAAATATCTGACATGCCTAAAACAAAAATTATAAACACAAAAAATTTAAAGAAAGTAATGGAAGAAAGATGCCATAAGGGAACAAAAATAAAACATGACAATAGTTAATTATATGTCCTGGAACGTAAATGGCCTGCGCGTGAGAGGGAGAAGAGAGCGCATTTTTCAATATCTAAGGGACTCACAGGCGCAGGTCATTGCGTTGCAGGAAACACACCTTCTTAAGTCAGAGGCAGTTAATATAATGAAAAAACAAAGGTGGATAGATAAATTCTGTTCCACAGACCATAATGCAAATATAAGAGGGGTAATATTTATATTCAAAAAATCAGCAAAAGCGCAAATACAAGATTATAAAGAAGATAACACAGGGAGGTGGCTAATAGTTAGAGTCTCCCTTGATGGTCAAATGAGGACATTGATAGGTTATTATGGCCCTAACTCAGATGATCCATCACACTTGGACGCTGTTAGAGAGCAATAAATATCAGTCCAGGAACCAATAATTTGGATGGGAGACTTTAATATTGTTTTAGATCCTAAATTAGACAAATCAACTAAATCTAGAATCCCTAGTTCTGTCAGATCTAGAGATACTCTTAAAAACATCATGACACACCTGGGTCTGGCGGATTTATGGAGAGAACGCGCCGGCAATAAACCAGGTGTATCTTTGTGAAACAGCCGATTCAAGCATTAATCCAGAATCGACTATGTCTTCTTTAGTTACTGTCTAAACGACATAGTAGAGTCGATTGATTATATACCATCACACCTCTCATATCACTCTGCAATAAAATTCACTTTAAAATCTAGTAATTTGGTTAACCACTCGTCCTGGTCCTTTGCCCGGACATTGCTGCTTGAGGATGAAGAAGTCGATTTTCTGTCAATCGAATCTTTAGTCTTCTTTGAAATAAATAAAGACTCCGCAGGTCCAACAGCTGTCTGGGAAACTTTTAAAGCCTTTCTAAAGGGGCAGATCACTAACAGAGCCTCTTATAGGCGGAAAATATATATTCAGAAAATAAAAAACCTAGAACAGGAAATGAAACTTTTGGAATCTAAGATCGATCCGTCTCTAGCAACATCTGATGATCATGAAAAATTGGCTGAATTGAAATTTCAATTAGAAAACATCCTACAGGAAAGAATAAATAAAAGATGGGAAGTGAGTAAATCCTCTCAATTTGAATTTGGAGAAGCGGCAGGGAAGGTACTAGCGTGGAAAATAAGAGCGGAAAAAAATCTCAATTACATCAGAGAAATTAAGGTACCTGGAGAAGTAGAAATAAGATCCACCAGCTCAGAGGTAGGGAGAGCCTTCTTTGACTTTTTCGAGGAAATTTATCAAGAGAATCTCCCTAACGATCAGCAAGCAAGAGATAGTTGGCTAGAAGCCATAAACCTCCCAGTTTTATCGATAAGCCAGAGCAACCTTTTGGAGGTTGAGATCACTGAAGACGAGGTTAAGAAAGCAATTTGCCACTCTAAAAAAGGAAAGGCGGCTGGTCCGGATGCACTGCCTGGAGAAATCTATAGATCTCTTGAAGACATAGTAGTCCCAGTGCTTACGACACTTTTTAATGGCATATTGATACAAGGGAAGCAGCCCCCAAAAACCTGGGGAGAAGCTACAATCGTGCTCATCCCGAAACCAGGGAAATCAACACTGGACTGTGGGTCATACAGACCAATATCATTACTTAATAATGACTATAAACTTTTCACAACTATCATATTTACAAGACTGGCTAGTGTCATTGGAAAAATCGTTCATCCTGACCAAAAAGGTTTCATCAAGGGCAGACAACTAGCGGAGCTTACATATGAAGCTGTGGGAGCTATAGATATTGCTATGGCTTTCTCTCTACTACTGGCCACATTAACCCTGGACGCAACTTAAGCGTTTGATAGGGTTAATTGGCTATATCTTAGCAATGTTTTTAAAAAATTCAACTTTGGGGAGAAATTTTGCAGGATAAATAAACAGCTATATAGCACTGCTTCTGCCAGGTTATTGGTTAATGGATCTTTAACCGAACCATTTGATATAACTAGAGGCACAAGACAGGGCTGCCCGCTTTCCCCTCTCCTATTTAATCTATACATCGAACCGTTCGCTCAGCTTTTAAGGGACGAGGCTAATATTCCATCTTTTAGCTTTGGAGAGTGGGAAAAGCGGGTAGCAATGTATGCAGATGACATTATGATTTTTACATCAGACCCAGCTAGAGCATACCCAGTAGTCATCCATCGGGCAGAAGAATTTGGACGAATATCGGGATATGACATCAATTCTAGTAAAAGTGAGATAATGGTTTGGAACACACCCAATATCCAGCTGGGGGCAAAAATATCCACATCGATGCGCTACTTGGGAATTAGAATAACTCAAGAAGTGGCGAGTATTGGGCAAACGAATTTGGAAAGGATACACACTGAGACCAAAAAACTTTTAAAATCTTGGTTACATCTACCACTTTCAACTATAGGCAGGGTGAACCTGGTTAAAATGTGTATCCTCCCAAAATTCACCTTTATTTTCAATTCTATTCCTATCGCCTTTGACCCAAAAATGATTGAAAAATCACAAAGAGAAATAAACTCTTTCATATGGAACTACAAAACCACAAGAATTGCGTGGAAAAAGTTAAGGAGAAGGAGAGAGAAAGGGGGCCTTGCACTGCCAGATCTATTGTACTATTCATGGGCATTCCAGCTATCACACTCAAGAATGCTTTTGAAGATGCCATCTAATCTTGCAACTGACTCCATGTATAAGGCTATGCTAATCGGGGCTAATCTAACATCGGATAGTTTCATGTTTAAATTTGGATGTCAGAAATACTTTAAAAACATTAAATTAAAAATTGCACAATCATGGGCAAAAAATTGGTACAACATCAGAAAGAAACTGGGTCTCTCATACTATTCCAACTACGCCCCCATTTGGGATTCACCAGGATTGCCACTTTGTCTGCGGGATAGTCTTTCCACCATAATAGAACAAACAGGTATTATAAGATGGGGTCAACTATTCAAAGAAGGCAACCTTATAGCTTGGGATGAGTTACACGAACTGGTTGGTGCAGGGTTGTCAAGATTTAAATATATTCAACTAAATAGTTGGGTGAGATCTCAGACTCGTACTGATGCCAACCTAGGGAAAACAAGCATAACAGAACAAAAATTGGTGAAAAGAGCTATGGGGGGAAAGGAGGTAACTACCTGGTATTGGCAGCTGTTGGAGGAAATTGATGGGGAATTCCAACTCCCAGACGATTTATGGGAAACGGCAATTGGTACCCCATGTGAGGAAAGATGGCAAAACTCTTTTTCTCTACTATACAAAACAGTAAAGCCTTCATGGCTAAGACGAAACCATCTATTCTCTGCACATCGTGCATATATAACTCCATTGAAACTATCTAAATTTTTACCAAATAAAAAATGCAACAAATGCAATTGGCCAGGGGCCTGTGATATACATATGTTTTTTGAATGTCCAGACATCCAAAAATTCTGGATTGATGGGAAGGAAACGTTAAAATCTATCCTAAATACATCTCTAGAAATAACCCTTTCCCTCGTCATTTTTGGATGGGAAGATAATATCAAAGGAATGGCAAGGTCCTTTCTTTTCTACGCAATTTTACTGGCGAGAAGACAAATCTGTATAAATTGGGTAGAGAAAACACCCCCATTACACTCTCGGTGGCTTTCCTCCTTATATGAAACATCTAAAATGGACCTTAAAAGAACAACTAGTAAGAGACATATGGCTTTTTGGAACCTTTTAATTAACTGGAGATGATCCCGGGGTTTTTTTTTTCCCCCCCGGGTCCAATGATTATGCCTCTTATACTCCTGGACCAGGGCCAGTCAAGTCGCGTTAAAGGTCCTACAGGTTGAAATATACCTAGATGGAGCAAAAAGCAACTATAATTCTTCTTATCGGACATCTCTACTACCAATATATCAAATCACGTCTACAAGCCGTGCAAGGTGGTTGGTATGCTCCTTATTGAAGAAAAGGCAAATGAGGACAAAAAAAAAAAAAAGGTTGTAACCTTTGTGAAGGAGTGGTTGAATAAGCTCGCACACAATTTTTCCTGCGACTCCTAGTGTGGGAGGGCAACCTATAGGGTTTAGAGTGGAGTCCTCCCCTGTATACACACTCAAGCTGTACACATAGCCAGAAGAGCTCTCACACAACAAGTACATCTTGATACCATAGTGATCTCTTTTGCTTTCAATGCAGTGCTTGAACAGGAGCTGCACTTTGTAAAGGGTCAAGGACTCATCGATGGCTATATGCTTTCCAGGAGTATAAATCTTTGGAAACCTGACAAATTAATGTTCAACCACAGGCTGAATTTTGAACAACCTATCATCGTCTGGATGGTCCCAGGGCAATAAATCAGAATTGTCATTACAATGGAGCATAACTCGCGATAGCAAAAACCAATCTCTGCTCATTAATGGTGCATTAATGGTTGGTTCCCCAAACCGCGTGAGTGGAACTGTAGAACTGCAAAGTAGGTTTTTGCACTAACCCCATTTTAAAAGTAAGGCACAAAAACATCTTCAACTCCTTAAATGAAGTGGGAGTCCACTGGTGTGCCCTAGAATAAGGCCTGAGAGTGCCTCCATGATCCCTCAGAAATTGTTTCACACAAAAATGTGTTTACTGCACAAGCTGCTCAAGGAATTAAACATCCAAAATGAGATGGATGCAGTCAATTGGCAAAACATTTGCAGTATCGAACTTACTTTGGAGTAGTCAGAAATTGCAGAGTTTTACTCTGCAGAGTTCTGTAGATTTTGCTAAAAACTCAATCAGCAAACGGGGGAATTTAGTACATCATGATGCTCGCAATGAGTTTTAGTGCCGGGAGGTTGTCCCGCCCTGTACGGTCAGTGCGAAAAGCATCATGTGCCATGCCAAAGGGTGCTGCTTCTTTCAGCCACTAAAGTAGATCTTCTACTCGAACTGCAGCTTTCTCAATACAAGTGGCAGCTTTATCAACGCAAGCGGTAGTGACCTGCTGCGACTGTCTGTATTGCGAAATCTCACCGGGAGGCCGTTTAGTGAACACATTTCTAGCTCATGCTCACCATTTTAATGTTGGCGAGCCACATGCAAGGTAAACTCCGTGCTTCAAGTAAAGTGGTCAAAACTCTGTGAACTCCGCCTGAAGAGTGGAGATTACTGCCCACCCCTACTTTACATCCTACCCCTAATTTATATTTCTTATAATAGTGAGTGTCTTTGTGTGTTTTACCTTGTTATGTACTATTTTTTCATGTTTTTGTGACTTTTTGACTTAATTTATTTCCCCTTCTTTTTTCTTCTTTACTTTCCCTTCCTTTTCCTTCTTAGTTATTAGTTCCCCATCCAGCGCCATGGTAGAGGTGTTACTGTACGAATGTCATATCCGCCCTGGTATGCAGCCATGGGTGGTCTTTGGAGAGTGCAAGCACTAGTTTCTTTTGTGCAGCGCCACCTCCCCTCTATGCTGGTAACAGGTACACCCTTCGTGACCGTCAGCGGTACTGGAGGATGGGACACCGGTGCTTGTGGCACACCAGACATGTTCGAAAAGAGAACAAATTACCTACGCCTCAAATCACTTCAAACACATTACTGATATGAAGTAAGATAAACAAAAATTAATATGTTTACCTTGGCAATGAATTTTGCCTTTTATTTCATGTTTATTAGGATTTATGATTTTAATCGCAAAAAGAACACATCATCTACTACACAAAATGCCACAAAAATACAAAAAACTGTGCAAAAACAAATAAATTGTGTCTTATCGTACATATAACTACAACCACATATTCAATACATTTATACACAACAATGATATGTCAAAAAACAGTTGATATATACATGATTAATCTCATATAGTTGTCATAAAAATGAAAACATTTCGCCAACTAAACAACCCTATACTTAGAAGGTGAATAGTACTCTAGGTATTCATGCACTTGAATCAGTTGTACTAGTTATTCAAGGACATTAATGTCATTGCCACTTAATGCCATTGCCGACGCGTTTCGAGTTCTGGTTTGTAGATTACCGGACTCTCATCCGGGCTGGATTAATCTTTTCAATGAAAGACTGTTCATGTCAAAAAACACAAAGAAATATTTTTAGAAGGCTTCCTCAATGCCTTAGGTGCTCATTAGATTTATTTACATGATTCATGGCCACATACCTGCATGATGCCAATGTAGGTTGTGAGCCTTAATAATGTGTTTCAACGGAGTGGATGCCACTCTGCAACAAAATGCCAAATTTATAGTACTGCTGCATCAATAAGCCTTTTAAATTACATGATAAGGCTGTGTAAGGGGAGGATGAGAATTACCTTATTGGCGGTGTGTGTATTTAAACACCCTTGTATTTTCAGAAATTTTGGTCAGGACGCTCGCAGGTCTTTATTTCTGCAAGAACGAGTGGTCACGATTTAGCCATACAGTTGTTTGTTGAAAGGAAACATTGTGTCCCAACAAACAAGAACAGTTACTTACTCGCTAGAGGGCGGGAGCTGCAAACCGCGGCAGAGGATTCTCCATTTTTCAATATCAGTCGTTCTTTATTTCAAGATTGTTCGACTGCGGGAAACAAGGGCAGAATTAGTCCCCAACTTTCTACATGAACAGCGCCAAGCTAGGCTACGTCCAATATGGTGTTCGCTCACCTTTTTATCTTCTGGGAGTATTTCAATTGCGAGTCAACTCCTTGTTCGTGAAAAGCTAGCAACCACGGCTTTCAGTTAGATTACCGAGCCGTGTCATCACGTGATCGTTATCGTGGCCAATCATGAAGGCGAACCTCCCCATGGCCTTGGTGATGGATTATGGGAGTTGTATTTCAGTAACAATTTTAGAGAACCTTCCCATTATAAACCTGTCGTTAAATAGACAGCTCTATGCTTCTCAATCACATATTTACTCTGAAAGTAAGGGGACAGCAATTTAGTGACCCATCGCTATACGGAGTGGCCCAGTGAGGTGAATTGTCGGTTATAGCTTACACATTGTTTAACTCATTCATACAGTTCAAACCCCGATTGATGCTATCAAATTTCATAATTAGATACGCTTCTTTGCGTAGCAGAGCGCTTTCAATACATGGAGACCGATGTTTTGGATGAATCCCTGTAAGGATGGTCCATTGGAACTCATTTTCACTGTGATTTGCAGACAGAAAATGTTCGACCATGGGAGCAGTGAGAACTTTTCGCCTGATCCCTGACCTATGTTGTGTTATTCTCATGTTGATCTGTTGACATGTTTTGCCAATATATATTTTTTTGCATGGGCACACCACTGCGTAGATTACATTCTTCGTTTTACAGTTTGTGAAACTGTCATGTCAGCAGTGGCTTCGTCCACTGCCAAGCATGGCCGAAAAGGACACGTTGTCCTTTACAGAAAGTCACATTCAGAATTTGATCGCTTCCTCCCCCTTTTCTGGCTTATCGATAAGCACCTCAGCAAAACAACAGAATGAGGCTGACAAACTAACTCGTTTACATAAGAAACATGTAAGAACTGAACTCCGCGGCTATTTCCTTCTTCAACACTTGCGGGCCGGCACCATCCCCTGGGGGCTCCAAGTTAAAAACATTCCGGTCATCTTCACCGAGGACACGGAATATAAGAAAGGTTTTAGTTACATAAATACAAAGTGCAGTCGAGATCTGATGGTGCATACCATAGAGACTGCACAGAGACTTTGTAGCCAAGAAGAGAAAGAAATTGAGGAACTTGTAAAGGCTATTTCAGATAATCCAACAGTAACTGACGCCAAAACCTTACTTGAAAAGATTGAGAAGGAGATTCAGATCTTCAAGGATAATACAATTAATGTTAAAACTGCCCAATTTGAGAGAGACTCAAAATCATTCAAAATAGAACAGGTGTATCTGTTCCTAAAAGAAGATTATTACACTTTTGCAGATTCAAGGAGAGCCTTGATCTCTTTCCAAGGTAGATCTAAGAACAGGTTTATAGGTTTCTCGGACACTTCAACATCGGACTTGATGTGTTCTTTTTGCGATTAAAATCATAAATCCTAAAAAACATGAAATAAAAGGCAAAATTAATTGCCAAGGTAAACATATTAATTTTTGTTTATCATACTTCATATCAGTAATGTGTTTGAAGTGATTTGAGGCTTAGGTCATTTTTTATCTTTTCGATAAATAAGGCCCTACCTACCCTCTAACCCCTAGGGCCAAACCCCCCCTTTTTTTCAAAACTTGTAGAGCGGGTATTCACCCGAGTGGGTGTGGATTGACACAAAGGTGTCGATTTCATAACCTAACGATTTGGTCGTCAGCAGTGGATTCGTCCACTGCCAAGCATGGGCGAAGAGGACACATTGTCCTTTACAGAAAGTCACATTCAGAATTTAATCGCTTCCTCCCCCTTTTCTGGCTTATCATTAAGCACCTCGTTTACATAAGAAACATATAAGAACTGAACTCCACAGCTATTTCCTTCTTCAACACTTACGGGCTGGCACCATCCCCTGGGGGCTTCAAGTTAAAAACATTTGGGTCATCTTCACCGAGGACACGGAATATAAGAAAGGTTTTAGTTGCATAAATACAAAGTGCAGTCGAGATCTGATGGTGCATACCATAGAGACTGCACAGAGACTTTGTAGCCAAGAAGAGAAAGAAATTGAGGCACTTGTAAAGGCTATTTCAGATAATCCAACAGTAACTGATGCCAAAACCTTACTTGAAAAGATTGAGAAGGAGATTCAAATCTTCAAGGATAATACAATTAATGTTACAACTGCCCAATTTGAGAGAGACTCAAAATCATTCAAAATAGAACAGGTGTATCCGTTCCTAAAAGAAGATTATTACACTCTGGCAGATTCAAGGAAAGCCTTCACCTCTTTCCAAGGTAGATCTAAGAACAGGTTTATAGGTTTCTCGGACACTTCATCTTTGGACTCTTCACCAGATTCTAGACCTGGTAATTCTAAGAAACAAGGAACCTCAAATTCGTCTTTTTTAGCCAAAGGTGGCCAACCAAGGGTTCGTTTCAAGCAACCCTGGGAAATGCGGACACGCAGCAGGTATTAAAACAACTAGATAATTCAACTATAGTCAATCTTTCTGATAAACAGCTTACAAAAGACGAAGAAATGAACCTTAATTTAGGGCTCAAGTTCGTCCCTAATAGGCGGACTGATTTCACCAAATTGAAATTAGAGGCATTAGACTTTTGCCGGAAAATTAGATTGAAATCTTATTTTGCAGGGGTTGAACCAACATTTAGTCAAGAAACAACTGGCCTGAGGATCAAGTCCAAGTTTACTCCGACTCAAAACATACCGAAACAAATTTACGCCTTTGAGCAGGCGGTATTATCATCCATTACCAAATTGGAAAAAACAAAGAGCTTTGTATATAACAACATAAGTAAGGGTCAGTTAACGGCGATTCGTGACCTCAAGGCTGATACCTCTATTGTGATAAAACAAGCGGATAAAGGCGGGGCAGTAGTCATCTGGCCCCGTCACATGTATCTGACTGAAGGCAAACAACATGCTGAAAACCGAGAATGGTATAGATCGGTCAGAGAGGATCCCATGTATGAAATACAGGATAACATTGGGAAAAATAACTATAGTAGGCCTAGATGAAAGGTTCCTAGGTCCCAAGGAATTTGAATTTTTGAATAAAAAGCAACCCAGAACCCCTGTATTGTATTTTCTACCGAAAATACATAAGAACAGCCAAACAGCTTCGGGAAGACCGATTGTATCGGGCTGTGACTCTGTTTTAGAGTCAGTCTCGAAATATATCGATTTCTTCCTTAAACCTTTCCTGTTGGGTGTCAAATCATACCTCAGAGACCCGACTGATTTCATCACAAAAGTGGAGGGCAGACCGTTTGATGAGGAGACACAAATAATGGTCACACTAGATGTAACATCCCTTTACACCCAGATCCCTCAAGACGAGGCACTCCAAGTGATGGAATTGTATTTGGAGTCAAGGGAAAGACCGCATAGGGTACCCACATCATTCATTATTGCACTGGCTGAAATATCTCTTCGAAGTAATTACTTCAAATTCGAGAATGATTTCTTTGTACAGATCAAGGGTACAGCAATGGGTTGCTCTTATGCGCCTGAAATGGCAGTGCTGTAAATGGCCCAATATGAAGGGAGATTCATATACAGCAATAACCCTTTCTTAGGCAACATGCTCCAATGGCTCAGGTATATCGACGACGTCTGGCTCCTGTGGCAGGGGAGCCAGGCTGAGTTGAATCAATTTTTTGACTGGATAAACACAAGACATATTGACATTAAATTTTCTATTCAGTCCAGCAAGACGAAGATGACTTTTCTTGATGTTTCAGTTGGCCCTGACAAACAAAAACTAACTACATCTTTACACAAAAAAGAAACAGATAGAAACACTATACTCCATTATAAAAGCTCACACCCACAGTGTCTTAAAGAGAATCTTCCTTACGGGCAACTATTAAGGATCAGATGGAATTGTACAGAATTGATGGATTTTGATACTCATGCTATGTCTTTCTGTAAGGAAATGGAAAAGAGGGGATACCCAAAAAAACTGTTAAAACACTCTAGGAAGAGAGCTATATTCACCCCTAGGGAGAACCTGCTACAGAAAAAAGAAAAAAGTAGATTTGGATAAACTTGTTTGTGTAACAACCTACGGGTCTCACATGAACAAGTTTACGCAAATGTCTAGAAAAACTGGCATTTACTTGAGAATTTAGAACACCCATTGCAGAAACCAATCTTGGCGAGGCGAAAGAACCCAAGTATCGGCCAGCAACTAATAAGAGCAGACAGTTGCATCCCCAAACCTAAAAGCGACTTAATCACACAATGGAATTTGAAACCTGTCTGCGGGCACCACAAATGTGGTAATTGTATAGCCTGTTCTGCAACGATTGAGGGTAATGTTTTTGATCACAATGGGGTCAAATGGAGACATGACAGTTTCACAAACTGTAAAACGAAGAATGTAATCTACGCAGTGGTGTGCCCATGCAACAAAATATATATTGGCAAAACATGTCAACAGATCAACATGAGAATAACACAACATAGATCAAGGATCAGGCGAAAAGGTCTCACTGCTCTCATGGTCGAACATTTTCTGTCTGCAAATCACAGTGAAAATGAGTTCCAATGGACCATCCTTACAGGGATTCATCCAAAACATCGGTCTCCATGTATTGAAAGCGCTCTGCTACGCAAAGAAGCGTATCTAATTATGAAATTTGATAGCATCAATCGGGGTTTGAACTATATGAGTGAGTTAAACAAAGTATAGGCTATAACCGACAATTCACCTCACTGGGCCACTCCGTATAGCGATGGGTCACTAAATTGCTGTCCCCTTACTTTCAGAGTAAATATGTGAATGAGAAGCATAGAGCTGTCTATTTAACAACAGGTTTATAATGGGAAGGTTCTCTAAAATTGTTACTGAAATACAACTCCCATAATCCATCACCAAGGTAATGGGGAGGCTCGCCTTCATCATTGGCCACAATACTGATCACGTGATGACGCGGCTCGGTAATCTAACCGAAAGCCGAGGTTGCTAGCTTTTCACGAACAAGGAGTTGACTCGGAATTGAAATACTCCCAGAAGTTAAAAAGGTGAGCGAACACCGTATTGGACGTAGCTTAGCTTGGCGCTGTTCATGTAGAAAGTTGGGGACTAATTCTGCCATTGTTTCCCGCAGTCGAACAATCTTGAAATAAAGAACAGCTGATATTGAAAAATGGAGAATCCTCCCCCGCAGTTTACAGCTCCCGCCCTCTAGCGAGTAAGTAGCTGTTCTTGTTTGTTGGGACACAATGTTTCCTTTCAACAAACGACTGTATGGCTAAATCGTGACTACTCGTTCTTGCAGAAATAAAGACCTGCGAGCGTCCTGACCAAAATTTCTGAAAATACAAGGGTGTTTAAATACACACACCGCCAATAAGGTAATTCTCATCCTCCCCTTACACAGCCTTATCATGTAATTTAAAAGGCTTATTGATGCAGCAGTACTATATATTTGGCATTTTGTTGCAGAGTGGCATCCACTGCGTTGAAACACAGTATTAAGGCTCACAACCTACATTGGCATCATGCAGGTATGTGGCCATGAATCATGTAAATAAATATAATGAGCACCTAAGGCGTTGAGGAAGCCTTCTAAAAATATTTCTATGTGTTTTTTGTCATGAACAGTCTTTCATTGAAAAGATTAATCCAGCCCTGATGAGAGTCTGGTAATCTACAAACCAGAACTCGAAACGCGGCGGCAATGACATTAAGTGGCAATGACATTAATGTCCTTGAATAACTAATAAAACTGATTCAAGTGCATGAATACTTAGAGTACTATTCACCTTCTAAGTATAGGGTTGTTTAGTTGTTGAAATTTTTTCATTTTTATGACAACTATATGAGATTAATCATGTATATATCAACTGTTTTTTGACATATCATTGTTGTGTATAAATGTATTGAATATGTGGTTGTAGTTATATGTACGATAAGACACAATTTATTTGTTTTTGCACAGTTTTTTGTATTTTTGTGGCATTTTGTGTAGTAGATGATGTGTTCTTTTTGCGATTAAAATCATAAATCCTAAAAAACATGAAATAAAAGACAAAATTCATTGCCAAGGTAACCATATTAATTTTTGTTTATCTTACTTCATATCAGTAATGTGATTGAAGTGATTTGAGGCTTAGGTAATTTTTTCTCTTTTCGATAAATAAGGCCCTACCTACCCTCTAACCCCTAGGGCCAAACCCCCCCTTTTTTTCAAAACACCAGACATGTTCAGCACACTGCCCAGCAGCTGAAGCAACGTTGGGGGGACATACTCAAATGCGAGCAGGACCTGTTTTACCTGCTAGGCGTTGAGATTCCAGATTCTTGTGAGTATTAATTATTTGTTGTGTTTGCATTATACAATGGTGAAAAAAATAATTCCAAATAGCATGCTGCTCACATTCAGAGGAAAGTAATGTTTAGTAAAGTTTATGCTGGGATATTATTGTGTGATCCAGTTTCTAGTTTCTGCTAGGCAGGTGTTGCTACCTAATTGCATTCATCAGGTACTCGCTTTGGCTGAATAATGAAGAAGCCATTGCAGTCCATTTTCCTGTCACTATTGTGAATCACTGAGTAGGACATTCTCTCTGTGACTTTGCTTATGTAGCTTATGTAGTTCCAGGCTATTTAATTGAATTCACAGTAATGATGTGAAGTATGCATCTATGTATTGCAAAAAAGGGAGACTGAGTTGGCTCATCAAGGGTGTTGAGTAGTGGGAATAGATAGAATCAAAGATCATTTACTGCAATACATCAGTTCCAAATGTAGATTTTGGTACGCAGATTTGGAATAAGGATTTAACGACAGTCTATAGACTCGAGTCGAAATTAGTAGTACTATATGTGATCTGTTTTACCATCTGCGTTTGCTTTTCATAAAACATTTTGTGGAGATTATTAACAGAATCACTAATATATTTTTATGTATCTTCTTAATTTCTTTCATCAGCACCCAAGGGCGAGAAGAGGGATGATTCAGAGAGTCCGGAACAAGCTGGTCAGCCGGTATTGACCACCAGCATTGCTGACGAGGGCTCTGCTGATCCCAGTAAGTCCTTTCATGATTGTAGTGGACTTCTTATGGTAGAACTGTAGAATCTTGGGGTACTGGTCTAATGGAATGTTGGTGCTATATATCGTGATTTGTAAAGATTTAGATAGCAGGCCCAAGTAAGCTAGTATTTTACATAAAAACCACCATATATGTTTGTTCAGAAGGCTTTCCTTTTCCTGCTTATGCCTAGCTCTAACACGGTTCAGTTCATGAAACAGTGGCCAAGGTCATCATGGACCAACCTCCCCCAATGTAGTGTGCTGCAGACCTATTTATTTATAGTTAGAGTATACCAGCAGTTTCACATGACAGTTCAGCAAGGCAGGAAAAATGAATGAGGTCCCCATCCAACACCATATGTGTTTTTATTGACAATTATTTCACACCTAGCTTGTGATATTTGGAGGATACTGATGTGCTAAGTGAGCAGTGGTGCTGCATTGCTGTTGAATTTGGGGTTGCATCTTCAATCTAAATTATGTGTAATGTTTTATTCTAGCCACACAGAACATTGGTGATGCCAGCTCCAATGCCGTTGTAGGAGGAGACAGCAATGGGTCAGTTGGAGGGAGAGAAGCAGCAGCAGGGACAGGCACAGGTAAGTCACATAATTTCTTGCAAATAATTTGCCCACTAGCTATTGCCATGGCGTCACTCGTCGTCATCATAAATGACCATGAAGTATACCCCCCGCATTACCAGCCACAGTGGTGGTTGAGTTATTATTATGGCCTCTTCTATCTCAGATAATGAGCTTTGATGGCATGAAGGAGATATGAAAGAATGGAAGGTCAGAAGGTAACTTAAAAGATAGGAGATGGTATTTGAGTGAAAGGGTGGGTGGGTGAAATGGTTCCTGGTGGATGGGCAATAGGATGGTTTGAAGAAAGGGTTGCTATGTATTGAATGGGTGGATAATTAATTGGAAATTTTGGTGAATTACTGGAAGGGGGAAAGTAAAGCCTAATCATGGTGACTACGGATGAATTAGAATAAAAGGATGAATTAATAATTAGATTGTTTGGATGAATAAGCAAGACAGCTCTTTTCCTCATGAGGAGCGTGCTTCTGCTCACCTACTCTGCTTATTTGGTTTATGTAGGGTTATCACTATCATTCAAAGCTATGGATCTTCTAAGTGGGGGTTATTTATTTATTCATAATATTTGTTTTACTTCCTTGACTGGCTGTATTTGTTAATTGAGCCAGATCTATCCTACCTATAATTCTTCATACCCTCCTCCGCGCCCATGGCATTTTTGCC
This sequence comes from Lissotriton helveticus, assembly GCF_964261635.1. Classification (NCBI taxonomy): domain Eukaryota; kingdom Metazoa; phylum Chordata; class Amphibia; order Caudata; family Salamandridae; genus Lissotriton; species Lissotriton helveticus. Next base: position 1,510,819,250 of record NC_136061.1, on the reverse strand, counting down.
AACTATGACCGAAGTGCAGTATGGGGCAATCAATTTGTGACTGCAGTGTTGGCTGTATAATGTGCATCTGCTTCAGTTAATGCTGAATTTATATTGTTTTCAATGCATTGCAAACCGAACACACAAGGTGTGTTGTCCCTTCGCCCACTCAGTCACCTCTTAGTACTTCACTCCTTTATTTTTTCCTAAGTTCTTCCGTCCCAGCCTACCAAATTGGAAAATCCATTTTTGGCAAGTGCCATATTTAATTGTGCGATACCCATGTGAAGTAATTCCAGAACATATAGAATGGTTTGCCATAACAGATTTATTTTACACTTGGTCATATTGCTCCCTTTTGAATTGAACCGTGACTGAATAAGCCAAAGATGATGAAGTGATGATCAGTGTAGTGGCCCGTCTAATATATATATATATATATATATATATATATATATATATATATATATATATATATATATATATATATAAAACCACAAACACCGTATATACAGGCACCCAACAAGATAGACACTCTTTTCACTAAGTGATGGACCTTGACTGTACACAAGAATCACGAGCAAACAATTCACAGTTGCCACTCACCGTGCGCAGACTATGAAGAGCAGAAATCCATACGCACACATGATAACGCGAACCACATAGGTGAACTCACGCGGACCCCGGGCTACCAGCGCTACAAATCCACCAGGAAAGCGACATGCGTAAAACCCGAGCGAGCTCCCAGTGAGGTGATCCAATAACATTATGCCTTCATACATGCACACCAGTGCTTCCGCACATAGGGGCCGATTAGGATGGAGGATTTTCCGCCTCCTCCGGGCCGGCGGTGGCTTCCGCCGGCCCGGAGGAGGCGGAAAATCCTCTGCGGAGTCACCAAAGACCCACCGCCGCATTACGATGGCTGGTGGGTCTTGGTTTATGTCCGCTGCTTTTCCGCCGCGGTCGGATTACAACCGCGGCGGAAAAGCTCTCATTTGGCTGGCAGTGTCTATCAGACACCGCCAGCCAAATTAGGATGCATTAGTGAACATGCTTTTCCGCGGCGGTTTTTCCGCCGTGGAAAAGCATGTGTACTTTTGATTTTGGGGGCCTGTTGCGGGCCCCCAGGGTGTAGGCGGGTGGGGGGTGCACATGGGGGGTACCTATGGTACCCCCCAGTATTTACATGCAAAAAGCGGCAGGCACCGCGCGGTGCCTGCCGCTTTGTGCATGTAAATGTAAAACATGCACTTTTAACATTGCGGCGGGTGCTGCTTGAAGCGGCACCCGCCGCAATGTTAAATATCCAGGATGTGACCGCCAGGGTGGCGGTCACATCCTAATTTGCACGGAGGGACCGCCGCAGCCCATGCGGACGGTCCCTCCACCTCTGGGATGGCGGACGGACGCAAGTCCGTCCGCCATCCTAATCGGCCCCATAATGTTTAACCTAACCCACACCTTACCTCAAACTGTGTTAAGCGCTAAGTGATTTCACCGTAACACGAGCAGCTCACACACGGGCCGCTGCAAACTGAAGTTGAAGTTACAGACTGCGCGCGCAAGTGAGGGCTTTATTCATGAAGTGTCAAAATGCTCGCAACTTTCATCACTCTCTGAATTTATCCTTACAGACGGCAATCCGAATAGAATGCTTATCTACCAATTATAATATACAATGCAACATGGAAATACGGAAAATACACTGTTTAAATTGATTTTCAAAATGAATGTTATTTCACCATGACTTGCGTTTTTTGCCGTTTAAACTTCACTATGTCTATCGTGAAAGTGCCTGTAACCATGACAATCAATGGTCTGCTTTCTATTATTTTAACTTACTATGTAATCTGTTTTCACTTTAATTTGATCACATGGTAATTTGTGGCTTGTATAAAACACGTATGCACTTGGAGAGTAGTAGATGTAGTGACCAAGGCGGCTGGGTCCGTCGAAACACGTCTACGGTATGGAATAAAGAAATAATCCTTGATACTTTCCTCACGGTGTCGGTGCCTACTTTATATTCTGTGGAGAAGGAGTGAAAGTATATATATATATATATATATATATATATATATATATATATATATATATATATATATATATATATATATATATATATTACCTACTGGAGATAGCCAGTAGGTATATATAGTTAGGATTGTTTTCCATAGGGAAATCGCAACATTCTATTGGGAATAACTTTGGCGCCGGTTGAGGAATCTTCCTGAAATTTTCCTTAACTTTGCCTCGCGGTGCTCCGGTCCTTCCCTGAAAGTCTGGGGAGGATTCGTCATGCGGGGGCGAGATAAAAGGGGGGTCCCAAAACGTGTTTTCCCCATGTTAATTTCCATAGGGCGGTTGGACTCACTTTTAGCCCGAACGACTGAATGGTTTTCCACCAAACTTGGCAAAATTGTAGGGACTGGTAGCCCGATGTGCCTTTGCTATGTCTCAAGATATGTGCTCCAGTGGTTTTTACGAAAATTTACTTTGAAAAAATATATATTGGGCTACATTGGGCTATATATATGTTAGAGCCCAAATGTAGCCCAAGGTAGCCCAATGTAGCCCAAAGATGGCCACCAGAGACAAAAAAAACAAATGTAGCCCAAATATCAGCCAGATGTAGCCCAACTATAGCCCAATGACAGAATGTCCCAGAGTGTTCTAAAGAACAACTAGAGCGCTAACAGTCTTACTTATGACAAATGTATGGCACACCTGAAGTCATCTTGATTGGAATAAAGTGTTAACACTTAAAACATTTAATTTGCAAAGGAACAACATGAGGGGGTTCATTTTGCCATAGAAATTATGATTAGTGCTGAAGAAAGAAAAATTAGGGCACATTTTGAGTGACTTCTCAAATCCTCTTATATTTCATTAAAAAAATTCTGATATACAGTCTCCCAAGATGGCCACCAGAGACAAAAGAGCCTGTGCTTAAAAACTCTGTTAGCAAAGCAGGCATTTGAGATTTAAAAAACGTTTTAATATATAAAAACGTTATCTGCTAATAGAATTAGCATTTAAAAAACCTTGCGAATTCAATGAAAAAACCATAGGTTTCAGACCTTATATAGTTAGCAATTAGCATTTAAAAAACCTTGCGAATTCACTGAAAAAACCATAGGTTTCAGGCCTTATATAGTTAGGAATTAGCATTTAAAAAAACCTTGCAAATTCACTGAAAAAACTATAAGTTTTAGTGGTGTTATAGTTAGCTGGACATTTTACTCATACAAAACCATTGAAATTGCTCCTATATAGTTAGTTGTACTAACTATATTTCGTGCACCCGCAATCCACTGCTGATGATGTCACATATTAGATCATTCATGACATGGTCAGTGACATCACTGATGACATCTCAAATGACATCACTGATGACATCACTGATGACATCATCCACGTGACAATCACATACACCTTTTCATACACTATTACAATTTTTCATCACTGTTTGTAAAATACAGAGTATCATATTTAAATCCATTGTCACAGCAATACAAGTATCTAAAAATCCACTCAGTGATTCATAGATGTATACACACATCTAATCACTTACCTATGGATTCACTCATACATCCTGTCAATGAACAATAGAACACTATCAAAAATACTTATACATCTATATCGACATTAAACAACAGCACGCATCCTATTCACATATGAAGTCATCCTACTCACTTATGCAAACAATGGATCATACTTACATATTTACTTAGCAAAACACTTATACAAACACCACTTCTTCTATTCATTTAGATAGTAAGTCATACTTAGTGAATTATAAAATCATTATTACAAGTATACAGTTATCCATACAGTCACTCACACAATCATTGTGTCTTATGTATACTTATTTATATACAACAACTGACACATACACTGCCTTTTATTTTTCTAGTTTGTTGGACCTGTACCATTGAGAAATATATTTGCTCATCACCACACCCATAAAGATATTCACTCACCCAAACAACTGTTAGAACATGTAGTTTTAACTTCATATATCTACTGAATCAACTATTCACACATCTTTGGACAGTCACCCCCCCCCCACCGAACCACACACACTTTCACACTCCCATACAAATACTCAGTTAACTAATCAATAACTAATATAGACTTTCACATAGCTAGTAACCAACTGTAGAATCAGTTTACACAACAACTGACAAAGTGATACAGATATTCACACAGTTTAGTCACTATCCATTATATTTAGTGAGACATTATAAATTGGTCAAGTAAACAGTCAATTACACTGCTACTAAATCCTCCATCCAAATATTTATTTATATATATCCACTTATTCTTCAAGGCAAATTGCTATATATATAATGCATATTTAAATAACGAAGCAATCCACATTCACTGGATGATGTCATCAGTGATGTCATCAGTGATGTCATCAGTGATGTCATTTGAGATGTCATCAGTGAAGTCACTGACCATGTCATGAATGATCTAATATGTGACATCATCAGCAGTGGATTGCGGGTGCGCGGAATATAGTTAGTACAACTAACTATATAGGAGCAATTTCAATGGTTTGGTATGAGTAAAATGTCCAGCTAACTATAACACCACTAAAACTTATAGTTTTTTTAGTGAATTTCAAAGGTTTTTTAAAAGCTAATTCCTAACTATATAACTCCTGAAACCTATGGTTTTTTCAGTGAATTTCAAAGGTTTTTTAAATGCTAATTCCTAACTATATAAGGCCTGAAACCTATGGTTTTTTCAGTGAATATATATATATATATATATATATATATATATATATATATATATATATATATATATATTCACTGAAAAAAACATAGGTTATAGACCATATATAGTTAGGAATTAGCATTTACAAAACCTTGAAAATTCACTGAAAAAACCATAGGTTATAGACCATATATAGTTAGGAATTAGCATTTAAAAAACCTTATTTTACTCACACAAAACCATTGAAATTCCATATATAGTTAGTTGCACTAACTACATATCGCGCACCCGCAATCCACTGCTGATCATGTCACATATTACATCATTCATGACATGGTCAGTGACATCACTGATGACATCACTGATGACATCTCAAATGACATCACTGATGACATCACTGATGACATCTCAAATGACATCACTGATGACTACATCAAGTGACTGTATAATTCTGTAAAGTTAAAATATGTCTTACATATTGAAGAATGAGTGGATGTATAAGTGTCTTGATGAAGGATTTAGTAGGGGAATGGCTGACTGTATGAGTGACTGATTAAATGTGTCTCACTGAGTGCATGGGTTAGTGACTAAACTGTCTTAATTTGTGCATCATTATGTCTGTTGTTCTGTAAACTGCTGCATGTGTTGATCATTAGCTATATGATTAACTGTATGGGTTATTGATTGGTTGCCCAAGCATTTGTATGGGAGACTGAGTGTGTGTCTGGGTGGCTGGGAGGTGTATGACTCTCTGCATAGATGTGTGAGCAGTTGATTGACTAGATGTATGGGTTCAAAAGTGCATGTGGAAACAGCTGTATAGGCGGTTGACTGTGTGCATGAGTGTATTGGTGAGTGAATGGATATCTCAGTGCTACATGTCAAAGTAAGTACATATGTAAAACACAGTACATGTCAGAGTTGACATATATAAATAACTGTGCATAAGAGCCAGTGAATGTGTGAGTGGCTGTATGGATCATTGTGAACTTGTATCCAGGATTGTATAAGTGAGTAAATATGTTTTAGTATATGTTTGAATAAGTAAGGTGTGTATAACTGTATAGTTGAGGAAATGGAGGTGTGATTGATTCTTTGCATGACTGACTAAGTGTCTGAGTAACTCCATGGATGAGTGACAGTCTATGAGTGTCTGTTTACACTGAGTGTATCTAAGGTTATATTAGAGTCTGAAGAGGTTCATCGTATTATCACATGAATGATGTCATCAGTGATGTGATCAGTAATGTCAAATGAGATGTCATCAGTGATGTCATTTGAGATGTCATCAGTGATGTCATCAGTGATGTCATTTGAGATGTCATCAGTGATGTCATCAGTGATGTCATTTGAGATGTCATCAGTGATGTCATCAGTGATGTCACTGACCATGTCATGAATGATGTAATATGTGACATGATCAGCAGTGGATTGCGGGTGCGCGATATATAGTTAGTGCAACTAACTATATATGGAATTTCAATGGTTTTGTGTGAGTAAAATAAGGTTTTTTAAATGCTAATTCCTAACTATATATGGTCTATAACCTATGGTTTTTTCAGTGAATTTTCAAGGTTTTGTAAATGCTAATTCCTAACTATATATGGTCTATAACCTATGGTTTTTTCAGTGAATTTCAATGGTTTTTTAATAGCAAATATCATAAGCTGTCGAATGTCAAGTACGTGGTAAGTGAAAACATTTTCGTGTTTATGCACACTGATCTGCTTTGAATGGTGCCCCCCCCCCTCATTTCTATTAGGAGTACTCTCTCTTTGCAGATAGTGAAAGATAGTTAACGCAGGCCTTTGCCCCCGTTGTAATCCGTCGTGCCTGCTTCTCTCTCCATTTGATTGATTGTTATCCAAGTATTTACTGTTTTAGAATTAGTTCTCTTTGGTTCATTCTCTATTTACAAACAAACACAGAGTCGCAATACTCTGTTTAGTCTTTGCAGATAATGAAAAATCGTGTAAAAAAAAAGAAAAGGAATCGAGCAAAATCAGTAGGCCACTAATGGGATCTCTTTTTGACCTCGCTAAAATAGAAACATTAGGAACAACCCCTCATGACAAATACAAAACTAGTGAGATGAACTGAACTCCACACAATGATGGCTGCAAAACAGCTCGGCTCCGCCACCCACCCCGCCCAAAATAACGATAAAGAGCGGCTGCCATGATTGGTTGCGGAATGGCCACGACGGAGCTACGAAATGGTGCTGCTCTCATGCTAACCCCAGCTTCAGTCTGAAACATCCAGAAACACTGTAGACTACCAATTCGATCAGTTCCGGTAGCGCCCCAATGTAACCCGGTAGAGAAGAACTAGCCCTCCCCTCTTTGACTGATGGTTCTTGTTGCCTGTCCCTTCTGTTGTCATTTAACAGAACTATTTAGCCTGCTGAAAGGGGTTGTGTTCCGACCGCTGGTTGGTGGAGACATTTTGACTATATTCTGTACCTGCGTTGTCGCGTAATGCGTCATATGACGCGCCGCGTTAGCGCATCCGGAAGTCATCCGGGGCGCGCAGCGCGTAACGTAAGCATAACAAGTCATGTGACTTGTTAATAAAACTTTTCATTGGTTCATTTTACTTTTCTTATTGTAATGATGAAAGGCTTGGTCATATGACCTAAACATTACGCTTTTCATTACTTCCGAACATTATTTTTTCTTAAATATATGTTATAATGTTCCAGGCTAATGTACTTTCCCGGAAATTTTACAACTGTCCTGCAAGTAAAATATATTCTTTTTTCGAGAAAAAGAGCGTTTCTTCGTCCCATGACGGAGCCGTTGAGCAAAAGAGGGTCGACCTGCTGTCTTAGTCGCCGATACGCCTGAATATGAGATTCTTATCGATCACTTTATGTTGCAGGAATAGAAAACACAACAGCCCTTGACCATTTATCTTTACTGCGTTCCTTCGTATTATACCTTTTACCCTTCATGTAATTGGTCTGCTTTATTTCACTTGCCTTTTAATGATTCTAAAACAGTCACTATCATTAAAAACTTTACCAATGTATATACTACTACCATGTTTTCTTTTAAAAACCTTTATTGTGAAAATTTCATTATACAAATACGAGCCTATAACCACGTGGGCCTGCCACGGAGCAAACTGTAATCGTATATGATGAATAGACATTTACACTGTAGAGGAACGTAACGGACGGGCCATTAGGTTGCAACAACTAAGGTGTCTAACAGTTACGGAATCGGTGGACGTACATTTTATAATTAAAATACGACAGGGCCAGTTACAATAAAATTATCTAGATATACATTTGCGGGCAAGTACCATGGGTGACGTTAATTCGAACTTTCAACAGTACAGTAATCAATAACACATCAGAACTTAATATCAATAGGGATGTCGAAATATTCAATCAATTCTCGTCCCCGCCCGCCATGTGCTTCAAAACTGCATACGTATCTCGTGATTTCAAGGTTCTGCAACCAGTACACAACAAGGAGTTACGAGTCCCATTTATTCCGGCGCCATTTTGGGCGAGGACGGGCAGGTCCAGGATATAGTCAAAATGTCTCTACCAACCATCGACTATGATGATGTTCATATGCTGTATTTATTAGAGTAACACTCATCTGTCCACATGAAATTAATTTGCCACAATCTAAACATGTCATTTTAATCTTTCCAAAGTTCTTCTAAATATTTGGGACCGTTTCCCTTGCCTCTGAAGCTCTCAGTGCCACTTCTTTGATGAATGTACTAGCAGGTCACGGGTTCTCCTCCAAATCTCTCTTTTATGCAGCACTATATTTAATTGGTGCCACCTCTCCATATGACGATGCATGGTATAGTTACCACAACTATATTTTTTTTCGGTTCCTCTGGAGAGTTCATCGTGGCAGATGAAGCGTGTAACGTACCGGGCATTTACCTTTTTTTGCATGTACAGGAAAGGAAAAAAAAATCGAGCGTCCGGGTTCTAAGGTGTCCCAGGGCCATTTCAGTGGACCAGGCCCAAATCCAAAGAACAGGCCGCCATTTTGAGAGTCCTCTTGCAGCCGCCTGTCGCTGTAGCATCAAGAGCAGCCGAAACTCAGCTGAATGGCAACTGAAACGGTAAAGGGGCGCCCCACTACAGCAGACGAGCCTCCACCTAGGAAGGCCCATTCACGCCGGCTCCCCCCCCCTTCGGGCACCCCACGCCGTTATTCGGAGCAGTATTGTAGGATGGCCACACCAGTGCGGCAACTTGCTAGACATCACCTCGGTGGTAACCGAATCTCAACGCCTTGTGGTGTCTTCTATTCAGAAAACATTGTTATGCTGCCTTCGACCTATTCGCCGCAAGTGCGCACACAACTCAACTGCATAGCTTGCTAGACACCACCTCGGTGCCATCCGGATCTTGGAATGTCAGCACCTTTTGGTGTCTTCTCTTCAGAAAAAATTGTTGCGCTGCCTTTGGCCCCATTCGCACATCAGTCCGCTACTGACGCCATCTCACAGGCTAATGGGGCGCCCCACGCCGACTTTCAGCATTGTAGAATGACCACACCAGTACAGCAACTTGCTAGACATCACCTCGGTGCCATCCGGATCTCGGCGCCCCACTGCAGATGAAGTGCCTCTCAACTATGAAACCACCACGGTGACATCCGGATCTTGGCGCGTTGTGCTGCCTTCGGCCTATTCGCACATCGGTCCGCTACTGACGCCATCTCACAGGCTAATGGGGCGACCCACGCCGAGTTTCAGCATTGTAGGATGACCACACCAGTACAGCAACTTGCTAGACATCACCTCGGTGCCATCCGAATCTTGGCATCTCAACGCCTAGTGGTATCTTCCATACAAAAAATATTGTTACGCTGCCTTTGGCCCCATTCGCACATCAGTCCGCAACTTAGACATCACCTCGGTGCCATCCGGATCTTGGCATCTCAGCGCCTTGTGGTGTCAGTCAGAAAATATTGTTGCGCTGCCTTTGGCCCCATTCGCACATCAGTCCGCTACTGACACCATCTCACAGGCCAACAGGGCGCCCCACGCCGACTTTTACCATTGTACGATGGCCACACCAGTGCCACAACTTGCTAGACACCACCTCGGTGCCATCCGGATCTTGGCATCTCAGCGCCTTGTGGTGTCTTCAAATCAGAAAATATTGTTGCGCTGCCTTTGGCCCCATTCGCACATCGGTCCGCTACTGACGCCATCTCACAGGCCAACGGGGCGCCCCACGCCGACTTTCAACATTGTAGGATGGCCACAGAAGTGCGACAACTTACTAGACACCACCTCGGTGCCATCCGGATCTTGGCGCGTTGTGCTGCCTTCGGCCTATTCGCACATCGGTCCGCTACTGACGCAAACTCACAGGCCAACGGGGCGCCCCACGCCGACTTTCAGCATTGTAGGATGGCCACACCAGTGCACCTTACTAGACACCACCTCGGTGCCATCCGGATCTTGACGCGTAGTGAAGCTGCAGCAGCTGCAAATAAGCTACAGACAGTGTTACAACCGCTGCTCAGAACTCTCAACTATGACACCACCTCGGTGCCATCCGGATCTTGGCATCTCAGCGCCTTGTGGTGTCAATCAGAAACTATTGTTGCGCTGCCGTTGGCCCCATTCGCACATCGGTCCGCTACTGACGCAAACTCACAGGCCAACGGGGCGCCCCACGCCGACTTTCAGCATTGTAGGATGGCCACACCAGTGCGGCAACTTGCTACACACCACCTCGGTGCCATCCGGATCTTGGCATCTCAGCGCCTAGTGGTGTCTTCTATTCCGAAAATATTGTTGCACTGCCTTCGGCCCCATTCACACATCGGTCCGCTACTGACGCCATCTCACAGGCCAACGGGGTGCCCCACGCCGACTTTCAGCATTGTAGGATGGCCACACCAGTGCGGCAACTTACTAGACACCACCTCGGTGCCATCCGGATCTTGGCGCGTTGTGCTGCCTTCGGCCTATTCGCACATCGGTCCGCTACTGACGCAAACTCACAGGCCAACGGGGCGCCCCACGCCGACTTTCAGCATTGTTGGATGGCCACACCAGTGCGGCAACTTACTAGACACCACCTCGGTGCCATCCGGATCTTGGCGCGTTGTGCTGCCTTCGGCCTATTCGCACATCGGTCCGCTACTGACGCAAACTCACAGGCCAACGGGGCGCCCCACGCCGACTTTCAGCATTGTAGGATGGCCACACCAGTGCTGCAACTTGCTGGACACCACCTCGGTGCCATCCGGATCTTGGCGCGTTGTATTGCCTTCGGCCTATTCGCACATCGGTCCGCTACTGACGCCGCCTCACGTGCCAACGTATTTTCTCCGCATTTTATACCCTATGCCGCATAACAGGTCATGTGACTTGTTTATAAAACTTTTCATTGGTTCATTTTACTTTTGGTTTCCTAATGATGGAAGGCTTGATCATATGACCTAAAAACAACACTTTTCATTGGATGAAAACTTTTTTTTTTCCCAAACGATGAAAGCCCCACCTTGTTTCTGGATGTTTCAGACTAAACTGGCGTCAGCATGAGAGCACCACCATCTCGTAGCTCCGTCGTGGTCATTCCGCGAGCAATCATGGCAGCCGCTCCCCACCAGAAGCCTGCAGGAGTCGGGGCCCCCAAAACTTTTGATGAATTCTCAAGGCGGAGGGGACGCTTTCGAGAATGGGGTCCAAGACCTAACAGACAAGCGTCCGATTTCCAAGGTGTCCCAGGGCCATTTCAGTGGACCAGGCCCAAAAAGGAAAGAGCCTGCCGCCATTTTGAGAGTCCTGTGACAGCCGCCTATCGCTGCACCGCAAGAGTGGGCGCAACTCAGCTGAATTGCGGCTTTTGACACAGTGGACCAAAAACGGACGGAATGGCAACTGAAACGGTAAAGGGGCGCCCCACTACAACAGATCACACTCCACCTGGAGAGGCCCGTTCACGCCGCCTCCCCCGGGGCGCCCCACGCCGTTATTCGGAGCAGCATTGTAGGATACCAAAACCAGTGCGGCAACTTACTGGACATCACCTTGGTGCCATCGTTCTGCTGCCTTGGAACTATTCGCACAACAGTTTGCTACTGATGACCCACCCCCCGCGATGCCCCACGCCGTTATTTGCTGGGTGGCAACTTACTAGACATCACTTTCGTGTCATCTAGATTTCGGCGCGTTCTGCTGCCTTGGAACTATTCGCACAACAGTTTGCTACTGATGACCCACCCCCCGCGACGCCCCACGCCGGAAATCTGGACGTTGTGCTGCGTTGGGACTATTCGCACAGCCGACCGCTACTTCGTTGTTTTTCCCTAAAAATGTTTATATGTTATTACTATTTTTGTTTTCTTGTATATATTTATAAATTATTAAAGTTTTATAATCTTACTACTTTGTCGGAGTGCTATATATTTTTAATGTGACACATAATTGTAAAAACTTTGATGTACAAAGAGTCATCCCTGGAATCTTCCGCTTCACGCTCGGTCCCCTCCCCAATCACAATACAGGATGGTTTTCAGATAATAGCAACGCTTCTGCTGTGACGGATCTCATCGAGTGTGGGCCTTGATCTACTATAACTCCTTTGAAGAGGGGTGATTCTTTACAGCTGTGGCCATAAACTACATCTGCAGGGCTAGCTGATAGCCTAGGACCGGCCTGGACAATCGGACACAGAGGAAAAGGAGTGTCAGAGGGTGCGGTAGTGAATAGGGCAAAAGGGAGGTGTCGGGCGGGCACAGGGTGTGATTCTCAGGGAAGAGCAGCGCAGATGGGGGGAGGTTTATTACCCATGCATAAGACAGAGAGCGGGGGTGACCACTGCCTGGGTGAGATGCTTGCGAGGGTGGGGAGCCATGCTAAGGATCGACAGCGTGCACAGAGTGGGTCTGGTCAAGGCATCTAAAATGGCTGCCGTGCACGACAAAAGTGTGGCATTTGAAAAAAGACAAGATGGCGCAGACAATGTTTTTCAACACTTCCTGATTTCCTTCGAATCGAACGTTAACAGACGTTGGGGCATATTACCAAAGTTAAGCGATATTTATCCCTAACGATGCATTGCAAAGATTTTTTTACCGTCAGAAATTATCGCAGATAAACCTTGCTATTATCAAGGTTTATCGCAAATACGATAAAAAACGACCGCAATGCATTAATATCGCTGAAAACTCAGCGATATTCATGCATTACCGAGCTAATGCTCTTAGCCATGTTATCCACCTCCCATTGGATAACATGGCTAAGAACTGCTCAGGGCAGCTGTTACTTTTTGGAGATATTCGCGCTTATCTCGAATATTTCCAAAAGTTGATAATAGGAGATAGCGATGTTAGCGACTGTTTCCAGTCGCTGACATCTTGGCATGCCCACTTTGCATGTCATTAGTGATAAATATCACTCACATGCAAAGTGGGGCCCAAGATGGTCGCTATCTCCTACTAGCCGTCGCTAACTGGTGTTAGCAACAGCTAGGTAATACAGATATAATTTTATCTCCGCGAAGCGGAGCGCTGTTACAGATATATATCTTGTTTTTGAACGTTAATTTCTCAAAATGCACTGAAGCACATATATTGAGACCTAGCAAAGGCACATCGGGCTACCAGTCCCTAATATTTTACCAAGTTTCGTGCAAATCCATTCAGCCGTTCGATTATTATTATTATTATTATTTTTTGCCCCGCGGGGCCCTTTTAAAACCTCCACATCAAACCTAGGGGGTCAGCGAGGATCTACTATGCCCCCTTATGGTCATTTGCCCCTTCGCTTTGGCCTCCTCTTGTCTCTCGATCCTACCGAGAGACAAGATGGCGGCCGCTACGGACTGTTTGGAATGTTTACAGACACCGGAGAGCCAATCAGCTTCGCTTCGCAAAGCTCCGTAACGCGAAAAGTACGCGAAGCGGTGCGCTGTTACAGATATATATCTTTTTTTGAACGTTAATTTCTCAAAATCCACTGAAGCACATATATTGAGACCTAGCAAAGGCACATCGGGCTACCAGTCCCTACAATTTTGCCAAGTTTCGTGCAAATCCATTCAGCCGTTCGATTATTATTATTATTTTTTTTTTTTGCCCCGCGGGGCCCTTTTAAAACCTCCACATCAAACCTAGGGGGTCAGCGAGGATCTACTATTCCCCCTTATGGTCATTTGCCCCTTCGCTTTGGCCTCCTCTTGTCTCTCGATCCTACCGAGAGACAAGATGGCGGCCGCTACGGACTGTTTGGAATGTTGACAGACGCCGGAGAACCAATCAGCTTCGCTTCACAAAGCTCCGTTGCGCGAAAAGTACGCGTCCTGGAGCGCTGCCCGGTCTGCTGTTACAGATATATATCTTTTTTTAAACGTTAATTTCTCAAAATCCCCTGTAGCACATATATTGAGACCTACAAAAGGCACATCGGGCTACCAGTCCCTACAATTTTGCCAAGTTTCGTGCAAATCCATTCAGCCGTTCGGGCTAAAAGTGAGGCCAACCGCCCTATGGAAAACTCAATGTTAAAAACACGTTTTGGGACCCCCCTTTTTTCTCGACCCCCCCTGGACGAACCCCCCCCCAATTTTCAGGGGCTGCTTAGAAACAAAATGTGCCATTTTCCTGAAAATTTCAGCCAATTCCGTCCACAAACGCCAAAGTTATTAGACATAGAATTTTCAAAAAACCCATAGAGAAAAAATCCTAACTATATATACCTACTGGCGACCGCCAGTAGGTAATATATATATATCTATACAAGCTCTACCCCTCCTGTCCAATCCCTCTGTCCTATCCACTGCAGTACAGAAAATAAAGTTTCCTTTTCTTGATTACTGCCCAGCAAATTATTTTGTTGGAAATACGTGGTTGTGGTTAAGGCCGCAGAGAAAAGTAGGAGTAAGTGCATGATTTGATATCAAGTTTGGCATATGGGATACACAGGCATGAATGTGCCAAATAAAATCTATATAGTCCATTCCTTTATCTGTAGAGCAGTCTATTAGATACATTTTCCTCAACGTCTACTTACAGCAGACATGATAATATATTAATATCTGCATTTCATACATGAGGTGTGTAACTAACATAGTATCATATTTATTATTCATCTGCCTCTTTGGAGACAGGGTAGAAAGAGAAATTAATTTGTAGAAGAGCAGGGCAATTGGAATTAAAAATAGATAATTGTCAGCTACGGACAGTAGCAAACTGGCAGAGGGGCCGGACTGCCGGTTAGCAATGAGCATTGCCTCATTATTTTAGCACCACACACAACTTGTACTCCATATAGTGCATAATCCCATACTCATCAATGAGAAGTCATTTATTTTTCAACTCAAAGTGTCTGACTCTGTTTATAGTTACTTGAAAAGCATTTAGAAAAAAAATATCAAATCACTGTTTTTTAGTCCTGTGATGTTATTCTCTGCCTGTTACTTTTCTGCCTCTTAGTCAGTGCTTTTTTATGTTTGGCAACGTGTGTGGGTAAAACATAAAATTGGCCTTGTGGCTCTCCTAATCATAATCACATCAAATAAATTCCAATAGCCCTAGGGGAGCAGCAATATGCTGCTACTGTGCCACCCAGTTATTTAAAACAAGTGTTTGTGCACATCATTATTTACAATTTGTCTTTTTTTTCCTCAATATAGCTGTTCCTGCTGGTCCAGCCGCACCAGCCAACAGTCAGGAGATAGCAGCCCATTTGCGGTGGCAGAGGCTGCAGGATATCCAGCAGGAAAACCGGCAGCAGGTGGTCCTGGAAGAGGAGGAGGTAATAAATGCACAACAGCCAGGCCCCAGTGCATTTGGTCCTCCTCAGCCTCCAGCCTCCCTGCCATTTATCACAGGTGCGACTGCCAGCCAACTGCTGGCACCCCCACCAGAATGACAATAGGCCATTGCTGCCCCGCATTATGCAGCCACTGGACACCATCGAGGGCCGGGTCACTTCGATGGAGCCAAGCATGGACCAGCTCCTGACCGACATTCATAATGCCCTCCTTTAGCCCTTTTATGAATTTTTTGTTTTGGTGGGAGGGATTTGGTGTTCATTGGGGCTGGGTGGGAGAGGGTGGGAAGGGAGTTGGGACTGGAGAACTTTTTGGGGCATTTTGAGTTTTGGAACTTGGGTCAGTTTTGTTTGGGAGAGGGGTGATAATGTTGTTTGGGTAGAGAGGGTGGGTTGCTTTGTAAATAAATAAAGGGGGAAACAATTTTTTCAAATCTAAATGTATGCCTGAAGTAGTTTATTTTACTTTTCACTGCTGCCTTCAAGTAGTTTTATGCAGCCTGTTTATGTGCTTGTAACTTAAGAGAGAGCGTAGCAATTAGTTATACAGTCTAGGCTTATACGTCCCTAACTATCTTGACCATTATGGGGAATTCTGCCATGATGACCTTTATTGTGTCGAAGTTCTGAACTATCTAGACAAAAAGCAGTAGCAGTTAATTTATTTCTTATTAGGTTAAATTACATACGTACTAGTTGTCTTACTTGAATATACATGCAGCAATAACAGGGGAGGCATCACAACTTCACAAGCAAGGTCCCACTTCCAGTTCCACCCAGGTGAGCTCCAACTGTAGGATTGATCTGAATGATTGATTGATTATCCTTCGTAGGTAACTAAGGGGCATATTATCAAGGGGGTTTATCTCTGCTTTTTTGGCTTTAAAAGCCAAGAAAGCAGAGATAAAATTATCTCCCTATTACCTAGCTGTCGCTAACACCAGTTAGCGACAGCTAGTAGGAGATAGCGACCATCTTGGGCCCCACTTTGCATGTCAGTGATATTTATCACTAATGACATGCAAAGTGGGCATGCCAAGATGTTAGCGACTGGAAACAGTCACTAACATCGCTATCTCCTATTACCAATTATTGGAGATATTCGCGCTAAGCGCGAATATCTCCAAAAGCTAACACCTGCCCTGAGCAGTTCTTAGCCATGTTATCCAATGGGAGGTGGATAACATGGCTAAGAGCATTAGCTCGGTAATCCATGAATATCGCTGACTTTTCAGTGATATTCATGCATTGCGGCCGTTTTTTATCGCATTTGCGATAAACCTTGGTAATACCAAGGTTTATCTGCGGTAAAAATCGCCGCAGCTCAGCGGTAAAATTTTGTCTCTAACCAAGCAATAGCGATAATTATCGCTATTGCTTGGTCATATGCCCCTAAATTAGTGTAAAAGACTAAGTAAGGGGGTAATATATTTATCAAAGATTTACAAAGAAATAACACCACCTGAGTATTACGTGATGCCACAATGAGACTGCCCCAGTGTGCTAAAATAGAACAAATAGCAATGCAACTAGGTTTTGGCTAATGTGGAGCTAGCAGTATTATATGTGAAATCCTCAAGTCATAAAAAATGGACTCAAAGTCTAGAGTCGAAAAATCTTTGGTTAAGCATTTATGGTTGGACAACATAAGGCCTGAATGATGATGCAGAGAATTGATATTCTACATTCTATATTTAAAAAAACGATAGCTTTTAATGCACAGGTTGGTGATGGGCTGGTGTGGGCTACTGGTTAGAAGATTCTACAGTAAGTGGGTGTTGCTTTTAACACATCCGCTCCACCAAGTGTGTGATCCATTGATGGTATAATTTAAGCTCACCTCAATAATAATCACACAGCTTTGGGAAAAGGTTTGACAAAAAAAAGCACTACAACACAAGGCCAACATTCATCTGGACAATAAGCAGCAGCACATCATTCACCATCAATCTGTTGCTAGAAGGAAACACAAGAATGAGTATGACAGAGTACTGATACATGCATTGGAAACAGTCATTCTCCCCCAGAGACCCAATTTACAATGGTGTCTATGGTGTCTATTGTTTCCACCTTTCCTAGAAGTTCTGTCTTCTAGGTGAGGGAGTGAACCCACCCACCCACTTCTCTTACTTAATATGATTGTTAAAAGAAAAATAATACTGCATTGCAAAATTGGGTGGTCCTTCTGCATTCTCCTCTGGAATGTCCACTCTTTGGGGCTTGTCTGCACTGGTCCGCTAAGTAAGCAGAAGTTTTGTTGAGCTCATCTAGCTTTCACCTTTTATTCATGAAGGAGACTTAAAGAAGGCCTGCGGATAATAAAAGAGAAACTGTATTTTAGAGTCAAGGAGAAAGACAGAAGGAAGGTAAGGGTGAGGAGTGTATCCAAAAGACTCAGAGGCAGTGCAAAAATATTAAAAGGAGGACTCAGAGTATCTCTTTTGCCACAAGTCTAACACACACACACACAAACACACACACACCACACAGAGCAGCATTTCACAAATGCACCTCTCCCTATTCTACACAGCTGAGTACTAGGCTTCAGACTCTTGGTTTACCTTTGAACTCGAGTCAATAGTAAACTTGATAACTCTTGATGTGGTAGTCCTGCAGCTCCCTCCCTGAGTTTTTCCATGATACTTCTCCAGTTCTGACTCTGAGTAACGCTGTCTCGGAATAGTCATCATCATGATCATAAATCATGATGACCCAAGAAAGATAGACATGGAGTGCAGTGCACTGCTATTGAAGAACAAGTAGAGAATGAAACATAATTGCAGTGTTTGGCATAGGTTTTTGTTTGTTAACTGACTGTTCTGGTCTCTGAAGAACCACAAAAAAGGAGAACACTCTGCAATTAATAAAATTACGTTAAGTGTGAAAGGGCTGATCATCACCTATAGGGAAAAAATGAGGGCCCATCACTCAAGCCCCAAACAATGCAAATCAATAATCATCTCAAGACATTTCCAATATTACAGTTCAACACACACCCTACCTCGGTGTCTGCCACCATATGAATCATCAATCACCCTAAATCATCACTCATGCAATCAGTCACTCACCGTTGCTTTAGTTGAAGTTACCTCATCCAATACAAGCATGGGTAGTTCAGATAGGTATTCAATAATCTTTGATGCAGGCAACATATTGGAATTTGGTCTTGGCAGGCAGTCTTGTAGGTATTAAGGGCCTCCTTTATGAAGGCCTTGTGCCACTAGTACGTCACTTTTTCCCATTTTAAGTGACGCACCTGCGGCACAAGACCTTCATAAATAAGGCCCTAAGTATTTTTATGGGGTAGCCCTTCTAGTGCTAAGTGATGTAAAAAGGAATTGGCCTTAGGCAACAGGCATGTGAGGGGGCAGATAACTGTTCTCAATGTCATGTGTGAATCGTGGAGGCTTTTTCAATACACACTGGTCCAACTGCAATATGTAAGTGACTAATAAAAAAAGGTTGGGCAGCATAAATCTAACACAATAATAATATTGCTCCTCAAGTTAATTTTCTTTTCTTTTTTACAAAGAAAGAACTAAGTTCAACGAGAAAAAATGTAAATGTTCTATGGGGGGACTGGCATGCTTAGTCTGGGAAATAGAGTTTGTCTCCAGTGGTTCACCCCAAAGTTGGTCAGCTAACCCATTTAATTCAATTTTGGACCAATAACCCTCTTCCTCCTCCTGTGCTGTTGTTTCAGGAATGGTGTAATTGTGAGGTATAAAATGTTGGTTCATTTTGATCATAGTCAATCTCTACATATTTTGAGGTGAGAGACTGGTCCTTCTCATGGTGACGACAGCACGAGCTGCACTGAACACATATTCAGCAGACACACTAGCAACAAGAAAATCCAGATACTTTATTGCCAGGCTGCTGAGTTCACCACCCCCTTTTCTGAATCGAGTTCTGGCTATTGGCACATCTTCCCATACCAATCTATCAATGGATTTTGATCCACATAGTCCTCTTTTGTATCATCTAGATACTTCTAGAACATTCTGTGGATGGTCATTGGTGCTGCCACTTGTTCAACCTGTTTTGCCATCACCTCTGCACTGGACTTTAGACCTGCCAATTGAAACCAATACAATACAGAGGTTGGGTCCGATCCTTCTTTTGCTGTTGTTGCCAGTGTTCTGGTTGACGGTGTTGTTGACTGCTGTGAGACAAGATTGCCCTCTCTAGAAGTTGAAGGCAGTACCCCAGAACTGTGGGTGAGGCTTGAAGTTCCAGCAGTTCTTCTTCCAAGTCTCTGATTTGCTCTACAATCTACTTCTTGTATTTTAAAATATCCCCTTCAGAAAAAGGGATGAAGTGGGCAGAATTGGTTTGTACTATGGATCAAGTAGTGTGGCACATATGTACTCTTTGGACTCAATGATGTCATGTTGCAGCCTTGTATTAGAAGCCAAGCACAGGACTAAGGTCTCAAGCAAGGCATGTGCTTCTGTGTTTTCATTCACACATGCAGGGGCAAACCTTTCAGACGTCTTCTTTACCTGGTCTTATAGGAGATACAACAACAGGATATCTTAGCTCATCATACCATCCTCCTTGCTAACATCCCATGTGAAAACCTCAAATGGGAGTAACTTGGGTGTCAGGCATTTGACTAGGACCCATTTGTCCGTATCCATGGTCATAGCTTATCAAACTGCATCCTCTCCTTTTTGAAGGAAATAGTCATTGATCTGTTTGTACTGCTCAAACAGATGCTGCAGCATGTTTAAGGTGAAAGTTCCAACGTTTGGCACTTCCTGTGTCAAGGCTTTAACTGGTGCTCTATTATTGTGATAAATAATGTGTAGCTGCTTCCTGGCTTTGAAAGAATGGCTGGAATTGGTGAAGGTTCTTCTGCAGGTGGTCAGTATGTTGCTTACTATGTCTTCCATACTGAGGAAGTCTTGCACAACTAGGTAGATGCAATGGGCCAAACACAGGACTCTGAAATAGGCTCCTTCTGACTTGGCCTTGACTATGTTACTGCCATTGTCCGTGGAAACAAATCCAGTTCTAAGACCTCTGGGTTGCAGTCATTCATACACCTTGCTGTTAAATTCCTCCAAGATGTTTGCAGCTGTATGTGATTTCTCCATTGTGAACATGGCCACTATTGCATGCCGCAGAGCACTCTCAAAACTTTATTCAGGGCCAAGATCAGAAGATATCTTTTGCTTTAAACCCTGCAAAACAGAGTGTGCTGTGATGCACATGTAATCAGTTGTCTGACAACTGGTTCACATGTCTGTCATCAGACGGATGGTGTGAACACCACTTTGCTGTAGAGCTTGTCCAACCAACTGCAGCACATCGTGGTGCAGCGCTGGAACAGTCGTTCTGGCAAAATAGGTCCTACTTGGTACCTTCCATTTTGGACAGCTGCCTGGCACAAATTCTAATAACCCCACTCCTTCCACTAAAGAAAAAGGGAGGCGGTCCAGGGCTAACATTTTTACCATCTTCCCATTGTAAAAACATGTGATTGGGTGGTTTCACTCGTAGGGTCCCTCCTGCCTATACATGCCGGTAATAGTAGTCTGGATTTTCTTCTTTTCTTGGGGCACTGACACAGGCATCTTTTGAGAAGTGGATGCTAGTGGTAGACTCAATGTGTGTGATGGTGATGGGACAGTCACTGAGGTGAGGTGGATAAATCTGCTGGCACACCGCTGGGGACAGGGCTGTTTTATGTGAAGATGTCACCCTCTTCTTCCTCATCATCATTACATTCCCCCATGATTGGACTTGCAGTTGGTGTTCCCCGGCTCTCCCAACCACCACCACCACGTTCAGCAATTTTTTCGAGGTGCTCCTCCCACTTGATTGTGTGGTGTTTCTTTATATGGGTCATCTAGCCTCCAGTACCTTGATGTGTACCAAACTTCCATCAACAAACATTTGTGTAGCTAATCAGCATAATAAAATGTGCTCCCCCTCTTTGCTAACTGTAAAAAAAGCCCCCAAACTAGGGAGGAGTACTGCTTGACTGGGCCACTGCCAATACCTGAAGAAGAACTCAAGGTAGGTGGGCATGTCATCATTTTTTTCTCTGCTTCTCCTGAGGTAGGGTTTGGTGCAGGTCGCAGCTGAGGCTTTGCAAATATGTGAGCAGGTGGCTGTGCTTCCTGTGCCCCATTCCTCAGAGCTGGTTGAATAGCAATGTCAGATTCCTCTGTGTTACCTTACACCATGGTTACCGTGTTATCATCCTCCTCTTCATCCCCTTCCATAAGTCCAGGTTTTTCTGGAACTTTTCTTTTACCCTGCCTCTCCTGTTGTCTCCTGATTTCTGTCGGAGTCCACTTCATGTCCCTATCATCGTAATCAGAAGTGATGCTTGGAGAAGATGGTTCTTTGGTACCCTTTTTTTTCCTTGCTGGAGACCTGAAAGGCAATAATTCTAAAAGAGGAGTTTCACATTATTTTTCTGAAGAAAGCACAACCTCCTCTTCTGATCCATCATCAGACAAATGTACCATTGCTGACTGCGGCTGCAGTCCACTTTGCTGTGTATCCTGAAACGATTGTGTACTACTTTTCAAAAGGGACAACTCCAATTCAACAACACTACTCGTCTGCATCAACAGATTGCACTGCCTGCCTCACTGACAGACATTGTACTGGGCTTAGGTTGGGGGGTGGTGCTGTTGACACAGGAGTGCAGTTCTCAGCTTTCTAGCCGGATGGCGGTGTGGTTGGTACACCATTGGTGGAAATCTGCTTCTTCTGCTCCCCACTAGCCACTTTCTTGGCAGCACCTTTTTTTTGGGCTATCTTGAAGCTGTCAGTTGGTAGTGGCACTTAGCTTCACAACAAGCTGCAGAGATGACCGTGTTGTGTAGTGAGTTACACGTCACGTCATGCAGAGGCCTTTTGTCTGACAGTACTGTGGGTGATATATCTTCTCTTGTGTACTTAAAAGCAAACTAGAAAGAAAAAAAAACAGTGAAACGTGGCATTGTTACAGTTCAAGTATAAATTATTTATTGTGATTACTTAAGTTATTATAAATAATTACCAATACAGTGTATCCATTGATTAAACATAAAACTACACCAACAACCTTTCATGGTGTGAACTCAGGAAGGATAAGAAAGAGCAAAAACTAAATATACAGCTGTAACTGCTTGCTTTATGTGCATCACATTGGATGTGTCACTCAGGGAGGTGCAGCCGACAAATGATAGTA
This sequence comes from Lissotriton helveticus, assembly GCF_964261635.1. Lineage (NCBI taxonomy): Eukaryota > Metazoa > Chordata > Amphibia > Caudata > Salamandridae > Lissotriton > Lissotriton helveticus. Next base: position 1,510,796,572 of record NC_136061.1, on the reverse strand, counting down.
GAATATTTCCACAATGAATGCTGTTGTGCACCTACAAATGCGAAAAGAAGAATTGATGGACAGAATGCCATACATTCAGCCCAGTACAGAGATCTGGGCCTAAGTCCATCGTTTTTTTGCTCACCATGCCGTTCCAGTTTGGACCCAGCCATATGCAAATCAGTCTTGACCCTGCCCCCAATGGGAACAGTCCAGCCCGAACTGCCAGGCCAGGCCCTCCCTGGACTGGGAACAAACATCCTGGGGCTGGTTCCTGAGTATTATCCTTCAACAGCCAGTCTAGGTTGAATCCAGTGGCACAGTGAGCACAGTGACTGGGGGTGAATGTTAATATTATTAATCAGTATTTGTTAAGCGCATAGCTAGCCGCAGGCATCTCAGCGCTATTGACAACAAGCAGACAGAGTTAGGGGTTCTAAGACATATTCTGGAATAGCCAGGTCTTCAATTGATTTCGAAAGGAAAGGTGATGTGCTTTCGAAGAAGACTAGGAAGGGTGTTCCATAGTCTTGAGGCATTGTAAGAGAAAGAGCGGCCGACGGAGCGGGCTCTCTTGATTTTGGGTACAGATGCCAGAAACACATTGGATGAGAGGAGAAATCTTAGTTGACGATAGAAGGTGATGAGGGAGTGATTGATGTTGGGGCTGTTCCCCCAAAGGGTCTCATGAGCTATGCATAATGATTTAAATATTATGCGCTCATTTATTGGCAGCCAGTGCAATGTTTTGAGAGCCGTCTTGGCAGAGTGAGTTTTGGGTATATTGTGTAGCAGCCTGGCTGCACAGTTCTGCACTACTTGCAGTTTCTTTTTAGTGCATTTAGGGGCACCCAAGTAGAGGGAATTCCCATAGTCCAGTCGGGAGAGAACCAGCGCCTGAACCATGACCCAGTGAACGGGTAACAGAAGAAGAGGTGCAATTTTTGTATGATTTATTCAGCATTCTGTCCATCATTCATTTGCGTTGCACCTACAGCAGATCTGGAGTTAATTCATTGATGCTAAATATTATTAGAAAAAATAAAATACAATAAAAAATGATAAAATTAAAACATAAATTACAATAGTTTAATTTACAAATATTAAAATTAAAAAGAAAATTAGAAATACTTTAAAAAAATGTAAATCTAAAATTGAAAAATACCTGTCATTATCCTCAAGAATATAATTTAAATTTATTAAACTGCTATCTCATAGCTCAACCATCCATGCAAGCATATGGCAAAGGGCCACACCAGCTGCACACAGAAAATGGCTGCCTGCCATTGCCACATGGTTATCTACAACAACACAGAGCAAAAAGGCATTGGAAACAAAGAGAAGACATGCAGGCCAATGGCAAAAGCACACTGGCTACCTACACAAAATGGCCACTGACCAACCACATGGTGAACCAGCAGGTAAGGAGGCATGGCCGCAACATAATGATAACAGAACAACACATGCAAGCCTATGGAAAAAGCACACTGGATGCCTATGCAAAATGTCCACCAGCCACATGGTCAAACAGCAAGAAAGAAGGCACAGGGAACAAATGGAAGAAATGCAGGCCTATGACAAAATCACACTGGCTGGCTACACAAACTGGCCGCCAGCCACATGGTCAAAACAACAACAACCAGCATGGTCGCATGGCCGCAAACAAAGAAGACATGCAGGCCTATGGCAAATGTACACTGGGTGGCTACATAAAATGGACACCGCCACATGGTCAGAGCAACAACAACCAGTAAGGAGGCATGGTCACAAACAGAGAAGACATGCAGGGATTAGGCAAAAGCACATTGGCTGGCTACAACAAATGGCCGCCAGCCACAAGGTCCCAACAACCAGCAAGAAGGATGGCCAAAAACAATAAAGACATGCAGGTCTATGGGGAAAGTACACTGGCTGGCTTCACAAAATGGCTGCCAGCCACATGGTTAGAACAACAATAGGCAGGACGCTTGGAAAACAAAGAATAAATGCAGGCTTAGGGTGGACACTAAATATACAAAATGGCCCCTGTCTACAAGGTTTAATGAAAAACAAAGACAAATGGTTGCCTATGCCAAACACACATACACACACACTGGCCAGACAAAGGCATGGTAAAACAGAGAATACAGCACTAATTCATCAATTCCGAAAACAAAAACTAACGGGGCTAAAAAAAAAACATCCTCCAAAGGCATTACCTCATCGAAACACTGTTTACAGGAGAAAAAACACATTTTGTATTTTAATCCAATTACATCCATGAACTGAATTATGTTTCAATTCTACAGACACCACAGAAACTGTTGTTGTATGTACCCATGAATGGTACAGGGCCTACTGGGTGGAAAACCCATTAGCAGATTAGGCCAAAAAGTGAATAAAATCAATATTGCAAATTTATTTAAAAACGGGGAGAAATTTTAGTAAACTGTGCACTTTTTTCCTTTATAAAGGAAGGGAAAAAAAGGAAAAAAAGAACTAGACCCCTACTAAAAATGCAGGGCACACACCACAGTCATTTTTTTTAATCGAATAAAGTACAAATAAATAAAGGTACATTCCCCCAGTCAAACAAACAACACCCTTATCCATCAGTTTTTCAACTTACTTGTGATATTTCAAAAACAAAGTCCCTAAATCCAATGGTATATATGCAGCAGGCAAGGGTAGTGATCCTTCCAGCTCCAAATCCCAACAAAGAGTGCCCAGGAGAGGGACAAAGCAAAGGGAGGAGTCTGCTGGACAGTAACGGGAAGTTGGAGTCTCTGTGGCCATTACTTCTGGTTTGAATTATTTTTAAATTACTTCTTGCACAAAAGAAACCAACTCCAACGTCCAGTTTGAGATGAAAATCCTCTCCAAATGTCTCCCAGCTGCATTCTGAAGCAGAAAAGTTGCTTGACTGCTCCGTTTGCGGTCTGCACAAAAAATTGCTTCAATGGTGTTGTCGCAGCCGGAAGTTGTGCGAGTGAGCTTGAAGTCGCGCAGGTACTTGCTAGCAGTGTGAGAAGTCTCGCATGCACTTGCAAGTGTCCCGGGAGTCTTGGCACTCGGGGTTGAGTGCCAAAAGAAACTTGAGCGCGTGAATGGAAAAAAAACTCTGCATCGCACCTGAATGGCTGAATTCAGGAATTCCTCAAGGAGTGCGGAATGCCCGAGTTTCGCAAACTCCGCGAGCGGAGCGGAGATTATCGCCCGGGCCTAGTACTATACCTCCCTCCAGCAGAAGGGGGGTAATGTGTACGCAATGTCATCAAGAACTATTTCCATCAGCTTATGTATACTTGTAAATTGTTGCATAGCATTGAGTAGTGTGTGTGTAATAATAAATGTACTATACCTTTTTATAAAGAAGAGCACAGTCTGAACAATCATTTATTGAGTGTTATTTCTGCGTATCTGTCAATGGTGATTACTAGCCCACACTACATCCCTTGAGTAGGCCTTGGACAGCTCTGCAACGCTACCCTCTGAGAGTCAAGCACTACAATGGGGTGTTTGGTTCCCAGTGAAGGACAAATGTAGACCGATTACTTGTGCTGACATCACAACTAATGCCTCGTTTTCCAAAAAGGAGGTATAGACCCATTTACTTATCAGTAATTTTCATTTTTCTTAGTGCTAGTTACAGTCCTGAATTCCATACCTCCCAAGGATTTTCATGGTGTCACTAGGGCACGGGTATCCAAGAAGGAGAAAGTGTGTGCTTGGTAATAAAGATGAAGAGCATTGGGTGGTACTTTCTTATCTTGGGTTAACATGGGGGTTTGCTTTGCCTCACAGGAGGCGTTCTATATCTTAAAAATGTTAATTATGTCTCTTTAGGCTTGTGGACTACTTCTCTGTTGAAGGCTGAAACCTAACATACCAAGGACTGTGATGAGGAAGAATAGCACTCGAAGTACAATTAGGCTCCCTATTTTAATGAACAGGGAGTTTTGCAGTTTTCAACTGCAGGTCAATGCTGCTACCCTGTCGTCCTCTCTACTGATTTCCTGTTGTTGTCCCTCGTTTCTTGCTCACAAGAGGGTCATGCACAAGAGGAGGGTGCTTCCTTTGAAACTTTTACTTTGTTACACATTCAGGTAGTAGAATTATCATAGCTGAGCACCCACAAGGAGAAAGTAAGCAGTGAATAGGTAGTTGGACAGTCACTGGTCGTATGAACACACCGGTGGTCTGCCAATGTAAACTGGGCAAAATGTAAACTTTCCCTATGACTCAAAAGCATTTCTATGAACATTTGATGCCATGAATAAACTAGGGGTCTGATTTAGAATTTCGGGAACAGAGTACTCTGTCATAAACTAACAGACTGTGTGCCGTTAGAGTAAGTGCATCACACTGCCTGCCCAAATATTGGAGCAAATTATCAAGGACGGCGTTCAAATTATCACCGGTTTAGCGGCAGAAAACCGCTGCTAAAGCGCTGATAATGGGCTTGATAATATGCCCTGGAGAATTCCAAAAGAAGCCCATGTTCACACCACAGCATGGAATTCTCAAGGGTATATTATCAAGCCCATTATAGCCGCTTTAGCGGCAGTTTTCTGCTGCTAAACCGACGATAATTTTAATTTTTTATAATATAATTTAATTTAATTAAATAATATTTATTTAATAATGAAGTGTCATCGCATATATAACACAGCGTCAGTTGAATTATATAAGTACATTTATTAAGATATAAAGACCCGCATGTGCAGGACCGGTATGGCGAACAGCTGGGGCTTGAATGACCGCCCATCAACAACAATGCCTAATGAATAATATGACGTAGGCAAGCAATAACCAATGAGTAGGGAGGAGGAGGGAGTGAAAGGGGAAAACAAGGATAAGCTGGAACGCCAACCCTCAAACATAGAATGCATGTTACAACATCTCCCTTTCTTTCAAAAGAACAGAATGATATTAATACATTATAAAATCTCTAAACTTACAAGGAATTTGTACCACTCTTCCTGAACTTGTACTAGCAGATTCGACAGTATTAGGATAAACTAACAACTCCTGCTCATTCTGCAAACTACCACATTCATTATATTCATTAGCGGCAGAACTTTGGGAATTCGACCCTTGGATGTTAGCAGAAGCATCTTCTAAACACAATTCTCTATTTGATCTCAATGCAAAATTAACAGTGTCTTTTGGCTGGTAAATTTCACCATTGGGATTTGAAGAGGAACACATTTCAGACTCCTTATCATTAACCGTATTCTCATTATTAGATGTCACCTCATACCAAAAGCTATCTGCGAGTGACTCTGCATTCTGATCTTTAGAATCAGACATCAATTTCTTTTGAAAACCCTTGATTTTGATTACATCACTCTTGTTCCTCCAACCCAATTCTGACACACGAATTGCACCTCCTGATACTTCTACAACTTCGCTTGGATCAAAGTATTTAGATTCTCCTTTCTGTTTTACAAATGGTTTTTTCACTAACACCCAATCCCCTACGGCAATGTCTTTGTGAACTGCTTTATGCGTGTCATCATAGTATTTCTTGGATTTTAGTTGTTGCTTGCAGATAGAACTCTTGACATTTAGGCTATCATCATCCACAACAGTAAAGTCACTTTTCCCTTTTTGATACACAAAAAGCCTGGGTGATATGCTTGTGACCGCTTGTCTACCTCTCATAAGAAAGAAAGGGGAAAAAATGGTAACGTTATTGACAGTTCTGTTATACATGTCCACTCTCTCTTGAGTGAATTCTACAACTGATAAATTGTTTGCCAGGGCCATTTGAATTCCATCTTTAATAAACCTGTTGACACGCTCCACCTGCCTGTTGGATCTGGGCGAGTACAATGGAGTCTTTTCTTGTGAAATTCGATTTTTCTTTAAAAAGGTCGTCATCATTTCCGATGTCAGCTGCTTACCATTATCTGACACTAAGATTTGAGGCAACCCTTCAATAGTCAAAAGCTGTTCTAAAAATTGAATAACACTTTTAGATTCTATGTTAGGAACAAACTTGAAATAGACCCATTTGCTGTAATAGTCACAAACCTACATTAAGAACTTACATGAACTTTCTAAAGCATGAAAAGGGCCAGAGAAATTTATGGCTATTTTATTCTAAGAGGAAGATGGTATTTCCACTAATTGCAACTCTTGAACTCTGTACTTCCAACGTTTGTCAGAATTCAAACAGGTGGCACAAGATTCTACATATGAATTCACTTCTGAGTCCAAACCTGGCCACCAATAATATTGTTTAAGGGCTTTCTTGGTTAATGTAGATCCAAGGTGTGTTTTGTGAGCTTTTTGCAAGAGAATTCGTCTTACCTTAGGCGGGGGTACCAACAGTTCACCTCTCATTATGAAACCGTCCTTGATGCTTAAATCATCTGCCACTTGTGCATACGTTCTCAGATCTGTACTCAAATTTCTTACTGGGGGCCAGCTACTGGAAATAAATAATTTGACTTTACTTATGATCTGTAACTAAGTCAAAACTTTTGCCCCATAGATACATTCTCAGTTTCTCAACCGCCCAGACACAAGCCAATGCTTCTCTTTCTATGGTGCTGTAGGGTCTTTCAGATTCCTGTAACCTCCTAGAAATAAATGCAGTTGTATGACTTTCATTGCCAACCCTTTGTGTGAATACTGCTCCGATACCCACAGAACTCGCATCCACAGTTACAACATTATGCCCTTCTGGATTGTATGGCTTCAAAGTTGGCGCATTAAGTATTGCATTTTTAATCATTTTAAAAGACTTATCTTGTTCCTCTGTCCACAAATATTTCTCTCCTTTGCGCAACAATACTCGTAGGGGTTCGACTTTACAAGAGTAATTCTCTACGAACCGCGAATAATATTCGCTAAGCCCGAGAAACGATCTAAGAGCATCCTTATCACATGGCCTTGGGGCATCAGTTATGGCTTTAACTAAATCAAGTTTGGGCCTAATACCCTCACAGCTTAACACGTGGCCTAAATATTCAACCTCATCTTTTAAAAATGTGCACTTGTTTTTTGATACAGTCATCCCTCTATCAAACAATTTACCCAGAACAGTATCCAATATTTCATTATGTTCTTCTACTGTTTTTGCATGTATAAGAATGTCATCTTGGAATTTTTGTACTCCGTCAACTCCACTCAAAATAGCTTCCATTAATTTCTGAAATACGCTGGCTGAAGAAGCCAGCCCAAACGGAAGTCTTTTAAATCTGAATGCCCCTAAAGGAGTGGTGAACGTGGTCAACTCCTTTGACACTTCTGACAACTGCACTTGATGATATGCAGACTTGAGGTCAATAATTGAAAAATATTTTGATCCACTGGTGGCTGCCAAAATCTCCTGTATATTTGGCAGAGGGAAACAATCAACAACAATATTTTTATTTAACGACCTCAAATCTGCACATAAGCGGATTTCGCCATTTCTCTTTTTAATTAAAACAATAGCCGAAATCCATTCTGAAGAATTGGTTGGCTCAATTACTTCTTCCTCTACTAGCTTGTTTAAGAGTTCTTGCAATTCAGATTTTACTGATAAAGGAACTGCCCTTACCTTATGTTTAACCGGTATTGCACCTTTCTTCAGCTTAATTTCGTGTTCGAATGCTTTAACACAACCAATTCTATTATCGAACAAAGATTCATACTTGTTAAAAATATTTTCCATATCATCATTTAAAACTGGACTTACCAAAGAAATAGATGCTTGTACAAAGTTTTCATCCAACACAATTGGGTCATCTGCACCTGGTTTAAGTATAATGCCTAGCTTAGCTAAATCCTTCCATCCTACAATGTCTTTTCCCTTTTCAGCCACATAGATTTTGGTGGAAATTATTCTACCTTTTATATTTAACAAGTCATAAAAATACCCATATGCATTAATGTCAGACTCTCCATATGCTTTGGCAAATATATCTGTAGCAAACAAGTCTGTATTAGGCCAATATTTTGCATATTTCACATCTGAAATAATAGTGATCGGAGATCCTGAATCCGCCATGATCTTTACCTCTACATCTCCAATGTGTGCAATGCCTAATGGACCCTTAATATTTCCAGTTTGGTCATCAATAGACAGAACAATGTTGGCACACATATCTTCCTCAAAATCATTTACATAACTTACTTTCACCTTCTGGAATCTTTGTGATCTGGAATTATTACAACTCGTAGCGAAATGACCAATTTTCATACATTTTGTACACTTCCTACCCTGTGCTGGGCATCCTTGAAAGTCTGCTTTATGGTTCTTTGACCCACATCTATAACATATAATAACACTTGAATCTGTGCCCCTGCCATCTCTATTTCTTTTCTCATAAGCAGGGTACTTTTGTTTTAAATCATTAACAACATAAACATCAGCCCTTGAATTTGAGGAAGCAGATAAAACTTTTGATGTCTGAAGAGTTCTCTCGATCCCTTTGGCAATATCTATCGCCTCTTGTAAAGGAGGATTTTTACATGACATAAGCCTCTCTTGTATTTTCTTTTCATGGCAGTGAAAAACAAACTGATCCCTAATATATACATCCACCATGTCATTATATGCGCACTTGGTTGCTAGAACACGCAAAGCACCAATATACTCCTCAACAGTTTCATTTTCTTGTTGTTTACGCATAGTGAAATGATGACGCCCAATCATTATATTAGGCTCCTCTCCAAACTGTCTTTCCAAACGTTTGAGTGCCTCTTGGTATTCATCTAATGGTATAAACTGTCCCGGGGGTGGGTCATACTCGGGCAAACTATCGAAAATTTCCTGACCATTTGCTCCCAATAATCCAAACAAAATTGCTACCTTTCTCTCTGGATCATAATTCTTCCCATCTATTGCGACCAAATAACTTTCAAAAGCCCTCAACCAGTTTTTCCACTTCATGCTTGCTTTCCCTGGATCATTCAAGAAAGGGGCTGGAGCACATATATTTGTATTTGTAGACATTTCTGCTACTTTTCCTTCTACCTCTTTCTTTACAAGAAACGCTATTTTTAAAACTTATTATTAAAATTGAAAAGAGAAACATTTTACAATTCTATAATTTCTCTAAAACTACTACTAAATATTAAGTTTAGTTTTATAAAAGAAATAGCTCTTTGATGTGAGGAAAATATAAACTTGAAAAACAGATAAAAATCAGTTTTTTATCTTATAACATCAAATTCCTCTCATTAATAACACTGTTCTGAGAGAAAAATACGATTTTCTGAATACAAAATGGAGTCACGCTCCGGATCGTAGGCTACTCGATGACGTCAGCAACCACATCAGCGATGTCAGTTTCAGCTGATAGGAATGCCTGGCTGCAAGACTCTAAACTGAAGATTCCAACGGCCGACGTTGAAATAGACGTGACCGTTGACAGTTTACAGCTGAGGAGAATGCTACTTGCTTCCTCGAAAACGCTGTCGAACATGTGACATTCACCACGTCAGCACATGGAAGAAAGTAGACGAAAGAACGAATTAGCGCTAGAAAACTCCTTTGGCAAAATTTGAAATATCGTAACTTGCCTGAAATTAAAGTTTAGAAGGTCGCTGAGTCTTGAGCCAAAGGAACTCGACCTCACATGGAAAAGTAAATACATTAATTAGCATTGAATAATTCGCCCCGAAAAAAGATAATCTGAATAACTTGCCTTGAAAAAAAATATTTTGAAGAAAAAGACGATCCTCTGTCACACACCGGCGGGTCTTGAACAACTCTTTAGTATCCCGTCCTCATCGCCATCTGAAGTGTCATCGCATATATAACACAGCGTCAGTTGAATTATATAAGTAAATTTATTAAGATATAAAGACCCACAAGTGCAGGACCGGTATGGCGAACAGCTGGGGCTCGAATGACCGCCCATCAACAACAATGCCTAATGAATAATATGACGTAGGCAAGCAATAACCAATGAGTAGGGAGGAGGAGGTAGTGAAAGGGGAAAACAAGGATAAGCTGGAACGCCAACCCTCAAACATAGAATGCATGTTACAACAACACCGTTCTTGATAATATGCCCCTTTGAACTGTAGCCATCCTCCAACATTTTTGTGCCATCAGGTGGTTCCTCTGAAGGGTCAGAGATCACCCCTGGGCAGGCGGTAATCTTTACATTTCTGGGTTGTAGTCTATCAGGATACTGTGCATTTTGTATCTAACTCTTGAAGTATCCCTTTTTCTGGATTGGTCCCTTTAATTCAGATCTGTAGAATGAAGTCTGTAGGTTAAAGGATGACACCAGTATTCATTTCCGTTAGAAATACAGGAATTTACTAATATGGTTTTGACTGCTGCTGTGAGTAGGATGTGATTTATGTACCCATGTAACCATAAAATGCATAATATCTTCCAGCTGTAACACCCCCCCCCCAGTATCACTGCATCACTACTGTACTGTATTGAAAATCTTCTAAATAAAAAACTTTTGAAATTAAAAAAATTAAAAAAAGAAATACAGGAATTTGCTGATTTAAGGTGGGGGTTTAATTTGACAGCCTGAGGCAAATGGCGTGAGGGAAGCTAAACTTGGAATTACTCACACAGACGCGCATATGGAGTGCAAATGAAAAACACAAGAGTCAAAAAGTATGAATTGGAAAAAGTAGAAAGGAAAATGCCCTTCCACTGCATAATTTTTGGAAAGAATTACATTTATTTTGCAAAACGTTTAGAATAAACAAATTGATTTCTCGCGATTAAATCACTTCAAATATTTGCAAACACAAATTGCACTTAAAAAACCCTAAGAAAACAGTTCATACAAAAAAAACCTAGACCACCCTAAAATAATTTTAAAAGTAGAACAATAAATAAGTATAAAGTTTGCATTTAAAGAATGAATAATATTAATATGCAAAGTGCTCAGGGCAACGAAAGAAAACCCACACATGCCACCTGACACAAGACATTATAAACCAGCAAAGACGGATACCTCATCCTTGTCGCCAGACACATACTCAAAGATTTGCTCTATAAGCACTAAAACCTCTACCCAAGTACTAAACGTTCTGCAAACAGTATGAAGATTAATGGCACCACCTCATTTTCATATTACAGCAAAACTTTAACATTTGATTGCCAAAAACTATTCACATCCATCTAACTCACAGCCTCGTGTTACTGACTTCAAGAGGCCGGCCTACTGCAGCTGAAGTAGCACAGGAAATAAGTGGACCCTGAAGCAGCAAACTAAACATACATAAAAATGAAATGAACTCAATGGGGGTATCAACAATTCATTGATGTGACTACAACATTGAAGATAGAGCAAAGCAGGTTTGTAATGTGCACTTACTTTTGAGAGCAAGCACAATTCTCATATATAAGAGGATATGCATGTATGTATTTTAGAAGTATGTATTCTTAGGTACTCCCATAATTCTGAGCTGGCTGTCCAACAACGAACAAGTAACAGAAGGAAGAGAGTAAAGAACAAGCAATGTAATAATCATGGGGCATTGTTGCTACTCGATTTCGATTTGCATTGATGAGGTGGAAGTTTGATGGTTGGTTGCAAGTGGGGCGCACTAGCATTGATGTGGGGGGAGCATCCTCTCTCCCACACCATGTATTCTTCCGACACTGAAATGAGGAGAATGATCCCATCCTCCCCAATTCATTGGAATCATGGTGTGTCTTAGAATTCCCTGTGGTGTGAGAGCAACCGCCAAACAAAAGGGGAATACTGTAAGTCCCACCCAAACACAGAAAGGGAATCCTTGGAATGTCCATTTTGTTAGGAGTGCTTATGAACCCCAAGTAAGTTCTCATAATTCTTACCATTGTGTCTTGGATACAAAGGACCTTGGGGAGTTGGCGGAATTCTCCACGACTACGGATCTCCACCAGTTGTAAGACCCATCCGGTAGCTAGGCAGAGCCTCCAGGTAGAACAGGGAGGTCAGCAGTGTTTATAATCATATGAACTTTCTTGAGTTAAAAGGACCAGCTTTATCGAGTGCACTTGCTGAATCTACTCTTTGGGACTATTCGGAATCTTCTTTCTGCTGCCTAGCTCTCAAGAGATGTGTTGGCTCTGACCATCCCTAGCCAATTGCACTTGCTGCTTGGGATCATTGCCTGGGTTGAACGGCATCCTTTCTGAATCTTGCCTGACCAGAATTAGATCCCTCATCTTTCCGTGACTCTTTGGGGCAGATTTATAAACATTTTGCACTGGGTTACTGTTGCAAAAGTGACGCAAACCTGCACAATTTATTTCCCTAATTTACTTTCCGGTACAACATTTTTTCCGTTTTGGAAAGTACCCAGAAAGTAATATAAAGCAGCGCAAAGCAGTACTTTGCGTTACTTAACGCCAAGAGGGGTTACATGGTGGTACAAGGGCATATCGCTCATGCCTTTTACCGCAAAACCCTATCTTCAAACAATAGCAGACAAGGTTTACCGCCAAAAAGTAACACCGTTTGAAAGGAGGCATTACGAAGAGAAATCTCTTTATTTCTCCTTTCTTTTCCAACTTTGTATACGTCTTGCATTGTGCAGCACACATATAAAATAAGAAAAGTTCTAAAGTGTGTCTACGCAAGTGAGTAAAACCAATGTTAGACTCAGGCAAGCACCCTATTGCTATGGCTCAAAGGTGTGTGCTTGGCACACAACAGCTGAAATCAGCACAGGGAAGAATAGGGGAGGAGAGAGCCATACCTGTGTAGATATGGCACTCTCCTGCTCCCTCCCTGTCACGCAACACAGCACTGCATTTTTGGCTGCTGCGCGGCATTCCATGCCTTGTTTGAAAATCTGGGCTCAAGTCTTATGCGAGGCAGAGGTGAGCATATGTGCCTCTTTGTGGAAAGTAGCAGATCCTACTCTTAGGGGTTGGTAGTAGGAGTGCTAGGGGAGCACTCCCCAAATTAATATTGCTGGAGTTTAAAAGGTGAATGAGCAATAAAGATATGTTGTCACCTTTGCTGTGAGTTCAACTGCCGACAAACTGCTTGCTTGTCCTTTTAACATGAAACTTTCTGTTTTCTTTCTCTGACTGCAACATTAGAGGATTTTGTAAAGTGAACAATCTGAGGATCTTGTTAGGGTACAGGGGGTGTTGTAGGAAAATCAGTATGATATCAGGTTTTTTCCTAACACATAAGAAAATGTAGATTCCTGTGAATGAACTCTACAAATTTTTCAAATCACCAGAAGTTAGAAAAACACAATTGAAGCACATTTTTTGAAAATTCTACTGGAAACAGGTTTTAGTAGGATCAAAACACATCGGGGCACTTTACTTGGTGATGTGCAAATAGTAGATATTTGCTGAAACTCGAATTTCACATATTTTTTTTGCACTATATAGTTTTATCAGTAAATCTGCATGTCAGTTAGAATGTTTTCAGCCATCTCAATAGAAAATCTGCTGTCTCTAAATGATAGTTTGCTCCCACACCATGCTTTAGTAATACATTTACGACAGTGTACTCCTAACTACACCACTGGCTACATAAGACACATAACCCACTCTACTTCTCAATGGGCATGACTCTTTTGCTGTACTTTGTGAAACACTTGGGGGCATATTATCAAGAATGGCGATAAAATTATCGCCGAATTTAGCGGCAGGAAACTGCCGCTAAAACGTCGATAATGGGCTTGATAATAGGTCTTTGTAGATTCCCATAGCAGCCCAGGTACTGGTGTTAACCTGGGCTGCTATGGGAATTCACAAGGACATATTATCAAGCCCATTATCGCCGTTTTAGAGGCAGTTTCTGGCAGTTTCCTGCCGCTAAAGCGGCGATAATTTTATCGCAGTTCTTGATAATATGCCCCCTGGATTTTTCACAGCCCCTTTGACATCAGCCATGTAACACTGATGGCAGCAGCCGCCCGTTGAAAGCTGCTCCAGCACCACTGAACCTACTGAGCAGGGAAAGAAACCAAAAATTAAGTGAAAGCTATGCCTTCTGCTCACAAAAATGGGAGTTTCACTTGAGGGCTCCAAGAGCATATTCAGCATGGACCCCATAAAGGACTGGAAATAAATGGTTTTGCTACTGGAGCCATATTTATCTCTGCGTCTAATTAAAAAATGGAATGAAGGAAAAGCCTTTCATTACATATTCACCTACGCCACACTTCTCCAATAATGATAAGAAACAGGTGATAAACCCACTGTGGTAATAGGCAGAGAAGCTCATAGCTGCTCAGCTCTCTCAATGAACAGAGGAAGGATGAATATTGAGAGGTGCCTAAGCAGTGGTAAACAGAGGAACTTACTGTTTCACTTTCCTAGACCATTGTCTTAAGTTAAAAAAGTAAACACTTTGCATATTACTTTTCTAGAAGCCATTAAAGTGCCCTCTTCCATCCATTTCTTCTTTAAGGCTGAAAGAACCTTTGTGTTTTTGCTTACATGTTAAAGTCACAGCATGCACCATTGCTGCATGATTTAAATGTCTTACTAATATATTCTCCTGCTACAATGTGTATTTTCTTCGAAAATATTTATGTGCCTAACTTTACTACAATGAGTCCAACAAGAGGGATGCATCGGGACACATTTACCGAACTAAGGGCCATATTATCAAGAAAGGGCGATACATTATCGCCGATTTTATCGGCAGGAAACTGCAGCTAAAGCGGCGATAATGGGCTTGATAATATGCCCTTGTGAATTCCCATAGAAGCCCAGGTTAACACCAGAACCTGGGCTTCTATGGGAAATCACAAGGGCGTATTATCAAGCCCATTATCGCCGCTTTAGCCGCAGTTTCCTGCCGATAAAAGCGGCGATAGTGTATCACGCTTTCTTGATAAAATGGCTCCAAGTTTTGTGCTGGAAAGTACTTTCCGAAATCAATACTTTGACCGCTGACCGCGTGACCCGCAGGGGAACATGGGCGGGACAGCGCTTTAGTCCCACCCGGCAGAAACTCCAGCCGACACTGGTAGGGCGCCCCGCGTTCACCATTCACAGGCCAGGGGAGGGCGTCAGGTGGGAGGGGCGAACTCGCTATATCTTCCACGGTGGCCAAGGCTCGGCCTCTCTCATCCCAGTCTCCCGCGGCTCAAGCGCTGTTGTTCCTGTTCGGCCCAAGCGCTGTTGTTCCTGTTCGGCCCTAGTGTGGCCGTCCTGCGCCTGCCTGCCTCGCGGGTCTTGCGTCGAGTTTTTCCCTCGTCGGGTTTGCGGTGAGTGCTGTGTTCGGGGGTCCGCTTGCGGGGGTTCTGCGTCGATGCCGAGCAGCGGTTTGTGTGGCCTGGGGGGCCGAGGGGGAGCATGCTGGGCAGTGCCTGTCGGCGGTGTTCACACGTGTTCTATTGCCTGCATCGGACCGCCTCTGTCCCTTTAGAAAGTGAATGGGTGCAATACATCCACTCAATGAGGTCTTCCGCTAGCGTCAAACCGCCTCTGTCCGCTTAAACGTTCACAAGGAGGGCAACATTTTTGCTTTGCCGGTACCAATGAGCGATTGTGAATGCGCGATCATTTGAAGCTATTAATTAGGAAGGGAGAGTATTTGGTCTTGCACGGCCGCCTTTGTTGCTGCGACACCAGGTTCGAGCCGCTTATCTTACTCACTGTTCGCAATTGTTTTATTGGAAATGTCTTAAACTACACTCACTGTTCGCACTTGTTTTATTGGAAATGTCTTAAACTACTTATTATAGGAAATGTCTTAAACTACACTCACTGTTCACACTTGTTTTATTGGAAATGTCTTAAACTACTTATTATAGGTGCCTAAGGTCAATGACGACTAATAGGCCAATCACATTTGAGCTTGTTGCGGATGATTTCTAACGTGCTTAACATGAAAACTTGAAGTTGTTACTAACTTCTAACTCATTCACAATTGGATTTGCCACCTGCTAACCATTGGTAACCATTGGTAAAATTTAAAAAAATAAAATTAAAAAAAACGTATTTGAGTCCATGGGTATTTGGGACTGCTTATGTATTAGTCATTAGCTGCGACACCAGGTTCGAGCCGCCTATCGAGCCATGAATTTGGGTGATCGAGCCGTGAGCTTCGGTTCAATGAATAGTGTTACGGTGTTTTGAGGTTTAGATGTTGGCGATTTTAAAGTAGCCAGGGGACTGGGTTGGCGCCTTAATCCACTCGCGCTGGTCTTTTAGGTGAGCGAGTTTCGTTTGTGGCTGTTTGCAGACGATAAGTTTTGGGATTTGTTTGCCGTGGGAGCTACAGGGAAGTTGCGACCTTTGCTCTCGTTGTCTGAGTTGTGCTGTTGGTGGAGGAGCCCATGACAGCGGAGGTGGTTGGCGTTCAGAGCTCGCTACAGACGGGGCTGTGATTTGGCATCGGTGGGATGGGCGGCACGGTGCTTGTTTAATTTACACTGCTGTGGAGAATAAATGACGCAATTTATATCTTCTCGATTCTCACCGAATATCGGGCTTTCATTCGACTGTATTCGTTTTTACAGGTCTGCAAATGCATTTCCATTTGTTGTCTAGGTATCATCACTCTTGGCTGCCTTTGTCAAGCTTCTGTTCGGGAAGGGCTAGCGGTTCCATGGTAGAGTACTACTTGTCGTAAAGTGCTTCAATGCCTTGCCGAGAAGGGAAGCGCTATGTAAATGCTATAAATTGTCATCCAAGCGGCAGTCTCTCTACTTGATGCATTGTACATCTCCACATTTGCCGCACCGTTTCCCTTTCACCCTCTTCTCCTTTCCTATTCGGAAATGTATATTATTTTGCCGTAGGAACTGCGTTAAAAAATTTCATTATAACAAAACGGAAAGAAGAAGCTTCTGTTCTGGAAGGGCTAGCGATTCCATAGTAGAGTACTACTTGTCGTAAAGTGCTTCAATGCCCTGCCACATGTGAGAGAATAACAGGTCGGGGTTAAAAGCGCAAATGTGTCATTAGGCTGCATGTGTCGGAATTTTAATGGGATGCTGAACTGTAGGGCTGTTTTTTTTTTTAAATTGGCATGCCCACGAGCGAGGCGCCGCTGCACGGAGGCTGATGTATGCTGGCTCCTTTTCATGTCCGTCACAAATGGAGCTCGTCTCTCGCAGATGGAAAGCGGCTTATTCTCCCGATGCTGAGGCAGCCGAAATTATAGTTTTTCACCCTGAAATATTGATAAGGCTGTTAAGCGCCGGGCTGGCATCCGCTGGAGGGGCTGCACTCTCTCAGGGGTGTCTGCGTTAGCACTCTCTCAGGGGCGTCTGCGTTAGCGGCTTTGGGCTTTCAGTAATGACCTGCTCCCTTTGGCAATCTCCAGGCGGAGGCCATCTTAGGCGAGGCCTGCCTGGCCTCTCATCCTCCCCAAAACGTGCAACGCATCCCAGTGATCATGGCGTGCGGAAAATCCGAGTCTGGAAACTGAGGGAGAGCTAATGAGTGCTCCCAGGTTGGCAGAGGAGGGTCGCCATCATACTCATATGCAATGAGATGTAGAGAAGGTGCGATTTGGTGCAAAGGAAAGCAGAAACATTCTTGTATTAGAACCAACACAGGGTTTCATCTTCTTGACATTGTCATTATTACATGGTCCTTGCACGACGGCAAACAGGGTATGGCATAAAGGCCAGAGCTGCAGACTTTGGAGGGGGGAGACCAGGTTCGAGCCTCCACATGGGCTCAATATCATGTGATTCTGGGCCAATCACTTAATCTCCTCGTGCTTACCACAAATAGATGTGTTCATATGTAATGTAACTGGTGCACATGTCATGTAAAGTGCTCCAATACTTTCGGATCGAGCCGTCTAACAAAATGGAATGAAGACCTTTGTGTGGTGCCTTTATTTTGCAGCTGTTGTGCTTGTTTAACGTTTATTTTATAGTTAGTTATTCCCCGTACAGGGTGGAGCAATTGAACATTTGGGCGATTATTGTTACTGTTAACTTGCGTGTAGGAAGCAGGCATCAATTTCAGATTCACAAGAAAACTGTGTTTATTATAGAAACACATACAAAGCTCTCCCAAGAAGGGGGGTAAAAGAGTAACTTTCAACATTGTGCACTCTATATATGTTAGTTGAACAACACAAACTGTTTATCTGTAAATACGGAGATCGATTAACTGATTATAACAAATCAGAAAGCGTTATACACTGATGTTGCAGCCATCAGAGATTGCCATTTGGAAACAAACTGTCTTGTGTTTAGGGGACGGCGAGTGCCACAATGGCGCCACATTTGTAGGTAAAGCGAGGCCCCGGGGATCTCCGACAGCCGGAGCTTGGTCGCAGTGCCATTGTCCGTGCCCTAATACAGTAACCTTTTCGACTCCGCAACGTGAGCCCTCCGCGGCGGTGCCAGCTTTCAATGGTTTCCGTTGGTTTCTGTCCTGGGGCGGCGCACGTGTAAGTTGATTCCAGGCACATGCAAAATACGATCATTGGCAAGAAGCGGCCCCTTGCTGCCATCGTGGCGCAGGCTTCAAGTCTGGACACTTGGCAAATTCTTACGGTGTAATATTACATATTGCATATCGATTGCGACTCGGGTGTTGGTTTTGGCTGTGCGCTTTGTAAGCTGAATAGTAATGCCACGAATGCACGGCTATTATGGAGTTTTGTAATGCCATGAATGCACGACTATTATGGAGTTTTGTCCCCATCGTCGTCTTGGTTGATACGCTCGGGTAACAGTCTGGTTACGTTGTTAAATTGTCACTATGACACTCAGTATGATACAGCCACGCATAATAATCTAATATCGTTGCTTACGTATGCTAATCGGATCCTCCAGGGCGTAGGCGTATTCGTGTTCTGATGAGCTGCGGCCCCAGAGGTTTTACCATTGTTGCGCGTGTAGTTTTGGCTGATGCAGCCTTCCATAGCGCCTAAGTCTTCGCCAGCCGGTCATACAGCTGGGGGAAGTGGATCTATCAACACCAGTCTTCCCGACGACGGTATAAGTCATCTTGGGGTAGCCTACACGTATTGCTGTCTGTCCGCGATAGTTGATCACACACGTATGCTATGTGCATTCTATAGCGTGCGTTGCCGCCAGGATACATTACTCCCAACTCACCTGGCCCACGGCATGTCCTGTCAGCAACAATGTACCGTCTCAGGTGTTTAAAGGTGAACACCCGGGTAAACCCGTTCTTTTATTTACGTGCTGCATCGTCAGCGTTAACTCGCAGCATAGTCATGGCAAGGGAGAGGCTATAAATCATCAAGGTGTCGGCAGCTTACAGGTCAAAGACACCCAATCAAATATTAATGAAGCATTCTAAATTTACAATGACTTATCCCAAGTATTACACTTGCATCGTCGGTACGACTATTGAATTGTATTATGACATAAAAACAATTCCGCAGCTCGTGGGCCTTGTTTGCATCGCGCACATTCCCAATACGTTGGGGAATCTCCGGGCGCATTTAATTAATGTTAACCCAAACTTTTGTCCATAAGTTGACAACTCGTATAATACTCCACAATACGTTACATTCTACGGCCCGGCTGCCTCAACAGTATATGTCTGCTGTAAATACCCGGTAGTAATAGCATGAATGAACAGTGAATGAGACTGCTCTAATGAACATTATGGGACTGCTCTAATGAACATTGAAGGAGACTGCTCAATATAACGAGAAAGGTTATTTGCGCGGGGCTCGTGGAGAGCAAACTTGGTACCAGCATGCAATATCATCTAACAAATTTTTCCCCCCAGGGTGGCTAGGGCCTGGTTAGAGATCCTGGGAGACAAATGGCATCGCCGTTTAGGTGGGATGGTAATGAATCCCAATTTCACGCTACGATGCCGGTATAGACAGGAGTCAACTCTGCAAAACACACGGTTTTGCGTGGGTCAATAAACTAATAGCACTATATTGAAAACTATTTGTGCTAGTCTGGTGGCATAACACACTAAGCGAAGTGGCTCAGTGGGGTTACCCAGTCTTGGAGGTGGCTTTTATCTAATGCCAGCTTTGAAACATCCTGGCACCTAACGGGGCTGACAAATTAAGGTAACGAATCGTAGCAAGGGATGTGTACATGACATTTCAGGCAGCTTATTGGTCTCCTAACTAAGAATAGAACCACTACTGACTCCGTCACACATCTGCTGTAATTTTAAGTTTCACAGTTCCAACGTTAACTCGGAGTGATTTTATGTATACATTGAGAATGCATCCATTTGTGGGGTGTGGGCTCTGGCGGTACATGCATGGCAGTGTGCAGTGGATTGAGCAGTGGATTGACACGAAGTGCTCAGTGACGGTATACGTGATGTAACAGATTATTCATTGGTTATATCCTGTTGCAGTAGCAGTGCACATATGGCTTAACAAAGTTGGAGGTGTGGTCATTTTGTAATACTGCTCCGAGCATGTGTGTTGCACATGAAATTGGAGGAAGTTTCATTTGACAAATGCCCCAAATACGATAAACAGACCCGTTACCTATAAAAGCTGCTAAATATCGCTTAAGGGCGCCATTCAGCTAACAATGTCATAATATGTCTAAAAACCGAAGCAATAATCCCGAAATTTCAGTTTTCCCATAAATCGGAGGGTTGTATGTCTCTGTGGCGCAATCGGTTAGCGCGTTCGGCTGTTAACCGAAAGGTTGGTGGTTCAAGCCCACCCAATGACGAAATGATTCGGAGGGCGTAATGTACGATACTGAGCACCTGGGGTGCATTACAGTTCAAACTCCGGCATCAGTTAATGCCTATGCAAGGTCGCCGAGTCGCCTTCTTTAAGCGTAAGGAATGGCGATGGTAACTAGCCCTGCGAGAATTGATACCTACCTTTGTTGCATAACCAAGGGCATGCAGTGTTTGGAAGGGGTCATCACCAATGCGGGTCTTCGATCCATTAGGTTATAAACCAATTTCAGGGGCAACTGTAGCGGTAGACCATTCCCTCAAGGGGGTCAACAGACCCAGGATGATTCATGAGGAGAAGGACTTGGGTTTCTTTAGGCAAGTACCAATATGAGAGGATAATCGAAGGGTACGATGACTAAGACAGGGAACACTTGGCTAGATTGGGAGTTGACATATTCCTCCTGGAAGTACAAGAGGCACAAAAAAGCGACGGGAAGTGGCTAGGTGGATGGGGGGCTCTGTCATCGACAGGGGCCTCCTCCAGAGCTGTGGCGGAGTTACAGGGCGATCTGGAAGCAGACGGGTACAGTAAGGGTACCTCTGCGGCAGAAGGGTACAGTAGGGGTACCTCTGCCTGGCACAGTAAGGGTGCCTGAGCCAAGGACCAGGAGCTGAAGGAGGTTGCGGGAAACCGCGACGGCGCCCCGTTAGTCCTTCGGGCAGTCGAGGGGGCTGAACCGACCGGGGCTGTGCCACACCGCTCTGCCCCGACAGGGGGGGGGGCGGGAGTATAACAAAGTTGGTAATGTGCTGCACCATCAGAGCATCGAATCGCCGTGCAAGATGGCTCCTTAGGCATGCGGGACAGCGAGGGGCTGCCTGCTTTGGATCGCCCGTAAGATGACCCACCTTAAACGTCATACGTGTGTTGTATGAAATAAACCTGCAGCAATTCTTTCCCATAAATATGTCTCCAGAGTTTCATTGGGGAGGAATTGTGTATATGTACAGGCGGGCGGGAGTGAATGGCGGTGTGGGCACTATGACCGCTGACCGCGTGACCCGCAGGGGAACATGGGCGGGACAGCACTTTAGTCCCACCCGGCAGAAACTCCAGCCGACACTGGTAGGGCGCCCCGCGTTCACCATTCACAGGCCAGGGGAGGGCCGTCAGGTGGGAGGGGCGAACTCGCTATATCTTCCACGGTGGCCAAGGCTCGGCCTCTCTCATCCCAGTCTCCCGCGGCTCAAGCGCTGTTCCCACCCTGAACCCTGACCCAGCAGCTTGAGCGGCGGCGCCAAGTAGTGGAATGTTGTAATGTTCTTCTTTGTGTTGCAGGCGGAGTTACAGGGTGATCTGGAAGCAGACGGGTACAGGAAGGGTACCTCTGCGGCAGAAGGGTACAGTAAGGGTACCTCTGCCTGGCACAGTAAGGGTGCCTGAGCCAAGGACCAAGAGCCGAAGGAGGTTCCGGGAAACCGCGACGGCGCCCCGTTAGTCCTTCGGGTGGGCGGGGGGCCTGAACCAACCGGGGGTGTGCCACACCGCTCTGCCCCGACAGGGGGGGGGCGGGGGCGGGAGTATAACGAAGTTGGTAATGTGCTGCACCGTCAGAGCATCGACTCGCCGTGCAAGATGGCTCCTTAGGCATGCGGGACAGCGAGGGGCTGCCTGCTTTGGATCGCCCGTAAGATGACCCACCTTAAACGTCATACGTGTGTTGTATGAAATAAACCTGCAGCAGTTCTTTCCCATAAATATGTCTCCAGAGTTTCATTGGGGAGGAATTGTGTATATGTACAGGCGGGCGGGAGTGAATGGCGGTGTGGGCACCATGTGCCAGTTCTAATCTCTTTTGGAGATTTTACATCAGTGTAAAGTGTTACTATCTCTGCTCAGTTATGCTACTTGAAGAGTCAAGAGACAGCAATAAGTGATGCCACAATCATACGATTTAAGATAACCCTGTAAAGAAAAAGGACTAAAAAAGCAAACAAATGTGAATGCATTTGTTTATGTGAGAACACTGTTTAGTCAAGGAGATAATGTAATGATAGTCATGGATGTAGGGCACTACTTTTCTCTGATTGCTTCTGTAAGATTATTAAAGAAAGAGTGGTTTTGCAGACTGAAGTTCCACTGACATTATCCTCATTAGTCCTCTCTCTGGCTGCCATTTCCTTAGCCTTTCACTTACGCCAATCCTGCACGCTCTTTATTTGCATACTGATCTTCATATGCAAATTACTTATTTTCCTTCTACTTGGATGGCTCTTTTGGCCAATTGCCAGGTCTCTGGTAGGAACGCCTGTGGACAAAATAATACCGCAGCCGGAATGTTGCCTAATGACTAGATGAGTCGACATCTAAAGTGGGGAACAGGCTTCGAGTCTCGGCAGGGACGCTCAACATCTTGTGATTCATGGCAAATCACGTAATATCTCAGTGCCTAACAACATTAATGTGGTCGTGTGTGAAGCAACTGATGCTCATATAAAGTGCTGCAATATCTTCCGCTCGAGTTTGTGCTATATAAAACAAAAAAACTCTCAATATTATAGTGTCTCTATAGTGCTACATTATATTTGACTTTCTTCTCTGTTTCGTGTACCTGTGGATATTTCTATTTCCCTTTTATAGCAACGCTCATGCAGTCCCATCACTTTTTCCACCTTACTTTACTGGTGCTATCCCTTAGGGCACGTATCCCCCTCCCATTCTAGAAGTCAAAGGGATTTATGTTGTGTGACGGAATCACATATGCATTTATAAGGCATGCCTTTACCATGCAGTCTTTACAACGCATATACCATAATCACCGCTGTCTTTACCACGCATACCTTTATCACAACCATACATAGGATTACATTAAAGTAAACATTGTCATGCATAGTTTTACCACTCCTGTGGTTACCACTCAAACCTTTACCATGCTTTATCTGCGAGGTAAAAATGACTTTTAAATGTAAAACAAATATTTACATGTTCAATCAAACGTATTAGAAATGCTCAGGAAAATACTTTTAGGAACATAAAAAGTACTATTGCGCTGCGGACATGTGTGCAAAAGTAAACATCACAATGCAAAACAATACAGAACATCACAACTGCAAGCAAACAAAATGCATACTTTTTCAATTTCTGCACAATGTGTAGCTCTGTCCCCAACCAAGGTGGTAGACAAAGTCTCTGAGAAAGGTCAAATACCTTACTAAAGATATAACAACAGGTGTCCACTATTTTGTGATCAGTGGTACGCTGCCTTCTCAAGTGACCACATGAAGGGGAAAAAGCAGGACTCATAGAGAGGCACTATTTAAAACACTGTCCTCTTGTTGTCAACTTGAGTAGAATTAGGAACGTTAGTGCACGTTAATGAACAAAATACATATTAAAGCTAAAGAATTGTATTTACATTTTTTTTTACTATTTTGAGAACTTATTAGTTACGGAGTGCCCCACCTGTAGCAACATTTTGATTTGTCAACTTGTAGAAAGTTGTCATAACTGTAAGTGAAAATAATTGAAAACAGTAAATCAAAACCTTGTAATGTATCACAAGAAATCTATTATTTTCCCAAATAAATCCTTTACTTGTGTCTGCGCTTGCCGCACAGTGTTTGTGTCTCTTTGTTGATCCTATGCAATGTGCCACGTTGTACCTCACCAGACCATGCAGTGCTGCATCTGTCTTGGGCTGAACGGAAACCCATTGGATAATTTCCTTTGAAGGGACATAAGAGGTTTAGTCCTCAGTAACTAACGGTTTCTGGAAGTGCAGGAATGGCACAGCTAGGACAGCAGCAGGTCATGGCTGAGAGATGTCAGCATCATTGCAAGGGTCAGCAGTGACATCGCTTATCCAGGTCAGGGTTGGGTAAAATCAGTGTTATCAGCTGTTTGATATCCCTGGCGTTGTCCTTTGCACAATATTGCACCCAATCCGTAAGTATGCATATAGTAAAGTGAGAGGGCTGTCTGTCAAGCAACACTCAAACTGAAGAGGCACTGAGCACTACTTTCACTATCTGCACAGAGCAGAGCTTGGTTCTTCAGCCATGTCCTATCTGTGTCCTCGTGGGGGGGGAAAGATATCAGTTTGGAGAAGGCCATGTGACCCCCCCCCCTGGATGTCCCCACCCCTCGTTTCATAAAGCCAGGAGAGTGCCAGAGAGAAAGGCCTCTGAGGGACATGTGAACACTGGAGAAATGTGTAAAAGGTAAACATGTGCTCCTGTCCTAGGGGTGCCAAACACTCCCGTGTGGAATCGTGGCACTTCCTGTGTGAGATCCGTGTACCCCCACGTACACACTCAGGGATGTTTTTTGGCCAAGGCCCAGGGTGCCAGTGAACAGAGGGGCGAAATAAACTGTATCATAAAGGTCCTGCATTCAGAAACGGCCCCTAACCTGGCTCCTGTGATTCACTTTAATAGTGTTTATCATGCTGCAGTCACTGGGCCTCATTTATAAGATATTGGCTCAGGGAAGCGCTGTAAGGAATCCTGCTGTGCTGCGCTATGTCTAAAGAAAAGGCCAGGAATGTGCCGAATCTATGAGATAAGGCTCATTCCTATCTTTTTTCCCTTTACTGACGCACACTGGGCTACCATGCACCAATACAGGCACACTTGCACCTGGGTGCAAGGCTGCCTGTATTGTAGGGGTGATTATTTTTGTGCAGGAAGGGACTCCTTCCTGCACAAAAACAATGACCTGAGGTGTTTTCCGCTGTCTATGTATGCTGCAGAATGCAGCCCACATAGAAAGGGGAAAAATTTGGGGAAATATGGATAATTCTCCTCGCTGCACCTCCCAAACGCCACCCCTGGGCCGGTGTTATAATCTGATGCATTCCCAGGCTTACAATTCCTCGTAAATCTGGTAATGATTCAGATTCCATGGATGTTGCTTGTGAACAAACACAGCAACCACAGCAACACCCATGGAACACCACTTTCACACAGTGTTCTGCAGCCACGGCTCGTGCAGGGCGTTACACCGGGCGGTGACGTCAGGCAGAGGAGGGGCAGGGTGGGGGGTTGTAAAATGCGGGAAATGGACAATGTCAGGTAAGTACCGGAAAAAAAAAATCGTTACCCGCGCTGCATCAAATTTGGTGATGCAGCGCGTGTAACAATTTTTTTTTTTCGGTACTTACCTGACATCGTCCATATCCCGCATTTTACAACCCCCCCACCCTGCCCCTCCTCTGCCTGATGTCACCGGCCGGTGTAACGCCCTGCACGAGCCGTGGCTGGTGTTCTGGTCAAAAGAGCCACATATGTACAAGGCTATAAAAAGCCACTCAAAGTTGCTCTGCGTGGCCTTGTAAATATGCACCACCGGAGCATCAATAAAAGTGATGTTCCGGCAACGCAAAAGTGCCTCTAGGGGCCTTGTAAATTGATGCCCCTTATTGTTTTAGCACCCTATCAACCCCCTATATTGTGCTCCCATCTGCCGTTCACCCCCTACACTCCTCCACTGCTACCACATATCAACACACCCTACACTCCCAAAAAACAACTTAGAATCAGTCTGAGCGTGTAATGTTATGGGTGATTAGGTGAGCTGGGAAGGTGCAGAGATGTGTGATCTGAGGCACGTTGCTGCTTTGATGTTGCGAGGCAAGGACTGACCTATGAAAACCATCTACGTTTTTTATTCACCAGCTGTAGTGAGGGCTGAACATTTCTGTCCACCCAGGATGCTATTGGAGTAAGGGCCGGCCCTGTGTGCACCAGCAGGGCAGCATCATAACACATGACGGACAAGCCACTCTCTTAAGATATGAATTTCATTATCTTCACTCTAAAATTGTCTTTGTTCTCCTCCTCAAAGACACAGACACAAACAGGCCCATTTGAAACTGAACTGCCTGAATCTAGCCCCAAATTAAACCTCACTTCTGAGCACCGACCAAGGGCTGGTGCAAAAGCACTTGAAAGACTCAGCTCTGAAAACTATCTGCAGCCAAGAAAAAAAATGAGAGATTGGAAGAAATTAATAGTTCTCAGGCTTTGCCTACCTGAAAAACTGTAACATTGCGTAGGTGGACCAAATTGACCAGAATGCACTTAGAGGGTTACTGGCTGAAGGGGGCTGGCAACACCAATTCTGTTTGAGTGCTGAGGTGGCTGGTGGACTCAATCCACATCTGTGACGGGGGTGAGTGCCTGAAAAGTTTCATTATTCCATTCATCATCTCCTTGTGTTTGCTTTGTTCACCCTAAGTTGGCAGGGTATGCCCAGAAGTGTGTCCCATGCTCACTTTGCCATGGATTCAAGTCAGCCCGTCTAATGAGGGGTGTTACCCCGAAAAGGGTCCCAGGTTGCTAGTTTCCAGTCCAGGGAAGACCTGGCTTGGCAGTTCAGGCTGGACTGTTCCCATAAGGAACAGGATCAAGACAGATTTGCATATGAGTGTCTGAAAAGTTTCAGCGCTCTGTCATTTCCTTGTGTTTGCTCTGTTTTGAGTGCAGCCACATGGAGGTTTTTATATATATACATATGTATGTATATATATATATAATACCTACTGGCGGTCGCCAGTAGGTAGTTATAGTTAGGATCGTTTTCCATAGGAAATCCGCAACATTCTATTGGGAATAACTTTGGCGCCGAATGAGGGATCTGCCTGTAATTTTCCTTAACTTTGCCTCGCTGCGCTCCGCTGCTTCCCTGAAAGTTTCAGGGGGATCCGTCAAGCGGGGGCCGAGATAAAAGGGGGGTCCCAAAACGTGTTTTCCCCATGTTAATTTCCATAGGGCGGTTGGACTCACTTTTAGCCCGAACGGCTGAATGGATTTCCACCAAACTTGGCCAAATTGTAGGGACTGGTACCCCGATGTGCCTTTGCTATGTCTCAAGATATATGCTTCAGTGGTTTTTACGAAAATTAACTTTGAAAAAATATATATTGGGCTACATTGGGCTATATATATGTTAGAGCCCAAATGTAGCCCAATGTAGCCCAATGTAGCCCAAAGATGGCCACCAGAGACAAAAAAAAAACCAAATGTAGCCCAAATATCAGCCAGATGTAGCCCAACTATAGCCCAATGACAGAATGTCCCAGAGTGTTCTAAAGAACAACTAGAACGCTAACAGTCTTACTTATGACAAAAGTATGGCACACCTGAAGTCATCTTGATTGGAATAAAGTGGTAACACTTAATACATTTAATTTGAAAAGGAACAAAAAGAGGGGTTTCATTTTGCCATAGAAATTTTATATATATATATATTCACTGAAAAAACCATAGGTTATAGACCATATATAGTTAGGAATTAGCATTTAAAAAACCTTATTTTACTCACACAAAACCATTGAAATTCCATATATAGTTAGTTGCACTAACTATATATCGCGCACCCGCAATCCACTGCTGATCATGTCACATATTACATCATTCATGACATGGTCAGTGACATCACTGATGACATCACTGATGACATCTCAAATGACATCACTGATGACATCACTGATGACAACATCCAGTGACTGTATGTTTCTGTAAAGTTAAAATATGTCTTACATATTGAAGAATGAGTGGATGTATAAGTGTCTGGATGAAGGATTTAGTAGGTGCGTGACTGACTGTATGAGTGAGTGATTAAATGTGTCTCACTGAATGCATGGGTTAGTGACTAAACTGTCTTAATTTGTGCATCATTATGTCTGTTGTTCTGTAAACTGCTGCATGTGTTGATCATTAGCTATACGAGAGGCTATATGTGTTATTAATTGGTTGCCCAAGTATTTCTATGGGAGATTGAGTTTGTGTGGGGGTGGCTGGAAGGTGTGTGACTCTATGCATAGATGTGTGAGCAGTTTATTCACTAGGTGTATGAGTTCAAGAGTGCATGTGGAAACAGCTACATGGGCAGTTGACTGTGTGCATGAGTGTATTGATGAGTGAATGGATATCTCAATGCTACATGTCATAGTAAGTACATATGTAAAACACAGTACATGTGAGAGTTGGCATATATAAATAACTGTGCATGAGAGCCACTGAATGAGTGAGTGGTTGTATCGATCATTGTGAACTTGTATCAGGGATTGTATAAGAGAGTAAATATGTGTTAGTATATGTTTCAATAAGTAAGGTGTGTTTAACTGTATAGTTGAAGAAATGGAGGTGAGATTGTTTCTTTGCATGACTGACTGGGTGTGTGAGTAACTCCATGGATGAGTGGCAGTGTGTGAGTGTCTGTATACACTGAGTGTATCTAAGGTTATATTAGAGTCTGAAGAGATTTATCGTATTAGCACAAGAATGATGTCAAATGAGATGTCATCAGTGATGTCATCAGTGATGTCATTTGAGATGTCATCAGTGATGTCATCAGTGATGTCACTGACCATGTCATGAATGATGTAATATGTGACATGATCAGCAGTGGATTGCGGGTGCGCGATATATAGTTAGTGCAACTAACTATATATGGAATTTCAATGGTTTTGTGTGAGTAAAATAAGGTTTTTTAAATGCTAATTCCTAACTATATATGGTCTATAACCTATGGTTTTTTCAGTGAATTTTCAAGGTTTTGTAAATGCTAATTCCTAACTATATATGGTCTATAACCTATGGTTTTTTCAGTGAATTTCAATGGTTTTTTAATAGCAAATATCATAAGCTGTCGAATGTCAAGTACGTGGTAAGTGAAAACATTTTCGTGTTTATGCACACTGATCTGCTTTAAATGGTGCCCCCCCCCTCATTTCTATTAGGAGTACTCTCTCTTTGCAGATAGTGAAAGGTAGTTAACGCAGGCCTTTGCCCCCGTTGTAATCCGTCGTGCCTGCTTCTCTCTCCATTTGATTGATTGTTATCCAAGTATTTACTGTTTTAGAATTAGTTCTCTTTGGTTCATTCTCTATTTACAAACAAACACAGAGTCGCAATACTCTGTTTAGTCTTTGCAGATAACGAAAAATCGTGTAAAAAAAAAGAAAAGGAATCGAGCAAAATCAGTAGGCCACTAATGGGATCTCTTTTTGACCTCGCTAAAATAGAAACATTAGGAACAACCCCTCATTACAAATACAAAACTAGTGAGATGAACTGAACTCCACACAATGATGGCTGCAAAACAGCTCGGCTCCGCCACCCACCCCGCCCAAAATAACGATAAAGAACGGCTGCCATGATTGGTTGCGGAATGACCACGACGGAGCTACGAAATGGTGCTGCTCTCATGCTAACCCCAGCTTCAGTCTGAAACATCCAGAAACACTGTAGACTACCAATTCGATCAGTTCCGGTAGCGCCCCAATGTAACCCGGTAGAGAAGAACTAGCCCTCCCCTCTTTGACTGATGGTTCTTGTTGCCTGTCCCTTCTGTTGTCATTTAACAGAACTATTTAGCCTGCTGAAAGGGGTTGTGTTCCGACCGCTGGTTGGTGGAGACATTTTGACTATATTCTGTACCTGCGTTGTCGCGTAATGCGTCATATGACGCGCCGCGTTAGCGCATCCGGAAGTCATCCGGGGCGCGCAGCGCGTAACGTAAGCATAACAAGTCATGTGACTTGTTAATAAAACTTTTCATTGGTTCATTTTACTTTTCTTATTGTAATGATGAAAGGCTTAGTCATATGACCTAAAAATTACGCTTTTCATTACTTCCGAACATTATTTTTTCTTAAATATATGTTATAATGTTCCAGGCTAATGTACTTTCCCGGAAATTTTACAACTGTCCTGCAAGTAAAATATATTCTTTTTTCGAGAAAAAGAGCGTTTCTTCGTCCCATGACGGAGCCGTTGAGCAAAAGAGGGTCGACCTGCTGTCTTAGTCGCCGATACGCCTGAATATGAGATTCTTATCGATCACTTTATGTTGCAGGAATAGAAAACACAACAGCCCTTGACCATTTATCTTTACTGCGTTCCTTCGTATTATACCTTTTACCCTTCATGTAATTGGTCTGCTTTATTTCACTTGCCTTTTAATGATTCTAAAACAGTCACTATTATTAAAAACTTTACCAATGTATATACTACTACCATGTTTTCTTTTAAAAACCTTTATTGTGAAAATTTCATTATACAAATACGAGCCTATAACCACGTGGGCCTGCCACAGAGCAAACTGTAATCGTATATGATGAGTAGACATTTACACTGTAGAGGAACGTAACGGGCGGGCCATTAGGTTGCAAGAACTAAGGTGTCTAACAGTTACGGAATCGGTGGACGTACATTTTATAATTAAAATACGACAGGGCCAGTTACAATAAAATTATCTAGATATACATTTGCGGGCAAGTACCATGGGTGACGTTAATTCGAACTTTTAATAGTACAGTAATCAATAACACATCAGAACTTAATATCAATAGGGATGTCGAAATATTCAATCAATTCTCGTCCCCGCCCGCCATGTGCTTCAAAACTGCATACGTATCTCGTGATTTCAAGGTTCTGCAACCAGTACACAACAAGGAGTTACGAGTCCCATTTATTCCGGCGCCATTTTGGGCGAGGACGGGCAGGTCCAGGATATAGTCAAAATGTCTCTACCAACCATCGACTATGATGATGTTCATATGCTGTATTTATTAGAGTAACACTCATCTGTCCACATGAAATTAATTTGCCACAATCTAAACATGTCATTTTAATCTTTCCAAAGTTCTTCTAAATATTTGGGACCGTTTCCCTTGCCTCTGAAGCTCTCAGTGCCACTTCTTTGATGAATGTACTAGCAGGTCAGGGGTTCTCCTCCAAATCTCTCTTTTATGCAGCACTATAATTAATTGGTGCCACCTCTCCATATGACGATGCATGGTATAGTTACCACAACTATATTTTTTTTCGGTTCCTCTGGAGAGTTCATCGTGGCAGATGAAGCATGTAACGTACCGGGCATTTACCTTTTTTTGCATGTACAGGAAAGGAAAAAAAAATCGAGCGTCCGAGTTCTAAGGTGTCCCAGGGCCATTTTAGTGGACCAGGCCCAAATCCAAAGAACAGCCATCTCACAGGCTAATGGGGCGACCCACGCCGACTTTCAGCATTGTAGAATGACCACACCAGTACAGCAACTTGCTAGACATCACCTCGGTGCCATCCAGATCTCGGCGCCCCACTGCAGATGAAGTGCCTCTCAACTATGAAACCACCACGGTGACATCCGGATCTTGGCGCGTTGTGCTGCCTTCGGCCTATTCGCACATCGGTCCGCTACTGACGCCATCTCACAGGCTAATGGGGCGACCCACGCCGAGTTTCAGCATTGTAGGATGACCACACCAGTACAGCAACTTGCTAGACATCACCTCGGTGCCATCCGAATCTTGGCATCTCAATGCCTAGTGGTATCTTCCATACAAAAAATATTGTTACGCTGCCTTTGGCCCCATTCGCACATCAGTCCGCAACTTAGACATCACCTCGGTGCCATCCGGATCTTGGCATCTCAGCGCCTTGTGGTGTCAGTCAGAAAATATTGTTGCGCTGCCTTTGGCCCCATTCGCACATCGGTCCGCTACTGACGCCATCTCACAGGCCAACGGGGCGCCCCACGCCGACTTTCAACATTGTAGGATGGCCACAGAAGTGCGACAACTTACTAGACACCACCTCGGTGCCATCCGGATCTTGGCGCGTTGTGCTGCCTTCGGCCTATTCGCACATCGGTCCGCTACTGACGCCATCTCACAGGCCAACGGGGCGCCCCACGCCGACTTTCAGCATTGTTGGATGGCCACACCAGTGCGGCAACTTACTAGACACCACCTCGGTGCCATCCGGATCTTGGCGCGTAGTGAAGCTGCAGCAGCTGCAAATAAGCTTCAGACAGTGTTACAACCGCTGCTCAGAACTCTCAACTATGACACCACCTCGGTGCCATCCGGATCTTGGCGCATTGTGCTGCCTTCGGCCTATTCGCACATCGGTCCGCTGCTGACGCCATCTCACAGGCCAACGGGGCGCCCCACGCCGACTTTCAGCATTGTTGGATGGCCACACCAGTGCGGCAACTTACTAGACACCACCTCGGTGCCATCCGGATCTTGGCGCGTTGTGCTGCCTTCGGCCTATTCGCACATCGGTCCGCTACTGACGCAAACTCACAGGCCAACGGGGCGCCCCACGCCGACTTTCAGCATTGTAGGATGGCCACACCAGTGCTGCAACTTGCTGGACACCACCTCGGTGCCATCCGGATCTTGGCGCGTTGTATTGCCTTTGGCCTATTCGCACATCGGTCCGCTACTGACGCCGCCTCACGTGCCAACGTATTTTCTCCGCATTTTATACCCTATGCCGCATAACAGGCCATGTGACTTGTTTATAAAACTTTTCATTGGTTCATTTTACTTTTGGTTTCCTAATGATGGAAGGCTTGATCATATGACCTAAAAACAACACTTTTCATTGGATGAAAACTTTTTTTTTTTCCCAAACGATGAAAGCCCCACCTTGTTTCTGGATGTTTCAGACTAAACTGGCGTCAGCATGAGAGCACCACCATCTCGTAGCTCCATCGTGGTCATTCCGCGAGCAATCATGGCAGCCGCTCCCCACCAGAAGCCTGCAGGAGTCGGGGCCCCCAAAACTTTTGATGAATTCTCAAGGCGGAGGGGACGCTTTCGAGAATGGGGTCCAAGACCTAGCAGACAAGCGTCCGATTTCCAAGGTGTCCCAGGGCCATTTCAGTGGACCAGGCCCAAAAAGGAAAGAGCCTGCCGCCATTTTGAGAGTCCTGTGACAGCCGCCTATCGCTGCACCGCAAGAGTGGGCGCAACTCAGCTGAATTGCGGCTTTTGACACAGTGGACCAAAAACGGACGGAATGGCAACTGAAACGGTAAAGGGGCGCCCCACTACAACAGATGACACTCCACCTGGAGAGGCCCGTTCACGCCGCCTCCCCCGGGGCGCCCCACGCCGTTATTCGGAGCAGCATTGTAGGATACCAAAACCAGTGCGGCAACTTACTGGACATCACCTTGGTGCCATCGTTCTGCTGCCTTGGAACTATTCGCACAACAGTTTGCTACTGATGACCCACCCCCCGCGACGCCCCACGCCGTTATTTGCTGGGTGGCAACTTACTAGACATCACTTTCGTGTCATCTAGATTTCGGCGCGTTCTGCTGCCTTGGAACTATTCGCACAACAGTTTGCTACTGATGACCCACCCCCCGCGACGCCCCACGCCGGAAATCTGGACGTTGTGCTGCGTTGGGACTATTCGCACAGCCGACCGCTACTTCGTTGTTTTTCCCTAAAAGTGTTTATATGTTATTACTATTTTTGTTTTCTTGTATATATTTATAAATTATTAAAGTTTTATAATCTTACTACTTTGTCGGAGTGCTATATATTTTTAATGTGACACATAATTGTAAAAACTTTGATGTACAAAGAGTCATCCCTGGAATCTTCCGCTTCACGCTCGGTCCCCTCCCCAATCACAATACAGGATGGTTTTCAGATAATAGCAACGCTTCTGCTGTGACGGATCTCATCGAGTGTGGGCCTTGATCTACTATAACTCCTTTGAAGAGGGGTGATTCTTTACAGCTGTGGCCATAAACTACATCTGCAGGGCTAGCTGATAGCCTAGGACTGGCCTGGACAATCGGACACAGAGGAAAAGGAGTGTCAGAGGGTGCGGTAGTGAATAGGGCGAAAGGGAGGTGTCGGGCGGGCACAGGGTGTGATTCTCAGGGAAGAGCAGCGCAGATGGGGGGAGGTTTATTACCCATGCATAAGACAGAGAGCGGGGGTGACCACTGCCTGGGTGAGATGCTTGCGAGGGTGGGGAGCCATGCTAAGGATCGACAGCGTGCACAGAGTGGGTCTGGTCAAGGCATCTAAAATGGCTGCCGTGCACGACAAAAGTGTGGCATTTGAAAAAAGACAAGATGGCGCAGACAATGTTTTTCAACACTTCCTGATTTCCTTCCAATCGAACGTTAACAGACGTTGGGGCATATTACCAAAGTTAAGCGATATTTATCCCTAACGATGCATTGCAAAGATTTTTTTACCGTCAGAAATTATCGCAGATAAACCTTGCTATTATCAAGGTTTATCGCAAATACGATAAAAAACGACCGCAATGCATTAATATCGCTGAAAACTCAGCGATATTCATGCATTACCGAGCTAATGCTCTTAGCCATGTTATCCACCTCCCATTGGATAACATGGCTAAGAACTGCTCAGGGCAGCTGTTACTTTTTGGAGATATTCGCGCTTATCTCGAATATTTCCAAAAGTTGATAATAGGAGATAGCGATGTTAGCGACTGTTTCCAGTCGCTAACATCTTGGCATGCCCACTTTGCATGTCATTAGTGATAAATATCACTCACATGCAAAGTGGGGCCCAAGATGGTCGCTATCTCCTACTAGCCGTCGCTAACTGGTGTTAGCAACAGCTAGGTAATACAGATATAATTTTATCTCCGCGAAGCGGAGCGCTGTTACAGATATATATCTTGTTTTTGAACGTTAATTTCTCAAAATGCACTGAAGCACATATATTGAGACCTAGCAAAGGCACATCGGGCTACCAGTCCCTAATATTTTACCAAGTTTCGTGCAAATCCATTCAGCCGTTCGATTATTATTATTATTTTTTTTTTTTGCCGCGCGGGGCCCTTTTAAAACCTCCACATCAAACCTAGGGGGTCAGCGAGGATCTACTATGCCCCCTTATGGTCATTTGCCCCTTCGCTTTGGCCTCCTCTTGTCTCTCGATCCTACCGACAGACAAGATGGCGGCCGCTACGTACTGTTTGGAATGTTTACAGACACCGGAGAGCCAATCAGCTTCGCTTCGCAAAGCTCCGTAACGCGAAAAGTACGCGAAGCGGAGCGCTGTTACAGATATATATCTTTTTTTGAACGTTAATTTCTCAAAATCCACTGGAGCACATATATTGAGACCTAGCAAAGGCACATCGGGCTACCAGTCCCTAATATTTTGCCAAGTTTCGTGCAAATCCATTCAGCCGTTCGATTATTATTATTTTTTTTTTTTTTTGCCCCGCGGGGCCCTTTTAAAACCTCCACATCAAACCTAGGGGGTCAGCGAGGATCTACTATTCCCCCTTATGGTCATTTGCCCCTTCGCTTTGGCCTCCTCTTGTCTCTCGATCCTACCGAGAGACAAGATGGCGGCCGCTACGGACTGTTTGGAATGTTGACAGACGCCGGAGAACCAATCCGCTTCGCTTCACAAAGCTCCGTTGCGCGAAAAGTACGCGTCCTGGAGCGCTGCCCGGTCCGCTGTTACAGATATATATCTTTTTTTAAACGTTAATTTCTCAAAATCCACTGTAGCACATATATTGAGACCTACAAAAGGCACATCAGGCTACCAGTCCCTACAATTTTGCCAAGTTTCGTGCAAATCCATTCAGCCGTTCGGGCTAAAAGTGAGGCCAACCGCCCTATGGAAAACTCAATGTTAAAAACACGTTTTGGGACCCCCCTTTTTTCTCGACCCCCCTGGACGAACCCCCCCCCCCCAATTTTCAGGGGCTGCTCAGAAACAAAATGTGCCATTTTCCTGAAAATTTCAGCCAATTCCGTCCACAAACGCCAAAGTTATTAGACATAGAATTTTCAAAAAACCCATAGAGAAAAAATCCTAACTATATATACCTACTGGCGACCGCCAGTAGGTAATATATATATATATATACTTATTTCTTGTTAAACTGACAGTACTCTTCGCACAACGAATTGAAGTTGTATATGTATGTTTTTAATCTTTTGATACATTATGCAAAATGTGACTTATTTATGTATTTATACAGTTATTTCACTTCTGTATTGGCACCATGAGAAAGTACAGGCAAATGTATTTATACATATAGTATTTTTTCTATGTCCATCATTTCTGACATGTGACTGCACGTTATCACTTTAAATGGGCAAAAAGCAATCTGTATCGCCATGTGACCAAGGCCGCTGGGACGGCCGAAACGCGTCATGACACACTACCTAATGGCTGAATAAAAGAATGCTGAGAAAAAGTTGGTCCTTGCCTCGAGTCTCTTTGTAAGGAGCGCTGCTGCGAGGTATTTGCAGATGTTTATCGGCATAGGATTGCTGCCGATTTTGGACCCCCTCCGCGGAAAGCCGGCTTCACTGTGAGCAGTCCTTCGTCGCCTGGCAACCCTCTGAGCTCCTTCCTCGTGGAGGAGAGTTGGCGGGGACCCCGGGGGCACTTTGAATATCCCATTCAAGGGAAGGAGTGGAGCCATCCGTTTTTGCACCGTGCGTGAAGGAAACGCTGGAAAAAAGAGAAATGCTAAGAGATCCCACGCCGTGAGGCTGTGTCAGAGCGGGCGCAGTTGGGGGATCATCGTGCTTTGTGGCGCCGTGCGGCGCCGATCCATTAAACAGGCAGCTGGTCCCGACCTGCGTCCCTGCATCCTGGAAGGAACAGCCAGAGGCACGTAGAGGACAAAAGCACAAACGGTGACACTCGGAGTGTGGAGGTACGTGGCTTACCGCTAGAGTCAGCTGTTGCTGACATTGACTATTGAAGCGCAATTAACAGCGGTTTGCTTTACACGTTATTCAGCACTTACTAAGTAACTGCCATTAGGTAGAAGATGTCAGGCGATGTACGGAGGGCCCGTGAGCTCGCTGCACAAGCAATGTTTTCAGACGATATTGAGCAGGAGGTAACTGCTGAGAAGGAGGTCGGGGCAGGGGGGCCGGAGGGAGCTGCAACGAGTACCGCCAGAGACTTATTCAGGGAATTGGAAAAGTTAAAAAGAAACGAACAGTCCAAATGGTGGGAAGCCCGCTCCCTCAAGAGATATCTGGATGTTGGGAGAGTCCCTAGAGGACTTCGCATCATGCTGGCCCCCAGCTATGAAAACCCCAACCCCTTAATGATGGAGGAATGGGGTCAGTGCAACCTTGAATCCTCACGCAAATTAATGCAGATCTTAGTGAAGTTTGCTGAGATTGATGGTGAGGAACTTCAGACCAAGATAGATATTCTTGAAGAGAAAATAAAAGCACTACAAGGTGACAAGGAAAACCCCCAGACTACTAAAATGAGGAGTGAAATGTTAACCAGACTTTCAAAGGAGGAAGAAAAAATCAAAACAAGAAAAATATATAAATTCAAAAGAGATCGGGACGACTACGCGAATGGCCAAATATTCACATTTGCACGTCGATACGACAACCTAAGAAGAGCCACAGTAAATAAGAGAGGAGCAGCCAGTGCAGGAGCAGTGCCGGCGGAATCTGAGGAAATATCCACATACAGCTCGGCTGCAGAAAGCGGCTCAGACAATGAAGGGGCAAGAGGCAACGTTGTTCTAACGATGGGGGAAGAGTTGGCGGTCTTGAAAGATGGCAGAAAGGCAACCCTAAGATCGCACTTCCAGGGAAAATTGTCCCAACCAAGTCCCAACGCAGGAGGGGCAGAAGAAAAGCAGCCAAACAAAGGCGAGCCAACCAAGCGGGGACGAGGTCGGGGACGGGGAAGGAGCAAGAAACCCCAGGCCTAATCAAAGACAACATTATGGATTCTTCAATAACTGTGAGCTGTGATGGAGATCAATCCAGCAAGAAGAAACAAGCTAAATCTATAATCAACCTCAGCCCAATACAACTATCAGCTGCAGAAGAGCAACTACTAAGCTTAGGCCTAAGCTTTTGTCCTGAGTCCAATTTTTCGTATACTACCACGAGGGCAGATATATACAGATTCATAAGGAAATTAAAATTAAAAAAACAATTCCTAAATAAGACAGCCAGCACAGAAAATGCCCCAACAAGATCTACAACTAGCACCTCTGAATTGGCAGTCAGTGACCTAAACCTGTATCGTGACATATGCCAGCTGGGGATTGATGAGGCTTTGGGGACACAGGAGATAGTGGCATCCAGTGGTCAAAGGAAACCAATTACCCCATTTAAGCCCAAGTCCAAATACATTCCCCTGGCGGCACGGGATGGTCTTGACTCATTTAGTGATGTTGTGGTGCAACAAGTGAAAAAGATGGCCTTAAAGACTGACAAGAATAAGTGTCAATTCACGAACCAGGAGAGAAAAATAAATCAATTATCCATCAAACTGAAAAATGCTGAAGTTATTGTTCGAAATTCAGATAAAGGTGGGAACATTGTTTTATGGCCAGTTACGGAGTACCTGGAGGAGGCCCACAGGCAATTAGATGACCCACAATGTTATTCCAAGAGCACCCCCCAGAAATACAGGGTGATGCTGGAGGCCTTATCTAAGAACTTGGTGGCATGGAAGGGCCTAGGTATGTTAAGTGGAGATGAGTTTAAGTATGTTAAAAAAGATTATCCACTCACTCCATATATTTATTTCATACCCAAGGTCCATAAGAGTATCTCCAAACCTCCAGGCAGACCCATAATCGCAGCGTGTGGTGGCCCCTTGGAAAATCTTTCAAGGTACATTGACTACTTTCTGCAGCCACACATGAAGTCTTTAAAGTCATATGTACAAGACTCAAGTGATTTTTTGCGAAAGTTGGAGGATGTAACATGGAGCCCCGACTTGTTGTTGGTAACGTTGGACGTCAGTTCATTATACACATGTATAAAGCACAAGGATGGCCTGCGGGCATGTGAGTATTATCTTAGCCGCAGGCCCATTGAACTGGCCCAACACACCAAAATGCTCTTGGAAATGTTAAAATTCTGCCTCAACAATAACTTCTTCATTTTTAACGGTCAAATGTACCAACAAGTCCAAGGTGTAGCAATGGGGGCCAGTTTCTCCCCTAGTTATGCGTGCATCTTTATGGGGTGGTGGGAGGAACTGGTCCTTTTGCGCAAATTTGAAGAATATTGGACCACTAACATCACTTGTTGGCTCAGATTTATTGATGACCTATTTATTGTATGGCGTGGTTCCGAGGAAAGTGTTTTAAATTTCATACATGACATCAATGACAATGATCTTAATCTGCATTTTACCTCTGATGTAAGCAGGGAATCGGTGACATTTTTAGATGTACAGGTTTTTATATGTAATAATGTTATTACCAGTACTCTTTTTAGAAAACCGACGGCAGGTAACACTCTTTTACATGCCACGAGTGCTCATCCCCAACATCTAATCAAATCAATACCTTATGGCGAGATGCTACGCATCCGCCGTATTTGTAGCAATTATGAAGACATGATTGTCAAACAACAGGAAAGTTTTCAAAGATTTGTAGATAGGGGTTACACTGCTAAGATAGTGAACACTGCTATAAAGAAATCGAGGGTCAAAGAAAGAGGTGATTTGCTGACTAAGAGAGTGAAACAAAGTGACAATATCAATGAAGTTAGACTCATTCTGACCTACTCCAAACAGGAGAAAGAACTTAGGAGTATCGTCAGGAGAAACTGGCACTTTGTAAAAGATGATCCCATGATTGGTGATGTGATGCCCCCTAATCCATCTATTACTTTTCGTAAAAACCTTAGTATGGGCTCCATCCTCTCTAAAAATAGTCAAGACTGCATAGGCAAGGAGCCTTGGAGACCGACCAGCAGGGGCTTCTACAAATGCCTGGCATGTAAAGCCTGCCAACATGGTGTCAACACCAAAAAATATACAACAGTAATCCCTAGAACTACAAGGGAAATAAAACAACACCTAACCTGTAGAACGGAATACTGTGTGTATATTTTAGAGTGCGACTGCAAACTCAAATATATTGGTAGCAGCAAACTGCAAATTCATAAGCGTATTCTTCAACATCTGCGCGCCATTGTAAATAAAGACCAGAGCTATCCAGTGGCCAGACACTTTGAGGCGTGTCACAATAGTAAGCCTCAGTGTCTCAAATACTTTGCCATTGAGTCAGTACCGCTTACCAGAAGAGGAGGCGACAGGGAGGCGTGTATGCGCAGGCTCGAAACCAAATATATTTTGGAGTTTAACTCAAAGTGGCCGGGAGGTCTTAACACCACAGAGGACCTCCACACATACCTATGACCACCTTTATGATAATGTTAGCCTTTAGCCATATAGTTAACACCATGATACAACCTTAATCTAAACTATGAGTAGTTGGTCCGCACCGTGCACTTTGTTTACATAATAATGTTTATACTGTAATATACTATGTATAATTTATATATTGAGTGTACAAAAATTTTGGTGTGTGTAAATTTATGAAATGATTGATTTTAGTCGTCGTTTTAAATATTAGGGTAATGTTTTTTATCCTGATTTTTGATGTGATAGCTGATTTTAGTCATGTTACCGATTCCCTCTTTTTTAGATTGTTTTTATGGTGTGATTTTTTCTATATGTGCAACATTGATGATGTATGTAAAAATCTTATCTTGAATATGGAAGTAAAGCTCTGTTTCAATAGGGTTTAGACTTCCCTTCCCCTTTATCTCAGTACTGTATAACCTCCAGCACCAGCCACTTTAGCTGTATTTGCACTTTGACTGCACGATGTCACTTTAGAGGAAGAAATTATATTTATTTTTTCCAATTGACACAACGTCACTTTAAATTTAGGTGCAATAACATGGCAAAGGACAAGAATGATACAATGGTGCCGGAAAATAGTTAAGGCACCATATTCTCTTCTTCCGAGCCTTATTTGGCTGGTACAATTTGTCATGAATTCATTCTTTCTTGTTTCTTTCTAAAAAAAAGATCCACATAGACAAAATTAATTTTTCTTTTTTTTGGGTCTTTTTTTCACTACTATGATTAAATAGCAGTGATCAACAATATAATTCTGTATTATAATTTAATACACACGGGTGAGCACTATTTTTCGCACTATACTTGCTAATAGATTTGATGGACTATA
Organism: Lissotriton helveticus; assembly: GCF_964261635.1. Taxonomy (NCBI): domain Eukaryota; kingdom Metazoa; phylum Chordata; class Amphibia; order Caudata; family Salamandridae; genus Lissotriton; species Lissotriton helveticus. The sequence goes on along the minus strand of NC_136061.1, from coordinate 1,510,755,300 downwards.
TGGTATATTTTTTCTCATCACCATCTTGAAGAGTTATATGCATTTATGCAGTTATACTTATTTCTTGTTAAACTGACAGTACTCTTCGCACAACGAATTGAAGTTGTATATGTATGTTTTTAATCTTTTGATACATTATGCAAAATGTGACTTATTTATGTATTTATACAGTTATTTCACTTCTGTATTGGCACCATGAGAAAGTACAGGCAAATGTATTTATACATATAGTATTTTTTCTATGTCCATCATTTCTGACATGTGACTGCACGTTATCACTTTAAATGGGCAAAAAGCAATCTGTATCGCCATGTGACCAAGGCCGCTGGGACGGCCGAAACGCGTCATGACACACTACCTAATGGCTGAATAAAAGAATGCTGAGAAAAAGTTGGTCCTTGCCTCGAGTCTCTTTGTAAGGAGCGCTGCTGCGAGGTATTTGCAGATATATATATATATATATATATATATTCACTGAAAAAACCACCGGTTGCGCTTACGCCGTGCGTCATAAGACCCATCACGCGGCTACGCGATACGTCACGATGTTGTTTTCGTTTGCGGGAATAGCGCTAATGGGACGCTCACCGGTACGCGCCCCGGGGCGCGCCGAAGCACTGCGCTTACCGGTGAGCGCATCGGTACGCGCCCCGGGAGCGCACCGGGGCAAAAAAAAAAAAATATATATATATATATATACTATTACATAATTATACAATATAAAATTCGGTATAAAAAATATTACATTTCATACCTATAGAGATTTGCTATTAAAAAACCTATGAAATTCACTGAAAAAACCATAGGTTTCACACCAGTTATAGTTAGGAATTAGCATTTAAAAAACCTATTAAATTCACTGAAAAAAACATAGGTTTCACACCAGTTATAGTTAGGTGGAAATTTTACTCGCATAAAACCATTGAAATTCCCACGTTATAGTTAGTTGGACTCACCATAACTTGTGCGTGCAATGCACTGCTGATGACGTCACATATTACATCACTCATGACATGGTCAGTGACATCACTCATGACATCACTGATGACATCTCAAATGACATCACTGATGACATCATCCAGTGAATGTGTATCTTTCTGAAAAATGAATATTTTTTATATATGAATATCTAAACGTTGATGGAAGAATAAATGGGTAAATAAATGTCTAAATGGATTTTTTTGTGTGTAAAATTGATTGGTTAACTGACTTATTAAATGTATCTTAGTGAATACATATATTAGCGAGTAATGTTTAAATATTTAAATATCTGTATCTGTGTCTCACTTTGTGTATAAGTGGCTGCATGGGTTGGTGAGTAGCTACATGAGTGTGTATATGGGTTATTAGTTGTTTTTTTGAGTATCAGTATCAGTGTCTGTATGGTTCGGTGGGGGATATTACTTAGAGCACAGATGCATGAATGAGTGACTCACTATTTGTATGTATTTTGAAGACAGCATGTGTGCAAGACTGTATGGGTGGATGATTGTGTGTATGGGTGGGTTAGTGAGTATGTGTTTTTATAATTGATTGTTTAAGAGAGTAAATATGTTTCCGTTTCTGTAGAAGTATGTGTAGTGGTGTGTATATAGCAGTATAATAAAGTAAATGCTTTTTTGATAGTTTATTTGCATGTGTGAATTTGTGTGTGAGTAACTATATGGATGAGTATTAGTGTGTAACAGGATGTATAGGTGTATGAGTACATATGATGAGTAAGTACATGCATGAGTGACTATATAGAACTGTTGGTGAATGAGTGGATGTCTATGTTGATGTTGGAATTACCTAATAAGTTATTGTAATTGGTATTGGTTTCTCCTTTTTTAAAGAAAATGTTAGTTTCTATTTTTGAATGTGTGTGTCAAAGGTTATTTTATGCTGATAGGAGGTCTGCCACTTTGTCACAAGGATGTTGTCATCAGTGATGTCATTTGAGATGTCATCAGTGATGTCATGAGTGATGCCACTGACCATGTCATGAGTGATGTAATATGTGACGTCATCAGCAGTGCATTGCACGCGCAAGTTATAGTGAGTCCAACTAACTATAACGTGGGAATTTCAATGGTTTTATGCGAGTAAAATTTCCACCTAACTATAACTGGTGTGAAACCAATGGTTTTTTCAGTGAATATATATATATATATGCAATATCGTCTCCACACAGCTTGGCACAGCACAGCGCGGCGTCACGCCAAAGGAAGGAGACGGACCAGCCAGGTACAGCAGAGATATGAGCTTTTATTCACGAAAAACAGCAACGCGTTTCGGGGTTACTCGCCCTTTGTCAAGCTCATATATATATATACTAGCAGCCCATCCCGACGTTGTCCAGGTATGAAATAGAATGTGTGTAATGTGTGTATATGGCAAGGGCAATTTATTTTAAAATCTCGCGGTAGACAAAATTTTTTGTTTCATTAGAATAGGGACGGAGAAGGCCCAGCTGCAGCCCTGGTTGATGTTAGCAGGCGCATGTAATTGGTGTAGTGATCGGCCGCCTGAGCCCGGCTAGAGCCCTGGTTAATGGTAGCAGGCGCAGGAGAGGCTGCAGTAACCTTACTTACCAGGCCTCCAGGTGAACGCGTTTGTCACGCCCCCAGCACACGGCCACAGCAGACGATCTTCTGATTAATGTACGACCCACATGGCATGAAGGGCGGAACGTAGCACACCCCCCCAGCGTGCCCCTTGATGCGGCGCAATTGCGTTCACATGGCATGAAGGCTGGACACATGCCCCCAGCGTTTCTCACTCCCCCAGTGTGCCCCTTGATGCTGCGCAGCAACGTAATTGGTGCGTGAATGTACGACTCACATGGCATGAAGGGCGGATACACTCCCCCAGCATTTGTCACACCCCCAACGTTTGTCACTCCCCCAGCACACGCCCACAGCCCACGATGTGATGGCTGTACCACATGCCCCCAGCCCACGGTAACAGTACAACGCAGACACGCCCACAAGGGCCTACTTTGCTGGCATGGTTCTTTCACCTTTTAAAGGGATAGAGGAGTTGGCCTAACGGCTAAGGCGCTCGACCTCGGACCTGGGGATCTGGGTTTGAGTCTTGGTAACGACCCCAAACATCATGTGATTCTGGGAAAATCACTTAATCTCCCCTTGCCTAACAAAAATGAATGTGTGTCCTCATGTAACGTAACTGGTGCTATGTAAAGCGCTCTGATACCTGATTCAGTTCGGGTCAAGTTCCCGCTATATAAAACTCTGAAATAAAATCATGGTGTCCTTCTGCATAGCCTATGTCCTTCTGCTGCAACTGCCCCTTCCAACGCTGTATTGGGTGTTGTGATTGGTGCTGTGGTTACTGAGATTACCCGCCTCAAAGGTTTGGACTCTCTCTTTATAATATTAGTATGGTTCGGGTCAAGTTGGCGCTCTATAAAACTCTGCAAAAAAACAAAATGGTGGCCGTCTGCATAGCCTATGTCCTTCTGCTGCAACTGCCCCTTCCAACGCTGTATTGGGTGTTGTGATTGGTGCGGTGGTTACTGAGATTACCCGCCTCAAAGGTTTGGGCTCTCTCTTTATAATATTAGTATGGATATATATATATATATATATATATATATATATCAATTCCAAAAATTCCTTGACCTCCGGTTACGATGAAAAAGTAAGAGCGAACTCCTCTTTGTGACAATTAAATATCTTTTTATTTCTCTCTTCTGCCTGCCATGACGCGTTTCGACCGATACAACGCCCTTGATCACATAAGGCTGGCTTTGCGGAAGGGCTTTTTTTTAAAGTGCTGAACCCGTGTCACGTGATGCATAACCATGGTAAACGACTATGGGCCCGATGTAGGTAAATCCCATTTACCGATTTTGAAATACCGAATCCTACCGATTCGGTATTCAAAAATCGGTAAATGGGATGTAGGTCCCAACATCTGGATTCGTTACCGAATCCTTAACAATTCTTAAATTACCGATTTGGTAAATACCGAATCGGTAATGCCCATTCATTCCTATGGGCTTTGAAGCCCATAGGAATGATTAGGCATTACCGAATCGGTATTTACCGATTCGGTAATTTAAGAATTCACAAGGGTGCAGGGGGTGTCACTTTGACACCCTCTAGCACCCCCAAAACGGCCATGTGTGCAATGTGGCACACAGACATGCCCTAAGGGCACGTCTGTCTGTCACATGGCACATGTGTACATGCACAGATGTGCATGTACACAGGAATCGTTTTTTTTACCATGGATTTGTATTCCATGGTAAAATACCGAATCTGTAAGCCATGTGCTGCCGGAACATAGGCTACCTACATTGCATTTTCGGTAATTTTACCGAATCGTTATCATTACCGAATCGGTAAATATTACCGACTCGGTAAATTTACCGATTCGGTAATGATAACGAATCGGTAAAATTACCGAAAATGTGCCCCTACATCTCCATAGCCCTTTACCGATCGGAAACGGCCGAAAATCGGTATTTTCGGCCGATTCCGATCGGTAAAGGGCTACCTACATCGGGCCCAAAATCCTTGTATGCAAGGGAAGAAAGTGCATTCAGTATGCATTAAACATCTTAAAACAATGTATCCAACTATGCCATTTTTGCAATTTGCCCAAATTCCACATGTTAAATTTAGACATATGTATTACATGAGGTTATAGATATATATTCCAACAGCTGGAGCGATCTATTGCAAACAACTCCATAACATATAACGTTATCAGCATTTAGTGTGTCATATTGCATTCACAACTAAAATTATTAAAAACCTAGGATTACCAAAGGACACATAAAGTATATGAATACGTATATAAATAAATATTAATATACAAATATAGATATAGATAATAACTCTATAAATACCAAGTTAAAATTCATACATGTGCCACTGATTACAGCTTAAATGCAGTCTGGACTACTCATAAATATATTGAGTGTCTAGCTGATAAATCTCCAGGTTGTAGTTGTGAATTACCTAAAAGGTAATATTCTCCGAAAAGCTCCACTTAATCTATACATGGGATCATTGGAAAAAATTATAGGATGTTAATACCATAAAGATCGGTATAAGTCTGTATGTACTTCAAGTAAATACATGAATAGCCCCCTAAATGAAAGGTGCTACCTGTAAACAATACCTAATTTTAGTGTGCAAAAGATTGCTGAAAAGTGCAAGATGCTAATAATGTGCAAATGTGCTTGAATCTAAAAAGTGTTAAAAACCTATTACAAATTCATATAGATACTGCAAATCTAAAAAGAGATGTCATCTACTCATATGTATGGATTGTTATAATCTAATTACTTACTTAATTGTGTAGTCTCGAGGTGGTTAATATGACTAGTACAAAATAAATAAATAGATAAATCTAGTCAAAGCAACTGAATTTATGTTTTTCTATGTCCATCATATGGATCAGATCCACTACTGAACAATTACAGAAAAGTGTACAGGTCTTCCGTAGTATTCAGACCAAAGGGGACCTTACTGTCTAGTTCTATTATCAGGCGGGTCTCCAGTTGTCTTAACATTCTTTCTCTATTGCCAACCCGTCGTTACTTTGGGATGGTATCAATCACATAATAAGTTAAACACTGGAGATCATTGGTATGTACTGCTCTAAAATGACGGGCCATTGTGAATAATGATGCTGAGTGGCATCATTATTCACAATGGCTCTTAGGTGTTGAAGAATGCGGGCATGCACTTGGAGCTTGGTGCTGCCCACATAGTTAAGGCCACAAGTGCATGTAAGAACATAGGCCGCATACTCCGTGCGGCATGTGTAGTGCCCCCTTATCTGTATTTCTTTAGGACTGAATGGTGTTGTGTAATGGGTACGATTAATACCAAATGTGCAGGCTCTACATGAAGTGCACTTATAGAAGCCTTTTTTGAGTTGGAGCCATGTGCCACTGGGTACTATTTCTGGACTACTTTTAACCAGTTGATTCTTCATGGATACAGCCTGTTTGAAAGTAATAGAAGGCTTGGTTGGTAAGCATGGTGCCAGTACTGCGTCAGTCTTTAGTATGGTCCAGTGTTTATTGACAATTGCCCTTAACTGTCTGTGTTGTCTGTTGTACGTTGTGATAAGACGGGGAGCCTTATCTTCCTCCCCCCTACTAACATATTCTATCCCAGGGGTCCTGGTTCATACTCCCAGTAGGGATGCTCTTGCTCTCAATGCAGCCTTATCACTGGCTTTCTTAAGAATATTGTCACTGTATCCTCTGGCCTTGATTCTAACCAAATCCTCTTGAGTACATTTGGTGAGATCCTCCTTGGTGCTACATATTCTTTTCAACCATAGGAGTTCCCCATAGGGGATACTCCTATTGGGGTGGCTAGGGTGCAAACTGGACGCATGTAGGGTGGCATTCCTCACTGTTGGTTTCCTATATAATGTGCCAGCTCGCTTTTGGCGGGGATCAATCAGGCCAAACTCTCTCGACTGCAGCGAGTGCAAAATGCTGCAGCCAGAGTGGTGGTAGGTTTGCCCAGGCGATGCCCGGTTTCTAAAACACTGCACTCACTTCATTGGCTTCCTGTAAGCCAGAGGATTAAATTCAAGGTGCTCTGCTTGGCATTCAAAATCCTCAAAGGTACGTCTCCACAAATTCTGGCGAACCTCCTAACTCCTTATGTCCCTTCGTGATCCTTGAGATCCTTGGGCCAGAACCTGACGGTGGTTCCACGCTTCAGGTTGAGTAGAACTGGCGGCCGCTCCTTTCGAGTGCTGGCCGCAAAGTGGTGGAACTCCCTTCCTACTGAGATCCGGGCAATAGATGATCTACTTCAGTTTAGGCGGGCCATTAAAACTTTTCTGTTTGTTTAACTCCCGATTGCTTCTTTTCTTTTATTGATGTTGTGTTGTGTTTACCTTCTCAGAGCGCCAGGACGCCCCTTCGCTGGGGCAGCTGTGCGCTGTACAAAAATAAATACCATAACATAACATAACATAACTCAAGCTTATCTCCTGATACATAAATAGTAGTGGCCAGGAATGCCACCTGTGTTTGACTAAAGTGTGAAGTGAATCTAAGGCTGATGCTGTTCTCATTCAGTTCAGCTATGAATGATTCTGCACTACACAAGTCACCCTTCAATACCAAAAACACATCGTCGATGTATCTTAGCCAATATAATACATGCTCCTCACATATTTTGGCCAAAGTACCCTTGAAAACCTGCTCCTCCCACCAGCCAACGTGGAAACACACGTAGCTGGGGGAGAAGCAGGCTCCCATAGCCACCCCACATTTTGGTAGTATAGCTTATTATCAAACATAAAGAAGTTATTGAATAAACACCACTTAATCATTTCGAGGAGCATCATATTGTGATTGTGTAAAGTCAGAGGCTTTTTATCCAGGTAGTGTTTTACTGCTGTTTGACCAATTTGGTGGTTGATGTTCGTGTAGAGCGATTTTATTCCCATCGTAATGAGTAAAGAATTATCTTCCCATTTTATATGTTGGATTTTGTCAAGGAAGTCACTTGTATCCCTTATGTATGAAGGGAGTGTCTGAACATGGGTTTACAAAAAATGGTCCATGTACTGTGTAATCTGTTCGCTCATACAACCAACCGCTGAAATAGGAGGTCTACTGAGTGTTGGATTTGACTCTTTATGGATCTTTGGGATCAGATACAGTGTTGGAATTATAGGGAAGTCATTGATCATGAACTTGAACTCCTGATTAGAAATCAGTCCTTGTCTTTTCCACCCCATAAGATCTTTCTTGAGGGTTTCCTTTGCTTTGTTGTATTCTGCCAGGGTGGTTTTTGAGTAGCATTCTGTGTTGGACAGTTGTTTATAGGCCTCTTGAATGTATTGATTTCGGGGCCAGATCACAACATTTCCACCCTTGTCCAATTTGTTGATAACTATATCCTTATTATTCAATAGTTTACGAATGAGATCCTCATATTGTACATTGCGATGTTTGAGTCTTGCTTTGCTGTGATTAATTCAGTGATATAGTTGTTTCAATTCATCGGTCACTCTCTCATGAAAGATATCGATAGCATCTTTAGACATCATGGGGTAGAAAGTAGTCTTTTTTGTTGGGTTGACACTTGAATGATACCAAGCACTTGCTCTTGACAATTTTCATTATTTAGCTCATGTAGGGTCAGCAATGTAGTGGCATCTGAAGCTTGTAGTAAGGTATTGCTTGTTAGTCCTTGATTAGCTTTAGTTTCTGCATGCTGGTTGGCATTTTTAATTGTGAAGACAATTTTAAATGTAAGTTTTCTGGTATATTTATAGATGTCAATTCGAGTTCTTCCATAGTTGAGGTTGCTCTCTGGGCAGTAAGACAGCCCGAGAGCCAATAGCTGGGTTTCTGCTTTTGTTAAAATTGTGGAGGACAGATTGATTATGGTTTCGTTGTTGTCCACTAATGTCTGCGCCATTGTGGTTTCCTTGGTTTTCCTCTTCCTGTACCTGCGCCTTTCTCTGTGCCGCTGGTTTCTTCGTTGCCGGGTACTTTTATAATGTTCTGGTTCCGCGGGCGTAGTGTCTGTAAGTGGTCTGTTGGAAAAAAAAGTAAGTTCTTCCACTGGGCTTAGTATATTTGCTTTGTCAGGATTATTTTGTGCTCTCTGTATGCCATCATCTGATTCATTGTCACTTGTTAGTGAGACTGTTTCAGAGCCTGACACTTCTATGTTGACTCCACTTGCCATAGTTTCCTTGTTCTGACATGTTGCATTTTGGGTAACATTTCCCGATCTAACCTATTTGACATTGTTATATTTGCGAGAAAATGTAAATACTTGGCCCAGCTCATAGTCCTCTTTGTCTTGTGCATATTTATATGCTTTTCATGCTTTTATTTTATCCTCATGTTTTCTCATTCTGTCATTCTCATGTTTTCCCATTCTGTCATTCTGTTTTATTGATATAATGCGTCTGTTCCAGCTTATTTAGTTGTTCATTTAGGCTCTGAATTTCCTTTAATAACTCTTCACGGTCACTCTGAGCATATTTGACTAAGATTTTTACCAGATTCACTGATGCTGCTAAATTATCGGTGGTACAAAAGGGGGTGGTGATGGACGGAGCTTCTGAACCAATCAAACACTCACACCCAGTCAAAAGATCTGGGTTTGATCCATCACCGTGCAGTTCGGGCTGGACTGTTCCCATGAGGCACAGGGTCAGACTGATTTGCATATAGCTATGTCTGAACTTGGGTGGCAGAGTAGGCTAAAGAACGGTGATGGATTAAACCCAGATCTTTTGACTGGGTGTGAGTGTTTGATTGATTCAGATGCTCCGTCCATCACCACCGCCTTTTGTACCGCTTTTGGCCGCCATAAGTGTGGCAGGGTATGCTCAGACGTGAGTCCCTTGCTCACTTTGCCACTGGATTCAAGCAACCTCTGCTGAAGACGGCTGGAATGCCAGAAACCGGTCCTCGGAAGCTTGTTTCCGATCCAGGGAAGACATGACTTGGCAGTTCGGGCTGGACTGTTCCCATGAGGCACAGGGTCAGACTGATTTGAATATAGCCATGTCTGAACTGGGGTGGCAGAGTGGGCTAAAGAACGGTGATCAATTAAACCCAGATCTTTTGACTGGGTGTGAGTGTTTGATTGATTCAGATGCTCAGTCCACCACCACCCCCTTTTGTACCGCTTTTGGCCGCCATAAGTGTGGCAGGGTATGCTCAGACGTGAGTCCCTTGCTCACTTTGCCACTGGATTCAAGCAAGCCGGGCTGAAGATGGCTGGAATGCCAGAAACCGGTCCTCGGAAGCTTGTTTCCGGTCCAGGGAAGACATGGCTTGGCAGTTCGGGCTGGACTGTTCCCATGAGGCACAGGGTCAGACTGATTTGCATATAGCCATGTCTGAACTGGGGTGGCAGAGTGGGCTAAAGAACGGTGATGGATTAAACCCAGATCTTTTGACTGGGTGTGAGTGTTTGATTGATTCAGATGCTCCGTCCATCACCACCCCCTTTTGTACCGCTTTTGGCCGCCATAAGTGTGGCAGGGTATGCTCAGACGTGAGTCCCTTGCTCACTTTGCCACTGGATTCAAGCAAGCCGGGCTGAAGACGGCTGGAATGCCAGAAACAGGTCCTCAGAAGCTTGTTTCCAGTCCAGGGAAGACATGGCTTGGCAGTTCGGGCTGGACTGTTCCCATGAGGCACAGGGTCAGACTGATTTGCATATAGCCATGTCTGAACTGGGGTGGCAGAGTGGTCTAAAGAACGGTGATGGATTAAACCCAGATCTTTTGACTGGGTGTGAGTGTTTGATTGATTCAGATGCTCTGTCCATCACCACCCCCTTTTGTACCGCTAAATTATTGGTAGCCCACTCTTTGAGCATATCAGGGTTCAGGTTTTCAAATGAGGGTGCCAATAAGATACGTAGTCCTCGAGGCACACGCCCTACTTCCTCATACTTTTGTAATGATTTGTGTTCCCACCATTTGGTTATCTCGTTTCATGTGCACTTTTCTAGTCACTTGAGCAAAGATTTTGCATCAGTTTAACTTTCATTAGGCTGCGTAGTTTGATTTCTCAGCGTTGTACTTGGTGAGTTGCTAAACAGTTCATCAGCTGCCGCCTCACACTACCGCAATACGTCCCTTGAAATTGCAGTAATCTATGAGAACCCTGCGTGTGATCTGATGACGCTAGGGAATATCTTGTTATATATACTATTACATGCCACCATCCCAGACATCTCATTCACAGCATTCCCTACGGATTCTTGGCTAGGAGCTATGTTGAAACCACGATTGATAAAGCAATCAGAAAAACAAGAAGACTTCACAGATCTGAGTTGTTGATCAATCAAGCCACCTCCAGCAAACAGACTAACGATCAGGTAGACCAACCCACAAGATTAATCCTTACGTGTAATAGTGAACATCAGTCATTACATAGGATTATGAATAACAATTGGCCTTTAGTCCAGAGTAACCCTGTTCTTGGTGATAAAATGGCAAAAAATCCTAACATCACCTTTAGGAAAGCAAGATCGATGATTGACACCCTAGTAGTAGCCCAGAGATAAGACCTGTTAAAACTTGGTAGAACTCTAGAAAAGGTTTTGTAAAATGTACTTCATGTAGGGCTTGCAGATTTGGGGCTAATAAAACCACCTACAAAACCCCATTCAAGGCAGAACCTGTGCCCATAACTAAATTGCTTACTTGCAAAACAGAATATGCTGTGTATGTGCTGGAGTGTTCGTGTGGCCTGCAGTATGGAGGAAGTACGAAGCTTCAGGTCCACAAGAGAATTCTCAAGCACATAAGGGCTATCACGAATTCTGATGCAACATACCGAGTTGCGAGACATTTTAAGGACTTCCACAACAATGATTTGGAACAACTAAAATATTTTGTTGTGGATGCAGTTCCAGCGCTCAGACGGGGCGGCAAACAGGAAGCTATCTTACGCAAATTAGAAACCAAGTACATTCAAGAGCTGGACACTAAGACGCCACACAGCCATAATTCTAGTGAAGACTTCTTTACCTGCCTTTGATATATTTACTTCCACTTGTTTTATAATGTTATATGCTGAACCTCTCTAGTATTTTACCTTTTTCATATATTATTGCATTCATGCACTTTATGAACTAGTTTTGGTTTATTACGATGGCACCTATTTAGCACAGCACTTTTTTCATGGACATATAAGTATATTCAATGCCCCTTGGGCTGAATTGTCTAACATTGCATATGGGTAGAAACAGGTGATCTATAAACCAGTGAATATACGGTTTAGTTCACTTGAAGGCGTGGAGCTATGTTGGCTGAATTACAACGCTGTTGTATGTATGTATTATGCTGCACATACACTTTTCAATATTCGGTATGTCAAAAAATCAGGTTCGATCTAAATGCACAAATGCACTTATAATTATATGTGTACTGCTTTTTTAAATGTTTATAGTTTTTTATAAATATTTAAAGATTTGTGTTTTTGACTATTTTAAATCTTTGAAAATGTATAATCATGGATTTGCAATGACTCCTTTATGTCTATGATGACGTTTTTTGTCACATGTTTAGGCACTAGCACTTTAAATTGTGAAGGCACTCCGCAAGCGTGTTATGTGATCAATGCCTCTTCAGGCTGAAACGCATCATGGCGGTGGTGTAAGGGCTCCAATAAATATACTTTGCACCAACAAGTACGGATACACATTCATTTGTTTCCATTGGAGGACTGGAAATACCACAGGCGGAGTCTGCAGCACTATATATATATATATTCACTGAAAAAACCATAGGTTATAGACCATATATAGTTAGGAATTAGCATTTACTAAACCTTATTTTACTCACACAAAACCATTGAAATTCCATATATAGTTAGTTGCACTAACTATATATCGCGCACCCGCAATCCACTGCTGATGATGTCACATATTACATCATTCATGACATGGTCAGTGACATCACTGATGACATCACTGATGACATCTCAAATGACATCACTGATGACATCACTGATAACAACATCCAGTGATTTTTTGTTTCTATAAAGTTTAAATATGTCTTACATATTGAAGAATGAGTGGATGTGTAAGTGTCTGGACGAAGGATTTAGTAGGTGCATGACTGACTGTATGAGTGAGTGATTAAATGTGTCTCACTGACTGCATGGGTTAGTGACTAAACTGTCTTAATTTGTGCATCATTATGTCTGTTGTTCTGTAAACTGCTGCATGTGTTGATCAGTAGCTATATGAGTAACTATATGGGTTATTGATTGATTGCCCAAGTATTTGTATGGGAGACTGAGTGTGTGTGTGGCTAGCTGGGAGGTGTGTGACTCTGTGCAGATCAATCTGTACTTGTATCAATGATTGTATAAGAAGGTAAGTATGTGTTAGTATATGTTTGAAAATGTAAGGTGCTCTATGTTTAACTGTATAGACAAGAAAATGGAAGTGTCATTGATTCTTTACAGGACTGACTAGGTGTGTGAGTAACTCCATGGATGCGTGGCAGACTGTGAGTGTCTGTATAGGTGTATGAGTGCATATGATAGTGTTGTAAAGATGAGTGATTGTATGTATGAATGATTGTATGGGTGAATGAGTGAAGGTGTGTGTAGACGTAGCAATCAGTGAGTGCGTATGTAGTAACTAGTATTGGTGTGTCAATGGTTTCAAAAATTATACTCTCTTTTTAACACTGGGTGAAACAGAGGTTATATTAAAATGTGAGGAGATGCATTGTATTGTCACATGAATGATATCATCAGTGATGTGGTCATTGATGTCAAATGAGATGTCATCAGTGATGTCATCAGTGATGTCATTTGAGATGTCATCAGTGATGTCATCAGTGATGTCACTGACCATGTCATGAATGATGTAATATGTGACATCATCAGCAGTGGATTGCGGGTGCGCGATATATAGTTAGTGCAACTAACTATATATGGAATTTCAATGGTTTTGTGTGAGTAAAATAAGGTTTAGTAAATGCTAATTCCTAACTATATATGGTCTATAACCTATGGTTTTTTCAGTGAATTTTCAAGGTTTTGTAAATGCTAATTCCTAACTATATATGGTCTATAACCTATGGTTTTTTCAGTGAATTTCATTGGTTTTTTAACAGCTAATATCTGTAGCTGTAAAATTTATTCTTCTTTAAATCCAAAAATATATTTTATATGTTTATGAATAATTATTTTTTTAAATATTTTTTTTTCTTCGTTCCCGCTTCGCGAATCGGGAACCTTACAGTAAAAAAATGTTCAGAAAAATAAAAAAAAAAGTTCTTTTCAGAACTACCTCCCCGTTATTAAAAAATTGGTACAATATTTGGAACTGTGCCAACCTCTATTTCTCTTAGTTCGCTTCCTAGTTCGCTCGCTGGTACGCGAACTGGAAGCGAACCAAAAACAGTAAGTATAAGGGAAGGAAACACACACTTATGTTAAAAGAAAGACAGCTATAGGGGAGTAAACTAGAGATACTATTACCCATAATCCACTACTGATGATGTCACATATTACATCATTCATGACATGCTCAGTGACATCATCAGCAGAGGATTGCGGGTTTTTTGGCAACATGCCTTATCGACGGTTTAATAACGCTGCCTTTTGCTTTATATAAGTTTTCAAATTGTATGAAATATATACCAATAGGTCTTTATGAACCTTTAGGTAGTGCTTTTGTTCATGAGGTCTGGTCGCTTCCATACACATACAGATGATTCAAAGATGATCAAGAAGTTTATCTGAATGGAGAGGAATGCACTGAGACGCCAGATCATTCACTAATGTGTAGGCACATACAGTTACACGATTCATGCAACAAACACCGACCAAATATGGCTTGCGTGATGCAAGGCACGCCAGTTCCTGCTATCATCCCCACGTTCAAGTTGTTGGAAAATGGTAGTTATTTGATGCTCAATAATGAAGATTGTTCTGAGTTAATTAAAAGTATTCCTTTTATCGTAACAGTAAGTGAACGGGTTATTTGCTGCAGAAATGTTCTATTTCCTCCCACACATGAACATAGGGAGTTTTCAATCTGGCCACAAATACCAACCTTGGGACACGTTTCAACGGCATGACAAGAATAAGAGCTCTTTTGTCTCAGAGAGAGGTGGCCTTGAGTTCGGCCCGTGAAACTTTCGTACTTCACATAGCGAACACCCGTACACAGGTTTGCCTTTCAATTTCAGCAACATGTTTCCGACTATCTTTAACGCATCCTCCACAAAATCCCTGGCACACTTTTTTAAAGTTGTTACCAGTGGTCTCGTGACTTCATTTGAGAAAATCTTTGGAGTCATCCCTGCTCCCTTTCATTCCATTTTCTCCACTCTGGTTCGTGGATTGCATTTTTACTTGCATTACCAGCGGACGCTCTTGTGCTTTTTTACATTTTTAAATATGGATGTCCCTCCTATGCAACCTCCGACCCTGCAGCTGCTGACACTGTTCCGCAATCGCATGCTAGAATATTATGGCACAATGCCGTTGGCGATATTAAGCACGGCATATGGATTATCTTTTCGGTTCTCCTACTTCACCTGTGTCCAGCCTGTATTTCACTGCCTGACCTGTGATTTCGATTGGGCCATTGATTTGTGTCTCTGCAGACCGGTTTCTCCTGACGTCGACTTTAATCAGCTGATGACTCCTATCATTACTCACGAGTTGATTTGTCCTGGCGAAAGGATTATGGCTGTGGCATTGATGCATGGACTACTTGGTCCCTGGAATTTACTGGCGGCAGCACAGTCTTTCTTGGAACACAGCTTTCTTGAAAACCCACCGAGCTGTCCTCTGATGGTGATAGAGGATCCGGTGCTGGGAGAGCACGTATGTTCTTTTCCGCTTTTAAATTGGATGGCTGAACTGTTTTCGGATGAAGATGGTGACTTCCTGTTGGAGGCTGTTGCAGCTTATTTTGCATACACAGTTATGTCATAGACCTTTTTCATGTTTCATATGCTGAGTACTAGCATTTCATTGACAATTCATTGACTTAATTGTCAAGTTTTTATTATTTACCTTGCCTATTGGCTTAAGACTCGATAAAGTACTTGGCTGTTTTATTTTTCTTTAGCATTGAATTTTCCTAGTTTTTAATGCTTTACCTTGCGGACCGTCCACATATAAACTTGCAATCTGCTCTCATGAGATGGCACTTCTATTATCTTATTCAGTTCGTTTCCGGATCATGAGGAGGTGTCATCTAGGTCCTGGATATCTTTACACCGTGTTAAGTTAGCATGGGCTCATTACCGGTTTAAACGCCATTTTTCCTTTTTTGCAACTTCTGCACACGACATTTAGTTGTTGCTTTAGCTTTCCACCTAGTAGTTCATCGTGGTTTACATGAGAATAATATGTTATTGGTCTACTATCTGCTTTACTTGTTAAACTATATCTGTACAGCGAGTGCTAAAGTTTCAAGAACAACACGGTACAGAATTGTTATGAGGTCTGATCTCCACGACTTCATACTCATAACATAAGTGCAACTTCTGCCAATTCTGGGCATGAGGCGGGTTTTATATTGCTTTGCCGAACACACATACACAACAGTTGATGCGGTTC
This sequence comes from Lissotriton helveticus, assembly GCF_964261635.1. NCBI lineage: Eukaryota > Metazoa > Chordata > Amphibia > Caudata > Salamandridae > Lissotriton > Lissotriton helveticus. The sequence continues at coordinate 1,510,739,231 of NC_136061.1, read as the reverse complement.
ACATGAAGAGAGAGCTGGTGTATGCTGATGTGATTCCTTCAAATCTAAGACACTAAAGTATGGGCACGCCCTAAACCAACACAAAGAGACCTTCTTAGCAAATAATATAATATGTGTATTAGGGAGGGTGAGATATAAGCAGCCGCGGGCCGTGGAGGGAGTTACGGTGAGGCAGGGAGGCGGGGAGGGGGAGAAGCAGGGTGGAGCCCTCTCTACCTTGCCCCTCCCCCTCCCCGCCTCCCTGCCCCACCGTAACTCCCTCCACGGCCCGCGGCTGCTTATAAGTGTTGCTAACTCTTATTCATTTACAGCATGTTAACATACTGTCACCATTCGCTTTTTATGTACTAGTAACTATGCTGGTAATTTTGCTACTGATAATATGTGTACTTGTATTCTCCACCCTGCTTCTCCCCCTCCCCGCCTCCCTGCCTCACCGTAACTCCCTCCACGGCCCGCGGCTGCTTATAAGTGTTGCTAACTCTTATTCATTTACAGCATGTTAACATACTATCACCATTCACTTTTTATGTACTAGTAACTATGCTGGTAATTTTGCTACTGATAATATGTGTACTTTTATTATCTAAGGTACTACGCCTGAGAAGACGGCATTAGTAAATAAACATTTCAAATACACATGTGTTCTTCTTAACTCCATGTTCTGGTTTCTAAGAAATATATAACGACCGACTGTTCATGAGTTCCACGTATCCTGAGGTACTATAAGTTCATATTCTGGATTGTCTAAACATTGAGAGTTTGTTATATCCAATGTGACACTGTACCTAGCTTGCTAAATAGTTTTTGATTACTAACGTGAGTTTTGGGACACCCTAATTCGCCGAGGTTCCAATCCTCTGTCCACAGTTCTGTGTGAGAACAGAAACCCTGCGACAGGGGCACCCCCGACCCTTGCTGGACCTTCATCACACTTGCGATACAACTCCAGCAATGCGCCACCTTTACGGCACAGATACATCACGCATCTGTGCTGTTTTTGCCCCGTGATGCGCCGCATTGTAAATGCAGCACACCATAGGTGACGGAACAGCGGCACAGAATGACTAACACATCCCTGGTGATGCGCCAGTCATCATAAATCTATCCCTATGCTTCTTATCTTGTTAGAGATGAACCGCCATATGTATCATCAAAGTTATTTGCATTTCCTAAATAGCGAACTTTAAGGAATAAATAGCGATTCTTTACCATTCCTAGTTTGCGATGAGCTATTTGCTAATTAGCCGAATGTAGCCCAATGAAGCCCAATGTAGCCCAATGTAGCCCAAAGATGGCCGCCAGACACACAAAAAAACAAATGTAGCCCAAATATCAGCCAGATGTAGCCCAACTATAGCCCAGTGACAGAATGACCAATCAGCTTCGCAAACCTCCGTTACGCGAAGCGGAGCGCTGTTACAGATATATATCTTTTTTTGAACGTTAATTTCTCAAAATCCACTGGAGCACATATATTGAGACCTAGCAAAGGCACATCGGGCTACCAGTCCCTAATATTTTGCCAAGTTTCGTGCAAATCCATTCAGCCGTTCAATTATTATTTTTATTATTTTTTTTTTCCCCGCGGGGCCCTTTTAAAACCTCCACATCAAACCTAGGGGGTCAGCGAGGATCTACTATGCCCCCTTATAGTTATTTCCCCCTTTGTTTTGACCTCCTCTTGTCTCTCGATCCTACCGAGAGACAAGATGGCGGCCGCTACGGACTGTTTGGAATGTTGACAGACGCCGGAGAACCAATCAGCTTCGCTTCACAAAGCTCCGTTGCGCGAAAAGTCCGCGAACCAGAGCGCTAACCGGTCCGCTGTTACAGATATATATCTTTTTTTAAACGTTAATTTCTCAAAATCCACTGGAGCACATATATTGAGACCTACAAAAGGCACATCGGGCTACCAGTCCCTACAATTTTGCCAAGTTTCGTGCAAATCCATTCAGCCGTTCGGGCTAAAAGTGAGGCCAACCGCCCTATGGAAAACTCAATGTTAAAAACACGTTTTGGGACCCCCCTTTTTTCTCGGCCCCCACTGGACGAACCCCCCCCAAATTTTCAAGGGCTGCTCAGAAACAAAATGTGCCATTTTCCTGAAAATTTCAGCCAATTCCGTCCACAAACGCCAAAGTTATTAGACATAGAATTTTCAAAAAACCCATAGAGAAAAAATCCTAACTATATATACCTACTGGCGACCGCCAGTAGGTAATATATATATATATATATATATATATATATATATTATATGTATATATATATATATATATATATATATTCACTGAAAAAACCATAGGTTTCACACCAGTTATAGTTAGGAATTAGCATTTAAAAAACCTATTAAATTCACTGAAAAAACCCTAGGTTTCACACCCGTTATAGTTAGCTGGAAGTTTTACTCGCATAAAACCATTGAAATTCCCACGTTATAGTTAGTTGGACTCACTATAACTCGCGCGCCCGCAATCCACTGCTGATGATGTCACATATTACATCATTCATGACATGGTCAGTGACATCACTGATGACATCACTGATGACATCTCAAATGACATCACTGATGACATCTCAAATGACATCACTGATGACATCACTGATTACATCATCCAGTAAATGTGTGTTCCTATAAATTAAAAATTAAAAATGTGTTTAACATATTGTAGAATGAGTGTATTATTGAGTGTTTGGATAAGGATTTAGTAGGTATGTGACTGACTGTATGAGTGGGAGATTAAATGTGTCTTAGTGAATGCATGGGTTAGTGACTAAAGTGTTAGAATGTGTGCATCATTATGTCTGTTGTTGTGTAACCTGCTGCATGTATTCATTAGTAGCTATATCACTGGCTATATGGGTTAATGATTGATAACCCAAGTATTTGTATGTGAGGGTGAGTGAGAGTGGAGGTGGCTGGGAGGTGTGTGACTCTGTGGATAGATGTGTGAGCAGTTGATTCACTTGGTGTATGGGTTCAAGAGTGCATCAGGAAACAGCTGTATAGGCGGTTTCCTGTGTGCATGGGTGTGTTGGTGACTGAATGGATATCTCAGTGCTACATGTCCAAGTAAGTACATATGTAAAACACAGTGCATGTGAGAGTTGTCATATATAAATGACTATATATAACAGCCTGTGATTGCATAAGTGACTGTATGGATCAATGTGTACTTCTATCAGGGATTGTAAAAGACAGTAAGTATGTGTTAGTCTATGTTTAAATAAGGAAGGTTTTGTGTGTATAACTGTATAGTTGTGGCAATGGGAGCGTGATTGATTCTTTACATGACTGACTAGGTGTGTGAGTAACTCCATGGATGAGTGGCAGTGTGTGAGTGTCTGTATAGGTGTATAAGTGCATATGATAGTGTTGTATTGATGAGTGACTGTATGTATGAAAGATTGTATGGGTGAATGAGTGGATGTGTGTATAGACCTAGAAATCAGTGAGTGCTTATGTGGTAATTGGTTTTACTGTGTCAATAGTTTCAGGAATGGTAGTTTGTATTTAACACTAGGTGTATCATAGGTTAGATTAGAGTGTGAGGAGGTGTATTGTATTATCACATGGATGATGTAATCAGTGATGTCATCAGTGATGTCATTTGAAATGTCATCAGTGATGTCATCAGTGATGTCATTTGAGATGTCATCAGTGATGTCATCAGTGATGTCACTGACCATGTCATGAATGATGTAATATGTGACATCATCAGCAGTGGATTGCGGGCGCGTGAGTTATAGTGAGTCCAACTAACTATAACGTGGGAATTTCAATGGTTTAGTGCGAGTAAAACTTCCAGCTAACTATAACTGGTGTGAAACCTATGGTTTTTTCAGTGAATTTAATAGGTTTTTTAAATGCTAATTCCTAACTATAACTGGTGTGAAACCTATGGTTTTTTCAGTGAATTTCATAGGTTTTTTAATAGCAAATCTCTATAGGTATGAAATGTAATATTTTTTATACCGAATTTTATATTGTATAATTATGTAATAGTATATATATATATATATATTTTTTTTTTGCCCCGGAGCGCTCCCGGGGCGCGTACCGATGCGCTCACCGGTACGCGCAGTGCTTCGGCGCGCCCCGGGGCGCGTACCGGTGAGCGTCCTGTTAGCGCTATTCCCGCAAACGAAAACAACATCGTGACGTATCGCGTAGCCGCGTGATGGGTCTTATGACGCACGGCGTAAGCGCAACCGGAAGCGCCCGAGTGCATACGATCACGCAACATAAGCGCCGCCGGGCACGCCCCAGTGCGCCCCCGGGTGCACACCAGGGCGCGTAGCGTAAGCGCATCGGGTCATGTGACCTGAAAATAACACTTTTGATTGGTTCAGAACACTTTTGGTTTCCAAATGATGAGAAAGCCCAGGTCATGAGACCTGAAAATAACACTTTTGATTGGTTCACAACAGTTTTGTTTTCCAAATGATGAAAGACCCCACCTTTTTCCTCATTCTCACTTTGTTGTTTGAGTGAACAAGACCTCTGCATTCATTCTGTGAGAAATGGCTTCACTAGTAGCAGCTGCAGGTGCATCTGCACCACCACCACCTCCACCACCACCAAAACAACTACCACAAGACCACATTGGTGGTCAAGAAGAAGAGGAGGACAAAGAGGAGGAGGGGGAGAGGCGCTTTCTGCCTGAGGACAATCCCCTATACAGACCCAAGGAACATTTTATTTGGGAGTTTTACAAGATGCCAAGGGGTGCAAAAAAGGGAACCCAAACAAGAAGTACTCTTTTGGGAACCACACTATGATTAGACATATGCAGAGGAAGCACCCGAACAATTATTCGGCAGCAGAGGTCAGGGAACTGACCAAGAACCCTCTCCATCGTTCTTCTTCAAGCGCCTCCAATCAACCCACTCCATCGGGTGCAGAGGCTAGGGAGATGGTTCCTAATGTACAAACCAGGTTTGCAAAATTTAATTTTTTTTGCATATATTGCAACAAAACAATTTCATATGGTGAGCAAAGCATCACTTTACTCAATCGAGCTGCAGACAACCATCACTGCAGCAAGCAACTTAAATTTGTTTCAAATTTTTTTTGCTCCAGTTGAGCTGTTTGCAATTCCCTGTGTTTTGTTTGACCCCAGAAAAACTACAAAAAATATATAAAATTGTCCAGAAAAGCCAAAAAAAATAAATGTTAAAAAAAAATAAAAAAAATATAAAACAACAAAAAGAATAAAAAAACAGTTCTTTTCAGAACTACCTCCAATTTATATAAAAATGCTACATTTAAAAAAAAACTCTGTCTTTCTTTTTTTTCTCTAGGGTACGCGTACCGGTACGTGTACCGGTACGTGTACCGGGGCGCGCACCCCCTCAAAAAAATAAATAAAAAATAATGAGTGTGTGTGTGTGTGGTGTGTGTGTGTGGGGGGGTGGGTGTGGGGTGTGTGGGTGTGGGTGGAGCTGTGGGTGTGTAAGGTGTGAGTGTGGGTGTGGGTGTGTGGGGTGTTTAGGTGTGGGTGGAAGTGTAGGTGTGGGGGGTATGTGTGTGGGGTGTGTGTGTGTGTGGGATGTGTGTGTGTGTGTGTGTGTGTGTGCGTGTGTGTGTGTGTGTGAGGAGTATGTGTGTGGGTGTGTGTGTGTGTGAGGTGTGTGTGGTGTGTGTGTGGGGTGTGTGTCAGAGGTGTGTGTGGGGGGGTGAGGTGTGTGTGTAGGAGTGAAGTAAATGATTAAGGGAAAGAGAATTAGTGAGGGAGCAAAGGAAGGGAACAGAGGGTAAGGGAAGTAAAGAAGGGGGACTGAAAAAAGTTGAATGTGGGAGGGGAGTTAGGGAAAGGGGAGTAAACATGGAGGATAAGAATAAGTGAGGGAAGCAGAGTAAAGAAACAGGAGTGAGGTAGGGTGAGAAAATAGTAGTGAAGTTAAAGCAAAGGGTGATGACAAACTACATTTTTTTAGTCACACTTACCATATAATTAATGTAACTTTAATTACATTTTTTTACTACACTTTGTATCTGTTAAAGAGAGAAGAAAAAATAAGTTATAATTAGTAAAATATATATTTTAAAATAAAAGATACAAATGAAGAGGTTACAAATCATAACAGTGTATTAGGAAATAAAGTAAGAGTGAAGGACACAGAAAGGGAAATAAAGTAAGGTAGAAGGAGAAAAAGAGGGAAAAAGAAATGGAAGGAGAGCAAATTACTAAGAGTAAGGCATATAGATTCATTGACAGAGAGGAAGAGAAGAAGAGAGAAATGAACTGAAGGTAAGAAAGATACTAAAAGAATGTAAGTTAGCAAAACTAAATCCGGAAACAGGAGTAAGTGAAAAGATAATGACTGAGAGGGAAATGAGTCTAATTAAGGATGCATTTAGAAGAATGAGGAATGGAAGATAACTGAGAGTAAGTGAAGCAGAGGGAGAGTGGGTTAGTTATAGTGATAAAGTGCAACAATACTGGTGAGTGAGTAAAGAGGAATTACTAAAAGAGCGAAAGAGGAAAAGACGGAAAAGGGAAGTAAAACAGAGAGACTGAAAGCTGAAAAGTGATGCAAGGGAGAGAGGGGATGCAGACACCTGAAATGGAAATGAGGGGTTGTGAAAGAAGTGCAGTAAATGAATGGATTTGAAATAAAGTGAGAGAAAGGCAGTGTGAGTGAGTAAAGAGAGCTGAAACAGAGAGGAAAAAGGAAAGTGAGTGTGAGACAATGGGAATACAATATAAATTACACAATACAAACTATAGAATAATTTATACAACATGTTAGATAGTTTATTTTTGCTGTTCTCAGAACATATTGAATTTCACTAAAATCAGTGAGTTCAAACTATTCATCATATTACAGCGGGGAAAAAACACAATCAAAAAGATTGTGTTTAAAAAAAACATATAAACTTACAAATCACATATGTACACTAATCTTTGATTCACTTACTTTTCCTTTAGGCCAAATAGTACATCATGAAGGTCCTTTTCGTTGGAAGGTACTCTGCTGTTCTCAAAAAAATCCATTTCATCGACTCTCTAGAAAAAAAGCTCCAAGAACATCTGAAATATGTTTCAATGTTTGCATATACTCCTTCAGTTCAGTCATGACACTTTGCTCATTCCTTCACCTTTCCTTAAGGCCAAATAGTGTCAGATGTATCAGTATATTTTCAAATTACTTAAAACAAACTCTAAAATTACCGTTTTCCCGACGTTCTGAAAGAAAGGCTCAAACAACATTTTCACAATATTTAAATATTCATAATTCCAGCTCTGACTCTCTCATGTTGAACATTTCCTATAATACTGATATCACTTAATATGCGATCCACTTACCGTACCTTTATGAGAACTATAATTTTTATATTATCTTCATCACTTTTACTCACAATATAATTTTAAACAGCAAACTAACTTTTATTAACTGCTCCCGTCTTCATAGGGCAATTAGCTTTACTTAAATTTTGGTTCTAAAAACACTAGGTATGAATTTTTTAAGTCAAAAGGCAAACGTTGTTTGAAAGTCAAATGAGTGTAATTACAGTTAGTCCAACCTTTACGACTTTTTAAATAGCATGTGTAATGCCCTGATGTTGTTGAAGGACCGTCATGATAAATAATAGCTACAGTTGCAAAAGTTCTTCCTAAAATTGATAACTGAGAAGCCACGAAATTTTTAATAGAAGTTGTCAATTTACTTCCATCAGGTCTACATCGTTGGAACATTAAAATGACATACTGACCATAGTTTTGTATAAATAATGTGGACAGCATTGCAGACTTACATTGGATACACACCATATTGTGATCAGCTGCTTTAACTAGATTATTAAAAGACACTGATTTACAGTCTGGTAAAGTCAAATATATAAATCTTTCAGTGTCTATTGTAGTACTACTTGATAAACTACAGTAGTGGCAGTCATGCTGCCATTGATAAGAAAGGCTAAAAAGATTTTTTATATCTACAACTTCATCTTCCAATACATCAAACATATACATTAAAAATTCCTGACAATCCTGCTGAATATTCTGTGAAAATTGATTTTGACCAGAACATATGTCTAGAAGATTTCGAATTTCTGAAACATTTTCTATTTTTGCTCTATCACTGCTACATTTCTCAAACACAGAATTAAAAAAACAGCAGAATGTTTGATCCCGATTTTCAACAATCTGTTCTTGTAAATTTTGAAGAAAAAAAACAACATTAACCACTACATTAGCATAGCAGTTGACACCAGAACTGTTTTCAAACTGAAATCCAACAACATCTTCAACAGAATCCTTTTTCCTTCTGCTTACAATTACAGTTTCATCTACTTTTTGCTACTACCTCACTGCAATTATTCTCATTTGTTCTTTTTCGGCCTACCACACGTTTTTCAAACAGGATATTGAGGCAAATGTGGAGCATACTCTCTTCTTAACCTATTGTATTCTTTAACACAATCTAGATCTGCATAAATTTTTGTTTCATCACACTCAATCAAGTACAATCCTGATAAAGGTCTGACTCTTGATAATGCCACATATGCCATACCCTCTTTAAACACAGAACTTCCAATGTTCACCAAAGCACTATCTACACTTAAACCTTGAGATTTATGGATTGTCACCGCATATGCCAAACAAACAGGAAACTGTTTTCTGCGAACATATAAGTCTTTCACAAGCAAAAATCTAGCTGAACAACGACAAATTTGTTGTATTTCATCAATGCCATCAAATTTTATTTTTAAAATTTCAATTCCATCTCTAATTTTGTAATTCACAAAATCAACAACATGACCCATTGCTCCATTTACCAGACCTCTTTCAACATTTAAATTCCTTCTCAAAATGATACGACAATTTAAACACATTTCAGAGTCTTTTCAAAACCAGCAGTTTTAGATATAGTCCTCTCTAATGAATCCAATTTTGATTTCAAATTTTCAGACAAAATAATTGTTGCTCCCATATGCTCTATTTTATCTATAGCTTCCAGTTTCACTATCTCTTCATTTTCTAACTTTAACATTTTGTTGTTGAACATGGAACATTCTTTCAGAGTTGGCATCAAACATATGCCAGATTTCTTCTCGTTAATTTTCTTAAAAATATTCTCTGGAAGAATGTTTTCATTTGGGTACAAATTTGAAATTAATCGTCCATGTAAAGCTTCTTCCCCATGCTGACTTACTTTTCCGATTATTACATCTTGTAGAATATTTTTATAATCTTCATCCTTTGCCTGCCGCATATTTTGGAGTAGTTCTGTATATTTGAAATTTAACCATATATTAACGTTTCCAATGCTTCCTAGGCACTTCCTGGTATCTTCATGCGTGACCATTTTAAACACTGGTTGTCCTTTCACTGGAGTCAACTGCAGTAGATCTCCAAAAACAATAATGTGTTTCCCTCCAAATAACACATCATACTCTGTTCCAAGAATTTCTTGCATTCTCAAATGCACAAAAGCAAACATTAGATTTGAGACCATGCTTACTTCATCAATGATAAGAAGTTTCATTTTCTTCAGAACTCTCGAAACTTTGGAACACGCATCTCCAGATAGCTTGTGGTATTGCAATTTGTTATCATGCTCCACTGGCAGCATCAGTAAACGATGTAAAGTAATCCCTTTAATATTATGTGCTGCCAGCCCAGTTGGAGCGGTAACAACACAAGATAGCGGTGATTCAGTCCTTTTCTGCAGATAAGTTGCAATTGCTTTAATCAGAAAACTTTTTCCAGTTCCCGCTTCTCCACTCACGTACAGTTGGACAGGCTTAAATGATGTACATGAGCACTCTTTTTTCTCATGACTGAATCCATGTTCAATCTGTTTTGTGACTTCGTCATATATCTGCTTCTGCTCAAGGTTTAGTTGTTTCACCAAATCTTCTAAGTTAACTACATCATCTTGAGCTCGTTCCATAGCCCTTTCCACCTCATCCATGGCAGCTTCATTTTGGATAATTGGTCCTCCTAGTGGATCCTGAGTCAATGAAGTAGAACTCTGACTGTCTTGAGAACTGTCTCTAGCAATCTCTACAGCAATTGTGGCTTCTTGCTCTATCTCTTCGTTCAACATTTGCAGATAATTTGTAAAAACAGGACATTCTATGGTATCCTTGGTTGCATTAAAAGAATCTTCGTAACAGAGAAAATCTCCAAGTAGTTACTCTTCTGTACGCCATGGCTTAAAGAGTTGCAAAAGAGCTAAATAGTAAAATTCCCTTTTCTCTGGATTTTCGCAACTCAATTTTCGATGATTAATCAAATGGCCTTTTCTCTGCTTCACTAGACATCCTTCACACCCACTGACAGCATATATTCCATTATTGATATCTTCTCTGATGTTCCTCTCATAAATATATCTTTGCAGAACTTCATAGAGACAAGCGTTCTCAAGGTAAGGACTTCTATTTGGATAGTATGTATCCAACATGTTTGTCTTCAAAATATCTGTACTTTCTGGTTCTTTCTCCGCCAAATACTCTATTTCTTGTACAGATTTCAAAACTCAGTTTCGTGTTGCAGCAAGACCTAAACTCACCCAAATGATGATTCTAGACTTGGCATATAGACTTGCTGATGACAATCGATCAGAACATTCAAATGCTCCAATTTCTCGATGTGACAACATCTTCAGACTGTAACTGTATAATTTCTTGCTTAGACTCTTTTCATGTGAAATGTCCTCCCACATTTCCTTCAGTTCTGTCTTTTCTTTTTTTGTGATGTAAGACGTCACATATCTAGCCACAGCAATAGAATTGTCAGCAACGAACTGAATATCCATGTTAGCATTCCACATGGACAAAATCACTGGGTTGTAGTCGTTGATGTACTTGGACTCTTCGTTTCTTTTTAAATTGTATGCATTTTTTGGTGATTTCCTCGTCACAGTATGTCACAGAGAAGACATCAAATTATTTACTGTTCCTTTAGAAATCACTGGTCGTGGAAACGCGAAACAACGTTTTGTATAGAACTTGTCCTTGTTTCTGAATTTTCGACGACAGTACTTTCCACAACGATGGGATTGAAAGCGTAAAACTTGTTGCCTTAAACTGTTTTTTTCTGTAGTTTTCGGAACAGCACATGTTGAATACTCTTCAATGAAGCTCATCACTGTCTCATCCGAATCTGTTCCAAATGTGGGTGCATCTTTAATCCACAACAACATATGTATATGAGGAGCACCTCTCACTTGATACTCCTTTCTCCAAAGAAATCCTAAACCTCTCCAAGGGGAGGATTGTTTTTGTTGGTAATAAAAGACATCATAGCTTCAAATCTATGATTGAAATATCTGCATACATTCACTGGATCCAAAGAACACAGTTCTCCAGCAGTTTTGAATTCTATATTTTGTATATTTGCATTTGCCTCTCGTAGAAATTGAAGTAAGTCGTCCCATGCATACTCAGCACAGCTAAGAGTGAGGATCCATGTAGGAGTTCCTAAGTTTCTTAGCATACATTTCAATTCCCCATGACGACGGTACCAATACTCATTTGTACCACGCTGACATGCCATGAGATTGATTAGATGAGATTCCAAAATATTATCTTGCAGATTGACTTTCTCCATAAAGTCCCTCGCCGAAACATTTTGCAGATGTGCTCCACTTTTCAGTATATGGTTTACTGCATAAGAAAGCCCAGACAAGTCACTTTCATACAGTAGATGAAACAAATATGGAATGCATTGACGAAACCTTGTATCTTCAGCATATAATCTTAAAGTTCGATATTCAGATGCAGGAATTTGAAGTGGTCGATCGTCATATCGTCCACCTCGACCTGTTGGAAATAAATGTGGAAAACAACGAGCTTCCAAACTTTCTTCCCATACACTAATGGGACTTCCTTTTGCTGCTTTCATTTGAAACAAGTCAATTGCATTCCCCATCACTTCTTTGGAATGCAAAGGATGAACAGTATAATGTTCATATATTTCTTCACTTCTAGACACATCAACTTTTTCAATTTGGCCAGCTGAACAATCACTGTCTTCATCTGCAGCTGTTTCCTCTGCTCCAACACATACATGTTTGCAGTACTCATTGTTTTTGACCAAATACAATGTTGCCTTTTTGACTTTCCTAACATCCACTAAATCTTGCCAGATTTTCTTACTCTTTGTCGGAACCCCATTAACTAGAATAACCAGAGGTTCCTCTTCCACTTTCTCTACACCAATTGTATCAATATTTTTCTTGAAATCTAGAGGCAAATAAACAACTCTTCCCTTTAATCCTCTCTGTAAATCTGAAGGAGGCAATTTCCCTATCTTAGGCTCCATGCGAACAATTGCCTGAAAAGGATGGACACATTGAATCAAAATAGACTCATATGTATTTAAATCCATCAATTCAGGAGGAATGTCTACCAACTCCAGATTATTATGAACAGCTCTAGCAGGCATTCTGTTTTGATTTAATTTATCATAACAATATTTACAAATACGCTGATCAGAACTCAAATCAAAAGAATTCTCCACCCACAAATAAGTGGCAAAATCCTTCCACTCATAATTATTTATCTTTTCACTTTTTACGTATAAATCAACTAATCTAGTTTAATGCTTATAATGAGTTCATCGACAACACACACAAGTAAAATTCGACCTTTCACTTGATTTCACCTTAAACCTGGTAATTTCCTGGTCAAACTTTTCTGTACTTGAAATCTGTACATTGTCTTCCACATTACCTTGAATTTCTGTGTCAATTTCTACACTGTCCTCTTTATCACCAAAATAACAAATCTCAATTTCTTCACAAATCTTCTTCAAATCTAATTCAGTTCCAGGCAAAAGAGCACTGTTTAATTGTTTAAGTTTAAGTGCTGGACTTTTTGCATACTACAACCTTCTCACTAATTTCCTCATTTTGTTATGATGCACTGCTAACATCCTAAAATGATGAAAAACACTCTGACAGACTTTTCTAGAAAGACAAGCCAGTAAATGCCCTTGCAAACCTGTGTTTTCTCTCACTCTACAAGGATCTAAGTCTTGCAACATCTTCATTTTCTGTTTTAGACTTTTCTTACTATATGTACGTAAGAAATTACAAAACAAATCGATTGATTCCTGTCGCACACTACAAATACTACTACACTTCCAAGTGTACACTGGACCCTTAGTACGTCTCCCTAAAACTTCATCAGTTAACACCTCTTCTGGTTCTCTAGGCACATGTTTCTCTTTTTCAATCAGACAACCGTCCTTCACCTCATATGCTCGACCACTGGTGTCAACTGCAGGCACCAAATCATTCTCCTGGAAGTAACTCTCCTCATTAAAAAATGGCTCACAACTTGAACTATGCATCCATTCTCCAGAAAAAACTTTACAAAAATTAGTCCGATTAATTACTCTTTTGCATCTACTCTTTGATTTGAAAACATCAATTGTCTTGTTAAGTGTCCTAATTCTATTGATTACTAAAATAACTATTTTTTTCTTACCTTCAAAAGCCTGATCAACAATCTTCTCTACTCTTTTCTTTTTCTTATAAAAAGCAGCTCTCTGTTTACCTTTCTTAATATTTTTTAACAAATTTAAAACCACCCTATTGCGAAACATTCGTTTACGAATGTCCCTAAATTGATTTTGCCTTCTATTCCTATACATATTATTGTCTCCTGCTGCAGTAGTAAAATTTTTTGGGGATCTCTCCTTCCTCTTCAAATTTGCTCTCTCCTGCTGTACATTTACATGTATATTATCATTTTATTTGGATCTACATATGTTCCGAAAAAAAGACTTAGTTGTCTTACCAGGAACTTTTTTCGCGTTTTTTGAAGTATTTGTTGTAGGAGACTGCTTTAATTCCGATGCTGTTTTTGATTTTTTCCGCTTAGCATCTTTCCGTCTCCTCTGCCTTGAGGGCATATTTCGTTACTATTGAAATCTTGATTTCAATCTGTGGTAAACAAATAAAAAAAAAACTCATTATAGACAACTATTACCAAACAACAGAGCAATGACAATAAGCAAACGATATAAACACTATAATGCTTATACATATGACCTTATCTCTGTTTTTTAAATGTTATTCTAAAAAAATATTTTGGGCACATGAATTGGTTTTACATTATTGACAAGGATTCGATAGTATCTGCATGATTAAAAAAATATATTTGCACATTTCACAATCATATCGCCTGTGTTTCCTCAGATTAGTAAGCAGATTGTACACATGAGGTAAGGCCTGTCCTGGGGAGCATAGGTGGTGAGACCGGTGTCAAAGAGTGCACTGGACTGGACTTCATGAAGTCTATCCCCCACTACACTCTTAGACACAGCCCTCACCTTCTTTCCACCCCTGGACAGACCTCTCTTCCACTACACTCTTCAACACAGGCATCACTTCCTATGCACCCCTGGACAATCCTCACTTCATCTGCAACCCTGAATAGACCTCAACTCATCTGCACCATTAGACAGGCCTCAGTTAATCTACACCCCTGGACACGCCTCTTCTCATCTGCACCCTGTTACCATCAATTATACTCAATGTATTGAGGTCTGTCCAAGGGGCACAGATTAGATAATGCTTGTCTAAGGGTCAGAGGAGGTAAGTCCTCTCCATTGCACTCATGGACACAGGCCTCAACTCCTTTGCACCCCTGGACATGCCTCACCTCATCTGCACAATCCACTTCCTAATTTGACTAAACACAGGTGACATGATTGTGAAAGGTTCGAATATTTTTATGTAATCATGCACACACTATTTATTCCTTCTCAAAAATGTAAAAGCCATTGATTTGCCCCAAAATTGTTTTTTTAATAACATTTTAGAAACAGAGCGCAGGTCCTATGTACAAGCATTCCATTTCAGTACTGAAAACTCACTATTTTACAAAATACATTTCCTCTCTCTTGCAAACATTCCTACCAAGCATTACCAAAAAAATGACACAAACAAACAGCAAAGAAGCTCAGTCTGCTTCCTAATCTGAGGTAACACAGGTGACATGATTGTGAAAAATTTAAATATTTTTATGTATTCATGCACACACTATTTATTCCTTCTCAAAAATGTAAATGCCATTGATTTGCCCCAAAATCGTTTTTTTGAATAACATTTTAGAAACAGAGCGCAGGTCCTATGTACAAGCATTCAATTTCACTACTGAAACTTCACTATTTTACAAAATACATTTCCTCTCTCTTGCAAACATTCCAACCAAGGATTACCCAAAAAATGACACAAACCAACAGCAAAGAAGCTCAGTCTGCTTCCTAATCTGAGGTAACACAGGTGACATGATTGTGAAAGGTTCAAATATTTTTATGTAATCATGCACACACTATTTATTGCTTCTCAAAAATGTAAAAGCCATTGATTTGCCCCAAAATCGTTTTTTCAATAACATTTTAGAAACAGAACGCAGGTCCTATGTACAAGCATTCCATTTCAGTACTGAAAACTCACTATTTTACAAAATACATTTCCTCTCTCTTGCAAACATTCCTACCAAGTATTACCAAAAAAATGACACAAACCAACAGCAAAGAAGCTCAGTCTGCTTCCTAATCTGAGGTAACACAGGTGACATGATTGTGAAAGGTTCAAATATTGCATTTTCAAAAAGCATCACACAAACCAACAGCAAAGAAGCTCAATGTGCTTCCTAATCTGAACTCTCTATCTATATTGAATGAATCATAACTCACCTTTACAAATGCTTTGGGAGATTGAGAACAGTGTCAGATACACACACCAATATTTCTTTAGCAGAGCAAAAGGTATGTACTCCAGGCACTGCAACCATGAATGGCACAGAAAACCTCTAATTCTACACACATATCCCTCATGTTAACCAATTAAAACTCTTCCCTCTCTATTTTCAAACCAACACCCTCCCCCCTCAGCCCTTTCTACCTGTTACCATAGCAACTCCCTCCTCACTGAGCTCTCAGGGTTAAAAGTTTAATCTACAATGTTGCAAAGAAACTCAGCAAGGATGTTTGACCTCTCAATACATCAGCTTATCAGGTGCAATCTTTCTTTTAATGACTTTTTCTTAACCATTCAAATTACTTCTTTCACAGAACAGAACCATGCACCCTAACTCTCAGTTTTCAACTATCCGAATCCACCAATCATTGCTTGTGATTCAACAGCACTGAAACTCCACAGTGTTTTTTGTTGCAAACTCCTACTGTTCCAACTGCCATTGTATTCCTACACTTCATCTGACTGCACCAGAACCTCCTCTCACCATGTATTCTGTCTGGATTATTGGACATAGCTACATCCACTGGGCTCAAAGGTATGCAGCTCTCAGAAATTTTCACAACCTTGATTTACCAAATGTGCACATCAAATGGATTGGCCAAAGAGGATTGAGATGTCATCAATTGATACCATTGGTGAAAACCTTTCACCATCTGCCACACCCTGACCTTATAATTTTGCACTGTGGTGGAAATGACCTAGGCACTTTGACTGGGGTAGGTCTGGAAATGGTTTTAAAGGACACCTTTGGGCAATTGATGACACTTTTTCCACAAACTGCCTTGGTATATTCCAATATATGCCAAAGACAGAAATGGAAGTGGTCCAACCAATTTTGTCCACAATTTGAGAAAGCACGGAAACATGTGAATAAATCTGTTTCTGCTTACATGAGAGACTATGGAATGGGTTCAATATACAACAATAACTTGCGTTACAACATGCAAGATATCTACAGAGGAGATGGTGTGCACATCTCAGATGAGGGGAATAGAATATTCCTTCTGAATTTAAGACTGTGCATTGGAACCTACTTGTAGGTACCTAAATCATCCACAGAACCCAAAAGCTCTTTTCAGGGCTACCCTACCTCTGATCACTCAAAATGATTACTTTTCTCTAACTTTTTTCACTGTTTTTCACCAAAGTACGCTCCCCGGTACGCTCCCCGGTGCGCGGACCAGGCGCTTCCCCCGCAAAAAAAATAAATGTTTTTTTTGGGCCTATATGGGCCTCCTAAGCCCCCCTCAGAAAACCTAGGGGGTCAGGGGGCGTCTACTGTGCCCCCTTTTACCCATTCCCAATGTTGTTTGTCCTCCATCTTGTGTCTCAAATCTACCGAAACACAAGATGGAGGACTCCCGTTGCGCTGCCGGTACGCGTACCGGGGCGCGCACCGGTAAGCGCTCCCAATTTTTAAAAAAAGTTAATTTACATAAAAACCATTGGAGAGACTTTCACCAAATATAGAATAGGCCCTACTACATACCAGTCCCTACCATTTTCCCAAATTTGGTGGAATTCCATTGAGCCATTTGAGCTGTAGCCATTTGAGCTGAATATAATATAAAGTGAGATTTACAGTATACTGTCCAACTTTTTTGTGTTACATAGTAATTTTGCTCATAGTTACTTCCTTTCTTCCACTATCTCCTGCCTCCATGTTATTTCTGCTTTCTGACAGACTATGCTATGGATTCCATATACCACAATAACTTATGTAACAACATGCAAGATATCTACAGAGGAGACGGTGTACATTGAATTTAAGACTCTGTATTGGTACCTACATGCTGGTACTTAAATCACCCACACAACACAACAACTCTATGCAAAGCTACCCTACCTCTAAGCACTTTAAATTATTATTTTACTGTTTCACTGGGTTTTCCCTTTGGTACGCTCCCCGGTACGGTCCCCGGTACGCTCCCCGGTGCGCGTACCGGGCGCTCCCCACGCGACATCTGAATTTTTTTTTTTCTTTTTTGCCCCACGGGGCTTTTTTATGGCCCCCACATCAAACCTAGGGGGTCAGGGGGGCTCTACCCTGCCCTCTTTTGGTCATTTCCCCCTTTGTTTTTGCCACCTCTTGTGTCTCAATCCTACCGAGACACAAGATGGCGGCCGCTCCGGACTGTTTGGAATGTTGGCAGACACCCGAAAGCCATTCAGCTTTCATCAGTGATGTCACTGACCATGTCATGAATGATGTAATATGTGACATCATCAGCAGTGGATTGCGGGTGCGCGAAATATAGTTAGTACAACTAACTATATAGGAGCAATTTCAATGGTTTTTTAAATGCTAATTCCTAACTATATATGACCTGAAACCTATGGTTTTTTCAGTGAATTTGCACGTTTTTTTAAATGCTAATACCTAACTATATATGACCTGAAACCTATGGTTTTTTCAATGAATTTGCAAGGTTTTTTTAAATGCTAATTCCTAACTATATAGGACCTGAAACCTATGTTTTTTTCAGTGAATTTGCAAGGTTTTTTAATTGCTAATATCTAACTATGTAAGGCTTGAAACCTATGTTTTTTCAGTGAATATATATATTTAATATATTATATATATAATTTTTATTTTCAAGTTTTTTTTTATATGATTACAGGGTCCGCGCTCCGTGAGCGCTCCGTAAGCACACCAAAAACGCTCCGAGCTCTTACCCCGACAAATTTTTTAAATTTCTAAAACATAAAATCTACGTTTTCAACGTACATTTTAAAGGTAGACAATATCTGCTTTAATGTAGAAAATGTTTTTTTACACTTTTAACAACAGTATATTATTTTTTGAAGTAGTAATAAATCTCGCGAGGGTTCGTCGCACGTGCACGCAACGTAAGAGCTCCGTCCGCGCATCGTAAAAGCTTTGAACTTTTACCCCCGAAAGTTTTATAAACTTTAAATCGTTATATCTACGTATTCATTGCACAATGTAAAGGTACACATTATCTGGGATAATAAAGAACATGTTAATTTAAACTTTTACAGACCATATATAACTTTATTAAAGCAATTATAAATCTCGCGAGGGTGCGTACTACGTAAGCGCATCGTAAGAAGACGTAAGTGCTCCGTAAACGGAACGTAAGCTTACGTAAACACAACGTAAGCTTACGTAAGCGCTCCGTAAACGCTCCGTAAACGCTTCGTAAGCTTACGTCCAACCATGTGACCTCAGAACAAAAGATTCTATTGGTTTATAATACTTCCTACATCAATTCTGGAAAGACCCCTCCCATCTTCATCATTCTTCTGTGGCTTTCGAGGAAGAAACACCTTTTTTCATCAGCACTTTGCTCCTGAAAAATCTATTGAAATGTCTGAACAGCAGCAACCTTAGCTTTCAGAACATGAGGAACCTGAGCATTCTGAACACCAGGAACTTGAGAATTCTTCCAGTTCATCTTCAGATGAGTTTGTTCCTGAAACCCCTAGATGACCGAAAGAGTCCATAGTTTGGAAATTTTTTCAATTCCCAGATGGACAGAAAAAGGTAAATGCGCCTTTTGTCACATGTAAAAACTGTGACACGGTACTTTCCAGAGGGGATCCACAGAAGAAGTACAGCTTTGGAACTTATAGCATGGAACCCCATGTCAAGAATATACACCCAAACAATTGGTGTAAAGCTGTAATGAAAAGATCATCAGAGGAGCAGGGCTCTGCTCCCAGCACTTCTTCTCAATCAACTGCACCACCAATGCAAGCATCAACGATTGCAATTATCCAACCAGAACTTAAGAATTTGATGATGCAATGCATTCGTTGCCAGAAACTAATAGCCTTTGGACAAGATTTAGGTATTTTTACCGAATTAATTACCGATTCGGTGAAATTCGGTAATTACCGATTCGATAATTACCGAATCTGTATTTGCCATTGATTCCTATGGGCCTTGAAGCCCATAGGAATCAATGGCAAATACCGATTCGGTAATTACCGAATCAGTAAATACCGAATCCTGCCAGGGGGAACAGGGTGTCACTTTGACACCCTGTAGCACCCCTGTTTTTGGCTTGTGTGTAATGTGACACACATACATGCCCTTAGGGAATGTATGAGTGCCACATGGCACAGGTGTACATGCACAGATGTGCATGTACACAGAAATTCCTTATTTACCACCCAATTGTATTGAGTGGTAAATAACGAATTCTTAGATGCCACTAGCACTATCAACAGTGCTACCTACATTAGAATTGACAGATTTGGTATTTTTACCGAGTCTGTATTTACCGATTCGGTAATTTAACCGATTCGGTGAATAAAGAATCGGTAAAAATACCAAATCTGTAAATAAATGCCTCCTACATAGGAAAAGGCATTTACCCGTCGGTAACAGCCAAATTCAGCCGTTACCGACCGGTAAATGCCTACCTACATCGCGTCCCAAATCATACCACTTCAATATTTAAGAGTAGGTAACTGGGATGTATGTAATTTGTCTATTGAAATTACTGAATCTGTATAATTCAGTCATTTTACCGAATCAGTATTTACCGATTCGGTAATTGCCATTGATTCCTATGAGCCTTGAGGCCGTATAGTATTCGGTGGTAACTAACGAATATTTAAGGGCCTGTGGCACTGTTTTCAAAACAAAGAAGTGTAAACAAAAGTGAACGCAAAAGGGAAGAGGTGTGAGAAACAGAGAGAAGGAAGTGCACTGGAGGAAGTGCAGTGCCAATAAATGAAGGTTTACTAACAGGTAAAAAATGGATAACAGAGTGAAGGAAGGAGAATAAGATCAAACCTAACAAAATAAAGAAAGAGGGAAACTGTCTGAGGTAAAGAGGAGGAGTGGTAGAAAGAGAGAGCAAAGAAGATTAACTGTAAGGGAGACACATGTAGAGAGAGAGGGAGCAAGGGACTGAGAAAGAGTGAGGCAGTTATTCTGTCACAATAAGAGAGTGATAACAAACTTATTTTTGATTCTCATACTTACCTTATAAATAATGAAAACTTAGACACTGATGCGAAAAAAGTTTTTTATTTCTTATACTTACCTTCTAAGATATTAAAAAACTTAAAGAATTTAAAAATATATATATATTATCTGTAAAACACAAGAAACAAATAAATTATAATGCATACAATGTATATTTCACAATACAAGAGAGAAGGAAGGAGATTAAGAGTTAAGAAAGATAGATGGCACATGCAGAGGGACACATGCCACAGGTAGAGAGTAAGATGGTGCAGGCAGAGAGTGAGATAGAACAAGTAGAGGGTGAGATGGTGCAAGCAAAGGGTAAGATGACACACGTACATGCATATATTGTGCAGACAGAGGGTAAGATGGCACACACACAGAGAAACATGGAACAAGCAAAGGAAGACATAGCACAGTCAAAAGAGAGATGGCGAATGAGCGTGAGACAAGGGGAGTGAGGACACAGAGGGAGTGAAGGAAAGAGTGAGAGAAGGGGACTGAGTGAGGGAGCAAAGAAAAACAAGTGATGGAGTGTGGGTGAGTTAAAGAGAGTGAGTGTAAGGGAAGGGCAGTGACACAGTGAAGGGAAGAGGAAGTAAGGCTAACAGAGAGACAGTGAAGAAAGAGAAGTGAGGATGTCAGAGTTCAAAGGGAGTGACAGAAGGAGTAAGTGAAGTGGAGTAAGGTGAGTGAGGGACGGTTAATGAGTAAGGGAGCAAAAGAAGGAAAGAGAGGTGAAGGGGAGTAAATCAGATGAACTGAGAAAAGGTAAGTGAGGGAAACAAGAAAGGAGAAGGGGAGTGAAGGATAGGAATAAAGGGTACTGACAGAAGCAGCCTAACAAAACAAGGGTGATGTGAGTGAGAGAATGACAGTGAAGTTGAAGAAAGATAAATGATAGAGGGTGGATAAAGTCGAGTGAGCGTGAGACAATGGGACTGAGTGATTGACTACACACAGGGAGTGAAGGAAGGAGTGATAGAAGGAGACTCAGTGAGGGATCAAAGAACGGAAAATGAGGTAGTGTAGGTGAGGGAAAAGGAGTGACAGAATGAGGTGATCACGCTAAGAGGCAGAGAGTGATGGAAGGATAGACAAAAAGAGAAATAAAAAGTTTTTGGGTCAGTCATACTTACCTTATAAATGAAATATCTGTGGAAACGAAAAAACAAATCAGTTATAATACATATACTGTGATCTTCCGAGCACTCAATCATATATCAAAGAGTCTTTATATAGTTTTCACTATATCTTTTAATGTCCAATCTTCTTTCCAATTCAATCCAATTTTCCTCAAATGATTATTCGCAGCCAACGCACGTTTCGTCAAGTCCGTTTAGGACTAGTGACTTCCTCAGGGCTATTTCCAAATACGTATCCACACTTAGTTTGTCCACATGTAGTAAACCCGATAGTTGTCAAGTATATATCTCCCCATCAGATTGCAATAAAATTGTTTAACGAGTAGTCTAGACTCCAACATCCGAGTAGATTGTAATCCAGAATGTTTTCCAGTCAAGTGACTAAGTCACTACCTTGTACTTCTATATCAGCGTATCCCCTTTATTATATATGTCTTCTAGTCTCTCATATATTCTCACATAATTTGCCCACGTGTTCGTGTCATCAGTCAGTCCGAAGTATTCCGACTTTGGCGTTCAGCTGATGACTGATGACACGAACACGTGGGCAAATTATGTGGAATTATATTATTGACTGGAAAACATTCTGGATTACAATCTACTCAGATGTTGGAGTCTAGACTACTCGTTAAACAATTTTATTGCAATCTGATGGGGAGATATATACTTGACAACTATCGGGTTTACTACATGTGGACAAACTAAGTGTGGATACGTATTTGGAAATAGCCCTGAGGAAGTCACTAGTCCTAAACGGACTTGACGAAACGTGCGTTGGCTGCGAATAATCATTTGAGGAAAATTGGATTGAATTGGAAAGAAGATTGGACATTAAAAGATATAGTGAAAACTATATAAAGACTCTTTGATATATGATTGAGTGCTCGGAAGATCACAGTATTTGTTTGGACCATTGGTTTGTTTTGGAGACTGTGGTAACCAGTCCCCCACCTCTTCCAGAGCACCTAATAGATTTATTGCCTTATCACTTATACCTGGACTCTGTGCTGTGCGCTCTTGTAAGCCGTTACCAATAATTTTTCAGTTATAATACATTATTCACAATACAAGAGACAAAACAGGAGAACAAGGAAAGAGGAGTTAGGGAAGGAAAATGAGGGAGAGGGAAGGGGAAATTAGTGCAGGTGCATTAACAACAGTGAGTCTAAGAGAGAGGGAGTGATAGAAGAGTACAGAGAAAGTAAGAGGACACAGGGAGTTTTATGAAGGTGTGTTTGAAGTGCAGTTAGGTGAGTGACAGAAAGGGAATTAGTGAGTGAGCAAAGGAAGAAAAGAGAGGTGAAGGGGAGTGAAACAGAGGGACTGACTTAACATGAGTGGGTGAGAAGACTAAGAAGAAGGGGAGTGAAGTACAGGGAATGAGGATAAGTAAGGGAAGCAAAATAAAGGGACAGGGGTGACGTAGGGTAAAAGAATGACAGTAAGTTTGACGAAACAGAGGTGATAGGGGATCAATAAAGGTGAGTGAGCATGAGACAAGAAGAGTAAAAGAGTGAGGAAATAGAGGGAGTGAAGGAAAGAGTGAGAGAAGGGGACTGAGTGAAGGAGCAAAAAAAGTCAGTGACAAAATGTGGATGAGTTAAAGGGAGTGAACATAAGAGCAAGGGAGTGAGAAACTGAAGGGATGAAAGCAGTGAGGTTAAGAGAGAGGCAGTAAGGGAAGGATAGATAGAAACAGAAATAAAAAAGTAATGAAAATTTATTTTGTATTACTCGTACTTACCTTATAAATGTAATATCTGTAGAAGAGAGTAAAGAAATCAGTTATAATATATATTTCACAATACAAAATGCAAATTAACTTGTCCAACATATTATATGGTTTATTTTTGCTGTTCTCAGAATATATTGATTTTCACTAAAAACAATGAGTTCAATACTATTCATCATATCACAGCGGGCAAAAAAAAACACAATCAAAATGATTGTGTTTAAAAAACCCATAAAACTTAGAAAAAACATATCTTAAATGTTTTCTTCCAAACAGCAATTTCTAAGATACAGTATCTCATTATTATACTCTCAAACTAAAGTGATATAGAAACATATATTAACCACATTTACCCAAAATACGTATTCTTCATTTACATACCTTTCCACATGGCCAAATGGTATACAGAAAGTCCTCTTTTTGGAAATTACTTAATAGTAGTTTTAAACTTCCATTTACCCGACTTTCGGAATGAAAAGTCCAACATCTATTTCATCATCTAACAATAATTATATTTACACCTCTGACTTACTCTTGATAAACATTTCCTATAATACTGATATTACTCACTATGTGATACACTTAGACTACCTCTGTGACAACTACCAGTTTACTAATTATCTTGATCACTTTCAATCACAAACTAATTTTGAACAAAACACTTACTTTTATTAACTGCTCCAATCTTCATTGTCCAATTACTTTCACTAAAATTTGGGTTCTAAAAACACTAGGTAAGAATTTGTTAAGTCAAAAGGCAAACGTTGTTTGAAAATCAATTGAGTATCATTACAAACTTATGTAAAAACATATATTATCAACATTTACCCGAGAAACTCATTTTTCATTGATGTACTTTCCCACATGGCCAAATAGTACGTAAAAATTCCTTGTTTTGGAAAATACTTAATAATACTCTTGACCTTCCATTTCCCGAACTTCTGCATGAAAAGCTCCAACTTCTTTCGTAGCACCTAACAATATTTATATCTCCACCCAAGGATGTGTATCATGTCCATAAAACCTTAAACAACCAGTGAACATCATATAGTATCCTGATGACTAACTTTTATTAATTGCTCCAATCTTTCTAGGCCAATTACTTTTCCTAAAATTTAGGTTGTAAAAACACTAGGTAAGAATTTTTTAAGTCAAAAGGTAAACGTTTTTTGAAAGTCAAAACAGTATCATTACAATAAGTCCAATCGTTTTGACATTTTAAATAAGCTGTATAATGTCCAGATGTTGTTGAAGGACCATCATGGAAAATAATTGCTACTGTTACGAAGGTTCTTCCTGAGATTGATAATTGAGAAGCCACATCATTTTTAATTAAAGTTGTTAATTTAGTTCCATCAGGTCTACATCGTTGGAACATTAAAATTACATACTGTCCATAACTTTGTATAAATAATGTTGATAGCATTGCACAGTTACATTGGGTACAAACCATGTTTTGATCAGCTGCTCTAACTATATTATTAAAAGACACTGATTTGCAGTCTGGTAAAGTCAAATATATAAATCTTTCGGTATCTACTGTTGTACTACTAGCAAACGAACAATTATCGCAGACATGTTGCCATTTATGAGAAAGGCCAAAAAGATTTTCAACATCTATACCTTCCTGTTGCAATACAACAAGCATGTACATTAGAAATTCCTGACAATCTTGCTGAATATCCTGAGAAAATTAAGTTATACCAGAACATATGTCTAAATCATTTCGAATATCAGAAACACTTTCTATATTTGTTCTCTCACTGCTACATTTCTCAAACACAGTATTCAACAAACAACAACAAAAAATTCCCGATTTTCAACAATCTGCTCTTGCAAACTTTGGAGAAAAAAAACAACATTAACCACTACATTAGCATAGCAGTTGACACCAGAACTGTTCTCAAACTGAAATCCAACAATATCTTCAACAGAATCCTCTTTGTTTCTGCTTACAATTACTGGTTCATCTAGTTTTCTTTTTTTTGCTACAGCCTTGCTACAATTTTTCTCATTTCTTCTTTTTCGGCCTACTACACGCTTTTCAAATAGAGGATATTGAGGTAAATTTGGAGCATACTCTGTTCTTAACCTATTATATTCCTTTACACAATTTAGATCTGCACTAATCTTTGTCTCATCAAAATCAATCAAGTACAATCCAGATAAAGTTCTGACTCGAGATAAAGCAACATATGCCATACCCTCCTTGAAGACAGAACTTCCAATATTCATCAAAGCACTATCTACACTTAAACCTTGAGATTTATGAATAGTTACTGCATATGACAAACAAACAGGAAACTGTTTTCGGCAGACATATAAATCTTTCACAAGCAAAAATCGAACAGAACAATGACTAAACTGTTGTACTTCTTCAATTCCATCAAATTTAATTTTCACAAATTCAATTCCATCTCTATTTCGGTAATTCACAAAATCAACAACATGACCCATTGCTCCATTTACTAAACCTCTTTCCACATTTAAATTCCATTGTAAAATTATACGACAATTTAAACATACATATACAGTCTTTTCAAAACCAGCAGTTGTAGAAATTGTCTTCTCTAAAGAATCCACAACTTTTCTGACAAAACAATAGTAACTCCTTCGTGCTCTATTTTATCAATAGCTTCCAGTTTCACAATCTCTTGATGTTCTAACTCTAACATTTTGTTGTTGAAGACTGAACATTCTCGAAGAGTTGGCATCAAGCATATTACAGTTTTGTTTTCAGCAACTTTCTGATAATTAATCTCTGGGAGAATATTTTCCTTTGGAAACAAATTTGAAAATAATCGTGACTGTAAAGCTTCTTTGCCATGTTTAGTTACTTTTCCAATTCTTACATCTTGTAGAATATTTTTATAATCTTCATCCTTTGCCTGTCGCATGTTTTGAAGCAGTTCTGCATATTTAAAATATAACAAGATATTCACATTTCCAATGCATCCTAAGCACTTCCTGGTATCTTCATGCGTAAGCATCTTAAACACTGGTTGTCCTTTCACTGGAGTTAGCTGCAGTAGATCTCCAAAAACAATGATGTGGTTGCCTCCAAATAACACATCATACTCTGTTTTAAGAATTTGTTGCATTCTTAAATGCACAAAAGCAAGCATCACATTTGAAACCATGCTTACCTCATCAATGATAAGAAGTTTCATTTTCTTCAGGACTCTACCAACTTCACAACAAGCTTCTCCAGATGGCTTGTGGTATTGTAATTTATTATCATGCTCTACTGGCAGCATCAGTAAACAATGTAAAGTAATCCCTTTAATGTTATGTGCTGCCAACCCAGTTGGAGCAGTAACAACACAAGACAGTGATAAGTTGCAATTGATTTAATCAGAAAACTTTTCCCAGTTCCGGCTTCTCCACTCACATACAGTCGGACAGGTTCAAATGACGTACATAAGCACTCATTTTTATCATGAGGTAAACCATGCTCAATCTGTTCTGTGACTTCATCATATATTTTTTTCTGCTCCACGTTTAGTTGATTTTCCAAATCTTCTAAATTAACTACATCCTCCTGAGCTTGTTCCATGGCTCATTCCACCTCTTCCATGGCAGTGGCAGCTTCATTTTGGATAATTGGTCTTCCTAGTGGATCCTGACTCAACGAAGCAGAACTGTGACTGTCTTGAGAACTGTCTCTAGCAATCTCTGCTGCAATGATAGCGTCTTGCTGTATTTCATCGTTCAACATGTGCAGATAATTTGAAAAAAATGGACATTCTATGGTATCCTTAGTTGCATTGAAAGAATCTTCAAAACTGAGAAAATCTCCAAGTAGTTCCTCTTCTGAACGCCATGGCTTAAAGAGTTGCAAAAGAACTAAATAGTAAAATTCCCTTTTATCAGGAGATTCGCAACTCAATTTACGATGATTAATCAAATGTCCTTTTCTTTGTTTTACCAGACATCCTTCACATCCAATTAAAGCATATACTCCTTTATTGATATTTTCTGTCATATTCCTCTTAAAAGTATAGCTTTGCAGTACTTCATAGAGGCAAACGTTCTCAAGATGACTACTTCTATTTGGATAATATGTATCCAACATGTTTGTCTTCAAAATATCTGTACTGTTTGGTTGAAACTCAGCCAAATACTCAATTTCTTGTGCAGACTTCAAAACTCGGTTTTGTGTTGCAGCAAGACCTAGACTTACCCAAATGATGGATCTCGATTTGGCATACAGACTTGCTGATGATAACCGATCTGAACTTTCATATGCTTCAATTTCTCGATGTGACAACATCTTCAGACTGTAACTGTACAATTTCTTACTTAGGCTCTTTTCATGCGAAATATCCTCCCACATTTCCTTCAGTTCCGTCTTTTCTGATTTTGTGATGTAAGACGTTACATATCGAGCCACAGCAATAGAGTTGTCAGCAACATATTGAATATCCATGTTAGCATTCCACATGGACAAAATGACTGGGTTGTAGTCATTTATGTATTTGGACTCTTCATTTCTTTTCAAGTTGTACGTATTTTTCTGTGATTTTCTTGTCACAGTATGTCGCAGTGAAGACATAAAATTGTTCACTCTTCCTTTACATATTACTGGTCGTGGAAATCCAAAACGACATTTTGTGTACAACTTCTCCTTGGATTTGAACTTTCGACGACAGTACTTTCCACAGCGATGGGTTTAAAAGCGTAAGACTTGATGTCGTAAATTGCCTTCTTCTGTACTTTTCGGAACAACACATGTGGAATATTGTTCAATGAAACTCATTACTGTGTCATCCGAATCTGTTCCAAATTTGGGAGCTTCTTTGATCCATAGCAACATATGTATGTGAGGAGCACCTCTTGCTTGATACTCCTTTCTCCAAAAGAAATCCCAAACCTCTCCAAGTGGAGGATTTTTTTTGTTTGTGATGAAAGACATCATAGCTTCAAATCGATGATTAAAATACCCACAAACATTAACTGGATCCAAAGAGCACAGTTCTCCAGGTGTCTTGAATTCTATATTTTCTATGTTTCCATTTGCCTCTCGAAGAAATTCAAGTAAGTCTTCCCAGGCATACTCAGCAGCACAGCTAAGAGTGAGGAACCATGTAGGAGTTCCTAAGTTTCTTAGCATACATTTCAATTCCCCATGATGACAGTACCAATACTCATTCGTACCACGCTGACATGCCATGAGATTGATTAGGTGAGATTCCAAAATACTGTCTTCCACTTGGACTTTATCCATAAAGTCCCTTGCCGAAACATTTTGAAGATGTACTCCAGATTTCAGTATATGGTTCACAGCATAAGATAGTCCAGAGAAGTCACTCTCAAACAGAAGATGAAACAAATATGGAATGCATTGACGAAATCTTGGATCTTCTACATATAATCTTAAAGTCCGGTATTCCGACGCAGGAATTTGAACAGGTCGGTCATCATATCTTCCACCTTGACCTGTTGGAAACAATTGAGAAAAACAACGAGCTTCCATGCTTTCTTCCCATACACTTATGGGACTACCTTTGGCTTCTTTCATTTGGAACAACTCAATAGCATTCCCCATTACTTCTTTGGAATGCAGAGGATGAACACTATAATGCTCATAAATCTGTGCACTTCTAGACACATCTACTTTTTCAATCTGTCCAGCTGATGAATCACTGTCCTCTTCTACAGTTGTTTCCTCTTCTCCTACATATACATTTTTGTAGTACTGATTGTTTTTTACTAAATACAACGTTGCCTTTTTGACTTTCCTAACATCCACTAATTCTTGCCAGATTTTCTTACTCTTTGTAGGAACGCCATTAACTAGAATAACTAGAGGTTCCTCTTCCAGTTTTTCTACGCCAATGGTGCCAATATTTTTCTTTAAATCTAAAGGCAAATAAACAACTCTTCCCTTTAATCCTCTCTGTAAATCTGAAGGAGGCAATTTCCCTGTCTTAGGCTCCAAGCGAACAATAGCCTGAAAAGGATGCACACATTGAATCAGAATACACTCATAGGTATTTAAACCCATCAATTCAGACGGAATCTTTACCAACTCAAGATTATTATGTACAGCTCTAGCAGGCATTCTGTTTTCATTTAATTTATTATAACAATATTTACAAATATGCAGATCAGAACCCAAATCAAAACAATTCTCAACCAACAAATAAGTTGCAAAATCCTTCCATTCATTATTATTTTCCATTTCACTTTTAACATATAAATCAACTAACCGAGTCTGATTCTTATAATGAGTTCGTCGACAACACACACAAGAAAAATTTGGCCTTTCACTTGAAATGACCTTAAACTTTGTAATTTCATGATCAAAATTTTGAGTACTTACAATCTGTACATTCTCTTCCACATTACTTTCTATTACTGTATCATTTTCGGCAGTGTCCTCTTTTTCACCAAAGTAACAACACTCTATTTCTTCACAAATCTTCTTCACATCTAATTCAGATCCATGCCAAAGAGCACTGTTTAACTGTTTTAGCCTAAGTGCTGGACTTTTTGCATAATACAACCTTCTCACTATTTTCCTCACTTTAGTTTGATGCACTCATAACATCCTAAAATGGTGAAAAGTACTCTGACATACTTTTCTAGAAAGACAAGCCAGTGAATGACCATGCAAACCTGTTTTTTCACTCACTCTGCAAGGATGTAAGTCTTGTAACATCTTAAACTTTTGTTTTAGACTTTTCTTACTATATGTACGTAAGAAATTGCAAAACAAATTAATAGAATCCTGTCACACACTACAAATACTACTACAATTCCAAGTATACATCGGAGCCTTAGCACGTCTCCCTAAAACTTCATCAGCTCACACCTCATCTGCATTTCTAGGCACAATTTTTTCTTTTTCAACTGGACAACCATCCTTCACCTCATATACTCGACCACTGGTGTCAACTGCTTGCACCAAAACATTACGTTGAAAGTAACTCTCTTCATTAACCCCTTCGGCGCTCATGACGAGCTCAGCTCATCATGAGGTACACCTCTCGTGCACTCAGGTCGAGCTGAGCTCGTCATGAACCGCGGGTTTTCGCTATCTTCAGCGCACCGCGATAAATCTGGTCAGCGTTGATGCGGTTAAAAAATGGCTCACTACTTGAACTATGCTTCCATTCTCCCGAAAAAAACTCACAAAAATGAGTTCGATTGATTACTCTTTTCCACTTACATTTTGATTTCAAATCATTGATTGCCTTATCTAGTGTACGAACTCTATTCATTACTAAAATATACAGCTTTCTATTCACTTCAAAAGCCTGATCAACAAACTTTTCTATTCTTTTCTTTTTCTTGTAAAAAGTTGTTTTCCTATTATATTTCTTAAGATTTTTTAATAAATTCAAAACTACTCTGTTATGAAACATTCGTCTACGAATGTCAATAAACTGATTTGTCCAACGATTACCAGACACACTATGATCTCCTTGTACCATTATACCATTTTTTGGTGACCTCTGCTTTTTCTTTCTAGTTACACTTTGTTTTTTTTCGTAGAAACACTTTCTTCACTTTTTCTGCATTTTAACAATTTCCTTAAAAAAATCCTTGGTTTGCTTACCATTACACTATCTCTATACCAGCATTAATGTCAAACATTGCGCAAGGGGCTTGTAAATATGCCAATGAAACCATTACACTATCTCTATACCAGCATTAATGTTAAACATTGCGCAAGGGGCTTGTAAATAGGCCAATGAAACCATTACACTATCTCTATACCAGCATTAATGTCAAACATTGCGCAAGAGGCTTGTAAATATACATATCTTTTTTTGTATATTCTATCTCAATTTATGCCATTAGCAAAACCCTTTAAGCATCTCTCACGGCATTTCATATTCTTGTCTGTGTGCCAATTTTATTACTCTGCATGCATTTTCTGCTTGCACCCATGTCAAACATTGCACAAGGGGCTTGTAAATATGCCCCTCTTTATCTTATATTCCATCTCAATTGATGCCATTAGTGAAATCCTTTATGGATCTCCCATACCATTTCATGTGGTTTTCTATCTGCTATTCCTATCCCTCTCCATACATTCACTGCTTCCACCCATGGTAAACTTTGCACAAAGCGCCTCTGAAAAAGGACCATATTTACAAGTCCAATGAAACCATTACACTATCTCTATACCAGCATTGAATCCAAGCATAAAAAACAATTTAAAAAGAAGTCTACCTTATAAACTAAAAAAAAACTGTAAGCACACACAGCTAACATTATGAAAAAAAGTAAAAATATAATTCCTTAATTCACACAGACACTCACTGTAATCCTTGTCAAAAATCTTTAAGCATCACATATGTTATCAAAAAACATTTAGCGTGGTAAATCATTTTACACACAGAGCACAACCCAATTAAATGAACACTACACTACAATGCAGAAACCTGACTCATTTTCAAAATACAACAGGAATGAAGCCCAATATGCTTGTTATGCTTCCCAATACTGCAAACAGCACTCTCTCTATATTACTCACCTTTAAAATCGCTTTTGAAAATTTAGAACAGTGTCAAACACACAGCAGATTTTCTAAAGCAGAATCTCTGAAATGCACCTCAGACACTGACACCAGAAATGGCACACTTTCCCACTCATTCTTCACACATATTTCAGGTCTTAACCAATGAAATCTCTTCCCACACTAATTCAAAACTAAAATAACATTTCAATTGGTTCTACATTCCCACACTTTCAAACTCACATAATATTCACCCATCCCCCTAGTGCTCATTCAACCTGTCACCATGGTAACTCCCACCTAAGGTAGAACAGAGTTTAAAAGTTCATTATACTATGTTGCAAATTAATCCACCAAGTTTATTAGAGCTTTCAAAATAACAGCTAATCATGTGCAATGTTCCTTCCAATGACCTTTTCTGAACCAATAGAATTGCTTCTTTTAAAAAACAAAACTATGCACCCTAATATGCTATTTTCCATTTTCAGAAAGCACCAATCATTTCTTAAGCTTCAAGTGCCGTGAATGTCCTTCTCTTTTTTTTCTAAACTGCAAGCTTTCCAACTGCCATTTTATTTACAGCCCTCATCTGAGTACAACCAAACCTGCCTTGAAGATGCCTTCAGTATGGTTTGTAGGACACAGTATTGTATTCTGGTATAAAAGGTATGCAACAAACAGAGACATTTTATACCTTGATTTACCAAATGTGGATATTTTATGGATTGGCCAGAGAGGATTGAGATGTCACCAATTGATACCATTGGTAAAATCCTTCATGCATCTCCCACATTCTGACCTCATAATTGTGCACTGTGGTGGAAATGACTTATGCACTTTGACTGGGGTTGGTCTGGAAATGCTATTGAAGGACATCTTTGGACAATTGATGTCACTTTTTCCTCAAACTGCCTTTGTCTATTCCAATATATGCCAAAGGCAAAAATGGAATTGGTCCAATCAATTTTGTCCACAGATTGAGAAAGCAAGGAAACATGTAAATAAATCTGTTTCTGCATTCATGAGAGACTATGGAATGGGTTGTATATACCACAACAACCTTGTATGTTGTAATGCAAGTTATTGTGGTATATTGAATCCATACTGTAGTCTTTCAGGAAAGCAGAAACAGATTTGTTCACATGATTCCTTCCTTTCTCAATGTATGGTCATCACTCAATGTTGCACTCAACCAACATCTAATCACTGAAACTTGTTATTTTAATGTATTTCTTTCTTGTTTTTTTGAGCCGCGGTTCGCGCACGGTGCGCCGACCCCGCAATTAAATTTTTTTTTATTTTTTTTATTTTTTCAACCTTTGGGGTCCTATACAGACACCATGACAAAACCTAGGGGGCTCAGGAATCTCTACCCTGCCTCCTTGTCAACTATTACACTTCTGTTTACAACCACTATCATCTCCCACAAAAACAAGATGGCGGACAACACTTCCTCATTTCGACTGAATGGAATGTTGACAGACGTCCAACAGCCAATCAGAATTCCGCGCGTGCACGCTAAGTTCCGCGCACGTGCAAGGACAGTGCAAGGACGGTGCAAGCCCATGAGCACACCGTGTCCCACCTATAGATATATAATTTGAAAAAGTTGATTTTCTCAACAATTACTGAAGGGATTTTCACCAAATATACAAAAAGGCACTTCTGCATACCAGGCTCTACCATTTTGCCAAGTTTTCAGTAATTCCATTCAGCCGTTCGGGCTGTAGCTGTGTCTAAAGGGCCTATGGAAAATTGCATTGGACTCAATTTCACATTCAATTTTCTCATAAACTACTGGAGGGATTTACACCAAACATACAAAAGGCACTGCTGCATACCAGTCCCTACCATGTTGCCAAATCTGGTGTAATTCCGTTCAGCCGTTCGAGCTGTAGCCTTGTCAGAATGTCCCTATGGAAATTAACATGGGGAAAACACGTTTTGGGACCCCCTTTTTTCTCAGCCCCCGCTTGACGAATCCCCCCGAAACTTTCAGGGAAGGAGCGGAGCGCAGCGAGGCAAATTTAAGGAAAAATTACAGGCAGATGCCTCAATCGGCGCCAAAGTTATTCCCAATAGAATGTTCGCAATTTCCTATGGTAACAAGGTCCTAACTATATATACCTACTGGCGACTGCCAGTAGGTAATATATATATATATATATATATATATATATATATATATATATATATATATATATATATATATTAGAACGAAAGAGGCGGCACAACTGGATACTTTTAAGAAGCCTTTAATGCAATGTTTTCACCCCACCAACGCATTTCAGCCAAACAAGGCTTTGGTCACGGACTGTGACCAAAGCATTGTTTGGCTGAAATGCGTTGGTGGGGTGAAAACGTTGCATTAAAGGCTTCTTAAAAGTATCCGGTTGTGCCGCCTCTTTCATTCTAAAAATATTAAATTGGGTCAGGATCCCACCCCTGGGCCGAGCACATGCTGTGGAGCGCTCTCATGAAACTAATTGGATCACATTGTTGAAAATATATATATATATATACATATATATATATATATATATGTATATATGGTTCAGTGACTTAATATCGAGGGACAAAATATAGAATCCCTATCTACAAACAGGTAAGTACTAAAATATCGAAATCAAAATATAGATTGTTAAAAATATAGTTAACTAAAATATCGAATTTTTTTAAATATATAAAAATTAATATAAAATTAAATAAATATTAAAAACAATTAAATAAAACATACTTAAAATAATGTAAAAAATCTTAAAGTATAAAAATAATAAATTTAATGTAAAAAAAGTAGAGAATTTGTTGGATAGCGAGAGGGTAAGAATTACTTTTCCCACTCCAGTGAGTGCAATAGTAGGGAAAGCGTTGGACAGCGTAGGGGTAAAAATTACTACTCCCACTCCAAAGAGTGCACAGTAGGGAAAGCTTTGGATAGCGTTGGGGTAAAAATTACTATTCCCATTCCAGTGAGTGCAACAGTAGGGAAAACGTTGGATAGCGGAGGGGTAAAAATTACTATTCCCACTCCAAAGACTGCAACAGTAGGGAAAGCTTTGGATAGCGTAGGGGCAAAAATTACTATTCCCACTCCAGTGAGTGCAACAGTAGGGAAAACGTTGGATAGCGGAGGGGTAAAAATTACTATTCCCACTCCAATGACTGCAACAGTAGGGAAAGCGTTGGATAGCAGGGGGGTAAAAATTACTATTCCCACTCCAGAGAGAGCAACAATAGGGAAAACGTTGGATAGCGGGAGGGTAAAAATTACTCTTCCCACTCTAGTGAGTGCAACAGTAGGGAAAACGTTGGCTAGCGTAGAGGTAAAAATTACTATTCCCACTTCAAAGAGTGCAACAGTAGAGAAAGCGTAGGTTAGCAGGGGGGGGGTAAAAATTACTATTTCCACTCCGGAGAGTGCAAAAGTAGGGAAAGCGTTGGATAGCGGGTGGGTAAAAATTACTATTCCCACTCCAGTGAGTGCAACAGTAGGGAAAGCGTTGTATAGCGGAGGGGTAAAAATTACTATTCCCACTCCAGAGAGTGCAACAATAGGGAAAGCGTTGGATAGCGTAGGGGTAAAAATTATTATTCCCACTCCAGTGAGTGCAACAGTAGGGAAAGCATTGGATAGGGTAGGGGTAAAAATTACTATTCCCAATCCAGAGAGTGCAACAGTAGGGTAAGTAATCATTTAATATTAAAATAAAATTAAAATAATTACCAATTAATAACAATTAATTACTAATTAAAAACATTAATTACCAATTAAAAATAATTACGAATTAATAGAAATAAATTTTTTAATTAATAACAATTAATAAACAATTAATAATTATCAATTAATTATCAATACATATAAATAAAAATAATGTTTTACTTTATTACAATTAAATCACTTCCCACCTATTTCCTTATAAACCCACAACCCGCTCCAAATAAATACAATTAACATAATTATCACTGTCATTTGAGATGTCATCAGTGATGTCATGAATGATGTCACTGACCATGTCATGAGTGATGTAATATGTGACATCATCATCAGTAATTCAATTCAAATGATCTTTATTCGGAGTTTAGTACATCCATAAAAGTACATACAGAATGAAAATGCATTTTAAAAACAGATTAAAAACACATATATAAAAAAAAAAAAAAAAAAATCAAAACAGATTATCCAATGGGGTTTAGGCAGCATGTATAACGTAAAGTGCAATGTGCATAATATATGAAGTGCAAACTGCATAATAGAGGAAGAGCATTAATCTATTTGTAAGCATAATCTCAAAATTCAATTTATATTCTCCCACAGCGATTATTTAATTCAGAGCACGTATACAATTAAATCTGTAGTCAATTTATAGTAGAGTGATAAAGTGCTCAAAATACATGAGATGGCATAGAACTATTATCCATTAGCCATATTCCATACTTGCCCTCGATCTCACGCAAGCTTTTATGAAGCAACTTACAGAAAAAATGACTTCATCTGTGTGCAACATTTGCAAGAATTTTAAAGCATGAATGGAATCTCGAATGTTATATTTACGAAGAGTCGGCCTTAAATATTGACAGGTATACAATTTGTAGTGGCCACAAAAGAAGAGGTAGTGTAATAAACTTTGTTTACCGCCTTGGGAACAAGGACAGTCCAACTCTTCTAATTTTTTGTTATAGCCAATAGGGAAACTGAGCAAATTAACTATGCTTCCATCCCGAAACCTGAATAAAAGGCTCCGATTCCATCTACCTATAGAGATTGACAAGTATCTTAAAGGATTGTTCAAATTTTCAATACCTGGGTCAGTAATGCACAAATATCTAGTGACAACTGGTTTGGAGGATTCTGATCTCGTCCGATCCTCATTATATAAGTCCAGCAATGCCCGTTTAATACTATTCTTATGAGCGGGGACAATAGAATCAGGGGAGCTAAATAAAGATCCTTGGCCCACGCTCAGCAGACTATTTTTGACTGCATTTAACCAGGGTATGTGATGAAATCTATCACTTAACAAACAGTCTGATATTATACTGCGCGTTAAGGATGCTGCTGGATTTAGCCATATTTTAATCCAAAAAAGCGCAGGCCTTGACTTAATAAAATCGACAATATATGGCAGCCTTAGTTCATTGTGACAAATAAATGTAGGTGCACAAGGAACTCCCCCCAGCACCCTCCTACAAAATCTATTTTCCTCCAACTGGAGGGCCATGCTGTTACAATAACCCCACACTTCAGCTCCATAAGTCCCAGTTGGCCGGCATTGGGTGCGATAGATGTTGAGGAGGGGAGTAACAACATCAGCCTGTTTTGGTTGACGGAGGGATAAAATTGAATTAATTGACTTGCCAATCTTATTTCTCGCATGGGCAGCATGTGGCTGCCATGAGCCTGAGTTAGAGAATAACAACCCTAGGTAAGGAAAAGTGCTGGTGCATTTTAAGGTGTTGTTACCAGATTTAATGGATGTAATATTATACTTTTTTGGTCCGCAATTCATAATAAAAGATTTTTTAAAATTGGTGTTTAGACCAAGATCGGACATAAAAGCGACAAACCCAGAGATTAAAATGCGTAAAGCATTCGTGTATGCCCCATTAATACTGCGTCATCCGCATAAAGTAGGGTAGTAATGGGGGAACCATTTATAATTGGAACGTCCTTAATGATCTTACTCAAAGTGCTACTCAACCCATTGATATATAAAATAAAAAGCAGTGGGGCGAGTACGCAGCCCTGTCTAACTCCTCTGCTAATAGGGACGTCATTGGATAAAGCACCGTCATTATTAATTCGTACTCTAGCTTTTAAATCCCTATGTAAATAAGAAAGAAAATACACCAGTGAGTCGTCCAAACCATAATCAAGCAAAAGTGACCACAACCTAGAACGATTAACAAAATCAAACGCAGAACTCAAATCCATGAAACCTAAGTAAAGAGGGGATTTTTTAACAATGATGTATTTAGCCATGATCAGATTTAAGTTTAAACATTGTTCAATGGTGCCTACTTGGCTTCTAAAGCCAAGTTGACTACAATGAAGAACATTGTTGTCCTCAGCCCAATCCCTTATCCGTTTAAAAAGTACCCTTCCAAGTACTTTTAGCGTGTTATCGATCAGTGAGATCGGGCGGTAACAGGCGGCATCCGACCTGTCACCTTTTTTAAATATGGGTACGATGACACTGTTCGACCAGGATTCGGGAATTGATCTATCATTCAGGTTATTAAATAAGTTGCATAATAGAGGGGCCCAAAAATTAATTTCTGATTTAATCTGATCAATTGACAGGCCGTCCGGGCCAGGGGCTTTATTGCTGGCGCTATCAATAATAGCATCCTCGACCTCTGATAATAAAAAGGTCAGAGGTTCAGCGCTATTAGATAGAGGGACAGTGTCTAAGGGAGTGGCTGATATGGCGTAAATTTGGGAGAAATGCTCTACCCACGCCTCACCCGTTATATTACTATTGATTGGATTGATGTTAGAACCAAAAGATCTTAAGGACTTGACTTCTCTCCAGAAACCTGTTGTGTCCTTTAGTGTGGCAGTATGCGTGAGAGATTCCCAGTGATTAATCACTAGGGCCTCGGATCTAGTTCGTAAGGCAAATTTATATTTTGATCTTAATTCTCTCACGAGTGGAGCATCCCTTGGGTTAGTATTTAAGGCTGCCCTCAATTCCCTATTGGCCCTCGAACAAGAGGAATCGAACCAGCGGGACCATGAGATATATTCTGCCTAACGGGTTTGGAAGATTCTGTTTTGATGGCCCGACATAAATCACCAAAGGCGCCAACCACCTCATTACTAGGACTTGTGTATGACAGGCAAATCTCTACAGTCTCAGGGTGTTTATTAATTACTCTGGATAGAATCTCTTTGTTGTCAACTCCCTTCCATACTAGTCTCAATCTATCTGTTGATAAAGCCAGATTTTGAGGCCCAGCCTCTGACTTTGCTGCAACCTTTGAGGTCTGTGGATTGTGCAAATATATTCTAAGCGGATAGTGGTCACTGTAAGCGGAACAGATGACTTCTGCTTTTAAAATTATATCGCTTAGAGTTGGGCATGTAAATATGTAATCTATCGTAGAGGCACAGCCCTGACCTATGAAAGTGGGGGTACCATCAAAAGACCCATACTTTTGCCCTCCCATAATTTCATCTATAAAATTAAACAATAACATAAAATTACCATTAGGACGGCTAACAAAGTCATTGTTATAAAAATTAATAAATATATATCAACAAAGAGAGAGGAAGGGAAGGTCAGAGACACTCTCTTACACCCCAGTTAAGTATCAGACAACAAAAGAAGAGAGGTCCGGTCATATACAAAGCTACCAAATATATGAGCAAGGAGATAAGTGGTCAATATTAATCACAGGTACTCCATTTGAGTAGGAAAGCCCTCACACACCGACCTAGTCAGTGTCATGCTTCATCATCGGGCCCCACCGAAGAGACCGAGTGTCTCTTCGGTGTGCTGCGACGCCAGAAATACTGCGGAGCTGGTCGTGTGGGGAGGACGTGTTGTGGAGATTGCTAAATTAAAAGTGACTGAGGGTATCGAAAAACTTTTAATGAATGATCCCTAAGACACGAGTAAGTGGTATATGTGTCTGAATTTAAAGGCCAAGGTTTTTAGGATATTGAATAAATTCAGCTAAATACCACAAGTTTATTAAAATCAGTCAACATGTTTCTGCCTTATCTGTGGTATATATTCACCATGGCATTCTTCAGGACTATACCCCGGCGGTATGGACACTCTAATAGTCCACCCTAACCTGGGGACGTGTAAGTGAAAAAAGGAAAAGTGAAAAAAGTGCTTAAAAATTAGAAGAGCAATTGCTCATTCCAAAAAAAAAATAAAAAAATTCAAGGGTGTATCAGCACTTTAAAACAGGGCGCTACTAGCACCATGGGTCTCGGGAGGAGGATTGGAGCGCGCTTGGCACATCGCCCTCTGCGCTCACAACCCGCTTCTCAACCTGCAAGAATCCTCTGAACCGGACCCCGACGTCGGGCTCCAATCCTCCTCCCGAGACCCATGGTGCTAGTAGCGCCCTGTTTTAAAGTGCTGATACACCCTTGAATTTTTGGTTTTTTTTTTGGAATGAGCAATTGCTCTTCTAATTTTTAAGCACTTTTTTCACTTTTCCTTTTTTCACTTACACGTCCCCAGGTTAGGGTGGACTATTAGAGTGTCCATACCGCCGGGGTATAGTCCTGAAGAATGCCATGGTGAATATATACCACAGATAAGGCAGAAACATGTTGACTGATTTTAATAAACTTGTGGTATTTAGCTGAATTTATTCAATATCCTAAAAACCTTGGCCTTTAAATTCAGACACATATACCACTTACTCGTGTCTTAGGGATCATTCATTAAAAGTTTTTCGATACCCTCAGTCACTTTTAATTTAGCAATCTCCACAACACGTCCTCCCCACACGACCAGCTCCGCAGTATTTCTGGCGTCGCAGCACACCGAAGAGACACTCGGTCTCTTCGGTGGGGCCCGATGATGAAGCATGACACTGACTAGGTCGGTGTGTGAGGGCTTTCCTACTCAAATGGAGTACCTGTGATTAATATTGACCACTTATCTCCTTGCTCATATATTTGGTAGCTTTGTATATGACCGGACCTCTCTTCTTTTGTTGTCTGATAAAAATTAATAATACATAAATTCAATCTGTTAATGTACTTCATAGCCATAAAACAACAAATACCCGGTGTAGGGATCAATTTAGTTTGCACCCCGGATTTTATTTTGGACCAGATAGATAAACCCCCACTGGGTCGTCCCATGTGAGAAGGGGAAGCTTTATGATTATAACAACAGAAACCCTCCATTGTTGGTGACGTTGTACTCCAAGTTTCTTGTAGCATCAATATATCGCAGTTATTATCAACCCAATTAAGCCATTCTGTAATTTTCAATTTGGATTTTAAACCTGCTATATTCCAGCTAACAAGAGATAATTCTGAATCCAAAGACAGTTGGTTATGTGTCGGAAGTATTTGACTCAGAGCAGTTCGAGGCAAAGATTGTGGAACAGTCTGGAGTTCAGGTGTTGGTGTCAAGGATAATTCGACAGAAGTAGTCACAGATGGTCAATCTTGCATATCCAGATCCGAAAGAGGTGCAAATCTATTGTGCATTTGGAATGGATAAGGGGGGGGTTGAAATTGCATAGGCGATGGCCGGAAATGCATAGATGGTGGTTGGAAATGCATTAATGACGGTTGAAATTGCACAAAAGGAGGACGAGATTGTGTTGCCATTTGTCTATAGAAATAGCTCAAGGGTAACATAGTTGCAACAGTAGAAATGGTAGAATAGTTGCTATTTCTGTTAAGGAGGTTTCTTACGGTCCCTGGGTTTTTGAAATTAAGAACTATACAGTCACCTTCCTTATCCTTGAGTGAAGGCCCGACCCACGATACCCTGCGGGCCGATATAATCTCTCTTGAAATGTCAAATCCAACGCCTTTGTGCTTATTCAGCCAGTCTATGCACTTATTCCGCAATTGCACCCATGATTCCCCCTGGTCCACCCTCAACGGCGGTACTCCTGCTAGGACCAAAACAAAAGGACAAGCCTCAGGTGGCAAATATAAGGCTGGCCCTTGGTGTTTGAAAGGTTTACTTGTCCCTTGTGGGCCAGTACCCACGTTGTTATCGACAGCAGTTGATCTTGATACTGTTGTGGATTTGTTTGGCCCATTATTGCGGTTGGAAACAGGGATGTTAGAAATTGATGCAATAGTAGTTTTTCTAGGAGCAGGTATGGGAGTCGGTTTTATGGGTAAATTGGGTATGTTCAAAGTTGACCCTCTATTAGTGGATCGGGGTTGAATTTTAGGTGGTGCAATAGACGGAGGTAATGATGCAGGATTGCTCGAAACCCCACCCAAAGAGCTGGTGATCTCCTGTATTTTTAATGACAATGTGTTGTTTGCAGTTTCCAATTCCTTTAAGAAGCGATCAGCTCTGATTTGGTCCAGGGTGACAGACCCCTTCCTTTTTATTTCTCCATTCTTGACCAGGTTATCTAATCTGTCCAGTCTTTTAAAAACGTTATTAAACTGATTGATCATTTGCATTTCTAGACGATTAAAAATAGTATCCACTATGGTTTCTAAGAGGTTCCCATTCTGTCTTGAGAGATTATAATTATCTCCCATTAATGCTGTTTGAGTCCATATGGTTTTAGAATTCCCACTAGAGTGAGTGGTAGTTGCAGTAGAAATACTGTCCCTGCCAGAAGAGTCTTTGTCTTCCGTAAGGACAATTTGTTCCCCCGAAGGTTTATTTTTGTTCCACAGACTTTGAGGTGTGGGCTGATTCTTGTGGATTAAAGGCTGTTTCCTTTTATTAGCACTTTGCTTGGTTATGGCTCTTTTACGTTTTTCCCCTCCCAGTTTATTACTACTTGAATCAATACTGTCCAGGGTAATAACATCATCCTGGGAATCTGTTATAATGATAGAGGCACTTTCTGTCAGCAGGGGTACTGGAGATGTTGATATCAGTACCGGCTTAGGGATTACTGCCGCTAGTGTTGAAGAGGCGGGGTCAGGTGCTATGTAAGTGACGGTGTTTTCATCATCCAAAATTGTTGGCACATTAACAGAAGGGTGTAACGGTTTTACCACAATTACTTCAGGGGTTATGTGTATATCTCCATTGATACAACTTGTACCACTTGTTATGCTCGATTTGTTATTGATAGTAAGGGAACCCATCGAGAACCTCCTTTCAGTCTCCACAATTTCGTTAAAAGCAGTTTCTATCAGTGTCTCAAAGGATGTGATGAGGGAGACAGAGGTGTCTACACCCTGGGTTAGTACGTCAATGTTATTACTATCACCCATTTTATAGTCCTAGTTCAATGCTCACCTTTGAGTAGATTGTTAGAGGGTTGGCCCGCCCGTCCACTGCAGTCCACTGACGGCCACAGACGCCCCGCCCTCTGCCCGGGCTCCGCCCGGCGCCGTCCGCGCGCGTCCGCGACGCGGAGGGAGCTGTTCCCTTTTGTGCGCCTCCTGGCGCCCACGGCAGGAAGAGGAAGCGGTGTGGATGCAGGGCGCAGGGCGCGCTGGGAGCTGTAGTCCGATCACAGCGTCAGGAGCCCAGCGGCGCTGCGAGGTTGAGCCCGTGCAGGTCAGTGTAACAAGCCAGCAAACAGCGAAGCGCTATGACCCCTCCTCGGGCCGATATGCGCTTAGTGATGGTCCCCGCTCCTCAGTGGGAGCTGTTCCCTTTTGTGCGCCTCCTGGCGCCCACGGCAGGAAGAGGAAGCGGTGTGGATGCAGGGCGCAGGGCGCGCTGGGAGCTGTAGTCCGATCACAGCGTCAGGAGCCCAGCGGCGCTGCGAGGTTGAGCCCGTGCAGGTCAGTGTAACAAGCCAGCAAACAGCGAAGCGCTATGACCCCTCCTCGGGCCGATATGCGCTTAGTGATGGTCCCCATCATCAGTACATTGCGGGCGTGCAAGTTATAGTTAGCTGAACTAACTATAACGGGGGAATTTCAATGGTTTTGGATGAGTGAAATGTCCAGCTGACTATAACATGTGTGAAACCTATGGTTTTTTCAGTGAATATCTAAGGTTTTTTTAAGTGCTAATTCCTAACTATAACGTGGCTGAAACCTATGTTTTTTTCGGTGAATTTCTAAGGTTTTTTTAATGCTAATTCCTAACTATAACGTGGCTGAAACCTATGGTTTTTTCAGTGAATTTCAAATTTATTATTTATTTATTTATTTAACTTGTATAGCGCAAACAGCTACCCAACCAAGGGTTTCCCGGCGCTTATGATTCAGTAGTAGATGACAGAACAAGGCATTTTAGATGTTGAATAGCCAGGTTTTTAAGGCTTTCCTGAATTTCATATAGCTCACCTCAGGTTTTGTAAATGATAACTTTTAAATGTATTAATTGTTATATATTTTTGGGACTGATTTACTACATTGTTTTAAAGTATTTATTTTTAGATATTTTATTTTTTAAATTACATTACATATTTTTAATATAAATTGGAAAAAAATGTTTTTCAAAATATTGAAATTGTATTTTTTTATTTTATTTTATATTTGTTTATTGTATTTACATTTTATATAGCAGTCAATGATATCCTATGGAAGAAAATTCTAGTTACTGGTAAGTATGGTTAAAATTACTTTTCGGGGACAGTAGTGAGCTGAAAGATGCAGCACTGAGGTCTCTCCTGATAACAGGTGAGTACATCGGAATTCGTAGTTCGACTGATTTTAAAGGAATTTTTTAAAGTTCCAAAACTCCACACTAAGAAGAATTTCCAAGTGAAACCAGTCAATGTTAGCCTATGGAAGGAAATTCTAGTTACTGTAAGTATGGTTAGAATTACTTTTCAGGATCAGTAGTGAGCTGAACGATGCAGCACTGAGGTCTCTCCTGATAACAGGTGAGTAAATCGGAATTCGTAGTTCGGCTGATTTTAGAGGAATTTTTTAAAGTT
The DNA here is from genome assembly GCF_964261635.1 of Lissotriton helveticus. NCBI lineage: Eukaryota > Metazoa > Chordata > Amphibia > Caudata > Salamandridae > Lissotriton > Lissotriton helveticus. The sequence goes on along the minus strand of NC_136061.1, from coordinate 1,510,694,676 downwards.
CCAAAACTCAACACTTAGAAGAATTTCCAAGTGAAACAAGTCAATGTTAGCCTATGAAAGGAAATTCAAGTTACTGTAAGTAGGGTTCGAATTACTTTTCAGGATCAGTAGTGAGCTGAAAGATGCAGCACTGAGGTCTCTCCTGATAACAGGTGAGTAAATCGGAAGTCGTAGTTCGGCTGATTTTAGAGGAATATTTGTTTGTTTCAAAAATAGACACTTAGAAACTTTTCTGGTGAAAACCACACAATAGATTCCTATGCAAGGAAATACAAGTTACTGGTAAGTACGCTTAGATTTACTTTTCAGGGTCTGTACTGGGCTCAAAGATGCAGCGCTGACGTCTCTAGTGATAACAGGTGAGTACATCGGAATTCCTAGTTCCGCTGATTTCAGAGGAATATTGTGCTCAATAGTGAAGGAAGGGGGCGGGGCCTGAGGTGACATGTGTGCAAACACACCCTGTGGTGCGTTTTAGGTTGGGGAATTAATTCCTCTTCAATCCTGAGGTCACCTGTGAGCAAACTAGCCCACCAGGTACCTCCAGTATGCTCCATGGGGCTGCGCTGCAGAGAGGTATAAAAAGGGGTGTGGCCTCTTTACACATCTCTGCAAGGCAGCCCCCCTGGCGCGTACTGGAGCTTCCTGGTGGGCTACTTGGCCCCCAGGGACCCTCAGTATGCAAGGGGAATCATTTCCCCCTCTGCAAACGCGCCAGGGGGAGCGTTTGCAGAGTGGTGCCTTAATTATTTTGGGGGATCGGCTGGGTACGCATAACATACGCGTATCCTGTGATTTTAAAACAGTACTTTTTGTGGGGCCTTGGGGGTCCTTGTGGGACCCCCTAAGCAGGCCTAGGGGTCAGGGTGTTTCTACCCTGCTCCCTTTTCGCATTTTTCGCGTTTCTTTTTCTGTTTTCTTGTGCCTCGGTACTACAGAGGCAAAAGATGGCTGCCAACACTTCCTAGTTTGGAGTGTTGACAGACGGTTGACATCCAATCAGCATGCAGCTCATGCTCGGGAAGGTACAGAGTACAGTACAGAGTACGGTACTTCATCTCTAGATATATCTATGATTTTACTTTTGATTTTCTCAGGAACTACTGAACGGATTTACACTATTTAACAAAAAGGGTAATCTGCGAACCCAACTCTACCTTTTTGCCAAATTTGGTGTTATTCCGTTCAGCCGTTCGGGCTGTTGCCCTGGCCAAAGGTCCTATGGAAAATTGTATGGGGAAAACACGTTTTGGTACCCCCCTTTTTCTCAGCACCCACTTCACGAATCACCCCAAAACTTTCAGAGAAGGAGCGGAGCGGAGCAGGCCTTTTTCTTGGAGAATTTCGTGTGTATTTGTCGATCGGCGCCAAAGAAGTTATTCCAAATAGAATGTTGCGGATTTCCTATGGAAACTAGGTCCTAACTATAACTACCTACTGGCAACCGCCAGTAGGTAATATATATATATATATATATATATATATATATATATATATATATATATATATATGCAAAAAAGAAGGAGAGAACTCTGGGTAGGTCTCAGTTTAGGTGGAAAACAGCTCCTGTTAGAGCACTCTCAACACCAGCGACACTCTAGATCTGCTCACCTCAAATGTCTGTTTTTCTATCAAAGTTTTTAAGCATAGGATTAGACAGTGCTATCCATGCCGAGATAGAAAATGACAAAGTCTTTCGCCATTTAAACAGCAAAGTCTTTAAGCATAGGACTAGTACAGTGCAGTCCTTGCCGAGCTGTCAAATAACAAAAGCCATTTATCACTCCAGGGACAATATTACAGCTTTGAATTGGTAAAATACCAACTCAAGCCAACCTGAAATGAATAAAAGCAACCCCTGACACAGTGTTTCGCTCTAATTAGAGCTCTTCAGAGAGGTATAGCTTTGTCCAGACACAAGGGAGCACCCAGTATTAAGTCAAAACAAAACCCTTTCAGGCATAGAGTGACGCATAAATTATGCAAAAAAGAAGGAGAGAACTCTGGGTAGGTCTCAGTTTAGGTGGAAAACAGCTCCTGTTAGAGCACTCTCAACACCAGCGACACTCTAGATCTGCTCACCTCAAATGTCTGTTTTTCTATCAAAGTTTTTAAGCATAGGATTAGACAGTGCTATCCATGCCGAGATAGAAAATGACAAAGTCTTTCGCCATTTAAACAGCAAAGTCTTTAAGCATAGGACTAGTACAGTGCAGTCCTTGCCGAGCTGTCAAATAACAAAAGCCATTTATCACTCCAGGGACAATATTACAGCTTTGAATTGGTAAAATACCAACTCAAGCCAACCTGAAATGAATAAAAGCAACCCCTGACACAGTGTTTCGCTCTAATTAGAGCTCTTCAGAGAGGTATAGCTTTGTCCAGACACAAGGGAGCACCCAGTATTAAGTCAAAACAAAACCCTTTCAGGCATAGAGTGACGCATAAATTATGCAAAAAAGAAGGAGAGAACTCTGGGTAGGTCTCAGTTTAGGTGGAAAACAGCTCCTGTTAGAGCACTCTCAACACCAGCGACACTCTAGATCTGCTCACCTCAAATGTCTGTTTTTCTATCAAAGTTTTTAAGCATAGGATTAGACAGTGCTATCCATGCCGAGATAGAAAATGACAAAGTCTTTCGCCATTTAAACAGCAAAGTCTTTAAGCATAGGACTAGTACAGTGCAGTCCTTGCCGAGCTGTCAAATAACAAAAGCCATTTATCACTCCAGGGACAATATTACAGCTTTGAATTGGTAAAATACCAACTCAAGCCAACCTGAAATGAATAAAAGCAACCCCTGACACAGTGTTTCGCTCTAATTAGAGCTCTTCAGAGAGGTATAGCTTTGTCCAGACACAAGGGAGCACCCAGTATTAAGTCAAAACAAAACCCTGAAAAACCCTGAAAGGGTTTTGTTTTGACTTTGTTTTGACTTAATACTGGGTGCTCCCTTGTGTCTGGACAAAGCTATACCTCTCTGAAGAGCTCTAATTAGAGCGAAACACTGTGTCAGGGGTTGCTTTTATTCATTTCAGGTTGGCTTGAGTTGGTATTTTACCAATTCAAAGCTGTAATATTGTCCCTGGAGTGATAAATGGCTTTTGTTATTTGACAGCTCGGCAAGGACTGCACTGTACTAGTCCTATGCTTAAAGACGTTGCTGTTTAAATGGCGAAAGACTTTGTCATTTTCTATCTCGGCATGGATAGCACTGTCTAATCCTATGCTTAAAAACTTTGATAGAAAAACAGACATTTGAGGTGAGCAGATCTAGAGTGTCGCTGGTGTTGAGAGTGCTCTAACAGGAGCTGTTTTCCACCTAAACTGAGACCTACCCAGAGTTCTCTCCTTCTTTTTTGCATAATTTATGCGTCACTCTATGCCTGAAAGGGTTTTGTTTTGACTTAATACTGGGTGCTCCCTTGTGTCTGGACAAAGCTATACCTCTCTGAAGAGCTCTAATTAGAGCGAAACACTGTGTCAGGGGTTGCTTTTATTCATTTCAGGTTGGCTTGAGTTGGTATTTTACCAATTCAAAGCTGTAATATTGTCCCTGGAGTGATAAATGGCTTTTGTTATTTGACAGCTCGGCAAGGACTGCACTGTACTAGTCCTATGCTTAAAGACTTTGCTGTTTAAATGGCGAAAGACTTTGTCATTTTCTATCTCGGCATGGATAGCACTGTCTAATCCTATGCTTAAAAACTTTGATAGAAAAACAGACATTTGAGGTGAGCAGATCTAGAGTGTCGCTGTTGTTGAGAGTGCTCTAACAGGAGCTGTTTTCCACCTAAACTGAGACCTACCCAGAGTTCTCTCCTTCTTTTTTGCATAATTTATGCGTCACTCTATGCCTGAAAGGGTTTTGTTTTGACTTAATACTGGGTGCTCCCTTGTGTCTGGACAAAGCTATACCTCTCTGAAGAGCTCTAATTAGAGCGAAACACTGTGTCAGGGGTTGCTTTTATTCATTTCAGGTTGGCTTGAGTTGGTATTTTACCAATTCAAAGCTGTAATATTGTCCCTGGAGTGATAAATGGCTTTTGTTATTTGACAGCTCGGCAAGGACTGCACTGTACTAGTCCTATGCTTAAAGACTTTGCTGTTTAAATGGCGAAAGACTTTGTCATTTTCTATCTCGGCATGGATAGCACTGTCTAATCCTATGCTTAAAAACTTTGATAGAAAAACAGACATTTGAGGTGAGCAGATCTAGAGTGTCGCTGGTGTTGAGAGTGCTCTAACAGGAGCTGTTTTCCACCTAAACTGAGACCTACCCAGAGTTCTCTCCTTCTTTTTTGCATAATTTATGCGTCACTCTATGCCTGAAAGGGTTTTGTTTTGATATATATATATATATATATATATATATATATATATATCCAGGATACCACGTCTTGCTTCCTTCACTCAGGCTTTCCCCCAGAACAAGGAGACGCAGACACGGACCATTTCGTCCAAGTATTTAATCAGCTCAAGTTAGCGCATGACGTTTCTGCTCTCAGCGAGCCTTGTTCACATGACAGTGTTACACATACAACTCAGTCTATTTAAAGAGCCCGAGATTGATTTAAACCACATCACGTGTCAGGGCTGAAAAAATGGGTGTAGAAGGAGAAGACATACTCGGGGAAAATATCTGACGCTTTCTTTGGTCTCTTTAAAACATTCAGTTCATATATCTACATGTTTTTATCACAGTAAATATCGGTAATATACTCATGATTCATTGTGCATTGATCAATTGGGGAAATAATATTGTCATTTATAACAATTGGTCACTAGTAAAATACCATTTGTGAAATCATAGTAAAATACATATACAGTACAGATGAATAGGGTATCCAGGTTACAGTACTTAGAAATGTAATAAAGTGCATGTGCATTTTAGTTACTGTGCAAAATACGCAATAACTGTACTGTTCAAAATTACAGGGACTTAGATTCCCAATAATTTTGTGCAAAATGCAAATATGTGCCAATGTTAGCAAAATAGTGCAAAAATGCTATTAAGACCAGACATGCCCTATTGTCTTCTCATCGTGTCTGTAATAAATAATTTTAAAATCATTATTTATCCATACGTTGTTCAACTGAATCTCTGTGTTATATTTCATAAGATTTCCCCTGCTAGCACCTTCATTCTGAATGTTATGGTCCATATGGCGTCATGGCCCCCCCTCATCTTCTCCCCTATAGTACTCAAACAAACCAATTACAATAATGTGAGCTTGGCTAATTACCTACTGGCGGTCGCCAGTAGGTATATATAGTTAGGATTTTTTCCCTATGGGATTTTTGAAAATTCTATGTCTAATAACTTTGGCGTTTGTGGACGGAATTGGCTGAAATTTTCTGGAAAATGGAACATTTTGTTTCTGAGCAGCCCCTGGAAATTTGGGGGGGGTTCGTCCAGGGGGGGCCGAGAAAAAAGGGGGGTCCCAAAACGTGTTTTTAACATTGAGTTTTCCATAGGGCGGTTGGCCTCACTTTTAGCCCGAACGGCTGAATGGATTTGCACGAAACTTGGCAAAATTGTAGGGACTGGTAGCCCGATGTGCCTTTTCTAGGTCTCAATATATGTGCTCCAGTGGATTTTGAGAAATTAACGTTTAAAAAAAGATATATATCTGTAAGCGCGCTCTGGGCAGCGCTCCGGTCCGCGGACCTTAAGCGTACCGGAACTTCGCGTAGCTAAGCTGATTGGCTCTCCGGTGTCTGTCAACATTCTAAACAGTCCGGAGCGGCCGCCATCTTGTCTCTCGGTAGGATTGAGAGACAAGAGGAGGCCAAAACAAAGGCGAAAATGACCATAAGGGGGCATACTAGATCCTCCCTGACCCCCTAGGTTTAATGTGGAGGTTTTAAAAGGGCCCCGCGGGGCAAAAAAAACAAAAAAAAAATTATTTTTTTTTGCGTGGGGAGCGCCCGGTCCGCGAACCGGGAAGCGTTCTGGGCAGCGTACTGCAATGAAAAATGAATGATAGACTTTTCAAATGCTGTATGTTAATTGATTGTTGTTTTTGTTGATTATTTTTTATTTTCTTTATTTTTTAAGCATTTTTTTTTAATGTGATTGTGTTTCATAATTTATTAAACTTTCTAACATTTCATTGTCAGAAATTTCATAATTATCATGGAATATACATTGTAGTCTCTGAGGGTGTAAAATGTCCTCATTTGCAAGGAGGTTATCTACTGCTTGTACACATTGCAGTAGTTCATTGTCCCAAGTTTCATCGAAAAATTCAATGTCAATTTGATCAATTGTATCAATCAATTCTTGGCTGCTGTCTTGCAGGTCCATTTCAAAAGAAACTTGGTTTTCGCCTTCCATTTTGCCTGAAATTTGAATTAAAAAAATATATATTAGTAGAGATAGGGCAATGTTGGGAATAATTTTAGATAGGCATTTTTTATCAGTGAATTTATCTTTGGGCAGTGTATAGTATCAGAGTGGAAGTAGGAATATAAAAATGTGTATGTGATTTAACGTAAGTAAATTCATAATTATACAAGAGAAGCCTAACTCCATCCTTAACTATAACAGAGAAGTCTCTCTAAATCTATAACTACTACAGAGGGATAGTATATATCTATCAGAAAAAGTTTACCATATTAACTTATAGTGCACAATATACTTCAGTTTTAAAAATAAAAACTTACCTTTAGAAAGAAGTTGAAGGAATTAGTGAAAATACTATTGAAATGTACAGCAAGAAGTAGTAGTCAAAATGGCTGTGTTTTCTTCTCTTCCTTTATATATATTCAGGTATATAACCAATGAAATGTCAGGTAAAAAAAATAGAAAATGAAAGTAACATTTTCATTGGTTGTCAATTCCAACACTTCAGATGTGTTTTGTGAAGTAATTTACCTCAGGGTATTTAGAGAGGTCTACAGGCTAAATGACTAAATGGAATTCCAATCAAATTTGTGAAAATGGTAGGGATTGGTATGTAGTATGAGCTAATCTATATTTGGTGAAATTGTCTCCAGTGGCTTTTCTGTGAACTACTTTCCCACCTTTTTTGATGGTGCGCTTCCCAGGGAGCGACCCGGTACGCGAACCGTTGAGCGCCCCGGTTCGCGAACCTTAAGCGTTCCGGGAGTCCACCATTTTGTGTTTCGGTCGAATTTAGATACAAGATGGAGGGCAAATAATGTTCAGAATGGGTAGAAGGGGGCACGGTAGACTTATCTTGACCCCCTAGGTTTTGTGAGGGTGGCTGAGGAGGCCCATATGTGCGGAAAAAAAACATTTTTTAAAAAAATTTCGCGAGGTTAGCTCCCGGTTCGCGTACCGGGTAGCGCCCCGGGGAGCGTACTTTGTTGAAAATTAGTGAAAATGTTAGAGTAAAATAATAATTGTGAGTGATTAGATGTAGGGTAGCTCTGAGAAGAGCTTTTGGGTTTATGGTACATTTAGGTACTTATAAGTAGGTACCAATGCACATTCTTAAATTCAGAGTGAAAACTCTGTTGCCCTCATCTGAGAAGTGAACTCCATCTCCTCTGTAGATATCTTGCATGTAGTATCGCAAGTTATTGTTGTACAGGGAGCCCATTCCATGGTCTCTCATGTAAGCTGAAACAGATTTGTTTACATGCTTCCTCGACTTCTCAATTTGTGGACAAAATTGGTTTGACCACCTCCATTTCTGTCTTTGGCATATATTTGAATATACCAAGGCAGTCTGAGGAAAAAGTGCCATTAATTGCTCAAAGGTGTCCTTTAAAAGCATTTCCAGACCTACACCAGTCAAAGTGCCCAAGTCATTACCTCCACAGTGCACAATTAACAGGTCAGGTTTGGGCAAATGCATAAAGGTTTTCACCAATGGTATCAATTGGTGACATTTTAATCCTCTGTGGCCAAACCACTTAATTTCCACATCTTGTAAATTGAGGTTAGGTAATTTCCTGTTTTCAACGTACCTTTGAGCCCAGTGAATATAACTATGTCCAACAATCCAGACAGAAAACATGGTGAGGGAAGGTTCTCCTGCAGTCAGATGAAGTGTGGCAATGAAATGGCAGTTGAAAAAATGAGAGTTTAAAATGAAAAAAACTGTGGAGTTTCTGTGTTCATGAAGCAGTAACAGTGATTGGTGGATTTTGATTGCTGAAAACAGAAAGTTAGGGTGCACGGATGTGTTCTTTGAAAGATGTATTTTGAATGGTCAATAAAAAATCATTAAATGAAAGAATGCACTGGATATGCAGGTGCACTGAGAGTTCAGAGTTCAATTGCAACAAAGTTGTGTGAACTTGCAAACACCAGAAGTCTTCCAATGAGGTGGTTGCCATGCAGAAAAGACAGAAAGGGCAGAGGGGGGAAGGGTTTTCATTTGAAAAAAAGTGAGGGAAGAGTTTTGATTGGGTGACATGAGAAATATGTGTGAAGAATTACAGCATTTCTGTGCTTTTGATAGCTGCAGACTCTGGAGTGCATACCTTTTGCTCTGCTGAAGACAAATTGGTGTGTTTCTGAGACTGTTTTCAAACTCAAAGTATTTGCTAAGGTGAGAAAATATTTCTTTAAGTTAGATAGAGAATAGTGTGCTTTAAGGAGAAAATTATGAATTATGTGGCGCAAATTGCTTGTAAATATGCTCCCACCTGTGCATGGAAAATTTAGATTTTGAATGTTTGTGTTACATAGCCATGTTAAAAGTGACCCAACCATGCAGGAAAGGCAATCAAAAAACGCTTTTATGTGTCTTAAGGACATTTTAAGTAATTTTCCCATGTGCAGTGTTTTGAAATTATGAATTGAAAATCGTTTTTGAGGTAAAGGAATTGTTTTTAAATTTATGACAAGGACATAATGGTGTATGCTTCTTTATAAGGCAATTGACTGTCCCTGATGTTATTTTTCCCATTTTAATGTAAGACTTTTCTCTGTGGCGCAAATTGCTTGTAAATATGCTCCCACCTGTTCATGGTAATTTTAAATTTTAAATGTTTGTGTTACATAGCCATGTTAAAAGTGACCCAACCATGCTGGAAAGGCAATCAAAAAACGCTTTCATGTGTCTTAATGACATTTTAAGTCATTTTCCCATGTGCAGTGTTTTGAAATTATGATTTGAAAATCGTTTTTGGGGTAAAGGAATTGTTTTTAAATTCATGACAAGGACATAATGGTGTATGCTTCTTTATAAGGCAATTGACTGTCCCTGATGTTATTTTTCTCATTTTAGTGTAAGACCTTTCTCTGTGGCGCAAATTGCTTGTAAACATGCTCCCACATGTGAATGGAAAATTTAGATTTTGAATGTTTGTGTTACATAGCCATGTTAAAAGTGACCCAACCATGCAGGAAAGGCAATCAAAAAACGCTTTTATGTGTCTTAAGGACATTTTAAGTAATTTTCCCATGTGTAGTGTTTTGAAATTATGATTTGAAAATCGTTTTTGAGGTAAAGGAATGTTGTTAAAATTTATGTGCGCCATATGCCCCCAAATTTATTTTTCAGGGGTGCAGCATGGTGTTATTGAGACACCCCTGCAGCTTTGGAAAAATTCCTAATTTGTGATGAGCACATTGTTAATCGCAAATTGCACCTTCATTTATATGAGCCTCCTAGCCCATGGAAATGAATGGGTAATTTGCAATTAGCAATTTTCTCATCGCAAATATGGAATGGTAAAGAATCACTATTTATTCCTTAAAATTCGCTTTTTTGGAAATGCAATATAGTTATATGATATATATGGCGGTTGATGTCTAACAAGATAAGAAGCTTAGGCATACATTTATGATGACTGGCGCAATGAAGTAGAAATCACTTACTTCATTGGTAGAGCTTTACATGTATTATCTCCTCTTTATTCTTCATCAAGCGTAACTTTAATCTGCAATCCTGAGTAGGCCTCACTTTAAACAAACCTCTGGATAGGCCACATCTTGTTGTTATCTTGATTTAATCATTTAAAATGCTAGGGACAGATTTATGATAGGTGTATGCCTCTTTTGCACCACTTAGAAAACATTGTCCATGGGGAAATGACTTAAAATGTCCTTAAGACACATGAATGTGTTTTTTTAAAACGTTTGCAATTTTTTTGGGTCACTTTTAACATGGCTATGTGACTCAAACAGTCAAAATCTAAATTCGCCATGCACAGGTGGGAGCATATTTACAAGGAATGTGCTCCATGGGGAAAGGTCTTATAATGTAATATGGGAAAAATGACATCAGAGACACTGAAATGCCTTATAGAGAAGCATACACCATTATGTCCTTGTCATAAATTTGCAAACCATTACTTTTCCCCAAAAACGATTTTCAAATCATAATTTGAAAACACTGCACATGTGGAAATGACTTAAAATGTCCTTAATTCAAAATGTGCGATTCCTTAAATGCAATGTATCAAACAAAAAATATGTAAAAAATGATATTAAGGATTTGGAAACTACCACCAACTTCTAGTTTGTGGTAATTTGCGAATTCTTTTCAAAAAGCATTTTTTTCCAAAAAACAAAAGGTCCCATATGACGCCCATACATGCCCTTAGGGCATGTAGGTGTGCCATATGCCCCCAAATTTATTTTTCAGGGGTGCAGCAGGGTGTTCTTGAGATACCCCTGCACGCTTGAAAAAATTCCTATTTTGTGATGAGCTAATTGCTAATCGCAAATTGCAACCTTCATTCCTATGAGCCTCCTAGCCCATGGAAATGAATGGGTAATTTGCAATTAGCAATTTGCTCATTGCAAATTAGGAATAGTAAAGAATTCCTATTTATTCCTTAAAATTTGCTATTTAGGAAATGCAAAATAGTTTGATGGTAGATATGGTGGTTGATCTGTAACAAGATAAGAAGCTTAGGGATACATTTATGATGACTGGCGCAATAAAGTGCACATTACTTACTTCATTGGTAGGCCTTTACATGTATTATCTCCTCTGTATTCTTCATCAAGCGTAACTTTAATCTGCAATCCTGAGTAGGCCTCACCTTAAACAAACCTCTGGATAGGCCACACTTTATCGTCATCCTGGATTAATCATTTAAAATGCTAGGGACAGATTTATGATAGGTTTATGCCTCTTTTGTGCCACTGTGCGTCACTTTTATGATGCAGCGGTGGTGCAAAAGATTTGCTATGAGGCGACAACATTACAAATTGATGCATTTAGGCAGATATGTCATGGTGTAAAAAAAACGTACCACATGAAACCGATGCAGCAGTGATGCAAAAGATGCACCATGTCGTAAGACAGGCCTCACTTGGGGCCATATGTATCAAGCTAATTAGCATTCGCAAAGATCAAAATTCTACGAATTTTGGCCTTTGCGAATGTTAATTAGACAAATGGTATGTATCAAACAAGTTTGATGCAAAATAAGGAGTAGCAAAATTTGCTATTCCTTATTTTGCAATTGCACTGAAGGATTTGCAAATTTTGTGACTACTTAAATGCAATGTATCAAACAAAAAATATGTAAAAAATGACATTAAGGATTTGGAAACTATTGTGGTAAATTGGTGGTAATTTGTGAATTCTTTTCAAAAAGCTTTTTTTTAAAAAAACAAAAGGTCCCATATGACGCCAACACATGCCCTTAGGGCATGTATGTGTGCCATATGCCCCCAAATTTCTTTTTCAGGGGTGCAGCAGGGTGTTCTTGAGACACCCCTGCACCCTTGGAAAAATTCCTAATTTGTGATGAGCAAATTGCTATTCGCAAATTAAACCTTCATTCCTATGAGCCTCCTAGCCCATGGAAATGAATGGGTAACTTGCAATTAGCAATTTGCTCATCGCAAATTAGGAATGGTAAAGAATCGCTATTTATTCCTTAAAATTCGCTATTTAGGAAATGCAAAATATTTTGATGATACATATGGCAGTTCATATCTAACAAGATAAGAAGCTTAGGGATAGATTTATGATGACTGGTGCATCACCAGGGATGTGCCAGTCATCTTGCGCCGCTGTTCCGCCACCCATGGTGTGCTGCATTTACAATGCGGCGCAGCATGGGGCAAAAACGGCACAGATGCTTGACGCATCTGTGCCGTTAAGGTGGCGCATTGCTGGAGTTGTATCGCAAGTGCGATGCAGCTCCAGCAAGGCTCAGGGGTGCACCATCTCCACAATGTTGCGTCAAGACCTATGCCTGCTTCAAGCAGGTGCAGGGTTTTGACACAGGTTTCTCCTATCTGATTGTAAATGCGGCACACCATGGGTGGCAGAGCAGTGGTGCACGTTAACTGGTGCATGCCTGGGGATGTGCCATTTAACATAAATCTGCCCCTTTACATTTAAGTATGTGCAGGGGACACAGAGTCGGTGAGGCTTATCCAAGGTTAAGAACAGATGAGTCCTGTTCAGTGAAAAATTAGACATAGGCTTCACCTGCTCAGCATCGCTGGACATGGCTAAATAATAGCTGCAAAATGTTACTCTTGTTAAACAATTTTACTATTATAATCTGTGAGATTTGTCTCTTACTCTGCAACATCTCATTGTTGTTATCTTTCTTTAAAGATAAAGACAACCTCAACATGAGCGACAATCTGCAATCAGTTGATTTTGACCTCATCATTGAACTTGTAATTGAAACATCAGTGGATGTTGATCCATTGGATGATTTAAATCCTGAGGATGAAGAAGAGCGTGATGAGGATGCAGATTTGTCCGAATTATATGATATAGGATGGGAAGCTGACCTGCTTGAGCCTTTGGAAATATAAACATTTATTTTTAAAATTTATAATTAATAAAAAGTAAAAAGGAAACCGTTTAATTTAAAAATAAAGACACCTTCAAAAGCAGGTTATGTGTAGTGTCTTCAATAAAATATTAAAATATGCTCATAAAATTAGATCAGATTCACATATAAAATAGCATAGGTAACATAAATATAAATGTCATTTCTTTTCTGGTATTTCTGTATTGTAAATTTGCCAACGACTAAAAAATCTTCTAATTAAAATGTCAAGTAGTGTGTTAAGTTTTTTATCACTGTTACTGATTTACTGTTTGGTAATAATGGTTAATAACATTATTTATTATATTTTTCCACAGATTCAACTGCAGATCATTTCAAGATTTCACCATGCCTACAATAGAAAGACAGAGAAAGGCTGCAAAACGTCAAAGACAGCAGGTGAAAAATAATACGCAGCAGTCCTCTAACAAAAAGATTTGTCAAGTCACGAAGAAAGCACCGGGTAAGAGCACAAAACACTTTATAAGAAATATGTGTAATAAAAAAAATATTACTACAGAAAATGTTTCAGTCCATAAAACGAGAAGGAAATCAAATGGAAAAGAAAGGCCAATGAAAAATGTTACTGCTAGAGCAAGAGATAACTCTGTGCATGATAGTAGAAGGAAACAACAGTTTAGGGAGATTCGTAAACGAATGTTCCGGAACAGGATAATTGGCAATTTGTTAAAAAATATTAAGAAAGGTCAACATAAACTAGTTTTTTATAAGACAAAAAAAAAAGTTGAGAAAGTTATTGATCAGGCATTTGAAATTAAACGTAAGTTATTTATTTTGATAATCAATAGAATTAGGAAGCTAAACAAGGCAATTTTTGATTTCAAAAGAAATAGTAGATGGAAGAGAATAGTTAATCGTAGTAATTTTTGTGAAGTTTTTTCTGGAGAATGGATGCATAGTTCAAGCTGTGAGGCATTTTTTAATGAGGAGAGTTATTTCCAGGATAATGATTTGGTGCATGCAGTTGACACCAGTGGTCGTGCTTATGAAGTGAAAGATGGTTGTCCAGTTGAAAAAGAAAAACTTGTGACAACAGAGGCAGAAGAGGTGTTAGGTAATGAGGTTTTAGGAAGACGTGCTAAGGGTCCTGTGTACACCTGGAAGTGTAGTAGTATTTGCAGTGTGCGACAGGATTCCATCAATTTGCTTTGTGATTTTGTACGGTCATTTAATAAGAAAAGTTTGAAGCAGAAAATGATGTTGTTGCAAGAATTAGATCCTTGCAGAGTAAGAGAAGTGACAGGTTTGCATGGACATTCACTGGCTTGTCTTTCCAGGAGAGTATGCCAGAGTGTTTTTCATCATTTCAGGATGCTAGCAGTGCATCATAACAAAGTGAGGAAATTAGTTAGAATGTTGTATTATGCTAAGAGTCCAGCAATTATGCTTAAACAATTATGCGCTGCTCTTTTGCATGGTTCTGAAATAGATGTGAAGAATATATGTGAAGAAATTGAGTTTTGTTACTTTGGAAGTAAAGAGGAGAATGTTGAAATTGACCAAGAAGAAGAGGGTCTTGTGGAAGATAGTGTACATGTTTCCAGTACAGATAATTTCCAGAGGGAAATTGCGACGTTTGAGGTGAAATCAAGTGAGAGGCCGAATTTCACTTGTGTGTGTTGTCGACGCACTTATTATAAGAATCAGACTAAGTTAGTGGATTTATATGCAAAAAGTAAAAGGGAAAATAATAGTGAATGGAAGGATTTTGCAACATACTTGATGGTAGAAAATTGTTTTGATTTGGGATTGGATCAACGTGTGTGTACTTATTGTTCTTGCAAATTAAATCAAAACCAGATGCCTGCTAGAGCAGTTCATAATAATCTGGAATTGGTTGAGATTCCTTCTGAATTGAAGGATTTAAATACTTATGAATCTATTTTGATTCAAAGTATCCATCCCTTTCAGGCTATTGTAAGAATGGAGCCAAAGACAGGGAAATTGCCTCCATCAGATTTACAGAGAGGATTAAAGGGAAGAGTTGTTTATTTGCCTCTAGATTTGAAGAAAAACATTAACACAATTGGAGTAGAAAAAGTGGAAGAGGAACCTCTGGTTATCTTAGTTAATGGGGTACCGACAAAGAATAAGAAAATATGGCAAGATTTAGTAGATGTTAGGAAAGTTAAAAAGGCAACATTGTATTTGAAAAAAAATAATAAATACTATAAGAATGTATATGTTGCAGAAGAGGAAGTAAGTGAGGAAGAGGATAGCGATTTGTGTGCTGGTCAAATTGAGAAAGTAGAACCCTCTACTAGTGAAGAAATATATGAACATTATAGTGTTCATCCTTTGCATTCCAAGGAAGTCATGGGGAATGCTATTGAGTTGTTTCAAATGAAACAAGCCAAAGGGAGTCCCATTAGTGTTTGGGAGGAAAGTTTGGAAGCTCGGTGTTTCCCACAGCTTTTTCCAACAGGTCAGGGAGGAAGATATGATGAGCGACCTCATCAAATTCCTGCTTCTGAATACCGGACTTTGCGATTGTATGCAGGAGATGCTAGGTTTCGACAATGCATTCCTTATTTGTTTCATCTCCTGTTTGAAAGCGATCTGTCTGGACTGTCATATGCAGTGAACCACATCTTGAAAAGTGGTATACACATGCAAAACATCTCGGCAAGTGACTTTATGGATAAAGTCAATGTCCAAGACAGTATTTTGGATTCTCACCTGATTAATCTCATGGCGTGTCAGCGTGGTACTAATGAGTACTGGTACCGTCGTCATGGTGATTTAAAATGTATGCTGAGGAACTTAGGTACTCCCACATGGTTCCTCACTCTGAGCTGTGCCGAGTATGGCTGGGAAGACTTACTTGAATTTCTACGAGAGGCAAATGCTAACGTAGATAACATCGAATTCAAGACACCCGGAGAACTGTGCTCTTTGGATCCAGTCAATGTATGTAGGTACTTCAATCATAGATTTGAAGCTATGATGTCTTTCATCATGAATAAGAAGAATCCACCTCTTGGAGAGGTGTTGGATTTCTTCTGGAGAAAAGAGTACCAAGCAAGAGGTGCTCCTCATATACATATGTTGCTGTGGATCAAGGATGCACCTAAATTTGGAACGGATCCAGAAGACTCAGTGATGAGTTTCATCCAACAGTATTCTACGTGTGCTGTTCCAAATGCAAAGGAGAAGAAAAGCCTAAGAGAAAAAGTTCTGCGTTTCCAAAGCCATCGATGTGGAAAGTACTGCCGTCGTAAATTCCGAAACAAGGACAAGTTCTACACTAAATGTCGTTTCGGCTTTCCACGACCGGTGATTTATAAAGGAAGAGTAAACAGTTTGATGTCTTCGCTGCGACACAATGTCATGAAGAAATCACCTAAAAACACTTACAATTTGAAGAGGAACGAAGAGTCCAAGTACATCAACGACTACAACCCGGTGATTTTGTCCATGTGGAATGCTAACATGGATATACAGTTTGTGGCTGATAACTGTATGGCTGTGGCTCGGTATGTGACGTCTTACATCACCAAAAAAGAGAAGACAGAATTGAAGGATATGTGGGAGGACATTTCCCATGAAAAGAGCCTCAGCAAGAAGTTGTACAGTTTCAGTCTGAAGATGTTGTCGCATCGAGAAATCGGAGCGTACGAATGTTCTGACCGGTTGTCTTCAGCAAGTCTCTATGCCAAGTCCAGGAGTATCGTTTGGGCGAGTCTTGGTCTTGCTGCAACGCGTAATCGAGTTCTCAAACCTGTGCGGGAAATTAAGTATTTGGCGGAAAAGGAGCCAAACAGTACCGACATTTTGAAGACAAACATGTTGGATACATATTATCCAAATCGAAGCAGTCACCTCGAGAATGTTTGTCTGTATGAGGTTCTGCAAAATTACATATTCAAGAGGAACATCAAAGAAGATACTGAGAAAGGAGTGTATGCTGTAATAGGAAGTGAGGGATGTCTGGTCAAGCAAAGAAAATGCCACTTGGTAAACCATCGAAAATTGAGTGGCGAATCTCCTGAAAAAAAGGAGTTTTTCTATTTAGCACTTTCGCAACTTTTCAAGCCTTGGCGTGCAGAAGAGGAACTGCTTGGAGATTTCCTCTGTTACGAAGACTCTTTCAATGCCGCCAAGGAGACCATAGAATGTCCTGCTTTTCCCAAATATGTAGAAATGTTGAATGCGGAAATTGAGCAGGAAGCAACGATTGCAGCCGAGATTGCCAGAGACAGTTCTCAGGACAGTCAGAGTTCTGCTTCATTGAGTCAGGATCCACTAGGAGGACCTGTTATTGAAAATGAAGCTGCAACTGCTATGAATGAAGTGTGGTAAATAAATAAATAATACCTCTATTTTTGGATGAATAAATGAATAACAGATAGCTCAATAAATAAGAGTCAAGATTCGAGGTAGTAGGAGTTTTGCAGGTTTATTACAGCATAAAGGACAGGAACAGGACAACCTGCACGGGAACAGGATGGCAGCGCTGCCGGGGGCAGGATCGGAATCGGCGTGCTCACATTTAATAACAATACACGATCATATATACTAAAACAGTTGCATTACAATACATACGATAGGCGGAGCAGTGGGTGTGGTCAATAGCAGTCGCGAAAGATAAGGGTGAAAGTAGGTGTAACAGGGGCGTATACATAGACATGTGATGCAAACGTAACAGAATATGTCATAAATGGGGCGGAAACATAGAGGGGGCTACCTAAGGAGCCGGGACCTCTGACCTAATGGTGCGCGCAAGCTGGCAATGACGTGTTACTAGGAGAAGCTGGGGGCTACGAACTCTGTGCTAGGAGCAGAGACTGAAGTCTGGAGAGTCAGGGCGACATGTACCTAAGCAGTATCTAGTATCTGATGTTTAGAGAACATGTTGATAGAATCCAAAAGTTATCGGGGTAAAGGCGAACAGACTCTAGGACTGGAGCATGCATTATTCTACATGTAGTGCGTGATGAAGAATATTAAATGACCATAAATACAGTATTTCTCTTAGATGGAGACGTAAAGGCTAGACAATGACGGTAACTATTGATGCGGTTCAGTAACTTTAGGAATGCAGAGAAGGAAGGACTGGACTGATAGCTAGAATCATAACATACTCTTGGCAGACTCAGAGGCAGAGCCAGGCTGAGCCGGGCACTGTGAGGCAGGAAGTAAGTGAAGGGTCGAGGATACAGGTGGGGGCTGTATCGCTCCTCAGCGAGGCTTCAGGAGACAGGAGCTGAATCTGGTGTCCGGGCCCTTTTGAGGCCTAGAAACGGGGACTTTACAATGGAATAACGAGCACACTGAGAAACGTGGCAACGTAACTTTACATAGGCCTGATATTCGTAGGATTCACGAGAACTGGAAACTGACATATTAGAGATGGATACAACTGTAATTGCGTCATTAATCGAACATGGGGAATACATATGCATATTGATCATGCACACATAACATATGATGGAGGACGCGTAGGGACACAGAACATGGCAAAATTTACTTTTCCACATTCCCTCCTTGTCACTACGTTTCCTTCAGGAAACATCAATATTCATGATACCATCTATCATTTCATACAGTATCATTTGCTCATCTCGAATTTTCCTGGAACGGGATTTAGAACGGGGCTTGGGACTAGGAATACAAGAGGTAGCACACATGCCGCAAATCGCAGGGCCACATTGTATACAGAGGCAGCAGCTGAATATGATCGCTACTGCAATACCTAGAAAGGACAAGACTTTCCATCCCCAAGCGGAAATTATATTCCAGAACCAACCGGACCATGTCCAGGTGCCTGGATCTTGGTGTAACAGATGGGCAATTTTATGGAGTCTGGTTATAGCTGAATAAACAGACGGCGCGTTATTTGGAATGAAAATGCAGCAACTAGATCCGATGACTCTACAGGCCCCGCCCCTATCGGCCAATATGACGTCAAGGACGAGACGATTCTGTAAAACGACAAATCTCATAGCAGATTGCTCTTCGGTTAAGTTACCTAGAGCAGAGGCAGTCTCATTTACTACAGCTTCAAGGGTTCTGGTTAACCTACGAATTAGCTTACTATTCTGGATAGGTCCTATAAAGAAAAAGAAACCTCTATTGAAATCTGTATACTGTTCTAGAGCAGTTTCAGTATAATCGACAATGGGGGACTCCCTTCTATGTCTACTGTGTACTAGATGTGTGTTTCTATGATAATCAGATGGGGCTAGGAAAACAGGTGGCAGTAGGAAGGCAATGTAACAGGTTCCCTCCCAATCGAGGGGCAGACGAACATATGCGGTCTGACCACAAATAAAATAAGAATGACGTGAAGCTTTGAAAATAGATTTCCCACTGTCACTATACTTGACAATAGTAGTACAATCGCTATGTCCTACATGTACGGAACCATTATTTCTAACACATAATTCGCCTTTGACTGGTAGTACTGAAATAGCAGGTAAGTCTGGAGTGGAATCAGACTGAACATTCAGGACCATGAAATTCGAAGAATAATTACCTAAATTGTAAACTTCATTTTCTAGATCTAACCCTGTTCTGTGGGGAAGACCTTGCTTGTCTGGGAAACATGTACTGTTAAGAAAAGACATATCTGTTGAAGATGACGTTAACGTGGACCATGCTCCACACGAACCATTATGTGAAAATGGATAAGGAAAAAGTGGCAGAACTCCCTTCGGTGTCTGGAAAGGGGGGAGTCGACCACACACCCAACAATTAGTGGCATTGCTGGTCTGGTGTGAATAATGTAACATGCGGATGAAAGAATTGTTACGCATAGCGAGGCGGTAAGAGAGTTCATGAGGAGGCAGATCACTAAACGTGTGCTCTACTGTAGCATTAGAAGACTTATTTACATGAGAAACTGGAAAATACAGGTAAAATGCATAACTGGTGCAGGAAATCATAATACTGAGAAATAATATGAAACATAGAAAAACGATACATCGGATTGAGTTTTGACTAACTCTCTCACTATGGGGGTCTATTTTATACATGTCAGAAACCGGTCTAACCGTTTCACCTAGGGGAGGACTTAGACAATCAAACTGGCTGACTTATTTTACTAGACCTTAACTTGAGTTTATACTCCTGTTGCGGAGTTTTCTCTAACAGGGAGGGTGCAGTATCATTGTCTTTTGCGGGACAGTCCTTAAGAATAGTACTTTGGCAGTCCTTTGAATCCTGGGAAATGTTCTTTGAGACTGGCTTCAACCCATAACATTTTTTAATATGCGAAAGATGCACCCAGCCTTTGCGTCCCTCCAACTTCACGGCTGTACGGGTGGCCAGGAGGACCTGTCGGGGCTCCTTCCAGCGAGGCTCCAGCGGACTTGAGCGATCGAAATTACGCACTAGGACCATGGATCCTGGAACGATTTCATGCGGTGCCACCTCGGTATTGTCTGGAAATGCGGCGGCAACCTGTGAACGACAAGAGTTGAGGGCAGACATCAAGGAAGCTAGGTAATCTGTCAGCATATTACTTGAAACATCGGTAATACTTCGGGGTCTAGGTGTACCCCACATGTTAGGGGGGCGGCCAAAAACGACCTCATACGGGGACAGACCTGATCTGGAATGTGCGACCATGCGCATATAGAACAGAGCAACTGGCAGAGCTACTAGCCAGTCTACACCTTTCTCTTGACAAACTTTTGCAATACGGATTTTCAAAGTCTGATTATGTCTCTCTACTAGACCGGCTGCTTCTGGATGGCGTACACAATGGAACTTCCACTGGTACCCTAACAAAAGGGAAACGTGCTTCATGAGTTCAGATGAGAATGGCTGGCCGTTGTCAGAATATACGACTCTAGGGAGTCCGTAACGGGGGAAGAACTCACGAACCAACTGCTTGGCAGTGGTCGCGGCTGTGTAGTCTGGAACTGGATATGCCTCCGTCCACCTGGACAAAGCGCATACAACTACAAGGACATACTTGAAACCTCGACATCGCTCCATCTGAATGTAATCCATCTGGAGGACTTCAAAAGGGTGGTCAGGGGGCTGGAATCCACCTTGTTCCACCGGGACACTTTTACCTGGATTAAACTGACAACATATCATACAGGTACGGACTTTCTGCTTGGCTGCAGCTCGTAAATGTTTGTTGAACCAAATATTCTGGATACTGTCTAACATAGCTTTTTCTCCTAAATGTGCTGGACTATGTGCGGTATTAATAATGACTTGAACCATGGAGTCGGGGAGAAACCATGTGGCTCTACCCTTTGTTAACCATCCTTGATCTGTCTGGACCCCTCCTTGTTCGGACCATTTCTTGATTTCATCGGGAGTAGCATGTAACTGGATATCTATGACATCTTGAGTAGGGTCTTTAACTGTCATACATGTAGTCGGATCTGGAGTGTGTGTGTGTGTCGGATTAACTGAAGTGTCTGGAGTCTGAGCTGTAAGCTTGGCTGTGCGATCTGCTAGATCATTACCTTGGGAAATAGTGTCAGTAACTTTCGTATGTGCTTTGCACTTCATGATAGCAATGGACGTCGGTAAATGTATTGCATCTAACAGAGCTTGAATAAGGAGACCATGCTGAATCTTGGTTCCATGAGAAGTCATGAAACCTCTCTCCTGCCAGAGCACTCCGAAGTCGTGTACAACTCCAAATGCGTAACGTGAATCGGTGTAAACATTAACTTTCAGGTTCTTGGCGTGTATGCAGGCTTGTGTCAGAGCAACTAGCTCTGCTGCTTGAGCAGACAGGGTGTCAATGCGGTGTGTTTCAATAACTTCAGTGTCAGTAGTCACTGCATACGCGGCTACTAGTTCTCCTGTACTAGTTCTCATGCATGAACCATCCACATAAAGTGTCAGGTCGGGGTCTGGTAATGGAATATCTGTCAGATCTTGTCTTGGTTTTGTCATGATGTTGACTACTTTCACACAGTCGTGTGTGGCAGAATTCGAAGTAACTGACGGTAACAATGTAGCAGGATTTAGAACGTTGCAGCGTCTGATTTCTATGTGTGGCTGGAACAGTGTCAATTCATAACCTGTTAAACGTGCAATTGTCAAGTGCTGAGTTTGTGTTCGGTTTAAAAGAACTTCCACGGAGTGTGGAACTTGTACTGTCAGGGAGTGTCCTAATACTATGGAATCACTTTGTCTGATAGCTAGTGCTGTGGCTGCAACTGACTTGAGGCACGCAGGCAGAGCCTGGGCTACAGGATCTAATGTGCTCGAAAAATAAGCACAGGGCTTGTACTGTCCTGCTTGATCTTGTGTGAGAACTGATAATGCTGTACCTTCACGTTCAGTGACGAAAAGTGTAAAAGGCTTACTGTAGTTCGGTGTTACTAGAACTGGAGCTTGACATAGGGCTTTCTTTAACTCATTGAAACTAAGTGTATGTTCAGATGTCCAAGGGAGGACAGTCGATACGGCTGCCTCCTGTGTCGTTAACTGTATCAGTGGCTTGGCTAGAAATGCATACTGAGGAATCCATTGTCTGCAGTAAGAAGTAAGGCCAATAAAAGCACGTACCTCCTTCTGGGTCTTGGGCTGAGGAAGACTCGCTATTAACTGGATACGGTCTGGTGTCAACTGCCTACCCCTCTTGGACAGTAAGTGTCCTAAGTAGACCACTTGCTGGACACAGAATTGAAGCTTCGAAGGGGACACCTTGTGCCCCATCTCGGCAAGAAAATACAAGACTGTAAGGGATGCTCGCTCGCAAGCACGTTCAGAACGGGCTGTGATCAGGAGATCATCGACATACTGGAGCAGGGCAGTGTCAGTTGGCATGTGAATGTTGTCTAGTTGTCTCTTGAGTGCTTGACTGTAAATACTAGGACTTTCTGTGAAACCTTGAGGAGCGCGTGTGAACATATAGCTCCTTCCATTTAAACAAAATCCGAAAAGAAACTGGCTGTCTGGATGAATGGGGACACTGAAAAACGCGTTCTTGAGGTCTATGACAGTAAAAAATGAAGCTTCAGAATCAATGGCTGTCAACAGGGAAGAGATATCTGGGACAACTGGATACTGGGGAATAATACATTTATTAAGTTCTCGAAGATCAATCACTAAACGATATACTGGAGGTGCATTTGGATCAGTACGTTTCATAACAGGAATGATCGGAGAATTGCATACATTGGAGTCAGTTTCTACAACTACTCCTTGAGCCATGAGCTCGTCAATAATTTTGGATAAGGCTGCTACAGCCTCAGGTGGCAATCTGTACTGTCTGATTCGTGGCAGGACTACACCTGGCTTGAGAGTCACACGATGGGGTGTGATTTGCATAAAGCCAACATCAGTTGGACCTTGCGCCCATAGATGCTGCGGAACATTAGACAATCTGGGATCAAAATCTCGTAATACATAGTGACCCTTGAAGTCACGTAGGAACAATCGTATTCCCTCTGGGGAACAGCATATAACTGCACCTAACTCTTTCAGTGTCTTAATGCCTAATAGATTTTCTGGACATGACTTAGTAAGTAACAGATCAGTAGTGCGGGACAATGGACCTACTTCTAGGGTAACTGGCTTTGATATTTCATTTACAATAGGTTTTCCTGAAAATCCAAGGGAAACATTTCTTGAGCCTGAGAGCGGAGCCCCTGGAACTTCGGCGTGACTGATGGTGGTCCTACTTGCCCCTGTATCAATCAGAAACTTTCTGTCTTTCCCTAATACTTGACTATGAACATAGGGACCTTCTTGATCTACAGGTATCTCGATGAGAGGCAAGCCTACCTCCCTCTCTAGGCTGTTTCATGAATATGGCTGATACTCTGGATACTCAGACTGTGCATACTGGTACATCTGCTGTGTAACATGCTGTGTTGCAGCGATAGGCTGCGGAGCTGTAACTGTCTGTGGTGCATTCTGTGACTGAGGAGTCTGTGTAACTTGTTCTTGTCTCGGCGGACGTGGTCTTTCTTTAGTGTTACCGGTAGCTATGTTGTGTTTCAGAACTGCACACTCGTTTATAAAATGACCTGGCTGTTTACAATAATTGCAGTTTCCTTTAACGGGAGCTGCAGGATGACTGGCTTGATTCGGACCCCTCTTCTGACTATCTTGAGGAACAGATTGTGCAACTAGTACTTTCATTTTCGTGTCTTTCATACGTTTTCTCTCGTGATCTTGCTCTTCTCTGATTCTATTCTGGTGATATTGAAGCATCTGTAACATCTGGGACGGGGTATTAGCTTGCCAGGTATGGTAAAACATTTTTCAAATCTGGAATAATAATCACTAATATCTTCGTCTTGTTTCTGTTTACAGGCTGAGATTGCATCCCAGTCTTCTTTTCTAGTTGTCAATAACCTAGGCAAAACTTGTATTAACAATTCTGGTAATTCTTTACATTTATCTCCAAGACCGGTACCTGGTACTCGTGCCTTGTCTTCAGCTTCTAGAACTGCCCAATCGATCTTTTTCTCTCCCACCTCCCATTCTTTTTCCTTGAGTTTCTCATATACCCCTGCGGGCAACAAGACTTTTAACATTTTAATGATATCTGGATACGTGTATTCTCCCATACGGAGCATGTCTTTTAATTCTCGGTGGAACCCTGCTGGATCTTTATCATGACAGGGAATTAACTTTTTCATCTCTAAGAGTTCCATCTTTGTAATCGGAGTGTAAACAAACACTCGTTGCATTTCACCACCCTCTGTCTTAACTGGATGTACTTCTCGTAACGGATTCTGTCTGTCTATGTAAAAGGGTTTACTTTCTGGGGGTGAGACATGAACAAAATGAGGGTTCAAGAACGTTCTGTATTTGTGGCGCTGTTCTAGAATGACACTAATCAAATCAGTACCTAAACCTTTCCATTTGTACTGGAGTAACTCGTTCAGGACATCGTGTAACGGACCTGGATCAGAATGTTGACCCTCATACAATGTAATGAGGTGCTGGATCATATACATACCCGCCAGTCGTTGCTCGGCTGGGGGCATTTTCAGAAACATTTGTGCCACTATTTCGTCTGGAAAAGTGGTAGAATCAGTAATCCATCGGACTGCTGATCGGACTAGTTCTTGTTCATGCATGGTACTTAACTCGCTATAACCGATTCGTGATTTCAGTATGTGATCGGTAGCTTGAAATACTTGTTCCAGAGAACCTTGTTCTGGTGCTGGATGATGTAAAACTGACTTGTGTTCTAGGCGCAAATGGCGATCTGGAAATCTAGATTTTCCTACATACGCTATTCTGTCGGGATTCTCGTCCTCTACCTCTTCTGTAGAAGAGTCATTTTCTTTCTCGCTTACTTGTGCTTCTTTACGTTGTTCGTGTACCCTTATTATTTCTTTACGGATTTTCTTGTACATACTCTCTATACTACTGATAGTCTTGTGCTTACCCTCGGCTATATTATCACTCCACCTTGTCAGGACTTTCATTTCGGCTCGATCTTTGGTCGGATAATCTTGTTCCCTTATTAGACAATTAATCAGAAACTTTAATATCATGAGCTGGACTTCAACTTTTCTTTGGCACATGACGTCACTAATACTTTCTGGATCATTCCCGGTACGGATGAAACAATATATTCTGTCTAGATCTTCTTTCATATCTGGTAGGGTGACTAGATACTCGGTCACTTTTCTTACGCGTAATGAATATAAAACCATACTATCCTCGCCTGGGACTGGATCATAGCCACATTCGGTAAGGGCTTTTCTTATTTCTGCAACAGACTGATATCTGGGCGTACGCTGTGACGCTTGTGCATGTAATTCGGCTAACGTTAAACGCTTGTGTGGCGGCGGGGTTCCTGGAGTACCTCCCCCTGCGGCCCCTAAACTAGAGTCGTCTACTGATGCTCTTCGTCCTGGCAGAGTGGGAAATGGAAATGCAGGCTGGACTTGTATGGCGGGCTGGACCGGGGGTACCGTAACAGGTACTCCGGTGTCTGGAGGAGCGGGAAGTGCCTGATTTACAGGGACTGGCGGGGTAGGAACAGGATTTGCATATTCTGGGACTGTGTCGTCCAAATAGGACGAAATGAAAATATCAGCTGCGGTCGGTTTGTGACGTAGCTTGGTCGGAACTAATGGTGGCGGGAAATTACTGGATGCCTCCGGGGTCGCTTTTGGCAAACCCTCGGCAAGAAGAGGATACATACCCTTAATGAGGGCGTTCCTCTGTCTGTCTGTCTGTTCGGTTTTGACTCGTTCACCTATCTCGATTAATTCCTTTTCTTGGGCTCGTTCTAAGGATTCTCTACTCAATTCTGACTTTCTGATTTCTTTTTCGGTTCTTTTATGAGATTCTTTGCGCCATAACTCGATGGCATCTTTCTGTGACTGTCTGGCTTTCTTTTTCCATAATGCTTCTTCTACTCTCATGATGCACTCGGCATCCCATGTGCCTGATACGGGCCATCTATACTTTTCCTCTAACTGTTTGGTATACTCTACCCATAAATCTAGATACAATATGGCGCTTATGCCATGCTTCTGATACATGAAATGACCTGGACTGTCCCTAGGCGGGACAGGAACTGCTGCTTCTAGCAGACCTTTTCTGGTTTTTAACTGACGTAGTTTTGAAAAGAGTGGCATGACTGAACTATAATCTGGACACAATACAATACACAATAAACACGAGAATCACTTCGCACTCATACCACGACATTAAAATACATGAATAACATTCAGAATAACAGTTCGAACAGAATACTACCTGGAATACGGGAAACAGAATACATGAATTTTCTCGAGAACAGAACTGACTAGAACAGGAACTAGATGCACTGCTGAAACAGTACGAAACTTACCGGTCTCATACAGAGACACGTCAGGACCCGCATCCACCGAAGTGGACACTTCGTTTGTGGGACTGTGTACCACCAACCCACGGACCAGAGTCAATTAGATTGACCCTGTCTAGATACTACCCCAGCAACGGTACTCACCGGGCAGCAAGAACGGAAGGCCTCGGACTGGACTGGACTGCTTCGACGCCGGACGGACGAACTTCGGACTTCTGTTACGGGTGGGCCTCCGGATACCTCGGACCTTGGACTCTCGGCTTGGGCTCTGGTCGGGACTCGCCGCGTTCCTCCACCGCCTCGTCTGGATGCTGGACCGCCACCTCCGTCTCCTCCGTGGGCCTGAGGGATACTTGAAGCAGAAATATCTGCACGTGCACGGTATGGTTCCGTCACGGCTGCAGAGGGTCAGGGGGCCGGCGTGGCTTCACCGGCGCGTGGGGAAAGGGCAAGTCCCTGTTCGGGCGCCATTATGTGGTAAATAAATAAATAATACCTCTATTTTTGGATGAATAAATGAATAACAGATAGCTCAATAAATAAGAGTCAAGATTCGAGGTAGTAGGAGTTTTGCAGGTTTATTACAGCATAAAGGACAGGAACAGGACAACCTGCACGGGAACAGGATGGCAGCGCTGCCGGGGGCAGGATCGGAATCGGCGTGCTCACATTTAATAACAATACACGATCATATATACTAAAACAGTTGCATTACAATACATACGATAGGCGGAGCAGTGGGTGTGGTCAATAGCAGTCGCGAAAGATAAGGGTGAAAGTAGGTGTAACAGGGGTGTATACATAGACATGTGATGCAAACGTAACAGAATATGTCATAAATGGGGCGGAAACATAGAGGGGGCTACCTAAGGAGCCGGGACCTCTGACCTAATGGTGCGCGCAAGCTGGCAATGACGTGTTACTAGGAGAAGCTGGGGGCTACGAACTCTGTGCTAGGAGCAGAGACTGAAGTCTGGAGAGTCAGGGCGACATGTACCTAAGCAGTATCTAGTATCTGATGTTTAGAGAACATGTTGATAGAATCCAAAAGTTATCGGGGTAAAGGCGAACAGACTCTAGGACTGGAGCATGCATTATTCTACATGTAGTGCGTGATGAAGAATATTAAATGACCATAAATACAGTATTTCTCTTAGATGGAGACGTAAAGGCTAGACAATGACGGTAACTATTGATGCGGTTCAGTAACTTTAGGAATGCAGAGAAGGAAGGACTGGACTGATAGCTAGAATCATAACATACTCTTGGCAGACTCAGAGGCAGAGCCAGGCTGAGCCGGGCACTGTGAGGCAGGAAGTAAGTGAAGGGTCGAGGATACAGGTGGGGGCTGTATCGCTCCTCAGCGAGGCTTCAGGAGACAGGAGCTGAATCTGGTGTCCGGGCCCTTTTGAGGCCTAGAAACGGGGACTTTACAATGGAATAACGAGCACACTGAGAAACGTGGCAACGTAACTTTACATAGGCCTGATATTCGTAGGATTCACGAGAACTGGAAACTGACATATTAGAGATGGATACAACTGTAATTGCGTCATTAATCGAACATGGGGAATACATATGCATATTGATCATGCACACATAACATATGATGGAGGACGCGTAGGGACACAGAACATGGCAAAATTTACTTTTCCACATTCCCTCCTTGTCACTACGTTTCCTTCAGGAAACATCAATATTCATGATACCATCTATCATTTCATACAGTATCATTTGCTCATCTCGAATTTTCCTGGAACGGGATTTAGAACGGGGCTTGGGACTAGGAATACAAGAGGTAGCACACATGCCGCAAATCGCAGGGCCACATTGTATACAGAGGCAGCAGCTGAATATGATCGCTACTGCAATACCTAGAAAGGACAAGACTTTCCATCCCCAAGCGGAAATTATATTCCAGAACCAACCGGACCATGTCCAGGTGCCTGGATCTTGGTGTAACAGATGGGCAATTTTATGGAGTCTGGTTATAGCTGAATAAACAGACGGCGCGTTATTTGGAATGAAAATGCAGCAACTAGATCCGATGACTCTACAGGCCCCGCCCCTATCGGCCAATATGACGTCAAGGACGAGACGATTCTGTAAAACGACAAATCTCATAGCAGATTGCTCTTCGGTTAAGTTACCTAGAGCAGAGGCAGTCTCATTTACTACAGCTTCAAGGGTTCTGGTTAACCTACGAATTAGCTTACTATTCTGGATAGGTCCTATAAAGAAGAAGAAACCTCTATTGAAATCTGTATACTGTTCTAGAGCAGTTTCAGTATAATCGACAATGGGGGACTCCCTTCTATGTCTACTGTGTACTAGATGTGTGTTTCTATGATAATCAGATGGGGCTAGGAAAACAGGTGGCAGTAGGAAGGCAATGTAACAGGTTCCCTCCCAATCGAGGGGCAGACGAACATATGCGGTCTGACCACAAATAAAATAAGAATGACGTGAAGCTTTGAAAATAGATTTCCCACTGTCACTATACTTGACAATAGTAGTACAATCGCTATGTCCTACATGTACGGAACCATTATTTCTAACACATAATTCGCCTTTGACTGGTAGTACTGAAATAGCAGGTAAGTCTGGAGTGGAATCAGACTGAACATTCAGGACCATGAAATTCGAAGAATAATTACCTAAATTGTAAACTTCATTTTCTAGATCTAACCCTGTTCTGTGGGGAAGACCTTGCTTGTCTGGGAAACATGTACTGTTAAGAAAAGACATATCTGTTGAAGATGACGTTAACGTGGACCATGCTCCACACGAACCATTATGTGAAAATGGATAAGGAAAAAGTGGCAGAACTCCCTTCGGTGTCTGGAAAGGGGGGAGTCGACCACACACCCAACAATTAGTGGCATTGCTGGTCTGGTGTGAATAATGTAACATGCGGATGAAAGAATTGTTACGCATAGCGAGGCGGTAAGAGAGTTCATGAGGAGGCAGATCACTAAACGTGTGCTCTACTGTAGCATTAGAAGACTTATTTACATGAGAAACTGGAAAATACAGGTAAAATGCATAACTGGTGCAGGAAATCATAATACTGAGAAATAATATGAAACATAGAAAAACGATACATCGGATTGAGTTTTGACTAACTCTCTCACTATGGGGGTCTATTTTATACATGTCAGAAACCGGTCTAACCGTTTCACCTAGGGGAGGACTTAGACAATCAAACTGGCTGACTTATTTTACTAGACCTTAACTTGAGTTTATACTCCTGTTGCGGAGTTTTCTCTAACAGGGAGGGTGCAGTATCATTGTCTTTTGCGGGACAGTCCTTAAGAATAGTACTTTGGCAGTCCTTTGAATCCTGGGAAATGTTCTTTGAGACTGGCTTCAACCCATAAAAATTTTTAATATGCGAAAGATGCACCCAGCCTTTGCGTCCCTCCAACTTCACGGCTGTACGGGTGGCCAGGAGGACCTGTCGGGGCTCCTTCCAGCGAGGCTCCAGCGGACTTGAGCGATCGAAATTACGCACTAGGACCATGGATCCTGGAACGATTTCATGCGGTGCCACCTCGGTATTGTCTGGAAATGCGGCGGCAACCTGTGAACGACAAGAGTTGAGGGCAGACATCAAGGAAGCTAGGTAATCTGTCAGCATATTACTTGAAACATCGGTAATACTTCGGGGTCTAGGTGTACCCCACATGTTAGGGGGGCGGCCGAAAACGACCTCATACGGGGACAGACCTGATCTGGAATGTGCGACCATGCGCATATAGAACAGAGCAACTGGCAGAGCTACTAGCCAGTCTACACCTTTCTCTTGACAAACTTTTGCAATACGGATTTTCAAAGTCTGATTATGTCTCTCTACTAGACCGGCTGCTTCTGGATGGCGTACACAATGGAACTTCCACTGGTACCCTAACAAAAGGGAAACGTGCTTCATGAGTTCAGATGAGAATGGCTGGCCGTTGTCAGAATATACGACTCTAGGGAGTCCGTAACGGGGGAAGAACTCACGAACCAACTGCTTGGCAGTGGTCGCGACTGTGTAGTCTGGAACTGGATATGCCTCCGTCCACCTGGACAAAGCGCATACAACTACAAGGACATACTTGAAACCTCGACATCGCTCCATCTGAATGTAATCCATCTGGAGGACTTCAAAAGGGTGGTCAGGGGGCTGGAATCCACCTTGTTCCACCGGGACACTTTTACCTGGATTAAACTGACAACATATCATACAGGTACGGACTTTCTGCTTGGCTGCAGCTCGTAAATGTTTGTTGAACCAAATATTCTGGATACTGTCTAACATAGCTTTTTCTCCTAAATGTGCTGGACTATGTGCGGTATTAATAATGACTTGAACCATGGAGTCGGGGAGAAACCATGTGGCTCTACCCTTTGTTAACCATCCTTGATCTGTCTGGACCCCTCCTTGTTCGGACCATTTCTTGATTTCATCGGGAGTAGCATGTAACTGGATATCTATGACATCTTGAGTAGGGTCTTTAACTGTCATACATGTAGTCGGATCTGGAGTGTGTGTGTGTGTCGGATTAACTGAAGTGTCTGGAGTCTGAGCTGTAAGCTTGGCTGTGCGATCTGCTAGATCATTACCTTGGGAAATAGTGTCAGTAACTTTCGTATGTGCTTTGCACTTTATGATAGCAATGGACGTCGGTAAATGTATTGCATCTAACAGAGCTTGAATAAGGAGACCATGCTGAATCTTGGTTCCATGAGAAGTCATGAAACCTCTCTCCTGCCAGAGCACTCCGAAGTCGTGTACAACTCCAAATGCGTAACGTGAATCGGTGTAAACATTAACTTTCAGGTTCTTGGCGTGTATGCAGGCTTGTGTCAGAGCAACTAGCTCTGCTGCTTGAGCAGACAGGGTGTCAATGCGGTGTGTTTCAATAACTTCAGTGTCAGTAGTCACTGCATACGCGGCTACTAGTTCTCCTGTACTAGTTCTCATGCATGAACCATCCACATAAAGTGTCAGGTCGGGGTCTGGTAATGGAATATCTGTCAGATCTTGTCTTGGTTTTGTCATGATGTTGACTACTTCCACACAGTCGTGTGTGGCAGAATTCGAAGTAACTGACGGTAACAATGTAGCAGGATTTAGAACGTTGCAGCGTCTGATTTCTATGTGTGGCTGGAACAGTGTCAATTCATAACCTGTTAAACGTGCAATTGTCAAGTGCTGAGTTTGTGTTCGGTTTAAAAGAACTTCCACGGAGTGTGGAACTTGTACTGTCAGGGAGTGTCCTAATACTATGGAATCACTTTGTCTGATAGCTAGTGCTGTGGCTGCAACTGACTTGAGGCACGCAGGCAGAGCCTGGGCTACAGGATCTAATGTGCTCGAAAAATAAGCACAGGGCTTGTACTGTCCTGCTTGATCTTGTGTGAGAACTGATAATGCTGTACCTTCACGTTCAGTGACGAAAAGTGTAAAAGGCTTACTGTAGTTCGGTGTTACTAGAACTGGAGCTTGACATAGGGCTTTCTTTAACTCATTGAAACTAAGTGTATGTTCAGATGTCCAAGGGAGGACAGTCGATACGGCTGCCTCCTGTGTCGTTAACTGTATCAGTGGCTTGGCTAGAAATGCATACTGAGGAATCCATTGTCTGCAGTAAGAAGTAAGGCCAATAAAAGCACGTACCTCCTTCTGGGTCTTGGGCTGAGGAAGACTCGCTATTAACTGGATACGGTCTGGTGTCAACTGCCTACCCCTCTTGGACAGTAAGTGTCCTAAGTAGACCACTTGCTGGACACAGAATTGAAGCTTCGAAGGGGACACCTTGTGCCCCATCTCGGCAAGAAAATACAAGACTGTAAGGGATGCTCGCTCGCAAGCACGTTCAGAACGGGCTGTGATCAGGAGATCATCGACATACTGGAGCAGGGCAGTGTCAGTTGGCATGTGAATGTTGTCTAGTTGTCTCTTGAGTGCTTGACTGTAAATACTAGGACTTTCTGTGAAACCTTGAGGAGCGCGTGTGAACATATAGCTCCTTCCATTTAAACAAAATCCGAAAAGAAACTGGCTGTCTGGATGAATGGGGACACTGAAAAACGCGTTCTTGAGGTCTATGACAGTAAAAAATGAAGCTTCAGAATCAATGGCTGTCAACAGGGAAGAGATATCTGGGACAACTGGATACTGGGGAATAATACATTTATTAAGTTCTCGAAGATCAATCACTAAACGATATACTGGAGGTGCATTTGGATCAGTAC
The DNA here is from genome assembly GCF_964261635.1 of Lissotriton helveticus. Lineage (NCBI taxonomy): Eukaryota > Metazoa > Chordata > Amphibia > Caudata > Salamandridae > Lissotriton > Lissotriton helveticus. The sequence goes on along the minus strand of NC_136061.1, from coordinate 1,510,661,936 downwards.
GTTTCATAACAGGAATGATCGGAGAATTGCATACATTGGAGTCAGTTTCTACAACTACTCCTTGAGCCATGAGCTCGTCAATAATTTTGGATAAGGCTGCTACAGCCTCAGGTGGCAATCTGTACTGTCTGATTCGTGGCAGGACTACACCTGGCTTGAGAGTCACACGATGGGGTGTGATTTGCATAAAGCCAACATCAGTTGGACCTTGCGCCCATAGATGCTGCGGAACATTAGACAATCTGGGATCAAAATCTCGTAATACATAGTGACCCTTGAAGTCACGTAGGAACAATCGTATTCCCTCTGGGGAACAGCATATAACTGCACCTAACTCTTTCAGTGTCTTAATGCCTAATAGATTTTCTGGACATGACTTAGTAAGTAACAGATCAGTAGTGCGGGACAATGGACCTACTTCTAGGGTAACTGGCTTTGATATTTCATTTACAATAGGTTTTCCTGAAAATCCAAGGGAAACATTTCTTGAGCCTGAGAGCGGAGCCCCTGGAACTTCGGCGTGACTGATGGTGGTCCTACTTGCCCCTGTATCAATCAGAAACTTTCTGTCTTTCCCTAATACTTGACTATGAACATAGGGACCTTCTTGATCTACAGGTATCTCGATGAGAGGCAAGCCTACTTCCCTCTCTAGGCTGTTTCATGAATATGGCTGATACTCTGGATACTCAGACTGTGCATACTGGTACATTTGCTGTGTAACATGCTGTGTTGCAGCGATAGGCTGCGGAGCTGTAACTGTCTGTGGTGCATTCTGTGACTGAGGAGTCTGTGTAACTTGTTCTTGTCTCGGCGGACGTGGTCTTTCTTTAGTCTTACCGGTAGCTATGTTGTGTTTCAGAACTGCACACTCGTTTATAAAATGACCTGGCTGTTTACAATAATTGCAGTTTCCTTTAACGGGAGCTGCAGGATGACTGGCTTGATTCGGACCCCTCTTCTGACTATCTTGAGGAACAGATTGTGCAACTAGTACTTTCATTTCCGTGTCTTTCATACGTTTTCTCTCGTGATCTTGCTCTTCTCTGATTCTATTCTGGTGATATTGAAGCATCTGTAACATCTGGGACGGGGTATTAGCTTGCCAGGTATGGTAAAACATTTTTCAAATCTGGAATAATAATCACTAATATCTTCGTCTTGTTTCTGTTTACAGGCTGAGATTGCATCCCAGTCTTCTTTTCTAGTTGTCAATAACCTAGGCAAAACTTGTATTAACAATTCTGGTAATTCTTTACATTTATCTCCAAGACCGGTACCTGGTACTCGTGCCTTGTCTTCAGCTTCTAGAACTGCCCAATCGATCTTTTTCTCTCCCACCTCCCATTCTTTTTCCTTGAGTTTCTCATATACCCCTGCGGGCAACAAGACTTTTAACATTTTAATGATATCTGGATACGTGTATTCTCCCATACGGAGCATGTCTTTTAATTCTCGGTGGAACCCTGCTGGATCTTTATCATGACAGGGAATTAACTTTTTCATCTCTAAGAGTTCCATCTTTGTAATCGGAGTGTAAACAAACACTCGTTGCATTTCACCACCCTCTGTCTTAACTGGATGTACTTCTCGTAACGGATTCTGTCTGTCTATGTAAAAGGGTTTACTTTCTGGGGGTGAGACATGAACAAAATGCGGGTTCAAGAACGTTCTGTATTTGTGGCGCTGTTCTAGAATGACACTAATCAAATCAGTACCTAAAACTTTCCATTTGTACTGGAGTAACTCGTTCAGGACATCGTGTAACGGACCTGGATCAGAATGTTGACCCTCATACAATGTAATGAGGTGCTGGATCATATACATACCCGCCAGTCGTTGCTCGGCTGGGGGCATTTTCAGAAACATTTGTGCCACTATTTCGTCTGGAAAAGTGGTAGAATCAGTAATCCATCGGACTGCTGATCGGACTAGTTCTTGTTCATGCATGGTACTTAACTCGCTATAACCGATTCGTGATTTCAGTATGTGATCGGTAGCTTGAAATACTTGTTCCAGAGAACCTTGTTCTGGTGCTGGATGATGTAAAACTGACTTGTGTTCTAGGCGCAAATGGCGATCTGGAAATCTAGATTTTCCTACATACGCTATTCTGTCGGGATTCTCGTCCTCTACCTCTTCTGTAGAAGAGTCATTTTCTTTCTCGCTTACTTGTGCTTCTTTACGTTGTTCGTGTACCCTTATTATTTCTTTATGGATTTTCTTGTACATACTCTCTATACTACTGATAGTCTTGTGCTTACCCTCGGCTATATTATCACTCCACCTTGTCAGGACTTTCATTTCGGCTCGATCTTTGGTCGGATAATCTTGTTCCCTTATTAGACAATTAATCAGAAACTTTAATATCATGAGCTGGACTTCAACTTTTCTTTGGCACATGACGTCACTAATACTTTCTGGATCATTCCCGGTACGGATGAAACGATATATTCTGTCTAGATCTTCTTTCATATCTGGTAGGGTGACTAGATACTCAGTCACTTTTCTTACGCGTAATGAATATAAAACCATACTATCCTCGCCTGGGACTGGATCATAGCCACATTCGGTAAGGGCTTTTCTTATTTCTGCAACAGACTGATATCTGGGCGTACGCTGTGACGCTTGTGCATGTAATTCGGCTAACGTTAAACGCTTGTGTGGCGGCGGGGTTCCTGGAGTACCTCCCCCTGCGGCCCCTAAACTAGAGTCGTCTACTGATGCTCTTCGTCCTGGCAGAGTGGGAAATGGAAATGCAGGCTGGACTTGTATGGCGGGCTGGACCGGGGGTACCGTAACAGGTACTCCGGTGTCTGGAGGAGCGGGAAGTGCCTGATTTACAGGGACTGGCGGGGTAGGAACAGGATTTGCATATTCTGGGACTGTGTCGTCCAAATAGGACGAAATGAAAATATCAGCTGCGGTCGGTTTGTGACGTAGCTTGGTCGGAACTAATGGTGGCGGGAAATTACTGGATGCCTCCGGGGTCGCTTTTGGCAAACCCTCGGCAAGAAGAGGATACATACCCTTAATGAGGGCGTTCCTCTGTCTGTCTGTCTGTTCGGTTTTGACTCGTTCACCTATCTCGATTAATTCCTTTTCTTGGGCTCGTTCTAAGGATTCTCTACTCAATTCTGACTTTCTGATTTCTTTTTCGGTTCTTTTATGAGATTCTTTGCGCCATAACTCGATGGCATCTTTCTGTGACTGTCTGGCTTTCTTTTTCCATAATGCTTCTTCTACTCTCATGATGCACTCGGCATCCCATGTGCCTGATACGGGCCATCTATACTTTTCCTCTAACTGTTTGGTATACTCTACCCATAAATCTAGATACAATATGGCGCTTATGCCATGCTTCTGATACATGAAATGACCTGGACTGTCCCTAGGCGGGACAGGAACTGCTGCTTCTAGCAGACCTTTTCTGGTTTTTAACTGACGTAGTTTTGAAAAGAGTGGCATGACTGAACTGTAATCTGGACACAATACAATACACAATAAACACGAGAATCACTTCGCACTCATACCACGACATTAAAATACATGAATAACATTCAGAATAACAGTTCGAACAGAATACTACCTGGAATACGGGAAACAGAATACATGAATTTTCTCGAGAACAGAACTGACTAGAACAGGAACTAGATGCACTGCTGAAACAGTACGAAACTTACCGGTCTCATACAGAGACACGTCAGGACCCGCATCCACCGAAGTGGACACTTCGTTTGTGGGACTGTGTACCACCAACCCACGGACCAGAGTCAATTAGATTGACCCTGTCTAGATACTACCCCAGCAACGGTACTCACCGGGCAGCAAGAACGGAAGGCCTCGGACTGGACTGGACTGCTTCGACGCCGGACGGACGAACTTCGGACTTCTGTTACGGGTGGGCCTCCGGATACCTCGGACCTTGGACTCTCGGCTTGGGCTCTGGTCGGGACTCGCCGCGTTCCTCCACCGCCTCGTCTGGATGCTGGACCGCCACCTCCGTCTCCTCCGTGGGCCTGAGGGATACTTGAAGCAGAAATATCTGCACGTGCACGGTATGGTTCCGTCACGGCTGCAGAGGGTCAGGGGGCCGGCGTGGCTTCACCGGCGCGTGGGGAAAGGGCAAGTCCCTGTTCGGGCGCCATTATGTGGTAAATAAATAAATAATACCTCTATTTTTGGATGAATAAATGAATAACAGATAGCTCAATAAATAAGAGTCAAGATTCGAGGTAGTAGGAGTTTTGCAGGTTTATTACAGCATAAAGGACAGGAACAGGACAACCTGCACGGGAACAGGATGGCAGCGCTGCCGGGGGCAGGATCGGAATCGGCGTGCTCACATTTAATAACAATACACGATCATATATACTAAAACAGTTGCATTACAATACATACGATAGGCGGAGCAGTGGGTGTGGTCAATAGCAGTCGCGAAAGATAAGGGTGAAAGTAGGTGTAACAGGGGCGTATACATAGACATGTGATGCAAACGTAACAGAATATGTCATAAATGGGGCGGAAACATAGAGGGGGCTACCTAAGGAGCCGGGACCTCTGACCTAATGGTGCGCGCAAGCTGGCAATGACGTGTTACTAGGAGAAGCTGGGGGCTACGAACTCTGTGCTAGGAGCAGAGACTGAAGTCTGGAGAGTCAGGGCGACATGTACCTAAGCAGTATCTAGTATCTGATGTTTAGAGAACATGTTGATAGAATCCAAAAGTTATCGGGGTAAAGGCGAACAGACTCTAGGACTGGAGCATGCATTATTCTACATGTAGTGCGTGATGAAGAATATTAAATGACCATAAATACAGTATTTCTCTTAGATGGAGACGTAAAGGCTAGACAATGACGGTAACTATTGATGCGGTTCAGTAACTTTAGGAATGCAGAGAAGGAAGGACTGGACTGATAGCTAGAATCATAACATACTCTTGGCAGACTCAGAGGCAGAGCCAGGCTGAGCCGGGCACTGTGAGGCAGGAAGTAAGTGAAGGGTCGAGGATACAGGTGGGGGCTGTATCGCCCCTCAGCGAGGCTTCAGGAGACAGGAGCTGAATCTGGTGTCCGGGCCCTTTTGAGGCCTAGAAACGGGGACTTTACAATGGAATAACGAGCACACTGAGAAACGTGGCAACGTAACTTTACATAGGCCTGATATTCGTAGGATTCACGAGAACTGGAAACTGACATATTAAAGATGGATACAACTGTAATTGCGTCATTAATCGAACATGGGGAATACATATGCATATTGATCATGCACACATAACATATGATGGAGGACGCGTAGGGACACAGAACATGGCAAAATTTACTTTTCCACAGAAGTGGAAAGAGCCATGGCACATGCTCAGGAGGATGCGGTTAACTTAGAAGAGTTGGAAAGACAACTTAACGTTGAGCAGAGGAAAATATATGACGAAGTTACCATGCAAATTGATCATGGATTAAGTCATGATAAGAAAGAGTGCTCATGTACGTCGTTGAAGCCTGTCCGACTGTACGTGAGTGGAGAAGCGGGAACTGGAAAAAGTTTCCTCATTAAAGCAATTTCATGCTATTTGCAGGAAAGGACAGAGTCATCGCTGTCTTGTGTTGTCACTGCTCCAACTGGACTGGCAGCACATAATATTAAAGGGATTACTTTACATCGTTTACTGATGCTGCCAGTGGAGCATGACAACAAATTACAATATCACAAGCTATCTGGAGATGCTTGTTTTGAAGTTTCAAGAATCTTGAGGAAAATGAAACTTCTTATCATTGACGAAGTAAGCATGGTTCCCAATGTCATGCTTGCTTTTGTGCATTTGAGGATGCAAGAAGTTCTCAAAACAGAGTATGATGTGTTATTTGGTGGCAAACACATCATTGTTTTCGGAGATCTTTTGCAGCTGACACCAGTGAAAGGGCAACCTGTGTTCAAAATGCTCACGCATGAAGATACCAGGAAGTGCCTAGGCAGCATTGGCAACGTCAATATATGGTTAAACTTCAATTATGCTGAACTGCATGAAAATATGCGTCAGGCGAAGGATGAAGTTTACAAGACTATTCTACAAGATGTTAGAATTGGAAAAGTGACCGAGCATGGGAAAGAAGCTTTACATGCACGATTACTGTCAAATTTATATCCAGAACAAGATGTTGTGCCTGAGAATATTTTTCAGAAAATTACTGAGAAGAAATCTGGAATATGTTTGATGCCAACTCTTGCAGAATGTGCCAAATTTAACAACAAAATGTTGCATTTAGAAAAGCAAGAGATTGTGAAACTGGAAGCTATTGATAGAGTAGAGCATATGGGATCAACAATTATTTTGTCTGAGAATCTGAAAACAAAATTGGATTCATTAGAGAAGAGTATATCTAAAACTGCAGGTTTTGAAAAGACTCTGAATGTGTGCTTGAACTGCCGTATAATTTTAAGAAGGAATTTACATGTTGAAAGAGGTCTGGTAAATGGATCAATGGGTAATGTTGTTGATTTTGTGAAATACAGAAATAGAGATGGAATTGAATTTTTAAAAATTAAATTTGATGGCATTGAGGAAGTACAGCTAATTGCTCGTTGTTCTGCTAGATTTTTGCTTGTAAAAGACTTATATGTTCGCCGTAAGCAGTTTCCTGTTTGCTTGGCATATGCGGTGACAATTCATAAATCGCAAGGTTTAAGCGTAGACAGTGCATTGGTGAATATTGGCAGTTCTGTGTTCAAGGAGGGTATGGCATATGTGGCATTGTCACGAGTTAGAACTTTATCGGGATTCTACTTGATTGAGTGTGATGTCACAAACATTTGTGCGGATCTAGATTGTGTTAAGGAATACAATAGGTTAAGAAGAGAGTATGCGCCACATTTGCCTCAGTATCCTTTGTTTGAGAAACGTGTGGTAGGCCGGAAACGAAGAAATGAGAACAATACTGGGGAGGTTGTAGCAAAAAGACAAAAAGTCAATGAACCTAAAATTACAAGCAGAAACAAAAAGGATTCTGTTGAAGATGTTGTTGGTTTTCAGTTTGAAAACAGTTCTGGTGTCAACTGCTATGCTAATGTAGTGGTAAATGTTTTATTTTCTCTAAAAAATGTAAAAGAAGAGATTGTGGTCAATTCTGATCAAAGATTTTGCAGTTTGTTAAATTCTGTGTTAGAGAAATGTACCACTGATAGAAGAAACATAGAAAGTGTGTCTGAAATTCGAAATCTGTTAGACAGATGTTCAGGCCAAACACAATTCTCTCAAAATATTCAGCAAGATTGTCAGGAGTTTTTAATGTATATGCTTGATGTATTACATGCTGAAGGTGTAGATGTAGATCAGCTGTTTGGGCTTTCTTATCAATGGCAGCATGACTGCGAGAACTGTATGGTATCAAGTACTACTAGTGTAGACTCAGAAAGATTTATATATTTAACTTTGCCAGACAGTAAATCAGTCTCTTTTAATAAGCTAGTAAAAGCAGCTGATCACAACATGGAGTGTAGCCAATGTAAATCTGAAATGATGTCCACATTATTTATACGAACATATGGCCAGTATGTCATTTTAATGTTCCAACGATGTAGGCCTGATGGAACAAAATTGACAACTTTAATTAAAAATTTTGTGGCTTCACAGTTGTCAATATCAGGAAGGACTTTTGTAACTGCAGCAATTATATATCATGACGGTCCTTCAACAACATCAGGACATTACACAGCTTATTTAAAGTCTAGAAATGGCTGGTCATTTTGCAATGATTCTGTTTTAATTTTCAAAAAAAAATTGCCGTATGACCTTAAAAACTCTTACCTGGTGTTTTTAAAACCAACATTTTAGGGAAAGAATCTCGGGATGTGCTCTGTGGAATTTCAAGAAGTTCTAATGGCTCCTACACAATTTGGCCTTGAGGATAAGTGTAGTTCAGAGACATAACTTCTAACCATAGGACTGGACATTATGGAGAAATACGTGCACTTTGAATGAGTTCAGAAAAACTGTTTCTTTTTATAAACTAATTGAAGCAGCCAATCAAAACATGGAGTAGAGGGAATGTAAGTCTACAATGCTGTCTACTGTTTTACATTGCTTTGTGATTAAAAGTGATGTAGAGAATTAAATAATTGTAGTAGTCATAGGGGTAGTGTAAGTCTGCTTGTATCAGTGTCATAGGAAAAGTAGAACATGACTGAGCAAGAAGGGGAAGATATTACTATTCCAGGATTGTGAAAATGATCTTCAACATTTTAATTCTGAAAGTTGCGGAAATGCCAAATGACGGGATTGGCTTACAAGAAATCCAAGAGTTATCAATGGCTCTGACAAGATTTGGCCTTGTGGAAAATTGTGGTAGAGAGCAAGAAGTCATTTATTGCATGTAACGTGTTTTTAAAAACGATGGAGATTTTCTTTCAGAAAGTGGCGGGCTGAAAGTAATAACAGCACAAAAGAGTGTAAGCTGTTCATAGGACATCCTTGGACGTCATGGAAAGTAAGTTAACTTTAAGGAGTTCTGAATTTTGATTTCTGATGTTGTATGGGTTTTTTAAACACAATCATTTTGATTGTGTTTTTTTTTCCCCGCTGTTACATGATGAATACCTTCAAGTCACTGTTTTTAGTGAATTTTGATACATTCTGAGAACAGCAAAAATAAACCATTTAACATGTATAATTAATTCTGTACTGTTTGCATTTATGATGTATATGTAGAACTGAGTAGGAGGCATGGAGAAGGTGAGGCTTCTGTAAGTGTCAAAGTTGTTGCATGCAGTGCTGCACTTCTGCGTATTCTTTCATATGCTAGACTACATCTGCACAATGAGATACCTAAGCAAAGGAAACGCAAGTGATGTGATTGAGAAATGAGCAAAATAAATTGCACGTATTTCAATTACATCACCTGTGTTTCCTATCATTACGAATCACATTGTGCAGATCAAGTTTAGGTCTGTCCAGGGAAACATAGGAGGTTTCTACTTTGTTGAAGAGTGCAGTGGACATGACTCACTTCATTGGTAGACTTTCACAGATATTATCTCCTCTGTACACTTCAACAAGTGTAAATCTCATCTTGAACTCTGAGTAGGCCTCACCTCAAACAAACCTCTGGATAGGAGACATGTTATTGGAATCCTGAAGCGACACTTTTCTGAAACAAGAGCAATGAAAAAGATGCACCATGTTTTAAGATAGGCCTCACTTCATCTGTATCAAGATACTGTTAGTTTAAAATGTATATCTTTAGGACTGTGTAGGGGACCTGGAGAAGCAGAAGCTTCTGTCAGTGTCAAAGTTGTTGAAAAACTATTTGTCCTTCAATCTTTTCCCTTGTCTTTTGTAATTTTTAAATACATGTTTTAATATTTTTCAAATGTTGGTTCTCTCTTTCACAGATTGAAAGTATAAAAATAAAAAGTGAGTAATTTAACGGCAATTATAAGGTAAATAGTTGTACTCTTTTCGTTACATTTCTATCACATTCACCTACTATTAGATCCACTGCTTCACTTCTTTAACCCTCAGTTTCCTGCCTTTGCTACTTTCCTCATTCCTTTCTCTATTACCTACTTACTCAACTCCTTCCACTCTTTTTCTCAGTCCCTCTGTTCTCATAGTTCCTCAGTCTTGTTCACTCACTCCGTCTCTATTACTCTTAGTGTCTGTGAATTACTTTCCCACCTTTTTTTTTGGACCGCTTCCCGGGAAGTGGCCCGGTTCGCAAACCAGCAGCGTTACGGGAGTCCACCATTTTGTGTTTCGGTCGAATCAAGATACAAGATGGAGGGCAAATAATGTTCAGAATGGGTAGAAGGGGGCACGGTAGATGTATCTTGACCCCCTTGGTTTTCTGAGGGTGGCTGAGGAGGACCATAGTTCTTCACTCTTGTTCACTCTCTCTGTTTCTATTAATGTCACTGTTTCTGACTGATCAAAAACATTTTTTAAAAAAAAGAACAGTAACTATAAGGGAAGGAAACAGACAGTTATGTTAAAAGAAAGACAGCTATAGGGAGTAAACTAAGGATACTGTTACCCGCAATCCACTGCTGATGATGTTACTGACCATGTCATGAATGATGTAATATGTGACATCATCAACAGTGGATTGTAGGTAACAGTATCTCTTGTTTACTCCCTAGAGCTGTCTTTCTTTTCACATAACTGTCTGTTTGCTTACCTTATACTTACTGTTCTTTTTTTTAAAAAATATTTTTTTTGGTTAGCTTCCGGTACGCGTACCGGGTAGCGCTCCGGGGAGCGAACTAAGAGAAATAGAGGTTGGCAGAGTTCCAAATATTCTACCAATTTTTTTATAACGGGGAGGTAGTTCTGAAAATAACTTTTTTTTTAATGTTTTTGTTGTTTTATATTTTTTTTAGTATTTTTTGAACATTTTTTTACTTTTTTTGTATTTTCTGAACGTTTTTATATTTTTTTGGGGTTTTTTTTGGGGGGGGAAACAAAAACGATCCATTGTAAAGGGCTCAACAGGAGCAACAAAAAAAAAAGAATTTATTTTTTGGGGCGTCTCGGACAAACATTAACATGATTCTGAATAGCTCTCATAATCAAAATGATGCTACTTTCCCTGTAGCAGATGAAATCGCCGCAGTGCACGCACACTTGCTTCACGTGCCCAAACAACATTTGAATGTTTGGGATCATCTCCCTCGCCTCTGGTCCCGACACCTCTGGAACAACCGATCTTCTTGCCATTGGGAGGGGATTTTGTTGCTCATCACGTAGCTGGGCAGCACTATAATTATTTGGGTGCCACCTACTCATATGCCGATGCATAGTGTGATTGCCGTAACTGTATTTTTTTTCAGTTCCCCTTGACAATCTATCACCGCATATACGGCAAAACACGTAGCGTGCATTCACTTTTTTTTGCCCCTCAGGAAATCTATAGAATTGCCAAATGTAATTCTCTTTTCGATTGTACCTCCTGGGCTCCTCTGGCAAAAACCTTGGCTCTTCCTCCTCTTCCTCCTCTTCCTGTTCTTCCTCTTCTTGCAAAATTACTTCAGCAGGTGGTCCTCTCTTATTTGGATTTGGTGGAGGTGGTGGGTTAGAACCAGCTGAAGCTACTAATGAAGCCATGTCAAAGTGTAAATAAAGGGTCTTTCTCTCACCAAGATGAAAGTCAGAGTGAGGAAAGAAGGAGGGGTTTTCATCATTTGGGAAAAGCAAAAGTTCTAAACCAATGAAAAGTGTTCATTTTAGATCACATGACCTAGTATTACATCATTAGGAAACCAAAAGTGAAATGAACCAATGAAAAGTGTTATTACCGAGTCACATGACCTGCTGTGTTTACGTTACGCGGTCGGCGCCGCGCCGCGGATCGCTTCCGGTTCGCGTACCGCTGCGCTTCCGGGTACGCGAACGTAGCACGTCATATGACGTATCACGCGAGAACGCGAAACGTCATGCTGACGCGACGCGTCACGGTGTTGTTTTCTAACGCGAGAGGTGCGCAAACGGAACGTTTACCGGTTCGCGGACCGGGTCGCGGCTCTGAATTGAGCTAACGGGAAGCTAACGGGAAGCTAACCGGTTCGCGTACCGGGAGCGAAACAATAAAAATAATAAAAAAAAATTGTATTAAAACCATGTAAAAAATATTTTTCGATTTAAAGAAGAATACATTGTAAAGGTTTTGATATTTGCTATTAAAAAACCATTGAAATTCACTGAAAAAACCATAGGTTATAGACCATATATAGTTAGGAATTAGCATTTACAAAACCTTGAAAATTCACTGAAAAAACCATAGGTTATAGACCATATATAGTTAGGGATTAGCATTTACAAAACCTTATTTTACTCACACAAAACCATTGAAATTCCATATATAGTTAGTTGTACTAACTATATATCGCGCACCCGCAATCCACTGCTGATCATGTCACATATTACATCATTCATGACATGGTCAGTGACATCACTGATGACATCACTGATGACATCTCAAATGACATCACTGATGACATCACTGATGACATCTCAATGACATGACTGATGACATCACTGATGACATCTCAAATGACATCACTGATGACATCACTGATGACATCTCATTTGACATTACTGATGACATCACTGATGACATCATTCATGTGATAATACGATGAACTTCTTCAGACTCTAAAATAACCTTAGATACACTCAGTGTAAACAGACACTCACAGACTGTCACTCATCCATGGAGTTACTCACACACCTACTCAGTCATGCAAAGAATCAATTACACCTCCATTTCCTCAACTATACAGTTATACATACCTTACTTATTCAAACATATACTAACACATATTTACTCTCTTTTACAATCCCTGATACAAGTTCACAATGATCAATACAGCCACTCACACATTCACGGACTCTTATGCACAGTTATTTATATATGTCAACTCTCACATGTACTGTGTTTTACATATGTTCTTACTTTGACATGTAGCACTCAGATATCCATTCACTCACCAATGCACTCAGTCAACCGCCCATACACCTGTTTCCACATGCACTTTTGAATCCATATATCTAGTGAATCAACTGCTTACACATCTATGCACAGAGTCATACACCTCCCAGCCACCCACACACACACTCAGTCTCCCATACAAATACTTGGGCAACCAATCAATAACCCATATACTTACTCATATAGCTACTGATCAACACATGCAGCAGTTTACAGAACAACAGACATAATGATGCACAAATTAAGACAGTTTACTGACTAACCCATGCACTCAGTGACACACATTTAATCACTCACTCATACAGTCAGTCACACACCTACTAAATCCTTCATCCAGACACTTATACATCCACTCATTCTTCAATATGTAAGACATTTGAGATGTCATCAGTGATGTCATTTGAGATGTCATCAGTGATGTCATCAGTCATGTCATTGAGATGTCATCAGTGATGTCATCAGTGATGTCATTTGAGATGTCATCAGTGATGTCATCAGTGATGTCACTGACCATGTCATGAATGATGTAATATGTGACATGATCAGCAGTGGATTGCGGGTGCGCGATATATAGTTAGTACAACTAACTATATATGGAATTTCAATGGTTTTGTGTGAGTAAAATAAGGTTTTGTAAATGCTAATCCCTAACTATATATGGTCTAGAACCTATGGTTTTTTCAGTGAATTTTCAAGGTTTTGTAAATGCTAATTCCTAACTATATATGGTCTATAACCTATGGTTTTTTCAGTGAATAACATTTATGTATAAATATCGACTATTGGGAAATTAGGATCCACCAAGTCTAATTAACTATGATATGCCCTTAATGTGTGTGCTAAAATTAAATCAAATAGTAGTGATTGCAACAATGTTATTCAGAGAATACTACAAAGATATCATCAAGTATTTCAATTCATTTCTATCTATGTGTACCTATTGATGGCAACCCAACAAAACAGTTCCCTATCTCCGAAATGAAGATAAAGGAGAAAATACAAGAGTGAGATCGCAAATACACAGCTGTCAATTCTAGTGCCAGTACATCCCCCTATATAGATAATCATTTAGGGTAGGCAGGTGTACATGTCTTCCGTCACATTTAAACCCACAGGTGCCTTGGTATCAAGCAACAGGATATAATGAGTCTCCAATCTTCTCAGTTTAATTTCCCTGTCTCCCCCTCTCCTGCTAGCCTTTATCGCATCTATCACAAAATATCTAAGTGATGAATTATCACTTTGATGATGATCACGATAATGTCTTGCGACTGGGTAGGTATTGTCCCCATTAGCGATAGCTCTAAGGTGCTGCAGGATACGCTGATGTACCGGCAGTTTTGTACTGCCCACATATTTCAATAAGCAGGGACATTGGAGAATATAGACAGCATATTCTGTCTTGCTGGTCAAAATCTGCGATATTGGGTGTTGCCTGTCACTGAATCCATCCGGATATGTTTTAGTGTTAATGCCATGCTGGCAAGCCTTGCAGGTTTTGCATTTATAAAAGCCTTTATTGGTTTGCCACCAGGTTGACTTGAGTATAGGTTCAGGGTCAGTGTCGACTATCTGATCCTTAAGGGACGGGGCCCTACTGTAAGTCAAAGATGCCCTGTTAGGGAGAGTGTTACCTATGATAGGATCACTTCTTACTACGGGCCAATATTTATTAACCAATCTATAAATTTCCCGATGTTGGTTACTAAACCCCGTAATAATTCTGAAAACCACTGAAACCGTTACTGTGTCGTTGCTCATATTGGAGTCAGTGTTCATTCCCTGTTGCTTTTTTCTGGTCAATAGGGCTTCCCTGGTTACCATCATTGACCTATTTTTGGCCTGTTCAATTGTTTGTAGGGAATAGCCTCTTTCAAGAAAACGCTCTGTGCTTTCTCTCTGGGCCCTCTCTAAATCTGTGGGATTACTGCAGATGCGTCTCATCCTCAGCATCTCCCCGTAGGGGATGCTGGAAACGAGATGCATCGGTGTGCACTTGCAGCATGCAATATGCTGTTCCCAGCCGTAGGTTTGCGATGAATTCTATTCTCTAAATTTCCATCGATAATGTACAGCTCCGTGTCCAAAAAAGTGACTGCATGTTGACTTAGGGTCGCTGTGAATCTGAGGTTTAGGTCATTTTGATTGATATTATCAATGAATACCCTTGCTTCCAACTCACTACCCCTCCATATCACTAGTAAATCGTCTATAAAACGATACCATGCTGTCACATGAGTCTCCAATGTTTCACTGTGGTCCCTCCTGAGGACCAGTTCCTCCCAAGCCCCCATGTGTAAGCAAGCAAAGCTCGGGGAGAAACTGGCCCCCATAGCAACCCCCTGCCGCTGACGGTACATGAGATTACTGAACATGAAAGTGTTGTTCGTCAGGCAAAATTCCAACATGGTTAATAGCATACAATTATGTTCATTAAACATTGGATCACGCTTCAATAAGTAATGTTTAAATGCTGCTAAACCCTGGTCATGAGCAATACTGGTGTACAAGGACGTTACATCTAGCGCAATGAGCCAATCCCCAGGTGCCACCTCCACGTTTCTGATTTTCAATAAAAAGTCACTAGTGTCTTGTACAAATGAATCAAGCTTCCTCACATATCCCTGCAGGAAGTAATCTATGTATACCGAAGTGTGTTCTAAAAGACTCCCCCTTGCTGAGATAATTGGTCTACCCGGCGGATGTTTGGGGTCTTTATGAACTTTAGGTATAAAATACATTATCGGGGTGACCGGGTGATCCACTTTCAGGTATTTGTATTCTGCATCCGTGATGAGTTTAACTGCTTTCCATTTTAGTAATTTTTGATGGAATTCTTTTTTCGTAGCTGCCATCACCTGGGAGTTAATGCGCTCGTAACAGTTCCTGTCATTTAACTGTGAAAAGGCTCCTTTTTCATACTCAGATTTAGTCAAAAGCACAACATTACTGCCTTTATCACTTCCTCTTACCACAATGTCACATTCCTTGGTTAATTTTTTCACAAGGGCATAATAGCGTTGTGATGTTTCATCATATTTACTCTTGATGCTCACCGTATTCCTGTGTAGTTCCTTTAGTTGCCCGACTACACACTCATGAAATATGTCAATTGCATCACGTGGGAGCACCGGGGTAAACGTCGATGGTTGTCTGAACAACGTTTCAGTGGTGACTCTATTGCCCATTTCATCAATGTCTCGTGAATTATTTATTTCTTGCTGTATGCCGTCATATCCTGCTCCCTTAGTCTCCCATAATTCAATTATTGTTTTAGTCCATTGTGATGCCTCACTCATCATGTCCGTTTGTTCCATCTGAGGTTGTATATTGTCTTTCTGTTTGGTTTTTAGGGCGTACAATTTTCGAAGTTTTAATCGTCTTACTGCCTTATAGATGTCACATCTCGTGGCAGTGTAGTTAAAGTTACAATGGGGGGCAAAGGTTAATCCTAAACTCAGTATTTCTTCCTCCTTAATTGACAGCTTAAATTCTGTCAGATTGATCACAGTTCGACTTGTGCTGTTATTTAGTTTTGTTGGGGGGCAGCTCCCTGTCCCCTCCCTCTTCTTTTTCTTTGATAATTTCCTCTGGGTCGCCCTGAGTCTCTGGCGCCTCCTGTAATTTGCCCTCCACTTGTTTGGCCTTGTGGATTGCGGGGTCGCAGAGATTTGAGCCGTTCCTGACATAAAAAAACTATTTCTTGGCCTGGAGATGGTTTAGGTATTCCCTCCGCCTGCGCCCTGCTGCGGCATTCCGCGTCTGGTTCAGAGTCAATATCAGTACTAAAATTAATTCGAGTCAGTCGAATCAGTTCCAGTGTTTTGTGGTCGAGTACTTTTCTGCTTAGGTTGAGTTTGATTTGCTTCTCGTCGTAGTGAATCATATTTCCGTGAGAAAGTAAAGATCTGTCCCAGCTCATAGTCACTACGATCACGCTGAAACTTATAAGTTTTCCTTTCAATTATTTTAGCCTCTTCTTTTTTAAGTCTGTCATTCATCGCCTTCATGAGTTTAGTTTTTATATATATATATATTTTTTTTTCCACAATGCGATCCATTAGACTCCACGCGCTCATCTACTGGTGCTCTGCATAGGGGCCGGATCTTGGCCCAAAACGACAATTTTACAGCAATAGATGCGGCACTCAAGATTTGGTTTTTATTTTGGATTTATTACAGCTTCAAGCTCGGACCTTGATGTTCGCATGAGTGATGTAATATGTCAAGTCATAATCAGTGCATTGTGGGGGCATAGTTAGCTCAGCAGTCACCAGTCGGTAGTTATAGTTAGGACCTGGTTTCCATAGGAAAAGCATTTGTAGACTTGCCTATAAATTTAGCATCGTTTGATCAATCTACATGAAATTTTCCCTAAAAAGTGTCACGGTGGCTACTATTGTTTGGGAACAGTTTGGGGGTGATCTGTGCAGTAGGGACAGAGAATTTGGGGTGTGGAATAGGATTGTGTTTATATTGTTCATTCCCATAGGAACCTTTAGACACCTCTAAAGCCCGAGCCGCCAAACGGACTTACACCAAATGTTGGCAGGGAGGTAGATGTCGGTTCAAGGAAGTGCCTTTTGCCTATTTGGTGTAAATCTGTACAGTAGTTGTTTAGAAATTTCAATTCAAAATTATAGGGATATCCGTGGCCGTGGATATATCATATTTCACTGTGGTTTTGCGATGAATTGTGAAAGCACACACCAATGGGAATGCTCTGATTGGCTGTTCACAACCTAAATAGAACGTTTTGGCCGCCATTTTAACTATCAGGAATGGTTCCTGGGGTTGAAAATCTGTGTGAAAGCCCACATAAGGTGACAGGATGGAGATACTTTGACCCCTTGGTTGAGAAATGGGGTGTTAGGAACAAAAGTTAAGTATCCAAAATAGATTTTTTTTATCACGCGCAATGTTTGTGAGGACGCCATGAAAACCAGCGCAGCCTTCATGTACCATCACAGGACATTGTCGCAAAGATTGGTGAATCATTACTGCGCATTCTTATAGAGATATTGAGATTGAGATAAATGTTTTCGTAGAGTTATTTATATAGTTAGTTATCTACTGCAATGGTTAGAATTAATTATATAGTTATATTATTTGAATGTGGTGGTGGCTATTGAAATCCTGCTTTTGCTTTCCGCTTTCGCGACATACCTGCGGAGATCGTGATTACCGATATCATAGCTATCACTGGAGTCACTGTAAAAACTTTTGTTTAGCGATGGTTGTTCTTAAAACGGATAGATAAACATGAGTTTGAAGTGCACAGTAATCAACCTCTAGTGTGTAGAATACTGTAATGTGTGCACATATATATGTTTTCACTTTATTGAAAAGGTACAATCGTCGCGGTTAACGGCGACGTCATGATGCCCCGAATAACCGCGAACATGGGAAATAAGTCTGAAAGATGATTTTTAATGAAACTTAGTACAAAATATGAGTTTAAACATGCTTTTAAAGAAGTATGGATATAGAAATGTGTGTAGGCCAATGTTCAGAATGTTTTTTTACATGTTATTTTGAGGTGTGTTGGAGGCCATTGAATATCAGCTTTAGTTTTCCATGTTCACTACGAGACCATGGGGATCGTGACGTCAGTGGGGAGATCTTCAAAAACTAAAGGGAAAACAATCCATTTAGAAAAACACTTCACAATATTTTGGGTGCTAGGGTGGCTATGACAAGAGCTGTAGTTTTGCTTGTATTTATATTAACCCTGGCCGGTGAACTACGCTCCGCTCATGGAGTTTGCGAAATTTCAGGAACTTCGTGCTTCGCAGTGAACACGAAGTTGTCGGATACTTCGCAATCTACAATGTAGCGTAGTCGTTTTCTTCCTTGCGCGCTCAGTAGCGTTCTCGTGTGCGCAGTAACGACTTACCGTGGTTCTGCGTTCGCCTACTCAATTTTCTCTCCCGGTCGCGTGTGCCACGAGGTTTGGAATCCGGCTGCACAATCCGGCGAGACTGTGCGAACGCGATCACGTCACTTCGGACACGCGATCACGTCATTCGGACGCGCAATCTTCCTTCCGGCGCAGTGTTGGTAAGATCGCATTTCCGAACACGTAGAAACTACAATCTGGCACAGAATATCTCTCGAGCATGATAAAACCTTCTCGAAAATGATCATTTTGCTCAGAAAACCCCTCAGATTGTGATTTGGCTGTAGTCTTTTGTGCAAGGAGTCCTCTTTTTTTTCTACTCTTTTTTTCAAGAGGAAGGAAGTGCCCCATAGTCTCCAACTTCCTGTTCCTGTCCAGTAGGCTCCTCCCAGTGCTTTGTCCATGTGCTGTTCACTTTCATTTGGATTTGGAGCTGGAAGGATCACTTTTTGTGTATGCCTGCTGCATCATTTCATTGGGTTGGATTTATTGAGGACTTTTGGATTTGAAATTTTATTTTACAAGTAAGTTGGAGAATTTGTGTACATGTTTGTTTGATTTGGGCTTTTTGTTACCTACAGTTTTCTGGGCTTTTCAATCTTTGTTAAAAATGATTGTTGAGGGAGGCCTGTACTTTCATGAGGGACCAAGTTGTATTTCTTTGAACTTTCATTCAGTAGGCCCAGAGGTACCCATGGGTCCAACCATGTTTCTGTGGTGTCTGTTGAATTTCAAGTTTTTAAACATCATGGATGGCATTGGATTCAATTGCAAACTGTGTTTTTTTGGAGTCGAATTTCAGTTTTTGGGTATGTGTTAATTAAATATTGGGTTTTCAGCTAATAGGTAACCCTAGGACTTCTGTCGTGATTGTAAGCAGCGCAAGAAGTAACGCGCGCCACTAACCTTATTCCGATGACCAGCAGGGACGATCGGACGGAAAGTCCCCTCGACTTTTCCCAACACAACACCCAGCAGTGAAATCACAGCCACTTCCTGAGCGTGTATTGTAAGAAGCCGGGAGGTGATAAGGTAATAGTATGATCAAGGTTGGATGCCCTCTCTTCTGGGTCTGGTCTGAGTTATCCACGAGATCTCGGTTGAGGAAGGTACTGCAGCGTGGAGAGACAGAGAGCAAGAATAAGTGCCTCACCTGACTAACGTCAATGCCCCCTACCCCTTGGTTACTACACTTACCAAAGGCACCACGGTATGATTCGTGAAATGTTATGGTGCTGTACCCTACTCCAAGATACCGGGATACATTGCAAAGGAAAGTTATAGTCACTTCCCTCAATAGAGATAGTTTGTTCAAGAGAGACTTTTCTACCGCCCGGCTCTGAAGGTACTGTTCGTTACAAGACGCGCTGTTTCTTGCCAGTCTCGTGTTGCCCACAATAATTCTTGGGAACAAATAATGGCCAATGTTTCAAGGGACAGTATACGGAATATGAATCACAGACTTGACTTCTCAAAGTCGGGAAAACTCTGGTGCGAGAAAGAAACATAGGATGCGCTCCGCGCAGTTTGAAATCAATAAGGGAAAAGGTTTTGAAAGAAGAACGAGCCCGTTCTTCCTGACCAATACTTGTGACTTGCAGCAGGAAAAAACAGCTTCTCCTCTGACCTCGCAGGCTCTTCGTCGGCGCTGGGCTTTAACACTCTGACCTCGCAGGCTCTTCGTCGGCGCAGGGCTTCTCGGCAATAAATCCGGCGGGGACAACACCTTCCGCCATTACCTAGACTACAAAAACAATTGTCAAGCACCTTTCTGTTGCAAGGGAGGAGCCTATATAGGATCAGCCCGTTTTCCAGCCTTCCAACGCCGCATGGCCCTCTGGGACATGTAGTCCGTCTGGAAAGGACGCCCTATTCGACGTGTCTTTATTCTGGCTGTGGTGGCGAGAGTGATCGCGACAACTTCATATAGTTAGTGTAGGCCTGCTTGAGTTCATTGTATGTACTTTCTGTGTGTGGCCTGGCCATGTGGTGGCAGCCATTTTGTGGGACCAGCCAGTGTGCTTTTGCCATAGGCCTCCAAGCTTGTGGCCTACTCTGCCAGTAGGCCCAGAGGTACTACTCAAGTCATCATGGGTGCATGAAAGTTAAACAACTGTTTTTGTGCCCGTATTTGCACCATGGGACTCGAGTCGGAGGTAGTTCATATACAACGGGGCACTAGGCAAGGGTGCCCGTGCTCCCCATTGCTTTTTTCATCATATATTGATCCGTTTCTAAAAATGTTGGAATCTAGCACCAGGATTCAACCAATAAACATACAGAATTATCAGTTTAAGGTAATCGCCTATGCGGATGACGTTGCTGTTGTCATGCCTAGACCAACCACAGCGATGCAGGAGATTGAGCACTTGGCTATAGAATTTGGGGCAGTTTCCGGCTATAAGCTGAATACAGCTAAAACTCAGTGGCTATGTGCCAATATGCCGACGTATTCTGACCCAAGGGCTTGTCAAGAGGTTACTGATTTGGGTGTTAAGCTCAGAGTCTCCGCAACTGCCTTGGTTAAATCAAAACTGGGATGCTCTCTTGATGGGGGTAAGGAGACAGCTAGACCGGGCGAATGCCTGCATCTCTCCCTTGTAGGGAGATGTAATTTATTAAAAATGGTAATACTGCCTAAAATGCTGTCTTTTTTTAGATGCGTGCCCTTAGAAATTCCAAAGGCGAGCTTGGCACAGCTGCAATCTATTTGTATGCGATTCATGTGGTCTAGGGGTAAGGCCCGTCGGGCTATGCGATATATGGTATTACCGAGACTGTCAGGGGGCTGGTCTGTACTGGATTTTACTCTGTATTATTATGCTTGTATGATCCAAGGTATGAATATATTGCTTACAGGGGCTGGCCCTCTCGATATTGCGGAGTGCCCCTCTATATACCAGATGTTATTGGGAGTGAAAGCTAAAAACTGCTTGTTTTTCCACTTAGATTGGAGCTACTACAAGCGCACTAGATTTAAGGTCCTGTGGGCTGCTTATAAAGTGTGGAAAGTAATCAGGAATATGTATGGGCTTGAGAAAATCTCTTGGTATACACCATTGGTAGCCACAACATTCTTTCCATCTGCTTTTTGGGATTGTGTGGTCCACAACTGGAGATTAAAAGGAATAAGGCTAATGGGAGATTTGTATTCGGAAGTGGGCCTTAAATCATTCGATAAACTCAGGGAACACTATCAGCTGCCTAGGGAGAATTTTTTTAAGTACCTACAAATTAGGCATTATTTGTTGAATATTTGTGGTACTATCCAATCCAATCCCTTGGTAGAAGCAAATAGTAAATCAACAAGGATAGGCACTCTATATGGTCTTATGCTATGTACTAAGGCTAATGATTTGGACGAACAAAATCGTAAATGGGGGATTACATTGGGGCGACAGGATATACATTTAGAGGTTTCTATTGATTTGGCCATTCAATTATTTTTGTCCGCTAAACTGTCTGCCCAACATTTTAAATCAGTCTTTAATCCCTACTATACCCCAGATAAGGTTTCAAAATGGACTGGGGACCAAATGTTTCTGCTGTGGATATCCTTCTGCAGATGATGTACTTATTTTTTTTGCATGCCCATCTTTAGTTAGATTATTGACGCAGCTGGAGAAATTTTTAACAGAGATTTTTGGTGTCCCTACGCAACTATCTGCTGTTCAGATTCTCCTAGGGGTGGGGATGGGATCTAGTGCGGTAGGAATATCAAAGCAACAGGCTTTTCTAATATTTCTAGCCACAGCTTTATTTAGATTAAGCATAGCTTCTCATTGGCTTCAACAAGAACCGCCCACATTTGAGGGCTGCAGGGCACGGTTCTTTTCTGTATACAATATGGAGCATAGCTTATATGCCCTCAAAGGTCATCATAAAAAGAAGCTTGGTCTGCAAATCTGGGGCACAGTCTCGCAATATTTGGATTTGGAAACGTAAAATGTGGGGCCAGTCTGGTCCCTCGACCACTGTTCATTATGGCTGCAGTCTCGTATTCCATGATTTGTAACATAGGTATTTTTTTTTTGTATAGGCCAATGTATATGCCTGTTAACATTTTTTTTTCTTTTGTGTGAATTTGAAAGCTCGCAACGCATATTGTTTGTATGACATGGATTTGAACCTACTGACTCATGTATTTTCAATAAAAAAAAATTTTAAAAAAATTTATGGCATGGATGGCTTTGGATTGATTTGCAGAATGTGGTTTTTGGGGTGGAATTTCAGTTTTTGGGTGTGTGTTAAATAATAGGACTTTTTCTGCCAGTAGCTAACCCTAGGACTTCAGCTCGCGTAGTTTTGGTAACTTTGCACAGTGCGACAACGCAACCTTACAGTTTTTGTCTTCTTCGTGCGCTCAATCTGCGTGCTCACGCTTGTGATAACGACTTTTTGTACAGTTCGTGCTGCCGAACACGCCGAATTTGCAATCGCGTGAGCAATATGTCTCGAGTTGCATAAAACCTTCTAAAAAATTATGATTTTGTTCATTTTGCTAAAAAAACTCCCCAGGTTGTCATTTGGTTGTAGTTTTTGGAGCATGGAGTCATTTTTCTGTTTTCAAATTTTTTTTTAAAGAGGAAGGAAGTTCCCCAGAGACCTCAACTTCCTGTTCCTGTCCTTTGTATGTACTTTGTTGTTTGAAGGTGGGCTGACCATGTGGGTGGCGGCCATTTTGTGAAGCCAAGCATTGTGCTTTTGCCATAGGCATGCATTTTCTTTCTTCTCTTTCTTTTCATGTTGTTGTGGGTGGCCAGGCCATGTGGTGGTGGCCATTTTGTGTGACCTTCCACTGTGCTGTTGCCATAGGCCTCCAAACTTGTGGCTTATTCTGCCAGTAGGTCTAGAGTCCCAGAGGTAGTCATCGGGGGTGATTGATGTAGCTGTTTCTATGTTGTCTTTTGAATTTAAACATCATTTAGGGCATGGATGGCATTGGATTGAATTCCCAAATGTGGTGTTTGGGGTGTAGTTAACTTTTTGGATGTTTGTTAATAAATGCCTTTGTTGTACGTGTTGTTGTGTAACTTTCCAATCTTTTTAGCCATGCGGATATTCTTTTTTTCATGAAAGCTGTGATGTGTAACAGGCATCCTCCTTTGTCTGGCCATATAGGGATATAGGTCTGCTTGAGTTTATTGTATGTACTTTCTTGTTGGTGGGCTGACCATGTGGGTGGTGGCCATTTGGCAAAGCCAGGCATTGTGCTTTTCCCATAGGCCTGCATTGTCCGTTTTTTATTCCTTTTTTTTTGTGAGCGCCTGGCCATGTGGTGGTGGCCATTTTGTGGGAACAGCCACTGTGCTTTTGCCATAGGCCTCCAAGCTTGTGGCCTACTCTGCCAGTAGGCCCAGAGGTACTACTCACGACATCATGGGTGCATGAAAGTGAAACAACTGTTTTTGTGGTGTTTGTTTAATTTTTAACATCATGTTTGGCATGGATGGCTTTGGATTGATTTGCAAAATGTGGTTTTTGGGGTGGAATTTCAGGTTTTGGGTGTGAGTTAAATAATAGGGCTTTTTCTGCCAGTAGGTAACCCTAGGAATTCAGCTTGAGTAGTTTTGGTAACTTTGCACAGTGCGACAACGCAACCTTACAGTTTTGTCTTCTTCGTACGCTCAATCTGCGTGCTCGCGCTTGCGATAATGAATTTTTGGTGAGTTTGCGCTGCCGAACACGCCGAATTTGCAATCTCGCAAGCAATATGTCTCGAGTTGCATAAAACATTCTAAAAAATGATGATTTTGTTAATTTTGCTAAAAAAACTCCTCAGGTTGTCATTTGGTTGTAGTTTTTGGAGCATGGAGTCATTTTTCTGTTTTCATTTTTTTTATAAAGAGGAAGGAAGTTCCCCAGAGACCTCAACTTCCTGTTCCTGTCCTTTGTATGTACTTTGTTGTTTGAGGGTGGGCTGACCATGTTGGTGGCGGCCATTTTGTGAAGCCAAGCAATGTGCTTTTGCCATAGGCATGCATTGTCTGTCTTCTCTTTCTTTTCATGTTGTTGTGGGTGGCCCGGCCATGTGGTGGTGGCCATTTTGTGTGACCTTCCACTGTGCTTTTGCCATAGGCCTCCAAACTTGTGGCCTATTCTGCCAGTAGGCCTAGAGTCATTGGGGGTGCTTGATGTAGCTGTTTCTATGTTGTCTGTTGAATTTAAACATCATTTAGGGCATGGATGGCATTGGATTGAATTCCCAAATGTGGTGTTTGGGTGTAGTTATCTTTTTGGATGTGTGTTAATAAATGCCTTTGTTGTATGTGTTGTTGTTGTGTAACTTTCCAACCTTTTTAGCCATGTAGATTTTCTTTTTTGCATGAAAGCTGTGATGTGTAACAGGCATCCTCCTTTGTCTGGGCATATAGGGATATAGGCTTGCTTGCGTTCATTGTTTTCTGGCTTTACCCATGTGCCTGTGATGAGTGACCATGTGGCTGGGGGCCGTGGTGGTGGTAGTAGTAGTGTCCTGTTTTGTTTTTGCTACATAGGGCTGTGTGTCTTTCCATTATTTCTGTTGGCTTACTGTTTCCATCCCCATTGCTATCTGCAGCAGGTCACTGATGCTGCATCCATTCGACATGATGCACAAAGTAAGGATAAACAAGTTCCACTTCCACTACATTTGTATTTTAGTTCTTTGCTATTCTTACTCTTACTGAGTGCACTAACACTACTAGTAATTAAAATTAAAGCACAACAAATTCCACATTTGACTGATGTTCTTCTACCTTCTTTGCTTGTAGGTGCACAAAAGACTGAGGAGGAAGTGTCTGTCAGCATTCATCGCCCGTTGTACTGCCTGACAGACGTCCTTCTGTTGTGTGTGACGCGTGGTGTGCCCTGACCAGACATCTCTGCAACTTGTGCAACTGAGTGCTGCTGACATCTGAAGAAGATGGGCCCAAAGAAAGCAGGTACCAGGTCCTCCAAGACCAAGAAGGTTGCTGAGAAGAAGAAGGAAGAACAGAAGAAGGAAGTGACACTTAAGTCTGGTGTTGACCCCAAAACCTTTTTTAAGAAACCAAAAAGTACACCTGGAGCAGCGATGTCCGGGGTGCAATAGTAGTCGTTGTTCCTCCCGAAGTAGGGGCAGTTCAGGAAATTGAGCCTCATGCAGAGCAAGTAGAAGAGGAAGCCACTCGTGCAGGAGATCTATTGTCTTCCAAATCCCCATCAAGGAAAAGGAGGGTTAGTCCATCGAGTTCTTCGCCAAGCATTCCTTTTGATGATCTAGATCTCACGTGGGAGCCACAACAACCTGGGCATGAGAGGGAGACACATCCCAAGACCAGGCTAGGTAAAAGAAAGGTTCCAGAAAGCCTTACACTTATGGAGATCAACGTAGAACAGCAGGATAATGATGATGATTGTTGATGAGTCTGACCCAGTCATCACAAGCATCACTTCTGTCCCCGAGGACATGGAGACCAACATTTCTACCCTATCCAGAATGGCTGCGACTAGTAGGGATGTAGCACGCATACCGCCAACACAGGCAACAACAACACGACCGCCAGCTTCCATATTTACATTAGCAAAGGGCCGGCAGCGTCTTACATCAAGCACAAGTACCACCTCAGCAGAAGTAGGTAGTGGTACTACTGCGTAGCCACATAGTCAAATTCAACACACACCCTCCAGTTTATCCGGCATTGGAAGTGGCACCTCTAGCAGGAGACAAAAGTTAAGCTCTCCAGTGTGGGACTTCTTTACTTTTAGCATAAAGGAGGAGAACATTGCTATATGCTCCATTTGTCATTCCTCTGTTAATCATAGTAAGCTTGGTACAAACTATGGTACCGGAGGCCAAATGACCCATTTTAAAAAACACCACGCAATCAAGTGGGAGGACCACCTTCGTAGCATAAAAACTGGAACCATTGATGTTGGTGGGGATAAACTAGTACAAGGCCCACTCACTGTCGAACAGGAAGAAGAAGAAGAGGGAGACATTCCATCTGGTAGTGGTACACAAAGTAGCCCTGTCCCCAGCATTGCAGTGGTACAGCCCACATCCTCCGCATCAGCAACATCTCAGTGGCACAAGAGTAAGAGTCAGCCGGAGACACCAAGGAGTACTGTGATGCAAAGTGCTGCGTCGAGCCGAACAGAAAGAAATACCACACAGCGTACCATTCTTAGCATATTTACTAGGCAGGAAGGAAAGTACGAACGCAACCACCCAATAGGTTCCTAGCCGCTACTATTTTGCCAGAGTTGCTGTTCCAGCACTATATCACGACGTGCTGGAATTGCTTGGAAAAGTCTTACATCAGAGTGCTGTTCATAGTATCCAACTGACAACAGACATGTGGACCAGTTGCCAAGCCACTGATTACATGTGCATCACTGCATACTGGATCTCTTTTTCAGGTGTTAGAGAAAAGCTATCTGCAGGCGTTGACACTGTTGAGATTTTTAATGACACTTGCAGACATGCAACTGTAGCCATTTTTGCTATGGAGAAATCTCATACTGCTGCAAACGTTTTGACTGAGTTTAACAGCAAGGTCTTTGAATGGCTGCGACCAAGAGGGCTTAACATTGGTTTTGTTACCACGGACAATGGCAGTAATGAAGTTAAGGCCATGAAAGATGGTGGCTATTTCAGGGTCCCGTGTTTGGCACACTGCATTAACATTGTTGATCAAGACTTTCTGGAAAATGAAAGCAAAGTCAACAACCTACTGACCACCTGCAGAAGAATATGCATACATTTCTTCCATTCTTTTAAAGCCCGGAAGCAACTAAGGATCATTCAACGTCAAAGCACTCATCCAGGAGGTGCCAACACGTTGGAACTCAACTTATTACATGCTTGATCATCTGTTTGAGCAGTACATTCCACTTAACCGCATGCGTGCGGGCGGAATTCCGCCTGTACGCTGGGTTTTTTAAAATCGCACTTTACGTGACGAGCTGGGCTCGTCATGAGCGTGCGAGGAGGCTACGCCATGACGAGCCCAGCTCGTCATGAGCGTCGAAGGGGTTAATGCTTATGTCATGACAAGAAGATTAGGGGATCCTACTGTGATAGCCATGACCGTTGAGATGTGGCAATGGGACCTCATTAAATGCCTGACAGACATGCTACTTCCTTTTGAGGTCTTCACACGTGCAGTCAGCAGGGAGGACTGTACTATGGGCCAGGCTATCCCATTGTTGTACATGCTAGAGCAACAGCTGAAGGAGGTTTCTGAAACATACGAAGGTGTGGAAGACAAAGTAGACGCATGTTATTTGGCGAACGCCTTAGCCGTCTGCTTGTCTGACAATACAAGGATTCAAAATAAGATTGTGTCACATCGACATTACATTACTGCTACAATTTTTGATCCACGGTACAAATTATTTCTGAACAGTAATGCAGTAATTCCCTTTTCAGAAGGGGATATTGCCATATACAAAACTTTAATAGCTGAGGAAGCCACTGATTTAGAAAATGAATGGCTCTCAATTCGAGGCCTGCCAGTGCCAGCCCAGGACAGTGCAAGTACTACAGGGCATCCAGAGTCAAGTTCTTCTTCAGAGCATGAGAGCAGTGTGTTTGCTTCCCAGCAGTCACTAACAATAACATCAACAACAGCACCAACAGGATCTGATTCATCAGACACAGCAAAAACAAATAGTTGCTTGGTTTTTACAGAAAGGGATGGGCAAGTCCGTTGCTGGTGCAAAGTCAAAAGATGCGAAGCAAATCGTAGTACCCCTGAACATTGAGCAGATGGTCCAGGGCTATCTGGATGACACAACAGAGGTCTTCATGGAGCAAGGTCCATTGGCGTATTGGTATGGGAAAAGAAGCCAATGGCCAGTGCTCAGCAGGCTGGCGATAAAGTATCTGGCTTGCCTTTTACTAGTGTCTCTTCTGAGCGTGTTTTCAGTACAGCTGGTGCCATTGTAACTGTGAAAAGGACCAGTCTTTTGCCCAAAAGCGTGGAGAGGTTAAACATGATCAAAATGAATCAGCACTTCATACGACCGGACTACAAAATACGGAATCACAGCAGGAAGAGGAGAGCGACTCCGGAGACATAAGTAGTGGGTTACATGACCTACTTCTGTCCGAACAACCAGAGTTTGAGGACAAGCTCCTCTTCCCGACAACTAGGCTTTCAAATTGTTACTTTCTCCCTTCCTTTATTTGCGTGTATATCTGTCTTTCTAGTTCAAATCAAACCACAACAAATCCATCACCACTGTCTCTTATTTTTATTTACCTATTGGAGTTGCAGGTCTGTGCATTTAACTGTCCACTCCACTCCTCAGAGTCCTGCTCCATCTTCCTCACACGCCCTAAATACATTTCCATCTTGCCAGACATTGGATGGAGATGGAGAATAGTACAATAATGTAGCCTCTAACAATCCCTCCATAACAAGTTAAACGTACGTGACTATAGCAGCCGCGGTCGGTAGGGGAGTAACTGCCGGGGCGGTGATGTGGGGAGGGGGAGGGGCAGGGTGGGGGTTAGTATTGTATGGATAATGGAGGTTTGCAGGTCAGTAAACATTTTAATAAATTAAACAAATTTTGTTGCGCGCACTGCATTGCATTTGGGGATGCAGTGCACGCAACGAAATTCGTTTGATTTATTTAAATGTTTACTTACCTGCAAACCTCCATTATCCATATATTACTAACCCCCACCCTGCCCCTCCCCCTCCCCATGTCACCGCCCCGGCAGTAACTCCCCTACCGACCGCGGTTAGACTATAGCCATCTTCTGTTTTGTTTCCAATCCGAAACTCATCACAGTCTTACGGCTACCAGCTCTCTCTGCAGGCATACAAAACACTTCATACTCGTCATCACTTTCAGAAGGCTCAGCATCTCTGATCTGATAGCCAAAGAGAAGAGCAAAACAGGTATATGATTAATGAATGATGCCATGCATTGCATTGGATGCTTGCTGACTCTAAGCAAATGTGCATGAAGTCGAACTATACTAGTAGTTAAAATATTAACAAAGTAAAAGTGACTCAAGTGATAGTCAATGTTTCCATGTTGTTAATAATAACCAATTGTACTCCTACTACTGCAGGTGCAGTCTGGACTTACTTAATCGGAGTCACTCACTATAGTCTGAGTTTGTGTTGTTCTGTTGGACAACACGTACACATACCACACCATGATGATGAGATGACCATACTATCTTTGCACGCAGTCAGTCAGTTGGAAATGAGATGATTGATGGAATAACAGCGTTTCAGGAAGTGGCATAAAAGGTGAACACAACCAATCAACAAGAACCACAGCAGACCTAGGCTACATGTCTGTGCAGTGGTGGAGTCGAATAGTGGTATGATGATGACTGTCAGTGGCGCATTGATTTAGTCACTTTATTTGGAAAATGTTAGGTTGCTGTATATGCCTTTTGTCTGGTTCTGTCAAAAATTAAGGTAAATGGTGTTTGGGTCACGGCCCAGTGCCATGGGCCTGTTCTGTGCTGGCTCCTGTCGTGCTTGTAGATTAATGCTGTGTAAATAGTAGAGTAGACACAATGTATCCAAACCGCCTCAGTCAAAAAGACTTCTCGCAAAAGAGTCTTGCCTTTTTGCACTACACCGTAATTGTTGCTTTTTTTTTATTCATTTACTTTTCAATACCCCTTTTGTTTTTCCATCAACACTTACAGGCCGGCCTTTTACCCAGTGCTATTATACTTGGAGCAACAACTCACACTTACCTTACTAATCTTCATCAGCCAGCCAGTGGCACCCAAGAATGACGTGCAGAGTATCCATGGAAGGGAGGACCAAGATGAATGACGAGATACAACTACACACATTTGGACCTGGATAACAGTAACTTTAGTATCATATTCATCTTTTCAATAATTTGATTCCTTTTTTTTCTTCATTCATTTTACGACTCTGTGACTTTGCTTGCTAATTGCTCTCTACAACTATATTTTTAATTTTCTTTGTTAGCTTTCAGGCCGGTACTGCAGGTAATTAGGGTTTCTCTGAGGGCATACAGGCAAGGCTAATTTCATATAAAACTACTTTCCCTGTACTGTCTAATTGTGTAGTAGTAGTTAAGTACTACTCATTAACCATCAAGTTATCTTCATCATGCATGCATTTCCTTTTTCTCCCTTTATAGATGTATTGGATAGTGGATCATCGTTGTCTACAAATATTGTTTTGCATTTGTTGTCTCCATGCATACTGTTTTTCTTTGTCAAACCTTTCCCCAAACCCCCCTTCCCATCCATTCATCAAACCCTAACCCTCTTCCTCCGGGCTGTGTGATTTTATATTGAGGTGTGATGTGACTACATTAAATGTACACCAACAATTGATCACACGCTTGCTGGGGCAGATGTGGTGAAAGCAACACTAATTAAATGTCAACGAGGCAGGGCGAGGATCTTCTTCTGCTTGCCCACCCATGCTCAGTCTATGTACAAGCCAGTTAATTTTCCAAAGGGACCCAGCGAATACATCATAATTAATTGCTGGCATTGATTGGATTTACAGCATTAAATCTTACGAATTACGATTGTGCTAAGTGAAGTCACGCCTTCAACACAACTACAGTTTAACTTCTTAGCTTCTTAGCTGTCCTCGCCACCATTGTTTTCTTTTAGTTTAGCAGTTGCATTATTGTTTGTTTGGCAGTCTTCTGATGTAGTGTACTTTTCTACTACTCCCACAGTCTCTCTCAGGCAAGTGACTGTCTCTTTTTTTTGTTTGCAAATGCTAGTACCAGTGTCTACTACTACCACCACAACCATGGCATCTTCTCCATTCTCTTGGCAAACCATGCAGCCATTGCTGTGCCAAACATAATCCTCATCAATCACAGGTAAGATAAGTTTGCTGGGAGCTATAATGGACTAGGAGGAGTGATTGGTAGTACTAGTAGGAAAAATATAACTCAGTGAGGGGTACCGCATCTATCTGTTTGCATGTTACAAAATTGGCAGATTATTTAAATCAAACACTGGCTGCTGCCCTGCATCTGCAAGGAAACCTTGTGACGTACATAAATTTGTGAAACAGTTACCCCCCCACAAAACATTAACATCATATGTGTAAGTATAAATAAATAACTTTTTTTTTCGTAACAAAAATAGACTATCCCACACCTCACCCATCCCTCTCCCTAACCCCAACCAATGTCCAAGGCCAACCAATGTCCAAAAAATAAGAAACCCCAACACCCAATTCCCACCCACCAACAAAAGTATTAAAAAAGGGGCAAATTAATAGGGCCCATCTACAATCGGCGGGCTTTCAGATGTTAGTCCACGAGGATTTTGACATGCTCCTCTAATTGGTCCTCCAGCTGTGCCATCCGGAGGAGAAGTTTCTGCCGAAATACACGGCACTTACATTTGCATCCATGTGGGGGGGGCAGCAGATGTTGAAAAATGGCAGCGGTGGGCGGCTGCCTGACCGTGGCACCGTACTACTGCAGGCGGGCCTGGATGGGGCCTGGGGAATTGGAAGAGGCAACAGCTGCTGCCGCCTCCTCCTCTGCCTGAGCCACCAGCCGGTGGTATTCCTCAAAGATGGCCTGCAGTTTCCGTTGCCAGGCCCTGGCTGCCAACTCCTTACATGTTGGTTTTTGGGAAGGAGGATCTATAAAGAAAGAAACAGAATTGTAACCAAAACTCTTAGCAAAACAGTAACACAAAATTAATTCAACACATAGTGGCACAGTAGCACTAGCAAGCGCAGTACATAATATTTGCGGTGAGTATCTATCCTCCTGCTTCCCTGGCCTCTAAAATTTGTTAGAGTTTTTTCCGGCATTATACTTGCCCTAGTACTATGGATGGACTCCAGTACACAGAAGAACACCAGTCTTTTTCTTATCTCTAGTTTAGATAAATTACATAATCTCGTTGTAGGCTGTAGCCGGCAAGCCAGCTCAGTCAGCTAAGCTTGCGTCCAAGACCAACATACGAGTCAATATGCAGACGCCTGTTACTTTTATTTACTAAGCTGCAGGTGGGGAAGTTCGTATATTTTTTGATTACGGGTGGCACTGGCCATACTCTCTCTGTTACATGAAGGGAAATTGCTCAATTTCACTTTCACTGTGCCCTGGCGACTGCAAAAAGGCAGCTTAATAATAATATAATATACTTCTGATCCAATGATCATTAATTATATGGAATAACATATCAGTCCAGTAGCAGTCAGAGGTGGGAGTGCTGGCGGGCGGTGATGTGGGAGGGGCAGGGTGGGGGGGAGCAAACTATGGATTGCGGACAATTACTGGTAAGTAAACATAAATAAATAAAACAAATTTTGTTGTGTGCACTGCATTCAGAATCCATAGTTTACTAACCCACCACCCTGCCCCTCCCACTCCCCACATCACCATCCGCCGACACTCCCACCACCGACCTCTAATGCATAAGGTACATTGATTGTGTAACCAACAGATAGCCATGCTTTGCAAGCTGGCTGAGCTGACACAATCGAAAAAAAATTAACATAGGTAGGAAGTGGTCCTTGGAGTCAGAGGAAGGCGCTTGATAATATATATCTGATGTGCTTGCCAACTACTGAGTCATCAACTGTATTCTGAAATGAAATCCTACTTTTATATAAATATATGACCCTCTGCTTTGCTAGTGTGGCACAGTTTCTTTTGCATTCTCTTCAAAGTAAGACTCTAGTCTGCATCCAGTGACAGTCTCCACCTCTGATGAATACATCCAGGAGGTATCCATCCATTAAAAGTAAATGTCTATAATTCTTTTGTTATATGTATCGCTTAACAAACCTTAGCTGGTTTCACTTTCACCAACAACCACCCATGCGTTCACTCTTTCCTTCCTTGCCTTGGCTTTGGGTTTGACACAAACACCGCTGATGATTCTTGCTATCCACTATCCACCCATATTGTGTCGCCCACCCACCCAGGCAGGCATCTTCTTTCACCTTCCACCCATCCTTCAACAACCCATGCATCTGATTCCTATCAGCCACCTGCATGCTGTTTCCAAAGTATCCTTCTCTGCTAGTATTACATCTTGCCCGTCCTTCCTCCTTCCACCCTAGTTCTTTCCCTTTTTGTTCAACACATCCATCAAGGTAATCTGATCTGACTTTTAGTCTTCTCCATAACTTTCACAGCTGAGTTGGAGTCTGATAAAAGAGGCCATTGGTTACTCAACTCACGCTGGTAATGCTATTGTTAATGCATTGGTAATGCTAAGTAAAGAGTGTCTTCTTCAACCGTTGAATATTGTTCAGTACAACTTCAAGTTCATACTTACTTAATAAGTCTCACAGTACAGTGAGTGAAGTGTTCCCCTTCCAGCTAGTAATGCCAATAAGTAATGAATATAAGTTACCACCGCCCACCGCTGCTGCCTTCTCCCCCCTAGTGCTCCTGCAGGTGCTGCATCTCCTGCCCCCTCCTGAATGGCAGCATTGCCATCGCCGCTGGCCCTGTCGGCACTGGTGGATGGTACTGGTAGTGCACCTATAAAAAAAATTACACCTTTTTAGATGCCTGTACACCTCCCCCTATTTTACTCGTTTTTTTCACCAGGAAGGAAGATTGAAAAAACAGTTAAAGTACAACATAAATCATCGCTAGTCCAAATTGCGTACTACAGTAGAGTCAGTAGACAGACATTAGTAGTATTATTATATGGGCCCTAGGGTCATCTCATCTCTACTCCTACTCTACTCTTTGGAAAGTTAGCCCGAGCCATGTAACTATTTTAGATTCATGTCTACTCTTTTGCGCATGTTACCTCGCAGCTTGTTGTGCAGTAAGACGCCTTTGAGGCCACATGTGTGTTGCATACAAGTGAAGAGGTTGAAAATCAAGCCACTTTTTTAATGGAGTTCCGTTAGCCCCTATTGCTTAGCCATAATGTTACACTTTTTGGCATGACTGCAGAAAGCTTGCATAATTGTATTATACTGTCTAACGTGCCCCGTTTTTCTCATAATAGGCAGAAGTTTCCCTTCTACGAACCAGAGATTTGCAGAGCTTACGAAAGATGCATGTAACCAGTATAAGTTCAATGGTGAGGGGTCTCCCAGAATTCACACAGATCTCAATCATGCCCTAGTTGTACAAATGTTTAGTGTTTTAATCTTCTTTATTTTGCATGTTGGAGCTGGATGTAATTTCATGGAACAACTTACAAAGCTTGTTATTATTTGAAATAAATAAACCTTTTGAACTTACACATAGACTCTGTGGTGTATTTGGTGTGGTGTTGTGGACTTACACGAGTGAGTGAGCGAAAGAGTGTTATGTTCTGGGTTGTGTAATAAAATCATTGGGTATCTTCGTGTGGGGGTTTGGGATCTAATGACTAATGAGACACTATAGCTAGTCGGTCAGGGTATTGTGGGTTCTGAGTTCTGACTGAGGTGTGAGTAAGGTCCAACCTCCCATCACCAACATCCTATTTTCTTGTGCATAGTTCTGCATGTGCCTGTGCAGAATACCCACAACAGTAGTAGTATGTACTACTATCCTAACAAAAAATACTAGACAAACATCTGGTTGCGCATTTTGATGGTGGGAATTGTCAAAGCCTAGAGATTAAAGAGGATAACGCAAAGGACAGGAGTGGACCCAGTGGCTACAGCTATTGTTCTATCACAGCTTTATTTAAAAGAAAACCTCAACTAAAGAGTGGTCAACAGGGCAAGCTTAGCTACAGACAGTCTAATAGTAGTAGTACAGAGAGTCATAGCAGAGGCAGTTTGAGGGAACTTAAAGGCAGGGATAACTAATATTTGGAAAACAGATAATAGAGATCAAAGAAGCTTTTGTTAAAAATAGAATTAGGATTAGGAAGCATAATTAATAGTTTGGAAAAAAGAAGGTATGTTAAAAGTTAGGGTAATATAATTGTCAATAATATAAGCACTGTAGGACTTACAAGGGCCAGCAGCAAGATCCTCTGTAGAGGAGCGCTCCTCTGGTGGTTGTCCCGCCGACTCGGACCCCGTCTTCTTGCCCCTGGGTGCTGATCATGTAAGAAATATTAAAGAAGGAGAGAAACATTGAGTGCTGTGAAACAAATAAATCAGTAAAAAAACACTCAAACATTTTAGGAAACAACAATTGCAATAAAATTGACCTATCTAAACGACTACTGGCTTGCAGGATTCACGGACCATCTACTTATATGAACACTAATCAAATGTTCCATAATCATTCTGATTGCAGAATACTAACAACGCCTAAGTACCACCTGACCTACGCCACCTATTCCAGACGGGCCAATTGTTCAGTAAGTCTGCATTTCCATTTTTATTTTTGCCAGCAAAAATGCATAGATGAGATGGAGGACATATACATAAATTTGTGCATACACCAAATTGTTGGTTGGTTGCGTCGTATGTTGTTCTGCTACTGACTGACAATGCTATTGCTAAGCCTACCACTCACTAAACAAAATACAAAAAGGTTCTATGGAGGACTGGGGTAAGAAGCATTCAGTGACAAAGGAGGTGTCACGCAGACCGTAGAAAAAAATATTAACTAATACTAAGTAAACCTATTATCCATCCACCACTATATCACTGAAGGACAATGGAAGGACTAGACTCTAGCAATAACATTAACTAACTTCAGTTCTCTAAAGTAAACTCTAACATCATTAACCAGCCCAAGCTAGTGCAAAGTTACAAACAAGTAAGAGAAGTGCCGAGAAGCACCTGTGTCATACAATCACAGAAGATTTTGAAACGGAATTGAACTGCAATGTAGCTAAGCGCACCAGTAATCGTGTTATTCGTCCAAGAATTATACACAATACTTATACTACTATATATTACTAACTACTCTCCAAGCCCCACATCCTTGACACCTGGCAGGTCCAACAGGTCCTGCTCGTGGTCCAGGATGTCTGACCACCGGTAGGCCAGCTGGTTGTGAGTGTGCCGGATCCCCGAGCAGCGATACACTGCCCGGCGCACCTTCGCCCACCGGCGGTGATGCTCCTGGGTAAGGTACCAGGAGCCTGGCCTGCCGCCTGCTGCCACGGTCAAGGGGAGGTGGCACTGGATGAAAAAAAACAGGGCGGCCACCTCCGCCTCTCCAAAGAGTTGTCGGGCTTGCACCCCTGCAGGGCGCATTCTTTCGCAAGGCAGCCAACTCTTGGGCGCAGGCGCCTTGCCCTTGGAGCCGGTACTGCTGCTCTTGGCCATGGTTCTGGGGTGGAGGCAGAAAAGAAAAGAAGGAAAAATAAAGTTAGGGGGAATAAGTAGAAGCTTGAAGAAAGAAGTAAAATAAAACAGTAGAAAAGTAACACAAACACAGTTAAAGTAGAAATAAATCAAAAAATATAAACTTAGGGACAGAGAGACAGAGATGATAAATAAAAAAAGTGAGAAAAACAGTGAAAATAAGTAAGGATTGCAAAGATTAAAGGTGGATAGAAAACTAGGCCCAGAACCATAGCATAGAGTTAAAAACAAGATGGCCACGCCCGTCGTGACCACGTGGGTAAGTTTGCGGGATATTTCTCACATACACGCACTTGTCGTTGCGAACAAGTAGATAGCGTTCCCGAACATGACATTCACAACGCGAACACGTCATACGTGATGTGACCCGGAACAGGAAATAAGGCAACGCGAGCGGGCGGGACAATTGAAAAAACAAGATGGCCACGCCCATAGGCGACCGCATGGGTAAGTTCAGGAGCTATGATCCCCCGAGCACGCAGACAGCGCCCCGAACACGCACAATGTGCTCCCGAACAAGAAAAACGCATCACGTACTGGACTGACAAGCAACTATGCACGCTTGCGAAGCTATGCGAAGCTCGCGTATTGCGAGAACATCTTCACGTACCTTCATGTAGCGCGACTACGCGTACTACCCCCAGGCCTAGTTTATATGACTGCTATACACAAGATGAATGCAGAGTTTCAGGTTACTTAGAAACACCCTGTTGTCTTCATCTGTAAAGTGCACTCCATCACTTCTTTAAATTCCATGCATGTCAAAACGCAGATTTTTGTTACAGATACAGCCCATACGATGGTCTCTGAGTAATGCAGAAACAGCTTCTTATTTGATAACTCAATTTCTGTCTTTGGGATATATTAGAGTACAGCAACACAGTGGGAGGGAAAAGTGACATGAGTTCTGCAAGATTTCTTTCATTAGGATTTCCAGCCCTACCCCAGGTGAGTGGTTTGGGAATCTACAATGGATTTAACCAAAACCAGCAACTGATAAAACTTTAAGCCTCTCTGGCAAAACCAAGTAATCTGCATATTTGGCAAACCCAAATCCCTGTCAATACCTCCATTCTTGCAGCCTCTTTAACCCAATAGATATAGCTGTGGCCCACAATCCATACTCTAAGCCTGTTGACGTGAAGAAGCAATAGTAGTCAGGAGAAGGCTGGAGGCTGGAGCTAATGAGGTAGCTTTCCAAAGGAAAAGAGGTTAAAATGTAGGTTTAAGAAAAAAAAATATATGCATATGTATATATATATATATTCACTGAAAAAACCATAGGTTATAGACCATATATAGTTAGGAATTAGCATTTACAAAACCTTGAAAATTCACTGAAAAAAACATAGGTTATAGACCATATATAGTTAGGAATTCGCATTTACAAAACCTTATTTTACTCACACAAAACCATTGAAATTCCATATATAGTTAGTTGCACTAACTATATATCGCGCACCCGCAATCCACTGCTGATGATGTCACATATTACATCATTCATGACATGGTCAGTGACATCACTGATGACATCACTGATGACATCTCAAATGACATCACTGATGACATCTCAAATGACATCACTGATGACATCACTGATGACATCTCATTTGACATTACTGATCACATCACTGATGATATCATTC
The DNA here is from genome assembly GCF_964261635.1 of Lissotriton helveticus. Lineage (NCBI taxonomy): Eukaryota > Metazoa > Chordata > Amphibia > Caudata > Salamandridae > Lissotriton > Lissotriton helveticus. The sequence goes on along the minus strand of NC_136061.1, from coordinate 1,510,623,709 downwards.
ATGTGATAATACGATGAACCTCTTCAGACTCTAATATAACCTTAGATACAATCAGTGTAAACAGACACTCACAGACTGTCACTCATCCATGGAGTTACTCACACACCTAGTCAGTCATGCAAAGAATCAATCACACCTCCATTTCCTCAACTATACAGTTATACAAACTTTACTTATTCAAACATATACTAACACATATTTACTCTCTTATACAATCCCTGATACAAGTTCACAATGATCCATACAGCCACTCACACATTCACTGGCTCTTATGCACAGTTATTTATATATGTCAACTCTCACATGTACTGTGTTTTACATATGTACTTACTTTGACATGTAGCACTGAGATATCCATTCACTCACCAATACACTCATGCACACAGTCAACCGCCCATACAGCTGTTTCCACATGCACTTTTGAAACCATACATCTAGTGAATCAACTGCTCACACATCTATGCACAGAGTCATACACCTCCCAGCCACCCACACACACACTCAGTCTCCCATACAAATACTTGGGCAACCAATCAATAACCCATATAGTTACTCATATAGCTACTTATCAACACATGCAACAGTTTACAGAACAACAGACATAATGATGCACAAATTAAGACAGTTTAGTCACTAACCCATGCACTCAGTGAGACACATTTAATCACTCGCTCATACAGTCAGTCATGCACCTACTAAATCCTTCATCCAGACACTTATACATCCACTCATTCTTCAATATGTAAGACATATTTTAACTTTACAGAAACATACAGTCACTGGATGTTGTCATCAGTGATGTCATCAGTGATGTCATTTGAGATGTCATCAGTGATGTCATCAGTGATGTCACTGACCATGTCATGAATGATGTAATATGTGACATCATCAGCAGTGGATTGCGGGTGCGCGATATATAGTTAGTGCAACTAACTATATATGGAATTTCAATGGTTTTGTGTGAGTAAAATAAGGTTTTGTAAATGCGAATTCCTAACTATATATGGTCTATAACCTATGTTTTTTTCAGTGAATTTTCAAGGTTTTGTAAATGCTAATTCCTAACTATATATGGTCTATAACCTATGGTTTTTTCAGTGAATTTTCAAGGTTTTGTAAATGCTAATTCCTAACTATATATGGTCTATAACCTATGGTTTTTTCAGTGAATATATATATATACATACATATATAAACATATATCATCTGTATATCTATATAAATACAAACATAAATTCATGCATACATATACTTATATGCATACAGATGCATGTTATTTACATTAAAGTTGAAAAAACACTAATAAAAGCAAAGCTAAAAAGCCACCTCATTACAAACAGAATGGCTTTAACTTAAACGAGGGCGAGATCTATTGCATTTTCAATGCTTGTTTACTTTGGTTCCATCAAGAAGGCATTCAGATGCGTCACACATTTGCCATAAATTCTGAATGTTAGCACTCTAGTTGCACATTAGATCACTGTAGTAAAGCTACTGCTCACCAGGGACGTCTGCTGCTGGTATTCAAAGTGCATGTTTCAGTCTGCATGTCAGATTTTTTTTAATGAAATTGAAGAGGGTTTGAGAAGTCACTCAAAATGTGCCCTAATTTTTCTTTCTGCAGCACTAATCATAATTCATATGGCAAAATATACCCCCTCATTTTGTTCCTTTTTAAATTAAATGTTTTAAGAGTTACCACTTTATTCCAATCAAGATGGCTTCAGGTGTGCCATACCTTTGTAATAAGTAGGACTGTTAGCGCTCTAGTTGTTCTTTAGAACACTCTGGGACATTCTGTCATTGGGCTATACTTGGGCTACATCTGGGTGATATTTGGGCTACATTTGGGCTCTTTTGTCTCTGGTGGCCATTTTGGGAGACTGCATGTCAGAATTTTTTAATGAAATAGAAGAGGATTTGAAAAGTCACTCAAAATGTGCCCTAATTTTTCTTTCTGCAGCACTAATAATACCTTCTATTGCATAATATACCCCCTCATTTTGTTCCTTTTTAAATTAAATGTTTTAAGAGTTACCACTTTATTCCCATCACGATGGCTCCAGGTGTGCTATACCTTTGTAATAAGTAGGACTGTTAGCGCTCTAGTTGTTCTTTAGAACACTCTGGGACATTCTGTCATTGGGCTATACTTGGGCTACATCTGGGTGATATTTGGGCTACATTTGGGCTCTTTTGTCTCTGGTGGCCATTTGGGAGACTGCATGTCAGAATGTTTTAATGAAATAGAAAAGGATTTGAGAAGTCACTCAAAATGTGCCCTAATTTTTCATTCTGCAGCACTAATCATACTTTCTATGGCAAAATATACCCCCTCATGTTGTTTCTTTTTAAATTAAATGTTTTAAGAGTTACCACTTTATTCCAATCAAGATGGCTTCAGGTGTGCCATACCTTTGTAATAAGTAGGACTGTTAGCGCTCTAGTTGTTCTTTAGAACACTCTGGGACATTCTGTCATTGGGCTATACTTGGGCTACATCTGGGTGATATTTGGGCTACATTTGGGCTCTTTTGTCTCTGGTGGCCATTTTGGGAGACTGCATGTCAGAATGTTTTAATGAAATAGAAAAGGATTTGAGAAGTCACTCAAAATGTGCCCTAATTTTTCATTCTGCAGCACTAATCATACTTTCTATGGCAAAATATACCCCCTCATGTTGTTTCTTTTTAAATTAAATGTTTTAAGAGTTACCACTTTATTCCAATCAAGATGGCTTCAGGTGTGCCATACCTTTGTAATAAGTAGGACTGTTAGCGCTCTAGTTGTTCTTTAGAACATTCTAGGAGGCTGCAGTAGAACACAAAGGAATCAACTGACAGTCTCTGTCCTTGTTGGATGTACATGTTTTACTGAGAATGTCAGACTTCATTTTCACATGACTGAGAAAGATAATGTGAATTTACAGAAAATATGCTTTCAGTTTAGCTTATAGATCCCCTTCCAAACCACTGTGGGAAAATCATGAGATATTAGTTTTCTTTCAAACAATATTCATGATATCACAGCAGAAGGTTTTTTCACATGGTAAAATCACCTTAGAACCCACCACAATTCCTCAAACGAGTATGGTACCATCAACAAATGATTTATAATGTAACTAAAGTCCTAAAACCCTCTATTAACTACAATGCTTTTTAATGAGGTGCTATCATGTATATTGGTCCCAAGATGGCTGCCAACACTTCTTGGATGAAGTGCTGACAGCCAATCAGATCAGATGTGTGGTTAGGCTCCGCCCAGATATATATCTTTTTTTTAACCTAAATTACTCAAAATCCACTGGAGCACATATATTGAGACCTAGCAAAGGCACATCGGGCTAACAGTCCCTACAATTTTGCCAAGTTTCGTGCAAATCCATTCAGCCGTTCGAGCTAAAAGTGAGGCCAACCGCCCTATGGAAATTTACATGGGAAAAACGTGTTTTGGGACCCCCCTTTTTTCTCGGCCCCCCCTTGATGAAACCCCCCCAAATTGTCAGGGGCTGCTCAGAAACAAAATGTTCCATTTTCCTGAAAATGTCAGCCAATTCCGTCCACAAACGCCAAAGTTATTAGCCATAGAATTTTCAAAAATCCCATAGAGAAAAAATCCTAACTATATATACCTACTGGCGACCGCCAGTAGGTAATATATATATATATATATATATATATATATATATATATATATATATATATATATATATATATATATATATTACCTACTGGCGATATATATATATATATATATATATATATATATATATATATATATATATATATATACCTACTGGCGGTCGCCAGTAGGTAGTTATAGTTAGGACCTAGCTACCATAGGAAATCCGCAACATTATATTGGGAATAACTCTGGCGCCGGTTAAGGAATTTGCGTGTAATTTTCCAAAATTTGGCCAGCTCCGCTCTGCTCCTTCCCTGGAAGTTTCGGGGGGATTCCTGAAGTGGGGGCTGAGAAAAAAGGGGGGTCCCAAAACGTGTTTTCCTCATGTTAATTTCCATAGGACGGTCTGACAAGTCTACAGCCCAAACCGCTGAATAGAATTACGCCAAACTTGGCAAAATTGTAGGGACTGGTACGCAGATGTGCCTTTGCTATATTTGGTGAAAATTGCTCCAGTGTTTTTTTTTTTAAATTAACTTCAAAAACACATATATATCTATAGGTGCGCTCCGAGCGCTCACCGGTACGCGTACCGGGGAGCGCACCCGGCGCGCTACGGGAGTGCGCGAGCGGAAAGCTGATTGGCTGTTGGGTGTCTGTCAACATTCTAAACAGTCCGGGGTAAGCGCTGGGTGTGTTCTCAGGTGCGCTCTCCGGTACGCGCACCCTGAGCGCACCACGGGGAAAAATAGTGCAAGAAAATAGAGTAAAAAAATAATTTAGAGTGCTTACAAGTAGGGTAGCTCAGAAAGGAGCTGTTGTGTTATGTGGGTGTTTTTTGTACCTACACTCTTTGCTCCTTCACTCTTTTCCCTTCCCTTACTTTCCTTACTCCACTTCACTAACTCCTTCTCTTACTCCCTCTGTCCTCTTACCTCTACACTCCCCTTCCCTCATTCTCTCTCTGTTAGCCTCATTCTCTCCTTCCCCTTAGTCTCTCACTCCTCTTCTTTCACGCTCACTCCCTATAACTCAGCCATACTCCCACACTCACCTTCTTTCAGACCTTCTCCTTTACTTTACTTCCTCTCTCTTCCTTTCCTTCACTCCTTCACTCTGTTCCCTTCTCTTACTCTCCTTACTCCACTTCACTAACTCCTTCTCTTACTCCCTCTGTCCTCTTACTGCTACACTCCCCTTCCCTCATTCTCTCTCTGTTAGCCTCATTCTCTCCGTCCCCTTAGTCTCCCACTTCTCTTCTGTCACACTCACACCCTATAACCCAGCCATACTCCCACACTCACCTTCTTTCAATCACCCTACTTCACTTCCGTTCCCCTCTTGTCCCTTTTTTTGGTCCCTCACTCATTTTCCTTTCCTTTCTCACTGCACTCCACTTCACTCACTCCTTTTGTATTTGTTAAGAATACAGCTCTTTTTGGAGAATTGGAGGTAGTTCTAAAAAGAACTGTTTTTTTTCTTCTTTTTAGGTTTTCTTAGTGAACAAAAACAAAAACAGGGAATGTCAAACTGCTCAACAGGAGCAAAAAAAAGAGTAAAAATTAAGGCTGGGGAAGGCAGCGGTGGTTTTCCCTTGTTCGGACAATGTTCATAATACTTTGTTCACCGTAACAAAGTAGTTCATCACAGTCTTTACATTTTATAGTGATGCCATCAAAAACAGGCTGAATATTAGGAATCAGCTGTTCAGGTCTCCCTCTCACTGATGATGCAGTTGGTCCTCCAGTCGAAGTTGAAGCACCATCCCTTGGGCCATTTCGTGCCAGAGCCCTCACATTCTCCCGGGCATAGTTCTGGGGGTGCCTCCTCTGACCGTGCCGAATCATGGTCAAATTGCCAAAACTGTATTTCCTTGTAGGGTCACCCCGTGAAAGGACAGTTTGGCAAATTCTGCACTCCACCTTTGGAGCATTCACTTTTTTTACCTGCTGGTATAGTAAAAAACTTCCATATGAAGTGCTCTTTTACCCTGGGCTGAGGAGCTTCTTCCTGTATGAACTCATCCGAGTCCTCACTGCTACTGGTGGGTCTAGCAGCCTTTGTATTCCCAAAAAGGTAGAGCAGAAAAAAACAGGTCTTGCTGTCACAAAAGTGAAAGAAGAAGTGAAGGAAATGGGTGGGGTTTTCATTCTTTGTAAAAATAACTGTTAACAACCAATGAAAAGAGTTTTTTTAAGGTCACATGACTTGACGCACTTACGCTGCGCGCACCGGAGCGCTTCCGGGGGCGCTTACGCAGCACGAACGTAGGCACTTCCGTGGGCGCTTACGCGGCGCGCCTAAATGACGTTTTGCTAGCTTTACAGAAATACAAAATCATTTTCATTCTGAAAATCAAAAATACTACTTTTATAAGTATGGTACTGAATGTCTTGCATTATTATTTAGTTTTCATACATATTTTTTTTACGAATGCAGAAATGGCGGTCTTGCTGCGCTCTCAGGTGAGCTTACCGGTGCGCGCTCCCAAGAGCGCTCCAAGACAAAATGATACGTGTAAGCTTACCGGTGCGGGCACCCTGAGCGACCAAGAAAAAAATGATTAAAAAAAAATAAAAAATACATTGAAAAAATAATTTTTTAATTTTTTTTTAATAATAATTAATAGTTATAAAAAACAGCTAATAAAAAAACACTAAAAATCGTAGGTTACAAACTCGATATACAAAGGAATTCGCTTTTAAAAAACCTTTGAAATTCACTGAAAAAAACAGAGGTTTCACAATCGTTATGGTTAGGAATTAGCATTTGAAAAACCTTTGAAATTCACTGAAAAAACCATAGGTTTCACATTTGTTATAGTTAGGAATTAGCCTTTAAAAAACCTTTGAAATTCACAGAAAAAACCATAGGTTTCACACCAGTTATAGTTAGCTGAACATTTTACTCATACAAAACCATTGAAATTCCCACGTTATAGTTAGTTGGACTCACTATAACTTGCGCGCCCGCAATCCACTGCTGATGATGTCACATATTACATCATTCATGACATGGTCGGTGACATCACTGATGACATCACTGATGACATCTCAAATGACATCACTGATGATATCTCAAATGCCATCACTGATGACATCATCCATGTGATAATATGATGCACCTCCTCACACTCTAATCTAACCTTTGATACATCCAGTGTTAAATACAAACTACCATTTCTGAAATTATTGACACACCAATACCCGTAACTACATACGCACTCACTGATTCCTAGGTCTACACACACATCCACTCATTCACCCATACAATCACTCATATATACAGAAACTCATCACTACAACACTATCATATGCACTCATACACCTATACAGACACTCACACACTGCCACTCATCCATGGAGTTACTCACACACCTAGTCAGTTCTCCATTTTAATTTCCATAGGAAAATTTAGCCAAGTCTGCAGCCCGAACTGCTGAACAGAATTACACCAAATTTGGCAAAAAGTTACTCAGAAAGCGACCTTTTTGAAAATGGGGTAAATCCGATCAGTAGTTGCTGAGAAATCCCAAAAATAAAAATATAGATATCTAGAGGTGCAGTGGATCCACGGACCCTCCGGACCACAAGCTTTAGTCTAATTGGCTGCCAACATTCCAAACCAGGAAGTGTTGGCAGCCATCTTGTGACTTGGTAGAACTAAGTCACAAGAAAACAGTGAAACAAACGTGAAAAACAAGAAAAGGGGGCAGGGTAGAAACACCCAGACCCCCTAGGCCTGCTCAGAGGGTCCCACAAGGACCCCCATGGCCCAAAAAAGCATTTAAAAAAAAGAAAATTGTCCGAATTCGCGCTGGGTGCGTGAACCCGGCCAAGAAAAAAAAGAGCGCGGGCTTCCAATCCCCCCACACTGCCCCGGAGACCGCCACCTCCCTTTGGCTTGATTTATGAGTTGCAGGGTACAAGCAGCCCCCCAAAGCCCTGGGGACCGCCCCCCCGGTGGCTAATTTTTAAATGTGTGGGGGGCTTCCAAGCCCCCCAAGCCCTGGGGACTGCCACCCCCCGGGGCTTTTATTAATTATTTGCGGGGGCCACCCCAGGGCTTTTTTTGAGGAATAAATAAACCTGTGTGGGGGAACTCAAGACCCACCACACACCCCGGGGACCGCCACCTCCCCAGGGCACTAAGATGCACATGTGGCGGTCTGTTATGGACCAACAAGCCCCAGACCAACACCTCTCTGGGGCTGTGTACTAGGGTACTAGGTGAGAGGGGGGCCATGGGGACCCCCTCCTGGAGCTCTTCATGGCCCTGGGGACTGCCACCCCCCAGGGCTGGCTCCTGCAGTGTCCCGGGGTGCTCACCCCCAGAAAACTGCTGTTTGCTATGGCAGGTGCCATAGGAAACTGTGGTTTGGATTTTGTAAGCGAGAGCAGGTCTCCTGTTCTCACTTACAAAATCCAAACCACATTACTTTTCCACAGGGGGAGCTGCATGTTAGCAGCTCCCCGTGTGGAAAAGCAATGTCGGCTCCCGCAGGAGGTGGGGAGCCGGTGGGACCATGGGGAATCGGGGCTCCCCCCACGGTCCCCAACGAAGAGGTCAGGCCCCAGGGGATGGGGTCCCCGGGGCCATGAGTGGCCTAGGAGGGGGGCCGTGTGGCCACCTCCATCAATGATTAAAAAAAAATGATGGCCCCATGGCCACTTGAGGCTGAAGGAGGAGAGCTATGCACCCCCCTCTTTTAAGAATTTCTTTTTTTTTTAAATGTGGCCATGTCCCGGGGGATGGGGTCCCCGGTGCCGAAATTGCCCTCGAGAGGAGGGGCCGTCGGGCCTCTTCTAATTTTTTTTAAAAGTAGGCCATGGGGGATGGGGTCCCCAGGGCCCCAAATACTTTAAAAGGAGGGGGGGCACACAGCCCCCCTTGATTAAAAAATAAATACATAAAAAAGCCGGCATCGTGGCAGAGGCCATGACCCTAACAGCAGCACTCAGCAAACACCCCCCCTGGTACATTGTAGGTGGGGGAATTAATTTCCCTTGAATACTGAGTGTCCCTGAGGGCCAACTAGCCCACCAGGTACCTCCAGCATGCTCCAGGGAACTGCGTTGCAGAGAGGTTGTAGTGTAGCTCCTATTTTCCCAATAGGCTCTGCGCATTGGAATAGTACCTACAGCAGTAAAGGCCTAGGCCAGACGTTAACTAGGTCTACTACTGTCGATACTAGACTTAATTTTTGGGTTTGCCAGCTAAGCTCAGAGTTCGCTAGAAACTTTCTCGAATGTTCAAGGAAGGATTAACTCCCCTGATTAGACAAGAAGGGATTTAGTTTCTGACAACCATAGAACATGACAACTTTGCTCTCCCCTAATCAAGAGTCAATCTCGAGAGTCGTGTGAGCACAAGGCAATTATTTTACTCAGTCAGTACGTGCATTCTTAGTCTCATCAGAATGTAGAGAAAAGGAAGAGACGGGCGTGTTCAATAAAAGGTGTTATTTATTGATCAGTCTCTTTTCTCGTACAAGAGAAATGGATCGATATTATTGCAATACTTATTGTTAAGTAAAGTGCATACATTAGAAGCAATAGTATAAAATAATACTGTAAAAACATTGATATGGTTTCTGAGCCATATGATGTTTAAAATGATTAAAATATATTTACATACACATATACATTTGACTAAACGTACTCAACTGGTGTTTCTAAATACGCCTACCCCGTGTACCTGACCTAAGTCTAATGCGTGGGCGGGAATAGACAGTTACAGTTTAAGTTAAGTTTGTTTTTGCCAAGTGAATAACTAAAGAATTCTCTAGGAGGGGTTATTCAGTTCTGTACCTGGAATTTAGGATGAATGAGGAATGGTATCTCTTTCTCTGCTCTCGATATTCCAGGCTGCCTGCGAGGGCTGCCCAGAAGCGCCGGTGCTGGGTCTCTCGGCTTGAGATAGCAGCGCGTCTCTCAGCGCGTCAGGAAGGCGGGGCTGCTGCCTGCGGGGTCTGCTTCTGCTCTCGGCTTCGGCAAGTATGGCTGCTTCGTCTTGTCACCACGCGTGTGTTTGCGTATGAGAACGTCGTATGCCTTATCAGGGGCTGGAGGAATGTCGCTTGTCTAATTAGATCTCAAGCGTTATGACCTAATCAGATAACACGTTCCTGTACCGTAGTGTGACTGCGTCAGATAACGGTATCTGCATCATGGGGGATTTCTTGCCTCATGGGCTGACTGTTAGTTAACTAGCTAGGTAGTTTAACCAGAATAGGGTCAGGAATAGGGGGATCGATTCAGAACCTATAGAAATACACGACACCCACTCCACGCTAACTATGGTCATATCTACTAATCTATGCATAGTATAACATAGTACAACATACTATAGAGTATAGTGTATACCTTACCACCCCAAAATACATAAATGCATTTTGAAATTTTCAAATATACTGAAAAATTGCAGTCATATATATTGTATGCACTTAAGCTATGAATTAAATGCAAAAGTAAACACGCATTGTTATGCATTATTGCTTGTTGGTATATGAGAAATACACATGAAATGGCTCTTAATATGGCTATACAGAAAAAAAGTCGAAACCATTTCATCACATAAAATATATTGTGAACATACCAGCGGGCAGCTAAAGTCTATATAAAGTCTATAAAGTATCTAAAAAAATAGAAATCTTAGTTCTCTAGGAATAGTTTCTTACTTTAAGCAGAAGATCAGTGTCCCGGGGAAAAAATATATAGAAAAATATTTTAAGGGCTTGCTGAAAAAAGTTGCTGTCCGTGAACTGGATTGTAATTGTTCATGTGACTTTATTTTTTAAAGGTTGAAGGCCGAATTCAGGGAACGCCGTGTGCGAGTTTACTCAAAAGTCTCTATTTCTGTTCCGGAGAGAACATCATATCATTCAGGCTTTCGAAAAAACTGTCAACAGCTTCATGGGAAAGTTCCACTAAGTCGGAAATAGGGGTAACCATGCATTCGTGCGCATGATTGTCTCCATTGACATTCTGATTTGCATTGCTGACAGAAGGTCGTACCTGTTCGATGCTGCTTTCATCTTGAACTTCACTACCCTTCAATCGCGGTGGTGAAGATTCCAGGAATGCCGTCATCAGAATTGGCAGCCTTTGAGGGCAGCACAGTGCGTGAACCTTGGTAGGAACCGACAGTGTATCTGCATCCACCGGCGCATCCGATTGTAGCGTCAGACAGGTGTCTAACACGCATTCTTCTCCGCATAGCAGACACCTTAGTACAGGTAAAACACACCTTTGCCACATTGGTCGAAATGATAGAAACCAAGTCATGTTTAGGTCTCTAAGCCGGGAGAGTCCCAGGATTTTTGATATCCGGTCCCGGTATCCAATGGCTAGGATCGTATCTTCCATTGTCGTGAGAGTTTGTTCTGTGACATGGGTTGCCATAACGAAAAATAAGGACTAGGAATAGGATTCCTGCAATTAGTCCCAGGATCAAGGGAAGTCCGCCAAAAATCGAATGGACGAAATCTGGAAAAATACCCAGTATGGCTTTGAATGGTGTTAATGCCATCGAAAATACTGTCTTAAATACCTTTGAGACCCCAGTGGTATCAGAAATATTTAAGATTTCGCTCAGGATTTCTGCGAAATGTACGGGGGAATTAGTTGATAATAATGTATGTATCTCTGCAGTCGTCCTTGCGACTTGTAGATCATACGTTTCTTTAGATGACGTGAGCCTTGTAGGCGTCTGAAGAAGCACTGTTTTCATTCTGCTTAAAGTGTCTATTCGAATAGAAGTAATTTTCAAACCGGGCCATGCCCTTGCCTCCCTGTCTGGAAAGGAGCTGGGGAACAAAGAACGTCCACAGCACTTGACCTTCGCCGTCGTAGTGACGAGATAAGGAGTCCCGGGCATAAGACTACAACATCTGCGGTCTACAATAAGAATGTAACTCCCATTATAGAGTCTTTGAAAGAATGGTTCTATTTCAGTTGCAGGTGCGCCTTGCTGGTGACATGAAAGGTTGTATGAATTCCCTTCACAGGCTCCGTGCAAACTAATACCGTTACACAGAAGTGTGCCGCTTAGTGACATAGCACAATTGTTGCCACTAAGAAACACTTTCTGTCCTTTGTTACTGACACATGCATGTGAATAGGGCAGGTTCCAAGTTGTTTTAAGGTACCCCTTTCCCAATTTCTCGTACATGCCAGCCTGTATATATTTTTGGCAGTATTGAAACCTGAAGGTTTGAGATTGGAATATTTATGATTCCGTGGATTATCCATTCACTGACAGGTCGTTCTGACATTGTCAACGGTAATCTTTCTAGTTTTTCAATGCTCAAGATTGTATAATCAGCACCCTTCTGCGCCATACCGATTTGTCTATCAGTAAGGTTAAAGATTTGGAATAGTGACGTTGTGTTGATTAAACGCCAAGGCACATAGCCAGAACGCAGATTTTGTAACGTCCAGCCAAGCTGTACAATAGAACGCAATTGTGACTGACCATGTTGTAATAACAGTAAGTCTTGTGATAATATATCGATTGCTGAAGACACAATGCTGTCCAATGAAAAAATTCTGGAGGACAGAGTCATTAACCCATTGTCCACTACAGAAAGTGATTTTTCCAAATTAATACGATCAATTTCACGTATTCTCTCTGCTGTTTCAATTTGAGTAACCTTCCAGGCCTCATTGTATGCTGCATATACAGAGGCTGCTATGAAACGCTTTTGACGCTGTTTGCGTGGTCCCATTATGAAATCACGCAAGTCAGCACCATCAGTAAGTAAAGTTAGGTGTTGCTTAATTTCAGGCAGTGTGGAAGTTTGTAGCCATTGAAGGCATAATTTGCCCACACTGTAGGTTGTTATTATCCCTGGGTGATGTCTTTGGGGATATCTAGGGTCTGGCCTGGTCATTTTGAAACCCTGTGTTTTATTCAGGAATCTATCTTGACAGTTATTTGTATCTGTGGGCCAGATCAACCATTGTTTCCAATCAGGATGTGTTCTGTTTTGGTTAAGTATATGGTTTATGTCTATTTCTTCATCTGTATCAGAGTTATTGCTAAACATTGTTGGCTTTGGAATAGACGGGTTATTTAAATCTTTGATTTTGGCTAAGCCAAGACAGGTGGTTTGTTGAACAGTGTCATTTAAAAATATCATTTGTTCTGGGATCATGCAGGCTCGAAACAAAGCTTCTATACCCTGTACTTGCCATTCTTTTGTACCCCAAACACTTTTCAAATCAACATTTTTGTCCCAATAATCGAATCCAAAAGTATTCATTTTTTCAAAGAATGAATCAGAATAAATCAATTTTGTGTTGGTTATCATGGTTTTGGTCCCTGTCTTGTTTGACAATTTATAATAAAATGTTTCAGCATTACTAGTGTTAAAACCTTGAAAGTATGAATATTTGTCATAAACGGTTCTAGAGCTCCCTTTTGGAGGTGTAGCACAATGTTCCCATTGATTATAATTTAAAACATTTCTAGGTTGTGCAGATTTATGCAAGAAATGGTTACCATAGTGGTTATAGCAATACATACTATCATAATTTGTAGAACCTTGCAAATAATCATGTTTTGTAAATTTAGCAGACATTACTAAGTCAGACATCATATTGTTTATACTTTCAAAGTCCCAATCATCAGCAAATGAGTTTGGTTTTGCAAAGTCACTCAAAGAGATCTTAATTTGGTGTGGATATTTCAGGATCTCGACCGGACCATAAATTTCATAGTCAGTGTTGTCCCAGGCTACCCCACCAGGTATTGGAATTGCTGTGAAGTTGGCTGAAGAAAGTTCTGAAGAAAGTTCTCTTTTCTCGACGTGTGAAGATGTGTGTGGTTTGAGGACCAAGTTGATGTTCTGACTTGCTGTGTCCATTTTAGCATATTTTCCCTCAATGAAGCGTCCCAAAGTAAATACCATGATGAGCCAAAGTATGAGGATAAATGCACCAAAACCCACCCAAAATTCAATCCATGGAGAAATCAGATATGTTTCTTTTAGTTGTTTCAAAAGTTCCTTCGCTTTTTCTTTAAAGGATTTTGATGATGGCTGTGTCTTTTGTTCGCTGAAACCTTCAGAGGAATCATCGAAGTTGATAAAGTAACCGGATGCAGTTCTGTCAATTGTTCCAATTGGTTCAGGATTTTTGTTTCTTGCATTTTCACTTGGTACTTCAGTATAGATTGGTGTATCTCTGCTAAATGTCTTTATTTGGGTTTTCAGAGGTCTAAGTTCTATTGCATTGTTGCATAGTCCTTGTTGTTCTTCTGTAGGCGTTTCGAATGTGATGAGCCTCTTTGTTAGGACCTCTGTACTGGTAGCAAACCTTGGTGTTCTGCTACTTATTGGGAGTCCACTTGGCCTACTGTTTGTTATCGGCCACATGTTGTGGTTTTACCAGGTCGATGGATACAACTCGGTTCTCCTTTTTTCCAGCAAGTGGCGGTAGTACAACTGATCTTGTCCCGTTGACAGACAAGACAGGAACTGCTTTTCTGTAAGAAGGCCCAAATTCCTTCTTTACCGCGATCTTCTCCCTGACTAGATCCCCGACTTTTGGAATCCAGACAGGTCTTGCTGGGACAGGTGGTGATTCTTCAGTGGTTGTTGGCTGTTGTTTCAACTGTATGTTGCTCAGGTCTTTTCTTGTTTTGTTTAAGTCCTGCAAAATAGCCAAACGGTCTTTGACATCAAAGCTTTTTTCTATTACCACTGAAGTCTGACTATCAAGGTCAGAGATCAACATCCTAGTTCCGAATAATAATTCGTACGGACTGAATCCCTTCAGAGAATTTCTTGGCAAGTTATTTAGACTACGTTGGACACTTATTAGATGTTTGACCCACCCAGCTCCCGAACCTAATATCCTTTCTATTATAGATTGCTTTCTGTCTTGGTTTTTTCTTTACACCATCCCATACCCTCAGGAAGGAAGTGAGAAGATTCCCGCTGGGCTGTGCTCATTTGGCCATTCTTTCCCCCCCCAGGCTGGATTGCCTGAGAAAAAGAAAAAAAATGGTCGAACGTAGCATGCTCTTAGCGTATATGCCATTTAGACTCGCAAATCTTGTATAATAGTCCGGACGTCAGCCGAGTGCTGTGGATCTACATTATAAGTGGGAACTAGCCTGTATATGTTAATCGCAAGCCATTCTTTTTGCTGGTAATATTATCTGCCTTGATACGACGAGGTATTAAACTGCTTCTCTCCCCACTGCGATCTCTGTTGCAGTTTGGGCAGTTTTTTACAAAGATGGTAAGATGGAGGCTCATGCCTGGCCACCAGTACCGTGATTGTAAATCTTCCAGAGAATCTTTTAATTTAAGGTGTCTGTGACCCTCGCCCATGTGTGCGTCTGCGATTAACAAGTTTCTCCTGTCCATGTTTGGAATCACTCTATCCCCCACTCCAGGGATTCGAGCAAAAGGGACGGAGTTTGCATCGATTATGTATGTATAATTGAGTGGATAGTTGATCGGTAACGCTGAGCAGTCGCCTTTTGATGACGTTTTCACCGCCAGCAATGTTTCACCGTCAATGTATTTTAATGTACGCTTTTTCCGATCTACGGGAGCCGATTTAGTGGCTGCCGCTGCGGCTGTCTCAGCCAATGAATTCCCTACAACGTGAACGCCATCACGTTGATGACTCAGTGAGTGAGTCACGTGAGTCTTTGGTAGTTCTTTCTTCAAAAGAGCTACTTGTTCCCAGAGAAGTCTCTGCTTTATTGGTGCATCTGTGTCATCTTTGTAACCGTTCTGAATCCATGTCTGCAAATCCTTGTTATATGCTTTGACGCAGAAATATGAATCTGACACTATAAGTGTCGGGAATTCGCGATCCGCATTATCTAGCGCCATTTTCAAAGCTATTATTTCAGTTTGCAGTTCTGAATTAGTTTCTACTGAGTGTGATTTTGTTAATAGAGGTCTTAGTTTACCTCCGCGCCACACTTCTTTTGTGATCTCACATGTGGGATTGTATGCATGTTCTCCCCAAACGGAGGGTTGAGCATGTCCGTCTGTATAGATTACACAGGCGTAATGTCGTAGAGGCAGAATGTCGATTGGCAGAGGATACGTTTTTTCATATTTTAGATTTTTTAATTCTTCTAGTTCTGGATCAAAGAAGTAGTATACTTTGTCCGTTGTGATTGAATTTACCCATTGTAACCATTCTGGATCCAATGTTGTTGTTGGTAAATTACACGGTGTTGTTAATGCTTCAAAGGCTGATTCAGCTGTTCTGACTGTGATATGTCTACCGTCAGCTATGTCTTTTTCTCTAGCTATTGCGGTTTGAACTGCTTGAACAATTTTTCCTTTGTTGCTGAATCTCTGTTCAGCTTTTGTGTACAAGTGTGATCTGAATGCAATTGGTACCTTTTCTCCCTCATTAGAGGTCAGGTATGTGAATCCGCATCTCCCTGGGATGACTCGGATCACAAGGTTGCGTGTATTATCACGGGTTTCTAATTTTGTTTTAATTAGCATGTCTGTTTGTAAGGATCTCAAAATTTCTGTGTGTGTTTGAGTCCAACTGGATCTTTTAAAGTCTGGTTTAATTAGATCGTAAAGGGGTTTGACCCTTTCTGCGTAATTTGCAATGTAAGTTCTTCCGAAATTTAGGAAGCCTAGAATTGACTGTAGGTTTTTTAGTGTTTTAGGAGCTTGGATTACGGCACATTTCTCTAGGAAATTGTCTGCCAGGCTTTTGCCTTCACTTGATAACTCATATCCTAAGAATAGGACCGTCAGATGGGCAATTCTGGACTTTTTGAAGTTGAATTTGTAACCCTCTGCAGCGAACCCAAGTATTATGGTGTTCACTCTTTTCAAGTGAGTCTCCAAGTCATCATCTGTTAAGTAAATGTCATCGACATAAGATAATGCTTCATCATCATACTGTTGTAGTAATTCTGTTACTCTCGCTGAGAATACCCCCGGGCTATTCTTGTACCCCTGGGCTAACCGACAGAATTGTTTTTGAGTGCCATTTACTGAGAAAGCTGTTAAATATCTGCTCTCTGGTGCTATGTTTTGACAAAAGAATCCGTTGGAGATGTCCAAGGTAGTTTTGTATTTTTTGCGCACTATGTTATTCATTAGTGCAGCACTGTGTGAATTTTGCACTGCAAAAGTTTTGCAACATGTGTTAAGGTGTCGGTAATCCAAAACTAGACGGTATGAATTGTCTGGTTTGGAGACCGGAAACAAAGGATTGTTCATTTGCGAGGTGCAAGTTTCAATCACCCCCTGGTATTCTAGCTGGTCTAGTATTTCATTTACTTGTTTTTTAGCTTCTTGCTTAACTGGGTACTGCCTTTGTGCAGTAGGTTGTGATTTTAACTGGATTTTGTGAGGAGGAGAATCCTCATCCCATCCTACAAGATTTTTGTATAAAGCAGGTGCTAAGGCCACTGCCCACTTTCTAGCAAGTGTGTATTTTTTATGAATCGGTATTTGATTCGAGAAGGCAGGCATAATTACTTCTTCGCCATGAGGGCACTCCCTGACAAACTCTGGTGGCCAGTCTTTTTCAGCTAGAAGGATGTCATAGCCTTTGGAGAGGTTATCCCAAAATAGTCCCCTAATTTTACTAGTCTTATCTCCCTCTATACGTAATGTTATCTCGTATATTTTGTGGGGCTTGCTAACTCTGGTATCTGCAGTTTCCACTTGAAGGTATTCATTCGTGTCCACTGTCTCCAGATGATTCATAAGGACTTTGCGAGCTATGCTCACCTCTGCTGCGCTGTCTAGCATTGTCTGAGCCCACTCTCCGTTTTTCAGTTGTGTCCTCAGTATTCTCGGCATTGTTAACTACCTTGATACTGGCTACCTTCTTTTTTGGAAATTGTGATTTCTTTTTCAGTTGAGCAGGTTCCTTGTCTTTGGACTTGGCGTGCTCTTCTGATCGTCCTCTTCTTTCCGATTTCTGCGAGGAATTCTGAAAAGATTGAGAGGGACGTGTATCAATGTCTTGATATCTATCAGGTTTTTTAATATTATCCCTATTTCTAAGGTTATATCTATTCCCAGAGGGTTCACTCTGGGGTGACCTTTGTCTCGGGTTTGGAGATTTCTCTCTTCGCCTAGGAGACCTTCCTCTGGACTGGAATTTCTTTTCTTTAGGATTGGATTGTTTGTTCCCATCCCAGTTCTTTTTTGGTGAATTATTATTATTATTAAAAAACATTTTTTCTGGACTTGTAGTCAGTTGCGGTTTTACTGGTATTCCACCTAGACTATCTCTGCCTAGTTCTTCATAGGATTTTTCTATGATTCTGGCAATTTCAGCTGGTTGGTCTGCTATATCTGTCTCTTTTAACCTCTGGCGGATCGCCACGTTTGCTGCTTCACCCTTTATGTTGGCTAGTAATATAGCCGAGACCTGCTTGAAGTCTTTTAGTAATTTCATACCAAGAGTTAAAGCAGGTTCTGGACCGTATTCATCTTGAATTTGTTTTAGCACATCTGGTATTACCGAAATGGATGGAACACCGTGCGTTTTTGTGTAGATGGAAGCAAAGACTGTACCCCAAGTGTCACAGTCCTCAATGTGTGGTGCGATTCCCATTGGGAGACATATAGTCAGAATCCTGTGTTTTTCTAATGGGGTGGTGTCAGGAAACACCGCCTCTATTTGGGTAATTTTCTGTGCCAACCAGAATGGTATTTGTTCCCGTTTTGCTGGGACTTTACCTAGGCAGGATTGGATGTTCTGTGGTGTAATTTTATTTGTGTTCCCCTGGTGAGGGGTCAGCTGTGGAAGTTTAATCGCTGGCTGAATTGTTGAAGTCCGCATTACATACTGAACTAATTGTCTGTGAATTTTTAGTAGTTGTTTCAGCTGTATTAACAGCTCTGCTGCAGGCATTCTTTCGATGTCTGGATGTGGTGTGTATCCGGCTAGGAAATGTAAATTTTGCCATGTTCTGTGTCCCTACGTGTCATCCATCATATGTTATGTGTGCATGATTAAATATGCATATGCATTCCCTATGTTCGATTAATGACGCAATTACAGTTGTGTCCACCTCTAGTATGCCAGTTTCCAGTTCTCGTGAATACTACGAATATCAGGCCTATGCAAAGCTACGTTGCCACGTTTCTCAGTGTGCACGTTATTCTATTGAAAAGTCCCCGTTTCTAGGCCTCAAAAGGGCCCGGACACCAGATTCAGCTCCTGTCTCCTGAAGCCTCGCTGAGGAGCGATACAGCCCCCACCTGTATCCTCGACCCTTCACTTACTTCCTGCCTCGCAGTGCCCGGCTCACCCTGGCTCTGCCTCTGAGTCTGCCAAGAATATGTTATGATTCCAGTTATCAGTTCAGTCCTCCTTCTCTGCATTCCTAAAGCTACTGAATCGCATCGATAGTTTCCGTCATTGTCTAGCCTTCACGTCTCCACGTTAGAGAAATACTGCATTTAATGGTCATTTAATATTCTTCATCACGCACTACATGTAGAATAATGCATGGTCCAGTCTTAGAATCAAGTTAGCCTTTCCTCTCCTGACTTCTAGTTTATATCAACATGTTCTCTAAACATCAGATACTAGATGCTGTTTAGGTACATGTCGCCCTGACTCTCCAGACTTCAGTCTCTGCTCCTAGCACAGAGTTCATAGCCCCCAGCTTCTCCTAGTAACACGTCATTGCTAGTTTGCGCGCACCATCAGGGTAGAGGTCCCGGCTCCTCAGGTAGCCCCCTCCATGGTTTCCGCCCCATTCATGACATATTCTGTTACGTTTGCATCACATGTCTATGTATACGCCCTGTTACACCTCTTTTCACCCTTATCTTTCGCGACTGCTACGCGTCACACCTTTTGCTCCACCCACTGCTACGCCTATTGCAATGTAATGCTATGTGTTTGCGTTATGTATATATGCTCATGCACTGTTATTAAAAAGTTGTTCCCCTTGTCCCGATCCTGACCCCGGCAGCGCTGCTGGGCCTTGCCATCCTATTTCTGTGCAGGTGGTCCTGTTCCTGTCCTTTATGCTGTAATAAACCTGCAAACTCCTACTACCTCGAATCTTGACTCTTATTTATTGAGCTATCTGTTATTCATTTATTCATTCAAAAATAGGGTATTATTTATTTATTTACCACATAATGGCGCCCGAACAGGGACTTGCCCTTTCCCCACGCGTCGGTGAAGCCACGCCGACCCCCTGACCCTCTGCAGTCGTGACGGAACTCTTCTGCGCACCGGCAGATATTTCTGCTTCAAGTATCCCTCAGGCCCACGGAGGAGACGGAGGAGGCGGTCCAGCATCCAGACGAGACGGTGGAGGAACGCGGCGAGTCCCGACCAGAGCCCAAGCCGAGAGTTCAAGGTCCGAGGTATCCGGAGGCCCACCCGTAACAGAAGTCCGAAGTTCGTCCGTCCGACGTCGAGGCAGTCCAGTCCAGTCTGAGGCCTTCCGTTCTTGCTGCCCGGTGAGTACCGTTACTGGGGTAGTATCTAGACAGGGTCAATTTAATTGACTCTGGTCCGTGGGTTGGTGGTACACAGACCCACAAACGAAGTGTCCACTTCGGTGGATGCGGGTCCTGACGTGTCTCTTTATGAGACCGGTAAGTTTCGTACTGTTTTAGCAGTGCATCTAGTTCCTGTTCTAGTCAGTTCTGTTCTCGAGAAAATTCATGTATTCTGTGTTCCGTATTCCAGGTAGTATTCTGTTCGAACTGTTATTTTTAAATGTTCTTCATGTATTTTAATGTCGTGGTATGAATGGGGAATAAGTATCGTGTTCATTGTGTATTGTATTGTGTCTAGATTACAGTCCAGTCATGCCCTTGTTTTCTAAGTTACGCCAGTTAAAAACTAGAAAGGGTCTGCTGGAAGCAGCAGTTCCTGTCCCGCCTAGGGACAGTCCAGGTCATTTTATGTATCAGAAGCATGGCATAAGCGCCATACTATATCTAGATTTATGGGTAGAGTACACCAAACAGTTGGAAGAAAAGTATAGATGGCCCGTATCGGGTACATGGGATGCCGAGTGCATCATGCGAGTAGAAGAGGTATTATGGAAAAAGAAAGCCAGACAGTCACAGAAAGATGCCATCGAGTTATGGCGCAAAGAAGCTCATAAAAGAACTGAAAAAGAAATCAGAAAGTCAGAATTAAGTAGAGAATCCTTGGAACGAACCCATGAAAAAGAACTAATCGAGATAGGTGAACGAGTCAAAGCCGAACAGTCAGACAGACAGAGGCATGCCCTTATTAGGGGTATGTATCCTCTCCTTGCCGAGGGCTTGCCAAAAGCGACCCCAGAGGCATCCAGTAATTTCCCGCCACCATTAGTTCCGACCAAGCTACGTCACAAACAGACCGCAGCTGATATTTTTATTTCGTCCTATTTGGACGACACAGTCCCAGAATATGCAAATCCTGTTCGCGCTCCGCCAGTCCCTGTAAATCAGGCACTTCCCGCTCCTCCAGACACCGGAGTACCTGTTACGGTACCCCCGGTCCAGCCCGCCATACAAGTCCAGCCTACATTTCCATTTCCCACTCTGTCAGGACGAAGAGCCTCAGTAGACGACTCTAGTTTAGGGGCCGCAGGGGGAGGTACTCCTCAAACCCCGCCGCCACACAAGCGTTTAACGACAGCCGAATTACATATACAAGCATCACAGCGTACGCCCAGGTATCAGACTGTAGCAGAAATAAGAAAATCCCTTGCCGAATGCGGCTATGATCCAGTCCCAGGCGAGGATAATATGGTTTTATATTCATTCCGCGTAAGAAAGGTGGCCGAGTATCTAGTCACCTTACCGAATATGAAAGAAGATCTAGACAGAATATATCGCTTCATCCGTACAGGGGATGATCCAGAAAGCATTGGCGAGGCCATGTCTCAAAGGAAAGCTGAGACCCAGCTCATGATATTAAAGTTTCTGATCAATTGTCTAATAAGAGAACAAGATTACCCGTCTAAAGATCCGGCTGAAATGAAAACCCTGACAAGGTGGAGTGATAATATAGCCGAGGGTAAGCACAAGACCGTCGGTGCTATGGAGAGTATGTACAAGAAAATCCGTAAAGAAATAATAAAGTTACACGAACAGCGTAAAGCAGCACAAGTAAGCGAGAAAGAAAGTAACTCTGATCCTGAAGAGTTAGACGACGAGAATCCTGACAGAATAGCGTATGTAGGAAAATCTAGATTTCCAGATCGCCATTTACGCCTAGAACACAAGTCTATTTTCCATCATCCAGCACCAGAACAAGGTTCTCTAGAACAAGTGTTTCAAGCTACCGATCACATTCTGAAATCACGAATCGGTTACAGTGAGTTAAGTACCATGCATGAACAAGAACTAGCCCGATCAGCAGTCCGATGGATTACTGATTCTACCACTTTTCCAGACGAAATAGTGGCACAAATGTTTCTGAAAATGCCCCCAGCCGAGCAACGACTGGCGGGTATGTATATGATTCAGCACCTCATTACGTTGTATGAGGGTCAGCACTCTGATCCAGGTCCGTTACATGATATCCTGAACGAGTTACTCCAGTATAGATGGAAAGGTTTAGGTACCGACTTAATTAGTGTCATTCTAGAACAGCGTCACAAATATAGAACGTTTCTGAATCCGCGTTTTGTTCATGTCTCACCCCCCGAAGGTAAACCATTTTACATAGAGAGACAGAATCCGTTACGAGAAGTCCACCCAGTCAGAGGAACGGGTGGCGAACTAGAACGAGTGTTTGTTTACACTCCGATTACAAAGATGGAACTCCTAGAGATGAAGAAATTAATTCCCTGTCATGATAAAGATCCAGCAGGGTTCCATAGAGAATTAAAAGACATGCTCCGTATGGGAGAATACACGTATCCAGATATAATTAAAATGTTAAAGGTTCTGCTGCCCGCAGGGGTGTATGAAAAGCTCAAGGAAAAAGAATGGGAGGTGGGAGAGAAAAAGATCGATTGGGCAGTTCTAGAAGCTGAAGATAAGGCACGAGTACCAGGTACCGGTCTTGGAGCAAAATGTAAAGAATTACCAGAATTATTAATACAAGTTTTACCTAGATTATTGACAACTAGAAAAGAAGACTGGGATGCAATCTCAGCCTGTAAACAGAAACAAGACGAAGATATTAGTGATTTTTATTCTAGATTTGAGAAATGTTTTAGCATCAACAGTGGCCTCAAGACAAGTAGTGAGTCATACCCTCACCTTTTTGTTACTAAATTAGTCGAGAATTCAAGTCCACAAATTAAAAATCGAGTTTTGAAAGTCGAAAGTACCTGGCAAGCTAATACCCCGTCCCAGATGTTGCAGATGCTCCAATACCACCAGAATAGGATCAGGGAAGAACAGGAACACGAGAGAAAACGTATGAAAGACACGAAAATGAAAGTACTAGTTGCACAATCTGTTCCTCAAGACAGTCAGAAGAGGGGTCCGAATCAAGCCAGTCATCCTGCAGCTCCCGTTAAAGGGAACTGCAATTATTGTAAACAGCCAGGTCATTTTATAAACGAGTGTGCAGTTCTGAAACACAACATAGCTACTGGTAAGACTAAAGAAAGACCACGTCCGCCTAGACAAGAACAAGTTTCACAGACTCCTCAGCCACAGAATGCACCACAGACAGTTACCGCACCGCAGCCCATCGCTGCAACACAGCACGTTACACAGCAGATGTACCAGTATGCACAGTCTGAGTATCCAGAGTACCAACAGTATTCATGAAACAGCCTAGAGAGGGAGGTAGGCTTGCCTCTCATCGAGATACCTGTAGATCAAGAAGGTCCCTATGTTCACAGTCAAGTATTAGGGAAAGACAGAACGTTTTTGATTGATACAGGGGCAAGTAGGACCACAATTAGTCACGCCGAAGTTCCAGGGGCTCCGCTCTCAGGCTCAAGAAATGTTTCCCTTGGATTTTCAGGAAAACCCATTGTAAATGAAATATCAAAGCCAGTTACTCTAGAAGTAGGT
The DNA here is from genome assembly GCF_964261635.1 of Lissotriton helveticus. Taxonomy (NCBI): domain Eukaryota; kingdom Metazoa; phylum Chordata; class Amphibia; order Caudata; family Salamandridae; genus Lissotriton; species Lissotriton helveticus. Next base: position 1,510,600,122 of record NC_136061.1, on the reverse strand, counting down.
CCATTGTCCCGCACTACTGATCTGTTACTTACTAAGTCATGTCCAGAAAACCTATTAGGCATTAAAACACTGAAAGAGTTAGGTGCAGTTATATGCTGTTCCCCAGAGGGAATACGATTGTTCCTACGTGACTTCAAGGGTCACTATGTATTACGAGATTTTGATCCCAGATTGTCTAATGTTCCGCAGCATCTATGGGCGCAAGGTCCAACTGATGTAGGTTATATGCAAATCACACCCTATCGTGTGACTCTCAAGCCAGGTGTGGTGTTACCACGAATCAGACAGTACAGATTGCCACCTGAGGCTGTAGCAGCCTTATCCAAAATTATTGACGAGCTCGTGGCTCAAGGAGTGGTTGTAGAAACTGACTCCAATGTATGCAATTCTCCGATCATTCCAGTCATGAAACGTACTGATCCAAATGCACCCCCAGTATATCGATTAGTGATTGACCTACGAGAGCTTAATAAATGTATTATCCCTCAGTACCCAGTCGTTCCAGATATCTCTTCCCTATTGACAGCCATTGATTCCGAAGCCACGTTCTTTACTGTAATCGACCTCAAGAACGCGTTTTTCAGTGTCCCTATTCATCCAGACAGCCAGTTCCTTTTCGGATTTTGTTTAAATGGAAGGAGCTATATGTTCACACGCGCTCCTCAAGGTTTCACAGAAAGCCCTAGCATTTACAGTCAAGCACTTAAAAGACAACTAGACAACATTCACATGCCAACTGACACTGCCCTGCTCCAGTATGTCGATGATCTCCTGATCACAGCCCGTTCTGAACGTGCTTGCGAGCGAGCATCCCTTACAGTCTTGTATTTCCTAGCCGAGATGGGGCACAAGGTGTCCCCTTCGAAGCTTCAATTCTGTGTCCAGCAAGTGGTCTACTTAGGACACTTACTGTCCAAGAGGGGTAGGCAGTTGACACCAGACCGTATCCAGTTAATAGCGAGTCTTCCTCAGCCCAAGACCCAGAAGGAGGTACGTGCTTTTATCGGCCTTACTTCTTACTGCAGACAATGGATTCCTCAGTATGCATTTCTAGCCAAGCCACTGATACAGTTAACGACACAGGAGGCAGCCGCACCGACTGTCCTCCCTTGGACATCTGAACATACACTTAGTTTCAATGAGTTAAAGAAAGCCCTATGCCAAGCTCCAGTTCTAGCGACACCGAACTACAGTAAGCCTTTTACACTTTTCGTCACTGAACGCGAAGGTACAGCATTATCTGTTCTCACACAAGATCAAGCAGGACAATACAAGCCCTGTGCTTATTTTTCGAGCACATTAGATCCTGTAGCCCAGGCTCTGCCTGCGTGCCTCAAGTCAGTTGCAGCCACAGCACTAGCTATCAGACAAAGTGATTCCATAGTATTAGGACATACCTTGACAGTACAAGTTCCACATTCCGTGGAAGTTCTGTTAAACCGAACACAGACTCAGCACTTGACAATTGCACGTTTAACAGGTTATGAATTGACACTGTTCCAGCCACACATAGAAATCAGACGCTGCAACATCCTGAACCCTGCTACACTGTTACCATCAGTTACTCCGAATTCTGCCGCACATGACTGTGTGGAAGTAGTTAACATTATGACCAAGCCAAGACAAGATCTGACAGATATTCCGTTACCAGACCCCGACCTGACACTTTATGTGGATGGTTCATGTATGAGAACAAGTACAGGAGAACTAGTCGCCGCGTATGCAGTGACTACTGACACTGAAGTTATTGAAACACACCGTATCGACACCCTGTCCGCTCAAGCAGCAGAGCTAGTTGCTCTGACACAAGCCTGCATACACGCCAAGAACTTGAAAGTTAATGTTTACACAGATTCACGCTACGCATTTGGAGTTGTACACGACTTCGGAGTGCTCTGGCAAGAGAGAGGTTTCATGACTTCTCATGGAACCAAGATTCAGCATGGTCTCCTTATTCAAGCTCTGTTAGATGCCATACATTTACCGACATCTATCGCTATCATGAAGTGCAAAGCACATACGAAAGTTACTGACACCATTTCTCAAGGTAACGATCTAGCAGATCGCACAGCCAAGCTTACAGCACAGACTCTAGACATTCCAGTTAACATGACACACACTCCAGATCCGATTACATGTATGACAGTTAAAGACCCTACACAAGATGTCATAGACATACAGTTACATGCTACTCCCGAAGAAATCAAGAAATGGTCCGAACAAGGAGGGGTCCAGACAGATCAAGGATGGTTAACGAAGGGTAGAGCCACATGGTTTCTCCCCGACTCTATGGTTCAAGTCATTATCAATACCGCACATAGTCCAGCACATTTAGGAGAAAAAGCTATGTTAGACAGTATCCAGAACATCTGGTTCAACAAGCATTTACGAGCTGCAGCCAAGCAGAAAGTCCGTACCTGTATGATATGTTGTCAGTTTAATCCAGGTAAAAGTGTCCCGGTGGAACAAGGTGGATTCCAGCCTCCTGACCACCCTTTTGAAGTCCTCCAGATGGATTATATTCAGATGGAGCGATGTCGAGGTTTCAAGTATGTCCTTGTAGTTGTATGCGCTTTGTCCAGGTGGACAGAAGCATATCCAGTTCCAGATTACACCGCCGCGACCACTGCCAAGCAGTTGGTTCGTGAGTTCTTCCCCCGTTATGGACTCCCTAGAGTCGTATATTCTGACAACGGCCAGCCATTCTCATCTGAGTTGATGAAGCATGTTTCCCTTTTGTTGGGGTACCAGTGGAAGTTTCATTGTGTACGCCATACTGAAGCAGCCGGTCTCGTAGAGAGACATAACCAGACTCTGAAAATCCGTATTGCAAAAGTGTGTAAAGAGAAAGGTGTGGACTGGCTAGTAGCTCTGCCAGTCGCTTTATTTTATATGCGCATGGTCGCACATTCCAGATCAGGTCTGTCCCCGTATGAGGTCGTTTTCGGCCGCCCCCCTAACATGTGGGGTACTCCTAGACCCCGAAGTATTACCGATGTTTCAAGTAATATGCTGACAGATTACCTAGCTTCCTTGATGTCTGCCCTCAACTCTTGTCGTTCACAGGTTGCCGCCGCATTTCCAGACAATACCGAGGTGGCACCGCATGAAATCGTTCCAGGATCCATGGTTCTTGTCCGCAATTTTGACCGCTCAAGTCCGCTGGAGCCACGCTGGAAGGAGCCCCGACAGGTCCTCCTCGCCACCCGTACAGCCGTGAAGTTGGAGGGTCGCAAAGGCTGGGTGCACCTTTCACATATAAAAAAGTTTTATGGACTGAAACCCGTCTCAAAGAACATTTCCCAGGATTTGAAGGATTGCCAAAATATTGTTCTCAAGGACTGTCCCGCAAAAGACATTGCTACAAACCCTCCCCTGTTAGAGAAAACTCCGCAGCAGGAGTATAAGTTGAAACTCCGGTCTAGTAAAATAAGTCAGCCAGTTTGATTGTCTAAGTCCTCCCCTAGGTGAAACGGTTAAACTGTTTCTGACATGTATAAAATAGACCCCCATAGTGAGAGAGTTAGTCAAAACTCAATTCGATGTATCGTTTTTCTATGTTTCATATTGTTTCTCAGCATTATGATTTCCTGCACCAGTTATGCATTTTTCTTGTATTTCCCAGTTTCTCATGTAAATACGTCTGCTAATGCTACAGTAGAGCACACGTTTAGTGATCTGCCTCCTCATGAACTCTCTTACCGCCTCGCTATGAAAAATAATTCCTTCATCCGCATGTTACATTACTCACATCAGACCAGCAATGCCACTAATTGTTGGGTGTGTGGTCGACTCCCCCCTTTCCAGATACCGAAGGGAGTTCTGCCACTTTTTCCTTATCCTTTTTCACATAATGGTTCGTGTGGAGCATGGTCCACGTTAACGTCATCCTCAACAGATATGTCTTTTCTTAACAGTACATGTTTCCCAGACAAGCAAGGTCTCCCCCACAGAACCGGGTTAGATCTAGAAAATGAAGTGTATAATTTAGGTAACTATTCTTCGAATTTCATGGTCCTGAATGTTCAGTCTGATACTACTCCAGACTTACCTGCTATTTCAGTATTACCAGTTAAAGGCGAATTATGTGTCCGAAATAATGGTTCCGTACACGTAGGACATAGTGATTGTACTACTATTGTCAAGTATAGTGACAGTGGGAAATCCATTTTCAAAGCTTCACGTCATTCTTATTTTATTTGTGGTCAAACTGCATATGTTCGTCTGCCCCTCGATTGGGAGGGAACCTGTTACATTGCCTTCCTACTACCACCAGTTTTCCTAGCCCCACCTGATTATCATAGAAACACACATCTAGTACACATTAGACATAGAAGGGAGTCCCCAATTGTCGATTATACTGAAACTGCTCTAGAACAGTATACAGATTTCAACAGAGGTTTCTTTTTCTTTATAGGACCTATCCAGAATAGTAAGCTAATCCGTAGGTTAACCAGAACCCTCGAAGCTGTAGTAAATGAGACTGCCTCTGCTCTAGGTAACTTAACTGAAGAGCAATCTGCTATGAGATTTGTCGTTTTACAGAATCGTCTCGTCCTTGACGTCATACTGGCCGATAGGGGCGGGGCCTGTAGAGTCATCGGATCTAGTTGCTGCATTTTTATTCCAAATAACGCGCCGTCTGTTTATTCAGCTATAACCAGACTCCATAAAATTGCCCATCTGTTACACCAAGATCCAGGCACCTGGACATGGTCCGGTTGGTTCTGGAATATAATTTCCGCCTGGGGATGGAAAGTCTTGTCCTTTCTAGGTATTGCAGTAGCGATCATATTCAGCTGCTGCCTCTGTATACAATGTGGCCCTGCGATTTGCGGCATTTGTGCTACCTCTTGTATTCCTAGTCCCAAGCCCCGTTCTAAATCCCGTTCCAGGATAATTCGAGACGAGCAAATGATACTGTATGAAATGATAGATGGTATCATGAATATTGATGTTTCCTGATGGAATCGTAGTGACAAGGAGGGAATGTGGAAAAGTAAATTTTGCCATGTTCTGTGTCCCTACGTGTCATCCATCATATGTTATGTGTGCATGATTAAATATGCATATGCATTCCCTATGTTCGATTAATGACGCAATTACAGTTGTGTCCACCTCTAGTATGCCAGTTTCCAGTTCTCGTGAATACTACGAATATCAGGCCTATGCAAAGCTACGTTGCCACGTTTCTCAGTGTGCACGTTATTCTATTGAAAAGTCCCCGTTTCTAGGCCTCAAAAGGGCCCGGACACCAGATTCAGCTCCTGTCTCCTGAAGCCTCGCTGAGGAGCGATACAGCCCCCACCTGTATCCTCGACCCTTCACTTACTTCCTGCCTCGCAGTGCCCGGCTCACCCTGGCTCTGCCTCTGAGTCTGCCAAGAATATGTTATGATTCCAGTTATCAGTTCAGTCCTCCTTCTCTGCATTCCTAAAGCTACTGAATCGCATCGATAGTTTCCGTCATTGTCTAGCCTTCACGTCTCCACGTTAGAGAAATACTGCATTTAATGGTCATTTAATATTCTTCATCACGCACTACATGTAGAATAATGCATGGTCCAGTCTTAGAATCAAGTTAGCCTTTCCCCTCCTGACTTCTAGTTTATATCAACATGTTCTCTAAACATCAGATACTAGATGCTGTTTAGGTACATGTCGCCCTGACTCTCCAGACTTCAGTCTCTGCTCCTAGCACAGAGTTCATAGCCCCCAGCTTCTCCTAGTAACACGTCATTGCTAGTTTGCGCGCACCATCAGGGTAGAGGTCCCGGCTCCTCAGGTAGCCCCCTCCATGGTTTCCGCCCCATTCATGACATATTCTGTTACGTTTGCATCACATGTCTATGTATACGCCCTGTTACACCTCTTTTCACCCTTATCTTTCGCGACTGCTACGCGTCACGCCTTTTGCTCCACCCACTGCTACGCCTATTGCAATGTAATGCTATGTGTTTGCGTTATGTATATATGCTCATGCACTGTTATTAAAAAGTTGTTCCCCTTGTCCCGATCCTGACCCCGGCAGCGCTGCTGGGCCTTGCCATCCTATTTCTGTGCAGGTGGTCCTGTTCCTGTCCTTTATGCTGTAATAAACCTGCAAACTCCTACTACCTCGAATCTTGACTCTTATTTATTGAGCTATCTGTTATTCATTTATTCATTCAAAAATAGGGTATTATTTATTTATTTACCACAGACATATAGTCAGAATCCTGTGTTTTTCTAATGGGGTGGTGTCAGGAAACACCGCCTCTATTTGGGTAATTTTCTGTGCCAACCAGAATGGTATTTGTTCCCGTTTTGCTGGGACTTTACCTAGGCAGGATTGGATGTTCTGTGGTGTAATTTTATTTGTGTTCCCCTGGTGAGGGGTCAGCTGTGGAAGTTTAATCGCTGGCTGAATTGTTGAAGTCCGCATTACATACTGAACTAATTGTCTGTGAATTTTTAGTAGTTGTTTCAGCTGTATTAACAGCTCTGCTGCAGGCATTCTTTCGATGTCTGGATGTGGTGTGTATCCGGCTAGGACCGGCCACGTTGCTCCTGGTCTTCCTAAAGGACCGAGCCTTGTAATGTGATTGTTATGTATTAGGGCGCCATCAAATAAGAGCAAATGCTCTTGGAATTTGAGTGGTACTTCCACCTCCTCAAAAGGAGTGTACTCATTAGGAGGTTCCTCTACTTTGTAATAGTGGAAGTACTTTGTTACAGTATTAGCTGCTGGAAAATGTATCCATGTATAGTATACCTCTGTCTGCCGATATTCGTGTGCCTCGATTACGAATATGACTGTGCCACCTCTAGGTGTCAGTCCATTTTCTATAAGTTTTAAGGTTATAGATCTCCTTTTGGCGACCTGGATGAGTATTATATCCGGGTCTGCTGTTTGCATGGTAGCATCAGCATCTGCTATTTCAGTAGCTAATCTAGTAACCTCTCGTTCTTCATCGCTGTCCATTTTGCTGACAGGATGGTATTATGTTTATTTGCAGATCAGGTTTCTTTATGGAAACAGAGATTAGATGCACAATATTTTGGAACTGTTTTATCCTTCAACGTTGACTAGACCAAGAACCATACATAGGAGTTCCCTCCTGCGAGGTTTTGGAGGATATAATAACCTTTCACCCACTCCAGACGTCTTTGGAGTATTTGGGAAAAGGGGTCTGAGTGAGAAAGCACGACTGAGTTACTCTAAATGTCTTACGTTAGTTTTATCGCCCTTTCCAAACGCGTTGGGCGCCATGTAGTGTAGCTCCTATTTTCCCAATAGGCTCTGCGCATTGGAATAGTACCTACAGCAGTAAAGGCCTAGGCCAGACGTTAACTAGGTCTACTACTGTCGATACTAGACTTAATTTTTGGGTTTGCCAGCTAAGCTCAGAGTTCGCTAGAAACTTTCTCGAATGTTCAAGGAAGGATTAACTCCCCTGATTAGACAAGAAGGGATTTAGTTTCTGACAACCATAGAACATGACAACTTTGCTCTCCCCTAATCAAGAGTCAATCTCGAGAGTCGTGTGAGCACAAGGCAATTATTTTACTCAGTCAGTACGTGCATTCTTAGTCTCATCAGAATGTAGAGAAAAGGAAGAGACGGGCGTGTTCAATAAAAGGTGTTATTTATTGATCAGTCTCTTTTCTCGTACAAGAGAAATGGATCGATATTATTGCAATACTTATTGTTAAGTAAAGTGCATACATTAGAAGCAATAGTATAAAATAATACTGTAAAAACATTGATATGGTTTCTGAGCCATATGATGTTTAAAATGATTAAAATATATTTACATACACATATACATTTGACTAAACGTACTCAACTGGTGTTTCTAAATACGCCTACCCCGTGTACCTGACCTAAGTCTAATGCGTGGGCGGGAATAGAAAGTTACAGTTTAAGTTAAGTTTGTTTTTGCCAAGTGAATAACTAAAGAATTCTCTAGGAGGGGTTATTCAGTTCTGTACCTGGAATTTAGGATGAATGAGGAATGGTATCTCTTTCTCTGCTCTCGATATTCCAGGCTGCCTGCGAGGGCTGCCCAGAAGCGCCGGTGCTGGGTCTCTCGGCTTGAGATAGCAGCGCGTCTCTCAGCGCGTCAGGAAGGCGGGGCTGCTGCCTGCGGGGTCTGCTTCTGCTCTCGGCTTCGGCAAGTATGGCTGCTCCGTCTTGTCACCACGCGTGTGTTTGCATAGGGCAAGGTCGGCAATATTTATACCTTAAAGGTGCCGGGATTGACGTAAGGATGGACATAGGTACGTCAATAAAGATGTCATACGACTTGCTCGTTAGCACATTCTTTACTAAAGTTCTCTGTGAAATCAAAACAATGGCCGCACGGATTATCCAGGTTGTCATAGGTTTGATTTGTTATGAGAACGTCGTATGCCTTATCAGGGGCTGGAGGAATGTCGCTTGTCTAATTAGATCTCAAGCGTTATGACCTAATCAGATAACACGTTCCTGTGCCGTAGTGTGACTGCGTCAGATAACGGTATCTGCATCATGGGGGATTTCTTGCCTCATGGGCTGACTGTTAGTTAACTAGCTAGGTAGTTTAACCAGAATAGGGTCAGGAATAGGGGGATCGATTCAGAACCTATAGAAATACACGACAAGGTGTTCAGAGGCCACGCCCCTTTTTACACCTCTCTGCAACGCAGCTCGTGGCGCTTACTGGGGGAACCTGGTAGGCTATTTTACAAAGCACCAGGGGGTGCATTTGCACAGTGGTGCAAGGAGGGGGCAGGGCCTGACATACCAAGTGTGCAAATGCACCCCCTGGCATATTGTGAATTGGGGTATTAAGTCCCCTTATATACTGAGGGTCTCTGGGGGCCAACTAGCCCACCAGGTACCACCAGTAAGCACCAAAGAGCTGCGTTGCAGAGAGGTGTAAAAGGGGCGTGGCCTCTGAACACCTCTCTGCAACGCAGCTCCCTGGTGCATACTGGAGGTACCTGGTAGGCTAGTTGGCCCCCAGGGACCCTTACTATTCGAAGGGACTTAATCTCATAATGCGCTTCAGGGTGCATTTGCACACTTGTCACATCAGCTCCCGCCCCCTCCCTGCACTGCTGTGCAAACGCTCCCTGGTGCCCGTTTTAAGTTGGAAGATTAAGTCCCCTTGAACCCTGAGGGTCCCTGGGGGCCAACTAGCCCACCTGGTACCTCTAGTAAGCACCAGGGAGCTGCCTTGCAGAGAGGTGGTTCAAGGCCTAACACCCTTTTTACACCACTCTGCAACGCAGCTCTATGGTGCTTTCTGAAGGTAGCTGGTGGACTAGTTAGCCCCCAGGGACCCTCAGGACTCAAGGGGAGTTAATCCCCCAATTTACAAATTGTATTTGTATTTGTAATTGTTTGTATAGCGCTAGAATCAACCCCCGAAGGGGTATCTCTGCGCTTCCGCGGGGCCGTGAAGAAATAGCAGTACATTTAACAGAAATCAATGCTGGCAGAAGAGGAAGGTCTTGAGCATTTTCCTAAATTGAAGCTGTTCAGAGCACTGTCTTAAGGGAAGCGTAAGTTTGTTCATAATTGTGGTCCCCGATATGAGAAAGCTCTACCTCCTAGTCTGACCCTTTTTACTCGTGGAACCACCAAAAGATGTTGGACACCTGAGCGTAGGGTTCTAGAGGGGACATAAGGCAGGAATTTCTCAGCAAGATAGGAAGGGCCCAGGTAGTGAAGAGGTCCGGGTGGGCGTTAAGGACCAGCCGAGCTGCCATGTTCTGCACCACCTGTATTCTGCCCAGTGGGGCATTACTTGCCGAGATCAGTAGACCATTACAATAGTCCAGGCGACGTAATACCAATACCAGGGAGTGCGTTTGCACAGTGGTGCAGGGAGGGGGCATGACCTGATGTGACAAGTGTGAAAATGCGCCTTGTGGCGTGTTTTAAGTTGGGGAATTAAGTCCCCTTGAATCCTGAGGGTCCCCTGAAAAACCATTGGTGTCAGGCATGTTATAGTTAGAAATTAGCATTTAAAAAACCTTAGAATTTCACTGAAAAAATCATAGGTTTCAGGGACGTTAAAGTTAGTTGGACATTTCACTTGTATCAGTGATGTTATCAGTGATGTCACTGACCATGTCATGAGTAATGTAATTTGTGATGTCATCAGCAGTGCATTGCGGGGGCGCGAGTTATAGTTAGCAGAACTAACTATAACAAAGGACTTTCTATGGTTTTGTTCGAGTGAAATGTCCAGCTAACTATAACAACCCTGAAACCTATGGTTTTTTCAATGAAAATATATATATATATATATTACCTACTGGCGGTCGCCGGTAGGAAGATATAGTTAGAGCCTAGTTTCCAAAGGAAAGGCATTTTTTGATTTGCTAATAACGTTGGCGTCGTTTGACGAATCTTCTCAAAATTCTCTCAAAAACGTCTATCCAAGTCAACTCCTATCCTGAAAGTTTGGGGGTGATTCGTCAAGTGGGGGCTGAGAAAAAAGGGGGTCCCAAAACATGTTTTCCCCATCTTATTTTCTATAGGAAGTTTTGCAACGAGCTACAGCCCGAACTGCTGAACATAATTTTCCCAAATTTGGCAGAAAGGTAGAGCTTGGTTCAAAAAGTGATCTTTTTTTTTAAAATGGTGTAAATCCGTTCAGTAGTTTTTGAGGAATTCAAAAAATAAGAGTGAAATTGTTTTTTTCCCATAGGAAGCTTTGTGCAAGGCTACAGCCGAAAGTACGGAACGGAATGACCCCAAATTTGGCAAAAAGGTATTGCTTGGATCAGTGGTTGCTGAAAAAATAGAAAAATAAAAGTGAGAGAGAGGAAGAGAGAGAGAGAAAGATTGAGAGAGGAAGAGAGAAAGAGTGAGAGAGAGGAAGACAAAGAAAAAAAGAGTGAGAGAGAAAGGAAGACAAAGAGAGAAAGAGTGAGAAAAAAGAGAGGAGTAAGATACAAGGAAGAGAGAAAGAGAGAAACAGTGTGTGAGAGAGATAAAGAGAGAGAGAGAAAGTGAGAGAGAAGGAGAGAGAGAGAAAGAATGCGAGAGAGGAAGAGAGAAAGAAAGAATGAGAGAGAGAGGAAGAGACAGAGAAAGAGAAAGTGTGAGAGAGAGAAAGGAAGAGATGGAGAGGGAGGGTTGACACTGGAGAAAGTATTTGCAGCTCACCTTTGTGCCACTGGTGTGTCTCCAACCACGTGCTGGGATATATTGCACCCTTAAGTTTGGTGATATGAAAGATAGTATCGAATTAGTAATTGCAGAGTACATATAACTGCACACGCGTAATTATCTGTTTCGCCAAAGCGCAATGAGGCTGCTGCACCCCATCCACTCCCACTGCTCGGAGGTGTCTGTTGTGCACCCAGACTGATGCACACTATCCACTCCCACTGCCCAGAGGTCACTGCCGGCTGCTGCGGAAAGAAGTCTCTCTGCTCACCTTCCGCCACTGGCGTGTGTGTAAGAGGGTCCACCATGTGCCGAAGCAACTTTCTCATGCGTTGAGGATGGCCACACATCATAGCTGATTCTATGCGCATTCAGCTCTGATGGTGTTAGGGGTGAACGTTGATTCATGATTCACAGCCTGATAAAAAGCAAGATGAGATTGGGCATCATGCGTCCATCAAAGGAGAGAGAGGAAGAGAGAGAAAGAAAGAGTGAACAGAAGACAGAGAGAAAGAGAGAAACAGTGAGAGTGAGAGGAAGAGAGAGAGAAAAACAAAGAAAGTGAGAGTAAGACAGAGAGAAAGAGTGGGAAAGACAAAGAGAGAGAGAGAAACAGTGAGAGAGAGGAGGAGCGAGAGAAAGAGGGAAGGAGTGTGAGAAAGAGGAACAGAGATATAGAGGAAGAGTGAGAGAGAGAAAGAGACAAACAGTGTAAGAGGACGATGGAGAGTGAAAGAGTGGGAGGGAGAGAAAGGAAGAGATGAGGAGGGACACTGTGTACCCACACTGTGTACAAAACCGTCACAGCTCACCTTTCTACCACTGCTCTGTATCCAACCACGTGCTGGGACCTAGTGGAACTCTCAAGCTTCCACATCTGAAAGATAGTACAGAATTAGTAATGGCAGAGTCTATACGACTGCATACGCCTAAATCGCTCTGCAGTCTTTCTGCATCCAGGCTGCTGTACCCCATCTGCTCCCGCCGCCCTGAGGTATCTGCCCGATGCTACGCACCAAGACCTCACTGCTCACCTTTTCATGCTCAGGGCACCCTCCACATCATGCAGCTCCGTTCTGAAAGCTAAGAGGTCTCACATTTGGTACTCTGTCTTGATATTGCCATGGCAGAGGACATACTAGTGCACCTATCATTATTGCAGGTTGTACACCCGCTCAGTGCTTGTGGTGCTACTAACTCAGTGACAAGTGAGGCCACGCACACAAAACATGACGTGTCCGGACCACCAAGACGGGCCATCACTGTGGAAGTGTAACTGTGCTGGCCACATTGCATGCGTAGCGAGCAACTCTAAAATGGCATAGAGCACGTGTACCCGGTCTTTTATATTAGCAGGGTCACATGTCGTGTGACACCTGTGCTGGAAGGGTGTGGTGTGGGTGTAAACCAGCCGTGAGGGAGTGGCTGTACCATCAGTGTTGCCAGATTGGGCTAGATCATGCACAATTGGGCTATATTTTTTCCAGTTGTGCGGTAACATTTTGGTTTGTGCTAGTTGCCAGATTATAAATATATATGCAGCTCTCCAGCAAAGTAGTATGTTAAAGTGCTTTACTAGACAAAGATTTACTTGGCAGCCTGCTGCAACATCAATTCCAATGCATTCACCGCCTGCTTGACGCTGACCCTGCCCCTTCTTCCTTTAAGTAGCAATTTTGGGCTTCTTTGGGCTACTTTTCGGTTGGCTTTGGGCTATAGAAAGCTTAATAAATCTAACAACACTGGATGCGGGTGTCCGTGTTGGAGTCCTGCCAACACCCGGGTTGCAAAAGCCAAAGTGTCATTCTGTGAGCCAAGTCACACAACATGGTCAACATGGAAGGTACGGGGAATCACTGACCCTATCTTCATCCATAGTTCCACACAAGAAAGATGGAGGACATGAGACATCTGTGTGGATTCGAATGTTCATTGCATATTCAGTGGAGTGTTGCAGCTGTAGCAATGCAAGGCTTTGGAAAGTTGAAGTTTCAGTTTTTGGCACATGGAGGGCAGCTAATTGAAGACAATTCACTATACACTCTCCTTGCAGAACTCTAATGATGCAGTTGCTACGTACGTACTTATACAATGACCGAGACAAAGTTATATAACTAAAGTTTTCACCCACTCTCAAATGTAAGATGGTTGCATATGCTGTCCAGAGCACTATGTAATGTGGTAGGGCCGAGGGGCAGCATGTTGCATACATAATGAACACACGGACACAGATAGATAGTGGAACTGGGTATGGGCACGTACGCTCGACTCCTTTTTATTACCATTGTCACATGTCCAGTGACATCTGTGGTGGATGCGGGTGGGGTGATTGTAAGCCAACCCTCCGGCAATGGTTGGTGCTGGCAACAAGTACAAGAGTAATCATTGGATCAAACACAGAGATTCAATCATGAAGGGTCAATGACTTGTGCTGCACTAAGGTATGGGCACCAGATATGAAATAATATAGAAAAGATTCTATCATAAAGGGTCCATGAGTTGTGCTGCACTGAGATAGGCAAAAACAACAATTGATGGACAGAATGCATAACAATGTCATACATTCACCCCAGTACAGAGATCTGGGCCTAAATCCATCGTTTTTGTGCACTCCACACCACCCCAGGTCAGACATGGTCATATGCAAATCAGCCTTGACCCTGTGCCTCATGGGAACAGTCCAGTCCACAGGGTCAAGGCTTATTTGCATATGGCCATGTCTGACCTGGGATGGTGTGGAGTGCAAAAAAACTATGGATTTAGGCCCAGATCTCTGTACTGGGGTGAATGTATGACATTGTTCTGCATTCTGTCCATCAATTGTTTTTGCATTTTGTCACCCCGAGTGGAATGGGTATGCTCAGATGTGAGTCCCATGCTCTCCACACCACGGGAGTCAAGCTATCCAGGCTGATGACGGCTGATAGCCAGAAACCGGTCCTTGGACGCTTGATTCCGGTCCAGGAAAGACATGGCTTGGCAGTTCGGGCTGGACTGCTCCCATGAGGCACAGGGTCAAGGCTGATTTGCATATGGCCATGTCTGACCTGGGGTGGTGTGGAGTGCAAAAAAACGATGGATTTAGGCCCAGATCTCTGTACTGGGGTGAATGTATGACATTGTTCTGCATTCTGTCCATCAACTGTTGTTTTTGCATTTGTCACCCCGAGTGGGATGGGTATGCTCAGACGTGAGTCCCATGCTTTCCACACCACTGAAGTCCAGCTATCCAGGCTGATGACGGCTGATAGCCAGAAACCGGTCCTTGGATGCTTGATTCCGGTCCAGGAAAGACATGGCTTGGCAGTTCGGGCTGGACTGTTCCCATGAGGCACAGGGTCAAGGCTGATTTGCATATGGCCATGTCTGACCTGGGGTGGTGTGGAGTGCAAAAAAACGATGGATTTAGGCCCAGATCTCTGTACTGGGGTGAATGTATGACATTGTTCTGCATTCTGTCCACCACTTGTTGTTTTTGCACTGAGATAGGGGCATCAGAAGCATTTAGCGTCTGCGCAGCCAGCGATGATGCGTGGTGTGAGCGAGCCACATGGGAAACAATGCCTGTTGCCTACTGGACTGTGTTATCTGCAATCGCGACTCAATGTGAATTGTGAGTCTTGCTATCTGTAGTGTATATGGAAGGAAGTAGTCAGCACAGACATCGAGGAATGTTTATAGTCACTTCCTCTTGACAAAGTTCGAGGACATAGAGTACAATTCTCTCTGTAATAAATAAATCATGTCTCAATTTAAATTGTGAGCTCTTCAGACTGTAGTGTAGTTGTATGGGACAAAAGATGAAACATTTACTGAATACACTGAGGAAATCTTGGTTCTTCTGAGTACAGTTGTAAAGTATGGAATTCTGAAGCTAGAATCTGAACTGGTTGTTCATCATATAGTCCACCTTTTCCAGTAGGGAACAGCTGTGGAAAACAACAAGCTTCCAAACTTATTTCCCACACACTCATGAGAGTTCATTTTGCTTTTTTCATGTGGAACAATTCAATAGTATCTCCTATCAGTTCTTTTGAATGTAGAGGATGTGTAGAATAATGTTCATAAATTTCTTCTTTTCTTGAATTGTCCACTTTTTCTATTTGTCCACTTGAAATATGTGTTTCATCTTCTAAAGTTGTTTCTTCGTCTTCTACATTTACAATTTTATAGTAAATATTGTTTTGCACCAAATATAATGTGGCCTTTTGGACTTTCGTGACATGTAGTAACTCTTGAATAAGCCACAGACACCTGTGTTATGGGGTGCATCATCATTATAATCACAGCGAAAGCTGAACATAAACAATATTGTCATAACACAGTTATGACAATATTGTTTATGTTCAGCTTTCGCTGTGATTATAATGATGATGCTATGTGATGATTAACAAGCATGTTCGCAATTTTGGAAGAATAATTTATTATGATACAATTGGATTTATAAGCACATAATATTGAGAAGATAGTGCATCACGTAAGAGTGAGCTAGTGGATAGTGCAACCCATAACACAGGTGTCTGTGGCTTATTCATTCGTACTCACTTGAATGGGGCTAGTCAGGATATGGGGTGGCACCAGATGTAATTGAAAAATATTTGACTTAGATTGATTCACAAATAACAGGAGTGCAAATCACTACTATTGTATATAAATGTAGTAACTCTTGCCATATTTTCCAACTCTTTGTGGGTACACCATAAACAAGAATGACTACAGGTTCAGTATCTTCTGTTTCTACACCAACCATTTTAACATTTTGATTAAAATCTAAAGGTTAATACACAACTCTTCCTTTTAAACCTCTTTGTAGATTTGTTGGAGGCCGTTTACCTGTTTTAGGCTGCATACGAATTATAGGCTGAAAAGGGTGCACAGATTGTAAAAGGATGGCCTCATATGTATTTAAATCTGTAAGTTTAGGAAGTATAGCTACTAATTCTAAGTCATAATGGACCGTTCTTGCTGGCATTTTGTTTTCTTCTAATTTATTGTAACAATATTTACAAATACATTGTACAGTATGTAACTCAAAATGACCTTCCACAAGCATATAAGTAGCACATTCTTTCTATTTATCATTGTTTTCCTTTTCACTTTTTAAAAACACATCTACATTCCTAGTTTGAATTTTATAATGAGTACATTGAGAACAAATACAAACATAGTTGGGATTTTCACCAGAGTCTACTTTAAAGTTTGTTATTTCTTTTTCAAGCTTCACATTAGTACTATCTTCCATCTCTTCTTCAACACGTACACTTATCAAACTCTTATTTTCTGTACACTCCTCTTGACTAGCAAAGAAACGTAACTCTTTATCATCACAAACTTGTTTTACATCCAATACTAAACCATGCAAAAGAGCGGTACTAATTTTCTTTAGACATAATGCAGGAATTTTCACGTAGTATAATCTTCTAACTAACTTTTGCATTTCGGAATGATGTACTGCTAACATTGTTAGATGATGAAAACGACTTTGACACACTTTCCTAGAAAGACAAGCCAGAGAATGACCTTGCAACCCTGTATGTTTTGGAAGGATCTAGTTCTTATAATATCTTAATCTTCTGTTTCACAGTTTTTTTTCTAGATTGTCTTAGGAAATTTAGTAAAATATCAATAGATTGTTGACGTGTACTACAAATACTACTACAATCCTTTGTAAACACTGGAACATGGGTACGTCTCCCTTGAAATTCTTCAGCTATTACTTGTTCAACATTTCTAGGAGCTATATTTTCTTTTTCAATTGGAGAGACATTTTTCACTTCATAAGAATGACCACAGGTATCAACTGCATGCAGTAATCTATTTTGTTGAAAAAACCAAAATATTGTATCATAAAGGTCCATGAGGTGTGCTGCACTAAGTTAGTGGTGCTGAAGAACTCAGTGTGTGTGCACCCTGCGATGATGCTATAATTGATAGCAAGGATACTAAAAGGATATTATGTAGGTTTGAGGGACATTATAGTTAGTTGGCTACTTCACTCTGTAATTACTAACTGAAACTTCAATTTTATTTGTGAGCCCTGATGACCGCAGTGTAGACAGAAGGCAGCGGTGACCAAGGATGCACAGCCACGTGGCGTTGAGTAGAGCTGCACAGTATTTGCAATTCAGCGTGTGTGCAACCAGCAATGATAAGTGGTGCACTGAGTTAGTGGCACCTGAAGCAACCACTGTATGGGCAACCTGTGATAATGCATGGTCCAGGTGCACTGCACTGGGAGCAATGTCTTGTGTCTATTGAATTCTGCCTTAATAAGGTCACGTGGAGATAACTTATGGTGCACTGAGTTAGTAATACCTTTGGCGCTCAGCGTGTACGTACCCTGCGATGATGCATGGTCCGGGGGGCCGCACATGGAGCAATGTCTTTTGTCTATTGAATTCTGCCTCAATAAGCCCACGTGGCGATGACTTATAGTGCACTGAGTTAGTAGTACCTTTGGTGCTCAGCGTGAATGTACCCTGCGGTGATGCGTGGTCCGGGGAGACTGCACTGGGAGCAATGTCTTGTGTCTATTGAATTCTGCCTAATAAGGCCACGTGGCGATGACTTATGGTGCACTGAGTTAGTAGTACCTTTGGCGCTCAGCATGTACGTACTCTGCAATGATGCATGGTCCGTGGGGGCCACACTCGGAGGAATGTCTTTTGTCTATTGAATTCTGCTTTAATAAGGCCACGTGGTGATGACTTATGGTGCAGTGAGTTAGTGGAACCAGAGGCACTCAGCATGTGTGCACTTTGCAATGATGCATGGTCATGGGGCGCCGCTCTGGCAACGATATGTTTTGCGTACTGGGCTGCGTCATCTGCAATTGCTCCTCCATTGGTATTGTGAGGCCTGCTGTCCACAGTGTAGATCGAAGGCAGTAGTCTGTACAGACATAAGTGTGGGGTGCTGTGCCGCTGGGTTTGCAGGGGGCCTGTGTCAAGGAGGTCTGCAGTCATGGTGGCAGCCATGTGGCAGGGTTAAGCCCGCCGCTCTGGCTGACTTTTTGGACTTCACGCAAGTGAACCACGCCCAGAGCCCCAGCTAATTTATTCAAAATTCTACGCTGAAGTGGCATACATTGGACCAGCCCACTCCGCTTCAGCTTCCAGGTGAGGACAACACAGCTACATGTCCAAGATCTTCCCAACTGCCTGAGGTGGCATGGTTGTGTCTATTGTGCACAACACTACAAGCACCAGCAGTATATGTACACATGGAGAGGTTTGTGCTCTGCATAGTGAGGTCTGTCCAGCACATCACAGCTACACTTGGTATTGTGTGCATTATTATTATTGATGGCTGAGTTGCGTCCTTCACGCATACTTGCTTGCCATATCTGCCATTATTCACGTATTGTGTGGCTGAGGGACCAGGGTGTTTTTGGAAGGTTTGCTGTCCTGTTCTGCGCTGCCTCAGTGGTAGTAGGGAAGAGGTGGTCCGGGGGGACGACCTGAGGCTATTTGGCAGTGAGTGTTGTGGCCTTCATGGGTGTCTGAGCTGCAGGATCAGAACTCAATGACTTTTTTTGGTCTTCAGATGTGATTCTGGACTGGGCTCCCTTTCACATTGTAGGTAGTCATCCTGGTTTACACCAGTAAAATGCAGTTATTATAATCCTACTGCAAATGTGGCTTATTGCCTGTTTTTAGATTGCACCCCAGATTTGACTGCTCGTTGAAAATATCGGGAAGTGGTGCTTTTGTGTTATTTTTGCACCGGAACGTCTACTCTGCATATTATTACCGTTAGTTGTTGCTCTTATTTGTGGTGATTTCTTTGGGGGGAAGCTATTGCTGGAAAACTGGGAATATCGGCTGTTTTCACTAGGTTCAGAGTGAAGTGATAATTTAAAATCACTAAAAAAACTATAGGTTTAAAGAAGAAAATACTTAGAAATAAGCATTTAAAAAACCTTGAAATTCACTGAAAAAACCACAGGTTTCAGGGACGTTATAGTTAGAAATTAGCATTGAAAATCACTGAAAAAAACAGGATTCATTGACGTTATAGTTAGTTGGACATTTCACTCATACAAAACCATTGAAATTCCACCGTTATAGTTAGTTGAGCTAACTATAACTCGCGCCCCTGCAATGCACTGCTGATGACGTCACATATTACATCATTCAAGACATGGTAAGTGACATCACTGATGACATCTCAAATGAAATCAATGATGACCTCACTGATGACAACATACAGTGACTGTGTGTTTCTGTAAAGTTTAAATATGTTTTATATATATGCCAAGCTGTATTGAAGAATGAGTGGGTGTAAAGTGTCTGGATAGAGATTTTAGTAGGTGCGTGACTGACTGTACAAGTGAGTGTTACATGTATCTTATTGAATGCATGGGCTAGTGACTAAACTGTGTGAATGTGACTGATGTTTGGCTAGGTTTGCACTATCAACATACCATGTACATACATACATACATACATGCATTCAAACATATATAAAAAGAGGTTTTTCAAAATGGCTAAGGGGCATTTCTTTTTACTGTTGCAGCCTTTCCAAAAGCACAATGGTGCTTTGTGGAACCAAATTTTTGTTATGTATAAGGGTGGAACAAAGCCACACTGCGAATCAAATATGGCAATTAATTTCCATGCCACTGCTTGTAGTTCTTGAGCCATCCATAATGGCCTTGCAGTAAAGTTAAATACGCCATTTGTGGAAAACCATGTAGAAGGCAAATACTCTGTGACACTGTGACACTGTAATGCACTCGCTTAGTGCATAGTGTTCTAAAGACAGCGAAACAAGGCAGGAAGAAGTAGAGCGGCCAGGACAAAAACCATAGCCTTTACTACATGGTCCTCCTCCAGCAGAAGACAAGGAGAGCCTACCCATCTCCTTTGAAGTACTCAAATGGGGTAGAGCCTATAGAGATGTCATCGGATTTTGTAGCCTCAGCCAAAGGTCTGCACAATGAAGTCAATTTCCTGTAGGGAGATCATCCAACTTAACAGTTTAGGCTCCATCCAAGCATTTCTAAAAGCCTTCTGAGTCATCTAAGGTGTCCCTGAACTTAGAAATGAGTACCAAACAATATAGTATTAGCTTCTTCAGAGATCACAATACTGCAAAGGTCTCCCTCTCAATGATGTTTTTCAAATGTTCTCTGAGTAGGAGCAATCTGCTAATGAATGCTATAGTTTGGCCGGCCCTTCTTCATTAAGCTGGGGAAGATCCGCAACACACCATGGTCTGAGGCATCTGTCTTCACTACAATCTTCATATTGTAGTCAGGTGTCTTTAGCTCTGCTGCAAAACAAGTGGATTATTTCAGAGAGTCAAAGGGAGTCAGATACTCTGCTGTCCATATCACTTTCTTTGGCTGTCTCTTGTATGTCAGTTCTGAGAGTAGTACAACAATACTCCCAGACCCTTAAACTAAACGCAGTAGCTTCCAGGAGGCCTGAAAAAAGAACCAGTCACTTGCGTCTTGGTCATGGAAGCCTTCCATATTGACCTCGATACTAGGCTTTAGATGCAGCATGTGCCCCTACCAACTTGTTAGTATATCCCTGCCTTTTTTGGCACAAACTTTTCTTGATAGTCAGGTCTGCCTTTTGCAGAGCCTGAACCATTTTTTTTGTTTGGCCATGAGGGCCTCCTTGCTGCAGCTGAACCTATAATACGTGGCTGAGTCAATCTTTAACCCAAAGGGTATCTGCTCTGTCGTCTTCTTTTTGACTTTCTCTTTGATTGGAGATTGCAAACATTTTAACGCTACGCACATGTACTTCCTCTCAATATTGCATGCTTCTTTTTAGCTGAACAATTTTCAAATGGCTTGAATGCAACATATTTTAGACAACTCCCCATCTATTCAATAGGCGCGAGCTTATGGTCAAAACCCCGTCTATATGAGCCACAATTTTGTGTTGATTTTGTTGTCTCATCAGCTGATTCAATCATGATTGAATCAGCTGACGAGAACGTGTGAGGAGAATGCTGCAGTCAGAACCACCAATGAAAATCAACACAAAATTGTTGCTCATATTGACCGGATTTTGACTGAAGTTGAATTGGAGCAGGTTAGTGCATTGTGGTATAGTGTTTTTTAAAGAAGAGTCTTAAACTCTTTCCAAAAATGAAGCAGAGTTGAGAGGTCCTGTTGGACACAGGCATGCTTTTGAAGAATTTGCATGCATAGCTGGAAAAGGCTTCCCGTTTATTTTTTATACTTCATATTCCCAAGATTGATGTTGTCCTGGCTGAGGGCGTGTCAAGAACTACCAGAAAGTTTAAACTTGTTTGCAAGATAAGTGGGGGTTTATATGGCTCATTAGCTAATTTATATTAGATAAGTCACCCTGAAAGTGTGCCTATTAGGCTTATAGGGCAAGGTGTTCAATATATAAAATTTGGGCAAATAGCAAAGTGAGAAAATTGTACCGCCCCCACAACAGACATAACAAGTTGTTATCACTGTGCAGGCAAAGCTGCATTTTTAAGGAACATATCAATATATGAAAAAACATTTTCTGTCCATGTGTGGGAAAATGCTTGATAAATAATTATCATTTAAATTTAACTTAGCTTAACAAATCTAATGCAGTGGAAAAAGTTCACGCCTATTTAAAGAGAAAGTCAAAAAGAAGAAGACAGAGCAGATTACACACAGTCATAGCCCTGAGGAGTACCCCATGAATAATGTTGGGGCTTGAAACGCGTCGGCACCATTCACCATTTAGGAAACATATGAATAGGATTAGGATCCATGCTAGGAGAACGGTACAAGAATTCCTAACTCTAGTAGCCTACTAGTTCCCAGTGGTCAGCAGCATTTAGAGGGATCTTTTAACACAAAAACAAATTATGATGATTGTTGCTGTATTTCAGTAATTGATAACTGGTTCAATATTGTAATCCATTTCTCAACAATGTATTTGTTATATGTATTGCATGTAATGTTTTTTACAAGTTGGTATGTAGACTTATCATATAAATAAGTAGTGTTTCTACTTTTCTGATACAAAAGAGTAAAATTCAATGATCCAAAAAAGTACAGAATTATGGTTAAATAAACATTTAGGCCAGTGGAATCAGTAATTGGTTTGAGTCTGTTTAAGCATTAAACTGTGCAGCTAGTTAAACCGCCCTCTTTTACTCATTTATAGGCCCAATCTAGTTTATGTATATGTCTTTAGAACAGTAAACGTACAAGTATATACTTTATGTAGTATTTAATATTAGTTACATGTCTTTAATTTACAATACAATAATGTTATATAATACACTTTTCAAGATTTACTATGTTAGACCATATATATATTTCAAAACAATATGTGTGTATGTTTTCAATGATAATAATGCAAAACGGTTGCTTTTTAAATATTTTTTGTATTTACCATTGATATTCTTGCAATTGATATTTTTGAACCGAAATGTTTGGTCACTATATTGTTGGTTCCAAAATGATGCCAGGAATCCTGTACAATCTGATTTTTTCCATTGAGTGTTTGTAAACCCATGATCAGAGAGTTGCACAGACTCTAAATTAGTTCTTTTAAAATTATTTCCTAGACATCTCTTCAATTACAGGTATTATTCCTGCAATTATTTTTGGTGTCAATTGTATGGTGGTGCTCTTGGATACACTGCATTTGGATTTACTGTGACTTGGATAGGTTCTACACCTTTAATCAGTATGATACTTTTCCCTGTGAAACCCCATACTTCTGGTTTCACTGTTTCTTTCAAATCAGGAGGTACATCTTCAATGATTCTTACTGGGAATAATACTATAGCTGTGTCTTGTCGGGTCTTCTTGAAATCTTCATCCTCATCATGTGTTTGAAATTCTATAACATTGGGTGTGCAGTAAAAAGTGCAATTTGATTTGCACAATAAATCTATTCCTAACAGGTTTACAGGACTTGATTCACAGATAACGAAATTATGTTTCACCGCAGATAAACCTATTTTTACAAGAACTTTCTCTAAAACTGGGTTTGTAATCTGTTTATTTGAAACTCATGCAACTTAGAGCTTTTTACCTAGATGGGTAGGTCAGAGACTTCTGCTGTTCTAACAGTGGATCGGGTAGCACCGGTGTCAATCAGAAATAATACTTGGTGATCAATTACTACTCCTTCTACAAATGGTCAACTTAGGTCTACCTAGCAAAAACAAGGAGATGATGGACGGAGTGCAGAAACTTTTCACAAACTCACCCCCAGTCACAGATCTGGGTTGAATCCATCATCATTCTTTAGCTCACTTTGCCACCTCAGTTCAGACCCAGTTATATGCTAATCAGTCTTGACCCTGTGCCTCATGGGAACAGTCCAGCCCGCACAGCCAAGCTAGGTCTTCCCTGAACCAGAAAAAAACATCCTGGGACCAATTTCTGGGTAACACCCTTTGTCCGCCAGGTTAGCTTGAATCCAGTGGCAAAGTGAGCAAAGGTCCCACATATGGGTATACCCTGCCAACTTAGGGTGAACAAAGTAAACACCAGGAGATGATGGATGGAGCGCAGAAACTTTTCAGACACTCACCCCAGTCACAGATCTGGGTTAAATCAATCATCATTCTTTAGCTCACTTTGCCACATCAGATCAGACCCAGCTTTCTTGACCAAGTGCCTCATATGAACAGTCCAGCCTGAACTGCCAAGCCAGGTCTTCCCTGAACCGGAAACAAGCATCCTGGGACCCGTTTCTGGGTAACACCCTTCATCAGCCAGGCTAGTTTGAATCCAGTGACAAAGTAAGCAAGGAATCCACGTCTTGACATACCCTGCTAACTTAGGGTGAACAAAGCAAACTCAAGGAGATGACTGACGGAGCGCTGAAACTTTTCAGACACTCACCCCCAGTCACAGATCTGAGTTGAATCCATCATCATTCTTTATATCACATTTCTCCACCTCAGTTCAGACCCAGCTTTATGCAAATCAGTCTTGACCCTGTGCCTCATGGGAACAGTCCAGCCCGAACTGCTAAGACAGGTCTTCCCTGTACTGGAAACAAGCAACCTGGGCACGGTTTCTGGGTAACACCCTTCATCAGCCAGGCTAGCTTGAATCCAGTGTCAAAGTGACCAAGGGACCCACGTGTAGGCATACCCTGCCAAATTAGTGTGAACAAAGCAAATACATGGAGATGATGGACGGAGCACTGAAACTTTTCAGACGCTCACCCCCAGTCACAGGTCTGAGTTGAATCCATCATCATTATTTAGCTCACTACGCACCTCAATTCAGACCCAGCTTTATGCAAATCAGTCTTCACCCTGTACCTCATGGGTACAGTCCAGCCCGACGTGCCAAGCCATGTCTTCCCTGAACTGGAAACAAGCATCCTGGGACCGGTTTCTGCGTTCACCCTTCATCAGCAAGGTGAGCTTGAATCCAGTGGCAAAGTGAGCAAGGGACCGACGTCAGGGCATACCCTGCCAACTTAGGGTGAACAAAGCAAACACAAGGAGATGATGGACGGAGAGCTGAATCTTTTCAGACACTCACCCCCAGTCACAGATCTGGGTCGAATCCATCATCATTCTTTAGCTCACTTTGCCACCTCAGTTCAGACTCAGCTTTATGCAAATCAGTCTTGACCCTGGCCTCATGCGAACAGTCCAGCCCGAACTGCCAAGCCAGGTCTTCCCTGAAACAGAAAGATGGATCCTGGGATCGGTTTCTGGGTAACACCCTTCATAAGCCAGGCTAGCTTGAACCCAGTGGCAAAGTGAGCACGGGACCCACGTCTGGGAATACCCTGCCAACTTAGGGTGAACTAAGCAAACACAAGGAAATGATGGACGGAGCGCTGAATCTTTGCAGACACTCACCCCCAGTCACAGAACTGGGTCGAATCCATAATCATTCTATAGCTCACTTCGCCACCTCAGTTCAGACTCAGCTTTATACAAATCAGTCTTGACCCTGTGCCTCATGCGAACAGTCCAGGCCAAACTGCCAAGCCAGATCTTCGCTGAACCGGAAGGAAGGATCCTGGGACAGGTTTCTGGGTAACACCCTTCATCAGCCAGGCTAGCTTAAACCCAGTGGCAAAGTGAGCAAGGGACCCACGTCTGGGTATACCCTGCCAAATTAGGGTAAACAAAGAAAACACAAGGTGATGATGGATGGAGCGCTGAAACATTTCAAACACTCACCCCCAGTCACAGACCTCGGTTGAATCCTTCATCATTCTTTAGCTACCTTCGCTACGTCAGTTCAGACCCAGCTTTATGAAAATCAGTCTTGACCCTGTGCCTCATGGAAACAGTCCAGCCTGAACTGTCAAGCCATGTCTTCCCATAACTGGTAACAAGCATCCTGGGACCGTTTTCTGGGCAACACCCTTCATTAGCCAGGTTAGCTTGAATCCAGTGGGAAAGTGAGCAAGGGACCCACGTCTGGGCATACCCTGCCAACCTAGGGTGAACAAAGCAAAGACATGGAGATGATGGATGGAGCGCAGAAGCTTTTCATACACACATCCCCAGTCACAGATTTTGGTTGATTCCATCATCATTCCTTAGTTCACTTCGCCACCTCAGTTCAGACCCAGCTTTATGCAAATCAGTCTTGACCCTGTGGCTCATGGGAACAGTCCAGCCTGAATTGCCAAACCAGGTCTTCCCTGTACCGGAAACAAGCATCCTGGGACCGGTTTCTGGGTAACACCCTTCATAAGCCAGGCTAGCTTGAATCCAGTGGCAAAGTAAGCAAGGGACCCACATTTTGGCATACCCTGCCAAATTAGGGTGAACAAAGAAAACACAAGGAGACGATGGGTGGAGCGCTGAAACATTTCAAACACTCATCCCCAGTCACAGATCTGGGTTAAATACTTCATCATTCTTTAGCTCACTTCACTACCTCAGTTCAGACCCAGCTTTATGAAAATCAGTCTTGACCCTGTGCCTCATGGAAACAGTCCAGCCTGAACTGTCAAGCCATGTCTTCCCTGAACTGGTAACAAGCATCCTGGGACAGTTTTCTGGGTAACACCGTTCATTAGCCAGGCTAGATTGAATCCAGTGGCAAAGTGAGCAAGGGACCCACGTCTGGGCATACCCTGCCAACCTGGGTGACCAAAGCAAACACATGGAGATGATGGATGGAGCGCAGAAAGTTTTCAGACACTCATCCCCATTCACAGATCTTGGTTGAATCCATCATCATTCCGTAATTCACTTTGCCACCTCAGTTCAGACCCAGCTTTATGCAAATAATAAATAATAATAATAAGCCATTTGTTGAGCGCCTGGTTACACAGAGAACAGTGTGTCCCCGCGCTAATTGCTGCTAGGATTTCAGGAGGCAGATAGATGTTAGTAGAGCCATAGGAGGGAAAAGTTACATAGTGGGGAACAGGAATGTCTTTAGTTTACCCCTGAATCTAGATTCCGAAGGTTCCATTCGAAGATGGAGCGGGAGTTCGTTCCACTGTTTGGAGGCTAAATACCTGAATGAGCGGCCACCCATCCTGGCCCTCTTGACTCGGGGAAGTTTGAGCAACATCGTGCCGGAAGATCTTAAATTCCGGATGGGCCGATGTATACTAAGGAGGTTCTTTAGAGAATCTGGGCCTTTACCTTGTGCGATACGATGTGCAAAACAGAGGACTTTGAATTTTATCCGTTCCCTGACTGGGAGCCAATGAAGCTTGGCCAGCGCGGTCTTCCCAGAGGCTCTACGAGAAAGCACAAGCACAAGGCGTGCAGCAGCGTTCTGAACACACTGAAGTTGGTGGAGGCCTTTCACAGTCAAGCCTACTAGCAGGGCATTCCCATAGTCAAGGTGGGGGGTCACCAAGGCTTGGACGATGGTCCTTCTGGCACCAATAGGGAGAAGATCTAAAACCTTCCGAAGGACCCTCAGTACGCTGAGACACCTACCAGTCACCTTGTTGACGTGTGACTTAAAAGAAAGATCCGAGTCAAGCAATACGCCAAGATTTCTTACCGAATCCACAGGAGTAGGAGGGCAGCCCAATTCAGTGGGCCACCACGCATGAGACCAGGCAGATACTGCTTTCCCAACCACTAGCAGTTCTGTTTTTTCGCCATTTAGGCACAGGCAGTTGTTGTTCATCCATGATGCCACTGATGACAGACAGTTGGAGAAATTAGTGGCATCATCACTGTGGTCGGGCATAAGCTCGAATATCAGTTGGGTGTCATCAGCGTAACTGACAATGGCCACCCCAAACGCTTCCACTACGTGAGCCAGCGGTTCCATATAGATGTTGAACAAAGTAGGGCTCAAACTAGAGCCCTGAGGAACCCCATGGCTCACCTTCCTAATGGAAGACTTGAAGGGTGGGCAGTGAATCTGGACGCTCCTATCGGCCAGAAAGGAACGTATCCATGCCAGTGCTGATCCTTCCACCCCCATCTCAGAAAGTCGGGACAGCAGCGTTGTGTGCAGCACGGTGTCAAACGCTGCACTTAGGTCTAATAACACCAACGCTGCTGTCTCACCTTCATCTACTAACTTTCTGAGGCACTCGGTGGAATAGAGAATGGCTGATTCCGTGGAGTAGCCAGATCTAAATCCTGACTGTGAGGAATGGAGGAGGACTTCCTCCTCAAGATATGCCATGAGCTGCTTATTCACAACCTTTTCTACAACTGTAGAGCAGAAAGGGAGAAGGGAGATGGGGTGGAGATTTTGGAGTTGAGAGATATGGATGTTGGGTTTCTTTTTAAGAGGGATAACCTGAGCAGTTTTCCACGCCTCCGGTACATAGCATTCCTGAAAGGACAATGTCACCATGTGGCTAATATGGTCAATTAGCATACTTTCCAAAACTTCTTTGCAACGTGCCGGTGGGCATGCGTTGCTGGGAGAGCCGGATTGTATGCCATTGACAATGCATAGTAAATCATGTCTTTCAGGTGTTTTGAAGCATGTAAGATGGGGTTTCCTGATGGAACTAGAACTGTCTCTCGTGCCCCTTTGGTGGCCTGAAAGATCGACACTAGATTTAAAGGTGGCATGGATTTTGTCGACTTTTTCTAAAAAGAAATCCGCAACTGAATCACATATCTCATTAGAATACGTGTCTTGAGCTTCCAGTCTATATGGAACCGTAAGCTCCTTATAAATAGCAAAGAGTTCTTTAGTGGGATTGTCTGCCAGCTCAATCCTGTTTTTGAGATAAGTACTTTTCTCAGATCTTACAAGTTTTTGATATTTTTTTAACTCCATTCTATAAAGAGCTTTATGTTCTGGAGCATAGTTTTTTCTCCAACTCCGTTCCATGGTTTTGCATTTGGTTTTAGCCATTTTAAGTTTTTCTGAGAACCATGGTGCAGTTTTGGACTGCCTTGCCGGGGGTTTGGTAGTCCAGGGTGCTACTTTATCCAAAGCATTGGACATCCAGCTTTCATAATTACTCCATACCTCATGTAAGGTGTCACCTGAGGGTAAGGAATGTTCTGATAGGGTGTTTCCAAACATTTCTGGGGTAAATTTCTTCCATTCCCTATGTTTCTGAGGAAGGGATATCCTAGGTCTAGTTTCTAAGGGCACGTTCTTAATTTCGAACGGGACGATGCTGTGGTCCGACCAGACCGTTTGAATTGGGGATAAGACTTTAATACCCTCCCAATTAGCGAAAATGGGGTCCAAAAGGTGGCCAAGTTGGTGTGTGGGGGCTGTAGATAACAAATTAACCCCCAAGGGTTTCAGTGCTGTAACCACAGCTTGTGCCTCTCTACACTCTTTATCATCAAAGTGGAAGTTTAGATCGCCCAGGATAAGGAACTTTTTATATCTGAGCACTAATTGAGTTGTCAGTTCCAGAAGTTGGTCCCCAAAGTGTGCTGCACTACCTGGCGGGCGGTATACCAGCAATCCATTGATGACATTCTTAGGTCCCACTCTTATAGTAAAAAGACCACTCTCACTATTAAGTAGTGAGGTCTTAACTAGGGTGCATACCAAATCTGATTTATAGATAATGGCCAACCCCCCTCCTCGTTGTTTTTCTCTATCCAGCCTAAGTAGACTGTGTTCAGGGGGAATAGCTTCGAGAGCATCAGGAGATGAAGCATCATCCATCCATGTCTCTGTGAGAAACATTGCATCCGGACTTCTGTCTCTTAGCAGCTCATAAATCTCGGTTTTGTGCTTAGCCATGGATCTGCAATTTAGTAATATCATATTTAATTTAGCTTCTTCTATCTCGTCCTTTCTCAGAGACGGAAGGGTCTGGTTACACGCCTCGCAGTAAGGGGGCAGTGAATCAGCCCATAAAGTATGGTTGCAACTATTATCCAGACTCTGGCGTAAGGAAAGCAAATCCTGCTTAGAATAGTAATGCGATGTATTCCTGTGTGTACCGGTAGGGTCGATAGGCGCAGAAGAACCAGAGAGACCCGCCCCGCGCCCCGGTCGATCGCGGACGGGCGCAGACGGGCAGGACTCTGGCTTGACTCCGGCGCGAGTCCGGCGCGCCCGCTGTACGCGTCCGCTGCGCGGAGTCATAGCCGTTTATTTTTATACCGGCGACTCGAGCGCCAGAAGAGGAGATCCCTATAGAAGATGGCTGCCACTGAGATCTCAGCCCGAGCCCCAAGGGATGACGACCTTGCAGTCAGCCGGTCGTTGAGGGGAAAGGCAAGCAAGTAAATCTGCCGCCACTAACCTGATTACGCTGGAAATGTAATTTAAAATAGGCTGGTTCCTTCACCCTGAAATCGGTGACTAAATCAGCAGCGCTACGGTGAAATCTTCGAGCGCCAAGCACCAAGCGCTAATGCCAGGGGGCAATTGCTAGGGGGGAAAGGACACAAGGGAAAAGCACACAATAATGTTTAATAACACTTAAAATAAGTAACCGCCCGGCTCACGCCTCAGGGGTCAAAACAGCAATCTCCTGAATGAAAGTGCGTCCTCTGTTTTTATACCGGCGACTCGAGCGCCAGAAGAGGAGATCCTATCGAAGATGGCCGCCACTGAGATCTCAGCCCGAGCCCCAAGGGATGACGACCTTGCAGTCAGCCGGTCGTTGAGGGGAAAGGCAAGCAAGTAAATCTGCCGCCACTAACCTGATTACGCCGGAAATGTAATTTAAAATAGGCTGGTTCCTTCACCCTGAAATCGGTGACTAAATCAGCAGCGCTACGGTGAAATCTTCGAGCGCCAAGCGCTAATGCCAGGGGGCAATTGCTAGGGGGGAAAGGACACAAGGGAAAAGCACACAATAATGTTTAAGAACACTTAAAATAAGTAACCGCCCGGCTCACGCCTCAGGGGTCAAAACAGCAATCTCCTGAATGAAAGTGTGTCCTCTGTTTTTATACCGGCGACTCGAGCGCCAGAAGAGGAGATCCCTATCGAAGATGGCCGCCACTGAGATCTCAGCCCGAGCCCCAAGGGATGACGACCTTGCAGTCAGCCGGTCGTTGAGGGGAAAGGCAAGCAAGTAAATCTGCCGCCACTAACCTGATTACGCTGGAAATGCAATTTAAAATAGGCTGGTTCCTTCACCCTGAAATCGGTGACTAAATCAGCAGCGCTACGGTGAAATCTTCGAGCGCCAAGCACCAAGCGCTAATGCCAGGGGGCAATTGCTAGGGGGGAAAGGACACAAGGGAAAAGCACACAATGATGTTTAAGAACACTTAAAATAAGTAACCGCCCGGCTCACGCCTCAGGGGTCAAAACAGAAATCAGTCTTGACCCTGTGGCTCATGGGAACAGTCCAGCCTGAATTGCCAACCCAGGTCTTCCCTGTACCGGAAACAAGCATCCTGGGACCGGTTTCTGGGTAACACCCTTCATAAGCCAGGCTAGCTTGAATCCAGTGGCAAAGTGAGCAAGGGACCCACATCTGGGCATACCCTGCCAACTTAGGGTGAACAAAGCAAACACAAGGAGATGATGGACAGAGCACTGAAACTTTTCAGACACTCACTTCCAGTCACAGATCTGTGTTGAATCCATCATCATTCTTTACCTCACTTCGCCACCTCAGTTCAAACCCAGCTTTATGTAAATCAGTCTGGACCCTCTACCTCTTAGGAACAGTCCAGCCCGAACTGCAAAACCAGGTCTTCCCTGAACTGAAAAAAAGCTTCCTAGGACTGGTTTCTGTGTAACACCCTTCATCGGCGAGGCCAGCTTGAATCCAGTGGCAAAGTGAGCAAGGGACCCAAGTCTGGGCATACCCTGCCAACTTAAGGTGAACAAAGCAGACACAAGGAGATGATGGACAGAGCGCTGTAAGTTTTCAGACACTCATCCCCAGTCACAGATCTGGGTTGAATCCATCATAAATGTTTAGCTCACTTCGCCACCTCAGTTCAGACCCAGCTGTATGCAAATCAGTCTTGACCCTGTGGCTCATGGGAACAGTCCAGCCTGAACTGCCAAGCCAGATCTTCACTGAACCGGAAACAAGCATTCTGGGACCGGGATCTGGGTATCACCCTTCATCAGCCAGACTAGCTTGAATCCAGTGGCAAAGTGAGCAAGGGACCCACGTCTGGGCATACCCTGCCAACTTAGGGTGAACAAAGCAAACGCAAGGAGATGATGTACGGAGCGCTGAAACTTTTCAGACACTCACCCCCAGTCAATGATCTGGACTTAGTTCTACCCCCAAGACTGCGCCAAGCACGCAACTTCCGCCGCTCTCATGTACCATCATTGGGAATTATCGGAACCAAAGTCATCATTATCAAACATAGGGAACTGTTGAAGTAGGTTCTAATTCTAGTTTCAAAACAGTTTTTAGAAGTGCCCTAGACAACTGATTCTAATTAAATCTAGGGTTTCACATATTCTGTGGGACCATCGGGGGTTGTGGAACTTACATCATTGTAACCTGTTTCTGCATTGGCACTTCATTTGCTAAACAGGCATATTTTTCATCGCATTTTGTTTCCTCCTTATATTTGTACATTTGTATTTACTCAGTCTCCATTCAGGGCCTGACACAAGTCTGGCAGTAAGAGGCGGCATGCCACCAAACTTGACCTCCGTCCGCCTGCAAGATTACAAGTTTCCCTGTTGGTATTCTCACAGCAGCGCTTTTAAAAAATGCATGGAAATGGGAATGCCAAAGCAGAGGAACTGAGGGGGAGCATGATGGTGTCTGAGTGAGACCGCCCCTTACCCCCCCTTACCGCTCTGATCAACTGGTTAGCCCTTGGAGTGGATCTGGTAAGTCGTGTCAGCTGGAACTGAAGTGAAGCATTCATCCTAGTCTGAGTCCAACCGAGATTCGGCGGCTGCAGCAGTGCTGTAAGGCTTGCGTTCCTCGTGGCTGCTAAGGGCTTCGTTCAACTGGTTAGGGCCCTTCTACTCTTGTCGGTGTTTCACCCAGGAAGTATGCTGGGCAGCGGAATCAAAAAGCCAGCATCCACCAATATGGCCACTCCCCGCCCTCTATTCAGTACATCAGGATCCCGGTAAGGAGTATGAGGAACCCAGGCAGCTGTGGCACATGCAGGTAAGAGCGGTGCAGGGGGTGTTTTTTTTTATGAACGATGACTGTTGTAAATTAATTATTTATTTAATTTTCCCTTGTCATCATCTGTGGCTAACCCCAGGGGAGGAGGGGGAAAGAAAGCAGGCCAAACAACAACAAAGTGAAGGTTGCTCAGATTGCAAAAATGGCTAGAACAAGACCATCAAAGGCTGTGCAAGTGGAGATTATGGAGCCTCACAGTCACTGATTTCGGACATATTCTCCCTTACTGATTCTAAGTGTGACCCTGGGTTAGCAAATAAGGGCAGCGCTGTTTTCATGGCAGGCCGTGGTACTGGGGTGCAGTATCTCTGAATGAGTTAAACTTACCCCAGATAAGCGCCCGCCCAAAGAGGGCTGGGGGGTTGAAACAATGAAGGAGGGAACCCAAGACCATGCTGCACACCAGATAATGCAGAGAACACAAGAGAAAGATGTAAATGAAGAAGAAGAAATTCAAAGCTTGTCAATATACAAGGGCAACCTGGAGTCTAAAGGAGAACTGATTAATTCTACTAAAAAAGTTAAGTAATCTAGAGATCAATGTCCAGAAGCAAACTCAGAACTTTGCAGATTTTGCCGAGGTGGCTAAGACTCCTGGCTGGGGGGAGACATATGTTTCTTTGACAGAGGAGTCCGATCTCTCTAATCAATGTGATACCTCATCACACTCCACTGATGATTTGCTATCCGATTCCTCCACCAACAATACTCCAGATAATCCTGCAATTTCAAATCAAAAGAAGCTCCCCAAAAGGATGAAAAAGGCATAGAAAATGTTCAGAGATGGTCAGGCAGGGAGCAACACAGGTACCTCTATGGAGAATGTGAAAGGAGACTATGTGGCTACGCAATTGGTTTGTGCTGAGGGAAAAACTGAAATGAGACCCGAAACATCAACGGTTAAATCCACGCATGCAGTAATCCTCCAGTCAGTTAAACAACTGCAGGAAGAAACCTGGAGTAAAGGTCGCCACACCAGATCAGGGTCCAAAAAAGTATGCAGATCCATCATGAAGTTAAACAAAACATGCTCTGATTCTGCAGGGAGGATCACACAAGTAGGAGAAGGAATGGATGGTCTAGAAACTGAGTTTAATCTGTGGAAAATCAGAAATCTTTGCAGGATGCACTAATTGGAGACATGTTTTGGAAGCAAGAGGACCAGTAAAACAGACAACGTAGGAACAATTTAAGATTGTTTGGGATTCCAGAGGGGCCTGAGTGAGGAGATAAAAGATCATTTATGGTTACTCTTCTGAAAGGGGCATTTCCAGACAAACCCAATTGGAACTGGGACTGTACAGTCCAATCGATTTCCCCTAATGGCAATGAAACACTCAGCGGATGCCTCCGAAAAACTTGAATCATCTTAGAATATTTTTGTAACTTTTTGGCACGCCATTTAAGTTATGATCTGGTCTGCCCTAAGGTTAAAAGGGAATTCAAAAAATTGAATTTTTCACTAGTCCGGATTTAGCACATGCCACTGTCAAACGGCGCTGGCGGATGCAACAGCTTATTAGACCCTTTTCAAAAATAAGGACCAAATTATTCCTTCACAACCCAGCACAGCTATAAATTATTGTAAATGGGCTTGCCTGATGCTTTACCTCCATTATAATGGGTAAAGAATCAATCAATCAATCAATCAATCAACCAATCAATGGTTTGTTAAGGGCAACTACTCACCTGGAAGGGTCTCAAGGCGCTGGGGTGGAGGGGAGGTACAGGATCCTGTCCATCAAGTAGGAGGTCTATCGAAGAGCCATGTCTTGAGGTCTCTCGTGAAGATGGGGAGTGATGTTGTCTGTCTGAGGTAGAGCGGGAGGGCGTCCAGGCTCTGGCCGCGATGAAGGAGAAGCAGCAGCCTCCTGATCTGGACTTCCTGGTACTGGGGACCACGCCATGGGAGAGCTGAGCTGATCATAGGGTCCTTTGGGGTGAGTGGAATTGGAGTCAGCTATTCAGGTATGCTGGTCCGGTGTTGTGGAGGGCTTTGTGTGCGTAGGTGAGAATATTGAAGGTGATTCTTGCCTCGTTGGGGAGCTAGTGGAGTGTGCGCAGGAGCTGGGAGATGTGTCCGTATTGTGACAGGGTTAGGATTAGTCTGACGGAGGCGTCCTGGATGTTTTGTAACTTGCGGGTGAGGTTTTTGTTTATTCCAGTGTAGAGTGCGTTGTCGAAGTCAAGTCACTGGTGACGAGGCGTGACTGACGGGCTTCCTGTGTTCGAGGGGGATCCATTTGAAGGTCTTGCGTAGGAGGCAGAGGGTGTGGCAGCAGGAGGATGCAATGGAGTTGACCTGGCGGTCCATTTTGAGTTCGGATTCCAGGATGATTCTGAGGTTGTGTGCGTGGTCTGTGGGGGTCAGTGGGCTTCCGAGGGCGGGGGGCCACCAGGTGTTGTTCCAGGCATCGAGGTGTGGGACCATGTTGAGTACTTCTGTTTTGTCAGTGTTGAGTTTTAGACAGCTGCTCTTCATCCATTTGGTGACTGCTTCTATGTCTTCTTGAAAGAGGTGTTTGGCTGGCATGGGTTTGTTGGAGAGGATGAGCTGTTTATCGTCTGCGAATTAAACAATGTTGAGTCCGTGGGTTCTGACAATGGCGACGAGCGGAGCCATGTAGAGGTTGAACAGAGTGGGGCTGAGGGAGGATCCTTGGAGGACTCTGCAGGTGGTCGGTGTAGGGTCTGAGAGGAAGTGAGGGAGTCTGACCCGCTGTGTTCTACCGGAGAGGAATGAGCGGATCCAGTTGAGGGCCTTGTCTCAGATCCTGGCGTCGTGAAGTCTGCATGTTAGGGTGCGGTGGGAGACTGTGTAGGAATACTTAAAGGAGTTGGGTGTAGGGTCCGTCATGAATGGCAGCAAATGAGGAAGGGGGAGTGAGAATAAAGGGGGGATAATATTCTAGATACTGAGAGTGTATTGCTATAGGAAAAAGATGTTCATACGAGAAATGTACTGGGAAGGGAAGTGATATGAGTATAGCTGTTAGAGTACAGTGGTGGGTCTACTCTTCAGGTTTCATCACACAGGCATGGGGACTGTTTGCTCATGTAGTGGTGGAGGAGGGTGAAGGGGGAGGCAGGGTGTGTCCTCAGGGTGGTTAGGGTGAGGAAGCTACACATTTAAACGGCCCAACTCAGTATAGTGTAGTCCTAGGAGCCGTTGAAGGGTGTCACAACGTGGCTTCTCTCATGGATCAGATGGTTGTCTGGGGAGAATTCTTTAATAGGAAATTTAGTACCAATATCAGATATGAGTAAAATACGAAAGCAAAGATTGATATCTCTGGTCTGAATGATGGGAAGAAAAAGAAGCAGAATTGCGTTAGAGCTGCAAACCCTAAAGACTGATATTATTTGTCCACAGGATGCACACATAGAGGGTTCACAAATACATTACTGCATACACTTGATTTAAATTATTTGGGGGACATCATAGGGGACTCATACGTGTGGAGTAGCAATATTAGCAAGTAGTTCATATGACCACTTTAAGCCAGTCCGTAGAGATAAATATGTATGTTTGGTTATTGCTAAATTATAGTCTATTACATAACAAATCACACTATGATCCGTTTATGGTCACATATCTGACAATCCAGGGTTATTGGATTGGTTAGTGAACGAGTTGGTTCTTTGGCCCTCTTCTAATTTTTTTTGTCTGCACCTGAATATTCTTCTTCCGGTGAAGTGGTCCCTAGTTGATCATTATGTTTATTCTGGCAGGAAGCTCAAAGTATTTCACTCACTAAGGGGGCTCTGTAAAGAGCATATCTGGCTGGATGTTTGGTCAGGCAAGAAACCGTCAGAGTATGTGCTCCGCTAGAGATCATATTGGACCCTTTTAAGACTGGCACTAGGAGGAAGACTCTGCAATTCACCTCAAACAGAACCAAGAAGGAAAGATAGTGGAGGAGTTAAATGCAGTGTTAGTTGCAGAAGAAAGAAAACTTGTCTATGCAACACAGCAAGGCGATAAGATAGCTGAAAGTCAAATGGAGGTCTTAATCGCTAAAGCTGCAATTGTTAAAATCTGTGGAAAGAAAGTTGCAGATAAATATATGGTATGGAGTAGGCCTAGGCGGTAAATTCCAATTTGCACTTTCAAAATGCGTGTTCGCAAGATATTTCTCCCCGAGCACGTAAACAGTGTTTGCGAACAGGAAAAAAGCATTGCGAACGGGCAGAACAAGCGATTCCGCGTGTTTGCGGAAATTTTGCGCGCTCGCTGAGATTTTTTACCGTTTTGCAGAGCTTTGCGTAGCACGACTGTGCAAATTCCGCTCACCCCTAGTATGGAGGGAAAAAGTGTATGAGTGCAGTGAGCAAATAGGGCACCAATAAGCCATTAAAACAAGAGTGGCAAATGCATGTAGTGAGGTTCAGAAAAGAAAAGATCCAAGGAGGGGGTTGGTATCTAACCCTTGTAGCATTAGGGCAGCTTTTCAAGGCTTCTATCAAGATCTGTATAACGAGAGCACCGCGGTGGAGGATGGGAACATAATGCACCATCTGAACTCAGTTTCCCTGGATAAATTCAGTAAAGAACTAGAAGAATTATTAGAAGGGACTCCAGAATGGGAAGAAATTGTTCTTTCAATGGGGAGCCTTCCTAAGGGGAAGCACCAGGCACATATTGTGTACACACAGAGTTTTATACAACATCTGCGTCTGGGCTTAAAGAATGTTTAGTTAATCTATTTAGGTAAATTTATAACGAAGCTCAACCCCAAACTCATTGTCAGTGAAATTGCTCTCCCTCCATTGAAGCTCCACCATTAAGGTTAAATATTCAACTAATCCTAGCACTAATACTACTTGGAATGCAAGAAAGGGAGGGGGAGAAAGGGGTAGAGATCTCTTACTTATAATTAGGACAATCTGGCAATTATGCATTGCCTCTGCTTGGCTGGATCCAAACCCTCCAGCATTTCAGCAATGGCTGGCCCAGGTGCTAACTACGCATAATTTAGAAAAAGCCATATACACAAGGAAAGGGGCTCAGGATTGGGAGAAAGGGTTGAGGAGATGGGCCCCCCTGACTCAATGGCTTGAGAGGGGTCAGCAATATGTGAGTAAGGTAAATGCCGCTAATCAATTGGGAAGGAAAGAATAGTGGTTTTGTTTTATGAAATATTATGGTAAGTTGTTGTAAAGCAATTTATTATTCATCTTATCGAATCACTTTCAACTGTAAAAGGTTGGGCCGTGCAATGTGTACGTTTGGTGGATTGGGTGGGGGTGGGTTGATGGGGAGAGGGGTGCTGTATATTTAACTTTAAACTGTATAAAAATAATATGTTTTTAAAAGTAAAGGAATGCCAAAGCAAAATCCTGCATGGCATGGACTGTAAATCATCACCATGCCCTGAGACACCAGGGGACCCTATAGGGCACCCTTAGTTTCCTCACTGCCAGCAGTTTCATGGTGTGAACACTGCTATGAGACTGCTGCCAGTGAGGAAACTCATAATATGCTTGGCGGTGCAGCAGCGGCACAATAGAGGTCCAACTGCCTTAGTCATAATATGGCAGTCAGACCATCAGGCCCTATGTCAGCACGCCCTCTTTTAGTGCTCTACCTTGATTTCCTGCAAACAAATGATTCTGAAACATTTCTGAGCAAACATCATCTGGGCTACCATGAATTCTCCTTAAGTTTTCTCTGCTTCATCTTTGTTCATAGCTACAGTATTTTGCACACCTCAGGATCTCATCCAATGACTAAGGTGGCCAGCAGATCGCACTCCGTTGTATGTGCGTGCTAATCTCTTGTCTCGATCCAAAAACAAACTAAGACACAAATAATTAATTATCCCTTGGCTCAGAATACTCTCTTCCACTGTGCTGTTGAAACACTTGAAACAGGCGCTCATAGTAATCATGCACTGATTCTTTTGGTTCTTGTGAAGTTCTTTAATCTTCACCAAATCAATATTTTTGGGAGGAACTTTGCATTTCAGGAAATTAAACACCATTCATATTTCCTGTGGCCCTTGTACAACAACATAACATTCAGCCCACTAATCATTTGGCACCATGTCAAAGAAGTTATTCAAATCAATCCACAACACCTTGAAAATATTGACAAATCTGTCAACCTGTGTGTATCACTGTATGGGCTTGTCTCTCAGTTTTGGAAACGTGTTCAAAAATGCTGCAAGATCTCCTCTGCTCCATGGTAAATTACCTAAACTCCCCATGTTATCTCTCTCAGTGAATAATCTGAAGATTCCTCCTCATACTGTAAACCTGTTAATGGTGTTTTGTTTTTCCCATCTACCACAGAGTGTTTCTTCTTCTTTCATGTTACTTTGACCATTTATTTTCTAATTTTTCAAAATCACTCCATTTACGTATACATTTCACAAACTCAGTTATATGTAATCGCATTCCTGAAGAACACATTGGGGCCTATTCACAGAACTAATCTGAGATAAAATCCTAAACGTACTACTTGTGGTATTTGCAGAAGGCATTTAGTAGTAGTAAAGTTAGGAGTCCTAACTTTACTACTATCTAATGCCTCCTGTGAATACCAAAAGTAGTAAGTTTGAGATTGTATCTCAGATTAGTTCTGTGAATCGGCTCCATTGTTTCTTTAGCTCCCTCATCCAATTGAACCAAGTAACTTCTCTGCAACTGTAAAGTTTTTGAAAGATCAATACAATATCTCCTGACCAAATCAGTTAATTTGTCTTGTGTAATTGCGCACACCTTTTAATTTCTTTGTGCAGGTCCATCATCTGTTTTCCTGATACTGGTTCACATGTTCAAGTTCTAAACAACCCCTAATGAATTCTTCCAATTCAAATGGTAATTTTGAAATATCCAGTGGACTTTCCTTTTCAGGTTCTGAGGTAACTTGTTGTTCTGCACTCTCTGTCTTTTTAAGTCCTGCATCCTCCTTAACTCATGGGGGAAAAAGTCCATCTTCAATTAAATGTGTCTCTCCTTGTGCTAATGATGGTGTAAGGACAATCCTTCCCACTTCTCTTCATGACTGAATCATTTGCAGTGTTTTCCATTCAACAATCTGTGAATTCTGCGATGTTGGGATGAACCCTGTCACTTCTCCTACAGTTACCTGAGTTACTGGTATCAGGGCAACATTTCTTTGAGCGGTCGCAATTGGCCTTGGGACTGTTTGTGCTGTTGCAAATTGTGGAACTTGTAATGGAACAGTTACAATTGAGGCAGTAACACATGCTGTAACCACTGTTGGTGCTAACACCAACTGGTGGAGGAGCAATTTCAAATATTTGAAATGGTCTCTCAGTCTGGATTACACTCTGCTCTACAGGGCCAGAAGCCAACGTATTACTAGTTGTCATATTATTATCAGCATTAGTTGAGGGGACCACATAAGGTGGTGGACTCACGCAGCTAATAATGCATCCAATATTTCATCCCCTGAGTCACTATGAGTATCAAGTTTCTTCTCGCCTTTTTCATCCTCTTTTTTCTGTGTTTTGTTCTTTTTCTGCTTTTCAGATGTCTCAGTAATAATAGCTGGGTATAATTTAGTTCCCATGACTATGGCTTTTCTCCATTTCTGTTGTTATTCATCCCATTGAGCATCTGCTTAAGTACGTCCTCCTCTCCGGGTCTTACTCTAGTATTTTTCCCTTTCGCTTTCTCAGGCTGTCTTTTGCCAAATATGTAATGCTTCATACTGTGTGGGTCTAGGTGGTGGCTTCATTTCATACAGCTTCTAATGTACCATACCTTGGAAAATTCAAAGGACCTTCATTCTCAGTGAACTTGCATCATTGGCAAAGCCACAAACCTAGACAGTTAATGTGCAGGTGTACCCTCGGGACACCTGCACATTAACTGCAATTAATGTGCAGGTGTACACTCGGGAGCAGCAGTAGCAGCTGCAAACAGCAATGGCAATGGGTTAAAGAGTTAAAGTGTAAAAGCCAGCCTGTAAAGGATGAACCAGAATACTCTAGAAACACATACTTTTATAAAACAGACAATAATAATGTTGCAATCTAATGTTCCATCTTCCCCTCCTCTCGTCCAATTGGCTTTCGGTATTCTCCTGGGACCAGAATCACTTTTCATCTTCTCACAGAATACAATGGTTTACAGACTATAATTTCTAAGATTGCAACTTTTTTGCGTTAGTCTAAACTTCATATTTGACAATTTCCCATTTAGGTCCTTCTTCCATTGAAAAGACTGCATCTCTATCCTTCCAATAAGGCAATCTGGATCTTTCTGCTGACAGTGAACTGTGTAGAAACTGAAATATCCTGCACACGAAAAAACATTTTCTGGACCACATCATTCTTTGGAAATAAAACAAGTATGTTAAAAGAGGTCGCGTTCAGTATAAATGCTGCATTTATCATCTGAACTTCTTTACTAAAAGAAAACTATTCATGAGTTATCAGTTGTTCTTTTGGGTAGTCAGACACATTTTGCAGAGTTTATGTGAACATTTATTCATTAGAACATCATGTCATGTAAAGGTCAGGAATTAAAAATGTTATGCACCTTTCCGCATTTCTAGTTAAAATACTTGTAGAGTAAGGCTGTTTGCATTTTTGGTTTCTAGTACAAAGGTATGAGTACTTAGTGCAATTGTAGACATTTTTATACGTACTTTGGCTCATTTTACATTTGCACGTTGATACTGCACACGTATTTCAACTATAGTTAGCGTTTTGCCAAAAATGCCCCCTCAGTAGTGTACTTGGACTAGAGTCAATTATTGCCCTGAGTATCATTGCAGTAATAAGTCCCTGCAGAGAGGTGGGATCTACAGGCACATTTCTAGACCACCGCAGTGGAGCATGAACTTGCACTCCCGAATTTGGACCCCATGGTGGATGCAGTCACAACATAAATGGTTCTATCTCATAGTGTTGGAGAACCCTGTAACTGAGCTAATTTCTGTGTGTAGTTTTATGTTTTGCTGCTCTATTGAAATACTTTTCTTTTTCTAGGAAAAGCACAGAGGTTTACAGTATATAATTGTGTCTGTTGGTTGACTGTTGACCTCTGAGCTATTTTTGTCAAGCTACGTCCATGGAAAGCCTTTGACTGCCAGCCCTTGGCACTGAGATTTAAATGCAGAAGGTGTGCACTTGGCCCAGTTTGCAGAGACATTGTAGGACACTGTCCACGTCCTGCTAGAAAATATATGTGAGGTGACATGTCTAAAACAATGCAAAGCTACCTAAATAAATAAATATATAAACATAGCAATACTGAGTAATATATTAAGTAACTGCAATGCATCACATAAAAAAGAATAATGTACTAACATTTGGCAGTTAAGTCACCATTTTCTTTATTGCTTAACAATTTGTTGGCAACGATGATTTCTCATAATCTATTTGGTAACGTGACAAGGCAAAAAATCAAAGCACATACATATGTTATGACTGAGGATATACATTCCTCTTTTTTCCTCCTCATTCAATGCAATTAAAGATACAAACTTTAAAGCCTACAAACGTTTTTACCTTGGCCAGTTTCATTCTACATTATTGAAAGTAGCTTGAGAGACCAATATACTAATTGAAAAGATGTGGAGTCTTTGCAATTTTGATACCTTAGAAGATCCAAATTCTGTCATATGCACACTTCTTTATATTGTATCTGGTTCCCTCCTAACATTCAGACACATAATACTGAAAGTTTTACCTTTAGTCATATTGAAGCTTCAATTGATGAAAATATTAACAGAAATGTACATATTAGAAGAATTTCTTCCTGCAAAATTGCAGAAAGGAATTATATAGTCATACTTCTATAGTGAACACACCTTTGTAAAGAGCGACATCTCATTCAATAATGTGATTATGTGGTGAAATTTAATGATATTGGATTGAAATATATTTTGTAGCTTATTATCTAATGCTCTTAAAGCTAGAAGGATCGATCGAAGGGCATTCTGTTCAAAGGTCAAATTTTCCATTGGCATTCCATCAAGTGATTGTGCAATAGCCTAGGAAAATGTGAACATGAACATCTGTATGCATGTGCAAAACAGCAGTGCAGTGAACA
The DNA here is from genome assembly GCF_964261635.1 of Lissotriton helveticus. Taxonomy (NCBI): domain Eukaryota; kingdom Metazoa; phylum Chordata; class Amphibia; order Caudata; family Salamandridae; genus Lissotriton; species Lissotriton helveticus. The sequence continues at coordinate 1,510,557,481 of NC_136061.1, read as the reverse complement.
TGTAAGCAATTTTTGCTATTACAAAAATAGCAGCAGCCAGGGACAACAAATGTTATCAAAAACATCATGATCAAGAGAATTATCTATGCCTCAGTAGCATCATTGGATATTCAATGGAATCATTGCATTTTTGTGAGTTATCTGCAGTAACCATGGATTAGATCTATTGACATCTTGGCACCTTGTTCCAAAGAGCCTCAGAGCTTCTCCACTCCTGCAGAGGACGTTATCATGATACAAACATAGTGATTTTGTTTATTCATTTATCTTCTCTAACTTTTAGATAGCATAAGGAAAAGTTTCTCTGTGGGTTATTGCAAGACACACAGAAAGGGGCATGGCTTGAGAAGCTGGTACCAGACTGCAGAGAGGAGTTGGAAAGAGGAAAGAAATGTTGAGGATGGTGTGACCCATCGGTATGGAGTCTTCAGAGAATGAGAAGGGATAGCTATGATTTTATGAGGAATTCATTAAATTAGAAGCTCTACCGCTAAGAAAATTACTGCTTTTGACCAATTAAATTGTACGTTTTTGCATATTTTACTAGTCTCTTCTTAGGGGAGTCCATTGCTTAGTGTTAATATTCTACTTGATTTAGATTTTCCCTGCGATTTTTGTGTTATTTATAGTGACTATGGGGCATATTATCAAGGGGGTTTATCTCCGCTTTTTTGGCTTTAAAACCCAAGAAAGCGGAGATAAAATTATCTCCCTATTACCTAGCTGTCGCTAACACCAGTTAGCGACAGCTAGTAGGAGATAGCGACCATCTTGGGCCCCACTTTGCATGTAAGAGAAATGTATCACTAATGACATGCAAAGTGGGCGTGCCAAGATGTTAGCGACTGGAAACAGTCGCTAACATCGCTATCTCCTATTACTAACTTTTGGTGATATTCGCGCTAAGCGCGAATATCTCCAAAAGCTAACACCTGCCCTGAGCAGTTCTTAGCATGTTATCCAATGGGAGGTGGATAACATGGATAAGAGCATTAGCTCGGTAATGCCTGATATTCATGCATTGCGGCCAATTTTTATCGCATTTGCGATAAACCTTGGTAATACCAAGGTTTATCTGCGATAAAAATCGCCGCAGGTCGGCGATACATTTTTGTCTCTAACCAAGCAATAGCGATAATTATCGCTATTGCTTGGTAATATGCCCCTATGTTTTTATCCATTCAACCGATTTTGCAGTTTGTAGTGATGCGAGGGTCGCTTTAAGGGTTGGCATTAATGTGAATGATTTTTTTAGTAATGCAAAGTTCTACACTCATTGGAAAATAGCAGGAAACATTTCAAGTATTTTTTTAGTGACATTATTTGAGTGTTCTCTAATTTATCAAAGGGGTTAGAGGGTGCACCATGCAAGCTAAATGCATATCACGTTATCCATATGAAGTAATGACTATATAAATTATTCCAGTTTTGATACATTAACATCATGCAGCTTACATGACACTCTGGAGTCATCCAGGCCCTCATGGGATATTTTCTGACCCATACAGCCTAAACTTAGGCAAGAATGTTGAACAGTGCAAGGCAAAAAGAACAAGGTCCTGAGATCCTGACTCTGGATATTGATTCCAATGTGGTTAAGTGATGGTGGAGAAACTATGCTCGAGACTCTGGACCTTTTCAGCCTCGTATTGGTAAATGTAACATGAATTATTTGAGCATTTGTTCCTCCCTTGAAGGTGGTCAATTACAGCCAGAAGGATGATTCCTTTTTTAAAGGCAAAGAACGACTGTCATATGATGTTTGTGTAAGAAAGATTGCTTTTTATTGGCATCAGCATTTTTTTAAATTCCATCATACCAAGTTTTGCTCTTTTTAGGAGAGCAAGAATATTGAACAATGATGGACCAGTATACCAACAATAAACAATGTATTCCATGCACTGTGATCTACTTTACGTACTTATTAATATGATTATTATGAGCTGCTAGGGTGAATTGGATATTGCAATAAACAATAAAAATGGCTGTCCTTTTCCCCCATGGTGCTGGAGGTGGCTGGCAGGGGCCAGACTGTCCCTCTACCCGCTGTGCATTCCCCTCCCAGGCATTGCTTTTATTTTGTGCAGTTATATATGCATCTGACAAAACCGGTCTGGTAAGTCCAGACCCAGCATTGTGAGTCCGAAAACACCAGACCACTCGTAGCGTGGCATACCAGTATCCCCAAGAGATACGAGACGCCAGACCCGCCCACAGGTGATATGTGCAGCTCTAGTTTTCACTTATGTGTAACCTTGTCCACACCGGTTTAAGGGGTTGGTAGAAATGAATGCAAGAAATGCAACTCCTCACATGGGGGGTCTACGCAGACAGCAAGCTTACCAGCACCTTGCCAGCACGCCAGCACGCAGCTCCAGACCCTGGGTGGGGAACGCTGTAGGTCTCGCCGCCATTCTTCTTCCACCGCGGCTGGAGACTACAGCTCCCAGCGGGCTTTGCGGGCACTTCCTGTCTCCCGCTGTCTTTGCGCCCGGAGGCGCTACAAAGGACAGACGCTCCCTCCGCGTCGCGGGACGCGCGCGGAGCCTGAGCGGAGCCCGGGCAGAGGGCGGGCCGTCTAAGGCCGTCCAAGGACGACCAGGGACGGGACGGGCTACACCCTTAACATCATGGGTAAGCGTAAACTTGCTACACCGGTACTAGGTGAAGTTAAGGCCAAGGTTCCCAAGTATACCACCAGTATAATCACTTATCTAACTTCTAAAGTGGACGAACTATCTACACAGATTGCTGTTTCAGAACGTGTGCTAGGTCTGGAAATGACTCCTGTGGGTTCAAGTATTACTAACACTACTCCTATTAGTTGTTTACCACTGGAACCGAGGGTCATTATTGAATCATGTAGACCCAATATGGCTCAGTCTCCCACAGTTCTCCCTTTCCCAGAGCTGCCAGTTACAGTCATACCTCCCACAGCTGCGGGTTTGGATATTAAAGAAAACACGACAAGTCTTCAGCTTGGGGAACAGCGTGCTACCTATATTACTGAGGAGGGACTGTCGTCCTTATTGGAAAAACTTTTTTCTGAGAGACTTGAATCTGCCCTAATCCAGATTGCGACGGATATAACAGAGACTTTGAAGGATTGTGTTAAAGACCTGTTGAAAAAATGCATTAATGATTTCTTAAATAATCAGGTACTTTCACCACCATCACTTATACCGATATGTCCTCCAGTTCTACAGGTTTCTACACCTGTTGTAAATGACCCCCCGATTAACACAGCAACTAATTTACTCGCTGAAAACCCTGTGCATAACAAAGGGAAAGTTGTAAATGTTAGATACACGCCCATTTTGCAACCAGTGACTAAACCAGTTTTATTGGAAGGGCAACAAGGTTTGCAGGGTGTACGGGTGCGTGGCGTGCCCCCGGTACATTTACCCCCAGATGCAACTCCTTTCATAGCAGTACTGGTAAATGTGCCTAAACTTATTGATGGGGAAGAAGAACAGTATGAAACCCTTCTTAACCACACTAAAAAATGGTGCAATGCGAACTGTACAGGTGAAGGGGATATTGCAGACAACATATTGATGGGCAGAAGGGTAAATTGGGTAGGAAAAACTAAGAAATGTGTGGCAGGGGACTGTGTTATAGTAAATTTTAAATCACGCAATGTCACTAGCCGCCTATTTTGGGATGCCTCACCCTTGGATCCCGCGGGTAAGGGTGTGCGTGCTATGCCTCTGGGTTTTTTCTACCCACCTGCATATATGACAACTGGCGGTGGGTATAGTAGGGAGCAGCATAATAAGAATGTCTGGGTAGAGGGTAGACATACTACCCCTCCACAAGGGAATGAATGGATGACAAAGAAATCTAGGGGTGGCGGGTCAGCTACTTCTGTAAGAAATACGTATACAGATGATCTAACCCTGTCAAATAGATTTTCGGTTCTTACAAATCAGGTTGACATGGACTGACTAGAGCCCAATCAAATAAACACGATACCAAATGGCCAGGATAATAATACTAACATTTCTCCACCCTGTCGTATACCAACGATTGATGGGGAGGTTCCAATAGATTATGGTAGGGGAAATGTTAAGGTTTTGTCCTGGAATATTGCGGGTTTACGCGTTAAACAGGATGACCCGATTTGGCTAAAAATGTTAAAAGAACATGATATAGTTGCCATGCAGGAAACCTGGTCAAGGGAAAATTCTTTTTGGTTGGATGGTTATTCTTCTTTTTTTGTTAAAGCACAGTGTACCCCGGCGGGAAGAGATAGAGGGGGCTTGTTGCTATTGGTGTCTGTTAATATAGCTGGTAGTGTTAGGGAAATTCCTAGCTACTCACACTATTTTCAGCTACTAGAAATTCTCCATCCGGACAAAATTAAGACAGTTTTAATTAACTGCTACAATTCATTGCAGGGGGGACCCCCAAATTTTGTTTTAGAAAGCTTATCTTTGTTTCTAATTGATTATATGTCAAAACAAACCACTTTTGTGCAACTCATATTAATGGGTGATTTTAATGTTCATTTGTGTGGGTCATATTGTCAGATCAAAGATTCGGATGGGCCGGATCTTGCGATTATTCCTCATTTTGAGCATAGTCGAAAGGTTCAGCTATGGAAGAGCTGTTATCAGCTAACGATTTATATGAACCAGGCTTCTCAGATCAAAATGACCGTGTGGTTACTTATAACGCGAGGGGTAGTGAATCAATTATTGATTACATTTTCCTGTCCCCTGGACTCCTCCATTATGTTTTGTTTTACAACGCCATCGTAAGCGGTTTTAGTGATCACAATCCGGTGTCTCTGGTTATGGATGGGTCGCTTGGTTTACTCAAAGGGGCTTTGTTGGCCACCTCTGTGAAGAATGTCAAGAGTAAAGACCAAGGGAGGCGATTAAAATGGTGCAAAGTCTGCCCAGAGGATTTTTTGGGTCGTATCGAACAAGATATGATAGTAGATTTTGAGACATGTAGGGACCCAGACATGGGGGGAAAAGAAGTAGTTGCCGCATTTGAGGCTATATGTTCCAGGGTGGAAGAAGAGCTTACACTTAGGCCAAAGAAGGGACCTGCCCCTGTTTTTGGCTGGTTTGACCATACTTGCTCCAAAGCTCACGCTGCATTGTTGGCAGCGCTTAAACATTCTCCCAGAAACAAGTCATCGGTAGCGCAGCTGAGGAAAAAATATGCTGAGGCGGTGAAGTTACGTAAAAAGTCATTAAGGAAGAAGCCTGGGACTCTTTAATGGATTCAGCCACCCTTAAACATAGCTCTAAATTCTGGTCAATAATAAATAATCCAATATTTGCCCAAACACGTAATATAGACCTTGAGGCAAACATACCAGAAGTAGAGTGGCTTAATCACTTTTCCGCAATATATGGGAGTAATGAAATCTATGAAATATTTTATATCCCTTGTTATTCTGTTACTCAGCCGAATCTAAATTTTAGTGAAAATGAAGTTAAGGTCGCAATAACTGGTTCTGCGAAGAATAAAGGTCCTGGACCTGATGGGGTTCCTCTGGATTTATATAAATCAAATCCTGAGATATGGGCAACGATATTAATGAATGTTTTTAACCATGTACTTATAGGGGGTTTTCCAAAAACATGGGCATGCTCAATCATAGTCCCAATTTTTAAAAAAGGGCAAAGAAATGATCCTAAATGTTATCGGCCTATATCCTTGTTGGACTCTTCTATGAAGATCCTGGGCAAAGTTCTGTTGGCTAAAATTAATAAGTGGACACTAGAAAATGATATTTTGTCCAATGCCCAATATGGATTTCGCTCAGGAAGAGGGACAGAGGACCAATGCTTAAATCTCCATATGATCATCTCAAAATATACAAAGGCTAAAAAGGGGGCAATCTTTGTTGCTTACATGGATTTATCAACAGCATTTGATTTAGTTAACAGAGCAAAGCTGTGGGCCATGTTGTGAAATTTGGGATTGGACCCTCCTCTGGTCCATTTTTTAGCTGAACTCCACAAAGATTTAAAGGCTTCTATTAGAATGGATCAAGATGGACATCGTACAGCATGGTTTAAATCAGGCAGGGGTGTGCGGCAAGGCTGCATCCTTGCACCTATGCTGTTCACTTTATACATAAATTCTCTGGAAAAAAACCTTTTGGCTGTCTCAGTGGACACACCGCGTGCAGGAGACACTCATATTCCGGTGCTTCTGTACGCGGATGATGCCGCATTGATAGCTAGGACACATTTAGGTCTACAGAGACTTTTAAATGCATTTAGTGACTTCATGTCCTCTCTTGACCTAGTGGTGAATAACTCCAAATCACACGTTATGGTTTTTGGGACTGCTAAAAATAATATTAAATCTTTTTACTGTAAAGGGGAAGTGATTACTAATGTTAAAGTTTTCACTTACCTAGGTGTAGTTTTTGATTCTAAGGGTAGCTGGATTCCGCAAATAACAGCTAAAACTAAAGCGGTGAGGAGCTCTGTAAATGCTATCTTAAGCTTCTCAAGGAGACTTGGGGGGAAACCTAGTGGTGCATTATTAGCTTTGTATAGGGCAAAAACATTAGCTATAGCACGGTATGGAGCAGGTCTGTGGGTTTATGTGAAAACTGAAACTATACAAAAGGAGGTTAACAAGTTTTTTCGCTCTATGTTAGGGCTCCCTCCGTCGACAGCCACTTTCTCAGTCCATCAGGAGCTTGGAGTAGGTTACATTACCGATATCCTCTCCATGGCACCTATCCTATTATGGATTAGGGTTTGGATCAATAACAACTTGGGTCTTAACCATAAAATACTGATGGATTGCTTAAAACTTGATAAGTATAAAGATATTGCTTGGCTGTCATATATTCATAAGTGTTCAGTGGAACTAGGACGCCCCGAGATATTTTCCGCCCCACTTGGCCTGAAAAAAGCAGACCTAGATTGGGTTAAGCTTAATTTCTTCAAACTTAAGACCTTGGAGAGAGAGGAACATCAATTAACAAAACCCACCGTTAGAGCCCATTTTATGGCAATTACCTGTATAGCTATCCAACCGTACCTTACTTTAGTTAATATCCCATTTCACAGGTGGCTTCTGGTTAAATTTCGACTTAACCAGATTTATATGGTACTTTGTGATAGTCAAGGTTGGTTTAAGCCCGAGGAAGCACCTGTATGCAAATGTGATGACTTTTCCCTGCAAAACAATATGCATTTAATGCTGTTCTGTCCTTTTTATAATGTTCCAAGACAGAAGTATTTGGTACCTTTATTGAAAGGGAAAGCTTTTTTACAGGCAAAACCAGCACTCCTGTATTTACAAATGCTAGAATCCCCCTTGGTGATGTTCAGCGTGGCAAACTATCTTGTTGCTGCTGTTAGGATCAGGAAGAGGAATTTACAAGTGTAATATTGGGGTTTGTGATGATTGTTGTTTTGCCTCACCTATTTGTACATGATGATTTTTAATCTTGTCATTTTTTAATAATTTTTGATACTGATATTGTATTGTATGAAATTTTTTATATGAATTTGGAATGTCTTTTAACTGTTTGTAGTATGCTTTTATGATTTTTAACAAAATCGAATAAAGTGGTTTTTGACTTGACTTGAACTCCTCACATGATGGTTCTCCTCACATGTGTTTACTCAGTTTTGCAAGGGGTCGGTCGGGCTCTTGTCTGAATCACGCTGATGAGTCCCAAACGAATCGAAACACATCCATGATTGTTTAAATACTTTTAGAGGTGTATTTCTTTACCTGATGACATGAAAATGAATGTAGAACAGTTTTAGGTGGACATTATTCTAGTTCCTTGCCTCTCTTTCTGTTTGTTATTTGATCAAGGTCAGAAACACCTGCTTAAGCTTTGAGGGGGAAGGGGCAGATGAAGGACTGTTATAGAGAAAGCAGGGGCATATTACCAGCAACTAGCGATAATTATAGCTATGGTGGTTTAGCGGCGATATTTTTATTGCCGAGCTGCGGCGATTTTTATCGCTTAGGAACCTTGCTATTATCAAGGTATATCTCCTAAGCGATAGAAATCTACCAAAATGCATGAATATCGCTGAAAAGTCAGCGATATTCATGCATTACCGAGCTAATACTCTTAGCTGTGTTATCCACCTACCATTGGATAACATGGCTAAGAACTGCTCAGGGGCAGGTGTTAGCTTTTGGAGATATTCGCATATCTCCAAAAGTTGGTAATAGGAGATAGCGATGTTAGCGACTGTTTCCAGTCGCTATCATCTTGGCACGCCCACTTTGCATGTCATTAGTGATCAATATCATTGACATGCAAAACGGGGCCCAAGATGGTCGCTATCTCCTATTAGCTGTCGCTAACAGCTAGGTAATAGGGAGATAGTTTTATCTCCGCTTTCTTGGCTTTTAAAGCCAAAAAAGCAGAGATAAACCCCCTTGATAATATGCCCCGCACTTCTTTAGCACATAGCATTGTGTAAGCCGATCATCTAGACTCATTTCTGACACATGGGTATTTGAAATCTCTAGCCATAATCAAACAACTAAACGCTGCCTTTTTTTCTTGCAACACAGACAAACAACTTTTTGAAGTCGGAGTAGCGAGTATCAGAAGGATCCGTTCTATTCATGGAAGAAACCTCGTTAATTTCATAGTCTACGTCATTAAGAGCTTTCCTCAAAAACGGCTCATCCAAGGCAAAGCACGGGACCGTCTGTTGGCCAACTTTATAAAAGGACATACCAAGGGCTGAATATATAACTAAATGCCCTCCATCTTTTATACACGCAACAACCTTTCTCAGATTCTTGACGCAGGTCTCCTTGTCAGTCGCTGAAATTTCCAAAACACCGTAAAGGATCACACAGTCTGCAGCTGGCAAGACCACGGGATGAAACGGGTTGCTTTTGGTCATGTCGAATGTCAGGCACTGCTTGATAGTTGCTCGTAGGGTTCGCTCCAAGTCTGCGTATTTTTCCCTGTTAAAGAAAAAGGGACAACATAGCAAGCAAGTTAGATTTTTTTGTAATGGAATGGGTAATACTAAAGCGAATCAACATGTACAGAATGCACAGGATGGGGCATATGTACAAGCCCCTATTGCAAACACACAACGTCACTTTTACCAATGTTGTGGTGGCGATAGGGGATGCGCCTTATGTACAAGGCAGCGTTAAGACACTTAACGTGGCTTAACGCTGCCTTGTACATAAGGCCCCATTTCACGCAATGGTTAGCCTGAAAGGGGGGTGCAGTGGGTGTTGTGGTCGGCGTTCCACCGCAACACCCATTGTATTTGACACTTTCCCCTATGTACAAGGGTGGCGTGCCAAAATTAAGACCAGGAAAACCTTGTTTTATTTCTCCTCGTTTTCCATTTTTCCATGTGTGTTGTCTTGTGCAGCACACATGGAAAAAGCAAAATGCCATGGTTTGTTTATGTACAGGAAACCATTAAAAAAATCCCTTTTGTCACTTTCATGTGTTCTGCATGAAGCAGCACACATGAAAGTGACAGAATAGAATTTTAGGATTGTTTATGTGCAGGAAGGGACACCTTCCTACACATAAACAATCCTCCCCTGCACGCAGACACCCTTGCACTATGGTGTAAGGGTGCCTGCGTTGGCTCTAAGTTGCTAAACTTAGCACCATCGCAGGGGGAAATGCAAGGCTGCACCACATTCTTGTAAATATGGTGCAGACTTGCGTTTCAGAAGTGGTTGAGCGTGTCGATAAGCCAAGGAGGCTAACGTCACACTCCGCTACTTCCTTGTACATATCCCTCTATGTTTTGTTTAAATATGTCAGAAGGTGTCTGAATTAGCACTGATGACTTTACAAGGCATAGATTGAAATATCATTAGTCATTATTTAATCACATAAAACGCATTGTATTTATTTTCATAACAAATAAAAGTAAGAGTATTGTGCAGGCAAAGTATTGTTTATCTCACTCAAGGCAAACTGCCATTTGTCAAGTCAAACCCTGGTAGCAGTCACATTTTCTAACATTGGGGACAATCTAACAACCCCCTGGATGGTAGCTGCATAGGCAGTCATATAGAAATGCTTGCTCAAATGCCCTGCCTCCTGTCAGATACAGTATCTTATAGAGCTGAGCTTCATATTTGTATGAATAAATGTATATAAACGGAACAGGAAAGAAAGCCCAGATATTGAAAGGTCATTATTTACTTTCAGTTTAGCCCCTGCCCCCCCCCCCCAAGGCATGTCAGAGGTTTTCACGGGGCCCAGGCCATAAAACTGAAACAGGTCCTTCGTAGGGCAAAGTCTATTTTCAAAGTTAAAAAATATGTTGTGTTAGGGAAAAAGAAAACATAGGAGTTCTAGACTTAGGTAACATCTATTGGTGTTACTCAGAAGCTGATCTTAGTATTCAAATATAATAATAGAATACAATTAAAAAATATATATATTATAAAAAAGCTGAACATACAATTAGCATTAGGGATTCATATTTCAAAGTAATTTAATTTAATTTAATTTAGGGTCAGGACATTAATTAATGTAGTATAAAGATTATTTTATGTAATTATTATTTTATTTTATTTTGTTTGAATTGAATCATTACCATTAGTGTATTTTAAGGGTAGGGTTACAATTATTATTCCAATCAAAAAATATATCCATTTTTAATTTATTTAAATTAAAGAAAATTAGCATTAGGGTTATACTTAGTTTTTATTTATTTTATTAAATATAATATAATTTATTCGGGAAAGGGGTTAATGATTCGTTATTTTATTTGATTATATCAAATAGTTGAAAAAAATTAGAGATTGATGTTAGGGCAAGGATTAAAGAAGTGGTTCACTGTAGAGTAGCCACTGCAGAGCAGAGCTTAGGGATAGAGGACAAAAGTTAAGGTAGGGCATAGTAAAGGGACAAAGTAAATGTAATATCAATGTTATGGATAGATGGGTGAAGTAAGGTACAATGAAATTAAAGTTGCAAAATAAAGGTATTGGGATATTAAATACAACAAAAGTTAAATCATACAACTGTGGTTGGAGGGTGTTTAGCCATGTGATGTGTTGAAAGCTGAGACACGGATCATATGCAATTTCTTATAGCGGTAACTAGCTTACTGCTAATAGGAGGATGTGGGAGAGATCCAAGGGCAGCTGAAAAAACTCCACTCTGGCACTGAAAGAAGTAACAAGTAGTGTGAAAAGCTGATAAGGAGACTGTTACAATAACTAAGCCTGCTGAATCAAATATATTAATGGGAAGGGCTTTCATCGAGTGAAAGTTGCATCCGACAGATGTTGAATTGGTACTGACCGTTGCCGTATTCTAGTGGCAAATGGATGTTGAAAGAATTATGTTCTTTGCTGGCGGAAATAGGAGCAGAAGTTCAGTAACCACTGTGATTTTTGATTACAGAAATGAATAAGAAAAGAAAGATGAGAGGAGGAGCCAAGATGGCGATGGGGACGGTCGTGTAGTCTCTCGGCTCCTCGATCCTTTGTTCCTCGCGACGATATCCTGAGCTTTCTCCTGCCTTGGCATACTCGCGGGAGGACGGCGTAAGAGCGCTGAATTGCCTGTTGCTCCCCCGATGTCCCTGCCTGCCTCAGTACCCGCTGTATTTTGATCGATTTGCGGATTGCGTGTCTCCCCTGTTACCGAAGCACAAGCTGAGATCCGGACATGGCGACTGCCGGAGCTGCGAGGGGTTCTGCATACGGAGCGAGCCTGGCGCCCTGATTGACGCTGCTGTCGGCTAAGGGGCTACGCCTGCCCTAAATTGTGTGCCTGCCGACCGGGGGTTTTTACTGGTGCCTCTGCTGCCGGGATCTACAGGTGAGAGGCGCCGGACCCCCCCCGTGGTGGCCGGCGTCTGTGTACCGTAGCCTCCCCACAAGCCTGCTCCTGTTCCTTTTTGCCTGCGTGTGGCTTCTATTACGTCCTAAGTCCCTCTTGCTTTGGGATACTTGCGCCCACGCGCCCCGGTATATTCCCCGGTGGGGCGGCTGAGATGGCTGGTCCGGCTGCACTGCTTGCCAACGTTGCCCCGGATGCCAACTGGACTGTGCTGCGGGACCCCGGGCACGGTACTGTTTTGGTGGCCTCGCCTGTGCCTGTGGAACAGATGAAGCGCCCGGCAGTTCTGACCTCTGGCTCTATTCTTGCTGCCATCGACAACTTGCGGGCAGAAATGCGTGAAGGCTTTCTGTCGCTGTGCGAGAGACTTGAGGCTATTGCGCCTGGGGTGATTCGTGCCCCGCAGGCTTGCTTTTCTCAGTGTCCCGCTTTGCCTATCCTGACTCATGATCGGGCTACTTTGTTGCCGCTTGAGTGCTCCGCACTTCATCTCTCCGGCAGTGTTGGTGACCGCGATTTCATGCCCGCTTTCTCCACCAGAGCTACACTGTTTCCACCTCCATCGGAGCTCATGCTTTCGGCCATGGTTATGCTGCCTTCGGGACTAGCGACGCAGGCACATCATCTACTTCGTCTGCCTGCCCACGCTCAGTTTGCCCCGCTTCTGACTCGGATTATTTTGCACCATTGGGAGTACCTGTTGACACTAATCAGTGGGGTTCGTGGATCTGGTCGGGTATGGACCCGTCCATTTTGTCTCGGAACAACAACTTCCTGCAGAGACCGGCCATCTTGTTCCTTTGTTCTGCTGGTGGAGGTTGCCCCACGAGGGTTTTGGCTGGGGAGACGTGTGCGGACTGGCCAGGGGTAGCGGACTCCCTTGGTGAATGGTACATTCCTGGCTTGCGAGGTCTCGGACTGAAGCGTTTCTTTACAGTGTGCTAATGTGAAGCTCTTTGTTCTCTGTTATGCTTGTAGCTCACTGCTTACGTTGGTCCACATGAGGGGATATGATTACTTGGGTTTGAGTGACAGGTGGGGATTCGGGGTGGGACGCCACTTCTGTGTGTACTGATATGACACCTGTGCTCTCTCTACCTTCTTTTGTGCTGTTTACTCTCTATTCTTGTTACGGTGTCTAGGGTAGGAGAGGCTGCATGGTTGGGGTGTCCGAGAGATTTGGTATCCGGTTGGCTCCTCCCCCTCTTTTCTTCTTACTGGGAGTTGTAGATTAGATTCCTCTCTTCTCACTCCCTATATCTTAGAAGTCATCTATATTCTTCCTTTTTCTTCTCTTTTCTTATTCTATATTTCGGGTTTATGGGGCGACAGACACACTGCTGGGGGGGGGGTAGGCCATAGCCTCTGCATGCGTGTAGGGTGGGGGGTGGGGGGATGGGTTTTGAGTTTGGTTTCGGTTTCTATGGTACCTTGTTTTTGCTTTCTTTCTTTTTGCCTTTGTTTTTCCTTTCTTAATTTCTTTTGGGTCCGTGTTTGGGATAGTTGGTGGGTGGGGGGTGATGAGCACTGTTTATGACGTTGATTGCTATGATCCTGCGTGCGATTTCAGAGCCGCTCTTCCGCCTATGTGCCTTACTCCTGGATTTCATGATTGCATGATAGTATTGTGATTACTATTACGACATGCCTGCACGGACTCTGCTCTTTTGATTTCTTTGTTTATGCTACAATGGCGAGTGTAGGCCTTCCTACCCGCCAGAAAATGTAAAACAAGCCTTTCTTAATCCTGAGACGCAGTAACTCTATGATTTACGGTGTAACTTTCGGCTGCTGCTTTTCGTGATAAACTGTTACTGTGTCGCCGTGTTGCATGCGTTGGTGCATTGACTGTATCCGTGGCCGGCCGGTTGGTTATGGGCCCGTATTTGTTCATTTTTGATGCACAATAAAGGTTTTTTAAAAAAAAAAAAAGAAAAGAAAGATGAGAAGCAAATAGTCTTGGTTTCTTAATGTTGTTGTGGTATGGAAAAGCAGGACCATGCTGCATTGACTAAATTTAAGGTAGTCAATCATTTGGTCATGTTAGTCAGAGGTTACGAGAGGGAATGTCATGAATATTTAGGTATTATTGTCAAATATAAGGGAGAATATTGAGGGAACATGAGGGATCTAATAAATAATCAAGTTTAATACCTTCTGGCACAAGGGGCAGATGTTCAGAGAAGTCTCGTAATGTTGACCCAAATATGTAAGAGTTTCAAAGAGAGCGATGAGAGAGGAGTGCCATTGATGCCTAATGAGGACAAGGTTTGAAGTACTCAGAATTAATGTGCTGGTCCAAAAGATAGAGAACCAATAAACAGCAAAAATAAATGAGTGTTTGTGTCAGGCCAAAGTGAAAGATTTAAACTTCGGAGAAGCAACAGCCCCTGTGGAGTGACATTTGTAAAACTTGAAACAAAGGTGTTTGAAGTGGAATTGTCTCAGATGTTTCAAGATTTAAAACAATGATCAATATTATAGCCAGTGGTGGCACGCAGAGGTAACTCAGTGGAGTGATGAGGAAGTGGGGGCTGGGTGGGGGAGTAGTAGAGTCCGACATATGACGGCAGATATTTATTTATTTACGTTCACCTTTGCCATTGTATGGCGGACTCCAATACCCCCCCACCCAGCCCCGCCCGCTCCGTCTCACTGCCCCACAGCATTACCTCTGCGAGGCGCCACTGATTATAGCTCTTACTCATGGTCACTCTCCATTGTGGCAGTTAAGATGCCCAACGAACTGGGAGAAGCCTTGCTTGACATTGATTTAGCAGGGAAGTGAGGTGGGAATGTCAGGAACAGAACATAGGATTCAAAATTAGAAACTTATCCACTGGACCTCATATCCTCCTAATATGGTATTAGTTTATGATTTGCACCACATTCATATTACTGGCAACCTTGAGCTCAAAGAATTGAAAGTACTCAGTCAAAGGGCAAATGATAGTGTGAAGGCATCCATAGCCAGCTCCTCAGAAGATTCCAGACGATAAAGAATGCTGCAGTAAGAATCATCCTGGACCTCCCCAAATGAGCCCACATCGCCCCCGACCTGAGAGACCTCCAACGGTTCTCCATCCAGAAGAAATGCTAGTTCAAGATCCTCATGCACGCCTACAAAGCCATCCACAACCTAGGAAAAGCCTACATCAAACATCTGCTGAATTGCATTTTTCCTTATTCGGAGGGTAAAGGGAATCATTATTTATGAATAATTTAGGCAGTCGTTGATGTAGACTGTTTTATGAAACACACCTTCTGTGAAGTTGATGGGTTTATGTCATGTGACTTTATTGGTTCCGACCTATGATACCACTTCATGGTATGGCGAGGGCATTGTTTTCCACTTTCTGTAACAGAAAAATGTGCCTTTTCTTGGATGCGTGCCAGACTTTTCTCTTACTTGCAAGAGTGTCTGACCTTTCTCTTGTTTCTACAAAAGTAGACTCTCTGACATCATGTTATGGAAATTTTGCTTAAAAGACTTTCCTTGCTTCAAAGTAAACAATTCACATGTCGGACTGTTATCTGACGTTATAATTTGGCATTTGCTTTAGAACTGATGATTTGCACTTTAGACTGGCTGCTGATTTATCTCTTACGCTTGACTTACGTAGTGAGTAGATTTATGCTTGTTCATTACTGAACTGTATTTTGATTAAGCGTTATTTCGCTATGACCTCTTGCAATTGGCTTTAATTTCATGCATTATTATTGCTTAGTCAAAGATGACTGACTGATTATTGCTGTTTGTAATGATTGATAATTTTGAATAAAACGTCATGGGTTTTGCTTTGAATATAGTCCTGTGAAGGTTTAAGGTAGTCAGCAGTTTTTTTGTCTGATACTAAATTGTGTTTCCATGTGGGTGACATCAGGACAGTTGTGATTTTTCGTCTCACATTTTTTTGGAACACTAGGTGATGTGAGTCGTAAATTTGCCTAACCGTTCTGCTGGCACACTCTAAGGACCCACTAAAAGCCTAACACATGGTATATGCACTGGTTGTTCTCTGCACTGTGGTCAAAGGGTGATTACAACTATATGTTCTTTTGTAGAATGACACGTGGTTCACACTTGACACTGTGTAATGATTGTCAAAGAATGTTGGTTACTTGTTGCGTTTAACACACTTTGTACTGAAAGCTGTTTATTTTCTATAGGTTATTCCTCTGAAGAAGGGACCATCACCCCGAAATGCATTGGGCCTCATCACACCTTCCTCTCATTGAATCAAATGCATATGTTGTATGCCCATTATTGATTGCAAAATGTATTGTTTGAAATATTTTTGTTTAATTTGAAATGTACAACTTATTTGTGTTACAAATACACATATCAAACCATTAAGAAAACATGAGTAAAAATAAATACCCTCTTGAACAAAACTCCAACAAACTGGTCAACATAATTCATTCAAATTGCAGACATATCGTCTTTAGAGCTGTGCATGCTCCAGTCTAAGTCTCCTCTGGGACTTGGCCATTCTCCATATGTTTGATATGAAGCCAAAGACCTGACCAGTTTGAAGCCTTGAATGAGTGGAACTGTGGTGAATGAAAGAGCACATAAGGAAATATTAAAAGGATGAAGTGATAAGGGTGTCTACCATTGGATTGCTATCAGATTGAATTTAAAGAAGATGGCAGAAGTTATAAGTGCTTTCCATGTAATTATTGATGAATTGTACAAAAACAAAACAATTGATGACAAAAAAGAGAACAAGAATGAGATGGAAAAGAATGAGAGCGCTACTGAGGGAGAGGATGAGTTTATGGGCATATAATTGGGACTGAAGTGAGAACAACTACCTATAATGAGGTTTATGGGCAGGTGTAGGTGGAAGAGATAGGAGCAGAAGAACTATCAGGAGAGGTGAGCTAGTGTCTTGTTTAAATTCACACATGGAGTCAAACGTCATAGAGATAGATACTTGCAAACTCAAAGGAGATCTGGAAATATTGGCAGAAAAAGGAATTTATAAAGACAAAATTTCCAAGTATATTGAAGATGAGTTTGACATTTTTGGGTGCAGAAGAAGAAAGACATGCTCATCTCAGATATGAGTAACTTCAGGAACTGGCCAGCGAATTGAATGTGGTTTAAAACATAGAGAATCTGCGAGTGATGTCAAATATGGCTATCTGTAATGAATTAAGGAATAAGAATTCCAAAAAACTGCTAGAAACTCTTCTACATATAATAGGCACCATTAAGAAATGGGAGGATATGACAAAGTATTAAAAATAACGGATGGAATCACCTGACAAGTGTGGGGTGTCAAAATATAGCAGAGCAAAGAAAAATGTGATTTTGTGTGATTCCAAATGTGAAGTGGTTGTTGAGAAAAGAGTTAAAATTGCGAGAAGTACACAGGGGATCATATGTGCAGGCACCTCTGTCAAGTGGTAATCTTTACACATTTACAAATAATTTTCCGAAGCCCTGGGGAGAGCCTGAGAAATTAAAATCCAGAGCTGGAAAGGAGTGTAGCCACTTTACAATGGCTTTGGACAGGTTTGGATGCTTTATTTTCAATTGTTGTACTTAAAGATTTGTGGGCTGACTGTAAGACCTTAGTACAGTGGAAAGCCCTTTAGTATAAGCATTCACTAATGGCTCTGGAGAAAGTAATCAGGTTTTCAAGAATTCCAAAAGAAAGGTTCCCCAGAAACAAGTAAATAGGCAAAAGGTCATGAGAGAGAGGCAAGATTCAGGTGAATCAGAAAATGCTTATTATGAGAGATTGATGAAGATTTACAGACGGTTTACTGAGTTGAAGACCCTACAAAAGAAGGCATATCTCCGGCCATTTTGGCTTTTGTGTTGCGCCTGCACCCGGTAATTAAGTTACATATATTCAACAAAATGTGATGTATTAGAAGGCCAATTATTGGATTAGATTTGGGCTTATGCGAAGTATTGTAGTAATTGTTGCGATGCTAAAAAGATGGTGAAGAAGGAGAAATTGAGTGTGGCACAAAGTTCTTTAAAAAATTATGGCCAAAGTGGGTTTCAAAGCGATACAAAAGGGGATGATGGACGGAGCGTTTGAGCAAATCAAACACTCACCCCCAGTCAACTGATCAGGGTTTAATCCATCACCATTCTTTAGCTCACTCAGCCACCCCAGTTCAGACATGTCTATATGCTAATCAGTCTGACCCTGTGCCTCATGGGAACATTCCAGCCCGAATTGCCAAGCCATGTCTTCCCTGGACCGGAAACAAGCCTCCTGGGACAGGTTTCGGATTCATAATCCTCATCAGCCAGGCTATCTTGAATCCAGTGGCCAAGTGAGCAAGGGACTCACGTCTGAGCATACCCTGCCACACTTAGGGCGAACAAAGCGATACAAAAGGGGATGATGGACGGAGCGTTTGAGCAAATCAAACACTCACCCCCAGTCAACTGATCTGGGTTTAATCCATCACCATTCTTTAGCTCACTCAGCGGGTTTCAGGCACCTGGCTATGGTTTTGTTAATGCACAAGGCAACGGTTCACAATTTGTGCAAGGTGGAAATGGTGGTACTCATAGCAGATGCAGAGGTTTTATGAATGACATGCCTAATCAAATTATGAAATATGAGTGAAAAATGGCTTTTGCCACACCTGTGGAAAAAATGGTCACTTCAAATTAGATTTTAAGATTAATCCAAAGTGATTTACAAATTTGGGGACGATTCCTAAGTCGGATGGACCAGAGCCCGTCTGACATCAGTCAGGAATTGGAGCCGAACAACCTCTTGTTGTCGGTTCCACACCTGTAAGTAGGATGTGACCAAACAGTTTGTTTGCAATCCTATACTTAACAATGTGAGCATGCATTCTGAATGGAATACATGCTCACATCGTTAAGTGCAGTTCATCCCTGCACCCAGGGGCAAGCACCTAAAGGTGCCTGGATCAACAGGGGTGCACCATCGGTGCCCCCTAGGTCACTATTCGGTGACCTCACACACATGGTGACCCAGCTGCGGTCCCCAAAGACAGTTTCCCAATGCCTTTCTGTGTCAAAAAGGCAGGCTCAGAAAGGAAGTGGGAAACTGCCATCTTATTTCCTCGGCCTGAAAGAGTCAGCCGGGGGAGTACTGAAGGGTTTCCAGATAGCGGACGGGCTCTCCGAGCCCATCAGAAGCCATCCTAGAAACCAAGTCGGATTCCTTTCCAACTGAGCCCATTGGAATGGTTCCATCAGAAAGGAATCCGAACTGGCAGGTCTGATGCGGTTAGGATGGAGCCATTCCTAACTGCATCAGAATCGGGTCCTAAGTGTCACATGGTTCCCCAGTGCAGCAGACTGTGAACGATATGGCAAAGTTTTGGATGAAATAGTTAACTGTTTCAGTCATACCTGCTTAGGTGCAGAAAATGCTGCATCCAAGGTAGTTCAATGGCACTATGCCTTCAGCCTAAATTCATGATATAGTGATTCCTTTCTGCCTATAGTACCAAATCCTGCAATAACATTGTTTCAGATTCCCGGAAGAATCCAAGTGGATTGCTTGAGTAGGTTTGTGTAAAGTATTTTTCTTAATCCCTCTTCATGAGGATTATCAATATCTTTTTGTGCTCAGATTCTAAAATATAATTATTGTTTGGTGTACATTCACACAAGAGTATACAGAAAGTCCATCAATTATTTCACAAATCCTGAAGAAGAATCTGGAAAGCCTAAATTTGCCCTGTGACTCACTTCTAGTCCAGTATATTAATGACCTGTGGGTCGAAGCCAAAATGAAAGAGGGCTGTAGACACAATTGTTTTGTTGAACCATCTAGCTGAAAATGGGCATAACATATCTCCTTCAGAATTACAGTATTGTCAGCTATTTATTTGGAACATCAAATTGAGAAGGGGATAAGAAAGGTGTCTAAAAAACAAATTTCTGCCATTCAGAAAATCAACCAACCAATAACACATTGAGAAGTGAGGATGTTTCGAAGGATGGCTGGCTTCTGCCATCAGTGAATTGCAAACCTTTCCAAAATTGCAAAGCCTTTACAGATGAGTAAGTAAGTAAGTACATTTTATTTGCATAGTTAATTAAAACCATTGCAATTCCTCATTTAAAACATTTTCTACATACAGTACATTTTTCACCGCAACCATAAAATTACATCCATTTAAATTAAAAGATATATTCCATTTTACGTTTCCTATTTAAAATCTTAAGGTTAATACATTTTACAAAATTTGTTAAATAAGATTCAATTTGGTTTTAATGTCCTCTAAGGGCTTAGCGAGGGTTCGAGTTCCAACATTCTCATTTCCACCACCTTCAAAAATGTAATACTTTTTAGGCAACGTTAATAGTTACGCTGGGTTTAATAAACTCTAAAAGCATAATGAAGGGTCAAGTTTCTGCATCCTTTTTTCTACCTCCTTCATAAACTTCACCAAGCTACAGTTCAACTGAGGGTCGTTTGGTGCAAAACAGGCAAGGACTGCATGTCTTCGTGAGCGTATTCCTTGCTGGTTAAATTGGAATTTCAACAACCGTTTCATTTCCTCCATCAAGTTGTCGCAAGAGCACAACAGGTGTGGCATGTCCTCAGGCGCCATGCCACATAACCGACAAAGGGATCCCCCCTCATCCCTAAACCAGTGGGGGAGATTACATATTCAAGGTAACAGGCCCAATCTATACTTTAAAAACATCAATTTTGTGGTTCTTGAGTACCCGAGGTCAAGGTAGCTCTGAAGACCTTGTTTAGAGTAGGAGTTTAGGATAATCGACCCATGTGACCTTTTGGTAACACACACTTTATCTTCAATCCATGAGAGGTATTTTATCGTTTTCTTTACCAATCTTTTGATCGTAGTATGATTGGTAGGGGTATTCCACAGCTCCTGTAGCCCTAGATTCGCCAGGCTGTTTTTCAAATACTTAGCGGATGGCGAGGCTGGATTTCACTCTAGTTCTGACCATAAGTAGCTGTTTAAGGTACCCTTTTTCCCCCTCTGGACTTTGTCCCACGTATTTATAAAGGCCCCCTGTCTTGCCAAACTCTAGCCTAATTTGAGCCGGGGAGGTGTTTTTTGGCAAGCTGAATATAATCCTATGTACAGCTGCTACAGTTTTATCCAGAATCGCTGCATCTCTTCCTCTCTGTACTTCACTCCCATAAGTAATTGTGGGCAGCAGTTTGGCTCTTATAACTTGTACCAGGGGCAGAAGAGATGGGCTGGAAAGCTTGCTATTCAATTTTTTTAGATAAATTGCTATTGCAATGCCTTTTCCTCTGATGCTGGCTTTCTGAGTGGTAAACTGTCCACTATTGTCGATTTTAACTCCAAGATACTTGAACACATTTGTGTCTTCTATTCGGATGTTGTTCCAAAACCAGCCATGTGGATTTTTCCCTTTTTTGTTAATTGACATTGTTTGTGTCTTCTCCAAGTTTATCGTCAATTGGTTTCCATCTGACTACCTCTGTGTGGCATTCACAAGATTTTGTAGCCCTATTTTAGTATGACTGATTAGAACTATGTCATCCGCATAGAGTAATGTTGGCAGTATTTGAACTCCTAATTTTGGTGCATGAGTGTTGCACTTTTTGAGAATCAGAATTAGGTCTCCTAGGAACAAGTTAAAAAGCGTTGAGGCCAAAACACATCCCTGTTTGAGCCCCTTGTTGGTTGGAATACGTCTAGACAGGCGAGACCCATCGCCCAGCTTCACCTGTATCCATGTATCATTGTGCAGGTTGATCAATAGGTCTAGCAGTGGCCCTGGTATCCCCCACTTCTTCAGTTTTGACCATAGGAGATTCCGATTAATATGGTCGAAAGCTGCCTTGTAGTCAAATAAAACACAGGTGGATTGGCATTTTGGCAAGTTTGGCTTTATCAATTAGCAGACCCATAGACAAGATGTTCGTTATTGTCCCAACTGATTTAGCAAAACCCTTCTGATTGAAAGGAATTAAGGAGTTGTCTGTAGCACAGGCCTGCAGTTCTTCCAATAGGATCCCGGCAAAGTACTTTGCCTCATTATCCATAAGGGCGACCAGTCTATAATTACTTGGTTGAGATTTATCCCCTGACTTGAATAAAGGGGAAATAATAGAACCCTTCCAGGAACCAGGTAATACGTTAAACTGTTTAATTTCCATAAATAGTGGTTCGAGTGCTAAGGCCCATTTGCTTTCATTCTGTTTAAAAAGAATGGGAGGGATACCATTCGGGCCTGGCGCCCCCTCTCTTTTTCCTTTTTTAATTTGGTGTGTAATTATCTTTGGCAGGTTTATATCTCCTATATTCATGATTGTAGTGCCGCCCTCTCGTTTGTAATGAGTTTCGTACGGTGGCTTTGGTTTGTTGTCCTCTTTTTTCCTTCTAAGTCAGATTTACCATGTTGTGTGAAGTGATCTTTAAGGTAGTTTGCCCATGTTTCTTCGGTGATACTAGATGACACTCCTTCATGCCCGGGGTTTATAAAGGAGTTGATAATTTTCCAGAATTTTGCCCCGTTGTTCTGCTTTGTATTTACATGAAGCTTTGCCCACAAGCTGTCCTCCTTTTCTCTGTTTGTTTCCCATTTTGTTTTTTTCAAAGATGCCTTCAATTCTCGTAGGAGGTCATATTTCGCCGTGTCTCTTGGGGAATGTCTAAGTTGGCGCATTGTTTGAAAGATACATTTTTTGATGCGTTTAATCTTTACTACATGTTCCTTTGGAAAGGAAGTCATATTGTTGTCAGTCTGTCCCTTTTGAAGTTTTGGAGTTGTGGAGTAGCCTGCCATTGTTGTTATAAAACTCTCCCATTTCTCAACTTCGCTTACTCCAATTCTTCCATCAAAGTGAACCAATGCCATTTCTTACAGGCATCCCTCATTCACTACCGAATACTTTATCCTTTTGTAATTAATGGTGTAAATTGAATCTTTAGGTTCCACAGACTGCTCAAATTTCGGCTTGCTGATATTCAATGTGATTTCCTGAGGGCAGTGGTCGCTATCAGCCTTTACAGAGGAGGACTCACAGTGATGTGAGGAACCTAGTGACTTGGGACAGTGAATGAATGTACACCTTTCTGGAGCTCAGACACAGCAAGTGTAGCTACCTCCCTGTCTCCAGGAATGCCAAATTACAAGAAATACTTTTTTAAATCTTGTAATAAAGGAAAAGGGGGCACACTTTCAGTTCTCATGCATGGAGGAGTGGCACGAAAGGGCCCATTGCATATTTCTGCCACACTTGGTACATTGGCCACTGTGCTTCTGGGGTGTATGAAGAGCATTGCAGTGACTTCATTGATAAATGTATAAAGTGAGCCGACTGTGCTGGGACACACTGTCATAGTACTGGTTCTACATCCAGTTGAGGCATTGCTGACTCATACACGGTCTAAACATCTTACAAATAGTTGCTTAACTAAGTATATTATTCTGGTGACAGAGAACATTTTATTTAAACCGTGCAATTTTCTGAATCCTGCAACACTTATATCATTGCCAAAGAAAAAGGTTCACAACAAAATCGAAGGAGGTGACCATGATTTAATTGATGTGACAGAGTTGTGCACCAAATCAAGACCATATATTCAAGATTTGGAACTTGAATTGGCTGATATGATTCGATTTGTGGATAGTCCTTGTCTGCCAAACCATTATGGAACTCTTTAAGCAGGATATGCAGAGTGTACAATAACACATATTCTGGAAGCATCATAGTTGTGTAATGCAACATTAGCACAATTATCAGAATTGATCGCAATTACAAGAGCATGCTGCATACCCAATAGATTGAGAGTTATAATCTATATAGATACTCAATACGGGTGTGGAGTTTTCTTAACATCTCCTGTCACTCCCATTATAAGAATTATGGATTTATAGAGACCCCCACAATCCTCTAAAATTGCTGTTGAAAAACATGCCCCACACAAGAGTGAAGATGATGTAATTTTAATAGGCAATAATTTTGCTGACGAAGGTACGATGTGAGTCTGGTACATTGCAAACAAATTAAAATTTGGTAGGTGAAATGGAAAATTTCAATAGTTTGTTGTTAATGACTACTCAATCACTTAAGGAGTTGGAGAATGCTTGTAGGATGTGATGGAGTGTTATGAATCTTTAAGAAATGTTGGTTTAAATCCACATTTCATGAAACTTTCTAAGGTACTATGTCAGAGATGTGCCACCTGCGAACAAGTGAACAAAGGTAGAAGGGCGAATGTGGCCATGAATGAAATAGAGAAATTAGAAGGTCTCTTCACAAGATTTCATTTTAATTTTGTTTACATTCTAATGGTTGTTTGCTTGTTTAGCCAGGGAGTGGAAGCTTATCCAACTAGGAGATGTGATGCTCTTGCTGTAGCTAAGCTTGTATCAAGGGAGTTGATTCCTAGATTCGGTTTGACAACTTCTTTGGAATCAGAAAGTAGAAGTCATTTTATAATACTGAAATTATAGAAGCTCATTGAATGGCACTGAATGAGAAGCAGGAATTCTATTGTGGATATCGTCCAATAGCATCAGGAATTTTACAGAGATTTTATTTACATATGAATTATTGTAGAATAGTGTAGTTAGGTTGTGATGATTTCAAAAATCAACATGGGATTTTAGTGTTTTATTAGTTTAATTACAAAATATTATTTAGTTATGTGTGATTATGTTGGCATAACTAGGCCCATCTCAGTTTGCACAGTTGAAGAAAGATTTGTTTTTAAAGTTCATGTTTTCCTTCTGTGATTTTCTTTTCCATCAAAAAGTCTAAATGGGATATATTTGATGGTGTTATTTGCTTGTACTGTTTCAGTGTATGTGCGCTTCGGAGAAAGGCATATTGGAGATTTTCTTGTAATGTTGTAATAATCAAGGCTGTTGCTGCCTACAGCCACAAATGTTTTTCTATTAATTATAAATAGTTTATTGTTTATATTACTTCAATGTTGCAATGTCATTTCACATGTTGCTATGTTAAAGGTGATTATTATTTTTAATAATTTAGGCGCCCCCTGAAGTAGTTTATTTTCATGCATTATTTTTGCTGATTTGAATATGGCTAACTAACTACTGTTTGCCTTCTATATTGATTCATCATTTTGAATAAATCTTCATGTTTTTTTACTTTGAATATTGTCTTGTGAAGGTTTCCTTTATTGCACAACGGCCCTAGTCCTTTGAGCCCCAGACAGCCCTGATCCTTTGTATTTGCCCTTTGTATTTATTTGTGCAAAGTGCAGACAACAAGCAGACTGCTTCCTATAAATCAGAGCTCTTCAAACATTTGTGCTCTGAGCCCCCTGAATTAAAATATTTTAATGATCGTCCCCCTCAAAACTTTTAGGCTAGTTGGAGAGCAGAGCTGATCACAGGGGGGAGGAATTATAAGATAATTTCAGGATTTTTTTCTGTAGCTCGTAATTGACACTAAGGGGCCGATTCCGATGTCGTTCGGAAGGGCTCCGATTCAGATTAAGGATTGCCAAATCCGATCTGGAGCCCTTGTCTTTGACCGAATCGGATACACTTCCGAACGTCCAAGTACGATGCCTGGAAACTGGTAGGGACGACCAATTTGGGTCCAAAAGTCATTTGGACAGGTAGGCTCTTTCGGAGCCGAATCGTGCAGCTCTATGGACTCGGTTTTCCGAGCGAGCGAGTACGATGACGGATTTGAATAGCCATTTTGAATTGGTTTCTCCAGAATGAACAGGCTGCCAGGATTGGTATTTGGGATCCCATAGTAGGTCCCCCTTCACTCAGGGCCTTCTGATTCAGGCTCATACGGGTAGCTAAGGTACCCCCTTTCCAACCATGCACAGTGTGGAAGGCACCATGGGGTGCCCGCCACAGGGTGCACGATTTTCCCCAACCACCCCTTTCTTCTATGGGAGCCTGTGCTCTCGTCCGAACACAGGCTCCCATTGAAGTCAATTGAAGCCCGACCGAATCGTATGTGGAGGCATTTCGATGCATCCTACTCACTCGGTCAAA
Organism: Lissotriton helveticus; assembly: GCF_964261635.1. Taxonomy (NCBI): domain Eukaryota; kingdom Metazoa; phylum Chordata; class Amphibia; order Caudata; family Salamandridae; genus Lissotriton; species Lissotriton helveticus. The sequence continues at coordinate 1,510,531,715 of NC_136061.1, read as the reverse complement.
CTCCACCGATTTGAGACGTTCGGAAAGCATTCCGAACCTATTCGGTCGGGATGCTTTCCGAACGAGATTAGAATAGGCCCCAAAATATGTGACCTACAAATGAGAAACAGCATCAATCATAAACAGAATTGACCAAAAACTCTGGTCCCTATAATTGACGTGCTGTGGGCCCCAATGCAACTCCAAATGCTACACTAATGATGAATTTAGCCCTGAAAAGTAGGGTATCTCCTCTTCTTCCTTCTTTCACTCCTTCCCCACCAAGCCTGACCCTCACTTCAATCTTGAAACAAGCTCCTTCTTTTTTGAAAGCAAAAATGACCTCTGGCATGTTGCCCCCATTTTTGCATTGCCATGGAAAGAGTTCCATCTACCCTATTGGAAGCAATGAAAATGATCCCACCTGTCCTCTTTCTAAAGTCAAACATTCATAAATGTGGTGCAAAGGGCCCCTTTGCTCCATGGCCAAAGTTCCACTGGACCTGCTTCACTAATGATAGCTACTGCCTTGGTAAACAAGCTGTCTCCTCAGCAGAGTGTTAACAACATGGGATCTCACCCCTTCCCTCTCCTTCCTATCTCTCATCATCCCTCTCCCCTCATCAATCAGATACCCAAATCAAGTTGTCTCCTCTGCTTCATTTTCCCCCCGCCTTTGGCCATAGCTCTGAGGCCCACAGCAACACTGCCATAACAAATATGCTCTAGGCTTCTAATGTAACTGAAGCACCAACAATACCTACAGCTCTGCGAGGCAGGCTATTTACTCTACCCACTCCATTGGGCCATCACTTCTAGGCCGAATGACTAAAGCTGGCTTTCTGTTGATTTCTGTAAAAAGCAGCATAAACAAATACGTATTAGACCCTAGTCAACCCCCCTCAGCCCCCATTGCTTGGGCCCTGTTCTGTGCACAGCAATGGTGACCTGGGCCATAATGCTAGCAAGGGACATGCACCCCAATGTCTTTTTTCATAGTAAGACAGCCTTACCCAGGATCTAGTGGCCACTCCCTGAATATAGTGAGGTAGGGCTCCTGTGCGTTGAAGCAGAGAGAAGGATAGTGCACTAAAGAAGAAACCTGCCTTCTCATCAGAGTTTATGGTACCTGAAACAAATGTAAATGTGTGCTGTTTATCAATTATCAAATATAAAGGCTGCATAGGAGCCACTGTATACGTTTTAATTGCTGGAGTCTCTTGAAGCTTCATGGTGACAAATACATTTTGTTTTTAAAAGGTATTATAAGTGTCCATTAAAAAGAGAGCACACTGTTAATGGACACATACAATACTTGCACTACAGTCTGATTGCTTATTTCTATTATGTATGTTTTAAGGCATGTTTCACCTTCAACACTATTATGTAGTAGCGTTTTTTATACTGTGTAATACAATTTAATAATAATGACATTCATAGTGCTTTCTGTCACTGGCTGAGACCTCATAGCACTTGAATCTGTCTCTACACTCATGGTACTCAGTGGTACAGTTTACACAATCTTTTTATGCACTTATGTGTTGCATGGTCCATCTTCCAAGCTATCTTCGTTTACAAGTAATTGCAGACTCATTTAGATTAATTGTCTGAAAGTGTGACATGATCCAGCCTATACTACCAATGTTGGGCCCTTATTATATTAAATTACCACTTTGCCAAGATGAAGAATTGCATTCTAGACAGTAAATTGGTAGGGTAAGAGCAGGTAGTGAGTAAACAGGGTTGTGCCAATTAAAGAATCAAAGGAATTACAATAGGTACACATCAACTTCCAGGAAAAAACAATGGTAATTCCTTGGCCAGCAAATGGATGAACTGCATGACTGCTCTTGAAAATATAACGCTCCACTTGTGAGAACTAGAGAAAAGTTTGTTATATGACAAGTCTATATGCTAAGCAACTATGGGCTTGGTTTAGAGTTTGGCAGAAAGAGTACTCCATGATGAACATGGCTGACACCATGCCTGCCAAATCATTGGTTCTCCTATCTCATTTACAGATGGGTGGACCTAAAGTTTTCCATCAACTGTTGGCTCCATCTGCAGAAACCTTCCTCCGACAGAGAAAGGGTAGGGATATTACACTGCCCACCCTATTTAGGGTAGCCCAGGTAATGTATTTGCTTCTGTCCAAACTGGCAGTGAGGGATATAAAAAAATGATGAACACCACACCCTGGAAGGGCCCTTAGCAAACTCCCGTAGTTTGTCTCAGAAAAATAAAAGCTTTTGAAAAGCTCAGTGCATTGCCATCAAAATGAGCAGCAGCTGTCTACCGACTTTTTGTACATTGAAAAGAATCCATGTGACGGTGGTTCCTTTGAACATACAAAGATGGCTGCTGGGCTGCTGGTTAATCCTAAATTTGACACATGGTGGAGAGAAGGTTCTCTGTCACTCTGATGGAGTAGAACCTGTCAAATTCTAAATCGGGCTATAAGAATCTAATATACAATTTAAGTAAAAGGCTGTTGAATCCATACATACACATCGCCTTCCAGGGTACACAAGCTTTTTATGACTGGAATCCAGTCAAATGCATCTGGCTTATTCTGCAGCCAGTTCTTGCATTCTGCTTCATCGGTCTCACTGGGGGTTGCCACGTAGATCTCTTTGAAGTGTTCACAGGCTGGCAGGACTTGCAAGAATGTTGGACCCAATGCCATGCTGATCAGGACGTTCCCTTTTATGCCACCTGTTATCAGAAAAATATAACATCGTCATCATCAGTTAGCAATTGGAATGAGATGAAGATTTATGCCTCTTATCAGTTTAAGCATTTGCTGTACCTGATTAAAAAAATTATGAGAAGGAATGTGAGTACATAGAGAACATGTTGTGTATTGGTCGTCTGTGCTTTCCATGTATTTCTAGCTCCTCCTTTAGGCATTATTACGTAGGTAAAATATTGTTCATGTCACTGGTGGGTGACTGGCTGTTGATCTAACAAGAGAAGTAGACTAGAAGGCTAAGCAAGAAGGCATACTGCTATTGGTGAGATGTTCCTTCAAGTTATGGACATGTACTGTTAAATTCAAGGAAATTTGGTTTGCACCATCTCGGTCCAGCCTGAAACCTTCTGAGAGGGAGTAGCAAAGATGTTTTCCATATCTCAGCTGCTCAACCTCTTCTCCTCCCTTTGCACAAATGTAAGTGCCCCACTGGTGACGGCTCACCCCGAAACATTCCATGGAGGAGCTGTGGTGAATGAGACTTTTTATTGGACGGGTTCATGACGATTCATTAAACGGCGCAAAAGTTATAAACAAACCAAAAAATCCAATGCATATGGAAACGTAGTCAAGTGTTCCACAAGTGACATCATTGTGCCTAAGGACTGAACAAGAGATTCAAAGACTGGACAACAAGGAGTTTATGAAAACATGCAGCACATAATCTTAGAATTCAGTGAACACAAAGCAATAACATTTATTGGTCAAGCTTCCTTTTACCATAACATCCGTTATTTTAACGTTTTTTATGCTCAATAAGGAGCTAGCTCTCATTACACATATATAAAAAATGTGACTTTTCAATTGATTAATAAATATTTATCATAATAATCTCAAGGTCTTATGGCTCCGCAGATGTTCTGCGGTGCAAAATATAAATTAATTTTGAGCTTTCATTTGATAAAATAACTGAATGGATTTACACAAAATCACAAAGAAAACAAGTTTCCTGAGCCAGGATCTAGCTTCCTGACAAATTATACGTAATTTCATTCATCCATTTTGACTAAAGCTGTGTCTAATTTTGCTATGTAAAATTGCATGGGCGAAATGTGTTTTGGGACTTCACATTGTTTACAGCATTCGTTTGACAGATCACCCCAAAACATTCCAGGAAGAAGCTGAGGTGGAGGAGCCCAAAAAATCCATTGCCTAACTATAACTAGCCAGTGGCGACCACCACTGGGTAATATAGTTGCACAGTAATTATCTATTTTTTATGGAGTGGCGACCCGCTGCCCCTATCCCAGAGATGGTTTCAGACCCTGGGGACCACGTCTGTGGCCACATTTCATAAAAATGGCCGGGGTCTCAATACCCCCCCCCCCATCCTCATTGACCCCAGGGACATTATCTCCTGGGGCCAATGCTTACACTTTGGGGAGAGGGCACATGGCCCCCCTCTGCAAACCATACACCAGTACTGGGGACCCCATACTCAGGTGCCCAGTGTGATCAGTGTCCTGGAGACCCCATCCCCTGAAAGACTGAAGTCCCCTGCAAAGGAAAGTGTGGGTATAGCCTACTAGCACTCTCCCTGGGAGGGAAAGCATCTTTGCTTCCATCCTAGCTGGAGCGCAGAAAAATGCTGCTCCTGTCCGGCCAAAAGAAAAGCGACTGAGCCAGCTCCCAAAACCACCACAATGGGTGCTGGTTAGGGAGCCTCCAAGGGATTATCAGTTATATTTTGAAAATCTTGGAGGTACCCCTAGAAGGAGCATGAGCACCACCAAGCATTTTTTTACTATTCTGGAGGGCCACTGGGAGCGCAACAAGCTCATGGCAATGCAAAAAAAGTTCATCTTCTGTGTCATGGAATTCAAGACCTCAGGACAGCCTACTATATTTTTTTTAATTATATCGAGCTGGAGCAGTAGGCGCTTCAGCTGGATTGCAAGGGCCCCTTGTGATTGGTTCTAAGACTGCTCTTTATTTTTATTTTTATTTTTTTAATTATTTTTATTGAAGTTCATACAGTCATAGTCACAGAAGGTACAAAAACAACCGATAAAGTGTAATCCGACATAATATCTTAAACCATAGATAATACAAGAGCATATAAAAGAAAAAAAAACACACAAAATACATTGGTCCATACTCAATCAAAAAACGAACTCCAAATTTTCTCAAACTTTCTTGCCCCTCCTACTCTTTGTGCATACAAAAGTTCATTCTTCCTAACTTTCTTCATTTTTTGCAGCCATGCCATAAACACAGGAACCTCAGTTGACTGCCATTTCTGAAGTATCAAGGATCTAGCAACAGCCATCATAATATAGACCAGTTTGACTAGCTGGTCTCCATATTCCAGATCGGCATCGTAGCCAAACAATATTAATTTAACGTTATAACAGATACTGATCTTATAGTGCGTTTGAAGAAAGGAGAACATTTCCTCCCAGAATGAAAAAATATTCGAACAGTGCACCATTATATGGGACCAGTTAGCACCGGCAAATTGCTGGCATCTAAAGCAGTTGGCGGGAGCAGTCGTATACATCTTAGCTATACTAGCCGGGGTGCGGTATAACAACTATTTACCAAAGAATAGCATTCTTCTCCGATTCGAACCTCTCAGTACATTAAAATTCAGCTTATTTATGGTCTTCCAGGTATTAGGGGGCATGCAAAAGTTTTCCTGATCCTGCCACTTTTTACATGCTTTATAGCTCAGATCCGGTTCGATACTTTGTCCAAGGCATCTTTTCCAATCCCCTGGCTTCCTAGTCAACACTATTGAAAATAAATCATACCATAACTGAGGTGGCATACTAATATGCCTAAGATAAATTTGTACCAAGGTTTTATAAATCAAATTATAGGATCCTTATAACCAAAAATGTCCCTGCGTTAGAAGGGACATCTCTCCCAGGTTGAGCCATGATCCCTCTTTTAAAAAATTTGATAATGTATTAAAGCCCATATGGTACCAATTAGATACTACTTCTGGCTTAATTTTAATCCCCAAATAAACGAAAACATAGAGTAAGGGGGTCAGTAGATGAAACTGCTGAAGAGAATATCTTTTGAGCATGGCATCCCGTCTTTTAAAAAACCAATTCATTATCTTGTATCTAACAAGTTTCGGAGATTTAGGAACTTGAAGAGGAGAAGAGATTTGAGCCTCAGAGCAAATTTGGTCAAAAAAGTAATTAATAAATAGATCCGGACCCTGTGTTCCACTTTTAAATCTATTCAAATATTGTGCAAAGTATGCATTATAATAGTCTTTGATATTGGGTAGCGAAAGACCGCCCTGTTCCGAATCTACATAAAATGTCCTTATAGCTATACAAGGAATCTTTTTCCCCCATATAAAACCAGAGAACAAAGATTCTATTCTAGAAAAAACGAGCCCGGCAAAAAACAAGGAATGGTTGAGAATAAAAAATTAAAGAGCGGAAGTACAGACATTTTAATCAGGGCCACCCGTCCCAAGATTGATAATGGCAACGAATTCCATTTGGCAAGCATAGAGCGGACCCTCTGAAACAAAGGATCAAAATTAAGTGAATATAACTCTAGAACTAAAACAGAAAAAAAACACCCCTAAGTACCGCTTGGGTCTAGAGTTAATGCATATGATTAAGTCTGGGTGTAGTTCTGGGTCTGAACCGCCACATACCAGAATCTCAGTCTTTTTTTTATTAATCCTATACCCACCTAGGGCTGCAAATTCTCCAAAAATTTGTAACATGCTGGTCTGCGATTGAATATCTGGGTTAATCAATAACATGATGTCGTCCGCATAAAGTTTGATTTTAGCCATAGAACTAATCGGGGGGGCAACATTCACCGCATTGCGGATTGCAACTGGAAGTGGCTCAATGAAAAAAGCAAAAAGAATAGGTGAAAGGGGGCAGCCTTGTTTATTGCCACGTTTAACTGGAACTGAACCGACCGAAACTGAGTTAATGATAATGTTAGCTTTAGCACCAGAATATAAATTTCGGATTAAACTAATGATTTGTAGAGGAATTCCAAAGTGCTCTAAAATAGTGAAAAGGGTTGTCCAAACCACCAAATTAAAGGCTTTTTCAGCATCTAAAAATAAAACTAATGCCGGCATGCTCTTTGTCTGAAAAAAATCTAAAGCCTCCACCAAAAAATGTGTGTTAGTACCTAATTGGCGACCAGCGATAAACCCATTCTGATCGGGATGAATAAGACCTGCTGCAATAGTGTTGAAACAAATTGATAATAATTTGGTAGTGATTTTATAATCCGTGTTCAGAAGTGTGATAGGTCTGTATGAATTAGGATCTTTTGAATTCTTACCCTTCTTCAGGAAACTCACAACAGCACCTTCATAAAAAGAATCTGGAGCCTGCCCCTCTTCCATCATGGAGTTCAATAATTGAAGTAACAAATCAGCAAAAGCAGAAAAAAAGACCTTGAAGAATTAAGCAGGAAACCCATCCGGGCCACATGCTTTATCGATCGATAAGGCTGCTCTTTATGACTAAAAACATGTTAAAAAGAGAATCATAGACAAGTTTAATATGTTTATTTAAAAAATGCTTTAATAAATATATGTTGTTACAATCACTTGTATTAAGCATTGCTATGTGGGAATGTATAAAATATACATTTGATTATAGTTAGCGGGGAGTTTTTGACAAGGCAATTAAGGCTGCTGTACATATGTTGATCTGCTGATCCCTTGATAAAGCCAATAGGTCCACTGTTTTTTATGATTTGGTGTAATGACCTTTTGACAAATCCAGTAGGTCTGCTTAACTTAAAATGACACAATTTGTCACCTTTTGAGAGGAGGGTTGCCAGGCCATGCTCCCAAACACATGCATGGCCAATGGCAATGAGCTGTGGAGGGTTGGGCACAACCAAGGGGGTTTGGTGCAGGCCTGGCCATAGGGGGTGGGCCACCCACTGCGCTGGGTGCTGGTAAAGGAGTGCAGGGCTTTCACCCAACCCCACACCAATTATTACAGCTTACTTTAAATTAAAAATACTAAACTTCACTGAAAAAAAAGTCAAAGGGACGTTGTAAATATGTGTGAATGTCAGTTAAAACATGCTGTTTTAAATTTAAAAACCAGTGAAATTCATCAGTTGTAGTTATCTCAAGTACCTATAATTCAAGCTTTCAAGTAATTATAATTTGCCCCCTTGCCATAAACTTCTAAATACCACACATCTTACTTCACTCATGACATGCTCTATGGCATCATTGATAATATCACTGCAACATCTGAAAGTACAACATTGATGACAACTCTGTGCATAGTGATCACCACTGGCTAAAATAGAGAGATAGATAGATAGATAGATAGATAGATAGATAGATAGATAGATAGATAGATAGATAGATAGATAGATAGATAGATAGATAGATAGATAGATAGATGGATGGATGGATGGATGGATGGATGGATGGATGGATGGATGGATGGATGGATGGATGGATGGATGGATGGATGGATGGATGGATGGATATATGGATGGATGGATGGATGGATGGATAAATAGATAGATAGATAGATAGATAGATAGATAGATAGATAGATAGATAGATAGATAGATAGATAGATAGATAGATAGATAGATAGATAGATAGATAGATAGATAGATAGATAGATAGATAGATAGATAGATAGAGGTTCAGAGTACAGGGTGAAGGTGTAAGAAAATGCCTCTTTTTGCATGGTCACCCCCAATTTTTTGGACTGCTGTGTTTTTTTTAAACTCTGACAGTGCACTGAAGCCTGCTAACCAGACGTCAGTGCCTGTGCCCTTATCCTTAAACTGATATGTTGAATTGGCTTTAACCAATTGGCTGAGTAGCTTACATGTAAGCCCCTAGTAAATGGTAGCCAGGGCAAGTCAGTTAGAGGGTCCCCTCTGGGATAGCAGGACTAGTTGTGCCATCCTGGGTGGGACATGAGTAAGACAAGACTGCAAGCCCACCATGTGCAGGCTGGAAGAGCATTTTAACTGCTGCCCCATCTTGGCATTTAAAGCAGTGGCAAAGCCGAACTTCCCCCTGGTTCATGTATAAGTCACCCCTATGGCAGGCCTAGTGAGTCCTAAGGCAGGGTGCAACATACCTCATTGAAAGAACATGTACTTTACATATTCAGATAGTAAAATCAGTCATTTTCACTATGGAAAAGCTTGGTAACCCAATTGGCAAGTGCAGAGTTACAGGTTGATCCCTCAGCTGTGCTAACTCTGGAATTGTTATTGTTATTGTTATTGTTAGGTGGTATTTGTTAAGCGCACTGTCACCGTGAGTTTCCTGGCGCTACAAAGGATCCTGAAGTTGAACAGAAAGGATTTAATGGCAATGGGAGAAGAGCAGAGTTTTTAAGGATTTCCTAAAAGCAAGGAGGGAACGAGAGGTCTTAAGAGGGAGTGGGAGGGAGTTCCACAGCTTAGGGGCCAGGTGAGAAAAACTGCAACCACCAGATCTGGTGAGTTTAATGCGGGGAACAACTAAGAGATGAAGGTGGGTAGACCTTAGGGCTCGAGAAGGACAATATGGAGTAATGAGGGACTTAAGGAAGGCAGGAGATGAACCAGTGAGAGCTTTGAAGACCAGGCAATGGACCTTAAAAGCTATTCTTTCACTGACTGGAAGCCAGTGAAGTTGATACAATAGAGGTCGAGCCGACTGCCATCTGGGAAGTTTGAGTGCGAGTCTGGCAGCCTGGTTCTGGATGATTTGTAACCTGGACAAAAGGGATTTGGGAAGACCGTGATAGATCGAGTTTGAGAAGTCCAGACGGGACATCACCAAGGCTATGATGACTTGTAGCAGGGCTTCGGGAGTCAGGAAGTGGGCAACCTTCCGTATCCTGTATAGCTGGAACATACAGGAAGATGTTACTGCACTCACCCGGGCCTTGAGAGTGAGGCCGGAGTCGATAATGACCCCGAGGCTCTTTACACAGTCAGCAGGGGAAGGAGGTGTGCCAAGCTCAATAGGCCAGAACTGAGGGCCCCAATAGGAGGCACTTCTCCCAGGAAGGAGGAGCTCAGTCTTGCCTGGATTGAGCTTTAGTTGGTTTTGGTACATCCAGTGCTGGATGTGTGTCATGGCCGACTGGAAGTTGGAGACAGCGTCAGGGGAAGTGAGGCGGAAAATAATTTGCAGATCATCCGCGTAATTAAACACGGTGACGTCCCACCTGCTTAAAGAGTGAAGGAGGGGTAGAAGGTACAAATTAAAAAGGAGGGGGGACAGGCAGGAGCCCTGAGGGACCCCGCAGGATGACAGAACACTGGTGGCGTTGAAAGGGCCCAGCCTGACTGCCTGAGATCTCCCCTCTAAGAAGGATTTAACCCAAGACAAAGCAGGCCCACGGACTCCGGCGGACTCGACACGGTGGAGTAAGATGTTATGGTCCACCGTGTCGAATGCCGCTGATAAGTCGAGAAGGACTAGTGCCTGGGGTAATGGTAATGGGTAATGGGTAATGGTGCTACCTAAGTCCTCATCGCATCCACAGTATCCACAGAGCACCTTCAGCATTCTTCATCTTTTTGTGGAAAAGTAAATTTTGCCATGTTGTATGTGCCTACGTGTTCCCAATCTTATGTCATATGTGCATGATCGATATGCATGTATCCCCTCTGATCGATTAAAGACACAATTACAGTTGTGTCCATCTCTAGTATGCCAGTTTCCAGTCTTCGTGAAAGCAACAAATATTAGGCCTATGTAAACCTACGTTGCCACGTTTTACAGTGTGCACGTTAATTCATTGAATTGTCCCCGTTTCTAGGCCTCAAAAGGGCCCGGACTCAGATTCAGCTCCTGTTTCCTGAACCCTCTCCAAGGAGCGATACAGCCCCCACCTGTATCCCTGACCCTTCACTTACTTCATGCCTCGCAGTGCCCGGCCCGGCCTGGCTCTGCCTCCCAGTCTGCCAAGAGTATGTTATGTTTCTAGTTATCAGTCCAGCCCTCCTTCTCTGCATTCCTAAGCTACTGAATCATATCAATAGTTTCCGTCATGGTCTAGCCTTTATGTCTCCATGTAAGAGAAATGCTGTATTAATATTCATAGAATATTACTCGCACACGCACTACATATAGAATTATGCATGCACCAGTCTTAGTGTCTGTTAGCCTTTGCCCTGATAACTTTTGGATTCTATCAACATGTACTCTAAACACCAGATACTAGATATGCCTGGGTACATGTCGCTCTGACCCTCCAGACTTTAGTCTCCTCTTCTAGGGCAGAAGTCATAGCCCCCAGTTCTCCCTGGTAACACGTCATTGCCAGTTTGCGCGCACCACTAGGTTAGAGGTCCCAGCTGCTCAGGTAGCCCCCTCCATGTTTCCGCCCCTTTTTATGACATATTCGGTTACGTTTACATCACATGTCTATGTATACGCCCTGTACACGCCTTCTTGTTACATCATTTTGCCCTTATCTTTCGCGACTGCTACAAACCACGCCTACTGCTATGCCCCCTGTATTGAATGTAATGTATTTGTTTAACTATAAATATTGTGCACTGTTATTAAAAGCTAGCCAATTCCCAGATCCTGCCCCCGGCAGCTGCCATCCCATTCCCATGCAGGCTGTCCTGTTCCTGTCCTTTATGTCTGATTAAAGCCTGTCAACTCTAGCTACCTCGTATCTTGACTCTTATTTATTGAGCTACCCGTTTATTGATTATAGTCAAAAATAGAACCGGTAATTAATTATTTATTTACCACATAATGGCGCCCGAATAGGGACTTGCCCTTTCCCCACGCGCCGGAGAAGCCACGCAGGCCCCCTGATCCTCTGCAGCCGTGACGGAACCATACCGGCCACGTGCAGATATTTCTGCTTCAAGTATCCCTCAGGCCCACGGAGGAGACGGAGGTTGCGGTCCAGCGTCCAGACGAGGCGGTGGAGGAACGCGGCGAGTCCCGACCAGAGCCCAAGCCGAGAGTCCAAGGTCCGAGGTATCCGGAGGCCCACCTGTAACTGAAGTCCGAAGTTCGTCCGTCCGTCGTCGTAGCAGTCCAGTCCAGTCCGAGGCCTTCCGTTCTTGCTGCCCGGTGAGTACCATTGCTGGGGTAGTATCTAGACAGGGTCAATTAATTTGTCTCTGGTCCGTGGGTTTGGGTACACAGATCCAACACGAAGTGTCCACCTAGGTGGATGCGGGTCCTGACGTGTCTCTTTATGAGACCGGTGAGTTTCGTACTGTTTTAGCAGTGCATCTAGTCATTCCAGTAAGTTCTGTTCTGTTCTCGAGAAATTCATGTGTTCTGTTCTCAGTATTCCAGGTGATATTCTGTCCGAACTGTTAAATGTCAATTCATGTGTTTTCAGTGTCGTGGTATGAGTGATTTGTTTTCAAGTTATTATTGTGTTTATCGTGTATTGTATTGTGTCCAGATTCCAGTCTAAGTTATGCCTCTGTTCTCGAAATTACGTCAGTTAAAAACCAGAAAAGGTCTGCTCGAAGAAGCAGTTCCTGTCCCGCCTAGGGACAGTCCAGGTCATTTTATGTATCATAAACATGGCATAAGTGCCATATTATATCTAGACTTATGGGTCGAGTATACTAAAGATCTAGAAGAGAAATATAGATGGCCTGTATCAGGTACATGGGATGCCGAGTGCATCATGCGAGTAGAAGAAGCATTATGGAAAAAGAAATCCAGACAGTCCCAGAAAGATGCCATCGAGTTATGGCGCAAAGAATCTCATAAAAGAACCGAAAAAGAAATCACAAAGTCAGAATTAAGTAGGGAATCCTCAGAAAGAGCCCAAGAAAGGGAATTAATCGAAATAGGTGAACGAGTAAAAGCCGAACAGTCAGACAGACAGAGAAATGCCCTTATTAAGGGTATGTATCCTCTTCTTGCCGAAGGCTTGTCGAAAGCAACCCCGGAAGCACCATGTAATTTCCCGCCGCCATTAGTTCCGATTAAGCTACGTCACAAACCGACCGCAGCTGATATTTTTCTCTCGTCCTATTTGGACAACACGGTCCCAGAATATGCAAATCCTGTTCCGCCCGCTCCTGTAAATAATGTAATTCCTGTTCCTCCAGCCACCGGGGCACCCGTTGCAGTACCTGTTATGGTACCCCCGGTCCAGCCCACAGTACAAGTACCCGTTACATCAGTCACTCTCCCAGCACGAAGAGTATCAGTCGACGATTCCAGTTTAGGGGCCGCGGGGGGAGGTCCTCCTGGTACCCCGCCGCCACACAAACGTGTAACATTAGTCGAGTTACATGAACGTGCGTTACAGCGTACGCCCAAACATCAGTCCGTTGCAGATATCAAGCGAGCTCTTACCGAATGCCGTTATGATCCAGTCCCAGGCGATGATAATATGGTTATATATTCATTGCGCGTACGACGGGTGACCGAGTATTTGGACACCCTACCGAATATGAAAGAAGATCTAGACAGAATATATCGTTTCATCCGTACAGGAGAGGATCCAGAAAGTATTGGCGAAATCATGTCTCTAAGGAAAGCTGAGACTCAGCTCATGCTATTAAAGTTTCTAATTAATTGTTTAATAAGGGAACAAGATTATCCGACTAAAGATCCGACCGAAATGAGAGTCCTGACAAAGTGGAGTGATAATATAGCCGAGGGAAGACACAGGACATTAAGTTGTATAGAGAGTATGTACAAGAAAATTCGTAAGGAAATAATAAGGTTGCACGAGAAACGCAAAGCAGCACAAGTAAGCGAGAAAGAAGACAACACTGATACTGAAGAGGTAGAAGACGAGAATCCTACCAGAATAGCGTATGTAGGTAAATCTAGACTTCCCGACCGACATTCACGCCTAGAACACAAGAAAGTTTTTCCTCCTCCAGCACCAGAACAAGGCTCTCTTGAACAAGTATTTCAAGTTACCGATCACATTCTGAAATCACGAATCGGTTATAGTGAACTTAGTACTATGCATGAACAAGAACTAGCCCGATCAGCAGTTCGATGGACTACTGATTCTACCACTTTTCCAGACGAAATAGTGGCACAAATGTTTCTGAAACTGCCCCCAGCCGAGCAGCGACTGGTGGGTATGTATATGATCCAGCACCTCATTACACTGTATGAGGGACAACATTCTGATCCAGGTCCGTTACATGATGTTCTGAACGAGTTACTCCAGTATAAATGGAGAGGTTTAGGTACCGATTTAATTAGTGTCATTCTAGAACAGCGCCAGAAATATAGAACGTTCCTGAACCCGCATTTTGTTCACGTCTCACCCCCAGAAAGTAAATCATTCTACATAGATAGACAGCATCCGTTACGAGAAGTACACCCAGTTAGGACAGCGGGTGGTGAAATGCAACGAGTATTTGTTTACACCCCTATCACAAAGATGGAACTCTTAGAGATGAAAAAGTTAATTCCCTGTCACGACAAAGACCCAGCAGGGTTCCACCGAGAATTAAAAGACATGCTCCGTATGGGAGAATACACGTATCCAGATATTATTAAAATGTTAAAGGTCCTGTTGCCCGCAGGGGTATATGAAAAACTCAAGGAAAAAGAATGGGAGGTGGGAGAGAAAAAGATAGATTGGACAGCTCTAGAAGCTGAAGATAATATACGAGTACCAGGTACCGGTCTTGGGGACAAATGTAAAGAATTGCCCGAGTTATTGATACAGGTCTTGCCAAGGTTACTAGCCACGAAAAAGGAAGATTGGGATGCAATCTCAGCATGTAAACAGAAACAGGATGAAGACACTAGTGATTTTTATTCTAGATTTGAAAAATGCTTTATTATTAACAGTGGTTTGAAGATAGGTAGCGAGTCATACCCTCATCTTTTTGTTACTAAACTAGTCGAGAATTCAAGTCCACAAGTTAAAAATCGAGTTTTGAAAGTCGAAAGTACCTGGCAAGCTAGTACCCCGTCACAAATGCTTCAGATGCTCCAGTATCACCAGAATAGAATCAGGGAAGAGCAAGAACACGAAAAGAGACGTATGAAAGACACGAAAATGAAAGTACTAGTTGCACAATCTGTTCCACAAGACAGTCAGAAGAGGGGTCCGAATCAAGCCAGTCATCCTGCAGCTCCCGTTAAAGGGACATGCAATTATTGTAAACAGCCAGGTCATTTTATAAACGAGTGTGCAGTTCTGAAACACAACATAGCTACGGGTAAAACTAAAGAAAGACCACGTCCGCCTAGGCAAGAACAAGTTTCACAGACTTCTCAGTCACCACAGAATGCACAACAGACAGTTCCAGCACCGCAGCCTATCGCTGCAACACAGCATGTTACACAGCAGATGTACCAGTATGCTCAGTCAGAGTATCCAGAGTATCAACAGTATTCATGAAACAGCCTAGAGAGGGAGGTAGGCTTGCCTCTCATCGAGATACCTGTAGATCAAGAGGGTCCCTATGTACACAGTCAAGTATTAGGGAAAGACAGAAAGTTTTTGATTGATACAGGGGCAAGTAGGACTACTATCAGTCATGACGAGGTTCCAGGGGCTCCGCTCTCAGGCTCTAGAAATGTTTCCCTTGGATTTTCAGGAAAGCCTATTGTGAACGAGATTTCAAAACCAGTTTCTCTAGAAGTTGGTCCATTGTCCCGAACTACTGATTTATTACTTACGAAGTCATGTCCAGAAAATTTGTTAGGCATTAAAACATTGAAAGAATTAGGTGCAGTTATTTGCTGTTCCCCAGAAGGAATCCGATTGTTTTTAAGAGACTTTAAAGGTCACTATGTATTACGTGATTTTGATCCAAGATTGTCAAATATACCGCAGCATTTATGGGCGCAAGGTCCAACTGATGTAGGTTTTATGCAAATCACACCCCATCGTGTGACTCTCAAGCAAGGTATAGTCTTGCCACGAATCAGACAATATAGATTGCCACCTGAGGCTGTAGCAGCCTTATCCAAAATTATTGATGAGCTCATTGCTCAAGGAGTGGTTGTAGAAACTGACTCCAATGTATGTAATTCTCCTATCATTCCAGTCATGAAACGTACTGATCCAAATGCACCTCCAGTATATCGATTAGTGATTGACCTTCGAGAACTTAATAAATGTATCATACCCCAGTATCCAGTAGTCCCAGATATTTCATCTCTATTGACAGCCATTGATTCCGAAGCTACATTTTTCACTGTTATCGACCTCAAGAATGCATTTTTCAGTGTCCCCATTCATCCAGACAGCCAGTACCTTTTCGGTTTTTGTTTAAATGGAAGGAGCTATAAATTCACACGAGCTCCTCAAGGTTTCACAGAAAGTCCTAGTATTTACAGTCAAGCACTTAAGAGACAACTAGACAACATTCACATGCCAACTGACACTGCCCTGCTCCAGTATGTCGATGATCTACTGATCACCGCCCGTTCTGAACGTGACTGCGAGCGAGCGTCACTTACAGTCCTGTATTTTCTGGCCGAGCAGGGGCACAAGGTGTCCCCTTCGAAATTACAATTCTGTGTCCAGCAAGTGATCTACTTAGGCCACTTACTGTCCAAGTGGGGTAGGCAGTTGACACCAGATCGTATCCAGTTAATAGCGAGTCTTCCACAGCCCAAGACACAGAAGGAGGTACGAGCTTTTATTGGCCTCACTTCTTACTGCAGACAATGGATTCCTCAGTATGCATTTCTAGCTAAGCCACTGATACAGTTAACGACACAGGAGGCAGCCGTATCGACTGTCCTCCCTTTGACATCTGAACATACACTTGTTTTTAATGAATTAAAGAAAGCCTTATGCCAAGCACCTGTTCGAGTTACACCGAACTACAGTAAGCCTTTTACACTTTTTGTCACAGAACGTGATGGTACTGCATTATCTGTTCTCACACAAGATCAAGCAGGACAGTACAAGCCTTGTGCTTATTTTTCGAGCACATTAGATCCAGTAGCCCAGGCTCTGCCTGCGTGCCTCAAGTCAGTTGCAGCTACAGCTCTAGCTATCAGACAAAGTGATTCCATAGTGTTAGGACACTCCCTGACAGTACAAGTTCCACATTCCGTGGAAGTTCTTTTAAACCGAACACAGACTCAGCACTTGACAATTGCACGTTTAACAGGTTATGAACTGACACTGTTCCAGCCACACATAGAAATCAGACGCTGCAACATTCTGAATCCTGCTACATTGTTACCGTCAGTTACTTCAAATCCTGCCACACATGACTGTGTGGAAATTGTTAACACTATGACCAAGCCAAGACAAGACCTGACAGACATTGCATTACCTAATCCCGACCTGACACTTTATGTGGACGGTTCATGTATGAGAACTAGTACAGGAGAACTAGTAGCCGCGTATGCAGTGACTACTGACACTGAAGTTATAGAAACACATCGTATTGACACCTTGTCTGCTCAAGCAGCAGAGCTAGTTGCTCTGACCCAAGCCTGCATACGTGCCAAGGACCTGAAAGTAAACATATATACAGATTCACGTTACGCATTCGGAGTTGTACACGACTTCGGAGTGCTCTGGCAGGAGAGAGGTTTCATGACTTCTCATGGAACCAAGATTCAGCATGGTCTCCTCATTCAAGCTCTGTTAGATGCAATACATTTACCGACAGCTATCGCTATCATGAAGTGCAAGGCACATACGAAAGTTACTGACATCATTTCCCAAGGTAACGATCTAGCAGATCGAACAGCCAAGCTTACAGCTCAGACCCCAGACATTCCAGTTAACACGACACGGACACTCACTCTAGATCCGACTACTTGTATGACAGTTAAGGACCCTACACAAGATGTCATAGACATACAGTTACATGCTACTCCCGAAGAAATCAAGAAATGGTCCGAACAAGGAGGGGTCCAGACAGACCAAGGATGGGTGACGAAGGGAAAAGCCACATGGTTTCTCCCCGACTCTATGGTTCAAGTCATTATTAATACCGCACATAGTCCAGCACATCTAGGAGAAAAAGCTATGTTAGACAGTATACAGAACCTCTGGTTCAACAAGCATTTACGAGCTGCAGCCAAGCAGAAAGTCCGTACCTGTATGATATGTTGCCAGTTCAATCCAGGTAAAAGTGTCCCGGTGGAACAAGGTGGATTCCAACCTCCTGACCACCCTTTTGAAGTCCTCCAGATGGATTATATTCAGATGGAGCGATGTCGAGGTTTTAAGTATGTCCTCGTAGTTGTATGCGCTTTGTCCAGGTGGACAGAAGCATATCCAGTTCCAGATTACACAGCAGCGACCACTGCCAAGCAGTTGGTTTATGAATTCTTCCCCCGTTATGGACTCCCTAGGGTCGTGTATTCTGATAATGGCCAGCCATTCTCATCCGAGTTAATGAAACATGTTTCCCTTCTGTTAGGGTACCAGTGGAAGTTCCATTGTGTGCGCCATCCTGAAGCAGCCGGTCTCCTAGAGAGACATAATCAGACCCTGAAAATCCGCATTGCAAAAGACCCCGCAGTATTACAGATGTTTCCAGTAATATGCTGACAGATTACCTAGCTTCCTTGATGTCTGCCCTACACTCTTGTCGTTCACAGGTTGCCGCCGCATTTCCAGACAATACTGAAGTGAAACCGCACGAGGTCATTCCAGGAGATCTAGTACTTGTAAGGAACTTTGATCGTTCAAGTCCGCTGGAGCCTCGCTGGAAGGAGCCGAGACTAGTCCTTCTGACCACCCGTACGGCCGTGAAGTTGGAAGGCCGCAAGGGATGGGTCCATCTGTCGCATATCAAGAAATTCCATGGAGTCCGGAAAAAGACTTTTATAAAGGACATTTCTAAAGACTGTTCCATTTCTAAAGACTGCCTGAAACCAGAACTTAAATCTGAATTAAAAGTTGCTCTGTTAGAGAAAACTCCGCAGCAGGAGTATAAGTTAAAACTCCGGTCTAGTAAAATAAGTCAGCCAGTTTAATTGTCTAAGTCCCTCTCGGGTGAAACGGTTAGACAGGTCCCTGACATGTATGAGATAGACCCCCATAGTGAGAGAGTTAGTCAAAACTCTATCAGATGTATCGTTTTTCTAAGTTTCTTATTGTTTCTAAGTTTGATGGTTACCTGCACAAGTTATGCATTGCATTTATGTTTTCCAATTTCGCATATAAATAAGTTTTCTAATGCTACAGTAGAGCACACATTTAGTGATCTGCCTCCTCACGAGCTATCCTATCGTCTTGCTATGCGTAATAATAAATTCATCCGAATGTTACACTATTCACACCAGACCAGCAATGCCACTAATTGTTGGGTGTGTGGTCGACTCCCCCCTTTCCAGACACCGAAGGGAGTTCTGCCACTCTTTCCTTATCCGTTTTCACATAATGGTTCGTGTGGAGCATGGTCCACGTTAACGTCATCCTCCAATGATATGTCCCTTCTGAATAGAACATGTTTTCCAGACAAGCAAGGTCTCTCCCATAGAACCGGGTTAGATCTAGAAAATGAAGTTTACAATTTAGGTAATTATTCTTCACATTTTATGGTCCTGAATGTTCAGTCTGATACTACTCCAGACTTACCTGCTATTTCAGTACTACCAGTCAAAGGCGAATTATGTGTCAGAAATAATGGTTCCGCACATGTAGGACATAGTGATTGTACTACTACTGTCGAGTATAGTGACAGTGGGAAATCTATTTTCAAAGCTTCACGTCATTCTTATTTTGTTTGTGGTCAGACCGCATATGTTCGTCTGCCCCTCGATTGGGATGGAACATGTTACGTTGCCTTCCTACTGCCACCAGTTTTTCTAGCCCCATCTGATTATCATAGAAACACACATCTAGTACACGTCAGACATAGAAGGGAGATCGAGTCCCCAATTGTCGATCAAACTGAAACTACTCTAGAACAGTATCAAGACTTCAATAAAGGTTTCTTCTTCTTTATAGGCCCTGTCCAGAATAGTAAGTTAATACGTAGGTTAACCAGAACCCTTGAAGCAGTAGTGAATGAAACTACTTCTGCTTTAGGTAACTTAACTGAAGAGCAATCTGCTATGAGATTTGTCGTGCTCCAAAATTGTCTCGTTCTTGACGTCATACTGGCCGATAGAGGAGGAGCATGTAGAGTCATCGGATCTAGTTGCTGCATTTTCATTCCTAATAACGCGCCGTCTGTTTATTCAGCTATAACCAGACTTCATAAAATTGCCCATCAGTTACACCAGAATCCAGGCACCTGGACATGGTCCAGTTGGCTCTGGAGTATTA
This sequence comes from Lissotriton helveticus, assembly GCF_964261635.1. NCBI lineage: Eukaryota > Metazoa > Chordata > Amphibia > Caudata > Salamandridae > Lissotriton > Lissotriton helveticus. The sequence continues at coordinate 1,510,511,828 of NC_136061.1, read as the reverse complement.
TATCTGCTTGGGGATGGAAAGTATTGTCATTCCTAGGTATTGCAGTAATGATCATATTCAGTTGCTGCCTCTGTATACAATGTGGCCCTGCGATTTGCGGCATTTGTGCTACCTCTTGTATTCCTAGTCCTAAGTCCCGTTCCAAGACAATTCGAGACGAGCAAATGATGCTATATGAAATAATAGATGGTATCATGAATATTGATGTTTCCTGATGGAAACGTAGGGCACAAGGAGGGAATGTGGAAAAGTAAATTTTGCCATGTTGTATGTGCCTACGTGTTCCCCATCTTATGTCATATGTGCATGATCGATATGCATGTATCCCCTCTGATCGATTAAAGACGCAATTACAGTTGTGTCCATCTCTAGTATGCCAGTTTCCAGTCTTCGTGAAAGCAACGAATATTAGGCCTATGTAAACCTACGTTGCCACGTTTTACAGTGTGCACGTTAATTCATTGAATTGTCCCCGTTTCTAGGCCTCAAAAGGGCCCGGACTCAGATTCAGCTCCTGTTTCCTGAACCCTCTCCAAGGAGCGATACAGCCCCCACCTGTATCCCTGACCCTTCACTTACTTCATGCCTCGCAGTGCCCGGCCCGGCCTGGCTCTGCCTCCCAGTCTGCCAAGAGTATGTTATGTTTCTAGTTATCAGTCCAGCCCTCCTTCTCTGCATTCCTAAGCTACTGAATCATATCAATAGTTTCCGTCATGGTCTAGCCTTTATGTCTCCATGTAAGAGAAATACTGTATTAATATTCATAGAATATTACTCGCACACGCACTACATATAGAATTATGTATGCACCAGTCTTAGTGTCTGTTAGCCTTTGCCCTGATAACTTTTGGATTCTATCAACATGTACTCTAAACACCAGATACTAGATATGCCTGGGTACATGTCGCTCTGACCCTCCAGACTTTAGTCTCCTCTTCTAGGGCAGAAGTCATAGCCCCCAGTTCTCCCTGGTAACACGTCATTGCCAGTTTGCGCGCACCACTAGGTTAGAGGTCCCAGCTGCTCAGGTAGCCCCCTCCATGTTTCCGCCCCTTTTTATGACATATTCTGTTACGTTTACATCACATGTCTATGTATACGCCCTGTACACGCCTTCTTGTTACATAATTTTGCCCTTATCTTTCGCGACTGCTACAAACCACGCCTTCTGCTATGCCCCCTGTATTGAATGTAATGTATTTGTTTAACTATAAATATTGTGCACTGTTATTAAAAGCTAGCCAATTCCCAGATCCTGCCCCCGGCAGCTGCCATCCCATTCCCATGCAGGCTGTCCTGTTCCTGTCCTTTATGTCTGATTAAAGCCTGTCAACTCTAGCTACCTCGTATCTTGACTCTTATTTATTGAGCTACCCGTTTATTGATTATAGTCAAAAATAGAACCGGTAATTAATTATTTATTTACCACATTTTGCATCAGGACAACTTACATACTAAAGCCCTGCAGAGAATAAAAGTGCCTTGAACTGTCAGAAGACGGCTTCAGACTCTTGTAGTAACTGTTTCTGATGACTTTGCTGATTTCCCTGACTGACTCCCTACTGGAGTTGGTCGCGTATGTGACTCTAAATGACCACATTACAGCTAGAATACCTTTTTAGTGAAAAACTTTCTCAGTGTAAAACTCATGGAATTAGCCAATGCTTATTCACGGTTGATTGAAATAACATGATTTACTATACCTTGTAAATACTATATCTCTAGAACCCTCAGGTGGATCTTTTTCTTTGTGGTGTCTAAAACTACATAAAATTAAGTCTATTTTTTTTAATTGCTTTCGGATTCCTTTTGTGTTTTATTGTTTTTTTCTTCAAGTGTTTGGTGCTGTTTAAAAGCTTTACACATGTTCCTTTGTGAAGGCCTTGCTATTCAGACCCACAGCTACCCGGGGTTGAGATGAAGGTTTGACATACGAAACCTAAGGGTCCTAAAGGGGTTGGTAAGTGTATTAAACGGTGAGGTTGCATGACCACACTATATAATACACCCCATTTCCTTACAGAAGGGTATTTTGTTAAGAGTACAGGATAAAAGTTAAAGCGTTAAGGGGATAGGGTACAAGGTTTAGAACAGAGTTAATATGTTAATATTTAAGCATTCATCACTAAGGACTCAAGAATAAAGGTAGAAAATTAAGGGTGCCGATCTAATGGTAAACAGCCTGGAATATGAGTACAGGGCTAAGGGCACAATATGTAGAGTATTTGGTTCTGGGTGCACAAATGAGAGTGAAGGGTACAGGGTGCACAGTAGTAATTATCGCTTTAATTTTCTTCTTGAGATCTCAAAAAAAGTTCTTCTTAACAGGATCCCAGTTAGGAGGCAAAAGCAACAAAAGGCATAAAAAATTGCCGTAAAAGTACTGGTAATTAATATTTGAAAATGATATATTATATCTACAGGGATTGATAAGCAAGGCAGTAATGTCATCTCACATCAGGAATGAGAATGAAATCAGCAAGAGACATCCAGAAACAAGACGATAGGGAGGATTAAAGCTGCAGAAAAAGGGGACATTATCGGGGACAAAAAGACTATTAGGTGACAATGACATCCTTCAAGCCTTCATGCCTTGATCACCACCTTTCAAGGCCAGTTTTTATAGCAAGGCACAGATCATCGCTCCAGGTGGGAATGGTGATGACAATTCCAACTCAGATCGAAGGACACCTTTCCATGTGAATGAGCATGAAGACTAGAAATTCACTGGCTTATCACATGTGAGCACAAAGACCATAGGAAACAATCACTTCTCAAAGTCAAAGAATATGACTAACATGCCACTGTTCCCAATAAGTTCCTTGTGCACATGTAACAACTCATCGCTTTTACTGGATTTAGTTTAAAATATGCATCCAAGGTCTGAAGTTGGAGGGTAGTACCTGCCTTTTTAGGTTTAGGCTAGGCAGAGCATGCGCTATCTCTCAGGACACGCATATTCACTATGTAGTCTTAAACTCCACCCTCTGGCTCTTTATTAGTGAGTTCAATTGTCCTTAAAAATGGCATGTTGCTAATGAGCAACCTTTCCTCTTTGCCTTCCTTTGTGCTCATCTGTTTCCTCACACGGAGCATTGCCTAACTTCATGTATCTTCCACTTTAGAGGTTATCTCTTCATTTTGGGGCACAATTTATTTGGCTATTTTCCTGCTCATGCTCTGAGCTCTGCTTCATGTCATTCCGCTGCCCTCACCCGGAATCCCAGCCACGTCGCTCCTACTGTTGCTGCCCCAACTCTTGTATTTAGATTTAGGAACACTGGGGCATATTACCAACGATGAGTGATATGTATCGCTAACGATGCTTAGCAACTCATTTTTTAACGCTAAGTATCGCCGGAAATTATCGCAGAGATAACTTGCTATTAGCAAGGTTTATCTCAGAAGTGATAAAAATTCTCGCGCTAACTGCCAAATGAGAAATTATCGCTGGAAAACCAATGATAATCTCTCGAAGTTTGGCGTTAGCTTGATGATAGGGGCTCACAAACTTAGCGATGATATCCACCTTCCATAGGATATCATGGCTAAGTCAGGAAAATACCAGGTGTAAAAAAAAAGCAGTGCTAACCGCGGTTAGCGCTGCTTTTTTTATCACTAACTTGATAATAGGAGAAATGTCGCTTAACAACATTTCTCCTATTATTTTTCTCTGGAACGCCCACTTTGCATCTCATTAGAGATGCAAGGGGAAGCGTAGAAAAAAAGGGTGCTGACAGGCGAATTTGCGTGTTAGCACCCTGTTGCTGATAGGGTGATAATTTTATCTCCACTTTCTTGGCTTTCTTGATAATATGCCCCACTGTTTCTGAAGGTTTTAAGTAAAATTTGATTAAACAATTAAAAACACAGATCGTGTGTGTCAGTAAAGTGAGTTTGCCCCATTTAAAAGCAGGAGTTTTTTCCTCGCTGGTGTGTTTTGTTTTTCGAGTGAACTTCTACATAGCGTCCTGCTGCTGTACATGTCAATATGTGTATATGTTTGTTGTTTCTGCATGAAAGCGACCACCTCCACCAAAGCGGCACCAGTTCTTGTGATGGGTTTACAAGAAACAATATGAAGATAAGGACATTGATATTTGTATGATCACAAGTTTGGCAAAATCCAGCAGCCACTCTAACAAGGGACATTTTGGCTGATTGACTAAAATGTGACAGGGGCGGTGATATACCGTGGATTGCGGAAGTACGGGCAAATTTGACAGCTGTTAATCTTAGCCACATTTTTAATAATCCAGATCAATTAGATAGCATTGATGGAAAGTCTATTCGCAAAATATTATATAAACATTACGGAGACATAAAGGTCTAGACTAAGGGTTTTTAGTCAGGTAGAGAAAAGGGCGCACAGCTAATAATTAGCCCTTGGTATAAATCCGTTCAAGTAAGATGTGAGGTGCAAAGAGCTGGAGGGGATAAGCCCTATAACCCCCCAATTTCAGTAATAGCCTAAGCCACCACTGTATAAAGTACAAGACAAATCATCTATGCACACTCTCGTATATACATTAATTATGTCATAGTGGACATAGAAAGCAAAGGACACAAAGCCTATTAATCAAATAATTCAAAATAACAGATCTTGTCCTTGGAGTAGGTTGTTCCAACAGTAGTGTCTTTAATGTTCCAACAGAAACCAGCCGACACGTGTTTCGTCGCACAGGGGACAGTTTCCCGTGACTCCTCAGGGCTCGAAATACAAAGAGTGTTGTTGCATAAGATGCTCTGTCGGTGACAATTCCGACCCGACAGGGCCAAGGACTTGAAGGTAGGCAATGGAAGTCGTTCCGGAATTCTCAATCTTCCAGGATCCGAAGACGCTAGAGAAAGGGTATCGGACGGGTATCGAGGACACTCCAGAAAGAGGTATGGCAATTCCGGGATGAATAATATAAGATCACTGTTGTTCAAACAGCTGTTTTGAAAGATGATGATGAAGATAAAGAAGGAATTCTAGTTAGAAAGTCTAGGAACAGCAGACGGGTGCATCTGAAACCGGTTCCTCGTACCGTGTTCGGGTAAGATTACGGAGACATAAGACATACCCAGGAGTCTATCAAAGTATCCGTGGGACAATACATTACAATGGCAGAAGAAGGAAGACCTCCATCCTGTCTACCTGCCAGCTATCTGTTAAAAGATATTACTCGCTGGGAGCGAAGCCTTCTTTTCCGCCTTAGATCGGGTGCAATAAAATATTTGTTGTGTTTCCCCTTAGGATATCAACCTAGTATTGATGATCTGGCTTGCCCATGTGGCAATATAGGAAAACAGTAAGCATGGGCGTAAAATCCGTTACGCTCGCGGATTTTTCGTATTTTCGGAGAATCCGCAATCCGCGAACTCTCGCGGATGCGGCGAGAATACGCAAATCCGCGCGAAGCGGATTTTTGGTTTGTGTTCGCACTGCTCGCGCTGCTCGCGGTCCGCGGCGCGGGCAGGAACAATCTCGCACTAGCGAAAGTACAAAAATTAGTAAAGGAAGTGGCCCAGTCTCCAACTTCCTGTTCCTGTCCAGCAAGCTCCTCCCATAGGGGTGGGGTGAAGGAAGTGCCCCAGTCTCCAACTTCCTGTTTCTGTCCAGCAAGCTCCTCCATTTCCTGGCCACTTTGATTTCGATCTTGACTGGGAAGGATTACTTTTTGTGGTTGCTGCTGGATATTTGGATTTGAGGCCTTTTGGATTACTTTTGGATTCGAAATTTGATTTCACAAAGAACACAAAGAAGTAAGTTGATGTTGTTTGTTTGTGGTGATTTTTGTGTGTGTTGTTTTTTTTTCGACTTTTTTGGGGGGGAAAATCTGCAAGTTCGCGAGCTGAGGATGTTTTTGCTTGTGTTCGCACTGCTCGTGTCCCGCGCAGCAACAATCTCGCACTCGCGAAATTGTAAAAATTACAATTCTGCTGCACATGAATTGAAAACCACCAGGCTTATTTATGGGTGCATGCATGATACAACTGTTTTGTTGAATTTTTTTTTAACATGATTCTGGCCAGGGCATGGATGGCATTGGATTGTGCTGATTTTTGTGTGTTTTAGGACTTTTTGGGGTGGTGTTGGGGGCTTGCTATGTGGGTGGGGGCCATTTTATTGTCTGGTCCCGTGTGGGTGGGGGTCTAGGGGCCATTTGTAAGCCAGTTTGTGTGCTTTGTGCCATAGGCCTGCACCCACTGTGCTCTGATGTCATCCATTATGCCCAGGGGGGCCCAGAATCGGTCTGTTTGCGGATTTTGCGGGTTTTTGCCACGTTCGCGCCGTGAAGCAACAATCTCGCACTCGCAAAATTGTAAAAATTGCAATTTTGCACCGGAAAACCACCAGCAGGCAGCATAAGCCTTCTGAAAGTTGATGGATGGCATTGGATTGTGGTGATTTGATTTGTGTTGTGTGTTTTCACTTTTTGGAGTAGGGGTTGGGTGCTGGCTATGTTGGTGGTGGCCATTTTGAGGCATGGTCCTGGCCATGTGGATGGGGGGGTCAAGCGGCCATTTTGAAGGCAGGCAGTGAGCTTTGAGACATAGGCCTGCACCCATTGTGCCTTGCTTTCACCCATTGTGCCCAGGCGGAGTCAGGGGTACATGAAAGTACAACCCTCTGTGTGTGTGCTCTCTTGGATCAATGTTAAATTCCTGTTTCCCAAAAATTTAGCAAATCCTAATTTTGAAATTTCCATATTGTGTGGTGTGCACGTGTGTATTCATAAATGCCTACTTGCAAACTGTTTATTCAAGCGCTACATATGCAACATTTATATTTACTGATGTTCCTCTGTCTTCGTTTGCTTTTAGGTGCACAAAACTCTGCATCATCGTTGAGCATCAGTGCCAGGAAGAAGTGCTGCTGCGGCCTGTTGTTCCGACATCTGAAGAAGATGGCTCCAAAAAGAGGTGCCCGTAGGTCCTCTTGCAAGAAAGATGTCTCTACTAAAGAGCAGAAGAAGCAAGTGGCACCACTTACCAAGGAGACTGGTGGCTCGACCACTAAATTTTTTGGGGAAAAACAACAAAAAAAACAAAGGCCCACCATGAGTGCTGCACAGGTAGCCTGTTTAGTTGTTGAATCACCAACGACCAGTGATGTTGGATCATCGCAAGAAAGTAGCAGCACGCCATCAACACAGGTTTTAACTCATCTCACAAGTACTATTCAACAACCAAAGCCGCAACAACAACTGCATGGGCTACTAGTACAAGCAGAAGTACATGCGCAAGGAGCTGTCCAAGAAGGAGCTGTCCGAGAAGGAGCTGTCCGAGAAGGAGCTGTCCGAGAAGGAACTGTCCGAGAAGGAGCTGTCCGAGAAGGAGCTGTCCGAGAAGGAGCTGTCCGAGAAGGAGAAGGCCGAGAAGGAGAAGGCCGAGAAGGAGAAGGCCGAGAAGGAGAAGGCCGAGAAGGAGAAGGCCGAGAAGGAGAGGTCCATGGAGACTTGCAAGTAGAGGTCAGTGAAGATGCCCATATAGCGGCGCATGGAGCGGTGCAAGTGCCCACAATGGTTGTTCTTCCAGAAGTAGGGGCACAGGAGGAAATTTACTTTGGAGCCGGGGTATCATGTCAGGAAGACGAAGCCACTCCTCCTGATGATTCATTTTCTCCCAGCTCCCCAGCAAGGAAAAGATCAAGGAGGGTGTGTAGAAGTTCCTCTTCAAGCCCCGCTCCATCAGATGATGATCTAGATTGGCAACCATCTCTGACGTCTGAGAGGGAGGCACACCATGAGCTGCGAAAGGTATCACATGTTAAAAAGAAGGTCCCCGGAAAGCTCATACTTATGGATCCGAACGTCGGACTTGATGAAGTGGTGCATTCTGATGTTGTTGAACAGGATGACAGCAATGACCTAGTCATCACACATGTCAGTACAGCCACACCGGCCATGCAGCAGACAGACATTTATACCCTATCCCGACATCATGCAGAGCGTGACCCTGGCGACGTGGCACTGGTAGCACCACCAACGCAGTCAAGTTGTACCACAAGTTCAACAAAACCTACAGCTCCCATATTTTCTACCCAGAGGGGGACTCCATCCAGCTCGACTCCCTCAAGTAAGGTTGCTGCAATAATTGCACAACCCAGTAGATGTCTGCAAGGCTCATCCACCACTGCTTCATCTGGCATTGGCAGCAGTATCACCTCGTGCGGCAAAACCAGAAGTTTCCAGTCCCCAGTTTGGAACTTTTTTAGTGTCCATGAAAAGTATGATAACATAGCCGTTTGTTGCATTTGTAAGACTAGCGTTAGCCGTGGTAAGACTGGTACCAACTATGGAACCGGAGGCCAGATAGGTCATCTTGAAAGAAAGCACGCTGTCGAATGGTTTCCGCACCTAGCAAACGTCAAGGGAAAGCGATCCCAAAGGGAAAGTGGCCAAAATATACCCATAGTAGGTGTTTCATCTGAAGATGATGGGGAGGTAGAAGAAGCGTCAGACATGTGTCCGGTTGCACCCAGTACCCCTGGCAGCACCACACCCTCCGTAACACATAGCAGGCACACTGAGAGTCTGGGAGACACACCAATGCGGAAAATGTCAACACTGATCAGAAGTGGGTCGAAGAAGGCATCAGCATCATCCCGTAAATTTGTCCAGCGCACCATTTCAGCCATGTTCTCCTCAGATGCGCAATTTCAACGCAACCACCCAACTGTACGCCTGTATAACACTAAGCTGGCAAAAATGCTAGCGGTGGACCTTCTCCCTTTTTCGTTTGTCGAAGGTGTGGGTTTCCTTGAACTCGTGGCAACATTGGCCCCTAAATGGAAGGTTCCTAGCCGGTACTATTTTGCCAGGGTTGCTGTTCCAGCACTACACAAAGAGGTGCTTGAGTTGGTGGGGGCAGCTTTGCAGAAGAGTGCTGTTCACACTATACACTTGACAACAGACATGTGGACCAGTTGCCAAGCCCTTGATTACATGTGCATCACTGCACACTGGGTCTCTTTTTCGGGGGTTATAAAACAGATAAATGCAGGTGGTGACTTGGTCGAGATTTTTAAGGGTGCTCGTAAACATGCAACATTAGCCATGTTTGGCATGGAGAAAAGTCATACTGCAGTCAACATTTTGGCTGACTTCAACAAAAAGGTCTTGCAATGGTCCCAAGACATTGCAAGGTTGGTTATGTTTCTACAGATAATGGCAGTAATGTAGTTAAGGCCATGGCGGACGGTTTCTATTTCAGAGTGCCGTGTTTGGCGCACTGTATCAACCTTGTTGTGCAACATTTTTTGAAAAAAGAACTTGCAGTCGACAAAACACTGACCATCTGCAGAAGAATATGCACACATTTCAACCATTCTTTTAAGGCCCGGAAGGAGCTGAGGCGCAAGCAAAATGAACGTAGAATGCCAGTGAAAGCACTTATCCAGGAGGTGGCAACACGTTGGAACTCAACCTTCTACATGCTTGAGCGTCTGCATGAGCTGTTTCCAGTAGTCAATGAGTATTTCTGCAACATGGGTGGTGATACGACAGAAATGATGCTAGCGGTGGAGCAATGGCAGCTAGTTAAAAGCCTGACAGACATGCTTCGGCCTTTTGAGGTCTTCACGCGTGACGTCAGCAGGGAGGACTGTTCTTTGAGCAAAGCTATCCCACTGTTGCTGAAGCTCGAGCACCAAGTCAAGGTGGTGTCTTCACAATTAAAGGACGTTGGAAAGAACGAAGCACATGAGTTGGCGCAGAGATTATTACAACGCCTAGTTAGCAATGAACGGCTTGTAAATATCAAGAAACAACAGCACTACATTTGTGCTACTATTCTGGATCCATGTTACAAAAAGCCATTGTTTGGCAAAGTAATAATTCCTCTTGAAACATCGGATGTTACAGAGTACAAAGGTTGGCTAGCTCAGTCAGCCATTCGTTTTGAAATAGAGCGGAAGGAAACTGTAGGAGAAGACAGTACTACTAGTGAATCAGCAGGCCATCAGGCGTCCCAAAAAAGCACTTCTGCATCTGTGCCTGTGGCAGAAGTGAGTGACTTTCCCTCTGAGCCGTTAACCACACCAGCAACCGTATCATCTGCACCAGGCGCAGGCGATATGTCTGAAGCGAGTTGGCTAACTCAGCTAGGGTTTCCTGGTCCTAGAAAGGACACAGAAGTGCAAAGTACAGGAATCCGGGAGGACATTCTTTCAATGGTGCAGGCCTATCTGGATGACTCAACAGAGGTCAATATTACTGAGGATCCATTGGCGTATTGGCATGGGAAAAGAAAAATATGGCGAGAGCTCACCAACCTGGCTATCAATTACTTGTCTTGCCCACTCGCAAGCGTGTCCTCAGAACGTGTTTTTAGTTATGCTGGTGGCATTGTGACTTCCAAAAGGTCCCGCCTCTTGCCCGCAAATGTGGAGCGGCTCACCTTGATAAAGATGAACCAGCACTTCATACCACCAGATTACAGAGTACGAGAATGCACGCAGGAAGAAGAGGACACCGCCCTACCTGAGGAAAGTTCTCCTCAGTTACCAGAAGTAACCCCGACTGATGATTTAGCAGAGTATGAGGACGAGTTCTGCTTCCCTGACAGCGAGTTCTGAAAATGACTCAATCATTCATTAATTGTAATTAGTCCTCCTTATTCACTTTTATTCCTGTGTGTCTGTCTTTCTTTAGCAAGTGCTTCATCACATTCCCAACAAAACTGTAATCAACCAATAAAACAACAAGCCCATCAACAGAACTGTCTTGATTTTGATGCCGCAGCATTCCTCAGGTTCACAACAGTTAGTTGACAAGAACTCAGTCCTGGTCGTCTATCCTGAGTCCTCCTCCTCCAGACTCACCCTATCCATTACCCATAATGCTGATGCCTGGATTCTGCACAATGAAGAAACTTACTTAACGTTGACGAGTCCCCCACTGTGAATTCCAGGTGGAGCCAGCCCTCAAACACAAATTACAGGTAAGATAAGCGTTTGGATGGGAGGTAGTATAATGGAGTATTCGGAGAGGCGAGAGAGTGACAGTGGTACTAGCAGTAAAGTCCTAGGGCTCTTGTCTTGAATTAACAAACTCTGTGACAGGCATTTACTTTGGAAAACATTTGGCCTATTGCACGTGAACGTGTAGGCGTTATTATTGCTCGCTTGCCTGTCTCAGGGGTGCTGTCTCTGGGGCTTCTAGGTTTTTGGGTTGTGTGAGCACCGCTGCCACATTTCTAATGTTGATTGCTTTTGTTTTGCAGAAAATCCACGCCGGGAAACTCCAGTTGTGGCCCTGCTGCAGAACGCTTTACGACTCTGTGAATTCCAGGTGGAGCCAGCCCTCAAACACAAATTACAGGTAAGATAAGCGTTTGGATGGGAGGTAGTATAATGGAGTATTCGGAGAGGCGAGAGAGTGACAGTGGTACTAGCAGTAAAGTCCTAGGGCTCTTGAATTAACAAACTCTGTGACAGGCATTTACTTAGGAAAACATTTGGCCTATTGCACGTGAACGTGTAGGCGTTATTATTGCTCGCTTGCCTGTCTCAGGGGTGCTGTCTCTGGGGCTTCTAGGTTTTTGGGTTGTGTGAGCACCGCTGCCACATTTCTAATGTTGATTGCTTTTGCTTTGCAGAAAATCCACGCCGGGAAACTCCAGTTGTGGCCCTGCTGCAGAACGCTTTACGACTCTGTGAATTCCAGGTGGAGCCAGCCCTCAAACACAAATTACAGGTAAGATAAGCGTTTGGATGGGAGGTAGAATAATGGAGTATTTGGAGAGGCGAGAGAGTGACAGTGGTACTAGCAGTAAAGTCCTAGGGCTCTTGAATTAACAAACTCTGTGACAGGCATTTACTTAGGAAAACATTTGGCCTATTGCACGTGAACGTGTAGGCGTTATTATTGCTCGCTTGCCTGTCTCAGGGGTGCTGTCTCTGGGGCTTCTAGGTTTTTGGGTTGTGTGAGCACCGCTGCCACATTTCTAATGTTGATTGCTTTTGTTTTGCAGAAAATCCACGCCGGGAAACTCCAGTTGTGGCCCTGCTGCAGAACGCTTTACGACTCTGTGAATTCCAGGTGGAGCCAGCCCTCAAACACAAATTACAGGTAAGATAAGCGTTTGGATGGGAGGTAGTATAATGGAGTATTCGGAGAGGCGAGAGAGTGACAGTGGTACTAGCAGTAAAGTCCTAGGGCTCTTGAATTAACAAACTCTGTGACAGGCATTTACTTAGGAAAACATTTGGCCTATTGCACGTGAACGTGTAGGCGTTATTATTGCTCGCTTGCCTGTCTCAGGGGTGCTGTCTCTGGGGCTTCTAGGTTTTTGGGTTGTGTGAGCACCGCTGCCACATTTCTAATGTTGATTGCTTTTGCTTTGCAGAAAATCCACGCCGGGAAACTCCAGTTGTGGCCCTGCTGCAGAACGCTTTACGACTCTGTGAATTCCAGGTGGAGCCAGCCCTCAAACACAAATTACAGGTAAGATAAGCGTTTGGATGGGAGGTAGTATAATGGAGTATTCGGAGAGGCGAGAGAGTGACAGTGGTACTAGCAGTAAAGTCCTAGGGCTCTTGAATTAACAAACTCTGTGACAGGCATTTACTTTGGAAAACATTTGGCCTATTACACGTGAACCAACACGATGACAGTGTTCAGTAAAACGAACTTACTGCAAAACCACCACCCACCAGGCTCAAAAGTAGTAAAAAACAGGTATGCTCAGATAAAGTTTGAAAAAGTATATTTATATCCCTAACAAAATAATCTCCCGCAAGACCCTCCCTAACCCCAACAAATAAATAGTCCATCAAAAGTCCCCAAAAAACCCAACTCCCAATTCCCACCCCCCAAAAGTCTCTAAAAAAGGGGCAAGGGACACTCTACGGATGCAGGTTGTTCACTTTGGCCTCCAGGGCATCATACCTTAGGGCCAGGGCATCGTACTCCTCCCGGAGCATGGCGTGATCTAAGCGGAGGCCCTCCATCACCTTTTTGTACTCCTCCCACTCCGCCTCCAGGTTGGACACTCTGCGGAGTGCACGGCGCAAGCGCGCCTTTACAGTACTGTGAGGAGGTGCAGCCTTTGCTGCTCGGCGGTGGCGTCTTCCAGCACGGCTCTGGTTGGCTGGAGCACTGCGCTTACCGGCAGAACGTGGGGTCACGGAGGAGGATGCAGTAGATGTAACATTTGATGCACTTGAGTGCGTGTCGTCCCCCTCCATTTCCACCAGCCGGCGATATTGCGCAACAGTGGCATCCAGCCTCCGTTGCCGGGCCAGTACAGCCAGCATACTCCTGCTCGGTTTTGCAGTTTTAGTATTACCAACTATAGAAGAAAGAAAGACATAATCTGTAACGAATGCTCTTTAAAAATATGATGAACACAAAATGATTCAGCAGGAAGTTGTGTCACAGTACAACTAGCAACTAGCCAGCGCAGTACAAATCTATTCAGGCCAGTATCATGGGCGTCTGCATGGAGGGGCAAGGTGGGGCGCTTATGGTTTGGTGCTCTTTCATATGAAAGAGATCTGGCAGAAGTGAGTGACTTTTCCTCTGAGCTGTTAACCACACCAGCAACCGCATCATCTGCACCAGGCCCAGGCGATATGTCTGTTTCCCTCCCTCTCTCTCTCTCTCTCTGTCTCCCTCTTTCTGTCTCCCTGTGTCTCCCTCTACCTCGCTGTCTCTCTCTCTCTGTCTCCCTCCCTCACCCTCCCTCTGGCTCCCTCCCTCTCTCTCTCTCTCTCCTTCTGTCTTCTTCTCTCTCTGCCTCTATCTGTCTGTCGGTCCCAGCCTGCTGTAATTACCATATTGTAATTTGTCACTGGGCCAGCACTGGATACACATCATATGCTATCTAAGAGTCAGATAGTACCATGATCCAGCTTACCTGTACTCGCCACCACCACTGCCTGCTTCCTCACAGTCTGATTGTCCTCTGGCGCCGCATCCTCCACAGAGTAGTCCTCAGACTTGGAGTCGATCACGATCACGTCCGAGCTGGCCCCGCCACCAGATGTTCCACCTAAAAAATATATTTAAGACTGTTAGATTACACCACTCACTAGTATTTGGTTTAGGAAGGAAGAAATTTGAAAACAACAGAAAAATTAATTGACTGTCAACTCTAGTCTAAAGTAAAAATGTCCCTCCTTCCAGGGAAGGCTGTTGTCTTGCTGCTTTTCTTTGTCACAATTGATGAATGCTTGCTTAATTTTAACACACACCATTTTTCTCTGAACAGGCAGACGCTGGACTTCTACGGACAAGAGCAACATCAACTAAACCAGGTGAAAGCTCGGCTCGACCACAAGAAATGTGTTCCAACTTCCATTACTCATCAACTCAGCAGCAAGCACTTTTCCCTTTCCAGCTAACTGTTTAATTTGATATATGTGTTTACTTTTACTTTTAATGAAGCTTTTAAACTTGAATAGACTCTGTGGTTTTTTGGTCCTCCAGACTAGAGTGACTGAGCGAAAGGTTTTGTAATTTTTGCAAGGAGGAGTCCGTGCCGCTGACACTACCAGGTTTATACAGTGTGCCAAACACACCACTCTGAAATATTATGACTCTGGTCTTTCGTGTCCATAGTTTGGTTTGTGGAGATTTCTCCCTGCAACAGTAGTATTATTGATTTTGCTCCTATCTAAACACTGTTTCGAAAAAATTAAATTAGGAACGCTTGGACAACAATAGGTCCTCTATATTTAAATGAAAACTTACTGGGGCCAGCAAAGGAGCACTCGCCGGCCTGGCCTGCATCCTCCTCCTTTGGAACCACTGCATCCACTGTTTCTGTCCGCTTGCCCCTGGGCGGACCTGACGTACAACATGAAAGAAAGAACAGAAAAAATTGATGATTGCTGCGTGTCGATGTCCTTGTCAACCAAATCAAACATTTAGAAAGAACAAGAACCAACTATTTCAGTCAAAAAGAGGGCTACAAAGGAAGGACTGCACCTGATCCTCTACTCTAGGGGCAGATTTACAAGCCCCTTGCAGCTCTTTTGCTCCGTTCTTGCGTCACTTTTGTGACGCAGCGCCACAACAAGAGATGCGCCATGGTGTGGCGTATATTAACAACGTGACGCATATGGGAGATGCATCCCATTCTAAAGCCCTGCGCCATAAGGGAGCGTTCCAGCGCAAGGGAGGGCGTTCCTGCGCAGGAACGCATGCTAAAAGTGGCTATGGGGAATAGATAAAATTTCAATCAGTCATTTAGGACAATGATCCATCACTGAAACCCTGCGCCTGCATGAAACAGACTTACGGCTTGACGCAGCATTGCTGGAGCTGCGCCATCGTTGCAACGCAACTCCATCAATGAGCCGCCTTTACGGCACCGATGCGTAACGCTTCGGTGACGTTTTGGCACCATGCCGTGCCGCATTGAAAATACGGCGCACCATGGGTGGTGCTGGCGTGCCTCACACTTTGCAGGGATGCGCAGGTAATTGCTAATCTGACACTTAGGGGCATACTTACGAGTTCTGTGCTGGACACCTCCAGATGTGCACCAGAACAAATGCGTAACGCAAAACTAACCTTGCGTCACGGCAGATGCGCCGCAATTACAATGCGGCAAACCCTGGCGCAAGGGTAGGCAGATGCGTGACGCATCTCGTGACGAAAGAGGGGTGCATCTCTACAGTCGCATCGCAGGCACGATGCAACTCTAGCAATGCTCAGGGCTGCCCAATACTCAACATACCGCATCAGTCCTTACGCCTGCTTCAAGCAAGCAGGCATAAAGAATTGACGTAGCAGCGTCGCGGAAGTGCCTGCGTTAAATCTTGTAGATTTCACGCAGGCACTTTTGCGAGGCACACATCTGCCTGACCGCCACCCGCCCCCCTCCCCCTGCGTGGGAACGCTCCCATTGTGGCGCAGGCCCAGGTCTTAACGTGGCGCATCTCCCTAGATGCATCACGTCGTACATGACTCGCAGGGATGCGCCACGTTTACGTCGCTGTGCGTCAGGTAAGGCAGCGTAAACGTGGCGCAAGGGGCTTGTAAATCTGCCCCTTTGTGTCTAGCATTACGCAGTTCTGTAAAGTACACTCATACATTACTCAGCCCAAATAAATGAACACATAATAGAAAACAAATAAGCAGTGGCACCGCCACAGAGAAGGAGAGCAGTGCACCTGAAATGCACAGAAGATTTTGAAATATTAATTTACCTCTCCTATCAATGTAATCAGCAGCATTATTGCTCTTTGTAAAAAAGTTAAAGCAAACATTTGCAATATTATATAACACACAGAGCAGGAGAAAAAACAGAGTAGTGACGAGTGATGAAAAAATTGCTACTACTACTCACCAAGCCCGGGGACCTCCACTCCCAGCAGGTCGAGCAGGTCGTGCTCCCGGTCCAGGATGTCGGTCCAGCGGTGGGTCACCTGATTATAGGTGCGCTGGACCCCCGTGATGTTAAAAAGGGCCCGGCACACCTGCCCCCACCGCTTCCGTCGCTCCTGGCTGTTGGTGTAACCGGCAGCGATCCTGCCGCCTGCCGCGATGGTCCTGGGGAGACGGCGCTGCACATAATAAACAAGTGAGCCCACCTCCTCAGGACTGAAGATCTCCCGGGGCACCACCATTTCCGCCCTCAAGCGGCCACACGGGAGCCGGGCACGGGCTGCGGCGGCCGTCTTGGGCAGCTTGACTGCTGTCTTCACCATGTTCTGGGCAGGTAAGGAGATAAAATGAAAAAGAATAAGAGTAGAAAAGAAGGAAATAAAAGTTTAAAAAAGTAGATGAAAAGTAAACAAAAGTAGACTAAAACACAAAAATATAGACCTAGAAAACAAGAGGGATAGAAAAAAAGTTTAATAGATCAAACAAAAAAATAAAACAAGCAAAGGATGGCAGAGATATACAGAGGATAGAAACACCATGCCCAGACACATAGGAATGAATGAAAAACAAGATGGCCGCCCGAACACGTGCGTGTAAGTAAGTTCGCACGCGATTTCTCTCGCGAACTCGTGCGAACTTGTATTCGCAAGGCGCTCATCGCGCGAGATTACACATAGCGGGCGGAAACGGAAATACGTCACGCAAACAAAATGGCGGCGCCCATAGTCAACCTTGTGGTAACTCGCACGAGTTCGCGGCTTCCAGGGTCAATTTCGCACGACGCCGCGCCTCGCGAATAGGGCGAAATTACCGAAAAACGAGTTTTGCAAAAGCAAAACCAACAAGCAGGTGCAAAAGTTCGAGCTCATCATTTGTAACCATTTCCCTGTAGTGCTTCCTGAAGGGGCCCTCCAGAATCCGGTTGCCTACTTGCAACTATTGTGTGACCCTGCTCTGACAGTCACAGAATAGTTACAAGTATGCCATTGCATCCTGTTAAAACATTTTTACATTGCAACAAAAAGGAAAGGGAGCAGACAAGCAGGTGCCAGCCTTCATTAATGTCAGTTGGGGCAGGGCAGATGTTGTTGTTTGCAAAACTTAAAGCACTTAGCAGGTGTGCTTTGCTTTGCCTCAATAATGTACACTCACTGGTCAATCAGAGGGTGCTGTGATGACACCGAGGGTGGCATGGGTGTGCCAGCCAGAGGGTGGCATGGGTGAACCAGAGTGCCAGTGTTGACAGGATGGCAGTGCTTTGCTTTGCCTCAATAATGTACACTGGTGAACCAGAGGGTGCTGTGATGACACAGAGGGTAACATGGGTGAGCCAGAGGGTGGCATGGGTGACCAAAGAGAGTGCCAGTGGTAACAGAGGGTGGCAGTGATGAAGAAAGCCTTGCAAACAGGCTGGGCACGTAGAAACAACAAGTTCGCAAAACTGGTGACCCGACAAGTAAGTTCGCAATTTGCGAAATTGTACAAAACCCTCGCGAACTTGCAGAAACCCGTGCGAACACACCCCCCCCACAAAAATACGCAAATCCGCGAGAATTCGCGGATTTTGCGGATTTTCGCAATCCGCAAATCCGCAAATTCGCGGATTGCGAATCCGCAAAATACGCCCATGCTTAGAAAACAGTCAATACTGCATTTTTTGTTTTTCTGCACCTTTTATCAAAATTATAGTATGCAGTTATTGATACCGTTTTTTAGGTCAAAGGGGATAACGGATTTTAAGGTCACCTATAAAATAATTCTGACGGTTAAAAATGTTGATTTAATATACCGAGTATATACCTTTTTGAAAATGGCTATCCGTTCACGCTCTTCCATGAATCCTTGAATGCTAGACTAGGTCTCATTTTATATATACCTCTGGATTGTATTTTGAAATAGGGGAATATGTAATATTAATAATACGAGGGCGCAAAGAGTACTTTGTTTACAATTTTTCCCAGTTCTTTGCACATTGGGACTTCTACATAATGCTGCTATTTGTAATTTGAATGTTATTTATTAATTTGCCTACTCCTTACATATTTGCACATTGCACCTTGCACTTTAGTATTGAAGTTGCAATTGGCTCTGTGATCCTTGATTTGCACATTGCACTCTGGCACGTTAGTATTGAAGTTGCAATTGGCTATGTTACTTACTACTTTGTTTGCTCCCTGCATATTTGTACATTGCAACTTGGCACTGTAGTATTGAAGATGCAATTGTTCATGTGATTCACTAATTTGCCTGCATATTTGCACATTGCACCTTGCACTTTAGTATTGAAGCTGTAATTGGTTATGCGTGATTTCCTTGTAATATTTTATTGATTAGCTGTAGAACTACACTTGGTTTTAACATTTTTACTGATTAAGGATTATGTAACTGACAATGAGAAATGCTTAAACGACAAGCTTGTAATATAATCCATGTTTAGTCACAATCTTTTATTAACGATGGATTATGTGAAATGTATGTACTTTTATGGATAATAAATATCCGAATAAAGATCATGATTGATTGATTGATCACAATTTAATTTCTTTGTCCCACAGTTATGTTCCCATTTGTGAGTGGGAGTTTGCTAATGATATGATTTTCTGGAAAATAAAACTGGAGCAGGTTTACTCCACA
Organism: Lissotriton helveticus; assembly: GCF_964261635.1. NCBI lineage: Eukaryota > Metazoa > Chordata > Amphibia > Caudata > Salamandridae > Lissotriton > Lissotriton helveticus. The sequence continues at coordinate 1,510,492,869 of NC_136061.1, read as the reverse complement.
ACACATGGCCTCATGTCTCTTACTACAGTGCCCTTGATGGTCTACAATAGATTGTGGGGCCCAGATGTCAGACTGCACAGATTAATAAATCTACCTGGTTAGGTTGAGCATTTGAGACCACTTGTATATACTTCAGTATATACTTATTATATACTTATATGTGTATGTACTTTGTGGGCTCTGGAAAACAGCCCTAGGACTTGTCTGCTTCCACTTAGGGACTTTGTTTTTTGTTCAACTGCCCCTATTTAACTGTCTTGATAGAAAATGACCAGCAGAGGTCAGTAAAATACCAGAATCACTTTAGCACTCTCTAGATTCCAGTCCATACAAATTGTCTTCCACGAGCACCCGCAGACAATAATATTTTTTTCAAATCTTGTATTTTCAGTGATTAGACCACTGAAGGCCCGGATTTTATATTAAAAACAGAGCTTTGGACTATACCATTTCCCGCTGAAAGGCAATAGTTCTCTCATGTATTCCCATACCTGGCTTGCCATGCAGTTTGGTGCTCACTTTCCCTCCATGTTAAAGAACAGTAGATGTTTCAGCACCCAGGCTAATGTGCTGCATAGCTAAATACATATAAGGTTCCAAAGGCGAGATCGATAACTTTGCTAATGCTTGTTTTTGTTTGAGGCACTGGTGTACTGTGGCTGCCCCTTTAAACCATCTCACAGTGAGGCTGTAATTTCACTTTTTGTTTCAAGGCCATTTATTTCGCGTGTGCTCCCGGGTGTTTGTATTTCCTTTTTCCAGCTACTGCTATCACCGTTTACAAATGTGGTGTCCAATATCAGCGTGCCCTGCTTTCTGCCGCTGGAAAACATAGTAGTGTGCCAGGAGGCGTCACCCTGAGACAAGGGTCCCTATTCTACTGCGGCAAAGGAGCAACTCCTCATCTGTTTCAACAAACCTTTCTTCCACTTTAAAGAACAAGCATTGGCATAGCCAATAGGTCTCGCCTTTGGGACCTTGTAAGTGTTTAGTTATCCAGAACAATATCCTTGGTGCAACAACATCAGCTGTTGCATGGCTAAACACTTATAAGGTCCCAAAGGCAAGACCTATTGGCTCTTACATGCAATTGAGCTTTCCCCTTCTCTCTGACCAATTAGGACTGTCTTGTTGCATGCTTTGTGGTAGGGCTGGTCACTCCAAAGCCAAATCCAGTTAGGTGATGAGAAAGACTAAAAAGTGCTAAAAGATGAAAATATAGCCACTGAAATCTGTTCGCTGACAGGTTGTTCTAGTGCACGAGGGTGCCTTCAACAGGTTCCATTTTTCAAGATAAGACCTTTAAATATGATAGCATTTGTATTTTGATTCTCATTTTATGTATGGGTCTGTGATTCTTTGTATTATACTGAAATGTATTGTAAAATGTATGCAGTGTTTCATAACCCCCAGGAGGCTGGGAAGCGCTTCGAACAGGAATGTGGGTGCCCTTTCTGAAGCATGGATGATTGGCTGTGGGTGGCAGTTTAACCTATATTCAGGGTCACTGGAATTATGTGTTGCTGGTGCTGCTGTTTTTTTCCGCAGAATCTGAGATTTGCAGACACTTCTCATAATAAATTGCCCAACTTGATACAATATAGAAAAGACAATATAGCAAAAGAGTTTACATTGCCTAGATTACACTAAATATGCGTTACACACAGGCTGAAGCGCACACACCCGGCAGGCTGCTTGCTAGACTGCTTAGAGCCGAGAACACATGCCCACCATTTACTTACATTTGGGAGATTGCAGGAGTAATCCTATTGTCCCAGATGGGCTCTAACCATACCTTTCATGAACATTACTACTCATTGTATAAAAATTAAGACCTATGATCCGACAAGGTCCTGTCCAGTTTCTTAATGAGATTACACTCCCGTGAATAAACGCAGTGCAAAGGGATGGTACAAAAGTGAAAATGACCTAGAGACAGGCAAATGTAAACAAGCGCGCGCAGCCATGCTAAGTAGAAACAGATGGCCCAGCGCACCGCTGCTCGCCCCTGCAGGGTGGATGCCGCCACACGCACGAGCGTTCTAAAAGTGCAGACCGATTCCAAAATGTCATCTCCTAGAGCAGTGCATGTGCGCTGCACTAGTCTCGACTTAAAAAGTGATATCAATTTTATACAGTGGAGGGGACATGCGTGTGGGGATTGACATTGGCACAAGTAAGCATGAATGGAATGTAGGTTGCCAGTATTTACATTGTGTTTCACCCAGGATTTAAGCATGCTTCGAAGGTCCTTCCGCGTGTGACCCCATCGAAAAGAACAATTTCACCAAGCAAAATTTAATTGCAGAGCACCCTTTTTACTTACTGCAAAACAAAGTGTTTCGGCTTGAAACATGACTTTACAAAGTATTGTTGCAGAGGCTGCCCCTGAAGAGGTCCTCGAGGGCCGGCGCCCTAACGGACGCCAGAGCCCAGGAAGGATCCGGTTCTAGCCACCAGTAAGCGCCCCAAAGCAGAATGGGCAGTTCCGTCGCAGCAGGACTCGTGCCAGGATGGCCTTGCCAATGGGGGGGGGGCCAGGTGAGGTTTGACCCTCCCCCAAATGGCAGCAACCGCCCATTTAATGGTGGGAAAACTGTGGGTGGATGATAAGACGACACTTCCCTACTGCAGCTCATCACTACATCGTGGAGCTGGGGAGCGGCGTCGAAGGATTTTCGAGTCCCACCCACACCTATATCCAGCAGTGTCACAGTGCTGGCGGATAAGAGAGGTACAGCGGATGGTTATGGAGGCACACTGACGAGGCGGTGGTTAGAAGGAGGGCCACTCACTATGGCATGCCGAACGCCAGGGTGAGTAGGCCTAACAAAAGGGGGTAGCAAACGGAGACGGCGCTCACAGACCAGAACCAGCCAGACGGCAGTGCACAAAAAGAAACTAGCAAGGTAGCGAGAGGCTACCCACCCACACGCAAAGGGGTGTGGCAACCAACAGAACAAGTTGGACCCCAAAAGTGCCAAGGAAGGAGATACGCCTATAAGAGAGTGGAATAACGAACTGTCATGGTGATTCACGATTCTATGATATGCAAAAGAGGTATGACAAGCAAATGATTTATGACCGGGAATGATGGATGACAAATGATTTACGACAATGTAACGCAAATGATTTATGACGTCCAAGTTATGGCGGTCCATGGCACAAATGATTTATGGTACACAAATGATTTATGACACCTGATGTATGATCCTCTGATTTGCAAATGAGTGATGACGGACAAATGATTTATGACCAACAAAATGATTTATGACAAGTGATTTATGACAAGGGAGGCAAATCATGTATGACGTCCAGTTTATCATGACACAAATGATTTATGACGTACGGATGAGGTATGACACATGATTTATGATAAGACATGATAATGATTTATGCCCCTGGCCATAAAAAAGGTTATTCCCAGGGGACAGAAAATGAGTTGGTGTATAATGGTTATAAAGCTGCAGCCAACAACGACCACAACAAAAACTACAACTCATGTTGGCTGTGTTTTTGGTAATACGTCTGTAAGGAAGTTGGAAGGCCATCCGGGAGTGGGCCTGTGAGGGAGTTATTGCCATTACTTGAGAGAGGATGAGGCCTAACGGCCAGAGTTGCCAACTTTGAAGATGGGGAACCAGGTTTGAGTGTCCTTGTGTAATGTAACTCATGCTCTTGTAAAGTGCTCCAATACCTACGGGTCGAGTTCGCGCTATATAAAACTGCAAAAAAAAAAAAAAACTCCCATGGAAACGAATATAAGGCTAGTTTTATAGACATAGAAAACATAAACTTACAATTGTAACTTTAGCAGTTAATAAAACATTTTATCAAAGCACTATACTATGATTTTCCATCCTTTAACTGGTACATTCGGAGTAGAAGCCCCTCTTGTATTACACAATACTGCAGTATGGCACAATTTCTGAGACATAGAAGCCACAGTGCGTGTGCCATGATTGTACTCAATATCCCATGGTCAGTGCTTTAAATGGTCCGGTACTATCCGGTACTGAGTACCAACTCTTTTTTATTTTGAGAGGGAGAGTACCGGCACTCCTTAAGAGAAATGTAATACTTTTAATTCAAGAGTACCAGAACTTCTCAGAAACAAGCAGGTACTCTGTAACAGAATACCTGCACTTCTGTTTTTCCATTTCAAGCACTGCCCATGGTGCCATAGAATTCTCACATGGCCATTGTCTGCCCAATCAAAATAGCCAACTGAGATATGACATGCCACAAATGGACAAATGTAAAAAAGTGGCCTTGTCAGCCCTTCGATAAAATGAATAAACAAAGTATGTTACACGCTAGCACTATGTGCGCCCCCTTCCTTTAGAAGTGCATGAACTCTGTCTTTGGGTTTACCCATGAAAGACAAAACAAAGGACTTCCTCCTTTAAGTTATGCTTGCGTATTGTTGTTGCTGCGGCTGTTAAATGGGTTTAAAGATAGCAATCAAGAAAATTGAACACCAGTGTTGCAGTGTGACTCATATGCTGACAGATCTGCAATTGGAGAAGTGCAACTACTTCTGTTGCATGGCGCAAGCCCCAAGATATCACAGCCAATAAACGCACTTCTATCTAATCCCTGAGAAGCTTTCCCAAACCAATCTAGATTGATCACACTTTCCCAACCTCCCAGAAAATGTTTCCTTCTACAGGATATTTCAGCGCTTACATGCCCAATGCTCTAAAGATCAAGATGGCTGTATTAGCAATACGAACTGGTCAGGGACATTAGATAGGTAGGCTACAACTATATGTCCAGTAGCGGCCGGCATAGACTGGGGGTGGCCGAGGGGCGTCAAGGGAAATGGGATTATTATTATTATTTTTTTAATTTACCTTACTGATGCGTCTCTCTGTCGTCTCTCCTCGGAAAAAGAAGCAGGCAGTCAGGCTCCCCTGATCAATCACAACGCTGCAATGCAGCATTGTGATTGGTAAGCACCCAGGCTCCCGTGACTAATCATGATGCTGCAATGCAGCATTGTGATTGGTCTGAGCGCCTTGGTTCGGAGTTTAGCCAGGGACTGGGGGCCTGGGCATATTCTTCATGTAGGCTGTAATGCAGCCCTCATAGAGAACATGCGAATTGCGCAATGACTGTTTGGTCGGCCCGAGAAGACTGGCCAAACAGTCATTGCTCACTTAAGAGAGTGCTACCACTCCTCCCTTGTCCTGCAAGAAGAACAGTCTTGCCCACAAAGATGACGCAGAGGGAAAAAATAAAATATTAATAACATTACGTTATTAGCATTTTATTTTTCCTTTGTTGCACTGCTTGAAAGCAGTGGGGCGACGCTACTCTGCCTTAGCGGAGGAGCCGCCACTGGATAGGTCACATGCTGAGAGCCTGATGGATTGACAGCAGCGACAGGAAGAGGATTATCACAGAAATTGACTTTTTCCAAAAAGGCAGAACCGAAGACAACTGTGAGTCTCTTTCCTGTCTCAAAGCCTCTTCGCCTTCAACCAAAAGTGCCAGGTCTTGCTCACCATCCTGCTGGACAGCAGTACGTTTCAGAAGAGAGGAAACATGAAGTGCATATGGGGAGAACGGACATTCCACTTTTCCCTGGATGGTCAACATAGTTAGTGGAGTGTCTCAACACCTAATATAAAGCTATTTTTTCAGAAGATTATTATGGATCCAACCAATGTTGGGAGAGGGGAGAGGATGAGGCGTAACGGCTAGAACGGCCGGCCTTGCAGCTGGGGAACCAGGTCTGAGTCTCGGCCTCGACTCAACACCCTGTGATTCACCGACAAATCACTAAGGGCCCAATGTAGGTAGCCAAATACCGGTCGGTAACGGCCGAAATTCGGTAAATTCGGCCATTACCGACCGGTATTAGTGCATCGAGATGTATGTCACCAAAAACGTACCGAATCGGTAAATACCAGTCGGTAAAACACTGATTCGGTATTACACGATTCGGAATTTACCGAATACATAATCTCCGAATCGGTAAATAAGAAATGGTAAGTTATCGAATCGGTAAATACCGAATTCATATTTACCGAGTCGGTAAATAAGAAGTGGTAAAAAAGGCCATTTGAGATGTAGCAAAGTCAGGAAATACCGAATTTCGTGAAATTCAGTATTTAAGAGTCGGTATTTAACATGGATTGGGAGCAGGTGGAAACCAGGAACAGGATATATAAGAAGCTCCCAAAATGCAACAGTACACCCACAATGGCGGCCTTCTACGCAATTGCAAGGTGGCTACGGATACAGGCAGCAGGAGAGAGGGTCTGGCTAAGGGAGGAGCAGGTATATAGGCAGAGGATCACCGTCTTCCAACTCACTGAAGCAGAGATCCTGCAAAGGTACCGACTCCACCCCAGAACAATCCTGGACTTGATCAGGGACCTCCACCCATACCTGGAACACCCAACCCCAAGAGCACACGCCATCCCACCCCATGTACAGGTGCTGTGCTGCCTACACCTTCTTGCATCTGGGAGCTACCAGCACGTGATAGCCACTGTAGGTGGAGTGTCCCAGAGCTGCCTGTCAAGCTTCTTCAGAAAATTCCTAAACGCCATGATGCAGAGGATGGAGCACTACATTGAGTTCCCTGAGACACCTGCAGAACTAGCAAGGACAAAAACCGAATTCTATCACCTTGCACAGTTCCCGCACATAATAGGCTGCATCGATGGTACGCACATCCCACTATGCCCACCTGCAGCAACTGAGCACATTTACAGAAACCGGAAGTCCACACATTCAATCAATGTGCAGGTGATCTGCAACACTAGCAACATGATAACGGACATTGTAGCCAAATATCCTGGGAGTACCCACGACTCCTACATATTCACCTACAGTGGGATATACAGACGCCTTGTTGCTGGTGATTTTGGTGATGGATACCTGCTGGGTAAGTATGTGTGAGACACCCTGACAGTTCATGCAGAAGGAGCACTCCTGAGTATGTGACTAATCTTATTATCCTTTCCCACCCAGGTGACAGTGCATATGCCCTGCGTTCATTTGTGCTCACCCCCTACCTGAACCCATCCACCAGGAGTGAAAGGCGTTATAATCTGGCACACAGAACAACACGTTGCGTGGTGGAACGTACATTTGGGCTGCTGAAAAGTAAATTTAGGTGCCTCCATAAGAGTGGAGGTGCACGGCAATACACGCCAATTATCTGTTGCAAGATTTTTGCGACCTGCGCCATACTGCACAATCTTGCCACCAAGGAGGGCACAGAGATAGAACTCACATATCATGAGGACATTGATGATGGGACAGTACAAGCAGATCACAATGCAGCAGGAGCAGCACCAGCAACAGATGGTCGACTGCGACGTGCTGAAATTACCAACAGATACTTCTAATTGAGCGATGACACACAGCCATGTCCAGTGATTGGAACACTCACTTTAATGTACACAACTGCCCCTTCCAAAAAAACATCAATCAAATTAAATGCACCTTGCACAATGTTTTGCCAAAGTTTCCTCACTTTGACCTGTACTGTGATCAATATGTCTTTCAATGGTTGCGCTTACGCATGCTGTTTTGCGAGGCACGGGGCTGGGGGTCTACATGTGCAGTGGTGCCGGTGTCTTCGGCATGGAGTCTGCTGCTCCTACGTATGTCTTGAACAGGCGTGCTGGACCCACTCCTGCTCGTTGACTCCTCAGTGTCCCCAACAACCGTGTTGCCACCTGTGGCTGTCAGCTGGGTCAGCATTGCCTCCATTGCTGAGGTCACCCTCCCCATCCCCATCCCCCGGGACAAGTCACTGCAGCAGTGAACAATGTCAGTCTGCAGATTAACAGAGCGGCGACACTGCAGGGTGGTGGAAGTTGCCAAGCGGTTAATCGACTGATTGAGCAGCCTGACCTCGCGCCTATACCTGCGCCTCTCTTCTTGGTCACTTTGCAGCCTGTCACAGAGGGTGCCCATGCGCTCCTCCATGCCCCTCACCCCCTCTGCCATGGACTCCATCCCTTTGCCCATTGCCTCCATCCCTTTGCCCATGGCCTCCATTCCCCTTGCCATGGCACCTATCCCCCGATCGATGTCCGACATCCTGGTATTCAGGATGTGCACCTGCCGGTGCACAGCCATGATGCCTCTGGCCTGCATACGCTGGACTTTCACCATTGTGGCTTCAAGCCCAGCGAAGATACCCTGCACATCCTGCCCCTCATCCTGCTCTCGTGCCCTACGGACACGGTCACCTGCACGGCCAGATCCCAGTGAGCCAGGTTGTCCAGCGTGGCCAGCCATTGTTGGTGTAGTAGGTCTGGGAGCCACTACCACTTCCTCATCGGAGCTCTCCAGGATCCGTAAAGGTGGGACATCCTGCCTCCTTGGCCTCACGCGCAGGGGACCCTGAGCTGGGTGTTGTGGCTCCTGCTGGTGCTGGCTGAGTCTGTGTGTCGAACAGCAGGGGCGAGAGTGGCTGAGCAGTGGTGTTGTGCTCCATTGCTGTGGGTGCCTGGGGTGTGGATGTTTCCTCAGGGACAGTGCTAGGTCCAGCAGTGTCTTTTGCCTTCTCCCGCGCAGACGATGTTGTGGCACTACACTCCCCTCCCAGCGCTGCTCTGCACGATGACTCTCCTGTGCACAGACATGGACAATGATCAGCTGCCTGTTTTCCCAAAACAGATTCCTAACACACATTTTCATTTGCCTAGACTGTTTGTGCATGGGGAGTGTGGCATGGCATGCAGGGTTTGGTGTTGGCAGCTTTGATGTATGTACCTATGACTACAACTACCATGATGCATTGCTGGGGACTACAGTCATGTGTGCTAGATTGTGAGTGATTCACCCTCATTGGGGAAGGGGCCTGGGAATGGGTGGGGTACATGTCCATGCATCTTACCTTTCTTACTTGCAGCTCTGGCTGAGCTATCAGCATCCCTGATCCCATGTATGCTTTCAGGCTCCATGGTTGATTCCACGAGCTGCTCCAGGTCGGTGAGGCTGGGGGCACGGCTCTTTCCCCCACCGGTTGCTGCTGATTCCTTCCTCTGGGTGGCTAGTTTTTTTTTGGTGGTGATCCTCAGATCATACCACCTCTTCTTCATGTCGTCAATTTCTCTGTGGGTCACTCCTAGAGCATTGACCTTGCTCTGTATTGCCAGCCAGGTGGTCCTCTTTACAGACTCTGCTCCATGCAGAGACTGTTTCCCGAACAGCTGGCTGTAGTGCTGCACAACCTCCTCCACCAGCACCTGGAGCTCTGTTGGGCTGAATTTCACCTTTCTCTTCCTGTCCCCTCCATCCTTTTGTGCCTCCTGGGACTCCATGCTGTTTCTCTTGGTCTCACTGCAGCCTGCTCCTCTGTCTCCCTTCCAGCTCTCTCTGCAGTTCTGTTGCTCTGCACCTGCATGGGTGTGGCCACCTCCAGGTACTGGGGTGTGGTACTTGCACCTGATTGGCTGATCTCTCAGATGCTAGGATGTGTGGTGTGGTGGGTGTCCCTGATTGGTGCACAGGCTCACATGTCATGTATTCGAAATTTCGAGATCGGATTTTACCGATTCGGTATTTACCGAATCGGTATTTACCGATTCGGTAAATTCCGATTCGATGTCTCCCATTCATTCCTATGGAACTAGAAGGCCATAGGGTTGTATGGGTGTTACCGAGTCGGATATTACCGATTCGGTAGATACCGATTCGGTATTTACAGAGTTTGAATACCGATTGATACCGAATCGGTATTTTTTACCGGATTTTTACCTACATTTGGGTTTCTGGTTCATAAATACCGATTCGGTATGAGTCGGTATTTATGAACCGGTAAACATTTTTTTACCTACATCGGGCCCTTAATCTCCTCGTGCCTAACAATGAATGTGTGGGCCCAACTGTAATGCAACTGGTGCTCATGTAAAGCACTCTGAAAGCTTTGGGTTGAGTTCATGCTACATCAAAATACACAAAAAAAGATTGTTTGTGAGTTGATCTTGACCTGACTTTATTTTCTACAATCAATTCTGCTTATCTGTTGAGTATTGCTTACATGGGCACTCGCTGTTTTCATTGAGGTGGCACAATTTTGACAATTTTCTATAGCAAATTATCCCAAGGGCATTAAAGCGATTCACAAGACATCAGGTGGCAGTATTCAGATAAGAGTCATCATAGAAACAACAGCTCAGCAACAACGGACACAGACAGTTCAAGCAGAAGGCAACATTGTGCTTTTGGTTATGGATTAAATCAGCTAGAAAAATGGTCTGCAAACAGCATTCGCCAGTGGCTTGATTTATATGAAGGAAGCCAGAACAAAAACAATTGTAAAACGCAACCAATACTATGATAGAACGGAACGTTTAAGGACATATTAATGGCATTGTTGCCCCAGCATGGCCGTTCTCCAGTTTCAGGTGAAGTAACAGTGGGTATTGTGGCACCCAGGTTAATGTCCTGTATGGCTAAAAACGTATAAGGTTCCGAAGGCAAGACCTATTGGCAATGCTTGTTCTCTATGGGAGCTTTAATGTGAAGTAATGCAAGACAAAAGACGTTTGGACGTCTCCTTTTGAAGAATGACATTTTTGACCCAGGATCTGAGCAGGCCATGGTTCTGATAAGGATCTATGTGCCATCTGACTAGAAACATTTTATAATTGAAATAGCTAACCCTTCAATTTGTCAACACATTTTGTGCAGAATTTAGTTTAAATGCAAATTCTTGATATGTACTCTTTCTTGTGTCAAATGCACAAACCCGCAATTACTGGAGTTAAAAAAAGAGCAATGTGGTATATTTGTGACACAACGCAGTGAATGCGTGATACAAGCCCAAAATGCGATTAATGAAGCCATGCAAGGCCACCTTGAGTGGCTTCATAAATCCAGAGTAACGCAATTCAGAGCAAATCATTGCATTGCGTTACTCAGCATGCATTCCATGGGCATTGCATGGGTGTTTTCATGCACCTCCCATGGATTTTGAAGCATTGCCTAATTTACTGTTGCTAGTAGACCTGGGAATGAGGCAAAAATATACCCCTTCTCAATGGAGGCATTGCGAGGAGAAATATTTTTATTTCTCCTTTTTACTTCCTCTTTCTATGTGTGCGGCATACCGCAGCACACATACAATGAGAAATAGGCCTCGGGTATTGTTTTTGTGCAGAAAGGTGCCCCTTCCTGCATAAAAATAATCCTCCATGCAATGCAGGCATCCTTGCCAGAGTGCATAAATGTATGAACCCGACAGTGGAATCTTCTGACTACCAGCACCTAACCTGTTATCCCTCCATCAATCTATCCCCTCTATACAAGCTGGGGTCTGTGTGCACAATGAATTGTACTCACCATCACAATGTTTGTTCCCTCAGGAAACTAACAATTCAAAACACAAGCACAGGTGCACCACACATCAGAACTTAAAAAAGAAGAACAGTTATAAAGTCCATATCCAGTAAAGATGTTCTTCAATTTCTTTCTTTTTATTCCATTTGCAGTGGATAAAAAATTGAGTCAAACTTTTATGACTCTACATACTGTATAGCCGACGCGTTTCATCCTAGTGCAGGACTTCTTCAGTGCACTAAATGTTGGGTGGGTCACACACATCCAAAGGTCGATGAATCATAGGCTTCCTTGCTTATAGGCTTTTCCCCGTCCGGTGTTTATATTGTATCCAAAGTTAAAGCCGTCTGTATCTAGACCACGACCAGAATGAAGGCTAAAAGGCGCATCCCACAGTAAGGATGTTAAGCACCACCATGATGTATTGCGATGAGGCTCAGACACAAATCTGGCAAAAGTTAATCTTCAAATTGCGCGTGGGGGCCTGAAGGTAAGAGCATTCACTCCACTTGATTAGGGATACGCTTGAACAGTAACAGCCTCCCCAAGTACCTATAGTAAATCCGAACAGAGGAAACGTCCCATTATAGATATCTCGTAAGTTGAAAAGAGTAATAAAAGGGCAGGAATCCAACAGCCAAAAATAAGGCTGTCGTGGGAAGTGGGAGTGCTGGGGGACGTTGCAGCAACGGAGAGCTAGGCAAGAAAGAGTGCTTTTGATGGTGCTAGGCAGCTCATTGTGCACCAACGCTGGGGAAAGGCTGGAATGTGTCGTATTGTGAAAAATATAGTGCATTGCTGCACTGTCCCTGTAAAGCAGCGCTGCATTATTTTCTCATAAATATGTCCCAATGGGTATACACCCGTTACAACGGATCTTTTACTCCGCAGACCCATTACAACGCGACCATTACTCCGCATACCATTACAACGCATTGCGCTGGGGGGCGCTCTAGGATAGGGAATAAGTATAATTTACTATCCAACACCTTCCCTAGGGTCCACGGGGACTGGAGTTAGAATAGTAAATTATACTTACCACTATCCAGCGCCCCAAGGCGCTATGCGTTGTAACGGTATGCGGAGTAAAAGTCGCGTTGTAATGGTCTGCGGAGTAAAAGTATGCGTTATAACGTCATACATCCGTCCCAATGCGTCTGCGTTGGCCTTTTAAGGAGACTCCAAAGGAAGATTGTACGTCGCAAATATTTTTCTCTTTTCATCTATGTACCAGGCTGCAAAATTTGTCTCAAGCCAACATATTTTGGAGAAACACCTTTCCAGAGGGTTACGATGTCATTCCTGGATGCTAAATCACAAATATCTAAAGAACTTTTTTGTTAAGGGCAGCGCCACATGGAATTACTCTGACAAGGCAGTTCATTTAGACCTCTAAACATTCTTCTCTAACTGTATTGCTGCAATCAGGAAATGTTTGGCCATATGTTATATCGGCATGCACATCTGAATGGTATTTCCTTGTGACACTACAAGCTGGTTTAAGTCCAGAAGTAATCAATGGAGCACTACCTATCTCCTTCTTGCACACACACCAGGACAGGGGGCACAAGGTGGTCAATTAAACGTGTCAGCAGTTCTGATGAGATATGCTTCCCAGTCAAACACTTCCCTTTTCCAAGCGTTTCATAATTAATATGTAATTAAGTATAGGTATATGTCCTCAATAATAGCAGATCATGGTATCACTGCTACGGACAAAACATTATATATTGAAAGAACAACTACTAGTTTCTTTGATCATTTTATGTTTTCAATCTAATGGGAAACGCGTATGTGTCTTCGTACCTGCTATATTAATGTAGAACACTCGTTATTTGTTGTGTATGTTTTTTGGAAAAAATATACATTATGACTGTTATAGTCCTTCCCATAATTTATGCACATAGAATTAAATGGACATAGGTATGTAATTAAACAGCAATAGGTCACTTATCATGTTATTTAAGTGATAATTCAAAGTGAACCTCCAACGTGACATTGCACAAATTGTGCTCATATATAGCCATTTTGCCTTTTTTGATAGAGGAACTCACAGGTGGATAGATAGCCCCATCTACAAGGTTCAATTCTGCTAGATGCTAATAAAATGTCACTATTTCAGGTTGTCCTTGAAGGGGACACATGGGATAATTTAGCAAACTGATTGATGGCTGAGATTGCTTTTTAGTGACCCCTATGAAAGTCAAATTGTTAACCACACAGTCCTCCTCTCATCTTGGTTACACGGTGCATTTTGTCCCTCTGTCGACCTATTGGGGTTTCATCAGGACCCGCATTCTAGGCATCAGTCACCTGTCAAGGGTGGGAAGTACTGGTGAGGTGCACGTTCTTAGATTTAAAAGTGTGGTTGTTATCTCAGACCTGTGATGCACACTGGGTAGTGGTATGGCGGGTTTGGTTTGGGTACTGTTTGAAACAGACTGAAAACTGCTTTAGGTTACAGGAGGAACTATTCATGTTAGACGCTGTTCGTCATCTGTTGGCAGAGACTGCACTTGCCTGAGTCTTTGTCAGAGAGTTTCAGGCGGTACAAGGGCATTCATTGGTTCATGTAATGTAGTGTTGTTGCATAGAAGGGGGAAAGGGAGCGTTTAAAAGTCCTTAGCTTTAAACCAGTGCTTTTTAACAGTTTTTCTGGCAACCATTATGTGTTGTTTTCTAATTGGTTACTGACTTGCACAGCAGAACGTGATTTGCTGTTCTCCGCTCAATGTTTCCGTCATCTTTGCAGTGCTTGTAGATGATTCTGATTCGCTCCATCTGAGTGTGCAGATGCCTACAGATGGAACCAAGGCTCCCATTTATTGTCCATCATACAACAGAGCACTGCTTGAAATATTTCACTGCTGCGCTACACGGGGAACAGAAAATAGTGCAGCATCAGATTAAGTAAGAGGCACCTTCTGATGATATCATTGGCCATTCTCCCGCTAAATGTGATGGGTTTTCGGAATGGTAAGCCTCACTCTGCTGTGCAAAGGCAGGACAGAAGTGGCTAGCTTAAGATTTGTACTGAATGTATACTCTCAAATAAAAATTCCGAGGTGTAGACAACAGCAGTGGGGTCAGACATATACAATATGTGCTTTTGAGTAAAGCATAAACGTTACAGGCAGCTATGGGCCACATGTATTTTGCAAACAGGCCGATTCGCAGATCCTATGTATCAAACCTTATTTTGCGATTCGGTACCCTGTTACCGAATCTCAAAATGGTTTGTGAATTGGTATTTAGAAGGGTCATGTTTAGGGCATCCCTTCCAAATTCCGAATCGAAGCGGTATGTATGGATGGGTCATATGTATCAAGCAATTTTGTATTTGCAAACAGGCTGATTCTCAGAATTGGCCCATTTGCGAACGCAACAAAGGCTTTTCCAATGTATTAAAGCGTATGTTGTGATTCGGTACCATGTTACCAAATTGTGGTAAATAAAATATTACCCTGGCATAATTTCTAGGCATTAACAATTAGCATGTATCAAAAGAGAGGCAGAGAGTCCGTGGTGTCCAAGTTAAAAGGGCTTTATTCCAATAACTCGAGTTAAGGGAGAATCTGTTCCATCACCACTGAGGTTCAGGAAGGGTCTTCTAACATTATTTACAGAGAACAACACATATATAAATTTTTCCTTGTACATAGGGAGGAGCGCTCCAGGCAGAGCATGAAAGAAAGAGATAAGAGCATGTGGGCGTGCATGAGGGTGTACACTTGATGAGTCACAGGTGGGTGATAGGTGGGTGGCTACATAGAGGAGGAGTTATATGGCAAGCTGGAACTTTGCCCTACTTGTGCACGCAATTTGAGCATGACGTGCAATTGACGTGTAACTGGGAGGAGAGCTGACTTTCAGTCTAGTAGAGAGATCTTTAGTGTCAAGGCGACCAGCACGTCTGGTACTAACTGATATCTTAAGTCAGGGGATGTATTATCTGAAGCAAAGGTTGCAAAGGTTGCTCGTCACTAGGAATCAGAAAAAGCATATATTTCTCCGTTCATTGCGTGGGGCTGTGAGCTTTCTATGGATGCAAGCACTGTGATTTACTTCAATGGAGACAGAGAGGCTAGGCCCTATCTTCCGCGGACGGGTTCTGTTTACCTTTCTCACTGGGCAGGAATGTGACTCTGTACAGCAGGCAGATAACTGTTATTCATAATACTATCTTGGCAGCCCTTGCTGGGTCTCTTTCGGCTGAGCTAGAAGTATGCGAGGTCAGAGATACGTAACTGCAGCTTTCAGTGTGTCAGGAGTCATGAAAACCCTAATTCAGAAAGTGGCTCAGACTGAACCACAAAAAGGGTTTATTACGATATTTATTTAAAAGTGCAAAATGCAAATACATGGGCCTTCATGTTAGCTTAACGTTTGGGAAACTTGATGACAGGCACCTTAATGCAGGACGTGATTGCAGAGGCCTTGTGATTCAAGCCATGCCATGTCATGCACATACATGTAACATAGGGTACACGTAGGGGGCATCTTGGTCAGGCAAAATTTCATTTTCCTCATTCCCTCCTTGTCCCCTACTTAACCCTTCAGGATACATCTATATTCATGAGACCGTATAGTTGATCATACAGCATCATTTGTTCGTCCTTAACCCTTTGTATACTTGGATGTGGAACACATGCAGTTGCACACAGGCCGCAAATGGCCGGGCCACACTGCAGACAGAGACAGCAACCAAATATCATAAGTAGGATCATTCCTAGGAAGGACAACACTTTCCATCCCCAAGCAGATATCACACCCCAGAGCCAACTGGACCAAGTCCATGTGCCTGGTTCTTGATGTATGCCATGAGCAATCTTGTGGAGCCTTGTTATCGCTGCATACACAGATGGCGCGTTATTTGGGATGAAAACGCAACAACTAGATCGGATCACGCTACAAGCTCCGCCCCTATCCGCCAAGATGACCTCTAGAACGAGGCGATGTTGAAGAACAACAAGTCTCATAGCAGACTGTTCCTGGGTCAAGTTCGCCAGGGCAGATGCAGTCACATTCACTACTGCCTCAAGAGTCCTTGTTAACTTGCGTATCAGTTTACTGTTTTGGACGGGACCTATGAAGAAAAAGAATCCTTTGTTGAAATCTGTATATTGCTCCCAAGCTGTTTCAGTCTGATCAATCCCTGAGGCATCTGTCTCTCTCCTTACTCTAACATGTTCTAGTCGTGAATCTCTATGATAATGGGATGGGGCCAAGAATACAGGTGGCAATAAGAATGCTATATAACAAGTCCCACCCCAGTCTAAGGGCAGAAGTACATAGGCTGTCTGACCGCAAATGAAATAGGTATGGCGTGATGTTTTGAAAGAAGAAAGTCCTTTATCATTAAACTCTACTACAACTTTACACTCGCTGTGTCCCATATGTACTGAGCCTTTATTATTAACACATAAATCACCTTTTGCTGGTAGAACTGAAATAAACGGTGGACCTGTATTTTGCTTGGGCTGAACATTTAACATTATAAAATTAACGGATGCATTTCCCTGCTCGTACTCTTCATTCTCTAGATCGGTTCCCTTCCTTTGAGGAAATCCGTCTTTGTCTGGAAAACATGCTTCATTCATTACTTTATTCAGGTTTCCATATATCCAGCCACCTGGATAAGCTATGTACTTTCTATCTATTGAGGTCATTAAGGCAAACCATGCTCCACATGAACCATTGTGTGAGAACGGCAGAGAATAGAAGGGCAGAACTCCCTTCGCCTTTTGATAAGGTGGCAGTTGGCCACATACCCAGCAATCAGTCGCATTGCTGGTCTGATGAGAATGGTGTAACATTCGAATAAAAGTATTGTTACGCAATGCAAGTCGATATGACAATTCATGAGGTGGCAGTTCACTAAATGTATGCTCTATGGTGCTGTTACTGGAAGAGTGTATATGTGAGGAAATAGGAAAGAAAACATGTAGTAATAAACTGACATAGATTATAACAATGCACAGAATAAAAAGAATGATCAAAGTAACTATACATCTACTGCGTAATAGCTTGCAGTATTTTGCTTTCATGTTTTTTTTCTTACTATTCTCGTATGTGATCTTATACATGTCAGAAATCTAGTCTAACCGATTCACCACCGAGTGGACTTAGACAATTAAACTACGTCTGACTTACTAGATCTTAACTTAGATTTATACTCCTGCTGTGGAGTCTTTTCTAGTAAAGGCGGCGCAGGCGGCGCAAGCGGCGTAAAGTCTGTATTGTCTTTTACTGAAGTACCAGATTGTCCAAAGTGTCTTTTACAGTGCTGAGCGTGGATCCATCCTTTGCGTCCCTCCACCTTCAGCGCGGTCCTTGTTGTAAGAAGCACTAATTTCGGGGTCTTCCAGCGAGGCTCGAGGGGGCTTGAACGATCAAAATTCCGGACACAAATGTAATCCCCAGGGACAATGGCGTGTTCCTTGACCTGGGTGTTGTCAGGGAAGGCGGCAGCAACCTGTGAACGACAAGAAAGTTGTGCAGACATCAAGGAAGCCAGGTAATCTGTCAGCATGTTACTGTCAACATCAGTTATTCTTTTAGGCATAGGCGTACCCCACATATTTGGTGGTCTACCGAAGACTACTTCATACGGGGATAGGACTGTTCTGGAATGAGCTACCATACGCATGTAAAAGAGGGCAACCGGTAAAGCTACCATCCAATCCACGCCTTTTTCTGCACATATCTTAGCAAGTTTTGTTTTGATTGTCTGATTATGTCTTTCTACAAGGCCTGCTGCTTCAGGGTGTCTTACACAATGGAATTTCCAAGTATATCCTAACAGAAGAGACACTTGTTTCATTAATTCAGAGGAGAATGGCTGACCGTTATCGGAATATACGACCCGAGGCAATCCATACCTGGGGAAGTACTCGCGCACTAATTGCCTGGCTGTTGTCATAGCAGTATAATCTGGAACTGGATATGCTTCTGTCCATCTAGATAGTGCACACACAACTACCAAGACATACTTGTAACCTCTACACCTGTTCATTTGGATATAATCCCTCTGGAGGACCTCAAAAGGGTGGTCAGGAGGATGAAATCCGCCTTGTTCCACCGGAATGCCTTTACCTGGATTGAACTGGCAACAGATCATACATGTTCGTACTTTCTGTTTCGCTGCTGTACGCATGTGCTTGTTAAACCAGATATTCTGTAAGCTGTCTATCATTGCCTTTTCTCCCAAGTGTGCTGGACTATGTGCTGTGTTTATGATTACTTGTACCATAGAATCTGGAAGAAACCATGTACCTTTTCCCTTAGTCATCCAACCTTGTTCAGTCTGGACCCCTCCTTGTTCAGTCCATTTCTTTATCTCATCTGCAGTGGCATGTGTCTGTATGTCGAGTACATCTTGAGTGGGATCCCTGACTGTCATACATGTTATCAGTAATGGTACCTCTGTCCTTGTCGTGTCTGTTGGTGTCTGGGCTGTCTGGGCTGTAAGTTTAGCTGTTCGGTCTGCCAGGTCATTACCCTGGGAAATGGTGTCTGTAACTTTGGTATGAGCTTTGCACTTCAGGATAGAAATGGCTGTAGGTAAATATATTGCTTCCAACAGGGCTTGAATGAGCTGGCCGTGCTGGATCTTGGTCCCATGGGAGGTCAAGAAACCTCTCTCCCTCCATAAGACCCCGAAATCATGAACAACGCCAAAAGCATATTGTGAGTCAGTATAAATGTTTACTTTCAAGTGCTTAGCTCTTATGCAGGCTTGTGTCAGAGCGATGAGCTCTGCTGCTTGTGCTGATAGTGTGTCTATTTTCTGTGTCTCTATGACATTAGTAGCAGTGGTCACAGCATATGCTGCGACTAATTCTCCTGCACTCGTTCTCATGCAGGATCCATCTACATAGAGCGTTAAGTCTGGGTCTGGAAGTGCAATATCTGTCAGGTCTTGTCTTGGTTTCGTCACTATATTCATTTCTTCCACACAGTCGTGTGGCGGTGCATTTACTGTACTTGAGGGCAAAAGTATAGCAGGATTCAGAATATTACAACGTCTGATCTCTATGTGTGGTTGAAATAATGTCAGTTCATATCCTGTCAGTCTTGCTACAGTCAAATGTTGTGTCTGTGTCCTGTTTAAGAGAACCTCCACTGCATGTGGAACCTGTACTGTCAGAGGGTGACCCAACACTATCGAGTCACTTTGTCTGATGGCTAGGGCTGTTGCTGCAACTGATTTCAGGCACGCAGGCAGAGCCTGGGCCACTGGATCTAGTGTACTAGAAAAATAAGCGCAAGGCTTGTGTTTTCCTGCTTGATCTTGTGTGAGGACAGATAACGCTGTTCCATCTCGTTCAGTTACGAAAAGCATAAAAGGTTTGCTGTAACATGGAGTCGCTAAAACTGGTGCTTGACATAATGATCTTTTTAATTCTTTAAATGCCAAGGTATGTTCTTGTGTCCAAGGGAGGACAGTCGAAGTGGCTGCCTCCTGTGTTGTCAATTGTATGAGTGGTTTGGCTAGATAGGCATACTGGGGAATCCATTGCCTACAGTATGAGGTGAGGCCAATAAATGCACGTACTTCTTTCTGTGTCTTGGGCTGTGAAATGTTAGAAATGAGCTGTATGCGTTCTCGTGTTAGTTGTCTACCCTCCTTGGAAAGTAAGTGTCCAAGGTACACCACTTGCTTTTCACAGAATTGCAACTTGGAAGGGGACACCTTGTGCCCTTTGTCAGCCAGAAAATGTAAAACTGTCAGTGATGCATTTGCGCATTCTGGTTCTGAACGTGCTGTAATTAGGATGTCATCTACGTACTGGAGTAGCGCAGTGTTGGCAGGCATGTGAACACTGTCTAGCTGTCTTTTCAGTGCCTGACTGTAAATACTAGGGCTTTCTGTAAAGCCTTGTGGAGCTCTTGTAAATACAAAGCTACGACCTTTTAATGAAAATCCGAACAGGTACTGGCTGTCGGGATGGATGGGAACACTAAAGAAAGCATTCTTCAAGTCTATGACAGTGAAGAAAGTAGCCTCAGAATCAATAGCAGTCAGTAATGAAGAAATGTCTGGCACCACTGGATATTGTGGTACTACACATTTGTTCAATTCTCGTAGGTCAATAATTAGTCGGTACACTGGCAGTACACTAGGGTCAGATCATTTAAGGATAGGGATGACAGGCGAGTTACATACATTCGAGTCAGTCTCTACCACTACTCCTCGTGCAATAAGTTCGTCAACTAATTTCAATAAGGCTGTTTCGGCGTCAGGTGGTAACTTGTATTGTCTAATACGTGGAAGTACTACTCCTGCTTTGAGTGTGACAAGGTGTGGCGTTATGTCCATGTAACCTACGTCAGTCGGTCCTTGTGCCCATAGGTGCTGTGGCACGTTCTGGAGTCTGTGGTCAAAATCAGTCAGCACATAATGTCCCTTAAAATCACGTAAGAACAGGCGTACTCCTTCTGGAGAGCAGCAGATAACTGTTCCTAGGTCTTTTAATGTCTTCATACCAAGTAAGTTTTCTGGACATGACTTAGTAAGTAGCAAGTCTGTGGTACGTGACAGTGGACCAACTCCTAGGGAAACTGGTTTCGATACTTCATTAACAATAGGCTTTCCTGAAAATCCCAGGGAAACATTCTGTGAGCCTGAGAGAGGTGCCCCTGGAACCTCGTCATGACTGATGGTAGTCCTGCTCGCCCCTGTGTCAATCAGAAACTTTCGATCCTGACCTAATACACGACTATGTACATACGGACCCTCTTGATCTACAGGAACCTCAATAAGGGGCAAGCCTACTTCCCTCTCGAGGCTGTTTCATGAGAACTGTTGATACTCAGGATAGTCAGACTGTGTGTACTGATACATTTGTGGTGTGCCCTGTACAGGCGGTGGTGGAGGAAAATTTGCTACTGTTTGTTGTGTGTTCTGTTGCGTGCTATTCTGTCTAGGAGTGTACTGTCGTTCTTTTGTCTTGCCTGTAGCTATATTGTGTTTCAGAATAGTGCAGTCCTTTACAAAGTGACCTGGTTGTTTGCAATAATTACAGTTCCCCTTGACAGGTGTCGTGCTATGTTTGTTTGAATTTGCCGGTACTGTCTGGGCAAACAGCACTTTCATTTTTGTCTCTTTCATGCGTCTCTTTTCATGGTCCTGCTCTTCTCTAATCCTGTTCTGGTGATACTGTAACATCTGTAACATTTGTGAAGGGCTGTTTGCTTGCCAAGTACTCTCAACCTTCAGTACTCTATTCTTGATCTGGGGCAAGGAATTCTCAACTAATTTGCTCACAAAAAGGTGTGGATATGATTCACTACCTGGCTTAAGGCCACTATTAATAGTAAAGCATTTCTCAAACCTAGAATAGAAATCACTTGTGTCCTCTTCTTGCTTTTGTTTACATGCTGAAATAGCATCCCAGTCTTCCTTTTTAGTAATCAATAATCTCGGTAAAACTTGTATCAGGAGTTCAGGCAGTTCTCTAGCTTTTTCCCCAAGACCAACCCCTGGGAGCCTACCTTTTTCTTCCGTTTCCAGTGCATCCCAGCTTAACTTTTTCTCGCCTACCTCCCAGTCTTTTTCCTTAAGCTTTTCATAAATACCAGCAGGCAACAGTACTTTCAGTAACTTCAGAATGTCATCGTACGTATAATCTCCAAAACGTTTTCTCCAAGCACTTGAAAAAGATCCAGCTCTCTCCTGCCTAACGTAATGATAACATGCTCTGTACAAACCATAACCACATGGCGCTATTCACAAGCCATATTCACAAGAAACTCAACAAGTTATAATAATGACATGCTCTTCATAAACCATATTTACAAGGAGCTATTTACAAGGAACTACACAGTAAACTTATATGGCCGATGGGGGCGGGCTCTTCTAGATAGGAGGAAATAAAAGCCTCTGATACTGTCGGCTTCTTTCTACATACTCTAAAGGGTACAGGTGGTGGCATTCGCGACCTACTGGGTGTTTCTGAGGTGGTCACTCTAGCTAGTTCTTCTGAGAGGACGGGATAAATACCAGTAACGACGGCGTTTCTTTCTCTATCAGTCTGTTCTGTTTTGACCCGTTCCCCCTCCTCCCGTAGTTCTTTTTCTTTGGCTTTTTCCTCTGCTTGTTTAGTTCTCTCTGCTTTATTGAATTCTTTCTCTGTTCTCCTGTGTGACTCTTTGCGCCACAATTCAATGGCATCTTTCTGAGAGGGTCTTGATTTCTTCTTCCATAGCGCTTCCTCTACTCTCATAATGCATTCTGAATCCCAAGTTCCTGAGATAGGCCATCTATACTTTTCCTCCAGGTCCTTTGTATAGTCTACCCATAAATCTAAAAACAAGATGGCGTCTAATCCATGCTTATTATACATAAAATGACCAGGTGTGTCTCTAGGCGGGATGTTAATTGACTCTTCTAGTATACCTTTTCTGGTCCCTATCTGACGCAATTTTGAAAACAGTGGCATGTTGAAACCAACACAATGGAAATACAATACACAAAAATAGACTGAAACAATCAACAATCATTCATACTAAAACATCATAACATTAAAACAAACATGATCTAAACCAATACAGAGAACTAAACATGTACTTGAAAAACTATATGCACTGGAATACAGTACAACCATACCGGTCTCAAAAATGAGACACGTCTTGACCGTGCTCGTGTGAACGAACCCGTCTTTACCGTTTTCACGAATAACGTGAACCTGTCTTTACCGTTTCCACGAATAACGTGGACCCGTCTTGACCGTGTTCATATAAAATGAACCCGTCTTGAAACTTTATGCATTCCCCATAGTGGTACTCACCGAGAAGCAAAACTTGAAACTTGAAGGCCTCGAACTTCTACGCATCTACGTCTACGTCTACGCATGCGCCTCGGAACGGGTGGACCTCTGGAAACCTCGGACCTTGCTCTCTCACAAGTCGGGCTCTGGTTGAGACGATCCGCAATCCTCACCGCCTTGTATGGTTGCCTGGTCACAGTCCGTCCTCCTCCTGGGCCTGAGGGAGTAGCGGGAAATCCCGATGGCGTGTACACTTTAAAGTCCGTCACGGCTGTAGAAGGGGGCAAAGCTGGACCTACAACTCCGGCGCGTGGGGAAAAGGATATGTCCCTATTCGGGCGCCAAATTAATGTGGTAAATAAAATATTACCCTGGCATAATTTCTAGGCATTAACAATTAGCATGTATCAAATGAGAGGCAGAGAGTCCGTGGTGTCCAAGTTAAAAGGGCTTTATTCCAATAACTCGAGTTAAGGGAGAATCTGTTCCATCACCACTGAGGTTCAGGAAGGGTCTTCTAACATTATTTACAGAGAACAACACATATATACATTTTTCCTTGTACATAGGGAGGAGCGCTCCAGGCAGAGCATGAAAGAAAGAGATAAGAGCATGTGGGCGTGCATGAGGGTGTACACTTGATGAGTCACAGGTGGGTGATAGGTGGGTGGCTACATAGAGGAGGAGTTATATGGCAAGCTGAAACTTTGCCCTACTTGTGCACGCAATTTGAGCATGACGTGCAATTGACGTGTAACTGGGAGGAGAGCTGACTTTCAGTCTAGTAGAGAGATCTTTAATGTCAAGGCGACCAGCACGTCTGGTACTAACTGATATCTTAAGTCAGGGGATGTATTATCTGAAGCAAAGGTTGCAAAGGTTGCTCGTCACTAGGAATCAGAAAAAGCATATATTTCTCCGTTCATTGCGTGGGGCTGTGAGCTTTCTATGGATGCAAGCACTGTGATTTACTTCAATGGAGACAGAGAGGCTAGGCCCTATCTTCCGCGGACGGGTTCTGTTTACCTTCCTCACTGGGCAGGAATGTGACTCTGTACAGCAGGCAGATAACTGTTATTCATAATACTATCTTGGCAGCCCTTGCTGGGTCTCTTTCGGCTGAGCTAGAAGTATGCGAGGTCAGAGATACGTAACTGCAGCTTCAGTGTGTCAGGAGTCATGAAAACCCTAATTCAGAAAGTGGCTCAGACTGAACCACAAAAAGGGTTTATTACGATATTTATTTAAAAGTGCACAATGCAAATACATGGGCCTTCATGTTAGCTTAACGTTTGGGAAACTTGATGACAGGCACCTTAATGCAGGACGTGATTGCAGAGGCCTTGTGATTCAAGCCACTAAGAGAAATATGCATGGGTGACATGCACATACATGTAACATAGGGTACACGTAGAGGGCATCTTGGTCAGGCAAAATTTCATTTTCCTCAAAATAACAAAATGGGTTTGAAATTCAGTATTTGCAAGGGGCATGTTTTGTGGTTAGGAATGCAGTGGCAAAACATTTGCATTATACCAGGGGCTTTCCGGTGCTGCTCAGTCTAATCCAGGCAGCACTGCAGCTCACACTGCGAAAAGGGAGGTGTGGTGTGAAACTCAACTCAGAAGAAGCCGCCATGGGAATGTAGCTAAACTACGGATAGGAGTTTTTGCAAGGATGAACAGCGTCTGAGGATTTTAAACCTGCTCCAGGGATCTCAGCGCTACCTAAGTCCAGGCAACACAACAGCTGCGGTCATGTATTAAAAGCATGCAACGGTGAACTGCTGACAATAGGCACACTGATGGCAATGTTACAGTTAAAACGTAGATAAACAAACAAATGCGGCCGAGGTCACATAGGAAAAGAGGGCAACAGCGAACTGCTGACAATAGGCGCACAGCTACCAATGTTGAGGATTTTAAACCTGCTCCAGGGATCTCAGCGCTACCTAAGTCCAGGCAACACAACAGCTGCGGTCATGTATTAAAAGCATGCAACGGTGAACTGCTGACAATAGGCACACTGATGGCAATGTTACAGTTAAAACGTAGATAAACAAACAAATGCGGCCGAGGTCACGTAGGAAAAGAGGGCAACAGCGAACTGCTGACAATAGGCGCACAGCTACCAATGTTAAAGTTAAAGCATACATAAACAAACAAATGCATCCAGTGTCACGTAGGAAAAGTGGGCAATGGCGAACTGCTGACAATAGGTGCACAGGCATCATTGTTAAAGCGTACATAAACAAATGTGGCCGACAACTGTGGACCGCAGGGATGTATGACATTACAACGCATGCTTTTACATCGCATGCCTTTACAACGCAAGTATTACAACGCAGTCCATTACAGCGCATAGTGCTTTGGGGTGCAGGATAGTGAATAGTTTAATTTACTATTCCAACTCCAGTCCCCGTGGACACTAGGGAAGGTTATTGGATAGTAAATTAACCTATTCCCTATCCTAGAGCACCCCCCAGAGCAATGCGTTGTAATAGTTTGCGTTTTAATGGTTGCGTTGTAAAGGCTCTGCGATGTAAAAGTTGCGTTGTAAAGGTTGTTTACCGGACCGCAGCTATACTAAAGTAAAAGCATGCCGTGCCACACACTTGTACGAAATTAAATAAACAAGTAGTCCCCAACAGGCACATAACATTTAGGGGTGTAAGGAAACTGTAATTGGCTGGTGCTCCTCGCATAAAACTGAAAATGATGATTCGGAGCGTTAAACAATAAGAAGTCAGGAAATTAAAGCGATGCAGGAGTGAACCAATTGCAAGCAGCAGGCCTGATTACACTCGGAAGAGTGATTACAGCAGGTGTTGCAGAGTGCTTGCGCACTGATGCTCAACCTAAAAAGCACTCTTTGGGACCAAGAGCTAGCTTTCTGCCAAATTTGGTGTAAGTCCATTCAGTGGTTCAGTGTGTTCAAAATCCTGATGGGAATTAACTTGGGAAACTGCCATTTTTTTGCCCCCGATTTTTCTCCGTCCCTGCTTCATGGATCACGCCAAAACTTTCATATACACACTTATTTTTAAAGTTTTGTGAAGATTCTGCAAATGGCGCTAAAGTTATAAGCAAGTCAAAAAAACGCTTTTCCTACTGAAACATAGTTCTATCCATAACTACCTATTGGCGACTGCTAGCAAGTTACATATCTATCTGTCTGTCTGTCTGTCTGTCTGTCTGTCTGTCTGTCTGTCTGTCTGTCTGTCTGTCTGTCTGTCTGTCTGTCTGTCTGTCTGTCCGTCCGTCCGTCCGTCCGTCCGTCCGTCCGTCCGTCCGTCCGTCCGTCCGTCCGTCCGTCCGTCCGTCCGTCCGTCCGTCCGTCCGTCCGTCCGTCCGTCCGTCCGTCCGTCCGTCCGTCCGTCCGTCTGTCTATCTATCTATCTATCTATCTATCTATCTATCTATCTATCTATCTATCTATCTATCTATCTATCTATCTATCTATCTATCTATCTATCTATCTATCTATCTATCTATCCAAACTTTTGT
Organism: Lissotriton helveticus; assembly: GCF_964261635.1. Taxonomy (NCBI): domain Eukaryota; kingdom Metazoa; phylum Chordata; class Amphibia; order Caudata; family Salamandridae; genus Lissotriton; species Lissotriton helveticus. Next base: position 1,510,466,276 of record NC_136061.1, on the reverse strand, counting down.
TTGCTTTATTTCATTTCAATTGAGGCCACATCGAAAACCATTACATCGCAGATAATACACATGATGAACAATGTAGTCAGATTTTCTGTTACATTAACGCCTTAACCACGGCGGTTTTTCCGCCACGGTGCCGTTGGCCGACGGCAGCACTAGGGAGGTAGTGCTCCCGTCGGCCGTTGGCCGACTAGAGCACGCAAGGGGTTAATTTTGTTGTGGTTACTTAGAACAATAACATCAGGAGTTACTACGTCGAAACTAAGATTTTAAAATGTGTTTGTGTCCATACACCTCACACATAGGCACATATGCACACAAACAAACACACAAACACACACACATACACAAAACATTGAGTGTGAGAGATACGGGTTAAGGGCATGAGGTACAGAAATAATGGTGCTGATTAGGCATACAGGTTTATGGGTACTGGGTGAAGGGAACATAGTTAAAGATAAAGGGGTAAGGGTATAGAATTATATGCATCTGAATGAATCTCTTTATCTCCCTCTGTCTCCGATTGTACATCTAGTTCTCCAGAAAATTAAATTACTTAGTACAAATAAATCTATTTCAAAATGCACTGCTCTAATTACTTTTCCAGGTTTCTTCCAATAGATTCTGGCTTCTACCATACTCTGTGTTAAACCTTTCTGACCACGGGGTCTGTGTTTGAGGTGCTCTTGCAGGAAGAAAACAGTGCCTGCCTTGTGGTCCTTTGAGTTATCAATGCAGGGCAGAAATCTGGAGTGACAGAATGGCAGGAAACATACACTCTAATTACAGAGCAGAGCTAAAATCTGAAACTGTGCAGATTTGATTACGAGATGTGTGATAATATTCACACTATAGCAGTTTCCTCAATAGATTCCAGCAGGTCAAACGAGCTAAACTGTATAGGGGCAAAAGGCCCATATAAAAGGCAAAACATGCAGAATGCAGTGTGATAAATACCAATTATGTATGTTATGCCTCATTTGTAAGTTAGAAACTCTGAATCGGAGGTTTTTGCCTCATGTGGTACATACCTCGTCTTCTGGAAATTATTTTTACCACGTGTGGTAAATATCTCCCCCTATTTCACTTAGCTTATAATAAGGGCTTAAAGAAAAACGAGAATATCATAGCGATAGGATGGAGAAATATACACTCCTGCACACAAAATAATGTCTCTGTAAATTGCAATTTCTTTCTGTCATAGTAAGACGAGTTCAAACAGTTTATTAATTCAATACATATGTAGCCTGATTCACAAAGGCCAAGTTAAGAAATTGTAAATCTTGTCCTCTACAGGTACATTTCTGTTTGGGGAAGAATTCTAACTTTCAATGGACACTTTCTGAGTCACAAGAATGACAAATAAGTTTAGAATTCTACTAGAGAGGTAGAGGCATTTACAAGCCCCTATTGCCACCACAACGTCAGTTTCAGTGACATGGCGGCGTTAAGGGCTTCGCCTTATCGACAAGGCAGTGTTAAGCCACTTAACATGGCTTAATGCTGCCTTGTAAATAAGGCACCCTTTCATGCTGCACTTAGCGTGAAAGGGGAGGGAAATGGGTGTTGCTGTGGGTGTTCCACCGCAACAAACACTGATTGTGACACTGCCGCCTATTTACAAGGATGGTGTAAATAGGAGGCTGCGCCAAGATTAAGACCAGAAAAAACCTGGTCTTAAGCAGGCAAAATGAGAAGAAATGCATTATTGTGCATTGTACAGCACATATAGAAACAGCAAATTGCCATTGATTGTTTATGTGTGGGAAGGTGACCCTGATGATTTGCAACTTCTATGTGTGCTGCATTAAGCAGCACACAAAAAAGTTACAAAAAGTCATTTAAAGATTGTTTATTTGCATGAAGGGAGACCTTCCCGCACATAAACAATCTTCCCCTCAACGCAGACACCCTTGCACTACGGTGCAAGGGTGCCTGTGTTGGCACTAGGCTGCTAAGTTTAGCGCCAGCGCATAGGGGAAATAAAGGGCTGCACAATATTGTTGTAAATTTGGTGCAGCCGTGCATTTCTGAAGTGGTCCAGTGCGGCATTAAGCCAAGAAAGCTAACGCCACACTCCAGCACTTCATTGTAAATATGCCCCGTAGTTTTCAAGGAGTACTCAAAATCATGAAAAATAAAGTATGCATAATTCCTAATGGTTGGAAAATTATACATTTATCAATTTGTTGAAAATTTGACTTGTCACATGTAACGTTTTCATTGTATCTTCCAATTACATTTTGAGTTTTCTTAGAGAATTTCGGAATCCCTTGCTTTCCAATTAAATGTGGAAGTGTTGTTTTGCAGTTTCCACTCTGACAAAGCACTTAGTCCTACCTTTGACCAAGACACATTTGAGCACATTTTCAAGGTGAGAAGCTACCTGCAAGAGGCATGTGTATGTTTACAAATACAATACTATCTGTGCTCCACTACATGAGACTGATGTCCCAAACAGAATCTATCACAATCCCATTTTAAACCCAAGCTTGAAAATACAAAAGTTCCTATAAAGTGTTGACTTGCAACGTACGAAAACGCACTTTACAGATGCAAAATATCACATATCTCGACTCTCTGAAAAAGGATTGGGGGCAGATTTACAAGCCCCCTGCAACACCAGTATGTCACTTTTTGTGACGTACTGGTGGCACATGTTACTGCTACATATTTACGAGGACAGGAAAAGCCACCCTTCGTGGCTTTTCCTGTCCTTGTAAATATGGCACCTTTACACATATACTCCGCATGAAAGGGGTGTTCCATGGGTGTTGCTGTGGGTGCTCCCACAACCATGGTTGTGGGTGTTCCCACACCCATGGAACAAGACACGTTTCCAGATTTATGAGGAATCGTAAATCTGGAAATGCGTCTGAATGCTACGCCACCCTAGGGGTGGCGTAGCGAAGCGCAACGAGGAGAAATGTTTTAATTTCTCCTTGTTTTTTTCTCTTTCAATGTGTGCTGCATTCTACAGCACACATTGACAGAGGAAAATGCCTGTAGTGATTGCTGTTGTGCAGGAAGGTGCCCCTTCCTGCACAAAAACAATCTCCTCATGACGCAGGCATCCTTGCACAATGGTGCAAGGGTGCCTGCACCGGCGCATGGCAGCAGTTTGTGCACCAGCACAGGGGAGAGCACAGGAATGCAACATATTATTGTAAATATGTCGCATTCCTGTGCTTTGGAAGTGCTGCAGCGTGGCGCAGCCAAAGGGCTTGCGATCCTGTGCTGCCGCACTTCCTTGTAAATCTGCCCCGGGGTATTTAGATTTACAAGGTGTTTTGTTCACCTGAGTTGTATTTATGTGCACAAAATATTTTGTGAATCAGGATCATTTTAGAATATATATTTTTTTAAAGAATGCCTCTACAAAACATGGAAGCCCAGTGACAACAGTTTTTCACCTACCTGGCTTAAACACTTCATGTAGGCGTTCGAGAGGGTAATAAAATATTTCTTGCTTGCTAATAACAGTGCGGTCAGAATAAAATGTTTCTAAAAAAAGTCTTGCATTGTTGATTTCCTGTTGGACGTCACATGAAGCTAATGCCATGGTGCTTCCTTGTAAATGATTAATCCTTGTGATGACATTTGCTAACGCACTCCTCTTTATAGGACATATTGCTCCTCAGGCGGTATTCATGCTTACTGCTGATCCTGCTGAGGTACGAGAAAAACCCGGTTGTTACCACATTACTTATGCAAACTCTGCTTCAGTAAACTTGAGTGCTGCACTCACTAAATAAAGTACTGCCATAGGGATGCCTCTTGGCAAAGTGAGCCTGTTGTAAATGTTGGCAAAGCATTTTACGATGACAGTTCTCAATACCTGATTAAAATGCGTACCTGACTTGATTTAACTATTTGAATAATGTGTACTTTATACAACAGAGTGGTAATCATCTAAGAATGGTGTGCTTTTTTGAGATTTGGAGCAGTTTGCGCTTAATCAATCCATACTAGTGGCCTCATATATGGAATTTTTGCCTTGGGCACTGCTGCAATGCACCTTGCTGTCTACCCTGCGCCAAAGTGAAAGGGCAGACATGCACTGTAGTTAGTAATACAGTGCATTCCTGTCCTTTCTGCCTGCGCTGGCGCTGTTTCAGAAGCCTAGCACCAACATAGGCACCCTTGCACTACTCTGCAAAGGTGCATTCATTGTAGGCAGGACTATTTTTGTGCGGTAAGGGACACCTTCCTGCACAAAAACTATTCCAAGAGAGGTTTTCCTCTTTCTATGTGGGCTGGAGAATGCAGCACACATAGGAAAGAGAACAAAACAACGAGAAATTATGGTATTTCTCCTCATTATGCCTCAACTCTGGAGGTTGTACGGATTTGGCACTTTCCCACATTTACATGTTTATGTAAATCTGGGGCAGCGTCAAATTCCATGGGTGTTGCGTGGAAAAACCCACTGCAAAGCCTATGGAACGCCTCCCGGGTGCTGAGTGAGGCAATTCAGCTGTTTGCGCTGCGTCAAATTCCTCATGATTTATGAGGCCACTCAAAGCCATGCAGGGTGGCTGTGCGTGTCTTCATGAATCTTAATGAGAACTCTGTGTCACGCATTTATCACTTTACATGCTACAAATGCCATGCAGGACTCTCATAAATAAGCCCATGACTTCTTGTGCTTTTGCTACACCCACATATGGATGTGATTTACCCTGAAGTGGCCTGAGAAAATAGACAAAGTATGTCAAAATGAAGTGTTTTTTCTGAGAAATGGGAAAAACATGCCCTGTATGAAAGCATGTTTTAGTCTACATATAGCTTCAACAAATGTTTGCTGTGCTAAGATCACCTTCTTCCCAGATTCCAGAAACAGGCAATGTGTAAAAAACTTTTTTTTCACAGTTTTTTATTTTTTATTTTTCTAAGTGGTGGCAAAAAGTGCTGTTTTTGCAGGAGTGAGAAAGTGGGTTACTAATTTGAGAAGGAGGTCTCCTTATTAAGTTAATGACACTATAGGTCATACAATTGCTCTAAGAGTAACATCATTTCTTCATTGACAGCTGTGGCAGAAGAAGAAATTATTTTTCCAGAGAAATGATTGTTAAGTTTATTGTTGGTAACAACAATTTTAAAGTCAGAACAACCCAATAAATTCTCCAATCAATTTAGAAAAATAAAGAAACATGTATCAAGCAAAAGAAGACCAAAATTAAAAACCTAGGGGAACCAAAGTCATGAGTCTATAAGTTTTAAGACAAAAAGTACCAAGAAAATACAAACACAAATCAAAAGTTCAGATAACGATTAACTAGTACATAGTAGCAATTGTTGGAAAGGTCCAAAGGATGGAGAGGGAATCAGGTAAGCAAAGCAGTTCGTACTGGTTAAGGTTGTAAGCTTATGACTTTAGGCCTGATTTATTTATGACCCAGTCATAATTGCTGTATTATTAGAAGATTGGAATGTTAGGAGCTTCATTGAAGACAATGGACTGCTAAGGGCTTTTAATGGCCAGTAGAAGCAAGGAGCCCAGAAATTCCAATGTTTTCAGTTCACAGCTGTTGCTGTGAACAAAGGCCCCACAGAGACGGTGGGGATTTCAGTCCTCTCAGGCTCTATGAGGCCTTTGTTTTATTTGTTAAAACATTCTGCCCTCTAGTAACGGAAGCTGGATTATACCAGCATTAACATTCTGCTCCCTTGTTAAAGGCATTAACCTTCAGCTCGGGCATTCTGTTAGAAGAGAACTTTTTTTGCTTACACATTATCCTATGTAAGTTAGCATTTGCTGCACCATTTTCTTATTAGATGCCATTTTGAATCATGATTGAAACTAAATCATTGGCTATTTCTGAGAATAGGCCGCCGTTAGGTCTCGTTTCCCTAAGGTTGGGTTTTTTCATTAATGAATAGACTGTTCTTATTACCACATACCTTTCTCACTAGATAGAGGCCCTCTCCCATTTTTCTGGTGATGGGCCTAACTGGAACAACCTTGGACTTTGCAACTTTGTGTAAGATATGAGCACTGAGATGTTTTTTTCCCTGTATTTTATTGCTTGCAGCAGCTGCCTGGAAAATTCCACCCTGGGCGTGTTTTAGCCCAGTTACGAAATGTACATAATATATCTTTATGCTTGTCAATTGCAGTCCTTCTGCAGCATCCTAGCAACTGGGCAGACTAGGCTCTACTTTGAGTGTATTTTGAAAACAGTTATTGGGTTGTATTCTCTACTGTCTGACCAACTCTTTATTTGGTTTGTAAGCCTGAGATGAGTTCATTAGTGACCCAGCTGACCTGAAATGGGCCACTTCCTTCAGTTGGGTGATTAATCCATCCCCTTCCGCAGACGAAGGGGAGGACGAGGACATCGTTGCATCGGACTGACGTTTCAGGGATCCCTGAATGAGGAGTACCAATTGCTTGCAGCTACCACTTCTGTGCTACAGGGCAGTGCCTCACCCAGTGGTCATCCCGACTGGAGTCCCGAACGGCAAAACCCTTGGATATGACCATTTGGTCTGAAGAATCGGCAGTGGAGATTTGGTTTGTTTGTGCGACTCATAACAGGTGAGTTTGTTTAGATTCTTTATCGATATGATACGAGTGTGATTTGAGTTTGGTACGGTCTGAGGACCGTTTTTTATCAAATAATTTGCAATTAATTTGCCAGGCAAAAATAAAGAATTTGTTTTCTTTTGAAAATGCCTGCTCTTCGTAGCTTTGGCTTTTTGTTGTTGTTGTTGTTGTTGTTCTGCAGATGCTCGATTGGAAGAAGCTCAGCCGGCACCTCCAGAAGGCACCCCTAATTTTGATATGTATGTGAAGCATGGTCTTGGGCATATTATGTTTAGTACATTATGGCATAAGTATATGAGGCACAATGCCGAGTTACAGTGGCCATTGACAGGTACTTTTGATGAATAAAATATTTGGTTTTTACAGGAACAGTTGTTTAAAAGACGAATTAGGCAGTCAATGTTTGATTCTCTTCGAACGTTGCAGAAGGCGGCTAGACAGAGACGATTGAAGATGGAAAAAGATGCACGGAAGGGGAAAAAGCAAACATTGACCCAGAAGGCTGTTTCATAGGATAGAGAGAAGTAGGAGACAGGAGTTGAATGTGAAGATAGGAGGTTTTAGTTGCAAATTGAAAAATCTTATTTGGCCTAAGAGGAAAATTATACTTTTGTGGAGGAATTGTTAGATACTCGTCCCCTGCCCCCATATGCTCCGCGGAGGATATACCCTGCTGTTCCCTTAGAGTCACAGCAACCTGTTGTATCTGCTCTAATTGCTCCTATACCTATAGCTGTTGTTTCGATGGCTTTGGCCACAGCACCCACTGCTCCTTCTTTGTCTTTGCCATCTTTGGCAACTGTGGGTATTAGTACATCTACTGTCTCGAGTACTATATCCTCTGCTCTCTCTCCTCTGGTACAAGCACAAGTGATGATTGAACCTGTCACTTCTGCTGCTTCTCCTTCCTTGGTTTTTCATCCGCTGACATCTTTGAGTATTGAGACGCCAGCACGTGGTTTTGAGGATAGAGATTGGATGAAATTTAAGGAGCATATGGGCCAGTTAGTGTGATCCGGGGTGGGGGATGAAGAGAAAAAGGTAATAGCTGGTCAGGCTTTGCAATGGGCTCGTAATGCCATTTATAGTGTGGAGGATGTTTGGGAAGTTATGCGAGACTTTGAACCCTTCATACAGCAGCATGCTCTTCAGCATATGTCGGCTACAGTGATTAGTCCTTAACAACAACACCTCAGATTCTATTCGATATTACAGATTGTGTGTATGCTGCTGATCTGGAACCAGGCCAAGTATTTGGGAATATTACAACTTTAATTGCTTATAGGGGTAGATTACATGAGAGGAGCCCCACTCAGGTATCCCAGTCTCCACAGCTGGAGGTCCATCCTATATATCACCCAGAAATACCTGAGTTGATGGACCAGAACTGCACCATCACTAGACCTGCAGTGCCTGCCTGTTTTCAGGAGCAATGGGTTTATACTCCATGGAAAAGAAGTGAGGTTCTATCGCTTAATAGTCATTTGCCTGATCCTAGGAAAAATCCTACTGCCTAATATAAAGAGTTGACTGAAGCTGCCTCTTCTATTGTAATGACTCTTGCTGATATTGAAATATTCTTTGGTCTCCTCGTTCCAGTTGATATTTGGAGACAGGTTCATGTCGCAGAGTTGGGTGGTACATGGGATGTGATTAAGGGATGGGACGAGGAAAGAAAGCCAGGTAATAAACCCCGAGCCAAGATACTGGCTTTGCGAGGTCGCATTATCACATATATGCGTCCCCTAATTTTCCATATGATGGTGAGCTGGGACAAACTGACGGCTTGTAGACAGAAGAAGGATGAAAGTGTGTCTGATTTCTTTACCCGGTTCGAAGATACATTTTTGGAATATAGTGGGAGGATATGTCTGTCGAGGGAGGCGTTTGATTGTTTGTTGACAGATTTGTTTTTAATCTGCTGTCTGAAATTGGGACTCATTTACAGGCGTCTGAGAGTACCTGTTCTACCTCTTTCCCCTCTGCTATTCTGAATATGGCCCAATACTATAAGCATCGTGATCAAGAAGAGAAAGAGAAAACAGATAAGAAACATAAGGAGTTGAAGACGAAGGTGCTGTTACAGCAAGCATTTAGGGGAAATGGTAGAGGAGGCAGTGGTCCTTCCAGACAGCTGCCGCGCACTAGGAGGCAGCTGACCACGACTCCTTTGGCGTTGAATCAATATGAATACTGTAAGGAGGAGGGTTATTGGCATAGTGAGTGTCCTGCGCTATTGCAGAAGGTTGCGGTTCCTAGAGGACGGGGTTCTCGTGAACGAGGTCGTGGGACAGATAGAGCTCAGAATGCAGCTGTCTCACAGGGTTGCTCTGATAACAATTATTCTGATGACCCTCGCGATGGACAGCATTATCATGATGATTATGATATGGATGAGGTGACAGGGATGTCTAATAGCTAGGATTGCCAGGGACAGAGTGAGGGACGATTTCTGATACCTGTAGATCAGTGTGGTCCTTATGTCACTGCGGATTTGCAAGGCGCGACAAAGACATTTTTGGTGGACACAGGTGCGACAAAGAGTTCTGTTTCTCAAAATGTTTGTCCCTGGTGCGACTCTGTCTAGCCATAATAATATTTCAGTACATTTTTCAGGTGTACCGGTTGTAAGCCCCATAGCACACCCCTAGCATTAACTGTTGGACCTTTTACTGTGAATCTCCTTTTCTGTTGACGTCCAATTTTGGTGAAAATTGGATGGGTTTGGATTTGTTGAAGAAATTGTATGCTACCATTTATTGTTCCCAGCAGGTGTTTATATGATGATGGTCTTGAATGTGGATACTAAACAGTGTCCGTCTCAAGGTGCACCTCTTCCTGTTGAATTGGCTGACGTACCACCCACTCTATGGGCAACAGGTGATACGGATGTTGGACTATTGCATATACCACCGGTTTTGATACAGGTGAAAGATAATGCTATTTTGCCTCATATTCCTCAGTATAAAATATCTCAGGCGCGAGAATGGGCCCTTCTACAGATTATTCAGGATTTGATACAAAAGGGAGTAGTTGAAGAGATGTCTGCCAACATTTGTAATAATCCAATTCTTCCGATTCTTAAACGGACACCCTCAGGTTCCTCTGATGATCATGAGGATGTTTACCATTTTGTGATTGATTTGTATGAAGTTAATAAAATCGTGGTTCCTCAGTTTGCTGTGGTTCCTGATTTCATCATGCTTTTGACAATGATTCCTTCTACTGCTAAATTTGCTTCTGTTATTGATTTAAAAAATGCATTCTTTAGTATTCCTATTCATCCAGATAGTAGATATCTGTTTGGGTTCACCTTTAACCCTGGGTGTAGGACTACGCTCCGCTTGCGGAGCGTGCGTAGTTTGCACTACTACGCGCTACGCAAGTTGCACGTAGTACAGTGCAAATAAGCGTAGCGTGCATTTTTTGCTTGCTCGTGGTTCTCAACGTCAAATTGGTGAGGTCGAGAAAGCAAAATCAACATCCTGGCAAGACTTTTTCCTCGTTCGCGATCAGTAACATCAAGTTGCCGATCACAAGCATGGAAAATAAACCTCCCGGTGAGATTCTCAACGCGGGAGGTCACGTTTCTCATTGCGAGTGGTCACGTATGCTCACGACCGCTCGCGATGAGAAACTACCAGTCCGCGTTGAGAAAGCTGCCGCTCGAGTACAAATCTACTAGAGTGGCAGAAAACTACCGCTTGCACTGTGCAAGATGCAGTCTGCAATGATTGCACAGTGCGGATAAGCATCCGGCATTGTGCAATTAGTGCGAACAGCATTTTCCCTACGGCACTACGCAGTTCACGTAGCTACGCTTAGCCTGCATAGTGCGAAGTGAACTTCGCGTAGCTACGTGTTGTGCCACTACGCAAACTACACCCAGGGTTATTCACCTTAGCTGGTAGGAGCTTTAGGTTCTGTCGAGCTCCTCAGTGCTATACAGAGAGTCCGAGTGTTTATAGCCAAGCATTGAAAGGCCATTTGGATTCCCTTACTTGTCCCCCAGGTAAGGTATTAGTGCAGTATGTCTATGACTTGCTTATTGCTTCTGAGACGGAACAAGGTTGCAAAGATAGTACAATCAAATTGTTGTTGCATTTGGCACATGATGGACATAAGGTTTCCCTTTCTAAATTTTAGTATTGTTGACATGAGGTCACCTACTTAGGTCACCTACTGTCAAAAGAGGATAGAAGGTTGACCTCTGAGGGTACTAGTACCATTGTTAAAATACCCATTCCTTAAACTCAGAAAGATGTGCGCGCTTTTATAGGTATCACTTCCTACTTTCGCCAGGGGATACCTAACTACTCCCTACTAATTAAACCGTTGCTTGCATTAACAACGAAAGAAGTGCATGACCATCTGCCTTGGACGCCTGAATGTCGGCAGTCTTTTGAGCAATTGAAATCTGCACTTTGTTCGGCTCCTGTACTTGGGACCCCTAATTATGGCAAGCCCTTTTTCTTTAGGTCCACGAGTTAGCTGGGTGCACACTTTCTGTCCTAGCACAAAACTTTGGGGATAATCAATGATCCTGTGCTTATTTCTCTGCTGTGCTTGATATAGTTGCGAGAGCCCTCCCGAGCAATCACCGCTGTGACCACTTCAATCAGAAAATCGGCTGGACTGGTGCTTGATACAGACCTCACAGTCATGGTACCCCATGCGGTGGACACACTTTTGAATAAGACAAAGACACAGCACCTCACCAGTGCATGTCTCACTGGCTAATAATTGACATTGTTTGCTAAACACATTACAATTAAAAGATGTGCTACTCTGAATCCAGCCACGTTACTACCCCTCCCTTCTGAGGGGCATATTCTCAAGGAGCTATCACCAAGTTAATGGCACTTTATCGCAGCCAAAGTCGTCATAAATTTATGGCCCCATTCGCAAGCTGGTGCTAACAGCCCATAGCACCAGTTTACCTGCGATAGCAGCTGCAAAAATATATTGCCACAGATGACCCCCACAACTATCGCTAATGAGATGTACAGTAGGTGTTCCCGAGCAAAAAGCTGCAACAACACCACTCCGCAACATTCTCAACGACCAGCCAGATCGCCGATGAGATCATAAAACATGCGATAAGGTGCATTAGCAGCAGGAAACTAACATCTGCTCTGACCTGGTGTAAAGTCGGACCACAGCCTGCACCACAAACGGTAGCCAAGGCCAGAGCCACACCTGAAGAATAACAGATGCCATAGAGCCACTGATTATGCAGCCCAGACACCCAAGAGGGCCAAAACACCCACCGCCACCACCCCCAGGACCACCCCTCCCCGGTCCCCCCACCGGACAACGACATGCCACATCAACTACACAGAATCATGTACCAATATTCCGCCTGATGTCGCACAATCACATCTGGTGACATGCATGTGTCGACACAAAAATGAGCATCACACATTCACCTTAGAAGCAACAAATGAAAATGTATTAAAATAAACACAGAACAGAAATGAAGACACATGGGACACTCTGTAGGTCACAGCCTGCAAGACAAAAATCATGATGAGAAGGTGTGTCCTGCACACATTAAGGGACAGAGAGAGAGCGAAGTACATACAGTTGCACGCGACACCATCGCCTGTCCGCCCCTGCGCACCCAAGCAGCTGTACCCCAGCCCTTCCCGCCCCCAGTGATGCATGCCCGCCCCTGCGCTCCCAGGCAGCTACACCCCATCCCCTCTGTTCGCCCAGCAGGGCATGCCTGCCCCTGCGCACCCAGGCCTCACTGCTCACCTTCCACCACTGGCGTGTAGAAATGAGGGCCCACCACGTGCCTGTGCATCCCCCAAGCACATGGCCTGCAGAAATGGCACCCTCCACATCATGCAGCTCTACTCTGTGGTCCCCCAGTCTCACATTTGGTGCTGGGTCTTGATTTCTCCATGGAAGAGGACATACCAGTGCACCCGGCATCATCGCAGGCTGCACACCCACTCAGTCTCATAGGTGCCACTAACTCTGTGATCCAGGAGGCGACACCATGTGGCGGTAGGCCTGTGTTACCCGCTGGCTCAGGCCTACACTGTGGTCCAGCAGGACACACAAAACCTGAGCCTTCCGGACCGCTGAAACGTGGCATCATCGCAGGCTGCATACCCGCTCAGCACTTAAGGTGCCCCTACCTCAGTGCACCGAAAGTCTTCGTCTTGTGGCAGTGTGCCTGTGTCTGCCGCAGTGTATCCGGTGCCACCAAGTCTGTGCCCCGCTAGTCATGGACCCTCTATGATTAGGTATTGTGGTGCGGACGCCATCATGTCACCTCCAGGCCTGCAGAATGTGATTTCGTAGGCCCCTGGGCCCCCATGCCTACATGTACACCACACAGATACACCCCAAGAGAGGTTGGAAATGGCTTTGTGCACCTGCACCAGGCCCTTTTGATTGGCAGGGTCACATGTGCTGTGACACGTGTGCTGGATGGGTGTGGTGTGGGTGTAGTATACCAGGCATGAGGGAGTGGCCGTGGCATGCTGACAACTAGACCTGTGAGCAGCAGATCACTACAGGGGAGTCCTGGCACATTTGGCCTTGTTGTCCCCCTGGAGCATATGCATAGTAGGCTGGCCTGCCGTATGCCAGTCCAGTGTAAGGGTCTGAACAATTACCCCGGGGCTCTGGGTGTGGTTCTGTATGGGGCTGGACAAGGAAGTAACAAATGCATGTGCCGCTGTTGTTGTGTCGGCACCACTTGGACAACATTCGGCAATGGGTAACCCTGTGACCAAAGTCCACTGACATAAGCCACATGGACGTAGGGAGAATTCACTGACCCTACATTCATAAATGCTACCACACATGGTAGACCATAGACACAACACGTCTGTGTGAGTCAGAATGTTTAAGGCACATTCAGTGGAGTGTTGCATCTGGAACAGTACAGGGCCATGCAAATCTCAACTTACAATTTTGACCCGTGGAGGGCCAGCCAGAGTCCTGCAGAGAATGACAAGTCCAAAGGAAGAGGAAGAGTTCAGTCCGCAATCTGAGTGCTGTGTCATTGGCAATCACACAGTATATGGCAGTACTTTGCGAGGTCCAAGGTGAGTGTCGCAGAGTGTATCGGTGGACAGTGCAAGGTGAGGATGCAGAGGGCAGAACCAAGCTGAAATTGCCATATGGCAGAGATGATTGCTACTACGTCCTTCTTACCACGATGGCGCTTTCATCCGACTCTTCGTCCTCTGCTCTTCCATGTGCCTCACGTGTGGGTGGTGCTGGGAATTCTCCAGCACTGTGTGGTAGTAACACCACAGGGGCCAGAGGTGGAATGTCTGCTGCACTGTGTGGCACTGAAACTTCAGGGGGGGGGAGATGTGGATTTAGTGGTAGCAGCAGCATGCATCAGCGCCAGGTCTTGTGGCAGCATTGCTATGAGAATGGTTTTGAGGTCATTGAGGAACCCAGCTACCACTCGCTGGTGTGCAGCCGTGGCAGCCGCTCTTTCCGTATTGGCCCGCTCCATGGTCTCAATGTTTCCCACCTCCCGGACAAGCTCGCTGGAGCCACTCTGCCTAGTCAGTCGTTCTTGTCTCTAAATCAGGATTCTGGTGATGTCAAACATTGTTCATTGGAGAGAATGAAGCGGACTGTGAGTGTCCCTAAGGGACTGTGAGTGGTCCCTAATGGGACTTGGACCCCCACGTATGGCATCTAGTTTGTCTGCCATGCGATCGAAGCCCACCCGCACCTGTTCAATCAGCTGCTCCTGGCATCCCAACAGATGGCGTTGGAAGGCCATGTGTTCTTTGTGGGGGTCCTGGGAGGCAGCCGTGGTGGTGGGTGCTTCCCGCTGTGTGGTCTGTGTGGGGTGGGGTCTCCTCATAGCAGCTGGGCTGCCCTGTTCCTGGATGTGGGCTGTGGAGGCTCTCCACAAGCTGTTGGAGGGCTTCAGGGTCGAAGCTGTGGTGGTCCCCTTCCATATCAGTGAAGAGAGATTCGGGCAGCTCTGCTGGAGGTGTTGATTGTCCCTCTGCACTGTGAAGGTGAAATACACTTTAACAATATGTGCACATGTGTGTTGTCACATTGTACATGTTTACATACAGAGTGCATGACTGTGTACATCGTGACTGTTTGGAAGGAGCTGCCTATTTGATGGGGGACAGTGGACATTTGGACAACAGATGTGTGTGTGTGTTTGTACTTGTACATTGTCATCCCACATTTCCCTGCAATGCCACTTGTGATTGGCCAGTGTCTACACCCAGTTGGTACCAGTTATGTCCTGTGTTCTGTTGTGGACGTGTTGCGGTTTGTGCCACATTGTTTTCAGTGTTGTTGTGCTCTGCATGTTATGTGTGGGTGCTGCATTTCGGGGGTGGCCCCTGCTCCTCTGTTTTGCTGCCCCTTATCCATTTCCTGAGATGTGCCTTTGCCTTCTTTGCTTCTACAGTGCTGAGATGTTGCATATTTGGGTACATTGGACTCTTGGTGGGAGTTGGGGACTGAGGCATGGTTTGTCCACAGATGTGCTCAGCTCAATTGTGCATGTGTGCCATTGTGGCCATCTCCCCCCATCCCCCCAGTCCCTGGTCGTTACTCACACCGTTGCTTTTGTGTCCGGTCTTGTTGAGCTGTGTCCGGTCCCCCGACTCCAGACACCTTCTCCCCACTGATGAATGTGGACACCATTTTCTCCATCTAATCCAGCTACTCCTGTGGCGCAGGACTCCCACCTCCAGTCTGCATTGCTGCCTTCTGGTTGTTGGCGAGTTTCAGCTTTGTTTTCCGCTTGACGTCATTCCAGCACCTCTTGACCTCTTCAATTGTCCTCTTCAGCACTCCCACTGCATTCACCTTGTCCACGATGGACTGCCATTGTCCATTTTTGGTTGCCAATGGCACAGTGGAGGTGACGAACAGTTGTTGATGGTGTTCTACCCGAAATTAACAAAGGAGGGAGGTAGAGTAGTAGAAGTAGGATTCTTACTCCACAAACTAATATGCATAAACAAAAGGAATCCTACCAGGAGAGAAGTATTGCCCAAAGGGATATGGGAGCACTCAGTGTTTGGTAAAATACCCCTCACACACCAAAAGGCCCCTTGGTGTCATGCTTCATCATCGGGGTCTTCGCACCCCTCTAACGGGATGCGGCGTGCTGCGACCTACGACTACGCGGGAGCACTGGTAAATGACTATGTGTGGTGTGTGTGGTGCTAGTGATAAGGATAATAATGTGAGTGGTGGTAGGTGGTGACTGGTTAAAAAGTACCTGGCTCGTAGGTAAAAATATTTTTTTTTTTATTCAAGACCTCGGGCTGGCACTGTTAAAAGAAGTGAAGTGCGAGGTAAAATCTGTCGTGATAATGGACAGTACCTCATGTGTGCGTCGACATGTTTCGGAGCATGCGCTCCTTCTTCAGGACGGGAGCACACTTCCCCACCTTACTCACGTTTTACTAGTTAATAACTCAAAAATTAATGTTAGTTAACAAAAAGTGACAATTTTTAAGTGATAAAAAGGCTATAGTGTGCCTACAGCGGTTTTTTGGGCTTAGGATGCATGCAGTTGCATGACCTGAAAAAATAAAAACAGAAAAATGGTCACCCAAGTTGTGGGTAGTTCTACAGGTGCAGTCACCTGGAACAAACCATTTAGCACAGGTTGCCCTGCAAAAGAAAGGACTTACTAGACATACAATACATGGAACACACAAGACTGTTTGAATTATGATATCAGGGAAATGTAGGTCATACTTAATAGATATAGTTTGCTTGCTTCATGAGCTCACAGGAGCGTCTGGGGGTTAATTGCTATTTTGTGCAATCTGAGTGGAGAGATAGAAATAACAATAACAAAAACGGGTTTTAATGATCAGTTCTTACTCACTTGGTTAGGAAGAGAAGCTTTGATTACCCTGTCAAATATACTCACAGACCGGGGACGAGTTTTCCACTGTCGTACCCCACACGCTGCTCAGCTCGAATGATAGTCCGAGCTTGCTGTGGGTGGTATTTATACCATGTTGTCCTAATTAGTTAGGCCAAAATTTCCAATAAGGCGGACCCGGTGTTACGTCCAAATATGGGCAATCCGCTAGCTCAATCACCGGTTGTGGACTGATTTACGAGTCCCCCCACCTAATCCTGATCGGTTGATTTAGAAAGGGAGGTCCCGTATCTATCAGAGCGCTGCCGCTTAGCATACTGGCTTCGCGCATGCTCCGTGGTTCTCGTGAAAGGCGCGCATGCGCATTATAGAGACACTGGTTAACCGCGCATGCGCGGTCGTTTGGTTGGCCCCCTGAGTTTAGCATGTTAAATACGACTAAAAGACGGTATGGGCCTGTTGCCCCATGATCTCTTTATCGTCACTGAGAGTGGATATTTATAATAACAAGCATTTGCAATCCAATAGGTCTCGCATTTGTGAGAGTTTGAGCTATTGCCACTGTAAATGACAATGCCTTTTATTTATGTGTTTTGAAATGCTGCCAGCGGTGCATAAACACGCAAATTTCTTACTTATAGTCCTGTAAGTACAAACTTTTTGATCTACAACACATCTAAAATGTGGTCTCTAATAAGTTTTAATGCATGCGCGGCTCTATACGAGACCTAAACATGAAGATCCGCCCCTTCCAGATACAGCTGGTGCATGCAATCAATAGTGCATTCATGCTTGGTTGAGAGGCTTAATGGTACATGCTACACGTATGAATTAATGACAGACATTAATGATGTAGGATGGCCTCGTGAGTGACATCATCAGGCTGAGGCTGCCGGAGAGGCTTGTGCAGACAGTGCCGTTTACCCCCAGTGGTTGGCATCGGAAGGGCTGTTAGAGACAAATATTATGTAGAAGCCCTCCACGTGTAAACTCAACCCGTAGGTATCAGAGCGCTTTAGGTGAGCACCAGTTACATTACAGACAGACACATTAATTTTTAGGCACGGGGAAAATAAGTGATTTGTCCAGAATCAGAAGATGTTTGAGTCTCCCGCCGGGATCGAACCCGGTTCCCCATCTTCAAAGTCATCCGCTCTAGCTGTTGAGCCACATCCTGATCAAGTGAGCCTCGGACCCTGCATGGATGTCGCAGTCAGCTTGCCGGGATCATCATGTCAGGCGGCCTCTGCAGACAGATACAGTGGGGTGTCTGATAGAAAGCACGACAGCCAGACATCCATCCAATCTATTTTGAGGCTGTAGGTATGTGTCACACAGTTAATGAGAAGGACACCCGACGCATGCGCAATAGAGGCGTTCCTGCATTTCAGACCCAGCGGCAAGTTGGACCACGTCGCAAAGAAATAAAAGCCTGTATGTTTGAATGTTTATATATTTTTTATTTGGATGACCTAATGCACGTCTTCACAGTGATGTGCGGCCCCTGCATCTATGTATTATTAAAGTGGATGTGTGTATACAGACGGACACATTCATTTTTAGGCACGGGGAAAATAAGTGATTTGTCCAGAATCACAAGATGTTTGATCTTCCCTCCGGGATCAAACCCGGTTCCCCATCTTCAAGGTCGTACGCTCTAGCCGTTGAGCCACATCCTGATCAAGTAAACCTCTGACCCTGCATGGATGTCGCAGTCAGCTTGAGCGGGTTCATCATGTCAGGTGGCCTCTGCAGGCAGATACAGTAGGGTGTCTGATAGAAAGCACGACAGCCAGACATCCATCCATCCTACTTTGTGGCTGTAGGTATGTGTCACACGGTTAATGAGAAGGCCACCCGACGCATGCGCAAAAGAGGAGTTCCTGCATCTCAGACCCAGCGGCAAGTTGGACCACGAAGCGAAGAAATAAAAGCCTGTATGTTTGAATGTTTGTATATTTTTGATTCAGATGACCTAATGCACGTCTTCACAATGATGTGCGGACCCTGCATCTATTTATTATTAAAGTGGATGTGTGTATAATCTAACTTTGGCCTGGTCGGTAGGCCTATCCGACGACATGCAATGTCTGTGTGCATGGATATTGGATTGTTACAGCAAAGGCCTTCATTTCAGTAATTACAGAGCAGTGGGCCAGGAATAAGTTTTATGCTGCCATCTGCTGTGTTGTCAATGCCACTGTGTCGACAGAGAGGGGCTTTGAAGGACGGAGAGGCAACAGGCAGATCAAAGGATGGGTGGGAGGGGAAAAAAACGCATTAGCGAGTGAGAAAAGCCAGAAACACCAATGGGGGCGGGGAAGCAGATTGCCTTCAAGCTTTCAAGCGAGTGGGAGGGATTCTGTGAGATTAGCTTCTGAACTCCTGTTACAAATGACTAATAAGCAGTGGCTATAAAATGGTGCAGACACTTTGGGGAAAATGGCTTCTTCCATGTACATGGGCAATGTTAGGTTTTTATTATCCTTTGTGGCCAAATCCATATAGATGTCAAGATTATTTATATTGATAAACGGAGAAGCTACCCTTGCCTCATGCCACTTGTGTGTTTCAATACATCTATCAATTCATCATTGTTCCCATTTCTAATTAAAGTTGCAGGTCAGTGTGTGCTCTGATACAAATACGTTGTAACAATGGTAACATTCGTATTGCATCATTTTCAGGCTAGAGCAGCTCACACTTTAACCCGGTTTACTCAATCAAATCCAGACCCGAGGTTCACGCGCCCTAGATGCATTGTCCACTTGCTATTCCGAGTATGTTTGTTTATTCATTTGAAGCTCTCTAAGCCCAGGACACACCAGGAGGATGACAGCGCCCTTTAAAGTTTGACAGGGTGAACGGAGCTATTGTGTGCTATCAACGATGCTACTGTGCGCACTGCATGTATTCCTATCCTATTATTAACACATGCATGCAATGTGAAATATAGTTGATACCTCTTCTACACTAAGGTCAAATCATTTGCAGTGTTATATAAATTGCATAACAACGTAGAACATGAGTTAGCTTTAAAAAGATAGTAAAATAAACTACTTTTTAAAACCCTTTCACCTAGGCAGCATCATTTAAAGTTATCCATAAGAACTGATGGATTTGCAAAGGGTCTTGCAGAGCTCCAGACATGGTCAAACCTCATCTGAAGTTTTAGGAGTGGCTGAATCTGTCAGTTAATGTGCTTTTTGTTCAAGCGCCTCATGGCAGGGCAGGCATTATGCAATGTAGTTTCTTATATTTCTTATATAATCTAATATTTTCACTCCCTTAACCTGCATGGGATGGCAAACTCCAACAAGGGAGTTTTCACTTTATTTTCCCAAAGGTAGCGCTGAGAAGTCATTGCTCATAAGTTCCTATAATATAGTCACTCACCTTTTGATATATCACTAGTTAAACTGGACGCAACGTAATGAAACGAGCTTGTAGTCAGATAAAATGTGTATACCGACATGAACACTTGTGAAAGTATACACTGCGAATTTCGAATATATAATAAACAGTCTTTGCTGTCACCTACGAAGGGATAGAAGAGAATGAAAGACCACGATAGTGAATCCACAGATGCAACAGAAGAAAACAAGCCGGGGTGCCAACCTTCGTGTAGCGCTGTGAGGAGGAGGGAGGGGGGAGAGAGTGCGCTGTGCATACCAATGGCGAGGTTAGCAGCGAAGGGGCCTGAAGCGCATCAGCAGGCGAGCCCTAAAGAGAGCCAAAATGGATCAAGGGAGCAGCAGGGCAGGGGGAGAAAGGAGGGGTGATTTTGCGAGGCTTCTGGCGGGGGGAGAAAGGAGGGGCAGCGGAATGCGTGCGAGGGGAGGAGAAGTGTGGCAGGCAGATGTGCGGCCTGGTGAGGGGGCGGGAATGCGAGCCTGGTGGGGGCAGGCGGATTAGGGAGATGCTCGTGCTTGTGTGGTCACCTGACCCGCTTTGTGGCCACGTGACCTCACATGCATGTAAATTGAAAGAGCTTGCAGGCAGTGGGCGGAAGCCATTTTAGGCAGCGTGCTGCATTTACGCCCTTTTAATATTTTGTAAACAGTGTTTTAAGTTGAGCAGAAATATTTAGCATATATAGAGGCGATCAAATGTCTTAGATGGGGTACAATAAAAGACAATCTAAATAAACGACATGAGGAGGGGAGGGAGGGGCTAAAGGCAACACGGACACCGGTTGAATGAAAAGTGAGATGCGGGCGGTGTTCGAAGCTATGAACAGTAGCATGGAACTACACGCTGAAACTGTGATACGCACATAAACACAATCCAAACAAACGGCATGAGGAGGGAAGGGAGGAGCTAAAGACAACACAGATACTGGCGAGCCCAAAGTGATTGCGGCACCATAATAAATAAATAAAGGCGCACGCCGTGTCGGGAGAGAAAGGAAAGCCAGCCATCAGCTGAGCGGGAGCGCTGGTCAGGCACGGAGCTCACTCATGCGTGCATGAAAGGAAGAGGAGGCACCAAGGCGAGTGCACGGGGGCCATCGCACGCATACGGACAAAACAAGTTGTATTTTGTAATACCTACAGACACAGACTCCCGCTCCGAGGCTTGTAAATGTAAATTGAAAGAGCTTGCAGGCAGTGAGCGGAAGCCATTTTAGGCAGCGTGCTGCATTTACGCCCTTTTAATATTTTGTAAACAGTGTTTTAAGTTGAGCAGAAATATTTAGCATATATAGAGGCGATCAAATGTCTTAGATGGGGTACTATAAAAGACAATCTAAATAAACGACATGAGGAGGGGAGGGAGGGGCTAAAGGCAACACGGACACCGGTTGAATGAAAAGTGAGATGCGGGCGGTGTTCGAAGCTTTGAGCAGTAGCATGGAACTACACGCTGAAACTGTGATACGCACATAAACACAATCCAAACAAACGGCATGAGGAGGGAAGGGAGGAGCTAAAGACAACACAGATACTGGCGAGCCCAAAGTGATTGCGGCACCATAATAAATAAATAAAGGCGCACGCCGTGTCGGGAGAGAAAGGAAAGCCAAGATCAAGGGAGCAGCAGGGCAGGGGGAGAAAGGAGGGGTGATTTTGCGAGGCTTCTGGCGGGGGAGAAAGGAGGGGCAGCGGAATGCGTGCGAGGGGAGGAGAAGTGTGGCAGGCAGATGTGCGGCCTGGTGAGGGGGCGGGAATGCGAGCCTGGTGGGGGCAGGCGGATTAGGGAGATGCTCGTGCTTGTGTGGTCACGTGACCCGCTTTGTGGCCACGTGACCTCACATGCACTGTGAAGAAACGCCAGTGGTTTCACTAGCCGATCAAGCACTATAATTCTCCCCCATTTCCCATTGCTTCGCAATGGAAAAGGACGAGACCTAAAAAAGGGTAATTATAAATGATGAAGGCTTCTAAATAAGGCAACCTCAAGCCTCTAAACTCCTCAAGTGGAATTGTATTCATATCGTGCCCAGTTTGATAGTGGTGCCCAGAAGGTATCATTATAGAGGCTGGTGATAGAGGGTAAATTTCACAATGTATATGGGTACATGGTTCTTTCTCAGAATGAGACAGATTACTTGGAACTTATCAGTTTTTTGTGTAAAAAGGCATATATTCGTGTTGCCTTTAGTTGGATAGTTGTGACCACGGGACATCATCATTGAGTCCATGAATATGCGTGCCCAGGTGAAACACCCATCTTTGTACCTTTTGGAACAGGCCTTTTTCAGATGGCAGTGGTTCAATGATTGTCCATCTCAGGTCATTGACACAATGTTGTTTTTCTACGTAGTGTGTTGCCATCTTGGTAGTGCTTTTTTTGCACCGGACATTACTTTTGCGCTCACTTAGTCTCGTTTTCACTGCTCTGGTGGTCATCCCCACGTATTCCAAACCGCAAGGGCAAGTTATTAAGTAGACCACGTTTTTGGTGTTGCAGTTTGTGAAACGTCGTTGTTCCCAAGTGGTGCCGTTTCTGAATGTGAGAATCTTGCTCTTTTTTTGTCAAGTGGCAACTGCTACAATTGCCACAAGGAAAGTGGCCTTGGATCCCGACTGGGTGTGTCCTTGTCTCAGTACTAGTTTTTGGTCTGGTATGTACCAGAATATCTTTCAGGTTACGCCCACGACGGTGTGCGTGCATAGGTTTCTCCAGGTTCAGTGTTCCACAGTTAAGAATGGACCAGTGTTTGTTTATAATTTTGGACACCTCATTGGACACAGTGGTGTAGGTCGTGACACAAATTGGTCGTTTGTTGTCATTAGTCTCACGTTCTCTTTCTTCTAAGAGGGCCTCCCTGTGGTTGTTCCTTGCCCTCTTCATGGCTTTATTGATCGTCTTCTCTGGGTACTGCCTCTGCAGCAGTTTCTTCTTGAGGTCCCAGGCCTGTGACCTGTACTCGGTCAGTTCTGTGCAGTTACGTCTCAATTGTAAAAATTGTCCATATGGCAAGTTCTCTCTTAAATGTCTAGGATGAAAGCTGTCATATCTTAAAAGACAGTTCCTCGCAGTAGGTTTGAAATGGGTGGTGCTTTTCAATTTCCCACCTTCTGTGTAGACATTAAGGTCCAGAAAGACCATGGACTGGTCAGAGACAGTACTGGTGAATTTTAAAAAGGCATTTTGATTGTTCAGCCATGTTAGGAAATCCACCGCTGATCTGTGGTCCCCGTTCCAGATGACGAAAATGTCATCAATATACCTTTTCCAGGTATTGATGTTACTCCTGTATGGGTTGTCTGAATGTAGTATCTTGTTTGTCTCTAGATGGTGGACGTATAATCCCGCCAGACTAGGAGCAAAAGTACTGCCCATGCTGGTACTATGGCTTTGCAAATAGAGTGTCTGTTTGTACTGGAAAAAGTTTTGTTGTAGTGCCAAAGAAAAACATTCAAGGACCACACCTCTCGGTGTTTGGTACTTCCAGGGAGTAGTAAATAGTACCTCTTCGATGATTTGGAGTGGTTTTGTCATGTGGCAGGCTTGTGTACAGACTCTATACGTCTAAACTCATCAGGAGTTGTGTGGATGGGTCAAAATCTCTGTTGTCTAGCAGTTGTAGAACCGATTTGGTGTCTTTTAGATAAGTTGTTGTCGACTGGACCAAAGGGCGTAGGAAGGCATCCGCAAACTTGGAGAGAGGTTCAAGAATAGAACCGATCCCCGACACAATCGGTCTCCCCGGTGGATTGGTCATGTTTTTATGAATCTTTGGGATACAGTAAAAATAGGGGATGCGTGGTGTAGGCTGTTTCAAGAACTCAGCCTCGTTTTTGCTCAACCAATCGTGCGCAAGCCCTTCTTCGATCATGCCTCCTATCCTGGTGCGGAGTCTCTCAGTAGGGTCATCCTGTAATACTGTGTAGTTACGTCTATCTGATAATAATCTCAGACACTCCGTATCATATGCCTCTGTTGTCTGAACCACAATGGCCCCACCCTTGTCAGCAGGTTTTATGATTATTTTGTCATTGTCAGCAAGTTCTCTTATGGCTTGTTGCTCATGTTTGTTGGTGTTATGGAAAACCTCAGTTGTTGACAGATTGATTTTGTTGACTTCCGTCATAATCGCCTTCTCAAAAGTTTATATTTCGATAGGCAAAGAAGAGTCGGGAGGGGTGAATGTGGACTTCGGTCGTAGTCCCGTATTTGTTGCTCCTTGATTCGATGGTTTATCTTGGAAGAAGGCCTGTAGTTTCAGCTTCCTCACAAAATCCTTCATTTCCATGTTCAATCTGAAAATATCCGGTTTATGCGTGGGCACAAAGCCTAGTCCCTTGTTTAGTACATTTTGCTGGATCTCAGTCAGAGGCCAGGGGGTCAGATTGACCACTAAGTCCCCCTTTTGCTTGTTGACGGGTGGTTCGGGAGGGATCCTGTCATACTCCTCGTGGTCCTGGAGTTGTTCTGTTCCTGCTGGTCTTCCCAGGCTACATTGTTGCCTTTTCTGTTTCTTCCCTGTTTCTTCCCCGTGTCGCGGGGCGTGAGCCTAAAAAAGGCTGCTGATCATAGAAACCCTCGTTGTATTCTGGGTTCCACTGTGGTTGACCCGAACCACCCGTCAACAAGCAAAAGGGGGACTTAGTGGTCAATCTGACCCCCTGGCCTCTGACTGAGATCCAGCAAAATGTACTAAACAGGGGACTAGGCTTTGTGCCCACGCATAAACCGGATATTTTCAGATTGAACATGGAAATGAAGGATTTTGTGAGGAAGCTGAAACTACAGGCCTTCTTCCAAGATAAACCATCAAGGAGAAACAGATACGGGACTACGACCGAAGTCCACATTGACCCCTCCCGACTCTTCTTTAGCTATCGAAATATTAACTTTTGAGAAGGCGATTATGACGGAAGTCAACAAAATCAATCTGTCAACAACTAAGGTTTTCCATAACACCAACAAACATGAGCAACAAGCCATGAGAGAACTTGCTGACAATGACAAAATAATCATAAAACCTGCTGACAAGGGTGGGGCCATTGTGGTTCAGACAACAGAGGCATATGATACGGAGTGTCTGAGATTATTATCAGATAGACGTAACTACACAGTATTACAGGATGACCCTACTGAGAGACTCCGCACCAGGATAGGAGGCATGATCGAAGAAGGGCTTGCGCACGATTGGTTGAGCAAAAACAAGGCTGAGTTCTTGAAACAACCTACACCACGCATCCCCTATTTTTACTGTATCCCAAAGATTCATAAAAACATGACCAATCCACCGGGGAGACCGATTGTGTCGGGGATCGGTTCTATTCTTGAACCTCTCTCCAAGTTTGAGGATGCCTTCCTACGCCCTTTGGTCCAGTCGACAACGACTTATCTAAAAGACACCAAATCGGTTCTACAACTGCTAGACAACAGAGATTTTGACCCATCCACACAACTCCTGATGAGTTTAGACGTAGAGAATCGGTACACGAGCCTGCCACACGACGAAACACTCCAAATCATCGAAGAGGTACTATTTACTACTCCCTGGAAGTACCAAACACCGAGAGGTGTGGTCCTTGAATGTATTTCTTTGGCACTACAACAAAACTTTTTCCAGTACAAACAGACACTCTATTTGCAAAGCCATGGTACCAGCATGGGCAGTACTTTTGCTCCTAGTCTGGCGGGATTATACGTCCACCATCTAGAGACAAACAAGATACTACATTCAGACAACCCATACAGGAGTAACATCAATACCTGGAAAAGGTATATTGATGACATTTTCGTCATCTGGAACGGGGACCACAGATCAGCAGGGGATTTCCTAACATGGCTGAACAATCAAAATGCCTTTTTAAAATTCACCAGTACTGTCTCTGACCAGTCCATGGTCTTTCTGGACCTTAATGTCTACACAGAAGGTGCGAAATTGAAAAGCACCACCCATTTCAAACCTACTGCGAGGAACTGTCTTTTAAGATATGACAGCTTTCATCCTAGACATTTAAGAGAGAACTTGCCATATGGACAATTTTTATGATTGAGACGTAACTGCACAGAACTGACCGAGTACAGGTCACAGGCCTGTGACCTCAAGAAGAAACTGCTGCAGAGGCAGTACCCAGAGAAGACGATCAATAAAGCCATGAAGAGGGCAAGGAACAACCACAGGGAGGCCCTCTTAGAAGAAAGAGAACGTGAGACTAATGACAACAAACGACCAATTTGTGTCACGACCTACACCACTGTGTCCAATGAGGTGTCCAAAATTATAAACAAACACTGGTCCATTCTTAACTGTGGAACACTGAACCTGAGAAACCTATGCACGCACACCGTCGTGGACGTAACCTGAAAGATATTCTGGTACATACCAGACCAAAAACTAGTACTGAGACAAGGATACACCCAGTCGGGATCCAAGGCCACTTTCCTTGTGGCAATTGTAGCAGTTGCCACTTGACAAAAAAGAGCAAGATTCTCACAATCAGAAACGGCACCACTTGGGAACAACGCCGTTTCACAAACTGCAACACCAAAAACGTGGTCTACTTAATAACTTGCCGTTGCTGTTTGGAATACGTGGGGATGACCACCAGAGCAGTGAAAACGAGACTAAGTGAGCGCAAAAGTAATGTCCGGTGCAAAAAAAGCACTACCAGGATGGCAACACACTACTTAGAAAAACAACATTGTGTCAATGACCTGAGATGGACAATCATTGTACCACTGCCATCTGAAAAAGGCCTGTTCCAAAAGGAACAAAGATGGGTGTTTCGCCTAGGCACGCATATTCATGGACTCAATGATGATGTCCCGTGGTCACAACTATCCTACTAAAGGCAACACGAATATATGCCTTTTTACACAAAAAACGGATAAGTTCCAAGTAATCTGTCTCATTCTGAGAAAGAACCATGTACCCATATACATTGTGAAATTTACCCTCTATCACCAGCCTCTATAATGATACCTTCTGGGCACCACTATCAAACTGGGCACGATATGAATACAATTCCACTTGAGGAGTTTAGAGGCTTGAGGTTGCCTTATTTAGAAGCCTTCATCATTTATAATTACCCTTTTTTATAAATATCCACTCTCAGTGACGATAAAGAGATCATGGGGCAACGTGCCCATACCGTCTTTTAGTCGTATTTAACATGCTAAACTCAGGGGGCCAACCAAACGAACGCGCATGCGCGGTTAACCAGTGTCTCTATAATGCGCATGCGCGCCTTTCACGAGAACCACGGAGCATGCCCGAAGCCAGTATGCTAAGCGGCAGCGCTCTGATAGATACGGGACCTCCCTTTCTAAATTAACCGATCAGGATTCGGTGTGAGGGACTCATAAATCAGTCCACAACCGGTGATTGAGCTAGCGGATAGCCCATATTTGGACGTAACACCGGGTCCGCATAATTGGCAATTTTGGCCTAACTAATTAGGATAACATGGTATAAATACCACCCACAGCAAGCTCGGACTATCATTCGAGCTGAGCAGCGTGTGGGGTAAGACGGTGGAAAACTCGTCTGTGAGTATATTTGACAGGGTAATCAAAGCTTCTCTTCCTAACCAAGTGAGTAAGAACTGATCATTAAAACCAGTTTTTGTTATTGTTATTTCTATCTCTCCACTCAGATTGCACAAAATAGCAATTAACCCCAGACGCTCCTGTGAGCTAATGAAGCAAGCAAACTATATCTATTAAGTATGACCTACATTTCCCTGATATCATAATTCAAACAGTCTTGTGTGTTCCATGTATTGTATGTCTAGTAAGTCCTTTCTTTTGCAGGGCAACCTGTGCTAAATGGTTTGTTCCAGGTGACTGCACCTGTAGAACTACCCACAACTTGGGTGACTATTATGCTGTTTTTATTTTTTCAGGTCATGCAACTGCATGCATCCTGAGCCAAAAAAAACGCTGTAGGCACACTATAGCCTTTTTATCACTTAAAAATTGTCACTTTATGTTAACTAACATAAATTTTTGGGTTATTAACTAGTAAAACGTGAGTAAGGTGGGGAAGTTGTGCTCCCGTCCTGAAGAAGGAGCGCATGCTCCGAAACATGTTAACGCACACATGAGGTACTGTCCATTATCACAACAGATTTTACCTCGCACTTCACTTCTTTTAACAGTGCCAGCCCGAGGTCTTGAATTAAAAAAAAAAATCTTTTTACCTACGAGCCAGGTACTTTTTAACCAGTCACCACCTACCACCACTCACATTATTATCCTTATCACTAGCACCACACACACCACACATAGTCATTTACCAGTGCTCCTGCGTAGTCGTAGGTCGCAGCACGCCGCATCCCGTTAGAGGGGTGCGAAGACCCCGATGATGAAGCATGACACCAAGGGGCCTTTTGGTGTGTGATGGTGTTCTACCACCTCCGTTATCAGGATCCTATTTTCCTGTGGACTGAAGCGCTTCTTCCTACTCTTCTTCTCCTTGGCCTTCCTCACCCCGAGATCCCAGGCGGGTACTCTGGGGGGCTTTTGGGGTCTGGTACTCCTTCGTACTTGCTCCGGCAACATCCGTTGTGCTTCGCTGTTTGGCATTTGTTTGTCAGTTTTTTTTCTACTTTTATGGTGATTGTTCCCGCCTGACGATTGTGGATTGCAGGCCTGTTGCTGGTTTTCGCTAATTTTAGTATCGCGATTGGCCTCATCGCAGCTTTTTTTGCGTTCGTGTTTCGCATTTTTGCCACGTGTTGTTGATTTTAATGCTGTCATTTGACGCGTTATCTGTAGACTATCGCATGGTACCGCCGTGTTGAGAATGCTTGGTTAACACAGCATAATTTTCCTGCAATAGACTGCTATGTTGGAAATTGCGTTAAGTGACTTTTGCGATGGTTATCACAAGTTCTTGAGAATATGTCCCTGAGCGTGATGAAGTTGACAAACATGATTGCATCTTCCAAATCGTAGAAGAGACGAAAGGACAGGTAGACTTGACTGATGTTCCCTTATCTAACCCACAAGGGGAACAATATGTTGATGGCTCTTGTTTTAAGTTACCAGATGGCACTATGACTGCAGCTTACGCTATTACCACACTATGCATGGTGGTAGGGACAGGAAACAGTGGTTTCAATGCAGGTGTTACCAACCAGGTACGCAACAATGCTGTCACTACAATGTCCGCGTTGTTACCACGCGTGGCTTTACATCGCAAGTCGTTTCTACGACTTGCTTTAGGTGGCGTGCAACACCAGGGAATGGGATGGATTTTATATGCAACACATTCCCTGCTGTTACGCTAACTGGAGTAGGAATAGTCATTTATACTGTTCCTAAGTACAGTGCGCCATCTATTGCAAGTCATATAAAAGACTTGCGATGTAAAGCCATGTTTGGTAACAACGTGGTCGTAACAACGGCAGTGTTACCTACTGCGTGGTAACACCAAGCGTTGTAAAGTGACATATTCGGTAGAGACACATGGGTTCCCTATCAGTCGGCTCAAGCTGCTGAGTTAGCTTCCCCTATTTGAGCTTGTGAATTAATTGAGGGGCTAGTTGTCAATATCTATACTGACAGCCAGTATGCCTTCCACAGTCAGCGGGTTTGGTTTAGAAGTACAATGGTACTCTCAAACTGAAACTGACAAAAATACAGGAGACAACAGGATTAAACTGGCCAGAGTTTTACTGTTAGCTCTTTTGTCAACAAGAACAACAGCTCATTCTAGAACAGGATTGACACCTTTTGAGGTCGTGTTTAGACGTCCGGCAAATGTCTGGGGTGTCCCGCATCCTCATAGGTTTTCAGATATTGAATACCTTGTGTTGCTTGATTATCTTGCCAGTTAATGAAGAATTGACCTTCTATTCAGCAACAGGTGTGGGAGTCCCTGCCTTCTACATCAGAGGCAACCGGCCACAATATTCTGGCTGGTTATTTTGTGCTCCACTGGAAATTTCAGCGAAAGAAAAGTTTGGAGCCGAGATGGAAGGGGCATGAACAGGTCCTACTGGTGACACGTACTGCTGTGAAGTTTGCTGGCCGTAAGACCAGGGTGCATGCCACCCATTGTACTTGGTCAAGGACAGCATCAGGGACTCCGAATGCGAGCAGGGAACTGGGTTTGTTCTATTCAGCGATGCCCAACTAACTTGGACGCAAACGGATAAGGAAAATGACAACGTGTTGAATGTGGCTGTTCCTCCAGAAATTCGAGCTATCCAAGAGTCGTTGTTCACTGATCATACAGTGCCTGGGGCTACCAGGTACAATTTGCGCCCTTGGGGAGGGAAAGTGCATTAAAGGAGAAGAGAGATTAGTTAGGGAGGGACTGTTTAAGATTGGTTATACTAAATTATAGTACTACCGGAGTTAGTTCAGATTGGTAAGGGATTTTTGCATTGTATGAATATTGGACAGGGGAGATTGAAATATACCTTGAAGGTACACCAACTGGATCGACGTGGGTTACAAGCTTATTAGGACAGAGCAAGTTCCACTGCCAGTGCTCAAGAGTGTCAACGTATTAATGGACAATAGGAGCCTGTACCAGTGAGGTTCTTACGGACACTGGGAACTTGTATATTTCTTTTGCATTTTTGCCCTCTTTTCTTTATTCGTTATGCATCCCTTTGTTAGGATGGTTGCTGAGGAAGGGCAGCCAGTAATTCTTGTTGCCCAGCATAATATGGTGTGGACCTGCAAGAAGAAAATAGTATGTGCGGCTCTTGTGGTTCTGTTGCTAATATTATTGCGTGGGGTGTCATGGATTTTGGAAAATGGTCAGGATATACCTTCACACACAAAGGGTAAGGTTATTCCCCCGACAAGAAAGAAAAGGACAGCCCTAAGTAATGTGTTTCTAGACACCCATAAGAGATTCTTTGTAGAAGGGACTGCTTGTTATCCCACTGAATTGACACTAGTTTATGGACTGCATATCCAGTGTCACTTGTAAATTACACATATACTCGTCCTCCACAATTTTTCAAAAGTAAAGGGAGTTTTTGATTTTGGCTATCCAGGTTCTTGTTTATACTATAAAAAGCCGCTGGGAACAGGTTATCCAGGTTGTGATAACAAAGCATATTGTGATAACTTCTACATGGAGGAACAGAATGTCACGCTAGTGGGTTGGCATTATAAGGAATTGATAATTACCCGGGAGGTTGATTATTATCCTGCTTGTTGCCCCATTGTGAAAAGTACAAACCCTTCTTTGTATATCAGTTGTTCTGGAATAGTGCTGTACAAGAATACAGTCCCTTGGTCAATGACAAAGATCCGAGTATGTTTGGGATGAACACCAGATATTCTGCAGTAGATTACAAAGGACCGGTTTATGCACATCCAGGGATTTACTTTTCATCCAATGGTACTTATTGTAATGTTCATAATGGTACCTACGATGTTGCTCTTGGGATGGTGTTGCCCTTAGGTGTGCCTTGTAAATAAGCTAAGCCTAATGCTACTTGGGTTAAGAGGACTTTGAACAAAGAATTCTGTGAGGGAATGACTGATATAGAGGTCAATAACTATAGTATTGGGATCATCTTTGGATACATCCTTTCATCTATTTTCACTTTGGGTGGTACCTCTATGTCCGGGGTGAAAAAGCTAGAGAATACTTTGGGTGCAAGTTACAAATATTATCTAACACTACCGTGGTTGTTTTACGCAACATCACTACTCAGTTGGAAAGTATGCAAATATATTCTGAACAAACCAGATATGCTGCTGATTTCATATTAGCTAAGAGTGGTGGTGTATGCGCGGTAGTGGGAGACCAGTGTTTAGTCGGGATCGACTTTACAGAAAAAATTATTAGAACATATTAGACATCCTCGAGAATGTCAAGGGCATAGAAAGTGGAAATTGGAGTTGGTCTCTTTTTTGTGGCTGGGTTTTGATTCTTGAAAAGGTGATTTATTTGATTGTGATTTGCTGTGCCCTTATTCAGTGCCTCCCCTTCTGTTGCTCTTAAAGCACCACCTTTCTCACTCCTAAGGGCAACATACTGATTCATGATACCAACACTGCAATTATGGTACAGAAAGAGATAGACGACCTCATGCAGATAGATGAGGGAATTTTCTAGACTTCTTCCCTTCTTACAGTCTCCCTTCCCGATACTAAGAACATGGAATGTTCATAAGGAGATATACATATAGTCTCTTGTTTTCCTGATTTTATATTTTTCTTGTTGCCGTTAGAAAATGTTTTAGCTCATGCTAAAAGGAGGGTCTGTTAGAATAGAAATGTTTCTGCTTAAACATTATCCTATGTAAGTTAGCAATCGGGGCACCATTTTCTAATTAGACACAATTTTGAATTAAGATCTAAACTAATCCTCTGCCATTTCTGAGAAAAGGCCTCTATTAGGTTTCATTTCTCCAAGGTTGGGGTTTGCTTCACTATTGAATAGATTGTTCTTATTAGCGCATACCTTTCTCAATAGATAGAGGCCCTCTCCCACTTGTCTGGTGTCCGGCCTGACTGGAACAACCTTGGACTTTGAAACTTTGTGTAAGATATGAGCACTGAGATATTTTTTCTCCTTGTGTTTTATTGCTTATCAGCTCCTGCCTGGAAAATGTCACTGTGGGTGTGTTTTAGCCCAGTTACAAAATGTACATAATTTATCTTTATGCTTGTCGATTTTAGTCCCTCTGCTGCACTGTTAGCGACTTGGCAGACTGGGCTCCGCTCTGAGTGTATTTTGAATAAACAGTTATTGGTTTGTATTCTCTACTGTCTGACGGACTCTTCATTTAGTTTGGAAGGCTGAGAGGTGGTCATTAGTGACCCGGGTGACCTGAAACGGCCCATTTCTTTCACTTCAATTCCGGAGTGGGACTTTAATGGCTGGTATAGCTCACTCCGGCAGGCTATAAGGTTTTATTATAGGACCCTCTATTGTAGCAGTTCCTCTAAAGTTACCAAAAGTTTGAAAGTTTTGACCACTTCTAATTTTTGAAGTGGAAGTTTAAAAAAAACAAAACAACTAATGACCCCCACATCTAGGGAATTTTTCTCCTGGGTGAGTAGGTCATTATTATAATTTTTCTCTTTGTCATCACCAGATTTTTCCTGGCAAGGATTGACAGTATACAATAGAAATCAGACTATGAGTATTGCATAGGGTGTGGCAGTGTGATGTTCTCACTCTGATGACCAGTACTCCATTAGGCTATTGAAGGAAGCTTTCGGTTAATGGAGCCAAAAGGGGCACCACCAACGTAAAGCTGATGATCCTAAGGGGCCAATTCCGATTCCAGTCGGAAGGGCTCCGAACCATGTTCAGAGCCCTTCCGACCACATCGGAATATGCCGGCCGGATTCCTTTCCGACCGAGCCATTCGGATGGGCTCGGTTGGAATGGAATCCGACTCGAATTTCCGGATGGCTTACGATGGGCTCGAAGAGCCAATCTGCCGTCTCGAAATCCTTCAGTACTATCCCAGTCGCCTCTTTACGACCGAGCGAGTAAGATGACTGTTTTTCACTGCCTTTTCGTTCCAATGTTTCCGGCACGAAAAGGTAGTCGGAAACTGTCCCTGGGGGCCCCCAGTAGGGACCCCATGGGTGCGAGTCCACCAAATAGCGGCCTGGGGGCACCTATGGTGCCCTTCTGTTGATCCCTGCACCCGGGGGAAGGCACCTTGGGGTGCCGGCCACAGGGTGCAGGGATGAACTGAACCACTGCTTTACACAATAAAGGCATGCATTCCGCTCGGAATGCATGGATCCATCATGAAGCATACGAATGCGACCAAGCAGGGTTTGGTCGCATCGTACTTGCAGTGCCGTAACCAACGACAGCAGGTTGGTCAGTTATGGCTCCTGACCGATGTCGGACGGACCTGAGTCTATCCGACATCAGAATTGGCCCCTAAATGGGGCAGACAGACCAAAGCTGACAGACTACTCCATCATCTTTTTGGCAGAATACAGTGTTCACCAAGGACTAGATCAGGCCTTTATTCTTCATCTGGTGCTCCAAGCCTTTCAGCAAGGCAAAGTAAGAAGGCAAAACACCCTCAAAGTTGTTGATATTAGTGGGATAAAGATGGATCCTGTAGCCATAGCATTTACTTTTGTCTGTGCAAACTGTAAGTTCACTCTTAGAAATACCAAATTCATTGAAACTCATCCCCAAATACTGAAAGATAAAAGAACAATCTTTAAAAAAAATATCCAAACCTCTTTTTGTTGAAATGTTACTGTTTTGGGATGAAGATACTGGGATTCTTGATCACTGCATTACTTTGGGTGCAGGATACTGGCATCCTTATGTAATGCACTGTGTTAGTTTGGAAAACAACAGAAATCATATGACATTCCCTAAATCAGTTGCAACATCTCTAATGATGTATGGGCATAGTAACCATGTTCAGCGATAATTATCGTTGGCCGTGCTTAGCGATAATTATATTATCGCTGGCTATCTCTGGTATTTATCGCCCTGGTAGCACGTAATTAACCACGCGTTACTCCAGGGCATTAAAAATTCCAGAGATAGCGAGGTTATTGCCCAGGGAACATCGCTGGTTTTCCAGCGATGTTCCCTGCAAAAGAGCGATAACCTTGCTGATACGACACACAGAGTCGTATCAGCATAATTCACCCCCTATTTTAGGGATCGCTAAGTCAGGATTTTAGCAAACGTTAGATTTTGGTGAAAACTCTAATTTGTGCTAAAATCATATGGGCTGCCTTGTAAATATCGCAATGTAAACATCAGGGATATTTTCAAGGTAGTCCATCTAGGGTACGCCTAGTAACGTCCACTTTGCATCTCATTGGAGATGCAAAGGGAGGCATTGGGGAAAAAGGGTGCTAACATGCGATTATGCACGTTAGCACCCTCTTGAAATAGGGCGCTGGTTTTATCTCTGCTTTTTTGGCTTTTTAAGCTAGATAAAGACCTTGTAAATATGCCCCGTAGTGAGATAATGCAGCATGATCACATTTGTTCGACATATCACAAGGCAAAGTCATAGTTTTTGATTCCAAGCCAGTAAATGTCAAACACACTGTTGAATTATGAGACTTTCTTCTTTCCAGGTAAAGGTCAGTATTCTGGAATAGTACAAAAGTTAAGAATTGCAATTTATATCTACAGAGTGGTATGACTGTTCCTTTACGTTTCACTACACCATACCTGGTCAGAGTGTTTCACTCGCATATGATACTTTCATCTGCCATTTCCTACTATTCGTCCCAGTGACTGTGCAAGTACAGGGATTCTGATTGTGACACTCAAGGCACGATTGCAGGTTTTAGGACTCTCTCGAGGTAGGGCTCCTGGATGGTCGAGTCCAAAATGATCAACGCATGATTTTTCAGTTTATAGCAAACCACCCAGAATTACCCAACCAAGATCTTGAGCCATCCCATCTCTGCTAGAACTCTGGCCCTTTGCTAGCAATTGCTTTTATTTTTACATGTGTTTCCTCTCTGTATATGCTAGAATTTATTTTCCCTCTAGTTGGAGATGGAGTCTGAATGTCAAAGCATTACTGCCAAAAAATGGTTGCTGTTTCTCCCAGTCCCATTTAGCATTTTTACGTCAAGAGATGTGAGAGCTGCACTTTGTGGTGCTATCTGTCCTGTTTCTCTCCCCGTTGTCTATAACTTTTAAGTGACCACCGGGTAACACCACCTTTCTGCTACCAGAAGCCAGTGTTTTTCAGGAGGAAGGCCATAAAAAAACCAGCCATAGAAGTGTATTGAATCTCTCTAGCAGTGTTGAGAGATACACCATTTCAAAATTGGCTTACTCTTAGAGGACATTGTGCACTTTTTAGAGTCATTTTTTCACTAAACCTATCCTAAATCTATTTTCCCCTTTGCATTGGATTTGTGAAGCTGAGTGAAAAATAAATTATAATCAATTGTTTAGCATTTTCCCTCACATTGATCGAAAAATAGTACATATATTCATAAATAGGCATAAATGTTGCATTGTCTACACAGTGACAACAACTTTTAATATCTATGGTGTGGGAGGCCTATTTTGTCCACTTTGTTGTATGCCTCATTTTTATACATTAAAAACTTTGCCCTACAAGCTGAAGATGCAGACTTTTAAGGGTGACCTAGCTAATAAACCTTAGCTACTAAGCCATCACAATCAGAACACATGCCTATCTTGCAGATAGGCTCACCATCCTTGTGGTTCTCGGCCTTTCAGCAGCCTGGACACCATCAGATGGCAGACTAAGAAGTGTAAAAAAGAAAAAATAAGATAATAAGCCTTTTACATCTATGCATCTAGTATCTGGACCAACATGCCCTTATACATCAGGAATGTCCCAATGCTGCACCAATTTAAGAAAGAGTAAAAGAGTTCAAGATTCACCTCTTTAAATAACATTATATCGCAATAAATTAACTGCCACAACCCAGCTTCTTCTCCTTTACATGTTCACGTTAAGCTTCTCTTTTACCATTCACAGCTCTCCACTGCTTTTTGGCTAGGTCTGTGCTACAGCAATACTATGTACACATAAATACATATATACCTACATGCATACATACATTCATACATACATTTATGAACATAAGTATTTCTATAAAGTAAAGGGACTTTTCTTTGTAATGTTTCAACTAAGCCAAAAACACAATGGTGTTTTCTGGAGCCATAAATATTTTCATTTATGTGGGAGCAGCAAATGAACACTTCATACCCTATATGACATTTAACTTTCATGTCACTGTTGCATTTCTTGTGCCATCTAACATGACCCTACAATAAAGTTAAATAAGCCAGTTAGGCGAATCTAAGAAGAAGGTGATAGAACTGTTCCGCGCCTTGAGACCCTCCCGGGTGAGTAGTGCGCTATACAAATGGCATGATTGATTGATTGATTGATTCCTTTGTAGCACACTGGCATAGTTTATTGAGTCCTAAAACTAGCAAAACAAGACAGGACCATGTGGAGTAGACCACAACACAAATGGTGACTTGTAATATATGGCCCTTCTCCAGCAGGAGTCAAGACACACCTAATCATCTCCTTGGGAGTACTAGTCGCTAATGAGGAAGAATTTGCACGCACAGCCCCAGGTCTATGTTCCATCTTAAAGTCAATTTCTTGTAGGGAGCTAGATAACAGTTTAGGATTCTCTCCCAACATTTGCATTCGCCTTATGATTGCTCTAAGGTCACTCTAAATTTGGAAATGAGCTCCGGAAATTATGGAATTAGCTTCTTCAGAGACCACACCACAGTAAAGACCTTCCTCTCAATGGTGCTCCTCAGCTATTCTCTGAGTAGCAACAGCCTGCCAATGAATGCAATGGTTTGCCAAGTTCTTCTTCATTAAGCTGGGAAAGACATGCACCATGGTGCAGAGCAGGAACAGCGACGTAGAAATATCGAGGGACATAAATATTCCCGCAAAAAAATAGTGGAGTAGAAATATCAACAGCAAAAATATCGTTGACAATGATATCGACTGAAAGGTAAGTAATATCGATTTAAAAAATATCGACGTCTTAAATATCGTTTACAAAAATAAAGTTGACAAAAATATTGAATTGTTAATAATGTTATGTATTTTAGTGATTTTAATGAGATTTGATTGTTATTTTATTATATGTTTTAATATGTTACTAGTTAGTAAATTATTTTAAGTTTAATTTTGTGTTTTTATTTCCGTAGCAGGTTGTGGGTTTATAGGGGAATAGGGTGGAAAGTAATTTAATTATATAGATTTAAATAATTATTTATAGTAGTTCATTTTTTTTAATGGAATTTTGTGTTTTTAGTTCTGTAGCAGGTTCTGGGTTTATAGGGGAGTAGGGTGGGAAGTAATTTAATTATATACAATCTATTGCATAAGTAATGTGTTAATTTATTATTAAATAATTGTTTTATAATTAGTTGTTAATTAATTGCAATTAATCAATTAATAATTAATTGAGTTAATTGTTTAGTTAATTTTAGGTGCCTGTTGTGGTGTTTATATGTGTAAATGGTGTGAAGGGCGGTAAATAATTAATTTGTTATTGATTAATTATTACATATCTTTAAACAAATAATAATGACTAATTATTAGTTGTAATTTTGTAATTATTTTAGTTGTGTGTTGTGGATATTGTAGTGTTAAATAATGTGTAATTAATGATTTTTTATTATCTTTGTTAATAATAATATATTTTAATTTGTATATTAATTATGTTAATATTGGAAATTAAAGGTCAGATGTAGGAAGCCTAATACCGGTCATTAACAGCCGGAATTGCCGAATTTTGGCCGTTACTGACCGGTATTAGGCTTTTCAGATGTAGGAGGCCACATTTAAGGATTTGGTAATTTACCAAATCAGAAATTTAAGAAATCGGTAAATTACCAAATTCGTAAAATACCGATCCGGTAAATTACCAAATCTGTAATGTAGGGAGCACTCAAGTGAGTGCTTCTTACATTTAAGAATTCATTATTTACCACCAACTATTAGTTGGTGGTAAATAACAAATTCCTTTTAAAAAGCAATGTTTTGCTTTTTATTCAGTGCCATGTGGCAGACACACATGCCCTTAGGGCATGTATGTGTGCCACATGTGCACCCATGCACTATTCAGGGGTGCAACAGGGTGTGAATGTGACACCCTGCCACCCTTGAAAGGGTTCCCGCTATTACTGATTCAGTATTTACCGAATCGGTATTTACCGAATCTATAATTCCTATTCATTCCTATGGGCCTCCAGGCTATCCTATGCTATCCGGCGCTTTCCCTAGTGTTGCACTCACTGGAGTGGGAATAGTAATGTTTATCCCTCCGCTATCCAGTTAAATACCAATTCTTAATTACCAAATCTTACTGATTCGGTAATTTTTACCAAAAAATTATCTACATCCCATTTACCTATTCTTAAATACTGAATTGGTAAAATTCGGTATTTAAGAATAGGTAAATTGAGATTACCTACATCTGGCCCTTTATGTAATAACAATGTTGATGTTTTTGTTTTTTCTTGTTGTGGGATCCAGTACTTTCCCTACTGTTGCACTCACTGGAGTCGGAATAGTAATTGTTACCCCTCCGCTATCCAGCGCTTTCCCTACAGTTGCACCCACTGGAGTGGGAATAGTCATTTTTACCCCTCCACTATCCAGCGCTTTCCCTACTGTTGCACTCACTGGAGTTGGAATAGTAATTTTTACCCCTCTGCTATCCAGCGCTTTCCCTAGTGTTGCACTCACTGGAGTGGGAATAGTAATGTTTACCCCTCCGCTATCCAGCGCTTTCCCTACTGTTGCACTCACTGGAGTCGGAATAGTAATTGTTACCCCTCCGCTATCCAGCGCTTGTCCTACAGTTGCACTCACTGGAGTGGGAATAGTAATTTTTACCCCTCCGCTATCCAGCGCTTTCCCTACTGTTGCACTCACTGGAGTTGGAATAGTAATTGTTACCCCTCTGCTATCCAGCGCTTTCCCTAGTGTTTCACTCACTGGAGTATGTGGGTCGAAGATTGCTTGATTTCCTAACAGCATGAGCTCCGTCTTGTCGCCATTCAGTTTAAGGTGTGACTGACTCATCCAGCTGGCTACTTCAATGAGACAGGAACTCAGGTTATTTCTGGAATCCTCCACCACCACCACTAGTGCAGTCTCCGTACCCTGGCCTGGGCGAAAGCCCATCTGGGAGTGGTGAAGTAGTTTGAAGGTTACAAGATATGCAGATAGTTGGCGGTTCACAAATCTTTCCGCAACTTTACTGATATCCGAGAGAAGAGAAATTGAGCGATAGTTGGACAGTTCTCCGTGATCCAAGTGGGGTTTTTTCAGAAGCGCTTTCACCATTGCCATCTTCCATTCCTTGGGGACTATGCCAGATTCAAGCGAATAATTCACTAGAATGACAATGGGAGGGATGATGACTGGTGTAGCGGATTTCAAGATGTTGAAGGGGGCCGGGTCCAGCGGGGAACCACTCTTGATCAGATTAAGGATAGGGTGAAGGAGTTCCTCAGTGAGTGGGGCGAAGGATTCCATCTTGGGGGAATTATTCTGAAGTTCTGCTTTGAACTGCGTGGGGAGTTGTTCACTGTTAGCCGGTGGTAGTAGTTTAAGTATAAGTTGTATTTTGGTGGAGACGAAGTCCGCTAGCTCTTTACAGCAAAGACCAGTGGAGTCTGGGACCGCAGGGGGATCTGGAACTTTCATTAGTTTTTTTATGATCCTAAATAATTCTTTAGGTGCATTAGAGGAGGATGACATTTTTTCTTCATAAAAGGCTGCCTGTACAGTTTTGATTGCGGCTTTAAAGGAGTTGATGGTCCATTCCACTATACTTAATTTGGGCCAGTGGCGGGCTTGAGTGCGTGTAGGTGGTACAATCATGTGGGGGGACGAAGGCTGCCATGCCATGCACATTTTTCGTGTTTATATTTATTAAATCAAATGTATTTATTATAATTATTTAAAATATATAATACATTTAATTTAGTTTGTTAATAATATTAATATTATTTAATAAATTTTATTTAAATTATGTAATTTTTTAAGTCGATATTTTTTACTTCTTTATTTTTTACATCAATATTTTTGTGTCGATATGATTGTACTAACCAGTTTATATATAGGGAGTCGATATATTTTTGTTATCGATATTTTTACATCAATATTTTTTTCATCGACATTCTTACGATTGATATTTTAACATGGATCCATGCACACATCATCCTCTGAAGCATGTGTCCACACTACAAACTCCTTCTTATAGTCAGTTGTCAAGAGTTCTGCTGCAGAATGCATTGGCTCTTTCAGGGTGTCAAAGGTATTCTGATACTCTGCTGTCCATATCATTTTCTTTGGCTGTCTCTTTGATGACAATTCTGTGGCTGGTACAACAGTACTCCTAGACCCTTAAACAACGTACAGTAGTTCCAATGTAAGACCCTTAACAACTCACACCTGTGTGTGAGTCTTTGAAGGCATCCTGGCTATAATGTTCTGGATACTGGCCTTCAGAGGCAGCAGGTGCCCTCAACAACTTTTAATCTAAGGCACAACAGAAAGCCTTCCCTTTTCTGGCATGTACTGGCATTTTTCGTTAGGCCTGCCTGTTGTAGAGCCTAAAGCCCTTTTTGTGGTTGGCCATGAGGTCCTCCATGCTGCAGCTAGAAACTATAATGATGCTGTTCTGGTAGACTGCACTGTAGACTTCTAGCCCAGATAGGTTGACCCTATGGAATGTGGTTTGGATAATTTCAGCCTCAACGGAATCACTTATAAATTAAAGTGTCTCTCTCAGGTAGACAATGCAGACCTTATCTTTAGACTCTCTGTTAGGGGGAGTTGTCAATAAAGTTACATCTCAGAACAAGTGTTACCCGCAGTGGTGAGTTCTGGTGTTCTTGCATCAAGTAAGTGTAAGGCAGTGCATTTCTGATTCTCTCACCTACATGTGGTAGAAGGATTCTTCTTGTGCTGTCTACCTTTCATGTTAATGGTTACGACTGATAGGACGGGTGTTACATGCGCATTGCCCTGTGCTTGGTGTAGGATCCATATGTTTAAGTGCAAAGGTACGAAGGATGTCAAAAATAGATCTTTTAGCTCTGCTTACCTGTTGGACCTGGCCTTTCAGCAGGATCAACCCAGATATTTTCCTTCCTCTGCCTTCCTTTGCTGAACTTGTTTGTGTTGCATTCAGGACTCTGTGCACATTACCACTGCTAACCAGTGTTCACTCAAACGAATTATAATTTAAAATCGTATTTTCTAATGGGAAAGTTGGTTCTTAAGCTAAATTTTGAGCATTTTTGTGCCCAATTCAAGAATCACTGACATAATATTGATGCATGGAGTATAAATACACAAGAATATAGGAAATTAAATATTGGTTACAAAAAATATAGACTTCCTGTACTTCACAAGTGAAACCACAAATACTGAGAATGCAAATATCTCTGTTAAAAATATCGATTTTAACCTATGTCCTTTATTTTCTCTCTTTTTTCCCCCTTTTTTTTTCTTCATGTCAGCATGGCATCTTACAAGTCAAGGTACAAAAGGGGGTGGTGATGGACGGAGCATCTGAATCAATCAAACACTCACACCCATTCAAAAGTTCTGGGTTTACTCCATCACCGTTCTTTAGCCCACTCTGCCACCCCAGTTCAGACATGGCTATATGCAAATCAGTCTGACCCTGTGCCTCATGGGAACAGTCCAGCCCGACCTGCCAAGCCATGCCTTCCCTGGACCGGAAACAAGCTTCCGAGGACCGGTTTCTGGCATTCCAGCCGTCTTCAGCCCGGCTTGCTTGAATCCAGTGGCAAAGTGAGCAAGGGACTCAAGTCTGAGCATACCCTGCCACACTTATGGCGGCCAAAAGCTGTACAAAAAGGGGTGGTGATGGACGGAGCATCTGAATCAATCAAACACTCACACCCAGTCAAAATATCTGGGTTTACTCTGTCACCGTTCTTTAGCCCACTCTGCCACCCCAGTTCAGACATGGCTATATGCAAATCAGTCTGACCCTGCGCCTCAAGGGAACAGTCCAGCCCGAACTGCCAAGCCATGCCTTCCCTGGACCGGAAACAAGCTTCCGAGGACCGGTTTCTGGCATTCCAGCCGTCTTCAGCCCGGCTTGCTTGAATCCATTGGCAAAGTGAGCAAGGGACTCACGTCTGAGCAGACCCTGCCACACTTATGGCGGCCAAAAGCGGTACAAAAGGGGGTGGTGATGGACGGAGCATCTGAATCAATCAAACACTCACACCCAGTCAAAAGATCTGGGTATAATCCATCACCGTTCTTTAGCCCACTCTGCCAACCCAGTTCAGACATGGCTATATGCAAATCAGTCTGACCCTGTGCCTCATGGGAACAGTCCAGCACGAACTGCCAAGCCATGCCTTCCCTGGACCGGAAACAAGCTTCCGAGGAAGCTACATTTTGAGCATTTTTGTGCCCAAATCAAGAATCACTGACATAATATTGATGCATGGAGTATAAATACACAAGAATATTGGAAATTAAATATTGGTTACAAAAACATAGACTTCCTGTACTTAACAGGTGAAACCACAAATACTGAGAATGCAAATATCGCTGTTAAAAATATCGATTTTTAACCTATGTCCTTTATTTTCTCTCTTTATTCCCCCTTTTTTTTTCTTCATGTCAGCATGGCATCTTACAAGTCAAGGTACAAAAGGGGGTGGTGATGGATGGAGCATCTAAATCAATCAAACACTCAC
Organism: Lissotriton helveticus; assembly: GCF_964261635.1. Classification (NCBI taxonomy): domain Eukaryota; kingdom Metazoa; phylum Chordata; class Amphibia; order Caudata; family Salamandridae; genus Lissotriton; species Lissotriton helveticus. Next base: position 1,510,423,244 of record NC_136061.1, on the reverse strand, counting down.
ACCCAGTCAAAAGATCTGGGTTTAATCCATCACCGTTCTTTAGCCCACTCTGCCACCCCAGTTCAGACATGGCTATATGCAAATCAGTCTGACCCTGTGCCTCATGGGAACAGTCCAGCCCGAACTGCCAAGCCATGCCTTCCCTGGACCGGAAACAAGCTTCCGAGGATCGGTTTCTGGCATTCCAGCCGTCTTCAGCCCGGCTTGCTTGAATCCAGTGGCAAAGTGAGCAAGGGACTCACGTCTGAGCATACCCTGCCACAATTATGGCGGCCAAAAGCGGTACAAGTGGGGGTGGTGATGGACGGAGCATCTGAATCAATCAAACACTCACACCCATTCAAAAGATCTGGGTTTAATCCATCACCGTTCTTTAGCCCTCTCTGCCACCCCAGTTCAGACATGGCTATATGCAAATCAGTCTGACCCTGTGCCTCATGGAAACACTCCAGCCCGAACTGCCAAGCCATGCCTTCCCTGGACCGGAAACAAGCTACCGAGGATCGGTTTCTGGCATTCCAGCCGTCTTCAGCCCGGCTTGCTTGAATCCAGTGGCAAAGTGAGCAAGGGACTCACGTCTGAGCATACCCTGCCACAATTATGGCGGCCAAAATCGGTACAAAAGGGGGTGGTGATGGACGGAGCATCTGAATCAATCAAACACTCACACCCATTCAAAAGTTCTGGGTTTACTCCATCACCGTTCTTTAGCCCACTCTGCTACCCCAGTTCAGACATGGCTATATACAAATCAGTCTGACCCTGTGCCTCATGGGAACAGTCCAGCCCGACCTGCAAAGCCATGCCTTCCCTGGACCGGAAACAAGCTTCCGAGGACCGGTTTCTGGCATTCCAGCCGTCTTCAGCCCGGCTTGCTTGAATCCAGTGGCAAAGTGAGCAAGGGACTCACGTCTGAGCATACCCTGCCACACTTATGGCGGCCAATAGCGGTACAAAAAGGGGTGGTGATGGACGGAGCATCTGAATCAATCAAACACTCACGCCCAGTCAAAAGATCTGGGTTTAATCCGTCACCGTTCTTTAGCCCACTCTGCCACCCCAGTTCAGACATGGCTATATGCAAATCAGTCTGACCCTGCGCCTCATGGGAACAGTCCAGCCCGAACTGCCAAGCCATGCCTTCCCTGGACCGGAAACAAGCTTCAGAGGACCGGTTTTTGGCATTCCAGCCGTCTTCAGCTTGGCTTGCTTGAATCCATTGGCAAAGTGAGCAAGGGACTCACGTCTGAGCAGACCCTGCCACACTTATGGCGGCCAAAAGCGGTACAAAAGGGGGTGGTGATGGACGGAGCATCTGAATCAATCAAACACTCACACCCAGTCAAAAGATCTGGGTTTAATCCATCACCGTTCTTTAGCCCACTCTGCCACCCCAGTTCAGACATGGCTATATGCAAATCAGTCTGACCCTGTGCCTCATGGGAACAGTCCAGCCTGAACTGCCAAGCCATGCCTTCCCTGGACCGGAAACAAGCTTCCGAGGAAGCTACATTTTGAGCATTTTTGTGCCCAAATCAAGAATCACTGACATAATATTGATGCATGGAGTATAAATACACAAGAATATTGGAAATTAAATATTGGTTACAAAAACATAGACTTCCTGTATTTAAGAAGTGAAACCACAAATACTGAGAATGCAAATATCGTTGTTAAAAATATCTTTTTTAACCTATGTCCTTTATTTTCTCTATTTTTCCCCCTTTTTTTTTCTTCATGTCAGCATGGCATCCTACAAGTCAAGGACCATTTCCTGGCACCATTATATTGTGTGGACCCTTGCCTTTTCTCAGCCAGACCCTTAAAGAAGATGTTTTCATCCCGAAGGATAGACACCTCCCGAATATTCTGCTGGAATCATAGGACTCAGGAAAAAAAAGGGCCTCTCCGCCATGCTAGGTTAACCAGTCAGCAAAAACCTGCCACAGATCTTGTGGTATATTGCCATCTATAGCTGTTTTGCAAGTCCATCTGGCCGCTGTCAACCAGTGCGGCGTTTCAGAATCTGTCCAGTGTTTACAGATGTCTCGTCTAGCCAGCAATAACATGTAGAAAAGCAACCCCCCTAGATTTACTGTCAAGCTTTGTTTCCAAATCGTGATTCACCCTGAAAAGCACAAGAGCCACTGTCAATGTTAGTGGTATCTTCAAGATGTCATAGATAGTGGATTCCATCACCTTCCAATATTGATCTATATTTCGTGACATGTAAAAAAAATATGTATATCATTAGCTTTTGGTATTTTACAGCTAGGGATCGGTTGAGATACAAACTTGGCTATTTTTTGTGGTGTCCAGTATTGCCCTGGGCGTCTGAATCGGCTACGCCCACGGAGTAGGCGTAGTGTTGCCTCCTACGCATTTTGCGTAGACAGCGTAGCCGGCAACACTACGCCCACTCCGTGTGCGTAGCCGAGTCGGCCGCCACCCGCCTCCCTCCCGCTCTCCCCTACATACATTATTTAAGGCAAATACCCTTAATAAAACAATTTTAAAGCACTTACCGTGTCCGGGGCTCGTCCGGGGCTCCCTCTTGGAATAGCGTCCCATCCATAGATACCAATGCGCATGCGCGGGCGGCCGCGAATGCTCATTTCTCCGGAGAAATGCGCATGCGCGGCCGCCCGCGCATGCGCATTGGTATCTATGGCGACGCAATTCCAAGAGGGAGCCCCGGACGTGCCCCGGACACGGTAAGTGCTTTAAAATTGTTTTATGAAGGGTATTTGCCTTAAATAATGTATGTAGGGGAGAGCGGGAGGGAGGTGCGTAGTGGGGCTACGCGGAGTGCGGGAGTGGGCGTAGCTTCTCGCCCACTCCGCGTAGCTCCGCGGAGCCCCACTACGCCCACTACGCCCAGGGTTAGTCCAGTACAGTCTATTTATTGTAAAAAAAAGTGATGTCTTTTGAAATTTTCTGGTGTGACTAAAGAATATAGCATTTTTAGAGAGCTCTTCCAAATTATTTGCAAGTCCTCTTCCTGGAGTGCATCCAGCCTGAATTTATATGGGGAGTCTAATTTCCTTTCTTCCACATCCATCAGTTGCAATATACCACTTAGAGACTTGTTCGTTCTTTGCCCTTGTGTCTTGAATATCGTTCTCGAAGTCCAATACTGACCCTATCTCTCGAGGTATTGTGGAGAGCCATGAGGTTAGCTGAATAAATTTGAATTTAGATAGTCTATTTTATGTTTTGGCTTTCAATACTTCCCAAGGGACCAGTTTGCCTTCAAATACGATTTTGCCCCACTTAATCAACCCGGCTTGCTTCCGTGATAACGCCATGCCATCTTTTAGGCATTCCGGTGTACCGGGAGAATCCCAGATAGGGGCAAATTCTGAGTAGTACCCAATATTTAACATCTTCCTCATTGTAAACCATAAATTTAAGGATCCTGTTAAAGCTTTTAGTCTTACTTTTTAAAAGAATTTCTGAGCCCAAAACTTGTACAAGAAAGCTGTCCCAAACTCCTTTGTCATTTCCGCAATATTGAGCCCCAGGTGGTTGAGTCGGGGTCCCCTGTAAGCATTCAAATATTTTTGAATTTGAATGCCATGCAATATAACTTGAGATCTGCAGGGCTAGACCTCCCCCATGGAGCCGTCTTCTTAGCTTCTTGCATGAGAGACATATTCCTCAGAGGCCCAGATGAAGCTAGTTATTTTCCCTTGTATTTTACTTATTATTTCTTTAGGAAATTTTAGCGGGATTCAGTTAAATATATATGTTAATTTGGGGAGGATGAACATTTTTATCAAGTAGATAGTAAGCGGTAGGTTTTTCCATCTAGCAAGGGTTCTGTCTATCTCTTTTCCCACTCTAATTAAGTTCCAGGCCGGGAAATCGCTTATCTGTTTACCTATATTAATCCCTAGATATTTAATCTCCACACACCCTCTATCTTCCCACCCATCTAAGTTCCAAGCCATCACCTCGGTTTTGGCAGTGTTTACTAAATAACAAGAGATTTCCCCTAATTCCTTGGTTAACTGTTCCATCCTTGTTATCATTCTATCTGGGGCGGAGGTATAAATTATAAGATCATCTGCATATAGGGCTATTTTGCTACAGAAACATAGCGAGTGAATGGGGATTATCTGCTCATCCTTCCGCAGGAGCAGGGCTAGGGGTTCAATATAAAAATCAATGAGGAGGGGGGGCAGTGGACAGCCCTGCCTCGTACCTCTGGTAATCGTAAAAAGCTCAGTCAAAACTCCATTTACCAGAATCTTGGCTGTAAGTCATTGATATAATTTTTTTTATGGCCTTAATATAGCCCATAATAATGTCCATTGATTCCAAAACCGCCCACAGAAATACCCAACACACGCGATCAAATGCCTTGGCGGCATCTATGGTGTTTACCGCCAAAGGAAATGATCGTGCGGTTGCTAAATCAATAATCCCGATCAAGGACAGGGTCAATTCCTGATCTGTCTCTTGGGAATAAATCCCTTCTGGTCTGCATGGATTAGTTAGGGGGCTGTCTTGGCCAATTTCCCTGCCAAAATGCCTACATTTTATAGTCGACATTTAGCAGGGAGATGGGCCAGTAGGAAGCTGGGATTTCTTCCTCCCCCTTTTAAATCGAGTTGAACAGTACTACCATATCTGGAGTTGTTTTGTCTACAATTATCTTATATAATTCTCTTGGCAATGAGTCGGGCCTGCTGCCTTTCCAATGTTTAGATATTTAATTTCTTCTCTAATTTTGTCCTCAGTAATTTCAGCTTCTAGTATCTCCCTGCCATCACTTGAGAGGACTGGGAGGTCCAATTTATCCAGCCACTGTTTTAATGTCCCCTCCTCTGGCCTAATTTCCTCAGTGTATAATTCTGAGAAAAGGGAGACCAGGTGAGCCTCAAGGCGCTAATCACAACAAACACATCAACAACAGAAACAGTTGTCGGGACAGGAACATGGCGGCCTCGAGGTAAACGGTTGCGGATCGCCGAAGTGAGGAGTGCATTAGATCAAGAAAATCATCGTATAAGTATGCGACTCTGCTCGGCCCCATGTCTGTAAAATTTACCGTAGTGTGAGGCTCCATCTTGAGTCAAAGGAGACCGATGCCATTTTTTCTGGCGTCGTGCGGGAACCGCTGGAGTCACTCACTGCCCGGAGAAGATGCCTCAACATGGAACAGAGTGGCAATAGAATTGAGACGTGCATGGGCTTTTCGCATCCTTGCATGCAGAGGCAGAGGCAGCACAGGTTCGTCAGAAAGCGGCGAAAGTGGAGATCCAGACTACCAGGACAGAAGGAGATTGAAGGTACAGAGGCAGAAGGCAGTTTTTGATGGGAGTGGAGGTGTGGACATCTCTGCGTATGGAAGACAGAAGCTGCAGGTCTGAGATTTAAGGGGCCCAGGGTACTCTTTTGGGCAGGGGAGAGCCTGTATGGAGAAATCTATAGTGCCACTGGATAAAACAGGTGCCCTGTTAGAAAAAAATTCTAGGTATACTCTGCGCACTCGTGCAGTGGGAAAACCTGGGGCAAGTCCTGACTTGTTTGTACAAGCGACTACAGAGGCTCCAACTGAGTTAGTTACGAAAAGGTTGGTGCAACCCAAAATCTCAAAAACGGGCAGGCCGGCAAAACAGCAGGGGAAGAGCCCTTGAGGAAGGGGGAAATAATCTCACCCCCCCAGGTTAGAGTAACTCCCTTGCTTAAAACCTTCTACAAAGTTATGTCCCATTCCACCTCGCTTTCTACCTCAATGGGGACGGGTAAGGAGGAACTGATGGTCAAGACCCAGGGGAAATTAGGAGGGGGAGGAAGTACGGGCGAGGCCCCTGAAAAGCCGATTTTAGTACCAGCATGGGGAGGTGGTGAAGAGGCAGGAAATGCCCCTGAGGAACCTATTGCAGGTATCTTCCATCTGTTAACGCAGAATAGGTTGACCACCCTTAAAACTGGGGGGAAGTTGAAGTTGTAGATGAAGTTAAAGTTGAAGATGGAGATGTGGTTGTAGATGGAGAAAGCCCTACCCAAGTGGGCTATCCTGAGGTTGCAACAGTTACTCCAGTTACTGAGCCTGAAACTGAAGCTGGATCTGGGAATTTGAACTTGCACACTGAAAAGCACTTGACTGCCATACTACTGGGATTAAAATAAGAGATTAGCTCCAGATTTAAAAAGTCGGAAGCAAATCAAGCCGATATACAAGCTTCCTGTACTTCTTTGGCACGGAAACTAGATGAAGTTGTAGTAAGCCCAAAGCGCTGGAGGAAGAGGTAGAGGTGTTGAGATACGACATTGCCAAAAACTCAGAGGGGATGGGAGAGTTAGCCAGGGAAAACATAGGATTCAGGGTAGATTTGGAGAGGAATAGAGAATCATACCCGGAGGAACAACCTGAGGCTTTTAAACATCCCCGAGGCGGAATAAGGAATGGATATTAAGGCTTTTGTAATCAAAATGCCGCAAAACAGCCTTTAAAGATAGGCCAGACATCAATCTGGATTGTGAAGTGCAGCGAGTACATCGCGACCCCTTCAGACGGGATCCTCAGAGGCAGAAGCCAAGGAAAATTCTTATACATTTTCTCTCATACTCTGTGAAAGAAGTAATACTGTGGACAGCCCTCAGAAGTTGTACATATTAATTTCAGAATTTTTCGATCAGCATCAAGTCCGATGTCTGCCAAGCCATTGATTTGAAACAATGGGAACTTGGTAAAAAGATGGACAAATTATATAAACTTGGGGCTAAGGCTCAATTAAAGTTCCTGGCAATGCTTTGAGTAATGTGGGACAACCAAATGCAAAACTTTAGGTCAGTGGAAGAGGCAGATGACCTAATAGCTACTATAAAGAAGCGGGGTACTCTTTGAAAATCCCTGGAAGTAAGGCAGGATATCCCACATGATCGATAACATTTTGCACAAACTATATGAATCGAATATAGGACTGTATAAGTCGAGGTACACTTCAATTTTCTCGGGGTGGGTAAAAAAGGATACAGTGGGGTTAAGGGGAAGCACTTTTTTCTTTCAATTTCTTACCTTTCTCTTTCCTTCTAATATTGTTATGCTCTTGATTTGGAATATTCCTCACTCCAGGGGCTCAAATAGGCCTTTGATGCCTGAAGAACATGGGAGGGTTCCCAAGGCGTTATCATTGACGAACAGTTGTCTATGAAGCCGCAAGTGGTCAAGGTTGCTTCTACCTGCTTCGCAATCCCGAATTGGCTTGGGAAAATTCTCTGGATGCTTCTGCCTTCCACATAAAACACCGTCATCCAGGACCTGGTTGTGTCAAGACTGGATTACAGAAATGTGTTATATCTTGGCGCAAGTAAGGAAGTCCTCCGTAGGCTGCAAGTGGTCCAAAATTCGACAGCAAGACTACTGTGCCAGCTACCCAGAATGGCCCCCACCACTGTCCCCTCATTGAACTCCACTGGCTGAGGATTGCCAATCGTGCCAAATTTAAGACCCTTTGTTATATGGATAGGATAAACATGGGCTTAGCACCCCACTCTCTGGGTGCCTTGGTGCAACCCTATCTCCCTTGACATCTTTTACGGTCCTCTAGCCAGATGAAGTTCCAAATTCCAAGGATCAAACGAGCCAGAATGGGCGGACACACCTTTGCCTACCTGGCTCCTTCCCTGTGGAACACGCTCCCACTCCAACTACGGTATAAAACGAGTTATCTGAAATTTTAGAAAGAGATAAAAACATGGCTTTTTAATCAGTAAAGCTTGGTCCTTTTCCGTTATTGTGTGTCCGTAGGTGCCAGAAACCTCCGGGTAGCTGTGCGGCATATACGTTTAAAAATAAATAAATAAAGGGTAGGAGAAGGGGGTGGAGAGGTGCTGTGGGGGGCTCAGGGTGGGGAGCAGTGGGAAAAAAACAAAAAAATAGATCCAGTTTTTTTAACTTTAACCAAGAACACATCCTAAAATGTATGCAGAGATGAGCAGGCTTGAGAGCACTCTCCAGATGTTAACTTGGAACATAAATGGTCTTAGATCTAAGGCTAGGCGGAGGTTAGTACTGAAATGTTTGGAGGAGTCTAAAGCACAAGTCATTATGTTACAAGAAACTCATTTAACTGCAAGTGAAAGTAGGGAAGTTTATGCAAAGATAAACTGGATAGAGGGCTACGCAGTTTCAGATCAAATAGAGTATTGTCAGGGGGTGGCGCTATTGCTCAGGGGGGCTCCAGAATTGATTTAATTGCCTCTAAAACTGACAGTTCAGGAAGGTGGGTCATAGCGACTCTAAGATGTGCTGGTATAGCATTTACATGTGTGGCCTATTATGGGCCTAATATAGATAACCCCGAGTACATAACTGACCTACACCTGCTATTAGCTGGAGTCTGCACTCCCAGTGTTATTGGAAGAGATTTTAACACCCTATGAGATCCATTACTAGATAGATCCACATACAGGGCTAGAGGACAGGCTCAGGCACCTAGGAGAAGGCAGGCCCTGAAGCATATGATTTGCAAAATGGGTTTGGTGGATACATGGAGACAGCTAAAAGGGCAAAGAGGGAGATGTGCATTCCATAGTGAAAAATACTCCCACTTCTCCAGATTAAATTACCTATTAGAAGACCGATTATGGGCAGGGAAACTAATAGATATAAATATTTTACCAGTCCATATTTCAGATCCTGCCGCAGTAAGTGTTACACTGGTTGGAGTGAGAGTAGGCTAAAGTACGAGTTGGCCCTTAAAAATATGTATTTTATTAAAGGCAGAGGTGCCCATCACTGTGAGGGAAAAGGCCAAGGAGTTATTTTTGGAGAATGCCTGGTCCATTCCCTTAAATATAATATGGGATGTCTTTACGCCATATATGCGAGGGTAACTGCAAAATCAAGCATCATATTTAAACAAACTTTATAAAGCTGAACTGAAGTGTTGGGAAGGGAGAGTTGAGTAGCTGGAATTAAAGGTGCAATCTCTTGATCCCTCCCAAAATATGGGGTCTTTAATCAAACAACTGTAAGAGGCAAGACTAAATTATAGGATGACCCTTGAGACTACGTGCCGCGAGAAGTGGGTGACTTGTAATATGGATTTATTTGCATTGTGGTTGGTGTAGTTTAACATTTACCAAAACTTGCAAAATGCAGGTTTCTAAGTGATATCAATGTGCTCATTTTTCTATGTGGTATTTAAAACAATTCACTTTTGTCCATTTATTGCCAACAATGCTTTGTGTACATTTTTATGCCTTCACCATAGAATTTTGCTTTCTGATGAGTGTTTTTTCTCATTTTCGGCAACATTAACCCATTACTGGTAATGATTTGTTTCAGAAACTCACACGTTCTTCAATTTCTTTGTTCCTTTTCTTTTTACTTTCTCCGTTAGTTCTTTCTTTTTCAACTCTCCGGTGAGTGATTTTTTCATGGAGTGATTTTTATTGATTTTCTTTACATCTTTAATTTCCTTCAATGGTTCTTAGAGGTGTCCGTAAATTCCTTCATTTTGGTTAAGACCTCTTGCATCTAAGGTTCTGAATGCCACTATGTGTCTCGATTCTTTTTGTTGCAAGATTTATTTTTTTGCGATCTCCACCGCTCTCTGTTTGTGGGATTTGTTCTAGGGCCCAGTATTTCAAGGATTCCCATTTGCCATCATGATGTGTTTCCATGTGCTTTGCTATGGTATTTGTGCGATCCTTGTGTTTTGTGGCTTGAAGGTGTTAGAGAATTCTCTTCTTTACTTCAAAGATTGTGCTTCCGATATATCGAAACTTGCATGGACACTTCACCATATAGATTACATAGTTACTTTTACAGGTGAGGTGTTGCCTGATTTTCCATTTAGTGCCCTTTCTGATGTTGATTTCTCAATTATGTGTTGCGATCTTACACACCTTTTATTGTTTGCATGGCCATAAGCCTCCTCTTTGTAGCCATGTGGTTATTGGTGCTTCCTGGAAATGGCTGTGTACGATTTTATCTCCAATGTTTTTTGCCCTGCGATATGTCACATTAGGATGATCATCAATGATTTTTGTCAATATTGGGTCCAACTGTAAAATTCCCCAGTGGTTTTTAATGATTCTAATCAGACTCTTATTTTCTGCACTGAATGTTGTTATCAGACTTATTGTAGATGATTTGTCTGGTTCATTTGTTCTTGGTGTTTTGTTGAGTATATCCCCTCGTTGTTGGTTTAATACTCTTTGTAGTCTTTTTTCAATTACTTTTCTGGGGTATTTGCGTTTTTGGAACCTGCTGCTGCTTCTTTGCTATGTTCGGTGAATTCTGTATCAGCTGAGCACTTCCTCCTGAGTCTTAAAACCCCCCAGTATGGGATGCTCCATTTCAGAGATTCATTGTGGAAGCCTTCCTCATGTAATATCGCATTAGTGGCTGTTTTTTTGCGATGTATTGTTGTGTGCAGGGAGTTTTTTTCCACATAAATGTCTGTGTCCAGGAATGTTACTTTTTTCGCGCTGATTTCAAAAGCAAACTTCAATTTTGACGCATTGTTATTTAATTCATCAAAATAGCTTTCGAATTCTAGTTCCGTACCATCCCAGATGATCAGGAGGTCATCTATGAAGCAAAACCATAGAATAGTCTTTTCCAGGAATTAATCATTTTTTGGGGCCCATGCCAGTTTTTGTAAGAACCATCCCATGCACAACGTGACAGGCACTATGCAGTGCCTGCCCCCTTGCGCATGCCAATGTTGAGGTGTACCATGGGTACCCCCCAAGTGCTGCCAATCGTGGGGGCCCGCAACGGGCCCCCAAAGAAAACTCGGCATGCCTTTCCATGGCAGAGTCTCTGTCATGGAAAGGCAAATGCCTCATCATAATTTGGATGGCAGTGCCTGCAAGGCATTGCCACCATGTTATGGGCCTTTTCCACCCGGTAGGCAATCGGGATGATTGCCTACAGGCGGAAAAGCGTCAGATGGTCTTTCCGTCTGCCGCAGTACGCCAACCATGCTAATATGGCAGGGGTAAAAGGCCATCCGGCGGGGGGATTTGGCCGACGGATCACCACCACCATTAGGGCGGTGGTGATCCGCCCACCATCCTAATAGACCCCAATATGTCATATATTAAAAATAAAACCTAAATTAGCATTTACCATAGAAGAACAAAAATGATAAAAATATTCAAACTAAAACTAAACCAACCAATGATATAAAAGTTTAAACAACATTAACTAAAAAAAACAAACAAACAATTAAATCAGTAATATAAAAGGCACAGTAATTAAAACAACTAAATACTTCAAAAATTACAAGCGCTGCATGATGAGGCAACTCTGTTGGATTCTCTACCCAAACCATTAAATATAAAATATATACATCTCAACAACTACCTAACCAAGTAAATAACCCCCAGATGCATCAAGCATCCATTTTGCGATTCCATATTAGCAAAAAATAAGGAATCGCTAATAAGTAATAGCAAAATGTTATGCAAGAAGAAATTGCTTAAAAAATAGCGATTTCTTAAAATTCCTTAATTGTGACTTGCAAATTTCGAGTCGCAATTAAGGAACACCTCCCCATTCATTCCTAAGGGCCTAGAGGCCCATAGGAATGAATGGGAAGACATTCTCAATTTGCGAATCGCAATTAGCGAAACGCAAATTGAGAATGCGATTTCAAGGGTGCAGGGGTGTCCAAAGGACACCCTGTTGCACCTCTGAAATTGATCTGTTCACATATGTTGCACACACACAAGCCCTTAGGCCATGTGTGTGCGCAACATGAAACTTTGAAAAATGCACTTTAGTGCATGTTTCAAAGTTTTTGCAAATTACCATGAATTTCAAACTTCATGGTAATTTGCGAGCCCTATTAGCGAAATCGCTATTTTTTAAACTTTAATGCATTGCATTTAAGGAATCTCAATTTGAGATTCCTTAAATGCAAGTAATCGCAAATTTGCGATTTCTTATTCTGCCCCTTTGCGAGCGGATTTTTCCTTCATGAATCTATGCCTAAGACTTATATTGAGATTAAAACAAACTTGTTAATAAACCTTAACATGGAAAATAACAGATAAAATACACTCAAACTACTATCTCTTTAAGTACACTTCCTAAAAGACAAAACTGTGACTTGAAAAATCGATAAACTGACAGAAAAAGCAATCCAGCAAAATGATATAAGAAAGTAATAATAACAATAACAGTTTATTTTGGGCGCAGCCCATAAAACACAGCAAATACATACAAAGATACATTTTAAATGCATTAAAAAATTGGACAATATGAAGACTTACTGCAAAAAAGTATGAAAACCTTATTTAAGAGCGGTTTAAAACATTAGATCAAATTAGAGAGAAGTAAAAAAATTAAACCTGGCTTTAAAACCAAATATGCATTTTGTTTAAAGGCCTCCCGATCGTAAGATGATCAAACGATGGGGTATACAAGAAGAAAAAATAAACAGAATATGTGCGTGCAACAATTCATAACAACTGAATAATTGAGGGAGAAGATAAAACAGTTCTCTGTCAAGATTCAAGTTTACAAATTGACTTTTTCCTTAAGGCCTAAGCAATGTACAAGTGCTTAGAGACTGCGAAAGCTAGAAATTCTCTAGTGTCGCTCCCAATAGTGTCTTACACCAAACTTTTTACATACAGACACCAACCATTTTTTACGAGCGTTACTGTATGTGGGACAGAATAACATAAAATGGGACTCCGTTTCCACTATGCTCGGGCAGTATGGGCAACAGTCCGCCTGAGATGTAACATTAGCCCATTTGAAACTATGTGATCAGAAGGACAAAACCCCACACCTATATTGTACGTACTGGCATTTTGGGTGGTGAGGGAACATTCTGTTCAAATGTGGTTGAAACCTGGGTGAGCTTTTGTTAATTAGGAATTTAGCTGTGATAGAATTAATCAAATGGGTTTCCCAGGTTTGGAATAGGACTGCCTTCCAGTAGGACTGTTTTGTTTTTTTAACATCTCCTTTTACTATTGTTTTTGGAGCAGACCATAGGTCATTCATGCCTATTTTGTGTGTAAGTTCTTTAATGTGTTTCAGCCATGGTGCTCTAAAATTTCTCTCAAGAGTCATAAGGTCTTTCACACACTCTCTACAGGATGCCAATTCATTAGTGGACCATAATCTGACTCAAAATAAAAGAGGTTTTAAAACCATTATCAAGTGAATAGGATTGAGGGCCGGGTCTAAGCGTAGCGGTGTAGTGGGGGAGCTTACAAAGTGTTTTGATGAACCTATTTTCTATTTTTGTAAGGCTCTCAGCATCAGTGTAGCCCCAAATCTCCGCACCTTATGTTGCTGATGCTACAGCTGAGGAATTATACACAGAGATAAATGGAGAGCTAGCTCGGCTAGATGCTGCTCTATACCACCTCACTATAGCAAATGCTTTTAGATGAAGGGTAGTTTTACTTTTTGCCAACTGGGGACCCCATGCCTGGGTGTCACTTAACATCACCCCTAGTGGAGACCCCTCAACAGTCACACTACTTTGTACCCTTTGTGTGGATTAATCATCATGATTTTAGAGTTTGACAAGTTTAATTCTAGGCCCCTTTCCCCACAAAAAGTAACAAAGGCATTCAGTTCAAATTGGAGGCCCATGGGTGTTCGGGAGATCAGCAGGGTGTTGTCAGCAAATATCAATATGGGAGTTGGTATTCCCACCCCTCGCGGGGCATCGTGTTTGCATTCAATCTCTTCATTGCGCTATTGATGAATAGACTAAACAGTGTTAATCGTATCAGACATATCCCCCAAGGAGTTCCATCGGACCTTCTCGTATGTGTTAGTGTGAAGGAGTCTAAGTATTCTTAGAAGATCAGGGGGAGTGCCATACCCAGCAGGTACCTCCAAGATTGTGTCTCTCGGGACCAGGTCAAACGCCGCTCTTAAATCAATAAAAGCGACATATAGATGATCACACAGCAAGGTGATATATTTCCAAGTTATCACCTTGCTTGACGTGGAGAACCTGGTCCAATGGACTGACCTTTAACCTGAAGCCTGTTTGAAACTCTTCCAAAATGTTATTCTGTAGAATCCTCTCGTTAAGTTTGCATAAAACTTGTCAACAGAAAATCGTTGGGAGTTATCAAGGAGACTTATTGGCCTGTAATTTGAAGCAATGGATCTGTCCCCTTTTTAAAAAATAGGTATAATAACGGTGCCTTGCCATGAGGGAGGGATCTTGTTCACATTTACTATACTGTCTGATAGAACATTCAAATAGGGGGGCAAGATGAGTAGTTTAGAGAGGAAACGGTCTCCCAGGATGCCATCCATCTCTGGGGCCTTACCCTTTTCTATTTGCTCTATTGCTGTGAGAGTTTCCAATATACTAAATGTAAGGGTGGAGTGAATAGATGGGGTGGGACAAAAAAGTGCATCACTTTTTAGGAAGGGGAGCATTTACTAAATCATATCCGCTACACATACAGCCAAAAAAGTGCATCAGTAGAAATATAAACTGGAAATGCACCACATATTATTCTATTCCATGCTATGGGAAGGCAACTACAAAATATGATGTTGTAATTAATGTAAGACAGCCCAACCACACCCCAAATATGACAGATTTAGAAGTAAGGGAGATATTACAAGAGAAGCAAGAGCTAGTTCCCAGTAACCCACAACCAAAATCGTTAAAGATATACTGCCTAAAGTCTTTGAACACATAGCAGGCCAACAACCACCTATCCTCACTTTAAAACATGTAATTACACTAACTAAAAAAGCCACAAGTTTCTTTCATTCTTTATCTTTATTCGGTCAAAGACCATTAAATTGCACAGTAATAAAATACACTTAAAACATAAAAAAAGATTCTTGCGGATCACATAAAACAACATTGATATGTACAATAGTAAAATTAGTTAATTTGTCTGGAATAGTATCCGCTTATCAGCAGATGGAAGCTAGGTAACTCTCTCCTTTCGCACATCAGATCTTCATGTTAGTAATACATCTGTAAATAACTTGTACAATAGTATAGATTCCTTAAAGTCAATATGCAGCACATGCATCTGCCGTTATATGGTATTATCAATATTTCATCTTGTTCCTTCCAGTGGGCAGTGCACAGCAAACAATATTGCATCATCACCTTACAGGGTACTGAAAATAAATAAAAACATTAATCATTATATCCTCATACGTTCTAACTGAGAACCATTAAGTCCTGTGTATCTCAGGGCATCAATATTCCTGTGTAAAATTCAATAGGATAGTAATAATTTTATTTTTGGATACACTTGAAATTCAATTGATACAGGAACCTCACGTACAGCCTGGGACATGAGCTTCATACGCCTGAACCAAGAACACAGCAAATACAATGAGCGATGAGGTATCAGATCTTATTAGCCACCCTGTATTGCCTGATTCCCAGTCTGTTGCAAATGGGGAGAATCCATTTCTTTTGGTGAAAATAGTATTCATTACAGAAAAAAAGAATGCGCTTCACTGTCTCCAGTGCGTAGCCACAGGCTGGACATGCAGCTGTTGCTAAGTTTGTTTCCTAGACAGTACATGACCTTAAAGGTAAGAAATCAAATCTAAATCTCACGTAGAGATTTTTAGCCATCGGTGGTGCAATCTGGTCATAAAAAACCTCGAACTCTGCAAAGAGTTTAATATTTAGGAACTCAGTAGTCGCATATCGTTCTTAGAGGTATGCTCAGTACTTAGCTTTCACAATTGCAATGTTGTTCTTACTAATGCATTCCGGGCCATCCCACAAATGAGTCATCCCCAGCAATCTACATCAAGATTTTATATGTCGAAACCAGGGGATTCGTTTGGCACCACTTAAATTCAAGACGTCTTTCGGATATTCTCAATATTGGCCTATCTCTGAAGTGGACCAAATATGTAGCCAGTAGGTAAGTGGGTTAATTGCAGGTACATCACCAATAATTCTCTTCAGCCCAAGGTCAAAGTACAGTGGAGTCAATGGAGTGCTATTTGAAACAGGGATCAGGGCCCTAGCAAATGTGTTTTTGCTCACCGTCAGTTCCACCCCAGAGCTCAGCCCCATCAAGTGCAGCACTTTGGGCTTTCATTTTGTAGTTCTTCAGGGCAGGAGTAATTTACCTAGACCAAGACTGCTTGAGAAAGTGCAGTATGGAGTTGGACTTATAGCATAGAGTTAATTGACTTTTGTCTATTTGGGGATCCCAGCTCAGAGTTTCGGTTAATCTTACACCCAGATATTCTCATTTAGACACCCTTTCAAGTGATTTCCCTGTTATCTTTACTGTTCTGCATTTGCCCTTAGTCATTCCAAATACCATATATTTTGTCTTTTCCACATTCAATTCCAAGCCCCTGGCCTCACAGAATCCCAGGAATTTATCAATAAGCCTCTGGAGTCCCATTGGGGACCTGGATAAAAGTAATGAGTCGTCAGCGAATAGCAGGATCAGTACTTTCCCTCTGTTCAGCATTGGAGAGTCGTATTACAATCCTGTAGTTCTTAGACCACTCCATTTATAGAGGGAAAATATTGTGGGTTTAAGGACACAGCCTTGGCGTACCACTCGCCGGATAGGGATTTTAGTGGTTAATTCACTGGATCTCCCAGAGTGGACCTGTGTATAGTTGTCCTCATGCAGTCTTACAAGCAGGTTTGCCAATTGTTCCGGGGCTCCCATTTCTTTTAGAACTAGCCAAAGCATTTCCTGTGGTACCAAATCGTAGTCAACGAAGGCTACGTACAGTTTTGGCATTTTTGAGCAGCACATTTTTCCAGATAAGTAGGATGAGCCTAAACACCTGATCGCATGTGCTAGATTTGGCCTGGTTCATCCAATTTAGTAATTTATCCAGAACTTGTCTGGAAAAGATTTTTTGCATATTGTCTAGCAGGGTAATCGGCCTATAGTTTGATGGGATGCAGGCGTCAACTTTTTTGTATATAGATATTATTTCCACCCCTCTCCAGGTCTCAGGTAATTTTCCCCGTTGGCAACTGCATTGGACACCAGATTTAAGTAAGGGGCCCAGACAAGTGATTCAGACTTATACAAGTTGCCCCGTATTCTATTGTGCCTGGGGGCTTTTGCAGGTTTCATCTTCTCTATAGCTCTCAGAGTGTCATCCAGGTTGAAGAGCGGTCCCTCACTACCGCCCCTCCTTATTTCATAGGATACGCAATCAGGCAACTTATCATTACCAACTACACAAAGGATTACTTCCTTCTCACATATAGAAAGGAGCAGTGAACCACCCACTTCTTAGGTTGGATAAAGTAATCCGGTATGGTTACCCCTTCCAAGCTCCTGTGTGATATAATGTGCCAGAATGTTCGATTATCTTTACACCTTGCAGTATTTAGCAGATCCAGCCAATTCTTATCAGCCCAGTCAAATCAAATCAAATCAAAGATAGCTTTATTCGATTTTACATTAAAATCATAAAAGCAGATAGAGTAATTACATCCAGTAAAACAGTAACAATTGATATTTAAAAAGCTATATACAGTACATAGTTCATGAATACCAGACACCCCTTAATCCAAGGGTGCAAAGATAAAACAACAATCCTAAAAACTCACGAGGATTTCAGTCAAACCATAGTGGATCTGCACATTTTTTAGGTACCTAGACACAGCGATAATAGTCATTTCATCAGATAAGGCCAGTAATTTAAATAATGCTGGTCTACATTGTCTCAGGTTCCAAGATTTAAGGAGAGGTAGTAAATATCTTTTTCGCCCCACTCATAAAATCTACAGAACAAAACAGAGTGTATGATTGATTGAGTGGAAGAATCATCACACGGTCAAGTCGCTAATTGCGATGACCAATCGTTTTGGGTAGGAAAAGTTAACATCCTGAAAAAACTTCCAGTTCTCAGACGGGCTAAGAGCATTCTGCTATAACTTGTCTGATCGGGTGACAAATAAAGCGGTAGCCCAGGAATTGATGATAAACAACAGAGGCCTTTTTTCTCTGAAGGCACCAGCGTCGATCTTCCAGATGGGCAAGTCAAAGTTCTTTCAATGCCCGGCTGGAGATCGAAGACAGTGTCTCAGGGGAATCATAAAATTCAAGGCGCCCGATATTCTTAAAAAATTCCTGAACATAAGAGAGCCACTGGATCCTTTTGCAGCCATCAAGTTTGATACAATCAGCAATAATCGCCCTATTAAAAGCAGTTTCTGCTGTAGTCCAGATCTTATGCCACAACAACATAGGACTGATTTTAATTAGATCTGAGATAAAGAACAAGGCTAGTTCTTTGTGACAGACATAGGTAGAGGTGGAGCAGGGAACAGCGAGCAGGTAGCAGAGAAAACCATTTTCCTTTGTTTGAATTTCATGGCAATCTGCAACCCCCCATATACCAGCTCCGTACACAGCCGTCGATACACAATTCGCCTTGTATATGTCAATCAGGATGCGTACTGGCCTGTCCCCTAGCTTATTTGCGAATTGCTTTAGAGCACCAATGGCTCGTGAAAAAGATAGATTCCTAGTCGTGATAGCTGATCTCCAGGTACCCCTCTTGTTAAAAACAATCCCTAAATAGGAAAAGGGATCGGTTAAACCTATCTTTGATTTTTCTAAATGAATATTACAGGTAATATTTACCTTGTTCGAGGAGCACATAGTGAAGGTCTTTCCTATATTAATCCTAAGGCCCCTATCTCCCATGTATGCCGAAAAGCTGGTTAAGGCCTTTGGAGGCCAGTTTGTGTTCGGGCCATAATGAACGCGTCGTCGGCATACAGAAAGATAGGGACGCGTTCGCCTTCTATTTGCGGGTAGTCCACCTCTGTTTTTAATAAATGGTCTGCCACCCCATTTATATATAAATTAAAGAGAAAAGGAGCCAGGATACATCCCTGGCGGACACCTTTCTCAATTGGGAATGTGGGCGTGCATTCTCCCAGTTTTCTATAGCGGACTTTAGCCCCTGCTCCTCTATATAGCTCTTTCAAAAAGTTAAGAATGTTAAAATCAATACCAAGATCTGCTAAGGTGGCCCACAAAATATCATGATTCAAGCAGTCAAAGGCCCAACTAAGATCTACAAAGGTCATAAATAAATTTCCCCTCTTTGCTGCAGAGTATTTACCTATTACTAAGGCCAAGTTTAGGCATTGTTCGACAGTCCAAAGGCCTGACCTAAAGCCGTACTGGAATTTTGAAAGAACGGCTTTCTCCTCAGCCCATGATTGGAGACTATTTAAAAGAATTCTACCCGCTACCTTCATTAGCGAGTCAAGGAGGGAAATTGGCCTATAACATTTAGGATCGTTTCTGTCCCCCTTCTTAAATATGGGACTACAATAGCTTCCTGCCAGGTAGTTGGAAAATCCTTGATGTTACAACTGTTTATAACATTGGTCAGAAGCGGTGCCCACAGGGCGACGTTATCCTTATAGATGTCAATTGGAATGCCGTCTGGTCCCGGGGCTTTACTATTTGAACTATCTGCCAATGCTAGTTCCACCTCATCCAAAGAGAAGACTACATTAAGGGGATATAAATCTATTGCATCAGGTTCTGGGGTGCTCTTAACTCCCTCCACTGAACTCATTAGTCCAGTACGAGTCTCGTGTTTGTATAACTCAGTGAAATGTTTAACCCAGAGAGTTTCTTCAATGACAATCTCTACCTGGTCAGAGTCCCTCTCCACAAAAAATGGGGAATTGACTGCATTACAGAATGCAGTAGTATCTTTTAATGCACTCGCTTTTATTAGGGCTTCCCAGGCAGAGTGCTTCAAATCCTTCCGCCGTTTTTTTAAGGCATCCTTATAGGAAGCTCTGGCTGCTCTAATGTCTAGCTGGTTTCTTGGGGCTTTTTTTAAGGTCTGGATCAGATGAGAGTGTGCTTTGGTGCACTCTTGATTAAACCATCCCTCTACTCTACTCTGACCCCCTTTTTGTGCTGTACCTGTTAATTTGTTGCTTATGTGGACTGATATCTTGTCAAAAGCTGCAATGACCTTGGTGGGGTTAGGGTTCTCCTCTATGCAGGTCATAAAATCATTTTCCTGTTCCACTACCAGGTTCTCTAGGAAGTTAGTCGGATTTACCTTACTCCATTTAATTACATATCAATTGGTTTGAGCCAAGGAAATCCCATGTAAATAGATATTTTCCACTACATTGGTGGCTTTGCTGCCTCTCTGCCCTATTTCAAAACTTGAACCAATTGGATAGTGGTCACTAAGTGCAATGTGCTCTAAGTTAAACGAGAGTACACTGCGGTGATAATTGGTGGAGACCAATGTAAAGTCTATGATAGTCCGGGACCCCCGCCCGCAAAAGGTGGGTTCGAAATGGATCGGAGGAACACAAAGTTCATTTGCAAAGCCCAGGTCCCACTCAAATAATATGTGGTTTAGTAAATTTCCGAGTACAGAATTCTCAAAATGAGTACAGGGATCACCCCTAAGATTCACCATGTGTCACGTTCCTCTGAGCGCCTCAAGAGGGAGAAACAGACTGTGTGCCCCGGAGGTACGGAAAACAACTACATGTCCCAGAATGCCTAGCGCCTACTGATGGGCGGTGCTATATAGGAGGAAACTTCCTGGTTGCCTCGTCGGATATTCTTGCTTCATAGACCGAGTACTAGCTTTCTCTCTGACCGGGATTTCATTGTTCATCTGTCCACAGGACTGCCGTCTGGATCTCCGTACGGCTCGCGGCTGATTTGTGTATCAGCAATTGCGCCGGTTTGTTTCTACCGCGCCTGCATTCCTCCGTTGGCGAGCCTTCTTGCATCGGCTCATGCGGAGGAATCTTTGTTCCTTTATTGGGAGTTTACCGCGTCTGAGTACCTACGTTGGCGAGCCTTCTTTCATCGACTCATGCGGAGGACTCCAGGTTCCTTTGGTGGGAGCTTACAGCGTCTACGTTCCTCCGTTGGCGAGCCTTCTTGCATCGGCTCATGCGGAGGACCGTTGTTTCTGAAAAGTTCTGATTTCATCTTTGCCCTCTGTTGGTGAGCCTCATTTCCGAGGTTCTTGCAGAGGACGAAATCCCGCCATATACCTTCATCGTCTTACCAGGCTTGGTAAGAGTATTTCCTGTCGTTCGAGTCTGCGTCTTGCGACTCCGGCTGGGAATCATAGTGAAAATACATTGCCTCAAGTATCAGCTGAGTTATCGGAAGAAATCCTATTTCAGTGGCTCAGGTACTGTGACTTTATTTTCTCGCAACAGGGGGAAGTAACCCTTTATTATAATTATTCTTATTACAACGTGTACCAAAGAAACACGGGGCTGACAAGACGCTATACTAGATCTTCCCCTCTACTCGCAGGTACTATCACACAAGTGTCCAAAACATACATAGTTACGAGATTATATGACAGAGTGTAAGGGCTGTTATCTTTGTGTGTTACAGGGGGACATAGCTACATTCATATCCTTCTCGGGATTGGATGACAAAGAGGTGCCATAACCTTACAGTACCGTGACCTTAGTTTCCTTTACAGGTAGATGTTATTACTGGTGGGTTGTTGTGGTTGTACTTTGTTTGGTGTGTAGAAACAGGTACCAACGGTTTTGTTGTTTGTCCTTCAGATCTCCCTCCCTGCTGTCCCCTTCCTTCCCCGCGGCTTTTTTTTGCCCTCGCTTGATCCTTCCTTAACCCATGGCTATTACAGCAATCTGGGTTTGGATAGATCAGGAGGTGGCCTTCTTTTAACATCACACTGATCCTGAGGACTGAGAGGATAACAGAATATCCGACCCAAGTAATACTTCCTCCTGGTCAGTGGTTGTTAAAATGGCCTCTCTTAATGACGTGTTAGCCGCCCTAGTGCTGGTACAGTCAGAGTTGCTTTCCTCCAGGCAGGAGACAACGGAATTACGTAACAGACTTGATACCATTCAGAGGAATCCATTTAATGCAGGGGCATCGAGTACCACCCCTCCTAGTCCTGTGGTGGTGGAGATACCTGTCTCAATCCCTTTAGCTAACCCTGAACGCTTTAAAGGGGATGCAGGCTCAGTTCAAGTCTTTCTCACACAGGTTATGTTGCATTTTTCATGTAAGCCTCAATCCTTTCCCACCAATCAGGCAAAGGTTGCGTTCCTCATTTCCTACTTAGCGGGGGACGCAGCCCAGTGGGCGGTTCCTTTGATTCAAAGAGACGACCCTATCATTCATGATTGGGAAGCCTTTAGGGACGAATTCACAAAGGTGTTTGATCGAAGGGCGGACTCTTACACCGCTGATAAAGAATTGTTAGGGCTCCGACAAGGTACACAGGACATCTTGACTTATCTGAATTTGTTTCGGAGGCTGGTGACAGAGACTAAGTGGCCTGAGGCCAAACAAACCTCTCTGTTTCACCAGGGATTGAATGATGATATGAAAGATATCATTGCGTAGATCGATCCTCAGCCGGTTGCGTGTGAGGATTTAATTAATCTGGTTCTGCGTTCGGACCATAGATTAAGGAAACGCAAAGGTGATACTAAGACCAAGAGCAGAACAATCCCTTCATATGGGCTTTCGAAGGCGGTTGACACCAACTCGGCCTCTGGCTCTGAACCCATGGATGTGGGGGCGGTTAGAGCCGCTTTAACTTCGACCGAGAAAGAGCTGCGTCGTAAAAACGGGCTCTGTCTCTACTGCAGCAAGAAAGATCATTTTGTTAGAGAATGCCCTGTTAAACCCAAGATTTCTAGGTTCCGTCCTACCAGAGGCGTTTCAGCCGCAATAGAGAAGCCATCGGAAAACTAGAGGACTCCAAGGCGAACGAAGGGGTTCCTTGGAGTCAGGCTTGCATCCCTTCCTTGTTGAAGAATGTTGTGAGGGCGCAACATCTGTTTATTGAAGTAGTGTTATCCATACAGGATACATGGATTACCATGCATGCTATGGTGGACTCGGGGGCCACAGGCATGTTCATGGATATGACAGAGGCAAAAAGAGTAGGGATACACTTGATTCCTAGACACACTTGCGATGAGATATATGCGGTGGATGGGAGAAAATTGGAACTAGGCCCCATCAGTTATCATACGGATGAAACAGAAATGCTGTTCGGGTGCCATAAAGAAAGGGTCATGTTCAACATAATCAAAGCCCCACAGTATGGTATTATATTAGGCATCCCTTGATTGAAACGTCACAACCCGGACATAGATTGGGATACAGGTACCATCAACATGAACTCCTCATACTTTTGGGAACATTGCTATGAGGTTAACAAGAGACCTTCTTCCGCTTTGGCTTGCGGAGAGTGTGTGGCCACGGCAGCTGAAAAAGATGTGCTTTTGCCTGAGGTCCACATTGAATACAAAGGGGTCTTCGACGAAGTTCAAGCTGAGGTGCTCCCTCCACATAGGCAATATGATTGTCAAATTGACCTTGTCCCTGGGGCTGTGGTTCCCAGTGGACGTTTGTACGCATTAACTGAACCTGAGAACGTGCATCTGAGGGCTGATCTGGATAAGCTATTGGGACTGGGTTTCATTCGTCCTTCCAAATCCCCGGCTGCCTCCCCTCTGTTCTTCATTCCTAAAGCGAATGGGGTATTGAGGGCGTGTGTGTACTTCAGCGCGCTAAACGCTGTGACAGTTAAAAACAGGTATCCCCTTCCTCTGATCAATGTATTATTGGACCAGTTGAAGTCAGCCACTATCTACACCAAGTTGGATCTAAAAGGCGCGTATCATCTGGTAAGAATGAGAAAAGGGGACGAATGGAAAACCACCTTTAAGACCCGGTACGGTCTCTATGAGATACGGTCATGCCGTTCGGGCTTTGTAATGCCCCTGCGGCTTTCCAGTACTTCCTAAATGAGGTGCTGCGAGAAATACTGGACCACTACGTTATCGTCTACATAGATGACATCCTCATCTACTCCGAGTCCGAGGAGCTGCACGTCCATCATGTCAAGTCAGTCTTGCATCTCCTGCAGAAGCATAGCCTCTACTGCAAATTGAGCAAATGCGACTTTCACGTTTCTAATGTAGAGTTTTTGGGGGTCATGCTCAGCCCGCATGGCCAGGAGATGTCCGAAAGAAAGATCAGAGCGGTGAAAGATTGGCCTGTTCCACAGAACGTGAAAGACGTTCAATGCTTCATCGGTTTTGCCAACTTTTACCGGCGGTTCATTAAGCAGTTCTCTCAGGTGGTGGCTCCCATCACACATTTGTTGAGGAAGGCACAGCCGTTTGTATGGAATCAGGGGGCTCATGAAGCCTTTGAAGCATTGAAGAAAGCCTTCGTGTCTGCGCCTGTATTAGCTCATCCCAATCCAGACAAACCCTTTATAGTCGAGGCGGATGCCTCTGCTGTGGCGCTCGGTGCCATCCTTTCGCAAAGACATGAGCTAACCGGTCAACTTCATCCTGTGGCGTATCTGTCTCGGAAGTTGAACGGGGCCAAAGCCAATTACTGTATCGCTGAGAAGTAGCTCTTGGCGATTAAGGTCGCGTTCACTGAATGGAGACATTTCTTGATGGGGGCCAAACACATGGTCACTGTGTATACCGACCACAGAAATCTACAGTTTATGACTGCTGCAAGACACCTCACTCCGAGGCAACTGAGATGGATGCTGTTCTTTTCGGAGTTTCATTTCATTATAACCTTCCGTCCGGGGGTGGAGAACAGGAAGGCTGATGCACTAACTCGCCAATCATCTCTTAAGTCCCCTGAAACTGGTGTGGAAACTGCTATCATCGATCCAGCCAAGATGGAATGTGTTATACAGCCGGATGCGTTTCTACAAGGAGTCCGTAAGGGTGTGAACACCTTTTACTGGAAGAACTGGTTGCGCAGTCATAAGGAATGGCAAGTTAAGAATGGCTACCCGTTGAATCAAGGACGGTTACTGATTCCTACAGTGCCTCTTCGAAAACAGGTGTTTCAGTGGTGCCATTGCTCTCCCAGTGCCGGGCATATGGGTCTGGAAAAGACGGTGGATCAAATCAATCGTCGGTGTTGGTGGCCATCCATGAGACCCGATGTCAAGGCATGGATATCGCTGTGTGATGTCTGCGCTACTGTCAAGGCTGATCATCATCGCCCCGCTGGTCTTCTGCAACCAATGCCTACGCCTTCTGTTCCATGGGAACGCATATCCTTGGATTTCGTGGTGGGCCTGCCCAAGGATCAGGGATGTACGGCGGTGATGGTGGTTATTGATTTTCTGACTAAGATGGGGCATTTCATCGCCTGTCCTCAGGTACCCACAGCAGGACAATTGGCGCGTTTGTTGATGGTACACGTGGTTCGACTGCATGGCCTGCCTACTGTGATCGTCTCGGATAGGGGTTCCCAGTTCACGGCGAGGTTTTGGAAGTCGTGGCGTTCTTCTTTGCATATAGAGACGGCTCTATCCACCAGCTTCCACCCGCAAACGGACGGGCAAACGGAGCGCCTTAATCAGACGCTGAAGCAGTTCCTGAGGTGCTATGTGGATCGCAGCAATGACAATTGGGTGGACTATCTGTGGCTAGCGGAAGTGGCGTATAAGTACGCAACTCATAGTGCCACGCGGGTCTCACCCTTTTACTGTTCCTATGGGCGGCATCCTCGCTTTCTTCCTTTTTTTCATCCCTTCCAGGACGGCAGGGTGCCGGAGGCAGCGAAGAGAGTATCGCACATCAGGGATACACTGGTACAGGCGCAGGCCAACCTTGTGGCATCCAAGGTGGCTTACAAGCGCACTGCTGATACACACAGGCGGCCTGGCCTTTTGTATCAGGTGGGAGATCATGTGTGGTTGTCTACCAGGAATATCAGGTTCCGGAAGCACAGCGTGTTCAACCCTCGTTACTTCGGTCCGTTTCCTATCTTGAGGCGCATCAACCCTGTGGCCATGAAATTGAAGCTACCGCAACCCCTGAAAATCCATCCGGTGTTCCATGTTTCGCTGTTGAAGCCTTCTTTGTCTTCCGTAAAGCGCCTCCCGCCGCCTCTCGTGGTTCAGGATGGGTTGGAATATGAGGTGGAGAGTATCCTTGATTCGAAGCGGCAGGGGCGCGGCCTTCGGTACTTGGTGTCCTGGAAAGGGTATGGGCCGGAGGAGAACACCTGGGAGCCTGCGTCTGGAGTCCATGCGCCTCGCCTGGTGTCTTGGTTTCATAGGAGGTTCCCTTCCCGTCCCGGCCCTCTTAGGCGCTCTCGGTGAGGGGGGATGTACTGTCACGATCCTCTGAGCGCCTCAAGAGGGAGAAACAGACTGTGTGCCCCGGAGGTACGGAAAACAACTACATGTCCCAGAATGCCTAGCGCCTACTGATGGGCGGTGCTATATAGGAGGAAACTTCCTGGTTGCCTCGTCGGACATTCTTGCTTCATAGACCGAGTACTAGCTTTCTCTCTGACCGGGATTTCATTGTTCATCTGTCCACAGGACTGCCGTTTGGATCTCCGTACGGCTCGCGGCTGATTTGTGTATCAGCAATTCCGCCGGTTTGTTTCTACCGCGCCTGCATTCCTCCGTTGGCGAGCCTTCTTGCATCGGCTCATGCGGAGGAATCTTTGTTCCTTTATTGGGAGTTTACCGCGTCTGAGTACCTCCGTTGGCGAGCCTTCTTTCATCGGCTCATGCGGAGGACTCCAGGTTCCTTTGGTGGGAGCTTACAGCGTCTACGTTCCTCCGTTGGCGAGCCTTCTTGCATCGGCTCATGCGGAGGACCGTTGTTTCTGAAAAGTTCTGATTTCATCTTTGCCCTCTGTTGGTGAGCCTCATTTCTGAGGTTCTTGCAGAGGACGAAATCCCTCCATATACCTTCATCGTCTTACCAGGCTTGGTAAGAGTATTTCCTGTCGTTCGAGTCTGCGTCTTGCGACTCCGGCTGGGAATCATAGTGAAAATACATTGCCTCAAGTATCAGCTGAGTTATCGGAAGAAATCCTATTTCAGTGGCTCAGGTACTGTGGCTTTATTTTCTAGCAACAGGGTGAAGTAACTCTTTATTATAATTATTCTTATTTCAACTTGTACCAAAGAAACACGGGGCTGACAAGACGCTATACTAGATCTTCCCCTCCACTCGCAGGTACTATCACACAAGTGTCCAAAACATACATAGTCACGAGATTGTATGATAGAGTGTAAGGGCTGTTATCTTTGTGTGTTACAGGGGGACATAGCTACATTCGTATCCTTCTCGGGATTGGATGACAAAGAGGTGCCATAACCTTACAGTACCATGACCTTAGTTTCCTTTACAGGTAGATGTTATTACTGGTGGGTTGTTGTAGTTGTACTTTGTTTGGTGTGTAGAAACAGGTACCAACGGTTTTGTTGTTTGTCTTTCAGATCTCCCTCCCTGCTGTCCCCCTCCTTCCCGGCGGCTTTTTTTTGCCCTCGCTTGATCCTTCCTTAACCCATGGCTATTACAGCAATCTAGGTTTGGATAGATCAGGAGGTGGCCTTCTTTTAACATCACACTGATCCTGAGGACTGAGAGGATAACACCATGCCACATATCTCCGT
The DNA here is from genome assembly GCF_964261635.1 of Lissotriton helveticus. Taxonomy (NCBI): domain Eukaryota; kingdom Metazoa; phylum Chordata; class Amphibia; order Caudata; family Salamandridae; genus Lissotriton; species Lissotriton helveticus. Next base: position 1,510,395,829 of record NC_136061.1, on the reverse strand, counting down.
ATCGCTGTGCATGCATAAATGGCAATTAAAATCCCCCGTCAAGATGATAAAGTGTTCTTTCTGGTCAGATCCCAATCCCCTACGGATAGCATCATTTAATCCTCTAAGGCCCTTTGTAAGGCGGTATTTGGGATATTATTGTAAAAGTTAATCAGGAGGATAGGGTGGTTTTTGCCTGACCTTAGGGAGAGAAGTTGATAGTATTGAACTCCCCCGTTGGGTAAGCATTTACTGGTTATGTTACTTTTGTTGGATATATAGGTATATAGCGCCCCAGAACACCTCCCTCTATAATTAGGTTGTGCTGCAAGGAAATATGTGCGAAACCCCACTATATGTATCGCGGCCTTCAACCAACATTCTTGCAGGCAAATTACTTCAAACTTATCTATAAGTTTCACAAAGATTGGGTCCCTAATTTTGTTTGAAAGGCCCGCTATATTCCATGATAATAACCCCATCCTAGCCTTTTGGGCACGTTGTGATGTTCCTGTGTCTCGCGTGATGGGGTTAAAAGTATAACCTGGGCTAGATAAAGGAGCCAAACTCACATCATCATCCCTTATAATCTCAACAGGAGACATACTACGTGCTGGGCTATCTATCCTGAGCGGCTCGACTGAGGTTTTAGCTTGTAAGCTTAACCATGGTTTTTCGTTTACTATGGGGCAAAGAGGGTTGGAGGGTACTACTTGTTCCGTAACCTTGCCCAATGGAACCGGGGCCAGTCAGTCCACCATCTCCAAACAGTCATATCTATTGGTGGTCTGTATGCCTCTCCAGGGTTCTCTAAAGGCTCGCTCTCTATTATAACCAAAGTTGCCATTCCAACCCCCCCAATCACCCCCCCAGTCACGTCTACCTACTCTATGCCAGTTTCCCTCATAAGCATCATAGTCAAAACCAGAACGCTAACTAGGGGGGTAGAAGAAAAAGAGACGTTAATCTCAATCCCTTCATTTCCTACATGCAAATCCCAAGAACATATGTGATCGACCATATAGGGATCCTCAACATTTATCACGATACAATCACCCTGGATTGTTTTCATTTCCTTCCCTATCCAGTGTACCCTGCGGACCGTTAAGATCCTACTAGAGTGATTTGGGGGTGGCGGTCTGTTGATATTTAGCCAGTGTGTGACCTTATTTTTCAATGACCAATTCAATTCTTCCTTGTGGTCATTCAACTCAGGGTGGGGTGATTAGTAGTATTCTTAGAGCTAATTCCCTTATTATTATCTATAGTTGCAGGGGTCTTAGGTTTTGGCTGCAACTCAGTGGTAGGTATAGTTTTAGTATTAGCAGGGGTCCCCCCCGTATTTTTACTTAGTGGCTTGGGAGGTTGATTTACTTTAGCGACCATTCTTTTAGGTACCGTTTTAGATGTTCCATTTTTAAAAAGAGAAGATAATTCAAATAGAAAATTCTCTACACGGGACAGTCTAACCTCCAAAGGGGAAAGATGGGATTTAAATAACTTGTCTATTTTAGTTAAAAATCGCCCCCCAACTTCGTCAGTATCGCTATCGGCCACAAGGATAGCAGAGGCCTCGGGCTCATTGGCCTTACATCCCCGTTTGTCAGATTAATTTCAGGATGTGACTGACCTGAAGGTGCTAAATGATCGAGTTCCTCTCTAGTGTTATCTGACACTTTATGTGTAGCACCAGCTTTTTCTATATTCTTCTTTTTTTTGTTTTTTTCTTTGTTATAGCGCCCTCCCGCCTTCCCCTGGACTGTCCAGTAGCATTATTTTCAATAGATGGGTTCAGGCTGAGGTCCGGGGTTTTTTCCAAGGCAAGGCTTAGCTGTGAGTCAGTTAGAAACTGTGATACCGATAAGTCTACTGTTGTATAACTCCTATATATCCCTATATCGTGTTAAGTTAGCATAGGTACGTTTGAGATTTAAACGCCATTTTTCCTTTCTTGCAACTTCTGCACACGACCCTCATTTGTTGACTTAGCTTTCAACCTAGTAGTTTGCCGTGGTGAATGTGAGAATAATATATTATTGCTCTGATATCTGCTTTGTTTAATAAAACATGTCTGCACGGAGAGTGCTGAAGTTTCAGGAGCAACACGATATGGAATTGTTATGAGGTCTGATCTCCACGCCTTCATAGTCATAACACAAGTGCAGCCTTTGCCAACTTGGGCTTGAGGCGGGATTGATATTGCTTTGCACGAGAATTGTTAACACACTTGATGCGGTGCACATGCAGAGAGAGCTGGTGTATGCTGATGTGATTCCTTCATGCTAGGACACTAAGGTATGGGCCCGCCCTAAAACAACCCAAAGAGACCTTCTTAGATAATAATATAATATATGTGTTAGGGAGGGTGAGATATAAGTGTTGTTAACTCTTATTCATTACAGCATGTTAACATGCTGTCACCATTCGCTTTTTATGTCTTAGTAACTATGCTGATAATTTTGCTACTGATAATAAGTATACTTGTATTATCAAAGATACTGCGCCTGAGAAGACGGCATTAGTAAATAAACATTTCAAATGCACATGTGTCTTCTTTACTCCATGTTCTGGTTTGTAATGATAATATAACGAAAGAGTGTTCATGAGTCCCACGTACCCTGAGGTACTGTAAGTTCATGTTCTGGTTTGTCTAAACATTGGGTGTTTGATATGTCCAATGAGACACTGTAGCTAGCTCGGTAAGGGGTGAGTTGGTTGCTAAGGTAAGTTTTGGGACACCCTAATTTGCCGAGGTTCCACTCCTCTGTGCACAGTTCTGTGTGAGTACAGAAACCCTGCAACATGGCGCCCAACGGTTTCGGTGGTCTTATATCATGACACTCGAGTAGTTTATCGTTCATGCCTTAACCCCTTCACTTCCGTTTCCGGAAAACGGGGTGTTGGTGAAACCTACCTATTTCTTGGAATAGGTCTTTATTCAAGCTTGATTCTTACCTAAACGGTTTCTTTGGATTACTACCCAGTTGTGCTACAAAGTATTCTTTGTTTTTTCTTGTTTCCAGTTCTGTAATGGCGGCAGCGGTGGCTATTGCGCAGCATAGTCGCGTAGCGGTACGCAACCATCTTCAGACGTACCAGGTCCCAGTTGATGGGATGGCTGTGATTTTCGTGGTATGTGCAGATCCGGCGTTTCCTTACGAGTTGTTTTACTCTTGGGTTACGTTTCCGGCTGTGGACGCTAATTCTGGTTTGTTCCACTCCTACACCGCCTCAGATGTCCCGGCTGAATATACGCCGTACAGGGCATTGGAAATACCTATTGATCATTGGCAGCATCGAGTTTGGTTTGATGGCGCCCTCCCCCACTCTATGTCCCCTGCGAGGTTAGGTCCACTCTCAATTCCAGGTACTAATTGGCCTGCGTTGGGTGGCTTTACCCCGCACCCGAATCACGGGGCTTGCACCCTGGCTGAAATTCGCAGGCTGCATGTAGTTTCCATTTCCGTGATTCGTGCTTTAGTGCAATACATCGGTCGACATCTTCCTGGTGGTCCCCAGGGGGGTGCGGCCGCTCCCATGGAACGAGGCGGTATGCGTCTCAATCCAGTGATGGTAAATTCGGTTTTTGGTGCGCGTCCTGTTGACAACGATGACTTCCCATTCTGGCTAGCAGAGAAGTTTGATCAACTGGAGGCGGTTTTTCCGAATTCTACTCCTGCTGATAAACATAGAATGTTAACGATTACTCTACCGAAGGATATTACTCCTGAACTTGCTGACTGTGACAGCTGGGGAAAAACATTTGCGGCAGTTTATACAAGGTGTTTCGGCACCCCGTCTATGACTGCCCTGCCTGAAATCGTTAGACGTGTTCAGAATGATCACGGTCCAGAGGCAGCGGTTGAATTGGGTATGCGCCTGTGTGGTTCTTTTGAGATTGTAAGTGATCTCATTCTCTCCAATGTTAAAGGAGATGCAGTTAACTTTCAGGTGTCGAATGCTTTGGCTGCTCTGCCCGATGCCGACAAACCCCGCCAGTTAGCAAAGATTGTGGTGGCCGCTTATAAAACAATTGGCCGCACAAGTAGAGGTCTAAAATATTTTCCAGTAAAGGAGAAAAAACAACCACAGGGACAATCTGCAGTGACAGATGCCCAGCCCAAGTCCAAGAAACAAAATTGGCCTAAAAAACAGACACAGGGGAAGCAGACAACGCAGACTCAGGGTAATTTTCCTGCAATACAAGCTCCTGCGCCACCCGAAAAAGTTTATGATTTGCGCGACCGCGCGATGATTAAATCGCCTGATCGTTTTCAGGGTTCTGATCAACGCTCTCCTCGTTCCTTTCAGGACACATCGGCTCCCAAGACCGGTGGAGGAGGAGGGGGTGGACGTGGCCGTGGTGGCCAACAAGGACGTGGTCAGTCCCGCCAGACGGACGGCGCAGTGAAGCAGGAGGATTCTACGCCTAGGCGTCCGCAGTTTGCGAAAAAGAAAGTCGCAGCCTTAACAGCGCATCGATATGCCACAGATTGTGAGAACGCGGCTTCGGAATCTGACGTGGGCTCTGACCTTGCTGGACAGCGCGGCGGAGATAACCATAGTCAGAGAGGCGCTGCGTCCACTACTGAGGGTGACAGCGACTGATGTCTACGTTGTGATAGAAACAGCGGATACGAGACTTGCTCCCCCTGAAAGACTATATGAAATTGTCCTGTTAATTGAAGGTGACATACAGCGTACCGTTAAAGGTGTATTTTGGGAGAATCTGTCTTCTACATATGATATTTTACTTTCGGAGGCTGACTGGCCCCCACCTTTTGTGCTCGCGGCGCCGCGAGGGGAGGAGGTAATCCTACCCAGTTTCGCGAACACTGTCTCGAAAGAGCATGCGCAGCATTTTGCAGAAGAGTGGGCTCGGGCTCTCGTGCCGGCTCTGTACCGTAACCAATGTGGTTGGGATAAATTGTCGCCTTGCCACGAAATTCCGTTGCGGTCTCAGCCGCAGCCTCAACCTCAATATCCCATTCGGCGTGAAGCAAAATCTTCCGTCGCGGAAATCCTTGAACAATTGGAATATCAGGGAGTTATTGAAACGTGTGTGTCACCGATGAATAATCCCCTTTTTACTGTGAATAAACCTGACGGATCATATCGTTTGGTTTTGGATTACCGGCATTTAAACTCGCATTGCCGTAACTGTGCAGTACAGAATACCCACGGCTCTGCCCTAGTGGATAGTCTCGTGCGTAAGCGTTTCAAGACAACGCTTGACATATCCAATGGTTTTTATGCCCACAGATTGGACAGCTTTAGCTCCCAATGGACCAGTTTTACAAGCGCTGGAGTCCAAAAGAAATTCCGGCGTCTTCCAATGGGCTACAAGAATAGTCCTGGTGTATTTACCGCTCGAATTGTCTCTATTCTGGAGGCACTCGACCCTGATGCTTTTTCGTATGTGGATGACATATATCTCACAGACGACGATATTTGGGAGCATCTGTGTCGTGTAAATTCTCTTGTTTGCAACTTCGCAGACATGGGTTACAAATTCAACTTTGCAAAATCGCACATTGCTGAACACACAGTGTTGTTTTTGGGCTATGAGCTCAACAATGAAGGTAGAGGTTTGGCTCCTCACTTCTTGGAGAAGTGCGCACAATTGCGCGCACCAACAACTCTGAAAAAATTACAATCCTTACTGGGCTTTTTGAATTTCGGCAGAACTTACATTCCGGAATATGCCCAGCGTATCAAGCCTTTGTATGCTTTGATACAACCAACTTTCTCAAAATCATGCTGGCTGCCTGAGCATTCAGCCATTTTGCAATCCTTGCAGGCTGATCTGCTCGCTTCTAAATATTTACTGACTCGTGATAACCACACCAACCTGGTCATAAGAATAATTCCTGGGACGGTGGGTTTCACTTACCTCACTTTTAATGAAGGTGACACAGTACCTATTGCTTACAAGTCACACTTGTACACCTCGGCTGAGATGCGGTTTCCCACCATAGAAAAGGTTTTAACTGCTGTACAGATGGCTATTCTAAAGGAACGAGCTCTGTCACAGGGGAAACGCATGCTAGTGGTAACACCCTGTCCTCATTTGGAGGCAGTCACGAAAGCCAGTGTACCAAATTCAAAAGCTTTGCACCCTCGGTGGATTCAGTGGGCTGCGTCATTGTCATCCTCGGATGTCATGTTTATTTTTGACGCTTCCTTACGGTCGCAGGAGTTCTTGCAGTATGAATTCGTTCACCCTGCTCCTCTGGCGATGCGACCTTTGGAGGACTTCCATTGCATCATTTACACTGATGGGTCGGCGCAGGTTGCGCATGGCTCTAAACATGCCTACGTTTCCGCTTGCGCCATTGTGGTCGGTGCTATGTTGAATGATGAGTTCATTTCCAGGGAGGTACACACGTTGCCCCTGGGCGATTGCACTGCACAATTGGCAGAGCTTCGTGCTCTCTTACTAGCTTTGGAGTACGCAGATCCAAGTGTTACTACTCTGATTGTAAGTGATTCTTACTACTGTGTCCAGTCTTACAATGAAAACTTGTTCTTTTGGATTCAAAATGATTTTCATGATTCCAAGGGTAGCACAATAAAACATAAAATGATCTGGGTTCGAGTGGCAGAGCTTAAGGCTATGTTGCCACTCGTTTATGTGATTCATACTCTCGGTCATCAGCGCGTGGGAGTTCACGCTGTTGGCAACTCGCTTGCTGATGAAGCAGCGAAATCAGCAGTATCTACATACTTAGTTGCAGCAGTTACTAGGTCGAAAACCAAGATTGATAGCGACATCTTGGCAGCGATTGCTGCCTCTGAGAAGGGAAGTAAACATCCTTCGGGATTCCCTTCGAAGTATAAATACCACTTAAGTCCCGAAAAGGTTCCTTTTGTGACAATTCCTGATGTTGGGGAACGGCTGATTCCCAACTCTGATCGCAGAACAGACTTGATTACAGCGGCTCATGAAGGTGTGGCGTCTGCGCATGCGGGCGTCTCAGCCACTGTAACGCAACTGCAACAACGTTTCTGGTGGCGGGGACTGTACAAACAGACGCGTGATTATGTCCTTCTTTGTGACATATGCCAGCAGATTAAACCTTCAACTGCTACGCGTCCGCCTCAGACTCAGTTGTACATTTCTAATAAACCACTAGGCTGTGTTTATTTAGATCACTGCGGTCCATTTTCATCTGATACTGCGTATAAATACATCTTAGTAGCAGTTGACTCATGCACACGCTTTGTGTGGTTATGGCCACATCGCAGTGCTGATTCCCGGACTGTCATCAGAGATTTGCGTATCTTTATAGGGATTTTTGCCTGTGGTACCTTCCATTCGGATCAGGGTCCGGCTTTCGCCTCTAAGGCGTATAAGGATGCCATGACTTCGATGGGGGTCCAAGTCAAGTTTTCGTCACCCTACAGACCCGAGGGTAATAGTGTAGTTGAACGAATGAACCGTGATTTAAAGCAATCTTTGACAGCCCGAGTTATAGGCACTGGCAGAAATTGGCTGGCTCACCTCTATGGCGTGCAGCGTGCTCTTAATAATCTCCCTAGAAGGTCTCTGGGTGGGCGGACCCCATACGAAATGCTCTTTGGCATCAAGATGTTCGTCCCTGACCTTGACGGTCTAGACTCGGTGGTTCGCGCCACTTCCTTTGACGCAGATGAACATTGCAATGTTTTACAGAATCTACAAAAGACGAGAGACACTCTTGCAAAGGAACATTTGCCCTCCACATCGGATGATGCGTTGCAGATCCCGGTAGTTGGCTGGCTACCCCAAGTTGGAGAACTGGTTCGAGAGAAGATCGACAACAAGAAAGAGTTTGGTCCCTCCTATCGAGCTCCGGTCCCAGTGCTTGGAGTGAAGGGCACAAGAACAGTCATTTTACCACCACTTCCAGGTCGTAAGGAAAACAGGTTTATTTCTATTGACAATGTCAAGATACACAGAGTGGCCGATTCTTCTTAGCATGACACCGGCTGTTTCCTGTCCTTCCATTGTGAGAAATTCAATTATGCCCACTGCTTCTAATAATGAACCTGAGGTGGCCATCGAATTACCTGCTGTTTCCAGTCCATTATTGAATAATTTGCCAGGAACTAACCTTGATGAGACAGACTATACATACCCCACTGATTTGTCCATGCCTGACCTGCAAGCTCGTTTAGCCACGGAATCCAGATTTTCATTTGACTCTGCTTCCCTTGCCTCGAAAAAACCCTCTAAAATTGCATTATATGCTAGCCTGTTTAAAAAACATTTTTTGATACCTCCTTGGATATACATTTGGCTGGTCCTTTTTTCAGTTTACCTTTTTATGTCAATTGGTTTTGTGTTTTATTTTTTTCGGATTATGAATGGACACTATGTCGAGGAGAGAACTTGCATTACTCATTTGAATGGAACTTTGGCCCCACTTTCCTCTTCACATTCTACACACAGATTAAAAAGAGACTTGACTTTGGTTAACATCACAGCGTGGCCTGTTCTGGATGGAATCGCGTGGGATGCAGTTCGTTTTCAGATTCATGGTCCAACGGAAGTCGTTAATGTCCCTAATGTACTAAGAGTTAATATGGGGGATGTGGTGAAACAAAACATTCGTTCTGATGATTGGGATGTTAATGCTGTGGAAAGTTTGTTTTCAGATTTGAAATATTATGCTGCTTTTGATGCTGAGGATTTATATTTAGAATCTGCTAATTATGGTGAATTGTTCTGTTACCAACATTATGGCAATCACTTCTTACACAAGACATCTTCCCGAAGGGATGCGGTTAATTTTACTCAGTGGGAACATTGCCCAGCACCAACACAAGGGAGTTCAGAAACGTTTCTTAAAAAGTATACTTATTTCACTGACTTTAATCAGTCCAATCCCGAGTCCTTTTATTTTAAATTTCACAAACAGCCACTGTCCAAGGTTCGACTTACAAATACAAAATTGTTATATTCAAAGGCCTTCCTGGATCAATTAGTTACTGGAGGGTATGAGTTATGGAAGGATACCATAGACCTTAAATCAGTTTGGGGCTCAAGGGCCTGGCAGGTACGAGGCACTGAGGCTTTGCACCGTGCATGTCTCATCCCGAATCATATGTTGTTTTTAAATGACACCATTTCCCAGACCACATGCTTTGGATTGGCTACATCTAAAAGGTTAAACACCCCGTCTTTCCCGGAGTTGGAGGAATATAAGAATTGGAGTAATTTTACTAAATTGTCCATTAAAGATATACAGGCTCTGCTTCTGAATTCCTCCTTTAACATTTCCAGTATGAATCCCAAGGGTTGGCTGCTTTGGCACCGTAGTGCTGATTCTTGCCAAAAAAGATTTTTAAATATAACTGACGGTTTTAAGGCTGTTAGATCTGATCCCCGTTTTGATTTGAGTCATACTGTCACCTCTTACTCTGTGGGCAAGTTGTGTCAAGCTTGGCTGAAACATTCAACTTTACCTGCGGTTAAGTATCACCTTTCCAAACTGAATGCAGACGTGGATTTGAATGATTTCATTAAGGGCCCAGCTAGTGGCAGGTCGAAAAGGTGGTTATATGGTGTTTACAATGAAATTTGGAAACTCTCACAGATTGAGGCTGCTTCACGCCTTAGGGCTATTGATCAGGCAAATCTTGAGAAAGTGCTTGCAGTGGTTGACAATAGCATTAACGTGCTTTCCTCTAGAATTTACACATTAGATAATATTGTGTCGTCTGTTGTTGATATTGTGCATGATGAAGTGTCTGTATTATACCATGGTCAAAATCAATTACGTTCAATCATGCAGTTTGCATGGACACTACAGACTCTAAAAATGGGTAAAGTTCCCTGGGGATACATGAACGTTTCCTCTTTATTTGCACCGTTTAATTTGACAGACAAACAACGCTTGCTTTCAATGCGTGATGCTTCCTTTTCTATGCTCCATATTGAAAGATTGGAATCTTTACCTTTTTCTGTGGCAGAGACCACTGCTGCTACGTGGCTTATCCACGGTTTAATAACACTGCCTTTTGCTTTATATAAGTTTTCAAATTGTATGAAATATGTGCCAATAGGTCGTTTTGAACCCTTAGGTAGCGGTTTTCTTCATGAGGTCTGGTCACTCCCATACACATACAGATGTTTCAAGGATGAACAAGAGGTTTATCTAACAGGGGATGAGTGTACTGAGACGCCAGATCATTCTTTAATGTGCAGACACATACAGTTACACGGTTCATGTAACAAGGACCGACCGAATATGGCTTGCGTTTTACAGGGCACGCCAGTTCCTGCTATCATCCCCACGTTTAAATTGTTAGAGAATGGTAGTTATTTAATGCTCAATAATGAAAACTGTTGTGGTTTAATTAAAGGTATAGCTTTCATAGTAACGGTTAGTGAGCGAGTTATTTGCTGCAGAAATGTTCTTTATCCTCCCACACGTGAACATAGGGAGTCTTCCATTTGGCCACAGATACCGACCTTGGGAGCAGAATTCAGCGGCATGGCTAGAATAAGAGCTCTATTGTCCCAGGAAGAGGTGGCCTTGAGCTCGGCCCGTGAAACTTTCGTGCTTCACATTGCTAACACCCGTACGGAGGTTCAGGCTCTTTTAAACACTGATTTGCCTTTGCATTTCGGAGCCATGGTCCGTTCTATCTTTAACGCATCCTCCACAACGGGCCTAGCACATTTTTTTAAAGTTGTTAGCGGTGGTCTCGTGACTTCCTTTGAGAAGATTTTTGGAGTCATCCCTGCCTTCTTCCATTCTATTTTTTCATCCTTATTTGGAGGGTTCCCGTTTTTACTTGCTTTAGCGGCTGGCGCATTGGTGGTTTTCTGCCTTTTTAAATATGGATGCCCTTCCTGTGCAAGACCACGCTCAGCTGCTACTGACGCGGTTTCGCAACCGCATGCTTGATTATTATGGCACACTGCCGTTGGCGACTCTAAGCACGGCGTTTGGATTATCTTTTCGGTTCTCCTATTTCACCTGTGTCCAGCCTGTATTTCACTGCCTGACCTGTGATTTCCTTTGGGCCATTGATTTGTGTCTCTGCGGACCAGCATCTTCTGACGTCGATTTTGATCAACTGATGAGTCCTATCATTGCTCACGAGTTGGTTTGTTCTGACGAAAGGGTTATGGCCTTGGCGGTGGCACATGGACTAATGGGTCCCTGGGATGTGTTGTCGGCAGCGCAAAATTTCTTGGAACTAAGTTTTCTTGAGAACCCACCGAGCTGTCCTCTGATGGTTATAGAGGATCCGGTGCTGGAAGATCACGTATGTTCCTTTCATCTTTTAAATTGGATGGCTGAACTGTTTTCTGATGAGGACAGTGACTTCCTCCTGGAGGCTGTTGCAGCTTACTTTTCATATACGGTCTTATCATAGACACTGCCTCAAATTGACATGCTGATTGATAGCATTTCCTTGATTTTATTGACTTTTGGTCAAGAGATTTTATTTTTTGCTTGCCTATTGGCTTGAGCCACAGTATATTTGTGGGCTATTTTTTTTAGCATTAATTTTTATATTCATGCTCGTTTATAAATGGATTCTGCTCTCATGTGATGGCACTTCTGTTACCTTATTTAGTCCGTTCTCGGATCATGGGGGGGTGTTGTATAACTCCTATATATCCCTATATCGTGTTAAGTTAGCATAGGTACGTTTGAGATTTAAACGCCATTTTTCCTTTCTTGCAACTTCTGCACACGACCCTCATTTGTTGACTTAGCTTTCAACCTAGTAGTTTGCCGTGGTGAATGTGAGAATAATATATTATTGCTCTGATATCTGCTTTGTTTAATAAAACATGTCTGCACGGAGAGTGCTGAAGTTTCAGGAGCAACACGATATGGAATTGTTATGAGGTCTGATCTCCACGCCTTCATAGTCATAACACAAGTGCAGCCTTTGCCAACTTGGGCTTGAGGCGGGATTGATATTGCTTTGCACGAGAATTGTTAACACACTTGATGCGGTGCACATGCAGAGAGAGCTGGTGTATGCTGATGTGATTCCTTCATGCTAGGACACTAAGGTATGGGCCCGCCCTAAAACAACCCAAAGAGACCTTCTTAGATAATAATATAATATATGTGTTAGGGAGGGTGAGATATAAGTGTTGTTAACTCTTATTCATTACAGCATGTTAACATGCTGTCACCATTCGCTTTTTATGTCTTAGTAACTATGCTGATAATTTTGCTACTGATAATAAGTATACTTGTATTATCAAAGATACTGCGCCTGAGAAGACGGCATTAGTAAATAAACATTTCAAATGCACATGTGTCTTCTTTACTCCATGTTCTGGTTTGTAATGATAATATAACGAAAGAGTGTTCATGAGTCCCACGTACCCTGAGGTACTGTAAGTTCATGTTCTGGTTTGTCTAAACATTGGGTGTTTGATATGTCCAATGAGACACTGTAGCTAGCTCGGTAAGGGGTGAGTTGGTTGCTAAGGTAAGTTTTGGGACACCCTAATTTGCCGAGGTTCCACTCCTCTGTGCACAGTTCTGTGTGAGTACAGAAACCCTGCAACACTACCTCGGTCGGTACACTATGAATTTCAGCGTGCATGGGGGCTCTGTCCTTAGCCTTATCAGGAGTTTTTGCGGCTGAGATAAGACCCAGGGACGATCTTCTTGCCAAGGCAAGATCCTGTGAAACTCTTCGTTCCAGCTGGGTTATCTCTTGATCGATGAAAGAATTTGCCCTTGTTATAAAGTTATCTATTGGACCTGTAAGTTCCCCCCCCCCGCTGCAGTTTTGCTCCGTGTGCCTCGGGTAGACATCGTAATAGATGGGCCCGGGGTGTAAGTATAGATGTACGTCTGTAGTACAAGATGGTAAAGAGCAAGTTAGTACACTCAAACAGTAACTTACAAGTTAGAGGGAATCAGAGGTTAGAGAAAAGGCCCAGTCCAGTCTCTATCAGTCACTAACTGGCACAAACGGGCCCGCCCTTGGCCCGGGCTTTGCCCGGGCGCGTCCGCGCGCGTCCCGCGGGCCGGGGTTAGGAGTCGACCTATATCGTAGGAGGGAAGACGCCCCTTTGCAAGCAACACAGGTGATGATTGACCAGCCCACTTTTTAAGGTTAACGATGGAGGCAGGAAGAGGACCAGCTGCCGCAGGTCAGGCCGCACAGCACGCTGGTCCTCGCAGTCCCTCTACGGGCCTCTGTGTAATGTTCCGGTAGAAAGATAAGATCCTGAAGCCAGTAGAAAGATGGGGCAGCACTCCGTCGGTGTTTAATCAGCACGAGCGGCTCCCACGAAGCGGGGGCCGCGAGGCGTGGAGTCACACGATCCAAGGAGACAAACCCAAGAGAAACAGCATCCACGGGGCTACAGCAACACGCCCCTTTGCAAGCCCAGTCACAGTGTGCTTTTTCTAGTGATGTTATATACCAGTTACGCGATTGGGTGATAGTTGTTAGTTCGCCCCCGTGAATTGCTATTTTTAAGTTTAATTTTGCCTGTTTATTATCAGGGTTATACCTTGCAGTGTTCTTCCCCACCTTACTTTCTTCCCAGTGGGCTGTGTTGAGAATATTCCTTTCAGTTCCTCAAAAAATCCTAGCTGGGCGGTTAATACTTGGTCAGGCAATAATGTGTCTATGTCAAGACTGGAAAGAAGTGGTACAAACAGATCACATATTTTTTCTTGACATCAGCTATCATTCTGGATTCTGGGCCATAGAACACTTCTGAAGTAGTTAGAAATGAGGGTTCTTGCTGCATAGTGTGAATGCCAGAAACACACCTCGAAAGGAGAGTAGCAACCAGGGAAAGAAGAAGGGGATTGTGGTCACTGTCTATCCTAGTTTTAATCATCATATCACTCACCAAGGGCCAAAATCTAACATCCAGTAGAATGTAGTAGATGACAGTTGAGCTACAGCCTCTTTTAAACGTACTCTCTCTTTTCAGATCTGATTGAGTCCTGCAATTACATGCCCCTCCCTGCTACTAGCGAAACGATCTGGAAAGCTACCTTGGTGATACGTAGACCTCCTATTTTATTTGTTAAGCTAGGGATTCCCCACAATTTGTCATCGTCCTCAGGTAGAGATTCAAATGATGTTGAGGGTTCGAATGTGGTATTAAAATCCCAAGCTGCCAATACCATTGTCTGTGGTTGGTAATTACCTATTAGCTCATCTAACATATGTAGAGTGAGTGAATCATTTCCTGAAGAGACAGACCTTATATAGGCATTGAAATTCGATACTACTAGCCCTGACGGTAAGGTAACCTGGATACCCATTAGGTCCGGTGAATTGATTTCTATATGTTTATGAGTACCAACAATGTAATTTTTTACAAAGATTGCCAAACCACCGATTGCCCTCCCTGTGTTCCTTGGGGCTAACACCTTAGTGCTGTATGTGGTGAATCCACTGATAAAAACCCTCTCAGTAGCCCAAGTCTCCTGGAAAATACAAATATTGTTGTTATTTATTAGCGGGAGCCACCTGGGAGCACAAAGTTTCATATGGATCCCGGCGATGTTCCACAAAATAACTGACGGGCTAGAATTTAGGGGTGAATCATCCTCCTCAGTGTTACTATGGACCACACATTCTGAATCAATTAGGGGAACACAGTTAGAATTAGTATTGTGCACTCCGTGATTAGCATCGATTTGCGGCCCCCCATAATGCAAATACTCAGTATCGGGATAAGTGTCTTGACTATTTCTATTCACCTTCAGCAAAGAAATAACCGCAACCTAGCCCTTGTCACCATAACAAGGAGTCCCTTCACAGCTGCCAAGGCCAGTCACAGCAGCTCTATTTGTTGATGTATTGTGTACTGCTAGAATTTACGTGGGCCCTATCCTAGGCCTAGGCCAATCAATTGTGCCCTCAGATGTCTTGTGATGCTTTGATTAAATAATTCTAGTAGATGCCTCACGTAAATCCACATCCTTCAAACAGGATGTCTGTCTGTCACCCCGGAGAGCCCCAGTGATCAAATCACAGTTTTGACTACCATATATAAACTGTATGTTTGAGTTGTTGGGTGGGCAACTTCTAGCATCTATTGCAACCAAATTATACCCAATCTTCCCAGTTCAGTTCAACAGTATTGTAAGATGGGTTTTCTACTGGACCGCGCCGTGCACCATCTCGGATCACATAGTGGCTTCCTCTGACGTGCCTAATCCATTGTGTTAGCTTATTAATGAAAGAATCTTCAGACTCATACTTCCCATAGGGGGTTGGGGTTTTGGAACAATTACCATATAAATTCTGCTCACAGCTGGGTCATGTGATTGTAGATTCTTTCTATTTTGATTTGAGCAGGACCTACTATTCCACCCCCTGTAGCCCCAGCAGATCTCCTTGTCCATCTATCACATGAAGAGTGAGCTACTTGTCCGTCCCAGCTTTGGTGAGCCAAAATAGGTTTGGTCAAATACTCAGTGATTCTCAAGTTACTAGTACCTTTTCCTCAGGGTTCACGATCAGAATCCTTAATATTAAGAGTGAGTTGTCCACAGTGGCGGCTCCTCTATAGGGACGTTTGGGCACCGCCCCCTGCTTTCTCGCCGTGCGAGAAGGCAGAAACAAATGGTAGTTATTACCGTAATAACTACCATTTGTTTCTGCCTTCTCGCACGGCGAGAAAGCAGAAGTTCCTGGTTGGGGGTGGGTGGTGTTGCTGGAGGGCAGGGGGGAGTGGCTTGTCCACTGTTCTTCATACTGCCTGTTTGGGCAGCCTGAGGCCGCCCAAACAGTCAGTGTGAACAACAGTGGGCAAGCCACTCCTCCCTGCCCTCGAGCAACACCGCCCACTCTCCCTGTTCTCTCTGTATGCTGCAGCACACAGAGAGAAAATGACCGGGGTGGGGCAGCGGCCTGAGCAATCAAAAACGGTGCGATGGAGGGGAGGGAGGCTGCCTGCCGCCTTCCTGATGACGTGCACTGCAGGAATTGAAAAACAGGACGACGGGAGTCGGGAATCTCCGGGACGGTAAGGTTAAACTTTCTTTATTTTATATCTTTTTTTTCCCCTTAAACCCCTCCTGCCTCCCCCCTCATCCCCTCTGGGGCGCGACGACCCCATTTCCAACCCCCCCCACCCACCCGTAATGCCAGCCGCGACTAGTCCCTGCGCCTTCTTTCAAGTGCCATAGGGCACAACGGACTTCAATAAGGCGGGCTGAATATCCCTCACGTTTCTAGCAGAGTACCCGTCCGCCAACTGTGAATCAGGTCGTAAGAGTGGATGTGCGTGTTTTAGTGTCTCTGCGGGCAATATTTCAAGTACAGGAATGTACTACTGCTCTTGTTAAGGACAGCGCCAGCTAGCACTTCTCAGCACGGCTCTTGTACTGTTTTGGAATATTAGGTGGTATGCATCGCAAGAGCTGCTGTTTTATTTTCTCTGTGTGTACAATGATGAAATATGGTATTAGAATTCCTGCTGAATGTATCCGTTTATTTGCATGGCCTTTGATATTGATTTTGATTCTGGATATGGAACTGAATTTTGATTACTCCTTGCTTTCTGTTGTAAATATATATTCCGCGAGGCGAGGAATCACTGCAGTTTTTGAAGTTGTACTGCCCAAGGTTCCGGGCTGTTATTTGGTGGCTCCTGTAACTTACATATAGTTTTAATTCCCACAAGAAGGACCAAAGGCGCCAGACAGCACTAACAGGAACTGCCTGAAACGACAAGCACAGATCGCGTTGGCTCATTGGCAACCGCGAGTTCTGCATTTACACCAGCAACGTGAGCAGATGTATATCAGTGCACTGAGTGCCACTCTGGCTTCACAATTTTTGCTATTAAACACTGCCAGCCCCCGTAAACGGTCCTCTTAGGGAAGTCGATTCAAACATGTGGCAAAACAACATTTTGCAATGTAAGCAGCTGGAAGGGGAATGTGCACGTATGAGTTGACTATTTCACATTGGTGCATAAATTCCGTTTTGACACCACGGTTAGGTAGGTCTCAGTTCAAGGAATCCATTGTAGTGGATCACAAACATGTATAGGTGTCACGGACCTAGGGGTGTAGTCACACCCTAATGATGAAAGAAATCTCGCAGACCTCACCCACACTCTTCACAGCCCTGCAGTGACTTCTAGGATTTGAGAGAGTTAAGTAAATGATATTGGGCACTCAAGCCATAAAAACAAAAAAAGGGACAGCCATTTCCATAACTTTTTACTTTCAAATGTCAAGAGCCGCCACTGGTTGTCCATTGTGAGTCACAGGTATGCTAAATAGGGGGAGAGAAGGTGGTAGTGCTGCCATTTGGCCAGTAGCCTGCATTAGAGTTTCCCTTAGAGTCGCGTTTTCAGGTGACTGGAGTTCCTTGACTATTAGTATCAGCTGACTAATGATAGCTTTTAGCTCCCCCACCTCAGCCTTAAGTTCCTTTATCAATGGAATACAGTCAATAACAGAAGCAACAAGGGGCATGGGAGAAGGTGTTGAGCTTGTAACAGGAGGGATAGTAGTGGCTATTGGGCTAATAGACAAACGGCTAATGCTGGTGTTCTGCTGGAATACATTATCAGTTAGTTCAAGTAAAGGTAAAAACAGTATTTTTTACATGGGAATTCAACATTGTCAGGTGATACATTTGTCAATGAGTTAGAACCTGAATCAAGATTCTTGCACCCAACCACATTCGAGTGAGCACCCGCAGGGCATTTTTCAGCTTTCATAAAAATAGTTGCAATTTGAGGGTGGTACCGGTCTGTACTGACCAATGTGGGATATTCCCTCATGGTTCCGCTGCAGGGGGCACAGTAGAAACAGGAATCAGCAGCTGTTCGCATTCTCCCAAAAGTTTGTCGATTCGATCTATTATGCCTTTGCCCCCAGCTTTTTTCACCACATTTCTTTTAGCTTTCTTCATTTTCTCCGGATTGTTTACGCCCTCCCCTGCCATCCTTTTACCCTTGACCTTTAAACTAAAATATCAACCTATGTAAGGTGGCCTGTTAACAAGCAAATTAACCGCTGGCTTAGGACAACAGTAACAAAAACTGCAAAGCTGTTATACGCTTAATATCAGGGTTGTCAGAACCACGGCCAGTACGTGTCTAGCAAAAACGTCACAGTCCAGTCCCCTACAGTTTACCAGTAGTCCTGCTACCTACAGCTATAAATAATCAGAAAAAGGAATACCATAGCTACAAACAGTACCGTAGATGAAAAACGTTAGAGAGTAGGCCCAGCCCTGCCTCTTCTTGGCACTGACGGGTGCAGACGGGCCCACCTCTGGCCCGGGATTTGCCTGGGCACGCCCACGCGCATCCTCCTTTGCAGGAGAGAAGTGCAGCCTTTAAGGCGCCAGGGGGGCTGGCTCCGCCTCCCCCAAAGGAAGAAGAGGAGTGTGAAGAATTCTGTGGGACTAAGTCCCACCCCGGCAAGCTGCCTGTGGAAGGTAAGTGCAGCGTGTGTGGGGGCCTCGAACAACCCATCAGTTGTCCGTGCCAGAAGAAGAGGAGTGTGAAGAATGCTGAAGACCGAGTCCCACCCCACAAGCTGCCTGCTGCCTGCAGAAGATAAGGCGGCATGTGTGGGGGGCTCAGATGACCCTTCAGTGCGTCCAGTGTGCGGGAGAGAAGTGCAGCCTTTAAGGTGTCAGGACAGGAGGGCTGGCTCTGCATCCTGCGCCAGAAGAAGAGGAGTGTGAAGAATGTTGGGGGACTCAGTCCTACCCAAGCAAGCTGCCTGCTGCCTGCAGAAGGTAAGTGGGGCATGTGTGGGGGCCTCGGCCGGCTCTTCAGTGATACTCCTTTGCCCCTAGAATATATAAAGACATACAAAACCATGTACATTTAAGAATGACACACAATAAAGAATCATTCCTTTTACAAGACAACCTAAATAAGGAGACGTGAATTCCAATATTCTCCACAGCAAATATCCTACTAAAACGTAGCCAGTGTCAAACGTGGATAACAGATGGAATCATCAAAATTTGGCCCAAGCCTTTCACTCAGAGATACACCATACATAGTGACTATAAAAATACAAATATACATTTCATATATGCCCTACTACCAAATTAACAAAGCAACACTTACTGCGACTTCTTAAACCACATTACACATAAAGCAAATAACTAAAACGACCACAAAATAATCATAGATTTTAAACAAGCCATGATTCAACCATTTTAAAAATGTACCCTCACACAGCCGTACACTCAATCAGTCAAACAGTATTTATAGAGTACAGCTTTTTGCTCCTGGGGATATCCAGGTGCTGAGTTCTCGCAGGACTTTCGTCGAAGAGCTAGGTCTCGAGTCCCTTTCAGAAGTCCATGAGCGAGGGTGATGTTCATAGGTGGAGGGGCAGGTCGTTCCAGGACTTGGCAGGCAAAGTAGGAAAAGGAACAACATATGCTGTGGCTTCAGAGAATGTGGAAAAGGTGTGTGACGGAATTGGAGGCTAAGCACAGCTGTCTGGGGTCTGGTGGATGTGCAGGCAGTTGTTGATGCAAGCCGGGCCCTGGTTCAGGAAGGTTCTTTAAGAGTGAGTCAGCATCTTGAACTGGCATCTTTTCTGGACAGGGAGCCAGTGAAGGTTCCTGAGGTGGGAGGTGATGTTGGTCAATTTGACGAGGTCAAGGATGAGTCTGGCTGCTTCAATCTGAATGCAAGGCTGTATACAGGGCTGTTACTATAATTTCGATCAAAGCATATGGGGAAACCTCAAACAATCTGCACTAATTGTAGAATATTCTACAAACAGTCAATTTTCAATTGAAATAAAGAAACACTGTAGTACTAGCCTATGTCCCTGTCACAGAGGTAGCCAACCACTACAATATACAATAGAAAACCCTTTCTACCAATAAAATAAAGGAAGAAAAACTAAGAGGCGAGAAAAGGAAAACTAAGAGATACATCTCGGGGCAACCACAAGCTCCCCAATGCAGAGCAAGTCTAAAATCAAATTGACGTAACGTCTTAAAGATTACCCCCTCGCTCAGGTCCTACTTCAAAGTTCAGGACAAGGAAAAAACCTTATATCTGAGAGTACCGGGGAGGGAGATACTTCAAATCTACAACCCCCATTTCCAGGGAGAGACCAAGGGCTCGATGTAGGTGGCCATTGCCGGTCGGTAACGGCCGAATTCGGCCGTTACCGACCGTTAAATGGGTCATTGAGATGTAGGGGGCTATATTTTACAGAATCGGTAATTTTACCGATTTGGTAAATTTACCGATTCTGTAAAATATCGAATCGGTAATTTTACAGATTCTGAAAATTCCTGATGTAGGTAGCACTGTTTCCAGTGCTACAGGCCTTTTAGATTCGGTATTTTACCACCCAATCCAATTGGGTAGTGAAATACCGAATCCAGGTGTGCATGCATATCTGTGCATGCACACCTGTGCCATGTGACACACAGACAGGCATGTCTGTGTGCCACATGGCACACATGCCCGTCTTTGGGGTGCTAGAGGGTGTCAAAGTGACACCCCCTGCACCCTTGCAAAATTCGGTATTTACCGATCCGGTAAATACCGAATCGGTAATGCCCATTGATTCCTATGGGCTTCAATGCCGAATCGGTAAATACCGAATCCTTCCGATTCGGTAATTGTAAAAATACAATTACCTACATCTGCCCTCCTCTTTTTTACCACTTCTTAAATACCGATTCGGTATGAATCGGTATTCAAGAAGTGGTAAAAAAGATTTACCTACATCGGGCCCCAAATACCTAAAACAATGGATAATCGGAACAGCCAGAAACAGGGCAAACAAAGTGAAGGAATACTGGACCTAACTGTCAGTAACAAATATCAGGCCTTATCGACAGACGACATAGATGTTGAAGCCGGAGTAGAAACTGAACATCAACTTGGAGCCAGAGACAGAGCTGGAGCAGGAGCAGGAGCTGAATTAGAAGCTGGAGCTGGAGTCGAG
Source organism: Lissotriton helveticus (assembly GCF_964261635.1). Taxonomy (NCBI): domain Eukaryota; kingdom Metazoa; phylum Chordata; class Amphibia; order Caudata; family Salamandridae; genus Lissotriton; species Lissotriton helveticus. Next base: position 1,510,374,941 of record NC_136061.1, on the reverse strand, counting down.
ACAGGAATGACGAGGATTTTTAAGGAAAAAAATCCACCGAGAAGTACACAGGGACAAGAACAAGTACTGCCGGCTCCCCTAATCTCCCCCAATATCCCCACTACCACCACCACCACAGACACCAATATTCTTAACATCTCTGGAAATGCCCTCAAGGAGATGATGAAGGAGCTAAGCATTAAATTCGCGATTTCGGAAAAAAATCAGACCAAAATACAGGAAGTATGTGAGGTTCTTGACCAGAAAATAAATACTCTTATTGACAGAGTGACACATGTGGAAGGGGAAATCGAGGTTTTAAACAAAAAAAACGAGGCAAATCACAAGGAAATAACTAAACTAAAAACCAGAGAAACGGAAATCAGCGAAAGAATGGAGTCCCTGGAGAACCACGCAAGGAGAAACAATATTAAAATCCTGAACATTCTGGAGGGAATCGAAGGAGATGACATAAAAGGATTTATAATTCAGCTATTAGATGAAAAGATTCCTTGGACCAAATCAGTAAATCTAAATGAAGATATCCAAAGGGTACATCAAGACCCTTTCAGGACAGGGAAATTCAGAAAAAACCCGAGGAAAGTTCTTATCAATTTCTTGACATATTCTCTGAAAGAGCGAATACTCAGTGAAGGCTTAAAAGCGGTATCATACACAAAGGATGACTGGTCCTGTAAAATTAGATCAGACCTATCTAAATCAACACAAGATAGACAATGGGAGCTGGGCCAACTTATGCCTCAATTAAAGGCTCTCGGAGCAAATGTCCAGATGCGCTTCCCAGCTCTACTTAAAATCATGTGGAACAAAAAAATGTTCAACGTAAGGGACCCAAAAGAAGTAGAAAGGCTAATAGAACAAATTAAGACTCAACAGGAAGACCAATCTCTCACAAAATAGGAAAAAAAGTATACGCTTCCGAATAAGAGACAAAAAATACTGGTGGGAAATGAAAAGGATATCTAAACAACTCAAAGTAACCCAAAGGCAAGGAGCTAAAAAAAAAGGGCAACTTTCAAATTCCCGGAAAAAAGAAGATAAGGGAGGCTTCTCCAGGGTGGGAGGGGAGACAGCTCACACCAAAGCACCAGAAAAAAGAAAAAAAAGAAAAAAGAAACAAACAACGCACAGGGTGGGGAGCAAAATGGGGGAAAAAGGAAAAAAAACAAAAAAGTCCTAAAAGCATTACCTGAGGAGTACAATCGTATAATTAGGGATCACACAGACCATACCAAAGAAGATGGCTACTGGTAAGAGAATAGAAAAAGAACTCAAAATCCTAACATGGAACACAAATGGTTTAAGAATCAAATCACGAAGACTGAAGATAATTGAGTATCTGAAAAACTGCAATAGTAAATTAATCTTGATCCAGGAATCACAATAGTGGGTTACTAAGGCCCAAATACTGATGATCCTGAATCACTGCAGAAGATCTATGCCAACCTCATATCAACCAACAATCCGCTAATAATGGGAGGAGATGGTAATATCATATTAAACACATCAGAAGATCGATGCCCTGCAAAGAATCTCCCCAACCTACCAAAAATGAGAGAATGGGTAGGAAGATGTATGAAAGATCTAGAAATAGTAGACATATGGAAAGAAAAAGGAAACAGAAATCAAAGATTCACATTTAGAAACAAAAGACTAGGACATGCTTCTAGAATAGATTTCTTCCTCATCAGTAGGAGCCTGGTAGACCAAACTGAAAAGGTGGAACCGCTTCCAGCTCACATCTCCGACCATTCAGCGGTCCAACTGACTCTGACTCTAAAAACTCTAGCCCCCCCCCAGAGGTGGACCGTCGACAGGACAAACTTCCTTGATCATGACTATAATGAGAAACTGGCAGATGAAACAAAACAGATTTTTGAATTAAATAATGCTGGAACTACAAAACAAATTGCCTGGGACGCTTACAAGGCGGTTATCAGAGGGAAAATCCTCAGTATGGCTTCATATAGGAACAAAGAAAAGAAATACTTCATAGAGCAGACCGAAAAAACACTACATTCTCTAGAGTTAGATCTTAAAACAGCTAATTCCAGTAAAGCAATTTCGGAAACAGAAGAAAAGATACGAAACAAGAAAACAGAGTTGAATGACTTCTTGGAAGCTAGAGTAAGAGAAAAATGGGAAGCCAGTAAATTCTCAAATTATGAATATGGAGAAGATTGCGGGAGGATTCTGGCTTGGAAAACAAAAAATGAAAGAACTAAAAATAGAATCATAAAGATACATACAGAAGGTCAACCAGGACTCTCCTCAGACAGCAGTATAATTTGGCAGGAATTCAAACGCTTTTTTGAGGATCTCTACACAGAATACCTAACTTGCTCTGAGGATCAAATACAAAACTTTCTAAATGGAATCACGATTCCTGCAGCATCTGAGGAACAGAAGATCATTCTCAACCAAGAGATCACAAAAGAAGAAGTCAGAGCCGCAATTAAGACCCTAAAGAGAGGAAAAGCAGCTGGCTCGGACTCCATACCATCCAAAATGTATATACAACTTCAAGAAACACTACTAACACCGCTTATAGAACTTTTTAATTGTATATTCTTGGAAAACCAAAACATTCCGAAATCCTGGAATGACGCAATCATAACCATCATATTAAAACCAGGGAAAGATCCAACTAAATGTGAATCATACAGGCCTATCTTCCTCTTGAATTCAGATTATAAACTATATTCGCAGATTCTGGCAAAAAGATTGGGGGCTGTGGCAGGGTCCCTAATTAACCCAGACCAAAAAGGCTTCATCAAAGGCAGACAAATTCATGAACTGTCCCACAAACTCATCTCCGTCATAGACATTGCAACTCATCATAATGTTCCCTTATCAGTAATAACCTTTGAAGCAGCAAAAGCATTCGATCGAGTCAGCTGGCCCTTTCTGAATGAAATTCTTACTAAATTTAATCTAGAAGACAAAATCGAAAATGCAATATCAAACATCTATGCAAGTCCGACTGTAAAAATATTAGTAAATGACGCTCTCTCTGATAACGTTCTAATAAAACGAGGCACATGACAAGGATGCCCTCTGTCCCCCCTTTTTTTAATTTTTACATTGAACCATTAGCTGCCTTATTAAGAGGGGAAGAAGAGATCAAACACCAAGGTTGGGAGAAAAAATTTGCATTATACGCCGACGATTTGATGATATTCACTGGAAACCTAGCATATTCCCTACCCAAAATAGAGGAAACAATAACACAGTTTGGCGTAGTCTCAGGATACCTGGTAAACCAGTCCAAAACAGAAATCCTTGAATGGAACACAGCCTCAGGAAACCCTCTAAACAAAGATAAAATCACATATTTAGGAATAGAATATACAAAAGACCTAGATGAAATAACAAATCTGAACTTCTCTAGGATACACAAGGAAATAAGGCAACTGCTTAAGACCTGGTCAGGTCTACAATTATCCTTCCTAGGCAGGTCAAACTTAATTAAGATGACCATTATTCCAAAATGTACTTATCTATTTAATTCCATCCCATTGAGCTTTAGTATGGATCGAATTAAAAAACTTCAGGGGGAAATATCAAGTTTTATCTGGTCCACCAAGGGGGTGAGAATAGGGTGGAAAAAACTAAGAAGAAACTAAGCACAAGGAGGAATCGCCAGTCCGGATATACAGGAATACTGTAGAGCCTTCCAGTTTAAAAACGTTAGGATATTGCTGACCAAATGGAGCAGCTGGCCCACGTACCTAAGAGCGCTTATAGGTCCTGAGGAACAGGATCACTATCTGTACAAATTTGGTCACCCGAAATTTTTCAAAAAAATCAAACTAGAGGTGATAAAAGCTGCAGCAAGAACTTGGCATGAAATTAGAAGAACCCTAAAAATTCCATACTATAGCAAACACGCGCCAATTTGGGACTCACCAGGCACCCCAGAATGCCTAAAAGACATACTATCGACTCCATTAAGGAAGCACAAGATTGAACACTGGGGACAGCTGATTGAGAAAAACCAGATAGTAAAATGGGAACTTCTGTATGAGCGAACGCAGGGGTCGATATCCAGATTTAAATTTTACCAACTAAATAGCTGGGTAAACACTCTAAAGGAAAAACTTTAAGAAGACGAGATGGTAGAACTAAAAATCACTAATTCAGAGTCTTTCAAAAAAGAGGTCTCCTACTGGTACTGGGCTCTTATAAGAGCAGGTGAATTTGAGTACAAAACCCCTCAGATCATCTGGGAAAAAGACATGCCAGGCCTAGATCACCTAAACCTCTGGCATACCTTGAACGCTATTATGGGTCGAACAGTAAAAGCTGCCCCCCTAAGAAAAAAACACCTTTTCACAATTCACCGATCCTACTGGTCTCCAAAAAACCTATCTAAAATGACCAGAATCGAACCAAAAAAGTGTCCCAAATGTGAAGAAGACAGAGCCAATGATTTACATATGTTCCGGAACTGCACTTCACTAAAAGACTTCTGGGACCAGATCGGTAAGACCATCTCTAACATGGTAGACAAGCATTTAAAGGTAAGCACAGAAATTATTATTTTTGGGATACAAAGCAGTGTAACATCTCCACCATTATCAAGACCAAGAAAATATTATCTTTATTTTAATCCTGGTGGCTAGAAGAGAGATCTGCATAAACTAGGTTAAGACTGCACCACCAAAGCATACAGACTGGTTAAACTCCATATTAAGAGTGTATAATCTAGAGAAGCAAAGGAAAAACACTAAGAAAAATACATTTTGGACACTGTAGGAGCGGTACAATCTGAGGAATACTAGGGGGTCCATGATTAAGGCAAAACAAACAACGATTTCAAGTTAATTCTTGAACCAAGTAGTCATAATGACTAGCTTAACCCCCACCGAAAATCGTGTCCCTCTTGGTTTGGACAAAAGAATGCCCCAATAGGATAAGGTTAAACAGTTTTCCATTCAGGGTAAAGCCGGGCTCCTCACTCCTGAGCTCTGAATGGATACTGGGGCTTTCGACTACTCCTTACCCAAAGGATATTTGCTTGATGAGGACTAAAAAAAAAAAAAAGAAATAAAAACTAAGCCCCTTAATGGATTATTTCAAAGCCACTTGGGTTGTCCCGCATCACTCTGGACACGTATGCCAACCCAAATTCCAAATACCATGGTAGAATATGTATGACAACATCTTGGCATAGGAAGCCCAAACAAGGAACACAGTGGAAGGATGGCACAATGAATCCTGATCCACACTACACAAAACACAGCCTACGCTCTAGAAATTTAAAGAAGCATTACAAAAAGAGAAAAGCTGCCAATAACTACGAATGGAGAAATCTGATAGCCAAATTGCACCTAATCTTAGCAAACAAAATAAAAGAATGTACAACATGCTACAACATAAAGTCAAAGTCTTCATAAACAAAAAAGGAGTTAATTACTTAAAAATAATAGCTAAAAGCATATTATAAAATGAAACATAACCTACAAAGGAGCCTAAAAACTACCACAAAACCTAAACCACCTTGACAAATCATTTGTTTATTATAAATAATAAGCATAACATTTTATTATATCAGACTAAACATTAAATAAAACTCCAATATAAAATAAGAGTTAGGTAATACAATAATATATAAGTTATTGACTTGAGAAAAGCAAACCTCACCAACCAAAAATCTCAGACAAAAAAACTCAATCCCTCCCGTAAAATAAATATACAACTTAATCCACACATTTCCATAAAGAAATCACATAATATTTACACAAACAAAAAAATATAAAATTAACTACCCAAAATAAAATATATATGACTTACCATTCTGTAGCTGCAGATCTTCTTCTGTATCCACATAGTCAATAATATGGATCCACCAAAAGCGGAAAAAATATTGTACTAAAAAAGAAAAAATAATAAGAATCCAATAGACATCCTTCAAAGCAATTCAAAGCATCTAGAAACCATACAAAACACAACAAAGTGTTTAAAAAACATAAAACCCGAAAAAAGGAAATCACTGTTAAAACATTGGTTTATTAGAAACCAAAAAGTATTTTCTTAAAAAAATGGTAACTCCCAATGCCCATAGGACACGTTTGTAGACAAAAACCTGTCAAGTAAACATGAAAACCCACCTGCAAAATGTATTACTTTTCCAAAAATACATATTCATTACACTTAATCATCATAAAATAAGTGACATAACATAATGTAACAAAACATAACAATACATTGCTAAAACAGAGTACAACAACGTCCAAACTACACACTAGTAAAAAAACACTACTATTAATACAACTAAAGGCCTCATTACGATGTCGGTCAGAAACTAAACCACTCGACTCCTTGTTGGATTTGGTTCCGAACGATTTACGTTCGAGGGTTCCGCCCGACCAATTATGAAGCTTCCGAACACTGTTTGGAAGGCCTCCCATAGACTTCAATGGGAGTCTGTGTTCTGACTGACAACTGCCAGGGCTCCTATGGGGGAAATGGATGTCTTCGGAAAACCTTGCACCCTGCGGCGGGCACCCCAACATGCCTGCCACACTGTGCATGGTTTTACAGGGGGGTCCCCAAACCGGAGGACTAAGGATGAAGGGGGCCTGCTAAGTGCCCCCAAAGTCAGTTTCTGACAGTCGTTTTGTCTTGGAGAGACTTAGTCAGAAAGGCTGTTGGACTCTAACATCGTAATCAGTCAGTTAGAAAAGCTTGCCGTTCAGTTGAATGAATCGGCTCCAACCGACTTGGATTCTGCTAATGCCAGTCAGAACCAATTCAGAATTCTCCTTCCAATTGTGAGCATTGTAATTGGTCATTCGGAACTGTTTTCGACCGAGTTGGGCGGATGGGTTCCTACACGGTCTAGGGGAATCCGACTGTCAATCAGAGGCTTTCCGACCAACATTAAAATGAGGCCCTAAATGTTTTTAAAAAACACATACAACACTATTACCAAATGCAGCCAACGCGTTTCACCTAGCTACAGGTTTCCTCAGGGTGTTCTTACAAGACTCAATGTGACTATGTTGGGAAAGCGGTAGTATGATCTGGCTCGAACGCGCAGAATCTAAGGAATGGCCATCACACATTTAAGAGTAATGGAATCAAATTCGCTGTTGATTAAAATCAGAATTAGGGGCAACTTTCAAGAATCCAAAGTCTTTGGAAGACAGCCATCCATGCTAAGCTGTGGTCGGCATGCAGACATCGGGCAGTCGGCATCCAGCGAATAAATACGCCAGATGCTGACTGTCAGATGGCTGCATGGCAAACATGATTTTAATCTATGCTGAAGTTGATTGCATTAATTTTACAATTGTGATAGCCGTTGCTTAGATTCTGAATGTTTAAAGCCGGATAATACTACTACTTTCTCAACATAGTCAAATTGAGTCTTAAAGAAGGCCCAAGAAAGCCTGTAACAAGGCGAAATGCGTTGGCTGCATTTGGTTATAGTGTTGTAAGTCAAAATCTTCACTGTGGTCGATGGCGACAGGCTCCCCATCGATGACGACAACCTGCTCAGTCTGGAAATCTGGCTTCTCCTGCTCGGTGCATTGTCAGGGGTCTCACTGAGTCCTTCGTCCAACGCTTCTTGGCAACAACCACTCCTCTTCAGACGCAGCTGCTTCCATGTCCCACTGAACTCTACCTTCTCCTTGACTTGTCTTTGAAATGTCTTCTAAGTCTGAGGGTAAACTGAGACGGTTCCCAGTCCACCTCATTTATAGGACCCATGGGCCATCGCTGTCTGCTTTAACTTTTGACATTGCACCGGCTCACATGACTAGATACCCAGGATTGGCACTTTGTTTTTTAGGCTCAATTTCTACACTTAAAACTTTAAAATTCATAACTCTAGTTCTACTGATTGGATGACATTCATTTTGATGTTAATTTAATTGCTAAAAGATTTCCTATTTTTCTAAATTGGTTTGGGAATTTTCTGTGTTGTTGTTTACTTTATTACTGTTTGTGTGCAGCGTAACTACTTTACAGACTCTAAGTTAAATCTGACTACTTTTGTGCCCAGCTACCAGATGGTTAAGGACAGGTTAATGTAGTAACTTGTGTGGTTCACCCCGATTGCGGTTGCTGGTTGAGAAGGGTCTCGCCCCCCTAACCAATAACCCATTTTCTTCAACTGATGATCTCTCATCTTTGATGAGATTACTATTCACAACATCCAATGCTGCTAATACTCTGCTCATTTGCAAATACTTTTAAGTAGAAGACTATTTACTAAGTCTCTCCAAAAATACTGGTGTGACAAATCATACATTTATTTCAGAATTTTGAATCCATGTAACTTGCTGAAAAATAAACCATTTAATATTACTGTAGCCACTATTTCAGAAACACAACCCTCTTTCAAGCATTACCCTGCTATAAACATACAAAAAAACTTGTCTTAGAACACATGCAGCCATATTGAGAAAGACTCCAGCTGTCATAAACCGCCATAAGAGACAATATAGTCACCCACCGTGTCAGTGCTATTTCAGCATAACAAGAAACATTAAACCACACACCTGCTTTAAAAAGTAAAACACTCGATAGCTTACTGCAACAAAATTGCAAAGTTTAGGGGCATTCCCCTAAATTTTAATAACTTCATCACACAGTCACAGATAAATGCAAACACAATGAAAAACGTGCAGTCATTCCGACTACAAACCCGGCATTCCTTGACTGGTTCTGAAGGCAGCACAAAATTCGTCCTTGTGTTGAGGGTTTAAAATCCTACCCTGAAGCTCTGAGGAAGACCCCACAGATCACATCAATGCCATATACCTTTTGAGATCGTACCCCATTGACGCTGAACTACTGCAACTTTAACTACTCCAGCTTACCTCGTTCACAGATCCAATTGCAGAGAATCCAGAATCGGGTAGGCAACATGTGTCTCAGTTTAAATATGCATGAACAGCCACTCCTGCTCATAAATCTTTTCAATGCCTCCCCCCAGTTTAGCAGTGTCCAGTTCAATGTGCTGAGTACCATGCGAACGAAAGTCCTCCTAAGAAGTGGCTCAAGTTGTCTGCAAAATCAATGCTCCCACTCTCTATCACTGAGAAACTTTAGTTCCAGGAATGCTACAAGATTGCCCCAACAAAGTCCAATCTAATAAAACATGTAGGAAGAACCCTTAAAAGAGTACGGCCCTTCCTTTGAAATGAAACCAACAATAACATGTCATCCAAACTAAAACATTCTATAACAGCCCTTTTTAAGGACCCTTTTGTACACCATTGCCTGAACAAGACCAACCACTCAGTCTAGTGGATAACAATTTCCAGTCCAAAACCTCCTATGTATTGAAATATTTTGTTCTAGGTTGAATTAGCTCTGTCGCATTCGATTTACATAAAATGGTAAGTTGTAGTACTGGTAAGCAATCTTTGAATAACTCATCAGTGTTGTTGAGAATTTAAAGTTTATTTTTGCAGTCCACATATGCTATAATGATTTGGGTGAGGCAACATGTCCAGAAAGATACAAAACTATCTAATTAAATGAATATATAACTAGAACAATATGGAGTGAAATCTTAAGATAGAGAAAGACATCACATAGAAAAGAAAAACGCTCAAACATGTTTTTTTAGTCAGTTGTACTTTTTATCAAGTAACAATTTGCATGCAAAGTAAATTTTTTGTTATATACTGGATAAAATGGCAAAAACCAAGGTCAACAAGCAAAGCATGTGCATTTAACGATCAAGGATATGGAAACTGCTTTTGGTGCATCATTGTGTGCCATTAAATCTCCAAAAGTTAAAGTCTATTTTTCCAGAGACCAGTTTCACTGTGCATTACTGAAAGAAGTTTGAAGAAGGCAACATTTGATGAGCTATGAAGGTCTCTGTAATGATAATGCATTGTAAGATTCATATTTTGGCATATGAAAATGTCCATATATTGTGTCTGTCTCTGACATTCAGAGACATATAAAAGAAATGTGTAAATATATGAATTTTTTAAGCTTCAAACGATGACGATCTTTGTTTTTGAAATATGTTTTTATTAACAACATAGGGCAGTAAGAACATCCAGGGGTAATAAAATGCAGATGTATAGCGGCGGCATACAGAATTGGGTCATGGTGTGCATAAATTGGCTTAACAAATATATGTTGTGTAATAAGCAACCATCTGTTTAACTGATCTATTGACAGTCAGGGAAGGTGAGGGTAGGAGGAAGATATAAGATAAGGAAAAATGGTAAATGCGGCATAGGAACAACAGTAGAACAGTGTGAGAGTTTTGTAATTTGTGATACTTGTAAGTGATAAACTGAAGATCCTCGTAGCTAAGTAATCTAATAGTACAAAGGGGGGTACATCGCAGTGTGGCACGAGGAAAGGGTGACGCCTACCAGCTGGGGCAAGGAGAAAGATGTGACGGGCACCGATCCCATCATGGAGAGAGGAAGAATGGGTGGGCCGGATATACAGCAAATGGCAGGGAGGGAAGCCGGGAGTAGCTCAACCTGGTGGAATTAAGTCCTATTGGGTTCAGCTGAGTGTCTCTGAGTAGTGGTAAATATTTATGGATGTTCAGTGTATGGGGATTCATGGTGGGCATTCGTCATTGTTAGTTCAACTGCAATTAAGAACGTTTTCCATATCTCTCCTCCAAGCGCGGACATCACCCTTCATGCGGATCACCCTGACAGTGCCTCCGCCCTAGTCTAAGCCAACAGTACATGAAGCCAGGTTCATACCTCAGGAGGGACGGAGAAAATCCTCACCACGGCAAAATTGTGCTTGTATAAAAGAAGGCTAGATCAATAAAAAGATGGTAGTGTTTGTCTTCTATCACGAGTGGCAGCAGCCTAAATAATCAAGATTCAGGAGAAGGAGGGGGTGGGGGTGGACAGTTCTGACACCAATTAAGTCACCTCTGTCCTTGTACGCAACAATGGTGAGCAAGTCCATACCATATATATAGAATCAGCGTTCTACACCCTGCAATGCGGGCATTTCGGGGAGCTGGCTAGGAACATGCGCTTGATGCAGAATGGGGAGAGGCAAGCATGGTGTATGTAATTGAATTGTGCAAAACCAGGGGTTTAAGTGGGATGAAAAAATTGGAGGGTCCCTCAAAGGGGCGTGGCCATTGTAATGAAGGGCGTGGCTTAAACACGTAGGCTGAAACTCTGTGCTTAGCATAGTGTGCTGCCCGACTTGTATTTTGCTGTTTCTGTCATTGCATCCAGATATATGATGCAACAAGTAACATCATACCAACAAATCAGGACTATTGGCTTTGTCAATGGTTGTTAGATGCGTAAGATAAATAAGCAGCAACTATGACTTGTATATAATATTGAAAAAGCTTTCAATTAAAGCTCCGGTGATACCACGACAATGTTGCTGCTCCTCAGTTTCAAAAAGAGAAGGGTAATCCAGAGAGAAAATGACACTCTTTAAAGGATATCCCTTCCCCTACAACGCTCACCTGGCATGTAATAGGGGCAAATCCCAAATGGGAATAGAGGGTGAATATGGTAGCGTAGGGCCCTTTGCATGCAATAGCACCACCAGCAAGTATGGGCTACAGTCATTAGACGGAATTCATTCGTAGGATGAATAGTAGGGTCAGATAGCCAAGTGAAGTTCCCTTTAGGATTGGGTTAATGAGTGGGGGTTCTGGGCACACCGGGGCACTCAACTAGGACAGAGGCCACTGGAGCTGTGCCGCGGCATGGTGCAGTTCAAAATTGGGAGCACCTAGCCCTCCATCCATCAGTGTGTGCTTTATAACCCTGGGCGGTTAACTACGCTACGCTCGCGGATCTTGCGGAGTTTCGGTAACTTTGCGATTCGCGTAGAATGCGAAGTTACAGAATACTATGCAATCTGCAACGTAGCGTAGTTGTTTTCTTCTTCACGCGCTCAATATGCGTTAACGACTTTCCGTGATTCCGCTTTCGCCGACGAGCTTTCCTATCCGTTCGCGTGCACCACAAGATTTGGAATCTGCTTGCACGTTCCTCTGAGAGTGTGCGAACGCGGTTACGTCATTCTGACGCGCAATCTGACTTCCGACGGCAGTGTTGGTAAGATCGTGATCCCGAACAAGCAGAAACTACAACCTAGCGAAGAATATCTCTCTAGAATCATAAAACCTTCTCGAAAATAATCATTTTGCTCAAAAAAACTCTTCAGATTGTGATTTGGCTCTAGTTTTTTGTGCAAGGAGTCCTTTTTCTTTTTTTACTTTTTTTTCAAGAGGAAGGAAGTGCCCCTGAGTCTCCAACTTCCTGTTCCCATCCAGCAGGCTCCTCCCAGTGCTTTGTCCATGTGCTGTTCACTTTCATTTGGATTTGGAGCTGGGAGGATCATTTTTTGTGTCTGTCTGCTGCATCATATCATTGGATTGGATTTGAGGACTTTTGGATTTGAGATTTTAAAAGTAAGTTGGAGAATTGGTGTAGTAGTTGTTTGTTTGGGGCTTGTTTGTACCTACATTTTTTCAGGGATTTTCATCGTTTTTAAAATGTATTGTTGTGGGTGGCCTGTAGTTTCAGTAGGGGCCTAGTTGTTTTTCTGTGAAAGTTCAGCCAGTAAGGCCAGAGGTACCCATGGGTGCATGTTTCTGTGGTGTCTGTTGAATTTAAACATCATGTAGGGCATGGATGGTATTGGATTAAATTTCTAAATGTGGTTGGGGTGTATTTCACTTTTTGGGTGTGTGTGTTAATAAATACCTTTGTTGGAAGTGTGTGTGTGCTTGCTGTGTAACTTTCCAACCTTTCGTACCCCTGTTGGTTTTCGTTTTTGCATTTTGTATTAAAGCTGTGTTGTTTAGCAAGCCTCCTTTGTCTGGTCATATATAGGCCTGCTTCAGTTCATTGTTTTCCATGGCCTGTTGTGCCTGTGAATGACCATGTGGCTTGGGGCCATTTTGTGGTGTTAGTTTAGTAGTGTGCTGCTTTTTCCATATAGGTCTGCACGTCATTTCTTTGTTCTCCTTTGCTTATGCTTGTTGTTGTTGCCTGGCCATGTGGGTGGTGGCCATTTTGTGTAATTCGGCAGTGTGCTTGCTTTTGCCATAGGCTACAGTTCCAAGCTTGTGGCCTAGTCATGGGTGCATAAAAACTGTTTGTGTGTTGTCTGTTGAATTTTAACATAATTTATGGCATGGATGGCATTGGATTGAATTGCAAAATGCAGTTTTTTGGTGTGTGTTACATAAATAGGCCTTTTCAGGCAGTAGGTATCCCTAGGCATTCAGCTCGCGCAGTTTTAACAACTCTGCTCTGCACGACAACGCGGACTTTAACTTTTTGTCTTCTTTGCGCACTCAATATGCGTGTTCGCGCACGCGATAATGACTTTTTGTAAAGCTCGCGATGCCGAAAACACAGAATTTACAATCTGGTGAAGAATATCTCTTGCTAAAAATACTCCTCAGGTTGTCATTTGGCTGTAGTTTTTGGAGCAAGGAGTCCTTTTTCTTTTTTCCCAATTTTTTTAAAAGAGAAAGGAAGTTCCCCGTGGTCTCCAACTTCATGGACCTGTCCTTTGTGTTAACTTTCTTGTTATTATGGGTAGCTTGACCATGTGGTTGACAGCCATTTTGTGAAGTCAGGCAGTGTGCTTTTGCCATAGGCTTGCATTGTCTATCTTTCATTTCTTGTTTGTTGTGGGTGGCTAGCGGACATTTTGTGGAGACATCCAGGCCATGTGCTTTTGCCATAGACCTGCATTCGTTGTCTGACTTCACTTGTTATTGTGTGAAGGCAGACAGTGTGCTTTAGCCATAGGATGCATTGTCTGTCTTCCACTTCTTTTTATGTTGTGGATGGCTAGCGGCCATTTTGTGGAGACATCCAGGTTGTGTGCTTTTGCCGTAGGCCTGCATTCATTGTCTGTCTTCACTTGTTATTGTGGGTGGCCTGGTCATGTGAGTGGCGGCCACTTTCTGTAGTTAGGCAGAGTGTTTGCTTTTGCCATCGGCTTCAGTTCCAAGCTTGTGGCCTAGTCTGCCGGTAGGCCCAAAGGTAGTCCTCATGGGTGCATAAAAACTGTGTCTGTTGAATTTGTAATATCATTTCTGGAATGGATGGCATTGGATTGAATTGCAAAATGCGGTTTTGGGGTGAAATTTCAATTTTTGGGTGTGTGTTAAATAAATAGGCCTTTTCAGGCAGTAGGTAACCCTAGGCGTTCAGCTCGCGCAGTTTTGGCAACTCTGTACTGCGGCGACAATGTGGACTTACACTTTGTGTCTTCTTCACGCGCTCAATATGCGTGTTAGCAGACGCGCTAATGACATTTTGTAAAGCTTGCAATGTTGAACACGCAGAATTTGCAGTCTGGCGAAGAATATGTCTCAGGCAGCATATGACCTTCTCGAAATTGATGATTTTGTTCATTTTGCTAAAACAAAACTCCTCAGGTTGTCATCTGGGTGTAGTTTTTTTACATTTTTTGAAAAGAGGAAGGAAGTTCCCCAGAGTCTTCAACTTCATATTCCATGTGGCTGGGGGCCATTTTGTGGTGGTAGTTAGTAGTGTGCTGTTTTTGCCACGTAGGACTGTGTGTCTTTCCTCTGTTCCTCTTGTCTTACTGCTTCCAAAATCCATCCCCATTGCCAACTGCAGCTCCCTGATGCTGCATCCATCCCACGTGATGCACTTATTTAGGCCAAACAGGCTCCACTACATTTTAGTTTGTGTTCTTTGCTATTCTTATTCTTCCTGAGTGTACACAGTACGCCAGGAAAGCAGAGGCTTTGTTGCCAAAGTCTCAGAAATGGCTAGGCTGTAGTTGTTCACTGAGTTACTAAAATGTTATAATTGTGACTACCACACACTAAGAAGTTATATATTATATCAGTTTGATTGTACTATCTTTTGACTGATTTTCTTCAGGCTTGTTTGCTTTTAGGTGCACAAAAGACTAAGGAGGAGGTGTGTCATCATTGCCCGTTGTCGTTGTGCTGCCAGACAGACGTCCTGCTGTTGTACACGACGTGACATGTGAGTGACCTGACCAGACATCTCTGCAACTTGTGCAACTGAGTGCTGCTGACATTTGTTGAAGATGGCCACAAAGAAAGCCAGTATCAGGTCCTCCAGTACCAAGAAAGTTGCTATTGAGAAGAAGCAACAGAAGAAGGAAGTGACACTGAAGTCTGGTGTGCTGCCCAAAACCTGTTTTGGTACACCAAAATTAAAGCCAGCAGCAGCGGTGTCCCAGGGGCAAGCTGGGGGCAGCACCTCCTCTTCAGTGGGCCCAACCCAGCAACCCAAGCCCAAGCACATGAGTGTGGAAGAGGTAGCCAGCCATATGGTGGCAACCAGTGATGCTGAGCCCGAGCTAAACTTATCGCTATCTCAAAGTAGTACACAATCAACACAGGGGGAAACAGAGCAGATAAGTGGTCAACAACAACAGCTGCAACCACCAGCCCCAATAGTAGTTGTTGTTCCTCCCGAAGTAGGGGCAGTTCAGGAAATTGAGCCTCATGCAGAGGAAGAAGAAGAGGAAGCCACTCATTCAGAAGATCCATTGTCTTCCAAATCCCCATCGAGGAAAAGGAGGATTAGTCCATCAAGCTCTTTGCCAAGCCCCCCTCCTGATGATCCAGATGCCACTTGGAAGCCACTGACTGAGTCTGAGAGGGAGACACATCCCAAAACCAGACTAGGGAAAAGGAAGGTTCCAGAAAGCCTTACACTTATGGAGGTTGATGTAGAACAGCAGGATCATGATGATGACCCAATCATCATGAACATCACTCCTGGCCCAGTGGAGATTGAGACCAACATTATTACCCTATCGAAAATCGCTGCAAGGGATGTAGCACGCATACCTCCAACACAGATAACACCAACACGACCTACAGCTTCCATATTTGCATTAGCAAAGGGCCGGCAGCGACCAACATCCAGCCCAACCACCACCTCAGTAGAAGTAGGTAGTGGTACAGCAGAGAGTCAAATTCAACGTCCACCCTCCAATTCATCTGGCATTGGAAGTGGCAGCCTGGGACAGCAAGGAGTACCTCAATGAAGAAAAGTGCGTAGTTGAGCCTAAGGAAAACCACACAGCCTACCATTAGCAACATGTTTAGGGTGGAGGGGTAGTATGAAAGCAACCACCCAATAGCACGTTTGTACACTGCAAAGCTGGCTAAAATGTTAGCACTGGACCTTCTCCCTTTTTCTTTTGTTGAAGTGGCGGGTTTTCTGGAATTTGTGACAGCCATCTGCCCATAATGGCAGGTTTCCAGCCGCTACTATTTTGCCAGAGTTGCTGTTCCAGAACTACATCATGACGTGCTGGAATTGCTTGGAAACACCTTGAAACAGGGTGCTTTCATAGTATCAACTTGACAACAGACATGTGGCCCACTAGCCAAGTCACTGATTACATGTACATCACTGCACACTGGATCTCTTTCGTGGGGGTTAGAGACCAGCTATCTGCTGTTTATAGTATCCACCTGACAACAGACATGTGGACCAATTGCCAAGCTACTGATTATATGTGCATCACTGCACACTGGATCTCTTTTGTGGGGGTTAGAGACAAGATATCTGTTGGTGTTGACGCTGCTGAGATTTTTCTTGCCACTCGCAAATATGCAACTGTAGCCATGTTTGCCATGGAGAAATCTCATACTGCTGTAAACATTTTGGATGAGTTTAACAGCAAGGTCTTTGAGTGGCTGCGCCCAAGAGGGCATAACATTAATTTTATTGCCACGGAAAATTGCAGCAATGTAGTTAGGGCCATGAAAGATGGTGGCTATTTCAGGGTCCTGTGTTTGGCACACTGCATTAACATTGTTGTTCAAGACTTTCTGAAAAATAAATACATAGTCAGCAAATTACTGGCTACCTGCAGAAGAATATGCATACATTTCAGCCATTCTTTTAAAGCCCGGATGCAGCTGATGGTCATTCAACGTGAGCATAAAATGGCAGTCAAAGCACTCATCCAGGAGGCGCCAACACGTTGGAATTCAACTTATTACATGCTTGATCGTCTGTTTGAGCACTACATACCACTCAGTGCTTATGTCATGCAAAGGTTAGGGGATCCTACTGTGAAAGGCATGACCATTGAGATGGGCCAATGGGACCTCGTTAAATGCCTGTCAGAGATGCTACTTCCTTTTGAGGTCTTCACACGTGAAGTCAGCAGGGAGGACTGTACTATGGGCCAAGCTATCCTATTCTTGCACATGCTGGAGTAACAGCTGAAGGAGGTGTCTGAAACGTACGTAGGTGTGGACGACAAACAAACGCACATTATTTTGTGGAATCCTACCCCGTTCTCTTATACGAAAATACAAGTATTCAAAATAACATTTTGTCACATCCACATTGTATTACTGCCACAATTTTGGATGCATGGTACAAACTATTTCTGAACCGCAAGGCAGTAATTCCTTTTTCAGAAGTGGATGTTGCCAAGTACAAAACTTGGATAGCTGAGCAAGCCATTGATTTTGAAAATGAACGGCTGGTAATTAGAGGCCCCCTCCCCAGCCCAGAACAAGTACTACAGGGCAGATTCCAGACTCAAGTTCGACTTCAGTGACTGAGGGCAGTGAGTTTGCCTCCCAGCAGTCACCGACACCAACACAACCAATAACCTCAAAAACAGCAAGAACAGGATCCTCCACACTTCAATCGCCAAATGATTGCTTCCTACGGCAGGGGTATGGTAAGTCCTGTGCTCAATCAAAGGCAAAAGAGGCTGAGCACATTGGAATTCCCCTGACAATTGAGCAGGCGGTCCAGGCCTATCTGGATGACCCAACAGAAGTCTTCAAGGATCGAAACCCATTGGTGTATTGGTATGGGAAAAGAAGCCAATGGAAAGTGCTCAGCAGGCTGGCGATAAAGTATATGGCTTATCCTGTCGCAAGTGTCTCCTCTGAGCATGTTTTCAGTGCTGCTGTTGCCATTGAAACTTTGAAAAGAACCAGTCTCTCACCCAAAAGCGTAGAGAGGTTAACCATGATCAAAATGAATCAGCACTTTATACCACCGGACTACAAAATATGTGAATCAAAGCAGGAAGATGAGAGCGACTTCGATGACGTAACTAGTGGGTTACATGGCCTACTTCGATGCAAACCACCAGAGTTTGAGGACGAGCTCCTCTTCCCTGACAAATTGTTGCTTTCTCCCTTCCTTTATTTCTGTGTATCTGACTTTTTCTGCTTCAAATCAAACCAAAACAAATCCATCACCACTATCTTCTCTTTTTATTTCCCTATTGGAGTTGCACCTCTGTGCATTTTACTGCCCACTCCTCAGAGTCCTGCTCCATCTTCCTGGCTCGCCCCAAATACATTTCCCTCAAGCCAGACATTGGATGGAGAATAGTACAAGAAATGTTGCCTTTAACAGTCCCTCCAGAAGAAGTGGAACATGACTATAGCTATCCTCCATTTGTTTCCGAGCTGAAACTCATCACTGTCAGAACTAGGCTACCGCTTGGCAGGCATCAAAAGCTCATCAATGTCAGAATTAAAGGTACACTTAGCAGTGAAAGACAAGAGACTCTCTGAAGAAACTGGCTGACATGTCACATTTCTGCAAACTCAATTGACCAATGACAGCTGCCCAGGCCCCGGCCCATCTCACAGCACTGACCATGTGAACCAACTTTAACTGCGAAAAAGTGCCACAGATGAGTAAGTAAACTGAAACAGCGACTAACACTCAAAATGAATGTTGAGTAATAATGAAGACACTGGCTCAGTAAAAAAACACCCACCTGTCATAAAGAACTAGGCATCTGAGAGCCAAAGAGAAGAGCAAGACAGGTAATGATGGCATGCATTGTTTGCAGACTCAGAGTGATGGCTGTTTTCTACAAACCAAAAGTGACTCAAGTGACAGTCAATGTTTCCCTTCTTGTTGTTCAATAACCAAATTGTACTCCTATTACTGCAGGCCAATATCCGTTGCAATTTATAATATGGAACACTACAGACTGAGTTAGAGTTGGCCAACACGTACAACACCATGATGATGACCATACTATCTTGGCAGTCAGTCAGTTGGATCAGAGATGATTGATGGAATATCTCTGGGCATTTCAATTCAAGTGGCATAAAGGGTAAATAAGCTAACAACCACAGCAGACCTACATGTCTGTGTAGTGGTGGAGTTGAGTAGTCACAAGTGTACTAGTGGAGGTATGACTGACAGCCGTGTATTGATTTAGTTACTTACTTTGGAAAATGCTATGTTTCTGTATATACTGTTTCTCCTGTAACTGTTTCTGGTTAGTGGCATTGTAAACAGACTTTGTGTTTAATACAAAAATTGTACTTCTACTGCAGGGCTATCCATTGGACACCATGATCATGATGACCACATATACTCTTTGCAGTCAGTCAGTACTTAGGATCGGAAATGATTGATGGAACAACTGCGTTTCATGAAGTGCCATAGAAGGTAAACACAAGTCAACAAGAACCACAGCAGAACTACAGGTCTGTATAGTGGTGGAGTTGAGTGCATTAGTATGACTGACAGCGGTGCATTGATTTATTCACTTAATTTTGGAAATGCTAGGTTCTGTATATGTGCTTTGTCGGGCTTTTTCATAATTACAGCTAAATGGAGGTTTGCTTACGGCCCGGTGGCGTGGGCATTCTCTGTCCTGTTGGTGTAGCTTAAAAAATGCTGTAATAAACAGAGTAGACAGACATGATGTATCTATTCATATCGCCTCAGTCTAAAAGTGTTCTCTTCTCTGTCTTGTTGCACTCCACCGTAATTGATGCATTTATTTTATTAATTGATTTTTCAATATCCCATATGTTTTCCCATTTACACTTACAGGCCGGATTTTACCCTATACTATACTAAAACAATGCACACTTACCTTCCCAATGAATCTACATATGCCAGGCAGGCAGTGGTGTCACCCAAAATTTATGGATGGATCATCTATGGAAGGGACTGAGGACCAAGAGGAATACCGAGATGCAACTCCCCATTTGACCAGGATAACACAGTAACAGTATCAACTTTCTTCATCTTTGAAACAATTTGATTAATTTTTTGTCTTCAATCATTAATACTGTGTGTTGTTGTTATTATTAATTCTTTCTGCTCTCTGCTTATAAGTTATAATTCATCCCTACAGCTATTTTTATATTGTCTTTGCTATCTTTAAAAGTAAGCCTGGTACAACAGAACACAAACTGTGTGTAATCTGTGTCTCTCTCTATGAGGGCAGACAGGCAAGTTAAAGTTCCTAATAATAATATTCTGATGACCTGCACTGTCTAATTGTCTAGTAGTACTAGTTAGTAAGTTTTACTTATCATTAACTATCAAGTTATCATCATCGTGCATGCATTTCCTTTTTCACCCTTAACACATTTATGGATATGGTACTCTACAAAGATTGTGCTTTCTTTTGTTGTTTGTCCATGCGTACTATTTTTCTTTGTCAAACCTGTCCCAAAACCCCCTTACCCAACCATTCATCAAACACTGACCCTCTTCCCCCGGGCTGTGTGATTTATTGAGGTGTGACTACATTGAATGTACACCAATAATTGATCACACACTTGCTGGGGCGGACGTGGAGAAAGTAACACTAATTCAATTTCAAGGCAGGGGGAGGATCTTATTTTGCTTGCCCACCCATGATAAGTATATTTGGGAGTTCACTTTTTTAACAAAGGAACCTAATCAATCATTATTAATTGCCAGCATTGATTTGATTGTCATCATTCATGGTATTACACACAGCACTAAAGGTTACACTTGTGCCTACTGTAGGCCTAGTTGAGTGACTCGTAAACAACGATTTTGTAACTTGTTGTACTTGGCTATCCCCTCAACCATTATGTTTTATTTACTTGGCTCTACTACTCCTCCCAGAATCTCTCTCAGGCGACTGACTGGCTTTTTTTCTTTTTTTGTAAATTCTACTGCCAGTGTCTACTACTACTACCACCGCAACCATGGCATCTGATTCTGCATTCTCTTCGGAAACCCAACCTGCATCGTCATGCAGACATCAATGTGCCTAACTTAAACATCAATCACAGGTATGAAAAGAAAAGATGTTTGGGAGAGGTATAATAATGGACAAGGAGGAGAGACCGACCGTACTAGTAGGACAAGTCACTTAGTGAGGGGTTCCACATCTATCTGTTTGTCTTACAAATTCAGCCAATTATTTAAATCAAACACTCGCTGTGGCCCTGCAGAAGCAAGGAAACAGTGTGACATAAAACAGCAACTCCACCCACAAAACATTAACCACATTGTATGTAAAGTATAAATATATATAATGTAATCCCCTAACAAAAATAAACTATGTAAAAAATCCCACAACACCTAACCCAACCCTCTCCCTAAACCCAACCAATGTCCAAAACTTAAATGTCCCAAAAATCCAATGTCCAATTGTGAAGAAAAAAAACAACGCCTGATTCCCACCCACCAACACTAGCTATAAAAAGGGGCGATTTGACGGGGTCTTTAGCGGCGGTATGGTCTTTTAATGTCTCTCTCCAAGGCCTTGAACCTTTTCTTCAGCTCCTCTACCTCCTCCTCCAGTTACGCATTCCGAAGGAGCATGCGGTGCGCATATGCCCTGCAGTTACATTCACAGGGGGGCAGCAGTAGTGCTAGATGTTGTAGGTGGGCGGCGATGGGTGGCTGCCTGACTGTGGCGCCAAACAATTGGAGGGGCCTGGCTAGGGCCCAGGGCATTGGAGAAGGCTGTAGCTGCTGCTGCCTCCTCCTCCTCCTCCACCAGAGACACCAGCCGTCGGTATTCCATGCAGATGGCCTCCAGCTTCCGGCGCCGGGCCATGACAGCCAACTCCTTCCTCGTTGGCTTTTGAGGAGCTATATCAAGAAAGAAGAAAATAATATTTTACCAAAACTCTTAGCAAAACAGTAACACAAAATTAATTCAACATATAGTGGCATAGTAGCTGTAGCACTAGCAAGCACAATACATAACATTTGTGGTATGTATCTGTCCTCCCACTTCCTCAGCCTCTAACATTTGTGGGAGTTTCAGGCATTATACTAGCACTATGGCTCAGTACACCAGTCTTCTTTTTCTCTTTAGTTTAGCGAAAATACATAACCTTGTTGTAGCCGGCATGTCACCTCAGTCAGCTTGCGCCCAAGACAAACATACTCGAGTCTGACTCATGACGCAGACTCATGTTAGATCTTTTTACTACTGTCTGCAGTTGGGGAAGTTCGTAATTTTCTATTACGGGTGGCTCTCAGTTACATCAAGGGCAATTGCTCAATTTCACTTTCACCCTGCCCGGACTACTACTAAAAGACAGAATATTTATCTGATCCAATGACAATTGCTTATATATGAGACGACATGAGGTACTTTATTTTGATTGATTGTGTACCCAACAGATAGGCCACCCCGATAGCAGGCTGGCTCACAGTAAAAGTTGTGAAAAAACAAAAGAGAGAGCAAGGGATTCTGTTCACATTGCGCGAACGGGGAGTACTCCTGTACTCCTAGGTTTATCGATAGAAACAGAAAGAGGAGTACCACCAATATGGAATCAAAGATTCCTAATGGGGTGTGTGGTTGTACAAAAGTGAGAAATTCTCCTTTTGTTAAAAAAACCCTCACTCACCACCTAGTGGTGACATGCTTCATCATCGGGGTCCACCCTAATGACCTAACGCCATCAGGGTGTGCTACAACACCTGTTTACAGTGGAGCAGGTTGTGAGTGAAGGTGCATGAACAAAAAAGTGTGTTAAAAATTGTCCTGGTTTAACTTGGGAGAAATAAAACTTTATTTTCAAGCAACTGGACAATGTTAAAAACAATGGCGAGATAAGGTGAGGGTGATTATGAACCCGTGTATCTCTATGTGTGTCTGGTCACACATAGATATACACAGGTATCGTACTGTGAAACAAATAAAATACTTTAAATAACACTCAAAAAATATTTTAGGAAACAACAATTGCAATAAAATTGACCTATCTCATCAGATCGACTCGTAGTATTATTGTGGGATTTGAGGACCGCCTACTTATTATTTATGAACACTAATCCAGTGTTTCATTCATATTCTAGAATACTAACTAAGCCTATGTACCACCTGACCTAGCCCACATATTCCAGACTGGCCAATTGCTCAATAAGTCTGCATTTAAATTTTAGCCGTCAAAAATGGAGAGGTGTAGGACATATGTAAAAATGTGTGCATATACCAAATTGTTGGTTGCATCTGATGTTCTGCTAGTGACACTGCTAAGCCTTTCCACTCACTGAACAAACTACAAAAGGTTCTTCTAAGGACTGGGGTAAGCAGCACTCAGTGACAGAGAGGATTCCTCACACTGACCTTTAAAAAGTTACCAACTAATACTACTTAAACCTATCAATCCATCCACCACTATCTTATTGACAGGAGGACAAAGGAAGGATTAGAGTCTCTCTAGGCAATAGCATTACCTAACTTAAGTTCTCTAAGTAAACTCTTACATAATCAGCCCAAGAGAGCGCAAAGTTGCAAACAAGTAAGAGCAGAGCCGAGCACCTGTGTCCTACAATCACAGAAGATTTCAAAACGTAATTTACCTGCAATGTAAGCAGCAGTATTCTTGCTATTCGGAAAAAAGTTATACACAATACTTATACTACTAGTATATTAGCTACTCACCAAGCCCTACGACCTCGACACCTAGCAGGTCCAGCAGGTCCTGCTCCCAGTCCAAGATGTCGGACCACCGGTGGGACATCTGGTGATAAGTGCGCACAATTCCGGACTGGCAAAACACAGCCCGGCGCACCTTTGCCCACGCTCCTGGATGGGGTACTCCTGGATGGGGTACCCGGAGCCAAGCCTGCGGCCTGCTGCCAAGGTCAAGGGGAGGCCGCGCTGCACAAAAAAAACGGAGGCCACTTCCACCTCTCCGAAAAGCTCCCAGGCCTGCACCCCTGGTTGGAGAAGGGAAAAATAAAGTTAGGGGAAGGAGTAGGAGCCTAAAGAAGGAAGTAATATAAAACAGTAGAAAAGTGAAAAAAACTCAGTAAAAGTAGAAATAAAATGCAACATGTAGACTTAGAGACAGAGACAGAGAGGGATAGATAATAAATAAAGAAGATAAGACAAACAGTGAAAAAATCTAAGGATGGCAAAAATAGAGGGATGTAACGATTGAAAGCAGCGCAAGAATTCGCATGCGCCACTAACCTGAGTCCAATGCCCAGCAGGGACGACTGGATGACTGTCCTCGCCACCTCCCACTGCACGTCACCCAACAATGGAACGATCACCGCTATTGGAGCGCGCACAGCCGGAGGCCACAAGGGAAAAAGGTGTAGGGATGTGGGTGTCTTCTGATCTCTTCAGTTCGGGTTCTAGGGTCAGCGGCTTTACTGGGAAGACCTCCCTGGAGGTGGGTGAGAAGACATAGAGAGGATAATGTAATTCTGTACTGCCTCGAATATTCCCACTTCCCCGGTGTTCCGGGACTTACCACTGTCGTGAATGGATACTCCGTAAAAGAAGTCTGGAGGTTATACTGTTGCAGGTATGTCTGCTCCACAGGTGTCGAAAAGTTACTTCACTTTCCAACCAGTATCCAGCAAGGACAATCTGAGGATTGTTACTCTCCACGGTAAGTATGTTATACAAGGTAAGGATTGTAGAAAGACCCAAAATACACCTTTTGGGGTAAGTATAGCAGTAGCGTTTCTGCAGGCTCAATCACGCCTGTATACTAGGATTCCGATAGATAACAACTAAGAATGGTGCGAACTGCACAAGTAACAATATCCAGGCTTTGAAACGGATGCAAAAGAAAAAGGTAGCGGAAGAGAGCGAGCCCGCTCTCCTCGATGTTTCCCAAACAAGCGCTGCTCTGTTGTACTCACAGGGACGCGCTGGGGATCTGCTCAGCTGACCACGCAGGCACTTCGTCGTCGCGGCGGGTGTTTGCTCAGCTGACCACGCAGGCACTTCGTCGTCGCGGCGGGTGTTTGCTCAGCTGACCACGCAGGCACTTCGTCGTCGCGGCGGGTGTTTGCTCTGCTGACCACGCAGGCACTTCGTCGTCGCGGCGGGTGTCTTCAATCTTGACAAATAGGCTAGTCACGAATCTCCACGGCAGAACTCCAGATGCACAAACAAACATGGAACAAACCAGGAACAGGATTGACAAGCCCCGTTTTGTTCCAGGGGTGGAGCTTAAGTAAGTTCTTCCCATTGTGCCTGCTCCCAGCGCCGCTTGGCCTTCTGGGACTGGTAGTTTTTCCGTAGATGACCTAAAACATGATGTCTGCGGCAACTTGCCGCTCTGCCAAGGGCGATCGCTACAAGGGAGGATAGAAAAGCAGGCCCCAGAACCATACATAGCATGGAGTGAAAAAACATGATGGCCGTGCTCGTCGCGACCGCGTGGGTAAGTTTGCGCGATATTTCCCAGCGAGCATGAAAACAGCATTGCGAAAATGTAAAACGCATAAACATAACATGCGCATCGTGAACATGCTATATGAGACCCAGAACAGGAAATAAGGCATTGTGAATGGGCAGGACATGTGAAAAACAAGATGGCCGCGCCCATATGCGGCCGCATGGGTACGTTTGCGAGATACTATCCCCCGAGCATACAAACAGACTCCCGAACACGCAATACGCATTCACAAGCAAGAAAATCGCATCACGAACAGACGGGACAAGCAACTACGCGCACTCGCATAGCTGTGCGTAACTCGCATAGCGCATGTGCAACATCGCATAGATACGCGTAGCGTGACTACGCAAACAACGCCCAGGGTAGGACTCCCTCGATTGGGAATGGAGAGTATATACACATAAAAGCAGGTGCTGACTCCGTGGATATTGAACATAAAATGTAATCAGCAGATAGGCCCTGACGCGTTTCGGCGGTCAAGCCGCCTTGTTCACATACGGGGTGCCATTGAGTCAGGTCTCTATATACAATCTCTTTTTTTTTATAAGATTTTATTAATGAAGCAAGAGGAGGCAGTACAAATATCAGGTGTCATACTATAAAACATAGAACAGGTACAGGTGGGGGAAATATTCATGCCAATAATAAAAGCGAAAGGACCACGTGACGGCATCTCGATTACGCATATTGAAAGGAGGAATAAACAGCATATTAGACGACCTAGAACAATCCCATCCGCAGGCCCCAGTCCTCAGAGGTACAGGATAATTAAAGCTAGTGTAGACCCCCAGACAAATAAAGAATCAGTGTAGGATAAACAGCCCACCTCTTGTGAAAGGAAAAAGGAAAGGAAAAAGGAGCCATAGAACAAAACAAAGGCAAAATAAACCCCCCCCTAGCCCCCCACCCTGCCCCCCTGCAATGGCTACGGCCTAACCCCACTAGCAGCGTGCCTGTCGCCCAAGAACTTGACCTAAAAGAAGGAAAGAAGAGAAAGTGGAGGAGGAGAAAGCAAATACACCCCCGGTCTCCCGTACCCCCTGCCAGAAGCGACCCCCCGAAATATAGTCAAACCAATATACAGCAAGATATACAGACCAATCGGGGGAGTTTAGCAAAGCACCACCCAACTCCCATCACATTATAGGTCACAATCCCAGCATTGAATCAAGCTATTTTATCTAACCCAAGCATTCAAGTTCAGCCCTGGCCAGTACGGTCTTTCGTGAGAGTCTTCTTCACTCGAACCACCATCTCAATGGAAAAAGCAGAACGTTCGTTAAAGGTCATGTCAGTGTTGCAGGATCGATAATATGACAAAAGTTCACGATGTCCACAAATCGAGCGAGGGGGAGTGTTCATAAATAGCGAGTCTCTTCAATAGGCACTGAGGAACTTGTTACAGTATGGAAGACTGTCAATATCTGTATTAGGCGGCAGCAGGATCGAGTAGGGAACGCTGGCGATAATCACGGGCTCACTGGCTGTTAATTGGGAGCCGACAAAGCACATTAAATCCGGGTTCCACACGGGGACCTCGATCTCAGGCGTACATTGCACCGCTGGGACCACAGCTAGATGAGAACTTAGCGAAGAGTCGTTATCCGGTCCCAAGATACCGTCCACTTTCCCAATCAGCGTCAGGAGTACAGCGGTGGATTGCGACTGGAGCGCCCCAATGGCGGCCATGATGGCCTGCAGCGATGGCGTGCCTTCCGCCCGCCCCATACCCTCTCACGAAGCGATAGAGGAGGACTCTAACCCCGGAGGCCGGCTACTCCGGGGTAACAGGCCACGCAAATCCGATGACAACAGTGGGCGCTCTCCGTCTTGCAAGATCGACACCTTCGCCGTTAGCGAGTGCCCCAGCCCATCCACCCCGGGAAGGTAGCAGGGTCTCCGGGCGTCGGACCCCCGACCACGGCAACCGGTGTGGTACGCTGCTGTTTCCTCGGTGTAGACCGTTCACAGTGTCGCCATCCAAAACAAACAGTTTACGGCACACTTCGGGAGACCGTGCTCAGTCCAGGTCCAGCGGCCGATGTTGATCAACTCCAACCCGGATAGGCTAGAAATCGAGGCCCCGGCTTCCACACGGTGTTAGGCCGAGAATGGAAACACGGCGTATCTTCGTCATCCGATAAGATAAAAATCTCGGGGTTGCCCCTTCAGAAGCAGAAATACTTCATGAACACGGGAATCTGGTGCAAGTTCAGGATTGATGGCAGGATATACGAATTGCTGGCGGAGGTCGGCGGAGCCGGGAGCCTACGCGGCCATCTTGATTGCTAGCGTAGCTCCTCCACCCTCTATATACAATCTCAAACACAGTGATTGTCATGGCAACTCAGAAGCTGCATAGACATAGAAGAATCAGAGATTTGTATGATAAACTTAAAAGCTTGAAAGTGACATAATACAATAAAATAAAATAAAGTAATAGACTTACAATCAGTCTACACAAACACTGTTTAGTGAAGAGTAGCTGCTGTTTGAGTTTTTGCCAAATAGTAGAGGGCAAGTGTGGCACAATAAAATAATATTTATAAATTTATACATAAATGCAAATCATGGCAAGATGTCTAAGTCCCCACAATATTCGTACCATCCACTGAGTGTTCCTAGTGCAGAATACTAGTATCCATCTTATGTGTATTAGGACAACATTTGCTAGCAATATTTATGTAGTGATCTATTAAAGATAGTTTGTGTCCCAGTGGGCCCATTAGAAAATAACATAGTTGCTCCAACCTGTATCATGACTAATACTCAAAACTAAAATGTTCCCTCAGCCCTGTTTGCCTTGTTGCAGATAAATCAAACACCTTATACATCCGTATATATTCTTTGAAAACTATAAATATTAATACATTACCAAACACAAAAGAGAAAATGTCAGATATAGTAAGATAACATAAAAGACCTAGTACCCTGACTTTGAGAGTGTGAGAGGAAACAGGTAAAGATATACAATTAACTCCTCATCTGAGTTCAGTCCCTGAGGTATCTTGGTGTTAAGCATCAAAATGTATCTTAATTCTAATCCCCTTAATTGGAGCTGAAAATTGCCACCTCTACGACTCTTGGGGACAGAATCAATAACAAAATATACCAATTCCTTGGCATTACCCTGATGTAATTGGTTAATATGTCTGGCCACAGGGTAGCTCTCATCGTCATTCGCAATTGCTCTGAGGTGCTGCAAAATCCTAACATGGACTTTATGTATTGTATTGCCTACATATCTTTTTAGGCAAGTGCACTCCAATATCTATACTGCGAAATCAATTTTGCAGTTATATGAACCCCTGATTTCAGTGGTTATGGTCCTTAGAGGTGAATGAATGGTAGTGGTGCTTACATTTGGATTTGGAGCTGGAAGGATCACTTTATGTGTCTGTCTGCTGCATCATATCATTGGATTGGATTTGAGAACTTTTGGATTTGAGATTTTACAAGTAAGTTGGAGAATTAGTGTACTTGTTTCTTTGATTGGGGCTTGTTTGTAGTGTACCTACTTCCTACATTTTTTGGGGATTTTCATAGTTGTAATTTTTTTTGTGGGTGGCCTGTAGTTTCAGTAGGGGCCTACTTGTTTTTCTTTGAAATTTCAGCCAGTAGGCCCAGATGTACCCATGGGTGCATGTTTCTGTGGTGTCTGTTTAATTTAAACATCATGTAGGGCATGGATGGCATTGGAGTGAATTGCTAAATGTGTTTTTTGGGGTGTATTTCACTTTTTGGATGTGTGTGTTAATAAATAAATACCTTTGTTGGATGTGTGTGTATGCTTGCTGTGTAACTTTCTGACCTTTCGTAGACCTGTTGATTTTCATTTTTGTATTAAAGCTGTGTTGTTTAGCAGGCCTCCTATGTCTGGTAATATCATATATAGGGCTTATAGGCCTGTTTGAGTTCATTGTTTCCATGGCCTGTTGTTGTGACTGTGAATGACCATGTGGCTTGGGGACATTTTGTGGTGGTAGTTTAGTAGTGTGCTTCTTTTTCCATATAGGCCTGCATGTTTTTTCTTTGTTCCCCTTGGCTTATGCTTGTTGTTATTGTGGCCTTGCCATGTGGGTGCCAGCCATTTTGTGAAGGCAGGCAGTGTGATTTTGCCATAGGTTTGCATTGTCTGTCTTCCATTTCTTTTTTTTGTGGGTGGCTAGCGGCCATTTTGTGGAGCCATCCATGCTGTGTGCACTGCTTTTACGATAGGTCTGCATTCATTGTCTGTCTTCACTTTCTTGTTATTGTGGGTGGCCTGGCCATGTGGGTGGCGGCAATTTTGTGGAGTAAGGCAGTGTACTTGCTTTTGCCATAGGTTTCCAAGTTGGTGGCCTAGTCTGCCAGTAGGCCCAGAGGTAGTCATCATGGGTGCATAACAACTGTTTCTGTGTTGTCTGTTGAATTTTAACATAATTTATGGCATTGATGGCATTGGATTGAATTGCAAAATGTGGTTTTTGGGGTGGAATTTCATTTTTTTGGTGTGTGTTAAATAAATAGCCTTTTCAGCAAGTAGGTAACCCTGGGCGTTCAGCTCGCATAGTTTTGGCAACTCTGCGCTGCACGACTACCGCAGACGTACACTTTTTTTCTTCTTCACGCGCTCAATATGCGTGTTCGTGCACGCGATAACGACTTTTGTGAATATTGGGAAGGCGAACACGCAGAATTTGCAATCTGAGAAGAATATCTCCCGAGCAGCACAAACCCTTCTCGATAATTATGATTTTGTTCATTTTGCTCCAAAAACTCCTCAGATTGCCATTTGGCTGTAGTTTTTTAAGCAATTAGTCATTTTTCTTTTTTACAATTTTTTTAAAGAGGAAGGAAGTTCCCCAGATTCTCCAACTTCCTGGTCCTGTCCTTTGTCTTCACTTTCTTGTTATTGTGGGTGGCCTGGCCATGTAAGGGCCGCCATTTTGTGGAGTAAGGCAGCTTGCTGTTGCCATAGGCTTGCATTGTCTGTCTTCCATTTCTTCTTGTGGGTGGCTGGTGGCCATTTTGTGGAGCCATCCAGGCTGTGTGCACTGCTTTTGCCATAGGCGTGCATTCATTGTCTGTCTTCACTTTCTTGTTATTGTGGGTGGCCTGGCCATGTGGGTGGTGGCCATTTAGTGGAGTAAGGCAGTGTGCTTGCTTTTGCCATAGGCTTCCAAGCTTGTGGCCTAGTCCGCCAGTAGGCCCAGAGGTAGTCATCATGGGTGTATAAAAACAGTGTTGTCTGTTGAATTTTAACATCATTTATGGCATGGATGGCATTGGATTGAATTGCAAAATGTGGTTTTTGGGGTGGAATTTCAATGCTTTTGGTGTGTGTTAAATAATTAGCCTTTTCAGCCAGTAGGTAACCCTGGGTGCTCAGCCCGTGTAATTTTGGCAACTCCAGGCTGCGCGACAACACAGACTTACACTTTTTTTGTTCTTCGCATGCTCATTAAGCGTGTTCGCGCAAGCGATAACCTTTTGTGAAGATTGCGATGCCGAACATGCAGAATTTGCAATCTGGTGAAGAATATCTCTCTCAAGCAGCATAAAACGTTCTAAAAAATGATGATTTTGTTCATTTTGCTCCAAAAACTCCTCAGGTTGTCATTTGGCTGTAGTTTTTTGAGCAAGGAGTCATTTTTCTTTTTTACAATTTTTTAAAGAGGAAGGAAGTTCCCCAGAGTCTCCAACTTCCTGGTCCTGTGACTCCTGTCCTTTGTCTTCACTTTCTTGTTATTGTGTGGGTGGCCTGACCATGTGGGTGGTGGCCATTTTGTGAAGCCAGGCATTGTACTTTTGCCATAGGCCTGCACTGTCAGTCTTGTCTTCCTTTTCTTGTTGTTGTGGGTGGCCTGGCCATGTGGTGGGGGCCTATTTGGGAGACCAGCCACTGTGCTTTTGCCATAGGCCTCCAAACGTGTAGCCTAGTCTGCCTGTAGGCCCAGAGGTACTCCTCAATCAGCATGGGTACATGGAACAAGTGTTTTTGTGTTGTCTGTTGAATTTAAACAACATTTAGGGCATGGATGGCATTGGAGTGAATTGTAAAACGTGTTTTTTGGGGGGGGTTCACTTTTTGGGTGTGTGTTAGGCCTTTTTTCAGCCAGTAGGCCCGGAGGTACTCATGGGTGCATGAAACAACTGTTTCTGTGGTGTCTGTTGAAGGGCATGGATGGCATTGGATTGAATTGCAAAATGTGGGTTTTGTTTTGGGTGTATTTCAGTTTTTGGGTGTGTTAAATAAATGCCTTTTTTGCATGTGTGTGTTGTCGTTGTTGTGTACATTTCCAACCTGTTTTTAGCCTTGTGGATTTTCATTTTTGCATTAAAGCTGTGTTGTTTATCAGACATCCTTTGTCTGGCCATATAGGCCTGCTTGAGTTCATTGTTTGCCACGCCTTGTGCCTGTGAGGGACAATGTGGCTGGGGGCCATTTCATAGTGGTAGTTAATAGTGTAGTGTGATGTTTTTGCGACATAGGCCTGCGTGTATTTATTTCCATTGTTCCTCTTGTCCTACTGCTTCCAAATCCATCCCCATTGCCACCTGGATCCCCCTGATGCGGCATCCATCCCATGTGATGCACAAATTTAGGCCAAACAGGCTCCACTACATTTTTGTTTTTGTTCTTTTCTATTCTTATGTGTACACAGTACAACAGGAAAGCCCTGGCCTTGTTTTCAAAGTCTCATAAATGACTACACTGTTGATGTTCACTGAGTTACTAACATTTAATAATTGTGACCACCAGACACTAAGTTATATATTATATTAGTTTGATTGTACTATCGTTTGACTGATGTTCTTCTGGCTTTTTTGCTTTTAGGTGCACAAAAGACTAAGGAGGAGGTGTGTCATCATTGCCCCTTGTGCTGCCAGACAGACGTCCTGCTGCTGTACACGACATGACGTGTGACCTAACCAGACATCTCTGCAACTTGTGCAACATGCTGACATCTGAAGAAGAAGGGCCAAAAGAAAGCAGGTACCAGGTCCTCCAAGACCAAGAAAGTTGCTGAGGAGAAGGAATAGAAGAAGGAAGTGACACTTAAGTCTGGTGTTCCCCCAACACCTTTTTTTGGAAACAAAAATTACACCTGCAGCAGCGGTGTCCGGGGGGCAAGGTGGGGGCAGCACCTCCGCATCAGTGGGCCCAACCTACCAAACCAGGCCCAAGCACATGAGTGTGAAAGAGGTACCCAGCCTAATGGTGCAGAGCAGTGATACTGAGCCTGAGATAAACTTATCGCTATCTCAAAGTAGTACTCAATCAACACAGGAGGAAACACAGCAGATAAGTGGTCAACAACAGCCGCAACCACCACCCGCAATAGTAGTTGTTCCTCCCGAAGTAAAGGCAGTTCAGGAAATTGAGCCTCATGCAGAGGAAGAAGAAGAGGAAGCCAATCATTCAGAAGGTCCATTGTCTTCCAAATCTTCAAGAAGGAAAAGGAGGGTTAGTCCATCAAGTTCTTCGCCAAGCCCCCTTTCTGTTGATCTAGATGCTACATGGAAGCCACAAACTGAGTCTGAGAGAGAGACACGTCCCAAGACCAGGCTAGGGAAAAAGAAGGTTCCAAAAAGCCTTACACTTATGGAGGTTGATGTAGAACAGCAGGATCATGATGATGACCCAGTCATCATGAACATCACTCCCGGCCCAGAGGAGATGGAGACCAACATTATTACCCTATCGAAAATTGCTGCGAGGGATGTAGCACGCAAACCTCCAACACAGATAACACCAATACGACCTACAGCTTCCATACTTGCATTAGCAAAGGGCCAGCAGCGACCAACATCCAGCACAACCACCACCTCAGTAGAAGTAGGTAGTGGTACAGCAGATAGTCAAATTCAATGTCCACCCTCCAGTTCATCTGGCATTGGAAGTGGCACCTCCAGCAGGAGGCAAAATATAACCTCCCCAGTTTGGGACTTCTTTACGGTTAGCGAAAAGGAGAAGAACATTGCTATATGCTCCATTTGTAATACCTCTGTCAGTCGGGGTAAACATGGCACAAGCTATGGTACCGGAGGCCAAATAACCCATCTGAAAAAACACCACTTGATCGACTGGAAGGACCACCTTCGCAGCATAAAAACTGCAACCATTCGTGTTGGTGGAGATAAACAAGTAGAAGTTCCGATCACTGTGGAAGAGGAAGGATAGGGAGACATTCTCTCTGGAAGTGGTATACAAAGTATCCCTGTCCCCAGCAGTGCAGTGATATCGTTGCCCACATCTTCAGCAACATCTCAGTGGCACAAGAGTAAGAGTCAGCCTGGGACAGCAAGGAGTACCTCAATGAAAACAAGTTCGTTGTTGAGCCTAAGGAAAACCATGCAGCCTACCATTATCATCATGTTTAGGTGAGGGGCAGTACGAACGCAACCACCCAATAGCACGCCTGTACAATGCGAAGCTGGCTAAAATGTTAGTACTGGACCTTCTCCCTTTTTCTTTTGTTGAAGGGGTGGGTTTTCTGGAGTTTGTGACAGCCATCTGTACAAAATGGAAGGTTCTTAGCCGCTACTAGTTTTCCAGAGTTTCTGTTCCAGCACTACATCACGACGTGCTGGAATTGCTTGGAAAAGCCTTGAAGCAGAGTGCTGATCAGAGTATCTACATGACAACAGACATGTGGTCCAGTTGCCAAGCCACTGATTACATGTGCATCACTGCACACTGGATCTCTTTTGTGGGGGTTAGAGAACAGATATCTGCTGGTGTTGAAGCTGCTGAGATTTTTCATGCCACTCGCAAACATGGAACTGTAGCCATGTTTGCCATGGAGAACTCTCATACTGCTGTAAACATTTTGGAGGAGTCTAACAGCAATATCTTTGAGTGGCTGTGCCCAAGAGGGCTTAACATTGGTTTTGTTGCCACGGACAATGACAGTAATGTAGTTCGGGCCATGAAAGATGGTGGTATTTCAGGGTCCCGTGTTTGGCACACTGCATTAACATTGTTGTTCAAGACATTCTGAAAAATGAATACAAGGTCAGAAACTTACTGGCCACCTGCAGGAGAATATGCACACATTTCAGCCATTCTTTTAAAGCCCGAAAGCAGCTGAGGGTCATTCAATGTGAGCATAAAATCCTAGTCAAAGCACTCATAGAGGAGGTGCCAACACGTTGGACCTCAACTTATTACATGCTTGATCGTCTGTTTGAGCAGTACATACCACTCAGTGCTTATGTCATGCAAAGATTAGGGGATCCTACTGTGAAAGGCATGACCGTTGAGATGGGCCAATGGGACTTCGTTAAATGCCTGTCAGAGATGCTACTTCCTTTTGAGGTCTTCACACGTGAAGTCAGCAGGGAGGACTGTACTTTACACACATTAATTGAAGCTCTAGAGAGGGTGCCACTACATGAAATATACCCCGAGAGCAAATCACCTCCAGAGAAAGTTGTCCCAGCAGTATACCTGTTTGAAGCGCTCAACGAACTGAAGAAATACTTAATGTCATGCCGCTTACAGGTATTGTTTGAATCATCGACTGGTGTAATTGTTTGAATTAATCGCTAGATTTGAATTGATTGTCGTCATGTTTCAGTTTTTGAATTGTCCAGTTTTTTATGTGTTCATTAACATTTATTCATGAAGAATGTATAAATGAATGAAATGTGTATTCTTTTCATGCTTTAAAAAAAATGAAAGGATATTTGAAATTAAGTTGAATCAATACAACTGTGAAAGTAAAATGCAATGACGTGATGCGTTGTATTTCCAAATCTGCATGAGTAACTAGCAGTTCCAAAACTGGTGGGCAGGTAATCCTTTTTGAAAAAATATTGCACATCCTACCGGGCCCCCGAAACGGACGTAACCCCTATAGTTTAAAGTGATCGTCTGTTTGAGCAGTACATAGCACTCAGTGCTTATGTCATGCAAAGATTCGGGGATCCTACTGTGAAAGGCATGGCCGTTGAGATGGGCCAATGGGACCTCGTTAAATGCCTGTCAGAGATGCTACTGTCTTTTAAGGTCTTCACACGTGAAGTCAGCAGGGAGGACTGTACTATGGGCCAAGCTATTCTATTGCTGCACATGCTAGAGCAACAGCTGAAGGAGGTGTCTGAAATGTACGCAGGTGTGGATGACAAACAAGATGCATATTATTTGGCAGACTCCTTAGCCAATCGCTTATCTGACAATACAAGGATTCAAAATAGCATTGTGTCATATCCACATTACATTACTGCCACAATTTTGGATCCACGGTACAAAGTATTTCTGAACAGTATGGCAGTAATTCCTTTTTCAGAAGTGGATGTTGCCTAGTACAAAAGTTTGATAGCTGAGCAAGCCATTGACTGAAAACGAACGGCTTGTAGTTAGAGGCCCCCCAGGCCAGAACAAGTACTACAGAGCCGATTCCAGAGTCAAGTTCTACTATTGAGCCTGAGGGCAGTGTGTTTTCCTCCCAGCAGTCACCAACACCAATACTACCAATAACATCAACAACGGCAGGAACAGGATCATCCACAGTACAATCGGCAACTGATTGGTTTCTACGGCAGGGGTATGGTAAGTCCAGTGCTGATGCAAAGGCAAAAGAGGCCAAGCACATCTGAGCACCCCTGAGCATTGAGCGGATGGTCCAGGCCTATCTGGATGACACAACAGAGGTGTTCATGGATCGAAACCCATTGGAGTATTGGTATGGGAAAAGAAGCCAATGGACAGTGCTAAGCAGGCTAGTGATAAAGTATCTGGCTTCCCCTGTCGCAAGTGTCCCTTACGAGTGTGTTTTCAGTGCTGCTGGTGCCATTGTAACTTTGAAAAGGACCAGTCTCTCGCCCAACAGCATGGAGGTTAACCATGCACCAACCAAGCACTTTATACCACCAGACTAAATAATACGTGAATCACAGCAGGAAGAGGAGAGCACCTTCGATGACATAAGTAGTGACCTACTTTTGTCCGAACCACCAGCGTTTGTGGACGAGCTCCTCTTCCCTGACAACTAGGCTTTCAAATTGCCACTTTCTTCCTTCCTTCATTTGTGTGTGTATCTGTCTTTCTGGGTCAAATCAAAGCACAACAAATCCATCACCACCATCTTCTCTTTTTATTTCCCTATTGGAGTTGCATGTCTGTGCATTTAACTGTCCCCTCGACTCCTCAGTGTCCTGCTCCATCTTCCTGACTCAAAAGTCTTGAAAAAAACTTGATGACGTTTCGATCTATTCAGACATAATGTGTTTAGCGAACAAGATAGTAGGCTGTTACACTTTAATAGGGAGTTTGTCAATAGCATGAGAAATCAGCTCCAAAATATATAGCCACACACATTGAGGCATATGCAACAGAGCCTGGTAGTAACTGCATTTTAAATAATATTAAAGCACTGACCAGAATGATAAGTTGTAGGTTGCTTTAACTGCAGAGTAATCATAATGCCAATATGAATTTCAGATGGTCATATGAATAGACCTTTCCAGGAGGACAACCCCTGAGTACTGCGTATTGCTTACAAGTGCACAAATCTGATCGTGGATGCAGCAATTTGCCTCCTTGCCCAATTTTAACTTGGTAACTTATTAAATGTAACCTTTGAGTATAATAAACATCATATAGTGAAGAGCTCTATGATGTACCCTGTGTATATGTATTTTTTTTAAGAGTCCTTTTTTAATTGCTGATAACTGTGGCTCCAGTGTACAAAAACACACCTTGGAAATTTGATTAACCGAGGTATTTAATCCTTACGAAAATTGAACATGAATCAGGAACAAAGCACCTTAATCAGTGTAATATAAGTTGATGTTTAAAATTTCTTTTTAACCCGTTTCATGCGCCCGCGATTTTGCGAAAGTGCGTCACTGCCACAAAACGGGCCGGGCCGCCTCGGCCATTGGCCGACGGCAGCACTGGGCAGGTAGTGCTGCCGTCGGCCAATGGCCGACGGCAGCATGGAAGGGGTTAAAGTTTGTTTTACTAAAAAGAAGATTGGTATTCCCAAATCATGGTTCTTATCTGATGACCAAA
Source organism: Lissotriton helveticus (assembly GCF_964261635.1). NCBI lineage: Eukaryota > Metazoa > Chordata > Amphibia > Caudata > Salamandridae > Lissotriton > Lissotriton helveticus. The sequence continues at coordinate 1,510,337,529 of NC_136061.1, read as the reverse complement.
GAATTAGAAGTGAGAGTCTCTATACAATCTTGTACCTCTCGAATGTTACATTGAGGTATGTAACAGAATGGATAATTGTGCAGCACTGATGTTAGTTAAATCCACAGAGTAAGTATTGAACATGAATGTGTTTAACAAATGACAGACAGATGTGTCATCTTTTGCAGATTGTAGTTATGTCTTCTTAGCGTCTTTGAGCTCAGAACTAACAAAGAACCTAAAATGTAAACGTGCCAAGTCAAAATGTTTTTGTGTATGTGGATTAAATGGTTTTAAAAAAAAATTAATTGAATGTTTTTCGCTATCTAGAAAAACTGTCCTGAAGAAGGTGTTTTACCCAAAACCCAAATGCTGCCTCTACAACTGTTTTTCTGAACTACTGTGTTCTCCGAAAAGGAAATGATTTTAAATATGTGTTTTTAAGGTATTGTTTTTAATGATATTGTCGCATATAACAATGTATTGCATTGAATAAATGATTTATTTTTATGAATTATCTTGTTTTTTTTTTTAAATGTTCATGTTTTTTTTAAATTATGGTTCTGACACTGTGGTACTAGTGTTCCCTTCTGAGTTCTGATAGATGTGATATTTCTTTGCTTAAAGGCATTCGGTATTTAACTTTGTGGTAGATACGTTCTGTTTCTGATATTTTCCCCTGTCCCGTATTGGATTAAAAGGGGACCTCCCTCATTTTCTTTTCTACAATAAATGTACACCAACAATTGATCAGATGCTGCTGCGGCAGATGTGGTGAAATCAGAACTAATTTAATTTGAAGGCAGGGCGAGGATCTTCTTCTGCTTGCCCATTCATGCTCAGTCTATGTGCAAGCCAATTTGTTTTTCCAAAGGGACCTAATACATCATAATTAATTGCCAGCATTGATTGAATTCATCATCAACATCCTACTACACAGCAGTAAAGGTTACGAATTACGAATGTGTTAAGTGACTCACTCGACCCAACTACAGTTTGTAACTTCTTTGTACTAGGTTGTCCCCGCCACCATTATGTTTTATTTTACTTTAGCAGTTGCAATATTGTTTGGTTGGCAGTCTTTTCTGTACTGTACTTTACTTAAGTACTACTACTCCTCCCACAGTCTCTCTCAGGCAAGGGACTGTCTTTTTTTTTTTGCAAATGCTATTACCAGTGCCTACTACTACCACTACAACCCTGAACTCTTCTCCATTCTCTTGGGAAACCATGCAGCCATCACTGTGCTGAACTTAATCATCATCAATCATAGGTAAGATAAGTTTGGTGGGAGGTATAATGGACTAGGAGGAGAGACTGACAGTATTAGTAGGACAAATAACTCAGTGAGGGGTCCCGCATCTATCTGTTTGTTTGTTAAAAAATTGGCATATTATTTAAATCAAACACTGGCTGCGGCCCTGCAGCAGCAAGGAAACCATGTGATGTAAATTCGTAATACAGTAACCCCCCCACAAATCATTAACATCTTATGTTTAAGTATAAATAAATATAATTTATTACCCTAACAAAAATAAACTATCCCACACCTGACCCACCCCTCTCCCTAACACCAACCAATGTCCAAAACGAAAAAGTCCAAACAATGTCCATAAACCCCAATGCCCAATTCCCACCCACCAACAAAAGTATTAAAAAAGGGGCAATGCAACGGGGTCCTAGATAGTTCTAGATTCGGCGGACTTTAAGGTGTTTGTCCTCCAGGATATTGACCCGCTCCCCTAACTGCTCCTCTAGGTGTGCCATCTGGAGGAGCATCTGGTGGCAAAAGGCTCTGCAGTTGCATCCAGGGTGGGCGGCAGCAGTGCTTGATAAAGAAGTGCGGTGGCGGGCGGCTGCCTGACCGTGGTGCCGTACCACTGGAGGTGGGGCCTGGCTGGGGCCCGGGGCATTGGAGGAGGCTGCAGCTGCTGCCGCCTTCTCCTCCTCCTCCTGAGCCACCAGCCGCTGGTACTCTTGGCAGATGGCCTCCAGTTTCCGGCACCAGGCCCTGGCTGTCAACTCCTTCCATGTAGGTTTTTCTTGGGAAGGAGGATCTATATCAAGAAAGAAAAATAATATTGTAACCTATACTCTTAGCAAAACAGTAACACAAAATTAATTCAACACATATTGCACAGTAGCACTAGCAAGCACAGTACATAACATTTGTGGTAAGTATCTATCCTCCCACTTCCTCAGCCTCTAACATTTGTGGGAGTTTCAGGCATTATACTAGCACTATGGACTCCAGTACACAGAACACCAGTCTTTTTCTTATCTCTAGATTGGCAAAATTACATAACCTTGTTTTTGGCCGGCATGCCTGCTCAATCAGCTAAGCTTGCACCCAAGACAAACAAATGAGTCATGACGCAGATTCACGTTAGTTTTATTTACTACTGTCTGCAGGTGGGGAAGCTCGTATTTTTCTATTACGGGTGTCACTGGCCATACTCTCTCTGTTACATGAAGGGCAATTGCTCAATTTACCTTTCACCCTGCCCTGGCTACTACAAAAAGGCAGATTATTATATATCTGATCCAATGATCATTGCTTATATATGGAACGATGATGTACGGTCAGTAGCGATCGGTGGTGGGAGTGCTGGTGGGCGGTGACATGGGGATGGGGAGGGGCAGGGTGGGAGGCAGTAAACTATGGATTACGGTCAATTACAGGTAAGTAAACATATAAGTAAATAAAACTAATTTTGTTGCGCGCACTGCATCGCATTTGGGGGTGCTGTGCGCACAATGAAATTTGTTTTATTTATTTTTATGTTTACTTACCTGTATTTGCCAGTAATCCATAGTTTACTTCCCCCCACCCTGCCCCTGCCCACTTAAGTATAAATAAATATAATTTATTACCCTAACAAAATTAACTATCCCACACCTGACCCACCCCTCTCCCTAACACCAACCAATGTCCAAAACAAAAAAGTCCAAACAATGTCCATAAACCCCAATGCCCAATTCCCACCCACCAACAAAAGTATTAAAAAAGGGGCAATGCAACGGGGTCCAAGATAGTTCTAGATTTGGCAGACTTTAAGGTGTTTGTCCTCCAGGATCTTGACCCGCTCCCCTAGCTGCTCCTCTAGGTGTGCCATCTGGAGGAGCATCTGGTGGCAAAAGGCTCTGCAGTTGCATCCAGGGTGGGCGGCAGCAGTGCTTGATAAAGAAGTGCGGTGGCGGGCGGCTGCCTGACTGTGGTGCCGTACCACTGGAGGTGGTACCGCACTGCCCCTGCCCACATCACCGCCCACCAGCACTCCCACCACTGACCGCTACTGCATAAGGTACTTTGTTTTAATTGATTGTGTAACCAACAGATAGACCACCCTTTACCGGCTGGCTGACACAGTTGAAAATAAATTAACATAGGTAGGGAGTGGTCCTCGGATTTGGAGGAAGGCGCTTGATAACTATACACAATATATATGTATATATATATATATATATATATATATATATATATATATATATATTACCTACTGGCGGTCGCCAGTAGGTAGTTATTGTTAGGACCTAGTTTCCATAGGAAATCCGCAACATTCTATTGGGAATAACTTTGGCCCCGGTGGACAAATCTTTGCGAATTTCTCAAAGAAGATGGCTCGGACCGCTGCGCTCCTTCTGTGAAAGTTTGGGGGGATTCGTCAAGTGGGGGCTGAGATAAAAGGGGGTCCCAAAACATGTTTTTCCCATGTTATTTTCCATAGGACGTTTAGACACGGCTACAGCTCGAACGGCTGAATGGATTTATAAGAAATTTGGTAGAAAGGTAGAGTCTGGGTCGCAGATCACGCTTTTGTTTAAATGGTGTAAATCCGTTGAGTAGTTGCTGAGAAAATTAAGGTTGATATCAGTTATATATCTGTAAGCGCGCACGGGTGCGCGCACTTATGCGGCTGTGCGCGAGCGGAATTGTGATTTGCTGTTTAACGTCTGTCAACATTTGATTCGGAGGAAATCAGGAAGTGTTGTCCGCCATTTTGTTAGTGCGAGTGAATATATTGTACAGAACAAAGGGTTAGAACATGGAAAGGGGAGAAGGTAGAGATTGTCTGGCCGGGTAGGTTTTCTCAGGGGGTGCAGTATGGACCCTGAACGCGAAAATAACCTTTTTTTTGTGTGAAAAAAGTTGCGGGGTGCGCGCACTCGGTCGCGCACCCCTATTTACAAGACTGTGAAAAACTATAGTGGAGAGAATGGAAAGGGAGCAGGGTGGAGACTGTTTGATTTCGTAGGTTTCTTGAGGGGTTTATTAAGGATGCCGAAAGTCTAAAAGTAGCTTTTTTTTTGCAAAAAAGTTACGGGGTGCGCACACCCGGTCGCGCACGGCGAACAAAAAACATAAAGAAAGATGGAGATAAATTACAAGTTTGAGTGTTTAGATCTAAGGTGGCTCTTAAAAGAGCCCTTGTGTTAGTTGAGTTTTTTCTGCACTTATAAGTAAGTTCCGATGCAGAGTCTCATGTTACAGAGGAAAATTCTATTTCCCTCATCCGTGAAATGAACACCATCTCTCCGATAGATGCCTTCCATGTTGAAACGCAAGTTGTTGTTGTATAAAGAATCCATGCTATATTCTCTGAGGAAAGCAGAAACAGATTTATTTACATGTTTCCTTGCTTTCTCAATCTGTGGACAACGTTGATTGGACCAATTCCATTTTTGTCTTTGGCATATATTGGAATATACCAAGACAGTTCGAGGAAAAAGTGTCATCAATTGACGAAAGGTGTCCTTTAGAAGCATTTCCAAACCTACCCCAGTTAATGTGCCTAGATCATTCCCACCACAGTGCACAATTATAATTTAGGTTCAGGGAGATGCATAAAAGTTTTCACCAATGGTATCAATTGGTGACATCTTAATCCTCTTTGGCCAATCCACGTAATTTGCACATTTGGTAAGTCAAGGTTAGAAATTCGCCTGTTTGCAGCATATTTTTCACTCCAGTGAATATAACTGTGTCCTACAAGCCAAACCTTCATTTTCAAGGCAGATGCAGTAGTACTCCGATGGGTTCTGGAAGTGGAATGGCAAGTAGATGGTGAAAGTCACGATAAAAAAGTGTGTGAGGTTTGGTGTTGATGAAAAACTAAAAATGATTGGTTGATTGTTATACCTCAAGATTCAAGACTACGTTGTATGTTACTGTTTTTTTAAAACAAAATCTTCTATTGGTCGTGGAAAAAAAAGAAATGTAAAACAACAGTGGATAGGCAGGTGTGTTTGGAGGGAAATGAGCCTTTTTGGTTTGATTTAGAACGTTGAGATATGAACTTTTGACCTGTGCCTTCAGCCAGGTGCAGAATGAGCTGTTACCATGGTAACAGCCAGAGAAGGCAGAGGGCGAAGGGTGACCTTTATGTGACTTTGAAAAAATTGAAAGGGATAACCAACTGAAATGTTAATTTGATTATGAAATTGTGCGGGAACAAATATGATTGGTTGAAGAGACAGGTTCGGTTCAAAGCTTTATTCGATTTGTAAAACAAACCATACAAGCAAGACAGATTTACATGTTTAACATTGTTTCTATAATTTCATCAAGGTCACCAATTCTAAAAACTATCTAAAAACCATGGTGGACATAATATATTACAGTCTAAAAACATAATTAAAAACATAATTTGACCGGTACAATTGGGGTTTAGACGATACACAGTCTATTACCTAATAAAAACTGAGTTCACTTATAATACATACAAATTTACAGACAGGAAAGCATAAGGTTAAAACACGGTCAAATGCATCAGATGACTATGGCTTTCCTGGCAGCTGTACATTTTAGTATGTATGACGCAACAAAAAAACAAATATCCAAATCATTTAAAGAGGATAGTAGCTGTAAAGCATTCTTTGTAGAACGAACATTGTTTTTTAAAAGGATGGGTTTTAGATATAATACCCTAAAGGAACGGTAAAATTTACAAAACAATAAAAAGTGGCAGCAGCTCTGACGTGAGAAGTTATCACAAGGGCATACAGTATCGGATCTGGCTTTCATTACAGGGAATGCTACAAGATGGTGTGCGATTCCCAACCTTAAGCGTGTTAAAACAAACCGGTGAGAATTACGAGTAAAACTAGAAAGATAAGGTTGGAAACCGATAATTGGATTACATTCCCGGTAGAACATCACAGATTGTAGCGTTCCAGACACCCTGTCGCGACACTCCTTCTTGTGATTTAAAAACCTTTGTTTTATGTCGTTTTTGGGGATAGATGCAACAGATTTAGGGTCAAGAAATGTGTCAAACTTGAATAGGAGATTGAACCAGTGGTGGCTGTACTTAAGCCACATAATACGCGTAGAGTGGTCCAACCTGAGACAATCAAGGATTATCTCCTGGGTGAATTGTGTTTCAGTCTTGGCCCAGATTGAGCGCCATAGCAGCAAGGGACGTAGTGCTGCTAAATCAGAGAAGAGACATATATGAGTGTGTATTGACAGAAAATCTATGCCATTATTCTTTGGTTGCAGTGATAGAAGTATTATTGAGAGCTCCGTCAAACGGCTATCGTTTTGCTACTATCATTGTTCTACACCTTATAAAGCATTGGTAAAGGTGAGTGTCTAACTGTTTCTTTTGTGATGTACCGTTAAATGTGGTTTGGTCACTATATTTGATTATTTCCCTTACAGTCTCTGAGCAACCAAATTTTTGACTTTGTCACGGTTTTATATGTTTTCAACTACTGTTCCATTTCATTACATCACTCTTTTTAAACATTGTTTCTTTGTAATTATTAGTTTTAAATTACGATTAATAAATTTGATTAAGGTCAGTGGACTTCAGTCATGTTTTTATGCTATCCACTACTGTTAGGTCTTTTAATTAGATGTCAGTTAGAGACGGATCTGCAATGAAATTTGGGGGGGGGAGGAAAAAAAAAGTTTTTTGCTAGGGGGACATGAACGTTTAATAAGTAGGAAGAGTGAAGCTGGAGGGGCTGTTAGAATGGGTAAAACAAGTGCAAGGCCTAATTAACATTCAAATGGTTCTTTATAGAGATGTGAAACGTTCAGGTGCGGCTCTGTGTGTATCTGGAATGTATGTTATCTTGGGCTTCCACAGCAGACGTGAGTGAGGGTGGAGGGGGCTGAAGTTCTGCGAAGTTAATGGGGGTTGTGCGCCGTTTCTTCACTTTCTTTCAAGTGTGAATTATAAATTTGGATGTATTTGTGGTATACTGAATAAATGGAATATAAAATATGATAAAATAGACAGAAACTAATTGAGAGATTTGGGAGTGTTTCCATATAATCTGTAAAGTTGGTTACAGATCAAAAAAAGGAATTAGCAGAGACACAGATAATGCAGGTAGAGAGAGAAATGGTAGATTATATGTCATATCGTCGACAAAAAGTGCAAATGCTTTAGGTATTATAAACTTTAAGTTTGAGGAAAAAATTACAGTGTGGTTTGTGGCCGAGGGATGCACTGGTGGGGGTGGGGTGAGAAGGAGAGGTGTCCCAGTACTATCAAATGAAAACTTGTGACCATGAGGTTGTACACAGGTTCGTGGAGTATATGCCTTCATAAATTGATGTAGAAGACCGAAAATACATAGAGGTTTCTCTGTTCCGCCGTGTAACTCTATTTTCATCTCACTCCTGCTTTCTGTATCAGTTGCTTTGTGTTATCTTAGTGTGTGTGTGTCTGTGTGTGTGTGCGTTCAGTCTGGGCTGAGGAAGTTTGTTCTGCAGGGAGACACAGATAGTCGCATCAGAGTACTTGGCAGGTTTCGAAAATACTATTTATATAATTGAGATGGTTTTTGGAATCGTTAGTCAGTGTATGTCGAGTTTCAGAATTACCGCTCGGTCGGCTCCACAGAGCAGAGGGATTGTCGTATTTCACTTCTTGGTTCCTTTCGTTTTTCACTTTGTTCTCTGATGGCTGGCAAAGAAGTGTTTGTTATAGTGGAGATGAAAGGGTGATAAGTAGTGAAATACGACATAGTGTGTGCTCTGTAGAAGTGGGGGAGCAGTGATTATCAGTCTGAGTGAAGCACAACTGCGGCGGTGCTTGGTTACAGTAATAAATTATTTTTTTTCCAGAGGTACGATTGTTGGCATGGTTCACAACCCGCAAAGAAAGGCTTGACGGGCCGTCGCAGGCCAGCGGGTTGCACCATGAATAATTCAGGTTGAGAAAAGAAAACATGAATTGAGTACAGCTGAGATTACGTCAAACACATGAATACAGTTTTAGTATACAATAATTTCAGTTGTGAATATGGATTAAAAGAGGGAACGTATATATTTGAAATATTTATTCACTGATGCAGTGCTTTGAAGTGAAGTTTATTATCTAATACGAGTAAAGATATTATAAAGAAAGTAATCGGCATAGTTACTAGTCCATACAACACAAATGATGGAAATGTAGTATGAAGCAAAGTAATTTGCTGTTTAACGTCTGTCAACATTCGATTCGGAGGAAATCAGGAAGTGTTGACCGCCATTTTGTTAGAAAAGACCCGGCACATAATCTACATGTATTTGGGTAACAAAGTAAGGTTGTGTAGCAGTGCATATCATAAATATTGCATGTAGTATCCTGGCAATGTGTGGGAGATTAGACTGTAAATGATGATTGATTTTTTAAAAATCTGGGTGAAAAATTTGGTAATTGGATGTGTTTAATAAAGAAATATTAAACTTAGTTAGGCTTTAGGACATATAATGGATAGAAAATTAGGGAATGTATCTGTTAGGCATGATATTTGGCACAATGGGTGTATGTTGTCTAATAAATATGTCTGTAATATGTTAACTAAAATTCAGTCGTTTATTTTTCTTTTAAGAGTGTTTGGTGATGAAAAGCAACAACCTGAAGTCAACGTGACAGAGTTTACAACGATCAAATTGTTTTTTACAGGTGAGTTGAAATTTTTTGAATGACAATTTTTTTTGTGCAGATTACAATAATAAGCAAGATTTTTTAGAATATTTGCACTGCTTCTCTTTTGCAGGAGGATTTTATCTTCTATTTTAAACATGTCTGTACCTGCTTGCACTACATATGTATTTTTAGATAGGGTTCCACTGTTTGTTGGTACTATCTTTTTATGGGCTGGGTCCATGTGTTATTTTCTATGCAGTTCTGGTTCATCTATTCTTTGACTGTAAGAGTTTGCTCTTTACGTGGATTAATTCTTGCTAAGTCATCATTATCTCTCTAACTCATGCTGTATCATTTGTGTACAGTCATTTTTCTTGATTTATAGAGGTGTATTATGATATGGCTGTTGGCGTGATGGGCATTTCTGGTGCATTTCTGTGACTGTACTATCTATTTGCACCCTATTATATGCATTTGTACAGGTGTATTATGATGTGGTCAGTCGGAGGCCGTGGAGGGAGTTACGGTGGGGCAGGGAGGCAGGGAGGCGGGGAGGGGGAGGTGCAGGGTGGAGAGATCTAAAATCTGGCATATGGATAATTGCAGCTAAGTATACAATTCAATTAATAAAACGAATTTTGTAGCGTACACAGCATCGCATTTTGCGATGCAGTGCGCACTACAAAATTCGTTTCAATAATTAAATTATGTATTTACCTGAAATTATCCATATGCTGGTTTTTAGGTCCCTCCACCCTCCACCTCCCCCTCCCCGTCTCCCTGCCCCACCGTAACTCCCTCCACGGGCCGCAGCTGAATGTGGTTTCTTATGGTTATGATGAAATGTTGTACATTTGATGAAATTTACATGTTGAGTATGCTGTTTAAAGGTAAAAGCAACTGTCTCTGTGGGAAGTAGCAATTTGTTTAGTGAATGTTTTAATTGGTATATTGTGAGTTCCCCCTTCAGTTTGCATACAGTTTGAATCACAGTTTGTAGTGGTGAACTCAGAAAATAGATCCCTACAAATAAATTAGAAAGTGTATAAATAGTTCTACAGCACACAAATCCTAAAAACAAATTTCACACTAAAAGTGTTTTTACAGCACAATTTCAATTAAAAAAAGTAAAAGGGATAGTGTTAATGTCTAGGATCATAGTGTCAGTTTCTTTCTAAAATAAAGAGGAAGGTGCTATCTTAATCTATGTAGTTAATGTCTTAAAAAGTATGAAAATGTATGTAGTTTAAAGATTAGTAAAGGTAATTTTTGGTTATCTAATCATGAAAAAGATATAATTTAGTCTTTATATTTTCTTAAAAGGACACAGAAGACAGAAAAGAAGTACTAAAATGGAACATTATTCAGAAAATATAAATGTACATTTTGAAATTGCAAATGAACTTATAGAAGATTTATTAGAAGGAATATTTGAAGAGGAAAATGGCACAGAAAATGTGGAAATTATGGACCGCACTTTTGATAGTGCATACTTAGAAATGTTGGAAGGGGAAGAAGAAGAGAATTTGGAAGAAGAAAATAATATTAATGAAGTATCTGATGAAATGATGCTACAAGTGCTTTTAGAATACGAATTATTAAATGAATAAAATTATTTTTGTTTAAAAAAATAATCTTGAAAACATTATTGTTGTACTATTTGTCAGTGTTCTCCTTTTTGAGAATGAGAATAAAAGTTTTCATGAAGTATATAACACATTAAAGTTAAAAAAATTAAAAGCATTAGGAACACCTACAATGCTTGAAAATTAGTATAGTATTTATATGTCTGAAAAATTAGATTCATAAAATACGTCTATAATGATGACACAGGTATGGACTGTCATAAATTTAGAACCAATATTCACTATAGGATTTCCTACTCTGTTCAGAGACTGTTTCTTTGTCTTTATTCTAGTTATATAATCAAGCAGTGGTTATAATTTGTATGTTATATGGTAGTAGGGGTCTATAATATTTTTTAACTTTTTTCCAAACAGATTGTCATTTTTATCACAAACATCAATCACTATGCCAACCAGAAATGAAAAAAGAAAGCTGTATAAAAAGATATACCATTTGAAGAGGAAAGAAGGACAAGATTTACATAATCAACAAAGGACGGAGAAAAACAAGAGTGCTCCTGGTAAGAGCAGCAAGGATTTTTTAAAAAAGTTGTGTCAAAGGAAAAGTCAATTGGATAATGTTCAATAGGAAAAACAGTTTTCAGTATCTACAAGGAGAAATGGAAGAAAAAAGAAAAATGTGTCTGAAATCAGTGGTGAGGAAAATATGTACAGTAAAAGATGTACTAATCAGTTTGCGGAAATAAGGAAACGTATGTTTCATAAGAGAGTAGTTTTGAATTCATTAAAAAAGGAAAAAGTTTCTAAAAGGAAATCTGCTTTTTATAAGAAGAAAAAATATATAGAGGAAGTTGTGGATCATGCGTATGAGACAATTTTTTTTTATTTATTTTAGTACTTAATAGAATAAATACACTAAATAAGGCAATCAGAGTTTTAAAAGCTAAGAGTAAATGGAAGAGACACATAAATAGAACTCATTTTTGTAAAGTATTTTCTGGGAAATGGATGCATACTTCAAATTCTGAGCCATTTTTTAATGAAGAGAGTTACTTTCAAAGTAACCATTTGTTGCATGCAGTTGACACCAGTGGTCGAGCGTATGAAGTGAAGGATGGCTGTCCTATTGAGAAAGAGAAAATTGAGGTTAGAAATCCAGAAGGGGAAATAGGTGGAGAAGTTTTAGAGGGACGTGTATATGCTCCTGTTTATAGTTGGAATTGTAGCAGTATTTCCAGTGTACGACAGGATTCAATTGATTTCTTTCGCAATTTCTTACGTAAGTACACTAAGGAAAGTCTAAAAAAAAAATTGTAATGTTGCAAGAATTAGATCGTTGCAGAGTGAGAGAAAAAACAGGTTTGGAAGGCCATTCTCTGGCTTGTCTTTCTAAAAAAATATGCCAGAGTGTTTTTCATCACTTCAGGATGTTAGCAGTGCATCATACCAAAATGAGAAAATTAGTGAGAAAGTTGTATTATGCAAAAAGTCCAGCACTTAAACTTAAAGAGTTAAATAGTGCTCTTTTGCATGGATGTGCATTAGATGTGAAGAATATTTGTGCAGAAATTGAGGTAAGTTATTTTGGTCGAGATGAAGACAATGCAGAAACTGATATAGTTATAGAAGGAAATGTGTTAGAAAATGTTGGACATTTTAATACTGAAGATTTTGAACAGGAAATAACAAAGTTTAAGGTCATTGCTGGTGAAAAAACAAATGTAACTTGTGTGTGTTGTCGACGCATTCATTACAAAAGTCAAACTAGGTTAGTTGATTTATATTTAAAAAGTGAAGATGAAGATAATACTCAGTGGAAAGAGTTTGCGACTTATTTGCTGGTAGAAAACTATTTTGATTTGGGTTTTGAGCAACGTATTTGTAAATATTGTTATAATAAATTAAATGAAAATAGAATGCCTGCTAGAGCTGTATATAATAATCTTGAGTTGATAAATATTCCATTGGAACTGAAGGATTTAAATACTTATGAGACTATTCTGATTCAATGTGTACATCCTTTTCAGGCTATTGTTCATATGGAGCCTAAGACTGGGAAATTAAATCCTTCAGATTTACAAAGAGGATTAAAGGGTAGAGTTGTATATTTGCCACTTGATTTAAAAAAAATATGGAGACAATTGGTATTGAAAATGTAGAAGAGGAACCTCTAGTTATTCTAGTTAATGGTGTACCTACAAAGAGTAAGAAAATCTGGCAAGATTTAGTGGATGTTAGGAAAGTCAAAATAGCAACGTTGTATTTAGTCAAAAATAATAAATACTATAAAAATGTGTACGTAGAAGAAGAGGATGTAAGTGAAGAAGAGGATAATGATTTGTCTTTTGGACAAATTGAAAAAGTCGACTTGTCCAGAAGTGAAGACATTTATGAACATTGCAGTGTTCATCCACTGCATTTGAAAGAAGCAATGGGGAATGCTATTGAGTTATTTCAGATGAAAAAAGCAGAAGGAAATCCTATTAGTGTATGGGAAGAAAGTTTGGAAGGTCGTTGTTTCCCACAGTTATTCCCAACAGGTGAAGGTGCGCGATATGATGATCGACCTATGCAGATTCCTGCATCTGAGTACCGGACAACAAGATTATATGCAGAAGATCCGAGATTTCGTCAATGTATTCCATATTTGTTTCATCTTCTGTTTGAGAGTGACTTATCTGGTCTTTCCTATGCAGTAAGCCATATCTTAAAAAGTGGAGTGCATCTGCAAAATGTTTCAGCAAAGGAATTTATGGATAAAGTGCAACAGAAAGATAGTGTTTTGGATTCTCACCATATTAATTTAATGGCATGTCAGCGTGGTACTAATGAGTATTGGTACCGTCGTCATGGAGATTTAAAATGCATGCTAAGAAACTTAGGAGCACCTTCATGGTTTTTAACTCTAAGCTGTGCAGAGTATGCCTGGGAAGATTTACTTGAATTTCTTCGAGAGGCGAATGCAAATATTGAAAATATAAACTACAAGACACCAGGAGAATTGTGTTCGTTGGATCCGGTTAATGTTTGCAGATATTTTAATCATAGATTTGAAGCTATGATGTCTTTTATTACAAATAAGAAAAATCCACCGCTTGGTGAAGTTATGGATTTCTTCTGGAGAAAAGAGTATCAAGCAAGAGGTGCTCCTCATATTCATATGCTACTATGGATCAAGGATGCTCCCAAATTTGGAAAAGACTCCGATGACACTGTACTGTCTTTTATTGAACAATATGCCACTTGTGACATACCTAACAGTACAACTGATAAGGACTTAAGAGGAAAAGTGTTACGGTTTCAAAGACATCATTGTGGAAAATATTGTCTGCGAAAATTCAAATCAAAGGATAAATTCTATACTAAATGTCGTTTTGGATTTGCACGACCGGTGCTTTCAAAAGGAAGAGTCAACAATTTGATGTCATCTTTGCGACATAATATCTAACCCTGGGCGAAGCACTACGCTACGCTCGCGGAGTTTGCAAAGTTTTCGCAACTTCGCACTACGCGAGCTGCACGTAGCACAGTGCGAGTATGCGTAGTGCAGCGTAGCGTAGTGCAGCGGTCATTTTTTGCTTGTTCGCGGTCCTGAACGTCATATTCGCGACCGCGAGCAAGCAAAATGACATCCCGGCGAGATTCTCAACGCGAGGAGGTCAGGTTTCTCATTGTGAGTGGTTGCGCATGCTCGCGACCGCTCTCAATGAGAAACTACCTGTTCGCGTTCAGAAAGCTGCCGCTCGAGTAATAATCTACTCAAGCAGCAGAAAACTACAGTTCGCACTGTGCAAGATGCCGTTTTCAATGCTTGCACAGTGCCGGATGCTTGTCCGCACTGTGCAATCATTAAAAACGCATCTTGCACAGTGCGTACATGCTACTACGCAGCTCGCGTAGTGCTATGTGAAGTTCGCATAGTGCGAAGTGCACTTCGCGTAGCTTCGCGTAGCGCTACTTCGCGAACTACGCCCACCCTTAATAATATCACAAGAAGATCACCCAAAAATACCTACAATTTAAGAAGAGGTGAAGAGTCCAAATATATAAATGACTATAACCCTGTCATTTTGACCATGTGGAATGCTATCATGGATATACAATATGTTGCGGACAACTCTATTGCTGTGGCTCGATATGTAACGTCTTACATCACGAAATCTGAAAAGACGGAACTGAAGGAGATGTGGGAAGATATTTCTCATGAAAAGAGCCTAAGCAAGAAATTGTATACGTACAGTATGAAGATGTTATCTCATCGAGAAATTGGAGCATATGAATGTTGTGATCGATTATCATCAGCAAGTCTTTATGCGAAATCTCGAAGTATCCTGTGGGTGAGTTTAGGTCTTGCAGGAACACGAAACTGTGTTTTGAAAACTGTGCGAGAAATTGAATATTTAGCACAGAAAGAACCAAACAGTACAGACATTCTGAAAACAAATATGTTGGATACATGCTATCCAAATAGAAGTACTCTGCTTGAAAACATTTGTCTGTATGAAGTACTTGAAAAATACACTTTTAAAAGGAATATTAGAGAGAATGTTGAAAAAGGTATATACGCTGTAATTGGACAGGAAGGATGTCTGGTGAAACAAAGAAAAGGACACTTGATTAATCACCGAAAACTGAGTTGCGAAAATCCAGACAAAAGAGAATTTTACTATTTAGCTCTTTTGCAACTCTTTAAACCATGGCGTACTGAAGAGGAACTACTTGGCGACTTTGTTAGTTATGAAGATTCCTTTAACGCATCTAAAAGAAGTATAGAATGTCCTGTTTTTAGTAATTATCTCAAAATGTTGAACGATGAAATAGAGCAAGAAGCAACAATTTCAGCGGAGATTGCTAGAGAAAGTTCACAAGACACTCAAAGTTCTGCATCGTTGAGTCAGGATCCACTGGGAGAACCAATTATCCGAAATGAAGCAGCCACTGCCACGGATGAGGTGGAAAGAGCAATGCAGCAAGCTCAAGAGGATATAATAAACTTAGAAGAATTGGAGAAGGAACTTAATCTTGAGCAAAGACAGATATATGACGAAGTGACAGAGCACATTGAGCATGGTTTTCGTCATGACAAAAAAGAATGCTCATGTATGTCATTTGAACCTATTCGACTATATGTAAGTGGAGAAGCTGGAACAGGGAAATGTTTTCTTATAAAAGGAATTACTACATATCTACAGCAAAGAACTCAGTCACCACTGTCTTGTGTTGTTACTGCTCCAACTGGATTGGCAGCACATAATATTAAAGGTATTACTTTACATCGTTTACTGATGTTGCCAGTTGAACATGAAAATAAATTACAATATCACAAGCTATCTGGAGACGCTTGTTATGAAGTTTCTAGAGTCCTTAAAGAAATGAAACTTCTCATTATTGATGAGGTAAGCATGGTATCCAATTTAATGCTTGCTTTTGTACATTTAAGAATGCAACAGATACTTAAAACTGACTATGATGTGTTATTTGGAGGGAAACATGTAATAGTTTTTGGAGATCTACTGCAACTAACTCCTGTGAAAGGACAACCTGTATTTGAAACTGTTACACATGAAGACACCAGAAAGTGCCTCGGCAGTATTGGAAATGTTAATATATGTTCACATTTCAAATATACTGAACTGATTCAAAATATGCGACAGGCAAAGGATACTAAATATGGAAATATTCTTCAAGATATAGGGATTGAAAAACTAACTGAAGATGCGAAAGAAACTCTACGAACACGATTACTTTGTAAGTTGTTTCCCAATGAAGATAATGTACCTGAGAAAATATATAGTAAAGAGGTAGAAGATAAGTCAGTCATATGCTTGATGCCAACTCTAAAAGAATGCTCAGTTTTCAATGACAAAATGTTGAAGTTGGAAAATCAAGAAATTAAGAAACTGGAAGCTAAAGATAAAATAGAACATGAAGGAAGTACTATTGTTTTGTCTGAAAAATTAAAGTTAAAATTGGATTCTCTTCAGAAATCTATATCTAAAACTGCTGGCTTAGAGAAGAATCTGTATGTATGTTTAAATTGTCGGATTATTTTATGGAGAAATTTACATGTAGAAAGACGTTTGGTGAATGGAGCAATGGGTAATATTGTTGGTTTTGTAAATTACCCAAATAGAGATGAGATTGAATTTTTACGAATAAAATTTGATGGAATTGAGGAAGTTCAACAATTCAGTCTCTGTTCAACTTGTTTTTTGCTTGTGAAAGACTTGTATGTCCGTCGGAAACAATTTCCAATTTGTTTGGCATATGCAGTGACTACTCACAAATCTCAAGGTTTAAGTGTAGATTGTGCTTTGGTAAATATTGGAAACAGTGTATTCAAAGAGGGTATGGCATATGTTGCTTTATCTCGAGTTAGAACTTTATCTGGACTTTATCTAATTGATTTTGATGAGACAAAGATTAGTGCAGATTTAAAATGTGTGAAGGAGTATAATAGGTTAAGAAGAGAATATGCTCCAAGTTTACCTCAATATCCTTTAATTAAAAAGAGTATGGTTGGTCAGAAAAGGAGAAATGAGGAACAATGTAGTGAAGTAGTAGAGAAACGAAGAAAAAAAGATGAGGCTGTCATTGGTAGCAGTAAGAAAAAGGTTAGTACTACAGAGATTGTTGGATTTAAATTTGAAAACAGGTCTGGTGTCAACTGCTATGCAAATGTAGTGGTTAATGTGTTTTTTTTTCTAAAAAATTTACAGCAACAGATTGTAGAAAATCAGGAGCAAACATTTTGTTGTTCCTTAAATTCTGTGTTTGAAAAATGTAGCAGTGGTAATAGTGAAGTAGCAAGTGTTTCAGAAGTAAGGAATGTTTTAGACATATGTGAAGGACTACATCAATTTTCTCAGAATATTCAGCAAGATTGTCAGGAATTTATTATGTATATGCTTGCAGTTTTGGAAGAAGAAGGTGTAGATATTGATAGTCTTTTTGGCCTTTCTTATAAATGGGAACATATTTGCGATAATTGTTTATTTTCAAGTAGTACTGACATACACACAGAAAGATTTATATATTTAACATTACCAGATTGTAAAACAGTGTCCTTTAATAAACTAGTTAAAGATGCGTATCAGAACATGGTCTGCTCTCGATGTAACTCAGAAATGTTATCAACATTATTTATCCACAGATATGGACAGTATGTAATTTTAATGCTTCAACAATGCAGAGCTGATGGAAGTGAATTGTCAACTTCAATTAAAAATTTTGTTGCTTCTCAAATATCTATTTCTAGAAGAACATTTGTAACTGTAGCAATTATTTTTCATGAAGGGCCATCAATATCATCAGGACATTACATAGCCTATTTGAAGTGTCCAACTGGTTGGGCGCTCTGCAATGATAGTCAATTAAGTTTTAAGAAACGTTTGCCATGTGAGTTAACAAATTCTTATCTGATATTTTTGCAACCAAAATTTCAGTAAAATTACTTGGTCTAGTCAGATTAATACTGTAAAGATATGAAACTGTGTTGTTTAGAAATATCATGTGATTGAGGGTGTTCAGATCTAGAAATGAAACTTTTATGTGGCAAAGTGATAGTATCAGGTAAGGTTTCCTTAATGTTTAATGGTACAGGACATGTTGGAATTAACTCATACTATTTGGCCACGCGGAAAAGAATGAGATATCAAAATGTGGACTTGAGATAAATGTTTTTAGAACATACTTACTCGGAAGTTTGTTGAGAGGTACTAAAAAACAAACAAATTAACTCATACTATTCGGCCACGCGGAAAGGAATGAGATATCAAAATGTGGACTAGAGATAAATGTTTTAAAACATACTTACTCGGAAGTTTGTTGAGAGGTACTCAAAAAATAACGAATTAACTCATACTATTTGGCCACGCGGAAAAGAATGAGATATCAAAATGTTGACTTGAGATAAATGTTTTCAGAACATAGTTGCACGGTTATTTGTTGAGAGGTATTTAAAAGTAACTGGCATACTTTAATTAGTTTGTAACTGTGGAGTATGTGCTGTGCTTACTCAAGAAATTGCGAATTAGAGAAAAACATTTAAGACATGTTTTTTTCTAGGTATTTATATTATGTATAGAGATCTTGTACGGGTTTTTTAAACACAATAATTTTGATTGTGGGTTTTTTCCCCGCTGTTACATGATGATTACTATTGAAATCACTGTTTATAATGAAAATCAATTTATCTGAGGACAGCAAAAATAAACCATTTAATATGTTATCTAAATGAATTTTGTAACATTGGATTTTGAAATATGTATTATAACAGATTTTTTTATTGTCTTCCACAGATATTACATTTATAAGGCAAGTACAACTAATCATATGTGAGAGTTTCGTGTACCTCTCTCTTATTCTTATTTCTTTCATCCTCTTCCTTTGTAAGTGGTGTTTAGTCATGGTTATTCCCTTTAACTCATGCACATTTTGCATTTTTTAATTTTCGAAACCTGTTTCTCTTACATCTTTTCTGTTAGTATTCTATCCAGTCTATCTAACTGTTCAGTTTGTTATTTACGTTGTTTTATGCTGACTCACCTTTATTGACCCAGTATCACCTTTCTTTCCTAATTCTTAATTTCTTTGTCTTACTGTACCTTACAATTTGTTCCTTTACTCTGTTTTCATTAATTATGCTTTATTTCCAAACTAAAATCTATAGTTTAGTTCTCTTACCCTACTTCATTTCTCTTTATGTCTCTCTCTTACACTCCTTGTCTGTTTCTATTCCATTCATCTTCTGTTATTCATCCTTTTTCACTCTGTTACTCTTAGTCTTTTTCCTTTATTTTAACTATCTCTTTAAGACATTTCGGTACTCTTAGTCTGTTTATTTTACAGACTGTTTGTTTTGTGTATTATCACTGATCATACTCTCATTTTCTCTCTCACTTTACTTTCCTTTAAACAATCATTATTTCAGTGCTAATATTTCTTTCAATTATTTTCTTTATTTATTGATTAATATACTACATATTCAGTCTCGGTCTCTTTATGCCCCTCAGTCTTCTTTTCTTTCACTTTCTGTTTCATTCACTTCTACTTTGTTTTGTTTTATAAAATGACATTATAACCTTATTTTTACTTTTGTTCCACAGATACCATGTTTTTAAAAGATTTTAAGTTTTCTTTATTACTATTTCCTAGGTAAGTATACAAAATAAAAATACTTTTTCATCACTGTGTCATTTCTTTGAGTATCCTGGTCATACCAATGTCGTGTTTTATGTGATCACTTCCACGGAGGATTGGCTGCACTGTCACAAGGAGCCTCTTAAAAATTAATTTAAGAAATCAGCCACATTTCTCTGAGTCACTTCACTAATGCTGATGTGTCAAAACATTGCAGGTAAATGATATGTGTTAAAGAACTTTGGGGCAAATTATCAAGGGGGTTTTACTCTGCTTTCTTGGCTTTAAAAGCCAAGAAAGCGGAGATAAAATTATCTCTTTAGTACGTAGCTGATGCTAACAGCAGTTAGCTAAAACTATTAGCAGATAACGACTATCTTGTGACCCGCATTGTTTGTCTGTGATATTTATTACTATTGCCATGCAAAGTTAGCGTTGCAAGATGTTAGTGACTGGAAACAGTTCCTAACATTGCTATCTCATTTTACCCACTTTTGAACATATTGGTGCTAAGGTCAAAAATGTCCAAAACCTAATAGCTGCCCCTGAGCAGTTCTTAGCTATGTCATGTAATGGGAGGTAGATAACATGACTCAGAGCAATAGCTCGGTAATGCATGAATATTGCTGACTTTACAACAATATTTATGTGTTTGGATCAATTTCTATCACTTCGGACAGTGGTTTACAAAGTTTGTTGATCTGTGGTTTCCTTGACCTATTCAGCAGTTTACAGTGGCTCCCCACCATTTTTTATAACGGTGGGTAGGTGGTATGTATGTCCTATTATTTTTCTTAAAGTAATTGGGACACATTCATTCACACATGCAATCATCCGTTCACTGTTCCAGCCATCTGGTCTCTTATCCATCCACCCTTTTAGTTTACTGATGTATCCATGGTTTTGTACATCTACCCCCTAATTAATCTTTACAATCACCCTTCCACTTATCCTTTCATCTACCATTTCAGTTATCAATTTATCCATCCACGCATTCACTTGCCCATCATGTACATTTCATTCATTAATCTATCTATCCTTTTACACATCCATCCACTAAATTCTTTATCACATCTATCCTTCCTTTTAGCCATTTATGCACTCTTCTAGCCATATATCATCAATTTATCTTTTCTCTCATTTATACTTTCACTCATTCATTTATTCATTCATTTTTTGTTTGATTATCTAACCTCTCTCTTTTCATTCATCCATTCATCCTTTTAGTAATCGATCCAGCCATTTAGACATTCCATACTTATTTACTCACCCAGCTTTGTACTTTATAATGTGAGCGTTTGTCTGCAAAGTTGTAGGGAGAAGAGGCCTATGAAGAACAAAGTACAGCAAGGGGTGGGGTGCGGTGGGGGAGAGTTCACAATGTTTCCGTACATAGGCAGACTGAAAACGTAGAAGTTATCAGTCACACATGATGTCCAGTAACAGGATGTGAGGTTACTGTAAAATGGTGTTGTTTCCATGGCTTTAAGCAGTGTTAAAAAAAATTTGAGGGGTCTTTTTAAAGGAGGTGTTGGATGTAATTCCGAGGGCAGTTTAAAACACCTAAGCTACAAATATGCGTTTAGCATAGTGTTGTGCTCGACTGGTGTTATGTTGTATGTGTCATTGCATGCAGATATGTAGAACAGCAACTATCTTTACACCAACAACAAGCAAAGACTATTGGCTTTGACAATGGGTACTAGTTCCTTTAAGTACAAAAGCAGTAACCATGGCATTGTTGAATATAATAATGAAAATACTGCTGTTCAAAACTGATGAGAGAATGAAAGAACGTTAATCTGTTTTTTAAATTTTCTTTCATAGCCTTCTTTAAAGGAAGTGTTTTCTAATATTGCATGGTGGTGGTTTTACTTTTTTTATCTAACAGAATGCCTTCTGTTCGTTGAGGCAGGAAGAGCGCTATCTGCTTTAAAAACCTTGACTGCCATATTCTCATTCAGTAAGTGCCAATGAGTTCCATAGAGAATTTCAATGGGCGGGAGGGGCTGCTGCTGGAGGAGTGAAATCCAAGGCCGTTCCAGCAGCGGGTGTGAGCCTTCTCACAGGGGAGGAGCGCGCAGCTCTCTGAGATGGATACAGTTACACATAACAGGGTAGTGACGTCCGTGGAATTTACGGACGGTTGGTCACCCTAGTGTGCGCCGTGCCCTTGGCACCTCATTACGGCGCACTGGGGAGCCGCGGTGCACAGTTTGGGAATCACAGGTTTTGGAAGTAAACCTTGATAATTGCAAGACTCCTAAGTGATAAAAATCGCCGCAACCCTCTAGCCCTTCTCAGGGGGTCCCAAAAGAACCCCCAAGGGCAAAAACAAAAAAACACCAAAAAACCGCGGGGTACGCGCACCGTATGCGTAGGGTACGCGTACCGTGCGCGTACCCCGCGATTTAAAAAAAAAGCACTCTGTGGTCCTTCTGGGACCCCCTGAGAAGGGCTAGGGGGTCAGGGGGTCTCAACCCTGCCCCCTTTTCGTGTTTTCCACTCTTGTTTTGTGCTCTCTTGTGCCTCACTTCTCCTGAGAAACAAGATGGCGGCTCAGGTGGTCCCAGAAGGATAACAACATATATAAACATTATCCGCTAATAGAATTAGCATTTACAAAACCTTTGAAATTTATTGGAAAAAAATATAGGTTTCACGTCTGATATAGTTAGGAATTAGCATTTAAAAAACCTTGCAAATTCACTGAAAAAACCACAGGTTAAGCCTTATATAGTTAGGAATTAGCATTTAAAAAACCTTGCAAATTCACTTAAAAAAACATAGGTTTCAGGACTTGTATAGTTAGGAATTAGCATTTAAAAAACCTTGCAAATTCACTTCATACATCATATATATGCACATCATATATATATATATATATATATATATATATATATATATATATATATATATATATATATATATATATAGCATAGATTTCAGGCCTTATATAGTTAGGATTTAGCATTTGAAAAACCTTGGTATAATACTAATTGCTCACCTAATGGACTGCAAAAACCAGCATGCAATATGACAGGAAACAACCAAGTCACGCCCACTAATGGCGGTTCCAATTAACAATGAATAAATAGGTGATGCTAATGCAGTGCCTGGATGTCTGGCTCATGAAGAAGAGGCGCGATTGCCTCGAAACGCGTCGAGCATGCACAAATGAAGGAGGACGGATAACGAGCGGCGACGAGGCAGAGAACACCTTTTGGGTGCAGGACAGCGTCGTGTGCCCGCCTGAGCGCCAGAGCTTTGTTTGAAAAAAAAAATATATATATATATATATATATATAATATATATATATATATATATATATATGATGTGCTTGCAAACTACTGTGAGTCAACTTCTATTCTGAAAATACTACTTATATTCCCCTCGACTTTGCTACTCTGGCGTGGTTTCTTTTACATTCTCTTCAAACTAAGACTCTGCATCCAGTGACAGTCTCCACCTATGCTGTCTATGATGAATACATCCAGGCATCCATCCATTCAAAGAAAATGTCTATCATTCTTTTTTATATATCTCTTAACAAACCTTAGTTGGTTTCACCAACTACCACCCATGCGTCCACTCCTTCCTTGCTTGCCTTGACTTTGAGTTCGACCCAAACTCCTCTGATGATTATTGCTATCTAGTATCCACCCATACTGTGTCGCCCACCCAGGCAGGCATCTTCTTTCACCTTCCACCCATCCTTTAACAACCCATGGATCAAATCTGTTTCCTATCAGCCACCTATGCATGATTCCAACGTATCCTTCTCTGCCCATCATATTACATCTCGCCTGTCCTTCCTCCTTCCACCCTTCTTTCCCTTTTTATTCAACACATCCATTAAGGTCATCTGATCTGACTTTTAGTCTTCTCCATAAAACTTTCACAGCTGAGTTGGAGTCAGATAGAAGAGGCCATTGGTTACTCAACTCACGCTGCTAATTCTATTGCTAATGCATTGCTAATGCTAAGTAAAGGGTGTCTTCTTCAACCATTTTATAATGTTCACTACAACTTCATACTTAATAAGTCTCAACAGTACAGTGAATGAAGTGAACTCCCTTCCAGCTAGTGTAATGTCAATTAGTAATGAAGATAACTTACCACCGTCCGCCACTGCTGCTGGCTCCCCCACTGTAGCTCCTGCAGGTGCCGCATCTCCTGCCCCCTCCGGAATGGCCGCATCGCCGCTGGCCACGCCGGCACTGGTGGTTGGTATTACCCCTAGAAAAAACATTACACATTTTTAGATGCCTGCACACCTCCCCTATTTATTCGTTTTCACTAGCACGATAGAAAAAAAAGTTAATGCATACATATACACCATACATCACTGGTTCAAAGCGGGTACTAGAGTAGAGTCAGTAGACACTAGTAGTGTTATATGGTCCCTAGGGTCATTATAGTCCTACTCTTTGCAAAGTTAGCCTGAGCCATGCAACCGTTTTAGCTTCATGTCTTTTGCGCATGTTACCTCGCAGCTTGTTGTGCAGTAAGACGCCTTTGAGCCCACATGAACTCATACAGCTACTGTCTGGGCGTTGCGTACAAGTCAAGAGGTTGAAAAACAAGCCACTTTGTTCTGGAGTTTGGTTACTCCGTATTGCTTAGCCATAACATGTTACACTTTTTGGCATACCTGAGAAATGCTTACATTATACTATCTAACGCGCACTATTTTTCTCATAACAAGTGGAAGATTCCCTTCTACGAACCAGAGATTTGCAGAGCTTATGATGCATGTAACCAGTGTTTCTACGTTCTATGGTGAGGGGTCTCCCAGAGTTCGCGCAGATCTTTTGTCTTCTATCATGCACTTGTGACAATGTTTGCTGTTTTAATCTTATGCATTTTGCTGTTGGAGCTGGCTGTAGTAATTTTATAGAACAACGTACAGAGCTTGTTATTTGAAAATAAACCTTTTAAACTTATACATAGACTCTGTGGTATTTGGTGTGGTGGGGTGGACTTACACGAGTGCGTAAGCAAAAGGGTGTTATGTTCTGGGTTGTGTAATCATTGGGTATCTTCGGGTGGGGGTTCGGGGACCTAATGAGACACTATAACTAGTCAGTCAGGGGATTGTGGGTTCTGACTGAGGTGTGAGGAAGGTCCAACCTCCCATCACCAACCTCCTATTTTCTTATGCAGTGTTCTGAATGTCGCTGTGCAGAATCCCCACAACAGTAGTAGTATGTACTATATCCTATCACAAATAATAGTCAAATATCTGGTTGGGCATTTTGTTAGTGGGAATTGCAAAGCCTCAAGATTAAGAAGACTAAAAAAGGAAACCCCAAAGGACAGGACTCAGTGGCTAGAGCTATTGGTCAATCTGAGTTTTGTTCAAAAGAAAAACCTTAAATAAAGAGTGGCCAACTGGGCAAGCTTAGCTACAGACAGACTAATAGTAGTAGTACAGAGAGTCATAGCAAAGGCAGTTGAAGGATCTTAGAGGCAGGGATAACCAGAATTTAGCAACATATAGTCAAGATCAAGGAAGCTTTTGTAAAAAATAGAATTAGGAAGTGGAGCCAGAATTAATAGTTCAGATAAAATAAGGTGTAGTGAAAGTTAGGGAAATATAATTGTTAATATTAACCACTGGAGGACTTACTGGGGCCAGCAGCAGGGCCCTCGGTAGAGGAGCGGTCCTTTGGTTGTCCCGCCGACTTGGACCCCGTCTTCTTGCCCTGGGTGCTGCTGATCATGTAAGATATAATAAAGAAAGAGACAAACATTAAGGAATGCTGTGAAACGAATGCATTATTTAAAAAAACGCTAAAAAAACATTTTAGGAAACAACAATTGCAATAAAATTGACCTATCTAATCAGATCGACTACTGGCTTGCGGGATTCATGGACAGTCTACTTATTTATGAACACTAATCCAGTGTTCCATAATCATTCTGATTCCAGAATACTAACTAAGTCTAAGTACCACTTGACCTAGCCCACCTATTTCAGACGGGCCAATTGTTCACTAAGTCTGCAATTCCATATTTTTAACCCTCAAAAATGCATAGATGAGATGGAGGACACATGCATAAATTTGTGCATACACCAAATTGTTGGTTGGTTGCGTCTGATGTTCTGCTACTGACTGACACTGCTAAGCCTACCACTCACTAAACAAACTACAAAAGAATCTACTAAGGACTGGGGTAAGCAGCACTCAGTGACAGAGGAGGTGTCACGCAGACCGCTAAAAAATTATGACTATTCCTAACTAAACCTAGTATCAATCCATCCACCACTATTTCACAGTTGGACAAAGGAAGGACTAGAGTCTCTCTAGCAATAGCATTACCTAACTTAAGTTCGATAAAGTAAACTCTTACATAATAATCAGCCCAAGCGAGCGCAAAGTTGCAAACAAGTAAGAGTAGCGCCAAGCACCTGTGTCCTACAATCACAGAAGATTTTGAAACGTAATTTACATGCAATATAAGCAGCAGTATCTTGTTATTGGTAAAACAATTATACACAATACTTATACTACTATATATTAGCTACTCACCAAGCTCCACGTTCTCGACACCTAGCAGGTCCAACAGGTCCTGCTCCCGGTCCAGGATGTCTGACCACCGGTGGACCAGTTGGATATGGGTGCGCCGGACCACTAAGCAGCAAAACACTGCCCAGCGAACCTTTGCCCACCGGCGGTGACTCTCCTGGGCAGGGTACCCAGAGCCTGGCCTGCCGCCTGCTGCCAAGGTCAAGGGGAGGTGGCGCTGCACATACAAAACAAGGGCAGCCACCTCCACCTCGCAAAAAAGCTGTCTGGCCTGCACCCCTGCAGGGCGCATCCTGCCGAAAGGCAGGTGGCTCTTGGGGGATGGCGCCTTGCCCTTGGAGCCGGTAGTGCTAGTAGTACCCTTCGCCATGGTTCTGGGGTATGTGGGAAGCAGAAAAGAAAAGTTAGAAGGAAAAAATAAAATTAGGGGGAAGAAGTAGGAACTTAAAGAAAGAAGTAATATAACACAGTAGAAAAGTAAAAGTAAAATATAAACTTAGGGACAGAAAGAGATAGATAATAAATACAAAAATCAGAAAAATCAGTGTAAAGAACTAAGGATTGCAAAGATTGAGGGAGGATAGAAAAGCAGGCCCAGAACCATAGCATAGAGCAAAAAACAAGATGGCCGCTTCCATCGCGACCTCGTGCGTAAGTTTGCACGATATTTTCTCCCGAGCAAGCAAAAAGTATCGCTAACAAGTAAAATGCATTCCTGAACATGTGTGGAGAAGCGTGGCTCAGTGGTTAGAGGCGGCAGACCCGGAAGCTGAGATCGGCCGTGGACCAGGGTTCGATTCCCCGCCTCGGCGGGTCTCGGGCTCAAAAAAAAAATTCCACGGACTCGACAATTCTCGCTCCGGTGCCTACTCAACTCACAGGGTCACACTCTGCGACTCTGGGCAATAGCTTGCTTAATCTCCACTACGGCCCCTCGCGGCGGGATGCCTGGCTTTCACCTTGTGGATACCCTGCCGGGGTATCTCACAAGGGAATACCAGGACGGGTTCCCTAAGCAAGCGCCTTGAGACCCCTGGGTGATTCGTGCGCTATATAAATCGAAATACATTTACATTTACATTTACATGAAATGCACATCACCAGCACACCATACGTGACCCGGAACAATAAATAAGGCATCGTGAGCAGGCGGGACAATTAAAAAACAAGATGGCCGCGCCCATAGGCGACCGCATGTACAAGTTCACGAGATACTATCCCCCGAGCACGCAAACAGTGTCCCGAACACACACAATGCGTTCTCAAACAAGTAAACGCATGGCAAACGGGCACGACAAGCAACTACACCTGCTCGCGTAGCTACGCGTAGATCGCATAGTGCAATAACATTTTCACATAGCTTTGCGTAGCTTCGCGTAGTGGGACTACGCGAACTACGCCCAGGGTTAGCTGTAGAGTTGACAAAGGCACCCACTGATGACCCAAACTACATATTAATTTCAGTAACAATCCGTCCAAATCGCAGTAGAGGGATCTAGGGAGCAAAAGCGGCAGAGCTGAGAAATAATAACTGCTTACAAAAAGGAGCGAAGGGGATATAAGAACCAGGTCATCCCCCTCTCACTATAACATATACACTACAAGACCTGTTCTGTGGGTGAGTGTACTTCTCCTAATCCTTGCCAACTAATAAGGTTATTTAGTTGGGACAGTGGCTTTCACATCAGCCATCATAACTTACTGGGTGGAGATCACCATGTCACATTTATAGCATCAACAAGAGATTTAATTTAAAAAGATTGCGCTGTTTTCACTCTAGATTCTCTGTTTCTCAACCCTCCCGTCCCAAAGGAATTGAAAGGATGGGGTGCGGAGGACAAGAAAACAAGGAAAAGTGTAGGAAAAGAGTGGTGGAGCCTCACGGGAGCATCACCATGGAGGCAAGCAGGATGGTACTCGCCTGCTGCCTAGGTTCTCATCATCAGCATCCACCACTCAAAAGCAAAAGTGAAGATGTGCAAACAGAAATGTAAAGGTGTAGGTGCTAGGGTATCCGTGCCTGTCTATACACCAAGCCTGGTGTGTTGCATGTGTGGACCCAACGTGAGGAGAAAATGTGACAAAGACTGTGACACTCTAATCCTGTGATAATAAAACCAAACTATATCACACTGGCCTCCTGATACTTTATTCTGTGCTGTGTGACAGTTCAATTTAAAAAGCCGACATGCTTCGTTGCCCCTATACACTTACGGCAACTTCTTCAGGGCGTGGGTCTGTCACTCCCCCTGCACCAACTTTCATATATGTGTCATGGGTTGATGCTCGACAGGTATACCTATACCATGAGCATGGATGTGCTCTTGTCACTCCGTGATGTTTTTGTGTTTATGTTTTTGGTCCCTTGTGCTGCCCACGTCAGCCGGGAACTCATGTGATGCTGAGCGTTGTCTCAGCCCCAATATTGGACCAAAAACATAAAAATAAAAACATCACAGAGTGACGAGAGTACATCCATGCTCATGGTATAGGTATACCTGTCGAGCATCAACCAATGACACATATATGAAAGTTGGTGCAGGGGGGAGTGACAGACCCACGCCCTGAAGAAGTTGCCGTAAGTGTATAGGGGCAACGAAACATGTCGGCTTTTTAAATTGGAGGCCATTAAGTACGAAACACCCAAGAATCAAAATCTTTCCAAATGAGAAAAACGCATCTTAAACAACTTGAGACAGGACACCTCCATCACATTCCAACCAGCAGACAAGGGTGGAGCACTTGTTATGATGGACACTACATTTTACAATCACAAGGTGGATGAGCATGTACATGACACTGTTACATATATTCAACTTGATCAAGATCCCACCCAGGAATTCAGCAAATTCCTTGATGAAATCATCAACAAGGCGGAAAAATCTGGTATCATCAACATCAACACGGCCAAATACTTAAGAACTAGTACACCGCAAGTGTCACATATATATATATGTTGCCTAAAATACATAAGAGCTTAGAAGATCCACCGTTTAGACCCATCGTGGCAGGATGCGGATCTATACATGAACCAGTTGGACGCTTTGTTGACCATCACTTGCAGCCATTGGTACAATCCTGGAGGACATACTTGAAAGACACAACGGACTGCTTGATGAAACTAGCAGATGTGAACGATTCTATTGACGACAACACCATATTGTGCACCATCGATGTGGTGGCATTTTACACGTCCATTGCACACATGGAAGGCTTAGAAGCCATAGAATGGAGACTTTTACAATCTGATCTTGATCAACAACTGAGTGTTTTTTTGCTGGAACTTTTACACTTCTCATTATTCCACAGTTATTTTTGTTGGCAATCGCAGTTCTTCTTGCAGAAAACAGGTACATCCATGGGCTTCTCCGGAGCCCCAGCTTACGCAAATACATTCATGGCGTTTTTTGAACATCAACATATCCTCACAGACATTAGATGGACAGAGAACGTGGTACTATTCTTACGGTTCATAGATGACATTCTGGTGATTTGGCGTGGCAGTAGACATAAGTTGGAAGAAAGAATCAAAGAACTTAATGAATATAATCCAAGGATCAAATTCACCCACAACATCCAAGATCAAAAGATACAGTTTTTGGATATAGAGATACGGAAAACATCCCAAGGAATCTCGACCACAGTTTTTCGCAAACCAACGGATGTTAACAATGCGCTTCACTACACGAGTGCACATCCAAGAAATTTGAAGAACCATTTACCAACTTCACAGTTGATGCGAATCAAGAGAATATCATCTGATCAAACAGAATGTGAATCCTTAATCGAAGAACAATTAGAGCGGTATACCGAAAGAGGCTATCCGAGAAAGGTGTTGGAAGATTCAGTACAAAGAGTATGTCAAATAGATAGAGAAAGATTGTTGAAGAAAACAGAGAAGTCACCTAATGAACGAATAGTTTTTGTGATGAAGCACTCTACGCAATCTCACAGAATTAAACAAATCCTCAAAAAACGTTGGGAAATGATTGCGAATGAACCAGACTTTGTAAATGTATTTAAAAACTTTCCTATTGTAGCACACACTCGTGCAAAAAATATCAGGGAGATACTGAAAAATCCACGTAGAACCTTAACTACTAATCACAAAGGGATGAGGAAATGCCACAATTGTGGTCAATGTAACAATGTTATAGTGAGCAAAACTTTCTCACACCCACAAACTGGTAAAAACATTATCCTTAAACACAGTGCCGATTGTAACTCTACAGGAGTAATTTACGCCATACAGTGTCCATGCGGATTAACCTATGTGGGAAGAACCTCCAGAAAAATAAAGACTCGTATCATCGAGCACAAAAGTACGATCCACAATAAATCAACCACCTCTAGTTTAGCAACTCATTGGATAAGTTCATCTCACACCATACCACAATTGAGATTTACAGTACTGGAAGGAGTAGAAAAACACACAGGCACAGATCACAACGTTGCACTATCCCGCAGGGAGACATTCTGGATCAAGAAATTAGGTACCCTGACACCGGGGGGGTTAAATGACCAATACGAAATGTTATGCTTCCTATGATTTATTCAGGTGCCATGTAAAACTATGAAGTTTTAGGACACATACGAATTGATGTTAAACAATCAATACAATTTTTTCTAAGTATAACCACTGCTCGGCGAGACTTTTAAGATCTCAAGTTGTACATATCATGTCATCGTAAATATGTTACATTGAGTTAATGCACATGAAGTTTTGATGTCATGTGAATTCGTGAAATTCTAGGGCATAGTGCATATATAGGAATAATCTGCAACTGTACTCATTAAGTAGAACTAATGTTATCTGTGACTGTTGTATATTTGAGACTGCACATATTTACATATTTATGTTATTGTATATGTAGGATTCGATTGATAGTACACTGCTTATTACAGTGTCGTCGGTTTTGACAGCACAAGAACATAACTTTTGCAATAACAGTATCAAGCACATCTTATGTTCGAACAGATCATGCATGAGTCCACGTTAAAATGTTCAGAATCAACACTACGCTCGACATTTTTGTGACACATTTTTATATTTATTTTCATTTTATTTTCAACACATTCACACTGTACATATTCAACTCATACACACAGAGGTTAACATTAGTTGACAGTTATATTTCTCGGCACCACAACACGATAAAAGGCAATAGAGGACGGACCGGATGTTGATGCCGGAAGTAATCAGGGGTCAAAGGTTGGAGAACGCCGAAGCGAGCGAGGTAGGCGCCGTTTAGGAGGTTTGACTATATTGCAGTGATTTATGCACATTTGGAGTAAAAGTGGCAGTGGCTCTGACCCGTTGTTATACTTAACTCTCATAGCGATAATTGGAAGAATTGTGGAGTATCACTGCGAACAGGGAGAATTAGAACGGCTCGTACATCACCTCTATTGGGTAAGTGGAGACACTAGTCTACAGTTGTATAGTAATATATGAGGTTATCGTCTTGTTTTTCACCCGTAGACTTTAGATATCATCTCATGATAAATACACCATTTTCAGGTCGGGGTTTTTTCCAGCCCCTGAAATCAGCACCGGCTTTCTAACAGTGCACCGCACATAGGGTAAGTCTGACGTCTTAAATGTCTATCACAGCATGAATTCGGTTACACTCACAAATCAGGTGATTTTGTATCTAATTGATCATTGATAGGTGATGGCAGTTTACTTTTGGTTAGGTTTGGTAAATTAGAGTCCGTACACATTCATTAGGCTACAGAAGTAAACTTTTGGTATATGGTGTCTTTATGGTTTCAAGCTCATCACGCTGACACAATTGATTTGATTTCATTTTGGCACTTTTAGACACAAATTGGTTTTAGCTTGTTGTAAGTAGTGTTAATATTGATACTTAAGCTCATAGAACCATGGATAATGACACAATACATTATCATTTCTGCAATGCCCGAAAACGGAATTGAAGTGCTAATCATCAGAATTAACATTGAATACCAAGGATCAGTTTTGTCACCAAATCTATATTACCCTGAAGAAGGGTCATACGAGACCCGAAATGCATTGGGAAATGTTTCAATATATATTGTTTTGAAATTTGAAATCGTTGATACATGAATAGAGTACAATGTATTAAGATGTTTTGATTTTGATTTTGATGTGTAATCGGAATCGTTTAATGAAGTAATGTTTTTGATGGAATTAGTAAAACTATAAAGTATCACTAAAATTAAGTGTATCATTGTTCATTTGAATATGAAAATTGGGACTCTTGTTACTATAAAATTGCAGCATTATTTTGAAACCCTAGGGACACAGGTTGAGCTCCCAGACTGACCTGGTCAGTTCCAGGTCCTTACAGGGCTGATTCACTCGTTATTGTGGGCACAATTTATAACTGGGATGCTCCCAGAATTATTTGAATCATTTTAAATTTGAATAATATTGGTTTAACTAAGGGTGTGCAGGCTAGACACTTACATTGCGGCTTTTTAAATTGAACTGTCACACAGCACAGGATAAAGTATCAGGAGGCCAGTGTGATATAGTTCGGTTTTATTATCACAGGATTAGAGTGTCACAGTCTTTGTCACATCTTCTCCTCACGTTGGGTCCACACCTGCAACACACCAGGCTTGGTGTATAGACAGGCACGGATACCCTAGCACCTACACCTTTACATTTCTGTTTGCACATCTTCACTTTTGCTTTTGAGTGGTGGATGCTGATGATGAGAACCTAGGCAGCAGGCGAGTACCATCCTGCTTGCCTCCATGGTGATGCTCCCTTGAGGCTCCACCACTCTTTTCCTAAACTTTTCCTTGTTTCCTTGTTCTCTGCACCCCATCCATTCAATTCCTTTGGGATGGGAGGGTTGAGAAACAGAGAATCGAGAGTGAAAACAGCGCAATCTTTTTAAATTCAATCTCTTGTTGATGCTATAAATGTGACATGGTGATCTCCACCCAGTAAGATATGATGGCTGATGTGAAAGCCACTGTCCCAACGAAATAACCTTATTAGTTGGCAAGGATTAGGAGAAGTACACTCACCCACAGAACAGGTCTTGTATTGTATATGCTGAGAAATAATAAAACAGAAGGGGTAATATTAACATTTTAGAAATCGCGACCCAGCCCAGCAGGGACAGCGGGAACGAATGCCAAAAGGGGAGCGAGTGGCATATGGAACAAATGTCCTTGTTCAGATTGCCTTCACGAAGATAACAGTCAGGGTGATAAATTTGTATGCCTAAATTCTTCAGGGTGTCGTAGCACCATCGTAGGCATGAATCTGAAGGGGGCAAGCAGTCAATAATTGGTATATGCGTTAGTGGTAATACACAAGATTTGGGCCAATTGACCCTCAGACCTGATAGCGAGCCAAAATCTAGGATCCGTATTATGCTGGGAAGACATATTCTATCGCGTAGGTAAATCAAAGCATCATCAGCGTATAATGAGATTATGTGGTGGAAGTCGCATTTGCTTATGCCCCAATCCGCTGCAAGGCAGCTGTGTAATCAGGCCAAGGGTTCCATGGCGAGGGCATAACATGAGGGGGGATAGAGTGCAACCCTGTCGTATGCCCCACTGAGTTGAGAATTTGAGATCACCGGTCCCGTTTCAACAAGCGTTATCGGGGCAGCGTAAAGGGTTTGCACCCAGTCCAGGAATCACGGGCTGAATCCCATTCTAGTGAGAACTATCAACAAAGACTCACAGGATAATGTATCAAATGCCTTCTCAATGTCAGGTGACACTGCTATTCATTGTGAGCGTCTGGTACAGTTTTGTGCCAAAGACGCAGGAGACAACGGAAATTTAGGAAAGTGCTTCGGCCAAAAATGAACCCAGACTGGTCTGGGTGTATTAGTGAATGCATAATAGGAAGAAGATGTTTGGCCAGGATCTTACCCAGTATCTTGCAGTCTCGATTAAGTAAGGATAATGGGCGTTAGGAGTGGACATTGAGGGGATCTCTGACCGCCTTGGGTAGTACCATGATTAAAGCTTCACAGAGTGTATCTGGTAAGCGCCCACAGCTTCTGGCCCTCGTTAAAGACATCCAAAATTTGTTGTGTGGTCTGAGCAGGGAAAGTTGTATAATACTTGATAGGTAGTACATCAAAAACCCGGGGTTTTGCCATGGGAAATCTGGGACACAGCAGCACACATTTCATCTAAGCTCAGTGGGACTTCCAGGTCAGCCTGTTGTAGTGCGGTTAAGCACAGTAAGTGTGGTGCATTAGGAAAGCCACTCAGGGTGCAAATCTGTGTCATAGCCAGAGTGGAATAAAGTTCACTGTAATTACTGCAAAAGGCACCAATGATATCCACCTGTGTGGATAGCAACGTACCTTTTGTCGACTTTATTTTGGATATATCGCACCTCTATCCCCCTAGGCGTGTTGCAAGGCTAAACATTGTTTATAATCATACTTGCACAAAATCTGTTCCCGCTTCAGATTGGCGCTTGCGTAATTATGTGAGTTGTGCGTTGGTTGACTCCATGTTAACTATCTGCACCTCTAATAGGCAAAGATAATTGTTAAATGCCAAGAGATTCTCTGTGAGTCTCCTGCATATGCCCCACATGGTCGAGAGACAATACCCTCTGATTGTGGAATTGTGGGCATCCCATTCATTGGCACGGGATGGTGCAGTATTAGTATTAAGTGAAACATATTGGTCTATACATTGGGCAAGGTCAGCTCGGAATACTGGATCAGATAACACCTCTGGTTGGAGTAGCCATGTGGGGACGAGGGAATGAGGGTGCCCCCATTGGATGGTAAGTAATAGAGGGGAATTATCAGATAATGTATCTAGTAGATATTCCACACCAGTCACTGAGGTGAGGTGTGCAAATTAGGAGATCAATCATGGTGTGAATAATATGCTATGAAGAATGAAAAGATTATTTGTGATCTGCTGGGTGTGTGAGATGCCATGCATCATACAGATGCATGTGGGATGCCCATTTGTAGAGATAATATACAGCGCGTAGAGATGGCGTGCTTTGGAGCAGACCACAGATACATCTAGAACGCAATTATGATCACTGCAGAAAGCAGGAGAGGTTGAGTCACCGAGGAATGCCATGGTTAGGGTGTCAAAGAATTCACATTGACACGCAGTGGTGTGCCTGTGCGATTGAGAAGAAATTTGGTGCTTTCCCATCCAGGACATTTTTCACCAACCACTCTTCAAGGAACATTTCCATGCAGGGACATTCTGAGCGTTCTGGGAAGTCCAGCAAGCAGATGTTATTGCATCTAGACGTGCCTTTGACATCCTCCGCTCTGTTATGTAAGAGGGTGACCTCCACTTCCACCTTCTTCAGGCGATCCTGCAGGTCCTTATTACAGGGGTGAAAGATCGGCAGCGCAGATTCAGTGTCATCCACCCGGTCCATTTCCTTGAGGTAGTTAGCATGCAATAAATTCTGTATCAATGCGGGATTCCAGGAAGGGAGGTCTTGGTATCCAGGACAGATTGGA
Organism: Lissotriton helveticus; assembly: GCF_964261635.1. Taxonomy (NCBI): domain Eukaryota; kingdom Metazoa; phylum Chordata; class Amphibia; order Caudata; family Salamandridae; genus Lissotriton; species Lissotriton helveticus. Next base: position 1,510,301,943 of record NC_136061.1, on the reverse strand, counting down.
GCACCTTGTAAAATTGTGCTGTGTGTGCCTGCAGGGTCTGCTCCAGGTGGGGAAGGCTGGCCTGTCGTCACATGCTGATTCCATTGCGTCAGCCCCGATTGGTATGTGCTGTGGTTTGGCAGATTTGGGCTTACCCATCATCAGAAGGTAGTTCGAATTCTGAGGTGGATCATCATGGACAGCACCCACCACCGCAAAACTGGATCCCTATCCAGGCAGGGTCATTCAGGATCAGAGAGCTCGCTCAGGTACAGCGTCGGCCACCAGGGTGGATGGAGAGGTATGTCGGTGTCACATAAGAATGCAAATGCAGAGTCTCTGCAAGGTAGTGCCACAATGTTCAAGGCGCAGCAATATGAGGGATGCCAGGTGCCATATGGGTCACTCCATACTCTCAGTGGCTCATCTGCTGGGTAAGGCCATGTACAGGTACTCGTGTCACCAGTGTAACATGGGAAACAAGCAAGGGTGTCCCACCTATGCCTCTTAATAGCACCTGGCCAATGGCAGGATTCACTAATCAGCGACCTCGCAGTCCGGGGCCCTCCACACATCAGCCAGTGAAAAAGTGAAGTCACAATAATCTTCACAGGGGTATCACTGGTGGCAGGGGGGTGGGATGCACACACTCACGTTGTAGATTTTCCCAAGGGGCACCAATATTAGTCACAAGCCAGTCACAGGTCTCTGTGGGGGTCAGGTGCCCTGAGTGCAGCCCGGCTCTGAGGGCAACAGTGAAGTAGACCTTTCCGGACTCCCAGCAAGGGTGCAAAATGCGCTGAGCATGCCTTGATTTAGCGTTTGTCAGCAGCCGGTCTCAAGCAGCTGCAGGGACCGGCAGGTGTTGGATATTGTCTCACTCAGGACCCTCATCCAGTTCATCCAGTCCCACATCTTCCGTGGCCGGTCACATCCTGTCCCATGCTTGGTGAGGGGCCAGGTACGCACGGCTAGAGGGGAGGAAATCAGCAGTAGGCAACTCGTTCGGCTCCCGTGGGCAGCAACCACCAGACCCGGCATCGCCTAGGACCAAGAGCGGGTGCTGCATAGTCAGGCCCAGCCAGACCTTGGTGACCAGATAGGCAGATACACCGCGCCTCACTGTCTTCTCCGCTATCACAGGCAGCAGCCACCAGCTTCGACATCTGCCTCGGGCCAACAGCGGGTGCTGCGTAGTAAAGCCCAGCCGGGCCTCGGCGATCAGATACAGCTGACCTCACAATCATCTCCACTGCCAGAGCCCCAGGATTGATGACAGGGACACAAGGAGATGGCTCAGCAAGCCCACCACCAGTGCCGTTTGAGATGGAGAGTAATAGTCGGATATTTGTCGTGCCCTCTGTGGAGCTCTGGACTACATGTCATGCTCTGTTGCCATCTTGGCCACACCCGAAAGGATGATGATCTTAACAGAAATGCGAATGTCAGAACAAGTTCTTCCCACAAATTCCAGAAAGAAATCAAAAAGGTATAATACCATAAAAAGCACATGATTCCTAAAATTACATTTTATTGTTTAATATGATTGTTTGCTTAGTATTTTGAAATCTTAGATAATAATTGACATTGGAAATTTTTTTACTTTTTAGCAAATGATGTTAAAGTCAAAAAGACTAGGATGATTCAATGATGGAGGAAGATTCTATTCTCTATTAGCACGACATGACAGGGTACTAGAGTACCATACTAAGAAAAGATGTGCGTGCATTCATATCTACAAGTGCAAAAGAGCAGTGCTGTGTGCATGAAAGTGATCTTTATGGAATTAGAAAAAGAGCAGCAGCCCTATTTTAGCATACACACCCTGATTGAGTGAATTATGTTCACTTCAGTAAAGTCATTAGATGATTGCACTGTTTTTGTAAGTTGACAATTTGGAACCTTGTTACAATAATCAGCAGAACTTCTCCACTCCTGCACAGAATGTCATCTTAATACAAAAAGCATGATTTTGTTTCTCCATTTAAATTCTTTTCACATAATTTCTAGTTAGTATGAGACTATTATGAGATCAATCATGGTGTGAACATTATGCTATGAAGAATGAAAAGATTATTTGTGATCTGCTGGGTGTGTGAGATGCCATGCATCATATAGATGCATGTGGGATGCCCATTTGCAGAGATAACACACAGCGCGTAGAGACGGCGTGCTTTGGAGCAGACCACAGATACATCTAGAACGCAATTATAATCACAGCAGAAAGTAGGAGAGGTTGAGTCACCAAGCAATGCCATGGTTAGGGTGTCAAAGAATTCACATTGACACGCAGTGGTGTGCCTGTGCGATTGAGAAGAAATTTGGTGCTTTCCCATCCAGGACATTTTTAACCAACCACTCTTCAAGGAACAGTTCCATGCAGGGACATTCTGAGCATTCTGGGAAGTCCAGCAAGCAGATGTTATTGCATCTAGACGTGCCTTTGGCATCCTCCACTCTGTTATGTAAGAGGGTGACCTCCACTTCCACCTTCTTCAGGCGATCCTGCAGGTCCTTATTACAGGGTTCAAAGATCGCCAGCGCAGATTCAGTGTCATCCACCCGGTCCATTTCCTTGAGGTAGTTAGCACGCAATAAATTCCTTATCAATGCGGGATTCCAGGAAAGGAGGTCTTGTATCCAGGACAGATTGGAGCACCTTGTCAAATTGCGCTGTGTGTGCCTGCAGGGTCTGCTCCAGGTGGGGAAGGCTGGCCTGTCGTCACATGCTGATTCCATTGTGTCAGCCCCGATTGGTATGTGCTGTGGTTTGGCAGATTTGGGCTTACCCATCATCAGAAGGTAGTTCGAATTCTTCCGCAGCCGGTCGCATCCTGTCCCATGCTTGGTGAGGGGCCAGGTACTCACGGCTAGAAGGGAGGAAATCAGCAGTAGGCAACTCGTTTGGCTTCCGTGGGCAGCAGCCACCAGATCCGGCATCGCCCAGGACCAACAGCGGGTGCTGGGTAGTCAGGCCCAGCCAGACCTCGGTGACCATATAGGCAGATAGACGCCGCCTCGCTGTCTTCTTTGCTATCACAGGCAGCAGCCACCAGATCCGGCATTGCCTCGGACCAACAGCGGGTGCTGCATAGTCAGGCCTGACCAGACCTCGTTGACCTGATAGGCAGATACAGCAGGCCTCGCTGTCTACTTCGCTATCACAGGCAGCAGCCACCAGATTCGACATCTGCCTCGGGCCAACAGCGGGTGCTGCGTAGTAAAGCCAGGCCGGGCCTCAGCGATCAGATACAGCTTACCTCACAATCATCTCCACTGCCAGAGCCCCAGGATTGATGACAGGGACACAACGAGATGGCTCTGCCAACCCACCACTTGTGGCGCTTGAGATGGAGAGTAATAGTCGGATATTTGTCGTGCCCACTGTAGAGCTCTGGACTACATGTCCTGCTCCGTTGCCATCTTGGCCACACCCCAAATGATGATGATCTTAACAGAAATGCGAATGTCAGAACAAGTTCTTCCCACAAATTCCAGAAAGAAATCAAAAAGGTATAATACCATAAAAAGCACACAATTCCAAAAATGACATATTGTTTAATATGATTGTTTGTTTAGTATTTTGCAATCTTAGATAATAATTAACATTGGAAAGAAATGTACTTTTTAGCAACTTATGTTAAAGTCAAAAAGACTAGGATGATTCAATGATGGAGGAAGATTCTATTCTCTATTGGCACGCCATGACAGGGTACTAAAGTGCCATACTAAGATAAGATGTGCGTGCATTCATCTGTACAAGTGCAAAGGAGCAGTGCTGTGTGTATGAAAGTGATCTTTATGGAATTAGAAAAAGAGCAGCAGGCCTATTTTAGCATACAAACCCTGATTGAGTGAATTATGTAGGCTTCAGTAAAGTCATTAGATGAGTGCACTGTTTTTGTAAGTTAAATGCAATAACATGGTTTTGGTCTCTTGACAACTTGGAACCTTGTTACAATAATCAGCAGGACTTCTCCACTCCTGCACAGAATGTCATCTTAATACAAAAAGCATGATTTTGTTTCTCCATTTATATTCTTTTCACATAATTTCTAGTTAGTCTGAGAAGGATTTGATATGGCTACGTAGGGGTAGGAGCAAGAGGGTAGCGTGTGGCTGAACCTGCATTACAGCCCATGCTCCCAGAGCCTCGGAGTCCTCTTAAGTGGTGATTAAGTTGAAGGACATCCACCCCGGCCCTCCGCCTGTTCTCTTACTTTGTATGTGGGGGGCTGCAATGGTTTGTCGGCCCTCAATGGTGTTCTTATCTCCACTCCAGCTTCAAGGTCCAGAGCCAGCTGCTGTGAAGGTGCTGACTGGTTCTGACTGGAATTTCCAACAGCTCTCTTGTATGTTAACAGGAGGATGCTACTGGTTTGAATTGAAGGGGTGCCAATCCTTGGTACAGCTGCTTTAGGGGAGGCGGTTGATAGGTGGCCCTCTGGTCATATCCTGAAATGCTGACATGGAGGAGGAAGACACGTGTTGGCAGCAGTAGCTACTTTGCTGCCGTCTGTGTCCATCAGGTCCCGCTTTCTTGGTGGGCTGATCTTTCACAGGATACACTGTTGCAGGCAGGAAGCCTTGCTCTAGCCTACTGACAATTGAAGGAAGGCTCTGAGTCCATAGTGTGGGGGAGCAAGAATTTCAAACAGGATGCCCACGAAGGATGCCCCTAAAAAGGGGGGACACTGGAAGCAGAACCCCTCATGCTTTTCAGACTTTCCTCAAGTTGGAGAGGAAGTGTTTGTTACCTGGTAAGGGGGAAATAGCAGCACCAGTACTCACTGTGGTTTAACCCCTTGCATGTGCCGGATGGCCGCCGGCCGTCCGACATCACGGTGGGTGTGTGCGGAGGACATCCCACGCCATAAATCATCCGTCCCTGACCCCCTAGGTTTGATGTGGGTGCCATAAAAGGGCCCCGCTGGGCAATTATTATTATTTTTTTCGATTTTTGCGGGGGGAGCGCTCGGTACGCGCACCGGGGAGCGTACCGGGGAGCATACCATGGAAAAAAAGAGAATGACAGAGTTTTTTTTAAATGTAGCATTTTTTTATAAATTGGAGGTAGTTCTAAAAAGAGCTGTTTTTTATTCTTTTTGTTGTTTTATATTTTTTTTCTTGTTTTTTTTAACATTTTTTACTTTTTTTGGCTTTTATGAACAATTTTATATTTTTTTTGTATTTTTTATGGGGACAAACAAAAAACAGGGAATTGTAAACGGCTCAACTGGAGCAAAAAAAATCAGGAAAAAATTAAGGTTTGTTTTTGCACTTGTGGTTGTCTCCAGCACGGTTGATCAATTTGATGATTTGCTCTCCATAGGAAATTGTAGTCCCGCAAAATATACAAATTATTTTAAAATCTCCAAACTGAGTTTGGATGTTTGGGACCATCTCCCTTGCCTCTGGACCCGATGGAGTGGGTTGTTTGCTTTTGGAGGTGCTGGGAGAAGATTGGGGAGGGTTTCTGGTCAGTTCTCTGACCTCTGCCGCAGAATAGTTGTTTGGATGCCTGCGTTGCATGTGGCGAATCATGGTATTATTGCCAAAAGAATACTTTTTGGCAGGGTTCCCCCTGGAAAGTACAGTGCCACAGATCAGACATGTCACTTTTGGTGCATTGACTTTCTTTAGGCCCCTTGGGATTTTAAAAAACTCCCACACAATGAGCCCCTTCGGTTTATATGGGGTATTATCTTCAGGCAGGAACTGCCTCTCCTCCTCCTCCTCCTCCTCCTCTTCTTCTTCACCACCAATGTGGTGTTGTGGTGGTCCTTGTGGTGGTGGTGGTGGTGGTGGTGGTGCAGATGCTCTGCTGCTGCTGCTACTGTAGCCATTTCTCAATGAATAGAAACAGGTCTTCCTCATTCAAATAACAAAGTGAGAATGAGGAAAAAAGGTGGGGGCTTTCATCATTTGGAAAACAAAACTGTTCTGAACCAATGAAAAGTGTTATTTTCAGGTCACATGACCCGACGCGCTTACGCTACGCGCCCGGGGGCACTTACGTTGCACGATCGTATGCGCTCGGGCACTTCCGGGTGCGCTTACGCCGCGCGTCATCAGACGCATCACGCGGCTACGCGATACGTCACGATGATGTTTTCGTTCGCGGCAATAGCGCTAACGGGACGCTCACCGGTACTCGCACCGGGAGCGCTCCAGGGCAAAACAAAAAAAAGGAAAAATATACATAAAAAAATAGTATTACATAAATATACAATATAAAATTAATTATAAAAAATATTATATTTCATAGCTATAGAGATTTGCTATTAAAAAACATTTGAAATTCACTGAAAAAACATAGGTTTGAGGCCCTATATATAGTTAGGAATTAGCATTTACAAAACCTATGAAATTCACTGAAAAAAACATAGGTTTCACACCAGTTATAGTTAGGAATTAGCATTTAAAAAACCTATTAAATTCACTGAAAAAACCATAGGTTTGACACCAGTTATAGTTAGCTGGAAATTTTACTGACATAAAACCATTGAAATTCCCACCTTATAGTTAGTTGGACTCACTATAACTTGCGCGCCTGCAATGCACTGCTGATGACGTCACATATTACATCACTCATGACATGGTCAGTGACATCACTCATGACATCACTGATGACACCATCCTTGTGACAGAGTGGCAGACCTCTTTTCACTGTAATGTAACCCTTGAAACACATATTCAAAAATAGAAACTAACATTTTCAAAAAAATGGAGATACCCATGCCAGTTACAACAACCAATTCAGTAATTCCACCAGCTATATACACATCCACTCATTCACCAACAGTTCTATATAGTCACTCATACATATACTCACTCATCATATGTAGTGATACACCTATACATCCTGTTACATACCAACAGTCATCCAAAAGTTACTCACACACATACTCACACATGCAAATAAAATATTGAACATCCATTTATTTGCATATACAGCTATACACACACTATCACTTTACTTCTAAGGAAACTTACACATACTTACTCTCTTAAACAATCACTTATAGAAACACATACTTATTTAAACAGGAACTCTTACAATCTCTCACTCTCACATATACTCACTTATATACATCAATGCTCACATATACTATATTAAAACATATGTAGTTACTGATAAAGACACTAGTGACACAGTCATTCACTCACTAACACACACATATACACACTCATCCACCCATACAGTCCTGCACATATGCTGTCTTCAAAACACATACAAACAGTGAGTCAGTCATTGATGCATCTATGTATTAAGTAATACCCCCACCAAACCATACAGACCTTTACATATACATATATAAAATATATTTATTTTTCAGAAAGACACACATTCACTGGATGGTGTCATCAGTGATGTCATGAGTGATGTCACTGGCCATGTCATGAGTGATGTAAAATGTGACGTCATCAGCAGTGCATTGCAGGCGCTCAAGTTATAGTGAGTCCAACTAACTATAACGTGGGAATTTCAATGGTTTTATGTCAGTAAAATTTCCAGCTAACTATAACTGGTGTCAAACCTATGGTTTTTTCAGTGAATATATATATATATATATATATATGTGTGTACTTACCGCCGTGAATGATCTGTTCTTGGAAAATCTTCTGTACCTTGTTCATTCTGCAAAAGAGAAGACAGAAAGACACAAGTTCAAGTTATAATCTACTGGTGTAATCCTAAATTCTCTATTTTCCACAAGATAAAAATATAACTTAGGACCAGTACAGAGAGAGGCAAATTTCCACACGTTTTCAGGTAAGACTAGGGGCGTGTGCAGGAATTAAATGTCAAAGGGGTAGGAAGGTAGGACTGTTTAACCTCTGTTTTTCATTACAGGTGTCTATGAACTCAGAAGATAGTTGGCGAAGACACCAGTGTAGCAGTCTCTCTTGTTTGTTATCCCATTCCCCTTTCCCCCACGCCTCTGAGTCCAGCTTAGTCTGAGTTAGGGGTGTTGGGGAGTTGGGAACTTATCATCGAGGGATCCCTCAGCTGTACAGCTCCTACGGAACCAGAAATTCCAGGTACTGCTTCTTGACACCGACATGGCTGCCCATTATCTCCGCAGTTGTTCACACTCTATATAGAGCAGTTCATTCAATCCCTCAAATGAAACAAGGGTATACAACCTCTGAGGCTACACCAGTATGAACTGAAAATTCTCTCATATGTGGATAGCATCACAATTTTGACATCTGCTCCCATTGGGGGACTAAAAGTTCTTGTAGCTGCCGCCGAATCATTCTGAAATGTTTCTGCCTATATGGTGAACTCTGATGAGACTTAAATTCTATCTAATGTGACCTCACCATTTCAGGATCAGAGGTGAGTGAGCATTTGGTCTACCTTGGAGTCATTTTAAAAATTAATATGCCTGATATTTTGTATCATAACTATGGGCAGGTGTTTCAGCATTCAGTAGATGCCTCCTTAAATGGAATTGTCTATATATAGGGATATAGGCCACTGTACTCTTATAAAGATGATTATCCCCCCAACTGTGTCTTTATTTCATCTGCTTTATTCCACTTTTTCTGCCAGTGGATATTTTTTCCAGAGTGGAGGCATTATGGCAGAAGTGCATCTGGGCCTACCATAAACTTCAATATCAGATGCAGTTTATACAGCAGTCCAAGGAAGATGGGACGGGGTATCATTTCCTATCCTTTGGTTTTACTTTTTGGCCTTGTGTTTCACATGACACTGCCGTCGTTGAAGAGGACGGCGTGGTCACTGGCTGTTATGTGTTCAGAGGTTCTTCCATTGGGTGAATTGATTGTCCCCGGCTCAGATATTATCGACCCAATGTACTTCAAGACCTTAAAAGTTTTTCCTCAGGGTTGGTGCTCTTTTAGGACAATATTTCCAGGTATTATCCCATTTAATCAATTTAGGTACTTGGGCAATAATCCTAATTTTCCTAACGGTGTTCAGGTTGGGTTTCGGGAGACATGGGGAAGGGTTAGTTTTCTGTCCTTAGAACAATTTTGGGAGGGGTCTGTCTATGCTTCATTTAGTACTTTGCAGCAGCTGCTTAACCTTCTTACTAGGTTTTTTTTAGATATTTACAGCTGCAACATTTTATTTTAAGTCTCAAGGAAGAGGATTTGAATTGTTCCAATAACTCCGGATTGGATCTTATTGTGAATATGGCTGCTAAAAAGAAATTTCGGGAATGTGTACAATGCATTTTACATGGTTACATATAATAAAGCCAGGGGCCAGTTTCAGCAGCAGGCTAATAAGTGGAGCTCATATCTGTGCATCCTGTCCTGCACTTTGATTGTTTTGGCAGTTCATCTTTGGCAAATTAGGGAGTATATCCAACATGGTAGTTTCGGCAGATCTGAAGCTTATTATGCTGGGCCATTCACTGGCTATTCCCACATCTTGCTAGTGTAAATGTTTTCTCTATCAGGCTAGTGACATTGGTTTTGTCCTGATTCTGGCTTGCTAGTGAACTCCCCGACCATTGGATTTGGCGGTGGGAATTCTTGAACACAAGTAGGCTAGAGATGGTGCTAATTGATAATGACCCTCAGAGGAAAAGGTTAGGCTGGATCTGGCATCCCGTCCAGGGTTGGTTGACAGAGATGGCTGCGTTGCAGGGCTGGTCTGCCTAGACTGGAGCCTTGGGTATTTTTTTGCTTATCCACAGTGCTTTCCTTCTTCTAAGTATTGGGATGCATCTCTTTTCCCATGTAATTATTTAGTTGTTATTTCCTAATTTGCTTATCATGGAAATGTTTTGTACTCTTACACCAGTGCCTGGGAACTGGCCGTTCTCTTGTTTAAAATAAAAACTCAGTTAAAAGAGAAAGATTTGGTCTGTGTGCTGGAGAAGTTGACACCAGATTGTAGAGGGGACATGGATGTAGCAGGGATTTTTCGAGAGTATTTTGAGGTACTAATATGGAAACAAGGAAGGGAGGTGCGATAACTATGATCTCAGGAGGATTTTTTTGCAAAATTAGCACCGCTGTCTGGCTTTTGAGAATGCTATAACACTGAGCCTGTGTTTATTGAGGTGGCAATGTTTATTAAGATGAACAAGGAACTGGGCTAATCAGTGTTTTTACTGCTATTAGATCTATCAGCTGCTTTTGACCCCATGTCGAATCCCATTCTTCTGGAGTGCTTGGGATATATGGAAATTTGTGGCTTCATTAATTTTTGTCTGACTAAAGCCAGACTGTTCATCTCTCCCGTTCGCCTCAGCAAAACGTTGTCCCTTTGGTTTCTTCTTTAAGTTCCATGCTATTTAACATCTACATAGCTCTCCCTGACATCATCATTCAGGAATATGGCTTTATTATGATAGCTTATGATAAGGACATTCAACTCACGTTTTCCTTTCAAAGAGCAAATGAGGACCTATAGAGGATTTTAAAGTATGTCTTATCACAGTAGCAGAGTGGATGAAATAGAGTTGCTTAAAGCTTATTTCCAAAAAATCTGAAATGTATTTTGGTATTCCGTCCTCAGTGTGGTACAACATATGATAGCCATTCAAAATAGGAGAGCTGAATACTCCGACTACTTCTGTAAGGAATTTGAGAATTAAATTTGATAAAGATCTCTCTTTCTTACATGCTGTTCTGACAGTAACTGCTACATGCCTTGCACTTCTGAAAAAAATTCAAAAAATTGTACTGGGCGACACTCTGAAGATCATCATTCACTCTTTGGTCACAGCCATGCTGGGTTAGACCAAAGGTTTATATATTGGCCTTCCCATTGGGCCTGTTTACATATTTATGAGTAATATGGTGCAAAAATCCTACTGTAGGAGCACAGGAACTGCATACCTAGCGAGTATGAGTGGCTTGTGGCTGCTGGTGTTTGTGTTCTATTGCATTTAAATGCTGGGTTACACTCCTCACATAATTCCATGTAATATTGAGTAATTGTTCTGTAATTTCACATAATTATGCTATATCAAACTATGTGAGTTGTACACACCCCTAGTTGTTGCCAACTGTGTGCATATTACAGCAGTGCCTAGTTGTTGCTCGATTTGGAGTATGGTAACTAGATCCTGTATTTCCCAACTGACGTAGCTGCAATTTGAATTTGGCATCTGTACTCTTGTTTCTGTATACTGTTCTATTTATTTTACCTCACTTTAATGGTTCACTTTTGTGACTTCTTCAATAAGAGGCTGTTATCATTAGCAGTAAGAAGAACAAACATACCCTTTGATGAGTCACTTCCTTCCTTCCTTCCTTCCTTCATTCCTTCCTTCCTTCCTTCCTTCCTTCCTTCCTTCCTTCCTTCCTTCCTTCCTTCCTTCCTTCCTTCCTTCCCTTCCTTCCTTCCCTTCCTTCCTTCCTTCCTTCCTTCCTCCCTTCCTTCCTTCCTTCCTTCCTTCCTTCCTTCCTCCCTCCCTCCCTTCCCCTCCCTCCCTCTCCCTCCCTCTCCCTCCCTCCCTCCCTCAAAGGCAAGAGGCTGGCAGCCAATGACAGACCAATTGGCTTTTTAGGTCTATGTTGACCAAGACCTTTTGATTTACCAAAACTTATGTAAATTTCATACATACTTATAGTAGATTGGAAATAGATTTCATTCATTAGGCTGTAGTTTTATCATTCACATGTTCCTTCCACCCACTCTAGCGTGCCTCAAGGTGCAATGTGTCAGCTCATTTCAGCCATTGGGTGACTTCACTATTAGTTATGGCATGGTTCCCTTTAACAAACTGAGGAAGCATGGTTTGCAAAAAATGCCAGTCAATCATACATTCTATCCATCGACTTGTTGTTTTTGCATGGTATGCCCTATGCCCATACATGGGTCCCAGGCTCTCTGTGCCACTGGAGCCAAGCTGTAACTGGCTGAAGAGCCACAATAAGGGTAAAACTGGTCCAAGGTTGCTTGTGTTCTGGTTCAGAGAGATCCTTGCCTGGCAGTTCGGGCTGGACTGTTCCCATGAGGAGCAGTTTTAAGGCTAATTTTCATATGTCTGGGTCCAAACTGAGGTGGCAAGGTGGACAAAAAATTATCGATTGAGATGCGGCCCTGAGTGATTGGAAATGACTGAGAATATTTCAAGCATTCCATCCATCACCTTGTTGTTTTTGCTTTTGACTCCATTTCACAAAGAGCACTATTATGGTAATGTGTGCTTTTTTTGACAAAAAAAAGCATTTCTGTCTTTAGCTAATGTCTTTTTTTAGATTGCTGAGGGCCTGGAAGCTTTTCAAACAATAACATTTCGAGAGACCATAAAAAACAAAACACGAATTATCAAAAGGCTAGCAGCCAAACTTAGACTTATTGGCTTTGTCAATGTTTGTTTTTGTGTGACTCAGAATCAGAATCAGAAAGTACTTTATTCGGTTAAAAATCATTAACCATAAAAGCAACAACATGAAAAATTACAATTTATACAGATCTGTTTAAAAAACACACAATTTCATTATATTTCATTTACACGAATGGTTTTTCTTAATTTGAAAACATGTTTAAAAAAGCTTAAAAGTACAACAACGGTTAAAACTGTGTCCATTCTCTGACATTCTAAAAAAGCTAAACGACATATATTTAAATTCATGTCTTTGAGAAAGGGGATTATAACTTTTCTGCGAGGTATAATATAAAATTTACAAAAGAATAAAATGTGAATATCAGATTGGGGTGAGGAATCATCACAGGGGCAGGTAGGTAAATGTCGCGACCATAAGTTCATTTCTGGGAAGGACAAGAGTCTGAAAACAAGATTTAACCTAAAACGGGTTAAGAGAAATCGATCATAATTTGTCATCAACAGGGTCAAATTGGGCTGTACGTTTACACCAGTCAGTATTAAATTGTGCGAGGCAACTGTCTTTTTGCTAATTTCCGCTCGCCTTCTTTTGTCCTCAAGGTAATCCAAACTCAGTTTTTTCAAAAGTTTTCTGGGTATGTTTCCCATAGAGGATGGGTCCTCATAGTATTCACGGCATCCAATATCAATCATAAAATGTTTAATATAGGCTAGCCAGTCAACGATACCCATATTTTCCATATTTAATATATCCTGTAGCACTGCCCGATTAACTACACTTTCGTTAGTAGTCCAAACCCTGTGCCACAAAAGAGTTGACTGTATTCTAATTAGATCTGATATATGGGGTTGACCCAATTCTGTGTGACAAATGTATGTTGAAACACTCTGCGGTACAGCTAAAACATTCCGCAGAAATTTATTTTCAACAATTTGTAATGGTTCTATATTAGAAAAACCCCAAAGTCCCGCACCATACAGGGCTACAGATGTACATGAGGCGTTATATATGTTCAAGATTTCTCTTATTGGTTTGTTACCCAGCTTTTAAAAAAAAGTCTTGATGGCCATTATAGTTTTTTGGAACAAAAGAGTTCTGGCCTTTATAGCACTTGTCCATCCCCCCAGTTCATGGAACAAGATACCCAAGTAAGGGAAAGAGGTGATATTTTCCAAGGGAACATTATTCAAGTACATACTTTTCATCTTTTTCCCAGATCTTGTACCACAGTTCATGGAGTATGTTTTACCACAATTGATTTTCAGGTCTAAGCTCAACATGAACTTTTTGAAGGATGGTAACAATTTTTGTAGGGCCAAGGGGGTACGGGCCATTAAGACGGCATCGTCCGCATACATGAGTGCAGGGATCAGCCTCTTCCCCACCCTGGGCACATCCCTGCACTCCTGCAGGAGTCGATGTTCGAGTCCATTTATGTAAAGGAGAAATAAGAAGGGGGCCAGAACACACCCCTGGCGTACTCCGCGTCCCACTCCAAATCTCCTAGTACATTCTCCCCCACGGCCATATCGGACTCTGGCTGTGACTCCTGAGTATAATTCTCTCAGAAAACAGATGATGGAAGCTTCCACGCCTAGCCCTTTCAGAATTTCCCACAATTTAGTATGTGATACGCAATCAAATGCCGAGGACAAATCGACGAACATGAGATATAGCCATTCACCTTTAACCCTTGTATACTTTTGTTGAACAATCATTAAATTTAAACATTGTTCAACAGTTCCCATGCCTTTCTGGAATCCATACTGTAGGTCGCTCATTATTTCATTTTCCTCCGCCCAGTTCTGGAGTCTTGCCAAAATAATTCTACCAAGAATTTTTACAGATGAATCAAGGAGGGAGATTGGCCTATAGCAAGCACAATTTTGTCTATCACCCTTCTTGTAAATCGGCACAATAATCGAGGTAAACCAGGATGGGTTTAAGCCCTTGGCAAGTGCGGCATTAAAAAGCTGTACCAGCACGGGCCCCAGATCTCTTTGTTTGCTTTATATAGGTTTGCAGGGATCCCGTCAGGGCCAGCAGCCTTGCCACCCTTCGTTGCTTTCAACCCTGTTATGACTTCCTCCAGGGTTATCACCAGATTCTCCTCCGCCATTCCACCATTGACCATTTTAAGAGCATTTGTAATGAGAGGATCATCTTGGGAGCTATATAAGTTTGAAAAATGTTCCACCCATTCATCTTCGGTAATCGCCGTCTCTATGCGAGCCTTATGACTATCAAAGAGGAAGGGAGTATTAACAGCCCTCCAAAAAGCAGATGCATCCTTCGACTGTGCAGCCTCGCAGAGGGCTTCTAGGGCCTCCTTTTTTATAGCGTTTTTTCTATTTTTCAGGGCCTCATTGTAGATTTTCCTCAATCCTCTTATTTCTAAGCGATCCCGGGGAGACCTGTGGATAGCATGTTTCAAATCAGTTAGTGCCCTAGTACAAGCAGTGTCAAACCAACTTTTAGTGCGCCTAGTCTTGTTTTTTGCCTCCACCCACAGGCTTTTTTTGATTTCAAGAGCTATTCTATCAAAATGCTCTAATATCTGGTCACACTGAGACGTCTCCCCAAGACAAATAGAAAAACTATCTGAACAAACATTTAGCAGCTTTGCAAGAAACATTTCTGGCGTGACCTTGCCCCATTTTAAAGTGTACCCATTTTGCCTTCCCAAAATCACGTCAGGGGCAGTATGTGAGGTGAGAGTATCTTCACAGTGTTCATAAAAAGGATTCTCAACCTCTATTAATTGGGGCAAATGATCACTTAGGGGTAGCTCTGGAGTCTCTGACCTATTAATCCTGTGGCTATAACTATTTGATACAAGAATAAAATCAATAGTGGACGAAGCTCCTCTACCAATAAATGTAGGCCCAAAAGAGGTAGGATTCTGAGCTATTTCGTTTGCAAAACCCAGATCATACATGAACACTAATTCGTTAAGTAGGTCCCCGATCAAAGAGTGGTCAAAGTGTGTTAGATTTATATCTTGTTCTAACATTAGGCCACAAATCCCCTGTTTTCCCTTTGTACAGAGTGGACAGTTAAAATCCCCCCCCCCCATAAAATTGTCATTTCCTTATTGGACTTGTCTATTTCATGTTGTATATCCTCCCTAAGCATTTTTAAAATGTTCGGGATTTCGTCCTTCATAATATTATTGTAGAAATTTATCAAAACTACATTGAATCCCTTTTTTGAGCTTAGGGTTATTACATGGTAGTAACTGGATTTAGACATAAAATGTACTTTCTCATATTTAAGCTGATTAGAGAGAAATGTTATTAGACCACCCTTCGCACGTCCGTGTTGGCCCCCCTCAGCCGGGGTAAAAAAGGTTCTATACCCACTTATATACACTGGGTCCGTGGTCCAAGTTTCTTGAAGAACCACAACGTCCTGCCCGTTTAGGATAGTCTCCCAGGATGGATTGTTAATCTTGTTCTTTAATCCTGCTACATTCCAAAATAGAAATGCACAGGATTTCCTTGTCTTATTTACTTCCATATCTGCCTGGAGGATATTGCAAGATAACGTTTTACATGGGGGGCTTACTCCTCCACTATTATCCCCCACCTCTGCCTCCTGGGTGCTCAAGGTGTTACAGGGAGCCTCTTCAGTGTCTCCATGATTTATTTTTAAGGTCAATTCTATGGGTAAGATAGTCTTACATCCCTCCCCTAGGGTGCACTCTTTTAGGTTCTTTTTAGAGTCAGCGACTACTCCTGCACTCAGAAAATTTGTCTGGTAGGTATCCTGTTCTTGTCAATCGACATAGTCAAGGCTCGAGAAAGCATCGAATCTATTATAGGTTGGTAGATTATAAACTGGTAGGGCAAGGCCTCTATTCTCCCAAAAATGATTATTATTTCCATAATTTAATCCAGGAGTTGTTGGAGCAAATTGCCTTTGATTAAAATTAAGCTGTCTCTGAATTTGGGAAAAAGGAGTCTGACCGTATCCACGTTGATTCGAGCTGAACCAATTAACGGGGTACCTTACTTTATCTCTGTCTCTAGAGTTTTGCCCTGGGCAATAAGGGTAGAAGTAGCTAAGATAGTGAGTAGTAATAGAATCGCTACTTCTTGAATCATACCAATCTCCTATATGCCGTACCGCTCTATGATCTTTAAAATTTACAAGAATAGCATCCCCTTTCTTCTCTTTAGGTCTAGAGCCCACCCAGGATGATCGCCTCACAGGGGTCTATTATTATGTAACCAGTGTATCACTTTGTTTCTAAAGGCTCGATGGTCTTCCCTGATGTCCATAGGTAGCTCGGGGACACCCGCCATGACCATTGTGTAAGGAGCTGCTTCAGGTGGTAGGTCAACAATTCTCTGTGGATGCCAATTTCTATTCTGAGAATTTGCTGTACCGTTCTCCTTAATAGCCTTGGCGTGCGGTATCTCTGACCTTTCTTCCAGAATCAGATTTTCCCCACCTTGGATGCCTACTTTGCTTGTGGCTTTAATTTCAGGGTCGGGCTTCTTTTTTAACAAAGGTGATCATAGAGGTTTTTTTGGTATCGGACCAGTTGTTTTTACCCCAGTGTGTACAGTTATTGTAGAGGGAGTTGGGCAAGGTAGAGCTTGTTTAATGGCTGTCATCGTTGTAACAGATGAACCACTCGATCTTATAGTATTCACTCCCTTTGCCAGATCAGCTAGTAATAGCGTATTTTTCCCTACTTTTTTATCTAACTGATCAAGTTTAGTGTTACACAAATTTATTTTTTCTAACAGGGGCTGAATTAACGCTTTTACCAAGCTATCAAATTTTACTAGCAGGCCACTCTCACTGACGGAACAAGGGTGAGTTGTCATTGGAGATACAGTCGGAGGGGTAGATAAAGTAACCACATCGGTCACTGCTACAGTTGGACTCCTCTTCTGTAATTTAGCTTCCCGGGTCTTCATAGGACAACCCCCTCTTTTTTTAGTGAAGCTAGTATTAGTGTTAGATGATGACACGTGCATTATGTTTGGAGATGATGCTGGAGAGAATCTAGGGGAATTTGATAACCCTTCATCAACATAAGTACTACACAGACTCGTGCGGGGTACTTGCATACTAACAGGAGTACTTAGAATGGAGATCTCAGTAGTAGAATAATCTGATGCTTCCCCTTTTTCCCCCCTGTCTCCTATATTAGATAACCCAATATCTTCCAGCCTACTGTATATATGGGTTATCGATGGGGCTCTCCCTATATATCCCAAAGAGGAACTTTTGTATGTCGTGGTAACCAATTGAGGGCTCTTTTTAGCTGTATGTACTTTTTGATTTTGCTTCCCCCTTCTCCTTCTTGATTTTGCCTTTTTAAATATTCTTGCTGAGCGTATGTGGGATGTAGAATGTTCTTTTTCCACAATATCTGGGCGGTCAGCAAGTCTTACGGCATGCACCTGAGCTATCGCAGTGACCACTTTCCCAAAGGCAGTGGGGGTGTTTTTGTGCGTAGGAATGTCAATTAACTGTGCCTCATCCTGGATCAAAGAAAGATTCCCGTGACCTAAAGAGGCCCGTCTATCACAATCAATCTGGGTTACTTTCTGAATTAAATAGTTATCCATAGGCCCTTTGTCTAGTTTCTCCTTAGACATCATGCTAGCTTAATTTCATACAGATTCTGAAAAACAAAATACTACAGGTCTTCAGCGATCAGCGCTCAGTACCTAAACTTAGATATTTACAACAAGGGTTCACAGGGGGTACCTGTATAAAGAGTGTCCCAAAGGTACCAGCGTCTAATGCCCAGTCCAGTCTCCTCAGGCCTCTGAGGGCCTCAGAGGGCCCGCCCTTTGCCCGGGCTTCGCTCCGTGCTTTGCCCCGCGTGCGTCCCGCTAGCGCGTCTGGGGCTGTCTGTAAATAACGGGAGGGAGGCAGGAAGAGGACCAGCTGCGGCGAGTCTAAGAACGCAGCGCCCGCTGGTCCTCGCAGTCCCGCAGGGGTGAAAACGTCCCTCGACGGCTCCTCTCCTAGTCAGGGAGTCCTTAGAAGTCGAAGCCTCGAGCGGAGCCCACGAAGCGGGGGCCGCGAGGAGTGGGCAGCAGGCAGCAAAAAAAGCCATGTAGGGTAGGAAACAGCAGCAACCTCGTCGTCCCCACCTTCAATGGCAACACAACACGCACCCTGCCCTCAATTCTTTAATCCAGGTGGGAGGGGGGCGGGAGGAGGACCAGCTGAGGCGAGTCTAAGAACGCAGCGCCCGCTGGTCCTCGCAGTCCCGCAGGGGTGAAAACGTCCCTCGACGGATCCTCTCCTAGTCAGGGAGTCCTTAGAAGTCAAAAACCTCGAGCGGCTCCCGCGAAGCGGGGGCCGCGAGGAGTGGACAGCAGGCAGCAAAAAAAGCCACGTAGGCTAGGAAACAGCAGCAACCTTGTCGTCCCCACCTTCAATGGCAACAACAAGCATCATTCTTGGGACATATACAAATTCTGTGTTCTATGACACCATAATGACGCCTGTGAAATAACTAACACTTATATTCAGGACTAGTTTTTAGTGTATTCATGTGGTATGTAGTGTTTATGTATATCACACTTTTATAAATATCTCCTACATTCAGTGTAAAATTAGTATTTTTCAAATGTTTATATTTTCTTTGTCTAGAATATAACATGAGTCTGCTACTTAAGAAGATAAGCCAAGGTAATCTCCGAATATCATAGTACGGGTATGACTTTTAATTTCAATATAGAGAAGCACATTTTTTTCTACTTTATTTATGAAAATATAGCAAGAAATGTAATGGTAAGTCTCTAGAACTCAGGTTGTTGCTCTCTCATCTCATTCCCCTTTCTCCTAGTGGCTCTATCCGTTCCTAGACTGTGGGCAGGGGATGAGCTTTCAGAGGGCGTGGTGTGATTAGTAGTTTGCCACCATAGTGGTTCTGCAGCACTGATTGGAACTAAGATATTCAACTAACAATCATTACCCAAAGTAATGGTGCTTAATTTAAGATGAAAGGCTTAGCTGATCATGCCAAGATTACATTTCATGACTTGAAGCCACTGATAAAGTCACTGAGCCATATTGTAGTAAGCCAGCATTATCCACTCCAATTAGACACAGTATTTCTCAAATATTCAAGTGTTTCTGCATGATACTTGTATAAGCTTTTGTGCATTTTCTCAGGCGTGTTGCAAAGTTATGTGCCGCTCGGTATAGAGTCAAAATGTCGAGTCCATAATATCGACTAGACACAATATCGAGTTAAAAATATACTATGGACATAATATCGACTAGACATAATATAGACAACAAAAATATCGACTAGAAAAAATTAATATCAAATAGAATGGACATAATATTGAATCAAAAATATAGAATGGACATAATATCGACTAGACATAATATAGACAACAAAAATATCGAATTTAAGGTAAGTTAATAATATTTTTAATTGTTTGTGTAATATAAATCTGTAGCGGGCTGTGGGTTTATAGGGGAATAGTTTAATTATAATTAATTAAACATTTCAATTTATTTATTGATATTTATTTAGAATTAATTGGTAATTAATTATTAATTGGTAATTAATTAAAATATAATTGGTAATTCATTATAATTGATTAATTGATAAATATTTTAATTTTAGTAATTTATTTTCTGTAGCGGGTTGTGGGTTTATAGGGGAATATGGTGGGAAGTAATTTAATTATAATTAATTAAATTTGTTAATGTATTTATTGATATTTATTTAGAAATAATTGTTAATTAATTATTAATTAGTAATTAATTAAAATATAATTGGTAATTAATTTTAATTGATTAATTGATAAATATTTGAATTTTAGTAATTTATTTTCTGTAGTGGGTTGAGGGTTTATAGGGGAATAGGGTGGGAAGTAATTTATTTATAAATAATTAAATATGTTAATTTATTTATTGATATTAAGTTAGAATTAATTGTTAAATATAATTAATTGGTAATTCATTAAAATATAATTGGTAATTAAAACTAATAGATTAATTGTTAAATTGTAAATTAATTTATTGTTAATAGTTCATTAATTAGTATTAGTAGGTCATTTTTATAATTAAATAATTGTAATTTGTATTTATAAATAATTATTTAATATGTTTTATCCAATTGCTAAATATTTTAATTAATTTGTAATTGGTATTACTATTTATGTTATTTATATTTATATATAAAGTATTTAATTTCCCTACTATTGCACTCTCTGAAGTTGGAATAGTAATTTTAACCCCTACGCTATCCAACTCTTTCCCTACTGTTGAACTCTCTGGAGTTGGAATAGTAATTTTAACCCCTGCGCTATCCAACGCTTTCCTTACTGTTGCACTCTCTGGAGTGGGAATAGTAATTTTTACCCCTACGCTATCCAACGCTTTCCCTACTGTTGCTCTCTCTGGAGTTGGAATAGTAATTTTAACCCCTACGCTATCCAACGCTTTCCCTACTGTTGCACTCTCTGGAGTGGGAATAGTAATTTTAACCCCTACGCTATCCAACGCTTTCCCTACTGTTGCACTCTCTGGAGTGGGAGTAGTAATTTTTACCCCTACGCTATCCAACGCTTTCCCTACTGTTGTACTCTCTGGAGTTGGAATAGTAATTTTTACCCCTATGCTATCCAACGCTTTCCCTACTGTTGTACTCTCTGGAGTTGGAACAGTAATTTTTACCCCTACGCTATCCAACGCTTTCCCTACTGTTGCACTCTCTGGAGTGGGAATAGTAATTTTTACCCCTACGCTATCCAACTCTTCCCCTACTGTTTCACTCTCTGGAGTGGGTATAGTAATTTTAACCCCTACGCTATCCAATGTTTTCCCTACTGTTGCACTCACTGGAGTGGGAATAGTAATTATTACCCCTACGCTATCCAACTCTTTCCCTACTGTTGCACTCTCTGGAGTGGGAATAGTAATTTTAACCCCTACGCTATCCAACGTTTTCCCTACTGTTGCACTCTCTGGAGTGGGAATAGTAATTTTTACCCCTACGCTATCCAACACTTTCCCTACTGTTGCACTCTCTGGAGTGGGAATAGTAATTTTTACCCCTATGCTATCCAACGCTTTCCCTTCTGTTGCACTCACTGGAGTCTTTACAGTATATTTAAACCTCTTGCTATCCTACGGTAAAAATATTGTATATGTTTTGTTAATAATATGTATATATATATAAATTACTACTTTTTAAAGTTATATTATTTATTTTTTATTGTTATGTTTATTTAAGTATTTTAAATAAGTTAAAATTAATTTTATTTATTATTATATTACTTTTAAATTACTTTTAAGACATTTAAAAAAACGATATTTTGACAGTCTATATTTTTTACACTCGATATTTTAAAGTCGATATTTTTGTACTTACCTGTTTGAAGATAGGAAGTCGATATTTTGTCAGTCTATATTTTTACCTCGATATTTTGACATCTCGATATTATGACAGTCGATATTATTTCAGTGATCCGTGCCGCTCTACTTGATGCTCATGAAATATTCCTCCACATAAATCAAACTACATCCAGTGTATAGAGAATGTCATGACAATGTTCTTCCTTTTCTATTCTCCATTCATTCTGTTAGAAGGATAATCTAAGCGACATAGGCAGCACATTTCCACCTAATATTTCAGTTGCGCCGACGAATGACAGTTCTCCTAAGTAAACATGTGCATTTTTCCTGCCGGTGCCCCTGGCATCCCACTTATACCATCAAGGAGAAATTCGGGGGACAAAATAGAAGTATGTCCCATATCAACCTTTACATCTTGTTACTGGTCTTATAGGACTGTATCATATGATTTGATGTGTGTTAAAATCAGTTCATCAATTATTATAAATGTGTGGCTTGGGCCCTCACCCAGAAATTCTCATACCTAGGTGTTGTTTTTGATGGTAGGGGGCTATTGGGGTCCTTGTACTGTGAAAGTACACCGGAAATGTGCTCGCTTGGCTGGGTATGTTTTTAACCTTTGCAAATACAGATGTATTGGCAAAAAAACAGTGACCACTCTGCTAGAGATTTACATAAGAATGTGTCTTCCGATCCCAATGTATGGGTCAGGTATCTGGGAGTATATTAACACAAATCCCTTCCAGAGTGTTGAGGAGAATATTGGGTGTTACTCCTGTATTTTCCATATGCATTTTGCACTAGGAGCTTGAGGTGGATTAATTGGAAGACTATTAAATTCCCCTCCTTCTATGGTGCTCAATATGGATTAATTTCCATGTTTCCCTGAATAAGGATATCGTTAAGGTTAGTTTCTCCTGTGAACAATGCTTGGATATCCCCTGGTTTGATTGTATCAAGACCACCCTGCTGATACTGGGTAGGCTGCACTTATTCTATGAGCCTGAAACTCTGACCAAATCTGATAAGATCTGGGTTAAAACCTCTGTTAGGATGAAAAAACATAATCTAAGAGAGGGTCAAGAGCTAAAATAAAAATCCATTTGTGAGTCCCCTTTATTACATAGCACATTTGTTGTGGAACCATATCTGGAGAGGACTGACCACTCATCGGCTTTACCCCTTTCATATTGGGCCTTCTGAGATGGCACCTGCGTTTTCCTCTGGGGTCGTTTGACCCATCCAATATCGTGTTATGCCCATGACTACATTTTACCATTTTTGTAAATTTTATCTAGTGGTGGGCGACAAACTCAGCTCCACTGGCGCAGTTCGCTGAGCTTAGCCTCTCCGCATTCTGCTTGGATTGTGGAGTTCGGCAAAAATAAATCCATCAAAAACCCAATTTTCTGGGCCTCACCCATACTTGCAGTACATTTCACCAGTGTATCTCTATTTCAAACGTATTTTGTGTTCTTGGATGCGGTATCATGCAGGCTTTGCTGCCAAGGTTCCTGCCCTAGCACTGGAGGTGTGTGGAGCAGTGGTGCACCCACATGTGCAGGGGGCAGATTGGACCTGCATTATACCTGGAGTACACAGGGAACTCCTCTTAAACCTGAGGGGCAGGGTACAGTGCTCGTGAAATACCTGCATACACCAATGTAGTGCTATGGAGAGGGCCCCAACAACACCTACCACCAGGTCCGGACAGGCCGTTGCGGGTACCGGGCAATCGCAAGGGTGGGGGTAGGTTTTTGGCCCGGGGGCCGTTTTTATTACAGGCCCGTTTATGCAGCATAGCTCCAAAATCGGCCCTGCAACAAAAGCGGCCGAAAACCGGCACCGGCAAAGAGCTCAGACCTCCCCCCCGGGGGGCGTCCAAGCACTTTGCCAGGTCCGGTTTTGGTTCCCAGTCTGGCTCTGCCTACCACTCCTTTTCCTATTCAAGTACAGAGGTCAATACACGAGTAATTGCACTGTACACGGTCAGCTGGCTCTGCATATATCTATACCAGAAGACCCCCCAAAAGTATGTGGTCACTACAAGCGGCAATGGCATGCTTCTGGGTGCCTAGCTAGCGACAGTGTGGGGAAACCTTAGAGGGGCAGATTTACAAGCCCCTTGCGCCACTTTTGCGTCAGTTTTAACATGGGAAAAGTGACGCAAAAGTGGCGCAAGGGGCTTGTAAATCTGCCCCAGAGTACTGCGGGTAGGGTCACCCAACCCTCCCCCACTTCCAGGCACTGTATGTGGAATACTCACTTGTGGTGAGCTTACAGAACTCAGCTGCATGCATCAAGAAAAGAAGCTCTGCTCACTGCCAGAAATTATACAGAACAGGGGAACTCATAATTATTGGTTTGGAGCACTATCATTTCCTTACCTAAGGTAGTTCTGCTGCTTTACTTCACTGCTGTGTAACTGCCTTGCCAATCAAAGGGCAGACTAGAATATGCTACAGCCTCAAGATAGCGACAGAACCATCATAAATAGATGAAAGACAGCGGCAGGTGTGGCCATCTTTTATTTCCATCACTGCCTAATCCCCCTCCGTTGCCGTGCTTGATCAGTGTAGTGAACCAGTTCACAGAGGCATCTGCTTTCCCTTTTGAGACCCGGCCAGTGCTGAGACTACGGACCCACTCAGGGCGATGATGCCTGCTATATTTGTAGGGTGACAGAGGGAACGAGGTGGCTCTATCATTCATCTGGCTCTTGTATTGTGAGTGGGAGGGCCTGCATTGAGGCCCGAAGTGCCTTCCACCGGTTTATGGGTTATGGATAACTTTAATGGGTGGCAGCAGTGCAAGAAAAGCCATAGATGGAAGTTCTCTTAAGCTGTATAAGCCCGTATTAGCCTACCCCACCTGCATGAGGAACTCCACAGAATTCCCCACAGTTTTTGGGTAACTCAGTGGAATTCCATGGAGTGCAACTCGACGAGCTCTGCCTGGGCCTAATTATATATTGATTTACCCCAATGGATTTTAATCACAATTGTAAGGTCTTGGGGTATTAGACACACCGGGTGTAGGTCCTGGTTTACCAGCATTTGTTTGATTCTCTGTGTATTTGTGTAAACATTTGTTCTTTCTTAAAATGCACCACACGTAGAAAGATATCACAGCTTTTTTTAATTTTTGGGATTTTGTCCTCCTGGGCGATGTTTTGAAAACACCATCTTAATATGGACCATGCATTTTATTATTGTATGATTTTATGATCTGTGGCATTTGTAATATGTAATTATGTTATTGGCCACTAGTTGTCACTTGCACTTTATCTGATCACATTATATTGGAGTGAAGGCCTTTTTTTTGTGCAAGTGGGTTGATATAATTTCCATGCATTATGCTGGTGATCTCCTGATGCTTCATCTGCCCTTTATCCATTGTTGTACTGTTGTACCCGATATTATGTATATATATATTGATCTATTTTGAGCTGTTTAATTGTTGTATCATTTTCTCTAGTTTTATGGTTACCTTGTAACCAAAATAAGCTTTGACTTGACTTGACCTGAGAGTGTTACCTTAGCCTGCATTGCCACCCTGTCTTTAATAATCTCATATAATCCAATACAGTAATGAAATAATGCCTACATTCAGTACCACTATCATTTATATTTGTATTATTTCCTTCAGTATTCAAAGTTCCAACATAAACAAATGCATTCAAAGTCAAGTGCCATCTTTTCATTTTATGATTTCAATTTTTTTCATTGGGTTATCATAATACCGTTGACGGAGGCTTTACATGTGGCTGCGTCCTAACTCGGGTTCAACCATATGAATTTCTCAGAGTCCTTTTAAACTCATTGTAATAAAATCAAGAACATCCCAAAATGTCATTAAAAATGCACATTAAAACAATAAGATATCTCTGTAAGCATGTTAAAGTGCACTCGCAACATGCTACAACAATGGTTCATGCTGTTGCTTTAACAAGTAAGTAAGGATATAACGATTAATTTAGCCTGAAAGGCAAAATGGATAGAAGTTGGATCTTTATTATCTACATCCCATCAACTCCAGGAAAACATAACTAAGGATTAAAAATGCTAGTCCAGATCATACTGGTGGCCCCACAACCATCCCACCAATATCAAAATCAGGCAGCAACAACGCTTTCCTTACTTTTTTTTTTTCACTTGAACCCTTCTATTAAGTGCTCATTGTGACACAGCTACGTCAGAACTCTATAAGCTCCTATATATATTATATAAATATTTGTGATATATGTATGAAGTCGACAAAGACTGTAGGTTCAGCCGAAACGCGTTCCTGTTTTATCCTATTTGAAACAAAAAGCTGCATGTGAATAAATGTATATATATATATATATTCACTGAAAAAACCATAGGTTATAGACCATATATAGTTAGGAATTAGCATTTACAAAACCTTGAAAATTCACTGAAAAAACCATAGGTTATAGACCATATATAGTTAGGAATTAGCATTTAAAAAACCTTATTTTACTCACACAAAACCATTGAAATTCCATATATAGTTAGTTGCACTAACTATATATCGCGCACCCGCAATCCACTGCTGATCATGTCACATATTACATCATTCATGACATGGTCAGTGACATCACTGATGACATCACTGATGACATCTCAAATGACATCACTGATGACATCACTGATGACATCTCAAATGACATCACTGATGACTACATCCAGTGACTGTATAATTCTGTAAAGTTAAAATATGTCTTACATATTGAAGAATGAGTGGATGTATAAGTGTCTTGATGAAGGATTTAGTAGGGGCATGGCTGACTGTATGAGTGACTGATTAAATGTGTCTCACTGAGTGCATGGGTTAGTGACTAAACTGTCTTAATTTGTGCATCATTATGTCTGTTGTTCTGTAAACTGCTGCATGTGTTGATCATTAGCTATATGATTAACTGTATGGGTTATTGATTGGTTGCCAAAGCATTTGTATGGGAGACTGAGTGTGTGTGTGGGTGGCTGGGAGGTGTATGACTCTCTGCATAGATGTGTGAGCAGTTGATTGACTAGATGTATGGGTTCAAAAGTGCATGTGGAAACAGCTGTATGGCCGGTTGACTGTGTGCATGAGTGTATTGGTGAGTGAATGGATATCTCAGTGCTACATGTCAAAGTAAGTACATATGTAAAACACAGTACATGTGAAAGTTGACATATATAAATAACTGTGCATAAGAGCCAGTGAATGTGTGAGTGGCTGTATGGATTATTGTGAACTTGTATCAGGGATTGTATAACAGAGTAAATATGTTTTAGTATATGTTTGAATAAGTAAGGTGTGTATAACTGTATAGTTGAGGAAATGGAGGTGTGATTGATTCTTTGCATGACTGACTAAGTGTCTGAGTAACTCCATGGATGAGTGACAGTCTATGAGTGTCTGTTTACACTGAGTGTATCTAAGGTTATATTAGAGTCTGAAGAGGTTCATCGTATTATCACATGAATGATGTCATCAGTGATGTGATCAGTAATGTCAAATGAGATGTCATCAGTGATGTAATCAGTGATGTCATTTGAGATGTCATCAGTGATGTCATCAGTGATGTCATTTGAGATGTCATCAGTGATGTCATCAGTGATGTCACTGACCATGTCATGAATGATGTAATATGTGACATGATCAGCAGTGGATTGCGGGTGCGCGATATATAGTTAGTGCAACTAACTATATATGGAATTTCAATGGTTTTGTGTGAGTAAAATAAGGTTTTTTAAATGCTAATTCCTAACTATATATGGTCTATAACCTATGGTTTTTTCAGTGAATTTTCAAGGTTTTGTAAATGCTAATTCCTAACTATATATGGTCTATAACCTATGGTTTTTTCAGTGAATTTCATTGGTTTTTTAAAAGCTAATATCTATAGCTGTAAAATGTATTCTTCTTTAAATCCAAAAATATATTTTATATGTTTGTTAATAATTTTTTTTTAATATTTTTTTTGTTTCGCTCCCGGTCCGCGAACCGGGAAGCTTCCCGTTAGCTCAATTCGATTCCGCGATCCGGTCCGCGAACCGGTAACAAATCAACATAGTTACGGTATCGCGTTGCCGCGTAATGCGTCTTATGACGTACTGCGTTAGCGCACCCGGAAGTGCCCCGGGGCGCGGACCGAGGCGCGAAACGCAACTCCCCGGAAGCGATCCGCGGCGCGAAAGCGCGACGTATCGCGTTGCCGCGAAATGCGTCTTGTGACGTACTGCGTTAGCGCACCCGGAAGTGTCCCCGGGCGCGGACCGAGGCGCGAAGCGCAGCGAACCGGAAGCTAACCGGGGAGCGTTCCGCAGCGCGTAACATGAAAGTTAGAGTCATGTGACTTGTTAATAAAGCTTTTCATTGGTTCATTTCACTTTTAGTTTCATAATTATGGAAGGCTAGGTCAGGTGACCTAAAAATAACACTTTTCATTGGTTGAGAAGTATTGTTTTTTCCAAATGATGAAAACCCCTCCTTCTTTCCTCACTCTGACTTTCATCATTGTGAGAGGAAGACCTTTATTAATACTTGAGAAATGACTTCAGTACTTGCTTCAGCTGGTGCACCCCCACCACCACCTCCACCTCCTCATGGGAAGAGAGGACCACCTCCCCAGGTGATCACCAACACAGAGGAGGAAGAGGAAGAACTAGAGGAAGAGGAGAGAGAAGAACCACAGTTCTTGGAAGAGGTGCCCCGGGTTTCCCATAGGAAAGCCAGTTTCATCTGGCAGTTTTATTCAATCCCTCCAGGGCAAAAGAAAGTGAATGCGAGGTATGTGACCTGCCTCATCTGCAAAGAGAAATTATCAAGAGGGACTGATAAAAAGTATAGCTATGGGAACTATACCATGCATCGGCACATGACCAGGAAGCATCCACTTAATTACAGCCGGGCGGAAATACGGGATATGGAACAAAACCCAACAGCAACTCCTGTGGCGAGGTCAACATCGTCAATATCATTGACACCAGCAGAGGCACGGGAAACTGTGCCAAACATCCAAGAGAATTTTGGGCACATGAAACATACTTGTATGCACTGTGGTGCGTTGATATCATGTGGTAACATGAGTATTAATGCCATCAACCTGGCTTATGACAATCATAATTGCCCTAACCGCCCCCAGTAATTTTTTTTTGCTCCTGTTGAGCCCTTTTCAACGCCTGTTTTTTGTTGTTCCCCCCCCAAAAAAACCCAAAAAAAATATAAAATCGTTCAAAAAATACAAAAAAAACAAAAAATGTTCAAAAAATACAAAAAAAATATAAAACAACAAAAATATAAAAAAAAAAGTTCTTTTCAGAACTACCTTCCCTTTCCAAAAAAATTGCTAGAATGTTTAGCACTCTGGCAAGCTCTATTTCTTTTGGTTCGCTTCCGGTTTAGCTTCCCGGTACGCGTACCGGGAGCTAACCAAAAAAAAAACTTTAAAAAAAAAAAAAGTAAGTATAAGGAAAGTAAACAGAGAGTGATGTTTCAAGAAAGACAGCTATAGGGAGTAAAGAAGAGATACTATTTAATAGATCTATTTACCAAAGAACAGACAGAAGATGGTATAATTGTGAAAAACAAAATAGATAACGAAGTGAAAGAAAAACAAGCATTGGCATAGCCAATAGGTATCAACTTTTGGACCTTCTAAGTCTTTAGTTATGCAGCATAATATCCTTGGTGCAGCAACATCAACTGTTGCATGGCTAAACACGTATAAGGTCCCAAAGGCGAGACCTATTGTCTATGCCAATGCTTGTTTCTTAAGTAGAATTGCAATACGTATGGCTCTTCCATGTAAAAAAATCTTATCTTGTGCTCTAAAGATTGCTAAAGTCTCGACAGAGAACAGGCTAGATTGTAAGTAGGGTAAATTGCGCTTGGTGATCTGTTTGAGGGAGCGTCTGCTTTGCCTGGTGTCTTTGGAGAGCAATTTTGATTGTTATACTGGACAATATAGCCCTAATGTAAATAACATAGGGGCATATTATCAACATAGGCAATAAAAGTTTTGCAGCTTTTATAGGCAGAAATGTGTCGCTAAAGCTGCTTTTGCGGCAGAAAACTGCCGCTAAAGCCGCTTTTGCACCAGTTTTCTGCCAATAAAAAGAGCAATAATTTTATTGGCTGCATTCATAATATGCCCCTTAGTGTGCTTCAACTACACAGAGAAAGCATTATGAACAAATAGTGATACAGTGATCAGTCAAAGACACTAAGAGTAATAGAGACGGAGTGAGTGAACAAGAGTGAGGAACTATGAGAAGAGAGGGACTGAGAAAAAAAGTGGAAGGAGTTGAGTAAGTAGGTAATAGAGAAAGGAATGAGGGAAGTAGCAAAGGCAGGAAACTGAGGATTAAAGAAATGAAGCAGTGGAACTAATAGTAGTTCAATGTGATAGAAATGTAACGAAAAGAGTACAAAATACTTACCTTATAATTGTCGTTAAATTCCTCACTTTTTATTTTTATACTTTCAATCTGTGAAAGAGAGAACAAACATTTGAAAAATATAAAAACATGTATTGAAAAATTACAAAAGACAAGGGCAAAGATTGAAGGACAAACAGTTTTTCAATAACTTTGACACTTACAGAAGCTACACAGTCCTAAAGATATACATTTTAAAGTAACACTATCTTGATGCAGATGAAGTGAGGCCTATCTTAAAACATGGTGCATCTTTTGCATTGCTGTTGTCTCAGAAAAGTGTCGCAAGACACTAAAATTTAAAATAATTGCTTCAGGATGCCAATAAGATGTCTACTATCCAGAGTTTTGTTTCAGGTGAGGCCTACTCAGGGTTGCAGATGAAATTTCGAGTTGTTGAAGAGAATAGAAGACATAATACATGTGAAGGTCTACCAATGAAGTGAGTCATGTCCACTGCAATGTCCAAACCTCCTATGTTTCCCTGGACAGACCTAAACTTGATCTGCACAATGTGATTCGTAATGATAGGAAACACAGGTGATGTAATTGAAATACATGCAATTTATTTTGCTCATTTCACAATCACATCACTTCTGTTTCCTTTGCTTAGGTATCTCATTGTGCAGATGTAGTCTAGCATATCAAAGAATACGCAGAAGTGCAGCACTGCATGCAACAACTTTGACACTTACAGAAGCCTCACCTTCTCCATGCCTTCTACACAGTTCTACATATACATCATAAATGGAAACATTACAGAATTAATTATACATGTTAAATGGTTTATTTTTGCTGTTCTCAGAATGTATCAAAATTCACTAAAAACAGTGACTTGAAGGTATTCATCATGTAACAGCGGGGAAAAAAAAACACAATCAAAATGATTGTGTTTAAAAAACCCATACAAGATCAGAAATCAAAAATCAGAACTCCTTAAAGTTAACTTACTTTCCATGACGTCCAAGGATGTCCTATGAATAGCTTATACTCTTTTGTGCTGTTATTACTTTCAGCCCACCAGTTTCTGAAAGAAAATCTCCATCGTTTTTAAAAACATGTTACATACAATAAATGACTTCTTGCTCTCTACCACAAGATTCCACAAGGCCAAATTTTGTCAGAGCCATGTATAACTCTTGGATTTCTTGTTAGCCAATCCCATCATTTGGCATTCCCGCAACTTTCAGAATTAAAATGTTGAAGATCATTTTCACAATCCTGGAATAGTAATATCTTCCCCTTCTTGCTCAGTCATGTTCTACATTTCGTATGACACTGATACTGCTTAATATGAAGCAGACTTACACTACCTCTATGAGTACTACAATTATTTAATTCTCTACATCACTTTTAATCACAAAGTAATGTAAAACAGTAGACAGCATTGCAGACTTACATTCCCTCTACTCCATGTTTTGATTGGCTGCTTTAATTAGCTTATGAAAAGAAACAGTTTTTCTGAACTCATTTAAACTGCACATACATGTCCATGATGTCCAATCCTATGATTAGAAGTTATGTCTCTGAACTACACTTATCCTCAAGGCCAAATTGTGTAGGAGCCATTAGAACTTCTTGAAATTCCACAGATCATATCCCGAGATTATTTTCCTAAAATTTTGGTTTTAAAAACACCAGGTAAGAGTTTTTAAGGTCATACGGCAATTTTTTTTTGAAAATTACAACAGAATCATTACAGAATGACCAGCCATTTCTAGACTTTAAATAAGCTGTGTAATGTCCTGATGATATTGAAGGGCCGTCATGATATATAATTGCTGTAGTTACAAAAGTCCTTCCTGATATTGACAACTGCGAAGCTACAAAAATTTTTATTAAAGTTGTCAATTTTGTTCCATCAGGCCTACATCGTTGGAACATTAAAATGATGTACTGGCCATATGTTCGTATAAATAATGTGGACATCATTTCAGATTTACATTGGCTACACTCCATGTTGTGATTAGCAGCTTTTACTAGCTTATTAAAGGAGACTGATTTACTGTCTGGCAAAGTTAAATATACAAATCTTTCTGAGTCTACACTAGTAGTACTTGATACCATACAGTTCTCGCAGTCATGCTGCCATTGATAAGAAAGCCCAAACAGCTGATCTACATCTACACCTTCAGCATGTAATACATGAAGCATATACATTAAAAACTCCTGACAATCTTGCTGAATATTTTGAGAGAATTGTGTTTGGCCTGAACATCTATCTAACAGATTTCTAATTTCAGACACACTTTCTATGTTTCTTCTATCAGTGGTACATTTCTCTAACACAGAATTTAACAAACTGCAAAATCTTTGATCAGAATTGACCACAATCTCTTCTTTTACATTTTTTAGAGAAAACAAAACATTAATTACTACATTAGCATAGCAGTTGACACCAGAACTGTTTTCAAACTGAAAACCAACAACATCTTCAACAGAATCCTCTTTGTTTCTGCTTGTAATTTTAGGTTCATTCACTTTTTGTCTTTTTGCTACAACCTGCCCAGTATTGTTCTCATTTCTTCGTTTCCGGCCTACCAGACGTTTCTCAAACAAAGGAAACTGAGGCAAATGTGGCGCATACTCTCTTCTTAACCTATTGTATTCCTTAACACAATCTAGATCTGCACAAATGTTTCTGACATCACAGTCAATCAAGTACAATCCCGATAAAGTTCTAACTCGTGACAATGCCACATATGCCATACCCTCCTTGAACACAGAACTGCCAATATTCACCAATGCAGTGTCTACACTTAAACCGTGCGATTTATGAATTGTCACCGCATATGCCAAGCAAACAGGGAACTGCTTACGGCGAACATATAAGTCTTTTACAAGCAAAAATCTAGCAGAACAACGAGCAATTAGCTGTACTTCCTCAATGCCATCAAATTTAATTTTTAAAAATTCAATTCCATCTCTATTTCTGTATTTCACAAAATCAACAACATTACCCATTGATCCATTTACCAGACCTCTTTCAACATGTAAATTCCTTCTTAAAATTATACGGCAGTTCAAGCACACATTCAGAGTCTTTTCAAAACCTGCAGTTTTAGATATACTCTTCTCTAATGAATCCAATTTTGTTTTCAGATTCTCAGACAAAATAATTGTTGATCCCATATGCTCTACTCTATCAATAGCTTCCACTTTCACAATCTCTTGCTTTTCTAAATGCAACATTTTGTTGTTAAATTTTGCACATTCTGCAAGAGTTGGCATCAAACATATTCCAGATTTCTTATCAGTAATTTTCTGAAAAATATTCTCAGGCACAACATCTTGTTCTGGATATAAATTTGACAGTAATCGTGCATGTAAAGCTTCTTTCCCATGCTCGGTCACTTTTCCAATTCTAACATCTTGTAGAATAGTCTTGTAAACTTCATCCTTTGCCTGACGCATATTTTCATGCAGTTCAGCATAATTGAAGTTTAACCATATATTGACGTTGCCAATGCTGCCTAGGCACTTCCTGGTATCTTCATGCGTGAGCATTTTGAACACAGGTTGCCCTTTCACTGGTGTCAGCTGCAGAAGATCTCCAAAAACAATGATGTGTTTGCCACCGAATAACACATCATACTCTGTTTTGAGAACTTCTTGCATCCTCAAATGCACAAAGGCAAGCATGACATTGGAAACCATGCTTACTTCGTCAATGATAAGAAGTTTCATTTTCCTCAAGATTCTTGAAACTTCAAAACAAGCATCTCCAGATAGCTTGTGATATTCTAATTTGTTGTCATGCTCCACTGGCAGCATCAGTAAACGATGTAAAGTAATCCCTTTAATATTATGTGCTGCCAGTCCAGTTGGAGCAGTGACAACACAAGACAGTGATGACTCTGTCCTTTCCTGCAAATAGCATGAAATTGCTTTAATGAGGAAACTTTTTCCAGTTCCCGCTTCTCCACTCACGTACAGTCGGACAGGCTTCAACGACGTACATGAGCACTCTTTCTTATCATGACTTAATCCATGATCAATTTGCATGGTAACTTCGTCATATATTTTCCTCTGCTCAACGTTGAGTTGCCTTTCCAACTCTTCTAAGTTAACCGCATCCTCTTGAGCATGTGCCATGGCTCTTTCCACCTCATTCATAGCAGTGGCAGCTTCATTTTCAATAAGAGGTCCTCCTAGTGGATCCTGACTCAATGAAGCAGAACTCTGACTGTCCTGAGAACTGTCTCTGGCAATCTCGGCTGCAATCGTTGCTTCCTGCTCAATTTCCGCATTCAACATTTCTACATATTTGGGAAAAGCAGGACATTCTATGGTCTCCTTGGCGGCATTGAAAGAGTCTTCGTAACAGAGGAAATCTCCAAGCAGTTCCTCTTCTGCACGCCAAGGCTTGAAAAGTTGCAAAAGTGCTAAATAGAAAAACTCCTTTTTTTCAGGAGATTCGCCACTCAATTTTCGATGGTTTATCAAGTGGCATTTTCTTTGCTTGACCAGACATCCCTCACTTCCTATTACAGCATACACTCCTTTCTCAGTATCTTCTTTGATGTTCCTCTTGAACATGTAATTTTGCAGAACCTCATACAGACAAACATTCTCTAGGTGACTGCTTCGATTTGGATAATATGTATCCAACATGTTTGTCTTCAAAATGTCGGTACTGTTTGGCTCCTTTTCCGCCAAATACTCAATTTCCCGCACAGGTTTGAGAACTCGATTACGCGTTGCAGCAAGACCAAGACTCGCCCAAACGATACTCCTGGACTTGGCATAGAGACTTGCTGAAGACAACCGGTCAGAACATTCGTACGCTCCGATTTCTCGATGCGACAACATCTTCAGACTGAAACTGTACAACTTCTTGCTGAGGCTCTTTTCATGGGAAATGTCCTCCCACATATCCTTCAATTCTGTCTTCTCTTTTTTGGTGATATACGACGTCACATACCGAGCCACAGCCATACAGTTATCAGCCACAAACTGTATATCCATGTTAGCATTCCACATGGACAAAATCACCGGGTTGTAGTCGTTGATATACTTGGACTCTTCGTTCCTCTTCAAATTGTAAGTGTTTTTAGGTGATTTCTTCATCACATTATGTCGCAGCGAAGACATCAAACTGTTTACTCTTCCTTTAGAAATCACCGGTCGTGGGAAGCCGAAACGACATTTGGTGTAGAACTTGTCTTTGTTTCGGAATTTACGACGGCAGTACTTTCCACATCGATGGCTTTGGAAACGCAGAACTTTTTCTCTTAGGCTTTTCTTCTCCTTTGCGTTTGGAACAGCACACGTAGAATACTGTTGGATGAAACTCATCACTGAGTCTTCTGGATCCGTTCCAAATTTAGGTGCATCCTTGATCCACAGCAACATATGTATATGAGGAGCTCCTCTTGCTTGGTACTCCTTTCTCCAGAAGAAATCCAACACCTCTCCAAGAGGTGGATTCTTCTTATTCATGATGAAAGACATCATAGCTTCAAATCTATGATTGAAGTACCTACATACATTGACTGGATCCAAAGAGCACAGTTCTCCGGGTGTCTTGAATTCGATGTTTTCTACGTTAGCATTTGCCTCTCGTAGAAATTGAAGTAAGTCTTCCCAGCCATACTCGGCACAACTCAGAGTGAGGAACCATGTGGGAGTACCTAAGTTCCTCAGCATACATTTTAAATCACCATGACGACGGTACCAGTACTCATTAGTACCACGCTGACACGCCATGAGATTAATCAGGTGAGATTCCAAAATACTATCTTGGACATTCACTTTATCCATAAAATCACTTGCCGAGATGTTTTGCATGTGTATACCACTTTTCAAGATGTGGTTCACTGCATATGACAGTCCAGACAGATCGCTTTCAAACAGGAGATGAAACAAATAAGGAATGCATTGTCGAAACCTAGCATCTCCTGCATACAATCGCAAAGTCCGGTATTCAGAAGCAGGAATTTGATGAGGTCGCTCATCATATCTTCCTCCCTGACCTGTTGGAAAAAGCTGTGGGAAACACCGAGCTTCCAAACTTTCCTCCCAAACACTAATGGGACTCCCTTTGGCTTGTTTCATTTGAAACAACTCAATAGCATTCCCCATGACTTCCTTTGAATGCAAAGGATGAACACTATAATGTTCATATATTTCCTCACTAGTAGAGGGTTCTACTTTCTCAATTTGACCAGCACACAAATCGCTATCCTCTTCCTCACTTACTTCCTCTTCTGCAACATATACATTCTTATAGTATTTATTATTTTTTTTCAAATACAATGTTGCCTTTTTAACTTTCCTAACATCTACTAAATCTTGCCATATTTTCTTATTCTTTGTCGGAACCCCATTAACTAAGATAACCAGAGGTTCCTCTTCCACTTTTTCTACTCCAATTGTGTTAATGTTTTTCTTCAAATCTAGAGGCAAATAAACAACTCTTCCCTTTAATCCTCTCTGTAAATCTGATGGAGGCAATTTCCCTGTCTTTGGCTCCATTCTTACAATAGCCTGAAAGGGATGGATACTTTGAATCAAAATAGATTCATAAGTATTTAAATCCTTCAATTCAGAAGGAATCTCAACCAATTCCAGATTATTATGAACTGCTCTAGCAGGCATCTGGTTTTGTTTTAATTTGTTACAACAATAAGTACACACACGTTGATCCAATCCCAAATCAAAACAATTTTCTACCATCAAGTATGTTGCAAAATCCTTCCATTCACTATTATTTTCCCTTTCACTTTTTGCATATAAATCCACTAACTTAGTCTGATTCTTATAATAAGTGCGTCGACAACACACACAAGTGAAATTAGGCCTCTCACTTGATTTCATGTCAAACGTCGCAATTTCCCTCTGGAAATTATCTGTACTGGAAACATGTACAGTATCTTCCAAATGACCCTCTATTTCTTGCTCAATTTCAACATTCTCCTCTTTACTTCCAAAGTAACAAAACTCAATTTCTTCACATATATTCCTCACATCTATTTCAGAACCATGCAAAAGAGCAGCGCATAATTGTTTCAGCATAATTGCTGGACTCTTAGCATAATACAACATTCTAACTAACTTCCTCACTTTGTTATGATGCACTGCTAGCATCCTGAAATGATGAAAAACACTCTGGCATACTCTCCTGGAAAGACAAGCCAGTGAATGACCATGCAAACCTGTCACTTCTCTCACTCTGCAAGGATCTAATTCTTGCAACAACCTTATTTTCTGCTTTAAACTTTTCTTGTTAAATGTCCGTACAAAATCACAAAGCAAATTGATGGAATCCTGTCGCACACTGCAAATACTACTACACTTCCAGGTGTACACAGGACCCTTAGCACGTCTTCCTAAAACCTCATTACCTAACAACTCTTCTGCCTCTGTTGTCACAAGTTTTTCTTTTTCAACTGGACAACCATCTTTCATTTCATAAGCACGACCACTGATGTCAACTGCATGCACCAAATCATTATCCTGGAAATAACTCTCTTCATTAAAAAATGCCTCACAGCTTGAACTATGTATCCATTCTCCAGAAAAAACTTCACAAAAATTACTACGATTAACTATTCTCTTCCATCTACTATTTCTTTTGAAATCAAAAATTTCCTTGTTTAGCTTCCTAATTCTATTGATTATCAAAATAAATAACTTACGTTTAATTTCAAAAGCCTGATCAATAACTTTCTCAACTTTTTTTTTTCTCCTATAAAAAACTAATTTCTGTTGACCTTTCTTAATATTTTTTAACAAATTGCCAATTATCCTGTTGCGGAACATTCGTTTACGAATCTCCCAAAACTGTTGTTTCCTTCTACTATCATGCACAGATTTATCTCTTGCTCTAGCAGTAACATTTTCATTTGTCCTTTTCTTTCCATTTGATTTACTTGTCATATTATGGATTGAAACATTTTCTGTACTAATATTTTTTTTATTACAAATATTTCTTATGAAATATTTAGAGCTCTTACCCGGTGCTTTCTTCATGGCTTGAGAAATCTTTTTGTTAGAGGACTGCTGCGTTATTTTTTTTTTCTGCTGTCTTTGACGTTTTGCAGCCTTTATCTCTCTTATTTTTGTAGGCATCTTGAAATGATCTGCAGTTGAATCTGAGGAAAAAGATAATAAAAAATGTTATTAAACATTATTATCA
Organism: Lissotriton helveticus; assembly: GCF_964261635.1. Taxonomy (NCBI): domain Eukaryota; kingdom Metazoa; phylum Chordata; class Amphibia; order Caudata; family Salamandridae; genus Lissotriton; species Lissotriton helveticus. The sequence continues at coordinate 1,510,263,753 of NC_136061.1, read as the reverse complement.
AACAGTAAATCAGTAATAGTGATCAAAAACATAACACACTACTTGACATTTTATTTTGAAGATTTTTTAGTCATTGCCATTTTTACAATACAGAAATACCAGAAAAGAAATGACATTTATATTTATGTTACCTATGCTATTTTATATGTGAATCTGATCTAATTTTATGAGCATATTTTAATATTTTATTGAAAACACTACACATAACCTGTTTTTGAAGGTGTTTTTATTTTTAAATTAAACGGTTTACCTTTTTACTTTTTATTGATTATAAATTTTAAAAATAAATGTTTATAATTCCAAAGGCTGAAGCAAGTCAGCTTCCCATCCGATATCATATAATTCAGACAAATCTGCATCCTCATCACGCTCTTCTTCATCCTCAGGATTTAAATCATCCAATGGATCAACATCCACTGATGTTTCAATTACAAGTTCAATGATGAGGTCAAAATCAACTGATTTCAGATTGTCGCTCATGTTGAGGTTGTCTTTATCTTTAAAGAAAGATAACAACAATGAGATGTTGCAGAGTAAGAGACAAATCTCACAGATTATAATAGTAAAATTATTTAACAAGAGTAACATTTTGCAGCTATTATTTAACCATGTCCAGCGATGCTGAGCAGGTGAAGCCTATGTCTAATTTTTCACTGAACAGGACTCATCTGTTCTTAACCTTGGATAAGCCTCAACGACTCTGTGTCCCCTGCACATACTCAAATGTTAAAGTGCAGATTTATATTAAATGGCACATCCCCAGGCATGCACCAGTTAATGTGCACCACTGTTTTACCACCCATGGTGTGCCGCATTTACAATCAGATAGGAGAAAGCTGCTTCAAAACCCTGCGCCTGCTTGAAGCTTGCATAGGTCTTGACGCAGCATTGTATAGATGGGGCACCCCTGAGCCTTGCTGGAGCTGCATCGCACTTACGATACAACTCCAGCAATGCGCCACCTTTACAGCACAGATACGTCACGCATCTGTGCCATTTTTGCCCCATGCTGCGCCGCATTGTAAATGCAGCACACCATGGGTGGCGGAACAGCGGCGCAAAATGACTGGCACATCCACTGCTGCATCGGTTTCATGTGGCACGTTTTTTTTACACCATGACACATCTGCCTAAATGCATCAATTTGTAATTTTCTCGCCTCATAGCAAATCTTTTGCACCGCCACTGCGTCACAAAAGTGACGCACAGTGGCGCAAAAGATGCATACACCTATCATAAATCTGTCCCTAGCATTTTAAATGATTAATTCAGGATGACGATAAGGTGTGGCCTATGCAGAGGTTTGTTTAAGGTGAGGCCTACTCAGGGTTGCAGATCAAAGTTACGCTTGATGAAGAATACAGAGGAGATAATACATGTAAAGGCCTACCAATGAAGTAAGTAATGTCCACTTTATTGCACCAGTCATCATAAATGTATCCCTAAGCTTCTTATCTTGTTACAGATGAACCACCATATGTACATGACATTTTAAGTAATTTCCACATGTGCAGTGTTTTCAAAATATAATTTGAAAATCGTTTTTGGGGAAAAGTAATGGTTTGCAAAATTATGACAATTACATAATGGTGTATGCTTCTCTATAAAGCATTTCAGTATCTCTAATGTCATTTTTCCCATATTACATTATAAGACCTTTCCCCATGAAGCACATTCCTTGTAAATATGCTCCCACCTGTGCATTGCAAATTTAGATTTTCACTGTTTCAGACACATAGCCATGTTGAAAGTGACCCAAAAAAATTGCAAACGTTTCCCCATGAAGCACATTCCTTGTAAATATGCTCCCACCTGTACATTGCAAATTTAGATTTTGACTGTTGCAGACACATAGCCATGTTGAAAGTGACCCAAAAAATTTGCAAACGTTTAAAAAAAAAAAACATTCATGTGTCTTAATGACATTTTAAGTCATTTCCCCATGGAGAATGTTTTCTAAGTGGCACAAAAGAGGTATACACCTATCATAAATCTATCCCTAGCATTATAAATGATTAAATCAGGATGACAATAATATGTGGCCTATCCAGAGGTTTGTTTAAGGTGAGGCCTACTCAGGATTGCAGATTAAAGTTACGCTTGATGAACAAAACAGAGGAGAACATTTTATTGTAAATGCCTACCAATGAAGTAAGTGATTTCTACTTCATTGCACCAGTCATCATAAATGTATCCATAACCTTACTTAAATTGTCCTTAAGACACATAAAAGCGTTTTTTGATTGGCTTTCCTGCATGGTAGGGTCACTTTTAACATGGCTATGTAACATAAACATTCAAAATCAAAATTTTCCATGTACAGGTGGGAGCATATTTACAAGCAATTTGCGCCACAAAGAAAGGTCTGACATTAAAATGGCAAAAATAACATCAGGGACAGTCAATTGCCTTATATAAAACCATACACCATTATGTCCTTCTCATGCATTTAAAAACAATTCCTTTTTCCCAAAAACGATTTTCAAATCATAATTTCAAAAAACTGCACATGAGAAAATGACTTAAAATGTCATTGAAACACATTAAAGCATTTTTTGATTGGTTTTCCTGCATTGTTGATTCATTTTTATCATGGCTATGTAACACAAACATTGATAATTAAAATTTTCATGCACATGTAAGAGCATATTTACAAGCAATTTGCGCCACAGAGAAAGGTCTTACACTAAAATGAGAAAAATAACATCAGGAACAGTCAATTGCCTTATAAAGAACCATACACCATTATGTCCTTGTCATGATTTTATAAACAATTCCTTTTCCCCAAAAACGATTTTAAAATCATAATTTCTAAACACTGCACATCAGAAAATGACTTAAAATGTCATTAAAACACATGAAAGCGTTTTTTGATTGCCTTCCCAGCATGGTTTGGTCACTTTTAACATAGCTATTTAACACAAACATTCAAAATCTAAATTTTCCATGCACATGTGAGAGCATATTTACAAGCAATTTGCGCCACATAAATCATAATTTTCTCCTTAAAGCACACTATTCTCTATCTAAAGTAAAGAAATATTTTCTCACCTTAGCAAATACTTTGAGTTTGAAAACAGTCTCAGAAACACACCAATTTGTCTTCAGCAGAGCAAAAGGTATGCACTCCAGAGTCTGCAGCTATCAAAAGCACAGAAATGGTGTAATTCTTCACACATATTTCTCATGTCACCCAATCAAAACTCTTCCCTCACTTTTTTTCAAATGAAAACCCTTCCCCCTCTGCCCTTTCTGCCTATTTTCCATAGCAACCACCTCTTGGAGAAACTCTGGTGTTTGCAAATTCACACAACAATGTTGCAATTGAACTCTGAACTCTCAGTGCACCTGCATATCCAGTGCTTTCTTTCATTTAATGATTTTTTATTGACCACTCAAAATACATCTTTCAAAGAACACATCTCTACACCCTAACTTTCTGTTTTCATCAATCAAAATCCACCAATCACTGTTACTACTTCATGAACACAGAAACTCCACAGTTTTTTTCATTTCAAACTCACATTTTTTCAACTGCCATTTCATTGCCACACTTCATCTGACTGCAGGAGAACCTTCTCTCACCATGTTTTCTGTCTGGATTGTTGGTCATAGTTATATTCACTGGGCTCAAAGGTACGTTGAAAGCAGGAATTTACCTAACCTCAATTTACAAGATGTGGAAATTAAGTGGTTTGGCCACAGAGGATTAAAATGTCACCAATTGATACCATTGGTGAAAACCTTTATGCATTTGCCCAAACCTGACCTGTTAATTGTGCACTGTGGAGGTAATGACTTGGGCACTTTGACTGGTGTAGGTCTGGAAATGCTTTTAAAGGACACCTTTGAGCAATTAATGGCACTTTTTCCTCAGACTGCCTTGGTATATTCAAATATATGCCAAAGACAGAAATGGAGGTGGTCAAACCAATTTTGTCCACAAATTGAGAAGTCGAGGAAGCATGTAAACAAATCTGTTTCAGCTTACATGAGAGACCATGGAATGGGCTCCCTGTACAACAATAACTTGCGTTACTACATGCAAGATATCTACAGAGGAGATGGAGTTCACTTCTCAGATGAGGGCAACAGAGTTTTCACTCTGAATTTAAAAATGTGCATTGGTACCTACTTATAAGTACCAAAATGTACCATAAACCCAAAAGCTCTTCTCAGAGCTACCCTACATCTAATCACTCACAATTATTATTTTACTCTAACTTTTTTTACTAATTTTCAACAAAGTACGCTCCCTGGGGCGCTACCCGGTACGCGTACCGGGAGCTAACCTCGCGAAATTTTAAAAAAAAATGTTTTTTTTTCGCACATATGGGCCTCCTCAGCCACCCTCACAAAACCTAGGGGGTCAAGATAAGTCTACCATGCCCCCTTCTACCTATTCTGAACATTATTTGCCCTCCATCTTGTATCATAATTCGACCGAAACACAAAATGGTGGACTCCCGTTACGCTTAAGGTTCGCGTACCAGGGCGCTCACCGGTTCGCGTACCGGGTCGCTTCCTGGGAAGCGCACCATCAAAAAAGGTGGGAAAGTAGTTCACACAAAAGCCACTTGAGACAATTTCACCAAATATAGATTAGCTCATACTACATACCAATCCCTACCATTTTCACAAATTTGATTGGAATTCCATTTAGCCATTTAGCCTATAGAACTCACTAAATACCGTGAGGTAAATTACTTCACAAAACACATCTGAAGTGTTGGAATTGACAACCAATTAAAATGTTACTTTCATTTTCTACTTTTTTTACCTGACATTTGATTGGTTATGTACCCGAATATATATAAAGGAAGAGAAGGAAACACAGCCATTTTGACTACTACTTCCTGGTGTACATTTCTATTAGAATTTTCATTAATAACTTCAACTTCTTTTTAAAGGTAAGTTGTTATTTTTAAAACTGAAGTATATTGAGCACTTTAAGTTAATATGGCAAACTTTTTCTGTTAGTTATATACTATCCCTCTGTAGTACTTATAAATTTAGATACACTTTTTTATATTCCTACTTCCACTCTGATACTATACACTGCCCAAAGATAAATTCTCTGTTAAAAACTGCCTATCTAAAATTAATCCCAACAGTGCCCTACCTCTACTAATATATATTTTTTTTATGCAAATTTCAGGAAAAATGGAAAGTGAACAAAACATTTCATTTGAAATTGTCCTTCCAGAGTCCAACACAGAAATCATTGATCCAAATGAGATTGAATTTATGGATGAATCTTGGGACCAAGAACTACTGCAATGTGTACAAGCAGTAGATAACCTCCTTGCAAATGAGGACATTTTACAACCTCAGAGACTACAATCTATATTCCATGATTATGAAATTTCTGACAATGAAATGTTAGAAAGTTTAATAAATTATGAAACACAATAAAAAAAACTTAAAAAAAAAAAAAAAAAAATAATCAACAAAACCAACAATCAATTAACATACAGCATTTGAAAAGTCTATCATTCATTTTTCATTGTGATACGCTCCCCAGAACGCTTCCCGGTTCGCGTACCGGGCGCTAACCACGAAAAAAAATAAAAAAAAATTTTTTTTTTTTTTGCTTAGCGGGGCCCCTTTAAAGCCTCCACATCAAACCTAGGGGGTCAGGGAGGAGCTAGTATGCCCCCTTATGGTTATTTCCCCCTTTGTTTTGGCCTCCTCTTGTCTCTCAATCCTACCGAGAGACAAGATGGCGGCCGCTCCGGACTGTTTAGAATGTTGACAGACACCGGAGAGCCAATCAGCTTAGCTACGCGAAGTTCCGGTACGCTTAAGGTCCGCGGACCGGAGCGCTGCCCAGAGCGCGCTTACAGATATATATCTTTTTTTAAACGTTAATTTCTCAAAATCCACTGGAGCACATATATTGAGACCTACAAAAGGCACATCGGGCTACCAGTCCCTACAATTTTGCCAAGTTTCGTGCAAATCCATTCAGCCGTTCGGGCTAAAAGTGAGGCTAACCGCCCTATGGAAAACTCAATGTTAAAAACACGTTTTGGGACCCCCCTTTTTTCTCGGCCCCCCTGGACGAACCCCCCCAAAATTTTCAGGGGCTGCTCAGAAACAAAATGTTCCATTTTCCTGAAAATTTCAGCCAATTCCGTCCACAAACGCCAAAGTTATTAGACATAGAATTTTCAAAAATCCCATAGGGAAAAAATCCTAACTATATATACCTACTGGCGACCGCCAGTAGGTAATATATATATGTATATACTTGTTCTGGAATTTCTAGGCCTGAGCGGTGAACTCCACTCCATTTGCTCCACGTCGTGACCCCTCGCATTGAGAAACCATCCACTTACTTTGAGGAAGCTCCAGCTCGAGTAGAAAATCTACATGAGCGGCAGAAAGAAGTCGTGCCCTCTTGCACTGAGCATGGTTTTCCAGCGCAGGACAAACATCTGGTGCTAAAAATCAGCAACAACGTATAGTCCTAACGCACTGAACTCTGCCCAGGCCTTGTAATTTCATATATGACAATTGAGCTTGCTCTGAAAAAAGAGTGCAACTAGACATGCAGCTCTAAATGCACACTTGTCTGTTCAGCTATCTTTAGCAGTTACAAAGGCCCAAACATGGTACACATTTTTGTGGCAGTCCAATAACATTTTGAAAGCCCCTGTAAGTCATTTGCCTTTTTGTATAATGGGCACCTTTGGTTTGCTGGTTCGATGGCTGTTTACATTCCACACTTTGGTCCTTCAGCTACAAAGGCATTGTATTTTAAATTCAGTAACTGGAGACTGTAAATGTATTGGAGGTAAACACCAGTTTTGCCAACCCTATTTTAATTCTTACTTTAAAACACAAAGCACACATGACGTTTGTTCAGTATATCTGCACAATGTTTGCAGAACATGTAATGTTTGGATAAAGGTTGTAATATTTATAAAGCAAATCTTTGAGTATGTCTGTCTCATGACAAGAAGGATGTGTCAGTGTCTGATGACATGTCTTACATCATGAGTCAATAGTGGTAGAAATGGCAGAAATGTTTGCCTAGAAAAAGGGAATTTACCCTTGACCATGAGGTCGCTCCTTGACATGCCCATAAACATATCCATGGTGCCTAGTGGAATTTCTGCCTCCACCTGGGCGGGAAGGTCGGATGTAATCACCACCATCTGTCCCCCAGGGGGCAGAAAGATTGTCTCCCTTTTAGGGGGTGGGGTATTGGCATGCCTATTCTTGGAAGACCCCACTCCTACACTAAGAAAAGAAAATATTCCCTGTTTCCTAGAGTCTAATTGCCCTTATGTGGTGTATGGGGGGAGGGGGGAGGAGGGAGGCTTCGGAAGGGTGGGAGGGGAAGGGGGACAAAAAAAAAAAAGTTCAAACATACAAAATGTACAGAATATACATCAAGACGTGCAATAAGAGATGTACAAGAAAATCTATCTATATTTGGTAATCAGGATTTGATGTCAAGCTTTAACATGAAAAGAGTGACTAACTTTATTACCGATTGGGTGCTTACTAAAAACCTACAATGGGGAAGCTGAAATTGTGCTCATGGAATATTGCAGGGCTCAATGATAGGGGTAAAAGGGCCCAACTCTATGAAATAATTCGCCGGGAATCTTATGATGTGCTTTGCTTTCAGGAGACCCACATTTCAGTGGGGGAGAAGGAATTGTTAAAAATCCCTGGATATAATCTACTCGCCCTAACAATGCAAACGTCTAAGACGCGAGGGGTGGCTATTTTAGCGAAAACTTTTCTGGGCCTACCCAAGCGCAGATTAGCTGATCCCTTTGGTAGGTGGGTCATAGTCGAACTGGATATGGGCATTACCATCTGCTCACTGTATGGCTCAAATCAAGACGACCCTCATATTTTTCAAGATCTTGAGTTGGAGCTGGCATCCTGGTCAGGCACACTAGTCGTCTGTGGGGATTTTAACATAGCTTTGGGCCCTACACAGAATAATCAAATACAGCAGACCTACACTGGGGGTATGCCTAAAGTTTTCAGAGGAATAAAACAGTTTATGGACAGCTATAACTTAATAGACATATGGAATCTGAAAAATAAAAACAACCCGGGGTATACCTACTATTCATTTCCCCATAACAAATATGTGCGGATTGACTATATAATGATATCCAAAGAAAACGCTATATTTGTTGAGATAGCTAAATCACCTAAAACTATTTCAGACCATAATGCACTTAACCTTACGCTCTGTATCACCAACTATAAGAGGCCTTACTCCCAGTGGTCATTCGATAGAAAGTTACTTGTGAACAGAGAATATATAACATACATTACCCTTTGGGCACAAGAATTCTTCGATTATAACCAGTATAGCGCCCCCAGACTGGTGGTCTGGGATTGTTTCAAAGCTGCACTAAGGGGCGAGACCATTGCCTTTGTGGCTAAACGCAAGAAAGTAGTAACACAAAGAGGGTACAAAGTTCCCCGGGAAGAGTGAAGAAGTAGAAGTGTGTGTGCTAGAAAGAGGGGGGAATCCCCTTGTTGGAACTAAAACCCTCACACACCCAGCAAGCTAGGTGTCATGCTTCATCATATGGGTTCTGCTCCTCGTCAGCCTGGCGCTGCAATGTTTGACGGGCCCCCGAAACCGGGGCTCTTTATCGGAGATCTTTTGTTCCGGCCATATGGTGCATGTGTGTGAGAGGGCGGGGAAGTGTGGTCGTGGCGTGAAAAGGTGAAGTTAAAAAAGGTGGGTCAGTCCACAAACTAATTTATTCTCGTGGTAGACTCCCTTGGTTAAAAGGTGGGAGGGGAGATGAATGCCCTGGAACTATCCATGATTGAAGAGGGGGGGTTTGGCCCTGAGGGAAAGAGGGTAGGTAGGGCCTGAAAATAGTACAAAAAGGATTTTTACCTATGCCTCTGATACTTGTTGAAGAAAACAATTAATGCCTGACAACGGATAATCCAAAATGTATTTGTTTATCCGGACAATTAATTTATGTCACTGTTATTTGAAAGCTTCTAGTACAAAACATCATTTTTTTTTCTCTGTCTATAAAAAAATGATGTTTTGTACTAGAAGCTTTCAAATAACAATGACATAAATTAATTGTCCGGATAAACAAATAAATTTTGGATTATCCGTTGTCAGGCATTAATTGTTTTCTTCAATAAGTATCAGAGGCATAGGTAAAAATCCTTTTTGTACTGGAACTATCCAAGCATGTTAACTACTACCCTCTAGTTAGGTCGACATGTTTCTTGCCGTGATGGCAATTCCTCAGGACCTCAGTGAGTAGTACCACACAGTGAAACGAATAATAATAATAATTAAAACTTGCAATATGGTATACAACCTTCTATGGTCGGTAATACCGGAGCGCAGGCCGATTGGTCCTGCTGAAGTATTGCGACCTGTAAGAATAAAGACAGTTCACAGGATAGCAAAATGAGTGCAATGTTCCCATATGGAGGGTTTGCACAAGTTCAAACTGTACCACCAGATCCAGGGGACTTCCATGGGTTCTACATTTGCTCCGAGCCTGGCCTGTATTAACATGGCAACTTTTGAAGAAAGCACTATCAGGTCTGCACTCAATCCCTACCTTGATAACATCACTCTGTGACGAAGGTACATTGACGATATTCTCATTCTTTGGAAGGGCGATCGTACAACCTGCGAAGGTTTCTGCTCTTGGATTAATCTTCAGAACCCATACCTAAAATTCACTGGTACCATCTCTGCAACTACCATCCCCTTTTTAGAACTGTGCATCAACCTCAATCCCACTGGTTTGAGTACGACTTTATATCATAAGAGTACTGACAGAAACAGTCTCTTACTGTACCAAAGCTACCACCCCCGTGCCCTGAGGGACAATCTCCCCTTTGGGCAATTCCTCAGGGTCCGGAGAAACTGCACAGCTAAGGCTGATTTTCAAAAAGAAGCAACGCTCTTGCAACACAAGCTACAGGATAGAGGATATCCTACCAGACTACTAAACAAGTCTCGCAAAAGAGCACTGAACAACCCAAGAGAGAGCCTGCTAGAGTCACACCCCAAAATCAAAGATGATCAAATAACCTGTGTTACCTGCTTTACTCCAAACTCGTCATTTCTAAAGAAAACCATAAATAAACACTGGTCCATAGTGAATTCAGGTGGCCTAGAAATCCCGCGCCCCAGGTTCGCTTTCAAAAGAACTTCTAACCTAAAGGACGCCCTCATCCATACACGCCCAAAGAAAAACACCACTGACAACCAAAGAACTCTGTGGAGACTCCCCCCAGTGGTTGGACATTTTCCTTGTGGCGGATGTGCGGTATGTCCGCAGACATTACAGTGTAAGGAGGTTAGAATTTCAGACACATTTGTGTGGCAGCTCCGCAAGCACACAAATTGTAATAGTACCAGGTGTGTCTACATGATTACCTGCCCCTGTGGTAAAAACTACATAGGGATGACAATGAGGCACATCAAAGTGAGGATTATGGAGCACAAAAGCAACATCAGGTGCTCCAAAACACACACAAAACTGTACGAACATTACTCCCAAAACAACCATTCTGCAGACAGTCTCACATGGCTGGTCCTGGAATCCCACCCAGCCATTTCCATACAAGCGCTGTTTAGGATTGAACAGAGATGGGTCCATCGTCTTCAACTGGACTCGCTGGGGCTAAACGATTCTGTCCCTTGGGCATCCTTGGGTAGTTAAACTCACTGTCTCGTAATTCAGTCAATCATGTGCCTTCCATCCCTCACTCTACCCCACTAAGCAACCCATGGCATAACATGCCACTGTTCCCCTGTAAATTCCACTCTTAACACAGGGTGATTGTCAACCTGTCGGCCAGGACCTGTTATGATTTCATTTACTTAGTGGGTTACTCCACACCAGTATCTTCTAATCATACCTTCTTCTGCTAACCCTCGTGTTTGGCGACTATGCATGCTATACACTCCATAGCCGTTCCATGGTTCCCTACCAATGCCATTCCTTGCATGCGCCAACCCTACCACTTCCTCCCTTCCAAGATGGCCGCCACCTTTACCATACAGCCCGATAATCCGGGCCCTAGCAGCTACCGCACATGCGCGGCTGGTGACGGGGGCGTTACTCTTGCGGCAGCGCTGACTGGGCGCATCAAGGATGGTTACTTAAACTATGGTGCTCCCGAGGGTTTTGTTACCAGCTGCTCTGCGCCTTGATCAGACGCTTTCCGTGGGGTAGGTGCATCGGCCAGGACCGTACGCCGCCGAAGGTAAGGCTCCTAGTCTACACCAACCTTCGGTTGACACTTTGACACCGGCGAGTTGGGCGGCCCTAACTCTCGTCTACCTTAGAGTTTAGGTTTCGAGGTAACCAGTTGTTGATGTGCCGTGGTACCGTCTGCGGGACTGGTTGGCTGCCTGGGTGTCCGCGGGGTGCCGGGCCGCTACGCTTCATCGGGCTGCGTTTCTCTGCTGGCCTTTCGGCAGGGACGCGGCACGGGCGTTGCGGGCGCCTGGTCCTGTCATGCACACCCCAGGCATTCCACCAGCGGCCAGCCCTTATTAAGCCTGTCCACCTCTAAGTGTTTGCCCCGGGTGGGGTTTTCCCCGCCCCTTGTCCCTACTGCGACCATTCAGATTATAATGTTACCATAGATTATCAATCATAATTCCCCCCATTAGGTACCATACCTTTTACAGCCGGTCCCACGGGAGCAGACTGCGAGGTACCTCAGGGAATCTTCTGGGGTAAGCATTTCTAACCCGGTCTTTTCCATTCTTGCAGTACTTTTGCTTCCTCCAACATTATCGTTGTATGTCTTTGCATAAGCCAGATGATTGTTTGAGACAATTATCACCTCACTATGCTATTTGTTCGTATTTAACCCTTCACCTCGTTTTGTGTGTGTGTATGGATTGAACTTGTGCAAACCCTTCATATGGGAACATTGCACTCATTTTGCTATCCTGTGAACTGTCTTTATTCTTACAGGTCGCAATACTTCAGCAGGACCAATCGGCCTGCGCTCCGGTATTACCGACCATAGAAGGTTGTATACCATATTGCAAGTTTTAATTATTATTATTATTCTTTTCACTGTGTGGTACTACTCACTGAGGTCCTGAGGAATTGCCATCACGGCAAGAAACATGTCGACCTAACTAGAGGGTAGTAGTTAACATGCTTGGATAGTTCCAGGGCTATCTTCTCCCCTCCCACCTTTTAACCAAGGGAGTCTACCACGAGAATAAATTAGTTTGTGGACTGACCCACCTTTTTTAACTTCACCTTTTCACGCCACGACCACACTTCCCCGCCCTCTCACACGCATGCACCATATGGCGTGAAAAAAGATCTCCGATAAAGAGCCCCGGTTTCGGGAGCCCGTCAGACATTGCAGCGCCAGGCTGACGAGGAGCAGAACTCATATGATGAAGCATGACACCTAGCTTGCTGGGTGTGTGAGGGTTTTAGTTCCAACAAGGGGATTCCCCCCTCTTTCTAGCACACACACTTCTACTTCGTCACTCTTCCCGGGGAACTTTGTACCCTCTTTGTGTTACTAGTTTGTGGACTTGTACACTAGACCCCGCTAAATATTTTCCTTTTCTAGTCCCTCCTTTGTTCAAATAAACGCAAGAAAGAACAGGATAGATTGAATCACCAACTCAACTCTGAGCTAGCAAATTTAGAAGAACAACATGCCACCCAGATACATCGAGGTGAGGATGGAGACAGTAGTCTCCGTAAAATATTAGTTCTAAAAACAGAGCTTAATACCGGTCTCACTCAAAGAGCAGCTGAAACTTTCCAGACAAACCAAAATAACATCTATGAAAATGGTGAAAAGGTTGGAAAACAACTGGCCCTGCGTACACGTCAGAAACAATCCTATAACATGATACCATCTATTGACTTTGAAGGACAGAAATACACAACACCTGTAGGTATTTCAGAAACCTTTCAACGCTATTACCAAAGGCTCTATCAAAATGAGGATCAAACTATGGCAAGCGATATAAAAGAGTTCCTAGCGGAATGGGGTACTGAGCTGGACCTAGTTCGAACCATCGACGAACTAACTAGGGAAGACCTAGAAAACAGAAATTTCAATCACTGAGCTCGAATTAGCTCTCTCAGAGCTGGCCAATGGGAAATCTGCAGATCCAGATAAGATCCCCTTGGATCTTTATAAAATTCTGGGAAAGCAAATTATACCATATTTAGTGGACTTTTACCTTGGGGTGGAATGGAGTGGTGTCCCACCAGAATCATGGAAACAGACTAACATAGCCATTTTTCCCAAAAAAGGTAAACCTCCTGAAATGCCATCCTCATATCGCCCAATCTCGTTGATAAACTCCGATTCAAAGCTTTATGCCAAGATTCTTGCAAACCGGCTTAGCAGGGTCGTCGAACATCTGGTCTCCCCGTGGCAACATGGTTTCATCCCTGGAAAGGGTACCACCGATCACACCCGTAGAGCCATCTCTCTTTTTGATATTATGGGTGTGACGGGAGGCCAGATGTCGATGATCCTGCTCGACGCCGAGAAGGCCTTTGACCGAGTCTCTTGGCAATACTTATGGGAAGTTCTTGAATTAAACAACTTTGGACCGGGATTTGCCAAATCCATCAAGGCACTATATGCTAACCCTAGGGCTAAACTCACCGTGAGGGGCGTTGAATCGGAGTTTATCAACATTCAGAGGGGCACGAGACAAGGCTGTCCGTGTTCGCCAATCTTATTTGCTCTTTATATCAACCCGTTAATTTCAAAACTGCTTATATCTAATTTAATAGAGCCCGTTACAACTGGTATATTTCAGACAAAAATATTAGCCTATGCCGATGATGTGGCGGTATTAACACCAAACCCTGCTGAGGCAATTCAGGAGATCGAACAAATCACACAGACCTTTGGTTTTTACTCAGGGTACTCCCTTAATAGGGATAAGACAATGGTCTTATGTACAGAAAACATCCTATATGAAAGCCCTTATAGGGTGAACCAAGCAACATATCTTGGAGTCTGTATATCTCCTAAGGTGAAGGAAATTAACCAACTCAATTTTGATCCCTTGATTAAAACTATTAAAAGAGACCATATAAGGGTAAATAATCTCCATCTATCAATCTTGGGTAGGGGGAATGAATATTTTTCCGAAAATACTATATTTATTCCGTGCAATCCCGCTAATGGTCGATGATAGCATTATTAAAATCTTTGATTCCTGTATGTCCAAATTTGTCTGGAATTACGGAAAAATAAGAAGGGCAATGCCATATCTTTCATTGCCGCAGCAAAGGGGAGGGCTAGCTATTTCAAATTTGACGCTTTATCTCTGGGCAACTCTTCTCCAACAAATGGCCCCATTATTTAACACCAAGCCACTAACTGAAGCTGCGCCAGACCGAAATATACCATCAATATATGAATTGGCATTAGGCCATAAAGCTAGAGGGCTGCTACTACGACAACTAGAAACCTCTTATTTTAAGAAAATCAAATTTAAGATCATTTTTGATGCATGGTCCATTTGTAAACGCTCATCTAAACATTTAGTAATTCCAAAATATACTAAATATACCCCTCTTAGGCATAGCTCGATCCTACCAGCTCAATTTAATGATAGAATTTCTACAAAGTGGGAGAATACAGGGATTGTAACAGTGGGCGACTTCCTTGGTCAGGAATTTAGATCTGGATTTCGGGATCTACAAATAAAATTCTCGATCCCCTCTACTGACTTTTTGAAATTTATACAAGTTTATACCATCTTACATCAACTGTCACCAAGAATCGTATTAGAAACTGTCCCCTTCTTTGAACTTATAGCTAGGCGGACCACCAGGATAGGGACCATTTATGAGCTGTTAATAAAAAATCAACGTGACGATATGGAGCATTGAGAGAGACTGGGCAATAAAATTAGATAATCCCAATGTTGATGTCGATATGTCTCTGCTATTATCATCTAAACTGTTCTTAGCATCTAGCTTAAGGGCCCAACACTATAAAACAATATATAACTTGCATTACACACCAGCCAAGCTATATATATGGGGTAAAAGAGTAAACGATGAATGCCCAAGATGTGGTATGGTTCCAGCAAACCTTTTTTTTTTTTTTTTTTTTTTTTTCTTTTTTTTTAGGTTTTTTTTTTTTTAATCCTCATCAGCCCAACACACGTTCTTTTGGATACAAAGCAAACAACCCAACCACCTCACTGCCATTGGGAGCAAGCCCTGGAAATTGAGCCGCTACGCAACTAGGCAGAAATTATTACGAGTTGGTAGGAGATTCTTGTTAACGTTCCTCCAAGCAACTTCATGCCTGTAGGGCTAGTATGTAAATATCGGAATCGGGGCAGACCACAATACTGAACCATGGAGTAAATGGGCGTAATCATCGGATCTATGGGGGGGAAAAAAAAAAAACCCAAGGAGGCTAAGAAGGCTTCACTTCCAATCTGTCAAAAGTTTCCAAAATGTGAGGTTCTGGGCTCTACAAGTTCTTGTCAAGTCTACCTTAGATGTTACATAGAGTGAGGTTAGCCACGCAGAATGAGTGGGAGGGATGGTATCCACCCAGTGCATACATATCTGCCGTCTTGCCAATAGGATAGCATAAAATAAAAAGGACCGCTCTACCCCTGTGATGGTCTGGTCAAACCCGAAAATGACAAGTGGTAGAGTTAAAGGGATGTTGGTCTTAATAATTGAATCTAAAGTGGCTTTAATCTCCTTCCAGAAAGCAGATATGTGGGGGCATTCCCAAAACATGTGTATATCAGAGGCTGCTAACAAATGGCATTTATTACAGCATTTCCCCTCTTGATATTTAGATAAACGTGAAGGGGAAAGGTATGCCCGGTGTAAGGTAAACAAATCCACCTCGTCTACCTCGTCTACTCAAGTAAGCTGCACTCAGCCACTCTCCACATCTACACCTAGTTTACACCGCTGCTACCTCGTACACTCTGATGGGTAAATGTGATTCCACCTATCCGGGTCTACCTCCCATCTCTTGTTACATAGTGTAAGCTGACTGCTACCTCGCATATAGGATACTTTTTGTAAGTTGCACCTTCGCACTGATAGTTCTTGGATGCACTGACCTCTACCTCTTATACTTTTGGTCATTCACTAGTGTCACTCCTCTGCCAACGGTTGACAGTTGTTATTGTCGTTCTATCTCTCACATTCAACATCACAGCCTCTCTAATATGGAACGTAACGGCAAGCACACGTTTAGAATTAACTACCCCTCCACCCTCACCAAAAAAGCCACTAAACGTTTTAAACATAATTTCCTGAGGTCGCACCCTGACACACCATTCGCCGACACCTACTTCTCACAGGGCAATGGAGCCCTGAATACGGATCTCATCTTCCACACCTCACGCAGAGCCCAATGGAGAAAAGTGTTCCTAACCCTACTCACCGTCTCCTCCTCCAGGAAAACAGCACATGGCCTAACTCTCTCTATCACACCTTCCCACCTCTTCCCTAGCAGGGCTACCATTACTATCTACAATAACGGGATTGTCCTAATTCAATCCACGGACAAAAACCTGGAACTATTAGACAACCTGTTCCCCAAGTTCAAAGAGCAACTCTCCAAGCTGCGGACCCACACCCAGAACTCCACCAGCACTATCACCCCTGACGTCGCAGCCCCCACCTACAACACCTCTACCCCCAACTCCCCAGTAAATGGCCCACCGGCTGTTAACGCCGCACACTACCCAAGAACAGTCACTAATGTCGCCACCTCCTTTACTAGCCACCCCACTAACTTGACCCCTTCTACCCCCACTCACACCCCCCCCACGCCTCCCCCCCTTGACATATCAACCCCCACCCACAACACACCACCATCTGAACACACCACCGCTCGGAGTGCATACACCCCCCCTCCCATCCCTCCCACGGCAGACCCCTCTCCCTCCCCGGCTCCCTCCCCACTCTCACACACGACACTCTCTCACCTGACATAACAACTCTCACAACTCTCACCCACAACACGCCACCACCGGATCACGCCACTATTCGGAGCTTATCCTCCCCCCCTCCCATCCCCCCCACAGTGGACACCTCTCCCTCCCCAGCCCCCTCCCCACTCCCACCCACGACACTCTAACCCTCCCAACAAAACATACAGGACACACCGTCCCCTCTACCTTAGCATCCCCCTCTCTCCTACCTCCTATTCTCAGCCCTCACTACCCTCCTGTCTCCCCACTATACTCAGCCTTCACTCACTCTTCTACTCACCAGAACCGTCTCTCACTGACGGCACCACCTATGCCTCCCACACACCACCTTCACCGCCTACGTCACCCACACCCCTCGCCCACAAACACGCCCACACAAAGAATGCCATCCCTCGCATTAGCACCGCAGAACCACCCAGCAACGCTAGCATATCCCCCCCCTCGATACACCTCCCCCTCTCCAGCTCACTACTCAACCAGCCACCAATGGCTCTCACCACCAACTCCATCCCCAATCCACCTCCCGACCTGTCCTTATCCACCCTCCAACAAGTCAAAGAGGATATTCTACAAATCAAAAAAGATGTCCACGCAATTAAAGACCTTCTCTCCTCTCAGCCCAGTGTGCCTCCCACCGGCCCTCTACCCTACAAACGACGCACCCTCCCCACATACCATCGCCTCCAACGTCACCCGCGTTGGCCGACTATCCCCGCCCGCAATAACTCCCAGCGCCCCGTCGTGTCCTCACCTCACTGTCGGACCGCGACATATGCTCTCTCCTACGCTCTTATGGCCCAGGCCCGGTAAAACACAGATCCAACACACACATACCCATACCCACAATTCTTACAAACCCTCTGAGGCTTCCAACACTCAACAACAGAGGCTCCGTCCCCAACAACCTCAGAAAAGTTCCCCTCACACTAGAAAGCTCGACCACCCTTCTCTCTCCCAAACTCAAATGCATCCTACTCAATTGCAGATCGGCCCAGAGACACTCCTCCGACATCGCTGATCTCGTCTCAGCTAGGGATCTGGACCTAGCCATTCTAACAGAAACTTGGCTCACTGAAGCCTCCACCCCGATTATGGACATACTAGTCCCCCCCAACTATCACATCATTAGGCTAGACAGGTCCTCAGACAAGACGGGCGGGGGAATTGCATGCATTTTTAGGAGCAACCTCTCCGTTACTAAAGTCACCTCCCCCTCCCTCTCCTCCTGTGAACTCCTTTGCCTCGACATCACCAGCGAGGGCAAACAAGTTTGTGCTTTACATCTCATCTATCACCCGCCTGGTGACAATCTCATATTCACCCAACAACTCATGGACATGATCAACTCCAATGCTGGTCGGCAGACCACCCAAGTCTACCTGGGTGATTTCAATCTCCACTGGAACGATCAGAAAGACGCAGTGGTGAATAGTCTCAAAACCTTCCTTAATGCGCTTGACCTCACCCAAATATGCGATAAACCAACACACGACAAAGGATCGATACTCTATCTCATCATTGCCAAAGAGAACTCCACACAATTGGAGGCGATTCAACCCTGCGACTGGTCCGATCACCACATTATCACCTTCTTTATCAATGAAAAAGTTAAACCTAACCCAGCTCAGCCAATCAAATCCAAAACATGGAAAAGGGACATGAAGAATCTTAACCCCTCTACCCTCCCTCCCCACATCGGCAATCTCCTCCTTCCCCCATCAGGTGCCTCGGATGTTCAATCACTGATGGACCACTACCTTGATTCTATGAATACAATAGTCAATGAAGTCGCCCCACTGCAACTGAAGAGAGTCTCCACCAAAACTTCTAACCCCTGGTATGATGATAGACTCAATGATGACAGGCGTACTATGCGAATGGCAGAGCGCACCTGGAGATCGGACCCTTCAGCACTGCACCTCAAAAGGCTTAAGAACAAGAGAAATGCCTACTTCAGGAAAATAAAGCGCACAAAAGCGGACTTCTTCAGCCGCCAGCTGGACCAAGCAAAAAACAGGCCAAGAAAGCTGTTCGGACTAATCAAGACCCAAACAAAGACACAACCCCTGCAATCAAACAGCACAACAAGCGACACTCCTCACTGTGAAGCCTTCTCTGCTTTCTTTAAGCTAAAGACTGACAACATAAGAAATGACCTAATCATGGATGTAAGTCGATTCCCCAACCACACCAGAATGTCTTACACTCAACCCAAAAACAAGGCATCCTGGCTGTACTTCGATACCTACTCGGAAGAAGCAATACACAAACTGCTCTGCACCTTGAAGCCCTCTAATCACCTCACAGACCCTCTGCCTGCTAATGCTGTAAAAGACTTCATTCCCTTGCTCCTCCCTCTCTGGACAAAAATGATCAACAGCTCCTTGCAACAAGGCCTCATTCCGGACTCCCTCAAGGTGGGGCAAGTCACGCCTATACTCAAGAAACCTACAGCTGATCCGTCTCACCTGAACAATTACCGTCCTATCCCCACCCTGGCCAAACTGCTGGAAAAATGTGTCCAACTACAACTAACTAAACACATTGACCAATTTGACCTCCTCAACCCTCATCAATCAGGCTTCCGAGCGAAACATAGCACAGAAACAGCTATGACACACATAATTGATGACGCCCTCCAAATTCTTGATCGCAATGAGTCCTGCCTCCTCATCCTTCTTGACCTCTCGTCAGCATTTGACACGGTCAAACATGAGAACTTGCTGGAGCTGCTTAGCACTAGAATGGGTCTATCGGGAACTGTTCTCAAATGGTTTTCGTCCTTCCTTCACAACCGGTCACAGAAGTTCAAGATCGACAATGTGCTATCTACACCTGTGCCTGCAGATCTAGGTGTTCCACAAGGATCCTCCCTCTCCCCCACACTGTTCAACCTCGTCATGGAACCGCTCGCCACCTTGCTCCAAGCTTCCAATGTCCAATTCCATATGTACGCCGACGACACACAACTCTACCTAAAGCTACAATCCCCGGAAGATATCAAACATCTGAATTCCACGCTTATTAACACTCAATCTTGGCTGGCCGATAATCACCTCAAACTAAATGCTCTGAAAACCGAGTTCCTACTCATCTCACCCCCGGCGAAAATCTCCACCACCCAAACCTGGCTCAATAACCTATCAGCACTCAATGTCCAACCTACCATCGTGGATTCGGCGAAATCCCTAGGCATCACACTCAACGCCAAGCTCAACATGCAGCAGCACGTGAGCAAAGCCACAAAAGCAGCTAATTTCCAAATCAACACATTGAAGAAAATTAAACCCTTCCTCCCTGCTGAAGACTTCCAAACTGCGGTACAAGCTTTAGTCATCCCTCGAATAGACTACGGAATTGTGGCCCTCAGCGGACTCCCGCTATCCAGAACTGCACCCTTAAGAGCCTCCCTGAACGCTGCAGCGAGACTCATTACTGGCTCAAGAAAACATTCACACATATCCCCAGACTTAAAGTCCCTAAAATGGCTGCCTTTTGAAGCCAGAATACAGCTAAAAATTGCAGTTATGACACACGCGGCCGTGCACCATAATGCACCCAACTACCTCGCTCAAAAGTTGTCCATATCAGGAGGTTCGAGAACCAATAGAAGTACAAAAAATCTACTCCTGAAACCTCGTAGATTCCGGAAAGAGAAAACATACAAGCGCTCCTTCTCAGGAATGGCACCCAGGATCTGGAATGCGCTCCCTCCTGAAACCAGGCTGATCTCCTCCACTGCACTCTTCAAGAAAGAGGTGAAAACAATCCTTCTGGCTAAGATCTTCTGAACCGTATTGGTGCTGGTTCAGGGACTCTGCATTGCTTTGTATGACTGCTCACCTTTTCCTCTGACACTATACTTCCAACATGATGGTGTCACTACTATTACTTCCAACATGATGGTGTCACTACTACGCTATTCTCTTACTACCGACCAATATTTGATACACGTTGGTTTTCTGATTCACTCTCCCGATGCCCACACTCAGTGTTCACTCTACACTAAGACATTGATATAAGCCATTCACACACCCAAGGTGTACCTGAACAACTCTGTAGTGGGATCAATGACTTGTACCGTTTTATATAATTTGTTTACTTGATTGTATACTGATTGTTTGCTGATATGTTTTATGTATGTTATTACTATCCGACCATGTTAGTGACTACTATATTGCTCCCATTATCTCTGTTCACTCCTACTGCCCTGTCTTTGTGAAGCGCTCTGATATCTGTAAGGATCCTGTTCGCGCTATATAAAACTTTGAATAAATAAATAAATAAATAAATAAATAAATGATTTCGTCTAAGCCAGGCAGGTTTAACTAGTTTATACAAAAGGGAAAAGGATTTTATCCACAAGTCCTCATCTAATGCCACTATTTCTCTACCCCATAGCTCCATTGGGAGATTGAAATCCCCATCTATCTCTTCCAATATGGACCAATACCAAAGAGCCACCTCCTTACCTCCTGTCTGTTTTTCAACTAGATGTTGTTCTAGGGGGCTAAGTCTCCCGGTATTAGGATCTTTCCTGATTAGTTCTCTGGCCCAGCCCCTGATTTGTACGTATTTAAATCTTGACAGAGTCGGCCCTACTTTCTCCCTAAGCTCCTCCCACTCTATCAAGGTGCCTCCAGATATCAGTTCACCCCATCTTGAGAACCCTGCTATAATTAGGGGAGTTGCCAGAGAGTCTTGCAGGCACAATGGGAGCCCGGGATAATCCCATATCCGAGCATAGTTAGAATAGTATGCCAGCCCCACTCTACGTTTAATTTGTACCCATGATTTCAATTGTGTTAACAAAGTCTTCAACCTCACCTTTTTGAAGAACTTTCGATCTCCAAACTTAAATAGAAACCCGTCTAGCGGGAGGTTTGCCCCTACCAGCATTGCCTTAAATAATCTCCCATTTGAAGAGAGGTCTGGTGATTTCATAAGCATTCTTGAGTGAGAAAGCTGGAATGCCCAAGAGTAATACTGCAAATCTGGGAGGGCCAATCCACCTTTTTCCCTCCTCCTTCTTAATTTTTTCCAGGCCAATCTCGTAGCTTTATTTCCCCAAATGAAGGAATTTATTTCTTGCTGGCACTTAAGAAGTTGCTTGGAGTCAAAAGCAAAGGGAATAGTGTTGAAAATAAAAGTCAGCGTCGGAAGAATAGACATTTTTACAATGTTGACCTTCCCAAAAATTGATAATTGAAGACCTGCCCAAGATCTCAATAGGGCCCTACATTCTCTGGAGACCAGATCTAAGTTAACTTTTGCTAAGGTGTCTATGTCTTGCGTAATTTTGACTCCAAGGTAGCGGATTGAGGGTGCCACCCCAACGCCCGGATTAACAATATTCCATGTCATAAGCTCAGTCTTCTCGGCATTGATATCATAGCCCGATAAGTTTCCGAATTCCTTGGCCTTTTCAACCACAATGGGAAAAGCGTTTGCTGGATCACTAGTGAAAATTACAATATCATCAGCGTAAAGCCCTACCTTCCTTTCCCATCCGCCGAATTCAAATGAGGAAATTCTTGGGTCGTCCCTGAAGGATTGTGCAAGTGGCTCGATGTATATGTTAAAAAGTAAAGGGGACAGGGGACACCCCTGTCTTGCTCCCCTAGTAATCTGAAAGGGCTGGGTACATAAACCATTGACCATAATGCTTGCACTGGGGTTGGCATATAAGAGACCAATTGATCTCCGAAAATTTGGTCCGAATGCAAATTTCTTCATGGTCTCAGCTAAGTATGCCCAATTTACTCGATCGAAAGCTTTTATAGCGTCGAGGGTCATAATGGCCAAAGGAAGTGAGAACTTTGAGGCTATGTCCACTGCCCATATTAGGTCATAAGTAAGGTCAGAGAGCTGTCTACCCTTTATAAAGCCCTTCTGGTCAGTGTGGATTATTGAACCAACCTCACGTCCCAACCGGTTCGTCAACACAGCCGCAAAGAGCTTGTAATCGCTATTTAAAAGCGAAATTGGCTTATAAGAGCCACATTTAGCTGGATCTTTCCCGGGTTTCAGGATCAAGACAATAATTGCCTCCCCCCATGATTTAGGTGGGGTCACACCATTAACTAAGATGTCATTAAAGAGTCTTGTAAGCACAGAGACAATTTCGGGTGCCAATACTCGGAATAGTTCGCCGGGAAGACCGTCAGGGCCCGCTGCCTTACCCCGCTTCACCTTTTTAATAATTTCACTCCCTTCTTCCTCTGAAATGGGCCTATCGAGACGGTCCCTTTGTTCTGAAGTAAGAGTGGGAAGAGTAATCTTCTCCAACCATCTAAGCTTTGATATCGGGTCATCCGGGATCGCCTCCTTATAAATTTGCTGAAAAAACTCCAGAAATGCTTCTCCGATGTCTCTAATAGAAGATCTTTCATGGGTCTCCCCCTCTACACTGATGTACTTTATGTGCTTTTTGGCCTGATCGGATTTAATTTTCCATGCGAGGACCTTACCCGCGAATTCACCATACTCAAAGTTGGAGAGCTTACTTGCATCCCATCTCCGTGCAACCCTCTCTTGGAGAATGCTATCTAGCTTCTCTTTTAATTCTTACGTTGCTCCTGCTCTTTACTGGTCCCATTTCCGGAACCGGTACCTTGATCAAGGAGTGCAATTTCCTTTTCAATATTGGCGATCTTTGCCCTATATATTTTCCCTCGATACGAGGCCCTGTTAGTTATATGGCCTCGCAAATATGCTTTATAAGACTCCCATACTATACTTAGCTGAGTTGAATTTATGTTGGTATCCATAAAAAATTTTGTTTCTTGGATGAGAAGGCCAGTTTCTTCATCCTCTAGAAGAATCGTGCGTCAAATGACCATGAAGTGCGAGGGCAAATATATTAAATCCTTTAGGGGGTCTCTTAATGAATAACTAAAAAGAGCGTAATCAATTCTCAATTTGTGATTATATTTATGATTGTGATATGATACGCCAAGTGCATCACCTGCTCTCTCTCTCCATGGATCCGCCAATCCGAGCGTTGACATAACAACCCCCAGCGCCTGCCTGGATTTCTTATAGGTTAATGCCCTTGAGTTGGGGGATTTATCCAGTTTTGGATTGAGTACTAAATTGAAATCTCCCATCCAAATTATTGGACCTTGAGATGTTAAGAGCTGGCTCTGAATTTTGTTCAAATATGAGGGGTCGTCCTGATTGGGTCCATAATAGCCTACCAGGTTATATGGTCTGTCCTCCAGACTTACTTTGAAATATAGCCACCTACCGCTGAAATCTTCCTCATGGTCAAGCATCTGTGCTCTAGCTTGCCTTTTGAAGATGATAAGGATACCCCGGATGTTCGCATTGTGGTTGGTACAAATAAAACAGTCTACCCATCTTGTTTTCCTCAACATGTCCTTCACTTCTTGTTGGAGAAGATGTGTTTCCTGAATGACAATGACCTGCGCAGGAGAGTCCCTCAAATATTGTAGTATTCTATACCTCCTGCTCTTAACACGCAGGCCATTGACATTCCAGGACAAAAATTTTATTCCCATCATATAATATCTTTACTCCGAGTCATTGAGCCTAAGTACAGAAAGCAGCTCCCGAGGCAGATTAAACAAACCTGAGATGTGCTTAATGAGGTGTGTAAGTGTGGATCGGTGTCTGTCAGATGAGGATATTTTGCAGTTTTAACCCCTCCCCCCCCCCCAACCCTCCCTGGAAAACCCCCCTTACTTAATCTGGCCGTTGATGCCAGATTTGTCTCTCTGAGGAGTCCCCCCTCACCCAACCCAGTTACGTATGTTTGTTTGAAATATAAACCGGCATTATCATGATCGATACCCTCAAGGGGAAGACGTCATGAGTGGAAAAAATACAGAGAGTAGTAACATTTGGGGCAAGTAGAACTCTTAGAGGTTTTCTCAAATTTCTCCATCTCTTTTTCTTTTTTCTTTTTCCCCCTTCCTTTTCTTTCCCCTTTTTTTTTCCCTTTTTCCTTCCCTTCTTTATTTTCCCATTCTTTCCCCTTCACAATCGTTTTCCTTTAAGGAGTTTTTTTTTTTCTATCTTTTTTTTTTCTCTTATCCTTTCCCTTTTTCTTTATTAGAAACACCCTCCGTGAACCTTCCCTTTTCCCTATATATTATATATATTTTTTTTTGCCATATCCTTAAGTGTATTTCTGCCATGCTAAACTAGCAAGTAGAGTTAGTAAACAAGATTGTCCCCAAAAAGGAGGGTAATGTAGAGTAATGTAAATACCTAAAATGATTTCATCTTTATCTCTATACCCCCTTATCTACTAATCTACTAATCTGTAATCTGTAGGATTCCAATGTCTAAACGGCTCCCTGTTGATGGTCACTAATAGAGGCCAGGAGTTTGTCTGCCTCCAGAGGGGAATGGATGTTGTGCATTTTGTTATTGTACATAACCCTGAGGAAGGCAGGGAACCTCATCTGGACGGTAGCACCCAAAGCCCTGAACTTCTCAATGTTCTGGCCTAATTCCCATTGTCTGTCAAGGGTTGTTTTTGACAAGTCAGACCTAATAACATAGGAGAAATCTGAGGCTTTTATGGCTGTGAATTTAAGCGATAAATTCAAAATCTTCTCCTTGGTGGAATAGGTTAAAAAGTTGACTAAGATCTTTCTCGGTTTAGATCTCCCCTGCTTTAGACGGAATGGGTCCCTATGGGCTCGTTGGATATCCCTTTCCAGGTCCTCAATAGACTCCTCCAAGTTCAAGGACTCTTTAAGCAAGCAGGCGATACATTTTTTCATTTCACCCCCTTCTTTTCCTTCCGGAACCTTCAGGAGTCTGATGTTGTTCCTCCGTGAGTAGTTCTCCAAAGATTCCACTCTTTCTTTTGTTGCATTTCCGTCACGTCTTAAATAATTTATCTTTTCTTGGGCGGATTCCAATTTGGCTTTTAATTCACCAACAGTGCTTTCGAGAGTTTCCGTCCTTTCGGTGAGCAAGTCTACTCTCTTGTCAAGGGCTTCAAACGCCGCTTTTATCTCTTGCTGGTTACGCTTAGATTCAGCGAATCCGCTTTTGATCTCATGTAAAAGATCTTCCATTGATGTCCTTCCCTGCGATTCCGGGGTCCCACCCCCTGGGGGGATAGATTCATTATTGTTTCCCTCGGCATGTAAAGTTGATGATCTAATCTCCTCCGGAGTATTATCGACTGGGTCCACGACTGGCGGATTAGCGGAGGTGACTCCCTGGGAACTGCCAATACCACTCATCTTTTTTTCTTGGGGTCCCAGCACCTCCAAGTATCCCACGAGCCGCCGCTCTGCGGCTCCGTCGCAGCTCCACGGCTGCCTCAACCCACCGAGAAAAGGAGGCGGAAGGTGGGACCCTGACGCCGCACATCCACTTGGTAGGCTTTCCTTCCTTCCTTCCTTCGCTGCTCCAACTCCTTCCCTGCCAAAACCAAAGCAGAAGCCACCAACCAACTATACACACCGGACGGGTGTCAGGATGTACAAAGCCGGCCAAAGCCTCTCAGCACCGCCCGGCATCACCGGCGTCACCGTGTGCCGTGCACCGAACTCCGAACTCCGTAGTCCGCACCCCCCGTGTACACAGAAAACAAAGGTACACTACAAGGACCGCGAAAAGACCGCAAACACGTCCAGCAGACCCAGGTAGGTCTCAACGGAGGAGGGATCGAACAAACCTGCCGGTCCTGCTACATTTTGCCGGGTTACAGCCTACCGGGTTACAGGGAGCTCCGTTAGAAAGACGCGACCCGCCCTAGCCGGCGGTCGCCATGTTTTCCCCGATTTTCCATCTCAAACCCAGTTTCCAGCAAACCTTATACATATGTTTGCAGATTGCCCTAAATTAGACCTGTATAAAAAAATGATCTTTGATTATTGGGAAGAAATTTTTGGGCATAAATTGAGAACTTCACTAACACTGCTCTTATTAGGTTATGATAACACTCTGGGCTACAGTAAGGAGGAAGAAATATCCTTGTTCTTGGGTATGGCTGTGTTTCGGAACATACTGGCGGCCCAATGGAAAGAATCAGAGCCCCCCACTTTCCAAATGTGGCTAACCCGGCTTCTAGGGATTTATAGACAAGAGACAGCTATTTACGAAGTGAGGGGGGAAAAATCTAGAATCCGTGGGGCCAAGATATGGGCTCCAATCACTGCCTGATACAATGATTTAAGGAATGCGTAACTGCTAACTGTAATAAGATTATCAATTGTATATTCTTTTTTTTTTTTTGAAAACCTTTATTGACATCAAAAGGAAAGACAAGTTGAGGCCTACAACCAAGCCGGCCGGCCGCAATGTGCAAGATAATCAGGAGTCACCAGGCAAATATTACATAATCAATCAATACAAAGCAGAGGCCGTACAATCACAGAAGGGGAGAAGAGATACAGAAACCAAAGGGCTAAAACACAGGAATAAATAAGGCTTAATTTTATAATATGGGGAGAAGACACATGACAGGCTCACTTTCAATATGGAGGCATCCGATATCCCAAACCAACCTCAACATTAATAAGGGGGCATGGGGGTAAAATATCGGGGGGACAATACAATGCATTCAAGAAAATCAGGATACGTGAGACACAATCAGCCCCTGAGCATTATCCTCGTAACATGCCCGCCACCCAAGACACTACCAAGCCAGAACAGAGGGATCGGAAAAACAATGCATCAAAACCAGCCCGTCATAGTCACCTCTGGGACACAGGAAGGAAAAAAAAGGGGGGGGGCGAAGTGGGGAAGGGGAAGAGGAAGGGAAAGGAAAATGGAGGGAAGACAAAATAAAACAATAAAAATAAAATAAAAAATATGAAGAACGAAAGGAAGAAGACACGCCGACACAGGCCCCCCGTGGCGGGAAGACAGGAGACAAAAGGAGTAGCGGCCCAAGTGGGGGTATGGCGATCGGGGAGAAAGACAGCCGAAACATAGCAGGAGGATTAACGACGCCACACCCCCCACCCGAAACACACCATAGGAGGTCGGGACAGACGCGGCCTCACGAAAAAGAGATACAAAAGGGCCATAGAACCAGAAGACAAACAAAAAAATAGAGCCCAACCCACCCGTCCCACCCTGCACCCCTGTAGAAGGCTATGGCCCACCCTTCAAACAGCGTGCCTGTCGCCCTAAACCAGAACCCGAAATATAGCGAGAAGTAAGAAAGAAGAAAGAGACAAAAAGGCAACAAAAGCGAAGAAAAAAAGACAGGAGGGAGGAGCAGAATAAACATAATCCGAACGGGCGGCCGCAGCCCTCCGCCCAACCAGATAAGCACAGTCAAAAACAGACCAGGACGACACCCCATCACGCGCCACAAAACATTAGGAGAAGGGGACCTCCCACCTTTCTACGATTAAAAACAATTACGCTACTAAATCGTATACCGGGAATCAAACGGAAGTCGTACATTTCACCCCCAACCCTTTCGAGCGACAAACCCCACCCACCACATGGCAGTGTAAAACCACATATTAAATACTAAATCAGCATATAATCGAGTGGAATGGTGACTAGCATAGTTACGTGGGGGGTAGAAAGATCCACAAGGGAGCAATAGTCCAAACAGAAAGTATCGATGCATCAAATATCGCAGCACGAGCAATGAAAAACAGGAGTTCAGTTGCGCCACTGGAGCGGGCGAGGTGGCCCAAATTATAGACACAGGCAAAGTCATCAAAGCAGGCACAGGAGGCAGTCCACCAATAGTTTCAGGCAACAATGTCGAACAGGGTCGCAGTACAGCATCCAAGTCCCCGGGGTCCGAACCTTGAAAAGCAGGGCGCCCCAAAGTCACCGACACACTACACGATCTTCGATCAGTGGCGGAGACACTCAAGTCAATCGAGGGGGGCGAGGCAATGAAGTCTTCGAAACCAGAGGGCGACACGAAGAAATGGCCACCCAAAATGGCGTCAGATCGTGGCGTACCCACCGAGACGCCCAGGGCCAGGGAAGCATGTAGGGATCTCAGGGCTTCCAGGATATCTCTGACCGTCGGCTCACGTCCACCAGATCCGCTCCCCACACCAATAGGCAACACGGGCCCGCCGCCACAGGATGATTCTCGTTTCAGAGGGTCGGCCGCCATTTCGTGAATCAGCCCAATCGCCGCTCACCAAGACCCCCGGAAAGAACAGTTCTCAAATGTAGTACTTTACAAGCTCCGGGGGTCCCAGCAAGGGCAGCCTCGATGCCAAAAGGATGTCCGCCCAAGACGGGTCTCCGCCAGCACCAGCACCGGTGCCCCAATCAAGCGGAGTCCGGGCCCCGAGGACCAGGGCCGCCGGACAAAGCAGCGGCGGGTAGAGACCCCTTCACAGACTCAGGTCCCCGGGCCTCTCGCCCACGTCGGCCGTGCGGCCACCAGGGCAGGCCCGGGTCAGGATCGCCGGGATCTTCGCACATCGGCTCCCAACACTGGTTCTCGCTCTCGGCCGGGGCCGAGAGCCGTCGGATCCCACCGGCCAGGTCCCGGTCCAAGTCTCGCCGAGGCCCCGATCTCTCAGAGGCCACAACTCCGGAGCCACTGCACACCGAGACCCCGGGGTCGGATGGTAAGTACAAACAAGCTGTTATGTTTCCAATGCCCCAAAAATGTGTAGTCTCCGGACAGGATAGAAGACAGGATAGGCAATCAGGACGGAGGGCTGCGGGAGCCGAGCTAAAGGGTGACCATTACGGCCGCGAGCTAGGCTCCTCCCCCAATTGTATATTCTTATGTTGATTTAATTTTTTATCCTTCGTTATAATGCCTTTATAACCGGAGATTATTATTTTGTACGTTTTTTGTGTAACTTCTGATTTTTTTCTCTTTTTACCTATGTATATTATCTTTACTATGTGAACTCTGTGTATTATTTCTGAATTCTGCTCAAATTAAAATATATATATATATATATTCCCTGTTTCCTAGTGGGCTTTCTGCTCCCCCCAGGTGTCAGATCGTGTCAGATCGAGGTCTATTGCCCCATATGCCTCCGAGGAGGCTGGAAGGCTGTGCCCATTTTTGGGGGGAGTGGGGGGATTGGCAAACCCTTTCTGGGTAGTCCCAGACTCCTCTCTTTTAAATAAAAAAACAATAATCCACCTGGGTGGCTGATCGGGGGTAATAACCCCCACCTGCCCTTGAGGCAGAAAGACTGTCCCTTTTGTGTTTGGGTGGAGTCATGGGTATGCCCATTTTGGGACCCCACCCCTCTTTTGGAAGAAAAAATAATCACTGATGTCTAGTGGGATTTCTGACCCCGGGGGGCATATCGGCGGTAATAACCCCAATCTGTCTCTCAGGGGGGGCAGAAATATGTATTTGTGGTGTTGGGGTGGGACCATTTGTGTGCCCATTGTAAGCAGGTCCCACCCCTCTTTTATAAAAAAAAAATCCCTGGTGCCTAGTGGGCTTTCTCTCCCCCCTGGGGGCACAGATCGGGGGTTATTGGTCTCATCTGTGCCCCTGGGGGCAGAAAAACTCTGGAAATATTCAGGAGGGGTGGGGTATTATAATGCCAATTAGGGTAGCCCACAACCCTAAGTATTTAAAAAAAAGTAATCCCTGGTGTCTACTGGGAGTTCTGCCCCCAAGGAGGGGCGTATTGGGGACTATTGTCACCCGGGGAGGGGGGGTCAGAGAGACTGAATATTGCCATAGTATATGAGGGGAGCAAAAACTTTTGCCCAAGAGGCCAGCCCCCCTCCCTGGTGTCTATTGGATGATTCCGTGCTTGGGAATCACCCTACTTCAGCAATTCCCATGCTGGTTTCCATTAGGGTAGAGTACCATTGGGAAGGGGAGATTTTCCCCTTTTCAATAATTCATCTACGGTCTGGCTTCGTGCCCGGGGTGAGATAGCCCCCGAACACTTAGGTTGATCGGCTCATTTAACTTTCACTGTAATGATGTTGGCGCGCCATGTGTGCTGATCGTCATTACACTGAAAAAGAAATGCCTCAAGAGGTTGGGGAATCTCTTCCCCAGATTTAGAGGCTGTAAAAAATAAAAGGAAATCTCTATGCTGTTGGTCATGGGTCCGTCCTCGGCTTATGAGAACCGTGGTGCATGATGGAACCATTCTGTCATGTGAACACAATGGGTTAAGGACATCCTACATAATGCATGAAGTCTCATCCAGGGACTGGCTCAGTAATCCTGAAACCTTCACACTCAGAAATGTCAGGAAAATCTGACTTTTTAGCTAAATTTGATGTTTGCAGTGGATTCTGGGTAAGAAAACGCTGGGAGATCCACGGAATTAGCACTGCCAGTAATGCAACAGTCCGCCCACACCGCCAGTAAAGTGCCAGTCCATGCACACCTCCAGCCAAGCACCAGTATAGACACACCGCCAGTCAAACGTTAGTCCATACATACTACTAGCAAGCAATAGTCCACACACACCCCCAGCCAAGTGCAAGTCAACACCCACCATCAAAAAAATTTCAGTAAGCACAGAGCCAGCCAAAACCCAGTACAGGCAGACCATCAGCCGAACCCCAGATCACACACACACACACATTCCCTTGTATCTAGTGGTTTTCTGCCCCCTTTGGGGGCAGATGAGCCCAAACATATTGCTGATCTACTCCCAAGGGCAACAGAAATGGCTAAAATGTCTGCTGAGTAAAAGGGGAGCGATCCTTGACTATGGGGTCACTCATTGAGATGCCCATAAACATATCCATGGTGCCTAGTGGAATTTCTGCCTCCACCTGGGGGGGGCAGATCAGGAGTAATAACCATCATCTGTCCCCCAGGGGGCAGAAATATTGTGCCAATTTTTGGGGGTTATGGGGCATTGTCATGCACATTCTGGGCAGACCCCACCCCTACACTAAGAAAAGAAAATAGACCCTGGTTCCTTGTGGGCTTTCTGCCCCACCAGGTGGCAGATCAGGGACTATTGCCCACATATGCCCCTGGGAGGCAGAACAACTGTGCCCATTTTTTTGGGGGTAGTGGGATTGGCAAGCCCTTTCCGGGCAGCCCCAAACCCTCTCTCTTTTAAAAGAAAAAGAAAAAAACAATAATACCTGGTGTCTACTGGGCTTTCTGCCCCAACTGGGGGGCTAATCGGGGGTAATAACCCCCACCTGCCCCTTGAGGGCCGAAAGACTGTCCCTTTTGTGTTTGAGGTAAGGGCATTGGTATGCCCATTTTGGGCAGCTCCTCCCCTATGCATTACAAAACAAATCCCTGGTTCCTAGTGGGCTTTCAGCCCTGGTGGGGGGCAGAAAGACAATCCTTTTTGTTTTTTGGGGTGTTGGGTCATTGGCATGCCCATTTTGAGCAGCCCCTATCCTTCTTTTAGAAGAAGAAATGATCACTGATGTCTAGTGGGATTTCTGCTCCCCTGGAGGGCAGATCGAGGTAATAACCCAAATCTGTCTCACAGAGGGGGCAGAGAGAGTGTCTTTTTTTGTGTTCTGCGTGGGGCCATTAGTATGCCCATTGGGGGCTGCCCCCACCCCTCTTTTATTAAAAAAAACAATAATCCCTGGTGCCTAGTGGGCTTTCTGACCCCCGGGGGGCCAAGATCGGTTTTTTTTTCCATCATCTGTGCCCCGTAGGGCAGAAAAACGGTGTTAATTTTTGAGAGGGGTGGGGGTATTAAAATGCCCAATTAGGGTAGCCCATAATCCTAAGTATTAAAGAAAACAATCCCTGGTGTCTACTGTGAGTTCTGCCACCCTCACCCCCAGGGAGGGGAAGATTGGGGGCTATTGTCCCCTGGGGGTCAGAAAACTGAATATTGCCATAATATATGAGGGGAGCAGAAGCCCTTGGCCAAGGGGCCACTCCCCCTCCCTGGTGTCTAGTGGGTGGATCCCTGCTTGGGAATCTCCCTCCTTCAGCGATTCCCAAGCTGGGATCTCCCCTTTCCAATGATACATCTACCCGTCTGGCTTCGTGCTTAGGGATAGATAGCCTATGAGCACATAGGCAGTGAAATTGAAATGAGCCGATCGGCTCATTTAAATTTCACTCTAACGATGTTGGCGATCCACGTGTGCCGGTTGTCATTATACTGAAAAACAAGCTTTTGCAATGCATCAGGTCTCGCATTTGCGAGAGTTAGAGCTATTGCCATTTAAATGAAAATTTATTTTTATTTTTATGTGTTTTGGTTAGAGTTTAGTGGATGTGTGTGAAGTGGAACTATGCAGGTTGCATTGGAAATGTTAGTTGTGCAATTGTGTGGAGTGTAATTTTGTAGATCTGTAATTGTGTAGTGGAATTATGTGGAATAGTGAATAGATAGTGGTGAGAGCTACATAGAGTAGATAGATAGCAAGATAGAGAGGGATACATAGTTTGTGTTGGAAGTGGTAAATGACCTCGGCATCTATGTGAATGCGGCACGGAAGTGAAGATTGGATGTCCAAGTATATTTACAAAAGGGGAATTGGTGCAGCTGCCTTGGTGGCCGTAGAAGGGTGGCTTAACACTGAGACAGCTGCTGCCTGGGGGCATAAAAAGGAAACAGAACAGAGGAACACTGACATTCTTCACAAAAAGGCCTGCATGGTTTAAAATTAACACTGCCGTTTTTGTAGAACGTTGAATAATGTGAAATTATAGCGAGTTCAGGGTCTAAACAATTTACATACCTTGGAGCCCGTCCTCAAAGCATGAAAGGACCTTTATGCATCCCTATCCTTGGGATCTGCCATTGGAAGGCTTTCTATACATCTAAGGTGCACTTGAAAGCTCGGTGATTCCTATTTTATCTACAGGATTAGCTTGTTTTCAGCAAATGGACAACATACATCAAATTTAAATGGACCCCTTTGCGAGGGGCACCGACTTGAGTTTAAAAACCACTTGCAAAGAAGACACGTTTCCAATTTAACATGAGAGCTAGTTGAAAGGAGACACTGTCGCCACCATAAAAGACAGAGGAAGAGAGGTGTCAGAGAGTAATGGCGGATAAACAATTGGAAGCAGCAGATCTACAAGCACACCCTCCCGCCCACAAAGAAGGAGGAATGTGAAGTTGGAGCCACAAGATGTTGTTAGCCAAAAACACTGCTATTATTCGGAATGCCCACTCAACTATTCCACCGGCATAGCTGCCAAGGTTTCAGAATTCTTAAGTGTGACATTTTCAGAGTTTCAATGTACTTATTAGTGAAACTCAATGACTATGAGCGACACTTTCTCGTGACTAAAATCATGTAACAATGTCCATGGAAACAGACAAATATTAGAAATCACACTCACTTGAGCAAGAAAAACTCTTCGGAACCCTGCAGCAGATGCTTTAAACCTATTATTTCTAAATAATCAACACCTTAACCTCTGTGCCAGGTGCAGCTGACCCACAACTTGTCACAAAAGCAGCAACCCACTGAGCTATGCACGTAAAATACAGTTCTGTAAATTCTGGTAGACTTTCTTTGAAGCAGGCATATTAACGCTCTTTGTTAGTTTATAGTGAGAGTCAACACTGGCAGTAGACGTAACTCTGACCTCTTTCCAGCGGGAATATTAATCTGGCTTTTGTGTTAAACCTACACTATATAAAACAGCAAAATCTATAAATGAATAAATAAATAAATAAAGAATGAAATACTATCCAGGAGATTGCTTCGCCACAGCACAGCAATAATAATCTTAATGGGTATATGTATTTGGGAGAATCACAGAGCAGAAAAGCATTTGAAAAGCATTAATGCTTTTTGTCTTTTGAAACTCAAAACGGATTTTTGCATAATGGTACAGCATGTCCTGATTACAAGACCGGCATAACAGAAATGCTCAATAGTGAAGCCTGCCATAGTTTCCCCGCGATGATATTAACAGCGTCCTAAGAAATACCTGCAGATGGCACTGATTTGTCTACTCAAGTCAATCAATCTCGCTCGGGAACTAGTAATGAAGCATTAAGGGGGGCGCCAGACAAGATGGCCGCCTAGGGGATTTGCTCCGCCACACCAGGACACTCGTTATGCCGCCAGCATGTTTTCCGTGCCGGTTTTACCTGGACTTTGGCAGCATATATAACCGGAACATTTGGGGTATCCGGTGAGCTCATTTTTAGTCTTGAGCGCGTCGTGCTTATTTCTTTTTTCTTTCTGACGCTTTTTCCTCCCTCAGTGCGGCCGCCATTTTTGAGGTGTGTACTGTCAGAATAATTACCGCATAGCGGCAGAAATGCGGTAGGCACTCTGGAGCCTTCTTTAACCCCCTGGTGACTAGCTGCTAACTCTTAAAGAGACACACACATCTTATG
Source organism: Lissotriton helveticus (assembly GCF_964261635.1). Lineage (NCBI taxonomy): Eukaryota > Metazoa > Chordata > Amphibia > Caudata > Salamandridae > Lissotriton > Lissotriton helveticus. Next base: position 1,510,228,554 of record NC_136061.1, on the reverse strand, counting down.
CAACTGTGTATGTCATCTCTTTTGTTTATAATGCTATACTGCTGCCTTCAGGACTTATTTTGCTTCACAAATTTCTTGTCACTGTATCTAGCCAGCTTATTCTCTCCAGTGAATGATTATTGCACGTCTTAAAGAACACATGGCTTTTTATACCATGACTGGACTTTTTTCATCATTCCCTCCACATGACATGGCTGCTTTTCTACTTTTTCACCATAAAATCCATATACTGGCTGGCTTTTCTTAAAGAGATACACCATATTTTTTTTCTTCAAATGTTCCTCTCACCTTTTCGTGCAGCGTGTTGTTTGGCTCCGGCTTCATGATTTATTATGCCTCATTAAGTACTTGTCACTTACATAGCCAGGTCACTTCTTCAACTGACTGAGTATTAAATACTTCAAAGACCACCTGGCTTTTTGAGACAAGATTGGTGTTCTTCACCTTCTCCTTCACATACTACGGCTGCATTTCTGATTTTTCAACACATGGTTAACATTTCAACTTTTCCAATGCATGTTACTCTATAATTTGTTGGTGTAACACACACAAGTTACTGCTAGTCAATTCATTTGCTGATTCTTTTGGAGAATTTTCGAACAAGGCTTCCACTAAGCCTGAGCAACGTTTATTCTACTCTCTGGGAGACAGTTATTTATGGGAAAACTGCACAAACCGAATGTTGTTTTTGTTTCATCACAACAAAGTCCACTAGTAACTCCTCCATCTTTATCAACATTAGACTCCTCTTCTACTGCATCGCAGATGGCTGGAGTAACTTCTAATCACTGCTCCTAATCACAATCTGCTTCAAATAAATCTTCTCCGTCAACCTCCACATCGAAACGCTTGAAGCATGATCCTCCATCTCCTGACAAATCTTCATCTTGTATCTCTATGGAGCTGCTTTTGGAAGAGATATGCACTTTACTCCCGTTTGTGGAAGAAACCAACAACAAAATGCAATTTCTCGAAGAAAAATGGTCTACAATGGAAAGTAAAGTGCCTTCAATGGAACAGCAAGTTTCAGAGATACACAGCAACTCTCAACGAATCTCATCTTTAGAAAAAACAGCCCACAGCCTTCAACAACGTACTGAAGATTTAGAAAATAGAAATAGGAGGAACAACTTTTGTATTTCTGGTTTGCCTGAGTCTCTAGAAGGTGACAACCCTGTATCTTTCTTGTCTTCCTTTATTCTGAATCTCCTGGATATGCCATCTACTACTTTACCCAGCAATCAAACATCTCACAGGCCTGGTCCTCATCCGCCTCTCTCAACAGCTCCGGTTAAACCACGTGGTGTCATCATTCTTTTTTTGAAGTTCACTGATCTGCTCTCAGTTCTCTCTACAGCTAGAACTAAAAGACAAATTTCCTGGCTTAATCAGAAGGTGTTTTTTTCTCAAGATGTCTCCAATGCCACAGCCTCGAGAAGGAAAGAATTCCTGAATCTTCGTCCTCCTCTCCGAGCCATTGGTGCTAGATATGGTTTGTTTCACCCATGCATCTTCAAAGTGACATACCAAAACCAAACGTGGACTTTTGAAGACCCTGCAGAACTTAAGAATTGTATTCATATTCATACTACCAATGTTATGGATACTTCTAACTCTTCAAACAGTTGATTATTTAATCTCTTTTCCTTGTAGAAGTTCCTGTTGATGTCTCTTCATTGGCTCTGTTTGCTAAGTAGTAGTCCTGTTCTATGATGTTTTTAGATGTTTCTTAAGCAACATGTATTCTTCATGTTTACCATACTTCTTGTTACACGCTAGCTAGTTATATGTTTCTCTATATATTATTTTAATGTTAATTGTCTCTTTTGTTTATTCATACAGATTTGTTTCTGTCTCTTCAACTCTTTTGGTCCCTTTCCTATTTTCCACCCGTCTTGATGCGGTTGGACTCCCCAGGCTCGGGTGGTACATCTTGTTGTGCGTTGTCCCTGCCCCATTTTCTGTTCTTTGTTCCCCTCAGGTATGTTATTTTCAGTCATCCTTTTTGGATATGTACTGTCTCTTCTTATATTTTTTCTTTCTTTCCTTTTCCCTTTCCTTCGTTCTACTTTTCTTCTAATGGTTCTACTCTTCTTTTTTTTTCCCATGTTCGATTCCTCTCACTTTCCGTATGAGTCTTTCATCTGTTTCTTCTCATGTTCCTTCTCTTCCACCCCTTATTTCCTCTTCCTTCACTATCCCTTTTCCCTTTTATTCATTGTCATTCTCATTGATGTTTCTATTATTGTAGATTCGGTTTCTTCTAGATTTTTTATGTTTTTACATTCAGAGTTATCTCCTGGAATGTAAAGGGTTTTATAAATCCTATTAAAAGAGAGAGAATCCTTTCCTACCTCGCTTCTTATAATCCTGATATAGTCCTCTTATGGGAGTCCCAATTTACTGAAGCTGAATCACTTAAGTTAAAAAGAAGCTGGGTGGGTACGGTTTTATTCTCACCATCTACTAATAAATAAAACGGTGTTGCCATTCTATGTCATAAGAAATTGAAGTGTACAATTTTATTGCAAGAAAATGACACAGAAGGTAGATGGATATTAGCTAAATTGCCAATTAATTCTGTTCCTGTAACTGTTTTTAATATTTATGGTCCTACATAGTCTGATTGTTCTTTTTGGCCTTTGATTACGGAAAAATGTATTCAATTTCGGGATGATTTGTTTATTCTGGATGGTGACTGCAAACAAATTGTAGAACCTTTTCTGGAGTGCAAATATACAGTCTGTTTTATATTCAATAAGACTCACAAGCACTTCCTTGATACTATTTTTCAAACACATCTCATTGACTCTTGGCGATTTCCACACCCTGATACTCTTGACTATTCTTTTTTCTCTCCTCCTCATGCATCCCTTTCTTGTGTAGACTACATCTTTCATTCTCAATCTTTGTCTCAAAATGTACTGTCTTCCTCTATCAAACCTATATTTATTTCTGACCACGCTCCAATTGTAACAGACCTTGATTTACTCCCTCCTCATCCAAAATCTTCCCGATGGCATTTCAACAATTCCCTTCTAATTGATCCTCTATTCTCCTCCTCTTTTCGTTCCTTCGCTAATGAATTCTTTCTTCTTAATTGTGATTCTAATACCTCCCCCCATATTATCTGGGATTCTTTTAAAGCTACCGCACAAGGTTTCATTATAGAATTTGTCTCTAAGAAAAAGAAACGCTTTCTTCAAAAACTGAAAACTGTATTAGCTCAAATTAAACTTTTGGAGTATGAATTTTATACATCTTCACAAAGTTCCATCTCATCAAAATTGATACGAGCCAAGCTTGAGTTTAACAAAACGTCTGACAACGCATCTTCAATACTCCTTCATAGCAGTGCTCATTATTATGGCGGTCGTAACAAGGCAGGGAAACTTTTAGCAAATTACCTTAAAACACGTAAAGAACACACTCTTATTGATTTGATTTACTCCTTTGATAATTCCCTTCTACATAAAGATCAGGAAATACTTGATGAATTTAAACTTTTTTTCCAAAACCTTTACACACCAGAATCTCCCCTACTCCTTCTCTTATCCAGACTTATCTTGATAAACTCCCTACTCCCTCTACTTCCCATCTTAACCTTCTTGACCTTGAAAATGATATTTCCCTTGATAAACTTTCCAAAGCTTTAAATACCCTCACTTAAGGGAAACTGCCTGGTCCAGACGGTTTTTCTGTTGAATTTTACTTGCATTTTTCTGACTTGGTACTTCCTAAACTTTTTATGCTTTTCAGCTAATTTTACTCAACTGGTAAGACAGAAGGCACCTTTCAAGAGGCAACTATCTGCCTCATTCCTAAAGATGGTCATGAACCTCAATTTTGTAAAAATGATTGCCCGATTTCTTTAGTTATGGTTCATTATAAATGATTTGCTAAGTTGCTTGCTTTACGTTTAGATCCTATCATGCCCCATCTTATTGGTAAAAAGCTATGTGGTTTTGTTAAGGGTAGACTCACTTCCGATAATTCTCATCTTTTTCTGAATGTTTTAAATAAAGTCTCCTCCCTTTCTATTCCTCTGGCTGCTATCTCTGTTGACGCGGAGAAAGCTTTTGATAGAGTAGATTTGTCCTTTTTGTTTGCATTGTTACGCTGGCACGGTTTTGGTTCTAAATTCATATTACGTATCTCCTTATTATACTCTGCTCCTAAAGCCTCGGTCCTAGTCAATGGTCACGTCTCATCTTATTTTCCTCTCTAACGTGGCATTCGTCAAGGCTGTCCCTTATCCCCTCTTCTATTTGTTCTAGCCCTTTTTGACTTCTATCCAGAATAATGATTCTATTTCTGGTTTTCCTTATGGTGATCACCAATTGAAACTATCTGCTTATGCAGACGATATTCTTTTATTCATCTCTGCTTGTGAAACATCTATTCCTCCGTTACTACTTGAATTTAATTCCTTTTCGCAGGTTTCCAGTTACAAGATTAACTCAGACAAGACTGAAATTCTCCCTCTCACAAAAATTCGGTCTTCCCCATTTCTTCTCTTCCACTGGATTTGCTTGGAGTAGCTCAAAAATTAGGTTCCTAGACATATGGTTCTCCAATTCCTTCACCTCTTCCATTAAACTGAATATGTCTACGTCCCTATCTCGAATTGAGAAATTATTCTCCTCTTGGAACCCTCTTTTTTTTTCTTGGTGAGCCGGTCGCATTCAATTAAGATGATGATTGCCCCAATTTTAATTTATATCCTCTCCATGCTCCCCGTTCACATCCCTTTTTTCGTGCCTTTCTAGATTTCTCTGGAAGAATAAAAACTCCAGAATCGCCTTATCTTCTCTTCGGAAACCAAAATCTAATGGTGGTGTGAACTTTACGGATTTTTGTCTTTATCATAAATCCTCCTTGCGTCATGCCTCAATATGGCTTATATCAGACCCCTCTCCCTTTACTCCTCTTTGGCTCTACATTGAACAAATCTTATTATTATCCTTTTCCTTCAAAGAAGTTATACGTTTCTCTGCTAAAACTTCTCATACTTCCCTCCCCTTATATAGACATACTTGTTCCCTCTTGAAACCTTTGGTCCACCCCACTACCATTTCCCGTGAATCTTTCTTAGACTCTCCTCTTTGGCATAATTCGCTTATCCTCCTCAACAACTGACCCATTTTTTGGAACGCGTGGAGATTAAAAAGTATTTTATGGGTCAAACAGCTTTTTGATGGAGTTTCACCTTGCTTCTTTCCCCAATTTCAATCCTTGTTTCATTGTCCTCGCTCCTTTATGCAGAAATGTACCACTCTTATGGCGATTATTCTTGACATATACTATTCTTTTCCCCAGTCATCTTCATCTGATATCCAAAATCCTCTTCTCAAAATACTTCTTACTCTCCCCAAAGGTTCTCTTATATACAAATTATTTTCAGCTCCCAATCCAGATTGCGCTAAATCTTAACTGAAACTTTCTTTGGAATCGGACCTAGGATGCGACTGGTCTATCATCGTGTGTGATAAACTTTGGTCCAGATCTTTAAAAATTTCTCGCTCTGTTTCTCTTACCCAATCTATGTTCTTCCTTTATCACAGACTTTATCTCTCTCCTGCTTCCCTAACACGCTTTTCTTCCTCTGTGGACTCTAACTGTTGGACTTGTGGTTCTTCTAATGCTGACCTCCTTCATCTCTTCTTTCTCTGTCCTTCAGTTTCCGAATTTTGGGGGAAGGTTTGGTCTTACACCTCTTGTCTGTTTACAATTTCCATTCCTTATTCTATACCTCTCCTCTTTGCTGGAAGCCTTTCTGACTCTTTAGATATTCCGCCACATGACCATGGTCTTTTTGACCTAATGCTTGCTTTGGCTTTTCAACACATCTCCTTTAACTGAAACAATCTCACAAAGCTTTCCATACAACATTGGTGGAATACTCTCTGTCATTTCAATAGACTTGATGTTGCTTTTGCCTCTTCTTGCAAACCAATTATTAATAGAGACCTCTTTTGGTTTCCCCTTACCACCTATTTAGACTGAATTGTTTTGAAAAATACTTTGCATATAACTTCTGAAAATTTCAAACCCCCTTGAAAGATTTTATCTTTGTTCTTCATTATCTACCCTGTTAGGTTAATATATATATTTACTCATTAGACAATTTATATGAATTCATTAACAGTATTTAATCTAGTATGTTTTTCTCTGTTTTATTTCTTAATACCATAGTATTAGTATCCCCTCTCCGCCCCCTTCTTTCCTCTCTTTTACACTCCCTTCCTTCTTCCCCTCACTTTCTCCTTATATAAATCCCACAAATTGCTTTTACTCTTTTCTTCCAGATATCAGCCAATTCCTTTGTTATATTGTTGTATTTGAATTCTTTCTATGTATTGCTGATGTATTTATGTATTAATAAATTGCAAATAAAGCTATTCAAACACAAAAAGTAATGAAGCATTAAGGACTAGTGATTTAATAGGAGGTGTGTAACGAGCCTAGCGCATTCCTTTGTTAGCGTGATAAAAGTCTGAGCTTCGCTAATAGTTGAACTCTGAAAGACATTTCACATTATTTTTTTCACCACCGAACGCCAATTTGTTACCTTTAACTCAGAAAACAATATGGAGAATATGTTTTCATTTAAATATTCTGCCCTGTAAAATACTTGGAAAATTGTTATTGGTAGTTTCTACACAAATATTCCTGAAGAATTGTCTTGTCTTATAATTTTTCAAGCCCACTTGCGTTGTAATGTTTACTTAAAATGTTTACATTATCTATGGACGTATACGGAAGGAATGTTTGATCTGGAAGAACAGACAGTCTCACACTAAAGGTGAAAAGATCGATTCCCGGGTTATGGCATAGTTGGTTTCAGAGAGATGCCTGTCTCCTGGGAAATGCCAATTCAACACAGACAAAAAAGAATATTTTGTAAGACAAATGCTGGACTCAAGTCGGGCTCTGACTGCCTGGGCAGGGCAACGCAACAGCACCAGTCGAAATCAGGACTAGGAGATGAGCAGTGGGCGATACTCGACCCCCAGCTTCCTCCTGTTTAACTCGGGGCTTGCAGGGCGTGGGGCACAACTGCAATTAATTCCTTGGTACCACAGCATGTGCCGACCAGACACAGCACCTCCCCAACAGTGTGTCCACTCCACAGGGACCTGATGAGGCCCGGGGACTGACCTGTGAGACCCTCAGAGTAGTGTCGCCAGCGGTTCTAATCCCAAGCAATAAAGGAAAGAGGTCACTGACTGGGGTGGCCAGTACAACTTTCAAGATGCACGCTGTGAATAACAAAAGCAAGTAGCGGCTGCAACATTTACAGAATAAAGTGTGGCGTGAGGTGGTACAGCAAAAGGGCTACATGTATACTACTTACCCACATAAAGAAGGACAATATTGAACCTGCAAGATGCGTGTCGCGTAAAACAAAAGCAAGTAGCGGCCACCAAATTTAAAGACTAAAGTGTGGCATGCAGTGGTACAGCAAAATGGCTTCACATATATTACTTACCCACATAAAAAAGGACTATATGGAACCCACAAGATGCACATCAAGTAAAACTAAATCTAGTAGTGGCCGCCATATTTATAGCATAAATTGGCATGCTGTGGTACAGCAATTAGAAAAAAAGTTCTCCCCAGAACAGATTAGGAATAGAATCAGAAAGACATTGTAGTTGAGCGGTGCTGTTCTTCAGAAAACTGAAGTGAGGTATCACTCCATTAACCAACTAGGAGGTAGAAAAACAGAGCGATACTGCTCAGAACCTATGGAAAGGCAGCAGGCAGTATCAAAGTCCTGAATTGAATACCCCAGATATTCCAGACATTGCATGCACTGCCTAGGCTCGACCTAAAAAAATGCCTCAAGAGGTTGGAGAATCTCTTCCCCAGATCTAGAAGCTGTAAAAATTTAAAGGAACTCACTCTGCTGTTTACAGGAGAGGGATGTGGTGGTGATGTGCAGAGGATGGAATGGTTCCGTACTCCACCGTGGCGCATTACAGAACCATTCCATCATGCGCACACAATGGGTTAAGGACATCCTACATAAGGCATCAAGTCTCATCCAGGGCTTTAAGAAATATGATCCCAACCCCCCCAACCAGATGGAACTCCATTGGCTCCTCTTGTTAGCCCTTACTATATTGAAAGCCAGCAGTATAATTTACAAACTCATCACAACCAGCACCCCAATTTATCTTACAAACAGGTACACCATCTCTGATGGGTCTCAGCATTACCGCAAGGACTCCATCAGAATGCAGAGTAAGAAGTGTAAAAAGAAAGAAAAAATATCCACATGATGTGGAGCATAATGTTTGTATCCATCAGAACTGGCAAAATGTCTAAGGGTGGGCGTAGTTCGCGAAGTAGCGCTACACGAAGCTATGCGAAGTGCACTTCACACTACGCGAGCTGCGTAGTAGCTTGTTGGCACTGTGCAAGATGCATTTTCAATGATTGCACAGTGCGAACAAGAATCCGGCACTGTGCAATCATTGAAAACGGCATCTTGCACAGTGCGAGCTATAGGCCGCTCGAGTAGATTTTTACTCGAGCAGCAGCTTTCTCAACGCGAACTGGTAGTTTCTCATCGTGAGCGGTTGCGAGCATGCACGACCACTCGCAATGAGAAACCTGACCTCCCTGCGTTGAGAGTCTCGCCGGGATGTCATTTTGCTTGCTCGCAGTCGCGAACATGACGTTGAGGACCGTGAACAAGCAAAAAATGACCGCTGCACTACGCTACGCTATGCTGCGCTACGCGTGTTCGCACTGTGCTATGTGCAGCTCGCGTAGTGTGAAGTTGCGCAAACTTCTCAAACTACGCGAGCGTAGTGTAGTGCTTCGCCCAGGGTTAAAAATGTCCCTCCAATTTAGGAAAAAGTTAAAGCTGCATCTCTTTAAGCAACACTAAAAAGCAAGTCTTTAACAGTTCCTAGGTCAGCTACGTATTCTATCACCCGTTGACCTAATGCCTGTTTTTGAGCTTGTACACTCTCCACAGCCTTTTGTTATGTTTGTGCTATAGCAGTAACACAAATATACATACATGCACAAGATCGGCATTGATGGGATGAGCACAATTTTTTTATGATATAACATTCAGTCCAAGATATTCTGGTACCTACCTTGGCAGTCTCAAAAAGCCACAGATGTTGCTGGAAAGGCCCCAGCAACACCCATGGAACGCCCCTTTCATGCAGTTTTCTGCGTGAAACTGGCACATATTTAGGCCATGAAAAGCCATGTAACGTGGGCTTAGAAATATGCCAGTGGCACATTGCGCCACCACAACGTCAAAACAGTGGTTCCAGCAGCGCAATTGTGCCCGGTACGCTCAATTTTTTTCATGTCTAAGTAATGTAAATAATTGGTACTATTTTTACCAAAAGTTGGCCTAACGACTAGGGCGGTCGACCTCGAATCTGGGCAACCGGGTTCGAGTCACGGCAATGACGCTGTACCTCCTGTGATTCTGGACAAATCGCTTAATCTCCACATGCCTAAAAAAAATGAATGTGTCCTCATGTAATGCAACTGGTGCTATGTAAAGCACTCTGACATCCGTTTGCGCTATATAAAACTCTGTAAAAAAAAAAAAGTAATTGTTCTCAATTTAAGATGAAATACTTAATGGACCAGGTGGTTTTTAAACTTCATGACATAAAGCTACTGATAAACCCATAAAGCCAGCTTGTTTGAAGCCAACATTATCCTTTACAATCAAATAAGTATGCTTCTCAAAAATGTAAGTGTATCTGAATAATACTCAATAGCTTTTATGCATTTTTCAGGAATTTTGCTGAGTCATTTGTCACTCTACTTTATGACCATAAAATGTTCCACTACATAAACAAAGGTTTATCCCATATCCATCGTTTAAAGCATGTGATGTCAATGTTATTATTTTTCTTTTCTTCATTCTGCTAGTAGGGAATTAATAAAATGAATTTTGTAGCGCGCCCTGCATCACATTTTGACATGCAGGGCACGGAACGAAATTCATTTTATTCATTTAATTGTTTACTTGCCTGCAATCATCCATATTCTGGTGTTTATCAACCCCCACCCTGCCCTTCCCCGCCCCGCCTGTCTGCCCCACCGCAACTTGCTCCATGGGCCGCGGCTGAAAGTCAGCCTCCAAGGCACAGGAGACTGCATATTTACACTTAATATTTGATTTAGGATGTGAAATGAGAATACTCCTAAACTATCATCTGGGTTTTTTTGCTTCACCCACATGTCTCTGGCATCCCACTTCTATCACTGGAAGCAAACTGGGGGAACATAAGACTTTACCCTATTCTTTGGCCAACCGCTACATACAGTGTAGAATGCACGCAGTAAAGTGCGTCAAATGATTTAAAATGTTTTGTTTAAAATTACAAAATATATCTGTCTTTGTAAATTAGTGGCTTGGAAACACATTGGAATGGACTTTCGGAAACCAGGGTGACTAAGTACGCCAGAACGCCATAGGGAAGACCAGTGGGGATAATAACATTATAATTTCAGTCTTCCATGGCACCTCTCATTAATAGAATCACATAAGCCAAAAGAGTGAAGAATTAATGCTATACATGAAAAGAAATCATTTGCCTAATTTCCTTTACTATCTTACTTTCTAACATGGACAAATGCACTCAAAGTCAAGTTCCATGTTTTTGTTTTCTGGTTGAAAAAGTTTTTTTATATACTTTCCTCATAACATATGTATTCTTATCATTAAACCTATGATTGTTGAATAACATATTGCTGCCTCTTGACCGTTTATGCCTAATGATTAGGCTGATTTATCAGCATTTGGTGCTGGTGAAAAAGTCAACAAAAGTTGGCAAAACTGCACAAAGTTTTAATTTGGATTTACTTTCTAGTGCAAAATGTGTTTAATGCTTGAAAGATTCCTAAAAGTATTGTAAAGTATTGCTGTGCACTATTTTGCACTAGGTGTGGTCAAGGGGGAGACCCATGGATGGTACACGGGCATACCCATGCTACTAGCTATGGTTTTTTATGCAAAGCCCTTCTTATTAACATTTATAGACATGGGTACATCTTAAAGCAGGCATGAAGTAGGAGAAGTGTTTTTTCTCCAAGGTTTTCACTCTTTATATGTGTGATGCACTGTCGGGCACACATACGAATAGGAACAAGTTTTAAAGTTATACTAAGAATGGTGTTTTGTACTGAAAGGCTACCCTTTCTGTAGAAATGCTATGCTAAACAAATGCTCACACCTTTGCACAACAATTCAAAGATGTGTGCAGGTTACAAGGCAGCCAAATTGCATGGGACGAGAGCAGCAGTGCTATATGTTAGTAGATATAGGTGCCTATTTAAGAGCTGGTTTGCGCCGCTCATGCATCACGCAACGTGGTGCAAGACCGACACAAACCTTACATGTGATTTATGAAGCCACTCAAGGCCACATTGTGTGATCCTTAGTGGCTCCATAAGTCTGGATTATGTATTTATTTATTTAAAGAGTTTTATATAGCGCTGGCTTGATCCGAAGGTATCAGAGTGCATTAGGTTCCACGACGTTACAGAAAATGATAACAATCACACATTACGTTAAATAAAATTGCAATATAATGGGAGAGGAGAGAGAGGAGGGACATAAATAGAGGAGGGGGAAAAGGGGAGGTGAGAAGAGGGAGGATGAGGGAAGAGACGACAGGAGAGACAAAAGGAAGTCTGTCTAAAGACCGACTGGGTAGGTGACGTATGAGGAGGGAATCCACGGCCCGTCTCCCCTTTAGCTAAACAGGGTAGCTCCATCGGGCAACAGACAAAATAGCTAGGTCTCAATTGGCGAGGGAAAGTTCACATATAGACAGGGTGAGGACTAAGGGCAAGGACAGGTGAGGGCAAAGGTCAGAAGCTGAAAAGAAGAGAAGAGAAGAGTAGAGCGGAGAGGGGTAGGGGTAGGGATAGGGGTAGGAGGAGGAGGGAGATACGGTCAGGAGAGACGCAGGATAGTTTGTCCAAAGTCCGGCTGGGTAGGTGATGGTCAAGGAGGGAATCCATAGCCCATCTCCTCTTTAGCTCACGAGGTAGCTCCACCAGGCATCAGTCAGAATGGTGAGGTCTCAGCTGTCAAGAGAAAGTTCTCAGAGTAAAGGTCCAAGTGGGTGAGTGGGAACAGGATCGGGTGAAGGCTGGTCTAGGTCCAGACAAAGATCTATGATTTTTGCCCAGGAGAGGAAAGGGCATCACAGAGGGTCTCACTGAGGTGGCTGACTTGTCAGGCCAGGGGGATGAGTCCTTGATAGTTCAGATTAGTCGGCCCCCATGATTCTCTATAGCCCAGAAGGAAAGTGGAAGGGCAGCCATCTTGAGGTCAGGTTTAAACGCTGGGGCAGAGATGTTTGAACCTGGTCGGTGTTTTTAAGATGGGTAAAGCCCCGTGGGGCAATTGAATGTGGTGTCCGTGGTCTGGTTCACTCCTACACACGCCTGCTCAACAGTGCCTCCTTATCACCCGGACGCTGTCCATACAAGACCCCAAGCAGTAGGATATTGGATGACCTGTGCTGTAGATAGAGTTGCCAGTTATTATTGTCCGAAGCGAGCGCCATGTTGGTATCAGGCTACCTGTTCAGGTGAGGTTTCTTTCTGTGGGTCACGCTGGGGTAGAGGTGCCCCATTTTCTAGGCTGATGTCACCCCATCCTTGCCACTTCTCATCAAGGTTTGATGCTTCTCCCCGCGTGCCCAAGCCCCAGTCACGCACCTAGGAGAAGGTTGAAGCGATCGCCGTATCCCATTGAACTGACGCCGTTATGAGGTCAGTCAGGGCTGCTCAGGGTCACATCCTACTCAGGTTATTTTAAGATGATTTGGTGAAGATTGTATCCACTGCGGTCAGCACGTTAAAGGCAGAATCCCATCCCCGGCCTCATGGTGCTCGCCGGTCAGCAGATAGCGCTGGGGTGCAATTTGCCTCAAAGAGGCGCCATTTTGGGATCAGGCATCCAAGTTGAATTAAAGTTAAAGAAAAAAATTTTGAAGCATGCTTCACCGCCATTGCGGATATCGCGTTTGAGGCAGCAGATGTCAAGATCAGGGATCCTGAGGGTGGACCCCCGTAACAGGCCTCGCGGGCACTCACCGGTGCTAATAATTGGTCTCCAAGTTTGAATGCTGGCGACGGCTGGAAGCAACGAGCAGGAGGGGGCCTCTCGCGCTGACGTTCTCTGGTCACCTCATTGGGAACCGCATCTGCCTGAATACAGTTGCTTCTCGGGGCCAACACGGATCCTATGAGCGGGAGGGTTGGATCAGCCGATCGTTTCTCACCAGGGCTTAGTTATCGCCCAGTAGGCAGCGGGGCTCGGATGGGCAGTCCCTGCAGGGACACACAGCGCGATACCGGATCGATTACTTCTGCTTTGATCTCTGGTGAGTCTCGGTGTTCATGGGGTCATTGGGGGGGGAGAGGGCAAGATTAGGCAAGAGGTGGAGGATTAAGGCAACGCAGCACAAAAACAACCCTGCATGCAACTCAGGCACCCTTGCACTATGGTTCAAGAGTGCCTGTGTTGGCGCTAAGCTGTCAAAAAGATGCCAGAGCAGGTTAAAAGGCAGGAAGGTGCTACATTGCCTTAAATATGGCTCATTCCTGCCCTTTTTCTGTCAAACAGTGCAGGGCAGCAAGGTGAATTTCTGCGCTGCACTGTATGACATTCTCACAAATAGGTCACATAATATATAGCTATGGTAGTAGATACCTTTGTTTGCTGCACTGCGTTGCAAGAAGTAATAGTACATTTTCCAAAAGTGTATCTAATGGAGACCTGCTGAACTTATTGTAATATAGTCAGACACATGCAACCTTTCAAAGAAAATGCATCTTACAACAATAGAATATATAGGTGTGACGATACTGACATGTTACAATAGGGCTGAGTGCTGTTATTTGATCAAGTAAGACAGAGCATTTAGCTTAAAAGACAGAATGGTTGGAGGCTAGAACTTTATTGTCATCAAGAAAAATAATATGGAACTGATTTACTGTTTTAACTTAAGAGATGAGGCTTGCCGCTAGGGATGTGAAGCACCATGTGCCTCTATGGTTTGCCGATACTGTCACTTAGCCATCTCGGATTATTCCTCCTTTCATTATTCATTGAGAAAGAGCTTGGCAGCTCAGACGTTAATTGCCAATTAGCTCGTGGGCTGTCCATCCGTTTCTTCTTATTATTAGAGACTTATATGTGTAGGTGAATGTGCCATGTCTCCTATGGGCTCCCTTCCACTATTGATTAGTGACAGAGAGGTAGCCATGTCTTGGGCAGCTCTGGATTTCTGACCATCAAGATGGGTGTCGGACTCAGTTGAAGCTGCCATTTTTTATCTGACCCTATCTAGCCTCCCACCATGCCATCATTAACCTCTTTCAATCTTTGCTGTCTCCCCTTTTTTTTGGGATAATTTGCACATGAATTTTCGATAAACCTTTTCTCAACAACAAGTTTTCCTTAATTCTGACCTATCTCCAACCTTTGGGTGGTAGCCAACCCTATTGCACTTCCTCAATACATCATAATAAATCAAACATGAATCTGAAACAAGTTTAACAAACCACCATTTGTCAGGAAGGAGAACATGATCTTTCAGACACACCTTAACCATTCAACTGAATTAGAACCCAAGTTTTTCTTCACTGCATAACCTCGAATAGGACAATCCAGTTGCCATTGGAGAAGATGCGCAATAAGACAACAACAAAGATCTCACAGCATCACAAATATCTTTTACAAACTGGTAAGCACCTTGCACACAGTCAACATGCACTTTGTTAGAGTGTTCAAAACAAACATTGCTATGTGATCTGTATAAAGGCGTCCTTGGGTGTCTTACACCATTGTCCTTTGGTAACATGTCAAGCACATCTTCCTTTGCAAAACAATTATGCAGAAAATCAGATCTGCATCTGCCATGGGTTCAAGAAGAAATGTTACTTTAACCATGTTGATAAGTGGTCAATTAGAACTAACAAGTATTTGTATTGGCAAGGTAAAATGGTAAAAGGTCAAAGAAATCTAAGGCAATCCCTTTCTGGTGAAGCAACTGAATATTTGGGCGATGAAAGTGTTTTTAAGTGCGCATATGTCCTTTACAAACCTGCGTATTTCCAAATCCAATCTGGAACACTGATTCTCTTCTCATATTCTTTCCTTTGTTAATCTGCACCCAAGATGGCCGCTATGAGCACATTCTACAATTATGCATCTCAGTTTGAATGGAGGGATCTGCCTCTCACCACGGAACAGCAGGACATCAATTTTAGGCAGTTTGTTTACAATTTTGCAACAAAGTTGAAGAACAGATTCCATGTTTTTTTTCCTTTGGCCAACCTTTGAGTATGACCTTAATTAATCTTTGAATTGGGACAACTCATTCTTTCGATGT
The DNA here is from genome assembly GCF_964261635.1 of Lissotriton helveticus. NCBI lineage: Eukaryota > Metazoa > Chordata > Amphibia > Caudata > Salamandridae > Lissotriton > Lissotriton helveticus. Next base: position 1,510,213,150 of record NC_136061.1, on the reverse strand, counting down.
TTTCCGGTTTCACAAACAACAGCATCAGTCGCACAGCTGACAATGATCTCTTCTTTATGTCAACAGAATCATCATCTACTTCACACTCAAAGGGCAGACGAGATAGCCAATCAGCTTGCACATTACAAGGAGCTGGAATGTGAGTGGCCTGTGCTCTAATTGGATTACAAATGGACAGACTCAATCTCTCTACCTCCCATATGCATGCAAGCATTTCTTTTTTATATACAGCATACCAAGTGGTAGATTGCAAGGATTGCAGGTGGGAGGAGGAGGGGGCGCAGGTTTAAATGTAAGAAAAAGGAAAATAACTTCCCTACTTGCCGCTTCCTCGCTGCATCTCTTCTTGTCGTCCCTCGCTCTGGCTGGACCGGGAAGCACAGCAGGACTCCCAGTCACCCAGTCAGCCAATGCAGCATTGTGAGTGGGCTGAACATCTGGCTCGGTGCTTGGACTCTGTCAGGGAGCCTGGGCATGTTCTCCACACAGGCTGGAATGCAGCCTGCGTGGAGAACATCTGCGAGGAGAACATGCAAAGTGTACATGGATATTTAGGTGACCCGAAACAGCAAGCCAAATAGTCATGCACACTCACAGTGTTCTCACCACTTCCCCTGCTCCTGTCGTGAGAGTCCCCCGCCCCACAAAGATGCTGGACATCAGGACAAAATAAATTGATAATAATGCAAGTTATTATCATTTTATTTTTCCTTATCTTCACTGCTAAAAAGCAGTGAGTCTACGCTCCTCCATCTTAGCGGAGGAGCTGCCTCTGAGAATACCAGCACTCAACTAGCCAAGGAATGTGAGAGGTAAACCTAAACGTTTTTGGTTTCTGACTGCAAACCGCGAGGGCGCTGCACTGTGACCATAGGAACTCAATTTTACAGTTATGTGACAAGCTTTATTTTCTGTGAATAGTTGTAAAACAGGGGCTTCAGATATTAATATTTTAATTTTGCAGAATATTGCCTCACATTCTTTATTTCATACAAAATCTGAGCCTTTCCTTTATGCTGTTATGTTATGTTATTTATACTTATAGAGCGCACGGTTACCATAGGGTGTCCTGGCGCTAAGTACTGGTTACCTGAGAAGATTAAGGCCTAATAGTGATAGAAGAGCCATGTCTTCAAGCCCTTATGGAAGGATAGGAGGTCTGGGGCATTTCCAAGTTGAAAAAGAAGTTTATTCCATGCTCTCGAAGCACAGTGAACAAAACTTCTACCTCCCCAATTACTTTTTTAAAAGGGGCAATTTGCACTTGTTTGGACCCAATCGACCGTAGTATTCTGCCTGGAACATATCATGAAAGTTTACATTTAAGAAACTCTGGACCTGTCCCATTAACGGCTTTAAAGACAATACACAATGCTTTAAAGCGTGATCTTAGTTTTACTGGGAGCCAGTGCAATTTCTTAAGTTCTCCCTTGACAGAGGTGAATTTAGGTGTTCCGTTCAGCATTCTAGCTGCCGCATTCTAGACCAATTCCAACCTGTTCATGTGTTGTTTTTGAATATTGAGATATAGACTGTTTCAATAGTGCAGATGTGACATTATAAGTTCTGTCACCACAGTCCTAAGATTATTCTCAGTAAGGAAGAACTTAATTTTCTTGATTATTCATTCCAAGGATCATGAAACACGCTGAAGTCACCATGCTCACTTGGTCCCCCATGGTGAGTTTATTGTTCACCACAATTCCGAGATTCTTGGCTTTTCTTGTGGGTACTGGACACAAACCTAGATCCTCCGGCCACCAATCTGGTGTCCACACCCGTGGATTGTTGCCAAATTTCAAAACCTCGGTCTTCGCCAGATTAAGTTTTAAACAATTGGAGGACATCTAGGCTGAAATGGAACTCATGCAATCATGGAAGCGACCACCTGCCTCCTTTTCCGCTCCCTCAGTCAGCGACAACACAATTTTTGAGTCGTCAGTGTGGGAGGTGAGCTGAAAGCTAAAAGACCTGATAATTCCAGCCAGAGCTGCCACATTAAAAAACGTTAAAATGATGGACTGAACCATTCAATCATGGTACAAACCCTTTGAGAAATTTGAAATAGAACGTATGCATCTCAAATAAATACATGTGTTGATGTGGGTGAGGGGTAATAGTGAATGCTGTCTACTAGACCTGGTATTGGTTTGATTCCATTCTCAACCTCAGAGGTTCTGAACACAATTTTCATTATGTAAAGTTGCATAATTTTTCTTTAGTATATGTAGCACATATTCCACACTACTATTGTGTTTAGCCAAACTATTACCATAGGTTAGGATACTGTCCTGAAATGCTATTACATTAAAAACTCCTCTCATAATTCTGGTGACAATCCTCTGAACTGTTGATGCTGCAGATGCCAACCCAAAAGGAAGATGGCAAGATTGGTAGGAGTCTGTGGCTATGAAGAAAGCTGTGTAGTATCTAGAACCAGGATGCAACAGGACTGGATGGTATGCAGATCTCAAATGTAGCTGCCACTGTAGAGTACGTTAATTCTTTTTTTTGGTTGATTTGGGTAATTATTTTTCTTCTCAGCAGGTCTCACTCATTTTGGTAGTAGTAATTGTGCCTATATTTTCCTTTTCTTTTCCCCAGAAGGTGGCACTTAACCTGAAATCAAGTCACGTGAGAGAGGTAGTGTTTTCAAGATTGGGCAAGGTTTGTTTGCTTCCTTAATATAGGTTGGGACATAAACAACGTGATCCAACAGTGCAGGAGAGGCAGATAATACAGCAAAATATGCAGCTGATGAACATAGGTGAGGCTGCAGAGTATGGGGCCTATACCTAGAATGTAAACAAGGGCATCAGTCAAGTGTTGATATAGAAAGGAGAAACAAACTCACAGATGGAGTGCATGGTACTCGTGCGAGCAGGAATCAGTGACAGAGGTCTATTTACTAAGATTTAGCACCATGCTTGTGTCACAAAAGTGGCACAAAATGAGGCACAATCTTTTTTTACTAATTTACTTTCCACCTCTATATTTGTTTAGCGCTGGAAAACACACAAAGTAGTGCAAAGCAGCGCATATTGTTGCTTTGCAACACTTAGTGCTAAGGGCGTGTACCATGGGTTTGATTTACAAGTCCCTTCCAGCACCGGTGTATCATTTTGGTATGGGAAAAAGTGATGCACCAGCGGTGCAAGGGCTTGTATATAAACCCCAATGAGTGGTGAATGGGTGTTCCCCCTAAGGTTTCTGATGCTAAACCCTATTCACGTAAAAAAGTAGACAAGTTTTAGCATGAGATGATAGCGCCAATTTCAAATAGGTGCTGTGAATAAGTAATGCGTTCATCTCTCCTTCTATTTCTGACTTTGTATGTGTGCTGCACTGTATAGCACACATACAAAGTGGGAAAACTTTTAAAGTTAGTCTGAGCATAGTATCCTTCCAAGCTAAAACCTATGTTAGATTCATGCAAACAGCTTTGCACTATGATGTAAAGGTGTGAGGAGGAGCGTGCCATATTTCTGTAAATATGGTGCCCTCTTCTTGTTGTGCAACACAGTGCCGCTTTTTTGGTGGCTTTGCTGCATTGCATGATATTTTAGTAAATCTTCCCCTTTGTTTTGTACTCTGTGCTTGTTATATTCCATATAGGTACTCTGATATAGGCCCAGATAACTTCGTAACCCTTCACCTATATTCTTCCGTACATTACACTTTTAACAGTTTACAGGGACCGACCTTTTACCTAGATACAACACTGCATTCAGAATGCGGGTTTTCCTTAGTTCGACATCTCATGCATTATGCATGAGGATTCTTGCAGGACTAACATCTCCAGTATAATATCTATGTGCAAAGTTCATTCCCAATGACATCCTAAGTCCAACACAATAATACAGCGAGGTAGGACCCCTGGGGAGACCTATGGGTATATATACATCACATCTTGCTAAGATAGACAGAGGAAACCAGGACATAACGGCCGACACACTGACCAGAGATACTGAGGTTCCTGCATGCAGATACTCCAGCTCGTAGTGGTCTAACATCCCTCGCGGGGTGTCCAACCCGAGACCAGGATGGGGTCCCATAGTCTCTCAATTCAGGTAATGGGGTTGACTTTATCCTAGAGGGATTCTTGGCTTAAAACCTATACACATGTTTGGTACACTGTGGTAGATCTAGTTAGGGAGGCATCATAGGAGTATGCATCTTTTTATTATCATGTATTTTATATACTTGTATGTGTTCATGATTACGGCAGGATGGTAGAGCTTTACCATCCGTTTACTTTCATAGTGCTTCTAACCCTATATGTCTGCTACTGTCTAACAGTTGTTGCAGCTCATTTATTTTACAACAGAATAACAACTGTTCAATAAATGTTTATTGAAAACGCCCATCCTGTTTATTCTGTGTACCTCTCTAAGACAGACTAAGTAAGCATGAGCGACTGAGCGAAAAGTAGTATATTGTTTTCCACGGTCCTGAGAGATCAGGGTTGTCATGTTCAATGGCTGCCAAGAACTATTCTCTCCTTGGTAAGAGGACATTCTAGTGGCACTGTGAGCTAGCTAGTACAAAATGCCAACATACCCGATGGGTGTGTACAGAATCAGTCCGACACAAATCCTGCAGTGTATACTGTACGAACGCGCAGAACCTGTACAGGTTTTATGGGAACTACACGACATGGCGCCGCCAGCGTTGTTTGGGTACTTATTTAACAGTGGAATCTGAGTAGCTTAGTTGTGCTAAGTCACAGAGACTCCTACTCACAATTCATCGGAGACGTCTGAAGAGGGTGGGCAAAAACTCTGCCACAGATGAGTAGGCAAAAATCCTATTTATTGGCTGTTGGGTATTCAAGCCTGATGGACATATTGTTCCTAAACTGTGCAAAACACCTTATCTAAGTTCTCTTGAAAAGCTCTTCTTCTCTAAAAACAATGACTGAAGAAACAGAAAATGTGGGTAGAGTTGTGCAAAATCGCCACCTCTCAGATGGGGAAGAAGATGCAGATGCAATTCACATTGCAGAAAATGTTAGGAATGCTGTTACCATAAAACAAGGTGCACACGGTCTAACATCTAGGGATGAACCCGTTTCTTTCGTGATGGAGGCCCACAAATTGTTTTGAACAGGGGTATTGTATTCATGGGTTACATTCCCAGTTGCAAACGCAAGAACAAAAATATTTAATTTCAACACAGAAAGTGGAATACCAGACGAATATTGTCCATACGAGGACATTCAACTTCCACTAACTTACCAGGAACATTTATACTGGTTTAATGGCACCCTCCTCCATACAAGACAGAAAGTAAGACTCTCTCCGCTTGGAAGAGAAGGAGTGACATGGCCCGTATAAGCGGGCTACACACCACATCCTGACATTGAAACAATGCCAGGAGGAGACTTAATTATACTTCACAAAGAACTGATAAAACTTTACAGAAACATGATACAGTTCATCATGAGGACACTTACGGTCCAGCCAGCAACGGCTACAACAAACGCAAATTACGGTTCAAAATACAGCAACTACTTTCAGACCACAAACTTCACATGCAGGAATGGGTAAAATGCCCGCAAAACGCGAACAAATGCCATTCTTGGTAGCTCACAAAAAACACAGCTAGAAGCAGTATTTCCAAATAGGAGCCCATATGAAAAACACAGAATGCTGACAATCTGCTTGCCCATGGGATAACACCACAGATATAGGATTGTACCTCTTGGGGTACAGTTTTTGCTGCCATATATACCAGAACACATGGTATCCCAAAATTAGCAGTAACACCAGATGTATTAAGACAAATTCAAAATGAGTATGGAGCAGAACCAGCTCTGAACTTAGGGATGAAATTACTAGATAATCATGCCCAGGTATCAGCTATAATATAAGCAAATATTAAAGCGGAAGCAGTATCAGTGGCAATCCGTCATCGCCTAATGGAGTTCAGTCCTTTATAACAGGACCATGAATTACCTAAAATTATAGAGACTGTGTATGCAGTTAGGCAGAGACAGTTTGAAGGGGAAAGCATTAAAACCGCAAATGATGAGTAGTCCAATGAAGGAAACCTTTAAGCAGGCACCTGCTTCTAGAAGAAGAAGTAGGACGATTATAAAAAACAGAAAAATAAAACAGATCTCAATCTAGAGGTATATCTCCTCTACAGGAGCCCTCTAAAAGGAGGTATAACCTTAGGAATATGGACAATATTAGAAAACCTGACAAGCATCAGGAACTGATACACGTTTCTCTTGTTCATTTCAGGGTTCAACGAAAAACTCGGAGAGGGAAGGACGGTCAGTCAGATAAGAAGAGCGTACAAAGTCCAGAGACAAGCAACATGCTCAAGACTATACTTCCAAAAAAGAAGATAAAACCAAACCAAAACCTCAGTTCAAAAAGAAGAAGGTTGCAGGTCTAAAGATCAAGTAAATGAATCCGTGCACAAGCAATTTGCAAAAATGTTCAACGTTGTAGCGTGCAACTTGAGGTATCACTCTCTAGACCATAGAGTGTGAACCGAACATCAGCATATGGCGTCCTTGAACCTCAAGGGCGATCCTCAAGGCACTTCAAGACTGCGCGCAAGCGCTTAAATCATTGAAAACCAAATGTTCTTGGATAGTTTGCAAAGCTTTCCTTCAGCTTTATTTTCCAAATTTTTAAATTGTAATGTTCATATCATGTGTTCATTTTTAATTCATCAAATGAAGTTAATCCATTGAGACAAAGCAGTATTCAAACAAGGTCCCAATGCATTTTGTGCGTCTAGCGCACTTCATCAGGGGAATCTGAAAGTGAAAATAACTAGTGGTTAGGATGCATATCCCCGTCATTCCATTTAGCAACATATAAAATTAGTATAGTCTCAAACGAAACTCTGTCATAGCTAGTCATTGTCAAATAAAGATAGTACCATGATACCATGAAGCAGGAAAATTCAGTCACAAAAATTAAAATTCCATAAAACAAGATAAATACCAAGAAACCAACTCAAGTGCATCTTGTGCTGTCTTATAACTAAATGTAAACATTGCTGCATAGTCATGAGCTGATGTTTGTGAATTACATGCAAGTGTGCCCAATTAAAAACAAAAATGCAAATGTGTTTAACTCAGGAAGACTTGAAACATCTAAAACGTGTTTGTGATACTTCTAAGCTATTATTAGTGAAATGCGGAAGTATGTGCCCAGATCAAAACCAATTGTGTTGAGCTTTGAAAATCTAAAATTAGCTGGACAGTACTCCGGGGTGCTACAAAAGGTCTGGGATTCCCCGTGCCATTACGTGCAGCTGAATACAGCTTGCCAATTATAATCCTGTCCTGCTGTCTCGTGGCAAACTATGCAGCTTACCTCTTTTTTCCGCTCTTACGAAATTAGTAACCATGGACTAGTGACACTATGTTATAAATAGGAAGCAAATTCCAAACGGTCATTGAGTTCATGCGGTTTCATGGAATTTATAATATAAATCTAACCACAGGAGTCAGGGTTGCCTTTATAAATTTTCCTTTCATTTCACGGGTTGCATTTCATCTGAATCCTGTACTATTTATCATTGGTACAATTCTGGGCACCTATTTTCCCTTCTATATACTTTCCCAACACTGGGTTTACTCTAACACACTCGGTATGTCTAAACACTTTCCAATGTGGCGTCCATACCCTTGTAACGCACATCAGTCCATTGTTTATGTCTCTGAAACACACCCAAAAAGCCTTCTCTGAGAAGCCTCAGCTTTTCACAATGTCGGCGTTTGGTAACGCGTAATTTCGAAAGAGCAGAGAAAAGAGGTAAGCTGCATAGTTTGCCACGAGAGAGCAGGACAGGATTATAATTGGCAAGCTGTATTCAGCTGCACGTAATGGCACGCAGAATCCCAGACCTTTTGTAGCACCCCGGAGTACTGTCCAGCTAATTTCAGATTTTCAAAGCTCAACGCAATTGGTTTTGATCTGGGCACATACTTCCGCATTTCACTAATAATAGCTTAGAAGTATCACGAACACGTTTTAGATGTTTCAAGTCTTCCTGAGTTAAACACATTTGCATTTTTGTTTTTAATTGGGCACACTTGCCTGTAATTCACAAACATCAGCTCATGACTATGCGGCAATGTTTACATTTAGTTATAAGACAGCACAAGATGCACTTGAGTTGGTTTCTTGGTATTTATCTTGTTTTATGGAATTTTTATTTTTGTGACTGAATTTTCCTGCTTCATGGTATCATGGTACTATCTTTATTTGACAATGTCTAGCTATGACAGAGTTTCGTTTGAGACTATACTAATTTAATATGTTGCTAAATGGAATGACGGGGATATGCATCCTAACCACTAGTTATTTTCACTTTCAGATTCCCCTGATGAAGTGCGCTAGACGCACGAAATGCATTGGGAACTTGTTTGAATACTGCTTTGTCTCAATGGATTAACTTCATTTGATGAATTAAAAATGAACACATGATATGAACATTACAATTTAAAAATTTGGAAAATAAAGCTGAAGGAAAGCTTTGCAAACTATCCAAGAACATTAGGTTTTCAATGATTTAAGCGCTTGCGCGCAGTCTTGCAGTGCCTTGAGGGTCGCCCTTGAGGTTCAAGGACGCCATATGCTGAGGTCTAAAGATCAGACATGCGCAGAAATCTAAAGACTCAACTAAAGAACGGGGAACGGGCTCTGACGATGCTAGACAGTGCGGCAGAAGTAACAATAGGTCGCCAGAACCTAATGGAATTTCTGGTGACAGCAGACTTGAATGATTATATCACGGTGGAAACACCTGATACTAGGGTAAGTATTCCACGTAAATTGTATGAAATAACACTCTAGATGGAGGGGGACAAGCCCAGGAAGGTTAGAGGTCTCTTTTGGGAGAACTTGACATTTGTTTATGACATTCTATTGACTGAACATGATTCCCCGCCACCATTTGTCATGGACTGCCCTATGGGAGAAACAGTAATTTTACAAGCCTTTACTAACCCTGTCCCCATATATCTAAAATAAACATATGCACGAGACTGGGTGGTAGCCCCAGCCCCGGCATTATGTAAGAACCATGTTGGATGGGATGAGGATTCAACCCACCACATACTTCCATTCAAAAATTCTCTGACTCCACAGAGGCAGTATCCAATACAGCAAGAAGCTAAAAAACAGGTTAGGGAGATCGTAGATCAACTTGAATACCAAGGGGGGATTGAAACTTGCACCTCTCAACTGAATAATCCTTTGTTTCCAGTAATGAAACCTGATAACTCATATCGTCTAGTTTTAGATTACAGACATCTAAACACTTGCACAAAGACATTTGCAGTACAAACTGCACATAGTGCTGAACTAATGATTCACATTGTGCAGAAAAATTACAAAACAACACTAGATATCTCAAATGGATTTTATTGCAAAAACATAGTGCCTGAAAGCAGATATTTAACCGCATTCTCCACGTTAGGCTCTGAGCTGCAATTTTGTAGACTCCCCCAGGGGTATAAGAACAGCATGGGGTTATTTTCGGGCAGAGTAACTGAATTACTTCAAAATCTGGATGAAGAGTCATTATCCTTGATGGATGATATTTATCTAATGGATGATGACCTGGAGGAATACTTCAACAGAGTAAATACCATAATATTGGGATTTGCCTCTCAGGGCTACACATTACATTTAAAAAAATCAAAGCTAGCCCACCTCAATGTCCTTTTTCTGGGATATGAGCTTTCAAGTGAAGGAAAATGCTTTGCAGCTAACTTTTTAGAAAAGTGTGCATTGCTACAGCCTCCAAATTCATAAAAAACTGTACAATCGATACTTGGATTCCTGAACTTTGGCAGAACATATATTTTGGATTACGAAGAAAGAGTTAAACCTTTCAATGATTTTATAAAACCAGACTTTTCAGTTAGACAATGGACACAGGAACACACCGATATTCTTCGTTACCTACAAGCTGATATGATAGCTTCAAAACACTTACAGATACGCGTATATGTATGCAACTTAGTGATCCAAATAGTTGCAGGTCAACCAGGGTACACCTACCTGACATATAATGAAGGTGAAAGAGTACCAAGAGCATACAAATCACATTTGTACACAAATGCTGCGATGCGCTTTGCATCAACAGAAAAGATCCTTACAGCAGATCTGTACTGGCTCAAGGAAAGCGAATAATTGTCGTAACCCCATTACCAGCCTTAGAGGCTGCTACAAAGGCTAGCGTTCCGAATGCTATAGCCTTACATCCTTACATCCAAGATGGATACAAATGGCTAATTCTCTTACTGCAACAGATGTATAATACAGGTACGACCCAAGTCTAAAAACACATGCATTCCTGCAATACGAACAAGAATATCCTCTCGCTAATGAAATTTTGCATCTAGATCAATATGAATATATAATTTACCCTGACAGATCTGATCAACCGGCCATTGGGAGTAAACAGTAATACAGCGCCACATGCACAATCGTGAAAAGGCGCATGCAGGATGAAAAGTTTCATCCGAGTTGTACAAAAACCTAGTCTCTAAGAGACTGCACAGCACATCTAGCAGAATTAAAAGCTCTGTAACTAGCACTAGTAAATATGGATCAAGATTCCCCACACAAATCATGTGTGATTCCTTTTACTGTGCACAATCATGCAATGAATACTTGCACCACTGGGGACAAAATGTGTTCAAAGACACGAAAGGTGGCACAATTAAGCACAAATCGCTATGGGAACAGATAGTGGAGTTGAAAAACGAACTACCAAGGGCTCACGTGAAACACACCCTGAGTCACCAACGTGATGGCGATCACGTTGAAGGGAATTCATTGGCTGACGAATTCGCAAACAGGACTGTATGCACAGCTTCTGTAGCTACAATCACTCGTTCAAAAATTAGAATAGATGGTGAGATTATAGTTGCAATTATTGCTACCCGCAATAAATCGGCACTACCAAAAAGATTTTCACTCTAGTACTCCTACTATTTAGATGCAAATAACATTCAATTTGCTCAAATTCATGGAGTAGGGGATAGAGTAATACCAAATATGGATCGCAGCACATGAGGGTATAGGTTCTGCACACGCAGGAGTTACAGTTACTGTTTCCCTACTGAAACAATGCCACTGGTGGACAGGATTAATAAAGCAGACTAAAGATTATGTCTTGAAATGCAACATCTGTCATTAGATGAAAGGCTCCACCATAAAGGGGGGCTCTAGGTGGTGGACGACCAAGATGGCTGCATGCCTGTGAGGTTCTGGCAGCTTGGTGGCATGATCCTGCCTTTATCCTCACACCTACTTCATGAACCCTGCCTGTGAAGCTCGCAGCCTTTTCCTCTAAGTATCCTACAGCTCAATGGCGAAAATCGATGCTTTCAGACCCCGGCAGGCTGTTCCTGGTCATACTTAATGTCACAGGGTGCAAACGTGGTGACACTCGTAGTAGCCAGCGCGAGCACCCGTACATACACAGTTCCTAAAAGAAGACGCGATGGAGACGTAGGGAAGCCCAGGGACGCTGCCCATAAGGTAAGGTTTTTAAAATGTTATTTATAATGTTTTGTAAAGTGTTAATACTGCGGGTGGGTGGTGGGCGGGAGGCCAACTCTGTTTCACCCGAGTGTGCAGAGATTTGCCTTGCTTTTCCACCTACATCGCAGAAGAAGTAAGGGGCAAATCTCAGCATATTCCGTGGACAGAACGGAGTTGTCCGCCCACCCCTACTGATTAATCCACCCCAAGTGTGCTTAGATTTGTCCCCGCTAGTAGGCGGTCCCTCCTTCTCACCACCTGGGGGTTCTGACTTATACTGTGCACAACGGCCGCCCTTACCTGCGGTTTAGCAGCGGTGCTCCATACAACAGAAAGCCCTGCGGGGGGACTGTCATTCTGCTCATTGGCCTGGATCTTCTTGTGGCCCAAGCGCTGAGGTGGTTGTGAGGGTGATGACCCTGATGGGCCTTTAATGTGCACCGCCCTGCACCCTTTGCTGATTGTCATCTCGAGGCAGCAGCTTCTACCCACACCTGCTGTGCTTTCTGACTTGCCACTCCATCTGGGTGAAACCTTCTGTGAGCTGATTGTCGAGCCGCTTGTGCATGCTCTAGGGGGCCTCATCTCTGCCATTCTGGACAGTGCTGCTGGTGCCCATTCCTGGCCCATTCGGATCTCTGTCCTTGCTGTGCGCTGCAGCTTGGACCTCACGCAGCCGGTGGGACATTGTCCTGATTGTTGTGGTGCTGAGCTGCGTCACCTGCCTGGACCCACTTACGTCCTGTATCTGCATGGGATTCCTGGCCCCTGCGTGGATGCACACCATGCTTGCCCCCATTTGGACTACCCCTTAGCGGCACCAACACGTTGTTGGGCCTCAACGCCCTACCTTGAAGTACCTTTTCCACCCTGCTGACCCGGCAGTGTTGTCTCCCGGTTGGTCCTCCTGCAGCCAAACTTGTGCTGTACCCTCACCTGGCACATGTTTGAGGTTACTCTGCAGCAGCCTGCCATTCAACCTACGGGGCCACAGGTGGATCGCTGTACTTACCTCCGGCCACACCGGCAGTTACTGCTGCTGAACATCCCGACTTTGTCTGGAACATACCATCTTCTCCTCACAGTGGTGACATTAGCGAATTAGACGGCCTGGCATTATTCAACCTGTCATTCAAATAGCTCCTTGGTTTGTGCCTCCCGCTGTTGTTCCTCCTCTTGCACATGCAGTACAGTACTTTTGTGCAGAATGGGGAAGCCACATGGCCATCAACCCAAAGCTCATCAGTCTGGCAATGAACCATCACAGGAGCAATCATCAGCCCCAGAGGATGAAGTTAAAACCTTGCTCTTGGCTATGCAACATAGCCTTACTGATCTTTCTGGGAAGATGGACACCATGAACAGCTGCCTAGACTTTCTCGTCCAGAAGGTGGATAAGTACGACGGGCAGATCAAAGAGACTGGACGGCGCATTTCAGACAATGAAGATGCTACCTCCCAGATGCAGCAACAAATGCCGCAAATGGATAAGCTGTTAAAAGTCACCGCTGCCAAAAACAAGGACCTTGAAGCCCGCAGCCACCGTAATAATATCCGTGTCATGGGCATACCAGAGAGCACTCATACAGGCCGCATGGAAGACTTCATCTAGAGCCTCCTGACAGACACCTTTGGAGTGGAAGCCTTCTCATTGCAACTTATTGTGGAACGAACACATCGCTCCTTGGGTCCCCGACCTCCTCCAGGCAGCACTCCGCGTCCCATTGTCGCCAGTCTCCTGAATTATCGAAAACTGGAAACAGCACTCAAAAATGCTCGAGAGCATAAGTCACTGCACTTCGAGAGCAATGAGTTGCCCATCTATCCAACTTTACTGTAGCGGTTCAGGAGGCATGCTGCAAGTTCCTGCCAGTCAAGCAAAAACTATGTAAAGCTCAAATTAAATATGCCCTCATAACCCGGCACGTCTGCGGGTTACTTATGAAGGCAAAAACATTCTCTGTGCCAATCCGCAACAAGTTGAGGACTTCCTCAAGACTATCAAGAGAAGATCACCGCATTGAGATACTAATGACCATGCTTCCAGATCTCCATCCCCTACAGCGGGGTAACTCAAGAAATGGACACTAGCGCTTTGGCATTTAGTATCGGACCTACCCACTTTTCACATTGACTGCTGCATCCTGCTCACTCGCATGTGGGGATGTCATTGCCTGCTCCCACTGAGAGGACCATTGCATGCTTTCCTGATGATTTCAATTTCCTGCAGCTCCTCGTTGACAGCTAAGTGTATCATATGCTCTGTATGGCTTACTTTTAGGCTTTTTGTACTTTGTAGGTTTGTTCTGGACATTGCCAAGCACCCTCCCATTTCTCTCTCCCCCTTCATCAAGGTGCCACCTGGGGACTGCTTCGCGGTTAGTGTTGGGAGACAGGAGTGTTTCGTGGCCCACGAGCACCCCCTACATGGGCGATCCCCCGTACTGCTTTTTTTTTTGTTGGACTTTCTTGACCAAAACTGTAATGTCAAGAGTTATGTAGGGTTTGGGCGGGAAATCTCTTGAAAGCACAATGGGGGTGCTGTTGTGGGTGGGGTGGATTTGTTTTTGGGGGGACACTATACTAGTGACATGGTTGGGGGGCTGTTGTGGGTGGGGGTCATTTGGTATTGTTGCATTCTAATGATATTTATTTGATTCATCAGCAGATAGACATGCCAGCACACGTCGACCTGGCTACACACTTACCATGCACTGGGACATCACTCATAACAAATCACTTCCTTTGGAATACCTCCACGCTCTGAACAGTAATGAATAAAACTTCTTACATGGAATGTTAAAGGTCTCAGCGACCCATGCAAATGTAGACAAATACCTACATACCTTGACAGACATCACATATATGTTGCAATGCTTCAAGAAACGCACACTGACTCCCGCAACCCTAATTGCTACGGCAGCAAAAGGGCCTCTGACCGAGTGTTTTCCTCCTAGTCTACATACTCATGTGGCACACTGATCTTAGTTAAGAAGAACACGCACTTCACTTTAAGCAGAATTTTCAGTGACCCCTCAGGCAGGAGTTGCATGCTCTTGGGTACGCTAGGTACACAATTGGTTATGCTTGTTTGTTACGGGCCAAACACAAATGACCTTGATTACTTCAACACCCTTTGGTTACAAGTTCTTAAGGTGGGATTCACTCACGTCATATGGGGGGGATTTTAGCACTACCTTATGCCCTTCAGCTGATGGGTCCAATCCTCTTCCACATCATTATACTAGAACTCAAGATACCCTTTCTCTGCTGTTTCTAGATCACAGGCTCAGAGATGTGTGGCGTCATGTACACCCGTCTGAGAGAGAGGGCACCTATTATACTACAGTACACACATCCTGGTCTCGACTGAACTACTGGGTCTGCTCCCGGGGGGTTGGCCCTTGGATCCTTTTCAGAGGAGCATATGGCCAGGACCTACTCGGACCATGCACCTGTATGTATGACAATTACACCCCCAATCTAATTGCCACCCCATATTGCTGGAGGCTTGTATCTGAGGCACTTCTGGATACTGTCTTTAAGACAGAGGTTGGTGAGGAGATTGCAGATTTTTTTTACGAGAAATAAAGGCTCAGTCGCACATGTAGGCACGATCTGTGAGGCGTTTAAAGTTGCGATGCGTCGGAGTCCTCAGAGATATCCAACGGAACTTGCAACGTCTTGAAAGCGAATTGAAACAACTCGAAAAGGGTCTGTGGAACGAGACGTCAGGAGCCTAGAGGGCTTCACTTTGAGAACAACTCACTGACTATACCAACACAGCAGAGCTTGAGGCCAAATTCCAGGGTAAATACTTCACAGCTCATCGCTACGTATTGGATGTGGTGGCTGGAGCTGGGCAGCGTCACAGCGATAGACTCAAGATTTTGCACACGTTCACTGAATTCTTTATAGACCTCTACAGCACTTGTCGTACTGCTACCCCAGATCTCTCTCACTATCTTGAGGATGTTGCGCTGGACTGGCTGGGGAATCACCAGTTGGAATTCTTAGCAGCACCATTTGAGGATGATAAGCTTCGAGAAGCTATTATGCAGATGAAATCAGGGAAAGCACTGGGCTCAGATGGGCTCCCCATAGATTTTTACAAAACATATATTGACCAATTACTTCCAGGGCTGAAAGAAGTCTACATGGAGGCCCAGGAGGCTCAGATTCTTCCTGCATCGATGAGAGAGGCACTCATTACCTCGCTCCTGAAACCCGGCAATCCTGCAGACTGCTGAGACTCCTATCGACTCCTCTCCCTCATCAATACTGATGTGAAAATTCTTGCCAAATTATTGGCTAACCGCCTCAGTCTCCTGATGGAGAAGCTGGTCTTGCCAGACCAAGCCGGATTCATCCCTGGAGGGGCAACTTCCCATAATCTCCGGATGCTTTTTTCTATTCTACAAAATGTCGACCCACAATTGGCACTAGTGGCAGTCTTCCTAGACACCATGAAGGCCTTTGACTCAGTAGAAAGGAACTACCAATTTACTATTCTACAATGCATGGGGCTTCCCATTGGTTCCTTTGCTTGGATTTGCCTCCTATATACTTCCTCGAAGGCTAAAGCTCTGATCAATGGTCATGTCTCCCCCTTATTCTCCCTCTCAGGTGGCACACGTCAAGGATACCCATTATCTCCTCTCTTGTTCGCCCTTGCCATAGAACCCCTGGCAGCCAAACTCAGGCAACATCATCAGGAAAAGGCCCTTCACTGCTTTCTTCACCCGATTCTCATTTCCCTGTATGCAGATGATGTTACCCTATATTTCAAAGAATCGCAGCAGAACCTTAACCTGCTCCTTCGAGAGTTTGTCCGGTTTGGTGGTCTTTCTGGCATCCAAATAAACTGGACCAAATCTCAAATCTTCCCACTTACTGCTTCAGTTACACTGTTTGACACAGACTTCCCCATTGAATGGTGCTCTACTGAAGTAAACTATCTTGGGATACACGTAACTGCAGACTGCAAGGAGTTGATGAGGTTTAACTGCGGGCAAACACTAGATCATATTACTGGTTGCATAACTAGATGGAACACACTTCCCCTCACTATGACAGGCCGCCTTTCCCTTATTAAATTGGTGGTCCTCCCCAAAAAAGTTTATCTGTTTTTAAACATCCTGTATGAACTGGGATGACATTTTTTCTCCTCTCTATGAGCAGAGTGGATCAGACTAGTGTCGGGTGGCAAGCAACCGCGTATAAAGTGGGACACACTCATGCGGCAGTACTCCCAGGGGGTCTTTGATGTTCCCAACTTTGAATTGTATTATCTTTGTGCCCAAGCACATTATGCCCACTACTGATTCCGCCCTCCCAAATACATACCTCATGTAGCAAATGAGCACTGGCTTGTAGACCCTATCCCACTAGATGGGGTTATACTGACAAAACTCGTACCCCGTGCACCCTGTCCGTCCTCTGTAGACTGCACGGTTAAAGCATGGGACCGCCTGCATGCTCCCTTATTATATTACCCGTTACTCCAGATTACCTATCATCTGAAGATGCCACTACTGCAAGAAGGCGTCTTTAAAAGATTTCAAATTACACATCATCTCCAGTGTTGGGGCAACCTTTACTTAAATGACAAATTTGGTACTATCCAACAGTTACATTCAGAACTCCCACACTCCACCATGGAGACCTTCCTTTATGTCCGACTACGCCAAGGGATTAAATATTGTACACCCGCATACCCTCTGGAACTCCTGATGGGTGCCCCCTTGCACCACACACTGCGTGCGAGCACCACCTCTCATCTAGTACCTACACTTTATCTTAGCCTATATACTGACATCGAGTCTCCCCCGTGTGCTGCTCAGGATAAATGGACGGCTGAGCTCGGGCAAGACATCACAGATCAACAATGGGTGTTCTGCTGTAAGCAGACTGAACAGGTCTCCTCCAGTAGTAGGCTGTGCATCACCCACAACAAATTCTTACATCGCATCTATTACACCCCAATTGAACTACACAAATTTGGGTTAGGAGATACAAACCAGTGTTACAGATGTAGGGCAGAAGCTGCTGATTTCCTCTACCTTGCTTGGGATTGTTGCTCGGTCCACATCTATTGGCAGCAAGTGTTCACAGTGCTGGATCTCATGACGTACTCGTCCCTCCTAAGGTCTCCTCTCCTGGGTTTACTCGGATACACAGAGCAGATACCAGTAGCACACCGTAAATTTGTCTCATTTAGCCTACTACTGGCTAGACTGTAGGTGGCCCGCTGGTGCGGTCGGGGAAGAGCACCCAAATTCAAGGAATGGATTGGGGACATGACACTTTGGCAGGATCAAACATGCACATATGCTGACCTCCATCTGGCCTCATCGCGCCCCCAGGATATTTGGGGTCCGCTCCAATCGTATCTCCTGGAGCATCCTGCAGACATCGGTTACGTTCCATCATCCCCACCCTAATTATTTTACCTTACAGCCTGATAACTATCTGCTATTGTATAATGCCTATAAACCTGTATGTATTGCTTCCTTTCTAATCACTCACTGTGATGTGCTGTTTCTTTCATGCAGGACCTGTGTAAGATGCCCAGGCTACAAACTGCCTGTTTTCTGCTGTATTGTTATTTTGCTCCTGATATGTGTCACATGTGCGCTCACTGAT
The DNA here is from genome assembly GCF_964261635.1 of Lissotriton helveticus. Taxonomy (NCBI): domain Eukaryota; kingdom Metazoa; phylum Chordata; class Amphibia; order Caudata; family Salamandridae; genus Lissotriton; species Lissotriton helveticus. The sequence goes on along the minus strand of NC_136061.1, from coordinate 1,510,194,977 downwards.
TTGATGTCGCTGTACAGCATGTCTCTCTCCATGAACTGTCCCTACAATGCTGATTGTCTATTATGTCTGCTGTGCTTTGCTATGTAAAACATCAATAAAATGAATTTAGGGGGAAAAAAAAGGCTCCACCATAACATGTACAGTGCAGACACCATTATTGATGTCAGACAAGCCACTTGCATGTGTTTATTTGGACCCCTGCGGCCCGTTACAAACAGATGGGGCTTACAGGTATATCATCGTTGCAGTGAATTCCTGCTCTAGATTCCTATGGATGTGGCCCCAGCGCTTGGCTGATACTAGAACTGTTATAAAAGATTTGTGAGTCTTTATAGGGACATACGCAATTGGCACATTACATTCTGACTTTGTCCCCGCATTTAGCTCTAGGGCTTACAAGGAAGTCATGGGAGGTTTGGGTGTAGCATTTCAGTACTCCTCTCTGTACGACCCCGAGGGAAGTTTGGTTGTGGAGAGGAAAAAACAGGACTTAAAGCAGTCTTTAATAGCTAGAGTATTAGGCTCAGGTGAGAGTTGGGTAAAACCTTTTGTATGGAGTTCAATGAGCATTAAATAATATGCCAAGACGTTCTCTCCTTATGAGGTCCTATTCGGGACGAGAATGTGGATACCTGATCTTGATTGTGAAGGCACAGTGGCAGATGAAAAACTTTTTGACATTCATAAATGTTTGGCTGTTTTACTGGAGGTAAATGAATCCAAGGTACTACAAAGCAATGTCCAGGTAAAGCGGATCGCCACTGGTGAAGTCAAGTCAGTCACCGCAAGACCTGGCTTGGTTCCTAAAGTTGGGATCAGGTCAGAGAGAAAATTACGAACAAAAAAGAATTTGGGCCATCATTCAGAAAGCCTGTACCTGTCCTGACCATTGAAGGAACAAGAATGGTACTTCTGCCGCCTCTTGCCGGAAAAAAGGAGACAAGATTTTTTCAATCAACTTAATCAAACCACACCATGTGGCCGATACTGAATAGTAGGCCTGGTGGACTACTGAGTAGCCAACGTCCTCCTCTCACTACTATACAAGAATTTCAAACAGAAAGACTCATCACGTTTGCAGAGTCCCCTGCACGGAATGATGGACTATGCAGTAATGCCATGGAACTCGTTCCTCTTGCAACTGACGTTCATAATCGGAATCAAAATCAAAATGAAAGACAAATTTCAATTTGACTAACACAGATATCTACATCAGCATGCCTCAACAAGAGCAAGCTACAGTTTCCACAAGACTTACGGAAATACTAAAAATTGATCGAACTGTATCTGACTACTTCATAGACTTTGATACGTTTTCTATGGATCCAAGTGAACCTGAAATGATACCAGCCCAAGAATCACGCAACCAGCAAATTAAAGATTTTCTGAACTTTCTTAAAAAGACTTACCTTGTATCACCTTGGATAGAACTCTGGTTAATTACCGGGATACTTTTCTTTCTTTTACTGGATAGGCTTAGTAACTGTCTTTAGTATGCTCATAAATGGAACTTACCTTCAACAGCTCAAAAAGTGAATCTTATTCTGAAACCTCGCCACTCATCACATCAAGAACAAAGACACTTGTCATCAATGAACATTACAGCAGTTCATTTACCTGATGGTATAGCATTGGAGAAGGCTTATTAAGATATATTTGGTCCAACTGAACTTTGAACAATTCTACAGTTATTAAAAATATCATCGAGTGATATCATTACCTCCAGTACATTTAGCGCCGATTGGGATTATTGGACTGTAAATAATATGTTATCTGATTTAGAAAAATGTGCTGACTTTTCTAATAATGAAATGTTGGAAGACACATCAAATTTTGGAACAATGCATTGCTATCAACATTACGTTAATATTTTTTTGCATAAATCTGCTAATCACAGAAATGTTTTCACATATTACCAATGGGAATATTGCTCAACACCGGGTTTAACACATCAGACCCAGCCTCATAATATTATAAGGTTATAAGGTATAAGGTGCACCAACAACAGCCTGAAAAACATGTTGACAAACACCAACAGATTTATTCTGCTACCTTTATTGCCCAGTTGTCTGAACAAGGTTTCGACTTATGGAAAGACACTATAGACTTAAAATCAGTCTGGGGTACTAGAGACTGGCAGGTCCAGGGAACAGAATTGCAATTTAGAGCATGCCTCCTTCCTCAGCAAATCATGTTTTTGAAGGACAGCATGCAACAAACATCTTGTCTTGGAATAGCCAAGAACAAAGGATTGAATACACCTTGGATGCCCACACCATCACTCACAGAGGGTAACATAACATCACAAGAAGGGATTACATTAGATGTGATCATGCAAAACAATAGATCAGACCCGATTGGAAAAGATGGTGGATTTGGCCCACAGATACAAATAGGTGTCAGGAAAGATTCATCGCTAAAACCAAAGGGTTTAATATCCACAAGCCAGATCCACGCTATGTACAAAGGGAACATCCAGGGGTAGTGACATCATACAGTGTTGGTAAGTTATGCCTCGATTGGCTAAAAACCTCAACACTGTCACAGGTGAAACAACACTTATCCTTACTAACAAAGGATGTGGATCTACAGGATTTTTTCATTAGGTCCTATAAAGCTGTGTCACAAATGTTTCTGGTAGGCTGTCTATAATGAAATCTGGAAAATATCACAACACGAGGCCACAGAGAGATTACGAGAAATAGATTGTATAAACCTTGAGAAAGCTCTAGCAGTGGTTGACAATGGTTTAACTACACTAACCTCCAGGATATATTCACTGGGCAACATTGTTTCTTCTGCAATAGATATATTAGAACAGGATTTGTCCATATTAGAACACAGGCAATCACAATTGCATTCTGTTGTATTGTTAAGATGGAAGCTGCAATCTTTGCACGCAGGCTATTTGCTTTGGCATTTAATCAACACTACATCTCTGTTTTCTTCATACAATCTAACATAAAAACAGATAGAAATGGCACAAAGGGTAGCAAAATATAGAATGCTGCGTATTGAAAAACTGGATAGATTAGGTTTTACAGTGGCAGAAATCACCATCCACAGAATGGTTAATTCATGGCCACATAACTCTACCGGACATTACTTTTCAATTTCATTATTGCCTTGAAGAAAAGCAGGCAGGCAAATATGAAGAAATGGGTTGGGAATTCATCAAGAAATCTTGGGAATTACCATACAGATTTCGATGCCGGAACGGGGATAGAGAAGTGTTTTTGTGCAGTACAAACTGTGAGAACACTTGGATTACTCATATGTCAGGATGTAATGCTGTATGGGGCCTGTAACGGTTCAGTAGTGAACTTATCTTGTCACTTGAGGGGTGTCCTAGCTGCTGTGACCGCTCCAGTGTTCAGGCTACTTTTGAATGGGAGTTATTGATGCTGAACGATCAAGGTTGCTGTGGGATGCTTCCGGGCATCACATATCTGTGACCGTCAGTTCCAGGGTTACTTGCTGTATGCAGGTATTGTTTCCATCAACACACACAGTCAGGGAGGCGCTGTTATGGCCTTTGCTAAATGTTTCATTAATATGGTTTGATACTTTGAGCAGAATGAAAGCCATGCTTTTACAGAAGTCTGTGCCCTTAACCTCCGCTCGAGAGACTTTTGATCTCCAGATCGCAAGGTCTTCAGCAGAGATACAGGCACTCATATGTACGAACTGCTACTTCCATTCCGCATAAATGGTAAATCGTATCTTTAAAATGGCTGATACAACAGGTATCGTCCACCTATTTAAGACCATAGGTTCGGGACTATTAAGCACCTTTCAGATCGGTTCTCGGAGTTATACCAAACATTAAACACTTCTTATTTGGAAGCATTTTTGGAGGACTGCCACTGATCCTGTTTCTAATAGCGGGAATCCTGATTGTTACTTTTCTGCTATGCAATGGACATCCCAGTCATCGGGGAGATGGAAACAGTACTCCTCGAGCAAAAATACAGTGATCGCATGGTACAACAGTTAGGCACACCTCGCCTGAGAGAACAAAGTGCGCCTTGGTTCCTGTCATACAGACCAGTCTGGATGGACTGTATCTTACCTGTCCTCTGATGCCTGTTTGCGGAGAAGACTGCATGTTGGATCTCTGTCTGACACTCCCATCATGTGCACAACTGGACTTTGATGCTTTACTGGACCCGATAACGGCCCATGCTAGGTACACCTAGCTACACTTAGGTACTTGTAGTATTCTAGATCTAGTATTCTAAATCTTCAACAGGGAGGTAAAAAGGGCTTTTGTAATACAATTTCACCCTAATATATATACAGCCTCGTGAACACTTAGCTGGGCCTCTCAGTTCTGCACAGTTTTCAAAGTCCGGGGGAATGTGGTGCATGTGGGTTTGGCGGTCATGGAGGTTTGGAGGGAGGGGAAATTGATGGGGCATAACGTGTCCATGCTTTTGAAATTTCAAGGGAAACTTTAACTCCTTTCTGTGAACAGCTAACCGTCCTGGGATGGGGGTTAATTCTTAGAGCTAAAATGCTGCAGCTGCAGTGGGAGGCAAGGAGCCTCCTTTGCCTTGAAACCAAAAGCAAATGAACAGACAGTCCACAGTGGACAGTCTGTTCATTTGCTATTGGTTTGATAGCAGAGGAGACTCCCAGCCTCCCACTGCAGCTGAAGCATTTCAGCTCTAGGGATTAGCCCGTCCTGGGACGGTTAGATGTTGACAGAAAGGAGGCAAAGTTTCTCTTTAAATTACACAAGTATGGGCATGTTGTGCCCCATTAAGGTTTTTTTCCTAAATTACAAAAGTACACATTTACATGCCTTGCAATTCAGCCTTTCAGTGTGCCCCTTGACAGAGACAGCTCTGTTTTTCCCTGATGGTGTTGAATAATTCCTAAAGCAATTCTTGTAATTACCGTTTTTCTTTCATTTCTTTTTAATGTGATTGATGTGTGAGAGTCTATTACTTTGCAGAGAAATGTGTTTGTTTCATGCAACAACCATAAAAATGTTTCTTTTAGATCAAACAGGTTGTCACATATGAGAAATTAGAGGATGTCACAAATATTGGTTGCTGTACAATTAGTGGCCTGCTGCTGTGTTACAACAGTGAAAACACACATCACTATCTCTGAATATTAGATGTAAATACATTTCGAATTTCGACAATAGTGCCTGTGCACCGTTAGTAACCTGGCTAAAGAGGGTTTGACAGAGCTGAAAGTGAATAATAAACTCAAAGCTGTTCTGAACTGGGCCCCCAAAATAGTTGTGGCCTGGTTCATCTAGGCCTTTTATCATGTTTATTTCCTAATCTTAATAGTGTGTTTGTTACTGTATTTTATACCACACAGTCATTTTCTCTGTGAGAAGCCTGTCTGTTTATTCCAAGCTACAAAGGGTAATTTAGGATTCCTCATCAAAACATGTTTTTACTTTTAAGGAGCTGGATTTTCTAAGTTTGTGGAAGTTCTGCCATGGCTCACACCATATTTAGAGGCCTCTATCGCCCTAGTTATCAAGCTGCGTTTCCTACAGCCGGCAAGTGAAGAATTATGATTTATTGGTGTATGTTCTCTAACCACTATGATATTTAAGATCCTCCATCTTTATGTCAAACATGCACCAAATTGTGTATATATCTCTAAAAACATGTCAACATGCCAGTCAATTAATATATTAACAACTTTACAATTGGTAATAGTGGGTATTGCTAACCGCACATACCATCCAATGGAAAACAGTAAAGAAAAGGACATAAGGGGCAGTAGTAAAGGCACTACGGGGAATATTCACAAGGACTGGCGATACCTATCGCAAACGCCAGTTAGCGGCAGTTTTCTTATCACCGCCTAACCATGAAAACTATCTCAATGTTAGCATCGTATTAACTAGCCCTCGCTACATGGTGATAGTATCAGGCAATGGCAGTGACAACTGCTGCTGACATCAGCACGATGGAGATAGGAAATCCGGCGTTAGCTGCGAAAACTAGCGATAGGCCCGTTAGCAGCTAGAAAACTCACATTAGTCTGCCCATCGTGCGTTTTCTTGCCTCTAATGCAAAAAAGAATCTATCAGTCAACCTCCAACAGAAAATTGGCATACAAAATAATAACATGCAGAATGGAGCAGCCAGGTGCAAGTGCAGCACACATCAACAACCCCTGAAAGCTACACAACATCCAGGATGACCAGGTTGAGAGCTGTGATGCCATGCTGCACCTGCGTCTGTTATAATTTAACAGCGATTAAGTTGAGCGCTAGCAAAAGACATCTTAGTTTTGGCCGTTATCTTGACATTTAGCGGCATCCATTTTGGATTCGCGGCAGCCATTTTGTCTGTCACGCGTTGCCTCGTGTCGACCATGTGTGTTGTCCTACCTTTCAGCTCATGGCCTTTGAATCTGCCCAGCAACAGGCTATTAATAGCATCCCTGTGTTTTGCCGCTGACCGTTAGGGTCCGCATCTGTTAATGGTTAGCCTTAGATTGGAATGTGTTAGCCGAGACCCCAAGACTGTTAGCTCCTCCCACTGATCGACTATGCTTCTCGATATTGCCTTATATGGACATAAAATGTGCTCTTATGCTTTGTACCGCCTTCTTTTGAGCCCCTGTGTGGGTATAAATAAACCATGCGTTCAGTAGCCTTTTGTGCTACTTCTTGCAGTGCCAAAGGGTACTGTTTGAATTATAGCACCACCTCATGAGGTGTAATAAACATTTGTGTTTGAATTTCCAGTTTCCGTGCCAACTTTTTCCTTTGGGGTCTGAGGACTTTCTGCAAAGAAGGGCGAATCCCTTGCACTAGCGGGTCTGGCTGAGGCCTGCACGACAAATTGGCGCCCGGCACGTGGGGCTCATCGACGACTCGGATGCCCGAAGGATTGGTCGTGACGAAGGTTCGGAACCTCGCTGAGGACGCGATCGCTGCCAGAGAAGACCCGAGTCTTGAACTTCTTTCCGATCCGACCATCCAGGCGGTGTCGGTCTTCAACTGAGATCTCTTCTGTTGGTCTGCCGTGCAGTGACCGTTTGGTCGAATTTAGAACTTAGCAGTTGGAATCTGGACAGCCTATGATTGGTAAGAGCCGTTATGTGGCGCCTGTTGTAGGTTCTGGATGCCCTTGTATGGTAAGGTAGTTTTAGGAACACTTACTGTGGCATATTTGTATTTGGGAATAGACTTGTCTACTTTGGTATTTGTATTTGCATTTGTATTTGTATATGGGAAATATATGTGTTGCAACTCATATAGGCAGGTCATGCGAGGACTTTTCCTCAACTTTTGATTTGAACGGCGCAACATACTAAGAAAGTACCTTAAGCGGTACTTTACGTATAGTAGTGTATATTTTGCACTATTTTTGGCATGCCTGTTTTTAGCGCACTTCGAAGGTTGTGCTGCTTTTGTAAGGGTACCAGTGTACGACTTGAGGAATCGCAGCTGGCTACCCCAGAGGGGACGCCTAAAAGGGATATGTCTGTAAAGTTTGGTCTTTCTGCCATAATGTACAGCACGTTGTGGCATAAATACACCAAAAAGGATCCTGAGTTACGTTGGCCACTGCATGGGTCATTTGATGCGCGAAAGGTTGAGTATGTGGAACAATGTTTGTTTGAGCGAAGATCTAGACGTGATATGTTTGAAAGTTTGCGAATGTGGGAGAAAGAAGTACAACAGCTAGAGAAGCGTGAGCAAGCATTGATTGAAAAAGAACAGCGAAAGACTGTGTATGAGAAAGCTTTGGAATTGAGAAAGAAAGAAGCGAAAGAATTACAGGAGCGAGAGGAAAAAGAACGTAGGTTGCAGATATCTGGCCAATATCCTGTCCGTCAGCCTCTCTATCCTGTCCTTAATAAACCGCAAGATGATTTTTTGTTATTCGATCGACCTCCACCTCCGTATGCTGTTCCGTCCGCTCCGTCTGGAGACGACAAGGACTCTGGTCCGGACCAACGAAAAGCGCGGGACACTCGATCCATTTTGACTACTGCGCGTTCGGCCGCACTTCGACAAGCTGCTCGTATGGCATTACGTAAAACTGATTCTGCTCCTGAACTTTTAGCTAGTATGAAGGATTGGTTGGAAAGGGAGCAGTTATATTTTCTTGCAACATATGCTGATGAAGTTGTAGAAAAGTTTCGAAAACACTCTCCAGTCTTAGAACCTAATGATATAGCAAATGATCATAAACAGTTACGTGATGGCTCTTTTGTTTTTTCCCAGGTAGACGACGCGGTTAGATGACTGATTAAATTACGAAATGAGGCGTGCTACCTACAGGAGCAGAAAATGATTGCGGACAGCGTTCCACAGTCCAATCCGCCTGGAGAGTCGCAGTCCTCCGTCTTCGAAACAGATAAGATAAAACCTGCTGACATGAGACCTATGCGGGAAGCCCCGCCCTTGTATGTTCCTTCTAAAGGAACGGATGATAGTGACGATAAAAATTTGGTTGATTCTAAAGGATATTTTATTTATAATTGGGTGTACACTACTTGGAATAGAACAGATGTAATGGCGCTTAAAACAGCATTGCCTGATCCGCGTAAAAATCCAGCCGCCTTTTATGAGGAAGTCGAAGGCGCTTTAAATTCTTGTACTATGACCTTATGTGATATAGATTTGTTTTTCGGTTTAATTCTGCCTCCAGATATGTGGAGGACTGTTCGAAAAATTGATGACCGTGCTATTTTTGGTGCTGAATGGAAAGATTTGGAACGTATAGATGCGGATAGAGAGCCCGCCCAAAAACCGCATCGGTTAATATTAGCTCTTCCTGCAGCCATTTTGACTAAACTTAAAACGATTATTCCCCCTAAAAAAATTGATTGGACTGTTTTAGCATCGTGTAAACAAAAGACAGACGAATCGGCTTCTGATTTCTTTACATGCTTTGAGGAAGCTTTTCATGATTTAGCGGCCAGTCTTTAACAGATGATACCGGCAATATGTTACAAACCTGTTACCAGGTATAGCCAGCCGTCTAAAAGCTAGCGAAAGTTCTTGGACTACATCCTCTCCGGCCTCTGTTTTAACGATGGCTCAATATTATGAGCGCCAAGAGGCGGAGGCGAAGGGGAATGAGGACAAGAAATCTAAAGAGGTAAAAACGAAAGTTATGTTGGCCCAGGTTTATGGTCCGCCTTCTAGAGGTTACGATAGGGGCCCTGATAGAAACTATGATAGAGGTGGACGAGCATCTCTCAATACTCCTTACACTCGTACGAATTTATCTATCAATCAATGTGCATATTGTAAGCAGCTTGGCCATTGGATGCGTAATTGCCCATTATTGCGTCCCCAGCAGGATGCCCGTGGGCGGGGCCAAGGGAGAAATGGTTCAGGATCCTCGGAGCCTCGGGGAAATGTGAATGATCGTGCCCGACCCGACACAAATGTACGCCCACAGCACAGACAGAACACTTTCGATAGACAAAATCAATATCAAATGTCCGATTATGTTCAGCCTGATCTTTACGATTCTGCTCATGCATAGGATTGCCTAGGATGGGGTAAGGAATCAGTTGAAGTTCCAGTAGATCAGAAAGCTCCCTATGTTACAGCACATGTTTTGGGTTCTACTGATCGGTTTCTGGTTGATACAGGAGCTACACGTAGCGCTCTGTCTAAACAATTGGTTCCCAGGGCTCCCCTGTCTGGCACAATTATTACTTCGATAGGTTTCGATGGAACACCTTCCCTTAGCACATTGTCACAACCACTCCCATTTTTTGTTGATAAATTCAGTGCGCCATGTCCTTTCTTGCTTTCCCCTACCACACCAGACAATATTGTGGGCCTTGATATGTTGAAGTACTTTAGAGCCACGATACGATGTTCTCCTGAAGGGGTGCGAGTCATTTTAAATGATAATTACTCTGAATTTGACAGAATTTGCCTTGTTAGAGAAGATGTTGCACTAGCCTCACTTCCTGAATCTCTGTGGGCTACCTCAGACACTGATGTGGGTCAGATGGTTATTCCTCCAGTTCAGATTAGTGTCAAGGAGGGAGCTGTGTTACCTCGTTTGCCACAATACAGAATTTCACAGGAGGGAGAAGAAGCACTCATACGAATTGTGCATGATTTGATCCGAGTTGGGGTTGTTGAGGAAGTTCCATACAATGTTTGCAATAGTCCGATTCTCCCAATTCTGAAAAGAGATACTGACACATGAGTCTACAGGTTCATTATTGATTTGAGGGAGGTGAACAAGATTGTCATAGGCAGGACCTTATCCATGTCATGAACCTGAACCAAAGTAATAAAATCTCTTGGCTCGCTTTTGTTAAAAAAGAACTGCACGCCTTGAATTTATTTGACCTCTGGGAGGACCCTGAACTGGGCTGCCGAAGGGTTCCACGCAAAAGCTTAGGCCGAATGATTAAAGAAAAAAGACTTTCACTCTTGCTGAACGCACAAACCAGCGGCACTCTCACAGATCGGTTCCTGGAATCCAAAAATTCCTATGTTTTTGAAAGTTTTATGGACCTTATTTTTCTTATCCTTGCGAGGAAATTATTTGTACAATGGAGGCTAGGTACACTGCCCATTGGAACATTTACTCACAAATGGCACAATGGTGGCGATATAATGTGTCCAAGTTGTAATACTCATAAGGAAGATGAGCTTCATATTATGTTTGCCTGTCCTGCCTACAGTAAATCTAGAAAATACTGGTTAGCGCCCCTCTGTAGAAACTTGGGGTTCAGTAACCATTCACACGCTTACAGAGTAATGAAAACCAGCACTCTCGCCCATATTGTCTTTGCAGTAGCCAAATTTTTAATGGCAGTATGGCAGATTAGGAAAAAAAAACCTCTAATGTGTGATACTGAATTGGTTTGCTCTTACCTCCCTTTTTCCTCCAAGGTGGGAAATCTGTCATTTTAAGACTGTATGAAATGTGTTTTTATGTAAGCAATGTTTTTATGTTTTATGTACTGCATCTTTTATGGTCTACATTAAGCATGGGCGGATCTAGCGGATCTCGCGTACGCGAAATTGCGGATTTACGGATTCGCAATCCGCGAAGATACGCGAACTCTTGCGGATTTGCGGATTTTCCCGTTTTTTGTGTTGGCGAGCGTTCGCGCCGATTTTGGGACAATTTCGCAATTGCGAACTTACTTTTGTGCACGCAACGGCCGCGACTATGTTGTTTCTACGTCTGGTTTATCTCACAGGTTCACAGCACCCTCTGTTTCACCACTGCCACCCTCTGGGACACCCATGCCACCCTCTGGTACATCCTCACTGCCACCCATTAGGTTTGTTTATCACTCTAGTTTATGGGGGGTGAAAAAAGCAAGCACACCTCCCCTACTTCAACTGCCATGAATTAATTTGGGGTTGATTAATGTGTCAGTTATTTAGCAAGTTCCAGTCTGGCTGGCACCTGCTTCCTTCCTTATCTCTAAATTGCTTTCTGTTGCAGTGAAATTTTTTTTCACAGGACCTTTATGGTCTACTTGTAGCTATTCTATGAGCCTGCTGTTTGGGTCATAGCAGGGTCATAGAATAGTTGCAAACTCTGGAGGGGCCCCTCAGGAAGCACCACAGTGAATGTTACAAATGTTAAGTTTGAACTTTTGCACCTGCTCATTGCTTTCAGTTTAGCAAAAATCGTTTTTTCTGCAATTTCGCGGGTTTTTTGGGGCGCGAATCCGTGCGAGATCGATTTCGGAAGCCGCGAATGCTTGCGAATACACTAATTTTTTTTTGCGACGTGTATGTTCGCGTGCTTTTGCGCGTGTTCGCGAGGCGCTTGTAGCTATACATTTGCCAAGTTACCCTAGCGGTCGTACACGGGCGCGGCCATCTTGTTTGCGTGACGTAATTCCGTTTCCGGCCGCTATGTGTAATCTCGCAAACTGTGCTGCTCGCTAGTACAATTTCGCGCGTGCTCGCGAGGAAAATCTCGCGCGAACTTACCCACGCGGTTGTGAACGGGCGCGGCCATCTTGTTTCTCATTCATTGCTATGGTTCTGGGCATGCTTTCTGTATCCTCTCTGAATCTCTGCCATCCTTTGCTTGTTTGAAGTTTATTTAATCTATTTTACATATTATCTATCCCTCTATTTTTCTAGCTGTATATTTTTGTGTTTTCTGCTACTTTTAGTTACTTTTAAACTACTTTTTTAAACTCTTTTCTTTTCTTCTTCACTATTCTATTTCTTCTTTATCATTTAAGTTTATTTCTGCCCAGACCATGGTAAAGGGAGCCGGGAAGCACCCTGAGAAGGGGAAGGGTCTCGCACCCCGTGCCCGGCTCCCGTGCGGGCGTTTGAGGGGGGAGCAAGTGGTGCCACGGGAGATTTCCAGCGCGTAGGAGGTGGCCGCGCTCATCTTCCACGTCCAGCGCCGCCTCCCCAAGACGATCCTGGGAGGCGGCAAGATCGCAACTGGCTATGGCATCCTGGAGCGCCGGAAGCGGTGGGAGAAGGTGTGCCGGGCCATGTATAAGCTCTCTGGGCTCCGGCGCACATATAACCAGGCCACCCACCGCTGGACCGATGTCATGGACCGGGAACGGGACTTGCTGGACGCGCTCGGCGTAGAGGTCCCCGGGCTTGGTGAGTAGTAGTAGCTATTCATCACTACTCTGTTTTATCCGGCTCTGTTATTTGCAAATCTTTGTTCTTTACCAAGAGCAATAATGCTGCCGATTACATTGTAGGTAAATTATATTTCAAAATCTTCTATGCATTTCAGGTGCACTGCTCTCCTTCTCAGTAGCCTTGCTTGCTACTATGCTTATTTGTTTTGTAAATTGTGTTCATTTCATTGGCCTGAGAAATTATGTATGAGTGTAGTGTAAAGATAAGAACTGCGTAATGCTAGACACTAAGGGTCATATTTTCAATTACCGGCGCATCCCTGCAAAGTAGCAGGGATGCGGCAGTAATTGTGTGCCATGCCACCACCACCCATTGGCCCAAAACGTCACAGAAGCCTTACGCATCTGTGCCGTAAAGGCAGCGCATTGCTGGAGTTGCGTGCCAACGATGGCGCAGCTCCAGCAATGCTCTGGGGTACCCTATCTCCCCAATGCTGCATCAAGCCGTACGTCGGCTTCAAGCTCACAGGGTTTGACTCATGCATCATTGTCTTAAAAGTGACTGATTGACATCTTGTAGATTTCCCTCAGCCACTTTTAGGATTCGTTCCTGCGCAGGTACGCCCTCCCTTGCGCCGGAACGCCCCCTGATGGCGCAGGGCTTTACAACGTGATGCATCGCCCATCATTTTTTTTTTTATATATACGCCGCACCAACACCATGGCGAGTCTTTTGTTCTGCCGCTGCGTCACAAAAGTCACGCAACAATGGAGGAAAATGAGCCGCAAGGGACTTCTAAATCAGCCCCAACAGACTGAAGTCCAGTCCTTCCTTTAGACACATGGCTATAAGAAGCATTGGTGGTGGTGGCGGGTGGATTGATAGTTTGAGTATTCACTGATCTGCAAGCAGGATGGACTTTGTCTGTCACTTCGCGTGCTGCGGACTGCTGCCTGCAGTGCCAGGCCTAGGCAAACCTCTTTAGTAGTCTGTTTATTGAGTTACATAGGAACTTTCTAAGTCAACGGTCCGCAAATCAGGCAATACGAATAACGTAGTATACCACATGAGATAGATCCCGTGGAATAGTTGTCTATCTATTTGCTATTTCTCCAAAAAATGTTGTTATTGTTCTTTTGAAATGGTTGATTTGGTTGACAAATCTCATCCATGTTTTCTGGTCTTTCTTTCTTTCATGTTGTACATCAGCTCCCCCCAAGGGCAAGAGGACACAGGAGGAGGAGGGTGCTGTTCAGGATGCAGGCCAGGATCGGGCAGGCGAGGGCTCCTTTGCTGGCCCCAGTAAGTTTTAATTGTAATAAAGAGTACCTATTTTTTCCTAGCGTTCCTCATTCGATTTTTTCTAAATCGTCTTTGATCTTCTTGTAGACTGGATATAACTTCTTATCCTGGCTCGAATATGACTCCCTGTGGTATTAGTAGATTATTCTTATTAGTCTGTCTGTGTAGCTAACTAAGATTGGACATTTGGCAATTCCATTGGACTCCCATTCTATTCAGCAATAGCTCTATGCACTGTCTCCTTACTGACTAGATAGTGTGGCAGAGTCATTCAGCTCCCGAGTCCCGAAGTCACCGATGATTGATCCCCAATGATCTCTAGATTATCGTACGCAGGACAAGAGAGTACGGAGTCACAGCACAGTCAAGAAGTGTCAGAGGCACTCATGCTTGCAAAAATTCCAAAACCTTTAGCTCATCCACTCTAGTCTGGAGGACCAAAAACCACAGAGTCTATTTAAGTTTAAAAGCTTTATTAAAAGTAAACACATTTATTAAAATCTACTTTGTCATAAAACTATTTAACTGAAAACGGAAAAGTGCTTAGTGCTGACGATTAATTGGACACATTTCTTGTGGTCGAGCCGAGCTCTCACCTGGTTTGAACTTGATCCTGGTCGTGTTCTTAGGAGTCAAGCTTCTGTCTGTTAGGAGAAAAAGTGGTGCGTGTTAAAAATAAAAAGCAAGCATTCATCAGTTGTGCATAAAAGTGCAGCAAGACAACAGCCTTCCCTGGAAAAAGGGACATTTTTACTTTAGAGTAGACAGTCACAAATTATTACATTGTATTCTGTTTTTTTAACATTTCTCCTAGACCAAATATTATATAGTAGTGAGTGGTGTATTCTAACATTCTTAAATGTACATTGTAGGTGTAACATCTGGTGACGGGGCCAGCGCGGAGGTGGCGGTGTTGGGCGAGGACTCGGAGGACTCTGGGGAGGAGGCGGTGCAAGAGCCGGCGGACGGTCCTGTGGAGGTTCGCACGGTGGTGGCGGGAACAGGTAAGCTATATATTCCTTACTTATTGAGATTGAAGACTGCATAGTGTGCTTTCTGCACGGGTGTATTACAAATCAACGGGGTAGTAGCCTCCTCGAAATGTACTTCGACTTAGCTGTGAAGTTTTTGGTGAGAAGAATCCCAATAAGTTCTTAGACGAACGTGATGGATGGGATGAACGAAAAGCGAAAGAAGGGTGTAAGTAAGTGGGACGCGAAATTGTATGATGGCTGGCAAAGAAGAACGATATGTGTTTGCTTGGCCCCCGAGGTGGCTGGGAAGGAAAGAATATGGTATGGTGCATGGCTGGGTCAATGATGAAGCAAGGATGGGTGGAAGGACATCAGCCTGGGTGGGTGAAACAGAAACTGTATGTGTGCGTATACTTTGAATGAATGGATGCCTGGAGCATGGTATTCTCTGACTCTTAGATAGCACATGTGTATCTATAGAGAGTAGATGGTCGCTGGATGAACTAAGTGTTACCTTGAAGAGCATGTACCACCGCACCCGCACGTCCGTTCCAGTGTAGGGAAGGCAAGGAAAAGAAATTGTAAATGTGTCCAATACTACCATGAATAGTAGCAGTACTTTGTATTGCAACTGCAAGCACAGCTATATCTGGTTATTACGGTGGACACTCCGTACCTCTCTTAATAACTTTAGTTTAGTTGTAGTGCGTCATTCATGTGTGGGTGTATCACTGTTCACTCAATATTAAGCAAAGCACCTAAAGTCATCCCATATGTCATCAAATACGTCCCATGTGAAGTGATAGATAATCAAATTATTTAGCTTCTTCATTTTCCTTTTCTAGTACTCATTTGCACTGTAGGGTGAAAGGTAAATTAATTAAGCAGTAGCCCTTGTAACAGAGTATTCTCAGTGCCACCCGTAATAGAAAAGTAATAGCTTCACCACCCGCATGTACTGGACGGGTACAGTAACGCAAGTCTGTCTCACTCATCTAGGTGTGCAACTGTTTTTCTCGGGTGCAAGTTCACTGTGCTGCCATTCTGCCGGCTTGCATAAGATAACGTACCAATTTTCCTAAACAAGAGAGAAGAAGAAGAATAAGACTGGTGTACTGTCATAGTCGACTGTAATGGAAGTCCATAGTGGTCGTAGAATTTGTTCATTAAACTACCACTAATGTTAGAGCAAGGATGCAGAAGTGGGAGGTTACATAGATACTGTCCTCAATAGTTATGTACTGTGCTTTCAATTTGCTACTTGTACTGTGACCCAACTTTCGGCTCAATCACTTTGTGTTATTAATGCTAAGGAGCATTGGTTACAGACTATGTCTTTCTTTCTTCATATAGTTGCTCCTTCCAAATCAACATCACGGAGGGAGCAGGCGCGAATGGCCCGGCAACGGAGGCTGGATGCCACTGTCGCCGAATATCGGCGGCTGGTGGCCCTGGAGGAGGAGGAGGACACGCAGTCGACCGGTGCAACAACAACATCCTCGACTGGGACCGCTGCATCCTCCTCCGTGACCCCACGGGACGCCAGCAGCATGCGCAGTGCTCCAGCGGGACCGAGCCGGGCTAACAAAGACAACCACCACCGCCAAGCAACAGAAAGACCAGCTGCCCCCCACAGGAGCTGCAAGGCACGCCAACGCCGCCTAGGAGTCCGAATGTCCTACCTGGAGCAGGAGGTCCTGAACTATAAGAACTTGGTAGAGGGCCTCCGCTCCGAGCTTGCCACCCTCCGCAAGGAGTATGATGCCCATGCCGCAAAATGCACCAGGTCCAGCACCCTCCAGTAGTGGAGTGTCCCTTGCCCTTTTTTTATAGACTTTTGGGGGGTGGGATTTGGGAGTTGGGATCGTTTTGGGACTTTTCAAAGACAATCGTTGGGGTTAGGGTGGGTGAGGGAGATTATTTTGTTAGGGCTACATAAATATACATTTTTAAACTTTATCTGACCATACCTGTTTTTTACTGCTTTTCAGTCTGGTGGGTGGGGGACGGGGGTGTAACAGTAAGTTTGTTTTCCTGAACAGTCGTAGGACTTTAGTAGTACTACCGTCAATCTCTCGTCTAGTCCTAAATAATACTCCATTATACTACCTCCCACCAAACGCTTATCTTACCTGTAATTTGTGTTAGAAATTAGGGCTAGGCCCAGGGCTGGCTCCACGTGAAATGGGGATTAACGTTGGCAATCCTGGGCGGGTGAAATTTCCTCATTGCGGTGGTACTAGTGGTGTGACACAGTGGCAGTTGCATGCCTATGGAAAAAAAGAAAACGAAACCTGTTTTGTCCTTACTGTAGCATTACAACGGTTACGGTACCATCGAGAATATAGCAGGTGACAGTACACTAGAACAGTGCCATAATGTAGCCTAACAAATGGTAAAGTATTTGCTTGCAAGTATAACTAGTACTTGCGTAGAATTTATTTGACATTGGCTCCTACTACTAGAAGATATAGTACTGAAGCTGAGTAAGTCTAGAAGATATCCTCGTATTCCTTCACCAGCCTGTTGCTATGACCTTATCCTCCCCAGCAAGTGTGTGGAATTATTGATGTCATTTTAGTCAGACATCAAGCAAAACAACACAGCCCGGGGGAAGAGGGTTAGGGTTTGGAAAATGGATGGGAATGGGGGTTTCTTTTTGGGTATGTTTTGTTGAGAGAAGAAAAAAAAAGCAAAGCATGGACAAACAATAATTGAAGATAAAGAGAATCTTTGGGTACAAACTAAAGCTAAGCACATGCAGTCACACTCATAGAATAAAACAATGGATACTGTATCTGTATTGCGTATGTTGTTGGAGTTGTCCTGTTGAATTTGGTAAGTAAGTTGCATGCAGCAAACAATTCCTCTTATTGGCGGCACTCCTCCATTCCAGCTGACGCTTCGTCCATCAATGTTGGTGACCACTGACAGAAGACACCCTGTCCACTGCCTGCCTGGCGGATGTTGACTGAAAACCGGCCTGTAATTATTGAACGGAAAACAGGAAGTGCTATTACAATACCACTGATAAATAAATGAAAGGTATGTACGCTGTGTGGTGCAAAAAGTGACACTTTGATTTCCCTAATAGACAGTACAATATTTTTGAAATTGCGTGCTCTGTCTGAGTCACCTTTTTAAGGATAAATAAGTATGGCCAAAATATTATAGCGGATCTTTCCCCTCAAGGTAGGTGTACTGTAAACTGTGTTTTAGAACAAAATTTGACCTTTCCAGCAATGCTCCCACCAAGACCCTTACTAAAGCCAGTCGCAAAAATGTAGAAGACCCCCAATCAGATCTCCAAAAACGATGCCTAGCAGAAAAATGGTGACAAAACGTACTTTGAAAGTAACAGTAAGCCCAAATACAGACCGTGGATTGTATTCAAACCACTTGCAAGCAAGCAAAAGTATCCATAGCCAGCATCGCTCCAACAGTGCTCTAAAACCCCAGAACTGCGTTGCAATAGAACCCCCCGAAACACATGCAATCCTGCTGCTAGGGCGAACCCTAACGAACCCTAACTTACAAAAAGTGCCAAAACTGGTGTTTCCTTATGGATTTTGTCCAAAACACTTCTATCCGGTATTAGGCCTTCCCAGGAATGCCCCAGGCAAGACCCGCCAACCCACCTGCAAAAAACCACCCGACAACACCCCCAAACAGCGAAAAAGCTAAATCTCATACTTACAATATCTCTCGGCCTTCGGTCCAAACGCGGCGCTGTGCAGCTAGGTCATCAGATTCATCACATCAATCATCATAACTCCTGTTTTCCACCACGGATTTCCTGAAAAGCAAATGCAATCAAGATTAGACTGTCGCAGCAGTGCTTCGACAGAGACCCCGGCCGCAACCCACCCACGAACAGCAGGAAGCCCCCCAAAACGCTACATTGAACAAGATGTCAGAAGAAATAGCAAAAAAAAGGCTGTTCCTTAAGGATTTTGTCCAAAACACTTCTATCCGGTATTAGGCCTTCCCAGGAATGCCCCAGGCAAGACCCGCTAACTCACCTGCAAAAAACCACCCGACAACACCCCCAAACAGCGAAAAAGCTAAATCTCATACTTACAATATCTCTCAGCCTTCGGTCCAAACGCGGCGCTGTGCAGCTAGGTCATCATCAATCATCATAACTCCTGTTTTCCACCACGGATTTCCTGGAAAGCAAATGCAATCAAGATTAGACTGTCGCAGCAGTGCTTCGACAGAGACCCCGGCCGCAACCCACCCACGAACAGCAGGAAGCTCCCCAAAACGCTACATTGAACAAGATGTCAGAAGAAATAGCAAAAAAAAGGCTGTTCCTTAAGGATTTTGTCCAAAACACTTCTATCCGGTATTAGGCCTTCCCAGGAATGCCCCAGGCAAGACCCGCCAACCCACCTGCAAAAAACCACCCGACAACACCCCCAAACAGCGAAAAAGCTAAATCTCATACTTACAATATCTCTCGGCCTTCGGTCCAAACGCGGCGCTGTGCAGCTAGGTCATCATCAATCATCATAACTCCTGTTTTCCACCACGGATTTCCTGAAAAGCAAATGCAATCAAGATTAGACTGTCGCAGCAGTGCTTCGACAGAGACCCCGGCCGCAACCCACCCACGAACAGCAGGAAGCCCCCCAAAACGCTACATTGAACACGATGTCAGAAGAAATAGCAAAAAAAAGGCTGTTCCTTAAGGATTTTGTCCAAACCACTTCTATCCGGTATTAGGCCTTCCCAGGAATGCCCCAGGCAAGACCCGCCAACCCACCTGCAAAAAACCACCCGACAACACCCCCAAACAGCGAAAAAGCTAAATCTCATACTTACAATATCTCTCGGCCTTCGGTCCAAACGCGGCGCTGTGCAGCTAGGTCATCATCAATCATCATAACTCCTGTTTTCCACCACGGATTTCCTGAAAAGCAAATGCAATCAAGATTAGACTGTCGCAGCAGTGCTCCCAGACACCAAAAATCACCCACAAACACCCGGAACCCCGCCAAAGAGCACCTCAAAGGCAAGCAAGTCAGCAAAAACGGCAAGAAATTTCCACCTCATGGTCCAAAACACTTTTGTCCATTATTAGAGCTTCACAGCAATGGGCCCAAATCCGGCAACTCACCCGCAAAGAAGTACAACACCCCCACAAGTGCTGAGTCTTTCTTCATTGGGCGTAATCCAGCACTCTGCTTTGAGGGAAATCGCAGTCTGGTGGAGGAGGATAGAGGAGCATGTTCTTCAGAACTTGTGAACCTGAGGAATGTAGACTGCGGCACCTTGAAATCAATAAGCAAACAAGTGAAGACAGTTCTGCTGATGGTCTTGTTTTTGGGATTAGGTGATTAAAGTTTAAATTAAATTAACTGTGCAAAACAAAGAAAGAGAGACACACAGGAATAAAAGTGAATGAGGACGAAAAAGAAAGTTCTTTATTCATTGTCTCATTTTCAGGGCTCGGTGTCAGGGAATAAGAAGAAGATTTCGTCATCATACTCTGCGAATTCAGGCAGGATGAGGTCAGTGCCACCGAACAGAGAACAAATCCCCTCATCTACGTTGCCGTCCTCCTCGTCTTCATGCGGCGTGCTTTCTCGTACTTTGTAATCTGGTGGTATGAGGTGCTGATTCATCTTGATCATTGTCAGCCGCTCCACATTTTTGGGCGAGAGGCGGCTCCGTTTGGGAGTTACAATGCCACCAGCAGCACTGAAAACACGTTCAGAAGACACACTTGCGAGTGGGCAAGACAAATAGTTTATAGCCAGGTTGGAGAGCTGTGGCCACAATTGTGTTTTGCCATGCCAATACTGCAATGGCTCATCATTAAGAAAGACCTCTGTTGAGTCATTCATATAGTCCTGCACCATCGACTCAAGGTCATCAACGGTTCCTCCACTTTGCTTACTTTTTGCTGTGCCTTTGACATTTTTTCGAGAACCATACCCAAGCAAACTTAGCCAATCCTCCTCAGCAGCCACTGTTAGTGTTGTGTGTGGTGCAGATGATCCAGTTGCCGGTGTCTTTAATGGCTGAGAGGTCACTTGTGCCCCAGCCACAGGTGCAGAAGTGGATTCTTGTGACTGGGGATGGCCTGCTGATGCTGATGTACTGTCTTCTCCTTCAATAACCTGCCGTTCTTTTTCAAACCTTTTGGCTGACCAGGCTAACCAATGTTTGTACTTTTGAACATCTGCATCAGCAAAAGGAAAGAATGCTTCGCCTGCCAGCGCCTTTTTGTAGCGTGGATCCAGAATAGTAGCACAAATGTAATGCTGATCTGACTTGATCTTTTGAAGACGTTCATCACCACGTAGGCGCTCTAATAATTTCTCAGACAAAATAAAATGGTCTTTTTTTTGTACATCTTTTTGAAACTCAGAAGACACCGCCATCAGTTGGTGCTCCAGCATGCACAACAATGGGATAGCTTTTCCCAAATTACAGTCCTCCTGGCTGACTGCACGCGTGAAGAACTCAAAAGGACGAAGCATGTCTGTCAGGCTTTTAACTATGTCCCATTGCGCCGCAGCCATCCGCAGGTCCTCCTTCTGACTTGTACCCTCTGTTAAGAAATAGTGATCGAGTACCGTATACTGCTCATACAGACGCTCAAGCATGTAGAAGGTTGAGTTCCAACGTGTTGCCACCTCCTGGATGAGTGCTTTCACTGGTATTCGACTTTGAAGTAGCAGCCTCCTCAGATGCTTCCGGGCCTTAAAGGAATGGCTGAAATGGTTGCACATTTTGCGGCAGGTGGCCATTACCGCGAACGCTGCACTGTCTCTATCACTCAAGAATTTTTGAACGACCAGGTTGATACAGTGCGCCAAACACGGCACTATAACATAGTTACCCAGCGACATGGCCTTAACTACATTGGCGCCATTATCCGTGGAAACATAACCAATCTTGCGTTTTATTGGAGATAGCATTTTCAAGACCTTTTTGTCAAACTCTTCCAAAATGTTTTCTGCTGTGTGACTTTTCTCCAAGCCAAACATGGCTAGTGTTGCATGTTTCCGAGCAGCTTTGAAAACTTTGTCCGGGTCAACACCTGCGATTAGCTTTGCTTTAACACCTGAAAAAGAGACCCAGTGTGCAGTGATGCACACGTAATCAGCGCCTGCGCCACTGGTCCACATGTCTGTTGTCAGATGTATTGTGTGAACAGCACTCTTCTGCAAAGCTGCCACAATCGCCTCCAGCACATCTTCATGTAGTGCTGGAACCGCAACTCTGGCAAAATAGAACCGGCTAGGAACCTTCCATTTAGGGCAGAGCGTTGCCACTAATTCTAGAAAACCTACCGCTTCTACAAAAGAAAAAGGGAGAAGGTCCACAGCTAGCATTTTAGCCAGCTTAGTGTTATACAGACGCGTCAGTGGGTGGTTGCGTTCATATGGCACGTCTGAAGTAAGCATTGTTCTAATGTTGCCCTGGACCAAGCATTTACGGGCTGATAATGACTTCGTTGACCCAATTTTGCTCGCTGGTGAACTTTTGTGCGTTGGTGTCTCACTCGCTCCAACACTCTTAGTGTGCCTCACATTGGGTGTGCTGCTGACAGGGGTACTGGGTGTAAGGGAAGTGTTTGACACGTCTTCTTCCTCCTCGTCATCATCAGATGCAACATCAACGTTTCCTTGAATTCGGCCTTTCTTGATCGCATCTAGGTGCGCAAACCATTGGACAGTGTGCTGTCTCCTAAGATGACCTCTCTGGCCTCCGGTACCATAGTTGGTACCTGGCTTACCACGACTAACTGCAACCTTACAAAGGGTACAAATGGCAAACTTTGGATTTCTTTGACAAACAGTAAAGAAGTCCCAAACTGGGGACTTGAAGTGTCTGTGGGACCTGGAGGAGGCGGCGATACTGGTGGTGGTGGTCATGAAGCTAATGCCAGATGAAGTGGAGGATCTGGATTGCCCAACTTTTGTACGTTGTGCACTTTCACCGCCAATAATTAAGGTTGAGGTGGATGGAGGTCTCTTCTTGCCAGAAAGAAATATGGAAGCGGGACGAGTTGGTGTACTACTTAACTCCAATGATTGTGGTGTTTCCACTGCCTCCTCATCGACAACATCATCATCATCACGCTCAGCAGCTCTTCGGGCTAGGGTCAAAATGTCTGTTTGCTGCATGCCCGCTGGGGCTGCAGTGACCTTTATGATGACTGGGTCGTCGTTGGCAGAGTCTTCATCAGCAGCAGTATCCGCCACTTCTTGTTGAGCCTCATCACACTCCATAACTCTGAGACTTTGGACGAGCTTCCTTTTACGCTTAACTACCTTTGTCGGATCATGGTGTGCCTCACTCTCAGACGGCAGTGGTGCTGCTGGTTCCCAAGTTTGATCCGTATCATCAGAAGGAGGTGTGCTTGAAGAAGATGTAGACACCACCCTTGATCTCTTCCTTGCTAGGGGTGTGGAAGACAATGAAGGATCATCAGGAGGAGTGGCTTCCTCAAATGATACCTCGCCTTGATTGTCGATTTCCTGATGTGCCCCTACTTCGGGAGGAACAACTATTGTGGGCACTTGTGACCCTCCATGCACTTC
Organism: Lissotriton helveticus; assembly: GCF_964261635.1. Taxonomy (NCBI): domain Eukaryota; kingdom Metazoa; phylum Chordata; class Amphibia; order Caudata; family Salamandridae; genus Lissotriton; species Lissotriton helveticus. Next base: position 1,510,171,584 of record NC_136061.1, on the reverse strand, counting down.
TGCTTGCGCATCTCCTTGCGCTGCCTCTCCTTCCACATGTACTTGGGCTTGTACTTGCACATGTGATTGTTGTTGCGGCTGTGGTTGTTCAACACTCGTCAGATGAGCTACAACAACCTGTGTTGATTGAGGGACATTGCTGCTGCTTTCTTGCGATGAGCCAACATCACTGGTCGATGGTGATTGAAGAACTATACTGGCTGCCTCTGTAGCACTCAAGGGCTTGGACTTAAGTTGGTGTGGTGGTGGTGGTGGCACTGAGCCCAATGGAGCGGGGGTGCTGCTGCCAGGTTGGTCCCCAGCAGATCCCGCTGCTGCCGCAGGCATACTTTTTTTTTACTCCCAAAAAAAGGGGCGGGTGGCACACCAGTCTCCTTGGTAACTTGCTTCTTCTGCTCCTTACTGGCACCTTTCTTGCTAGAGGAGCTACAGGTTACTTTTTTTGGGGCCCTCTTCTTCAGAGCAGGTCAGAACAGCAGGCAGCAGTTGCACGAGTTGCAGAGTTGTCTGTGTCCAGACGTGACATTATGCTGCACACACACACCGCTGCAGGACTTCTTCCTGGCACTGGTGGTTCTCTTGAGTCTTGTGCACCTAAAAGAAATGGAAGACAGAGGAACATCAGTTCAGTTATACACCCCAAAAAATCGACAAAACACAGAAAAATCAGCACAATCCCATGCCATCCATGATGTTTACATTGAAGACACCCCACAGAAAGACTAGGGCCATGCAAGTATGCAACACTCACTACCCCTGGGCATAATGGATGAAAAGTAGGCAAAATAAGTGCAGGCCTCAGACACTGCCTCTCTTCAAAATGGCCCCTTACACCCCAAGCACATGTTGCCTGTACCAGCCAGCACTCAAGATGGCCACCACCACCACCCACATGGCCAGTCCACATCAACAGTACACCCCCAAAAAACAGAAAAACAGCCAGAAATCACCACAATCCAATGCCATCCATGATGTTTACATTAAAGAGAGTGAGACCACACTACAGGCACACTCAGTCCATGCACCACTACCCCTGGGCAAAGGGCCCCACCAGCAGCCCCAAAAAAACGACAAAAAACAATAAAATCAGCACAATCCCAGCCCATCCATGGCCTCAATGGTGTTTAAATTCAAGAAGACACCCCTCAGAAACACTAGGCCCATGCAACACTCACTACCCCTGGGCATAATGGATTTAAAGTAGGCAAAATAAGTGCAGGCCTCAGACACTGCCTCTCCTCAAAATGGCCCCTTACACCCCAAGCACATGTTGCCTGTACCAGCCAGCACTCAAGATGGCCACCACCACCACCCACATGGCCAGTCCACATCAACAGTACACCCCCAAAAAACAGAAAAACAGCCAGAAATCACCACAATCCAATGCCATCCATGATGTTTACATTAAAGAGAGTGAGACCACACTACAGGCAAACTCAGTCCATGCACCACTACCCCTGGGCAAAGGGCCCCACCAGCAGCCCCAAAAAAACGACAAAAAACAATAAAATCAGCACAATCCCAGCCCATCCATGGCCTCAATGGTGTTTAAATTCAAGAAGACACCCCTCAGAAACACTAGGCCCATGCAACACTCACTACCCCTGGGCATAATGGATGAAAAGTAGGCAAAATAAGTGCAGGCCTCAGACACTGCCTCTCCTCAAAATGGCCCCTTACACCCCAAGCACATGTTGCCTGTACCAGCCAGCACTCAAGATGGCCACCACCACCACCCACATGGCCAGTCCACATCAACAGTACACCCCTAAAAAACAGAAAAACAGCCAGAAATCACCACAATCCAATGCCATCCATGATGTTTACATTAAAGAGAGTGAGACCACACTACAGGCACACTCAGTCCATGCACCACTACCCCTGGGCAAAGGGCCCCACCAGCAGCCCAAAAAAAACGACAAAAAACAATAAAATCAGCACAATCCCAGCCCATCCATGGCCTCAATGGTGTTTAAATTCAAGAAGACACCCCTCAGAAACACTAGGCCCATGCAACACTCACTACCCCTGGGCATAATGGATGAAAAGTAGGCAAAATAAGTGCAGGCCTCAGACACTGCCTCTCCTCAAAATGGCCCCTTACACCCCAAGCACATGTTGCCTGTACCAGCCAGCACTCAAGATGGCCACCACCACCACCCACATGGCCAGTCCACATCAACAGTACACCCCCAAAAAACAGAAAAACAGCCAGAAATCACCACAATCCAATGCCATCCATGATGTTTACATTAAAGAGAGTGAGACCACACTACAGGCACACTCAGTCCATGCACCACTACCCCTGGGCAAAGGGCCCCACCAGCAGCCCCAAAAAAACGACAAAAAACAATAAAATCAGCACAATCCCAGCCCATCCATGGCCTCAATGGTGTTTAAATTCAAGAAGACACCCCTCAGAAACACTAGGCCCATGCAACACTCACTACCCCTGGGCATAATGGATGAAAAGTAGGCAAAATAAGTGCAGGCCTCAGACACTGCCTCTCCTCAAAATGGCCCCTTACACCCCAAGCACATGTTGCCTGTACCAGCCAGCACTCAAGATGGCCACCACCACCACCCACATGGCCAGTCCACATCAACAGTACACCCCTAAAAAACAGAAAAACAGCCAGAAATCACCACAATCCAATGCCATCCATGATGTTTACATTAAAGAGAGTGAGACCACACCACAGGCACACTCAGTCCATGCACCACCACCCCTGGGCAAAAGGCCACACCAGCAGCCCCCAAAAAACGACAAAAAACAATAAAATCAGCACAATCCCAGCCCATCCATGGCCTCAATGGTGTTTAAATTCAACAAAACAGTTGTATCATGCACCCCTAACCAACCCTGGTCCTACTGGATACTGTGGCTACCCACAATATAATTTATTTAATGTTCTGAAAAAGTTCCAAAATTGTACTTGCAGCAACTGTAATGCCCCAAACAAACTTACTTGTGAAAGTTGATTTCTAATCCAAAAGTGATCCAAAGACAGTCAAAAAGGCCTCAAATCCAAATATCCAGCAGCACCCACAAAAAGTAATCCTTCCAGCTCCAGATCCAAATGAAAGTGACCAGGAGATGGACAAAGCACTGGGAGGAGCCTGCTGGACAGGAACAGGAAGTTGGAGACTGTGGGGCACTTCCTTCCTCCCCCCCCCCAAAAAATGGACTCCTTGCAAAAAAAAAGGCCATGCAAATGTCAACCTGAGGAGTGATTCTGATAAAAATCATAATTTTCTGAAGGTTTATCCTGTTCGCTGGTGATTTTCTTGCGCAGAATTGCAAAATCTCTATTTCGCGAGTGCGAGATTGTTCCTTTCCGCCGCAACTACGTGTTCGCAATTGCGAACTCTCGCGAGGTGTGCTGTGCAAGGTGGCAAGCCGCGATTACGTATTCGCGGGCGCCAAACTCCCGCAGGATCACGCAGCAAGATCCAAAATGACGCAGCACTCGCAAAGAAAAACAACTCGGCAAACGCTAAATGACGGAAAGTGAACGCTGTGCACCACGCCGCGCGCCGCAACCAAGCAAAAAATCCGCCGCGAGCGGATTCACGGATTTTCGACAAATTCGCGAATTTGCCGAAAATCCGAAAAATCCGCGATCGGAGCGGATTTTACGCCCATCCTTAGTCTACATGACCGAAATAAAGAATTTTTGGATTGGATTGGATTGGATTGTCATACCACAGTATCCCGTGGTTTCCGACATCACAACACTCCTTACTTTGGTTCCTCCGACTGCCACTACATTCTCTGTGATAGACTTGAACAACGCTTTCTTTTTGATCCCTATTTATCCTGACACCCGATATTTGTTCGGTTTCACTTTGAATAATCGATCGTATCGATTTTGTAGAGTTCCTCAAGGCTATACTGAGAGTCCGAGTATTTACAGTCAAGCATTGAAAAGGGAACTTGATTCTTTTGTATTGCCCGAGGGTGTGGCTCTCATACAATATGTTGATGACATCTTGCTGGCAGCCGACACCCCAGAACAGTGTGAAAATGTACTCTATCTTTACTTTCTTTTCTTGCTTCACATCATCACAAAGTCTCTCGAAAGAAAATGCAATATTGTAGACCTAAGGTAACCTACTTAGGTCACCTTATGTCTAAGGAGGGGCGTGCATTGACATCAGATCGCATACAAGCAATTTTAGATACGCCAGTCCCCACCACACAGAAAGGAGTACGTGCATTTTTGGGTCTTACTTCCTTTTGTAGACAGTGGATTTTGGGATTTTCACACATTGTTAAGCCTTTGTTAGCACTTTTGACGAAAGATACTCCAGTACCCCTTCCATGGACAGAGGAATGTGAAAGTGCTTTTCGACAGTTACGACAAGCTCTTTGTTCAGCACCAGTGTTAGGTACACCAGATTACACGAAGCTTTTCACACTTTACTTGCACGAGACAGATGGATGTGCATTATCAGTGTTGGTTCAGTTACACAGCGACAAGCAACGTCCGTGTGCATATTTTTCAGCAGTTCTTGATTCCGTTGCTAGAGCATTACCTGGGTGTTTTCGCCCAGTTGCAGCAACAGCGGTGTCAATTCGACAGAGTGAGGGAATAGTTCTGTCACACAAATTGTTAGTGCTAGTACCACATGCTGTTGATGCCCTTTTGAATCAGACAACGACGCAGCATTTAACTAGCGCTCGTCTTACAGGATACAAACTGACATTGCTAGCCCCCCACATTACATTGAAGAGATGTGCAACTTTGAATCCAGCTACTTTGTTGCCATATCCGGTGACTCAGCCTCAGTCACATGAAACGCACAATTGTATTTTTCTGACTGAGAAACAGACAAAGGGTCGCATTGATTTACAGGATACGCCCCTTCCAGATGTGGATGGTGAATTGTGGGTTGATGGGTCTTGCTTGAAACAACCAGATGGTACGACTTCAGCTGCATATGCAATTACCACGCTTGAAACAATAGTGGGGACAGCTCGCATACCACAGAAATCGGTTCAAGCAGCTGAACGGATAGCTTTGACACGAGCATGCGAGCTCAGTGCTGGTTTGTGTGTGAACATTTACACAGATAGCCGCTATGCTTTTGGAGTAGCGCATGATTTCGGCCTACTCTGGAAGGAAAGAGGCTTTCTTACATCTCACGGAATACAGATAATGCATGGAGCATAATCTCTTGACTTCATTGACATATCCGAAGAAAATAGCTATAGTGAAGTACAGTGCACACAAGAAAGTAACAGATAAGATTGGACAGGGAAATGCCTTTGTAGACCGCGTAGCACGTGAAACTGCGATGCAGAGAAATACCACTTCTATGTATGTAGTGAAGTCACAAGCTGAAAGATGGCACGATGCTAGGCAGGAAGTGCAAGAGATACAGAAGACAGCTTCTGACAAAGAACATCAACAGTGGTCTAAAGAAGGAGAGTTAGAACACGAAGGTTGTTGGAGAAACAAGCAGATGGATCGATGGAAGCTGCCTATAGCTTTCGTACAACCTATGGTTCAGATGGCACATGGGCTAGCACATGTTGGAGCTTCCGCAATAACAAGAATGCTTATGCAAGTTTAGGAGCATCCAGAAATTGCTGGCACAGCTAAGAGAGTAGTACAGTCTTGCTTAATTTGTTTGCAATACAATCCTGGAAAAGGGACACGAGTTCCATCTGGAGGTTTTGTCACATCGACTGCACCTTTTGAAGTCCTGCAAATGGACTACATTCAGCTTGAGCGGTGTAATAATTTAAAGTATGTTCTAGTGGTGGTTTGCGCCTTTAGTAAATGGATTGAGGCATACCCCACAAAAGATAATACTGCTATTACTACTGCTAAGGTGCTACTGAAGGAGTTCTTCCCGAGGTTCGGTGTTTGCAGACTTTTATGGAATGATAACGCACCTCATTTTGTTGGCGAAGTTATCAAGTATGTCCTGAAGGGATTAGGAATCAAGCAGAAATGTCATGCTGTGTTCCATCCACAATCAGCAGGATTGGTGGAGAGGTATAACGCTACTCTAAAGCTGAAAATTGCGAAAATCCAAGCTTCCACGAATTTTGACTTGGCCAGATGCGTTGCCATTGGCATTGTTGTCCATCAGATCAGTACCACATTCTAGAACGGGTCTCACCCCATACGAGGTGGTATTTGGACGACCAATGAACATTTGGGGAGTTCCGAAACAGAGTTCTGTGTATGATGTACCTTGTGTTTTAATGAATGACTATTTGGCACAATTAACTGACAGCTTGGTTTCCATACATCAACAGGTTCGGGAAGCGCTCCACAATAAATCCCAAGGTGAGGGCCATGAACTCCGTCCTGGTGACTTCGTTATGGTGAAAGTTTTCGAGAGGTCAAGCAGCCTGGAACCGAAGTGGCGTGGACCAGAACAAGTACTCCTCGCCATGAGAACGGCAGTTCGAGTTACCAACAAAAGAAACTGGGTGCATAGCACTCACTGTCAGAAGGTATTGTCAACCTTGGTGGAACCTGCTGTGCTGACCGATCATCGAGACATCCTGACTACGGAGAAAGGCCCTGCTGTATCACCTGACGGATCTGCGGAGTTCTTCCCAGAACAGACGACCCCTGGAGCAGCGCGATACAATTTGAGATCGAGAAAGTGATCTACAGTATTTTTTCTTTGCGAGACTGGTTGAGCAACCGCTCTGGGTAGTGCAAACGGAATGCCAATATGACAAGGAAGGGGGATCAGCCGTGCGTAGTGTAGTGACACCTGTCTTGATCTGTGGTGTAGAAACCAACGTCTACCCACGGGTAAAGAGCTCATTGACTATATTTGTTTTTTCTATTTTTTAGTTTGAAGAAGACTTTGTGACTATGATACCTACTAAGAAAAAGATTTTAGGAGTGTTAGGTGTTTTTGTTGTTTTGACAATTATAGCAGTGATCACTTGGTCTGTTGAAATGATGATTCCTGCTTGTGAGTTTTTTGTGGTTCCTACTACTCCAGTCCTGTCAAAGGCTCCAGATGCTTCGCAGAGGCTGAACTGCTGCTAGTCCCAAACTCCCACTCACTGGTGTCGCAGTGAATTTATCTACTAGACCAGCAAGGGGGGGAAAGAGGAAGTGGAGTGAGAAAGTAGAGACACTCTGTTGCTGGCACCCCGGTCAGATTCTGGAATCTTCTACTGCTTCTCCTGACATCTTTAGTGGGGTGTCTAATGCACACAAAAAGGGGTGGGGGTTTGAGAACACTACACTCAGAGTCATTTAACATTCAATACTCTACATAGTCTTTATCCTACCAGCTCACTGCAGAGTCTTCGTCTCTCTTCTATATTAAGTAAGTGTAGGGTTTGAAGATTCTATCTAAAAGAGAAATAACTACATTAATAACATTTTCCCATGCAGCAGAAGGATTCTAGGAATGCTCCACTCAGAACTATCCTACCTGTTGAATCTCCAGAATAGACTTTCTATTGTCTGTACCTTTATTGTCTTTTTATTCCGCTGAACTTATATACAAGCTGTGCAAATCTTCGAACATCCGTAGCGCGCAAAAAGGAAACAAGGAAGGAGAGAAAGGAAGGGAAGGATAAGGATAAGCGCACGAAGGGAGGTTCTGCACAGCAACAGTACCTTTACGTCAAACAGTCTGAAGTCCTCAAGTATACGAGATTACTGGCTTGTCTCCAATGTCTCTGAACAGCTAGCACTGATGAAAGTCTTAGAACTGGCTCATGCGAACTGCTTACTGCTTCGAAGGTCCACCAATCGCCTTCCTGACGATGTAGGGAAAGTTTATCAAGGAGTTCCGTTTTTTCACCCAACGGACTAAGAACTCACTCTGACGTTCCACACTGGAACTATTAGATAAAGAGGCTTCTTTTATCTCCTGACTGAAACTACTCTGAAATACTAATTCCGTTTCCTCCCGCTATGAAGACAAACGCGGAGGAACGGACACAGACTTCTCCTCAGGGAACGTTCAAAATTGAAGTGCGCAGCTCACCAGGCTCGCGCGCCCCACATCAACTAAACCGCCTAGCCGAGCAACTACTTACAGCTACCTGGCGCCTTTGGCGGCCATCTTAGGAAGGACGTTAAAGTTACAGATACTGCCATACGTTGACAGTTCTAGGTTTGATCAGGAATCGAGAGTGCCTAACCCTTCTAGAACTACGAACTGCAGCCACGACATGCCTCCTGACAGTACCCCCTCTCAACGACCGATTCATCGGTCCTGGCTTGGATGGTTTCTGTGCATGAAATTTTTTAATCAGGGAGGGGGCATGAATATTATCCGCTGGCTCCCAGGATCTGTCTGCAGGACCATACCCCTTCCAGTCAATCAGATAGTGTAATTTCCCTCTTCGGAATTTAGAGTCCAAAATATCTTTCACCACATGTTCCGGATGACCAGCAACAAGTATAGGATCAGGTGGCTTAGACAATCGCAACTTAGGAACAACTGGTTTTAGAAGAGAGACATGGAACACCGGGTGAATTCCTAGCGTAGCCGGTAATTTTAATCGGACATTGACTGGGCCCAATACCTCCTCAATTACATAAGGACCTACAAATCTTGGTTAAAACTTCCTGTTACCTTTCAAATGTAAATTTTTTTAAGATAACCAAACCTGATCTCCTGCTTTGTATGGGGGAGCTAATTTCCTGTGTTTATCTGCACCTTTCTTGTAAGACTGTTTAGCTCTGATCAGATTAGTCTCAGCAGATTTGTGTAAAGAATCCATGTCTTTCAGTAAGGTTCCAACTGCAGGAACCTCAGAATCAGCATTTATCAAAAATGGATTAGGATGACGACCAAAATTCAAATAAAACGGAGAGTACCCAGTCGAAGCACTCTTCGCATTATTGTTAGCGAATTCAGCCATCCACAGCAGGTCCGCCCAATCACCTCCTGCTTCAACCAGAAACAAGCGCAAATATTGCTCCAGTTCCTGATTTATGCGCTCTGTCTGCCCATCTGCTTCGGGATGATAGCTAGTGGTCAGTCTTCTCTCCACTCCCAATCCCTGTAAAAAGGCCTTCCAAAAATGAGACACAAATTGAGGACCCCTACCAGAGACTACCACTTGTGGAATCCCATGAATCTTGACGATATGTTCACCAAACACTCTAGCTAACTCCGGGGCAGAAGGGGACCCCTTCAAAGGAAGGAAGTGACTCATCTTAGAAAAAGTATCCACCACCACCAAGATAGTATCATAACCCTTGCTCTTAGGAAGTTCCACAATAAAGTCCATTGAAATAGTATGCCAGGGATGAGTGGGGGTGGGCAAAGGTTGCAACAACCCGGAAGGTGCCTGTCTGCTAGGTTTACTTCGAGCACATAACTCACAGGATAAGACATAACTTTTGACATGAGAGGATAACCCAGGCCACCAGAAGTACCGCTGCACCAAATCCAAAGTCTTCGCGATTCCTTTGTGACCAGCCAACGGATGGTCGTGACATTTCTGAAGGGCCTTCACTTGTAAAGCTGTAGTCGGCAGATACAAGGCGTCTTTGTGATACGGCAACTGCTGGTGTACTCTTCGATCACTATCCTGAGCTGCCCAATCCTGCATTTCTTCGACGGACAAGCTTTTCCCTACTTCCTCTTGAAAATTGTCTATGGCAATGGTACAAATTATTTTGGAGGCAGGAATAATAGGCTGAGCTTCCACAAGATGTTCACTTTCTTGAGTGTCTATGCGTGACAAGGCATCCGCTTTTCCGTTCTTGGGACCTGGACGATAGGTGATCACGAAGTTGAAGTCAGCAAAATAAAGAGACCACCGCAACTGTCGAGGCGTCAAGGTTTTGGCAGATTTGAGGAATTGCAAATTCTTATGATCAGAATACACGGTAACAATGTGCTTAGCCCCTAGCAAATAGTGTCTCCAGTCCTCAAAAGAATCCTTCACCGCCAATAATTCTTTCTCGGCAATCGTATAATTCAACTCTGCAGCACTTAACTTCCGTGAGCGGTAGGCCACTGGATGAAGTTGCCCAGTGCTCCGATGCCTTTGAGAAAATACCCCTCCAATCGCCTGATCCGAAGCGTCTGCTTCCACATAAAAAGGTTCAGAAGGGTTAGCATGAAGGAGAATAGGAGCCAACGTAAATCTGTTCTTTAACAGACGAAAAGCTTGCTCAGCATCAGTTGTCCATTCAAATCTCACTCCTTTCTTAAGTAGACGAGTAATGGGCACGATGAGCTGAGAGAATCCTTGAATAAAACGTCGATAGAAGTTAGCAAAACCCAGAAATCTCTGAATTTCCTTCACATCCTGAGGTGATGGCCAGTCTTCCACAGCACGCACTTTCTTAGGATCCATGACCACACCTGAGGGAGACAAGATGAATCCCAAGAACTCCACTCGTGTAGTATTGAAGACACACTTTTCCAACTTTACATACAGGCTATATTGTTGTAAACGTTCCAAAACTCTTCGAACATGCTCGGGATGATCTTTGGGATCTTTGGAAAATACCAATATGTCATCCAAGTAGATGATGGCAATTTTATCAAGGAGATCTCCCATCACATCGTTGATAAAATGTTGGAACACTGCTGGAGCATTGCAAAGACCAAAGGGCATTACCCTATATTCGAATAGACCAAATTTCGTACGAAACGCTGTCTTCCACTCGTGTCCCTCCTTCATACGAACCAGATGATAAGCACCTCGTAAATCCAGTTTCGTAAAGATCTGCGCCTCCTTTACCTGATCTAGGAGAACCGAAATCAAAGGTAAAGGGTAACGATTCTTAATCGTTACCTGATTCAAGGCGCGGTAATCAATACAAGTCCTTAATTTTCCTTCTTCCTTCTTTGGTATGAAAAACAAAGGAGAGGACACAGGAGACTGAGAAGGTCTAATAAATCCGTTTGCGAGGTAGCGATCGAAATACTCCTTCAAATGTTGATTTTCCGCTTCTGTTAACGCATAGATCCTACTGCAAGGAAGAACTGCTCCAGGTTCTAGTTCTATGGTACAGTCATATGGACGATGTGGTGGCAAGTGTTCAGCTTCCACCTCACTGAAGACGTCTTGAAACTCTTGATACTCCTCTGGGATATCGACAGAATTGATGACTCCAATGGACTGCCCTCCAAACGATAACAGATTGGCTAGCGAGGGAACCTCGATCCTTTTTGAATCCTGATAACAATGTTCCTGACAAAAGGAAGACTGCATCCTCACAGTCCGATTTTCCCAATCGATAGTCGGATTATGCTGGGACAACCAAGGCAAACCTAAAATGAATTGAAACTGCGGGGCATCGATAAGGTTGAACTGGAGGATTTCTCGATGCCCAACAGCTTGAATTAACTCCAGACATTCCGTGTGACTTGTAATAGGACCAGACGACAAGTTGGTACCATCCACTGCTCGTACCGGTTCACTTTTCTCTTTTCGAATTGCCTGAATGCCCATCCTTTTAGCATACTTTAGATCGCAAAAATTGCCTGTAGCACCAGAGTCCAACATAATAGCCACACTAGGAAACTCATATTCTCGGAATTTTAACGTCATATGAAGAATAACATGTGGTGACATTGTCTGCAAAGTATTCATGATCAAATGAACTTCAGGAGTCGTCTTAACTTCCTCGACCACCAGAGCGACTCCGTCTACTGGTGGCTGGAGTCGTTTCCCTTCATGGGAGTCTTCGGACGCTTGGTACATTCTCTTACGAAATGACCTGGACTTTCACAATAAAGGCATAATTTCTTCTGCCGTCTTTGCTCTTTTTCTTCTTTACTCAGAGGGCCACGGACAGCTCCGATCTGCATCGGCTCTGCTTCATTACTACCTTTTCCACTGTCAATTTTCATTCTATTCAGACGAGGAAAATTCATTCTCCAATCCTTCCTCTTTTCTCCTTTCCTCTCAGAATTTCTAAAATCTAATTCCAAAACAAGATCCACTAAAGCAGATAATTCTTTAGGTCTATTGGGTATCTGCGACAGAATGTCTTTAAGCTCATCACGCAATCCTCGGTAGAACAAAGCAGCTCGTTTCTCTTCAGGCCAATTGGTTTCAATAATAAGCTTATTAAACTGCGTTAAATATGTCAGCAAATCCTTAGTTCCTTGACGCAACTCCAACAGTTCATTGTCGGTGGCCTGAGAAACCCGTCTCCTGTCAAAAATCCTCAAAAATTCCCTCTCAAACTGGACAAAATAATAAAGAAAGGGGTCGTCTTGGGATACCAAAGGCATAGCCCAATTTGCCGCATTTCCACCCAAATAGGAAAGAACAAAAGCTACCTTTGCTTTGGCATCAGGAAATAAATTTGGGCGGCACATAAAATGTAAGGAACATTGGGTCAAAAATAACTGAGCCTTTTGGGGATCCCCCTGAAACCTTTCTGGGGCCGCTTAAGGAATAAGAGGAGAGACTGAATGGATAACCTGAGCCACTGTCTTTGGGTCCATACTGTGAGCGGGAACCTGTGTGGATGAAGACCCACCCGCAGGATTCCCCATGGCCAACCCATCCACCTTCTGAGCCAATACTTGAGTCTCCTGTCGGGACGCCCCTAATTCTTGTTTCAAAATCTTATTTTCCTCTCGGACTGCTCTTATCTCTTGCTGGATTCCCCCCAACATCTCTCCCAAGGCCTTCAAATCAAATCCCTCAGCCATTCTGCCCAGGCGAAGCAAACTTCTTGGGCACTTCAATCTGTCAAAGGCTCCAGATGCTTCGCAGAGGCTGAACTGCTGCTAGTCCCAAACTCCCACTCACTGGTGTCGCAGCGAATTTATCTACTAGACCAGCAAGGGGGGGGAAAGGGGAAGTGGAGTGAGAAAGAAGAGACACTCTGTTGCTGGCACCCCGGTCAGATTCTGGAATCTTCTACTGCTTCCCCTGACATCTTTAGTGGGGTGTCTAATGCACACAAAAAGGGGTGGGGGTTTGAGAACACTACACTCAGAGTCATTTAACATTCAATACTCTACATAGCCTTTATCCTACCAGCTCACTGCAGAGTCTTCGCCTCTCTTCTATATTAAGTAAGTGTAGGGTTTGAAGATTCTATCTAAAAGAGAAATAACTACATTAATAACATTTTCCCATGCAGCAGAAGGATTCTAGGAATGCTCCACTCAGAACTATCCTACCTGTTGAATCTCCAGAATAGACTTTCTATTGTCTGTACCTTTATTGTCTTTTTATTCCGCTGAACTTATATACAAGCTGTGCAAATCTTCGAACATCCGTAGCGCGCAAAAAGGAAACAAGGAAGGAGAGAAAGGAAGGGAAGGATAAGGATAAGCGCACGAAGGGAGGTTCTGCACAGCAACAGTACCTTTACATCAAACAGTCTGAAGTCCTCAAGTATACGAGATTACTGGCTTGTCTCCAATGTCTCTGAACAGCTAGCACTGATGAAAGTCTCAGAACTGGCTCATTCGAACTGCTTACTGCTTCGAAGGTCCACCAATCGCCTTCCTGACGATGTAGGGAAAGTTTATCAAGGAGTTCCGTTTTTTCACCCAATGGACTAAGAACTCACTCTGACGTTCCACACTGGAACTATTAGATAAAGAGGCTTCTTTTATCTCCTGACTGAAACTACTCTGAAATACTAATTCCGTTTCCTCCCGCTATGAAGACAAACGCGGAGGAACGGACACAGACTTCTCCTCAGGGAACGTTCAAAATTGAAGTGCGCAGCTCACCAGGCTCGCGCGCCCCACATCAACTAAACCGCCTAGCCAAGCAACTACTTACAGCTACCTGGCGCCTTTGGCGGCCATCTTAGGAAGGACGTTAAAGTTACAGATACTGCCATACGTTGACAGTTCTAGGTTTGATCAGGAATCGAGAGTGCCTAACCCTTCTAGAACTACGAACTGCAGCCACGACATGCCTCCTGACAAGTCCCAGAAGAACATCAGCATTTCACTCTTCCATATCATGAGTATAAGCATCGAGAGTCCTATTTTAATAATACGTTTGTTCAGATGCTCCATCATACTCACAACGCAACTAACACTGCAAATTGCTGGATATGTGGTATGCTTCCAGCTCATCAGAAGAAAGGTGGAATACCGTTTATTCCACTTCCTTTTTCGCATAATGGTTCTTGTCAAGCCTGGTACACTCTTCTCTTTTCGAATAGAAAACCTGCAGTAGGTGGACTTCTCTTCCGTCTCAATAAAGAGTGTTACCAAGATGAACATGGGTATCCTCAAGCGAATGGAACTATATGGGAATGGGAAGAATATCGACCGGACAATGCTTCTATGCCTTATGTTTTCACCCATACAAGAGACTCTACCACAAGCAATGAATCTGTAATTACTGTAACACGAACAAAAGCAGACCTTTGTGTACAAAGTACTGGACGAATTCCAGTTGGAACTAGTGATTGTGTTGTTCTATTAAATATGGATGGTATGAATGAGAGCACCTTCCTGGCTTCACATAACACATATCTAGTATGTGGAAGTCATGGGTATCACAGACTGCCTGTAGGGTGGTCTGGCATATGTTATGTTTCTTTCTTATTGCCCCCTGTTTTTCTAGCACCTGTTTCATATCACCGAGATTTTAAATTGTTTAGAAACATTTCTATGAATCGCTATAAAAGGACAATACGGATTGATGACATAGACCAGACAGACAGTAGTCTGCAGCAATATGTTGATTTTAATTTAGGCTTGTTTCCTTTTGTGGGTGCTGCATTAAATAGTAGGAAAATACGACGATTGACTAGAATTGTAGAGGCTGTCACTAATGAAAATGCTGTAGCCCTTGGAAATATTACAGAGGAATTGCAAGTTGCTAGAATTGTAACTCTTCAGAACCGGATGGTTCTTGATCTCATGTTAGCAGATAGAGGAGGAGCATGTAAAGTCATCGGAAGTAGTTGTTGTGTTTTTATCCCCGACAACTCGCCTTCTGTACATGAAGCAATTCTTAAACTGCATAAAATCGCTGCCGATATTCATGTCAAAAATGGCACCTGGACTTTTGCTGGATGGTTTTGGGCTCTAGTTTCTCCCTGGGGTTGGAAATACTGGCTATTCTATGTATTGCAATTGCAGTGATTTTTACCTGTTGTATGTGTATCCACTGTGGCCCAATGCTATGTTCTATGTGCATAACTGCCTGTATACTGTCAGGAGGCATGTCGTGGCTGCAGTTCGTAGTTCTAGAAGGGTTAGGCACTCTCGATTCCTGATCAAACCTAGAACTGTCAATGTATGGCAGTATCTGTAACTTTAACGTCCTTCCTAAGATGGCCGCCAAAGGCGCCAGGTAGCTGTAAGTAGTTGCTTGGCTAGGTGGTTTAGTTGATGTGGGGCGCGCGAGCCTGGTGAGCTGCGCACTTCAATTTTGAACGTTCCCTGAGGAGAAGTCTGTGTCCGTTCCTCCGCGTTTGTCTTCATAGCGGGAGGAAACGGAATTAGTATTTCAGAGTAGTTTCAGTCAGGAGATAAAAGAAGCCTCTTTGTCTAATAGTTCCAGTGTGGAACGTCAGAGTGAGTTCTTAGTCCGTTGGGTGAAAAAACTGAACTCCTTGATAAACTTTCCCTACATCGTCAGGAAGGCGATTGGTGGACCTTCGAAGCAGTAAGCAGTTCGCATGAGCCAGTTCTGACACTTTCATCAGTGCTAGCTGTTCAGAGACATTGGAGACAAGCCAGTAATCTCGTATACTTGAGGACTTCAGACTGTTTGACGTAAAGGTACTGTTGCTGTGCAGAACCTCCCTTCGTGCGCTTATCCTTATCCTTCCCTTCCTTTCTCTCCTTCCTTGTTTCCTTTTTGCGCGCTACGGATGTTCGAAGATTTGCACAGCTTGTATATAAGTTCAGCGGAATAAAAAGACAATAAAGGTACAGACAATAGAAAGTCTATTCTGGAGATTCAACAGGTAGGATAGTTCTGAGTGGAGCATTCCTAGAATCCTTCTGCTGCATGGGAAAATGTTATTAATGTAGTTATTTCTCTTTTAGATAGAATCTTCCAACCCTACACTTACTTAATATAGAAGAGAGGCGAAGACTCTGCAGTGAGCTGGTAGGATAAAGGCTATGTAGAGTATTGAATGTTAAATGACTCTGAGTGTAGTGTTCTCAAACCCCCACCCCTTTTTGTGTGCATTAGACACCCCACTAAAGATGTCAGGAGAAGCAGTAGAAGATTCCAGAATCTGACCGGGGTGCCAGCAACAGAGTGTCTCTTCTTTCTCACTCCACTTCCCCTTTCCCCCCCTTGCTGGTCTAGTAGATAATTTCGCTGCGACACCAGTGAGTGGGAGTTTGGGACTAGCAGCAGTTCAGCCTCTGCGAAGCATCTGGAGCCTTTGACATATACCATCTAAATGAAATGCCATGAAAGCACAACAAACATTGGATAAAGAAGTGACGAGTATAATGTGCATAGATATACAAGATGAGTACACAGATTACCCTAAAAGAGCGTATGTCTTTACCTAACGCTAAAAGGGTCGTCTTTTGTAATTTAACAGCGATTAAGTTGAGCGTTAGCAAAAGACATCTTAGTTTTGGCCGTTACCTTGACATTTAGTGGCATCCATTTTGGATTCACGGCAGCCATTTTGTCTGCGACACGTTGCCTCGTGTCGACCATGTGCGTTGCCCTACCTTTCTGCTCATGGCCTTTGAATCTGCCCGGCAACAAGCTATTAATAGCATCCCTGTGTTTTGCTGCCGACCGTTAGGGTTCGCATCTGTTAATGGTTAGCCTTAGATTGGAATGTGTTAGCCGAGACCCCAAGACTGTTAGCTCCTCCCACTGATCGACTATGCTTCTCGATATTGCCTTATATGGACATAAAATGTGCTCTTATGCTTTGTACCGCCTTCTTTTGAGCCCCTGTGTGGGTATAAATAAACCATGCGTTCAGTTAGCCCTTTGTGCTACTTCTCGCAGCGCCGAAGGGTACTGTTAGAATTATAGCACCACCTCATGAGGTGTAATAAACGTTTGTGTTTGTATTTCCAGTTTCCGTGTCAACTTTTTCCTTTGGGGTCTGAGGACTTCATGCACAGAAGGGTGAACCCCTTGCACTAGCGGGTCTGGCTGAGGCCTGCACGACATGTCTGGAGCCTGGATGCCTCGCTGGCCCTTTATCTGGAGCTTTGATGCCTTGCCGGACCTGTGCCTGGAGCCTGGATGCCTTGCTGGGCCTGCGTCTGGAGCCTGGATGCCTTGCTGGACCCCCGCCTGGAGCCTGGATGCCTTGCTAGACCTGCGCCTGGAACCTGGATGCCTTGCTGGACCTGCATCTGGAGCCTGGATGCCTCGCTGGACCTGCGCCTGGAGCCTAGATGCCTTGCTGGACCTGCGTCTGGGGCCTGGATGCCTTGCTGGACCAGCGTCTGGTGCTTGGAGTGGGATTTGGAGGAGCTATGGAGTCGATGAGCCATGGCGGTAAACATTGAGGCTCAACGATGGCCCATACCTGGTGGTGAAGTCTGGCAGGGCGCATGGAGACACGTTGCTGACCTGTGTAGGAAGACCACCCTGCGATACTTGGAGCTGGTAATGGTAGAGGTGCTCCTGTGCACTAATGTGGTGAGGTTCGTATCACATACTATGATCCACCACTACACCGGGGTGCACTGAGGGGATTACCAATGGTGTGTGCTGTCTCCCTGCATCACAGGCTGGATGATGTTGGGCTTGCCGTACGCTGTGGAGGGTGAGGCCCCTGTGCTACCCCAAACATGTGTGGCGTGAGCGCCGTAACTTCACGCCTAAGGGGGCCCTGCCACATCAACTGCATCGGGAGGACCACCAGCGGACTAGGCAGCAACTGCTGTACCCAGCCTAGTGAAATCACACCTGGCTGATGCTCCTGCTGGCTGAGTCACAGATTTGGAGAGAGTGCAGTGGATTGGGCCACAGTGTCAATGTCTAGGTAAGGAGAAGGTGGGCTGACTCGTGTGTCTGTGGAGCGGGGGGCCGGCAGTGGTGTCTGGTGGATGGTCAGTAAAGTTGTCGTAGATATTTTTGATCTTGAGGTGGAAGTAGGTTCCAAGCATATCCAGAGGTCTTGGGACAGGGTGATGTCTGTGGCTTTGCTGCATAGGTTGGTGAATTCCTAAATGACACTGAAAAGTTGCTTGGAGTTGGTGGAGTTGGCAAGGAATTTGTTGTGGATGAAGTTCCTCTTGGTCGTTCTGATTTGATTGTGGTAGTCTGTCATGGCGTCCTTGTAGATGGTGTAGATTTCAGGTGTCTTGGTGTTTCTCCAGTTCTTCTCCAGGCGTCCGCAGCTGCATCTTGCTTCTTTGAGATCGGTGGTGAACCAGGCGGCTTTACTGTGGGGCTGTCTGTCGGGGTTGCATAGTGGTGCGAGCTTGTCTGCGCAGTTGAGATCCAAGTGTGAAGTTCTCTGGCTATGAAGTTGGCGTCAGGTGCCCAGGTCTGGCTGTCTCGGGTGAGAGTAGTGTTGAGTTGCTCGCCAGTAACCTTGTTCCAGTTCCTTTGTGGTGGGTGTTGTGATGGTTTGGGTGCCTTGGGTTTGTCAACAGCGCAGTGTACGCAGTGGTGGGTGGTCCATGGCGGTTGCTTTGTGAGACTAAAGTGAACGCTGAGTTCTGCCGTGAAGATAGGGTCGAGGGTGTGTCCTGCTCTGTGGGTCGGTGTGGTGACGAGTTGTTTAAGTCCGATGTTGGTGAGGTTGTCACGAAGGATGGTGGAGTTGGGGTTTGTTGGGGTTGTTAAGGTGGAACTTCAGGTCTTCAATGAGTGTGTAGTTCATTGAGGCGATGGCGTGGGGTGGGATACAGTCAGTGATGGTGGTGGCTCAAGGGTGTCCAGGGGCCCGGCGGTCTGTAGACAAGGGTTCCTCGGAGTATGGAGTTGTGGCTGGTCGGGATCTAAAAGTGCAGGTGTTCGGCGGAGGGGAAGGTTTCGCTGGAGGTGGTGAGGCAGAGGGTGATCCTGTGGGTGATGGCAAGGCCCCCTCCCGGGTGGTTGGGGCGGTCCTTCCTCTGGATCTTTTTACCGTCCAGGATGGTGGTGTTGATGTCGGGGTAGAGGAGCATTGGTCCGGGTCTCCGTGAAGAAGGCAATGTCGGGTGAGAGAGAGTCGAGTAGGTTCCAGATTTCCATGCCGTCTTTGTGCATGGAGCACAGGTTGAAGAGGATGCATCTTGGGGTGTCACCGGTGCTGGCGTCAGCTGTGTTGGAGGCCAGGGTGGTTAAGGTCTGGTGGCAGTGGAGGCAGGAGAACTGACCGTGGGTCAAGTTTTCCGGGGTTGAGTGCATGGAGGGTGGCTGTGCTGTAGCAGTGGGTGGCTCGAGATAATGGGTTCATGGCACTGGTCGCCGTCAAGTCACGGATGGGCACAGACCGGCTTGCCTTAGGCATGCCTTCGGTGCACCAGCGGCATGCAACCACGCAGCGGCTACCGGGGAGGGGGAGGAACGATCAGTTGGGAGGCGGGAACAGGTGAGGACAAGGGTGCGGGACGCAGGGGCAGCAGCATCAGGAAGCGAGAAGCGCGGGCTCAGAGAAGCCAAAAAACCAGATTCAAATGGGAAAAACATGGGATAACTAGCTGATGTAATCATGCTCTGTAACCTCAGGAGGCTGGACGGTGGGACTGACTACTCCAAACATGAAGCAGGGCATGGGCGGATTGACATGCCCACTCAAGTGCACAGTGACTGTATGGTCGGTCCACTCAGGCCGCCCAAAGCAGTCATGCACACTTCCCTGTTCGCAATCCAGGCTGCATTACAGCCTGCATGGTGAACATACCCACCCCTCCAGCCCCTGGCTGCATGACCTGTCCCATTGCCAATTGCCAATCCCACCGCCGCATCGCAGCGTTGTGATTAACTCATGGGAGGGAGCCTGGCAGCCTACTTCCTTTTCCTGGAATCAGAAGCAGGAACGCAGAAGCTACAAAGATATGGGACCCAGCTTCGAGGTAAGACTTCCCTCATTCAAATTTTTATAACACCCGCTCACACACACATCCCTGTGTCCATGCCCCATCCAGTGTTCTTTCCGATGTTTACCAGCTTACAGCTGTCCAGCACTTCTCAATGGCAGTCACTGTGCGCCCATGCACAGCAGGCATACCACTTGTGTGCCAAAGGCACATACGTAGTAGTTGCAATGCATCCCATAATATTGCATTCCATTCCAATGCATACTAATACTAGGCACATTGCAACAGTAGAATAGGTGTTGCTTAGCCGAGACATGAATATCAGTCTTCCCACTTCAGTGAGTGCAACCCAAAACTAACCTTTGCACCACAAACCCAACCGTGAACCCTGGAATTGCTTTTTGAGCCCCCAAAACACACCCAAAAATCTAATTTGAGCCAAATGCAAACCCCAATTTTCATATTTTACCCCAAAAACACACACCAATATTCATATTTTATCCCAAAACACACCCCAATATTCATAATTTACCCCACAACACACCCCAATTTTCATATTTTACATTCTAAACCCATACCCACCCGAAAAACTTGAAATTACCCCATTACTGTCCTCACAATGCAATGTAATCAAATGTGATGTACAGGCATCTGTGTTGTTGGAGTTGTGTTGAGTTGCGTTGTCAACGATGTACTGCCTGCATTGTAAAGGTCATCTCCCGTGCCAAAGGCAGCCCATAGGCTACACCCTCTGAGTCTGTCTGCCCATGGACCGCGCTGAGCACCAAGGAGCCTTCCTTTTGGACACTCCACCGCTATGACACTAGCACACTCCTCGCCATCAATCCTGGACACCACCTTGCCTGCCAGGCCCAACCTCTGCTCTGGACCAAATATCGCCATCGCCATTACTGATGGCGGCAGTATCACCAACAAGGAGCACCCAGACCGTCAAGGAGGAGGCATTGCCATCACCTATAGAAGCACACTCTGACTGACCATTCACTCTAATGACCCAAGGGTGACCATAGACCACCTCAACTCCCAGATCCAGACCAATCCCAAGCACATCCTCTGTGGCCCCCCATTCTCAAATGCCATTGTAGACCTCATTGCACCCCAGGCTTCCCCATCCACCGACGACATCCTACTAAGTGAACTCAAGTTTCACCTCTGCAACCCCAGTGACAAGGACACCACCCCCATCTCCTACATCCCCTACATGAGACACAAGCAGGAAATCACCGCAACAAGCCACATAGCAGGACACACAGTTATGCATGTCACTTCCACCAGCGGGAACTTCAAGTACAGCCACAACACCGGACTCTCCTGGACCAACCATCATTGGTAACATCCCGACCTTACCTTGCCCACCGGACGCCAGTGCCATCCTCAAACCCCCTCACAGCTGGATCAAGGCCACCGAAGAACATCTCATCAAACTCGCTCCTCACCAACACTTCACCAATGCTTCCAAACAATGACACCGCAGCACGCAACCACCACCAATGGCTCTCCAACTGCACCAACAATCAGGCACCCCTCATGAAAGGCACTGCGTCAGTACCTTCCGCCTGCCTGATGGTAGGCGTGAGGGTGACGTAGAGCCACAGCGATAGGCTGGCCCCATGCATTGATGGAGCTGCATCATGGTTGTGACACGACTGCAGCAATGCGTGACTTTGCCGCAGAGAGATACGTCAGGATTCCTGACGTATCTGTCATTACTTGTCTCATGGAGTGCAGTCCAGTGAATACAGAGGATCCATGCTGTGGCAAGAAGGGCATAGGGAGAAGTGTTGCAACGTTGTCTTGTCCCAGCGCTGCAACACTTTTCATGACTGGGGCCCAGGGATGTGCACTATCTTATTGATGATGCACATTCCTGCACTGTAGCTTTGTCACAGGGCAGCGCTGCAGCATTGCAAAACCTGCTGAGATAATGGCCCAAGTGTTATCCCCATTTTTAAGACCAGCTATTTTCTGGTCTGAATTAACTGGCTCTAACTGCAGTTAGAGACAATTTTTTGGTCTTTAGAACTTCAAGGATCCCCTTGTGGATATGGAGAAGTGGGGTTTGGGGCCATTTTTGAATGGGAACGTCTCTCCTGTACATAATTATCGGTAACAAAAGTCGGGATCTTTACAATGGATGTTTTAACCTTAAAACCCTCACTAACGGTTGTTTGCGGTAGCTTGGTAATAGTGCAATACAATTATCGGCACATTAGCAGCAGAAAGGTGCCGCAAACGCAGCAATCACTCCTTGTGAATATGCCCCTATGTATGTAAGGGTGCTGTGTCAGGCCTCTCTATTTCTACCTGCAGAGCGCAACCACAGTGCTGTTGAATACCATACTCAATGAATCTAGAAAATAGCCTACAGCACACCAAAAGAAGGGGTAGAGACCAGAGTAATGGTGTAAGTATATGATCAACGGTTCACAAGAGTTAAAGTGGGTGAAATCTTTCTTTCATTCAAGTCCTTGAGAAATCGTGTTTTGAATGGTAAGTGTGTACATTTATTAATTTAGAAGCATTTCTGTGCCCCTTTCCCACCTGGACAATTAACAGGCAAGTCATTTAACATGTGTACCTTATAAGTGGTCAAGGTCCTTTTTTATAGATGGAGTGACATTATAGTTTATTAAATCAAACACACAAGATTTGTTGTACAGTGCACATCCTAACCTCACTTGTTTGAACGGTATTTCATATGGGATAATGAAAGAAATTGAGACTTAGTGAACTAAAATATTTGTGTAGGATCACATAAATTGGTGCAGCAGTAGGGTGGGACTAACATTAGGTTATCTTCTTCCCTTTGTACAATTCTGTCACTAGATGGATATCACTATCTCCTTTTTTACATCATAGCTTATTGCTTTATAATTCATTCTTGGTGCATTAGATTGGTCATGGGGGGCAGGAAGAAGCCACATGAAAGCCTGGCTCATTTTGGACTCGAGAGCTCACGAGAACCTTGAGCTGAGACAGGCATGTGGCTGAGTCTAGCTTGAGCTACAAGTGGCTCATGTAACTACTGTGGTTCTTCTAACTTTCCAGTCTATAAACTTTTGCATTTTTAGAATATACTATTTTATGCTATGCCAATTCCAATTTCAATCTTTATTTCGATCTAGTTAGATCATAAAAGATATGAATACAGTTTAAAATCAACATTCAATCAATAACGAGTAAAACAAGATTATAAAAACCTTACAGTAAATGTTTTTTAAAAGAAATAGCAATGCAGTCTAATAAAAATCATCTGTACATTTCATTTTTCATAAATCAGTAGCTGACTTAATAAGGCGAGTGCGGATGTGCCACATCGCTGTTAGGAATTTTGCCACCGCAAACACAACCGGGGGTGATAAATTTGTCTTTAAGATTCTGTACGCTGAAAGATGGTCACCAAATCCTAGGTTTTTTAAAAGTGGGATAAGCCAATACCTCCTAGCTCTTTGGTAGGTTCTACAGAAAAATATGAAATGCAAGTCATTTTCCTGAGGATGTGTGCATGCCGGGCACTGTTCTGTAGGCGAGGGCTGCCCCCAATGTTTAGTAAAAGCCCTGAGGGGAAGTGTACCATAGCGCCACTGCAGAAACAGTTTCCTGGTCAGAACGGGACTAATGCCATCAAGGACAAGCTCTAGGTAATATGAGTCTTTAAATTTAATGAATAAGTCAGTGAGGGACCCCTCCCGTATGCTTTCTACTGTTACATATAAATTTCGCTCATAGAAATCCCTTGACAGGAGTTTACGTGGGATCCTAGAGCATGCGTTTCCCGGGTCTAACCATAGTTCTGGTCTTCCTAGAATCTCACAAGTTTGTCTGATGTATCTCAACCAGGGAATATGTAAGGCGTTTGGTAAGGATAGAATCTCTTGGAGCTCAGTCCTGTAATTCGTAAGTTCAGGCGTGCTCCAAATTCGACACCAGAAAGTGATTGGTTTCAGTCCCAGCTCCTCTGAAATTGGTCTTAAACCCAGATCTAATCTCAACGGGAGAAGCGGGGTACTAGAGGGTAAAGCTACCAGCTGTCTAATGGATTTATTTTCAGTGGACAGCAGGTTTTGGGCTGATGTATGACCCCACAGTTCCCCCCGTAGGTAACTGCCCCCCTTGCCTGCATTTTATAGATTTGGAGCACAGGACCAAGGGGTTTATAGGATATGATATATTAACATGCACAGTGCTACATTGTTGCAGCAAATGTGCAGTAAACTCACGTCTTTCTCTCAGAAGGATTAGATAAATTAATGATCTCTCTTATCATTTCTCAATCACTCTCTCCATAAAACTAACTGAGACAAATGTAAGATTGAGGTTCCTGGTGATTTGTTAGTTCCAAGTTGAAATTGTATTTGAGAGTGTGCTCACTATGAGGTGAAGGCAACTACTTTGCTGCAGTTTTACTATATTTTACTCTTAAACTGAGAACTATGTTACATAAATGTACCACTCTCCCACATTTTTTGCAAAAAAGAGTGGAAGGATACTCATTTTCCAAGTTTCCAACTGAGGGTGGTTGGCTCATGTGTTGCTCTCACTCATTTAGCAGTGCAATCACTCATCTGTAGTGTAGTTCCTATGTTCCCAATAGGCTCTGCGCATTGGAATAATATATCCCATAGATTAGACGTAGGACTGAGGTTGACTAGGTCTGTATCAAATATATTAAACTTAATAGTGAGTGCCAGCTAGCTCAGAGGTTATAGAACCTTTCTCGAATTCACAAGAAGGGTTTCGTTTCTGACAACCGCATAAACAAGACAACTTTGTTTCCCAAGTATAAGAAATGTATCTCTAGAGTCGCGGAAACAATAGTTAAGTATTTCACTCAGTCAATTGTGCATGCTTCGTTTCAACAGAGGTGCACAGAAATGGAGAGACGGGCATTTTCAATAAAAGGATTTATTGAAAGACTTCTTTCTCATGCAAGTAAAGTGAACTGCCACAATCATAATGCAGCCTGCAAAGTATAGTGCATACAGCGAGAACAATATTATAAAATAATACTGTAAAAGCATTGTATGATTTCTAAACCATATAAAAATACATACATAAATAACAATGACTAAAAATACTCAACTGGTGCTTCTAAAATACGCCTACCCCAATGTACCTAACCTAAGTCTAGTAGGAGGGAAGAAGTAAGTGTTGTGTAGTATAGGTTTGGTTTTCTTCACCAAAAATCTATCCAAGATTTCCCTTAGGTTCCAATCAGCTCCATACCTTAGTTTAGAATAAAGGAGGTCTGGTATCTCTGTCTCGGGACTCGATTTCCCAACTCCCAGCAAGGGGAGCTTGGAAACACTGGAGCTGGATTCTCAGCGAGAGAAAGCACAGCTTCTCGATCAGTGTGGCAACTGGAGGGTCGGCTTCCTTCGGCACTTGCTGTAGCGGGGTGCGTCAGGCAAGTAGATAGTTGAACTGCTCCAAACCACTGTGTCTTGTTAGAGCAAGTGAAGGTATATTTATACCTTGAAGGTGTCTAGTTTGACGTAAAGTCGGGCATAATAACATCAGGAAAGAACCCCAAGGGAATAGTAGTTCTTTGTAAAGTACATGAGTTCTTGGATAAATCAATATTCAAGCAAGGGTGGTCCCTGACTGCTAAAGCTGATTTTCTGGAAATCGTTGTGACGTTTTGGTACGGGTGGTAGTAGCCATGCCTGTATTTGGACTGCATGGGCTATGTCTAAATAAGGGAATGATTTATATGCCTATATTAGGGCAATGTGAATTGTACCTATATAAGGACATAAATCGGAAAAATTCACTCGGATCCTAAAACGCCATACAACACATCAAAACCCTGTCATTCTAGTGAATTGTCGTCACTGGCCAGAACAACATCTGCTGGATGTTTCCCAGTTTGGATTCAGGAGTAACCATGGGACTGAGACTGCACTGTTATCAGGGGTCAATAACATCCACTCCATGATGGATGCTGGACAGGCTGTGGTGCTGGTCCCTGCTGGATCTATCTGCAGCCTTTGACACCATCCTCGAATAAAATATTAAAGTCCAACATTGTAATTTCCTTCTTTCTCAATTTCACTTTTTTTCTGGTAAGTGGGATGAAATTTGGGGCCATTTCTAAAGTGCCAGAGTCTAAACGCCAGGCGGTCCAGAAATGTCTTCAAAGACTTAGGAAAAGGAAGACTTCCAGGCAAAAAATTAAAAAAGGAAGAGTGTTCCAGAGCTTGGATGCAGCCACAGCAAAATCTCTCCCTCACCATTTTGCCTTTCGGAACTTAGGAATAACCAGCAAATTTTTCCCTGCAGAACACAGTTGCCTAAATGGTATATATCCTTGGAAAAGGTTCTTAAATCTATCAAGGCCTGTATTGTGTAGTGGCTTGTGAACAATGCAAAATGCTTTGAAAGGGATTTGTTTATTAACAGGAAGCCAATGGAATTTAAGAGTTGCAGCAGAGGCTGAATGAGATTTAGGAAGATCAAGAATGCGTCTTGCCACCACATTCTGGATGAGCTGCAACTTAGCTATAGCTGTCTTATTGATGTCCAGGTAGAGGGCATTGCAGTGATCCAACCTGGACATAATCAATTCCAAGGCCTCTTGTTTGTGTGCAGGAAAAGAGTTGATAGGAAACACCTTCCTAAGAGTCTTAATCAGAAAAAACCAGGATGATACTGTCTCTTAACCTGGAGATTGAAGAAGGACAGGTTGTTGTCCACCCCAGCTCCAAGATTTTTTGCAGAGTCAGCCGGGTTGGAAAATTGACTCAGCATTTCCGGTCACCAGGACTGGGGCAAGATGGATGGTTGGCTGCGAAAGATCAAAATCTCATTTTTACCACCATTGAGTCTGAGGTTGTTTTTACCATCGAGATGGCCACAGCCTGCATGCGGTTCTTAAAGTTGGTGGCAGATGCCGCTATGTCCATGATAGCGACAATTATTTGTGTGTTGTCAGCGTAGCACAAGGCCTGTAACCCCAACATGGCTCTTTTTCTTGTAATGCCTCCATTAGGGCTGGGACCAATTCTTCTCCTTTCACATTGGACTAACTGCATTAGGGCCTTGATGCCTTCGGGCATTTGTTCGATCTTTACAAATTGCCAAATCAAATATCTTGAAACTAGCAGCACGACTGATCAACTGATCCTTACCACATGTTTAGCCATAGAGGAAAGTCGAGTTGGGGCCCCAAATATCATCCCACTTACCTAAAAAAAGTGCAATTGAGAGAGGAGGAACTTACAACGTTGGACTTTATAGCTTTATTTGAGGATAATTGTGTTATTTTAAATTTGTCTTCTATAATGAATCTTCTGGCACGGGTAGACCAAATTAACTTGGTAAGGAGGAGTAGTGATCTAGACTTGGTGGACATATTAGACACTCGAGTAGAGAAGAAAACAAGGGTTACATTTAAGTTGCCAGGTATTGAGAATTTAATCTTGAATAATTATGTCTCAAGTCATTGATATTGCACCCTCCCCACTTAGAAATAAGTGCTTGCCTGTGGGCGGGAAAAATTATTTGCAAATTTTACATCCCACAGAGGAATGTACTGTTTACAGGAAGAGATAGCCATTAATGCAAAATTAACACTACTTTTTAGCATGGTATCATACAAAGATTATAAATCTGGCCTGGATCCCAAAAAATGACTATGTATTCCAATAGGCCTTACTAGCAAGGCTGCTAAATAGTGGAAAAGTGGCTGCTCCAAATGGGATGAATTGGAGTGTTCAGTAGTGCGAACTACTCCATTCAAGTTATGTCATGGAATATAGCTGGCTGTTAGAATAACCTGGGAAAAATCCAGAATCTGACTACATCAAGTCCTGTGGCAATCTGTCTACAAGAAACATGAACACCTACCATTTTTGAGGTGGAAAATTATTATGTGATTAGCTGTTATGCTACTAAGTCAAATAGAGGCCGTTCTAGTAGTGGTTTAACTGAATGCATGATGGGATTCCGCATGTGTTCAGGATGCATGCATTCAGAGCACTGTCTTTAAAATGAACTCATCTTTAGGACACATTTTTCAGCACGCAAGTCCTTTTAACTACTTGCCTTAGGGGTGTGTTGGATATTGCAATAGTTTAATTTATTCTAACTCGAGTCTGCGCATCAGTAGGGAAGGTGTTGGACTTTAAATCTAACACCATTCCACCAATGCGCCCCCCCTAAAAGCAAGTCATAGTCACATATTTCATGCTGAACAAATACGTGATAATGCCGCATTCGTACTACTGCCGGTGCTGTGTTGGCACAGCATGATTCCGGCTTCATCCGAAGGACGTTTCCCGATTTAGCCACACTATTGTCAGCAACTTTTACTTGGATATATCAGAGCATTGTCATCAACAATTTTAATGCATTGTATGGTATTCCTAGAGCAGGACTCGTGTCACTGCTCTGTTTTTCCTTTTATTTTTGGTCAATCTTCATACTTGTCCTGGTCAAGAAAACAAGCAATTGTTAACCCCTTCGCTGCCAGACCGTTCACTCCGTGCTACGCCTTTTTTTTGGCTATTTGAGGTAGTTTGTGCTTAGGCCCCTGAACTTTTTGTTCAAATAAGGTATCCACACCAAATTTAAGTCATTTTTTCCAACATACTGAGGATTTTTATGGTATTCAGGGTTTGTGGATTTCCTTGGAGAGAAGCAAGAAATTAGCCAAAATACAGCTATATTTGTTTCGTGAGGGGAAAAATGGGAAAAAAGTGCTGCAAGGGAAAGCATCTGTTTTTTTACATGCAAATGGTATCAATGAATTGTTTATAATGCTTAAATCGCCATCTTCCCAGCTTTCAGAAACAGGCAGACTGTTGTCAGAAATCTAATAGCCTATTTTTATCTATTGTTTGAGCTTTCATCCTGATTCCAGTTAGTGGTAAAAATGGGTATGAGAACAAAAATGGATTCCAAAAAACTATACATTTCTAAAACGTAGACATGTTTCTGAATTCAGCAAGGGGTCAATTGTGTAGATTCTTCAAGGTTTTCTTATAGAAAGTAACAGTTGAAACAAAACATATTGAAATAGAGTTGGGAAAAAGCCAGTTGTGCATACGTTTTGACCTGTAACTTCTTCTAACTTTGACAGATTTTTAAAAGCAATATGCCGTTACAGCCACTGGACCCTTTTGGGTTTTGGTTTTGGGGATATATAGGGCTTGTAGGATCTCCAATAACCAGAGGTACCCAGAGCCAATAACTGAGTTGCACCTTGAAAAGTTTTTTCATTGTGTACCAGGTATAAAGCAAATCATTTGGTAAAATATTAAGAGAGAAAAATAGGCGCTAAGAAAACCTGTGTATTTCTAAATTGGGAACAAGATATGGAGGGTATATTTATGAAAAAACATGTCGTAGTGTGGAGCTGCTTCAATTTTAAATTTTAAACGCAGGGACGTGCCTTGTTCACAAGAATACAGTACATCCCTGTGTTTCCCCTAGCAGTGGCACAAAAGAAGCTGACTAGCGCCAGCGCAGCCACCCTGCCGCAATGTTGCAAGGGTGCCTAGTTATGCAGAGGAAAGGACACCTTCCTGCACATAAACAATCAATAATGGTGAGTTGCTCTTTCTATGTATGCTGTGGAGTGCAACACACACGGAAAAAGCAAGAAACTAGGAGAAATTAATATTTCCTCTTGTATTGCCATTCTAACACATGGTATTCAATAGTAGTAGTTTTTGGTGCATCCCTAGCCTTGTATATCTGGGGCAGCATCAAAAAGCACTGGATGTTATGGTGGACGCCCACAGCAACCCCCATTGCACGCCCCTTTACAGCAGAGGATTGCGGGGGTAAGGAGCATATTTACAAGGTGCCATTAAGCCAGCCGAAGTGGCTTAGCACCACCTTGCAAATGTGGAAAATGGTACTACGCCACCAGAGCATCAAAAAAGTGACACTCCGGTGGTGATTGGGGCATGTAAATAGGCCCTGGAATTTAGAAGCTGTGGTTATTTGCACATCTCTGAATTTGTGGTTATCCATACTAGCATATGAATTAGAGGGCATTTTAAAAAAATTACTTATTTTTTTACTCAATTTTGGAGGCAGGAATCCATAGAAAGACAATTGGTAATAAAACTTGTTCTGCCATCCTGTGTTTCCCTTTGTCTCCCGATAAAAATGGTAGTTCACTTGTGTGGGTAGGCCTAGCTGTAGATTTTGGGTCCTAGCTCAGCTGACACATAGGGAAAACTAGCAAACCTGTAAAATAATAAAAATTAGACAACAAGGTTAATCGAGGATGGGGTGACTTGTGAGGCTCCCCCAATGTCTGTTACCCAGAATCCCTTGCAAACCTCAGCATTGGTCTAAAAAACACATTTTCCCAATATTTCTGTGATGGAAAGCTCTGGAATCTGAGAGGAGCTGCAAACTTTCTTCCACCCAGCATTTCTTCAAGTCTCCCAATAAAAACGGTACCTCACTTTTGTGGGTAGATCTAGTGTCTATGACAGGAAACGGTCCAAACGCAGCAAGGACACATCACATTTGTACACTGAAAACTGACTATCTTTTAGCAATGTGCCTAGCTGTGGATTTTGGACCCATGCTCAGCCAGCACCTAGGGAAACCTAGCAAACCTGTACAAAATGGTGACAACTAGGCATGCAGGGGAACGCACAAAGGGGTGACTTGTGTGGCTCTCCCTAGTTTCTATTATCCAGAATCCCTTGCAAACAGCAAAATGTATCTCAAAACAAATGTTACTTACGTTTCCGTGATGGAAAGCTCTGGAATCTGAGGGAAGCCACGGACTTCCACCCACGCAGCATTTCCTCAACTCACCTATAAAAATGGTACCCCATTTGCATGGGTAGGCCTAATGCCCCCGACAGGAAGTGGCCCAAAACGCAACATGGACATATCATATGTTTCCTCTGAAAACGGACCCTTTTTTAGCAATGTGCCTATGTGGGGTTTTTGGGCCCTTGCTCAGCAGGCACCTAGAGAAACCTAGCAAACTGGTACATTTTTTAAAACTAGACACCCAGGGAAATCCAGGAAGGGATGACTTATGTGGCTCTCACCACGTTCTGTTACCCATAATCTTTTTCACACCTCAAAATGTGTCTATAAAACACATTTTCCTCACATTTCTGTGATGCAAAGTTCTGGAATGTACATGGAGCCAAACACTTCTACCCACTCAGCATTTCCCCAGTCTCCCAATAAAATTGGCACCTCACTTGTGTGGGCAGGCCTTGTACTCACAACAGCAAATGTCCCAAAACACAAAGAGTTGATGTGTAGGGCAAATGCACAGCGTTTTTCGTAATAGTTTAAACAGTTAGTTTGTGTTTGTGGTGCTCCAAAGGTGGCGTCGAGAGTCCTACGACGTCTAACGGACATAGATTGAGGAGTGAAGCTAGTGAGCCACTAGCGACATCCCTTTAGGCACACATCATCCTCGTCTTTTTACATTGAAAAAGGCTTCCACACTTTCTTCACTTAGTTCATAGAAATTTTATTACTTCTTTAATTCTCCTTTTAATGATTTCCAATCATGCTTTAAGGTTTTCAACATATCTTAACTTCAGACCATGTCTTATGACCAATTCCAATGCATTTCGGGCATTTGGTGTATGCCCTTCGTCAGGGAACAGACTCTTGGTGTTGGTATGTTGGCGTTTTGCTAATTTTCCTGCATTGCTTCCTTCCGTCAGCAACAGATGCTGTTGGAAGGAAGCAATGCAGGAAAATTAGCAAAACGCCAACATACCAACACCAAGAGTCTGTTCCCTGACGAAGGGCATACACCAAATGCCCGAAATGCATTGGAATTGGTCATAAGACATGGTCTGAAGTTAAGATATGTTGAAAACCTTAAAGCATGATTGGAAATCATTAAAAGGAGAATTAAAGAAGTAATAACATTTCTATGAAGTAAGTGAAGAAAGTGTGGAAGCCTTTTTCAATGTAAAAAGACGAGGATGATGTGTGCCTAAAGGGATGTCGCTAGTGGCTCACTAGCTTCACTCCTCAACCAAAACACAAAGAGGACATATCACATTTTTCTACAGTGTCAAAGAAAACACATATTCCTTCCATTTCTATCATGGAATCATTTGGAATCTGTGGGGAGCCATAAACTTTACGCATAGAGCATACCCCCTAGTCTCCCATTAAAAATGGTACCTCACTTGCGTGGGTAGGCCTAGTGTCCGCGACTGTCTTAGTTTGGGTTGTTTCCCTAGGTAGCAGCCGAGCGGGGACCAAAAACGTAGTTGACCCCATTGCAAAACCAGGTTGTTTTGTGATCGATAAATTTATGTCACCACAATACATTTTGGGCTCCTCCCTGTCAGGAGTGTTTGTCCCACCCACACAAGTGAGGTCGCTTTTTTATTGGGAGACCTGGGGGAACGCTGATACATGTTCTCCTTTTACAATTATAAATGATGACACTTTTGAAGATAAAATTGATGACAGTGGACGTTCACTTATAGATGCAGATGTCAATCTTGGTGGGTACAACAAGGATCACATTCCCTTGTGAGGTATGCTTGACATGTACCTTGATTTTAAAGACAGAACTACTCGAGGGGTGGTCTATGCAGCGGAGAAGAGTTCCAATTTACTAGGTGGAAAAACCAAAGAGATTTAGGCATCAGACTAGATCCCAACTGCAGTGAGCCTGTACTGGCTGTTGAAAAGATGGGTCAGTGCAGAATTACTGAGGATTTTTCAAAAGTTTTTGTGAAAGACTGGGTTTATTGAGGAACTTTTAACACAAAATAAAGCTTAAAGAGGATGCTGTTCCTGTTGTGCACAAAGCTCGTTCTATCCCCAACTTAATGAGAGAGCCAATGAAGACAGAGTTGGACATGAGTCAGGGCATCATTGAACCCATTGAGAGCTAGCTATGGTTGGCTCCCATTGTTGTTGCTAAAAAAGCTAGGAGAAGAGTCATATGTCTTTGTGGGGACCTTAGAGACCTTAACCACAATATTTGGGTTGATAGGTTTATCCTACCTAAAATCAGTGATATGATCAGCAAGATTGGGGATGCAACGTGACCTCTTATCGGCTTACCACCAAATTGAACTCCAGCCTGACTCGAGATCCCTGACTTCATTCATTACTCCCTTTGGTGCCTTCTGGTTCTTTAGAACGCCTTTTGGACTTTCTTCTGCAGCAGCTGTGTTTCAGAGGGAGATGCATTAGTTACTTAAGGATACAGCTAATGTCATGTATTATCAGGATAATGTATTCATTTATGGTACTTCTATTTCTAACCACGATGATACACTAAGAGAAGTATTACATATTCTAAAGGATGCAAGTCTGACTATCAAGTGAAATAAATGTGAATTTTGTGTGGAGTCTGTGAGTTATTTTGGTCACCAACTAAAGATGAGTTAAAATCATTTATGGGTTTAGTTCAGTACATGTCTAAATTTGTGATGTATTTTAAAAGCAACACTGACCCATTGAGACACCTTTTTAAAAAAGGGACCCCAATTGAATGGGATGTGGCATGTGGGGAGGCTTATGAGAACTTCAAAAGAGCCATTGTGGAGGTGCCCATGCTTGGGAATGTTGACTCACAAAACCCTGTTGTATACAGATGCAAATACTAAAGGTCTGGGGGCGGCTCTTGTTCAAGTGGTAGAGGGTCAAAAGAAAATTGTAACCTTCACTGCTATGTCTCTGAAAAGGAGCTGAGGCTAATTACTCTACTGTTGATAGGGAGGCCTTGGCTTGTTACTGGGCCATCACTAATCCTGGGCGTAGATTGCGTAGCAGCACTACACGTAGCTTCACATAGTATACTTTGAACTTCAAGTAGTACACGTAGTCTGCTTAGCGTAGCTGATGACACTGTGTACTTGTCTGCACTGTCAAAAAATTGCTAAATATTTGTAAATGACATCCTGCACAGTGCCAGTTATGATAAAATAAGTATCTCTATCTTTATATGCTAAAGAGCATATAGTACTTTCACAACAGTGAAACTAAAAAATTAGCAAGCAGTGAGAGAGGTGATGATTCTGGAATCCTCCCTAACCTAGGGGGAGTACCAAACAGATGCCTTGAAAACAAAAAGCACATCTTATTAAACGATTTGGTGGTGGTCCCATCCTCTTAGGACCACTCTAAGCACTGTTATTGGCAAAAAAACAATCCCAACCAAAGGCCCTGCAAAGCCTTAAAGGATGAGATTAGCAGTGGGCAGTGAATATTATATAGTATCCAATATCATAATAATTCTACAAAGCGACCACCACCGAAGTTCCACAAGATGTGTTTTTGTTTATGCTCTTTGTGTTCAAGGCATCTGCTTGGTCCTCACCCTAGGATGGGGGGGATCCCAAAATCATCACCTTTCTCATTGCCTAATGTTTTCATTGAAAAAGTTCACTTTTGTGAATTGGTTATGTGCTTTTTAGCATGTAAAATTACTTTATCAAAGCATCTGAGGATGTTGTTCGTTTATCTGCTACGCTACGTGATTAAGCACAGTTTTAGTGCAATTTGCGGAGTGCGAAGTAATACAAACTACGTATGCTCCGTTAGCGTAGCGTAGTATTATGCCCAGGGTTAGCCATCACCAATTTCAGATGTTTTTTATGGGGTCTTCATTTTACTTTGAGGACAGATCACAAACCTCTTACATATATTTTCATCCAAGGGAAGGGAACATTTCACTTCCTGGGTTTCTAAGTGGCTCCTGGGTCTAGACGGATACAACTTTAGAATTTACATCATTCAAGGTAATACAAACGTGATTGCTGACTGTCTGTCACAGTTACTGTTGTGTGTTGATGAAGTGGAGGAGGTGGTTGGCGCGGATGATCCTGTGTTATTGATTACACGTCCAGGGATTTCAAAGGAGGAGTGGCGTGAGTGTACAAGCAAAGATCTTATTCACCTGATTTTGCAAGACAAAATTACTCATGGTTGGCCTCCTAAGTCTAGTGAGTAACAGGAAGAGATATGCGTATTCTGGGAGGTACAACATGAACTGTACATTATAAAGAGAGGGTTATGAGAGGTTAGAAAAGTGTTCTCCCATTTGAGTTGTGGGAGGATAGTAGACTTGGCTCATGAGGGCATTTAGGATATAGTATCACTAA
This sequence comes from Lissotriton helveticus, assembly GCF_964261635.1. Classification (NCBI taxonomy): domain Eukaryota; kingdom Metazoa; phylum Chordata; class Amphibia; order Caudata; family Salamandridae; genus Lissotriton; species Lissotriton helveticus. The sequence goes on along the minus strand of NC_136061.1, from coordinate 1,510,136,611 downwards.
AGCCAAGGTTCTTGCTACCTACTGGTCGCCTGGTATGGATGGCTTAGTTGAAAGGAGAGTAAATGAGCCTATCACTTGCTCTCTAAGTGACAAAAGCAAATACCTTAGGATAGTGCCCCTATCTCCTGTGGAAGTTCCGGTAAACCATGGGAGAGGCTGGGTTTGAACATCATGGTACCTTTCAGTTGTCCCGGGTGGTCAGGTAAATATCTTATGTTCCCGTTGAGTACTTTTCTCATTGGATTGTTGTCAAGCGTGTTAAGCGTATTGCAACCAATGACATGATTGAATTTTTGTCTGATGCTTTAATGAGTGTAGAATTTCTGGGTCTATAGTGACCGACAATGGGGTTCAGTTTACCTCCGATAAGATATAGGAATTCCTGAGTGATTTATCCATTGTTCGTTTTAGAACAGCACTGTATTGTCCTAAAGCCAACGGAATGGTAGAAAGGGTGAATTGCATATTGAAGGAGTGCATACAAGCAGGTCAAGTTACTGGGGCTCCAGTTGATGCTGCTGTCAAGAAGTTGTTGTGGTCAGATCACACTGCCCCCGCTTCTGTCACTGGTGCTTCCCCTTTCCAAATGTTAAGAGGCAGACTACAGGGAACATTGGGGCATATTAGCAATGGCGACATCGCCGCTTTAGCAGGACTTTTTCCCGCTAAAGCGGTGATAATTTTATCGCCCTATTACCAAGCTGTCGCTAACTACTGTTAGCGAGAGTTTTCCGGCGCTAGCTACCATTTCAACTATCGCCATGCATGGTAGCGATAAATATCGCTAATGATATGCGAAGTAGGCGAACCTTTGCTAAATCGCACGAAAAAAGTCGCTGGCGCACCATCGCACTATTAGCAATGATCGCCTGTACCTGCTTAGCGATAAAAAAAGTCACGCTAAACTAAGTTAGCGATAAATATCGCCTCTTGTTGGTAATATCCCCCTAAAATCTTTCCTTGCTTGATGGGGGTAGTGAACCTCGTAGGGTAGATTGTGGCAAGGTAAGTGAATGCATTCAGAGACACCAATCTGATTATAAAAACTGGTATGATAAAAAACATGGAGTTAAGGATGGCAATTTCATGCTGTGTGAATGGGTTGTGGTGAGAACCCCTAACACAAGGAGTAGTGGGAATAGTAATTTTCGGAACCTCTCCGAATCATCAAAATCTGTGGTAATGTGTTGACACTCGAGGATGGTAGAGTGTGCAGCATAGATACGATCTCTAAATGTCAGAACTTCAATGCTGGGGGTGCATCACGTGTGAATCTCAAACCATAACTATCTGTAGGTCGTCCAGGTGTTCCGTTCCTGTGTGGAGCAAAGATTATGGGGCATATTAGCAAGGGCGATATCGCCACTTTAGCGGGACTTTTTCCCGCTAAAGCGGCGATAATTTTATAGCCCTATTACCAAGGTGTCGATAAATACTGTTAGCAACAGTTTTCCGGCGATAGCTACCATTTCAACTATCGCCAATCATGGTAGTGATAAATATCGCTAATGATATGCGAAGTAGGCGTACCCAGGCTGAATCTCGCAAAAAAAGTCACTAACGCACCATCGCACTATTAACAATGAACCCCTGGACCTGCTTAGCGATAAAAAAAGTCACGCTAAGGCTCCTTAGCTGGAGATAAATAAGAACTGCTAAAACCAGTTCTAAAACTGGAAAACTGGAGATAAAAGGAGTCAAATAAAGAACACCAGCCCAGACACAAAGCTGAGGACTTGCAGATGTCATGGAGGCACTAATCATACAGCTAGGAGTCCCACAAAGGCAATAGCCACCACTGCCACCACAACCACTTCCTGGACCACCACCAAGGCTACGCCAAAGATGACAGCGGCCCCTGCGCAGATGTCTCAGCCTTGGTGACCTGACACCAGAGGATGTCATAACCCACTAGAGGCTCAAAAGGACATCTATAGAATACATCCTGAACCAGATAGCCCACAGGCTGACACCACCAAACCAGCGGATAACTAATATCCCCGCGCCAACAAAGATGCTGGCCGTGCTGCATTTCTTGGCCTCAGGGACTTTTCAACCTACAACAGCCAAAGTTGGAGGAGGCCCAGGTATCCTTCTCAATATTCCTCCCAACTGTGTTGGATGGCATAATCACCCTGATACCCCAGCAACCCTACTTTCCTAACACCATGCAGCAAAAGCTCCTGGTCAAGCAAGGATTCTACGCCATAGCAGGATTCCCACAAGTTCTGGGTGCCAATCCAACATATCACTTGCATCAACATTACACACATGCAAAACAGAAATGTGCAAATGTCCATGTCACAATATTCCATACAACAGGTCAAAGTACATCACCCCACGCCAGACACATTAACACCATGAACTGTGGGAACTGTAGCTAGATATCTTGATCAACCTCACTCTAAGGCGTAGACCTTATCCCCCCCAAGCAAATGTGTTGAGAGGTGGGAAACACGCATGTGCGATGGAGAAACATCACTCACAAAAAAAGTTGAAACACAAGTCCCACTGTGCATGTGTCGTGCTGGACAGGCAGGATGAATCCCACAGCAGATGTGAACATGTTGCCACATAGTGTGTAAATGTAGCCTAGCTTGAAATCACTTACTGTGTGTGAGCCAGTAGCACACAACAATGTGGGAAAACATGTGACGGCTGCATGGTGGATGCAGTGGCAGGCGAGGCAGAAGCCGTCCACTGGGTACACCTGCGGGTACATGGAGATGTAGGTTTCAAATATGGTGCCCATGTGCCTAGCTTAGTGGTGTGTACATCTGAAGGCAATGGCCAACCAGGTGATCACACATGCTGAAGGTTATGTCACTAGGAGGATGGTGAATTTGTAGCGTTATTCCAGCTGGAATTGACGTCCTCAAAAGCTCTCAGAAAAAAACAATTTCCTTTAAAGTTTGTGCATCCTTTAAATAAAGTTTTATTCAAAAAAGTTTTTTAGTTCATTGAATTATTCGTTTATTTCACGGTCAATAATAATTGTTCATCATTATAACTTGTAATACATAGCCCAATGCATTTCAGGCAATTTGCCCTTCTTCAGGGACATGGTTATTCTGTAGAAGAAGAATAAACACAACTGTGAAAACTCATTTAACATCTTTAAGAAAGAGTTTTTAGGTTCATGTTACTCCAATTGAAAACCTTGGTAAACAACCTTTACAACTCAACTTTTACCACGCAGTGCCTTTACAACGCAACTTTTACAACGCAAACCATTAAAACGCATTGCGCTGGGGGGGCGCTCTAGGATAGGGAATGGGTTTAATGTACTATCCAACACCTTCCCTACTATCCACGGGGACTGGAGTTGGAATAGTAAATTAAACAATTCACTATCCAGCGCCTAAAAGCACTATGCGTTGTAATGGTATGCGTTGTGAAAACCGTGTTGTAAAAGCATGCGATGTAAAAGCATGCGTTGTAATGTCATCCATCCGAAAACCTTATATCCCCTTTGAATGTCCGCTGAAAGCGTCAACAAGTAAAATCATAAGCATTCATAATTAACCAAGTCTGAATGATATTAATGACAATTCAACTCAAACAAACAATAACGTACATGCATGGTAAAATAAGATAAATAAACAAATAATTCAATGAACTAAAAAACTTTTTTTGAATAAAACTTTATTTAAAGGATGCACAAACTTGAAAGGAAATTGTTTTTTTCTGAGTGCTTTTGAGGACGTCATTCCCAGCTGGAATAACGCTACAAATTCACTGTTTTACTTCTTCCAAGACCCAGAAGGAAGATCTCAAATAGCACCAACATACATTAACTACCTTTTCTTCACCTTGTATAAACCTACGAGTGCGACGGTTCTGCAAAAAATTCTGTTCGTCAATCACCCACTAGGAGGATGGCCCATATATTCCCTGTGTAGATGACCAGCTGCAGTTCGGCAATGTTACAAATCACAGAAAAGCCACATGGAAGAGCAGTTGTGTGTTTGTGTGTGTGTGTGTGTGTGTCTGTGTCTGTGTGTTCTTGATGGTGAATAGGAGCCTCAAGTCAATGTTGGTGGTGCTGTCCCATAATATCCCAAAGCCTGCACCAGCTCCACCACATGTATATACAGATGCATCAGCCAAGTCAGATGTTGGTGCTGACCGAGTTGTCCTCCAGTGCCTGCCGTATGTAGCACTTGCACAATGGGACAAAGATGCATGGGCAGTTGTAGATACATGTATTGAAAATATTGTCTTGTGCTATTGCTGACAACTGCAGTGTTGTGGATGTTGCTGATGAAGGTGGTGTGTTCCATACCACATGGTGACTGTGCATCACCAACTCAGTGGTGGCCTACATGTAGTCAATGGTGGCTTGGGGTACAACAACAAGGTTGTGTGTGCGTAAGTGGACAACACATGTGCGTTCAGTGTGCCTGATGAACTAGCTGTAGTCCACACATGCAACAAAAGTAGTCTCACATTCATCCTTTGTAAAGTGTATGTTCACCCTGCTGGTTAGTCCCCATGATAATAGCAGATACTCAGATGGTGGAGCAAGTTAGAAGAAACAGCCTGCATGTCTGCCAGTTCCCAATGCCATTTGCAAAGAGCCATGTAATTAGCCTTTTACAAAAGGTGGCATCCCATGGCCCAGTGCTCAGCACCACTGGCAACGAGCTCCAATGTCTGGCAGCCAAAAGTTTGAGGGGCATATTATTAAGACCAGTGTCAAAATGATCACCGGTTTAGTGGCAGTTCTCAGCAACGAATCAAATGCCGTACTTGATAATATGCCCCAATCTGTGGTAGGATATTCATAATGCGAGCTGCTGCATATTCAATAGGTAGTATTATTCTCAGGTCAACACATTGATACTTCAAGGTACAAGAGATTCCCCAAATCAATATGAGATGTGACCACTGCATGTACTACGGTTTACTATCCTTGATGGGAAGTAGGTCCCGGACCTGACTCAGGACTTTCAGTGTTCCTAAACATGTCCATGCTACTTTCCTAATTTGTCTGTCATACGAAATTTGGAGTCATGCCAAATAAGAAAGTAATTTCCATCTTTTATGAGTTGGGAGTTGACCAAGCGTATGAGGCCACCAGGCAGATGTCCACACGAATGACGCTCCTCCTACGATCATCACCTCTGTTGAACTGCCATTAAGTTTTAGGCAGTGAATAGCTATCCATGCAGTAACAGCCTCCATACACGGGGAAAATTGTTAGGCAATGATGTCTGGCTTTTGGAACAGTGTGAAGATAAGCAGAGTATCATTAGCGTATGATTCAATTGAGACCCAGTGCACCCACATCATGCTGGAAAGTGGTTACAAATATAGATCAAACAGTTTTGTGTTCAATATTGAGCCCTGAGGGTCTCCATGTAGGAGAGGAGTACTTTCAGAAGAGAATCTCGCTTGTAACACTTGAACGCCCATTGATATAATTAAATAACTCATCCATCTAAGGGCTAAGCTCTTGACCCCACATGACTCCAGTAACAGGAGAATTAGCCCATGAGAGACAGAGTCAAATGCTGCACTGAAAAGCAACAGGATCTGTGCATCAGTCTGATGGCCGCTCGTGTCCCAGGGTTTCACTAAGCAAGAGAAACGCAGTTTCAGTGGAGTGCGTAGCTTGGAAAAAAGATTGCGATATGTGTAGTAGGGCATTCTCAGTGCAATGGTTGGTGAGCTGTAGATTAACTACTTGTACAGCACCCATTCACAAGCAAGGGTAGCGTTGAAATGTCCTACAAAAACCAATGCACTTCATGGTCAATGTGAGGTTTCATCTCAATCGACGGACCATGTCTTGTTGATATTCAAAGGGGAATGTTCATTGTTGGAATGAGTGGGAGAACAGTAATGACATTAATGGCATGATGCAGTGACCTACCTGCATCTGAATTTCAGTGTGTGCAGGATCCTGCAGTTAGCCTGTTATGATGAAATGAAATGAAATGAAAATGCGTTTTATAAAGCGCGAAATAGTTGCCCGGAGGCGTCCAAGCGCTAAAATTGCAAGATGTTCTAAGCAGTAAAAAAAACAAATGACACAACGAGAGAGAGGAATTTATTTATTAAACAGAAAAGGTTTCAGGTGTTTCCTGAAGGAAGTCAAATCTGGATAACAGTTGCTGGCCTCCTAATCACCTCTGTTCCAAGCACTCCAAACTTGTCTAAGGTTACTCCTTTGACTGCTATATCCATAGTGGTTATGGTGCCTATGCCCTGGTGAGCCTCCAGAGGAAATTTTACAGAAATCTCTGTCCCCTTTTCTGACAATAAATTGAATAATCTATTACAGGACTCCTCAGATGTATGAGGGGGCTGAGTCAATCTCACATCTCATTGTAAGACTTTCAGTAAGCTAAACATGTTTGCAGATGGGGCTGCTATACCGGTTGGAGGAGAATTGAAACGGTGGCCGCGAAGTCTGTGCTGTGGGCTGAATACTTGCCACAGTGCTTGCTCCTTACAGGCTGCTGGTCCCTCCTTACAGGCTGCTGGTCCCCCCCGCCGCCGCAAACGGAGATCCACACGGCTGCCGAGCGGGGGGACTACAGCCGCCACAATACCTTGCGGAAGACTCCGCCCTATCCCGACTGGTGACGCGTCCAGAAGGCGCAGAAAAGGACGAGGCTCCATCTGGGGAGCGGGCTGCTATACCGGTCGGAGGAGAATTGAAACGGGGGCCGCGAAGTCCGTGCTGTGGGCTGAATACTTGCCACAGCGCTTGCTCCTTACAGGCTGCTGGTCCCTCCTTACAGGCTGCTGGTCACCCCCGGGCCGCGAACGGAGATCCACGCGGCCGCCGAGCGGGGGGACTACAGCCCCCACAATACCTTGCGGCAGACTCCGCCCTATCCCGACTGATGACGCGCCCGGAAGGCGAAGAAAAGGACGAGGCTCCTTCCGCGTCGCGGGACGTGCGCGGACGGCGCCGGACGAAGCCCGGACAAAGGGCGGACAGTCCGAGACAGTAAGAGACTGGACTGGGCCAGAAACTTTGTCCATTTATAGCTGGCACTTATAATATATGCGGAGTGGTCGTATATTTTGTTCTTTTAATTAGGGGATACACCGTTTTGTAGTGTGTTCTTTAAATTGTTTCATTTCAGTTTTACGTATTGGAAGCTATATAATGGTTCGTTCAAACGTGAATAATATCTAAGCTAAAGGCTACGCAGGTGCCGCACACACTAGACAACTATCTGGTGAAGGTTGTCAGTAAGATTAATAACGAAAGGCTCCAGTCGCTGGGTTTAGCTAGCCCCCCACCGCCACCCATAGTAGAAACAGTGCCAGCTGCCCTGGTACTGGATGAAAGCAGTAGCACTAATACTCATGACACTTCTGTTAAAGATACATCTGGGCAGGACATCCCTAATCTAGTTGATCTGGATGATTCAAATAATACCACAGGTCTCCATCCACGTACCCCAGTCCCTAGAGTGGTAAGGGCATGTCGAAAAGTACAAGCTAAGCGAGGAGGATCTCGACCTGCAAGAAAAAGAGTTGCCACTCCCCCTATTATCCCAGATAAGGAGGAAAATAGCCAGGTTAAAGACGACATTGTTACGATGGATGCAGATTTAATTAAGAATTTAGTGGGTATCATTGACTCTAAGATCAAGGGCATTGTTAAACCCCTTATGACCAAAATTGAACAGCTTACTGCTGAAGTAAACAGGCTGAGTGGACTACTTAAAAATCAATGGAAGCAGAGAGTAGTAAAATGATAATACCATCAAGTGTCCCAGATAATCGGGATGTTACCTTGCAGAGAGATGAGGGTGCTAATAATAATGTTACACGTAATCCATCGGCTTAATTGATTCCTGTAGGCAATAATCAGACCATAACAAGGGGCGACAGGAGCGAAGATTGGACCGAAGTAAGACATACGCGAGCTGCTACTAACCTCCCCCCTGATTGTGCTCCGTATGTGGTAGTGCTAACAAATGTTCCCCCAGCTGAGAACGGCAAATATCAGGAAACCCATGATACTTTAAAAAATAAAACGGTGTCTTGGCTGACTAGATACTGTGGTTTCCCCACAGCATTCTCAGATCATGTTTTAACCACCAGAAGGGTGAACTGGATTGGGAGCTCCGGGAAATGTTTCAGGGGGTATTGTGTTATAATAAATTTTAAGTACCCACAACATGCAGCCACTGTATTACTGAGAGCTGCATCCCTATTCCCTACCGACCACCGATGGAAACGTGTGTGCCCGCTCACTTGGTTTTTTCTATAGCCCACCTAGTATTCCCTCCCGTGAAGGTAGGAGAGGCAATCCTGGGCCAGCTAGCCTGAGGCCACAACCTGATTTTGTGATACAAAACCGATACCAGCCCCTAAATTCTTTGGATGCTAACGATTGACCCGACTCGATGGAGATTCTTCGATCTCAGGAGTCAATAAATTCTTCTGTGATCGTTGACGAGGGAATTGACGAGGGAGTTGATGTGTCCTCCGATACTGGTACGAGCACGAATACTGACCGTGGGTCGTGTGTAAATGCCCTGCCTGTAAGTGAGGACCTTAATAAAACGATTCAGATTGAGAATGGGGGGAGTAATAATAATCTGAGGTCCGATAGTGTTATTGTTAGGGATAAAGGTGCATTAGTCGTCTGCTGGAACGAGGCAGGTTTGAGATCAAAGGAGAAGGACCCGGGCTGGATAAAGTTTATTAGTGCCCATGATATTTTATGTTTTCAGGAAACATGGAGTGTGAGTGAAATTAATTATGATGGATTTGTTTCCTATAACCTATTAGCGACGGGTGGGGGCCCAGGTAGACCTAAAGGGGGTCTTCTTACACTTGTTACTATTTCACGTCCTATTGTGGTTAATAGGTATATTCCCGTAGGTGACCTTTTTCAGATCCTCTGGTTAGTAGAGGGTAAAGAGCACAACATTTTATTGATTAATTATTACAACAACATTTTCGATGGGACTAGGGTTAAATTAGTTATAGATCTGTCTGATGCTATTGACAATTTGTGTCAGGAAGCGAATGTTGTTTTTGATTTTATATGGGTGGGGGATTTTAACATTGCACTGTGTGAAATGTCAGCACAGAAGGTATGTGGGGTCACTAACAATGAGGGGTGTGACATTTTGCATTTTGGACACATTGGGTATGGCGAAGCACTGCATAAGCTCATGTGTTGTTATGATTTGGAAATTTTGGAGTGTGGCAAAGACACTGAAGGATTGCCTATCCCTACTTTTAAAAATCATCATGCCACTTCTATAATCGACCATGTGATAGTTTCGTCGAACATTATTCCCCACTGTGTCCCCCCTAGAATTGAAGTTACTGTATTAAGTGATCATAATCAAATTATTCTAAATACCAACCTTTGGGCTGGTTGCTCGACTGATGTTGGTAACATAATTACAAATGTGGAACCTCACAGGACCAATGGTATAAGGCTAAGATGGACAGGAGAAAAGGTTAATGAATTATCCACCTCTATAATTAAGGAGAGCCTGCTAGACATAATTTTCATTTTAGAAAATAAATTTGATTATGGGAAGGTTTTATCATCTTTTAATGTAATTAATAAAGCGGTGGATGCCAAATTTACGGGACGTAACAATGGGCAGCGCAGAAGTGGTCCTGGTTGGTTTAACCACCACTGCACTGACACATTAACTAAACTTAAAAAGACATTAGTTGTTAAGCCCAGGGACAAAAATCTAATAATTAATTTAAGGGGTGGAGTATAAACGTGTGCTAAAACAGAGGAAGTGCGAACTGCAGCAACTAGCTTGGGATTCTCTTAACCAAGCTGCAGAACTTTCAAATTGCACCCTATTTTGGGCCACTGTTAATACCCCCTTCCTAAGAGATGAAAATATACCAGAGTTAACATCAAACGTATCTAGTGAAGGGTGGATTGCCCACTTCTCTTATATTTTCGACACAAATAGAGTTTTTGAGACCTGTCCAAATCAATGGGCTGTTTTGCCGCTTGATATCTCTGTTGAGGAGGTTGAAAGCGGTATGCGTAATAGTAAAGGAGGGAAAGCCCAGGGCCCTGATGGGGTACCTATAGATGTTTACAGGGCAGCCCCAGAGGTATGGGGACTGCTCCTTACATCTGTCTTTAATGCGGCTGTATGTACTGAGCCCCCTACAACCTGGTACGAGTCAATCATAGTACCTATTTACAAAAAGGGTAGCAGGTCTGATGCAAAAAATTACCGCCCAATCTCCCTTCTCGACTCATCAGTAAAGGTGATGAGTAGAATTATGCTTGTGAGATTACAGGACTGGGCCGAGCAGAATGGTATTTTGGCTGATAGCCAGTTTGGCTTTAGAAAAGGTCGGGGTACGCTTGATCAATGCGTCAATCTTGACCTATTGATTGGGAAGTATACTGAGGCTAAACCCGGCTCCATGTACCTCTGCTTTGCAGACCTGAGTAGTGCTTTTGACATGGTCGATCATGCACTCCTGTGGTCGACTCTGCTGAAGCAAGGCGCACCAGAAGGTATAATCTTCTTTCTCGCTAGATTATATGAGAAACTGGAAACTAGCGTGCGCTTTGGAACCAGAGGAGAATGTACCCCCAAATTTAGTGTTAAGAGAGGAATCAGACAGGGCTGTGTTTTGGCTCCCCTTTTATTTATTTTATTTATTAATGAAATTGATGCCATTTTAAAAAAATTTAAAGCTGATGCTCCTCAGATAAATGGTGTACCAGTGCCGGTATTATTATATGCCGATGACGCTGTTTTACTTTCTAGGACCCCGATGGGTTTACAGCGGCTAATGGATAGTTTTTCCTCTTTCATCAAAGACAGAAAACTGGTAATCAACAAGGGGAAAACTTACACCATGACTTGCGGAGCCAAAGCTAGAGTTTTAAATAACTTTTTTATAGATAGAGAGAAGGTGCAACAGGTAGGAAAATTCTGTTACCTAGGTATTACCTTTTCAAACGAAGTATTTCGCTCTCTAAAGGATCTGTGTCTTGTACATGGACTTGTAGATAGCTGGCAGACTTCTAACACCAACACCAGTGACCTTGGCTACACCTTTTATTCAAATCCACACCGCACACATGCCAGAATTGATTATATTTTACTATCAAATTCACTAATTAAGAACTGCCAAACTGTTAAATTGCCCCGGGTACTATCTGACCACAATCCCCTTTTTTGCACGTTGACCATTAGACCAGCCAAATCAGAGCCTACTCTTTGGACGTTTGAAAAAGCATTACTGAATGACCCTCAGTATTGTCTCCACATGAAAGATTGGATTCCCAAGTTCCTAGATAAAAACATTGATAGCACGTCGAAAGAGGTTGTCTGGGACACTTTGAAAGCTGGGGTCCGTGGCGAGACTATGTCATATTCACTTAGGTCAAACAGGCGGGAGAAAGAGGAGATACGGAGGTTGCAGGATGAGCTTATGATAGCAGAATTAGGACTTGTTAGCGTCACTGGCAATAGTGACACAACTGGGGATATCTCTAGCATCTTAGCCCAAGTAGCAGTAGCCAAGGCAGCAATCACTAATATTTTTACAGATAAGGCAATCCGGAAAGCTACGGCACGAAAATAATTAATTTATGAAGTTAATGAGCAAGTTGGCCATCAATTGGCGGTGCGATTGCGACAACAGGTCAATGCTAATTTAATTAGGGAGATTATAGACCCAGTGGCAGGGCAGTTAAAAGATCCAGAACTGATTAGGCAAGCATTTTGGAGGTTTTATAAAGAACTATATCCTGAGAATGGCAATGGGGACACAACCGAAATTGAAAGGTACCTAGAGAATTGTGAAGGGGTAAGCCTCGAGGTAAATATGCAGCTGGCACTAGAGGAAGCCCCTAATATGGAAGAGATATTGACCGCTGTCAAGAGCCTCCCTAAAGGGAAGGCAACAGGTCTGGATAGTATCCCTTCGGAGTTCTATGGTACATTTATAGATGAAATAAAACATATCTTAAGGGATTTGATCATCCATATTTTCTCCGGGGGGGGGGGACCGCCCAGTTCCTGGTCCAGGGCCAAAATAGTGATTATCGCTAAAAAGGGGAAACCCCCAGAACATCTAGGTTCATATCGCCCCATAACCCTTATAAACGCTGATTCCAAAATATACTCCAAAATCTTGGCAAACCGAATAGCACCTATAATACACAAAGTAATCTCCAAAAGCCAGCACGGTTTTGTTCCCGGAAGGTCAACGATAAATCATATTCAGAGGGTTATCACGCTTTTTGACTGAACAGAAACTACAGGAGACCCTATGGCCCTGATCCTTTTGGATGCAGAGAAGGCCTTTGATAGGGTCTCCTGGCAGTTTCTCTGGAAAGCAATGGCGATGATGGGATTTCGAATTAAGTTTATTCAAGCGATACAAAAAATGTATATTAATCCTAAGGCTGTTGTATCTGTTAATGGAAGCCTAACTAAGGAAATCGCCATCTCCAGGGGAACTTGCCAGGGGTGCCCATGCTCGCCATTGCTATTTGCAGTATATATAGATTCTTTTATTCGCTATTTGGAGAAAAATAACAACATAACACCCATTATATCACAGGGGTATGCTACAAAAACATTATCATACGCTGATGATATTGCTATAGTTACCACAGACCCCACAGCAGCAATGCTGACCATCGAGGCCGAGGCCAGGAAATTTGGGCTGGTTTCTGGCTACGGGCTAAATCAAGGGAAGACACAAATCGTTCTAAATCAAAAAATTGTAATGGATGATCCTAGGGTGGTAAAGGGAGCGACATACTTGGGTGTCACAATTTCCTCAAAACTGGAGGAAATTGTGGACATAAATGTTAAGCCAATGCTGAACACAATACAAAAGGATCTACAACGTTTAGACAATCTCCACCTGTCCATTATCGGGAGAGCAAATGCAATTAAAATGGTGTATTTCCCCAAAATACTATACTTATTCAGGGCAGTTTGCCTAGAATTTTCTAATCAGTGGTTTACGGTAATGGAACGCACCTTTTCTAGATTTATATGGTCATATGCACAACCCCGTAGGGCATATAAATATCTTACCCTTCCTAAGGACAGAGGCGGGCTAGCTCTTCCTAACTTAAGGAGATACTACTGGTCATGTGTATTACTCTACAGTAAGGAATTATTGCAAGTGGGGAAAAACACAGAGGAACATACCGCTTCAATCTTTCAGCTACTGGTGGGGAATTCCTGCTATGGCTATTTATGGAGGCACATACACGACAGCTATCATAAAAAGGTCAAATTTATGACTCTTTATAGCTGTTTAAGGTATGGAAGGTCGTAAAGAAAATATTAGGAATAGGACAAATCTCACATTATACACCGGTATTGAACAATCCAATTCTTCCACCAATAACCTATAAGGATAACTGTGTTAACAAATGGTATAATTTAGGAATAACACAACTAGGGGATTTTTATACTACTCAGGGGATTAAATCCTTTGATGCTCTGAAGGAAGAATTTGGCTTAGATTGGCGGGATTTTTTTAAATATCTCCAAATTAGGGATTTCTTAACTCACAAACTTGGGGAAAGGACACTTGGGGAAGAATCTACTGTAGAAGAGACAATTATACACTCTAAGAAACATTCGATAGGCGGGGTTTATGTGTCATTGTTGGACATGTTCCCGGATGATTTAGATGAAACGGCAATGAAGTGGCTAAGTAAACTCGAGATCTCAAAGGAAGGATTTTTATATTCCTATCAGCTAGCCCAAACTATTCTAATTTCTACCAAACTCCAGGCACAATTTTACAAAACCTGGTTTTTCTCTACTATACACCCGATAAGATCGCAAAATGGGGAACCGGTAAGGGGACTTGCTGCCCGAGATGCAACCTATTTGAAGCAGATTCCATTCATATCTTTGCCTCTTGTCCGGTGTTAATACCTTTGATACAAGATATAGAGAGGTTTTTAACTTCTGTTCTTTACAGAGAGGTTGCTTTGTCACCTGAGGCAATGGTACTTGGGGCGGAAGATCCAGATAACCTTGAGAGCGGCCATGATTTTATTTTTGTCGCTATGGCCGTTTTGCGGTTATGCCTAGCCTCGGCTTGGCTTGACCCGCTACCACCCTCTTTCCAACAGTGGCTAGCCAGGCTTCTAGCAGTGCATAATATCGAGATAGCTATATATAAGCGGAAAGGCAGACGGCGACGCAAAAGGGGTATGAAAATCTGGACTCCTCTCACACACTGGCGAGATTTACAAAACTAATTTATTATTAATGCTGTAATGTATTTATGTTATTGTTTTGGTTTGTTTTCTGTGAAGCCTTGATTATATTCTGTAAATTTTCTATAATGGATATGTAAGTATGACAAGCATAATGTAAAGCTTGTGATGTTAATGTGCAGAATGTTTACCTGTCCGGGGGTGGAGGGGGGAATATATATGTTAAAAATAATAAAAACATTTAAACAAAAAAAGGAAATTGAAAAATGAATTTATCAATATCCGGAATAAAATGGCTAAAAATGCCCATGGTATTTATAGATTTGCTGCTAAAATTGGGGATCGACGACAAGGGGACATGTTAAAAATTTATCAGGCTAGATGTGCTACTATAGCTCTGTATGGGGCAGGAGTATGGGGCCACAGCTGTGTCTCTGAATTACAGCTGGAGGAAAATTTATTTTTGAAAAGACTCCTCTGTTTACCCAGGTCTGTCTCTAATGAGTTAATTCATCGCGAGTTAGCTGTTAACCACCTAGCTGATCTATTATGCCTCAGGCCATTATTGACTTGGTGGTCTATTTGGCTAGAGGAAGACAAGCAGTTTAATAGATCTATTGCTGAGGATTGTCTACGCCTGGATAAATATCAAAACATACCCTGGTTGAAATATGTTGTTACTTGTTTTTCGGACATATTACATTTTAATCTTTTAGATAACCCCGATGCAGCGTCTATGATCCCAAAACTTGAAATGAAAAATATCTTCTTGACTTACATGAGGAGAAAGCGGGCAATAGCAGCCGGATCTTTGTCCACTGTCTTTTTTATAATAGATATACTACAGGGGAAGGTTTCCCTTCATACTTAACTATGGTAACTAGGAATTCTCACAAATTTGTGTTAACTAGGCTTCGGTTTGGGATGGTCCATCATCTAGTTGCCCATCCTAATATTAAACAACATCCGACTGGGCCTTGCAGATGTGATGATGTATCGACCCAGAGCACTGTGCACTTCCTGTTGTTATGTAAACTGTACACACAATTCCGTATTGCTTTTTTGAAACCTTTATTTGTTAAATATGGTGTATGCACAGTTACACATGCCATGAATTTAATTTTTAATATGGAGTCGGCAGACATTTGTTTTTATACTGCGACGTTCTTAAATCAATGCATCAACGCTAGGAAAAGCATGATTTTTTAATTGTAATATTTATTGACATGTACATTTATTTTAACATTTTCCTTTGATGATATGATGAGATGAAATATGTCATAACTGTTTTAACATCTTGTACCTTGTTTGTGCTTTTATGGTCATCTACTTGAACCGAATAAAGCTTCATGAAATGAAATGAAATGAGTATTCGTACATGTCAATTTCCGTGTCAAAAAAGTTGCGGCGACTGCCCCTATCAATTTGTAACATTGTGATTGTACTTGCTTGTAAGCCACCTTAACTATGATACAATAGTTTTATGACATCTGCGTATCAGCTGTTTGCATCTTTGCTTTTGCCTATTGTACGTTTTAGTTGAACCCGGATGCAGAGGCTACAGATCCCCTGGCATTGTCAGTGGACCATGGTGCGAACTCATTGAGTGCCACTGTTAACCAGGTTTCTACTTGTCTGTTGGCTATATCAATGACCTTACACAATATGGGTTTATTGTCATGTAAAGCCAGTGCAAATGTCTTTCTCATAAATCATCCCACTGCCTGTGGGTCACTGTGTCATTGTGTTTGCATGTTGTTACAACTTAACGTGGGATGTCAAAAGGGATACTATGGTGGTAGGACCATGGAACTGGTCACGAGCATTTAAAATTCCATGCTTGTCATGTCATTGAAGATAGTATCCAGGAAGTGGCCTGATTAGTGTGTGGGAACAATGTCTCATTTGTGTCAGGTGGAGCTCCATGAGCCCATCACAGACTATTGGTACCTCTGATTTCTCAACATCATCAAAGTGTATGTTGAGATACCGTAAGATTATGAATACATTGTGTCAGATTGCTCTATGACTCAATGAATACCTATGGCTACTGAAAATAATTATATCCAGTGCCAGTGGTGCGTTAAATCAGGAAACATGCTATGTTGTTATCGTCAATGATGGTGAGTGTGGAAAAATATCCTTCACATTTGGACATGTCTGCCTCTCCCATTCAGCATGTGAAATATAATTTGTAAGTTATTGCTAGACCACGCCTTGTTTGTCCCACCTGATCCTGTCTTGTGATCACATAGCCTTTGGGTACAGGATGTCAGGGGTGGAATTATCAACAAGCAACATCTCTGCAATGAACATCTCATTGGACTTTTGTCCCTTGAGTATGGTGTGGTCTGCATATTTATGTTAGGTAATGGACCGACAATTCAGCTGGAGGAAGGACATGTTTCTACTCAGTTGTGTGACCGTAATCAAGTGTGAGATCTCCTTGTTGCAGTGTCCACCATTTAAAGTTTCTTGTCACCCAGGATACATTGCTGCCATACATTTTCAAATGTTGGAGTCCTACTCTGCAGTTCATTTGCCATGTACTCAATGCTTTGATGGGGTGTACGACTAACAAGGAATTTAGTAGCTGGTCCTGTCTGGGTGCGGACAGGTGCCAACGTGCTGGCCGTAGGTGTGCATAACGAGAAGTCTAAGGTGTGCCCTGCCTTGTGGCTCAGTGTGGTGACAAACCTGGTCAGCCTAATGTCAGACAACATGTCATATGTCAACATGGACAATGTATGTTGAGCAGTCATGGCATGTGATTTGGAGTCTTAGCCAGGAAGGAGCACAGTACAGGGAGTGGGTGGTGTTGCGTCTGCTTAAGTCAATGGTGTTGGTGAAGCAAACAAGCCCACAATGCTCCATGCATGTAAGGGCTAGCTAACTGTTGTTTTGTGCCATCTCATGACAGGAAACAGCATGTGTTGTGCGTTGCTGCAGGCTAGACAGCTGCAGCAGCACAGAATGTCAACTGTGTGTTGTGTTTTCTACTGCATCCTACATTGCAAATGATAATGACAGTGCGTTTGGTGGATTAGTGGCAGTGGCAAATGGAAGAAGAGCCACTCATGCAACTGAGCTGCGCACCAATTAGATGTTGGGTGGTGGAGGGAGTAGCAGCAGAGAACCAATATTCTTTGCTAACATGCACTAAAGCATTCAGAAGCAACACATGGCCAACATGAGAAACAACATAACATAAATGTCAACACACATATCCATCTACATCAACAACACATCCAGCACAACCAATGATGTATTCGTCTTTCCCTTATATGTCACAGGGGATCAAGGATATGCACTCGGACCATGGATGATGACAGCCCTACGAAACCCCACTGCCCAAGACCAGAGGCAGTTTAATGCGGCACACAGACGTACAAAGTCACGTTTTCATTGCTAGGACATCACAGGTGGCAGCCTGCTGTACAGCCCAGAAATGGTCAACAAAATCATCATGGCATGTTGTGTGTTGCACAACATATGTGTGCGTACAAAAGCTCCATGAATACAAGTGCCTGCACCACCAGATGAAGATGAGGACGAAGAAGAGGCTGGTGCTGTACACCCCATAGCAAATGCAGCTGGACTTGCACGAAGGAACAGAATCATTATCAATTTCTTTGACTGAGTCTGTCACATTGTGACGGTCCCCCTCCGATGTACTACATAGCAAAACGACCACACATGAGGCGTGTGTGAAATAAAACGTCAGAAAACATACCATGTCTCCGTGTCACTGTCTGCCATGGGCACTGTACTCATAAAACGGTTACGTGGCTCAAGATGTGGTAAGAAAAAAACACTACTCCATTGATGTTGGGAATGTGTACAAACTAGGGTGTTGTCTGTGACGAGGATGAGAATTAGATTCTGTTGTCATTGCCCAAATCAAGGTATATTGGAGGGTGTGCGTAGTGTGAAATTTCTAATTAAGGAGTGTGTGAAATGGTGTAAAGGATGCTAATAGTGCATGCAACCTTCCAATGTACAATGGGGCATATTATCCAGAACCTTGTAAAAAATGTATCTGTCTGAGCAGCTGTTAACTGCCAATAATACAGCGACAATGGGCTTGCTAATCTGCGTGTTACAATGCCTATGGAAGCCCGGGTTAGATGTGCAGGATATCTAACCTGGGCTTGTATTGGAAATATATTACGCATATTAGCAAGCCCATTGTCGCTGTATTATTGGCAGTTAACAGCTGCTCAGATGGCGATAATATTAATGAGGTTCTCGATTATATGCCACAAAGATGTATGTGTGAAATCGGGTAAGAGCTGCAAGGTGGGCATGTAATGTTTGGAAATATGGAAATATGGCATGAAATGTGGCACAACATGAAAATCGGGCATCAAGTTGGGGGACAAATATGGAAATGGGGCATGAAATGTGGCACAATATGAAATTTGGGTGTCAAGTTGGGGCAAATATGGAAATGGGGCGTGAAATGTGGCACAATATGAAATTTGAGCATCAATGTGGGAGGCAAATATGGAAATGGG
Source organism: Lissotriton helveticus (assembly GCF_964261635.1). Lineage (NCBI taxonomy): Eukaryota > Metazoa > Chordata > Amphibia > Caudata > Salamandridae > Lissotriton > Lissotriton helveticus. The sequence goes on along the minus strand of NC_136061.1, from coordinate 1,510,117,909 downwards.
GCATGAAATGTAGCACATTATGAAAATTGGGCCACATTTTGGAGAAAAAAGGGAAATGGGGCGTCTAATGGGGTCACAACATTTATCTGTCTGTCAGAAGACATTAGCCAGGAAGCCATTACCACATACAGATCAATAAGGTCTACTATAAGTATGTTGACCAGCTACTTGCCAAAGCTGATGACCACCACCACCACAGACACAAGAAAAACACACAGGCTGATGAAACGCTAGGTGTCCTTCAACCTATCGTGAAAATAACCGAAGGGGAGGAAAGGTGACTCACATCCGGAGTCGTACAGTAATGCACAATGGTTTCGTCCTCTCGGCTGGTACGAGTCAAGTTGGCCGATTGAGGTTGTGAAGACTACGTATGTCCAATGCAGTGGCTTAAAATGTTTGACGCCCTGAAGAAATTGCCTAAAATTTGATTGGCAATGAAACATGTCGGCAAGTAGAGTATGGTTGGATAAGTAGTAGCCATACTCACTTTTTTAAGAGCCCACAACCAACACGAAAGAGACAGAATAAAATTAAACATCCGTGTTGTTTGTGGTTTATATCTTGTTTTGACACTATATGTGTTGTTCGTGGTTTATTTACCTTGCACATATTCACAAACACACTTCTTGTTAGTTATTGGACACATTTTTTCTTTCGAGCTTGATGGTGCCAATGATGAGATCAGGGCAATCCTGGTGAGTACCTGCCAGGTTCCCGTCGATGGTGCGCCCGTGAGGCACCCTCTCGCTCACACACACTTTTTTCCTTTGTCTCAGTCTGACACTTGGGTGTGTGTTGTTCGTCGTCTCACAACTGTTGTTTTACAAAAGGGACTGGGCAATTTTTAAATAAGGCACAATGTGGATGTACCTCCTACCCCATCAATTAAAATAGGGGAGTTAGTTGTAATGGTTTGCAACGTAAGGTACACCATTAAAAATAGCAGTTTGTAAGTGTCTTTTTGGTCTAGGTCAAAGTTGTGGAAAGTGTATGTTGAGTGGAGGGCGACCTATGACCTTATTTTCCCTCTAAGCTCCTTGTTGTTAGTCACAAGAAAAACACCAACATCTCCAAAAGGACACCATGCATGGGTGAAGACATCTCCTACAGCTGGACAGACAACCATATGAGGTTACACACAGACACCGGGCTCATTCATAGCTACCAGTTAGACACATCTCCCATTGCATATAAACCACTACGTAACATCAACATCTGACAATACACCTGCAGGTACACACACACCTATAAGGGTACAGAAAGTGATGGCCCTATGTCATGTGTCCCCCATGGGTGAGTAGCACATGTAAAAAAAAAATCATTACCGATGGCCCTCTTGTGAGATATGCGACATGGCGTGACATGTGTGGTGGCTAAGCCAGTAAAGAGTGCAGATGTGCTTGGGTACAGCGCTGTCTGGACCTTCCTTTTTACTGGCCCATTCATCTGTTGTATGCTGACCTGCTGCACTTCTTGGTGAGGGGCGGCACAACTACACACCTGCTGCAGCCCTGAGGCAATTTTAAAGGAAAAGCAAAGCCTGATCATCGCACCGCTGACTGAGCCAGGGACTCCTGAACAGCAGAGTGCACTCATAAAATATCTGAGTCGCTGGCTATGTGAGGCCACGGATGAGCTCCACCTACCAGGCTGTGCCAAGTGGTGCAGTTACCTTTACATTGCCACTGGGAGGAGGACTCGGGCCACAATGCACAGGGGAGTGCAAATTGTGCCCTGGACATTTGCTCCACCGGACCAGACCATTGTATCAACCTGGACCCTGACGCCAACCCTCGGTGTGCCTGCGTGGTCCTGCACACTAATGCCCGATCCCGGGAGGATGACCTGGAGGGTTACACCCTACATCCTGTGATGGACCACTACCCTCCCAGATTCAGGAAAGAGTCCTGCTGCTCAACGGATGCTCGGTGAATGTGGGGACACAGACTTAGGACGAACTGGTGGTGAGTCACGATGAGGTGCAGTGCATCTGCACATCCCTGAGGGGCTTCCACGCACCCCACCCACCCCTGACCTTTCCTGACCTTAGACTGTCTGAGTCTGGGCACTGTGGATCTGGTGGTCAAGGCAGGGAGATGACTGAAGCTTCTTTGTGATCTTGCGTGCTGGGGTGGTCCCGTGGTGCCTCTGCTGCTCCGGCCGCAAAACACAGTGTCCGCACAGCCTCACTTCCACCCACACTGCTCCCCTCTGCTGTGTGGACAAGCTATGACTGCGGCCATGTCCCGGCACTCACCAACTGCTGTGCCTTTGGCATGGGTGCGCAAGTGTGACGGGGAGGACTCGATGCCTGAGAAACACTGATAGGTGCGGCAACAGACACTCAGTACCCATGCCATACTGCGACCACACAACAAGTGACTTGTAACGGACACTTTGACAGCCAACCCGACTCGCATTGCATATGCGGAGTACAGTGTTGCACCCACAAATGGAAGCGGTTGTATGTTCATCCTGCCATCGTAGTGCAGGCAAGGTCTCCACCCCTGTGATACTGAGCCAAGCGGCTAGTATAAATCTCTCAAACACACCACGCTGAGCTGCGCTTTAGCAAACAACACCGCACTTTCCAGCTGGACACTGTCCACCAACCTGCCAACCTGGTGTCCCGTCTGTAATGTAGATATCCTGGTGCCCTACACTTCAGCCTGCGCTCCCTGCTGAATGGTGCTGCCCTGGTGTGGCTGCTTCATCTGCGACGAGTGGACATTCTGAAGCCCCACCTTCACCACACCAGGAGGCAACATGTGGCTGAGACCCCAGCCACATCTCACCCGGCACTCATGCCAGGGTGGGTGCTGGAGGCGCACTGACCTCACCTCAGTCCTTCAGGGGCAAATCAAGTAAGATAGCAATGCAAACCACAATGGATTAAACCTCTGGCAAGCTGGATGCAGTTTTAGCTGCAGTTGAAAAGCTGGGTGAGTCACTACAGCAAATATGCTCTTCCTCAGTAAACAAAACTGTCAAGGTGGCTATAGATCTCAAACATCTACGTGCAGATCATCACTAACTGGTAGATTGCACCATTCCCGCAAAAGCTGACATTGCTGAAATTGCCCTGCAGGTTGCAGCTGCAGACCTTCATAAACAAAATGTAATCAACCATGTTGAGTTGCTGGAATACAGAGTCGAGGATGCCGAAGGACGGACACAATGCAACAATGTACGTATGGTGGGCCTGCCGGAAGGCCAGGAGGGGAAAAATCCAGATGTGTACACTGAGACTTGGCCCTACTCTATGCTACCTGAAGGCACTCTCTCATCTTGCTTCATAGTGGAACAGGAGCACAGGGTGCCTACACGAACATTGCCACCGGGTTTGAACCCACCTACATTCTTGATCCGCATCCTCAACCACAGGGACAGGATGCCATAATGCAAGAAACTAGAAAACTACAAGACATTCAGGTTATTAATCATTCTAAATTTTCATCCAGGACTACACGTTCCAGGTCACAAAACACAGATACACATTCATGGCAGTCAAGAAACGTCTTAGGCAATATAAGCTTCAGTACTCTATCCTGTTCCCAGCACGTCTACGTGTAGTTGCAAAGGGAAATACTCACTCCTTTCAAAATCCTGAACAGACTGAAGAATTGGTGGACTCTTACTCCTCTGCAGACACTGAGACTGTGCCCACTAGTCTGCAACAGCAGTCGCACAATGCATCCTCCCGCCACAATGCTGGAAAAAGGCGGAGGCAATCTCAGACCTCACAATCTGCATGACCGGATTTGAGCCATGCGCAGATTTAATGTCACAATGTACTCAAGGCCCCAGCGGACATCACGGATCTCAACTGGACCACCTTGCTCTACCATGAGCCAACAGGACTAGATCAGCTACAATCACTCCTCCAAAGACCCACAGGCATCTCAATACTCTCATGATCTGCCCAATGTCACTCCACAAATCTCCTGCTACATTGCCTAACAAGCTGCACTACTGGGGCCAGCAGTCATGGCATGCCTATCCTGAACTGTCTTGTGACACAATCCCTGTGAACGCTAACATACTTGCAGTTTGGCTGTGTCATGATCACTGACTCTATGACGACCCTGAGAGCCTCTGATTCCTCAAGCTGCGCTACCGACGTTTTCAAGATGACGGTATGGATCATCGGGCTGGGACGTTGCACCATGCGGTGCATGCCCACTTGCAACTGTCTGGCAGCTGAGGACCTCACAAGAACCAATCAAGACACTTGCATATCCTTGGTCCATCACGTGGTGCGTAGCTCACACCCCTCTGTCATTGTGTGAGAGTTGCCTTGGTACAAGGTATGGATGATTGACTGCAGCAAATTCACCCTATTGTAATTACTTATCCTTTTTGAACTGTTTGCATTGCCATCTAACATCTGTAGAAGGTCAACGTTCAAACATTTTGTGCCAGGGTAACCAATCCTCATTTACTGGTTGCAAAGTCTACGTGCACATGTGCTCTCTTTTTGTTTATACTCTTCACCTACTATGACCTCCCTTAAAATGGTCACATGGAATGGGCGGGGCATACACACTCCGTCATGTTGTTAGGAAATTTACTCCTATCTCAAACAACACCATATACAGCTACTGCAGCTACAGGAAAATCCTTTGTCAAAAACTGAACTGCCACATTTACATCGTTGTTGACTCTGACAGTTGGATGCCACATGATACTCAGTGTATGCAGGAGTGGAACTAATATGGGTCAGACTGGGCGTCCCCTTTCAAGTCACGGACGTCAAAATAGACACCAAAGAAAGGTATGTAGCAGTGCATGGCATACTAGATAGCAGGACAGTAGTACTTGCCTCACTGTATGCAACCAACATGGAACAGGGGGCATTTTTCTATCAGATTTTGCTAATACTAGCTCAATGGCACAATGTCCTTTGGCCGCTGGGAGGTAATTAAAATAGTGTATTGGAAGCAGGGCTCTACCTTCTTGATGCTGACAAGGTGGTGGGGTATGTCTGTGGTGGACATGTGCCCTTCTGTGTCTCCATCAATGGGGATGTGGTGTCCTGACTATTGGAATGTGATGTGCAATTTGCTCAATACCAACAGGGTCAGTCCTCCACATCATGTGTGAGTGGATGTGACAAGACATCAATTTACTAATGTTACTGATGACACAAGCCGTGGGCAGGAACTGACTTTGACATGTACGGATACATGACTTTACCTGATGGGCTATTGTTCGAGATTGTGACATTGGTATACTGTTCCATTGGTGCAATGGTGGCACCACCTGTTTACACATATCGACCCAATTTTCCGCATCTCTGTATCTGTTTAGACATGTACACTGCTAGTATTTCCATTGGAGTACCTTCTGGCTGACTCAGTCCCCAGATCCTATTCGCGATCTTTGTAACTTGATATCATTGGATAAATGCACATATGTGTGAATTGAATATTTTTATTTACAATATTGGTAGGCATATTGTACAAGTGGAGGGCCATACATTGCATAGAGTGCCCGTTGGAGGGCCAGACTGAGTCAATTGATGTTAACAGGGCCAAGGGAAGAGGCATTGTTTAGTCCACAGGCTGGTTGAAGTGGCAAGGAATGAGGTGATATGACAGTCCACGGGGGTGTCCGAGGTGGTTCCAGGGGACAGTGGAAGAAAGTGCAAGAAGTATATGTGTGGCACGATACTGAGCACAGCACCACAGAAGAAACTGGGCCTTTGGCAGAGAGGGATGCTACCGCTTCCTCCTCAGCAGAAATGCGCTGTCATCCTCATCTCCACCATCTGGTGTGTTGTGTGCCTCACAGGTTTCTGTTGGTATTGTGGGTACAGCACTGTGAGGCACTGACACACCAGGTGGTGGAGCTGAGGATGTTGAGGCAGCAGCAGCATCCATCTGCACCAAACCTTGTGGCAGCAAGGAGGCAACAAGCAGGTGCAGGGCAAGATAGATCCCAGCAACCTTTTGCATGTGGGCAGCCCTGGCAGCCATGTCTTGGGCTTGCATCCACTCCATCCACTCCATGCTCTCCATGATCCGGTAGATGTTGGCCTGATCCTGGCTGACACTGCTGGAGCCACTCAGAGCAGATAGCGTTTGGTGTCTCTGTATCATGACTGCAATGTCAGCCATGGACTGTTGGAGAGCATTGAAGGGGCTGTGCGCGTCTGTGATCTTTTGCATGTGGTCCCTGATGGGTCTGAGACACCCACGTAGGGCTTCAAGTTTGTCTGCCAGGTGCTGAAACCCCACCTGCACCTTTTCCCCCAACTGCTCCTGGAGCTCTACAACCTGCCTTTGGGAGGCCCGGGTGGTGGGATCGGGCTCCTGGGAGTTAGCTGGAGCGGGAGGTGCCTGCTGCGCTTTGGTTTGTGCAGGGGGTGGGGATGGCGCAAGGCTGCTTGGTTGCCCTGCTCCGGAGGCTGAGCGGTTTAGGGTGTCGATCAGGAGTTGCAGGGAGTCCTTGTCGATGTTGTCGTACACATCTACATCATCAGCAGTTGCTTGGCCAGGCTGCTGTCCAGGAGGTGCTTGTTGCCCTCTGAAATGTGATATGGGAGATGCATTTTATCTGTGTGTGTCAGCTAAAATCATACATTGGACTATTTGACTTGGAGACAGCAGGACAATGTGAATTCATACTGATTTGGAGGGGAGGACATTGTTTTGCCAAATGGTTATGATTTTGATGAGGTTGCTTACGTGAAGTTGTAGTGGTACATGGTGGTCTCACAGTGCCATATTAGCAAGAATATCAATTTAAATGGCTCTGCTTTTGCGCAAGGTAACTGCCACTTGAGTGGAGATGATGTGTTTCATGATATGCACAATTGATTTCCTGTAGAAGGCCAGGTTACATGTGCAGGACATCTACCATGGGCTTCAATTGGAATTACATGGCGCATCTCATGATTTAGCAGCATTTTCCTGCAGCTGAAGTGGCACACATTTGATCGAGCCTCTTGCTATTATGTGGTACAAAAGGGGGTGGTAATGGACGGAGCATCTGAACCAATCAAACACTCACACCCAGTCAAAAGATCTGGGTTTAATCCATCACCGTTCTTTAGCCCACTTTGCCACCCCAGTTCAGACATGGCTATATGCAAATCAGTCTGACCCTGTGCCTCATGGGAACAGTCCAGCCCGAACTGCCAAGCCTTGCCTTCCCTGGACCGGAAACAAGCTTCCGAGGACCGGTTTCTGGCATTACAGCCGTCTTCAGCCCGGCTTGCTTGAATCCAGTGGCAGAGTGAGCAAGGGACTCACGTCTGAGAATACCCTGCCACACTTATGGCGGCCAAAAGTGGTACAAAAGGGGGTGGTAATGGACGAAGCATCTGAACCAATCAAACACTCACACCCAGTCAAAAGCTCAGGGTTTAATCCATCACCGTTCTTTATCCCACTCTGCCACCACAGTTCAGACATGGCTATATGCAAATCAGTCTGACCCTGTGCCTCATGGGAACAGTCCAGCCTGAACTGCCAAGCCATGCCTTCCCTGGACCGGAAACAAGATTCCGAGGACCGGTTTCTGGCATTACAGCCGTCTTCAGCCCGGCTTGTTTGAATCCAGTGGCAAAGTGAGCAAGGGACTCACGTCTGAGCATACCCTGCCACACTTATGGCGGCCAAAAGCGGTACAAAAGGGGGTGGTAATGAGCGGAGCATCTGAACCAATCAAACACTCACACCCAGTCAAAAGATCTGGGTTTAATCCATCAACGTTCTTTAGCCCACTCTGCCACCCCAGTTTAGACATGGCTATATGCAAATCAGTCTGACCCTGTGCCTCATGGGAACAGTCCAGCCCGAACTGCCAAGGCATGCCTTCCCTGGACCGGAAACAAGCTTCCGAGGACCTGTTTCTGACATTACAGCCGTCTTCAGCCCGGCTTGCTTGAATCCAGTGGCAAAGTGAGCAAGGTACTCACGTCTGAGCATACCCTGCCACACTTATGGCGGCCAAATGCGGTACAAAAGGGGTGGTAATGGACGGAGCATCTGAACCAATCAAACACTCACACCCAGTAAAAAGATCTGGGTTCAATCCATCACTGTTCTTTAGCCCACTCTGCCACCCCAGTTCAGACATGGCTATATGCAAATCAGTCTGACCCTGTGCCTCATGGGAACAGTCCAGCCCGAACTGCCAAGTCATGCCTTCCCTGGACCGGAAACAAGCTTCCGAGGACCGGTTTCTGGCATTACAGCCGTCTTCAGCCAGGCTTCCTTGATTCCAGTGGCGAAGTGAGCAAGGGACTCACGTCTGAGCATACCCTGCCACACTTATGGCGGCCAAAAGCGGTACAAAAGGGGGTGGTAATGGACAGAGCATCTGAACCAATCAAACACTCACACCCAGTCAAAAGATCTCGGTTTAATCCATCACCGTTCTTTAGCCCACTCTGCCACCCCAGTTCAGACATGGCTATATGCAAATAAGTCTGACCCTGTGCCTCATGGGAACAGTCCAGCCCGAAATGACAAGCCATGCCTTCCCTGGACCGGAAACTAGCTTCCGAGGACCGGTTTCTGGCATTACAGCTGTCTTCAGCCCGGCTTGCTTGAATCCAGTGGCAAAGTGAACAAGGGACTTACGTCTGAGCATACCCTGCCACACTTATGGCGGCCAAAAGCGATACAAAAGGGGGTGGTAATGGACGGAGCATCTGAACCAATCAAACACTCACACCCAGGCAAAAGATCTGGGTTTAATCTATCACCGTTCTTTAGCCCAGTCTGCCACCCCAGTTCAGACATGGCTATATGCAAATAAGTCTGACACTGTGCCTCATGGGAACAGTCCAGCCCGAACTGCCAAGCCATGCCTTGCCTGGACCGGAAACAAGCTTCCAAGGACCGGTTTCTGGCATTACAGCCGTCTTCAGCCCGGCTTGCTTGGGTCCAGTGGCAAGGTGAGCAAGGGACTCACGTCTGAGCATACCCTGCCACACTTCTGGCAGCCAAAAGTGGTACAAAAGGGGGTGGTAATGGACGGAGCATCTGAACCAATCAAACACTCACACCCAGTCAAAAGATCTGGGCTTAATCCATCACCGTTCTTTAGCTCACTCTGCCACCCCAGTTCAGAGATGGCTATATGCAAATCAGTCCGACCTTGTGCCTCATGGGAACAGTCCAGCCCGAACTGCCAAGCCATGCCTTTCCTGGACCGGAAACAAGCTTCCAAGAACCGGTTTCTGGCATTACAGCCGTCTTCAGCCTAACTTGCTTGAATCCAGTGGCAAAGTGAGCAAGGGACTCACGTCTGAGCATACCCTGCCACACTTATGGCGGCCAAAAGTGGTACAAAAGGGGGTGGTAATGGAGAGAGCATCTGAACCAATCAAACACTCACACCCAGTCAAAAGATCTGGGTCTAATCCATCACCGTTCTTTAGCCCACTCTGCCACCCCAGTTCAGATATGGCTACTTTGCCACTGGAATTAAGCAGGCTGGGCTGGAGACGGCTGCAATGCCAGAAACCGGTCCTCGGAAGCTTGTTTCCGGTCCAGGGAAGGCATGGCTTGGCAGTTCGGGCTGGACTGCTCCCATGAGGCACAGGGTCAGACTGATTTGCATATAGCCATGTCTGAACTGGGGTGGCAGAGTGGGCTAAAGAACGGTGATGGATTAAACCCAGATCTTTTTACTGGGTGTGAGTGTTTGATTGGTTCAGATGCTCCGTCCATTACCACCCCTTTTGTACCGCATTTGGCCGCCATAAGTGTGGCAGGGTATGCTCAGACGTGAGTACCTTGCTCACTTTGCCACTGGATTCAAGCAAGTTAGGCTGAAGACGGCTGTAATGCCAGAAACCGGTTCTCGGAAGCTTTTTTCCGGTCCAGGAAAGGCATGGCTTGGCAGTTCGGGCTGGACTGTTCCCATGAGGCACATGGTCGGACTGATTTGCATATAGCCATCTCTGAACTGGGGTGGCAGAGTGGGCTAAAGAACGGTGATGGATTAAACCCAGATCTTTTGACTGGATTTAAGTGTTTGATTGGTTCAGATGCTCCGTCCATTACCACCCCCTTTTGTACCGCTCTTGCTATTATGTAGCACATTCTCTTTATATGACTGAAGTAATGGGACAATTTCTACACACAGGCCTCCCAATTTGTGTACTCTGTTCATTTGTGTGAGCAATGCACTTATCAACACCCTCTCATTGATCCACTCCTTCCCTACGCAACTACTCAAAATATCACACACACCCACTCCTTCTCCAAACCCACATACACCAACTGTGGAGTACCCCAGGGACTGTCACAAAGCCCCACGCTTCTCAACATGTACATGGCCACCCTTACCGCCATTGCTAGCCAGCATGGGCTTAGCATATCATCACACACAGAGGACACACAGCACATCCTCTCCCTCATGAACAAAGCCAAAGACACATAAACCTACCGACAGTCACTGTCAAAGCACTCATACACGCCTAAATATCTCTCTACATCATCAGACACAAAGACATCCACAAGAGAGTCACCCCAACATCCCCAACAGCGACTGCTGCCCCGCCAACCTTGACCTTGCACACTCGCTGGATCCACACTTCCAGAGTGGAAGACTTTCTACCTATGATGCAGGCAAAGCCATCATCGAGATGACAGTCAACATCAAACACCCCACCACCATGCACGCATACATGCGGAACAACTAAGCATTGGCCATTAGACAGCAACGGAGCAGCACTCTCACTCACCCACAGTGATTTGTGAGCATCATGGGTGAGTAGTGCAAATGATGTACATCAGTGCTTAATTTGTAAAATATGAAGTGCTCATATTTTTGTAGGAGGCCACACCCATGTCCCCTGGCTCGACCCACTTCATTTACTGGCTCCACCCACATACTCAACTGGCATGGCTGAAAGCCACATTTAATACCTGATCTTAATTCCTTCCTTGGTAATATGATGATTGACTTCATACGTGTTGGTTTTCAAGCTCCTTGGAAAGAACATCTTAATAAAATCAAGGCAAAACCGCAAAAGAGACTGGATCTCATGACTTTTGGAACCAAAGATAATGAACTTTTTCTGACCATTAAAGTCCTGACTCCAAACTAATTCTGATATCACTATTTAGTTATTTTGTATTTTTGTATCTCCCCAGGCTTGACCCTAAACTGCCCCGGCCCAGCCTATTACTAAAAGAAAGTAGGATATATGACATTTTGGAGCTCAGAGGTACAAGCCCACTATGAAGGCATCTATCACATCAGAATATATTGAACTCTACTAGAGGCACAATATGCACCTCTGTGGCAGATGCACAACCTGTAACTGATTTATGCACATCATTCACTCTTGTAATATGCCCAATATTGTAATTGTATTTATATAGCGCTTCCACCCTTGACGATGCGTCAAAGCACTTTTTGGTGAGCAGCATGCGACTCCGGATCACAAAAAGGATTAGTGGTGGGTTAATATAGGGAAATATATGGAAATTTGAGCGATGGACACGTGAGTCTGTTAGTTTCATCGAATGGGATATGGAGAGACAGAAGAGGGAAGCGTCTGGAAAGTGTTTTTCAGGAGATCATAGTAGTAATATGAGGTTTGGAATGGGTTGAGGGGGGATAGAGGAGGGGAGAATCCAGAAAGGGCTATCAGGGAGCTCATAGTAGTAAGATGAGGCTTGGGATGACTAAAATGACAGGTGGAGGAGGGACAAGTCTCTAGAAAGGGATTTACTCCCACAAGTGCATTGTACATAGGCATAAACCGAACATGTGTTACCCCAATTGGCATCCCTTAGCCTTAGCCCTTAAAATAATGTTCCCAACATACAACAGTGGCCCCGATTCTCAGAACTAACTCAAGACTAAATTCTAAACTTACTACTTTTGGTATTCACCAAAGGCATTTAGTAGTAGTAAAGTTAGGATAGTGTCTTAACGAACTTAATACAGACTTAAGACAGACTTAAGCAGACTTAAGACATACTTATGGCACTGTTGGAGCTCTGTGCAACAATGTTTGTTGGTGCCACCCACAATTACTCCTTCTGCCACGGATTCCCTCACTACCACCCTTTAGCAATGCCCCTCCAGTTTTCATCACCACACTCGCACTCACATGCATTTAATTTGATTTACAGCACCACCGATACCAGGGAAGGGTGTGAGGGCACTTTACAACACACACATTTCACAGAGACAGAGAAATGTTACATAAGGCAAAGGATTACTAGGTGTAGGAGTCGCATGACAACCATACTGGTAGGCTGCATAGTTCAATAGTGATTGTTCTGGAGAAACACACACATTTAGAATGTAATATCATGGTTGTTGGTTCTCTTTAATAACCAGAATGGATTACTATCCAAATGAACACTGATTGCAACATTAAGATAATCAAATCTAGAGAACAAATCATAACGGTCTAATTTATACCTTACAGTTTGCCTGCCGCTCTTAATAGCTTAATAGCAGTTAATAGCTCCCTGTTCTATGTTAGGATTTTTACTTATAAACTGCAAGTAAGTAAAAAACAAGATCTCTCTGGCAAAAGAAGTAACCCACAGACCTAAGTTCAATATGTGCACGTTGTGATCTGCTTGGTACATTTCTTTGTAGCAGGCACATTAACCCTCCGCACTACCATTCCACGATCCAAAACTTCCACTTGACAAAACTCCATCTCTCTCTAGGAAGAACATTAATCACTGCAGTTATCATGACATTTTTGTTGTTGCCAAAAATTGCTGGAGGCCGGGATGGAGGCATCAAGTGCGTTTAAAACCATAATGTACTTGAAAAAACACATCCCCCCCACCCAAAGTCAGCGCACGGTGCAATCGAACTCGTCACATCGCCCTAAAGCCACCTTGCTCAAGGGTCCTGTGATCTCAGTGACAGAGTCGATGTCGCTCTAGGGCAGTGATACTCAAAGTACGGCCCAGGGCCGCATGCGGCCCTCTTGACCTTTACATGCGGCCCCCTGGGCAGCAGCAGCACTGGGCTGCTGTTTACATCACTCAGCACTAACATGGAAAAATATATGAAAGGTTAATTGCAGTTAGGGAAAGGAAGTAACCAGGGGCCAGATGTAGGTAACTTCAATTTATCGACTCATAAATACCGAATTTTACCGATTCGGTATTTATGAATCGGTAAATTTGAAGGAGGGAGATGTAGGTAAATTTTATTTTTGATTTACCGAATTGGTGATATTCGGTATTTACCGAATCGGTAAAAACCGATTCGGTATTGCCCGTTGATTCTTATGGGCCTTGAAGCCCATAGGAATCAATGGGCAATACCGAATCGGTATTTACCGATTCGGTAAATACCGAATCCTGCAAGGGTGTAGGGGGTGTCACTTTGACACCCTCTAGCACCCCAAGTTCAGGCATGTGTGACATGTGGCACACATACATGCCCTACGGGCATGTCTGTGTGTCACATTCCACAGGTGTGCATGCCCAGATGTGCATGCACACCTGAATTCGGTATTTTACCACCCAATAGGATTGGGTGGTAAAATACCGACTCTTAAGGGCCTGTGGCACTCTTAGGAGTGTCACCTACATATGGATTTACCGAATCGGTAAAATTACCGAATCGGTATTTTACAGAATCGGTAAATTTACCCTAGTTCCCTGACAAATGACATCATTTTCAAAATGATTCATTGTGAAAGTTTCTATGGAGATGGTGATCAGACCTGTTGCATGCAATTTAGGCTATCAACTGCTATGAAACATGAAAAGTAGGCAGTCCTCAATATGCTAATCTATCTTTACATTGTACCATTGTGCTTTGATGTTAAATTTGTGCAGAGTGTCCGACTGTGTATTAAATTGGTCTTAGCAATCTTGTGTTTGATGCCCCCAAGGGTAATACCACGAAGATCAGTGGCTTAGAGGATCATAATGGCAAGGGGCTCCACTACAAAAGCAAACAGTAGAGGCGTGATTTCCCTTGGGTGCATCAAGTCCAAGATTGCTCTCTTCGCTGACTACCTACTTCTCACTTCATCCGATCATTTGTGCTCACTTCCAGCTATACACTCGCTGCTCCAGATCTAACAGCCAATCTCAGGGCTCAAAATCTACCATACACAATCATAGGCCCATGGTTCCATGTGTAAATATCGATAACAAAATATAGTTAAAAAAATATAGATGTAAAAATATCGATTACAAAAATATCGACTCCCTATACTTAAACAGTTAAGTACAATAATGTCGACTCAAAAATATAGATGTAAAAAATATAGATGTAAAAAATATCGACTTTAAAGAATATTATAAGTTAAATTAAATATTTAAATAAAATTAATATTATTTACAAAATAAATTAAATTAAATTTATATTTTAACTAATTATAACAAATAAAGTTAATTCAATCAATATAAACACAAAAAATTGGTACATATACATATATTTACTTAAATACATTTTAATATTTTCTTCATTTAATTTATAAACTTTAATAATTACATAAAAATAAAATAAACACATATATAAAACATTTTGAATAAAGTACAATATTCTATATTTAATTAACATATTAAAGTATTAAAAAAAATACATGCATTTAATAACAAAATAAAAACATTAGTAGTAAAAACATTTGGTAGCAAAGGGGCAAAAATTACTATTCCCACTCCAGTGAATGCAACAGTAGGGAAAGCGCTGGATAGCGTAGGGGTAAAAACTACTATTCCCACTCCAGTAATTTCAAGAGTAGGGAAAGCGTTGGATAGCGGAGGGGTAAAAAATACTTTTCTCACTCCAGAGAGTGCAACAGTAGAGAAAGCGCTGGATAACGAAGGGGTAAAAGATACTATTCCCACTCCAGTGAGTGCAACAGTAGGGAAAGCGTTGGATAGCGGAAGTGTAAAAATTACTATTCCCACCCCAGTAGGTGCAACAGTAGGGAAAGCGTTGGATAGCGTAGGGGTAAAAATTACTATTCCCACTCCAGATAGTTCAACAGTATGGAAAGTGCTGGATAGCGTAGGGGTAAAAATTACTATTCCCACTCCAGAGAGTGCAACAGTAGGGAAAGCGTTGGATACCGTAGGGGTAAAAATGTATATTCCCACTCCAGAGAGTGCAACAGTAGGGAAAGCGTTGGATAGCGTAGGGGTAAAAATTAAGATTTCTACTCCAGAGAGTGCAACAGTAGGGAAAGCGTTGGATAGCGGAGGGGTAAAAACTACTATTCCCACTCCAGAGAGTGCAACAGTAGGGAAACGTTGGATAGCGTAGGGCTAAAAATTACTATTCCCACTCCAGTGATTTCCAGAGTAGGGAAAGCGTTGGATAGCGGAGGGGAAAAATTACTATTCTCACTCCAGAGAGTGCAACAGTAGAGAAAGCGCTGGATAGCGAAGGGATAAAAGTTACTATTCCCACTCGAGTGAGTAGGGAAAGCGTTGGATAGCGGAAGTGTAAAAATTACTATTCCTACTCCAGAGAGTGCAAAAGTAGGGAAAGCGTTGGAAAGCGTAGTGTTAAAAATTACTATTCCCACTCCAGAGAGTGCAACAGTATGGAAAGCACTGGATAGCGTAGGGGTAAAAATTACTATTCCCACTCCAGAGAGTGCAACAGTAGAGAAAGCGTTGGATAGCGTAGGGGTAAAAATTACTATTCCCACTCCAGAGAGTGCAACAGTAGGGAAAGTGTTGGATAGCGTAGGAGTAACAATTAAGATTCCTACTCCAGAGAGTGTGACAGTAGGGAAAGCGTTGGATAGTGGAGGGGTAAAAATTACTGTTCCCACTCCAGAGAGTGCAACAGTAGGGAAAGGTGGATAGCGTAGGGCTACAAATTACTATTCCCACTCCAGTGAGTGCAATAGTAGGGAAAGCGCTGGAACCCAAAACAATAAAAAACAAAACTATCAAAATGTGTATTAAATTTAATTTCCAATATGAACATAATTAATATACACATTTAAATATATTATTATTAACAAAGATAATAAAAAATAATTAATTGCACATTATTTAACACTATAATATCCACCACACACCTAAAATTAATTACACAATTACATTTAATATTTACTAATTAATTAATGAAAATTAATGTGTTATTTTTTATTAATTAATCAATTAATTACTTACCAGCTTTCACACCATATGCACTTATAAACACCACAACACATACCTAAAATTAATTACACATTTACAATTAATTAATGGTAATTAATTTTAAAAGTATTTAATAATTAATCAATAAAACATGTAATTACTTACGACCCTTCACACCATTTACACATATAAACTCCACAACACACACCTAAAATTAATTAAACAATTAACATAATTAATTATTAATTGACTAATTGAAATTAATTAACAACTAATTATTAAACTATTATTATTAAACTATTATTAATAAATTAACACATTAATTAAATCAATTAATTTTATATAAATAAATTACTTCCCACCCTATTCCCCTGTAAACCCACAACCCGCTACGGAACTAATAACACAAAATTAAACATAAAATACATTAATAACTAATACAATTCCAAATCATATAATAAAATGACAAACAATTCTCATTAAAAACACTAAAATACATAACATTATTAATAAATCGATATTTTTGTAAACTATATTTTTGTAAAGATATTTATTACAACTATATTATTGTTATCGATATTACTTACCTCCTCAGTCGATATTCTTGTCAAACTATATTTTTGTTGTCGATATTTCTTCCAAACGATATTTCTGCGGAGATATTAATGTCCCACGATATTTGTCCGTCGATATTCCTGCTCTGCACCTAGGCCCATATCCCCACTGTCCTGGACGAGGAGGTTGCGACCCTTCAGACTCACGTTCATTATCAATGGGCGGCTAGCTCTGTAAGGTAGCCTGGTCTTAGCCTAACGCCAGACTTAGCCACCTGGTCCAATGCTAATTGGCAGGAATATGAAAAAAACAGTCCTCGCTGACCTGCGGCATGGAAAGCCCTGCCACTCTCTTGGTTAGGTCGCCTTAACACAAAGAAAATGTCCATGTTGTCAAAGATTCTTTATCCCATTCAGACTTTGCCAACGCTCATCACAGAGCGAAAAAATCAGGGTGACACAACGTAAAGTGACAGCTCTCATAGGGGGCGGTAAGAAACTGCACTTTCTGAGTAAAATTGTAATGCTCCAAAGGGACAGGGGCGGACTAGCCTGACATAATCTGATAGAATACTATTGGTCATCACATCTTCGCTTTAGTTTGCAATGAGGTGCGTGGGAGGGCGACAAGGTGTGCTTATACATGGATTCAGTTGCTACCTGTTGCCCACTCTAGGTTTACGCGTGGCTGCCTCTGGAGGCGCATCATCGTAGCACATAAATGGCAGTTCCGACTAAGACAGTACCCAAAAATGGTGACAAAGTGGCAGTATGCAGGGGCTTCACCTCTTTACCATCTCCGCACACTCTCATTGCTTGCAAGCTGCAGTTCACCCCCGTGTGTCAACCAACCTATTTTGCTAATTGGACGGATAGAGCCTGTAGAATGAAACAACACTTTTTTTCTGAGAGCCATGACTCGTCAGGATTGGCATCTTAGCCTTCGTATGCTGGCTGCTGGCCAAATAATCGGTTAGCCGCTTTTTGAAGAAAGCAGAAATACCTCCTATAAACGTGTGGTTCGCTGCTTATGGCACACAGTGGCAATGGAGCTGCTCACAGCGCGTCTTCAGCTACGGTGTACTAAATTCTGGGAATATTGGAACGCCTTGATGTACCATTTGAGGCAACTGAAAAACGTTAGAATACAACCACCGAGACTCAGAGCCTTACAGTTGCTTGATGAAGTAGTACACCCCACTGACCCAGAGGGTTCTTGGAATCCTACGGACTGACTAAACTGCTTATCACCCCATACACTCTTCAAGACCTAGACACCCTGACTTCCGACGCTTAGATCACTGCTGCCATCCTATGTTCAGCGTCGCATGCTGCCAGAGATAGTCCCTGGTGTAGCTAGAGCAACACTCATTAGTAATGTAGGGGCATATTACCAACCAAGGCGTTAACATTATCACCGCTTCAGCGACAGTAAACTGAAGCTAACGTGGCGCTAATGGGCTTGATAATACGCACAAGTGAATTCCCATTGAAGCCCATGTTCTGGTTTGAACATGGGCTTCTATGGTAAATCTCTTTGGCTTATTAACAAGCCCATCATCGCCACTTCAGCTGCATTGTTCTGCCTCTAAAGCTTCGATCATATTAATGCCGTGCTTGATGCTAGGCCCCCTGATGTTTCTTGACACTGGCAATAGGGTGTCACTTTGGCCCTATTGTCCCATATGCTCATCCTTCCCCACTATCCTCTTCCTATCCTCTCCTCCCCTCCCCCTTAGTGGTTGTATCTTCTTTGTTCCTGTTTTGATTCCTGATGTATAGCTAATGGATTAAAGACTGCCATATCGACGCACCACCGATGTGCTTAATAGGGAGAGAGTCATAAGACGCTGACGCGTGCCCGGGTGTCATTGGGCCTTTCTGCCAGCCTACAAACCATTGGGACTCCAGGATGCCAGTATGGGAGTTTATTTGCGTCCATCTAGCCGCTTTGCTTATGATATGGTTGCTTGCATTAAGTAATGGCGTCCTACACGTCTTCTTAGGCCCACAGTGTTAGACATTAAGGGCAGATTTACAATAACTGGCGCATCCATGGATATCAGCAGGGATTCGCCAGTTATTGTGTACCACGCCTCCGCCACCATGGATGCGCCACATATACAATGCGGCGCACCATGGGCCACAAATAGAACCTATGCGTGACGCATCTGTGCCGTAAATGCGGCGCATTGCAGGAGTGGGGTCGCAAGTGCAACGCAGCCCCAGCAATGCTCTGGGGGGCCCTATTTTTACAATGCTGCGTCAATCCTTACACCTGCTACAAGCAAGCCCAGGATTCTGACGCAGCATGGGCTCATAAGTGAGTGAGTGAAATCTTGTAGAGTGAAATCTTGTAGATTTCACTAAGCCACTTTTATGAGGCGTTCTTGAGCTGGAACACCACCCCCTGCACAGGAACGCCTCCTTCTGGAGCAGGGCTTTGGAACTTGACAAATCTCCCTGAGGCGTCACGTTGTAGATACCTGGATGCATGGCGCATCTTTTGTGCCACTGCTGCATCACAGAAGGGACGCAATGGCGGCATTAAAGAGGCACAATGGGCTTGTAAAACTGCACCATGATGTATTTATCCTCGGAGTTTAGATCTTCCCTAATGTGTGTTGCCTTGCAACAACTGCATGCTGCTGTATCACATAATACGCATTTCATAAAATCTAAATGCCAAATGAAACGTATTGAAAAATAAAGGAAAAATGAATTGGTCTTCAAGTGAAAAAATCAGGTCCAGGCAAAGTTTTAATCATCATCACCATGAAAATACACCACTGTATCATACAGTATCACCATTGGGCCCTTTGCGGCTTATTAGCGAGCATATTTTCATCGGATTTGAACAAAGAAAATGCCCCATACACCTCACTGTTTGAGTATAGACCTTTGCGGTCTATTAGCGTACATATTTACATCGCATTTAAAAAAACGGGCCACATTCACCTCACAGTATGAGTATAGATCTTTGCGGCCTATTAGCATGCATATTTAAATAGCATTTCTAAAAATCGGCCGCATTCACCTAACAATTACAAACTGAAGATCTTTGTGCCTTATTTGTGTCCGGATGCTCGTCGCATTTGCTACATTTGTGCTGCTAACACACAGGAAGTGATGTATTTCTGCTTCCTTTCACTTTCACTTTTCAGCACATTGCTAGTGATTGTGCTGAGAGAAGGCGGTGTATGGTGGATTGTGGTGTCGTTTTGAGATTTTGAGAGTGGTGCTGTGTCCTGTGTCCTGTGAAAAGTGTCTTTTTAGTCTGTTTTATTTGTTTTAAATTGTTTGTGTGTCTACTGTCCTCAGTCTTGTTGTATTTGTGTGGGGTTAGTTATTTAGAGTTTGTTAAGAGGGCTAATATTTCATAGTTTTAATTGGGTAACGGGGTGCAGGGGGATGCGGCTGTGGGAAGGTCCGGGAGGATGACCGAGGGGGCATTGGGGGCTTCCTCTGGTTGATCAAGTTCTATTTTCCATTAGTGTTGGAGAGGGGGGGGCGTATCCTTCAGGGGTACAAGGTGACCGTGAGGAAGCTGCGCTGGGAACATGTGCGTGTCCAGATGCTCCGGTGCTTTGGGGTCGACCGGAACGTGCGCCAGTGGAAGCACCGCTGGCAGGACATGCTGGCATGTGAGGCTGACCTCTTGGACTTCACCGGAGTGATGCCTGTCCTACAGGTATAGGAGAGTAGGGTCTGCTTCCTATGGTTACCCCCACTTTTTGCTGTGATTCTCTGGTTTTTCTACTTAAGTGTGGTTGTGGACCTGCTAATCAGGCCCACAGCCCAGCTTTTCTCTCTCTAAATAGATACCATGTACTTTAGGTACATACCAGATTGGTTACTGGGTCACCCTTGCGAACCCCTGTATAGTGTACCGTAGGTACCCAGGGCATAGGTGTACCTTAGGCCTACCAGGGGCTGCAGCATGTATTGTGCCACCCTTGGTTTGCCTTCCAAACTGACACCACAGGTCTGTTCATACAGCCTCGGTAAGGTGGTGTATTCACCCCTTACTTAGATATAGTATACCTATATCTATATATACATATAGACACATATACACCTATAAGTCACTCCTATGGCAGGCCTTAACAATCCTGGAGGCAGAGTGCTTGGTTTTATGTGAGAGGGTGCCCTAGTATGAGCTGAGCCCCTCTGCAGCTTTCGGAACCATCTACTTATAGCTGTTCTATGATATAGCTATACCTTATATACTCTTAAGTGCATTATAATCCTCGCGGTTAATGCTAACTTTGGTTTGGCTTTATCAAAACATGTTGTGTAAATTGTCAAACACTTTGGAATACTACCCCCCCCCCCACCGCCAGTCCTGGTGGCGGGGGAAGCATTCCACCCTTCTAGAGAGAGAAGACATGTAGTTACTGGTTTACCCGGTTAAAGTTAAATGGAGCCTCAGCATCACAAAATGGATGCTGCTGCCACAGACACGAGTCTGGCCTCCTGCTGCTGGAGTAAACTCCGGCAGGGGAGGCCTGGACAATAGGTTTCCTGCCCAGGGAGATGCTGGCACCTCCCCAGACAGGCTCTTTGTGTATTGGGGCAGGGAGGGCTGCTTTCAGTGAATGCTTTCCAGACCCTGCCTGAGGCACACTAGGTGCTCCATGCATTTCCCACTTCAAACCCCTTGCTGGGGCACTCAGCCCCAGCTCTGGCGCGAAACTGGACAAAGGGGAAGGGGTGTAACCACCCCCACCCCAGGTCCACCCCTAGGAGGGACCATAAAGTTAGTCCAACCCCTAAACTTAGTATAAGTATAGGACCCCAGTCCCTAGGACTTTAGATTACCCTGGACGAAACTCTGAAACATGTATCCTGGACCTTCGACATTCCATTTCGACTGGAAGACGGAAGACATCTCACTTGTGGTCAAGGTCTGACCACCCTGTACAAACAGGCACCAAAAGCATCTTTGCCGGTCTGCATTTTTGAGGCTCCCACCGGATACCGAAGAATCTGCGACACAGGATACGGACTCCCAGATAGCTCTGACCCCGATCATCGCTCACAAGAAAGCTGAGACCGGTGGCAGACATGAGAGGCGTGGGACCGGAGCTCCTGAACATCCTACATTTTGCTACCTGCATCAACTTCCCGAGGTATCCCGAAGTTGTGCATGGGGGTACTTGAAGCCCCAGACCCCGGATAAGAGCTCCAATGATTGTTTTTCAACGATGAAGTGATCATGCTGCTGAAAGATCAACTGTCTGTTGCTAAGATCTGTAATAAGAAGATCATTTGTGCTGTAGGATTTGTTGATTCTATGGTGGCTATGGCAACAATGACTTGGTTTGGTGAGAAATTGTCTCCTGCTCAACAATTGCTAATCGCCACTACTTCTGCACCAGTTGAGCATCATTATTTTACGCTTCACTACCATGAGCAGAAGCATCGACAATCCTTCCTGAATAACACATTCATCCAGATGTTGCATCATTCGCATAATGCCACAAATACCACCGACTGTTGGGTGTGTGGGATGATACCTGCTCACCAAAAGAAAGGGGGAACACCTTTTATTCCTCTTCCTTTTTCACATAACGGTTCTTGTCATGCTTGGTTTGCACTTTTGATTGCTTCAAAGGAAGGGACAGTTGGAAGGATTAACTATCATCTTAATAAAGCTTGTTACCCTGATAAAGATGGTTACCCGTAAGCTAAAGGAACTAAATGGGAATGGGAAGAGTATCGACCAGACAATGACTTTGCACCATATGTTTTCACGAACACTAGAACTAAAAAGAACACTGGACCATTTGTATTTTCTGTGACCAGAGCTAAAGCAGATTTATGTATAGAAAGTATTGGGAAAATTCCATTGGGAAGGAGTAAATGTACTGTGACATTAACTATTGAAGGTGCTAATAATAGTAGTTTTACATCGTCGCATAATACATTCATTCATTCATTTAATCTTTATTTCGGTCAATTGTAACCATAAAAGATACAATAAAAAATAAAATTTTACAATATCAATTGATCCAGAGTAAATGTGGGAAGGGCAACAATTGATAACAATATTTATGATCTGTTCCAAATATGCCATAAAACCTATCTATTTATCATAAATACATTTAAAAACCATTTTAAAAGCTAGGCATCCTATAATACAATAAAATGTATACAATTATGAAAAAAATAAGAAAAGTTTCAGAGAAGGAAGGGACAATAATCACAATAAACTTAACCCATTTGGAAAGTGCAGGTGCAATAATCTAATATTTAACGTTAGATATAAGAATAAAAACTTTTACCCTCTAAAGCTTTAACCCAGCTTTCTTCCTCGTTAGATAAACATTGAGAAGAAACCTGCTTACACAAAAGACGACTAATTGTGACGCGTTAGTCTTTAATATGCATGCAGCCTCACTACACCTTCTAACATCCAAATTGCTGCAGAGATTCTTGATCCATTGATCCCTGGCTAATTTGTATGCAGGGCAGAAGAAGAGTATATGCACTTCATTTTCTCTAACATCTTCTGTACATAGCGAGCACGCATCACTTCTGTTATCAGCCTCTGCTCTGCCCCATCTAGATATGTTTGCATTTATTTGTAAAATCCCATATCTAAACTGCAAGAATAGGGATTTCACTAGTGGGGGGCCTACCTCGTCCAGGAAAGGTTCAAATTGTGCAACATCTTTAAAAGCTGTAAAATTCAAAGTTAAGGACCCAACAGATAAACTATGTAGCATATTATTTGCCATGTAGGTCCAATAGATAGATTTTATATGTTGCTTGCAAAGTGTCGTCAGCTGTAGTGGGTCCTCCCAATAATGGGATAAGCCTAGCTTCTTTTTCCATAGTATTATGTCTTTTAGCCAGGGAATATCCTTACTTCGGTCTATCTTTATGATCTCCTCCAAGCCTTCTCTATAATGGGACAGTTCAGGGGTAGACCAAATCCTAATCCAGAATAGTATTGGTCTCAATACTGCATGATGATCTGTGTGTTTTATATTACGATCCAAACATACTGAAATTAAGGGCGTTCAAATTGGGATTTTTAACAATTTCCGAAAGAAATTGTTTTCTTCCTGTTCAAAGTTCTTTTTGCAATATGGCCCCCAAATCTCTACCCCAGAGTGTGTGGCTGATTGAGCTTTAAACCTAAAGACTTCCAGGGCAGGAGAAACGCCCTTAGATATGCTGGCCCCATGTTTTTTCAATATTGGTAACTAATTTTGGAGCAAAATTACCCTGCTCTTTTCGAGTTGCCCTTTCCAGGACAGCTTACTATCCAGGGTAATTCCTAAGTAGTTAAAGCTTTGCACATATTCCAATTTTTGGTTGTTTAAAACTAAATTTTTCTTAAAAGATTTGTGCGGGTTTATCGACATGTATTTAGTTTTACTTGAATTGATTTCAAGTCCCTTCGTTGTGCAATAGGTGTTAAAAGAGTCCACTAGGATTTGCAGTCCCTTGGGAGTTTGCGAGATTAAGATTGCATCATTAGCAAAAAGTAATGTTGAAATTACTTCACCACCTAGTTGTGGGGAATCATGATTGCAATTTTCTAAATATTTGGGGATATCATTTACATACAGTGAGCAGAGTGTAGGTGCCAACACGCATCCTTGTCTTACACCCCTTCTCACTGGTATTGCCTTAGATAATTACCTCCTAGGTCCCCATCTGACTCTTGCGTAATTCCCTACGTGTAACCTAACCAATTGCACGAGTATTTCTTCAGGTACACCAATGTGTTTTAGGGAGTGCCACAAAAGGCCCCGGGGTACCAGATTGAAGGCTGCCCTTAAATCTACAAAGGCAATGTATAAACTGCCCTTCCTTATGGTAATATATTTCCAATAAATACAAGTAAATCTGAACACTTGATCGATAGTGCTTGTTTTTGTTCTAAACCCTGCTTGATATTTTGATAAAATGTCTGCCTCGTCCATCCATTCTAAGAGTCTGTTTAAAATATGCCTAGCAAAAACTTTCTGTAATATGTCAATTAAACTTATTGGGCGATAATTTGCCGGATCATAACGATTACCCTTTTTAAATAGTGTCACAATCTCTGCCCCCTTCCATGTATCGAGAATTGGTGTACCTGCAGCTATTGAATTACATAAAAAATGTATGTACGGGCCCTAAACTTCCAAATCATGCTTCAGTAAATCCCCTGGTATTTTGTCAGGTACAGAAGCTTTCCCTGATTTAATAGCCTGTATTGATTTTATAGTCTCTTCTAAACTATAGTGCATATCAACTACATTAGGGGGTCGATTCCGATCCATTAAAAATCACCGTCCGTATGACTCGCATCCGGAGCCGTTTCCGTACGACTCGTACGGACGCCGTACGACCGGACGATTACGATCCCAACCGGGCTACCCAGAGGCGATTCGTACGGTCCACGTCAGGTAAGGGCGATTCGTACGGAAAAGCGCACAATCACATACACACCGTACGGCGCGTACACCCCATGATCGCAGGGGTATGGCGCGTACCATTGCGATCATGGGGTGTACGCGCCGTACGCCGCGTACGCAGGGGTACGGCACGTACCCCATGTACGCTGGGTATACGGCACGTACACCCCATGATCGCAGAGGTACGGCGCGTACCCCTGCAATCATGGGGTGTACGCGCCGTACCCGGGGGGGCGTTCTGTACCTGTTTCGGGGCGAACTCTGATTGTACGACTGTTTCCAGCTCCCGTAGAGAAAGGGTCGTATGGAGCGTACCCAACACGGATCGTACTTGCCGGGTCGTAAAAAGCAGCCGCGAACCGTATAAACGTCGTGTACAGCGGGTTCCGAGGGCGATTCGTACGGGAAATCTATTCGTACGGTCCCTGGTACGATTCGTATGGATTGCTGCATTGGGTGTGGATCATACTACGTTGTTCGTACGGGGACGGTTACGGGTACGATTCGTACGGAAAAAAATGCTCCGTACGACGATTCGGAGCGCTTTTTACGGGATTGGAATCGACCCCTAGTTGTGATTCCCAACTCTTTTTCTATTATCCAGGGTTCCTCAGTACTATCAGAGTACAAACGGGAAAAATGTTCTACCCAGGTATTTTCATCTAAGAAAAGGTCTTTAGCAGTCTTACCTATATTATTTCCCCTGGCTATTAGACTCCAGAAGGCAGCCTGATCCCTGGACTTTGCTGCAATAATTAAATCAGTCCAGATATCATCATCCCAGGCTTTTTTAGCTTCTACAAGTATTCTATTATAATATTGCTTTCTAACCCTTATTTCTAGTGTATTCTTACATTTAATTGCCTGGATTAAAGAGGTTTTAGCTAATCTGCAATTTTTATTATACCAGAGATTGCCTGCCTCTCTTTGATTATTCCTTCCTCCGTTATTCTCTTTATAGATGTTACTTAGAAACGGGGTCAATGCATCTACCAGTTTGATATGGATATTCAATACACAACATTCCCCTAATGGGACATCTTGAAGTGATATAACTATATCCGCAAATGTGTTGTAGATCTTTGTCATCACTGCATCTTTAGCTAGAATATAAGGCCATTTTAGGGCTTGTCTATTATTATTTGTTAAGAGCTCGCAGGCAGCGAAATCACTCCCTTAAGTTCCAGCTATACACGATTTAAAAAGCTGGAATTCTAGTTTTAATTGTAAGGGATAGTGATCACTCTCCGTTCTTGGATCAATTTTAAAATCAGTGGCACAATGCCACAGATTTATTGAGACCAGGATAAAACCTATCTGACTTCACGAGCTACCTCTATGAAACGTAAATGCAGTAGGTCTATCTGACGGCAAGCGCCCGTTACATGTCCTCAAATCATATTCTACAGTAAGCTTTAAAATTAGTGTTGCTGCAACAGTACACTTTACCTCCCTACTGCTATCTATGAACGGGATATTACTCGCCATATCTTGCTCTATGAACAAATCATCCAAACCCAATAGCGGTTCAAATTTGCAATTTAAGTCACCACCGACAATTACCCATGGCGTAGGCATAATATATATTTTGTATGTGGTATTAATGGAGATTATCAACTTCCAATTGTATGGTCCGGCATGTGTTATGTATCATTTGTGTTACCCCCTGTGTTCCTGGCCCCTCCATTGTATCAGCGCGATTTCAACGATATCTCTAAGAACAGATACAAAAGAACAATAAGTACAGATGAAGTTGATTAGACTGACACCACTTTGCAACAATAGGTCGACTTTAATTTGGGTTTGTTTTTCTTTGTGGGTGCTTCATTGAACAGTAGAAAGATAAGGAAATTGACTTGTGTTGTGGACGCTGTTACCAATCAGACAGCTATGGCACTTGGGAACATTACAGAAGAACTGTAAATTGCAAGGATTGTAGCACTTCAAAATTGTATGGTTCTTGATGTGATTCTAGCCGATCGAGGTGGTGCATGTCGCATCATAGGAAGCAGCTGTTGTGTATTTATAACGGACCGCTCACCTTCAGTATATGACGCAATATCAAAGCTGCATAAAATTGCTGCAGATATTCACCCAGACACTGGTACATGGACTTTTCAAACTGGTTCTGGACACAATTTTTGTCACTTGGGGCTGGAAGCTATTGACTATTTTATGTATATTGCTGGTGATACTATTTACATGCTGTGTATGTATACTATGTGGTCCCATGCTTTGCTCTACATGCATCACTGTTTGTACACCTACTAACAGAAATGTTGCGGAAATAAAAGTCCAAGAAATGCTGAATAAAGAGGTCACTGAAATGATGAGCATCAATGTACAGGATGCATATTTAGATTACCCTAGATGAACGAATGTCTTCAGCTAATGCTAAAAGGCTTGTCTGTTGTAATTTATCAGCGATCGGGGTTAGCATCTAGCTGAAGCCTGTTTGGAATTTGGCAGCCATTTTGTATGCCATGTTTTTATTTATTTATTTTATTTTAAGGTTTTATAGAGTGCGAACATGACCTGTGAGGGTATCAGAGCGCTTTACAGGTACAATAGAGTAAAACAGGGTCATGGCAGGTCATAACACAACAAAAAACAGGTAAAAATGATAAAAATTAGTATATAGGAGAGCTTACAGAAGATCAGGGGGATGAAGGTGGGACAGGGTAGCAAACAGCTACTGTACCTGGGGGATAGGATAGGCTATACAGCAGGACAAATATAATACAATGAACAAGAAAGGTAATGTACAAGGACGCAGGATAAGGCAATAGTCTCTCAGATGGCTGAGGGAACGAGATTAGCCAAGGAATTTACCCAAGAGAAAGGCCTTGGCCTCTTTTTTGAAGCGAGCAAAGGAAGGGATTTTTCTAATGTCAGGAGGGAGGGAGTTCCATATTCTTGGTGCAGTTCCAGTGAAAGCCCGATTGTAGGTTTTTATTTTCCTATAGCGTGCAGGCCGGAGTAGGAGGGCCTTGGTTGATCTTGAGTTTCTGTTTCCTCCAGATAACACAAGCTTCTGTGCAAGATACACAGGGGAGTTTGAGTGAGGGCTTTGTGCGTGATGCATGCCAGCTTGAGATGAATCCTCGCCTCGAAGGGGAGCCAGTTTAACGCTTTCAAGTGAGGAGTGATGTGATCGAACTTTTTTGAGCCTGTAAGTAGTCTGGTGGCTGCATTGAGGCAGGCTTTTAAGGGTGCCAGCGAGATCTTAGGTAAGCCAGAGAGGGTGAAGCAACCGTATTCCAGTCGAGAGATGACTAATGATTGGACAGCGAGTTTTAGGTCCGGAGCGTCTGGAAAGGGTTTCAATTTCCATAGGTAGCTCAGGTGGAATCTGGCCAATTTTGCCATTGTGTTGATGTGATCTCGCATATTTAGGTTATGATCCAAGGTAATTCCCAGAGATTTGACTGAATTCACAATGGTCGGGGAACAGTTTAAGGCTGTGATGGCTTTAATCCATGTCTGGATGTCGGGGTTGTTCTTGGGTGGGGAGATTAGAAGGAAATCAGTTTTCTTGGCATTTAGTTTTAGTTGATTGGAGGAGAGCCATCTGGCAGTCTGCTTCAGGGCTTCATTCAGGGTGAGTATCTCTGTAAGAGATGAGATTTTTATGTAGATCTGAGTGTCATCAGCGTACATATGGATGGAGATATTTGCATTGCGCTGGACTTCGGCAAGGGGTTCCAGATAAAGATTGAAGAGGGTGGGGGACAATGTTGATCCCTGAGGGACTCCCACCGAACCACGGAGGGAGCGGACAGTTCGCCATTGACTAGGTAGGATCTGAACCAGTCGAGGACTGTGCCTTCTAATCCCATCCTGAGTTTAAGGCGTTCGAGTAGCATCACATGGTTGACCGTGTCGAAGGCCGATGATAGATCAAGGAGGATCAGGAGACAGGTTTTGTCTTGGTCAAGGGCTTGAAGAGCGTCATCAACAATGTGGAGCATGGTGGTTTCGGTGCTGTGCCCCGGTCGGAAGCCTGATTGACAGTCATCCAGTAGATGGTAGTTGTTGATGTGGTGGCTTAGCTGTAATTGTACACACTTTTCCAGCACTTTAGCCAGGATTGGAATGTTGGAAATTGGTCTAAAGTTGTCTGGGGAGGCTGGGTCCAGCGACGTTTTTTTCAGAATGGGTAGGACTTGGCCTGTTTTCAGCGAGGTCGGTATTGATCCCTGTCGTAGGGAGGCATTGATGATTGCAGTCCAGCTAGGAATGATGGATTTGGTAACGGTCGCGAGACAGTTTGAAGGGAGCGGGTCGTTGAGGTGGTTGTTGGGGTTCAGGGAAGCAAGGATTTTCGCAACAGTGACTTCGTCATAGAATGCAAATTCGGACCAGTGAACTAAATTCTTTGGTAAGGATCGTGGCGGCAAGGAAGGAGGAGGCAGAGAGTCAAAGTTCGGAGGGGGGGAGGAGGCGGCCTTGAGTTCAGTATCTAAGGTTATGATTTTGTTTGTGAAAAATGAGGAGAAAACCTCAGAGGAGATGAGAGACTTGGAGTTTTCTTTCACTGTTTCCGACAGTTTGTTCAATTGTAGTTTAACCATCCGCTCTGAAGAATTCTTTTTTTGAGGTGACGATGTTCTTGTTGTAGATATTTCGGGCCTGGCGAAGGAGTTTTAGGTGGTCTGTTGAGGGGTGCTGTCTCCAGGTCTTTTCATGATGTCGGAGGGATCTTCTCTTGTCGTTAAGCGAACCAGTGAACCATGGGTTTTTATCTCTGACTTGAGTTCTTTTTAGTTTAAGAGGGGCTAGGTCATCCAAGATGCTTGACATAGTAGCCGAGTAATGATCGTTGAGGTCTCTGACCGAGGTGATGTGGCAGGGGGGGTGGTAGGTCAGTTTTACAGCGGCTCTCAAGCTTGTTGATGTCTAGGTTGTTGGTGTCTCTGACCCAGCGTTTTGGGAGTACCTGTTGTGGTGTCCTTGTCTTGCGTGTGCTAGGTAACAGAAAGGCGATGGTATGGTGGTCAGACCAGTCGCAGAGCTCTATCGAGGTGAGCTTGATGGTGGTTTCCTTGGAGATGATCCAGTCAAGAGTGGCTTGGGAGAGGGCAAGCTTGGGTCAGGGCTAGACCAGCCAAGATGTCCTTAATGGCGTTGACATAGGGATTCTTAGGATCATTCCAGTGCAGGTTGAAATCGCCGAGGAAAATGTCCTTGGAGTTAGGGGAGTTCTTAGCCGTAATAACTTCCATGAGGTAGTCAGTGAAGGTTTTGTTTGTGCCTGGGGGGTGATAAAAGATGTGCAGGTTACATATGTGGATGGTGTTATTGAAGACTGAGAGGGCTAGATATTCGCAGGAGTCAGTAGTATCCGTTAAAAGCTCAGTGACAAGGAGGTTAGAGCGATGGATTCAGGCAATTCCGCCTCCTTGTTTGTTATGTGCTCTGTCGAGCCTGACAATGTTGAAGTTAGGGGGGTTTAAGAGGTCGAGGCATGGGGATGAGGATTCATTAAGCCATGATTCTGTTAGAATGGCTATGTCGGTGTTGTTGTTCAGAATGAGTGCGGCGACATCAGCCGCATGCTTCACTGCAGAACGACAGTTGATTAAGAGACCCGTCAGGGCAGGGAGAGGAGTGGTGGCGAGGGTCGGGCGGACAAGGGCACTGGCGTGAGGTTGCTTCAGAGCATTCATCTATTGCTGGGGGGGCTGATCTGTGTGGGTCGATGGCTACCGTGCGGATGGGGAGTGCGTCATTCACGTCACTCACATCAGGCAGACAGGTAGAAATCGGGGCTGTGTTAAGGTCTAAAAGGAGGTCCTGGATTTCCTTTTCGGTGAGATCTAGTGTATTAGTTGTGGTGAGGGAGAGGTTGTAGGAGAGGGCGAGGTCAAAGGTTTCCTCCTCAGACAGGCAGCTAGTGTGCTTGTGAGGGCACAGATGTCTTGAGGTAGTCGGAAGTGGTCGTTTGGGGAGCTCTGCGATTGGAAGGGAGGCAGTCTGGGGCATGAGCTTTGCGAAGGAGAGTTCAGCTAGGTGGAGGAGTTTTGTAAGATCGAGGATGGAGGAATGGAGGTTCTGAATTATTATGGAAGCTCTGGAGTGCAAGGAAATGATGTCTGCAGAGTGTGGTGTAGGAGGGCATGGGTGGACTGAACTGGGAGTCGTAGGAGAGGTGGCTTGAGTGTAAGAGGTGTTGGCCTGATCTGGTGCAGTGGGAGTCCTTGAAGGGGGTGGGGCTTGGTGTCTAGGATGGATTGTGTGTGGGGTCAAAGAGGGAGTGGCTTGAGTGTTAGCGGAGCGGGTTTGACCTGCTATAGCCCAGGTTACTGGTGACGTAGAGGTAGTGGTCCTGGAGATCCAGGTGGGAGCATGGGGGGGTCAAAGGTTCAGTGTTTGGTTCGCTCGGTGCGCTTGAAGGCGGCCTGATAAGGTTGAGGTGCAGTGTGATGGGAGCCGTGGATTCCGAGAGGAACGCGTGGGGGGGTGGACTCATGTGGGGGGGAGGACTCAGGTCCATAGCGTTAGGGAAGATTGTAGGCGTAGTGATGGGATTCGGGAGTTCTGTATTGGGCAAGGGGGTAGGTGTACGGTTTGGCCGGGTGTTGGTCTGCGACCCTGTGTCTTGCACATAGTTTTGGAGGGTAATGAAAAGCTCTGAGAATTTGTCAAGGTTTTTAGGTGAGGCTTGGGTCAGCACAATGCCGCTTTTGTAGAGGGTGATGGTGAGGTTAGCTCGAAAAGTTGTTGAAGGTGCTATTGTGAGCTTAGTGCCGTAGGGAATGGTCCTGGATGAGTGAACATTAAGGAATAGTGAGAAAGTGTTAGGCCAAGCAGGTATTCTTCTGGAGTAGAAAACCAGGTCATTGGTGACGGTGCCTAAGTCGGCACAGAAACGTAGGTCGCAATCAGTGTCTCAGGGTTGGTTTTTCAGGGTGAGGTGTTTTAAGGCTTTTGAGGCATTTTTTGGGAGGTTCGAAGGGTAGACCAGTGTGAAAGCATTTGAGCCGTAGGCGGTTAGAGCAGGGCTAACCATGATGGCTAGGGATGGGTATGCACAACGCGAACTGGATCAGTGAGCATCCGACATTGGGGTCATCATCAAATAGTTGTTATGTGTTAAAAGTAGTCTCAAGGTTTAAATAAGAGTGGGTAGACCACTTTCAGATTGAGGAGAGGTAGAGAGCGGTCATTTTCCTGTTGCCGTGGGTAGTGAGAGGTGAAGATGCCTGTCGTTATTTGAATCTGCAGGTTGGGTTAGTGCCACTACAAGATGGCCACCACAGAGATGGAGGAGAGAGTAGTCCTCTTTCAATTGCAGTGAGAAGTAAAAAAAAAGAAGTCCCCTTTCTGTTTGTATTGCTGTTGCTGCAGTTAGGGTTTGTGCAGGCTTCTTTCTGTGGAGGCAGTTTGCCTAACAGCGCAGTCCTCTTTCTGTGGGCACTGATTAGGGGCAGCTATTTTGTCTCGTGTTGGGCTTAAAACAGCAACAACATGGTGGATTCAGGCTGAAAAATGATATTCCCCACTTTCACTTGGCTGAAGGTTTGTGTGAAAACTATTAGCCCATTTATTTGTTTTCTTTGTTTTCTGTGGGCCAAAAGCAATTGTCATAAAAATTCGAGCGCACAAAAAAAAACACTCGGAGTGTTAGAGTGAGTGAGTGCACCTCGCACCCACTCACTCTAACACTTCGAGTGGTTTTTTTGTGCTCTGTCCTACCTTTCTGTCATCTGCTCTTGTACTCTGCCTAGTAACAAGGTATATATAGCCTCCTTTGCTTTGCACATGCTCAGTTGAGCTTGCAGCTGTCTTTGCAGCTGCCATAGTCTCTAACTGTCAGGATGTGTTTACTGGAATTAGCAACTGTTAGCTCCTCCCCCATGTTGATTGTGCATTTTCTGTTTGACCTTATATGTACCTAAAACCTTCTTCTTGTACTTGTACCGCCTTCTTTTGAGCCCCTGTGTGGGTATAAAAGGTCCATGCTCCTTCTGTTCAGTGTGCTACTTCATAGAGTAGCGAAGGGTGTTGTGTGAATGTAGTTCAACCTCATGAGGTTAATAAATATTGGTCTGAGGACTCTGTGCAGAGAAGGACGAACCCCTAGCACCGGTAGGCTTTGCTGAGGCCCACCACGACAGGGATGTGATATGCAATGCGCAACATCACAAAAGGCTTCGTCCACCACTTCCAGTTTAAGAAGATATGGCAGTCGAATAGTTTCCAATTCTTCTGGGGGACACTACTTGTGTACTGCGACTGACTTGTACATGTTGTCACACATGCATTTTTCAACAATGGGCGTGGATCAGAGTTGGTACATAGCTAGATTGCTATATCTGATAAATGTGGGCACAGAATCGTAGCCCGTGTACTGTTGTTTTAACCCCTGTGCACCTTCTCCACTGTCTGCCTTCTAAAGTTTCTTTGGCACCTTTTTACAGATGTATATTAATTTTGAGCACTGTGCCCCCGTCACCTTGAATTAGTAGTATACCTCATTTTCTATATTTAGCCATGAATTGTTTATATCTTTCTTCTGCTCATCTCCACCCTCACTTCCACCTGCAGCATCCCCTGCGTCCATGCCTCCACGCAAGGCAATTTGACCTGCTACCCCTTCACAGATGGTCCTCCCTCTAACGTCCCCTTCCAATGGAAGACACTGTGTATCCACATTGCAGGGACACCAAAGGCGCTCATGATGCTGGCCCATATGTGCCCATCTCCACCTGGACCGCGCACAGCACAAGCACGCCTGGCACACACAGATTCCACAAAAAACAATGCTACTACGATGCCAGCAACCTCCACACACTCAACAGGGAAAATCACACACCTGCTTCCGAGCGTCCCCGGAACACACACAAGGACCCTCCTCACATTTGATCTGCAGCTCATTCTGCTTCTGATCCACTGATCCACCAACGTGATGTGAACCAACCTAACTCAGATCCATTCTTCTCAACACACACTCTGCCCACAAACACGCCCTTGTACTCTGGGACCAACTTGTCACAACATCCCCAGACGTTGCCTTCCTGCTGGAGACCAGCCTGAACCCCTCCACAGCACACATCGTCATTGACTACAAGAGCATCCGCAGGGACCACACCAACGGAATAGGAGTACGAAGTGCCATCCTCCACTGGAGCACTCTCAGAGTCTCAAAGAACACCAACAACATCCTCAGCAATGCAGAACACTTGTACTTCATGATCCACACCAATCACAACACCCCACTCAGAGTGACAGTCTTGTATAGACCCCGACCCTGATTACAGTTCAGCTACTACATTGCCTACTTCATCAGTACACAGGCCCTTGCCTCCACAGACTCGGGAAGGACACCACCACCAACTCCACCGCCCAGATTGACAGCCCCGCAAGACTCCGACTTAGGATACTACCCACAATACCCACCCACTCTGTCTGTAAAAGGCTTGAGCACATCTTATCCACTTCGTCACAAGTCTCCTTCAACCACACCACCCAACTCCACTAGACTGCCCATGTATGCATCCACGTCATCACCCGGCATCCCACCACACACAACAGATTCCCCACCACTGCCGGGGAACAGTCACCGTAGACCAGCTAACCACCACCCTCGCCCTTAGCCCAAACAGCTACCACGCCTAACCCCACCCCACTGCCCACAACCTCAGACAATGGCTCAATGACTGTGCCAACCAACTGTCCCCAACCACATAAGCCTCAAACAGACATGCCAGCAAGTGAGCCATCATGTTCATTGAGGACCTCCAGGACTCCAAGCAAATGTGCCAATAGCCAGAGGAGGAATGTCACCGTGTACAGACAATGGACAGCTACGCAGCACCCAAGAACGACACCGGCAGACACCATCACCTCATCTGATCCTCAAAAAGGCCTCATTCAATGAACACCTAGGCGACTACAGCTACAAAAGTGCCATCATCGCCACCAACAATGACATCAGGGCCCTGCAGGTCAACATAGAAACCGCATCCCTGATCCTCCTGGACTTGTCAGCTGCCTTTGACACTGTCTGCCACCGGACATCGTTAGGTAAAGCGGGTGAGAGGACGGGTACATCCAAAAAGCGTTCCTTGTGTGTGCCGGATAAGCCCACACACTTATACGGCACACACAAGGAATGCTTTTTGGACGTACCCGTCCTCTCACCCGCTTTACCTAACGATAACCAGGAGTCACGTGCCTTTACCCCGCCGTGCCTCTGACTTCGCTAAATTGTTTTTAACCATTTATTCTTGATTACCACGGAACATTTACCTTGGTTTGATGCTTTGAGGCCGATTCTCACTTGTTTTCCACTTGAGAGTCTCCGCACACGGATGAGACATCTTTTTCACCAGTCCTGGGCCCTGTCGGGTCGGAATTAACACCGATAGAGCGACCGTTCAATCTGTACCCGTTCGTTACAGCCCTAAAGAGTCGTAGGCAGACTGTGCCATATACGACGAAACACGTGTCGGCTGGTTTTCTCGCATCTGAACAATAAAAGACACTACATAAACGCTGGATAGATCGTGCTACATACTGTTTAATTGTGCTTTGAATTAACCTTTGTCTCTACAAAGACTGTTAACAACGATTGCATTGTTCAATGTTTATCATCTGAGTGTGCATGGGCATCATGTTTGTTTGAGCTTCTGGTGTGCACCTGGCCTACTATTTAAATTCAATTAATCATATTAGCATGCCCCTCATCAGTGCTTTGGCAGCAGGTTCCTGCCACTAATGCATCAATTACGCTGGCGTCATTCCTGTTACTATGGCCCTGTGTGTTGAGTGATGTTCTGTTTGGGAATTGTGATATGTCCCTATGCCAGCTTGCACAGGGGTATCCAGGACTTATTGGACAGTACATGAGGGTATGCAAAACAATTGCTTTCATAGTAAATGGGTGCCACTGTGCCCATCCACCCCCATCCCCCCGTCCCTGGTTGATGCTCACCCTGGTGTTGTTGCGGGCGTTCACATTCAGCACTATCCTGGCCTGCGACTCCAACGCTGATGACGCAAGACACCTGCTCCTTCAGCTGATCCAGCTCCTGCTGTGGAGCTGGTCCGCCGCCTCCAGTCTCCCTCGCTGCCTTAAGGTTGGCTCCCAGTTTCTTCTTGGTCTTACTCTTAGTATTGTGCTACCGCTTCTTGCACTCATCCACTGTCCTCCTCTCTACCACTGCATTAACTTTGGACACAATGTCCTGCCATATCTCCTTTTTCCTTGCAAAAAGTGACGGTGGAACTCACGAAGAGTTCCTGTTGGTGTTGCGTCACCTCTTCAACCAGGACCTGGTTCCCCATAGGACTGAACTTGGGGTTCCTCTTCCTCTTGGCCTTTCCTTGTGTCTTTGCCTGGCCTTCCTGGGTGTTGTTGGTGTTGTTTCTAGCCTCTGCACTTGTCCCAGGTTGTTCTCCATCTTCTACAGTATTCTCCATGTTTATTTTTGATTTTTCCGGCTTAGCAGGCGTTTTTGGGTGTTTTTTTCATGCTGGACTCTCTAAATGAAATCCTGGGGCCTATTGGTGGATGATATTTATTGCTGATTGACCCATCGTCATTTTTTTTACGTTATCATGCATTTGTTTAGCGACGTCACGCTAATTCTATCGCCCCCTCTTTTCGACTGGGAAGTAAACTATCGCCGGCTAGCGACGTATTGCTAATACGTCGCTAATGCGGCGATAGATTCTGGTGAGGCGCGGCGATAAAAAAAGTCGCGCTAAACTTAATTAGCGATAAATATCGCCTCTTGTTGGTAATATCCCCCAATGTTTTTAAGTACATTTCTCATATGAAGAAGATGTCTTGTAATTTATCCATATATAGACAGACAATGTTTGTTATTAAGGGATTGTTATTCTATACTCATGTCCGGACTCCTTGTGTTATATAGAAATGTATGGTAAATGCATCTGTGTACTTCCTCTGTCCCCTTCCATTGGTTACTTCCCCTCTTCCCCATGTTTGCTATTGAAATGCTCTGCGTATTGTCCTGGCTGGAGCTGTTAGTGACAGTTGGGGAATGCACCAGTTGGAGGTTGTGCATGGTGGTGAATAAAGTCTTCTTGGAAGAATGACAGTTCGGTTTTATTTCAACAGCTACCTCCACTGTATGCTTCTTTTTAATGCGTAATCCATATCGTAATCCAGCCAATCAGAGGCTTCAAGAACATTGTGTTCATTTTGGTAATATATTTCTATAGCAAGTTCCCTCTCTGGTCCGTTCCGTGTATTACCCATTCAGAAGACCACAATTAAAAGGGCTGTTTGGTCTTGGTCGAACATGAGCTAATAGCGACAGACAATTTAAAATAGCAACGGGATGCGATATTAATCATGCTGAGGTGGTCGAGAAGTTGTAGCCATGCCCTGCTATTAAAATACAAAATCAAAACATGCCGAGCTAGTGTGCGCCAAACGGTTGTATGTCGGAACAATGAGTTCCTCTACCACGCATTCCTAAACAACGGGGTCCTTATTACGACCGCATCTTAACCACAAATTGCTTTAACACACATGCCTTTACCACAAATACTTGTGCTAAAGGCAAACATGGTGAATGGGTATGTGTGGCTAATGCTACCACCCCCCTCCCCTTGAACCCTAAATTCAACCCCTTTAAAAATACCCTGAACCCTCCCTGAAAATTCTCAAACCCCCCTCCATCCAGACAAAAATACCCGAACCCCCACCCCTAAG
Source organism: Lissotriton helveticus (assembly GCF_964261635.1). Taxonomy (NCBI): domain Eukaryota; kingdom Metazoa; phylum Chordata; class Amphibia; order Caudata; family Salamandridae; genus Lissotriton; species Lissotriton helveticus. The sequence continues at coordinate 1,510,080,186 of NC_136061.1, read as the reverse complement.
AACTAGCCCAACCCCCACCCCTTAAAACTAGCCCAAACCCCTTCACCCATGAAAACTATCCAGAACCCCCGCCACCCCTGAAAACTACCACAAACCCCGCACCCCTGAAAATTACCCCAAACCTCCCCCACACCTGAAAACTACCCTGAACCCCTACCCCTAAAAATGACCTCAAACCCCCACCTCTACAAACTACCCTGAAGCTCCCGACCCTCAATCTACCACAAACCCCCTCCACCCCTAAAAACTACCCTGATCCCCCACTCTCTAAAAACTACCCAGAACCCCCCACCCCTGAACACTATCCCAAAAACCCACCTCCCCTAAAAACTACCCGAACCCACACCCCTAAAAACTACCCCAAACCTCCCTCCACCCCTAAAAACTACCCCATACCCCCACCCCTGAAAACTACCCCAAACCTCCATTTACCTGTCCGTGTCCTCTTTCCGACACTCTTCTCGCACCCCGCCCATCCCGAACACTAGAGCAACTTTTCCTTACCCACACACATGAGTGGTTAAGGTTAAGTCATTGTTCGGGCAAGCGTGGTTACGCTTGCGGCCTTCCAGATCGTGACTCTGGCCTCGATGTTCGAGATGTTTCCTGCGCCAAACTGACACGGTCAGTATAAGCCGTAACTTATTTTCAGTGTCCTACCTAAATGTAATCCGTTGGTGGAAAAAAGATATCAAAAAATCTCTTATTCAAAAGGAGAAAAGTATGTCATAAGTCCACAACATAATATGGTTTTAAGTCATAGGAGTACAAATATAGAAAGCGCAATTGATCCTACCTCACTATGCTTATTTTGGTACATAACGCGTTAAAGCTATCGTTACTCATCAATGCCATTTTGACCAAAGTGAAAAAACGAAAAATGTAAAAGCCCATGGTTCACTGCAGCGATATACTGGTATGGAGACTTGCCTCCCAGGTCTGTTAAGTCTATCCACCAACCAGAAAATCATATTTGAAAGAGGCTGTCTGATTTAGGTCAAAAGAGATTCAGACTAAGAAACGAAAGTAAAAAATAACAAAGAAATACACTATTTGCGTCATAGAAGCCCAAATTGATCATTTCTTCAAGGTAAACTTTTTACAATGTGTCTCATTAAAAAAAAATCACTATTAATTGATTCCAATGTTGCACTCATGATGTAATTTTTGTATTCTCCTCCTCCCTTTCCACTTGTGATGTAAGACAAAGTGGAGATGCAAATGATGGCCATGCAATACTACTCGTGTATTGAAGACCTGAGGGTATTGATTATCCCATGCACAATGTACATTGGTCGAATGAAGATCAGATTTATCACCCAGAGCTTGAAAAACTCTGGTGAACACCTAGTGGGCTACCCTTAAAAGCACCTTTTGGTTTAAATATGTTAGAAATTATATAAGTGGCTGAAATTGTTCGCAATTATCTACAACGATGTATTGGTCATAATAAGGAATGACCAAGGGGAAGTTATATATGGATTACACCGGGCAATTAAAAAAGGCACCCAACCAGAAACCTGCCATTCCATGGGATGTGTCTAAACAACAGGCTGGGATTCATAAAGATAACAATCATTTCAATCTCTATCTTTCAAGCATTGTCATAGGATGCACAACAAGTATTATTTACATGTAATAATATCAATTAACATGACCGCATAAACAATATTAGCTTGCTATTTTCCTTTGGCTGTGATAGATCTCAAGCATATTCACGTAATAGCCATCAATTTTAGGTTTGTCTCATACTTATAAGAAGTATTGTAACTCCCAGTTGAAACCCATCTGTACAGTCCTTAATCTACCGATCCACTTAGCTTTTTCCTGTCTCAATTTAAGTTCCATGTCTCCCCGCTTTGGGTCTTTCTCTATCCTTTGAATTCCAAGAAACTTAAAATCCAAGTTGTTAGGGGTGATGGGCAATAACATGCTGTGCTATTGTGGACCTCTCATCCCTATTGACTATAGCCCTACAATGTTCCTGGATCCTTAGTTTCAATGCTCTCTTCGTGCTGCCCACATAAGCCATTTTACAGTTGCATCATATAACAACTATTACAATTACTGAATTGGTTTGTGTTATATTTGAATTCTTTAAGTTTATTCTCTCTGTGGCTGCATATAACTCACGAACCACATGTGAAAAAACCTTTTGGCTGTTCGGGCAGCCAATTGGAGTCTGTATCTATAGTTCTCTTGGCTCAAATACATTTCTCATTATTTTATGCCTTATGGTTGGGCCTCTCCTGTATGTTACCAAAGCTCTATCCATAATCACATTACTTAGGCCTGGTACACCCTTCAACAAATCCCAGTATCTACATAACATTTTATATATTTGATTATGAGCTTGAATGTAAGTAGAAATAAAGGCCAAACTATCTTTTGACTTCCTCTGGACTTTTGCACTAGAGTATCTGTTCTCTTAATGTTCTTAATTCTTGTTTCTGCCTTTTCTAAGATGTGTTCTGGGTGAGAATGATCAAGGAGTCTGTTTTTTAGGTAATCCAAGCATTCAGCAAAGTACTCCTCATTGCTGCAGTTTCCCCGAATGCTCATCATTTCTCTGTATGGAATACCAGTGATGACTGAAGCAGGATGTGCACTATCTGCCCTGAGTATATTAATTGTGGTGATTTCTGTATGAAACAATTTGCTGTGTACCCTATTCTCAGAGACATATAGCTGCACATCCTTATGGCTAGAACGGTCGACCTCGAAGCTGGGGAACTGGGTTTGAGTCTCAGCAATGGCGCTCAACATCCTGTGATTCTGGGCAGATCACTTATTCTCCCTGTGCCTAACAAAAATGAATGTGTCCATGTGTAACGAAACTGGTGCTCATGTAAAGCGCTCTGATACCCCATGATTCGGGTCTAGTTCAGGGCCGGACTGGGAACCAAAACCGGCCCTGGCAAAGTGCATGGCTGGCTCACCAGGGTGCGGCCAAGCTATTTGTCAGGGCCGGTTTCGGCTGATTTTATCACAGAGGCCGATATTGCAGCTATGCTGCAAAAACGGCCCTGTGACAAAAACGGCCCCACCGGGGCCCAAAATTGGCCCCCAACCTGGTAGCCCACCAGGGAAATGCCCAGTGCCCGCTACGGCTCGTCCGGCCCTGGTCTAGTTCAAGCTATAAAAAACTCTAAAAAAATTAATTAAAAAAAATTGATTCTGTTACTATCATGACACATGGTGAAATTGAGATTGAAGCTATTGTTTTTCAGATAATTTACATACTAATTTAGACACTCACTGATGCTTTTCCAGATAATCAATATGTTGTCTTTAAAATGACCCCAGAATATTATATTATTCATCCATCTGTCCGCCATGGTCAACCAGGCACGCTCCTTCTCAAACCACCCCGTGAAGAGGTTGGCATATGAGGGAACATACCATGGCCGTATCTTAAATCTGGTGAAATCATTCCCCATTAAACAGGAAAAAGTTATTCTTAAGTATCATATACCTCATTTCCAGGAGCATTTTTTAATGTTCCAAGTGATAACAACATATGTACATCATGAACATCAGAGTTGGTCCATTTAGATATTTTTATTTGTCTATGTTCTGATACAACATGTTTATCATTCATGCCAAAGAAACTGGAAATGGCCCAAATTGCAACTTGGACATATCATATTTTTCCACCAAAACTGATCCTTTCTTAGCAATGTGCCTATCTCTGGATGTTGGGCCCTTGCTCAGCTGGCACCGAGAGAAACCTTGCAAACCTGTACATTTCTGATAACTAGACACCCAGTAAAATCCAGGATAGGGTGAATTCTGTGTCTAACCAGTTTTTTTTACCCAGAATCCTTTGCAAACCTCAAAATGTGTCTAATAAAACACATTTTCCTCACATTTCTGTGAAGGAGAGTTCTGGAATCTGCTGAGAGCTAAACACTTCTACCCACCCAGCATTTCCCCTAGTCTTTCGATAAAAATGGCACCTCACTTGTGTGGGTAGGCCTAGTGCCTGCAACATGAAATGACCCAAAACACAACGCGGACACATCACATTTTCCCACTGATAACTGACCCTTATTTTGCAATGTGACTAGCAGTGCATTTTAGGACCTTGCTCAGCCAACACCTAGAGATATCTAGCAAACCTGTAAATATTGTAAACTAATCGACCAGGGTAATCCAGGATAGGGTAATTTGTGTGGCTTTCACCAGGTTCTGTTACCCAGAACCCCCTGCGAAACTAGAAATGTATCTAAAAAACAATTTCCTCACATTTCTGTGATGGGAAGTTCTGGAATCACAGGGAGCCACAAACTTCCACTTACCCAGCATTTTCCCAAGTCTCCTGATAAACATCATACCTTGCTTGTGTGGGTAGGCCTAGTGACTGCAAAAGCAAATGGCCCAAAACGTAACATGTACCTATCATATTTTGCCACTGAGAGCTTGCCCTTTTTTTTTTTGCAAAGTGCCTAGCAGTGGATTTTGGGCCAAAGTTCAGCAGGAACCTAGGGAAACCAAGCATGCCTCTACATATTTTAGAAGTAGACACCCAGGGTAAATCATGATGGGGTGGCTTGTGTGGCTTTTACCAGGTTCTGTCACCCAGAATCCCTTACAAACCTCAAAATTTGTCACAAAGGAAATACATTTTCCTTACATTTCTATGATGGAAAGTTTTGGAAACTGTGGGGAGCCATAAACTTCCAACCAGCCAGCATTCCCCGTAGTCTCCCATTAAAAAAGCTCCCTCATTTGTGTGGGTAGATCTAGTGTCCACGAATGTCTGAAGTTGGTAGGTTGCCCTAGATGGCCGCCAAGCCGGGACCAAAAACGCAAGAAACCCACTTGCAAAACCAGGCCGTTTTGTGTTATTGATAATTTTGATGTCACTACAATACATTGGGCCCATCTTTGTCGCAAGCATTTGGCCCACCCACACAAGTGAGGTAGCATTTTTATCAGGAGACCTGGGGGAACACTAGATAGTAGGATATTTGTGCTTGCCCAGTGATCCCACAGCTTTCCCACACAGAAATGTGAGGAAAATGTGATTTCTATAGCTAAATTTAAGGTTTGCAGGGGATTCTGGGTGAGAAAACATTAATGGATCCATGTAAGTCACACCTCCCTGAACTCAACCAGGTATCTAGTTTTCATAACTGTGTGGGTTTGGTGGGTTTCCCTAGATGGCCACTGAGTCCAGGACCAAAATCGCAGGTGGCCCACTTTCAAAGCCAGGTTGCTTTGTGATCAATAATTTTGAAGCCTCCAAAAAATGTTTTGGGCCTTTCCCTTTTGTGGGCAATTGGTCCACCCACACACATAAGGTAGCCTTTTGTGTCAGGAGACCTGGGAGAATGCTGGGTGGTAGGAAAGGTTGTACAGGCTCAGTGATCCCAGAGCTTTCCCGTACAGAAATGTGAGGTAAATGTGATTTGAGATTTGCAGTGGATTCTGAGTAAGAAAGGTTTAGGGGATCCATGCAAGCCACACTTCCCTAAACTTCTTGCATGTCTAGTTTTCATAACTGTCTGGGTTTGGTAGGTTTCCCTAGATGGCCGCCGAGCCCAGGACCAAAATTGCAGGTGACCCCCTTGCAAAACTAGGTTGTTTTGTGATAGATAGTGTTGACGTCTCCACACTATATTTTGGGTTGTTTTCTGTTGCGGGCACTTTGCCCACCCTCACAAGTGAGGTGGCATTTTTTATCAGTTGATCTGGGGGAACTCTGGGTGTTAGGAAATTTGTGGTTTCTTTCTGGTTCCAGAAAAATATGGCACAGTGCAAGGAAAATGTGTTATTTTAGTCACATTTTGATGTTTGCAGGGCATTGTGGTTAATAAAACGTATTGGGATCCAGCTGCGGCCCATGCGGGTAAGAGCAGCGGAGAGGTGGGGCCAGGTGGGGACAGATTTTGTAAGACGACGATGAAGGAAAATGAAATGAATAATCATTTTCTTCTGCCGTCGTCGAACAAAATCCCCCCACCCAGCCCCACCGCTCTTACCTGCAAGGGCCGCTGCTGTCCATGAGAGGCACACCACCCTGTACTCCTCTGTCTTTTTAGTTTACACAAATATTTGGAGTTGGTAGATTTACCCAAGAGACAATGTACACCTTGGCCGGGAAATATTACTGCACAACCATCTATTCCTCAAGTGTTGAGAAGGGGGTGAGACAGGGGTGCGTTCTAGCTCCCAACCTCTTCTAAATATATATATCAACGGGGTAGTGCAATACTTTGAGGATTTCCCCACGGATGCTCCATCCTTAGCAGGGGCTAAGATCCCGCTACTAATGTTTGCGGATGACACTCTCATTCTCTCTAAGACTAGACAGGGCCTCCAACGTGCCCTTGCAAGATTCGAGGAATTTTGTATGGACCACGATATCATTGTTAATGTTAATAAAACAAAGTATAGAGTCCTACTTAACTCCAAAAAGGTCATCGGCGATGTTAGAATGAAGGAAGGCGTCTTGGACCGAACGGAGATCTTTTTCTATTTGGGTGTAACAATAGATAGAAAACTAAGTTGGAAGCCACAAATAGACTGCCTTACTGTTAGGCATGCTCAACTAATGGGTGCTTTGCTTAAGGAACTATCAGCCTGATTCATCAACGGGCCGTTTTGCGAGCCCCTAATAGCGATTCATAGCGAATCGCTATTGAGGACTCGCAAAACGGTATTCATGTAGGAATTGCTAAATAAATAGCGATTCCTACACATTCCTTATTTGCGAGTAACAATTTGCTACTCACAAATAAGGAATAACTCCCCATTCATTCCTATGGGCCAAAAGGCCCATAGCAATGAATGGGGAGTATCCCTTATTTGCGAGTAGCAATTTGCTACTCGCAAATAAGATAGCGATTTTAAGGGTGCCAGGGGTGTCCAAAGGACACCCTGTAGCACCCCTTAAATGCACATTTGAACAGGTGTTGCGCACACACATGTCCAAAGGACATGTGTGTGTGTAACATGCAAAAGAAAACAATGCACTAAAGTGCTTTTTACACTATTTTCGCAATTTACCACCAAGTCAGACTTGGTGGTAAATTGAGACCAAATATTGCGATTTCGCTATTTCTAATTGGTTGATGAATTGCATTTAAGGAATCTCTATTAGAGATTCCTTAAATCCAATTCCTCGCAAATATGCGATTTCGGTAATAGTGATTTTTGCATTTGGGATGATGAATCCCAAATGCAAAAATCGCACTCGCAAAGGGCCAGATTCTCAGAATCTGGCCCTTTGCGAGCGCAAATCAGCTTGATGAATCAGGCTGATAGATTGTCATATACAAAACCCATAACTCCAGTGCTTCAGATTTACAATACCAAAATTGGCGCCTCAATATTGTATGGGGCAGAGCTGTGGGGATATGCAAATTTGGATTCCCTAGTGGTGGCCCAGAACAAATTTTTTAAGGTCCATAATCGGCCTCCCCCTGTCTACCCCACTAGCACCTCTTTATCTGGACTCGGGATGTCAATCAATTAGGGACGTGGCATATTATAGGCTAGTAGCTTATTGGAGTAGACTCTGGGTGACTCCTGAGCTTACACACTATGCCCTGGCCCTTTTAGAAGTCAGGGATCTGGATGTAAACAGGAAAATTGTGTGGTTCAGGTGTGTCAAAAATATATTTTCTGAGATGGGGCTGAGCCGTCTGTGGACCTCCCCAGCCATAAGTATATTTCCATCTAAAACTGAGTTCAAAGCTGCTTACTGGACCGTGATAAACACAAAGCGTCTTGTAGCATCTACGCATGGGCTGAAAATTCGTTGCGGCATTTGTGAATTTTGGGCAATTTTGCAACCCGCAAATCGCGCGAAATTGCCAAACAATTCACGAGTTGGCAATTTGTTTTTGCTTGTTCGAGCTTCAAAAATACAATCTCGCGCACGCGTCGTTGACTTACCGTGATTCTAAGTTCGCCGAGTAGTTTTCCTACCGGTTTGCGTGTGCTGCACCATTTTGGATCTGGCTGCGTGATCGCGCGAGACTTTTCGACCGCGAGTATGTCATGGAGTCCCGCCATCTTGCACTGCGAGACTTTCACAACGCAAATACGTCATAAGGGCCCGCGATCACATATCGCAAGAGTAAACAATAGCGAATACGTACATGCAACGCACAGCTGACATCCGGCGAGAGATTTGAACAGCTCGCTTTCCTGAAGTCGCAAAAATTGAAATTCTGCACAAGAAATCTATCGCTGGCAGCATAAACCTTCTGAAAATGATGATTTGGATCAGAATAACTCCTCAGATTGACATTTGGCCACACTTTTTTGTGCAAGGAGTCCATTTTTGGGGGGGTGGGAGGAAGGAAGTGCCCCAGAGTCTCCAACTTCCTGTTCCTGTCCAGCAGGCTCCTCCCAGTGCTTTGTCCATGTCCTGGTCACTTTGCATTTGGATCTGGAGCTGAGAGGATTACTCTTTGTGGCTGCTGCTGGATATTTGTATTTTTTAGAAATGTATCTAAAAAACAATTTCCTCACATTTCTGTGATGGAAAGTTCTGGAATCAAAGGGAGCCACAAACTTCCACTTACCCAGCATTTTCCCAAATCTCCTGATAAAAATCATACCTTGCTTGTGTGGGTAGGCCTAATGACTGCAAAAGCAAATGTCCCAAGAGTCTCCAACTTCCTGTTCCTTTCCAGCAGGCTCCTCCCAGTGCTTTGACCATGTCCTGCTCACTTTTCATTTGGATCTGGAGCTGGAAGGATTACTCTTTGTGGCTGCTGCTGGATATTTGTATTTTTTAGAAATGTATCTAAAAAACAATTTCCTCACATTTTTGTGATGGGAAGTTCTGGAATCACAGGGAGCCACAAACTTCCACTTACCCAGCATTTTCCCAAGTCTCCTGATAAAAATCACACCTTGCTTGTGTGGGTATGCCTAGTGACTGCAAAAGCAAATGGCCCAAAACGTAACATGTACCTATCACATTTTGCCACTGAGAGCTTGCCCTTTTTTTTTTTGCAAAGTGCCTAGCAGTGGATTTTGGGCCGAAGTTCAGCAGGAACCTAGGAAAACCAAGCATTTTTGTTTGGATAACTTTTGGATTTGAGATTTTACAAGTAAATTGGTGTTGTTTGTTTGGGGCATTGCAGTTGCTGCAACTACAATTTCTAAACTTTTTCACCACTTTAAAAAATATATATTGTGGGTAGCCACAGTATCCAGTAGGCCCAGGCTCAGTCATGGGTGCATGATACAACTGTTTCTGTGAGTTTTGTTGAACCTAAATATCATATACGGCATGGATGGCATGGAATTGAATAGCTCAGTGTTATATGTGGAGGTTTTTATTAATTTTGGGGGGTGTGTTAAAGCCACACTAGCCAGTAGGCCCAGGGGTAGTCAGTGCCTGGTCATGTGGGTGGGGGCCTATGGGCCATTCTGAAGCCAGGAAGTGTGCTTTGTGCCATATGCCTGCACCCAGTCTGCCTTGCTTTCATCCATTATGCCCAGGGGTAGTCAGTGGTGCATGGACCAAGTCTTTCTGTGGGATCTCTTGAATTTAAACATCATTTAGGGCATGGATGGCATTGGATTGTGGTGATTTTTGTGTGTATTTTGATTTTTGGGGTGTTATTGGGGCCTGGTCCAGGGCCTGGCCATGTAGGTGGGGGTTATTTGGTGGCCTGGTCCAGGGCCTGGCCATGTGGGTGGGGGGGGGCATATTGAGGCGAGACAGTTTTTGCCATAGGCCAGCAAGCTTGCGGGCCAGTAGGCCTAGGGTTATGAATGGGTGAAACAACTCTCCCAGTGTGGCATCTCTTCTCTTAATTTAAACATCCATTTTTGATTAGAATTGCAATTTTTATTTTGGGTCTTTCTGTTTTTGGGTGTGTTGTGTTAATACTAATAATAAATGCCTAGTTGCAATAGTATTAATTGAAGCACGACATATGCAACATTTATTTAACTGATGTTCCTCTGGTTTCTTTGCTTTTAGGTGCACAAAGACTGAGAACCAGGAATCATCCTCGTCATCATCACTTGTTGTAGTGCCAGGAAGAAGTCCTGCTGCGGTTTGTGCACAACGTCACGTGACGTCACGTGTGGCCACAGACAACTCTACAACTCGTGCAACTGCGTCCTGCTGTTCTGACATCTGAAGAAGATGGGCCAAAAGAAAGGTGGCCGTAGCGCCTCTACCAAGAAAGTTTCCAGTGCCACTGCCAGTAAGAAGGAGCAGAAGAAGCAAGTGGCGCCACTTACCAAGGAGACTGGTGTGCTGACCGCCACTTTTTTTGAGAAAAAAAAACGACACCTGAAGCAGCGGTGTCCGCCAGTGACCAAGCTGGGAGGAGCACCTCCGCTTCATTGGTCTCAGTGCCACCACGCCAAGTTAGGCCCAAGCCCAGTGATGTTGGCGTTGACTCATCGCAAACTAGCATCCAATTAACGCAGGGTGTAACTCATCTGACGAGTGTTCAACCACAGCCGCAATGACAACCACAGGTGCAACAAGGAGAGGCGCAAGGAGAGGCGCAAGGACAGGCAGAAGGGGAGGCACAAGGAGAGGCACAACTGCCCACAATACTTGTTCCTCCAGAAGTAGCGGCACATCAGGAAATCGAGATTCATGCGGAGGTATCAGTCGAGCAAGCAACTCCTGATGATCCATTGTCTGCCAGATCCCCAGCAAGGAAAAGGAGGGCTAGTACAACTTCGTCTTCAAGCACCCTGCCTTCTGATGATCTAGATCTTGATTGGCACCCATCAATTCAGTCTGAGAGGGAGGCACACCATGAGCCGACAAAGCTAGGTAAAAGGAAGGTTCCCGCAAGACTTTCAGTTATGGGTGATGACGAAGAACAAGTGGAAGTGGTGTACTCTGCTGATGATGAAGAGTCTGACGATGACGACCCAGTCATCACAGTCGTCACTCCAGCCCAAGCGGAATGCAGCAGACAGACATTTTTACCCTATCCCGAAATGCTGTGCGGGATGTGGGTGGCGTGGCACTGGTACCACCACCAACACAGGTAACTACTACACCAACATGACCTACAGCTTCCATATTTTCTCTTCAGAAGGGCCGACAGGGCCCTCCATCCAGCTCGACCTCCATTACCTCAAGTAGTGGTGCTGTAAGTGCTCAACAGAGTCAAATTCTCAACTCCCTAGTTTGGGACTTCTTTAGTATTAGCAAAAAGGCGGAAAACCAAGTTATTTGTTCAATTTGTAAACAAGTAGTTAGTCAGGTTAAGCTTGGTACCAACTATGGTACCGGAGGCCAGAGAGGTCATCTCCAAAAACACCACATTATCCAGCGGGAGGCACACCTAAGTAACATCCGGAAAGCCAAAACTACAAATCCAAATGTAGCCATTGATATTGCATCTGATGACGAGGAGCTGATCGTGCAGGGGGGAGGTGAAGAAGCGAGAGACATTTTTTCTGGTACACACAGTACCCCTGGCAGCAGCACTACTGCAGTGGTAGTGCCCACATCCTCTACCCCAACAACATCCAGGTGGCACAGTAAGAGTCTGGTAGAGACACCAATGCGAAAAAGTACATCAATGAGCCTAACTGGGTTGAAGAAGTCTGGATCATCATCACATATGAAAACAGTCCAAACCACCATTTAAAGCATGTTTTGGTCTGAGGCGCCATTGGAACGCAACCACCCAACGGCACGTCTGTATAATGCAATGCTGGCTAAAATGTTAGCGCTGGACCTTCTCCCTTTTTCTTTCATGGAAGTGGTGGTTTTCTAGAATTTGTGGCAACAGTCTGCCCTAAATGGAAGGTTCCTAGCCAGTCCTATTTTGCCAGAGTTGCCGTTCCAGCACTACATCAAGATGTGCTGGACGTGATTGGGGCAGCTTTGCAGAAGAGTGCTGTTCACACTATCCACCTGACAACAGACATGTGGACCAGTTGCCAAGCCATTGATTACATGTGCATCACTGCACACTGGGTCTCTTTTGCGGGGGTTAGAGAGAAGATAGCTGCAGGTGTTGACAGTGCCACAATTTTTCAAGCTACTCGGAAACATGCAACAGGAGCCATGTTTGCCATGGAGAAATCTCATACTGCAGTAAACATTTTGGAGGAGTTTAACAGTAAGATCTTGGAATGGATGCAGCCAAGAAGGCGCATGATTGGTTATGTTTCCATAGATAATGGCAGTAATATAGTTAATGAAATGAATCCTATGTGTTCTGTTATTATTTAGTCTTTTACACACTAAATTTAACTCAAGTCTACTCTGTTTACCTTGTTTAATACAAATTATACTTCTACTGCAGGGGCCACTACGTTGCATTTTTTGATATGGAAAATGTCCTTGGGCTCACTGTGTATAGACTGTGACTGCATGAACAGCCTTGAGTTTACCATCACCATGATAATGATGAGTCATGATGACCAAAGTTACATAATATCTTCACATTCACTCACTGGGATGGATGGATCATCATCGTCGATTAACAGAAGAACTATGGCCATTTCGTGAGTGGCAAACAGGTAAACAAGTCAACAACACCCACAGAAGAACTACATGTCTGTCTAGTCGTGGTATTGGGTGGTCGAGCCAGTGTAGTGTTATGCCAGACTCCAGACAGCGGTTCATGTAAAATTGCGGCTATGTGGCTTGCTGTATAAAATTAGATCAACTTTGTCTGTCTGTGTCAAAGAGGTATGCTACATGGAGGTTGGTTCACTCATTGGTGCCTGGCTTGACTGTCTGCATGGCCCTGGCCTGCTGTGTGCTAATTATTATCCTGGAAACAGAGACTCATAGTAGGCACTTTAGAAATGATGCATGTATGTAATACTGTCGCCTCTGAAAGTGAAGATGTTATTTTTGCACCGACAATTACAGGCCGGCACTTACCCTGTGCGATGGGAAAAACATTAACTCAGGCTTACCATAGCAATCCGCAATTCCGCATCCGCCAGGCAGGCAGTGGATAGTGTGGTCACCAAGATTGATCAACGGAGCACCCAATGGAATGGAGGAGTATCGTGAATAAGAGGAATGGTTGAATGCATAAAACTTCCCAATTTGACCAGGACAGCTACAACATACAGTTACAGTATCCACTTCACTGGTCCTTATCTTTTAAATAATGTTATTGTTGTGAACTTCTATGAGTGCGACTCTGTGCGTTTGCTCTCTGCTTCAAATTCATCATTACAGCTATTTGATACGTTTCTTTGCGATAGTATTTTTAAAACTAATGTAATGTACTACTAAGTGTTTATTCTCTCTGAGGGCAGAAAGGCAAGTGAAATTGCGTAATTACTGCAGCCCTGTACTTTCTAATTGTTTAGTACTAGTTAGTAAGTTGTAGTAAGTACTACTTTTCAGTAACCTAACCATCCATTTAGCAAACAACTTTATGCATGCACTTCCTTTATGTCCCTTAAAAGATTTATGGATATCTTCGTATCCAAAGATTTGTTTTTCTTCATTTGTTGTTTGTCCATGCGTATTGTGTTTTTTTTTCTCTCTCCAAAAAACGTTCCCAAAAACCCCCATTCCCATCCATTTTTCAAACCCTAACCCTCTTTCCCCGGGCTGTGTGGTTTTCATTGAGGTGTGACTAAATGACACCAATAATTCCACAAGTTTGCTGGGGAGAATAAAGTCAAAAGCAACAGAAAATCAATTTCAAGGCAGGTCAAGGAATCCAAGGATATATTCAAATTCTGCTTGACACACACCCATGAGTATTTGCAAATCAATTCAGAATTTCATGTCCGCCATCGAGTGGATTCATCATCAACAACATTCTCCTAGACGTGACTAAAGCTTACGATGCTGTGTCCTTCAGTACTGGTTCTTGTAGTAGCCATAATCCACGTAACTAGTAGTTAACTTTTGATTGAATACTTTAGCATTGCTTAGGCTACAATTTGTGGCACTATTCTTGTGTACTGTACTATTGTACTGTTCTAATGATCCTCTGAGGCCATTCAATGTCTCATTTCCTTTTTTTTCATATGCTGCTACTGCCAGTGTGTACCACTACTACTACCACCACAACAATGCCATTTCATCCGTCGAGGATTCCATAGCCAACCTTAAATCGCCATTTGCCATGCAGCCAGGCCCGTGCCTAGCCCTATTCTCAAACACGAATCACAGGCAAGATATTCATTTTGAGGGAAGAAGAATAATGGAGTAGGAGGAGAGAAGAGACTGACGGTAGTACTAGTAAAGTAGTAGAACAATTGAATTCACTAACTCTGTCAGTGGCACTTTTGTACAAATTTGGGCGATTACTTAGAAAATTTGAATCAACCAGCCAGTTAAGTTTCAGGAAAATAAACGTACAGTTACCCCCCCCCCGCCTCCCCCACAAAACAGTAAAAATGCATATGCTATGTTTAGGTGGAAAATAAATATTTATTGAGACCCTAACAAAAATAAACTATCCCACAAGACCCGACCCAACCCCCTCCCTAACCCCAACCAATGTCCATGAAATAAATGTCCCCAAAAGTTAAAAAAACCCAATTCCCAATCCCCACCCCCCCAAAAGTCTTTAAAAAAAGGGCAAGGGACAGTCTCTACTTTGGCCGGCGGTGTCCTGTGGCCAGGTGGTCCTGCAGCTCTCTCCAGAGGGCCTTGAGCAGGACTTTCTGCCTCTCCACCTCCTGCTCAAGGTAGGCCACTCGAAGAGTTATGCGGTGCACACGCGCCTTGCAGGTACTGTGGGGGGAAGCTGTTGTTTGAGCTGCTCGGCGGCGGCGGGTGGCTGCCGGACCACAGCGCTGTACCACTGGAGGATTGTGCTGGCTGTATGACCCAGGGGCAGTGGAGGAGGATGCAGCTGTTGTTGTTGACTGAGATGATGACTCCTCCTCCTGAGCCACCAGACGCCGATATTCGGCGACAATTGCCTTCAGCTTCCGGCACCTAGCCTGGATAGCCAACTCCTTCCTCGATGGTTTAGAAGGAGTATCAATATGAAGAAAGAAAAAAATACTGTAACCAATACTCTTTAAGATTAACACAAAATAATTCAACAGAAAGTTGTGTCACAGTAGCACTAGCAACTTGCAAGCACAGTGCATAAGATTTGTGGCATGTATCTATCTAACCTCCCACTTTGTCGGCCTCTGCTCTAACATTAGTGGGAGTTTCAGGAATTCTACTAGCACTTTGGACTCACTACATTAGACTCAGACAGTACACCAGTCTTCTTCTTCTCTCTTGTTTAGCAAAATTAGTACGTAAACTTGTGGAAGCCGTCATAATGCCAGCGCAGTCAGCTTGCACCCAAGAAAACCAGACGCAAGCCATGATGACGCAGACTCGCGCTACTGTTACCAGTACATGCAAATGGGGAAGATCTTACTTTTCTATTACGGGTGGCACTGGCCATACTCTGTTACAACAAGGGCTACTGCTCAATTAATTTAACTTTCACCCTGCCCTGCGATGCCCCTGACTACTACAAAAGGAAAATGACGGAGATAATATGATCATCTGTCCCTTCACATGATATTTGCTTATATAAGGGATGACTTTAGGTGCTTTGTTTTTATTGATTGAGTGAACACCGATAGGCCACACATGAATGACAGAGTTGAGAAACAAATATCAACATAGGTAGTGAGTGGTCCACGTAATTGCCGGAGGAAGGCACATGTGAATTGACTTGATAATGTGAACTATACAATATAGATACACAATATATGCTGTGCTTGGAAACTACTGTTAGTCAAGGGAGTATTCTGAAAAATTACAACTTCTACTTTCCTCGGCTTTGCTACTCTGGCTCGGACGTGGGGTGTTACATGCTCTTCAAACTAACACTCTTCATCCATTGACCATCTACTCTGTCTACTCTACTTACACCTATGCTATCTATGAGGAAGATACCATCCAGGCATCCATCCATTCAAAGTAAATGTCAATCATTCTTCTTAATGTCTCAACTGGACAAACCTTACTTTTTCTCACCAACAAACACCCTTTTTAGGTCTCGCGTCAGCGAAAGACCTTATGTCGCCCGTTTTCGGGAATGTGGACAGGAGAGGGTGCACGAGCGCAGAGCTGCTCAGTTTTGATCTCGTGAGCGCGCACGGCGCCGTGCCCCTCTCCTGCCTCATTCCCTTGCGCAAAGGATCCAAGCACACTGGTTCTAGTCCTACTTCAGTGTCTACCCGTTCAGGCGTCAGTGGACTGGGCGTATCTATCGCGCCTGCGCACTGGTGCTTTGATAAGAGGGGACCGGAAACTTGAAGGAAAAGTTTGCTGCAGTTTCACCACCGTTAGCTGCAGAAGATTCCCGTTCCGCCAGCGCAAAAATGTCGGGGGCTTCAAACGTTACGACCATGAAAAAGTTGGTGCATCAGCTGCGATTGGAGGCCAGCCTAAATCGTGTGAAGGTGAGAGACACCATTTTCTACGCCTCGGTAACTTGGGAGCAAGGGGAGGGTTTCTGCCCCGCCCTTCGGAAGTCTCCGAGATAGTTTGTTTACTACTTCTCTCTAACGGAGCCTTAAGGATGGTTCCTGTGTATTGTAGCTGACGAAAAGTATGGATTGTCAATGCAGTTCAGTTTATCACTTGCTCTGCTCATGTCAACGTGTGTCCCGTGTTTTTCTCAAACTGTAGCCATACCCGGAAGACCGGTACTTCCCCCCCTGGCCTCGCTACCACTAGGAACTTGCAAACTATGGGATATCTCATTTGCAGTTTTTAGCTCCACCTCTGCAGAAGTGTACTTTTTTTTTGTTTATTTGGTTGCAATCACATACATGCCATCATTTTATAACAGGAAAGTGGAAGATGCCGTTGGCATAAACGCCCGACTCTGGTGCTGGAAACCAGGGTTCGAGCCTTAAGGTCGCGTCCACATCCTGTGATTCTGGGCAAATCACTTAATCTCCCCGTGCCTGGATGTGTAATGTAAATAATGTGCTCGTGTAAAGCGCTCCAATACCTTCGGGTCGAATTCGCGCTATATAAAAATATGCCCCAAAAAACCTGTGGTGGAAATGACAAGAAGCCCTACTACGCACATAAGAACAGGCAGGGCTCTGAAAGCAACAGGTGTGTGTCCTGGTAACGCGCGATATTTGTTACTTGCCTCTGGCCGAC
Source organism: Lissotriton helveticus (assembly GCF_964261635.1). Lineage (NCBI taxonomy): Eukaryota > Metazoa > Chordata > Amphibia > Caudata > Salamandridae > Lissotriton > Lissotriton helveticus. Next base: position 1,510,063,112 of record NC_136061.1, on the reverse strand, counting down.
CTACGCTTAGTCTTACATTTGTACATAGGTCTTCAGAGAGTACGAGTCGCCTGAAAGTCTTTGGTGCTCCGGTGACAATGGAAATATATCTGCCCATCATTGTCACACTCCTTGCACACATTTTCAAGCTACGGTGTCGACCGCACTAGCCCTTTATTTCATGGATCTGTATGAATTGAGAAACATGTTTTCAAAGAGCGAAGAAAGTGAAAGTTCTGCTTAGCGTCAGCAGGAGATAGCAGAACCGTGCATTTTCTTCACTGAAATGAGTTATGCGCTCTCTATGTGCTGGCGCACTTGTGGCTGCCTAACCCCAACACAGTCCGCCTTGTGCAATGGTGCAGGTGTGTCTACATTGTGGTCCAGATTGCTTTTGTGTAGGGAGGGGTGTCTTCCTGGATTAAAACCTCGATAATAGGTTATTTCCTCTTCATGTGTGTTCTACAGAGTGCAGTGCACTTGCAGTAAGGAAATGGCGAGACAGGCACACTATTTTGGTGCAAATCCGTGTTTACACGCCTATGGATTTGTCAGAATCCATTGATGAATGCAGGTGAACACATATGCACCCGCCATAGATTGCCTATCAGGCACAGAGTAAAGCAAGGCAGCACAATGTGCTTTTTTTTTTCTTCAACAAAGCTACGCAAGTAGTCATTTGTATTGCTTTAGGTTGCTTTAAGAATATCTAGTAGGATATTTTGGTCTGCTTTGCATTACAACTATTATGAACTTAAGAGGCAAAACCTTTGTAAATCTGGGTCTATAATGTGAACACAGGTCCATCATAGCGGGAGGTCATGCAAATGCTTAAATTATGTCACACCGATTTGAAATCCTTATTTGGCCCTGAATTGTGTTCTGTTCATCACAGAACAGCCTTTTCCACTTTTGCAGAATGAAACTTTACAGTGCGATATCAAAATAGCTCCAGAAGGTTTATCAACTGGAATGGCTACGTTGGACCTCTTTGGGGAAAGCCCTTTTCGGATTGATGTTCACAATCCTCATTACTACAACAGGTGGTGCCGAAAACTCCTTCTCGGAGTGTAATTAAAATAAATCAGACTGGTTGATTTATTAAGTTCCTCCTTTTAAATCTTTTTGTTAAATGGTGTATATTGAAATGACGACTGCAGGGTTTCACAATTGTTACTGCTCCTGTTTGTATTCACCTTTTTTCTTTGCTCGCGACCCACATACCTTATTGTGCTTTTGTACTTCTCTTTAACCTTGCACTTTCTTGTGATTGGACTAGATACATAACTGTGCGTAAACTAAGGCCTGCATTTGCTGTTTTGCATGAGTAGAACCTGCGGATATTAATATAATTACTTACTATTTTTACATTTAGAAGCTTTGACAGCTGTCATAATTCACTGGTTTGTTGTCATTTACATTTTTCATCCGCCCACTACAGCATACACCATTGGACAATGGGTCAGCCCTCTTCAGCCATTAGCTAACTTCACTAAGAGTGACAGTTTTCTGCTCTTTGACAAGGAGCACATCCATAAACAAAGTAGCTTCCTTGAGTGACAAGTACAGCCACAGCAAAGTGTTGTTTTTCAGACCATGTGTGTGTTTGTGTGTGTGTGTGTGTGTGTGTGTATATATGTATATATATATAATGTGTGTGTTTAGCCAAGGTTTTTCAAAACAATTGATGAGTGCTGGCAGCTCGCCCAACAAAATGACTTGCAAAACCTATGACAAACAAGACAGTTGGCAATGCCAGACCGATTGGCTTTGGCAATGCTTGTTCTATGTTATTTTCTATGTTAAGTTATGTTGCATTATGCGCCATAGTACTTTTGGGTACGAAAAGGGCAATTTTGAAGGATCTAAATAATTTCGCAAAATACCCAAAGTCTCAAAAAATCCCAATAAATAATAATGGTAATTTATTTTGTGGGCCGGTCTGCAAAGGGTGTTGTCTTTAAATCTACCTGCATTTTTAGGTCAAGCTGGCATAAGCAGCGCGAAGCGCTCTACCATCACCACCACATCCACCACCACACCTCCCACCACCACATCCACCACCACATCATCCACCACACCTCCCACCACCACATCCACAATGTCCACCACATCCACAACCACATCCACCACCACATCCACCACCACATTCACCACCACATCCACCACCACCACCACATCCACCACCACCACCACCACATCCACCACCACCATATCCACCAGATCCACCACCACCACATCCAACACATCTATATGTGTGTGTGTGTGGCTCTGTGTGTGTGTGTGTGTGTGTGTCTCTGTGTGTGTGTGTGTGTGTGTCTCTCTGTGTGTGTGTGTGTGTAGGTGCAAATGCAATGTTGTTGGATTTCCGTCACAATAAAATACACTGAACATAATCTTCACAAAAGTTATTTACAAACATTTAAGCTATTGCCATTATAAATTACAATAACTTTTATTTAAGTATTAATTATTTAAAAAATTAAAAGCCATTTTTATTTGTAATATCAATACATCCATGTCACGTAAATACAACACACATTGCATTACAAATGCTATAGGTGTCACATTTGCGAAAGTTAAAACCATTGGCATTGTAACTGACAAAGCTATTAATTTCGCTATTTTCAAACCCAACACATAAATAAAAAAAATGTAATTTACAAGACCAATAGCTCAAACTTTCCTAATGCGAGACCTATTGCATTGCAAATACTTGTTATTTTATGTTGTAAACCACCACCCATGCATCCGTGATTGACTTGAATTTGAATTGACCCAAAGGATATATTGCGCACACAAACAGTTTCTGTTTCACCCCCCCAGGCAGTCCTCTTTTCTTTCTCCTTCCACCCATCCTTGCTTCAACCGGCCATGCATCAGATTCCTACCAGCCACCTCTGCCTGCATTCAAAAACACGTATCATTCTTTGCCAGTCATTAATTTAACTTGCTTGTCCTTCCTCCTTCCTTACACCCTTCTTTCCCTTTTTGTTCATCCCATCCATCAAGTTCTTCTCTGATCTGACTTGGCTTCTAGATAAAACTTTCACAGCTGAGTTGAAGTCAAATTTAGAGAAGGCCATTGGTTACACGTCAACTCCCGCCGCTAATGCTATTGCTAATGCAAAGTCAAGGGTGACTATCTTCTACCTGGTTGACAAAAACTTAGTTCTAAATTTGTAAGTCTTCTTAAAAGTAAAGTGTACTTGTACTGTACAACATACACCCCTGCAGCGAGCCTACTCTACAATCTCATGAAGTAAGGAATATAATAGCTTACCACTGCCCGCCACTACTGAGGCATCCCTCACAGCAGTTCCTGCTGGCACTGGTGGCACCGCATCCACCCCTGGAGTGACCAACTCAGCGCTGGCCCCGGCACTGGTGGTGGTCTGTGCCGATGGAGTTCCACTTAGAAAATACATTTCATATTTTTAGATGCCATATACACCACTCCCTATTTTGTCTAGGAATGAAAAAAAATGTTACTACATAAACAAATGTAATTATTTGTGACTCTCTAGTCTAAACTATTCCCCTTTTGGAAGTGGAGGGTGTTTTTATTTATGCTTAACCATAACATGCTACACTTTTTGGCACAACTGATGAATGCTTGCTTTTTAACATGCACAATTTTTCTCATAACAGACAAAAGATTCCCTTCTACGAACAAGAGCAATATTTTACTCATCATCAATACCACCAGTACTTTAAGTTCCAACCAGGCGAGGGGTCTCTCACAATTAATGAGTAAATCAGCCACTGTTCAGTTTTCATGAGTTCACTGTTTCTCTTCTATAAAGTTGATTTTAATCAATGTTTTTATATAATGCATAATTGAAAAATATATATAGAGTACACACAGAGCTAGACTCTGTGGTTTTCGGTCATGAGTGAGTGAGCGAAAGGGTTTGCAATTTATAAGCATGATTCCGTGACTCTGAGAGCTCGGGACTCTGATTCCGTAGTCTTATGTTCTGGGTTGTATAATCATTGGGGATCATCGCTGCATTCAGGAGCTAAATAATGACTCTGACACACTAGCTAGTCAGTAAGGAGATTGGGGGTTCAACTTCTGTTATGACTGAGGTATGTGGAAAGTCTAACTGTGCCTATTATCACCAATGCCATATTTCTTGTCCATAGTTCTGTATGTGCAGAATAGTCCCTGCAACAGTAGTAGTAGTATGTCCTCCTAACCAATCAAAAAGTAAACTAGTATCTTATTCTTGGTGGCCATTGACATTTTATTGTTGGGAATTGTCAAAGCATAAACATTAAGAAGACTTCAATAGACAATATGGACAACCCAGAGGACTGCACTCAGTGCCTAGAGCTATTGCTGATTAGGAGTTTTGTTTAACTCCTTTTGACAACTGTGCAAGCTTAGCTAGCTGCACAGACAGACTAATAATAATAAATAGTAGTAGCACAGAGAGTCATAGTAGAGGCAGGATAAGAATTTAGAAACAGTCTACAAGAAGATTAAAGACGATTTAGGAAAAAATAGAATAATGATAAACGTTTGGAATAAATAGGTGCTGTAAAAGTTAGGGAAGTATAATTATTAATATTAACAGGAAAACTTACTGGGGCCAGCAGAAGAGCCCTCGGTGGACCGATCCTGGCCTTCCTGCTCCACCGGCGCTGCCACCTCTGTCCTCATCCCCCTGGGAGGTGCTGATGTACATGAAAGAAAGACACAAACATGGATGATTGTTGTCAACGAAATCAAACATTTCAAAAAAACAATAACAAATTATTTTGGGGAAATAAACAACAATTGCACTAAATTTATTGACCTATCTGATGTGGTCTACTAGGATATTTGTATTGCTGGATTCGCGGACCATCTACTTGGAAAGTTATGTAACTCACTAAACCAACTACAAAAAGGTTCTACTAGGACTGGCAGCACTCAGCAGCACGCGAAGTGACAGACACAGTCCGTCATGATTGCAGACCACTAAAAAATTTCCAACTAAATAACAAGTAATAATATACTCAACCTATCAATCCACCACCACTATCTCTTCTTAGTGGCAGGAGTACAAAGGAAGGGCTGGACTTGAGTCTCTAGTCTCTAGCATTACACAGTTCTGTAAAGTACACTCATACATAATCATAAATAATGAGCACAAAATTGAAAACAAGTATGCATAGTAGCACCGCCACTGAGCAGGTGAGCACCTGCAATCACAGAAGCTTTTGAAACATAATTTACCTGCAATGTAATCGGCAGCATTCTTGCTCTTCGGAAAAAACATATATTTGCAATTTAACACAGAGCAGAAGAAAACAAAGTAGTTCTTGAATAGCTACTTCTACTCACCAAGCCCAGGGATCTCGACACCAAGCAGGTCGAGCAGGTCTTGTTCCCGTTCCAGTATGTCAGACCACCGGTGCGTCACCTGGTTGTAGGTGCGCCGGACCCCTGACTCCCGATACATGGCCCGGCACACCTTACCCCATAGCTGGCGACGCTCCTGGAGGCCGTACCCGGTACCAGGCCTGCCGCCTGCTGCGATGGTCTTGGGGAGATGGCGCTGCACAAAGAAGACAAGTGCGGCCACCTCCACCGCGCTGAAGATCTACCTGGGACTTACAGACGCCCCCCTTAAACGCCTACGAGGGAGCCGGCTGCGGGGTGCGGCACTCTTCCCCTTGGACTTGCCGGCTCCCTTTGCCATGGTCCTGGGTTAAAGCAAGGAAAAATAAATAGGAAAGAATAGGGAAAAAGTAAATAAAAGAAAAGAGAAAAAAAAAGTAGTTATTAAAGTGACGAAAAGTAGAAAAAACCACAAAATATACAAGTACAAAAATAGAGAAATAGATAATGAGTAAAAAAGATTTTTAAAAAGTTCAAACAAAGGATTACAAAGATTGAAGCAGGATAGGAAAGGCATGCCCAGAACCATAACAATGAATGAAAAACAAGATGGCCGCGCCCATTGCTGTCGTGTTTTGGCAGCTCCTGAGTTAGCGTTTAGCACAGCTACACGGTCTTTTCTGTTAACTTGACCAAAACGAACGGGGGCCATTTTGAATCCCTCTGACTTCCGTTTCCTATGAACGCTGCCTCGTGGTCAGTGTGCCCTTTCGTCCTTTCTCGATACCCATGGTCACTAGTCTGCTCGGCAACAGGCTATTTTTAGTACTGGTCAAGCGCACATGCGCACTACGCACCAATTGGTCACTCTTTAGGAATGTTCACACTAACTGACCAGTGCTGTTGAAACTCCTCCCACATGTTGGCTGTGTTCCAAAAATGACCTTATATGTACCTAAAATGTGTAACTTGTACCCGCCTATCTTTTTATTGCTATTAAACTGTATAAAAGAGGTCGCGCATCGATGTTCGGTGTGCTACTTCTTACATTGCCGAAGGGTGCTGTGGGAATGTATCACCACCCCATGGGGTCTTAATAAACTTGTCTTTTACCTTTTCCAGTGTCCGTGCCAACTTCTATACTAAGGTGTTAGAGAGTTTAGCAGAGTATGTAGGCCTGATTTGAACCCTATACCACAATTGGCGACCACGAAGGGACTCATCGGCGACTCGGATGCCCGAAGGAGAGGTCGTGACGAAGGTCAGGAAAACTCGCCATGGACGCGTACGCTGCCACTGAGTGACCCGAGTCTCGGCACCCACGGTGTGTTTTCCCGTCCTTCCGATCTGACCTTCCAGGTGGCGCCGGTCTTCGACTGAGATTCTGATCTTGGATTGTCGTGATGTGCCGTTTTGGCTGATTTGACCACAGAACTTGGCAGTTGGACTTTGGACGTTTGAAAAGAAAATTGGTAAGCTTTTGATTGGTGAGGTAGTCTACTGACGCTTACTGTGGCTTTTTGAAACTTTGAATTTGAATTTGAATTTGTTAGCTAACGTTTTGAATCTTTGATTTTGAATTTGAATATGTGAAGTGCACCTCACATAGGCAGGCATGTAGGGATATTTCTCTGATTTATTTGATTTGAACAGTGCACCGTGTTAGGTGGCATTTTTTGTAGTATCGCGTTTTCGTGGTACTTTTTGAAACATGCCTGTTTTTAGCACACTCCGTAGGATGTGCTGTTCTGAAAATGGTACCAATTATCGATTAAGTGCAAAACAGCCGGCTCCCCCAGAGGGGACTCCAAATCGTGAAATGTATGTCAAATTCGGTATTCCACCAATAATGTATAGTACATTATGGCATAAGTATACTAAAACTGATCGTGAATTACAGTGGCCACTATATGGGTCGTTTGACCTTCGAAAGGTACAGTATGTAGAACAGTGTTTGTTTCAGCGAAGGTCTAGGCAAGATATGTTTGATTGTGTGCGTATGTGGGAGAAAGAGGTGCGTGAACGAGCGAAGCGTGAGGTAGCCTTGGCGGAGAAAGTGCAGCAGAAGGCTGCACATGACAAAGCTTTACAGCTGCAGGAGAAGGAATTACAGGAAAAGAAAGAGAGGGAGAGACGAGAACGAAATTTACAGGTTAATGGTCAATTCCCTATCAGGCGTCCTCTTTATCCGGTCCTTACTAATGAAATAGATGATTTTTCCTTACTAGATCGTTGTCCGCCTCCGTACGTCGTACCTACGGCTCCGAACGAGGACTCGGACGAGGATAGTGATCGAACACAGCGTACCAGGTTACATGCGGAACGAGCTGCGGAATTACGCTCAGTTGCACGAAAGCTAAATATTAATACTGTTACTGTTTCTGATGTTACTAAACAAATGGAACAGTGGCCTGATAAGGAACGACTGTATTTTTTAGATCATTTTGGAGATGAAGTTGTTGAGCGGTATAGAAAATATTCTCTCGAGTTAGAACCAAAGGAGATATCCAAGAGTCGTGAGAATTTTCGTAAAGGTCTTTTTGTTCTTTCAGATGCGGAGGACTTCTTCAAGCGTTTGATTGAACTACGTAATGAGGCGACACGACTACGGGAGGTGGCAAAGAATTCGTCTGCGTCCGGAGCGACGGGGATATCCAAAGAATGCCCTATCTTTGAAACAGATAAGATCGCTGCGATTAATGTTAGACTTATGCGAGAAGCTGCGCCTTTATATGTCCCTCATAAAGGGGATGGCACAGATGATGATAAAAGATCCAAAGACGCGAAAGGGTATTTTGTATATAATTGGGTTTATACGCCTTGGAATAGAGCAGATGTCATGGCGCTTAAGAATGCTTTACCTGATCCCCGTAAAAACCCTGCGGCTTTTTATGAAAATGTTGAAAGTGCAATTTCTTCGTGTATCATGACGTTAGTTGATATTGATCTATTTTTCGGGTTGATATTGCCCCCTGATATGTGGAGAGCGATTCGTAGGTTTGATGACCTCACGACTCTCGGGGCCACTTGGAAAGATCTTGTTCAGGCTGATTTAGATAGAGAACCAGCATGTAAGCCGTGTCAATTAATATTAGACCTTCCAGGGGCCATACTGACAAAACTAAAAACTCTTGCCCCCGCTAAAAAGATTGATTGGACTATATTAGCCTCTTGTAAGCAGAAAGCGGATGAATCAGTTTCCGATTTTTTCTCTCGCTTCGAGGAAGCGTTCCATGATTACAGTGGTCAATTATTGACAGAAGATACTGGCAGGCATCTATTCGTTGATAAGTATGTAGCTAATCTCCTACCGGAGATTGCGAAACGATTAAAAGCGAGTGAAAGTTCATGGACCACAGCAACCCCTGCTTCTTTATTGACTATGGCTCAATATTATGAAAGACAGGAATTGGAGGCGAAAGAAAGTAGTGAAAAGAAGGCGAAGGAATTGAAAACGAAGGTAATGTTAGCTCAGGTTCAGGTTACGAGAGGGAACAATAGAGGGGGGCGAGGATCGTACAGTAATGCTCCTCCCCCTCGTTCTGACATTTCTGTGAATCAATGTGCATACTGCAAACAGTTTGGGCATTGGATTGCAGACTGTCCGGTGTTTCGAGAGCAGCGTAATTTGAGGGGACGAGGAAGTGGAAGGTCTAGAAGTTATTATGGAGGGTCAAGAGGAGGTTATGGCACGAATGATCGTGGGGGATATGGAGCAAGGGGTCGTGGTCAGTCAGATTATAATACGTTTGATAATCGCAATCAATATCAGATAAATGAGGGTGGTCCTGCTGAACTACGGGATGAGCATTACGCATAGGATTGCGTAGGATGGGGTGTGGAATCGGTTGAGGTACCAGTTGATCAAAGGGGTCCATACATAGAAGCACATGTTCTGGGTTCCACTGATCAATTTCTGGTCGATACAGGAGCTACTCGTAGCGCTTTGTCCAAATACTTGGTTCCAAGGGCTCCCCTGTCTGGCGAGGTAATTACAGCAATAGGGTTCGATGGAACACCTACTTCTAGCCCACTGTCTCAACCAGTTACATTTCATGTTGATAAATTTGCTGCCCCTTGTCCCTTTTTGTTGTCTCCAAATACACCAGATAATATTATTGGACTCGATATGTTAAAACACTTTCGAGCTACTATTCGCTGTGCCCCAGAAGGAGTGCGAGTTGTGTTGAATGAGAATTACCCGGAATTAGAGCGAGTGTGTTTTCTCCATGAATCTGAAGTTCTGGCCTCCTTACCGAAAACGTTGTGGGCCACTTCTGATACGGATGTAGGGCAGATGATAATTCCTCCAGTGCGTATTACTGTAAAGGAGGGAGTATCTCTGCCACGTGTCCCACAATATAAGATTTCTAGAGAAGGTGAACTTGCTTTGATACACATTGTAGATGATTTAATTTCGGCAGGAGTAGTTGAGGAAGTCCCCTACAATGTTTGTAATAGCCCAATTTTACCAATCCTTAAAAGAGATACAGATGCTAAGGTTTACCGTTTCATTATTGATTTGAGGGAAATAAACAAGATAGTAGTGCCTCAGTATCCGGTGGTGTCTGACATCACCACATTGCTTACGTTGGTTCCACCGACGGCAACTACTTTTACAGTCATCGATTTGAAGAATGCCTTCTTTTCGATCCCTGTACATCCTGACAGTCGATATTTATTCGGCTTTACATTAAATAATAAATCATACAGATTCTGTCGAGTTCCTCAAGGCTATACTGAAAGTCCTAGCATTTATAGTCAGGCATTAAAAAGACAGCTTGATTCCTTTGACTTACAGGAGGGAGTGGTTCTCATTCAATATGTAGATGATATCTTACTTGCTGCAGACACGCCAGAACAATGTGAGAAGAGTACCTTTTCCTTGCTTTCCTTCCTGGCCAAACATAATCATAAAGTTTCGAAGAAAAAGCTGCAATATTGTAGACCAAAGGTGACCTACCTCGGTCATCTTTTGTCTAAGGAGGGCCGTGCATTGACACCAGATCGAATTCAAGCAATTCTAGATACTCCAGTCCCTCGCACTCAGAAGGATGTTCGCGCCTTTATAGGTTTGACGTCTTTTTGTAGGCAATGGATATTGGGTTTTTCACATATTGTTAAACCATTGTTAGCATTGTTGTCTAAAGATACACCGATTCCCATTGAATGGACGGATGAATGTCAGAATGCTTTTGGACAATTGAGACAAGCTCTTTGTTCTGCACCAGTGTTAGGTACACCTGATTACACGAAGGTTTTCACATTATATGTACATGAGAAGGATGGGTGCGCATTGTCAGTCTTAGTGCAGACACACGGAGACAAACAGAGGCCTTGTGCATACTTCTCGGCGGTACTCGACCCTGTGGCTCGAGGATTGCCTGGATGTTTTCGAGCAGTTGCAGCAACAGCAGTTGCGATACGACAAAGTGAGGGAATAGTTTTGTCGCACAAATTGTTGGTGCTAGTTCCCCATGCGGTAGATGCGTTACTGAATCAAACGAAAACGCAGCATCTAACCAGTGCCCGTCTCACAGGATATGAGCTAACGTTGTTGGCGCCTCACATCACACTAAAACGATGTGCAACACTAAATCCTGCTACTTTATTGCCGGACCCTGTTGCTGAGACCCAGAAGGAAGAACAACATGATTGTGTTTTTCTGACTGAGGAACAGACAAAGGGTCGTATCGACTTACAGGATACGCCATTTCCAGATGTAGATGGGGAACTGTGGGTTGATGGATCGTGCGTGAGGTTACCAGATGGTACGACTTCCGCAGCTTATGCGATCACGACACTTAAGACTGTGGTAGAAGCAGCACGGATACCCCAAAAATCGGCTCAAGCAGCTGAGTTGATAGCCTTAACGAAGGCATGTGGGTTAAGTGCTGGACTATGTGTGAACATTTACACGGATAGTCGTTACGCTTTTGGAGTAGTGCATGATTTTGGCCTACTTTGGAAGGAACGAGGATTCCTGACTTCACACGGAGTACACATCATGCATGGAGAATTGGTACGCGATCTCCTTAATGCACTGTTATGCCCAGAGAAAGTTGCAATAGTCAAGTGCAGTGCACACAAAAAGGTGACGGACAAAATAGGACAAGGCAATGCTTTTGCAGACCGTATTGCAAGAGAGACCGCTATGCTGCAAAATAATTTCCCCATGTATGTGGTGAAGTCACAAGCTGAACGGTGGCATGATGCTAGAGAAGAAATATTAGATATACAGAAGTCAGCATCAGAGGCAGAACTTGTGAAATGGGCCACTGAAGGAGTATTGGATGATGAGGGTTGCTGGCGTAGTAAAGATATGGAGAGATGGAAACTACCAATGGCCTATTTACAAACAATGGTGCAAATGACACACGGGCTGGCACACATTGGAGCTCTCGCAATTACTAAATTGCTTACACGAGTTTGGGAAAATGCTGACATTGCTAGCACGGCTAAGAGAGTAGTGCAGACCTGTCTGATATGTTTGCAGCACAATCCTGGACAAGGGACTCATACTCCTAAAGGTGGGTTTGTTCCACCTACTGCACCATTCGAAGTACTACAAATGGATTACATCCAGCTGGAGCGCTGTAATAATCTCAAGTATGTCCTAGTAGTGGTGTGTGCCTTCAGCAAATGGATTGAGGCTTACCCTACGAAAGACAATACAGCATTGACAACAGCTAAGGTGTTACTCAAGGAATACTTCCCGCGCTACGGAGTTTGTAAACTTATGTGGAGTGATAATGGCCCTCATTTCATTGGAAAAGTAGTGGAATATGTCCTGAAGGGATTGGGAATCAAGCAACGATTCCATGCTGTCTTTCATCCGCAATCAGCAGGTTTAGTAGAACGATACAATGCAACTCTGAAGCTGAAGTTAGCAAAGATAGTGGCATCGACATCTCTGAAATGGCCGGACGCTTTGCCTCTGGCATTGCTGTCCATTCGGTCAGTGCCACATTCTCGATCTGGCCTCACACCCTACGAAGTGGTGTTTGGAAGGCCTATGAATATTTGGGGGGTTCCAAAGCCTCGTTTGATACATGATATGCCTTGTATAATGATGAACGATTATCTGGCACGATTAACAAATGATTTGCTTTCTATTCATCAACAGGTTCGAGAGGCGCTCCCTGATAACTCCACTGGTGAGGCTCACGATCTCCGCCCTGGAGACCACGTGATGGTCAAAGTATTTGAGCGATCCAGCAGTTTGGAACCGAGATGGCATGGCCCTGAGCAAGTGCTGCTGGCTACGCGAACTGCTGTGAGAGTCACCAACAAGAAGCGGTGGATACATTCAACGCATTGCCGACGTGTCTCTCCGGATCTGGTGAGCCCTGTGGTGCTATCCGACTACAGAAAGATTTTGGATACAGAAAAGAGCCCAGCTGTCACGCCTGATGAATTGGAGGGAGCCTTCCCGGACCACGTTGTTTCAGATAAAGTGAAGTACAATCTACGCCCCAGGAAATAAGATTCCTTTTGTGTTTTTGAAACTGGTTGGTAACCGCTCTGAGGTTTGTGAAACGGAAGCCGGGAATATCAAGGGGGGGGGATCAGTTCTGCCCAGTGTAGCGACACCCGTCTTGAATCCCGGAGAACAAATCAACGGCAGCCTCGGTTCAGAACCATCGTTTTATTTTTTCTCGCTTAGTGTTGCTTGTGAAGAGTATTGTTTTGTGAACTATGGCATCTCCTTCGACACAAAAAGGAAGAATTCTTGGTGCTGTTTTGTTTGTCTTGACCGTAGTGGTGATCGCAGTATTAGCCTGGACTATAGAACTATTGTTTCCTGTACGAGAACATTTGCTGCCCACCACTCCAAGTCCATCTGAACATTTTCATTTCACTCTGCCTTTTCACGAAGAAAGACATAGGCAGACTTATTTGAACAACAGCTTTATTAAGATTTTGCATCATACTCATAATATGACCAACACGTCCAATTGTTGGGTATGTGGAATGTTGCCCGGACACCAGAAGAAGGGAGGAACACCACTCATTCCTCTCCCGTTTTCTCATAATGGTTCTTGTCATGCTTGGTACACTCTTCTTTTTACTCTGCGATGGCCAACGAAAGGTGGATTACTTTTTCGGTTGAATAAAATATGCTATAACGATAAAGATGGCTATCCACACGCTGAAGGAACTAAATTCGAATGGGAAGAATATCGTCCGGACAATGTTTCTACACCTCGTGTATATACGAATCAAAGACTTATAAATGTGACGAGCATGCATATAATAACCGTTATCGATACAAAAGCAGATTTGTGTATTAGAAATAAAGGTACAATCCCTGTGGGCCGCAGTGAATGTAATATTACACTTACCTTTGATACACCAACTGGAATTGCATTTGTAGCTTCACGTAACACATATTTCATTTGTGGAAATAAGGGATACCATCGTTTACCGTTGGGATGGTTAGGAACGTGTTATATAGCTTTTGTATTACCACCTGTATTTATTGCTCCTCCCATGTACCACAATGATTATGTTCTGTACCATGATTTCATACTGAACAGAGTAAAACGAACAATAGATCTTGATGAAATAGACCAGACTGATACCACATTACAACAATATGTAGATTTCAATTTGGGGTTATTTTCATTCGTAGGAGCTGCACTGAATAGTAGGAAGATAAGGCGGCTTACACGTGTGGTGGAAGCCGTCGCTAATGAAACTGCCTCTGCTTTAGGGAATATTACTGAGGAATTACAAATTACCAGAATTGTGGCGCTCCAGAATCGAATGGTTCTAGATGTGATACTAGCTGATAGGGGTGGAGCATGCCGCGTCATCGGAAGTAGTTGTTGTGTTTACGTACCAGATAACTCACCTTCTGTATATGATTCGATTACAAAATTACATAAGATAGCTGCTGAGATCCACCCAGAAAATGGAACATGGACCTTTTCTGGTTGGTTCTGGACCCTGCTTAGTACTTGGGGTTGGAAATTATTAACGATTCTCTGTGTTTTTATTGGAGTACTATTTTTCCTTTGTTTATGTATTCATTGTGGCCCTACATTATGTTCTGTATGTATCACAGCCTGTATTCCGTCCAAACGAGCTATTGTCAAGCAAGAGAAAATGATCAATGATGAAGTATTGAAAATAATGGCTATTGACATTGAGGATGAACATTCCGACTACGTTCACTATGAGGTAGCTTTTGCTAAACGCTAAAAGGGCCGTCTGTCGTGTTTTGGCAGCTCCTGAGTTAGCGTTTAGCACAGCTACACGGTCTTTTCTGTTAACTTGACCAAAACGAACGGGGGCCATTTTGAATCCCTCTGACTTCCGTTTCCTATGAACGCTGCCTCGTGGTCAGTGTGCCCTTTCGTCCTTTCTCGATACCCATGGTCACTAGTCTGCTCGGCAACAGGCTATTTTTAGTACTGGTCAAGCGCACATGCGCACTACGCACCAATTGGTCACTCTTTAGGAATGTTCACACTAACTGACCAGTGCTGTAGAAACTCCTCCCACATGTTGGCTGTGTTCCAAAAATGACCTTATATGTACCTAAAATGTGTAACTTGTACCCGCCTATCTTTTTATTGCTATTAAACTGTATAAAAGAGGTCGCGCATCGATGTTCGGTGTGCTACTTCTTACATTGCCGAAGGGTGCTGTGGGAATGTATCACCACCCCTTGGGGTCTTAATAAACTTGTCTTTGACCTTTTCCAGTGTCCGTGCCAACTTCTATACTAAGGTGTTAGAGAGTTTAGCAGAGTATGTAGGCCTGATTTGAACCCTATACCACATTGCAACCACGTGGGTAAGTTCACGCAATATTTTCCTTGCGAGCAAGCAAAAACGGACGCGAACACGCAATTGCGACCCGGAACAGGAAATGCGCAATGCGAGCATGCAACTCGTGGCCGGAAACGGAAATACGCAACTCGAACAGTGAAAAACAGATGGCCGCGCCCATATAAGACCGCATGGGTAACTTCGCGGTAGCCGCGGTGAAAAAAATCCTGTGAACTTGCAAAAATAAAAACATCCGCAATCTCACGAAAGTTCGCGTATTTTGCAAACCGCAAGTACGATTTTGCGCAAATTTGCATACCGCGAATTCCCAAAATTCGCCCATACTTTGCGTCCTCTAGTTCCATTCTGTCCAAAGCCTTTCTTGACTCCAAGCAGGCACCCAAATACAAGGGGTACTGGGACATAATTTCATCAACCCGAGACAGGAAATTATTCCATCAGTTTATGGGGGGAACATTACCCACCAAAGCTTTCACTGCAAAATGGTGTAACTCAAAAACTTGCAATTGCCCCTTCTGTCTGGACATGACTGAAAGAACCAGGTCATATTTTCTTTGTTTGTCCAGCATATTGTAAACCCAGATCTAGATGGATGAAACATGTACTAACCTGGGTACCAGGTCCAGCAGTGAGGCTTTTAGAATCCTCAAAGCAACAGTGGATGGACCGATTGTGGTTGATATAGCAAAGTTCCTAGGGGTGATTCGATGAAATGAAAGGAAGCATAGGTAATTGTCTATGTTATGTCCTGTACCCCTGCTTTCTGAAATTAGCACTATGCAGTTTCCTGTATTGACATGATGTTCCCATTGCATACTCAAAGTTTAAAGCTGTTTCCCAATGTAGTCTGACTAGCATGGCTGTGTTTTAAAGTTTTTTAACCTATTTATTGTTTTATCATGAACATCCAGGATGCTCATTCTTAAATCAAACTACTCTACAACTCTCTTCTTATAAAAACATGTTGGATTGTCCAATTCGACCTTTATGTATATGTTGTTTTAACTTTTGTGATTTAAAAAAAATCAAAATAAAGTTTATGAACTGAACTGAACTATTCCTCAAGTATACCACATACTGGTTGGCTTTGGCACAAGGGTGAGTGAAAGGTGTTATTTTATTAACAAGAGATTGCACTAAAAATAAACGAACTGTTAATAATTGAACGGTTAAACCAACAAACCATTGACTCACAGCTCTTGAGCTGTAAAGCCATGACTAGGCACCAACCACCTTACAGGCTATTCACCATCTTTCATACGGGACACACACAAGACCATTCAATTCATCAGTCGCGGGACCAGCACATTACAACGTTCATTGCAAGAGACAATGTATACCCTGGCATAGAAAGAAAGGAAAGGACGATTATTATTGCACAAACATATATTCATCAAGTAATCACACATACTGGTTGGATTTGGCATGAGGATGAGTAATGATTCCATAGATAACATTTTATTAACAAGAGATTTCACAATAATGAAATACACTGTTAATAATTGAAAGGTCAAAAAACTGAGCCGGCTACTCACAGCTTGTGAGATGTAAAGCCACGCCAAGGCACCAACCGATTCAAAGTCCAGTCACACACCTTTCAAAAGTGACACACACAAGCCCATTCGCCCTGCCAGCCACGGGCCCAGAAAATTGTAACACAACAACAGACAGTGCCATTCAGGGCCCCATTCCTTTCATATGCCCAAATGCCTGACACAGCAACCACACTGGCTGATGGAGTGTGCAGACTGGTGTTTGGCTAGCATTGTGTGTAGTGACCAGCAGCAAGTCACTACTCACACACTGCTGGCCAAGTGCCAGCTTACACACTCTTACAGCCAAGCACCAGTCCACGCACACCGCCAGCCAATTATCGGTCCATGCACCCTGCCTGCCAATCTCCAACCTACACACTGCCAGTAAATACCGAACTATAAACACAAAAACTCCAACTAAATACATCCCATTAATGCCAACTGTGAAACTGAATTAAAAAAAAGTAAAACAATACACATTTTACTTAAATGCTCATGGTTACACCCAAAAACTCTTTGCATGTGGTACATTCTAAAACAAGCAGGGACACACAGCAGAGGTTAAGAAGGACAGTCGGGGCAGTACATATGACTCTCCTTCTGTGCATCTCTTTGCATACAGATTCTACATCTCTTACTGGGAAAGTCATTTTTGGGTGTGGGAGTAATGTGATCAGTAACATGGCAATCTTTCAATCCAGCTACATCCTCCACCACTCCAGTCCTAGGAAGACGTGCCTGTTCCACTACAACAAGGCTGCCTATCACAGACTCCTGAAACTTAACAAATGTCATCTATGACTCTGGAGAACATTCTTAAATACAACAAAAGTATTAAATGTTGCTAAGTGTAAAAGATTTACAGCCAAAGTGTTATACCAAATGTAAGGCTTGCGAAGAGCAGTGTAAGGTTCCAACATCTGATCTGATCTGCTCTGTCAGCACCACCAATGTGCTTATGGTCTAAAAGGCACACAAGTTTGCTCACTTCAGCTACTTGACCCCAAACAGTCACAGGTGAAGTTCTTTCATCATAGATTGTAGTCAGCATGTAGACACATCTCCTGTCTGCAAATTTCGCAGATAGAAGTTCATCACTATGCAACACACTGCACTGTCCCCTTTCAAGTGTTTTACAAACAAGTTATTTTGGGTAACTTTTACGGTTAGAGCGGATTGTGCCTCAAGCAACAGTGCCCACTTTGACTGATTGCCTGAACAATTGCACACCATTGCAGAAGTTATCTACATATAAACGGTGACATTCATTAAAAAGGCTTTACCAAGTTCCCACACAATTTTCTCACTAATGCCGAAAGTGGATGGACAACCAGGTGGGTCAATCCTGGGTACACCCTGAAATTATAGACATATCCAGTACTACTCTCAGACAGCATATACATCTTAATTCCATAACGTGCCCTCTTGCTAGGATTGTACTGCCTAAAAACCAAACGGCCCTTGAAAAGGACCAAATAATCATTCACAGCTATTTCTTTCCCTGGAACATAGATCAGTGCAAACCAATCTACAAAGTGATCAAGGACAGGCCGACTATCACAATCAGAGTGATCATGTGGCAACGTTAAACCATTACCAACAAAATGCAGCATCTGAAGCAGAAGCAAATACCAATAATGACTCATGATTAGTGGAAATATAGCTGTTGCCTTCAAGGGACTAGTAGACCAATACGAACACAGCCACAGTTTCCTTATCAAGTCCATCAAAAAAGTTAAACCCAAGAACTTCTTCAAATCATCCAGATTTGTGGGACTCCACCAGGTAGCTCTAGAGTTGGGCTTCTGTCTGTCACTTTGTCCCTCAAATACTGTTTTGGCCACAAATTAGTATGCTCAACAATCTCATCCATAAATACACCATCCATCAACAATTGAAAACATGTATAGGAAAATGTTTTCAGTATTCACCAGTAATGGCAGGCAGCACTGCCTGCACCAAGTTTGGGGCAACCAGGGGTTCAGCTCTTCCAATGGGAAGTCTTAAACCACAGGCTGCAATCCAGATGCCTCTTGCTGCACTATTGGCACATCAGTGTCTCCTCTAAAAGAGACACCTCCTATGCACAGATAGTGGCTTTATCATCAGAGGATTCCTCTCATAGAGAAAATTCCCTGCCAGAATCTTCCACTTCCTCCTCTGCCTTACATGCAGAGTCAATTTCATAATTATGGTCAGAGGACGACTCGAAAAGCATACCAACAACCTGCAGAGTAGTCATCCAGTGACTAGGCATAATCCCTACTAAGAAAAGTAACTTGAAAAACAAGTCAACAACAGCCAACACTGTGTAAAATAAGTAATACACACGGTGAGGCTTAATCACAAAGACCTATATACTCAAAAACAATACCACCCAGTTGCCAGAGACTGCTAGACTCAGCAGCACCTACTCTGCACCAACACAGCAAGCACAAGCGATATCTCACAAGAAAGAAAAAAAAGTGTATTCAAAATACAAAACATGCACACATGCAAGGAGAATTTTACACACAATAAAAGAGAAGCTAAAGATGCTGCTATTATTACACCATTTACATATTACACCATTTACAAAAAGCACATTCATGCAGTTTAATGATACTCATTTAGAGTACATAGTAAAAAAAAAATTCTTACCAAACATGCAACTACACAAATTGCAGTGAAGAAACTGCAAGCAAAAATCACAAAGCTTTGAACTAAAATAAGAAGGTGTAATAAAATATTACAATCACAAACGCAAATGACCAAAAATAAAACAGTTAACATTATAAAACGCTATGTCACTACTTAAATGCTAGTACACTCACACCATCAGCCAAACGCTAGTTCACACACACCGACAACCGAACTCCAGGCACAAAAAAAACTTTCCCGGGTGTCTAGTGGATTTCTGCCCCCCTTTGGGGAAGACAGGCTTAAATATAGCCAATCTGCCACCTAGGTAGACAGAAAAATACCAAAAAGTAAATAACACATGCCTCTCCAATTGGGGCAACCTTTACCCAAGTGGCCATCCCCAAACATACATACGTACATATCCCTGGTGCTAGTGGATTTTCAGCCCCCCCGCTCCCCCTTGGGTCAGCAGGACATCCAATGAAGGCCGATCTGCCCCAGGGCAAAATAGAGCAAGAAGTAGATAAACAATGTCATCCCCAATTGGGGCAACCCCCAATGATTAATATATAAACATCCATGGTGCTAGTGGCATTTCTGCTTCCCTAGGGGCAGATAGACCTCCCAATAGGCTGATCTGCCTCCGTGGGTGTTTAAAACAGCCAAAAGTACTAAAAGAAATTAAAACATTATTATCCCCAATGGGACAATCTTTACCCAAGGGTCTTCACTCATATATCATATAAAGATATCCTAATTGCTACTCTGTTTTCATCCCTCCACTCCCCTGAGGGCAGATGGTCCTCCAAATAGGGCCGATCTGCCCTTATCGAGGGCAGAAAAAGGACAAAAGAAATTTTTAAAATCATCACCAATAGGAGCAATCCTTGCCCAAAGGACGCCTCCAAACATAATATGAAGACATCCCTGGTATTAGTGGGTTTTCTGCCACCCTCCTGGGGGAAGATGGGCCTCCATATATGGCTGATGTGCCCCCGGGGGAGCATAAAATGGCTGAAACAATTCACCAACTATTTTGGAAGCAACACTTGCCTAAGGGGTTGCTTCAATCACCAAAAACATATCTCTGGTGCTAGTGGTGGCATTCCTGCTGCACGATTGCGACCCCATGCATGCTCATGCAGCAAGAATGTCCTGCAAAGAGACATCAGGGGAGAGGAAAAACTTTTTCCTCTCCCCCAGTGCCTCTGTGCATGCCACAACCCCCCCCCATTGCAGAAAATGGCTTCCCCCCATCCAGTGGCTTTTCATGATGGCACATGCTGACGTCATCTGATCGCTGAGCGGGACCTCGGGGTGGCAGCAGAACAACTTCTGCTGCCATCCCTGTTTTGGGGGAGAGGTTACATGGGCGGCCCATGGGGGAACGCCAGTGCTTCTCCCATGGGTGGGCATGAGGACGGAATGGTTCCATCCTCAGTACCCCGTGATGGGGCCTTCTTGGCGGAGATCTTTGTTCCTTGAAGCCGGTGGGTGAGGTGCGTTAATGATGAAACGATTCCATCATGAGCATCAAAAGAGTTAGGTACGTTTTTTTAATATATAAATATGATTATGCGGAAAGTAGGTATAGGTATCGCAAAGGTCCTAATAATGCGAGATCTTAAAGGGAAGAGACTGCTAATATACCGGCCTCCATGTTCCCTGCCTGCTCCAGGACAACCAACAGAGGAACTCTGCTCCCGGAGGCATGCTGGGAACATGATTTCATTATCCTCAATGTGAGATTGCAGAGTGGCATTCCAGCCCACCCCACCCATGTCACAGCTATTTCAACTGCGATAATCGACTATGTTTTTCCCCTGTTTATCAGAACTAAAGGTGATAAATGATATTTGGAGTAACTACAATATTCAACTTCTTACTATCAATGAGAAGCCAGTTGACGTACACTCATGGCTATTCTCGAAGAGTGATTACTTAGTGCTATGAATGGAAAGATTCTATGGACTAAGAAAGATAAGCTGTCACTATCAGTAGAATTAAAGGAAATTACTGAAACCCTTTCTCCATCAGGTTGGTTACCTGTTGACATATTTGAGGAGCATATGGAACATTTGTGAGGGTAACTCCAAATATGGTATGTAGCCAATGAAAATAATCCATAAGGAAGTCTAGTAATTTCAATACATTTTTTACTTTCAATAAGATCATTATTCGTTGACAAAGAAGACAATACAAGTTTTATTCCAAAAAACGTAAGAGGTGGATCTCTCAACTGAAAATAGGAGGGTAAGAATTCAAACAAGATTTAACTCTGATACATCTGGTTAAAAATAATAGAAGTGGTGAAATGTAAAAATCAAAAAGCCTTCTGGAAAATTATAGGGGAAAATACTGGCTTCTTCTCTAACCCCAAGATAAATAATATTACTAGCACAAAATGTCAGAAATATATCTTTCCTTTATGCTTTGAATAAACAGATGGATAGTTACACTTCCTTGGTGAGATATCAGAAGGACTCCCATAAAGAGTAGAAATTGCACAGTTATTTTTATTTGTTACATATACAAAAATACCGTTTTCGTAAAAGTGCATAGACCTAACACATTTCTAAAAAGTCCAGGGTTAAAAAACAGTAATACTACAACAAATAAATCAACAAAATTAAAAACACATGTTCTACAGAGTTCTAAAGTCAGACTGATTTAATTAGTCTTTAAAAATTAACACAGCGGACGCACGTTGCCTCAGTTTACATCATACTATCGTGTAGGAGAAAAGGTCTGACTCGGAAACAGAATTTCATCGAGCAGCCAATAGTATCAAGGAAACAAAGGAAATAAAACCCGAATCCTTGCAAAGATTATAATACCCACAGGGAACAGGGGGCGAATTACTCAACAATGAAAGAAATAAGTACTTTTGAGTGAGGACACGATCATTAGTACTAGCATATTGAGCCAGTTGCCAATATGTGAATATGTTTTACGGTGTAGTCTGCTGCAAACTTTAAAGAAATTATAGAAGAAGCTATTAAAAACAAGAATCCTACTATCATTTTCAAGGTATTTGCCTGAAAATATTTTTACTTCAACTGTAGAGAGCTATGAACTGGCCCTGATAAAGATGGAATAAATTCAATGAACCATCGAAACGCGACGACGCCATAACGAATGTGCAAAATCCACTAACTTAGCATTGCTGGAATATTGAGAATAATTGAGTCTATCTTTCAGTGTGAGTTATACTGTACATGAGTGGAGGTGTTAATTGTTAAAGACTAATTAAATCAGTATGACTTGTATGACTTTAGAACTCACTAGAACATGTGTTTTTAATTTTGCTGATTTATTTGTTGTAGTATTACTGTTTTTTAACCCTGGACTTTTTAGAAATGTGTTAGGTCTATGCACTTTTACAAAAACTGTATTTTTGTAAATGTAACAAATAAAAATAACTGTGCTATTTTTACTCTTTATGGGAGTCCTTCGGATATATACGGCACAATCTACTGGTGTGTAGGGAGAGAAAGCTGGTAGAGTGGAGTGAGAGTGGGAGACTATCAAGTGCTGCTACAGAAATTTACCCCATGGGATTTCTCTTATTTCACTGTTCAAGTGCCCTAGTCCCACAGGTTGAGTTAGGGGCTCCTCTTAACTTCTAACGGTATGTCATATACACCCTTACAAGGGATGTACAATGAAGGGCCTGTAAGTTAAATGCTACTAGTGGGCTGCAGCACAGATTGTGCTACCCACAGAAGTATGCCCTGTGTGAACAGTATACTGCCACTGCAACTTGGCATTTAAAACTAATTGCCAAGCCAAACACTCCCCATATATTACACATATATCACTCCTAAGGTAGGCCCTATGTAGCTCTAAGAGCATAGTGCTATGTAAGTAAAAGGTAGGACATATACTGTGATGCTTTGCATGCCCTGGTAGTGACAAACAGCTAAATTAGTTTTTCACTACTGTGAGGCCTATCCCTCTCATAGGTTAACATTTGTAATTCCCTTATACCCTTTTAAGTGGTAATTCCTCATCAGAGAGGAGTAGCCTTTTCATGTTTCACATGTTTGGAGTGGTATTGATAAATTCTGCTCACTGGTGAAGTTGGATTTAACAATGCTATTTTAAAAATGGCACTTTTAAAAACAGCCGGGAAGTAGGAGGAAGTAGCAGAGTCATGGAGAACAGTACAAGGGGCTGACCGCTTTTTGAAAGTAACCCCAGACGAAGAGCCAAGAAGGCTAAAAATGCATTGAGTATTTCCACAACGGGTCAACTTCAAATTGTGATTGATTTGCGCGTACCAATGTATAAAGCCTGGAATGGTATGCAACTGATATTGGAAGAGCTAAATAAAGATTGTAGATTTCATTACAGTGTCTCCGCTGTGATGAAGAGAAATAGTGTACAGATTTAACATTGGATTTTTAAAACAAAAGGTTATCTTTACAAGAGTTTACATTGAAGTACTTGGATTAATAGAATACATTAGCAGGACTGATTCCCACTTTTTGCTGTGCGACAGTGAGGGCTCGAGAGGAGTGCTCTTTTTCGAATACTTGAGTATTGACTGTGGTTTGGGGCAATCCACGGATACTGGACGCACGCATTTACAAACAAGATGTTGAGCTTGCTCCATTACATATCTTCTTGACTTTTATAAAGTGGACATTTCTATGCACATACTGTTCTGTGTGCTTGACTGCCTGTCTCCAATACACATCTGGGGTGGGTGACCGCTACATTTTGTGCATTCCCTTCAGACTGCCACAACACAAGAAGGATAGGTGTGTCTGAGTACCCATCTAGATACATCTGCATTCTGATTGCCTTGCCTGGTTTGCATAGAAGGGAGGGGCTAACGCTTAACTTGAATAGGCTGTATCCTGTCCTCATATAAAGGAACTGACTATCCCCCACAGATAGCCTGGCAGACAAGACTGGGTTGAAAGGAAGGGATCTTTGTGCATTTCAGAGAGTTGCCTTGAAGTCACCCTGCACATTGAAGGAACATTTGTGTATAAGTACTGGTTCGCTGATCCCTACAATCAGACATTACTGGACTTGTAACTGAAGCTCTGCCAGAGAAAATGCTGTGCTGCCTAAACTGGGAATCTTTTCTGGAAGGACTGCTATTTTGCTTGTTGTCCTGCTGCCTGCTTCTCTCTGACTCTGTTGAAGGAGAGCTAGACTCTGCCTTCTGCCAGGAGATCTCCAGGAGCTTATTGGCTTGCCTCCTGTTCAAGAATTCTCAGGGACAACAAATACTTAAGTTTTCTTAGACTGTGGCTGGGCACTGCTCACATGCCAGAGTGACTGTAGAGCTTGTCTACGATTAGCACTTCATCCCTGAGGGACAGCGGAGTTGGTCTACGACCAGCACTTCATGCCCAAGTCACAGCAGAGTTTGTCTAGGATGAACGCTTCATGTCCTAGTGGCAGTAGAGTTTGTCTACAATCAGAACTATGTGTCTGAGTGACAGCAGAATTTGCCTATGATCAGCGCCTTATGTCCAATTGGCAGCGGCTGTGTCCAGGAGCAGCACTTCGTGGCTGCGCTCTAACTGAAGTCACCACACTGCCGTAGCCTGCCTGTATAAGCAGAATCCACGCTCTGTGTGTGCTAGATCGGCGGCTCCCATTCAACCCTAGAGGCTCGACGACATGGGCCCTGCATCTAAGGTACTGTGTGCTGCAGGACCTGTGGGTGCCTGCAGCCAGCCTTCATTTCCTTGCGGGCGGCAGTACTTGTAAACGTACCTTGGTCTCAGTGACCGAAATTGATCATTGAATCACTAATGACTTTTGGGCGCATGGTTCCATTGCAATTGGGATCAAGTCTCTCTGATGAGTCTCTGAAGGATTTGTGTCATATTACCACAGTTTGCATGACTGCAACTAACCTTTTTGAAACATTAGAGACCTTGAAGCAGTGTTTCACAATTATACTTTAAAGAAGCTTATTGTGAGATCCACTGGTTAGATTTTTGACATGTTGGTATTATGTTGATCAGAATATAATAATCTATATTTCCAAACCATGTGGAGTCTTTTGTAACGTATTCATTATGTTACTGTGTGTTTGTGTGTGTGTTTGTGTGTGTGTGTGTGTTGCACAAATGCTTTACACATTGTCTTTGTAGATAAGTCTGACTGCTCTGTGCCAAGCTATCAAAGGGTGAGCACAGGTTATCTTAATGTGTATTTAGCTTACCCTGACTAGAGAGGTGGTTCCTGCCTGGCATGGGAGCATACCTCAGTCAACCAGGAATCCCAGTTCTAACACATATCTTAGAATAATTATTTCAGCAAACTTGGGTGATATCGATCATATTGCACATATATCATACTAGCAGCCCATTCCGACGTTGTCCGGGAGCAACCAGGCTTCTGGGCCCCCGCCCGCCCCGACGTTGTCTCAGGCTTCAGGGCCCCCGCCCGCCCCGACGTTGTCCGTGGGTCCCCCCGAGCGCACCCGCCACTTTCAGGGCCACCAATGAGTCGCACACGGACCGCTTCACCTACCTCAGCCACCGCTCCTCCCCGCCTGTCTGCCGCTCCTCGCTGCTCCTCACTGCTCCTCCCCGCCTGTCCACCGCTCCACCCCGCCTGTCCGCCGCTCCTCACCGCCTGTCGGACGCTCCTCACCGCTCCTCCCCGCCTGTCCGCCGTTCCACCCGTGCTCATGCCCGCCGCTCCTCCTCGCGCTCCTGTACGCCACGCCTCCCTGCGCTCCTGATGTCAGCACGCACATCGCGGCCGGCGCAACTTCCAAGGGACTACTTTTTTTGTAATCATAAATATTTTAAAGAACGTATATTTTATTTTTTTATATAGCCTATGTCCATCTGCAGACCCTGACAATTACAACGATGTATCGGGTGTTTGGATTGGCGCTGTGGTTCACGAGTTTACCCGCCTCAAAGGTTCAAAGTTCTTTCTTTATAATAGTAGTATAGATTAGGCGTTTGCCCATGGAAATGCACTAAAGCCACTTTATGTAGCAAAAGATCACAGGAACTTTAGTCATCTCTTAACAGTATATACAATGAATATTCCATCAACACTTTATATGCTATTGAGACAATAAAAATTAATCATGGGTGCTTTATGCATAAGGTGGAGGGGAAGGTTCTTAACAATATTTGCACTTTAAATTCCATTGTGTTACTAGAAGCTCTAAAGTTAGAATTAGGTCAGGTGAGCACTTTCATAAGACGTTTGGCTGCTATATTACAATTGCATGATTGTCTATTACATGCTAAAGAAAAGTCCTTAAGTAGTCTAATGGCTTCAGTATGTGTTGCTCCAACTATAGAGACTGGATCATTTTTTAACTAATTTCATAACTGCACTTCAACACTATTCTTTGACTAGATTAAATACTTAGAATATGGATTATGTTCATCATACAAACAGTCTAAAATATACTATGAAAATTTGCTCCATGGAAATTGAGATAGAGATATGTAGAGCAAAGCATTGTTTCGGTAATTTTATTCAATCTTGACGGGCAGCCGTGCCTCAGATGTATTTGAACTGGAACTTGGAACATAGAGTGCAAAGGTACATAATGCTGTGTAGAATGAAATGTTTACCATTAAAAACTGTGATGGATGGGGGCGTGGCTAGCAGCCTACAATGGCGGCAGCGTAATAGAGAGGCTCCGGGAGTAAGGCGGCATCCCCCTGAAATCCGCACATAAATCCGTGACACAAATACCTCTGAGGGGGCGACCCGGGTTCGGAGACCGGGCGGCGACCAGCGGAGCAAATTTGACGGCGGAAACACACCGGGAGGCGGCAGGACGAGCTCCCGACTGGCAGGGCCTGGCACCAACAGCAAGCAGCGGACTGGAGTCTGACCAGTGGCCGGGCGGAAGTGAAACCACAGTGGGGCCCGATCACCGGAAGTTAACGCGGATCGGCAGGATAGGAAAGCAGCCTGCGGAACGTCCAGAGGTTCCAACTACCCCGTCCGACAATACAGCGGAGGGGTTGGACTGCGGTGAGGGACTGCGGTGCGCGGACTATGGAAGGGGGGACGGCCCATTGGACACCGGTGGACACGGCGCCACCTCGCGAAGTGGGGGTTGCTGCGGGAGGTAACCCATCGGGCGGACGGCACCAGGCGAGTGAGACAGGCGAGCCCTCCCAGGCCGGCGGCTGTCCCAGAGAGCAGAAGGACAGAACGCATGCAGATCTGCATCCGTCCCCGGACCCAGCAGACGCCGCACTGAGTCAAGAACGGCTGGCGTACAGCTATCAGAAAACCCCTCGTTCCCCGCCCGAGGCAGCACTAGATTGCACCAGTGTGTGTGGCGCGGGGCGGAGGAAACGAAAGTCTTAAGAGGCACAGGAAGGGCGCACTGACAGTTGTATTGTAGCAGCTGGGGGCACTGAACGCATTACAACAAAAGGAAGGCACGGATAGGACAGGTGGACTGGGGAACGAGGATATATCAGGCACGGCAGAGGAATACACGAAGAAGGCAGGAGAGTCAGCCAACAGATGGCCTCCACCCGATCAACAACGCAGTGAGCCTGAATGAGCCTGGAACCATCAAGAGGTTGGCAAAGGCACTGGAGAGCAAGGCTCAACAGCTACAACAAGCACATAGAAAGTCGGCATCCCTGAGAACTTGACGACTTCCAAGTACTGTACAAAGCCGCATAACAGCGGGGCATTGTCCTTTGGGAGCCACCTCACACACAATACACTCTGGGGGTGACTGACAGGAGCGTGGCGCCACCGCGCGGGCACTATTCAGGGCTGGGAGGGCACTCTGACCGCGCTGCCCTGCTGCCATAGTGATAATCAATACCTGCACCCGGAATTCCAAACACAAGGGACAGTGCACGGCATCAGGGCTGGACTCGGTGCCCCGGGTGGGTGGAGTGTGGGAGAGCCCCAGGGCGTGCCAACAGCCCTGTGAAGGAGCGAAATTATTTTAGAACGGACCATGACCGGCAGGGGCCCCAGACATAACTCCACGCAATCCAAAATGGACATATTTGCGTACAAAAAGCACAACCCCCCCCCCAGACGGAGCAACGCACATCCACGGGGAAGACGGTGGAAGGCGATGGTGCCAAGAAAGCCACGCTGGAAGACGTAATGCGTGCCCTGGCACAGGTGCAGGCCACAGTGGGTGCCACGGCCACGGAGGTCACCCTGATACGTGCGAGCTTCCAAAAGACGATTGAGAGAGTGAAACAAGTGGAGGTGGTGACGAAGTCCTTGGTGGAGGACGTATCGGACCTGCAAGTGGCGATGGAGAAAATACAAGCCGAAAACAAATCTCTCAGGGAGAAGCTGGACGACCAGGAAGGGCGCTCAAGGAGGAACAACGTCCGAATACTGGGGGTTCCGGAATTGGAAGGCAAGGGAGCAATGGACCTCTTTGTGGAGGAACTGATCAAGACGCAGCTTAACCCCAAGGGACTCTCGCATTTTTTCTCGGTGGAGAGGGCCCACAGAATACCTGGTGGGATGGCAAAGCTGGGGGCCCCCCTGAGACCAATCCTGGCACGACTCTTCAACTTTCGCAATCGAGACGCCATTTTGCAGGCGGCAAGGGTGTCACCGGCCATCCAAATCCAAAACTCCAAGGTGGCCTTCTTCCCGGACTATACTGCTGAGGTTTCGCGACGGAGGAGAACCTTTCTGGAGGTCAAGAAGACACTGCGGGAGAAGGAATTGTCATACTCAATGTTATTTCCGGCCCGACTTCGTGTGGTCGCGGATAACAAGGTCTGGTTCTTTGATACGCCAGAAGCGGCCCAAGACTGGTTGAAGGGCTGGAGAACTACTGGGCTAACCCGCCGCTCCCACAGGAGTAACCGCGCACACCGGGAAAACAGCCAAGCGGGATCACAGACGTCGGGTCGCTGGCGCAGGAACACACTGAAGCTGAAGGAGAAGTAGAGTCCTGACCTCCCGGTGTAGTAATGAGCGCTGTTCACTGAAGTACTTTGCAAAACGGATGCGCTCGGACACTGGCCTGGGGAGCCCAGAAGAGAGCAGGGATGCCGTCTGCTCCGGGGGACACTCTACCCCAGCACGCAAGTACACTGTTTGAGGGATGGGCAAAGCGCTCTGCTAAGTTGGGGGGGGCGGGCAGTTGTAGGTCCTTTCAGCAGGGAGGCAGGGAGTGGGGGGGGGTTATTTTGAAGTTTTTGAAGTTCCACAAGTAAGGTCGCGTCATGTCATTATGCACATATACTGCTTATGTTTCGGGGATGGTCGTTACACCCAGGCCGTGAGGTTCAGTAGGTACAAAGTCCAATACACGACCAAACATGCACGATTACCAATTAAGTACACCCGAGGGTGAGACATCAAGGTCGCAAGTCACACCCCTCCGACTAATGACATGGAATGTGAGAGGGCTGGGAGACAAGATAAAGCGTGGGGTGGTATTGAATGCGATGAAGAGGCAAGGACCGGTCCTGGTACTCCTCCAGGAGACACATCTAGTGGGGGGGGCATCCACAGCTCTCGACAGGAGGGGGTACAAGATGGTGGTACATTCGGAATTCACCTCAGGCTCTAGAGGGACAGGCATTTTAGTTAAGAAATCTTCACCATTCATACCGCTGAGCACTAAAGTAGATGTATGCTAATCAAATGGGTGGGGGAGAAGGAAAACACTGATCCCTCAGTTTCCTTGGGTAATTACAAATAATCAGAAGGGAGGGATCACTTGTCCTGCGTGAACCAGGGTATGCAGGAGATCGAACAACGGTGTCTCCAAATAAAACCCTCATGCACGTGTTGGGTAGCGTGGTAAGCGGTATATCTTGATTCTCCGCTCTTCAAACACGTGTGTGCATAATCATCGGGTTTGTTTTCGGTATGCAGCCTCCACCAGGAGGATCTTACCCTCGGTAAAAACAGTAGTGACCCAGTGATGTGGAGGGAGTGTGGGACAATAAAAATCCCCCGGAGACCCAGTTATAGGAATTTTATTAGGTCTGGGTTCGGGTGGATCCCATTAGGGGAATGCTCAAGTGGCGTGCGCTCTATTCAAAATATTAAGTTCTCAGGACGCACTAGCATTCAAAATGATTTAAAATGGCCAACATGTTTCAGCCCTCTATGCCGTGAATCGGACTTTAGGGCTTTCTTCAGGACCCGTGGTGAAAGGTGACAGTGATACTGGTTTACTATATTTATAGCAAGCAAGTGTGTAGAAAAGGGAAATTTTCAACCTGTTTCTTTTTCTCGAGGTCACGATGTACCTGAAATGTACATTAGTTACACCTCCTTCGGGTGTGACAAGGGCTTCGAGGGGGCTAACGCTCCTCTCCTCGCGCTTCGCGTTGCGCTGACTGCTGCCTCTTGGGACCCGGAAGTATTTGGAGACACCGTTGTTCGATCTCCTGCATACCCTGGTTCACGCAGGACAAGTGATCCCTCCCTTCTGATTATTTGTCACTAAAGTAGATGGGCAGGGATGTTTTGTGGCATTGCAGGGGCAATGGGAGGGGAGACTCCTCAACGTGGTATCCATATACATTCCCCCGGCACTCCACTCGGTCATGCTTCCAGCACTAGGCGACTTCCTCCTGACCCTACCGGAAGGGGATATAATACTCGGTGGAGACTTTAATGCCACAATAGACACCCTAGTTGACAAATTCCCGGCGATACCCCAGGTCAGTGGTCCTTCGCGTTTCCAACGATTCCTGACTGCAATGGGTCTAGTTGACATATGGAGGCATACACACCCCATAGCGAGACAATACACTTACCACTCCACTGTACACAACAGTCTGTCGCGGATCGACTACTTCCTGGCACTGGGGGGTGGCCTACAATATGTAGATACCATAGACATTCAGCCTAGGAGGATATCAGATCACTCTCCGGTCACATTAACGCTGTCCACTCGAGAGAAGTTGCGTAGACGAATATTTCCCATCCATGCTGCGTAACTTAAGGTCCCCAAGGTCAGAAAGGCGCTCAAAACGACGACGACTCACTATTTTGCTGAGAATACAGTCTCGGTGCAGTCCTCCGCCATTCTTTGGGAGGCATACAAGGCGGTACTGAGGGGACAGGCTATAACATCGATCGCAGGCTACAAGCGGGAAAAAACACTTGAACAGTCCGAGCTTGAATTAGCTCTGCACGACGCGACAGTGACGCATGAGGTAAACCCTATGCAGGACACGTCCCATGCCTTACGCCTCGGACAACTGCAGTATACAGAGCATTTGCGGCACCAGACGACGGGGCAGGTATCTGAAACAAAGCACAGGATCTATGACATAGGGGATAAGGCGGGCAAAATGTTGGCCTGGCTAGACAAGAAAGGGGGCAGCACCAGAGGTATCCAACGAGTGAAGGACGGGATGGGGGAAATCCACACAGGCCCCGAGAAGATAGTGGAGGCACTTGCTGTTTACTTTGAGGGAGTATACACGCCGGATAGGGAGGTGTCAACAGACGTGGCCCGGGCCGTGCTGGGTCATATTCATACTCCGACACTGCCGCCGGAAGCCGTAGCGGAACTAGAGGCTGATATCACTGCAGAAGAAATAAAAATGGCAAGACGTGCAGTAAAGCCCGGTAAGGCACAGGGACCAAACGGCATCCCAATAGAGTGGTACCTGGCCACATCAGAGAGGCTCAGTGGGCACTTTCTTGAAATGTATACTGACAGCCTGGCAGTGAATGCACTCCCGCTAGATCAAAGAACGGCAACCATCGTTGCAATCCCCAAGCCTGGGAAGCCACCAGAAGAATGTGAATCATACCGTCCCATCTCCCTGCTTAATGCCGAGGTTAAGATTCTGGCTAAACTCCTAGCTACCCGGCTGATGGCACACCTCCCTAACCTCATACATCCCGATCAGTCCGGGTTTATGCCATGCAGGAACACTACACTGAATCTCCGTAGGGTACACGGTGTGCTGGCCAGGGCGGGATCGCTCTCCGAACCGCCGGTCATATTGGCACTTGACGCAAAGATGGCTTTCGATATGGTGGAGTGGAAGTACCTATTCGAGGTCTTGGCGCACCTGGGTTTCGGACCCAACTTTATAGCCTGGGTCCGGCTGCTCTACACTAAACCAGTAGCACAGGTTGTGGCGAACAGGCACATCTCGCGAACGTTCCCTTTGGGGCGCGGCACCCGACAGGGATGCCCCCTGTCACCGTTGCTCTTCGCAATTGCCCTGGAGCCGCTGGCAACACTGATACGCTCAACTCCACTACTGAAGGGGATCACCTGGGCAGAGGGTTGGGAAGACCGCCTTTCGCTATACGGGGATGACATGCTGGTGTACCTAACGCACCCGGAACACAGTATACCAGCGCTCTTGGCCCTTTGTGACAAGCACGGGAAGGTATCGGGCTACACATTAAACTGGACTAAGTCGAAACTGTATGTCCTGCGGGGTCCGACCCCGGCCTTGAACGATGACTGCCCCTTACGAGCAGCAGGTTTCTCCTTTAAATACCTGGGCATCCATGTCACCATGGACCCAACGGAATTCGTTCGGAAAAATTTGACACCACCCATGGAGCGGCTTAAGCAGGATGTTAAGTTCTGGGCGGGGCTGCCCTTGACACTGTTGGGCAAGGCAGCACTTTACAAAATGATGTCGCTGCCACGTTTCTTATACATCCTGGAAAATACACCATACCCAGTGGCACCAGGTTACTTCAGGCAGCTGTCGGCGTTGGTGGCTGGCCTCCTGTGGAGTAACCGCCCGGCACGCATTGCGCAGGCTAAAATGCACAGGGGGTGGTACGATGGGGGGATCGCGTTGCCCAACTTGCA
The DNA here is from genome assembly GCF_964261635.1 of Lissotriton helveticus. Lineage (NCBI taxonomy): Eukaryota > Metazoa > Chordata > Amphibia > Caudata > Salamandridae > Lissotriton > Lissotriton helveticus. The sequence continues at coordinate 1,510,030,073 of NC_136061.1, read as the reverse complement.
ACTATACTATTGGGCGGCGCAGTTGAAACCCATCAATCAATGGCTTCATGCACCCCAGGAAGACCCAGCATTTAGGTCAGATAGAGCGCAACTGGGCACTAACAGCTTACTGACACCTCTCTACGACCAACGCGTAGTGTGCAACCTCGTAGGACCCACGAGACTGACCGCAGCACTGTGGCACAAGACGCAGGCAGCACTAGGTTGGAAAGGGCGGATTACTAAACTCACCCCGTTTTGGGATTCCCGGGCCCTAGGAAACCTAAGACACAGCAGGGGCTTCACCCGATGGGATAGCATAGGTATATCCACGGTGGGAGACCTCTAGGATAAAGGCACGGTAGTCCCCTTCGCCCAACTACGACAGCAATACGAGCTGGGACCCACGGAATCGTTCCGGTATGTACAGATTCGGCATGCCCTGCTTAAGGCCATGCCTCCTGAGGCTGAAGTCCCAGAGGCTTCTCCGCTTGAGGATCGCCTCCTTACTGACTTCATGTCGGAACGCGCAACCTCCCTCACCTACCGCAATTTGATTAACAACTTACCAGACCCAACGGTAAAACTGAAAGACAAATGGGAGAAAGACATAGGAGAATTGGATGAAAACGAGTGGAATGAGGCGCTGGCGTCGCCCAAGGAAATAGGCATCTCAGCAAAATTCCAGCTCGTGCAACTCAAGATCTTGCACAGAGTGAACTACACGAGAACGACACTACACTTAATAAAGCGCGCACAACATCCATACTGTCTGCGTGGCTGTGGGAATGAGGGAATATTCTTTCACACTATATGGGACTGCCCACGCATTCAGGAATACTGGAGACAAACAATGCGCACTATGTCCCAAACGGTGGGGGTATCCCTGGTCCCTGAACCACGAAGGTGCTTGTTAAATGTCTGGGAACCCAACGATTTATCCAGACACTGCCAACAGTGGTCCACATTAGGAATGATGATAGCTAAATGTGATATAGCGCAGAAATGGGGAGCAGTGGATGTCCCCACACTGACACAATGGTGTTTGAACATGGACATGGTGATGATAACGGAGAGGGCAGTGTACGTGAGTAGGGCCTGTCCGTGTAAATGGAATAGGATATGGACCCCGTGGAATGTGTTCAGGGGGAGATTTGCGAACCCCTACAGGAAGACGACCCAATGACATCAGATGAAGAAGGGGAAGATGAGTAGCAAGAGAACGGGAGGGAGGAGGGGCGGGTTATGGAGCATTTGACCTGATGCAGACCCGTGAACGGGAGGGAGGGATACGGGGGACTGGCAAAGCGGGTTTCGTGGAATAACACACAAACGCATCTAATTGCTGGACCCACGGCTGCAGCCGACCCTAGGGTGTAAGATCTGCTCACCCTTAAACGAAATTTAAAGACAAGGACAATGCACTTCCATCATCAATTGCCTGACGACCTGAATGTGGTTTCTTCCTTTTGTTAAATTGGTTCTTGTTATATAATTAAAAAACAGACCTAAACAGATCAGTAGTCCCACTGCAAATTAAGTACCTACATTGTAATGAAACGCCGCCGTACCCCCGGGTTGTCGGCACGTGTGCTGTGTTATCCCAATAGTACAGTACGTTTGTGAATGTGTAGCGGCCGGCCCAAGAGGTTGTAGACCAAAAGCTGTGTATGATTTCAAAGGTGCAATAAAGGTCTTTTTAAAAAAAAACTGTGATGGATGCATGGTGGAATGTAATATGGGAGGAGGGAATGTGCACCTTATGTAATAATGATGTGCAGACCGTTGAACTTGCTATATTTGCTTTTCCTGCCTAAAAAATGCATCAACAGAGATTTTTAAGACCACTTTTTAATAAATATGTTATTACAATGGCAAATGATGCTTTGGAGATAAATTACACATTAAGGGCCAGATGTAGGAAGCCCTTTACCGGTCGGTAACGGACGATTTCGGCCGTTACCGACCGGTAAATGGGTATTTGGTATTTAGGGGGCCATTTTTACATATTCGGTAAATTTACCGAATCGGTAAATTTACCGATTCTGTAAAATACCGAATCGGTATTTTTACCGATTCGGTAATGGCCAGATGTAGGTGGGACTCTTCAGAGTCCCTAAGGCCTTACAGATTCGGTATTTTACCACCCAATCCAATTGTGCATGCACACCTAGCCATGTGACAGACAGACATGCCCTTAGGGCATGTCTGTGTGCCACATGGCACACATGCCCGTCTTTGGGGTGCTAGAGGGTGTCAAAGTGACACCCCCTGCACCCTTGCAAAAATCGGTATTTACCGAATCGGTAAATACCGATTCTGTATTGCCCATTGATTCCTATGGGCTTCAGGGCCCATAGGAATCAATGGGCATTACCGAATCGGCATTTACAGAATCGGTAAATACCGAATCTTAACGATTCGGTATTTACCGATTCTGAAATACCTCCACCCCCCCCTCTATTTTACCACTTCTTAAATACCGAATCGGTAAAATTTTGTATTGAAGAAGTGGTAAATAAGCATTACCTACATCTAGCCCTTAATGAATGAATGTGTGATAAAATGCTATAATTTTTTTGTTCCTTTTTAAAGCTGTAGTACGGGATGTAATTCTATATATTGTGGTTCTCATTGTAAGAACAAATCTCAAATAAAACCCTTGAACATTGACTCTGGCACATCATCAGAGCTCTAAAGTAACTAAGGGGCTCATTAAAATGGTGGGTGGAGACACAACCACGGTGTTGGCAGAGGCGGAAAATGACCTTTTCCGCATTCCAGTTGCTGTCCTCTCTCCTGCCATATTACAATGGACAAACATAGCCCATTTTCCCTCTGCCGCAGAGCGACGTGAACTGTCAGAAATTTCTGCGCGCCACCGCGGTGGAGGGAGCCAATAGAGACCCACTGCCGTGCGGAATGATGTCCCATCCACTGTACAAATCACGATGCCCTAAACAGCCCATCACACCCCAGCAGAGAAACCACCCACCCTGAGATGGTGGAAGCACAGCACCAGAGCCCGAAACCAGACACCCCGTACCCTCCACCTGGTCCAGACCGCAATGGATCCAGCTCTTCAAGCCTTTCCGCTGCTGTACCTCATCCAAAACCAGCAAATAATGCACCTTCACGGACAACACCGTAGGTACGCATTCACACAACTCCGCACACAACCACAAAACACAACTACTGGGTTGAAATATGGTTCCTGTTCACATCAGACACTCTGGTCGGGACAGCAACATATCCTCCAGTGCACCCACACATGTCCCACCTGTCAGAAAATCCCCCCTCCGCACCCGGGTCACACATCAACTGCAAAATCACTGCAATGTCCTGGTCACGTCACAGCAGAGGTGAAGACATGGGAAAACCTGCGCACAATGTAGTAGGCAGGGCCGGCACCAGGCATGGACAGTCCACAAAGATTCACAGGGCTCCACTTCCACCATGCACACACCACGCTTCCCATACCTATTTAATAACAGCAACTTTTTGTGTGCCGAGAGTCAAGCTCTCCAGGACGGGAGGTAGATCCTTTTCCCATCAGGGTCCATCCATCTGGAATGCACTTCCTCTCCATGTACGCAAAGAAGAGAATTACTCCAGGTTTAGGAAACAGATAAAAACCTGGCTGTTCGATCAATAATTCTGAACAACCTAAAGGGATCGTTCTCCATCTCATGTGCTGTGTTCTTAGGCACCAGGAAACCCTTTTTGGGTAGCTGTTGCGCCCTATAAGTTTATAAAATAAATAAAATGAATAAATAAGAACATGCTATGTGCTCCTCCTGTGCCCCCCTGCACAAGTCATCTTCCAGGTGTACCCAGACCCTGCACCTCACACACCAAATGAAAAGGGAGCCTGTTTTGGAAGGTGGGGTGAAGAGGAACACCCTGCACAGAAGCTCATGGGCTGGATAACCCTCCACCTCACACCTACCTCACACTCATGTGAAGCAAACCGAGTATAATCACAAAATGGAGACTCACACTACACATGAACATCCAATGAACTGTTCACACTGCCTGTCAAGTCACCCACAGACACCCCACACTGACACTCATACCATAGGTCAGCAGCAAAGGAGGATAATGAATGGGCCAGCCAAAAGTGACGTGGACAGTGCTAGAAAACCATGGAGCAAGCCACATAGCATCTGTACATCACATGCAAGAGAGGGAACATATCAGCACACCCTTGACAAGTGTATGTCATCTGCACAACACACATGGCTCAATGTCACACTCCATAACTGTCAAACACAAGTAGGACCTTCACACATACCCCTCCTCCACCCACCTCACATGTGCAACACCCAACACCAGTGTTAAACACACAGAATGGCGCAAATGATGATCTGTGAGTTCACTGATAACCAATCACACTCCCTGGGGTGCATACACAAACATCACACCCACACTCAGGGATGCCTGAACCAATGCAGACACAAAAGCAATGGCTAAACACAAAGCTCACAAACAACATACACAGAAGTCCAACAAGCCCACATATGGCCAGCCAAACAATGGAAAGGCAATGGGACCCAGACAGAACAGCAGTACACAACATTGTCGCTCAGGACCAGTGCACAGGCACCATACCCCAACATACATAATTTGCAAAATCAAAAATCAATCATGAACACTAACTAGTATAAACACGACAATCAGCTAACACAGACAGAGACACCACACCACCAATCAAGTCAACATGGTATCATAGTGTACCAAAAGCATGCACATGCACAATCCTTACAAGTGACAGGTCAAAAATAGGAGGACAAACCACCAATGTGCACTCAAAACAAAATCAGGCACAAGAATCCACCTTGCTGCATGTGACAGACACAAGTAATACACACTACACTTGCAACACACATCAGAATGTATCACAATGCACAAACTACTCACAGACAATGTCATGCAAATAGAACATCACACACACAGAGCATCTGTCAGTAGAAAGGGCCAACACAGGCCAAACACTGCATACATCCACAACAAAAACACAACAGATGCACAGACCAATCCATCACATTGCAAACTCAGCTGGACATCAGGGGGATGAACAATAAGCAAGAACAAGGCAACATGCACTGACAACACTGCATTCTCAACAAGCAGTGTGTGCACACCAACAAAACCAGTAGCACACACATCTGAGTGCCACACCATGTACTCCCACAACACAAATCATCACAGCACACAGAGGACATCACACTCAGAAAGGGTAGCAGTACCTCAGCAAACACACATACAGCTTAACCGTCACCCACAGATGCGCAACTCAGGGACACCCAGGTGCAAACAACATGACCAGAGGACTGTGCTGCACAAACATTTGCACTGCACATGAGCAACCATGACTGAAAACCAGTTAAAAAAATAGCACATAACTAATTGGGAAACTGCCCTGAGTAGCACAGTGGTCCTGTGCACTGATCAGCACCACAAAGCATAGTGTAACAAATTAAGTGGTGGGGAGGCTCACACCCAGGCAAGACATGGGGTAGGTGACATGAGATTGAAGTGGTGTGTACATCAGTACTAGACAGGTGAGGAGTGTACTGTACACAAACACATAGAGGAGTCACTCACAATGGGTAGGCATCAGAAGTATAGATAGGAGATGGTGACTCCACATCCCCCATACCATATCTTTTGGCCCAAAAAGCCTGGCACCACAAGCTGTCCAGTAGATGGGAAAAGGTCTTAGTGGAACCACTTTAAGGATGCTCGCCAGTAGCAGAGGGATAAATCTTGCAACAGGCCAAGACAACTTGAATGATGTGAGAAATGGGCAAGCATCGCTGGAATGAAGAAAACCTGAGACAGCACATCACAGCATCCAGTGAGCAAAGGACTTTCCTTAACAAGCATAACCTAACTGTGATTTTAAGCTGCAATGAATTTTTTACCTTTGGCTTAACTGGTTTTTAACAAAGATGTTCTGTAGCAACTGTAAGAACTAAAAAGGCAGTTAAGGCGGAGGAAAGTTTACTGAATGTCTACTTAAAATTTTGTATTTGATTTATTCTTTTAAGTGTAATATTGCAAGGGTTTTAGTTAACTATGCAAAAATAAAATAAACTTAAACTTAAACACATACTACACTGGGTCCAAAAATGGATCAAGTGACAGCAATGCATGAGAAAACTCACACATAATGTCAGTGAGGCTGAGCAGGTCTGCACAGTAAGCACAAACAGTAACAAGACACATGGCTGATCAACAAAACACACAGACATTGCAGTCACACACTATGCATACTCACAACTGGCAGCAACAACAAGTAGGTGCCCCCCAGGATTGCAAGGACACACCAAATCTACAACTCCTACATGTGCCCACAATCAGAAGCACATGGCAGACAATTCAAACAAACAGGCACTCGGCTTCTGGTTTATATATGTGTGCAGTTGGCATTGAAGGGGCACACACACATCAACACTACTGACAAAGTCACCCCCTTCACACTTCATGACCACTCAAGTGCACACATACAAATGTACCCATGTGACTACAAAGACAGGCCATCATAAGATGACCACGCATCAACACTGCTGTTCATCTATCAAGAAAGATCACACAGATATGATGGACCCTGGCCAGCCTGCAAGTAATCCTGTGTATAGAATTCCCCTCTGTTCTGGTATTGCATCCTAACATGACATGTGTACAAATTGGCAAACATGACCATAGAATGATTAGAATAACAGTAGATCATCACAAACAAACATCATTGCACCCTCAAGCCTTGGAGTCCAGAAGAACTAAAGTGCCTGCCACCTCTGGCAAACTCTGAAAAAGTAAAACAAGCAATGTTAAAGTGGCATACAGAGCATGTGTCACATGAAAGCATACACATAAAAAAACGTTCTATTTAGCAGGGACATTGACAAAGCAGACAACAAGAGTAACTGTCTTTATTGCATATCACCAAGATAGGCATTAAAAGTAGACAAGAGCAAGGGCAGTGGCCAGTCTATAGATCAAAGGAGGTACATGTGTGCCTGAGAACCTGCACAGGGTATGGGCATTAACAGTTACAAACAGTAAGGCCAGTGGCCAGTCCATAGTTCAAAGGAGGTACATGTGTGCCTGAGAACCTACACAGGGATTGGGCAACCAAAGATACTAACAGCAAGGCCAGTGGCCAGTCCATAGTTCAAAGGAGGCACATGTGTGCATGGAAACCTGCACAGGGAATGGGCACCCAAAGTTACAAACAGCAAGACCAGTGGCCAGTCCATAGTTCAAAGGAGGCACATGTGTGCATGGAAACCTGCACAGGGAATGGGCACCCAAAGTTACAAACAGCAAGGCCAGTGGCCAGTTCATAGTTCAAAAGAGGCACATGTGTGCATGAGAACCTGCACAGGGAATGGGCACCCAAAGTTACTAACAGCAAGGCAAGTGGTCAGTCCATAGTTCAAAGGAGGCACATGTGTGCATGAGAACCTGCACAGGGAATGGGCACCAAAAGTTACAAACAGCAAGGCCAGTGGTCAGTCCATAGTTCAAAGGAGGCTCATGTATGCATAAAAACCTGCACAGGGAATGGGCAACAAAACTTACAAACAGCAAGGCCAGTGGCCAGTAAATAGTTCAAAGGAGGCACATGTGTGCATAAGAACCTGCACAGGGACTGTGTGATACCGTACACTGCCATGGTAAGCAACACAGCTAGGGTGATAACAATGGGCAGTCCAGGCACCGCTGTGGGAAGAGACAGGTTTGGGAGGGGGACTTTGCCTCAGACTTGGCTGTCAGTCTAACTGGGAGGTGGCTGATTGTTGGGGCAAGTTGGAGGACTGGACCCGGGAGAGACAGGACAAGCTGAGCTCCACTCATCGCTGAGCCAGAACCCGCCAGCTGACACCGCCGACACCAACGACGCAGCCCACAACCTCGCACAGTGGATCACCAACTGCGCCAACGACCTCGCACCACTGAAGAACCCCCCAAGCAGAACCGGCAACAGGAAAACTTCATGGTTCACAGATGTCCTCAAAAAATCTAAGAAATCCTGCAAATCCCCCGAAAAAACCTGGCGCCACGAACGAACCACAGAAAACATGACAGCCCTCAAGATCGCCACCCGTGAACACCACCAGCTGATCCGCACCACCAAAAGGACATCATTCAAAGAATGACTAGACAACAACACCCACAACAGCAAGGAACTCTTCAAAATTGTCAAAGAGCTCTCCAACCCCAGCGACAGCAACAACGACATCACACTGTCTCAAGAACTCTGCAACTCCCTCGCCACGTTCTTCCACCGAAAGATCGCAAATATACACGACAGCTTAAGACCCCAGACTCCCCCTCCACTCAACGAACCAGCAACCCCCACCACCACCCTCAGCGCCTGGACCCCCATCAGTGCTGGAGACACCACTAAAGTCATGAACTCCATCCACTCCAGCTCCCCCTCGGACCCTTGCCCCCATCATATCTTCAACAAAGCCGACACCATCATCATACCCCATCTACAGAACGTCATAAACTGCTCATTCGCGTCAGCCGCCTTCCCCGAGAGCTGGAAGCAAGCAGAAATCAACGCCCTGCTGAAAAAACCCACAGCGGACCCCAAAGATCTCAAGAACTTCCGCCCCATCTCTCTCCTCCCCTTCCCGGCCAAAGTCATCGAGAAGACCGTCAATAATAGCCTGACTGCCTTCCTCGAGACAAACAATGCGCTCGACCCATACCAGTCTGGATTTCGAGCCAACCACAGCACCGAGACTGCCCTCATCGCGGCCACCGATGACATCAGGACCCTGATGGACAACGGAGAAAAAAACGCCCTCATCCTCCTGGACCTCTCAGCAGCCTTCGATACCGTATGCCATCGCACCCTAATAACCCGCCTCTTCAACACTTGGATCCAAGGATGGCCCTGGACTGGATCACCTCGTTGCTATCTCCGACAGAACCCAGAGAGTCCATCTCCCTCCCTTCCACTCAGAAGCCACCGAGATCATCTGCGGCGTACCCCAAGGCTCCCCGCTCAGCCCAACCCTCTTCAATATCTACATAAGCCCCCTCGCCGCCATCGTACGCAAACACAACATCAACATCATATCCTATGCCGACACCCAACTACCCAACTGATACTCACCCTCACCAAAGACCCAGCCACCGCCAAAACCAACCCACAAGAAGGAATGAAAGACGTCGCAGAATGGATGAAGCTCAGCCGCCTGAAGCTGAACTGAGAGAAGACGGAGGTCCTCATCCTCGGACAATCCCCATCTGTCTGGGATGACTCCTGGTGGCCCTCAGCACTGGGCTCCGCACCGACACCATCGGACCACGCATGCAACCTGGGATTCATCCTGGACTCCTCCCTCACGATGACCAAACAAGTCAACGCCGTCTCATCATCATGCTTCAACACCCTGCGCATGCTCCGAAAGATCTTCCGGTGGATCCCCACCGAAACCAGAAAGATGGTCACCCAGGCCCTCGTCACCAGCCGACTGGACTACGGAAGCGCCCTATACGCAGGGACCACTGCCAAACTTCAGAAACGACTACAACGCATACAAAACGCCTCCGCACGACTAATCCTCGAGAACCCTCCCCACAGCCACATATCCGCCCACCTGAAAAACCTGCACTGGCTCCCCGTCAACAAGAGGATCACATTCAGGCTCCTCACCCACGCACACAAAGCACTCCACGACATGGGCCCCGAATACCTCAACAACCGCCTCTCGTTCTACACTCCCACCTGCCAGCTCTGATCCGCCAGCCTCGCCCTCGCCACTGTCCCACGGATTCACAGAACCACCACCGGAGGAAGATCGTTCTCCTACCTGGCAGCCAAAACATGGAACTCCCTCCCCGCACATCTACAAATGAACCAGGACCACCTCACCCTCAGGAAACACCTCAAGACCTGGCTTTTCGAGCAGTAGCAGCACCCCCCCTCCAGCGCCTTGAGACCCTCACGGGTGAGTAGCGCGCTCTATAAATGTTTTGATTGCTTGATTGATTGAGGTAGAGGCATCAGTGGCTCTGGTAGCCGGAGGGCTTCTTGGACTGGGTGGCGTGGTGGCACGGGGAGGTGGAGACATGCTGCTGTGAGACACTATGTGTGAGGGTGAATGTGGAGGGCTGCCTCTCCCCTTTTTGGGGATTCAATAGCCCAGAACCGTCTTGGTAGGAGTGGGAAGTGGGGCAGGCACAACAGGCACACTCTCCACCAAGGGTGCATCAGGTGCAGGTGGTGGCCCTCCCTCTGGGGAGCTGCTAGATCTGGCGGTATGCTTGGCCTGGCCTGGCCTTTTCCCCTCCATCCCCTGTTGACCAAGTGAAGCCCACACAGTGCCCTCCTATCCCACAGGGGTGTAGGTGGGAGTTGAGGTTGTGGGTTCACAGCAGGCAAGGCAACTGTTTGCCTGTCTTTGGTAGCCGCTTTTGGGATGGGAGTGTTCTTGGATGGGGCTGGTTTAGAGGCATGTAAGCCAGAGGTCTGCTTCTTGGCTTGATGCCCCTGAGTTTTACCTGCAGGGCGTTTGCCTTTGCGCTCCTGTGTGGCTTTTGTTTGTTTGGGGGATAGCGTGTGCACTCTGTGCCGCTTGGGGTGCTGCTGTTGTGTGATGCATGCGGAGTACCCTGGAGCCTGAGGGCTGTGGGGTGTGGTCACTCTTGTCAGATGTTGACACTGGCAGGGGGGTTGCCAAAGGGCCTGGAGCTGGAGTCTGAGCCTGTGACAGCTGAATGGCTGCTGTCACTGTGGAGCACAAAGACTGGACAGCTCTGTGTATCCCATCCATGTCAGAATGAATGCCCTCCATGAAGGCAACTACCTGTGCCAACTTTGCACCAGAACGACTGGATGCCTGGGCAGTTCCAAGCCAAGTGCAGGAAGTCAGCGTCAGCAGCGTGGCAACGTTCGCATTGTGCCGTTTGCCGCAAACCATATCTATGGAGCCTCTCCGGGGTGTAATACACCCTCTGCAGGAACTTAAAGTGGAACAGCCTGTGCTTTCCATTTAGCGATATCCCTTTCGTGCTGTCACAGCAGTACCGCCATGTCGCGTCATCTAACGTGGTCTCCAGGTCTCTTTGCCATGCCAGTCTCGCTTTCATAAGCTGGTGCTCTCCTTGCGACCTAGCCAACCTATATAGATTCGTGAGGAGCTTCTGAGGCTCCTAGTTCTTGATGATATAGAACAGTTCGAGGACGTCTGGGGGTTCTGCTATGTCCGGACCGAGCAGCTCCGAAAGAGCGCTCCGCGTCCTGTGGAATTGGAAGCGTTGCAGCATAGGGATCTCACTGCAATCAACTCGCACCTGATCGCAGGTTTTGGCCACGCCATACTGAAAAAGATCGCCCGCTCTGCGAAGACCTAGTTTCGCCAGCTCTCTGGTGACACCCTTCTCAGCCATAGGTGGGAGCCAGAGCATCCACTCAAGCGGCATCTCTGGCGAGTATAGTAGCGCTCCTCCCTGCCGTTGCAGGAGTGAGTGCCAAGCATGGTTGGTAGCAGTAATGGAGTCCAACACTCCTGTTCTACGATCCAACCGCATGCAAATCATAGCCGGAAGTGGTTGCGGGTGGGTGAATAGTCGCTCCATGCGGACATGCGGGATCATCCTGTCTCCATGGATCCAGGTGTGAAGGTGCGACGCTTGAGCTGCTCTGTAATAAAGTTCAAGGTCTGGGGCCACCAGGCCTCCCATGTTGTAGGGCAAAGTAAGTGTCGACCACTTGACTCTCGGTTGCTTTCCCGCCCATGCTAAGCTAATCATGAGGCTCGTTAGCCGCTGAAAAAAGGACCTAGATAGCACTATTGGGAGAGCATTAAAGAGGAACAAGAACCGCGGTAGCACCAACATCTTCATAATGGCTATGCGGCCCATTAGTGTGAGAGGCAATTTCCTCCAGAGCGCTATATCATCTTCCAACTTGCTGACCGCTCTACCATAGTTTTGACTTATGAGCAGGTCCGGGTCCTTGTGGATTTGTATCCCCAGGTCTCTAATCGGATCTTCGGACCACTGTAGAGGGTACTCCGTCTCCACCTGTCTAGTCACAGGCGTTAGCGGTAGCACAACGGATTTCGCCCTGTTGAGTTTAAGGCCAGAAAGCGCACCAAAGCGTACCACCTCTCTTAGAAGCGGGGGAAGAGTCGTCGCAGGGTCGTGCGCATACAACAGCGTATCATCTGCGTACCTTGACACCACTATTTTGTAGGTCGGGAAAACGTATGCCCTCGTGACCGTGGTATTCTCTCAGCGCGCAAGCCAAAGGTTCTGCCGCTAGTGCATATAACAAGGGGGATAGGGGGCATCCCTGTCGAGTTCCCCAGCCTATGTAGAGGGGTTTCGAGATCGCGTTGCCAACTCGCACTCTAGCCGAAGGACCTTCATAAAGGGCGCCCACCATTTGCAGGAAGGGCTCCCCAATTCCCATCCGTCGTAAGACCTGGAGCAGAAACGACCATTCCACCGAGTCGAACACCTTTTCCATGTCAAGGAAAAGGGCCACAGCCGATACGTCCTTCTTAACATGTTGAATCGTTCCTAGTACCGTCCTAATATTGTACGTCAAGTTCCTGCTGGGTATAAACCCTGCTTGTTCTGGGGCCACTAATTCGGGGGCCAGTAGTGCTAATCTGGTCGCTAGTACTTTGGCATATAGCTTAGTGTCTACGTTTAGCAGCGACAGCGGTCGGTATGATCCACACTCGTCGTGTGTCTTGCCCGGCTTCAGAATGGTGATTATCATTGCTTCTCTCATGGAGCGAGGCATGCTTCCCTGAATACAAATGTCACTCATGAGAGTGGTGATATGAGGCAGTAACTGTTCCTGAAATGTTTTATAAAATTCGACTGTCAGGCCATCCATACCAGGCGCGCTGCCCGTTCGCATCAAGGCCAGGGCGTCTCTAATTTCATGCTGTTGTATAGGATACATGAGGAATTCCCTTTGAGAGTTAGGGAGGAACGGGAGGTTTATATGCTCCAAGTAATCTAGGATTTCAGCCGACAGGTCTCCGCACTTCGAGGAGTATAACTCTGAGTAATAATCTCTAAAGATGGAAGCTATATCTGCCTCATCCGTGGCTCTGTGACCATCCGCATCTTTCAGTTCCGAGACCAGCGGCTTCCCCCTTCTGCCTTTAAGGATATTACCCAGTACTGTACCAGGCCTTTCCCCTTCTCCGTATGTGCGGGCCGTGGCATATTTGCCCAGATGTTTAACCTCCCTGTCCACTTCGTCATGAAACTCCACTAGGAGGCGTTTGATCCCCTCCTCCGTGGTCTCGTCCGGTCGAATCCGCTGCTGTTCCTCAAGGGCTTGCAGCTGATTTTCTAGCTCGGACAGCCTGCGCCTTATCGCTTCCAGGACACTGGAGTGTTTAGACATCGCAATGCCTCGTATGTAGCCTTTAAATGCCTCCCATACAGTCTGAAAGTCTTCCACAGATCCAACATTCTTTTCGAAAAAAAATTCAATCGACTCCACGACTTCTCCGTGAAAAACTGGGTCTAGGAGAGAGTACGCCATGTAAAAGGGGGAATCTTCCTGACAGGGGCCTCTATTATCAGTAGTAAGGGGGAATGGTTTGACAGCGTGCGCGGTAGGACTTTACAGTGTTTGATATTGCGGGTAATCCCCGAGGTGGAAAACCAGTAGTCAATTCTAGTGTGCACTTCATGGTAAGCCGAATAATGTGTGTATCCGCCTCGCCCCGCATTTCTAATTCTCAACACATCCTCCATGTCCAACACAAGAAGTCTAGCTATCAGCATCTGAACCGCCGCCGCCGGCCTGCGAGGTGGGCCTGTAGACCTGTCCATGTCTGGGTTGAGTGTCAAATTAAAATCCCCTCCCCATATTATGTGGGGCTTGCCATATGGGCCAATCTTAGCAGCTAGTGTTTCGTAGAATTCAGGGGAGTCATAATTGGGACCGTATGCATTGACAACTAGTAAGTCCAGCCCCACTCCCCTACAGGTCGCTATTACATATCTGCCTTCTGTGTCAGCGCTGAGCGTCTGTATCTGGATTTTTGAGCCCGGGTTAACCCATGTGATAACCCCCCTAGCATGAGTGGTGAACCCGGCTGCAGCAATGTTCCCCTCCAGGCCTCTTCTGTATAGCATCCTACTTGTGAGTGGCAAATGTGTTTCCTGCAGGAGCGCTATGTCTATAGTATGTCGTTTCAGGTATCCCAGTACTTTCCTCAGCTTTCTGAAATCGTTCAACCCTCTGACATTCCATGTAAGGGCGCAAATGGAGACAGACTTCGTAGGTTCCTGTACTCCTGTTGCGTCAGTCATGGTAATATGGCGTGCAAAGTGTGAGTGGAGCCAGGTTTACAGAGGGGAATCAAATCAGTGTGACTAGCTATGGACCTGAGTGCGTCACGGATGTGGACCATTCTATAATGAACTATTCATGACCATGGAGGTAAGGGACACTGAAGAAATTTCAACACAATAACACTTCTCATTTCCCATAAGTTCTCCGCCCCACCCACAGCAGACCAACCCCAACACGGCCTAGCATGAGTAAACTTTCCCCCCCAATTCCCCCCAAACAACCCGAGTAGTCCCTCGCGGGACTCGTTAGTGCATACAGCGCTAGGGCAGAGGTCACCAGTAATAGTACAGGTAGCAGTTGCATGCTGAGTCTTGACCCATTAAAGCTCCTGGCGCCATCACCCCTTTAGTATCATTTCACGCGAGCCAAAGGCAGTGAGCCACTGCTCAACATCTAGCAATCCCCCCCAACCGTGCAACTATCCCCCCCTCAGCCCACTCCCAGGCGCAGCGCTTGGCAGCTTCGCACAACTGGGAAATGTGAGCCATCTCAGTGTCCGCTAATTTCAGTCACTTGCATGCATAAAGGAGAATAAAGCTTGGAAAGATCTCACCAGGCCTCAGGGGCTTCTCGGCGCTCGTATCCTCCTAGGAACTTTTCCGCTCCCTTTAACCTAGCGTGCAGGGAACTCTGCAATGCAGGGCTCAGCTCTCCATCAAAGCCCAGGGTCTGTCTCAGCAAGTCAAATGGCAAGGTCACATTGATGGTGCAGTGTTCCTATTCTTGCTCATCCAGGCCGCTGGCAGGTTCCTGCTCTCCAGCCTGGCTTCTGGGGCTGTCCCTTTGCTCGTGGGACCACGTTTTCAGAGCCTTTTGTAGGTCTTTTGGATCGGTGAAAAAGTGAGAATGTCCCTGGCGGTTGATTCGTAGCTTCGCCGGGTATAGCATAGCATAGTCCAGCCCTAAGTCACGGAGTTGCTTTTTATATGGAGCAAAATGTAGGCGTTCCTCCTGCACCCTCGCCGTGAAGTCCGGGTATATGGAGATTGCTGCCTCCTCGAACTGTAGCTTACCCTTCTCTCTGGCCAATCGCAACGCTCTGTCTCTATAGTTTAGTAGTTTTGCAATGATTGGTCTCGGGGGAGCTCCCGGGCACGCGCGTGGGCCCAGCGTGCGGTGTGCGCTCTCAACTATGAACATGGGTGAGAAAACATCATCCCCCAGTAGCGTGGTCAGCAACTTCTCGACGAACAACTCCATCTTCCCGGTGTGTGTCATCTCCGAGACACCTGTGATTCGTATATTAGATCGCCGAGAGCGGGCTTCCAAATCCTCTGACTTATCTTGTATTACCTGAAGGAGCTTGCCAATCTGTTTACGATCTTTATCCAGTTCCATTTGAGCCTCCTCCACTTCGGTCAGGCGTCTCTCCGACATGTCCAATCTCTCCGAGTGCTTATCCACTCTTTCGGACATCCGGTCCATGCGATAAGTGAGGGCATCATTCTTTGTACCTATCGATGCCATGCTGTCCTGTAGGCCCTTTTCCATGGTGACCAGCATTTCCTTGATGTCTGAGTAGAACGAGTTCTCCGGGCCCTTGTCCTGCTGCGTAGGCATAGTTTCTCGCGTCTCTGGGCCCTTCGCTCGGCGCTGCTCAAAGGGAGCTTAGTTTGTGTCTTGTCTCCTTTGCCCATGGTGCCCTGAACAGCAGGTATGCTGAAGTTCCCCTCCGTGAGCCTTCTGGAGCTAGTTCTAGTGCAGATCTCCCGCCGCCGGCCTCCCGCCTGGCTTCTCCGCTGTTATGAGCGAGGGCTCTCCACCTTTCCAACAGCAGGGTTGCTCTCACCCACTATGGGCACAATGCAGGCGGTCGCCGCCGGCTATTCGGCAAGATTTCCGCTCCAGCAGGCAAGCACAGTCACTCTAAGCCTCAGGGTAAAACAGGGGAGTGTGGGCCGGCTCCTTAAGGGGACCCCAGGTTGTACGCACCGCTAGTAGGGGGGGCCAAGACTGGTGTCCGGGGACAGCAAACCCACTCGCACCTCAGAGCTCCCTGCACAGCCTGGCAGCGTACTCACACAGTGTCAGTAGGTCCAGGCCACCTCCTTATGTTCCTCCCCTGTATAATCGAGCAGTGGGGGCCAGCAGTCAGCTCCAATAGTATAGCACCCGGAGAGGGGGGGGGCAGGCTTCCGGCACCTCCGGGCCCCACCAGGCACCCCCAGGTAGCTGCAGGCGGTAATGCGGCCGATTGCGGGTGCGTGCTCCCTGGTTGTCGTAGAGCGGCCCCACTGTTCCCCAATGGCAGGCCTCTCTCAGCCTCGTCGGTGCGTCGGGTGGGGGAGGGATAGGCTTCGGTCAATCCAGTAATGCCCCACCGGTTGCAAAGTTTGTGGCCCGCTCCCCCAAGCTTATGGCTGCCCCTGAGTTCTGTAGCACGCCTGCAGTTCAAGGTATAATGATGGGGGATGGCAGCAGGCAGGTGAGTGCACTTCTGGGCCGCCCAAGTCGTGGCCGCATGAACCGGAGCTTCTAAGTAAGTATGAGGGTGCACCGGGCTCACCTTCTCAACGATTCTCGCCGCTGTGCACACAATCCCACGCACCAAGCGGATGGATCCTGGGGGCTCCAGACTCCAGCAGCAGTAGGATCCGTCGCTGTGGCGCAGGTCCAAGTTCACTCGTCGGCAGCGTCAGGTGTGGAGAGGGTCGGGGAGCAGCAGCGCCAGGGCCCGCAACACTCCCCCACGTGGTGGTAGCAGGTGAGGGTTTTCCAGGCAGACTAGCGAGTCTAATTCAACAGTTCACGCCTAATAATCCAGAATAAAGTTGTACGAAAGGTGTGCCTGTCGATTTTAATCACTACTTGTCACGAATGGAGTGAATACTTATTGCTCCATTGCACTTTTACACTTTTTGTTTTGTTTTGGACAATTTTATTTTTGAACAAAATTACTACCTATGATGAGAAAAGGGGCCCAACCTGGTGAGTACCTGCCAGTTGCCCCGAGGGTGGTGCGCCTGTGAGGGGTCCTTTTGTTCTCCACACATTTTTTCACACTTGATTTTGATTTTGATGTACTGTGCAAACTATTACCCCATTTTTTAGATAAAGAAATTTGGACGAGGTGCGGTAATACACCCCAAGAATAAATCACCTAGGGCCCGATGTAGGTAAAAGTCATTTACCGATTTTAAAATACCGATTTTTACCGAATCGGTAATCTGAAATCAGAAAATGAGATGTAGAGAAAAAAAATCGGTAAAATACTGATTCGGTAAAAATCGGTAGCTTGTTTCGATACTTACTGAATCTGTAATTACTGAATCGGTAGATACCGAATCGGTAATGACAATACAAGCCTATGGGCCAAAAGTGCCATAGGATTGCATTGGAAAAACTGATTCGGTATTTACCGATTCGGCAAATACCGATTCGGCAAATACCGAATCGGTAAATACCAAATCAGTAAATACGGAATCGGCAAGCAAGTAAAAGTGAAATCAATTACAATAGCCAATGAGGTGGAAGCACCCTCTCCCACCCTACCAGGGAGTGGCTACCCAGGCAGGTGCAACTCATCAGAACTTTCTGGAGAGGCAGCCAGAGCTGAGCAGTGAGAGGGAGCAGCAGAGAGAGTGGTAGCTGATTTTGCAGACAGTGGAAATGGCAAGCAGCTCAGAGAGCCAGAAGGCTGAGAGGAAGCGCAAAGTGAAGTTCAGCAGCATGGAACTGCAAGTACTGGTGGAGGAGGTGGCGAGGGTCCACAGGCAGCTCTATGGGAGGCTGTCCCTCACAGTCCCAGAGTCTACCAAGAGGAAACTGTGGAGTGCCATAAGTGAGAGGGTCAATGCTGTTGGTGTGACCCCCAGGAGCCTGGAGGACCTCAAGAAGAGGTTTTATGACATCCGGAGCCTCACCAAGAGGAAATTGTCAGAGCTCCACAAGCAGGCAGGTCTGACTGGTGGAGGCAGGAACCCCGCGCCCCCCCTGACTGACCTGGAGGAACTGGTGGCCACAACCATCGAGACGGAGAGTGTGGTGGGAGTAGGGGACATGGACAGCTCAGCCAGAGCTACAGCAAAAGGTAAGAAGCATGCGCAGCATGACACACCCAACCAGACACCTCCCCTATAGCCTCAATGTACAGTCAAACGCCAGTCCAGTACTGCTAGCACCATACATGAGCAATGCATAATGGGAAATGTAGTCAGCTAATGTAGGAACATTTGTCAGTGCACATTAATTTGCAAGGCACTTGAAAAAAGAATCAGAGTAATGAAAGTGACATGTGCAATGCTTTTATTGTAGTGACTGTAAGACATTTGCACTCAGTTCACAAATGCTTCTTTATACCTAGGGGCAACATCAGGCAGTGCAGGCAGTGGAGCATCAGCTGCACAAGCGACAGCTCCAACGACGGCGCAGAGTGTGGTGGGAGGGCCAAGCACCATGGATGCCTCGCAGGAGGAGGAGGAAAGCAGTGGCATGCTCAATGAGGACGACCCTGTACATGCCCTCGTATTTCCCCACTCCCCCCAACTATCACAATCCCCCCCATTGGTGTTCTCAGCTGAGAACTCCCCCTCACGGTCCCAGCCAGCACCTGCCACATCACCAGCCAGGAGGAGTATTGTGGCCCCAATGACAATCAAGGCGGGAGCTGCGGGTCAGGCACCAGCACCCACACCAGCGACACCTGTAGCACAGCAGCCCTCCCAGCAGGCCAGCACCAATTGCCGCCCACGCACTCCCAGCAGTGCATGTCCATCAGGAGAGGGCACAGTGTTCCAAGGCCTTGAGGGGAGCATGGTGCGAATCCAGCGCCTGCAGGCAAAATCCATCCTGGCATGCCACCGCCAATTGCGTGCACACAACCTGCAAATGGTAGAAATGGCAAAGGGCTTTGGTGAGTTGGTGGCAAGCAACAAGGAGGTGGCACAAACAAACAGAGACATTGCCACAGGAATGGGACGCATGACAACCGCCATCACACAGCTTTGTGCCAAGATGGAACATACTGAGCACACAAGGCGCAGGGATGCCCGTGTCCAAAACAGGGCAATTAACCGGCTTGCCACCGCTACGTCCCAGCTATGTCGCCGAGGGGTAAATTTGGAAGAGAGCCTGACACAACACACTGCGGAGGTGACCAGGGGCATGGCCAGGATCACCAGTGCCATGGAGGCCCTCATCATTTCTAATACAGTGGTCAATCCTGCCCTGGACGTGGCCGAGGCTGGGGATAGCAGCAGCCACAGCAGCCCGGCTAGCGCTGTGTCAGAGCCTCGCAGGAGCAGCAGGCGCTCCGCAGAGGCAGCAGGCCATGCTTAAGGGGGTGATCAGCATGCCAGTGGCACTGTGAAGCGCTTCAGAAAATGACTCTGCCAGTGTGGGTGAGGCAACCTGGGGCATTTCCAGTCCCCACATACAATTTCATATTTTCACTTGTTGCACATCAGTGCTTGAACGTTCTTCCAACATAAAAAAAAGAATTTTCACATCCATAACCTGTGTGTTCATCTGTACTCACTCAGAAATAGTTGTCTGTTATTTCCTCCCGTCTGTATCTGCCATCACTTGGTGTTGACACTCCAGCAGGTTGGGTTTGTGGCACAGCAATGTCGTCGTCATGGTCCTCGTAGTCTGACAACTCTACCTCAGTGCCCTTCTTGACCGCAAGGTTGTGCAACATTGCACAGACAGCAATCATCTTGCAGCAGGTGATGGGGGTATACTGCCTTGCACCTCCACTCTTGTGCAAGCATCTGAACCTGCTTTTCCAGATGCCAAAGGTCCGTTCTACCACATTCCTTGTGCTTTTGTGGGCCCGTTATACCTCCTTTGGCTGGGTGCTGAGGGGTTGAGGTAGGGGGTGAGTATGAATGAGCGGAGGGCATATGCACTGTCGCCTATAAGAAAAAGGGGTAACATTACTCACATGCATACATGTACTTCACACAGCTATTTTTGTTATGGGGGTCTGACAATGTGTCTCACCTAGGAGGTATCCTTCACCAAATTCCCCTGCCGTCAGCCGTGCATGGATGCCGCTGCTTTGGAAGATGTAGGAGTCGTGGGTACTCCCTGGGAATTTTGCTACCAGGTCTGTGATGACGCACTTAGCATTACAAATCACCTGCACATTTATGGTGTGCGTTGACTTCCGATTACGGTATATGTATTCTGTGTCAGCAGGGGGGCAAATCGGAATGTGCATGCCATCAATGCAGCCAATGATGTGTGGGAATCTTGCCATCTGGTAAAAGTCTGCTTTAGTTTGTACCAGTTCCGCATTGGTTGCAGGGAAGGAAATGTATTGGTCCATCCTCTGTATCATTGCGTCAAGGAATTTGTGGAAAAACCTTGACAGGCTGCTCTGGGTCACCCCTCCTGCCACAGCAACTACACTTTGATAGCTGCCAGATGCAAGCAGGTGTAGGCTGCATAGCACCTGCACTTGTGTTGGGATTGCGTGTGCCCTTGGGGTGGGGTGGTCCAACAGTGGTTGGAGGTCCCTGATAAGGTTCAAAATGGTGTCTGGTTCCAGCCTGTATCTCTGTAGGATCTCTGCTTCTGTGAGCATGCACAGGGTCACCCTCTGCCTGTAGACCTGCTCCTGTCTCAGCCATTCCCTCTCTCCTTCCTCCTGTAGCCGTAGCCGTCTTGCAATGACATAAAATGCCGCCATAGTGCAAGACGAATTGCATTTTGGGTCCGTTTTTATAGGTTGCACCTGGTTACCACCTGATTCCAATCCATGGTAAATACAGACTCTTAAATACCGATTTTTAGGCAAATTCGGTATTTCTGAGCTTACCTACATCTCACTCTTCATTTTTCACACTTCTTATTTACAGAATCGGCATTTTACCGATTCGGTAACTTTACCGATTCGGTAGAATTACCGATTCCGTATATTTACCGATTCTGTATGTTAGTGAATCGGTAAAATTACCGAATCTGTGTTTTTTCCGAATCGGTATTTTTCCGATTCGGTATAATTACCGAATCGGTATATTTACCGATTCTGTATGTTAGCGAATCGGTAAAATTACCGATTCTGTGTTTTTTCCGATTCGGTATTTTACCGATTTGGTATGATTACCGATTTGGTAATTTACCGATTATGATGGATTTCGGACTCCTACATCCCGATGGTTCGATTCCGCTCGGTAACGGCCGAAAATCAGTATTTTCGGCCGTTACCCACCGACCTACATCGGGCCCTAAGTTTGGTGGTGCAGTATTAGAAATTGATGGTTGGCCTCCCTACTGCTAAAAACGAATACCGACATTTATCGTCTAAGGGACAGGGTTTTTGTGATATTGATGCTAATGTTTCTTAGACAGGGTAGTTATGCACAGCTACAGGATGTCTATGACGGTACGTTGCTCATCATAATGTGTGTGGATTTGACTACCTTGATGACAAGTGTTGTGTAGTGGCTATGATGCAATCACCTGACAAGTGAATATTGTTTTCATGTGTTTTCCAAGGTCCCTTAAGCCTCTCAGTGCCTCAAAACAATCAGTGCTTCTGGTACATTGTAATCAGAGTCAACATTGTACATCCTGTGGTTAACATGGAGCTGACACAAAAACATAGGTGTGTAAAGATTGTTCATTTACAATGGGTATATCTGACAGCAAAGTGAATATTTACAAAAAGGTGAAAAGGGAATCAATGAGTTGTCAGTGATGGTAGATGAGACAATTGAGTATTGAGTATTCACCACATTGATGTGGTGACACAGTCCAACAGAAGCCTGTCATCAACATGGCAGGGTGGGTAAGGACAGTCAATAAAGTCAATGGCAAGGTGAAGAGAGGTGCCATCATGGCTGGCTCCCTGACTGGCGTTTGGCTGGTGCTTTGCCATGTGATGCTACATTGGTTTTCCTTGGACGGCCCCTTGATCGTTTAACAGGGGGTCCTTTGTTGCGGGCTCAGCGGTGTTTGAGGACTCACCCCTCTCTGTGGCCGCAGAAGGGGTGGTGGGACTGTCATCCTGCGGGCCACTGGAGGGAGGGTGAGCTGTACTTTGGAAAACAGGCCTGTCTCTCAGGACACCCACATGCTGGCCCAAGAGGTCCATGATTTAGCCCATACGTGGACCTCAGCAGCAGGCAGAGCTCACATGATTCTTCCAGAGCCTGGCCTGTGTGCCACTGGGCTTATTCATATGCCCCAAGGATTTGGGCGATGTTGGCCAGGGCTTGGGTCCCAGTGTCCAGTTGATTTTGTCACCCAGTTGCCCTACCACCTGCCCTGCTGTCCTGGACCTGTGGCATAACCACTCAATGTACCCACATACTCTCCCTGCCCTCCTCAGATTGTGGGGTGGTGTGAACATCCTCTGAGACAGGGACAGTGTTGCAGGCAGAACTGGTGGTGGTGGCGGTGGTCGTGGAGGCCACACAGGTCTTTCCAGCTGGGGTTAGCGCAGCTATTGCTGAGGTGGTGGCGGTGGGGACAGTAGGGGCCTAGGACCTGTTGCGCCCTGGCAGGCCTGATGGGCCAGCTTCTGAATCCGCATCCAAGGAATCTAGGGAGTCTGCATCTGGGAGTCCATGTTACGGGGGGTGAGACTGGGTGTACAGGTTGGTGTTCTCATCTGCAGCTGTCAGTTCTTGGTCACCTGTGGAACAGAGGGGAAATGGTCATTGAAGTGCACCCCACACGCTTTGTGTTAGATCTTTGGCTGTTACATGTTATATACCACACTGTTTACATTGACATCGGTAAACAGCGTTTACAACGCAACTTTTACCACGCACTACCTTTACCACGCAACTTTTACAACGCAATTCGTTACAACGTATTGCGCTGGGGGCGCTGTAGGATAGGTAATAGTTTAATTTACTATCCAACACCTTCCCTACTATCCACGGGGACTGGAGTTGGAATAGTAAATTAAACTATTCACTATCCAGCACCCCTAACGCAAGTCGTTGTAACGACTTGCATTGTAAAACCTGCGTTGTAAAGGCATGCGTGGAAAAAGCATGCGTTGTAATGACATATATCCTTGACATCACTTTGTATGGCTGCACAGTACTGAGCATCATGCCATGATGTGGAGGTAGATACATTACTTGTCCATGGTGTGAAATGTCAATAGATACCATGTGCCACGTATAGATTGTGCATTTACAAGGACATGTCCTTATCTAACAACTAGAAGCACAATTACTTTATGAGAAACATCTTTGTTGTCTTCTTGTATGGAAGATATTACATCTGAGCTTGAACCAGCCATTGTAATCTCATGCCTACCTTTGTCATATCATGTGCTTTCCTTTCTTTTTACTGCTGACCATGCTTGTTTTGTCTTCATATATGCCTTGATGCACTGACCCTATTGCACTTACAGATATCATTCAGTGCTGTGCATAATTGTGCCCTGAATTTTTTCAACATGTGATTTGGTGAGTCACACTTTGGTTTCGGTGACAGGTACATACGCTTAGCTGTCTGCACACTGGAAGTGGCTATTGGATCTATGCCAAGATTGGTGGGATGTGAGGGCTGCTGTGGTCATATGACTCCATGCTTTTTGATAGAAATGTCGGGGTGCATGCACTGTCTACTTACCTGTTCTGTGGCATATTTGGGGGGAATTTCTGACACATCTTTTGGGTGTGTGGTGGAGTGCTCCATCATGCTGAGCTTTGTGACAAGGGGGCCTGGTGGGAGTTGTAGTGCAGGCTTCCTCACCACAAACCCCCCTCCCTGTGAAGATGGCTACCTACCTGTGAGTTTGGTTGGTGAAATACAATGACTGACATATGCTTTTAGGTGTAGGGGAGTGCTCCATCGTGCTCAGCTGTGGAACAAGGAGGCCTGGTGTGAATTGTGGTGCAGTCTTCCCACCCACCAACACCCCTCCCTATTAAGATGGCTATCTACCTGTAACTTTGAAGTGAAGAATGCAACGGCTGACACATGCTTCTGGCTGGGGGGTGGGAGTACTCCATCCTGCTCAGCTGTGGGACAAGGAGGCCTGGTGGGAGTTGAAGTGCTGCCCCCACCCACAAACACCCCTCCATGTTAAGATAGCTGCCCACCTGTTAGGTGAAGGTGAGCAATGGAATGTCTGCCACATGGTTGTGGGTGGGAAAGTGCTCCATCCTGCTCAGTTGTGGGACATGGTAGTCTGGTGGAATTTTGAGTGCTGGCCTCCCACCCACAAACACCCCTCCATATTAAGATGGCTACCTACCTGTTAGTTTGATGAGGGCAATGTAGAGTCAGAGTCAGAGTCAAAAACACTTTATTCGATTGTCTTAAAATCATAAAAGTATGCTACAAAATCACTTTCAGTCATACAGACAAATTATTAAAAACAAGTTAAAAAGTTAAAAGGGTTATAGTTAAAAAGTGAAATATTCATATAAAAACTTCTTTGTCATCATGTTTGCAGGGACAAATAGTTTATGGGCCCATAACAATGTAAAAAAGATTAAAAAAATTAGCAAGACTAACATATATTTACAATTCTAAATACTAAAGTACTATCAGCCTGGGGAAAGAGTGCAAGACGTGCAGAGCATTGGTTCACATTTCTGGATTACAAAAACATTAGTCAGGTAATAGTTTTAAGCAAACAATTTACGTTAACAATTTAACCTTAATCTTGCTTGCTTTGATCGAATTGACATTATCAAGAAATTTGCTACCCCATACATTACTACTGTAGTTTCCATGAGCTGCAAATACAGTAAGGCTGGTCTGACCTGTTTAAAGTCTAAACCTCTCAAAATTGGTTTAATGTATTTCTCCCTCCCATTCTTATACAAGGGGCAGAAAAACACAAAGTGTAGCAAATCTTGATCTGAGAAGTGATCACATTTACAGGGAGCATTTTCGTGAGGCTTACACCATTTGTCAAATTCTCCTAGCAAAAAATGTGCTTGGTTAAATCGGAATTTAGTGAGGACCCACCTATGGAAAGGCTTATTTACTATCGTCAAATAAGATTGAATAGATAACGAAGCAATCATCATATAGTGGGCCCTGACAGTTGGTTTTAAAATTTCGATAGCCTCTCTCTCTGCTTCCTTCTTCTCTAAAAAGTTTTTCTTAACCCAGTCAATGTCCTCTCTCCTTAGACTCTCGGGGTTTGTATATAGCTCCGGGCGGCCTAAGTATACTGCTGTGTTTTTAATATATTGTAGCCAACCTATCTTAACCACGTTTTCCCTCCCCATACAATCCCTAATAATCACATGGTTTAGAATTAAGGCTGGGTTAAGCCATGTCCTAATCCACGACAATAGCGGGGCCAGGGGCAAAGAGTCTTCAATGTACCCTATCCCCAATTCCATATGTACGGAGAAAGCTGGGGTGGATTTAGGAAGGCCCAGTAGGGATCGCAAAAAGAGGTTCTCTTCTCTTTGAATGTGGGCCAGATTTTTGTAGCCCCATATCGCAGCCCCATACCTCGCAATAGACAAAGTTTTGGCTCTGTAAATTGCTAATATAGCCTCCAGTGGTTTACCTCCCAACCTTTTCGCAAAACCTAGGATAGCGGCAGCCGATCTTTTTACTGCCACAGCTTTACTTGTAATTTGTGGTGCCCATGTCCCCTTCTAGTCAAACACCACACCCAGGTAAGTAAAAACTTTAACTTTAGATAACACTGAGCCATTACAGGTGAGGGTTTTAATGCTATTCTTACGACTTCCTACTGCCATAACATGGGATTTATCAATATTAACAGATAAATCCAAGCTTTGCATAAAATCCCCAAAAGAATTTAGGAGACGTTGTAATCCATTGGGGGTTCTTGACAACAGTACAGTGTCGTCGGCATATAATAAGACCGGCATTAAAGAGTCACCCATACGTGGTACATCAATGGAGGCCATTTCCAGGGTCTTTCCCAGTGAATTAATATAAAGTGAAAAAAGCATTGGTGCCAAAATGCACCCTTGGCGCACCCCCCTTTCTGATTTAAAAAAGGCAGTACAGTTTCCCTCTTGGGACATACGTATGGTAGCCCTCAGATCACTATGGAGTTGTGCCAGGAAATTCACTAATGCTTGGTCTAGGCCCAAATTCAGGAGTATTGACCACAGCTTTGACCTATTAACTAGGTCGAAAGCTGTGGACAAATCCATAAAAGCCAAATACATCATCCCCTTTGATGCCACAGTATATTTACCCAAAGTAAGGTGTAAATTTAGGCATTGATCCTCAGTGCTTCTCCCGGCTCGAAAGCCATACTGAGCATCACACAGGATATCATTGTTTGTTGCCCAATTTGAGATTCTTTCCAAGATGACTTTGCCCAATATTTTAAAGGAAGAATCTAGCAAAGAAATGGGCCTGTAGCATCTAGGGTCTCCCCTTTGTCCCTTCTTGAAAATGGGGATTATAACAGACTGTGACCATGATGTTGGTGCTTTTGTCCATTGAGGGCAATGTAACGCCTGCCACATGCTTCTGGGTGGGGTGGGGTGCTGCATCGTGCTGAGATGTAAGACAAGGAGGCCTGGTGGGAGTTGTAGTACAGGCTTCCTCACCACAAATCCTCTCCCTGCGAAGATGGCTATCTACCTGTTAGTTTGATGAGGGCAATGTAAATGCTGCCACATGCTTCTGGGTGGGGTGGAGTGCTCCATCTTGCTGAGCTGTGGGACACGGAGGCCTAGTGGGAGTTGTAGTGCTGGCTGCCTGTACATTTGCACCCATGGTAATGTTGCTAGCTACCTATGAGGTGAATCATAGGGAGTGACTTTTGGATCTGTGAGACATGTGTTGGGGAGAGTGCGGTGCACATGAATGGAATTGGGCCTAGGAGGTGTAGCTTTGTAGTTATGCAATACAGTACAGAGCAGTATGATGGTAGACATGTGTTTGTACTTACCAGCCTCCACTACCCCGGGTATATCTGTCAGACTCTCTGGATGCAGTATGGCAAGCACCTTCTCCTCCCATGCAGTGAATGTTCTTTGTGGAATGAGAGGGCCACCACCAGTCATCTGAGCCATCTGGGGGTTCTTGTTGTTCCTCTCTTTCACCTTGCTCTTGAGGTCATGCCACCGCTTCACTATCTGCTTCTTGGATCGTGGGGTGGTCCCTACTGCATTGACCTTGTTGACTATCCTTGCCCACATTTCTGTTCTGGTGGCTAATGGTGTATGTTGGACCAGGTTACCAAACAATTGTGGTTCTACTCTGATTACCTCCTCTACCATGACTGACAACTCACTGTCAGTGAATTTGGGCATTTTCTTCTGTACTATGGTGTGTGATGTGCAAATGTGTTAAAGGTGCAGGTGTGAGAGTGGTGGTGGTGATGTAAGTGGTGTGGTTGTGTTTTGTGCTGCTGAGATGTGTGGTGGTTTGCCTCTCCTTTGTGCTGTAGGGTTGGTTCCATCAGGGGTGGAGTATTGCAAAGGATTCTGGTCAGGGAAGGGTCTGGTTTTATACTCAGCTATGTGGGTGTGTTAAAATGGAGTATTGCTTTCAAGGTGTGTTGTCTGGGTTTTCTTTGGATTTGTATTTTTTTAGTTGCCATGGGGATGTGTTATTGAGGTGTGTTAGGTGTTTTTGGGGGCTAAGTTAGTTTGATGTGTACACTTGGTGGCCTTATTGTGTGTTTTTTTGTCGACTGCCATAATTGTTCCAGAGCGTCCGCGGCGGTGGGTATGCAACCGCCCTTCTACCGGCTCTCTCATTTATCATTATTTGTGATTGCGGCAGTCGGAAACAGCAGATCATTCCGTTGTCAACTCAATGGTATCTAATTGGACGTGTGGTCAATCCACTGTCTGGGCAGCGGTTTTGGATTTTTCCACTGCGAATCAGACCGCCGCAGCCAGATTTTCACCTACTCTCCCAGCTACCGGCGGTCTTTTGTGGCAGCATTCCACTGCTGTTGGATTTTTCTGGCGGTAGACCCTAATCTGGCCGCTGGTTTTGGCTGCGGTATGTGCGGACGGTTAATTTCCGCTACCACGGTGGTCGGACCCCTTATTCTAAGGTGTGGTGCTCTACAAAACACCTTTACTAATAAATGAACATCTAAAGCATAAATTATCCCCACAGCAAAAATTAGGCTCAAGCTGATTTTTTATTCAACAGCATTCATGAAAGTGACATTAAGGCCTCCCAGTGTGAGAAATTGGGTTTTTGGTTGACTGGGGTGTGAGTTTAGTCAAGAAACAATCACAATCCTTGACAGTGACCACAAAAATTCACTAAAATAACTTATGTTTAACCCTGAGTAGCTTTGCACAACAAAACAGTGAGGCTTAACATAGTGGCAATATGTAAATATGTATACAGCACAAAAACAGTCATAACGTCAAAACACAATACTCAAACAATTCCACACCAATATAGAAAAAGAAAGTAAATTTTAATAAATTATCTGACAACTAAACCACAAAAATAAAATCAGTAGTACCAGAGTTATGAATCTTAATTTTTTTTATTCAAATCTTGTGCCTAAAAGATTAAAGCGCCAACTGCGGACATCTAACCACGTGAGACTAGGTCAAAGTAAACTGACTGTGATGGAGTTTGGGTCAGATACAAGAAGTGAATTGGACCTGATCAGATTTAGAAGAATTTTCAAGGAAAATGTTTTGAGAAGGTAAAGTTCAGCAGGGCAAGGTTGCAGGTGGTGTTCGAGGAGGAAGTCCATGGCCAAAGTTGTGGTGGAGATTTCTACGTTCAGGCTAAATCACTTTTTTAGAAGTCAACAATCTCCAGAACGAATAGGAAGGAGGCTGTTGCAGAAGAATATCAGGAGGCATACCCCTTTAGTGAAGGACAACTGAACAGGAATCGCTGCTGCGGACAAGAATCTAGTGGGAGCAGCCATGAAGTCAGATTAACTGGCTCTGCTCCTTGGGATGATCTACCAGCAGGTTGGTCCTGGTCTTCCCCTAGTTGTTGGAGCAGTTTTTAGCCATAAAAAGTCAAAGTCCTAGGTTTTGGAATTTGGGTATCTCGGCACCTTTAGCACCACAACCAAGGGCCTAGAACTGGCTGGAAACATTTTGGGAGTTCAAGATTCATTCTGCCTAGGTCCAGGTGTGGGTTCAGGTTGGTAAGAGCCATGTATGTCCCTGTAGATCTGAAACGGAGGTGGGCAAACTAGCCCTTGGAGCCCTTCTGGTAGCCCTGGTTTCAGGTGAAGATGGAGGGCTCAAACAGCAAGGCTGACCTCAGAGGGTTCAAGGCTTGCTCCAGGCAGCAAAGTCCTTCCAGGTGCAGCAAAGCAGTCTTGTGGAGTACACAGTAGGCCACAGCAGCAGGCAGTCCTCTGAGAGTCCTACCGAAGGTCCAAAAAGCATTTTGAAAGTGGGTCCGAGAGCCTCTTTATCAGGTGACTCCTTTGAAGTTGGGAAACGTTTTTAGAGGTTTCTCTTTGAAGTGCTTAGAATTTCTTGACTCCTGTGTCCTGGCTCAAAGCTGGCTGCAGACAATGTGAAGGCGACAAGCCCTTTGTGTGAAGACAAAGCACAGACTATTCAGTTACAAGTTGGGCTGTGCCCAGCTCTGCAGACCTAATCAATATATATTGTGTGCCTGTCTGAGAGGAATACACAAATTAAAACTGCCATTTACACCCAGTCATGTGACCCAGGAGAGGCTGCAGGCACCAATTGGCTAAGGGCAGGAAAATGCCAAATTTCTAAAAAGAGGCATTTTCAAAATTCTAATTTAAAATATGACTTTATCATTAACGAGGATTTTATATTACAATTTCAAACATATCAACCATGTAATGCTTATATGTCTTCAATCAAATGTTACCACTTATTAAATGCAATAAGTAAAACCAATGCTATCTTATGGGACAGATATATCTCACAGTAGTGAAAAATGAATCTAGGAGTTTTTCCCTACCAGGACATGTAAAACTTAAATGTACAGGTTCAACCTTTTAATTGCAATGCACCATGTCATATGGCCTACCTTAGGGGTGGCCTTTATGCAATAAAAGGGGAGTTTAAGGTTTGGCAAAGGGTTTATATTGCCAAGTCAAATTGGCAGTTTAAATCTCAATTCAGGCTGCAATGGCACACCTGGGACATATTTTAAGGGGCTACTTAAGTGGTTGCCACAATATGTGCTAGGGACCCTTTAGCAGCATTTAATTTACAGGCCTTGGGCATATGGCATTCCAATCTTCAAGGGACTTATAAGCAAGTTAAATATGCCAATCAGGTGTAAATCATGTTTATGGTAGTAAGCCCAAGCACTTAAGCACTGGTCAGCAGGGATAAAGTGCATGGAGTCCTACGGCCAACAAACAAAAATTTCAACAGACATATGGAGGTAAGTAGGTACATGTTTGGGGGAAGACTACCCTAAGGAAGACCGGTCTAACAACTAGTATGTAGAAGCCACATTGTTGAGCACTTGCCTATTCTGTACACCCCATGGCGCCTAACATTTTCTTGAATAGACCTCTCTTGAGTATTACATTAAAAGCAAGCAACAGATCAGGAGACTGCACTGAAGCCAGTCAAAATACACAACAAATAAATAAACATTACCAGCATGCCAACAAGCCAACAGTTAAGAAAGCTGACTCACTTCTGAGAAATGAAAACGGATATACCGAAGAGCTGAAGATTAAAAGGCTGTGTGCACATGATATATAAACCCCTAGAACATTCCACCAGAGAAACTTCACTTTGGAGGAAGTATCTGTGAGATCATCAAAGAATCAGAACAGAGTATTTACAGCAGTGAAAATGGCATCAGGATTAACTTTGAAAAACCTTTATGAGAAATATTTTGATGCAGAAAGCAATATTTCAACATATTTCATGCCAAACTCTGAGTTTAGGCATGATGCATTCACAGAGCGAGGAAACTTCTTTGCCAGCATCTTCAGTTCAGGTACGTTCAGTGTTTTCCCCACATTTTTCCTGCTTATGATCAATGATTTGAAGTGTATAGTAAGTATCTACAGTTTTTTAAAGTAAATGATCAATACTGAAAAATATGTTCATTGATAACCTTAATAAATACCTGATATTAAGGCCACAAGCCCCTTTTTTGGGGGTGAATCACCTCAGAGAAAAAGGGGTTTACAAGACATAGGGCCAGATGTACAATGCTTTTATTTTGCAACTTGCAATTTTGCGTCGCTTTGCAATTTGCCATTTGCAACTCGCAAAATGCAATGTACAACAGTGTCTCAGACACTGTTTGCAATTCCCAATGGGGTCGCAAATTGTATGCATCATCAATATTCATGAGGCAAGCGCAATTTGTGACTCCATTGGAGATGGCTAGCACTCCCAGGGATGGTGGTCTGCTGGTGTCAGCAAACCTCAATGTCTGGAACAGCTGTTTAAATAAAAAAGTTTTTTTTTTTAAATGCAGCTTGTTTTCCTCAAAGGAAAATGGGATGCATTTAAAAAAGAAAAATGAATCTTTTCAGTTTCATTTTTTAAGAGCTGGCAGTGGTCCATGGGACCACTGCCAGCTCCTTAAAAATATTTTCTCACACACTCACAAAGGGGAAGAGGTCGCCTGGGGACCCCTTCCTGTTTGCTAGTGAATTATCACCTACTTGAATTAGGTGGTAAACTGCAAGAGTTTTGCGGCCACAAATGTGGTCGTAAAACAATAGTACATGTCAGTGAGTCTTGCTATTGGGAAGGGACCCCCCTTGTTTCCGAACAAATCATACACATTTCCCATTGACCAATTATAATGTCGGGAAAATGTTTCTGTAGTCCAAAAGGCATTCTGACCGAGTCTTTTGGAACCAAATCGTACAGCTCTATGGACACGGTTTCCGAACAAGCGAGTATCATGACCGATTTGCACAGCTGTTATGATTTGGTCACCCAGACACAAAATGGCTGTTGGGGGCCTGTTGCGGGCCCCCTTCACCCAGAGGGGTCTGATTGTGGCCTGTGTGGGTACCCAAGGGACCCTTATTCCCAGCCATGCACAATGTGGCAGGCACCAAGTCAATGCGAGTCCAACCAAACGATGTTGGGAAGCATCATGATCGGTCGTTCGGACTTGCACAACCCAATTCGTTTGAAAAGCTTTCCGGGCGACATCGTAATCAGGCCCCTGGTCTTAAACATGCAATATGGGGAGAAATGTTTCACATCTGTTCGTATTTTGCTCTATCCACTTGTGCTGCATTCTGCAGCACACATAGAAACAGCCAATTTTCTGTAAAGATTGTTTATGTGCAGTAAGGCATCTCTTCCTGAATGGTTCACTAATAGAATATTGACAGACAATATATCTCCTTACAGAAATATCGTGACCAAAATATCGATGTAAAAAATATCGACTTCCTATATTTATAATGGTTAATACAAAAATATCGGAAACAAATATTGATTTAATTAATATCGTGCAATTAAATATTGGTTTTTGAATATATATAGAATAATATAATAAATATTAAATAGAATAAATTGTAATATTAATACATATATATAGATATTTATTATATATTTTATCAAATATAACAAATGCATTTAATTTAAAAAACATAAACACAAATATATAATTAATATATACATTTACATATATCTACTTAAAACAATGATTAAACTAAGAAATTTTTATTCATATTATCATTTCACATTTTTTTTAATATTATACAAATATAACAAAAAAAATATCCCATTAACATTAAATATTTAAATAACAAACCATTCTAATTAAATTAAAAAATTAAATTAAAAAAGTAAACTACTTACAAATCTTACAAATTTGTAACAATTATTTTACACTTTAAAACATAATTAATTAAAAATATTTTAATTAACAAAAAACATAACTATACAAATTAATGCAATTCAAAATCATGAAATATAATATTTAACATATACTATTGAACTACCTTTTATACAAAACTACACACATTAATATAGTAAATATATATCAAATGTTCTAATCCCACTTTACACAATGCAAAAATAATAAAACTAACTAAAACTTGCAAATATCCCTCCAGTAAATACAGCAGTAATGAAAGTGTTGGATTGCGGATAGAAGGTATTTACTATACCAATTTCAGCCAATACAACAATAAATAATCTATTGGAGTGCAGATGGGAAAATGTACTATTCCCACTCCAAACAGTACAACAGTTGGGAAAATGTTGGCTAGTGGAGGGGTACAATTTACCATTCCCACTCCAGTCAGTATGACATTAGGGAAATGTTCGATTGCGGTGAGGTAAAATTTACTATTCCCACTCCAGTCAGTACAACAGTAGTGAAAGTGTTGGATGGTAGAGGGGAAAAGTTTACTATTCTCACTCCAATCAGTACAACAGTTGGGAAAGTGTTAGATAGCGGAGGGGAGAAATTTACTATTCCCACTCCAGCCAGTACAATAGTAGGGAAAGTGTAGGATAGCGAAGAAGTAAAATTTACTATTCCCACTCCAGTCTAAGCAACATGAAAAAGAAACAAAATATCTTGAACAAAAGAAAATTATTTAGAAAACAAAGTAAATAATCAAAAATATAAATATGTTGTGAAAAAAGTACAAATATATTTAATATCAAAAATGTTTAAAAAGTAAAACATATTACAATGTGAAAAATGGTACCCAGAGTAAAGAGAGCTAGGTCGGGGGGCAGGATGTTCTCACTGAACGCCGCCAAGTTGTGGAATGCAATCCCCGTTGATCTTCGATCCACACCCGACCTACTCCCTTTTCGCAGGAAACTGAAAACCATACTATTTAGGAAGCCCTTTTAGTTCTCCCTGTGTTCCGTCTCGTCTCTGTCTAAACTCAGCGCTTGGACGCCCCTGGGCAGCAACTGCGCTTAATAAATCGATAAATAATAAATACATGCCAGAAATTCTGACTCCTCACCCTTTACCCCTAGTAACCCCATTACAAGCACATACAATGTTTTAATTAAACAATAAACATAATTATCAATTATTTGATTAATATGAATTAACAATGATTGTCAATTGATTGAAAATAAATTACTTCCCAACCTTTACTCATATAAACACCGAAACGCACAGCTAAGTAAATTAAATTAGACAATTAAGATAATTATCAATTAATTAATTAATAGTAAATAAAAACTAATTATAACTTAAACAAAAATAAATGACTTCCCACCCTTTACCCGAAGAACCTCACAACCTGTACCT
The DNA here is from genome assembly GCF_964261635.1 of Lissotriton helveticus. Lineage (NCBI taxonomy): Eukaryota > Metazoa > Chordata > Amphibia > Caudata > Salamandridae > Lissotriton > Lissotriton helveticus. Next base: position 1,509,995,659 of record NC_136061.1, on the reverse strand, counting down.
GAAAAGAAATTACACAATTATCATAATTAATTATTAATAAAATAATGTTAATTCATGAATTATTAATTAATTAAAACACATTACTCCCTACCCTTTACCCCTATAAGCCCACAACCTGCACCTAAAAAACCCCACAATTAACATAATTAATCAATTTTAATTAACTAATTATGAATTCATTAAAAATAAATTAATTCCCACCCTATACCCCAATAAATAATATAAAATAAAAAAATGTCATTAATTTATTATAATTAAATTACTTCCCAGCCTTGACCCCTGTAATAAAAATCACCTAATTTCATTAAATTAAATGTATTTCCTACTAAAAAGTTAACAAACTTTTAAAATACCCTAAACAATAATTATACAAAAAATTAACGCTGTGCTCTTCCACTTTTCTTGCAAATAAATATGACCCATAGTTTTGCAATTAACTTTTAACAATGTTGTCTCTAAATTGTAAACTTCACTCAACCCTATTTTAGATTCTTGAATTCTATTATAGTTTTCAATTGCCTAGAGTCCAACATATTTCCTACATGCAATTATAATCAACATCTTCATTTTTAGTTTGCACTTTTGTCACAGAATGATTGTTGGAAACCATAAATGTTATAAGAAGCATATATTCTTTCAATCATTGGATTATTTCCTTTCCCAAAATTCTGGGATTAGTGAAATTTACAAAAAATTTTTGCTACAAACTGTAACTTGAGCTCTTGTTGGTACAGTAAGTGTTATTAGGATAAAGGATCTCATCCAATAGGCGGTGTGCTATTTTGTATTATGTCTGTCTCAGGAGGAGGGGATTGAATAATATTTCTTTTTAAAACACTGTGGGGCATATTAGCAAGAACCTCTTGCTAATATGCGTTATAGAATTCCAATAGAAGCCCAGGTTAGATGTCCTACACATCTAACATGAGCTTCTATTGAAATTCTAGTACACAGATTAGCAAGCCCTTTATCGCTATTTTAGCGGCAGTTTCCTGACACTAAAACAGCGATAATTTTAACGAGGTTCTTGCTATTATGCCCCTTACTTTTTCAGCCACCTCTCCTTGTCTCCACTTCTCTTCTCTTCCTGACTCTAGTCCGGAAAAAGCTGCAGTGAGCACCCAGGCACACAGGCTGCCCTGAGCCAATCACTATGCTGCAAAGCAGCATTGTGATTATTCAGAACGCCGTGGATCGGCACTCAGATGGGAACAGAGAGCCTGTGCAAATTCCCCACTAGGCTGTGCATTACAGCATGGTGGAGAATATACAAAGTGTGCATTAATGCTTGGCTGGGCTAAGATGCTGGCCAAGCAGTCATGCGCACAAACCACTTCCAATCCCTGAGCGACAAGCTCGCCCTAACACAGCCATGCAGTAACGAAAAATAATGTTGTTATTATCATTTTATTTTTCTCTTTTTCACTGCTCTAAGAGTAGTGGGGTGACCCTCTTCCGTCGTAGCAGAGCAGCCGCCACTGACATGGCTAACATTTTTCAACACTCAAACTATCGATCTTAGTGCTTTGAAAGTGATTTTTTGTTTTGGGAGTTGGCGGGTTTACTATTATTTTCATTATGTTCACTGATTACTGTTTGGATGAAATTTTCGATATATCAATGAATTGTCTGGTTTGTATATACGCGAGAGGGCGGAGTCTGCCTGACTCCAAGATGGCTGTACCTTAAACGAGCTCCCGGTGCCGGCCGTAATAAAATCCTTAAATATCCTCCAAATGTCTCTGGCGCTCAAGCAGTAAGTCACTCACTGAGGGACAATACCCCTAGGCATCCTAAACCGTCTCTCTTGAGCATGTGACATCGGAGGCAGTCAGAAGCGACTGGCTCCAATTGCGGCATACCGGATCACCGGTTCTGGTGGAAGAAATGGCCGTTACCTGCTCTCTGCAGGTGACATAGAGCCCCTGCCTTTCCTGACTGCCTGGTGGACGCTCCCAGGAGAATTTGATTGAAGTGCTGGCAGGAGCCATGCGAGGGATCCCGACGGGCCCCTTTTATGTGCTCCAACTGGATAGCGGGTACTGCGCGGGTGAGGTGAGGTGGACTACGCTCAACTGAGGTGAGCCACCAGACAACCAAGGAGCCACCTTGCACCTCAAATCTCGTTGCAGGGGAGCCGGTGGCTTGAGCTCACACTCCTGCTCCCGCGATGTGCATGACGACCCCACTGGGCAAGGCCTAGACAAGCCGGGCCTACTATTACTAAGGAGATCCCCCAGCCTGCTGGTGCTTGTCTGGGAGAGTCTAACCCACCACAGAATAGAGTTGGGGCTTGAGGTATTTATAAACACACCAAGCTGCTTGTACAGTATATAATATTAACGCCAAATTAGCATAGGGGTCCCATTGGCTGCTGGGTACCAGACTGCGAATACCTGGCTGGACAGGCAGAGAAAAGGCACAGGACTGCCACCGCTCCTCTAACCCTCACGCCATGCGAAAGCCAGATAAGAACAAGCCTAAATTAAACTGTGATCAAAGCAGATTGCAGAGGGTGTGAGACAAAGATGATACTGTTCAGGACCGGACAGACGAGGCCACTGGAGGTGAGCAAGAAGCCGACATAAAACAATTGCTAATAAATATGAAGCAAAGCCTAGCTGCCACAGATGGGAAGAGTGACTTTCTCTCTTATCGCACGGACCGGATGTCCAAAACAATAGATAAACATACGGAACAACTTGATGTAGTTGAAAGCTGCATCACGGATGTAGAGGATACCTGTGAACAAACCACTGACAGTCATAAAAGGCAGAGAAAGCATTGGCAGCGCTACAGAGCAAGACCGAGGGCCAGGAGGTGTGCTTCCGGCGTAACAACCTACGCATAGTTGGCCTCGCAGAATCAACGACTACTGGTAATTTTGAGACTTTTAGTGAGAACCTTCTAACTGGGCTACTAGGCCGGGATACTTTCTTGGATATGTTTATTGTGGAGCGTGCCCACCAGTCGCTTGCCCCACGGCCAATACCAGGGGCATTTCTGCATCCAATCATAGCGAGAATACTTAACTATCATGACAGGGATGCTGCCCTGTGCCATGCAAGAGAGCTTAAGACACTTAACTATTAAGGCTCTGAAATATCACTGTATCAAGAATTAACTCCACAGGTGCAGGAAGCCAATTTGCCCCTGCAAAGAGGAAGCACCGTGAGATTAATATGGAATATGCTCTGCTATACCCAGCGCAAATGCAAGTAATTGTGGAGGGTAAGCCAAGAATTTACACAGACCTGAACTGATAAAAAAGGCGGACGCCGCAAAGAAATGAAATGCTGACACCAGCGGCCTGGATGAGCAGGATGAACAATAACAGCCAACAGGTTCAACTGTCGACGGATCCTGGGAATAACTCGCATATACAGGTGAATAACCCACTGCCTACAGGTTTTGCAGAATGTTTGCCTTGCATACTTTTGGAACATCCAAAAACTTAGAAACAGTATATAATCGTAAGAGCTGGAAAAATAACTTCGAATATTATGGAAGACGGCAACAATAGATCTGCCATCCCTGCAAGAGTATCAAGATATTCAAAGCTAATTGCTGTAGAAGAGACAGGACAAGAATATGAACACTTAACATTATCGTATTAATGCAACAGTGAAGACATGGCACTCACCCCCCTTGAGTACATAACACCCATTTACTTTCCTTTATCTTTCCTTACTCTTTCCTTTTTTCTAAAAATGTTCTAAAGTGGCCGAATCGAGGGGGTCTCTTGTTGAGAGACGAGGCGTGGGTGGGAATGGATGGCAAGTATTGGGATTTAATGTTGTTGTATTGCAGTTGTTGGCAGAAATGACACCCACAATGGGGAACGTACTTGACAAGGCAAGACAAAGGTAGACCTAATGGGTGACATGACTGACACCGCAGGCCCAGCACAGAGGCATGGGGTCACATTAAGGTTCCTTACATAGAACGTGCGTGGCCTTAACGACCACCGTAAGATATGCAAAGGGGTAGCATACCTCCACAGGCATAATATAGATGTGGCTATGATGTAAGAAACACACCTGGCCCCTAAAACTATTCTCATATCGCAGCGCAGAATGAAGGGAGACTGTCTGGCAGCCGGGTTTACTTTTCATGCCCACGGAGTGTTGCTGTGGGCAACACGGAACTCTGGCATTACACGCAACATGATACCTTCTGGTACAGATGGCAGAGCAGTGATTTCCAATTGCCAGCAGGGGCACTTTGAAGCCTTGCTGATAGGGGTATATGGCCCTAACTACGATGACCCTAATTTTTATCAATCGCTACAAAGCAAAACAATTGCATACGCTCATATATTGCACTTGTGGGGCGGTGATTCCAATTGTGTACTGTCTCCAGAGATTGGCAGGTCCGAAGGCCCTCATGCAAAATCACAGTGGCAGTTCGTGCCATTCATGCCATAGCAGAAGCAGGTGGATGCCTGGCGCCACAGTAACCCCGAAGGCAGAAAATATACACATTATTCCACAGTCTATGATATTCAGATGCAAATCGATTATTGGTTAATATCCTGCTCCCTGTTGCCATACATGGGTGCACCTTCCCAGGACTTACTCTGCCCATTTCCAAGAGCAGCTTACCATATGAGTTCTAGATATGCACCCGAAAACGACACTGTGGAGTTTCCCACAAAACTTACTTCTCAAGTGAATGTTCTCAATATTTCGCGAAGAAATAGCGTAAGCAGTTGACGAATACCTTAACATTAATACTGGAAGTGTTGCAAAAATGTCTACACTCTGGGAGGCCTTCAAGGTATATATACGCGGTATCACTATCTCCAAGCATGGGGTGTATTATGCTTCATTAGGGACCAATGTCATAAGCTGGAAGGGGAGCTGAAAAAAATGGAAATAGAACAGTTAAAACAGTGAAATCCTAGGCTGCGGGCACAGATTAAAACTACTTTAGAAGAATATAATGAGCTAGCCCAATCTGAGATTTTGCATCTGGGAAAGTATGCTACAGCCAGGGTGTACGGGGAGGGTGAGTGGCCTAGTGCCATGCTGGTAGCCCTAACTCAACCACATAGGACTGCAAATGAAGTGCACAGCGAGCAAGATAAAGGAGGCAAACTCATTATTGGATCGGCATCAATAGTTGATAGATTCCATGAATTTTACTCCGACCTCTATACATCTCGCCCTATCCCGTCAGAGGCAGACATGCTGGATTACCTAGCTCATATTAAAATGAGATGGCTCACGGATGAAGATAGGGAGCTCCTGATGGCCCCTCTTCGCCCTACAGAAATAACTGCGGCGCTCAAAGAGATGCCCAATGAGAAGGCTCCCGCAGCTGATGTCCTCACGGTAGCCTTCTACAAGGAATATCAAGATGAACGTATTCCCCCACTTATTCAATCTGTATGAGAATATGGCCCGAGAGGGAACTATCCCTTCCACAATGCGTCAGGTGCTGCTTATAGCAATAAGGATACTAGAGAAGCCAGAAGAGCACTGCTCTTCCTACCGACCCCTGTCGTTACTCAACACGGATACAAAAATATTTGCCAAAATCCTAGTGAATAGACTGACCCCCCTGCTCCCACATATTGTTGGCCCAGACCAATCTGGGTTTGTTCCTGGATGAACCCTGACCAGTAACCTTAGAACACTGTTCGGCGCAATCACCTTAATAGATACAGAGAATCTAGCAGCAGCAGCGTTCCTTGACTCTGAAAAGGCGTTTGATTTAGTAGACTGGCCCTTTATGTGTGGGTACGCTGCAGCAAGTGGGAGTTGGGGAGATCTATATTAAATTGATACGAGTTCTATATTCAAATCTCATGGTGCTCATCTACAGGAATGGGATTCTCTCTTCTCCCATAACTGTTAAGCGTGGTACCCGACAGGGTTGCCTGCTTTACCCGCTTTTACACATGCTGGTTGCAGAATCACTGGCGTGTGCCCTGCACGAATACCACTCTCACCATCATTAGGCATAAGGTTTCCTAATTACAAATTAATTATATCGGCCTACGCTGCTGGCACACTACTATACGTCAGAGTCCCTGAACGCATACGACCACCAATACTATGTGAAGTAGTATGATTTGGTGGTCACTCAGAATTAAAAGTTAACTGGGAGAAATTGCTGATATTCCCGCTTACACCAGTTACTACTCCCTCCCCGACTGAATTCCCACTGGTATGGGCCACCGAATCGGTGAGATATCTGGGAATACAAGTGCACACTGACCCTACTGTAGTGATTAGAGAAAACTATGGTAAAGCAGTACACTGCTTAACAGAAGCAATAGAACATTGGATACGGCTGCCCCGCTCGCTGCTGGGCCACATGGCACTAATGAAAATGATAATCCTCCCCAGGTTTCTTTTTTTGTTTGCCAACATACCAATTCTGCTACCAAAATCGGTGTTTTAGTACGCTGTGCTCGCTCATGATTTGCCTTGCTTCGGCTGGGAAACAACACGGGTGGGTTAGAGCATGCTGACATTCCCCCACACGCTGGGCGGATTAGATGTTCCCGACTTGGAAATATATCATAGAGCTGTGCAAATTATGCATACATACTACTGGATTCATGGGCTGCTGGATATCCTTCACTTACACCTAGAGGGGGTGGCTGCTGCCCAACAACGCTTCCACGCTCCCTCCTGGCTGCGGCAAAACATAAACTTAGAACGCTGGCCTCAGTAGGCACTATGTTACCTATTACAAAGAACAGCTCTTATTCACCAAGACTACCTACAGAATGGTGCACTTGGTTCCCGTGGAGCGCAGAAGGAACGGTACTGCGAGCTTCAAAACAGGCGAGCCTCATTTATGAGGCTGTGCGTCACTTTTACGCCGCCGGCGAGTCACTTTTTGTGACGCACCAGTGGCGCAAAAAATGCACCTTGTTACGCCATATTTACAAAGTGACGCATCTATGTAGATGTGTCACTTTGTAAACCCCTGCGCCACATTATACCTGCTCCAGGTATAATGTATGCAAGGGGGGCGTTTTGACGCAAGAAAGGGTCAGGAAAGTGACGCAGTAAAATCTATGAGATTTCACTGTGCCATTTCATGGCCGCTAATGTGTCAAAATCTTATGCCTGCTTCATGGCAGGCATAAGACTGACGCAGGCACTAACAACATGGGACTTGCCCATGTGAAAGTACACATTGCTAGAGCTGCGTCACTTTTGTGACACACTCCAGCAATGCGTCAATTTTGCGCCTACAGATACGTCGAAATACTGACGTATCTGTATCTCCTTGCGACATGATGCATCATATTATAAATATGACACATCAATCATGTTGCAAGGAGTGCGCACTGAGAAGTGACGCATTGCTGCTTTCACGCAGCGATGCGTAATTTCTCATAAATGAGGCCCGCGAAATTTAATATCATGGGCGGTTTGCTGAGGCCCAGGAAGGAGGTTCTAGAACTAAAGTTAGAGACAAAAATTATCTCTATTGGTTGGTAATATGCCCTTAAATTCCTGCAAATACGCTGAGCATCAGTACAATTGTCACAGAGCACACCAATCGCTTTGCATGCTGGTAGGGGCAGACAGAACTGAAAAATTAGAAATAGCTCCCTTGACTTACCTGTTACAAGCAACTTCCCCAGCACACGGAACTTCCACACTATACAAGTTAATGCGTCATACAGATGACGCAGTCGGCAAAAAAAGCACAGCGAGAATGACAGACTTGAACGTACCGATCACAGACAAACAATGGATGCATTGCTGCTCGCTTACTAAATCCCTACCACAAAACAGCAAGCATCGACTGGTGCACTTTAAATACCTCTAAAGAGTGTATTATACCCCTGCCAGATTCTATAGATACGGTTTGTGAGAAGACAATAGATGTATGCACTGCAGCATGGAGGGGGCTGGATTCGCATATTTAGCCTGGTTTTGCCAGAAGATGCAGGCATATTGGATGAGGGTGACAGCAGAGCTGCAAGGAATGTTAGGACAGCCAGTACCAGAATCCCCAATGCTAGTCTTACTGGTAGGTAAAGTAGGTAAGTTTATTATGTATGATTAATTAAAACTGTTGCATTCAGAACATTAAAGGTACATTTCAAAAATATTGCATGAATAAAACAATTTAAGATAAAATATAAGGTTAAAAATGGTTTGGTTTTGTGTTTAAAAGACATACAATTGTTACAACTGTGTTAGCACTGCTGGCGCAGACATGAAGGCCTCTGTAAAGTCAATTATGGAATCGTTCTTGGTTGTCCAGTGATGTGGTCCAGATCTACATCTTTGACTCTGTAATAGATCTTAACTGTTGGCAGCACGTTTTTTTTAGCCTTACTGGGACTGGACACCGGGATCCCCAAGCAGGATCGGAAACTCGTGGCAGTTGCTGGCCAAAAGACGAGTAGCAATGCACTGCATAAGCGGCCCAGTGCCGACAATTGCAGAATGGCAAGCAGACATGATCTACTGTGATACGAACACAGATAACTACAATGCACTGAGGCTGATTCGTAGTAGACCCCGGAATACATGGAGGCCGTTTCAAACCAACGTATGCAATATGACCAGCACTGACGCTGACGCAGATAGTCATTATGACTGTCTACTAAGGAAGAAATGTTGTAAAATGTACAGAATAAAAATTATTTAAATAAAGAAATTTTTTGATGTGAAAAAAGTAACTTATTTGTGGAAATGGGCGGAGCTGAGTGTGTAGGCAAACACTGTACCACAACAAAATCTATGGACATTAATGCTGTGTGTGAATATATCATTTGCCCCTATCATCTTCTTGCTGTTCTTGGTTTCAGTATCAATGAGCCAACAGCCCCATCTTCCCGGAACCAGCCCTTTTTAGACCAACACCACCAGTGGCGGGTGCTGTGCCTAGTGGGGGGCGAGGGCGAGAGGGGGAATCACAGCGTTTTTGGGGAGGTTAGTTGCAATTTCCTGTGCAAATCTTATTTAACAAAAATGGGATTAAAAACTGCATTGTTCAGCCAGATTTTTTACACAAGCTCTCTCTCGCCCTCTCTCTCTGTGTCAGATATCAGTGTTTCTTACTAGGTGCATTATTAGAGTAATCCTACTAGTCAACCATTGACAAGTGACAGTGGAAGACCACCTGCCATACTAGAGATCCCTTTTCTGTATTCTCAATATAAGTTCCAATGACGCACTCCATGTATGAACCAAATGTGAGTAGTGTTAACTAATGATTAGATGTGCAGCAGCAAAAAATGAACAGTCAATTCATACAATTCAATTCACACTGCATTAAAATCCCAAAACATAGCTGTTTCAGATGATTAGAAGTTCTTCTGCATATGTACAGGAAGCTCCTCTGAGCATCAGCTTACCTAAACACTAACAACAAGTGAATTGCTTAATGCTGTCTTTGTTATTTAATTGATTTTTTGTCTAAAAATAAAACAATGGTCAAGGACACAGTGACCTAGAAAAGGCAACCAACTATTACCATTGCACAACTGCACTTCCAAAATACTGTCTTCCTTGACAAGGACTGTAAACCCATTTTACCTCCGATAACTGCTGTACTTTAAATTTTTAAGTTATTGTAAGTTAATTTTTCACAGAGGCTCGCTATATAAACACATTGTGTAATAATATGAAGACAGTTGTGAGCGCAGTGGAGGACATTTGCTATCCAACAGTAACATAGATGACTGGCAGAACAAACTGGGTCCATCATTCTGATTAAAAGAAACGGATGCACTGCACTCAGCTCTCACCAGAAGTCCATAAATATTAATGCTGGGCACAGTTTGGACTCCTCTCTGTAGGCCATGGTCTGATGAGGTTTTAGGTACATTATCTCAACGGTATCAAAGAGCACCTATTTAACCATCCAGCTTGCATTTACCAGTCATTAAATGTCATGCAAGACAACACAGGAAATATGTGACATTAAAACCCAGCATGTCTTTTAATTTGAGCTAATGTCTTCATAATTTATGTTCTCAAACAAACAGTTGTCAGCTGTATATAAGTTCATTGGTCAAACTCACGACCCCCCATGGAGGCGAAAACAGACACGCATTGGCAAATCCAGCACATGACGAGAAATAGCAACACACCACCCAAGAAGGAACTGTATCCTCCTAGCAAGACATGGACAAGGCCTGTTTAGCCTCAAGATCAAGGGCACATGCACCAGTTGTCTGTATTTTGAAATGTTCATCCCAGGTGATTATAAAGTGCAGATTCAGCTGGGAGTGTACAGCAACACCTCCCAGCCTGGAGCAGATTGACAAGTGCCTCTCGAGAATTTTAACTCTTTGTACTACAATTCCCATGTTGTTTTTCCTGTACATGAACTTTAGCTTTTGATCTAAATAACAGTTTTCTCATGGCTGGGTACACATGAACAAGGAGGAGGCACCAGAGGTTTTAAAGAGCCACGAGTTAGACTTAATGCAAGACATTCCACAGGGAGGGGAGTCCGAGGTTAACCAAATACTTTTCTAAGTGTTTTGGTTAAGACTCCACATTTGAAAGGAAAGTACCAGTACAGCGAAGTCAGTGACAAAAAGGAAACACACTACATGCAAATGAGCTCTATTAACACCTTGTCTGCACTTGAAGACTTAAGGCACTGAGACCCTCTTTAACCGCATGCGCGCTAGCGGTTTTCCCGCTGTGCACTGCGTTTTTTTAAAAGCCGCGTTACATGATCAGCTCAGCTCGTCATGAGCGTACGAGCGTCATAACTCATGACTAGCAGAGCTCGCCATGAGCGTGGAAGGGGTTAAGAACGAAACTCACAGGTAAGGAAATGACAGGACAGTTTGTACTTCTTATACAGCGCAAAAAAACAATACCCATCACGAGGATGAATGCACATACCAGAAAGAACGTATACATCTATTGCAATCTCGTCTGGAGTCCAGAAGCTTGTTGCTGACCAGATAACTTCTACGCGCCTATCTGACTGCCGGGTGCTAAAATGGCGCCCAGCAGCTTTGACTTGTGCAGGAGGCAGACACCTCAAGTCCAGTCTGCGCAGTGTGTCTTAAGTCATGATGACTTACTGCACATACTCAATACCTTGCCTTCCAGCACTCAAACGTCACCACATCCTTTCCCAACTCGTCACAGGGTCTCACCCTGTGATGAGTTGGGAAAGGGTTGGGTCACAATGCTCTCCACTCCTTGATTGACGTGGAGGCTTAGCTCTACAGGGCTGGGGTCAAAAACGCCCAGGGCTAACTTTACCTCCACGTCATCAGGGGGTGGAAACGGTCCTTGATGTTTGGTATTTGCCGAGCTGATGACTTCACAGGTATCAGGGCTGTGAGATTGTCAGCCCCGCAATACTGCAGCCTAGGAGAGCGAGTAGGGAAAGTGCTAGCTTGTGACACATCACACTGCACGCACTAGTTTCAACATCACTGACAGACAGTAACAAAAGTGAGTCCAGTCGTAAATGGCAGACACTGCCTCTATTATTGTTTTATTTTTATGGGGACTGTAAAGGGGGCAGAGCCCCAACGCCCTAATGCTGAAACCGCCACTACACACCACATAAGCGTTCTCATACTCCTTCATGTCACATTTCAACCCTATAAAACGCCTGTAGAGCCTTCTTGAGAGGCAGGGAATTGTGTTCATAGGTTCATGTCTAAGTGTTATATGCGTTCTTTCTGCATTTGCCGTTTTCTGCATTGCCAACCTCTAACTATCCTACCTTTCCTGTGTGGATCTCAGAACACGGTCTGTAATTATGTTGAGGGTTTGTTGATGGAGTCTTTCTGTTAGATCTGAATGGAGAACTATAGCCTCATACAGTAGAGATGTGCCTCAGACCTTCTTAAACCTAAACATGGAAAACCTTGATGAAGATGTTGCCAAATAAAATATTACCATCCACAAACATAGTTTATCAACTCAGAATTCCATTTCAAATCTAAAATGAAATGTAGACTTTCCCACTTTACTTTTAGGAATGTCTGAATTGGATAAAACGTTATAATGAACAAGGGTCCTTAGCTTATTTTAGAATCCAAAAAACAATACTGTATAGAAACACAATGGAAAGCTATACGTGATAAAGTTTCCAAACCCAGCCGGGAAAGGAGTTTATTTTATCAAGAAACAATGTTCAATCCTATAATACAAACGTAATAACAAGACACAAGCCTGTGCCGTACAAAAAAGAGGGAAAAGAAAAATAGAATAAAGGTGAAAGCGGTGTCTATCAGGCAAAGAAAGAGAGCAAGGACAGGGCACTGTAAATAGGTAAAAGATCAATAACAGTATCGCCTGGAGTGGAGTATACACAATCTTATTTGTCAATATTGTAAATGTAAATCCACTCATGGGTGTCGACGTTTCGATCCCTATTGCTCAAATAGATACATGGGATCATCATCAGGACATTTGTAATGAACAAGACATGCCTGATTGTAAGAAAGCCTGTTTAGGAGAAACGAAGAGAAAAAGAGATATTTCAAACACTTAAGAGTAGTTTGCAGATGTATGCCAACTATGTAACGAATTCGCAGTGTGTGACCAAGTGCACGGTGTTTGTGACCTAATCAAGCACATAATAACAACATTTTCATACTCCTCGGAATCGCAGTGACGTGCGTGAAGGGCTGCGACGACCAGTTGTGCCGTGATAGTGATCAATTCAGTTTGTAGTATACTGGGGAACAGGGATTTCCATCGTGAGGTGACGGTGCAGGTTCAGTAGTTGCGTGGCTAGGGGTAAATAGGTGATTGGGGATAGCCCTGTGGATTATGAGTCACAATAAGTGTAATCATACCTCAGTGGATCTATGCATGAAGCCTCACATGGGAGGTGTGCTTCACTTCAAGGCTTTTGGCCGAAGAGATCGTGCTGAAATGGGAGTAAATTTAAAACACAAGGTTACGAATTCCCTGGTTCACAATTTCAGCGAACCGTGATGTAAAAATAACCACATTCCACGTAGTAAAATGTCGTGGAAGTCTTTTTGGGGGTCCAGACGAATTGTTCATTAGAGAATTCGTATTCCGTTTCCAACTGCATACGATGGCAGCGCTGAAAACAGAGCGGGAATTCTGTATCAAGGTGCAAGGGGGCTACAAAACAGGGTGGTAGTTTATGGAAGAACCTTCCTTACCTTACTTAGCTCATCAGGGGAGCAGGATAAAGAGTTTACGTGTAGGCAACGGTGGCCATACACGGGGGTTGCCAACAATGTGGCCTTCAGACGCTGTAATAGCAAGGGGTATATATCAGCACATAGACTAAGAGCGGGCCATAACCAGACAGTGTTAAAATTTCGCAGTTAATTACAAAGTCAAGGTAAAGACTCGTCTCTCCCGTGGCTTCTCGGGCAGTGCCGGTTGCAAGTCAACGGACTGAGAGTGCGCGCGGAGTTGTCTGCAGCCACGCTGGTCACGTGACCTTCATTGCGGGTGCCATTATAGAACGGCGAGTTGTCTTGGTGGGGGCCATCTTGGAGTGGATGGCTGTGCGGGCTAATGCTACCAGTGTGAGGGAGTGCACGGACAATTAGGTAGTGATGGTGACAATGTGACATTAAAAACGGTGGTACGTATTCAATAAAATAAACCACATAACGTTTTGCTCCCAGGAGGCCAGATTTCTTGTCTTTCAGCCAGTTATGCATTCCATCATGGAGTATTTATCTGGGAACACAACCCTTTCAGAGAAAGGCTCATTCCGTTACTGTTTCATGATATAGTCTCATTGGTCATAGGTTCAATCACAGTAGCGTGGTCCAGTCCTCACTTCGATTGAGCCCTGTGTGAATGGTATTAAATTGAATGATGGATTTCAATTCCTCACGGTTTAGTAACTGCTGTAGGTTGCCACCTCTTTGTGGTAGTTTGATGGATTTCAGGACGGTCCATTGGAGGTCATCCGCTGTATGGTTCATGCTGGCATAATGTTCAACCAAAGGGGCGTTAGGAGTGCCGCACCTTATGCGACTCCGATGTTGACTTATTCTGGTCCTTATTTTTTGTGTAGTTTGTCCCACATACATCAGAGGGCAAGGACATAGAATTGCATAAATCACATTGTGACTGTTACAGTTTGTGAAATCTCTCATATCAATTGTGATGTTATTGTGACTAAACGTGCGCCCCTCAAGTGTCAGATCACAAACAATACAATGTCCACATTTAACGTGACCTCTCAGCGGGGGCAAGCCCCAGTTTGACTCAATCGTATTTGTGGGAGGTGGTGGGGGTAGGGCAGCTAGAACCAAATGGTCTTTTATATTTCTACTTTTCTTGAAAGCAAACAAAGGTTTATCAAAAGTTAATTGGCCTGAGTTTAAGGTTGGCCAATGCCGTAGAATTGTTTTACGGATTTTATCAGAGATTGGGGAAAAAGTTGTGACACAGGCAATTCTCTCTGTGCTGGGCCTCGTCTTGGGTTGGAGCAGGACCTCTCTAGGACAATACCATGCCCGTTTCGAGGCATTCCTCACTATCCTGCTTGGATAACCTCTTGATTTCAGTTTTGAGCACAAAATACCTGCCTCTTTGAAATAATCAGTTTTCGAGGAGCAATTCCGTCTAATCCGCAGGAACTGCGAATAGGGAAGTGAATCTTTCAGAGCTTTGGGGTGGTTACTGTTGTATCTGAGTAACGTATTACGCTCAGTCGGTTTTCTATAGAGGCGAGTAAGTAACTCCCCTGCCTCATGATAGATCATGAGATCCAAGAATGGTATCTCTGTTTTGTGATATGAGAGAGTGAACTGCAGATTGTCGCAGTTATTGTTCAGCCAGTGTAGGAACGAATTCAGACCTTCTCTCTCCGAATTCCAAATTAGAAAAATATCATCTATGTACCGGCGCCAAACCCCAATGCTGGTTCTGAATGGATTTGTGTCAGCTAGGATTGTGCCGGTCTCAAGCGCATCCATGTACAGAATGGCCAGATGGGGAGCAAAAATCGCTCAGATCGAGCATCCTTTTATCTGTTGGTAGAAGGTCCCGTCAAAGACAAAAAAGTTTTTTGTGAGACATAGTTCTAGCAATTGCAATATGAACAATGTCGGTACTCTATGTGGTCTAGGTCTGGAATCAAGTATTCTTTCAATGACCCGTAGAGCCGCTCCCTGAGGTATATTAGTGTAGAGCGACTCTACGTCCAATGTACATAGTGTTTGAATGTTGGGATCAAAGGGCTGGTGTTCAACAAGATTGATCATTTCCATGCTGTCACGGACATAACAGCACGTGGGAGGCACAAAGTCCTTAATGAAAAAGTCCACATAGGACCCTAATGGTTCCAAAATAGAACCACAAGCCGATACTATTGGTCGGCCTGGCGGGTTCTCACTGTCTTTATGAACCTTAGGGAGGGTGTAGATGACTGGAAGGCGAGGACACTTAACATTAAGGAAATTATATTCCTTCTTGCTAAGAAAGCCCTCATCCCTGGCAGCCGTGGTAATCTTTTTTATCAGGGCTTGGATTTCAATTGTTGGATTGCGGCCAAGTCTCAAGTAATGTTCCCTGTTATTCAGCTGTCGGTTAATTTCGTTTTTATAGGTATCAATATTTTGCAGGACAATGCCACCACCCTTATCAGCGCTCTTGATGATTAAGTTAGTGTTAGATTTATTTATTTATTTATAGTCTTGTATCGCGCATGAATCAGCCCCGAAGGGGTATCTCCGCGCGTGGCTTCTGAGAGAGATAAAGCAAAAACTATAGGTCGGAAACGGGCAGAGGGGGAGCTAAGTTAGTCCTGGGTAAATAGGTAGGTTTTCAGTTTATGCCTAAAGTTAAGAAGATGAGGAATTTGTCTTAGCTGGGGAGGGAGGGAGTTCCACAACATTGAGCCTTTATGGGAAGGGGCACGACCACCTTGTCTTGCTCTGTTTACTTTAGGAACGTATAGCAGCATAGTGTTGCTGGAGCGCAGAGTACGTCCAGGAGAGTAAGGGCGAAAGATATCTTTCAGATATTTGGGACCAGAGCCGTAGATGCATTTATGCATAATGCAGCAAAGTTTAAAATTGATCCGCTGTTGCACCGGGAGCCAGTGAAGATGGGAGAGGAGGGGGCGGGAGGGGGTGCGGGGGGGAGCATTCAGGATGAGTCTTGCCGCGGTGTTCTGTACTACCTGCAGTCTGCAAAGTTGTTCTTGGTTGGCAGATATGAGTAGACTATTACAATAGTCCATTCGTCCAAGGACTAGTGCCTGAACCAGCGTCTTCCTATGGATATTTGGTAGGAAAGGGAAGATACGCCGTAAAATACCAATTGTGCGAAAACACGTTCCCGCAACCTGACTAACATGATCTTTCATAATCAGGGATTGGTCCAGGCGTACCCCCAGATTCTTAATGGTTTGCTTGGGCGCTGGGACAGGTCCGAGCTCAGGTGGCCACCATTCCGGGGACCAGAGCATGGAGGCCCCTCCAAACAACATGACCTCAGTTTTGGTCACGTTGCATTGGAGAAAGTTCTGGGCCATCCACCCTGCCACCGCTCTCATACCGTCTTGGAAAGATTGCATGACTGCAGGTGTAACGGTTTGAAAGGGGAAAAGCAGCTGAGTATCGTCAGCATAAGAGATGGGTGAAAACCCGTGAGATCTAATGATCTCTGCTAGGGGGGCCACATATACGTTAAATAACGTGGGGCTTAGACATGAGCCCTGTGGCACCCCCTTGGTAAGCTTCCTGCAGACAGATTTATAGGAGCCTAATTTGACACCTTGTTGTCTGTCTCCAAGGAAGCTTTCCAGCCACGCAAGGGCGGTCCCTTCTACTCCAACTCCCTTCAGACGGCCGAGAAGAACTTCATGCGACACCGTGTCGAAGGCAGCGGACAAATCCAATAGCACCAGAATCACTGAGCTCCCTCTGTCAAGTAACATTCTGATGTTATCTGTCACTGACAGAAGGGCTGATTCGGTGCTATGGTTGGGCCTAAAACCAGATTGAGAGTGGTCTAGGCCGCCCGCTGCCTCGATGTAGTTGGACAGGTGTGCATTAACATGCTTCTCGGCCATCTTGCTGTAATAGGGTAGGAGCGAAATCGGACGGAGGTTGGAGAGCTCCGTCCAAGGAAGGGCCGCATTCTTGCGGATTGGGTTCACCACTGCTCTCTTCCATTCAGTTGGTACTTTTCCCTCTTTGAGAGACTGGTTGATGATATCCTGAATGTAGGGAACTAACAGGGTACGAAGTGGGGTTAAAATTTTGGCGGGAATAAGGTCATCCGGAGATCCAGACTTGACTTGAGTCATTATTGTGTCAAGCTCTTCAATGTTTATAGGGGGGAATGTAGTTAAGGTAAGGTTAGTGTTCTCATTGAGGGAGGAGGCCTTTTGGGAGTCGCTATTAGGTTGGGATCCTAGGATTTTATCATAAATGGATTCTATTTTATTTTCAAAGTAAGATGACACTTCTTCGCATAGACTCAGTGAGAAGTCATCTGGGCAAATACATGCTGTAGGTTTAACAAAAGTGTCAAGAATCCTATACAATTCTCTAGGAGAATTATCAGCTTCCATGAGCTGTTGAGCGATGTTGTTTTTGCGGGCAGCCTTGATGTGTTTATAATAGTTGGCTTGGGCTGTGCGATGTGCTTTTTTATTTTCCTCAGAGTGTAATTTCCTCCATCTCTTCTCTATCCTTCTACATTCTTGTTTCTCTTTTCTTAGGGCCTCGGTGTACCATTTTTCCTGTTTGGCCACCGGAAACTGTCTGAATGTTTTCAAAGGGGCAATTTTATCGATAGCTACCGTCAGAGTATGTTGCAGCACGGTTAGCTTTTGCTCTATTTCGTCAGTGTCTCTGATCTCGGGTTTTTTCCACGCCTTTTCTAACGCATCCAGTGTTAGTTTGTGCCACTGTCTGCGTATGGTGGATGGAAGGGGTTTCTGTAGAGAACCCTTATTTACTTTAAAAATGCTGAACTGCATTAAAAAGTGATCTGACCAGTGGACTTGGATAGGTTTATGGCACCGAATGTTGTCGAAGTTGGTATATATCAGATCGATACAGTGACCGCCTTCATGGGTGGGATCCTGATTCTTTTGTGTTAGACCGATAGTTATCATATCAGTCAGCAAAGTTTTTGTCCCTGTAGAGTCACATTGGTCAGTATGAATATTAAAATCTCCGAGGAGAAGAAAATCTTCATTGGCCCGCATATAAGGGCCAAGTATCTCTAAAAGAGATGTGGAGAAACTGGGGCATGGAGGAGGGGGGCGGTAAACAAGTGCACCTTTAATATTCTTTCTATTAGGGAGGATAATTCTAAAAACCATTATTTCCATATCTCTGCAACATAGCCTATCTAAAATGTCCAATTTCATAGACTCCCTATAAATTATGGCAATGCCACCGCCTATTTTGTCAGGGCGGTCAGAATGGTGAAGTTTATAACCCATAGGTACTCCTAAGGTTATAGCAGCCACCATATGGGGTTTTAACCAGGTCTCAGTTATGAAACATAGGTCTGGGGATAAAGAATGTAATAAATCCCAGATCTCAGTCTGGTGTTTAGGCATTGAACGGACATTCATAAGAATGCATTGTAGGTCACTATGAGATTTACTAAAATCATGGGAGTTGTTTAGGAACAGAGAAGTGTAGTGACAATTGTAGCACGAGAACGGGCCATTAAAACAGGGTCTGTTATCCTCAATATAACATGGGGCAGAGAGTTGCCTCAATGAGGTCAGGAATGTGGAATCATACCTGATGTGTTTGTCAGCGCGAAGTGGCGGCATGATGTAGAAATCCCGCCCCGTCGCCACGTCCTGTCGCGGACGGGCGCAGACGGGCAGCTCTTTGGCTGGTCTTCGGCTGCAATGAGGCTGCGCGCAATCGCTGCGCGCTTCCTGTGAGGCGATGGCTAAATAGCCCTCAGTTGTGCACTAGAGCGCTGACCGCTCGCCGGAAGTGTGGCCCTCACCTGTCCGCCCTCCGCACAACGGTAATAATTACCGAGTCGGACCGAGGCGGGCAGGCACAGATATCGAGACCAACACTCCGGGTAAATGTTTAAAAAGCTATTAAACAATGTGGGTGTAGTACACACTCTAAAATCGTGCGCAAGATATTTAAAAATGAAGAGGTTTAAAAAGCGCTATAAATCAGTAACGCTCTACCGTTTCCCAAATGTATTTGTCAGCTCATCCAGTAGCCAGCAAGCGGAGTGGGACACTGCCACTGTCTTCCCCCGCAGCTGCGCTGACCTGAGGCTCCGCCTAAATAGCCCTCAGTTGTGCACTAGAGCGCTGACCGCTCGCCGGAAGTGTGGCCCTCACCTGTCCGCCCTCCGCACAACGGTAATAATTACCGAGTCGGACCGAGGCGGGCAGGCACAGATATCGAGACCAACACTCCGGGTAAATGTTTAAAAAGCTATTAAACAATGTGGGTGTAGTACACACTCTAAAATCGTGCGCAAGATATTTAAAAATGAAGAGGTTTAAAAAGCGCTATAAATCAGTAACGCTCTACCGTTTCCCAAATGTATTTGTCAGCTCATCCAGTAGC
This sequence comes from Lissotriton helveticus, assembly GCF_964261635.1. Lineage (NCBI taxonomy): Eukaryota > Metazoa > Chordata > Amphibia > Caudata > Salamandridae > Lissotriton > Lissotriton helveticus. Next base: position 1,509,976,167 of record NC_136061.1, on the reverse strand, counting down.
CAGCAAGCGGAGTGGGACACTGCCACTGTCTTCCCCCGCAGCTGCGCTGACCTGAGGCTCCGCCTAAATAGCCCTCAGTTGTGCACTAGAGCGCTGACCGCTCGCCGGAAGTGTGGCCCTCACCTGTCCGCCCTCCGCACAACGGTAATAATTACCGAGTCGGACCGAGGCGGGCAGGCACAGATATCGAGACCAACACTCCGGGTAAATGTTTAAAAAGCTATTAAACAATGTGGGTGTAGTACACACTCTAAAATCGTGCGCAAGATATTTAAAAAGGAAGAGGTTTAAAAAGCGCTATAAATCAGTAACGCTCTACCGTTTCCCAAATGTATTTGTCAGCTCATCCAGTAGCCAGCAAGCGGAGTGGGACACTGCCACTGTCTTCCCCCGTCATTTGAGTGAGTCTATTGCCTCCTTTTCGATTTTTGAAATATTGTAAGGAATGTATAATCTCTTCCTTTCCAGAATCTCAAGTTCTTTGAGAATAAGTTTCTCAAACGTGATGATCTCAGGCGGAATCATGCTCGCCGTTGGTAGGAAAGTAGAAGGGGGGGCAAAGGGGGTGTTACGATTTGGTTCAGGCGTTGGGTGCAATTGAAAGAATGCTTTCAGCCGAACCCGTCTGAAAAAACGAAGTAACTCTGTTTGTAACTCCATATAATTTGGGCGAACCGTGGGGACAAAGGAAAGTCCTTTCTTCAAAAGTTCTAATTCAGAATGCTGCAAAATATGGTTAGATAAATTAAAAATAGGTAATGTTTCAGTCAAATTCTCTGTTGTGGGTATTACCACTGATAAAAGTTGTTGCGGGTCCTCCGCTCCCCTGGAGCGTTGAACCATGTTCTGGGTTTCTTGGCCCTCCCTCTCTGCGGGGTTCCAGGCTGGCCTCTGGCTAAAAAATTGCCTTGTGCACCACCACGCCCTCTACCCCGGTTGCTACCTCCCTCACCTGGATCTGAGTTGTCAGATGAGTCTTCTGAGGTGTCTGAAAACCCCACTATGTTCTGTCGTTTGTTAAAACGACCCCAGGGTCTATTCTGCGGGTTGAAGTATGGTCTGTTAGTGTAAAAATCTTTATTCAGATATGGATAAGTTGTCTCGGCGCTATAATTTCTGATATCCTTTTTAACTTTATTGGCCTTCTTGTTCTGTTCAATACGGCAATAATCGGCTATTGTTTTCTCTACTTGTTCCAGTAATTTTTTACACTCAGCTGTGGGGTCTGAATCATTAATTTGTTTAAGCAAGTCAGCAATTTCTATCTCAAGTGTTTTTAATGTCTCTGTAGCAATATCTATGCCAAGCGCCAACCACTGCCTTGAGCATGTGGTCCCAATATGACTGAAGTTAGTAATATATTTAGGATTATCCGTAAAGATCCCAGGGATATTACGCACTTGTAGACCAAGTGGGATTACTCCGGATTTGAGATAATCAGTTAGCATTAATATCATCAATTTTAATCTAACCTGTTTTTTCTGTAGCTTTTCTAACTGTTCTGGAAGACTGGACGCTGCAGTTGTTGGAGCATCTGGGGTTTCTGATAAGAGTGACGGTAATGTGCATAAATGCTTAATATGGTCTATCGTATACAGAGGGGCATGGTCTGACATCTCCTAAGGCTAAAAGAGAAAAAAGAAAAGTAATTTCGGGAATATACAAGTGTGTGTACAGGGGCACTAGGAAGGTCGACCTCGGTGCCGAGGTAAATTGAGTTTAGAACAACCCTGCAATCCTGGTGATTGCGCTAAAGCTTTTTTAAGACACAAGGGGGACCCAACAGATAGCTAAGTACCATGGGTATAACAACGTTATAATGAACAAGGGTCCTTAGCTTATTTTAGAATCCAAAAAACAATACTGTATAGAAACACAATGGAAAGCTATACGTGATAAAGTTTCCAAACCCAGCCGGGAAAGGAGTTTATTTTATCAAGAAACAATGTTCAATCCTATAATACAAACGTAATAACAAGACACAAGCCTGTGCCGTACAAAAAAGAGGGAAAAGAAAAATAGAATAAAGGTGAAAGCGGTGTCTATCAGGCAAAGAAAGAGAGCAAGGACAGGGCACTGTAAATAGGTAAAAGATCAATAACAGTATCGCCTGGAGTGGAGTATACACAATCTTATTTGTCAATATTGTAAATGTAAATCCACTCATGGGTGTCGACGTTTCGATCCCTATTGCTCAAATAGATACATGGGATCATCATCAGGACATTTGTAATGAACAAGACATGCCTGATTGTAAGAAAGCCTGTTTAGGAGAAACGAAGAGAAAAAGAGATATTTCAAACACTTAAGAGTAGTTTGCAGATGTATGCCAACTATGTAACGAATTCGCAGTGTGTGACCAAGTGCACGGTGTTTGTGACCTAATCAAGCACATAATAACAACATTTTCATACTCCTCGGAATCGCAGTGACGTGCGTGAAGGGCTGCGACGACCAGTTGTGCCGTGATAGTGATCAATTCAGTTTGTAGTATACTGGGGAACAGGGATTTCCATCGTGAGGTGACGGTGCAGGTTCAGTAGTTGCGTGGCTAGGGGTAAATAGGTGATTGGGGATAGCCCTGTGGATTATGAGTCACAATAAGTGTAATCATACCTCAGTGGATCTATGCATGAAGCCTCACATGGGAGGTGTGCTTCACTTCAAGGCTTTTGGCCGAAGAGATCGTGCTGAAATGGGAGTAAATTTAAAACACAAGGTTACGAATTCCCTGGTTCACAATTTCAGCGAACCGTGATGTAAAAATAACCACATACCACGTAGTAAAATGTCGTGGAAGTCTTTTTGGGGGTCCAGACGAATTGTTCATTAGAGAATTCGTATTCCGTTTCCAACTGCATACGATGGCAGCGCTGAAAACAGAGCGGGAATTCTGTATCAAGGTGCAAGGGGGCTACAAAACAGGGTGGTAGTTTATGGAAGAACCTTCCTTACCTTACTTAGCTCATCAGGGGAGCAGGATAAAGAGTTTACGTGTAGGCAACGGTGGCCATACACAGGGGTTGCCAACAATGTGGCCTTCAGACGCTGTAATAGCAAGGGGTATATATCAGCACATAGACTAAGAGCGGGCCATAACCAGACAGTGTTAAAATTTCGCAGTTACTTACAAAGTCAAGGTAAAGACTCGTCTCTCCCGTGGCTTCTCGGGCAGTGCCGGTTGCAAGTCAACGGACTGAGAGTGCGCGCGGAGTTGTCTGCAGCCACGCTGGTCACGTGACCTTCATTGCGGGTGCCATTATAGAACGGCGAGTTGTCTTGGTGGGGGCCATCTTGGAGTGGATGGCTGTGCGGGCTAATGCTACCAGTGTGAGGGAGTGCACGGACAATTAGGTAGTGATGGTGACAATGTGACATTAAAAACGGTGGTACGTATTCAATAAAATAAACCACATAACGTTTTGCTCCCAGGAGGCCAGATTTCTTGTCTTTCAGCCAGTTATGCATTCCATCATGGAGTATTTATCTGGGAACACAACCCTTTCAGAGAAAGGCTCATTCCGTTACTGTTTCATGATATAGTCTCATTGGTCATAGGTTCAATCACAGTAGCGTGGTCCAGTCCTCACTTCGATTGAGCCCTGTGTGAATGGTATTAAATTGAATGATGGATTTCAATTCCTCACGGTTTAGTAACTGCTGTAGGTTGCCACCTCTTTGTGGTAGTTTGATGGATTTCAGGACGGTCCATTGGAGGTCATCCGCTGTATGGTTCATGCTGGCATAATGTTCAACCAAAGGGGCGTTAGGAGTGCCGCACCTTATGCGACTCCGATGTTGACTTATTCTGGTCCTTATTTTTTGTGTAGTTTGTCCCACATACATCAGAGGGCAAGGACATAGAATTGCATAAATCACATTGTGACTGTTACAGTTTGTGAAATCTCTCATATCAATTGTGATGTTATTGTGACTAAACGTGCGCCCCTCAAGTGTCAGATCACAAACAATACAATGTCCACATTTAACGTGACCTCTCAGCGGGGGCAAGCCCCAGTTTGACTCAATCGTATTTGTGGGAGGTGGTGGGGGTAGGGCAGCTCGAACCAAATGGTCTTTTATATTTCTACTTTTCTTGAAAGCAAACAAAGGTTTATCAAAAGTTAATTGGCCTGAGTTTAAGGTTGGCCAATGCCGTAGAATTGTTTTACGGATTTTATCAGAGATTGGGGAAAAAGTTGTGACACAGGCAATTCTCTCTGTGCTGGGCCTCGTCTTGGGTTGGAGCAGGACCTCTCTAGGACAATACCATGCCCGTTTCGAGGCATTCCTCACTATCCTGCTTGGATAACCTCTTGATTTCAGTTTTGAGCACAAAATACCTGCCTCTTTGAAATAATCAGTTTTCGAGGAGCAATTCCGTCTAATCCGCAGGAACTGCGAATAGGGAAGTGAATCTTTCAGAGCTTTGGGGTGGTTACTGTTGTATCTGAGTAACGTATTACGCTCAGTCGGTTTTCTATAGAGGCGAGTAAGTAACTCCCCTGCCTCATGATAGATCATGAGATCCAAGAATGGTATCTCTGTTTTGTGATATGAGAGAGTGAACTGCAGATTGTCGCAGTTATTTTTCAGCCAGTGTAGGAACGAATTCAGACCTTCTCTCTCCGAATTCCAAATTAGAAAAATATTATCTATGTACCGGCGCCAAACCCCAATGCTGGTTCTGAATGGATTTGTGTCAGCTAGGATTGTGCCGGTCTCAAGCGCATCCATGTACAGAATGGCCAGATGGGGAGCAAAAATCGCTCCCATCGAGCATCCTTTTATCTGTTGGTAGAAGGTCCCGTCAAAGACAAAAAAGTTTTTTGTGAGACATAGTTCTAGCAATTGCAATATGAACAATGTCGGTACTCTATGTGGTCTAGGTCTGGAATCAAGTATTCTTTCAATGACCCGTAGAGCCGCTCCCTGAGGTATATTAGTGTAGAGCGACTCTACGTCCAATGTACATAGTGTTTGAATGTTGGGATCAAAGGGCTGGTGTTCAACAAGATTGATCATTTCCATGCTGTCACGGACGTAACAGCACGTGGGAGGCACAAAGTCCTTAATGAAAAAGTCCACATAGGACCCTAATGGTTCCAAAATAGAACCACAAGCCGATACTATTGGTCGGCCTGGCGGGTTCTCACTGTCTTTATGAACCTTAGGGAGGGTGTGGATGACTGGAAGGCGAGGACACTTAACATTAAGGAAATTATATTCCTTCTTGCTAAGAAAGCCCTCATCCCTGGCAGCCGTGGTAATCTTTTTTATCAGGGCTTGGATTTCAATTGTTGGATTGCGGCCAAGTCTCAAGTAATGTTCCCTGTTATTCAGCTGTCGGTTAATTTCGTTTTTATAGGTATCAATATTTTGCAGGACAATGCCACCACCCTTATCAGCGCTCTTGATGATTAAGTTAGTGTTAGATTTGAGTGAGTCTATTGCCTCCTTTTCGATTTTTGAAATATTGTAAGGAATGTATAATCTCTTCCTTTCCAGAATCTCAAGTTCTTTGAGAATAAGTTTCTCAAACGTGATGATCTCAGGCGGAATCATGCTCGCCGTTGGTAGGAAAGTAGAAGGGGGGGCAAAGGGGGTGTTACGATTTGGTTCAGGCGTTGGGTGCAATTGAAAGAATGCTTTCAGCCGAACCCGTCTGAAAAAACGAAGTAACTCTGTTTGTAACTCCATATAATTTGGGCGAACCGTGGGGACAAAGGAAAGTCCTTTCTTCAAAAGTTCTAATTCAGAATGCTGCAAAATATGGTTAGATAAATTAAAAATAGGTAATGTTTCAGTCAAATTCTCTGTTGTGGGTATTACCACTGATAAAAGTTGTTGCGGGTCCTCCGCTCCCCTGGAGCGTTGAACCATGTTCTGGGTTTCTTGGCCCTCCCTCTCTGCGGGGTTCCAGGCTGGCCTCTGGCTAAAAAATTGCCTTGTGCACCACCACGCCCTCTACCCCGGTTGCTACCTCCCTCACCTGGATCTGAGTTGTCAGATGAGTCTTCTGAGGTGTCTGAAAACCCCACTATGTTCTGTCGTTTGTTAAAACGACCCCAGGGTCTATTCTGCGGGTTGAAGTATGGTCTGTTAGTGTAAAAATCTGTATTCAGATATGGATAAGTTGTCTCGGCGCTATAATTTCTGATATCCTTTTTAACTTTATTGGCCTTCTTGTTCTGTTCAATACGGCAATAATCGGCTATTGTTTTCTCTACTTGTTCCAGTAATTTTTTACACTCAGCTGTGGGGTCTGAATCATTAATTTGTTTAAGCAAGTCAGCAATTTCTATCTCAAGTGTTTTTAATGTCTCTGTAGCAATATCTATGCCAAGCGCCAACCACTGCCTTGAGCATGTGGTCCCAATATGACTGAAGTTAGTAATATATTTAGGATTATCCGTAAAGATCCCAGGGATATTACGCACTTGTAGACCAAGTGGGATTACTCCGGATTTGAGATAATCAGTTAGCATTAATATCATCAATTTTAATCTAACCTGTTTTTTCTGTAGCTTTTCTAACTGTTCTGGAAGACTGGACGCTGCAGTTGTTGGAGCATCTGGGGTTTCTGATAAGAGTGACGGTAATGTGCATAAATGCTTAATATGGTCTATCGTATACAGAGGGGCATGGTCTGACATCTCCTAAGGCTAAAAGAGAAAAAAGAAAAGTAATTTCGGGAATATACAAGTGTGTGTACAGGGGCACTAGGAAGGTCGACCTCGGTGCCGAGGTAAATTGAGTTTAGAACAACCCTGCAATCCTGGTGATTGCGCTAAAGCTTTTTTAAGACACAAGGGGGACCCAACAGATAGCTAAGTACCATGGGTATAACAACGTTATAATGAACAAGGGTCCTTAGCTTATTTTAGAATCCAAAAAACAATACTGTATAGAAACACAATGGAAAGCTATACGTGATAAAGTTTCCAAACCCAGCCGGGAAAGGAGTTTATTTTATCAAGAAACAATGTTCAATCCTATAATACAAACGTAATAACAAGACACAAGCCTGTGCCGTACAAAAAAGAGGGAAAAGAAAAATAGAATAAAGGTGAAAGCGGTGTCTATCAGGCAAAGAAAGAGAGCAAGGACAGGGCACTGTAAATAGGTAAAAGATCAATAACAGTATCGCCTGGAGTGGAGTATACACAATCTTATTTGTCAATATTGTAAATGTAAATCCACTCATGGGTGTCGACGTTTCGATCCCTATTGCTCAAATAGATACATGGGATCATCATCAGGACATTTGTAATGAACAAGACATGCCTGATTGTAAGAAAGCCTGTTTAGGAGAAACGAAGAGAAAAAGAGATATTTCAAACACTTAAGAGTAGTTTGCAGATGTATGCCAACTATGTAACGAATTCGCAGTGTGTGACCAAGTGCACGGTGTTTGTGACCTAATCAAGCACATAATAACAACATTTTCATACTCCTCGGAATCGCAGTGACGTGCGTGAAGGGCTGCGACGACCAGTTGTGCCGTGATAGTGATCAATTCAGTTTGTAGTATACTGGGGAACAGGGATTTCCATCGTGAGGTGACGGTGCAGGTTCAGTAGTTGCGTGGCTAGGGGTAAATAGGTGATTGGGGATAGCCCTGTGGATTATGAGTCACAATAAGTGTAATCATACCTCAGTGGATCTATGCATGAAGCCTCACATGGGAGGTGTGCTTCACTTCAAGGCTTTTGGCCGAAGAGATCGTGCTGAAATGGGAGTAAATTTAAAACACAAGGTTACGAATTCCCTGGTTCACAATTTCAGCGAACCGTGATGTAAAAATAACCACATACCACGTAGTAAAATGTCGTGGAAGTCTTTTTGGGGGTCCAGACGAATTGTTCATTAGAGAATTCGTATTCCGTTTCCAACTGCATACGATGGCAGCGCTGAAAACAGAGCGGGAATTCTGTATCAAGGTGCAAGGGGGCTACAAAACAGGGTGGTAGTTTATGGAAGAACCTTCCTTACCTTACTTAGCTCATCAGGGGAGCAGGATAAAGAGTTTACGTGTAGGCAACGGTGGCCATACACGGGGGTTGCCAACAATGTGGCCTTCAGACGCTGTAATAGCAAGGGGTATATATCAGCACATAGACTAAGAGCGGGCCATAACCAGACAGTGTTAAAATTTCGCAGTTACTTACAAAGTCAAGGTAAAGACTCGTCTCTCCCGTGGCTTCTCGGGCAGTGCCGGTTGCAAGTCAACGGACTGAGAGTGCGCGCGGAGTTGTCTGCAGCCACGCTGGTCACGTGACCTTCATTGCGGGTGCCATTATAGAACGGCGAGTTGTCTTGGTGGGGGCCATCTTGGAGTGGATGGCTGTGCGGGCTAATGCTACCAGTGTGAGGGAGTGCACGGACAATTAGGTAGTGATGGTGACAATGTGACATTAAAAACGGTGGTACGTATTCAATAAAATAAACCACATAACGTTTTGCTCCCAGGAGGCCAGATTTCTTGTCTTTCAGCCAGTTATGCATTCCATCATGGAGTATTTATCTGGGAACACAACCCTTTCAGAGAAAGGCTCATTCCGTTACTGTTTCATGATATAGTCTCATTGGTCATAGGTTCAATCACAGTAGCGTGGTCCAGTCCTCACTTCGATTGAGCCCTGTGTGAATGGTATTAAATTGAATGATGGATTTCAATTCCTCACGGTTTAGTAACTGCTGTAGGTTGCCACCTCTTTGTGGTAGTTTGATGGATTTCAGGACGGTCCATTGGAGGTCATCCGCTGTATGGTTCATGCTGGCATAATGTTCAACCAAAGGGGCGTTAGGAGTGCCGCACCTTATGCGACTCCGATGTTGACTTATTCTGGTCCTTATTTTTTGTGTAGTTTGTCCCACATACATCAGAGGGCAAGGACATAGAATTGCATAAATCACATTGTGACTGTTACAGTTTGTGAAATCTCTCATATCAATTGTGATGTTATTGTGACTAAACGTGCGCCCCTCAAGTGTCAGATCACAAACAATACAATGTCCACATTTAACGTGACCTCTCAGCGGGGGCAAGCCCCAGTTTGACTCAATCGTATTTGTGGGAGGTGGTGGGGGTAGGGCAGCTCGAACCAAATGGTCTTTTAGTTTTCTACTTTTCTTGAAAGCAAACAAAGGTTTATCAAAAGTTAATTGGCCTGAGTTTAAGGTTGGCCAATGCCGTAGAATTGTTTTACGGATTTTATCAGAGATTGGGGAAAAAGTTGTGACACAGGCAATTCTCTCTGTGCTGGGCCTCGTCTTGGGTTGGAGCAGGACCTCTCTAGGACAATACCATGCCCGTTTCGAGGCATTCCTCACTATCCTGCTTGGATAACCTCTTGATTTCAGTTTTGAGCACAAAATACCTGCCTCTTTGAAATAATCAGTTTTCGAGGAGCAATTCCGTCTAATCCGCAGGAACTGCGAATAGGGAAGTGAATCTTTCAGAGCTTTGGGGTGGTTACTGTTGTATCTGAGTAACGTATTACGCTCAGTCGGTTTTCTATAGAGGCGAGTAAGTAACTCCCCAGCCTCATGATAGATCATGAGATCCAAGAATGGTATCTCTGTTTTGTGATATGAGAGAGTGAACTGCAGATTGTCGCAGTTATTGTTCAGCCAGTGTAGGAACGAATTCAGACCTTCTCTCTCCGAATTCCAAATTAGAAAAATATCATCTATGTACCGGCGCCAAACCCCAATGCTGGTTCTGAATGGATTTGTGTCAGCTAGGATTGTGCCGGTCTCAAGCGCATCCATGTACAGAATGGCCAGATGGGGAGCAAAAATCGCTCCCATCGAGCATCCTTTTATCTGTTGGTAGAAGGTCCCGTCAAAGACAAAAAAGTTTTTTGTGAGACATAGTTCTAGCAATTGCAATATGAACAATGTCGGTACTCTATGTGGTCTAGGTCTGGAATCAAGTATTCTTTCAATGACCCGTAGAGCCGCTCCCTGAGGTATATTAGTGTAGAGCGACTCTACGTCCAATGTACATAGTGTTTGAATGTTGGGATCAAAGGGCTGGTGTTCAACAAGATTGATCATTTCCATGCTGTCACGGACATAACAGCACGTGGGAGGCACAAAGTCCTTAATGAAAAAGTCCACATAGGACCCTAATGGTTCCAAAATAGAACCACAAGCCGATACTATTGGTCGGCCTGGCGGGTTCTCACTGTCTTTATGAACCTTAGGGAGGGTGTAGATGACTGGAAGGCGAGGACACTTAACATTAAGGAAATTATATTCCTTCTTGCTAAGAAAGCCCTCATCCCTGGCAGCCGTGGTAATCTTTTTTATCAGGGCTTGGATTTCAATTGTTGGATTGCGGCCAAGTCTCAAGTAATGTTCCCTGTTATTCAGCTGTCGGTTAATTTCGTTTTTATAGGTATCAATATTTTGCAGGACAATGCTACAGAAAAGCTACAGAAAAAACAGGTTAGATTAAAATTGATGATATTAATGCTAACTGATTATCTCAAATCCGGAGTAATCCCACTTGGTCTACAAGTGCGTAATATCCCTGGGATCTTTACGGATAATCCTAAATATATTACTAACTTCAGTCATATTGGGACCACATGCTCAAGGCAGTGGTTGGCGCTTGGCATAGATATTGCTACAGAGACATTAAAAACACTTGAGATAGAAATTGCTGACTTGCTTAAACAAATTAATGATTCAGACCCCACAGCTGAGTGTAAAAAATTACTGGAACAAGTAGAGAAAACAATAGCCGATTATTGCCGTATTGAACAGAACAAGAAGGCCAATAAAGTTAAAAAGGATATCAGAAATTATAGCGCCGAGACAACTTATCCATATCTGAATAAAGATTTTTACACTAACAGACCATACTTCAACCCGCAGAATAGATCCTGGGGTCGTTTTAACAAACGACAGAACATAGTGGGGTTTTCAGACACCTCAGAAGACTCATCTGACAACTCAGATCCAGGTGAGGGAGGTAGCAACCGGGGTAGAGGGCGTGGTGGTGCACAAGGCAATTTTTTAGCCAGAGGCCAGCCTGGAACCCCGCAGAGAGGGAGGGCCAAGAAACCCAGAACATGGTTCAACGCTCCAGGGGAGCGGAGGACCCGCAACAACTTTTATCAGTGGTAATACCCACAACAGAGAATTTGACTGAAACATTACCTATTTTTAATTTATCTAACCATATTTTGCAGCATTCTGAATTAGAACTTTTGAAGAAAGGACTTTCCTTTGTCCCCACGGTTCGCCCAAATTATATGGAGTTACAAACAGAGTTACTTCGTTTTTTCAGACGGGTTCGGCTGAAAGCATTCTTTCAATTGCACCCAACGCCTGAACCAAATCGTAACACCCCCTTTGCCCCCCCTTCTACTTTCCTACCAACGGCGAGCATGATTCCGCCTGAGATCATCACGTTTGAGAAACTTATTCTCAAAGAACTTGAGATTCTGGAAAGGAAGAGATTATACATTCCTTACAATATTTCAAAAATCGAAAAGGAGGCAATAGACTCACTCAAATCTAACACTAACTTAATCATCAAGAGCGCTGATAAGGGTGGTGGCATTGTCCTGCAAAATATTGATACCTATAAAAACGAAATTAACCGACAGCTGAATAACAGGGAACATTACTTGAGACTTGGCCGCAATCCAACAATTGAAATCCAAGCCCTGATAAAAAAGATTACCACGGCTGCCAGGGATGAGGGCTTTCTTAGCAAGAAGGAATATAATTTCCTTAATGTTAAGTGTCCTCGCCTTCCAGTCATCTACACCCTCCCTAAGGTTCATAAAGACAGTGAGAACCCGCCAGGCCGACCAATAGTATCGGCTTGTGGTTCTATTTTGGAACCATTAGGGTCCTATGTGGACTTTTTCATTAAGGACTTTGTGCCTCCCACGTGCTGTTATGTCCGTGACAGCATGGAAATGATCAATCTTGTTGAACACCAGCCCTTTGATCCCAACATTCAAACACTATGTACATTGGACGTAGAGTCGCTCTACACTAATATACCTCAGGGAGCGGCTCTACGGGTCATTGAAAGAATACTTGATTCCAGACCTAGACCACATAGAGTACCGACATTGTTCATATTGCAATTGCTAGAACTATGTCTCACAAAAAACTTTTTTGTCTTTGACGGGACCTTCTACCAACAGATAAAAGGATGCTCGATGGGAGCGATTTTTGCTCCCCATCTGGCCATTCTGTACATGGATGCGCTTGAGACCGGCACAATCCTAGCTGACACAAATCCATTCAGAACCAGCATTGGGGTTTGGCGCCGGTACATAGATGATATTTTTCTAATTTGGAATTCGGAGAGAGAAGGTCTGAATTCGTTCCTACACTGGCTGAACAATAACTGCGACAATCTGCAGTTCACTCTCTCATATCACAAAACAGAGATACCATTCTTGGATCTAGTGATCTATCATGAGGCAGGGGAGTTACTTACTCGCCTCTATAGAAAACCGACTGAGCGTAATACGTTACTCAGATACAACAGTAACCACCCCAAAGCTCTGAAAGATTCACTTCCCTATTCGCAGTTCCTGCGGATTAGACGGAATTGCTCCTCGAAAACTGATTATTTCAAAGAGGCAGGTATTTTGTGCTCAAAACTGAAATCAAGAGGTTATCCAAGCAGGATAGTGAGGAATGCCTCGAAACGGGCATGGTATTGTCCTAGAGAGGTCCTGCTCCAACCCAAGACGAGGCCCAGCACAGAGAGAATTGCCTGTGTCACAACTTTTTCCCCAATCTCTGATAAAATCCGTAAAACAATTCTACGGCATTGGCCAACCTTAAACTCAGGCCAATTAACTTTTGATAAACCTTTGTTTGCTTTCAAGAAAAGTAGAAATATAAAAGACCATTTGGTTCGAGCTGCCCTACCCCCACCACCTCCCACAAATACGATTGAGTCAAACTGGGGCTTGCCCCCGCTGAGAGGTCACGTTAAATGTGGACATTGTATTGTTTGTGATCTGACACTTGAGGGGCGCACGTTTAGTCACAATAACATCACAATTGATATGAGAGATTTCACAAACTGTAACAGTCACAATGTGATTTATGCAATTCTATGTCCTTGCCCTCTGATGTATGTGGGACAAACTACACAAAAAATAAGGACCAGAATAAGTCAACATCGGAGTCGCATAAGGTGCGGCACTCCTAACGCCCCTTTGGTTGAACATTATGCCAGCATGAACCATACAGCGGATGACCTCCAATGGACCGTCCTGAAATCCATCAAACTACCACAAAGAGGTGGCAACCTACAGCAGTTACTAAACCGTGAGGAATTGAAATCCATCATTCAATTTAATACCATTCACACAGGGCTCAATCGAAGTGAGGACTGGACCACGCTACTGTGATTGAACCTATGACCAATGAGACTATATCATGAAACAGTAACGGAATGAGCCTTTCTCTGAAAGGGTTGTGTTCCCAGATAAATACTCCATGATGGAATGCATAACTGGCTGAAAGACAAGAAATCTGGCCTCCTGGGAGCAAAACGTTATGTGGTTTATTTTATTGAATACGTACCACCGTTTTTAATGTCACATTGTCACCATCACTACCTAATTGTCCGTGCACTCCCTCACACTGGTAGCATTAGCCCGCACAGCCATCCACTCCAAGATGGCCCCCACCAAGACAACTCGCCGTTCTATAATGGCACCCGCAATGAAGGTCACGTGACCAGCGTGGCTGCAGACAACTCCGCGCGCACTCTCAGTCCGTTGACTTGCAACCGGCACTGCCCGAGAAGCCACGGGAGAGACGAGTCTTTACCTTGACTTTGTAAGTAACTGCGAAATTTTAACACTGTCTGGTTATGGCCCGCTCTTAGTCTATGTGCTGATATATACCCCTTGCTATTACAGCGTCTGAAGGCCACATTGTTGGCAACCCCCGTGTATGGCCACCGTTGCCTACACGTAAACTCTTTATCCTGCTCCCCTGATGAGCTAAGTAAGGTAAGGAAGGTTCTTCCATAAACTACCACCCTGTTTTGTAGCCCCCTTGCACCTTGATACAGAATTCCCGCTCTGTTTTCAGCGCTGCCATCGTATGCAGTTGGAAACGGAATACGAATTCTCTAATGAACAATTCGTCTGGACCCCCAAAAAGACTTCCACGACATTTTACTACGTGGTATGTGGTTATTTTTACATCACGGTTCGCTGAAATTGTGAACCAGGGAATTCGTAACCTTGTGTTTTAAATTTACTCCCATTTCAGCACGATCTCTTCGGCCAAAAGCCTTGAAGTGAAGCACACCTCCCATGTGAGGCTTCATGCATAGATCCACTGAGGTATGATTACACTTATTGTGACTCATAATCCACAGGGCTATCCCCAATCACCTATTTACCCCTAGCCACGCAACTACTGAACCTGCACCGTCACCTCACGATGGAAATCCCTGTTCCCCAGTATACTACAAACTGAATTGATCACTATCACGGCACAACTGGTCGTCGCAGCCCTTCACGCACGTCACTGCGATTCCGAGGAGTATGAAAATGTTGTTATTATGTGCTTGATTAGGTCACAAACACCGTGCACTTGGTCACACACTGCGAATTCGTTACATAGTTGGCATACATCTGCAAACTACTCTTAAGTGTTTGAAATATCTCTTTTTCTCTTCGTTTCTCCTAAACAGGCTTTCTTACAATCAGACATGTCTTGTTCATTACAAATGTCCTGATGATGATCCCATGTATCTATTTGAGCAATAGGGATCGAAACGTCGACACCCATGAGTGGATTTACATTTACAATATTGACAAATAAGATTGTGTATACTCCACTCCAGGCGATACTGTTATTGATCTTTTACCTATTTACAGTGCCCTGTCCTTGCTCTCTTTCTTTGCCTGATAGACACCGCTTTCACCTTTATTCTATTTTTCTTTTCCCTCTTTTTTGTACGGCACAGGCTTGTGTCTTGTTATTACGTTTGTATTATAGGATTGAACATTGTTTCTTGATAAAATAAACTCCTTTCCCGGCTGGGTTTGGAAACTTTATCACGTATAGCTTTCCATTGTGTTTCTATACAGTATTGTTTTTTGGATTCTAAAATAAGCTAAGGACCCTTGTTCATTATAACGTTGTTATACCCATGGTACTTAGCTATCTGTTGGGTCCCCCTTGTGTCTTAAAAAAGCTTTAGTGCAATCACCAGGATTGCAGGGTTGTTCTAAACTCAATTTACCTCGGCACCGAGGTCGACCTTCCTAGTGCCCCTGTACACACACTTGTATATTCCCGAAATTACTTTTCTTTTTTCTCTTTTAGCCTTAGGAGATGTCAGACCATGCCCCTCTGTATACGATAGACCATATTAAGCATTTATGCACATTACCGTCACTCTTATCAGAAACCCCAGATGCTCCAACAACTGCAGCGTCCAGTCTTCCAGAACAGTTAGAAAAGCTACAGAAAAAACAGGTTAGATTAAAATTGATGATATTAATGCTAACTGATTATCTCAAATCCGGAGTAATCCCACTTGGTCTACAAGTGCGTAATATCCCTGGGATCTTTACGGATAATCCTAAATATATTACTAACTTCAGTCATATTGGGACCACATGCTCAAGGCAGTGGTTGGCGCTTGGCATAGATATTGCTACAGAGACATTAAAAACACTTGAGATAGAAATTGCTGACTTGCTTAAACAAATTAATGATTCAGACCCCACAGCTGAGTGTAAAAAATTACTGGAACAAGTAGAGAAAACAATAGCCGATTATTGCCGTATTGAACAGAACAAGAAGGCCAATAAAGTTAAAAAGGATATCAGAAATTATAGCGCCGAGACAACTTATCCATATCTGAATAAAGATTTTTACACTAACAGACCATACTTCAACCCGAAGAATAGACCCTGGGGTCGTTTTAACAAACGACAGAACATAGTGGGGTTTTCAGACACCTCAGAAGACTCATCTGACAACTCAGATCCAGGTGAGGGAGGTAGCAACCGGGGTAGAGGGCGTGGTGGTGCACAAGGCAATTTTTTAGCCAGAGGCCAGCCTGGAACCCCGCAGAGAGGGAGGGCCAAGAAACCCAGAACATGGTTCAACGCTCCAGGGGAGCGGAGGACCCGCAACAACTTTTATCAGTGGTAATACCCACAACAGAGAATTTGACTGAAACATTACCTATTTTTAATTTATCTAACCATATTTTGCAGCATTCTGAATTAGAACTTTTGAAGAAAGGACTTTCCTTTGTCCCCACGGTTCGCCCAAATTATATGGAGTTACAAACAGAGTTACTTCGTTTTTTCAGACGGGTTCGGCTGAAAGCATTCTTTCAATTGCACCCAACGCCTGAACCAAATCGTAACACCCCCTTTGCCCCCCCTTCTACTTTCCTACCAACGGCAAGCATGATTCCGCCTGAGATCATCACGTTTGAGAAACTTATTCTCAAAGAACTTGAGATTCTGGAAAGGAAGAGATTATACATTCCTTACAATATTTCAAAAATCGAAAAGGAGGCAATAGACTCACTCAAATCTAACACTAACTTAATCATCAAGAGCGCTGATAAGGGTGGTGGCATTGTCCTGCAAAATATTGATACCTATAAAAACGAAATTAACCGACAGCTGAATAACAGGGAACATTACTTGAGACTTGGCCGCAATCCAACAATTGAAATCCAAGCCCTGATAAAAAAGATTACCACGGCTGCCAGGGATGAGGGCTTTCTTAGCAAGAAGGAATATAATTTCCTTAATGTTAAGTGTCCTCGCCTTCCAGTCATCTACACCCTCCCTAAGGTTCATAAAGACAGTGAGAACCCGCCAGGCCGACCAATAGTATCGGCTTGTGGTTCTATTTTGGAACCATTAGGGTCCTATGTGGACTTTTTCATTAAGGACTTTGTGCCTCCCACGTGCTGTTATGTCCGTGACAGCATGGAAATGATCAATCTTGTTGAACACCAGCCCTTTGATCCCAACATTCAAACACTATGTACATTGGACGTAGAGTCGCTCTACACTAATATACCTCAGGGAGCGGCTCTACGGGTCATTGAAAGAATACTTGATTCCAGACCTAGACCACATAGAGTACCGACATTGTTCATATTGCAATTGCTAGAACTATGTCTCACAAAAAACTTTTTTGTCTTTGACGGGACCTTCTACCAACAGATAAAAGGATGCTCGATGGGAGCGATTTTTGCTCCCCATCTGGCCATTCTGTACATGGATGCGCTTGAGACCGGCACAATCCTAGCTGACACAAATCCATTCAGAACCAGCATTGGGGTTTGGCGCCGGTACATAGATGATATTTTTCTAATTTGGAATTCGGAGAGAGAAGGTCTGAATTCGTTCCTACACTGGCTGAACAATAACTGCGACAATCTGCAGTTCACTCTCTCATATCACAAAACAGAGATACCATTCTTGGATCTCATGATCTATCATGAGGCAGGGGAGTTACTTACTCGCCTCTATAGAAAACCGACTGAGCGTAATACGTTACTCAGATACAACAGTAACCACCCCAAAGCTCTGAAAGATTCACTTCCCTATTCGCAGTTCCTGCGGATTAGACGGAATTGCTCCTCGAAAACTGATTATTTCAAAGAGGCAGGTATTTTGTGCTCAAAACTGAAATCAAGAGGTTATCCAAGCAGGATAGTGAGGAATGCCTCGAAACGGGCATGGTATTGTCCTAGAGAGGTCCTGCTCCAACCCAAGACGAGGCCCAGCACAGAGAGAATTGCCTGTGTCACAACTTTTTCCCCAATCTCTGATAAAATCCGTAAAACAATTCTACGGCATTGGCCAACCTTAAACTCAGGCCAATTAACTTTTGATAAACCTTTGTTTGCTTTCAAGAAAAGTAGAAATATAAAAGACCATTTGGTTCGAGCTGCCCTACCCCCACCACCTCCCACAAATACGATTGAGTCAAACTGGGGCTTGCCCCCGCTGAGAGGTCACGTTAAATGTGGACATTGTATTGTTTGTGATCTGACACTTGAGGGGCGCACGTTTAGTCACAATAACATCACAATTGATATGAGAGATTTCACAAACTGTAACAGTCACAATGTGATTTATGCAATTCTATGTCCTTGCCCTCTGATGTATGTGGGACAAACTACACAAAAAATAAGGACCAGAATAAGTCAACATCGGAGTCGCATAAGGTGCGGCACTCCTAACGCCCCTTTGGTTGAACATTATGCCAGCATGAACCATACAGCGGATGACCTCCAATGGACCGTCCTGAAATCCATCAAACTACCACAAAGAGGTGGCAACCTACAGCAGTTACTAAACCGTGAGGAATTGAAATCCATCATTCAATTTAATACCATTCACACAGGGCTCAATCGAAGTGAGGACTGGACCACGCTACTGTGATTGAACCTATGACCAATGAGACTATATCATGAAACAGTAACGGAATGAGCCTTTCTCTGAAAGGGTTGTGTTCCCAGATAAATACTCCATGATGGAATGCATAACTGGCTGAAAGACAAGAAATCTGGCCTCCTGGGAGCAAAACGTTATGTGGTTTATTTTATTGAATACGTACCACCGTTTTTAATGTCACATTGTCACCATCACTACCTAATTGTCCGTGCACTCCCTCACACTGGTAGCATTAGCCCGCACAGCCATCCACTCCAAGATGGCCCCCACCAAGACAACTCGCCGTTCTATAATGGCACCCGCAATGAAGGTCACGTGACCAGCGTGGCTGCAGACAACTCCGCGCGCACTCTCAGTCCGTTGACTTGCAACCGGCACTGCCCGAGAAGCCACGGGAGAGACGAGTCTTTACCTTGACTTTGTAAGTAACTACGAAATTTTAACACTGTCTGGTTATGGCCCGCTCTTAGTCTATGTGCTGATATATACCCCTTGCTATTACAGCGTCTGAAGGCCACATTGTTGGCAACCCCCGTGTATGGCCACCGTTGCCTACACGTAAACTCTTTATCCTGCTCCCCTGATGAGCTAAGTAAGGTAAGGAAGGTTCTTCCATAAACTACCACCCTGTTTTGTAGCCCCCTTGCACCTTGATACAGAATTCCCGCTCTGTTTTCAGCGCTGCCATCGTATGCAGTTGGAAACGGAATACGAATTCTCTAATGAACAATTCGTCTGGACCCCCAAAAAGACTTCCACGACATTTTACTACGTGGTATGTGGTTATTTTTACATCACGGTTCGCTGAAATTGTGAACCAGGGAATTCGTAACCTTGTGTTTTAAATTTACTCCCATTTCAGCACGATCTCTTCGGCCAAAAGCCTTGAAGTGAAGCACACCTCCCATGTGAGGCTTCATGCATAGATCCACTGAGGTATGATTACACTTATTGTGACTCATAATCCACAGGGCTATCCCCAATCACCTATTTACCCCTAGCCACGCAACTACTGAACCTGCACCGTCACCTCACGATGGAAATCCCTGTTCCCCAGTATACTACAAACTGAATTGATCACTATCACGGCACAACTGGTCGTCGCAGCCCTTCACGCACGTCACTGCGATTCCGAGGAGTATGAAAATGTTGTTATTATGTGCTTGATTAGGTCACAAACACCGTGCACTTGGTCACACACTGCGAATTCGTTACATAGTTGGCATACATCTGCAAACTACTCTTAAGTGTTTGAAATATCTCTTTTTCTCTTCGTTTCTCCTAAACAGGCTTTCTTACAATCAGGCATGTCTTGTTCATTACAAATGTCCTGATGATGATCCCATGTATCTATTTGAGCAATAGGGATCGAAACGTCGACACCCATGAGTGGATTTACATTTACAATATTGACAAATAAGATTGTGTATACTCCACTCCAGGCGATACTGTTATTGATCTTTTACCTATTTACAGTGCCCTGTCCTTGCTCTCTTTCTTTGCCTGATAGACACCGCTTTCACCTTTATTCTATTTTTCTTTTCCCTCTTTTTTGTACGGCACAGGCTTGTGTCTTGTTATTACGTTTGTATTATAGGATTGAACATTGTTTCTTGATAAAATAAACTCCTTTCCCGGCTGGGTTTGGAAACTTTATCACGTATAGCTTTCCATTGTGTTTCTATACAGTATTGTTTTTTGGATTCTAAAATAAGCTAAGGACCCTTGTTCATTATAACGTTGTTATACCCATGGTACTTAGCTATCTGTTGGGTCCCCCTTGTGTCTTAAAAATGAATTGGATAAAAGGCACAGAGCCTAGCCTTATGCATGCACACATTTAATGATTACCCATTAGCTGCCTTTATAAGCATACATCAGCATCAAAATTCCAGAAAAAGAATACCAAAATAGCCTGTATAAACCCTTATATGTAACATAGGTCATAGCTCTCTATGATAGTCTTGTGGAAGTCACATGTTACTCTGTAGTAATTGTGTCAAATGATAACACTGAGCTTGAATCATTATAGAGGAGGTTATTAGCATGGGGATGTCTCCTTTGTGGCTTTCTGGAGTTTCACAGGATTCAGCAATAAATAAATACATTGAAAGAATAAAGTATTTTAGATCATTGAAAGACTACCAAGTAAAGATTCAAATGAATCTTGTTTTGCTTTGTTTTGTGTGGTTATATCATTGTCAATTGTGCCTACCATGTTTACATTAAGGGATAGTTTTCTGACATTGTTCACATTAAGAGCACCAATTTAAACTGAATATTAAAGATAATAATGCAATATATCCAATATGTTGTGTTTACTTTAACCAGGAGATGTGAAAGGGGATATCCTGATCAAGTATGGTGGAACATTATTAACTTCTTCACTTTTGCCAGCCTGTGAATCTTTTAAAGACATCTTCATAGTAGATTTTCTGGACAGTAATCTAAAACATGTTGATCAATGGATGAAGAAGGAGCTTGGGACAATCGTTCCAAGTGAGCTTGAAAAAAAAGACAGGTAAGATTATTGTGGGAACTGTATTTGTGTCTTACATTTCTTGTCTTTTGGGAGTACTTAACTTAGTTGCTGAATACTGGAGACTGTTATGAGTCCAGTGCATCAATCCTGAGGAGCATTATTATCATTTACTATTTGTACTTGTTCTCAAAAAAGCAAAGACTGCAATGCTCTTCCCAAGTTGGGCTTTCACATGAAAATCTGGAATTTCACAAGCATCTCACAAGCAAAGTGTAAATTATGTTGGGTTCATCACAACTAAAGTAAAATCAAGGTATGTTCTCATAAACTAAATGCTCAAGAGCCAACATCACCATCTATTGCTTACACCAGAGATTATAATAGCACTTAAGCATAGTAAATTGGGAAGCTCCATGAACTACGGGTAGGCAAATTGTTTGGAAATACATGAGTCAAGTCAAGTTTATTTTATCCATGAGTTGGAACTCCAAGGAGATCCACATACAAAGAATTCATAGAAGTGGATACAATATATACAATTTCTATAAAACATTAAAAGATTTGTAAAAAAACATTTAAGGCATACAATATTAATATCACTAGCCCAAGATTTACAGCAAGATCAATATAAGTTTAAGAAACATTTTTAACCCCTTCCATGCTCATGACGAGCTCAGCTCGTCATGCAGCACAGTGCTCCTGTGCTCATGATGAGCTGAGCTCGTCATTACCACACCCGTTTTTATTGCTGTCCAGCACAGCAGGGGAAAATCTCTAGCAGGGATGTGGTTAAAAGTTAACATTTCAAAAACAATTCCCTAGAGGGATCAGATAATAGCTGTAAAACAAATGAGGATGATCGTATGACTGTTTCAAGAAAATAGGTCTCAGCCATTTACAGTGGTGCAATTTAAGAGCGGGACAAACAGATAATACATGATTCAGGACTTAATCTCCATTTTGGCAAAAATTACATATTTCAGATGTTCCATACGATTTTGCTGTGGCAAAATTTAAAGATAGCATATCCAATCGCAACAAAATCCAAAAATGTCTGACCCCATGGAACATATTCCATGTTATATATGGTAGTAATTTTTTCATTGAGAGAGTATTTTTTACCTTTTGGTATTTCTTTTTTTAACAAAACCTCATTGTCCAAGGTAAAGCTGATATTTTAAGCAGGCCTTTAATTGAGGGGCAGGGATTGAGAGTAAGTATGGGCGAAATTTGCGAATTCGCGTACCGCGAATTCACGCGAAATCGAATTCGCAATCCGCAAAATCTGCAAATTCGTGCCCATTTTCGGATTTTTGGTTTTTTGTGTGTTCGTGGTTTTTTTTGTGTGTTCGCGGGGCTTTTTGCGTGTTCGCGGGCCGCTTGCATGGCGAAGTTACCCATGCGGTCGTGTATGGGCACAGCACCCTCTGGTTCACCACTGCCACCCTCTGGTTCATCACTGCCACGCTCTGGTTCACCACTGCCACCCTCTGGTTCACCCTTGCCACCCTCTGGTTCACCCCTGCCACCCTCGGGTTCGCCACTGCCACCCTCTGGTTCACCACTGCTACTCTCTGGTTCACCCCTGCCACCCTCTGGTTCAGCACTGTCACCCTCTGGTTCACCACTGCCACCCTCTGGTTCATGACTGCCACCCACTGGTTCATCACAGCACCTCTGGTTCACCACTGCCACCCTCTGGTTAACCACTGTCACCCTCTGGTTCAGCACTGCCACCCTCTGGTTCACCACTGCCACCCTCTGGTTCACCCCTGCCATGCTCTGGTTCACCACTGCCACCCTCTGGTTGATCACAGCACCCTCTGGTTCACCCCTGCCACCCTCTGGTTCAGCACTGTCAACCTCTGGTTCACCACTGCCACCCTCTGGTTCACGACTGCCACCCTCTGGTTCATCACAGCACCTCTGGTTCACCACTGCCACCCTCTGGTTAACCACTGTCACCCTCTGGTTCAGAACTGCCACCCTCTGGTTCACCACTGCCACTCTCTGGTTCACCACTGCCACCCTCTGGTTCACCCATGCCACCCTCTGGTTCACCACTGCCACCCTCTGTGCCACCCCTGCCACCATCTGGTTCATCACTGACACCCTCTGGTTCACCCCTGCCACCCTCAGGTTCACCCCTGCCACCCTCTGGTTCAGCACTGCCACCCTCTGGTTCAGCACTGTCACCCTCTGGTTCACCACTGCCACCCTATGGTTCATCACTGTCACCCTCTGGTTCATCACTGCCACCCTCTACCGAGGCGTTCCAGCGCAGGGAAGGGCGTTCCTGTGCGTGAACGCCTCCTAAAAGTGGCTGAGTGAAATCTACAAGATTTCTCTCAGTCACTTTTAGGTCAATGCTGCGTCGAAACCCTGTGCCTGCTTGAAGCAGGCGCAAGGCTTGATGCAGCATTGGGGAGATAGGGCCCCCCAGAGCATTTCTGGAGCTGCGTCGCAAGCGCGACGCAGCTCCAGCAATGCGCTGCTTTTACGGCACAGATGCGTGACGCATCTGTGCCGTTTTTGCCACAAGGTGTGCTGCATTGTAAATGCGGCGCACCATGGGTGGTGGAGCTGCGGCGCACAATAACTGGCGCATCCCTGGGGATGCGCCAGTTATTGTAAATCTGCCCCTATACATTTAGCCAACGAGGGAGCACTTACTGATTAGACAGTAGAAAGTACTCCAGTTGAGTAGAGGTATTGCACAAAAAGGTGGCATCTTCGTAGACAAACACGCAGGGCGGGATTCATTCTGCCTCCTGTTAGACTCGTTTTTTGTGCCCTTCTGCCCTCTGTCAGACTTGTTTTTCCCTTGTTTTTCTGCCCTTCTGTCCTCTTTAGACTGTTTTTTTGTGCCCTTCTGCCGTCTGTTAGACTCGTTTTCCCTTGTTTTTCTGCCCTTCTGCCCTTTGTTAGACTGCTTTTTGTGCCTTTCTGCCCTCTGCATCAGCACATCTTCACTCAGCGCTACCCCAGCATCACTCAGCACCACCACATCACCACTCAGCACCACCACAGCACCACTCAGTGCCACCACAGCATCACTCAGCACCACCACAGCATCACTCAGCACCACCACATTATCACTCAGCACCACCACAGCATCACTCAGCGCCACCACATTATCACTCAGCACCACCACAGCACCACTCAGCACCACCACAGCATCACTCAGCACCACCACAGCATCACTCAGCACCACCACAGCACCAACCAGCACCACCACAGCACCACTCAGTGCCACAACAGCATCACTCAGCACCACCACAGCATCACTCAGCACCACCACGTTATCACTCAGCACCACCACAGCACCACTCAGCACCACTCAGCACCACCCCAGCATCACTCAGCACCATTCCAGTATCACTCAGGACCACCACAGCACCACTCAGCATCACCACAGCACCACTCAGCACCACCATAGCACCACTCAGCGCCACCCCTGCATCAATCTGCGCAACCATTCAACAACAACTGGTTCAAATATGTTCTCTCAATGTTTCAAACTTTATTACAAATGTCACAAAAAGATGTTAATATTTCACTACTGTTCTTGGATTTTCGTCACAATAAAATACACTGAACATAATCTTCACAAAAGTTATTTACAAAAGTTTAAGCTATTGCTATTATAAATTAAAATCACTTTTATTTAAGTATTAATTATTTAAAACAATTAAAAGCCATTGTAATTTGTAATATCAATACAGCTAAGTCACGTAAATACAAAACATGTTGCATTACAAATGCTATAGGTGTCACATTTGCGAAAGTTATAACTATTGGCATTGTAAATGACAAAGCTATTAATTTAGCTATTTTCAAAACCAACACATAAATAAAAAAAATTGTCATTTACAAGACCAATAGATCAAACTTTCCTAATGCGAGACCTATTGCATTGCAAATGCTTGTTTTTATATCTGTCAGTGCTTCCTGTTCAGGTTTAATTTTCGTGACAGTCGCCTCATTGCCTACTTGTAACTATTCTCTGACCCTGCTTCAAGGGTCAGAGCAGGGTCAGAGAATAGTTGCAAGTAGGCAACGAGGCACCAGGAAGCACTTACAGGCTTACAGCAGCAGGTGCCCAAGTTGAAGTTAATTTCTTTGTAACCCTTTTGTAAAAGGTTACAAAAAATTAGCTTCAACTTTTGCACCTGCTGCTGTAACCCTGTAAGTGCTTGGCTGAAAATTCGTCTCCGCTGATTCGCGGATTTTACCGCGATTTCGTGAGACTCGCGGATCGCGAAATCGCAGAAAATCCGCAAATTCTACGAGCGGAACAAATTTTCAGCCCATGCTTAATTGAGAGTACTAAATCTGGCTCCAGCCCAAGTTGGGATCCAACGAACTTGAAATTTCTGTAGACTAGAGTCTGGTCCTTCTTGTCTACAATCATTTTCTTTCTCATGTAGTGCCTTAGGGCAGCGTTTCCCAAACTGGTCCGCGGACCCCCAGGGGTCCGTGACACATTCCCAGGGGGTCCACAGGACTTGATTGCCTACTGTTGTTGTAAAAAACAAAGCGCCCATGCGCCCTCACAGCACTAAGAGGTGTGAAAGTAGCTGGCGCCAGGGCAGCAAGACTACAATAGAATTGCAGCAACACCACACTGGCCAATCACCATTCCGCTTTAGTGCAAGCTGAAGGGTGATTGAAGTCACACTCGCACAGCAGTACGTGCGTTTCCTCTTCTTTTATGATAATATACTGATGTCTTCAGGTTTAGTATTGGCAGCTGCAGTGTGGCCTAGCAGGTCACGTTATCATTCAATCACCCAGCTCTCTGTACTGAGGTATTCCAGCCTCCTAATCAGCCTGATGGCAATCTGGTTACTTTAAAGACGAGCGACAGCATGAAGATGAGCAGAGCTGTAGTCACTACAAATAGCATCATGGGACGGCATGGGTTTACATTTATGCAAGGGAGTTAGTCTATGTGACGGTAATAACTAGAGGGAATAATAGCTGTTTAAGTCTACGAGGAGCACTTGCAAAAGGTAGCGAGATGTGTTATGCTGCAACTGGCCAAATCACTTAATTTCCCCCTGCCTGAATGTGTAATGTAAATACGGTGCTCATGTAAAGCGCTCCAAAACCTTCGGGTTGAGTTCGCGCTATACAAAATATGCAAAAAATCAAAAGTGTATGAAGGTTCACCGGTCTGAACCTGGAGGAACCAGTCGCTAGGGTCTTCAGGGAGCTACAAGCTGCCCTCGTGTAAAACACCTATTTGTGTATGCCTGAACGGTTGTGGAATATGCTCCCTTATCAGGACCACTTAATAGACACTGACATCGAAGAAAAGGCACCGTAAAACATTTAGGGGCCGATTATGATAGAGGATTTTCCGCCTCCTCCGGGCCGGCGGAAGCCACCGCCGGCCCGGAGGAGGCGGAAAATCCTCTGCGGAGTCACCAAAGACCCACCGCCGCATTACGATGGCTGGTGGGTCTTGGATTCTGTCCACTGCTTTTCCGCCGCGGTCGGATTACAACCGCGGCGGAAAAAGCTCTCCTTTGGCTGGCAGTGTCTATCAGACACCGCCAGCCAAATTAGGAAGCATTAGTAAACATGCTTTTCCGCGGCGGTTTTTCCGCCGTGGAAAAGCATGTGTACTTTTGCTTTTGGGGGCCCGTTGCGGGCCCCCAGGGCGTAGGCGGGTGGGGGGTGCACATGGGGGGTACCTATGGTACCCCCCAGCATTTACATGCACAAAGCGGCAGGCACCGCGCGGTGCCTGCCGCTTTGTGCATGTAAATGTTACACATGCACTTTTAACATTGCGGCGGGTGCTGCTTGAAGCAGCACCCGCCGCAATGTTAAATATCCAGGATGTGACCGCCAGGGTGGCGGTCACATCCTGATTTGCACGGAGGGACCTCCGCAGTCCATGCGGACGGTCCCTCCACCTCTGGGATGGCGGACGGACGCAAGTCCGTCCGCCATCCTATTCGGCCCCTTAAAGTGGGCTCCCAGACGTCATCAAGAGGAAGCTAGAAGAACCAAGCATTGTCATAGTCAGTAGGCCCGGCACTGCCTGCGAGTCTTGACTCTGTCATTGCTTATTTTGTTCTCTGTAAAAGTTTGTTAGGGGGCTACCGGGGGACAAGGCAATATTAAAAAACATCTTTGGTTGGAAGCTTTTGTGTCAAGAAATACACATTTATTACAGTCTGGAAATAAGTGCTATGTGCAAATTACTGAGTGAGATTAGCTAAAGTGGGCTGGCACACTGACTTGTGAATGGGGCAACCGTCCAACAAAGCATTACTACAACCAAAATCTTTGCAAACGTGAGACCTAGAAGGCATGAAAGACTGTAAGAAAGGGGGGGGGAGAAAAGTGTGAGGTAAGTAGGTATTATGAAAGAAGGTCGATTTTGTCAAGAGACAGGAAGGTGGGTAAGTAGTGTCTGGGGAGAAGGGAATCGAGGGAAGAAAGGAACAAAGGGTGAACAGAAGACGAACAAGCGCGGCCGAATTTCAGTGTAATTTTGAGTGACATTCAAATACTATGAGTTACACTTCAAGCATTCATAGGTTATCACAAGCACTTACCTACTTTAAACTGCAACAGTGTGAGTTCCTGGCACTGGGCTCCAGCCTCAGGCCATAACTTCTGCAGTGCACACCAGGCACGCAACGCCCATTGGGCTCAAAGGGCTTCAGCCCCCCTCCTCCCCTGTCGTGTGTGGCAGCCCGGGCTGAGACAGCTTCCCGGGCTGACATACAGTCGCACCTGAGTACATCACAGGTCTTTAAAAGACCACTTGCTTGTTAATGAGGTCGAGATGCAGAACCATCCTTCCCATTAAAATTCTTGAGTTTTGCAAATTTTTCAATATAAAATAATAAAACCTTTAGTAATGCAAGTATTTATTTGGTGTGTACTTGTTTGTGTATTTTTTGCGAATGACTGTTTTCATTTTTTGAAATTTAATTTGTACAAATTGCTTGGGGGTCCCCGGCTTCCAGTATTGATTCAGTGGGGGTCCTCAGAAGTCAAAAGTTTGGGAACCAGTGCCTTAGGGAATCACCTTCACTCTTCTCAAGACAGGCAACCCATCAAAGAACACCCACCAGACCTTGGACATAATCACTTTTAATACCCATTTTCAACCTTAATGCTGCCACAGAAACTGAGGTGTTACTGGAGTTATGTCTTCTCAACACCTGCCCTTCAATGTTATACAAAAATCCCTATCTAGCAATATTTATAAACTCCACTGCGGGAAACATCCTTTACAACGCAACTTTTACCACGCAGTGCCTTTACGACGCAACTTTTACACCGCAAACCATTACAACGCTTTGCACTGGGGGGTGCTCTAGGATAGGGAATAGGTTTAATTTACTATCCAACACCTTCCCTACTATCCACGGGGACTGGAGTTGGAATAGTAAATTAAACCATTCACTATCCAGCGCCCCAAAGCACTATGTGTTGTAAAGGCATGCGTGGTAAAAGCATGCGTTGTAATGTCATACATCTCTCCACTGCATATATTAGTGTAGTGGGGATTTTAGCCCGATATACCACGAAATGGTGGAAAAAATGTCTTCTACCTGTAGTCCCACAGAATGCACCCAACCCCTTAGCCTGGGACTAGGCTTTAAACGTGTTATTTGAGATGTAATCACTGTCATTAAATTTGCTGCACATTATTTTCCCTAGAAAGTTATGTCTTCACAAATTCCAATTTTTGAATACCTAAATGCCAGGGGAATATTGTTACAATCCCTCCAGTTGATTATTGAGACTCTTAGGGTTAAGATCCAGGATCACTATGTCGTCCACATAAAGGAGACATGATACTAGCTGTCCCCCAATATTCGGTGGTAAACCTATACTTTGGAATACGGAGGCGGGCAGATCCAAAATATATGAAGAAAAAAGCAATGGGGTAAGCAGGCAGCCTTGTCTGAAGCCGTTCTTTGTTGGAATTTCTCTTGAAAGACCACGATCGCCCCCTAATAGTACTCTGCCACAGATTTAGGAATGGAGGGCAATAATTAGGTGCAATATGGTGCCTGGCATGCCAAGGTCCAACAGCTTTTTTTACAGCACCTGGCAATCCACTTTGTCAGAAGCCGTGGAAAAATCTAAAAATGCAGCATATATCACACCACCTCTAATAACCACATAGGTTTACTTAATGAGTTGTAGAACAGCAATATTGTCTCGGGTTCCATTCTTTTTCCTAAAGCTAATTTTCCCCCCTGGTATGATTTTGCTGCTCCTCTGCACAGGTGTTAACCCTGTGTCAACATACATTTGGACAAGACTTTGCCAACTGCATCTAATAAAGCATTCTGGGGATAGTTTACATGGATTTTACAGTCCCCCTTTTTAAAAAGAGAAACTATAATACTTCTAGTCCCAGACGTATTCACATGACCTATTCTCTTAGCAAAATTTAAAGACCGTAAATAGTAATGTGGACCAAAGGGTAGCTTCCTGTTTTACTATGGATATTGGAACTGCATCTGGACCCATGGCAGCAGAAGAGTGCATCCCTAAAATAGCAGACTCAATTTCCTTCATAGTTGGAGAGTTATTGCAGGCTATACTGGGTTCCAAAACTAAGAGACTCTCTATCTTACCATTTGCCGAATATAGTGCAGAAATGAAAGTGACCAAACTTCTCCAATTGGGGAAGTGGTAGATCTAGCCCTTGTCCCACACCCTTCTATTACTTCATCCCAGAAGTTTCTCATATGACACTTGGAGGCAGCCTCTCTTAGATCTATCCAAATCTGATCATAAGCTAGGATTTTTAAGCTTGCCTTTAAGCGGCTTCTATGCCTTTTCAAGAAACACAGGAAATGATTTCTCTAGTAGAGTACAAAATAAATTTGTTTCCTGACCAGACAACGCATTTCTTTATTCACCTGGTGGATTGGAAGAGGAATTTATTTTATCAGAACCTTGGGGAGTTTTCTGGTAGAATTTGTTACAATCTGCTTCATAAACTGGTTAGAAAAGTTCAAAATGTTGACCTCTCAGGAATCCACAATGTTAACTGCATTTTCTAACATACCCTTAAGATAGATATCAATCTGGGGTCCCTCTGGTATGACCCTGAATTATTATTACATTTTGATGTGGCCTTATCACATTTTCAAGAGCTAGCAGGAGTTGTATTTGCCTCTATGATAAAAAGCAGCAAACAATGATCGCTATTAATGGAGTCGATTAATTTTAATTCACCTAACTAGTGAAAGGGGTTATATCCAACAATAGGATAGTCCAAAATAGCCTCACCCATCATGAGAGATTTATGGGTATACTCTGCAGGAGAGTCAGAGGGCATCTCCCATTACCAATTAAGCAATCATTGCTTCTCAATTGGTCAAGGAGAATCTTTCCTCTCATATCACTTTTAGTTTTAGATGGAAAGGATATGGGTTAATAAACAAAGCTTCCTCTTTTTCTACTTCATGAAATAAATTGAAAGCATGGTTGAAGATTTTACAGTGTAAGCCTCCTGCCAAGAAGGCATGAGGGGCATTCGCCTTATCAACATTAGTTTTAATAAAAGTAAAAACCTTCTGCACAAGATCATTATACAAGGCATTGGGAGGAATATAGGTGTTTATCACTGAGATTGGTGCCAACACTTCTCCCCTGCATTAGGGAACAATGTTATTGCTATAAAAAGGTTAGAGGAATCCCTGTAGCTGTCACATTTCTTATTTGTCAAAAGAGTCAATGCCCCCCCTTTTACATGGCCTTTCCAGCACAGCACCAGCACACAAGCTCTCCTGGAGACAAATTATGTCAGCATTTAGATCACTCAAAAATAGCAGCTTCTATTTACTTTTCTTTATTCCTGCCACGTTCCATGAGACCACTTTCAATTCATTGCTAATTGTAATGCTGTATTGAGGGGGGTGGCTCATTTTTTAATTTCATCATTTTCATAATCAGCGTGAACATTAACAGATCGGCCAGTAGTTGCAAGTCTTCCATTTGTTCCTATGTGAACTTTCGACCCTTTTGGATCCAACAAAAAAACCCAAGTTAGAGAAGGAACTTATCAATCCCCCCTGTTATTATACAGCGAATCAGACCCCTTATCCTGGCCATTGACTCCCTCATAAGCGGGAAACAGAACGATACCTTTTCGTTCAAGACATTCGCTGTTTTCCAGTACCATGTTCATAACAGTTTTAGAGTGAAAAATGACCCTTGTTTTTATCCCCGGCCCACTATGGGACAGGGAGACCAATGAACTGTCACTGCTTTTGATTAAATTCAAGTTCTTTATTTCTGCAAAACAAGCTAGTAAAGATGCACGATTCAGAATTATATCAGAGTTAAAGAGGGGGACAAAATCTCATAAGGAGGTATTAACATCGCTGGGGAGAGAAGGGTAATCTTCTTGGTCAGATGATATCAAAGTTACTTTTGCCCTACCTGAATCCAAAAAGAAACAGCTGCCGGATTGAGTGAAGAGGGACCAGCAATGGGTGAAGGGGAGGGAGACACAGCAACTGCCCCTGGAACGCTCCTTTCTACGGGGGAGATGATAATTGGAGCGGTGGGTCAATATTTAGCCATTTCTGTATTTAACCTTAAATGGATGCCTAAGTCCATTCTAAAATGTTCTCTCCATCTCAAGCAAACATTTTTGGGGCCTTTTTTTTTACAAAATTTGCTGATTGGATCTGTTTGCCCCTCTCAATTTTTTTGTTTTGTCCTTACACTTAAATTAAGTGTTTCCCATTGAGGCAGCCACACTTAACTTCCAACTTCATGTTCCAGATTTGGTGATTTCACAGAAAATCCATGTGCTACAGGCTCCACAGAACAGGGTGTCAAAAGGTGTTAAATCAGGGTTTTCTGCCTCAGATCCTTTTTTGTGGAAATCCTTGGGTGCTTTAACCAGGGAATTTCCTGCTTGTGAGCAGACGTTAAGGCTTGGAACCCGAGGAGTTAAACCATTATTCTCATCTTCTGCAGTCACCCGAGTAAATACCCTTTGGCGGGTAGCTCTCAATTTACCTAGAGTTATCTTTTCCCTATCTTCTTTAACACTAGTTAGTACCTTCAGAATCCTGGTGACACTATCTTGAACAGAATCGGACCCTGCTACAAAGTTATCTAGGAGGGCCTAGATGGAGGATAGAATTGTCTCTAAGCAGAACAGTGAATCGGAGACTTGTGCCTCCTGGCTTGGAAGATTACATGACAAATTACCAAACAGTTCCAAGTCTGGTCTTGCCTATATTTGAGAT
Source organism: Lissotriton helveticus (assembly GCF_964261635.1). NCBI lineage: Eukaryota > Metazoa > Chordata > Amphibia > Caudata > Salamandridae > Lissotriton > Lissotriton helveticus. Next base: position 1,509,943,969 of record NC_136061.1, on the reverse strand, counting down.
ATGATTGAAGGATGTTCCAAGGGTGTACTACTAAAGAGCTGCAGGCCAGTTATCAGTGAGGGTGTAACCGGAGTTTTGTAAGATTTTATCCATCTTTTGCACCCTGCACCTGTGAATAAACTCCAGATCTATGTCCGGAAGTGTAATATCTTCTCTTAGTAGACAGGGTGCTTCCTCTTGGGTTAGTACTTCAATATCCCCCTCAGGGGTAATAGGGTATTGAGAATGCACAGAAGGATTATCAACACTTTGTCCAGGAGGATATTTATTACTGCACTTCATATCATCTTGGGTTGTTTCTTACCTGTTAGTGGGTTAATGTGCGATGATCTGTTCCCCAAAGAGTTACATTTAGTTTTGACCCATACCCTTGACATGATCAGGCAACCGGAGCAAAGTTTCCTTGCTGTAATTTTGGTCCTTCTCCCCATATGTCTACGGTGTTTGCCAGATAGGGTTAATCGCACAAGAAATTCAGTCTAGGCAAAACCCAATTATTTAAAAGGCAGTCCTTGAATAGGGAAAGAGAATAGTTGCAAAGTTCTTTCCTGGCAGCTTATTATTCAAACACTATTGTCTGAGACAGCAAAAGGAAGTATGCTGCATCTAGGGGTGCACAGGGTGGCAAACCACACCAAGTTTTAGCTCGGTTGCTTCCACTGCGACACACTCAAGCCCCTGGTGAGGCCCCCATTAATGGGGGGCTTATGCTGTGTTTAACAGTAACTTCACCTCCTTGTTTTTTTTCTCCACCTTCCACCACCAGGCAAATCATACCACCACGGCCTGAGCAAACTTGTACTGGTGGCCAGACCGAGAACCAAGAGAGCCGCTGCAATGAATTCAGGCAGCCAAATAAAAGTGGCATTCCAGGAGTAGCCCTCCTACGGTTATTACCCCCTCAGGTCATACTTGTGGCCTCTCTGGCGGTCTCGTGGGATTTTGTCACAGGGCAACAGGGTTGGAGGGAAGAGGGAACCAGCTAGTTGTAGGACTCTCTAAAGGCCTCCCAAGGGGTGTTGCAGGGCAGGAAAATGTGAAGCAAGAGACTTCCAACTCGTTGCCGGCTGGAGGGGGCAGGTGAGAAGTCAGATGAACCCCGCTCAATCCACCTCACACTGTTGTGAGCTTACCAAGCTCGAGAACGGTCTTGAAGGCAGACTTCATTACCTCAGAGTGAGCGGTCCATTCTTCTGTTGGACCAAAGCTGGCTTGGAACCAGGGCTCGATGGCAAGAAGCTCAGACAGCACCGCCTCAGCGCGAGCAGCACAGGCGACCCTGCATTGCTCCTCTCATTTCATTTCTTGCCAAGCCCACAGCACAGAACAGAACTGTACATCATTCGCCTTAAGTTTCTGCAAACTTCAGCACTAACTTTTCCTCCTCAGCTCATTGTCCTTGAGATTATTTTATGTAATAAAAACTTCACACAAACAAAAGCGCAAATTCATGAACCACAGTGGAAAATACTGAGGCAAAGATTGTTTAAATCATATGAAAAGAATCTTAGCCCCCCCCCCTCACAAGTGAAAACATAGCAAATATGCCAACATTTCCATGTTATAACATATTTATCCCTCTAGGTTGCTCAGTTGACTAAAATAGAGTACCCTTGAGCAAGAGGACCTTAAGGCTTTTTCAGAAATTAGAAATGATTAGGCATGGTTGTATCATTGCTGACCTGATTGTAGGAGACCCATGACTCTATTTCTAAATGCAGCTGATTAACTGCCCTAATATAATTAATAAAACCTTCACAATCTCACTGTGAAACACTTATAAGATATAAAAATCAGCATCCCTAAGCCCAAATTCTTAAAAACTATTTCATCATGAGCCAAGCAAAACATTTGACTATTATCAATTGAACGAAGAAAGAAACAAATTGAATGAATTCAGGAGAGGGAAATGCAGCAGAAATGTTAAGTGGTTATATTTTCAGTCAGTCAGTCAGTCGGCTCGGAAGACGGCGAAGAGGTACCGACGGATAGAGCGGTGCTTCCCTCGTTTCCTGAGCGGTTGCCAGGCGGGGTGGAGCCCTCTACTTCAACTATAATGTGACATACAAAACATCTGGGAGTAAAGACTACACCTAGGAATTCAGGTGATCTTTTTCCATGTTGCAGCTTGTTTGTCATGTAATCACTTTTTAATCTTTCACAACACTTTTTTGCAGTAGCATTATTTAATATCGAGGTCCTGATGAAAGCAAAGGGCTCCTTAGTCCCCTCAATTTGCTGAAACATGTTAACCATTTTTTCTAGGTAGACATTTGTTAAATCTACCTTTGCTGCTTTTTAATATTGGTGGAGTGAGCACAAAACAGAATAAAATTATCTCCATTCCTGCTCCCTCACCCAATTTTACTTTTCACCAAGCACATTTTTTCACTAGCACTGCAATTCAGTCACCCTTTCTTCTTATCTTTACTGATGGGTAGTTTTTGGCACCCTCAACCATTTTGGTCACTACTAGGTTACAAGAGGTTACAAGATCTGACCTTCCATCTTAACCAGTAGTGGACCTATGATATGGTTAACAGGAATCCCAAATGATGAAGGGTGGTTCCGAGTGGTGACTGATGGGTATCGTGCCAGAATCTGTCCCTTTGCGAGCCGATTTTAGTATGATGAATCTGGCCGATAGTGCTTTATAAATAGGTTGTTGTGTTGTTGAATTACTTTATTCGATATATTTATATCATAAAAGTACATACATTCCGAGCCTAAAATCGCTATTTAAAATAAATATATCCATTTCACAAATATAAAAGACAATAAAAGTACTATATACAATTATAAAAAAACTGATAACAGGAATTAAAGTGTAACAGCAGTGGTATACATATGGACTTTCTATGCAGGCAAGATCTAGGTTTTATTTGTATTTATCAGCATAGTACGTGTGAGCCAGGCACTCGTTAAATACTTTGCAACCCCACATACGATAAACAAAGATGTTGTGTCTGATGAGAGGATGCGTAGGGCAACCCTATAGTCACTGACTCCCAGCTCCCTGCATACTGGTTTTAACCATCTTGCTCTAGCCCTCTTGGATGCTTTGCAGGCAAACAAGAAGTGCGGTAAGGATTCAGTCACACATGAGCAGCTTGGACAGATAGGATGTGGAACCCGCGTTCCTTTCCAGCCCTCAGTGAATTTGTTAAGAGGGAGTGTCCCATACCTCATTTTCAGGAAAAGTGATCAGTCTTTTGGCATTTGGATGAAATCTAAGAATGGTTCAAGCTTCCTAGTGGGCTTATGTTCCAAAAATAGAGTACTTAGGGCTCCCTACTTTGTGCTCTTTAATTCCTCGGCATGTACCCACTCCCAATAGACTTGCTTGGGAGATGGGGACTGGGAGATCCAAAATTCAGCCAATCCCAGCTTCATGGCCAGCTGCCTCAGTTTATTAAGCCACTGTATCTTATTCACACTATTCAGAATGATCAATTCGTCCATCACCAAGGTGTAATTTGCCAGTTCTGGTTTCCTTCTCAGGCGCACCCAGAACAGCAAAGGGCGGAGGCGAACTATATCTGAAATCGAGCGTTTGCCCATGTCATGAAAAAGGGGCTTCAATGGAGTCGAGGTAGGGAGGGAAACTAAGTCCCTCAGAAACGTATTCTCGGCTCTAACCAAATCAACCGTATTCTCACAGCCCCATAGTTCAGACCCGTAAATTGCAGAGGCTAACGCCTTCCCTTCATAAACAGCAAGAGCCGGAGCTATAGGCCTGCTGACGGACATTCGCTGGTTCCTCAGAATTACTCCAGATACTCTTTTAAGGCTTAGGAGCATTTTGGCAACATGGGAGTCCCATTTCATTCTGTTGTTGATCCTGACTCCCAGGTAGTCAAATGCCTCCACCACCTCTAGCGGCGACCCATTGAGAGTGATATGAATTCTCTTTGCTTTTTTAATGGGGGCAGCACCATCAACTTTGTTTTAGTGGTATTGATGGTCAGTCCACGTTCGTCGCAAAACAGACTGAATCTGTCCAACAATTTCTGGGGTCCCGAGGGAGTTTTGGACATCAGGAGGGTATCGTCTGCAAAGAGGAGGGTGGGTGTTTTCTCCCCTGCCAGGACCGGGGCATCGGCAGTGTCCTCCCTCAAATGGTCTACCACCCCATTAATAAAGAGGGAGAACAATGTCGGGGCCATCACACAGCCCTGGCGCACCCCCCTGTTCACAGGTACCCTCCTTGTTAGCTGCCCCTGACTCCCCCATCTAATTCTGGCATAATTGTCCTGATGAAGTTTAACAATAAACTCCAGGAGGTATCGCGGGAACCCCAAGTCCAACAGCACCTTCCACAGTTTATCACGGGGCACCAGATCGAAAGCGCTCTTCAGGTCTATAAAGGCCAGATATAAATTCCCCTTCATGATGGACACAGATTTCCAGTATATTGCACAGAACCTGAAAACCTGGTCCATCGTACCCACATTTTGTCGGAAGCCCGCCTGAAAATGAGTCAGTATGTTCCCTACTTCAAGCCAAGATCCTATTCTGTTAATGATGACCCTGCCAACTACTTTCTGGATAGCATCGATTAAACTAATCGGCCTATAGTTGGCAGGGTCCTCCTTATCACCTTTCTTGTAGATAGTTACTACTTCGGCACCCTTCCAAGAATCAGGGACAGGATGTCCATGAAGAATTAAGTTTCTTAGAAGGGCAATGAAGTCAGTCCACAACTTGGGGTCATATATAAATAAATCACCCGGTAACCCGTCCGGGCCTGCTGCGTTGGAAGGGGTTATACTCATAATGGCATCATGTACTTCCCAGGTTGCAAAGGGTTCTACAGGTATATGCTTTTCTATAATAAAATCATTTTGTGCCCCCAAAGTTTGGCCTGTCTCAGCCTCATCACAATACAATTTTGAGAAATGGGAATGCCATTGCTGCTCGGTTATATGGTTAGGGAGGGGCTCTACTGCTCTCCTATCAAGTTTATTTATCAGATTCCAAAACAGGGTAGAGTCCTTCAATCAGGCAGCGATCTTAAGTTGTTGCCAATGCTCTTCCTTCCAATCCTTCTTTGCCCTTTTAATGCAATTATTGTATTCCTTCCTGGCCACCCTAACTGCTATCGCATCCTTCCTCCTAATGTAATTCGATATAGCCTTTCTCCTTTTCCTGCATTCAGCCGTATACCATGGGGTACCAGTTATAGTTTGATTATTCTTCATAGGCCCTCTAGTATCCTCGATAGTAAAAAATAAGCCAATTTTCTCTATTAGACTCTTGTAGGAGTCCGTAAGTTTAGAACTTTGTTCAATGGCCTGGACAGAATTAAGGGGTAAAAGTTCTCTAGTCTCTACTTCGACTAGTTCTTTGATGCTGATCAATTTGTCTTCTTGGCACATTACCCTATTCCATTTTGATCTACGTTTACAATTAGATGGAACTACCTCTTTTGCAAGCATTAATGGACCATTTGGTGCTTCCCTCCCGCTCCCCCATCATATTTTCATACAGAGCGGATTGTGGTCACTGTCCTGCGACTGTCTAACTTCCATATCCAATAATCTGCCCCAAGATTGGGTGTCAAGTAGAATATAATCGATACGGGACGGGCAACTAAGTCTATTATAAGTCATCGCACCATTTGGATCTGAAATGGTCCTTCCATTTAAAGCGCGTAGATTATATTCTAATGTTAGCGCATTTAGTTGGATCGCTCTATGTGTCCATTTCCTAATTGGGGTCAAAGTCAGGGGCGGGATAGACTGTCTCGAATCCTCTTCGCTAAATCCCAGGTGATCTTCTTCGCTTAGGGGTTCATATGTACAATTAAAATCTCCCCCTACAATAACATTAGACAAGGGGGGGATACCCGCTAGTGCCACCTCGAGTAATGCTATAATAGGTGAAATTTGACCTCCCAGGGTACCTCTAGCATACACATTAAACAGCTCCATAGAACTTCCAATATGGGGACCCTTAACGGAAATATGTAATATGTCATCAGTAGATAAATTATGCACAGTGAGTGCCCAATTCAGGGCCACACTAATCCATACATTAAGTCCTCCCGATTAAGTCCTTCCCTGCACTGATTTCTGGGATAAAATGGGTGGAATACCCACTTTTATACAGGGGAATCGTGCTCCAGGTTTCCTGGAACATACAGATGTCATACATATCAATAAATTCATTCCATTCTGGATTTACCATTTTTTTTTTGGAGACCCGCTATGTTCCATGAAAGCAAATTGATCACATTGGTGTTTGCAACCATCCGCCTAGTAGATACTTTGAGAACCGTTCTCTCTGCTACTATTCTTAGAGGGCATCGAATTTTACTAGTGTCATTATTCCTTTCTTCCCAGTCAAGGGGCACCTCGACATTAAACGCCATCACCTCCATATCTATATAACTTATGGTGGAATTAACCTGATGCTCGGACATGCACATATTATGTGTTTGTACTGCATTATTCAAGTGGTTATCCTTTGATAGTCAGTCTATTTTATTGAGATCCGAAACATCCTTAGGCCTGGCTTTGGACCATAACGGTGCGTGTCTAATTTGTATATTGGAGTTCCTGGGTGGGCAAGTTCTATACTCTAGCGCCACTAAATTCTCCTCAATTGCCATATTACCGAACTTTATTTCAATGCAGTCTGTTAGAAAGCTAAACAGGGACAGTCTTTTTACATTAATCAGGTCTTCCCTGATAACTGATCTGCACCCTCTCATATGGCGCAGCCAATTAATGGCTTTATTGCGGATGGATTCGCTGCACTCATAGGCATTGGCAACACCAAGCTTAGTGACCCCAGTCATGTAGACAGTGGCATTTGGGGATCTATATGGTGTATTAATCTGTGTATTACTCCAATTATCCTCAACATTTACCTCTTTAATTGCCTCTACCGAGTCACTAGAATTTTATTTACCCCCATGTGAATCCTTACACTTTAATGTTGGTCCCCACAGTTTTGCTGCCTCAGCATAGGAACTAGGGATGTTCTGGCCGGCGGGCATACTAACTAGAGAAGTTTGAGCTGAAGTCTTGGATAGTGGCCCTCCTACTGTTTTAGGAGCATTCGATGGTACTGCTCGTGCATTAGGGGCTTTTGTCAGTTTGGACACTAATAATGATTGAGGGCTCTTTGTCACATGTAATTCCCCCTGCTTTATTAATTCCATCATCATTTTTTTTTTATAAAGGCTATGTCACCTTCCAAGCTTTCCATTTTCTTCATAATTGTCCTATTAAAATTCAAACATCTGGAGAATTTGCCTGTACTATCCAAGACCTCCACAACCCCCCCAGGTCCTTGTAATAATACCTCGCTTAATTCCCTAGATTCCCCTTCCAACACAGAAAATCGATGAGAGCAAGTAATACCCTTTTCACATGGTCTCTCCTGCAGGGACCGGTCTATATTTTCTATTGATCCAGCCAGAAGTTCAACCTTACTATTCAAATTACCCCCCCTTGGAGTCTCTATAACATTTACCTCAATAGGATTAACAGGGATAGAATGCATTTCATCAGCAGGACGAGTGTGCTTTGGCTTCTTTGAAAAAATTGCAGGGATCACTTTACTCCTTTTCAGTATAGGGCCATCGAACAGGGGATCGTGATTTCCCGCCTCTTTCATGGATGTGGCCCCCATAAAATACCCTCACAATCGTCAACAATAGATTCAATACTTGTTAAAATAAAATTAGTAACAGCATGTTGCGACTTTTTTGCCTTCTTCCCTTTTTTTGTAGTAACAGGAGCTCCACCCCCTCCATTGCCTTTCTCTTACCCATTGCTTTTCACAGACCCTCCTAACTCGCTTTTTGAAATGTTATCCGACAAATCTGACGTGTCCCACAGACTATATCAGGTAGCAGTTACCCCTCCCGAGTTCGCACAGTACCTTGTTAGTGAAGATGGTCCTGTACTTCACACATTAGAGGGGAAGCCCTGCCCTGCCTTGTCCACCCTGGGACGGCCGCAGAAGGCCCCACCCTTGTCCCGGGCATCTCCCGGGCCTTCCCGCGCGCGTCCTCGTGGGACGAGGGGCCACGCAGAGCTTCATGCGCCTCCTGGTGCGGCTTGATGAACGTGGCGGCAGCGTGGCCTAGAGCAGGACTACAGAGCTGCTGGGAAGTGTAGTTCCGGGCCGGCGGAGCTGAGCCCGGCCGGTGGAGAGGTTAGAGGGAAAGGTGGTAGCGTGTTCTCAGCGGAGCTAAGCCCGGCCAAACACAATCTCCCCCAAAACAGCTGCTTTATAAATAGATAACATAGACTAAAACTTTTTATAAAAAGGAGCAACAAACCCTACAGTTATATGATATGTAATATTATAAAACGGGAGATTTTACCAATTGCTAGAACTAAACTTAACAACTACTAAATCTTATCTGGTTGCCAGTTTGGTGTTTTAAGAAAAACCCTTTTTGAACACCACATAGAAAACAGAAATCCTTCAACTGAGTAAACAATTGGAATATTGAGATCATACTTCAGTATCCTAAACACTTCAACTCAGCGACTGCCACCCAGGTTTCTGCAGATCTGCACCAACCATCTTTTTCTCATTTTGCTGTATCCAGGGCAACCGAAAAAAACATGTAGCTCTGTTTCCTCAGGATAGTCACAAGCAGGACACCTATCCTCATTTTGCGTTCTCCACTTTGATGTAAAACAACGGAGAGGCAGAACCCCAAATCTAAATTTCAGATAGAGTTTTCTGGCAGTCACAGGTTTAATGAGGTCGAGGACCTTCTCATAGACAGAGTTATCCTTTATTTCCAAAAAGGTTGTAGTTAATCTACCTATATTGGAGTTGGAATGTAGTAAGGCCATTCTATAGTTCTCATATTTGGCCTTCATTTGTTTGTTAGAAATTTGGGTGCATGCTAGCTCTGGATCAGACCAGCATTCCCCCAGACCCATGTCAGTTGACAGATGTTTAATATGGGAAAACCAGGGCAGTCTGGCAGCACCCCTGATTTCTAGAACTTCGGACAATTCTTCTCTGTATGGGAGGGGTTCAGGTGTCGACCATAGGCGGCGTCAATATAGAAGGGGTCTGAGACATAGGACTTCTTCCAATTCCATCAATCCCAGATCTAGACGTAGTGGAATTACAGGAGCACTACGTGGCAATCTGAAGAGGTTCCTAATGTATTGGTTCTCAACCTGTAATAAAGATTTGGACTTACAGTGGCCCCAGAGTTCTGCCCCATATAGTGCACCCCTGCGTGCCTGAACCTTATAAATTTCTAGCGCCGGGCTGACAGCGCTCTTGTCTGATTCATTAAAGACCTTCAAGATGCCCCCTGTTCACTATGTGTGCCCCCCACTCCATGGTCTCAGTGATTGTAATGCCAAGATACGTAAAGGATGTTACTCTTTCCAGAGGTTTACCATTAAGTAAAGGATTTGGACGAGTACTCTTTGGTTTGTTAAAAACCATAAATTTCATTTTCTGGAGGTTAATCTCAAGGCCTCTTTCCTCACAGAACAAATGAAATCTGTCCAATACCCTTTGGATCCCCATAGGTGATTTTGACACCAGGAGGGTGTCACCAGCAAACATCATAGCCGAGATCCTACGTGCAGCTGGTTTTGGGGCATCTAGATCTCTTTCTTGTGACAGGGTGTTAATTAGACCGTTGATATGAAGGCTAAACAATGTTGGGGCGAGCACGCAGCCCTGGCGTACACCACGTTTGATAGGTATGGTTGCTGTCAGTTTTCCATCCCTGCCATATCTTATTTGTGCAAAGTTGTTTTCATGCAGGCGTCTAATGAGATGCGGATCGCGAAATCGTCAAAAATCCGCAAATTCGCCTGTAAAACGGATTTTACGCCCATGCTTAGTTGATAGTACTAATGTGGAAATCACTGACTTCCTAATGGACATTAACAGAAAGATTAGTATTTTGTTAGGTATTCACAAGGTGCTGTAGGAAGAGGAGACTCCTGTGTTGATTTGATTGCTTAAAAGTAGGCGATCATCGATGATGACCCCGAGACTTTTGGCTTTCCTGGTAGGGACAGGAAGGAATCCCATATCTGCAGGCCAGCAAGGGGCAGACCAGAAATGTGGGTTTTTGCCGAGTATAATCATCTTGGTCTACCTGGCATTAAGCTTAAGGCAATGCTTATTTATCAAGCCATTGATATGTTTCATGCAATTATGAATGTGGAGGCTGGTGTTGTATACATTAATTGAGGCTGATAGCACGATTTGCCTGTCATCTGCATGCGAAGTGAGAGAAAACCCGAGGGATTGAACCTGTGGAGCCAGATCTGCAACATAGACATTAAAAGAAGGTGGGACTAAGTGAAGAGCCCTGCGGAACACCACAAGGCAGGTGGGAAGAGTTTGAAGAGAAGGCATCAAGGTTGATAACATTTTCCATGTCTCACAGGAAGGAAGAGATTAATTTCAAGGCAGGTTTTTAATACCCTTTGCTTCCAGACAGTGACTCAGAATGGAATGATCCACCGTATCAAATGCCACAGACAGGTTCAGCAAGATGAGAGCAGCTGATCCAACCCATCCAAGATGAACTTTAGTTCATCAGTAGCCTTGATCAGGACCGTCTCCGTGCGGTCTCCGATCTAAACCCGAATTGGGTGGGGTCTAGGCAATTGAAATCCTTGATGAATTGATTTAGTTGAATGTTCCTCACTTTTTAGACTATTTTAGCGGGAAAGGGGAGTCTGGAAACTTGCCGGTAGTTGGCAGGATCTTCAGGGTCCATATTTGTTTTTTTCAATAGAGGCAAAATGGAGGCTCGTTTCCATAGGGAAGGAAAGATGCCTGTTCTAAACATGTTGTTGAACATGTTTGAGACGTGGGCTGCAATAATGTCGGGGACCAGCTTGATAGCTGAGGGCGGGCACGGATTATCCGAAGAGCCTGATTTGGTGGTCAAAATGAGATCTTTTATTGGTGTGGTAGAAACAGGGAAAAATGAATCGAAGACATTCGTGGACAGATCATTATCAGGGATGCCAACCCTGTTGTCTTGAATGCTGGATGGAGAATGATGGTGAGTGTGATCAAAGGAGTTGAAAATGTATGAGGACTTACTAGAATTCTTTAGCTGAGTTTTTGACAGATTCAATTTGCGATGAGAAGTAAGCTGCTTTTTCTGTAATCAAGAGGGATTTATATTTGGTAAGTGATAGTTTGTAAGTTTCTCTCTCAGTCATATAGGGCTCTCCATTTAGTCTCTTGGCGTCTGCAACATTATTTTTCAACCCAAAGGGCATCTGAAAACCAGGAGCCAGATTGACGAATCCTGCCATTGCCTCTTTTTAGGTCGAGCCTAAACAGCGCTTGTGCTGTAGGCGATCTGTCATCTTTACTTTCTGGGGTTTGACTCCTCCCAGACTTTGGAATGGCTTCCCTTTGTGTCCTTAAAAAATTGTAGCCTGCAAATGGCTATTGGTGGGTGCATGTCCTACCTTTTCTGGCAAGTTCACTCACATGGAGTATTGCCATGGGAGCGAGCAGGCACACGCACGCTGTGTGCATGCCTTTATCTTCTTATTTTTTACTGCTGATGACTGATCCGGAAGCCTGTGTATATGCTGCCCTTCTCCTGTTACCAGGCGACACCCTCCAGGCCCCACCCTCTGAGGACAAACTGTCCAATATGGGTACCTTGAATCACGCTCATCCTCCTTTTGCCACCCACCCTCTTTGAAGTTCTGCAAAGTTCCTCCTCCTCCTGACCTCGCCACTCTCACTGCAGTGGGATGAGGCGATGAATTTCAGACACTAGTGTCAGCTGCGGCTGACTTTCCTTATCAGTAGTTGGTGAAAAAGATTCACTTTATTTGTACCGATATTTGGGTGGGTGGACAGGTTTGCCCATATTATTGGTGGAGGATATGGATCCGATGCCATTTCATTATGGACACGAAGAGAGGTATAATTACAGCGTGATCTTGCGGTGAATACTGGATATAAACCTTGGGGTGGTCCGGGTAGAGAAATGGCCGCGATGTGGAGAAATGGATGATGTATTGTTTTGGGAGGTGCACATGGGTACGGTCCACCATTGCTTTCTGGTATTTAAATATTGTTCAAAGATGGTGCTCTGGCAGAACACTAGGATCGGAGTGTACTAGCTTGGGGAGTTTTTCAAGAGGTAGCATTATCCTAAATTGGCACGTAGTTAGATTGGGTGGATAGGCTCCATTTGTGAATGAGTATGGAACACATGGGGCATGAAAAACTCATGGGATACATGTTTTTACAGGGAGGATGTTCCCATCGACCTTACGGAGAATTCACATTGGTAGCATAGAGAGTTGATCGTATGCCACACTAAATGAAAGTGGATAATTGATTGATGAGTGATATATGGAGCTAAAGATGATATTGTGAGGGTATTATGTGAAGGGGTATATGTAATAGGACCTAATTTGTGGTGGTTTAGATTTAGTTGGATTAATGTTAACACTTTATAAGGTTACTCCAGGTCAGATACTGCATCCAGGAGTCAAGGTAGGCAAGGTGGTATATGGCAATGATGTTCCTTGTGTGGATACTATAGGTGTACATTTAGATTGATTGTATTCTCCCTTGCAGGAGAAGTTGACGATACACACATGAATATAGACCAGCACCAATACGCAGCTGCTGATATTGGGAATAACACGTGAGCTGAGAATTGCATAGTTTATGGGACTGCACTGATAAGATTGGGTACTGACAGGCTTGACAATGAGTTGATGGTTTGGTAATTAAGTATGATTTCACTAGCCCCTTGCTTAGATGGGTAGCTGAATTGTGCATGGCAGGTTTACTGTATCCATGTACTTTTTTGTTACTTTTCCTTATAATATCAAGCCTTGGAAGGCATCTCAGATTACAGATCGTTTACACCCTACGTGAGCTCAGGACAGTGGTGTTCATCGTTGTATTGTTCCTCACTTCCTTCGAAGCAGCTTCCGCCCATGGCTGCAGGATAAACCCATGCACCAGGAAAGAAACATGGGTAATCCGATATCCTTGCTCTCCCAACCTCCATGCTTTAATCATCCACCCACTTGCCGACAGACCAGGTAGTTCAGACTTGTAAACCAACATCTGAACTCTTTTACATTACTTCTAAATGTATTATCAACTTCTGCAGACCCCACATTAAAAATCCCACAGAGACATTTGTTTACAGTTGGATGCGTGCAACTGTTCATTGTACCACTGCATCAACATCAACAACAATTGATCCTAAAATAAATAAATAAAATAGGCCCGTTGTTAACCTGTACTACTGTATATAATGCAGCATGTTGCCCAATAGCATCAAACCAGCCTGGAGTCTCATGTGTTCAAGTTCGGAGGGTATCTGGCTTGATGTTTCTGGCAGGATTGTTCCTATTGCTGCAGGATCAAGGCTGATTTACATATAGCTAGTCTCTGAAGTGGTATAGCAGGTGAAAAACTATGAACTAGAATGCGACCCCAGCAAATATCAGCAGCTAAGACTTTTGCAAGCATTCCACCCAACTGCGTTGTTTTTTCTTTGCATCAATCAAGAATCTCAATATTTAAGAAGGATGCAATGGGGACAAAATATTACTGTCCTTTTAGTAACTTTTATTTTTTTTTTACAATACCCGAACATAATGAGGGTAAAAATACCAAACGTGGATCCACAGGAAAAACCATCATCTGCATAAGGAGTCTACATGTCCTACAGATACCACGGCCCAAGCACTCATACAATGAAATAGCCAGCTTGGACTAATGTATGACTCTAAAACCACACCCAAAGGTAGAGCAGGCAGAAGAGAATGCATTTATTTCAGTACATCATAGTGGTGCAACATTACCTTGCATCCGCTTTAGGCAACTAGTATGAAAGGTATAGCACAACCCGAAATGGAGCATGTGCCCCTATGTCGTTTAACTCAAATCTGTGCACAGAACCGCCCCAAGTCTATAGAATTCAGTGGTAGAAAGTTCTTGGATCTGCAGGTAGTTTGGCCCTGTTTTCTCACTATGGTTCAGGTCATTCAAAGGTCTGGGACCCAGACTGCCAGTGATTTGCCTCAGTATTTCTTGCTTTGTAGATGCCAAATTATGTGCACTACCATAAGTTCCTGGTCAAGACAAATCCTTTGCTCTAGGGATCCTGGTGGACAGTGGTTACATTTTGACTGATATCCTTCACTCCACTATTTCCAGTGGAGGGCCAACAAAACTAGTTTTACATGTCAAAATGAAATAAGATAAAAAAAACAATCAAGCAACAATTTGGCTGCCACATTACACAAGCATTTGCAATGCAATAGGTCCTGCATTTGCGAGAGTTTGAGCTATTGGCATTGTAAATGAAAATGTCCTTTATTTATGTGTTTTGAAAACCCGTAAGTGGTGTGTAAACACGCACTTCGTACTTCTAGTCCTTGCTTACGAGAAGCACGGCTAGCAGTAAAAGAGGCACAGTTACTGCCAGCCCTTTTTTTTGTAAGCAATTACTATAAGTGCATAGTGGGTGTTTACTCACCACTTGCAGGTTTTCAAAACACATAAATAAAAGGCATTGTCATTTACAATGCCAATAGCTCAAACTCTGGCAAATGCGAGACCTATTGCATTGCAAATGCTTGTTTTTATAGGATATATTTGAGAAGAGTTGAGCCAATTAGAATAAGACTCTGCTGTGACCTACAGATTTTCAACAGCCTGGGAGGTTGATGAAATCAGTAACTTCTGTAATTGATTTTAATCAATTTTAGCCCAGGGTCTATGCTGAGCTGACATATGCCTCTTAATCGGGGCTATATTAGCTGTAGGGCAGTTAATCGTAAAAAAGATGGCTGAGTGATCCCACCAGGCCAGAAGAAGCACTTTGAGACTAGTGATATATTTGTTATTAGAAAACAATGCATCAAGTGTGTGCCCAGTGCTATGTGTGGAAACCATGCTAAGAAGCTTAAGGTCAATGTCATCCATAAGTTCTAGTAAGGAGACAGCCTTGGACCCAGCCTGAGTAAGTCCTGACCCTCCAAGTGGTGCTTCTCCCATCCTGGACCCTTGTAAGTGGTACCAAAGGTACTGATATAGTCCAAATACAAAACCTTGGACTTAAGACATTTTTGGCCAACACAAGTGCCTGTATACCAAGAGGAGACTAGGACTTACCCACTTATTGATCTGCCCAAGTTGCTTCGCCAGTCCGACTTTGCGGCAGCTCCTGCTAAGTAATTCTCCGCTGCAGCAAATCCTGGTCAGTGGTTCCCCACAGAAGGAGTTTACGACTTTGTGGTGCCCTCATTGGCTAAGGCCTGCAGCTTTGTCCCGCAGGAGATTTCAACTTCAAAGAAGGGACTAAGTGGGATCGAGACTAAGTGGAGAAGGAGCCACTGATAAAGCCCAACTTTATCAGCGGCTCCTTCTCCTCAAGTATCACAATCTGCACCTTACCTTCTCAGACAGTTTTTCTTGAAATATCTTTTAAGTCAACAGGTAAGTGTAGACTAGCCCAATTACCTTTGTGTATCCAAACCATGCGCCATCTCGGTTGACCATAACTTTCAACTTTGCCTCTGTTTCGCATGACTAGGGGGCATATTACCAAGTGTGGCGATAGGCAATTATCGCCTCTTTAGAGGCCGTTTTCTCTATTAGCAAGCTGTCGCTAACTGATGTTAGCGACAGCTTTTAGGCGATAGTGAGTGGTTTGGGGCCCGCTTTGCATGTAGCGATATGATATTTATCGCTATTGACATGCAAAGTGGGCGTACCCACCCTGTTAGCGACTGAAAGCAGTCGCTAACGTCGCTATCGCCTATTAGCATGGAAGGCGTAGCAATGGAAATATTCCCGCTATCGCCAAAAAACAATGCCTGCTCAGACCAGTTCTTAGCCATGTTATCCAATGGGAGGTGGATAACATGGCTAAGAGCATTTTGTCACTAATGCATGAATATTGCTGTATTCTCAGCGATATTCACGCATTTGGCCTGATTTTTATCGCTTTTGAGATAAACCTTGCTAATAGCAAGTTATCTCAGCGAAAAAAAACGGTGATGCACGGCGATAAAAATATTGCCTCTAACCCTACTTAGCGATAAATATCGCTATTTGTTGGTAATATGCCCCACGATGTTTATAGTTGGCGGTTTGATCTTTTGGGTGCTAGTTTTCACTGTAAACTTTAATAATTCAAAACTCTGGTTCTAATGATTCGATTTTTGCTTTTTTAATGTCAAATACATTTTACAAATGTACTCTATTTTTCTAAATTTGTGTTTCATTTTTCTAGTGTTGGGTTTTCACTTTATAACTGATTGTGTGCTGCATAAATACTTTACACATTACCTCCACGTCAAGTCTGTCTGTTTTTGCACCAAGCTGCCAGAGGGTTAAGCACCAGGGGCCTTATTTATGAAGGCCTTGCGCCACCGATGCATCACTTTTTCCCATGTTAAAAGTGACGCACCGGCGGCGCAAGGCCTTCATAAATAAGGCCCCAGTTATTTAGTGACCATTTGAGGTTCACCCTGACAGGCTTTGTGGCTGTTGCTTGAGAAGAGCTCACACTATTCACAACCAACAACTCAATTTCTCACAGTGAACAAAGCATAAAAGTTCAAATTCGAATCAGTGCCTGTTTGTTTGCCAGCATTAAAAAAAACATTGTAATGTGTATTATAGTCCCATATTGCCATCCCAGGTTTGATGTATTTTACATTTTGTATTTATATATGTTGACCTATTTTTCAGTTAACATTTGTCTCGTTTTTCTCTCTATATTGTCATCTTATTTTTCTTATGGCGTTTACACAGCACTCGGTCTTCCACCTTGTGGTTTATGATATAACCAGAATCTAGAATAGAATAAGATAAGGTAAGGTAAAATAAGATAAGATAAGATAGTGTTTCCTGGTAGATAACTACCTTGCTCCCAGGAGGCTCCATGACCCAAGATAAATACAAGTTCAACTCTGATGACGATGCTTCTTTCGCAACGTTGCTTGGATGTTTTTTATGCATGCAGGCATGCAGCTACCTCACTTCAGTATTGTGTATGACTGGGGAGAGAATCTCGCCTAGTGAAGAGACATGAAAGGCTATGATTTGCATCTAAGCGTCAATGTATGAAGCAAGTGTATTTACTAACCATCAGCCAAGGTATTGGGGGCAGGTTGGGGAAAGAATAAGAGGGATGAATCTGAGACCCAGGCTCCATTAGCTCACTCTGGCCACATTATGGCGGAATGTAAACCTTAGTCAGTCCATGACAGTTTACTTCAGTGGCCTCAATGCACGCCTGGCCTGGAGCTATAGTAACACATGTGAAAGTTATGAAAAGAAAATGGCATGGTTACAATGATATCATGTCAATGTTTTTTTTTTTTTACAGAGAAATGTGGATTGAGAAAGAAGAGAAGGTTAGAAAAGCCATAAAAGATGTTTTCAAAGGAGAACTTGCTGAGTCTCACCCAGTAGCCCCAGCTCTTCCTGCTCAAGCTGACTGCATTTTGAGTGAATTTTGTCTGGAATTTATGAGCACTGATAAAAAGGGCTACTGCAAGGCCCTGAAAAGTATGACTTCTCTGCTAAAGCCAGGTGGCTGTCTCATAATGTCTGTTGTACTCGAATGCACCTTTTACATGCAAGGCAATGCCAAGTTCCCAGCCGTATCCTTGGATGATGAGTTTGTGAAAAAGGCTGTAATAGATGAAGGCTTTGACATAAAAGAAACACAGGTCGCTCCTAGACTTATAAACAGTTTGCATTCGATCAGTGATTTTTCAGCTAAATTGTTCCTTTTTGCACGTAAGGGAAAGGACAAGGAATAGTTCCACAGGGGACCATAAAAAAATGCAAGTTGAAACAAAGACGTAGACTATTTAGTGTTCTAATTGAGCTGTGGTCACTGAATTATGTTAGAGATCTAATTTTAATATCCGCAAGAAATATTTGGTGTTTATCTAAAATCACAACTCGGTGTTGAAGGGCAGCTCATATGGTTGGATATGATTGTAAATTGATGTTAAATTGAACACTGATTATTATTCTTTGTTAAGAATCAAGATCTGTAAATTCTTATTTTTCCTGGATATTGCAGTGTCAGAGGTTGAGACTTTGGGGCAGATTTTAAAGAAAATTGTGCAATGCAACTACGTTGTGTAGGGTTAAAAGCACAGCTCACAGCCATATCTACAAAAATATAGCGCTGCTACTGTGATTCCCCGCACTCACACTCAAACAGGCTGCCTAGCACCATGCAGCCACCTTTGCAACATAGCATAGGATCTGTCCTGGAAGGGGACCCTTGCATGCAAAATACTAATTGTGAAGCTTTTCCTACATTGTGTGTGTGCTGTACAATGAAGCACACATGCAATGTGGAAAAGGTTTGGAGACGTCAAATAATTTGTCCAATTTAAAGCCTGTGTATTTATGTTCAAAACCTCTCTGTCACTGTTAGTAGACAGTGATTGGCGCAAAAATCATGGGTGGTAGTGGGGGTATACCCAAGTTGCACCTATGGAACTCTTCCCTCAATGCACCTAGCACAAAATAGATTGAATTAAGCACAGGGCACTATTTGTGTTACTTTAAGCCTACTTTGCAGATCAAAAAATATTTTGCAATATAATATAAATACGACATCACAGTCGCATTTTACATCCATTTTTGTGATTTTTCACCAGAACAAATTAATTCTAAATCAGCCCCTACCCTTAAAGGGCCAGATTTGTCGAGGGATTGCATTGCTCTAGCATCACGCAGAGTGTCACAAGAGCAACACAATCCCTAAGTCAGATTTACCAAGCAACACATGGCCACCTTGCATGGCACTGCATTGTTTGGTAAATGTGGAGTAACGCAAGGTGGCGCAAGTCGCTGCCTTGCGTTACTCTGCCCTGGGAAGGCTTTCCATGAGTGGAGAGTGGGTGTTCCCAGGCATCCACCCATGGATTTTGGTGCATTCTCAGATTACTGGTAACCCTGAGAATGCTTCAAAATTGTATACCATCCAAGGAGAGGCACAATAATGAGAAATATCTTTATTTCTCCTTGTTGTGTCCTCTTTCTAAGTGTGTTGCTCCCTGCAGCACACATAGAAAGAGAAAAATGCCTCTGAGGATTGTTTTTGTGCAGGAAGGTGCCCAATTCTGCATACAATGCAGTCATCACAGTTAAAGGGTGCCTGCATTGGCACAAGGCAACACATTGTGTGCCAGCACAAGGAGAGGACAGGACTGCACCATATAATGTTAAATGTGGCGCGTTCCTCCCTTCTCACTTTCATGCAGCGCTGCACAGCAAGGTGTCTTGCTGTGTTTCACCGCGTGAAAGGTCGATAAATCTGCCCCATTTTTTTACGCCTTCCGCTGAGTGCTTGGATAAGTTACCACTGCAATCTAAAGTGAGGTGTTTGAGTACAGTAATACACCACAGTGACAGCAATAGAGTCTACTAATGGATGCAAACCTAAGAAAACAACAATGCAACAATAATATAACAAGAAATATACACCACAACAACTTGACAAAGGTCAGGGACACAATGCAGTACATTAGCAACACAAAAGCACAATTTAACAACACTGCAACACAGTAGTACAGTGAATATAAACAACATGAACCAACACAGAAACACAAAATAATAATACACCAAAACAAGGCAATACAACATCAAACATCTGCAATGTAAACAACAGCATAATACAATGCACAGACAAAATGCAACAAAATAACAATACATTGGCAACAGGAAAATGCAACTTAACTATACAACAATACACTGGGTCCAGAGATGTTACCAACTCAATATACCAACACAATAACACAACACATTAATACACAAAGACAAAACAACACAGCAGCAGAATTGTGCAATTGTGTTATGATGTGATTGTCTGTTCTGGCACATTTCATGATGATCTGTTGTGGTTGTACTGTTTTGTTATGTTGTGTTGCTATGTTACAAATTATTGTGGTGGTGTAAATATGTGTTATGTATTGTTAAATATGTTATTATTGTATACTTTCAGTGAATGGCATTGATGTATTTGTTGGGTCTCCATGTTATTATCCTCTTGTTTAAGTGTGTTATGTTTGTGCTGCATTGTTGTGTTGTGTTTATTGTGGTGATACATTATTTTTGTGCAATTGAGTTGCAGTTTGTGTTGGTCATGATTTATTGTGCTTTTTATGCTAGTGTGTTTTTGTGTTGCAATATTGCATTGTTTTGTTATTTCTTATTTTACTATTATAGTTGTGTTGCACTCTGATGTGATTCTTTTGTTATGCCCTGTTATGATTTCATGTTCTATTTTGCCTTGTGCTATGTTTGTTTTCTATTATGTTGTGGACTATAAATACTAAACAGACCTCAGCAAATCCTGCTAAATTTCAACGCAAAAGCAGCAGATTGCTCAAATATACAGTGACAAATAACCAGTAATCACTTTCTAGGGAGGAACATACCAATGCTCCAGCTCTTTAAATATTTAAGATATCTGTCAGTGCCATACTGCAGCAGAGACAAAGCCCTAAATTAGCTGTTTTCGATATTGTTTCTTCTCATTCTCCGCTTACAATGTGGCTAATTGTGGTTAATGTATACTAATTTCACCTGTAAATGTCAAAAATGCAAAATCATTTACACAGATCTCATGTTAGAAGTTATTTCATATTCACTGCTGTCTAGGATGTTTTCTAATTGTATGTCATGCTTGTGAAAATAAACAGCTACAATAACACACATCATTTGGAACAAGTGTAATAATAATAAAATATAACTCATTACCACAGTATGATGGTGAAATTATGGAATTACTATTTGCAACATAACTGATTTGAGAACTTACTATCGCCTGTTTTGTATGTCACCGTAACTTCACATAGGAAAGTGAATCTTCTTATAGTCATGTGGCCTATACATTGTGATTTTAGCGCAATGCACGGGTTTGACCCTTTGCATCCCGCTTCTCATTAAATATCTTTGTTTATATCTACAATATGGGTAAAACAGCATAGCATAGAAGTTATGCAGATCTTTATTGAGTTAAATGCTATATATTACATTCATCGAGGGAGAGAAAGGGCTGCCTTACCCCTGAGGCTTTCTCTCTCATGAGTCAGGTCCGCTCTCGACACTCAGGAATATTAGTGAATACCACTACATCATATGGACTACATTGTCTTCCATCTCCTCTTTTATTCAAGGTTTTGTGTTATATTATCGGTGGTTGAGTACTCATAACCCATGCACAGAGCTTTTATGGACGTGATTTTCAAACATAGGGGCCTATTAGGATGACGGACGGACCTGCGTCAGTCCGCCACCCCAGATGTGGAGGGACCGTCCGCAGGGGCAGCGGTGGTCCCTCCGTGCGAATTAGGATGTGACCGCCAGGGTGGCGGTCACATCCTAATTCGCCCGCCGCTGCAATGTTAAAACTGCATGCATTGCATTTGCATGCACAAAGCGGTAGGCACCGCTCGGTGCCTGCCGCTTTGTAAATGCAAATGCAGGGAGGTACCAAAGGTACCCCCCATGTGCACCCCCACCTCCCCCTTCACACTGGGGGCACGCAAGAGCACCCCAGAAGCAAAGATCCACATGCTTTTCCACGGTGGAAAAACCGCCGCGGAAAAGCATGTTTACACATGCTTCCTAATTTGGCGGGCGGTGTCTTGCAGACACCGCCACCAAATAGCAGGCTACACCCCGCGGATCAGCGGCGGACGGACCTGCCATCCGCCGCTGATCCTACCGCCATCCTAATCTGGTGGGGGGTCTTTGTAGCCACCGCAGCTGTGAATCCGCATCCTCCAGGCCGGCGGGGGCTTCCGCCGGCCCAGGGGATGCGGATTCACCGCAATCCTAATTGGGCCCATATTTTGGAAATTTATTCCTGCAAGAGTTTTGAATAACAATTTTTTCTTAAATCCATGTACTTCTTGGAAACTGCCACTGACTATTCTTTTCAGTCAAATTTTATTATATTTTCATACATATGTGTGTATTTGCTGCTGATTACGAGCTGCTTGTACATTTTAACTGTTTTATTGAATTGTAAAATTGTTGCACTTTGTCACTTTATTGCACTGTTAGCACCTGAGGCGGAAAGCCGGGCCACTTTTAGGCTCTCATTTTTACCTCTGTTCTTTTAAAATTCTATCACTCACCCCTCTGTCTCCGGTGAATTTGTCCGTGTACCGCTGTTCCCACTGTCCTGTACCCTTTCAGCCTATCAGGAGCTGAAGGCTACTCGGGGACCAGTAGGCCGGTTCTCAGCTTTGGCGGCCATCTTGTGGGGAAGTTGGCTCGCCGGTCGGCAGGTCGGCAGACTAGTGGTGCTGACTCGAACCAGTGACACTATATATTTAGTTGCCTCCGGCTCCGCGCAGCGGACGCGAGCAGCGGGCGCCTGCCTTCGCACCAAAGGAGCACCTAAGGAAAGCCCGTCTGCGCCCGTCAGCGTCTCAGAGGCGGACGGGCGCAGGTGGGGCTGGAACTTTGCTCCTTTTTTTCTATCAGTATGCTGCAAAACACAGCGACTGAGCTTTTCGTTCTGAGGGGTAAGGCTGGGAAGTGCTGCACTGTCTTTCCTAGTCGGCATAGAGGTAAGAGGCGGTGCCCCGGCTGTGGATGGTTACCTATAAATGCCCCTGTCACCTCCCCTAATAACCTGCCTACATCGAGCACATGCTTACTCCTGAATACTAGATCTCTCAACAAGCATGCCTTAGATCTTTACACTCTACTTTCTGAGACCAAACCTATTTGCCTGTTCTTAACAGAAACGTGGTTGAATGATTGCTCGAGTCCTGACATAGCCTCCGCTATCCCACCCAACTATGTCATCTTTAGAAAAGACAGGGTCAACGGTAGGGGGGGGGCGTTGCGCTGGTGGTGGACAGACGTTTCACCTGCTCAATTATTCAAACCGAGGAGATTCATGGGTGTGAGGCCCTGGGTTTTAGCCTCTCCGTGTCCCCGCGTCAATCTTGTTCTGGGCTACTGATTTATAGGCCGCCTGGACCCATGGGCGCCTTTCACGAGGAGCTCCACGCGGTGGTCTCTGCGCTTTGCCTAAAAACTGATCACTGCCTTCTCTTGGGAGATTTTAATATTCACATGGACACCAGGGATGATGTCGACACTGTTAAGCTCCTGGATACTGCATCTCCACTGGGTCTCATTCCTTTTCTCTCCATCCCCACCCACAATAAAGGTCACACACTTGACCAAATCTTCTCCACTATTCCAATTGGTATTTCCTCTCTGGTTCCTGTCCTGTGGTCAGATCATTACCTAGTGAACTTCCAGATCTTTCACTGAGATAAATCACCCCCTAATCTGAATGGCCGTCTCTTCCAAACTTCGCGAGCCTATCATCGTGTTTCCCCTGATATGCTTGCACAAGCTTTACATTCCCATCCTTGCGAGCTGTCAGGCAATTTAGAGACCGATCTGGACCTTCTGCAGACTAGGTTTGTGGAAAGACTGGACGAATTAGCCCCGGTGGTGACTGCCCGCAGGCCCATCTGCCGCACGTCTGCCCCATGGTTTTCAGCACCGCTGGCGGAGAATAATAATAATCCACATTTGTAAAGCGCACAATCACCCGTAAGGGTCTCTAGGCACTGGGGGCCATCGGGAAGATTAAGCAAGCTATTGCCCAGAGTCACATGGTGCTGGGCTAACCTGCCGCCGGAGCCGGGGATCGAACCCTGATTCCCAGAATCCAGCGTCAGTCGCCCTGGCCGCGGCGCCACACCTCTCGTGGTTCTGTAAGAAAGCCGAAAGGGAGTGGCGCCGCAAGTATCACAACAATGCCAAATTGGCTTATAAAGAATCTATCAAATCATACCACAGTGACATTATTGCAGAAGAGAAAGCCTACCTAGTCGGAAGAATTGAAGCAGCTCTGAACACAAGCAAAGAAATATTTTCCATCGTCAAGGAATTTATGTCCCCCACTACGAGCACGCATACCTGCTCTCTCTCCGAGGCTTGGGTCTTTCAACTTGCCGATTTCTTTGCAAATAAATTCAAGTCCATTCATAGCTCTTTCCTTCTTTCCGGTGCAACGGTGGCTTCCAGTGCGAGGGTTCTTCCCGCTCTGCCCCTTTCTGCTGACGTTCCTGTCCTCTATTCCATCCCCGCCCTCTCCCTGCCAGTTTCACTGGATATTCTGGCCAAACTTAAATCAGGTTCCCGTTTGGACCCATGCCCGGCCAAATTTCTCGCGAAATCGGCACAAGCTATCAATGCCTTAATTAATCCAGTCCTTAACCTTTCACTTAGTTCAGGAGTGGTTCCTTCGTCTTGGAAACATGCTCTTATTTTACCACTTCTAAAAAAGGCTACTCTTGGCCCCTGGGTATACGCCAATTACAGGCCCATCTCTCTGCTTCCAGCATTTGCCAAGGTCGTGGAGAAGCACCGGGTAGCGTTACGGAAAGCGTAACAAGGGGAAAACCAAGGGAAATATTAAAATAATATTTTAGAGTGCTTTGAGGTAGGGTAGCTCTGAATAGAGCTGTTGTGTTGTGTGGGTGATGTAAGTACCAACATGTAGGTACCAATGAAGAGTCTACAATTCAATGTACACCGTCTCCTCTGTAGATATTTTGTATGTTCTAATATGGGTTATTTAAATGTAAATGTGTGGAAAAGCACTTCATGCTTTAAAGCAATTGTATTTTTGAACTGATTGTTCTTTCCTCGTAGTCCTCCTCTTTGTTTTTTTTCCCCACACTCTTCTTCAGCATGATAGTTGATAAATTCGTTCCCTCAAAAAATTTATATACATAAAAAAATTATATTAAATACATATAAAATATATTTTTCCTTTAAAAGAAGAATACATTTTACAGCTTTGATATTTGCTATTAAAAAACCATTGAAATTCACTGAAAAAACCATAGGTTATAGACCATATATAGTTAGGAATTAGCATTTACAAAACCTTGAAAATTCACTGAAAAAACCATAGGTTATAGACCATATATAGTTAGGAATTAGCATTTACAAAACCTTATTTTACTCACACAAAACCATTGAAATTCGCATATATAGTTAGTTGCACTAACTATATATCGTGCACCCGCAATCCACTGCTGATCATGTCACATATTACATCATTCATGACATGGTCAGTGACATCACTGATGACATCACTGATGACATCTCAAATGACATCACTGATGACATCACTGATGGCAACATCCAGTGACTGTATGTTTCTGTAAAGTTAAAATATGTCTTACATATTGAAGAATGAGTGGATGTATAAGTGTTTGGATGAAGGATTTAGTAGGTGCATGACTGACTGTATGAGTGAGTGATTAAATGTGTCTAACTGAGTGCATGGGTTAGTGACTAAACTGTCTTAATTTGTGCATCATTATGTCTGTTGTTCTGTAAACTGCTGCATGTGTTGATCAGTAGCTATATGAGTAACTATATGGGTTATTGATTGGTTGCCCAAGTATTTGTATGGGAGACTGAGTGTGTGTGTGTGTGGCTGGGAGGTGTATGACTCTGTGCATAGATGTGTGAGCAGTTGATTCACTAGATGTATGGGTTCAAAAGTGCATGTGGAAACAGCTGTATGGGCGGTTGACTGTGTGCATGAGTGTATTGGTGAGTGAATGGATATCTCAGTGCTACATGTCAAAGTAAGTACATATGTAAAACACAGTACATGTGAGAGTTGACATATATAAATAACTGTGCATAAGAGCCAGTGAATGTGTGAGTGGCTGTATGGATCATTGTGAACTTGTATCAGGGATTGTATAAGAGAGTAAATATGTGTTAGTATATGTTTGAATAAGTAAGGTGTGTATAACTGTATAGTTGAGGAAATGGAGGTGTGATTGATTCTTTGCATGACTGACTAGGTGTGTGAGTAACTCCATGGATGAGTGACAGTCTGTGAGTGTCTGTTTACACTGAGTGTATCTAAGGTTATATTAGAGTCTGAAGAGGTTCATCGTATTATCACATGAATGATGTCATCAGTGATGTGATCAGTAATGTCAAATGAGATGTCATCAGTGATGTCATCAGTGATGTCATTTGAGATGTCATCAGTGATGTCATCAGTGATGTCATCAGTGATGTCATTTGAGATGTCATCAGTGATGTCATCAGTGATGTCATCAGTGATGTCATTTGAGATGTCATCAGTGATGTCATCAGTGATGTCATTTGAGATGTCATCAGTGATGTCATCAGTGATATCACTGACCATGTCATGAATGATGTAATATGTGACATGATCAGCAGTGGATTGCGGGTGCGCTATATATAGTTAGTGCAACTAACTATATATGCGAATTTCAATGGTTTTGTGTGAGTAAAATAAGGTTTTGTAAATGCTAATTCCTAACTATATATGGTCTATAACATATGGTTTTTTCAGTGAATATATATATATATATATTACCTACTGGCGATAGCCAGTAGGTATATATAGTTAGGATTTTTTCTCTATGGGATTTTTGAAAATTCTATGTCTAATAACTTTGGCGTTTGTGGACGGAATTGGCTGAAATTTTCAGGAAAATGGCACATTTTGTTTCTGAGCAGCCCTTGAAAATTTGGGGGGGGTTCGTCAAGGGGGGGCCGAGAAAAAAGGGGGGTCCCAAAACGTGTTTTTAACATTGAGTTTTCCATAGGGCGGTTGGCCTCACTTTTAGCCCGAACGGCTGAATGGATTTGCACGAAACTTGGCAAAATTGTAGGGACTGGTAGCCCGATGTGCCTTTTGTAGGTCTCAATATATGTGCTCCAGTGGATTTTGAGAAATTAACGTTTAAAAAAAGATATATATCTGTAACAGCGGACCAGGCAGCGCTCCGGTTCGCGTACTTTACGCGCAACGGAGCTTTGTGAAGCGAAGCTGATTGGTTCTCTGGCGTCTGTCAACATTCCAAACAGTCCGTAGCGGCCGCCATCTTGTCTCTCGGTAGGATCGAGAGACAAGAGGAGGTCAAAACAAAGGGGGAAATAACTATAAGGGGGCATAGTAGATCCTCGCTGACCCCCTAGGTTTGATGTGGAGGTTTTAAAAGGGCCCCGCGGGGCAAAAAAAAATAATAAAAATAATAATTGAACGGCTGAATGGATTTGCACGAAACTTGGCAAAATATTAGGGACTGGTAGCCCGATGTGCCTTTGCTAGGTCTCAATATATGTGCTCCAGTGGATTTTGAGAAATTAACGTTCAAAAAAAGATATATATCTGTAACAGCGCTCCGCTTCGCGTAACGGAGGTTTGCGAAGCTGATTGGTCATTCTGTCACTGGGCTATAGTTGGGCTACATCTGGCTGATATTTGGGCTACATTTGTTTTTTTGTGTGTCTGGCGGCCATCTTTGGGCTACATTGGGCTACATTGGGCTTCATTGGGCTACATTCGGCTAATTAGCAAATAGCTCATCGCAAACTAGGAATGGTAAAGAATCGCTATTTATTCCTTAAAGTTCGCTATTTAGGAAATGCAAATAACTTTGATGATACATATGGCGGTTCATCTCTAACAAGATAAGAAGCATAGGGATAGATTTATGATGACTGGCGCATCACCAGGGATGTGTTAGTCATTCTGTGCCGCTGTTCCGTCACCTATGGTGTGCTGCATTTACAATGCGGCGCATCACGGGGCAAAAACAGCACAGATGCGTGATGTATCTGTGCCGTAAAGGTGGCGCATTGCTGGAGTTGTATCGCAAGTGTGATGAAGGTCCAGCAAGGGTCGGGGGTGCCCCTGTCGCAGGGTTTCTGTTCTCACACAGAACTGTGGACAGAGGATTGGAACCTCGGCGAATTAGGGTGTCCCAAAACTCACCTTAGTAATCAAAAACTATTTAGCAAGCTAGGTACAGTGTCACATTGGATATAACAAACTCTCAATGTTTAGACAATCCAGAATATGAACTTATAGTACCTCAGGATACGTGGAACTCATGAACAGTCGGTCGTTATATATTTCTTAGAAACCAGAACATGGAGTTAAGAAGAACACATGTGTATTTGAAATGTTTATTTACTAATGCCGTCTTCTCAGGCGTAGTACCTTAGATAATAAAAGTACACATATTATCAGTAGCAAAATTACCAGCATAGTTACTAGTACATAAAAAGTGAATGGTGATAGTATGTTAACATGCTGTAAATGAATAAGAGTTAGCAACACTTATAAGCAGCCGCGGGCCGTGGAGGGAGTTACGGTGAGGCAGGGAGGCGGGGAGGGGGAGAAGCAGGGTGGAGAATACAAGTACACATATTATCAGTAGCAAAATTACCAGCATAGTTACTAGTACATAAAAAGCGAATGGTGACAGTATGTTAACATGCTGTAAATGAATAAGAGTTAGCAACACTTATAAGCAGCCGCGGGCCGTGGAGGGAGTTACGGTGGGGCAGGGAGGCGGGGAGGGGGAGGGGCAAGGTAGAGAGGGCTCCACCCTGCTTCTCCCCCTCCCCGCCTCCCTGCCTCACCGTAACTCCCTCCACGGCCCGCGGCTGCTTATATCTCACCCTCCCTAATACACATATTATATTATTTGCTAAGAAGGTCTCTTTGTGTTGGTTTAGGGCGTGTCCATACTTTAGTGTCTTAGATTTGAAGGAATCACATCAGCATACACCAGCTCTCTCTTCATGTGAACCGCATCAACTGTTGTGTATGTGTGTTCGGCAAAGCAATATAAAACCCGCCTCATGCCCAGAATTGGCAGAAGTTGCACTTATGTTATGAGTATGAAGTCGTGGAGATCAGACCTCATAACAATTCTGTACCGTGTTGTTCTTGAAACTTTAGCACTCGCTGTACAGATATAGTTTAACAAGTAAAGCAGATAGTAGACCAATAGCATATTATTCTCATGTAAACCACGATGAACTACTAGGTGGAAAGCTAAAGCAACAACTAAATGTCGTGTGCAGAAGTTGCAAAAAAGGAAAAATGGCGTTTAAACCGGTAATGAGCCCATGCTAACTTAACACGGTGTAAAGATATCCAGGACCTAGATGACACCTCCTCATGATCCGGAAACGAACTGAATAAGATAATAGAAGTGCCATCTCATGAGAGCAGATTGCAAGTTTATATGTGGACGGTCCGCAAGGTAAAGCATTAAAAACTAGGAAAATTCAATGCTAAAGAAAAATAAAACAGCCAAGTACTTTATCGAGTCTTAAGCCAATAGGCAAGGTAAATAATAAAAACTTGACAATTAAGTCAATGAATTGTCAATGAAATGCTAGTACTCAGCATATGAAACATGAAAAAGGTCTATGACATAACTGTGTATGCAAAATAAGCTGCAACAGCCTCCAACAGGAAGTCACCGTCTTCATCCGAAAACAGTTCAGCCATCCAATTTAAAAGCGGAAAAGAACATACGTGCTCTCCCAGCACCGGATCCTCTATCACCATCAGAGGACAGCTCGGTGGGTTTTCAAGAAAGCTGTGTTCCAAGAAAGACTGTGCTGCCGCCAGTAAATTCCAGGGACCAAGTAGTCCATGCATCAATGCCACAGCCATAATCCTTTCGCCAGGACAAATCAACTCGTGAGTAATGATAGGAGTCATCAGCTGATTAAAGTCGACGTCAGGAGAAACCGGTCCGCAGAGACACAAATCAATGGCCCAATCGAAATCACAGGTCAGGCAGTGAAATACAGGCTGGACACAGGTGAAGTAGGAGAACCGAAAAGATAATCCATATGCCGTGCTTAATATCGCCAACGGCATTGTGCCATAATATTCTAGCATGCGATTGCGGAACAGTGTCAGCAGCTGCAGGGTCGGAGGTTGCATAGGAGGGACATCCATATTTAAAAATGTAAAAAAGCACAAGAGCGTCCGCTGGTAATGCAAGTAAAAATGCAATCCACGAACCAGAGTGGAGAAAATGGAATGAAAGGGAGCAGGGATGACTCCAAAGATTTTCTCAAATGAAGTCACGAGACCACTGGTAACAACTTTAAAAAAGTGTGCCAGGGATTTTGTGGAGGATGCGTTAAAGATAGTCGGAAACATGTTGCTGAAATTGAAAGGCAAACCTGTGTACGGGTGTTCGCTATGTGAAGTACGAAAGTTTCACGGGCCGAACTCAAGGCCACCTCTCTCTGAGACAAAAGAGCTCTTATTCTTGTCATGCCGTTGAAACGTGTCCCAAGGTTGGTATTTGTGGCCAGATTGAAAACTCCCTATGTTCATGTGTGGGAGGAAATAGAACATTTCTGCAGCAAATAACCCGTTCACTTACTGTTACGATAAAAGGAATACTTTTAATTAACTCAGAACAATCTTCATTATTGAGCATCAAATAACTACCATTTTCCAACAACTTGAACGTGGGGATGATAGCAGGAACTGGCGTGCCTTGCATCACGCAAGCCATATTTGGTCGGTGTTTGTTGCATGAATCGTGTAACTGTATGTGCCTACACATTAGTGAATGATCTGGCGTCTCAGTGCATTCCTCTCCATTCAGATAAACTTCTTGATCATCTTTGAAACATCTGTATGTGTATGGAAGCGACCAGACCTCATGAACAAAAGCACTACCTAAAGGTTCATAAAGACCTATTGGTATATATTTCATACAATTTGAAAACTTATATAAAGCAAAAGGCAGCGTTATTAAACCGTCGATAAGGCATGTTGCCAAAAAACCCGCAATCCTCTGCTGATGATGTCACTGAGCATGTCATGAATGATGTAATATGTGACATCATCAGTAGTGGATTATGGGTAATAGTATCTCTAGTTTACTCCCCTATAGCTGTCTTTCTTTTAACATAAGTGTGTGTTTCCTTCCCTTATACTTACTGTTTTTGGTTCGCTTCCAGTTCGCGTACCAGCGAGCGAACTAGGAAGCGAACTAAGAGAAATAGAGGTTGGCACAGTTCCAAATATTGTACCAATTTTTTAATAACGGGGAGGTAGTTCTGAAAAGAACTTTTTTTTTTATTTTTCTGAACATTTTTTTACTGTAAGGTTCCCGATTCGCGAAGCGGGAACGAAGAAAAAAAAATATTTAAAAAAATAATTATTCATAAACATATAAAATATATTTTTGGATTTAAAGAAGAATAAATTTTACAGCTACAGATATTAGCTGTTAAAAAACCAATGAAATTCACTGAAAAAACCATAGGTTATAGACCATATATAGTTAGGAATTAGCATTTACAAAACCTTGAAAATTCACTGAAAAAACCATAGGTTATAGACCATATATAGTTAGGAATTAGCATTTACTAAACCTTATTTTACTCACACAAAACCATTGAAATTCCATATATAGTTAGTTGCACTAACTATATATCGCGCACCCGCAATCCACTGCTGATGATGTCACATATTACATCATTCATGACATGGTCAGTGACATCACTGATGACATCACTGATGACATCTCAAATGACATCACTGATGACATCACTGATGACATCTCATTTGACATCAATGACCACATCACTGATGATATCATTCATGTGACAATACAATGCATCTCCTCACATTTTAATATAACCTCTGTTTCACCCAGTGTTAAAAAGAGAGTATAATTTTTGAAACCATTGACACACCAATACTAGTTACTACATACGCACTCACTGATTGCTACGTCTACACACACCTTCACTCATTCACCCATACAATCATTCATACATACAATCACTCATCTTTACAACACTATCATATGCACTCATACACCTATACAGACACTCACAGTCTGCCACGCATCCATGGAGTTACTCACACACCTAGTCAGTCCTGTAAAGAATCAATGACACTTCCATTTTCTTGTCTATACAGTTAAACATAGAGCACCTTACATTTTCAAACATATACTAACACATACTTACCTTCTTATACAATCATTGATACAAGTACAGATTGATCTGCACAGAGTCACACACCTCCCAGCTAGCCACACACACACTCAGTCTCCCATACAAATACTTGGGCAATCAATCAATAACCCATATAGTTACTCATATAGCTACTGATCAACACATGCAGCAGTTTACAGAACAACAGACATAATGATGCACAAATTAAGACAGTTTAGTCACTAACCCATGCAGTCAGTGAGACACATTTAATCACTCACTCATACAGTCAGTCATGCACCTACTAAATCCTTCGTCCAGACACTTACACATCCACTCATTCTTCAATATGTAAGACATATTTAAACTTTATAGAAACAAAAAATCACTGGATGTTGTTATCAGTGATGTCATCAGTGATGTCATTTGAGATGTCATCAGTGATGTCACTGACCATGTCATGAATGATGTAATATGTGACATCATCAGCAGTGGATTGCGGGTGCGCGATATATAGTTAGTGCAACTAACTATATATGGAATTTCAATGGTTTTGTGTGAGTAAAATAAGGTTTAGTAAATGCTAATTCCTAACTATATATGGTCTATAACCTATGGTTTTTTCAGTGAATATATATATATATATATATATATATTACCTACTGGCGGTCGCCAGTAGGTATATATAGTTAGGATTTTTTCTCTATGGGATTTTTGAAAATTCTATGTCTAATAACTTTGGCGTTTGTGGACGGAATTGGCTGACATTTTCAGGAAAATTGAACATTCTGTTTCTGGGCAGGCCCTGAAAATTTGGGGGGGGTTCGTCAAGGGGGGGGGCGAGAAAAAAGGGGTGTCCCAAAACGGGTTTTTCCCATGCATTTTTCCATAGGGCGGTTGGCCTCACTTTTAGCCCGAACGGCTGAATGGATTTGCACGAAACTTGGCAAAATTGTAGGGACTGTTAGCCCGATGTGCCTTTGCTAGGTCTCAATATATGTGCTCCAGTGGATTTTGAGAAATTAACATTCAAAAAAAGATATATATCTGTAAGCGCGCTCCGGGCAGCGCCCCGGTTCGCGTACTTGACGCGTAACGGAACTTTGCGAAGCGAAGCTGATTGGCTCTTCGGTGTCTGTCAACATTCTAAACAGTCCGGAGCGGCCGCCATCTTGTCTCTCGGTAGGATCGAGAGACAAGAGGAGGTCAAAACAAAGGCGAAAATGACCATAAGGGGGCATAGTAGATCCTCCCTGACCCCCTAGGTTTGATGTGGAGGCTTTAAAAGGGCCCCGCGGGGCAACAAAAAAAAAAGTGTTTTTTTTTGCGTGGATAGCGCCCGGTTCGCGAACCGGGAAGCGGCCTGGGGAGCGTACTATGAGGAAAAAATAATGATAGACTTTTCAAATACTGTATGTTAATTGATTGTTGGTTTTGTTGATTATTATTATTTTTTTTTTTTAAGCAATTATTTATTGTGTTTCAAAATTTAATAAAATGTCTAACATTTCACTGTCTGAAATGTCGTTATTTTCATTGAACATAGCTTGTAATGTTTGAGTGTGTAAAATGTCCTCATTTTCAAGGAGGACATCTACTGCTTGCACACATTGCAGTAGTTCTTGGTCCCAAGTTTCATCCATAAATTCTATATAATTTGGATCAATTATTTCTTGGTTGGTCTCTTGCAGGACAATTTCAAATGAAACTTTGTGTTTGCCTTCCATTTTGTCTGAAATTTGGATAAAAAATATATTAGTAGAGATAGGGCACTGTTGGGATTAATTTTAGATAGGCAGTTTTTAACAGTGAAGTTTTCTTTGGGCAGTGTATAGTATCAGAGTGGAAGTAGGAATATAAAAAAGTGTATGTGATTTAACGTAAGTAAATTCATAATTATACAAGAGAAACCTAACTCCATCCATAACTATAACAGAGAAGTCTATCTAAATCTATAACTACTACAGAGGGATAGTATATAACTATCAGAAAAAGTTTACCATATTAACTTATAGTGCACAATATACTTCAGTTTTTAAAATAACAACTTACCTTTACAAAGAAGTTGAAGTGATTAGTGAAAATCCTATTGAAATGTACACCAGGAAGTAGTAGTCAAAATGGCTGTGTTTCCTTCTCTTCCTTTATATATATTCAGGTACATAACCAATCAAATGTCAGGTAAAAAAAAAATAGAAAATGAAAGTAACATTTTAATTGGTTGTGAATTCCAACACTTCAGATGTGTTTTGTGAAGTAATTTACCTCAGGGTATTTAGAGAGGTCTACAGGCTAAATGGCTAAATGGAATTTCAACCAAATTTGTGAAAATGGTAGGGATTGGTATGTAGTATGAGCAAATCTATATTTGGTGAAAGTGTCTCAAGGGTTTCTTCTGTAAATTACTTTCCCACCTTTTTTAATGGAGC
This sequence comes from Lissotriton helveticus, assembly GCF_964261635.1. Lineage (NCBI taxonomy): Eukaryota > Metazoa > Chordata > Amphibia > Caudata > Salamandridae > Lissotriton > Lissotriton helveticus. Next base: position 1,509,909,713 of record NC_136061.1, on the reverse strand, counting down.
GCTTCCCGGTGAGCGCCCCGGTACGCGAACTGGCGAGCGCCCCGGTACGCGAACCTTAAGCGTTACGGGAGTCCACCATTTTGTGTTTCGGTCGAATTAAGATACAAGATGGAGGGCACATAATGTTCAGAATGGGTAGAAGGGGACACGGTAGACGTATTTTGACCCCCTAGGTTTTCTGAGGATGGCTGAGGAGGCCCATATGTGCGGAAAAAAAACATTTTTTTTAAAAATTTCACGCGGTTAGCTTCCGGTTCGCGTACCGGGTAGCGCTCCGGGGAGCGTACTTTGTTGAAAATTAGTAAAAAAAGTTAGAGTAAAATAATAATTGTGAGTGATCAGATGTAGGGTAGCTCTGAGAAGAGCTTTTGGGTTTATGGTACATTTAGGTACTTATAAGTAGGTACCAATGCACATTTTTAAATTCAGAATGAAAACTCTGTTCCCTTCATCTGAGAAGTGAACTCCATCTCCTCTGTAGATATCTTGCATGTAGTAACGCAAGTTATTGTTGTACACGGAGCCCATTCCATGGTCTCTCATGTAAGCTGAAACAGATTTGTTTACATGCTTCCTCGACTTCTCAATTTGTGGACAAAATTGGTTCGACCACCTCCATTTCTGTCTTTGGCATATATTTGAATATACCAAGGCAGTTTGAGGAAAAAGTGCCATTAATTGCTGAAAGGTGTCCTTTAAAAGCATTTCCAGACCTACTCCAGTCAAAGTGCCCAAATCATTACCTCCACAGTGCACAATTAACAGGTCAGGTTTTGGCAAATGCATAAAGGTTTTCACCAATGGTATCAATTGGTGACATTTTAATCCTCTGTGGCTAAACCACTTAATTTCCACATCTTGTAAATTGAGGTTAGGTAAATTTCTGTTCTCAGCATACCTCTGAGCCCAATAGATGTAACTATGTCCAACAATCCAGACAGAAAACATGGTGAGAGAAGGTTCTGCTGCAGTCAGATGAAGTGTGGTAATGAAATGGCAGTTGAAAAAATAAGAGTTTAAAATGAAAAAAACTGTGGAGTTTCTGTGTTAATGAAGCAGTAACAGTGATTGGTGGATTTTGATTGCTGAAAACAGAAAGTTAGGGTGCCTGGATGACTTCTTTGAAAGATGTAATTTGAATGGTCAAAAAAAAATCATTTAATGAAAGATTGCACTGGATACGCAGGTGCACTGAGAGTTCAGAGTTCAATTGAAACATTGTTGTGTGAACTTGCAAACACCAGAGGTCTTCCAGGAGGTGGTTGCTATGCAAAAAAGGCAGAGAGGGCAGAGGGGGGAAGGGTTTTGATTTGAAAAAAGTGAGGGAAGAGTTTTGATTGGGTGACTTGAGAGATATGTGTGAAGAATTACAGCATTTCTGTGCTTTCTATAGCTGCAGCCTCTGGAGTGCATACCCTTTGTTCTGCTGAAGACAAATTGGTGTATTTCTGAGACTGTTTTGAAACTCATAAAGTATTTGCTAAGGTGAGAAAAGATTCATTTAATTTAGATAGAGAATAGTATGGTTTAGGGAGAAAATTATGAAGAAAGTTGTGTATTTAAAATGTTGCTTTGTGTCAAGTGTTTTACAAATAGATTTTGTTTCTTTGAGTTACATAGCCATGTTAAAAGTGACCCTTAAAAAAACGCTTTCATGTGTCTTAGGGCATTGTAAGTCATGTCCCGATGAATGTAGGTATAAAATTGATTTCTATGATGTGTTTAAAATCGTTTTTTGAAAAATATTAGGTTTCTTGAAATGTACTGTTAGAGCTTCATAGGTTGCTTGGGGCATATTTATAAGGCATTTGAGTCTCTCTGATGTTATTTTTCCCATTTTAACTTAAGACCTTTCCCCGTGGAGCAAGGTCCTTGTAAATATGCCCCCATCTGTGCTTGGCAAATTTAGATTTTAATTCTTTGACTAACATAGCCATGTTAAAAGTGACCCAGAAATGGTGCAAGGGCCTTAAAAAAACGCTTTCATGTGTCTTAGGGCATTGTAAGTCATTTCCCCTTGAATGTAGGTATATCATTGATTTTGTTGCTGTGTTTAAAATCGTTTTTTTAAAAATATTAGGTTTCTTGAAATGTACTGTTAGAGCTTCATAGGTTGCTTGGGGCATATTTATAAGGCATTTGAGTCTCTCTGATGTTATTTTTCCCATTTTAATTTAAGACCTTTCCCCGTGGAGCAAGGTCCTTGTAAATATGCCCCCATCTGTGCTTGGCAAATTTAGATTTTAATTCTTTGACTAACATAGCCATGTTAAAAGTGACCCAGAAATGGTGCAAGGGCCTTAAAAAAACGCTTTCATGTGTCTTAGGGCATTGTAAGTCATTTCCCCTTGAATGTAGGTATATCATTGATTTTGTTGCTGTGTTTAAAATCGTTTTTTAAAAAATATTAGGTTTCTTGAAATGTACTGTTAGAGCTTCATAGGTTGCTTGGGGCATATTTATAAGGCATTTGAGTCTCTCTGATGTTATTTTTCCCATTTTAATTTAAGACCTTTCCCCGTGGAGCAAGGCCCTTGTAAATATGCCCTCATCTGTGCTTGGCAAATTTAGATTTTAATTCTTTGACTAACATAGCCATGTTAAAAGTGACCCAGAAATGGTGCAAGGGCCTTAAAAAAACGCTTTCATGTGTCTTAGGCCATTTTAAGTCATTTCCCCTTGAATGTAGGTATATCATTGATTTTGTTGATGTGTTTAAAATCGTTTTTTGGAAAATATTAGGTTTCTTGAAATGTACTGTTAGAGCTTCATAGGTTGCTTGGGGCATATTTATAAGGCATTTGAGTCTCTCTGATTTTATTTTTCCCATTTTAACTTAAGACCTTTCCCCGTGGAGCAAGGTCCTTGTAAATATGCCCCCATCTGTGCTTGGCAAATTTAGATTTTAATTCTTTGACTAACATAGCCATGTTAAAAGTGACCCAGAAATGCGTCATTCAAATGCATATGCTGGCTGTGCACCTCTTTTGCGCCGCTGTGGGTCACTTTTGGGTAAAAGATGCACCATGTTCCAAGATAGGTTTCAGTTCATCTCCAGTAAGATACCATCAGTTTAAAATGTATATAATTAGCAATGTGTAGGGGGCATGCAGAAGCTGAAGCTTTTGTAAGTGTCAAAGTTGTTGCATGCAGTGCTGCACTTCTGGGTACTGTTTCATATGCTGGACTACATCTGCACTATGAGATACCTAAGCAAAGGAAACACAGGTGATGTGATTGTGAAATGAGGAAAAGAAACTCCACATTTTTCAATTACATCACCTGTGTTTCCTAAGTTTACGAATGACATTGTGCAGATGAAGTTTAGCTCTGTCCACGGACACAAAAGAGGTCTGGCCTTTGTTCAAGAGTGAAGTGGACATGACTTACTTCATTGGTAGGATTTCACATGTATTATCTCCTTTGTATTCTTCAACAAGCATAAATTTGATCTGCAACCCTGAGTAGGCCTCACCTTAAACAAACCTCTGGATAGGCCACACCTTATGGTCATCCTGAATTAATCATTTAAAATGTTAGGGACAGATTTATGATAGGTGTATGCCTCTTTTGCGCCACTGTGCGTCACTTTTGTGAAGCAGTGGCGGTGGAAAAGATTTGCTATGAGGCGACAAAATTACAAATTGATGCATCTAGGCAGATGTGTCATGCTGTAAAAAACCCGTGCCACATGAAACCGATGCAGCAGTGATGCAAAAGGTGCACCATGTTGCAAGACAGGCCTCACTTCATCTCCAACAAGATAAGAAGCTTAGGGGCAGATTTATGATGACTGGCGCATCCCCAGGGATGCGCCAGTCATCCTGCGCCGCTGCTCCGCCACCCATGGTGTGCCACATTTACAATGCAGCGCACCATGGGGCAAAAACGGCACAGATGTGTGACGCATCTGTGCCGTAAAGGTGGTGCATTGCTGGAGCTGCATCACAAGCGCAACGCAGCTCCAGCAAGGCTCACGGGTGCCCCATCTCCACAATGCTGCGTCAAGACCTATGCCTGCTTCAAGCAGGCGCAGGGTTTTGACGCAGCATTGTCCTAAAAGTGACTGAGTGAAATCTCATAGATTTCACTGAGCCACTTTTAGGAGGCGTTCCTGCGCAGGAACGCCCCCCCCCTGCGCAGGAACGCCTCCTTATGGCGCAGGGCTTTACAACGTGACGCATCTCCTAGATGCGTCACGTTGTAAATAGGGCGCATTGTTTGCGCCGCCGTTGCGTCAAATAAAGTGACGCACCGGCGGCACAAGGCCTTCATAAATCTGCCCCTGAGTCTTCTGTAAATGTCAAAATTGTTGTATACACTGCTCAACTTGTGTGTACTCTTTGATATGCTACACTCCATCTGCACTATGAGATACCTAACCAAAGGAAACACAAGTGATGTGATTGTGAAATGAGGAAAAGAAACTCCACATTTTTCAATTACATCACCTGTGTTTCCTAAGTTTACGAATGACATTGTGCAGATGAAGTTTAGGTCTGTCCACAGATACAAAAGAGGTCTGGCCTTTGTTCAAGAGTGAAGTGGACATGACTTACTTCATTGGTAGGCTTTCACATGTATTATCTCCTTTGTATTCTTCAACCAGCATAAATTTGATCTGCAACCCTGAGTAGGCCTCACCTTAAACAAGCCTCTGGATAGGCCACACCTTATCGTCATCCTGAATTAATCATTTAAAATGTTAGGGACAGCTTTATGATAGGTGTATGCCTGTTTTGCACCACTGTGCGTCACTTTTGAGACGCAGTGGCGGTGCAAAAGATTTGCTATGTGGCGACATATTTAAAAATTGATGCATCTAGGAAGATGTGTCATGCGGTAAAGTCCCGTGCCACATGAAACCGATGCAGCAGTGATGGAAAAGATGCACCATGTTGCAAGACAGGCCTCATTTCATCTCCAACAAGATAAGAAGCTGAATCTTCTATAAATATCAAAATTGTTGTATACACTGCTCAACTTCTGTGTACTCTTTCATATGCTAGAGTCCATCTGCACTATGAGATACCTAAACAAAGGAAACACAGGTGATGTGATTGTGAAATGAGGAAAAGAAACTCCACATTTTTCAATTACATTACCTGTGTTTGCTAAGTTTACGAATGACATTGTGCAGATGAGGTTTAGGTCTGTCCACGGACACAGAAGAGGTCTGGCCTTTGTTCAAGAGTGAAGTGGACATGACTTACTTCATTGGTAGGTCTTCACATGTATTATCTCCTCTATAGTCTTCAACAAGCGTAAATTTAATCTGCAACCCTGAGTAGGCCTCACCTTAAACAAACCTCTGGATAGGCCACACCTTATCGTTATCCTGAATCAATCATTTAACATGTTAGGGACAGATTTATGATAGGCGTGTGCCTCTTTTGCGCTGCTGTGCGTCACTTTTGTGACGCAGCGGTGGTGCAAAAGATTTGCTATGTGGCAACATATTTAAAAATTGATGCATCTAGGCAGATGTGTCACGCTGTAAAGTCCTGTGCCACATGAAACCTGCGTCAGTTTTCATATAGGTGTTTTGTTGCAAGGTATGCATTAATTTGCAAGAAAGCCCTGTAAAACTAACATAGTGAAATTTAGAAGATTTCACTGAGTCAGCTTTATAGCATTGCTGAATCAAATCCTTACGCCTGTTTGAAACAGGCATAAGAAGTGATACACCATGCAATGTGAGGGTTCCTCCTGTGCATTGCAGTAGACATGTCGCGCTTAAGACGTGATTCCTGTAATGTGCTGCTTTTGCGGCACAGATGTGTGACGCATCTGTGCTGTTTTTGCTCAATGGTGCTCCACATTGTAAATTCGGCACAGTATGGCTGGCAGAGCAGCGGTGCACATTAACTGGTGCATCCGTGGGGATGCGCCACTTAGCATGAATCTGCCACTGTACATTTAAGTATGAGCAGGGGACACAGAGTCGGTGAGGCTTATCCAAGGTTAAGAAGAGATGAGTCCTGTTCACTGAAAACTTGGACATAGGCCTCACCTCCTCAGCATCGCTGGACATGGATAAATAATAGCTGCAAAATGTTACTCTTGTTAAACAATTTTACTATTATAATCTCTGAGATTTGTCTTTTACTCTGCAACATCTCATTGTTGTTATCTTTCTTTAAAGATAACGACAACATCAACATGAGCGACAATCAGCAATCAGTTGATCTCGACCTCATCATTGAACTCATAATTGAAACATCAGTGGAAGTAGATCCCTTGGATGATTTAAATCCTGAGGATGAAGAAGAACATGATGAGGATGCAGATTTGTCAGAATTGTATGACATAGGGTGGGAAGCTGACCTGCTTGAGCCTATGGAACTATAAACATTTATTTTTAAAATTTACAATAAATGAAAAGTAAAAATGTAAACTGTTTAATTTTAAATTAAACACACCTTCAAAAAGAGGTTATGTGTAGTGTCTTCAATAAAATATTAAAATATGCTCATAAAATTAGATCAGATTCTCATATAAAACAGGACAGGTAAATGAAGAAGAATTCCATTTCTTTTCTGCTATTTGTGTATTCTAAATTTGCCAACGCACTAAAAAATATTCTATGTAAAAATGTCAAGTAGTGTGTTAAGTTTTTGACGACTGTTATTGATTTACTGTTTGGTAATAGTGGTTAATAACATTTTTTATTATATTTTACCACAGATTCAACTGCAGACCATTTCAAAATTTGAAAATGCCAACTAAGGCTCGAATTAGAAAGGCTACAAAACGTCAAAGACAGCAGGTGTATCAAATACTGCAGCAGTCCTCTACAAAAAAAAGTTGTCAAGTCACCAAGAAAGCACCGGGTAAGACCACGAAATCATTCATAAGTAATATTTGTAGTAAAAAAAGTATTACTACAGAAAATGTTTCAGTCCAGAAAAAGAGAAGCAATTTAAACGGAAAGGAAAGGCCAATGAAAAATGTTACTGCTAGAGCAAGAGATAACTCTGTGCATGATAGTAGAAGGAAACAACAGTTTAGGGACATTCGTAAACGAATGTTCCGCAACAGGATAATTGGCAATTTGTTAAAAAATATTAAGAAAGGTCAACAGAAAGTGGTTTTTTATAAGAGAAAAAAAAAAGTTGAGAAAGTTATTGATCAGGCATTTGAAATTAAACGTAAGTTATTTATTTTGATAATCAATAGAATTAGGAAGCTAAACAAGGCAATTTATGATTTCAAAAGAAATAGTAGATGGAAGAGAATAGTTAATCGTAGTAATTTTTGTGAGGTTTTTTCCGGAGAATGGATGCATAGTTCAAGTTGAGAGGCATTTTTCAATGAGGAGAGTTATTTCCAGGATAATGATTTGGTGCATGCAGTTGACACCAGCGGTCGAGCTTATGAGGTGAAAGATGGTTGTCCAGTTGAAAAAGAAAAACTTGTGACAACAGAGACAGAAGAGGTGTTAGGTAATGAGGTTTTAGGAAGACGTCCTAAGGGTCCTGTGTACACCTGGAAGTGTAGTAGTATTTGCAGTGTGCGACAGGATTCCATCAATTTGCTTTGTGATTTTGTACGGACATTTAATAAGAAAAGTTTGAAGCAGAAAATGAAGTTGTTGCAAGAATTAGATCCTTGCAGAGTGAGAGAAGTGACAGGTTTGCATGGTCATTCACTGGCTTGTCTTTCCAGGAGAGTATGCCAGAGTGTTTTTCATCATTTCAGGATGCTAGCAGTGCATCATAATAAAGTGAGGAAATTAGTTAGAATGTTGCATTATGCTAAGAGTCCAGCAATTATGCTTAAACAATTATGCGCTGCTCTTTTGCATGGTTCAGAAGTAGATGTGAAGAATATTTGTGCAGAAATTGAGTTTTGTTACTTTGGAAGTAAAGAGGAGAATGTTGAAATTGACCAAGAAGAAGAGGGTAATGTGGAAGATAGTGTACAGGTTTCCAGTACAGATAATTTTCAGAGGGAAATTGCAACATTTCAGGTGAAATCAAGTGAGAGGCCTAATTTCACTTGCGTGTGTTGTCGACGCACTTATTATAAGAATCAGACTAAGTTAGTGGATTTATATGCAAAAAGTGAAAGGGAAAATAATAGTGAATGGAAGGATTTCACAACATACTTGATGGTAGAAAATTGTTTTGATTTGGGATCGGATCAACGTGTGTGTACTTATTGTTGTAACAAATTAAATCAAAACCAGATGCCTGCTAGAGCAGTTCATAATAATCTGGAATTGGTTGAGATTCCTTCTGAATTGAAGGATTTAAATACTTATGAATCTATTTTGATTCAAAGTATCCATCCCTTTCAGGCTATTGTAAGAATGGAGCCAAAGACAGGGAAATTGCCTCCATCAGAATTACAGAGAGGATTAAAGGGAAGAGTTGTTTATTTGCCTCTAGATTTGAAGAAAAACATTAACACAATTGGAGTAGAAAAAGTGGAAGAGGAACCTCTGGTTATCTTAGTTAATGGGGTTCCGACAAAGAATAAGAAAATATGGCAAGATTTAGTGGATGTTAGGAAAGTCAAAAAGGCAACATTGTATTTGAAAAAAAATAATAAGTACTATAAGAATGTATATGTTGCAGAAGAGGAAGTAAGTGAGGAAGAGGATAGCGATTTGTGTGCTCGTCAAATTGAGAAAGTAGAACCCTCTACTAGTGAAGAAATATATGAACATTATAGTGTTCATCCTTTGCATTCCAAGGAAGTCATGGGGAATGCTATTGAGTTGTTTCAAATGAAACAAGCCAAAGGGAGTCCCATTAGTGTTTGGGAGGAAAGTTTGGAAGCTCGGTGTTTCCCACAGCTTTTTCCAACAGGTCAGGGAGGAAGATATGATGAGCGACCTCATCAAATTCCTGCTTCTGAATACCGGACTTTGCGATTTTATGCAGGAGATGCTAGGTTTCGACAATGTATTCCCTATTTGTTTCATCTCCTGTTTGAAAGCGATCTGTCTGGACTGTCATATGCAGTGAACCACATCTTGAAAAGTGGTATACACATGCAAAACATCTCGGCAAGTGACTTTATGGATAAAGTCAATGTCCAAGACAGTATTTTGGATTGTCACCTGATTAATCTCATGGCGTGTCAGCGTGGTACTAATGAGTACTGGTACCGTCGCCATGGTGATTTAAAATGTATGCTGAGGAACTTAGGAAGTCCCACATGGTTCCTCACTCTGAGCTGTGCCGAGTATGGCTGGGAAGACTTACTTGAATTTCTACGAGAGGCAAATGGAAACATTGAAAACATCGAATTCAAGACACCCGGAGAACTGTGCTCTTTGGATCCAGTCAATGTATGCAGGTACTTCAATCATAGATTTGAAGCTATGATGTCTTTCATCATGAATAAGAAGAATCCACCTCTTGGAGAGGTGTTGGATTTGTTCTGGAGAAAGGAGTACCAAGCAAGAGGTGCTCCTCATATACATATGCTGCTGTGGATCAAGGATGCACCTAAATTTGGAACAGATCCAGAAGACTCAGTGATGAGTTTCATACAACAGTATTCTACGTGTGCTGTTCCAAACGCAAAGGAGAAGAAAAGCCTAAGAGAAAAAGTTCTACGTTTCCAAAGCCATCGTTGTGGAAAGTACTGTCGTCGTAAATTCCGAAACAAGGACAAGTTCTACACCAAATGTCGTTTCGGCTTTCCACGACCGGTGATTCCTAAAGGAAGAGTAAACAGTTTGATGTCTTCGCTGCGACATAATGTGATGAAGAAATCACCTAAAAACACATACAATTTGAAGAGGAACGAAGAGTCCAAGTACATCAACGACTACAACCCAGTGATTTTGTCCATGTGGAATGCTAACATGGATATACAGTTTGTGGCTGATAACTGTATGGCTGTGGCTCGGTATGTGACATCTTACATCACCAAAAAAGAAAAGACAGAATTGAAGGATATGTGGGAGGACATTTCCCATGAAAAGAGCCTCAGTAAGAAGTTGTACAGTTTCAGTCTGAAGATGTTGTCGCATCGAGAAATCGGAGCTTACGAATGTTCTGACCGGTTGTCTTCAGCAAGTCTCTATGCCAAATCTAGGAGTATCGTTTGGGCGAGTCTTGGTCTTGCTCCAACGCGTAATCGAGTTCTGAAACCTGTGCGGGAAATTGAGTATTTGGCGGAAAAGGAGCCAAACAGTACCGACATTTTGAAGACCAACATGTTGGATACATATTATCCAAATCGAAGCAGTCACCTCGAGAATGTTTGTCTGTATGAGGTTCTACAAAATTACATATTCAAGAGGAACATCAAAGAAGATACTGAGAAAGGAGTGTATGCTGTAATTGGAAGTGAGGGATGTCTGGTCAAGCAAAGAAAATGCCACTTGGTAAACCATCGAAAATTGAGTGGCGAATCTCCTGAAAAAAAGGAGTTTTTCTATTTAGCACTTTTGCAACTTTTCAAGCCTTGGCGTGCAGAAGAGGAACTGCTTGGAGATTTCCTCTGTTACGAAGACTCTTTCACTGCCGCCAAGGAGACCATAGAATGTCCTGCTTTTCCCAAATATGTAGAAATGTTGAATGCGGAAATCGAGCAGGAAGCAACGATTGCAGCCGAGATTGCCAGAGACAGTTCTCAGGACAGTCAGAGTTCTGTTTCATTGAGTCAGGATCCACTAGGAGCACCTGTTATCGAAAACGAAGCTGCCACTGCCATGAATGAAGTGGAAAGAGCCATGGCACATGCTCAGGAGGATGCGGTTAACTTAAAAGACTTGGAAAGACAACTCAAGGTTGAGCAGAGGAAAATATATGACGAAGTTACCAAGCAAATTGATCATGGATTAAGTCATGAGAAGAAAGAGTGCTCATGTACGTCGTTGAAGCCTGTCCGACTGTACGTGAGTGGAGAAGCGGGAACTGGAAAAAGTTTCCTCATTAAAGCAATTTCATGTTATTTGCAGGAAAGGACTGAGTCATCGCTGTCTTGTGTTGTCACCGCTCCAACTGGACTGGCAGCACATAACATTAAAGGGATTACTTTACATCGTTTACTGATGCTGCCAGTGGAGCATGACAACAAATTACAATATCACAAGCTATCTGGAGATGCTTGTTGTGAAGTTGCAAGAGTCTTGAGGAAAATGAAACTTCTTATCATTGACGAAGTAAGCATGGTTTCCAATGTCATGCTTGCCTTTGTGCATTTGAGAATGCAAGAAGTTCTAAAAACAGAGTATGATGTGTTATTTGGTGGCAAACACATCATTGTTTTCGGAGATCTTCTGCAGCTGACACCAGTGAAAGGACAACCTGTGTTCAAAATGCTCACGCATGAAGATACCAGGAAGTGCCTAGGGAGCATTGGCAACGTCAATATATGGTTAAACTTCAATTATGCTGAACTGCATGAAAATATGCGTCAGGCGAAGGATGAAGTTTACAAGAATATTCTACAAGATGTTAGAATTGGAAAAGTGACCGAGCATGGGAAAGAAGCTTTACATGCACGATTACTGTCAAATTTATATCCAGAACAAGATGTTGTGCCTGAGAATATTTTTCAGAAAATTACTGAGAAGAAATCTGGAATATGTTTGATGCCAACTCTTGCAGAATGTGCCATCTTCAACAACAAAATGTTGCATTTAGAAAACCAAGAGATTGTGAAACTGGAAGCTATTGACAGAGTAGAGCATATGGGATCAACAATTATTTTGTCTGAGAATTTGAAATCAAAATTGGATTCATTAGAGAAGACTATATCTAAAACTGCAGGTTTTGAAAAGACTCTGAATGTGTGCTTAAACTGCCGTATAATTTTAAGAAGGAATTTACATGTTGAAAGAGGTCTGGTAAATGGATCAATGGGTAATGTTGTTGATTTTGTGAAATACAGAAATAGAGATGGAATTGAATTTTTAAAAATTAAATTTGATGGCATTGAGGAAGTACAGCAAATTGGTCGTTGTTCTGCTAGATTTTTGCTTGTAAAAGACTTATATGTTCGCCATAAGCAGTTTCCTGTTTGCTTGGCATATGCGGTGACAATCCATAAATCGCAAGGTTTAAGTGTAGACAGTGCATTGGTGAATATTGGCAGTTCTGTGTTCAAGGAGGGTATGGCATATGTGGCATTGTCACGAGTTAGAACTTTATCGGGATTGTACTTGATTGAGTGTGATGTCACAAACATTTGTGCGGATCTAGATTGTGTTAAGGAATACAATAGGTTAAGAAGAGAGTATGCGCCACATTTGCCTCAATATCCTTTGTTTGAGAAACGTGTGGTAGGCCGGAAACGAAGAAATGTGACCAATAGTAGAGAGGTTGTAGCAAAAAGACGAAAAGTCGATGACCCTGAAATTATAAGCAGAAAGAAAAAGGATTCTGTTGAAGATGTTGTTGGTTTTCAATTTGAAAACAGTTCTGGTGTCAACTGCTATGCTAATGTAGTGGTTAATGTTTTGTTTTCTCTAGAAAATGTAAAAGAAGAGATTGTGGTCAATTCGGATCAAAGATTTTGCAGTTTGTTGAATTCTGTGTTAGAGAAATGTAGCACTGATAGAACAAAAATAGAAAGTGTGTCTGAAATTCGAAATCTGTTAGACAGATGTTCAGGTCAAACACAATTCTCTCAAAATATTCAGCAAGATTGTCAGGCGTTTTTAATGTATATGCTTGATGTATTGCATGCTGAAGGTGTAGATGTAGATCACCTGTTTGGGCTTTCTTATCAATGGCAGCATGACTGCGAGAACTGTAGGGTATCAAGTACTACTAGTGTAGACTCAGAAAGATTTATATATTTAACTTTGCCAGACAGTAAATCAGTGTCGTTTAATAAGCTAGTAAAAGCAGCTGATCACAACATGGAGTGTAGCCAATGTAAGTCTGCAATGCTGTCCACATTATTTATACGAACATATGGCCAGTATGTCATTTTAATGTTCCAACGATGTAGGCCTGATGGAACAAAATTGACAACTTTAATTAAAAATTTTGTGGCTTCACAGTTGTCAATATCAGGAAGGACTTTTGTAACTGCAGCAATTATATATCATGACGGTCCTTCAATAACATCAGGACATTACACAGCTTATTTAAAGTCTAGAAATGGCTGGTCATTCTGCAACGATTGTGTTTTAACTTTCAAAAAAAAATTGCCGTATGACCTTAAAAATTCTTACCTGGTGTTTTTAAAACCAAAATTTTAGGGAAAGAATCTCGGGATGTGCTCTGAGGAATTTCAAGAGGTTCTAATGGCTCCTACACGATTTGGCCTTGAGGATAAGTGTAGTACAGAGACATAACTTCTTACCATAACACTTGACGTCATGGAAAAATAACTGCACTTTGAATGAGTTCAGAAAAACTGTTTCTTTTTATAAGCTAATTGAAGCAGCCAATCAAAACATGGAGTAGAGGGAATGTAAGTCTGCAATGCTGTCTACTGTTTTATATTGCTTTGTGATTAAAAGTGATGTACAGAATAAATAATTGTAGTAGTCATAGAGGTAGTGTAAGTCTGCTTCATAGTAAGAAGTATCAGAGTCATAGGAAATGTAGAACATGAGTGAGCAAGAAGGGTAAGATATTACTAGTCCAGGATTGTGAAAATGATCTTCAACATTTTAATTTTGAAAGTTGCGGAAATACAAAATGACGGGATTGGCTTACAAGAATTCCAAGAGTTATAAATGGCTCTTACATGATTTGGCCTTGTGGAAACGTGTGGTAGAGAGCGAGAAGTCATTTATTGTATGTAACATATTTTTCAAAACGATGGAGTTTTTCTTTCAGAAAGTGGCGGGCTGAAAGTAATAACAGCACAACAGAGTGTAAGCTGTTCATAGGACATCCTTCGACGTCATGGAAAGTAAGTTAATTTTAAGGAGTTCTGAATTCTGATCTGTTATGTTGTATGGGTTTTTTAAACACAATCATTTTGATTGTGTTTTTATTTCCCCGCTGTTATATGATGAATACCTTCAAGTCACTGTTTTTAGTGACATTTGATACATTCTGAGAACAGCAAAAATAAACCATTTAACATGTATAATTAATTCTGTACTGTTTGCATTTATGATGTACATTTAGAACTGTGTATGAGGCATGGAGAAGGAGAGGCTTCTGTAAGTGTCAAAGTTGTTGCATACAGTGCTCACATTCTACGTAGTCTTTCATGTGATAGACTACATTTCCACAATGAGATACCTAAGCAAAGGAAACACAGGTGATATGATTGTGGAATGAGCAAAACAAATTGCACGTTTTTCAATTATATTACCTGTGTTTCCTAACATTACACATCACATTGTGTAGATGAGGTTTAGGCCTGTTGCAGGAGACAGAGGAGGTCTGACATTTGTTCAAGAGTGCAGTGGACATGACTCACTTCGTTGGTAGGCCTGCACATGTATTATCTCCTCTGTATTCTTCAACAAACCTAAATTTCATCTGCAACCCTGAGTAGGACTTACCTGAAACAAATCTGTGGATAGGTTACACCTTATCGGCATCTTGAAACAATCATTTAAAATGTTAGGGTCAGATTTATGATGGCCGTGCGCCTCTTTTGCGCCGCTGTGGGTCACTTTTGTGTAAAAGATGCACCATGTTGCAAGATAGGTTTCAGTTCATCTCCAGCAAGATACCATCAGTTTAAAATGTATATAATTAGCACTGTGTAGGGGGCATGCAGAAGCTGAAGCTTTTGTAAGTGTCAAAGTTGTTGCATGCAGTGCTGCACTTCTGGGTACTGTTTCATATGCTGGACTACATCTGCACAATGAGATACCTAAGCAAAGGAAACACAAGTGATGTGATTGTGAAATGAGCAAAAGAAATTGCACGTTTTTCAATTACATCACCTGTGTTTCCTAAGTTTACGAATGACATTGTGCAGATGAAGTTTAGGTCTGTCCACGGACACAGAAGCGGTCTGGCCTTTGTTCAAGAGTGAAGTGCACATGACTTACTTCATTGGTAGGCTTTCACATGTATTATCTCCTTTGTATTCTTCAACAAGCGTAAATTTGATCTGCAACCCTGAGTAGGCCTCACCTTAAACAAACCTTTGGAGAGGCCACACCTTATCGTCATCCTGAATTAATCATTTAAAATGTTAGGGACAGATTTATGATAGGTGTATGCCTCTTTTGCGCCACTGTGCGTCACTTTTGTGACGCAGTGGCGGTGCAAAAGATTTGCTATGAGGCGACAAAATTACAAATTGATGCATCTAGGCAGATGTGTCATGCTGTAAAAAGCCCGTGCCACATGAAACCGATGCAGCAGTGATGCAAAAGATGCACCATGTTGCAAGACAGGCCTCACTTCATCTCCAACAAGATAAGAAGCTGAGTCTTCTGTAAATGTCAAAATTGTTGTATACACTGCTCAACTTTTGTGTACTCTTTGATATGCTAGACTCCATCTGCACTATGAGATACCTAAGCAAAGGAAACACAGGTGATGTGATTGTGAAATGAGGAAAAGAAACTCCACATTTTTCAATTACATCACCAGTGTTTCCTAAGTTTACGAATGACATTGTGCAGATGAACTTTAAGTCTGTCCACGGACACAGAAGAGGTCTGGCGTTTGTTCAAGAGTGAAGTGGACATGACTTACTTCATTGGTAGACCTTCACATGTATTATGTCCTCTGTTCTCTTCAACAACTCGAAATTTCATTTGGAACCCTGAGTAGGCCTCACCTCAAACAAACCTCTGGATAGGACACATCTTATTGGCATCCTGAAACAATCATTTAAAATGTTAGTGTCTTGCGACACTTTTGTGAGACAACAGCAGTGCAAAAGATGCACCATGTTTCAAGATAGGCCTCACTTCATCTGCATCAAGATACTGTTAGTTTTAAATGTATATCTTTAGGACTGTGTAGGGGGCCTGGAGAAGCAGAAGCTTCTGTAAGTGTCAAAGTTGTTGAAAAACTGTTTGTCCTTCAATCTTTTCCCTTGTCTTTTCTAATTTTTAAATACATGTTTTAATATTTTTCAAATGTTTGTTCTCTCTTTCACAGATTGAAAGTATAAAAATAACAAGTGAGTAAGTTAACGACAATTATAAGGTAAATGTTTTGTACTCTTTTCGTTACATTTCTATCACATTCACCTACTATTAGTTCCACAGCTTCATTTCTTTAACCCTCAGTTTCCTGCCTTTGCTACTTCCCTCATTCCTTTCTCTATTACCTACTTACTCTACTCCTTCCACTCCTTTTCTCACTCCCTCTCTTCTCATAGTTCCTCACTCTTGTTCACTCACTCCATCTCTATTACTCTTAGTGTCTTTGACTGATCACTCTTTCACTACTTGTTCATTATGCTTTTTCTGTGTAGTTGAAGCACACTAAGGGGCATATTATGAACACAGCCAATAAAATTATTGCTGTTTTTATCGGCAGAAAACTGCTGCAAAAGTGGTTTTAGCGGCAGTTTTCTGCCGCAAAAGCGGCTTTAGCGACACATTTCTGCCGATAAAAGCTGCAAAACTTTTATTGCCTATGTTGATAATATGGCCCTATGTTATTTACATTTCTTTGCTGTTTCAATTAATCTTTTTCTGTTACTTCTTCTTTTCTGCTTTCTGTTTTTTCTCTCTGTTATTGCACATGTTTTAATCTTATTTTGAACATTCACTCATATTCTCTAAGAAAGTCTTCTTTGTTATTCTTCTACTCTCCTTTTTTTCTTTCACTTCCTTATCTATTTTGTTTTTCACAATTATATCCTCTTCCCTCTTATCTTCGGTAAATAAATCTATTAAACAGTATCTCTGGTTTAGACCCTATAGCTGTCTTTGTTTTAACATTACTCTCTGTTTACTTCCCTTATACTTACTCTTCTTTTTTTTTTTTTTTGGTTCGCTCCCGGTTCGCGTACCGGTGAGCGAACCAGGAAGCGAACCAAAAGAAATACAGCTTGCCAGAGTGCTTAACATTCTAGCAATTTTTTTTGAAAGGGGAGGTAGTTCTGAAAAGAACTTTTTTTTAATGTTTTTGTCGTTTTATATATATTTTTTTATTTTTCTGAACATTTTTTGTTTTTTTTGTATTTTTCGAACAGTTTTATGTTTTTTTTGTTTTTTTGGGAGGGGAAAGAACAAAAAACAGGCATTGGAAAGGGCTCAACAGGAGCAAAAAAAAAATTTACTTTCTGGGGCGTTTAGAGCACTTGTGATTTTCAAATGCTCTGTTGATTAAGTTAATGCTCATATTGGCACATGACAGTAATGTACCGCAATATAAACATGTAATCTTCAATTGGACAAAGTTGTCCTGAATGTTTGGCACGGTTTCCCGTGCCTCTGGTCCTGACAAAGATACCTCTGTTGATGTCCTGGCCACAGGAGTTTGTGGATTGTCCTGCAGGTCACGCATCTCTGCCCGGCTGTAGTTTAGTGGATGCCACCTCACCATGTGACGGTGCATGGTATAGTTGCCGAAGCTATACTTCTTTAAGGTGCCTCTAGATAAGTCCTCTTTACATATCAGGCATGTCACATATCTAGCATTAACTTTTTTCTGCCCTTCAGGGATTGAAAAAAACTGCCAAATAAAACTAGTTCTACGATGAGAAACCCGGGGCTCCTCTTGTAAAAACTGTGGTCCCTGTATCTCCTCTTCCTCTTGTTCATCCTCTTCCTCTTCTGTGTTGCTAATGAACTGTGGAGGTGGTCCTCTCTTCCCATGAGGAGGTGGTGGTGGTGGTGGGGGTACACCAGCTGAAGCTACCAATGAAGCCATTGCTCAGTGATCACAAAGGGTCTTCCTCTCACAAAGATGAAAGTCAGAGTGAGGAAAGAAGGAGGGGTTTTCATCATTTTGGAAAAAAAATAGGTCTAAACCAATGAAAAGTGTTATTTTTAGGTCACATGACCTAGCCTTACATCATTAGGAAACCAAAAGTGAAATGAACCAATGAAAAGTTTTATTAACAAGTCACATGACCTGTTACGCTTACGTTACGCGCTGCGGAACGCTCCCCGGATCGCTTCCGGGCAGCTGCGCTTCGCGCCTCGGTTCGCCCTCCGGAGCACTTCCGGGTGCGCTAACGCGGCGCGTCATAAGACGCGTTACGCGACAACGTGATACGTCGCGCTTCCGCGACGCGTCACGATGTTGATTTCTAACGCGACAATTGCGCGAACGGAACATTTACTGGTTCGCGGACCGGGTCGCGGCACCAAATTGAGCTAACGGGAAGCTTCCCGGTTCGCGAACCGGGAGCGAACAAAAAAATAATAATAATAAAAAAAATTATTAATAAACATATAAAATATATTTTTGGATTTAAAGAAGAATACATTTTACAGCTATAGATATTAGCTTTTAAAAAACCAATCAAATTCACTGAAAAAACCATAGGTTATAGACCATATATAGTTAGGAATTAGCATTTACAAAACCTTGAAAATTCACTGAAAAAACCATAGGTTATATAGACCATATATAGTTAGGAATTAGCATTTAAAAAACCTTATTTTACTCACACAAAACCATTGAAATTCCATATATAGTTAGTTGCACTAACTATATATCGCGCACCCGCAATCCACTGCTGATGATGTCACATATTACATCATTCATGACATGGTCAGTGACATCACTGATGACATCACTGATGACATCTCAAATGACATCACTGATGACATCACTGATGACATCTCAAATGACATCACTGATGACAACATCCAGTGACTGTGTATTTCTGTAAAGTTAAAATATGTCTTACATATTGAAGAATGAGTGGATGTAAAAGTGTCTGGATGAAGGATTTAGTAGGTGCATGACTGACTGTATGAGTGAGTGGTTAAATATGTCTCTCTGAGTGCATGGGTTAGTGACTGAACTGTCTTAATTTGTGCATCATTATGTTTGTTGTTCTGTAAACTGCTGCATGTGTTGATCAGTAGCTATATGAGTAAGTATATGGGTTATTGATTGGTTGCTCAAGTATTTGTATGGGAGACTGAGTGTGTGTGTGAGTGGCTGAGAGGTGTATGACTATGTGCATAGATCTGTGAGCAGTTGATTCACTAGATGTATGGGTTCAAAAGTGCATGTGGAAACAGCTGTATGGGTGGTTGACTGTGTGCATGAGTGCATTGGTGAGTGAATGGATATCTCAGTGCTACATGTCAAAGTAAGTACATATGTAAAACACAGTACATGTGAGAGTTGACATATATAAATAACTGTGCATAAGAGCCACTGAATGTGTGAGTGGCTGTATGGATCATTGTGAACTTGTATCAGGGATTGTATAAGAGAGTAAATATGTGTTAGTATATGTTTGAATAAGTAAGGTGTGTATAACTGTATAGTTGAGGAAATGGAGGTGTGATTGATTCTTTGCATGACTGACTAGGTGTGTGAGTAACTCCATGGATGAGTGACAGTGTGTGAGTGTCTGTATACACTGAGTGTATCTAAGGTTATATTAGAGTCTGAAGAGGTTTATCGTATTAGCACAAGAATGATTTGGCCTTGTGGAAACGTGTGGTAGAGAGCGAGAAGTCATTTATTGTATGTAACATATTTTTCAAAACGATGGAGGTTTTCTTTCAGAAAGTGGCGGGCTGAAAGTAATAACAGCACAACAGAGTGTAAGCTGTTCATAGGACATCCTTCGACGTCATGGAAAGTAAGTTAATTTTAAGGAGTTCTGAATTCTGATTTGTTATGTTGTATGGGTTTTTTAAACACAATCATTTTGATTGTGTTTTTTTTCCCCCGCTGTTATATGATGAATACCTTCAAGTCACTGTTTTTAGTGAAATTTGATACATTCTGAGAACAGCAAAAATAAACCATTTAACATGTATAATTAATTCTGTACTGTTTGTATTTATGATGTACATTTAGAACTGTGTAGGAGGCATGGAGAAGGAGAGGCTTCTGTAAGTGTCAAAGTTGTTGCATAGAGTGCTCACATTCTACGTAGTCTTTCATATGATAGACTACATTTCCACAATGAGATACCTAAGCAAAGGAAACACAGGTGATATGATTGTGGAATGAGCAAAAAAAATTGCACGTTTTTCAATTATATTACCTGTGTTTCCTAACATTACACATCACATTGTGTAGATGAGGTTTAGGCCTGTTCCAGGAGACAGAGGAGGTCTGACATTTGTTCAAGAGTGCAGTGGACATGACTCACTTCGTTGGTAGGCCTGCACATGTATTATCTCCTCTGTATTCTTCAACAAACCTAAATTTCATCTGCAACCCTGAGTAGGACTTACCTGAAACAAATCTGTGGATAGGTTACACCTTATCGGCATCTTGAAACAATCATTTAAAATGTTAGGGTCAGATTTATGATGGCCGTGTGCCTCTTTTGCGCTGCTGTGGGTCACTTTTGTGTAAAAGATGCACCATGTTGCAAGATAGGTTTCAGTTCATCTCCAGCAAGATACCATCAGTTTAAAATGTATATAATTAGCACTGTGTAGGGGGCATGCAGAAGCTGAAGCTTTTGTAAGTGTCAAAGTTGTTGCATGCAGTGCTGCACTTCTGGGTACTGTTTCATATGCTGGACTACATCTGCACAATGAGATACCTAAGCAAAGGAAACACAAGTGATGTGATTGTGAAATGAGCAAAAGAAATTGCACGTTTTTCAATTACATCACCTGTGTTTCCTAAGTTTACGAATGACATTGTGCAGATGAAGTTTAGGTCTGTCCACGGACACAGAAGAGGTCTGGCCTTTGTTCAAGAGAGAAGTGGACATGACTTACTTCATTGGTAGACCTTCACATGTATTATGTCCTCTGTTCTCTTCAACAACTCGAAATTTCATTTGGAACCCTGAGTAGGCCTCACCTTAAACAAACCTCTGGAGAGGCCACACCTTATCGTCATCCTGAATTAATCATTTAAAATGCTAGGGACAGATTTATGATAGGTGTATGCCTCTTTTGCGCCACTGTGCGTCACTTTTGTGACGCAGTGGCGGTGCAAAAGATTTGCTATGTGGCGACAAAATGACAAATTGATGCATCTAGGCAGATGTGTCATGTTGTAAAAAACCTGTGCCACATGAAACCGATGCAGCAGTGATGCGAAAGATGCACCATGTTGCAAGACAGGCCTCACTTCATCTCCAACAAGATAAGAAGCTGAGTCTCCTGTAAATGTCAAAATTGTTGTATACACTGCTCAACTTCTGTGTACTCTTTGATATGCTAGACTCCATCTGCACTATGAGGTACCTAAGCAAAGGAAACACAGGTGATGTAATTGTAAAATGAGGAAAAGAAACTCCACATTTTTCAATTACATCACCAGTGTTTAGTAAGTTTACGAATGACATTGTGCAGATGAAGTTTAGCTCTGTCCACGGACACAAAAGAGGTATGGCCTTTGTTCAAGAGTGAAGTGGACATGACTTACTTCATTGGTAGGCTTTCACATGTATTATCTCCTCTGTATTCTACAACAAGCGTAAATTTGATCTGCAACTCTGAGTAGGCCTCACCTTAAACAAACCACTGGAGAGGCCACACCTCATCGTCATCCTGAATTAATCATTTAAAATGTTAGGGACAGATTTATGATAGGTGTATGCCTCTTTTGCGCCACTGTACGTCACTTTTGTGACGCAGTGGCGGTGGAAAAGATTTGCTATGAGGCGACAAAATTACAAATTGATGCATCTAGGCAGATGTGTCATGCTGTAAAAAACCCGTGCCACATGAAACCGATGCAGCAGTGATGCGAAAGATGCACCATGTTGCAAGACAGGCCTCACTTCATCTCCAACAAGATAAGAAGCTGAGTCTTCTGTAAATGTCAAAATTGTTGTATACACTGCTCAACTTATGTGTACTCTTTGATATGCTAGACTCCATCTGCACTATGAGGTACCTAAGCAAAGGAAACACAGGTGATGTGATTGTGAAATGAGGAAAAGAAACTCCACATTTTTCAATTACATCACCTGTGTTTCCTAAGTTTATGAATGACATTGTGCAGATGAAGTTTAGGTCTGTCCACGGACACAGAAGAGGTCTGGCGTTTGTTCAAGAGTAAAGTGGACATGACTTACTTCATTGGTAGACCTTCACATGTATTATGTCCTCTGTTCTCTTCAACAACTCGAAATTTCATTTGGAACCCTGAGTAGGCCTCACCTCAAACAAACCTCTGGATAGGACACATCTTATTGGCATACTGAAACAATCATTTAAAATGTTAGTGTCTTGCAACACTTTTGTGAGACAACAGCAGTGCAAAAGATGCACCATGTTTTAAGATAGGCCTCACTTCATCTGCATCAAGATACTGTTAGTTTAAAATGTATATCTTTAGGACTGTGTAGGGGGCCTGGAGAAGCAGAAGCTTCTGTAAGTGTCAAAGTTGTTGAAAAACTGTTTGTCCTTCAATCTTTTCCATTGTCTTTTCTAATTTTTAAAAACATGTTTTAATATTTTTCAAATGTTTGTTCTCTCTTTCACAGATTGAAAGTATAAAAATAAAAGGTGAGTAAGTTAACGACAATTATAAGGTAAATGTTTTGTACTCTTTTCGTTACATTTCTATCACATTCACCTACTATTAGTTCCACAGCTTCATTTCTTTAACCCTCAGTTTCCTGCCTTTGCTACTTCCCTCATTCCTTTCTCTATTACCTACTTACTCTACTCCTTCCACTCCTTTTCCCAGTCCCTCTCTTCTCATAGTTCCTCACTCTTGTTCACTCACTCCGTCTCTATTACTCTTAGTGTCTTTGACTGATCACTCTTTCACTACTTGTTCATTATGCTTTCTCTGTGTAGTTGAAGCACACTAAGGGGCATATTATGAACACAGCCAATAAAATTATTGCTGTTTTTATTGGCAGAAAACTGCTGCTAAAGTGGTTTTAGCGGCAGTTTTCTGCCGCAAAAGCGGCTTTAGCGACACATTTCTGCCGATAAAAGCTGCAAAACTTTTATTGCCTATGTTGATGATATGGCCCTATGTTATTTACATTTCTTTGCTGTTTCAATTATTCTTTTTGTGTTACTTCTTCTTTTCTGTTTTCTGTTTTTTCTCTCTGTTATTCCACATGTTTTAATCTTATTTTGAACATTCACTCACATTCTCCAAGAAAATCTTCTTTGTTATTCTTCTACTCTCCTTTTTTTCTTTCACTTCCTTATCTATTTTGTTTTTCACAATTATATCCTCTTCCCTCTTTTCTTCGATAAATAAATCTATTAAACAGTATCTCTGGTTTAGACCCTATAGCTGTCTTTGTTTTAACATTACTCTCTGTTTACTTCCCTTATACTTACTCTTCTTTTTTTTTTTTTTTTTTTTTTGGTTCGCTCCCGGTTCGCGTACCGGCGAGCGAACCAGGAAGCGAACCAAAAGAAATACAGCTTGCCAGAGTGCTAAACATTCTAGCAATTTTTTTTGAAAGGGGAGGTAGTTCTGAAAAGAACTTTTTTTTTAATGTTTTTGTTGTTTTATATTTTTTTTTATTTTTCTGAACATTTTTTGTTTTTTTTGTATTTTTTGAACAGTTTTATATTTTTTTTGTTTTTTTTGGAGGGGAAACAACAAAAAACAGGCATTGGAAAGGGCTCAACAGGAGCAAAAAAAAAATTTACTTTCTGGGGCGTTTAGAGCACTTGTGGTTTTCAAATGCTCTGTTGATTAAGTTAATGCTCATATTGGCTCATGAGAGTAATGCACCGCAATATAAACAGGTACACTTCATATGGACAAAGTTGTCCTGAATGTTTGGCACGGTTTCCCGTGCCTCTGGCCCTGACAAAGATATCTGTGTTGATGTCCTGGCCACAGGAGTTGGAGGATTGTCCTGCAGGTCACGCATCTCTGCCCGGCTGTAGTTTAGTGGATGCCACCTCACCATGTGACGGTGCATGGTGTAGTTGCCGAAGCTATACTTCTTTAAGGTGCCTCTAGATAAGTCCTCTTTACATATCAGGCACGTCACATATCGAGCATTAACTTTTTTCTGCCCTTCAGGGATTGAAAAAAACTGCCAAATGAAACTAGTTTTCCGATGAGAAACCCGGGGCTCCTCTTGTAAAAACTGTGGTGCCTGTATCTCTTCTTCCTCTTGTTCATCCTCTTCCTCCTCTGTGTTGCTAATGAACTGTGGAGGTGGTCCTCTCTTCCCATGAGGAGGTGGTGGTGGTGGTGGGGGTGCACCAGCTGAAGCTACCAATGAAGCCATTGCTCAGTGATCACAAAAGCTCTTACTCTCACAAAGATGAAAGTCAGAGTGAGGAAAGAAGGAGGGGTTTTCATCATTTTGGAAAAAAAATAGGTCTAAACCAATGAAAAGTGTTATTTTTAGATCACATGACCTAGCCTTACATCATTAGGAAACCAAAAGTGAAATGAACCAATGAAAAGTTTTATTAACAAGTCACATGACCTGTTACGCTTATGTTACGCGCTGCGGAACGCGCCCCGGATCGCTTCCGGGGAGCTGCCCTTCGCGCCTCGGTTCGCGCTCCGGAGCACTTCCGGGTGCGCTAACGCGGCGCGTCATAAGACGCATTACGCGACAACGTGATACATCGCGCTTCCGCGACGCGTCACGATGTTGATTTCTAACGCGGCAGTTGCGCAAACGGAACGTTTACTGGTTCGCGGACCGGGTCGCGGCACCAAATTAAGCTAACGGGAAGCTTCCCGGTTCGCGAACCGGGAGCGAACCAAAGCATAATAATAAAAAAAAATATTAATAAACATATAAAATAAATTTTTTGATTTAAAGAAAAATACATTTTATAGCTATAGATATTAGCTTTTACAAAACCAATGAAATTCACTGAAAAAACCATAGGTTATAGACCATATATAGTTAGGAATTAGCATTTACAAAACCTTGAAAATTCACTGAAAAAACCATAGGTTATAGACCATATATAGTTAGGAATTAGCATTTAAAAAACCTTTTTTTACTCACACAAAACCATTGAAATTCCATATATAGTTAGTTGTACTAACTATATATCGCGCACCCGCAATCCACTGCTGATCATGTCACATATTACATCATTCATGACATGGTCAGTGACATCACTGATGACATCACTGATGACATCTCAAATGACATCACTGATGACATCACTGATGACAACATCCAGTGACTGTATGTTTCTGTAAAGTTAAAATATGTCTTACATATTGAAGAATGAGTGGATGTATAAGTGTCTGGATGAAGGATTTATTAGGTGCATGATTGACTGCATGAGTGAGTGAATAAATGTGTGTCACTGAGTGCATGAGTTAGTGACTAAACTGTCTTAATTTGTGCATCATTATGTCTGTTGTTCTGTAAACTGCTGCATGTGTTGATCAGTAGCTATATGAGTAAGTATATGGGTTATTGATTGGTTGCCCAAGTATTTGTAAGGGGGACTGAGTGTGTGTGTGTGGGTGGCTTGGAGGTGTATGACTCTGTGCATAGATGTGTTAGCAGTTAATTCAATAGATGTATGGGTTCAAAAGTGCATGTGGAAACACCTGTATGGGCGGTTGACTGAGTGCATTGGTGAGTGAATGGATATCTCAGTGCTACATGTCAAAGTAAGTACATATGTAAAACACAGTACATGTGACAGTTGACATATATAAATAACTGTGCATAAGAGCCAGTGAATGTGTGAGTCGCTGTATGGATCATTGTGTACTTGTATCAGGCATTGTAAAAGAGAGTAAATATGTGTTAGTATATGTTTGAATAAGTAAGGTGTGTATAACTGTATAGTTGAGGAAATGGAGGTGTGATTGATTCTTTGCATGACTGACTAAGTGTCTGAGTAACTCCATGGATGAGTGACAGTCTGTGAGTGTCTGTTTACACTGAGTGTATCTAAGGTTATATTAGAGTCTGAAGAGGTTCATCGTATTATCACATGAATGATGTCATCAGTGATGTGATCAGTAATGTCAAATGAGATGTCATCAGTGATGTCATCAGTGATGTCATTTGAGATGTCATCAGTGATGTCATCAGTGATGTCATTTGAGATGTCATCAGTGATGTCATCAGTGATGTCATTTGAGATGTCATCAGTGATGTCATCAGTGATGTCATTTGAGATGTCATCAGTGATGTCATCAGTGATGTCACTGACCATGTCATGAATGATGTAATATGTGACATGATCAGCAGTGGATTGCGGGTGCGCGATATATAGTTAGTACAACTAACTATATATGGAATTTCAATGGTTTTGTGTGAGTAAAAAAAGGTTTTTTAAATGCTAATTCCTAACTATATATGGTCTATAACCTATGGTTTTTTCAGTGAATTTTCAAGGTTTTGTAAATGCTAATTCCTAACTATATATGGTCTATAACCTATGGTTTTTTCAGTGAATATATATATATATTCCCCCGTTATAGTTAGTTCAGCTAACTATAACTCGAGCGCCCGCACTTCACTGCTGATGACATCATATATTACATCACTCATGACATGGTCAGTGACATCACTCATGACATCATGACATCTGAAATGACATCACTGATGACATCATCCAGTCAATGTGTGTCTTTCTGAAAATTAAATATGTTTTATATATGTATATCTCAAGGTCGATGGTAGAATAAATGGGTATATAAGTGTCTAAATGGATATATACAATCAATTTTACAAAAAAAATTATCATCCATTTAGACACTTATATACCCATTTATTCTACCATCGACCTTGAGATATACATATATAAAACATATTTAATTTTCAGAAAGACACACATTGACTGGATGATGTCATCAGTGATGTCATTTGAGATGTCATCAGTGATATCATTAGTGATGTCACTGACCGTGTCATGAGTGATGTAATATTTGACATTATCAGCAGTGCATTGCGGGCGTGCTGGTTATAGTTAGCTGAACTAACTATAACGGGGGAATTTCTAGGGTTTTGTATGATTGAAATGTCCAGATCACTATAATGCCCCTGAAACCTATGGTTTTTTCAGTGAATTTCTAAGGTTTTTTAAATGCTAATTCCTAACTATAACATGCCTGAAACCTATGTTTTTTTCAGTGAAAATAAATAAATATGTATATATATATATACATTTGATTGTCCGCAATCATTAAATGAGAAGCTTCCAACAGACCCCGCTGTGTCCTCTGATCTCTTCAAAACCGGAGTGGTGGTTTTTCGATATTGTACGTGGTAGCTGGCAACCGCGTTCGGAGGACCCGTTCTACAAGTGGGCTGCGACTTTGCTGGTTCCAGTGGCAACGCTGGGCTTTTTTGTTTCACCGAGGTGTCGGTATTTCGCAGTCCCGCCCTAAGACTTCAGGCTAACCTGTGGCCACCGAATGAAGCGGCTCGTGACTTCACGTGGCAGCAGGGTCACTGCATCCTAGCTGCATGGCTCTTTTCAACTTGGAGGACTGTGGCAGAACGTTCGGGGACCCGAGGAAGACTCCAATAATTTAATAGTTAATCGAACTCACCGAGGACTTCCTAAACCCCACTCCACCACGGTACTTACCGAACTGTTGCATGATGGGGGCTGTGGTTTTTACACACATCACTACAGCTGCAGGCAATTTGGAGGAGAAGCTGACTTCCTCTTCAATAAAGGGTTGCAGCGTCATTAATGAAGGGGTGGTGTAGTTCTAAGTTTGCTATGGACGTCTGAGAAAGGCACTTCTGTGCCGAAATGCATTATGTCCGCAATCATTAAATGAGAAGCTTCCAACAGACCCCGCTGTGTCCTCTGATCTCTTCAAAACCAGAGTGGTCGTTGTTCGATATTGTACGCGGTAGCTGGCAACCGCGTTCGGAGGACCCGTTCTACAAGTGGGCTGCGACTTTGCTGGTTCCAGTGGCAACGCTGGGCTTTTTTGTTTCACCGAGGTGTCGGTATTTCGCAGTCCCGCCCCAAGACTTCAGGCTGACCTGTGGCCACCGAATGAAGCGGCTCGTGACTTCACGTGGCAGCAGGGTCACTGCATCCTAGCTGCATGGCTCTTTTCAACTTGGAGGACTGTGGCAGAACGTTCGGGGACCTGAGGAAGACTCCAATAATGTAATAGTTAATCGAACTCACCGATGACTTCCTAAACCCCACTGCACCACGGTACTTACCGAACTGTTGCATGATGGGGGCTGTGGTTTTTACACACATCACTACAGCTGCAGGCAATTTGGAGGAGAAGCTGACTTCCTGTGCAATAAAGGGTTGCAGCGTCAATAATGAAGGGGTGGTGTAGTTCTAAGTTTGCTATGGACGTCTGAGAAAGGCCCTTCTGTGCCGAAGTGCATTATGTCCGCAATCATTAAATGAGAAGCTTCCAACAGACCCCGCTGTGTCCTCTGATCTCTTCAAAACCGGAGTGGTCGTTGTTCGATATTGTACGCGGTAGCTGGCAACCGCGTTCGGAGGACCCGTTCTACAAGTGGGCTGCGACTTTGCTGGTTCCAGTGGCAACGCTGGGCTTTTTTGTTTCACTGAGGTGTCGGTATTTCGCAGTCCCGCCCCAAGACTTCAGGCTGACCTGTGGCCACCGAATGAAGCGGCTTGTGACTTCACGTGGCAGCAGGGTCACTGCATCCTAGCTGCATGGCTCTTTTCAACTTGGAGGACTGTGGCAGAACGTTCGGGGACCGGAGGAAGACTCCAATAATTTAATAGTTAATCGAACTCACCGAGGACTTCCTAAACCCCACTCCACCACGGTACTTACCGAACTTTTGCATGATGGGGGCTGTGGTTTTTACACACATCACTACAGCTGCAGGCAATTTGGAGGAGAAGCTGACTTCCTGTTCAATAAAGGGTTGCAGCGTCAATAATGAAGGGGTGGTGTAGTTCTAAGTTTGCTATGGACGTCTGAGAAAGGCACTTCTGTGCCGAAATGCATTATGTCCGCAATCATTAAATGAGAAGCTTCCAACAGACCCCGCTGTGTCCTCTGATCTCTTCAAAACCGGAGTGGTCGTTGTTCGATATTGTACGCGGTAGCTGGCAACCGCGTTCGGAGGACCCGTTCTACAAGTGGGCTGCGACTTTGCTGGTTCAAGTGGCAGCGCTGGGCTTTTTTGTTTCACCGAGGTGTCGGTATTTCGCAGTCCCGCCCCAAGACTTCAGGCTGACCTGTGGCCACCGAATGAAGTGGCTCGTGACTTCACGTGGCAGCAGGGTCACTGCATCCTAGCTGCATGGCTCTTTTCAACTTGGAGGACTGTGGCAGAACGTTCGGTGACCCGAGGAAGACTCCAATAATTTAATAGTTAATCGAACTCACCGAGGACTTCCTAAACCCCACTCCACCACGGTACTTACCGAACTGTTGCATGATGGGGGCTGTGGTTTTTACACACATCACTTCAGCTGCAGGCAATTGGGAGGAGAAGCTGACTTCCTGTTCAATAAAGGGTTGCAGCGTCAATAATGAAGGGGTGGTGTAGTTCTAAGTTTGCTATGGACGTCTGAGAAAGGCACTTCTGTGCCGAAGTGCATTATGTCCGCAATCATTAAATGAGAAGCTTCCAACAGACCCCGCTGTGTCCTCTGATCTCTTCAAAACCGGAGTGGTCGTTGTTCGATATTGTACGCGGTAGCTGGCAACCGCGTTCGGAGGACCCGTTCTACAAGTGGGCTGCGACTTTGCTGGTTCCAGTGGCAACGCTGGGCTTTTTTGTTTCACCGAGGTGTCGGTATTTCGCAGTCCCGCCCCAAGACTTCAGGCTGACCTGTGGCCACTGAATGAAGCGGCTCGTGACTTCACGTGGCAGCAGGGTCACTGCATCCTAGCTGCATGGCTCTTTTCAACTTGGAGGACTTTGGCAGAACGTTCGGGGACCCGAGGAAGACTCCAATAATTTAATAGTTAATCAAACTCACCGAGGACTTCCTAAATCAATCAATCAATCAATCAGTGACATTTATAAAGCGCGCTACATACCCGTAGGGTCTCAAGGCGCTGGGGGGGGGGGGTGCCGCTACTGCTCGAACAGCCAGGTCTTCAGCTTCTTCCTGAAGGAGAGGTGGTCTTGGGTCAGGCGCAGGTCGGTCGGGAGGGAGTTCCAGGTCTTGGCGGCCAGGTAGGAGAAGGACCTTCCTCCTGTAGTCGCTCTTCGGATGCGGGGGACGGCGGCGAGGGCGTGGTTGGCTGATCGGAGGTGGCGTTTGGGAGCGTAGAAGTTGACTCGGCTGTTGAGGTAGCTCGGGCCTTGGTCGTGTAGGGCTTTGTGTGCGTGGGTGAGGAGGCGGAAGGTGATTCTTTTGTTGACGGGGAGCCAGTGAAGGTCTCTCAGATGTCCGGAGATGTGGCTGGTTCGTGGGATGTCGAGGATGAGTCTGGCTGAGGCGTTCTGGATCCGCTGGAGTCTCTTCTGGAGCTTGGCGGTGGTGCCGGCGTAGAGGGCGTTGCCGTAGTCCAGCCGGCTGGTGACGAGGGCCTGGGTGACGGTCTTTCTGGTCTCGGTGGGGATCCACCAGAAGATCTTCCGTAGCATGCGTAGGATGTTGAAGCATGACGAGGAGACGGCGTTGACTTGTCTGGTCATGGAGAGGGAGGAGTCCAGGATGACGCCCAGGTTTCGTGCATGGTCTGCCGGTTTGGGTGCGGTGCCCAGGGCGGGAGGCCACCAGGAGTCGTCCCAGGCGGAGGGTGAGGAGCCCAGGATGAGGACCTCCGTCTTGTCCGAGTTCAGCTTCAGGCGGCTGGTCGTCATCCACTCGGCTACCTCTTTCATCCCTTCGTGCAGGTTGGCTCTGGCGGCGGCGGGGTCGTTGGTCAGGGAGAGGATCAGCTGGGTGTCGTCGGCGTAGGAGATTATGCTGAGGTTGTGTTTGCGTACGATGGCCGCGAGGGGGCTCATGTAGACGTTGAAGAGGGTGGGGCTCAGAGATGATCCTTGGGGGACGCCGCAGATGACTTCGGAGGCCTCTGACTTGTACGGTGGTAGGCGGACTCTCTGTGTTCTTCCGTCGAGGAAGGAGGTGATCCATTCCAGCGCCTTGTCCTGGATGCCGATGTTGCTGAGGCGCCGTACCAGGGTGCGGTGGCAGACCGTGTCGAAAGCCGCGGAGAGGTCTAGGAGGATGAGGGCCGCTGTTTCTCCATTGTCCATCAGGGCTCGGATGTCATCGGTGGCGGCGATGAGGGCGGTCTCGGTGCTGTGGTTGGCTCGGAAGCCAGACTGTGAGGGGTCGAGGGATCCGTTCGTCTCGAGGAAGGCGGCCATCTGCTTGTTGACGGTCTTCTCGATGACTTTGGCTGGAAACGGGAGGAGCGAGATGGGGCGGTAATTCTTGAGTTCGGTGGGGTCCGCTGTGGGTTTCTTGAGTAGAGCGCTGAGTTCGGCGTGCTTCCAGCTCTCGGGGAAGGTGGCGGTGTCGAAGGATGTGTTGATGATGTCTCGCAGGTGGGGTGCGATGACAGCGTCGGCCTTGTTGAAGACGTGGTGAGGGCAGGGGTCGGTCGGTGATCCGGAGTGGATGGAGTTCATCGTGCGGATGGTGTCTTCGGTGCTGATCGGGGTCCAGGCGTGGAGGGTGGTGGTGGGGGGTGGTTGTTCGGTCGTGGTGTGCGTAGGTTGGTTGTTGAAGCTGTTGTGTATGTCCGCGATCTTGTTGTGGAAGTATGAAGCGAGGGAGTTGCAGAGGTCTTGCGATGGGATGATGTCGTTGTTTCCTGCGCTGGGGTTGGAAAGCTCTTTCACGATGTTGAAGAGTTCCTTGCAGTTGTGTGCGTTGTTGTCCAACCGCTCCTTGAAAGCTGTTTTCTTGGCAGCGCGGATCAGCTGGTGGTGTTTCCGGGTGGCAAGTTTGAAGGAGGTCCTGTTGTCCGGTGTCGGTTCCCTTCTCCAGACTTTCTCGAGGGCTCGGCAGTTCTTCTTGGAGCTCTTGAGTTCGTCGGTGAACCATGGGGCCTTCTTGCTGCCGGGTCTGCTAGGCGGGGTCCTCAGTGGGGCGAGTTCGTCCGCGCAGTTGCTGATCCACTTCGTGAGGTTGTCGGCGGCTTGGCTGGGGTTCGCAGAGCTGGCAGGAGGGTGCTGGCTCAGGGAGGTGGCGAGCTGGTCTGCTGTGATCTTGTTCCAGCTTCTGCGGGCGGTCTGTTTCTGGTGGTGGTGGGTCGTCGTTCTCTTGAAGGTGAAGTGGACGCAGCTGTGGTCCGTCCATTGAAGCTCAGTGGTGTGGCTGAAGTTGATGTCTGTGCTGGAAGAGAAGACTGCGTCGAGTGTGTGTCCGGCGAGGTGGGTGGGGGTGGACACCAGTTGCTTGAGTCCCAGGTTGGCGAGGTTGTCGAGCAGGGTGCTGGTGTTGCGGTCGTTGTTGTTCTCCAGATGGAAGTTGAGGTCTCCCAGGAGGATGTAGTCAGCGGAGGGGAGGGCATGCGGGCTGACGAAGTCGGCGATGTCCTCGCTGAATTGTGTGCGTGGTCCAGGGGGTCGGTAGATCAGGGTGCCTCTGAGGGTGGTGTTCGGGTTGGTGTGGATCTGGAAATGCAGGTGTTCGGCGCTGGTCAGGGTGTTGTCGGTGCTGGTCGTGAGACGGATGGTGTTCCTGTGGACGATGGCGATGCCTCCTCCCATCTGGTTGGCGTTTCGGTCCCTCCGGACGATCTTGTAGCCCTCTGGGATAGCGATGGCGATGTCGGGAGCTGAAGAGGCGTTCATCCAGGTCTCCGTGAGGAAGGCAACGTCAGGGGCTGTGGCGTCTAGAAGGTTCCAGAGTTCGATGGCGTGTCTGTGGACGGAGCGGGTGTTGAGCAGGATGCACTTGAGGTGGGTGCTGCTGGTGGTCGACTTGGCGGGTGCTGGCACGAGGCAGGTCCGGATGCAGGTGAACTTGCAGTCGTGGCAGCTGAAGGGACCGTGGGTGCGTCGTGGAGTGGCTTGGTGGCACTCTGGGCGTCGGCCGGTGTCGAGAGCGGTGAGAGAGGCGGCGGAGTACGTCAGGCGGGTCGGCCGGGGTCTTCGTGGGCCAGGGGTCCTGGCACTGGGCGCGGTCCGGTCGCGGACGGGCGCAGACGGGCTTACCTTTGGCGCGCCTTCGGCGCACAATCGGCGCGCCCGCTGCGCGTCAACGCTGCACGTTCGCACGGTCGCCATTTAAGGCGAAGTGCGCGGGTGGGCGGAGCAGCTGGGAGGCGGGAGCGGGGAGGGTTACAGAAGAGAAAAAGGGGCGGGGACAAGCGGCGGTGGCGGGAAGGGAGGGCGGGGGGCGGCGAGGTAGGCGGACAACAAGGAAGGAAGTCTAAAAACGGGCCAAATGAAATTCGGCAACACAGGCACAAATAATCGACAAAACAAGGAAAGAAAAGAGGTTAAGCACAACAGGCACAAATGTTTGACAAAACAAGGCAAAAACAGTCCCCGCAGCGGAGGCAGCCGGCAACCGGCAAAACGAGGCGGCAGCGAGGCAGGAGGGCAGGCAGGGGCACACGCAGCAGCTGGTGGCCGTGCGGCGCGGGGGTGTCCCACAAGTGGGTCACACTCACCTGCGTCGCACGGTCGCCATTTAAGGCCAAGTGCGCGGGTGGGCGGAGCAGCTGGGAGGCGGGAGCGGGGAGGGTTACAGAAGAGAAAAAGGGGCGGGGACAAGCGGCGGTGGCGGGAAGGGAGGGCGGGGGGCGGCGAGGTAGGCGGACAACAAGGAAGGAAGTCTAAACACGGGCCAAATGAAATTCGGCAACACAGGCACAAATAATCGACAAAACAAGGAAAGAAAAGAGGTTAAGCACAACAGGCACAAATGTTTGACAAAACAAGGCAAAAACAGTCCCCGCAGCGGAGGCAGCCGGCAACCGGCAAAACGAGGCGGCAGCGAGGCAGGAGGGCAGGCAGGGGCACACGCAGCAGCTGGTGGCCGTGCGGCGCGGGGGTGTCCCACTCCACCACGGTACTTACCGAACTGTTGCATGATGGGGGCTGTGGTTTTTACACACATCACTACAGCTGCAGGCAATTTGGAGGAGAAGCTGACTTCCTGTTCAATAAAGGGTTGCAGCGTCAATAATGAAGGGGTGGTGTAGTTCTAAGTTTGCTATGGACGTCTGAGAAAGGCACTTCTGTGCCGAAGTGCATTATGTCCGCAATCATTAAATGAGAAGCTTCCAACAGACCCCGCTGTGTCCTCTGATCTCTTCAAAACCGGAGTGGTCGTTGTTCGATATTGTACGCGGTAGCTGGCAACCGCGTTCGGAGGACCCGTTCTACAAGTGGGCTGCGACTTTGCTGGTTCCAGTGGCAACGCTGGGCTTTTTTGTTTCACCGAGGTGTCGGTATTTCGCAGTCCCGCCCCAAGACTTCAGGCTGACCTGTGGCCACCGAATGAAGCGGCTCGTGACTTCACGTGGCAGCAGGGTCACTGCATCCTAGCTGCATGGCTCTTTTCAACTTGGAGGACTGTGGCAGAACGTTCGGTGACCCGAGGAAGACTCCAATAATTTAATAGTTAATCGAACTCACCGAGGACTTCCTAAACCCCACTCCACCACGGTACTTACCGAACTGTTGCATGATGGGGGCTGTGGTTTTTACACACATCACTACAGCTGCAGGCAATTTGGAGGAGAAGCTGACTTCCTGTTCAATAAAGGGTTGCAGCGTCAATAATGAAGGGGTGGTGTAGTTCTAAGTTTGCTATGGACGTCTGAGAAAGGCACTTCTGTGCCGAAATGCATTATGTCCGCAATCATTAAATGAGAAGCTTCCAACAGACCCCGCTGTGTCCTCTGATCTCTTCAAAACCGGAGTGGTCGTTGTTCGATATTGTACGCGGTAGCTGGCAACCGCGTTCGGAGGACCCGTTCTACAAGTGGGCTGTGACTTTGCTGGTTCAAGTGGCAGCGCTGGGCTTTTTTGTTTCACCGAGGTGTCGGTATTTCGCAGTCCCGCCCCAAGACTTCAGGCTGACCTGTGGCCACCGAATGAAGCGGCTCGTGACTTCACGTGGCAGCAGGGTCACTGCATCCTAGCTGCATGGCTCTTTTAAACTTGGAGGACTGTGGCAGAACGTTCGGTGACCCGAGGAAGACTCCAATAATTTAATAGTTAATCGAACTCACCGAGGACTTCCTAAACCCCACTCCACCACGGTACTTACCGAACTGTTGCATGATGGGGGCTGTGGTTTTTACACACATCACTACAGCTGCAGGCAATTTGGAGGAGAAGCTGACTTCCTGTTCAATAAAGGGTTGCAGCGTCAATAATGAAGGGGTGGTGTAGTTCTAAGTTTGCTATGGACGTCTGAGAAAGGCACTTCTGTGCCGAAGTGCATTATGTCCGCAATCATTAAATGAGAAGCTTCCAACAGACCCCGCTGTGTCCTCTGATCTCTTCAAAACCGGAGTGGTCGTTGTACGATATTGTACGCGGTAGCTGGCAACCGCGTTCGGAAGACCCGTTCTACAAGTGGGCTGCGACTTTGCTGGTTCCAGTGGCAACGCTGGGCTTTTTTGTTTCACCGAGGTGTCGGTATTTCGCAGTCCCGCCCCAAGACTTCAGGCTGACCTGTGGCCACCGAATGAAGCGGCTCGTGACTTCACGTGGCAGCAGGGTCACTGCATCCTAGCTGCATGGCTCTTTTCAACTTGGAGGACTTTGGCAGAACGTTCGGGGACCCGAGGAAGACTCCAATAATTTAATAGTTAATCGAACTCACCGAGGACTTCCTAAACCCCACTCCACCACGGTACTTACCGAACTGTTGCATGATGGGGGCTGTGGTTTTTACACACATCACTACAGCTGCAGGCAATTTGGAGGAGAAGCTGACTTCCTGTTCAATAAAGGGTTGCAGCATCAATAATGAAGGGGTGGTGTAGTTCTAAGTATGCTATGGACGTCTGAGAAAGGCACTTCTGTGCCGAAATGCATTATGTCCGCAATAATTAAATGAGAAGCTTCCAACAGACCCCGCTGTGTCCTCTGATCTCTTCAAAACCGGAGTGGTCGTTGTTCGATATTGTACGCGGTAGCTGGCAACCGCGTTCGGAGGACCCGTTCTACAAGTGGGCTGTGACTTTGCTGGTTCCAGTGGCAGCGCTGGGCTTTTTTGTTTCACCGAGGTGTCGGTATTTCGCAGTCCCGCCCCAAGACTTCAGGCTGACCTGTGGCCACCGAATGAAGCGGCTCGTGACTTCACGTGGCAGCAGGGTCACTGCATCCTAGCTGCATGGCTCTTTTCAACTTGGAGGACTGTGGCAGAACGTTCGGTGACCCGAGGAAGACTCCAATAATTTAATAGTTAATCGAACTCACCGAGGACTTCCTAAACCCCACTCCACCACGGTACTTACCGAACTGTTGCATGATGGGGGCTGTGGTTTTTACACACATCACTACAGCTGCAGGCAATTTGGAGGAGAAGCTGACTTCCTGTTCAATAAAGGGTTGCAGCGTCAATAATGAAGGGGTGGTGTAGTTCTAAGTATGCTATGGACGTCTGAGAAAGGCACTTCTGTGCCGAAATGCATTATGTCCGCAATCATTAAATGAGAAGCTTCCAACAGACCCCGCTGTGTCCTCTGATCTCTTCAAAACCGGAGTGGTCGT
The DNA here is from genome assembly GCF_964261635.1 of Lissotriton helveticus. NCBI lineage: Eukaryota > Metazoa > Chordata > Amphibia > Caudata > Salamandridae > Lissotriton > Lissotriton helveticus. The sequence continues at coordinate 1,509,873,206 of NC_136061.1, read as the reverse complement.
TGTTCGATATTGTACGCGGTAGCTGGCAACCGCGTTCGGAGGACCCGTTCTACAAGTGGGCTGCGACTTTGCTGGTTCCAGTGGCAACGCTGGGCTTTTTTGTTTCACCGAGGTGTCGGTATTTCGCAGACCCGCCCCAAGACTTCAGGCTGACCTGTGGCCACCGAATGAAGCGGCTCGTGACTTCACGTGGCAGCAGGGTCACTGCATCCTAGCTGCATGGCTCTTTTCAACTTGGAGGACTGTGGCAGAACGTTCGGGGACCCGAGGAAGACTCCAATAATTTAATAGTTAATCGAATTCACCGAGGACTTCCTAAACCCCACTCCACCACGGTACTTACCAAACTGTTGCATGATGGGGGCTATGGTTTTTACACACATCACTACAGCTGCAGGCAATTTGGAGGAGAAGCTGACTTCCTGTTCAATAAAGGGTTGCAGCGTCAATAATGAAGGGGTGGTGTAGTTCTAAGTTTGCTATGGACGTCTGAGAAAGGCACTTCTGTGCCGAAATGCATTATGTCCGCAATCATTAAATGAGAAGCTTCCAACAGACCCCGCTGTGTCCTCTGATCTCTTCAAAACCGGAGTGGTCGTTGTTCGATTTTGTACGCGGTAGCTGGCAACCGCGTTCGGAGGACCCGTTCTACAAGTGGGCTGCGACTTTGCTGGTTCCAGTGGCAGCGCTGGGCTTTTTTGTTTCACCGAGGTGTCGGTATTTCGCAGTCCCGCCCCAAGACTTCAGGCTGACCTGTGGCCACCGAATGAAGCGGCTCGTGACTTCACGTGGCAGCAGGGTCACTGCATCCTAGCTGCATGGCTCTTTTCAACTTGGAGGACTGTGGCAGAACGTTCGGTGACCCGAGGAAGACTCCAATAATTTAATAGTTAATCGAACTCACCGAGGACTTCCTAAACCCCACTCCACCACGGTACTCACCGAACTGTTGCATGGTGGGGGCTGTGGTTTTTACACACATCACTTCAGCTGCAGGCAATTTGGAGGAGAAGCTGACTTCCTGTTCAATAAAGGGTTGCAGCGTCAATAATGAAGGGGTGGTGTAGTTCTAAGTTTGCTATGGACGTCTGAGAAAGGCACTTCTGTGCCGAAGTGCATTATGTCCGCAATCATTAAATGAGAAGCTTCCAACAGACCCCGCTGTGTCCTCTGATCTCTTCAAAACCGGAGTGGTCGTTGTTCGATATTGTACGCGGTAGCTGGCAACCGCGTTCGGAGGACCCGTTCTACAAGTGGGCTGCGACTTTGCTGGTTCCAGTGGCAACGCTGGGCTTTTTTGTTTCACCGAGGTGTCGGTATTTCGCAGTCCCGCCCCAAGACTTCAGGCTGACCTGTGGCCACCGAATGAAGCGGTTCGTGACTTCACGTGGCAGCAGGGTCACTGCATCCTAGCTGCATGGCTCTTTTCAACTTGGAGGACTTTGGCAGAACGTTCGGGGACCCGAGGAAGACTCCAATAATTTAATAGTTAATCGAACTCACCGAGGACTTCCTAAACCCCACTCCACCACGGTACTTACCGAACTGTTGCATGATGGGGGCTGTGGTTTTTACACACATCACTACAGCTGCAGGCAATTTGGAGGAGAAGCTGACTTCCTGTTCAATAAAGGGTTGCAGCGTCAATAATGAAGGGGTGGTGTAGTTCTAAGTTTGCTATGGACGTCTGAGAAAGGCACTTCTGTGCCGAAATGCATTATGTCCGCAATCATTAAATGAGAAGCTTCCAACAGACCCCGCTGTGTCCTCTGATATCTTCAAAACCGGAGTGGTCGTTGTTCGATATTGTACGCGGTAGCTGGCAACCGCGTTCGGAGGACCCGTTCTACAAGTGGGCTGCGACTTTGCTGGTTCCAGTGGCAACGCTGGGCTTTTTTGTTTCACCGAGGTGTCGGTATTTCGCAGTCCCGCCCCAAGACTTCAGGCTGACCTGTGGCCACCGAATGAAGCGGCTCGTGACTTCACGTGGCAGCAGGGTCACTGCATCCTAGCTGCTTGGCTCTTTTCAACTTGGAGGACTGTGGCAGAACGTTCGGGGACCCGAGGAAGACTCCAATAATTTAATAGTTAATCAAACTCACCGCGGACTTCCTAAACCCCACTCCACCACGGTACTTACCGAACTGTTGCATGATGGGGGCTGTGGTTTTTACACACATCACTACAGCTGCAGGCAATTTGGAGGAGAAGCTGACTTCCTGTTCAATAAAGGGTTGCAGCGTCAATAATGAAGGGGTGATGTAGTTCTAAGTTTGCTATGGACGTCTGAGAAAGGCACTTCTGTGCCAAAATGCATTATGTCCGCAATCATTAAATGAGAAGCTTCCAACAGACCCCGCTGTGTCCTCTGATCTCTTCAAAACCGGAGTGGTCGTTGTTCGATATTGTACGCGGTAGCTGGCAACCGCGTTCGGAGGACCCGTTCTACAAGTGGTCTGCGACTTTGCTGGTTCCAGTGGCAACGCTGGGCTTTTTTGTTTCACCAAGGTGTCGGTATTTCGCAGTCCCGCCCCAAGACTTCAGGCTGACCTGTGGCCACCGAATGAAGCGGCTCGTGACTTCACGTGGCAGCAGGGTCACTGCATCCTAGCTGCATGGCTCTTTTCAACTTGGAGGACTGTGGCAGAACGTTCGGGGACCCGAGGAAGACTCCAATAATTTAATAGTAAATCGAACTCACCGAGGACTTCCTAAACCCCACTCCACCACGGTACTTACCGAACTGTTGCATGATGGGGGCTGTGGTTTTTACACACATCACTACAGCTGCAGGCAATTTGGAGGAGAAGCTGACTTCCTGTTCAATAAAGGGTTGCAGCGTCAATAATGAAGGGGTGGTGTAGTTCTAAGTTTGCTATGGACGTCTGAGAAAGGCACTTCTGTGCCGAAATGCATTATGTCCGCAATCATTAAATGAGAAGCTTCCAACAGACACCGCTGTGTCCTCTGATCTCTTCAAATCCGGAGTGGTCGTTGTTCGATATTGTACGCGGTAGCTGGCAACCGCGTTCGGAGGACCCGTTCTACAAGTGGGCTGCGACTTTGCTGGTTCCAGTGGCAACGCTGGGCTTTTTTGTTTCACCGAGGTGTCGGTATTTCGCAGTCCCGCCCCAAGACTTCAGGCTGACCTGTGGCCACCGAATGAAGCGGCTCGTGACTTCACGTGGCAGCAGAGTCACTGCATCCTAGCTGCATGGCTCTTTTCAACTTGGAGGACTGTGGCAGAACGTTCGGGGACCCGAGGAAGACTCCAATAATTTAATAGTTAATCGAACTCACCGAGGACTTCCTAAACCCCACTCCACCACGGTACTTACCGAACTGTTGCATGATGGGGGCTGTGGTTTTTACACACATCACTACAGCTGCAGGCAATTTGGAGGAGAAGCTGACTTCCTGTTCAATAAAGGGTTGCAGCGTCAATAATGAAGGAGTGGTGTAGTTCTAAGTTTGCTATGGACGTCTGAGAAAGGCGCTTCTGTGCCGAAATGCATTATGTCCGCAATCATTAAATGAGAAGCTTCCAACAGACCCCGCTGTGTCCTCTGATCTCTTCAAAACCGAAGTGGTCGTTGTTCGATATTGTACGCGGTAGCTGGCAACCGCATTCAGGGGACCCGTTCTACAAGTGGGCTGCGACTTTGCTGGTTCCAGTGGCAACGCTGGGCTTTTTTGTTTCACCGAGGTGTCGGTATTTCGCAGTCCCGCCCCAAGACTTCAGGCTGACCTCTGGCCACCGAATTAAGCGGCTCGTGACTTCACGTGGCAGCAGGGTCACTGCATCCTAGCTGCATGGCTCTTTTCAACTTGGAGGACTGTGGCAGAACGTTCGGGGACCCGAGGAAGACTCCAATAATTTAATAGTTAATCGAACTCACCGAGGACTTCCTAAACCCCACTCCACCACGGTACTTACCGAACTGTTGTATGATGGGGGCTGTGGTTTTTACACACATCACTACAGCTGCAGGCAATTTGGAGGAGAAGCTGACTTCCTATTCAATAAAGGGTTGCAGCGTCAATAATGAAGGGGTGGTGTAGTACTAAGTTTGCTATGGACGTCTGAGGAAGGCACTTCTGTGCCGAAATGCATTATGTCCGCAATCATTAAATGAGAAGCTTCCAACAGACCCCGCTGTGTCCTCTGATCTCTTCAAAACCGGAGTGGTCGTTGTTCGATATTGTACGCGGTAGCTGGCAACCGCGTTCGGAGGACCCGTTCTACAAGTGGGCTGCGACTTTGCTGGTTCCAGTGGCAACGCTGGGCTTTTTTGTTTCACCGAGGTGTCGGTATTTCGCAGTCCCGCCCCAAGACTTCAGGCTGACCTGTGGCCACCGAATGAAGCGGCTCGTGACTTCACGTGGCAGCAGGGTCACTGCATCCTAGCTGCATGGCTCTTTTCAACTTGGAGGACTGTGGCAGAACGTTCGCGGACCGGAGGAAGACTCCAATAATTTAATAGTTAATCGAACTCACCGAGGACTTCCTAAACCCCACTCCACCACGGTACTTACCGAACTGTTGCATGATGGGGGCTGTGGTTTTTACACACATCACTACAGCTGCAGGCAATTTGGAGGAGAAGCTGACTTCCTGTTCAATAAAGGGTTGCAGCGTCAATAATGAAGGGGTGGTGTAGTTCTAAGTTTGCTATGGACGTCTGAGAAAGGCACTTCTGTGCCGAAATGCATTATGTCCGCAATCATTAAATGAGAAGCTTCCAACAGACCCCGCTGTGTCCTCTGATCTCTTCAAAACCGGAGTGGTCGTTGTTCGATATTGTACGCGGTAGCTGGCAACCGCGTTCGGAGGACCCGTTCTACAAGTGGGCTGCGACTTTGCTGGTTCCAGTGGCAACGCTGGGCTTTTTTGTTTCACCGAGGTGTCGGTATTTCGCAGTCCCGCCCCAAGACTTCAGGCTGACCTGTGGCCACCGAATGAAGCGGCTCGTGACTTCACGTGGCAGCAGGGTCACTGCATTCTAGCTGCATGGCTCTTTTCAACTTGGAGGACTGTGGCAGAACGTTCGGAGACCCGAGGAAGACTCCAATAATTTAATAGTTAATCGAACTCACCGAGGACTTCCTAAACCCCACTCCACCACGGTACTTACCGAACTGTTGCATGATGGGGGCTGTGGTTTTTACATACATCACCACAGCTGCAGGCAATTTGGAGGAGAAGCTGACTTCCTGTTCAATAAAGGGCTGCAGCGTCAATAATGAAGGGGTGGTGTAGTTCTAAGTTTGCTATGGACGTCTGAGAAAGGCACTTCTGTGCCGAAATGCATTATGTCCGCAATCATTAAATGAGAAGCTTCCAACACACCCCGCTGTGTCCTCTGATCTCTTCAAAACCGGAGTGGTCGTTGTTCGATATTGTACGCGGTAGCTGGCAACCGCGTTCGGAGGACACGTTCTACAAGTGGGCTGCGACTTTGCTGGTTCCAGTGGCAACGCTGGGCTTTTTTGTTTCACAGAGGTGTCGGTATTTCGCAGTCCCGCCCCAAGACTTCAGGCTGACCTGTGGCCACCGAATGAAGCGGCTCGTGACTTCATGTGGCAGCAGGGTCACTGCATCCTAGCTGCATGGCTCTTTTCAACTTGGAGGACTGTGGCAGAACGTTCGGTGACCCGAGGAAGACTCCAATAATTTAATAGTTAATCGAACTCACCGAGGACTTCCTAAACCCCACTCCACCACGGTACTTACCGAACTGTTGCATGATGGGGGCTGTGGTTTTTACACACATCACTACAGCTGCAGGCAATTTGGAGGAGAAGCTGACTTCCTGTTCAATAAAGGGTTGCAGCGTCAATAATGAAGGGGTGGTGTAGTTCTAAGTTTGCTATGGACGTCTGAGAAAGGCACTTCTGTGCCGAAATGCATTATGTCCGCAATCATTAAATGAGAAGCTTCCAACAGACCCCGCTGTGTCCTCTGATCTCTTCAAAACCGGAGTGGTCGTTGTTCGATATTGTACGCGGTAGCTGGCAACCGCGTTCGGAGGACCCGTTCTACAAGTGGGCTGCGACTTTGCTGGTTCCAGTGGCAACGCTGGGCTTTTTTGTTTCACCGAGGTGTCGGTATTTCGCAGTCCCGCCCCAAGACTTCAGGCTGACCTGTGGCCACCGAATGAAGCGGCTCGTGACTTCACGTGGCAGCAGGGTCACTGCATCCTAGCTGCATGGCTCTTTTCAACTTGGAGGACTGTTGCAGAACGTTCGGGGACCCGAGGAAGACTCCAATAATTTAATAGTTAATCGAACTCACCGAGGACTTCCTAAACCCCACTCCACCACGGTACTTACCGAACTGTTGCATGATGGGGGCTGTGGTTTTTACACACATCACTACAGCTGCAGGCAATTTGGAGGAGAAGCTGACTTCCTGTTCAATAAAGGGTTGCAGCGTCAATAATGAAGGGGTGGTGTAGTTCTAAGTTTGCTATGGACGTCTGAGAAAGGCACTTCTGTGCCGAAATGCATTATGTCCGCAATCATTAAATGAGAAGCTTCCAACAGACCCCGCTGTGTCCTCTGATCTCTTCAAAACCAGAGTGGTCGTTGTTCGATATTGTACGCGGTAGCTGGCAACCGCGTTCGGAGGACCCGTTCTACAAGTGGGCTGCGACTTTGCTGGTTCCAGTGGCAACGCTGGGCTTTTTTGTTTCACCGAGGTGTCGGTATTTCGCAGTCCCGCCCCAAGACTTCAGGCTGACCTGTGGCCACCGAATGAAGCGGCTCGTGACTTCACGTGGCAGCAGGGTCACTGCATCCTAGCTGCATGGCTCTTTTCAACTTGGAGGACTGTGGCAGAACGTTCGGGGACCCGAGGAAGACTCCAATAATTTAATAGTTAATCGAACTCACCGAGGACTTCCTAAACCCCACTCCACCACGGTACTTACCGAACTGTTGCATGATGGGGGCTGTGGTTTTTACACACATCACTACAGCTGCAGGCAATTTGGAGGAGAAGCTGACTTCCTGTTCAATAAAGGGTTGCAGCGTCAATAATGAAGGGGTGGTGTAGTTCTAAGTTTGCTATGGACGTCTGAGAAAGGCACTTCTGTGCCGAAATGCATTATGTCCGCAATCATTAAATGAGAAGCTTCCAACAGACCCCGCTGTGTCCTCTGATCTCTTCAAAACCGGAGTGGTCGTTGTTCGATATTGTACGCGGTAGCTGGCAACCGCGTTCGGAGGACCCGTTCTACAAGTGGGCTGCGACTTTGCTGGTTCCAGTGGCAGCGCTGGGCTTTTTTGTTTCACCGAGGTGTCGGTATTTCGCAGTCCCGCCCCAAGACTTCAGGCTGACCTGTGGCCACCGAATGAAGCGGCTCGTGACTTCACGTGGCAGCAGGGTCACTGCATCCTAGCTGCATGGCTCTTTTCAACTTGGAGGACTGTGGCAGAACGTTCGGTGACCCGAGGAAGACTCCAATAATTTAATAGTTAATCAAACTCACCGAGGACTTCCTAAACCCCACTCCACCACGGTACTTACCGAACTGTTGCATGATGGGGGCTGTGGTTTTTACACACATCACTTCAGCTGCAGGCAATTTGGAGGAGAAGCTGACTTCCTGTTCAATAAAGGGTTGCAGCGTCAATAATGAAGGGGTGGTGTAGTTCTAAGTTTGCTATGGACGTCTGAGAAAGGCACTTCTGTGCCGAAGTGCATTATGTCCGCAATCATTAAATGAGAAGCTTCCAACAGACCCCGCTGTGTCCTCTGATCTCTTCAAAACCGGAGTGGTCGTTGTTCGATATTGTACGCGGTAGCTGGCAACCGCGTTCGGAGGACCCGTTCTACAAGTGGGCTGCGACTTTGCTGGTTCCAGTGGCAACGCTGGGCTTTTTTGTTTCACCGAGGTGTCGGTATTTCGCAGTCCCGCCCCAAGACTTCAGGCTGACCTGTGGCCACCGAATGAAGCGGCTCGTGACTTCACATGGCAGCAGGGTCACTGCATCCTAGCTGCATGGCTCTTTTCAACTTGGAGGACTTTGGCAGAACGTTCGGGGACCCGAGGAAGACTCCAATAATTTAATAGTTAATCGAACTCACCGAGGACTTCCTAAACCCCACTCCACCACAGTACTTACCGAACTGTTGCATGATGGGGTCTGTGGTTTTTACACACATCACTACAGCTGCAGGCAATTTGGAGGAGAAGCTGACTTCCTGTTCAATAAAGGGTTGCAGCGTCAATAATGAAGGGGTGGTGTAGTTCTAAGTTTGCTATGGACGTCTGAGAAAGGCACTTCTGTGCCGAAATGCATTATGTCCGCAATCATTAAATGAGAAGCTTCCAACAGACCCCGCTGTGTCCTCTGATCTCTTCAAAACCGGAGTGGTCGTTGTTCAATATTGTACGCGGTAGCTGGCAACCGCGTTCGGAGGACCCGTTCTACAAGTGGGCTGCGACTTTGCTGGTTCCAGTGGCAACGCTAGGCTTTTTTGTTTCACCGAGGTGTCGGTATTTCGCAGTCCCGCCCCAAGACTTCAGGCTGACCTGTGGCCACCGAATGAAGCGGCTCGTGACTTCACGTGGCAGCAGGGTCACTGCATCCTAGCTGCATGGCTCTTTTCAACTTGGAGGACTGTGGCAGAACGTTCGGGAACCCGAGGAAGACTCCAATAATTTAATAGTTAATCGAAGTCACCGAGGACTTCCTAAACCCCACTCCACCACGGAACTTACCGAACTGTTGCATGATGGGGGCTGTGGTTTTTACACACATCACTACAGCTGCAGGCAATTTGGAGGAGAAGCTGACTTCCTGTTCAATAAAGGGTTGCAGCGTCAATAATGAAGGGGTGGTGTAGTTCTAAGTTTGCTATGGACGTCTGAGAAAGGCACTTCTGTGCCGAAATGCATTATGTCCGCAATCATTAAATGAGAAGCTTCCAACAGACCCCGCTGTGTCCTCTGATCTCTTCAAAACCGGAGTGGTCGTTGTTCGATATTGTACGCAGTAGCTGGCAACCGCGTTCGGAGGACCCGTTCTACAAGTGGGCTGTGGCTTTGCTGGTTCCAGTGACAGCGCTGGGCTTTTTTGTTTCACCGAGGTGTCGGTATTTCGCAGTCCCGCCCCAAGACTTCAGGCTGACCTGTGGCCACCGAATGAAGCGGCTCGTGACTTCACGTGGCAGCAGGGTCACTGCATCCTAGCTGCATGGCTCTTTTCAACTTGGAGGACTGTGGCAGAACGTTCGGTGACCCGAGGAAGACTCCAATAATTTAATAGTTAATCAAACTCACCGAGGACTTCCTAAACCCCACTCCACCACGGTACTTACCGAACTGTTGCATGATGGGGGCTGTGGTTTTTACACACATCACTACAGCTGCAGGCAATTTGGAGGAGAAGCTGACTTCCTGTTCAATAAAGGGTTGCAGCGTCAATAATGAAGGGGTGGTGTAGTACTAAGTTTGCTATGGACGTCTGAGAAAGGCACTTCTGTGCCGAAATGCATTATGTCCGCAATCATTAAATGAGAAGCTTCCAACAGACCCCGCTGTGTCCTCTGATCTCTTCAAAACCGGAGTGGTCGTTGTTCGATATTGTACGCAGTAGCTGGCAACCGCGTTCGAGGACCCGTTCTACAAGTGGGCTCCGACTTTGCTGGTTCCAGTGGCAACGCTGGGCTTTTTTGTTTCACCGAGGTGTCGGTATTTCGCAGTCCCGCCCCAAGACTTCAGGCTGACCTGTGGCCACCGAATGAAGCGGCTCGTGACTTCACGTGGCAGCAGGGTCACTGCATCCTAGCTGCATGGCTCTTTTCAACTTGGAGGACTTTGGCAGAACGTTCGGGGACCCGAGGAAGACTCCAATAATTTAATAGTTATGCGAACTCACCGAGGACTTCCTAAACCCCACTCCACCACGGTACTTACCGAACTGTTGCATGATGGGGGCTGTGGTTTTTACACACATCACTACAGCTGCAGGCAATTTGGAGGAGAAGCTGACTTCCTGTTCAATAAAGGGTTGCAGCGTCAATAATGAAGGGGTGGTGTAGTTCTAAGTTTGCTATGGACGTCTGAGAAAGGCACTTCTGTGCCGAAATGCATTATGTCCGCAATCATTAAATGAGAAGCTTCCAACAGACCCCGCTGTGTCCTCTGATCTCTTCAAAACCGGAGTGGTCGTTGTTCGATATTGTACGCGGTAGCTGGCAACCGCGTTCGGAGGACCCGTTCTAAAAGTGGGCTGCGACTTTGCTGGTTCCAGTGGCAGCGCTGGGCTGTTTTTGTTTCACCGAGGTGTCGGTATTTCGCAGTCCCGCCCCAAGACTTCAGGCTGACCTGTGGCCACCGAATGAAGCGGCTTGTGACTTCACGTGGCAGCAGGGTCACTGCATCCTAGCTGCATGGCTCTTTTCAACTTGGAGGACTGTGGCAGAACGTTCGGTGACCCGAGGAAGACTCCAATAATTTAATAGTTAATCGAACTCACCGAGGACTTCCTAAACCCCACTCCACCACGGTACTTACCGAACTGTTGCATGATGGGGGCTGTGGTTTTTACACACATCACTACAGCTGCAGGCAATTTGGAGGAGAAGCTGACTTCCTGTTCAATAAAGGGTTGCAGCGTCAATAATGAAGGGGTGGTGTAGTTCTAAGTTTGCTATGGACGTCTGAGAAAGGCACTTCTGTGCCGAAATGCATTATGTCCGCAATCATTAAATGAGAAGCTTCCAACAGACCCCGCTGTGTCCTCTGATCTCTTCAAAACCGGAGTGGTCGTTGTTCGATATTGTACGCGGTAGCTGGCAACCGCGTTCGGAGGACCCGTTCTACAAGTGGGCTGCGACTTTGCTGGTTCCAGTGGCAACGCTGGGCTTTTTTGTTTCACCGAGGTGTCGGTATTTCGCAGTCCTGCCCCAAGACTTCAGGCTGACCTGTGGCCACCGAATGAAGCGGCTCGTGACTTCACGTGGCAGCAGGGTCACTGCATCCTAGCTGCATGGCTCTTTTCAACTTGGAGGACTGTGGCAGAACGTTCGGGGACCCGAGGAAGACTCCAATAATTTAATAGTTAATCGAACTCACCGAGGACTTCCTAAACCCCACTCCACCACGGTACTTACCGAACTGTTGCATGATGGGGGCTGTGGTTTTTACACACATCACTACAGCTGCAGGCAATTTGGAGGAGAAGCTGACTTCCTGTTCAATAAAGGGTTGCAGCGTCAATAATGAAGGGGTGGTGTAGTTCTAAGTTTGCTATGGACGTCTGAGAAAGGCACTTCTGTGCCGAAATGCATTATGTCCGCAATCATTAAATGAGAAGCTTCCAACAGACCCCGCTGTGTCCTCTGATCTCTTCAAAACCGGAGTGGTCGTTGTTCGATATTGTACGCGGTAGCTGGCAACCGCGTTCGGAGGACCCGTTCTACAAGTGGGCTGCGACTTTGCTGGTTCCAGTGGCAACGCTGGGCTTTTTTGTTTCACCGAGGTGTTGGTATTTCGCAGTCCCGCGCCAAGACTTCAGGCTGACCTCTGGCCACCGAATTAAGCGGCTCGTGACTTCACGTGGCAGCAGGGTCACTGCATCCTAGCTGCATGGCTCTTTTCAACTTGGAGGACTGTGGCAGAACGTTCGGGGACCCGAGGAAGACTCCAATAATTTAATAGTTAATCGAACTCACCGAGGACTTCCTAAACCCCACTCCACCACGGTACTTACCGAACTGTTGCATGATGGGGGCTGTGGTTTTTTCACACATCACCACAGCTGCAGGCAATTTGGAGGAGAAGCTGACTTCCTGTTCAATAAAGGGCTGCAGCGTCAATAATGAAGGGGTGGTGTAGTTCTAAGTTTGCTATGGACGTCTGAGAAAGGCACTTCTGTGCCGAAATGCATTATGTCCGCAATCATTAAATGAGAAGCTTCCAACAGACCCCGCTGTGTCCTCTGATCTCTTCAAAACCGGAGTGGTCGTTGTTCGATATTGTACGCGGTAGCTGGCAACCGCGTTCGGAGGACCCGTTCTACAAGTGGGCTGCGACTTTGCTGGTTCCAGTGGCAACGCTGGGCTTTTTTGTTTCACCGAGGTGTCGGTATTTCGCAGTCCCGCCCCAAGACTTCAGGCTGACCTGTGGCCACAGAATGAAGCGGCTCGTGACTTCACGTGGCAGCAGGGTCACTGCATCCTAGCTGCATGGCTCTATTCAACTTGGAGGACTGTGGCAGAACGTTCGGGGACCCGAGGAAGACTCCAATAATTTAATAGTTAATCGAACTCACCGAGGACTTCCTAAACCCCACTCCACCACGGTACTTACCGAACTGTTGCATGATGGGGGCTGTGGTTTTTACACACATCACTACAGCTGCAGGCAATTTGGAGGAGAAGCTGACTTCCTCTTCAATAAAGGGTTGCAGCGTCAATAATGAAGGGGTGGTGTAGTTCTAAGTTTGCTATGGACGTCTGAGAAAGGCACTTCTGTGCTGAAATGCATTATGTCCGCAATCATTAAATGAGAAGCTTCCAACAGACCCCGCTGTGTCCTCTGATCTCTTCAAAACCGGAGTGGTCGTTGTTCGATATTGTACGCGGTAGCTGGCAACCGCGTTCGGAGGACCCGTTCTACAAGTGGGCTGCGACTTTGCTGGTTCCAGTGGCAACGCTGGGCTTTTTTGTTTCACCGAGGTGTCGGTATTTCGCAGTCCCGCCCCAAGACTTCAGGCTGACCTGTGGCCACCGAATGAAGCGGCTCGTGACTTCACATGGCAGCAGGGTCACTGCATCCTAGCTGCATGGCTCTTTTCAACTTGGAGGACTTTGGCAGAACGTTCGGGGACCCGAGGAAGACTCCAATAATTTAATAGTTAATCGAACTCACCGAGGACTTCCTAAACCCCACTCCACCACAGTACTTACGGAACTGTTGCATGATGGGGTCTGTGGTTTTTACACACATCACTACAGCTGCAGGCAATTTGGAGGAGAAGCTGACTTCCTGTTCAATAAAGGGTTGCAGCGTCAATAATGAAGGGGTGGTGTAGTTCTAAGTTTGCTATGGACGTCTGAGAAAGGCACTTCTGTGCCGAAATGCATTATGTCCGCAATCATTAAATGAGAAGCTTCCAACAGACCCCGCTGTGTCCTCTGATCTCTTCAAAACCGGAGTGGTCGTTGTTCAATATTGTACGCGGTAGCTGGCAACCGCGTTCGGAGGACCCGTTCTACAAGTGGGCTGCGACTTTGCTGGTTCCAGTGGCAACGCTGGGCTTTTTTGTTTCACCGAGGTGTCGGTATTTCGCAGTCCCGCCCCAAGACTTCAGGCTGACCTGTGGCCACCGAATGAAGCGGCTCGTGACTTCACGTGGCAGCAGGGTCACTGCATCCTAGCTGCATGGCTCTTTTCAACTTGGAGGACTGTGGCAGAACGTTCGGGAACCCGAGGAAGACTCCAATAATTTAATAGTTAATCGAAGTCACCGAGGACTTCCTAAACCCCACTCCACCACGGAACTTACCGAACTGTTGCATGATGGGGGCTGTGGTTTTTACACACATCACTACAGCTGCAGGCAATTTGGAGGAGAAGCTGACTTCCTGTTCAATAAAGGGTTGCAGCGTCAATAATGAAGGGGTGGTGTAGTTCTAAGTTTGCTATGGACGTCTGAGAAAGGCACTTCTGTGCCGAAATGCATTATGTCCGCAATCATTAAATGAGAAGCTTCCAACAGACCCCGCTGTGTCCTCTGATCTCTTCAAAACCGGAGTGGTCGTTGTTCGATATTGTACGCAGTAGCTGGCAACCGCGTTCGGAGGACCCGTTCTACAAGTGGGCTGCGACTTTGCTGGTTCCAGTGACAGCGCTGGGCTTTTTTGTTTCACCGAGGTGTCGGTATTTCGCAGTCCCGCCCCAAGACTTCAGGCTGACCTGTGGCCACCGAATGAAGCGGCTCGTGACTTCACGTGGCAGCAGGGTCACTGCATCCTAGCTGCATGGCTCTTTTCAACTTGGAGGACTGTGGCAGAACGTTCGGTGACCCGAGGAAGACTCCAATAATTTAATAGTTAATCAAACTCACCGAGGACTTCCTAAACCCCACTCCACCACGGTACTTACCGAACTGTTGCATGATGGGGGCTGTGGTTTTTACACACATCACTACAGCTGCAGGCAATTTGGAGGAGAAGCTGACTTCCTGTTCAATAAAGGGTTGCAGCGTCAATAATGAAGGGGTGGTGTAGTACTAAGTTTGCTATGGACGTCTGAGAAAGGCACTTCTGTGCCGAAATGCATTATGTCCGCAATCATTAAATGAGAAGCTTCCAACAGACCCCGCTGTGTCCTCTGATCTCTTCAAAACCGGAGTGGTCGTTGTTCGATATTGTACGCAGTAGCTGGCAACCGCGTTCGAGGACCCGTTCTACAAGTGGGCTGCGACTTTGCTGGTTCCAGTGGCAACGCTGGGCTTTTTTGTTTCACCGAGGTGTCGGTATTTCGCAGTCCCGCCCCAAGACTTCAGGCTGACCTGTGGCCACCGAATGAAGCGGCTCGTGACTTCACGTGGCAGCAGGGTCACTGCATCCTAGCTGCATGGCTCTTTTCAACTTGGAGGACTTTGGCAGAACGTTCGGGGACCCGAGGAAGACTCCAATAATTTAATAGTTATGCGAACTCACCGAGGACTTCCTAAACCCCACTCCACCACGGTACTTACCGAACTGTTGCATGATGGGGGCTGTGGTTTTTACACACATCACTACAGCTGCAGGCAATTTGGAGGAGAAGCTGACTTCCTGTTCAATAAAGGGTTGCAGCGTCAATAATGAAGGGGTGGTGTAGTTCTAAGTTTGCTATGGACGTCTGAGAAAGGCACTTCTGTGCCGAAATGCATTATGTCCGCAATCATTAAATGAGAAGCTTCCAACAGACCCCGCTGTGTCCTCTGATCTCTTCAAAACCGGAGTGGTCGTTGTTCGATATTGTACGCGGTAGCTGGCAACCGCGTTCGGAGGACCCGTTCTAAAAGTGGGCTGCGACTTTGCTGGTTCCAGTGGCAGCGCTGGGCTTTTTTGTTTCACCGAGGTGTCGGTATTTCGCAGTCCCGCCCCAAGACTTCAGGCTGACCTGTGGCCACCGAATGAAGCGGCTCGTGACTTCACGTGGCAGCAGGGTCACTGCATCCTAGCTGCATGGCTCTTTTCAACTTGGAGGACTGTGGCAGAACGTTCGGTGACCCGAGGAAGACTCCAATAATTTAATAGTTAATCGAACTCACCGAGGACTTCCTAAACCCCACTCCACCACGGTACTTACCGAACTGTTGCATGATGGGGGCTGTGGTTTTTACACACATCACTACAGCTGCAGGCAATTTGGAGGAGAAGCTGACTTCCTGTTCAATAAAGGGTTGCAGCGTCAATAATGAAGGGGTGGTGTAGTTCTAAGTTTGCTATGGACGTCTGAGAAAGGCACTTCTGTGCCGAAATGCATTATGTCCGCAATCATTAAATGAGAAGCTTCCAACAGACCCCGCTGTGTCCTCTGATCTCTTCAAAACCGGAGTGGTCGTTGTTCGATATTGTACGCGGTAGCTGGCAACCGCGTTCGGAGGACCCGTTCTACAAGTGGGCTGCGACTTTGCTGGTTCCAGTGGCAACGCTGGGCTTTTTTGTTTCACCGAGGTGTCGGTATTTCGCAGTCCTGCCCCAAGACTTCAGGCTGACCTGTGGCCACCGAATGAAGCGGCTCGTGACTTCACGTGGCAGCAGGGTCACTGCATCCTAGCTGCATGGCTCTTTTCAACTTGGAGGACTGTGGCAGAACGTTCGGGGACCCGAGGAAGACTCCAATAATTTAATAGTTAATCGAACTCACCGAGGACTTCCTAAACCCCACTCCACCACGGTACTTACCGAACTGTTGCATGATGGGGGCTGTGGTTTTTACACACATCACTACAGCTGCAGGCAATTTGGAGGAGAAGCTGACTTCCTGTTCAATAAAGGGTTGCAGCGTCAATAATGAAGGGGTGGTGTAGTTCTAAGTTTGCTATGGACGTCTGAGAAAGGCACTTCTGTGCCGAAATGCATTATGTCCGCAATCATTAAATGAGAAGCTTCCAACAGACCCCGCTGTGTCCTCTGATCTCTTCAAAACCGGAGTGGTCGTTGTTCGATATTGTACGCGGTAGCTGGCAACCGCGTTCGGAGGACCCGTTCTACAAGTGGGCTGCGACTTTGCTGGTTCCAGTGGCAACGCTGGGCTTTTTTGTTTCACCGAGGTGTTGGTATTTCGCAGTCCCGCGCCAAGACTTCAGGCTGACCTCTGGCCACCGAATTAAGCGGCTCGTGACTTCACGTGGCAGCAGGGTCACTGCATCCTAGCTGCATGGCTCTTTTCAACTTGGAGGACTGTGGCAGAACGTTCGGGGACCCGAGGAAGACTCCAATAATTTAATAGTTAATCGAACTCACCGAGGACTTCCTAAACCCCACTCCACCACGGTACTTACCGAACTGTTGCATGATGGGGGCTGTGGTTTTTTCACACATCACCACAGCTGCAGGCAATTTGGAGGAGAAGCTGACTTCCTGTTCAATAAAGGGCTGCAGCGTCAATAATGAAGGGGTGGTGTAGTTCTAAGTTTGCTATGGACGTCTGAGAAAGGCACTTCTGTGCCGAAATGCATTATGTCCGCAATCATTAAATGAGAAGCTTCCAACAGACCCCGCTGTGTCCTCTGATCTCTTCAAAACCGGAGTGGTCGTTGTTCGATATTGTACGCGGTAGCTGGCAACCGCGTTCGGAGGACCCGTTCTACAAGTGGGCTGCGACTTTGCTGGTTCCAGTGGCAACGCTGGGCTTTTTTGTTTCACCAAGGTGTCGGTATTTCGCAGTCCCGCCCCAAGACTTCAGGCTGACCTGTGGCCACCGAATGAAGCGGCTCGTGACTTCACGTGGCAGCAGGGTCACTGCATCCTAGCTGCATGGCTCTATTCAACTTGGAGGACTGTGGCAGAACGTTCGGGGACCCGAGGAAGACTCCAATAATTTAATAGTTAATCGAACTCACCGAGGACTTCCTAAACCCCACTCCACCACGGTACTTACCGAACTGTTGCATGATGGGGGCTGTGGTTTTTACACACATCACTACAGCTGCAGGCAATTTGGAGGAGAAGCTGACTTCCTCTTCAATAAAGGGTTGCAGCGTCAATAATGAAGGGGTGGTGTAGTTCTAAGTTTGCTATGGACGTCTGAGAAAGGCACTTCTGTGCTGAAATGCATTATGTCCGCAATCATTAAATGAGAAGCTTCCAACAGACCCCGCTGTGTCCTCTGATCTCTTCAAAACCGGAGTGGTCGTTGTTCGATATTGTACGCGGTAGCTGGCAACCGCGTTCGGAGGACCCGTTCTACAAGTGGGCTGCGACTTTGCTGGTTCCAGTGGCAACGCTGGGCTTTTTTGTTTCACCGAGGTGTCGGTATTTCGCAGTCCCGCCCCAAGACTTCAGGCTGACCTGTGGCCACCGAATGAAGCGGCTCGTGACTTCACGTGGCAGCAGGGTCACTGCATCCTAGCTGCATGGCTCTTTTCAACTTGGAGGACTGTGGCAGAACGTTCGGGGACCCGAGGAAGACTCCAATAATTTAATAGTTAATCGAACTCACCGAGGACTTCCTAAACCCCACTCCACCACGGTACTTACCGAACTGTTGCATGATGGGGGCTGTGGTTTTTACACACATCACTACAGCTGCAGGCAATTTGGAGGAGAAGCTGACTTCCTGTTCAATAAAGGGTTGCAGCGTCAATAATGAAGGGGTGGTGTAGTTCTAAGTTTGCTATGGACATCTGAGAAAGGCACTTCTGTGCCGAAATGCATTATGTCCGCAATCATTAAATGAGAAGCTTCCAACAGACCCCGCTGTGTCCTCTGATCTCTTCAAAACCGGAGTGGTCGTTGTTCGATATTGTATGCGGTAGCTGGCAACCGCATTCGGAGGACCCGTTCTACAAGTGGGCTGCGACTTTGCTGGTTCCAGTGGCAACGCTGGGCTTTTTTGTTTCACCGAGGTGTCGGTATTTCGCAGTCCCGCCCCAAGACTTCAGGCTGACCTGTGGCCACCGAATGAAGCGGCTCGTGACTTCACGTGGCAGCAGGGTCACTGCATCCTAGCTGCATGGCTCTTTTCAACTTGGAGGACTGTGGCAGAACGTTCGGGGACCCGAGGAAGACTCCAATAATTTAATAGTTAATCGAACTCACCGAGGACTTCCTAAACCCCACTCCACCACGGTACTTACCGAACTGTTGCATGATGGGGGCTGTGGTTTTTACACACATCACTACAGCTTCAGGCAATTTGGAGGAGAAGCTGACTTCCTGTTCAATAAAGGGTTGCAGCGTCAATAATGAAGGGGTGGTGTAGTTCTAAGTTTGCTATGGACGTCTGAGAAAGGCACTTCTGTGCCGAAATACATTATGTCCGCAATCATTAAATGAGAAGCTTCCAACAGACCCCGCTGTGTCCTCTGATCTCTTCAAAACCGGAGTGGTCGTTGTTCGATATATATATATATATATATATATATATATATATATATATATATATATATATATATATATATATATATATATATATATATATATATATATATATATATATATATATATATATATATATATATATATATATATATATATATATATATATATATATATATATATATATACACATATATCTATATATCTATACTAATATAATAAAGAGAGAGCCCAAACCTTTGAGGCGGGTAATCTCAGGAACCACAGCACCAATCACAACACCCAATACATCGTTGGAAAGGGCAGTTGCAGCAGCAGGACATAGGCTATGCAGACGCCCACCATATACATTTAAAAGGTAAAAGAACCGTGCCAGCAAAGTAGTCCCTTGTGGGCATGTCTGCGTTGTGCTGTGGGCATGTGCTGGGGGGCGTGACAAACGCTGGGGGCGTGTGGTACGTTCTGCCCTTCATGCCATGTCTCATATCGTGTGCTGTGGGCGTGTGCGGGGCGCGGGATTACGGAAAAAAAAGCAAGCGTTGTGCCCAATATTTCATTGTTTTTTTTTCCAGGTTCTGTACATTCCAGCTCCGGGTGTCCACACTGCTCCCTTTAAATACCCCTGCACCCCATAATCATATCCCACCCTTACTCCTTAAAATACCCCAACACCCTTAAACACTAACCCATCTTAACCCTATAAATATACCCTGTACCCCAAAACCCAACCTATCCCTAAACCCTAAAAATACCCCTCTACTCCAAAACCCAAACCTAGCCCTGAACCCTATAAATATCCCTATACCTCAAAACCCAAACCTACCCCTGAATCCTAAAAATACCCCTGTACCCCAAAACCCAAACCTAGCCCTTAACCCTAAAAATACCCCTGTACCCCAAAACCCAAACCTACCCCTGAACCCTAAAATACCCTTGTATCCCAAACCCCAAACCTAGCCCTGAACCATTAAAATACCCCTGAACCTCAAAACCCAAACCTAGCCCTGAACCCTAAAAATACCCTTGTACCCCAAAACCCAAGCCTAGCCCTGAACCCTTAAAATACCCCAGTACCCCAAAACTCAAACCTAGCCCTGAACCTTAAAAATACCCCTGTACCCCAAAACTCATACCTATCCCTAAAACTACCCCTGTACCTCATAACCCAAAAATATATCTGAACCCTTAAAATACCCAAACACCTCAAAACTTAAACCTCAGTACCCCAAAACATATTCCTCAGTACCCCAAAACATATACCCCTATACCCATACTTACCTTATCCAAACATTTTTAAGAAATATGCTTTTACCATTCATGCATTTACAACGAATTTCGTTGTAAATGTATGCGTGGTAAAAGCATATAAAATGTAATGCCATGCGTTATAATGGCATTGCGGAGTCATGGTTCTTTTGTAATGAAAGTATGCGGAGTGATGGTATGCGGAAAGAAAGTTGCGGAATAATCGGTGTTTACCCTCCCCCAGTAAGTACATTGGTGGCATGGCGGCCCACATCTCCAGCAACATACTCATTTGTTCACCACCGATTTGAAAAATGCACAGGTCTCTGTCATTGATGGCCAGCACCGACATACACTTTTAGACACACCTCCCGCCACAAGTTCTAGAATTGCAAACTTTAGAGCTGGGGAGCTACGTTCGAATCTCGGCATCCGCTCAGCATCCTGTGATTCCAGGCAAATCGCTTTGTCTCCCTGTGCCTACCACAAATGAATTGTAATGTAAATTGTGCTCATGCCATGTTGTTGAGTTCGCGCTATATAATATTGCAAGGAAAAATAAAGGAGGGAAACTCGAGTTCACACACTACTGAACGCGCACTCTTAAGTGCATCAGAAGTGCACTGTGAATCAGAGCGTTTCACAGGCCTGTCACAGATAAGAAATGCTATCAAAACAAAATCCTACAAAACAATATACTACTGGCCGGCAGCAATTCATAGCCGGACAACGTCGGGAAGGGCTGCTAGTATATATATATGTGATCAATCTCCGCCTGCGGAGCGAAACGCGTCAGGGAGAGCACTTGCTCTGCACTTTTGCTGTAATAAATTTCCACTGCAAATTTAACTGATGGAGTGATGGCGTTTCACTTACGAGCATAATTGATGTGAATGAGAAGAGGTCTGCGCCTGTTGTGACACCGCTTCGATAGCGGTCAGGATTGTTCAAAGATATCTATATCTATATATATATATATATATATATAGATATATAAATATATATATATATATATATATATATTGCAACAAGATATCTCCGACGGGAGAAAATCAATTCACCGCAATTTTGCCTTGCGTTTAGGTTGTGCATACCTCTTCAGGTAAATCGCGCTGATGTTTTCTGCAACAGGGTGTCTCCCACGGGAGAAAGATGAGTCGCCACAACCTTGCCTTTGACCATTTATTCGTGCAGGGTGAACAGGACACAGCGTTTTGTCGACATGTTTCGTTTCTGCTGGAAACTTTTTCAAGAGATTACGCCTGCCACATATTCAGTTCGCTGGTTGACTGCAGGTAATTTTTGACAATTTTAACGTAGCTCAACATAGCTCCGCCCCTTAAGAATCACTTCCGTTTGTAGATGGCATTCTGGTACCTGTAGTATGGTCAGCGTCCGATTTGTAAAATGTTTTTTTCAGTGGGTGATGGATGATTGTCCTGTTGTGGTGCCTGCCACTTTTAAAACCTCTGCTCCGATGTCATGATGCTGGTTCCCCCTTCTGTCAATCCCCTTTTCGGATTGAATGGGGGCCGGATACCGGAGTCCAGTCCCCGGGAGCACCGCAGACCCCTAGTCCGAGTAACGGTTCAAACAAGGGAGGTTCAGGTGCGGGGCTGCATGGCGCTTCGTTCCGTAGGCGTCCTCTTCAGGTGAACCACGCTGTTATTAATTGCAACAAGATATCTCCGACGGGAGAAAATCAATTCACCGCAATTTTGCCTTGCGTTTAGGTTGTGCGTACCTCTTCAGGTAAATCACGCTGATGTTTTCTGCAACAGGGTGTCTCCCACGGGAGAAAGATGAGTCGCCACAACCTTGCCTTTGACCATTTATTCGTGCAGGGTGAACAGGACACAGCGTTTTGTCGACATGTTTCGTTTCTGCTGGAAACTTTTTCAAGAGATTACGCCTGCCACATATTCAGTTCGCTGGTTGACTGCAGGTAATTTTTGACAATTTTAACGTAGCTCAACATAGCTCTATAAATATATATATATATATATATATATATCGACAGAGTTTGCCAAACAACATCCAATTCGTATGGAAATGACGAAATATATATATACATGTACTGGAATTTCCAGGCCTGGGCAGGGAACTCCGCTCCATTTGCAGAGTTTGTTGAGTTTTCTATACTTTGCAGAGCACATGGAATTCTGAAACACTCTGCTCTATGAAGTGGAGTTTTTTCCTCATTCACGTTTACCACTGTTAAGTTGGCTAGCACGAGTGAGGAAAATCCAACGCTAAACCACCTTCCAGTGAAATTTATCAACATGGATGGTCGCGGGTGGTCGAGGATGGCCGCGACCGCTCGCATTGAGAAACCATCCACTCATGTTGAAGAAGCTCCAGCTCGAGTAGAAAATCTACATGAGCGGCAGAAAGAAGCTGTGCCCTCTTGCACTGAACATGGTTTTCTGGTGCGGGACAAACACCTGGTGCTAAAAATCTGTGCGAATGTCAAGTCGTAACACACTGAACTCTGCCCAGGCCTAGTAATTTCATATGTGAAAACTGAGCTTGCTCTCAAAAAAGAGTGCAACTAGACATGCAGCTCGAAATGCGCACTTCTTTGTTCAGCTATCTGTGGCAGCTACAAAGACCCAAACATGTGACAAAATAAGTAGAGTCCAAGTACATTTTGAAAGCCCCTGTAAGTCATTTGCCTTTTATTATGATGGGCACCTTTGGTTTCCTGGTTCGGTGGCTGTTTACAATGTACACTGTGGTCCTTCAGCTACAATGGCATTGTCTTTTGAATTCAGTAACAGGAGGCAGTACATTTATTGGAGGTAAACACCAGTTTTTCCAACCATATTTTTAAATCTTACTTTAAATCACAAATTAAGTTTGTGCAATATATCGGCACACTATTTGCAGAACATGTAATGTTTGGATAGAAGTTGTAACGTTTACAAAGCAAATATTTGAGTCTGGCTGGCTCATGACAAGAATGATGTGTCAGTCTCTGATGACATGTCTTGCATCATGAGTCAGTAGTGGTTTACTAGTAAAGCCATACGCACTTTGCATATTAATATTATTATTCTTCAAATACATACTTTATTTTAAATTATGTTATGGCTCTTCTTGTGCTTGTATGAATTAGGCTTTTCTGTGTTTTTTTAACTTTGTTCTGTGTTTTCCAATATTTGAAGTGATGTATTCATGACAAATCATATGTTATTTGAATTGTTTTGGAACATAAATGAGTTATAAAATGTTATGAAATGCAAGGTTGTTATTTTTATAGCATTTCACATTGCATTGTTTTTTTCTCTCTTGCCTTTATGAATTTGCACTTACTATGGAAGGTTGTGTGCATAATTTCAAGTTTACCTTATTTAATGCTCCTTATCAGAGTCTCCCAAAATCACCACTGCAGTCAGCGAGAAAACGTATTTCTGTTAGAAGAGAAAACTGATTTCATACCTTAACCTATATACTTTTTTCTGCTGATTTGAGTCTAAGGGTACTGATCACACAATAATTTTATAGGAGCTAGTTGCAAAAGGTAAACCTACCATACTCACACATTTAGGAAAACTTGACACCCAGGGGAGTCCAGGGAGGAGTGGCTTGCATGGATCTCCCAATTTTTTCTTACCCAAAATCCCCTGAAAACCTCACATTTAGATTAAAAAATCTAATTTTCTTCACATTTCTGTGTGGGGTCAGAATGCTAGCACACATTTTCTACCACCCAGCATTCCCCTTTGTTTTGGATAAAAAACTATAGCGTACCTGTGTGGGTGCCCAAAGCAGGGGTCAACCTAAAAACGTATACAATTAAAACCTGAAGGGGAACCAAAGGGAGTACACAAGGGCAGTTTTTTATATGTTTTTAGGCTGACTCTACTTTGGGCACCCACACAAGTGAGGTACCATTTTTATGAGGAGATTAAGGGTAACGATGGGTGCTAGGAAATTTGTGCAGGCTCAGTGATCATGAAACCTTCACACTCAGACATGTGAGGAAAATGTTACTTTTTAGCTAAATTTCAGTTTTGAAGTGGAACCTGGGTAAAAAAAAGCTGGGAGATCCACAGAAGCCACACTGTTAGCCAAATGACAGTCCATACAAACAACCAGCCAAGCACCCATTCACAAACTGCCAGCCAAGCAGTAGTCTACACATACTGCCACTAAGCACTAGTCCACACATAGCACCAACCAAACCAAGTTCATACACACACCGTGAGCAAAATTCCAGTACACACACAGCCAGCCAAACCCCAGTACATGTAGACCATCAGCCGAACACCTGATCACACACACAGAAATGTTCCTTGGTATGTAGTGGTTTTCTGCCCCACAAGCCTAAACATATCGCTGATCTACCCCCAACAGTGGCAGAAATGGCTAAAATGTTTGCCTAGAAAAAGGGGAGCAACCCTTAACTATGGTGTCTCTGACTGGCCTGCCCATAAACATATCCATGGTTCCTAGTGGAATTTCTGCCTCCACTTGGGGGGGGGGGAGGGGGGGGCAGATTGGGTGTAATAACCAACATCTGTCCCACACAGGGCAGAAAGATTGTGCCCATTTTTGGGGGGTTGGGGGCATTGGCAGACCCATTTTGGGCAGCCTCTACCCCATGCGTTAAAAAAATAAATCCCTGGTTCCTAGTGGGCTTTCTGCCCCCAAAAGATTGTGCCCATTTTTGGGGGGGTTGGGGCATCAGCATGCCCATTTTGAGCAGCCCCCACCCCTCTCATAGAAGAAAAAATGATCACTGATATCCAGTGGGATTTATGCCCCCCAGGGGGCATATCGGGGGTAATAACCCCTATCTGTCTCACAATGGGGCAGAAAGACTGTCTATTTTGTATTGGGTGTGGGGTCATTAGCATGCCCATTGTGGGCAGCCCCCACTCCTCTTTTATTGAAAAAACAATAATCCTTGGTGCCTAGTGGGTTTTCTGCCCCCTGGGGGTGCAGATCAGGGGCTATTCCCCTCATCTGTGCCCGGGGGGCAGAAAAACTGTGGTAATTTTCAGGAGAGGTGGGGCATTATAATGCCCTTTTAGGATAGCCCACGTACCTAAGTATTAAAAGAAAGTAATCCCTGGTGTCTACTGTGAGTTCTGACCCACCCACCCCCAGGGAGGGGCAGATATGGGGCTTAATATTGTAGTATAGTTCCTATATCTCTGGTAGGCTCTGCTCATTGGAATAATCTACACTACAGTTTTGACATAGGCCTAAGGTCAGTATGTCTCTATCGAGTACATTAAACATAATTACTTGTGTGTGCCAAAAAACTCAGGGGTCACTAGAAACTTCTCGAATGAACAAGAAGGGATTAGTCTCTGACAACCCGCATAAACATGACAACTTTGTTTCACTTAGAATCGGAACAGTCTCAGAATCGTGGAAAGAATAGATAACAGTTTCACTCAGTCAATCGTGCATGCATCGTTTCTATAGAGTTTACACAGAAATAGATAGACAGGCGTTTCAATAAAAAGGGTTAGTCTTATTTCTCATGCAAGAGATATGAGCTGCTACAATCGTAAGACAGAATGTGAAGTATAATACGTACAGCGTTAGCAGTAAGATAAAATAATACTGCAATAGCATGGTGTGTAGCTATGACATATATTCATAAAAATACATACATAAAAAACACACGCTAAAATGTAAATACTCATCTGGTGCTTCTAGAATAGTTCTACCCCAGTGTATCTAACCTAAGTGTAGTACGAGGTAAGAAGTAGGTGCTGTTTAGCTATAGTCTAGTGTTGCCAAGAGTTCCTCTAGGTTCTAATCTGCTCCATACCTTAGAATGATTGAGGTTGGAATCTCTTTCCGGGTCTCGATCTCTAACGCCCCGCAAGGGGAGTCAGAAACACTGGAGCGGGATTCTCTGCAAGAAGGATGACAGCGTCTGGTCAGTGCGTCAGGAGGGGACTCGACTTCCTTCTAAACTTGCCGTGGCGAACCGCGTCATGCAAGTATGCAGCCGAGCTGTGCCGTACCGTTGTTTGTCATGACAAGTGAAGGTATATTTATACCTTGAAGGTGTTTAGGAATGCCAGTATTGATGTAAACGTCGGGCAGAGGAACATCATGAATGATCCCCTAAGTAATAGATGTTCATGCATAATAAATTAATTCTTGGAGAAATCAATAATCCAAGCAAGGGGAAGTTCTAAAGGCTTAAGAGTCTGGTTTTCCAATTTTCCAACAACTCGTTCTGACGTGGTTGGACGGATGTAGGTGACCATGCCTGTATTTGGTTAGCATGGATAATGCCTAAATAAGGATTGGATTTCTATGCCTAAATATTGCCCATGCGAATTGTGCCTATATAAGGGCAAAAATCGGGAAACCTATATACGGTATCTAAATTGACACACAACACCCACTCCAGTTTCGTATGAACGACATTACTAAATCCTAAACATACTATACATATCTAAAATATAGCTACACACGAGGTGCTAAAAACATGTCTAAAATACATTGTAAAAAATGCATTACAACTGTTGCTATGCAAAAAATGCAATGGTGCTGTACATATTAAAGCAATGTTTCATTCTAAGCATATGTTGACATTTGAATGCTACATGAATGAATCATAAATATATGTGCATATGATGAAATGGCTCGTAAATACGAAGAAAAAGGGCCAAAACCATTTCATGTCAGATTACATAAATCAATTGTTGTGGACAAGGTGACATATTGTCTCTGGAAGTAGTCAAAGAATGCTGTTCTCTATGAATAGTTCTACCATAAGAAGATTACTGTGCCAAAAATGAAAAAATACAAATTAGGAGGAAAAAAATTAATCATAGGAAAAAAGTTCCAAAGTTAGTACCTTGTTATGAAAAATTGAAGGCCAAATTCAGAGATTTCTCAGTACACTGTGTGCCAGTTCAAAAGTCAGTGTTTAGGCTTAGAGAAAACATGAAATCTTCTATTTCTGTAGACAAAAAGTCATCTACGGTTGTAGGTGAAAGTTGGAATACCTCGTTTAGAAGACTAACTGCACATAGATGTGAACCATCGCCTTAGGTATTGGAAGCATCAGCAATGTTCATATCGGATGTTACCTGTGTGCCTGTTGTTTCCTCTCGTACCTCAACAGTAGCAATTTGCGTCTGTGAGATCTCAATGAATGCTGTCATCAGGATTGGTAGCCGCTGGGGACAACAATGAGCATGGGCCGTTACTGGGCCCAGCAGAGTATCGACATCCATAGGCATGACTGATGGGAGTGTTAGGCAGATGTTTAACACGCATTCTTCACCGCAAAGCAGGCGGCGTAGAACAGGTAAGATGCAATGACAGAAACCATGTGATATTTAGTTCTCGTAGAAGAGGTAAACCCAAAATTTGGACGATGCGCTCGCAACACTTCATCTCCAGCAGAGCTCTCTCCACTGTGAATTGGGTGTCGCTGGTGATTTGGCTTGCCATATCGTAGCAGTAGGAATAAAAACAGGATCCCTGCAACAAGTGCTAAAAAGAGCAGCAGTCCTCCAAACACAGAGTGCACAAACTTTGGAATGATTCTGAGGACTTCCTGAAACGGTGCTAACAGTCCTTAACACACATTCTTAAATACATGTACAATACCGCTCGTATCAGACATGTTTAAGATACATCCCAGCATTTCTGAGAAATGTATAGGGCAGTTTGTATACAAAAGCGCAAGTATCTTAGCAGAAGTACTTGCGACTTGTAGATCATAGGTTTTTTGGGCCGAGGTCAGTGGCACTGTTTGTTGTAAAAGAATGGCTTTCATTCTGCTTAGAGTATCAATTCGTATAGAAGAGATGTTCAGTGAAGGCCATAAAGGCGCCTCCCTGACTGTCTCTATTTGCAGAAACAAGACTTGCATACAGCAGGTGACCCTGGATGTAACCGCTACTAGATATGGGATACCTGGCAACATCAGTTGAAGGGACAGGATGCACACCTGATATTTTCTATTTTTCTTTGTTTGGTTTGTCCTATTTCTCCATGAGTGCATGCAGACTGGTTAGTAAGTGCCATGCCCAGCAGGCACTAAGTAAATTAACACTTTCGATCATGGGGCGTACATCTCGCCCCGCCTAATCACACACAGGGAAGCTGATATAGTTGAGGATTGTAGAAGTATTTAATGATACAGGGTTAAGATCAAGTGAGCGTTTGAGTTTGAGGTGGCACGTTATGCACATAAGGGGAAACTAGTTTCTTTGAAAAGAGAGGGGCTCATGGTAGGGAAAGTGTTTGGATCACAGTAGACCACAGTAATTTTTTACATAATGTACAAACCTGTAATGTTGAAACATAAAGAATAATTGGTGATTATGTGTTCTCTGATTACTTACAGTAACCCATGAAGAAGGGCATCTTTGCCCGAAATGCATTGGGTATTTTATTGAATAAATGCTGCCTTTTATGAATTTTGCATTACTCGTGTTCTTTCAAGAGGTCCGGATGGACACGGTTGGAACATTAGAAAGCTGGGAAATGGCATTTACACTCCACGTGTGGATTCTGATAAACAGTTGATGAAAAATTGGAAAACGTTATGAGCAAAGAAGTTTAAGTATAAGGATTACTTGGATTACTGTGGAAGATTATTATCGCCAAGATACCTGGCAACATGCCACAGCAGCTGTGATCATTCAACATGAGGTAACTTCCATTCGAAAGTTGGCAAAAAATTGGAATAATCACTGCAGCTCGTGAGCCTTGTAGGTAACAGGATAAGTTTGTAGTAGAACCAACACAGGCCACATGTAAGTTAATACCCGGACAAAGGAGAGAACCGCTTAGTGCGTTTTCACAGTTAGTACCGCTAAGAAACACTTCACGCCCCCCACTTCAACATCTATGTGTGTAAGGTAAATCCCAGGATGTCTTGATGTATTCTTTTCCCAACCTTTCATATTTTCCTGCTGGTATATGTTTAGGCAATACTGAAAATAGAAAATTGTAACAGGCAGAGTAATTATACCATGTATGATCCACTTAGTAGCTGGTTTCTCTACCTCTGTGAATGGTAATTTTTCAAGTTTTTCAATGCTCAGCACCGTATAGTCTGCTCCCCTTTGTGCCAGTTTGATCTGTTTATCAGTGAGATTGAATTTTGAAAACAGTGACAGTGTGTTGAATAAACGCCAAGGCACATAGGCTGCATGCAAGTTTAGTAGCATCCAGCCCAATAGCATGATAGAACGTAATTGAGACTGACCATGTTGCAACATGACCAAGTCTTGTTCCATGATGTCTATGGCAGAAGACACAATGATGTCCAATGAATATATCCTGCACTACAGAGTTGTTAACCCATTGTCTACTACAGAGGGAGATGTCTCTAAATTAATACGATCAATTTCTCGTATGTGTTCTGCAGTCTCTGCTTGGGTAATCTTCCATATTTCATTATAAGCAGCGTAGATACCGGCATATATGAAACGTTTTTGACGTGGTTTTCTTGGTCCTAGCAACAATTCCCTATGGTCTACACCTTCTTTAAGTAAAGATAAGTGTTGTTCACATCCTCCAGTGTAGCTTTGTGTAGCAAATCAAGGCAAAGTTTCCCTAAACTGAATGTTGTTACTACCCCTGGATGCTGTCTTTGCACATTTCGTGGATCTAGCCTATTGATAGTGAAACCCTGTGTTTTGTTCAGGAATCGGTCTTGACAGTTGTTTGTGTCTGTGGGCCAGAGCAACCATTTGTTCCAATCTGGATCTGATCTGTTGTAATGCAAAATAGTATGTACGTCGACCTCCCCCTGTGTAGTGCTGTTACTTGCAGGTGCAGAAATGGACGGAGTGTTCATGTCTTTAATCTTGGCTATCCCAAGGCAAGACATTTGCTGGACAGTGTCATTCAAAAACATAATTTGCTCAGGGATGATGCAGGCTCTAAACAAATCTTCTACCTCCTTCACTTGCCAATCTTTTATACCCCAGACAGATTTTGTCTCAATATTGTCTTTCAAAAAGTCGAAACCCTGTCTAGACAGTTGGGCAATAAAGGCTGCAGAATAAATCTGTTTTGTATTGGTTAACACATTTTTTGTTCCTGTCTTGTTCACATTTTTAAAGTAAAACGTTTCGGCATTAGATACATTGAACCCTGAAAAATATGGAAACTTCATTGCAAAAGTTTTTGAGGTACCCTTTGGAGCTGTAGGACAATGTTCCGATTGGTTAAACATAAATACATTTCTATGTTTTATGCAAGAAATGATGACCATAGTGGTTGTAGCAATAAAACTGTTCATAATCTGATGAACCTCTAACTATTCCTGATTAGAGAATGCTGCAGACATTTCTAGATCAGACATCACGTTATTAACAGTCTCGAAGTGCCAATCATCAGAAAAGGTAATAGAGGTAATAAAGTCACTTAATGAAATTTTAGACAAGTGTGGCATCTTCAAAAGTTCCGACGGGCCAAAAATGTCATATTCTGTTTTGTCCCAAACTATACCATCCTGTATAGGAATGACTGTGATGTTCACTGCAGACAAGTCTCTTACTTCACGATGGGATGATTTGTGTGGCTGGAGAAGTAAGTTCACTCTTTTACTTGCTGTGTCCATTTGAATATATTTTCCATTTATCAGCATACCCAGAGTTATTACTAGAGCTAACCAAAGTAGAAAGAAAAATATTCCCAAAACAATCCATAGTTCAATCTATGGTGAAACCAGATAAGTCTTTTTCAGGTGGTGAAAAAAGTCAGTTTCTTGTTCTTTGAAAGTTCTTTGTGCTGGCGTTGTTTCAGGTTCGCTGGGATCCTCAGGAAACGTATCAAAGTTAATGAAATAGCCAGAGGCAGTTCTGTCAATGGTTGGAATTGCATCAGTATTCGTTGAAATTGGTGGAACTACTTGATCACTTGTTACTTTGTTGTAGACAGGTGTATCAGGGCGAACTGTTATTTTGGTCTCCAGAGGTACGAGGTTTAGTTTTTCATTTGTCACTGTAGAACCTTCAAGGGTGATGAGTCTCTCAGTTTGAACCTCTTGGATTGTAGCTAGAGGAGTGCGTCTGTTACATTCTTGGAGTCCACTTGGCCTACTTCTTAGTATCAGCCACATAGTGTGGTTTGATCAGGTCGATGGAAACAAAACTTTTCTCCTCTTTACCAGCAAGGGGAGGCAAAAGTACTGTTCTTGATTTGTGGATTGCTAGGACAGGTACTGGGTGTCTGTAAGAAGGCCCAAATTCCTTCTTGTCCCCAATCTTTTCTCTGACTAGATCACCAAGCTTTGGGATCCGGACAGGCCTTGCTGGGACAGTTGGTTTTTCCCCAGTGGTGGTTGGCTTCAGGAACACGTTGCTTTGATTCTATCTTAGTTTATTTAAGTCCTGTAAAACAGCCAAACAATCTTTAATATCAAATTTCCTATTTTCCACCAATGTTCTATGACATTGAAGGTCTGGTACCAACATTCTAGTCCCAAATAGGATCTCATATGGAGTGACACCCCTAGAGAACTTCTTGGCAAATTTTTTAATGAGTGTTGGACCCCGTAGAGATGTTTGACCCACCCATCACCCGAACCTAATACTCTAGCTCTTTATAGGTCGCTTTATGCCCTGGTTTTTTCTTTCCACAACAGAATTTCCCTCAGGATGGAATGGAGAAGAATATGGCAATGCTATGCCCAAACTTGCCATTGATTCTTTGTAAGCTCAAGAGCTAAACGCATGGCCCTGGTCAGAGTGTAGTGTGCCTATTGCGTATGTGCCGATAAAGACTTGCAAAACTTTTATATCAGTTCGAGTGTCAGCCGAGCGTTGAGGTCACATCCACAGGAACCTTGACTTAGAGTTTGTGGGACTGCATTCGTCCAAAAGGACGCCTGCACATAGATAGTCTAATGCTGTCTAACAATGATGTCTGTACTGGGCTGGCTACGCTGTGGTCAGGTATCTGGTGGCATTTTGTGCTACGATCTCTATTGCAGTCTATGCAGTTATTGATGAAGATGTGAATCAGTGTATTCATCCCTGTCCACCAGTATATCTCCTTCAAAGTTAATATTGTTTTAGAGATCCCCTGATGTATCAGAAACTCTCCCAAATGTGCTTCATATATCAAAGCTACTCTTCGTTCCATGTTTCTAATTACCCTATCCCCCACTCCAGGGATTCGAGCAAACGGAACGCTGTTCGCGTCTGTTATATATAGTATTTGAGTGGAAACTTTTTAGGTAATGCTGCACCGTTGCCTTTGCTGGTAGCATTGACAGCCAGTTTTATTTCACTGTCTATTTTCGTTTCTGAACGAGTGATTGCAGCTACGGAAGCGTATGCACAGCCCCCTTCTCTGCTTCATCAGCCAATGAATTCCCTTCAACGTAAATGCCATCACGTTGATGGCTCAGCGAGTGTATCACGTGAGTGTTTTGTAGTCTGTCTCTCTACAGACCTACTTGTTCCCAAAGCATTTTGTGCTTGATTGTGCCACCTTTTGTATCTTTGAAAGCGTTTTGAAGCCAATTCTGCAAATAGCCATTATATGATTGAACACAGTAAAAAGAATCGCACTCTATGAGTGTGGGGAAATTCGCGATCCTTATTTTCAAGTGCCATATTGAATGCTTGTAGTTCAGCTCCCTGAGCTGGACAATCTCCTAGAATTTGCGTTTTTGTGACCACAGTTCTGAATTTGTCATCGCGCATACGACCTTTAATGATCGCGCATGCTGCACTATAAGCTTGCTTACCCTCCGTAGCAGGTTGTGCAGATCTGTCAGTATAAATTATAAATTCATACTGGTCAAGAGGGAGAATTTCAGCAGGCAGAGGACATTCGTGTTCACATTACAGGAATGCTTGTGTTTTCAAATAAGGATCGAAACCATATTCCACATCAGTTGCAGCAAGAGAATTAACCCATTGTATCCATCTTGGATGTAAAGCTTTTGCATTCGGAATGCTCGCTTTTGTAACTGCCTCTAAGGCTGTCACAGGTGTCACACCATAATGCATTTTCCTTGTGCTCTGGCTCTTTCTTTTGCTCCTGCTGTTTGAACAGCTGTCAGAATTTTTTCTGTCGAAGTGAATTTCATTTCTGCTTGTGTGTACAAATGTGATTTGTAAGCAATTGGTACTTTTTCACCTTTGTTAACAAGTTCTGATGACAATACACCTCACTTCCTAGAGTGTGTACCTGATTGTACCAACTAGGATGCACCAGACTGAGTCAAACACAAGTCAGGCAGTAAAATGAACTTGAGAGTGAGAGACAAGCAACACACCTAATTCTTCATTGATATGGCTCTCTGGTGTTGCATCTCTGGTCACAGTACTAGCATTGACTGGGACTCTTAGGAGATCGAGCAACTCACTAATCATAAAAGGTGCATGCAACACTTTAGTTGTAATCAAAAATACATAATGTTACAAACAATTATATATTAGGCATATATGCGCACCATCATCGGAAAGGTAGGCTAGAGTAACGCAAGCCAGGAGGAAGTAAAACTGGCAAGCCCCAAACACATGCAAGGAATCAGTGTATGCCTGAGCAGGAAAACGGAATGCAAAAAACACAGCAAGACAACAAAGCCAAAATGGAATTCAGGGAACAAGGTAAGCATAAAAGGTATGAGGGTCAGAAAGTTGTAAAGGTAAATCCCCAGTAAAACACAGAGCCCATACAGAATACAAAGAGCAAGGTCAGAGTAAACAGGCAATGAAGTCAAGGGAGTCAAAGTACCAAGGAGCTGTAAATGCTGTAAATAACAAATGTGAGGAACAAAAATGGTGGGCAAACTCGCAGCAGCGAATCGTCAATACAACACAAAGTTGCCAGGCAGCTTCCCAGTGTCTTCCTGAAGTTGAAATACTGTTGTGACCTAGCAGTCCTGCTCTTGACCCATACTGGATAGCAATGCATGGCACCCAAGCTGACACAGGCTTTTTTCCACAGCCTTGAAGGGATACACCTCACCAGTGTTCTCATAGCTCTTCCAAAACCAAAGACTCCCAGCTAATTCCTGATAGTAAACCACCTCCCCAGTTAGGATCTATACTTTCTTGGAATGTTTTTCTAGCAATTGTCATGGAAGGAGGCCACAACTTGTTGCACAGATCACTGCCCCTTTTATGCTATTAAGTACTGTAATTGACCACTCACCCTCCTTCTGTTTATTATAGATTCTACCTCAAAATCTTGAGATAGATCTTTTATAATGGGAGGAGGAGGAGGTGCAGCTGGTTGGGGTACTGCTATTTCACTCTGCATAATTGAAACACTGACTGAGCCCCCCAGCCTTTTGAGAGAGCCAAAGCTACCACTTTCTGACCATCAGTCAGGTTATTGGGCAAGGCAGTACAAATGGAGGTGTGAATTTAAAATGAAAACCCAGGAAAGACAAAAAACAAATTGATAACCAAGCCTAATACTTCACTTTCTGTTTTGGTACCTGAAGGGATCTAGACACAATTAAGAAGGTAGAAAGAAAGCCTAACCATGTGACTTAAGTGAAGAGCTTTACACAGTTCAAGGACCTCTGCTCCCTCCTGTACCTTGTCCTCTTGTGTGCCTTACATAATAACATTCTACTGATGACAGAGAAAAGTTCCACAACAGGCTATTAATGCTAATCACCACACACCTCCCCCTTCATGCAATTTTGCAACAATAATGAATAAATATTTTACAACAATGAAAAGTATAAATCAACAATATAGGCACAAAAGAAAAAACAATAGTACACAAAGGAATGTAAGTACAGATTTTAAGCTCGTTGTAAACATGTCAGGGCTCAGAAAACAAGGATTCACAAGCTTCTCTGCACCACCATGACTCCCGGTGGGCAGGCTCCAAGATGCTTACCGGCTTGCAAGAGACTCCGGGTGATTGTTGCTCGAAACAGAGTAATTGGTTCAGCACACCAAAGATGGAGGAATGCCAAAGCAGTTGCTGGGCTAGTCTCTTGTGTCTGGCTCCGGGCTTGAGGACAGGACCAGCTGTGAAGTGCGTCGGCACAGTTCCAAGCCGCCCACTTCACCAACAATATTTTCCTAAGAGGACGTTTTGCGCAGCACTTAGTTTTAGTCAGGGATTAGTGTTGTTTTTTGTATGCTAGTAATTAGGTGTAGGGTAGAGTGTTTTTCGCTATCTCTGTGGCTTATTTAAAATGAGAAATAAAAGCAATAAAGAAGGAATTTCAATCATCTCTTGAATATGGACTTGATATAAAACAATTTGAATGTATATAATTCAAAAGTGGTGCAACTTTACTATAGCTGATATACAATATTGACCCCGAGGGAAAGGGTGGTGCCCTTAGACAGAGGGCATTTTTGAAGTTGGCACACAGAATTATCTTGTGTTTTGTAAAATAGTGGTATATTTTCTGAGGTTGGTGCCTATTGTAGGCAAGTTGGTACACTGTCCAGTTCATGCTTTTCGCTATCGTCAGATAGATACACAGGAGAAATTTCAACATTCAGGAGAAGTGCCACAGAGTTCAAGAATTCAGTCATTTCGGCGGTGTGAGCCGTTCCAGAACAATTAAAGATTTACCTGGGGTTTGGTTGAATCCTTGGGTCTTCCTGTGAATCAACGGCTACAAAACTGCAAGTATAGTGTCTGAAATAAGAGAGAGAGAAAAAGGCAATTATGAAATTAATAAAACGTGAGTGTGTAAAGTAGTTCTGAGTCTTTAATATTAAGCAGTCTCACAATGAGTAAATACTCAAGTTTAGTTGTACCTTTCTTATAAACAGAATACAAACGAGATAACATCCGAACTATACGAAGAGAGAAGTAAGAAGAGGAGTGGAAGCCTTTAGCTTAGATGGTAAGGAAGGAAGGCCTTAGAGTTAATCGAGAAGAGAGTTCAAGAAGGGAGGGAGAAGGGAAGAATTAATGGTGTTATTTCTATTCATAGTACCCCCCCATACGAGAGAGAGTAGGAAGAGAGTAAGAAAACTGACAAGAGCGCAAAGAAGGAAGAGCGAGTGAGGTGAACCTGAGAAAAGCGAGGCAGTATCTTCTCTGTCTCATTCCCCTTTCCACTGGCAGGGTTTGCGTGATCACCCGTGGCATAGGTGCTCGTTGAAAGGTCTGTAGTGGGAATTAGGAACGTACTACATTCTGCACCTTAGAATAACGGAATTAAGAAGTGAGTACTCATTGAATCTTGACAAAACAAGAACAAATCATATGTGGATCTTTATGAAACAGATTTTGATATAAATCAATCCAAAAATTTCCAAGGGCAGTTTCTTTCTCCAGTACATAGACGAAGAAATATTCAATATTCACCACTGGAATTCTGACCATCAAGATGGATGTCAGACTCAGATGAAACTGGGATTTGTAATCTGACCCTATCTAACCTCCCACCATGCCATCATTAATCTATTTCAGTCTTTGCCGTGTTCCCTTTTCTCTTGATAATTTGCACAGGCACATGAATGTTCGATTAACAACAAGGTTTCCTTTATTCTGACCCTATCTCCAACCTTTGGGTGGTAGCCGACCCTGTTTCACTTCCTCAATACATCATATTAAGTCAGACATGAATCTGAAACAAGTTTAACAAACCACAATTTGTCAGGAAGGAGTACATGATCTTTCAGACACACCTTAACCATTCAACTGAATCAGAACACAAGCTTTTCTTCACTGCATAACCTCAAATAGGACAATCCAGTTGCCATTGGAGAAGATGTGCAGTAAGACAACAACAAAGCTCTCACAGCATCACAAATATCTTTTCCAGACCGGTAAGCACCTCACACACACTCAATAAGTACTTTGTTAGAGTGTTCAAAACAAACATTGCTTTGTGATCTGTATAACAGCGTCCTTGGGTGTCTTACTCCGGACTGGTCCAAAAAATCATATTGGACATGTGAAGTGAACTGTACACCAATGTCCTTTGGTAACATTTCAGGCACATCTATCTGCCTTTGCAAAAACATTATGCAGAAAAATCAGAACTGCATCTGCCATGGATTCAAAAAGAAATTTACTTTGACCCGGGGGATAAGTAGTAAATTGGAACTAACATGTATTTGTATTGGCTAGGTAAATGGTAAAAGGTCCAAGAAAATCTAAGGCAATACCTTTCTTGTGCAGCATCGGAGCATTTGGGCGATGAAATTGTTTTTAAGAGCGCATGTGTCCTTTATGAACCTGCGTATTTCCAAATCCAAGCTGGACCATTGTTACTCTTCGACCTATTCTTTCCTTTGTTAATCTGCACCCAATATGGCCGCTATGAGCAGATTATACAATTATGCATCTCAGTTTGATAGGAGGAATCGGCCTTTCACCACAAAACAGCAGACCATCAACTTTAGGCAGTTTGTTTGCAATTTTGCAACAAAGTTGAAGAAAAGACTCCAGGTTTTTTTTGCCTTTGGCCACCCTTTGATCATTAGATTAATTAATCTTTGAATGATATCATCCTGGGACAACTCATTCTTTTGATGTTGTCCAGATTCATAAACAACAGCATCAGCCTCACAGCTGACAATGATCCCTTCTTTATGTCAACAGAATCATCATCTACTTCACACTCAAGGGGCAGAGGAGATAGCCAATCAGCCTGGACATTACAAGGAGCTGGAATATATTCTGAAGTTGTACTCTAGGTGTTATGTAGCTAACCTGGCCAACCTTGCCACAGCAGTCTTTATTTTCTCACTGGAAAGAATGTGAGTGGCCTGTGCTCTGATTGGATTACAAATGAACGGCCTAAAATGTATGGGTGAAATTTCTCTACCTCCCATACGCATACAGTATACCAGAATACCAAGTGGCAGCTCGCACGGATTGCAGGTGGGGGATGGGGAACACTGGAGAAGTAGGTGTAAATAAAACAAAAGGAAAAGAACTTACCTACTTGCTGCTTCCTCGCTACATCTCTTCTTGTCGTCCCTTTCTCTGGCAGGACCAGGAAGCACACCCAGGCTCCCATTCAGCCAATCACAACGCTGCAATGCAGCACTTTGATTGGTCTGAGCATCTGGTTTGGTGCTCAGACACTGTCAGGGAGCCTGGGCATGTACTCCATACAGGCTGTAATGCAGCCTGCGCGGAGAACATGCAAAGTGCGCATGGATATTTGGTTGACCCAAACCGGCCAGCCAAACATTCATGCACACTTACAGTGTGCTCACCACTCCCCATGCTCCTGTCATGAGAGCAGCCCCACCCCACAAAGCTGCTGGACATCAGGACAAAATAAAATGATAATAACGCCTTAGCGGAGGAGCCACCACTAGAGTGCCTGCACTCAACTAGGCAAAGAATGTGTGAGGCAAACCTAAACAATTTTGGGTTTTCACTGTAAAACTGTGAGGGCACTGCACCGTGACAATAGGAACTTGAGTTTACAGTTCTGTGGCAAGCTGTATCCTCTGTGAATAGTTGTAAACAGGGGCTTCAGATATGAATTTCTTAATTTAGAGGAATTTTGCCTCACATTCTTAATTTCATACAAAATCTGAGCCTTTCCTTTATGATGGTCTGAAACATTCAATCATGGTACCAAACCCTTTGAGAAATTTGAAATAGAACTTATGCATCTCAAAGAAATACATATGTTGATGTGGGTGAGGAGGAATAGTGAATGCTGTCTACTAGACCTGGTATTGGTTTGATTCCATTCTCAACCTCAGAGGTTTTCAACACACTTTTCATTATGTTAAGTTGCATAATGTTTCTGTGTTAAACATAGCACATATTCCACACTACTATTGTGTTCAGCCGAACTATTACCATAGGTTAGGTTTGTGTCCTGAAATGCTATTACATTACAAACTCCTCACATAATACTGGTGACAATCTTCTGAACTGTTGATGCTGCAGATTCCAACCTAAAAGGAAGATGCCAAGATTGGTAGGAGTCTGTGGCTGTGAAGAAAGCTGTGTAGTGTCTAGAAGGAACCAGGATGCAACAGGACTGGATGATATGCAGATCTCAAATCTAGCTGTCACTGTAGAGTATGTTACTTTTCTTTTTTTTAGTTCATTTGGCTACTCATTTGGTAGATGTAATTGTACCTATAATTTTCCTTTTCTTTTCCCCAGTAGGTGGCACTTAACCTGGAATCCAGTCACCTGAGGAAGGTAGTGTTTTCGAGACTGGGCAAGGTTTGTTTGCTTCCTTATTGTGGCAAGGACATAAACAACGTGATCCAGCTGTGCAGGAGAAGCAGACATTACAGCAAAATATGCAGCTGATGAACATAGGTGAGGACTGCAGAGTATGCAGCCTATAACTAGAATGTAAACATGGGCATCAGTCAAGTGTTGATATAGAAAGGAGAAACAAGCTCGCAGATGGACTGCATGGTACTCGGGCGAGCAGGAACCAGTGACTGGGGTGTATTTACTAAGGTTTAGCATTGTGCTTGCGTCACAAAAGTGACACAGAACAACGCCAAATCTTTTTTTACTAATTTACTTTCCACCGCTGAAATTGTTTAGCGCTGGAAAACACTCAAAAGTAGTGCATATTGTTGTTTTGCATTACTTTGCGCCAAGGGGGTGTACCATGGGTTTAATTTACAAGCCCCTTGCGCCACCGGTGCATCATTTTTTATATGGGAAAAAGATATGCACCAGTGGTGCAAGGGCTTGTATATAAGCCCACATGAGTGGCACATGGGTGTTCCCATGCAACCACCTTAGGTTTCTGACGCTGAACCCTATTTACTTAAAAAGTACACAGGGTTTAGCATGAGATGATAGCATCGATTTCAAATAGGTGCTATGAAGAAGTAATGCTTTCATTTCTCCTAATTTTTCTGACTTTGCATGTGTGTTGCATTGTACAGCACACATACAAAGTAGGAAAAGTGTTAAAGTTAGTCTGAGCATAGTATTTTGTACTGAAATGCTATTCAGCCAGGCTAAAATCTGTGCTAGATTCATACAGACAGCCTTGTACTATGATGTAAAAGTGTCTGAGTGGCACAAGGCAGCTAATTTCAGCTCTGGTACTAGGGAGAGTGGAGGAGCAAGCCATATTTTTGAAATATGATTCTCTCCTGCTCTCTTTTCTTGCGCAACGCAGTGCCGCTTTTTTTGCGGTTGCGCTGCATTGCGTGATATTTTAGTATATCTGCCCCTTTACTCTGTGTTAAGTTCTTAAAGCTCAGAAATGCACCTGGAAGAACCTGTAAAAGTTAATGAGAAGACTTAGCTGATATTTAAATGGGCTTACAAATCACTGACAAGGAACGTAGAGAAAGGAGATTGTTCCTCGAACGTTTTGATTGAATCTTCAGTCATGGTATCTAAGAGAGCTCGTCACCAAGTGAAGTGCACTAGACACAGCTGAGGAAATGGAAAGAGAGCTTGAAAATGTGATTTGAGTGAAGAGAGTCCTTTATTTGAGGCATGACCTACCCGAAACTCAGGGCCAATGGTCCCTGTAGTCTTCCACCTCTTGCATGAATATTTTACTTCCAAAACATTCTACTGATGACAAGGGCAAGTTTCACAACAGGCTATTCATGTCAGTCACCACAGTATAGTTCTTCTCTTTCTGCCTGCAAAGCATTTATAATCTGGCTACTGTAAGTAGCAGCTATTAGACCCCTTCAGAAAAAAGCTACCCAAGACCCCACAGTTTTATCTAATTTACGGCCCATCTCGCTCCTACCAGCCGTGTGTAAGCTTGCAGAGGCCTGTGTTAACAAACAGCTTACGACATATTTGGAGGAGAATAATGTCCTTCATGCGAATCAAGCAGGTTTCAGGGCCCACCATTCTACAAAGTCCGCCTTGCTGTTTTCCACAGAAACAACCAGAGCTGCATTGGATTGTCATGCCTGCCGAGCATCCGCGGAGAACACAGAAGTAATAACGAAACCAATTCAAGATGGTTTCCAGGAACTGCGCATGCGCGAGACACCCGGGCCGGAACAAAAGTTCGTTCCTCCCGGAGACTAACGCTTTGCGCTCTAGTTTCTACCTTGGTAGTTTACGACACTTCCGCCTAGCCTCCTATGCGCACCTTGGGTGTGCAAGCCTGTTCCTGTTTTCTCGTGCACGTTTATCCTTTTGCACTGTGATTCCCGGCTGGGAATCACTTATTCGCGGACGTCCGTTCTAATTAACGTCCGCTTTCACGGAGATTAGGATTTCCTGTTCTCTGTTCTTCAGAGCTCCGATCTGAGTTTCCTTGACAGCTCCACTCTAATCCTGTCGAGTGTCTCTTGTCCATTACGTCGTACAGGCAGTACGAAGAGTTCCTACCTACGCTACCTGGTAGACCCACGTGAGCTGTTTAACGTGGGTCCTGGTGGTTATTATTTTCCCTCGACCAGAGCCGGCTATCCTACCCTGGTGTGTTCGTGATTCTATACACTCTGCATCTTGCGGATCCGTCGTTGGACCGGATTACAGTCCCGTCGAACGGCCGGTATTTGCGGAGCAGAGGAGTGTGGGGTTACGGGGCATTGTGGGATTTATGGTCTGCTTGGCGAGAGTATTCTTTATTCCCCTTTGTTTTATTTTTACTTCTTTGCATTCTCTGGACTTCCGGGATGCTGGCATTTATCACAGTATAAGGACCAGAAGACCTGTTCATACCTGTTGTGACTCAAGACTGGCCCCTTATCTTTCCATAGCTTGGAGGGAAATTAGATGAGGTAGGAAAGAGCCTCATTCCTGTAAATGTGCCCACATATAGGTCTAACTGGCACTATAATACCTATTCCTTTGTTTAGGTTATATTCAAACACCATAAGGTTTTGATTCTCCTATACAGTTCCTGTCTAGACAGTAGATGTTTATATGATCACTCCTGTGACTCTCAGGTGATTATTGGTCTTGGAACGTGATTGAAGGGGTGGAGTGGTTGATTGGTAGTTGTCTTAACCCTTTTATTCCCTACAGCTTCATCATCAAACAGAAGCAGAAGAGAGCAGGGTCCGAAGAGTCCAGTGTTTTGTCTTCCCCTACTTTCCTTGTTTTGTTCCCTCCTTTCCTTCCATATCACCACTGTGTCCTCGAGTTCGATAGGCACAGGGGGTGTAGGGAGGAAGGGTTGGGGTGTTCATCGGCTCCTGGCACTCCTGCGGAAACAGAAAACCAGATCCTTACATGGATCAGGGCAAAAGGGCAGTCTTGATCCTGTTGGATCTATCTGCAGCACTTGACACGGTGTCCCATGCTATTCTATTACATCGCCTGACAAGTGCAGGCATAGCGGGCACCGTGTTAAAATGGTTTTACAACTTTCTGACGCAAAGACGGCAGATTATCACGCTAGGGCAGTTTTGCTCCGAAGAGAGGAGGGTTCAGTCAGGGGTGCCTCAGGGCTCCAGTCTGAGCCCCATTTTATTCAATCTTTACATGGTCCCCCTGATTGAGCTTATCTCCTCCTTTAACATCAGTACAATAGCATATGCCGATGACACCCAATTAGTCCTCACTTTGGATGAAGACCCGGCAACTGCTGAGCAGACTCTGAGGGACTACCTGAAGCCAGTTTTTGTCTGGATGAACAACAATCATTTGAAATGCAACTCTGCAAAGACAGAAATTCTACAGTTTGGCCCAAAAAATCTCTTCTCTCCCCAGATTTGTTGGCCGGAAGAGGCAGAGGCCCCGCCCAGCACTATCGTAGTGGCGCGAAATCTGGGAATTAAATTCGATGAGACCTTATCTTTTAAACAACAGGAAAGAGAAGTGGCTGGGTCATGTTTTAATATAATAAAGGGCCTCAGCAAATTCTTTGACCTCCTCCCTCTGTCTGCCAGGCGCACTGTGGCAGTGGCGCTAATTACATCCAGGTTGGACTATTGTAACAGCCTGTATGCGGGGGCAAATAAAGCGACCCTGCACAGGCTGCAGATGGTCCAACATGCTGCAGCAAGACTGGTTCTTGGATGGCCTAGAATAACCTCAGCCTCTGCAGCACTGGATGTGCTTCATTGGCTTCCTATTCAAAAGCGCATCCTGTTTAAGGTCCTGATAATCACCTTCAGGGCCTTTCACAAGCAAGGTCCACAATACCTACACAAAAACTTTAACGGCTACCATCCTACTCGAGAACTCAGATCCTCAACAGCCAATTTGTTGGCCATCCCAAAGTTTAGACTGGCTACAAGAGGAGGAAAAACGCTAGCAGTAAGAGGTGCCAAGGCCTGGAACAAATTGCCTTACCAACTCCGCGCAATTACCTGCAAACAGAAGTTTAGAAAATCCCTTAAAACCTGGATCTACAGTATGGCGGATGCTACCTGCAAAACACTGGTTTAGGACTCACAATGGTAATGTGAGAATAACAATTCTTACCATCTTCTGAGTACACGAGTCAAAGCGCCAAGATGCTCCCTGGAGTGGTAGTGCGCTATACAAATTCCCCCTCACATCACATCACAGTGTAGTATAGTGTCTGTATGTGTTTATAGTATACATTTCTATTAATAACACTATAATAAGGAAAACATAGATTTGAGGAGCGATATTGTATAAAATGTGTGGGTGAAAACCAAAAGAACAACCGAAGAGTGAATAGCCCAGGGAAGATTGGAATGACGTGTTATATGCTAGCTCAACTAATGGCAACCCAGTAACCCATTGCTCTTTTGGGGTTTTAACCTAGCAGCGGAGGTAGTGTTCTAAAGTTTGGTTGATTCCGTCCATCTGCCCATCACTTTGCAATTGACAGCTGGTTGATTTAAGGCTGGCCATGCCGAAAGATGGAATAGTGTGTTCTATAATTTGGCAAAAGTGCTTTTTGCCCTGCCAGGGTCCCTCTGGGACACCAGGACCAAGGCTACGAGTTGGGGTTTTCTTACCCTTCTCCCTTTTGTTTTTTATAATTTTTTTGGCAATCGGCTGAAGCTGAGTCCAAAGATGGGTACCAATGCTTCCTGTTTGAAGTGTTGGCAGCCAATCAGAGCTCTGCAGATCTCTGCACAAGCCAGTTATCATTAAAGAAAGCTGTGTGGCCTCAGATATACAAATTTTGATTTCCTTTCATTTCTCGCAAACTACTGAACGGATTTATGACAAATAAGTGAAAGCATGATCTGGGAACCAAAAGCTACCTTTCTGCAAAATGTTGTGTATTTCCGTCAAGCAGTTCGGGCTGCAGGCATGTCTAACGATGGGGTCCTGGAGGCCGAAATCGACTCGGGGATTAGGGCTGCGCAGTCCACTCCCAGTTTACCTTTGTGGTATGCAAAGGTCTTCCCCTTTTTCCACGCTGATGGGCAGCTTAACAAAAACATTTCCAGACAATTTTGATGATGCTTTATTGATGCAGAGGAATGCGAGGACATCTACATCAAACAAATAAGCACTTACTTCATTTAATCAAGAGGAAGCAACTCTATTTGGTGGATATTCAACTGCTCTTGATGACGATTCACGTTATCACAGATTTGTGGATGAACATGCTCAATTACATTGCCAAGATTACATGCACACAAGGTTGAAACATAACCCTGTGGTACTTTATGCAGCTGTAGTTCAGACTATGAACATGACATTTATCCAATGAGGTAGCACTTACTAATTAACCAGATGAAAGTACTCCATTTGGGTAGAACTGTTTTGCAAAAAATATGCTTGCAATCATTCCTTGCTGCACAATTCTCAGAAATTAAACCTCAACGGGAAGCCCTTACAAATATAAACATAGCAGGTGCCACAGTAGAAGCTCCACTTCAGTAAAGCAAAAACTATCCTATCTTCTTGGGTTTGGCAAAAGCAAAGCATGTGTGTTTCCACTCCATTAAAAAAAATATCTGAAATTCCTAATGGGGGTGACTCCGTCATTGATCTGGGTGACTGTGGCAAGTGATTTCTTTTTTATTGTCTCCTGGTAAGATCGGAGTCCATGATTCTTCCTTTTAAATACCCTAAGTATGCAAATGCCCACAATACATAGCACCACTCAGCAGAGGCAGCGTCAATCGTCATTCGGCAAGTGGCAGTGATAACAGAGAAACCTTTGGTTGACAGGAGCTTGGGAGCCTAAGTTTTGGCAGAACTACGTGCCATAAAAACAAATATAAGGAGCATCATTATTGGAAGGTCCACCTAATTATCAAAGAGGCGTACATCGTAGCCTACACCATCTCTATCTACCAAA
The DNA here is from genome assembly GCF_964261635.1 of Lissotriton helveticus. Classification (NCBI taxonomy): domain Eukaryota; kingdom Metazoa; phylum Chordata; class Amphibia; order Caudata; family Salamandridae; genus Lissotriton; species Lissotriton helveticus. The sequence continues at coordinate 1,509,828,345 of NC_136061.1, read as the reverse complement.
TTGCCCGCCCACCAAACCCGTCCCTTCACCAACACCTTTGTCATCACCCTCAGTCATCACCTCAGCCACCTCCTCCACCATCCACCAAAACGGCTAACTTCCTGACGGCAGCTGCTCGAACTAGGTCACAGTCACTCTGCCACGCACTCGGTCACATATAAACAGCTTTCCTGCGACAGTCGGCGGACAGGTGTCCTGAAGAGCAGACAGGCTTGGAGGTAAGCCGTGGCAAAAGCCGTGGTGTGTTGTTTGGTGGGGGTGTTGGTTTTGGAGGAATAAGGGGGGAAAGGTCTCCCCGAATAGAATATAGGAATAAGGGCGAAGGGATAAGAGAAAAGGGAAAAAGGTTTCCATAATAGGTCTCTGTGAAAGGCTAAGGAGCCACAGCAGCACGGGCATAAAAAGTGGAACGGAAGGGGGTCCAGGGGCTGTGTGATTCCCCATAGCATCGGCGAGTCAGTGCAAGTAAACATTAAAGTTATAAACTACCTAAACATCAGGAGGTACAAGAAAAGTCATCCTTAGAGATACTTAAGAAAATCGGCATTTCCTAGATAGTCTTCCAGTCCATCTAAAACGTTTAAGCCAGCTAAAATACTGCTAATATAGGAAGGAAACCTCATAATACATATAAGTTTCGATCCCAGGATTTCCAAGCCAGCGGATTAGTAGGAAAACACTTTTGAGTAATCGTAAAAAGACCATGAGGTCAGGAAAAATTCGACAGGCACCAACATACAAACAAAAGAAAAGAGCCGCTACAAAAGACCAAAGCAAGCAAGAAAACAAAAATAAAACACAGGGGACCGCTGGAAAGGAATTAAAGAGCCTGATCCCAGTCCCCACTCCGGAACTTTTCAAGTTTGGGGAGAAAAATCCAAGGCACAAATTTCATTTTCTAAAAGATCAAATGGCGGCTATTTATGCAAGAACAGAAGAAGAAAAAAGCCTACAAAGCCCATTAAAACCAATAAATTCAAATACATCAAGTAAATGGGAAGGTAATGGTCAGGTACAACGAGAAAATCAGCCAATACTTAAACCAAGTAATGAATTGGAAGGTAGCAAGGGCACTTTGCCCCGAGAAAAAGCAACAATTAAAAACTGGTTGTTAAAAACAACAGCTCAGATCCATGTACCGAACTGCCAGCTTATGTCCACACCGGATAAGAAAAGCTTTGAAGAAAACGGAAATAGCACAACTTTAAATAATGATCAAAGCCAAACGAGATGTCAAGTGAACCCCCAAGGGTTTACACAAAAGATAAACTGGTCTAGATCAGTCTCAATTTTTGAGGAAGAAGAACTGCTGAAGATGCTGGAGGTAAACGTTCAAAACACAGAGGAACCAGGGGGGGGAAGGCAAGTGGAAAACGTTGAAACAGAACAGTCAATAATAATAGAAAAGGGAGAAAAACGGGAAATTACCTCAACACCTAAAAAATCAACATCCAGTTCAATCATTAGGAAGGCCTATAAACCTGAAAAAAGTGGTCTTCAACATGGAAACGCAAAAAAGCACTCAGCGATAACTATTTCCTCCGCCAGTGGCTTCGAGTCCATGGCAGGGGCCCCGACGCATCCAACAATAACACAGACGGCCCCGTGGAGCGATCTATTATTAAAAAGTTTACAGCAAGTAATCAATGTCTTAAATTTCCAATCTGACAAACTGGACGTTCAGGTGGATCAAATGAATATAATCACAATGCATATAGCAGGAATAAACACCAAATTGGAAACTATCTCAGATCACATCGCAAGAGAAACTATAAAGGAAACACTAACACAGGGTAAAACAAAGGCACCAAACTGCGACTGCGGGAAAATAATAGACAAACTGGCTACCTTACCAGCAATCCTGTCAGAAATCCTACGTGTGACACGCACAACAAGGTCCCATGGAGAAATGTCTTACCAAGAAACAAAGACCGAAATTTCTAAGACAAAAAAACAGCAAGGCAAATGTCCATCCACTGAGAGAGAAATGTCATGTGAAGAAAGGGAAATAAATGAAAAAGGTCTTGAAGAAACTAATACACATTTGACAGCGGTTAAAACTGAAATCCAATCTAAAAGACAACGTAAACGAGCACGGAAAGCCAGGAAGAATGTTTCCAAAACCAAAAAAGAAAGTCAAAATTACCCCATTTTCGCACAAAGAAGGATTTCGAGCTCAATAGATCAGAGAGAAGAATCAGATATAATAGAAGCTATAAACCAAGAGGTAGATACAGAAAAAAACACTGAACGGTTAAAAAACACAAAGCAAGCAAAGACAACGCTTTCTCTCCAACGAACTCCTAAAGTTGATAGAATCACAAAAATAAATCCTCCAAATAAAATAAAAAGAATAGTGGACGATACAGCAAAAACACAAGGAGGATCAGGAAGCAAACAACTAAAACCACAGGTTATAGTGAAAATAAAAGACAAACCACAAGTACCTAAAGCGCAAGATAATTCAAAGTCGATTATAGGGGAATGCGATGGAAGCGAATCAAATCAACTTGACAAAGTAATTAACCACAAAACCCAAACAGAGCAATTAGAGCAATCAATGAGTATGAACACCAAACTAACAATCACAGTAGGAAACTACGAAAGAACACATAATGCCCCTCAGAAGGAAACGCTAAGGAATTTTGAGAGGCGGATTACAACGTATAGGCCAGTCGAACCAGCAGCATGGTCCCAAAGAGAAGCGGGGTCATCATTCAGAACCAATTCAGCAGAAATATCCAGTACTAATCTCCCAAGGCAAGACATTCACCGAGATCAAACAGAGGAGAGAAGTGAACACAGCCGGACTCAGACAACCCAAACGGTTACCTTAGAGACAGGCCGTAAATTACTATTCAGGCCAGAATATCCAACAAAAGGTAAAATGGACACACTGAACCGGGGGAATATACTAAGGCTACTCAAGGAGATTCCGAAATTAAGGGAAATAACAACTAAAGATCTCATTGCAGTAGAGTTTGTTCAAACAAATAAAGACCCGGAGTGTGAAATGAGTTGTACCACATGGGTTTCAAAGGAGACAACGGACCTTATTTTTTCTACAAGATCTGTCTTTCTGGCTTGGGGCATAACGCTTGAATATCCCACACCAATAAAGTATCCATACCCACTATTAAATAGCATGGCACCCCTAGTAACAAATATTAAAGTAACATCATCTTCCGTTTTAAGAGGAGCAAAAAATGAGTCAATTATCCAACAAAAAAGGAGGGAAGACGTGTCTTCCAGCAAAAAACCGGGTCCACAGAACCACCGACCAGATGTAGATCAGGACTGGTCTTGGATCACACAGGTATTGAATGAGCATCGATCCTGATGGAAACAGTTCGGAAAGAACAAGACAAGAAAGATACATCGAGGATAAAATGAAAGTGGAATTTGTTAATGGAATGTTCACGGTTTCAAAGAAATGGAACAAGATCGTGAGACAATTGCCTTCCTGGGTTCTTTCGACATAATTCTGTTACAAGAAACATGGAACATTACCCCCAGACAAATTATAGGATACGAGGAACACCATGTGATGGCGGAAAAAATAGGGGGGGTCTGTCAACATTTATAACAAACAACTTTAGTTGGAACTCAGAGATAATGGACTCAGGGGTAAATTGGATACAAATTATAAAGCTAGAAAACAACCAATCAATACTAGAGTTCGGGTGGAAGTTACTGATTTTAAATGTTTACATTCACCCTGAGAAGACCACAAAAATCAGTAAACTGCTAGAACTGATAAATTTAATAAAAACATTACAATTAACTCACCAATATTACGCGATGCTGATCACAGGTGACTTCAACATTAACCTGATAAGAGTAAATAGTAACAAATGCAAAATCCAAGCAACACGGAATGACCTGGAATCGTTGGGACTAATGACGCTAAATGGAAACACAAAGGGTGATCAACCCGCAAATATCACTTACATGTCTGGAAACCAAAAATCGATAATAGATCACACATTGATTAGTAAAGAGTTCACACAGTTGGTTAACCATTTCGGTATTATAACTCGACCCGAAAGTGACCACTTCCCGCAGGAAATTATATTGAATTTAAATTCACAACAAAAAGCATGTATCGCGTCGCTAGCCTCAATCCCGGAAGTCAACAATTTAAGGAAACTTAAATGGAGAGGTGTTATAACAAATGAGATTATGGAAACAGTGTATACGCAAGTAGATAATATACAGACATCAGATCCTCATTCACTTGCAAAAAATTGGGAAAATCTATATACACTCCTGCTAGAAAAATTTCCAGCAAAGTCAACAGTGAAACATGCATATGACGCCCATAAACCGCCATGGTTTTCCACAAACTAAGAGTAAAAAAAAAAAGGAAATTGCCCAAAAATTAAGACAACTGGCCGCTTTAAACAGACAGGGAGTGGTTATAGACAATAGCGAGTTACAGAAAATGAGAAAAGAATACAAAAAAGATTGTGGAAAGGCAAAAAGGTTATACACTGGGAAAATATGGGTAGATCTGTTAAGGACAAGTAAACTCCCAAACAGCAGCGAATTCTGGGGCCTAATCAATAATTTATCAAAAGGATCTGGAGGGCAGCTAAATATAGGAATAAGTGAAACCGCATGGCTGAAACACATAGACACCTTATACAACAACCATATGTGGCAATCCCCGCGCATAGAACCGAGGAACGAAATAAACAAGGGAATGGAAATAGGAAACAAAGTAATAACACACGGAACATGCAAATGGGAAAAAGAAACTCCAAGTGGGGTACCCACGGAGCCTTCACCGTTGACAACAGTGGAACAAACGACTCTGTTGATAAGAAAATTGAAAACCGAGGGCGCATCTGGTCCAAATGGGCTACCAAACGCCATATTCAAACAAGACCCTGACTTCTGGGCAAACTACCTTACCCCACTTTTCAACCAACTCTTCATTGATAAAAGGATACCGAGGTCCTGGTATGGTAACATCTTCCACCCTATTTTTAAAAACGGGAGCAGATTGGAACCAGGGAACTATAGGCTGATTGCCCTCATCGACGTAGAGGCAAAACTTTTTTCATCATGCATATTACGCCATCTACAGGAATGGATAAATAAAAACAATATAGTCCCGAAGTTCCAAACGGGTTTTAGAGAAGGCATGGGATGCACGACAAACCTCACCGTTTTGTCGTTATTAATAGAAAAAGCAGAAAAAAAGAAGGCTGGACTGCTGGCATGCTACATTGATCTAAAATCTGCGTTCGACAGAGTGCCAAGAGACCGGTTATGGAAAAAGCTAGAATCCTGGGGCCTCCCGCAGAAATTAATAGATATATTAATCACCTTATACAGTGAAACATGGGCCAAAATAAAACTTGGTGATGGGAGACGGTTTTCAAAACAAACAAATATAAGAAATGGACTTAAACAGGGATGTGTACTCTCGCCAAGCCTATTTAATGTGTATCTAGCAGATTTAAATAGTTATCTACTACAGGCAAATGGGCACCCACCGAAACTGGCTAACGAGGCAATCCAGTTCCTGCAATATGCAGATGACATTGTGGTTCTAAGCCACACACCCATAGGGTTACAAAGGGTCATAGACAAATTAACAGAGTACCTCGACATAGTAGGTTTGGAACTTAACAACAAAAAAACAAAGGTCGTGAGACTGGCCGGCCCGAGTAAAGGCTCATTCAAATGGTAAGCAAAGAATGTCCAAATTGAGGAAACAGCAACATATAAATATTTGGGTATCAAATTATGCAGAAACATGTCAATGGTAGAACAAAAAAGAGATATCTCAGCAAAAGCACAATCATTGACCTTCGCCTATAAATTACTACAAAAGAAACTTCAATGCCCCTCATACGGCCATCTTCTAAAGGTCATGGCAGCTCAACTGTTACCCACTTTGTCTTATGGGCTAGAAATATGGCATGGGAAAGAAATAGACATCCTAAATAAATTACAGATTAGAGTATATGAATCTGTATTTAATCTTTTTAATGGATCGTCTCCTGCACAAATACGCCTGGAATTCGGATTACAAAATCAAGTCTTCCAGAGGAAAGCAATCTTTGTAAAATGGTGCTGGAAACTTAGAGCATCAGAAAAAGGAACACTAAACAACCTTTGCTGGCTGGAAATTAAGAAACAATTCGAAGAAAAGAACCAAACACTTGGGGCTATTATCGGGGAATTGCCCTGGAGTCACTAAAAATCAAGGAGGTTTGGAACAGCCATTTGGAACGAACAACTTTCAACAAAGTTTGCAAGTTAAATGCAAAGTCACTATCCTTTCTAGAAGACAAAGGGATTTTAGCCAAACACCGCCACGCTTGGTCTGTAATCAATTCATATAAGAGATTAAAACCACAACTTTACCTTGAGGCTCATTTTCGGCTATCGTTGAAAATAAAATTTATGGCATATAGAATGGGTGATCATTGCTCCAAAGATCTAATACCTACTTGGAAAAGCAATCAGCAAGAAAAGACATGCCGCCTGTGTGGATATCATACAGAAAGCTTGCACCATTTAATGTGCACGTGCGAGACAGTAAAAAATGAAAGAAGACATTTGTTGAAACCAATTTTAAACGTCTTAAGAATCCGCACCTGTAGGCAGGCGGTCACTAACTGGTTGGGCGCATCATCGAACATTCTTATATGCCGCGGAGTAAAATTCATGACTTTGGTAGAGACTTTACTTTTGAAAAGTGAGACAGATTAAAACCTGGGCGTTCTTCTTTTTTATCCGTAAATTTTAAGGAACATATTTTTACTATGTTTTATACTTATGCTTATTTTAATACATGTACACTTTTAAGGTTGTGATAAACCAAATGAAGTAAACTTTGAGACATAGCACCACTCACACACCTACTCAAAGTCAAATACAGGCACTCACATACCCACTCACAGACCCACACAGGCACAGGCACACAGGCGCTCACAGACCAACTCACAGAACTACACAGGCCCTCGGACACACACTCAGAAACTCACACAGGTACTCACACACTCACTCAGCCACTCTCGAAGGTGACAGGTTACAGTTAGGATAAAAAAAAAATCATAGAAATTCACAGAAAAAACAAAGGTTAGAAAGATGTTATAGTTTGGAAATAAAATATACAAACGTTTTTTAGAATTTCACTGAAAAAATCAAAGGTTACAGACATGTTATAATAAAGAAATAGACTATAAAAAAAACATAGAAATTCACAGAAAAAAACAATGGCTACAGGGATGATATTGTTAGCCTCAGATATCACTCATACAAACCATAGAAATTCAGCATTTATAGTTGCCTGAGCAAACAAAACGTACCCCTAAATGCACTGCTTATGTGGTGGTCACTGTTGTCCTCCAGGTTTCTGCTCCATACAGAAAGACCGATTTTACATTGGTGTTATAAAGCCTGATTTTAGTTTCTAGCTTTAATTCTTGGAGCTCCAGATCACATTTAGCTCAATGAAGGCAGCGCTTACTTTGCTGATTCTTGCCTTTACGTCATGTGCTTCCCTGCTTATCGATGACACTGCCCAGGAAGGTGAATTCCTCAACCTCTTCTAGTGCACGCTTGCATTAGTGACTGCAGTTGTGCTGGCCATGTTAGCCTTCAGGATCTTGGTTTTTCCCCTGTGGATGTTGACGCCAAGTTGATCCGATGTTGCTGCCACTTTGTCATCTCTTGCATCTGCAGATGAGTATGGGAGAGTAGGGCCAGGTCATCGAGCTGTGTTCAAGGTGTCCACTGAATCCCATTTCTTCTTCTTGAAGTGAATGTCTTCAGGATTCAGTTTATGACTAGCAGGAAGAGAAAAGGGGAGAGAAAACAGTCCTGGCAGACTCCCATTCTCACTTCGAAGGCTTCCATGAGTTGTCCTCCATGGAATTTCTTGCATTCCCTCATAATAGTTCCTGATGATTATTCTGAGTTTACCTGGCACCCCATAGGTGGGTAGAAGTTTCCAGAGGGTCTCTCTGTCCATGTTCTCGAATACCTTCTCATAGTAGATGATGTTGACATACAGAGGGAAGTTTCATGGTGATGCGCAGTGTTGCAATCTGGTCTGTGCAGGATCTATATTTGTGGAAGCCAGCTTGCTGGTATTGCAACGGAGCATCAACGTGTTCCTTCATTATGTTCAGGAGGATTCTGTTGAACACTTTGCCTGGGGTTGATAGAAGAGTTATAACTCTGTAGTTTGTGCAGTTAATCAAGTCAACTTTCTTGGGGATCTTGATCAAATCTACCTCCTTTCAATCTGATGGGAATTAAGAGCTTTGGGGAAAAGTAGCTGTTTTACAAGATAAGCTTTCATTGGTCCATGTTAGGCACAATTTGATGCATCAGCATGATGGCATTGATGACAAAGGGAACTCTGCAGCTGACCTTGTGGCAAAGACAGCAATTCGGATTTTGAAAATACCAGTCCTTACTAGATCTCAAGCGAAGATTGACACAGACATTGAGCAGCCATAAATGCAACCCAGCAAGCTGGGAAACGTCCTGCAGGTTTTTCTCCCATATATTGCTACACCCTTAGTTCACATAACATTCCTGTGGTCAAGGCACCAGGAGTAGGAGACAGAATAATACATAATAGTCTTTCTAGATTAGATTTAGTTAAAGAAGCCCATGAGGGGCTGGCCTCTGCACATGTAGGAATTAATGCTACAGCAATGCTACTAGTGGCCTTGTTTATATATACAGACTAAAGACTATGTTAGGCGATATTCGTCAACAGATTAAACCCTTCACTGCCAAAAGACCCTCACCAACACCCCTCATGATCTTAGTCACTCCCTCCCGGGTAATTTATTTGGAAGATATTAGTCCACTTTATTTATCTACCCAATATAAACACATATTGGTGGCAATGTATTCCTGTTCTCAATTCCTATGGGTTTGGCAACAGAGAAATGTGAGCGATCAAGAAGTAGTATAAGATTTGCAGTACCTAGGGAGTCATTAGGATGGCGGGCGGACTTTGCCCACCCGCCATCCTGATGGGGATTGGGACCGCCCGCCATAAGAGCGGGGGTCCCGTGGGTGGTATTAGGATGCGGCCGCCACAGTGGCGGCCTCATCCTGCATTTATAACATTGTGGCGGGCGGTGCTCTCTGCACTGCCTGCCACAATGCCATAAATGCATGTATGCATTTGTGTACACAATGAGGCAGGCACCGTGCAGTGCCTACCGCATTGCATATTCAAATACAGGGGGGTACCACAGGTACCCCCCTGTGTGCACCCCCACCCCTCCTTCACTTTGGGGGCCCACAGGGGGCTCCCAAAGTGAAGACTGCATGGCATTCCGTGGCGAAAGACATTGTAAAATGCCCATTGTAATATGGCTGGCGGTGTCTGATAGACACCGCCACCATATTATTCCTTTTCCGCCCCGGCCACAAGGCGACCGGGGCGGAAAAGCGGCGCACGGTCTTTCCATCCTCCGAGGTCCCCCCCGCCATACTAATATGGGGGAGGGGAAAATGAGCGAGGATGTCGGGCGGATTGCCCCGCCAGGCTGGCGGTGTCTACCGCCAGCCTGGCGGGGTCAATCCGCCCGACATCCTAATAGGCCCCCTAGTGTCAATCGGGGCAGTTTAACCAGATAAGCTGCCTCTAAGGTTTACAGGAGTACAAAGTTTGCTTTGGGAGCTTGTTTTCAATTTAGCAACCCATTCAAAGCTGAATCAAATGGCATTGTATAGAGGACCAATGGTATGATTTTACAAGTTTTGGATGCTAGGGTGCTAAATTCAGTCTTAGTTGGTTTAATAATCTGTATGAAGGTCAGAGAGCATTTAAAAACGTGTCTAGACAAGTATTGGGAGGACACACTCTAACTGAGATTCTCTTCTGAGTTCATATGTATGTGTCTGGCTTAGATCATGCTGGGAAGAAGGCGTACAATGATACATTTGACCAGGAGAAATGTTTGAATGTTTTACAGATTATCCAAGAAGTCAGAGACAAGCTGTCTAACACAAACCACTCTGACGCAGCCACATGTGAAAAGGAGTCTATCTCTGCTGCTTACGGATGAATTTCAAAGTTTGGGGACCTAGTTCAGCAAAAAATCCATGACAAACAATCTTTGAACCATCTTACAGATCACCCGTCACTGTTCTTGGGGTAAAAGGTGGCAGAATTGTTATTCTGCTTCCTCTGTCTGGCTCAAGGAGAAACACACAGGTGCCTATTGACCACTTCAGAAAGCACTATGTGGCCAGTCCTCTGCACCCAACCACAGCAGATATCAAGAATGATTAAGTGCAATACCTCACAGGCTCTCCCTACTCTGCATGCTCTACCCCCTGTCAGAGACATTTCTAGCTTGAGTTCACGGCCAGAATTTTCTGAGCTTAACACTCTAAGCAGACATTGAGTGCAACAAACACAGCTGCTGCTGTCAAAATGACAGCAGTTACTGTCCTTTTAAAAAAAATATTAGATACCTGGTGCAATCAACAATCAATACAATACATAAATACTTAATTTGGACAACATTACATTATACAAACATTAAATATCACAATAAAAATCAGTCAATATGTCAGTAAACAATGATCAGGGTCTTGCTACTAGGGGGATTTAAAAATAAAAAGAACAAGATATATACAGAGCATTACTACACAAGTATCAGAATCAGGGAAACCATAATATCCTGGCATAAGGCCTACTTATATGCGGGGATGCCTCCAGCCCTTGAGGGAGGCCCAGATATTCTGCCCCATCTCCCTCAACCTCCTGCCCCTCTGGGAATAAAGGGAGGATTCGATGTTGTGGATCCCCAAAACTCTAGGCAGCCACATCTGAAAGGAGGGAGCCATGGAATCCTTCCAGCCAGCAGCCAATAATATTCAAAGAACTGCCACACATATAAAAACAAAAGCTTCCTCCTCCTTCTTCAAACCCAGGTTGCAATCTGTTCCCAATATCATTAGGGTACGGGATAGGCTGATCTTAACACCTAGCAGCCCCTCCAAAATTGTTCAATCTCAGCACAAATCTTACTTAACATGCTACAGTGATAAAACATATGCACCAAGTTAGCAGGCCCCTCATGACACCTTGAGCATTTATCGTCATCCCTCTACCCCCACTCGAATAGCTTGGCTGGAGTGAAATATCGGTTATACAATGTTTTGTAATGTTGAGCTCTGAGATTCGTAGAGCGAAATAGATTCCCTGCCAATTGTAGTGCCTTAACTACATCGGCATCCGATTCCCCTAATTTCAACATCCATGCGGCCTCAACCATATCCAGGTCATCTTGTATTGTTGAGATTAATACTTTATAAATCATGCTGATTTTAATACCCCCTCTCAAAACATACTCAAGCAAATTAATTTTACCTCCTGGGGTAATGCGTGGCCTAATACTTGATAGGGTTTGAAAGATTTGCACAAACTTGAATCCTTGCCTCAGCGGAATTCCAAATTTCCGCTGCACATCTTCAAAACTCATCAAGTTATTCCCTTCACAAAGATCCCCATATCTTCTGATTCCTTGAGACTCCCACGATCTCCAAAACATATCACTGCTAAGGTATGGAAAGATACTTGAGTTCCAGAGGGGTGTATAATAATTATGTTTCAGGATTGCCAGCGATTTCTGAATAACTTTCCAGACCCTCCAGACACTGTCCAGTATTTTATACCTTTTTTTCTTATAATAGCGTCTGTCTGTCTTACGCAATAAGAGCCTCACGGCTTTCCTAACTAAAAGCAATTCAAAATTGGATGGAGGAGTAACATTCCCAAATGAGCAGTCAGACATGTTTGTGGCACAATCTATTAATATCATCATCTGGCTGAAAAGACAAGCCACAAGATAAAATCGAATATTAGGGACAGCTAGCCCTCCCCTATCTTGCGGCAAAGACCGAAATTTCAGAGAGCGTCTAGTTTTCCCATACTGCCATATAAAGTTTATAAAAACTGCCTCAATAGATTTAACCCACTATCCCCCACCATAAGCGGGATAGAACGAAAAAGATAAAGTACTTTAGGGAGCATAGTCATCTTGAGCACATTGGCTCTCCCTATTGTATAAACAGATATATAGAGTCTATTTAACTGTTGACATTGAGTTAACAAGTGGCACAAAATTCTCTTTAATAATTGTCTCCATTACAGGGCTGATCCTAACCCCAACATAAACTGCTGAGTCCGTGTATCTTTCATCCTGCTTTATAATATTGCTCGAACTATCTGGGTCTTGTTCTCATTAAGAAGATACCCCGAACACTGGCCAAACTCCGCAGTTATCCCTATAAGGGCAGTCATGGCCGTATCTCGTTCAATAGTTGTTATAGCCAAATCATCAGCATAAGCCAGCAGCTTGGTTTAAAACCCATAACAAACCATTGGCTTAATACCCTCACACCTTAATATCCTTCGTACCAGAGGAACGATATAAAGGGCAAATAAAATTGGCGAGCAGGGGCACCCTTGTCGGGTCCCCCGAGAGATATATATTTCATCTGAGCTACCACCCATTAATTGAATTCTGGCTATAGGATCAGCATACATAGCTTTAATAGCACTCATTATTTTAGGGCCAAAGCCCCTTTGTTCCAATATCCCCCACAAATAGTTCCACGTGACGCTATCAAAGGCCTTTTCAGCGTCCAGAAGGATCATGGCAATCCAGCCCCCCATGACAGCCTGCATATGGAACAACGTGATGGCCCGCCTTATATGGTCAGTTGTCCCTCGATCCAGGATAAACCCATACTGCCACGGGGGAACCAAACCGCCAATGACCCTTCCCAACCGATTGGCCATGACCTTAGCATAGATTTTAGTGTCTGTATTTATGAGGGGTATTGGACGATACGACCCCGGATCCTCCTTAGGCTTGCCCTTTTTGTGGAAGACAATATTTTTCATTTCTTTCCAGGAACCTGGAATTTTCCCCGAGCAGATTATGCCCTTAAATAAATCCAACAAAAGGGGAGCTATCACTGCCTTTAGGCATTTGTATACTTCAAGTGGGATACTATCTGGCCCTGTAGCCTTAACTGCCGATAAATCATGCAATGCTTCTACCACTTTGCTCAGTGACAGCTCATTATTCTATGCCACTCTATCCTGCTCGGCCAAGTTGTGGCCGAAATCTTCAAATGCTAAACTAGCAAACCTTTCTGATATCTTCTAGCTCTGTATACTCCTGGTTGCCCTCATGAACTTTCACTATTCTGTTTCTACTATAGCCCTGCCTAATCCTTAATGCTTGGAGTTTACCTGCCTGCTCTCCCGTCTCGTACATCCTACCCCCGTATGTCTGATAGTCATCGGCGTTTCTCTGTGCTAAGCACTTATGTCATTCCGCCTTGAAAGCCAATATCTTATGCCGACTACCATCGGCCTCATTCCCACATGCAATATCCCTCAGATGTTGCTCCTCCACCTGTGCCAACTGAGCCATCAGTTTCTCATGCTCCTCTCAAGCTTCTTTCCTCAACCTAGCCGAGAAGCTGATCGTCTCCCCTCTGAATGCCGCCTTAAAAGAGTCCCAGATGCTATTTCGGGAAGCACTATATCTATTTATATCGAAAAAGTTTTGGGCCGAACTCTTTAGATGGTCCACAAAATTGGGGTCCACTAGCAATCTCCTCTCAAAGGTCCATCTGGAACGAGAGTTAGTAACCTTATCACTTTCATAAACGAAAATGAATGGGCTATGGCCGGAGATCACTTTTGGTAATTTTATAATACCTACTCTCCCCACCTCCGTAGAAGATATAAGAAAGTAATCCAGTTTAGTGTACTTCCTAAAGGGGCAGAAATAATAGGTAAAACCTGGATTATGAGGTTATTTATACCCCCATACATCCAACAAACTATGTGAATTAATTAAAGAGCACAAGGCTCAAAAACCTTGGGTTCGCGACCGGCATAATTTACATTATTAACAACATCTATAAGATCTGTAAATATATTAAAGTCACCACACACTACGAGGGGACAGGGCCAGTTCAATAATTCTACCTCTAGTTTATCGTATACCTCCGGTTCATCCTGATTGGAGCCATATATTGTGCACAGTGTAACCCCCACCTCAAGTTCCACAATTGCCCACCTGCCCACAGTGTCTGCCAGGGAGCGTCTAGGACCACCAAAATTAGATTTGGCCAAAATTGCCACCCCTCTAACAGTAGACGTCTATGTGGAGCAGACCAATAAATCAAACCCGTTGATACTTAGCAAATGTTTTTTAGCCCAGGGTAGCTGAGTCTCCTGTAGACAAATCATGTCCAACTGATTTGACCTCACGAAATGCCCCAGTCTTTGCCTCTTGCTCCAGTCGTTCAAGCCCCCTATATTTATCGAACAGATCTTAAGCTTCCCCATGATTCTGTAATAGGAAAACCCCTGACCAATGACTCAACAGAAACCAATTATTTCCAAACGATACATAGAGCCAAACAAAAGCAACAAAGCACCAGGTACAATCCAATGTTTCTCCCCTTTTTATCCCATCCTTCACCGTGATATACCACCCACCACCCTTCCCTTCCCCACCAACCCCCTCCCTTTGAGGCACCTTCCACCCCACCCCCCTAACTTGATTCGCCCAACCACCCCATAGGGACGCTCAGACCATAGTCTGTGCATGTGATGTGCGCATTACTAGTGGACAGTGGATCCTTCAAATAAATCAGTAACTGACTAACAATAGACCCTTATAACTACTGAAAAATAGAAACAATTTCTCAAACCACTCCATTTCTGAAAAGCCAAGTCTTTCCTTCACCTCTCCTATCCTAAAACCTCCCCCCACCTTTCTTTATATACACCAGTGATCAAAAAAACACCCCTTTGCCCCCCACAGTGAGAAGCAACACGCAGGTTTATTTGCCCAGGGAGTCCAGGTACTCCTTTATCTCTGAAGAGAAATATCGCGTGACCCTCTGATTGATGACTTTTAGTTGTGCTGGATTAACCAGATAAGCCTGGATCTTTTTGTCCTGAAAAGGTTTCAAAAGCTGCCTTAGCCTCCAGCGCCTTTCTACCGTTATGTGTCAGAAATCGGGCTGTACAAAAAATGAGACCCCAGCACTTGATCTTTTAGCATCCGGTCTTGCTTGATCAGAAATAGTTTGCCGCAGGAGAAAGTTCCCCAAAAAAACTAGTATAGCCCGTGGTCTGTCAACCTCCTTCGCTGGTGCTCGCAGTTTGAACGGAATACGATGCGCTCTTTGGATCTCTGTCGCCCAATTCCACTCGGGCAGTTCAGGAAAAGCTGCCTTAAAAAGATCAATTATGTAGCTCCTCGTATCCAACCCTTCTAAGCCCTCCTGAACCCCCAAAACTCTGAGATTGTTTCTTCTTCGTCTGCTTTCAAACTCTTCTAATTTCCATTGTATGTCTTTAATTTGAGCTTCTTCGGCCTCCACCAGAGTTGCAGAACTAGTCGCATCCGTTTCGGTAGCCACAACTCTCTCTTCCAAATTCGCCACTCTCTCTCCCATATTTAAGAATGCCTTAGAGAGCTTCCTAACAACCCCCTGCATTTTTCTCATCCCCACCTGAGCTTTTCGGCTATCTTGTCGGGTTTCCTCTCTATGAGCCAGAATAGCTTGATGTATAATATCCAGCGTGGGGGGAGTACCGTCCACTAGTACCAGAGTTTTTCTTGCAGAGGAGCCCGAAAGTGGAGCGGCCGACAAATAGTCCCATGTTAGATCTTTCCTTCCTCTATTCTGCATACCATTTTGCCACAAGGATTTTTTAGCTGTTAAGGGGCGATCCTCCTCACTATCCTCAGGGTCTGAATCTAGGCTACTAGCCCCCTGTGATGTGCTCAAAATGTCATCCGATCAGTCCGCTCCATCGGAGACAGAAAAAAAACAGTCGCTGGACTGTTTCTCAGCATCAGCCCTACTTTTATCCGGTAGTAGCTCTGCCGCAACAATCGATTTATTACTTTCTGACACAGCGGCCATAAGCTGCCTGCTCGTCTGATTCTTCTCTTCTTCTTCCCCAGCCCAGGTTGGGCCGATCATTTGCTTATTGAATGTCCTGTTCCCCTTACTGCCAATCCCCTTGCTGCCTGAGCTACCCTTTTCACCAGAGTCCTCCAGTAACACAACATTAACCGGTTGTTCAGGGGGGGCACAGTAGCTACATCAACCAGAGCGGGATCACTCGCATCAGGCAATACCACGGCACCCCCATCGCCACACTTGTCTCCAGTGCCGAAAATCACACCAGTGTCCATCAAACTCACTTCGTCTGGAACATCCTGGATCTCAACTCCGGTAGATGCCGGACTCACCTCCTTGTCGCGGGACTGACCGTCCCTTCTCCCGGGGCTGTTCTCACCATTTCCAGCCACAACACCTGTCTCCCCACCAGCAGACGGCTCCTATGCTCGCTGTAATAGCTCCAAAACTGAAGGACCCACCAGGTGGTTCTTTGCAGCTCCTCCGCCAGTTACTATGCCTCTTCCTCTCCTGAGTGCCGGCGGGTCCGGCAAGTGCAGCTGGTGCGGGTGTCTTTGGGAGCTTCCCATGGGAGCCAGGTCCGCCACAGCCTCACCGCTAGCCTTGCGGGTGGCTGCTGCCGCAGTTGCCTTGGACGCAGCTACACCTGTCACAACCTTCGGAGCCATACCGAAACCTTCTCTCGCCAGCCGATGCAGCAATTGCAACAGGTAATCTTCCACGTAGTGCCTAATTATCTGAGGCGCCGCTCCGGGTTGATGTGTCCTCAAGGACATGGGAATACAGCATCAGAGGCGGCGGGGCGAGGTCATGAGAGAACCTAATGGATTAGTTTCTTTCGTTCCTAGTCGGGTCTCATACAGCAAAACGGACCACCGCTGCCAGCTAGCACCGCTAAAGACCTCCTAGAAGGCCGCCATCTTGCCCCCTCAGCAGCTACTGTCCATTGAATTTTGATGGTTCACTATGGAATTTTGCTTGAAGCTATGTCCTTTGAACTAGCACTCTTTCAAGAGCCTCAAGAGACCTTCAATAATGAAAATGTGTCTGGATATTTCACAGGAGACTTTTCAACCTCCTCTATAATCACTCATCACCAGAGACTGATTGGTGCTTGTTCATGGTTTTGTACCAAAGATTTAACTCCTCCATTGTCCTTGGCTTGGACCGTTTTGGGAACTTTTCTTTTCATCATGTGGTTATCGGCGATTTTAATCAATCTACGAGTACTGTATGGACATTTTATCCCTGCAAGAACAATTCCCTCACTTGTGGTTCGTAAACTACCATTTAAGTAAAAAAGGCCTAGGAGCAGAACTAAGGTCCAGCATACATGCCCCTGTATTAAATCTAAAAACAGGGAGTATGCATTTTCTATGAGGTTACAAAAAAGGGGTATTCCTCATTGTAAAGACAGGTCAGAAGAATCTGATCAATCAGAAGCACTAGCCCTCGCCCAACCAGTTGGGTGGCATGCTTCCTCATCGGGCAACTCTTTAATGGGCCATCACTGCAATATCAAGTGGGCCCCTCAAGGGGACTACTTGCGGGAGATTGTTTTGAGATATTATCAACCATGATGAGTCATGAGTCATGAGTGAGAACGCTAAGAGTGTAGATTGGTCAAAAGTGAAGATAAAAAGGGCTAAGAGTTACCTAATGAGTGTTTCTCAAGGCGGTATCTCTTTCATGACTAAGAACAGTGTGGGGGTGGTGTAGGGTGTAGGAGATAATGGTCCTTCTCAGCTCAAAGAAAGCAAAGGGTCAACATATTTTTGGCCATTGGAAAGTCATAAATAATCTAGCCAATTCTTCAGGACCATTATGAACCTACTCTAAAAATGATTTCGCTAAGTGAGTGTGCATACATGCCTAATCGTTGCAAATAATCGAACTTGGAAGTAAAATAAAAACAGAGATGAAAAATCATCACCTATGTAGATGACTCAGTCATTGCACTCTTCAAAGATATGACACAGGTCAAGATACATGTACATAATAGGCAGCATCTTCCACAGATCTGCAGCAAACAGTGTATTGCCATTAATGTGCGTGCAAATAGCAAGGCAAAACTTCACATAGGTGGGACACAATGCACATACTCATTGATCAAACCACGGCCAATTAATTTCTTAAAGATTATAGTGAATGTCAATGGATAGCCAAGACACCAATTTTTGCCCTCACGGAGCAAAACATTAGCCCCTCAGGTGTTGCAGAGAAACCACACTAGCTGTGGAGCGAACTGTGGAAAGAACAAGGAAAATAATAAATCAAGAAAATTGTAAAATATCAGAAGGGGCTTCACCAGGTGCCGCTAGTAACAGAGCATATACACAAGTTGTCCAACATGGGCTAATACCGGCGACCTACCCCACTCTGCAAAACTAGAGGTAGAGGTAAACATGTTGCCAGGGGAGTAGCCTAAGTACCGGCCCGGGACAACCCACTACCCATGTCTGGGCAGGAGGGAAAAGGGTGGGCCTAATAGCAAAAGTGTGTAATGCTAACGCCTTGTTCAGAGGGAAACACTGCGGGTCCTCCATCTTGGGGTGGCCCGATTGGATGACGTAACTAATAAACAGTCACAAAGGGGACAAGGGAACCCTACCCACAAAGGAACCAGGGTCAGTGCTTTATATCAGAAACAACGGTTCCAGTGGCACAATAAATGAAGGACTGAAGTTATTAGTAATTTATGTTACTTAATAACAATTAAAGGGTTAAGGAGGGTGTCCGACAGAGAAACAACTCTACACAGAAGTTTTATCATCATTCAATTTTATATCTCTTTGTTTGATTTTTCATATTTTGTTCAACACACAATAAAATCTCTTAGTGTTACAAAGTAAAGTGCAAAGTGACCCAAAGTGTATAGAAAGAACCAAGGAAGTACAACAATTATACAAAACCAATACAGACAAAAGTGAAATATACGGTTTCTAAAAGGAATAATAGTACAAGAAAACGACCACAGTAAATAATAGACACAATATTTTGTGACAGCGGCTATCAAGATTCATAGGCACTGTGCATGGGGTTCGTTTTCTGAGGGCGTTGACGGCGTTTCGACCCAGGAAGTATAATGGGTCTCGTCAGGACAAAACAATGTGGGACTCTGTGAATAGGGGGTGACAAAATTTAAAAAGGTATAAGAACACTGATTTAATTATTATATAAATTTGGAAGTTATTGAGAGGCAATTGGACTAGTTACCCAGTTGATTAGGTGACACGCGAACAGAATGATGACTTGGGAGGCGACCACCACACGTGAATAAAGATAAATGCACTTACAGTGAACCCAGTCGGGTACTGTTATATCGCGATGCGTCCAAACAAGAAAAATAAATAATAATTCAGTATCCTTATCATGTTGTACATTATTTGCAGAAGGATCAATAAAACCAATTTTTTTACAAACATCACTTACCACTGTCGTGGTTCAATGATTGGGGTCGCGTTAAATTTTGATGACTGCACCAGGGTATAGCAGGAGACTACCTTGAAAAGTACTTAGCAGGTAATCAATTTCATGATGGAATTGACATATAATTCAATGCGGCGTGATATAAGGCTTACCGGATTAAAGGGAGTTAACAATTTTACTCCATGACGATAAAGCGAGGTGACTTGCCGGAAGGGCTCAATCGCACTACCAGTTCAGGACGATACCTGAAAGAATTCAGTGCGTTCAGTAAAGCTTATACGTGTAATAGCCAAGAATGGCATTATACACAGAGCTCTGAAAACAAGGCGATTGCGGGTATTTCTTACCTGCTGGATAATTGCGGGTGCAGTCTAAGGTTCCTATTCCGCGATCCGGAAACAGTTTGTGACGGGCTGCGCGCCATGCGTGCATTTTACGATAAACAACGTAGGTGGCGTGAAGAGAGCGATAGCTCGATCTTCAAAGTAGAAAGGGGACTTGACAGGGAACAGGAGTCAGAATCATCGATGTTAAAGCAGATTTACACAGTTCACATTAAGTAAATTGAAGTTTTAAAGGCATTACACATTAATCTTTTCATATCGTTTTTCATACATTCAGCAAGAAATTAAATTTAGCCATTGACAAATTATTCGAATCATTTCATAATACATTGTACATATTGTTATCAGTACTAATGCCGAAAATTAAATGCCCTTGAAAATTCTAAATTGAATAATGTAAGAGACAGGAAGTTCATGCAATAGTTTTCAAAAGAGCACAATTTGCAGTGTATAGTGATTTCATATTGTTCACAACAGCCACTTGCATACTTAGTTACACAAGTATACCACATCAGACATAGCTATAGTAAAAAGGAATAATATAGTCTTCTTACTACTGAGGAAGAGAGGTTACGTAACCTCGCCATTCCTCAGCTGAATTCAACCCATGATTTATAGAATCAACTCTTTCAATCCAATGGCATTCACGCCTTTGTAATATTTGTGAAATATTTCCCCCTCTCTCTGGTAGCTTTGCAATATCAATCACTTGCCATTTGATTTCTTCATTAGTGTGATTTTTGTCAAGAAAGTGTTGGACCAGGGGAGCAGTAACCACAGATCTTCTAATGCGACTGCGATGTTGACTTATTCTGGCTTTAATTGGTTGTTGTGTTTGTCCAATGTAGGGCAAGCCACATGGACACCAGATGCAGTACACAACATTACGAGTGTTGCAATTGGAAAAAAAGTCAAGTTTATGTTCAATCTCACCATGTTTGAACATAGTAGTGTCTTCAGTGAGAGGGCATATGATGCAATTGCCACATCTATGGTGGCCAACTACAGGGGGAAGTCCCCATGCTCCTTCCAATGTACCTGGTTTTTTTGTGATTTCAGTGGACGATCTAACCAAATGATCTTTTATATTCTTCGCCCTCTTGTATGCAAATAAGGGGATTTCAAACGAGGAATCTATACTTTGAATGATCTCCCAATGCTTAG
The DNA here is from genome assembly GCF_964261635.1 of Lissotriton helveticus. NCBI lineage: Eukaryota > Metazoa > Chordata > Amphibia > Caudata > Salamandridae > Lissotriton > Lissotriton helveticus. The sequence goes on along the minus strand of NC_136061.1, from coordinate 1,509,807,439 downwards.
TAATGGCTTTCCTGATTTTATTAGTATGTGTGCCAAATGTGGTGACACATACGATTTTAGATGTCTGTTTTTTTGGTTTTGATAAAAGCAATTCCTCCCTTGGGCAGTACCATGCTCGTTTGAGCAATCTTTTTACTATCTTGTTAGGGTACCCTCTCAACAACAGTTTCTTTTTTAGTACTTCATAACTAATAAACAGGCACTACATAAAGCATGCATAGTGCACTCAGATGTCAAGGTATAGCTGGAAAAAACAACTACAATCATTAATAATGATGAGGGGCCAGTTTAAATGTAACATGTTTTTTACACAATGTCGGGAGGCCAGGTCATATAGATAATAATTGCCAACATCTTGGAATAGGCAAATCAGTAAACACATGGTCACATGGTTTTAAAAAAATATAGGAAGTACAGGTCAAGTGAACAGAAATTACCATCATCTAAGAGTAGGAGAATCAGTATAAGATATTCATGTCCCTATTTAAAGGGTCACTAAATATACAGCACAAGATACGCATCAAGACATCAGCTTAATATTCTCCAAGGTGTACATTGTTGAGACCAGTGATATATGTCGCAAGGCAGAATACCCAGTATTGATCCCTAAAAAAGAGAGCATTCTTATTCATGTTGTGGCATGTTTCCAGGACTGTCCAATTAGTGTCATCTGGTGTGTGTGGTTCTTATCTCAAAAATGTATACTCATCTTAGTAGTGATCTTCTTACATTGGATTCCACTACGGTGTTCTATGATTCTGACTTTCACCTGTCTGGTGTCCATGACAATATATTTCAAGTCGCATGGGCATGTTATAATATACAGACAATTTTTGTGTTACAATTAGTGTAATTCCTTAGGGTCCAAGTATGTTTTGTGTCTAACCACATCTCCTTGGTGGCTTTAGTGAGATGATGGATGCCACAGGATCCACAAGGGTAGTGACCCCATGATGAGAGGCAGATCTCATAGATGGTGCTGCTCAGTTCTAAGAGGTTTACTTGGCCTTGTGTATACCAGCATATCCTGTAAGTTGTTCATCGGTTTAAATGCAAAATGAGCTAAAGGGATATTAAGAGAGCCTGTTTGTAAGATAGACCAGCGTTTGTGGACGATCTTCTCAATGTTATTGGAAATGGATGTGTAGGTGGTCACACACTTGATTTTGTCATCCTGTTCCCTGGGCTGCGTTTCTAAGAGGGCTGCACAATGATTATGCCTAGGCCTCTTGTGTGCCAGGGTGACAGTATGCTGTTGATAGTGCTGCTCCTTAATATTTTCCATGACTACAGCCTCAGTCCTAATGTGATAGGGCCCAATTAGGTATCTATGCTGAGAACATTACAGCTTATCCTGCACCCGAGGGCTTGCCTGGGAAAAAGTTCCTTATCAGATAATGGGACCCACTTAGACATTGCAATTACCTTATGTGATAAAAGTTGTTATAATACCCAGTTATATTTCAGATGATTAAAAGAATGATGGCTGATTTACAGGCATATGCTACTTTTGATAATCAAGATCCATACAATTGAATTCAGCAAATTGTAAATAAATGTATTGTGATCATCATGATGCACATTATTTCATACGTAGGACTAGCTATCCTGGCGAAATTCACAACTGCACAGTAGGTAGATTATGAGGCTCTACCCCCTGAGTGCCATTCTACTTTCCCGTATTTGCAGAATACTGACAGATCAAACCTTAAGCCTTGTATTTTAAACAGAAGCCACAACAGCTTCCATATTATCTAATCACTACAAACAAGCTGATTTACTCCATTGAGTTTAGTAAAAAACTGGTTATTCAAGGATATGAGTATTGGAAATCAAATGCTGATGAAAAAAGTATTTGGGGAACCACATTTAGGCAGATCCAAGGCAAAGAACCCTTATTTTGAGACAGTATGTTGCCAAAAGATATGATCTTTCTAAACAAAACTATCCAGCTCACTACTTGTCTGGGATTGAGATCAATGAAGGATTTAAAAAACCTTCTATTCCAAAAATCAATCTGACCGGCCTTTCTGAGTCTGCAAATGCTAGAAGATGAAATGACTATGTACTTAGTGTCATTGTTTTTAAAAAGTATAATTAGACACAGAATATCAATGAACTGCCCTAATTTCCTAAATTGTTTTAGAATTGAAATCGAATAAAGCTATTTTTAAATTTGAATTTGAATTTGAAGTGTAGAACAAGTTGAAGATATTTACTCTAGCTAGAAATATCATTAGGAACAGCCCTTAGGCATGTGCCAGCAAATTCTGATTTAGATACAGCCAGCAGTAAAAATAATTTCTTACTAAAAGCATTGGAGCAACCATCAGTGCCTACTGTGCCGCGACGAAGTAAAAATATGAATATATCGATTAATGAGCGGCCATTAGTGAAGGCAAACGGGGAGTGCTCATCAAATGGCATAAAAATAAAAATTGTCAAAGAAAGATTGCCACAACAGAAATTTCCCATCCTGAGAGTTGGGAAATGGTGCAGGAAAGGGCTTGCTGGAGAACTGAGCAAACAAAAACTCTGGAGAAGGGCCAGGTCCTCCTCTAATTGTGGCTGATTGGGCTCTGTCCAATCATCAGATCATAGCTGTAGCAGCCATTTACAAAGAATATAATGCTGGCATGTACAACAGCAGGTGCTAATGCCCAGTTCATCAAACAGTCCATATGTAAAGAATGGAACAACTGAGAATGGCAGTCAGTGTACATCTACCTCTTTTTCTGGCCTGCCTAAATCAGTCACTGCTGTCATTAGCAGGGAGTCTAATATCTCGTTCGAGTTAGATGACAAAATCATGGGCCTGGCAGATATTTACCATTGTGCGTTTGGTTCAAACAGCACCATGAAATCAGCATCTCTGGATTAATGCTACAAGTTATCTACCTCCGTAGCTGCACCCAGAGAAACCAAACCTCACCATTATTCATACCACGAGTAGAACATTGTATCTTATGGTTAATAATCTAGCAGCACATAGCATAACATTGGATGATTAAACAAAAATCCTTTGTGAAATGTCATTTCACATACATTATATATAATCAAAATATCCCATAAGGTATGTTTAGGACCAATGGCTACAATACAATACAATATACTACTTAGTATGGCAACGTGGCCTGTAAGCAATGCGGGGTGGACAGAAATGCTTTCTCAACTTCTAATCTAAGATCAACTACAACAGGACTGTAAGTAAATTGTCATAGAAGCTGCTCACAGTGTAATTGCCCTACAAGCAGGATCTAAGGTTAACATTGATGACAACGTCCCATCCCAATGGCTTATCACTGCTGCTATTAACAAAACAGGTAAAATAGAAGTTAACCCCTGGGCACAGGCCCATCATATAACTACAAAGGTTAATGCACAGATGGCTACTAAGCCCACCTATAATATAGGAACTCAAGATTCCTAAATGCCTGGACTAGCTCATCAAGAAGCAATGCTATGGTCAAGTGGCCCATGCACTACAGGAAAAATACGGGCAACAGGGACAAGACCCATGTACAGTAGACAAGTCTATGAACCACAACATTGTCAACAGGAAAATACCGGAATAAGTGCCTTATGGTCCAAAACCTTAGTTTCTGTGACATAATTATTTTTGCCTTTGTTGGGTTTCTGGATTAACCAATTCCATACATTTCAGATATAATTCACTTTCACTTGCAAATTTTGATGTATCTTTGCAAGAGATATAACATCACCACTCATTTGAACGGCAGGCATAATGGCGTTTCTTTCAAGAGGTCGATCAATAAGACTTATAACTTCGGACCTACTTTTCACTTTTCATTATACATTTGAGAGTTTGAACAAAAAAATTATCCATTATAAATTCATTCATTGTACTCCTTTGAAAGTTTGAGTGGATTCAGTCCCGCTTCATCCTGAGGAAGCCTTACTTGGAGGCTGAAACACGTCGACCTTACTACCTAGGACTAACACTATTCAGCATAAAGAAAAAGAATAAAACCCATTGGGGTCTAGACCACAAAAAAATGTTGCAGCCAATTAATTTGTGAAATGCACTAGATGGTCTATAATGAATTAAGTGTTGGTACCCACAGACAGTTCACCTACTGTTGTCCAAAGAAGGGCTCATTAGCCCTCATTTGAAGACACTTGTTTCACCTATTTTTCTACATTTTTGTTATCATCTTGTGTGTTATTTTGAAATTGATTAATATTAAGTTATGTATTGTGACTCACCACTTATGATCTCATGAGGTAAAAACTTTGAAGAAGAATGTCATCTTGAAGTTTGCTTCTTCTTTGATATTGCTCAGCAATTCATTTAAATATTTCATTGAATTTTTTTCATATGTTGCTTTTTCCAAAAACAAAATAACCAACAAATGCGATGGGCTTCTTGTTTTGTTCAATAAATCCATCCTGCTAGAGATATTTTTCTATTTCACATTGTGTGGTGTAGCCTAAGCTCTAGAGGGTTATAAGGGCTTCCACCCTCCTTTTTGCACATTTATTACATCTCTTTTGGAGTAGAGGTTTACCTAACTAAGGGTTGCCGTTAGGGCATAAATCCCTTAGGCTTTGTTTCCACTATACTTTAACCCTGCCGATCAGTAGCATAAGAAATTGCTGTGCACAAAATCTTGGCCTTTCTCACTACAAGCAGGTCTGTTGTTACAGAAGCGATTGTAGATTTTTTGTATCTTGTAATAGATAGACTTTGGTTGTCAAAGCTCACTTTGTCATTACAAACAGAGCATGTCCAAACCCCACACAGTCAGCTACACTGAGGACCAAATTGCAAAACCTTTAGACAAATCTTCTCTTTTAAGCACTGGTCCAATTACCAACACAAACACTAAGTCAGACAAGATAAAAAAATTGAAAACATTGAAAAAGAAACAAATTATAACTCATCTACCAGCCCAAGTACTATTGGTCCATCTGAAAAACAATACAGTTCAGTGGGGATTGCAAGCTTAGAAAGTCCCAATCATTTTTGTTGATGACAAAAGTTACTGGACACAATTCAGTGGTGTGGGCACCAAGTGCTCCCACGACTTGCTGGCACTGTCTATAGAAATGAACAGGAGCTTAAAGAAGTAGAAGCATTAGAGAAAGAGATAATTGATGACCAAACCATTAAGTATTCCAAACAACATTTGGAAGAAATAGGAAAACAAGTTGCAGAATTTAAAACGTTCAGCGTTAATTAAAAAAGTACACAGATATCACAAGATATAACAAATTACAAAATAGAAACACTTATCCATATATAAAAGATTACTTTTTTTACTGCAAGACCATTCAAGAACCCAAACATTCCTAAATATGCAAGATCCAAGAAAATTTGTATCACTTTTTCAGATTCAAGTTCCGAATCCACTCAGGCAGCACACACATCAACCAACCTTCCACACACCAAGAAAAGGGTGCTTTTGTAGACAGAGGGAGGGGCAACAGAGGCGGACTCAGAGACAGGGGCAGGGGCAGAGGCGTTGTTCAAAAAGGCGTTGTTCAAAAAGGACTTTCCTTTGTTCCATCTACCATGGAAGACATAGTACAAACAAAAGATGAGATATTACAGTTTCTCAGAAAAATAAGATTCCAAATTTTCTTTTGTCAACACAGAAGATACAACAGAAGAAAGTTTGTCAGTATTGAAATGTCACTTGACCTTCTGTCCAACGAGCAACAAAATGCCACAACAAATAATTACATTTGAGGACATAATCCTCAAACAAATAGACCAACTATATCAAAAACGCTCCTTTTTCCAAAACAATGTAAACAATGAGGAAAAACAAGCAATTAAGTCACTATCCCTAAATTCAAAGATTATTGTGAAGCCTGCAGACAAAAGCGGGATATAGTTATACTAGATGTGAAACAATATGATAAAGCAGTACTAGGACAACTGAACAATTTAGATTGTCCTTTGGCACAAGATCCTTCCCCTGATTTAAAACTTCGGATTGATGCCTTAAAAAGAGTAGCACACATCAATAATTGAATATGAGATAACGAATTTGAGGGGCATATCTACAAGCCCCTATCTCCACCACAAGGTCACTTTTACCGACATTATGGTGGCAATGGAGGCTTAGCCTTATTTACCAGGCAGCGTTAAGCCACTTAACATGGCTTAACGTTGCCTTGTAAATAAGTAATACGTGATAATCCCTACAAGGGATTTCATTTATTAGTCTTAATCAGATTTTAATTCAACTAGTGATTTGGGTTTTGAACTCTACTTCGTAGCTCAACCTTGAATAAATCTAAACATCAATGGAAATATTCATATCTTGAATTTTCAGCAAGAAACTTTAGGAAACACGGGTATATCTTTTTTTCAAAAATACACAATTTTAATGTAATCATAACTCAATAGGGTACATTCAGAAACAATAAAACACCATGATGGAGGAACCATAAAAGAACCTACAAATCATGAGTGTGTACATCTTTCCAAATGAATATGTCAAGGGAAAATGTATCCTAAACAATAGATATCAATTCCTCAGGCGCAATCAATGCTAGGGAAATAGACGTAACAGATGGTGTTTCGGTCTGTTGTGGCAAAATCATCTGTCAGACCTTCTTCAGGACATATAGGTAATTCTTTAAAAGAGTCCCCTATATAAACATAATTTTAAAAAATTACTGGAATAATCTGTTATAACATAAATGTTTATTGCAAAGATAGAAAAGATAACTAGTGTAAAAAGTGAAAGACAATAAGAGATCATTATTCCACACAAGAGGGTTGAAATGGGCTCCAATCTTTCTGTTCGATTTATCTACAACTATGCCTCATATGTACTAGATGAAGAGGGACCATGATATTATTACTGACTGGTCTTTTTGTAGCCATAGTTGAAATTATTCCATTCAAAAGTACACGTCCTTTTATATTGTTATAGGAAGTCAGATTACTATGGACTATTTGATGGTCTTCCGACAGCTACATAATTAGAAGATGCCATGTAGCTACCAAACTTGGATAATAATTTCAATTTTCAATTTCATAAGCTTTATTTTGATAAAAGATATCTTGAAAACTCTGCGATCCAGAATAAAAAGTATACAATGAATCCAAAATGTACTTTTTTCTTTTAAACAATATACAATGTACAAAATTTCATTAAAATAGCAAGGTTCCTTAAAAGTAGAAAACATTAAATAGTTAAAAAGAATGCATTTTCATTTGTGTAAAAGGGAGGATGAAGTGCAAGTTATGGGAAACAAAAGTCACATGAGCATTTTAATATTTAGAAATTAGCATTCAAATTTCTCGCTCTAATGCTATATGCCCATCTGAGAAATTTTGCTAGACCACAGGCATGAAGATCCCGGGCGTCAGATCTTAAAATACGCAATGCGGCTTGGTGACTGTGGGTACCCAGCTCTTTACAGGCTGGTTTCAACCAGCGCCCCCTTGGAACTTTGTAGGCTGGGCAAGCAAACATAAAATGTGCAATTGACTTGGTGGTGGCCTCACAACTTGGACAAGAAGCTGGTGTTTGATAAGGAGGCTTCCACTGGGCAGTCTGCTCTCTTATGAGGAGTGTACCTACTCTAAACACGAAATACAAAGCTCTATCGTATGGTTTTTGTATAATGTCTAGGTAGGGTTCAAGACGGATGTGGTGCTTATGCTGCATAAACTCCTCTGTGAGCCTGCCTGCTTTCGGCTTAAGGAGATCATTCTTGCAAACCCACAGCCAGTATGCCTTCTTGATTTCTGCCTTGGGTGGAGCAGTTCTGTTTAGTCAGGCATCTTTAAGATCAAGATCATGTAAGAGTTTTTTTATGCCTTTAAGCCAATCGATCTTGTGCCACCCATCCGTATCCATTACTTCCCTTAGCCCGATGCATATTTTGATAATTCAGGTGTCCGCCACAAGCGGGCCCACAGCAAGAGTGGGTGAAGTCTTGCAGTGTCTCTAAGTGAGTGGCAGCCTAAGTCATATAGTAAGGGCTTGGTAGGTGTCCTCTGAGGGAGCATCATTAGATCTTTTAGGAATTGATTTACCGATGTAGAAATTTGATCTGTATTGGAGAAACCCCACAGTTCAGCACCGTAGGGTGCCGAACGTACTGCTCTGGCCTTATATATTGTAAGGGCGGGGGCGATTGATCTGCTCGATGAAGAGCGATGTTCTTTTAGTATTGCCCCCACCACCCTTTTGTGGTTCAAAAGCATTTTCTGCGTGTGTGGTCTCCAGTATATGGAATTGGAAATACGAATACCTAAGTAGTCGAAAGTAGCAACCCTCTCTAATGGGACGCAGTTTAATGAGGGAGGATTCCTAATCTTGATGGATTTAGAGTTAGGAACTTTGTTTTCAGTGTATTGATGGTCAACCCTCTAGTAGTGCAAAACTGTTGGAATCTATCCAGGAGAGTCTGCAAGCCCTTCGGGGTTTTTGAGATGAGGAGGGTGTCATCAGCAAACAGGAGGGTAGGATTTTTTTTGTCCGCCAGGGCTGGAGCATCAGATGTTATTCGCTGAAGTATGCAACCACCCCATTCACGTACAAAGAGAATAGGGAGGGGGCTAATACACAGCCCTGGCGGACTCCCCTGTTCACTGGTATTCGTGCGTTTTTTTGCCCTTGTGCACTCCACCTCACTTGGGCATAATTGCCTTCATGGCGGCGAATTAGCATGTTCAAGATGTACCTAGGGACCCCTTGCTCTGCCAGGACCTGCCACAGGCGCTCACGGAAGACTAGGTCAAAGGCAGTCTTTAGGTCGATAAATGCGAGATAAAGACTGCCTTTGCCTAGTCTGACCACCTTCCAATATAAGAGGAGCAGCCTGAATGCCTGTTCAATAGTCCCTGTTCCTGCCCTGAAGCCAGCTTGGTAGTCCAAAAGGACCCCGTTTTCATCCTCCCATGTTAGGATCCTCTCCAGCAATTCTTGAAGATAGGTACAACTTCTGCTCCCTTCCAGGAATCTGGAATGGGGCAGCCGTTGTCAATGGCATTAAGTAAAGATGAAATAAATGTTGCCCATTTAACAGGGTCTGCTCGAAGGAGGTCCTCTGGGAGTCCGTCAGGCCCTGCTGCTTCTGCTGGGACTATTCGCCGAATGGCGGTTTCCACCTCCATTTCGGAGAAGGGGTATCTATTAGGTTCCCCAGAGGTGGCCAAGGGGTCAATTGTTGGACCATCAAAGGTAGTTTCCTCTGCATTTGAGTAAAGACTCAGAAAGTGGTCATACCAAGTTTTACTTGGAATGTTGTTAGTAATTAACTCGCAATCAGGGCGTGTCTTATTCCTAAGCAGTTCCAGAATAGGTTGCCATCCTTCGCCGTACTGGCTTCTTTTAAGGCTTGCCAATGCTGCTCCTCCCACTCTTTTTTAGCTTTGAGGACTGCCACCTTGAACTCCCTTCTTGCTGTTCAAATCCTAAGAGGAGACTTGCTTTTGATGGGCATGATCTGAGCAGATTTTTTATGTCTACAATTCTTCGTGTACCATGTATCAGTGGTGTTCCTACGCAGGGTATGCGGACTGTTGCCAGAGGTTGTGTAAAAGAAGGTTCCCAGGATATTAGTGGTTTTCTGATAAATTAATGATATCTTCTGGATACCATCTATATCAGTGGGAGCCTCTTGCAGCTCGCTTAAGGCTTCTGCCAAGGTCTCTCTGATGCCAGATAATTTTATTTCGTCAATGGCAACTTTGTGCCATTTAAGGTACCTTCCGCAATTTGAGGGAGTTACTTCCCTTGTAGACATTAACTCTGCTCTGCATGTATTACCAGAATTGGGGAGCCATAAAGATTTTAACGATAGGCTTAATGGATTGTGATCGCTATCGGTAGTTGGCATTACCACCATGTCAATTAAAAATCCCCATAGCTTGCAGTCTACCAGGATATAGTCAATTCGTGAGGAGAATCCCACCCTGTTGTAAGTGTGTGACCCTAAGGGGTCAGAAAGTGACCTCCCGTTAGTTGCCTTAAGTCCATACTCTGGGGATAGGGAGTTCAGCTGGACAGCTAGTTGGGTCCACCTTTTTATCGGTGGTATGTTCAGGGGGGGAATTCCCTGCTTTGCGTCGTCCTCTTCTAGGCCTAGCATATCCTCAGCAGCAAGAGGTTCAAATGTGCAATTGAAGTCTCCCGCTACCAGAATATAAAATTCAGGCGGGCAGCGGGAGAGTTCTGCTTCCAGACACGAGTTTATGGGAGATTGCACTCCCCCTTTTGTTCCACGTACATAGATATTAAAAATCTCTAAGGTCCTCCCTCCTTTATTATCCCTAAGAGTCAGTCTTAGTAGGTCCAGACAATTGCACTCAATCTGATATAATGTACAATCCAATGTGATACTGACCCATATAAGCAGGCCGCCAGATGGCCGCCCCTTTCCTGTTACTGACGGTACTGCAGGGATGTAATAGGAAGCAAAACCCACTTTGTGGTGGGAAACCATACTCCAAGTCTCTTGGAAGATACAAATAGCATGGCTTTCAACAAAGTTATTCCAATCAGGAAGAGCTAGGTTCTTGGAGAGGCCAGCTATATACCAGGAAAGGATGTTAAGGTGTAAGATGTTATCTCTAAGACTCCCTAATTCGCATTCTGGTTCAGCCTGAGGGAAATTGGGTTCTAGTGTGCGACTTGTCAGTGTTGGCGTGTTAGTGTTTGCGACTATGTTCACAGAGTTGCGTAAGCTACTGGGTGTATGGGATGGATCTATCGTAAGTATTGTCACCTGAGTATTCAAGCTCTGTGGGACAGTGGGAACGTTAAATACATCATCCAAAGAAGCGCAGTCTTGGTTTACAGTGTTCCTGGTGGAAAGTTGTGCAGTTGTTGTTCATCAATCAATCTCGTTAAATTGCGACCCCCTTAGTGACTTACACTCGAGAACTTTGGCCTTCATACTTGCACTGGTAGCAAGTGGAGTGGATCTAAATTGAATATCCGAGGTGCCAGGAGGGCAGGTCCTATACTCTAGGGCTAATAAGCCCTCGGCAAGTTGGGGGGAGGTCAATGTAAGTGCGATTGTGTCTAATAGGTGGTCATGAGAAGAATACCTCCTGGCCTTAATGATATCTTCTCTTATTATTGATCGACACCCTCTGACATGACAGATCCAGTGGATGGTCTTGTTTGTAAGTGAGTCCCCCTCTTCGCGGCCTGCATATTTGGGAACATTCACCATGAACACTGTCTGCTTCTCAAAGGGGGTGGAGAAACCAACGGTGTGCCGGCCAGGCACTGTGGATATGTGTGGAAGGGACTTAACTATATGGGTGATTGGTTTGGTGTGATTAATCTCGAATGGAGCACTAGTTTGACCTCTGGCTTGGGTCAGCAAGGATGTCACGTTAGGACCAGCAGGTGGGCGAGGTAAAATGGTAGATGTAGATCGGGGATACAAAAGACCTATTTTGCCTGTGGGCTTGACGTTGTTTTGCGGTTATTCAGGGGACTGCAGGGTGTCTGATGATTTATGTGACGTGTGATGCAAGGTCAATCTCTTAACGGTAGCTGTTAGATCCAAAACTAAAGATTTCAGATCTCTCACCTGGGTTGTTAGGGAGTTTATGATTGATATTAGCATCAGGCCACTAGCGCTGGGGACTATTCTGCCTTCCACTTGGGATTGGGTCAGTGCTTCTGGTAGGGCCTGAGTAACCAGGTCATCAGGTGAGGCTGATTCGACAGTTAGGGCAGAGAAATGATTGGAGCAAACTATAAAAGTAGGCTCCAGGTGGCTCGTCCCAGGCTGTGCCAGTAGCGGGGGAGGTGTCTGGGGGGGCAAGAAGATAGCCGACTCTGAGTTAGACTGGCTCAAGGATGCCTCGCTGTTGCCACTGGTTAAATTCAAGCAGAACAATTTGCAAAACATCTGATGTATACGAATTGGCTGTGGACATTTGCCGGTTTCAGTTAGTTCATCAAGCTTTTTTCCGTGATATCTATGCTTGGGGCTGAGTCTGCCACTAATATGCCCTCACACTCATCCACAAGTGATTCCATCCTGTTCATGATATGGGAGCAGGACGTTTTCTTATTGCCTATCTTTGATTTTTTGTCTTTCCTAAGCCCCTGCACAGCATTCATTTCTGCAGCCCCCCTGTCCCCTCCATAGCTTTCCGTTTGCCCATGAAGAAGCAAGAAATAAATTTGATGACAGAATAAAAAGTACCTTTGTAGGCAGTCTCAGCATGCCGCAGATAGTTCGGTCAATAGCAGACAGCAAATGTCAAGGGGATGGCCCTGTCCAGGCTCCTCCTGGCTGTGACGGGCGGTGACGGGCCCGCCCTTCGCCTGGGCAGCACCCGCGCGCGTCCCGTGCTGCGGGAGCCCTTCAGGGGGTTTGTAGCGCCTCCTGGTGCAGAAGAATAACGCTGATCGTGTGCGCCCCCGGGGACTCTGGTTAATGGAGTCCCGGGCGTCTTAGGCAGCGTTGGAATGTAGCAGTCCCCGTGGGCTGTCCCGTTTGGCTGGAGCTAGCGCTGGCGTGGTGTATCAGGGCAACAGCAGGATTTTCGAGACATGGATAATAATCATATTTTCTTCAACTTTGGAGTCTATTTATTTGAACTGGTAATAGGTTTAACCAGTAGAAGTGTAATATTTTATATAGGTTGAGGTCAGACTAAACATAACTAATAATACACTGAAACTAACAATATGACAACTAAATAACTCTTCCTTTTATCTAAATGCCTCTAGGAGCCTATTTGTAAGGCCCCTGTGTTGATCCATTGGACTTATATTGATCTATGTATCTGAATATAGTAAGTACACTAATTCTATATTGTTACTTTTTGGTGCTATATTCTTGATCAATCACTTGCTTTCTACTATTTCCTTCTCAATATGCACGATTCTCTCTGATTAATTCTGACTCCTACTACACCTTTGGGTTAAGGTTGAACTGTGCACGTTTGGCAGATTTTAATTATTGCTATTGTCTTTTACCTTTTACACTGGTTATCTTTTCTTTCTTTGCAATAAACATTTATGTTATAACAGATTATTCCAGTAAGTTTTTATGTTATGTTTATACAGGGGACTCTTTAAAACAATTACCTATATGTCCTGAAGAAGGTCTGACAGATGATTTTGCCACAACAGACCGAAACGTCAACTGTTACGTCGATTTCCCTAGCATTGATTACTCCTGAGGAATTGTGATATATTGTTTAAGATTCATTTTCCCTTGACATATTCATTTGGAGTAGAAGTACACACTCATGATATGTAGGTTTTTTATGTTTCCTCCATCATGGTGTTTTATTGTTTCTGAATGTACCCTGTTGATTAATGATTACATTAAAATTGTGTATTTTTGAAAAAAAGATATACCCGTGTTTCCTAAAGCTTCCAGCTGAAAATTCAAGATATGAATAATTCCATTGATGTTTATATTTATTCTAGGTTGAGCTACGAAGAAGAGTTCAACAGCCAAATCACGAGTTAAATTCAAATCTGATTAAGACTAATAAATGAAATCCCTTGTAGGCATTATCACTTATTACTAGTTTCCTCACCCGATCCTACACGGTTATATTGGGTCTCCCACTGGTTTGTTGTTATATTTTGCCATGTAAATAAGGCCCCCTTTCACACTATGATTAGTGTGAAAGAGGTGGGCAGTGGGTGTTGCGATGGGCGTTCCACCGCATCACCCATTGTTTTTTACACTGCCCCCTATATACAAGGGTTGTGGACATAGTAGGCAGTGCCAAAATTAAGAAAAGGGAAATCCTGGTCTTAAGTAGGAGAGACGAGGAGAAATGCATTATGTCTCCACATTTTTTCCTTTTTCCATATGTGCTGCCTTGTGCAGCACACATGGAAAAAGCAAAATGCCATGGATTGTTTATGTACAGGAAGGTCCTCCTTCCTGTACATAAATAATCTTTAACAAAATGCCATTTTGTGACTTTCATGTGTGCTGCATTAAGCAGCACACATGAAAGTGACAACAATGCATTTCAGGATTGTTTATGTGCAGGAAGGGACACCCATAAACAATCCTACCATGCATGCATACACCCTTGCACTATGGTGCAAGGGTGCCTGCATTGGCGCAACACTGCTAAGTGTAGCGCCATCGCTGGGGTAAACACAAGGCTGCACCATATCATTGTATATATGGTGCAGGCTTGCATTTCAGAAGTAGCGGAGAGAAGCAATAAGCAAGGAAGACTAATGCCTGTCTCTGCCACATCCTCGTAAATATCCCCCTGAGTTTCTTAACAGCAATCAACCGTGGACAGCGGTTTTATACATGCTTACAAAAATCATCCATAAGAATCAACAACAACCTCCAGGCATTCCCATAAACTCAGGATGTGAGTCTCTACTTGATCCACTTGCACAATATGTAGACTTTTTTTTAAAACCTATAGTGAGAGAAACCTAATCATATGTCCGGAACTCAATGGACTACATTTCCAAATATGAAGGAATATTCAACAGCAACACCTATTTAGTTGTTATATTGGACGTTGAGTCCTTGTATACCCATAAACCGCAAGATTAGGCTCTAATTCTCAATGAAAACGCCCTTAACAATCATGACCCAAACAGAACTGTCCCTACTCCCTACTGATTTTCTTGTTCATCTTGCAGGCCTCTGCCTTAAAAAGGATTTCATCGCATTCAAAGATCCGCTATACCTACAAGTCAAAGGAGTGGCCACAGGGTGTTCTTTTGCCCCAGAAATAGCAAATATTTACATGGCCTACTATGAGGAAAAGTGGATTTATGGCACCAGCAACACATATTCCACAAATATCAAATTCTTGAATAGGTACATTGATGATATGTTTTGCATGGGGCAAGGGACAACAAATAGTCTAAAGGAGTTTCTTGAGTGGCTTAATCATTGATCTCCAGATTTAAAGTTTACAATGGCGTACTATAACAAAAAACTCAGGGGCATATTACCAACAACTAGCGATATTTATCGCTAAATGGGCTTAGCGAGTTTTTTTTTATCGCCAAGCATCGCCGGATATTATTGCAGAGATAACGTGCTATTAGCAACGATTATCTCTAAAGCGATAAAATATCCGGCGATAGCAGCGAAATGCGTGAATATCGCTGAGAATACAGCGATATTCACGCATTAACGCCAATAGGGTCTTAGCCATAATATCCACCTCCCTTCAGATATAATGGCTAAGAACTGGTCTGAGCAGGCGTTAGCTTTTGGAGATATTCACGCTGAGTGCGAATATTTCCATTGCAACGCCTGCGTTGATAATAGGGGATGGCGATGTTAGCGACTGTTTTTAGTCGCTAACAGGTTGGGTACGCCCACTTTGCATGTCATTAGCGATAAATATCGCTGACATGCAAAGCGGGCCCCAAACCACTCGCTATCGCCTACAATCTGTCACTAACTGCTGTTAGCGACAGCTTGCTAATAGGGCGATAGAATTATCGCCGCTTAGTGGCCGAAAACGGCAGCTAAAGCGGCGATAATCTCTTTTCGCCCTCCTTGATAATATGCCTCTCAATTTCCTTGTTTTATTGGTTTCTACAAAAGAATGATGTTTAGACATGAGTCTATACACGAAGCCCACAGACCATAATACATTGCTTCATTATACCAGCAGCTATCTTAAGTTTTTTAAAGACAATTTACCTTACGCTCAATTTCTGCATAACCGCAGGAATTGCAGCCACAAGGAAGAGTATTTTGAAAATGGGACTGCCCTTTGCCAAAAGCTCGTTGAACGAGGGTACCCCAAGAAACTTGCCAAACATTCTTTTAAGAGAGCATGGTTTACACCCAGAGAGTCTCTCTTGGCCCCCAAGGTCAAACATACTAAGAATCCTTTAACATGCATATTAACATACTCCAATCTGACGTACAAAATTTTAAAAATCATCTCAAACAAAATGAAGTGCCTATAAAATCCCGAAACCACTTTTTTCATTTAATCGGGGTAAGAACCTGGGACAACATCTGGTAGGGGCAGCCAGGAAAACTAAACCAAAGGACCTTATGGGACTCCTTAAGCTACCCCATAACAAGACACTACAAATGCAGCCAATGTTTAGCATGCAATTTTACCTCCATTTCGAAATAATCTACAGGTCAGGGTATATTGCATTAACAACAGCTTTATTCAAGTTGCTACAACAAAAATGTGGTGTACTTCATTTGGTGCCCATGTGACAAATGTTACATAGGGCAAACAACTCAGCCCATTCAAAACCTTATTTTGCAGCACATATCAAGGATACGGTGCAAACCAGTGGGGGCTCACTTAGTTGAACATTTTTTAGACTCCAAAGGTGAGTTGAGATGGTCAATGTTTTTTGTTGCCTCCTTGGACAAATGTGGAGGCACGATGGAATCACTTCTGCTTCAAAATGAGGCAAGATTAATCACACAATACCGCAGTTTATGAAAGGGGTCTCAATGAACAAGAAGAGCAGTGTGCACTTATTAGATAGCAGGAAAAAAACGTGATCTTGAATAGGGCAACACATATTGAACTTTATTTCCATCTGTATATAGTATCAATGAATCCATGCTGATTTATAGATTACACAAGAATTACAGCAATACTGATGTATATCCCTGAATGGTAATTATAAATGTAATGTCATTATGAAATCATTCCTGCATCTGAACACATTTGGAAAAATGTAAAGATTTTGAAATGCAATTAATTTCATCCTCAGATATTGTTTCTACATAGCTATTAATGGTCTCACCTGTTGAAATGAGTAGCTTTCAGGTGTAACTACAACAATCTTTTGTAAATGTTTTATGACAATTATTTTCAATCTCTTCTATTCACTAACTAACATAGTTGCACTTCCTCCCTTTTAGCACTGCTCGCTTCCACTTACCATTACCTCCAAGATGAGTGTGCTAGTATGTTTCCCCTACATTTTTGCTTGCAGGTAAAATCACAAGGACCATATTTCTTAACTTTTCCAAGACATTGAGGGGCATATGTATCAAACGAGTTTTTATTCGCAAACGCTGTGGTTCGCAAAAAAACAGCGTTTGCAAAAACAAAATCGCAAAACGCGATGTATGACCCTTTTTCGCATCGCATTATTAAGGGATCGTTAATAATTTTGCGGTTCTCAATTTTGCGTACGCATCTAAGGAATCGCAAATTGCGATTCCTTAAATGCTATGTAACAAACACCCAAGTTGTGCAATTTCTCCTTAAGAAATCTCAAATTACCACCAACTTGAAGTTGGTGGTATTTTGCGATTTCTTTGAAAAATGCACTTTTTGGCATTTTTCAAAGTGCCATGTGGCGCACATACATGACCTTAGGGCATGTATGTGCGCTATATGCTCACACATGCTCATTTCAGAGGTGTATCAGGGTGTCCTTATGACACCCTTCCAACCTTGAAATTATTCTCAATTTGCGATTCTCTAATTTCGAATGGCAAATTGAGAATGACTTCCCATTCACTCCTACGGGTCTCCTGGCCCATAGGAATGAATGGGAAGGAATTCCTTAATTGCGATTTTGCAATTTTCTAATCACAATTAAGAAGTACCAAGAAATTGCAAAATATTTGCAAATTTTTAAATACATCCTGTTTTGCGATTCTCAAATAGCGATTCTCAGAAAAATCGCTATTTGAGAATCGCAATAACGGATTTTGATACATATGCCCATAAGTCTTTTTTCAGTCTTAATTAATAATATTTTTTTACATATCAGACAGTCGTTTTCAATTGTCTTAGTGCCATGAGAGTCCACGGCAAAAGAGGCTCAGGGATCTTCTTCCTGCCTCCGGCAACAGGGCACCTATCTTGATCCATACACACCAACGAGATGCGGTCTAGTGGCTGCCGTGGGTGTGAGTCACTCATCAGTTCTACTCTACTAAGTGGCACTAGACGCGGGTTGATATAAAGGCACTGCAGTGGTTTCTGCAGACGAAGACACTGCGACCTTGTTGTGGATTGTGGATGCTACCCAATTCCACTTCTATGAAGACTTTACACTTTTTGATAAACAATCAAACAGTAAGTAACTTTTACACTTGCGGCATGACACTTAATGATGTCACGCTTGTAAGTCCGGCTCTTTCTAATATTAACACGCCATTATTTTATCCAGGAGAGTGCCGCCACTCCGGCTACAATTTACACCTCGGAGGGATGCTCATTTCGTGTGCTACTTGTGTTTATCACACATTAATTCCCATACAACCAACCCCGGAACATTTCCCAACCTGGAATGCTCCTTGCAAGTCATGCCTTTTTTTGTCACTCATGTCCTCCATAGTTCGTTTACCTAGTTCATCAAGCACTCATCAGCATTTTTGCTTTACCCATTCTTCATTTAGATTCTAGTTGCAAATATTGTAGGTAAGGAAATCTTTCTCTATTAGAGTCAATCCTTTTTGCATGTTCTCTTAATGTGATTTACTCTTCTAAGCACTGTTCACATTAAGAACAGTTGTAGATGTGTGTCCTGTCTTTCTTAGCTCACATTGCACCACTAAGGCACTGGTCTTTCTCGATTGCATGGTTGTTCAAAAATCTTAGTTGCCATGGCACAATTATTTTTGCCTTTGTTGGCTTTCTGGATGACCCAATTCCACACATTTCAGATATAATCCACTTTCACCTGCAAATGTTGGTGCATCGTTGCATGAGATGTAACATCACCACGGGTTTGAATGGCATGCATAAGAATGTTTCTTTCGAGGGGTCCATCAATAAGGCTTACAACTTTAGACATAATTTTCACGTTTCTTTATTCATTTGAGAGTTTGAACAAAAGAACAATACATTATAAATTCATTCATTGAAATCTTGGGTGATTTTGGTCCCACTCAGTTCTGAAGAGGCCGTATTTGGAGGCCTAAACGCGTTGACCCTTAATACAACATTCAGCAGGAAGAAAAAGAAAAAGAAACATTGGGGTTTAGATCACAAAACAAATGTTGCAGCCAATTAATATGCACTAGATGGTCTATTACAAATGAGGTGTTGTTACCCACAGATGGGTCACCTACTGTTTACCAAAGTAGAGCTCATTACACGACATTTGCAGACAGCTATTTCCTCAATTTTTCATTTTTTTTTATCATCTTGTGTGTTATTTTGAATTTGATTGTGTCTAATATTAATTTGTGTATTGTGACTCAGCACTTATAATCCCATGAATAAAAAACTTTGAAGAAGAATGTCATCTTGAAATTTGCATCCTTCTTGATTTTGCACAACAATTCCTTTACATATTTCATTGATTTACTTTCATACTTTGTTTTTTCCATATACAATATACCCACAGCAGGCGAGCTAGTCCTCCAGATCCCACAAATAAAAAATGGGCTTATTGTCTTGATCTATATATCCATCCTGCTAGAGCTATTTTTCTTTTTATCGTGTTTTGTGGTGTGGGCTAGGCTCTAGAGGGTGATAAGCCACCCCCTTTCTGCACATAGTATGAGAATAGGGCCTGTCGTTGGCAATGTGGGGCAGACAGAAATACTTTCTCAACTTCTAATCGAAGATCAACTACACAGGGACTGTAAGTACGTTTCATAGAACCTGCTCAGAAGCATTATCCCTACACGCACGATCCAAGATTAACATTAATGACAAAGGCCCAATCCAATGGCTTATCGCTGCTAGTATTATCAAAACAGGTGAACTAGAACTTAACCCCTGGACACAGAGCCATCGTGTAACTGCAAAGGTTAATGCACAGATGGCAACTAAGTCCACTTTTAGTATAAGAACTCAAGATTTCTAAAGGCCTGGACTAGCTCATCAAGGAGCAACACTACAGTCAAGTGGCACATACACTGAAGAAAAAATACTTGCAAAAGGGACAAGACCCACGTACAGTAGACAAGTCTATGATAGGTTAGCAGGGATTGGTGTGCAGGGATCAGCACTTCACCTACTAAAATCGTTTTCAATCAATCAATCAGTGCATTTGTAGAGCACAATACTCACTCGTGAGGGTCTCACGGTGCTGGGGGGGGAGGGGTGCTACTACTGCTCGACTAGCCAGGTCTTGAGAAGCCTCCTGAAGGTTAGTAGGTCCTGGGTCTGCCTTAGGAGGATGGGGAGGGTGTTCCAGGTCTTGGCGGTGAGGTGGGAGAACGATCTGCCGCCGGTGGTCTCTCTTCGGATGTGGGGGACGGTAGCGAGGGCGAGGTCGGCAGGGTGGAGCTGGCGGTTCAGGGTGTAGAAGGTGAGGCGTCTGTTGAGGTATGCTGGTCCGGTGTTGTGGAGTACCCTGTGTGTGTGGATGAGGAGCTTGAAGGTGATCCTCTTGTTGGCGGGAAGCCAGTGCAGGTCTCTCAGGTGCAGTGTGATGTGGCTGTGGCGTGGGATGTCGAGAATTAGGCAAGCAGAGGCGTTCTGGATGCGTCTAGACGTTTCAGGAGTTTGGCTGATGCTCCCGCGTGGAGGGTGTTTCCGTAGGCCAGCCTGTTGCTGACGAGGGCCTGGGTCACTGTTCTTCTTGTTTCGGAGGATGTTGAAGCAGGAGAATGAGACAGCGTTGACTTGCTTGGTAATGGAGAGTGTTGAGCGAGGATAAACCCCAGGTTGCGTGGGTGGTCGGGGGGTGTCGGTGCTGCTCCTAGAGCGGGCGGCCACCAGGATTCGTCTCAGGCCGAGGGGGTGGAGCCGAGTATGAGGGCCTCTGTATTGTCCGAGTTTAGCTTCAGACGGCTGTTCTTCATCTGCTTGGCCCTGGCTTTCATTCCTTCCTGGTGGTTGCTTTTGATGGTGAAGGGGTCCTTGGCGAGGGAGAGGATCAGCTGGGTGTCAACGCCGTTGGAGATGATGTTGAGGTCATGCAGTCGGGCGACATGGGCGAGCGGTGCCATGTAGATGTTGAACAGTGTCGGGCTGAGGGATGATCCTTGGGGTACGCCGCAGATGATCTCGGAGGCTTCGGAATGGAAAGGGGGGAGACGGACGCTCTGGGTTCTGCCGGAGAGGAAGGAGGTGGTCCATTCCAGAGGCTTGTCTCAGATTCCTGCATTGTGGAGGCGTGTGCGTAGGGTGCGGTGGTAGACAGTGTTGAAGGTCGCTGATAGGTCCAGGAGGATGAGGGCAGCAGTCTCGCCGTTGTCCAACAGGACCCTGATGTCATCGGTGGCGGCGATGAGGGCAGTCTCTGTACTGTGGTTGCTGCGTATCCCAGACTGGGACAGGTCCAGGATGTTGTTCTCCCCGAGGTAGCGGGTCAGCTGCCTGTTGACGGTCTTCTCAATGACCTTTGCCTGGAATGGGAGCAGTGAGATGGGCCGGGAGTTCTTGAGGTCCCTCGGATCCACCTTGGGCTTATTCAGTAGGGCGTTGATCCCGGCATGCTTCCAGCTCTCCGGGAAGGTTGCAGTCTCGAAGGAGATGTTGATGGCCTTGCAGAGGTGGGGTGCGATGGTGTTGCTAGCTTTGTTGATGATGTGGTGTAGGCATGGGTCTGACAGAGAGCCGGAGGGGATGGTGTCTATGATTAGGATGGTGTCATTGTCATTTATGCTGGTCCAGGTGAGTAGGGGGTCGATGTGGGTGGAGGCCGTGGGTTCTGAGGTGTCAGTGGTTGTTGGGGTGGTCGGGTTGTTGAAGCTGTCGTGGATGCCTGCGATCTTGCGATGTAAGACGGTGGCAAGGGAGTCGCACAGATCTTTTGATGGGGGATGTCGTTGGTGATGGAGCTGGGGTTGGAGAGTTCCTTCATGATGTTGAAGAGCTCTTTGCTGTTGTGTGCGTTGTTTTCGAGTTGGTCCTTGAAGGAGGCCCTTTTGGCGGATCTGATGAGTTAATGGTGTCTGCGGATGGCGTTCTTGTGGGCTGTGTAGCTTTCTGGGGTCTGTTTGCGGTGTCATTTCTTCTCTAGTGTTTGGCAGGTTTGCTTGGGGTCCTGGAGGTCTGCAGTGAACCAGCTGCCTTTCTTGTTAGTGTGTCTGTTGGAGGATTTGTTGATCGGGGCGAGAGTGTTGGCGCTGTTGTTGATCCAGCATCTGAGGTTGTGGGCGGCGGTGTCGGCGTCGGTGGGGTCAGTGGGTGGGCTTCGGGCGAGGGTGGTGTTTAGCTGGTCTTCAGTGATTTTGCTCCAGCTGCGGCAGGGGATCTGTTGAGTGTAGTGGTGTTTGGTGGGTTTCTGGAAGGTGAAGTGGATGCAGCAATCGTCGGTCCAGTGGAGTTTTTTAGAAGATAGGACACAATTTGTTTTGATGGACCTGTCCAAATCCAACTCTTTTCAGCTCCCTTGTAGAGTGCAACAGGGCTCCTCAATTAGCCCTACTCTTTTTAATGTTTACTTCGCAGCCCTGCCCCCAATCATAAAATCCTTCGGCTTTGCCATAACTTCTTATGCCAACGATACACAAATCGTCATAGCAGTCACAAAACAACCATACGCCATCAGTAAGCAGTTTAGTGATTGCATGTCAGTTGTAAGTTTATGGATGATCTTGAATAGCTTAAAATTGAATTCTAATAAAACCAAAGTGGTCCTTTTTGGAAACCACCCCTCTTTTTGGTCTCTGGAGTGGTTGTCTGCGCATTAAGGCAATTTACCAAAACCATTCGAAAAGGCCAAAAACCTTTGGATAATTTTGAACAATAGGCTTACGTTTGCCAAACAGATTGATGCTCTTACTTTTTCCTCCTTTTTCATTTTATGAAAAATTATAAAGATACTGCCTTTTATCCCAGCAAATTACCAAAAACTGTTCATTTCAGCTTTGATATTGGCCAGATTAGATTACTGTAATGTCCTATATCTTAATATGCAGGCCCAGCATCTGAGCAAACTCCAGGTATTGCAGAATACAGCTGTGAAAGTCCTTACTCGCACTCCTAAACAATTTCCAGTTAGGAATACAATCAACCAGCTACACTTGCTGCCAGTGAAAGAGACAAATAAATTCAAAGCTTTGTGCTTTGCATACAAAGCTTTGCACAATATAGGACCTCAGGGTAGAGCACATAGATCTTCCACTCTGGTGGTGCCAAGATTTAAAAGAACAAGTTGGGGTGGCAGAAGTTTCTACCTGGGTACCATTACCATCTGGAATAAACTCCTGTTATTCATCTGCTCAGCCACCTCCCTTCATCATTTTAGATGAAAGTTAAAAACTTGGCTATTTAGTAGATTAGACTATTGGTAATGATTCCTGGTTTCTGGTTCGTTTTTAGGTTAGCGCAAGGACACCGTTTGGTAACAGTGCGCTCTACAAATCCCCTACATTAAAATTAACATTAACCACAACACTGTGAACCAAAAAATATGTGCTTTAAAGTCCAGGCTGCAGAGGACAAGACTTGGGATACCAAATTCAAGACTGGGTCAAAAAGGCTCTGCAAAACCCACAGCAAATGCCTTGTGATCTACAGAGATGTGCAGAACTAGCACATGCAAGGAATCCACAATCTTGGTATTTACACCAACTTACCAGTTCCAGGGTCATCACAACATGTTCAACAGGTTTAATTTAATGAGGGTCCCACATTACCTGCAAGGGCTACAAAATGAGTCATCATAAGAACTATTTAGAGTTGGATTTGCAAAAGCTCATTCAACAGAAGTGGGTTAATTTATGATAACATGGTGTGCAAATAGGCACACGCAGAGATGGTTCTTGGCAATAGCAACACATTGGCCAGCTGAGGGATACTGGTCCATTAAGGTACACCGGAATCCTATCCAAAAGTATTTGAAAATGTATATATAGGCTACGTAAGCCATAAGTATGCAGAATCTCTCAAACCCTCTGAACTGGTATCAGCATTAGGCGCCTCAATCCATGGCTTGGGAAGGTAGCTTGAAGCTTAAAGGTTAACACACAGTCATCTATTATAAGCCATTATCCACAACATCTGGGGCACTCATGTTGCACAGATTTTTCTGGTAAACAAAACTGTGTATTAGGATGACAGGACAATGGAATGTAGGAACTGAGTGCCTGATTATGAGTTTTGCGGATAATACACTCCATCACAAATGTGACGGATATCCTGTCCGCTAAACAACAATTGCCATAGGATATAATAGAATTGTAATAAGGCAGACAGGATATCTGTCACATTTGTGACAAAGTGTCCCATCCACCACACTCACAATCAGGCCCTAAGTCCCTCTACGTTGTCACTATCTGTCGGCCCAGGACTTAGCTAGCTCACAGTGCCTCACCTGAACTACTAACATTTACAGAGTATTGGTGATCTTGGCAACCTCAAACATGATCCTCTTGTCCACAAGATCATGGTGGAAACGAATCCTCTCCTTTCACTACTCACTCACTCATGCATGCTTATAGTAAACATAAATAAGACACATAGAAAGTTCACAATGCATTCATTGAAACTATTCTAGTCTAGTATGAAGCACATGTGCTGCAATAATTATGCAGATGCAATTAAACATCATAATTAGTATTACTAACAGGGCGTATAAGACAAATATCCAAACTGTGGCAAATTATCTATCTGGCTCGGTGTACTCTTACTATGTGAGCATGGGAATGCATACATGATCTCTGGGATTGGCTCCAGACCCCATACTTGGTGAATGTAATTTGGTCGTCCTCATCATAAGTGTAAACCTAGTTTACACAGGCCTGCATGTCAGGCACTGCTGTCATTCCAGAATAGGTATTTCTGCCGGGTTTATCTTCCCTGCCCCCAAAAGGACTGAACACTGTTTATATGATAAGAACTAGTGCGTTGGATGCAGCTGTGGAGTTGTGTTATGTCTAATACTTTAGGAGCTGTTGCTGACCGAGCAAAGAAACAGTACACTATGGGCCAGATGTAGGAGCCGTTACCGACCGGTAAATGGGTTTTTGGTATGTAGGGGCACATTTTTACAGAATCAGTAAATTTACTTTATATATAAATATTTATAAATAAAAAAATAAAAAAATCACTACTCCCCCTCTTTGGTCATGAAAGCAACTAAGCTACTAGCAAATGCATGGATGCTTAAGCCAAGCAAATTTAACGTACTAATTGGAAAATATTAAGCTTAATAATAAATGAAATTGAAAATGTGTAAAATCCAAAATGTATTCTACTTGCAAAGATGATGATTCCACAATAGCCCCATTGAAAAGTTCCAAAGAACAGATATGGGCTCATTTTCAGTCGGTGCTGAGGATGTTGCTGCATGTGTTACATCTGTGTTATTAGAGCCTGAGTTCTAAAGTCTAGGAGCTGGTGCACCCATCTTCCAAGAAAAGAGTAGATTGTACCAGGCATCGTGAAGCAACTGCAAATTCATGGGACAACTCCGGAAATGGCTCATTATCGGACTCATCAATCGGTCCATTGCCATGGGAACAATCAATTGCATTGCAAGACAAACATAGAGTGCCCACTCAAAGGGACACCATAGGCAAATAAACATGGGGCGTATGCAGAGAAACCAGGCGGTTCTGAATGACAATGACCACTCTGTGTTCAGTTCCTGGAGCAGAGGTGCTCCAAAGAATCGCTTCATGCATTCATTGCAAATCTGGATTGGTGGCAAGCCCATTACCTGTGGGCTTCAAAATGGAACATTCATTGCAGAATAGCAAAAATAGATCCAAAATACTGCAAATGAGGAATAACACCAACGGCATGCCCCCGAAAACACTCAAAAACAGTGAATGTATAAACACTGGTATTCTTCCAAACATTTTCTGGAAAGTACTCACTAAGCCAGTGCTGATTGCTTTCAAGAAGTGTGCTATTCCAGCAGTATTGGAAGAATTAAAAATGTGATGCACAAGCAAACCACAATGTAGTGGGACATTAGTGCTTAAAAGTGACAGTATTTCGCTGGATGCCCTTGCAACCTATAGTTCAGAGGTTTCATGGGCAAATGTTACTGCCACATATTTTGAAACAATAAGGCTTTTATTCTGCTTAACTTGTTGAAATCAGCCTTCAAAGTTGGGATTGAAGACCACAAAGAAATATGTGAAACCTCATGCTATGAAGGGAAAAGGACCCTATTACAGCAATTCATTATCTGAAAAACAGACAGAACATACAGGAATGTCAGGCCCAATTTGCACAAAAATGTTCATTGTTTAACTTAAAATAATTTCTATTGGAAAGAACAATAATGAGGGGTAGATTTGAAGCGGCAGGTATTCCTTTAAAAAAAACAGCAAAATTTGCTATTAAAGTATTACATGCTCCGTTAATTGCAATGTGTTTACAAACAAGCGATTGTCCGCCAGAAGCCTCACATTCATTTCCAGTAAGGAGAACCTCTCTGTCCACCCTTTCACATCGGTAATCAAAGGGGAATGGCAAGAGCTCATGGATAAAGCTACCTCCTAGGGGTTCATATCTGTCTTATGGGAAATGTATCATGCAAGAAAAAATTGAAGTTGGCAATGATATTATGTCATGTATTGACCACACTGTTGAGGGAGTTCCAGCTATTGTGAAAGGCAGTTGTTCTAACGTCTCGATGTGTAATATTATGTAAGTGGCATTATTTTTTATATTTTGAGTTGCTGTTTACGTGTCAGGTTAAAAGGCAAAAATAGTTGTGTGGAATTTAAATAATGGAATGGCACTCAGATAGATTTAAGTAGCCGAAGTATCCAACTACATTGCATAAAAGATCTAAGTTGACACGGCCCACTGTATAATAAAGACATGCCATTTTGCATAATGTCATGACGGACGACGAAATGTTATTCAAGCTGTAAATTTGGGAAGGCAATGTTTTAATGTTATTATCAAACAACAAATATTTTATACAAATTATCCTGATCAATTTGCCTGAAGCATGCAGCTGCTTTTATCGGTGCCAATTTCCCAATTTCATAGTAAGCTGTGTAAATGAATCTTTGGGAGGACAGATGCTTAGGACCCAACAAGAAATCTGATAGATCCATGTCCTCCGACAGGAGCAAGAGATGTTGTTTTGCTGCAGACAATGTGGAATATTCCAACCATTATTGGCACAATTTGAATAGGTGGTGACTCACCTTAAGTGTTAAGATTGGGAATAACAAAGGTCCAGTCTGCTTCCCTTGAACCCCCTGTGTGGAATTCAAAAAACGAGCTTAACAAACATTTGCGTCCACTGGCCACAATAACCACCCATTTGGACCTGAAAGTGAAGAGTTGAATGTTCCTTTCTGCATCATACCATTGAGCTGTTAGCTGCAATTTGTTAAATGTTGCCAATTGTCAAATTGGGCAATGGAAGGAACGTTGGGTGAATTCATGTCTTTAATTTTTGCAAGTCCTAGACATGTAGTCTGTTGAACTGTGTCATTAAGAAAAAATCATTTATGTTGGAATCAAGCACGCTCTAAATAAGGTGTTTGTTCCCTGAACCCTGCCAGTGTTTGGTAGCCCAAATTGATTTTAATTCAATGAAATCTTTCAAATACTCATAGCATTTCAAGGCTAATCTTGTGACAAACAAATCTGTATATGTTAGGGTGGTGTATGTCTGCATATATTTCTTTGGAGGTGTGGAGACATGTTTACAATAAAAGATTTTGGGTCTAGTGCATCATGGTCAGAAAAATATTCAAACTTATCCCTATATGTTTTTGAACTCCCTTCTGGGGGAGTTGAACATTTTCCTATTGTGTGTAATTGAAAAGTGTGCATTGAACAGTGGTTCGGTGTAAATAATGATGTGTGTAGTGACGATAGGAAAACATTGCAACATAATTAGCAGAATTTAGATACAAGTCTTCACTTTCAGAAACAGTGATATATTCCAGCTTCGAGAGCATGAAATTACCAATGTCAACATCCCAGTCATCATAATATAACCCATATATAACACCATCACCCATAGATACCTTAAAAACATAAGAAATCAACAAAATGTAGGACTGAAAATATCATAGGGGACCTTTTCCCAAAAATTCCATGAGTTACTGGGACAGCTGAAATGTTCAAAAGGGACAGGTCTCTCCTCAATCTATATGACGATGAGTGAGGCGTTCACACTTCACCCACCAGTTCAGTGGCTGGGCATTCTGAAAGGTAGTGTCCATTTATTAGCAGAGCAAAAACAGCCACAAATACAATCCAAAGAAATAAAAAACCAAGGAAAGTGCTATCCAATCATATATGCAAGGTGGAACCAGTTAAGTGTGTTTTCAGCCATGAAAGGAAAATACAGACACCTGTATCAATCAATCAATAAATCAGGTGTTTGTTAAGCGTGACTACTCACCCGTAAGGGTCTCAAGGTGCTGGGGGGTGGAGGAGGATACAAGTTCTAGTCCCTCAAGGAGGGGGTCTGTCGAAGAGCCAGGTTTTGAGGTTTCTTGCAAAGATGGGGAGCGATGTTGTCTGTCTGAGGTGGAGCGGAAGGTCTTTCCAGGCTCTGGCCGCGCGGAAGGAGAAGGAGCGACCTCCCGATATGGTCTTTCTGGGGTGGGCGACCACGGCGTAGAAGACAAAACAGAACAAAGGGATGATAGTTGGTTATAAGTTTGCACTCAGTCATAATTAGTGGTTTCAAAACAAATATAAGGCTGCTCCCAGGGATAAAAGTGACGTCTCTCAACACCGCCACCAATAGATGTAGACAACATCCACATCAATAAATTCACATACGCTGTATTCCGAGCAAGAAAAAATCACAAATTATTTCAAAACAATTTTCGAGTCCAAAAAAGGTTCTAGTCCACAGTATATTATGTCTTCTTCTTTTATTGTTTGCACAGAAGCATCCTTGTGGATCCTAGCCAACACGTGTTTCTTCCTAAAAGCGGTATACACACAAAGACTTCCTCAGGGCTAGAATATACAACAAAAGCAGTAATTACTAAATTCAGCAAAAACCGACATGAAGTAACTAAAGAGAGGGCCAAAAGGAAACCAAACCCGGTGCAAGAGGTGATTTAGAGAAACAGAAAAAAAAGAAAAAATAGAAAAGAGACAGTGTCCCATCATCTAGAACACCACAAAAAAAGGAACCCAAGTGCGTCATAGCAAATTAACCCAAGATATTAGAAAAATATAATAAAGGACAAAAGGAAAGTACAAAATAAATAAAAAAATGAAAAAGTGAAAAACAGAGGACTAAAAAGACCAAAAATAATATCCCAACAATAGAACTCATATGTTCCAGAAAGGACACCATTATACAACGCCCTATAGTGGACATAATATAAACACAAGCTCACCAACTCCATTAAGGTAAATATTCATGCCGCAAATAAGTTCCAATCTCAAATCTCATGGTCAAACTACAATTCAAAAGGAGCACAAAATCATCTAAAACATAATAAAATCAGAATGTAAAGTGGTGGCTTCAAGGCCACCATGTATAAAGCCACGCTAGAAACTTACGTTCACCATACTCACTTTAAAAGAACGTATTCCAGCAAATATTTCCACGTATGATAAACCGTTCCAGTATAAACAAATGTCAAACCCCACGGCGTAGGAGAGCTGGACTGATCGTCGGGTCCTTTGGGGTGCATGGAATTTGAGTCTGCTGTTCAGGTATACTGCTCCGGTGTCATGGAGGGCCTTGTGAGTGTGGGTTAGCATCTTGAAGGTGACTCTAGCTTCGATTGGGAGCCAGTGGAGTGTGCGCAGGTGCTGGGAGATGTGGAAGAGTCTAGGCAGGTTGAGGACCAGTCTTGTGATGGGTTTGTGGATATTCTGTTGCTTGGGGTTGAGGTTTTTGTTTATTTCGGTATAGAGTGCATTGCCGTAGATGAGCCTGTTGGTGACCAGGGCGTGCGTGATGGTCTTTCTGTGTTCGAGGGGGATCCATTTGAAGGTCTTAGGTAGGAGGCGGAGGGTATGGAAGCAGGAGGACAAGACAGAGTTGATCTGGCGGTCCATTTTGAGCACTGGGTCCAGGATGATTCTGTAGTAATCAGCACAACATAGGTATGATGAAGTCAACATAGGTGTATTGAAGAGTAGATAAAGCAGGTAAGAAGGTCTCTGTAAGCTCCATCAATAGTCCCTCAACAGTCTCTCAACAGTCTCTCAACAGTCCCACCGGGAGCAGCCTGCTAGCGGCTCAGCCCCATCCATCCAACGGTCATTCTGCTCCAGTCATCCAAGCATTCCACACATAGCCCATGCACCAAACATTCCACTCTGAACACTCACACAGGCTGAGCAGCTAGGAGCAAGTTATCATAAGAGATAAATAGAAATAGGAGAATAATACATATATCTTTCCTTATAAATAAAAGACGAAACTAAACATCTTAAAACTATAGTACAAGATAAGATAAGTAATATAAACATCTTAAAACTACAAGCATGAATGTATAAGTTAAATAGATACACCAAACATCTTAAAACTGCAGTGACTGGTGTTCGATCTCATGAAACAGACTTAATTTTGGCCGCTCCCTACCAGTGTGACTCACGAGGCTCGTCAGTGGGTGTGTCAGTGGAGGAGTGAGGCGCAGCTTGTGCGCAGAGGCTATACGAGGAGCAGGCAGGCTGCCGAGGTCGTGCGCCGAGAGGTTTGAGCCAGAGCCAGTGCCGGAGCCTGAGTCAACCAGGGTGGGGCAGGAGCCGAGTGGAGCAGCGAACGGAGAGCGGCGGATTGCGGTAAGGCCGCTAGGGCGGCACAAGCACACGCAAGGGGGCATAGGGGTGTAGGGAGGCAGCCTCGCGCACCGTCGCCCTCCTTTCGATTGGGTGTGCGGGCGGCTTCCCTCCTGTCCCTCCCCTCCCCCCCGAGACAGCGCTGATGCAGCCGCCTTATGCTGAGAGCTCACTGAGTTCTCTAGCTTGCTAGCTCCACCGACTGTGCTCCCTTGGTCCTCGAGGCATTCCGTGCTATTGGCTTTGGCTTTTTGGGCGCTCCCCGACCTCCGGTCTGGTGCCGGCGGGGCCTTGTCTGTCCCGCAGCCTATGCCCGCAGCCACCCCTCTATCTGCCGGCCGCTTATTTGACTTGCAAATGGGAGTTCGCCAGCCCTGGGGCTGCTCCCCTTGCACTTATCCTGAGCCGGCTGCCCCCTGACCCCCATTGCCCGGCGCTCGCCTGCCTACCACTGCCGGTCTACCCCGTCTCTAGGTCTCGAGGTGTGCATGCCCTCTCTCAGGGGGTCGCACTGTATGCAATCTCCAGCGTCCCAGGGCGTGAGCGACCTGGAGAGGAGTGGTGGGTCGGAGTGGTGTTTTTCATCATCATTGCCTTTCCACAGTCATCAGGGAAGTTAAGCAGCTGATGGGAGGAAACGTGTTAGCCAAACCGCACTTCCCCAAACATCAAGAATTAGACAAACCCCCGGAGGACTCTGGAAACAAAAAATACAAAAACAAAGGAAGAAGAAGTGGACATTACAGGAACAATTAACTGCCCTCCATCGATGAATGGCCACACTCAGAGCCCTTCAACAAAACCAACTCCGATGGTTGAAAACGGCCCCCTCCCGTCACCAACTGGGCTAACAATCCAGCATGCCCAATTTGAGGATGGACGAAACAACAGCTCTGCTTCTTCGCCCGCTCTATCAGTCCCGGTCCCCCCGGGGCCTATCCCTCCTTGCAGCAAGAGAGAGCGCAAACGTCAACGTAAAGCTAGAAACAAACTCAGGGCTAACTCCAACTTGGCCCTTCAGGATCTCTTTCCCATTTTTTCGATAGCCGAAAATAAAAAATCTTCTATAGAAACCAGCACAGTGGAACCAACGACAAATCCAACAATAACCCCCAATGGAGCCGCACCGGATTTACCCATTCAATAACTGGCGAGGAGTCCTCAGAGTCAAAGAACACTAACAATTGCCCCGGCAGCGATAGCAGAGGGCAGCGATCCCCTAATAAGCACAAGGGTGAGCCCAGCCAGGTCAAGTAACACCGGGCACGAGACAGCGGCAGGAACATTTCGGCCTTTAACGGCTTTCCCCCTTTCTGGGAACGAAAACACAATGCTAAAACTAAGTTTTACTAAAACTATCTGCAATGACACAGCTACCCTGAACAGTCACACTTCACAATTAAAACAGGTCCCCCTCCGACCACAACAGCAGTTACACAAAAACAGATCAGATGCAACAATCGAAAAACCGGTCTTCAGACCCACAAGTGCATCAGAGCCGCGAAGCGTTGACCTATCGCGTCATCAGATTTTACTAGCCCCTGAATACAAATCCAAGGGGCGGCACGATATTCTTAACAAATCAAATCTGTTGAAACTAGTGGAAGGCATACCGGGCCTAGCAGGTCTGAACATGAACAGTATCGAATCCATTGAATTCCTTCCCCCACGAGGAAACCAACGCTCTGAGGTCACCGTTGTAACTTTTGTACAGGTAGGCTGGGCAGGAGCCTTTCTCGAACATAAGGCCATACTGCGGAACTGGGGAATCAGAGTGTACCCTTACTCAACGCCAGGGTATCCAATCACGCTGCTATCCAGAGCGACCACACCCAGCAAGTTGGCCCCCACCAAAAATACAGAGCATGGGAGGCCGTTCTCTGTTTTAAAAAATGCCTCAGGGTCGGATACAGAACCTAAATGTCCCAAAATAGCGGCGAGAAATGAAGAACTAGACCACGTCTGGGGATGGCTGCCAGCAGTACTGGCCTCAAAACACCGAAATTGACCATCGGTGGCTGGGACACCCGCATAAACACACAATGCATTCAAATCACTCCTCCCGGCAGGGGCACCACAGCACAATGAGGATAACAGCAAAGGGGGGCTAGTCTTTTCACTGTGCTCATGGAATATCAGCGGCCTACATCAAAAAACGCTAAACAAAGACACCATGGCTTTCCTGGGGGAACACGTGGCAATTGCCCTACAGGAAACCTGGGAACCAGAGGGCCGCCCTATAGAAGGATTTATTGAATATCGGAAACCGGCACTTAGGGACAGCCGCTTCGGCCACCCCAAAGGCGGGCTGTCCACATACATATCCAATAACCTAAAAGGCGAATTCAGTCAATTTTACTTGAAAGAAGACTGGCTACTGGGGGTCAAAATTAATCTGCGGAGCAGACAGCGATTGCTCTTACTTATAAATGTGTACATTAACCCCAACACCCGCACAAAAAAAGACCACCTGGCCAGAATCTGCGAAATTATGAATGATATAGCCACAGAATATCCCAATTCGGACCGCATTATCGCAGGGGAGTTTAACACAAACCTATTTCAGGGGAACACAGCAGACTCAGAAGGACCCAACATGACCAGCATTATTGAGGCTATCCCCCAATCCAAATCCCCTGTGCAAGTTTTCAATATATTAGGCGAGGTCACCGTGATGAGACTCTACAACGCAGGTTACCTGGTGGTGAATGGAAGATCGGCCAGCGACTCCCCTCCAAACTGGACCTGGTCAAATGGAAGAACAAAGTCCTACCTGGACTTCACTATTTGCAATTCGGAATTCCTGTTTAATCTGGATAGCTTCTCCGTCCTGCCAAGGTCCGAAAGCGATCACAGGCCGTTGATTATCTCCTTCACCACAAATTTAGTTCTCCATAAAAAGGCACCATTTACCTACAAAGGAATACATTCCGATAATTTAAAACGCCTGAAATGGAGTGAGTCCAATTGTCAGAGTATCTTAAGAACTAGCAAGGACTTTATCATGCATGTTCCAAATCAAGCGGCTTCCCCAATAGTAATATGGTCGCAGTTATGCGCACATCTGTTCAGTATTTACCCAGTGACAAGGCAGGGCCCAAATCGCAACTCACTAGTAGGAGCAACAGCCCTCACCATCATAAAAACACTAAAAAGAACGAGAAACAACGCACTGAGGTTGCTATCAAAATTTCCAGGGAACAGCAGCTTTCTCGTTCCATACCGTTACGCCTAAAAGGCACTTAGGATGGCAGTCACTCAAGAGAAAAAGGCCTAGGAATCTCAATTCTGGGTCAAACTGGTATGGGAAAGCAAGCAAAAGAACTCAAGGAAATTCTGGTCACTTGTCAACTGCACCGATCCAAACATAACATCGTTTGGATCAGCGAACATTCAGGAAGCAGACTGGATCTCATACTTAACAGAGCATTTCCAGGCACAAGACCACCCTGTCCGCCCTGGATTAACATGGGTTTTTGACACTGGCACGGGCGTAGCACCAAATACCCCACCCGGTTTAATGCAGGGGCTTATCCCACTTGATGAATTGTCTGAAGAAAGAGTTGCTAAAGCACTGACAAAAGGGAGACAAGACGGAGCACCGGGCCCGAATGGCCTGCCACAAAGGCTATTCAAGTCCGACGTCCCCTTCTGGTCTATGGTGCTATCAAACCTCTTTAATTACACCCTGAGCTCTCCAATAATTCCGGATTCTTGGAGAGGTGCTATCATTCATCCTATCTATAAAGCTGGAGCACGAGGCAACCTGAACAATTACAGATTAATCGCCCTGCTGTATATAGAGGCAAAGCACTTTGCAGGCCTCATTCTGGGGGATCTTAGACAATGGGAAAAGGACAACAATCTGATTCCCCTGAATCAAACAGGGTTTGTTGCCAAATCAGGTACAATGACAAATCTATTGACAATCTCTACCATCATTGACAAAGCTCTTTCAAACTCCAGGTCGATTTTTTGCTGCTTTGTCGACTTCAAAGCAGCATTTGACAGGGTGCCCAGGGCAGCACTCTGGCAAAAACTGAGGCAGTGGGGAATTCCTGACAAGATCCTGAATCCAATCATCCTGCTGTATTCCAATACATGGGTTCGAGTGAAGTTAGGGTCTGGCTCGCATCTTTCCCGGAAAATCTCGACCTTTTGTGGTGTCAAACAGGGATGCGTGCTGGCCCCCCTCCTCGTCAACCTATTTATTGCTGACCTGTCAAGCACTCTAGAGAATGTATTCAGCCATCCACCCAAAGTAGGAGGTACGGCATTATGCAATCTCTTATATGCCGACGACCTGGCACTGTTCAGTCTCACCAGAGTGGGGCTACAAAGACTCCTTGATGCCTTAATGCAATACACGGCCAACAACCAGTTAGAAATTAATATGAAAAAAACCATGATTGTCCCGTTTGGCAAAAAACGTCAATAGATAAAGAAAGCCTCTCAATTGGCCAATTTTACAAATACTTAGGGGTCCATTTGGACTCCAGGGACAGTTTCACCAAACAGAACACTGTGATTGCAGCCAAGGCTACAGCTTTATTGGTATCCTTGGCTAAGCTATCGAGGAGACTTTCAGGCCCCACTGTCTTGCCCTTACTGGAAGTGCTTAGTGCAAAGATTGGGCCCACACTTTCGTATGGCATAGAAATTTTTAAGGGTAAAATGAATAATACCTTAAATAAACTTACAACCAAACTCTACAAGAAATTGCTTCATCTGCCGAGTTCTTCCTCTCCAGCACAGGTCAGACTAGAGCTGGGCTTAATTAATTACGAAGCCTCCAATGTTGGCTCATATCTTAAGCTGATCCATAAATTAAGGCAGGCAGAAGCAGGTACCCTGGAATTCTTAGTCTGGAAGGAAATCAGTGTGAACAACCCGGGGGGATCATTTGGGCGCCTCCTAAATGACCACATTCAACAAATGTCTGCTGCGGATCTCTGGGCTCTTAATCCAAGCCAGACTGTCTTTAAAAACACAATTAAAAAAGGTATAAGATTGAAATCCCTGATCATGGACAAAGCTCTTCTTGTGAAACGCAGTCATGCTTGGGCGGTAGCCAACTCTTATAAACGATTATCCCCGGCTAATTACCTTTCGATAACATTTTCTCATTATCTAAAGCGATGCCTGATCGCCCTTAGATTGGGAGACTGGCGTTTCCTTCAAAATCTCCCAGTATGGCGTCAAAAAAGGGACGATCTAAAGTGCAGAGGGTGTGGGGCAGCAAATGAAACTATTCTGCACGTGCTTTGTACATGCCCTTTCTTTATTCTTCAACGCAGATGCCTTCTCAGGCCCGAATGGAATAGGCTGGGAGTTTGGACTTGCAGGCACGCCCTTATTGCTGCTCTGTCTTTAGAGAACACTGTTTTAAATATAAAATTGGCAAATTTATTCAGCAAGTTTACAGTATATTAGAAAAATTGGAAACGGCTAAGGCTTCGCTGGTAACTGTGTAGAACGACAAGTACTTTAACTTCATCTGCATTGTCCGGGAGTGTTAATTTTTAAATTGACACGTTGCAGTAAGCATTGATAAGAAAGGCCACATTTTATTTCGTTTTTTCTGTTCTTTTAATCTGTATAACTGTACTTAATGTGTTGGAAGAATCTTTTAAAGATATGTTTTTATATCTAAATAAAGAAATTATTATTATTATTATTGTAAAAATACCAGCAAAAGATAAGTTGATACATGTACTAAGCATCTTAAAACTGTAATAAAAACAGCAGAAGATAAGTAGAATAGTCAGTAACCCAGGGATGACAGAAATAACATCAGAAGAGGGATAGCCACTACGCAATATAAAAAGAGAAAGCAAAAAGGTAAATATATAAAATACAAAATACCCATCTCCTCCTCTTAATAAAGGCAATTAAATGAATAACAAAAATGCATACAATCCCATATAGGGAACTCTCCATGTAAAGATGTGGAAAGAGGTACTAGGTCCCAAATTCCTGCCCCCACCCTAAACAGGGGACAACGTATATGTAAATATGGACCAGAGGGACTCATACCCAAGGTCCTGCCCCCGCCCTAAACACGGGACAAAGTATATGTAGATGTGGACAAGAGGGACTAATACCCAATGCCCTGCCCCCATCAACCAAAAGGGACAACCTGTGAAATAAAACGTCATGAGAACATAGGAACTTGCACTCAATGTCCTGCCCCACTAGCAACTAAGGAACAACCAGTGAAATCTCTCCAATGAGAGGAGGAAAACAATGTGAAGACTCAGCAAGAAAAATTGTGCAGCGCAAGGCATCTTAAGCACGCAGGGCCTAAGCCCTGCAACAAATTTTTAAAAACACCCTTGCGTAAGGGTACAAATGTAATATAGCATAAAGTTGGAAATAAAAATACCAAAACTTACCCCAATGTGAGAAACAGCCACTAGATGGCGGCGTAACACAGAGCAATGAATGACAAGAAACATGAAGAACAAGATTGCTGAATTTTGAACAATACCACGCTGCCCTTGCACTCGAGAAAACAGCAAGACAGGCCTCTCAATCATTGTTCTGAGAGACTTCAAACTGGGGATCGTCTATATTGAACAAGAAAGAAAGTACCTTGTTTATCAAGCGGAGACATGCTGCAGGCAAACAGTCAAAAAACTTGTAAATATTGCTCCCACAACGGTGTTCAGACAGGCTAAAGCTTCAATAAACTTAATTTAGAATGTTTGAACTGACAAACGTGGTTGGCATGGTAGGCAGAAGAATGCTAAAAAATGAAATACCGGAGACAGAGTTAAAACAGTGCTAAGTTCCGGTGGAAGCACAAAATGGCGGCACGTAAATTGACGCAGGGAAGGATGGCTCACGGCAGAAAGATGCTCCAAGGCCAAAAATATGTGTAGTAATCAGGACAACACAGGTATGATGAAGTCAACGTAGGTTTATTGAAGAGTAGATACAGCAGGTAAGAAGGTCTCTGTAAGCCCCATCAATAGTCCCTCAACAGTCTCTCAAAAGTCTCTCAACAGTCCCACCGGGAGCAGCCTGCTAGCTGCTCAGCCCCATCCATCCAACTGTCATTTTGCTCCAGTCATCCAAGCATTCCACACATAGCCCACACACCAAACATTCCATTCAGAACACTCACACAGGCTGAGCAGCTAGGAGCAAGTTATCATAAGAGATAAATAGAAATAGAGAATACTACATTTTCCAAGTTGCGTGCGTGGTCTGTGGGGTGGGCGGGCTTCCGAGGCCAGCGGGCCACCAGGTGTCATTCCCGGATTCGGGGGTTGGGCCCTTGATGAGTACTTCCGTTTGGTTGGTGTTTAGTTGCAGGCAGCTGTTTTTCATCCATTTGGCGACAGCTTCCATGCCTTCTTGAAAGTTGCGTCTGGCGGTGTTGGGTTCATTGGATAGGGAGAGGATGAGTTGTGTGTCATCTGTGTATGACACAATCTTGAGTCCATAGATTCTGACGATGGGGGCGAGCAGAGCCATGTAGACGTTGAAGAGTGTAGGGCTGAGGGAGGACCCCTGGGAGCTCCACAGATGGTAGGTGTAGGGTCCAAGATGAAAGGGGGGAGTCTGACCCCTGCGTTCTGCAAGAGAGAAAAGAGCGGATCCAGTCAAGGGCCTTGTCTTGGATCCCTGCGTCATGGAGTCTGTGTATTAGGGTGCGGTGAGAGACTGTGTCGAGTGCCGCTGAGAGGTCGAGGGGGATGAGGGCTGCTGCTCCTCCTTTGTCCACTAAGGTGCGGATGTCATCTGTTGTGGTGAGGAGGGCGGTTTCCGTACTGTGATTTATTTCTGAAGCCGGATTGGGAGGAGTTGAGGATGTTGTACTCTTTTATGAATGTGGCGAGTTGGCTGTTGATGGCTTTCTTGATGACTTTCGCTGGGAACTGGAGCAGAGAGATGGGTCTGTAGTTTTTTAGGTCGGTGGGGTCTGCCAAGGGTTTCTTCAGAAGGGGGTTGATCTCAGCTTCTTTCCAGTCATCGGGGAACGAGCCAGTTGCCAGGGAGAAGTTGATGGTGTGGCAGAGCATGGGGGCGATGGTGTTGACGGCTTTATTGATAATGTGGTTATGGGCAGGGGCCCCGGAGTGAATTGACTTCATTGTCTTCAGTGTATCTTTGGTGGTGAGGGCTGTCCAGTTGTTGATCGCTGGCTTCAGGGTGTCGGGGGTGGTTGGTGAGGGTTCAGTGTGTTAGTTGCCTTCGTTGAAGTTATCGTAGATGCTCATAGGTCTTGTGAGGGAGGGATGTCAGTGGACTCGCTGGTGGGTTGGGTGAACTCCTTGATGATGTTGAAGAGTTCTTTGCTGTTGTGTGAATGAGTGGAGATTCTGTCTTCAATCGCTTTTTTCCTCGTTTTTCTGATGAGTTGGTGGTGGGGGTTGGTAACAGCTCTCAAAGTGTTGTGGGCTTCTGTGGATTTGGTGTTCCTCCAGGCCTTTTTGAGGTGACGGCAAGTGCGTCTGGACCCTCGATGTTCGGTGGTGAACCATCTAGCTTTCTTGGCGTGGGTGGTGTTGTTTTTCTTGAGGGGTGCTATGGTATTGCCGCTGTCGGAGATCTGTGCAGGGTTCGGGCTGCTGTGTTGGGGTAATTGTTTTCCGCAATGGTTGGGGTGGAGTTGCTGAGTGATGAGGTTAGCTGGTAGTCAGTGATTCTGGCCCAGTTTCTTTGTGGGAGCAGGTGCTGCTGTCTGTGGATGGAGAGTGTTCTGAAGGTGAAGTGGACGCATCAATGGTCAGTCCATGGGAGATCGGTGGTGTGGCTTAAGGTGATCGAGTTTCATGTTGTGAAGAGGGGGTCGAGGGTGTGTCCTGCTGAGTGCGTGGGTTCGGTCATGATCTGGCTGAGTCCAATGTTGTGGAGGTTGTCCAAGAGGGATGTGGTGCTGGGGTCCAGTTGGTTGTCGAGGTGGAATTTGATGTCTCCCAGTAGGGTGTAGTTCGTAGACGCAATGGCATGCGGGGAGGTGATGTCCGAGATGGAGTTGGCAAAAAGTCTGTGGGGTCCAGGGGGTCGGTAGATGAGGGTTCCACGGAGGATGGAGGTAGGGCTGGCCAGTATCTTGAAGTGAAGGTGTTTTATCAGGTCTGTGGGCTCGTCAGGGAGTGTGCTCAGGCAGAGGGTGGATTTGTGGACGATGGCAATTCCTCCTCCCGGGCTGGTGGGGCGGTACTTCCTGGAGATGCTTGGGGAATGGCGATGGCGATGTCGGGTCCCAAGGTGGTGTTGATCCAGGTTTCGGTAAAGAATGCTACGTCTGGGGTGGTGCTGTCGAGGAGGTCCCAGATTTCTTTGACGTGTTTGTGGAGGGATCAGACGTTGAGGAGGATGCATTGCACGGTCTTCGGTTTGTTTGTGTTCTTGTGAGCAGGTTGCGCTGGGTCCGTGGTCTTGGTGGTGCGGCAGGTGTGCCGGCAGCGGTTACAGCTGAAGGATCCGTGAGTGTCAGCTGCTGATGCTAGCTTGCAATTGTTGTTGCGGCCTGGGTTGAGAGTGTGGAGTGCCCCTGGGTCACAGCATTGGTGGTGCAGAGATCCAGGGTTCCTGGCACTGGTCGCAGTCAGGTCGCGGACGGCGCAGAAAGGCTTGCCTTTGGCGCGCCGGTGGTGTGGCAGAGGCCACAGAGGCCAACATTAAGTATGGGCTGGGGAGGGCTGGACAGTTGGGAGGCGGGAGCGGGTAGGGGAGCTGTATTGGGCCGGTCGCACATGTTATGCTGGGGGGGAGGGGCCCCGGGAGCAGCCGCGGCAGGGAAAAATGGTCTAAAAAGGCAAAAGAAAAAAGGAAAAAAGAGAGAGAAAGGTGCAAATAAGGCAGCAAAAGTGCAAGAAAGAGTGGAGGAAAGACACAGAGGACACAGAGGGAGAGTGAAAGGGGGTGATTGAGATGAGGGTAAAAAACACGTGAAAAACAAAGGAAAGACACAGAAGGAGAGTGAAGGGAGGAGCTTGAAATGAGGGGAAAAGGACAGAAAATGGATGAAAGACCCAGAAGGAGAGTGAAGGGGCTAGAAAGAAGTGAGGGAAAAAAATGAGTGAAAAAGGAGAGAAAAAGCGGAGCGAGAGAATGGAGGCAGAGGTCCACTGGACCACCAGGGATGAGGTGCAGGTGAAACCTGCGGGTGGAGGAGGGTCTCGAACACCAACACTTGAGAGTGCAGGGGCTCGGGGGAAGTCCTCACTTAATGGTGGAGCTGCGAGGGTGGGAGAGCAATTTCACTGACAATGAGTCAGTTGTTTTGCTCCTGAAGGTGTCAGAAGTGTCTGAAGAAAAATTATCTATTACTCCAAAATAACCAGAAGCAGTTTGTTGAAAAACAGGAGCCACAGGTGAAGAAAAATAACTGGTAGATGCCTCGAATGGAGTACTTAATGTCTTCATCTGCAGGAGTGCAGGAACAAGTATATTACTAATTTCCATCGGTTGGCTGGCATTCGTAGTGGCATTAGCAATTACTTGAAATTCATTAACTGCCTCTCCCCCCAGCTGGTAAAAAAAGCCTTGCTGGAGCTCACAAGCTGTAGAGGAAATTCCTACTTGATGAATCCAGCCAGAAGGCGTTGGCTTCTCTTTGATTCTGGTGGAGGTATAAGTCTTCGACTGTTCATTAGCTTGACTGTCACGGAAGTATTGCAAATCCTATGAGACAGTAGAATGATCATTTAACTCAAAGGGAGTGGCTGATGCCATGATGTCTGGACCATCAAGGTCCAAAACATACATTTTGATGCCAGAAAGGACTTTGTATGGGGTCTGGTACCCAGAGATCTTTTAGGGAGATTAGTACGCACTCTTTGTACCCCAGAAAAGTGATGGATCTAGGTAATTTCTGAACCTTGTACTTAGTTGCTAAGAATTGCTTTAAGTCACAGTTCATCCTCTCAATCACTGAATTTTCCTCAAGATGGTAGGGGAAAGAGCAATACACCTCTACAACCAGGGAAGCAAAAGAATCCCTCTATGCTTTGGAGGCAAAAGCTGGTCGGAGTGGAATGCAGTACATTCATATTTTTTGATAAAAACTTGCAAATCTTTGATAACAGTGCAGGTGCCAGCCAAGCGTGGTCACACCCAGAGGAACGTTGAGCAGAATCAACTGCAAGTAGGATACATTTAAATGCACCATCCACATTAAGAGGACCGGAATGGTCCAAATAAAGAATGTCGCAATACCCATTAAATAACAAGGGTTATAGCATAATATAAAGGAGGTGGTATCGACAAAGCCCCTGGGTGAGGACAGCTATATAAAAATAGTCTTGAACTAAAACTAGCGATCTCCACTGGCAAACAGGATCTGTTCTATGTACCAATATTTTGATATATCATCGAGAATTTAAGAGAATCTTGATAAAGATGGTTTAAACTGATGAATTCCATCAAAACGTGTTGACGCAAAGTTTTTTACACAATTCGGTGGTTGACTGGTTCCACAGTTACTTTCAAAAGAATAGTGTATCGACTTCCAGTCAATATTTTGTCCCTTTCATGAATGTGTTAGTTTATGACAAATCGAACAGTCTGTTGTTTTTCTTTTGGGGGCTTGATTTAGTTTTGTTAATAGATATTTTCAATTGAAGCGAACATTAGAGAATGCTTTCTTTGATTTATTTATCATATTATATTGATGAGATGTACTAGATACCAATTTTAGATTTTACGATAGAATATTTTTATAATATTTATTGTATAAATGGGGGTGTAGCTAGCCGAGCCACGAGATGGCAGCGCTTTGAGCGAGCTCCTCCGGGATGCCCTATTCATAATGTTTATCCTGCACTATAAATAGTGTACTTTCCTACCAGAGGTGTTGATATCGCTCTCCCACCACAGTGTCTTCGGAATTCAAAACTTCCCGAATGATCTGGTGCCCCGACGTTGATCGTGCACCGGCCTCGAGCGCAGGTGCAGGCCGGGACGCACAGCATATCGCTCGGGTGGCAGAGGACCCCTGGTCCGGAGTGTGGGTCAAGGATCACGACTGGAGTGTCGAGTCGCCACGGGGCACCACCAAGCCACCTGCACCCTCCACCACACTGGGGTACCCGCACTGACACCACCTGTGGGGGTTTAGATTGAGAGCGCGGCCCGAACCTGCGCATGCAGTGTGAAATGGGCGGATTGCTGCAGGCCGCAAACAAAGCTTCTTTCAGATGGAGGTAAGGGGCTGCACTCCTTGACCGCGGGGATCGGTGCTGCCCTGCGGGAATATCAGCGGGGCGCTGTGGATGGCACGGCCGGGCCAGCTGGTCTGGCATTGACGGGAGAAGTCGATCCCTACAGATCTGGAGCAGGCCGGATGTTGTGACCCCCCTGTGGTTTTTCACACGGTCCTCTAGGCTGAGGGAAAAGACCTGAAGATACAAACTCAGTGACACAGGCGGCCGCGAAGTGGTGAGCACATCTGAGCACCCTCAGGATGACATACCCATCAGGGGGTTACCACTCTGAGTCCCAGCCACATATAATACCGCAGGAATCTGACGCCAGGCTGCAGAACCTGGTAGGGGACACGGGAGCTTCTCAGCTTCTGCTGCTTATCCAAGTTACATTACAAAAGGCTCCAATCCGCATCTTGCTGCAACGTCTGGAGGTGCCCGTAGGGGTGACAGTGGCGAGCATGCAAGCCGCAAGCGACATATAGTTACTTAGCGGGAGAGATACAATACTATTGGCCCGGGGAGGAGGAACCACGTTATTAACCCAGATCACAAAGCAGGCCTTGCCTTTGGGCCAGGGGGTGCAGCTGCACATATAGAACACTCCAGAAGAGAGCTGGTAGCTGTTGACTGCTTACGCCACAGGATAACATTCTTACAGTGCTGCCCATCTTCATACTCGGTGCTCACTTCGGGACGCAGGCTCTGGAGTTATCATGGGATAAAAATCAACTGAAAATAAACTTTGACCAGTCCAAAAAAACACTGGAACAATCTACTGATGACCAACAAGAGCCTCAGCCTACAGCGTCGTCCACCGGCGGGGTTACACACAACAATATCCAGTCGATGTTTCCCACAATACAAACTGCGTTGGCAAACATAGACGGCAAAATCGACTCCTTGACGCACAGAGTAGATCGAATGTCGGAGAGGCTAGATCGTCATACTGAGAGGATTAACATGGCGGAACGGCGAATCTCAGCGGTAGAAGATGCCAATACCCAAATTACTACCAAACAAACTAAGATGGACAAACAGCTGATGGCATTGACAGCTAAAGCCGAGGATTTAGAAGCGCGGTCCAGAAGAAGCAACATCCGCTTAATGGGCAGAGCGAAAACTACAACTGCAGGTCC
The DNA here is from genome assembly GCF_964261635.1 of Lissotriton helveticus. Classification (NCBI taxonomy): domain Eukaryota; kingdom Metazoa; phylum Chordata; class Amphibia; order Caudata; family Salamandridae; genus Lissotriton; species Lissotriton helveticus. The sequence goes on along the minus strand of NC_136061.1, from coordinate 1,509,763,634 downwards.
CATGGAGAAATATGTGGAACGACTCCTAATCACACTGCTGGTCAGGGATATCTTCTTGGACGTCTTCATAATAGAAAGAGTGCACAGATCTCTAGCTCCCAAGCCTCCACTTGGCACCAGGTCACGACCCATAATAGCTAAACTTCTGAATTATCGGGGCAGAGATGCGGCGCTGTGTAAGGCTCACGAATTGGGCACCTTGCGAAATGAAGGCATGGAAATAGCCCTGTATCCAGACTTCACACAATCTGTCCAAGAGGCGAGGAAGAAATTTGGACCGGCTAAACAGAAACTTCAAGAGTTACAAATTACCTACGCTATGCTGTATCCTGCCAGACTCAAAATCACCGACGAGGGAGCCACTAAAATCTTTAATGAACCTAAGGATGTCATTAAGTACTTGCAACTGAGGAAACCCCAAGGAACACGCAGAAGATCACCAAGAGACAGATTGCCTGACCAGGAAACAATGTCAGATGTGGAGTGACAGCACTCGGCTAGATCATGGTAGACCAAGGTATTGCTGGGTGGAACATTCTTACTCTGCCAATTTTTGATGAGTGATCTGGCAGTAAATACAATGCGGGTATTCGGTCACCCCTTGGACAGAGTGAACTGTGTGGCTACCCGGCGCTACTATGAAGCAGATACATTTAAGTTGGACTGAGGCTGCAATATGAATACATCAAACAGATAAGTAAAAATAGAAATATCAACACAGATGTCCAAGGTAGATATGTTATTATACAAGGCGAGTGTTCTCACGATAGTAGCAGTATATGGTCCGAATGTAGATGATCCGACCTTTTATGATCGCACCTGGGCCATACTCCGGGACTCCCAATCCATGACTATTCTATGGGGGGGGGGACTTTAATACCTTTCTAGATCCGACACTGGACAGATCTGACAGATCTGACAGATCATCAGGCAATGACAAATATGGCAGACAGTCGGCCAGATCGCTGAGGGAGGGCATGGAAGGCTGGTCCATGATAGATATCTGGAGCTTGAGGCACCCAGGGCTCAAAGAGGGCACCCGTACCTCAGTGACGCATAATTCCTGGTCCAGACTGGATTACTGGCTGACCACACAGGAAATTAGTACCTGGACCAACTCAGTGTAACACTTACCTAAAACGTTGTCAGATCATTTCCCCGTGCGCCTGGAGCTTGCCATCCCCATTCATACCCCTAGACAGTTCACATGGAGACTCCAACACTCTGCACTGCAAGATCAAGTATTTCGTAGCGAATTGCATCAATCGATCATAGACTTCTTTCAGCTCAACACTGGCTCTGTAAAAAGTTCAAGAACGCTTTGGGAGGAATTTAAGGTAACTATACGGGGGCATTGCATTAGTAAGCATGCTGGAATACTTAAGGATATACAGCAGCTACTCGACATGGCCGAAATGGAAATTCCAAACTTAGAGGCTGAATACACTGCCACATTAGACACCACACTTCTGGCGGATATTAGTCGCAAAGTAGACACATTCCATGAGATGCCGACACTGAGATCAAATATTTATCACGAGAATGAACAGCTAGGAACTTTGGTGAAGGGGGCGACCAGCTAGAGCATTATCGCACAAAATTAGACCCACTCACATGACAGCACATATAACACAACTCACGAATGAACAGGATCTGCCAATGTACAACACTCCCTCTATCCTGGATAGCTTTATGTCTTATTACTCTAATCTATATACCAAGCAGTCCACAACTTCTCAGCCAGAAATACACGATTATTTAGATGATATTGGCTTAGCATGGCTCTCGTATACTCGTCGGGAATACTTTGGCCACCATATAACAGAAGATGAATTTAAGGAAGCGATCAACTCGCTGCCAAGCAACAAGGCACCTGGCCTAGATGGCCTGCCAGGTGAATTTTACAAAGAATTCAGAGATCTCCTGGTGCCTCACCTGGCTGAGATATACGAGGAAGCATATGAGGAAGGCGTCCTTTCATTGTCACTATGTGAGGCCCTTCTAATAGCTCTTCCCAAGCCTGGTATCACTCATAAACATTGATGCCAAAATCTTAGCCAAGATAATAGCGAATAGAATATAACCCCTTCTGGGCTCCCTGGTCCTGCTGGACCAAGCCGGCTTACCCTGCTCTAGATCCACGACACAAAACATACGCACCATATTTGCAATGTATCATAGCTTAAACCCAGAACTGCCTGCAGCAGCCGCCCTCCTGGATGCAGCGAAAGCCTTTCATTCAGTGGAGTGGGAGTTTATGTTTACAGTCCTGTCCAGAATGGGGTTCCCACCATCTTTCCTAAAATGGATCTCCCTGCTGTACACTGAAACCAGAGCCAGAATGCGAATAAATGGCATAACTTCGCAACATATAGAGCTAAGTCGTGGGACACGACATGGGTGCCCTTTGTCTCCTATCCTATTTGAGCTCACGTTGGAACCACTAGCCTGTAAAATCAGACAGAAGCACTCAGGAGCAGCCCTACAATTTAATCTTCAACCTATCGCAATTTCTCTATATGCAGATGACATGGTGATATACACGAGATATCCGGATACCAATTTAAATCCGCTCATAAGAGAATATATTAGATTTGAAAAATACTCCGGGCTTAGTATAAATTGGGATAAGTCAGTAGTAATTCCATTGCCATTAGTGACCCAACAGCCCACTTTAGACTATCCATTACAATGGCACACTGAGCCGATAAAATATCTCGCAATCTGGGTCCATCGTGACCCAGACATAGTGATCAGGGAAAATTACGGTAAAGCCATGATCAAACAGGTCAAAAAATGGATTAAACTTCCTCTATCATTGGCAGATAGAATAGGACTCTAGAAAATGATAGTCTTACCTAGATTTTTATACCTGTTTTGGAATATTCTGATATGGCTCACGCAGACGTTTTCTCTAGATTGCGAACAGCGCTGCAACGCCTCACATGGGCTGGGAAACAACCCAGAGTTAGCTGGAGCATATTAACCAAACTATATCATCAAGGAGGTTTTGGCGCCCCGGACCATCAATTATATTACTATTGTGCGCAAGCAAACCACGCACACTACTGGATACAACCCCACTCACATATCCCACATATTGCAGTGGAGAGCGATAGCGTTCTTCCAAAACGACTGACTAATTACTTGTCGGATCCCATTAAGTTTTACCCCAGGGACGATACACACAGTTAAATACACATCTAAAGCGTGGCACACTTTGGCATTTCGAGCACAAAAGCTCCCTTTATATGTTCAAGCACTCCCATTGGCAAACCACCCCAAACTCTCGGTCACACAGGAAAAGAAAATGCGAACGGCATTGGGTGATATGGGTTTCATGACCATGGGCACGTTGTTTCCTCACAAGAAATTCGTTCCGCAAAAAGACCCATCTCTAAGTGCACATCAAACGCGTGCTTCAGGCTGCATTCAGCAGTCAAGGAATTGTACACGTCATTCCCAGAAGAACCCACACCGTTACATGCACTACAGTTACTCTTGACAGCACCTACGCAAAAAAGTCTAGTCACACGACTATATACTGCTTCTCAGAACGAACAGACTCTAAGGTCTGATAGATCGCTCCAGAGGTGGGAGGAAATAACTGGTGAAACAATATCCGAAGAGGCCTGGGGCTACAGTTGTGCTCAATTACACTTACTAACTTCAAATTGTAATTTACGGATCATCCATTTTAAGTTAATCCATCAGACATATTACACAGAGGTCAAACTGCACCAATATGGCCTAAAAGGGGATGACAAATGTGTGCGCTGTACCACACCCCAGGCTGATTTTCTACACATGGCATGGGCATGCCCCAGTTTGCAAAGGTAATGGCAGGAAATCACAGATACATTATCGAATATGCTAGCCGAGCACATTCCGAACACACCACGAGTTTGTCTGCTGGGTATCCGAAAACTTAAATTAGCTAAAAGACGCAAGTTCCTGGCCAAAAGACGAATAGCTATGAAGTGGGGTAGCAATAGACCACCTAGATTCAAATACTGGATAACAGGCATGATATACTGTAAAGATACCCTGGGGGCGTATGAGGAGGTATTGCCTCAGGCCTCCAGACCTAAGGACTTCTGGCAACCGCTGACGGATTATCTGCAGCAGACACAAGACAACACTTGACTACAGGATAGAGGGGTTAAAATAGACATGGGAGTGGGACATATGTAGACTTGGCAATGCTCAACACATTCAGTCCCAATGTAAATTACATATAAGGTTATAGCCATGGTACGGGAGATTGAGCCGGGAGATCCTTTGGTTGTAATGTTTTTTAAATGAATAATGCATTGTATGCAGTGAATTTTATTATACGCTTCGCCTTTCACTTCATCACTGTAAGTAAAGGCGTCATCAGTGTGGCTCAATGGTTAGAGCGGCAGACCCTAATGCAGATGTCTGGCCTTGGACCAGGGTTCAATTCCCACCTCGGCGGGTCTCGGGCTCAATTTCCTCGAACCTGATCATTTTCGCCTCGGTGCCTATTCTAACTTTGGGTCCCACGCTGCGACTCTGGGCAATAGCTTGCTTAATCTCCACAACAGCCCCAACAGCTCTGGGATGCCTGGCTTCACCTTGGGGGTGCCCAGGAGTGGGCATTTCACAGGGAAAAGCCAGGAAGGGTTCCACAGCAGTATGCGTATAGCGCCAAGACACTCATGAGTATAAGTGCGCTTTACAAGTACGAATCATTTCATTTCATTTCATTTCAATTATGACGAGTGTACAACAGACAACATAGGTTAATGTACATTGATGCTGCTTGGTGAAAAAAAAACAAATTTAAAAAAACAAATCTTTATTGTATAAATATTTTTAATAACATTGATATTGATTTCTACTTTTGGACAGTTTATTTTAGCTTACTGTTTGGGCTTTTCTGTTTGCTTATTTTCTATATCTATTTGAATGACATAAAATGAGAAAGAGTGGTGTGAAATTGTGTGTCTAGAATGTCAAGGAGAAATCTATTTTTCACTTGTTAAGAGTATCCCATTCTCTTTGGTGAGACTCATGCGTCCCTCTCTTTTTTCTGCATATGGAATAATCAGTAACACCAGGGACATCCCCAGTTATTTTGTACAGGATAATAAGGGCACATAGAAGCACTACTCAGGAAACCTGTTAAATAAGTACAAGACCAATGGTTGCACCAATTTTGCTCGCTCGTTTGGCAAAACTGTGTATTAGGTTGACAGGACGTTAGATTGTAGGGACATGGGCCCACATGCATCATTATTTCAAATAGTGATTACCTAATTGCAATTCTCCACGAATCACAATTAGGTAATCACTATTTGAATGCATGAAACACCATGATTTCATTTAGCATTTCCTAATGGGTCGCAAATCGACCTACCACATTAATATTAATCAGTCAGGTCTCAATTTGTGACCTATTAGGAATCACTCAAATCACAGGCGTGGTGGCCTGCTGGGGTCAGCAGACCACTATGTCTGTGATTGCTTTTAAAAAAGCTTTTTTTTTTAAAATGCAGTCCATTTTCCTTAAAGGAAAAGAGGTTGCATTTAAAAAAGAAAAACTAAAAGTTTTCTTTTAATTTCTCAACAGCAGGCAGTGGTCCTTGGGCAACTGCCTGCTCTTAGAAAACATTTTTACAAACATTCACAAAGGGGAAGGGGACCATTTCCTGTTTGCAAATGGGTTACCACCTACTTGAAGTAGGTGGTATAATGAAAATGTTTTTGACTGCATTTCGGTCGCAACACATTTTACATACTGCTGCGATTCAGAATTAGGAAGGGACTCCCTAAACCGGCCTCTTCCTAATACCGAATCAGCAAGTAATCACATTTCATAATTGTGATTCGGTATCATGTTACCGAATTGCAAATTGGAATTCATAAATGCAAAAATACATTTTACCGGTCGCAAACGTTTGCGCCAGTAAAATGCACGATACATGTGACCCTAAGTCTCTCCACTGTTTCAGTACCTATCCGTCCAAGTCCTAGCTAGCTCACAGTGTCTTACCATAACATCTAACCCTTCCAGAGTAAGAAGTGATTTCGACAACCTTGAACATGACACTCTTGTCCCCAAGGGAACCATGGAAACAGATCCTCCCCTTTCGTTACTCATTCACTCCTGCATGTCCATAGTAAACATAAACAAGACACAAAGAAACTGTACAATTCACTTATTGAAACTATCTTAGTCTATTATGAAGCAAATGTGCTGCCATCATTAGGCAGATGCAATTAAACAGTAATTAGCATAACTAAAAGGGTGTATAAGACAAATATCCAACTGTGGCAATTTATCTATCTCGCTAGGTCTACTCTTACTGTGTGAGCACAGGTATGTTTATGTGATCTCTGGTACTCGCTTCAGACCCCATACCTGGTATATGTAGTTAGGTGGTCGGCATCATGACTGTAAACTTAGTTTATGCGGGGCTGCATGTCAGGCACTGTTGTTACTCCAGAACAGTCATCTCTGCCAGAATTCTCCTCTCTGCCCCCAAAAGGATGGTACACAGTTTACATGATAAGAATTACTGCGCTGGGCGTAGCTGTGAAACTGTGTGATGTTTAAAATGTTAGGAGCTGTTGCTAAACGAGTAAAGTAAACAGTACATTATGTTATGTATTTCCAGTAACCTTGTACAAGATACGCAGATGTTCAGAAGAGTCCTGAATAGCAAGCAACATGTACAGCACATCCTAGAACAGCATTGTGAAAACAAATGAATTATATGTGGCTATGCTGGGCAGAGGCAGCCTAAAATGACTACGATGCTAAAATAAATGGAACCAAAGTGGGCCCAGAAGGAAAATCACAACACATCATTTCATTGTAAAATTTCTAGTTCTGGGTGAAATTTTCATTACACTGAAGTAATCGGAGTAATTATGTGTTAATGTTTAGATGCTAAAAAATTAAAATTAAGTGATCATGCCCATTTGCATGATTATGAGTAATTTGGGGACGCGATTTCTGGTGTTGGGGCCACGTACTTGCCTTTGGTCGGCTCCTTGCCCTGAGCTACTCCGTTTTTGCTGCCACTTGCTGCCAAACAGTCCGGGGGACTGCAACGTTGATTGCCACACCAAAAGCTCCGGGACTACAAATCCCAGAGTCCCTGGGGCGCCTGCTGAACGCTTCAGAAGCGCCGGGAGGTGTTTAAGAACATTGAGGCCCTCCCGCAGCGCGGGACGCAAGAGGGCGGGCCCCGGCAAAGCCCGGGCCAAGGGCCTGGCCTGTCTGCGCCCGTCATAGTCCGAAGTAGGCTGGGCTGGGCCACCCCTAGTGCATCTGTGTTCTGGACTCTCACGTAAGACTATATTTACATCTTTGTTCCACTCATTACTAAAGCCTACATCTGTTATTGTCCCAGATTCGCATTAAATATTGCATAACATCACAAGCACTTAGTACCAGTAGACGGGGGAGAAAATGTCACGGAAAGGGAGGAAACTAACAACAGGGGGGAGTGTTACTTGCACCCTGGACCAGTTTATAACTAGGGCCAGATCAGTTTTGGAACATGAAATTGCCATCACTGAGCGTTGCTTGTCACTGTAACCACTCTACAATAAACGCTCCTCCTTGGGCCCCATAGCAGCAGCTACTACTCCAGTAAATCATAGAAAGGAAACATCTCATGTCGGCACTACTGTGGGTAACAGAAACGATCGATCACTGGAGGTGTCGCCTAATTTAAATATAACTAGGGAGGCCAGCAACACCGACTCGAGCCTTGAATCAGATCTAGATGTTACATCTAATGAGCCATTAACGCATCTTCCAACAAAATCTATAGCAGAAGCCAACTTGTTGGAAACAGCCCAATGGCAAGGCCCCGCAACTAAAAGGAAACGCGGCGGGAACAGACAGAAGGGAAGATGCCCAAAGACCGAGAAAATAGCAAAAATACCGAAAGCAACTAAAAACGTAGTCAAAGAGACGCAAGATGTATTAACTTCAGGACTTATATCGACTAATACCCCCTCACTAAATGGTATAGCGGTAGAAAAAGCAGTTTCCCCCTTCTCAGTACCCCAATACAATGAGGGTCTTATGGAAAAAGTTGAACATCTTATGAAATCCCTTATGGTCCCGCTTCTGAAAAGGGTTAAACGGATTTGCGAAAAACTTGAGGTATTAGAACATGTAACGACATCTAGGTCTAACACTCTAAGGCAATTTGTAGACAGTGTACATAGTAAGAACGTGGAAAGTCAAACACATTCCAGAGAGCCAAATAGAGACCCTAACAACATAATCCCTACACCCTCAATTTCAATGGATTCCAGCTGCTAAACCATCTAATAACATTGAGGAGCTTGGTAGGCTTTCTGGGAGGGTGACTGTGGTGGTCGAGGATGAGGGCCCGCGAGCAGGGGAGGGTGGGCTGGCTAAGGCTATGGATCCTGTGGGACAGGTGAATAAAATTATTTGTGTAGCTAAGGAATTACCCACAGTTGTAAAACCAAAGAGAATATTCCCACATATCGATTTACCCCCACAATCATCTACATATACAGTAGTGTTATTTGGTGTCCCGGAGCTAGACCAAGAAAACACAGAATCTTACTCTGAATTAAGAAATAAAGTAGCCCACTGGTTAAACAAGAACAGACCACTTCCGTTAAATATGTTTCGAGAAATCTTATTTGTCAGAAGACTAAGCTGGGTGGGCCATAGAAAAAAAGATTTACGGGGGGATTGTATCATCGTCAACTTTAGGGACAGACGGATGGTTCGCCATATATGCAATTGGTCCATCATCTAGGAGACGGTGGTATACATACCAGTGACCTAAGTTTCTTCTATCCCCAATTCCCCTCTGCACCAACAAATACACATCAATGGGGCGTCCCGAATATAGATATGATGGAGGGCCATAGAACCAGATACAATATCCTGACCTTTAACCATTTTGATATGCTCTCCGAGCAAGAAGGGGTGGACTGACTTGGTATTGAGGGCTCCATTGCTAATACGATTCCTAACTTGGTGGACGTCACCCCCTCTTCCAAACGCTTTTCCCCTGTCGCCATCAACACCACTGACACACACGCTTGTACTGAACATTTTTCAGATCTAATAGTTAACTTGGGCCAAGCAAATGGTAACAACGAAGAAACTTTGGCCATTATGACCCAGCATAGTCCTCACGAGGAAACTACTGGTTTAGTACTCAGGAAAACTCAACCTTGAGCATATTATATTGGAATATCGCAGGCTTGCGCACAAAGGTGGTGAATGACATCTGGCTTAATTTTGCTCATAAGTTTAGCATTCTTTGTATTCAAGAAACGTGGGCTACATTAGAGATATATTTAGAGGGTTACAAAACTTACTTTTCCCCAGCATTACCATCACCTTCTAACTGAGCAAAGGGTGGTCTGACCATCTTGTCGCCAATGTTTTGCAGATCATGAAAATTGTCCCAATTAAATTGGAATAACATTTCCAAATAATCACCCTGCACTTGAGTAAAAACAGTACCCTTTTAATGGTGAATTTTTATAATAATCTCCCTGCAGGTGATCTAATAAAAGTAATAAGATAAATATTTTTCTCCCTTCAGGAATTCATTAATAAGGCCAGTAAAGAAGTGGCAATAATCTGGGGAGGGGACTTTAATCAAACCCTGTGTAAGAATAGTGATTACATAGTCTGTGGCATTATGGATGAAAACGAAAATCCGGTAACCCATTTCTCCCACACCTTAATTGGGGATTGCCTGAATGAAACCTTTTGTGGTTTAGATCTGGTTCTCGCAAACGACATAGTGAATCCTTCCATACCTCTTATTCCCAACTTTAATGACAGAGGAAGGTCAAGCATAATAGACTTTATCTTCATCTCTTCCAAAGCTGGATCTCAAGTCCTGAACTATAAGACCCACAACATTATTATCAGCGACCACTACCCAAATAGTATCACTTTAAAATTCCTACCAGAACTTGATAGGCATGATATTATGAGGACCCTTGGGCAAAACACCCTGACTCTAGACAGACTAAACGGGTACTCACTTAAGTAGGAGAAAGTGGACCCGTTGGAAATTACTATGAGGGTGGTTAGAAACTCTGGAGCAGAGATTGAAAAATGTCTCGATCCAGCCACTACTAACGAGGGAGTTATGACTAACTGTGCAACTGTGACAAAATCAATAAAAGAAGCCCTTTTTGTCAATCTGAAAACTAGTAAGTTCAGAACTAAAGGATGGTTAGATAGTAATTGTACAAACGCTTATCGGAAATTGAAAGTAGCTTTACATAAAAAGGACAGAGACCAAAAGGAAATTACTACCCTTAGGAAGAATTACAATCGGGTCTTAAAAAACAGGAAGGGAAAACTGAAGAAAGATCTCTGGGACCAACTGCACAAATCATGTACCCTGAGAGATAGTGCTTCTTTTTGGAAAGTCGTTAGGTCGCCCTTTCTATCAGAATCCAGGGACAACCCTAACATCAACCTTGCAATAAACGAACAACTATGGGTTGAAGATTTTGAGCGGATATTTGGCATTCCCTTAAACGGGCAGGAAACCCAAAACCCGCAAGCTTCGACCAGTTCTGGCCGCAAGACAAATCCATTTCCGTTAGCCATTGATATATCGCATGAAGAGGTTGAGCTTGCATTGTTGGCCAGCAGGAATGGAAAGGCGCCAGGCCCCGATGGGGTCCCAATTGATCTTTTTAAGTTTAACATGGACCTGCTGACCCCAATCTTAACCAGGGTCCTGTCGCAGGGTTTCTGTTCTCACACAGAACTGTGCACAGAGGAGTGGAACCTCGGCAAATTAGGGTGTCCCAAAACTTACCTTAGCAACCAACTCACCCCTTACCGAGCTAGCTACAGTGTCTCATTGGACATATCAAACTCCCAATGTTTAGACAAACCAGAACATGAACTTACAGTACCTCAGGGTACGTGGAACTCATGAACACTCTTTTGTTATATTATCATTACAAACCAGAACATGGAGTAAAGAAGACAGATGTGCATTTGAAATGTTTATTTACTAATGCCGTCTTCTCAGGCGCAGTATCTTAGATAATACAAGTATACTTATTATCAGTATCAAAATTATCAGCATAGTTACTAAGACATAAAAAGCGAATGGTGACAGCATGTTAACATGCTGTAATGAATAAGAGTTAACAACACTTATATCTCACCCTCCCTAACACATATATTATATTATTAGCTAAGAAGGTCTCTTTGGGTTGTTTTAGGGCGGGCCCATACCTTAGTGTCCTAGCATGAAGGAATCACATCAGCATACACCAGCTCTCTCTGCATGTGCACCGCATCAAGTGTTTTTTATGTGCCCCGTGCAAAGCAATATCAATCCCGCCTGAAGCCAGAGTTGGCAAAGGCTGCACTTGTGTCATGACTATGAAGGCGTGGAGATCAGACCTCATAACAATTCCATATCGTGTTGTTCCTGAAACTTCAGCACTCTTCGTGCAGACATAGTTTATTAAGCAAAGCTGATATCAGAGCAATAACATATTATTCTCACATAAACCACGGCAAACTACTAGGTCGAAAGCTAAGTCAACAATTAAGTGTCGTGTGCAGAAGTTGCAAGAAAGAAAAATGGCGTTTAAACCTCAAATGTACCTATGCTAACTTAACACGATATAAGGATATACAGGAGCTATATGACACCCCCCCATGATCCGAGAACGGACTAAATATGATAACAGAAGTGCCATCACATGAGAGCAGAACTCAACAGTAAACGAGCATGAGTCGAAACCAAACTTTAAAAAGTAATGCTTAAAAATAGCCCAAAAATATAACGTGGCTCAAGCCAATAGGCAAACGAAAACAAAAAGTTCTTGACAAATAAGTCAATAAAATCAATGAAATGCTATTAATCAGCACGTCAATCCGAAGCAGTGTCTATGACAAAACTGTATATGAAAAGTAAGTAGCAACAGCCTCCAATAGGAAGTCACTGTCCTCATCCGAAAACAGTTCAGCCATCCAATTTAAAAGATGAAAGGAACATACGTGTTCTTCCAGCACCGGATCCTCTATAACCATCAGAGGACAGCTCGGTGGGTTTTCAAGAAAACTCAGTTCCAAGAAATTCCGTGCTGCCGACAACACATCCCAGGGACCAATTAGTCCATGCGCCACTGCTAAGGCCATAATCCTCTCGTCAGAACAAACCAACTCGTGAGCAATGATAGGACTCATCAGTTGATTAAAATCGACGTCAGGAGAAACCGGTCCGCAGAGACACAAATCAATGGCCCACTGGAAATCACAGGTCAGGCAGTGAAAAACAGGTTGGACACAGGTGAAATAGGAGAATCGAAAAGATAATCCAAACGCCGTGCTCAAAGTCGCCAACGGCAGTGTGCCATAATATTCAAGCATGCGATTGCGGAACCGCGTCAGCAGCAGTTGCGCGTGGTCTTGCACAGGATGGGCATCCATATTTAAAAAGACAGAAAACCACCAGAGCGCCAGCCGCTAGTGCAAGTAAAAACGGGAACCCTCCAAACAAGAATGAAAAGATTGAATGGAAGAAAGCAGGGATGACTCCAAAAATTTTCTCAAAGGAAGTCACGAGACCACTGCTAACAACTTTAAAAAAATGTGATAGGCCCTTTGTGGAGGATGCGTTAAAGATTGTTCGAACCATTGCTCCGAAATGCAAAGGCAAATCAGTATTTAATAGAGCCTGAACTTCTGTACGTGTGTTAGCAATGTGAAGCACGAAAGTTTCACGGGCCGAGCTCAAGGCCACCTCTTTCTGGGACAAAAGAGCTCTTATTCTTGCCATGCCGCTGAATTCTGCTCCCAAGGTTGGTATTCTTGGCCAGATGGAAGAATCTCTATGTTCATGTGTGGGAGGGTAAAGCACATTTCTACAGCAAATAACCCGCTCACTTACTGTAACTATGAAAGGGATACCTTTAATTAACCCACAACAGTCTTCATTATTGAGCATTAAATAACTTCCATTCCCTAATAATTTAAACGTGGGGATGATAGCAGGAACAGGCGTGCCCTGTAAAACGCAAGCCATATTCGGCCTGTCCTTATTGCATGAACCGTGTAACTGTATGTGTCGACACATTAAAGAATGATCTGGCGTCTCAGTACACTCCTCCCCTGTTAGATAAACCTCCTGTTCATCCTTGAAACATCTGTATGTGTATGGGAGTGACCAGACTTCATGAAGAAAACCGCTACCTAAAGGCTCATAACGACCTATGGGTACATATTTCATGCAATTTGAAAATTTATATAAAGCAAAAGGCAGCGTTATTAAACCGTGGATAAGCCACGTTGCAGCAGTGGCTTCAGCCACGGAAAAAGGTAAAGATTCTAACCTTTCAATATGTAACATAGAAAAGGAAGCATCACGCATTGAAAGCAAGCGTTGTTTGTCAGTCAAATTAAACGGTGCAAATAAAGAAGAAACGTTCATGTATCCCCAGGGAACTTTACCCATTTTCAGAGTTTGAAGGGTCCATGCAAACTGCATTATTGACCATAATTGATTTTGACCATGGTATAATACTGACACCTCATCATGCACAATATCAACAACAGACGACACAATATTATCCAATGTGTAAATTCTAGAGGAAAGCACGTTAATGCTATTGTCAACAACTGCAAGCACTTTCTCAAGATTCGCCTGATCAATAGCCCTAAGGCGTGTAGCAGCCTCAATCTGTGACAGTTTACAAATTTCATTGTAAACCCCATATAACCACCTTTTCGACCTGCCACTAGCTGGGCCTTTAATGAAATCATTCAAATCCACGTCTGAATTCAGTTTGGAAAGGTGATACTTAACCGCAGGTAAAGTTGAATGTTTCAGCCAAGCTTGACACAACTTGCCTACAGAGTAAGAGGTAACAGTATGACTCAAGTCAAACCGGGGATCAGATCTAACAGTCTTAAAACCGTCAGTCATATTTAAAAATCTTTTTTGGCAAGAATCAGCACTACGGTGCCAAAGCAGCCAACCCTTAGGATTCATACTGGAAATGTTAAAGGAAGAATTAAGAAGCAGAGCCTGTAAATCTTTAATGGACAATTGAGTAAAATTACTCCAACCCTCATATTCCTCCAACTCCGGGAAAGAAGGAGTGTTCAATCTTTTAGAAGTAGCCAATCCAAAGCATGTGGTCTGGGAAATTGTTTCATTCAAAAACAACATATGATTCGGGATGAGACATGCACGGTGCAAAGCCTCAGTGCCTTGTACCTGCCAGGCCCTTGAACCCCAAACCGATTTAAGGTCTATTGTTTCCTTCCATAGCTCATAGCCTCCAGTAACCAATTGATCTAAAAAGGCCTTTGAATACAATAATTTAGTATCGATAAGTCTAACCTTGGACAGTGGCTGTTTGTGAAATTTAAAATAAAAGGACTCGGGATTGGACTGGTTAAAGTCAGTGAAATAAGTATACTTTTTCAGAAATGTTACTGAACTCCCTTGTTTAGGTGCTGGGCAATGTTCCCACTGAGTGAAATTAACAGTTTCCCTTCGGGATGACGTTTTGTGTAAGAAGTGATTGCCATAATGTTGGTAACAGAACAATTCACCATAATTAGCAGATTCTAAATATAAATCCTCAGCATCAAAAGCAGCATAGTATTTCAAATCCGAAAACAAACTTTCCACAGCATTAACATCCCAATCATCAGAACGAATGTTTTGTTTCACCACATCCCCCATATTCACTCTAAGTACATTTGGAACATTAACGACCTCCGTTGGGCCATGAATCTGAAACCGAACTGCATCCCACACGATTCCATCCAGGACAGGCCATGCTGTGATGTTAACCAAAGTCAAGTCTCTTCTTAATCTGTGTGTAGAATGTGAAGAAGAAAGTGGGGCCAAAGTTCCATTTAAATGAGTAATGCATGTTCTTTCCTCGACATAATGTCCATTGATGATCCGAAAAAAATAAAACACAAAACCAACTGACATAAAAAGGTAAATCGAAACAAGGACTAGCCAAATGTAAGTCCAAGGTGGTATTAAAAAATGTTTTTTAAACAGGCTTGCATAAACTGCAACACAAGAGGGTTCCTTTGAGGTAAGAGAAACAGAGTCAAAAGAAAATCTGGATTCTGTGGCTAAACGTGCTTGCAGGTCAGGTATGGACAAATCAGTGGGATAGGCATAGTCTGTCTCATCAATGTTAGTTCCCGGTAAATTATTTAATAAAGGACTGGAAACAGCAGGTAATTCGATGGCCACTTCAGGTTCAATATTAGAAGCAGTGGGCATAATTGAATTTCTCACAATGGAAGGACAGGAAACAGCTGGTGTCATGCTAAGAAGAATCGGCCACTCTGTGTATCTTGACATTGTCAATAGAAATAAACCTGTTTTCCTTACGACCTGGAAGTGGTGGTAATACGACTGTTCTTGTGCCCTTCACTCCAAGCACTGGGACTGGAGCTCGATAGGAGGGACCAAACTCTTTCTTGTTGTCGATCTTCTCTCGAACCAGTTCTCCAACCTGGGGTAGCCAGCCAACTACCGGGATCTGCAACGCATCATCCGATGTGGAGGGCAAATGTTCCTTTGCAAGACTGTCTCTGGTCTTTTGTAGATTCTGTAAAACATTGCAATGTTCATCTGCGTCAAAGGAAGTGGCGCGAACCACTGAGTCTAGACCGTCAAGGTCAGGGACGTACATTTTGATGCCAAAGAGCATTTCGTATGGGGTCCGCCCACCCAGAGACCTTCTAGGGAGATTATTAAGAGCACGCTGCACGCCATAGAGATGAGCCAGCCAGTTTCTGCCAGTGCCTATAACTCGGGCTGTCAAAGATTGCTTTAAATCACGGTTCATTTGTTCTACTACACTATTACCCTCAGGTCTGTAGGGCGACGAAAACTTGACTTGGACCCCCATTGAAGTCATGGCATCCTTATACGCCTTAGAGGCGAAAGCCGGACCCTGATCCGAATGAAAGGTACCACAGGCAAAAATCCCTATAAAGATACGCAAATCTCTAATGACAGTCCGTGAATCAGCGCTGCGATGTGGCCATACCCACACAAAGCGTGTGCATGAGTCAACTGCTACTAAGATGTACTTATACGCAGTATCAGATGAAAAAGGACCGCAGTGATCTAAATAAACACAGCCTAGCGGTTTATTAGAAATGTACAACTGAGTCTGTGGCGGACGCGTAGCAGTTGAAGGTTTAATCTGCTGGCATATGTCACAAAGAAGGACATAATCACGCGTCTGTTTGTACAGTCCCCGCCACCAGAAACGTTGTTGTAATTGCGTTACAGTGGCCGAGACGCCCGCATGCGCAGACGCCACACCTTCATGAGCCGCTGTAATCAAGTCTGCTCTGCGATCCGAGTTGGGAATCAGCCGGTCCCCAACATCAGGAATTGTCACAAAAGGAACCTTTTCGGGACTTAAGTGGTATTTGTACTTCGAAGGGAATCCCGCAGGATGTTTACTTCCCTTCTCAGAGGCAGCAATCGCTGCCAAGATGTCGCTATCAATCTTGGTTTTAGACCTAGTAACCGCTGCAACTAAGTATGTAGATACTGCTGATTTCGCTGCTTCATCAGCAAGCGAGTTGCCAACAGCGTGAACTCCTACGCGCTGATGACCGAGAGTATGAATAACAAAAACGAGTGGTAACTTAGCCTTAAGCTCTGCCACTCGAACCCAGATCATATTATGTTTTATTGTGCTACCCTTTGAATCATGAAAATCATTTTGAATCCAAAAGAACAAGTTTTCATTGTAAGACTGGACACAGTAGTAAGAATCACTTACAATCAGAGTAGTAACACTTGGATCCGCGTACTCTAACGCTAGTAATAGAGCACGAAGCTCTGCCAATTGTGCGGTGCAATCGCCCAGGGGCAACGTGTGCACCTCCTTGGAAATGAACTCATCATTCAACATAGCACCGACCACAATGGCGCATGCGGAAACGTAGGCATGTTTAGAGCCATGCGCAACCTGCGCCGACCCATCAGTGTAAATGATGCAATGGAAGTCCTCCAAAGGTCGCATAGCCAGAGGAGCAGGATGAACGAATTCATACTGCAAGTACTCTTGCGACCGTAAGGAGGCGTCAAAAATAAACATGACATCCGTGGATGACAATGACGCAGCCCACTGAATCCACCGAGGGTGCAAAGCTTTCGAATTTGGTACACTGGCTTTCGTGACTGCCTCCAAATGAGGACAGGGTGTTACCACTAACATGCGTTTCCCCTGCGACAGTGCTCGTTCCTTAAGAATCGCCATCTGTACAGCAGTTAAAACCTTTTCCACTGTGGGAAACCGCAACTCAGCCGAAGTGTACAAGTGTGACTTGTAAGCAATAGGTACTGTGTCACCTTCATTAAAAGTGAGGTATGTGAAACCCACCGTCCCAGGAATTATTCTTATTACCAGGTTGGTGTGGTTATCACGAGTCAGTAAATATTTAGAAGCGAGCAGATCAGCCTGCAAGGATTGCAAAATGGCTGAATGCTCAGGCAGCCAGCATGATTTTGAGAAAGTTGGTTGTATCAAAGCATACAAAGGCTTGATACGCTGGGCATATTCCGGAATGTAAGTTCTGCCGAAATTCAAAAAGCCCAGCAAAGACTGTAATTTTTTCAGTGTCGTAGGAGCGCGCAATTGTGCGCACTTCTCCAAGAAGTGAGGGGCCAAACCTCTACCTTCATTGTTCAGCTCATAACCGAGGAACAACACCGTGTGTTCTGCAATGTGCGATTTTGCAAAATTAAATTTGTAACCCATATCAGCAAAGGTACAAATGATGGAATTCACTCGACACAGATGCATCCAAATTTCGTCGTCTGTGAGATAAATGTCATCCACATAAGAACATGCATCTGGATCGATACCCTCCAATAGAGTGACTATTCTGGAGGTGAAGACTCCAGGACTATTTTTGTAGCCCATAGGGAGTCGCCGGAAGCATTTTTGCACACCAGCGGACGTAAAACTTGTCCATTGGGAGCTAAAGCCATCCAGTCTGTGGGCATAAAAACCATTGGAAATGTCAAGCGTTGTCTTGAAACGCTTACGCACTAGACTATCCACTAACGCAGAGCCGTGAGTATTCTGTACTGCACAGTTACGGCAATGCGAGTTCAAATGCCGGTAATCCAATACCAAACGATATGATCCGTCAGGTTTGGTCACAGTAAAAAGGGGATTATTCATCGGTGACACACACGTTCCAATTACTCCCTGATATTCCAATTGTTCAAGGATTTCTGCGACGGCTGCTTTAGCTTCACGCCGTATGGGATATTGAGGCTGAGGCTGCGGCTCAGACCGCAAAGGAATTTCGTGGCAAGGGGACAATTTGTCCCAACCACATTGGTTGCGGTAGAGAGCCGGTGCAAGAGCCCGAGCCCACTCTTCTGCAAAATGCTGCGCATGCTCAGTCGAGACAGTGTGCGCGAAACTGGGAAGGATTACCTCCTCCCCTCGCGGCGCTGCGAGCACAAAAGGTGGGGGCCAGTCAGCCTCAGAAAGCAAAATGTCGTACGTAGACGACAGGTTCTCCCAAAATACCCCTTTGACTGTACGCTGTATGTCACCTTCAATTAACAGGACAATTTCAAAAAGTCTTTCAGGGGGAGCTAATCTCGTATCGGCTGTTTCTATGACAACAAACACTTCAGTCGCTGTCACCTTCAGTAGTGGACGGAGCGCCTGTCTGACTATGGTAATCTCCGCCGCGCTGTCCAGCAAGGTCAGAGCCCACGTCAGATTCCGAAGCCGTGTTCTCACTATCTGTGGCATATCTATGCGCTGTTAAGGCTGCGACTTTCTTTTTCGCAAACTGCGGACGCTTAGGCGTAGAATCTTCCTGCTTCACTGCGCCGTCCGTCTGGCGGGACTGACCACGTCCTTGTTGGCCACCACGTCCACGTCCACCCCCTCCTCCAGTGGTCTTCGGGACCGATGTTTCCTGAAAGGAACGAGGAGAGCGTTGATCAGAAACCTGAAATCGATCAGGTGATTTAATCATCGCGCGATCGCGCAAATCATAAACTTTTTCCGTCGGCGCAGGTGCTTGTACTGCAGGAAAAGAAGCCTGAGTCTGTGTATTCTGCTTCCCCTGTGTCTGTTTCTTAGGCCAATTTTGTTTTTTGGACTTGGGCTGGACATCTGTCACTGCAGATTGTCCCTGAGGTTGTTTTTTCTCCTTTACTGGAAAATATTTCAGACCTCTACTTGTGCGGCCAATCGTCTTATAAGCGGCCACTACAATCTTTGCCAACTGACGGGGTTTGTCGGCATCGGGCCGAGCAGCCAAAGCATTCGACACCTGAAAGTTAACTGCATCTCCTTTAACATTGGAGAGAATGAGATCACATACAATCTCAAAAGAACCACACAGGCGCATACCCAATTCAACCGCTGCCTCTGGACCGTGATCATTCTGAACACGTCTAATGATGTCAGGCAGGGCAGTCATAGACGGGGTGCCGAAGCACCTTGTATAAACTGCCGCAAATGTTTTTCCCCAGCTTTCACAGTCAACAAGTTCAGGAGTTAAATCCTTCGGTAGAGTAATCGTTAACATTCTATGTTTATCAGCAGGAGTAGAATTCGGAAAAACCGCCTCCAGTTGATCAAACTTCTCTGCTAGCCAGAACGGGAAGTCATCGTTGTCAACCGGACGAGCACCAAAAACCGAATTAACCATCACTGGATTGAGACGCATTCCGCCTCGATCCACGGGAACGGCCGCACCCCCCTGGGGACCACCAGGCAGGTGGCGACCGATGTATTGCACTAATGCACGAATCACGGAAATGGAAACAACATGCAGCCTACGAATTTCCTGCAGGGTACAAGCGCCGTGATTCGGGTGCGGGGTAAAGCCACCCAACGCAGGCCAATTTGTACCTGGAATTGAGAGTGGACCTAACCTCGCCGCGGACAAAGAGTGGGGGAGGGCGCCATCAAACCAAACTCGATGCTGCCAATGATCAATAGGTATTTCCAATGCCCTGTACGGCGTATACTCAGCCGGGACATCCGAGGCGGTGTAGGAGTGGAACAAACCAGAATTAGCGTCCACAGCCGGAAACGTAACCCAAGAGTAAAACAACTCATAAGGGAACGCCGGATCTGCACACACCACGAAAATCACAGCCATCCCATCTACCGGTACTTGGTACGTCTGAAGATGGTTGCGCACCGCCACGCGACTATGCTGCGCAATGGCCACTGCCGCCATGACAACACTGGAAACTAGAAAACACAAAGAATACTTTGTAGCACAACTGGGTAGTAATTCAAAGAAACCGTTTAAGAAAGAATCAAGCTTGAAAAAAGACCTATCTCAAAAAATAGGTAGGTTTCACCGACACCCCGCTTTCCGGAAACGGAGGTGAAGGGGTTAAGGCATGAACGATATACTACTCGAGTGTCATGATATAAGACCACCGAAACCGTTGGGCGCCATGTCGCAGGGTTTCTGTTCTCACACAGAACTGTGCACAGAGGAGTGGAACCTCGGCAAATTAGGGTGTCCCAAAACTTACCTTAGCAACCAACTCACCCCTTACCGAGCTAGCTACAGTGTCTCATTGGACATATCAAACTCCCAATGTTTAGACAAACCAGAACATGAACTTACAGTACCTCAGGGTACGTGGAACTCATGAACACTCTTTTGTTATATTATCATTACAAACCAGAACATGGAGTAAAGAAGACACATGTGCATTTGAAATGTTTATTTACTAATGCCGTCTTCTCAGGCGCAGTATCTTAGATAATACAAGTATACTTATTATCAGTATCAAAATTATCAGCATAGTTACTAAGACATAAAAAGCGAATGGTGACAGCATGTTAACATGCTGTAATGAATAAGAGTTAACAACACTTATATCTCACCCTCCCTAACACATATATTATATTATTAGCTAAGAAGGTCTCTTTGGGTTGTTTTAGGGCGGGCCCATACCTTAGTGTCCTAGCATGAAGGAATCACATCAGCATACACCAGCTCTCTCTGCATGTGCACCGCATCAAGTGTTTTTTATGTGCCCCGTGCAAAGCAATATCAATCCCGCCTGAAGCCAGAGTTGGCAAAGGCTGCACTTGTGTTATGACTATGAAGGCGTGGAGATCAGACCTCATAACAATTCCATATCGTGTTGTTCCTGAAACTTCAGCACTCTTCGTGCAGACATAGTTTATTAAGCAAAGCTGATATCAGAGCAATAACATATTATTCTCACATAAACCACGGCAAACTACTAGGTCGAAAGCTAAGTCAACAATTAAGTGTCGTGTGCAGAAGTTGCAAGAAAGAAAAATGGCGTTTAAACCTCAAATGTACCTATGCTAACTTAACACGATATAAGGATATACAGGAGCTATATGACAGTCCTGCGAGCATCATGTGCTTGGGGCTCGTGGACTCGGGTCACAATCTTTCCTCGTTCCTATCTTTAAAAAAGGGGACCGCCAATTGCCCTCTTGTTACCGTCCTATTTCTTTGCTGGATTCTCTGGGGAAAGTGGCTGGGCGTGTTATTTTAGAGCATCTCCAGCAGTGGGCGGATGACAACAAAGTTTTATCAGACTTACAATTTGGGTTCCGTGAGGGACTGGGTAATACAGAGAAAGCCCTTAATTTGTCTCTCCTAATAGGCAAATATGTAAATGCAATGGGGGGGGGGCCCTGTACATGGCATATGTCGATTTGTCGGCAGCTTTCGATTGTGTCAGCCATAACAAACTGTGGTTCATTCTATTGGACATGGGGGTAGAGGAGTCTCTCGTAAACTTTTTACACTAATTATACTCCGACGCCACAGCAAGAGTGAGGTATGGTGTGGGGGGTGAGCTAACAAAGTCATTCAGGGTAGAGAGAGGAGTTAGGCAGGGCTGTGTCCTGGCCCCATTTTTATTCAACCTTTTTTACCAATGGCATGGAACACGACATGGTAACAGGGTGCCAGGAGCTCCCTACCATCAACAATACCGGTGTTACTCTATGCCGACGATGCTGTGATTCTAGCCCGCACCCCCTTGGAATTACAACATGCTCTTGTGAGATACAGCACTTTCATGGCCAACCTGGACCTGAAAATCAACATTAAAAAAACATTTATCATGTCTACAGGTTCCAGGATTAAGAAAATGAAGGCCATTTTTATTGACAAACAAAAACTTGAGAGCACAACCACATACTCGTATTTGGGAATTGTTATTGATCACAAATGTTCCTGGAAGCATGCCATGGAGTCGAGGAAATTGCTCTTTATGAGGGCGACAGTTGCCTTGGTTAATTTTACAAGTAAACTGGGTAGAAGGCCTACTGTTGAACTCATAGAGATATATAAGGCTAAATGTTTAGCCACTGCAATATACGGGGCTGGTGTGTGGGCATATGGGAAGGTTGAAGCCCTACAAATGGTGGAAAATAGTTTCTTAAGATTCCTTCTTGCTGTCCCACGGGGCACAGCGACCTACATATGCCATCTGGAACTGGGTCTGCCCTATTTGACAGACTTAGTTAAAATCCAACCTCTTCTCTTATGGCATCGTATTTGGTCCTCTAGTGAAACTATTTTCTGTCAAAGGTTTATAAAGGACTGTATTTCGTTAGAGAATGCCCATAAAATTGGATGGATAGCCTACATCAGAAAATTTCCTAATGATTTGGGCATGGCACAATATTATCATTCCCCCATCCTAATCGCTGAACTCCCGAGAAAAACGTTTAAAAAACTCTGCTTGGCGCATTTAGAATCACTGCGGCTGGCAAACGAGGTCAGCAAAACTACAGTCCAACACTCGTTATTAACCCAAACAACTTTGATTATCCAACCTTACCTAACTTTTAATTTTTCAAGTCATGAAAGACTTTTACTAACTAGATTTAGATTGGATATTTTTCACTCTGGTCACCTTCCCTATAATTAATGATTGGGCAAAGTATTTACAACCATGTCCTTGTGACGATATCTCTGTCCAATCCACAATCCACACAATCCTATTTTGTAAGTTTTACTGCGAACCAAGGAGACGTTGGCTTATGCCGATTTTAAAAATTATGGGTTTTCGAAGGTGTCGCCCTGCTTTCCTCACTCTCCGATTTCTGGACGTAGAGTGTTTTGCTAAACCCATAGCAAAATTCTTAAGTTTTTTTATTAGGCATAGACGAAACCTAGACTAAATTGGGATTCTCATTTTGACATTGTCTAGTTCAACTGCCACATTTTTATCTGATTTTATTTGAACCCAATTAACTCCAGGAAGCGCATGCTGTTTCAACGCAACAAACCACCTACCCTACGGCTGGAGTGACCTTTTTAATTATGCACCTTGCACTCTATGTTTTGCTGAAGCTTCGCGCCCTGGAGTTCTGTCACAAAACATCATTGCTATGATTATATTACTGCCATTAGGCGAATTGACGGACCCTGCGATGTTTTAATGAAATGATTTCCTAAATGATATTTTATTAAGATTGTCATCTTTTTAAATTGTATTTTTATGTACCATGAATATATACTGTGCTTTTATGGCAGTTTGATACACCCGAATAAAGCTTATTATTGATTGATTGATTGATTGAGTAATTTGGCAAAAATAAGGGAGAAATAAAGTGGGCCCAGAGGGGAAATCACTTCACTCTCTAGGCCATGCCAATATAATTAATACATTTCCTGAAATCATGTAAAGTGGGTCTACATGACCCTCAGATACAAACTTCCCAGGATTGCATGTATATGCAGTTCACCATCCATAGGAGTTAGGCACCATCCCAAACCAGATGATTAGAATAAATGTGCTGAGTTGGAATATTGCTGGATTTAAAATAAAAATAGATGAAAAAGGGACTGGGTAACATTCATTAGATAAAAACTATTTGCTGCTTCTAGGAGTCATGGGCTCTGGAGGAGATCACTATAGATGGAGTTAGTGCGTTCAATATGCAAGCTACAAAAGAAATAAAAGGGAGACCGAGAGATGGACTTACTATCTGGATATCTACTCAAATGGATAAAGTTGACCAACTGTTTTTCCAAATCAACAAGAACTTGCAAATGCTGGGGATTTCTGGTGATCTTTGGGACGTAACCATGATGAGTGTTTATTATTTTTTTTCTGGGTCTGAAACCAGAATGTCACTGAAAGAGCTGGAGAAGCAAATTAATATTGCCTGATAAATGTTTTCATCATCCTCACATTCTAATCAGTCACAAACAAAGGAACATGAAATTTTGGTTTTTGAGGACTTGAACACCAAACCCAGTGACACAATGGTCAACTTAGATGTTCCTCAGAATCATGTTATCTGTAGACCAAGTTATCCACCAACTTTGCTAATTTGCAGCTGAAGGAGATGTGCCTCTCTAACATATTTTATGTTGAAAAATTATCTTTGCCCTCTAAAGGATCCATACCTTTAGATTTGCCAGCCCACTACACCTTTCGATCAGGAGGATGTACAAGTTTGATAGATTACATCCTAATCATCCTGGAATCATGGCAGTTGGATGAGGTACTTGTAATTGATCAAAGCATTAAGAGCGATCATGACCCATTGATAGCATACTTAAGGGTGCCAGTGAGAATCCATTCAAACACTACTCTCATCCTTGAGATGATGAAAACCATATTACAATTAACAACAAGCGTCACTTACCCTGGGACCCCTATGTATGCATTGAGACACAAGCTGGGTGTTAAATCCACTGAGCAGCATACAGCGCTATGTTCCATTCAATAATGGGTAAGAATATGGACAAGACCAGAGGTTAGAACTTATATGGATAATATGCAAGAGGTGTGGCTGCAAGCAAATCGAAGTAAACTACCCTGGTTTAGTCACATGGCCATCATCTTGCAAACCATAGGATGTACTGAATGCTGGCTTGAACCAGAAAAATTGATGAAGGGTACTGGTAAAGTAGTAAAGGAAAGATTTTTTAAATATGTGTCCATGAATTTGTCAGGGTAGAAGATAGACCAGCTGTGGACATTCAAAGGCATCTTCACTTTCGAACCGTACCTGGGCATGCTCAACCCCCTCTTTATGAGATCACTGTACATTCATTTCAATCTAGGTACTTTGCCAGCGAACCAGCTCATGTAGAATGGGCGGAAGTTGTTTATCTATTTGTGCATGTGAATTTCGGGGGGGGGGCAGAGTCTGTAATGCGCTTTATGTTGTTTTTTCACTTTTACTCTGAAAGCAAGAAGAGAATATCTCCATCTGCTTTTTTATTTCTCATGGGACAATAAATTGTGGGGATGCTTTGAGGTTGGGTATGCACACAGAATTCAACCAAATTATTGATTGAGTCTCTTCATCTATATATGTCTATGTGGCTTGGAGTATATCTAGACAATTGAACCAATCATTCTACTTTAGGACTTTTAATGAAGTTCCTTACGTATCTATTTTTATTGTATAAGCCATTTTTTGTTTTACACCTGCCTGTCTTTGTTTGTGGCAAGTTGTGGGTCATTCTAGTGATCCATTTAATTTCTTTGGGGGGAGATGTATATAGCACAAACTAGACTCAAAGGTATCAGAGTACTTTACATGAGCACCAATTGCGTTTACAAACAGACACATTCATTTTTTTAGGCACGGGGAGATTACGTGATTTGCCCAGAATCACAGGAGGTTGAGCATCCCTGCCGTGATTTGATTCTGGTTCCTCAGCTCCGAGGTCGACAGCTCTAGCAGTTAGGCCACTTTCTCTCCCTTTCTTTCAATGATTTTTAAACAACCTTTGCGTTTCTTCAGCTAAATGTCTTCTATGCCAGCTGTAAATAATGCATTTCCATAAGTACTAACACTCTAAAGCAAGTTGATGGATATGCATGAACACTTTTTTATTGTGTCAGGGCCATTCTGATATGCAATTTATCAGCGATTCAATTCACTTTGAATAATTTTTTACATTATTTATGTGGCTCTAGTCAGCTGTAAACAATGCTTTCGAGCTGGTCAATGGCTAGACACTTGCACTTTTTTTTAGTGATAGGGCCGTCTCGAGATGCACTTTATTAGCAATTTAATCTGGGTTGGGTGATACTTTAATTACCTATCTGGCTTCACAATTGAGCTTGTTGTGGCCTACCGCAACCAATGCAATTTTTTAAAACTACTAGCACGTTAGAGCCTGTGTTGTGTAATATCAGGTATCCCCTTGGGATCGGGTATCCCCTGGCCTTCGGCAACCTACGGAGGTCCTGTCTATTGGACACCTCGGGCGAGCCCACGGAAGCCCCGCCCACCGCTGGAAATGCGAGCCTCGGCTTTAGCAGGCAGAAGCAGCAGCGTGCCGAGCCAAACTGCTGTTGGGACTGCACCTTTCTGCTCTAAAGTCGAGGAGCCATTTCTTTCATACAGGGTTAAGACGCCGTGCTGATGCTCTCAATGCAATTGTAAAAGGAAGCCACCAGTTTACAAACGAACAGAAATCGTATGATTGGAAGTAGTCCGTAAACAGGATGATTAAAACAGTGCACATGACCTGAAAGGCTTGGTGGCATGTTCGTATTATTTTCGCTATGAGCCCTTGTTGTACGAGTTGTTTTCCCTCTAACTTGTATTTAGGACACGCTTTCACTCATTTAAAAGCAACAGAGAAAATGTGGCATTACTAGTACAGTGAAATGCGTGTACCTTGCTCCAATTTTGAAACTCTCTGGCAGACATTCGTTTTTTTTTTAATTAATAGAGGGGTTTACATCTTTGTAAGCACAGCGCTATGTTGTATATTGTCATAGGTAGAATGATAATGTTTTAGTTTATTGTCATAATAAGGGCTATGGTAAAGCTCTACTAGACACCTGCCCCAGTGCGCTTTGGGTGTGGACATGTACCAGGGGCCTCATTTATGAGGCTGTGCGTCACTTTTACGCCGCCGGTGCGTCACTTTTTGTGACGCACCAGCAGCGTTAAAAATGTGCCTTGTTGCACCATATTTACAAAGTGACGCATCTACGTAGGTGCGTCACTTTGTAAACCCCTGCGCTACATTATACCTACGCCAGGTATAATGTATGAGGGGGGGGGGCGTTCTGACGCAAGACAGGGTCATAGAAGTGACGCAGTGAAATCTAAAAGATTTCACTGCGCCACTTCTAGGACACAAATGCATCAATTTCCTACGCCTGCCTCACAGCAGGCGTAAGACTGACGCAGGCCCTTTCACATGGGGCTTGCCCCACGTGAAAGGACACATTGCTGGAGTTGTGTCACTTTTGTGACACACTCCAGCAATGCATCACTTTTACGCCATTCAGGTACGTCAGAAATACTGACGTATCTGTAACTCCTTGCTCCATGATGTGTTATACAGTAAATATGACGCATCATTGGTCTCGTAAGGAGGGCGCAGTGAAAAGTGACGCATCTCTGTTTTCATGCAGCGATGCGTCACTTTTCATAAATGAGGCCCCGGGGGCACAACCAGAGGCGCAACTAGAGTCAAATTTTAGAGGGGCGGCAGGCGGGGGGGAGGGAAAGTGGGGGAGCTAAGAAAACATTTCTGTGGGGGTTGATTCTTCAAGCAAAAGGCAGAGGCATGCTGCAGGGGCTCTAAGAAGGGGTGAAAAACATCAAAGCCTCATTTACAAGCAAAAGGCATTTTAAAGACCTTTGAAGTACTCGGGTGCGGCTCTGTGTGTGCCCGGGAAGGTGTCTCATCCCGGCTGACACACACGACGGGGGGAGGGGCTGAAGCCCTTTGAGTCCAATGGGCGATGCGCACTTGGGCACAACAAGACCCGAACTTCGGGAGGCGGGGGAGGGTGGGGTTGGCACAGTGTAACCGTTTTTTTTTTGGGGGCCCCTGCCCCATTTCCTCCTTCTTCATGAATTCCCTCACTACCACTCACCAACAATGCACCTCATCTCGCTGTAGCACCTTTCTGACAAAAATTTCATTTTTTGTAGCGATACTTATAGTTTACTTACACTCAGTTCTGTGATCTGCATGGTACATTTTCTTGGTAGCAGGCACATTAATCCTCTGCGCTGTGTCGTTGGCAGGAGTGCCCATGTGAGTCCACTGTGAGCGATGCGATAGTGTGAGAGTAGGCTGGATGAGGTGACCATATGAATTTGGGCGCACATGTTAGTGCAAAGTGGGACTAATGAATGCATGGTTAGTGATGGGATTGTTTGAGTTAGATTGCAAAGTGAGGATTGAGGCTGAAAGGTGAGTAAAGTGTCACATAAGTGCAGGGTGGAGTGTGATTGTGTGACTGCAGGGTGAGGTACAGGGTGGACAGCCCAAGTGCATTATGAGTGCAGAGTGATTACTGTGAATGCAGGGTAAGTGGGTGAATGGTGTGAGTGCATGGTGATCAGTGTGAGTGCATTGTGATCGCTATGAGTGCAGGGTGAGCATGAAAGTGAAGGGGTGAGAATGAGGAGTGAGTTGTCTGAATGCAGGGTGCATTCCCAGACACTTGGAGTAACTCAGCATGTTATTGACAGCGGCGTAGGGTTTCAGATAAATGTTAAACTATTGCTAATATGCAGGGCTTTGAGTGGGGTAAAAAAATGCGGGGTGTCTCAAAGGGGCGTGGATGATATGATGAAAACATTTATGCTAAAAGTCTGTGCTCAGCATAATGTGCCGCCCAACTGGTATTTCACTGCTTCTGTTATTGCCTCCAAATAAGTAACATTGCACCTACAACAAGCCAGGACTATTGGCTTTGTCAAAGGTTGTTAGTTGCATAAGATAAATATACTACATGCATACATACAACTATGGCTTTTTGGTATATTATATTAGAAAATGATTTAGTTCTTGCGCAAGTGGTTATGGCGTAATGGCTAGAGCTGTCAACTTTGGTGCTGAGTAAGCAGGTTTGAGTCTCAACGTCGGCTCAACATGTGTTATAAAGGCAAATCACTTAATCGTCCGTGCCTACCAAAAAATAAATGAAGACGTCCTTGTTGGTGTTGATGTAAAGCACTTTGAGTTTGGCAATACAGAACAGCAAAAAAATAAAAGTTACATCACAACAGTGAACTGCTGCAGAGTTAAGATTTTTTTCCATTCTGAGTATGAAGGTGAAAATGTAGAGCCATATAGACAACCGTCTCGGCACCTGCTTTTAAGAACTGCAGTGCCGAGCACCGGCAGGTCCTGGCCCACTTAAAGCCCTGCTATTATGGCCTTAACCAGGGATCAAGGGAGGAGGAAATAAATAATGTGCTGATTCTGCAACAAACTTCCAGTCTTATGATTAGGGTTGCCAGCTCATTATTTTGATGTCCCAGACGGTACAAAAATGAACAGTCGCATAATGCTGTATTTTCAGCATATATCTGTGCATACTTCAAACAGAAAATATATATAGAAAGGACTTTTAATTGTGTTTGTGATCCAGGGCTGCCTGAATGGTCCATGACTGACAATTAAAGGGAACAAAGACAGAGAAGTCACATTACAAATGAATACATACTTTTTTTATTTATAACCCTATTTAGGGTCAAGACAAGGTCTTTGCAGGCTTTTTAAACAACACATGGCTGGCATTTTTCTTTCAGCAACCCTACATAGCATTCCTTTTCATGAAATGCATTCTTACACTACGACAGTAAATGTAAAATACAAATGTAAGGGGGCCCAGGGGGTACTGAAACCAGAAAATAAACGAAGCGTCGGTGACCAGTTTACAAATGTATGTATATATGCAAATGGTCTTCAAAGACCTGTGAAAAATTTGGGCGTTCCGGACACACCAGACACTGCCTAGCCTAGCCTACA
Organism: Lissotriton helveticus; assembly: GCF_964261635.1. Classification (NCBI taxonomy): domain Eukaryota; kingdom Metazoa; phylum Chordata; class Amphibia; order Caudata; family Salamandridae; genus Lissotriton; species Lissotriton helveticus. Next base: position 1,509,733,846 of record NC_136061.1, on the reverse strand, counting down.
GCAGCTTGAGCTGCAGCAGCACGGGCTAGGACACACGACGGGAAGGGCTGAAGCACTTTCAGTCCTATGAGCGCTGCGCGCCTGGCATGTACAAAATAAGCGGCCCTAAGGCTGAGCTCTTTCATGAGACGCAGGTAGACTATGGGGTAAGGGATTCTCAAGGAAGATAACATTCCAAAGCCATGAAGAACCACATCCCTGATGTTTATTTGAAGACAGCAAGTCAAAATGCTGCCAGTACTTTAGAACCATTGTTCCTTTACAAAGTTATGAAGATTTTAAAAAACTAGGGTGGTGTGTCTAAGGTGCGCAGTGTGTATCTATCTATCTGTCTATCTATCTATCTGTCTATCTGTCTATCTGTCTGTCTGTCTGTCTGTCTGTCTGTCTATCTATCTATCTATTTATCTGTCTATCTGTCTAACCATCTAGTCATCACGGCACAGACCACGGTATCGAGCTCAGAAGGATGGGAGACTCACCAGGCCCATCGTGCCGGTACTTTTTATTTATTTATTATTTTATTTATTTCATTTATAAAGCACAGCTGTCACCTAGAGAAGGCATCCTGGCGCTGACAGACTAATAACGATGGAGGCAGCTGGTGGCGAGCTAGGGTTTCGGGAAGAGCAGTGTTTTCAGTCTCCTCCTAAACAGGAGGAGATCGGACATATGTCTTAGCTCAACCGGGAGGGCATTCCACAATTTCGCCACGGCTACGCCAAACGATCTTCCTCCTGCTTTGGTTTTCTTAAACCTAGGTATTGTCACCAACCTAGCAGAAGAGGATCGTAGGCTGCGGGCTGGAGCATGCCACCGGAATTTCCTATGTCGGCCAACTGGACCCAAACCATGCAGGGCCTTAAAGCCCAGACAGAGAGACTTAAATTGTACCCTCTGTGTCTCCGGGAGCCAGTGTAGCTCGGCCAAGGCCTTAGACGAAGAAGCTCTCGTCGGCCACGCCAGCGCTAGTTTGTCCGCCGCAGACTGGATTCTCTGGAATCTATCCATAAGATAGCTCGGAGAATCCAACAGCAAAGAGTTACAATAATCTAGCCTGCTGAGCACAGTGCAACGTACCACCTCTGCCCGGGCGGGGGGCGGTAATAGTGGAAGGATTTTTCTCAGGAGTCTAATAATGGCTATGCAGCCAGCTGCCAGCTTCGAAACCTGCGCCTCCAAGGAAAGATCGTTGTTAAACATAACACCTAGGTTTCGCACTACCTTCACTGGCTGTACCGCTGAAGAGAAGTCCCCAGGCCAAAAGTTACAGGGTAAGGGAGTTTGCACCCTAGGCCTAGGGCAGTATTACACCTCAGTTTTCTCTGCATTAAATTGCAGGGAATTAGCCTTCAACCATCCCGCCGTGTCTCGCAGACAGTTGTGAAATTCTTCCAAGGAGGTTGAATCATCTCCCTCCAAGGAGAAAATCAGCTGCGTATCTTCAGCGTAGTTGACAATTTCGTTATTATATTTTTTGATGATTGCAACTAAGGGCTTCATATAGATGTTACAATGTAGCAAGCTCGGAAGGATGGGAGGCTAGCTAGTCTGCTGACAATCTGGCTGTTGTCAGCATGCCGAAGATTTCCAGAACACCCATGCACACTGTACCTTGGAATGAAGGTGGTCTGACTAGCCCTTGTGCCAGCACACTGATGCACACTCTATCGAGTTCAGAATGTTAAGATGCTGACTAGGCCCTTTGTGCCAGCACTCTAATGCATACTCTATCAACTTTGGAAGGACGGAGGGCTGACAAGGCCTGTCGTGCCAGCACTCTGAAGCACACTCTATCGAGCTCAAAATGATAAGATGCTGATTAGGCCCCTTGTACCACCACTCTGATGCACACTCTATCGAGCTCAGAAGTATAAGATGCTGACTAGGCCCATCGTGCCAGCACTCTGCTGCACACTCTATTGAGCTCAAAAGGATAAGTTGCTCAGTAAGTCCCTCTTGCCAGCAGGGCCGGACTGGGAACCACAACAAGCCCTGACAAAGTGCTCGGCCAGCCCCCCCTCCCCCCTCGGGGGGTTGGAGGTGCCGCCGAGTTCTTTGCCGGGGCCGGTTTTCGGCCGATTTTGGTACAGGGCCGATTTTGCAGCTAGGCTGCAAAAACGGCCCTGTAACAAAAACGGCCCCTAAGGGCCCAAAACCGTCCCCCACCGGTGCGTCGCACCGGGGGATTGCCCGGTGCCCGCTATGGCCAGTCCGGGCCTGCTTGCCAGCACTCTGATGCATACTATATCCAGCTTGGAAGGGTAAGATGCTTATTACGCACCTCATGCCAGCACTCTGATGCATACTATATCCAGCTTGTAAGGTAAGATGTTGACTAGGCCCCTCGTACCAGCAATCTAATGCGTACTATATCCAGCTTGGAAGGATAAATTGCTTACCAAGCCCCTCGTGCCACTACTCTGATGCACACTCTATTGAGCTCAGAAGGATAAGATGCTGACTAGGACCCTCGTGCCACCACTCTGATACAAACTGTATCAACCTTGGAAGGTTGGAAGGCTGACTAGGCCCATCGTGCTAGCACTCTGATGTATACTATATCCAGCTCGGAAGGATAAGATGCTAACAAGGCCCCTCGTGCCTGCACTCTGATGCATACTATATCCAGCTTGGAAGGATAAGATGCTGATCGGGCCCCTCTTGCGGGCACTCTGATGCATACTATATCCAGCTCCAAATGATAAGATGCTGGTTAGGCCCCTCATGCCAGCACTCTAATCCATATTCTATCCAGCTCAGAAGGATAAGATGCTGACTAGGCACCTCGTGCCAGCACTCTGATGTATACTATATCCAGCTCGGAAGGATAAGATGCTAACAAGGCCCCTCTTGCCTGCACTCGGATGCATACTATATCCAGCTTGGAAGGATAAGATGCTGATCAGGCCCCTCTTGCGGGCACTCTGATGCATACTATATCCAGCTCCAAAGGATAAGATGCTGGTTAGGCCCCTCATGCAAGCACTATATTCCATATTCTATCCAGCTTGGAAGGATAAGATGCTGACTTGGCCCCTCGTGTCAGCACTCTGATGTGTACTGTATCCAGCTCAGAAGGATACGATGCTGCTCAAGCCCCTCGTGTCAGCAGTCTTATGCACACTCTATTGAGCTTGGAAGGATACAATGCTGACTAGGCCCCTCATCCCAGCAATCTGAAGCACATCGACCTTGGAAGGATGGAGTGCTTACTGGGCCCTTCGTACTAGCACTCCGCTGTATACTATATCCAGCTCCGAAGGATAAGATGTTGACTAGGCCCCTTGTGCCAGCACTGTGATGTGTACTATATCCAGCTCGGAAGGACAAGATGATGACTAGACCCCTCTTGCCAGCACTCTGATGCATACTAAATTAAGCTCAGAATGATAATATGCTGACTAGGACCCTCGTCCCAGCAATCTGAAGCACACTATCGACTTTGGAAGGACAGAGGGCTGACTAGGCCCGTAGTACCAGCACTCTGATGTATACTATATCCAGCTCCAAAGGATAAGATGCTGACTAGGCCACTCGATCCAGCGCTCTGATGCTTACTATATAGAGCTCAGAAGTATAAGATGCTGATTAGGCCCCTTGTGCCAGCACTCTGGTGTACACTCTATCACGCTCGGGAGGATAAGATGCTGATTAGGTCCCTCCAGCCATCACTCTCATGCGTACTATACCAAGGAAGGAAGGATATGATGCTGACTATGCCCCTCGTGCCAGCATTCTGATGCACACTATATCCAGCAGTGAAGGATAAGATGCTGACTAGGCCCATCGTGCCAGCACTCTGAAGCATACTGTATGGACCTTGGAAAGACAGAGGGCTGACTAGGCCCGTCGTACCAGCACTCTAATGTATACTATATCCATCTCCAAAGGGTAAGATACTGACTAGGCTACTCGTGCCAGCACTCTGATGCGTACTATATAGAGCTCAGAAGGATAAGATGCTAATTAGGCCCCTCGTGCCAGCACTCTGATGCACACTCTATTGAGCTAGGAACGGTAAGATGCTGATTAGGCCACTCGTGCCATCACTCCCATGCGTACTACATCAAGGTTGGAAGGATAAGATGCTGACTAGGCCTGTCATGCCAGCACTCTTTTGCGTACTATATCACACACACACTACAGTAAATGTGTACTTTTTCGGTCAAAAATAGTCTACATTTTATATTACATCTCAATAAGGCACTTGCTGTTGAGATCACTGTGTAAGCAATTTCCTATGTAATACATTGATGAGATATCTATGAAGGTTAATGCCCTTGCTGAACAGATCTGTGTACAGCCTAGTTACATGTTTCATTTATCATAAAATAGCATAGACTTCTCACCAGATCTTGCTCCAACACTACCAGCAGAGGGCATGACCCTCCCTCCCCCAAGATGTTTACACCTTGATACGTATGCTGCGTTGTATAATGAATTGTGACTCAAATGCCTTATTGTGTATTCATTGTATTTTTCACTCTAAATACACAATAAAAGATTGTTTTTAAATCTTATTAAGGGTTAATATGCCTGTTGCAAAGCACAGTGTGTAACATGCAAGTAAATGTAAATGTAAATGTGGGTGTACTTGTAAAGCGCACTGCGACTCAAAGGAGTATCCTGGCGCTGAAGACCGCTGGGGAACCCGTCCTGGTTTTCCCTGTGAGATGGTCCCTTTCTGGGTATCTCCAAGGTGAAACCAGGCATCCCCGGCGTCTGTGGGGGGCCGTTGTAGAGATGAGGCAAGCTTAATGCCCAGAGTTGCCGAGTGTGCTCCCTGGTTAGAGTAGGCACCGAGGCGAGAATTATAGAGTCCGATTTGACCCTGGTCCACAACCCTGCCGCGTCGGGAATTGAACCCTGGTCCCAGGCCGTTCTCTGCTTACGGGTCTGCCGCCTCTAACCAGTGAGCCACACCACTCCACACAAGTATGTATTCTTGTGTGATAGCTTTGTGTTTTAAGTGGACAGCTCAGTGAGTTATTACTTTTTTGTGTGGTGAGCCTTGTATTAGTAAATGTATCCTAATAATGACTCATAAAGATGCATCTGAAATTCTAATAAATCTTACATATGTCTTAGTTTGGAAATTTCAAACATTACACCAAATGATGGATGGGTCAAACATCTTCCACCTCCATCATGAAGCATCTACCCTAGTTTACCTCTTGAGTAGTTATGAAGTGACAAGCTCTGATAGATCTGCCAGCCATCAGGTGGAATTTCCCCAAATATTTGACTTTCCTCCTCCATGGATTCTGCCACTTTACCTCTGCTAACCAGTGCTAAAGTGCATGTGCTCAATTCTTTAAACAGGTGACGTTGGCTTATCCCCAATTGGCATATTTAATATCCTTTAAGTCCCTAGTAAAGTGGCACTACCTTTGCTCAGGGTCTGTAAATTAAATGCTACTCATAGGACTAAATCACTGATTGGGACACCCACTGAAGTAGCCCTCGGAACATTTCTAAGCCTGTCATCACATAATGTGTAAGCTCATTTAAACTTCCATTTGAACCTGGCAAAATAAACCTTTTATCTAGGTCCAAACCTTCTTGTTTAATACAAATAAGGCACCCCAGGGTAGACCGTGGACAGCCCTGAGGGCAGGGTGCAGTGTTGACATGTCCGGGTGGTCAAAAACCCTTAAATTCACTTTTTTCTTCTGCAAGGCATACCTCTTCCACAGGATAGCATTGCTGTTGCACTATTAGTTTTAATAAGCTGTAATTTCTAAATGGGAGCAGGTAACCAGTTCATGTTTGGTGGTTTTGGAATTGTATTGAAAAATTCTAACTTATGATTAAGTCAGATTTTAGGTTACAATTTTGAAAATACTACTTTTGGAAAGTTGGCATTTTCCTGCCCTAGCCATTTAGTGCCTGTAACATTTCTCTTGGTCACATGACTGGGTGTAGCTGACAGATGGGCTTTGTAGGTTCCTCCTAGACAAGCACACACACTAGAGAGCTACGGTGTGCCTAGTAGTTTCCATCACTGGCAGGATTAGAGGGTGGTGCTGGACCCAGCGCTAGTTACACTTGAATAGGCTGTGTCCTGACTCCACCCTAAGGGCTGCATACTCCCTGCAGTTAGTTTGGAGCCAAGGCAGGGGAGGCAGGATCACTGAGGACTTTAGAGGGAAACATCTAGAAGCTTCTCCCCACTTCTAATGCACAGTTTAATATAAATACTGGACCTCAGACGCTAACTCTTCAGTACACTTCTGGAGCTGTAGATACTATACCAGGAAGATGGACCACTGCCCTGCTATGCTGACCTGCAGTCATCTTGCCAGAGTGAGAAGGACTGGATCTGCATCTGTTGAACCCAGGACCACAAAGTGATTAAATGGTCTTAATAGAGCAACCCCTGACCCTCCTGGTAGGTCGCTCCCCCTCCACGCAGCTCTGCTGTGTGCCCCTGCCCCTGCTGCCGGTGCTAAAGACTCGCTGTGCCCATCCGTTTTCTTTTCTTTCTGTGTCACTTGTTTTTACCCTCCTTTGTGCCCCGTTTTTCTTTCTGTGCCACTCGTTTTTCCCCCTGCTTTGTGCCCTGTTTTTTCTGCTCTGTGCCACTGTTTCCCCCTCTTTTCTGCCCAGTTTCTCTTTCTGTGTCACTTGTTTTTCCCCCTCCTTTGTGCCCTGTTTTTTTCTGCTCTGTGCCACTGTTTCCCCCTCTTTTCTGCCCCATTTTTCTTCTGTGTCACTTGTTTTTCCCCCTCCTTTGTGCCCCGTTTTCTCTGCTCGGTGCCACTGTTTCCCCCTCTTTTCTGCCCCGTTTTTCTTTCTGTGCCACTCGTTCTCCCCGCTGCTGTGCCCACTGAGGCCCCGCCCCCCTGCCCACTCGCTGCTCCCGCCTCCCAGCTTCTCCTCCCTACCACCTCTTCATATATGCCAGATGCTGCGCAGCCGCGCCGCGAGCGTGCCGAAGGCGCACCTCAGGCAAGCCCGTCTGTGCCCGACCGTGCCTGGACAGCGCCAAGCGCCAGAACCCCTGGCCCCCGCGAATGCCACAACACCAGACTGCGATACGCCGCCAGCACCCTCCATGCACTCAACGCCGTCCGAGACCGCAGCTTCTTCCCGGCCACCCCGAAATGCTCCCATGGACCTTTCTCCTGCCGCACCTGCAGCTTCACCTGCGACAGAGCCACCAAACCACCAAGGACCGGACCCAACCACCTCCACTGCATACTCCAAAACACCCGCTCTGCACGCAAACACGCCGTCGAGCTCTGGGACCTGCTCGACACCTCCATCCCAGACGTTGCTTTCTTGAACGAGACCTGGTGAACGACATCGCCATAGCCATACCGGACGGCTACAAAATCACCCACAGGGATCGCGCCAACGGAATCGGAGGAGCAATAGCCATCGTCCACAAGTCCACCCTCAAGGTCACCACCCACGCAGACGACACCCTCAACACCGCCGAACACCTGCACTTCCGGATCCACACCGACCCCAACACCACCCTCAGAGGAACACTCATCTACAGACCCCCTGGACTCTGGGCTCAGTGCAGCGACTCCATCGCCGACCTCGCCAGCACCCACGCACTCGCCTCCACGCACTACATCCTCCTCGGGGACCTGAACTTCCACCTCAATAACAACAACTCTGCCACCCTGATCGACAACCTCGACAACCTCGGCCTCAGACAACTCGTCACTGCACCCACCCATGCTGCCAGCCACATGCTAGACCACATTTTCTCCTCAGGCACCCACGTCACCTTCGACCACACCACCGAACTCCACTGGACCGACCACTGCTGCATCCATTTCACCTTCAAGAAACCAACCACGCACCACCGCACCCAAAAGCTGCCTCGCCGCTGCTTGAGCAAAGTCAACAAAGACCAGCTGATCACCACCCTCGCCCAGAACCCACCCACCGACCCCACCAACCCAGACGCCAGAGCCCGCAACCTCAGACAGTGGATCGATGACTGCGCCATCACCCTCGCCCCGCTCAAGAGACCCTCCAACAGCCACACCAGCAAGAGAGCCACCTGGTTCACCGACGAACTCCAGATCTCCAAACACGCATGCTAGAAACTGGAGAAGATATGGCTCCAAAAACGCACACCGGACAACCATGCAGCCCACAAGGACACTACCCGCAGACATCACCACCTCATCAGATTAGCCAAGAGATCCTCCTTCAAAGACCGCCTGGATAACAACGCACATGACAGCAAAGAGCTCTTCAGCATCCTAAAGGAACTCTCCAACCCCAGCGCCAACACCAACGACATCCCGCCCTCACAAGAACTGTGCGACTCATTAGCCATCTTCTTCCATCGCAAGATCGCTGACATCCACACCAGCTTCAACACCACGACCGCACCGACTAAGCCAGACTCCACCTCCCCTGTGAACACCACCAGCTCCAACCGCCTGACCTCCTGGTCCAACGTCAATGACGACGAGACACGCAAGGTCATGAACTCCATCCACTCAGGATCTCCGTCAGACCCGTGCCCACACCACGTATTCAACAAAGCAGACGCAGCAATCACACCCCAACTACGGAAGGTCAACAACATCTCCTTCGAAACAGTGACATTACCGGAAAGCTGGAAGCACGCCGAAATTAATGCCCTCCTCAAGAAGCCAAAGGCGGACCCCAAGGACCTCAAGAACTTCCGGCCCATCTCCCTGCTCCCGTTCCTGGCGAAGGTCATCGAGAAAATCATCAACATGCAATTGGCCCACCACCTCGAAGGCAACATCTTGGACCCATCCCAGTCCGGATTCAGACGAAACCACAGCACCGAGACAACCCTCATCGCCGCCAACGACGACACCAGGTGCCAACTAGACAATGGCAAAACATCAGCCCTCATCCTCCTGGACCTGTCAGCTGCCTTGGACATGATCTGCCATCACACTCTAAAGACACGCCTCCTAGAAGCCGGAATCCATGAGAAGGCCCTTGACTGGACCACGTCCTTCCTCACCGGCAGAACCCAGAGCGTCCGCCTCCTACCCTTCCGATTCAAAGCCACTGACATCATCTGTAGCATCCCCCAGGGCTCATCCCTCAGCCTGACGCTGTTCAACATCTACATGGCCTCCCTCGCACAAGTGGCCCGCCATCACGACCTCAACATCATCTCCTACGCCGACGACACCCAGCTCATCCTCTCCCTCACCAAGGACCCACACACCGCCAAAACCAACCTCCATGAGGGAATGAAGGCCGTCGCCGACTGGATGAGGAACAGCTGTCTGAAGCTGAACTCGGGCAAGATGGAGGTCCTCATCCTCGCACCCTCCCCCTCAGTCTGGGACGACTCCTGGTGGCCGACCACACTGGGAACAGCACCGACACCCACCGACCATGCACGCAACTTAGGATTCATCCTCGACTCCTCCCTCTCCATGTCTAAGCAGGTCAATGCCGTCTCCTCCTCCTGCTACAACACTGGACTACGGCAACGCACTCTACCAGGAATCCCAGGCAAACAACTACGACGACTACAACGCATCCAAAACGCCTCCGCCCGACTGATGGTCAATGTCCCTCGCCGCAGCCACATCACCCCCCACCTGAGAGACCTACACTGGCTCCCGGTCGACAAGAGGATCACCTTCAAGCTCCTCACCCACGCACACAAAGCACTCCACAACGCCGGACCAGCCAACCTGAACAGCAGACTCAGCTTCTACACCCCCACCCGCCAGCCTCGCCCTCCCCGCTGTGCCCCGCATCCAACGAATGACCTCCAGTGGCAGATCCTTCTCCTACCTCGCCACCAAGACCTAGAACACCCTCCCTACCCACCTACGGCAGACCCAAGACCTACTCACCTTGAGAAGACTCCTCAAGACCTGGCTGTTCGAGCAGTAGCGGCACCTCCCCCCTCCCTCAGCGCCTTGAGACCCTCACGGGTAAGTAGTGCGCTTTACAAGTACTCTGATTGATTGATTGATTGATTGAATGGGCCAGTTGGCGGCCATCCTGACTTGGGCCTCAGGGACAGTAGCCTCCTGTAATCTTGAACTCAGCGCTTGGACTGTGCCATTTGTGAGTCTACCCTCTAAAGTGGTGCCACCTCAGTCCCGAACCCTTGTAAATGGGCCTAAGGTGCTCTGCCAGGTTTTGTGAATCCAGTGGAATGGATGCATCTCCACTGCTTCCAAGCACAACTCTGAGCAGAACTGATGTTTGCCACTGCTGAGTGGATCAGTACCGTGACAAAGAGCTGTATTGCATCTCAGCCCATTGATGCATCGGAACTGCCAATGTGCGATGCATTCTTGGTGCAGGGCTTCTCATCCCTAATGGACAGCAGCCTCGAATACGATGCAGAGTGGAGCATCGCAGCCTCTTAGCTCCTCAGAACCAAAGCATTGCCCAGACAGTGAAACCCTATCTTGAATATGGAATTTGCATGCAAGCCCTCATAAATAGTATCGTCAAAGACCGTGCAGGATCTTGCACCTCAGTGTTGCTGGACCTCAGAACTGACGCATCCCTTCAGTTTGGCGATGCATCTTTGACTCAGAACCACACAATGCTTTGCAAACCAGGATTGAAGGTACCTTGTTCAGCAGGCCTAACTGGGTTCCTGTAGCTGGCCCACGCTCCATCAAGGGTTGGCCGGAACCTGTTACTTTGTCCTGGTCTGGTGTAACCAGGTATCCATAGTTGACACTTTGTGACTTTTGATTCTATTTTTGCTGAAATCTTAAAACCTGCATATCTCTGGTTCTATTTATTTGATTTTTGTTGATTAGATCTTCTTTTATTTATAAAAATGTACTGTATTTTTCTAAACTGTTGTGGAATCCTTTTGTGGAGTGTTTGCACTCTATTACTGTTGCACAATTAGACATTGGTTCTGAGGTAAGCCTGACTGCTCTGTGCAATCTATCCAAGGGTTCAGCACAGGTTAATTTAGGGTTTGCTTGTGACTTTACCCTGAGAAGAATTGTGGTTGCTGCTTAAGAAGGGTTTCACCACCACTCAATCAGTAACCTAATTCTTACAAGCTTTTTCTAGGGAGCTTAACAAACAACTGGATGAAAAATCAATGGCATCAGAAGGGGGATTGAAAACGATATTTTTAGGTTCAATTGTTTTTATTGTCATAGAGAGCAATGATTCACAGCATGGCAGACTACATAAAAAAGAAACAAAACCAACTCCCTTCCCAACCCCCAACCCATCCAAGTCCCTCCCTGGATGCTCCTGACCCCCTACACCTGTCTTATTCCTATCAGGGCCAGTTGAATGTCATGTCGCTGTAACCCATACAAGTTCACTAGGATGTTGTGCCTGGTGGTGCCAGTGGAGTGGATTCTTGTGGGGGTTACGAGAGCTGCAAAAGGCGCAAGTACTTAGGGCAGGTGAGTTCCCTCAGACCAGTGCCAAGTAAGGAAAAAGACTGGTGCCAAAGATCTGCAAAAGAGGCCCCATCTCCCTGTAGTGAAAGAGTTATGCGTTTCATGCCCAGAACGTGCCATCATTTGTGCAACCACCCCTGGTATGTAGTTATTCTATTTGTGCCCCAGTGGGATATTATGTTTTGCAATGCTTCCCCAAGGGCTATTCCCATTTGTCTACCCTTGCGCGACCTGAGGGGAAACATAAGTGCGATGGGTAGGACCAAGACGACATACACCGGGAAACACGGTATCTGTGTGTTGAAATGGTTGTCTATGTCGCCTAAAATTTGGTTCCAGTAGGGTGAAATGACAGGGCATTCTCCTAGTAAGTGTGTCAGTGTGCCCACTGTGTCACATTCCCTCCAGCATTGCAAAAAGCGATTGGGATTGTGTCTGTGTAGTCTGGGAGCGTAAGGTACCAGTAGGTGACTACTTTGGTCGCTGTTTCAATGCTGGAAATGTTCCATGCATGTGTGGTAGTAAATGTCGCCCCATTCATTCTGCAAAAGCGTTCGCCCCAATTCTACTTCCCAACACCATTGCCCTGCTAAGGAGGTCACCATTTCTTGGGGGCACAGAAAGGGATAAAGTTCAGTGATAAGGTGTGAGTTGGACTTCTTGGTGTGGAGCCATTTTTCCTATGGGGTTAGTGGTCTTTGGGCCCCTAGTCGCATTGAGGGGTGCATCAGCCAATGTCGTATCTGATGTAAGTGGTATCGCTCGGACCATGGCAGAGACGAGTTCGGAACGAAGATCTTCGAAGGTCAAAGGACCCTCCAAGTCAAAAAGGTGTCCTATTGACCTACACCCTTCTCTATCCCAGCATTGGAAAGCCCTCTGATCTAGATCTGGGGTGAATTCCGCATTTCTGACTATAGGTGTGAGGGGTGATGGGAAGGAAGTTAAGACATATCTTGTTGCAGTGTTGTCTTATACCCTCAAAGTCGTGTGAGTGATTGGCGAGCCATATAAACCAGCTGGGCATTGATTCTTGTGAAGGAAAGGTATCCCCCACAGCGCCTGACCTGAGATCTCTCTTTCCATAAACAGCCAATGTTTCTCCGACTCACTACGGGACCATTCTACCAAAACACGCAATTGGGTAGCTTGGTAGTATCAAGCTATATTGGGGACTCCCAGTCCTCCCTCTCGGGAGGGCCTGTAGCTCAATTCTTTGCTCATTCCAGCCTTTTTTTCAGCCCACATGAACAAACAAAATTCCAGCTGAAGCGATTTAATAATACCAGTGGGATGCTTCACTGGGAGCATTTGAAAGATGTATAATATCTTGGGTAACACGTTCATCATGAGTGCTGCTACTCGGCTAAGCAAGGGAAGGCTGAATTGCTTCCAGAGGCACAGATCTTTATGAACCTGGGAGAGAAGATGCTTATAGTTCAGGGTAGCCGTAGCACACGTGGACACCGTCAGCATGATCCCTAGATATGGAATTGATTCCGTCTCCCACTGAAGTGGAACAGGACGCGCAAGGGTCTCCCGGGTGGAAGGCCGTTGGGAAATCCCTAGGACTCACGATTTCGTAACGTTGACCTGGAACCCAGAGCCCTCCGCAAAGCTCTCGAGTTAAGCGAAAAACACAGGGATGGAAGTCTGGGGTTTCTCCAGTGCAGCTTCTGCTTCGTCTGCATACAGACTGATAGTGTGAAGGTCCCCCCTGATTCTAACCTCAGAGAACAGCGGGTTCTCCTGCACCCTCTGGGCCACGGGCTCAATGTAAAGAGCGAAGAGCAGGGGACAGAGTGGACACTCCTGCCTCGTGCCACGGGCGATTGGGAAAGAGTCGGAGGAGCAGCCATTCACCCGCACCGTGGCCATGGGGTGGCTACAGCTGCTGAATATCCATTTACAAAAACAGTTGCCCATCCCAAACCGTGCAAGGGTGGTCTCCAGACACTTCCAATGTACTCGGTCGAATGCTTTTTCAGCATCAACCTATAGCACCACACATTCCTTTTTCTGGTGTTCAGCTTTGTCGAGAAGGTAAAGTAGCCTTCATGTGTTGTCACTTCACTGTCTGGTGGCCACAAAGCCAGACTGTTCGGGATCCAAGCAATCCTGGCATCATTGGACCTAGCCCTGTAAAGAGCTTTAAATCAGTGTTTAAAATGGATATTGGTCTGTAAGAGGCACAGAGTTGAACATCCTTGCCAGGTTTTGGAATCACTACAACCGAGGCCATTAGCATCGTGGGCGGGAATGTCCGAGGTATTGCCTACCTCATTAAAAAGCTGGGTGAGAATTGGCCTCAATGTTGTGCAAAAGGTCTTGTAGAACATGATGGGGAACCCATCAGGGCCCTGGGACTTAAGAGGCTATAGCTGTTATCACCTTGTCTATGTGAATAGGGCTCTCCATGCTGGCTGCCTGATCCGGTGTTAGTCTGGGGAGAATTGCCCCCTGTGCGTAGGTGAGAGAATCTTGTTCTGAAAGGTGTTGGGCTGTGTATAGTTTTGCATTAAAATCACGGAATGCTCGCGTTATGGCTGTGTCATCTGAGAACTCATTGCCAGACTCGTTGAATACTGTATGCACGGAGGCTGATTGGCGTTGGGCGCGGAGCTCATTAGCCAAAAGGCGTCCGCCACTATCTTCCCCATGTAGAAAGAATGTCGCAGCTTAAGGGCTGCAAACTCCGCCTTATCCAAATCTAGGCGAGTGAGTTGCAGGCGCACTGCCTCTAACTCTCGCCATACCCAGGGGTCCCGGTTCAGACTTTAGAAGGATTTCATGGACCGACAGATTACTGCCCTGCTGCTTGAGGCCTGCCTTGGTCCCCAGAGGACTGCCATGTTGCTACCAAAATACTGCACCGCTGGTTGAGACCCGCCTTGCTTCCCAGAAGATTGCCCTGCTTCTAGAGCCCAACCTCTCTGCTAGAAGAGAACTGCACCATCTCCTTGAAAGCAGGACAGCTAGATGTGACTCTATGGTTTAATTGGGCCTCCTGTGTGAGCTACAGGAGCATAACGAGCTCCAGAGACCGTGAACCCTCACCTGGTCCCTCTGCTAGAGTTAGTCCTTACAGCCTCTAAATGCTGCCCCCTCGCCCATCCTGCACCTTTAGAAGTGGTGTTAGGGGTGCTGCTCCCACCTACTCTTAAATCTTTTGACTTCAAAAACCTTTCACCATAAAGTGCTAGAAGAACCAGCAGAAGACTGGAACCTACCTGCCAATCGAGCCACCCAAGGTGCATTGCTAGTTGGTTTGACTTTGCAGTAGCTCCAGCTAATTTCTTCACCTCAGCAGCAAATCCTGTTCACCTGGATTTCTCAGTGATGGCATCTGGCCTTGTGGAGCCCTTTTTGCCTACATATTGTAGCTTTTTCCCGCTGGAGGTTTTCAACTCCCAAAAAGTTGTCTAAGCTGAAAGGAAATAGTCTTCACCGGGCTCAATGTCGATCAGCTCTCCATCAACAATGCCAAACTCCTCAGCCTGGATGTATGATGTTACAACGCATACTTTTACAACGCCTACCTTTACAACACGGTTTTTACCACGCATACCATTACAACGCATAGCGCTTTGGGGTGCTGGATAGTGAATAGTTTAATTTACTATTCCAACTCCAGTCCCCGTGGATAGTAGTGAAGGTTATTGGATAGTAAATTAACCTATTCCCTATCCTAGAGCGCCCCCCAGAGCAATGCGTTGTAATAGTTTGCGTTGTAAAAGTTGCGTTGTAATGGTAGGTCGTTGTAAAAGTTTCGTTGTAAAGGTTACATACCCCTCAGCCTGGAAATTAAGCTTTTTCTGCTCAGAGCTGTTTCCTGCCATTGTCATTTGCTTCACCAAGACTTTGTCCAGCACTCCCCAGCGATGACAAATCCTCTTTGGGCACAGCCTACTGCCTTGCCCCATTGAACCTCACCTTTTCCTTCTTCTTTTCTTCAAATGTTCTTCTCAGTCCAAAGGTAAGCCAAGACCAGATCCAATCCACCTTGTGTATCTGACTTGTGCTCCATTGCTGTAAACCCTAACTTTTGACCGGTCTTGCGCAACCAAATACCCATGGTTGGTACTTTGATCTTTTAGGCTCTAGATTTTACTGAAAACTTTTGAAAATCATAACTTCAGTTGTGCTGATTAGATTTGTTTTGGTGTAATTACATTTATTAAAATGTATCTACATTTTCTACATTGGGTTGGGATTTTTCTTGTCTTGTGTTTCACTTTATTTCTGTTTATATGCTGCATAAATACTTTACACATTGCCTCTAAGTTAAGCCTGACTGTTTTTTTGCCAAGCTACCACAAGGGGAAAGAAGATTAATTTAGTAACTTTTAAGGTTTTCTCTGACCGGTATTGTGACTGTTGCTTCGGAAGGGCCCACCTCCCTTCCCCTCAACCAACAACCCAATTGCCCACAACAGCCTTATAACATTCATTTTGTAGATACGTGACACCAAGATCTGGATGTGGCTGTGGTCAGTCTCACCAGGAAAAGTGGAGCACCCTCTTTTACAATGCAGAGCAAAACTTCAGAGAAAGTAGTACCCAGGAGAAGGGACAGGATAGAAAGAAGGCACTGTTGAGAGGAGAGTGGCCAAGGAGAGTGTGGGAATAAGATAAGGAAATACTGAGAACAGAGCAGGCAGGGGGAGAGACAGTGAGAGAGCATGCACTGTTGCACGTAGAGGCGGCCAAGGGAGGAAACGCATTAGAGCAGGAGATTTGTAGGCACGAATCTTTGGAGGAAGAGGGAGAGCAATGACTGCTGAGGAAAGAATGTCCAGTCCGAAAGGGAATATAAAGAGTAAGAGCAACCACTGCTGGGGAGCAAGGAACTAGAGAGTGGAAGGCTGGGAAAGCAGGCATTGCTTGGGACAGACTGGAACTCAGTCAGGGCCTGACTCTCACACAGGGGCAGGCACCGCGCTTTCCCTGCCCTTCGCTTTTTCATCCTAAGGTATCAAAAGAGTCAGTCTTCAAACTGTTAAATATTTAACAGCTTTCACTATGTTTAATTGTTTTTTTCTTTTCTGAGTTGCAATGTGCAATTGTTCCACCTACAATATACATTATTGCAACTTTCATTTGTGCTCACCAGGCATTTGAGAAAATAGATTCACCAAGTCCTCGAGTATTTCTTTCCTTAGTATTATACCTAGTCACTTTCGGCGAGCAGTAGACTCACTAAAGATATCCTGGTGCTGCATGACCCATCTACCATCAACCAAGAACCACTGTTGGTAAAACTGCCCATATTGTAGTTTAGAACCTTTATATTTGAGCAAAAACAAAGCTACCTCCATAGAAAAAATGATGTGCAAATCATTATCCTGAAAACTTCATAATGCCAAAGACAAAACGCATAAAACAAGAGACTTGAGATGATGCTCAGCCATGAGAAACATCTGGTACCTAAGGGTATTCCAATGTATATATTTCCTCTTATGTTACAGCCAGTCACCAATTACTGATATTGCACACTTGTAAACAGCTTCCAACGACGTATTTTTAAAAATGTTATTCTGGTATATTTATATAGCGTAAACTCCACCCGAAGGCACACAAGTCCTTCATATGAGCACTAGCTGTATTATGCAATTAATTTTTTTTTGGGGGGGGGGAGTTGCACAGGGAGATTAAGAGATTTGGGTAGGAAGGTGAGCCCTGACGCCGAGACTCACAGCTGATTCCCAGTTGCAAAGTCGGCGCTATGATGTAATGCCAGATCCCTTTGCTCTGATTTTTTCATCAAACAGGGAATGCAAAGGGATCAGCACTCACTACAAAATTTCAAATAATCCACGGTATGACATAATTTCTGTCAGTAATAAGGTTAACACTACCTTCTTTGTTAGAGATCACCAGTTTTAATCCTGAATTTTCACGTCAAATATAACTCTATTTCCTCAAAGCCATAAAAGTTTGATGAAATACAAGAAATATATAGGTAAAAGAAAAGTGTGAAACATTATTACATTGTTAATGTGGAAGTTGTCACAATGCCAAGTATCAATCAACATTGGAACCCACAAACTGTTAAAAATAACAAAACATTCAAAAATTGATAACACCAATACCTGTGCATCACTATCCTAAAATCAATATAAAAGACATAATCATTTTATGACAGTTCTGCTCTTCGCCCACAACCTCCCTAAAATTGTTGCGACTGCACAGGTATACAGTATCCGAAGGGTCCGATTTAAATAGCCTCAAAGCAATGCAGTGGCTCGATGTATCCAATTGTCTGCAAATGGGAGACAGCAGTGCAGAGTGTGACTGGATATTAGCTTAGCATGCAAACAGCAAATGTGGCAAAGACTCTTTTTGATAAAGACAGAAAAGGTAAACCCGAGAGACAGAGTCCAACCATCTTGCAGTGAATGATTTCAGATGGAGCGTCGCTACTTTACATTGATTGTGTCTAAAGGCCCCATAATTAAGTCGTAGTACTACTCTAGGCCATACACTGATTTAAACATAAAAAAATCCCCTCTCAGTGAAGTGCCTGCAACATTTTGCTCTTCCCTCTGCAGTATAAATTACCAATACTGTTTTTTAGTGTCTCCTAGGAGGGTATTTGGGGTTCATTAGGGGTTCAGTAGTGTCAAATATCCCTAAAGCCTAAAAAAACAGACAATGTTTTGGTTGCGGTCAACCAGAGAATGTTTTAAATTCCATCTAACTTAATAATGACTTGTAAGGCAGCAGCATATTGAGCAAGCTCTGGGGAAGGCCATCATCTTCGTCAGAATAACATGGATCAAAGGGGGACATTAAGAGCTACCTTTTTATCTCCCATT
Source organism: Lissotriton helveticus (assembly GCF_964261635.1). NCBI lineage: Eukaryota > Metazoa > Chordata > Amphibia > Caudata > Salamandridae > Lissotriton > Lissotriton helveticus. Next base: position 1,509,715,659 of record NC_136061.1, on the reverse strand, counting down.
TAAAAAAATAGAAGGTGCAATGGTGTACTTCGTGGAAGGGAAATCAGTGATCTTAAAACAAATTCTCTAATTGCTCCAAAACTGAGACGTCACCAAAGCCCCACAGCTCAGCACCATATAGTGCTGAGCCAAGGGCCTTTGGCTCATACACCTGTGAAGCTGGCACTATTGGCTTATTGAAAGAAGCCTGGTGTTCTTTCAGGACGGTACCAATAGTCTGTCTGTGCTTCAAGCAAGCACTACTGATATGTGGACACCATGACATATTGGCTGACAATTTGATTCCTAGGTAATTAAACACATTGTAGTGTAGTGCCTATATTGCCAATAGGCTCTGTGCATTGGAATAACATAAAAGATAGTTTAGACGTAGGACTGAGGTCATCTAGGTCTCTACTGAATATGTTAGACTTAATTATGAATGCCAGCTAGCTCAGAGGTCACTAGAAACGTTCTCGAGTGAACAGGAAGGAGTTAACTTTCCTGAATAGACAAGAAGGGATTAGTTTCTGACAACCGCATAAACATGACAACTTTGCTCCCCCAGAATAAAGAGAATATCTCCAGAGTCGTGTGAAAATAATAGACAGCTATTTCACTCAGTCAATCGTGCATGCTTAGTTTCACCAGAGTGCAGAGAAATAGAGAGACGGGCGTTTTCAATAAAAGTTGTTATTTATTGAGCAGTCCTCTTTCTCATGCAAGAGAAGTGAATTGCCACAATTGCAATACTTGTCATAACGTAAAGTGCGTACAGTAAAAGGAGTATTATAAAATAATACTGTAAAAGCATTGATATGGTTTCTGAGCCATATGATACTTAAAATGGATAAAATACATAAAACGATAAAAGGTTGACTAAACGTGCTCAACTGGTGTTTCTAAAATACGCCTACCCCGGTGTACCTGACCTAAGCCTAATACGTGGGAAGGAGTAAGTAAGTTAAGATAGTTTTGCCAAGAATCTGCTTCAAGAATTCTCTTAAGGATCTAATCAGCTCCGTACCTTGTTTATAGAATGAAGGCGGTCTTGTATCTCTTTCTCAGGACTCGATCTCCCAGCAACCCGCAAGGGTGACTGGAAACACTGGAGCTGGATTTCTCGGCAGGAGAAAAGACAGCGTCTCTCTCAGTGCGTAAAATGGGAGGGTCGGCTTCCTTCAGCACTCGCATCAGCTGGGCGTCGGGCAAGTAGATAGCTGCTCTGCTCCAAATCACCGTGTGTTTGCTTAAGGCAAATGCTGGTATATTTATACCTGAAAGGTGCCGGGTTTGACGTAAGGTTGGACATAAGACGTTACTAAGAACTTACAGTTCTTTCTGGACTCCAGGAGTTCTTGCACAAATCAAAACAAAAGCAGGGGCAATTCCCGGGCTGCTAGAGGCTTGGTTTGTTTAAAGAACGCGTTGTACTTTCTAGGAGTCTATGGGAGTAGCCTTGGCGTATTTGGACTGCATTGGCTATGACTAAATATGGATATGATTCTTATGCCTTTATAAGGATATTATTTGTTATAACCACATAAGGGCATGAATCGGGAATATTTAATTAGGGTCCTAGATACGTTTACAACATCAACCCACTCTAGGACCTTAGCGCCAGGCATCAGCTTTTCCTTACCCTTTTTAAGGTTGCTAAACAGCGCACATTTTGTTTTGTCTGCGTTGATTTCTAAGCCACAACTTGACAAAGGCTAGCTGTGCATTTTTTTCACCCTCTTGAGGCGGAAGCCGGGAGGTCCTCCTCTACAGACTTTACCTTGAGCATTTCCATTGTAATAATTGTATTCTGCTTGATTTAAAAAGCGTCTGAATTTTATTTCGTGTTTGGCATTTTAGCTTGATTTTCGAAGCGTTTTACCCTGCCAGACATCCCTCCTCACCCTTTCACCACTCGGGCCACTCTCAGCTGAGTATAGACGCTGAGAGATCGGTCCCGAGGAGACGAAGTTTCCACAGCGGCCATATTGGGGGTGTTTCAGCGCTCTTCCGCGCTCTAGCTGACTATAAAAGGGGACGGCCTCCCTCCGCGCAGCGGACGCGTTCTGCGGATGCACCGGAACCACGCTGGAGTCGTGCCAGAGTCCTGCCCGTCTGCGCCCGTCAGCGCCAAGGAGGCGCCAGGGGCCATGCATAATGTCCCCCTACCTAGAGGCCCCAGCCTGCCTAGGGCATGTCTACTCTCTCTGAATAACCTTTTTACTCATTGCCATGATGTGCTGAAACCTGATACATGGGATGGCCCGGTCTGCTGTCAACATTGCAAGGTGACACTTTGCCCGGAGCCAGCATCCAAAGGGAAGCCACGACCCATTGTTCTACGAGGGGGGCTTATTAACGCATTGTCAATGTGCAAGAATGCACAACATATTTATGACCTGATTATCGAGGGGGATTTAGACTGGCTCCTCATCACTGAAACCTGGTTAAAGGCCTGGTGTAATCCGGACATAGCAGTGGCCCTTCTTCAAGGGTTTTTAATCCAGCGTCTGGATAGGCAGGAGCAACGGGGAGGAGGGCTGGCTATTATTTACCGCGACACTATGACATGCACTACATATGAGTTGCCAGACATTAAGGTGGCAGAGGCTATGGCCTTTTGTCTAATTATCCATGACTCCTTGATGTTTTCTGGTGCCCTGGTATATCGTCCTCCGGGTCAACCTAAAGAATTCCTGGAGAGCATTGGGGATGTACTGAGCGATCTTACGCTCAGATTCGCCCAATTCACGTTGCTAGGGGACCTCAATCTTCATTTAGATTTCCCTAAAAAACCAGGGGTAACCTGTTAAATGGATATAATTAGTGTCCTTGGCTTAACCCTGTTGACGCAGGAACCCACACATATAGCAGGTCATATATTAGACTGTATTTGTTCCAACTCAGACATCCTGACCATTAAACCCCCCTCTGTCCAAACCTGGTCAGATCACAAATTTATCCCTTTTGACCTTGTATTAAAACATAATGTCCCAGTGAAAGTCATAAAAAGAACAGTGGGCAGTCATAAACCTGACTGGAAAAAATTACTTACCCGGCCAGATCTTTTCGAGAAAGTAAGAGAGAGTAAACCCATACTAACTGAGCACACCTCGACAGACAATCAGCGGTTTTGCGAGTGGATCACGACACTAAGTAAGCAGTCAGAGCCAATGAACTTAAAAAACTAAGGTGGTATTAAAAATAAAAAGAGCGCCCCATGGTTCTCACTAGCCCTGAAAGTAGAGTTAGGTGAAGTAAGATCATTGGAACGTAGGTGGCGTAGGAATTACGGAGCTGATGCTCGTAGTATTTATAAAGTAGCCCGTAGGCAGTACCACCCCTCAATTAAATTGGCGAAAAAAGCTTACTTCTTAGAGGCAATTGCCTCCTCTGAAAATGGACAGAAAGACATATTCAAGATTGTAAACAGTTTCACAAATCCTAGAGCACTTTTACAGGAAATTCCCCCTTCCCTGCCTCTCTGCAACTCCATTGCTAATTACTTCGAAAAGAAAATTCTAGACATTGTTAAGGATTTTCCCCAACCGATATTGACTTCCTCTGATAAGGAAAGGGTGGAGCTAAGCAGGGAGAATAATTTTAACATGACCGGCTTTAACGTATTTGCCCCCATTTCCTTAGAGGAGTCACATCAGGCCATTTTATCTAGCAAATCTGGATCTCCCTTTGACCCCTGTCCTACTCTGTTCCTAAAAGCTTTGGTCAAAGAGGTAAATCCTATCATTAATGGCATCATCAACTCGTCACTTGTCACAGCTGAGATTCCCTGTGATTGGAAATTAGCAGCTGTTAAGCCCCTTCAGAAAAAATCTTTACCTGATCCGACCATTCTTTCTAACCTCCGTCCCATTTCATTGATTCCATTGGTGTTTAAATTGACCAAATCTTTTGTTAACAAACAACTCACGAAATTCCTAGAAGATAATAACATCTTGGACGCCAACCAATCTGGCTTTAGGTCCAAACACTCTACAGAATCCGCCCTCCTGTTTACGGCAGAGACCCTGCGAATCGCTATGGATCAAGGGAAGAAGGCCGTCCTGATATTACTCGACCTAGCGGCGGCCTTCGATACGGTCTCACATTCAATCTTGGTTGACCGCCTACTTAATTCAGGGATAGGAGGAGTAGTGCTGATTTGGTTAAAAAATTTCCTCAGCCAAAGACGTCAAGTCACGGTACTGGGAGAATTTAACTCTGAAGAAAAATCCATCATCACAGGGGTCCCTCAGGGCTCTAGTCGGAGCCCTGTTCTCTTCAATCTATATATGGTCCCCCTGATTGAGCTTATCTCTTCTTACCAGATCAGCACAATATCTTACGCTGATGATACGCAGCTTATCCTGGTATTGGACAGGGAGCTGCCTGAAGCTGAAGAAAATCTTAAAAACTGCCTCACTGCTACATTTGAGTGGATGAAGATCAACCATCTCAAATGTAATTCGGGGAAAACTGAAATCTTACCTTTCGGTCCCCAAAATTTGTTCTCCCCCAAACAATGGTGACCTGAAGATGCTGAAGCCCCTCCCAATACCATCTCCTTCGCCCGTAATTTGGGCGTTAAGTTTGATGACTTATTGTCATTCAAGCAACAAGCAACTGGCGTGGCTAGCACTTGCTTCCATATCATCAGAACTCTTAGGAAATTTTTTGACCTTCTCCCACTGTCAGCAAGGAAAACGGTAGCGGTGGCGCTTATAACATCAAGACTGGACTACTGCAACAGCCTGTATGCGGGAGCGAATAAATCTGTGCTCCACAGGCTGCAGATGGTCCAGCATGCCACCGCTCGCCTGGTCCTTGGCTGGCCCAGAAAGTCATCTGCCTCGGCTGCACTTAATGCCCTCCATTGGCTTCCAATTCATAAGCGTATTCTATTTAAAATTCTAGTCATCACTTTTAGAGCTTTTCATTTACAAGGGCCCAGGTATCTGTCAAAAGGCTTTAAACGCTATCTACCCGTTCGGAGTTTGAGGTCCTCTAACCAGAATCTATTAGTAACTCCAAAATTCAGGCTTGTTACCAAAGGTGGGAAATCTCTTGCTGTCTTGGGTTCCAGCGCATGGAACAAATTGCCACTCCAGCTCCAGCAAATCTCTACAGAATCCCACTTCAGGAAAGCCCTGAAGACCTGGGTTTTCTCTCTTACTGATGCTGCTTGTAAAGCTCTAGTGTAAAGAGTGTAGTGTTTTTCGAACTGCTTCAGCCAACCGACCTGTTCCATCTGGGTTGGTATTAAGCGCCAAGATGCTCCTTGGAGTGGTAGTAGCACTCTAGAAATGTATTTTTACATTACATTTACAAAAGACAGCAATTTTGAAGAATGTTCAGGCCACTCAGAGTTTTCGATATTAAAAAAATGTCAAATATACGGATCTTGGTGTTAGCTATAACAGGGACATCCACTGGGCAGTCAAAAAGATAGTCGCCCAATCCATTTAGATACAAAGTGAAGAGAGTGGGAACTAGTACACACCCTTGCAGAATACCTTTCAGCACTGGGATCTTGTCGATCAGTTGGCCCTGCTACCCCCATCTGACAAAGGCGAAGTTATTCTCATGAATCTTAATCAGTATTTACGGAATATTGTGAGTCATACCCATCGCCTTCAAAACCTGCCACTGCCTCAAGCATGGAACCAGGTCAAAGACACATTTTAGATTGAAAGAATCAGCAACAAATAAGCTGCCCTTGATGATCAGATCAATCTTCCAAAACAATTAGGATAAACCTAAATTCATGCTCAATCGTAGAGGTTTTGGCTCTGAATCCCACTTGAAGTTGGCTTATAATATCCCAATCTGAGATCCACGTTTGATTTCATACCAGAACCAAACAAGAATAGACTTTTTTACCACAACAATAAAACTAATGAACCTATAATTCATATATACTGGTATAACTTCTGCGCCCTGCCAAGATTCTGGAATAGATGTTCATATATAATGATATAATGTCGCCCTTCATATATATTGGTATAACTTAAGGCACCCAGCCAAGATTCCTGAATAGATGTTTCCCAGAGCAATCACATTTGATAAAGCTACTATATAGTCAGCGTAGGCATCAGCATTATGAGCAAACAAATAAAGAGGAATGGCAACTGCACCTGGAGCCCTTCTCCTCTCAAATGTAGACAGTGAGTCTAGAACTTTCTCTCTAGTGAATGGGGAAGAGGTAACATTATGGATGCTACTATACAACAGAGTAACTTTGGTGCCAGTAACTACCTTCTCATAGTACAGGGCAGCAAAATGATTAACCTATTCTGAGGGTGGAACATGGTTTTGCGGTTCTTTCCCCCCCCCCCTGGGATTTGTACCACTGGCAACCAAGTGAAGTGCGAACAGCCTCTGGATTAAAATGCTTCCGCTAACTCCTGCTATCAGTTGGCCCTGTTACCCCCATCTGACCCAGGCGAAGTTATTCTCATTAAGCTTAATCAGTATTGATGGAATATTGTGAGTCATACCCCTCGCCTTCAAAACCTGCCACAGCCTCAAGCATGGAACCAGGTCAAAGACACATTTTAGATTGAAAGAAGCAACAAATAAGTTGCCCTTGCTGATCAGATCAATCTTCCAAAACAATTAGGATAAACCTAGATTCCTACTCAATCGTAGAGGTTTTGGCTCTGAATCCCACTTGAAGTTGGCTTATAATATCCCAATCTGATATCCACGTTTGATTTTATACCAGAACCAAACGAGAATAGACTTTGTTAACACAACAATAAGACTAATGAACCTATAATTCATATATACTGGTATAACTTCGGCGCCCTGCCAAGATTCTGGAATAGATGTTCATATATAATGATATTTTGTCGCCCTTCATATATATTGGTATAACTTAAGGCACCCAGACAAGATTCCTGAATAGATGTTTCCCAGAGCAATCACATTTGATAAAGCTACTATATAGTCAGCCTAGGCATCAGCATTATGAGCAAACAAATAAAGAGGAATGGCAACTGGGCCTGGAGCCCTTCTCCTCGCAAATGTAGACAGTGAGTCTAGAGCTTTCTCTCTAGAGAATGGGGAAGAGGTAACATTCTGGAGGCTACTATACAATAATAATAATGAGTTTTGTAGAGCGCAAACAGCTACCTCAAAAGGAGGTGTCCCGGCGCTGAGAGAACAGAATGGCCAAGAGTTGTGTGGCGGAACTTAGCGTTGTGAAGTGAAAAGCCAGGTTTTTAACAATCGTTTAAAACAGGTTTCGGAAGGGGCCTGTTGTAGAGCAGGAGGGAGACAGTTCCATAACCCCGCCACATTGGCCGAGAAGGTTCTTCCCCCAATCCGTGCCCTTCGCACTCGAGGGACCACGATCTTCACCCGCCCGTTGGAGCGGAGGGTCCTTGATTGATGATACCTGGGGAGTCTAACTTTCAGATAGTTAGGGCAGGTGCCAAACAGGGACCTAAAGGCCAGCATCAGGGTTTTAAACTTGATCCGACTGGCCACTGGGAGCCAGTGCAGAGCCCGAAGATGCGGAGAGACTGGGTGTTTGAAAGGAATACACCTTAGCAGTCTCGCAGCCGCATTCTGCACCGTCTGAAGGCGCTGGATTAAATAACGGGGGAGGCCCAGATAGAGTCCGTTAGCGTAGTCCAGCCTCGATGTTACTGTGGCGTGGACTACAGTTTTATGACACTCTACTGGCAGAAGTCTCAAGATCTTACGCAGGTTCCTCAGCTTAGTTAAGCAACATCCAGCGACTTGCCGAATGTGGGAGGCGAAGGAGAGGTTGCTATCCCAGCGGACTACCAAATTTTTTGCGCTCTGGCTTGGCGACGGAGGCGTACCCATTTCCACCGGCCACCAAAGTTCTGCAGGGGGGGCAGCCCTTTGCCAAAGAAGAGAACCTCAGTCTTCTCCGCATTCAATTTAAGTTTATTGGCGTTCATCCATCTGGCCACATCTCGGAGACACCCCTTGAAAGTTGCAAAAGCCTCCTCCGACACCTCTGAGTATGGGAACACCAGCTGGGTGTCATCAGCATACGAGATTGCTTTGACCCCCCAGTTTGAAATAAGTGTAAACAGAGGAGCCAAGTAAACATTAAATAGTAGCGGGCTTAGGGCCGACCCCTGGGGAACACCGCATTTTATCTTGGAGGGTTTTGAGACAATCTGATCCAATGCCACCTTCTGTGTTCTCAATGACAGGTATGACTGAACCCAGCTCAATGCTTGATCTTTTAGCCCTATCTCAGCCAGCCGTTGTAAGAGCCTAGCATGATCCACCGTATCAAAGGCGGCCGACAGATCCAGGAGAACCAGCATCGCTGATTCCCCGGCATCCATCGACCACCTCACTGATTCCGCTACTTCAATTAGTGCAGTCTCCGTGCTGAAGCCCGGTCTAAAGTCCGATTGAGTCTCATGTAGGACGTCATTGTCCTCTATGAAATTATTCAGCTGAGATTAACAGAGTAACTTTGGTGCCAGGAACTACCTTCTCATAGTACAGGGCAGCAAAATGATTAACCTATTCTGAGGGTGGAAAATGGTTTTGCGGTTCTTCCCCCCTGGGATTTGTACAACTGGCAACCAAGTGAAGTGCGAACAGCCTCTGGATTATCATGCTTCCGCTAACTCCTGCTATCCATTATTGTCACACTCCTTCTTTGCATTCAATATGCTAAGTTTGTATTACTTTCTGATGGCTGCAATCATGGATGGCCTTTTCAACTTGATCGCCCTAGCTAGATTGTGCCTCAGGTGCCCACACTCCCTGTTAGACCACCCATTGTCTTTTATTTGGGGGGCTTCTTCTTAAATCCTAAAATAAAGTGCAATCCTCGCAAAAAGTCTTTTTGCAACACACTAAAGTCTAGGTGGTCTTCTTCCTTTTCCATACTTTTTGCAATGGTACTCCGAGTTGCCTGAACATCTTTGTCGATGTTTGACAAGATTTCTAGCTTTCCATACCCTGATGCCATTTCAGGCGACATCTCTCATATATATGTACAACTATTGTATACTTATCAAACAAAGCTAGCAGCCTAAGACATAGAGGGTCTCTCTCCACTCTTTCCTACTACCTGTACTACCATGTCACCCACTCTGGACCACAATCTTAAGTCGATGAGGATGTAATCAATTCGCATTTTGGACAAATGGTTTTTAAAAGTGTATACCCCCTTGGTATCGTAATTAGTACGACCATTAGTAGCCCGACCCCCAATTCAATGGAGCGCGCTATCATCTGAAGAATGGCTTGGGTCCATCTTTTGATTGAGTGAGGCTCCAGCTGGGGGATAGCCCAAGATTCTTTCTCCTCAGCAGTGATTTCAATATCATCCATGACTAGGGGCTCAAATGAAGAATTAAGTCCCCTGCAATGATCATATATAAACTTGAACAAGACTTAGCAGATGAGACTCTAGGGCTTGAATTGTCCCCGAAGTGTGTCTACCCTTCACCACATGTGCATATATGTTGAAGATCATCACAACCATGGTCCCTCGCCCTACTTACTTCAATGCCTAGTATGTCAGTACAATCAATTGTCAATCAGAAAAACTTACAACTTGGGAAGGAATTCACCCATATTGTTAGACCACCCATAGGTCTTACAAACTTAGTAGGCTTAGCTGAAAAATTGAAAAGACAAGTTGTGAGAAGTTGGCCTGGTATATGCTGTCCACTAATTAAAGTGGGCAACTTGCACCAGTCCAAACAACCTTTATGGTGATTTAAGAGGTCAAAGATGACTTTAGAAAACCTTCCAAGTAGTAGCTGTTGAGAGCAGCCTTCAGGCTTAGTCTTGAAGGAATGTTAAGTAGCTTATATTACCAGAATGCAATCTTATAGTATTGGTTAAAGGAAAGGAGAACCACACAGTAGTGATACAAAAATGTATTTATTAATATAACACTATCTAGTATGACACAGTATCTCCTACATGGACATAATCACAAAGCACACACTACTGGAGCACAGAAATGACAGTAAATAGCACTAATTCACAGTGGGCCCCAGTGGGGGACCAACCATATACTATGTGAGTGGTATAAGAACCACAACTCAAGTCAAGACAGTGTCAAGAGGACGTAGAATCGCTGGGACTCCAAGGAACCACCCAAGGTGAATACATAGGGACCCCACTGAGGACGGGTGCAGTATGGGAACACTGCACAATTGTACGGGAAAGTCGCGGTGGAAGTTTCAGAGTTTAAGGACCCTTCCCAGTGGACTTCAAAGAAACCCAGTGGAAGACAGAAGGTTGTAGAGCCACCCCACCTGTGGATACTGAGATACCCAAGTTACCTATCCCAGGGAAGCCGGGTGCATAGGTCTGAAGTGGTGTCGGAAACCGCAGTCAAACCCAATGAAGGACTTGGAAGAAGAGCTGCTGCTGGAAGGAAGAAAAGTGTCAGTTGGAATCCAAAGGTGGATTCTTGTTGAGAAGTACCTGAAAGCAGAGGGGACAGAGTCTGGGTCACTTGTGAGTGACCAGGGGCTTGGTAGACAAAAGTTCACCGATGTCGGGTGCTTCAGGTGAGTGGATGGAGTCCTTAACTCTGTAGCCACAGGGACCAAGAGACGTCAAGGACAACCAGGAGCTGGATTTGAGCTGTCCCATGAAAGATGTAGAGTGCCGAGGGGTCGGGGTCTGGTAGGAGCACCAACAAGCCTTGGCAACGGCAACCCACGCAAAAGGTCAAGAATGGTTACGGCTCAGACCAGCAAGATCCAGGAGACTCACCACAGCAAGAGGAGTCCTGGCAGGCCTGGAGCAACCAGGGGACCCCAAGAAAAGAAAAGTGGACCCTCAAGTGGACCCAAAGGCCAGAGGCACAGGAGTCGCGAGAGGACCTCAAGCGTTTCACCAAACAACAGCCCACAGAGCTTTCGGTGTCAGGAGGTCAAAGCTCTTGGTAGGAAATAGTGTCAGTAGTTGGGACTACTCAGAGCCCAATGAACTTGCAAATGAAGACAGTGTACAGAGGTTCGGGTATTGCAGCACCCATGAGAGATACTAGCCTCAAAATTGGTAAGAGGACAGCCTGGGCCTCGAGGGACATAGAAACCCACCTCCTGTGTTGCTGGACCCTTCAGAGTACGTAGAAGCTTGGGATCAGCAGACTGGTCAACAATGATGAGGTGCCTGTGAATGCAGGGGAGGGACTCCTTCACTCCAAGGTAGATATTTTTTGGTTGTCCTTGATGCTACACAGGTCCTGCATGTATCCTGTATGGTGAACGGGCAAAGATGATGCAGCAGACTGAGTGGGAGACAAAGATACTGTAGCCTGCTATAAAATAAAAGTAAACTTTAACTGGTGAGTGGCTAAAGGGTAACCCATGAAACATAGGTGATGCGAGATATTACAGCAATGCGTGAGCCATAATATTTGGTATCCCCATAGTAACTGATGTTGGAAAGCAAAAGGAAAGGTGCTATTTAGCATAGAAATACTGTGCTCACCCATGCAACATAAGACCATGTCAAATTTAATCCTGGGAAGTTCTAACCCAAGAAACATAAGCAATACCAAATATTATAGCTGGTATAGGCCATTATATATGTTATCCCCTAAGGGAACCAGACGTACAATTTTGTGGAATGATGTCAAAAGAGACTGAAGTCTGTTATCAAAGAAAAGACAACTTCAAGTGGTCAATGGCTAAAGGATAACCCATGAAACATAGGGGATACATGATATCACAGCAAAGTGTGAGCCATAATATTTAGTATCCCCTATGGGAACCTGATGTAAAACCTTGTGGAATTATGTGAAAAATCTGAAAAGATACTGTAGTCTTCCATCAAATAAAAGACAACTTCAATTGGACAATGGCGAAAGCGCAAGTCATGAAACATAGGGGATAAGAGATATTGCAGCGATGCATGAGCCATAATATTTGGTCTCCCCATAGTAAACGAAGTTGGAAAGCAAACGGGATAGTGATATTTGGCATAGAAATACTGTGCTCACCCATCCCACATAAGACCATGTCAAATTGAATACTGGTATATTCTAACCCAAGAAACACAGGGGATACCAAATATAATAGCTGGTATATGCCGTAATATATGATATCACCTAAGGGAACTGTACGCACAATCTTGTGGAATGATGTACAAAATGTGCATAGATACTTGCGCCCCAATTTAAGCACCGAGACGGCGCTTTTGGAGGTGTCTGAGGCCATTAAAGAGGCAAAGCCATGCTCGTAATGCTGGACTTGTCTGCGGCCTTTGATACCGTCCCCCATGAGGGTCTCCTCATCAGACTCCATGAGATCGGTCTGAGGGGGACGGTGCTTAGTTGGTTTAGATCATTTCTGGCTGGCCGCTGACAAACGGTCTGGGCCCCACCCAGCTCCGCCGTGATGCCGCCTTTGGGAGTCGGAGTTCCGCAGGGCTCTGTGTTGAGTCCGACGCTCTTCAACATCTTTATGACCCCTCTCGCAGCATTGGTGGAGTCTTATGGGGCCCAGATCGTATCCTATGCCGACGATACCCAGCTCCTCTTTACGTGCAGGAAAGGAGAAGAGTTTGATGGAGAGAGTATCCGTGAGTGCCTTGGGGCTGTTTTCGAATGGTTCCAGCTGAACAGCCTCAAATGCAACTCAGATAAATCTGAGGTACTCTTCTTCGGCTGCCCTCACGATCCAGACTGGCAGGAATGGTGGCCGGTTAATATGTTTCCTCCAGCACATTCGTCCCAGCTAGCTAAGAATCTGGGAATTAAGATGGATAATGGCCTTTCGTTAAGATCTCAGATCCTTGGTCTTACGGGAACTTATTTTGGCCTGCTTAGGATGCTGCACAAGTTTCTTCCTTTGTTATCAGTAGACCATAGGAAGTTGACGGTGCAGGCCTTAAGTGGCTCAAGATTGGACTATTCCAACGTCCTGTATCTTGGCCTGCCGGACTATCTTCTGCAACGTCTCCAGGTGGTCCAGAACTCGGCCGCGCGGGCCATTTTTGGCCTATATAGGCGTGCCAGAGTTTCGGGACTCCTGCAGTCGCTCCATTGGCTGCCTATCCGGAAACGGATAGTGTTCAAGGCCTTGACCCTGGCCCATAAGGCTCTCCATGCTTCGGGGGCAAAATATCTCCAAAGGAGGCTTGCCTTTTACCATCCAACCCGATCTCTGAGGTCTGAATCTCTGTTCCTTGCGGCGGTCCCTCGAGTAAAAAGGGCCCGGATTGGGGGCCGCTCTTTCGGGCTGTTGGCACCACAGATGTGGAACACGCTGCCTTTGGCACTTTGCAGCACCTCTAACTTGCTGATTTTTAGGAAGGGCCTTAAAACCTGGCTTTTTGCCCAGTAGTCCGTTTCTGTTTCCTGTTTCACTTTGCTCCATTGTGTTGTGTTACTCTGTGATTGGTTTTAATAAAAGCGGCGGGACACTCTATGGAGTAGCCGTGCGCTATAAAAGACAAAAATAACATAACATAACATAACATACTGTACCCTGCTATCAAATAAAAGACAATTTCAAGTGGCCAATGGCTAAAGTGTAACCCATGACACATAGGGGATATGAGATATTAGAGGAATGCATGAGTCATAATATTTGGTATCCCCATACTAAACGATGATGGAAAGCAAAAGGAAGGATGCTATTTGGCATAGAAATACTGCGCTCACCCATCCAACATAAGACCATGTCTAATTGAATCCTAGTAAGTTTGAAACCAAGAAACACCGGGATACCAGACATTATAGCCGTTATAAGCCATTATATTTGGTATCCCTTAAACAAATCAGTTGTAAAATCTCATGAAATGATGTAAAAAATGTAAAATGTTACTGTAGTCTGCTATCAAACAAAAGGCAATTTCAAGTGGTCAATGGCTAAAGGGTAACTGATTAAACACAGGGGATACAAGATATTACAGCAATGCGTGAGCCATAATATTTGGTATCCACATTGTAAACGATGATGGAAAGCAGATGGAAGGTTGATATTCGCCATAGAAATACTGTGCCCATCCATCCAACATAAGACCATGTCAAATTGAATACTAGTAAGTTCTATCCCCAGAAACACAGGGGATACCGGATATTATAGCCGGTATGGGCCATTATAGATGATATCCCCAAAGGGAACCAGAGGTAAGTCTTGAGGAATGCTGCACAAAATATGAAAAGTTACAGTAGTCTGCTATCAAGTAAAACACAACTTCAAGTGGTCAATGGCTAAAGGGTTAACCCATAAAACGTAGGGGATACAAGATATTACAGCAATGCTTGAGCCATAATATATGGTATCCCCACTGTAAGCGGTGTTGGAAAGAAAAAGCAAGGGTGCTATTTGCTGTGGGAATACTATGCTAATCAATCCAACTTAAGACCATGTCAAGTTGAATATTGGTAAGACCTAGCCCCAGAAACACAGGGGACACCAGATATTTTAGCCGGTATAGGCCATTATATCGGCTATCCCTTAAGGGCACCGGCTGTAAAAGTTTGTGGGATTTATGTACAAAATCTAAAAAGATACTGTAATCTGCTATATAATAAATGGTAACTTCAACTGGTGAATGGCTAAAGGGTAACCTATGAAACATAGGGGATACAAGATATTATGGCAATGTGGGAGCCATAATATTTGGTATCCCCCTAGTAAATTATGTTGGAAAGCAAAAGGAAGGGTTATAATCAGCATAGAAATACTGTGCTCATCCATCAAACATAAGACCATGTGTAATTGAATCCTGGTAAATTCTAAACCAAGAAACACCAGGGATACCAGATATTATAACCGGTGTAGGCCATTATATTTGGTATCCCTTAAGGGAACAGGATGTAAAATCTCGTTGAATGATGTAAAAAATGTGAAAAGTTACTGTAGTCTGCTATAAAGAAAAAGGCAACTTCAAGTGGTCAAAAGCAAAAGAGTAACTCATGAAACGTAAGTGATACAAGATATTACAGCAAGGTGTGAGCCATATTATTTGGTATCCCTTTGTAAACGATGTTGGAAAGCAAAAGGAAGGGTGCTATTTGCCATAGAAATACTGTGCCCATCCATCCAACATAAGAACATGTCAAATTGAATACTAGTAAGTTCTAACCCCAGAAACACAGGAAATACCAGATATTATATCCGGTATAAGCCATTATATATGGTATCCCCAACGGGAACTAGATGTAAAATCTTGAGGAATGATGTAAAAAATATGAAAGGTTACTGTAGTCTGCTATCAAGTGAAAGGCGACTTCAAGTGGTCAATGGTTAAAGGGTAACCCTAGAAACATAGGGGATACAAGACATTACAGCAATGAGTGAGCCCAAATATTTAGTTTCCTCTAAGGGAACCAGACGTACAATCTTCTGGAATGACGTAACACATCTGAAAAGTTACTGTTGCCTGCTAACAAATAAAAGACAACTTCAAGTGGCCAATGGCTAACGGGTAACCCATGAAATGTGGGGGATACGAGATATTACAGCAAGGGGTGAGCCATAATATTTGGTATCCCCATAGTAAACAATGTTGGAAAGCAAAAGGAAGGCCACTATTCGGCACTAAGTACTGTGCTCACCCATCCAACATAATTGAATACTGGTAAGTTCTAACCCAAGAAACACTAGGGATACCAAATATTATAGGTGTATGGGCCAATATAATGGTATACCCTAAGGGAACCATACGTACAATCTTGTGGAATTATGTAAAAAATTTGAAAAGATACAGTAGTCTGCTATCAAGTAAAACACAACTTCAAGTGGGCAATGGCTAAAGGGTAACCCATAAAACATAGGGGATACGCGATATTACAGCAATTCGTGAGCCATAATATTTAGTATCCCCTTCGTAAACGATGTTGGAAAGCAAAAGGAATGGCGCTATTTGACATAGAAGTACTGTGCCCACCCATCCAACAAAAGACCATGTCAAATTGAATCCTGGTAAGTTCTAACCCAAGTCACACAGGGGATACCAAATATTATAGGCGGTATGGGCCAATATATAAGGTATCCCCTGAGGGAACCGGACGTACAATCTTGTGGAATGATGTAAAAAATGTGAAAAGATACTGTTTTCAGCTATCAAATAAAAGACAACTTCAAGTGGCCGATGGCTAAAGGATAACCCATGAAACGTAGGGGATACAAGATATTACAGTAATGCGTGAGCCATAATATTTGGTTTCCCCATAGTAAACGATGTTGGAAAACAAAAGGAAGGTTGCTATCTGGCATATAAGTACTGTGCTCACCCATCCAACTTAAGACCATGTCTAATTTAATCCTGGTAAGTTCAAACCAAGGAACACTGGGGACACACATATTATAGCCGGTATAGGCCATAATATTTGGTATCCCTTAAGGGATCCGGATGTAAAATCTGGTGGAATGATGTAAAAAACGGTGAAAAGTTACTGTAGTCTGCTATCAAGTAAAAGGCAACTTCAAGTGGTCAATGGTTAAAGGGTAACCCATTAAATGTAGGGGATACAAGATATTACAGCAATGAGCGAGCCATAATATTTAGTATCCCCTGAAGGAACCAAACGTACGATCTTCTGGAATGATGTAAAACATCTGAAAAGATACTGTAGCCTGCTATCAAATAGAAGACAACTTCAAGTGGCCAATGCCTAAAGGGCAATCTATGAAACGTGGGGGATACAGCAAGGCGTGAGCCATAATATTTGGTATCCCGATAGTAAAGGATGTTGTAAAGCAAAAGGAAGGCCGCGATTTGACATAGAAGTACTGTGCTCACCCATCTCTCATAAGACCATGTCAATCGGAATACTGGTAAGTTCTAACACCAGAAACACAGGGGATACCAGATATTATAGCCGGTATAGGCCATTATATATGGTATTTCCTAAGGGAACCGGACATGCACTCTTGTGGAACAATGTAAAAAATGTGAAATTTTACTGTAGTCTGCTATCAAGTAAAAGGCGACCTCAAGTGGTCAATGGCTAAAGGGTAACCCTGAAATAAAATGTAGGGGATACAAGATATTACATCAATGCGTGAGCCATAATATTTAGTATCCCCTAAGGGAAACGGATGTAAAATCGTGTGGAATGATGTAAAAAATGTGAAAAGATACCGTAGTCTGCTATCAAATAAAAGACAACTTCAAGTGGCCAATGGCTAAAGGGTAACCCAAGAAACAGAGGTGATACGAAGTAGTGCAGCAATGCGTGAGCCATAATATTTGTTATCCCCATAGTAAACGACATCGGAAAGCAAAAGGAAGGGTGCTATTTGGCATAGAAATACTGTGCTCACCTGTCTAACATAAGACCATGCCAAATTGAATCCTGGTAAGTTTTAACACAAGAAACACAGGGGTACCAAATATTATAGCCGGTATAGGCCATTATATATGTTATCCCCTACGAGAACCGGACATACGATCTTGTGGAATAACGTAAAAAATTTGAAAAGATATTGTAGTCTCTTATCAAAGAAAAGACAACTTTAAGTGGTCAATGGCTAAAAGGTAACCCATGAAACATAGGGGATACGAGATATTACAGCAATGCATAGAAATACTGGGCTCATCCATCGAACATAAGACCATGTCAAATTGAACACTGGTAAGTTCTAACCCCAGAAACACAGGGGATACCAGGTATAATAGCTGGTATAGGCCATTGTATATGGTATTCCCTAAGAGAACCGGACATAGAACCTTGTGGAATGATGTACAAAATTTGAAAATATACAGTTGTCTGCTAGCATATAAAAGGCAACTTCAAGTGGTCAATGCCTAATGGGTAACAAATGAAACGCAGGGGATACAAGATATTACAGCAATGCGAGATCCATAATATTTGGAATCCCCATTGTAAAAGATGTTGGGAAGCAAAAGGAATGGTGCTATTTGGAATAGAAATACTGTGCTCACCCATAGCACATAAGACCATGTCAAATTGAATACTGGCAAGTTCTAACCCCAGATACACAAGGGATACCAAATATGATAGCTGGTATAGGCTATTGTACATGGTATCCCCATAGAGAACCTGACTACAATCTTGTGGAATAACGTAAAAAATGTGAAAAGATACTGTAGTCTCTTATCGAAGAAAAGACAACTTTAAGTGGTCAATGGCTAAAAGGTAACCCATGAAACATAGGGGATGCGAGATATTACAGCAATGCCTGAGGCATGATATTTGGTATCCCCATTGTAAACGATGTTGGAAGCAAAAGGAAGGGTGCTCTTTGCCATAGAAATACTGGGCTCATCCATCGAACATAAGACCATGTCAAATTGAACACTGGTAAGTTCTAACCCCAGAAACACAGGGGATACCAGGTATAATAGCTGGTATAGGCCATTGTATATGGTATTCCCTAAGAGAACCGGACATAGAACCTTGTGGAATGATGTAAATAATTTGAAAATATACAGTTGTCTGCTAGCATACAAAAGGCAACTTCAAGTGGTCAATGCCTAATGGGTAACAAATGAAACGCAGGGGATACAAGATATTACAGCAATGCGAGATCCATAATATTTGGAATCCCCATTGTAAAAGATGTTGGGAAGCGAAAGGAATGGTGCTATTTGGAATAGAAATACTGTGCTCACCCATAGCACATAAGACCATGTCAAATTGAATACTGGCAAGTTCTAACCCCAGATACACAAGGGATACCAAATATGATAGCTGGTATAGGCTATTGTACATGGTATCCCCATAGAGAACCTGACTACAATCTTGTGGAATAACGTAAAGAATGTGAAAAGATACTGTAGTCTCTTATCGAAGAAAAGACAACTTTAAGTGGTCAATGGCTAAAAGGTAACCCATGAAACATAGGGGATGCGAGATATTACAGCAATGCATGAGGCATGATGTTTGGTATCCCCATTGTAAACGATGTTGGAAGCAAAAGGAAGGGTGCTCTTTGCCATAGAAATACTGGGCTCATCCATCGAACATAAGACCATGTCAAATTGAACACTGGTAAGTTCTAACCCCAGAAACACAGGGGATACCAGGTATAATAGCTGGTATAGGCCATTGTATATGGTATTCCCTAAGAGAACCGGACATAGAACCTTGTGGAATGATGTAAAACATTTGAAAATATACAGTTGTCTGCTAGCATATAAAAGGCAACTTCAAGTGGTCAATGCCTAATGGGTAACAAATGAAACGCAGGGGATACAAGATATTACAGCAATGCGAGATCCATAATATTTGGAATCCCCATTGTAAAAGATGTTGGGAAGCGAAAGGAATGGTGCTATTTGGAATAGAAATACTGTGCTCACCCATAGCACATAAGACCATGTCAAATTGAATACTGGCAAGTTCTAACCCCAGATACACAAGGGATACCAAATATGATAGCTGGTATAGGCTATTGTACATGGTATCCCCATAGAGAACCTGACTACAATCTTGTGGAATAACGTAAAAAATGTGAAAAGATACTGTAGTCTCTTATCGAAGAAAAGACAACTTTAAGTGGTCAATGGCTAAAAGGTAACCCATGAAACATAGGGGATGCGAGATATTACAGCAATGCATGAGGCATGATGTTTGGTATCCCCATTGTAAACGATGTTGGAAGCAAAAGGAAGGGTGCTCTTTGCCATAGAAATACTGGGCTCATCCATCGAAAATAAGACCATGTCAAATTGAACACTGGTAAGTTCTAACCCCAGAAACACAGGGGATACCAGATATAATAGCTGGTATAGGTCATTGTATATGGTATTCCCTAAGAGAACCGGACAAAGAAACTTGTGGAATGATGTAAAAAATGTGAAAAAATACAGTTGTCTGCTATCATATAAAAGGCAACTTCAAGTGGTCAATGGCTAAAGGGTAACCCGTGAAACATAGGGGACATGACATATTACAGCAATACGTGAGCAATTGTAAACGACATTGGAAAGCAAAAATAAGGGTGCCATTTGGCATAGAAATACTGTGCTCACCCGTCTAACATAAGACCATGCCAAATGAAATCCTGGTAAGTTCTCACCCAAGAAACACAGGGGATACCAAATATAGCCGGTATAGGCCATTATATATGGTATCCCGTAAGAGAACCGGGCATACGATCTTGTGGATTGATGTAAAAACGTGAAAATATACAGCTGTGTGCTATCATATAAAAGGCACCTTCAAGTGGTCAATGGCTAATGGATAACAAATCAAACGCAGGGGATGCAAGAAATTTAAGCAATGCTTGAGTCATAATATTTGGTATCCCCATTGCTAACGGTGTTGGAAAGCAAAAGGAATGGTGCTATTTGGCATAGAAATACTGTGCTCACTCATAGCACATAATACCATGTCAAATTGAATACTGAAGTTCTAACCCCAGAAACACAGGGGATACTAAATATTATACCCAGTATAGGCCATTATATATGATATCTCCATAGAGAACCTGACGTACAATCTTGTGGAATAACGTAAACTGTAGTCTCTTATCAAAGAAAAGACAACTTCAAGTGGTCAACGGCTAAAGGGTAACCAATCAAACTTAGGGGATACGAGATATTACAGCAATGCATGAGCCATAATATTTGGTATCCCCTTTGACAACGATGTTGGAAAGCAGAAGGAAGGGTGCTCTTTGCCATAGAAATACTGGGCTCATCCATTGAACATAAGACCATGTTAAATTGAATACTGGTAGGTTCTAACCCCAGAAACACAAGGGATACCAGATATAGTAGCTGGTATAGGCCATTATATTTGGTATCCCCTAAGCGAACCAGTTGCAAAATCTTGTGGAATGATGTACAGAATGTGAAAAGATACTGTAGTCTGCTATACAATAAAAGGCACATTCAATTGGTCAATGGCTAAAGGGTAACCCATGAAACATAGGGATACAATATATTACAGCAATGGGTGAGCCATAATTTTTGGTATCCCCATAGAAATTATGTTGGAAAGCAAAAGGAAGGGTGCTGTTTAGTATGGAAATACTGTGCTCCTCCATCCAACATAAGGCGAGGTCACATTTAATCCTGATAACTTCTAACCCGAGAAACGCTGGGGATACCAAATATTATAGGTCATATAGGCTATTACAGTTGGTATCCCCTAAGGGTACGGATGCAAAATCTTGTGGAATGATGTACAAAAATGTGAAATGATACTGTAGTCTGCTATCAAACAAAAGGCAGTTTCAGCTAGTCAATAACTAAAGGGTAACCCAGGAAACATAGGGGATAAAAGATATTACAGCAATGAGTGAGCCATAATATTTGGTATCAGGGATGGTAATGATGTGGGAAAGCAAAAGGAAGGGTTCTATTTGGTATACTAATACTGTGCTCCTCCATCCAACATAATGCGATGTCAAATTTAATCCTGGTAACTTCTAACCCGAGAAACACCGGGGATACTAAGTATTATAAGCCGTATAGGCTATTATAGTTGGTATCCCCTAAGGCTACGGATGCAAAATCGCGTGGAATGATGTACAAAAAAAGTGAAAAGCTACTGAGGTCTGCTATCATACAAAAGGCATTTTCTGTTAGTCAATAACTAAAGGGTAACCCATGAAACATGGGGGATACAAGATATTATAGCAATGCGTGAGCCATAATATTTGGTATCCCCATTGCAAATGATGTTGGAAAGCAAATGGAAGGGTGCTATTTGGTATACAAATACTGTGCTTCTCCATCCAACATAATGGGATGTCAAATTCAATCCTTTTAACTTCTAACCCGAGAAACACAGGGGATACCATATATTATAAGCCGTATAGGCTATTATATTTGGTATCCCCTACGGGTACCGGATGCAAAATCTTGTGGAATGAAGTAGAAAATGTGAAAAGATACTGTACTCTGCTATCAAACTAAAGGCAATTTCAACTATTCAATGGCTGAAGGATAACCCATGAAACCATGAAACATTGGGGATACGAGATATTACACAATGCTTGAGCCATAATATTTGGTATCCCCATAGTAAATGGTGTTGGAAAGCAAAAGGAAGGGTTCTCCTTGGTATCAGTACACTGTGCTCCCCCATCAAACAAAAGGCAAAGTCAAATTTAATCCTGAGAACTTCCAACACCAGAAACAGTGGGGATACCAAATATTATAGGCCGTATAAGCTATTAAATTTGGTATCCCCTAAGGGTATGGATGCAAAATCTTGAGGAATGATGTACAAATTTTAAAAGATATTGTCGTCTGCTATCAAAATAAAGGCTAATTCAATTGGTCAATGGCTAAAGGGTAACCTGTGAAACATAGGGGATACAATATATTACAGCAATGGGTGAGCTATAATATTTGGTATCCCCATAGAAAATGATGTTGGAAAGCAAAAGGAAGGGTGCTGTTTAGTTTGGAAATACTGTGCTCCTCCATCCAACATAAGGCAAGATCACATTGAATCCTGGTAACTTCTAACCCAAGAAACACTGGGGATACTAAATATTGTAGGCCTTATAGACTATTATAGTTGGTATCCCCCAAGGCAACGGATGCAAAATCTTGTGGAATGATGTACACAAATGTGAAAAGATACCGTAGTCTGCTATCAAACAAAAGGCAATTTCTGCTAGTCAATAACTAAAGGGTAACCCATGAAACATAGGGGATACAAGATGTTATAGAAATGCGTGAGCCATAATATTTGGTATCCTCATTGCAAATGATGTTGGAAAGCAAAAGGAAGGGTGCTATTTGGTATACAAATACTGTGCTCCTCCATCCAACAAAATGCAATGCCAAATTGAATCCTGGTAACTTCTATCCCGAGAAACACAGGGGATACCAAATATTATAGGCCGTATAGGCTATTATATTTGGTATCCCCTAAGTGTACCGGATGCAAAATCTTGTGGAATGAAGTACAAAATGTGAAAAGATACTGTAGTCTGCTATCAAATAAAAGGCAAACTCAATTAATCAATGGCTATAGGGTAACCCATGAAACACAGGGGATGTTGGAAGGCAGAAAGAAGTGTGCTATTTCTATAGAAATACTGTGCTCCCGCATCCAACATAAGGCGAATTGAAATTGAATAATGTTAACTTCTAAACCAAGAAACACTGGCGATACCAAATATCGTAGGCCGTATAGGCTATTTTAGTTGGTATCCCCTAAGGGTACGGATGCAAAATCTTGTGGACTGATGTAAACAATGTGAAAAGATACTGTAGTCTGCTATTAAACAAACGCTAATTTCAACTTTTCAATGGCTCAAGGGTAACCCATGAAACATAGTGGATAAGAGATATTACAGCAATGCGTGAGCCATAATATTTGGTGTCCCCATAGTGTATGATGTTGGAAAGCAAAAGAATGGGTGCTATTTGGTATAGAAATTATGCGCTCCTCCATCCAACATAAGGCAATGTCAAATTGAATCCTGGTAACTTCTAACCCGAGAAACACTGGGGATACCAAATATTATAGGCTATATAGGCTATTATGAGTGGTATCCCCTAATTGTACCGGAGGCAAAATCTTGTGGAATGATGAACAGAATGTGGAAAGATACTGTAGTCTGCTATTAACTAAAAGGCAAAATCAATTGGTCAATGGCTAAAGTGTAAACCATGAAACATAAGGGATACATGATATTATAGCAATGCGTGAACCATAATATTTGGTATCCCCAAAGGGAACCGGATGTAAAATCGTGTGGAATGATGTACAAAAATGTGAAAAGATAGTATAGTCTACTATCATATAAAAGGCAACTTCAAGTGGTCAATGGCTAATGGGTAACAAATGAAACACAGGAGATACAAGATATTACAGCAATGCCTGAGCCATAATATTTGGTATCCCCATTTTTAAAAGATGTTGGAAAGCAAAAGGAATGGTGCTATTTGGCTTAGAAATAATGTGCTCCCCCATAGCACATAAGACCATGTCAAATTGAATACTGGTAAGTTCAGACACCAGAAACACTGGGGAAATATTATAGCCAGTATAGGCCATTATATATGGTATCCCCATAGAGAACCTGACACACAATCTTGTGGAATAACGTAAAAAATGTGAAAAGATACTGTAGTCTCTTATCAAGGAAAAGACAACTTTAAGTGGTCAATGATTAAAGGGTAACCAATGAAACGAAGGGGACACAAAATATTACAGCAATGCGTGAGCCATAATAGCTGGCATCCCCTTTGTAACAATGTTGGAAAGCAAAAGGAAGGATGCTCTTTGCCATAGAAATATTGGGCTCATCCATTTAACATAAGACCATGTCAAATTGAAAACTGGTAAGTTTTAACGCCAGAAACACAGGCGATACCAGATATAATAGCCGGTATAAGCCATTATATTTGGTATCCCCTAAGCGAACCAGACGTAAAATCTTGAGGATAGATTTTAAAATCTGAAAAGATGCTGTAGTCTGCTTTCAATTAAAAGGCATCTTCAAGTCTCCAATGGTTAATGGGTAACGCATGAAAGGTAGGGGATACGAGGTATTGCAGAAATGTGTGAGCCATAATGTTTGGTATCCCCATTGTAAACAATTTTGGAAAGCAAAAGGAAGGGTACTATTTGGCATAGAAATACTGTGCAAGAAATACCTGGCAAGTTCTAACCCAAGAAACACAGGGGATACTAGATATTATAGCTGGTGTAGGCCATTATAAATGGTATCTCCAAAGGGAACGGGATGTAAAATCTTGTGGAATGATGTAAAAATGTGAAAAGATACCACAGTCTGCTATCATATAAAAGTCAACTTCAAGTGTAACCCTGGGCGTAGTTCGCGTAGTAGCACTACGTGTAGCTAAGCGAAGTGCACTTTGCACCCGCAAGCTACGTGAACTGCTTAGTGCACTGTGCAAAATGCTGTTCGTACTGATTACACAGTGCCGGATGCTTGTCCGCACTGTACAATCATTGCAAACGGCATCTTGCACAGTGCAAGCGGTCGTTTTCTGCCGCTCGAGTAGATTTGTACTCGAGCTGCAGTTTTCTCAACGCGGACTTGTAGTTTCTCATCGCGAGCGGTCGCGAGCAGACGCGACCACTCGTAATGAGAAACCTGATCTCCCCACATTGAGAATCTCACCGGGAGGTTTATTTTCCACGCTTGCGATCGGCAACTTGATGTCGCTGATCGCGAACGAGGAAAAAGTTTGGCCAGAATGATAATTTTGCTCGCTCGCGGTCACCAACTTGACGTTGAGAACTGCGACCAAGCAAAAAATGCCCGCTACGCATTTTTGCAATGAATGAGCCATAATATTTGGTGTCTCCTTACTAAGAAATGTTAGAAAACTGAAGGAAGTGTGCAAGTTTTGCAGAGAAACACTGTGCTCACCAAGCCAACATAAGACCATGTCCAAATGAAGCCCAGAATTTTTTATCCCCCAAAACATACGGGATACTAAATATTATTGTCTGTACGGGTGATTATATTTGGTATCCCCAAAATGAATTTGATGTGAAAACGTGTGAAATGCATTCAAAAGTACTAACATTCACTGTAATCTGCAATCAAATAAGAGGCCATTACAACTTGTTAATTGCTGAAAGGTAAACCTTGGAAAGTAGGAGATACCACATATTATAGCAAAACATGAGCTGTGATATTTGGTGTCCTTATAGAAAGAGACTCTGAAATACACAAAAAATGCTACGATATGGCTGAAAACACTCTGTTCACCCTGCCAACTTTAGGACATGTCAAATGTTGTCCTAGTAAGCTTTAACTCTAATAGCATATGGAATAGCAAAGATTACAGCCCTTATTACCCATTATATTTGATATCCCCCAAAGGAACAGAAAGTGGAAGCTTTTATTATGCAATTACAAGTGCATGTTTCATAATGTTCAGTATCCCTGTTGAAAGAGACAGTGCAAATTATAAACAAGGGTGTGATGTGTCAGAAAAGCACTTCAAGACAAGACCATGTCAAATCCTAGTACGGTTTAACCCAAGAAACAGGGGATACCAAATATTATAGGCCATATGAGCCATTATATTTTGTAATCCCTAATGAAACCAGAAGTGAAAAGCTTCTGGAATGGTATCAAAAGTGCTAAAAGATACGGTAATCTCCTATTAAATAAAAAGCCATTTCAATTCATTAATAACTAAAAGGTAAGCCTTAAAATGTAGGGGATAGAAGCAAAAGAAATAAATGAGCCATAATATTTGGTGTCCCTGTAGAAGAAGATGTTGGAAAACACAAAAAAGTGTGTGACTTGGCAGAAAAATACAGTAGTCAACATAAAACTGTTTCAAATCTTATCAAGGTAAGCGTTTACTTTTTTTGTTGTTGTTTTTATTGATAAAGGTTGGCGACCTACAATTATACAACAGTGACACATGTGATTAGCAAATTACATCCATCAGCATGCAAGTTACAGAGGTTGAAAAAACAGATATTTCAAATATTTACGCCTCTGTCCACATTTCTACGCATTTCCAGGTCCACCATGGGTGATACACAGATCTCTCCCCTGTAAATGTTCCATTTCAAACATTTTTATCCCATTTCTTCGGGCACCCTCTGGGTACAAACACCTCCTTCTTCGCAATCATACACCTACCCAATACTTTCAGCCATACCGATACAGCAGGCGGTGCCGCGCCACCCCATCCCTTTGCCAGTTCTCTTTTAACCAACGTGTACCCAGCATCACCAGTTGTTGTTCAATTTCAGTCAGGTCCGAGTCCGCCCATATGTTTAGCAGGCCCAGGCGGGACATCAGGTCCATCGTCTTTACCAATGCCGACTGCATATGGTTTGTGGCTCTATCCCAGAGACTGCGTATCAGCGGGCACTCCCACATCATGTGATAGAAGGTAGCCGGCTGCTTGCAGCCCTTCAAGCATAAATCATCCTGCCTTGCCCCTATTTTTGCTAGAGTTTTTCCCATCATATATGACCTATGGAGGATCCTGAGTTGTATCAGTCTTAATTTGAGCGTGATGGCTGCCTCCCTAGGTGACATAAGAGCCAATCTTCTTCTTCGATCAGCCCCAGGTCTCTCTCCCACTGCTCTTTGAGATCGCCAAAACTATCCGGTAAATTATTACTACATTTTTTGTACGTCAAGGATATTGCTTTAGACTGCAGAGGGCCATCAAGTGAGCGAACTTCTAGTGGGCACGAGTTTGGTATGTCCTTGCAGTTCGGGAAGGCCGCCTGTAAGGCATGCCTTATTTGTAGGTACCTAAATACCTCCCCCGGAGCCATCTGGTAACTCTTTCGGAGGTCTTCAAATTTGAGTATTGCCCCCTTCTTAACCAAGTCCTTCACTGCCGAGATGCCGATCATATCCCACATATCAAACCCTGGTTGATAGAATAGCATGCCTAGTTTCTGAGTGTACCACAAAGGTGTTGCCTTGGTGAGAACGCCAGCCCATCCCAGTTGTGAGTTTGCCAAATGCCAAATTTGTACTGTGTGTTGTGTTGGACCAACAAATCTGTGTCTCTTGGTGCGGGAATACAGGGCGCCCAGATAGCCAGAGGAATCCATCTGGTATCTGTCCAGGGCGTAGTAGTATAGCCTGAGATCAGGCAACGCTATCCCCCCGTCGTACCATCCTTTTGTTAGTTTTTGAAGTGCTATGCTAGGGGCCTTACCATCCCATAACAGTGTATGTACCTCCCCCTCAACCGCTACAAAGTATGCATCTGGAATTCGATGTGGGCAGTTTTGGAGGATATATAAAAATCACGGGAGTGCCAACATTTTAAAAAGGGCAGCAAGGCCCACCAAAGACAGGGGCAGAGACCTCCAATGTTTAACGTCTGCTCGCAGTCTGGCCAGCGGGGTTGCCAAATTATGGCTGTAAAAGAGGGCCGGATCTGATGTAACAAAGATTCCCAGGTATATGAAACCATCTACTGCCCATAGAACACGAACAGCACAGACTTACCCCAGTTAATGGCATACCCCAAGTATTTCCCAAAATTTGTGAAGATATTAAGAACAGTATGTATGGACTTGTATGGGGAAGCATAAGCGTTTACTTTTTAAATAAAATATTACAGCAGCGTACAGGTATCCGCCACAAGAACTGAATGGAGGGTTCATTAAAAATACCAAATGTAGATAGACCTGCTGATAGAACATGCAAAATAAAATAAAAAAAACTAATTTCAAATGGTCAATGGCTAAAAGGTAACCATTGAATAATAGGAGATACAAGATACTATAGCAATGTGTAATCCATAATATTTGGTATTCTTATAAAGCAGTTACTACGAAGGGTGTGACGTGACAGATAAATACTCTGCTAAATTAGCCAACAAGTGAATAGCTTGTCATATTCTATGCCAGTAAGTGTTAACACTGGGTACCTAGGTGCTACTAAATACAGCCAGTATGGGCCATTTTTTGGCACACTGCTAACTTACCTTATATGGCCACGTTGTGTTATCTACTAATTTTGAATTTTTGCAAAATGTCAAATACTCAATGCTATAGTGCAAGGCAAGTGTGTGCTATAACCAGTGGCAACCAGGCTTGCCTCCATTAAATAACACGGCACCAAAAGCAAACCGAATAGACAATGCATTCAACATCAAAAACCAACAAGAGATCTAAACTAATGATTTTTTTTCTCATTGATTTTGTTTTTATTTTGAAATGTTTCCCTCAAATTCGTATGCACTTCTCTTGGCTCCTTAGGAAGTCATCTAGTACACCTGTGCTTGTAACAGTGCACAGGTGTACTATTGTACCTGTAGCTATTTTTTGTTTGACTGAGGTTTGCACTGCAGGGGCCTGGAAAGTACTGATTCTCTTCAAGTTGTTGACAAATGCACTGTTGATGCCCACAAAGCATATTCAATGTCCTTCTCATTTAGCCACATTATCAGTTTACTTGCTATCATTTTTCACCTGTACTGTCAACCCTAAAAGAGAACCATTTCCAGTCCCAGAATGCAACATGGTGTAATTAAAAAGTGAAGACTGCAATCTTACATGACATACAGATACTTGATAATCGGGTTACACTAGAAAAAAATATAATTTGCTTACATTTGCTATTTTGGAACAGCCAAGAGGTAGTCGGTGGAAACAAATTTGTGTTAAATAGTAAATCCACATTAGTAAAAATCATGCCTCCATTTCCTTTATTAAGTATTAAAAAAATAAACACTTTTAAATGATTCATTCACATACATGCTGTTTCTGGTTTATATGTCAAAAGAAAACATACAGAATTGTATACATTTGCTTCGGAGCTCTCGCCTAGGCAGAGCAAGCGCTGTGAATTTGAGATCTTTTGTTTTCCAAGAGTGGGCTTAGAGCCCGCTCATTGCTTACCATTCGTTGGCTTTATTGTGACTCTCTTTTGTTTGCTTTTTATTGGCAAGATTCAGTAGGCTTCCTTTGTTTTTGCGTGTTTGTCCTTCCACTCGGTCATGGACACACTACTTGTATCCTTCCACTGATCATGATTTTTACCCTTACTTTTTCTATGTGTTTAAGCGCTATACTAGAGTGCGTCTTGGTCAGCTGGCTCCCTCATGTACTTCTCCCGCTTAGGGTTCCTCACTCATCCATGTTGCGTACCCACACTCCCTCCTTCCAGTGTTGTCCATGTTGTTGCTTGCCCTACCTATCCAACTTCCTTTTGTTTTTGCCTGTGTTTTTGCCTGCTACACCCACCTTCCCATCTGCCAATGTTGTCCATGTTGTAGCTTTGTCTATCCACTGTCCTTCCTTCCTTCCTTCCTTCCATTGTTGCCAGTGTTGTTGCTTGCTTGCTCCCACCCTCCCTCCTTCCATTGTTATCCGCATTATTGATTGCTTCTACCGGCCCACCCTACGTCCATTGTTGCACTTGTTGTTGCGTGCCCTGCACCCTCCCTCCTTCCATTGTTGTCCTTGTTGCAGCTTGCAACATCCACCTCCAGCCTCATTCCTGTCTTCCGTTGTTGCAACAGTTATTGTTGCTTTCCCCACCAATTCTCCTTTCGTCCATTGTTGCCTGTGTAGTTGCTTTCAACACCTACCCTCCTTCAGTTGTTGCCTTTGTTGTCACTTGCCTCTACCTACACTACCTTCTTCTATTGTTCCTTGTGTTGTTGCTTGCAATCCCACCCACCCTCACTCCTTCTGTTTTTCTTGTGTTGTTGCTTTCCCCACTCACCCTTCTCTGTTGTTGCCCATATTGATCTGTACCTTAATCCACCCACCCACCCTCCCACTTGTTGTTGTCCCTGATGCTGTCAGTGTTTGCTTCTACCCACTCTCCCACCATGCGTTGTCAATTTGCCTGCTCTGAGCCCCTCCCTTCTATCATCCATTGTCTGTGTTGCCCCCCTTACTCATCCACACACCCAAGTTGCCTCCATAGCTGCTTATGTGCTGCTTATGTGTGACATTTCAATGGTTTAAACGTACGTATGAATGACATTCAATGACCAAATATGTGACACTTAGAGTGACACTTTCTCTTGACTAAAACCAAGCACTGAAGTGCAAGGAAAGTGAAATGACAGTCTTTTGAGTAATGAAAAGCTCTAAAACAATCTTGAAACAGCTGCTAAGTACCACAAATGGAAGGTTACTATCACAACCGTCCTCCACTATAAAAATGTGAGAAACTCCTGGACTGGCCACTACTTACCAGGGCAGCTCTTACCCTTGCCGCACTATGGACAAATAATGGCATTGCCGTCTCTGAAAAGTGCAAAATTGTTGGGCCATAATGTAATTTAGCTATATAAACACATGTTTTATCACAACTTAGAAACTAGATTTTAAATCTCCTTTTCTCATTGTTTTAGAGAACCACAATATGACATACAAACATGATCACTCCAAACGGCACAGTGACAGACAGATCACTTTGTGTTTCTCTTAATGGTTGCCCTGCCTGAAACTTACCAACTCCCACTGCTGGCCTTCTGCGTGCTGACTGTCAGGTTTTGTTTTTTAACACTTTATTTTGCATTTAGGTATAAGAAGAACAGTACACTGGGACAAAGTCAGTTATTTAACATGCACAGGGAGCAAAAACATACATCACAGGTGGCTCAGTCCGTGACGCATTATAATCATACATGACTTAAAGCGGATCCCCGAGAGTCCAACCTTACTCTGACCCCAACAGTCTCCAACACCGAACCATCCCGGTGGCTTACCCCAGCATGCAGTGGGCGCGCAACAGCTGTAGTGACAAGGAGAAAGTACAGCTCCTAGAAGCGTGTAACGACACATATCTTGAGACAATTCAGCCCACTCCAGTAGGGTCTATGCCCTGTTCCTGCTGCGTAGGGTGTCTCGCTGCTGCTCCAGTAGATAATCCCTGAAAGGGCCCCATATATCCTTGGGCCTGGAGGTGGGGAGGAGTGTTGTTGCGTATATGTCACTGTTTGTGGTGCAGGATGCCATGCTCCTCAGCCATGCTTTCACAGAGGGTGCTGTTTTATCCCCCCAATGTATGGCTACTTTCCTCTTGGCCAGGAGTAAGCTACTGGCCACAAACCTACGAGTTTCCTGTGGGAACTGGTTAACAGAAACCTGCAGGGCGATCTCAGGCTAGGGGGGTCATTGGAACCTTAATCATGTCGCTCAGCATCTTGTGTATAGCTACCCAGTATAAATGTATGTTCGGACAGGTCCAAGCGAGATGAGCAAAGTCTGCATTTGGAGCGCTGCATGTGGTACAATGGTGTGAACTGGCAGGGTCTATCCTGTGGAGTCTTGAGGGGGTAATATACATCCTACGGAGAAATGCTGACTCTCATGTTATAGCTGCTCCTGTGTGTGGACTCACACTGGCTGCTTTTTGATACTCAACTAGTACAGAGATGCTGCTATCTAGTGTGTTGTCGTGTTCTGCTGCTCAGTGCTGATTGTGACGATGTGGAGTAAGAGTAAGTGGAGTCCTTGTGCTCTCTCTCATGGGTGTAGATGGGGAAAAACTCCCTGAGCATCGACACTCTGCCACACTTGACAGCCGCCCCAGCTTTTTGAATCATTACAGCGTGGCACATGTCTCTGCCATGATTGGACACAAACAGATTGCCATCCTGTGCCTTCCCAAATGCGGATGCCTATTGAGAGCAGCATGTGTGACATGAGCGATTTGTTGTTTATCGTGTCACTAGGTGGGCCTCATGGGCCCCGTCCACTCGCAGCGATGCCTTCCTGGGGAGTAGCAGGAGGATTTTGAAAAATACATTTTGGTGCCAGTCTTCAGTGTGCTGACACACTAGCACACAAGGTAGTACAAACAAAGCACTGTTAATGAGGCTGGGGGTCTGTAGCGATGCGTGGTCTGAGAGGTGCCAACAGCCCCACTCACTCTATGCCTGCAGAGGACCACACAACATGTAGCAACGTAAAAACATACTTTTGCCCATCATTTGCCGAGTCACTGGCCAATCATCCAATCACTCACTTTGTGGAATTGAATTAACTGTCACTGACGGTGGCGTACAGGAAGCATCAGTTTTCAAAATACAACAGGGCAAGTTGCCACCCTCTGGATGCATCATCACTCTCAGCCTCAGTCTGAGCAAGGGGCAGTGCACAGCTGATTAGTCTCAGTGTTATTACTACTCTCCAGGGAGAATGTAATTATCAGTGGCGGCTCCTCATGGAAGTGGTGCAGGGTGGTGGGCGAGGTGTGGGAGGGGAAGGGTGGGGTAGTAAACTCCAGCTTAAGGCTGAACGGAGTTCTGTTAATAAATAAATTAATAAAACGATTTTCATTACGAGCGCTGCATTGCATCGCTGCAAAGCACTCCCATGAGGAGCCACCACTGGTAATTGTCAGTCAGTTTAACAGACTTAGCCATGGCATGTCACGTGGCTGAGTACCAGAGGTTCTGATTCATTGTGTACTGCAGTCTAAACCTGAGACTGCATTATTCCTAGTGATGACAATTTGTGTTCATTATTGTTAGTGAAGAAACTCAACCTTGAAGGCGGCACTGTATAATGCAGGCTCACTGGCAGCACAGTTTGCACAGCACTGCCAGCAGGAAGCCGGCTGCTTGCGCTTTTGCAATGGTCTGCTCCTATTCGCAGTTTCTTATGCCTAGCAATGCCGCTGTGTTAGGAGGTGCTATAAATGCATGATTAAGCATTTTAGTGTGGTGATGAGGACTTCCACGCTAAACTGCATTGGTCTAACCACTGATGCATGATACTTGGCAGAGCTGTACCTCCAGACTGAAAAAATAAAAAGGTGCTTTAATTCCAAACCCCTCCACTGTCCATGTTGCCCCCGACACCCATTCATCCCTCCCTCCTTGTATCCCCAATTTTCCCTCCTACCCCGCCAGCAATTAAAAAAAAGGGTTACGGCTGTGTCATATCTCCTTTTTAGGTAAAGCCTAGAGTCAGCATGCATGTGCTGCCCTGCGAACCATGATGTATCTACAATATGGGCTTTAACCAAGGCCATTGATTGCCATTCGTTCCTTTTTGTTCCTATCAAAAATGCTGCCTTTTTATTAATGCATTGCTTGTAATTGTCCCTTCTTTGGGTATTTGGTTCAAGCCCTGGCGATTTCACTAATTGTTCCTTCGGATTGGCTATCATGTTTCCTCCTGGTTGTCCATTGCAACGAGCATCTCATTTGCTCTTTCCCTCTTGATCAGCGCGGCATGCAGTGTTTTATCTATTCATCTGTGTGGTACATCAAGCTTCAACTTTAAGCCTGGATGCATTTGAACTTTAAACTGCATGTTTCAAACAGACAGCTATCTTGACCGCTACACGTTTCTTTGTGTATTTGGCATGATTCTGCTCAAGCGAGCATTATTGCAGTTTAGGTTTCCTACCTTTTTCACAGACGGTGATTGTAAGTCACGTGCCAATGTGGTCTTATGTTTACACCTGGAAGACCAGTGACTGGAAGCACAAAAGACAAATAGAAATGTTACTTGAGAGATTTAGACTGAGTGCCCTCTGTGCCTCGCTTGCTTGTGAGAGGCATGTAGAGAAGTGATCCTGTATGTCATTTCAGAGCTGTAACTATTAACGCACATGATGCCATATTTCTCTAAGCTATAGTGCGGAGTTCTTGGAAAATGTAAGAAGCATTGTGTAATTTACCTTAAAGTGCTTTGTGGTCCTCCCTCCCCTTCAAACATTCTTCAATGGAAACAGTGGGTACCAAATAAAGCTAATCCAGGGTCAGTCTCAGCCTGTTCCTCATAGGTTTCCATACGAGAGCAATTCCTCCGGATCCTGAGTAACTGACCTACTGGCAAATTTTGCCCCAGTGATCTGGGGTGGAAGCTCTCAAAAAGTAGTACGCTGTTTTGTGTGTGCTCTTGTTGTGAACTTTAGTCTGGATCCATTCCACTGTCATGCTTATAGCTAGGTCCAAAAAAACAGCTCTCTCCATGCTGACTGCATGTGTGAATTTCAGATGTTCATCTCTAGTATTGATCCATCTAATAAAGTCCTCAGCTTCATCTTGGTTGCCGTGCCAAATGACAGTATTTCATCTCCATACTTTCAATTGTGCTGCAAACGAGTTGCCTTGATGAAAGATGTGGTTCACTTTGAATTGGTGTTCATAGAGGCACGCCATGCTCAGAGCAAAAGAGCTTCCCATGGAAGTGCCTCTGATCTGATGGTATACTGTGTCTTCATATTCGAAGAAGTTTTCCATGAGAGCCAATTCTGCCCACTCCATGATGAAATGTCTGAGCGTCATGAACTCCCAGTCTCTTTCCAGGAGAATGTGTTCTACCACGCTCAATGTGTGTCTGTGAGGTATGCTGGTGTATAATGCCTCGATGTCCATGGTAATGAAAAGATCTTCAGCTGGGGTGATCTCGAGGTCTCTAAGTAGGCACCGGACATCTTTAGTGTCTTAGGCAAGATGTAGACGACTGTACGATAGGTCTCAAACACCAATCGCAGAATTGTGAAAGAGGTTCAAGAACTGAACATATTCCCAACACTATAGGTCTCCCTGGTGGGGGCATCCTGATTTTTGTGGATATTGGGGGCAGTATAGAATCTGAGGGTGCAGGGATAATCACCCACCAGAAACCCAGCCTCATGTTTGGTTATCCAATCATTCATCAGGCCCTCATCCACCAAGGTTCTGATTTTGTTCGCAAGTCTTGGAGTAGGGTAAATCCAGTGGATTTCATAGCTGTTTTCATCTGATAGCAATCTGATGCATTCTTCGTGATCCATGTTTTTATCCATGATAATGATTGTGCCACCTTTGTCAGCTGGTTTAATGACAAGTGTAGTATTCTCTTTCAGGTCCATGAGTGCCTTCATCTCACCTTTCTTCAAGTTCTGTTAGCCTTTGATGTTCTGAGAGTCGATTGTTTGAATTTCCTTCAGTACTGCCTGTTCGAATGCCAGGGCTGTCACTGTTGTTGTACTTACAGTGTCAGTTGTATGTTTTTTGGGTAGGCTCCCGTTGTGCTTTTAGACATGCAGCTCCCCCAGGCAGCACTTATAATATGGCACAAACGCGGGGTAGGCACCCGCATTTCTCCTGCACAGGGGGGATCCCCACGCCGGGGGTCCCCTTGGGGGTCACACAGCAGCGGGGTAGGCTCCCGCTGTATTTCTTAAACAAGCAGCTCTCCCTGGCAGCACACCCTACAGGTCCCCCGCACCTTCTTCCTTAGGATAATGAAATATAGCGATCTGGCGGCGCTAGTGTCCTCCCAGGATCACATAGCGCTCTGGCAGCACAGAGCTGCAGGGGGCAGGCGCTCCGCACCTCCTGGGCAGCGAAGACAAAGCGCTTCCCAGGCACTAGGCAGCAGGCAGAGCACAATCCATGCTGGGGTAAAGCTGTGGCGCTCCCCCGGTGCTAGGTCCCATAAAGTAAAGTAGTGCCCACGCTCCTTAACTCCAAGGCACAGTTGCAGCACTCGCAAGATGCTAGGGCTGGAGCGGAGGCAGGCAATGCTGGGCCAGATCGGCAGTCAGTGGGCACTCATCAGTACAGGACAGCAGCTCCTAGAAGCAGTCATCTCCCATAAAGTGGCACTCCTCCTCACATAGCAGTCTTCACTCCAGAAAAGGCTCTCACTGGCCCTGTGGACAGCAGAAGGGTACAGATGGGCTCAGGGGCCAGCAAACAGGCCCTTGCGGCGGTACCTCCTGGCAGAGTGTCCCCTCTCGATCAAGTCCATGCTCAGTCTGAGCACATGGAGGCACAGCCCCCCTATATATACCCCCCTCACCCCACCTACCAGACAGGGCTAGAACCTTCTAGAAGGCTCCTGGCAGTTCCAGTCCCAACTGTCACTGTGGGGGAGGTGTAGGTCACCCTGTCACTCCGAACACTAGACCGCCAGTCCTCCTCAGGCAGGCGGCACAAAGCACACAGCAATGGCGTCCATTTTAAAAGTGACATTTTCTTCCATGGTGAAGTTAAACCTCTTGACACCATTGCGCAGCATGTATTATTTCTAGTGCAACCACAAAACATACATATTTATTGTGTCTCATTTCAAACCACCAATTCTATATTAGGTTAAAAAAACTAGGGGGAAGGCAAAAAGTTCCAGGATGACCCTGCAAGCAGGACCAAGTCCAACACCCTCACACTTTAATATTCTTTCCATATTGATGTGTTTTACCCTTTTAGTTGTTTTTTTTATGAAATCGTTTTTATTGGCAGTACACACGGCAAACAGAATACAGAGCGTTAGCGCCTACAAGCCTGTGTTCCGGCAAATTAACAAACATGTAGTAGAGGGCATAGTACATGGTCCAACCAACAATTATGCATTTATGTAACACAGCATGTCACCTACAACCCAACTTGGGCCGGCCGCGTAAGACAACCTGAAAGAATTAGCAAGCTTAACAGTGTAAAGATAAAAACAATGCCCGGCCCAGGGCACCACACCTGCTTAAGTAAAAGCACCAATCTAACACTCCGTTGCACATGCAGAGCAAGTATGCCTACCTTTAAGGGATAAGAACAACAAAAGGGAAAAAGGAAAAAGGAGAAAAAGAGAACAAATCAAAATTTTAAACATCTAAACCTAGTCCCCCACCCCACTCTTCCTCCCCCCTGGTGAGCCACCCGCTACCTAAAACCTACACATGCGTGCCTTTAAGAAGAAGAACAGTCCCCTTGAGAAAAGGGCGGATATGTTAGGGGCGGTCGCCCTGCTCCGCAGCGGTCCCCTCGGGAATAAATTTCAGCAGACGTAAATAGGCAGGACAAGTTAGTTCCCGAAATAAATTCAAAAGACAAAATCACTATGAAAGGAGCCCAAATCTTAGAGTATTCTATCCTAGTAAAGCCATGGATAAACACTCCGTACCTAGTAGGGACCATAACTGGAGCAGCCACTGGGAACGGTCTGGGATCCTGTCAGTCTTCCAGGCCGCCAGGATAACCCGGTGTGCAGCATTCAAGGCCAGGGTAATCTGCTTGCCTTTAAGTGAATGCAAGGGGAAGGTCAAGGCCTTGGGAAGTCCTAGTATAGTGTAAGCGGAAAACCTCGGAATAGTAGTGTCAAAGGCTCTATCAATCTCATCGAGGATTGTGTCCCAATATCGTGTTAGTTTGGGGCAATTCCATAGCAGGTGAAGGAGGGTCCCGGGACTTCCACAGCCACGCCAGCAGAGGCCATCATTCTGGGAGTTCCACTTAGCCAGTCAAGCCGGGGTATAATACCAATAGGAAACTATTTTATATGCAGTCTCTGTGTGCCCCATTGAGTGTGCAAAATGATGTGATCTGTAGAAGATGTTCTCCCACTCCTTGTCTGTCAAGGTACGGCCAATCTCTATCTCCCACCGCTTCTGTCCCACAGAACGGGTCCCCTTTGACTAAGGCGAGAGAAAGGCATAGAACTCTGAAATAAGCCTGTGAACATCCTTTTTCTGGAAGTGCCACTTCTCTAACAGAAGCATCGGCCTACTGACCAAGGGCTGCACCAGGGGGCCCGATGTCCAGTGGCACATCTGGGCATGGAGGAAATCGTCTGAGTCTGTTAAGTTATAGTCCTCACAGAGTACCTTAAAAGGGATATGGCCATCCAAATCAAACAACTGCCACACTCACTTACAACCTCCCTCCACCCAGCGAGAGCCTGCACCTCTGTCCATGCCCGGAGGGAAATCAGTATTCAAAAAGATGGGAGACATGGGGGAGGGGAAAGTGGTGAGATTGGCTCATCGAGGCACCTTGTCCCATGCTAACATGGTAGGGCGAGTAACTGGTGAGGAGTAAAGACCCCATGCGTGCACCGACCTAGGTAACCAACACTCCCTCCAAATATGCCTACCAGCTACTGACTGATCCATAAATACCCAGTGTTTCTCCGTCATGGGACGGTTCCACTCCACCAGGTAACACAAAATCGAGTCTTGGTAATAATGAATGAGATTAGGAAAGGCCAACCCCCCTTCCTTCTTAGGACGTCATAGTAAGGTTTTCTGCAGCCTGGGTGACATAGGACCCCAGATAAAGTGCTCAATCTCTGTCTGGATTCGTGTGAGCGCAGTCGACGGGGGCAGCAGGGGAAGGGTCTGAAATAAAAAGAGAGCCCGGGGTAGAACATTCATTTTTATCGTAGCCAGTCTGCCGAGCCAAGACAGGGGTAGCCATTTCCTGTGGGCGAGGTCTTTCCTAATGCGAGAGAGTAAGGAGGCGTAATTTGCTTCCGCTGTCCTAACCAAGCTAGTGTGCAGAGTCAGTCCGAGGTAGGTAATGCCCCCCGTCACCCAGTCAAAATCAAAGTGGACCTTCAGATCCGCCATTGTAGAGGGCCCCACAGTGAGATTCAGTATCTGCAATTTTTGTAAATTTATTTTAAAACCAGAGACTTGGCTGAAGGCCTGCAGAGCTGTCACTACGGTCGGCATAGAGGTTTGTGGGTGTGCCAGTGAAAAGATAACATCATCATCGTAGAGGCTGATAAGGTGACGATCCACATTGAATGGAATCCCCTGTGCCTGTGGATGGTCCCGAAGCCGCTGGGCAAAGGGCTCCATATATAAAACATAAAGCAATGGGGAGAGCGGACAGCCCTGTCTGGTGCCTCTCTCCACCCTAATGCTTTTGTACGACTTTGACCCAGACTTAGGCTGAATGGGCATTATAGATTCTAGCCACCCACTTACGAAATTTCGGTCCTGGGCCAAAGCACTCTAACGTGGCAAATAGGTACGGCCAATGCACTCAGTCGAAGGCTTATCAATTAAGTGGCAGATCCTCTTCGTGTTATCCCTGCACTGTCTCCCCAGGATGAAACCCGACTGATCCGGGTCTATTAAGCTGCCCATAAGAGGGTTGAGCCTATGGGCTAAGATGCTTGAGAACAGTTTAGAGTCCAAATTTAGCAGGGAGATGGGGCGGTAGGAACTGCAAAGCACTGGGTCTGTCCCTAATTTGGGAATGACAGAAATCGTGGCATGCAGCTTAGAGGGCGTAAGAGTGCCTGTGTCCAAGAATGAGTTGAACAGTCGGGTGAGCACTGGTGCGTGTTCCGTACAAAATGTTTTATCAAACAGGGCACTAAAACCATCCGGGCCAGGTGCTTTCAGAGGTTTCAACCGAGATATGGCGTATATCACCTCTTCGATTCGAATGGGGGTCTCCAGTCCTTCCGCTTCCTGCCCTGGGAGGGGGGTTACTGCTGCACCTCATACGTACTCTAGAGGATCTAGAAGGCCTGAGGTCTTGGCAGAATATAGCCCCGCATAAAATGCCCAGAAGGCTGTGGCTATAGCAAGATCATCTGTCGCCTCTGACCCCTGGGCTTCTCGGATCACTTTCACTGCCTGGGTCTGGTGTTGGCAATGAAGACAGTGGGCCAGCATGCGGCCGACCCTATTAGAACAAACATAATACTTATGCTTCAGTCGTAGTACTGCATATTCGGCTCTATCCAGATCCAAGTGCTTCGGCTGTCGCCGCCCCTTCTCAAACAGGCGCCAGATACATGGGGCACCCGTGCGCTAGTGAATGACTTCGTGTTCGCTCATCCGGCCTTCAAGTTCTTGACGCTTCTCACGCCTGATTTTATTATCGTAGGCCGCCCTAGAGATAAGAGACCCCCGCGCAACTAGCTTAAACACCTCTCAAACAGAAGCTTGGGGAGTGGAGCCATTGTCATTGAGCTTCAGGTAATCTGTCAGGGTACTACGGAGGCTCTCCACCACTGACGGGGACCTCAGGAGAGAGTCCCGTAGCCGCCAATGAGGGGAGGGCGATTGTGTGTGCGGAAGGCTTAGTGTGAGGGTGATATGAGGGTGGTCCGACAGAGATCAGGCTTCTATATAGGAGGCCTGAATGCAGTTCCATGCAGCACGAGTGACAAGGACATGATCCAATCGGGCATATGTCTTATGAGCCGCGGAGTCGAACGTATAGTTCCTTTCATCAGGGTGCAAACACTGCAAAGCATCTCTAAGCCCGCAATCATCCAGCCAAGCCCTCCCCACCCCTGAAAGAGCGCCTGCGCCACTTGTGCGTGAGCAAGAGCGATCTACCTGTGCATCCATAACCAAATTCAGGTCCTCTCCTATCACCACCAGAGAGTCAGGTGTGTGCAGTACTTCGGCCAAAGCATTAAGCAGGAATTCCTCTTGGTGAACATTGGGAGAATAGAGGGAGGTTATTGTGATAGTGGTGGACCCTATACAGAGTCGTTCTGCGAGTAATTGCTCCAGAATTTCTGCGACTGTACCCACAACCCTGCCTCTAAAATGCGTGGAAAGCAAGATGGCCACCTCTCCTGTTTTCCGTTTCCCCGAGGAGCACACTTGTAGCGGGAACGCCCTGTGTTGCATGCGAGGTGTGTCACTGTGGAGGAGGTGCGTTTCTTAGAGTAGGCACACATCTCCCCGCATGATCTCAAGTAAAGATAGCACAGCATTCCTTTGAGTGCGATTATTAAAGCCCTTGACATTATAACTAACAATCTGAACTGTCATCAGTAGGGAAAGGACCGTTAGACGCTATAGTGAAGGTCCCAGAGACCCAGTAAGGAGTGGAGTACTACAAGGACAAAGGGTATATGTGTAGGCAGGTAAAACTTATCTCAGCATACATGACTAAAAAGCTCACCATAGGAAGGATACACCCACCCCCAGAACAACAAAAAGAACAAACTGCAGACCACCAAAACAGCACATGGTCCAACGTGAAGGTTGGGCAGTATTCAGAGGAGACTGCCAAGGAAGTAAGGGTCATCTGCACCAGGTGAACAAAACCTCCCGTCCGCCCCCACCAGGCCCACAAAAGTGGTAGAAACCCCAGACACATCACCCTCAGTCATTGTCATCCAACAAATCCCCCCAGGTGCCCGTCAGGGATTGAAGAACAGCAGAATGTTCCTTAAAGATGGTGTCTGGGTCAGGGCAAAGGCGGTCAGCGGTCCAGGCGTTCTGAGGACTGCGGTTTCGAGATCTCTGTGAACCCTGAACTGCAGCATCTGGAGGAGAGGGCAACTCGTCGGTAGACAACTTCAACACTCTGCAAGCTTCAGAAATGAAAGAGACCTGTATGAGCTTCCCGTCTAGATGGAAAATGAGGCAAAAAGGATGGCCCCAGGCACAAGAAATGTTCTGTGAGTGGAGATGAATTGTTATTGGGTGAAAATCTTTTCTTTTCTGGAGTGTGCTAGCAGCTAAGTCCTGGAAGAGCTGTGGAGTATGATCCCTGAAATGGAGAGGTTGTATGGAATGTGCCGCTCTGAGAATCTCCTCCTTCACTATATAGTTATGGATGCATATCAGGATGTCCGCAGGGGGACGATTGGACTGGCGGGGGGGCCAACCCGATGGCATCGATCTATCTTAATGTTGGAATCCGATGAAGAGCCCAAAATCTTGCAGAGGAGATCCTGCACATAACCCACGAGGTCCCCGTCCTCCGCCCCCGTAGGGACCGCCCGGATGCGAACATTGTTCCTCCGAGATCTGTTTTCCAAATCCTCTGTGTGCGTTTGGAGGTCTAGATGTTGTTCCCGCAGTCTCAGGACTTCTTGTTGAAGCATTGTGATCTCCTCATCCCTCGCCGCCGTGGAGTCTTCCAAGGCAGCAACGTGCTCTCCCAACCGCACCCACATCGCGCCTGACCTCCCGGAGAGCCGCCTGCAAATCTGTCTTGACGGCGAGGATGTCCTCCCTCTGAGAGGCAAAGAGAGACTCCAGAAACTCCCGGGTGACGGCGCTGTCTGGACTGCCCTCTGCCGATGCTGAGCCAGAGCCCGATGCATCTCCCGCAGCTTTCAGTAGGAGATCCCGCACCGACCTGTTCTTTCTACCTTTAGCGGCAGCCATTGCTGGAACCGCAACCAGCGGGCAATATAGGCAACAGCGCCTGATGCCAGTAGTAGCAGCAAGAAGACCCAGCCATCCCCCTGTCACCACAGCCGCCATTGATTGCTCACACCTCCTGCGATGTTATCAGCCAGCCAGCTCCTCTCCAACCCCTAGTGAAACGCTTGAGAAAGAGGATTATCAACCGGGCGGCCCAGGCTGAAATTCTGTTGTGCTGCGATGCTGTGGAATAATGTCCCTCTACTGTACCACATGGGCCCTCCACAGGCCAGTCCCCAAGAAATCAGCAGGGGGTCAGTCAAACACTCGGGGGCCCAGCAGACGACCCTCACCGCAAAAACCACGGAGACCCCCTGTGATGTGCACGGTAGGCCTGTCACTGCCAAGGGTAGAGGCCTCCTCAGGACGCAGGAGCGCTTTGTCACGCAGCAGACCACAGGTAGGCCTCACGTAGGCTGCAAGCCAACTGCCAGCAGGGGGACAAAGAGGCAGGGCTCCCCGCGGGCACAGGAAAACAGAGCGGGCCCTCAACGGGACACTTGCTGGCTTCACGAAGTCCCTGATGGCGCCAGCCACCGCCGCAGGCCCGGGCGGCAATCTCAGCCAGCTGGCGGTATCACGTAGAACAGCGTCGCCTCTTCTGGAGTCAGGATCGGGCACCTTCGCAGCGCTGCACTAAGCCCTGGTGCCCCGCTAGGTCCAGCTCACAGGTCCCCCAGCAGTACAAGGGGCAGGGTGAATCTTGTGCCGTCCGCCGTCAGGGCCGTACCGCCGTTTTCCAGCTCCGATGCGCCCTAGCAGGCGCAGCAGTATGGCCGACTCTTCGCCGGAGCTGTGGGCAGCTCAGGGAACTCTCGGGAAGGCTTGTCGCGGGTAGGGAACGCGACCCTGTGCTCTCCGCCTCGTCCTCTGGGCAGGTCCCTGGACCTCCACTGGTAAGTCCGTGTCCAGGTGTTCAATATTCAATGCTGTGGGACCGGCAGGGGCGGAGCACGGAGAGGACACGTCCACTCACTCTGCCATCTTAGCAACACCTCCCCTTTTAGGTTTTTTAATCTCTGCCATTGTTTCCCTCTGCTCTGCCAAGTACCACGCATCAGATGTTGGACTAACACATTTGAGTGTGGTTCTCCGCATCACCGCACTGAAATTGAAAGTCATGCATTTGTAGCGCCTC
Organism: Lissotriton helveticus; assembly: GCF_964261635.1. Classification (NCBI taxonomy): domain Eukaryota; kingdom Metazoa; phylum Chordata; class Amphibia; order Caudata; family Salamandridae; genus Lissotriton; species Lissotriton helveticus. Next base: position 1,509,672,333 of record NC_136061.1, on the reverse strand, counting down.
AGGATTAAGCCAGAGTGCTATTAGTTCTCTTTTAGAATCTGAAATCCATGTTGCAGCTCGTGGTCCGCGCTGCTCGTGTCGGCTTTGGGCGGCTGGCTCAGCTCGTGACTAGGCTTGCTTAGGCAGGCGAGAGCAGAGGCTACAATGTAACAAAGTTTATACACTTCCCCTCGACTCCGGTAATCCATTCAGGTTAACTGTGTGACTCACTGTGAGACTCATCACGTGATGGCACCTCACAGTCCGTGTTAAAATTATGGCCAACAGCTTCTATCAAGAGACATGCTCTCTTTATACATTGGCGGACCAGCTTGGTGCGAGGGGGATATGAGGCAGTCACTGACTAATGTGGCAGGCTTGTGACACATGGCCGGTCCTGTCCCAGTCTAGACAGCCACGGGATTGGTGGTCTCTTACAGGCAGCACTTAGCTGCAGCCAGGCAGCCTCACCTCAGAATGCATGCTGTGGCGCAGCAGGCAAGGAGTCGTCAACTCAACACCTGGAGGAGCACGGCTGAAGCCAACTCTGCAGACAGCAGCACCCAGGAGGGAGAGGGTGAGCCTACACCAGCAGCAGGTAATGGAACCCGTGCCCCCACCATGATACTTAATCTTGCTCCATGTGGGCCAGTACTAGCTTCCCCGGTCGGTTTGGTCTTGAATTCTCACAGTGCAGGCGAGGAGCGCAAGTACTCACGCACTCAGCAGGTAATGGGAGCCACAGGGATGAAAGGGTCTGCACTTAGCACCTAACCCCGCAAATGGCTTGATTCCCCACCGGCCCTTCACAGCATATAAACGGCAGTGATCTGCAGCACCACAGAACGTAAGGGACCTTATGTGAGACACTTGCCTGCAACTGGAATCTTTACCCCACGCCCTCCAAAAACACCAGAGAAACCCATACACTCACCCCCCCTCCAACCAGCATCCCTGCTTCCATACTTCCCTTCCACAAAGGACTGCCTGGGTACACCCCGTGCATACTAGGCTGCCGCAGGGGAGTGCGGCCTACACATAAGCAAGCTGGAAGGTGAGTCCTAAGAAGCAGTCACCAGTATAGATGCCACCTTCCTAGGGCCTCAGTCTGTTGGCGCAGGCCTAGCGAAGTGATTCCGCCCCTAGCATCGACAACTTGATACTATTGTAATCAGGGGCAGTGGTAATGATGCTGGTCCAACTTTCAGCATGGCCAGCAGCTTTGTCACTTCAGAGCCTGTTGTTTTTAGTAGGTCCGTGACAGCTGTAGCCTGCTGGTGTGATCTGGTGCTGCGGGTGGGGCAGGTAGTGGTGTCACAACCTATCTGGAGTGGATAGACCACTCAACCTCTGCGCACTGTTGCTCCTGGTCAATATATCATACCAGATTAATCATTCAATTTTTCAATTTGTTGAACAGTTTTCAGTGTGACTCAATCATAACATATGACTCTTAACCAAGTTAACTCAAGATTTCTTATTTAATCATCAAATTCATTAATCGATATCATGGAAATGTAATGTAAACAAATATTAACATTTCACAAATTCAACATAATCTTTCTTGGCAGTATACAGTTGTCGTAGCCCGATGCATTTCGAGTCCCTTCGGACTCTTCCTCAGGGGCCTGTAAATATAACCAGTTCATAACATAAGCTTATGTTTGTAACATATAAAATAACAGATTCAATTTCGTAAAACAATGTAATGCGGAAGGCAACAAAATTCATTTGCTTTTAATTTGTATGCTTGAAATAAAATGAAATAACATAACTAAGAGCTTTTAGGGTACAGATACCACCACCACACCTCTGTGGAAAACTGTGAACCGCTAAAAAGACTTATACTCACACACAAAACCAAAGAAACACGCCCTTCCTGTGGACAGAAAAATCTATATGTAAACAACTGATACAAGACGTGGATAAACTACCAACCACTTGCTCCGGGGGGTTCCTGATCTTACCTCAGCTCTCCAATACGGACACAACCGCGTTTCCGACTTTTAACCCAACTACCGGCCACTACCTGTAGACAAACATGAAAACCATCCTTAATCATCACTCTCTCCTTTATAAACCTAAAAAACTCGTCCAAACAATACACTGCTGCCTACCTCGGCGTTACTGCTCGCATCCCTCGTATACTCCACTCGGTTCCAGTATCAATGTAAACACCGGATCTTCCGGTTTAAAAACACCATGCTCCTTCAGAAATTACCCACAACAGTGAAAAAGGACTAACGGGAATCGTCCTACGAACACTACCCACAACAGTGAAAACGGACTAGCGGAGATCTTCCAATCCGCCATATTGAATCAGTCTAATCCAATTAGCTTTCCTCTGACTACCAACTAATAAAACAACCCATCGGTAAAACTAACCTGAACCTAAATGCAACTCCTAGCAACATAATAGTCGCGAATGGTGAAAAATTGTTGTGAATGGTGAAAAATTACCGCGAAAGGTGAAAAAGCATATTGTGCCTGGAGATCAGAACTCCAAAACAAAATTTTTTTTTTAAAACCAAACGTAGGAGTGAACTACCGGGGATAGTAAATTACAAGGAATCTTTCTATTGTGAACTAATACTCAAAAAGCCAATACATAGAAAAATGAAACAATTAGGTGCATCCATAGTGTACAGTATTACAATACTTAGTGTACTCATTATAAAGAGTTGCTAGCCAAACCCTCAACATGTACCTCTCCTGGTGTACAGTATCATAATTACAAGAAACAGGAGTAATCAATTTTTTCATTTAAACCTTTTGGTTCCTGTGTCCCTAGGAACCTAATCCAGAATATTTCTCTTTGAAGGAGGGATCTAGTGAGATCCACTCCTTCATAACTTTCAGTTCTCTCCAGGACTGAAAACTGCATCTGGGAAATGTTGTGCCTGTTCTCTGACCAATGTTTGGCAAGATTGCTTTTAATGTTGACATTTCTAATAGTACTCTTGTGTTCAGATATTCTTGTTTTTAGTTTCCTTTCCGTTTTCCCAACATAAAGTTTGCCACATGGGCATTTGATGTAGTAAATCACATTCTTAGAGTTACAGTCACTATCATGGTGCAATTCAACAATTTTACCAGTCTGTGGGTGATGTAAGGTGGTTCCAACTATGACATTGTGACAGTGGACACAATTCGAGCACCGTTTCATCCCTTTATGAGTCTGCCTCCTGCTGATGGTTGGAGTCTTCAGCAACTCCTTCAGATTTTTTGATCTCTTATACGCAAACATCGGTTTTTGCGAGAAAATACCTCCAAAATCTGGCTCATGTTGTAGAAGTTCCCAATGTCTTGTTATAATGTTTTTGATTTTTACTGAACTCGTAGAGTATTTAGATACAAAAACTTGTCTCTCCAAAGTTTTTTTCGGTTTTTTCTCCAAAAGATTATCTCGGTTGAACGATGCAATCTTCTCCTTAGCTTTCTTTAACACAGCCTCTGGATAACCTCTGTTTGCATATTTTTGCTCTTGTAAATCCAAATGTTTTCCCAAAGTCTCAGGCTCTGAGCAAATACGCTTTATTCTCATGTATTGCGACAGGGGCAGGTTCACTTTTAAATTCTGAGGATGAAAACTCTGAAATAAAAGAGAATTGTTAACATCAGTTTCCTTCCGGAACACCTCAGTCTGTAATCTTCCTTGTCTTAGTGTTATTAATACATCCAAGAATGAAATTTCATGATCACTAATAGTGTGAGTGAATTTGATTTGGTCCACATGTGTATTTAAAGTCAGCATTTTTTGTTCCAGCATTTCTCTGTTCCCTGACCAGAGTACAAAAATGTCATCTATAAATCTTTGATACACAAGACTATGGTCTCGCCATTCTTCATCTGAGTAAATAAAGTCAGATTCAAATTTAGCCATGTATGTGTTGGCATATGCTGGGGCCCCCGCAAATCCCATCGATGTCCCATTTTGTTGTAGAAAAAACTTGGAATCCCACTGGAAGTAGCTGTGATATAAGCAAAAATGCAACAATTCTAGGATGAATGTTTTCTCTGCTCTGATGGTTTCAAGTTCCAACAGCGCCCATTCCACAATTTCCAGTCCTGCTTGGTGTGGTATCGAGGTATAGAGTGATTTAACATCTATTGTACATAACAATAGATCTTGAGTAATGGAAATATTCTTCAATTTTAGTAAAAAATGGTTGGTGTCTTTAGTGTAAGATGGCCACTCTTGAACAAATTGCTGCAAAAAGGTGTCAATATATTGCCCCAAAGGTTCAAAAATTGTTCCACAGCCTGTGACGATGGGTCTCATGGGAGGGTTCAGTTTATCCTTGTGGATTTTTGAAAGCATATAAAGGCGTGGCCGCCTCGGATGTTGTACCGTGAGGAATTGTTTCGTGGCATTAGAGATGTAACCCAATTCAAATGCTTTATCCAAAGTAACTTTCAAAGTTTCTTCTAATTCTTTGGTGGGATCTTCTTCCAGTTCCAAATATGTAAGCTCATCAGAAACATGTTCATTGACTTTTTTAACATAGAACTCCATGTCCATCACAATGATTGCTCCTCCCTTGTCCGCTTTTTGGATATGAATACTCTCATTCATTTGAAGCCTTTTCAAAGTGTTCCTTTCAAACTCTGACAAATTCTTAGTTTTGGATCTCTGGAAGCGTAGTTTCTCTAGATCATTCCGTACTGATTTTTCGAATGCATCCAGGATTTTATGAGATACTGGTGATTGGTACTTGGATTTTACTTTGAACTCCATTAATTCAGTAGGTTCTTTTTCCTCTTGTGTAGGAACTACATTTGTGAAGAAATGTCTGAGTCTTAAAACCCTCATGAACTTAAACAGTGCTATTTCACTCTCCAGGATATTCATGTCATAAGTAGGGACAAAACCTAGTCCTCTATTTAGAACTTTTAGTTCATCAAATGTTAACTCTGTTTTAGATATGTTCATCACCAAATTTACTTGGTGCTCCTTGTTCGAGCTCCTTCTTTTACCTCTCCTTGTTTTGGTTTGGGTTTTCCTGGTGGTTGAGTTAGATCCCCAGCCTGGGGAAAAGAAGACGGCTTGGATGTAACCGCTGTTTGGGCGGGTTCTGTTTGTTGAGTGGAGCCAGATGCTTCTCCAATTTGTGTATTTGCTGATGGTCTGGAAGCACTTAAATCCGTATCCGAAACTAAACTTTCCTCTGAAGCTGTGGAATGGGCGCTGTTGGAACTTGAAACCATCAGAGCAGAGAAAACATTCATCCTAGAATTGTTGCATTTTTGCTTATATCACAGCTACTTCCAGTGGGATTCCAAGTTTTTTCTACAACAAAATGGGACATCGATGGGATTTGCGGGGGCCCCCGCATATGCCAACACATACATGGCTAAATTTGAATCTGACTTTATTTACTCAGATGAGGAATGGCGAGACCATAGTCTTGTGTATCAAAGATTTATAGATGACATTTTTGTACTCTGGTCAGGGAACAGAGAAATGCTGGAACAAAAAATTCTGACTTTAAATACACATGTGGACCAAATCAAATTCACTCACACTATTAGTGATCATGAAATTTCATTCTTGGATGTATTAATAACACTAAGACAAGGAAGATTACAGACTGAGGTGTTCCGGAAGGAAACTGATGTTAACAATTCTCTTTTATTTCAGAGTTTTCATCCTCAGAATTTAAAAGTGAACCTGCCCTGTCGCAATACATGAGAATAAAGCGTATTTGCTCAGAGCCTGAGACTTTGGGAAAACATTTGGATTTACAAGAGCAGAAATATGCAAACAGAGGTTATCCAGAGGCTGTGTTAAAGAAAGCTAAGGAGAAGATTGCATCGTTCAACCGAGATAATCTTTTGGAGAAAAAACCGAAAAAAACTTTGGAGAGACAAGTTTTTGTATCTAAATACTCTACGAGTTCAGTAAAAATCAAAAACATTATAACAAGACATTGGGAACTTCTACAACATGAGCCAGATTTTGGAGGTATTTTCTCGCAAAAACCGATGTTTGCGTATAAGAGATCAAAAAATCTGAAGGAGTTGCTGAAGACTCCAACCATCAGCAGGAGGCAGACTCATAAAGGGATGAAACGGTGCTCGAATTGTGTCCACTGTCACAATGTCATAGTTGGAACCACCTTACATCACCCACAGACTGGTAAAACTGTTGAATTGCACCATGATAGTGACTGTAACTCTAAGAATGTGATTTACTACATCAAATGCCCATGTGGCAAACTTTATGTTGGGAAAACGGAAAGGAAACTAAAAACAAGAATATCTGAACACAAGAGTACTATTAGAAATGTCAACATTAAAAGCAATCTTGCCAAACATTGGTCAGAGAACAGGCACAACATTTCCCAGATGCAGTTTTCAGTCCTGGAGAGAACTGAAAGTTATGAAGGAGTGGATCTCACTAGATCCCTCCTTCAAAGAGAAATATTCTGGATTAGGTTCCTAGGGACACAGGAACCAAAAGGTTTAAATGAAAAAATGGATTACTCCTGTTTCTTGTAATTATGATACTGTACACCAGGAGAGGTACATGTTGAGGGTTTGGCTAGCAACTCTTTATAATGAGTACACTAAGTATTGTAATACTGTACACTATGGATGCACCTAATTGTTTCATTTTTCTATGTATTGGCTTTTTGAGTATTAGTTCACAATAGAAAGATTCCTTGTAATTTACTATCCCCGGTAGTTCACTCCTACGTTTGGTTTTAAAACATTTTTTTTTTTGTTTTGGAGTTCTGATCTCCAGGCACAATATGCTTTTTCACCTTTCGCGGTAATTTTTCACCATTCACAACAATTTTTCACCATTCGCGACTATTATGTTGCTAGGAGTTGCATTTAGGTTCAGGTTAGTTTTACCGATGGGTTGTTTTATTAGTTGGTAGTCAGAGGAAAGCTAATTGGATTAGACTGATTCAATATGGCGGATTGGAAGATCTCCGCTAGTCCGTTTTCACTGTTGTGGGTAGTGTTCGTAGGACGATTCCCGTTAGTCCTTTTTCACTGTTGTGGGTAATTTCTGAAGGAGCATGGTGTTTTTAAACCGGAAGATCCGGTGTTTACATTGATACTGGAACCGAGTGGAGTATACGAGGGATGCGAGCAGTAACGCCGAGGTAGGCAGCAGTGTATTGTTTGGACGAGTTTTTTAGGTTTATAAAGGAGAGAGTGATGATTAAGGATGGTTTTCATGTTTGTCTACAGGTAGTGGCCGGTAGTTGGGTTAAAAGTCGGAAACGCGGTTGTGTCCGTATTGGAGAGCTGAGGTAAGATCAGGAACCCCCCGGAGCAAGTGGTTGGTAGTTTATCCACGTCTTGTATCAGTTGTTTACATATAGATTTTTCTGTCCACAGGAAGGGCGTGTTTCTTTGGTTTTGTGTGTGAGTATAAGTCTTTTTAAGCGGTTCACAGTTTTCCACAGAGGTGTGGTGGTGGTATCTGTACCCTAAAAGCTCTTAGTTATGTTATGTCATTTTATTTCAAGCATCCGAATTAAAAGCAAATGAATTTTGTTGCCTTCCGCATTACATTGTTTTACGAAATTGAATCTGTTTTTTTATATGTTACAAACATAAGCTTATGTTATGAACTGGTTATATTTACAGGCCCCTGAGGAAGAGTCCGAAGGGACTCGAAATGCATCGGGCTACGACAACTGTATACTGCCAAGAAAGATTATGTTGAATTTGTGAAATGTTAATATTTGTTTACATTACATTTCCATGATATCGATTAATGAATTTGATGATTAAATAAGAAATCTTGAGTTAACTTGGTTAAGAGTCATATGTTATGATTGAGTCACACTGAAAACTGTTCAACAAATTGAAAAATTGAATGATTAATCTGGTATGATATATTGACCAGGAGCAACAGTGCGCAGAGGTTGAGTGGTCTATCCACTCCAGATAGGTTGTGAAGTTACAGGCACGGTGTGTGGACAAACGTGCCACCTCCGCAGCACGCATGTGTTAAGAAAGAATTTTAATTAAAAATAATTTCCAAAAAGAGGAGTGCTACTCACATTAAAATTTGCAGGTAGTGGTGTGCCAACTGGGGCTGACACCACTCAGCTAAACTCCTCAGTTATCATTTTTATTCGGATTACAAACTGTCTTTGAAATCAACAGCTTTCTGGCTGGCTGTAAAGGCTGCGCCTCACTGTCATGAGCCTTACCATTGCCCTGGTCTTTCTGGGGCGGTTTGCGAGTTCTAGGTTAATGCTCTTCCATAACTGGTGGTGACTTGCAGTAATTTTAGGATCTTCTTAGAGTTTCTCTTTCGTGAAATGGGTGTCATTTGTGATATTTATATGCTTCCATCATCTTTATTACTTGACTTTGCGTTCCAAAAAGTGTAACTCATTGTTGTTGAAATATTACTCATAATTACACTGAAATTATATGAATGTCACACATAGCAATATAAAACCTTGCAAGCTATATTCCCTTCTCTGTCCTTCTCTCTCCCCATGTTTTAATTTACGTTTCTCTTTCGTGAAATGGGTGTCATTTTTGATATTTATATGCTTCCATCATCTTTATTACTTGACTTTGCGTTCCAAAAAGTGTAACTCATTGTTGTTGAAATATCACTCATAATTACACTGAAATTATATGAATGTCACACATAGCAATATAAAACCTTGCAAGCTATATTCCCTTCTCTGTCCTTCTCTGTCCCCATGTTTTAATTTACGTCATTCCATCTCTTTGAAAATAAAAATTCCATTCTTTCACTCCGACTTCGTGTATATGTTTCATTTTCATTTATTTCACGTTTCCTTCTTTGTACTACTTGCAATTTGCCTGAATAATAAAAAAAATGCAATACTTTCACTTCCAGTACCTGAGTGCATTTCATTTTATGCAGACACACATTTTGGTGTCGTTATCGAGACTCGAACCCAGATCCCCAGTTCCGAGGTTGAGCGCCCTAGCCGTTAGGCCAACTCCTTTCCCCAACATAATTCGTGCATTAATTTAATTGTCACTGGTTTCACCTTTCCTTCTTTGAACTAGATGGGATTTGCCTAAAACATTAAAAAAACATAGCTTGCAAGGTTTTATATTGCTATGTGTGACATTCTTTCACTCCTACTCCGTGCGTGTATTTATTTCACCTCTCCTTCTTTGTGCCAGTTGCGATTTGGTTGGAAAATAACCATTTCATTGTTTCACTCCGTCTCTGCATTTAGTTTTCATTTATTTAAGCTCTCATTCTTTGAACTACTTTTATTTGCTTCCTGTCTCTTGTGCAGCTGTGGCTCCAGCATTAGAAAACGAAACGTCAAGTAATTTATAGCGTGTGCTCGGTCTGGTGTCCCATTATATCGTGTATCCCTGCACTCAGCCCGAGCAGAGATCGACTGCTTCTGTCTGATCCTGCCCGGCTGAGTTCATTCTCCGAAGACGGCCGAAGTGGAGGGGATACACGATCCCAAGGGGATACCTGATATTACACAACACCGGCTTATGGTCATGCGTTAGTACTTTTTATTTGACAAGTTAAGTCTTAATTATTAAGCATACTATTCCATATTCACGTGTGTATACTTTACATTGTATATTTTATAGTCTGTCCATGGCAGGCTGCCACAATAAAGTTGATTCATTGATTGTCTGCCAGCCCTCAATACCCTCAGATTGCAGAGTCATAGTAGGACAGACCCAGATACCCAGATGCTAATGACCACACCCACCATGGCTGTGGGCGAAAAGGCTCTGCCGTTGTCTGCTGGCACCCTCTCCCTCCCCACGAACCGAGTCTGGCAGTTTGTATTGTATGCAATTTGGGTAAATAGCATTAACTTCCCTCACACAATGTCTGTTAAGCATTTCCAATTCCTGTGGACAAGGATCAGTCAGTAGTCTTGACAGTTCTCAAGCTCTCTGTGGCCTTCAGTAAAAAAGACTCAATGATTCTCAGAAATCGACTGCAGGAGCCTAAAAGAGTGTTAGGAACAGTTTCATTCTCTTGAACTGGAGTCATTAAACAAATATCAGCTTAACTGTATCCGGATGGATCCCAATGTTTTGGGAGGAACCTCAAGAGACATCGATGCCAACACTCCTGCGCCAAATGTGCATGCGATCTCATGCCCAGATCATCATTCGATAATTCCTGCAATTCCAAATGTACGCTGATGACACCAAGATCCACCTGCAGCTTGAGAAGGTCACAAATGTGCCATCATTGAGTGCCACATATACCAACCTGTTTGCCTGTCAACAATGGGCCAATTCACAGAATTGTCCTGTTTGTGAACGCAAAAAGGCTTTTTGGCATGTACAAACCCCAAATAGTTATTTGCTAGCTTGTTACCAAATCGCAATTTGGGTTTTGCAATTCGGTATTGGGAAGAGGCATGTTAAGGATGTACCTTCCAAATAGTAGCTCTTAGTCCCATGTACAAATCTTTTGCAACCTAAATGCGGTTGCACAACATTCCCATTTTACTGCTTACTTTAAGTTGGTGATAACCCAGTCGCAAACGAGAAGGGGTCCCCAGGGGACACTTCCTCTGAGTGATGGGTTGCACAAACATTTTTTTTAATGAAACTGAAACGTTTGTTTTCTTTTCAAAATACATCCTGTTTTCCTTTAATTGAAACGGGTTGCATTTAAAAAAAAGTGTTGCTTCATGCAAAAGTTAAGAAAGACATAAAAAAAATGTTGCTTCATTCAAAAGTAAACCAAGAAATGGTGGTCGGCTGTCCATAGCAGGCCATCATCCCTGTTTTTTGCGATTCCTAATAGGTCACAAATTGTGACCCACCTAATGGATATTAATGAGGTAGGTCAATTAGGCCCAATTAAGAATCGGTAAATGTGTCAAGGACAAATTCATACATAGGTGCTTGCGATTTCCTAGTAGCGAATCTCAAACATTCGCATTTAGGAACTTGCAAAATAAAGTCTACGTAAATGTGGCACTACGTACCATAATCATTTGATTTGTTGAAAAACATGGTTCTGATGGTAGGAAGGTGCTCCAGTCCCAACACTCCTGTCCTTTCCATGGATGTGTCTGCTAGGCCAAACACTAACATCAAAACTAAAACACACCCACAAGTCATATTATATACTCAGACATCATTTTTGCCACAGATCAGTTCTGTGGTGAAAAGTACAAACTTCCAACAATCACTGCTGAGAAGGGTTTGCTCTTTTCCACAAACCATGTACCTTTTTGAAGCCTGGCCTTATTGAGGCTGGGCTAATTTAACATACATTTAATTTACAGATTACAAAAATGCATAGAATCTAGAATTAGGCTGGCAGACTGTGTCTGTCTTAACTTCACCGTGCATGAGCATGCAACCTACTTATCACTCCACTGACCACCAGACCAGCAAGAACTGGTTGTACACCATGCAAAATGCTTTCTATAGCTGTGACTCTAACTACCTTCAAAATTGATCTTTCAATATTTATCAAGGATCAACCTCAGATCCAAGAATGGGTCCCGACTGTAAAAATGGAAGTCAGGAAGGCCAATTTGATAAAAACACTTATAATAAATTCTTCCAAGAATGAGATTTTCCTTTGAAATGAACTGAACCCAAAATTATGATGTTAGCCTAACTACTTCAATGTTAGAAAATACCTCATAATCACCTTTTCAGTTGCGACTCATCAGTTATGGTGGAGGAGCCTCCCCAGCTAGCGGTTATAAAAACGGAACATTAAAAATTACAATAAACCAGGTTTATTATCACTTTATTCTTCTTTCCAGGTGAGTCTTCGGGACGGGGCATTCACGAAGAGGAGTGGTCGGCATGTTGGTTTGTCCAGCCATCTCGGGATGACCAAACTGACATGCACACTGAAGCTCTCTCCAACCTGAGCTAATTTGCCGGGTTAAAGACAACAGGGAAAGGCTCCCAGTCTCTCTGGGAGTGCAAATCAAGTGCGCTCAGGCCAATCCTGATGCAGCTCTTATGCTGCTGAGAGCAGCACCAGGATTGCAGCAGGGGATTCTGGGAGTCTGTGCTGGGGAGATGCAGAAGATTCTTTTGTCACAACATTTCTTGAATGAGACCAACCGCTCATTCTGAAAGTTGGGCCTGATAAATAACAATTTCCAGGCCCAGAACCCCTAATTATTTGAAATTATCTTTTTAGGTGGAAATATAACTGTCACACCCCCAATTCACATGATCCAGTGAGTTGTATGACTGACCCTCAATCATTCAGCCATTCATCACAGTCCTTGAGGATCACCAAACTGATCACCAAACTGGACACTAAGGGGCTGATTAAGATGTTGGTGGATGGGAACGACCGACCTTTAGTCGGATGTCCCGACACTGCTATTACAATGCAACCACACATGGTGCAGTCGGATACCCCCATTTCTCAATGGGAGCTTGTGCTGCAGCCATAAACTGGCTGTAGCACAAGCTTCCATAGAGAAATGGGAGTTTCTGTTCATCCCTGCTCTGCATGGCAGGCACCTCATAGTGCCTGCAATATGGTCAAGGATTAACAGGGGGTGCCAACGGAGGCCGGAGGGAGAAGGGGGCCCTGCAAGAGATCCCCAAACTCTCTTTCCAACAATATCTCCGTGTCGGAAAGCCCGACATTGAAAGACTGTTGGAAACCGACATCGTAATTCCGATGGCAGAAAATGCCATCCTTAGAGATTACGGTGAGTCCTTCAACTTTCCGATGGGTTCCTTGAGTTCATCAGAATCCAGTCGGAATGACCAACCGGTTTCACTTTCGACCGCCTGCGTTGTAATGAGGCGGTCGGAATTGAAACCTAAGATGTGACTTGGAAAGCCTCGGACCTGTTGTAATCAGGCCCTAAATGCGCATTTTGCTGACCACGTCATTCTGGAAAGTGTATGTGAGGTGACATTCAGAACGATGCAAAACCACTCAAAGAAATATATATATATAACTATAGCAATATTGGTGAATGTATTAAATAGAAGCAAGGTATTACATAGCAAAGAAAAATGTACTAACCTGTTTTATTTAAGTAAGTATTTTATTACTTTACAATTTGTTGGCAAAGATGATTTCTTATTATTTATTTGTTAATGTAGCAAAATCAAGGGCAAAATAAAAGCACATACATTTAAGGATCCAGTACATTCCTCCTTTTTACTCATCGTTATATGCAACTAGCATTAAAAACTTTACATTGTATATTCATTTTTTTACCGAAGAGAGTTTCATTCTGCGTTATTGAAAGTAGCTTGGAAAATGAAAATAACAATTGAAAAGATACGAAGTTCTCTCTAATTTTGATACCATGGAAGGTCCATATTCTGGCATATTTGCCCTTCCTTATAATAAATCTGTATATTCAAACACATGCTAGTTCTCCACTGACATTTAGACATATATTACCGAAAAAGTTTTTTTTATTCATTTTTTAAGCTTCTATCAATGACAATCCCAACAGAAACTTACATATCAAAACAATGTCTTGTTATAATAAGCACACCTTCGTCAAGAATGAAAGCATATTCTATAATACAATTGTTTTGTAGTTAAATCTAAGATATTAAATAACATTGAATTGAAAAATCATTTGTAGCTAATGCTCTTAAAGGCTAGAAGGATCGAATGAGGGATATGGTTCAAAGACTCTGTCCTCTATTGCCATGACGTTGCCGGATAATAGCATTGAAGTGAGCATGTAAACCATCTTTGGGGTATTACAAAAACCAACATCAGCCAGATATCAATTAAACCGTAATCAAATAAATTATCTTTGCCTCACTAACATTATTAGATGACAAATGAAATCATTGTATTGTTTCTTTTGAGTTATATGCAATCATAATGGTTTAGGTATTTGACAGCTTGGCACCTTGACACAAAGAGCAGCAGGACTTCTCCACTACTGCAGAGGATGTCTTCTTGATACAAAAGGGATGCTTTTGCTTCTTCATTTGTGTTCTCTTCCCAGCATTTCTGCATGGCATGAAGTGCTTGTCCGTGAGCTATAGGAAAACACAGAAAGTGGGCAGGACTGTAGAAGCAGATTGTAATTGGAAGTTGGATGTAGGTGAGACCTTTTGAGGATGTTGTGAGCCACTTTTATGGGTACATCAGGGAATGTGGCAGGATAACTTTGACTTCCTGAGGAATTTCTGAATTTAGCAGCTCTGCTGTTGAGAAAAGGACTGCTGCTTGACCAATGCAATAGTATGTCTTCCCATATTTTATTAGTTACTGCTTAGAAGAGTCCTTCACTTATTTTTAGGATTCTATACTGTTGGACTTGGCCCTTTGGCAGGTTCACCCCTAAACTTTTTGCATTTACCTAGCCTGTTTCTGTAACCTGGTGTTGGTGATTTTAGGCCTCTGCGCATTTTTTCACTGTGGTCCAGTGTAAAGTGCGTGCGCTCTCTGTGTATGTGTGGTGAGAGTGGCCTGCCCTCCCATAGGATTGCATGGGTAATATGTGTGATCATGGTAGTTCCTGATGTGTGGGGAGTGCAGGGTCGAGTTTGGTATGTGCGAATTTGTGTGATTAATTGCTGCGCGATGATGTGCGTGGATTTATTATGTCTAGTGTGGAAGTGCCACTTCTAGAAGTTGGCATGTCTGTGCAGTAAATTGACTGTCTGGCTGGTGATTGGCTGGAGCTGGCTGGTGTGCCTGGCTCCAGGAGTCAGGATGGGTCTGCGCCGGTTGTGAATGGAGAGATCTGCATGTTGATGGAAGGAAGGAGTGCACCTAGGACCTGAATAGGGCTGAGCCTTCCCTCCACAATGCTGGCTCCACCCCCTGTGGTGTGTCTGATGTCCCTGACCCAACCTGTGAATAGGCAGAGGGGCTGAGCAAAACAAAGTGCTCCAGAACCAGTTGCATCTGGTTCGCCCCTTGCCTGCACCTTTGGAAACTAAGGATTTATGTGGATAAAAAGGGCTGTGACCCCATGAAAAGTGTTCTTGTTTCCAACTCGAATCTGCCAGGGACGTGCTGCTGCAGGGGTCCAGGGGAAGGCTTGCCTCCCTGGGCCCTGCCCAGCCTCTGGATTGCTGGAGGACTTCTTTCTGGGGCCCTCCTGCCTTGCCTGAGGATGGCTGGAAGACTTTTCCTTGTCCTGGAACCCTTTTTGCTTTGCCTTTCTTCCCAGCACATTTGACAGCATGGAAGCGCTGTATTTTACTTTGAGGGGTGCTAGCCTAGTGAGCGCTCTATTTCCCTCTGGGAGTGCTTTGTTTTGGCTTGACAGCGCTGAGCTGCCCCTTGCCCTGAGGGAATCCCCGGTGTAGGGATTCCCCCAAAATTGCTTCACTGCGGGTGCCCACCCCGCTTATTTAATTGTTTATATTACGGGCGCCACCCCGTTTCTGGGGGCCTTAGCGGGTGCCCACCCCGCTCCTACTTTTGGTTTTCGCACGGACAGAGTCTACCCCTCGTTATTGCCCCCGAAAACAGATGCTGACGCCGCTGCTGCAGCAAAACCGGAAGTCAGGCGGCCGGACGCCTGGGGCGGGGCGGGACTTCCCCTTGCCACAAGGAAGTCCCGCTCGCCACCCGAGATGGGGCCCACAAGTCCCGGTCTCGAGGAGAGGGGGACCGAGTGAAGCCAGGCCCTATGCGTGCGGGGCTCCCAACACTGAGGGAGAGCCCCACAGGTGCCAGAGAATGCCCATGAATGGCGGCAGGGGCCCAAGGCACATTGCCGGTGCCTGCCCCCGCCGCGTCTGAGGAGGAGAGCGCCACGCCCAGCCCGCGGAAGTCAGGTGAGCAGGGCTCGGGTTCAAGGGTGCCAGGCAAAAGCACCTAGTCAGAGCGGCCCCGGTTGGGCAGTGGGCTGCTCCCACATATGGCGCATTAGTTGTTTTAGAGCCAGCATGGCCACATTTCTTCCCGTTGTCCCTTGTGGGCATGTTTATCGCCCGTACTCGCCCTGGGGGGCCTATGTGGTTTAGAACCTAAAAGGTTCTAACGCAGGGGGCAGTGATTGTTGCAGAAAGCCCCGTGAGGCCCTTGTCTTCTCCCATGGATGCCTCAGTGCTTGGGGGCAAGTTCTTCTACTTAGGGGACACCTAGTTGTTCTAGAGCCTAGAGGGCTCAGTGTTTAAGGGGCCGAAGTGCCCCGAGGGACATGTTTTCATTTTAGAGCCAGATGGCTTCAGGGGGCACAGTCATTTGTTTGAGGGCAAGTGAGAGCCCATGCGCCAGTTTGTATTTGCTCATTTACAGCTGCCCAGCAAGTAGTGGGCAGCTGTACCGTTTAGGTGCAATTTGAGAGTCCCTGAGAGGGACAGAAGTGGCACAGAGGTGCCAGGCCTTCCACAGCTGTGCAGCACTCGGTGGCGCACCCCTGACTGTCGCGCCCTGACATTCTGGACACAGGGCATTTGAGCCCCTTCTTGGATGGCCAGTTGGCCAGGGGGGTTGATATGTGGATAGGGCGCAAGGCTCTAATGTGATTTATGTGCTCTAGAGGCGGTGCTAGGAAATGTAATGCGTTTAGTATGTTTTACGAACCCTGTGTTTGATACCTCTAGAGATGGTTTTACCTATGGAGGTTTGTGTTAGTGAGATTGTACTTCACTGTGATTTATGCCCCTAAATTGGAGTTATACTTAGGAGGTAGGGTCTCATGTGTTTAGACTAGTGAGGTTGGCGCAGGATGTAATGCGCGCCTGATGTGACTGTACGTAATGTAGTTTATGTTACAGGTTGAGGTGGAGTACTGTGATCTATTTTTACTTGTACCAATTTCTGCTAAGTGCTGATCCTGACAGTGCCCACGTGGCCCTGTCCTGTGTAAATAATCCCTTGTGAATATTGCCCGTGCCAGTTGGCACAATGTATATTGTGTGATTACTATCTGATGTGTTTTGACAATACAAAAGTTATTTTTATATAACCTTGTGTGGAGTTCCTTTTGTAGTGTGCCTGGGATGTTGTTGCTGTATGCGTGCACAAATGCTTTACACATTGCCTCTGGGATAAGCCTGACTGCTTGTGCCAAGCTACCAAGGGGGTGAGCAAGGGTTATCTTGGCGTGTAACTCCCTTGCCCTGACTAGAGTGGTGGTTTCTGCCTGGCTTTGGCGCAAGCCTCAGCCAACCGGAAATCCCATTTCTAACATATACCATTTAGATTTTCCCTGATAATTGTTGAGTTATTTAGGATGCTTGCGTTTCCATCTATGCAATTGATTTTTATAGTTCATAGCGGTCGCAAGGTTTACTTTAATGGTTGCCATTAATGTAAATTAAAGACACAGAGACTGAGCTGAAGTAACAAATAAGTATAAATGCATCTCTCCAAGTCTTGTCCATTTTGTACTAATACCTATTGATATCTTTGAACATTACAAAGCTGTACACTCACTGGACATTAGCAGTAAACATAACAAACGTGTTGGGAATGGAATTTGAAGTGTTGGACTTTTTAGCTATTTTATAATTTATCAAAGTATCAAAGGAGTATCGGACTGCCCAGTGTTGCACAATGACCGCTAAATTCATTTCACGTTTTCGACAAGTACTGATGATATAAATGGTTCCAGTTTTGGCCATCGTTTCTAAATTGTCATCAAGCTGCTATAATGAAAATATGGCATATGACCTTCGAATATGTTATGTGCACACAGCCTAAACCTAGGCAAGAATATTACACAGTGATGGACCAGTTGACCAATTCTAAACAATTTAGTTCATGCACTTTTGAAATACTTCAAATATATAATAATATGATTATTGTGACTGCGAGGCTTAAAACGTATGCTATAATAAACTATAAAGAGATATGTTCTAAAACGGTTAACTGCTAAGAAGGGCGCACTATTTTGATTAAAGTTGGACAAAGTTATAATAGTTAAAGGAAATTTTAATCTTGCATTGTCGGTTTTTCATGTTTTCAGTTTTCATCATTCCTTGTCAGTTATTAACCTTATGAACTAAGGTTCTACAGAGGGATCCATGAAAAGGAATACAATGATATAATATTTAGTAATTATGTGGAAAAGAAAACTTTTCACAAAGTTCACATGCCCAATCTTTAAACATTCATTGGTTGAATGCCATATCAGACCATAAGAAGTCTGGTTAGCTGCAAAGCACCTTCCAGAAGGTTGTGGAGTAGTAAAATGTAAATGTAAATGTAGTTGAGCTTATATAGCGCACAGCTACCCGAAGTGGGTTTCCCGGCGCTTGCTTAGGGAACCCTTCCTGGTATTCCCCTGCAGGGTATCCACAAGGTGAAAGTCAGGTATCCTGCCACGAGGGGCTGTTGTGGAGATTAAGCAAGCTATTGCCCAGAGTCACAGAGTGTGAACCCATGAGTCGAGGAGGCACTGGGGCGAGAATTATCAAGTCCGTGGAATTTTTAGCCCAAGACCCCGCCGAGGTGGGGAATTGAACCCTGGTCCAGGACCGATCTCAGATTCCGGGTCTGCTGCCTCTAACCCCTGAGCCACACTTCTCCATAGTGAGGATGGACTAGAAGGTTCTACCCTTTTTGGTGGCCAGGTGTACCAGAGACTAAAAGAAACAGGATTCAATGTATTTTTCTAAAACAAACATTTTAAAGATGAAAAGTGTTTTCCTCAGTCTTCTCTGTGTTTTACTGATATTCTTTTGCAAAGCGAATTTGTCTTGATTGTAGGTAAGCATCAGTTCTACAAATTGTGGGTTACAATTTGAGTGGGTTTTAAATCAGAGAAATAGTGCTAAAATGTTTCATGATATTAAAAGGTAATTTTACATGCATTAAAAAGTTGGTATCATTGGATTTAAAAAGGATAATTATCTAGTGTTGGTGGGCATCTTTGGTCCAGGATAGGAAGATCCATGCTGCATTTTAAATATTTCACTCGCTATGTGAATAAAAATTCATTTAATGTAAATTAATTTCATATGTAGTTCGTGAAAATATCTTATACATTCATGCCTCGACAAAACCATAACTTAATGCCATTCGAAAGCATAACGTTTTCCCTGTATCCCCAAAAATGTCTTTGTATGCTTTTTTATCAAACAGCATCATCCTTCCATCGGTTTGAACCTCATGATTATTATTCAAGTGATACCTTGAGGTAAATGAGCTTGATAGAGCCATGTTCAAGATAAATTATAGTTGTTTTTTGTGTCTCACAAAAGCCAAGTTTAATGCTTCATTGCCATAGGAAGCATTACACTTGGCTCAATCGTTATTGAAAGGGGGGACATGGGCAAAAGGAACATGCATATATTAATTTTTTCTTCATTACTAGGACTGCAGCTCACTTCACTGGTGAAGCCTTAGTTTAAGTGTCAGAGAAAATACTTGAGTGGTTCAAGGATACTGGCCCCTCTGCCGGTGGTAAATGTTAGCAAGTGTGCTGTAGTAGTCAGGGGCCTGTGGGCGGGACACAGATACCATTGATGGCCTTGGCAGTCTGTTGCCTGGCTTTGGGAAGTTTTGGGCTATATTTATCAAAATGTAATGCACAGCAGCGCTGCAAGTCACCTTCCTTTGCGTTGTGTTACATAGAAAGGACAGGAATGTCCCGTATTTATCAAAATACGCTGCTCTCCTGCCGTTTCCCAGGACTGGTGCACAATATGCTGCCTAGCCCTAACACAGGCACCAGGGTGAAAGGGTGCCTGCGTTGTAAGCAGGATTGTTTTTGTGCAGGAAGGGACACCTTTCTGCACAACAACAATCCCCCCCCGAGGCATTTTTCTCTTTCTATGTGTGCAGGAGAGTGCAGCGCACATAGAAAGAGGAACAAATGAGGAGAAATGAAGACATTTCTCCTCGTTATGCCTCCCCGGGGACGGCGAAGCATTTGGCTAATTACCAGGTCTACCATTACTGGTAAATCTGGGAATGGGTCAAAACCCTGGGGTTTTGCATAGGAATAACCATGCACCACCCATGGACTGCTTCCCTGGGGCAGAGTAACATAATGCAGTGATTTGCGCTGCATTGAGTTTTTCTGGATTTATCAAGCCATTCAGGGCCACGTTGCGTGGTGCAAAAGTGATGCAACCCCTTGATAAATATGGCCCCATGTCTTTATCCCTCATGATGCTGGAGGCGGTGGTCAGGGAAAAAGATGTGCTTCGGACTACTGTACATTGCATTGTGCTACTAGGTGTAGATCTGCATCTGATAAAACCCAATCTGGTGTATCCAGACCCAGCAGGTTTGGTCCCAAAAACACCGGACCACTTGTAGTATGGCATAGCAATTTCCCCCTGAGATACAAGATGGTCAGATCCACCCACAGCTGATATGGGCAGCTGTAATTTTCACTTATGTGTAATAGAACCGTGTCCACACTGGTTTGAGGGTTATCACAAATGATTGCAAGAAGTGTTACTCCTCACATGATGTTTCTCCTCACATTTTTTTACCCAGCTTTGAAAGTAGTTGGGGTCCTGTCATCTGGATGAGTCCCAAACAGGAATCGAAACACATTCATGATTGTTAAGCTTGTTTGAGAGATTTATTTTTTATCAGATGAAATGAAAATTAATGAAAAACAAATTTAGATAGAAATTATTCTGAGGTTTTTCCTTGACATTTTTTGAAAGAAAAATCTTTAGTGCTCTCTGAAGAAGTGCCTTGCCTCTCTTTCTGTTTGTTACTTGATTAGGGGCATAAACACCTGATTGGTTATAGAGAAAGCTCTTTTATAGAACATAGCATTGCATGAGCCAATCATCTATACTCGCTTCTGACACATGGAGTATTTCAAATCTTTAGCGACAATTAAACAACTACAGGCTGCCTTTTTTTTTTTGCAGCAAAGACAGCAATCTTTTTGTAGTCGGCGTAGCTAGTATTAGAAAGATCTGTTCTATCCGTGCAAGAAAAGTAATGCATTTCATAACCTATATCATCAAGAGCTTTCAGCACAAACTGCTGATCGTAGGTAAAGCAGGGGAACCTCTGCTGACCAAGTCTGAAAAAGGACAAACCCAGGATTGCATATATAACTAAATGCCCTCCATCTTTTATCTGAGCGACAACCTTTCTCAGATACTCAATACAGGTCTCCTTGTCTTTCCCCAAGGGTTCTAAAATTAAATAAAGGATCACACAGTCTGCAGCCGGCAAGACCACAGGATGAAATGGGTTGCTTTTGGTCATGTCGAATGTCAGGCACTGCTTGATAGTTGCTCGCAGTACTCGCTCCTTCTCTGCATATTTCTCCCTGTTGAAGGAAAAGGAACCAACATTTTTGTTAATGGAACAGCTAATAAAAAACGGTATCAAGCAATGTACATACAGTGTGTTTTGTTTAATTATATCAGAAGGGGCCTGATTTAGTACTACTTAGTTTGCAAGGCATATCTTCCAATGTATTTATCCCTTCTTTAGTCACATAAAGCATTGCATTTACTTTAACAACGATAAAAAGTGAGGCTATTATGCTGGCCAAGTATCAATCATCTCACACGTTGTAACCTCATCTGAAAGTCGTCAGGAAGAAACAAAAGATGTGGATACCTTGCAGAGAAGAAATTTCTCCCAAAGTTGCAGCATGAGTGACCGGATCTGCGGTGCAAGCAATTTAAAGGCCCCCACTTCTGGTTGGGTAGTAAAAGCAGCCAGAATTGCCATGTAATAGTATCCCCGCTCTAAATGGCCCTGGCACCACTGCACCTGCTACACTAATGGGCGGTATTCAGGACCATGCTACAAGGTAGCCTGTTATTTTGCAGCTCAAACCCTTGTGGGACTGACAATTGCTCCTTTTAGGGATAATCCAACAACCCCTGGATGGTGGCTACTCAGGCAGTCATATAGCAATGCTTCCTTAAAAGTCTTGCCTCCCTTCAGAAACAGTATCTTATACATCTGCCAAGTATGTTTGTATGAATAAATATATATACAGGGAACAGGAAGAGAGCACAGACAATGAAAGGTCAGTATTCACATCCAGTGCAGCTCCCACTCATGTCAGAAGTTTTCTGGGGGCTCAGGCCACCAACTTGGAACGAGCCCTTTCGTACGGTAAGGACTTCTTTCAAAGTTTAAAAATGTGTTGTTTTGGGAAAGAGAAAAGATAGCAGATCAAGCCTCGGATGTATTGGTGTTAGTTAGAAGTCAGTCTTAGTATTAAAATATTATAATAAAATCCAATTACAAATCAATATATTTTAACAAATCTGAGCACACAACTAGCACTAGGGAGACATATTTAATTGAATTTAAATTACGGTCAGAGTATTTATTTAAGAAATACAAAGTTCATATGTTGTAATTAATACTGAATGTAGTTTAGATTGAATTAAATCATTCTCATTGTTGTAACTTAAGGGGTAGGGCTGTAATTAGCATTCTTATCAATACATGTATGTATTAATGTTTAATTGAATTACATAGTTAAAACATGGAGTTAGAGTTAGTATTAATTAATGTTAATACAGCCTAACGTAATTCATTCGGGGATGGAGTTACTGATTGAATAATGCAATTGATCGTATCAGTGAATAAAAAAGAAGACATTAGAGATTAGTGGTTGGGCAAGGAGTATAGGGTTAGAGTACAAAGTCAATGCAGGTTAAAGTAAATGTACTAAGTAAATGTATTATCGAAGTAAGGTTGAACTATACAAAAGTAGTAAATTAAAGGCATTGGGATATTAAAGATAGTAGAATTTAAGGCATAAAACTGTGAAAGGTTGAAGTTTGTTTAGCCATATAACATGTTGAAGGCCGGGATAAGGAACTGATGCATTTTCTTATAGGGCAACCAGCCTGCGGATGTGGATGTGGGAGAAATCTAACGAATGGTGATAAATCTCCATTGCGTTCGTAATCGAAAGAAGAAAGGAGTAATGTGGAAGCTGACATGGAGATTGTTACAATAGTCAAGCCTGTAGACTCAAATACTGGCAAATGGCTGTTGAAAGGAACCATCATGTTCCTTGCAGACAGCAATGGGGCAGAAGTTCAGTGATGAATGGGATGGTTGTTTACAGCACTGAGGGAAGATGATAAGCAGATAGTCTCAGTTTATTTATGTTTTTCTATAGCTAAGCATAGTCATCTAGCGTCAATGCCTTCTTCAATTGACACATAAATAGCCATTAAAGGTACGTAAAATAAGCAGACAAATAGCAACATCCTCCACACTTAGCCCTAAAAGCACCCTCCATTGTTCTCTTGGATCCTATCATCCTACAGCAGCTTTTAAGAAGGCACAGATCCGTAACATACTTCATTATTTTAATCTAAGAACTACAACTCCTAAAACCTTGGGATTTTAAAATTGCTTTAATAAATACATTAAAATATGGTCTAAAATACGTACAAAAGAACATAAAATGCATCATAGATTGAGCTGAATGGCCATCAAAAGGGCAGGTAGCCTCAGGCAATACCGCCTGGGCATCAATACTCGGGAAAATAAGAAGCCTAGCCATAGCACCTGCCCTAAGGCAAAAGAGCAGACTGCTCCCACCGCAACAAAGGTATTGTGAGGTACAACACTGTATCTTCAAAATCATGTAAGTCGAAATATGCTTTTACAGTATTCTTATGCCGTTCACTCAAGTCTCAGAGAGTGACAGAGACCTGCAAATATGTTATGTTATGTTAATTGTAGATTATATAGTGCGTAATCACCAGCAGCTCTCTTAGCGCTTGTAGAGAAAGCTAAGGTAGCTACTAATATCCAAAGACCCAAGCACCAGACCAATGTATTAGACTATAGCCAGGGCCTCTCTAAACAAATAAGTCTTAAGACTCTTCCTGAAAAGGAGGAGGGCATGTTCCTTATGAAGGTTCTCCAGTAATTCATTCCAGATTTGGGGAATTAAAACAGAGAATGCTCTTCCACCTTTTGATGCCATTTGGGCTCGTAAGGGGGCCAAAAGGCCTGCCATGGATGATCGCAAGTGTGCGTACCGGAGCATATTTCATTAGCCTCTCCTTAATATAGCCCGCTGCCTGGCCAAATATGGCTTTATGGGCAATGCAAAGGCCCTTAAACTTGGCTCTCTGTTTGACCAGGAGCCAATGCAGCTTAAGCAGCAAAGGGGTGGCATGAGCCCATCTGTGGAGCCTAAAAATCAGCCTAGCTGCATCGTTCATGATCACCTGCATCTTGCTGATTAGTTTCTCAGGGAGGCCGATATAAAGGGCATTGACATAGTCCAACCTGGACATGATCATGGCAGATACGATCATCTGTAGGGTGGTAGGTGAGAGAAAGGGTGCCAGCTTCCGCAGCTGCAGCATTATGCCCAGGCAGGTGCAAACCACCGAGGACATATGATTGGTCAAGGAGAGGTTGGCATTGATCTTAATGTCCAGGCTTTTAATGACAGGCACTGGCCAAGGGGCAGTGCCGAGCTCTGGAGGCAAAAAAAGGTCATACCAGGGGTTCCCCTTAGGAGAAATTACACAAGGATCTCAGTCTTGTCTGGATTGACATTTAATGAATTGGTTGTCATCTAATTCACAGTTTATCTAAGGATGTTCTGTACGCAAGACTGTGACTTAAACTTCATTTTATCAGATTTCCTGATTGTGAGCGTGGTGAATCAATCAGAGTTGGAAGATGCAGTGCTTCACAGGCCTTACGTATATAGGCCAACCACAGGATGGAAAGACCCTCATCTGAATTCAGGCAGTCCGTGATGACTTACCTGTTCACATTTGCCTTGGGATTTGACCACATTATGATCCACAGGTCTTTAATATATGTAAGTCCCAGCTCCAAATGTACAATAAAGTGGGAGCTCGTAGTGGATCAATACAAAGTTCTCCTACAGGTATGGTTTTCCTCTGACTGAAGGGTATCAGGATTATTGAACCCCAGACCCGTGCCTAATAAGGAGCTCCTGAGACACACTGAGCTTTGTAGATATTAAAGACAGGGGAAACAGTGCCCCTTTTCCCGCCCTCAAATATAAGTTAAACATAGATCCAGCTGCTCTGTTAAGCTTTAAACAAGAGTTTCTAATGTGCATGTGCCATGTCCCTGAACTGCTAAAGACGATCCTCAAGTAATTGAAGTCATTTACACCTCCTTAGGGATTCCCCTTAACAGTAACTTTAGCCAAAGTTTTCTTGCAAGGCCTGCAAACCAAGATGAGAGCAGGTTATGGGTGGGAAGCATGAGAGGGATTGTGAAAACAAACGACGATTGTAAAAAGGGTCAAGTCCAGCAAGTAAATAGTAGTAATGGTACTATAAACGAAAACATTTCAGAGTACAAACGATGTATCCATAAGCCCAAAATTAAGAAATGTCACAAAATATAAAGATAATTACGTGTAATGTAAACTGTTTGCTAAATGCACAGAAAAGAGAGGCATTGCTCTTAAGTATTTTTTTGTGGGAAACGTATTTTAAATGTAATACCCCGAAACTACTTCTGCCAAACTGCTTCTGCCAAAGAAATATTCACATTCCTATTTTGCTTCAGCAAGTATGGGCATACAGGGCGTGGGCATTTTGTTTTCGAATACAATAGACTGGGAGGTAAGGGATGTGATCCATGATGGGGAAGGTTGATGGATTTGGATCCAGGTCAAAGTTGCTGGAGTATTTCTAAAATGATTACAGCCCCATTTATGATTATATTAAAGTTTTAAATTAGATTCATGATCTGTTAATAAACTCAAAAGGTCCCATAGTTATGGGTGGTGAGTTACGCTATATATACAAGATTTAGGATTAGATACTTCGATAAAACTAAGCAATAATCAAAACCAAAATCCTCAAAGCTGATCAAAGTTATAAAGGATGAATATACTCTAATAGATCCATGGCGATTAGATCACCCGGGCTTTTCACAGTTTATGTGCTACTGTGCAAGATTTAAAAATAGCCTCACGCTTGGATTTCTTTCTGGTGGATAAGTTATTAAAAAGAGGAGAGTTGGAAATAATAACTATCTCCTTTTCAGATCACTCCATAGTCTCCTTAGTATAAGCATCAGGAATACCGTGAAAAAGTAAATCGAGAAGGCAGTTTGATACATCCTTGCCAATGGATCAAAGGTGGTTTGAATAAATCCAATATTCCATTCAGATTTATTTTAGGGATAATATCAACACTGCCCCAATATTCATGGCGTGGAAAGCTTTTACGGCCATCTTCTGGGGTCAGGTTATTTCTTATAAAGCTAGGACACACAAACAGCAAGTGCAGAAGATTGAAAGTTTACAGAATACAGTAGAAAAGGCTATGAGCAAATTTAATCTTGGGATGACAGGAGAATATTTTTATGAGGGATCGTTCCAAGAATAGATGATGGTGAAGGTAAATTAAGATATTTTTTGATTTTAGCAGATATTATGGGAAGTAAAGCTTATCAACAGAAAGTGTATGAAGAAAGCCAACATATAGGTACATATTTAGTATGGACTTCCAAAACACAGAATAACAGGCAAATAATTACTCAAGTGAGAGATTTTAACACTGGATTGATAGAGGATAATACGGACAGGATAGCAGAAATATTTCTTAGTCATTGTAACAAATTAATGCCTATGTACAGATAATAGATATGCAAGAATTAGTAGACTACTTTGGCTCTTTCCAGTTACCACAAGTTACTAGGGATAATATTGAAAATTTGAATAAGCCAATTCAGCCTATAGAAGTGGTTGAATCGTTAATAAATATGGCTAGTGCAAAGTCTAGTGGAAACTATGGTATTCCCACAGAAGTATAGAAGATGTTTCTCGCTGACCTTTCTCCATTTTTATTATCCCTTTTTAATCAAACTAAGGTTTGAATTCCGATTTCCCAAACATTTAAGGAGGTAGTAGTAATAAGATTTCTCAAGAAAAAAAAGATCCAAGAGACGCTCAACTCATATCACCCAATAAGCCTATTAAATTTAGATTATAAATTACTTACAAAAATATGGGCGAATAGGATTGCCCCAAGCACCCAACAAGTCGTTCATTCAAATCAAACAGGGTTTTTGCCAGGAAGATCAATGGCTGCTAATACCTATTTTCTGATGCAGGCTATCAATTACGTTTCAATCAACAAGGACAGGGCTGCAATATTAATGATTGTTGCGGAAAAAGTAGTCGACTTTGTTAACTGACAAGCTTTGTTTTTATATTGGGGAAATTTGGGTTTCCACCTCAATTGGTAGCAATGCTAAAGGAATTATATAATGAAGCTGAAATCAAAAAAATTATCAACTTAGAGGAGGTGGGATAGGTTACGATTAGGCGAGGAACCCGTTAGGGTTGTCCGTTATCTCCACTCTTGTTATTTCTTTTTATTGAACTACTGGCTGTTAACATTTGTTGTAACCCATTGATTTTAGCTCCTAAAGGTGGGATGGCAAAAATGAAACTATTTCCAGATGATATAATCTTAGATCTAAAGGCCAAAAAGGCATATATATAGAAAGTGCTGGAGGAAATCCAGGCCTTCACATGCTTAGGTGGATATAAACGAAATCATTTCAAAACTGAAATGTTGCTGTTCAACTCTATAGATTCTCAGCTGACGGCTGAGTTACAGTTTTTACCACAACAGCCTATAAGGTATTTAGGTATCTATGTAACAAATGAATATGCGCAATTATTCCATTTGAATTGTGGTAATACTCTTATAAAGGTTAAAATGTTATTAGACAGATGGACTTTACCACCATTGTCATTAGTGGGACGAGTCTCGTTAGTTAAAATGTCAATACTCCCCTTGTTTGTATTTTAGTTTCTTAATCTTACCCTGAAAGTCCCTAACTCATAGTTTAGCAAATTCGATAAGGTTATTTGTGAGTTTATTTGGGCAAAAAACAATCTTGGGTTAATTTATCTACTCTTCAACTAGACACAGCGCAGGGGGGCTTAGCGTTACCACATTTTCAAACATATCAGGTTCATCTGGCTAGTCTGATGTTACAATTAACAGCAGCAGCATCAAGGTTCAATAACTTTTTCCTAAATTGTATGTTAAGTGAAAGTGCAATTAAAATACCAGCTTTCTTGTGATCAACAAAACTACCCAAGAAAATTATATATACGGTCATATTGTCATTAGTATCATGCAGCCAGTCATTTTTTAAAGCATATAATATACCGCTATGTCACGCTTCTACTCCACTTCAAGATTGTGAGATTTGTGGCCTCCAGCTTTCATGAGGTGTCTTGCAGTCTTGGTGAGATCTAGGCTTTGAAAAGCTAGGTGATTTCTACAATCATATGAATTTGATAACATGGGAGATAATATCACAGCAATTTGGTAGTCACACTAGAGCCTTATGGTTAAGCTTTAACCAAATAACCAGCTTTCTTAAATACACATATGTGATGATTAATGAGAATGCAAGAATGATAATGGGAAGCTTAATGATAATAAGATGATTGGAGTAGGTAACTGGTATTGCCTGCTACGTCAGAGTGCTGACAAGAAAGGTCTGGAGGAGTTACTTCCTAAACTTTTGCAAAATACTGGGTGCAGATTTAATATGAAAGAATGGCAGTCATTGAGCAAGATCGGACATAGAACATTAAGAGCAGCTAACTTTAAAAGAATGGCCTAACTTTCTAGATGGATGGCATATTATAGGCTACATAAAATGTTCCCATCACTCCCAGATAAATGTTTCAGGTGTAAGATGAATGTACGGGTGGATGGGTTCATACATTTTTCTCTTGCGCTAGCCTACAGCACTTTTGGGAGGAGAATTTTAAGATTATTAGTCACTGTATGTCAATGACCATTCTTCCATCAACTATGTTGGCCCTATTCAACTTTTCGCATATAGTGCTTCAGCTAACTAAACACCCTCAATATTTTGTCATTATAGCACTAGTGCTGGACAGGTCCTTGATACTGCAGATTTGGAAAATATGAATGCTACTGACAATAGGACAGTGGTTTAATAAGCTGGCCAGGACCAATGAATTTGAGAAGTCATTTGCAAAGAGGGTAGGGGCATTCCGTAGGTTTAAGGCTACGTGGGCTGGTTATTCTTCATTTTTTCAATGAATTGGAATGTCTTCTATAAATGTAGCCGAATGAGGCAAGATATAGTGAATATGACAACCTCCTGGTCTAAGTATAATAAGAGTAATGCTGCTATATAGATTTTATTGTATAGGATTTTGCACATTCATTGCTGCTGACTTGTTAGGTTGAGCTTAGGGCAGCGCATGCGCTGCTTGCTCGATCTTTTGTAAAGGGCAAAAAAAAGTGCTACCTACCAGAGTTTAGCTGGCCTGAAGCATGAGTGCATGTATGAGTGCATGTGCAGCCGCCATCTATCTCCTCCGTCACGGGTCACTAAGTTGCTTTCCCCTCTGCCTCCGTCCTATAACTTTCACTTTCGTGGCTTGGCTTGTTTTACTTTGTTAGTGCTCGTTTCTCCTAAGCTATTGCTCTCCAGCGATTTATTTGTGTAAACTTTCTGGTCTTTACCAGCACCAACTCTTCCTACCGCAGGGGCGGCCTTAGGCATGTGCAAGCTGTGCACCTGCACAGGGCCACCAAACCCCAGGGGCCGCCACGCCAATATATATCCTTAATATAATAATCCTCTGAGGATGGATACATATTTGCGTGGCGGCCCCTGGCAGGGAATTGGCGGCCTACGGCTCTGTTCCACTTCCAAACACCCTGACCCCCCCCCCCCCCCCTGCCTTCACTGGCCTCCGGGCTCCGCCCTGCCCGGACCCCCTCTTCTGGGGCCCCCTACCTACACTTGCTGCCCAGGGCCGCCATGAGCCTTGAGCCACCCCTACCTACCGCATCTACATCTTTCACTACAGTTGACCCCATTTCGAGGCCAGCATAGCTCTGATGCAACAGAAGGGTGTCCCTCCACCTCCGCAGATACGTGCACATGCCGCCAACATTATTCATTGCGGAAAGGCTTGTGAAAACACCCCTTTCATCTCTTGGTTCGCAAAGAACTTTTACATTGGAAAGTGTTTAAAGTATGCACTGGCGAGGCTGGGGCTTTTTATTTTTGTTGGCTGCCCGCTGCTGTGTTTAATTCCTTAAATCTAACTCGCATGTGCTTTTATAGTCATCTTGATAACTGCGGCTTCAACAAATCATGCGTCTTTCCATGCAGGGCGGTATTAAGCAATGATCCTCGAAAATGTGACGTGTCTTTTTCGGGGCTTGGGGACTGAGCCATTTCTTTATTACGAGGACTGTTGTATTTTTATTGGTGTCCCTTGACTGTTATTTTTTTTTGTTTAGGAAAAATGCATACAAAAAAAATCAATTCCAAGTCTAGGTCTAAAGTTTCATTAAAATTGCTTAAGCTTCGTCCCAGGCATTTTAAGTAGGCCATCTGTCTAAACATCTCGCATTTTTTTTCTGATCTTTTCCTCAACTTGTTCATGAGCCATGGGAGGCCCCCTTTGTAGTCTCCGTGTTGCTGGGTTCAGTCAAAACCACTATGTGTTTTGAGAAAAAAAATTCCCTGTCGAGCATTGCTTGCTGGTGGTTTTGAAAATGTCCTCTTATCTTTTTTGTCAGAGAAAATCGTAGTTCTGATTCTAACCTTTCTCTGTTGTATATCAAAGTGCCCGCACCAGCGCAACATTTGGTGACACATAAGTATGATGAATCGGCACTTCGGTTAAAAGAGTCGTGGATAAGTGATTTCACAGCACATCAGTGCCACAACTCAGTTAGGACATTTTTAACCCGGCATTAGTTGGAAAAACAATGTTTTGCTTCTTTCAACTGAAAGGAAATAATAAACAAGCACTGACAAAAGCAAACACTTTTTTTTTAATACTGTGTAAAGTTCACCTTGCACTAGTCTGCATACAGAGACCTTACACCGCCTTAAGTTTGATGTAGCATTCACTGTCAAAATTGAAGTTCTGAGAGTTCCTTGTTCTCTCCAGCAGTCTATTGCCTCCTGTCGCACGCCCGTCCTCCTCCTCACATGCCTTCCTTCTCCCACGCTTTACATCCCCCTTCTTTCCGTCTCTCCTGCTCTTTCCCCTAGCTGCCTCTTCTCTTCCACTTTAAACCTACTCCTTTCCAGGGGCCTAATTTTAACAGGTGTCTAACAGAACACTTCTTATTAAAAAGTATGTAAACAAGCAATTTTACATCTAAAACATATATCATGCGATAGTGTTTCAAAGAGCAATAAAGCAGTATCAATCTGTAAACTGCAAAGAATTAAAAATAATTCCTCTGAAATCATAAACATTTTCTAATTAAAGAAGTGCCTTTACAAAAGATGCAGCCTTCGCTTAAACTAGTATCCTGTTACTAATGAATTTACAGCTTCAGTTGCTAGTTTACCGCTGTCCTCCCTTGGGATGTCTTTACAGCCACCTTTTTGCTCCTAGACACATGTCCCTAGCCTGCAGACTTGTTACAACAACAAATAAGGCAGTGGAATGGCTCCAGGGCGGAGTCTGCTTAGTTTTAACACAGAACCCCTCCCCCCCCCCACTCACCTTAGGCTATTTCTAGGCAGTAAGACAAGGTGTTTTAACCAAGGCCTCATCTCCTATGGTGCGTTTAAAATGCATATGTGTTGTTTGGGTTCACGTTGAGTAGCACTGCAGTCATTGACTCTTCCCCAGCCCTAGCCTCCACTGGCTTTTATAGCGCACCGTTATATTACGGTTATGATGGGCTATAATACAGGCCCCTTCACCAAAACTAAACACACGTTTCTTGTAATCCGTCTATTTCAAAGTGCCAAAAAACTGTAAACCACATGGGATTTTAAATATTTTGTTGTATTTATGCCTTTAAGTGTAACATTCTCCTCGAGAATGTATGTGACATCAGGGAATGTTGGAGGCTGGGCGAGTGAGAGTCAGTCGTGATCTCCTGTGCCTCAAGCCTCTCCGGTGTGTGAGAATAAAGACACTTCAAAAAGAGATACAGTTTCATCATTTTATTACTGGCGACGATAGAGGGAACACACACACACCTGAAGGAAAATAAAGAACCCACAGAAGAGAACGAATCTTTACTGAGGTTATAAGGTCAGTTTGTTACCTTATTGAATTAAGAAGTTGTTGGAAGCGTTTTAAAGGCATTAAGAAGCGCATGAGCTTACCGTATGAAGAGGAAGTTGTTCGCATTTTTTTAAATAAAAGATACGCGTGTTTTGAAGTGTGGAAACAGCGCAAGGAGAATACGTGCAAAAGGAGTATCTTGATACTCGATTTTAAGGAGCAGCAGTATTATTTAACAGTAAATATTTTGTTTTGACATTATCCAACCAAACTTGAAATTATTTTAAAGGATTTATATGGTGAATTCAATGTCTTAACACCTTTGCACTCGAGCGTGAAGAAGCGCGTGCTTAAAGTACATGTTATTTAGAATTCTAAACTCTGATTGAACAAAACAGCTGCGCGTGCATCCGAGAGAGAAAGGCTCGCGTTTAATGTGCGCAGTGAAGAGAAATCAGCGACGCGTGCACTTGAGAGTAAAGAGGTCCGTGTTTGAAGTGCACGCGGTAAACAGCTTGTCAAGGATTAAACGTAAACAGTGAATCGCCCTATTTAGAGAGTAAACACTAAGCGAGTCACATGAGCACGAAAGGAGGAATATAAAGAATAAATTGTTTTCATTCACCTTGAGATTTGGTTTGTAAAGGAACATTCACTCCTCAGTTTCAGCTCCTGGGTAACATTCAGGAAGTGGAAATTAAAGAAGGACTGCAGAGCATTGAAAACATAGAAATTGAAGAAGGACTGCACATTGGGTTAAAAAAACACCAGGAAGTCAAGTGTCAATTAAAGAAAAAACTACTAGAAGGGTAACTTAAGTCAATTCAATCCAAGGATAAACAAGTATACAAGACGTATATTTCAAAAGATACAGCATATTTGTGATATGCACAAGAAGAACATAATTACAATTCTGAAAAAAAAGTGAGTCATTTTACAAGGATTGAGACAAATGACATGGATGAGATGACAAATTTAGGAATTCAATTGTCACTCAGTTTGTTATGTTTCCATATTTATTTTAGATTGTTATTTTAAATAATTATTTCAACTTATTATTTTAGTTTGTTGTGTTTACTTATTTTCAAGATGTCTGCGGCAGGAGGAATGAATCAACCACCTCAATTTTTAAGTGAACAAGGTGAACCAGTCTTAACTTGGAAAAAATGGAAGTCGATTTTTGACCCCTATTTAATTGGCATTGGTGGTGAAACATTTTCAGCCATTAGGAAGCAAGCTGTCTTATTGAACAATCTAGGAATTGAGGGAAGGAACATATATGACAGTTTAGATCCTATACCTTTAGGTAGAAGTGCGGGGCAGCCAAATGATGTCTATGACATGAGTGTTTTGCTTTTAGAAAGAAATTTTGGAGCGCGCATAAACATAGTCATGGAGAGGCATAAATTCTTTATGCGTGTAAAAGCCAAAGGTGAGAGAGTTGGCAACTATGTTGCAGCACTTAAATCACTCGCTCAGACTTGTGAATTCGAACAGCTGACTGACTCTCTCATTCGTGATCGGCTTGTTCGTTGTACAAATGATCAAAAAATTCAGGAAAAACTACTATCCAAGAATCCGAATTTGAAAGAGGCTATAACTATTGTGGAAAGTGTTGAGCATACTTCCAATTGGCTTAAAGAGATACGTAAAGGTCCAAGTCCCTCTGATCCTGTTTCCAATGTGATTGAAAAGGGACAAGACAATCTGTCATCTCAAGTGAATGCTACTTCTGTCAGTAAGACAACTTTTGTCAGTAAAGCTAACATTGGTTTAGGAAAGTCTACTCAGAAGCCTGACAGACCAAAGTCAAATCCGAATTGGAACAGAGATGGGAAATTTAAATGTTTAAGGTGTGGTAGTCAATTTCATGGATCTAATTTTCCAAACTGTTTTGCAAAGAATAATACTTGCAGGAATTGCGGAAAAAGGGGTCACTATGCACGCATGTGTAAAAGTAGCAAAGTGATCTTTGTAGAAGAAGAGGAGGAGTTTGGTCAACAAGCTATTCATTGTGTTTCTGATGAAATATCTGTTGTGGTTAATGATGTAAAAGGTGTAGACTCAGATGCTATTACCATGCCTATTTATGACATTCAGATAGGTGATGAAACGGTGCCTGTTTTGGCAGATTCAGGTTCATTACATACCTTAATCAGTGACAAATTTTGGTTTGCAACTTTTGGATCTTACAACATTGTACTGTTAGCACCTGATATTAATCCTGTGGGTAATGGGGGTCAAAACATTTATTTAATTGATTATTCTGTACAAACCATTGTATTTAAAGACAGAGAAACTGTAGGAAAGGTTTATGTTGCTAAACGTGGGGACAGTCTTCTTGGTTGGCGTCACCAAAGAGATTTGGATATCATTTTAAATCCGAATGCTCCTGAACAGGTCATGCTAGTCTCTTTGCAGGGCGATGTTCAGGACATTGTGGGAAAATACCTGAGTGTTTTTACTGATGGTTTGGGACTGCTGAATGGTTTTAAACACAAAATAATTTTGAAAGATAACGCAAAGACTGTTGTGCATAAGGTAAGGAAGGTACCAAATCTTATGTTGAAGCCTTTACAAGAAGAAATCGATAGGTTACTTAAGTTGGGTGTAATAGAAGAAATAGAATCTTCTGAATGGCTCGCACCCATTGTTTTAGCACCAAAGGACAATGGAACCAAAATTAGGATGTGTGTTGATTCAAGGAGTTTAAATGGTTCAATCTGGGTAGATAGACAACCACTGCCGAATATTAATGAGATTCTTTCAGGTTTGAGTGGAGCTTCTGTATTCAGTGTGATGGATTTATCGGCAGCTTTTCACCAGATCATGCTCCATGAAGAATCTAGACATATGACGTCATTTGTAACTCCTGTTGGAGCCTACAGATTCATTAGGATGCCTTTTGGGTTTGCGAGTGCTGCTGCCTGTTTCCAAAGAATCATGAAGAATGTGTTGTCTGGCATTAATTCTGTACTGTTCTTTCAGGATGACATTTTGGTCAATGGGCACGATGTATGTGAGCATGATGAGGTTTTATTTGAAGTTCTGGCGAGATTGCAAAAATTTGGATTAACCTTGAAAAGTGAAAAGTGCAAATTCAGAGTGAATTCTGTGACCTATCTAGGACACTCAATTTCAGGTGAAGGAATCAGTCCTAAGATTAATCTGGCTGAGGCAATTTTGAAGGCTCCCTCACCGTCGAACAAAGACCAAGTGAAGTCATTCCTATTATACTATTCTAAGTTTATATATAATTTTGCTAGTGTCATGCAACCTATCAGACTTCTTTTGAAAAAGGGCACTGTTTTTAAATATGATCAGGAATGTGCTGAAGCTTTCAATACTGTGAAGTCTGAGTTTGGAAAAATACCTACTTTAGGTCATTTTGATGTAAAGAGAAAGACGATTTTGACAACTGATGCAAGTGTTTGTGGCCTGGGAGCTGTCCTTTCTCAAATGGTTGATGGTTCTGAAAGAGTAATTGGTTTTGCTTCTCGTTCACTGAAGGGAGCTGAGGAACGTTATTCGGTAATCGAGCGTGAAGCTCTGGCCTGTGCATGGGCTATTAAACATTCTAGGTTTTATTTGTGGGGTTTACCATTTTTGATCAGGTCTGACCACAAGCCTATTGTTCAAAGTTTCTCCTGCAGGAATGTTGAATGTACTACTCCTAGAATGAAGAGATGGACTGAAGGACTTTTTGAGTACAATTTTAGTGTAGAGTATTTACCTGGTTTAAAAAATGTCCTGGCTGATTTTCTTTCAAGATTACCTTTGGAGAAGCATGTGGTGATTGAATCTGATTGTCACACGGTTTCGTGGGTGAAAGAATCGGCATTGAATGAGGTGGAGTGGAAAAGTTGTTATGCAAATGATGAAGCAAGAGTGCATATTTTGAATTTTGTGGTAAATGGTTGGCCTGTTTTGAAAGATGTTCCTGATTGTACAAAAGGGTATTGGAATGTTAGGGAGGAGTTACGCATTGTGCAGGGTGAACTTTTTCGTGGTGACAGACTTATTCCCCCTTTGTTGATGCGTGAGAAGGCGATTAACCTTGCTCATGAGGGGCATTTGGGGCGTAGCCTCACAAAAGCTAGAGTTAGAAAATCGTACTGGTGGCCTGAAGTAGATCGTCAAGTTGAAGGAGTTGTGAAAGATTGTGTCATCTGTGCAGGGAATGACAAATCGAGGAAAATAAGAACTGCTCCTCTTTCCCCTGTGGCAATACCTGTACGTCCTTGGTCCAAACTTGCTGTGGATTTAGTTGGTCCTTTTGACAATTTGGCTCCTTCTAAAAGATTTGTAGTTGTGTTAGTAGACTATACTTCTAAGTGGGTGTCTGCTTCTTGTATGAGTTCTGTCACTTCTAAGAATGTTATTGAGTTTTTGAAGGATGCTTTCACTTGTGAAGGGATTCCTGACATTTTAGTCGCCGATAATGGAGTGCAGTTCACTTCACAGGAATTTTCTGATTTTTTAAATGATTTGTCTATCACTCATCAAAGAACTGCTCTTTGTGCTCCCCAGGCAAACGGTCTGGAGGAGAGTATGAACAGATTGATTAGGGCTTCTGCTCAAACTGCTCTGGAGTTGAGAGTTCCGCTTAAACCTGTTCTTAGAGAAAAGTTGTGGGCACATAGGAATACACCCAACAATGTTTCTGGTTGTTCTCCCTTTAAGTGTTTGAATGGTAGGATGGCTGGCTCTAAACTTAATCCCTTGTGGTTAAGTGTGAAGGATAGGGGTTGTGTTGTCAACAATTGGAGAATTATGAACTACCAGAGTAATTACAAGAAGAGATTTGATGTGAAAATGGGAGTGAAGAAAGATGTGTGGAAGGTGGGTGATTTGGTTTATGTTAAAAAGGCAGTGTGGTCTCCTAAAGGGGAATCAAAATATTTTGGACCTAGGCGCATTGTAAAAGTCATGAAGAATGTTGTCATGCTTGCTGGCGGGGATGTTTGGAGCATGTCTCGTTTGGCAAAATGTAGGGAGGGGGATGTTGATGTGAAGTTCAGATCAAAAAATTTGGATGAAGCTTCTCTTGATATCTCTCGTTTTCCTGTTCGCAGTTCTAGAACTAAAAGATCTTCTCTGTATTTGCAAGATTATCATCTCAAATGAGACCTTATTTGTGTTTAATGTAGTTATTGCTTTCTATTGAATTTGTAGTATTGTTTTCGTATTTTGCTTCATGATTTTCTTTTCTGTGATTTGTTTCCTTTCTTTTTCATTATTTTTATTATTATATAAGGGAGATGTGTTGTATTTATGCCTTTAAGTGTAACATTCTCCTCGAGAATGTATGTGACATCAGGGAATGTTGAAGGCTGGGCGAGTGAGAGTCAGTTGTGAACTCCAGTGCCTCAAGCCTCTCCGGTGTGTGAGAATAAAGACACTCCAAGAAGAGATACATTTTTATCATTTTATTATATTTCCTTAACATTTATAAAGGTTCTCCGAGAAAATACTTGCCTTTAAAATCGCTTCAGTGGTTTATTATTTGCTTATGTTACTTTTTGCAAAAATATTCACCTTACTGAAGCAAACAAAAGTCCCAGCACAGTCCCAGCACTTCTGGCTGCGCCACTAGACCCATACAGGACTTAGTTTAAACTGGAGTTTAATGGAACACTGTGCAGCAAAATGCATTTACACATGTCAGATACCTTGCGATAGGGCGGTTTACACAACCACACACACACCCACACACACAACCATACACACAACCACACACACAACTACACACAACCACACAGACAACCAGAACCACACATAACCACACACACAACCACACACATAAACACACACAACCACACACACACAACCACACACACACAACCAAACACACAGCCCCGCCCAACCACACACACAACCACAAGCACTCACACAACCACACACACACAACTACACACACAACCACACAGCCACACACACACAACCACAAACACAACACACACAACCACACACACACAACCACACACACAACCACACACACAACCACACACACACAACCACACACACAACCACACACACAACCACACACACAACCACACAACCACAACCACATACACAACTACACACACAACCACAACCACACACACAACCACACACTCAACCACACACACAACCACACACACACAACCACACACACAACATCAGTGCACACTTTCACCAGGCACAGACACCATCAGTCGTCAGTGCATGCTTTCACCGGGCACAAACACCACCAGCCGTCAGTGCACACTTCCACCGGGCACAAACACCACCAGCCGTCAGTGCCTGCTTTCACCAGGCACACACACACCACCAGCCGTCAGTGCATGCTTTCACCAGGCACACACACACCACCAGCCGTCAGTGCAAGCTTTCACCAGGTACACACCACCAACCATCAGTGCACGCTTTCACCAGGCACACACACCACCAGCCATCAGTGCACACTTCCACCAGGCACACACACCACCAGCCGGCAGTGCACACTTCCACCAGGCACACACACCACCAGCCATCAGTGCACAACTTCTACAGGCACACACACCACCAGCCATCAGTGCACACATCAATTGTTAACACATCCACAATTAACTATTGTAGCAATTGCAGTATGGCGCACTTAACTTTTAAACATATTCATCTAAAGCGCATCATGCCAACATTGCTACAACAATAAATACACATTTTTTTGGCCTACAATTTATAGACTTTTGTTGCAATTGCTGTTGCAATAGTTAGCAATGCCAATAGCTCAAACTTAATTAATGCGAGACCTATTGCATTACAAATGCTTGTTTTGTTAAAGATTCTGATACTGCTATCAAGATAAATATGTGTTTTGTCTAGGTGGATAAATTGGTTGGATTATTTTTTAGATGTTTTTAATTACCATATACTTGCATATTGAGAGAACAATGTATGAATTGATCTGTATTACCTGCATCTTTTCTTGCTCAAATAAAAACTTATTAAAAATAAATTGTGCTATTTCTTGTACTGTATTCAACTATGTGCTTCAGAGGAAGCCATGTCCGAGATGTTCTTTTAATGTTGCAGTAATCAAGGCTGTTGCTGTCTGCAATCACAATTGTATTTCGATTTATTGTAAATGGTTTATTTTTTGCTTGCTTCACTAGTACAATGCTTGGAATGTGGCTGGCCTTCAGAAATTGATCAAAATAGAATCTACCCTAGATTATCTTCAAAGTGGCGATATAATTTGTCTACAGGAGACATGGGCAACGTCTACTACAGCTCTTTCCGGGTACTTTGAAAACTATGTCCCGGCCTTAAAACGTGACATCTTTGGGCGGCCAATGGGTGGCCTCTCTGTCTACATCAAGCATTCCCGAAGGTTGGAAGTCATCACACTTGCACC
Source organism: Lissotriton helveticus (assembly GCF_964261635.1). Lineage (NCBI taxonomy): Eukaryota > Metazoa > Chordata > Amphibia > Caudata > Salamandridae > Lissotriton > Lissotriton helveticus. The sequence continues at coordinate 1,509,633,114 of NC_136061.1, read as the reverse complement.
CCTCTCATCTGGAATCCAAGCATTACTTATCAATGGAAAAAAAGCATCATAAACCATTTCGATTGTTACTCTCCTGCTACATCAACCCAGCTTTGCACCAGAGAAACCAAGCCCTTGATGACCAGGCAGCCATTATTGGAGATCTTCTCATTGTATATCCCTTACCACAATCCACTTATATTTGGGGACTTTAATAAAGGATTGCTTGGTAAGACAGGAAAGGACAATAAGCAATCCAAAGAGGTCGCTGTATTAAAAGCCTTATTTGATGCCTGCTCTCTACCATCTGCCCATAATCTTAGGAAAGCAAAGGATCAGTCATGGGCCAGGCTCCCAACATATAGGAACATCTCTACAATCGATTATCTATTTATCGGCAGTACACTAGCCTTTCATCTGAATGACTTTGATATTGATAACCAAGCAGAGAGTGCCCCTTAGAGCATCCTTTAGTCTTTTTACCACTGCAGCTTCCGGGTGCACACCTGTAGGCGAATTTATGGGTGAAGAAGGTGATAAAGTCCCCCGCAGGATAAAATAGACCACTAGGCCGGGCGGGGGACTGCTTTGCTTGGAGACACAGCCACCCGGCCCCCCCGACTGTGCAGTGGTGGGGTGAGTGACGGGAGAGCGGGGACGTACACTGCTACGCTTACCCACGCAATATTGGCGGTAAGGTGACCTGCATTTTGGGCCTACTTTTCCCTGCCACTCGGCCGCAGCAGTAGCTACGCAGTGAGAGACCGAGATACCTTGGGTACACGGTGTTGAAGTGAGTGAGAGGGCGGGGAGGCCCATCCAGACCCTCCGGAGTGTGACAGCTAGGTGCTTGGTGGGGACCTGACGCCGAACGGGGTAGCGGCTGTACCAGCCACTACCGGGGTGCCGAGCTATGGCGGTGCCCAGACTCAAAAAAGACAAGCTGCCGAAAGACACTGGGCAAAAGGTCACGCAACAAGTGGCATCACCAAGCACTGGGAAATCCCCGCACTGCGATGACCTGAAGGGCCCAGCGACCAAAGCCTTCATGCTGGAACTTTTTGCAGCAATCAAAGAAGATATCACGGAGCTGCGCTCCCAGCTTGCGTCAGACCTAGGGGAAATGCGACGAGATGTCGATGCGGTTGGGGAACATGTCGTGACCCTTGGGGACCATGACCTAAGCACTGCAGAGGATGTGCACAGGTTGCAGCAGGATGTCCTGCGCCTCACGGAACAAAACCTGGACCTCCAGGCACATACGGAGGATCTGGAAAACCGGTCTCGCCGAAATAACATACGAATAAGGGCGGTGCCATGGAAAGGTGAAGGTACAGACCTGCGGGTGTACGTGGATGTGGTTTTTCGATCTATCTTGAGCAATGCAGCGCCTCTGGAGATCAAGCTGGACAGGGTACACCGTGTTGGCCTACCGCGAGGCCCAAAGGCCCCACCTCCGGACATTCTGGTCTGCGTCCACGACTTTCAGCTCAAGGAACAAATCCTAAGGATGGCGCGGAACATCTCCCCCGTGGCATTTCTAGACCATCGGCCCGTGTTATACCAGTGATGGAGCAAGGATTTGCACGTAAAGCGACTTGCTTGTATCAAGAACCTCAAATAATGTTAATAAGTATAACCAACATGTACATGTTACTAATATTGCACATTTCTACATTACACGGGGTGTCCCGGTAACGCTTGCTTATGTGTTTACTTATCCTAAAACGCTTGTCACTAAGATGGCTGCTGCTATGCGAGGATTTCTTCTGCGCATGCGTAGGTCACACTCACGTGACGTGACGTACTCGCAGTTCTGGTGGGAACTTTTCGCACTTGCGCACTCGACTTAAGATGGCTGCTTTGTGTTCTCACATGCCGACGCTTGCCCTGCAGCTTTTTGCACTACTGTTCGTCTTGCACTAATATTAATGCTATAGTTAGTATAAAGTAATGGGAGTCATATAGGGATTCCTGGTATACAGTGTATTCATTTATTTCTGTGTTCTAAATTGTTTTCCTTTACTTTTCATGTATCGAATCTTTTGGGCCTGTGAGGCGTTTGCTACCCCATCTTTGAAGTCCCTACTGCGCATGTCATCCTAGCAGAGGGAAGAAAACATTGTACCAGTGGAACCCAGCCAGCTGGCAGCCAAAGTCAAGATGCTCATGAGAACCGACCTGTGACCCAGCAGGACGAAGCTGAACTGTACTGCATTTGTAACAATTGTATATTAAATTGTATTATCCATTGCCAGGAGAAGAGCACATAGCATGAGAACCCCATATTCAATAGGCGGTCTCAAAGATGTAAATTGAAGCTTGTAAAAGTCTAATCCTGGTTGGTGTGCTGACCTGTCCTACTTGAGGACCAATGGAAATTGAGGATTCTTACACTTGCAACATTTGGGGGGTGGTACACTGACCCAAAAACAGTATAACAAGCCTAGGTTTAGCTAGAGAAATTGTCTGACTTGTCCGAATAGCTGACCTGTCACTGACCCAACGCACTCAATAGCTGATCGATACAGAGAGCTGCGGAGCACTCTGCCTGAAATTTCCATAGACCCAAGCGGGGTTTTGAAACCTTAAGTGCTGGCGGAGCACCTTGCTGGGGAATTCGATAACCCAATCGGGGTTCTGACTGATAGCTGCAGAGAGGGTGTAGCGCAGGCGTTGCTACCGAACTGCGGGTGCTGGTATTTCCTTGATGGTCCTGTCCTGATCCTAATCTGGTTTTCCTGTCCTGAGTGTCCATTCTGCACCTGTTGGCCTACTGGCGACTGTCCTTCCTTGGGGTTTCTCCTGTCCTTAACTGACCCGTGGCCAGGGTTGGTCTTCACACCGTACTAGGTCAATATAATGCTGGGAAACCTATTCTGCATCCTTCATTCTTTTTTCCTCGCTTTAATAAAGACGTACTCTTGCATATTGATTTTCCATGCTTTCTTTCTGAATTGATAAATGAAAAAGTCATACATTATCGTTGTTATACTAGCATGTCCCAATTTTTTCCCATCCTTTAAGTACTTTCCTATGTACTGTTCATAAAATATAAATGATCCTTTTCTTTACCTTCCTTTAGCTAAAATGAAGTGATTGCTCTGGAATATTAGCGTGTTCCACTTTTACCTTCCCCATAGTTACATATTACTTTTCGAGTTTCCTTGGACTGACTAAATTTCCCGTGCCTTGCCCACTTTTGCAAGGATATATAAAACTGTGACATTCTAGCTTGTTCCTTTTTTTCCCTGTCCATTAGTTACTTCACCTCAAAATTCCTGAAAAATTGTTTTACTAGCATGTTCCCTGTTCTTACCTTCCTTTAGACTCATAAATGGTTGGTCTAATTTATTTCCTATACGGATACGTGCTCTTTATAATCCTGGTTATTGATAGTTTACTTGCTGTGAACCTTGTGCTTTCTGAACTTGATGAAAACTAGATAAAGGGTTTAAAACTTCCTGAGTCTGTGATTATTATATGAGTGCAAATATAAAAATGGTATTATAGATTTTGTGAATGCCTTTCTTTTACAGCTAGCTCCCTGATCCATTGTGATCATAGGTACCCGTAACAGTGGATTGGTAAGTCGGGTACAGTGGAAATAAATAGGAAGGAACAGGGTTACTGGTAGTAGAGTATAAGGTTACCCGATTAATGAATATGGTAAATTGAAATATTATGGGCCCAATGTGCATATGGTAAAATTATAGTCGGGGGACCTGCGCGCTCTATCAGTAATTTTCTGGTAGCAGAGGTGATGGTTAGGGACTAGTTAAAGGTAGGTAGGACTAGTTAGGATAGGTAGGTAGGTTATTTGCTGCTAATTGTGAAAAATATTGCTGCTAATCGATCGATCGACTGTACTATTGTTGTTTTATTGCTTTGAAAAATTATGAAATGTTTTATATTTTTTTTTGCTTGCTGTTATATTGATAAATGTACTAATAATACTCGTTAGTGATTGTTACATGTTTGTTTGGAATCCCCGGGGACAGAATAGCGGGTGGTGAGGAGAATCCACGTCGCAGTGAGGTCACTTGCTCAAGGAAAATTGGTGCAGGTTAGGCAGAACTGGAAGCACTAATTAGGGTTTTCTGAATAAATGTTTGAATAAATGGTAGCAAAGAGTTCGCTGGAAAAACTTCTATTGTGATATAACCTAGTAAGGGTCACAAGGAAGGAGTAGCAGGCTCGTCTAAGCTTGATTGGTAGCAAAGGAGTTCACTAGTGAAACTTTTGGCTTAGTATATATCCCAAAGTGGATGAGTCGAAGGAGTAGCAGGTTCACTAATGCTTGTGTGAAGAGTAGGCAGAAGGGATCTACTCATAGTAATTGAAAAGTAAATAGAAGAAGTTTACTTGAAGTGAAACAAATCTTTTCTTTCTAGACACTCGAGTACAGTGGCGAATGTGTTTACGTTGTCAATTAAACAGAGCACTTGCACTTTAAAAGGTAGAAATTGAATTTTCCTTATCTTGTGAAGGAGGGAGTCAGTTGCGGAGCTGCGCTGACGTCACTCAGTGCCGCGCTGGTATTGGTCGAGACAGCGGGCGTGTAGTTGAGGCGGAATTGTAAAGGAGGGGGAGCACAGGAGGTGAGAACTCGTTTACGAGAAACGCCGCACCCCCATTGGTTGAATTATTTTGAAAGCGCGCATTTGATTATTTGCAGAAAAATAAAAGACGCATTTGGATTGGAAGTGATTTTTGTAAACAAAGTAACTGCGGAAAAGTATATGTGGCATACATATAATCCAGGAACTAGACCTGATCCAAGATATTTAGGGTTTGAAAAGGATCAGTGGAAATGTCGTAATTACAGCATTATGTACGGAAACAAGAGGAAAATGTCCTTAGTAAATAAAGTAAAGAATTATTTCAAGAAAGACAAGCCTATCAAAACTAGAGAAGGAGTTGTCATTCCACCACCTAATACTCCCGCATCATTCATGATGTTTGATAAAGGATACCACTCTTGTGTGTGGTTGGAAAATTGGGTGGAATATACTAAAAATGACGGAGTTTTGGCATTTCCGTTAGATGGTACATTTAATAGCAGGATTCTGTTCAATTTGAGAACCCGAATGAATGATTTACATCCCAGACCCAGATTAACGCAATATGAGGCCTTAGAAGAATGGGAGATAGAGGCTTTGAGCGAGACAGGCCCAGAATTGACAAAGGGTTAACCAAATGGTATCCGAAAGTGAAAAAAGAAACCCAAGAGAATAGAATGAAAAAATGGAGACAGGATATGATAGTTGAGGGATTGTACCCTGTAATAGCCTTAGATGCACCCCTGGGAGAGAAAAAGACCGAGAAAACAAAGCATTTGATACCTGCCTAAGACCACCTTACCAGGAGGGATTAAGATCCCTAGATGCAAGAGATACCTGCCTACGACCTCCTTATCAGGAGGAGGCAAGACCTTTTAGTACAGGAAACCCGTTCCTAAAACCTAATTATGGTGAAGGACCAAGTATGACACATCCGACTGCCCCGTGTTATACTCCAACCCTGACTCCGCAAATATTGCATGAAAACTCCATGGAAAAGGTACTGCAGGATAGAGAGCGAGAGGCTCTAGCCAAACAGAGAACAGAATAATTCAGAAAATCTCCCAAGTAAATACAAGCCCTGAAGCCTTGACAATTCCAGTAACTATTGGACCAGTTGTTCCTTTGTACGGGGATAAACAGGGGAGTCCAAAGACTCCGATTATTACCCCAGCTGCAGTACAGCCGAGAAAAGAACCCTTGATTGTAGATGATCAGGCAAGTGAATGTAAATCTGTGATTTCCTTGATGGATTTACCAGTAAGGGAATCGGAAAGGGGGTCATAGAGAAAGAACACTCCTTTCACTTCGAGAGAAATCCAAATGGAATCAACTTCAGGTACTAGAAATGTCACAGTAGTGACTCCTGAAGAAATTAAAAGATGGAGCCGAGAATTAGAGAAACAAAATCCTCAGCCGAAACCATTAGATATTTACAAACTAAGAATAGAAATGGAAGAACTATCAGCTGGAAATGTGGGGTTGGACAGACTGAACACCCTAACAGAAGAGGAATTGTTATTAATTTTTAAAAGTCTAACCCGAAAAACCAGAATATATCATGAGAAATTAATGGACACTGCGGCTAGTATGGGAATAGATGTTAGCAAATCGAAAGTCTTACAAAAACCCTACCGAGCAGAATTTACAGACAAGGATTTGGAAAACATGAATGTGTCAGGAAAGAAAGTACAAATTAGAGAATTGATAAATCTGTTACAAAAATGGGGAGACTTAGATAAATGGAAAGCCAGGTTGGCCAAGAAAAAGGAAGAAAATAGACCAAAGCAAATGACATCTGAATACGTGTTACAAGAAGCAGACAAGGCAGAAAAATTGTATCCTATGCGAGAAGTGCCTGGTGGAAAGTATGTGCATGTTCCATGGTCCAGACAAGATATTGTGTCCTTTACTAATGACTTCCCAAAACTACGAGAAAAACCTGTAGATTGGTACAGACAGGTCGAGAGATTTGTGAAGGTCCAGAAGTGTCTCTGGAAAGATTTAGATGGGTTTTTCGACATTGTAGTGCCTGTAGATCTGTGGACAGAATGTAAAATTGCTATTGATTGGCCTAGTGAGGAATACCCAAGAGACCCAAACACCGGGGCACCTGCAGCAGAAGTAATGAAAAAATACAATCAGGTAATGTTGTATCTGAAAGGAAAGGTGCCTGCAAAAGAAACTGATTGGACCCGAATAGACAGAACTACCCAGAATAGAGATGAAACTGTGCATTCCTATTATGAACGACAGTTACAGGTGTTCAAAACGTACAGTGGTCTAGACAACATTGAAATGAAGGACATGACCCATTTCATTTACAGATTTGTGTTAGGATTAAGACCTGAAATCTCACAGTGGATCAAAGACAATAAAATCTGTTGGCAGTCTAAACCAATTGATGAGGTCCTGAAGTATGCGAAATATTGTGAGGTTGAATTGGCAGATAAACGGAAAGAGTTAAAAGAAAAAGTCATGTGGGCTCAGGTAAAATTAGCAGAACACCAAGAACAGCAGCTAAATAAATTGACCAGTAATCAGAATCAAGGCTCCGGGGGTGAGGGAAAGCCCAGAGTAAAAATGAGCAGAGAGGAGGCCAAATAGAAGTTCCCCTGTCATGTATGTGGAAAGATAGGTCACTGGAGAGACGAGTGTCCACATGTACAGAATGGTAACGTGCAAATTAATAATTTAAATCCACAGACACAGAATGAGAAACCACGAAATACCAGCAACAGGTAAAGCAGAATCAGTTGCCTCGTGCACCTAGACAAAATTATAGGAGCAAATCACAACAGGGTGAAGACACCAAAGTGTGGGAAGGAAGGGAAAATAAAAATGCAGCAACTTCACAGTTTCTGTTAAACAACACGTTTCTCTGTGATGACACCTACTGACGGTGCCTGAGAGGGGAGGACGAGGAGTGCGTGCTTGGCGCCTCCTTGCCGGTGGACCAGACAGGGCCATACATTGAAGGAAAGGTTGAAGGAAATGACGTCACCTTTCTGTTGGACACTGGTGCCACCCGTTCTACTGTAAGAACAGCAGACGTAGTTGGCGTTTCTAATCAGCTAATTAGTACCCCAGTTACAGAACCCATGGAGATTAAAATTGGGAATTTTAAAGAGATGCATAGATTTGTTGTTTGCGACTCCAGTCCTGTAAACCTATTAGGACGAGATTTGCTGTGTAAAATGAATTGCACTATCTTTTGCACACCAAATGGCGTTGAAATTCAAACCCCAGATGAGGATGGAATATACAAATTAATGTTAGCTAGACCAGACTCTGAAATTCAAAGACTGACAATGCAAGACTTACCTGAAGAACAACAAGAAACAGTTAAACCAGAAGTATGGGATTTTACTAGAAAAGATGTAGGATTAATGGAAAATGTAGACCCAATCAAAATAGCCATAAAGGAAAATGCAGTATACCCAAATATTAAACAGTACAAAATGAGTGCAGAAGTAAAAGCAGGAGTTGCCATTGAAATAAAAAGATTGCTGGAAGCAGGAATTTTGCAAGAAGTGTTGAGCAGTCCATGTAACTCACCGATAATTGGCATAAAGAAACCTAGTGGTAAGTACAGGGTAGTACAGGACCTGCGGAAGGTTAACAAAATTGTAGTCCCTTGCTGTCCTGTTGTGCCAAACTCTGCAGTGATACTGTACCAAATTCCATGGAATGCTGGATGGTTTACCGTCATTGACTTATGTCATGCATTCTTTTCAATTCCATTGCATCCAGACAGCAAATTTCTTTTCTCATTTGAATTCGACAGTCATGTGTACGTCTGGAATCCCGTCCCTCAGGGGTATACAGAAAGCCCCTCAATCTTTAATCAGATTCTGAAAAAGTGCCTTGAGACCCTAATTTTGCCCGGAAAATCAGTTCTGGTGCAGTACATAGACGAACTTATGGTGGCGTCTAAAAGTCGAAGAGACTGTGTGACTGACACAATTGCCTTGCTGAACCAATTAGGTGAAGGGGGCATAAAGTATCACCAGAAAAGCTGCAATTCTGTACCACATCAGTGAAATATCTGGGGCACCAGATAGAGAGAGGTATCAGGAAAGTCACCACAGAAAGAATCAGGATAATTCGAAACATGGAGTTACCAAATACCCAGAAGGAAATCAGAATGTTCCTTGGAGTTGTTGGGTACTGTAGACAGTGGATTGTGGGATTTGCAGTCCTAGCAAAACCATTGATAAAAATTACAAAGAAAGGAGCAAAGGACCCAGTGGAGTGGGATGACGAAAGCATGTCAGCGTTTATAAATTTACAAGACTGTCTCTGTACTGCTCCTGCCTTAGGAATGCCTGATTATTCGAAAGATTTTGCACTGTTCTGTGACACACGAGACAATTGTGCACTTTCAGTCCTGACCCAAATTCATGGTTTGCTCGACGTCCAGTGGCATACTTTTCTTCCACATTGGACCTAGTAGCAGCTGGATTACCTGGATGTCTGAAAGCTGTAGCTGCAACTTGCATGAGTCTCGAACAGAGTGAGTCCATTGTGATGGGACATCCAGTAACTGTATATGTTCCACATTCCGTTGTAATCTTACTGACAAGAACAAAAACCCAGTATCTCACACCTAGTCGGCTGACTAAGTACAAGAGGATCCTTGTAGGTGCAGGAAATGTAACCATCGAATGATGTAACATTTTGAATCCAGCTACCTTACTACCCAGCTCATTTGACGAGGAGGTGAGGGAGGAATTTGCACATGATTGCATAGACCTGACTGGGTTTAGCACCAAGCCACGCCCAGACATCAAGGAGAACCCTCTGTACAGTGAAAATTATGAGCTGTTTGTAGACGGCTCATGCATGAGACATGAGGACGGTGGCCTGAGCGCTGCCTACTCAGTGTGCACTCTAGAGCGTCCAGTGGAAGCATCCTATTTGTATGGAGTCAAGTCTGCACAAATAGCCGAACTAATTGCATAGGCAAAAGCTTGTAAGTTTGGGAGAAATTTGAGAATAGCCATATATACTGATAGCCAGTATGGTTATGGGGTTGCGCATGACTTTGGCTAATTGTGGCTACAGAGGGAGTTCCTGACTTCTTCAGGCACCCCTATCCAAAATGGAAAATATGTGCAGGATTTACTGGAATCAATCCAGTTACCAAAAGAATTGGCTGTGGTCAAGTGTGCTGCTCACAAATCTGGCGATGACAATGTGACAGCAGGTAATCGATATGCTGACCAGTTAGCCCAACATTGTGCAAAGTACAACATTTCAATCAATATAAGGGTTGGGTAACTGGAAACAGCTGCCAACTTTTGATGCTAGAGGGAGCGAATACATGGGAGGAAGTGAGAGACTTACAGGAAGCAGCAGAACCACAGGAGAAACAAAGATGGAGAAACTTTGGTTGTCGTAGGAGAAATGCAGATGGTGTCATTGTTTACCTTGATGATATGCCTGTGTTGCCAGACTGTATGCTTGCTCCTATGGCTAGGCTGATACATGGAAATACACATGTAGGCAGAGATGCGATGATTCGCATGTTCTGCCAGACATGGTTCAATTCGAAATTCAGAAGTGTAGCAGAGGCACTCTGCCAGAGGTGTTTGACCTGTCAACAATTTAACCCTAGAAAGAAAACTATAGTGCTACCAGGGAAAATTGGAAAGGCAGAAGGCCCTTTTATTAGATTACAACTTGACTTCATTCAGTTGCCCCCTTGTCAAGGAATGAAATACCTACTTGTCATTGTCTGCCTGTTTTCAAAATGGGTGGAAGCTTTCCCGGCACGTAGAAATGACAGCATCACAGTAGCAAAATTGTTACTTAGGGAACTTATACCTCGTTACGGTTTCCCAGTCTTAATTGAATCTGACAGAGGAAGTCATTTCCAAAATGAAATAATAAGTCAAATCTTTGAAGCATTCAAAATAACACAAAAACTGCACTGTGCATATCGTCCAGAGGCTTCTGGAGTGGTAGAACAGATAAATGGCACAATCAAATCAAGATTGGGAAAGATGTGTGAATACACTCAACTGGAATGGCCAGATGCTCTGCCTCTTGTGTTGATGGGACTCAGAAGTATTCCAGATCGGAACACGGGCTTGAGTCCCCATGAAATCCTGATGGGAAGAGCAATGCGGCAAGCATGGGTGCCAGGATACAAAATAATAAGCATATCTGATGATTTGGTACTGGAATACTGTTTTATCTCTCATCAGGTTGGGGGAGAAGACGTCGCCAGGCCAACAACTCCAGCCCATGCCCTGAATCCAGGTGACTGGGTCGTAATAAAGAAGCACACTCGAAAAAGATGCCTCAAACCCAGGTGGGTAAAGCCACGACAGGTGATCCTGGTTACCACCACAGCTGTTAAGTGTGCAGGAGTACCTCGCTGGATCCATGCCAGCCACACGAAGAAAGTGACTGAACCGGACCAAACTGAGGCTGAAGGTTGCGCAGCTGAAGGATCCTAAGACATCGGTCCTGAAGTAGCTGAAGAACAACTGAGCTCCAGTCAAGAAGATTGGGTCCCATTAATCGACCTAACAATCGACCCTATTCGAACTAGAAGTCAAGCCCAGTTAGATAGACAGTGGGATAGTGAGGACGAGACAGGTGAAGAAGAAGCAAGTCAGATCATCAAAATCCATGTAAAATCTGATTCTGAGGAGGACCAGATAGGGGAAGAGCAGGTAATTGACACTCCACCAAGAACACCTGCACCAGAAAAGGGACAGATAGAAATTAGGGCGGAAGTTCATGCGGAAGAAAATCAAGAGTTCGAAGAGCTTGAACAGGGACAGATAGGATTAGACAATTGTGTCCAGGAAGAAGAGATCGAAGCAGATCAAAGCCAAAATCAGCATACACCTGAACAAGGCCAATTTAGGGACCAGGCAGAAGAAACAGATGAAAGACCTGGACCTAGTCAGTTAGGGAACAATACAGAAGACGAACTTGATCCCAATGTGCCACAACTGAATGAAAACAAAAGAGTGTTGGACGAAGGCCAAGACACAGTGCCAGTTAAAGACTCAGAAAAGGTGACTCAGTGTCAGAAGGCTCCAAACACTTCGCAGAGGCAGTATCGAAGCAAGTCCCAATCGCCCTCTCTCCAGTGTCCCCGCTACTGAGAGCAAGAACACCAGATGAAGGGAAAAGGGGAAGTGGAAGAAAGAAGAGACACCTTGAACTTCTGTGGCCACCTGCCCGGGTTGTATGACTTCTTATAGCGTCAGCCGTCTCTTTTCAGGTAGGGCCTAATGCACAGAGAGGAGGGAAAAAATAAACAACAACCCACCTTATCAGGAAATCACTTTATAGAGTAAATGAAACTTATCCTACCAGTGACTTTCAAGGAATTAGCTACTCTTCTGTGTTTTGTAGTTACTTCCTGAGGCCTTTTCTTTCTGTAAGATAAGGAATTTGTTACTACCTTAACTATCTGAAGAATCACAAGAACTGCGTTCACTGTCTGCTCAGTAATACCTGAAAAGCCTCGCGCTAATGCTTCATGTGGGGTTCTGACTGGATTCTTGTACTGTTCTCTGTTATTTGAAACGCAGTCTATTATTTGAAACAAGTTCTTTTGGCCAATGGATTCCTTAGCGCGCAAAAAGGATACAAGGAAGGAACAAAAGGGAAGGAAAAGATAGGGCAAGCGCAAGGAGGAAAAGGTAAGGCCAATTCGCTGCTTTTAGGCTCAATGCTGCAGTCTTACTGTCTATTCTTTGCAGGCTGAAGCTGGTGCTGAATTCGAAACAGGAGATGAAGAAAAAATCTTCTTACGCTGTCCTTCGAAATGTTCCGCTTTTGGTTGCTGCTGACTGCCGTTAATTGTCCCTCTGAGCACAACCCCTGTGGTGCTGACTTTCTCCTCTGAACTCCTATAACGAACTTCCTCAGGGACTTTGCTTCCTTACTACTAGAGAACTAAGATATAATACACTCACTGTCTCTCGAACTGACTTTGACCTAACTTCGGAATTCCAGGCCCCTGACTGGAAAGTTTGATACGGAGCCTCGGAACCCGACTGCTGCCTCAGAAACGAACTCGTTGAAGTGCGCAGTTCGTAACGCTCGGTCTTCCCTTGTGCACTAGACCGGTAACTCTGGAGAGAGCGCACTGAATGTCCCATGCGTCGGCCATCTTAGGAGAAGTACTAGCTATATAATGTACACGCTATTAATTTACAATATTTACAACAGATTGAAAACAGTCTTTTTACCCTGAATAAGGAAACCAAACATTTACCCGGTTTGGTTTTATTTTGGCACAGGACTTAACTCTAACAAGAGGAGTACAAGTTGCCGCAATTTGAAGATTCCTGACACTCAGTACCTCAATTTGTGAAAAGGCTGAGATTGTGTCTGAAGACAATAAACGAGGAGCCTGAACAAATAAATGAGGTCTCGAGCCAAACTGACACAGTAGTGACAAAACCAAAGAGAAGAAGTGCTCGTATAAAGAAATTAAATAACAAGTACTCGAGTCCGGAGTGGACTTACTTTGTATTGGAAGAATTCGAGAATCTTGAAATAAGCGATGAAAGTGATGAAGAAGTGATTGCTGAACAGACCAGTGAAGAAGCAAACCCAACCTGAAAAGTTACTTGGATAAGCAATCTGTGCAGAGTTACAAAGAGGGGTTGAAGCTTCTTTTGAGCCAAAATGTCTGATTCTTCTGAGAATGGGAGACCGAGACGAAGTTGTTGTAAAACATGCTGCCAAGTATGTTTATGTAGTGTAGCAATAGTACTGATCCTTTGGATAGGACTAACTATAACTATTCCTTCTATGATGAGTAAAAACCCGAGTTTGTACCCAAATAATAACTTACCTGATGACACTGTAGAATCACACACTAGAAGTACACCACAAAGAGTAGATGTACTAGACAAACCACTTAGCCTGAAACAGACAAGCGTAGATTTAGAAGCACCAGATGAGGAAGGATTACACTTTAACAAAATTAAAAATAAAACGCATTTAAATGTTTTCGCAAACCTGTTATTGCATTATGTAGAAACTATGGAAATAGACTGTTATGTCTGCATGAAGCTACCCACTTCAGTAGCTGAAGGTGTGACATATCACCACTTGCCCTTAACCTATGGAATTTCCTGTAGTATACTAACTAGTTTATTTTATAGAAGAGGACCTTTACAGTATTATTACTCAAACCTTGATGTGACATTTTCCGAACTTCCTGTTCAAAGAAACCTGAACCCTGTACATACGACTAGAGATGTAGCTAAATACATGAGTGATTATTTTCTAACGTAGGAAAAATATAGATGATGCACACAAAAATAACCTGACCTGTTCTTTACATGAAAAGGAAAAGGAATGTCTGGACATGGTAGAAAAGAGAAGAGAGAGTTTCCAAAAGAAAGCCAAAGACAAGAACCAGAAAGTTCCTAAATGGGAAGAGAGTATAGGGAGCACCTCAAATGGTGGAGCTAATGCTGCGATGCTTTTGGATTTCGAAAAGAAAGGGAAACTGTGTCTTAAAAGAGAAATGACTAGTTATTATAACAATATTTTCATTGGTTCCAGTGAGTGCGAACATAATTACAAAGTAATTGGAGGTTGGGGGTTCAAAGATGGGTCAGAGCCTGTGTTTCCTGGAATTTATTTTATTTGTGGGAATAAGGCTTACTTCAATTGCCCGACCATTGGTACGGGAGTTGTTACTTTGGTATTGTCTTCCCAAAGATATACCATGTGGGAAAAATCACTAGAAGCATTGAAAAAACGAATCAATTAGTACGTAGTAAAAGAGAAAGTGCTGCTGAGATTGTAGGAGATATTTTTAGTGCAATGATACCTACAGTGGGAGTGGTTCTGAACACAGACAGAATTTGCAAATTGTCAACAGTAGTGGATCGGTTATCTACTGACACTGCTGGAGGTTTCCTGATGATCAATACCGAAATGGTTGCGGTCAGATCGATGGTCTTACAGAACAGACTTGCTCTTGATACTCTATTGGCAAAAGAGTGCGGAGTCTGCAGGATGTTGAAAGCGCAACATTGTTGCACTTACATACCTGATAAAAGTGTGGAAATCAAAAGGTATGTAAGGAACATTACAAATTTGGAAAAGGAACTCAAACCACTAGAGGTTGAGAGTGCCTGGAAGAGACTTACTGATGGTCTCTCCGCCGTAGGTCATTGGTTTTGTAACTTAGGTAAAAGTCTTTTGATTAAAGTACTGATGCCAATTGCGGGAATAAGGTTAGCAATATTCATTATATTCATATGTTGCAAATGTCGAAAGCACCAAAAGAAGTACACTGTGAACAAGAGAGGAGTGAAGAGAAATGTGGATGAACTTGAATTAGAGGAAATGAATAATCAGATTTATAAAAGGGTGAAAAATTTTCACCTAATAAAGAGACAAAGGAGAAGCTAAATCGAATGTTTGAAGAAATTGAGCTGGGAAAATTGTGAAAAGTTGGCATCTAGTTCTATTGATTTGTGATTATATAAAATATCATCAAAGAGGGGATTGATGGGGCAAGGATTCGCACGTAAAGCGACTTGCTTGTATCAAAAACCTCAAATAATGTTAATAAGTATAACCAACATGTACGTGTTACTAATATTGCACATTTCTACATTACACGGGGTGTCCCAGTAACGCTTGCTTATGTGTTTACTTATCCTAAAACGCTTGTCCCTAAGATGGCTGCTGCTATGCGGGGATTTCTTCTGCGCATGCGTAGGTCACACTCACGTGACGTGACGTACTCGCAGTTCTGGTGGGAACTTTTCGCACTTGCGCACTCGACTTAAGATGGCTGCTTTGTGTTCTCACATGCCGACGCTTGCCCTGCAGCTTTTTGCACTACTGTTCGTCTTGCACTAATATTAATGCTATAGTTAGTATAAAGTAATGGGAGTCATATAGGGATTCCTGGTATACAGTGTATTCATTTATTTCTGTGTTCTAAATTGTTTTACTTTACTTTTCATGTATCAAATCTTTTGGGCCTGGGAGGCGTTTACTACCCCATCTTTGAAGTCCCTACTGCGCATGTCATCCTAGCAGAGGGAAGAAAACCTTGTACCAGTGGAACCCAGCCAGCTGACAGCCACAATCAAGATGCTCATGAGAACCGACCTGTGACCCAGTAGGACGAAGCTGAACTGTACTGCATTTGTAACAATTGTATATTAAATTGTATTATCCATTGTCAGGAGAAGAGCACATAGCATGGGAACCCCAAATTCAATAGGCGGTCCCAAAGATGTAAATTGAAGCTTGTAACAGTCTAATCCTGGTTGGTGTGCTGACCTGTCCTACTTGAGGACCAATCGAAATTGAGGATTCTTACACTTGCAACATTTGGGGGGTGGTACACTGACCCAAAAACAGTATAACTAGCCTAGGTTTAGCTAGAGAAATTGTCTGACTTGTCCGAATAGCTGACCTGTCACTGACCCAACGCACTCAATAGCTGATCGATACAGAGAGCTGCGGAGCACTCTGCCCGAAATTTCCAGAATCCTTAAGTGCTGGCGGAGCACCTTGCTGGGGAATTCGATAACCCAATCTGACTGATAGCTGCAGAGAGGGTGTAGCGCAGGCGTTGCTACCGAACTGCGGGTGCTAGTCTTTCCTTGATGGTCCTGTCCTGATCCTAATCTGGTTTTCCTGTCCTGAGTGTCCATTCTGCACCTATTGGCCTACTGGCGACTGTCCTTCCTTGGGGTTTCTCCTGTCCTTAACTGACCCGTGGCCAGGGTTGGTCTTCACACCGTACTAGGTAAATATAGTGCTGGGAAACCTCTTCTGCATCCTTCATTCTTTTTTCCTCGCTTTAGTAAAGACGTACTCTTGCATATTGATTTTCCATGTTTTCTTTCTGCACTGATAAATGAAAAAGTCATACATTATCGTTGTTATACTAGCATGTTCCAATTTTTTCCCATCCTATAAGTACTATCCTACGTACTGTTCATAAAATATAGATGATCCTTTTCTTGACCTTCCTTTAGCTAAAATGAAGTGATTGCTCTGGAATATTAGCGTGTTCCACTTTTACCTTCCCCATAGTTACATGTTACTTTTCGAGTTTCCTTAGACTGACTAAATTTCCCGTGCCTTGCCCAGTTTTGCAAGGATATATAAAACTGTGACATTCTAGCTTGTTCCTTTATTTTTCCCTGTCCGTTAGTTACTTCACGTCAAAATTCCTGAAATTTTTTTTTACTAGCATGTTCCCTGTTCTTACCTTCCATTAGACTCATAAATGGTTGGTCTCATTTATTTCCTATACGGATACGTGCTCTTTATAATCCTGGTTATTGATAGTTTACTTGCTGTGAACCTTATGCTTTCTGAACTGATGAAAACTAGATAAAGGGTTTAAAACTTCCTGAGTCTGTGGTTATTATATGAGTGCAAATATAAAAATGGTATTATAGATTTTGTGACTGCCTTTCTTGTACAGCTAGCTCCCTGATCCATTGTGATTATAGGTACCCGTAACAGTGGATTGGTAAGTCGGGCACAGTGGAAATAAATAGAAAGGGACAGGGTTACTGGTAGTAGAGTGTAAGGTTACGCGATAAATCGGGGGACCTGCGCGCTCTATCACCAGGATCTTGCGGCCTCCACACTGGCCAAGCGTAGGAGCTTCCGACCCGTCACTACCTTTCTTCGGGAGCAAGGGGTGCCCTACTCCTGGGGTCACCCGTTCAGGCTTATCTTTAAATGGAACTCGAAACTCATCCAGATCCGTTCGCAGGAGGCGGCCTGCGAGCTCCTGGGTCTGGAATTTCCTGGAGGGTCGCCTAACGATGAGGTTCCCCCTTCTAGGCAATGTCCCCACTCTCAGGAGTGGCAGAGGGTCGGCAAACCTGCGACTTCGCTGAGACCGGATCCTGCGATCACTCAGCGCGAATGGGGGGCAGCAGTTGCCTCGGTGGCCAATGTGACGGAGGCGGCGGTGTGGGAATGAGCTTTCTGCTCTGGATGTACACCCTTGGGCGCGTTGGCTGCTGCCGGAGGGGACCACCTACCCGTGGTTCCAGGACACGGTCCTGATGGACGTCGAAAGAGACAGGAGGATGATTGCTTGTTTCACCTTTGTGCGCCCTCCTAACTTCTTCACCAATCACCTTCGGATGATGGACAATACGTATGTTTTGAAATGTTGGAATTACTTTGTTCTTTCTCTTTCTCTTCTCTTTCTTTCTTCTCTGGGGTTCTTTTGGGGAGGGAGGGAGGGTGCGAGGGGGGGGCAGGTTCCAGGTTGAGTGATGTGCTTATTAGTGAGCAGGGTGACTCCCACCTACACCAGCAGGCCGAGGGGGCCTGGCCCCCGTGAATTGTCTCATGACCCCATCTGAGTTGCGAGTCCTCACACTAAATGTGCGGGGACTTAACAACCCCGTGAAATGGAAGGCAATACTCTGCCTTCTGGAGGCCTCCAAAGCAGACATTTGCCTCCTGAAGGAAACCCACCTGTTGCCAAAAGACTGCTCTAGGATGCGATCCCGCTGCTTCCCACACCAATTCTACTCCTCCTCTCCTACTAAGACGGCCGGGTGGCGATTTTGGTGGCCCAGAGGTTCAAAGGGAAAGTGCTGCAGAAGGGGGCGGAATTGAAAGGGCGGCTGCTCGCATACAGGTTCTCCTTAGGGGACTCCACCTTCACGTTGTGCTCCATTTATGCACCAAATGAAGGACAGGAGAAGTTCCTCAATACGGCCCTCACAGAAATCGCCACAACGCGCGACCGACATATTCTGGTGGGGGGGGAATTTAAACTTAGTCATGGACACTATACAAGACAGGTCGGGACAAAGACACTCACAGACTGGGGCGCTCTCAGCGGTGGGGGTGGCCAGGCTGGGTGATATGGGACTCATAGACTTATGGCGTAGCCTTCACCCAGGCGAGAGGGGGTACACATACTACTCACATACCCACAAAACCTATGCTTGCCTCGATCACTTCTTGGTCTCCACCTCTTTGCGCACGCTTGTTACTGAAGCTGAGATTGAAGCCGCGTCTTTGTCTGACCACTCACCCGTACTAGCAGTGTTCGCCTTTCCCCCGACATCTCGCATACCCCGCACCTGGAAATTGCGCGACACACTCTGGCAGAGGGCGGAGGTGGTGGGAAAGCTTAA
Organism: Lissotriton helveticus; assembly: GCF_964261635.1. Taxonomy (NCBI): domain Eukaryota; kingdom Metazoa; phylum Chordata; class Amphibia; order Caudata; family Salamandridae; genus Lissotriton; species Lissotriton helveticus. The sequence goes on along the minus strand of NC_136061.1, from coordinate 1,509,614,432 downwards.
GGGGTCCATTAACGATTACTTAACACATAATAACTCCACTGACACCTCGTTAGCTACTCGCTGGGCGGCGCTCAAGGCAGTCCTTCAGGGGGAACTGATAGCAATATCGGCTGCTGAAAACTCAGAGCGAGCGCGCAAACGAGAGGAGCTATCACAGAAAACGCGTGAACTGGAACATATGCATCAGCGTACCAGGGCCCCAAGGGTGTGGAGACAGCTGCGGCAGGTGCGACAACAATTGGCTGCGTTAGACCAAGACAGGGCACAATGTGCCGCGTTGAGGGTGAGACACCTCTACTACACAGAGGGGGACAGGTGCGGGAGACTGCTGGGGCGGGCACTGAGGGAGGTGCAGCAACGCCAAGCGGTTCAGGAGATTCATACACAAGATCGGGGGGTGGTTACCATGGACGCGGACATTGCTGAAGCTTTTAGCGCTTTTTACACTTCCCTATATGCAGAGTCTCCCTTAGACCCGACGGAGGGAGCGAGCTTTCTGGAGGCCATTCCCCTTCCATCCCTGAACACTGAGCAGGCAGAGTCTCTGGATCGGCCAATAGGCCGGAAGAGGTCATTGCGGCCATCTCACGCCTTAAATTAGCCAAGGCGCCCGGACCGGACGGATTTTCCGCAATATTCTATAAAACGTTTTGCGCGCAGGTGGCGCCGTTGCTGACCGCTCTTTTCAACTCGTTTGCAGAGTCAGGGGCCATCCCGAGGGATCTGCTAGACGCTACAATTTCTGTCATCCCTAAACCAGGGAAGGACCGAACGCGGTGCGAGGCCTACAGGCCTATTTCTTTACTAAATGTTGACATCAAACTCTACACTAGTATCCTGGCAACCCAGCTTGCGCCGCTCATGCCCTGCCTGATTGACCTGGACCAAGCGGGCTTCATTCTGGAACGCCAAACGGTAGACAACACGAAGAGGGCGTTACACCTTATAGAGAAGGCCACGAGGATGGCGGGGGAATATATGCCCTTGGCGATAGACTCCGAGAAGGCATTTGACCGCGTGCATTGGCCCTACCTGGAGCATGTACTAGTGAAAGCAGGGCTCGGTATCAAATTCCGCACATGGGCTCTTAATTGCTATTCGTTTCCCACAGCGACGGTCAAAGTCAACGGCCGTTCTTCGCCCCGTTTTCCAATCGAGCGAGGCACAAGGCAGGGGTGCCCATTGTCGCCCCTGCTCTTTGCCTTATACATGGAGCCATTTGCTCAGAGGCTACGGCTCGACCCAGAGGTGCGGGGCATTAAGATCGGAGCCTACACTCATACCATCAGTCTTTATGCCGACGACATTCTCCTGTCACTCTCCTCTCCCAAAACGTCCCTACCCGCTTGCGTGGCAGGTCTTGACGCCTTTGCTAGAGCTTCGGGCTTTAAAGCCAATGTGACCAAGTCAGAAGCGTTAGACCTCTCTTTGGACGCACACACCCGCTCTTGCCTCCAGACTAGCTTTCCATTTCGGTGGTCAAAATCGGCGATTTGCCCCTGGAGGTATGGGATAGCACTAATATCAAACATGAGCTGACCACTTTCCCCTCCCCACTAACACCTATAGTGGAGAACCCGGACTTCTCCCCAGGACAGGACATCGCCGCTTTCGAGCGGTGGCGCCCGGCGGGCTGCAGAGTCCTGTTCCACATGTACGACACCGAGGGGGTCATTCCCTTCGACGTGTTTAAACAGATCTATGGCCTGCCCAATACGGAACGCTTACGTTACCTACAAGTGCGCCACTGGGCGCTTAATGGTCAGGTGCGAGAGACGGCGGCCAGGCAATTGCGACCCTACAAATACTGGCTGCTCACGAGGAAAACGGATAAGCATCTTATCTCAGATCTCTATTGCATGCTGTTAGATCGCTATTCCTTTGTCTATAATCCCGGTAGAGCCCGCTGGGAGCTTGGACGCACGCTCAGCGCCAAGGAATGGGAGGGTATATATTACCGCGCGCGCCACTCCGCCTATCACATGGGCTTAACAGAGACCCTCACCAAACTTGTCACATATTGGTACTACACTCCGGTGCACCTGCACGAAATGGACCACACTGGGGAGGCGACATGCTGGCGCGGCTGCGGGGAGGCGGGGTCCTTAGTACATCTCCTCTGGGAATGTATGCACCTGCAGGCATACTGGAAGTCAGTCTTAGATGAGGTTGACACACATTTTGAGACTGAAATCCCGAGATTCCCCTCATATGTATTACTGGGCCTTCCCATCCCCATCACGTACCCTATGAGAGCGTGGAGGGGCAGACTGATCACCATCGCCATCGGCTCCGCAGTGCAGAACATCTTGTCCCTCTGGCGTACCACACATGTTCCCTCATTCCAGGGGTGGCTTTCACGTCTGTGGGCAGTGTTGGGCATGGAGAAATTGTCTCTGATCAAAGCAGGGAAGGGGTCAGAATACGTGGAGCTGTGGCAGCCATTCTTATCCATCCTAGCCACGGAGTTCAGAGAAATCACGTGCCCTAGGTACTTACGCCTCCTGCATCTATCACACACGGACACCTGTTGAATTGGGGAGGGGGAGTTCCCGACTAGGGGGTAGGACTTGGACCTGGAACTGGGGAGAGGAAGGGGGGGAAGGAAATGGGGTGAGTTGGGGACGGGGTTCAGGGGGGGTGGGCTGGGAGTTCTTCTTCTTCCTTTCTCATTCTTCCCTCTTCTATCTCTTTCTCGCCTAGCGTCGCCCTGGGCGTGGTCATATGGCCACGTTCCTTACTCCGTGTTAAGTCTGCTGGTGATACCCAGGGTAGGCCTGGACATGGGAAGTGCGTACGAGAGACATGCAAAGCACCTCTGGAGCATCGGGACACTGGCATTATGCATGTTCTACCCCACGTCACTTGCTCTGACTGGTTGGGGGGGTGCTGGGTGCGGGGACTGAGATTGCCGCTGAGGTGCACTTACTTACTATTAATTTGAATGCCGCTGGAGTATTGCTTCGAATGCTCTGTCCTCCCCTTCCCCTCCCCTTTCTCCCTTTCCTATTTACCACGCGGCCGGCCCCATGGGGTTGTAGGCGGCATGCTGTGTTTAACATTTCTTGTGCCTCCAGAACTTTGATATGGCATGCACGGAAGCGTGTGGTTGAGCCGGCCCAGTTGGGTTGTAGGTGTACCTTGTTCTACTCCTTTTGTCGATCTTTTTCTAATGCTAATAAAGAGATTTAATACTAAAATAGACCACTAACGTCGGCACAAAATTGTCTGCCTGGACAACTAAAAATTAACAATTAAAAACTTCTTTCAGCTCGCAAGCATTGCTAGAATACTGGCACGCCCTTCTTATGGATCTGCATTGGGCGCTTGGTGGAATATCGGATGCTCGTCAAAAGCAGGGGATAAATCAGCTAAACCGGTACATAAATAAGTAAACGCTGGAAAGCAAATGGAACCTTCAAAACGCCCCAAAAGCAAAACAAAGAGGGGAAAAAGCAGTGTAGGGCGCTGCTATTGGATTTCTATGAGCTACCAAAAAGAGACATGCATGGGAGCAACGCACTAAACATATAGAGGACGCTCAAAGTTTTCTCCCCTCTCAAAGAAAGAAATACAGCTTAATTTTGGAAATATATTAATCAAGTCAGCAATAGTGGCCAGTCTAAGGAGAATGGGGTACCTGAGAACCTCTCTGTGAATCATATCAAACAGCTTTACTGCGGCGGGACAGGGGAGCCCCTTGTCCCCCATTCGTCCCAAGCACTAAACTATGAAAACACCCAGGCACCAGACATTTCTGAAGCCGAAGTAATCAAAATCATTAGTTGTATGAGGAATGACGGCGTGCCAGAGCCCAATGGAATACCTGCTATAGTCTTTAAATCGAGTCGATCTTTTTGGGCAGAGCTTCTCACGCCGCTCTTTAAACAAGCCTTTCTTACCACCACAATTCCATCTACCTGTCAGTGCTCAATATTACATCCAATTTACAAAAAGGGCAATCGCTATGTCCGGCCAACTATAGTTTAATAGCGTTATTGGACATCGAAGCTAAGGCCTATGCTTGTGTCCTGCTGGCAGAACTAGAAAATTGGGTCACAGAAAATAGTATCCTTCCCCGTACTCAGTCAGGCTTTAGATCAGGCTGCCGTACAACAGATAACATAATGGCGCTAGCTTACTTGTCCTGGAAAGGCACTCTGGCTAATCATCTACCTTTATTCTGCTGTTTTGTGGACTTTAGTGCAGTGTTCGATAAAGTTGATCGAGGGATGTTATGGAACAAGCTAAACTCTTGGGGGATACCCTCCACACTCCTCTCTGCACTGAAGTCACTACACCAGAAAACTTGTGTAAGGATTAAAACCAGCACCACTACAGTGAAAAATGGTCTGAAATAAGGCTGTGTATTAGCCCCGCAACTATTTAATCTTTATACTGCTGATTTGCCTAAAGCATTTGCAGGCACAACCTGAGTTGCCCCAAAATTGGGTGGCGTACAACTACAGATCATGTAATGCACTACCTCCTGTGAATACTTATGCCTGGATGTCATCAGTGAGAACAAACCTGTATGTTCACTACACATCATGTACCACCCCCCGGGGGACAACCTCCTCTTCTCCCAACAACTCATGGACACAATATCTATCAACGCTGGACGGCAAAACACACAAATTTACCTTGGTGACTACAATCTCCACTGGAATGATAGCAGTGACGCTGTAGTTAATAGCCTCAAAAGTTTCCTCATCGCTTCTAACCTCACGCAAATTTGCAACACTCCAACACATGACAAAGGCTCCATCCTCGACCTGGTCATCTCCAAAGAAGGCACCACTCAACTTGAATCAATCCAACCTTGTGACTGGTCAGACCACCATATTATCACATTCCTCATCAAGGAAAAAGTAAAACTCATTCCGGTGCAATACGCCATGCCCAAAGTTTGGAAAAGAGACATGAAGAAACTCAATGCAAACTCTCTACCCCCTAACAGCTGCAATCTCCTACTCCCCCCTACTGACGTCCAGGACCTGACTGACCACTATCTCAACTCCATGGCCTCAATAATCAATGAGGCCGCTCCAATGCAACTGAAAAGAGCATCCACTAAGACATCCAACCCCTGGTACAACGGGAGTCTCAATGAAGAGAGACGGGCTATGAGAATGGCACAGCGCACCTGGAGATCAGTCCCCTCGGCACTGCATCTTAAAACCCTGAGGAAAAAGAGAAATGTATACTTCAGGAAAATAAAACGCTCAAAGTCAGAGTTCTTCAGAGTCCAGCTAGACCTAGCAAAAAACCGTCCAAGTAAACTGTTCGAGCTAATCCGATCTCAATCTAAAGAACAACCCCCAGCTATCGACATTATGAGCACTACTCCTTCCTGTGAAGATTTCTCATCCTTCTTTAACGAAAAAACTGACAATATAAGAGAGACCTCCTCAATGACGCAAGCCTTTACTCAATCCCCAATTGCATAACTCACAATAATCTAAAAAACAATGCGACCTGGTCATCCTTTGACACATACTCGGAAGTAGAAATTGACAGAATACTCAGCACCCTAAAACCATCCAATCACCTCACTGACCCTCTCCCTGCTAACGCCGTAAAATACTTCATTCCTCTGCTACTCCCACTCTGGACTAAAATTATCAATAGCTCACTACTACAAGGAGCCATCCCGGACTCCCTCAAAGTTGGACAAGTTACACCTTTACTGAAGAAACCAACAGCCGACCCCACTGATCTAAACAACTACCGTCCGATTACCAACATTCCCACTCTCGCCAAACTCTTAGAAAAATGCGTCCAATTACAAATGACAAAGCACATAGAACAGTTTGATCTCCTCAACCCACACCAATCAGGCTTCCGAGCTGGGCACAGCACTGAAACCGCTATGACTCACATAATTGACGATGCCATCCAAATCCTAGATCAAAATAATACCTGCCTCCTCATCCTTCTTGATCTCTCATCAGCATTTGACACAGTGAAACATGAGAACTTACTCGATCTCCTAAAAACAAGAATGGGCTTCTCTGGGACTGTGCTTCGCTGGTTCACTTCCTTCCTACACAACCGGTCTCAAAAATTCAAGAGCAAAAACCTGATGTCTTCCCCAGTACCGGTGTCGTTAGGTGTCCCTCAAGGATCCTGCCTATCCCCTACTTTGTTCAACCTAGTTATGGAGCCTCTCACCACCCTGCTACAAACATCAAATGTGCACTTTCACATGTACGCCGATGACACTCAAATATATCTCAAGTTACATTCCCCCAATGACATCCTGAGTCTGAACTCAACGATCAGAAGCACCCAATCCTGGCTGGCCGATAACCACCTCAAACTCAATGCTATGAAGACTGAGTTCCTCCTAATCTCACCTCCCTCGAAAATATCCTCCGCTCAAACATGGCTTAAACACCTAACAGCACTCAATGTCCAACCGACCATCGTGGACTCAGCAAAATACTTAGGCATAACACTTGACACCAACCTCAACATGCAGCAGCATATCAGCAAGGCTACCAAGGGGGCGAACTTCTAAATAAATACCTTGAGGAAACTGAAACCTTTCCTTCCAGCAAAAGACTTCCAAATAGCAGTACAAGCTCTGGTCATTCCTCGCATAGACTATGGCAGCGTGGCCCTCTGCGGCCTCCCCCTAACGACAACTGCACCCCTCAGAGCGTCACTAAATGCGGCAGCGAGACTCATCACTGGATCAAAAAAACACTCGCATATCTCCCCTGACTTCAAATCCTTGAACTGGCTGCCTCTTGAAGCCAGAATACAGCTGAAAATTGCCTGCATGACGCACAAGGCTATACACCTGAAATCACCCAGCTACCTCTCTCATAAGTTGACAATTTCCGGGGGGTCCAGAACTACCAGGAGCTCAAACAATCTTCTGCTGAAACCGCGAAGATTCCGGAAGGAAAAAACTTACAAACGCTCCTTCTCTGGAATGGCGCCCAGGATCTGGAACGCACTCCCTCCTGAAACGAGGCTCATCTCCTCCTCCCTTCTTTTTAAGAAAGAAGTCAAAAGTATCCTTATGGCTAAATACACTTGAACAATGCGTTTGACTTACACTGCGAACAGTACTCCAGTATTTTATTATGATATAGCATATATATTCCTCTGCACGTGTGTTTTGACCTAGATTAGTCTGAAATGCTTAGATCCTTTTTTCTCCATCTCTGTATAATCACAGCGTTTTTGTTGTCATACGCTCCTACTATGCCTGGCTACCTCATACATGTACTATACGTAATATTTTTGCTATGTACTGGAACGTGATGATCTTGATGATGATGATTTTGACCTATATTAGTCTGAAATGCTTAGATCCTTTTTTTTCTCCATCTCTGTATAATCGCAGCGTTTTTGTTGTCATACGCTCCTACTATGCCTGGCTACCTCATACCTGTACTATACGAAATATTTTTGCTATGTACTGGAACGTGATGATCTTGATGATGATTACACCTGCCTCTGTAAAGCGCTCTGTTATCTGCAAAGATCTTGTTCGCGCTATATAAAACTTTCAAAATAAATAAATAAATAAATGACATTATAATCATGGATCATACAAAAACAGGATTACAAAGAATGCTTCCTGCCCTTAACACATAAAACATAAAAAATAATCTTCTGATGAATGAGTCAAAAACAAAAGTTATGATTTTTGGGAAATATAAAAAAAAGAAAATCTTGTCTTGGCGAGCAGGTGGACTACAAATAGCCACCTGCACCAGCTACAATTAACTCGGAGTTTGGTTTAAAGAAAGAGAAAACCAAGTTGCCCATCTTAAACATCTGCGGCCCAAGGGAGCTGGGGTTATACATAGTCTGAGGCGCCTGAATCGGAATTTGCACAGCCCCACTGCTGAGCCAATTTTAAGGGTCTTACGTGCCAAACTATGGTCTTATAGTCACATGGCTTTCACAGGCAAAATAGACTCATTCCTCATGAAATATCACATAATGGCCATAAGAAAATATTTTTGGTTCCCCGGCATGCAAGGAGGGCCAGGTTGAGATTGAGCTGGGCCTGGCAAGTGTAGACCTTTACTACCTAGGTGATTTAATCAAATTTTACATCTACACTCTGCATGCACCAGCTAAATCCATGAAAGAGCAACTGCAATCATTGTTCGCGGATGAACACTCTCCCTGGTACAGACAGCTGCATTTGGCCATTTCCACCTTGAAGATTGAAATTATAAACCTCTCTAATCCAATCATTCCCTTGTTAACGTGGAAAAATATAATAAAGAGTCAAATCACCCTAGTGTCATATGAGAGAGACATCGCTCGGCTTCTCAAACAGCCACTCTTCACAACTCTGGACACCTCGTATATTCAGGGGAAACCTCAACCATATTTTAATCATTCCCTCCAACCACGGACTCACAATAAAATTATTTTTTTGAGGCTGTTAACACTCCCAATTTATGACTTTAATCCATTGTGAGCACGGAGGAAAGGACAGCTAACATGTAGGCTTTGTAATTATCTACATGAGTCCTGGTTACACCTGCTATGTTGTTGTAGTCTTCATCTTGCTACTGACCGTCGACCCCTATTGGTCCTAGTCTATCGGGATAAATTACAGAGGCACTGCAGGGAAGCATCGGATTTGGGCTTCAGTAATAATTCAGCTCAAGATCTAGCAAGGGCTGGGAAGTTTGTTAATATCATTTTACCTGCATTGCATACAGCCCAACACTGAGAAATAGTCATAGAACATGAGACAAGCTTAAAGGGGCTAAATCATATCACCTTGAAGGGTTTAACAATACATTTATAGTGATAGCCTTGTAAGAGCCGCTGAATTAATTTCAAGTTCTATTTTATATTGCTGCTGTACAAATGAATTTTGATGAAAACTAGCTATTGTATTAGTAATAAGTATTGGGACATTTTGTTACTGCCTTTTTGCACTACAGACTTTACTTTTGGTGCTAAAAGGCTAAATTGTGATTCATTGTCATCAACCAGAAATGTTGTTTTAGAGCTGTCATTTAGCTCGTATTTTTTAATTTTATAATGTGTATTCAACTTTTAATCTTATTTTTACCAAATATTAATATGATGTTTGTATGTTACGGTTTTAATTAACTGTATAATAAATAAATATATAATACAATAGTACAATGTAATTTCCCTTATTTGTAGACTTAAGGGGATCATTATTTATTAATAATTTAGGTGGTCCCAAACGTAGCATGTTTTTTTGTAATTCAATTTCAGCCAATTTGATTGGTTTGTGTCATGTAACTTTATTAGCTCAGACTTGAGATACCACATCATTTTACGCTGAAATAATTATTTTCTACTTCTCTTGAGCTATAACATGTACCTTTTCTCAAATGTGTGCCATGCTTTCCATAGACTTGCTAGAGTGTGAAACCTATTGCTCATTTCCATGAAGGCAGACTATGACAGTCTGCTATTTGATACATAATTAGAAGACTTTACCTACCTTCATACTGAGCAGTTCCCAAGTCGGACTGTTATCTGACTATATAATTAGACCTTTGTTTTTTAATTAACAGTCTCAATGTTAGACTGTCTACTGATGTACCCCTTTGTCTTGACTTTTGAACTGAGTAGATTTTATGCTTGTTCATGACTAAACTATATTTAATTCGCTTATGTTATGACCTCTAGCAACAGTCTTTATTTTTATGCATTAGCAGTCATTTCAAATTTGACTAACTTACTTTCGCCTTCTGTAATGATTCTTAATTTTAAATAAACCGTTAGGGTCTTTAACTTTGAATTCTCTCTTGCAAAGGTTTCCTCTATACAACTAGGCCCTCTGCCCTCTGGGATCCACACAGTCCCCATCCTGCTTATCGTCCGTTTTGAATTTATTGATTCAAAGTGCTGACACAAATTTGTCACACTCCCCTATCAAAACAATAGAGAGCAGCGCTGTTCAACATTGGTCGACAAATAGCGGATTAATGCCAGATTTTCAGAATAGCCTATGACATCGTGAATTACTTCCATTTAGATTTACCGCATGGAAACTTACTCCATGTGGATTCTTAAAAAGTCTGACATGATCCATCCCTATAGTGCCAATAGTGGTCTCTTGTAATGTAAAAAAGCCACTTCACCAAGATGAAGCATTACATTCTAGACAGTAAATCGGTAAGGGAAAAGCAGGGAGTTGGTAAACAAGGCAAGACTGGCCGAACAGGGCATCGGGCATTCCCCCCGGAGGTTGGAATGGTGGGGCTGGTTTTGCTGAGGTGGGGGCTGATTTTGTTACTGGGGGCCGGTTGTGCAGTGGCGCTGCAGTATTGGCCCCCAGCAACAGAAGCAGCAAGCAAGCATTTCCAGCCTCATGGGGCCAGGCAGTATTTCCCATGGGGCTGGTGCAAGAAAATTCCCAGGCTGATTTGGGTTCCGAATCCGGCCCTGATTACAGTAGTTACACTTCACCTCCCAGGAAGAAGAAGGGCCTATTCCTGGGGCAGCAGATGGGTGCAGATGTGACGTTCTTTGAGATGGAACCTAGTGGTGCTCCTCTACACTCAGCCAGATCTCTTCAGTGCACACAAGACAGCACCGTAATCAATGCCAGGAATAGTGCAATCCTGGGTAATGGCCAACCTCTGACAGTTTTGTAAACCAGCAGAGGATTTTAGGGCTGGTGATGGTACTGGGAATTATTAATATACACAGGGAACTCGCCTGCCCATTGGAAACTGCCTATTGAGCCAATGATTTAGTCAGTCTGTACACTTTATTTTGCTATATTTCATAGCACTTAAAGTGCAAATGCAGAAAAAGTACATATTATACAAATATTATTAAAATATTTAAAACAAAAGACACCATAATAGATAATTAGTTGATTCATAAAAAATCTTACAAAAATTCAAAACTATATTTCCATAATACCATGTAATTTAAATAATATTAACGACAGTTCATAGGTACATAAAACATCCTCTATAGTCGAGTATCATGAAGTAACTGAGCTCCTATTCTTCATGGCAACCCAATGAAATGACGCCAATGAATAACATATCAAAGGATCCGCCAACAACTGAAAAAAACTGAAGGGCAGGTCTACAGCGACTAAAATTATATTTTCACAGAATGGGGATTGTAAATCTCTTCCTGTGGATTCTATAAATGGAGCAGGAAACGAGTATATGCAAATCTGTCTGTGACTATGTTCAATTACAAGGGCATAGAGTCAGGTCATCTACAGAATATAAGTTACTTGGATAACCTGACATCAAAGGAATATCATTTATTTGAAACCTCATTAAAATAAACCTATGCTGGGGATTAGACACAGTCGTTAAATAAGAGTGAACAATCTGGGGTTTTGGAGGGGGCATTAGATACAACGTCACTTTGGGGCATATTATCAAGGGGGTTTATCTCTGCTTTTTTGGCTTAAAAAGCCAAGAAAGCGGAGATAAAATGATCTCCCTATTACCTAGCTGTCGCTAACACCAGTTAGCGACAGCTAGTAGGAGATAGCGACCATCTTGGGCCCCACTTTGCATGTCAGAGAAATGTATCACTAATGACATGCAAAGTGGGCGTGCCAAGATGTTATCGACTGGAAACAGTCGCTAACATCGCTATCTCCTATTACCAACTTTTGGAGATATTCGCGCTAAGCGCGAATATCTCCAAAAACTAACACCTGCCCTGAGCAGTTCTTAGCCATGTTATCCAATGGGAGGTGGATAACATGGCTAAGAGCATTAGCTCGGTAATGCCTGAATATCTCTGACTTTTCAGCGATATTCATGCATTGCGGCCGATTTTTATCGCATTTGCGATAAACCTTGGTAATACCAAGGTTTATCTGCGATAAAAATCGCCGCAGGTCGGCGATACATTTTTGTCTCTAACCAAGCAATAGCGATAATTATCGCTATTGCTTGGTGTTAGACCTGTCTGGATTTTTTTGCGCAGTCCCTCCTCATTATTCTTTATTTTGTCCCCTTTTTGCCCCTCATACCCTTAATATTTTTTGTGTCTACTACTTTTTATAGGTGTTGGTCAAGGGGATAGGTGTTCTTTCTTCCCCCCATAGTCTTTTACCTAAGGCCCAGAGGCCTGTTCTGACAGGAAAGTTGGAACCACACAAAATGGTGGCTTCCAACTGCCCCAACTGTCGCACTCAGGACTTGGCCATAGCCTAACATAGGGCATTCCAGAACCTTCTGGTCCATGCTGGACCATTGAAGGGCAGCCTATAAAAGGCGGAATGCGGGGCAGCCATTTTGTCTACCTGTGGAAGTCAGCTGGAGGACAGGCTGTAGCTAAGGGTGGGAAGAGGTTAGACTTAGGGTTGACCTCCTGGACTGGGAAGCTGCCTTATTGTTCCATCCCACTACTCCCCTTTTAGTTACTTGTCTTGGCCCCGCTGTGGGAAGTTACTGGAGACCCTGGGCCCCTAGCTTGCCCCTTGTCTAAATTGTCCAGGGGAAGCCTTCAGGAGAAGGAGACTGCAGCGCTGCGGTGTGCAGTCCTCTGCCCAGCATAAAGAGTCCAGAGACTGGTAAATTGTTCTAGACTGTCCCCTAATTCGTAAACCCCTGGAGCGTTATCTCTCACCTGCTGTGGTGGAGCGCCACTGAGGAGAGTAGCAGAAGCCAGGAGAAAACGGGCTGTTCTGCCCTTCCAACCCCCCAATCCGGTGCAGGGCGAGCGGCGCCGTTTTGGAGCTGTAATCGAGTGCCCTGAGGTGAGGAGCGGAGCCGGGGAAGCCTTTGACAATTTCCAAGTGTGCTGGGAGGGGAGAGCAGCGTCGGAAGCACAGCGCGGTCTCAAGCGGTGAGACACTCATCACTCGCGCATGCTTAGTGGCGCCGCCGGGCTCCGTGAGGCGGAGCCAGATCAGTGAAGGCGGGAGCAGCCGCTGAGGAGCGTGGAGTGCTTCGCGCATGCCCCAGTGAGTAGCGCGTCCCCGGCCATGGTGAGGTGTGTGGCTTCGGTTTTCCCCCCCCCCACTCGAGCGCCTCAGAAAGGAGCTGGCACAAGCGAAAAGGGGGCATTGGAAGTGTGCTCGTTGTTGTTCCTCCGCCCCAGCATCAAGAAAGCAGCTGGAGCGGCGAGGAGGAAATTGACCGGAAAGGAGCTTTTGAAATGTGCGCTTCGCTATTCCCCCGCCCCAGCATCAAATAAGCAGCTGGCTCGGCAGGAGGGAGTAGAGTGAGGCCTGTGGGACCTCGAAGGAGCCTTAAGTCAGCAGCGACGCGTGGGGACTGGGACAACATCGTCCCCACGCTACAGTAAGGAGTGGGGCCCTCTGGGGAGTTCTGAGCACAGGGGTTAATCCTCACTTTTGACAGTGCATGACAGTTGCCCCCCAGGGTGGAATAGAAGCTCTGAGGAGCCAGAGCCAAGTACAAGGCATGCTTATCTGGCCTAAGAAGGCATAAAGGTTACCTGCCTGTTATGGTTATAGTGCCTGTTAAACGTAATGAACTACAGGAATTCATTGAACTTGCATAGCAGATAAGAAGTGTTATTGTAATTACTGAGACCAGTTGTAGAGTATAGAACCTGCTTAGAAACTATGCTTAATTAAATGCTAAGACCTCTAGTGATGTAAAGTTGATGACTAGTTAGCACCTTGGCAGAGACTATATTAAATTCCTGATTAATAGGTATTGTGCTTTCTCTCCAAAAGGGAATCTGCATAAGAGGTCAATTTAGTAATGGTGAAAGACTAAGCATATTTACAAGTTACATGTATTGAGTTGTAATTCTCTTTCTACAGACAAACAGTGATATAATTTCTCCTGAACTAAGTGTAAATTTTTCCTGTGTGAATATTGAGAGTTAAACCAAAGAGAATATTATTTTTATAAAGCAGTGCTTATTTTCCTATATTTTGGTGTAGTGTTGTTTTTGGTGTGCTATTGCGTGGATTTACTCTTGGGTGGTCTGCAACCTTAACACTGTGCCTCTGAAATGTATGTCTTGCCCTAGGCCAGGCTACCCCAGGTTCTAACATTTGGTGCCTAGCGGTGGGATTACTGACTTGGTTGCAGCTACTCACTAGTAATTCAACGCAATACACTAACCTACACCAGGAGTTTTCTCCTTGCGGCCCTCCTAATTTGAATTTTGTTTTTTCTAAATTTATTTCTGGTGGTGGGTGGAGGTTAACCTCAGGTCACTTCGTGGTTTTCTCCTGTGAGTGATTTTAGTCCATGGCAAAGATGGAGTTGAATTTTAAAGAGCTGGAAGCCAATACTGTGGCCCAACTCAGAGATTGGTGTCAGCATCAAGGGGTATTTTTTAATAAAGGTGCCAAGAAAGGAGAGTTGCTGACAAGCATAAGGGCATGGGTGGAAGCTCATTTAAGGGAGGAACCAGAAACTGAAGAGGGTGACGGGGACACTGTCACTGAGGCTGCATTGTTAAACCAAGTGGGAGGTGGGAATCTGCTGACAGGTCCCAGGATACCTTCAAGGGCAAGCAGCAGCGTCTCAGACAGGGGTTTAACTGAAGCCGAGCTGGAAGATAGGAGGTAGGAGAGGAGAATGAAGCTGGAATTAGCTAGGATGGATATGGAAAGGGAGGAAAGGAGGTTAGCTCATGAGCGAACCATCAAGGAGATGGACCTACAAGCCGTCCTAAGAAGGTCTCCCAATCCTGATAATGGTGGCAGCGAAAATAAAGTGAACACCAGGGAATCCAGACCCTATTTACCCAAAGATGTCATTGCTAGCTACACCCCAGGTGATGACATTGCCAAATGGTTGGCCGCCTACGAGGTTTCTTTAAGGGCTCACGGGATCCTAGAAACTCACTGGGGAGGTGGGCTGTATAAATACATGCCACCTGCTGGCAGAGACACCTTGTTGGCTCTGGAGCAGGATGAGCAAACCCACTACCCTGCCATGAAGGTGGCACTGGTGAAAAAGTTTGGACTTACCCCTGAAAGGTACCGACAGAAATTCAGGGCAAGTCACAAAATGAGTACCCAGAATTGGGTAGACTTTTTAGACTACGCCAAGAAAGCTTTGGAGGGTTGGGTCAAGGGCAGCGAGGTAAAAGACTATGAGGGGCTGTACAATCTATTTTTGAAAGAACACCTCCTCGAGAAATGTTTTCCCGAGTTGCGCCAACACCTGGTGGACAGCAAGCTGACCGATCCCCGGAAGCTTGCAGAGGAGGCGGACACTTGGGCAAGTACCCGGGTGTCCTCCAAGGGGACTGGAGGGGATTCTCAAAAAGCCGGACAGGGCGCCCCCCAGAAGAAAGAGGGAGGAGATAAAAAGAAGGAGTTCTCCAAAGGTCCCCAAAATAATTTCCAAGGTAAGGGAGCAGGTTTCACCCCTAGGGCAAACCCGCCCAGAAACCCTAATCCTGGTCAAAGCCAGCAGCCAAGGGTTCTCCACTGTTTTGAATGTGGTGGTGTTGGACATTATAAGGGAGATGTCAGATGCCCAAAGAGACCACCCCCTCCCACCGGAGGAAAGTCACCGAGAGTAGCTAGTGTAGCGCTCGGGGAGGAGTTGCCCTTAGATAAGGGGGGTGAGTGGGCGGGTGTCACCTTAGTGTCCCTGGGAGAGCGGGAGATGGTACCAAAGATCCAGGTGCCCCCAAATACTACAAAGTATGGGCAATGGGTTACCATCAATGGCCAAAGAGGGGAGGCTCTGAGAGATACAGGAGCCAGTATGACTATGGTGAGAAGTCAACTGGTGTCTCCAGGGCAGGTTGTTCCTAATGTACTCCACCCCGCCGTGATGGCTGACGGCAGAATGGGCCACTATCCAGTGGCTGAGGTTCCCTTTGAGTGGGAAGGGGTTGCAGGTTCACTTCGAGTTGCCGTAAGCCCTGCCGTGCCAGTTGATTGTCTGTTGGGGAATGACATGGAGCACAACACTTGGAGAGAGGTGGAATACCGGACGCATTCTGCGATGCTGGGTACACCTGACTGGGCCTGTGTAAGCACACGGTCTGCGACTGCCCGGAGAGGGAGTTCGCCTGGGTTGGAGCCTGGAACAATGGCCCAACCCGCTGCCAAAAAGGGACAGAAACGGAGACAGGGACAGCCTGCTTCGGCTTCCACGCCCCATGGGACAGATCGGCCACCTGCGGTGGTAGGCCAGGAGTCCATGGAGGGGGGAGTAGACTCTCTGGAGGATTTATCCATCCCTGCTGAATGGCATGTGGAGGGAGGTCCTACCAGAGAGGAATTCTGTAAGGGGCAGAGGGAGTGCCCTACCCTTGAGGGACTGAGGCGTCAGGCTGAAGCCCAGGCAGCAGGTGATGCTACGGGACACCACCATATTTACTGGGAGGATGGCCTCCTCTACAGTGAACCTAAGGTACCTCTACCTGGCTCATCAAGGGCCTTGGTGGTCCCGCAGCAATACCGAGCCTTTCTGCTGGAATTGGCTCATGCGATACCACTGGCAGGACACTTAGGCCAGGACAAGACCTTTGCACGGCTTGTTCTCCACTTTTACTGGCCTCAGATGAAAGCGGCGTCCAACACATACTGTAGGACATGTGTATCCTGCCAGGCCAGTGGGAAGACAGGGGTGAAGCTAAAGGCTCCCCTGGAACCACTTCCTGTCGTTAGCACCCCCTTTGAAAGGGTGGGCATCGACATTGTAGGGCCATTGGATCCACCAACAACAGCTGGTCACAGGTTCATCCTGGTTCTGGTGGATCATGCCACACGGTACCCAGAGGCCATCCCTCTGAGAACTGTTACTGCACCTGTGGTAGCTAGGGCCCTGATGGGAATCTTTACTAGGGTAGGATTTCCGAAGGAGGTTGTGTCTGACAGGGGGACTAACTTCCTGTCCGCTTACATGCGGACCATGTGGAAGGAGTGTGGGGTGACCTACCGGTTCACCACTCCTTATCACCCCCAGTCCAATGGACTGGTTGAGAGGTTTAATAAGACCCTGAAGGGCATGATAAGAAGTCTGCCGGAGAGCTTACGGAGGAAGTGGGACGTCCTCCTACCTTGCTTGCTGTTCTCCTACAGAGAGGTGCCGCAGAAAGGAGTGGGCTTCAGCCCTTTTGAATTGTTGTATGGGCACCCTGTGCGTGGGCCTCTCAGCCTGGTGAAGGAAGGATGGGAGAAGTCTCCCAGAAAACCTCCCCAGGATGTGGTGAGCTACATGTTGGCCTTCAGAAGCCAGATGGCCAAGTTGTGGAAGCAGGCTGCTGACAACTTGGAGGCCAGTCAGGCAGTCATGAAGGAATGGTACGACCAAAATGCTCACCCGGTGGAGTTCGAGCCTGGCCAGAAAGTTTGGGTGATGGAACCTGGAGAGCTAAGTGCCCTTCAGGATCGTTGGACAGGCCCATTTGAGGTGTTGGAGAAGAAGGGTAAGGCCACTTACTTGGTGGATCTTAAGACCCCGCGGCAGCCCCTACGGGTGCTGCATGCCAATCGCCTTAAACCCCACCATGAGAGGCCAGAGGTCATCCTGAAGTTGGTGACTGATGGTGCTGAGGAAGCAGAAAGCGAGCCTCTCCCAGATCTCTTTTCATGTCAAGAGAAGGATGGGTCAGTGGAGGGAGTGATTCTCTCCCCGTCTCTCACTCCTGAGCAACGAGAGGATTGCCGTCAGATATTGGGGCAGTACTCTTCGCTGTTCTCCCTTGTCCCGGGAAGAACCCACCTGTGTACCCATGATGTGGACACAGGAGACAGCCCCCAAGTGAAATCCAAGACCTATAGGCTGTCGGACAAGGTGAAGGCTAGCATCCATGGCGAAGTTGCCAAGATGTTGGAGCTAGGAGTGATAGAACCGTCCAGCAGCCCTTGGTCCAGTCCGGTGGTGCTAGTCCCAAAAGCCGCCCCACCGGGCACCACACCAGAACTGAGGTTCTGTGTGGATTACCGAGGACTGAACTCAGTTACCAAGACTGATGCTCATCCAATCCCCAGGGCGGATGAGTTAATTGACCGGCTAGGAGCTGCCCAATACCTAAGTACCTTTGACCTCACTTCAGGGTACTGGCAGATCTCCTTGACAGATGGAGCAAAGGAAAGGTCAGCCTTCTCCACGCCTGAGGGACACTTCCAGTTCTGTGTGATGCCCTTTGGGCTCAAGAACGCCCCTGCCACATTTCAGCGACTGGTGAACCAGGTCCTCTCTGGAATGGAGGGTTTCTCGGCTGCTTACCTGGATGACATTGCTGTCTTCAGTAGCAGTTGGGAGGACCACTTGCAACATTTGCAAGCAGTTCTCCAGGCGCTGAAACAAGCTGGATTGACCATCAAAGCCAGCAAATGCCAGATTGGGCAGGGGTCGGTTGTGTACCTTGGACACTTGGTGGGTAGGGGGTCAGTGCAGCCCCTGCAGGCGAAGATTGAGGCAATCATGGCCTGGGAACCCCCCAAGACACAGACTGAGGTCCGAGCTTTCCTGGGCCTCACAGGTTACTACCGTCGCTTTGTGAAGGGGTATGGCACTATTGTAGCGCCCCTCACAGAGCTCACCTCTAGGAAACAACCTCGACGGGTAGTTTGGACAAAGGCTTGTCAGCAAGCCTTTGAAAAGTTGAAGCAGGCTATGTGTGAAGCACCGGTCCTGAAGGCTCCCGATTTCTCCAAGGAGTTCATTGTTCAAACAGATGCATCCGAACATGGCATTGGGGCAGTGTTATCGCAACTAAATGAAGAGGGCCTGGATCAGCCTGTAGTCTTCCTATCCAGGAGACTGCTTCCCCGGGAACAGAGGTGGAGTGCAATTGAGAGGGAAGCTTTTGCGGTGGTGTGGGCTCTGAAGAAGCTGCGGCCATACCTCTTTGGCTCGCACTTCCTGGTTCAGACTGACCACCGCCCCCTTCGTTGGCTGATGCAAATGAAGGGGGAAAATCCCAAGCTGTTGAGGTGGTCCATCTCCCTACAGGGAATGGACTTCCGGGTGGAACATCGGCCTGGAGTGGACCACGCCAATGCAGACGGTCTCTCCAGGTATTTCCGCCTTAGTGAAGAGGACTCCCAAGGGGTTGGGTAGTTCTCCCCACTTTCAGCTGGGGGGGACGCGTGTTAGACCTGTCTGGATTTTTTGGGGCAGTCCCTCCTCATTATTCTTTATTTTGTCCCCTTTTTGCCCCTCATACCCTTAATATTTTTTGTGTCTACTACTTTTTATAGGTGTTGGTCAAGGGGATAGGTGTTCTTTCTTCCCCCCATAGTCTTTTACCTCAGGCCCAGAGGCCTGTTCTGACAGGAAAGTTGGAACCACACAAAATGGTGGCTTCCAACTGCCCCAACTGTCGCACTCAGGACTTGGCCATAGCCTAACATAGGGCATTCCAGAACCTTCTGGTCCATGCTGGACCATTGAAGGGCAGCCTATAAAAGGCGGAATGCGGGGCAGCCATTTTGTCTACCTGTGGAAGTCAGCTGGAGGACAGGCTGTAGCTAAGGGTGGGAAGAGGTTAGACTTAGGGTTGACCTCCCGGACTGGGAAGCTGCCTTATTGTTCCATCCCACTACTCCCCTTTTAGTTACTTGTCTTGGCCCCGCTGTGGGAAGTTACTGGAGACCCTGGGCCCCTAGCTTGCCCCTTGTCTAAATTGTCCAGGGGAAGCCTTCAGGAGAAGGAGACTGCAGCGCTGCGGTGTGCAGTCCTCTGCCCAGCATAAAGAGTCCAGAGACTGGTAAATTGTTCTAGACTGTCCCCTAATTCGTAAACCCCTGGAGCGTTATCTCTCACCTGCTGTGGTGGAGCGCCACTGAGGAGAGTAGCAGAAGCCAGGAGAAAACGGGCTGTTCTGCCCTTCCAACCCCCCAATCCGGTGCAGGGCGAGCGGCGCCGTTTTGGAGCTGTAATCGAGTGCCCTGAGGTGAGGAGCGGAGCCGGGGAAGCCTTTGACAATTTCCAAGTGTGCTGGGAGGGGAGAGCAGCGTCGGAAGCACAGCGCGGTCTCAAGCGGTGAGACACTCATCACTCGCGCATGCTTAGTGGCGCCGCCGGGCTCCGTGAGGCGGAGCCAGATCAGTGAAGGCGGGAGCAGCCGCTGAGGAGCGTGGAGCGCTTCGCGCATGCCCCAGTGAGTAGCGCGTCCCCGGCCAGGGTGAGGTGTGTGGCTTCGGTTTCCCCCCCCCACTCGAGCGCCTCAGAAAGGAGCTGGCGCAAGCGAAAAGGGGGCATTGGAAGTGTGCTCGTTGTTGTTCCTCCGCCCCAGCATCAAGAAAGCAGCTGGAGCGGCGAGGAGGAAATTGACCGGAAAGGAGCTTTTGAAATGTGCGCTTCGCTATTCCCCCGCCCCAGCATCAAATAAGCAGCTGGCTCGGCAGGAGGGAGTAGAGTGAGGCCTGTGGGACCTCGAAGGAGCCTTAAGTCAGCAGCGACGCGTGGGGACTGGGACAACATCGTCCCCACGCTACAGTAAGGAGTGGGGCCCTCTGGGGAGTTCTGAGCACAGGGGTTAATCCTCACTTTTGACAGTGCATGACAGTTGCCCCCCAGGGTGGAATAGAAGCTCTGAGGAGCCAGAGCCAAGTACAAGGCATGCTTATCTGGCCTAAGAAGGCATAAAGGTTACCTGCCTGTTATGGTTATAGTGCCTGTTAAACGTAATGAACTACAGGAATTCATTGAACTTGCATAGCAGATAAGAAGTGTTATTGTAATTACTGAGACCAGTTGTAGAGTATAGAACCTGCTTAGAAACTATGCTTAATTAAATGCTAAGACCTCTAGTGATGTAAAGTTGATGACTAGTTAGCACCTTGGCAGAGACTATATTAAATTCCTGATTAATAGGTATTGTGCTTTCTCTCCAAAAGGGAATCTGCATAAGAGGTCAATTTAGTAATGGTGAAAGACTAAGCATATTTACAAGTTACATGTATTGAGTTGTAATTCTCTTTCTACAGACAAACAGTGATATAATTTCTCCTGAACTAAGTGTAAATTTTTCCTGTGTGAATATTGAGAGTTAAACCAAAGAGAATATTATTTTTATAAAGCAGTGCTTATTTTCCTATATTTTGGTGTAGTGTTGTTTTTGGTGTGCTATTGCGTGGATTTACTCTTGGGTGGTCTGCAACCTTAACACTGTGCCTCTGAAATGTATGTCTTGCCCTAGGCCAGGCTACCCCAGGTTCTAACACTTGGTAATATGCCTCTTTGTTTTTTTAACTATTAACCTCCCTTCTGTCATAAACCATTTTATGCAGCCAATGATTCTACTGCTGTAGAGCATATGTTCATCTGTCCGGAGACTAAACTGGATGTAATAAATATGTTAATTATTTCAATTTGAGTGTTTACCAATTGTAATCCAAAACACAGTCTAAACATAGAAGCCATTAAGGATGTGTCCCTAGACATCTATCTAGATATGCAACCAAGCAACGGAGAAGCCACATATCCTTTTCTAAGAGACATCTATGCACATCTTATTTCACAACCTGATTTTCATGATATATGGCGGTGGAAAGTAGCCTCTCAGAATACTCAAGAGGTCCTTAGGTAACATTTGCACATTAATACAGATATTTACAGGACATGTGAAGACGCAATCATTATCATTTTTAAACTGGTTTGCAATGTAAGAACTGTTTTAATTTCTTCCTGTGTGTCATATGTGCAGTAGCTATACAAGGTGTTTTTCTATATCCGAGATGCCATTAAGGGCTTGATAGAGGTTACAATAGCCAACCCAGGATTGGCACATCATTGGCAGTACTTTGATTTTAACACTACCAGCTATTGTTCAGGATTCTCAGGGGCTGCTTTGGGGAGAAAACGCCAAACAGGGACTTTCTACAAATGCCACAGCCTTGGTCCCTGGCACAAAGACGGAAGCTGCTGAGGTTCTAAGGTTGGGGCAGTGGGCAAGAATGACTACCTCTTGGCTATCTCCTAGGGTGTCCTCTCAGCTTCCACTTTTCTGCAATGTTGCTATCATAGTGACAAAGAGTGGACAACATTTCACAAGACAAGAAAAATATTCATTAAGTAATGCTTTCACTGTACATTTTTAGCAGCATCAGGATACCTTCGGCAACTAACAAAGCATAATACAGCACTACATATCTGCAATATAGCTGAGCTTGTGAGGTTTTAGTTAGGAATTTGCGAATTGTAGCTGAGCACATAAGTCTCTGCCTTGTGATATTAGACTGTTCTTACAATTGCGATGTATTGACCCTCATATTAAATGCTGTTTTTGGCATTTGAGATACACTGGGCATTTGATGGCAAGAAATCTGCATTTGTGAAGCATCTAGAAATATGAGGCTGTATCTTGAACTTCATGACTTTTCCAATAAACAGTACAACTCCACTTGCAAGGGCTATAGAAAAGTTAATTCTATTAGAAGTCTATGGGATAACAAACTAAGGGGCATATTATTAAGGAACGGCGTTAAAATGATAGCCGCTTTAGCGGCAGGAAACTGCCGCTAAAATGGTGATAATGGGCTTGATAATATGCCGTAGAGAATTAGAGAATTCCAATAGAAGCCCATGTTATGGTGTTAACATGGCCTTCTATTGGAATTCTCTACGGCATATTATCAAGCCCATTATCGCCGTTTTACCAGCAGTTTCCTGCTGCCAAAGTGGCAATACTTTTAACGCCGGTCCTTTATATTATGTCCCAGAGTTCGATTTAGAGTTTGGCAGACAAGGTACTCCATCACAAATGTGTCAGAGTACCCGTCGGCCAAATCATTAGTCCTCCCACCTCATATAGAGAAGGTTGGACCATCAATGGAGTCTCTGCTGGCTTCTTGTCTAAAAACGACCTACAACAGTTCAACGGAGAACGTGAAAGAATATCAAACCACCCACCCTATTTAAGGTGACTGGTGGAATGTCTTTTTTTGTTCCCTCACAACCAGGAAAAAAAAGGAGTGAGGAAAAGAAAAACAAATAATGACCTCTACACTCTGGCAGTAAACTCTCACAATGTGAGAGGTCATTCGTTTTTTTTATTTGTCTGAAATAAACTCCCATAGTTTGTTTCCGAAAAGCAAAATCTTTTAAAAAGTGTGGTGAACTGCCATACAAACTGACAACAGACATCCAGCAAACATTTGGTACTTTGAAAAGAAACTCTGGGACACATGTCCCTTTGAATTTACAGAGAGGAGGCTAGGCTCGTGGTCTTTTCTAAATTTAGACTGATGGTAGTTCATCAGGATGACAGAGGCAAGATCCAGTGCCACCTTGAGAAAGTACCATCCGTCAAACTATAAATCAGGCCAAAATAATTTATATGAGACAACAGAATACACAATTTAAGTAAAAGGTTTGAGACTCCATACATACATATCGCCTTCCAAGGTGCAAAGTTGTTTCATGTGTGGAGTCCAGTCAAATGCATCGGGCTCATTCCGCAGCCATTTCTGGTATTCTGCTACACAGGCCTCAAAGGAGGTTGCCATGTAGATCTCTTCGAAATGTTCGCAGGCTGGCAGGACTTGCAAGAACGTTGGACCAAACGCTAAGCTAAACAGGACTCTCCCTTTTATGCCACCTGTTATCAGACAAAACAACTTGTGAGTTCTGCATTTTTTGCACACTGATTTCAAAATTAAAAGAAGATATGTGAGTATATGAACAATCTGTTGCGTATTGTCTTCGGTGCATTTCATGTATCTACAGTTCTGCGTTTAGTCCTTTTTATGTAAGTAAAAAGGTATTTGATGTTACTTGTGGGTGACTGTCTGGTGAAAGGAGAATGGGGGTGAATGCACTGCTTAATACAGCAATATTTGATGTTCACCTCCTGAGCCCTGCCTGAAACCTGTATAGAATGAGCTTTCCACATCTGTCCTGCTCAACATCTTTTTCTCCTCTGGCTTAAATGTATATCACTAGTGACGTCGTTCTACCTAAGGACTGAGCAATAGATCTCAAGAAGGAACAGCAAGGAGATAAAGTTCAAAACAGCTCATAATTTTAGAACTCACTAAGGACAATGCAAGACAAATCAACAACATCTAATCAGGTTTGACTGATGTGTTTCTTCATTCGGCTGCATTGAACCCACCCCAAGTTACCAGTATGCTTGCCTGTTAGACTTGGGCGTGTTTCCCCTGAGTTTTTGCTTTCTGACCTCACGGTTTTGACTGCTGATCAGTGGTGCAAGTGCTCCTGTTGTAAAATGTGTTAAGAATTGGTATTTCCATGATTAGCTTATTTGATTTATGGGTCAGTCCCTAGTAAAGTGCACTGTGAGCGCCAGGGCCTATAAATCAAATGCTGTTGGTGGACTGCCGCACTGGATTGTGCCACCTATGCAAACAGCCCGTAAAGTGTAACTCTGGCCTGCCATTTCAGAGCCTGTGTGCAGCCTGGGACTGCCATGTCGACTTGGCAAGTGCATACACTTGCCAGTCCCTAAACCTTCTATTTTTCTAGATGTGACTCATCCCTAAGGTAGGCCCTAGGTACCCCCATTGGCAGGGTGCATTGTACGTGAAAGGTAGGACAAACCCTGGTGTGTGTGTGGCCTGTCCTGATAGTGAATTGCAGCCTACTTCGTTTTTCACTTTTGCAAGGCTACCTGTTCCCCATAGGCCAGAGTGGGCAGTTTGATTATAACATCCTATAATCGTAACTGACTCAGGGAACATGGTAGAAATTCGAGTTTAGTATGCCTGAACTCAGGATGATAAAATACATCTTTTAGTGAAGTTGTTTTTAACATTCTGTATTTGAAAATACCACTTTTAGAAAGTAGGTATTTTCTGACCTAACCATCCAGC
This sequence comes from Lissotriton helveticus, assembly GCF_964261635.1. NCBI lineage: Eukaryota > Metazoa > Chordata > Amphibia > Caudata > Salamandridae > Lissotriton > Lissotriton helveticus. The sequence goes on along the minus strand of NC_136061.1, from coordinate 1,509,589,741 downwards.
CTGCTTCTGCTAGCTTGTGTATTGTCTGTCTAGTTTGTGAGTGACAAGGGCTGGGGAGACTCCAGGAGACAGGCTGAGTCAGCACAGGTCTAAATAGACTCATCCACACATGGAAGGGTGGGAGGAGTAGCACCTGGGTCTGAATAGGCCAGTTTGCCTTCCACAATGCTGCCTCCACCTCCTATGGTGCGTCTGTGGTCACACTGACAAAGGAAGAAGGTGCACCCTGGCAGAATGCACCCCAAGCTAGTTTGAACTAGTCCCAGGCCCCTCTGTCTTCGGAGGACAACGGAATTGCTGGTATAAATATTGGGGCCCAGACCCCAAGACTTTAGAACTCACTGGAATCAACAAACCTGCCAAGAAGAAGAGCCGGAAGAACTGCCAGGAGGAGTACTGCCCCTTTGCTGTGTTGTTGCTTTGTTGGGTTGGACTGAAGCTGCTGCTTCTGCCTTAGGCAGTGAAAGGACTGGACTGAACTTTCTCTACTTGTGCTGAGTATCTCCAAGAGCCTGAAACCAAGCTGGCCTCCTGTTAAGAAGTCTCAGGGACTCCAAAGACTTCACCAACCTCTGGGTACTGCTCCTGGAACCACTGTTCCAGTTGCCTTGCCACAGAGAAGAGGGAACCATGACCAACTCTGTCAACGACTCTGTCGCTGGCCTTGTGTCCTGAAGGCAAAACAGGCCACACCATCTCGCCCTGCACCATAGGCCTTGGTCTCACCGACCCCGTATGCACGATCGGCACCAAGCCGCTGCCTGCACAGCATCGAGTTGCACCGCAGCCCGTACTGCCTTGCTTCACTTTGCTGGCCTGGTCTCACCGACATGAGCACCGCTGGCTCAAAACCCGTGACCGCCTCATCACGCACAGCTGTCCGGCTCTGCCAGCGCCAATTCCTGCCAACCGGTTTTGTCGCTTGCATCGCAACCTGCCAGCACCACATCGAGCACCACCTCGCCCTGCACCACATGCCTTGGGCTCATCAACACCGTCTGCATGATCATCACGAGCAGCTGCCTGCATCGCATTGAGAGGATACCGCGCCCTTCACCGCTTCCACTTTGCACCATAACCGCGACAGACCCCACAACCAGCTCTGTCACCTGCACCGCAACCTGCCAGCACCGCATTGAGCACTGTCTCGCCCTGCACCGCAAGCCTTATTCTCACCGACACCATCTGGATGATCGTCACCGAGTTGCTGCTCGCGCCGCATCAAGAGTACACCGCACCGTGCGCCACTTTGAATCGCAACCGCGATGAGTGCCAAGACCAACTTACACCTCCGCGTGAGCCACACTAAGAAAGGTACTGTTAACAAGTCTGTTCACACTGTTGCTGGCCCATATCGACGTGGTCATCTGGAACTGCGAGACTCTGTTGTTTTCATCATTGCGGTAGGCTCGTACCGAGCTAACGACTCGTACAAACTGTGTTTTCAATGTATTTTTGCAATTTAAAGACATCTTGCGTATTAACTATTTTTATAGTACTGTATTCTGGATATTTATCAGATTTGGGCCCAGATGTAGGTAAATCTAATTTACCGACTCATAGATACCAAATTTTACCGATTCGGTATTTATGAATCGGTAAATTAGAAGGAGGCAGATGTAGGTAATTTTTAAATAACAATTACCGAATCTGTAACATTCGGTATTTACCGATTCGGTAAATACCGAATCAGTATTTCCCATTGATTCCTATGGGCTTTGAAGCCCATAGAAATCAATGGGAAATACCGATTCGGTATTTACCGAATCGGTAAATACCGAATCCTGGCAGGGGGAACGGGGTGTCACTTTGACACCCTGTAGCACCCCAATTGTAGGCTTGTGTGCCATGTGGCACACATATATGCCCTAAGGGCATGTCTGTGTGTCTGTATGTACAGATGTGCATGTACACTGGAGATCGGTATTTTACCACCCAATAGGATTGGGTGGTAAATACCGACTCTTTGAAGTACCACCTACATCTTGATTTACAGAATCGGTAAATTTACCGATTTGGTAATTTACCGATTCTGTATATTTACCGAATCAGTAAATATACCGATTCTGTAAACAAGATGCCCCTACATGCCAAATCCACAATACCGGTCGGTAACGGCCGAATTCGGCCGTTACCGACCGGTAAATGGCGACCTACATCTGGGCCTTGGTCTTGTTCTAAGTATATAAAAATATTGGATATTTTTCTAAGCTCGTGTGGTGTCTTTCTGTAGTGCTTACACTGTATTACTGTTTGGTTTGTGCAAATGCAGATAAACCTGACATCTCCTGCCAAGCTACCAAGGGGGTGAGCAGGGGTTATTTTAGGAGTGTAATTCCCTTATCCTGACTAGGAAGAAGGGTCCCTATTTGGACAAAGGTGCAAACCCTTGCAAACTAGAGAACCCCATTTCTAACATTGCTACAGTTTCAAGTTAGCTTCACCACCTTGCACCGCACCTGCCCTTCTGTCTGATGATGACAGCTGGTGGGTAATAGGTTGAGAATTACAATTGATAAGCTTTCTCAACTGTATCCCATATTGCATGCAACTAATACAAATTACAATCTCTCAACTTTTGAACTATATTCTGTAACTGCATTCAGTGTGACACCTTTCTTTCTGCTGCAAATCTGCTTAACACTTGAAAACACCTTGAGAAGGTAAAATAAATATACGTACTATATAATGTACATACGAGCCGTTATCTTTCCCTTTCCCCCGTTTTGCCACATTGATTAAATATTGATTGAAACATTCAGCTAACAAATCACTAAACTGTTGTGTGTTAAAGGATTTGGACCATTTTGAAAACGGATACAGTTTACTAAGAGTTAGAAGGCCGTGCTGTAGCAGAGGGGTAAACCATGCACACTGTGCAATGCTTAGCGAAACTGAACAGAAAACAACAGCCACATTTTGATTCTGTTTCCAAACATTTGAATATGTATGTAAACAGTTTGGAAAAAATTAAGGTAAGGGACTTTTTTACCTTCCTTTAGTTTAGGCAAGGGGAATAAACATATCTGACTCACCTGTCCCTCTACTAAACATCAAACCTAAAAATATTAATGAGGCAAAGCAGATGGTGCGGGTGACACTCGCGCACCAAATGTCAGGATGTGCTGTACCCACAACTTGTCTGTAGTCTCACTGCACCAGAAAGGCCTAACTGCTGCATTAGGTTGTGTGTTTCAGGGATTTTATATTTATCTATGAACTGAAAGCCCAATCACAAGAGAGAGAGAATTAAAGAGCCGGATGAAGTCAAGCTCAGATGGGAGATCCAGTCAACTGTTTCCCAGGGTAACTCCTAAGAACTGAATTAATAGGAAAGAGAAGAACAAAGCAGGACAATTCCTAAAATCAAATAGACCCTCTATGAGTACTGGAATGTATTGCGTAGCTAGAGATTAGTCTCAGCAGAGGGGCCAGAAACAGAAGAGGCACTGTCCAGTGGTTGAATAAGCAGGACCCTCCCACCCTGGCAAGCTCCGTTGATGTGATGGTCCATTGGTAGTGCTTAGGAAGGGAGGCTAGAGGACAGCTTCTTGAAATATTGGGCTCTGGGCAATTGGCCACTCTGTCCATGTCTTAAAATGGCTCTACAGTCAAACAAAGCCTGAACCAGTGGTCTGGCTCATCCCTTAGTGCCAAAGAGCATGCCAAACCTTCAAAATATTTGGAATACAAATTAAACAACAAAGAAATATAAGAACCTGATACAGACTTTAAAATATAGAAAGTGTTCCTTTAAACCATGGAAGTGTTTCAGTTTAGTATATCAATTTACAACATTGCATTAACATTTATTTGAATTGGAAGTTTCTAAGCATGAAACTTAAAACAGTTATTTACCATTCCCCTGACAAAGCCATGAGTGAACAAATCGTGCAAATTGTCAGGTATCCCTTCTGCAATGGGCAATTTTATTTTTATGGATGAAGGAACATTACAGGCTATTGAAGTATATACCAAATGAAAGTTTTAAACTGGATTGATCTTGAACTGAATTACTTGAATGTGTTTTCAAATGGCACTACTAAATAAACTAGACTCATGAAGTAAGTTGATTTCCCGTAAATCACACAATTAGTCATGCGGGTGAGCCGGGATTTTAAACCCGGAATCCTAATAAAGTGCAATTTAGCATTTGTATAGATCACTTTCTTTTTCGCAATCCCCTTTCAAACCAGAGGACAGTGTTTTTGTACAATTCTGTCAGATGAATAGTACACTGTGTTAAGTAAATACAGATCACATGTTAATTTGACAAAGTGACAAACAGAAGAAAGGTACATAGTGATGTTGATGGACTGTGGGACAAAATATGCTAACCTCACAGACTTTCTTAGTGGTCAAAGGGCCTTAACAAAAGTATGGATACAGTCATCCGGAGTGCAATGGGGATGTGGCCATTTAGCGTGGAGGTGGAATCAAAGGCTGAGCTAAAAAGAACAAATTATTCGGTGACTATTTTTTGATGTTTTAATCTTTCACTATCAGGTAACTGCTCATACAAGTTTTTCAAGTTTTTATTTATTTATGTTTTGGAACTCATAACAGAGGTCCACGTAAAATCACCAAACATTAGAATTTATACAATTATAACAAATGAGCATTTTGAGAGAACCAACTAATATATATCTAAAAAAACGTTTTAAAAAAGTTAAAGATTTTACAACAAAACCTCTCATTAGGCAGATTACAAATAGCATCTAAGAAGCAGGGGCAGACAAGATACTTAGTCTTAAACAAATAGGTCTCAACCATTTAAGACAATGTTGTTTTTGAGCCGGACATACAAATAATACATGCTTAACATCCTGATTTGGGTTATTAGAATTTATACAATTATAACAAATGAGCATTTTGAGAGAACCAACTAATATATATCTAAAAAACATTTAGAAAAATTAAAGATTTTACAACAAAACCTCTCATTAGGCGGATTACAAATAGCATCTAAGAAAGCAGGGGCAGACAAGATACTTAGTCTTAAACAAATAGGTCTCAACCATTTAAGACGATGTTGTTTTAAAGCCGGACATACAAATAATACATGCTTAACATCCTGATTTGGGTTATTACAAAAATTGCACATTACTGATGAGCCATATCATCTTGACAATAGATTATTTAAAGGGAGTAGGTCCTGCCTCAAATGGAACATAAAACGATGTACCCCATGGAGAGATTCCAGGAGACATAAGGTTGAATAGTCCTAATTTGACAGGAATTAATGACTGGTAGGGGACCTCTTTTTGCAATGAGAGCCTCCCTATCCATTACAAAACTTAGTTTCCATGAAGCCAGTTTTAGGGTGGATTTTAACTGGTATGCGGATAAAGAAAAAAGAGTCGATTCATTTAATTTCAAGAGATCAGCTGCTAATCTAAAATTCTTTATAATTAAGGAGTACTCTTTTAGAGTTCCATGAAGTTCTTTTTGAATCAAATATCTTAAAGTACCCGGTTCTCCCTTTGCCAGACTGGAAACCCACCGTACTACCGCAGCAAGGCCCTGTACCCAGGCACTACGTAGGCCAAATTCCAGCCTAAGAGCTGCTACACTACAAGCGGTATTAACCGTGGACAAATTCCGTAAAATGTTCCCTTCCGTGGTGTTCAGAAAACCCCAGTTCCCCATTTCAAGTAGTTCGATACCATATAGTAGGGAGGCCGGGACTTTAGCTCTAAAGACCTCCAATAAATAAGCAAAATGTCTCTGGCCAGTAGATCTATAAAGGGTGTTTAAACCCTTCCCATGAGCCATTCCCTTCCGAATATTGTTTGCTATGGGCCTTGTCACTTAACGTACTGGAAATTATTTTCCCTAGGAAAACATAGGATTGAACCACTTCTAACCCGTGACCCCCTATATTCCAGGAGAAACTCCCATATTTTGGCTTTTTCCTTCCTACAATACACATAACTTTGCTCTTAGACACATGTATCCTCAAATGGTGTGTCTCTGCAAATCCATGGAGTGCTTGCAGGCGATTATTCAACCCACTAGGCGTAAAGTCCAAAATTAATATATCATCTGCGTATAACAGACATACAATTGGTTTGCCCCCCAGTATGGGGCAATACCATCACTTGACGATAAGCTCTGGGGAAGATCTGATAGATATAAGGAAAATAGTAGTGGGGCCAACAGGCAGCCTGGTCTCAACCCATTGACGGACGGGATAGCTTGAGAGAGGCCTCTTTCCCCTCCCAAGAGCACTCTACACCTTGTATCGGAATGAAGCTCCAGGACCAAGTCCAAGAGCTCAGCTGGCATGCCAAGGTCCGATAGTTTTCTCCACAGCAGAGGACGATCAACTTTGTCAAACGCTGTGGAGAAGTCTATAAAGGCAGCATAAATTCTCCCTCCCCGGATCCGGATGTATTTCTCTGATAAAACTTGCAGAGCAGTCAAATTGTCCATGGTGCCATGCCTTTGCCGAAACCCCGTCTGCTCGAGGGGCAATATATTATTCTCCACTACCCAATAATTAATCAACTGAAAAAGGCATTTAGCAAAAACTTTGCCAATAGAGTCCGAAAGGACAATTTGACGGTAATTTTGAGGAGCATTTCTGTCTCCCTTCTTAAACAGGGGGGACCAGTATGCTCCCCTTCCAGGAGGGAAGAATTATTTTGTGCAAAAAACAAAACTTAAACACAGGGAAGAGAATCTTACTCCAGAGGACACTATTTTGTTTTAAAACAGAAATAGGTAGCTCGTCCGGGCCCATAGCTCCCAAGGAACGCATACCTTTAATAGCCAATTCAATAACCCTTTCGGAAGGCGGGTCAAGGCCGGAATTATTCTCTTTCGTTCTATCGCAAACGACTACCATTCCATTTCCGGCATACAAATTCAAGATGTAATCTACCCAAATTCGTTCTTCAATCGGGACTGGTAAGGATCTAGATCTTACACCACAACCTTCCCCGATGAGCGACCAGAATAATCTAGCTTGGCCATTAAAGGCAGCCTTCCGCAGTTTAATCCATACTGTGTCCTCATTTTCCTTTTTTAATTTGATTTTCACCCTTCTCCTCCTCCTTTTTAATAAAGCCAATCTATGATATCTTAAAGGACAATGACTCAAATACTGTTCCCTTACAAGTTTATTTATTTCTAAATTAAGCAACCGAAGCAAACTAGGAAGTTTTTTAATTTGTTCTTTTTTTAACGTTTTTTTTGCAACCAATAACACCTTGCTCAAGAAATCAGCAAAGCATATTAACTCAGAACCCTTCCAATTGGTCAGATCATTCACTGTGACCTCTAGGAGGCTCTCAATACCCCTAATTGCCTAAATATTCAAAAAACATCTTCCGGTTTGAACTCTGAAGCTGACCAGATTACTGTCCAAGGACCAGTAAACCGTGGGAGGTGGATTTACATCTATGGAGAGTGTTATTTTTTTATGGTCACTATAAGCTGTATGAGTGACCATGAGGTCTTTCAGAAGGGAAAATGAGGAAATATCCACCAACACGTCATCTAAAATAGAATCGCTGTTATTAGACTTATGCGTAAAATTTGCAGGAGTATCGGAGGAAAGCCTTCCATTTACTATGATTCCATAAATTTCAGACAGTTCTTCAAGAAGCATTTTCCCTCTCTTAGTTGTCTTAATATTCCCAGGAAAAAAGGTTTGGGGAATCTGTAAAGATTCCTTTTTATGTTTATTTCGAAAAATCTCCAAACTAGAGTTAGAGATTTTACAGTTAAAATCCCCTAATAAAATTATATGGGGGATCGTTATCCAAAATTTTCTTAATGTAAGAAAAAACCCTTTTTAAGGTTTCATTATAACAGGCATCGGGATGGATATAAACGTTTATCAGAACAATAGGTTTGCTTTCAGAGTTAACACAGTTAAACAACGTAACTGCCTGAAAAAGGTTACTAGAATCTAAAAAATGGTTAAAATTCCATTTTATCTTAGTAGACAAGAGGCATTCTATTCCCCCCTTCGCATGACCTCTCCTTGAAGGAGTAGCTCTACCTTCCAAAGCGAAATAATCCTTTCCCACAGATAATTTCTCTACGCACCAAGGGCCCGATGTAGGTAAATCTTTTTTGCCACTTCTTAAATACCGATTCATACCGAATCGGTATTTAAGAAGTGGTAAAAAAGAGGAGGGCAGATGTAGGTAATTGTATTTTTACAATTAACGAATCGGAAGGAATCGGTATTTACCGATTCGGTAAATACCGAATCGGTAATGCCCATTGATTCCTACGGGCATTGAAGCCCATAGGAATCAATGGCCATTACCGAATCGGTATTTACCGAATCGGTAAATACCGATTTTTGCAAGGGTGCAGGGGGTGTCACTTTGACACCCTCTGGCACCCCAATTACAGGCATGTGTGCCATGTGGCACACAGACATGCCCCTGTGTGTCACATGGCACAGGTGTGCATGCACAGATGTGCATGCACACCTGGATTCGGTATTTCACCACCCAATTGGATTGGGTGGTAAAATACCGAATCTAAAAGGCCTGTAGCACTGGAAACAGTGCTACCTACATCAGGAATTTTCCGAATCGGAAAAATTACCGATTTGGTATTTTACAGAATCGGTAAATTTACCGATTCGGTAAATTTACAGATTCTGTAAAATATAGCCCCTACATCTCAATGTCCCATTTACCGGTCGGTAACGGCCGAATACGGCCGTTACCGACTGGTAATGGCCACCTACATCGGGCCCCAAGTTTCTTGGAGACATATTACACTAACCTCTAATGTGAGTAGGAATTGTAATTTTTCAGGGCTATTTCTTATTCCTGCAGCATTCCAGGATAAAATCCTGAGATCTTTGTTAAAAGTATGGTTGAGGCTGGGAATTATTGGTAGATTTACTCGAGAGGACGCCAGGCAACCAATTCCATTGACGCCACTCTTCTGCTACAACACTTTGAGAATAGGAGAGAGGGGGATTTAAATATGTCACGTGCCGCACATTTTTAGCAATACTGATTTTTAGGTCTTCAAATTCAGAGGGATAGACCTTATTTCCAACGGCTGCCTGTGAAGACAAAGGCTTGCCAATTAATCTATCAAATTGAGGTTTTACCAAGAAAGGCATAACATCAATCCCTCTACACTGAAAGCTTTCAGATTTTTCAAGAATGAGATTAACAATAAGTTTTGAGTACAATCTTACTCTAGTTAGAGTCCCAAAGTCAGTTTTCAAAATTTTTACTAAGTCTATATCATTTGATTGCAACAATTTCAAGCTTTCCGTCTCCTGAAAACATTTAAGAAGCATGGATCTATTTAAAATAAAATCAGAATCAAACAGCGGAAAAAAATCTAAAATAAGAGTATCGATATTTTCCTCCTCAGTTAACTCAGTTGGCCTTATTGCGTCCATTTCCCCTCCCGCAAAGACAGGAAATGACTCTGCGAGAGGGTTAAGAACGGTCAACACTTGGCCAACAGGTTTCATCAACTCCACAGAGAAAACAATATTAGCAAACCCCCCAAGTGCTGGACAAATAGAACCTAATGAGGACTGAGGAGGGGTAGGAGGAAAGGCATTTTGGAGGCGTGGGGATGCAACTCCCTTATCTAGTAAGACCTGCGTCTCATGAGGAGATTTATCCTCCCGAATGTCCTCATGAGTATTATTAACTGTAATATTCTGTTGGTCTTCAAAAATAATTTCCCTCCGCCTCTTTTTCGCAAATCTGCGTGACGGTTTCCTCCTTTTCCCACCATTCTTTTTTGAATTCCCTATCTTTCCCTTATCGGATGACGCCGGTACCTCCTCTTTTCCATCTTTTACCAAAGGATTAAAAATAGGGAATAAATCTTGACCTGTTCCTTTTCCCAGGTCAGCCATAGATTCAATTTCTAATTCTACTTCCGCAACACAATTAGTTCTAGGAGCTTTCAGAAGAATTATAGGAGAATTCTTCTGAGATACGACTACCTTCTTTTTATCTATAGACAAAAGATTCTCCACTAAGCCGATTTGGTCCGAGTCAACAATCTCATTCTCTTCCGACGTAACCTTCAGAGCGTCAGACTCAGATTGGGAAGTCGCCAAATAAGAACTAAGATCCTTCCCCCGCTTACTATTCGGAAGAACCTTCAATATTTGGGTCACGGTTTCCAAAACACAATCGGAACCGCCAACAAATTTTTCTAAAAGAGTAAGAATAGAGGAGAGCAAGTGCTCAAGAGATAACAAAGTGTCGGAAACAGGTTTATCATACCTAGCAGACCTATTAAGATCAATATTAGATATATTAAGCTGCGGACTCGAAGAAATATTTGACTGAGACAAGATGAGATGGGAATTGTTAGAAGGCGTACTGCTATATAATAGAAGCCCTGTTGGAGCAGATACTGCCGGGGTTTTTATTGGATCTAACGTCCTACCAATTTCATCCTCTATATACCTTTTACAGAGATCCATGGCTATATCAGGAAAAAGGGAATCAATATTTTGTGCTGCCCCCTGCGATGAGGTGCCAGAAGCATCTTTTAAAGGAATTGGGGAATCGCCAGAGTTAGGCATTTGGTTATGTACCATAACATCTACTGTTTTATGACTAGGTGCAGATAATCCATGAGGGGGCAAAAGACCAAGTTTATTTGTGATGTATACAATTAGCGGAGATGGAGTACAGATTTTAGATGGTACAAACGCACCCCCTAACCCTTCTAAAGGGGGGCCAACATTCTCTTCCCCCGTAGTCACAGCAATAGGAAGTTTATTATACCTATTCTCTGAGAGTTGACCCTCATCGTCTCCAACCTTTAGATTATCATTTAACATAGGCCCCCCTGTAAGGACTTTATCCTTGCCCCTTTCCCATAGGCTGAATAACTGAGATTTCCCCTTTAATAGAGAAGCCTGACCATCCTTGTTTCGTAATGGATTAGATTTAGTTTTGGAACAAGACCTGCCTACCAAAAGTCTCCCAGACCTCAATTTCGTAGCAGTCATAGAGTATTTTAGTTTATCAGAAAAAGTGGCTTGTAGTCCCAAAGAGAGGATTTTATAGGAAACAACAGTCAATGATCAATAACTATATTACCATAGGCAGACCCACATACAATTTTAAAATAAATACGGTGAAAGAGTAATAATATAAGAGTATACTTAAAAATTTAACAGAAAAAACCCAGCACCAGCCTTTTCAGCCTCTGAGGGCCTCAGAGGGCCCGCCCTTTGCCCGGGCTTCGTCCGGCCCTCGTCCCGCAAGCGTCCCGCTACGCGTGAGTAATAACCACTAATTTAATAGTCTGAGCTGAAGAGAGGGGCGGGAAGAGGAGCAGCTGCGGGCGATCAGCACCGCGCACAGGAGCCTGGACCTCGCAGTCCCGCCTTAGGCTGGTGATGGTTAGCTGTCAGCTTGAGCACAAAATCCACAACAGGATATGCAGCAATGTCCACGACCCCTCACCAATCAGGGGACGAGAGGCACCCACGAAGCAGGGGCAGCGAGATGTAGCGCAGTGGACAGCAAAAATGAAAGGCTCCACCAAAGATTGCAACAGAGCCGGAGTATCGCGGCAAGGAGACACAGGTAACAGCACTAGAAATTCACCAGTGCGACGATTTCCACCAAGTTTATAATCCAAGGGAGGGGTGGGAAGAGGAGCAGCTGCGGGCGATCAGCGCCGTGCACAGGAGCCTGGACCACGCAGTCCCGCCTTAGGCTGGTGATGGTTAGCTGTCAGCTTGAGCACAAAGTCCACAACAGGATATGCAGCAATGTCCACGACCCCACACCAATCAGGTGACGAGCGGCCCACGCGAAGCGGGGGCCTGTGATGTCGCGCAGTGGACAGAGAAAATGAAAGGCTCCACCAAAGATTGCAACAGAGCCGGAGTATCGCGGCAAGGAGGCACAGGTAACAGCACTAGAAATTCCTCAATAATAATGCACACCTTAAAAAAGAGTAAATGCAAGTAAAAAAACTAAAAAAGAGAAAAACTGTAGTTTATGTCATGAAACTTTCTTGGTTAATGCGCTCACTAAAGAAGTATCTGTGTGCAACCAGAAGCCCATAGAACTAAATTCTCTTTGGTTCAGCAGAGAAGAGTGACTTGTGTATTTTTAGTGATAGGAGTGTGGAATGCAGCACACATAAAAAAAAAGGGAAAAATGAGGAACAATTAAAAATGTCTCCTTGTTACGCCTGCTCTGCGGAGGTGTAAGGTATTGGCGCTGACCCAGGTTTACGGGTTTTTGTGAACCTGGGATAGTGTCAAAGTCCTTGGGTGTTGCATGGGAGCACCCACTTCGACACCCATGGAATGCCTCATTGACACAGAGTAAAGCAAGGCAGTGCTTTGTGCTGCCTCGTTCAATTTCTGTGATGCCGTGCAAAGCCATGTAGGGTGACTTTGTGTCACCTCATAGATATGATTGAGGGGCTTGTGCCACGAGTATGTCAAAAAAGTGACCCTCCGGTGGCGCATGCCTCTAGTAAATGTGGCCCTTGGTGTTTCTGGAAACATCCTCATGCATATATGTTGGAGTTTATAGGGTATACCACATGTCAAGACTTGTTTCCATTTCTCAATACTTGGAGCTGCTTGGCTCTTTCAGTTTTGGGCACTGTCTTTTTCAGCAATTACCAATCTTATTCTTAACAAAGCCTTTTTAGATTTCGCCTGCACAGCACTTGCGCTGTGCTTGTGAAATCTATTGTATTTATTATATCCTAAAAGGGGCTTACATCCCTCCTTCAGTTCTTATTCACTTCTCATTTGTCCATTGGCTTGTCATATTCGTTTTCCTTTGTTTCTATTGGTTGAGCTTTGCATTTCCCCTTTTTTTTGTTGTGTTTCTCTTATCAGTATCCCAAAGCTTAATTGCTGGCTAATGTTTCATGGTCTCTCTTCACATTGTTAGTGTTGTTGTAAACATACTTCAATATCCCACAGCTACAGCCCAGTGCCTAGGTTCTTTCCCTTGCCATATAAGCTTCTTCTAATGTGTTTAAATCTCAGTGGAAGAGTTACAGGGTAAGTTATCTGGTTTTTTTTCATTTTGCAATCTTTTTGTTCCTTGTGAAGACTGTTTTCCCCTAAAATGTTATGTGCTCTTTGGGCTCTGCTGTTCAGGGGTAACAAATGACCAGGACTGGGAATTAAAAGAAGTCCGGGAAAAATGTACTATCTGTCTTTCCATCCTTCCATTCTTTGCTTCTCTCCATCCCTTCCTTCTCCCCCTCTGAGCTCTAGGTAGTTATAGTTGGGACCAAAGTATCCATAGGAAAATCGTTTTTTCTCTTGCCAATAACTTTTCCGCTGCATGATGAATTTCCATTAAATTTTCAAAAGACTTCCGTTTTTGGTTCAGCTGCTGTGTTTAATGTTTCGGGGTGATCTGACGTTCAGGAGTGTGGAAAAAAGGGGGGTCCCAAAACGAGTTTTCCCTATGTTATGTCTCTGGATATGTTTACCTTTTTTAACCTGCCTACAGCCCGACCCGCTGAACACAATTGCACCAAATTTGGCAGAAAACTAGATGTTGGTCCGGAAGCTATGACTTGGTTTAAATCTGGTCAGTAGTTTCATAGATACTTAAGACTAAGAAATGTAGATTTCTGGGGATGCAAGTCCTTGCCGTGGACTCGTGAATCCTACATTTCAACGAGGAAGTGTTGGCAGCCATCTTGGGACTCTGATTGAAGCTGAATCCTACAATTAAAAAAATTAAGGATACAGGGTAAAGAAGGAATACCCTGACCCACAAGATTTGGTGATGTGGTCAATTTTACAGTAAATTTAGAGGTGGAAATGCGGATCAGCTGCACTGACAAGAGGGACTTGACCACAAGCCTCGGCAGTCTTCTCGGCCATTGCCACACAGGCACAGCCTACAACCTGTGCCCAGAGGCGCATACGTATGGCAGCTGGTCCCCGCAGCGTGGGAGCCCGTTACCAAGCTAGAGGGACAGGAGCACAAGCCCCGGCAGTCTTCCCGGCTGTTGCCACACCTGCACAGTCTACAGCCTCCGCCCGGAGGCGCATAATTATGGCGGCCAGGCCCCGCTGCGCAGAATGTGCACGGGCACGTCCAGAGAGCGCCTGGGCAAAGCCAGGGCCAAGGGCGGGCCCGTCCACCCCCTTGAAGCCTGGAAGAGGCTGGGCTGGCCCGTTGGAGCCCAGAATAGGCTAGGCTGCCCCCCAACCTCTTTCCATCGGCTGCAGTTTTGAAGCACGCCGCTGGCGTTCCAGGTTAGTCATGTGAAAGAAAAAGGCAACCTTAACATCTTTCGCAGGGATTACCATGTCTGCTATTGGTACTTTATTGATTAATGCAACAAACGCAATAACACAGGAGATTACCATGGCAGAAAGAAGATTGTCTTCTGGAGAGGGGGGTTCTGTCTCTAACGGCTTGCAGCAGATTCCTACCAATGATATAGTGGACCATGATATCCAGGGCTTCCAAGAGCAAATCACGCCCCAAGTAATCACCCAGGCACCTTATATCGATCATCCAGGCCTATCTCAACAACTTAATAACAATGCGTCCACCACACCAAAAACCATTATGGCCAAAAGGAAAAGAGGAACCACGAAAGACCCTGCATTAATCAAACACAAGAAACCTAGAAAGACTATATTTAGTTAGCCCACCACAATGCCTGCTATGGCAGCTAATGAGACTTTATCGCAACATTATAATATAGACGATCTAACTCCGGAGATTACCTCAATATTACATCTTATTCTGTTACGTCTAACTTTCTTTAATTAAAAATCCAGGAAATTTTAGATAAGGTTTGTTTTACATCTAAAAATTACACTACAATGAGTCAGCCCTTTCAATGCCACATTTGTACCCCTATGACCGCACGGTTAGTATGTTATGTGCAGGTAGCCGATTTCGGGGTACAATAAAACCAAACCCGAGCATAAAAAACGGGCACCACACTAAGGGGAAAGCGGCATCCTCCACAGATGGATTGACTCCTAAAGCAGGTCCTGAAGGGCTATCCATACACACGTCGAAGACCACTTGTGTTCCCAATAGTTATGGGGCAAGGGTGCACAACCCAGACCCTTTAGGGCCAATAGTAATTCTACCATTAGCCAACGGACGCCTATTCCCCCAGAACACATGAGTGACGCTCATCCAAAAACTCTCAATTTACCTCCAGCCGCTTAACCCTTTGTTTTAATCTTGGCAAACGTTCCCATACTAAGGCCCATATTGCAAGAAACTATCATTTAACTCATGGACAAATAATCCCAAAGGTTATCAGCTTATAATTGTTTGGGACACTTAGCCCGGAACCATTTTATTATGGCAAGAAGAATACCCTGGGTTGGCCCATCTCCAAAACTGTACGAGGGCAATTGAACTGTTTTAAATGTTGACAACTTGCCGCTTGTAGCTGATCTACTATCTCATTTTCACGTGGTGCCCAAAGCCATGACCCAAATTCTCCTTGTACCACTTGGTTTTTTTTTACAATCCGCCACGCTACATACATCACATTGCTCCAAAGGCAGATATTACAGGAAGTAGGTCTGGATCTAACGTCAGCAATGGCCTCATAACTTTTGACAGATTTGCTCCCCTATCAAATCTTGACTCCTGTGATTGACTGGAGAGTGACAGTCGAAGGCTCTGCCAGATCGATCTTCCAGCTCCAAGGGTGTGTCCAAGGCTTCAGGAACACAATGTTATGAATGGGGAGGAAAGGATGGGCCCGACTTATGATACCTGTCCACCCAGTCTACAACAGGATGATATAATAGTTCCCCCCACCCCTTGCCGACCACACTGACTTACAGCCTCCCATCATGGAACATCACAGGCTTTAATATTAAAGGATGCAATGAAGAGTGGTTTAAAGTATTCTCTGACTATCAGATTATTTGCTTCCAAGAAACCTGAGAGACACATTCAAACTTTATGAACAGTTACTGCTCATTCAGCACACCAGCAGTACCTTCAGCTGGGGATGGAGCTAAGGGGGGCCTTCTGACTTTGCTAGCTAACACTCTTGTAATGAAAGTATTACACTTCTTAAACGCATCTCCTCACTTTCATATGCTAGTAATTAAAGGTTACGATACTTGGGACCTTTTGTTAATACATCTTTACAATAACAATTTTTCCAATCCTCAATCTGTATTAGAGAATTTAGGGATGACTGTAGTTTTTAATTCAATAGCATTAATGGGTCCCCTGCCTTCCTGGAAAACCTCAGTAATAATACCTATTTTGAAAAAAGGCGATGCCTCTACGCCACTCAACTATCGACCTATTTCCTCGCTAGACAGCACGGCTAAAATAATGGGCTGATTACTACTGAATTAGTTGAAACTTTGTGTGGCGGAGAAGAACATTCTCGCAGAAGTCCAGTATAGGTTCAGGCAGGCTAGGTGTACCATTGGTCAATGTCTTAATTTGTCGCTACTTGTTGCGAAGTACACCCTGGCAAAAAAAGGACAGTTACATGACCTTCATGGATCTGTTGAAGGCGTTTGACTGCGTGGTGCACAGCAGACTGTGTGATTTATCATGGAGGCCAATGAAGTGGAGGCTGCAATCACCAAATTTATTAGAGAGTCTTATATAGTTGCCTCTGTTTCGGTTCAATTTGGTAAAAGAGGGGAATGCACCAAACCTTTTAAAATTATTAAAATCTATTTAGATATATCAAGCTTTATTGCCACATATGGGGCAGCAATTTGGGGGATAGTAGACTGCGCACCCCTTCAAGCAGCAGAAGACAACTTAATTAAGTGGCTGCTAGCGGTCCCAACAGCTTGCAGCAACCTTGTTGCTCACAAGGAAGCTGATTTCCCCTATATTAGTGATGCTAATAAATTGGCTCCGCTTTCCTTGTGACTGTCAATTTGGGAAAGGAATAGCGTTGCACTAAACCAACGGATCCTGAAAGACATTATGGGCCAGATGTATGACCTGGTTTTAGCATGCACAAACAGGTTTTTGATCCATTTGCGCATGCAAAAACCTGCAGGGCCATGTACAGACCCTATTTAGCGAGTCACAATTTATTTCCGACTCGCTAAATAGGATTTGCGACTCGCTATTAGGAAGGGGCATTCCCTTCCTAATAGCAACCCCAAATGCCATGTATGACTTTTTGCGACCGCTATTGCGATCGCAAAACAATATCAGTTTACCATCCTTCACAGAAGGGTGGTAAACCACTTGCAAATGGAAAGGGGTCCCCAGGGGACCCCTTCCCCTTTGTGACTGGCTCTAAAAATATTTTTTAAGGGCAGGCAGTGGTTACAGGGACTACTACCTACCCTTAGAAAATTAACAAAAATGTTTCATTTTTCTATTTTTAAATGCATCCCATTTTCAGTTAAGGGAAATGGACTGCATTAACAAAAAAAACGGTTTTATTTAAAAGCAGTCTCAGACATGGAGGTCTGCTGAGCCAAGCAGGCCACCATACCTGGGAGAGTCAGCCATTCCCAATGGGGTCGCAACTGTGAGTGCCTCATGAATATGCATGAGGCATGCAATTTGCAACTCCAATAGGAATGACAATCAGTGGGGCAGACACTGTAGTAAATACCAATTTGCAAGTCGCAAATTGCGACTCGCTATTGCGTCGCAATTTGCGACTCGCATATTCCTTGGTCGTACATTTGGCCCCTTTGTCTCTAGATTACAGTCATAAAAACCTGTGGCTTTCATACGTAAAACACACCTTGGCATCACTGGGGCTAACGGAACTCTTTGACACTCCTAGACTTTGTGAAGGTTTCCCTAAATCAAGGTTAAAGGAAATATTTATGAAGAAAACTGCTTTTGATAGGTGGGACAGATGCAGAGGGAAAATCTCTGTTACGACCTACTATGGTCTACCACAATCACAGCCAGGGGCTCCACCGTATCATCCTT
Source organism: Lissotriton helveticus (assembly GCF_964261635.1). Lineage (NCBI taxonomy): Eukaryota > Metazoa > Chordata > Amphibia > Caudata > Salamandridae > Lissotriton > Lissotriton helveticus. Next base: position 1,509,571,853 of record NC_136061.1, on the reverse strand, counting down.
CTGTGGAAAACACCCAACACCACTTGATTTTAACTAGATTATGATTCAATTATATACCGATAATGCTGGGGTATCCATCAAATATTTTCTCAACCTAACAACTCCCCCCTTGCCCGTGTAATAATTCATCTCAATCAATCTTGCACATATTGTTCTTCTGCACTTTTTATACCAAAGATGGGAAACAATATATTATCCCTCTGATGAAAAAATGTAACTATCGTTCCCCAACATAGGCTCTTGCTACAGTACAACATGTTTTGCCTTACTATGGATTCCTTCCTACAAGCTATGTTAAGAAGTTGAAAGGCCAACAACGAACCACCCGAATGAAGTTACATTAGGGGCAGACTATGATGTTAACTGACTCTTGATTTGCACATTCATCTCTTGTATGCATGAACAAAGCAAATAATTTTTGTTTCTCGTGCAGAGTTCTTCAACCATGATTAAGAACTGGGTGAAGGTTTGTCGGTAGAAATGAATTCTGTTTTTACTACTGTCTTTTATGTGTCTTAATTTAACTGATCTAACATATGAAGCTCGGGCTAATGGTTTCATTCATTTGGAACATTTTTACTTTCTTTTTTATCATGTTTTCCTTGTAATTGTATTAGTAATTTGTGGTATGCAGTACCATTATATATATATAAAATGTTTTGTCTTTTGTACTTTTTATGCATTTAATCAAATGGAAAATAGAGAATGAATTGCATTGAAAAAAAAAGATGAACAGGCTCCAGCACGTCTCTTATAGGAAGCCCCCAGGTGAGTCAAATCCTTGGGGCAGTGTTTAAGATTTATGTGGGGGGTTCCCAAGCAGCATCCCCCATGCCCTGGGGACCACCCCATCCCTGGGTCAAACAATAATAAACCGATGCAAACTGGCCTGCATGCCCCCCACAGGCCTGTATTACCTCCTATGCAGGCATGGGAACCATCACCTTCCTGAGTTTTACATAAGGACAAAGCGGGGGACAGTGCAGACTCTCCCCCTGCAACTTTGAGGGCTGCCACCTCCCGGGGCTTTAAATTAGAAAAATGCGGGTGACCGCACTGACCCCCCTTCAGCCTCAGGCACCACCAACTCCATGAGGCAATTAGCATAGAAATACGGGGACGCATGCCCACCTGCAGCCCCGGGAATCACCACCTCCCCGGGGCAATTAACATAGAAATGTGGGAGACAGACCGGCACTCTCACACTACCAGAGATCGACAACTCCCCGGGCTCAAGTAATATAATGGAGGGGGTCAGTTGTAGATCCGGACCGCAGAGACCACCACCTCACCTGGGGCTAAAGTAAGGATTGGAGGGGGGAGTGCAGCCCCCCTCCTGGAGTGAAGGATGGCCCTGGGGACTGCCACACCCAGGGTGACTCCTGCTATGTCCCGGGGTGCTATTGCTAGGCGGGCGCATTACCACTTCGGCCAAGTCATAGCAAACAGAGCTCACTTTCAGCAAGTGAGAGCACAAACATTGCTCTTGCTTGCTCTTGCTTGCTGAAAGTGAGCTCAATTGCTTTGAAAGAGCTCCCTCTTTGTCAAAGCAATGCCTGCTCCTGGAAGAGGTGGGGAGCTGGCACGGATTGCAGCAGCCTTGAGGTTCCCCAGTGGTATCCATCATTGAATAGTGAGTGCAGAGGCCAGGTCCCAGAGGTTGGTGTCTCTGTGGCCAAAAACAGCTGGGTATGGGGGGCCACGTGGCCTTCCTCCTCTTATCCTTTTTTCTGAAAAAGCAAATTAATGAAAAGGCCATGGTCAGGGTATGGGCTTCCTGGGGCTGAAATCGGCCCAGGGAAGGAGGGCCATGCAGACCCCCTCCCCAGATTATCAATCACTCTGCAAACACACCTCCCGGCACATTGTTGGTTGGGGGATGAAGTCCCATGGGCTGCTAGAGGGAACTTGGGGGCCATTTACCCCTCTTGTTACCTCCTGTAAGTCCTACAGTGCAGGTTTGCTGAGAGGTTGTTGGAGGCCACCCCCCGCTTTCACCACCACTCTGCAAACACGACTCCTGGTGCACCGATAGTTGGGGGTTGAAGTCCCCTTGGCTCCCCAAGGTGCTTGGGGGCCAATTACCCCTCCTGTTACCTTCTATAAGTCCCACAGAGCACAATGCTGTCAGGACTTCAGAGGCCATACCCCCTGTCTCCACCACTCTGCAAATGCACCTCCTGGTGCACTACTGGTTGGGGGATGAGGTGCCCTTGGATGCTGAGGGACCTTGGAGGCCAAGAGGCCCTCCTGTTACCTCCAGTAAGTCTCTTACTGTGGGATTCCTGATAGATGGTTGGAGGTGCCGCCCCCTTTCCCCACAACTCTGCGACTACTAGTTCAAAAAACATAGAAATTCACTTAAAATACCCAAGGTTAAAGGGACGTTATAGTTAGGAAATAGAATTTAAAAACTTTAGAAATTCACTGACGAAAACAAAGGTTGCAGGGACATTATAGTATAAATTCAGTGGTTATATTTTCCTGAGCTAACTATAAGTTACGCCCCTGCAATGCACTGCTTATGACCTCACGTATTACATCATCATAACATGGTCGGTGACATCACTCATGACATCTCAAATTACATCACTGATGACATCAAAAGTCATATTGTCATTTGGGATGTCATCAGTTAGTTTTTTAAACTGCCACTTGAATTGTGGCAGATCTGTGAACCCCTGAAAAGAAAATGTGTTCTCCAGGGCTTGTTTCTACTTCAGTTCACTTGTGGTCCAGGTTTTAGGGGCAGATCTATATACGTATATTTGGGAGGGAGGTGTCACCGCCCCGGGGCAAGCCTGATATTTGTTAGGGAGGGGGGGCCACATGGACACCCTGCCTGGGCCCTTTTTGGCCCCAGAGGCCACCACCTCCCAGGGGCCAGGCCGAATACTATAAGAGGAAGGGGGACACAGACCTCCTCTGGGTTTCTTTACGGCCCCGGGACTCACCATATCTCAGGGGCGAAGCCGATTTTCTGAATATGGAGGGGGACATGTGGCCCCCCTTTTGTACCATTTTCAGATCCAAGGACCCCCACATCCCCAAGGTCAGACCATGCAAATGCAAAGGAGGTGGGCCGCTCCGTCTCCCTCAAGGAGCTGTTGATGGCCATGAGGAATGCCTTCTCACCATGTCCTGAGATGCCCAGCCTCGAAATATAGGTGTTTTCCTTTACTTGGGAGGAGCTTTTACATCTCCCACCAGGTGAGAGCAAACAGTAAATCTACTCCCAGCAGGAGGGAAGACGGAAACTGGTCCCGTCACTGTGAGCAGATTTTTCCGCTTCCCTGCCCACTGTCATGCATTTCTTGCTGCTCCCTGTGTGCGGGAGCATTGCCTGCTCTTGTTGGAGACAGGGAGCTGACAGGGACATAGCCTCCCTCCCCTTCCAGTAGGTTGCTGGGCCCTGGGTTATGGGGTCCTGGGAAGGTGGGATGAGGTGGGATGTGTATCCTCTTCGCCTTTTACTAATTGGCCAGGCCACGGGGGATGGTGTTCGCAGGGCAGAAATCGGCCTGGGTCAGAGGCCAAATCGCGCCCTTCCCCTTCAAGTAATTTGCTGGGCCCTTGGGGTATAGGATCTGTGGGGCCAAACTCGGCTTGAGGAGGGGTGCCACCCTACCCCCTCCCCTTACAGTAATTGTCCGGGTCTCTGGGAATGGAGTCCCTGAGCAAAATTTGGCGCAAGGAGGGGGGCAGTGTAGCGTGCCCCCACTCCTTGCATTAATTAGCTGGGCTCAGGGGAATGGGGCCCCTGGGGCTAAAATCAGCCCAAGGAGGGATGTTACACACCCCCCTTCCCCTTGCAGGCTGGGATGGGGTCCCCAGGGTTGTAATTGTCAAGGGGATGGGGGCTGCGTGCCTCCCTCCCATGTTGCCTACATATGGGGGTTTGGCCACAGAGCCTGACCACTTGGCAGGCCTAGCGACCAATGCCCCTATGAAGTATGGCCAAAGGCCATGCTAAGGGTGCAGGTTTGGGTGCCTGCGGGATGTTGGCTGCAGGCCCTGTAGCAGACCCACCTCCTCGCATGGCCAGCCAAAGATCTACGCGGAGCAGGGTTAGGTGCCTGCGGCAGGTTGACTGCCAGCATTGCAGTCAAGCCCAAAGTCCATGCGTGCCATTTGGTCCTAGTGCCTATAGGCCAGGCCCTGCAGCCAACCCCCACCGCACAGCGCCAATGATTGTGCATGACAGTGTTCGGATTAACGTAAGGTAATTAAGTATTACTTAGTGTTTAAAAAACATAGAAATTCATTGAAACAAACTAAGGTTAGAGGGACGTTATAGTTAGATCAGATTTTACATGCACAAATCCATAGAAACTCAAGAGCTATAGTTATACTTACCTCAAGAAACTGTAACTTGTGGCCTAAGGTAACTATAACTCGCTACTCACTGCTACATACCCCACATTTTACATTAGTTAAAGGGTACAGGCTTCAGCGGACAGGGTTAGAGTATCTAATACTTTCAATAACAAGAATTGGTCGGTGTTTTTTATTTGATCTATTAATTTTCAAATTGGAACCACAGAGTTCCAGAATGGTGGGTCAAATACATTCAGGCTTTTCACTATTGTGTTCTAATTTGCATTGTCTGAGCTTTTTAACGATATCACGTATTTACGGAAGAAATTTTGATCCAGTGATACAATGGCTTCCTTCTAATTCTTAGGAGTTGGTCTATAGTCCAGCTTAAAATCATTGATCAAAAAGCTTTTCCTCTTGGCAAATCTCTTTATTCTGGTTTCCACCATCCTCCATGAAAATCTTTCTGACTACAGCACCTGTGTTTGAGGTGCTTTCGCAGCAAGAAAACCGTATCTGTCTTATTGTCCCTGTAACACTGTTTGCCATAGTTGGCGCTGTTTATAATATAAAAATTGATCAAGTCAAATTTCTACTAAAGTCTCTATGGAAATCCATTGCCTAAGAAGGTCTATCTGCAAAGCAGATGCATGAACAAATGTAAAGCCTATTTCCTACGTAGGATGATTCAAAAACTCAATCTGCACTTGTACAAATTGCAATAACAGAGCACAATTCACATTTTTTAACCTGCAAACCAACCAACTAACACAAACCATGCACTTGGAGTGGAGAGGGACAGAATCATGGGTATAACATATCTTCCTTCATCCCTTATTCACAATTCTGAAATATGGCAAGAAAATTGGAAATCCCTGCAAACAAGTAAAAACGTGTTGTATTTTACAGATAACTCAATGCATCATGCACAGTTGTGGAAGTAATTACCAATACAGGGTCGACATCTGGAATGACAGAGAGGCATGAGACATATGCCCCGATTACAATGGTGGGGCTTAATTCCGATAGTGTGCAGATTGGAATTTCCATATATGTGGCAATCATCACACTCCTGCAGTTCCCTAGATATATTCCAGCACATATAACCTGCATACATTTATGGGGGTATAAGGCCTATAAAAAAGTTGAAATAGGCACATTTGGTGTGTTAAATACCAATTCCCTATGTTATAACTTATTTATAAATTACAAACTCAGAATAGGAGGCATTTACTTCTTGTGGTACACACCTCACCCTGGGATAATGATATTTACCAATATTTGCCTTATTTCTGCTAACTTTACATGCAGGCTTAGAGTAAAAAAGAGAATAGTACAGAGCTAAAGGGGGGGGTGGAGAAATATCTACGCATACACACCAAATAATGTCTCTGTATATTGCATTTTCTTTCTGTCATGATAAGCGATCAATCAGCGTATTTATTTATGGCATATGTATCCTGGCTCACAAAAGGCAAGTTAAAAAATAGAAAGAAATTGAAAACCTTCTATATTTGGAGAGGAGTTTTGATTTTCTATGGACACTTTTGTTGTCACAAAAATTACAAAGAAGTATAGAATTCGACGAGAAACATGGATTTCAAGAGGTACTGCAGTTAAAAAAAATAAAACATACATAATGTTTACTGAGTGGAAAATTGTGCATATGTAAATGTGGTGAAAATGTAATTCGCCACTTGTAACCTTTTAATTTTTTCTTACACGGAAATGTTAAGTTTTCACACACTGTTACCCAATCTCTTGCTCCCCATTTAAAAATATGGACGTTTTGGCTTGCAATTGTGTCTCTGACAAAGCATTACTCCTACCTTTGATAAAAACTAATTTGAGAATATTTTGAAGGCGAGAAGCTATCTACAAGAGGAATTTGCCTGTCCTCAATTGCAAAATTACTGGTGTTCCCCTAGATGATTTAGCCTGGTGTCTCACCCAGAGACTCCCATAATTCCATCTCAAATCTCAATTTTGTGAATACTATTTGGTATTTAGATTCGTGAGGAGATCACCTGAGTTATATTTATGTGCACAAAATATTTTGTGAAGCAAGATCATTTTAGACGATTGCTCCAAAGAATGCCTTTACAAACATGAGATTCCTATTACAAGAGTTCTTCACCTACCTGGCTTAAACAATTCATGCAGGTGCTCTAGAGGAAACCCAAACATGTCTTGCTTGTTAATAACAGTGTGTTCTGAAAAAAATGTGGTTAAAAAAAGTCTTGCATTGAATGGTTCCTGTTGGACGTCCTTCGAAGATAACAACATGTTGCTTCCTTGTAAATGTTAAAACCTTCAGATGACGTTTGCTAACTCACTCCTTTTTATAAGACATATTGCTCCTCAGGCATTAGTTGTGCTAACTGCAGACCCTGCTGATTTATGAAAAAAAGACTGTGGTTACAACATTATAGATGCAAAGTCACTGCAGTGCTCACCAAATAAAGTACTGCCACTGGAATGCCTCCTGGCAAGGTGAGACTGTTTTGAATGTTTGAAAGCCATGTTATTCTAACAGTTCAAAACTCAATTAAAATAGTACCTCACTTGACTTAGCAATTTGAATAATGTGCCCATTACACAATAGAGTAGGGTTTTAATCCCTTGTGTCAATCCCCCGAGACCTAAGGGGCATATTATCAAGAAGGGCGTTAAAATGATCTCCAGTTTAGCGGTAGAAAACTGCAGCTAAAGCGGCGATAATGGGCTTGATAATATGCCTTGGAGAATTCCAATAGAAGCCCATGTTCACACCAGAACATGGACTTCTATTGGAATTCTCAAGGGCATATTATCAAGCCCATTATCGCTGCTTTAGTAGCAGTTTTCTGCCACTAAACCGGCGATAATTTTTAACGCCATTTTTGATAATATGCCCCTTTGTGCTTTTTTTAAATTTAGAGCAGTTCACGCTTAAGCAACCAAGGAAAATTCTTATGCTTTTTATACATCCACATATTAGTGTCATCGATAGGATTTTGGGAGCCCCAGGCAAGATATATTTATGGGGTGCTGGTAGGGAAAACGTTTTAATTTGATTTCCCATTTCATGCTCATTAAATCCTGCGTGATGCCAAACAATTGCAAATCGCATGTTAAACTTTATTAGGGTATCACAAAAACTGTTGAAATATGTCTTGCCCGAGAGCCCAAAAATGCTTACGATGACACAGGATAGAGTGATGGGATCAGAGGTAGGAGTAGATCGAGAGTGAAAGATAGACAAAAAGTATAGAGAGGGGCAGAATATAGAGAAAGTTAATTTTCCTTGGTGGCCCCTTAGAAAGTGGGGGACTTAGGCAATTGCACACGTGGCCCATGACCTATAACAGCCGCACTGCACCCATTCCAGGAACCGTACCATACTTATGAATCTGTATTACTACACAGAGCCAACAGTCATTGTTTTTTTAGGTGGTTGTTGGCCGCAATTTTATTACTCATTACATATGTCATATTCATATTTTTTTCTCCTCATTCGCCTCTGACCCCAGCTTACTGGTGGGAGATCTAACTGAAGCTGATTCTTTCCTTTCTTGGGGTATGCTCAATGAGAAATTGGAAGAGGGCATGTCTAGATTCAAATATCTACAGCTGAAGAGCTGGTCTCAGAACCCAAAAACACCGATTGGGTGGGGAAATCCTCTAGAAGATCATCTTGTGAGAAAGTCAGTAGGGAAGAAGGAGGTATCTTCTTTCTATTGGGCAACTGAGGAGGCCATTGATGGGGATTTTAAACTAGCAGGAGAGCTATGGGAGAAACCTATCCCAGAAGCAGATTGGGCCGAGATGCGGCAGACTTCCTATGGTACTTTGTTTTCAACAGTAAAGTCAGCATGGTTGAGAAGAAATCATTATTTCACCACTCATAGTGCCTATTTATCCCTGGCAAGACTCTCTAAGATGTCCAAAGATCTACCTGCTAAATGTAAAAAATGCAACTTGGAAAGAGCTCTGGATACACATGTGTTCTGGACTTGCCCTGCTGTTTCAGAATATTGGGGAAAAGTGGGGTCCACTATAAAATCTATCTTAGGATATTCTTTATCTATTACACTTAGTTTAATAATCTTTGGTATGAAAGATGGAATTACTGGCTCCAATAGGGGCTTTCTGTTTTTTGCTATATTACTGGCCAGACGAGAAATATGTAAGAGATGGGCTGAAGCTTCACCCCCTACACATTCGAATTGGCTTTCCTCTTTGTATAAAACATCAAGGATCGATCTGGCTAGATTAAAAAATGGCAAGAAGAGAGCCATCTGGGAACCCCTGGTAAATTGGACCCCAGCTTAGCTAACCATTACTATTAGGTTTTTACACCATGTTCCTTTGCCTATCAAATCTTCTTTTGTCCTATGATTAAGCCCCAAGGGAAGTTCTCAGTTTGTGCTGGACTCTGCCGATATCACGGGGGCTTCAGATAATGGTGATTTAAGACGGAATGTCAGCTACAATACTTGTCCCTTGGACTCAGGGGAGAGCATGATCACCCTCTCCTTAACAACGAGAGGTCAGCAAAACAGGTAGATAGTCAAGGAGCCACTGGTAGGCGGGCAAACAACGTTGGGGCAGTAACCCAAAAAGAAGCCCTACCTCTCCAAAGTGAGTAAAAGTGGCAAACTGCAGATCACATACGTCATATTTGTACAACTCCCCTGGACACCTTCTCTGAGCCAGGGTCATAAATCATGATCATACATTATCACACTGCACCTGGTGACCTCCCTCAACCATGGAAGGCTCGGGAGACTGCCTCCTGCCATTCCAATGTAGCCTGCAAGCACAGAGGGTTTTTCTTTTTTTTAAATGGCCCAGACGCATGCCCGCAGTTGACCCTGGACTATTCCAAGACCCAAAATAGACGATGCGCAGCAGTTGCAGATACTAGGAGGGCCTGCACCCAAGCAGCAGCACAACATAATCCAAACATAGTTTTGGGATTCAAACCCATGTCATGGAACCAGTACTGCCTTGCTGCAGCTAGCACTTAGACCCACCTCGCCACCACCGCTACCCTGCTCCGCCCGGTTTGTCGCAAGAGCCGAGAGTCTCCTCCACCGGTGCCTGGGGGAGCTGCAGATGAAACCCAGGGCCTCCGGTCCCGCCTCGCCGTGACCCTCCAAGTTCCGGCCAAGCCGCCTCCTGGTTGCCGGGCGCCTGCTGGTCAGGGTCTCTCTCCCCCTTGTCGCCATCACCCAGGGATGCCGAGATGCCCACCCCCGAACCTGGGTGCTGTGCATCTGGTCGAGAGCCCGTTGTTATAATGAAGTCAGGGGGCTGACATCTCTTGTTGGTGATGTAAATAGGTTTATTCTGGTAGAAGTGAGCAGGTAAATAGTTACAAGAAGATCTTTAGTATTTCAGTTAGTCTCTGATAAAGCCCCACCAGGAGCAAGGTCCACTCTGCTCAGCCCATCTCACCAACTGATCTTGCCACATACAAAGCCATCTTAACATTCCACATGACATCATAGCAGGCTGAGCAGGCAGAGAGAGAACCAAAGAGGGGAGACATGAAAAAGGCAATAAGCACATTATAACACATCCCCCTCCTTAATAACTGAACAATTAAAGGAAGAAGAAACAGAGAATGTATTAAAACATAGAATCAAAATATCCCCTATCCATTCGAAAGAAAGGGAGAATAAGAGAATGCATTAATAAACGCAACAAGTGGAAGAAGAGAGAATGAATTAATAAAAACCAAAAGGAGAAGAAGAGAAATGTATTACCTAATGTAACAAACTCAACTCTCCCTATGGATAGTGATCATAATTACAAAAAGAAATGCTCAGATGGAAAACGCATTTCCAACAGAAAGAAGAAGACACAGTATTAACACAATACAATACCTCCTTCTCCCTGAAAATGATCAAAAATAAACGAAAAACAATGTAAGATAATTTATTCTAAAAATCAATAAATCCAAAACTATGCCCAAAACTTAATGTGCCATTCCCAAAAACTGCAAAAAACAAAATCAGCACAATATTAAATCCGGATAAACTGGGGCAAAACAGGGAATACAATCCTTAAGTGCACTAAATCCCAAAATGTGGTAAAGAGTGTGTACTCGTCACACACAGACTGTGTATGTAAATAGCATATTCAGAAAAACCAAAAACTTAGGGTAACCCTTAACCCATTTGTGAAGTAAACACACTTAGCATGTACATGCTAATCAAAAACCAAGGGTTTTTTAAAATCTAAGACATTCTCGTATAACTGTGGGCAAGCTTTAACCCATGTCACACACTCGAAAAACTAAGGTAATTCTTAATTCAAAAATCCTGTACGAAATTGACCAAAACTTAAAATTTCAGAAAAAAAAAAACAAGCACAACGTGCAGACAAGACACTCCAGTGTACAGAATTAAGGGAACAATTGCACTTGAAGGAAAACAAAACACGGATCAACAAGGCCTATGACATATCCCATGAAAACCACTAAACATCTAACATTTACACACAACCGTAAAAGGGACACACTACACAAAGTCAAGGAAAAATACTTATACTCATCAATACCATCCTAGAGAGCAAGAGACAAAAATACAAGTGACCAGCAATGATAAAAGTGTCTCAAAACTCTGGGGAGCTGTTTCAAGTAAAGAATATCGTAAATACAGGAAGATTCGCGACGTCTTCCGCAAAACAATATTATTCATATAATACATACTCAAAAGACATACATATATTAATAACATTAAGATGTCCCCAATATATAGTTGTGAATATGCAATTAAAAAACAAGGGATATTATTAATAAAACAAACTAAAACAAAAAACGTGGTCACCGTAGTCTAAGGTGAGCGATATCTCACCCGAAAATCCAGTTATTAATCTTTCATTCATAGTTTAAAAGTTGTAGGAAATATCCAGCGTAAGTAGTGAATTGCGCCATAAACAGTATCATCTACACGAGAACTCCCTTCATGGTTGAGCGTAGAATCACCATAAAATCTTTGTTAGCGCATGTAAATCCAGATTTGCGCATGTTAGACCAGGTTTGCCACAATTATAGAAAAGATAGCCTTCTCGTAATTGAAATGTAGGCAAAAGTAAACAATATCCGCCAGCGATGTATCTGCTAGTCAAACTTGGAGGTGAAACGTCGTGAAACTCAGGATAATAAAGGGATTCATCCCAATGTCTCAAAATGGCCGCCATAGCGTCGTTCGGCGTCGCTTTCTAAGGAAATTAGACCACACAAGGACGTTGGATCTGACGCTGTTACTGAGGTCAAAGGAGAGTTGCACCAATACCAACGAGGATTCCAGTGACGTCACCACACCAATCATGCAGGCGAAGATGAAGGAGCTGCAGAGACCAACCGTCTCTGGTGTCAACGATGAGAAATGACTCGCTGCTGCCAGCATATGCGCAGAAACAAAGGGTGAGTGAATGCAGCGAAACGTCCCTCATGTGCGCAGGGTCCATCCGTAAAACAAAGGTCTCGAGTAGAATTACGCGCCGTGTCCCCTCCAGAGACAAAGCCGTCGGTCTCAAACTGCCCAAATCGCAAGTGCCACACATCTTCGCTGCACTGCTCCCAACACAGTGTAGTGTGTTAACATGGTGAGTCAGTCAGGATACAATTGAAGTTTACTGCGTAGCCAACCAACAAAACGCTGCGTGTGTAGTACTGTGAAGAACTCCAGGCACACAACATGACAGTTCATGAAAGTGATCACTCCAAGACGGTCAAAATCTGCCTCCAGGACAAGGCGATTCTCCCAGTGCTTGATGACAGTAAAATCCAGATCAGTATCCATAACATTAAAACAAGAGGGTATTCGTAATTTTCCAATAAGCGAAAATAGTCATAAGCTGAAATCTTGTTGTGAGGTTGTATACAGGCTAATGGAAACTGGCACAATTTAATCCAAAGGGCGACCGTTGGTAGGGTCACTGGTGGGGCCTTTAGGGTGCCTAGTTTCCCCCATTCAGCTTATTAGAAGACAATAAATTTCAAAACTTTAAATCCTTTTTGTGAAAACGCTTCTTCATGTACATAAACAGCTTCACTTACTTCTGTTTAAAAGTCAAAATCAACAATGTAGCTCAAGTAGGTTCTTTTTCCGTCGTCGCCAGTGTTATAATGAAGTCAGGGGGCTGACATCTCTTGTTGGTGATGTAAATAGGTTTATTCTGGTAGAAGTGAGCAGGTAAATAGTTACAAGAAGATCTTTAGTATTTCAGTTAGTCTCTGATAAAGCCCCACCAGGAGCAAGGTCCACTCTGCTCAGCCCATCTCACCAACTGATCTTGCCACATACAAAGCCATCTTAACATTCCACATGACATCATAGCAGGCTGAGCAGGCAGAGAGAGAACCAAAGAGGGGAGACATGAAAAAGGCAATAAGCACATTATAACACCCGTCCTCGCCTTTCTGCTGTTTCACGGGCCTAGAGGAGCGCTGTTTGATGACCGCATCCCCGCACACGGGCGCCCGAACACCGGGCAGCAGGCACAGAGGGGGATGGCTCGATCCCTGGAGGCTGGGGACAGCAACTTCGCCATGAGGCTGGTATGCCAACTCAAAATCCATTGGCGCTCCCCCAGCTCCCTGATGTAAAGGTGAGCTCCCCAGGGGGAGCGTCGCCTTATATCCTACGCCCCTATTCCCTCTTCCCTTTGTTATTGAGAAGAGGGAGGAGAAGGGCCTCGGGGGCTTTTTGCCGCGTGGCCTTTCCCGGCGGCGCAAACCAGCGCTAACCGGATCCGTTCCCTGTGGGCTCTGGAGGCCGTTATGGCGCCGGCCCTCGAGGCCCGCCTTCAGGGGGGGCCTCTGCTAAAACGTCTCCCCCCCATATGGATGTGATTTACGCTGAAGGGACCTGCGAAAATAGCCAAAATGTGTCAAAATTCAGGGTTTTTTTTAAAGTATGGAAAGAAAGTGTTTTAGGCTAAATATAACTTCAACAAACGTTTGCTGTGTTAAGGTCACCCTCTTCCCTGATTCCAAAAACAGGCAGTGAGGAAGAAACGTTTTCTCACCATTGTTTTTTTTCCAGTTTGCTAGGTGCTGGTGAATATTTCCTCTTTGTGAAGGTGAAAGAAACTGGGTTGCTAATTTGAGAAGGAGGTACCTTTATTAATGTTGTCGGTAGAGATCACACAACTGTTCTTAAGGTAACTTCTCTCAATCATTGGAAACTGTGGCACAAGCAGGAGCTAATTCCCCATGGAAACGATTGTAAAGTTGAAACAGTAGCAGCAGTTTTAAAGTCAAGAAAACCTCAAATCAAATTCATAAACCAATTTAGAAAAATGAATTAAGCAACAAGAGACTAAACTTATGAAAATAGGGAAAACAAAAACATGACTCTTTAATGTCTGTAAGCAAAAAGCACCCAGAAAATACAAAACACAAATTAAACGTTTAGTTCGTGTTTGACTGGAACCTATATGTGAATTCAAGCAAACCACTATAGAGCAGGTATAACGAAAGCAAAGCAAGTCATACTGGTAAAATATTTTACCATAGTGCTTTGGGCCTGATTTGTTGTAAGGCCCGGTCATGAATTCTGTATCTTCAGAGGATCCTCCACCATTGCAGATTCTCTGAAGGCACCAAATGTTTCGGGTGACCCCACACCAATGGGATTTTCCCCCTGGGTAAGGGGTCATCATTATAATATTTCTGGTTGTTGCCACCAGGTTTTTCTGGATATAAACAGACAAGAAAAATGGGCATCAGACTGTCAGCTATATACAGGGCATGGCAATGTGATGCCTTCACTGTGGTGGCCAGAACTTCATTAGGCCTTAAAAGTAGGCTTCCTGTTGATGAGCCAATGGGGACACCGTTGTCATAAAGCTGACAGTCCTCCCAACAGTATATAGGGCAGGCAGACCAACACATACAGTATTCTGTCCTCCTTGTGACAGAGTACCATGACCACGAACGTGTAAATCAGACCCACATTGTTTTTCAATAAGGGTTGTCCTTAAGGGTGTCCTTAAGCCTCACAAAAGCAACAAGACAGCAGCACGCTTTCTGGACCCGGCCCTTATAATAATCATGTGCCACTGCCTCGAGCAACTGAGATCTTGAGCACACTCTAGTCAGGTGGGCAGAGGCTGACACATCAGCTCTTTTTCGAGAAGAGGTGAGAGAACTCTGCAGTCAAATATTGCCCACGCCAGGAAAACCCTAGAGTCCCGACTGATTGACCCTACAATGAAGACCATGCTCTCAGTGTCGGATATTAGCTCCAACCTACACTCAGCCCCATAACCCAAAGGGACCCTGAAACAGGAGGAAGTCGATGGTGCAGTGCTACTCAGTTTTGCAAGATGCCCTCCTGCGCCACTATCCCTCTCCCACCCAGCAATTCCGCCCCCGTCCCCAAGGTCCCATCCCCTCCAAAGTCGCACAATCCTTGGCCCTGATCCTCCATTCCTGACTGCTGGCTACATCCAGTTAAGGTACACACCTCTAATACAACACAAGATACCCTCACCCTGACATCTTCTGGCATACCAATCTGCCAGACCCGGATCATTGGCAGTAACGTAGCACCTTACCACCCTCAATACGCCCCATCCGTTTTCCTGAATGTTTACGAAACACTTTGTAGAGTAATGGGAAATGCAGGGAATCGTCATGCTCAGGTTCGGTCGGACATGTTTACAACCCTGTAGGCATTCTTGTAGAAATGCATTGCAATCGGTTTTAAAAAAAAGAGAAGATGAGTCAGCTATTGTTTAAGAACGTGAATTGAATAAAACCAATAGGATATCTTTCTAATCTTAACATGTATTAATGCTAATGTATCTTTTTGATAGCTCATCATTGTGCTCCCTAGCCGAACCAAGGGGCATATTACCAACAACTAGCGATATTTATCGCTAAATAGGCTTAGCAATGATTTTTTTATCGCTGAGCATCGCCGGAATTTATCGCTGAGATAACGTGATATTAGCAACGTTTATCTCCAAAGCGATACATTTTCCGGCGATAGCAGCGAAATGCATGAATATCGCTGAGAATACAGCGATATTCACGCATTAGCGACAAAATGCTCTTAGCCGTCTTATCCACCTCCCATTGGATAACATGGCTAAGAACTGGTCTGGGCAGGTATTAGTATTTGGAGATATTCGCGCTTAGGGGGCCGATTATGATGGCGGACGGACCTGAGTCCGTCCGCCACCATAGAGTAGGAGGGACCGTCCACAGGGGCAGCGGCGGTCCCTCCATGCAGATTAGGATGTGACCGCCAGGGTGGCGGTCACATCCTCTATTCTTAACATTGCGGCGGGTGCAGCTTCGAGCTGCACCCGCCGCAATGTGAAAAATGCATGCACGGCATTTGCGTGCACAAAGCGGCAGGCACCGCGCGGAGCCTGCCGCTTTGTTCAGGCAAATGCAGGGGGGTACCATAGGTACCCCCCATGTGCACCCCCCACCCCACCTTGACCCAGGGGGCCCACAACGGGCCCCCGAAGTGAAGGTCCGTATGCTTTTCCACGGCGGAAAAGCCGCCGTGGAAAAGCATACTTTCTACTCCATCATAATATGGCTGGTGGTGTCTGATAGGCACCGCAAGCCATGTTAATGCTTTTCCGCCGCGGTCGGAAGGCGACCGCGGCGGAAAAGCGGCGGACAGATTCAAAGACCCACCAGCCATCCTAATTTGGCGGTGGGTCTTTCCAGCATCCGCGGCGGTTTTCCCGCATACTCCGGGCCGCCGGTGGCTTCCGCCGGCCCGGAGGATGCGGGAAATCCGTGATCCTAATGACCCCCTTAGTACGAATATTTCCATTGCTACGCCTGCCTTGCTAATAGGCGATAGCGATGTTAGTGACTGTGTTCAGTCGCTAACAGTTTGGGTACGCCCACTTTGCATGTCATTAGAGATAAATATCGCTAACATGTAAAGCGGAGCCCAAACCGCTTGCTATCACCTAAAAGCTATCGCTAACTGCTGTTAGCGACAGCTTGCTAATAGGGCGATAGAATTATCGCCGCCTAGCGGCCAAAAACGGCCGCTAAAGCGGAGAAAATTCCCTATCGCCACCCTTGATAATAAGCCCCCAAATGTTTGTAACATCTTGTTAACAATCAAACAAAAATGTCCTAAACTGGTCTTTTTTGATGATACACAGGTACTGATCCAAATGAGTTAATCCACCTAGCAAATAAAAGGAAACGCATATTTTTCAGGCAAAGGAATTTTATACTCGCTCCATCAACACCAGAATGCTAGTTCAAATCTTCTATACAAAATGTAAGTTCCCTCTTAGAAATACCAAATTCATTGAAGCTCATCACCAAATTCTGAAAGAAAAAAGAACAAACTTCAAAACAAATGTGGAAATCTCTTTTTGTTAAAGGGTCACTGTTCTCGCATAAAGATACTGGCCACTCTAGGTGCAGGAGGCCGACGTCCTTATTTAATGCACTGATTTAATTTGAAAAACAAGAATAATCATATGATTTTCCCCAAATCATTTGCAACAACTCTGACAATGTAGTCAGTTAACACGGACTCATCACATCCATACAGTGCATCACAAGACAATGTATTTGTTTTTGTTTCCATGCCAGTAAATGTCAAACACATCGGTGAATGGTGAAACTTTCTTTGTTCCAAGTCAAGGTCCGCAGTCTGGAATAGTGCAAAGTTAAGAAATACACTATGGGGTATATTCTCAAGAACGTGTGATAACCATCGCAAAAGTTACTTAACGCAACCCTCAACATCGCAGTCCATCACTGGAAATTTACGCAGTGTTAACCAGTTATTCACAACACAGCGGTACCATGCGATAGTTACCAGATAATGCGTCAAATGGCAACGTTAAAATAAACACCATGCCGCCAAAATGTAAGACGCAAAAAAAGCTGCAATGAAGCCAATCGCAATACAAAAATCAGCGAAAAGCAGCCATAGGCCTGCAATTCACAATCGTCAGGCGGGAACAAGCACCATAAAAGTAGAAAAAAACAGATAAACAAATGCCAAACAACGGCAAAGAACCATGGACGTTGCCAGAGCGAGTATGGAGGGGAACCAGAATCCCACAAGCCCCCTGGAGGACCTGCCTGGGACATCGGGGCCAGGGAAGGCCAAGGAGAAGAAGAGTAGGAAGAAACACTTCAGTCTGCAGGAAAACAGGATCCTGCTAATGGAGGTGGTCGAACACCATCACCAACTGTGCGTCACCTCCACTGTGTCATTGTTAACCAAAAAAGGACTATGGCAGGTCCTCGTGGACAAGGTGAATGCAGAGGGAGTGGTGAAGAGGACAATGGACGAGGTCAAGAGGCGCTGGAATGATGTCAAGCGAAAAACCAAGCAGAAATTTGCAAACAACCGCAAGGCAGCAATGCAGACTGGAGGTGGCAGTCTTGCGCCACAGGAGGAGCTGGATGACATGGAGGAAATGGTGCCCACAGTCATCAGTAGGGAGACGGTGGCTGGAGTCGGGGGACCTGACACTGCTCAACAGGACTGGACACAACAGCACCAGGGTGAGTGATGACCAGGTACTGAGGGTAAAGGGGGAGATGGGCACAAAGGAACACATGCACAATTGAGCTGAGCACATTGACGGACAAACCATGCCCCAGACCCCAACTCCCACCAAGAGAACAATGTACCCAAGCATTCTACATGTCAGCACTGTATCAGCACAGAAGTCAGAGGCAAACCACATGTAAGGGATAAGGGGCAGCCAAAGTAGAGCTGCAGGGGCGACTGCCCCAAAATGCGGCACACACACAACACGTGCAGAGCACATCAACATTGACAATGAAGTGGCTAAAACCGCAAACCTTTCACCACAGAACAGAGGACACAAGTGGTGCCAACTGGGTGTGGACACTGGCTAATCACAGATGGCATTGCAGGGAAATTTGAGTTGATAATGTACAGGTACAAACACACAGTTGTCATGGTGCTGAAATGTCCACTATCCCGCAGCAAATGGGCAGCCCCTCCAAAACAGCCACGATGTACACATTCATGCAGTCTGTATGTAAACATGTACAATGCGACAACGCACATGTGGACACATTGTTAAACTGCATCTCACCTTCATATTCCAGAGGGACAACCACCACCTCCTTCAGAGCAGTCCCAACCTCTCTTCTCTGATGACGAAGAGGACCACAACACCTTTGACTCTGACGCCCTCCAAGAGTTCTTTGACAGTCTCATTATAGATGATGGGGTAACCCAATAGGTCAACCGGACCTGGGTACAGTACGCGAATACAAAAAAATGGTCTGTGACCAATTAAACATGAATTGAATTTCCAATCTACACAGTCTGTGTTGTGTAGGATACTCCAACACTGATAATCAATATCACCAAGACCTTTCTCAAACATGCATTCAATTTTCTTTTAAGAATACATGTACTGAAGGACCACACAATTAGAAGTGCCACACAATTCCAAAGATATTTACAACACCTTTATTGGTATATTCAATGATTATAGGTTGCGCGCGAAAAAAGAAAAGGGATGGGGAGTGATGGTGGAAGGTGTGAGAGTATAAGTCAAAAGGAGTAAGAGAAAATACAATTTGATGCTTTACAAATGGGGCCAGAGGTACAGTTAGTAAGGATGTGTAGTGACTTCCACACCTTACACAATTCAGATCCAAAGAGGACTTGTGTGATATACATCACTGTCCTAGGAAACAATTAAAAACAACCACATGAGTGTCAGCCTATATAAATACATTCTGGTGTATGTAGCATATGTGATATGCATTACCAGTGGATCTGCAGAGTCAAGAAGTAGAAAAGGGGTGGCTCGGAGGGTCCTGTTGTCCTGACAATACATGTAGAGAGACCGCTATCTTGTGGGAGCGGAAATAGGCAAGCCGTGAAAACAGCACAGCGTGCGGGCTAGAAAGCACCCCATAGGAATAGGTTGAGGCCCGAATAATCGGTCATGCAGCTAAGTGAAGAGAGGTCCGTGTGAAAAACAAGCTGTCTCGAAAGGAAAAGCAAAAGCAGTGTATTTACAGAATTCAGAGCCGCGGTGCGGTCCCGAAATGGCAGGATGCCGAGGGATTCGGCGGTGAAAGGAGCCCTTGTAGGATGAAGGGAAAGACATCAAGGGCCAGATTATTACCTTATGCGGCAGACGCAGGGTAGTCGATGTTGCTCCGTGTGAACACGGGCAAGGACTGTGACGCGGGCTGCGCCGGTAGAAGAACCGGTCAGAACGTGCGTAACGTGCACCTTGGGGAGGCATCGGTTAGACCGACATAATCGAGCATAGTGGTTACATCAGGATTTGCCGTTGTGTAAAGAAGCCTGGGGGGCCAAGGGTGAGTCCCAAGGTATCTGGGGTCATGAGCTTTTGGCGGCCTGGTGTAACCCAATACAGGATCTTACGCCATTGATGTAGATAGATATCACAATCATGCAGCTATATATCCTGTAAACGATCAGCACCGTAGTCAGCTTATGGTTAGAATGCACAATATAGAAACCGCAGTCAACCTGGCATGTTGTAGTTGCTGCAGTTCTATGTATGTCTTATATCATATGTACAAGTGGGTCCTGATCATCGGGCGGCCCAATGTTAGCCAATACAAAATCTTGAGCAATAAGAAATCTTGGCGCTATAAACCATGTAGACGATCAGCACAGTGGGCGGCTTATGCTAAGAATGTACAGTGTAAAGCCAAGACAATTTAAACAGAGTGCATAATATAGCGACCACAGTCAACCTGCAGGATATAATTGAAATAAGTCTACGTATGTCTTATATCATATGTACAAATGAAACGATGTAGACATCAGGGCACATAGTAAGCCGATCTGTATAGAATAGTAAGCAATCCGGACATAGTTATAGGAATGCAGTGCTGAGACAATGTTATGTACAGATAAAAACATGTAATACATATCACAATACAAAACATGAAAATATTTACATATATACACTTGTATGTACAGTATGATCACATTAGCCAATGTGTAATAATAATAAGTGCCTGTTTCAAAAAACACAAGGGGCACTAGTATCCAAGAACAGATAGGGGTCAAGTAGTGTAAGAGGCTTCGCAGATCTACCCTATGCGCAGGCTTGCCGCCTGTCGAGCGATTTCTTCATACTCATTTAATCCCTTGTGTATAGTATCAAAGGTATGAATCCATTTACATTCCCGGTAGTTGAGATTGTGTGAGAGACATCCTCCTCTGGGGTTAGTGTGTACCTTCTCGATCACCCACCATTTGAACCTTTCTGCGGTATGTCCAAATTAAGTGAAATGTTCCACAAGTGGGGCTCCCTGTGTGGTGCATCTTATGTTGCTGCAATGTTGCAAGATCGTGCATTTTATTTTCTGTGACGTCTGCCCTATATATAGAAAATCACAAGGACACTGAATGGCATATATAACTCCAGAAGAGTTACAATTAGTGTGTTCTTTAAGGGTGTATGTGTAATCGTTGTGGGAAAACGATTTGGTTTCTTTGGTCAGAGGGCACGCCTTGCAGCTTCCACATTTGAAATGCCCCTTAATGGGAGGAATGCTCCATAGATGTGACTGGACACTCAACTCTTTGTATGGAAGTAGGGATTTTACAAGTGCGTTTCTAAGACTCTTGCCTTTGCGGAATGCATGTAGAGGAGGTTCATGCATGTTAAGGTCATCCGCAACCATATGCCAGTGTTTATTGATAGTTTTTTTTATATGGTTGCTCTTCGTACAGAATGTGGTGACGCACGTAGGTGTATCTTGAGTGGTGGAAGCTTTTTCTTTTGGCGTCAGTAGGAATTCCCTATGGTTATACCGTGCTGGTGCTGATGCTGATGCAAGCTGCTGCTACCACCACATCCACATCCCCGCCCCCTGAAGTGTCAGTGCCACA
Source organism: Lissotriton helveticus (assembly GCF_964261635.1). Classification (NCBI taxonomy): domain Eukaryota; kingdom Metazoa; phylum Chordata; class Amphibia; order Caudata; family Salamandridae; genus Lissotriton; species Lissotriton helveticus. The sequence continues at coordinate 1,509,550,662 of NC_136061.1, read as the reverse complement.
CAGTCCAGCAGACATTCCATCTCCTGCCCCTGAGGTGTCACTGCCACTCAGTGCTGGGGAAGGGCCAGAACCTCCCACACGTGAGGCAAATGCAACAGAAGAGGACAAAGAATCAGATGAAACCTCCTTACTGGTACGGAGGAAACTGTAGCATTCACCTCCGCCATATGGCCGGTTTCAGCTTGGTTCTTCCCTCTGCATCATCACCTTCCACTGTCCCCCGATACACTCTGCGACACTCACCTTGGACCTCGACATGGACTGCCATATTCAGTTTGTTTGCCAATGACACAGCCATCAGACTGCGGACTGAACTCTTCCCCTTCCATTGGACTTCCCATTCCCTGAAGGACTCTGGCTGGCCCTCCATGGCCCAACCTTTGAAAGTGGGCTTTGCATGGCCCTGTACTGCTCTAGATGCAACACTCAACAGAATGTGCATTAAACATTCCGAATCACACAGATGTGTTGTGTCTATGGTCTTTTAAATGTGGAAGTATACATGAATGTAGGCTCAGTGAGTTCCTCTTAAGTCCATGTGGTTTATGTCGTTGGCCTTGAGTCACAGGGTGACACATTACTAATTGTGGTCTGGGTTGCGCTGACGCAACAACAGCGACACACGCATTTGTTACTTCCTTGTCCAGCCCCCTGAGAAACCACGTACAGAGCCCCCCCCGGGGTTATTGTTCAAACCCTTATGCTGGACTGGCATACGCCAGGTCAGCTCACTACGCTTACGCTCCCAGGGAGCAACAACACCACATGTGCCAGGACTCCCCTGTAGTGATCTGCTGCTCACAGGTCTAGTTGTCAGCATGTCACGGCCACTCCCTCACGGCTGGTTTGCACCCACACCACACCCATCCAGCAGACGCGTCAAAGGACATGTGACCCTGCCAATAAAAAGGGCCAGGCGCACATGCACAATGCCATTTCCAACCGCTCTAGGGGTGTATCCGTGTAGTGTGCTTGTTGGCATGGGGGCCAGGGCATGCAACATCACATTCCGCAGGCCCGGAGGTGACATGATGGCGTCAGTGTTAGTGGCACCTATGAGGCTGAGCAGGTGTGCAGACTGCGATGATGCCGGGTGCACTGGTATGTCCTCTTCCATGGAGAAATCAAGACCCAGCACCAAATGTGAGACTGGAGCTGCATGATGTGGAGGGTGACATGTCCGCGGGCCCTGGGCTTGGGGCTTGCAGTGGCACATGGTGCGCCCTCATTTCTACATGCCGGTGGCGGAAGGTGAGCAGTGAGGCCTGGGTGCGCAGGGGCGGGCATGCACCGCTGGGCAGTGGGAGGGGCTGGGGTGCAGCTGCCTGGGTGCACAGTGGCGGGCAGTCACCGCTGGGTAGCAGGAGGGGCTGGAGTGCAGATGCCTGGGTGGACAGGGGTGGACAGGCGATGATGTCGCATGCAATTTTATGTACTTTGCCATTCAGGTATCTGGACTCTGTTTCAGATGATGGATCTGTTTCAGATGTGGGACCTGGTGAACTGCACTTCATACTGGCTTGTGGTTGGAGACACACTGGTGGTAGCAGGTGTGCAGTGTGGCCTGGGTGCGCAGTGTCGGCATTCTCTCTCCCTGTCCCTCTCTTCTTTTCTCCATCTCCCACTCCCCCTCTCTGTCAGTCTGTCTCTCGCTCACCCTCTCTGTCTGTCTTTCTCTCGCACACCCTCTCTGTCCGTCTTTATCTCGCTGACCCTCTCTGGCCGTCTTTCTCTCTCTCCCCCTCTCTGCCCGTCTTCCTCTCATTCACCCTCTCTGTCTGTCTTTCTCTTGCTCCCTTTTCCTTTGCTCTTTCTCTCCTTTGCTCTCTCTCTGTCCTTTGATGTGCGCAAGACACACCTTCTCATCATGATTTTTGTCTTGCAGGCTGTGACCTACAGCTTGTCCCGAGGGGAGCCGCCATGTGTATTCATTTATATTCTGTGTTTATTTTAATAAATTATCATTTGTTGCTTCAAAGGTGAATGAGTGATGCTCATTTTTGTGATGACACATGCATGTCACCAGATGTGATTGTGCGACATCATGCAAGTTGTTTGGTATATGAATCTGTGTGGTTGATGTGACATATCTTTGTCCGGGGCCGGGTGGTGGGTGCCCAGAGTAGGGTCCCCGGGGGGAGGTGGTGTCCTGGGGGTGATGGAGGCGAGTGTTGTTGCCCTCTCGGGGCTCCAGGATGCATGTTCTGTGGCTCCATGGCATCTGTTGTTCTTCAGGTGTGGCTCTGGGCTGGGCTCTCTTTTATGGTGCAGGTTGTAGTCTTTATCGCCGATCTGTCTGGTCGTTGAGAATGTTGTGGTGTGGTGTTGTCGTGGAACGCCTACTTTGCATCTCATTAGCGATATTTGCCGGGGTCATCCTTGGCGATGTTTTTTGCAGCTGCTATTGCCGGAAAACTGATGATATAGGCTGTTTGCACCAGCTTGTGAATGGGGTAGTAAGTTTATCGCAAATTTGGCTGAGTTAAGGTGCTGATAACTCGGCGATAGCTCCTTGAGAATATGGCTTTATATATCTAAACAGTATGGCTATTGATTTTAATTCTCTCAACAGCATACCCGTGCACAGTGTTTGACCAGCATATTATAGTTTTATCTGCCACCTTATCCTATTCGCCTCAGTCCCTGTTCAAATATAGATTGTATGATTGTGGCACTTGGGGCAGGCTTCAGGTGCGAGGCCTCCCTCCAGTGAGAGCTCCTGGAGGGTCCAGTCCTCAGTGATTAGCTGGGCCTTCATTGAGCCAGGTCTCCTTCTGATATTTGTTTCCCTGTAGCAGGCAAAGGGAGGTAAATCCCTTTACCAACGGAAGCACTTAATCAGGAATCCTTAGGTCCTCTTCCCACAGTTTAGTGGGGTCTTCTTAATTTACTTCTCAGGTACAGTAATGTTCTAAGGAGGTAATGGTTAAAAGACAGTCACATCATGCACACTGGTCAGTGATGGGATAATTCCTCTCACTGAATCCTGGTGATTTTCTTGTAAAATTACCACTTCCCTTGTGGTATATAAATAAATAATACCGGATCTAGGTTTTACTGGACATAGTAATAACAGATAGCTCAATAAATAAGAGTCAAGATTCGAGGTAGTAGGAGTTTGCAGGTTCAATACAGCATAAAGGACAGGAACAGGACAACCTGCACAGGAATGGGATGGCAGCGCTGCCGGGGGCAGGATCAGAATCGGCGTAACATTTAATAACAGTGCACAAATATATATACTAAAACAGTTACATTACAATGAATTACAGTAGGCGGAGCAGTGGGTGTGGTCAATAGCAGTCGCGAAAGATAAGGCATACAACTAATTGTGGTCTGGGTTGCGCTGACGCAACAACAGCGACACACGCATTTGTTACTTCCTTGTCCAGCCCCCTGAGAAACCACGTACAGAGCCCCCCCCGGGGTTATTGTTCAAACCCTTATGCTGGACTGGCATACGCCAGGTCAGCTCACTACGCTTACGCTCCCAGGGAGCAACAACACCACATGTGCCAGGACTCCCCTGTAGTGATCTGCTGCTCACAGGTCTAGTTGTCAGCATGTCACGGCCACTCCCTCACGGCTGGTTTGCACCCACACCACACCCATCCAGCAGACGCGTCAAAGGACATGTGACCCTGCCAATAAAAAGGGCCAGGCTCACATGCACAATGCCATTTCCAACCGCTCTAGGGGTGTATCCGTGTAGTGTGCTTGTTGGCATGGGGGCCAGGGCATGCAACATCACATTCCGCAGGCCCGGAGGTGACATGATGGCGTCAGTGTTAGTGGCACCTATGAGGCTGAGCAGGTGTGCAGACTGCGATGATGCCGGGTGCACTGGTATGTCCTCTTCCATGGAGAAATCAAGACCCAGCACCAAATGTGAGACTGGAGCTGCATGATGTGGAGGGTGACATGTCCGCGGGCCCTGGGCTTGGGGCTTGCAGTGGCACATGGTGCGCCCTCATTTCTACATGCCGGTGGCGGAAGGTGAGCAGTGAGGCCTGGGTGCGCAGGGGCGGGCATGCACCGCTGGGCAGTGGGAGGGGCTGGGGTGCAGCTGCCTGGGTGCACAGTGGCGGGCAGTCACCGCTGGGTAGCAGGAGGGGCTGGAGTGCAGATGCCTGGGTGGACAGGGGTGGACAGGCGATGATGTCGCATGCAATTTTATGTACTTTGCCATTCAGGTATCTGGACTCTGTTTCAGATGATGGATCTGTTTCAGATGTGGGACCTGGTGAACTGCACTTCATACTGGCTTGTGGTTGGAGACACACTGGTGGTAGCAGGTGTGCAGTGTGGCCTGGGTGCGCAGTGTCGGCATTCTCTCTCCCTGTCCCTCTCTTCTTTTCTCCATCTCCCACTCCCCCTCTCTGTCAGTCTGTCTCTCGCTCACCCTCTCTGTCTGTCTTTCTCTCGCACACCCTCTCTGTCCGTCTTTATCTCGCTGACCCTCTCTGGCCGTCTTTCTCTCTCTCCCCCTCTCTGCCCGTCTTCCTCTCATTCACCCTCTCTGTCCGTCTTTCTCTTGCTCCCTTTTCCTTTGCTCTTTCTCTCCTTTGCTCTCTCTCTGTCCTTTGATGTGCGCAAGACACACCTTCTCATCATGATTTTTGTCTTGCAGGCTGTGACCTACAGCTTGTCCCGAGGGGAGCCGCCATGTGTATTCATTTATATTCTGTGTTTATTTTAATAAATTATCATTTGTTGCTTCAAAGGTGAATGAGTGATGCTCATTTTTGTGATGACACATGCATGTCACCAGATGTGATTGTGCGACATCATGCAAGTTGTTTGGTATATGAATCTGTGTGGTTGATGTGACATATCTTTGTCCGGGGCCGGGTGGTGGGTGCCCAGAGTAGGGTCCCCGGGGGGAGGTGGTGTCCTGGGGGTGATGGAGGCGAGTGTTGTTGCCCTCTCGGGGCTCCAGGATGCATGTTCTGTGGCTCCATGGCATCTGTTGTTCTTCAGGTGTGGCTCTGGGCTGGGCTCTCTTTTATGGTGCAGGTTGTAGTCTTTATCGCCGATCTGTCTGGTCGTTGAGAATGTTGTGGTGTGGTGTTGTTGTGGAACGCCTACTTTGCATCTCATTAGCGATATTTGCCGGGGTCATCCTTGGCGATGTTTTTTGCAGCTGCTATTGCCGGAAAACTGATGATATAGGCTGTTTGCACCAGCTTGTGAATGGGGTAGTAAGTTTATCGCAAATTTGGCTGAGTTAAGGTGCTGATAACTCGGCGATAGCTCCTTGAGAATATGGCTTTATATATCTAAACAGTATGGCTATTGATTTTAATTCTCTCAACAGCATACCCGTGCACAGTGTTTGACCAGCATATTATAGTTTTATCTGCCACCTTATCCTATTCGCCTCAGTCCCTGTTCAAATATAGATTGTATGATTGTGGCACTTGGGGCAGGCTTCAGGTGCGAGGCCTCCCTCCAGTGAGAGCTCCTGGAGGGTCCAGTCCTCAGTGATTAGCTGGGCCTTCATTGAGCCAGGTCTCCTTCTGATATTTGTTTCCCTGTAGCAGGCAAAGGGAGGTAAATCCCTTTACCAACGGAAGCACTTAATCAGGAATCCTTAGGTCCTCTTCCCACAGTTTAGTGGGGTCTTCTTAATTTACTTCTCAGGTACAGTAATGTTCTAAGGAGGTAATGGTTAAAAGACAGTCACATCATGCACACTGGTCAGTGATGGGATAATTCCTCTCACTGAATCCTGGTGATTTTCTTGTAAAATTACCACTTCCCTTGTGGTATATAAATAAATAATACCGGATCTAGGTTTTACTGGACATAGTAATAACAGATAGCTCAATAAATAAGAGTCAAGATTCGAGGTAGTAGGAGTTTGCAGGTTTAATACAGCATAAAGGACAGGAACAGGACAACCTGCACAGGAATGGGATGGCAGCGCTGCCGGGGGCAGGATCAGAATCGGCGTAACATTTAATAACAGTGCACAAATATATATACTAAAACAGTTACATTACAATGAATTACAGTAGGCGGAGCAGTGGGTGTGGTCAATAGCAGTCGCGAAAGATAAGGCATAAAAGTGGGTGTAACAGGGGCGTATACATAGACATGTGATGTAAACGTAACAGAATATGTCATAAATGGGGCGGAAACATGGAGGGGGCTACCTAAGGAGCCGGGACCTCTAACCTAATGGTGCGCGCAAACTGACAATGACGTGTTACTAGGAGAAGCTGGGGGCTATGAACTCTGTGCTAGGAGCAGAGACTGAAGTCTGGAGAGTCAGGGCGACATGTACCTAAACAGTATCTAGTATCTGATGTTTAGAGAACATGTTGATAGAATCCAAAAGTTATCGGGGTAAAGGCTAACAGACTCTAAGAATGGTGCATGCATTACTCTACATGTAGTGCGTGATGAAGAATATTAAATGACCATTAAATGCAGTATTTCTCTTACATGGAGACGTAAAGGCTAGACAATGACGGAAACTATTGATGCGATTCAGTAGCTTAGGAATGCAGAGAAGGAGGGCTGGACTGATAACTAGAATCATAACATACTCTTGGCAGACTCAGAGGCAGAGCCAGGCTGAGCCGGGCACTGTGAGGCAGGAAGTAAGTGAAGGGTCGAGGATACAGGTGGGGGCTGTATCGCTCCTCAGCGAGGCTCAGGAGACAGGAGCTGAATCTGGTGTCCGGGCCCTTTTGAGGCCTAGAAACGGGGACTTTACAATGAAATAACGTGCACACTGAGAAACGTGGCAACGTAACTTTACATAGGCCTGATACTCGTAGCTTTCATGAGAACTGGAGACTGGCATACTAGTGATGGACACAACTATAATTGCGTCTTTAATCGAACATGGGGAATACATATGCATATTAATCATGCACACATAACATAAGATGGAGGACACGTAGGGACACAGAACATGGCAAAATTTACTTTTCCACATTCCCTCCTTGTCACTACGTTTCCATCAGGAAACATCAATATTCATGATACCATCTATCATTTCATACAGTATCATTTGCTCGTCTCGAATTTTCTTGGAACGGGATTTAGGACGGGACTTGGGACTAGGAACACAAGATGTAGCACAAATGCCGCAAATCGCAGGGCCACATTGTAAACAGAGGCAGCAACTAAATATGATCGCTACTGCAATACCTAGAAAGGATAATACTTTCCATCCCCAGGCGGAAATTATATTCCAGAACCAACCGGACCATGTCCAGGTGCCTGGATCTTGGTGTAACATATGGGCAATTTTATGGAGTCTGGTTATAGCTGAATAAACAGACGGCGCGTTATTAGGAATGAAAATGCAGCAACTAGATCCGATGACTCTACAGGCCCCGCCCCTATCGGCCAGTATGACGTCAAGGACGAGACGATTCTGGAGCACGACAATTCTCATAAAGGATTGTTCTTCGGTTAAGTTACCTAGAGCAGAAGTAGTCTCAATCACTACTGCTTCAAGTGTTCTGGTTAATCTACGTATCAGTTTACTATTCACGACAGTACCTAAATAGGGGAAGACACCTTTATTGATATCTATGTATTGTTCTAGAGCAGTTTCAGTATAATCGACAATCAGGAAATTTCTCTTGTGTCTAGTATGTACTAGGTGGGAATTCCTATGATAGTCAGGTGGGGCTAGGAAAACTGGTGGCAGTAGGAAGGCAATGTAACAGGTTCCATCCCAATCAAGGGGCAGACGAACATATGCGGTCTGACCACAAACAAAATAAGAATGACGTGAAGCTTTGAAAATAGATTTCCTACTGTCACTATACTTGACAATAGTAGTACAATCACTATGGCCTACATGTACGGAACCATTATTTCGGACACATAATTCACCTTTGACTGGTAATACTGACATAGCAGGTAAGTCTGGAGTAGAATCAGACTGAACATTCAGGACCATAAAATTCGAAGAATAATTACCCAAATTATAAACTTCATTTTCTAGATCTAACCCTGTTCTGTGGGGAAGACCTTGCTTGTCTGGGAAACATGTACTGTTAAGAAAGGACATATCTGTTGAGGATGACGTTAACGTGGACCATGCTCCACACGAACCGTTATGTGAGAATGGATAAGGAAAGAGTGGCAGAACTCCCTTCGGTGTCTGGAAAGGGGGGAGTCGACCACACACCCAACAATTTGTGGCATTGCTGGTCTGGTGTGAATAATGTAACAGGCGGATAAAGGAGTTATTACGCATAGCAAGACGATAAGAAAGTTCATGAGGAGGCAGATCACTAAACGTGTGCTCTACTGTAACATTAGCAGACTTATTTACATGAGAAACTGAAAAACACAAATAAAATGCATAACTGGTGCAGGAAATCATAATGCTAAAATATAGCAGAAAACATAAAATAATAGTGCAACTTCTAGAGTTCTCACTAACTCTCTCTCTGTGGGGGTCTATTATATACATGTCAGAAACCGGTCTAACCGTTTCACCTAGGGGAGGACTTAGACAATCAAACTGGCTGACTTATTTTACTAGACCTTAGTTTAAGCTTATACTCCTGCTGCAGAGTTTTCTCTAACAGGGAAGGGTTCGTAGCAATGTCTTTTGCGGGACAGTCCTTAAGAATAGTACTTTGGCAGTCTTTAAGATCCTCGGAAATGTTCTTTGAAACAGGTTTCAATCCAAAAAATCTTTTCACATGTGACAAATGGACCCAGCCCTTCCTGCCTTCCAGCTTGACGGCAGTACGGGTGGCCAGGAGGACCTGTCGGGGTTCCTTCCAGCGAGGCTCCAGCGGACTTGAACGATCAAAATTCCGGACAAGAACCATGGATCCGGGAACGATTTCATGCGGTGCCACCTCGGTATTGTCTGGAAATGCGGCAGCAACCTGTGAACGACAAGAGTTGAGGGCAGACATCAAGGAAGCTAGGTAATCTGTCAGCATATTACTTGAAACATCGGTAATACTTCGAGGTCTAGGTGTACCCCACATGTTAGGGGGGCGGCCGAATACGACCTCATAAGGGGACAGACCTGATCTGGAATGTGCGACCATGCGCATATAAAATAAGGCAACTGGCAGAGCTACTAGCCAGTCCACACCTTTCTCTTTACATACTTTTGCAATTCGGATTTTCAGGGTCTGATTATGTCTCTCTACGAGACCGGCTGCTTCTGGATGGCGTACACAATGGAACTTCCACTGGTACCCTAACAACAGGGAAATATGTTTCATAAGCTCGGATGAGAATGGTTGGCCGTTGTCTGAATACACGACCCTAGGGAGTCCGTAGCGGGGGAAGAATTCACGAACCAACTGCTTGGCAGTGGTCGCGGCTGTGTAATCTGGGACTGGATATGCTTCTGTCCACCTGGACAAAGCGCATACAACTACGAGGACATACTTGAAACCTCGACATCGCTCCATCTGAATATAATCCATCTGGAGGACTTCAAAAGGGTGGTCAGGGGGCTGGAATCCACCTTGTTCCACCGGGACACTTTTACCTGGATTAAACTGGCAACATATCATACAGGTACGGACTTTCTGCTTGGCTGCAGCTCGTAAATGCTTGTTGAACCAAATGTTCTGGATACTGTCTAACATAGCTTTTTCTCCTAAATGTGCTGGACTATGTGCAGTATTGATAATGACTTGAACCATGGAGTCGGGGAGAAACCATGTGGCTTTACCCTTCGTTACCCATCCCTGATCTGTCTGGACCCCTCCTTGTTCGGACCATTTTTTGATTTCCTCGGGAGTAGCATGTAACTGGATATCTATGACATCTTGAGTAGGGTCCTTAACTGTCATACAGGTAGTCGGATCTGGAGTGTATGTCGGTGTCTTATTTACTGGAACGTCTGGTGTCTGTGCTGTAAGCTTGGCTGTGCGATCTGCTAGATCATTACCGTGAGAAATAGTGTCAGTAACTTTCGTATGTGCTCTGCATTTCATGATAGCAATAGATGTCGGTAAGTGTATGGCATCTAACAGAGCTTGAATAAGGAGACCATGCTGAATCTTGGTTCCATGAGAAGTCATGAAACCTCTCTCCTGCCAGAGCACTCCAAAGTCGTGTACGACTCCGAATGCATAACGTGAATCTGTGTAAACATTAACTTTCAGGTTTTTGGCGTGTATGCAGGCTTGAGTCAGAGCAACTAGCTCTGCTGCTTGAGCGGACAGAGTGTCAATACGGTGTGTTTCAATAACTTCAGTGTCAGTAGTCACTGCATACGCGGCTACTAGTTCTCCTGTACTTGTTCTCATACATGAACCATCCACATAAAGTGTCAGGTCGGGATCTGGTAATGGAATATCTGTCAAGTCTTGTCTTGGCTTAGTCATAATGTTAACTACTTCCACACAGTCGTGTGTGGCAGGATTTGAAGTAACTGACGGTAACAGTGTAGCAGGATTTAAAACGTTGCAGCGTCTGATTTCTATGTGTGGCTGGAACAGTGTCAGTTCATAACCTGTTAAACGTGCAATTGTCAAGTGCTGAGTCTGTGTTCGGTTTAAAAGAACTTCCACGGAGTGTGGAACTTGTACTGTCAAGGAATGTCCTAGTACTATGGAATCACTTTGTCTGATAGCTAGAGCTGTGGCTGCAACTGACTTGAGGCACGCAGGCAGAGCCTGGGCTACAGGATCTAATGTGCTCGAAAAATAAGCACAGGGCTTGTATTGTCCTGCTTGATCTTGTGTGAGAACAGATAATGCTGTACCTTCACGTTCAGTGACGAAAAGTGTAAAAGGCTTACTGTAGTTCGGTGTAGCTAGAACTGGAGCTTGGCATAGAGCTTTCTTTAACTCATTAAAACTAAGTGTATGTTCAGATGTCCAAGGGAGGACAGTCGATAAGGCTGCCTCCTGTGTCGTTAACTGTATCAGTGGCTTAGCTAGAAATGCATACTGAGGAATCCATTGTCTGCAGTAAGAAGTGAGGCCGATAAAAGCACGTACCTCCTTCTGTGTCTTGGGCTGAGGAAGACTCGCTGTTAACTGGATACGGTCGGGTGTCAACTGCCTACCCCTCTTGGACAGTAAGTGGCCTAAGTAGATCACTTGCTGGACACAGAATTGAAGCTTAGAAGGGGACACCTTGTGCCCCATCTCTGCTAAGAAGTACAAGACTGTAAGTGATGCTCGCTCGCAAGCACGTTCAGAACGGGCTGTGATCAGTAGATCATCGACATACTGGAGCAGGGCAGTGTCAGTTGGCATGTGAATATTGTCTAGTTGTCTCTTAAGTGCTTGACTGTAAATACTAGGACTTTCTGTGAAACCTTGAGGAGCGCGTGTGAACATATAGCTCCTTCCATTTAAACAAAATCCGAAAAGAAACTGGCTGTCTGGATGAATGGGGACACTGAAAAATGCGTTCTTGAGGTCTATGACTGAAAAAAATGAGGCTTCAGAATCAATGGCTGTCAATAGGGAAGAGATATCTGGGACAACTGGGTACTGGGGAATAATACATTTGTTGAGTTCTCGAAGGTCAATCACTAATCGATATACTGGGGGTGCATTTGGATCAGTACGTTTCATGACTGGAATGATCGGAGAATTACATACATTGGAGTCAGTTTCTACAACTACTCCTTGAGCGATGAGCTCGTCAATAATTTTGGATAAGGCTGCTACAGCCTCAGGTGGCAGTCTGTACTGTCTGATTCGTGGTAACACTACACCTGGTTTGAGAGTCACACGATGGGGTGTGATTTGCATATAACCAACATCAGTTGGACCTTGCGCCCATAGATGCTGCGGAACATTAGACAATCTCGGATCAAAATCTCGTAATACATAGTGACCCTTGAAGTCACGTAGGAACAATCGTATTCCCTCTGGGGAACAGCAAATAACTGCACCTAATTCTTTCAGTGTCTTAATGCCTAACAAATTTTCTGGACACGACTTTGTAAGTAACAGATCAGTAGTGCGGGACAATGGACCTACTTCTAGAGTAACTGGCTTAGATATCTCGTTTACAATAGGCTTTCCTGAAAATCCAAGGGAAACATTTCTAGAGCCTGAGAGCGGAGCCCCTGGAACTTCGGCGTGACTAATGGTGGTCCTACTTGCCCCTGTATCAATCAAAAACTTTCTGTCTTTCCCTAGTACTTGACTATGAACATAGGGACCCTCTTGATCTACAGGTATCTCGATGAGAGGCAAGCCTACCTCCCTCTCTAGGCTGTTTCATGAATATGGCTGATACTCTGGATACTCGGACTGCGCATACTGGTACATCTGCTGTGTAACATGCTGTGTTGCAGCGATAGGCTGCGGTGCTGGAACTGTCTGTTGTGCATTCTGTGGCTGAGAAGTCTGTGAAACTTGTTCTTGTCTAGGCGGACGTGGTCTTTCTTTAGTCTTACCGGTAGCTATATTGTGTTTCAGAACTGCACACTCGTTTATGAAATGACCTGGCTGTTTACAATAATTGCAGTTCCCTTTAACGGGAGCTGCAGGATGACTGGCTTGATTCGGACCCCTCTTCTGACTGTCTTGTGGAATAGATTGTGCAACCAGCACTTTCATTTTCGTGTCTTTCATACGTTTTCTTTCATGATCTTGCTCTTCTCTGATTCTATTCTGGTGATACTGAAGCATCTGTAACATCTGGGACGGGGTATTAGCTTGCCAGGTACTTTCGACTTTCAAAACTCGATTCTTCACTTGTGGACTTGAATTCTCGACTAATTTAGTAACAAAAAGATGAGGGTATGACTCGCTACTCGTCTTGAGGCCACTGTTTATACTAAAACATTTCTCGAATCTAGAATAAAAATCACTAGTGTCTTCATCTTGTTTCTGTTTACAGGCTGAGATTGCATCCCAGTCTTCCTTTTTAGTGGCTAATAATCTTGGCAAAACCTGTATTAACAATTCTGGTAATTCTTTACATTTTTCTCCTAGACCGGTACCTGGTACTCGTATCTTATCTTCAGCTTCTAGGACTGCCCAATCGATCTTTTTCTCTCCCACCTCCCATTCTTTTTCCTTGAGTTTTTCATATACCCCTGCGGGCAACAGGACCTTTAACATTTTAATAATATCTGGATATGTGTATTCTCCCATACGGAGCATATCTTTTCATTCTCGGTGGAACCCTGCTGGATCTTTGTCATGACAGGGAATTAACTTTTTCATCTCTAAGAGTTCCATCTTTGTAATCGGAGTGTAAACAAACACTCGTTGCATTTCACCATCTGTTGTCCTGACTGGGTGTACTTCTCGTAACGGATTCTGTCTATCTATGTAAAAGGGTTTACTTTCTGGATGTGAGACATGAACAAAATGCGGGTTTAAAAACGTTCTATATTTGTGGCGCTGTTCTAGAATGACACTAATTAAATCGGTACCTAAACCTTTCCATCTATACTGGAGTAACTCGTTCAGGACATCGTGTAATGGACCTGGATCAGAATGTTGACCCTCATACAGAGTAATGAGGTGCTGGATCATATACATACCCACCAGTCGTTGCTCGGCTGGGGGCAATTTCAGAAACATTTGTGCCACTATTTCGTCTGGAAAAGTGGTAGAATCAGTAATCCATCGGACTGCTGATCGGGCTAGTTCTTGTTCATGCATAGTACTTAACTCACTGTAACCGATTCGTGATTTCAGAATGTGATCGGTAGCTTGAAATACTTGTTCTAGAGAACCTTGTTCTGGTGCCGGATGAGGAATAGTTTTCTTGTAGTCTAGACGTGAATGTCGGTCTGGAAATCTAGATTTTCCTACATACGCTATTCTAGTGGGATTCTCGTCCTCTACCTCTTCAGTAGAAGAGTCATTTTCTTTCTCGCTTACTTGTGCTGCTTTACGTTGTTCGTGTAACTTTAGTATTTCCTTACGAATTTTCTTGTACATACTCTCTATACTACTGATAGTCTTGTGTTTACCCTCGGCTATATTATCACTCCACCTTGTCAGGATTTTCATTTCGGCCGGATCTTTAGTCGGGTAATCTTGTTCTCTTATTAGACAATTAATCAGAAACTTTAATATCATGAGCTGGATCTCAGCTTTCCTTTGGGACATGGCTTCACCAATACTTTCTGGATCATCCCCTGTACGGATGAAACGATATATTCTGTCTAGATCTCCTTTCATATCTGGTAGGGTGTCTAAATACCCGGTCACCCGTCTTACACGGATGGAATATATTACTGTACTATCATCACCTGCAACTGGATCATAGCGGCATTCAGTGAGAGCTCGTCGGATTTCTGCAACGGACTTAAATTTGGGCGTACGCTGTAACGCACATTCATGTAACTCGGCCAACGTTCTACGTTGGTGTGGTGGCGGGGTACCAGGAGGACCTCCTCCTGCGGCCCCTAAACTGGAATCGTCGACTGATACTCTTCGTGCTGGCAGAGTGGGAAATTGTAATGTATGCTGGACCGGGGGTACCGTAGCAGGTACTCCGGTGACTGGAGGAGCAGGATTTACATTATTTACAGGGACTGGCGGAACAGGATTTGCATATTCTGGGACTGTGTCGTCCAAATAGGACGAGATGAAAATATCAGCTGCGGTCGGTTTGTGACGTAGCTTAGTCGGAACTAGTGGTGGCGGAAAATTACTGGATGCCTCCGGGGTCGTTTTTGGCAAGCCCTCGGCAAGAAGAAGATACATACCCTTAATGAGGGCATGCCTCTGTCTATCTGACTGTTCAGTTTTGACTCGTTCACCTATCTCGATTAGTTCCCTTTCTTGGGCTCGTTCTAAGGATTCTCTACTTAGTTCTGACTTTCTGATTTCTTTTTCGGTTCTTTTATGAGATTCTTTGCGCCATAACTCGATGGCATCTTTCTGTGACTGTCTGGCTTTCTTCTTCCATAATGCTTCTTCTACTCTCATGATGCACTCGGCATCCCACGTACCTGATACGGGCCATCTATACTTTTCCTCTAACTCTTTGGTATACTCTACCCATAAATCTAGATATAATATGGCACTTATGCCATGCTTTTGATACATAAAATGACCTGGACTGTCCCTAGGTGGGACAGGAACTGCTGCTTCTAGCAGACCTTTTCTAGTTTTTAACTGATGTAATTTCGAGAATAAGGGCATGACTGAACTGTAATCTATTCAACAAAAGAGAGGGGGGACCAAGGAGCCTATAAAGGTCCAGTGTTATAGGAACTTTGTCCTCTTTTTGTGAACTGAACTGTAATCTAGACACAATACAATACACAATGAACACGATAATTACTTCACATTCATACCACGACATTTAAAATACATGAAGAATATTTAAAATAACAGTTCGAACAGAATACTACCTGGAATACTGAAAACAGAATACATGAATTTTCTCGAGAACAGAACTGACTAGAACAGAAACTAGATGCACTGCTGAAACAGTACGAAACTTACCGGTCTCATAAAGAGACACGTCAGGACCCGCATCCACCGAAGTGGACACTTCGTTTTGGGTCTGTGTACCACCAACCCACGGACCAGAGTCAATTAGATTGACCCTGTCTAGATACTACCCCAGCAATGGTACTCACAGGCAGCAAGAACGGAAGGCCTCGGACTGGACTGGACTGCTTCGACGCCGGACGGACGAACTTCGGACTTCTGTTACGGGTGGGCCTCCGGATACCTCGGACCTTGGACTCTCGGCTTGGGCTCTGGTCGGGACTCGCCGCGTTCCTCCACCGCCTCGTCTGGATGCTGGACCGCCACCTCCGTCTCCTCCGTGGGCCTGAGGGATACTTGAAGCAGAAATATCTGCACGTGCACGGTATGGTTCCGTCACGGCTGCAGAGGGTCAGGGGGCCGGCGTGGCTTCACCGGCGCGTGGGGAAAGGGCAAGTCCCTATTCGGGCGCCATTATGTGGTATATAAATAAATAATACCGGATCTAGGTTTTACTGGACATAGTAATAACAGATAGCTCAATAAATAAGAGTCAAGATTCGAGGTAGTAGGAGTTTGCAGGTTTAATACAGCATAAAGGACAGGAACAGGACAACCTGCACAGGAATGGGATGGCAGCGCTGCCGGGGGCAGGATCAGAATTGGCGTAACATTTAATAACAGTGCACAAATATATATACTAAAACAGTTACATTACAATGAATTACAGTAGGCGGAGCAGTGGGTGTGGTCAATAGCAGTCGCGAAAGATAAGGCATAAAAGTGGGTGTAACAGGGGCGTATACATAGACATGTGATGTAAACGTAACAGAATATGTCATAAATGGGGCGGAAACATGGAGGGGGCTACCTAAGGAGCCGGGACCTCTAACCTAATGATGCGCGCAAACTGACAATGACGTGTTACTAGGAGAAGCTGGGGGCTATGAACTCTGTGCTAGGAGCAGAGACTGAAGTCTGGAGAGTCAGGGCGACATGTACCTAAACAGTATCTAGTATCTGATGTTTAGAGAGCATGTTGATAGAATCCAAAAGTTATCGGGGTAAAGGCTAACAGACTCTAAGAATGGTGCATGCATTACTCTACATGTAGTGCGTGATGAAGAATATTAAATGACCATTAAATGCAGTATTTCTCTTACATGGAGACGTAAAGGCTAGACAATGACGGAAACTATTGATGCGATTCAGTAGCTTAGGAATGCAGAGAAGGAGGGCTGGACTGATAACTAGAATCATAACATACTCTTGGCAGACTCAGAGGCAGAGCCAGGCTGAGCCGGGCACTGTGAGGCAGGAAGTAAGTGAAGGGTCGAGGATACAGGTGGGGGCTGTATCGCTCCTCAGCGAGGCTCAGGAGACAGGAGCTGAATCTGGTGTCCGGGCCCTTTTGAGGCCTAGAAACGGGGACTTTACAATGAAATAACGTGCACACTGAGAAACGTGGCAACGTAACTTTACATAGGCCTGATACTCGTAGCTTTCATGAGAACTGGAGACTGGCATACTAGTGATGGACACAACTATAATTGCGTCTTTAATCGAACATGGGGAATACATATGCATATTAATCATGCACACATAACATAAGATGGAGGACACGTAGGGACACAGAACATGGCAAAATTTACTTTTCCACACCCTTTTCAACACTGGATTTTTCAGCTTATTGCAAACCTCCCAGAATTACTTAACCAAGATGGCACAGACATTTATTTATTTTATTTATTTATTTATAGAGGTTGATATATCGTGAAGAAGATCCTGAAAGATATCAGAGCGCTTTACAAAAATGATGGAAAGAAGGACATAAGAGCAATGACGACATCGAGTAAGAATACAAAAAACAATACAAAAAAACAAGGAATAATCACATAATTACAAGGCAAATAAGACAGGATGAGTAATTCAATAAACAGGTATATAGCAGGGTACGCAGGAAGGCACTATATGCGGTAAGGAAGAACAGCATCAAATGTTTGTACAGTGAATGTAAGCTCACTAGCTTTGAGCAGGAGAAACCTGTCCCAATTATGGTAAAAATGTATCCAGTTTGAAAGCAGCCGTTGAGGAGATTCTGCGAATTTCCGGTGGAAGAGAGTTCCATATCTTTGAGGCCGCACCGGAGAAGGCTCGGTGGCAAGTTTTCGTTTTGCTACGGATGAGTGGTTTCAGGAGGAAAGTGTTAGCGCCTCTTGAGGCTCTACCACCACATGATAATTCAAGCTTTTGCGCTTGGTATCTTTGAGTATTAAGATGCAGAGCTTTGTGCACCAGATCAGCAATATTTATCTGAATTCTAGCTTCGTAGGGCAAACATTTAAGAGAATTTAGGACTGGGGATATGTGCTCATTTCGTTTGGTACCAGACACCAATCTAGCCGCAGCGTTCAGTAATGCCCTTAGTGGAGCCAGGGTGTATTTGGGAAGGCCACAGAGAGTAGCGCTGCTGTAGTCAAGCCTCGGCAAGACAAGCGTTTGGACCACCTGCTTGAAGTCGGATTGTGGGAGGAATGGTTTGATGTTTCTAAGTGTCTTCATCAAGTGATTGGCTCCCTTACGCACATTGCTGATGTGATATTCCATATTTAGGTGATTGTCCCGGGTGATTCTGAGGGATTTGGCAGAGTCTATGATAAGAGGGGTGCAGTTGAAAGCAGTGAGCTGAATTAACCAAAGGTCTAGTTTGGGGATGTGGTTTGGAGGCGAGATAAGAAGGAATTCAGTTTTGGAGGTGTTGAGCAGGAGATCGTTCTCCGTTAACCAGTTTTGCTTAGACATAAGGATAGAGTTAAGTGAGATGTTGTCATCCGAAGATGAGATTTTCAGATAAAGTTGCGTATCGTCCGTATACATATGGAAAAGAATGTTCATGGAGTTTAGAGAATAAGCTAATGGTACCAAGAAAAGGTTGACGAGGATAGGAGATAGGGCTGATCCTTTGGGGACACCCATGAGTACTGGAGAGGCCTGGGAGAGGGAGTGGTTTGCCTTGACTCTTTGTAATCTGTGCTGGAGGAAGGACGAGAACCATTGTAGCACCTGACCAGAGAAACCCATCCTATTCTTTAGAATGGATAGGAGGTTGTCATGATTAACCCTGCCGAATGCTGAGGAAAGGTCAAGGAGGATTAGGAGGCATGACTCATTTTGGTCAAGCATTTCTAAGATATCATCCATAATATGAATGAGAGCCGACTCGGTACTGTGCCCCTTCCGAATGCCAGATTGATACTGATCTAGGAGTTGTACGTTTTTTATGCGAGCACAAAGTTGAGATTGTATGCATTTTTCTAGGAGTTTAGCTAGGGTTTTTTTTTTTAGCTTTTTTCGTATAGGTGACACCTGAGCTGCTTTTAGGCAGTCAGGGATCATGCCTTGTGATAGAGAAGCATTTACAATTCTTGTCCAGGTGGGGATGAGTACATTCTTGATTTCTTTGAAACTGGCAGGGGGCAGCGGATCATTGAAGTGGTTAGATGGGTTGATATTCTGAAGAATCTTGTAGATGTCTTTTTCACTGAAAGTGGTTAAGGTGCCCCATGACGCGTTCTTCTTAGTCAGGCTACTAGGTACGCATTTTTCTAATAGCTCAAGGTGTGATGGGGACCCTGAGGATGGCAGGAGAGCCTTCTTAGAGGCGAGATCAATGGATATGAGTCTTGATTTTTCAATGAAGAAAGCAGCAAGGTCGTAGCATGAGGGAGGGCTGCTTCCTGAGTCAGAGAGGTTTGGACCTACTACTGATTGCTGTTAGACCAACTCGAAAAGTTTCTTGGGGGCGGTTAGCAGCTTGACCAGGTTGGTGTCTGAAGTAGTCAGCTTTAGCGCATTTGATTTGTTTGTTGTAGAGATTCCTAACCTCTCTAAGGAGTTTTAGTTGTTCCAATGAGGGTTTGGATCTCCAGGAATGTTCAACTGCCTTGAGGTTGCGGCGTTCCGTGTTTAGATTGTTATTGTACTGCGGTTTGGATATTTTTTTTGAGGCATTTTTTTCGTTGGTATTAAAGAATATACATTGCTGGTCGGACCAATCTTTAGGGGTGATGGAATCAAGAGTAATGGTCTGCCCTTTCGACATAATGAGGTCTAGAGTTTCTCCTTTAT
The DNA here is from genome assembly GCF_964261635.1 of Lissotriton helveticus. Classification (NCBI taxonomy): domain Eukaryota; kingdom Metazoa; phylum Chordata; class Amphibia; order Caudata; family Salamandridae; genus Lissotriton; species Lissotriton helveticus. Next base: position 1,509,531,154 of record NC_136061.1, on the reverse strand, counting down.
TATGAGTGGGTTGGTCACAGTGCTGAATCAGGTCTTGATCATTTAACCCCTTGGGCGCGGTCGCGATTCTGCTCCTGTGCGGCAGTTTTATTGAATGGGCGGGTTCATGATGGCCCCCAGCCGTCATCAGCACACGCCCACTGTGATGCATGACGGCCGGGGTCCGTCATCAGCATTGAAGGGGTTAAGAATGATTTAAGGCAATTTACCGCAAGGTCCTTGGGGTTGGACGAGTGAGGGTTGAAGTCACCTAGGAAGATTTGGGACACAGCTGAGTCGACATTACCAGAGATGATTTTCATTAGTTGCTCGATGAAAGGGAGATTGTCTCCGGGGGGTGATAAAAAGTATGGAGTTTCCAAACTGACAGGTTATTACTTGAGATGCTGAGACAAATGTATTCACAGGCAGAGGGCAAAGAGGACACCATGTGAGAAATCAAGAGTGTGTGACTGTGAATACAAGCTAGGCCACCACAAAGCTTCCCAAGGTCTGTCAAGTCTATTTATGTTGTGCGTTGGAGGTACTAGGAGGTCTAATATAGGAGTGGAGGCTGGATTTAGCCAAGTTTCAGTGAGGATGATAATGTCTAAGTCATTGTGTTGGATGAGGTCGAAGATATCGGAGGCCTGTTTACTGACTGACCTGCAATTGAGTAGAACACAATTAAGTCATAACGTATTGATAGAGGAAGGAGACTGGATGACTTTCACTCTCATGAGGTTGTCTTTATCTATGACTAATCTTGTGGGGAGGTTCTCGGTTCGTATTAGAATGGATGGTTTGTATTTGTTTTGGCAGGATGTTGGAGTTTGAGCTGTTAAAGTATGAGAACATTGAGATCATTGGACGTCAGGTAGGTCTCAAATCTTCTGGGGTGGGAGGGCGCATTAGGTAGGGGTATGTTTTTTGTGACAGAGGATGCTAAAGGCTGGCCCATATCATCACTGCTCCTATGGGGGGCTCTGGGCAGAATTGCAGAGGTGAGGAAGGAGATGATCATGGGTAAAAGATCAATTGAGAGGGCTTTCAATTCATGTAGTTCAGTAGAGAGACAGTGCAACTGGAGAGGTATATCATCCAGGCGTGCAACCACGTCTCGAAGGGGAGAGGGCTGTGTTGGGATAGTGAGCGAAGACAGGGGGCCTCGGTGTAAGCCCGTGGGGTCCATGGTAATGGTGAGTAGTTCCTGAGGAAGGAGTTGATTATTTGATTGATTGATTTGGGACTAGCTGAGCTTCATGGCCATTGGATATCCCCATTGTATCATTAACGAGGGTGGTATGACCCTTGAACTGAGGGTCAGGAGCAGTCCAAACAGGAATGAGAGAGTTGACCGATCATGGTCGATGGAGGGTATTTGCCCAGCCTCCAATGTAGTATGAGTTGAGGGGAGAGGAATGGGAGAGGAGGGAATTTTTTTAGAAAAAACAATAATAGGTCACACGGGGAACTCTCTGATCGAGGAACAGATAGAATTGGATTGGCTAGCTGTTCGACCAGTGAGCCCACAAAGTCACTCACGTTCTGCATCAGGGGTCTAGGGGTCCATCATCTCTCTGCTGAAAATCTGAACCTTCCCCTAACAATTCTCTTGCAATGCAGATGTGTCATCCCCTCTGACTGTGTTAGAATTGATTTCCCTGCTGCTGATGATGTAGTCTGAACATCACCGTGATGCTGACAATCTATATTTGCAGTTATTGACAGCCCTATTTAGCATTTTTAAGTCACTGGAAGAGATGTGAAAGATGCACTTAGTTCTGCCATTTTTCCTGTTTTCGTCCCTTTTGGCTAAAACCTTCTAACTGACCACTGGTAACACATCTGATGCCTTCTTACTGACAGAGGCCACTGTCTTCCCTAAGGAAGGCCACTAACAAGCCAAAAAAGTATGTGTGTTGAGGCTCTGGATATAGTGTTTAGAGGCTCATAAGTTCAAGTCCTGCTTACTCTCAGAGAGAACAATGTATATTATTTCCAGAGTCATTTTTTCACTAAACCTATCCCAAATCGTCTTTCCCCGCTGGATACCTAGTATGTGGGACACTAGGTACTAGGGGCATATGTACCGCAGAGGCCTACAGGGGCCGCAGCATGTATTATCCACCCATGGGAAGCCTTCCAAAATGACACCACAGGACTGCTACTGCAGCCTGGGTAAGGTGGTGCATGCACCCATTACTAAGATATAGGTTACCTATATTTACCTTTAATCACTGACACATATAAACCTATCAGTGACTCCTATGGCACGCCTTATCTATCCTGAAGGCAGAGTGCTTGGTTTTGTGTGAGAGGGTGCCCATGCATGAGCAGGACCCCACTGCAGCGTTTTGGAGTCTACTCTCTGAGGCTGTTCTGTGATGCAGCCAGACCATATACTCTTAAGTGCATTATAACATCACTGTAAATGCTAACTTTGGAAAAGCTGCATAGAAACATGTTATGTTTGGTGTCAAACACTTTTGAATCCTACCACCCTGGTCTGCCCTGTAGTAGTTTAAACAAGCCCCAGCATCACAAAATGGATGCTGCAGCCACAGATACGCATCTTACCTCCTGCTGCTGGATGAAACTCTAGCAGGGGGGACCTGGACAATAGGTTTCCTGTCACAGGGAGGTGTAACCACCTCCCAGACAGGCTTTAATGTATTGGGGCTGGGTGGGGGCACTCTGAGAGGGCCGGAAAGTGTGCACTGGGGGCATATTTGGTGTCCCTGTGCATTTTCCAGTTCAAACCGGTAGCAGGGACACTCAGCCCCTGCTCTGGCACGAAACTGGGCAAAGAAAATGGGTGTAGCCACCCCTCTTTCCAAACCCTCCCATAGGTGGGTCCCCAGAGTATGTCCAACGCCTTTTCTCGGTGTAAGTAAGGGACCCCTAGCAAAATAACTTTAGATTAGACCTGGACGAAACTCTCAAACAGAATCCTGGTACATTGACACTCTACTAAAGACTAGAGGATGGAAGAATCTTCCTTGGGGTCAAGGAGTGACTCCCCTGCTCAAGCAGGCACCAACAAAGCATCTTGCCAGTCTGCATTTCCGAAGCTCCCGCTGGACTCCAAAGTATTTGTGACACAGGAAGATAATTTCCAAACTTCTCAGAGGCCGACCCGAGTACCCAGTAAAGCTGACACCCACAGCTCTCATGAGTGAAGTGAACGAGAACTCCTGGACATGTGCACATTTGCTAGTGCATAGACTTCCCGAGCTTTCTTGTAGTTGTGCTTTGGGTTGCTTGTATCCCAAGCCCCGAGCACCATTTGCATCAAAGATTGTGGGCAAATCTCCACGAGTGTTCCATGAGCCTGCTTCTTGCATTTCCGCTTGAGGCTCCATTGCGATCCCTGGTCCGGGGCCTGGTGGGTCCCCTCGAAGGTAACTTTATTTTTCCTTGGGCTTCCCTGGCTGCTCCAGACGTGCCCTGACACTCCACCACGTGATGAGTTCCTCAGACCTTGCTGGTCTGCACCGAAGCCTATCTCTGCTTTCTGCATGGGTTGCTGTTGCCAAGGCTTGTTGGGTCCAATCCGGGCACCCACACAACAGCACTCGACATCCTTCATGGGACAGCTCAAATCCAGATCCTGGTCATTGTAGACACCTGCTGGTCCTCGTGGCTGAAGAGTCAAGCTTCATATTCTTCACCTGAAATCACCCAACATCGGTGGGCATTCGACTATCGTGCCCCTGGTCACTAGCAAGTGACCAAGACTCTGTCCCCTCTGCTTTCAGGTTCTTCACATCTCCAATCGAGGCTTGGATCACCCCGGACACTTTCCACTTGGACGCCAGCAGCACTTTGCAGCAGATCGCCATTGAAAACGACGACGAAACCCGACACAAAAAGACACCTATGCACCCGGCTTCCCTGGGTGAGGTAACTCGAGTACTCCAGTGCTCCCTTGGCTGCTGACTCTAGAACCTCCTGGTTCTAAAGCGGTTTGCTCCAAGTCCTCCTCTAAGTGTCCTTTATCTTTAAAATTCCAACCGCGACTTTCCTCATAGAAGTTAATGGAGATTCGCAGCTGTGTTCACACACTGCACGCGTCACCCGTGGGTCCTCTGTGTCACTACCTTAGGTGGTTCCTGGTGGCCCTAGCGGTTCTACTGGCACTAGGCCTTGTGTCCATGCAAGTCGTGGTTCTTATACCACTTTCTAAATATATGGTTTGGTACGCCCCTAGGGCTCGACGTATATTGTGCTAATTTACTGTGTGCTATTAAGTTTACTGAATGTAATTTTGCCTCTAGCCTCATAAAGAGTCTAGTGTGATGGGTTTAAAATAAATACATATATTTTATATATATACCTGGTGTGGTTCTCCTTTCATTTGGTCATTCACGATATTATAGACTGGTAAAACCAGCTACTTTACATTCCTCCAAGACTTAGCCTGAAGGCTGCTCTCCGCAGCTACCACTAGGATAGCTTTCTATAAAGGTTGTCTTAACCTACATTCAATAAGGGGTCGTTTGGACTGGTGCAAGGTGCACACAGGAATAGTGGACAGCATATGCCAGGCCAACTTCTTACAGTTCCCATGAGGCACAGGATCAAGACTGATTTGCATATGGCTGGGTCTCAACTGGGGTGTCATGATGACCAAAAGAACGATGAATTTAACCCAGATCTCTTGACTCCTGGTGAATGTATGATTAATTCAGCAGTCCGTCCATCATTTATATGCATAGTACTTTTCGCCCTAAGTGGGATGGGTATGCCCAGACGTGGGTCCCTTGCTCACTGTGCCACTGGATTCAAGCTAGCCTGGCTGATGAAGGTTAATACCATGAAACTGGATCCAGGATGCTTGTTTCCGGTCCAGGGAGCCCCTGGCTTGGCAGTTCAGTCTGGACTGTTCCCATGAGGCACAGGGTCAAGACTGATTTGCATATGGCTGGGTCTAAACTGGGGTGGCATGGAGAGCAAAAGAACGTTGGATTTAACCCAGATCTCTTGACTGGGGATGAATGTATGAATAATTCAGCATTCCGTCCATCATTTGTTTGCGTAGCACTTTTTGCCCTAAGTGGGATGGGTATTGCCAGACGTGGGTCCCTTGGTCACTGTGCCACTGGATTCAAGCTAGCCTGGCTGATGAAGGGTGTTACCCAGAGACCGGTAGTATACAAAAATGAGAGGGATTGAATGGGAAATATATTAAAGGGTCCAGCGTACGTGCCCTGATAATGAAACAACAAAATAGAAGTACGCAGTTCCCCAAAAGTGCGGGGAGAAAGTAACCAAGCTGATGTGAGACAGTGAACGGGGTGGAGGGATCCCCCTTTCGGAACTAAAACCCTCACACACCCAGCAAGCTAGGTGTCATGCTTCATCATATGGGTTCTGCTCCTCGTCAGACTGGCGCTGCAATGTCTGACGGGCTCCCAATGATGGGGCTCTTTACCGGAGATCTTATGTTCCTGCCAGTTGGTGCATGTGGGTGTGAGGACTTAGGGGAAAGTGTAGACAAGAAGTGAGTGTAGGAATATTAAAAAAGGTTAGCAAGTCCACGGCAGTAAATTTAATGATGTGGTATACTACCTTATTAAAAACAGTAAGTAGACACTAAACAGGCTGGTGCAAGGATCCAGCAAAGTTCAGTCTACCTAGCGGTCGACATGTTTCATGCAAAGGTGCAATTCGTCAGGACCTAAGGGGAAGTGAGTGCTACACTAGGAGGAAGGGGAATACTACCTTCCACCTTGGAATGATATGCAGGCCGGATGGTCCTGCTCAGTCTTAGTGGAACCTGTGAAAAACAGAAATCGGAGGAATTACCACCAGTGTAATCTAGTAACAGGTCACCACTGCTTGGTTACTAAATGCTGTCAACAGGGGAGGGGGAAGAGTGACAAGATGACAGCCGCACAGTGGATATAGTGTTAAATAAAATGGCGAGGCTCATGTTAGGGTATTATGAGGCAATCAACGACATTAGAAAAGGGGTCTCACCCTACTAAGAACGTGTTCAGGCTTCAAAGGTCTTCTCAGATGTGCTGGTACCCAACTGTGGGCACCTAGGGGATACGATAGGTAAAAAGGAAAGCCACAGGGCAAAAATAATGATTGGAGTATGGTATATCGCGACAGGACACGTGGAGTCGCAATCAGACCAAAGGTGGAGTAATTGTAACACCCAAGGCGACGGGCGCTGGGGACACCCATTGCTCGATGGTTCATCCACCCCCAGTGGTGTGGACAAGTAATGAGTATCAGGTGAGCGTGTGCGTATCCCGGTGCCTCGTACCCGCCAAGGAGAGCCCGGACAAGCCGGTCAAAACGGAGGGCACAATGGCAGTGGGGCGCCCGCACTCAAACCCAAGGACTCCGGGGCCGGGATCGGCTTAGCAAGAATCAAAGAGCAGGCGTGCACACAGTCACACGGGAAGCCCGGTATGAACAAGAACTGCTCCCCTGAAAATTAGCTGCGAGGTAAAAACGGAAGTACATCATACTTCACCAGGGACCCCAGGGAGGACGTGCTTACCTGTCCGTCAGTCGGACGCTAGCACAGCACCTACCCGCATGGTGAGGAGAGGAAGACCGGAGCGGTTGTGGCGAAGGAGTTTGCAGGTTATAACCTCTCCTGGTGGGATCTACTTCCTCACACGTGACAGAGGAAGTGGGCATGTCCGTTTGCCGGTGGTCGTGCATGCGCGCGATCGGGGGCATGTCTCGTTAGGCCTCGGCGTATTGATGCCTGAAATAAACCTGCCAAGGCGGCGGCCATGTTACCCTGTCGCAATTACCAGACCATAGTGGGGATCACCAGACTATAATGGGGGAATAACACCCAAGGTGGTTAACGGATGAGGCTCGGGGAAATGAGAGCCCAATAAGGATGTCTAGGGGGTGTTGATTGCGTTCGATCAGGGGAGTAGCAACAGGGAGTCCTTGACACGTAAATGTCAGGTCACTAAATCCTCAAGGCGGCGTGTAAAGGTTACCCCAGTAAGAGTATAAGTATCCAGGATAGTCACACGCTATAGTGGGGTGTCGGCATGATATACTGGTGCCAACACATGACTAAGTGACCTGAGGGGTAACGGAAAGTGTGTAATGGGGGTAGGTGGAACACATTGTGTTATCCAGAGGGATTTACAAGACAAGCCAAGAAGGTATTAGTCTACCATGGACCTGGTGTGATTGGTTCATGTCCTACAGAGACTATTCCAGGGGATTGAGTCGTTAAGACCGTCAGTGTCAGTGGCCAGACGGTGGACCCACCTCTGCTCTATTCTGAATAGCGCCTGGTCAGTGATCTGCAGGTGTGATTCAAGCACTGTCCAATGTAGGCTGTCTGCAGTGTGAATCATTTCTAGACAGTGATTGTATAGTTTTGTATGTGTTTTCCGACACCTTATGTTACTTCTGTGCTCAGTAATGCGTAACTTGACTTGTCTCATAGTAATACCCACATATCTTTTCCCACATGGGCAGGTGAGTAGGTAAATTCATTTTGAGGCGTTACAATTAGTGTGCCGCCTGTGTTGCCAGGTAAATGTGTCAGATAGTTTTGTCTCCTTGCTAGAGCTGGTTTGACCCCAGACAGAACACCCGCCATAAGGGTGGTGACCTGTCACTGGGGGGAGGTTCCAGAGTGTTCTCTGGATGCTCTTTTTCTTAAGCCTTGGTCTAGTGTGTACCAATTGGTCTTTAAGGTTGGAAGTGCGCTTAAAGGCAAACCGGGTACGTGGAAGGGCCAGGTCATTAGAGTTAATGATACCCCAGTGTTTGTTAATGGTCCTCTTAAGGTGTGTAGAGGTCTTAGTGAAGGAGGTCACACAGGTGATGATCTCAGATTGGTCTTTAGTTGTGGATTCAAGTAGCGCCTCTCGGGGGTTGTTCATAGCTCTTTTGTAAGAGTTGAGAATTTGTCTGCGTGGATAGCCCCTATCCTGAAGTTTGTTGTGGAGCTGTTTCGATTCTTTCTTGAAATCATCCATAGATGAGCAGTTCCTCCGGATTCTGAGGAACTGCCCGAAAGGCAGGTTGTCTCTCAGAGATTTAGGGTGATGGCTGTTGTACAAGAGGAGTATGTTTCTGTCCGTCTCCTTTCTGTGCAAGTTGGTGCTCAGACCCTCCTCATTAAGCCAAATCCTAAGATCAAGGAAAGGGATGTTAAAATCTGAGATGGTGCTTGTAAATTTGAGAAAGGGGTTCTGCATATTGATCCAGCTACAGAATGCTTGGCACGTACTCATGTCACCCTTCCAAAAAATCAGGATGTCGTCAATGTACCTACGCCATAGGGATAAGTTGGCCCTATAAGGATTATGATCACCACAGATGGTGGACTCTTCGAATGCGGCCATATAGATACAGGCCAGACTAGGGGCGAAGGTGCTTCCCATAGACATCCCCTGTATTTGATGGTAGATTTGAGATTCATATTCGAAGAAGTTTTCTGTAAGGGCCAGGGTGGCACACTCCATAATAAACGGAATGGGTGTCGGGGAGGACCAATTCTCTTTCAGTAAGGTCATTTCCACTGCCTCTAGAGTTGCCTGCTGTGGAATATTGGTGTTAAGAAACCAGTCCCAGGATGCTTGTTTCTGGTTCATGGAAGACCTGGCTTGGCAGTTCGGGCTGGACGGTTCCCATGAGGCACAGTGTCAAGACTGATTTGCATATGACTGGGTCAAAACTGGGGTGACATGGTGAGCAAAAGAACAATGGATTTAACCCAGATCTTTTGACGGGGTGAATGTATGATCAATTCAGCATTCCGTCCATCATTTGAATGCGTAGCACTTTTTGTTCTAAGTGGGATGGGTATTCCCAGACGTGGGTCCCTTGCTCACTGTGCCACTGGATTCAAGCTAGCCTGACTGATGATGGGTAATACCCAGAAACCGGTCCCAGGATGCTTGTTTCCGGTCCAGGGAGGACCTGGCTTGGCAGTTCGGTCTGGACTGTTCCTTAGAGACACAGGGCCAAGACTGATTTGCATATGGCTGGGTCCAAACTGGGGTGGCATGGTGAGCAAAAGAACAATGGATTTAGCCCAGATCTCTTGACTTGGAGTAAATGTATGAATAATTCAGCATTCCGTCCATCATTTGTTTGGGTAGCACTTATCGCCCTAAGTGGGATGGGTATGCCCAGACGTGGGTCCCTTGCTCACTGTGCCACTGGATGAAGGGTAATACTCAGAAACCAGTCCCAGGATGCTTGTTTCCTGTCCAAGGAGAAGATGGCTTGGCTGTTCAGTGTGGACTGTTCCCATGAGGCACAGGGTCAAGACTGATTTGCATATGGCTAGGTCTTAAACGGGGGTGGCATGGTGAGCAAAAGAACGATTGATTTAACCCAGATCTCTTGACTCGGGGTGAATGTATTATCAATTCAGCATTCCGTTCATCATTTGTTTGCGTAGCACTTTACCCCCTATGTGGGATGGGTATGCCCAGACATGGGTCCCTTGCTCACTGTGCCACTGGATTCAAGCTAACCTTGTTGATGAAGGGTAATACCCAGAAACCGGTCCCAGGATTCTTGTTTCCGGTCTAGGGAGGACCTGGCTTGGCAGTTCGGTTTGGACTATTCCGATGAGGCAGAGGGTGAAGACTGATTTGCATATGGCTGGGTCTAAACTGGGGTGTCATGGAGAGCAAAATAACTATGGATTTAACCCAGATCTCTTGACTGGGGGTGAATGTATGATTAATTTTGCATTCCGTCCATCATTTGTTTGCATAGCACTTATTGCCCTAAGTGGGATGGGAATGCCCAGACGTTGATCCCTTGCTCACTGTGCCACTGGATTCAAGCTAGCCTGGCTGATGAAGGGTAATACCCAGAAACCGGTCCCAGGATGCTTTTTTCCGGTCCAAGGAGGACCTGGCTTGGCTGTTCAGTCTGGACTGTTCCCAGGAGGCACAGGGTCAAGACTGATTTGCATATGGCTGGGTCTAAACAGGGGTGGCATGGTGAGCAAAAGAACAATGGATGTAACCCAGATCTCTTGACTGGGGGTGAATGTATGAATAATTCAGCATTCCGTCCATCATTATGTTTGCGTAGCACTTTTCACCCTAAATGGGATGGGTATGCCTAGACGTGGGTCCCTTTCTCACTGTGCCACTGGATTCAAGCTAGCCTGGCTGATGAAGGGTAAGATCCAGAAACCGGTCCCAAGATGCGTGTTTCCGGTCCAGGGAGGACCTGGCTGGGCAATTCGGTCTGGACTGTTCCCATGAGGCACAGGGTCTAGCCTGATTTGCATATGGCTAGGTCTAAACTGGGGTGGCATGGTGAGCAAAAGAACAATGGATGTAACCCAGATCTCTTGACTGGGGGTGAATGTATGAATAATTCAGCATTCCGTCCATCATTTTGTTTGCACAGCACTTTTCACCCTAAGTGAGATGGATATGCCCAGACGTGGGTCCCTTGCTCATTGTGCCACTTTATTCAAGCTAGTCTGGCTGATGAAATGTAATACACCTTTGTTTTGCCTCAGTGTTTAGTGTCAATTTAGTGTTTGGAAAAAGGTTTTGCTTTGGGAAATGGCTGTGCTATGTGTCACCTAAATGTAAGAATCACTTGTTTTGAATGTATTGCATGTAATTAGGATTTGATCAAGGGCTCAAGGGCCCAAGATACCTTTGGTTGATATGATCTAATGTGTTTGATACAAGAAATGTATTCAAAAGAACCAAAAGATTGGTAAATAAAAAAACAACGTCCAAGGTAACGTACGTCCTTAACCTCAAAGAACAAAGTTGTGAATAATTCCAGCCAAGGCAAAACAAAGGTATTTATATTAATGACATGGTCTAGCCTTGGGTTGAGTTAAAGTCTAAACCCCTAAAGTTTGAATAACTTTTAGAAAGTTGGCATGTTCTTACTTTAGCCATTTGGTGCATGTAGCCTGTGCCTAATCACTTGACTGGGTGTAGTTGGCAGTTGGGCTTTCTGTATTCCTCCTAGACAGCCACACACAATGGAAGCATAGGTGTGTCTCAATGGGCCATACCTGGCTGGATGGGAGGGAGGAGCTGGACATAGCCTTATGTACACCTGCATAGGTTGTGCTCTGTCCACACATCAATGGCTACATACCCCCTTGTAGTGCGTCTGGAGCCAGGACATGAAGGGAGAACCTGTGTGCACTTTTAAGGATGCCTTTGAAGTCTCCCCCACTTTAAATATATAACTTGGTATAAATACTGTACCTCAGACACCACCACTTCAGTACTCTACTGGACCTGTGGATACTCTGCCAGGAAGGAACTTCTGTGCTGCTGAATGATTGCCACTCTGCTTGACTGCACGCCACAGTACTCCTGTTTTACTGTCCTGATCTGCTATCTTCTTCCCTCTTGCCTGAGTGAGAAGGACTGGACAAGCATCCCTTGAACCCAAATCCCAGAGTGACTCCAAGGCCAAGTTGGCTGGCCTCCTTATTTGAAGCCTCAGTGACATTACTGGCTATCAACCTACTTGCATCTGCACCTGGGCTCTGCTATCTGTGAGTCTACCCTGCCAAGTGGTTTGCCCCCCATCCATGACCCTTGGAAGTGAGCCTAAGCTGCTAACCAGCAGCATCGACACATCTTCTCTGCTGAATAAGTTATCCCTGAGAAGAACCACCACATTGCTTCTGCTCTGTGCTTTGGTCACATCGCAAAAGATTTGCATTGCTTCCACAACCCGCATCTTCGGACTGACGCATCACCTTTGGAATCAACCCTTCATACCACTTTCCCTGGTGCAGCTCCTCACATCTTTCATTGGCGGCACCCTAAACAACAATTCCAAACCTCCGCTTTGCAGCTTCACCATTCATTGGAACCGATGCATTGCCTAGGCTGCGCAACACATATTTGACACGAAATCATGCTGCACTCCGCAGCCAGGAGTTCAAGGTACTCTGTGCAGTGGGCCTAAGTGGGCCCCTGTAGCCTGTCTGAGCTCGTTTGCATTTGGCTTGAACTTTGTCACTATTAGATGTGGGTGGAGTTGGGTGACTCCGTGTTACACTTCTTCCTGAGTTTTGTCTCACGTGCTGCTCGCCAACAGTAAGTTGGCGAGTGAGAATTGCCATTCGCTAGCATGGATTTTTGGTGGCTAGGAGAGCACAAGGCTAGATTTTCCCAAACCTGACGGTCGTATGCTGTCCTGACAGTTCACGGTGAGAAAGCTGCCGCTTGAGTAGAAAATCTACTTAGGCAGCAGCAAAGCCAACTTGAGGAGCAGTGCCCTCTGGCTCACAGTGTGGTGCCATTAATGTTGACTGTAAAGCCCAAAATGGGCTCCCGGAGCTAAAAATCAGTGCGGGCAGCACAACATGCTGGTTCCCACTCCTTCGTGGGACTCTGCAGAATCTCAGTGATTTCATTCAACTCCATGGAATTCCACAGAACCAAACTCTGTGATTTCTATTCACCCCTAGACCGTGTCTGGGGCGACCAGATAAACCTTATTGAGCTTTGTGCTTTTTGCCATTTTTTTTTTCAAAATAAAATTAAAAAATCAATATCTCTGGATCCACTAATTGGATTTTTGATGTTTTGGTCTTGTTTTATTTATTACATTACTCCACTATTTTACAAACCTGGTATGGGATCTTTTTGTGTGGTGCCTTTACTATTTAACTGTTTGAAGTGCTGCACAGATACTTTAAACATTGCCTCTAAGTTAGTTGACTTCTCTGTGCCAAGCTACCAGAGAGTGAACACAGGGTAATTTGGGGAATGCTTGTGACTTACCCTGACTAGGGTTGTGAGTATTGCTTGACCAGAGCTTATACCCCAGTCAGTCAGTAACCCAATTTCTAACATTACTTTCTTACTTTTTGTCCTTGATTTCTTGCATTCGTTTTCCCAGGGAGATTATTTTGGGATTGTTTCTTCTGAAAGAGTATATACTGAACTCTTTCTCAACTCTGATTTCAGGGTAGCTTTGGTGCCTTGCTTTCTAACTTCTACACTAACTGCTGCCAACCATTAAGAATTGCCATCAAGGGTGTTTCTGCCCTTTCTGGCTTTTACCCACTAACTGATCCTTAAGGAGATATTTGACTCCTATTACTGTGCCTGGAGTTACATGGATAAAGGGAGGAATTGCCCATTAATCAGATAGGAAACCAGCGATATTGTCACTGGAGAAGAGGAGGTGTGCCTACCCCTGCTAACTCCACCCCTAAGGTGAAGCACATCTTGCATGCCCCACCATTTTGAATATGGCGGACCCGTCCGTTCAGGGCTAGGTATATGCCCCCTCCCGGAGGAGCACAATAGAGGATGTAGTTACCACAGGTAAGGTGCCCATTGGCTCTACCTGCTACTTTCCTAAAATATCTCCTAAATTTAGTATTTAGGTGACTCCACTGATCTAGAAACTATAATTGATGGGCCAAAAGTAGAAGATGACGGAAGATGACCACTGAAGGACCACTATCTTATACACTGCAGGAAAAACCACTGGACCTGCTGTTCTTCCTGGAAACCTGCAAGGGCCCCAAGAACCCACAGAGACCTTGCAGCCTTCAAAGGAGTGCCAAGAACATACCTTCAGACTAGATGCTCTAGTTCCCGGCATCCACCAGTACAAGAACCACCACAGTGAGGAACAACACTTGTGTCGACGCAACTCACTCCTACAAAAGAACTCCATGACCGCAGTGGTGGAGGATCGGCACTTGTGCCAACGCGACTCTGCCCTGCCAGAAAAAAACATCCCCAGCCGGATGGCCTCCACAACCTCCTCTTAGCCCCACAACCCATGCTGTGCTCAGCTCCATGTCCTAGAGCCCGTACCGTCCTGTAAGTGGCCCTGTCGGTCTCCGTCGATGCCTTCTGCACTGCCGACCTAACTGTGACTGCTTCATGACGGTCCGACTGTGGTGGAACTCCTCCATCCAATCCACAGGAGCCTTCTGCCAGCGACGATAGCTGTGTTGGTGGTCTGCTAATCATCACCACGCTTTCTTGCACTCTGTGGATTGCAATGGTAAATATCTTTGCTGGTATGTGTAGATACTGAATCCCACACCTTTTGGGCTCCCCCAGTCCCTCACGACCCCTGTGCACCCAGTGTTGGTCTGAGACACCCGAAGACTGGTCTGGAACTTAAGTGGCGTACTTCACTCAGCATCATCATTTTCCTCCACGGGATAATATTGAACTATTCTGATTGTGCACTGTCGATATCTGAATCTGAAATCAATTCTAATTAAAAACGTGCTTACCCGATTGCGAAGTCCTTGGTCTTGAAGCAAAGTATATTTTTCTAAAATTGGTCTGGATCTCCTTCTTGAGTCGTGTGTCCATTATTGATCACTGTTGTGCAATAAATGTCTTACACTCCTCTGTGTTAGGCCTCAGGCTGCTTGCCCACACTACCACTAACACAGCACTTTGGGTTTTACATTGAGCCTGTACACTTCTGGGGAACCCCTGGACTCTGTGCATCATGTTACCTCCCAGAGGCAAAGTCATACACAGAGCTAGCTTCCTGCACCCTCTTATGAGGGACACTGACAAAGATCTCTGGGAAGAGAAAAGGGGTCAGTTTGACTTTTTAAAAAAATATGTTCATTAGTTTCAACAAGCATCTTGACAAACAAATAAAAGTGAGACAATTAGCAGTATCTTTCTTTTTTTTGTTTTTTTGTTTGTTTCAACTTTATTTCGGCTATCTAGCCATAAAAGCAAAAGAAAATAAAAGCATTTTACAAGCGGATATCCACAATGTCTTTTACAAGCAATTACCCACGTGGACAGGCAATAATGAGAAGGAAGGGGACAGTGCACAATATATCCATGTTTACAATTACCGCACTAAAAACAACAATCTCGTTATATAAAAAATAAAAATATTAGTTTAAAAGCCAGAGTATAAACCATTTACCCGCATGCGTGCGGCCGCGATTTTTCGCGCTGTGCAGCTTTTTTTTTAAAAACGCGTTACATGACGAGCTGAGCTCGTCATGAGCATGCGAGCGGCGCAACTCATGATGAGCTCAGCTCGTCATGAGCATGGAAGGGGTTAAATACATTACTTAAAAGCATACAGTATACAATGTGCAAATGGAGGAGACTAGAACGAAGTAAATACACTATAGCTTGAGGCCTTGCTTCTTCCTGATCAGATATACATTAAACAAGAACCTACTTATACAGAATACCACCAGTTGTGAGGTGTTGGATTTAATTATGCGTTCGGCTTCTTTGTAGGACCTAACGCCCACATTTTTACATAAGGATCTGATCCATCGAGCCCTAAGAGACTTGTAAGCCGGGCAAAAGAAAAGTAAATGTGCATCATCCGCTCTTGCCTTTTGCGGACAGAGGATACAAAGGTCAGTCTCCTTAATACGCCCCCTCCTACAAGTATTAGCATTCGTCTGCAGGACCCCGTATCTAAATTGCAGGTATAGAGATTTTGCCAGTGGTGGTCCAATCTCATTCATAAAAGGTTCGAAAGAAACATTATCTTTTACAGTCAAGAACTTTTGAGTCAAAGTGCCGGTTGATGAACTATACAATCTTTCGCTATTAATAAAAGACCAGAACGATGTCTTTAGAAGCTTTTTACAAAGAGGTGTCATGCTCAAAGGATCTTCCCAAAAATGAGATAGCCCCAGCCTAATGCACCAGAATGAAATATGTTTTAACCATTCTATATTCTTGTATTCATCAATCTGAATGATTTCCATTAAGCCGCTTCTATAATTGCACAGCTCCGGTGTAGTCCATATCCTTACCCAATAAAGTAATGGCTTTAGAATAGCTTGATGATCTGTGCGTTTGATATCAATTTCCAAAAATACTGGAACTAGTGGGGTTCGAATCGTTATTTTAAGTAGCCTGCGTATAAAGTTGTTTTCATCTCGTTCAAAGTTCCTCTTACAGGAAGGCCCCCAAACCTCGGCACCATAAAGTGCCGCTGATTGGGCCTTGACCTTGAACACCTCCAAGGCTGGTGTAATAGCCTTGGAAAGGCTCCCACCATGTACTTTTAAAATAGGCATCGCGTTTTGTTTAAAGGTTAGTCTACTTTTTTCCAGTTGCCCCTTCCATGATAGTTTACTGTCCAACGTAATACCTAAATAGTTGAAACTCCCTACATATTCTAGTTTTTGGTTATTTAGGGCCAAATTCTTCTTGAATGATTTTTGCGGGTTTAAGGCCATATATTTAGTTTTGGAAGAGTTGATTTCCAGTCCCTGCCCCACACAATAACTATAAATTGAGTTCACCAAGTTTTGCAATCCCTTCGGAGTTTGGGAAATGAGGATTGTATCATCGGCAAATAATAGTGCCGTAATCGCTTTATTTCCCAATTCCGGGGAGTCATGGCTACAATCCCCCAAATATGTAGGTATATCATTAACATATAGCGAGAAGAGCATGGGCGCCAGCACGCAGCATTGACGCACGCCCCGTCTCACGGGTATGGCCTTTGTAACTTCACCTCCCTTCCCCATCTCACTTTGGCATAATTCCCTGTATGGAGTCTAATCAGTTCTACAAGAAGTTCGCCGGGGACCCCCATATTTCTTAGGGTGTCCCACAAGAGAGTACGGGGGACAAGGTCGAAGGTGGCCCTCAGATCCATAAAAGCAACATACAAGCTGCCCTTCCTTATGTTAATGTATTTCCAACAGATGCATGTGAACCTGAATACTTGGTCCACCGTGCTAATTTTTGTTCTGAACCCGGCCTGATATTTAGACAATATCTGAGCCTCCTCCATCCATCTTAAAAGCCTATTTAAAATTTGTCTGGCAAAAACTTTCTGTAAAAGATCAATTAAACTAATTGGTCGGTAATTAGCTGGGTCATAACGATCCCCTTTTTTAAAAATTGTTACAATTTCTGCCCCTTTCCAAGTCTCAGGGATAGGTGTGCCTGCCACTATGGAGTTGCATAAAAAAATTATATAAGACCCCCAGACTTCTATGTCATGTTTTTGTAGATCTCCAGGGATCTTATCTGGGCCTGGGGCTTTTCCTACGTTAATGGCCTGAAGAGCGTGTAAAGTCTCCTCTAGGCTAAAATGTAAAGAGACTATACAAGGGGCTAAATCGACCTTATATTCTTCTATACACGAACCATCTTCATTTTGTGAGTATAGTTTAGAAAAGTGGTCACACCATGTTTTTTCGTCTAGGTAGCAATCCTTAGATGATCTTCCTGTCCTATTCCCCTTTGATATTAGGCTCCAGAAGGTACCCTGATCTCTCATTTTTGCTGCTGTTAGTAAATCTTCCCAAATAGCCTCGTCCCACGCTTTTTTCGACTGTGTAAGAATTTTGTTATACGCGTGCCTATTTTCTCTTATACCGTGTGGGTTCCTAGTTTTAACTGCCTGGATCAGGAGAGGCTTAGCTAAACGGCATTCTTTGTTATACCAGGGGTTACCTAATTCTGAGTGACTACTATTTAAGTTCTTGTCCTTTTCATAGATTTTACTCAGAAAGGGTGTTAAAGCTTCTATCAGCTGATAATGCAGGTGTAAAACACCTTGGGTACCTGGGGATAGATTCTGCCCAGATGCAACAATGTCTGAAAAAGTGTTATAGATATTTACTATTGTTGTTTCTTTAGCCAAAATATAAGGCCATTACAAGGCACGCCTATTATTTGATACCTGATTGTCACCATAATTACTGTTTAACACAGCTTCTGGAGCTGTTTTAGTTAAAAAAGGCTGGGACTCTAAGCATAGATGAAGCGGTAAATGATCGCTCTCTGTCCTAAAGTCTACTTTAAAGTCAATAATTAAATACCATAGACTTAGGGAAACCAATATGAAATCTAGGCGAGACTTGCTGTTACCTTTGCGGAAGGTTGGTGCAGAAGGTCTATCTGACTGAAAACGGCCATTACATGCCCTTAAGTCATGCGCCAAAGTTAACTGTAAGAGCTGTATTGCAGCCACCGTACTTTTAACTGCTCCTGGGCTATCTAGAGCGGGAATGTCATTTGCCCTGTCCTGTTCCTCAGATAAATTACCAAGGCCCAGTACTGGCTCAAATCTACAGTTAAAGTCCCCAACTACAATCACTTGTTTATTAAATCCTAGTTTATCTAAATAAGAGTCCAATTGCTCTATCACCTTGGATTCCTTATTTAGGGGATTTGGCCTGTTGTATGCATGTATTAAGTATACAATTTCTTTATTTTTTGTCTCTATCTTTACACCTAAAAGGTCCTTAGAAGGAATAGAGAGCGGGGTAACTTCAATTTCCAAGGTGATTCTTATTCAGATCACTAAGCCCCCAGACGCTCTTCCTCTAGTTGAGGGGGTAGCTTCACAATGAAAAGTTTTATAGCCAAGCCTGTGTATTATATCTGGGGACCAGGTCTCCTGCAGGATAATTACATCAAAATCGTTGGTGTAGGTACACCAAACAGTATCCCGGAGATTCCTAGACAAGCCTGTTATGTTCCATGAAATAAGTTTTACAACTGAAGTTCCAAGGGAAATTGTTGGGAGAGGGTTCACTTGGCTTGCTTGAACATATATGCCCTCTGCTAGTGTGGGTATGTCACCGATTCCTCCTCTTAGATCTATGCTAGTGCTTTTAATTTCTACCTCAGTGCCGCTATTATGGGGTGGAGGTGGTGGGCCATCGCCGGTATCCAGAACGTTGCATCCCGATGTATTTGGCGCTTGTTTGGAAAAGCGAGTTTCAGTTACCTTACCCAACTCAAACTCCATGTTGCGATCTTCCTGGAGAATTACGATAGAACTATGTTTAAGTAGTCAATCGACCTCCTCCAGATCGGTGAAACCATCAAATCTATTCTCCAAGGGGACAAGAGGAGTCTGTTGTCTTCGATTCCCATCATACCTTGCCTTGTAGAAGTAGCTCAAGGGAAGTGCACTAATAAGCGTATCTCCACCCTGAGGTTCTTCCTTATATTGCAAGGCCCTCCTAGCTTGTTGTGGACGCCTAAAATTAATAACCATGCAATCTCCTCTTATATCTTTAGGCGAGTGTCCCAGCCACCCTACCCTGCGGACCATCAAAATGTCCTGTGTGTCACCCGGATGAAACCGCTTAAATGTTACCAACCAATCGGCTGCCTTGTTACGGAGGTTTTGCCAAGATTCATGTTGGTCTCTTTTTAGGGAGGGGACCCCTGTTAGAACTATTACATAAGGTGAAGATGCCGGGGGTAGTTGAAGGACGTCTGAGTTTGGCATCAAATCAGTTCCTTTTGGACTATATAGTTTAGACGTGCCTGGAGTTTTACTCAGGCGTCCCTGGGCTGACAGTCTTTCTGCCCTTACATTATTACCATTGCTGACTTATTTGTATGGTCCTTTCTACCCTCGTTCAAACAACCGGCCTTTTGAAGGGGATTAGAATCTGTCACCGGGCTTTCTGATTCCTTTCCCGTTAAGTTATTTTGAGATTGGGGAATGCTCCCTTCCCGACTAGTAATTCGTTCTGAATTCCCTTGTTTCTCACTGAAATGTTCAATTCTTTCAGTAAACTGCGTTAAGCTAGCTATCAGATCTTTCTCGAGTCCCTCCATTTTCTCCTTTAACATTGCTTCAAGGGATGTTTCTAATAACCCAAGTCGCCTCTCTAACCCCATATCCCAATTAGTGCTTCCATTGTCTGTTTGAGTGCTAATGGTTTTTGTTAAGACCATTTGCCTTCCCCTCACATAAGTATTTCCAGTTTTTGGTCTAGCTCCCCCAACTTCCTTTGTTTTTTAGTGTAGAGATTATAACATTTTTTTTCAGTCCCTGTTCTTGTACCTTGTGTGTTGTGACTACCCTATGAGAGCGAAGTCTCGCTCCCAGTGTGGGACTATTTTAGGTCTATCTTCATCAGAAGAGGTAACCACAGGAGTCCTTGGGGTGGTGGACAGACGAGATGTGTTAGGTGAAACCTCTATTGTGCTGGGGGGAGGTGTACGAGTTGTAACCAAGAGAGGTGATGGTGAAACAGTGGGCTGACCACGAGGGATAGCATCATTCATATCTATATTGGATATATTCGCATCGTGGCCATTGTCAAGACCTAATGCGGTACCCTGCTTTTTGATAAGTGCTACAGGATATAAATTTTCTGCAGGGGATTTAGCATTGCTAATTTTGCCCAGGGAAGACCTCCTCTGCGCCTCCGCTATACCTAGCGATAATTTTCTCTCAGTTAGGGCTATCTCTCTTTGCAAAACTGATTCAGCTCTAATCAAGAAAGCATCCATTGAGCCCACGACTCCCTCCCCCACTTTCTGAGCGTTCTTTCGATTTACAGCCATTAGATTCAACAGGACTATGATTTAAAACACACTGAAAGCTAATATCCACAGTCTTACTTAACAGAAGGGTGGCCCAGCCCAGCCTCTCCTGGCCTCGGATGGCCGCAGATGGTCCCGCCCTTGTCACGGGCGCTCCTGCGGCGCGGTGATGGTATGACGATTATATCACGTCTGAGGCTGTGGGCGTGGCGTAGGTCCGTACCAGGTGTGCTGGGCAAGGAGGGTCTTGGGACTTGCAGTCCCCCACAGGAAGGCGGGAGGTGATCTGGAAGCGCCACTCGCAGTCAGGGCGCTGTGCGTCAGAAATTCACCCAGCAAGATCACGGGTAGGAAGAGAAATCGACGCTCTGATTAATGCTCCACAGGAAAAGTTTTAAGCCCCTTAAGCGCTCCGCAACTCCTCGGCGCAGTATCTGATAATGAACAATCCTCCCTCCTACCTCCCCCAAAAGAGCAGACAACAATACAATGTGCATTTGAATAAATTCTATACATCATGGACAAATATGAGCGGAGTAGCAAAAATAAATCCAATGGTAAGACTCTCGTAGTGAGGCAACTATTGCACAGACTTTAAGAGACATACATGATATAGGTTATACAAAATCTGGGTAGGTCAACAAGTATACAGTAAGAGGGGCCCAGATTCCTTGGGACGTGAAGCTTCAGGCAATTCTTCCACATAGACCCCCAGCTGATACCTACAGTAAAGTAAATCACGGATCCATCTTTTTACAGTTGGAGTGGTTTTTACTCCCCAGCTCTGCGCAACAGCTCTTTTGGCAAATAAAGTGGAATCTGCAACTATACGTCTATTACATGGCTTAAAGCTCTTCACATATCCAAGAAGGCAGATTTCAGGAGTGCAATGCACCGGTTTTAGCACAATATCAGTGAGCACACGCACCACCTTGGACCAAAAACCAAATATGCCTGCACACAACCATGCCACATGCAGGAAGTCAGTGTCAGCCTGCACACACATCACACAACTAGCAAAGTCGCGTAGACCATACCTACAGAGCTGTAGAGGGGTATAATAGAGCTGGTGTAGGTATTTAAAATGGATAATGAGAAGATTACAGTTCGCAGTGAGGTGACCTGTGAGCTCGCAGCAACCCTTCCAAAGATCTGGTGTGAGGACGGGTCCCAACGCTGCGTGCCATCTAAGATATGAAGGGTGGTCTTCTAATTCCAGCACCAGCAAAGATGAATTATATAGATTGGTGATTATGCCCTTTCGCTCCTCCCTCGCTAGCATCGCCTGCAGCGCCATCAGAGTCATAGTTCATTTGGATAATCCGGGTAAAGGGTCCTAATAGCTTGTCAGACTCTAACATAAAAAAAACTCAACATGAATCCACGATTGTTACCACCCTGTACATCTTGCAGTGACTGGAACTGGCTCTGCTTATACAGGTCCCCGATCCGGGAGATACCGATGGCCGCTAACTCCCACAATGCCGGCTTCTCCCTTGCCGCAGAAATGTCCGGATGCGATGCCAATGACAGCAGTGGAGCATATAAGTACTGGAGCTGCACCCTTTTAGCCAGCATCTCTTCCAAGCCCATGCAGTGCATTGCACTGGGTTAATTTCTGTCATAGGACCCCCCGAACCCCCATAGAGAGTCGCTGCCTGCAGGGGCATTGGAAGGACAGCATCGGATTCAATAGCAACATGAGGTTGAAACTGTTGCGAAAAGTGCCAATAGTGCACAAACTGCGCCTGCGCCCACAAATAGTATAGTCAGAGGTCAGGAGCCTCAAACCCACCTCGGTCAAATGGCTGCACCAGGACCTCCGAACTGCATCTGGGCTTCTTTCCGCCCCATACAAATGTGGGTATTACCGATTGGAGCATCTTAAATAACGCAATATTCAACTTGATTGGGATATTACCAAAAAAATAGAGCAGTTTAGGTAGGAAAGCCATTTTTATAACTGCTATCCAATCTGTGGGGGAGAGGGGCAAGCGCACCCACCGCTCTGCCTGCTCAGTGATGCGCGTAACGGCTTGCCCATAATTCTCAGATATCACTTTATCCGGATCTCTGTGCAGCCATACCCTCAGATATCACACAGAGTCATGAGTGCATGTTAGTGGAAAGTCCAGCTCCACCTCCGTCGTCCTTGCCGTCAGCGGGAACAGAACCGATTTTGTCCAGTTAATCCCGAGGCAATAATACCGCTCGAATTTAATATACTCCCGGAGCAATTCTGGCAATAATAGCATGTTGTCGCCATACAAGCAGACCACAAGCGGTCGCTGCTGAAAATGTAGTGCGGCTGCTGCATGCCGCTGTCGGAGTTTACAGACCAGAGGCTCTAATGCCAGTGAGAAAAGCATCGGTGACAAAGCTTACAGATTGGGAGAAATCAGAATACACACACCGGAAAAAGGTGGTTAATAACAGCTGTACTAGGGCACATGCTGCCCTCATTAAAGCTCTGAAGGCTAGCCCTAAAGATAGGGGGCTTATAGTAAGTCTAAGGACAACTTACAAAAAAGCTGTACAAACTAGAAAACAGGAATTAAAAGAGGAAGCATGGTCTAAACTTTTATCACCTGGGGTTTTGAGAGACAGTGGGAAATTTTGGGCCACCATAAATCAACCCTTGTTCTCGAATGAAGTGAACTCACCCCTCGACTGTAATATAGCAGATGATGAATGGATAGCTCATTTTGAGAAAATATATAGTTTACCAGATAAGGAGAATAGTATAGACCCTATCCTGCCTGAGAATGTAGCTTCCTTGGTGGTATTTGAGGTCGCTGAAGTCGAGAGGGCGCTAGGGGAGATGACAAAGAACAAGGCTGACCCCTGATGGGGTCCCCGCCGATTTGTTTAAGGCTGCCCCAAAATGTTGGTCATTAATTATGACAAACGTGTTTAACGTCCTGGTCCCCAATAGTCTTCCGGCTTCCTGGTCCAAATCCATAATTGTTCCGGTTTTTAAAAAGGGGGATAGACAGGACCCCTCCTGTTATAGGCCTATCTCCTTGATAGACTCCTCCGTAAAAAATTTGGGTCGTGTCATCTTATATAAACTACCGGAGTGGCTGGAAGACAGAGGGGTCCTGTCTAATTCACAATATGGATTTAGAGCAAAAAGGAGCACAATTGATCAATGTCTCAATCTCCAACTCCTAATTGATAAGTATACTAAAGCCAAGAAGGGGTCACTGTACCTGAGGTTTATGGACCTCTCCTCTGCCTTTGACCTGGTCAACAGGTCAAAGTTGTGGCAGATCCTATTAAATATGGGCTTTGGCCCGTCCCTAGTATATTTTTTAGCTGAACTGCATTCTGGTCTTTTAGCCTTAGTGAGGGTTACCACTGAAGGGCGCTGTACTATCACTTCAGCTCAGAAAGGGGGGTCAGACAAGGGTGTATCTTGGCCCCCTTCTTTTTACCTTATACATCAATGCTCTTGAGCCAGCCTTAAGGGAAGCGTCACAGGACGTACTGCGTATAGGAGATCTGGTTATACCAGTTCTCCTGTACGCCGATGACGTAGTTCTTCTGGCTCCCACGGGGGTAGGTCTCCAAATGCTGTTAGACGCCTTTGGTAGCTTGATGGAGACCCTGGATATGAAAATAAATACAAAAAAGTCCCACATTATGTTCGTAGTGAAGTGTTCCAGGAAAAATAGATCCAAAACATTTATTTGTGGTGCTGAGGAAATTGATAGGGTGCCTACGTTTCCCTATCTGGGGGTATTATTCGACGAAAGAGGGAGCTGGGCCCCGCAATGTAACAGTAGAAGCATTGCATTTGCAAGAACGACCTCAGCTCTTTTGGGTTTTGTAAAAAAGCTGGGGGCTAGACCTGTAGAAGCAATAATAAAGGTATATAAAGCAAAATGTCTTGCGGTCGCCACGTACGGATGTCCGATATGGGGCTTCTCCCCCCGAGACAGAATTCAGGTTATTGAAAACAAATTCTTGAGATCAGTCTTAACAGTTCCCCAGTCTACCCCCGCATATTCGATCCATACTGAGTTGGGGGTGGGATATGTAACTGATATGATAAAAACAGCCCCACTAACATGCTGGTTGAAGACTTGGCTCAACCAAGAAATTTCACTGAATCATACTATACTTAAAGATTGTCTTCTGCTGGATAATGTTAGCAAGATTCCCTGTTTCGCTTATATTAAATCTAGCTTCGAAAAAATAGGGCGTCCCGAGCTTTTTCTCTCCCCGGAGACTATAACAAGAACGGACGTCCTACAGATAAAAAATGCTATGATGATCTTGCTATCCTTAGAGAGAGAGGAAATAGAAATTATGAAACCAACTGTTAGAGCGAACTATGTCTTAGTTAGCTCTCCTGAACCTGAATTCTATCTCACCTTAGTGAACCGCCCCTATCATCTGCACCTTTTAAACAGATTTCGTTTTAATTTGATTCACTTTTCGCTAGGTTATTTTCACAACTGGTGCACCCCAGATAAGGCCAGCCCTTGTAGATGCGATAACTTCTCGACGCAGAACACTTTACATTTTCTTATGTTCTGCGATCACCATAGTGATATTAGGAAGAAGTTCCTGCTGCCTATTCTGAGGGAGGCTGGGTTCATACAGGTTAGACCAGCCCTTCTGTATGTGCAACAACTAAATACTCATTGTATAATATTTTCTGTTGCGAGTTTCTTATTAGCCATTGTACGATTCAGGAATAGGAGTATTAGTGCGCCATCTACCTTAGCTAACATGAATTAGGATGAATTTAATTTTTTTTGTCTATATTATGGCACCAATGATGATATGAAAGTTAATAGAGTCTATTGCAGTTTTATCCTGTTTTTATGAAATATTTATGTCACAATATTTTTAAAAATTATTGTTGTTTACGGTGTACGCTGTGTAAATAACCTTTTGTATAATTGTATCGTGATATTAGTTTATCGAATAAAAGTAATTTAACTGACTGACTGGCATCGGTGACAGGGGGCATCCCTGCTGCATGCCTCTCGCAATAGGAAAAGCCAAAGAAACCCATCCATTGACACGCACACGAGCGACCGGTTCCGTGTATAGCACATTGATCCATTGAAGAAAAAATAGGGGAAGGCCCATTCTAGTTAAAACCGTGAACATGAAATCCCATTGAAGGGAATCAAAAGCCTTTGCTGCATCAAGTAGCACTGCCACTGCTTGAAAATCTGGATCAAATAATGCAATGTAGAGAACACCGTGTGGAGGTTATGTGTCGTAGCGCATGCAGTCACAAATCCCGATTGGTCCAGTAGGACCAGGAGAGGGACCAGTGTTAGCTCTCATCTTTGCCAGGATCTTGGCGTCTATATTGATGATTGAGAGAGGTCTATAGGATTCGCACTGATTAGGGGATTTATCTGGTTTCAACAAGGACACCAGCAAGGCCTCTTTAACCCCTTCGACGCTCATGACGAGCTGGGCTCGTCATGAGGTAGCCTCCTCGCACGCTCATGACGAGCCCAGCTCGTCATGAATAATGGGTTTTTTAAAACATGAGCACAGGAGGGGAATTTCGCTAGCGCTCATGTGGTTAAGGGTAGGTGGAAGTTTCCCTTCCTCATAGGCCTCCGCATAGACAGCAGGAAGCCTTGGGCAAGATCGTCTGCATAGGCCTTATAGAACTCGCTGGGGAGCCCGTTCATCCCTGCTGCCTTACAGGTAGGCAATGACATTATAGCTAATTTAACTTCCTGAACATCAAAGGGCTGCATTAGATATTCCCGGTGAGCATTTGAGAGCCACCCCAGTGCAAAGTCTTCAAGATAGGAATCTATCTCTGCAGTTGGCGGTACAGCCTTAGCCGCGTAAAGATTAGTGTAAAATAGTAAGACTATATCACAAATTTTGGGAGTCGAGTAATGTCAGGGGGGTCAGCAACCAAGCCGTGAGGGAAACGGCACGACCCATCAACCTCACACCAGCCCAAACCGCCGTGAGGGAAACGGCTTTCCAATCTCCCCGGACCCACATGCAGCTGGGGCACTACATCACCCAGCTGCCCCGGGGGTCCGACGCAGCGACGCCATCGACGCGCCCGGAGGCGCCTTAACTGAAGGGAGGGCCGAAGTGCTCTGGGTGTCAGCAACCAAGCCGTGAGGGAAACGGCACAACCCATCAACCTTACCCCAGCCCAAACCGCATGAGGGAAACGGCTTTCCAATCTCCCTGGAACAACACGCAGCCTGGGCACTACATCACCCAGCTGCCCTGGTGGTCCGACGCAGCGACGCCATCGACGCGCCCGGAGGCGCCTTAACTGAAAGGAGCGCCGAAGCGCTCAGGGGATCAGCAACCAAGTCATGAGGGAAACGACACGACCCATCAACCTCACACCAGCCCAAACCGCCGTGAGGGAAACTGCTTTCCAATCTCCCCGTACCCACACGCAGCTGCAGCACTACATCACCCAGCTGCCCCGGGGGTCCGACGCAGCGACGCCATCGACGTGCCCGGAGGCACCTTAACTGAAGGGAACGCCTCTCGCCCCACGAGTCGCACGCCGGAGGACGCTGGGAGAAGCCCGAGACAAGGGCGGGACAGTCTGTGGCCGTCCGGGGCAGGAGGAGGCAGGGCTGGGCCACCCCCCTTGCATTTCCACGTGAAGGTATTTACTGCTTATTTGCCTATCTCCTGGCCCCTCCAATTGTAACTATGGGGAAAAGGAAAACTACAGAGGAGGCTAATGAGACTGCAGGTGTGGTGGCTAAGGGAGGAAAAAAAGCCAAGAGATCAAAGGATAAGCCTCCCAAGAAAGCGTTTGTCTCATGCGGGCGGAAACTGTGCTATGGACCGCTTTGACAGACTGGTGCAAGACTGTGAAGACTTATTAACTATTGCCCCCAACCCCAGAGAGAGGGCCACTGAGGGTGGTAGTAGTATGTGTCTTAATGAAGGAAAGGGGCAAAAGAAGGGGGCAGTGGTTATCCCGGAAATGTTTTTAAATAATATTAATGCAGTGAGTGGGGAAAAACCTGTAACTGTAGATGTGGGGAAGCTCAATCCAGACCAGACTCAGCTCTCTACAGTTCTTATTCAGAGTACTGATGATCTAATTGTTCTGCCTTGCACCAATAGGTTTTCTGTTTTGGCCCAAATAGAAAACTGCGACTCTGAATCCGGTCCTGACATTCCTGTGTCAGTTCCTACCCGAAGTGAAGGTATTCCCCATGTGCTTGAAGTTCTTGAGGCTTTTTGGCTAGTAGAGCCAATTGATAACCCTTTGTTTGATGTTGTAAAGCACTTGTGTGACCTGGTAGAAGGTATGCAAACCAAAATTGATCAACTGACTGCCAAAGTTAATAGCATGAGCGTTGACCCAGGCCACTGTTCAATTGGTCCCGTAGCATCAAAACCCCCTGCCCTAAATAATTTAAGGGGGGGTTGCACTAAGCATGTATCCACCCCCCGTCCTCATTGGGTATTTTTCCCTCTACAAACATCACGGCCAGGGAGGTGGTTAGGGTAGGGTCCCAAGTCCAACATGTTTCCAAAGGCCGTGGTGCAGTGACTACTATTCCACCAGGTAAAGCATCAGGGAGTGTGGGTGGGAAGCTATCATTGGAGTAAGTCTGTCTGATCAGAAAATTACAGATAGTAATGGGGTCAAAAGATTTGTCCCACATAGTACGTATGTTCTATGCCTGATTCCTACCCAAACAAACTACCACTGGTGTATATGGTCAATACCCCCAAGCTGAGTCCCGGTAGGAACTATGAATCAACTGAATCTTTAATCAATAAAGCAACCCATTGGATTAGGCATGTCAGGGGATGCAGGTCTGTCATTAGGGAGGATATCCTCCGTGCTGCTGAGAGGCTTACTTTTCAGGGAGACTCATATGACTGTATTGAATTACTTTTCAAAAATCCTAAGATAGTTGGAGATCTAATAAATTTAGAATGTAGAACTTGCTCTCCGGGCCATTCTAGGATCCAAATGAGATTAACCCCGCCCCAGAATTGGCTGACAAAAAGATGGAATTTTGATGAGGGCACTCCGTTGGCAAGCTCCAGATTAGATTGTAATGACTGACTACCGACAGAAGCAACTCAAGTAGTGTATAGAGGAGTAAGTAACGGAGAAACTCCAGCCCCGGGTAAAACTAACTTTACGGATAATACTTTGATAGTATCATCCCTGATGCCCCTTACGCCTCCCCCGAATATCGTGCCAGTTAGTCCCCCAGACTCAGTTCAAAATGTTGACTCTGTCTCCGTTTTTGACAAATCTAGATCAATTCTCTCGTGGAATATAGCTGACTTGAAATCCAAAGTAGATTCTCCGGAATGGGCAACATTTATCAGCCAGTATGAAATATGCCTGTTCCAGGAAACTTGGCTACTGGAAGCATTGCATTTTCCAGAGTACTTAAATTATAGTATTCCAGCCGAAAAGGGGGGGAGAGGCCGTCCATCTGGTGGCCTGACAATATGGGTAAGACAGGATCTTGTTGTTGTAATTAAGCCCCTATTTTCCAACCACAGGGACCTGCAGGCCTTAAACCTAGAGTTTACAAATCCGGAGCCCATCCATATTTATAATGTGTATGCTCGAAGTACAGATGGCAAGAAATCTGAAGTCCTAGCACTTTTGGAAGGCCTGATAGAATGTCACCCTCTCCATTCTAACATAATTTTAGGGGGAGATTTTAATGTAACTTTTGAACCTCTTTTAAGCGACAATTGGAACATTTCGGACGAGGAAGATAGGGAATGGGGTGTACCCAAACTCGACCTTGAGCCTATTAAGAGGTGGACAGAAATAGTGATCCAACTTAATTCAATCTGTCTAAATAAAGGCCTAAGATCGACTAATGGTAGGACTATCGGTGATAAGTCTGGGACCAATACATTTAGGAACGGTCTCCGGGAGAGTAGAATTGACTACATCTTGATCAGTCTGGGCCTATGGAGGCACCTCCAGGATATGATAATAGTCGATAGGGTTGAGAGTGACCACAACCCCTTATGCCTGTCACTCACCTACTGGAAATCACCTGACAATGTTGGAGGGGAGTTGGGTGATAACTCTCCCATCAATATTGTCATTTCAAATGACTTGCGTCATGTTCGATGGTCTAAAGTCTCGAATATTCAAGCGAACATTGATTTTATATCTAGCAAGCTAGCCCAAGCAACAAGTGAATTGGATGTATTATCCAAAGAGGATGCATTGACCCCGATATTAGAAAAGGGAACAAGGATCCATGAGTCCTTTTTTGGAGAATTAAGAAATATATTTGTTAGGCCTTGTAAGCAAAATGGATCCCGTGCCCCCCAGTAATACAGCTGGTACACAGGGGAATGCAGACAGGCCCGCTTGGACCTGGGTAGAGCCATAAAAAGTGAAGTAAGCCAGAATATTCGTCTGGCCAGAGCAGTGTATAAAAGTACCATCTCCAAATCTAAACACGCATGGAACAGAGATGGCAAGATTTAAAAGAGGCAGGATCCCATAAAGACTCAAGAAGGTTTTGGAATGTTTATAAATGGGGATATGATGCTAATCCGGATAAGCCGCAGAACTGGGTCCCACAAGAAAAGTGGGTAGCATATTTTAAGCCTCAATATGCAAAGGGTGAAGCCGCTAATCGATTGCCGGAGGTACCTTTCACACCTTTCTTGGAAGACCCATTCACCCCAGGAGATGTACAGTGTGCCTTAGACCTTGTGGTCCCTGGAAGAGCGCCAGGTATTGATGGCATACCTGCGGATTTATTCTTGCAGGACAAAGATTCCTGGGGTACCTATATGCTTCTTTTGGCAAACGCGGTTGCAAAGGGAGCCCCCATTCCTCATTCCTGGAACTGGGCCGAAATCATACCTGTATTTAAAAAAGGGGACAAATCCTTGCCCGGAAATTATCGTCCAATCAGCCTGATTGATACCACCCAAAAAAATGTTGGCAGGCTGATTCTTAATAAAGTATTAGTGTGGGAACAGGACCAGAATATCCTATCCCATCTGCAGGCAGGCTTCAGAACCTCCATTAGCACAGTCGATCAGGTCTTGCATTTCGCTATGCTTTACTGGAATACTGTGGTAATTGGACGTGGTAGCCTATATGCTGCATTTATAGATCTCAGAGCGGCATTTGATCTGGTACCCCGCTCAATCTATCTTGTGGAATGTCCTCAATGATATGGGTATGCCTGGGCCCCTCCTCTCACTAATTAAAAGACTTCAAGAGCATAATTTCGCCCAGGTAAAGTGGGGTAGCCCTGGCAATGTCACCACTCAGTTTCCTGTCGAAACGGGAGTGCGGCAAGGCTGCGTCTTGGCGCCAACTTTATTCTCTATGTACATTAACGATGTGGCTAAAATGTTAATTGACTCTAATGTTGATGCACCTATCCTTGCAGGAGCCAAAGTCCCTATTTTAATGTTTGCAGACGATTGTCTGTTAGTAGCAAAAACCCCGAGCGGGTTACAGAAGGCTTTGTTGATCTTTGAAAACTTTTGTACCACTCGTGAGTTGGAAGTAAACATACTAAAATCCAAATGTATGTCTTTTAACGCACCAAAATCTTTTAAGGGTACTGTAAGCATGAATAAATCACCTCTTGAGAAGGTCCAGGCTTTTAGTTATCTGGGAGTTTGTATCCAGCACAATCTATCCTGGAAACAGCAGATCGAGCTGGCTACTTTGAAACATCGCCAGCTAGCAGGAGCTCTGTGTCTAGAACATTCTAGCCCCTGTATTATCAGTATATAATGTTAAAGTGGTTAGTTCCACCCTATATGAATTGGAAATCTGGGGGTTTGAGAATTTAAGGGGGTTGGTAGTCTCTGAAAATAGTTTTGTTAGGAATTTAGTAAAACTACCCCGGAGTACCACCCTGAGCCCCCTATTTTACGATTTGGGATTGTCCCCAATATTTTAGGGTAAGCTCAAAACCAGTCATGCATTATTTATTGTTGTGATAACCTCTTCTTCCAAGTGTTATTGGTTTTAACCCTGTATTACACTGCCATAATTTCCATGAATGGACATGCTACTTTAACCATGCCTACCATTGTGTAATTGGAGGTTCAGACCTCATAGACTATTGTTGTATGGGTTATGGAGCACTTTCTTGGATCCTAGATTTAGTAGGAATTGTATCCACCTAATGTTAAAGTGGTATTCCTTTACATATTTCTTCTAGGTTCCCCCCCCTTAGAGTAGGACCTGTTGGCCTGCTCCCTGATTGACCCAGTGAGGTTGTATCTTTTTACTTTTATTCCTTATTTTTTCACTGTGTAGTACATCTCTATTGAGGTCCTGAAGAATTGCCAGACAGGCATGAAACATGTTGACCTTTTAGAGGGTTGAGTCAGTCCGCTGTCAAGTAAACAGTTTCTTTCTCCCCTCCCACCCTTTTAACAAGGGAGTCAGCCACCCGAATAAAAATCCTTTGTGGACTGACTCACCTCCTTTTAAACCTCACTTTTCCCTCACGACTACACCACCACCAGACCCCTCACACGCACTCAAACTATTGGCTGGAACAAAAGATCTCCAACAAAGAGCGCCTACGGCGCCCGTCAGACATTGCAGCGCCAGTCTGACGAGGAGCAGGAGACCAATGGTGAAGCATGACACCTAGATTTCTGGGTGTGTGAGGTCCCCTAGTTCCAACAAGGGAACACCCAGTTCCATGACTTTGGTTTTGTCTCCACATTCCCATACCTCCTTTTGATCTCCGGGGAACTCAGTATTCTTTTTGCTTACAAGTTATCTGGACATATACTCTGGACCCCGTTAAAAACTGTCCACACTGGTTCCTTTCTTTGTACCAAATTGTCCCCAATAGCCCTTATCGCATCCTTGCGCTCAGTCTTATATTGGAGGTGGATCTGGACTACTCCCGAATTAGAAATATACACTAGGGGGCTTTTGGACGTAATAAGAAGTGATCTTTCTCAAAAATGGTTAGTAAACATCCGGGGGGTATTAAGAGATCTAGGCCTTGGGGAATTGTGGGACGATCCGATAAACGCTAGGTTCCCTCCTAAGAAGGTTCTCAAGGACCTGTACTGGGAGTCTGTGGCTTCTAAAACCTTTAGGAACACTGCTCCCCTTTCTTTGTCTGGCATGTTCTTGGATTTCAAAGGCGTGCCAAATTTCGAACCTTTCTGGGATGTTATCACAAAACCTTTAGACCGCAAGCTCTTTTTTCAAATGAGAGTTGGGAGTTTACCGGTAAGAGCATTTACCAATTGGTGGACTAGTGGGGGCAAGGTTGCTTGCCCAGTGTGTTCGGCCCCTATGGAAACCATCAGCCACCTACTGTTTGAATGTCCTGTGTACGCGGCTCCCCGACGGATCTGGTTACGCCCAATGTGGTGGTTATTGGGCACCAGGAGTGGAGCGGTTGCCGTCAGAATAATTCACACTAGTACAAATATGCCTGTGTACATAGCTGTGGCCAAATTTCTAGGCTGGGCCTGGACAATCAGAAGCAGATTGATGACAGTTTAACTTTAACTTCTGGGTGATAAAATTAATTGCATATGAAATGTGAATTAGTACCTTTTATGGTTGTATTACCAATGATTTTTTTAAAACTTGTAATTTTAATAATATTTATTCATTTACTATGGATGTATTTTATATTTCTTATATACTTTTGCAATCGTCGAATAAAGCTTGCTTGACTTGACTTGACTTGAGTCGAGTAATGTGCAATGCCATCTTCATCTAAGAGTTCCTTAATACATTCCTGACTGCCCGGCGCTGCTAGCTTCTGCGCCAAGGAACGGTTGGGATGGCCCCCTCCCCATAATAATGAGCAGCCCTATGTCTAGAGCGGTGTAGCAGCTCCTGATCAGTTGTTTCATTATGGTCAGTGACAAGGTCTCGTATCACAGCTAACGTCTGTGGAGAGGGATTTCTCTCGTAGTCACGTTCAAGTGTGGAGATGTCAGGTGCCAGTTTATGCATCCTGTGTCGGAGGTCCCGCAACACTTCCAACTGCACCCCAATGCAAGTTCCACAGATAGTCACCTTTGAACGCCTTCCACAGCACTCCGGCGCTCTCAACCGATCACTCATTTTCTCGAAAAAATTCCAAATCGCCTCGCCGTTAGTGTGTTTAAAAACCAGGTCAGTTAACTCAGTCGGCTGAAGTCGGCATGTAAAGGGAGGCAGCTCACATGTGGGTATCAGCAGTTCAAGAACCACAGGGGAATGATCAGAGAGTGTAGGAGCCATATGCCCGACTTTCACTGCCCAATTGCAAACAACCTCCGAAACAAGCCAGAAATCCATGCGGGACCATGTCCCGTGCACCAAGGATACAAATGTGCTCTCCCAGCCCCCAGGATGTGGAAGACACCAGATATCATGTAGTTGGCCAGAATCCAATATTCCCAATAGCATCTCAGCTGCCTGCTTTAGCCTCACTGTTCCGCTACTGACCCTATCTAGGGTCACATCTAGATAAACATTGAAGTCACCTCTCCAAATAATCTCAGCTGGAGGTAACCCAGAGATTCAACTCCACACATCCGCAAAGAAGGATGGGTCATCAGAATTTGTCCCATACACATAAACTAACGGCACACTCATGCCACCCAATTGCCCATGCGCGATCGCCACTCGCCCACACTCATCCGTGTTAGTCCGAACCACAGTAAAGGGGACCCCTTTTTTAACAAGGGTCATCACGCCCCGAGAATAGGTAGAATAGGAAGACGCAATCCTCGCACCTGCCCAGCATGCACTCACTCTCTGCGCTGATTCTGTAGTGAGGTGAGTGTCTTGGAGTAAGGCTACTTGCACCTCCATTCTATCTAAGTATGCCAGAATAGATCGTATTTTTTTAGGGGTGTTCAGTCCACGCACATTCCAAGTGAGGAACTTAACCATACCACTCATATCTTCCATCCATCATTAAATTGATACCTGCACTATATAGTACATTATGTATATCTGAAGCATTGTAACATGTCTTTGCAGCAAATTCACAATCTGAATGCAATGTCGGCCTGCCCTTCCCAATAGAACACCCCCCACCCACTTCAGCATCCCAAACTTGCTAAAGCCATCCCATTGCAATAACACCCAGCCCCAACAAAACAAAACCTGAAAGATTTGCATTTGGGGTACACCCATTTGGGGGGCGCAGAGTTCTTCTAGACTCCCAACCAGTAGGAGGTGGCCGAGCAGATCTAGTATTCGTGTCAAGTGTCGATCCTCATCCATCACAACTCCCACTATAGCTTGAGCATACTGTCCCCTTGGACTGTGGGTTGTCCCATTTGTAAGCGTGCACTAATATGACTTACAAAATTGTGTTCAAGTACAACCTGAATTAAAGAATGTGGCTATGAGTTAGAAAATTGTTAACACATCTCTATGTTAGTCTTCGTCCTCTCGAGCCGTGCTGGCTCACGTCGCCTATGTTTCACCTGCTTAGCATGTTCGACGGCAGCTTTGTGGTTGGAAAAAATGTTAGAGTCACCTTCTGGACGAATGCGCAGACGAGCAAGATATAACATTGCATATGAAATCCCTTCAGATTCCAAACATTTTTTCACTGCACTAAATTTCTGTCTAGCAGACTGAACAGCCACAGTGAAATCAGGGAGGAAAGCCAAAGTGTTACCCTGGTGTTCATTTGTTCCCGTATCGCTGGCTAATCGCAAAATAGTGTCCCGATCTCTGTCATTTAAAAGTTGTGCTATGATGGGGCATGGGAGAGCGCCCGGGACAGGTCTTGCAGCAAGAGAGTGATGAGCCCGCACGATGATAAACATGTTGGAGAGGTGCTCAGTTCCAAAGACATCTTTAATGAGGTTCTCCATAAAAGTCTCCATTTTCCCCACATTCGTGGACTCCGGCAGTCCCGTAAGCCTGATGTTATTGCGCCTCATTCTTGGCTTGAATGAGGGACAGCACCTTCTCCATATTGAGCGCCTTCCCAGCAACTTCACTCAGCCCATCTTCCGTCACAGAGACTAGTTGTTCAACTTCCCCAATGCGTGCATTCTGCTTCTCTAACTGTGCAGAAAGATGATCTAGACGATGGTTCTCAGCCACCATCATGCCCTCTATGGACTGAAGGCTGCTCTGCATTGCCAATATAGTGGGATCCAGTGTTGAGGGACATCATTATGAGCATCCGCCTCTGAGTCTGAGGCAGCCTTTTGTGATGACTTAGTAGGTTTTTGAGCCTCAAACGTGAGGCGAGGCTGCTTTCTGTCAGTTCTTCCCATTGCAGACACAACCAGGTGCACACCTTAGTTCGACGAGGCAGAACGCAAACGTACGGAAGTGTGCACTGATCAGTCCAGAAATCGATCTTAGGATAATAATGCAGGGGGACCCCAGACAGAGCTCGTTTGCACGACAGGAACAGGCAGGGCATACCAGACAGGAGCCAGAAAGGGAGGGCTCAGCGCAGACCAGAGGCACTAAGGGGCCTACCAACGAGCAGCCCCAAGTCCCAGGGACCACACAGCACACTACCAACAGCATGTGGAGGGGGGATACCAAGCGGTCCTGGCATGCAGGAGAACAGTGTAGAGCTTCAGGCTCAGTAGACAATCCAGCGCCAATCTGCACGGTCAATGCAGGGGCAAAAATACTCAGCCAGACAGCCTGAGGAGATCAATCCTGTCATGCACTTCCCCGACAGCAACAACAGCCAGATTATATACAGTGAGGCCAGGGTCAGCCAGGCAATGATTGAGAGCGTCGACTCCCTGGTGCCACAGGCCCACAGGAGACAAAGGACATCAGCAGAAATATAGATCACAGTGAAGCCCCCAACAACTTGGCAGCTCTCGGCAACGTGGAGGTCCACGCCCAATCAGTGCACAGAGCAAGCAGCCTTGCTGCGTGCACGCTCCCGACGGTACCCACTCGCCGGCGCATCTATGGGTCCCCAAAGCACCGCACCCCACTCACCACCGCCAGTACTAGGGACGTCACAATCAGCAGCCAGACACTCACAGCCCGGCCCAGGGTGCAGGAGATGTAGTCGGACAGACGCCTCGCTCCGCTTGCCGCTCCACCTGTAGAAATCGCACAGCCGGCTCAAGTACAAGTGCGCCAGTCTCCGTCCAAGCTTGTGTCACTGCCTCGATGACAGCACAGTTGTTCAGGGCACCGCGGCGATATTGTACATGCTCGGGAAAGGCACCAGCAAGTGTGCAGCTTCTCAAGAGCGCTCGGCAGTCGCCATTTTGCAAGAGCACTCCAGTTCAGCAGGCAGACCAGATTTTAGGCGCTGCAGCCGTCGAAAACTCCACAAATCACCCTCAGCACCTACAGGAGGACAGCACAGCTTTACCCAGTGCAGGTAGGGGTACAGATGAGACCATTTTCGGCAGATTATGGTCAGATTGGGGCTCGGCCGGGCAGATCAACACTAGGGTGCGGCCATCTTGCCGTGCGCCCTCTAGCACCCCACGTCAGCTTGACTTGAAAGCTTCTAGTACTCTGTTTCCATTAAAAACAAGCAGTGAAGGCAGACAAGCAGGCCATCAGTTCAGGAAGGATGCAAGATGTGTTATGCAGGTGTGCACTGTGTCTCAGCAGTCTGTCAGGGAAAGGAGGGTCATGGGAAGGTTTTGTCCTGGTTACTTACTGGTAATATTCAATAATTTGAGTCCTAATATTCCTCATCACAGTCCTTACTTTATGAATCTTCTGCCTCCCACAGGAATTAGTTCACGAGCTGAAAGAAACATAATTAAAAAACTTAAAGGTGGAGAACACTTCCTGTGAAAAGACAGAAAACAATCTCCCAAGCGAACCCTAAATATGGCAGAGCCGCTCAATACACTTCCTGTTCATTACCAAACACACATCTGTATTTCTACTCCTTTTTGGATACAAAAATCACCATGAGAATTCCTTGGAGTGGGGATTCTAGGCTATGAAGTTGAAGACTTGGTGGCCAATTACGAGTCTGGTGGCCCAAGAGCAGGCGGCATGCGACCGCTCCACTCCAGGACAGCCGAAGCTCACTGCTGCTCGCCCATCAGATTACAAGTAGTTTTGGTGTCTGGCAGGCAGGCGGTCTGGCGGTCCCGAGGCGGAGCTGTTTAAAGGCTCATTGTGAGCCTTAAACAGAACTGCTGCAGGACTGCCAGTGCAAGTTCCTGCCTGGGAAGGAATGCACCATGTTGTGTGTTTCTCCCAGCACAGGAACTGGGGATGCAAAACTCCAAGGAGGCACAACATGTTCCCCGTTGCATGCACCCCCATTCAGAGAGGTGCAAAGAGGCCCTGCTGGGCCCCCTTTGTTGCCTCACCACCACCCTTTTCATGGTGGTCCGACTACCATAAAAAAGATGGTGGTCAGGCAACTCAAAATATGCTCGGCGGTGCTGTTTCCACACCGCCAGCATATTTTGGCTTGGAACCGCTGTCAGACCACCACAGGATCCTTGATCCATGGTGGTAGCAGCAGATCAGTCGTGGTCCAACTGCCACACTTTCAATACTGCAGAAGGTCCTGCAGTTTGGCGGTGGTCGGACCGCTACCACAACACCGGCTGTCCCATGGACCACCATAGTCGTAATAAGGCCCTTGGACTTGAAATTAAGAAGATTTCTGGGATTTAACCAGGTCAGTAACTCATCCGCCATTCCCCTCATCCTAGATCTTACAATATGAGGACATGCCCAACCTGTTCTAAATATCCAAAAAGAAACATAAAAGAAATGCACAACAAGCAAATTACTAGTGGAAAAAATAATAATTCATACAAAATCAAAAATGTACTATTTTACAGCAATCAAAACTTGTTTTCCTATATTAGAAGACAAATAATCTCCTGCTATCAATTAAAACTGGTTTATAAAGGCATTTTGAGATGTCCTTGTAGCTTAATTCCTTATGTCTCTGAAATCCTTCTGAATGCCACCTGAACTCTGCATAGAACCGGACTACTATTAATCTAATGCTCAACATGCATGGGTATAGTCCCTGACCTGTTACTCCATAGGTTACAATCAAAGAATCACTTTGGGAAAACTGAGGGTCTGATTTAGTGCTTGGCGGACAGATTACTCCATCACAACCGTGACGGATAACCCGTCCGCTGAAAAATAATGGGATTTATATTGGTGGATGGGATATCCCTCACCATTGTGACAGAGTAACCTATCGACTAATATCTACATCAGGCCCTAAGTGTCCTAAACACATTATTAGAGAGTGCCTCATGGACATTTAAATATGCAAATATTTTTCATCTGATAAAGGGGAAGGCAAAAAGACAAGCAGAAGTAAATCCTCCACAAAGTAGAAGTAAGAGGGTATCTTTGGGACAAGGGATAGAGAGGGCCATAAGAAATACTTTCTCTGGCAGAATGCGCACAAAAATGGGCAATGCATTGTACAGTACTCACCTCCCTGATATGCCAACCTGAACAAGTAGCCACTATGAAGTTTATTTTGGCACTGAGCAATTTCAAATGTTCTCACCCCAAAGGATTAAAAAATGTGTGTACTGGATATCTCATAAAACCAAAGGATGGTCCAAAGATGGAACCAGTTACAGTAAAAAAAATGTATAAGGAGATGTATAGCCATTCATGACCTTAAAACCATAAAAGCCTAGAATGCAACCTAAATGTAGACAGCTAAATCAAGCATATATCTTTCGACAGATTCCAATATCTTCACCAGTTTTCAGAAGAGTGCTTTCTTACCCTTTTCTACAAAAAGACCTTAAAAATTGCCAAATTAAATATTGACATTGAGGGTGACAGGATGGCAGGATTGTTGAATACATAGAGAACCCTAACATGAACACCCTTTATCATGTAATGCTATCCCCTCAAGTTCCAAACTGTCAGCTGGAATTAGATCAGAGATAATTTTGGGAGATGAATGATCTGATCTGAAGTACTTTGGCCAGTAACCTGAAAGAAGGTAAAGGATATAAAAAACCTCTGGGACATAGAGGAGGTAGTGATTCCACCCTACTCTGTGCAGTGTTAGGGAGCAGAAATCTGGGAAATACCCATTCTTCTTCAAGACAAAAAGGTCTAGTCACGAGAGACTGGTCTTTATTGAAGACATCTGCCACTGTGCTGACAAACCTCCAAGTGATTTACTAGAGGGGTGGTAGGATGATGGAGGCACTCCATTCATCAAGATCTTTTTATCCACCCACCACTGAACAGAGTACCTGCTTCCCGAGTCGCAAACATTAGAAGTTTGTACTACTCTGACAGGGATGACAGTATTGGAGGAGACTATGAACCCCGGGGTAGAGTGCCATCAAGCCCTGAATGCTGGCTGTGACAGAACATGGTTAAAAAGGACTAGAATGTGAGAAGTCAACTTTATTGCTCTGTATTTTGGCTAGAATACATTCCCCATGTTTGTTCGAATAGGAGCCATATGAACTCTACAGTCTCAGATGAGGCCATATTTGACTTCTTGACATTGAACAGAAATCTGTAGTCCTGAATATTATTGCACAATCTCTTGATATCCATAAACACCTTGAAAAAAGTTGATTTTACCTAAAGTCATCTCTTGTTGGGAAGAACTGAATATCTTCATCACTCAAAATTAGGGGTGGAGGGAACTCGCGCAGCTTCACACCACAGAGTTCTTCGAATGAGCGGAAATTGGCATGTTGCTCTGCTTCTACAGACTTTAGCACTGAAAGTTTGTTCTAACCTATAAAATCAGTGTGAATGGCACCACATGGGACAGCAGAAGGTATTGCTTCTTGACTTGTTTTTGATGCAGCTCGAGTAATTTTTCTACTCGAGCTGCATCTTTCTCATCGTTAAAGGCCACAAATGCCCGCGGTCACCTGTGTTGGTAAAAACACACTGGGTGCCCTCCTAGCAAACGAAAATCTCACTAGGGGTTGCTAATTCTCGCTAGTGCTGACTAACTTACCGTTGGTGAGCTGGGTGCAATAAAAATTCTCCCATGCCACAGCTGGCAAAATTGTTCCAGACCTCCCGTTACTAGTGTAACATGAAGTGAGCAAAACTCTGCAAGCTCCGGCGGCATAAGGGAAATTATTGCCAACCAGAACAAATTATACCCATGATTAGTGCAAGTATTTTAATGAAGATCTTTGGAGTTGAGGCCAACCCGAAGGGAAGGACTCAAAACTAGAAATGCTGGATAAATACCCAAAACATAAGAAGTATTTGTGAAAATTGGAAAGTGCAAGTGTAGGCATTTTGGAGATCCAAGGCTATTTGAAAATCCATTGTGCCCAGGAAAGACAAGATTGTCAGAAGAAACAACACATTGAAAGTTATCTTTAGTACAAACCATGTTATTGTTTATTTAAGTCAAAACTGGATTAAAGTCCACTTGACATCTTTTGTGCCCCAAAAAATATTGAATATCAACTATGGACTCATTCTGCCAACATTACTGGTAGAATGACTGCTTTGTCCAGCAGTGCCTGTAGTCACTTTCTCCAGCCCTCAAATGCTCTGAAGAATGAGAAACTGGAACTACTTAAAAATAGTTCAGCGGGAAGTCAGATTATTGGGACCTATAGCCCTGATTTATGAAAAGAAACAGACAGAAGTAAGGATCTTTCGGCCCTCTTCACATTTCTTTACTAGTTTCTCAAGCTATGATCCCAATAGCTTCTTCCCTGTGAAAGGAAGGCATCAAGAAGGAAATTTGTGCTGCATGTACCTCCTATAATCTCATTCTTATGCTCCTTCTACTTGCAGTGGCTCCATTTGGAGCCACTGTGCAAGGGCTGTAAAATTAACTATGTGAGAGGAACCTAACTAGCTGTTTCATGATTGAAAAAGTAGATCTCCAATCAAGTCCTTACTGCAAATTATCAGCAAAAATTGAACGACTTTTAATAAACACTGGACCACTTACATAACATATGTCCTAGCTTTTACTGAATAAAGGAGGTTGAATGTAAGAAATTGGATTTTATTACATCACTCATGACATGGTCAGTGACATCACTGATGTAATCTCAAATGACATCACTAATGTCATCATCCGCGTGATCATCTGATGCACCTCCTCACACCTAATGTAACCTTTGATACACCCACTATAAAATACAGACTACCATTCTCGAAACCATACACTGACTAATACCAGTTAGTACATACCCACTCACTAATTCCTAGGTCTACACACACATCAACTCACTCACCCATACAGTCACTCATACATGCAGTCACTAATCAATGCAGCCACTATCATATGCACTCATACACCCATACAGACACTCACATACATCCACTCACCCAGAGTTACTCACACACCTACTCAGTCATGCAAAGAACCAATCACACTCCCATTTACTTACTTATACAGTTATACGCACACCACTTCACTTATTCATACATATACTAACACATACTTACTCTCTTATACAATCACTGACACAGGCACACACTCATCCATACAGCCACTCTCACAATCACGCACTCTCACATATAGTCACTTATATACTCCAATACTCATTCATTCAAAATTCTTTATTCGGTTTACAAAATAGAAAACCATAAAAGATTGCAAATCTCCACAAAAATACACGAGGCACATATATACATTTCATAAACATAATACACGGAAAGCCATTTCTAAAAGTATGAAA
Organism: Lissotriton helveticus; assembly: GCF_964261635.1. NCBI lineage: Eukaryota > Metazoa > Chordata > Amphibia > Caudata > Salamandridae > Lissotriton > Lissotriton helveticus. The sequence continues at coordinate 1,509,489,338 of NC_136061.1, read as the reverse complement.
GGTTACATATACGCCCTGGACAATAATTAAAAAATACAAAAAATACAAATTGAAGAGGGGCGTGGCTAGCAGCCAAACATGGCGGCCGCATAGTGTGAGAGCTCCCGAGGGCACTGCAGCCTTTCAACACATCCGTCACAGTTATCCGCCAACACGCACGCCTGAAGCGGCGGCGTTTGAGTCCGGGACCCAAGCGGTGTCACCGGTCCAAGTTTCGAAGAAATCGATGCACCGGAGCCTGAGCTGCATCGTGTGGCGAGTTGGGGCCTACAACCGGTGGAAAAGCACAGACCTTGCGTGACACCCGGACCCCACCGGAAGTGCAGCGGAGCCGGCCAAAGGAAGGGATCGCACCCCGGTGCCTGCCGGAACATTCCGAACAAGCCTGAAACTCCTGGCGGCGTCCTCCGGTGCTGCTGCGATCACCTAGCGGGACCTGAACAGTGCAGAGGTCAGTGCAACCCCGGCCTGGGCCGCGCGGGAAGGAGGCGGCGTCCTGCATCACCCCCCTCCCCCCCCACGCGAGAACTTACCTGGCGGCACAACACTACGGGGGGCAATATCAGTCATCGCATGGGAGCCGGGGAGCAGTAGACCCGCATATCATACCAGCACTGATGCCAGTTCGACGGTACCCCAGGGGGACAACGCTCTGCCGGACATAACCGCGGGAACGCTGGGGACCCCCCAGGCCCATGCCCTACTAGACGCCTCCGGCAGCGTCGACACAACGGCGGTGTCCCGACACGCAGCGGCCTGTCCGGTGCGCAAGAAAGGGCAGCAGCCCGAGCCCGACATCTACACTAGCCGCTGCGTTAGAGAGGGTCGGTGCAGTGCGGAGGAGCGAGGGGAGGAACACAGTGGCCGCCCCATCCCAAAGAAAGACTACCGGGGGCGAAGACACGGAACGCATCAGTGGCTCTTAGACTCCCGCACAAACGACCAGTGAGACCAACCACTATCTGACTGATACCGCCTACCAGAGACCACCATAGACTCGCAGGCCACGGTCGCCTGGGAAATAATTCTGGCACTCGCGGACCCCAACACCATGGCGGGAAAAGGCCTCAGGAGCGGATCCACGCAAGCCAAGCTGGATAAATTCGCCTACGGACATCAGGGTCAACAGCAAGCTACAGGGCGACCCTCCTCAGGCCATGCCCAGGAAGCAGAAAAGTCGACGAAAATAACGCTAGAAGACATCATGAAAACTCTCTCTGAAGTGAAAACTACAGTGGGCGCCATCTCCTCAGATGTATCTCTGCTGCGAGCGGACTTTCACAAAATGGCGGAGAGGGTGACACAGGTGGAAGTGGTCACGAAATCACTCGTGGAAGACACCTCGGAGCTCCAATTGGCCATGGAAAGGATGCAAAAAGTCACCAAACTCCTGCACGACAAACTGGACGACCAAGAAGGGCGGTCACGCCGTAACAACGTGCGCATCCTTGGACTTCCGGAGACGGAGGGGAAGGGGGCCATGGACCTCTATGTGGAAGACCTCATCAAGAGCAAACTCCAGCCCAAGGGCCTGTCGCACTTTTTTTCGGTGGAAAGAGCGCACAGAGTTCCGGGAGGCCCACCCAAGACGGGGGCGGCTCCAAGGCCGGTGCTAGCCCGGCTCTTCAACTTCAGGGACAGGGATGCAATATTACAGGCTGCGAGGAATTCACCACCGGTACGCATCCACAACGCAACCTTAGCGTTCTTCCCAGACTACACGGCAGAGGTGGCCAGGCGACGTAAGTCCTTCACGGAGGTTAAGAAAGCACTGCGCGACAGAGAACTGCCGTATTCCATGATGTTCCCTGCTAAACTGCGGATAGTGGCCGAGGGGAAAACCTGGTTTTTTGACACGCCGGAGGTGGCTCAAGAATGGCTGGAGGGCTGGAGACCGGCGGGGCAACGGCACCGCTCACAACGAGACCGACCAAGACACCGGACGGAACGGACACCACCCAATCAGTCCTCCCACCCGCCACTCCAGGGAGAAGGGACAGAAATAGAATCGGACCTCGAGAGGGATCCGCTGGACTCTGGGCAATTGGCTCCGGTGTAACATTTAACTGTACTCATTGTTAGAGACTGTGTGGGCCGCGGGACCGTGGCTCGGACGTGGCTGAGTAGGGTGGGCACAGGCGGTGCCCAGAGGGGACTCACCAACCCTACGAGCAAGTAAGATGACTGGGGGAGGGATGAAGCACTCTGCACAGTTGGGGAAGCGGGCGGGATTTTGTCCGTGGAGCAGGGTAGCAGGGAGGGGGGATGGGATTGAAGTTTATATGTTGGAATGTTTACTCTTGTTTGTAGTCATCGTTCACTGCCTACATTATGATATCACCCTGACGCCTGCATGTCTCCTACACAGCACGACACTAGTCAAAGCATGGGTTGGGACACAGCGCGCGCTGTGTGCTAGACTCACTCATCAGCCTAATGGCCAGGTCACTTAATCACACGCCCCCCGAGGGCCACTCCACGGCCGGGAGGATTCCCCCACTACGCATACTGACATGGAATGTCCGGGGCCTGGGTGACAAAATTAAGAGAGGCTTGGTCCTCCAGGCCATAAAGCGACAAAACCCGGATGTGGTCCTCCTACAAGAAACCCACCTCACGGGATCCACGTGCAAAGCACTTGACAGACGTGGGTACACGATGGCGGTCCACGCCGAATTCACTACTGGATCCAGGGGGACAGGCATACTGGTGAGACGTTCCTCCCCCCTTATGGTGTCCCGCCGTGTGGCAGACGACCAGGGCCGCTTTGCCGCGATCCATGGGCAGTGGGAGGGCAAGGCCCTAAATGTGATTTCAGTGTATATTCCTCCAGCCCTGCACTCTGTGGCCCTGCCAGCACTGGGCAAATTCCTTCTTGATCTCCCCGATGGTGGCACGATTGTTGGGGGGGACTTTAACGCAGTCATGGACCCCCTTAAGGACACTTTTCCCACCAGAACCCGACCGCGAGGTACTGCACCTCTGTCAGACTTTGCGGAAGCCCTAGGCCTGGTAGACCTCGGGCGGCAACTACACGCTGAGAACACCCACTACACTTACTACTCAGCGGTACATAATAGCTTATCTCGCATAGACTACTTCATGACGCTGGGTTTGGGACTTGACATGGTCGAATCAGTGGACACACTTCCCAGGGGGGTCTCGGATCACTCTCCAATTGTCCTATCGTTGACCACTGGAGGGAAGCGGAATGCTCGGCTCTACCCAATCTACCCCAATTTCTTGCAAATCCCCAAGATTCGGAAGAAACTCAAACTGGTGACGTCACTCTATTTTGCTGAAAACACAGGCTCAGTAGAATCGCCCTCCACCCTGTGGGAGGCATACAAAACTGTCCTCAGGGGGGCGGCCATTGCGGCGATTACGGGACACAAAAGGGACTCACGAAAGGAACTCATAGACCTGGAACTTGCACTTGACACAGCCAATAACGCTCATATGACAGACCCCTCCCCGTCAGCGACACACACACTCAAGCTCCGGCAGCAACAATACCTAACTCACCTCACAACGACAGAGAAGGGTTACATCGCACACACTAGACATAGAATCTACGATGTGGGCGATAAGGCGGGTCGTATGCTGGCATGGCTGGATAGGAGAGGGAGTGGAGTGCGAGGTATTCATAGGCTCATCACAGAGGGTGGGCGGACATTGGTACATCCTGAAGAAATAGTTGGCGAATTAGCACGACACTACAGGGCGATCTATACACCGGAAGGGAGGGTCACACGACGAATTGCGACGGCAACACTCGCAGACATTGCCATCCCCAGCATTGCGCAAGAGGATAGTGACACCCTAGAACTAGACCCAACGGGGGAAGAAATCCAGCTGGCAATCCAGGCGCTACAGTCGGGTAAGGCACTGGGCCCTAATGGGATACCGGTAGAGTGGTACAAGACAATGGCTGCAGACCTCAGTGCCCCATTACTGGCCATGTATTTAGAGAGTAGGGACAGACTAGAGCTGCCACTAGATCAACGCACGGCCACGATTGTAGCAATACCCAAGCCCGGGAAACCACCGACGGCATGCACATCGTACCGCCCGATATCGTTACTGAACATCGAGGCCAAAATACTAGCTAAGCTTTTAGCTACCCGCCTGTTGCCCCATCTCAATACCCTAATCCACCCTGATCAGTCGGGCTTCATGCCCCACCGGAGCACTGCGTTGAATCTCAGAAGGGTCCACGGAGTGTTGGCCCGTTCACACCTTCTTACGGAACAGGCGGTGATCCTCTCTCTCGACGCCAAAATGGCGTTCGACTTAGTAGAGTGGGAATACCTCTTCGTAGTACTGGAACGCATGGGTTTTGGGCCGAAATACATATCGTGGATACGGCTGCTCTATACGAAACCCGTTGCACAAGTGGTGGCCAATGGCCACACATCGCAGAGATTCCCATTGGGCAGGGGGACCAGACAAGGTTGCCCTCTGTCCCCCCTGCTCTTCGCACTGGTGCTTGAACCCTTGGCCATCCAAATCAGATCAACACCACTTTTCGCGGGCATCAGATGGGAGGAGGGATGGGAAGACAAAGTCTCACTATACGCAGACGATATGCTCATTTACATGACCGCACCCGAGACCGGCATCCCAGCCCTGCTAGATCTCTGTGACACGCATGGGCGAGCGTCGGGATACACTCTCAACTGGTCGAAATCCACCATTTACACGTTAAAAGGCCCGGAGCCACGGCTGCAGGGGAACTGTCCTATGCTTACGACGTCGGCCTCTTTCAAGTACCTAGGTATTGTCATCGCGAGAGGGGAAGCTGACTTTTTTGTGAACAACCTAAAACCACCCATAGATCATCTGTGTGCGGATGTTAAACACTGGGCGGCCCTTCCCCTGACCTTACTGGGCAGGGCGGCATTATACAAGATGATGGCCCTCCCACGACTCCTCTACGTCCTGGAAAATACTCCATATCGGGTACCGCAACGTTACTTCCAACAGATTGTGGCGCTGGTCACTGTCCTGCTCTGGAACACAGGCCCGGCGCGCATAGCGTATGACAAGCTGGTAAAGAGCTGGTACGAGGGAGGCATAGCGCTCCCCAACATTCAGCTATACTACTGGGCGGCCCAACTCAAGATTATAAACTGCTGGATCCACGCCCCGAAGGACGACCCGGCCTATCGGGCAGACTGGTCACAACTTGGGACGGACTGTATGCTGTCCGTGCTCTACAATAAATCGCAACTGAAGGTCCTGATCGGCCCGACCAAACACACGGCGGCACTGTGGCATGTGGCACAGGCCCGTCTGGGATGGGCAGGCCGCCTCACCAAAATGACGCCCTTGTGGGACACGAAGGCGTTGGGGACCCTGAGAGGCTGTAAGGGGTTTGAACGGTGGGACTCAATAGGTATCTCTACTATAGGAGACCTCTGGGACACTGACACAGTAATATCATTTCCACAACTGCAACAGCAATATAACCTCGGACCCACTGAAACGTTTAGGTATGTCCAGATTAGGCATGCATTACTACAGGCAATCCCTGCCGGCACCACACTGCCGGAATCCTCTCCTTTGGAAGATAGACTGCTAACAGATTACATGCTCCAAAGCGCCACCTCCCTTACGTACAAAAAGCTGATCAACAATCTCAAAGACCCGACGCTAAAGCTTAAGGGAAAATGGGAAGGGGAACTAGGTGAGACAGACGAATTTGAATGGAACGAGGCCCTGGCCTCCCCGAAGGAGGTAGGAATCTCTAGTAAACTCAGACTGGTACAACTTAAAATCTTACACCGCATATATTACACCAGGACACTGCTGCACAAAATACAAAGAGCACCACACCCCTTCTGTTTGAGAGGCTGCGGGGAGGAAGGGACACTGTTCCACACACTATGGGAATGCCCACAAATACGCGAATTCTGGAGACAGGTGCTCCGATCCATCTCCCAGGCCCTCAACCTTTCCATTTTACCCGAACCGCGTAAGTGCCTTCTAAACATCTGGGACCCAAACGATCTGGGTAGATATAAGCTAATTTGGGCGTCACTGGCAATGACGGTAGCTAAACGGGATATAGCACAGAAATGGGGAGCGCCGGAAGTGCCCACCGCCAGTAGATGGGCTAAAAACATGGACATCCTAATGGTGACAGAGAGAGCGGTTTATGTGCTTCGAGCAGCGCCCCGGAAATGGAACAAAGTGTGGGCGGCATGGAACATGTACAGAGGGGAACTTTGTGAGCTCTTACCGGAGGGAGAGGAATCAGACTCAGAGGGGGAGGAAGAGTAACTGAACGGCTACGGGGCGATGACCTCGGGGACATGGCAAGGCTACATGGGCGACACTGAACTGGCCTTTTACTGCAATGCGAATGGCGACACAGGCTATTCCGAGTTGTGAGAGAGATCGGCGGGTGATGATGACACAGGGTTAGGGGGGTGTGTTGGGAAGTTTATTGTTAATGGTTTAATTGGAAAGAGATGTAGCCATCACTGGGGTTGGGAGGAGGGGTTATCAGGGGTATGCACTCTAAGAGGGAATGATGTTCTACATCGGGGGCACAAAAGGAACCCGTGCCGAAACAGAACTCTGTCTTGGATACGAGAATGTAGCCCGTAAGTTACTGCGATGATAACTTGTACGAAGTATACTGTTTACCGATTGGATGTATGCAACTGCTTAACCACTATTCCTTCCTGACAATAAAAATTTGTTTTAAAAAAAAAAAAAATACAAATTGAATGGGACAGCCGGCTTGGATGAGCAAATAACCTTAGAGGAGATAGCAGAAAAAACAGCCATTAGAAGGGTAAAAAATTAATTTTCCATACAATTTCTGTACCTCAGTGAACATTTCAAGAATCCAGCCACAAATGGGATACATTCAGGCTTTAGCATTTGTAAAAAGTAAAGGGCTGGGCGGACCTGAATAAAATGTAGCTTTTTTAAAAGTGATTTTAAAAAGATCCTCCGGGGAGTATCATAGAAGCTACAAAAAAACATAAAGTGCAGCAAATCCTGTGGAGACACTCCGACGCAGCCACAGGGTGCTAGCACGTGTCCTCTATGGCACCACTTCGGAACAGCAAGTAAAAAATTGAAGTAATCCATTCGTAACCTGGTCAATAAAAACCGCTCGTGGGCCGACAAAGGACACAGAAGATATGGCTCAATATCTGGGGTAGTTTTGAGCATCACAAATTTACGGACGCTAGTTTTAGACAGTTCTACCCCATCTCTGTTCAATTGTTTGAGCGAGATAAAAGATTTCTTAACAAACTCCAACACTCACATATACTGCCTTTCACATATGTAGTTACTCGCACATGTACCACTGAGACATCCATTCAATCTCTAACACAGTCATACACACTCTCACCCACCCGTAAAGCCCCTCACAGTTGTACTATTGAACCCATACACCCAGTGAATTGCCCCTCACACATCCATGCAGGGAGTCACACCCCTCCACCCACCCACACAGACACTAGGGCACCCATACAGGTACTCAGACAACCAATCAATAACCCATATAGACACTCAGTAGCTACTCACCAACCCATGAAGCCGCTTACACACCACCTGACAGACTGATACAGACATTCACACAGATTAGTCACTAACCCATACATTCAGAAAAACATGTTTAGTCACTAACTTATACAGTCTGTCACACACCTACGAAATCATCCTTTCAGACACTCATACACCCACTCATTCTTTAAAACACCTTGGCATATATATATATCAATATATATATATCAATATATATATATCAATATATTACCTACTGGCGGTCGCCAGTAGGTATATATAGTTAGGATTTTTTCTCTATGGGATTTTTGAAAATTCTATGTCTAATAACTTTGGCGTTTGTGGACGGAATTGGCTGAAATTTTCAGGAAAATGGAACATTTTGTTTCTGAGCAGCCACTGAAAATTTGGGGGGGTTTGAGAAAAAAGGGGGGTCCCAAAACGCGTTTTTCCCATGTTTATTTCCATAGGGCGGTTGGCCTCACTTTTAGCCCGAACGGCTGAATGGATTTGCACGAAACTTGGCAAAATTGTAGGGACTGGTAGCCCGATGTGCCTTTGCTAGGTCTCAATATATGTGCTCCAGTGGATTTTGATAAATTAACCTTCAAAAAAATATATATATCTGTAAGCGCGCTCCGGGCAGCACCCCGGTTCGCGTACCTGACGCGTAACGGAACTTCGCGAAGCGAAGCTGATATGCTCTCTGGTGTCTGTCAACATTCTAAACAGTCCGGAGAGGCCGCCATCTTGTCTCTCGGTAGGATCGAGAGACAAGAGGAGGCCAAAACAAAGGGGGAAATGACCACAAGGGGGCATAGTAGATCCTCCCTGACCCCCTAGGTTTGATGTGGAGGCTTTAAAAGGGCCCCGCGGGGCAAAAAAAAAAAAAAAAATTGTTTTTTTTGCGTGGGGAGCGCCCGGTATGCGCACCGGGAAGCGGTCAGGGGAGCGTACTATAAGGAAAAAAGAATGATAGACTATGATATTTTGAAATATTGTAGGTTTATTGATTGTTCTTTTTGTTGTTTTTTTTTGTTTTGTTTTTTATTTAAGTAGCAGTATTTATGATTATTAAATATAAATTTATTTTTGGGATTGTGCACAGTATACTATAAGTCTGACTTTACATTATAATCAATTTGGTACTAGTTTATGAATTACATATAAAAATGATTAAAGACTCAAATAATTTTTTAATATTGAATATAATTTTATTTTTCTGATTCTTTTTCAAAATTTAATAGAACGTCTAACATTTGACTGTCCGATATGTCCTCTTGATGAGTGAACATAACTTCCCACATTTGACCGTCCTGATAATGAAGTAAGAAATCCACAGATTCTACACATTGTAGAAGTTCATGGTCCCGTGATTCATCCATGAATTCCAAGTCAATGGGTTCAATGATTTCCTCATTGTTAATCTCTAGGACAATTTCAAAGGAAACGTTCTGTTCTCCTTCCATTTTTGTGCTGAAATTTGCATAAAAAATAAATATATCAGTAGAGATAGGGCACTGTTGGGTTTAAGTTCAGACAGGTACTTTTGAGGCGTGAAGTAGTACTATTAAAAAGTGCCTGTGAAAAAGCCTAAGTAAATTCATAATTATACCACAGAAACCTAAATCAATCCATAATTATAATAAACAAGCCTTTCTCAATGTCTAACTCTTACAGAGGGATAGTATATAACTATCTGAAAATGTTTTCAAATTTATAAAATAACATCTTACCTTTTAAAAACAAGTTTAAGTTGTGAGTGAAAATGATTTTGCAATGTAGTTCAGAAAGTAGTAGTCAAAATGGCTGTGTTTCTCTCTCTTTCTTTATATATATTCAGGTACATAACCAATCAAATGTCAGGTAAAAAAAGTAGAAAATGAAAGTAACATTTTAATTGGTTGTCAATTCCAGCACTTCAGATGTGTTTTGTGAAGTAATTTACCTCAGGGTATTTAGAGAGGTCTACAGGCTAAATGGCTAAATGGAATTTCAATCAAATTTGTGAAAATGGTAGGGATTGGTATGTAGTATGAGCTAATCTATATTTGGTGAAAGTGTCTCCAGTGGTTTTTCTGTATATTACTTTCCCACCTTTTTTTGAGCGAGCGCTTCCCGGTGCGCGCCCCGGTACGCGAACCGGCAGCGTTACGGGAGTCCTCCATTTTGTGTTTTGGTATAATTGAGATACAAGATGGAGGGCAAATAATGATCAGAATGGGTAGAAGGGGGCAAGGTACACGTATCCTGACCCCCTAGGTTTTCTGAGGGTGGTTGAGGAGGCGCATATGTGCGCAAAAAAACCCTTTTTTTTAAAAAATTCACGTGGTTAGCGTCCGGTGCGCGTACCGGGTAGCGCTCCGGGGAGCGTACTTTGGTGAAAATTAGTGAAAAAAGTTAGAGTAAAATAATAATTGTGAGTGATCAGATGTAGGGTAGCTCTGAAAAGAGCTTTTGGGTCCTGTGGCTGATTTAGGTACCTACAAGTAGGTACCAATGCACAGTCTTAAATTCAGGATGAAAATTCTGTTCCCCTCATCTGAGAAGTGAACTCCATCTGCTCTGTAGATATCTCGCATGTAGTAACGCAAGTTATTGTTGTACATGGAGCCCATTCCATGGTCTCTCATGTAAGCTGAAACAGACTTATTTACATGCTTCCTCGATTTCTCAATTTGTGGACAAAATTGGTTCGACCACCTCCATTTCTGTCTTTGGCATATATTTGAATATACCAAGGCAGTTTGAGGGAAAAGTGCCATCAATTGCTCAAAGGTGTCCTTTAAAAGCATTTCCAGACCTACCCCAGTCAAAGTGCCCAAGTCATTTCCTCCACAGTGCACAATTAACAGGTCAGGTTTTGGCAAATGCATAAAGGTTTTCACCAATGGTATCAATTGGTGGACATTTTAATCCTCTGTGGCTAATCCACTTAATTTCCACATTTTGTAAATTGAGGTTAGGTAAATTTCTGTTATCAGTATACCTTTGAGCCCAGTAGATGTAACTATGTCCAACAATCCAGACAGAAAACATGGTGAGAGGAGGTTCTGCTGCAGTCAGATGAAGTGTGGCAATGAAATGGCAGTTGAAAAAATAAGAGTTTAAAATGAAAAAAACTGTGGAGTTTCTGTGTTAATGAAGCAGTAGCAGTGATTGGTGGATTTTGATTGCTGAAAACAGAAAGTTAGGGTGCATGGATGAGTTCTTTGAAAGATGTAATTTGAATGGTCAAGAAAAAATCATTTTATGAAAGATTGCACTGGATATGCAGGTGTACTGAGAGTTCAGAGTTCAATTGAAACATTGTTGTGTGAACTTGCAAACATCAGAGGTCTTTCAGGAAGTGGTTGCTATGCAAAAAAGGCAGAAAGGGCAGAGGGGGGAAGGGTGTTGATTTGAAAAAAGTGAGGGAAGAGTTTTGATTGGGTGACATGAGAGATATGTGTGATGAATTACAGCTTTTCTGTGCTTTTTATGGCTGCAGACTCTGGAGTGCATACCTTTTGCTCTGCTAAAGACAAATTGGTGTGTTTCTGAGACTGTTTTGAAACTCATAAAGTATTTGCTAAGGTGAGAAAAGATTCATTTAATTTAGTTAGAGAATAGTATGGTTTAGGGAGAAAATTATGAAGAAAGTTGTGTATTTAAAATGTTGCTTTGTGTCAAGTGTTTTACAAATAGATTTTGTTTCTTTGTGTTACATAGCCATGTTAAAAGTGACCCAAAAATAGTGCAAGGGTCTTACAAAAATGCTTTCATGTGTCTTAGGGTATTTTAAGTCATTTCCCCTTGAATGTAGGTATATATTTGATTTAGATGATGTGTTTAAAAACGATTTTTGAAAACAATTAGGTTTCTTGATATGTACTGCTAGAGCTTCATAGGTTGCTTGGTGCATATTTATAAGGCCTTTGAGTCTCTCTGATGTTATTTTTCCCATTTTAATGTAAGACCTTTCCCCGTGGTGCAAGGTCCTTGTAAATATGCTCCCATCTGTGCTTGGCAAATTTAGATCTTGATTATTTGACTTACATAGCTATGTTAAAAGTGATCCAAAAATGGAGCAAGGGTCTTACAAAAATGCTTTCATGTGTCTTAGGGTATTTTAACTCACTTCCCCATGAATGTATGAATATAATTTCTTTACAAGATGTGTTTAAAAACGTTTTTTGAAATCAATTAGGTTTCTTGATATGTACTGCTAGAGTTTCATAGGTTGCTTGGGGCATATTTTCAAGACTTTTGAGTTCCTTTGATGTAATTTTTCCCATTTTAATTTAAGACCTTTCCCCGTGGTGCAAGGTCCTTGTAAATATGCTCCCATCTGTGCTTGGCAAATTTAGCTTTTAATTCTTTGACTAACATAGCCATGTTAAAAGTGACCCAAAAATGTTGCAAGGGCCTTAAAAAAAACGCTTTCATGTGTCTTAGGCCATTTTAAGTCATTTCCCCTTGAATGTAGGTATATAATTGATTTAGATGATGTGTTTAAAAACGATTTTTGAAAACAATTAGGTTTCTTGATATGTACTGCTAGAGCTTCATAGGTTGCTTGGGGCATATTTATAAGGCCTTTGAGTCTCTCTGATGTTATTTTTCCCATTTTAATTTAAGACCTTTCCCCGTGGTGCAAGGTCCTTGTAAATACGCCCCCATCTGTGCTTGGCAAATTTAGATCTTGATTATTTGACTTACATAGCTATGTTAAAAGTGATCCAAAAATGGAGCAAGGGTCTTACAAAAATGATTTCATGTGTCTTAGGGTATTTTAACTCACTTCCCCATGAATGTATGAATATAATTGCTTTACAAGATGTGTTTAAAAAGTTTTTTGAAATCAATTAGGTTTCTTGATATGTACTGCTAGAGTTTCATAGGTTGCTTGGGGCATATTTTCAAGGCTTTTGAGTTCCTTTGATGTCATTTTTCCCATTTTAATTTAAGACCTTTCCCCGTGGTGCAAGGTCCTTGTAAATATGCCCCCATCTGTGCTTGGCAAATTTAGATTTTAATTCTTTGACTAACATAGCCATGTTAAAAGTGACCCAAAAATGTTGCAAGGGCCTTAAAAAAACGCATTCATGTGTCTTAGGCCATTTTAAGTCATTTCCCCTTGAATGTAGGTATATAATTGATTTAGATGATGTGTTTAAAAACGATTTTTGAAATCAATTAGGTTTCTTGATATGTAGTGCTAGAGTTTCATAGGTTGCTTGGGGTATATTTAAAAGGCATTTGAGTCCCTTTGATGTTATTTTTCCCATTTTAATTAAAGACATTTCCCCGTGGTGGAAGGTCCTTGTAAATACACCCCCATGTGTGCTTGGCAAATTTAGATTTTGATTATTTGACTTACATAGCCATGTTCCATACAGTTCTCACCTTCTGCGTAGTCTTTGATATGCTACACTCCATCTGCACAATGAGATACGTAAGCAAAGGAAACACAGGTGATGTGATTGTGAACTGAGGAAAAGAAATTCCACATTTTTCAATTACATCACCTGTGTTTCCTAAGTTTACGAATGACATTGTGCAGATGAGGTTTAGGCCTGTCCACGGACACAGAAGAGGTCTGGCCTTTGTTCAAGAGTGAAGTGGACATGACTTACTTCATTGGTAGGCCTTCACATGTATTATCTCCTCTGTACTCTTCAACAAGCGTAAATTTCATCTGCAACCCTGAGTAGGGCTCACCTTAAACAAACCTCTGGATAGGCCACACCTTATCGTCATCCTGAATCAATCATTTAAAATGTTAGGGACAGTTTTATGATAGGTGTATGCCTCTTTTGCGTCACTGTGCGTCACTTTTGTGACGCAGCGGCGGTGCAAAAGATTTGCTATGTGGTTACATATTTACAACTTGATGCATCTAGGCAGATGTGTCATGCTGTAAAGTCCCGTGCCACATGAAACCGATGCAGCAGTGATGCAAAAGATGCACCATGTTGCAAGACAGGCCTCACTTCATCTCCAACAAGATAAGAAGCTGAATCTTCTGTAAATGTCAAAATTGTTGTATACACTGCTAAACTTCTGTGTACTCTTTGATATGCTAGACTCCATCTGCAATATGAGATACCTAAGCAAAGGAAACACAGGTGATGTGATTGTGAAATGAGGAAAAGAAACTCCACATTTTTCAATTACATCACCTGTGTTTCCTAAGTTTACGAATGACATTGTGCAGATGAGGTTTAGGCCTGTCCACGGACACAGAAGAGGTCTGGCCTTTGTTCAAGAGTGAAGTGGACATGACTTACTTCATTGGTAGGCCTTCACATGTATTATCTCCTCTGTACTCTTCAACAAGCGTAAATTTCATCTGCAACCCTGAGTAGGCCTCACCTTAAACAAACCTCTGGATAGGCCACACCTTATCGTCATACTGAATCAATCATTTAAAATGTTAGGGACAGATTTATGATAGGTGTGTGTCTCTTTTGCGTCACTGTGCGTCACTTTTGTGACGCAGCGGCGGTGCAAAAGATTTGCTATGTGGTGACATATTTACAACTTGATGCATCTAGGCAGATGTGTCATGCTGTAAAGTCCCGTGCCACATGAAACCGATGCAGCAGTGATGCAAAAGATGCACCATGTTGCAAGACAGGCCTCACTTCATCTCCAACAAGATAAGAAGCTGAATCTTCTGTAAATGTCAAAATTGTTGTATACACTGCTGAACCTCTGTGTACTCTTTGATATGCTAGACTCCATCTGCACTATGAGATACCTAAGCAAAGGAAACACAGGTGATGTGATTGTGAAATGAGGAAAAGAAACTCCACATTTTTCAATTACATCACCTGTGTTTCCTAAGTTTACGAATGACATTGTGCAGATGAGGTGTAGGCCTGTCCACGGACACAGAAGAGGTCTGGCCTTTGTTTAAGAGTGAAGTGGACATAACTTACTTCATTGGTAGGCCTTCACATGTATTATCTCCTCTGTACTCTTCAACAAGCGTAAATTTCATCTGCAACCCTGAGTAGGCCTCACCTTAAACAAACCTCTGGATAGGCCACACCTTATCGTCATCCTGAATCAATCATTTAAAATGTTAGGGACAGATTTATGATAGGTGTGTGCCTCTTTTGCGTCACTGTGCGTCACTTTTGTGACGCAGCGGCGGTGCAAAAGATTTGCTATGTGGTGACATATTTACAACTTGATGCATCTAGGCAGATGTGTCATGCTGTAAAGTCCCGTGCCACATGAAACCGATGCAGCAGTGATGCAAAAGATGCACCATGTTGCAAGACAGGCCTCACTTCATCTCCAACAAGATCAGAAGCTGAATCTTCTGTAAATGTCAAAATTGTTGTATACACTGCTGAACTTCTGTGTACTCTTTGATATGCTAGACTCCATCTGCACTATGAGATACCTAAGCAAAGGAAACACAGGTGATGTGATTGTGAAATGAGGAAAAGAAACTCCACATTTTTCAATTACATCACCTGTGTTTCCTAAGTTTACGAATGACATTGTGCAGATGAGGTTTAGGCCTGTCCACGGACACAGAAGAGGTCTGGCCTTTGTTCAAGAGTGAAGTGGACATGACTTACTTCATTGGTAGGCCTTGACATGTATTATCTCCTCTGTACTCTTCAACAAGCGTAAATTTAATCTGCAACCCTAAGTAGGCCTCACCTTAAACAAACCTCTGGATAGGCCACACCTTATCGTCATCCTGAATCAATCATTTAAAATGTTAGGGACAGATTTATGATAGGTGTGTGCCTCTTTTGCGTCACTGTGCGTCACTTTTGTGGCGCAGTGACGGTGCAAAAGATTTGCTATGTGGTGACATATTTACAACTTGATGCATCTAGGCAGATGTGTCATGCTGTAAAGTCCCGTGCCACATGAAACCGATGCAGCAGTGATGCAAAAGATGCACCATGTTGCAAGACAGGCCTCACTTCATCTCCAACAAGATAAGAAGCTGAATCTTCTGTAAATGTCAAAATTGTTGTATACACTGCTGAACTTCTGTGTACTCTTTGATATGCTAGACTCCATCTGCACTATGAGATACCTAAGCAAAGGAAACACAGGTGATGTGATTGTGAAATGAGGAAAAGAAACTCCACATTTTTCAATTACATCACCTGTGTTTCCTAAGTTTACGAATGACATTGTGCAGATGAGGTTTAGGCCTGTCCACAGACACAGAAGAGGTCTGGCCTTTGTTCAAGAGTGAAGTGGACATGAATCACTTCATTGGTAGGCCTTCACATGTATTATCTCCTCTGTACTCTTCAACAAGCGTAAATTTCATCTGCAACCCTGAGTAGGCCTCACCTTAAACAAACCTCTGGATAGGCCACACCTTATCGTCATCCTAAATCAATCATTTAAAATGTTAGGGACAGATTTATGATAGGTGTGTGCCTCTTTTGCGCCACTGTGCGTCACTTTTGTGACGCAGCGGCTGTGCAAAAGATTTGCTATGTTGTGACATATTTACAACTTGATGCATCTAGGCAGATGTGTCATGCTGTAAAGTCCTGTGCCACATGAAACCTGTGTCAGGTTTCATATAGGTGTTTTGTTGCAGGGTGGGCATTCATTTGCATGAAAGCCCTGTAAAACTAACACAGTGAAATTTAGAAGATTTCACTGAGTCAGCTTTATAGCATTGCTGAATCAAATCCTTACGCCTGTTTGAAACAGGCATAAGGAGTGATGCACCATGCAATGTGAGGCTTCCTCCTGTGCATTGCAGTAGACATGTCACGCTTACGACGTGATTCCTGCAATGTGCTGCTTTTGCGGCACAGATGCGTGACGCATCTGTGCTGTTTTTGCTCAATGTTGCTCCACATTGTAAATGCGGCACATCATGGGTGGCAGAGCAGCGGTGCACGTTAACTGGTGCATCCCCGGGGATGTGCCAGTTAACATAAATCTGCCCCTTTACATTTAAGTATGAGCAGGGTAAAAAGAGTTGGTGAGGCTTATCGAAGGTTAAGAAGAGATGAGTCCTGTTCACTGAAAACTTGGACATAGGCCTCACCTCCTCAGCATCGCTGGACATGGCTAAATAATAATTGCAAAATGTTACTCTTGTTAAACAATTTTAATATTATAGTCTCTGAGATTTATCTCTTACTCTGCAACATCTCATTGTTGTTCTCTTTCTTTAAAGATAACGACAACATCAACCATGAGTGATAATGAGCAATCCGTTGATCTCGATATTATCATTGAAATTGTGATTGAAACGTCAGTGGAAGTAGATCCCTTGGATGATTTAAATCCTGAGGATGATGAAGAACATGATGAGGATGCCGATTTGTCAGAATTGTATGATATAGGGTGGGAAGCTGACCTGCTTGAGCCTATGGAACTATAAACATTTATTTTTAAAAGTTACTGGAAATGAAAAATGAAAAATAAAAATGTAAACCGTTTCATTTAAAATTAAACAAAAGTTCAAAAATAGGTTGTGTGTAGTGTCTTTAATAAAATATTCAAATATGCTCATAAAATTAGTTCAGATTCACATATAAAACAGCACAGGTCAAATGTAGAAGCATTAAATTTCTTTGCTACTATTGTGAATACTAAATTTGCCAATGCACTAAAAATGACAAGTAGTGTGTTAAATTTTTGATGACTGTTATTGATTTACTGTTTGCTAATAGTGGTTAATAACATTTTTTATTATATTTTACCACAGATTCAACTGCAGATCATTTCAAAATTAAAGAATGCCTTCGAAGGACAGAAGGCGAAAGGCTACCAAACATCAAAGACAGCAGCTTAAAAAATTATTGCAGCAGACCTCTACAATAAAAACTCGTCAAGTCACCAAGAAAGGTCCGGGTAAGATAAAGAAATCATTCATAAGAAATATTTGTAGAAAAAAAAGTAGTACTACAGAAAATGTTTTAGTCCAGAAAAAGAGAAGCAATTTAAACGGAAGGGGAAGGCCAATCAAAAATGTTACTGCTAGAGCAGGAGATAACTCTGTGCATGGTAGTAGAAGGAAAAATCAGTTTAGGGACATTCGTAGATGAATATTCCGCAACAGGATAATTGGCAAATTGTTAAAAAATATTAAGAAAGGTCAGCAGAAAGTGGTTTTTTATAAGAGAAAAAAAAATTTGAGAAAGTTATTGATCAGGCATTTGAAATTAAGCGAAAGTTATTTATTTTGATAATCAATAGAATTAGGAAGCTAAACAAGGCAATTTATGATTTCAAAAGAAATAGTAGATGGAAGAGAACAGTTAATCGTAGTAATTTTTGTGAAGTTTTTTCAGGAGAATGGATGCATAGTTCAAGTTGTGAGGCATTTTTTAATGAGGAGAGTTATTTCCAGGATAATGATTTGGTGCATGCAGTTGACATCAGTGGTCGAGCTTATGAGGTGAAAGATGGTTGTCCAGTTGAAAAAGAAAAACTTGTGACAACAGAGGCAGAAGAGGTGTTAGGTAATGAGGTTTTAGGAAGACGTCCTAAGGGACCTGTGTACACCTGGAAGTGTAGTAGTATTTGCAGTGTGCGACAGGATTCCATCAATTTGCTTTGTGATTTTGTACGGACATTTAATAAGAAAAGTTTGAAGCAGAAAATGAAGTTGTTGCAAGAATTAGATCCTTGCAGAGTGAGAGAAGTGACAGGTTTGCATGGTCATTCACTGGCTTGTCTTTCCAGGAGAGTATGCCAGAGTGTTTTTCATCATTTCAGGATGCTAGCAGTGCATCATAATAAAGTGAGGAAATTAGTTAGAATGTTGTATTATGCTAAGAGTCCAGCAGTTATGCTTAAACAATTATGCACTGCTCTTTTGCATGGTTCTGAAATAGATGTGAAGAATATTTGTGAATAAATTGAGTTTTGTTACTTTGGAAGTAAAGAGGAGAATGTTGAAATTGACCCAGAAGAAGAGGGTAATGTGGAAGATAGTGTACAGGTTTCCAGTACAGATAATTTTCAGAAGGAAATTGCCACGTTTCAGGTGAAATCAAGTGAGAGGCCTAATTTCACTTGTGTGTGTTGTCGACGCACTTATTATAAGAATCAGACTAAGTTAGTGGATTTATATGCAAAAAGTGAAAGGGAAAATAATAGTGAATGGAAGGATTTTGCAACATACTTGATGGTAGAAAATTGTTTTGATTTGGGATTGGATCAACGTGTGTGTACTTATTGTTGTAACAAATTAAATCAAAACCAGATGCCTGCTAGAGCGGTTCATAATAATCTGGAATTGGGTGAGATTCCTTCTGAATTGAAGGATTTAAATACTTATGAATCTATTTTGATTCAAAGTATCCATCCCTTTCAGGCTATTGTAAGAATGGAGCCAAAGACAGGGAAATTGCCTCCATCAGATTTACAGAGAGGATTAAAGGGAAGAGTTGTTTATTTGCCTCTAGATTTGAAGAAAAACATTAATACAATTGGAGTAGAAAAAGTGAAAGAGGAACCTCTGGTTATCTTAGTTAATGGGGTTCCGACAAAGAGTAAGAAAATATGGCAAGATTTAGTGGATGCTAGGAAAGTCAAAAAGGCAACATTGTATTTGAAAAAAAACAATAAGTACTATAAGAATGTATATGTTGCAGAAGAGGAAGTAATTGAAGAAGAGGATAGCGATTTGTGTGCTGGTCAAATTGAGAAAGTAGAACCCTCTAAAAGTGAAGAAATATATGAACATTATAGTGTTCATCCTTTGCATTCCAAGGAAGTCATCGGGAATGCTATTGAGTTGTTTCAAACGAAACAAGCCAAAGGGAGTCCCATTAGTGTTTGGGAGGAAAGTTTGGAAGCTCGGTGTTTCCCACAGCTATTTCCAACAGGTCAAGGAGGAAGATATGATGAGCGAACTCATCAAATTCCTGCTTCTGAATACCGGACTTTACGATTGTATGCAGAAGATCCTAGGTTTCGACAATGCATTCCCTATTTGTTTCATCTCCTGTTTGAAAGCGATCTGTCTGGACTGTCATATGCAGTGAACCACATCTTGAAAAGTGGTGTACAGCTGCAAAATATCTCGGCAAGTGACTTTATGGATAAAGTCAATGTGCAAGACAGTATTTTGGATTCTCACCTGATTAATCTCATGGCGTGTCAGCGTGGTACTAATGAGTACTGGTACCGTTGTCATGGTGATTTAAAATGTATGCTGAGGAACTTAGGAACTCCCACATGGTTCCTCACTCTCAGCTGTGCCGAGTATGGCTCGGAAGACTTACTTGAATTTTTACGAGAGGCAAATGGAAACATTGAAAATATCGAATTCAAGACACCCGGAGAACTGTGCTCTTTGGATCCAGTGAATGTATGCAGGTACTTCAATCATAGATTTGAAGCTATGATGTCTTTCATCATGAACAAGAGAAATCCACCTCTTGGAGAGGTGTTGGATTTCTTCTGGAGAAAGGAGTACCAAGCAAGAGGTGCTCCTCATATACATATGCTGCTGTGGATCAAGGATGCACCTAAATTTGGAACAGATCCAGAAGACTTAGTGATGAGTTTCATAGAACAGTATTCTACATGTGCTGTTCCAAACGCAAAGGAGGACAAAAGCCTAAGAGAACAAGTTCTACGCTTCCAAAGCCATCGTTGCGGAAAGTACTGTCGTCGTAAATTCAGACACTAATTCAAAAAATGACCCAGTCCTCAAGGCAACGTAAAAGTAAGACCTGCTATAAACAGTTCTAGATCGTCCAAAGCGCTCTCTAGTTATATCCCTATTCATAGAGATTATACCACCGTTTCAGGTTATTGCCAGCGTTAAAAATTAAGCCCATCTCTGATAAACAAAAACCTTTTAACACAATACAGACATTCATTCAAAGGGACAACATTAAGAAAAAAGTGTGAATAGCTAGATGACACCTCACGGGCGCACCACCAATGGGGCCCCTGGTTGGTACTCACCAGGTTAGCCCTGTTCTCATCATCGGTGTCAAATAGCTTAACGCAAAACGTGTCCGAAACCCAAAGTAAGGAACATAACAGTGAATGGTGCAGTGTACAAACAACATATATGTGACACAAGACTAACCGCATTCAACATATAACATATACTAAACTGCGCAGCAAGCTATTACTCATACTTTATTAATATCTTTTGTTGCATTGCAGTTCAACATGTAATAAAAGGGTGCAGTATGAATACTACCTATCGTTTCATACTCAACCCGCAGCCGACATGTTTCATTGCCTTAGGTATAGTATCAGGCAATTTCTTCAGGGCCAACGTACATTTACGGTGTCACTGCCAGCGGTACTGTGCTTTTAGATGCTGGAAATCAAAAACATAAAACACACATATGTATATATGTGGGCATCTGCCTGTAGCAATACTGCATAATTAATATCTGCCATTGCACCCTGTTATGGACAAAAAACGCTTTTACCTAGCTACGGCAGTTGCTTTCATACCGTTACCGCTCTGGCTCTGTGCAAAGACTTTGTCCCCCTTCCGCTCGGTAAGTAGGGTCCCGCCTCCCTTCCTGTGGTGCCTGGATCAATAACACAGGAAAAACGCCATACGGGCAGACATTAACATCAGCATATCTATTCTCACCAAATCGCCAGTATCCGGTACCGCGTATGCATGCTTACTCGCGGGGGTCCAGCAAACGGCGTTTCTTCAACACCGGAGCGTCATGAGTTGCGCTCGTAGTGTTTTTATCAGAGTCCCTGTGTAGCTGGATTCTGATTGGCCCAAACACCTCACGTGAGTAACAGATCGACGATTGGGCCATGTAACCACGTGACCGCTTACTCGTCTACACTGTTTAGTTTGTTGTATTCAGCCTAGTTTGACCACCTTCACTCATCCGAGTGGGGTATGTACAGATAGAATTAATATGTAGACAGGTCCACTTATATGACTTTGCACCGATCGCGATGGCGGCCGCCATCTTGGAACGGGCTCTCTCAGTGACTTATCCCTTTCCAACAGTATGACATTATAATAACGTCTCGGCCATCTTGGAATGTACAATAATTGGTTCCTAATACAGGCACCCTCTTATTGTCATTTATTTTTACTTCCCTTTAGGATCGTATTCCTACTGGTGTGGTATTAGAATATTCTCATGGCATTGCCTAAAGGGTAGAGACATATTACGATGTGTATAGGTAAGGTGACTTATCCCTTTCCAACATTATAACATTATAATAACGTCTCGGCCATCTTGGAATGTACAATAATTGGTTTCTAATACAGGCACCCTCTTATTGTCAGTTATTTTTACTTCCCTTTAGGGTCGTGTTCCTACTGGTGTGGTATTAGAATATTCTCATGGCATTGCCTAAAGGGTAGAGACATATTACAATGTGTATAGGTAAGGTCACCTATGTTGGAAAGATAAGTGAGACTTGATCTATTTACCCATCAGACCAATATAAAGCCGATTCTCAGACAATTCTTATTTTTTCAGTTTGTTACAGAATTATTGAGCCAAGGGACAACTGGGTCATCTTAGTTTATTCCACTCTAATAACTCATTGAGTCCCTGTTGTTCACTAGCTTCTTGGAAAATCCAGCGCGCTTCTTTAGTTGCCAATCGTTTCTCCATGGATTGTGCATCCCCCATGACTCTCTCCAGTACAACCCATGTGAAGGTGTGTTTATTGCGATGGCAATGTTGCACTAGTTTTGTCGTTAGCTTGCCCTGTCGTATCGTGCTTAGATGCTCTTGGATGCGCAGCTTGATTTTGCGTGACGTCAGCCCGATGTATTCAAGGCCGCATTCACAGTTCAGCCTGTAAACTACATTCGTAGTGTTGCAGTTGCTAAATTGGTTTAGCGTCCAAGTTTTTCCGGATTTTAATTGAATGGTGGTGCATTTGTTGGTGATATGGCACACAGAACAGTTGCCACACGGGTAGTGGCCTTTTGGTACCGTCGAGGTCTCTGGTTGTTTCTTCTCTATCATCCTAGTGTGGACGAGTTTGTCTTTTAAATTAGAGGCTCTTCGAAACGCAAAACGAGGGGGAGGCATCTTCTGGTCCTGTGTGTTAAGAAGGGACCAATGCTTTCTGATGGCCTGTCTGATTTTTGTGGCTAGTGGGTCGTAGGTCATGACCACTGGAATGCATTCGGATTTTTCTTTTTTGTTAGACTCTAGGAGTGCTGTCCTCGGAGTATTCAGCGCTCTCTTGTTGGCTTGACGGATTATTTTTCGTGGGTAATCCCGAGCTTGTAACCTATTGCTCAAATCCATAGCCTGTTCTCTATAGGTCTCCGTTTTTGAGCAGTTCCTCCTATACCTCATAAATTGACCCACCGGGAGGTTGTCCCTGAGGGCCCGAGGATGGTACGAATGGTACGTGAGGAGAGAATTTCTATCTGTTGGTTTTTGATGAACCCTGGTCTCAAATTTACCATCTGCTGCCTCAATATCCAAATCCAGGTACACTGCCTTCGTACGGTGGTAGTTCCAAGTAAAGCGTAGACTCCTGTCTTGCGTGTTCAACCAATTAAGAAATTGGAGGAGGATATCTTCCTCTCCCGACCAGACAAGGAGCACGTCATCGATATACCGCCTCCACAGGCGTAGATGTTCCCTGAAGGGGTTTTGGTCGGTATCGATGACGTGCTCCTCGAATTGCCCCACATAAATACAAGCCACACTCGGTGCCATTGTAGCCCCCATCGACGTTCCCGTCACTTGAAGGAAAAGCTCATTTTTGTAGCCAAAAAATTTTTTTGTTAAGGCTAACTCCACGCACTGTAAGATAAAACTCTGTGGAGCATCGTAGAACCACTCTTGTTTGCTGATTGCTTTAGCAGTTGCTAATAGGGCCGCTTCCTGGGGGATACACGAGTACAGCGACTCGATGTCTATAGTCACTATGTACTCTGTGGCCGGATTGTAGGTCATTGAATCTAGGACATTTAAAATATCGGCCGTGTCCTTAACATAGGATCGTTGGGTTACTACCGATTCACGTAGGTAATAGTCCGCGAATTGGGACAGGGGTTCCAGGATAGACTGGATACCAGCCACAATGGGCCTGCCAGGAGGAGGCCTGGCAGGCTTGTGTATTTTTGGGAGGACATAGAAGGCAGGAGTCCTAGGGTTTGTGTTGACTAGGAACTCCGCCTCCTTCGTACTTATCCATTTCTTTTCCTTCGCATTGGCAACGATATCCCTAATCATCTCTCTTAGTTCAGGAGTAGGGTCTCTAGCAAGGGGTTGATAGTTAGTTCTAACATTTAGAAGTCTACGGACTTCAGCCTCGTAGTCAGATGTATTTAAAATCACGATGGCACCACCCTTGTCGGCATTCTTGATTGTTATTTTATCGTTGTTCTGCAAGGTTTTGATGGAATCCCAGTTTTCTTTCGTCATATTCCTGAAACCTATCGACTGGTTCTTACTTTCAATGCCTTTGATTTCCTCTAGGACTTTTGTTTCGAATACCGCGGTTTCTGGACCAAGCGTAGCAATTGGCGGGCAAAAAGAGGAGGGTTTTCTCAAGTTGGAATTGAAACCCTTGCTTACTTCTGTGGGTTGTTTAAGAAAGAATTTTTTAAGTTTGATGCGGCGCATTGTTTCATGAAACTCCATCCGACATTTGAAGGCATCATGATTCGGTGTCGGCACGAAGCCTAATCCTTTGTTTAGTACTTCTTCTTCACCCCTCGTCAAAATGTGGTCCGAAAGATTTACAACAATACTCAGCCTAGCGGTTTCTTGCCCCGGCTCCTGGTCATCCTCGGGGATTCGTAAATTCAGAAACAAGGACAAGTTCTACACCAAATGTCGTTTCGCCTTTCCACGACCGGTGATTTCTAAAGGAAGAGTGAACAGTTTGATGTCTTCGCTGCGACATAATGTGATGAAGAAATCACCTAAAACACATACAATTTGAAAAGGAACGAAGAGTCCAAGTATATCAACGACTACAACCCAGTGATTTTGTCCATGTGGAATGCTAACATGGATATACAGTTCGTGGCTGATAACTGTATGGCTGTGGCTCGGTATGTGACATCTTACATCACCAAAAAAGAAAAGACAGAATTGAAGGATATGTGGGAGGACATTTCCCATGAAAAGAGCCTCAGTAAGAAGTTGTACAGTTTCAGTCTGAAGATGTTGTCACATCGAGAAATCGGAGCTTACGAATGTTCTGACCGGTTGTCTTCAGCAAGTCTCTATGCCAAATCCAGGAGTATCGTTTGGGCAAGTCTTGGTCTTGCTGCAACGCGTAATCGAGTTCTGAAACCTGTGCGGGAAATTGAGTATTTGGCGGAAAAGGAGCCAAACAGTACTGATATTTTGAAGACCAACATGTTGGATACATATTATCCAAATAGAAGCAGACACCTCGAGAATGTTTGTCTGTATGAGGTTCTACAAAATTACATATTCAAGAGGAACATCAAAGAAGATATTGATAAAGGAGTGTATGCTGTAATTGGAAGTGAGGGATGTCTCGTCAAGCAAAGAAAATGCCACTTGGTAAACCATCGAAAATTGAGTGGCGAATCTCCTGAAAAAAAAGAGTTTTTCTATTTAGCACTTTTGCAACTTTTCAAGCCTTGGCGTGCAGAAGAGGAACTGCTTGGAGATTTCCTCTGTTACGAAGACTCTTTCAATGCCGCCAAGGAGACCATAGAATATCCTGTTTTTCTCAAATATCTAGAAATGTTGAATGCGGAAATCGAGCAGGAAGCAACGATTGCAGCCGAGATTGCTAGAGACAGTTCTCAGGACAGTCAGAGTTCTGTTTCATTGAGTCAGGATCCACTAGGAGGACCAGTTATCGAAAATGAAGCTGCCACTGCCATGATTGAAGTGGAAAGAGTCATGGCACATGCTCAGGAGGATGCGGTTAACTTAGAAGACTTGGAAAGAAAACTCAACGTTGAGCAGAGGAAAATATATGACGAAGTTACCAACCAAATTGATCATGGATTAAGTCATGAGAAGAAAGAGTGCTCATGTACGTCGTTGAAACCTGTCCGACTGTACGTGAGTGGAGAAGCGGGAACTGGAAAAAGTTTCCTCATTAAAGCAATTTCATGTTATTTGCAGAAAAGGACTGAGTCATCGCTGTCTTGTGTTGTCACCGCTCCAACTGGACTGGCAGCACATAACATTAAAGGTATTACTTTGCATCGTCTACTGATGCTGCCAGTGGAGCATGATAAAAAATTACAATACCACAAGTTATCTGGAGATGCTTGTTGTGAAGTTTCAAGAGTCTTGAAGAAAACAAAACTTCTTATCATTGACGAAGTAAGCATGGTTTCCAATGTCATGCTTGCCTTTGTGCATTTGAGAATGCAAGAAGTTCTCAAAACAGAGTATGATGTGTTATTTGGTGGCAAACACATCATTGTTTTCGGTGATCTTCTGCAGCTGACACCAGTGAAAGGACAACCTGTGTTCAAAATGCTCACGCATGAAGATACCAGGAAGTGCCTAGGGAGCATTGGCAATGTTAATATATGGTTAAACTTCAATTATGCTGAACTGCATGAAAATATGCGTCAGGCGAAGGATGAAGATTACAAGAATATTCTACAAGATGTTAGAATCGGAAAAGTGACCGAGCATGGGAAAGAAGCTTTACATGCACGATTACTGTCAAATTTGTATCCAGAACAAGACGTTGTGCCTGAGAATATTTTTCAGAAAATTACTGAGAAGAAATCTGGAATATGTTTGATGCCAACTCTTGCAGAATGTGCCATCTTTAACAACAAAATGTTGTATTTAGAAAACCAAGATATTGTGAAACTGGAAGCTATTGACAGAGTAGAGCATATGGGATCAACAATTATTTTGTCTGAGAATTTGAAATCAAAATTGGATTCATTAGAGAAGAGTATATCTAAAACTGCGGGTTTTGAAAAGACTCTGAATGTGTGCTTAAATTGCCGTAAAATTTTAAGAAGGAATTTACATGTTGAAAGAGGTCTGGTAAATGGATCAATGGGTAATGTTGTTGATTTTGTGAAATACAGAAATAGGGATGAAATTGAATTTTTAAAAATTAAATTTGATGGCATTGACGAAGTATACAATAGGTTAAGAAGAGAGTATGCGCCACATTTGCATCAATATCCTTTGTTTGAGAAACGTGTGGTAGGCCGGAAACGAAGAAATGTGACCAATAGTAGGGAGGTTGTAGCAAAAAGACGAAAAGTCGATGAACCAGAAATTATAAGCAGAAAGGAAAAGGATTTTGTTGAAGATGTTGTTGGTTTTCAATTTGAAAACAGTTCTGGTGTCAACTGCTATGCTAATGTAGTGGTTAATGTTTTGTTTTCTCTAGAAACTTTAAAACAAGAGATTGTGGTCAATTCGGATCAGAGATTTTGCAGTTTGTTGAATTCTGTGTTAGAGAAATGTAGCACTGATAGAACAAAAATAGAAAGTGTGTCTGAAATTCGAAATCTATTAGACAGATGTTCAGGTCAAACACAATTCTCTCAAAATATTCAGCAAGATTGTCAGGAGTTTTTAATGTATATGCTTGATGTATTGCATGATGAAGGTGTAGATGTAGATCACCTGTTTGGGCTTTCTTATCAATGGCAGCATGACTGCGAGAACTGTAGGGTATCAAGTACTACTAGTGTAGACTCAGAAAAATGTATATATTTAACTTTGCCAGACAGTAAATCAGTGTCCTTTAATAAGCTAGTAAAAGCAGCTGATCACAACATGGAGTGTAGCCAATGTAAGTCTGAAATGTTGTCAACATTATTTATACGAACATATGGCCAGTATGTTATTTTAATGTTCCAACGATGTAGGCCTGATGGAACAAAATTGACAACTTTGATTAAAAATTTTGTGGCTTCACAGTTGTCAATATCAGGAAGGACTTTTGTAACTGCAGCAATTATATATCATGACGGTCCTTCAATAACATCAGGACATTACACAGCTTATTTAAAGTCTAGAAATGGCTGGTCATTCTGCAATGATTCTGTTTTAACTTTTTGAAAAAAATTGCCTTTTGACCTTAAAAATTCTTACCTGGTGTTTTTAAAACCAAAATTTTAGGGAAGGAATCTCAGGATTTGCTCTGAGGAATTTCAAGAGGTTCTAATGGCTCCTACACAATTTGGCCTTGAGGATAAGTGTAGTACAGAGTTAAAAGTTATTTTTGAGTTTTAAATAGTTCCTGGAAAAAAAGAAGGTTTTCTTACAGAAAGTGGTGGGCACGGATTAGTTAAAGGACAACAGAGTATTTCCCAAAGCAAACGGTGTTCTTACCATAACACTTGACGTCATGGAAAAATAGCTGCACTTTGAATGAGTTCAGAAAAACTGTTTCTTTTTATAAGCTAATTCAAGCAGCCAATAAAAACATGGAGTAGAGGTAATGTAAATCTGCAATGCTGTCTAGATTATTTGACCCAACTTTTGGTTATAATGTCATTTTAAAATTCCAACTATATAATCCTGATGAAAGTAAGTCTTCAACTTTAATTACAAATGTTGTGGCTACACAGTCGTTTATTTTAGGAAGAACATTTTTAACTGCAGCTATTATATGACATGATGGTCCTTTGACAAGATCCGCTTATTACACAGCTTATTGAAAATGTAAAAAAAGCTGCTGTTTCGTAAATGATTCCTATTTGACTACGATACAATGTTGCCTTTTTACTTAAAAATATTCTTACTTTCTGTTTTCAGAAAAGAGAATTTAGGGTAGGTAACTGGTCTATAATGATTCTAGGGGTTGATATAATTTTATCTACTGTTTTAAATTGCTTTGTGATTAAAAGTGATGTAGAGAATTAAATAATTGTAGTAGTCATAGAGGTAGTGTAAGTCTGCTTCATAGTAAGCAGTATCAGTGTCATAGGAAATGTGGAACATGAGTGAGCAAGAAGGGTAAGATATTACTAGTCCAGGATTGTGAAAGTGATCTTGAACGTTTTCTTTCTCAAAGTTGCGGAAATACAAAATGACGGGATTTGCTTAGAAGAATTCCAAGAGTTATAAATGGCTCTTACACGATTTGGCCTTGTGGAAACGTGTGGTAGAGAGCGAGAAGTCATTTATTGTATGTAACATATTTTTCAAAACGATGGAGTTTTTCTTTCAGAAAGTGGCGGGCTGAAAATAATAGCAGCACAACAGAGTGTAAGCTGTTCATAGGACATCATTCGACGTCATGGAAAGTAAGTTAATTTTAAGGAGTTCTGATTTCTGATTTGTCATGTTGTATGGGTTTTTTAAACACAATCATTTTGATTGTGTTTTTTTTCCCCGCTGTTATATGATGAATACCTTCAAGTCACTGTTTTTAGTGAAATTTGATAAATTCTGAGAACAGCAAAAATAAACCATTTAACATGTATAATTAATTCTGTACTTTTTGTATTTATGATATACATTTAGAAATGTGTAGTAGACATGAAGAAGCTGAGGCTTCTGTAAGTGTAAAAGTTGTTGCATACAGTGCTCAAATTCTACGTAGTCTTTCATATGATAGACTACATTTCCACAATGAGATACCTAAGCAAAGGAAACACAGGTGATGTGATTGTGAAATGAGGAAAAGAAACTCCACATTTTTCAATTACATTACCTGTGTTTCCTAACATTACGAATCACATTGTGCAGATGAGGTTTAGGCCTGTCCAGAGAGATAGAGGAGGTCTGGCCTTTGTTCAAGAGTGCAGTGGACATGACTCACTTCGTTGGTAGGCCTGCACATGTATTATCTCCTCTGTACTTTTCAAGAAGCTAAATTTCATCTGCAAAACTGAGTAGGACTCACCTGAAAGAAATCTGTGGATAGGCTACACCTTATCAGCATCTAGAAACAATCATTTAAAATGTTAAGGGCAGTTTTATGAAAGCTGTGTGCCTCTTTTGCGCCGCTGTTCCGTCACTTTTGTGTAAAAGATGCACCATGTTGCAAGATAGGCCTCAGTTCATTTCCAGCAAGATACCATCACTTTAAAATGTATATAATTAGTACTGTGTAGGGGGCATGCAGAAGCTGAGGCTTCAGTAAGTGTCAAAGTTGTTGCATGCAGTGCGTACTCTTTCATATGCTGGACTACATCTGCACAATGAGATACCTAACCAAAGGAAACACAAGTGATGTGATTGTGAAATGAGCAAAAGAAATTGCACGTTTTTCAAATACATTACCTGTGTTTCCTAACATTACGAATCACATTGTGCAGATGAAGTTTAGGCTTGTCCAGGGAAACAGAGGAGGTCTGAACTTTATTGGTAGGCCTGCACATGTATTATCTCCTCTGTACTCTTCAACTAGCCTAAATTTCATCTGCAACCCTGAGTAGGCCTCACCTAAAACAAACGTCTGGATAGGACACACCTTATTGCCATCCTGAAATAATCATTTAAAATGTTAGGAACAGTTTTATGATGATTGTGCACCTCTTTTGCGCTGCCATTGCGTCACTTTTGTGAGACAACAGCAGTGCAAAAGATGCACCATGTTCCAAGATAGGCCTCACTTCATCTGCATCAAGATACTGTTAGTTTAAAATGTATATCTTTAGGACTGTGTAGGGGGCCTGGAGAAGCAGAGGCTTCTGTAAGTGTCAAAGTTGTTGAAAAACTGTTTGTCCTTCAATCTTTTCCCTTGTCTTTTCTAATTTTTAAATACATGTTTTAATATTTCTCAAATGTTTGTTCTCTCTTTCACAGATTGAAAGTATAAAAATAACAAGTGACTAAGTTAACGACAATTATAAGGTAAATGTTTTGTACTCTTTTCGTTACATTTCTATCACATTTAACTACTATTAGTTCCACTGCTTCATTTCTTTAACCCTCACTTTCCTGCCTTTGCTACTTCCCTCATTCCTTTCTCTATTACTTACTTACTCTACTCCTTCCACTCCTTTTCTCAGTCCCTCTCTTCTCATAGTTCCTCACTCTTGTTCACTCACTCCGTCTCTATTACTCTTAGTGTCTCTGACTGATCACTCTTTCACTACTTGTTCATTATGCTTCTCTGTAGTTGAAGCACACTAAGGGGCATATTATGAACACAGCCAATAAAATATTGATTGCTTTTATCGGCAGAAAACTGCTGCAAAAGCGGCTTTAGTGGCAGTTTTCTGCCGCAAAAGCGGCTTTAGCGACACATTTCTGCCAACAAAAGCTGCGAAACTTTTATTGCCTATGTTGATAATATGCCCCTATGTTATTTACATTTCTTTGCTGTTTCAATTATTCCTTTTCTGTTACTTCTTCTTTTCTGCTTTCTGTTTTTTCTCTCTGTTATTCCACATGTTTTAATCTTATTTTGAACATTCACTCACATTCTCTAAGAAACTCTTCTTTGTTATTCTTCTACTCTCCTTTTTTTCTTTCACTTCCTTATCTATTTTGTTTTTCACAATTATACCCTCTTCCATCTTTTGTTCGGTAAATAGATCTATTAAACAGTATCTCTGGTTTAGTCCCTATAGCTGTCTTTCTTTTAACATTACTCTCTGTTTACTTCCCTTATACTTACTCTTGTTTTTTTTAAAAAATGTTTTTGGTTCGCTCCCGGTTCGCGTACCGGGGAGCGAACCGGGAAGCGAACCAAAAGAAATAGAGGTTGCCAGAGTGCTAAACATTCTAGCAATTTTTTTATAAAGGGGAGGTAGTTCTGAAAAGAACTTTTTTTTAATGTTTTTGTTGTTTTATATATTTTTTTTTTTCTGAACATTTTTTGTTTTTTTTTGTATTTTTTGAACAATTTTATGTTTTTTTTGGTTTTTTGGGGGGGAAACAACGAAAAACAGGCATTAGAAAGGGCTCAACAGGAGCAAAATTTCTTTTTATTTTTTGGGGCGTTTTGATCACTTGTGGTTTTCATATGCTCTGTTTATCAAATTGATACTCATATTAGCACATGAGAGTAAGTTACCACAATAAAGACACACTATCTTCATGTGCACAAAATTTTCTTGAATGTTTGGCACTGTTTCCCGTGCCTTTGGCCCCGACAGAGTTACCTGTGCCGATGTACTGGCCACAGGAGTTGGTGGGTTGTCTTGGAGGTCACGCATCTCTGCCATGCTGTAATTCAGTGGGTGCCACCTCTGCATATGAAGGAGCATAGTATAGTTGCCGAAACTATACTTTTTATTTGTGCCTCTAGATAAATCTTCTTTGCATATGAGGCATGTCACATAGCGAGCATTCACTTTTTTTTGTCCTTGAGGAAAAGAAAAAAACTGCCAAATAAAACTATTTTTGTGGTGAGATATCCGGGGCTCCTCACGTAAAAACTGTCTTGGCTGTACTTCCTCTTCCTCTTCTTCATCCTCTTCCTCCTCTGTGTTGGGAAGGAACTGTGGAGGTGGTCCTCTCTTCCTTGGTGGTGGTGGTGGTGGTGGGGGTGCACCAGCTGCAGCTACTACTGAAGCCATTTTCTACTAAGCAAAATAGGTCTTCCTTTCACAAAGTTGAAAGTCAGAGTGAGAAAAAAGGTGGGGGCTTTCATCATTTTGGAAAAAAAATAGTTCTAAACCAATGAAAAGTGTTATTTTTAGGTCACATGACCTAGCCTTACATCATTAGGAAACCAAAAGTGAAATGAACCAATGAAAAGTTTTATTAACAAGTCACATGACCTGTTACGCTTCCGTTACGCGCTGCGGGCCGCGCCCCGGATCGCTTCCGGGGAGCTGCGCTTCGCGCCTCGGTTCGCGTACCGGAGCACTTCCGGGTGCGCTAACGCGGCGCGTCATAAGACGCATTACGCGACACGTCGCGCTTCCGCGACGCGTCACGATGTTGATTTCTAACGCGCCAGTTGCGCGAACGGAACGTTTACCGGTTCGCGTACCGAGTCTCGGCACCAAATTGACCTAACGGGAAGCTACCCGGTTCGCGGACCGGGAGCGAACCAAAACATAGTAATACATTTTTTTTTTATTAATAAACATATAAAATATATTTTTTGATTTAAAGAAGAATACATTTTAAAGCTTTTGATATTTGCTATTAAAAAAGCATTGAAATTCACAGAAAAAACCATAGGTTATAGACCATATATAGTTAGGAATTAGCATTTACAAAACCTTGAAAATTCACTGAAAAAAACATAGGTTATAGACCATATATAGTTAGGAATTAGTATTTAAAAAACCTTTTTTTTACTCACACAAAACCATTGAAATTCCATATATAGTTAGTTGTACTAACTACATATCGCGCACCCGCAATCCACTGCTGATCATGTCACATATTACATCATTCATGACATGGTCAGTGACATCACTGATGACATCACTGATGACATCTCAAATGACATCACTGATGACATCTCAAATGACATCACTGATGACATCACTGATGACATCTTAAATGACATCATTGATGATATCACTGATGACATCACTGATGACATCATTGATGACATCTCAAATGACATCATCGATGACATCACTGATGACATCACTGATCACATCTCAAAAGACATCACTGATGACATCACTGATGATATTAGTCATGTGATAATACGATGAATCTCTTCAGACTCTAATAAAAACGTAGATACACTCAGTGTAAACAGACACTCACAGACTGTCACTCATCCATGGAGTTACTCACACACCTAGTCAGTCATGCAAAGAATCAATCTCACCTCCATTTCCTCAACTATACAGTTATACACACCTTACTTATTCAAACATATACTAACACATATTTACTCTCTTATACAATCCCTGATACAAGTTCACAATGATCCATACAGCCACTCACACATTCACTGGCTCTTATGCATAGTTATTTATATATGTCAACTCTCACATGTACTGTGTTTTACATATGTACTTACTTTGACATGTAGCACTTAGATATCCATTCACTCACCAATACACTCATGCACACAGTCAACCGCCCATACAGCTGTTTCCACATGCACTTTTGAACCCATACATCTAGTGAATCAACTGCTCACACATCTATGCACAGAGTTATACACCTCCCAGCCACCCACACACACACTCAGTCTCCCATACAAATACTTAGGCAATCAACCAATAACACATATAGTTACTCATATAGCTACTGATCAACACATGCAGCAGTTTACAGAACAACAGACATAATGATGCACAAATTAAAACAGTTTAGTCACTAACCCATGCACTCAGTGAGACACATTTAATCAGTCACTCATACAGTCAGTCATGCACCTAATAAATCCTTCATCCAGACACTTATAAATCCACTCATTCTTCAATATGTAAGACATATTTTAACTTTACAGAAACATACAGTCACTGGATGTTGTCATCAGTGATGTCATTTGAGATGTCATCTCAAATGACATCACTGATGACATCACTGATGACAACATCCAGTGACTGTATGTTTCTGTAAAGTTAAAATATGTCTTACATATTGAAGAATGAGTGGATGTATAAGTGTCTGGATGAAGGATTTAGTAGGTGCGTGACTGACTGTATGAGTGACTGATTAAATGTGTCTCACTGAGTGCATGGGTTAGTGACTAAACTGTTTTAATTTGTGCATCATTATGTCTGTTGTTCTGTAAACTGCTGCATGTGTTGATCATTAGCTATACGAGAGGCTATATGTGTTATTAATTGGTTGCCCAAGTATTTCTA
The DNA here is from genome assembly GCF_964261635.1 of Lissotriton helveticus. NCBI lineage: Eukaryota > Metazoa > Chordata > Amphibia > Caudata > Salamandridae > Lissotriton > Lissotriton helveticus. Next base: position 1,509,455,215 of record NC_136061.1, on the reverse strand, counting down.
TGGGAGATTGAGTTTGTGTGGGGGTGGCTGGAAGGTGTGTGACTCTATGCACAGATGTGTGAGCAGTTTATTCACTAGGTGTATGAGTTCAAGAGTGCATGTGGAAACAGCTACATGGGAAGTTGACTGTGTGCATGAGTGTATTGATGAGTGAATGGATATCTCAATGCTACATGTCATAGTAAGTACATATGTAAAACACAGTACATGTGAGAGTTGGCATATATAAATACCTGTGCATGAGAGCCACTGAATGAGTGAGTGGTTTTATCGATCATTGTGAACTTGTATCAGGGATTGTATAAGAGAGTAAATATGTGTTAGTATATGTTTCAATAAGTAAGGTGTGTTTAACTGTATAGTTGAAGAAATGGAGGTGAGATTGTTTCTTTGCATGACTGACTGGGTGTGTGAGTAACTCCATGGATGAGTGGCAGTGTGTGAGTGTCTGTATACACTGAGTGTATCTAAGGTTATATTAGAGTCTGAAGAGGTTTATCGTATTAGCACAAGAATGATGTCAAATGAGATGTCATCAGTGATGTCATCAGTGATGTCATTTGAGATGTCATCAGTGATGTCATCAGTGATGTCACTGACCATGTCATGAATGATGTAATATGTGACATGATCAGCAGTGGATTGCGGGTGCGCGATATATAGTTAGTGCAACTAACTATATATGGAATTTCAATGGTTTTGTGTGAGTAAAATAAGGTTTTTTAAATGCTAATTCCTAACTATATATGGTCTATAACCTATGGTTTTTTCAGTGAATTTTCAAGGTTTTGTAAATGCTAATTCCTAACTATATATGGTCTATAACCTATGGTTTTTTCAGTGAATTTCAATGGTTTTTTAATAGCAAATATCATAAGCTGTCGAATGTCAAGTACGTGGTAAGTGAAAACATTTTCATGTTTATGCACACTGATCTGCTTTGAATGGTGCCCCCCCTCATTTCTATTAGGAGTACTCTCTCTTTGCAGATAGTGAAAGGTAGTTAACGCAGGCCTTTGCCCCCGTTGTAATCCGTCGTGCCTGCTTCTCTCTCCATTTGATTGATTGTTATCCAAGTATTTACTGTTTTAGAATTAGTTCTCTTTGGTTCATTCTCTATTTACAAACAAACACAGAGTCGCAATACTCTGTTTAGTCTTTGCAGATAACGAAAAATTGTGTAAAAAAAAAGAAAAGGAATCGAGCAAAATCAGTAGGCCACTAATGGGATCTCTTTTTGACCTCGCTAAAATAGAAACATTAGGAACAACCCCTCATGACAAATACAAAACTAGTGAGATGAACTGAACTCCACACAATGATGGCTGCAAAACAGCTCGGCTCCGCCACCCACCCCGCCCAAAATAACGATAAAGAACGGCTGCCATGATTGGTTGCGGAATGACCACGACGGAGCTACGAAATGGTGCTGCTCTCATGCTAACCCCAGCTTCAGTCTGAAACATCCAGAAACACTGTAGACTACCAATTCGATCAGTTCCGGTAGCGCCCCAATGTAACCCGGTAGAGAAGAACTAGCCCTCCCCTCTTTGACTGATGGTTCTTGTTGCCTGTCCCTTCTGTTGTCATTTAACAGAACTATTTAGCCTGCTGAAAGGGGTTGTGTTCCGACCGCTGGTTGGTGGAGACATTTTGACTATATTCTGTACCTGCGTTGTCGCGTAATGCGTCATATGACGCGCCGCGTTAGCGCATCCGGAAGTCATCCGGGGCGCGCAGCGCGTAACGTAAGCATAACAAGTCATGTGACTTGTTAATAAAACTTTTCATTGGTTCATTTTACTTTTCTTATTGTAATGATGAAAGGCTTGGTCATATGACCTAAAAATTACGCTTTTCATTACTTCCGAACATTATTTTTTCTTAAATATATGTTATAATGTTCCAGGCTAATGTACTTTCCCGGAAATTTTACAACTGTCCTGCAAGTAAAATATATTCTTTTTTCGAGAAAAAGAGCGTTTCTTCGTCCCATGACGGAGCCGTTGAGCAAAAGAGGGTCGACCTGCTGTCTTAGTCGCCGATACGCCTGAATATGAGATTCTTATCGATCACTTTATGTTGCAGGAATAGAAAACACAACAGCCCTTGACCATTTATCTTTACTGCGTTCCTTCGTATTATACCTTTTACCCTTCATGTAATTGGTCTGCTTTATTTCACTTGCCTTTTAATGATTCTAAAACAGTCACTATTATTAAAAACTTTACCAATGTATATACTACTACCATGTTTTCTTTTAAAAACCTTTATTGTGAAAATTTCATTATACAAATACGAGCCTATAACCACGTGGGCCTGCCACAGAGCAAACTGTAATCGTATATGATGAATAGACATTTACACTGTAGAGGAACGTAACGGGCGGGCCATTAGGTTGCAAGAACTAAGGTGTCTAACAGTTACGGAATCGGTGGACGTACATTTTATAATTAAAATATGACAGGGCCAGTTACAATAAAATTATCTAGATATACATTTGCGGGCAAGTACCATGGGTGACGTTAATTCGAACTTTCAACAGTACAGTAATCAATAACACATCAGAACTTAATATCAATAGGGATGTCGAAATAGTCAATCAATTCTCGTCCCCGCCCGCCATGTGCTTCAAAACTGCATACGTATCTCGTGATTTCAAGGTTCTGCAACCAGTACACAACAAGGAGTTACGAGTCCCATTTATTCCGGCGCCATTTTGGGCGAGGACGGGCAGGTCCAGGATATAGTCAAAATGTCTCTACCAACCATCGACTATGATGATGTTCATATGCTGTATTTATTAGAGTAACACTCATCTGTCCACATGAAATTAATTTGCCACAATCTAAACATGTCATTTTAATCTTTCCTAAGTTCTTCTAAATATTTGGGACCGTTTCCCTTGCCTCTGAAGCTCTCAGTGCCACTTCTTTGATGAATGTACTAGCAGGTCAGGGGTTCTCCTCCAAATCTCTCTTTTATGCAGCACTATAATTAATTGGTGCCACCTCTCCATATGACGATGCATGGTATAGTTACCACAACTATATATTTTTTCGGTTCCTCTGGAGAGTTCATCGTGGCAGATGAAGCGTGTAACGTACCGGGCATTTACCTTTTTTTGCATGTACAGGAAAGGAAAAAAAAATCGAGCGTCCGAGTTCTAAGGTGTCCCAGGGCCATTTTAGTGGACCAGGCCCAAATCCAAAGAACAGGCCGCCATTTTGAGAGTCCTCTTGCAGCCGCCTGTCGCTGTAGCATCAAGAGCAGCCGAAACTCAGCTGAATGGCAACTGAAACGGTAAAGGGGCGCCCCACTACAGCAGACGAGCCTCCACCTAGGAAGGCCCATTCACGCCGGCTCCCCCCCCCTTCGGGCACCCCACGCCGTTATTCGGAGCAGTATTGTAGGATGGCCACACCAGTGCGGCAACTTGCTAGACATCACCTCGGTGGTAACCGAATCTCAACGCCTTGTGGTGTCTTCTATTCAAAAAACATTGTTATGCTGCCTTCGACCTATTCGCCGCAAGTGCGCACACAACTCAACTGCATAGCTTGCTAGACACCACCTCGGTGCCATCCGGATCTTGGAATGTCAGCACCTTTTGGTGTCTTCTCTTCAGAAAATATTGTTGCGCTGCCTTTGGCCCCATTCGCACATCAGTCCGCTACTGACGCCATCTCACAGGCTAATGGGGCGCCCCACGCCGACTTTCAGCATTGTAGAATGACCACACCAGTACAGCAACTTGCTAGACATCACCTCGGTGCCATCCGGATCTCGGCGCCCCACTGCAGATGAAGTGCCTCTCAACTATGAAACCATCACGGTGACATCCGGATCTTGGCGCGTTGTGCTGCCTTCGGCCTATTCGCACATCGGTCCGCTACTGACGCCATCTCACAGGCTAATGGGGCGACCCACGCCGAGTTTCAGCATTGTAGGATGACCACACCAGTACAGCAACTTGCTAGACATCACCTCGGTGCCATCCGAATCTTGGCATCTCAACGCCTAGTGGTATCTTCCATACAAAAAATATTGTTACGCTGCCTTTGGCCCCATTCGCACATCAGTCCGCAACTTAGACATCACCTCGGTGCCATCCGGATCTTGGCATCTCAGCGCCTTGTGGTGTCAGTCAGAAAATATTGTTGCGCTGCCTTTGGCCCCATTCGCACATCGGTCCGCTACTGACGCCATCTCACAGGCCAACGGGGCGCCCCACGCCGACTTTCAACATTGTAGGATGGCCACAGAAGTGCGACAACTTACTAGACACCACCTCGGTGCCATCTGGATCTTGGCGCGTTGTGCTGCCTTCGGCCTATTCGCACATCGGTCCGCTACTGACGCCATCTCACAGGCCAACGGGGCGCCCCACGCCGACTTTCAGCATTGTTGGATGGCCACACCAGTGCGGCAACTTACTAGACACCACCTCGGTGCCATCCGGATCTTGGCGCGTTGTGCTGCCTTCGGCCTATTCGCACATCGGTCCGCTACTGACGCAAACTCACAGGCCAACGGGGCGCCCCACGCCGACTTTCAGCATTGTAGGATGGCCACACCAGTGCTGCAACTTGCTGGACACCACCTCGGTGCCATCCGGATCTTGGCGCGTTGTATTGCCTTCGGCCTATTCGCACATCGGTCCGCTACTGACGCCGCCTCACATGCCAACGTATTTTCTCCGCATTTTATACCCTATGCCGCATAACAGGTCATGTGACTTGTTTATAAAACTTTTCATTGGTTCATTTTACTTTTGGTTTCCTAATGATGGAAGGCTTGATCATATGACCTAAAAACAACACTTTTCATTGGATGAAAACTTTTTTTTTTCCCAAACGATGAAAGCCCCACCTTGTTTCTGGATGTTTCAGACTAAACTGGCGTCAGCATGAGAGCACCACCATCTCGTAGCTCCGTCGTGGTCATTCCGCGAGCAATCATGGCAGCCGCTCCCCACCAGAAGCCTGCAGGAGTCGGGGCCCCCAAAACTTTTGATGAATTCTCAAGGCGGAGGGGGCGCTTTCGAGAATGGGGTCCAAGACCTAGCAGACAAGCGTCCGATTTCCAAGGTGTCCCAGGGCCATTTCAGTGGACCAGGCCCAAAAAGGAAAGAGCCTGCCGCCATTTTGAGAGTCCTGTGACAGCCGCCTATCGCTGCACCGCAAGAGGGGGCACAACTCAGCTGAATTGCGGCTTTTGACACAGTGGACCAAAAACGGACGGAATGGCAACTGAAACGGTAAAGGGGCGCCCCACTACAACAGATGACACTCCACCTGGAGAGGCCCGTTCACGCCGCCTCCGCTGGGGCGCCCCACGCCGTTATTCGGAGCAGCATTGTAGGATACCAAAACCAGTGCGGCAACTTACTGGACATCACCTTGGTGCCATCGTTCTGCTGCCTTGGAACTATTCGCACAACAGTTTGCTACTGATGACCCACCCCCCGTGACGCCCCACGCCGTTATTTGCTGGGTGGCAACTTACTAGACATCCCTTTCGTGTCATCTAGATTTCGGCGCGTTCTGCTGCCTTGGAACTATTCGCACAACAGTTTGCTACTGATGACCCACCCCCCGCGACGCCCCACGCCGGAAATCTGGACGTTGTGCTGCATTGGGACTATTCGCACAGCCGACCGCTACTTCGTTGTTTTTCCCTAAAAATGTTTATATGTTATTACTATTTTTGTTTTCTTGTATATATTTATAAATTATTAAAGTTTTATAATCTTACTACTTTGTCGGAGTGCTATATATTTTTAATGTGACACATAATTGTAAAAACTTTGATGTACAAAGAGTCATCCCTGGAATCTTCCGCTTCACGCTCGGTCCCCTCCCCAATCACAATACAGGATGGTTTTCAGATAATAGCAACGCTTCTGCTGTGACGGATCTCATCGAGTGTGGGCCTTGATCTACTATAACTCCTTTGAAGAGGGGTGATTCTTTACAGCTGTGGCCATAAACTACATCTGCAGGGCTAGCTGATAGCCTAGGACCGGCCTGGACAATCGGACACAGAGGAAAAGGAGTGTCAGAGGGTGCGGTAGTGAATAGGGCGAAAGGGAGGTGTTGGGCGGGCACAGGGTGTGATTCTCAGGGAAGAGCAGCGCAGATGGGGGGAGGTTTATTACCCATGCATAAGACAGAGAGCGGGGGTGACCACTGCCTGGGTGAGATGCTGGCGAGGGTGGGGAGCCATGCTAAGGATCGACAGCGTGCACAGAGTGGGTCTGGTCAAGGCATCTAAAATGGCTGCCGTGCACGACAAAAGTGTGGCATTTGAAAAAAGACAAGATGGCGCAGACAATGTTTTTCAACACTTCCTGATTTCCTTCTAATCGAACGTTAACAGACGTTGGGGCATATTACCAAAGTTAAGCGATATTTATCCCTAACGATGCATTGCAAAGATTTTTTTACCGTCAGAAATTATCGCAGATAAACCTTGCTATTATCAAGGTTTATCGCAAATACGATAAAAAACGACCGCAATGCATTAATATCGCTGAAAACTCAGCGATATTCATGCATTACCGAGCTAATGCTCTTAGCCATGTTATCCACCTCCCATTGGATAACATGGCTAAGAACTGCTCAGGGCAGCTGTTACTTTTTGGAGATATTCGCGCTTATCTCGAATATTTCCAAAAGTTGATAATAGGAGATAGCGATGTTAGCGACTGTTTCCAGTCGCTAACATCTTGGCATGCCCACTTTGCATGTCATTAGTGATAAATATCACTCACATGCAAAGTGGGGCCCAAGATGGTCGCTATCTCCTACTAGCCGTCGCTAACTGGTGTTAGCAACAGCTAGGTAATACAGATATAATTTTATCTCCGCGAAGCGGAGCGCTGTTACAGATATATATCTTGTTTTTGAACGTTAATTTCTCAAAATGCACTGAAGCACATATATTGAGACCTAGCAAAGGCACATCGGGCTACCAGTCCCTAATATTTTACCAAGTTTCGTGCAAATCCATTCAGCCGTTCGATTATTATTATAATTTTTTTTTTTTGCCCCGCGGGGCCCTTTTAAAACCTCCACATCAAACCTAGGGGGTCAGCGAGGATCTACTATGCCCCCTTATGGTCATTTGCCCCTTCGCTTTGGCCTCCTCTTGTCTCTCGATCCTACCGAGAGACAAGATGGCGGCCGCTACGTACTGTTTGGAATGTTTACAGACACCGGAGAGCCAATCAGCTTCGCTTCGCAAAGCTCCGTAACGCGAAAAGTACGCGAAGCGGTGCGCTGTTACAGATATATATCTTTTTTTGAACGTTAATTTCTCAAAATCCACTGAAGCACATATATTGAGACCTAGCAAAGGCACATCGGGCTACCAGTCCCTACAATTTTGCCAAGTTTCGTGCAAATCCATTCAGCCGTTCGATTATTATTATTATTTATTTTTTTTGCCCCGCGGGGCCCTTTTAAAACCTCCACATCAAACCTAGGGGGTCAGCGAGGATCTACTATTCCCCCTTATGGTCATTTGCCCCTTCGCTTTGGCCTCCTCTTGTCTCTCGATCCTACCGAGAGACAAGATGGCGGCCGCTACGGACTGTTTGGAATGTTGACAGACGCCGGAGAACCAATCAGCTTCGCTTCACAAAGCTCCGTTGCGCGAAAAGTAAGCGTCCTGGAGCGCTGCCCGGTCCGCTGTTACAGATATATATCTTTTTTTAAACGTTAATTTCTCAAAATCCACTGTAGCACATATATTGAGACCTACAAAAGGCACATCGGGCTACCAGTCCCTACAATTTTGCCAAGTTTCGTGCAAATCCATTCAGCCGTTCGGGCTAAAAGTGAGGCCAACCGCCCTATGGAAAACTCAATGTTAAAAACACGTTTTGGGACCCCCCTTTTTTCTCGACCCCCCCTGGACGAACCCCCCCCCCAATTTTCAGGGGCTGCTCAGAAACAAAATGTGCCATTTTCCTGAAAATTTCAGCCAATTCTGTCCACAAACGCCAAAGTTATTAGACATAGAATTTTCAAAAAACCCATAGAGAAAAAATCCTAACTATATATACCTACTGGCGACCGCCAGTAGGTAATATATATATATATATATATATATATATATATGTTCCACACACCAGGTTGCCCTGCAAAGGTTGCCCTGCAATGGAAACGCCGACACAGATGGAGATTGGCCTTCTTTATTGTAGGTAGCAGGTAAAGCGCGTGTACTCCTCCAACAGAAGCGACATACGCGTTTTGGGCTCAACGCCCTTGATCACTGGCTGTATGCACCAAAACCCATCAGCTGTGTGGACTGTATACTATTCTGCCCCGCCCTGTTGGGACTTCGTGCTGCAATGCTTTCTGGGTCAGGTAGTCTGTAACATCTCCATAGTGGATGCTTTGGTGGTCTTGTGCATAAAATACTGTCCTCAAGTGAGTACTGTGGAGGGGCAACAACACAGTACCTGCAATGTCTTTTTCCCACAATATCGGCTCTCACATCTCCTCGAAGCGCCCGTGCTGTAAGGTGCTGAGGTCCGCAGGGTAGCGGCGGGGCGTTTCCGTGGCGAGGCGCGCCGCAATTTAATGTTCCACACACCAGGTTGCCCTGCAAAGGTTGCCCTGCAATGGAAACGCCGACACAGATGGAGATTGGCCTTCTTTATTGTAGGTAGCAGGTAAAGCGCGTGTACTCCTCCAACAGAAGCGCAATACGCGTTTCGGGCTCAACGCCCTTGATCACTGGCTGTATGCACCAAAACCCATCAGCTGTGTGGACTATATACTATTCTGCCCCGCCCTGTTGGGACTTCGTGCTGCAATGCTTTCTGGGTCAGGTAGTCCGTAACTTCTCCATAGTGGATGCTTTGGTGGTCTTGTGCATAAAATACTGTCCTCAAGTGAGTACTGTGGAGGGGCAACAACACAGTACCTGCAATGTCTTTGTCCCACAATATCGGCTCTCACATCTCCTCGAAGCGCCCGTGCTGTAAGGCGCTGAGGTCCGCAGGGTAGCGGCGGGGCGTTTCCGCGGCGAGGCGTGCCACAATTTAATGTTCCACACACCAGGTTGCCCTGCAAAGGTTGCCCTGCAATGGAAACGCTGACACAGATGGAGATTGGCCTTCTTTATTGTAGGTAGCAGGTAAAGCGCGTGTACTCCTCCAACAGAAGCGCCATACGCGTTTCGGGCTCAACGCCCTTGATCACTGGCTGTATGCACCAAAACCCATCAGCTGTGTGGACTATATACTATTCTGCCCCGCCCTGTTGGGACTTCGTGCTGCAATGCTTTCTGGGTCAGGTAGTCCGTAACTTCTCCATAGTGGATGCTTTGGTGGTCTTGTGCATAAAATACTGTCCTCAAGTGAGTACTGTGGAGGGGCAACAACACAGTACCTGCAATGTCTTTGTCCCACAATATCGGCTCTCACATCTCCTCGAAGTTGGTTACTAGCTATGTGAAAGTCTATATTAGTTATTAATTAGTTAACAGTGTGAAAGTGTGTGTGGTTCGGTGGGGGGGGGGGTGACTGTCCAAAGATGTGTGAATAGTTGATTCAGTAGATATATGAAGTTAAAACTACATGTTCTAACAGTTGTTTGGGTGAGTGAATATCTTTATGGGTGTGGTGATGAGCAAATATATTTCTCAATGGTACAGGTCCAACAAACTAGAAAAATAAAAGGCAGTGTATGTGTCAGTTGTTGTATATAAATAAGTATATATAAGACACAATGATTGCGTGAGTGACTGTATGGATAACCGTATACTTGTAATAATGATTTTATAATTCACTAAGTATGACTTACTATCTAAATGAATAGAAGAAGTGGTGTTTGTATAAGTGTTTTGCTAAGTAAATATGTAAGTATGATCCATTGTTTGCGTAAGTGAGTAGGATGACTTCATATGTGAATAGGGTGTGTGCTGTTGTTTAATGTCGATATAGATGTATAAGTATTTTTGATAGTGTTCTATTGTTCATTGACAGCATGTATGAGTGAATCCATAGGTAAGTGATTAGATGTGTGTATACATCTATGTATAACTGAGTGGATTTTTAGATACTTGTAGAGTGTAGATACTAGTGGAGAAGTGTGGCTCATTGGTTAGAGGAGGCAGACCTGGAAGCAGAGGTCAGCCCAGGACCAGGGTTCAATTCCCGGTTCGGCGGGGTCTTGAGTCCTAAACTGTCCATGGACTCGACAATTCTCGCTCCGGTGCCTACTCGATTCACGGGTTCACACACTGCGACTCTGGGCTATAGCTTGCTTAATCTGCAAAACGGCCCCTCGCAGCGGGATGCCTGGCTTTCACCTTGCGGATACCCTGCCGGGGTTATCTCACAGGGGAATACCAGGACGGGTTCCCTGAGCAAGCGCTTAGAAACCGCTTGGTGATTTGCGCTATATAAATTCCTGTACATTTACATTTGTATTGCTGTGACAATGGATTTAAATATGATACTCTGTATTTTACAAAGAGTGATGAAAAATTGTAATAGTGTATGAAAAGGTGTATGTGATTGTCACGTGGATGATGTCATCAGTGATGTCATCAGTGATGTTATTTGAGATGTCATCAGTGATGTCACTGACCATGTCATGAATGATCTAATATATGACATCATCAGCAGTGGATTGCGGGTGCGCGAAATATAGTTAGTACAACTAACTATATAGGAGCAATTTCAATGGTTTTGTATGAGTAAAATGTCCAGCTAACTATAACACGACTAAAACTTATAGTTTTTTGAGTGAATTTCAAAGGTTTTTTAAAAGCTTATTCCTAACTATATAACTCCTGAAACCTATGTTTTTTTCAGTGAATTTCAAAGGTTTTTTAATTGCTAATTCCTAACTATATAAGGCCTGAAACCTATGGTTTTTTCAGTGAATTAGCAAGGTTTTTTAAATGCTAATTCCTAACTATATAAGGCCTGAAACCTATGGTTTTTTCAGTGAATTTCAAAGGTTTTTTAAATGCTAATTCCTAACTATATAAGGCCTGAAACCTATGGTTTTTTCAGTGAATTTGCAAGGTTTTTTTAAATGCTAATTCCTAACTATATAAGGCCTGAAACCTATGTTTTTTTCAGTGAATTTCAAAGGTTTTTTAAATGCTAATTCCTAACTATATAAGGCCTGAAACCTATGGTTTTTTCAGTGAATTCGCAAGGTTTTTTAAATGCTAATTCCTAACTATATAAGGCCTGAAACCTATGGTTTTTTCATTGAATTCGCAAGGTTTTTTAAATGCTAATTCTATTAGCGGATAACGTTTTTATATATTAAAAAGTTTTTTAAATCTCAAATGCCTGCTTTGCTAACAGAGTTTTTAAGCACAGGCTCTTTTGTCTCTGGTGGCCATCTTGGGAGACTGCATATCAGAATTTTTTTAATGAAATATAAGAGGATTTGAGAAGTCACTCAAAATGTGCCCTAATTTTTCTTTCTTCAGCACTAATCATAATTTCTATGGCAAAATGAACCCCCTCATTTTGTTCCTTTGCAAATTAAATGTGTTAAGTGTTAACACTTTATTCCAATCAAGATGACTTCAGGTGTGCCATACTTTTGTCATAAATAAGACTGTTAGCGCTCTAGTTGTTCTTTAGAACACTCTGGGACATTCTGTCATTGGGCTATAGTTGGGCTACAACTGGCTGATATTTGGGCTACATTATTTTTTTGTCTCTGGTGGCCATCTTTGGGCTACATTGGGCTACATTGGGCTACATTTGGGCTCTAAGATATATATAGCCCAATGTAGCCCAATATATATTTTTTCAAAGTTAGTTTTCGTAAAAACCACTGGAGCACATATCTTGAGACATAGCAAAGGCACATCGGGCTACCAGCCCCTACAATTTTTCCAAGTTTGGTGGAAAACCATTCAGCCGTTCGGCTTAAAAGTGAGTCCAACCGCCCTATGGAAATTAACATGGGGAAAACACGTTTTGGGACCCCCCTTTTATCTCTTCCCCCGCTTGACGAATCCCCCCAAAACTTTCAGGGAAGGACCGGAGCTATGTGAGGCAAAGTTAAGGAAAATTTCAGGAAAATTCCTCAACCGGCGCCAAAGTTATTCCCAATAGAATGTTGCGATTTCCCTATGGAAAACAATCCTAACTATATATACCTACTGGCTATCGCCAGTAGGTTATATATATATATATATATATATATATATATATATATATATATATATATATTCACTGAAAAAAACATAGGTTATAGACCATATATAGTTAGGAATTTGCATTTACAAAACCTTGAAAATTCACTGAAAAAACCATAGGTTAGAGACAATATATAGTTAGCTGGACATTTTATTGACATAAAACCAATGAAATTCCATATATAGTTAGTTGCACTAACTATATATCGCGCACCCGCAATCCACTGCTGATGATGTCACATATTACATCATTCATGACATGGTCAGTGACATCACTGATGACATCACTGATGACATCTCAAATGACATCACTGATGACATCTCAAATGACATCACTGATGACATCATCTAGTGTCTGTGTGTTTTTGTAAAGTTTAAATATGTTTTACATATTGAAGAATGAGTGGATGTATGGAAGACTGAGTGTGTGTGTGGCTGGCTGGGAGGTGTGTGACTCTGTGCATATCAATGTGTACTTGTATCAGTGATTGTATAAGAGAGTAAGTATGTGTTAGTATATGTGTGAAAAGTATGGTGTTCTGTGTTTAACTGTATAGATGAGGAAATCGAAGTGTGATTGATTCTTCACAGGACTGACTAGGTGTATGAGTGCATATGATAGAGTTGTAATAATGAGTGACTGTATGTAGGAGTGATTGTATGGGTGAATGAGTGAATGTGTGTGTAGACGTAGGAATCAGTGAGTGCGTATGTAGTAACTGGTATTGGTGTGTCATGATGTCATCAGTGATGTCATTTGAGATGTCATCAGTGATGTCATTTGAGATGTCATCAGTGATGTCATCAGTGATGTCACTGAAGTATGGTGTTCTGTGTTTAACTGTATAGATGAGGAAATGGAAGTGTGATTGATTCTTTACAGGACTGACTAGGTGTGTGAGTAACTCCATGGATGAGTGGCAGTGTGTGAGTGTCTGCATAGGTGTATGAGTGCATATGATAGTGTTGTAATAATGAGTGACTGTATGTATGAGTGATTGTATGGGTGAATGAGTGAATGTGTGTAGACGTAGGAATCAGTGAGTGCGTATGTAGTAACTGGTATTGGTGTGTCATGATGTATCAGTGATGTCATTTGAGATGTCATCAGTGATGTCATCAGTGATGTCATTTGAGATGTCATCAGTGATGTCATCAGTGATGTCACTGACCATGTCATGAATGATGTAATATGTGACATCATCAGCAGTGGATTGCGGGTGCGCGATATATAGTTAGTGCAACTAACTATATATGGAATTTCATTGGTTTTATGTCAATAAAATGTCCAGTAAACTATATATGGTCTCTAACCTATGGTTTTTTCAGTGAATTTTCAAGGTTTTGTAAATGCAAATTACTAACTATATATGGTCTATAACCTATGGTTTTTTCAGTGAATTTCATTTGTTTTTTAAAAGCTAATATCTATAGCTGTAAAATATATTCTTTATTACGTGACGTATCACGTAGCCACGTGAGACGCCTCATGACGCGTCGCATAACCGTGACGTATCGGCTCTGCAGCGCAAACAAAACCCGTAACGTAAGCGTGCCGGAGCACGCTTACAGATATATATATTTTTTTTAACCTTAATTAGACAAAATCCACACGTGCACATATCTTGAGGCCTTGCAAAGGCACATCAAACAAACAGTCCCTACAATTTTGCCAAGTTTGCTGGAAATCTATTCCCTTAATTTTTTTTTTACTGTTTCTCTTGGTTTTCCCCTTGTTACGCTTACCGGGACGCTACCTGGTACGCGAACCGGACGCTCCAAAAACACAAGATGGTGGACTCCCGTTATGCTGCCGGTTAGCTGCCCGGTTCGCGTACCGGGAAGCGCCTCTACCGCGAAAAATCGCGGGGGACTTTAATATCCCCCTCATCAATCCTAGGGGGTCAGGAGGGGTTTACCTTGCCCCCTTTCCTTCATTTCCCCCTTCGTTTTTCACCACATCTTGTCTCTCGAACCTACCGAGAGACAAGATGGCGGCCACTCCGGACTGTTTAGAATGTTGACAGACACCGGAGAGCCAATCAGCTTCGCTTCGCGAAGTTCCGTTACGCGTCAGGTACGCGAACCGGGGCGCTAACCGGAGCGCTGTCACAGTTATATATATTTTTTTAAACGTTAATTTCTCAAAATCCACTGGAGCACATATATTGAGACATAGCAAAGGCACGTCGGGCAAACCATATCTACAATTTTGGCAAGTTTCATGTAAATCTATTCAGCCGTTCGAGCTAAAAGTGAGTCCAACTGCCCTATGGAAAAATGAATGGGAAAAACGCGTTTTGGGACCCCCCTTTTTTCTCGGCCCCCCCTTGACGAAACCCCCCCAAATTTTCAGGGGCTGCTCAGAAACAAAATGTGCCATTTTTCTGACAATTTCAGCCAATTCCGTCCACAAACGCCAAATTTATTAGACATAGAATTTTCAGAAATCCCATAGAGAAAAAATCCTAACTATATATACCCACTGGCTATCGCCAGTAGGTAATATACATATATAGACATATATAATCTGCATATCTATATAAATATAAATGCATGCATACATATACATATATGCATACATATGCATGTTATTTACATGAAAGTTTTAAAAACACTAATAAAAGCAAAGCTAAAAAGCCACCTCATTACAAACAGAATGGCTTTAACTTAAACGAGGGCGAGATCTATTGCATTTTCAATGCTTGTTTACTTTGGTTCTATCAAGAAGGCATTCAGATGTGTCACACATTTGCCATAAATTCTGAATGTTAGCACTCTAGTTGCTCATTAGATCACTGTAGTAAAGCTAGTGCTCACCAGGGAAGTCTGCTGCTAATCATGGTTTGCAGCCATTTTCCCGCATTTTTTATCCCGCAGACTTTTAGTCCGCATACCATTATCCCGCAAGGTCATTGACCTCGCATACCATTATCCCGCATTTTTTCAAAACGCATGTGCATTTATCGCGCATGCCTTTACAAAGAATTACGTTTTAAAGGCATGTATGGTAAATGCATTTGCGTTGTGAAAACCACGATGACAAGAGAGGTAAGTGGGTTTGTGTTTATTTTTTCGTGGGTTAGTGATTGTGTAGTGTAGTGTAGTGTTGTGTAGTGTAGTGTTGTGTTAGTGTAGTGTAGAGTTGTGGTGGTTGTTTAGTGTAGGGTCATGCTGGGGGTAGTGTTTTAGGGTTTAGGGTTGTGTTGTAGTGTTTGCGTAGTGTAGGGTCATGCTGGGGGTAGTGTTTTAGGGTTTAGGGTAGTGTTGTAGTGTTTGCGTAGTGTAGGGTCATGCTGGGGGTAGTGTTTTAGGGTTTAGGGTTGTGTTGTAGTGTTTGCGTAGTGTAGGGTCATGCTGGGGCTAGTGTTTTAGGGTTTAGGGTAGTGTTGTAGTGTTTGCGTAGTGTAGGGTCATGCTGGGCGTAGTGTTTTAGGGTTTAGGATAGTGTTGTAGTGTTTGCGTAGTGTAGGGTCATGCTGGGGGTAGTGTTTTAGGGTTTTGGGTAGTGTTGTAGTGTTTGCGTAGTGTAGGGTCATGCTGGGGTGTAGTATTTTAGGGTTTAGGGTAGTGTTGTAGTGTTTGCGTAGTGTAGGGTCATGCTGGGGGTAGTGTTTTAGGGTTTTGGGTAGTGTTGTAGTGTTTGCGTAGTGTAGGGTCATGCTGGGGGTAGTGTTTTAGGGTTTTGGGTAGTGTTGTGTTTGCGTAGTGTAGGGTCATGCTGGGGTGTAGTGTTTTAGGGTTTTGGATAGTGTTGTAGTGTTTGCGTAGTGTAGGGTCATGCTGGGGTGTAGTGTTTTAGGGTTTTGGATAGTGTTGTAGTGTTTGCGTAGTGTAGGGTCATGCTGGGGGTAGTGTTTTAGGGTTTTGGGTAGTGTTGTAGTGTTTGCGTAGTGTAGGGTCATGCGGGGGGTAGTGTTTTAGGGTTTTGGGTAGTGTTGTAGTGTTTGCGTAGTGTAGGGTCATGCTGGGGGGTAGTGTTTTAGGGTTTTGGGTAGTGTTGTAGTGTTTGCGTAGTGTAGGGTCATGCTGGGGGGTAGTGTTTTAGGGTTTTGGGTAGTGTTGTAGTGTTTGCGTAGTGTAGAGTCATGCTGGGGGTAGTGTTTTAGGGTTTAGGGTAGTGTTGTAGTGTTTGCGTAGTGTAGGGTCATGCTGGGGGTAGTGTTTTAGGGTTTAGGGTAGTGTTGTAGTGTTTGCGTAGTGTAGGGTCATGCTGGGGGTAGTGTTTTAGGGTTTAGGGTAGTGTTGTAGTGTTTGAGTAGTGTAGGGTCATGCTGGGGTGTAGTGTTTTAGGGTTTAGGGTAGTGTTGTAGTGTTTGCGTAGTGTAGGGTCATGCTGGGGTGTAGTGTTTTAGGGTTTTGGGTAGTGTTGTAGTGTTTGCGTAGTGTAGGGTCATGCTGGGGGTAGTGTTTCAGGGTTTAGGGTAGTGTTGTAGTGTTTGCGTAGTGTAGGGTCATGCTGGGGTGTAGTGTTTTAGGGTTTTGGGTAGTGTTGTAGTGTTTGCGTAGTGTAGGGTCATGCTGGGGGTAGTGTTTTAGGGTTTAGGGTAGTGTTGTAGTGTTTGCGTAGTGTAGGGTCATGCTGGGGGTAGTGTTTTAGGGTTTAGGGTTGTGTTGTAGTGTTTGCGTAGTGTAGGGTCATGCTGGGGGTAGTGTTTTAGGGTTTAGGGTTGTGTTGTAGTGTTTGCGTAGTGTAGGGTCATGCTGGGGGTAGTGTTTTAGGGTTTAGGGTAGTGTTGTAGTGTTTGCGTAGTGTAGGGTCATGCTGGGGGTAGTGTTTTAGGGTTTAGGGTAGTGTTGTAGTGTTTGCGTAGTGTAGGGTCATGCTGGGGGTAGTGTTTTAGGGTTTAGGGTTGTGTTGTAGTGTTTGCGTAGTGTAGGGTCATGCTGGGGGTAGTGTTTTAGGGTTTAGGGTTGTGTTGTAGTGTTTGCGTAGTGTAGGGTCATGCTGGGGGTAGTGTTTTAGGGTTTAGGGTAGTGTTGTAGTGTTTGCGTAGTGTAGGGTCATGCTGGGGGTAGTGTTTTAGGGTTTAGGGTAGTGTTGTAGTGTTTGCGTAGTGTAGGGTCATGCTGGGGGTAGTGTTTTAGGGTTTAGGGTAGTGTTGTAGTGTTTGCGTAGTGTAGGGTCATGCTGGGGGTAGTGTTTTAGGGTTTAGGGTAGTGTTGTAGTGTTTGCGTAGTGTAGGGTCATGCTGGGGTGTAGTGTTTTAGGGTTTAGGGTTGTGTTGTAGTGTTTGCGTAGTGTAGGGTCATGCTGGGGCTAGTGTTTTAGGGTTTAGGGTAGTGTTGTAGTGTTTGCGTAGTGTAGGGTCATGCTGGGCGTTGTGTTTTAGGGTTTAGGATAGTGTTGTAGTGTTTGCGTAGTGTAGGGTCATGCTGGGGGTAGTGTTTTAGGGTTTTGGGTAGTGTTGTAGTGTTTGCGTAGTGTAGGGTCATGCTGGGGTGTAGTATTTTAGGGTTTAGGGTAGTGTTGTAGTGTTTGCGTAGTGTAGGGTCATGCTGGGGGTAGTGTTTTAGGGTTTTGGGTAGTGTTGTAGTGTTTGCGTAGTGTAGGGTCATGCTGGGGGTAGTGTTTTAGGGTTTTGGGTAGTGTTGTAGTGTTTGCGTAGTGTAGGGTCATGCTGGGGTGTAGTGTTTTAGGGTTTTGGGTAGTGTTGTAGTGTTTGCGTAGTGTAGGGTCATGCTGGGGTGTAGTGTGTTAGGGTTTTGGATAGTGTTTTGTAGTGTTTGCGTAGTGTAGGGTCATGCTGGGGGTAGTGTTTTAGGGTTTTGGGTAGTGTTGTAGTGTTTGCGTAGTGTAGGGTCATGCTGGGGGTAGTGTTTTAGGGTTTTGGGTAGTGTTGTAATGTTTGCGTAGTGTAGGGTCATGCTGGGGGGTAGTGTTTTAGGGTTTTGGGTAGTGTTGTAGTGTTTGCGTAGTGTAGGGTCATGCTGGGGGTAGTGTTTTAGGGTTTAGGGTAGTGTTGTAGTGTTTGCGTAGTGTAGGGTCATGCTGGGGGTAGTGTTTTAGGGTTTAGGGTAGTGTTGTAGTGTTTGCGTAGTGTAGGGTCATGCTGGGGGTAGTGTTTTAGGGTTTAGGGTAGTGTTGTAGTGTTTGCGTAGTGTAGGGTCATGCTGGGGGTAGTGTTTTAGGGTTTAGGGTAGTGTTGTAGTGTTTGAGTAGTGTAGGGTCATGCTGGGGTGTAGTGTTTTAGGGTTTAGGGTAGTGTTGTAGTGTTTGCGTAGTGTAGGGTCATGCTGGGGTGTAGTGTTTTAGGGTTTTGGGTAGTGTTGTAGTGTTTGCGTAGTGTAGGGTCATGCTGGGGGTAGTGTTTCAGGGTTTAGGGTAGTGTTGTAGTGTTTGCGTAGTGTAGGGTCATGCTGGGGTGTAGTGTTTTAGGGTTTTGGGTAGTGTTGTAGTGTTTGCGTAGTGTAGGGTCATGCTGGGGGTAGTGTTTTAGGGTTTAGGGTAGTGTTGTAGTGTTTGCGTAGTGTAGGGTCATGCTGGGGGTAGTGTTTTAGGGTTTAGGGTTGTGTTGTAGTGTTTGCGTAGTGTAGGGTCATGCTGGGGGTAGTGTTTTAGGGTTTAGGGTTGTGTTGTAGTGTTTGCGTAGTGTAGGGTCATGCTGGGGGTAGTGTTTTAGGGTTTAGGGTAGTGTTGTAGTGTTTGCGTAGTGTAGGGTCATGCTGGGGGTAGTGTTTTAGGGTTTAGGGTAGTGTTGTAGTGTTTGCGTAGTGTAGGGTCATGCTGGGGGTAGTGTTTTAGGGTTTAGGGTTGTGTTGTAGTGTTTGCGTAGTGTAGGGTCATGCTGGGGGTAGTGTTTTAGGGTTTAGGGTTGTGTTGTAGTGTTTGCGTAGTGTAGGGTCATGCTGGGGGTAGTGTTTTAGGGTTTAGGGTAGTGTTGTAGTGTTTGCGTAGTGTAGGGTCATGCTGGGGGTAGTGTTTTAGGGTTTAGGGTAGTGTTGTAGTGTTTGCGTAGTGTAGGGTCATGCTGGGGGTAGTGTTTTAGGGTTTAGGGTAGTGTTGTAGTGTTTGCGTAGTGTAGGGTCATGCTGGGTGTAGTGTTTTAGGGTTTAGGGTAGTGTTGTAGTGTTTGCGTAGTGTAGGGTCATGCTGGGGTGTAGTGTTTTAGGGTTTAGGGTTGTGTTGTAGTGTTTGCGTAGTGTAGGGTCATGCTGGGGCTAGTGTTTTAGGGTTTAGGGTAGTGTTGTAGTGTTTGCGTAGTGTAGGGTCATGCTGGGCGTTGTGTTTTAGGGTTTAGGATAGTGTTGTAGTGTTTGCGTAGTGTAGGGTCATGCTGGGGGTAGTGTTTTAGGGTTTTGGGTAGTGTTGTAGTGTTTGCGTAGTGTAGGGTCATGCTGGGGTGTAGTATTTTAGGGTTTAGGGTAGTGTTGTAGTGTTTGCGTAGTGTAGGGTCATGCTGGGGGTAGTGTTTTAGGGTTTTGGGTAGTGTTGTAGTGTTTGCGTAGTGTAGGGTCATGCTGGGGGTAGTGTTTTAGGGTTTTGGGTAGTGTTGTAGTGTTTGCGTAGTGTAGGGTCATGCTGGGGTGTAGTGTTTTAGGGTTTTGGGTAGTGTTGTAGTGTTTGCGTAGTGTAGGGTCATGCTGGGGTGTAGTGTGTTAGGGTTTTGGATAGTGTTTTGTAGTGTTTGCGTAGTGTAGGGTCATGCTGGGGGTAGTGTTTTAGGGTTTTGGGTAGTGTTGTAGTGTTTGCGTAGTGTAGGGTCATGCTGGGGGTAGTGTTTTAGGGTTTTGGGTAGTGTTGTAATGTTTGCGTAGTGTAGGGTCATGCTGGGGGGTAGTGTTTTAGGGTTTTGGGTAGTGTTGTAGTGTTTGCGTAGTGTAGGGTCATGCTGGGGGTAGTGTTTTAGGGTTTAGGGTAGTGTTGTAGTGTTTGCGTAGTGTAGGGTCATGCTGGGGGTAGTGTTTTAGGGTTTAGGGTAGTGTTGTAGTGTTTGCGTAGTGTAGGGTCATGCTGGGGGTAGTGTTTTAGGGTTTAGGGTAGTGTTGTAGTGTTTGCGTAGTGTAGGGTCATGCTGGGGGTAGTGTTTTAGGGTTTAGGGTAGTGTTGTAGTGTTTGCGTAGTGTAGGGTCATGCTGGGGTGTAGTGTTTTAGGGTTTTGGGTAGTGTTGTAGTTTTTGCGTAGTGTAGGGTCATGCTGGGGTGTAGTGTTTTAGGGTTTTGGGTAGTGTTGTAGTGTTTGCGTAGTGTAGGGTCATGCTGGGGGTAGTGTTTTAGGGTTTAGGGTAGTGTTGTAGTGTTTGCGTAGTGTAGGGTCATGCTGGGGTGTAGTGTTTTAGGGTTTTGGGTAGTATTGTAGTGTTTGCGTAGTGTAGGGTCATGCTGGGGGTAGTGTTTTAGGGTTTAGGGTAGTGTTGTAGTGTTTGCGTAGTGTAGGGTCATGCTGGGGGTAGTGTTTTAGGGTTTAGGGTTGTGTTGTAGTGTGTGCGTAGTGTAGGGTCATGCTGGGGGTAGTGTTTTAGGGTTTAGGGTTGTGTTGTAGTGTTTGTGTAGTGTAGGGTCATGCTGGGGGTAGTGTTTTAGGGTTTAGGGTAGTGTTGTAGTGTTTGCGTAGTGTAGGGTCATGCTGGGGTGTAGTGTTTTAGGGTTTTGGGTAGTGTTGTAGTGTTTGCGTAGTGTAGGGTCATGCTGGGGGTAGTGTTTTAGGGTTTAGGGTAGTGTTGTAGTGTTTGTGTAGTGTAGGGTCATGCTGGGGGTAGTGTTTTAGGGTTTAGGGTAGTGTTGTACTGTTTGTGTAGTGTAGGGTCATGCTGGGGGTAGTGTTTTAGGGTTTAGGGTAGTTTAGTTGTTTAGTGTATGCTAAAGGCATATTAGTTCTAAAAGTTTTCGTTATTTTAATTTGCGGCCTAATAGTACATGCGGGATTTTTTTTGCGGACTGATGGTATGCGGGATTTCGTCATATATTCGCTAATCATACTTTCTATGGCAAAATGAACCCCCTCATTTTGTTCCTTTTTAAATTAAATGTTTTAAGAGTTACCACTTTATTCCAATCAAGATGGCTTCAGGTGTGCCATACCTTTGTAATAAGTAGGACTGTTAGCACTCTAGTTGTTCTTTAGAACACTCTGGGAGATTCTGTCATTGGGCTATAGTTGGGCTACATCTGGAAGATATTTGGGCTACATTTGTTTTTTTTTGTCTCTGGTGGCCATCTTTGGGCTACATTGGGCTACATTGGGCTACATTGGGCTACATTGGCTACATTTGGGCTCCAACATATATATAGCCCAATGTAGCCCAATATATATTTTTCAAAGTTAATTTTCGTAAAAACCACTGGAGCCTATATCTTGAGACATAGCAAAGGCACATCGGGCTACCAGTCCCTACAATTTTGTCAAGTTTGGTGTAAATCCATTCAGCCGTTCAGGCTAAAAGTGAGGCCAACCGCCCTATGGAAAATTGCATGGGAAAAACACGTTTTGGGACCCCCCTTTTTTCTCGGCCCCCCCTTGACGAAACCCCCCCAAATTTTCAGGGGCTGCTCAGAAACAAAATGTTCAATTTTCCTGAAAATTGCAGCCAATTCTGTCCTCAAACGCCAAAGTTATTCGACATAGAATTTTCAAAAATCCCATAGGAAAAAAATCCTAACTATATATACCTACTGGCTATCGCCAGTAGGTAATATATATATATATATATACATATATATAATATGCCACTTTTAAAATAAAAGCTTTGAATACTGGGAGGAGTGCGACTCATTCCTTTCATCTGTGGAAAGGTTTGTTAGATGTGTAAACGGCTTGGTCCCAGCCCGGAGCCACGCATCGCCCATCAAGAGTGCCATAAATCACCCAAAAATGGACCATTTGTGGAAGTGGAGACACGCAGGGTGATGGTGCTGCCAAGGACTGGACTTTGGTTTGGGTACCGGAGAATGTCAAAAGTACATTACCTGTGGTTTCCGGTATGGTATAAACGGAGCAGTAATACCAAAAAAGCAGCGCCCACTGGAGGGTAAATATTTGGAGGTGACAATGCACTACATGGTCCAGCATGCCTAAAGATTAGGCTAATGAGGCGCCCACCAAGGGGCTAAACACTGAATATTAGGAGGCAATTGTCATGTTGGTGGTTTGTTTTTCACCTCGAGCTTCTGTGGCTCCCCTCTGACGAAGGTCAAAGACATGACAGAAATGCACTAGGAAAGAATATGCTACTTTTAAAATAAAAGCTTTGAATACCGGGAGGTGTGCGGCTCATTCCTTTCATCTGTGGAAAGGTTTTTTAGATATATATATATATATATATTCACTGAAAAAACCATAGGTTTCACACCAGTTATAGTTAGGAATTAGCATTTAAAAAACCTATTAAATTCACTGAAAAAACCATAGGTTTCACACCAGTTATAGTTAGCTGGAAGTTTTACTCGCATAAAACCATTGAAATTCCCACGTTATAGTTAGTTGGACTCACTATAACTTGCGCGTGCAATGCACTGCTGATGACGTCACATATTACATCACTCATGACATGGTCAGTGACATCACTCATGACATCACTGATGACACCATCCAGTGAATGTGTGTCTTTCTGAAAAATAAATATTAGTGAGTAATGTTTAAATATTTAAATATATGTATTAGTGTTTCACTTTGTGTATAAGTGGCTGCATGGGTTGGTGAGTAGCTACATGTGTAGGTATATGGGTTAATAGATGTTTTTTTAATATCAATATGAGTGTCTATATGTTTGGTGGGGGTGTTACTTAGCACATAGATGCATGAATGACTGACTCTCTCTTTGTATGTGTTTTGAATACAGCATATGTGCAGGAATGTATGGGTGGATGAGTGTGTATATGTGTATGTTAGTGAGTGAATGACTGTCTCACTAGTGTCTTTATCAGTAACTACATATGTTTTAATCTAGTATATGTGAATATTGATGTATATAAGTGAGTATATGTGAGAGTGAGGGATTTGAAGAGTTCCTGTTTAAATAAGTATGGGTTTCTATAAGTGATTGTTTTAGACAGTAAGTATGTGTAAGTTTCCTTAGAAGTAAAGTGGCAGTGTGTGTATACCTGTATATGCAAATAAATGGATGTTTAATAGTTTATTTGCATGTGTGAGTATGTGTGAGAGTATCTTTTGGATGACTGTTGTTGTGTAACAGGATATATAGGTGTTTCACTATATATGATGAGTGAGTATATGTATGAGTGACTACATAGTACTGTTGGTGGATGAGTGGATGTGTATATAGATGGTGGAATTACTGAATTGGTTGTTGTAACTGGCATGGGTATCTCCATTTTTAAAAAAAATTTAGTTTCTATTTTTGAATATGTGTTTCAAAGTTTACATTACAGTGAAAGGAGGTCTGTCACTTTGTCACAAGGATGGTGTCATCAGTGATGTCATGAGTGATGTCACTGACCATGTCATGAGTGATGTAATATGTGACGTCATCAGCAGTGCATTGCACGCAGACGTTATAGTGAGTCCAACTAACTATAACGTGGGAATTTCAATGGTTTTATGCGAGTAAAACTACCAGCTAACTATAACTGGTGTGAAACCTATGGTTTTTTCAGTGAATTTAATAGGTTTTTTAAATGCTAATTCCTAACTATAACTGGTGTGAAACCTATGGTTTTTTCAGTGAATTTCATAGGTTTTTTAAATGCTAATTCCTAACTATAACTGGTGTGAAACCTATGGTTTTTTCAGTGAATTTCAATGGTGTTTAATAGCAAATCTCTATAGGTATAAAAAGTAAAAAATGTTATAATGAATTTTATATTCTATAATTATGTAATATTTTTTTATTTATTTATTTATTTATTTTTTTGCCCCGGAGCGCTCCCGGGGCACGTACCGGTGAACGCACCGGTAAGCTCAATGTTGCGGCGTGCCCCGGGGCGCGTACCAGTGAGCGTCCCGTTAGCGCTATTCTCGCGAACGAAAACAACATTGTGACGTTTCGCGTAAACGCGTGATGCGTCATATGACGCACTGCGTAAGCGCACCCGGAAGCACGCGAGCGCATACGATCGCGCAACGTCTTGACGCGCTTACGCTACGCGCCCCCGGGCGCGCCCCGGGGCGCGTAGCGTAAGCGCCTCGAGTCATGTGACCTGAAAATAAAACTTTTTATTGGTTCATTTGACTTTCGGTTTTCCAATGATGTAAGGCCAGGTCATGTGACCTAAAAATAACACGTTTCATTGGTTCAGAACAGATTTCTTTTCTAAATAATGAAAGACCCCACCTTTTTTCCTCATTCTACTTTTGTGCTTTGAGAGAGGTAGACCTGTAGTTATTTCATTAGAAAATGGCTACATTATCTGCAGCTGCTGGAGCTTCTGGACCACCACCACCACTACAAGGACCAACACAACTTCACAGTGGTGGAGATGAAGAAGAGGAGGAAGATGAGGAGGAGGAGGAGATGAGATTCGTCCGAGAGGACAATATTACATACAAACCCAAAGAGCACATCATCTGGCAGTTTTTCTCAATCCCCAAGGACAAGAAAAAAGTAAATGCGCCTAAGGCAACCTGCTTAATATGTCATCAGGAGCTGTCAAGGGGGAATCCCAACAAAAAATACTCCTTTGGCAACCACATGATGATCAGACATATGCAACGCAGGCATCCAAATAACTATGCAAGGTCAGAGCTCAGGGAACTGGCCAGAAACCCTGTCCAATCTTCTGCCAGCACCTCCCAAACTAATGTTCCCACCCCATCGGGACCGGAAGTTAGGGAGATATGCTCCACCATACAATCAAAATTTTCCAATTTTAAAATGGTTTGTATTTTTTGTGGACAAACGATATACTATGGAGAACAAAGAATCACACTTATTAACCGTGCTTGGGATAACCACAAGTGCCCAATAAAACATTAATTTTTTCCGACTTTTTCTTTTTTGCTCCTGTTGAGCCCTTTAGAATTCCCTGTTTTTTGTTTCTCCCCTTAAAAAATACAAAAAAAAATTAAAACTGTTCAGAAAAGTCAAAAAAAGTAAAAATGTTCAAAAAACCAATAAAAAAAATATAAAACAACAAAAAGAATAAAAAAACAGTTCTTTTTAGAACTACCTTTAATTTATAAAAATAAACCTATATTTTTAAAGAATCTCTGCCATTCTTTTTTCCTTAGGGTACGCGCACGGGTACGTGCACCGGGGCGCGTACCGGGCGCCCCCCGCGAAAATCGAGAAAAAATTAATGGCCCCAGCATCAAACCTAGGAGGTCAGGGGGGGTGTACCTTGCCCCCTTTTGGTCATGTCCCCCTTTGTTTTTTGCCACCTCTTGTGTCTCGATCCTACCGAGACACAAGATGGCGGCCGCTGCGGACTGTTTCGAATGTTTACAGACACCCGAGAGCCAATCAGTTTTCCGTGCGCAAGTCGCGTAGCGTGCCCGGTGCGCTCCCCGGTACGCGTACCAGGGCGCGCTTACAGATATATATATTTTTTTAACCTAAATTACTCAAAATCCTCTGGAGCACATATCTTGAGACATAGCAAAGGCACATCAGGCTACCAGTCCCTACAATTTTGCCAAGTTTGGTGAAAATCCATTTAGCCGTTCGAGCTGAAAGTGAGTTCGACCGCCCTATGGAAATTAACATGGGGAAAACACGTTTTGGGACCCCCCTTTTATCTCAGCCCCCGCTTGACGAATCCCCCCAAACTTTCTGGTAAGGAGCGGAGAGCCGCGAGGCAAAGTTGAGGAAAAATTCAGGCAGATTCCTCAACCTGCGCCAAAGTTATTCCCAATAGAATGTTGCGATTTCCCTATGGAAAACAATCCTAACTATAACTACCTACTGGCGACCGCCAGTAGGTAATATATATATATATATATATGTATATATATATATATATATATATTGTCGCTCCAAGGTTGTCCACCTTTGAGTAGCACATGAGCAGCAGCTTGATTTATGTGTAGGTGAGGACGGGGATCCGCTTGTAGATGCCGCTCCGTAATGGATCTGCCCGACGCATTTTGAAGCTCCATATGCTTCTCTTCAGGGGCTTTAATGGAAGCAGTGTGCGCAACCGCTATCCCACTTCTCCATTTTCCATATGACACACCCACCAATGGGAGTCTCACATGAGACTGTGTATTATGGGAAGTGTAGTGCGGAAAGCACATAATCAAGTCCTGTATGGACCCCACAAGTGGGCCCGTCCTCTATCCCGTGTACAGCTGCTGTTTCACTTCCGTGACCCCCAAGGATGACGGGGTGGTGCATACTCCTCGGCTGGATGGCCGCGTATAAATTGTCGCTGCAAGGTTGTCTACCTTTGAGTAGCACACGAGCAGCAGCTTGATTTATGTGTAGGTGAGGACGGGGATCTGCTTGCAGATGCCGCTCCGTAATGGATCTGCCCGACGCATTTCGAAGCTCCATATGCTTCTCTTCAGTACTTTAAAGGAAGCGGTGTGCGCAACCGCTAACCCACTTCTCCATTTTCCATATGACACACCCACCAATGGGAGGCTCAAATGAGACTGTGTATTATGGAAGTGTGGTGCGGAAAGCACATAATCAAGTCCTGTATGGACCCCGCAAGTGGGCCCGTCCTCTATCCCGTGTACGGCTGCTGTTTCACTTCCGTGAACCCCAAGGATGACGGGGTGGTGCATACTCCGCGGCTGGACGGCCGCGTATAAATTGTCGCTCCAAGGTTGTCCACCTTTGAGTAGCACACGAGCAGCAGCTTGATTTATGTGTAGATGAGGACGGGGATCAGCTTGGAGATGCCGCTCCGTAATGGATCTGCCCGACGCGTTTCGAAGCTCCATATGCTTCTCTTCAGGGGCTTTAACGGAAGCGGTGTGCGCAACCGCGAACCCACTTCTCCATTTTCCATATGACACACCCACCAATGGGAGGCTCAAATGAGACTGTGTATTATGGGAAGTGTGGTGTGGAAAGCACATAATCAAGTCCTGTATGGACCCCGCAAGTGGGCCCGTCCTCTATCCCGTGTACGGCTGCTGTTTCACTTCCGTGACCCCCAAGGATGACGGGATGGTGCATACCCCGCGGCTGGACGGCCGCGTATAAATTGTCGCTCCAAGGTTGTCCACCTTTGAGTAGCCCATGAGCAGCAGCTTGATTTATGTGTAGGTGAGGACGGGGATCCGCTTGTAGATGCCACTCCGTAATGGATCTGCCCGATGTGTTTCGAAGCTCCATATGCTTCTCTTCAGGGGCTTTAACGGAAGCGGTGTGCGCAACCGCTAACCCACTTCTCCATTTCCATAAATCAAGCTGCTGCTCATGTGTATTATGGGAAGTGTGGTGCGGAAAGCATTCATTACGGAGCGGCATCTACAAGCGGATCCCCGTCCTCACCTACACTTAAATCAAGCTGCTGCTCGTGTGCTACTCAAAGGTGGACAACCTTGGAGCGACAATATATATATATATATATATATATATATATATGTATATATATATATATATATATATAAAAAAATCAAATATATATTTATAAATCATGCTTAAACAGCAGTGCATTGCGGGGGCGCAAGTTATAGTTAGCTCAACTAACTATAACAGCCGAATTTCTCTGGTGTTGTACTACTGAAATTTTCCAACTAACTATAACGTCCCAGAAACCTGTGGTTTTTTACTGTATATATATATATATATATTACCTACTGGCGGTCGCCAGAAAGTATATATAGTTAGGATTTTTTCTCTATGGGATTTTTGAAAATTCTATGTCTAATAACTTTGGCGTTTGGGGACGGAATTGGCTGAAATTTTCAGGAAAATTGAACATTTTGTTACTGAGCAGCCCCTAGAAATATGGGGGGGATTCGTCAAGGGGGGGGCCGAGAAAAAAAGGGGGGTCCCAAAACGCGTTTTTCCATGTTAATTTCCATAGGGCGGTTGGCCTCACTTTTAGCCCGAACGGCTGAATGGATTTGCACGAAACTTGGCAAAATTGTAGGGACTGTTTGCCCGATGTGCCTTTGCTAGGTCTCAATATATGTGCTTCAGTGGATTTTGATAAATTAACGTTCAAAAAAATATATATATCTGTAAGCGCGCTCCGGGCAGCGCCCCGGTTCGCCTACCTGACGCGTAACGGAACTTCGCGAAGCGAAGCTGATTGGCTCTCCGGTGTCTGTCAACATTCTAAACAGTCCGGAGCGGCCGCCATCTTGTCTCTCGGTAGGATCGAGAGACAAGATGTGGTGAAAAACGAAGGGGGAAATGAAGGAAAGGGGGCAAGGTAGACCCCTCCTGACCCCCTAGGATTGATGAGGGGGATATTAAAGTGCCCCGCGGGGCAAAAAATAAAAAAATAATTTTTTTGCGATTTTTCACCGTAGAGGCGCGTCCCGGTACGCGAACCGGGCAGCTCACCGGGCAGCTAACCGGGCAGCTAACCGGCAGCGTAACGGAAGTCCGCCATCTTGTGTTTTTGGACCGTCCGGTTCGCGTACCGGGTAGCGGTCCGGGGAGCGTACTATAAGGAAAAAAGAATGATAGACTATGATATTTTGAAATATTGTATGTTTATTGATTGTTCTTTTTGTTGTTTTTTTTTTTTATTTTATTTAAGTAGCAGTATTAATGATTATTAAATATAAATGTATTTTTGGAATTGTGCACAGTATACTATAAGTCTGACTTTACATTATAATTAATTTGGTACTAGTTTATGAATTACATATAAAAATGATTAAAGACTCAAACAATTTTTTAATATTAAATATAATTTTATTTTTCTGATTCTTTTTCAAAATTTAATAGAACGTCTAACATTTGACTGTCCGATATGTCCTCTTGTTGAGTGAATATAACTTCCCACATTTGACCGTCATCATAATGAAGTAAATAATCCACAGATTCTACACATTGTAGAAGTTCATGGTCTCGTGATTCATCCATGAATTCCAAGTCAATGGGTTCAATTATTTCCTCATTATTCATGTCTAGGACAATTTCAAAGGAAACGTTCTGTTCTCCTTGCATTTTTGTGCTGAAATTTGAATAAAAAATAAATATATCAGTAGAGATAGGGCACTGTTGGGTTTAAGTTCAGACAGGTACTTTTGAGGCATGAAGTAGTACTATTAAAAAGTGCCTGTGAGAAAGCCTATGTAAATTCATAATAATACCACAGAAACCTAAATCAATCCATAATTATAATAAACAAGCCTTTCTCAATGTCTAACTCTTACAGAGGGATAGTATATAACTATCTGAAAATGTTTTCAAATTTATAAAATAATATCTTACCTTTTAAAAACAAGTTTAAGTTGTGAGTGAAAATGATCTTGCAATGTAGTTCAGGAAGTAGTAGTCAAAATGGCTGTGTTTCTCTCTCTTTTTTTATATATATTCAGGTACATAACCAATCAAATGTCAGGTAAAAAAAGTAGAAAAAAAGTAACATTTTAATTGGTTGTCAATTCCAACACTTCAGATGTGTTTTGTGAAGTAATTTACCTCAGGGTATTTAGAGAGGTCTACAGGCTAAATGGCTAAATGGCTAAATGGAATTCCAACCAAATTTGTGAAAATGGTAGGGATTGGTATGTAGTATGAGCTAATCTATATTTGGTGAAAGTGTCTCCAGGGTTTCTTCTGTAAATTACTTTCCCACCTTTTTTAATGGAGCGCTTCCTGGTGAGCGCCCGGTACGCGAACCGGCAGCGTTACGGGAGTCCACCATTTTGTGTTTCGGTCGAATTAAGATACAAGATGGAGGGCAAATAATGTTCAGAATGGGTAGAAGGGGGCACGGTAGACGTATTTTGACCCCCTAGGTTTTCTGAGGGCGGCTGAGGAGGCCCATATGTGCGAAAAAAAACATTTTTTAAAACAATTTCGCGCGGTTAGCTTCCGGTTCGCGTACCGGGTAGCGCTCCGGGGAGCGTACTTTGTTGAAAATTAGTGAAAAAAGTTAGAGTAAAATAATAATTGTGAGTGATCAGATGTAGGGTAGCTCTGAGAAGAGCTTTTGGGTTTATGGTACATTTAGGTACTTATAAGTAGGTACCAATGCACAGTTTTAAATTCAGAATGAAAATTCTGTTCCCTTCATCTGAGAAGTGAACTCCATCTCCTCTGTAGATATCTTGCATGTAGTAACGTAAGTTATTGTTGTAGATGGAGCCCATTCCATGGTCTCTCGTGTAAGCTGAACCAGATTTGTTTACATGCTTCCTCGATTTCTCAATTTGTGGACAAAATTGGTTCGACCACCTCCATTTCTGTCTTTGGCATATATTTGAATATACCAAGGCAGTTTGAGGAAAAAGTGCCATCAATTGCTCAAAGGTGTCCTTTAAAAGCATTTCCAGACCTACCCCAGTCAAAGTGCCCAAGTCATTTCCTCCACAGTGCACAATTAACAGGTCAGGTTTAGGCAAATGCATAAAGGTTTTCACCAATTGTATCAATTGGTGACATTTTAATCCTCTGTGGCCAAACCACTTAATTTCCACATCTTGTAAATTGAGGTTGGGTAAATTTCTGTTATCAGCATACCTCTGAGCCCAGTAGATGTAACTATGTCCAACAATCCAGACAGAAAACATGGTGAGAGAAGGTTCTGCTGCAGTCAGATGAAGTGTGGCAATGAAATGGCAGTTGAAAAAATAAGAGTTTAAAATGAAAAAAACTGTGGAGTTTCTGTGTTAATGAAGCAGTAGCAGTGATTGGTGGATTTTGATTGCTGAAAACAGAAAGTTAGGGTGCATGGATGAGTTCTTTGAAAGATGTAATTTGAATGGTCAAGAAAAAATCATTTTATGAAAGATTGCACTGGATACGCAGGTGTACTGAGAGTTCAGAGTTCAATTGAAACATTGTTGTGTGAACTTGCAAACATGAGAGGTCTTTCAGGAGGTGGTTGCTATGCAAAATAGGCAGAAAGGGCAGAGGGGGGAAGGGTGTTGATTTGAAAAAAGTGAGGGAAGAGTTTTGATTGGGTGACATGAGAGATATGTGTGATGAATTACAGCTTTTCTGTGCTTTTTATAGCTGCAGACTCTGGAGTGCATACCTTTTGCTCTGCTAAAGACAATTTGGTGTGTTTCTGAGACTGTTTTGGAACTCATAAAGTATTTGCTAAGGTGAGAAAAGATTCATTTAATTTAGATAGAGAATAGTATGGTTTAGGGAGAACATTATGAAGAAAGTTGTGTATTTAAAATGTTGCTTTGTGTCAAGTGTTTTACAAATAGATTTTGTTTCTTTGTGTTACATAGCCATGTTAAAAGTGACGCAAAAATAGTGCAAGGGTCTTACAAAAATAATTTCATGTGTCTTAGGGTATTTTAACTCACTTCCTCATGAATGTAGGTATATAATTGATTTAGATGTTGTGTTTAAAAACGATTTATGAAAACAATTAGGTTTCTGGATATGTACTGCTCGAGATTCATAGGTTGCTTGGGGCATATTTATAAGGCCTTTGAGTCTCTCTGATGTTATTTTTCCCATTTTAATTTAAGACCTTTCTCTGTGGTGCAAGGTCCTTGTAAATATGCCCCATCTGTGCTTGGCAAATTTAGATTTTAATTCTTTGACTAACATAGCCATGTTAAAAGTGACCCAAAAATGTTGCAAGGGCCTTAAAAAAAACGCTTTCATGTGTCTTAGGCCATTTTAAGTCATTTCCCCTTGAATGTAGGTATATAATTGATTTAGATGATGTGTTTAAAAACGATTTATGAAAACAATTAGGTTTCTTGATATGTACTGCTAGAGCTTCATAGGTTGCTTGGGGCATATTTATAAGGCCTTTGTGTCTCTCTGATGTTATTTTTCCCATTTTAATTTAAGACCTTTCCCTGTGGTGCAAGGTCCTTGTAAATACGCCCCCATCTGTGCTTGGCAAATTTAGATCTTGATTATTTGACTTACATAGCCATGTTAAAAGTGATCTAAAAATGGAGCAAGGGCTTAAAAAAAACGCTTTCATGTGTCTTAGGGCATTTTAAGTCACTTCCCGATGAATGTAGGTATATAATTGATTTAGATGATGTGTTTAAAAACGATTTTTGAAATCAATTAGGTTTCTTGATATGTAATGCTAGAGCTTCATAGGTTGCTTGGGGCATATTTATAAGGCCTTTGAGTCTCTCTGATGTTATTTTTCCCATTTTAATTTAAGACCTTTCCCTGTGGTGCAAGGTCCTTGTAAATACGCCCCCATGTGTGCTTGGCAAATTTAGATTTTGATTATTTGACTTACATAGCCATGTTCCATACAGTTCTCACCTTCTGCGTAGTCTTTGATATGCTAGACTCCATCTGCACTATGAGATACCTAAGCAAAGGAAACACAGGTGATGTGATTGTGAAATGAGGAAAAGAAACTCCACATTTTTCAATTACATCACCTGTGTTTTCTAAGTTTACGAATGACATTGTGCAGATGAGGTTTAGGTTTGTCCACGGACACAGAAGAGGTCTGGCCTTTGTTCAAGAGTGAAGTGGACATGACTTACTTCATTGGTAGGCTTTCACATGTATTATCTCCTCTGTACTCTTCAACAAGCGTAAATTTCATCTGCAACCCTGAGTAGGCCTCACCTCAAACAAACCTCTGGATAGGCCACACCTTATCGTCATCCTGAATCAATCATTTAAAATGTTAGGGACAGTTTTATGATAGGTGTATGACTCTTTTGCGTCACTGTGCGTCACTTTTGTGACGCAGCGGCGGTGCAAAAGATTTGCTATGTGGCGACATATTTACAACTTGATGCATCTAGGCAGATGTGTCATGCTGTAAAGTCCCATGCCACATGAAACCGATGCAGCAGTGATGCAAAAGATGCACCATGTTGCAAGACAGGCCTCATTTCATCTCCAACAAGATAAGAAGCTGAATCTTCTGTAAATGTCAAAATTGTTGTATACACTGCTCAACTTCTGTGTACTCTTTGATATGCTAGAGTCCATCTGCACTATGAGATACCTAAGCAAAGGAAACACAGGTGATGTGATTGTGAAATGAGGAAAAGAAACTCCACATTTTTCAATTACATCACCTGTGTTTCCTAAGTTTACGAATGACATTGTGCAGATGAGGTTTAGGTCTGTCCACGGACACAGAAGAGGTCTGGCCTTTGTTCAAGAGTGAAGTGGACATGACTTACTTCATTGGTAGGCTTTCACATGTATTATCTCCTCTGTACTCTTCAACAAGCAAAAATTTCATCTGCAACCCTGAGTAGGCCTCACCTCAAACAAACCTCTGGATAGGCCACACCTTATCGTCATCCTGAATCAATCATTTAAAATGTTAGGGACAGATTTATGATAGGTGTATGACTCTTTTGCGTCACTGTGCGTCACTTTTGTGACGCAGCGGCGGTGCAAAAGATTTGCTATGTGGCGACATATTTACAACTTGATGCATCTAGGCAGATGTGTCATGCTGTAAAGTCCCGTGCCACATGAAACCGATGCAGCAGTGATGCAAAACATGCACCATGTTGCAAGACAGGCCTCATTTCATCTCCAACAAGATAAGAAGCTGAATCTTCTGTAAATGTCAAAATTGTTGTATACACTGCTCAACTTCTGTGTACTCTTTGATATGCTAGAGTCCATCTGCACTATGAAATACCTAAGCAAAGGAAACACAGGTGATGTGATTGTGAAATGAGGAAAAGAAACTCCACATTTTTCAATTACATCACCTGTGTTTCCTAAGTTTACGAATGACTTTGTGCAGATGAGGTTTAGGTCTGTCCACGGACACAGAAGAGGTCTGGCCTTTGTTCAAGAGTGAAGTGGATATGACTTACTTCATTGGTAGGCCTTCACATATATTATCTCCTCTGTACTCTTCAACAAGCGTAAATTTCATCTGCAACCCTGAGTAGGCCTCACCTCAAACAAACCTCTGGATAGGCCACACCTTATCATCATCCTGAATCAATCATTTAAAATGTTAGGGACAGATTTATGATAGGTGTATGCCTCTTTTGCGTCACTGTGCGTGATTTTTGTGACGCAGCGGCGGTGCAAAAGATTTGCTATGTGGCGACATATTTACAACTTGATGCATCTAGGCAGATGTGTCATGCTGTAAAGTCCCGTGCCACATGAAACCGATGCAGCAGTGATGCAAAACATGCACCATGTTGCAAGACAGGCCTCATTTCATCTCCAACAAGATAAGAAGCTGAATCTTCTGTAAATGTCAAAATTGTTGTATACACTGCTCAACTTCTGTGTACTCTTTGATATGCTAGAGTCCATCTGCACTATGAAATACCTAAGCAAAGGAAACACAGGTGATGTGATTGTGAAATGAGGAAAAGAAACTCCACATTTTTCAATTACATCACCTGTGTTTCCTAAGTTTACGAATGACTTTGTGCAGATGAGGTTTAGGTCTGTCCACGGACACAGAAGAGGTCTGGCCTTTGTTCAAGAGTGAAGTGGATATGACTTACTTCATTGGTAGGCCTTCACATATATTATCTCCTCTGTACTCTTCAACAAGCGTAAATTTCATCTGCAACCCTGAGTAGGCCTCACCTCAAACAAACCTCTGGATAGGCCACACCTTATCATCATCCTGAATCAATCATTTAAAATGTTAGGGACAGATTTATGATAGGTGTATGCCTCTTTTGCGTCACTGTGCGTGATTTTTGTGACGCAGCGGCGGTGGAAAAGATTTGCTATGTGGCGACATATTTACAACTTGATGCATCTAGGCAGATGTGTCATGCTGTAAAGTCCCGTGCCACATGAAACCGATGCAGCAGTGATGCAAAACATGCACCATGTTGCAAGACAGGCCTCATTTCATCTCCAACAAGATAAGAAGCTGAATCTTCTGTAAAGTCAAAATTGTTGTATACACTGCTCAACTTCTGTGTACTCTTTGATATGCTAGAGTCCATCTGCACTATGAGATACCTAAGCAAAGGAAACACAGGTGATGTGATTGTGAAATGAGGAAAAGAAACTCCACATTTTTCAATTACATCACCTGTGTTTCCTAAGTTTATGAATGACATTGTGCAGATGAGGTTTATGTCTGTCCACGGACACAGAAAAGGTCTGGCCTTTGTTCAAGAGTGAAGTGGATATGACTTACTTCATTGGTAGGCCTTCACATGTATTATCTCCTCTGTACTTTTCAACAAGCGTAAATTTCATCTGCAACCCTGAGTAGGCCTCACCTCAAACAAACCTCTGGATAGGCCACACTTTATCGTCATCCTGAATCAATCATTTAAAATGTTAGGGACAGATTTATGATAGGTGTATGCCTCTTTTGCGTCACTGTGCGTCACTTTTGTGACGCAGCGGCGGTGCAAAAGATTTGCTATGTGGCGACATATTTACAACTTGATGCATCTAGGCAGATGTGTCATGCTGTAAAGTCCCGTGCCACATGAAACCGATACAGCAGTGATGCAAAACATGCACCATGTTGCAAGACAGGCCTCATTTCATCTCCAACAAGATAAGAAGCTGAATCTTCTGTAAATGTCAAAATTGTTGTATACACTGCTCAACTTCTGTGTACTCTTTGATATGCTAGAGTCCATCTGCACTATGAGATACCTAAGCAAAGGAAACACAGGTGATGTGATTGTGAAATGAGGAAAAGAAACTCCACATTTTTCAATTACATCACCTGTGTTTCCTAAGTTTACGAATGACATTGTGCAGATGAGGTTTATGTCTGTCCACGGACACAGAAAAGGTCTGGCCTTTGTTCAAGAGTGAAGTGGATATGACTTACTTCATTGGTAGGCCTTCACATGTATTATCTCCTCTGTACTCTTCAACAAGCGTAAATTTCATCTGCAACCCTGAGTAGGCCTCACCTCAAACAAACCTCTGGATAGGCCACACTTTATCGTCATCCTGAATCAATCATTTAAAATGTTAGGGACAGATTTATGATAGGTGTAGGCCTCTTTTGCGTCACTGTGCGTCACTTTTGTGACGCAGCGGCGGTGCAAAAGATTTGCTATGTGGCGACATATTTACAACTTGATGCATCTAGGCAGATGTGTCATGCTGTAAAGTCCTGTGCCACATGAAACCTGCGTCAGGTTTCATATAGGTGTTTTGTTGCAGGGTGGGCATTCATTTGCATGAAAGCCCTGTAAAACTAACACAGTGAAATTTAGAAGATTTCACTGAGTCAGCTTTATAGCATTGCTGAATCAAATCCTTATGGCTGTTTGGAACAGGCATAAGGAGTGAAGCACCATGCAATGTGTGGCTTCCTCCTGTGCATTGCAGTAGACATGTCGCGTTTACGATGTGATTCGTGCAATGTGCTGCTTTTGCGGCACAGATGCGTGACGCATCTGTGCTGTTTTTACTCAATGGTGCTCCACATTGTAAATGCGGCACACCATGGGTGGCAGAGCAGCGGTGCACGTTAACTGGTGCATCCCTGGGGATGTGCCAGTTAACATAAATCTGCCCCTTTACATTTAAGTATGTGCAGGGGACACAGAGTCGGTGAGGTTTATCCAAGGTTAAGAAGAGATGAGTCCTGTTTACTGAAAACTTGGACATAGGCTTCACCTCTTCAGCATCGCTGGACATGGCTAAATAATAGCTGCAAAATGTTACTCTTGTTAAACAATTTTACTATTATAATCTCTGAGATTTGTCTCTTACTCTGCAACATCTCATTGTTGTTCTCTTTCTTTAAAGATAACGACAACATCAAGCATGAGTGACAATGAGCAATCTGTTGATCTCGATATTATCATTGAAATTGTGATTGAAACATCAGTGGAAGTAGATCCCTTGGATGATTTAAATCCTGAGGATGATGAAGAACATGATGAGGATGCC
Source organism: Lissotriton helveticus (assembly GCF_964261635.1). Classification (NCBI taxonomy): domain Eukaryota; kingdom Metazoa; phylum Chordata; class Amphibia; order Caudata; family Salamandridae; genus Lissotriton; species Lissotriton helveticus. The sequence continues at coordinate 1,509,418,216 of NC_136061.1, read as the reverse complement.
GATTTGTCAGAATTGTATGACATAGGGTGGGAAGCTGACCTGCTCGAGCCTATGGAACTATAAACATTTATTTTTAAAATGTACTTGAAATGAAAAGTAAAAATGTAAACTGTTTCATTTAAAATTAAACACAACTTCAAAAACAGGTTATGTGTAGTGTCTTTAATGAAATAGTAAAATATGCTCATAAAATTAGATCAGATTCACATATAAAACAGAACAGGTAAAATGTAGAAGCATTCCATTTCTTTGCTACTATTTGTGATTTCTAAATTTGCCAATGCACTAAAAATTATTCTATGTAAAAATAACAAGTAGTGTGTTAAATTTTTGATGACTGTTATTGATTTACTGTTTGCTAATAGTGGTTAATAAAATTTTTTATTATATTTTACCACAGATTCAACTGCAGATCATTTCAAAATTAAAGAATGCCTTCGAAGGACAGAAGGCGAAAGGCTACCAAACATCAAAGACAGCAGCTCCAAAAAATATTGCAGCAGACCTCTACAATAAAAACTTGTCAAGTCACCAAGAAAGGTCCGGGTAAGATAAAGAAATCATTCATAAGAAATATTTGTAGAAAAAAAGTAGTACTACAGAAAATGTTTTAGTCCAGAAAAAGAGAAGCAATTTAAACGGAAAGGGAAGGCCAATCAAAAATGTTACTGCTAGAGCAGGAGATAACTCTGTGCATGGTAGTAGAAGGAAAAATCAGTTTAGGGACATTCGTAGACGAATGTTCCGCAACAGGATAATTGGCAATGTGTTAAAAAATATTAAGAAAGGTCAGCAGAAAGTGGTTTTTTATAAGAGAAAAAAAAATTGAGAAAGTTATTGATCAGGCATTTGAAATTAAGCGAAAGTTATTTATTTTGATAATCAATAGAATTAGGAAGCTAAACAAGGCAATTTATGATTTCAAAAGAAATAGTAGATGGAAGAGAACAGTTAATCGTAGTAATTTTTGTGAAGTTTTTTCAGGAGAATGGATGCATAGTTCAAGTTGTGAGGCATTTTTTAATGAGGAGAGTTATTTCCAGGATAATGATTTGGTGCATGCAGTTGACATCAGTGGTCGAGCTTATGAGGTGAAAGATGGTTGTCCAGTTGAAAAAGAAAAACTTGTGACAACAGAGGCAGAAGAGGTGTTAGGTAATGAGGTTTTAGGAAGACGTCCTAAGGGACCTGTGTACACCTGGAAGTGTAGTAGTATTTGCAGTGTGCGACAGGATTCCATCAATTTGCTTTGTGATTTTGTACGGACATTTAATAAGAAAAGTTTGAAGCAGAAAATGAAGTTGTTGCAAGAATTAGATCCTTGCAGAGTGAGAGAAGTGACAGGTTTGCATGGTCATTCACTGGCTTGTCTTTCCAGGAGAGTATGCCAGAGTGTTTTTCATCATTTCAGGATGCTAGCAGTGCATCATAATAAAGTGAGGAAATTAGTTAGAATGTTGTATTATGCTAAGAGTCCAGCAATTATGCTTAAACAATTATGCGCTGCTCTTTTGCATGGTTCTGAAATAGATGTGAAAAATATTTGTGAAGAAATTGAGTTTTGTTACTTTGGAAGTAAAGAGAAGAATGTTGAAATTGACCCCGAAGAAGAGGGTAATGTGGAAGATAGTGTACAGGTTTCCAGTACAGATAATTTTCAGAAGGAAATTGCCACGTTTCAGGTGAAATCAAGTGAGAGGCCTAATTTCACTTGTGTGTGTTGTCGACGCACTTATTATAAGAATCAGACTAAGTTAGTGGATTTATATGCAAAAAGTGAAAGGGAAAATAATAGTGAATGGAAGGATTTCGCAACATACTTGATGGTAGAAAACTGTTTTGATTTGGGATCGGATCAACGTGTATGTACTTATTGTTGTAACAAATTAAATCAAAACCAGATGCCCGCTAGAGCGGTTCATAATAATCTGGAATTGGTTGAGATTCCTTTTGAATTGAAGGATTTAAATACTTATGAATCTATTTTGATTCAAAGTATCCATCCCTTTCAGGCTATTGTAAGAATGGAGCCAAAGACAGGGAAATTGCCTCCATCAGATTTACAGAGAGGATTAAAGGGAAGAGTTGTTTATTTGCCTCTAGATTTGAAGAAAAACATTAACACAATTGGAGTAGAAAAAGTGGAAGAGAAACCTTTGGTTATCTTAGTTAATGGGGTTCCGACAAAGAATAAGAAAATATGGCAAGATTTAGTGGATGTTAGGAAAGTCAAAAAGGCAACATTGTATTTGAAAAAAAATAATAAGTACTATAAGAATGTATATGTTGCAGAAGAGGAAGTAAGTGAGGAAGAGGATAGCGATTTGTGTGCTGGTCAAATTGAGAAAGTAGAACCCTCTAAAAGTGAAGAAATATATGAACATTATAGTGTTCATCCTTTGCATTCCAAGGAAGTCATGGGGAATGCTATTGAGTTGTTTCAAATGAAACAAGCCAAAGGGAGTCCCATTAGTGTTTGGGAGGAAAGTTTGGAAGCTCGGTGTTTCCCACAGCTATTTCCAACAGGTCAAGGAGGAAGATATGATGAGCGACCTCATCAAATTCCTGCTTCTGAATACCGGACTTTACGATTGTATGCAGAAGATGCTAGGTTTCGACAATGCATTCCCTATTTGTTTCATCTACTGTTTGAAAGCGATCTGTCTGGACTGTCATATGCAGTGAACCACATCTTGAAAAGTGGTATACAGATGCAAAACATCTCGGCAAGTGACTTTATGGATAAAGTCAATGTCCAAGACAGTATTTTGGATTGTCACCTGATTAATCTCATGGCGTGTCAGCGTGGTACTAATGAGTACTGGTACCGTCGTCATGGTGATTTAAAATGTATGCTGAGGAACTTAGGAACTCCCACATGGTTCCTCACTCTGAGCTGTGCCGAGTATGGCTGGGAAGACTTACTTGAATTTCTACGAGAGGCAAATGGAAACATTGAAAATATCGAATTCAAGACACCCGGAGAACTGTGCTCTTTGGATCCAGTGAATGTATGCAGGTACTTCAATCATAGATTTGAAGCTATGATGTCTTTCATCATGAATAAGAAGAATCCACCTCTTGGAGAGGTGTTGGATTTCTTCTGGAGAAAGGAGTACCAAGCAAGAGGTGCTCCTCATATACATATGCTGCTGTGGATCAAGGATGCACCTAAATTTGGAACAGATCCAGAAGACTTAGTGATGAGTTTCATACAACAGTATTCTACGTGTGCTGTTCCAAACGCAAAGGAGAAGAAAAGCCTAAGAGAACAAGTTCTACGTTTCCAAAGCCATCGTTGTGGAAAGTACTGTCGTTGTAAATTCAGAAACAAGGACAAGTTCTACACCAAATGTCGTTTCGGCTTTCCACGACCGGTGATTTCTAAAGGAAGAGTAAACAGTTTGATGTCTTCGCTGCGACATAATGTGATGAAGAAATCACCTAAAAACACATACAATTTGAAAAGGAACGAAGAGTCCAAGTACATCAACGACTACAACCCAGTGATTTTGTCCATGTGGAATGCTAACATGGATATACAGTTTGTGGCTGATAACTGTATAGCTGTGGCTCGGTATGTGACATCTTACATCACCAAAAAAGAAAAGACAGAATTGAAGGATATGTGGGAGGACATTTCCCATGAAAAGAGCCTCAGTAAGAAGTTGTACAGTTTCAGTCTGAAGATGTTGTCGCATCGAGAAATCGGAGCTTACGAATGTTCTGACCGGTTGTCTTCAGCAAGTCTCTATGCCAAATCTAGGAGTATCGTTTGGGCGAGTCTTGGTCTTGCTGCAACGCGTAATCGAGTTCTGAAACCTGTGCGGGAAATTGAGTATTTGGCGGAAAAGGAGCCAAACAGTACCGATATTTTGAAGACCAACATGTTGGATACATATTATCCAAATCGAAGCAGTCACCTCGAGAATGTTTGTCTGTATGAGGTTCTACAAAATTACATATTCAAGAGGAACATCAAAGAAAATATTGATAAAGGACTGTATGCTGTAATTGGAAGTGAGGGATGTCTGGTAAAGCAAAGAAAATGCCACTTGGTAAACCATCGAAAATTGAGTGGCGAATCTCCTGAAAAAAAGGAGTTTTTTTATTTAGCAATTTTGCAACTTTTCAAGCCTTGGCGTGCAGAAGAGGAACTGCTTGGAGATTTCCTCTGTTACGAAGACTCTTTCACTGCCGCCAAGGAGACCATAGAATGTCCTGCTTTTCCCAAATATCTAGAAATGTTGAATGCGGAAATCGAGCAGGAAGGAACGATTGCAGCCGAGATTGCCAGAGACAGTTCTCAGGACAGTCAGAGTTCTGTTTCATTGAGTCAGGATCCACTAGGAGGACCTGTTATCGAAAATGAAGCTGCCACTGCCATGAATGAAGTGGAAAGAGCCATGGCACATGCTCAGGAGGATGTGGTTAACTTAGAAGACTTGGAAAGACAACTCAACGTTGAGCAGAGGAAAATATATGACAAAGTTACCAAGCAAATTGATCATGGATTAAGTCATGAGAAGAAAGAGTGCTCATGTACGTCGTTGAAGCCTGTCCGACTGTACGTGAATGGAGAAGCGGGAACTGGAAAAAGTTTCCTCATTAAAGCAATTTCATGTTATTTGCAGGAAAGGACTGAGTCATCGCTGTCTTGTGTTGTCACCGCTCCAACTGGCCTGGCAGCACATAACATTAAAGGTATTACTTTGCATCGTCTACTGATGCTGCCAGTGGAGCATGATAACAAATTACAATACCACAAGTTATCTGGAGATGCTTGTTGTGAAGTTTCAAGAGTCTTGAGGAAAATGAAACTTCTTATCATTGACGAAGTAAGCATGGTTTCTAATGTCATGCTTGCCTTTGTGCATTTGAGAATGCAAGAAGTACTTAAAACAGAGTATGATGTGTTATTTGGTGGCAAACACATCATTGTTTTCGGAGATCTTCTGCAGCTGACACCAGTGAAAGGACAACCTGTGTTCAAAATGCTCACGCATGAAGATACCAGGAAGTGCCTAGGGAGCATTGGCAACGTCAATATATGGTTAAACTTCAATTATGCTGAACTGCATGAAAATATGCGTCAGGCGAAGGATGAAGATTACAAGAATATTCTACAAGATGTTAGAATTGGAAAAGTGACCGAGCATGGGAAAGAAGCTTTACATGCACGATTACTGTCAAATTTATATCCAGAACAAGACGTTGTGCCTGAGAATATTTTTCAGAAAATTACTGAGAAGAAATCTGGAATATGTTTGATGCCAACTCTTGCAGAATGTGCCATCTTCAACAACAAAATGTTGCATTTAGAAAACCAAGAGATTGTGAAACTGGAAGCTATTGACAGAGTAGAGCATATGGGATCAACAATTATGTTGTCTGAGAATTTGAAAACAAAATTGGATTCATTAGAGAAGACTATATCTAAAACTGCAGGTTTTGAAAAGACTCTGAATGTGTGCTTAAACTGCCGTATAATTTTAAGAAGGAATTTACATGTTGAAAGAGGTCTGGTAAATAGATCAATGGGTAATGTTGTTGATTTTGTGAAATACAGAAATAGAGATGGAATTGAATTTTTAAAAATTTAATTTGATGGCATTGAGGAAGTACAGCTAATTGGTCGTTGTTCTGCTAGATTTTTGCTTGTAAAAGACTTATATGTTCGCCGTAAGCAGTTTCCTGTTTGCTTGGCATATGCGGTGACAATCCATAAATCGCAAGGTTTAAGTGTAGACAGTGCATTGGTGAATATTGGCAGTTCTGTGTTCAAGGAGGGTATGGCATATGTGGCATTGTCACGAGTTAGAACTTTATCGGGATTGTACTTGATTGAGTGTGATGTCACAAACATTTGTACGGATCTAGATTGTGTTAAGGAATACAATAGGTTAAGAAGAGAGTATGCGCCACATTTGCCTCAATATCCTTTGTTTGAGAAACGTGTGGTAGGCCGGAAACGAAGAAATGTGACCAATAGTAGGGAGGTTGTAGCAAAAAGATGAAAAGTCGATGAACCTGAAATTATAGGCAGAAAGAAAAAGGATTCTGTTGAAGATGGTGTTGGTTTTCAATTTGAAAACAGTTCTGGTGTCAACTGCTATGCTAATGTAGTGGTTAATGTTTTGTTTTCTCTAGAAAATGTAAAAGAAGAGATTGTGGTCAATTCTGATCAAAGATTTTGCAGTTTGTTAAATTCTGTGTTAGAGAAATGTAGCACTGATAGAACAAAAATAGAAAGTGTGTCTGAAATTCGAAATCTGTTAGACAGATGTTCAGGTCAAACACAATTCTCTCAAAATATTCAGCAAGATTGTCAGGAGTTTTTAATGTATATGCTTGATGTATTGCATGCTGAAGGTGTAGATGTAGATCACCTGTTTGGGCTTTCTTATCAATGGCAGCATGACTGCGAGAACTGTAGGGTATCAAGTACTACTAGAGTAGACTCGAAAAGATTTATATATTTAACTTTGCCAGACAGTAAATCAGTGTCCTTTAATAAGCTAGTAAAAGCAGCTGATCACAACATGGAGTGTAGCCAATGTAAGTCTGAAATGTTGTCAACATTATTTATACGAACATATGGCCAGTATGTCATTTTAATGTTCCAACGATGTAGGCCTGATGGAACAAAATTGACAACTTTAATTAAAAATGTTGTGGCTTCACAGTTGTCAATATCAGGAAGGACTTTTGTAACTGCAGCAATTATATATCATGACGGTCCTTCAATAACATCAGGACATTACACAGCTTATTTAAAGTCTAGAAATGGCTGGTCATTCTGCAATGATTCTGTTTTAACTTTAAAAAAAAAATTGCCTTTCGACCTTAAAAATTCTTACCTGGTGTTTTTAAAACCAAAATTTTAGGGAAGGAATCTCAGGATTTGCTCTGAGGAATTTCAAGAGGTTCTAATGGCTCCTACACAATTTGGCCTTGAGGATAAGTGTAGTACAGAGTCAAAAGTTATTTTTGAGTTTTAAATAGTTCCTGGAAAAAAAGAAAATTTTCTTACAGAAAGTGGTGGGCAGAGATTAGTTGAAGGACAACAGAGTATTTCCCAAAGCAAACGGTGTTCTTACCATAACACTTGACGTCATGGAAAAATAACTGCACTTTGTATGAGTTCAGAAAAACTGTTTCTTTTTATAAGCTAATTCAAGCAGCCAATCAATACATGGAGTAGAGGGAATGTAAGTCTGCAATGCTGTCTAGATTATTGGTCCAAACTTTTGATTATAATGTCATTTTAAAAATCCAACTATATAAACCTGATGAAAGTAAGTCTTCAACTTTAATTACAAATGTTGTGGCTACACAGTCGTTGATTTTAGGAAGAACATTTGTAACTGCAGCTATTATATGGCATGATGGTCATTTGACAAGATCCACTTATTACACAGCCTATTGAAAATGTAAAAAAATTTGCTGTTTCGGAAATTATTCCCATTTGACTACGATACAATGTTGCCTTTTTATTTAAAAATATTCTTACTTTCTGTTTTCAGAAAAGAGAATTTAGGGTAGGTAACTGGCGTATAATGATTCTAGGGGTTGATATAATTTTATCTACTGTTTTATATTGCTTTGTGATTAAAAGTGATGTAGAGAATTAAATAATTGTAGTAGTCATAGAGATAGTGTAAGTCTGCTTCATAGTAAGCAGTATCAGTGTCATAGGAAATGTAGAACATGAGTGAGCAAGAAGGGTAAGATATTACTAGTCCAGGATTGTGAAAGTGATCTTGAACGTTTTCTTTCTGAAAGTTGCGGAAATACAAAATGACGGGATTTGCTTACAAGAATTCCAAGAGTTATAAATGGCTCTTACATGATTTGGCCTTGTGGAAACGTGTGGTAGAGAGCGAGAAGTCATTTATTGTATGTAACATATTTTTCAAAACGATGGAGGTTTTCTTTCAGAAAGTGGCGGGCTGAAAATAAAAACAGCACAACCGAGTGTAAGCTGTTCATAGGACATCCTTCGACGTCATGGAAAGTAAGTTACTTTTGAGGAGTTCTGATTTCTGATTGGTTATGTTATATGGGTTTTTTAAACACAATCATTTTGATTGTGGTTTTTTTCCCCGCTGTTATATGATGAATACCTTCAAGTCACTGTTTTTAGTGAAATTTGATTAATTCTGAGAACAGCAAAAATAAACCATTTAACATGTATAATTAATTCTGTACTTTTTGTACTTATGATCTACATTTAGAAATGTGTAGTAGACATGGAGAAGCTGAGGCTTCTGTAAGTGTCAAAGTTGTTGCATACAGTGCTCACATTCTACATAGTCTTTCATATGATAGACTACATTTCCACAATGAGATACCTAAGCAAAGGAAACACAGGTGATGTGATTGTGGAATGAGCAAAAAAAATTGCACGTTTTTCAATTATATTACCTGTGTTTCCTAACATTACACATCACATTGTGTAGATGAGGTTTAGGCCTGTTCCAGGAGACAGAGCAGGTCTGACATTTGTTCAAGAGTGCAGTGGACATGACTCACTTCGTTATTAGGCCTGCACATGTATTATCTCCTCTATACTCTTCAACAAGCCTAAATTTCATCTGCAACCCTGAGTAGGACTTACCTGAAACAAATCTGTGGATAGGTTACACCTTATCAGCATCAGGAAACAATCATTTCAAATGTTAAGGGCAGTTTTATGAAGGCTGTGTGCCTCTTTTACGCTGCTGTTCCGTCACTTTTGTGTAAAAGATGCACCATGTTGCAAGATAGGCCTCAGTTCATTTCCAGCAAGATACCGTCAGTTTAAAATGTATATAATTAGGACTGTGTAGGGAGCATGGAGAAGCTGAGGCTTCAGTAAGTGTCAAAGTTGTTGCAAGCAGTGCGTACTCTTTCATATGCTGGACTAAATCTACACAATGAGATACCTAATCAAAGGAAACACAAGTGATGTGATTGTGAAATGAGCAAATGAAATTGCACGTTTTTCAAATACATTACCTGTGTTTCCTAACATTACACATCACATTGTGTAGATGAGGTTTAGGCCTGTTCCAGGAGACAGAGCAGGTCTGACATTTGTTCAAGAGTGCAGTGGACATGACTCACTTCGTTATTAGGCCTGCACATGTATTATCTCCTCTATACTCTTCAACAAGCCTAAATTTCATCTGCAACCCTGAGTAGGACTTACCTGAAACAAATCTGTGGATAGGTTACACCTTATCAGCATCAGGAAACAATCATTTCAAATGTTAAGGGCAGTTTTATGAAGGCTGTGTGCCTCTTTTACGCTGCTGTTCCGTCACTTTTGTGTAAAAGATGCACTGTGTTGCAAGATAGGCCTCAGTTCATTTCCAGCAAGATACCGTCAGTTTAAAATGTATATAATTAGGACTGTGTAGGGAGCATGGAGAAGCTGAGGCTTCAGTAAGTGTCAAAGTTGTTGCATGCAGTGCGTACTCTTTCATATGCTGGACTAAATCTACACAATGAGATACCTAATCAAAGGAAACACAAGTGATGTGATTGTGAAATGAGCAAATGAAATTGCACGTTTTTCAAATACATTACCTGTGTTTCCTAACATTACGAATCACATTGTGCAGATGAAGTTTAGGATTGTCAAGGGAAACAGAGGAGGTCTGAACTTTATTGGTTGGCCTGCACATGTATTATCTCCTCTGTACTCTTCAACAAGCCTAAATTTCATCTGCAACCCTGAGTAGGCCTCACCTGAAACAAACGTCTGGATAGGACACACTTTATTGCCATCCTGAAACAATCATTTAAAATGTTAGGAACAGTTTAATGATGATTGTGCACCTCTTTTGCGCTGCCATTGCGTCACTTTTGTGAGACAACAGCAGTGCAAAAGATGCACCATGTTCCAAGATAGGCCTCACTTCATCTGCATCAAGATACTGTTAGTTTAAAATGTATATCTTTAGGACTGTGTAGGGGGCCTGGAGAAGCAGAAGCTTCTGTAAGTGTCAAAGTTTTAGAAAAACTGTTTGTCCTTCAATCTTTTCCCTTGTCTTTTCTAATTTTTAAATACATGTTTTAATATTTTTCAAATGTTTGTTCTCTCTTTCACAGATTGAAAGTATAAAAATAACAAGTGACTAAGTTAACGACAATTATAAGGTAAATGTTTTGTACTCTTTTCATTACATTTCTATCACATTTAACTACTATTAGTTCCACTGCTTCATTTCTTTAACCCTCACGTTCCTGCCTTTGCTAATTCCCTCATTCTTTTCTCTATTACTTACTTACTCTACTACTTCCACTCCTTTTCTCAATCCCTCTCTTCTCATAGTTCCTCACTCTTATTCACTCACTCCGTCTCTATTACTCTTAGTGTCTCTGACTGATCACTCTTTCACTACTTGTTCATTATGCTTTCTCTGTGTAGTTGAAGAACAATAAGGGGCATATTATGAACACAGCCAATAAAATATTGCTGTTTTTATCGGCAGAAAACTGCTGCAAAAGCGGCTTTAGCAGCAGTTTTCTGCCGCAAAAGCGGCTTTAGCGACACATTTCTGCCGATAAAAGCTGCAAAACTTTTATTGCCTATGTTGATAATATGCCCCTATGTTATTTAGATTTCTTTGCTGTTTCAATTATTCTTTTTCTGTTACTTCTTCTTTTCTGCTTTCTGTTTTTTCTCTCTGTTATTCCACATGTTTTAATCTTATTTTGAACATTCACTCATATTCTCTAAGAAACTCTTCTTTGTTATTCTTCTACTCTCCTTTTTTTCTTTCACTTCCTTATCTATTTTGTTTTTCACAATTATATCCTCTTCCATCTTTTCTTCGGTAAATAAATCTATTAAACAGTATCTCTGGTTTAGTCCCTATAGCTGTCTTTCTTTTAACATTACTCTCTGTTTACTTCCCTTATACTTACTCTTCTTTTTTTCTTTTTAATTTTTTTTGGTTCGCTCCCGGTTCGCGTACCGGGGAGCGAACCGGGAAGCGTACCAAAAGAAATAGAGGTTGCCAGAGTGCTAAACATTCTAGCAATTTTTTTATAAAGGGGAGGTAGTTCTGAAAAGAACTTTTTTTAATGTTTTTGTTGTTTTATAATTTTTTTTTTTCTGAATTTTTTTTGTTTTTTTTGTATTTTTTGAACAATTTTATGTTTTTTTTGGTTTTTTTGGGGGGGAAACAACGAAAAACAGGCATTAGAAAGGGCTCAACAGGAGCAAAAAAAAAATTGATTTTTTGGGGCGTTTAGAGCACTTGTGGTTTTCATAGGCTCTGTTTATCAAATTAATACTCATATTGCCACATGAGAGTAGGTTACCGCAATATATACCCACTATCTTCATGTGCACAAAATTTTCGTGAATGTTTGGCACTGTTTCCCGTGCCTCTGGGCCTGACAGAGTTACCTGTGCCGATGTCCTGGCCACAGGAGTTGGTGGGTTGTCTTGCAGGTCACGCATCTCTGCCCTGCTGTAATTCTGTGGATGCCACCTCTGCATGTGACGGTGCATAGTATAGTTGCCGAAACTATACTTTTTATCTGTGCCTCTAGATAAATCTTCTTTGCATATGAGGCATGTCACATAGCGAGCATTTACTTTTTTTTGTCCTTGAGGAAAAGAAAAAAACTGCCAAATAAAACTATTTTTGTGGTGAGATATCCGGGGCTCCTCACGTAAAAACTGTGTTGGCTGTATTTCCTCTTCCTCTTCTACATCCTCTTCCTCCTCTGTGTTGGGAAGGAACTGTGGAGGTGGTCCTCTCTTCCTTGATGGTGGTGGTGGTGGTGGTGGGGGTGCACCAGCTGCAGCTACTACTGAAGCCATTTTCTACTCAGCAAAATAGGTCTTCCTTTCACAAAGTTGAAAGTCAGAGTGAGAAAAAAGGTGGGGGCTTTCATCAGTTTGGAAACAAAATAGTTCTAAACCAATGAAAAGTGTTATTTTTAGGTCACATGACCTAGCCTTACATCATTAGGAAACAAAAAGTGAAATGAACCAATGAAAAGTTTTATTAACAAGTCACATGACCTGTTACGCTTATGTTACGCGCTGCAGGACGCGCCCCGGATCGCTTCCGGGGAGCTACGCTTCGCGCCTCGGTTCGCGCTCCGGAGCACTTCCGGGTGCGCTAACGCGTCGCGTCATAAGACGCATTACGCGGCAACGCGATACGTCGCGCTTTCGCGACGCGCCCCGGATCGCTTCCGGGGAGCTGCGCTTCGCGCCGCGGTTCGCGTACCGGAGCACTTCCGGGTGCGCTAACGCGGCGCGTCATAAGACGCATTACGCGACAATGCGATACGTCGCGCTTCCGCGACGCGTCACGATGTTGATTTCTAACGCGGCAGTTGCGCAAACGGAACGTTTACCGGTTCGCGTACCGAGTCGCGGCACCAAATTGAGCTAACGGTAAGCTACCCGGTTCGCGAACCGGGAGCGAACCAAAACATAATAATAAAAAAAATTATTAATAAACATATAAAATATATTTTTTGATTTAAAGAAGAATACATTTTACAGCTATAGATATTAGCTTTTAAAAAACCAATGAAATTCACTGAAAAAACCATAGGTTATAGACCATATATAGTTAGGAATTAGCATTTACAAAACCTTGAAAATTCACTGAAAAAAACATAGGTTATAGACCATATATAGTTAGGAATTAGCATTTAAAAAAACTTTTTTTACTCACACAAAACCATTGAAATTCCATATATAGGTAGTTGTACTAACTATATATCGCGCACCCGCAATCCACTGCTGATCATGTCACATATTACATCATTCATGACATGGTCAGTGACATCACTGATGACATCACTGATGACATCTCAAATGACAGCACTGATGACATCACTGATGACATCTCAAATGACATCACTGATGACATCACTGATGACAACATCCAGTGACTGTATGTTTCTGTAAAGTTAAAATATGTCTTACATATTGAAGAATGAGTGGATGTATAAGTGTCTGAATGAAGGATTTAGTAGGTGCATGACTGACTGTATGAGTGAGTGAATAAATGTGTGTCACTGAGTGCATGGGTTAGTGACTAAACTGTCTTAATTTGTGCATCAATATGTCTGTTGTTCTGTAAACTGCTGCATGTGTTGATCAGTAGCTATATGAGTAAGTATATGGGTTATTGATTGGTTGCCCAAGTATTTGTATGGGAGACTGAGTGTGTGTGTGTGGGTGGCTGGGAGGTGTATGACTCTGTGCATAGATGTGTGAGCAGTTGATTCACTAGATGTATGGGTTCAAAAGTGCATGTAGAAACACCTGTATGGGCGGTTGACTGAGTGCATTGGTGAGTGAATGGATATCTCAGTGCTACATGTCAAGGTAAGTACATATGTAAAACACAGTACATGTGACAGTTGACATATATAAATAACTGTGCATAAGAGCCAGTGAATGTGTGAGTGGCTGTATTGATCATTGTGAACTTGTATCAGGCATTGTAAAAGAGAGTAAATATGTGTTAGTATATGTTTGAATAAGTAAGGTGTGTATAACTGTATAGTTGAGGAAATGGAGGTGTGATTGATTCTTTGCATGACTGACTAGGTGTGTGAGTAACTCCATGGATGAGTGACAGTCTGTGAGTGTCTGTTTACACTGAGTGTATCTAAGGTTATATTAGAGTCTGAAGAGGTTCATCGTATTATCACATGAATGATGTCATCAGTGATGTGATCAGTAATGTCAAATGAGATGTCATCAGTGATGTGATCAGTAATGTCAAATGAGATGTCATCAGTGATGTCATCAGTGATGTCATTTGAGATGTTATCAGTGATGTCATTTGAGATGTCATCAGTGATGTCATCAGTGATGTCATTTGAGATGTCATCAGTGATGTCATCAGTGATGTCATTTGAGATGTCATCAGTGATGTCATCAGTGATGTCACTGACCATGTCATGAATGATGTAATATGTGACATGATCAGCAGTGGATTGCGGGTGCGCGATATATAGTTAGTACAACTAACTATGTATGGAATTTCAATGGTTTTGTGTGAGTAAAAAAAGGTTTTTTAAATGCTAATTCCTAACTATATATGGTCTATAACCTATGGTTTTTTCAGTGAATATATATATATATGACGTACAAGTTACCTCGCAAAGAAGAACTCAGAGGCCAGAGGGAGTTCAGGGCTAACAGCTCGTTTATTTCACAGGTTCCCAGTGGTGGCGAATGCATTTCGGCTCATTTAGCCGCCTTCAGCACCCAATCACCGTGGCATGTCCTCCCCAAATGGCTCCTTCCTGCTGAAATACTTTGCCGCACCTGGATCTCCTCCCCCTTAAGTAGTCGACACACCCTTTATATATATAGTGTGGGACGGGACTCAAGAACAAGCTACTAATTTTGTAGATCTAATTAACAAAAATTATGTCAACTTGAGCTTTACCTCCACTATAAGCATTACAAAAATCAATTTTCTAGATGTAGAAATATACACTGACAAAAACAGATTGGAAACCAGGCTTCATAGAAAAGAAACTGCAGGGAACTCTGTTTTACATTTTTCGAGTTTCCACCCTAGACATCTAGTACATAGCATCCCCTCATTGGGAGATGCTACGTATAAAAATAATTTGCAGTAATCCCAAAGACCTGGAAGAGGCCCAACAGCTCAGTAAAAACAGGTTTTTGGCAAGTCTATACAAGATGCCATAAACAAAGCTCAGGAATTAGACAGAAACGACCTCCTTATTCCTAAGAAACTTAGAGATAATGCTCTAACGACTGAAACTAGTCCTGATACTGTGAGACTTATAATCGCATACAGCGCCCAAGAAAAAAACATCAAAAAAATCATACAAAAAAATTGGGTTCTGGTGAAGAGCGATCAGATTATAGGTGCTGAACTGCCTATTAAACTGAGCATTACGTTCAAAAGAGCACCCTCCATGTATAGCAATCTGGTTTCTAGCAGCCCAGAATCGGGGAACATCATTTACAACGCGGTGTTTACATCGCGTTGCCTTTACAACGATGCCATTACAACGCAAGTCGTTACTACGACTTGAGCTGGATGGCGCTGTTGTATAAGGAATATTGTAATTTTATATTCCAACACCTTCCCTACTGTTACGTGGACTGGTGTTGGAATATATAATTATAAAATTCCAGAATCCACGCCCTACAACGCAAGTCGTTGTAACGACTTGCGTTGTAATGGCAGCGTTGTCATGTACTGCGATCTAAAAGATCGCGTTGTACTGACATATATCCCCCAGAATCATCTGTATCCCCCAATTGGTTGACGGTTCCTAATGGCTTCACCAAGTGCAAATCTTGCAAAGCTTGCCAATATGGTACTAACAAAAAAAGCACTGCTTTCAGTTAGAAGGAGGTTAAAATCAACAAACCCCTCCACTGCAAGACAGAATTTGCAATTTACATATTGGAATGCACATGTCTTTTAAAATAAATTGGCAGCACTAAACTACCTGCAAGCAAAAGAATTTTGCAACACATAAGGGCCATCAACAACAATGACCCTACCTATCCAGTTGCCAGGCACTTCTGAGAAGTACACAACAATAATCTTCAGGACGTCTCATATTATGTAATTGATGCCATACCAAAAACTAAAAGGGGTGGCGACAGGAAATACTTGCTACGCCAATTAAAAACACGCTATATCCTGAACATGAACAGCAGAGCTCCGGGAGGGCTCAATAACACAGAAGATTTACACACTTGTCTGTAATTCAGCAGTTACAGGGCCTTTTCCCGTTTCTTCCTCCCTCTGTGCGTCCTTTTTCATGGAATCCCAATTGATTTCAACTTTCTTATGGCACTCATTGAAATTAATAGATTGAATTTATGTCCCTTCTTTATGAATGTATTGACATTTTTTCATTTTAGTCAAATTCATTCTTATTTCATTAGAGACATACAATTACAACTTTGTTGGGACCCAATTTCCAGCTTATTAGTTGTACATACTTATTATAATAAACAGTATCCCCGTTAACAAAGACCCCTGTCCATTGTCTACCATACATGTTTGGCGAATGCCTTTGTTCTGTGTTAAAATTGGGTACAATCGGGCATGTATACATGGGTAAAAAGCAAAAGTGAGAAGGGGAAGGTAGCCAGTCACTATATAAGGTTACTCGTGCACCGAGCCTGGGTGCGCAGGTATAGCCGTATTGTTACCCATCCCACCTCTGCATGGACATGTTGCTGGTTTGATGTGGCACTATGTATGACTGGGGGGCGGTGGGAGGGAAGGGAGAGGAGAGGAGAAGGTGACAGCTGTACATATGACTCTGTGCCGCATGATACCTGTGTATGTTTATATCCCCTTTGCGTACACAATGTGTGCACAACAATGTCGCTTCTGGCCTACTACAAGACTGTGTTTTCTCTGTCTAGTTTAGATTCAATGACAGTTAAACATTCTTGACAGACCACAGGGCACATTGTTGAGGGCAGCCGTGCAACATTAGATAGCTGAGTCTCATATTTAGCCAATAGTGCCCGACGAAGATCTAAAAGCCATGCGTGTATGCTGGGACCCGCAGGCGACTTCCTTGTCATAGCTAGTTTACGTTTAGATAGGGTCTGTGCTAAATACAAGAATTTATTGAAATTCTTACCACGTGCATTACGTTTTGTGATGCTGAGCAGAAAATGTATTCCCTGTGCTACGACTATGGTTCCCATTGCTTCTGTTAATATTTCAGATTACCCTTCCAGTATGACAAGAGTTGGGGGCATGACCAGACCATATGTGGGAATGTGGCATCCGTGTTTTGACATCTTAGGCAGATATTAGTGGATTTTGGATACATGTGTGCCAATTTATGCGGGGTTAAATATGTGTGATGGAGGTAATTAAATTGTGTACATTTCAGCCTGGCATTCATGGATGTTGTCTAGGGAAATCCTATGAGTTGTGTTTATTGATTGTTGGTAATTCTAGTTGACAGTGCTGTTTCCCAAAATTCAGGCAATGGTGCTAGTAGGGGCGTTGTGTCTGGTCTGAAGTTGTGGATGGCTGTGATTGCCTTTCTGCCCGTACCATGCATCAATAATGTCTGTGGCATAGCAGATGTGGTGGGTTCGGTGCTTGTGTTTCCCCATACTTGAAGCACTTGTTGCGCCAGTGTCCAACAGAGCAAGAAAGTCCCTGGTGACACTCCATAATTGTCCATCAGAGCATCAAAGCCGGATAATTTTGAATCTATGAATAAATAACCCAATGTGGCTAGTCCAGCCGTCAGCCATTCTATCAATACTGGTCGTTTCAGGCAAGTGTAAGGGCCAGGGATCACCATGAGGGGGAGGTCTGGGGCATATGGTGGTGACTTGACAATAAGTATTTCTTCAAAATATTAAAAGCTGCTGTCATCAGAGGAGTCTATAGGGGAGAACTTCAAAAATATATAGGAGTCAGGGATTAAAAGCATTTTGGAAATAGCAATACCACCCATAGGTGATAATGGTCTCTTAATCCAGTATGAAATTGCATCTGGGTGCCAGCGATCACTTTACCAGAATTGCCATCTAGGAGATATGCCCGGGGAGTGGTAGATCTGAATGCCTAAGTATTTGAAGGCCTGGTGAGTGGGGCATTGGGTAAATGCTGCCTCTGTTCCATGGGTATAGGTGTTATTGGGAACAGTACCTATTTAGACCAGTTTATTTTTAAGTCGGGCATGAGCTTCCAGTAGCTCCGTAAAGCCCTGTAAGACCTCATTTTAATTCTGAAGATAGGTCAATGCATCATGTGCATAAAGGGACACTATGTGCCATTGTGTGTACTCTTGTATACCCCAGTCCAGGACACGACTACGAAGCACACATGCCAAGGGCTCCATTGCCAGGGCAAATATGATTGGTGATAATGGGCATCCCTGTCTGGTTACCCGCTCTATCTTGAAGGGGGGTGAGATGATACGTCCTGTCTTCACCCTAGCTCGCGGTTTATTATATAATATCTTTATCCATTTTAGGAACTTAGGGCCCATGCCGCATCTCACCAGCACTGCCAACAAGTATTCCCAGACTAAGGTATCAAATGCTTTTTCAATATCCAGAGCAGCGATCCAGTGTTTCTCCCCTACCGTTTGTGCTATTTCATCAGTTTAAATACCTGGCATAGATTTAGACCTGTGTTTCTCCCTGGAATTACCCCGTTCTTATATGTGTGGATGAGTAATTTTACAGCGTCTACTAACCTGTTGGCCAATATTTTGCCCTAGATTTTATGGTCTGAGTTCAGTAAGAATAATGAGCGATATGAGCCCATATGGAGCAGATCCCTGCCAGGCTTTGGTAGTATCACCAGTGTCGCCTTCCGAAGAGAGGGTGGTAATGCGTTATGGTCGAATGACTCCCTGTATATAGTATGTAAGTGGGGTCTAATTGTGTGGTGTATGTTGTGTAAAACTCCGAGGGCCATCCATCCGTCCCAGGGGCTTTGCCTCTCGCCTATTGTTTAACCCTTTCGACGCAGCCGGAATTCCCCAGCGGTGCGGGCGAATTCCACGCGTGCGCAGTTCGGACAGCCCCCGGCTTTCCGACGCACACGCCCACCATGACGTCGGACGGCTGGGGGCCGTCCGATGCATGCAAAGGGTTAATAGTCTCAGAAATGTTGGTCTCAGAAATCGGGGCCTCCAGTGCTGCGTATTGGGATTGTGTTATCTGTGGGAGAGCTGCTTCTTATAGGAATGGTTGTATTACCTGTGGAATGCAAGGGACAGGAGCTTTGTACAGTGAGGCGTAATATTTGTAGAAGGAGTCGTTAATCTGCTCGTGCGTGTTTACCAGTTGGCAATCTGGGGCGTGGATAGCTATTATGCGAGGCTGTGAGGAGTCATTTTTAGCAGCCGTGCTAGTGTTTTACCCGCTTTGTCGTCCACAGTATGTCGCCTGGCTAGATATTGTTTATAAACTAAAGCGCAGAGTCTATTCAGTGTTTCCTTATGTGTCAATCTGGCTTTGGGTAGTGCAGGTATTATGTGTGGGTAAGTGGGGGCGATACATTTGCAGCGCTGTTTTCTGCTTCCAGTTCATGTAGCTGTTTAGTGTGTAGCATGCAAGACCTGTATACTGCTTTAAGAACCTGCCCATGCAGAACCACTTTAAAAGCATCCCACTCTATGCTGGCATGCATTGCTGTGCCTGCATTAGTCTGAAAGTAATAGATTGTAATATGGAGGCATGAAGCATTGGGTCCTTGAGTGCCTCCAGGACGAGACGCCAAGTTGGTGTACTGGTTTTATGTGTTACCCAGGCTAGCTGTATTTGTAGGAGGCTATGGTCAGACAGAGTGTGGGATAAATGCTTTACGTGGGATACTTTAGACATAGCGGCTACTGAACAATATATTGCATCAATTCCTGTGTACAAATCATGGATATTTGAGTAGTGAGAATATATCAGATCTGTGGTATGTTTACCTTCCCAGGCATTGCTTAACTGCATATGGGTGACCCAGGCCTTCACATCCAGCACTGGGAGCAGTGGATGTGAATGATCCAATTCGAGGTAGGATACGCAATTACAGTCCCCTCCCCAATACGCTGGTGCCGTCTGGTCTCTAAGTAATGATAAGGTCAGTGTTTGCAGGAACGTGGTTTGCCACAAATTAGGTGCGTATAGAGAGACCAATGTTATCAGATAACCATCTAGAAGTCCCTCTAAAATTCCATTTCGGCCTTGGGGATCGTCACATGTGTGTAGCGTCTGCCGTGGGGTCCCTGGAGCCACCCATATCAAGGCACCCCTGGTATAGCAAAAGTATGTTGTCCTGATTACTGTGCCCCTCCAGGGTTTACTCAATGATTTGAGTGTTTGCTAAGTATGATGGGTCTCTTGTAAAAGTGCCATTGAGACCTTTCGTCCGAGTAGGTATTGATATGCGTTACGTCGTTTGACACATCCAGCTAAGCCCCGCGCATTCCAGGTCAATAGTAGGAATCTATTCCCCAGCATATATTTATTTGGGTTCGGGCTACCGGAAAAGGTGGCGCTGCGTTTGTACTGGCTAAAATGCTTGCTCAGCCTCCCCACGGGTGTCATGATTCTGATTATTGTGGTTAGCATTATGTCTTATGTGTGTAGTATGTGGTCGCATGGTATGGACAGGGCCTAGTAAACAATCAATAAACTGGACTATCCACCCTGGGCCAGTTTGCCAACAGGCAAAAAGCCACCTGCATTGTCATGCGAACATAACAAACTTCAAGGAACAATAGAGATTGAGAAAGATTCTGCTCTATCCAGTTCCAGGCTCCTTTAGGAGCATGACAGAAGATGTTACTGTCTTTGTGTTGTATGCATAAAGTGGCAGGGTATTACAGCGTGTACTTAACTTCATGGTCCCGGAGGCAGCATTTGACTTCCATGAATGATGTCCTACGTCGCTGCACCAATATTGTGTAGTCCAGATAAACATGCACTGTGATGTTCTCGATTGCCCATGGGCTGCTGGCCTGTGTCACCTGCAAGATGTGGTTCCTATTCACATTAGTTAAATAGGCATGCAACCACCTGGGTAGCCCAGGTGGGGAGGGCTCCCCAGTACCCTATGTGCACGCTCAACTGAGAAGAACTTGGAGTGCTTGCCTTTAAGTATGCCTTCAGAGAACCAGGTTTCCATACTTTGACCTTTGATGCATTCCGGTAGGCCCACTAAGTGCACATTGTTTCTGCAGGACCTGCCCTCCTGTCCTGATCATCCACACGATTTTTTAGATATTCCATCTCTTCCTGCAATTATTTAATCTGAGCTGCTACCAAAGTCACCATGGGTCTTAAAGATGCCATCGCCAACTCAGAGTCCTCTACCCTATCTTTTAATTTTTTGTAGTCTTCTCGTAGGAATCCCATTTTGACACAAAGTGTGTCTATTTTGGGACCCATCTTGCATTTAATATCTATGACTGCCACCATGAGTTTGTAAAACCGAAAGGTGTGGTCTACTTGGAGCATGGGCTGTGTTGTCATTGACTGCCCAGTGTCGTCGATGCAGGATGACTGGATTGTTGCGTAACCCGCTTGCGACTGTTGTTTGTCCACTCTGGGTTTACCCATTTTGGGAGTTGGGAAAGGGCGCTGTATATATGTGTTCTGAACGTGGTGTCACCAGCCTCCCAAAAAGACGTCCTCTTTTGACTTATTAAGGTGCTCGTGGGCAGCCCTGCATAAAATCGCCCTTCCTAGTGAAGTGTTGACGCGCACAGAGTTGTTTGTTTGCTGCTAGCATCCAAGACTGGGTAATTGTGTAAATCTTAAGTTCCATGTCCGTTTTGGCCCATCCAAGTCAGTGACAAGCTTTTGCCTGATGATGTAGGCCGCTGTCAAAGAAGGAAGAGCACCTGCATGTGCCAGTTCATGCGTGTAAAGTCGCAGAGGTCTCGCACTGTGATAGGCAGGAATACTGCTTGAGCACCGATTCAAAGTAGCACAGTATGCATGTACAAGTGCTTGTTAGGCAATTCCACGTCATTTACTGTGAAATATCTCACAGTGCATGGGGTATACAACCTCCCGGTGGTCTGCAGGTTCACGCTCCCTCACAGGTGCTTCCTCTTGCCGAGCTCAAGGATGCCAAGCTTGTATCAGGTCGATCCGAGGCACAGAGTTCGCCCTTTATCAGTCTGTGTATTTTCACTGCTAGCACTTGGTGTCCCCAGGACAGTAACACTACTACAGGGAAGCCACTGGTGAGATCCAGCGGCCCGATGCGGGCAGCTCAGTTTAGCAGGTAGTACCGCACAGTCGGGGGACACCACTCTGCCGTCCACACGTTTTTCAGCAGGCTTGTAAGGGCTAGAAGCAGGATATTTGGTGGGCCATTTACAAAGCTAGCTTAAGAAGTGTCCGTACCCGTCACCATCTTGGCCACGCTCCCCTGAAGTGAAATACCTTATGCAGCAAATGATGTTACGCTCCAAAGGCTAGAAGTCTTCTATAAATGAGGCTAGGTTCATAGACTGCAATTTGTATTGGCATGATATCACAGGATACTGCAGTAGCGTAGGACAATGTATGCATACATTTGTATATGCTTGTGCAAAAAATCATGTCAGTGAGCATGTAAGCAATCTTTGTGATACTTCAAAAAGAGCAGTAGACATCTTTTATCATATGAACCTTGAATGAGAGAATTATATAAGTTGTAGCCCATATATATGAAAACGTGAACATACATGTGGCCCTTTGACTTTATATACACTATAGATAAGGATTGTGTTCTCTCACATCTTACCACGTCACTTATGGGAGCCTTTCCATATCTGAGTCAACATAGAGAGGTAGATATGGCAAGGTTAGCTGCGAGCAGCAATACTCACCTTCAGCTCTGTTTTGTGGCCATGTTGAACATGTGGCCCTCAGGTGCAGCTCCCTGTTGTGGGACCAGAAAGCATAGCTTTCATTGGGTTTTTGGTTGCTCTCCTCTGCTCAGCGGGATCTGCAAGAAACAAATTAAACTCATATGCTCTTCTGTCTCACAGAAGGCAAGGAGCCAGGAGAGAATATTGTTCTCATTTTGGAGATTCAGAAAAGAGGTCATCCAACCTAGGCAATGAGTCACGGCAGTCACTGCATATGGGTAGAGATGGACCTCTGGAAAGCCAGGGAGCAGAAAGAAGCATTAAAAAGGCCACTGACATTGGCTTCAGCAAGTTCTCCCATCACAGAGGGTGCTTTTTTCCTCAGCTACTTCACACGCCGAAAATCACATTTCTGATGTTCCAGATCCACTTTAAGGTCCTGCCTGGCTGCCACGTCGAACAAAAAAAACTTGGAGACCTGGGGGAGATTTACCAAATCTCCACACAACGCAGCGCAGCCCCCCACGACGCAGCGCTGCATTGCGCAACAGGGAGGGAGCCGGAGAGTGCGATATTTTAAAAGATAAGGCTCGCTCTTCCTCTTTCCCTTGCGCCGGCACTGATCAGAGCTGCCGTGCGCCATCTACACCCCTTAGTGCCGTAGCACTTGGCCACTGGATTCAGGATAGCCTGGCTGATGAGGATTATGAATCCGAAACCGGTCCCAGGATGCTTATTTCCGGTCCAGGGAAGACATGGATTGGCGGTTCGGGCTGGACTGTTCCCATGAGGCACAGGGTCAGACTGATTTGCATATGGCCATGTCTGAACTGGGGTGGCTGAGTGAGCTAAAGAATGGTGATGGATTAAACCCAGATCAGTTGACTGGGGGTGAGTGTTTGATTTGCTCAAACGCTCCTTCCATCATCCCCTTTTGTATGGGTGCGTGAGTGCAGCATAGGTTTTGTACAGAAAGGATACCCTATCTGTACAAAATATTATGCCTAGACACGAGAGAAGGATTTTCCCACTTTGCATGTGTGCTGCACAGTGCAGCACACATGGAAAGTCGGAAAAGGAAGGAGAAATTAAAGCATTTCTACTTCCTTGCGCAGAGTTTAAAAGGGTGCAGTCTTTTCATGCTATACCCAATCTACTGTATTTGGTTAATTGAGTTTGGCATGAGAAAGTGGAGAAGTGTGGCTCAGGGGTTAGAGGCAGCAGACCCGGAAGCTGAGATCGGTCCTGGACCAGGGTTCAATTCCCCGCCTCGGCGGGTCTTGGGCTAAAAAGTTCCACAGACTCGATAATTCTCGCCCCGGTGCCTCCTCGACTCACGGGTTCACACTCTGCGACTCTGGGCAATAGCTTGCTTAATCTCCACAACGGCCCCTCGCGGCGGGATGCCTGACTTTCACCTTGTGGATACCCTGCTATCTCTCAGGGGAATACCAGGAAGGGTTCCCTAAGCAAGCGCCGGGAAACCCACTGCGGGTAGCTGTGCGCTATATAAGCTCAACTACATTTACATACATACAAAGCTTGGGTGGTTGCATGGGAATGCCCATGCAGCACCCTTGGCACGCCCCCATGGCGCAAAGTAATGCACTGTATGGTCTGCTTCCCATTACTTTTACGTTATTTCCAGCGTTAAACTAATTTACCTCTGGAAAGTAAATTAGGAAAAAAAAAGTTGATCTGGCATTTTGCGCCACTTTTGTGATGCAACACAGCGCAAAATCTAAGAAAATCTCCCCTCTGGGGTCATGGGGCCTTATTTATGAAGGCCTTGCGCCGCCGGTGCGTCACTTTTAAAATGGGAAAAAGTGACGCACTGGTGGCGCAAGGCCTTCATAAATAAGGCCCATGGGGTATTGCACTGGCCTCATTTGACCCAAGACACCATCGTAATCTGTATGATTACCTTATCTGGTGTGCATTAGCACCCCTAACAAAATCGGAACCCCAAGGATTCAATTTCTGTTCGTTCATTGGAATCCCAGTATTTTTCTTGTAGCTGGGGTGGGTGGAGTTGCAAGTAATTCTAAGGAATACCATTGCGGTTCTGAGTTTGGGGTCAATGGGAACATTTTCTCTAATCCATGGGCTCAAGAAATTCGTGGAGAGGCAGATACAATGCTCCCAGATGAATGTTACTGGGCCCCACAGCCACCTCACCACCATTAAATCAAGCCGCAACAACGCCACCTGTTTCTTTACATTACAGTTTTTTCACTCTCTCCCTTCTATTAAGTGATCATCCTTACGATCTAGTGCAATCTATGTACCAATGAATTAATACGATACATACAGTTATTCTAGATTTGCATACACGAGAATTGAGCTTGTTCTGGAAAGAGAGTACGGATATTTTATACAGCGGCTCTTTAGAAACTTGATTGGATTGGAGGATGTGGCCAAACGGTAGAGAGGTCGACCTCGTGGTTGGGGAACCGGGTTCGACTGCCCCTGAACATCCTCTGATTCTGGGCAAATCATTTCATCTCCCCGTTCCTAACAAAATGAATGTGTCCCTCTGTAACGCAACTGATGCTCATATAAAGCGCTCTAATACCTTCAGGTCGAGTTCAAGCTATATAAAATTAAAGAAATATAAAAGATTGTCCATATCTGTTGCCACTACAAAGGCCCAGAAGTGTAGCGAACGACGTGGTAGTCCACACCGAGTACATTTTAAAAGTCCTTGTGGGTCATTTGTCCTTCGGTTCGTGTTCGCACTATGTAAAATTAAAGAAAAATAAAAAATAAAAGATTGTCCATCTCTTTCGCCACAACAAAGGCCCAAAAGTGTAGCGAACGATGTGGTAGTCCCAACAGGTACATTTTGAAAGCCCTTTTGGGTCATTCGTTTTTTTTGTGCAAAGAGCACCTTTTCCTTTTGTTCTGCTGGTTCAGTGGCTGATTGTATTTTATGTACACTGTGAACTGCGGTCCTTCAGCTGCAATGGAGTGGCCTCATGAATTCAGTAGCAAGAGACTTTAAATTTAATGGATGTGAACAGCAGCTTTGCCAGGCATATTTTAAAGTATTAACTTTATAGTGCACATTAAGTTTGTAAATTACATCTTCAACATGTGATTCTTGGGCACGAGGTGTAGCATTTACAAAGTAAAGTCTAGAGTATGCCTGTCTGATTACAATGACGACGTATCCGCCTTTGTTCTTTATGTCGTGAGTCATGAGTCTGTTGTGGGTTTTCTCATAAAGCCATAAGCATTCTGCATATTCATTTTACTTTTCGTTAAACAAATACATCTGATATCATGTTAAACCCTTGACTGCTAAGCCTTTCCCCCTTTGAATGCTACGCCCTTTATTGGGTATTTGGGGTAATGCATGCTGAGGTATCCATAATTTTTTTTTCTACATAAGCTATCCACGCCAAATTTGCATCTTTTTTTCCCAACATCCTGTGAATTCGAAAAGTTCCCAGGGTTTGTGTAATTTCATTGGAGGGGGCTGAAAACATAGGCAAAATGTAGCTAAATTATGAGTTATGGGAAAAATAGGAAAAAAGTGCTCCGCGAAAAAGTTTCAGTTCTTTTCTCCTAAAAAAGGCATCAACACAAGGTTTACTGTGCTTTCAGGAACATGCAGAGCTGAATCAAAAAACCTACGGGTGTCATTCTGATGGCTCATCGTAGGCAGTCGAACCACCATCGGCTGATGTGGTTCAACCGACACATTACAATGCGTGCAGTTGGAGGTAGGAGGTGGAGGGGCAGCTCAAGGAGCCCGTCGAAAAGTCAGAGGATCACTGGTAACTGCAATAGGGGCAGTGCCTGCTCAGGCACAGCTGGAGGGATTACAATGGCACTTCCCAATGTCCCTTTCTGCCGTCTCTTCCATGGTGGTTCACCCCCCATGAAAAGGCAGACACAAAGAGTGATTTTGGAGGCCCCAAGCGAGTCTCTCTCCCCCCTGGCCCTCTGCTATGGTGCCTGGGCCACCTATGGTGTCCCCCTAAACATCTGCATGGTGCCTGTCACATAGTGCAGGGATGTTTTTAAAGTGCATATTTCCTATTGCAGCTTGTGCTGCAGACAGCAGCACAAGCCACAGTAGAAAATATACACTTTGTGCTGCCATGAAGGTGGTTGCATTGTAATAAGGGCAGAGGGACTGCCGACTCCTTGTTGGGCGATCCCTCTTCCGCCATGGCATCGTAATGATGCCCAATTTTATCACCACAGTATTGGCATTTTTCAAAAGGTAGACCATTTTTTCTAATCTTTGTGATTTAAACCTACTTCCAGTTTGTGGTGAAAACCGCTGTGAAACACATGGGTGATCCTGGAGAGCTACAGATTTTGGAAAAGTAGACAACATTTTGAATTCAGCAAGGGGTCCTTTCTGTAGATGCCTCAAGGTTTTCACAAAGAAACTATTGAAATAAAAAAATTTTGAAAATTAATAGGAAAAATGGCCATTTGTGCCAACGTCTACATTTGAACCTTCTCGTCACGATGTCCAATTCACAAAAGCAATATAAATTATATCTGCTAGACCCTTCCCGTTGCGGGGATATATGGTTTATGGGTTTTCCAAAAACCCAAGGTACCCAACTCCAATAACTGAGCTGCAGTTTGTAATGGATTCTCATTGTGTAGCTGGTATAGATAAAGTAGGTATCAAGGAGACCTATGTCTTTGCAAAATGTATATAAGATATGGACTTTAGACGCAGTGGCTATTTGCACATCTCTGATTTTGTGGGCACCCATACAAGCATGAGCATTAGAGGGCATTTCTCAAGATGTCGTTTTTCTGACACACTGGCTCATATTTGAAGGGTACACATGCTGAGAAATACAATTGGTTATAACACGTATTCTATGGTTCTATGTTCACCTAAGTCTCCCAATTAAAATGTTACCACACTTGTGTTGGTAAGTCTAGTACCCACAACAAGAAAGGGCCTAAAATGAAACATGGGAAACCTCACCCGGCCCGGACACGGAAAGGATTGACAGATTGATAGCTCCATCTCAATTCTGTGGGTGGGGGTGCATGGCCGTTCTTAGTTGGTGGAGCGATATGTCTGGTTAATTCCGATAACGAACAAGACTCCTCCATGCTAATTAGTTACGTGACCCCCAGCTTTGTTTAATTTCATGCGCCTTGGAAAAAACTGTTTGTTTGAGAGAATTTATATCTCAGGCGCTGTGAGGATCCCCTTTCAGTTGTGTATCACTGTAAATTACGAGTGAATAGTTTGAGAAGTGTATATATATATATATATTTAGGGTACATTGTTGTATATGTAGTGTATATAGTGTATTTGTGATATGTATATATATTGTATGTGTTTTTGAGATATGATTTAATATTTTTTTTTTCAGTGCGCCACTTCGTCTTGTGACACGTATATATGTCTTTATAACTTGTGAATATTGACTTGTTTACAAATATTTGTAAAAAAAACAGGATAATTAATTATATCTTGTGTAGAATTAAATGTTGTATTAATCCCTCAGTACCAATCGTTTCTACTTTTGCATCTTTTTGATGTCCCTTGCTCAGGTATGGGAGGGTGATTTGGGCAGAACCCCTGTATTATTTTTCAGTAAAATGCAACAAGGCCACATCACATTTTTCCATTGAAAAGTAACCCTTTATTTGCAATGTGGGTACCTGTAGGTTTTGGGCCTTAGATAAGTCGGCAACTATGGAAACCTAGCAAGCCTGCACATTTTTTTAAAACTAGACACACAGGGGAGTCCAGGGTTGGGTGACTTGGGTGGCATTCACTAGGTTTTCTTACCCAGAAGCCCTTGCAAGCCTCAAACTTTGACAAAAAAACAAATGTTCCTTCAATTTCTGTGTTGGAAAGTTCTGGAATCTGCAGGGAGCAACACATTTCCTACTACATCCTATTACCTTAAGTCTTTCAATAAAATTGGGCCACACTTGTGTGAGTAGGGCTAATGGCCGTGACAGCAAAGGCGCCAAATAGCAACATGGAAACCAAATTTTTTTGCAATGTGGCTAGTTAAGGATTTTGGGCCATAGCTCAACCATTACATAAGGAAACCTAGCAAACTTGCAATTTTTTTAAAACTAGACACCAAGGGCAATCCAGCGTGGGTTGACTGGCATGGCTCCTACAAGGATTTCCTAGACAAAACACCTTGCAAACCTCAAATTCTGACTAAAACAACAGATTGTTCTCACTTTTTTTGTGATGGAAAATTCTGGAATCTGTAGGGAGAAACACATTTCCTACCACATACCATTCCTCCTTCTCTCCTGATACAAATGGTACTATACTTGTATGGGTAGGGCTAGTGGTCATGACAGGTAAGGCACCAAAATACAACATTGACACAGCACATTTTTCCACTGAAAAGTGACCCTTTGTTGCAATGTGGCTTGCTGTGGAGTGCAGGCCCTAGCTCATAGGGAAACCTAGCAAACCTGCCCATGTTTCAAAACTAGATACCCAGTGGAAACCACTGTGATTTTACTTGCATGGCTCTGACCAGGTTTTCTAACCCAGAAGCCCTTTCAAACCTCAAACTTTGACTAAAAAAGCAAATTTTCTTTACATTTGTGTGATGGAAAGTTCTGGAATCTGGAGGGAGCAACACATTTCCTACCACCTACCATTCCCTCAAGTCACTAGATAAAAATGATGCCACACTTGTGTGGGTAGGGCTTGTGGCCATGACAACAAAGGCGCCAAAACACAACATTGACACATCACATTTTTCCCCTGAAGATGGACACCTTTTTTGCAATGTGGCTAGCTGTGGGTTTTGCACCCCAGCTCAACTGCCACCTCAAGAAACCTAGCAAACCTGCACATTTTTGAAAGTTAGACACTGTGGGAAATCAAGGGTAGGGTGACTTGCATGGGTTTCACCAGACTATCTTACGCAAAAGCCCTTATAAACCCAAAAAAGTTTACTCACTTTTCTGTGATGGAAAGTTCTAGAATCTGCAGGGAACAACAACTGTCCTACCACCTACTATTCCCTCAAGTCTCTGATTAAAATAATTCCTCAATAAAAACAAGGTCAATGAGTGTCTCTTTGTAAGGAAGCCCATTGACCTAAGTTTGATCAATTCCTGTCACAGGTACTAGGCCCAGCCATAAAGGTGGGCAGCACTTTTATCAGGACAAGTGGGGGAACACTGGTTGGTAGTGATTTTGTGTACTTCTGATTCTGGAAGAACATGTCAAAGAAAGTCACAGAAAAAGTGTAATTTGCATGCACATTTTGCGGTTTGCAAGGCAAAGTGGGAAAGAAAATATTGTGGAATCCATGAGTGACATACCACCCTGTACTTCAATGGGTGTCTGTTTTCAGAAATGCCTGGGTCTGGTAGGTTTTGCCGGGTCTCCGCCGAGCTCAGGCCCAAAAACTGCAGCTACACCTTTTGTTGATGTTGCCACATTGTGTCTTGGACCCCACTTTTGTGAGCACTGGACCTACCCACTCAGGTGAAGTACCATTTTTATCAGGAGATATTTGGAAACGTTTGGTGACAGGAAATGTGTGGCTGCCCACAGAGTCCAGTACTTTAAGTCACAGAAATGTAAAGAATAGGTGTGTTTTTAACCTATATTTGAGGATTGCAAGGGCTTCTGGGTACAAATACCTTGTGAGATCCATGCAAGACACACCACTCTAGAGACCCGCGGATGTCTTGTTTATGATAATATCTAGGGTTGGTAGATTTTCCCTAGAACAATGTACACCCTGGCAGAGAAAGACAGAAAAGACAAATATCAGTGCACCACCATCTACTGTTCAACTTCACATGCATACCTATTTATTTTATTTTATATTGAAAGTTTTATAGAGCGCGAAGAAGATCCTTACGGATATCAGAGTGCTTTACACACAGAATGGGATACAAAGGTAAAGGAGTAATAATTAAACAAGTCATTTTGTGCAAAGATGAGCAAATGGTTACAAAATAGAAACAAGGTAAGGTAGCAACGGTGCATAGGCGGTCAATATACATAGTCATTGGAGGAAGAATGCTGAGTTACGAGATTACTTTAGTCTAAATTCAGGTACATTTAGCTAAGAGGAGAGATTTTACTTCTTTTTTGAAGTATGCCGTGGATGAGATAAGTCTGATTTCTGGAGGGAGGGCATTCCAGATCCTGGGCGCCATCCCTGAGAAGGAGAGTTTATATGTTTTTTTCTTGTGGAATTTCTGATGTTTCAAAAGAAGATTGTCTGCGCTTCTTGTTGCTCTTGAGCCACCCGAGATTGTCAGTTTCTGAGCGAGGTAGCTGGGGGAGTTGTGGTGTGTAGCCTTTTGGGTCATGCAAGCGATTTTCAGGTGTATTATAGCTTCGTAAGGAAGCCAGTTCAAGGTTTTTAGATCAGGAGAGATGTGTGAGCGTTTTTTAGAGCCCGTGATTAGTCTGGCTGCAGCTTTAATAGAGGCTTTTAATGGTGCGTTTGTCGATATGGGAGGCCACAGAGGGCAACACTTCCATAATCCACTTGAGGGATAACTAGGGCTTGGACTGCAGTTCTGAAGTCATTGGGAGGAAGGAAAGGTTTGAACTTCCGCAATGTGTTGATTTGGAAATTAGCTCCCTTCGTTGCATTGCTGATGTGATGATGCATATTGAGATTGCAATCGAGGGTTATGCCTAAATATTTTGCTGAGTCCACAATAGTAGGTTGAACGTTGAGTGCAGTGAGATGATTAAGCCAGGCTTGAGTGATGGGGACTTTGGTGGGAGGCGCTATTAGGAGAAATTCAGTTTTTAGAGCGTTAAGTTTGAAGTGATTCTCTGCCAGCCAAGTCTGTGTGTTCCTAAGTGTTGTGTTGAGTAGTTTGATGTCATCAAGGGTGTGTACTGGTTGGATTTGGCACGAAGGTAAGCAAAAAGTTCAAAATGTAAATTTTATAAACAAAAGATTTTATGAAAATTAAAATGTAGAAATAACTGTTAATAAGATAATTGTCATTTCTCAATATTGAACAAGTGACTCGCAGATCATGAGCCGTTATGCCACGGCAAGGCATCAACTGTTTGCAGGCCATTCACACACCTTTTATGCATCTCTCACACACACACAACCATTCAAACCACAAGCAGTGGGCCCAACTTATTACAAAACTTACATCAACAAACAGTGCCATTCGATGGCCCATCCCTTTCATATGCCCACAGGACTGACACAGCAATTACATTGCCTTATAGCTGGCGGAGAGTGTGGACTGGCATTTGACTCCCAGTGTGTGTGTAATGACCAGCAGAAAATCATTAAACACCCCCCAGTCGAACACAAGTTTAAACACAGCAACAGCCAGATGCCAGCCACACACACTGCCAGCCAGACACTAGTTCAGTCACAGAAATCGCACTACCTGGCAGCTGGCGGAATGTGTGAAGTGGCGTTTCGGTGGCAGTGTGTATGCAGTGACTTGCTGCTGATCACTAGACACACACTGGCAGCCAAATGCCAACACATCCCCAGCAAGTCGCCAGCTACAAACACCCCTAACCAAACGATACTCAGACATCACAAAAAAGCTCCACACCACTTTCATTTCTAAAACACTCCCACAATGTATAGATTACATACACAAAGCACAGGCAGAAAAAAAAACCATCCAACTAAAGGTGCACATTTTTTCAAATAGGAAGAGCCAAACTATTGGTAGAATATGAAATACCAGCTATGACTGCATA
Organism: Lissotriton helveticus; assembly: GCF_964261635.1. NCBI lineage: Eukaryota > Metazoa > Chordata > Amphibia > Caudata > Salamandridae > Lissotriton > Lissotriton helveticus. The sequence continues at coordinate 1,509,386,202 of NC_136061.1, read as the reverse complement.
CACAACAGGTGTAACTAAACACATCAACATACTCACAGCCTACAATCTAAACAGAAAATGTGTAGCAATGCAGACCACAGTCAGTTCCCTTTTGCTGTCCTGGTTGCTCCCAATACTTGAGGTGTGCATGGTACAATTTAAAACATGTGGGCACACATATGCCAGTATTAGAGGGACACTCAGAGCAGTACGTATGACTCTCCTTTTGTACTCCTGTTTGGGCATGCACCTCTACATCTCCAACAAGGAAATCATGTTTTGAGTGTTGAAGGAATGTATTCAGGAAAGTGGCAATCTTCCAATCTAGCCACATCATCTACCACTCCAACTCTATACTCCGACTGCCATTACAGACTACTGAAATTACACAAAAGTAATCTTGGATTCTGGCGAAGGATCTTTGAAAACAGCGTTTGCATTGAAGGCTGCTAAATGAAATAGATGAACAGCTAACTTCTTGTACCAGGTATAGGACTTTTGAGCAGCATTTTAAGGCTCCAACCCTTGATCTACTCTGTCTACACCTCCCATGTGCATATTGAAGCCTAGAATGCACACTGGTTTGCGCACATCTGCAACCTGACTCCAAACAGTCACAGGTGCAGTACTTTCATCATGAATAGTTGCCAGCATGTGGACATATCTTCTGTCTGAAACTTTCACAGCAAATAATTGCACACCTGTGTAGAAATTGTCCACATATAAATGTTGACCCTTGGGAAGAAGTGATTTGGCTAGTTCCCACACAATTTTCTCACAGACTCGAAAAGTTGAAGGACAATGAGGGCTGAGCCGGACTGGTTACCAGGCGTTTTGGAGTGCTGCCAATCTGGGGGCTGATTTCGTTGATGGGGACCTTCATGTGCTTAAAACCATTCATTTTGCTTTGTTTATTTAGCAGCACACGCAGGTCCCCATCAACAAAATCAGCCCTCACCGCAGCAAAATCAGCCCCCAGCATGGTAGCACACCAAAATGCCCGGTAGCCAGTCCGGCCCTGAATGAGAGAGGTAAATTGAAGAATCCCTAACAGTGTTCACCCTGAAATTATACGCACATCCAGTGGCTCTTTCAAATAGCATATACAGCTTAATAACATAACTTGCTCTCTTGCTGGGAATGTATTCTCGGAAAATTAAACGTTCCTTCAACAAACCAGAGACTCATCCACAGTTATATAATTTCCTTGAACATAGAGGAACGATCTACTATATGGTCAAGGACAAGCCAAATCTTGAAAAGGTGATCACAATCAAGGTAATCTCGTGGCAATGCTGCAGCATTATACACGAAATGCAGCATCCACTACAAAAGCAAATATTGATCTCAAATCTTAATTTCTGGAAATATAGCAGTTGCCATCAAGGGACTAGTAGACAAATATAAAGTCAGTGATGGCTTCCTTATCGATCACATTAGCAAAGTTAAACCCCAGAAATGCTTAATTTCATGGAGATTTGTGTGAGCCCAGCCCATAGCTCTGGAGTGGGACTTAAAAGTGGCACTGTTGTCCTTCAAAAACTACTCTTCATATAAATTAGTCAGCTCCATAATATAATCCAAAAACACATCATCAATAAAGATTTGGAAGAAATTGATAGGCAAAAAATGATCTATATTGACTCTACACCCTGAATCACCACTAAAGGTAGGAAAACAGGCTACACCATGTTGGGGTGACCCAGGGTTTAGAACTTCCAATGGGATGCCTTCCAGTGACTGGTTGCAGTCTAGCTTGCTCTTGCTGTACCACCAACATATTACTTCATCAGCACCAACTGTGGACTCATCATCAGATGATTCCTCTTAAACACAAAGTTCACTGCCATAATCTTCATCTTGGTACACTGCTTGGGATGCAGAGTCAGTCTCAGAGCCATGTTCAGAGGCAGATTCAAAACTCAAAACTACAACCTGTTGGAGGACGCTCCCTAGCATACACGTACAATTTAGGTACAATACAAATACCTTGTGTCTAGTGGTTTTCCACAACCCCCCCCTTGGGGGAAGATCGCCCTACAAAAATGGCTTATATGCCCCAAGGGGAAGGGCCCAAATAATTTCTGTAGCGACCCTGACCCCAGGTGCCACTCACGGATACGCAGAAATCTTAAATCCTTGATGTCCAGTGCGTTTCCACCCCATGTAGATAGATCAGCCTAAAAATGCCTGATCTACCCCTAAGGGTAGACAGACACAAAGGAAAATTGTGGCCCTGAGGGAGCAACCTTTGCCCAAGGGGTTGTTTCCCATAAAAAGAAATACCTAGCAAAATCCCTGGCGGCAGATCTACACGAAAGTGCTGCAGCTCGGCACCGCATGCCCTTTGGCTGCGCCACTCTGCAGCAGTTTTAGAGCACAGGAATGTGATATATCTACAATGATATGTCGCATTCCTGTGCTCTCCCCTGCACTGGTGCAGAAACAGCTGCCATGCGCAGGCGCAGGAACCCTTGCACCATGGTGCAAGGATGCCTGCGCCATTGGGAGATTGCTTTTGTCAAGGAAGGGGCCCCTTCCTGAACAAAAGCAATCACTGCAGGCATTTTACTCTTTTAATGCATGCTGTAGAATCAGTGCCGTCACTAGAATTGGTGTCACCCGGTGTGGGTAACTCAGGGTGTCACCCCCTCACAACTTACCAGATGGGCCAACTCACCCTCTGCCTGCACCATCTCTCCCTCTGTCCGCACCATCTCCCCTCCGCCTGCACCATTTCACCCCCTGCCTGCACCATCTTTCCCTCAGCCTACACCATCTCACCCTCTGCCTGCACCATCTCCCCTCTGCCCGCACCATCTCCCTTCTGGTTGCACCATCTCTCCCTGTGTCCACACCATCTCCCCTCCGCCTGCACCATCTCTCCCTCTGCCTGCACCATCTCTCCCTCTGCCTGCACCATCTCCCCTGTGCCTGCACCATTTCTCCCTCTGCCTGAACCATCTCCCCTCTGCCTGCACCATCTCTCCCTCTGCCTGCACCATCTCCCCTCCACCTGCACCATTTCACCCCCTGCCTGCACCATCTTTCCCACAGCCTACACCATCTCACCCTCTGCCTGCACCATCTCCCCTTTGCCTGCACCATCTCTCCTCTGGTTGCACCATCTCTCCCTGTGTCCACACCATCTCCCATCCACCTGCACCATCTCAACCCCTGCCTGTACCATCTCTCCCTCTGCCTGCACCATCTCACTCTCTGCCTGCACCATCTCCCCTCTGCCTGCACCATCTCTCCCTTTGTCCACACTATCTCCCCTCTGCCTGCACCGTCTCTACCTCTGCCTGCACCATCTCTCCCTCTGACTGCAACCATCTCACCCTCTGCCTGCACCATCTCCCCTCTGCCTGCACCATCTCCCCTCTGTCTGCACCATCTCTCGCTTTGTCCATACTATCACCCCTCTGCCTGCACCATCTCTCCCTTTGCCTGCACCATCTCCCCTCTGCCTGCACCATCTCTCCCTCTGTCTGCACCATCTCCCCTCCGCTGTACCATCTAACCCCCTGCCTGCACCATCTCTCTCTGCCTGCACCATCTCCGCCTCTGCCTGCACCATCTCTCCTCTGCCTGCACCATTTCCCCTCTGCCTGTACCATCTCTCCCTCTGCCTGCAACATCTCTCCCTTCATCTGTACCATCTCCCCTCCGCCTGCACCTTTTCTCCCTCTGCCTGCACCATCTCACCCTCTGCCTGCACCATCTCCCCTCTGCCTGCACCATCTCCCCTCTGCCTGCACCATCTCTCCCTTTGTCCACACTATCTCCCCTCTGCCTGCACCATCTCTCCATCTGCCTGCACCATCTCTCCCTCTGCCTGCATCATCTCTCCCTCTGCCTGCACCATCTCACCCTCTGCCTGCACCATCTTCCCACTGCCTGCACCATCTCCCCTCTGCCTGCACCATCTCTCGCTTTGTCCACACTATCTCCCCTTTGCCTGCACCATCTCCCCTCCGCTGCACCATCTCACCCCCTGCCTGCACCATCTCTCTCTGCTTGCACAATCTCACCCTCTGCCTACACCATCTCTCCCTCTGCCTGCACCATCTCCCCTCCGCCTGCACCATCTCACCCTCTGCCTGCACCATCTCCCTCTCTACCTGCACCATCCCTCCCCCTCCGCCTGCACCCCCTCCCCGCCTGCTGCTCTTTTAACCTTTTCCTTGTTGCCTTCTCCACCCCCCCATGGTTTCTCCCTCACAGTTCTTGTCTTCTCTCAAAGTGACTGAAATAAACACATGAAATGTGCTTTGAATTTGCACGCGCGCCGCTGAGGATAAGTTTAAATAGAAACAGAGCAGAGGCGAGACTGCAGAGCTGTGTTACATACACAGCGTAACCAGATGGTGTCACCCCATGTGAGGGTGTCACCCGGTGCGGTCCGCACCCACGCAACCCCCTAGAGACGCCACTGTTTAGAAAGAAAGAGGCCAAAACGAGGAGAAATTAAAACATGAATGATCTGCCCCCGTTGAGCAGAAACAGCCAAAACAAATGCCCAAATGTTTTGAGGAGCAACTCCCGGGGCCTCTCCACATACCAAAAAGATATCCCTGGTGTCTGGTGGGTGCATTCCTGCTGCATAATCATGGTCCCTGCTGTGATCCCGCAGCAGAAATGCTCTGAAGAGAGACACGTGAAAAAGGACAACACTTTCCCCCAGTTAGCCTCTTCAATCCTAATCCCTCCCCCAGTAAGCGGACCTAGGTTTAAAATATCCTGCTCCCACAAACAACGGGGAAGCAAATGGCTTCCAGCACCTACTGGCTTGTTATGATATTGGTGTGCTGTGCAGACGTTGATGACATCATCACAACGGGAAGGGGGAGGGTGATGGAGTGGCAGCAGAAGCACTTCCACTGCCATCTCTAGTGGGAGCATGTGGTGGAGGGCTTGGGAGGGAGTGTCTGTGATTCCTCATGGGTGGGTGCTAGGATGTGCTGGACGCATCCTCAGCATGCTCCGGTGCTGAGGATGTGTCCAGCGCGTCCTTAGCGCCTAATGAGTAAGCTACTTTTGTTTTCTGCTTTTGTTCGAAGTATGCTTTTATGGCTTTTGAAAGAACTGTTTGTTGTTTTGAAGATTTTAAGCGAGGTATTCAAGAGAAACCAAATAATTTGTGCTAATTGTTTTGTAACAGAAATGTGCTTTTGAAATGTTATGCCATGGAGGAGTGTTTCTATTTTTGTACCTTCTCACATTTTATTATATTTTCTCCCTTGTGTTTTTGAGATCAAATTCAACATGAAAGGCTGTGTGGGTAATTTCTCCAATGTCCTTTATCTGAGTCTCCCAAATCATCACTCTATAATCAGCACAAAATCATATTTCTGCCAGAAAAGAACACTGGTGGCATCCTTTAAGCTATAGATAGTCCTCTGCAAATCTGAGTTAAAATGCCCTTGACACACAAAATGATTCTAGCAGAGTTTATCACAAAAGTCACAGTATGCTCATGTGGTTGGTGACAAATACAAATGCGGCGATTCACAAAGTTTAACATCTCCATCCGACATAGGGGCCGATTCCGATCTGGAAATCCCTCCGACCGAGCTGGATCCTGGGTGTTTTCCGACCAATCCGGACTCCTGCAGTCCGACCGAGCGAGTACGATGCGGCCGTATTCTGTCGGACTCGGTTATGTCGAACTCCCATTGAAGTCAATGGGAGCCGGTCGTACAACGCGTACATGGGCTCTCAGTGACTGAATGGGTACGTTCCGGACAAGTGCGCCCCCTACAGTGTGTAAGCGTCAGTGCCATCCGCACCGTACATGGCTGTGTTGGGGAGACCCATGGTCTCCCCCTGTGTCCGCGCAGTAAGGCTGCGGGTAACAGGGGGTCCAATGCGGACCCCCAATGTCCAGCTCCAGGAGCTATTGCGAGCCGGAAGCTCCGACTTGATCCGGCTGTCCGAATCGCCATCGTACTGGCTCAGTCGGAATTCACCTCCATTGCGCGCCACGATTAGCTTACAGCCGACACGTACGGAGCGGTTCGGACCCGGAAACGATTCGGACGGAGATTTCGCGCTTGTTCACATCGTACTTCGCCGTCCGGACCAGTGAACGAACTGGACGGAAATTCAGCCTCCGAATCCGACCCGCTAATCCCGGACTCGATTCGGAGCCCTTCCGACCGAGATCAGAATCAGCCTGTAAATTGGATTACGCCATAAAATGCTCATGGAAATATTTTTGAATTACCTGGAAAGTTTACATTTTTTCCAATATATGTTTCTAGTTTACTACATTGTTCAAACGACCAGTTAATTTCTCGTTGCCTACTTGCTGCATATTTTCTATGTGTGAGTGCTCAGCAGAGGCAGCTGTCCTTGCTGGATGAGTGAAAAGCTAGAAGAATATTCAAGGGAAGGACCTCCCTTTTACATATGACCCTTTGACTATCTTACACAGCAATGTAAGAGGTATAGTGACAGAGTGTATTGGGAAGTAAGAAAGGAAACCTCTTTGACATGTAATTGAATCTGCTATACACTGTGGGGCATATTTACAAGACCCTATCGCCACAGGAACGTCACATTTTACGACATTCCTGTGGGGATAGGGGCTTTGCCTTATTTACAAGGCAGCATTAAGCCACTTAACGGGGCTTAATGCTGACTTGTAAATAAGGCCCCCTTTTACGCTATGCTTAACATGAAAGGGAAGTGCAATGGGTGTTTTGGTGGGCGTTTCAGCGCAACACCCATTGATTTTGACGCTGCCCCCTATTTACAGACCAGGGAAAACCTGGTCTTACTCTGGCGCAATGAGGAGAAATGTTGAATTTCTCCTAGTTTTTGATGTTTTCATGTGTGCATTGTGCAGCACACATGCAAAACGCCAATGATTGTTTATGCACAGAAAGGTGTCCAATCCTGCACATCAACAACTGTTTTTAAAAAAAATGCTGTTTTGCAACTTCAGTTTGTGTACTGCATTACGCCACACAGAGAAGTTACAAAAAGGCCTTTTAAGATTGTTTATGTACAGGAAGTGGTATGGTGCAAGGGTGCCTGCTTTGGCACTAGGCTGCTAAGTTTAGCGACTGTGCAGGGGGAATCACAGGGCTGCACCATATTCTTGTAAATATGGTGCAGCCCTGCTTTTCTGAAGTGGCGGAGTGTGGCGCTAAACCAGGAAGGCTAACGCCTCACTCCGCCACTTCCCTTGTAAATATGCCCCTGAGTTTTGATTAATAATAAGCAAAGAAGGCAAACAAACAGGCAATACATGTAGGTAGGGAGCAAAATGGATTATGTGAACTGCGACTCACCAATTCGCCAGGGAAGGTCGGTCATGGAGAGGAGGGTGGTCTGGCCTGGTTACGTAATGGCAATCCTCATTAATTCCTATTCTGATCTTTCTCATCACAGTCCTTACTATGTGGTGTGGCTGTGTCCTATCAAAAGTAGTGCTGCAGCCTAAATAAACAAACTTAAAACACATAGAGATGCAGTACGCTTCCTTCTCCCACGTGCAGACTAAATTAGGCAGAGCCATACACTGCATGCAGCAACAAGAAAAGCCCTGGGAGGGAGGGATTTCAGTAACAGAATGAAGAAGACCAGACTCAGAATATTGGCTATTACATTTGAGTAACTGGATCATTCCCTCCTCTTCTGTTTTGCTCATCCCAGACCTTACTATGTGAGGATATACCCAAGCTGTACTGGGTAAATAAAAAGAAACAACAAAAATACACTACATGAAAATTACTGATCCATCAGTGGAAAAATAAAAACAATTTATAAGAAATCAATAATTAACTTTCTCGCAGCACTCAATACTTGTCTCCCAAAATTAAAATGCAAGGAATTTTCACTAGTAATTTATACTGGTTTATAAAGTTGAAACGCCTCTGCCTCCGTATATTGCTGGACCGCTGAGCTTCCTTTCATATGGTCGACCATATCCCCGTCATGCACACCCAGGCTACTTGAATAGGATTTACTGGACATGTCCATCATTGTTTCTCTGCATGCCTTTCTAATAAACACCAGATTGTTCATATGGAAACCTTCAGGCCCCAAGCTACCTCTATCACCGCAGGGTTTCATAATGTCCCCTGCTTACTTCACCCTCCACATTGGGCTGATTGGTTCATGCTCACAGATATTCATCACACTTATCACTTTTTTACTTCAGTGCAATGCCCTAAATTTGGCGGGCATGCTTGCACGTTGGTCTCATGCTCACTTTGCCACTGGAACCATGCTGCCCCAGAGTGAAAAACCCCAACCAGGGTGAAAATTGGTTTGGGTTGCTTATGTTCCTGTTCAGAGAAGACCTAGTTTGCCAGTTTGCGCTGCACTGATCCTAGTAGAGGAGTATCAAGGCAAATTTGCACATGGCTGGGTCTAATCTGAGGTGACAGTGCCTGATTTACAAAGGTAAAGTTAGACCAAAAGTCTAACTTAGATCAAAAGTCTAACTTTACTACTTTTCGGTATTCACAATGGTAAGTTACTACTACTAAAATTTCTACTTAATTGTACTAGCATTAACTTTACTAGTAGTAACTTTAATACTTGTACTTTTACTAGTAGTAACTTACCTTTGTGAATACCAAAAAGTAGTAAAGTTAGACTTTTGGTCTAAGTTAGACATTTTGTCTACCTTTACCATTGTGAATTGGGCCTCTTGTTGGGAACAAAAACAGTACTACTACCACTCACAAATAACAGCATCAAGATTAGCCAATATGCCAATGATACATAACTCTACTTAAAAGTCTCTGCTGCTTCAGACATCCAATGTCTCATTCACTGACTTCACATGGTCTTGACTGAATATCTAGTGTCTTCCTGAAGCTCATCCCAACCTAGAAAGTTCTGTGATTTACAGTAGTGGCTGGTGTTGTTGAACAGTGGCGGGAGGAGGGGGACAATGGATGACAAACGTCAAATTAAGAATATAAAATAACTTACCTGCAGCTGACCACATTGCACTCTTCTGCTCTTCTCCTCTGCATGCACAGGCTCCAAGACTCCACTGCAGCCAATCCTGATGCTGCTGGAAGAAGCATCAGGATTAGCCTGAGCGCTCTGCATTTATGCTCCCAGTCAGACTTGGAGCCTGCTGTCTCTAATGTGACAATGCAGCTCAGTCTGGAGATAGCTTGAGTACGCAGCCCCATGGCTGCATCCTTAAAGACTCAGCAGGCAAGGAAAAATAAAACAATAATAAAACTTGTTTATTATTGTTTTATTCTTCCTTTCCTGCTGTTTTGAGGCAGCTGGGGAGGGGAGCGGGGGGGGGGGGGGGTAGACACGCTCCTCCGCCATAGCTGGTTATTTCTAAAGAACAACCAACGAGAAACTGTATAAACCTCGTTCAATGACATGAACCTTGATGCCTTCAAATTCTTCCACTGAATTAAAATCTCATTAGGGGTGTGTGAAAGTTGTGTAATAATCTATCACATAATTAACAAACTGACCCCAAAAAAAACCAAAATCATGTGTAATTACGTGAAATGCACCTCCAGCACCTCGTTAAAAAAATTACTGCTGTGACGCATTGCATTTTGCATCCAATATAGTGCTAGTTTTTCCGGTGTTTGGACAAAATATCATATTCTAAATATTGGGAAAAAACTTTTTATTACCCAAAACATTTTTTGCAAAAATATTGCTGTCATAAAAATAGGTTTTTAGGTAAGAAATATAATTTCAACAATATTGTAGTAAAAAATATCATTTCTAAAATTATTTTAATTTGCTCTAGCTCATATATTCATTTTATGTATTACTATTTTTTAGGTAATTGTTATTAACTTTTTAAAGTATAGTCTGTCATTTTAAATGATTTGGAATGTTTAATTTAATTGTTAATAGTAATTTATTGTTTTTAGTGGGTTGTGGGGTTTTTACTTGGATATAGTGGGAAGTTAAATGAGCAAAAACAAATTATTAGTTAAATAATAGTTTCATTAATTATATTGTTTCTACTAACTATGTAAATTATGTAATGCTGATTTATTTTAGTTATATTTTAGGTGCAGGTTGCTAAGTTTGGAGGGGTACAAGGTGAGAAGGTAATTAAGCAATCATTAATTAACAGAATTATTATTTTAATAACAATTTTTAAATTAATTATTTATAATGTAAATTAGATAATAATGTTTTTTTATGTTTTAGGTGTGGACTGCTGGGCTTGAAGGGGTATTGGATGGGAAGTTAATTAAGTAATGATAAATTAATAATTATGAATTGGTATTTGCTTAATTGAATGATTATCAACTAAGTGAATTGTGCTTCACTTATTATATTAGTTAGATTGTACATGTGGGATTTGAAGTTAACTAAGTAATAATTAAATAAAAAACAGTTATTAATGTATTATTAATAATTTAATTGGTGATTCATTATATAAAATAATTATATATGTTAGTTATGTTTTAAGTAATAATTATTTAACAATTAATTATTAATTGGCTATCAATTATTTATTTCATTATCAATTATGTAAAATGCTTTACTTATTTATTTTCTGTAATGTTTTAGATTCAGTTTGCTCAGTTTGTAGGGGTATAGGGTAGGAAGTTAATAAAAATGTATTAACAATTAATGATTAATTTGCTATAAATTATTGAATTGATTATTTATTATGTAAATTGTGTAATAATAATACATTTTTGTTATGTTTGGTTTTTAGTGGTATAGGTTTGAAAGGTAATTAAGAAATATTTAACAAGTGATTTTTAATTGTTAATTATTTAATTGATGATCAATTATGTAAATGGTGCTACATTTATTTTAGCCATATTTTAGGAATGGCCTGCTCGGTTTGTAGGAGTATTGTGCAGGAAGTTAATTAAGTAATACATAAAGAACAATTTTTAGTTGATGATCAATCATTTAATTGTTTCATAATTATGTAAATAGTTTTAATTTTTTTGTATATATACATATTTTTATGTTAATATGTTTGTATTAAGAGTTTATATTGTTTCTAAATTAATAATGTGATTCAAATATTAATGTGTTTGAAGTGAAGTACTTTCCCACCTGTTACTTCTACTGGAATTCAACTCCTCCGAAGACCAACGCTTTCCATACTGTTGCCAGACTGGAGTGAGAACAAGAACAGTAAATGCATCCCTCTCGAAATCCAACACTTTCTGTACTGTTGCACAGACTGGAGTGGGAACAGTAAATCTTACCCCTCTGAAGTTCAATGCTTTCCCGTATGTTTTTAAAAAAATATATATTTTTTTTAAATCCTCATTTTGCGCATGAATGTATAAGGAGTATGAAGGGAGACCGTGACATCCAAGACTGTGCCTTCACTCTCTCAGCTTTACTGTTCCGGCAACGGAGAGTTTCCCTTTGTTGGAATATGTCAGACTTAGCACTCCTGCATCCTTTACCATAATCAATAATTCTTTGTATCAAGGGGGAGAGCTGGCCTTCCTGGCCACTCGGCAGGAATGATTCCCGTCTGAATTATTGTCACTGCTTTAATCATTGGATTTGTTATGTTTATTTGAGTTCCTTCATTACCTTACGTATTGAGTGCATGGGAATTTTACCAGATTTCCCGGAAGTTAGATTTTTTGATGGGCTTTCCTTTCCTATCCATTTTATGTGTTTTTATTATAGAATTTAGCCAGTCCCCGTGTATTGGTGGTACTGGTTTAACCCAGTTTAGGTATATCTCCCTTCTTGCAAGTAGTTTTAATACAAACAACAAATTTTCCTGTTTTCTTGTTAACTTCTCCTTACTTAAATCAACCTTGGTGTCAATCCAGAAAATAATTAGAGTTGTACTTACTTCTAGATGTTTTCCCAACACCCGGCATATCGTCTTACCAACTTCCTGCCAAAAGGAGTCCAGGAGGGGGCAGCCTTGGAACATGTGCAGATCGTTCGCTTTTTCTAACCCACATTTGGGGCAGGACTTTACACTGGCTCCTTTGAATTTTGATAACCTTTTGGGGGTCCAGTATGCCCCATGTATTGTGAATAAGTGGTTTCTCTACAGGCGGGCTGGTTTGATGGTTGACCAGCATTTTTCTAGTGACCTCTGCCATAAGTTTTGCAGGTTCAGCTCTATTATGTCCTTCCTCCAGACTGACTCTGGGATCAAGAAATTCTCTTCTCCTGCAGCGATTAGAGCCCAATACCATCTTGATATTTCCTTCTTTATTAGGGTGGTCTTCGTCATTTCCTTCTCTAGGTCTACATTTCCTGTTTTTTTATCCGTTAGTGAACTTGCCCAGCTTGTGAGTTGGTAATATTTAAATTTTGACACCGATGAGTTGGTGATTTCTACTAGGTATTCCCATGGTTCTATTGAGTTCTCTGTCATCAGCTGGCCCCATTCGTTGATTTCAGCCTCCTTTAGTGGCAATGCCAGGGCATCTTTTAGGAATTCTGGTGTGCCAGGGGAATCCCATATGGGAGCCATAGAGCTGTAGTAAGGAATGTTCAAAGTACTTCTGACTTGATACCATAATCTTGCTGCATTGTTTAGGATCTTTAATTTTATTTTCTTAAAGAATTTCGGGTGTCCGAATTTAAACAAAAAATAGTCAGTTTTGTTTGTCGGTGTTTGAAGGAATTCAGGAAAAAGCTCGTATTTTTTTACTAGGGGTCTCACGTTTTTAAACTGAAAAGCCCTGCAGTATTCGACGAGATCTGGGATGGCTATTCCCCCTTGTTCTTTTTTCCTCCTTATTTTGTTCCAGGCAATCCTTGACCCTTTAGATGCCCATATGAAACTCGCGATTTCTCCCTGGATCTTCTTTAAGTAGTCTATCTTAAATTCCAGTGGAATGACATTAAAGAGGTAAGTAAATTTGGGAAGAATGGACATTTTTATCATGTTTGATCTTCCCAGAAAGCTTAGAGGTAACCCGTCCCATACTTTGAGGAGTTTTTGGTCTCAAGAGCAATCCTATTGAGGTTTAATTGGGGCACTTTTCCTAGATCCTTCACCAACGTTATACCCAGGTATTTTATTTTGTCTTTAGAGTATGGGGTATTCTGGTGTACGTTCCAGCTCATAGATTCAGTTTTGGCTTCATTGGTCAAGTACCCAGACACTTTGCCAAATTCCGCAGTTGCCTTATCTATTGCTGTGGAGGAATTTTGGAAGTTATCTGTAAAGATCATTAGGTCGTCCGCGTATAACGCCACCTTTTTGGCCCAATCATAATATTTAAAGGGAGTTATTGATCCGTTATTCCTGAGAGTACTTGCTAGTGGCTCAATGTAAAGATTGAATAGCAGCGGTGACAGGGGGCACCCTTGCCTCTTTCCTCTTTGTATCTCAATATTATTGGAGAGGCCCCCGTTGATTAGGATCTTTGCTCTTGGTTTTTTGTAGGTCTCAGACACCAAATGACTAAAGCACTGCCCAAGGTTGTATTTGGTAATGACTTTGTTTAGAAAGGACCAGTTGACTCTGTCAAATGCTTTAGCCGCATCAAAAGTAATTATAGTCAGGGGGATCTTTTCGCAAGTCGCTACATCAATCGCGGCAAAGAGCTCATGAGTTATCTTGTATATTTGCCTTCCCTTTATGAATCCCTTTTGGTCTGGGCGGACCAGTTTTGGCATTACAAGGGTCAGTCTCCTTGCTATGATCTGCATAAAGATTTTATAATCGCAGTTTAGCAGCGAGAGGGGTCTGTAAGATTCACAGATTGCAGGGTTTTTCCCTGGCTTTAAAATGATCCTGACAGTTGCGTCGTTCCAAGAGTCTTGGATTTTATCCTGTTCCTCATATATTGTGTTTAATACCCTCGTTATCGGCAGGGCCAAGATTTCTCTCAGAGCGGAATAAAGTTTGTTTGGTAGGGCATCAGGACCGGCAGCCTTCCCTCTTTTTTAGACCTTTTAGCGTCAATTTCACTTCCTTAATCGTTATTTCTGCATTTAGCTCCTCTTTTTCTTCTTCCGATAGTTTGGGTAGTAGTAAAGGGTCTAGGTACTTTCCTATTTGTTCTTCTGGTGAGATGGAGTCTTCCTTGTATAGGTTGGAGAAGAAATTGTCAAATTTCTGCTTGATTACAGACTCTTCAGAAGTTAAGCCGATTTGATTGTTCTGCTGTATGCTAGCTATTTTATTTCTGGTTTGGTCGGTTTTAGTTTTCCATGCCAGCAGTTTTCCGCATCCCTCGCCATACTCATGATTAGTGAGTTTGCTGGCCTCCCACTTCGTCTTCACTCTGTTTTCTAGGTAGTCCGCCAGTTTTTCTTTTAATTCCCTCCTTTCCTTCTCCATTGTATCTTTTTTACCTATATCATTTTCTGCAGTTATCTGTGCATCAATTAAGTTTATATATTTTTCCATGTCTCCAATCTCATGTTTAGCGAGTTTTGATCTGTGAGCTCCCATGCTAATTAGTTTTCCTCTGATAACTGCCTTATATGTGTCCCAAGTAGTTTGGTCTGATGTGCCTACTCGATTGTCCTCAAAGAAGTTGACTGAGGTTATACCTAGCTCTTCCCTTACCTTAGGATCTAGTAGTAAAGTGCTCCCAACTGTCCATCTGGGTTGTGATTTATTTATTGTGGTTTGTAAGGTGAGCTGTACTGCCGAGTGGTCAGACAGATGTGCTGGTAGATGGTCTATAACTTTAATGTTGCTAAGCAGGTTTTTGCTTATCAGGAAGTAATCGATTCTGGATCTGTGCCCTAGTTTTTTATTATGTAGAGTAAAAGGAGACCCTTTGTTGCCTTTCTCCTTCCACATATCTATCAAGCGTAGGCCTTTGTGGTAAATACCTAGCCATTCTCTCATTTTTGGTAAGTTGGCTTGCCTTCCTGGAGGGGATCTGTCCAATTTAGGATCCAGAATAATGTTGTAGTCACCCCCCAGTAGTATTGGAGCAGTTGTTGATAGTAATTCTGTGCATAACCTTTGGAGGTGGTTTGGGTCATCGGTATTTGGTCCATAGTATCCTGCTATGGTGAAGGTATTGTCATGTATTTTTACTTTAGCTAAAGCCCATCTGCCTTTGCTGTCCACTACCTTGTGCTCAACTTTTGCATTAAGTGATTTTTTGAAGAGTATTGCGATGCCCTTGACATTGCAGCCTTGATTGGTAAATACATAGGTGTCCACCCAGCTATGGGTTTTCACTATTTGTTCCCATTCTGCCTTCAAGAGGTGTGTTTCTTGTAGTATGATCACTTCGTTATCCACTTCCTTTAGCTATTCGAGTATCCTTCTCCGTCTGCTAGTTGTTCTGAGCCCATTAACTTTCCATGAGAGAATTTTGAATTCTTTAGTTGTTGTCATCACGCTTTTTTCTTTTGTGGGTACTTAAGTTTATTTAATTTTTTATTTCATTTTTACAGCCCCTCTAAACTCCTTCTATTTTAGCTGCCAAGGACATTTTTCCATTTTTTTCCCTAGTTCGCTCCCCACCCGTGGTGTCTTTTTTGTTTGTTTTTGTGTTTTTTTGTGACGTTCATCGATGCCCACCCCGAGGAAGCCTCCTATCTTCTTTTTGGGCGGTATTATTCGCCCTTTTTGAGCTCCATGGATCGCCTTGTTTACATGTTTTTTCCTGTCTTAATTTACTGTCGTGGTCCGCAGCTGCTCCTTTATTTGTTCTAGGAAAGTCTCTACTTCACTGGGCTCCCTAATGTTATACATTGTATTTCTATGTGCTGAAATGAGCGATGGTCATCAAAAAATAAGCAATGGTTATCAAAAGATTGTAGAGCTACAGCTCGAAATGCATTGGGGACATGGATTAACGTTTATCATGATGACATTTTGAAATATATAAAATTACCTGCAAAATTGATTCTGCACAACGTATTGCTTTGGATTAAAGATAAATCTACATCATGTTACAAAGTGAATAAAACTTTGAACATCTAACATTTGAACAAATGGTTTGGACTACAATCTTTTGATAACCATTGCTTATTTTTTGATGACCATCGCTCATTTCAGCACATAGGAGTGCTCAGGTTATCCACCTTACGCCTGTAAGGTTTCCTTTGACTCATATTCGTTACCCCTATAGGACAGCAGGGGTTATATCCTGATCACCCTAAACGAACTTATCTTTCCCAGATTACTCTCTTACACTTTTTGACTTTGGAGTGCAGCGGACTTCTTAGCCATTATACATTGTATTTCGCCACATGATTCTCAGCGCAGTGGGAAATTTCATCTGAACTGTGGCTCCGAGGGACTTTAGCTCTTGCATAAATTGTCCTAACTCCCACTGTCTGCCCTGGGTGGCTTTAGACATGTCAGAGCGAATCCTGAAGGACCAATTGTCTTTATTTAGGGAGTTACTCTTTAGACCCTCACTTAAGAGTCTTTCCTTTAGTGTATATGTTTTGAAATTTATTAAAATCTTCCTTGGCGTCCTTCTCTCTTTACTCTTCCCAAAGGGGTCTCGGTGTACCCTCTGTATGTCGTCAGCCAGGTTCGCCTCTTTAGTCCAGGGGAAGTGTACTTATAGTAATGAGATGGTGAATTTCTTAATGTCAGGCCCTTCCAGATTTTTTCCTTTCTTGATTTTCTAGCGATTCAAGTTTTTCTTTTATACTTCTGTCGGAGTCTCTTAGTTTTCTGATCTCCTTCTGGTTGGTGTCCACCTTTTTGCTAAGAGTCTCCACCACCGATTCAACTGCTGACACCCTATCACCCAGTGCATTCAGTTTTTGATCCAGGGTCTCACATACCTCCTGAATCTTGGCTTGATTGGTCTTGGACACTGTAAATTTTTCTCTCATCTCTCCCAGCATCTTCTCCATGAGGTTTTCCATGAGTTTTCCCGTTTGCTCTAGGATGGTATGAGGAAGAGGCTCGTTTGTAACTGACAGTATTGGAACTTCTGGTGTCTCTGGTGCTTCCATTTGTGGGTCTGTGTGGGTATTGTTTTCTATGCTCATTCTCTGACTGTTGTTTCTTGGATCATCGGTGTGTGGTAGCACTTTTAAGAGAAGACTACTCTCTGGGGTACAGGTTATATCTCGAGATGCTGGGGAAATATCTCTTGCTTGTGTCGGTTGCTGAACTTTAAAGAAGGATCTCAACGAGGGGGTAATTTTTACTTTTTGCTCTGTTTGGACCCCTCCTTTTTCAGACCGAGGTTTAGATTGGCGATCACGGTTAGCGGTGCCTCTCAGTTTTCTTTTTGTGGTCACTGGTAGTATCACTTGTTTAGTGGGGGGGAGAAACTTTGCTTGGGGAACTGCCTGTTCCTGAGGCAGTAACTGGATATTGTCCCGATCCCTTCTTCGAGCTCTAATCTGGATTGGGGATCCCCATTTTCTCCTGTCTTAGTGTTTGTTTGTGAGATTTGTACCCCTGAGACCGCCCCCTCCGCACACTCAGCTCCCCCAGCACCTCCTGTACCCTCCTTTCCTCCTTCCTTTCTTAATGAAGCCCCCTGATTACTCCCCTTGCACCCCACAATCAGGTCTAGAGCTATGCCCCCCTGTCCTTTCTTCTCCCCTTGTACCTTGCTCATGGGGTTAGGGCTGGGGTTGAAGAGAGTCCTCCAGTCTTTGTCTGTAGGGTGTGCTTGTGGCCGGTTTCCTGACTCTGCACTTCCTTCTTCTGCCTTCCCGGGCCGGCCCCTCGTGGGTCTGGAGTCTTCAGTGAAGGGCTCAGTTTGCTCCACCTCCGCCTGGATTGCACTGGCACTGTTAGGGAGTTTTGTCTTTCTCTCCCGAGTGTCAGCGTTTCTGGCTCCGTTTCTGGCTCCGGCAGCACTGCCTTTCGTGCCCCGGAAACAATGCTGTTCCTGATGTTGTTCCTGACGCGCTGTTGAGCTAATGCAGCCGCTGCTGCTGCCGCTCTTCCCCCGAAAGAGAAACCGATCCTGCCGAGCACTCTCCGGCACTCACTGTGCGCACCTGACGCTGCCGCCCAGAGCCCTGGGAAAACAATGAGACCACCGCTGGTGCTGGAGTCCCGCATCCCCCGGAGTCTTGCTTTGCCCAAGGTCTGAAGTCGGCTTGGCTCTCCAACCCTCGCGGAGGTTCAGTAGGTAGATAGACTTTCCTTTTGATGTAGTTCCGCTATTGCATCGTAGCGGCTGTGGCTGCGGTGTTAGTGTGTGAAAAGTTCTGGTCTAGATCTGACGGCGAGCATGGAGCTCCCGACCGGACCTTCTAGCCGGCCGCCATCTTCCTCCAGCAATGTGTCGTATCAGTAGCTGCTTTCCCGTATGTTGCACAGACTGAAGTGGGAATAGTAAATCTTACCGATCCTATGGTGGCGCACAAATTATAAATTGAAGTTATAATTATAACTTTACAATTTTTAATGTTTATGTATATTAAGTTGGGTATGTATTGAAAGAATGGATTAGGCTTTTTTAACTATAAATTATCCTTAGCCTTTGCCGGGAGACAGCCATGACAATGCGGGCTTTACACCGCGCTGCTATTACGACGCTGCCATTACAACGCAAGTCGTTACAACGACTTGCGCTGGATGGCGCTAGAGACTAAGAAATATTAGATTTACTATTCCAACACCTTCCCTACTGTTGCTTAGGCTGGAGTTGGAATAGTAAATCATACTATTCCAAAATCCAGCGCCTACAGCGCAAGTCGTTGTAACGACTTGCTTTGTAATGGATGCGTCATAATGGCAGCGCGGTGTAAAAGCCCGCATTGTCATGACGTACATTCCCTTTGCCTTTTTCATTGTCTGTTTATGGTTTTTATTTTTTTATAAAAATGTGTTTCAAATAGCAGTGTGGAGTGTCATTGATTGATAAAGTGGAGTGGAGTACAGTACAGTGGAGAGTGTCATAGAGTCTAGTGTCATAGAGTGTAGTATTGTAGAGTGGAATAGAGTGGAGTTGAGTAGAATGGGAGTACAATGGAGTAAATTTTACAGTGGAGTGGCATAGAGTGCCGTATTATGGTGTGGAGTATCGTAGAGTGGAGGAGTGTGTTGCACAGTTTAGTGGCATGTCAAACAGAAGAGGTGAGTATTGTACAATGGTGTTTTGACAACTGAAGTGTCATGAAATGGAGTGTGATGGAATGGAGAGTCTTTAAGAATGGTGGCATAGAGTATAGCAGAGGGCTGTAGAGTGTAGTGACAAGGAGTGTGCAATGTGGACTCCTAGGGGCCCATTGTCTTTTTCCCTATGTTAGCCTAACTGTGCATGTTAGAGGTAACCCTAGGCCTAAAATCTGCTCCACTTGCGGAGTTTACAGATTTTTGGCAACTCTGCTTAGAAAACGGAGTTACCAAAAAACACAGCGCTCTGCAATGGAGCAGAGTTTTTTTTTGTGTTTGCACGCTCAAAATGCGTTGTTGGGGGGGGACGCACAGAATTGCATATGGGCAAGTATGTACAGGCACCCAAGAGAGTGCGCTGACTCACCCGCTCTTGTAGAGATGCGGCGTTTTTAACTGCAAGTTTGAGCTGTCCTTAAGTCTGAAACCGAATCCAGACGTGCGTGGTTCTATGGGGGGGAAAGAAAAGGCCAAAACGCATCAGGAACGAGCGTGGCAAACGGGATGAAGAAGCTCAAAAAGTCGGGCTGGAAAGGGCGCACAACAGGGTTAACAATTGCGGCCCACGGTGGTTTACCTTGTATTTGAAGATCGTCCGTAGTTCGTATGATTACTAACAACGTGCCGTGTCAGTCGTGCACCCTGCGGTAGAGGACGAACGGCAGTCTGAGCCATATTTAAATATCAGCGTGCACGTCAGCACTGCCGTAGTGGAAATTAAGAGGTGTGGAAAGACTGACTGAAGGGCTTTACCGTAAATTACGTGTGATGCAGTTGAATGACAATGCGCTTAGTTCAAAGGTCAAGAACCCAAATACATATGTAGTGGAATTCACCGTTTACACAGTTTTAGTGCAACGAATGAGCGATAAATAATGCAAAATGAAATACATACAGCGATTAAATAAAACAGACATATTAATGGTGCGAAACAAAGGTGCAATGGATATAAATACAAACATACATACAGAATAAAGCAGAATCAAAAAGTAACAACAAATTAAATCAAGACATGAGACAAAATCAGGCCAGAAGGGTATATAGCGGAGAACATGAACACAAGTCTCAGGTTATATCATATGACCTTAGCAGTGTGTATATATATCCCCTGTCTGTCTGGTTGCGGGCCTGAAGAGTCCCATAGAAACAGGTGGCAGACCCCCAATGACTGTCTCTTGGCCTACATGAAGCCCCATGTAATGCCAGGGAGTGATGATGGAGTTACGTGATGCCAGGGAATGAAGGTGGAGTAACGTCCTTAGCCATTGTTAAGGGTGCCTATCTGTTTTGAGATTTTCTCATGCTCATTAGGCCCCTATTGACAGTATCAAAGATATGGATCCATTTACATTCACGGACACTCATTATGTTCGCAAAATTACCGCCACGTGGATTGGCCTGTACTTTCTCTATGACCCACCACCTCAGACTCTCAGCCAAGTGTGCATAGGTAGTAAAATGGTCCACCAAGGGGGCGCCTTGTGTGGTGCACCTTATCCTGCTGCAATGTTGCAAGATGCGACATTTCACTTTCTGTATTGTTTGTCCTATGTATAGGAAATCGCAGGGGCATACTATGGCGTAGATGACCCAGACCGAGTTGCAATTAGTGTGTTGCCTCATAGTATGAATGTAAGAGTTGTAAGTGCAGATCTTAAGTTCCTTATTATGCGGGCAGGCCTTACATGTCCCACACTTGTAATGACCCTGGATGGTGGGAATATTCCATAGGGACTGAAACTGAAACTGCCTCTTTATCAGATAATACTGAACATTTTTCCGGCAAGAGAGATAAGGCTAAGTCTAAATCAAAATCTAAGAACAAAATGAAAATTTAAAAAAAAGGGAAAGTACTGGGTTTACTGAGCACATCTGCACCAATCTCAGTGCCAGCAGTAAAGAAACTACATCTTGTTGAGAAAAGTCCTCTCAGGAAGTGGATGCAAGCCAAGGGCTTGGTAAAGAGTCTGACGCCCCGGCTCTCTGGTGTAAGTTCGCCAGAACAAGACATTATCCAAATGCCTGTTATGCCTATCGAAGATACTTCATCTGTAAGGGACGTACCTGATATGAATACCACAACACTACAAAACCTAGTAGGATTTGATCAACCGGCTAATATTCCGAAAGCGCTAGAAGCCCAAGAAAATGATGGCACTCAGATGGACTTATCCGCTAAGAAACTCTCCCTTAATAACCCAATAGCGCTGGAGGAAATGGTTGATAGTGTCTCTTCTGCTAGTCTAAGTCAATTAATAAGGCCGCTAACTCCACTTGCTCTGTCAATTGATGATTTATCCGAAGGAGCGGACAACATTAGCATTGCTAGAATACTGGAAGAAAAGATGGAAAAAACGATTTCGCCATTTGATATGATATTACAGACTCTGACTGGTAATAGGAAGGAGGCGCAAGAACATTTTTTACAACTGAGAGAGGACAATACCAAATGGCAGAATTTGCTACAGGATATAGATGAAAAGATGGGTGGGATGTCGCAGGAAATTGGGGATTTACAACAACGAGTGGTTAAGATAGAGGAAGGGGCAGCAGGAATGAGTGTTGTTGTTAGCCAACATGATGACAAGCTGTTAGCATTACAGTTAAAAGTTGAGGATCTTGAAAACCGCCAAAGGCGGTCTAATCTCAGGCTTTTTGGTATCCCAGAGGGGGTTGAGGGGGGGGGGACCCGAGGGCATTTATGGTAAGGCTATTCCAGCAGGCTTTCACAGATCTCTCAGACTGGGATTGGGATTCTCAGCTACAGAGAGTCCATAGGTTACCAATAACCCAGAGAAATAAACAAAATAAATTCCCTCGCCCATTTCTAATTCATTTCGGGAATTATCTGTTAAGGCAGGCTGTATCTTTAAAAGCAAGACCCAATCTACCAGTTACGGTAGGTGAGATTTCCTTTTTCGTCAAATCGGATCTTAGTAAGGCTACAATGGATAGACGCTGGCAACTACGCAAGCTAATCGATCCACTTAAGGCTCTAGGGGGTCAAGTATACTTGCAGGAACCGGCCAGGCTAAAAGTGCTTAAGGGAGGGCACAGGTATTTTTTTACAGATGTAAGGGAAGCCGAGGACGTACTGGCCTCATTCCGTAACTAAGCGAACTACTATTTGAAAGTAAAAACATGTTTTTTTTCCCGGTTGGGCAGGGAGTGGGTGAAACCACCGGCTGCTTCTTGAAGGTAGCTGCCACTACAGCGGCAGAAAGCTGTATTTGGGGGGGTGCCCTCTCGTTGGAGGAGGGAGGGGGCAGGAGGAATGGGATGGGTTGGGGAGGGGGGTTTGTGGAGGGGAGGGGGGTTTTATTTGAAAAAAGCAACACAGGAAAATGAAACTCAAATTTTAGAGCAATTAGAGAGTAATGTACTATGTATCGCAATGTTACAGAATGATAGGATTGGCAAAGTACGTGTAATCTTTTTTTTCTAAATGCTTCGAATAAAATGCTTGGCCTGGAACGTTGCTGGCCTAAATAGTAAAAGGAAAAGACGTTTGGTTTGGGAAGAAATAGCTCTGTATAAGCCCAATTTGGGTTTTTTATCTGAGACACATGTTGCTTATGCTGATAGGAAAATTCTGGGACATCTGGGGTTCGAGGTGATAACTTGTTTGACATTCAATGCATCAATAAGAGGGGTTGCTATCCTAAAAGATAAACGTGTTAAGGTAGAAGTTGGGAAGAGCACTTGCGATAAGAAGGGGAGGTGGGCTATAGTTCAATTAATGATTGAAATAATTAAATATGTCTTTTGTATAGTTTATGGGTCAAACTTTGACGATGCTTACATTTTTGATCAGTTGAATGTAGAACTATTGCAGTGGGTAGGCGAATTAATTATCATGGGTGATTTTAACTGCATAATGGACTATAAGGTTGACACTACGAGGGGTAATGTAACTCACCGAATGCGGAAAACACGGGCAGCTATCTTAGAGTTAGGGTGCATTCACAATATCAAAGATGCCTGGCGAAGTGCTTTCCCTACTACGTCTGGTTATACATATTACTCTGCCCCTCACAGGCTTTGTTCACGTATCGACATGGTTTGGGATCAGATAGAGTAGTGAGTACTAGTACCATTGAACTTTGCCCTAGAATTAATTCCAACCATAATCCTATATTATTAACTTTTGATACCGAAAGGAACTATACAACACCTCGTACAGTGTCTTTTCCCAGGCACTTATTCACCAACACCTTATTTATTTCACAACTTAAGTTGCACATTGTAGACTTTATTAAGATTAACTTCAACTCCACGACATGCCTAATGGTATGGGACTCTTGCAAAGCGAGTATTCAGGGCTTTACCCAGCAATTTCTTTTTCACCAAAATTACGAGCGTCTTAAAAAGGATAGAGCACTGGTTAACGACATACTCTTCGCTAAACTGTTACTAGCGGAGGCTCTCCGCCAACATGCCACGAATATAACTGAATTGGAATTAAAATTAGGACGGCTGAAGTCTGCCCTAAAAACTATTTTCTGGGATAAGAGTAGCATTAAATTACATAAATTCCAAGTGACACATTATGAGAGCGGTGACAAAGTTGGAAAGTTATTAGCTTATAAAATAGTTGACGAACAAGCTAATACTTTGATTAAGAACTTAAGGGGTCCTAATAATAATACAATTGACCAACCAAACCGAATTTTAGAACATTTTGCTGCATTTTATAAAAAATTATATACTCCAGAAAATCAACCGACAGGGGCAGCTATCCAGAATTATCTGGATAATTTCCTAGAGAAACCAGACTCTCTTGAGCTGGAACAACTATGCAATGTTATCAGTGCATCTGAAATTAGAAAGGCAATCTCTTCCTTGCCAGCTGGGAAAGCATCCGGAGAAGATACGATTCCATTAGAAATTTATAAGGTGTGTGTCCAGGAACTTATACCTCTCCTTTCCCAAGTTATTAACTACATTGGGGAAAACAAGGAAGCCCCGAAATCTTGGAATAAGGTAAAATTGGTATTTTTAAAAAAAAAGGGAAAACCACCTGATGAGTGCGGTTTGTAACGCCCTATATCGTTAATTAATACGGATGCTAAAATATTTGCTAAAGTGTTAGCCGCCCGTTTAGCACCTATAATACCGAAAATAGTTAGCCCAAACCAACATGGGTTTGTAATCGGCAGGGACACCACCGCACATATTAATATGGCTGTGACAGCATTCGACATAGCTGAAAAGGAATCCACCCCACTCGGTATGATTATGCTTGATGCAGAAAAAGCTTTTGACCGAGTGGGGTGGGACTACTTGTGGCTAGTTATGACTGGCCTTGGCTTCAGGGGTGCATTTTTGAATTGGATACAGTCATTATATGACAATCCCATGGCCAAAATTAGTTATGCTGGTTTATTATAAGCCTCGTTTACTATTGCCCGGGGAACCAGCCAGGGGTGCCCCCTGTCACCTCTTTTATTTGCTTTATCAATAGAACCATTCCTTCATGCACTATGAGTACAATCTCCTATTACTCCTTTTAAGTTTGGCCCACATTTTCTGAAGCTTACAGCTTATGCTGATGACGTTGCCATATATTCAACTGATATTGGAAAGGCGATGCAGGGCATCACACTAGAAGCTAGTAGATTCGGGGACGTCTCTGGCTATAAACTAAACTTAAATAAAACCCAAATAATTGCTAATTACAAACCAGGTGGACTAATTATTGGACTGTGCCCGGCGGCTACTTACCTAGGGGTCAAGCTATCTGCAAATATCAAGGATTTAATTAAATTAAATTACGATGACCTAGTCAAAAACACTATAATTTTGTTTAAAAAATGGCATAAACTCCCTTTAAATATTATTGGTAGAATTAATTTGATCCGTATGATAATTTTACCCACATTTTTTTACTTTTTTCGTTCTATTCCTCTGGCATTATGTAATTCTTTTTTTTTAAAAACTAGATGGGGTGTTCAGCAGCTTTATTTGGGGATACCGTAAAGCTTGCAGATCTATGACACTTCTAAAAGGGGCTTTTGACATGGGAGGGCTGAACTTCCCGGACTTTAAGTTATATTTTTGGGCAGCATTTGTTGGACGTTTACGATATCTAATTAACTCTGAAGACACAGACAAACGACCTTACTTTATTACATTTATGTTTGATCTGGATGCGAAAATGTTTTTATGGAGGATCAATGACCCCAATTACTACAAAAGGGTGCATTTTAAGACAGCTAGGGATCTAGTTAAAATCTGGCGTAATATTCAGGCCTTTTGCAACGTGACTTTTTTCCATCCTAAATTGATTTTGTGGGGAAATCCTGGCTTAGCGGGAATATTCAGCGATGGATTAACTAACATATGGGGAGCGCATGGAATAAAAAGTCTAGGGGATCTGTATGGATCACAAGGGTTTTTGAGCTTCGAAACACTGAGAATATTATATAATATCCCTGACTCCATGAGGTTTAAGTACATGCAGATATTTGATTTTTTCACTCGAAAAATGAAACTACAGAATATCTCTGATTCTAGCATATGGGATAATTTCTACTCGCAGGAAACTAAGTCACTAATTAGTGGCTGTTATAAATCTTTTAATACTTATAGAAACATGGACTGCTGTATCCTATCAGAGAAGTGGAGCAGGATGTTAGGGATCAACATCACTCCGGCTGTAATTAATTCATCTCTACGCAATATAAACAATCTGGTCTCTTCGTCAAGTTTAAGATTGTTGCAATTTAAAATAACTTGTATGCTCTACCATACCCCAGAAAGAATAACTAAATGGGCTTCGAACAGTATACACAGTGAACTAACTAAATGCCCTAAGTGTGCGTTAGCTGCAGCAGACCTGGTGCACATATTTTATACTTGCCCTAAACTATTGGAATTTTGGACATCTCTCGAGAACATAATGACATTGAAATTAGGGGGCACATTTCCTTTAGATTCTGCGCTAGGTATGTTGGATACTAATGTTAGGAACATCCCACAAAGACCCTTAATCACTATTATGGTAACCTGCGCTAAACTCATAATCGCTCGCGCCTGGATATGCCCTAATCCCCCACACATAATGGAATGGTGGTCTCTTCATAATGAAATTTATAGTATGGAATTGGCGTTGGCTAGGCTCAGGGGTACCAAGTCTCTAGCTAAATTCAATAAGATTTGGGGGTCTCTCTTACTCTAGGTGAAAAATTATTCCTTATTTAGATAACTGTCGATTTATGTTGTATATCTGTTACGATATATGTATCTACTTTGTTTGGATTCAATAAGAATTTGCCAAATGATTTAACGTCAATTTAATATCAATTCTGTAGATGTTTAGACTATCTTTTTTCTTTCCTTATTTTCTTTTGCTTGATTCGTTTTGTTTGTATATTTATGTTTCCTGTGCTGCTAATGCTAATAAAAAGGGAATATTCCATAGGGTCATTTGGTTGTCTCTAGTTTTTTTGGGTAATAGCGATTTCACTACATAGTCCCTAACATTTTTGCCTTTCTTGAATGCATGCATGGGTGGGTCAACAATGCCAATCTCATCTGCCACCAGGTACCAATGGCGATTGACAATCTTCTTGACGTCACTGCTTTTTGTAAAGAAAGTAGTGGCACAGACAATCTCTCTCCGGTAGATTTATCCTGCAATTTGGGTTCCAAGAGGAACTCACGGTGGCAAAACCAGGCACGTTTTTGTTCCTTTTTCAGTAGACTCCTGGGATACCCTCTGTCATCGAGGCATTCCATTAGGTCAGCCGATTCCCGAAAGAAATCCTCCTTTTTGCTACAATTCCTACGCAATCTTAGGAATTGACCAAATGGTAAATTGTCCCTAAGGTTGCGTGGATGGTGGCTTGAGTAGCGTAGGAGAGTGTTCCTCTCACTAGGTTTCCTGTAGAGGGTAGTGTGGAGTTTACCCCCTCCTCCTTAATAGATATGTCAAGGAAATTGATGATGGTTCTGTCTGATTCTAGAGAGAACTGGATATCATGTGATTGATTGTTGAGACAGATATGGAAATCCGACAACTGTTGTTCCTCGCCCTTCCATATCATTAAAACGTCGTCGATATACCGACACCAGAGTGAGATCTGATCTCTGTGGGGATTAGTTTTGCTAAAGACGTGTGTGTGTTCATACATGTCCATATAGATAATGGCCAGGTCTGGGGCGAAGCTGACCCCATCGCCACACCTTTGGTCTGTACATAATAGTCTCCCTCAAAATACAAAAAAATTCTTTGTCATGGCGATCTCAAGTAGCTGAATCAAAAATTCAGTTGGGACCTGCCATGGTCTGGGGCTTTTATCTTGTGCCATTCTGATAGTATAAAGTGCAGCTAGCTTTGGGATGCTTGTATAAAGCGATGTTATATCCATAGTTACTAAGATATTCTCTGTATGGTTGAAAGGACACTCATCCACCAATTGTATGGCTTGCATAGTGTCCCGTAAGTAAGCCGTTGTCTTCTCCACAATCGGTTTGATGAAAACATCAACTTATTTGCACAGAGGTTTTAAAATCGATTCACAATCGGAGATGATGGGTCTCCTAGGTGGATTAATCATTGTTTTGTGCACCTTGGGGAGTGAATATATTGTTGGCATTCTAGGTTTATTGTTGAGGTACATGTATTCATGTTTGGTGAGAAATCCCTGGTTAAGCCCACCCTCGGTCACCTGCCTGATTGTGTGGGTGATATCTCGAGTGGGATCCATCCTCAGTCTCCAATAGTTCCCCTCTACACCAAGTTGGCCAAGTATCTCTGATTTGTAATCCACCCTATTTTGAATCACAATCCCCCCCCCCTTGTCAGCGGGCTTAATCACAATATCAGTATTGTTCTTGAGTGCATTCAGGGCCTGGCGTTCCAATTTCGAGGCGTTATATTTGATATAGTATCTTTCACTGAGTAGTGTATTGATATCCCTCATGACCACCTGCTCATAAGCTAGAACCCTGTGTGACATGAGGTGAGCTGCTGGGGTGAAGGTAGAAGGGGGTCATAGACAAGTGTTTGAGAAAGTTAGTTTATGAGGTACCTTGTTAAAGTAGTGCTTAAGACATACCTTCCAAAAAATTTGGTGTAACTCAATCTTTAGATTGAAGGTGTTGGGTGTGGTCGTGGGTACAAAGGATGGGCCCTGTTCTAAAATCAAACATTCTTCAGGTTTTAAGATGTATTCAGACAGATTGATAACGGGGTACTCCATCTCACAGGTGATCGCACCACTTGTAATGGGGAAACATCCATCCCAATGCAACTTTTACGACGCACTACCATTACAACACAGGATTTACAACGCAAGCCATTATAACGACTTGCGCTGGAGGGCACTGTAGGATAGGGAATAGTTTAATTGACTATCCAAAACCTTCCCTACTATCCACGGGGACTGGAGTTGGAATAGTAAATTAAACTATTCCACTATCCAGCGCCCCCAAGCGCAAGTCGTTGTAACGACTTGCGTTGTAAAACCTGCGTTGTAAAGGCATGCGTAGTAAAAGCATGCGTTGTGATGACAAACATCCCCTGTAATGCTGACGTCTGGTCTGGATGTTCCCATGTGTCTCTTGGTGGAAGTGTACCTGTTTCTTCCCCTGGCCTCTGCGCTGCTTCCACATTGGTTGGCCTGAGCCCCTGGAATATCCCTGTCCCCTGGGTTGTCCCCAGGGACGACCTCTTCCTCTGTAATTCTCCCATTGTTCCTCCTCTAAAAAAGTGTTGTTAGAAGGGTTAGGGTATTGTGGTCTGTCTGCCTCTCCGTCGGAGCCAATGGCTGCAGCGGAATTCGAAAAAGTGGGGTACCTTCTGTACCTTCCCCGGCTTCTGGTTGAATATCTTCCCCGGGTTTCTAGATTGGAGTAGTCCTCAGCTAGATATGGGTATGTTATTTTTTTGTCATAGGCTTTGATATCCTTTTCAAGTTTTTCCAGCTTGTTGGATTGGGTGTAGATATCAAAATCCTTCAAAGTACGCTCAAGGCGTTCTAAGGCTTCCTTAGCATTGGTTAGAGCCTTATTGTCGACTATTTCTTTCCTGAGGTCAGAGAGCTCTTTCATCAGGTGTTTCACCTCTTCTAACGCTGTCTCTACTCCAAGCACCATCCAGTGCCTGGAGCAGTTGTTAGAGATGAAACTGAAATTCCCTTTAAATTTTGGATTGTCTACAAAAATTGCAGGCTCATTGTGTACTTGCAGGCCTATTGGAATCACATTGGCCTGCAGATACTTAGTTAAAGCATGCCCATGTAATCTGGTTCTTATAAGTTTTTCCTCCAATCTCTCTAGTTTGTTTATTTTCTCCTTAGGTGAGAGGTCAATGCTCATTGAATTAGAGCCCAGGAAACTACTACCTCCCTGGGCTTGTAGTAATTTGTTAATGTAGTCTTCACTGTATGATAAAGTCTCTTTTTCTGACATGCCCAGTGTGTAAGTTCAAATAGATACAGAAATGTAACCAAACAACATATAAATAAGACAAATGATCAAAAGACACACATTCTATATAAAACACAGAAAATCCTCACAGGAATCCCTGCTCAGAAATGCCATTATCAAAAATGGCATTACCCTATAGAGTCAAAAGGACCTGGGCATCGTATGGTACAGGAAAACAATGGTCCCAGACTTTTGTAATTTATAAGTCTAAACAACTTTTTCATCAAGGCACAAAAGATCAAAGGCACACACACAAAGGACACTTCCAAAAGATGGACTGATAACAAAAGTTTATTCAGTCACAGAAAGAAATACTTCAATTGGACACAATTAGTTATTTCAATATACAATATTTTCACGGTTTTCATCAGCGAGAAAGAAGTACGTGGAAAGTTAGTGCTCATGTGAAAGAATAAAAGAAAAAGAAAGAAGGTTATATTAAGGAAATTCAAACATTTTTGGGACAACAAAAACGGGGCCTATACAGATTGGGGACAGTCTCCCTTATTATATCTCAGCCTACCGCTATAAGTACATATGCGTACAAAACATTAGTTGAACTGTTGCAATTCACAGTGTAACTTCATCTGTAGGTCAGGAGTAAAGGGCAGAAGTAGGGTGTAGGCCTATAAAGGTGCGTCGACGTTTCGACCCTATTGCCTAAGGCTGAGTGCAGTCCTTAGCAGAGGGTCTTCTTCAGGACAGGTGTGAGGGGTATCTGAAAATAACTGGGATATTAATCTCAGTTGCCTAGATCAAAACTAAATGGTGCCTTAACATGTAATTTAACTAATATGCTCACCAGGTTCTGAGTTGGGTGAGTACCAAGGGCTATGGCCTCAAGGAATGGTAAATAACGGGTCCTGTAGATCCATCAGGAAAACCGGGAACTAGTCCCAACACTAAACAAATGTATTTCCCACTGGATCAATCCCCACCCTTTTGTTCCATGATAAATTCTTCAACCTGAATGTCCGAAAAGAAAGTACGGATACAACCCTTCAAGACTACCTTCAATTTTGCGGGATTTTGTAGGTACACTTCGGCACCTAATTTCTGGAGGGGGGCAAACATCTGCCTTAGTCGCGATCTTCGCTCTACCGTAGCATGAGCAAAGTCTGACCATGCAAAGAATGTAACTCCCGCAAAATCTCTACTAGCATTAGGGCGAGCCAAATCAAAAATACTTTGTCAAAAGAAAATTTCCATAGTAAACCAGCATAGCCCTTGGATATGCATTACCGTCCACCCGTTGTTTTTTTAGCATTAGGGGGAATCAATGTGCCCTCTGAATTTCTCTTGCACAATCCCATCCTGTGAGTTCTGGGAATGCACCCTTTAGAAGTTTAACAACATAGCCTCTGGGGTCCCCTCCCTCTTTCACTTCCAGAATACCCAGTAACCTAAGATTGTGCATTCTCTGCCTATTTTCATAGTCTTCCATCTTCTGCATCGTCTTCATGAGTTTAGGGCCCTGGAAAGAGCTTGATGACTTTATGTCAGTGACCTCCTGTTCAAGGGCATCGGTTCGGGCCTTTATACTGGTCACCCAGTCAAGTTTTGTTTATTTTCCCGACTGTGCCTTGAATGATTTTAGAGGCCTGCCGTGCCCGTTGATTATCTGACTTCAGCTTGCATCTGCTTAATCGTGGCCAGATTTAGAGAAGGTGGAGGTTCCTGTGCTGCTGGGCATCCAACGGTCACACCCTCCAGGCTCTGAG
Organism: Lissotriton helveticus; assembly: GCF_964261635.1. NCBI lineage: Eukaryota > Metazoa > Chordata > Amphibia > Caudata > Salamandridae > Lissotriton > Lissotriton helveticus. The sequence goes on along the minus strand of NC_136061.1, from coordinate 1,509,355,077 downwards.
CTGGCATTTCTAACAGTTGGACCATGGAATAATCCCACCTAAGCCTGGGGGACCCTTTATTTGAAGACTCTTTCCGTACCTTGCCGGCTTTATCATTAATTAACTGTTGCTTTTTATCTAGGCTGTGAGATTTTTTCTGCCCCTTGAACCATTTGATCTCTTTTTCCGTCCTGCAGAAATGACTGATCCATCCTGTGAGCTACTGCTATATAATAAGGATTGTGAAGATGTCGATGAACGTAGATCAGGCATTAAGGAATTTAAGTCCTCCGTTAGGGAAAAAAAATTCTCACAGCCCCCAGTTCGATCGGGTGAGACCGCCAGTCCATGGACCCCTAAATAGTTAGAATCAAAGAAGATAGGATCAGCTTCTGTCAATTGTAAGGGAGGGTGTAGCCGAGACCCCCACAAATCACCAGGGTTGTTCTCCAAACATTTCTCTCACGGAAGAATCTGCTCGATCTTCCGTATCTCCATGACTCCTTCCAGGAGGGTGCCTGCACGACTCTCCTTTTCAGCTGTTTCGGAACTTCTGGTGTCATCTCCCTCTGTAGTGATTTTAGACACCATTTCCTGCACTTGAGTGATAACAGGTGCAGACGCAGACACTGCAGCTAGGGGTGAGTCATGATAACAGAATCCTGGGTTTTTGCAGATCTGGAATACTTCAAAAGAAAAAGGTCCAAGATCACAGGCTGACCACCAACATATTGCTCACTCGGGTAGCCCTTTTACTTGTATTGCCAGACTTGTTGGTATTATCACTGGGCTCATCCCCTTTATTTTTATTCCTTACATCTGTGCCATTCTCCTTAGGATCCCCCTGGTGCATGCTGGTCTTTAAAGTCCTCACCGGGACTGTGGAATGTGGCGGTTGCCACATTGGTTGCTTTAGCATTGGAGGCTTTGGGATTCCTGCTAGCCATCAATGTAGGAAACGTTATCCTTCCGGAAGAGACGACCGAGCCCGCCTGCCTCAGCACAAATCCCAAGGTCACACACTGGGCAGTCACAGAAGCGGCCGCGTGGCATCTCCCGCCATGCCTCCCACTGACTCTCCCCTTAAATGGAGAGCAGCTGTGCCGGATCGAAGATGTCCAAACTGCACCGAAAAGCAGCAGGCTCACCTGCATTCCTTGCCCACTCCTGGGGCCGTTCTCCTGCCTGATCCTTTGGTATGCATGACCCGGAGATCGCCAAGATCAAACTGCTGGTAAGAGGAGGGGTAAGTGCCCATGGACAGTGAGACGTTTAGCCAGACGCCGTCTTTGCCCCCTAGCTGCAATGCCTTTCCCCCTAGCTGCAATGCATTTCCCCATAGCTGCTTGGAATGTACTAGTTCTGATAAGGCACTCAAAACCTTTTGTCCATCTTTGTTGCCCATTTCTTGTCCTAATATGCCATTGGAAAAAATTGGAATATATATCATGGGTTCCATTGAGAATGATATGGCTGAAAAGAAATACATTCTAGTGGCTATGGATCATTTCTCCAAATGGCCAGAAATAGAAATTGTCAGGAATACGAATTCAGAACACATTATAACAATTTAACAATAGAGTTGTTTTTTTAAAGGAAAGCTTGCCAAACCCATCTTATCTCTAACAATGGCCCACAATTCGTGTTGGATGCGTTTAGAAGGTGAAGAATGGGATTACACATAAGACTACATTGGTATATCATACAACAGGGAATGGTCTTGTGGAGCATTTCAATAGAGTGATTAGAGGTTTTATACAGGTAACTGTAAGTAATAAACAGAACTGGGAAGTTGAAATGTTTCAAATAAATGCTGTGGGCGTACAGGATTACCCCTAATACCAATAAATCACGCAGAAAAGAAAACCTCATGACTACAAGGATGCGACGCCAGATATTCCTACATAGCAGATTCCCCTGAAGAAGTGCACTCACAGTGCACGAAATGCATTGGGATTTGATCTCTAATCAGTTTTGAATGATGTTGGAATAATGTAATTCACAAAAGCATCATTGAGGGTTATATATGAATTGAATTCAAGAATCAACAAGTATAATAAAAACACAAGTTGACAACGAATAATCGTGATACAATTTCTTGAAGGAATAACGCATTTAACCACTTTTCAATCGCATATTGCGAATTTCCCCGTTGTGCTCAGAGGGTCGACCCCCTATGTTTAGAGACCGCCTTCAACATTTGTAACAGATAACACTCTTGAAGTCAGAGAGTGAAACCTCTGAAGCACGCGACAAAAATATCACATTTTGAAACCTAAAACAGCTTGTGCACAGTCCAAAGCACTAACATACTGCTAGCTATCACTAGCTTCCCCCATCAGAATTTTATAAAACATTGCCGCCCAGTTAAATATCGGATTGTGTCACTTTTTAATCGTATATTTAATGGATTTACACCTCCTGATTCCTGGTCGGTTGCAAAAATAGTTGTTTTTTGAAGAAGGATTAAACATCATCTGAGCTTGGCTCTTATAGGCCAATTAGATTAATTAATGGTGATTCAAAGATCTAATCCAAGGTTCTGGCAGTACGATTAGCCCAGGTCATAAAAAAATTGGCGATTCAGCAACAACGTGGTTTCATCACAGGCAGGGACACCACTGACCATATTCGACGAGTGATATCATCTTTTGAAGGAGCGGAAGTGTCAGGAGACCCTATCGCTCTTATTCTGTTAGATGCCGAAAAAGTATTCGATAGGGTCTCCTGGCAGTTCCTTGGGCAGGCAATATATGCAAATGATTTTGGCCCAGGTTTTGTGTGAGGAATTAAAGCCTTGTATCACAACTCCACGGCTAAGGTATGCATCTTGGCTAGCCTGACAGGAGTAGTGATGATCACTCGGGGGGGACTCGACAGGGGTGCCCTTGCTCTCCACTCTTGTTTGAGTTGTATATTGATCCTTTTTTAAGAAAAATAGCTCAAAGCATTGTTATTCAACCAATAATTATGCATGGGCATGAGATTAAGGTATTGGCTTATGCAGACGGTGTGGCAGTCTTAACCTGTAACCTTAAGGCAATAGAATCAGAAGCCTCTGTGTTTGGGGTTATGTCTGCTTTCTCGCTGAACAAGGATAAGACACAGTTTATAATCAATGAAAAGATTTCACTGGCGGATAATAGAGTGGTGGATAAAGCATTATATTTGGGTGTTTATATTTCCTCGAAAGTTGAATCAATTGTCAAAATGAATCTATATCCTTTGGCAAATAAAACTAAGAAAGGTTTAGCTAGATTAAATAATTTACAACTCACTATGTTAAGCCGTTGCAATTTGTTAAAAATGATTTAAGATCTTCAATTGTACTACTGGGATTCACTTTTTCAATGTAGTCGGATATTACTGAGGGAATCACCACAAGCAGCAGAGCCCAACACTACACCTTCTATATATGAACTATTGCTTGGGGAAGAGGCCTGGCGTTGTTTGCTAAGGCAAGTCGAATACAGCTACCATGAAAAAGTTACATTCAAGTGCCTTCTGGGCACGGCGAAAGCCTGGATCGCAATATGGAAGATGCTGGGTTTGGGGAGACTGAATTTTTATAGCCCGATTTTAAATAACCCAAACCTACCTGGAATTTTCAATGACATCTATATGCAGGTATGGTTTGGGGTAGGTATAGATAAATTGGGCGCTTTTTTCTCCCCGCCGGGTCTTGTCTCATTTGACGAGTTAAAAACAAAATTTGGCATAAAGAATAAGGAGTTTTTAAGTACCTGCAAGTAAGAGATTACCTTCAGTGGAAAGTAGGGGACCCGAGCGGCTTTGTTAAGAATGCTCTGGTGGATCGACTGATAGCTGAGGTCACACTTCGCATCTGGTCAATCTATCAGATGTTGAATTGTGAAATGAAAGATGATCTCGACAAACAGTACATGAAATGGTAGGATAAGTTCCTGATTACTGATAATGAATTTGCGAAAGCCCTCAATTTATCCCAAACAGTGTTAATGTTGGCAAATTTGCAAGTGCAGTTTTCCAAATTTGTTTTATGCTTTATTATACACCTGCAAGAATTGCAAAGTGGAGCTCGGGGTAGGGTACTAAGTGCCCACATTGCTCCACTTTTAGTGCCGACATCATGCATAAATTTGCAACATGTCCATCTTTGAATTCTTTTAAAAAAGAAATACAAAATTTCCTTCAAACTCACTATCAAGGTTGTATTGAGTAAAAAGGTAATCTTACTAGGGGTAATGGATGAAAAGTCAACCTTGGAGATAGATTATTTATGGAGGTCACTATGACAATTTTTAGATTGATGTTAGCTAAATATGGCTAGATCCACTACCCCCTATTAAACATTGGCTTGCCCACTTATTAGCTATTTCCAGTTTAGAGAACGCAATTTGCGCCAGAAAGAGGGGAGTTAAAACAAAGAAAAAAGGACTGCTAATATAGGAGTCTTTATCCAGATTAGAACATTGAGGGGGTTTGAATTTATAGGAGGGACTGCTTCAGCTCTCTTTTCTTCATTGGCACCTTGCACTTTAAATTACGGACTGATGTTAATCTTTGCATTCCTTAAGGTATACTGTATATGAGCTAAATCCAGGGTAAAGGAAGGCGCAAAGCCTAAAGTATTGTTAATATTTAATATTGTTAGCTTTACTATTCTATTTATTTTGCACATTGCACTTTGAATAATGGTCTGTTGTTTGCATTAGTGCTTCACCACTGCAGGTTTAACTCAGTCAATTATCATTACTGTCAGCACCGTTATCATATTTATTTCGCACGTTGCACTTTAAAGAACCGTTTGTTGTTAAATAATTGTGCTTTATTACTGTGGGTTTTATTCCATCTTCTTTCCAATTGATATATTGACATGAATATGTACGGTCTGATGATATTCTTCCCTGACCGGGGAGGCTGCGGGGGGCATGGGTGGGTGGGTTGGGTTTTTGGTTATTGTTACAAAAGGTTGAAAATGCATAATTAAGATTATAAAAAAAAATAACTAGTACATTCCATACACTCTCTAACTAACCTTTCTATGTCAATTTCCAAACGATGCCACCAATATACATTTTTATTTCTTTGTTTGTTTTTTTAATACCTAAATGCCCTTCATTGCCAATAGCAAGACTTGTCTTAATTATACCGCACAGTGGAACAAATCTACCACACAGAGCACAACTCCACCCTCTTCACTCAATTCATTCCAAATCTCCCAAAATGCTCTAATAACCTTATTCAAATTCTTTTTTTTTGGCCAACCTTCAGTCATATGTTTCAAAATCAATTTACACTGTGATACAAGTACATTTGCTCTATCCACTCCTCTTCATTAATGCCCATAACTCCTTCATCAAATACACCTGCAACACATCTGTAAAAAAAAAAACACACACAACTGTCCTCAACCTGTATAGGCATGCAACTCAAGAAATCAGAAATCCTGTTGTTGACACCTGGAGTGTATTTCAGTTCAGAAGTAAAATCCAATAGTTAGATAGACAAACGTGCCAACCGAGGTGAAGCTCTTTGTAATCCAATGGTGGTAAGAAGTTTGTTAAGGGCTTGTGATCAGTATTAAGTGTAACATTGTAAACCCATACAAATTGTCTAAAATGAGTCAAACCCCAATCATATCTTAAAGTTTCTCCTTCTACGGCTACATGTCTTTCTTCTGCTGGTGCAAGAGCGTGTGAGGCTAAAGCTACAATCCATTCATTTCCGAGTGTTGCACATTTTTTTAAATACTCTAAATGTTCTGTGGTGCTGCACCTATAACTGTTCCTTACATCTTCTTTACCCTTCTTCTTCAAATCTGATTTACTAGTGGATACAAAAGTGTTTTGTCCAACCTTCCTCGAAGTGTACAAACTACTTTTACCCTTCATTATCCCCTTCACAATATTAGCCAATTTACTTTCACCTTCAGCCTCCTCTGCAACAGCTTTGGCACATCTACCTGTGAATTCCACTTTTTCTTACAGCGTAACAACCTCCTATAAGGGGGCCTCCCCATTCACCCATAATTTGTCCTGTATATTGGATTTGCTGGCATGCATAATAATCTAGTCACAAATCAACTCTTCCTGCAAAGCCCTAAACCTGAAAGTTAAGGCCAGGCGGGTAAGCGCTGCAACATATTCATCTACATTCTCAATTTTGCCTTGATTGTGCTGGAAGAACTTGAATCTGTTCACAGTAACACTAACCACCTGGGAGAAATAAGCATTGACATTGTCTAGTGTATGTATGAAAACATCACCATCAAACACTTGTCTAACCCTTGTTCTCAATTTGATTGCATGTGTTGACCCTACCTGGACCTAAACAATGTTATAACACTTTTTTCTTCTTTTCAGGCATAACGTTTCTATGGAATGACAAAAGTACTCCTTCCAGTCTTGCCATCGCATGGAGGGTTCAACTTTCGCTAAAGCATGGATAAATTCAAAGAACTTAAATTGATTCCACCACTTGTAGAATTATCCTTTCACCAGCTTTGGATTATGCAGTTCTGATGAAGCAGGGATACAATGGGTTTTTACCAGTTTCCAAGAATAGATAGCATGATAGAGTGGAAACGTAATGTGTTCCAAATAATACTGGTTACTAAAAAGGAGAAGGAGAAGGAGCAGCTGATAATATGGAGGCAGTGGAAGACAAGGCCAGACATTGTACTGTTTATTTACGCTACTCTGCCCCCATATTAAAAGTAGCCAACTGTACTTCCACTAGTGCCCATATAGCTTGAAGAAAATGACCTGCTACTGCTAATAGTAATTGTTGTCACCACGGTAGACGGTGCATTGATGATTCCTTTTCTGAAATACTGGCCAATATGCTGTCTCCATGCACTCCGACTCCTAAGAAGAGCCTTTTGGCATATTAAAAATATACCCCCAAAATGGCAGAATGCAAACCTGCAGCATGATGTCTATTTACTTCTCCTCCTGTGCACTGTTAAACATCACTTACACACACCGATGGGTGTTGCATGAGTAAACCCACCACAATGCCCATGGAACCTCTCCTTGACGTAGTGATAAGGCAAGGCAGCACTTTGCGCTGGCTTGCCTTACTCCATATCTATGAAGCCAAGCAAAGCCACACAGGGTGGCTTTGTGTAACCTCATAGATAGGATTGGGATTTGGGAGCCCTGTGCCACAGGAGCATCAGAAAAAGTGATGCTCCAGAGATGCAGCACTCTTGCACATGAGGCACCATGTATTCTACTTTGTAATGTGGTACTTGTAGTTCTAGTGACTCATGTTATACATTGTACTACAAGTGCCAGTATACAAAGGTAAACCTGAAATGGTGCTGTAGGAGTGCCTGGGTGACCGTTCTTCTGGACTCGATGGGTATCTATTTAAAAACAATTCCTCCCTCAGCACTACCTAAAATAAAAAGTAATGTTAATAGTAGTAAACTTGGAAAACCAATTATTTCAAAAATAGATACAGCAAATAAAAAGACAATGTCAGTCAAAGTTCGTAGATCTCAAAAGAGTATCTTGCTTCACCAATCAATCCTTTGTGTTGTCCAGGATATAAGTTCTTCCAATTTATTCTTGTACAAACCAATGTCTTTTATTTCAAATCAAATGTCACAAATGTCAGCAGTTCCAAAAGTAAAGCCAATTTCATCTTCATTGTAAAAAAGCAGCCAACACATGTTTCGTCGTGCTCTAATCTGTGCCAATTGACTTCATCAGGGCTTATAAACTAAAGTTCCAAAGTTCCCACAATTCAACTTCCTGAGATAATGTAGGAAGGATATCCTTCCTGTACAAAACCTATTCTGGACTCACACACACAAACCCTAGCGCTATGGCGCTAAGGTGTGTGGGTGGCGCACGACAGCTGTCAGCTCCGGGCGTAAGGGAAAGGGGAGGAGAGAGCCTTATCTTTGAAAATATGGCGCTCTCCTGCTCCCTCCCTGTCATGCAATGCAAATATCCCCCACAGTGTTTTCTGTCTTTATTTATCTGCAAAAATCAGTAATAACGGAAAACTGGGAGCCTTAATTATACATAGATGTCACTATTTTCCTCTCATTGTAGTTAGCACTGTATAGCTGACATTTTGTTGTTTCTTGCTTTAACTAATCTCATTATCCTTTATTTTTAGTCCTCCTGCCAACTGATGGCAGAAATCGCCAGAGTGACCTTGAGTTTCTTAGTGTTGGAGATTTTTTAATATTATGTCAAGCAACTCACAGTATTGAGTTGCTCAAAAAGGATTTGATGCAGTTCATTATCAGCACAAATGAACTGTGCTGTGAATTAATTGCATTTATCTGAAAACCGTGTAATGAAAAGCAAAGTTGCACACTAGTGGGCTTATTTACGAGAGCTCTGCGTCACATTTCCACCTCGGAAAGTGGTTTATGAATGTTGCAAGGCTCTCATTTCAATTTATGAAGCCACACAAAGCCACCCTGTGTTGCTTTAAGTAGCCTCATGTAGCCTCATAAATCATGAGTAGGGTGACACATCGCAAATCGCTGCCTTACCTTACCCTGCCCCCGGGAGGCATACCACAGGTGTTGCTGTGGGTTTCCCATGCAACACCCATGGAATTTGATGCTACCCCAGATTTACAAAGTGATGTAAACCTGTGAAAGTGCCAATTCTGTACGCCTTCCGAGGTTAGGAATAATTAGGATAAATATGTTTATTTCTCCTAATTTTTTCCTTTATATGTGTTGCATTTGCAGCACATGTGGAAAGAGGAAAATGCCTCCTAGGACCTTTTTGTGCAGGAAGGTGCCCTTTTCTGTACAAAAACAATCCTGAATGCAACAGAGGCACCCAAGTGTGCCTACATTGGTGCTAGGCAGCCACAATCGCGCAGCGAGAAAATACAGGAATGCACTATGGTGCATTCCTGTCCTTTCACTTTCGCGTAGAGCAGTGCAGTACGATGCCTTGCTGCGCTACTCTACATAAAAATCCCATAATTAAGCCCTAGGAATCAGCAGCCGTGGCCTGTACAGGTAAGAGCGGTAGGGCAGTAGGGCTGGGTGGGGGGGGATTTTGACAGACAACGACGTGGGAAAATTAAACAAATAAGTATTTTTCCCTTGTCTCCGTCTGTCGGAACCCACCCCCACAACTCTGCCCCACCGTTCTTACCTACACGGGCCGCGATTGGGAATCACCTAGCAGTAGAAACAGAAATAGTCACTCAAGAGGAACTAAATCACAGGGAGGTGGGGTAGCAGTATAGCTAAATTAGTATCTTTAAACTCAAATTACTTTGGGGGTCGTTGACTACATCCTTTAAAGGAAATCTTTCATTTACAAGTTATAGCTCAACACATTATGAGTGATTTATGAGCTAATAATTAATTTGTTAATGGTGTTATACAGACACCAGTCAGATTTTGATGAGGACAGAGCAAGGTCATCTACAGGACACTTAATCAGAGAGCGAAAAAAATTGTGCCTCCACATTGACTGTTTGATATTAAATGAATGCCTACTTTTCAACTTGTGTAATCCATGTCATTCATTCATCGAATGACCTGTGTGTTGATACTATCTCTATATTGCTAATGTTATTTACTATCTATATATTGCCAAAGTTAAGTAATATCTAGTAAGCTAGCTAAACGTCTACCCAAGCAACAGGTGACTATATTCAATTTGTAGATTGCAAATATCCATTAAAAAAATAATTAGATAAAATATCATGAATTTCTATGAAACCTGAATGTAGTTGGTTTAAAATGTATTTATTTTTATTTTTGGACATTTATTAAGCGCCTGGTTACGCCACTGGCGTGTCCCCGCGCTGTGATAAGTGAAGTAGCTGTCCCCCCTCCTCCCACAAAAGGCTATCTGCTAAAAAGATGTGTTTTCAGTTTTTTTCTGAACAGGACTTCAGAGGGTTCAAGTCGTAGTTCCAGCGGGAGAGCATTCCAACGTTTGGGAGCAAGGTATCTAAAAGACCTGCCCCCCATGCGTGCTCTTGATACTCTGGGGACTTTTAACAGCCCAGTCTGAGAAGACCGTAGACTGCGTGTCGGCTCGTAGTGGGTTATTAGGCTCTGGAGCGGTCTAGGCGCTTTGCCGCTCAAGATGCGGTGACAAGTGGCAAGGGCCTTAAACTCCACTCTCCTCTCAATGGGGAGCCAATGGAGGGCCCGCAAAGCTGGTTTAGCGGAAGACCTCCTGGGGAGCCTAAGTACCAGCCGTGCTGCCGCATTTTGAAGGACCTGCAGGCGGCCCATGACCCTACCCGTGGCCCCCAGAAAAAGCAGGTTCCCGTAATCAAGTCGGGAGGTGACGAGGGCATGCACCAGCGTCTTTCGAGCAGAGATGGGAAGCAGATCTAACACTTTCCTAAGGGCTCTCAGGACACCGAAGCATACCCCCGCCACCCGTCCGACCTGTGGGCCGAAGGTAAGGTCCCTGTCCAGCCACACACCAAGGTTCCTGGCCTCACGGCAGGGGACCGGGACCTCACCCAGGCAGGGCGGCCACCACGCCGATGACCACGCAGACGGCCCACTCCCCACCACGAGCACCTCAGTCTTGCTGCCGTTCAATTTTAAACAGTTTGCGGACACAACGTATGTCCAAGGGGTGTGGTACAGAATATCATCGTCAGCATATGGTCAAATAGAAATGTTGTGTAATAAATTTCTTCCAGAAATGTAGTACCCCATGGGAGTTGTTCATAGAAGATCTCTACCCAATGGGATGATGGGGCATATTACCAAGCAATAGCGATAATTATCGCTATTGCTTGGTTAGAGACATAATTTTACCGCTGAGCTGCGGCGATTTTTACCGCAGATAAACCTTGGTATTACCAAGGTTTATCGCAACTGCGATAAAAAACGGCCGCAATGCATGAATATCGCTGAAAAGTCCGCGATATTCATGCATTACCGAGCTAATGCTCTTAGCCATGTTATCCACCTCCCATTGGATAACATGGCTAAGAACTGCTCAGGGCAGGTGTTAGCTTTTGGAGATAGCGCGAATATCTCCAAAAGTTGGTAATAGGAGATAGCGATGTTAGCGACTGTTTCCAGTCGCGAACATCTTGGCACGCCCACTTTGCATGTCATTAGTGCTAAATATCACTGACATGCAAAGTGGGGCCCAAGATGGTCGCTATCTCCTACTAGCTGTCGCTAACTGGTGTTAGCGACAGCTAGGTAATAGGGAGATAATTTTATCTCCGCTTTCTTGGCTTTTAAAGCCAAAAAAGCAGAGATAAACCCCCTTGATAATATGCCCCGATATTTTTTATTTTTAAACAAACGTTGCAACGCAATATTAATGGCAAGCAATATACAGCAATCTGCATGTTTTTAGATATCCATAGAATTTTAACGACCAGGTAATGAAGACCCAGAATATACAACGTATAAGTTAATTTTTTCCTGGAACTAGATGTCCCTTGCACTATAAATGAATAGAATTCTTACTCTGAAGTGTATACAGATACAAGTACAAATCACTCTCGATGAGTTCATAATGAGGAGTTTGAGTCCACATAATTTGTCTTTGAGTAAACATGAAATGTCGGAAAAATATGCATCCACGTAATCATGCAAAATGCAAAACTTGTATTTTGCTATATATTTTAGTGCAAAATGCATCCTCCCATTCCTTTTGCACTAAATAAGCAGCACAAAAAAAGACAAGTGCTGTGTTCTGGAGCTGTGGTTGTTCATGTTGTTCCTGTGCGCTCTAGCTAAATATTTGCTTCAGAGAGAATAATTAAACAACGTGACATAATAGTGTAATTTCAGAAATTTTGGCTAACAAATTATACTAAAAAGTACTCAAGATTACATTGGTGTAATAGAAATATCGCCCAAGTTTAGTAATAATCTTCCAGGGAGTATTGATAAAGCTGCTGCTTGTTCTGTAGGGAGCTCATAACAAGGTGCCTGCTGATCTTGAGGACAAGTTATTTTGAAGCATGACTCTGCCAGTGCTCACAGCTCATTGGTTAAAGTTGGCCTTTTGGGGGCGTGGCCAAGATGGTGGCTTGGTAGGTAGCAATTCTGTGTCCCTCCGGCAACGCCATTCAAAAGCCTTGATTTTGCACCTCTCTCCCGCTGCCCTGAACAGCTTGCGGGGTCCGGTCTGCACCCAGGAATCGCCAGGCATCCGCAAAGAAAATTTCGGCGGCGAGGACCGCTGAGCAGAGGCATACCGGTGATCAGGACCTGATGGAGAGCAGAGCCCACGTGTCCTCGCCAGAGGTGGGCCTTGTTGCGACAATGGCGGCAGAGAAACCTGGTGACAGCGATCGGCAGTGTGCGGAGGCACTGGTCGAGTGACGGTAGTGAGGGCTGTGCCCTTGTCACTGATCCCGGATAAAGGCAGCGCTGCAGGGAGCTGCTGCAGGTGTCGGCAGGCATTACGTGGGTTCCCGGCTGGGAGGCGTAGCGCCGGCGCACAGGGCCCACGTTTGTCGTGGAGGCGGTGAGCGGAGCACTGCGAGGTGCCAGCGGGAGATGATCTGCATGAACGGATGTGTGGCCCTCGAGACGCACTAGACTACAGCTCGCCAGCGCTGTCCCCGGCGTGCGGTGTGTGTGAATTGCCCTGGCCTGATCAGCAGTTCGCCATCTTGTGGTGCGGCCTCGTGCAGCCACCAGCCGTGCCCTTGAGAACCTGTGGATCCATGAGGCGGTGTTACTAGGCCTGGTATCTCGCGCTGAGCAGAGGAACGGCCCCATGTGCAGCGTGGGATCCGGGTCTGATGAGAGAGGGAGCTGTGACCTGGAGTTAGCTGGTACTGAGCTTCTTCATCGTTGGCCATATTCATTGCATGGGCCTGAGAGGCTGCCTTGCCCCTGACGGTCCCGTCTAGGGGTCCCAGCGTGACGCGAGGGCACCCGGATCTCGCTCCTGCCAAAGGCCTTTTGGGTGGTGACTGGTAGCTGCCGGCCCGACAGAAACGCATTTGTCTGAGGGGCATCCTACTTGTTTTGTGGTCAGTCATTGGGGCCTTTCTAACAGTGACCTCCTTCCTCTGGTGCCCTTCCCTTGGCTGCTGTGTGGAGTTCCTACTGGGGCACCACTGCCTGTAGGTCTAGTGGAGCCAGTGGAGCATGGCAGCGGCCCGCCACAGGAAAGAGAAATCCCTAAAAGACATGCTCTTAAAACAAACAGCGGCATCCTCCATGGCAGGTGAGAAAAGGCAGAGTCTAGGTGATGGAGAAGGCGCCCTGGCTACTAAGGCGTTCATGTTGGAGCTGTTTGCGGCAATTAAGGAGGATATACAAGACCTCAGCGATCAGCTTGCCGTGGATCTACGTGAAGTAGGGAGAGAAGTGGACGGGATTGGGGAGCGTGTGGACACTCTAGAGTGTTAACCATGAAGAAAACCTCCATCACCTTCAACAGGACATGCTGCACCTGCGAGAACAACACCTAGATCTGCAGGCGCACGCCGAGGACCTCGAGAATCGGTCCTGGCGCAAAAACGTGAGGATTTGGGGTGTGCCATGGAAGGAGGAGGGAGACGACCTGCGGGGCTATGTGGGGATACTGTTTCGCCAGGTTTTGGAAGAGCCGGACACTATGGACCTTCAAATGGATCATGTGCACAGAGTGGGCCTCCCGCGGGCACCAATACCCCACCACAAGACATCCTTGCATGTATACACGACTTCCAGCTGAAAGAGTATATTGTACGAAAGGCAAGAGAAGCACAGCCCCTACACTTTAGAGGTCACTCCCCGGCTATCTTCCAAGACTTAGCGGCCCCCACGCTTGTCAAGTGACGAGAATTCAAGGCGGTGACAATAAATTTCAGAGAGCAGGAGATCCCCTATGCGTGGGGCCATCCCGTCCGCATCATCTTTAAGCATAAAGGAAAACTCCTTCGGATCCAATCCCTGACCGAGGCCACCGAAATTCTTGGGTTGGGAGACACCACTACATGGCCACCAGCTGAACAGTCAAGAAATTCAAATCGCGGTTGCATGTCAGGATAGCAGAAAGTCGGAAAGGGGTCCACAGCGCAGAAAACTGATCAGGCCAGGCAGGGCAGGGAGCGGGGAGCAGTCTTCACGTTGCTGTCACAAGTAATGGAGCAACCGGACAGCCCATGAGGTACTTTGTCACAGGCTTTGGGGGGGACACCTTGCTGGGTGTCGGGGGGACTGGAGGGCTGTCCTGATCTGATGTTTACGGCCTCTCCGCTGGCTGGCAGGCATGAACTTAGCTTTCTCTGGTTTGAGCAGCCGCCTTGTACCGTGTACCTTTTGAATTACCTTTATCTGAAGGACACTTGTCAGTCTTCTTGTAAGTTCTTTGGATTGCAGCATTGTTTCTTTTCATGGGGGGGTTTGTTTGGGTTGTTATTTTTGGGGCTCCGCACCAGCCAATATATCTAGGTTGTAGTAGATACGCGTTAGGTATCTAGCGATTCGCAGTCGGAATGGGCATTACTATGACTTTACATTACCTTCAGCCAAAGTTACATATTTGGGATGGGTAAAGATCTCAAAATCGTTAGCTTCAATGTTAGGGGTTTGAATAACCTGGTAAAGAGGGGAGCTGTCTTGTCCCTCTTGAATAGTGTTGAGGGTTACATATGTCTCATCTTACAAGCCTCATCTCCTGGATTCTGTGAAAGAACTCGGCTCCCTGTTTGTAGTTGCCGCTGGTTCTTCTGCTGTCACCGCAACGACTGGCCGGACCCGCTCCGCGGGTCCCGCTGCGCGGTTGACAGCCCTGTTAACAACTTATCAGCGAGCAAAGGTTTGGGCGTTTTCCTTGTCCGGCAGGGCTGCGAGCTTCCAGCGGGGGACTCCAAGGACCAGGAGCCCCCGCGCGCCCGTCCCCACCTGGGCTGCTCTCCCTGCCGGCTCCGCCCCCACTCCTGCTTTAACGGGCGACCGGACACTGGACTAGTGGATTCCTCATCTTACAAGCCTCATCTCCTGGATTCTGTGAAAGAACTCGGCTCCCTGTTTGTAGTTGCCGCTGGTTCTTCTGCTGTCACCGCAACGACTGGCCGGACCCGCTCCGCGGGTCCCGCTGCGCGGTTGACAGCCCTGTTAACAACTTATCAGCGAGCAAAGGTTTGGGCGTTTTCCTTGTCCGGCAGGGCTGCGAGCTTCCAGCGGGGGACTCCAAGGACCAGGAGCCCCCGCGCGCCCGTCCCCACCTGGGCTGCTCTCCCTGCCGGCTCCGCCCCCACTCCTGCTTTAACGGGCGACCGGACACTGGACTAGTGGATTCCTCATCTTACAAGCCTCATCTCCTGGATTCTGTGAAAGAACTCGGCTCCCTGTTTGTAGTTGCCGCTGGTTCTTCTGCTGTCACCGCAACGACTGGCCGGACCCGCTCCGCGGGTCCCGCTGCGCGGTTGACAGCCCTGTTAACAACTTATCAGCGAGCAAAGGTTTGGGCGTTTTCCTTGTCCGGCAGGGCTGCGAGCTTCCAGCGGGGGACTCCAAGGACCAGGAGCCCCCGCGCGCCCGTCCCCACCTGGGCTGCTCTCCCTGCCGGCTCCGCCCCCACTCCTGCTTTAACGGGCGACCGGACACTGGACTAGTGGATTCCTCATCTTACAAGCCTCATCTCCTGGATTCTGTGAAAGAACTCGGCTCCCTGTTTGTAGTTGCCGCTGGTTCTTCTGCTGTCACCGCAACGACTGGCCGGACCCGCTCCGCGGGTCCCGCTGCGCGGTTGACAGCCCTGTTAACAACTTATCAGCGAGCAAAGGTTTGGGCGTTTTCCTTGTCCGGCAGGGCTGCGAGCTTCCAGCGGGGGACTCCAAGGACCAGGAGCCCCCGCGCGCCCGTCCCCACCTGGGCTGCTCTCCCTGCCGGCTCCGCCCCCACTCCTGCTTTAACGGGCGACCGGACACTGGACTAGTGGATTCCTCATCTTACAAGCCTCATCTCCTGGATTCTGTGAAAGAACTCGGCTCCCTGTTTGTAGTTGCCGCTGGTTCTTCTGCTGTCACCGCAACGACTGGCCGGACCCGCTCCGCGGGTCCCGCTGCGCGGTTGACAGCCCTGTTAACAACTTATCAGCGAGCAAAGGTTTGGGCGTTTTCCTTGTCCGGCAGGGCTGCGAGCTTCCAGCGGGGGACTCCAAGGACCAGGAGCCCCCGCGCGCCCGTCCCCACCTGGGCTGCTCTCCCTGCCGGCTCCGCCCCCACTCCTGCTTTAACGGGCGACCGGACACTGGACTAGTGGATTCCTCATCTTACAAGCCTCATCTCCTGGATTCTGTGAAAGAACTCGGCTCCCTGTTTGTAGTTGCCGCTGGTTCTTCTGCTGTCACCGCAACGACTGGCCGGACCCGCTCCGCGGGTCCCGCTGCGCGGTTGACAGCCCTGTTAACAACTTATCAGCGAGCAAAGGTTTGGGCGTTTTCCTTGTCCGGCAGGGCTGCGAGCTTCCAGCGGGGGACTCCAAGGACCAGGAGCCCCCGCGCGCCCGTCCCCACCTGGGCTGCTCTCCCTGCCGGCTCCGCCCCCACTCCTGCTTTAACGGGCGACCGGACACTGGACTAGTGGATTCCTCATCTTACAAGCCTCATCTCCTGGATTCTGTGAAAGAACTCGGCTCCCTGTTTGTAGTTGCCGCTGGTTCTTCTGCTGTCACCGCAACGACTGGCCGGACCCGCTCCGCGGGTCCCGCTGCGCGGTTGACAGCCCTGTTAACAACTTATCAGCGAGCAAAGGTTTGGGCGTTTTCCTTGTCCGGCAGGGCTGCGAGCTTCCAGCGGGGGACTCCAAGGACCAGGAGCCCCCGCGCGCCCGTCCCCACCTGGGCTGCTCTCCCTGCCGGCTCCGCCCCCACTCCTGCTTTAACGGGCGACCGGACACTGGACTAGTGGATTCCTCATCTTACAAGCCTCATCTCCTGGATTCTGTGAAAGAACTCGGCTCCCTGTTTGTAGTTGCCGCTGGTTCTTCTGCTGTCACCGCAACGACTGGCCGGACCCGCTCCGCGGGTCCCGCTGCGCGGTTGACAGCCCTGTTAACAACTTATCAGCGAGCAAAGGTTTGGGCGTTTTCCTTGTCCGGCAGGGCTGCGAGCTTCCAGCGGGGGACTCCAAGGACCAGGAGCCCCCGCGCGCCCGTCCCCACCTGGGCTGCTCTCCCTGCCGGCTCCGCCCCCACTCCTCACTCTCCCAGCTATAAAAACAAAGTGACCGTCCCGCTGCGCGGGAGCGCGCGGGAGGGCGCCGGGAGAAGCCCGGGACAAGGGCGGGCCCTCTGAGGCCCTCAGAGGCACGAGAAGGCTAGGCTAGGCCCATCCCCTTAGGCCCGGTGAGTCATACCTTATTGTAAACTACCTGTGAGACTGCACCTAAAGCTAATCTGCAGCCGGGTAGGTATTTAAGTTCCTTTCCATTAGAAACACTTATTTGCAGTGTAATCTCAGAATTCCCGATCGACATAAAACTCGCTCCTTTACAGTGCACTCACGATAGTGTTTCCCAGCCAAGATGACAAAGAAACTAAGATCTGGTAAAATAATAGTAGGAAGATCCAGCTCCAAAACAAAATCAAATCCCCTTCGAAACAAACATAGCCAATCTACCAACATGAAAAGTACCTGCCAGCTCTTTAACTTTTGGGAAAAGGGTAAAAACAAAGCCTTAGGGTCGGCTAATAAAGCAATGGACCCAAAAGATCCCGGAGTTATCCATTTAGACTTTACCTTAAATGATGTTTCAGAAAATCTTGAAATCAAAAAAGCTAAGGCGGACTCAAGTCCAGCTAGGACGCTACAATTCCCCCCCAAGAGTGAGTTCTCACCCCCCCTGTTTTCTACTCTGAAAAATAATATTGACCTAGTACCAGAGGTAATCATAAAAACAAAAAAAGATATAGAGCAAGACAATTTAAACATCATGGCAATTCCTCACGATGAAGCTACTCAGCCTGCAAACAGTTCTTTAACCAAAACTTCATTTCACAATAGTTTGTCTCCACTGATCCTAGATGAAGTCCTATGTCAACGGTATTTAGATTCCGATCCCACAGCAGTTGAGTTACCCCAGAATACTCCGCTAATGTCAAATCATGCCGGCCTACAACTTTACAGCAGTACCCCCTCCAAAACCTCACACTCTCATTTTTCCTCTAGCCCAACTTTAAATTTGTTCGGAATAAATTCCTCCCAATGCAAGGGACCCGACAAACCGCTTTCCGACTCCCTTTGCATCTTAGAACAATTATTGGCCTCTATCTTACATTTATTGGAAAAATTTGTGGGGGGATCCGATTGCGTGCTTGACACAGTGACCCAAATTCTAAAAGTCCTGCTGAGGTCCCAAAAAGAGAATGAAGCGGGCGGGAAGGGGCCCTCCTCCCCTCCCACGGCCCCAGATCAGATTGGCATAAATGAGCAACCCCTAGTAGCTACAACTACTTCAAAAATAGTGCAAGAAAAAACAGGTGCTCCCTATCCATTTTCCAATTTAAATGGTTCAGTAAATCACGATTTTGTAATAAAACCCCATGGGGAAACCCCGCTAAAAACTGGAAATAATTTATTCTCAATTTTTAAGAAACAGAAGGGGGACGGGGAAATAGAGGAGGAAGCTATTCAGGGGGAAAATGATAATAGGGAGAAAATAGGGCCTTTAAAAAAGAACGGAAAGCACAAAAGGAAACTGTTAAGACGGATAGATAAAAATAGGCGGAGGAAAATTTTATTCAGGAAAAACTTAAACTTTCCTCCACTGGAAGTGGCACCTCAAGCACAGATGGCAGCGGGAAATAACAAAAACCCCGTCAATATGTTAGCCAAAGAAAACACTTCCTTAACATCCAAGGCAAAATCTCCCTTCTTACCTTCCCATACATCCCCCTTGTCAGCAATTACTAACATATTTACCTTTGGCCAACAAAGTAATAATACTAGGGTTATAAAAGTGGCACATAAATCGACATCCCCATGTAAGGTTCTAAAGCCACTTACCCAAGCAACCACGGCACTTAATCCCTTCGCACCCGTCTTCCAGGGTGTAACAGCTCAGGGTGCTCCTTCACAAGGTTCATCGAACCAAGAAGCAGATAAACCAACTCCATTAGGGCAAGAGCATAATTACCCTGCCGAAAAAATGTCTTCTTTCAATCCCTTTGTAATTACTCCCACGGAAGCTCCTGCAAAGGTTACTTCGGACAAAGAACACATAGAAAATAATATAGATACTGTATGGGTAGACTTCTTTCCCCTTTTTGAACCTGACTGTATTCTGAACAGATCCCTCCTGTTGAAATATTTCCAAGAATCCGCCAATCTGAAACTTATTCAATCAGCCGACCTAGATATAGTTTTGCAACAAGAGTCTGAAGCGGGGAAGGTTACGAGGGTGAAGTTTTACTCTAAACTGGTAGCTAACCTCATCTTGCAACGGGCTGAAGACCTCCAGAGTAGGGGAATAGATGTAATTCCTGTCTTACTGCCCTCCTGTCGGAATAAGGCTGTTAAAACGCTAAACCATCGGAATCCCCCGTCTTCCCTGCTGCTTGCCGCAGCAGGCAATATAAATAACTTGGGTGAAATCAAAGAATTAAAAATAAGCAAGTCTAGTGATTCTCGAGTGGTATCATATGCTCAAACCTCCTCCTCAACTTATCAAACTACCCCTAGAGAGGAAAAGGATCTCTGGAATTGGCTGCCCAAAGTATTAGCTGACAAATCTTCGGGAAAACCATTATCTAATCAGTTCCTTTAGCACGGACTTATCTATAATATCGTGGAATTCAGCAGGTCTAAAAAATAATATGGAGAAAATACAATTTCTCCTATCCCTAGAAGCAAACATCATATGCCTCCAGGAGACATGGTGCAATGAAAATCTCCAAATAGGGAAGGACTATATTGTTTTAGAAGGCAGCGCCACTGCGAACAAAAAAGGCCACGCCAGCGGGGGCATAGCCTGCCTATTATCCAACCGTATAAACTGGGACTACAACCATTTCCTGGACTCGAGTAAACTTTTCCAGGTGGTTACCTTGTTTGGGTCAGGCAACCTTTTAGCTGGAATCCACCTGGCCTTGATAAATGCCTACATCCCTCCTGAAACGGGTTTTAACACAATTTTAAATAAAATCTTCCTCCATATACAGAGCATTAAGGAGAAAGATCCTGGAACGGTCATTATCCTAACCGGGGACTTGAATTGTAAAATCTCCAACTTTAGCTTAAATCTATTTTCTGACAAAATCAGAGAAGATACACTCCATATTCCTCGGGCAACGTTCCCTGAAAATATATTAACAAATAAACGGGGTAAACTATTACTAAACGAGTTGGTAGAAATCGATGGGATAATCGCAAACGGGCGTCTCCCCTCGGACTCTCCAGCAAACTTTACCCACAGATCGTATCAAGGGGAATCAATTCTTGATTATGTTATAATAGGGTCTCATTCATTTAAGTTATTAAAGGATATCGCTGTAATCGATACCATCTTCAGCGATCATAAAATCATTTCAATTTTAATGAACGTACATCTCCCAAAATGTGATCAATGGTCCTTGAACAGTAACCAAATAAATTTTGGCAACAGTTCGGGAAGATGTTATTGGAATGCAAGGGCTCATCGTTACCTGGAGGATATGCTAGATATAGCAATTTCCGAGCTCCCCTCTTGGTATGGCCGTGAAAACGAGCTTTTTTCCTTATTTCTGAATTCAATAATAACAGGGGTTGAAAAGCAGAATAAGAAAAAATTCACCAAAATAACCTACTGTCCTCTAAAATCGCTCAATGTAGCCCTGAATAAACTTATAAGGGCCCAATACTTAAATAGAACTGAGGATAAATCCCGACAAATAACAACACTAAAAAGGAGAAGGAGGCGACTCTTATATGCTCTTCAAAAAGAAAAAGAGGACACCATCTGGGTAAAAATAAGGGAAGCTGTAACTAATGGAGAATTGAGACAATTTTGGTCCCTTATAGGCGAAGGGTGCGGAACGAGAACCATTCCGCTCCCTATCCCTATCGAGGAACACATATGGAGGGATTTTGTCTCTAATCTCTATGCTAGTAACCATTCAGTTTCCCCTCAAGTACGGGTTTTAGATATTAGCCCATCGACAGAGTCTTTTTCAGAAAAAGACATAGAACTCGCCATTGGGGAAATGAGACGCTCAGGGGCTATGGGCCCCGATGAAGTCCCAATTAATGTGTTAAAGCAGAATAGGGTCAAATGGAGCAAGCTCTTATGCCCTATCTTTAATTCCTGCATATTTAGCGGAAAGGTCCTACCTTCCTGGAAGGGAAGCATCCTGGTCCCATTGTACAAAAAGGGTGATCGTCTTCTCCCCCAGAACTATCGCCAGATTGCATTGTTGGATGCAATCGGCAAAGTTTTTACCAGATGCCTGCTCAAACGGATAAATGCCTGGGTTGAATCTGCAAATATCCTTCCACTTGAGCAGACAGGCTTTAGAAAAAACCACGGGACCATGGATAATCTAACTGCCCTCCAGGTAATAGTTGATAAGTACATAAGAGCGAGGAAGGGAAGAGTCTATGTGGCTTTCATAGACTTCTCCACGGCCTTTGATAAGGTCGACCGTCAGGTATTGTGGAGAAAGCTACACATCTTAGGAATGCCACATAGCCTCTTACGCTTGGTCCAGGACCTGCATGACGATACATGGTGCAAGGTTTTGTTGGGAGGAGAAAGAGGTCTTTCTGGGCTCATTCCATCTGCAAATGGCCTCAAACAGGGCTGCCTACTAGCTCCCCTCCTATTTTCCCTTTATGTTAGTGACCTTCCCCTTACTTTATCAACATGTGCAGGAATTGCTCCACGTTTAGGCGAAAGACACATCCCCTGCCTAATGTATGCAGACGATATTTTAATATTAGACCTCTCCCCCAAGGGTCTTAATAACCGTCTGCATGCACTACACATCTTCTCTGAAGAGCACTTTTTGAAAATAAATATTTCTAAAAGTAAGATAATGTGCTTGGAGGGACGAAACAAACTAAAACTGGACCACATTAGTTGGGAATTGGGAGGTCAGAAATTAGAAAGAGTAAAATCGTACGTTTTTCTAGGTATGGTAGTTACTAGTAATTTAAGTAATAAATTACACATTGAAAGCAGTTCTCGAAAAGCAAAGTCACAGGGTAAAGGCCTAAGAACTCTGTATAAATCAACAGGTCAGAGACACTTCGTTCATCTGTTGGAGGCCTTTCGGGCAAAAGTTCCCCCGACTCTGCTCTACGGGGTAGAATTAATTGACCTAGCGGAATGGGGCTTTTTAGACACAGTGGAGGGCTCCCTACTGAGAAATTTAACCTCGGTTAATAATAGTTGTAGCTCTGCTACCCTGCGTCTAGAACTCGGCCTTAGGAGTAGCTGGGCTCAGGGACTTGCAGGAGTGATTCGCTGGGTCATTAGTCTGATTAAAGGAAAGCCATCCACTCTCAGATCTCTTATTACAAAAGAGTTGATGGGCCCCCTAAATGCATACTCGATCCTAATAAAGAACTATAGGAAAGCTATCACTCTCTTGGAGTTGGAGGAAGCATCCATCTTAGAGCTTTCCATGAATCAATTGAAATTACAACTAAAACAAGCTACATGGAAGCTAAGCTATGAGAGGGATCGGAATTTAACAACACAAAAAAAGGGGGCCACTCAAGTTGTTGATTCCTATTCAATCAGACAGATACAACCCTATCTGTCATGGAACATCCCGCATGGCTTACGCCGCTTTTGGCTACTTCTCAGGCAGGACTTGCTCCCCCTGAACAAGTTGTTGGCCAAATGGTACGGAATATCCAATGTATGTAATTTCTGTAACCTAGCAATTCAAGACTCCAAACATGCCCTGTTAGCTTGTCCTGCATTATTGTCTTACCGGCGCCTCTGGATAAAACCGGCTTGTATTCAGTTTGGTATTTCTTCTGCAACAGCTCTGTTGGATGCTATTATTAGCCCCCCGAATGGAATTTTTTGTAACAAAATTTTTACTTTTTTTAAATGTTTCTTGGAACTTTACTAATAGAATGGCAAATTACTGTTGTATAATTACTGTCTGTATGAGTTGTTTTATATGGTCAAAATTTTTCATTGTCTTCTGTAATTGTATAATATGTGGATCTCCACGGAGTTCCAAAACATACTTAATAATAAAATTGAATTGGGACCATATGTCTCTTACAGGAGACTCATCTCCTTTCTACAGATACAGTATGGATGCATGATCAATGCTTCCCCCAACAGTTTTGGTCTACCAGCCCATCTAAGCGGAATGGGGTAGCTATTTTGTTTGGGGCCCATTTTTCAGGCAAGGTTCTAGCACCTGTTGTGGAAATTAAGGGTCACTTACTGGCTATTAGAATACTTTAGGGGGGAAACACCTTACTGTAGCATCACTCTATGCTCCAAACACACGGCAGGAGCCCTTCCTCCTCTCCGCTCTTGAGGCAGTCATTACCTCTCCAGATGCAGGGATCTTGGTGGGGGGATCTGAATCTTGTGATGGACTCAACACTCGATAGATCTGGGCAGCGCACACACCAAGCAGGGGCACTTTCCGCTAGGGGTACTGAATGGCTGAGGGACAACGGGTTAATTGATGTATGGCGCACTCAACACTCTGGAGAATGGGATTACACGTATTACTCTGCAGCACACAAAACCTATGCGCGACTAGACCATTTGCTTTCATCGACCTCCGTATTTCCTCACCTCCATACTGCTACGATAGAACCTCGCTCTCTCTCAGATCATTCCCTTATAGCTACACACTTTCCAGCACAGTTTTCTCGGGACTTTCCCTTTAATTGATGCCTCAGTGAGTCCCTGTTGCATTCTGATGAGACTGTGCAACGCCTTAAGCAGGTAATAAAGGATTATCTAGTGCTCAATGACGTGGGCTCCACATCCCTGTTTTGTGTTTGGGAAGCGCTAAAATTAGTGGCCAGAGGGGAATTCATAGCGATCTCAGCGGCCCATAATAATCTCCGTAAAGAGAAGCTTGGGGCATTAGAAAAATAGGTCCTAGAACTTGAGTCAATTCATAAATGGACGGGGCCCCAAGGGTTTGGAGGGAATTGGAAAAACACTGTCACAAAACCCAAAACTGACCCTGAACCCTAAAAATACCCCTTTACCCAAAAACCCAAAACTGACCTGAACCCTAAAAATACCCCTTTACCCAAAATACCAAACATATAACATTTTAAATATAATTATATACTTACCAATACTTACGTTGTAATGGTATGCGTTGTAAAAGTATCTGCGTTGTAAAAACATGCGTTGTAAATGTATGCGTTGTAATAGTTTTTGCGTTGTAAAAGTTTCGTTGTAATGGTAGTGCGTTGTAAAAGTTGCGTTGTACACGTTACATACCGCGGTCCGCAGTTCTATCAGAAAGGCAATAAAAGATAAAAGGAATAATCATTGTTTAGCCTTTTCTTCGTGAGTTGTTAACACATTTTATTTTAATTTTACATTTTCCTAGGTTTTGTATTTATCGAATGGTTAGGGTCCTGTCCACAGACTTTGGGGCAGATTAACAAGCCCCTTGCACAACTTTTAACATGGGGAATGTGACACAAAAGTGGTGCAAGGGGCTTGTAAATCTTCCCCTTGGAATTTAAAGTCTAGCAGTGCACCTTTGGGAAATCACAAATCAGACATGGAGGTAGGTTTTATTTTGTATGTACTTGGGGGCATATTTATGTAGGAGTTGCACAACCCTTGCCCCACGCCACAGGGTGCAAGAGCGTTGCAACTCTTAAGTTTGATTTATCAAACCATGCAAGACCACCACGTGTGACCGTGTCTGACTTGCAAATCACTGTGTTGGGTTACTCTATCCCAGGGAGGCATTCCATGGGTGGAGCATGAGTGTTCCCATGCATCCATCCATGGATTTTGGCGCATTCCCATTTTTATGATCATTGTAAAACCTGGGAATGTGTTGGAATGCTCCGCCTCCCTGGGCAAGGCGTAAAGAGGAGAAATATCTTTACTTCTCCTCATTACTTACTCGTTCTATGTGTGCTGCATTCTGCATCACAAATAGAAAGAGGGAAATGCCTCCGTGGATTGTTTTTGTGCAAGAAGGTGCACCTTCCTGCACAAAAACAATCCATGGTGCAAGAGTGTCTTCGTTGGTGCTAGTCAGCACATTGTGCACCAGCACTGGGAAATGGCAAATATGCTCCTTGGAGTGAAAGAGGTTATGGCCATTTGTTACTAATCCCATTTCATTAATACCTCTACTCTGCTGTTCTCACTGTTTCCTACCGTTGGAAAGACAGGCTGTTCCATCTTTCCTTGATTAATGCATATGTCCATACAAAAAAGAAAACAAAGGCAGCTAAAGAATTATGTAACTTCCTGGAAGAGTGCATAAGGGAAAGACCGACAACAAACCTCATGCTCACCGGGGACTTTAACCTTAATCTTATGGGAATCTTGTCAGATGACGAGATTCTAACTCAAAATTCAACTTGGGATATCCCATTGCAAGGGAAGCCGCAAGTATCCAAACGAACCAAACTAGGAAAACAGATATTAGAAGACCTGGAACATTTTAACATCAGAGCACTAAATGGAAGGTTTGCTGGTAACAACCCTCCAGCCACAACATTTTACTCGACAAGAATCAGTACCATACTGGATTACACTTTTATTTCATTACCTTCATTTCAATATACGACCTCATTCCAGATAGGTGAAAAAGCAGACAGTGACCACTGTCCCCAAGAAATAGCCCTGAAAATTGTCAAGCCTAAATTTGAGTTACCCTCGGCGCCAAAAGGGTCAGTCTATACCATTAACAACAAAAAAATCAAGTACTCAGCAGCAACCGATGAAACCATATTAGAAAGGGCAAAACAGCAGTTCAGTGCTTGTACTGGATCTAGTGAAATTGCGAAATGGGAATAATTCACAACAACTATGTCCATTTACGCTACAAGACCTAAGTCACATGTCCAATTGGGCCGCGGCAGCATGGAACAGTTTACGCGAGAGTATAAAGAGAAAATTAGGGGCACAAAAAAATCAATTTATCAAATTATGAGAGAACTTCGGCAGAACCCCATGGATATAGGGAAACATGATCTCTTACGGAAACTAAAAGCAACGCTGAAAAAATTAAAAAGGGAAGCCAATAGATCTGTGGAGGACAACATGTGGGCAAGACTACACGTTGACACCAAACGGAGCGATGGGGTAAAATTATGGTAAACCATAAACCACTTCATAAGACCGATGCACGGCGGGGTCTCCTCCAACATTACCGAAGAAGTATGGGCAAGCTGTCTTGGGAATCATTTTAACCAGGATATGGATACAAATTTGGGGATAAAAACCGATAGTGTGATGACAAATCTCACAGAATATAAAGCACAGCCACTCCAAAAGATCACCAGCATACCAGATGTTCAGAATCTAATTTTAAATCACAAACTGACAAGTTTACAAAGCACCATTAAGTGCCAAATTAAAAAAGGAAGAAGAGAGGGAGCCCCAGGTCCGAATGGAATTCTGCCCATTCTTTACAAACAAGATGTGAACGGATGGGCAGCAGCGCTCGAACCACTTTTTTGGGAAATAAGATACTTTAACAGCCTGCCAGGCTCCTGGAAGGGCTCTATCATCTCTCCAATTTTTAAGACAGGCAAAGTATTTTGCAGATACAATCTTGGAAGAATGGCAGGCATGGGCCACAGAGAAATCCTTAATTCCGGCCAACCAGACAGGCTTTGCCAAATCAGTTGGGACAACGACTAATATCCTAACTATGGGTATGTTAATAGACGAGGCTGAATCAAATAAAATGCCCATCCACTTCTGTTTTATAGACTACATGGCTGCCTTTGACCCTATAAATTGGAACATTTTATGGTCCAAACTGAATGGTTGGGGGATACCGAGGCCTTTTTTAGACTTGCTGAATAACCTTCACACAGAGGCCTGGGTCCAGATAAAGCTGGATGAAATATCACTCCTGTTAAGGCGCATACCAACCAACAAAGGCCTCAAACAGGGTTGTGTCTTGGCTTCCACACTATTGAATCTGTTTTTGAGAGATCTTATACCAATCCTAAACAGCTGTAATTCTCATGCTCCCAAGTTAGGAGGGCTTCAATTACCGTGTCTTCTCTACGCAGACGATATAGTCCTAATAAGCCACACAAAGGTAGGGCTACAACACCTTGTGAATACTACACATGGCTATTCTGAAGCAAATGAACTGACCATAAACCTGGAGAAAACACAGACAATGAGGATTAGTAAGAACAAGAAAAAATCGACGTCCTGGTACTGGAACAATGCACAAATTGAGGATGTGTCAATATACAAATACCTAGCAGTAAAAATTGACAACAGCTGACAGTTTATTGTGCAGAAAACGAGCATCAGAGGTAAAGGTCTTGCTCTGTCAATCTCTTTAAAAGCACTAAACAGCAAGCTTTCTGGGCCCTCCCTTCTACCTCTGGTACAAGTAATCTGAGCTAAACTCCTGCCAACAATCACCTATGGGAGTGAAGTACAGAGAGCCAGAGACGCAAAGACCCTCGACAATAGAATTATAGCTGCATACAAAATTATTTTTAGCCTGACCAAACGAACTTCACCAGCACAAATTAGGCTAGAGTTCGGTGTCCAAACACAGCTCCTGACAAGACGGGGCATATATAACTATCTGGGATAAAGTACGAAAATCCAAAAAATCCAAAAAAGAATCTCTAAATGAGTATCTATGGATGGAGCTAGAGCAACACCCTGCCTCAACAGCTGTATCAAGTATCTTTAAAGTAGCCTGGCGAATACGGGCTTAAAGCAGCTTTGGGATACCCCCACAAACCATATAACGCTCAAAAACCTGGTCAAGAAAACAATCAAATATCTTTCGTGGGTTGAAGATAAGGCAGCCCTCACAAAAAGGTCACATGGCTGGATAACCCCGAACTCTTACTCAACACAAGCAGCACAGAGTAATTTTGGTTTGGGTTATGCTAAAACCGCCAAAATGAGGTTTTTAGGTACAGGTTGGGCTTGCTACCCTGCATCCGACATTTCCCACACGGGCTAAAAGACAAAGCAGGCTCCCTTTGCCGGTTATGTGGCTTAGTGCCAGAGGATATTCTGCACTTATTATGCTCCTGTGACAAATTGATGGATGAAAGAAAACATCCGCTGAAACACCACTTTAATCAACGAGGGATACGTTCACGAAGGAAAGCAGTTCTCGCCTGCTTTGCATCTCAGGACCCACAGTTGAACTGCAGTTTTGTGAAATTTATGAAGGCGGTGGAAAAGAAAAGGATCACTGACTAAATATCGAGGGACAAAATATAGACTACCCAAAATATAGATTCCAAAATATCGACAGACAAAATGTCGAATTCCTATCTACAAACAGGTAAGTACCAAAATATCGACCTCATAATATCGTTTATATACATATACATTATAAAAATATCGAATTTCTTAAAATTAATGTAAATTTTTAAAAAAATTAAAAATGAATAGCTAAAATATACTTACAAATACTTAAATTACCTTAAAATTATTAAATAACTAATTTAACTTTAAAAAATACAATCAAATCTGTTTAAAACATATATATATTAACATATATTAATAGAAAATACACAATATTATTATGGTAGGATAGCAGAGGTGTAAAAATTACTATTCCCACTCCTTGAAGTGCAACAGTAGGGAAAGCGTTGGATAGCGTAGGGGTAAAAATTACTATTCCCACTCCAAAGAGTGCAACAGTAGGGAAAGCGTTGGATAAAGTAGGGGTAAAAATTACTATTCCCATTCCAGAGAGTGCAACAGTAGGGAAAGCGTTGGATAGCGTAAAAATTCCTATTCCCACTCCAGAGAGTGCAACAGTAGGGAAAGCGTTGGATAGCGTAGGAGTAAAAATTACTATTCCCACTCCAGAGAGTGCAACAGTAGGGAAAGCGTTGGATAGCGTAGGGGAAAAAATCACTATTCCCACTCCAGAAAGTGCAACAGTAGGGAAAGCGTTGGATAGCGCTGGGGTAATAATTACTATTCCCACTCCAGAGAGTGCAACAGTAGGGAAAACGTTGGATAGCGTTGGGGTAAAAATTACTATTCCCACTCCAGAGAGTGCAACAGTAGGGAAAGCGTTGGATAGCGTAGGGGTAAAAATTACTATTCCCACTCCAGAGAGTGCAACAGTAGGGAAAGCGTTGGATAGCGTAGGGGTAATAGATACTATTCCCACTCCAGAGAGTGCAACAGTAGGGAAAGCGTTGGATAGCGTAGGGGTAAAAATTACTATTCCCACTCCAGAGAGTGCAACAGTAGGGAAAGCGTTGGATAGCACAGGGGCATATTACCATATTACCAAGCTATAGCGATAATTATCGCTAAGCTTGGTTAGCGGCCAAAATAATATCGCCGAGCTTCGCCTATTTTTATCGCTTAGGAGCCTTGATATTATCAAGGTTTATCTCCTAAGCGATAAAAATCGGCCGAAATGCATGAATATCGCTGAAAAGTCAGCGATATTGATGCATTACTGAGCAAATGCTCTTAGCCATGTTATCCACCTACCATTGGATAACATGGCTAAGAACTGCTCTGGGCAGGCGTTAGCTTTTGGAGATAATCGCGCTTAGCGCGATTATTTCCAAAAGTTGGTAATAGGGGATAGCGATGTTAGCGACTGTTTACAGTCGCTAACATCTTGGCACGCCCACTTTGCATGTCATTAGCGATAATTATCGCTGACATGCAAAGTGGGCCCCTAAATGCCCGCTATCGCCTATTAGCTGTCGCTAACTGGTGTTAGCGACAGCTAGGTAATAGGGCGATATAATTATCGCCGCTTTAGCGGGAAAAATTCCCGCTCAAGTGGCGATAAGGCCCTTGGTAATATGCCCCACAGTATCGTTGGTTTTTTACAAAAGTGATTTCATTTTAAACCACAGAAAGGCGTCCGTAACTATAGCACGTACTTAATTTGCTATAGGAATATCAACACAATATCTATTTTTTCACTACTCAGTTTGCTTTTCGCTCTGTAATGAAGAAACTTTTGATAGTCCCAATAAACAGTATTTCTGATACCTATCTACACTAGAAGGGTCCCTATCAACCATGTAAATTACAACGTAATCAAGTAAATCTTTAAAGCTTTAGCTGTCCTCGCCAATAAACCTGTATCATCTGCATAAAGTACGGTAGGCATTAAACAGTTGCCAATATGTGCAACTTCCTTGTACCCTGTTGCCAGAAAAAAGTTCCAAATAATTAATACATAAAATAAATAAATTCTGAGCTAATAGTTAACATCCCTGTCGGACTCCCATGGCCACTTGAAAAGTCTCAGTGCTGTTGCCCTTTGTATTATAACAGACCATTGCATTTAGACCAAGTGCAAAGAATGCAAAAAACTAAAAATGCTTGGATCAATGTCTGTAGTGGAAAGGCTGGACCACAGTTTTTGGTCTAATAATTCAGTCAAAAGCTGAACTGAGGTCCATGAATGTCAAGCTGAAAAAGTTCAGAGGTGAAGAGAGCCGGCATGCAAGATGGCCACACTTGTGTGAGGCTCTTGCCGTCTGAGATTACAATTCGGCATTATCGGTGTCAATAGGTTTGCCAGTGCTATGAAATTGGATGCCCTTCATCTCTGAGACATGAGTGAGGTCGGGCTTGACCCCGTGCTGGCGATTGCCAACCATTGGGGCTCTCATGAGCCGACAGCAGTGCTTGGCCATAACAGAAGCATGCATGGGTGGCTTGCGGCATGAGCCTGGATGAGACAGAGGAGTGAGGGGGCATAGGACGGTGCCAGGATCCTGCACCTACTGCTAATCCCTCATGGGGTGCAAGAACAAGAGGGTGCTGTGGGAGGAGATGACAGCCGATACCTGATGCAGAAGTGGACCTGAGTCCATTGAGTGGAGGGGACTACTCCGGGGAGATCATAGTGGCTCGTTCTTGTCTGCAGGGCCGCTTCACTGCTGAAGTGAGACAGACTGTCGCAGAGGATTAGTGGGTAGCTGCTCCTGTCCCTATTACATACAATGTGGCACTTGTTCCACCCTGCGGTCCTGGCCCGAGACTACTTCCAGCATACCGCGGGGGCGGGTGTGCGTGCGTGTGCTGGAGCCTGGCATATGGGGTGACCCTTGGTGTTGCAGCGCACTAGATCGGCTATCAAGTGGGAGACACAGTAGGGCCTGCTGGTGGAGGAGGTGGGGCCTGCCTTACTGGGACTCTGGGTGGTGTCTGGATGGGCACTTAGACATTGTCGCTCCTCTTCAATTTACTAGCATACCCCTTGGCCTGTGGCAAGCCTCATTGGTTGAGGCAGGACTTTGGCCCTTTGACACCTGGGAGGCATCTTGATCTATGAAGTACATTGGCAGATTGTATGGAGGGCCCTTCATCATGCTTGCACCCTATAGTACCTGGGATTATCCTGTGCCTGTTTGGTGGCTTTCCTTCTTACACTTTGGTGGCCTGCCATTCTGGTATCAGACAAAAATACAGGCATTCCATTGTGGGAAAACTTGATGGCAAGCAACTCAAGCTGCAATTCAATGTCCGTAGGAGTATGCGATCTGCTACCTCGGATGTGGGCGCACTAGATGCAGACATAAATACCCTATCGAAGGCCATGCAGGAGTGCCTAACCTTCATAGATCACAAAATGGATGTTCAACAGCACATCTGGATGCTGTTATGCACAATAAGCATGACAGCCAACTGAAAGAGGAGGAACAACAGACATCTACAGCAGAATATGATTTAGTGGCTAAAGGTGAAGCGCTCCTCAATATGGGGAAGTTTCTTAAGGTAATTGCTGCCAAGAATGAGGACCTTGAGGCCAGATCACACAGCGATATCAAACGTATTTGGGAGTGCAAGAGACCACTAAAACTGGCAGACTTGAGGACTATGTGGTGAAGATGCCGGTGTCACTCAATGGCGCGTTCTCTCACCTGCTAGTAGAAGAGAGAGCCTACAGATCCCCGGGGGCCAGTCCACCACCGGGGATTCCAGCGTAGCCTATCATAGCCTTGCTATTAAACTTTCAGGACAGGTATACAGCACTCCGAATGGCACATGAGAAGGGTATCACTGTTCCTGTACTTTATGATAGCAGTTCAAGAAGCTAGGCATACGTTTACCCAGACAAAAAAAAACTTTTACAGGCTGGAATCCAGCATGCAATGTTATACCCGGCGTGCCTGTGAATCATGCATGGGGTTAAACAACACATTTTTCAGTCTCCACAGCAGGTGGAGGCATATATGCACAAATTCTGGATAGAGGATAACTGAGGATTAGAATGACCTCATATAAGACTCAGACTGTTGACAGAAGACTGCTTGCTGGTACACTATCAACCCTCTACGAGATGGGATACTTTGCTCATATTCATCAGAACTCCCCCTGGGATTGGGGAGCTGAGTTGATTGCTTCCATTGTTGTTGAGCTCTTAGACCTTTTAATGTACTTGATGCGGGGAGAGGGGTGGTTGTAGTGCTCTCACCATGTGTACTTTCATTTGTTTTGGTATGCATCGACCTGGATGTCTCGGACACCCTCGACTTATTCTCGGGTTGCTTCACAGTCTGTCCTGGTGGACCCTGAAGGACACAGCCATGAATTCTCTTTGGGCGTTTCTTGTGCCTATTTCTGTTCTTGTTTTTATTTTTCTGATTTGTTTGGCTTCCATTATGGGGGGGGGGGTGAAATTGCTGGTAGGTTTGGATGGGTGTGTAGATAGAGTGGGCGGATGTTTGCTGTTGTATGTTATCTTATCTATTTGCATTGCAGTTTATAGAATACACATAGCTGTCAGTGTGCCATCACAGTCTGAGGCAATCCTGTTTCTATCCAAATGTTTTCTGGCATGTGAGACAGTAGGAACAAGTCCTGCTGCTGCTTGACTTGGTATGTCAAGGGGCTCAATCACCCCAGGAAAATTAGGCAGGTGTATGCCTGTCTTGCCAGGCACCGGGTAGATATTGCACTCTGTGGTGATACTGGGATGGTATCACCAGGGCCTGTTCGGCATGAAACATTGTCCTGGAAAAAAAATACAAGTATCTTTAGTGACTGATGATGTAGAGAATAGGGATAACATAGGAAAACAGGAGAACAGTGGCACAGGTAGTAAACAACACAATGATACAATCAATAAAAAGAGAAATGATAGTAAAGGGTTAAAAAAAATTCGAACGTTTTTCAAGACAAACTTGGCAAAATAAGAGAGTTTTGCTCCAAGTTTATAAAGAATGTTGTAGCAAAAACAGCAACACTAAGAGAATTGTTAATAAAAAACAGAATATTTGTGTGGGATGTAAATTGTCCAAAAGAAGTTGGACACTCTGATAATAATGCCTGTGTCCGCAATTGTGTTGTTTGTACAACAAGTAAAAAAAGAAAAACAGAGCCAAATCCATTACGTCCTGTTGATCTGCCAAATACAGTTTGGTCAAAATTGGCAATAGATTTCATTGGCCCTTTTGGTACTCAGCCTAGAAAAATGAAGTTTGCCATTGTAGTATTTGACTACCATAGCAAATGGTGGGAGGTGAAGTTTGTAGAGGAACCCAATACCCTCAGTGTAATTTCAATTTTGAAAAGTGTATTCATTAGAGAAGGTTTTCCCAAAGAAATTGTTTCGGACAATGGTGTCAAATTTATTTCTAAAGAAATGAAGAGTTTTTTGGGAAAATAATGCCATCAAACATAGATGTGTAGCATCATATCACCCACAGGGCAAAGGCCAGGTAGAAGAAATGAATCGCACATTAGTGAAGTGCATTCAATGGGGAATACAGAACAAGTGTGACATTGGTAAAGCTGTTGAAGAGTTGTTGTGGTTCTATAGATGCACCCCTGATGCGGGCTCTGGGATTTCTCCATTTGAGCTTTTAAGAGGACGTCTTCCTACTTCAAGACTTTGTCCTGAAAGGCTGAGGGAGTTTAAAAAGAAAAATGAGCAAATGTCAAATATTGTTAGTGTTTTAAGACCTAAGTTAAAAGAATATCAAAAGAGAATCAAGAACAGTTATGATGCCGCACATAGGTTGAACCTGTTCAAGACAAATTCAAGGCGGGTGATTGGGTCCGCATTAAGGATGCTGTTCCACTCACTGTAGTCTCTCCTGATGTTCAGGTTATTGAACAAATGTCAAATTCCTATCCTTTATCTGTAGGCAGAACTGGTAGAAGGAATATAGGCAAACCCTCGAGGGTTCGTGATTGATGTTTTATGTACTTGGTTATTTACATGACTTAGTATTCCACAATCTTTGATTTAAATGTTTCATCCTATTTATTTGCATGACTTAGTTTTATATTGTTTATTTGTATGACTTAGTACTTTACAACCTTTGTGTTAATCCTTTAATTTTGCATTATCTTTTTGCTCTAATGTACTGTTTATTTGTAAAGAAGGGAAATGTTGTGGTGCTCTGGCTGGACCGTGTCATCAGCCATGTCATATGCCCATGTCACCTGAATCTAGAATGTACAATGCTTTGCCTGCCTGAGACATTCCATGTATCTTCAGTTACTCAGGACCTTGTACAGCTGTGACTAATAAATACTCTACTTGTGATATATAACTAATTGTCATCCTTACGTCTTCACACACTCTTCTAGAAGACTCACCTGGCAATGCTCTCAGAGGCTACCCTGGGTCAATGTTGGTTCTCTTGTAGGGTTACCTCTACGTATTCCTCATATGCTCAGGGGTGGCCATCTTAGTGAGGCGAAGTCTCCCTTTTACTATGGGTGGGTCAATCACATATGCACAAGGTAGGTTTGCTATTCTATGGGAAGGTTGGAAAACTCACAATTGTTAATTATTAATTGTCCAATAACAATGAGCCTGGCTCCCTTGATATTTTATGGGAAAGGATACTTGTTTCTGAACCTCAGGCTTTGATATAGGGGGTGATTTTTATTGCGCTTTTCAGCCTCATCAGGATAGAACTTGGATGCCAATACACGCTGGACCCGCTGCAGCTGTACATCTGAGACCTATCATGAAGGAACATGATCTCATTGATATGTGGCAGCATAGTTTCCCACATGTTGTTGAGGACACTTACTATTCCCATGTACATGGGGGGAGGTCATGACTGTTGTTTGCTGTCTAAAGATGTAGTGCCTTGGGTGAATGACATTATGCATTTAACTTGCCCCCTCTCAGACCATGCTCCGGGCTTGCTAACGGTGAGAATTCCTGGGACTCCTAAATCTGGTCTATCTTGGAGGTTGCACCCAGAGGCCCTGCATGATAGGGTATTTGCATAGGAACTCTGTGCAGAGATCATGGGCTGTTTTGAAATAAATGATGGTACGGCCACTTCTAAGGGGCATTGACTGGGAGGATTTTAAGGCTACTGTTTGTAGCAGATGCATGGACAAGCATAGTGGCGAGCTGCAGCCTCTTGGATCTTGCTTGGCTGGGTTGGAGGTGGAAGTGGAGTTAAGGGCTTCGGAGTGTGCCCTGGTACATTAGTCGGAAGGGTCGTATGCTGAGAGAGTGAGACCGGGCCAGTCCTTGGCTGCTCGGATTAGGTGACCTTGGGCCCCAGACTACATTGTGGAGGTTAAGGATGTTCAGAGGCAGTTGTGCAGTGATTTGTCACAGCTTTTGGCTGTATTCTCCCAATATTTTCAGGGCCTATATAAGATGAAAAGGGTGCGATCAGCCACACGGGTGGGAGATTATCTGGAAGATACAGCTTTGTGACGCTTGAGTGAGGCCAGACGCCTCTCCCTGGCATAGTCTTTTACTGTGGAAGAGTTGAGAAAGGTGGCTGGTGCACTACCCACGGGGATGGTGCCTTGCTCAAATAGCATGCCTACCTATTTTATAAGCGATGTTTGGATTTCTTAACCCCTAAGCTATGAGTGATCTTTGAGGAGGTATGGATGGCTTAGGCTCTTCCTCCCATTATGCGGGAGGCAGTGAATGTCACACTGTTAAAGTCAGACTAGAAAGTGTACACATTTGATTCCTATGGCTTCTTCTTCTCACTTATGACGCAAAGATATTGGCTAAGCTTGAGGCCAATCAGCTTGGTCTTCATCCTGATCTTGTGATACCGGATCAGTTTCTTTATTTTGCAGGTAGCTCCACTACCCATAACCTGCTCACTTTATTTGCTATTTTGCAGGACATTAACCCAGATTGAAAGCTGTGGCAATTTTTTAGATGCTTCCAAAGAGTATGATTTCCTTAACCGAGGATACCTTTTGTGGTGTTGAGCTGGATGGGTGAGCCTCAGGGATTCCTGAGTTGGATAAAGCTACTAATAGTTTGCCTGTGGCACTGGTGCATATAAATAATGTTTTCTCTGTGCCCCTGGTGATCCCTAGGGGTAGGAGGAAGGGGTGTCTCCTTTCGCTTCTGCTCTTCTGCCTGGCCATGGAGTCATTGGTCGCTCGGCTGCGGCAACACTATTTCCAGTATGCTATAAGATATCTCAGCTAGTCTTCCTTGGTATCCCTGTATGCAGACAGTATGATCCTATATTTTAGGGATTCGCAGTCCAGTCTCACTGTCACCATGCAAGAGTATGTTCAATTTGGCCTGCTGTTGGGGTGACCATTAATGTGGAAAGTCTCAGCCCATGCCTATGCATCCAACACACCATGTTTCATGACTGAATATCCATTGAAGTGGTGCAATAACACACTTAAATACCTGAGCATCTGGGTGCACAGAGACCCGGAGGTGGTAATTAGGGAAAATTATGGAGATGACCTGGAGCAAATCACAGATCGGATAATTCATAGGATATCTCTTTCTCTCTCCTTGGCTGGACGGGTGGGGCTTATGAAAATGGTGATATTGTCCAGGTATATTTTTCTAAACATACCTAACTCTCAATAGGGCTTTCTTTGTGGCTCTATGAACGCAATTCATTAGAGTGGCTTGGGCTGAACGACAGGCGAGGGTGGGTTGAGAGACCTTCACATTGCCCTTTAGTATGAGCAGGTTTGAGAAGCTGGACCTCAAATTTTACTATCTATGCACACAGGCACATTTTGCTCACTAAAGGTAGAACCCCCCCTTTTTCTACGGCTCCTTGCGGTGCAGGTTGACAGTATGACCTGTGTTCCGCCTACCTCCTTTCTATGGTGGCCGGTTTCTAATGCAAGGAGTAATTTATAGGCGTTAGAGTACACAATTAGAGAATTCGATAGGCTAAGTAAAAGGGTGAGCCTGGGCTACCTATACTCCCCTCTCAAGGCTTATCACCTGCCTCCTGGCAATCACTCATGAGGGAGGAGCGCAAGTGCGATTTTGAGCCAGAGTACTACTCACCTTGGGGGACTTATTCATGGATGGCACCTTTCTCACATTAGAGGAGTATAAGGGGGATGTCCCCTGTACCCGCTTAATCTATTTCATCACGTCAGGCTCCATAGTAGTTGCAAAGCATCTCTTCTGCAGTTTCATGCAGAGCCATCTGTTATGGCACCACTGGAGCGCCCAATGAGTGCGACCTCTATGAAGCATTTAATCACTATATCACATAATGCCTTGCAGGGGTGTGAGTGGCTGCCACGGGCAACCTATGGGTGCATGGAGGGAGAATTGGGCCAGAAAATGAGTGATGAAATATTGGTGCATGTCTGTAACCACACAAGTATGGTGTCCTCCAGTAGCTGTCTCCAAATCATAGACTATAAAATATTGCTAACAGCTTACTATATGCTGGTCTCACTGTACAGTTTTGGCCTCAGGGGGAGTGCAAATTGTGCCAGGTGTGTCTGCCCAGAGGCGGGACTCCTCCATCTGGCCTGGTCCTTTGGGGCTGCTCATGACAATTGGTCGGTGGTGATCACCTTTCTGTCTGACATGGTGGATTCCAAGATACTGATTGATTGATCCAGTGGTTGCACTTTTGAGATATATAGCAAATCTAAATTGCCCCACACATGGTTCCTAGCTCTGGCCCTTGCTGGCAAAGCAGCAGGTGGCGGGCCTCTGGGGCAGAGGCAGGGCTCCTAAGTTTAAGCACTGTCTACATGACATGATTTATTGCAATGAACAGTTCAAGCTTTACTCCGACCTGCAAAAAAATGTCTTTGGACCTCGAGATATATAGTGATCTCTCTGATTATATTTGCTCACTAATGGTGAAGGGTGGATACTGACCCATGTGATGTTGAGATGCTGTGGTGAACTGGTGGTGACAACCGCCCGTGGGAACAGGTAGGGGCTTCTCAAATAGAGCTATGTGTCATTATAGGCTTCCATTATTCCTGGTATTCTGGTTGGCCTCAATGGTGTGTGAGAACTCTATAAGAGGGGATTAGTTACCACACAGGCACACTGCGCGCAACATGGCGTTACTAGTGTGCTTCCCTGGAGGTATGTGTAAGAAGACCTCATGCTCCTCCTTAGCAATGTTCCGCATGACTGCATGTGCCTGATGTTCCACTGCATTTTTATCTTAAGCTGGTCTCCTTGGAGCCTATCTACATTTTATATCACTGCAATGTGTCTCTGAGTGAGTGTAATGCACTAAATAAAAAAGGCTGAAAGAGCTCTTTTTTTTTTTTACAA
The DNA here is from genome assembly GCF_964261635.1 of Lissotriton helveticus. Classification (NCBI taxonomy): domain Eukaryota; kingdom Metazoa; phylum Chordata; class Amphibia; order Caudata; family Salamandridae; genus Lissotriton; species Lissotriton helveticus. The sequence continues at coordinate 1,509,316,557 of NC_136061.1, read as the reverse complement.
AAAGGTACTTCTTGATTAAGAGATTTAAATTGAGACATTGCTCTACAGTACCCAGACCGGATATAAAACCATATTGTTAATCAGAAACAAACTCCCTTATCCTGCACCCAACTCAAGATCTGTTCCATAATTCCTCTCCCGGCTATGTTTACAACAGAATCTTTCAGGGAGGCAGGTCAGTAGTTACGTGGATCTTCCCTGTTGCTTTTTTTCTACACAGGGACATAATTGATTGGGACCAGGATTCTTAATCTTTAATTCACCAGCAGCATTAAGGATATTGGTCAAACCCGGGGCACAGAGATCTACATTACATTTAAAGAGGTCCTTAGGAACTTCTTTTTGACCAGGTGCTTTCATATCAAGACTACTAATAATTGCGTACCTGACATTAGGATAGCCAAAGGGCATACTAGTACTAATATGAGTTAGGCTCTTAGATTCTAAGGGATCATAAGTGGGCAACCGAAGATTCTTCTCTTAAATAAATCCAGAGAGGAATTGTCACTGTCTGTCCCAATTATCCGTTAGAACTGAAAAACCCTCCAGAGAGTACACAGGTGGAAATAAGCCACACGACATTAGCTCCCAGACAATCTTGGCATTAAAATCACCCACAATGATGGCTGAATTGCTGTCATTAATAATGTTTGCCTGGTGGTTGGGTGAACAGATTTGCTTGGTTATCCATGCTGTTCTTATACAAAAATTTTAAATAGTGGCAATGGGACATTTTCCTCTTTTTAAAGTTATCCTCTGTTTTTACAGGAGTCAATTGCCAAACGGCTGACTATAAAATCAAGTGATGTTGTGACCCAAAAAGTCAAACCTACTTTTGTCCTACTAGATGGAGATGGAGCTGCAAGAGTAAAAAGATAATTATGCATCTGAGTAAAGGCAGCCCATGGCTCTTGATACAATTTAACTTGAAACATTTTGTTAAATTCTAGCCAGAGCGGATCTGAAAGTTTAGTGTTTAGACTAGCAATATTCCAGTACAATAAATAAAAATCACTTTGTACCTCAAATTTGTTCATGTAGTCACAAGTCTAGGGGATTATGAAACCCCCCCTATGCCTGTTTGTGAAATAAATTAAGTGTTTTTAACTTTGGAAACAATTCTTTTTCCTGGCTTCAAGACTGGGGACATGTTTAAAACCATGAAAAAAGAGATGGACGCAGGTGGTAAACGCATAGTGGTGAGTGTAGGATTATTATCATTGTTAGTTAGGGGAAGATTGATAGAACTAGTAGCTGTTGGTACATCATTTGAAGCAGAGATGGTAAGGGGACTATGGTGGGAATGGTAGAAGCAGTTCTGCTAATGGTACCATTTTCATTACCTTGCATCAGTGTTGTGGTGGAAGTAAATTCCCCTGCCACTAAGGAGTTAGGATGGACATATGTTGGTTAAGATTCTATAGGTGGCATGATCCAGGTATAGCGTCTATTTAAAGTTTCAACATTTGCTTCAGGTTCAGGGGCAAACTATGATTGAGGTATTACCTTTTCAAATAGCATATCTTGGGAAGTTTCGGGTGACATCACTTGCACTAAAGGAACAGATTCAACTGTAAATATGCTAGATTTTTTCACAGAAGATTTTTCAGTTATATTCCCATCAGGTTCTGTAGCAATGACCACACCAAGGTTGACTTTCTCTTATTCAATGACTAACAGAGCATTGGAGACACAGGGGTTTGCGCTACAGAAGTCATACTAGGACCAGCGCCTGTACCCGGGAATGTACAGCCATTGAATGAAACAACTTTAGTAGTGTGAGTACTTGGCATGGGGCTAACAAGACATTTCTCAGTTTTCATAATTTTCACATCCAAGGCCCCAACCGTGTGTGCTAGAAACAAGTGGATTGAAGAGGAAGAGGGATGTTTCATTTTATGGGTGCATTAAAGGCTATCCTTAACCAAATATGTTATGTAGAAACTACCACCATCCAATAAAAACTAAGAAAGAATCAAGAGAGATGGCCCAGCCCAGCCTCCTCCAGGGTCTGACAGGGGCAGACAGACCCGGTCTTGGCCTGGATGTTCCCCGCTCTGTGCTACCACCGAATGTGCTATGTAGTGCGTCCTCCACCTCCTCTACCTAGCAGCTGATGTAGTGCTGGTGGTCTGGGAAGTTTAGTCCCTCCCCCCTCTCGTTGCTTCTTTTCTTCTTGTGAGTGTGACTTTATGCTAAACACTTGTTCCCTTTTATGAAGATTTCTACTGAAACCTTCCCTAAAGCTTATACTTTCCCATTTTTCTGAATTCTTTAATACATTTTCCTATGAACTGATTATAATTTAGATTTAGAGACCTATTCGTGATTAGGAAGGAGGAGCAAAGTTTCTTAAAGCGACACCAATTCCAAATTCTTGGCATCTGTATGTTCTGACTGCAGCCATTGTATTCTTTATGATATCAAGTCAGAATATGATCTAATGCCTTAATTTGCTTGTCATAATTCTTTACGCTTATAACATGCTTCAGATTTTTGCATTTACTGAAATGATTAATAACTTGTACCAACCCCTCTTAACTTTACTTACAGATTCCTGGTCCTCATTGTGTAACCAAATGGTTTACACAAACTTTTAACTGTTTATTTGAATGTCGACTCTCTTTTACCTATCAGTCAACCAGCAAGATCTATCAGGTAAGAAATAATAACCGCTTCCTGCGTGCTCCCAAGAAGTTAGCAAGTCGGATGGTTGGAAACTGAAGTAAATGGTGTTGGTGTAGCATATTCTAGACCTAACCAAACCCAGCCCGAATCCCAAAACCCATGTCTTGCATCTGAGAATAGGTGGCTTTCCAGCGGTTTGGGAGACACTTAACAGCTGAGGAGTGAGTATCAATAGCATTGCAATTACTTATGTTTAGCATGCAGTTTTTTGCGGAAATTGCGTTGTGAGAGTTGTTGTGTGAGTGTGGCACTTAGTGTGAAGAAGTTGAAGATGTTTTCAGGCTCAATGTAGCCTAAGATCTGTGGATAGTGATGAATTGATGGTGTAAAAAACACTGTGTTGTAAATGTCTGCTGAGTTTTGAGGCACTAGTCCTGAGATGCCATTGATGGCAGAACTGAGATAGGACATAAACTTTATGTGAGAACTAGCAGCCCGTCCCGACCTTGTCCGGGTGGAACAGGCTTCCCGACCCCCGCCCGCCCCGACATTCTGCAGCAGCCCGGGACCCCGCCCGGCCTGTCCCCCGCCTGCCCCGACCCCCGCCTGCCCCGACATGGGTCCCCTTACCTGAACCGCCGCTCCTCCCACCTGTCCGCTGCTCGCACCGCCGCTGGCCTGTCCGCTGCTCCTCACGTCACCGCTCCTCCCCCGTGCCATGTCCGCCGCTCCCTTACCTCAGCCACCGCTCCTCCAGCCTGTCCTCTGCTCGCAGCGCCGCTGGCCTGTCCGCTGCTCCTCATGTCACCGCTCATCCCCCGTGCCATGTCCACTGCTCCCTTACCTCAGCCGCCACTCCTCCAGCCTGTCCGCTGCTCGCACCGCCGCTGGCCTGTCCGTTGCTCCTCACGTCACCGCTCCTCCCCCGGACCATGTCCGCCGCTCCTTGTCGTGCTCCTGGACGCAGCTCCTCCCCATGCTCCTGACGTGAGCACGTACGTTGCGGCCGTCGCTACTTCGGAGGGACTACTTTTTTTTACTGTAAATTTTTAAAATAACGTTTTTTTTTGTAATTTATATAGCCTATAACCATCTACACACCCTGACGATTCCAACGGTGTATCGCGTGTGTGGATTGGCGCTGTGGTTCCCGAGTTTACCCGCCTCAAAGGCTGAAAGTTCTTCCTTTATTATATTAGTATAGATAAGGTGTGATTAGTGTAGTGGACCCTGTTGCGCAAGGGAGAAGCTGCACTGATCCGGGTGATTCCCGCTGGTCTAGTTTCACATAAGTGAGTATCTGATTAGGTTGGAAAGTGTAATTCTGAACAATTTCTTTTGTGATTGAATACTCAAATTTTTGTTGGGGGAGCAGACAAAGTTCTCTGTTGAATACGCTTTGTGTTTTGTTTTGCGGGCTTAGTGCTGAGAGGAGAGCGAGTGTGGGAAAATTGTAAAGAAGGGTGAGCTGCTGTGAGGAGTGAGAACAACGTCACAGTGTGTCATGCTGAGATTGGTCAGTTGGTGTTGAGCCGTGCTGCTATTGGTTGTCTATTCACCGAGTTCCGCCCTCTTATTGGTTGCTGACGGTGAACGAGAATTTTGGGTAAAGAATTATTTCCTGATTTGAAATGAAAATCCTGTTATGAATATTAACATTATCATTGAAAAATTGAGTCTTTAAATCAATGGCAAAAGATCACTAAAGAGGAAGGTGCATTGATGTTTCCTTGTTATGACACATCTAATTTGAGAAGGGTACTGTGTGAAATGAAGCCGCCTCCTAGACCCATACAGTGTAAGGCACTTAACACTTGAGAACCTGCCGCTCCCGATTGGCAAAAGAAAAAGTATCAGGGGAGAGCTTCAAGAAGTGGAGAACTGGCATGATAGAGGGAGCTAGACCGTGCTCTGAGTTAACAGGAGAAGAAACAGAGAAAGGAAAGAAAGTGAAGAAAAAGAAAAAAAAGGGCGAGAAGACAGAAAACGCAGAGAAAGAGGGTGAAACCATTGATAGTGAATCTAATGATGACTTTCTGGATATGTTGTTGTCAGCTCATCCATAACTGTATAATGATGCTCAATTAGAGGGAATGAATGGTACAGGAACCCCTGGAAATTCTGAAGTAGCTACTGCACTAGTGAATACAAGTTCTAATCTGATGGTAGATAGTACAGGGATAGTGACCTTATTAATCCCACTGTTTTCAACGCCCCAGATGCACTAACTGCCCTGGTTAATATTGGTACTGTGGTTACTCTGTACAAACCAGAATGAACATAAAACCACATACATACTTTATTCGTTGCTACTGGAGTCAGTATGACAGGTAATGTCCCCATGGGTCCAGGAATAGGGAGAGTTATTTTGGTCCTGCCTCAAGTGAATGCCCTTTGTACTGCGAGTGCAGATCCAACAATGACTCAGACTGGGTTTGCTCCCATAGAAGGATGTACCCCAAGAACTCCCAACATAGATTTGGTTATGTGGAACATGCCTTCCATTGTTAACCACAGCACTCCCAGAGAAGGGATAATGTCCAATGCCTCTGCAGTATAGATTGTCCAAGCACCTAGATGATTGGATTAAGTTCTTAAATGAGGCTTCAAGAGAAGGCGAAAGTTCAGGATCAGGTAAAGAAATGATTCAGTCCTCAGTGTGAGCTAATGCAGTGGATTTGGTAAAATTAAAGTTAGAACTAGATGAAATGATACTTGGAAATATTGATCTTGCCCAATTAGATGGCTACCAAGAGAATGAACATCTATTCTTATGAAAAGATATTACCAAACATGCAGGACAAGCCCATAAAAAATTGTCTGAATTAGCTTAGAAGTATGAGGTTGATCTGAAAAGGACCACGTTTCTGCATAAAAGTTACTGCCTATGCTTTGATGAGAATGACACAACTAGCATGAGGACATCAGGGATGAAATTGCAGATTAAAGAGCTAATTAGTAACATCCGGAATTGGAGTGAGCTAGATAGTTGGGAAGGCAGATACGCAAATAAGAAATATCAAAAGAAACCAAGTAGAGAGTTGCCTCAATCCACAGTGGAGGGAGAGGGAACCTCAAAATATCCATTAAGGGAAGTGCCTGGTGGACATTATGTCCATGTGCCTTGGAGTAGTAGTGGTCTTGCATTATTTCCAATGATTTCCCCAAATTGAGAGATAAACCAGTGGAATGGTAAACACAAGTTGAGCGATTTCTGTAGATTTCAAAGGTCTTGTGGGTGGTTTTGAATAGTTTGTTCGGCACTGTGGTTGCAAGAGATTTGAGGGCAGAATCTAAAGTGGCCATAGGGTGGCCGTAGAAAGAGCCTCAAAGGAATCCGGTGTCAAATGCTCCGTCACTGTTGTGGTGAAAAAGTTTCAATGGGTGATAACTTTTTTGAGAGGAAGAATCCCAGCTAAAGATATTGAATGGGTCAAGATTGACAGAATGACCTGAGAGCTGGGTGGTAGAGGTGGGTGTCAGCTTTGAGAGGTGTGAAACTACTGTAATGGGTCATCCACTTACTGTGTTCATGCCCCACCCTTTTGAGATATTGCTGACCCGTACCTATACCCAACACATAACAAAGAGCCACTTTACCAAGTATGAGAAGCCCATATAGGCAACGGAAAATGTAACTTTGAAAAGTACCTTGAACCCTGCTACACTTTTACCCCTCAAACCACAGAAACAGCAGATCTTTACCAAGGTAGAAAATAGGAGATGATGGAGTCTCTACAGTGAACTGACTTCCAAACACATATATCACGCACTAGAAAGCCACCCAAGTAAATGTTAAATTATTTCACTATCAGTGAATGTCCACAACAAGCTTCCTTATGGACACACAAAAAATTGCGACAGGGTGTACTCACACACCATGCTTCATCATAGGACTCCCCTTCATTCTTCAAAAATCCCATTTGATAACGAGCGAACCTGCAATTTATAGTAAAGAGTCGCTTCTAACTACTGAACCCCTGATGTACATATAAAAGCCAAGGTGATACATCAAAAATACCATTGAATTTTTAAGGAAGTATCACTTGTTGTTAAAAAACAGCAAGGAGACTAGGGGATTCAGACTCCAATCTCTACTTAGACCGTCTACATGTTTATGCCTCTTGGCTCATAAGAGTGCACACTAAGTGGGATGTGATCTGGCCTCACATAATTTTAACATGTAATGTGTGATGCACAAGTGCAGTGTCACACCGACATTTTGTGTATGCAAATGTGCATGCGAAGTGTTTGTCTAATTGTCATAAGCCTATCTCTATAAATTGATTGTTTGCTTGGTATTTTTCTAGGTACCTAGGGACCTAGGAAGGAGCAGGACAACAAAGGTCAGCAGGAGTCCAAAGTGGCACCAACAGGGTTGCTTGCCACATTATGACCCTGTGTTCCATCCTGACAAATGCCATGGACTCTTATGAGCCAAGAGGCGGAAACATGTTCACGGTCTAAGTGGAGATGGGGATACTGGTTACCCTAATCTCCATGCTGGTTTTTAACACCAAGTGATACTTCCTTAAAAATTAAAGGGCAGTTTTGACGTATCACTATGGCTTTTACATTCACATCATGGGTTCAGTAGTTTGATGTGACTACTATAAAGTGCAAGTCAGCTCTTCATCAAAGGGGTTTTTGAAGAGTAACGTGGTGGTGTGTGAGGACATCCTGTCACAATTGTTTGTGCATCCATAGATAGGCTTGAGGTGGACATTCACTCACAGAGAAATAATTTAACATTTACTCAGTGGCTTCCTAGTGTTTGACACTTTTGCCCTGCCTAAAGTTGAGGGTGAGCATGGAAAAGTAGAGCATGACTGTCTCTATGTGAACCAAGCCAAGGTCAGAGATTCAAGATGAGCCACTGCCTGAGTCCAATGTTGTTCTGTTTGTTGATGGATCCCACCTAAGAGGAAATGAAAGAATTTGAGAGCTGCATACGCCGTCTGTGCAGTCTTAGACATAGTCAAAACCTCCTGTCTTACAGGAGTGTTTTCTTCAGCAGTTTCTCGATTTGAGTGCTCTTAGTAAGGCGTGCTGTGTTTCTGCACAGCTGAAAGTGATGCTTTTCACTAACAGCATGATTTTGATGTTGTTCATAATTTGTGACATTTATGGTCTCAAAGGTGATTTATGACTTCTTCAGGTTCTCCTATAAGTATGGGGAGGATATATGGCGACTGCCTGAAGCATTACAGTTACCTATCCAGACTGTTGTTTTGAAGGGTTCTTCACACCGCAGTGGAGATTATTATGTGACAGTCAGAAACAGATATGCTGACAAAGTGGCATGAAACTGTGGCCATGGAGCTTGTACATTCAACGGTGAGTATTTTAATGAGATGAAAGATGAGACCAATCACAACCTTTTGTTATCCACAGCTGATAGATGGGAGGAAATTATGAGGTAACAGGAAGAAGTGTCAGAGGCAGAACAGCAGAGTTGGGTCATAGCAGATTGTATCAAAGAGATAATTAGATTTGGGTTTCAGGAGATGGAAGACCAGTGTGGCCAGATAGTCTATTGCCCCCAGTACAAGACTTTATCATGGCCCGGTTCATATAGGGCATGATGGGACAGTTAGACTGTTTTAACAGGCATGGTTAATCCTTAGATTCAGGTTGATGTCTGTAGGATTGTGTCACAGATGTGTTGAATATCAACAAATGAATATAGGAAAAAGAACCACAGTGCCATTAATCCATGTAGGGAAATCAGGTGGTCCTGTCAGCAGAATGCAGTTAAACTTTATAGAGTGCAACAGGTGCAGGTTAGACAAGCTGTAGGGGATCAATGAGAGACTGAAACAGTACATGCTCAGCCTGAGCAGGGTCTTGTTGAGTCAACAATTAACTTAGAGGGTGGGGAGTCTTGACTTGTGATGTTGCTTGAAACAGTTTCAGACCCTGACAAAGGGCCTAGTGCTGTAGTATCTCAAGTGAGAGCTGAAAAAACCTTGGAAAAAAGGCAAGAGAGAGAGAGGGCGAATCTGCCGGAGGAACGTGTGCCACCCATAATTCTAGAAGATACTGAGCATTCTGACCTGAGTGACAGTGAAGGTGAAGTTCTTGCACTGAAGAGATCAAAAAAAGCTAGAGAAGAACCCTGTTGACGGTACGTACCCCAGAGTGGGCATACTTTGCTACTGATGACAGAGAGACCTTTAGGATCTTGAGGATAACAGTGCAACTCCAAATGGGCCTCATTGAACTAAGTCTTGTAATTGAACTGTGTTTGATCTTACTTTGCCACTAAATAGACTGACTCGCTATTTTATTAACCTGATTCCACGGAACTTTGAACTGTATATGTATTGGAGACATTTAAATAGACTTTGATAAATGAACTAAGAAGATTACCTAGGCCCAAGGTTGCGGAAGGCACATAAGATTGGCATTTGGAAGAACATGGAGTAGGACTAAGAAAGACTTACAAAGGCTTTGTAAATTGTTTAATTTCACATTGGTGAACTTTGTTCTGCCGTTTGCACCAGAGGAAGCTGACAGAGAAGACTCTGCTGCTGCTATTTTCCACTCAGCTGTCTGATTTTAGAGAAGTTATGGAAACCATTAACCATAGTGGGCATAGATACGTACTAGCAGGTGTATTAATGGCTGTAGTTGTAGTATTGATTGTTTTGCTTGTGGGATTGTATTCACCCATGTCCTCAAGTTCAGCTGAGATTCATTCTGCTGAAAAAGGGTTACAGTCACTGAATATTAAATAATTACACATATATTCATCAAGAGGGGATTATGCATCAAATGCTTATTTCATGAGTACATTGACACTATGGATGCAAGGGATTGCTACCTTTGCACACAATTACCTACATAAGCTGCAGAGGACATCATGTACCATCATATTCCTTTGATTTACGGTGTAACTTTTAGCCTTTTGCTGAGTCTTTTGTATGGACAGGGTCATTTACAGTATTATTTTCTGAATTGTGGTTGAATTGTTTCAGAAGTTCCCATACTTAGACATTTCAATTGTCACTCCTTATGCTAAAGCGATTGAGACAGCTGAACGCTTCTTTAAACCCACCATGACACTAGATGCTGCCTAGGCTCACGAAACAATTTGCCTTGTATAGAGTTTTCTAGATTTAGTTAAAGACAGGAGGAGAGATAAGGAATCTAGGTCAAAATTAGACAAGAACATTAAGAATGAACATAAGTGGGCGAGAGAAGAAATTGAGCATCAAGTAGCAGGACATCAAGCAATATTGACTTTGGATTGGAAACATAAAGAGAAGTTATGCATACTTAGAGATAAATCTGCAGTTGACACTAAATTCATGGGAAATAGCGAATGTGAAAACACATTTGAAGCTGGAGGAAATTGGGAATAGTTATTGGCAGGTCAAGATCCTGCTATTCCTGGAGTTTATTATATTTGTGGAGAATGTGCATTTTTTAAGGTGCCCAAAGGATGGTATGGTGTAAGGTATTTAGGTTTAATTTTCCCCAAAAATTAGCATGTGGAACATTTTGATGATCCTGTGTGGGAAGCAAATACTAGAACTATAAGTGGTACTAGTGGATGAACTTGTGGGAGTCATTTTTGGTGAAATGATTCCATCTTTGGGTGTAATCTTGAATGACCTCAAGATTAGAAAGTTGGGTACCATAGTAGATACATTGTATACAAGTAGGGCATGAGCCCTATTAGTCAAAGTCACTGAAATTGTATATATGAGATGTATGGTTTTGCTGAATATACTTTAGTTAGACATCCTCCTCACGAAAGAGGACAGAGAGTTCAAGCTGTTAATGGTACAGCAATACTGAATGAGTAAAAATCCATTTTGAAGCCCCTTACAATAATTGACCTTTGTGCAATACTTCTGGTTGTGATCTTTAAGGGATATAACAGTGAACAGGTAAGGAAGCGAGTAAAAAGAAAGAGAGCAGATGAAGAATTAGGGGAGAGCCAGTTTAAATACTATGTTGACATTAAAAGGCTGGAGGATTTCAGCCGAAAATTTATGAAACCCATGAGGTTTTGACTGGCTCATCTGATAAGATCTAAAGAGCCTGATTTAGATCTTTGCGGGACTACCGTCATCACTCTGGGGTGGTGTTTACAAGCACTCTGTCAAGCTGATGAAATCCAGCTTGCCCTATTTAAATGCATGCAGGCCGAATCTCCGTCTGCGTTGATACAGTGTTTCTGTTTGCTTATGCATTTTGCCACTGCCATTGTGGCAGAATCCTCTGCTTGAGAATAGTACACAGTCACTGTCAAGGCATCGGTGGTGCGCTGAGCCTTTTTTTATCACATATTTGTGCTGGTGGTATCCTAGCGGCAGTTTACTGGCAGAAGGATTCCGTCGTGGGACACTGTCAAAATTGGACTATTCCTATGGTTGTAGGATGGATACTAGCTTCATTCACCTGACGTGTTTTGCCTAATTGTTTGCACCTATATTCCACACTATAAAACATACCCCATTTCAGCCTTTGGTTCTTTGCCATTCCAGCACAGCACAACATTTTACAGGAGAAGTTCTGTCAGAGTATTTAGGCATCTTTTTTTTTCTCCCTTCGTCTCTTATACATTTTTCATTTTCTTTTTCTTTTACTTCGGGGTTCACAAATTCATTGGATTGAATTTCAATATAATGGCAGGGAGGAGAAATTCCCATTTTACAGTGGGAGAATTGTCTGTCATGATGGATGAAGTGCTAACAATAGAGTCACAATTATTTGGAGCTCCAACCCAAAATACCACCATATCTCAGAAAAGGCAAATCTAGGCCAGGATAGTTGACAGAGTGAATGCTGCAGCAAACAGCCTGCACAGACGGATGTATTGTAGTGTAGTTCCTATATTCCCAATAGGCTCTGCGCATTGGAATAATATATTCAGCAGTGTAGACGTAGGACTGAGGTCGACTAGGTCTCTACTGACTATATTAGACTTAAGGTTTGCCAGCTAGCTCAGAGGTCACTAGAAACTTTCTCGAATAAACGAGGAGAAGTTTAACCTCCCTGGATAGACAAGAAGGGATTAGCTTCTGACAACCATAAAACATGACAACTTTGCTCCCTCAGAATAAGAGTGTATCTCTAAAGTCGTGTGAAAACAATAGACAGCTATTTCACTCAGTCAAGTGTGCATACTTAGTTTCACTAGAGTGCAGAGAAAAGAGAGACAGGCGTTTTCAATAAAAGGTGTAATTTATTGAGCAGTCTTCTTTCTCATGCAAGAGAAATGAATTGCCACAATTGCAATACTCATAGTAAAGTAAAGTGCGTACAGTAAAAGGAGGATTATAAAATAATACTGTAAAAGCATTGATATGGTTTCTTAGCCATATGATACTTTAAAATAGATAAAATATATACATACATATATACATTGACTAACATACTCAACTGGTGCTTCTAAATACGCCTACCCCGGTGTACCTGACCTGAGCCTAATGCGTGGGAAGGAGTAAGTAGGTAGCAGTTTAAGTTAAGTTTGTTTTGCCAAGAATCTGACTCAAGAATTCTCTTTAAGGGTTTAGTCAGTTCCGTACCTGGGTATTAGAAAGCAGGAGGTCTTGTATCTCTCTCTCAGGACTCGATATCCCAGTAACCCGCGAAGGTATCTGGAAACACCTGAGCTGCATTTCTCGGCAGGAGAAAAGACAGCGTCTCTCTCAGTGCGTCAAAGGGGATGGGCAGCGTCCGTGGGCTCTCGCATCAGCTGGGCTCTCGGGCAAGTAGATAGCTGCTCTGCTCCAAAACCACCACTGTCTGTTTGCTTAAGGCAACGTTGGTATATTTATACCTGAAAGGTGCCGGGTTTGATGTAAGGTTGGACATAAGACGTCAATAAAGATGTCACTAAGAACTGGCCGTTCTTACAGTGCTTCACAGGAGTTCTAGGACGTAATCAAAACAAAAGCAATGGGGATTTCCCAGGTTGCTGGAGGTTTGGTTTGTTTAGAGAACTCGTTGTGCTTTCTAGCGGTCCGGGGAAGTAGCCTTGCTTAATGTGACTGCATGGGCTACGACTAAATATGGATATGATTCTTATGCCTTTATAGGGATATCATTGATTATAACCGTACAAGGGCATAAAATAGAAATATGGATTTAGGCTCCTAGATAAAAACACAATACACACTCCACGATCTAATGTCCATCATTACTAAAACTAAGCAATAGTAAACATTCAAAGGCGCATGTGTATTCCAACCCACCCCAAAATACATTTTTTTGCATTTGAAATGGTGTATGCGAAATACATGAAAATGATTATTGGTACTGTACGCTTTTCAAGCAGTGTAATCATTCAGTTAAAACGATGCATATATATATATTAGCTGAACGATTTGCGAAATTTACACATGAAATGGCTCTTAATACAGAAAAGAAGGTCGAGACCATTCCATCACATATAAATACAGTTATTGTAAATGTGCTAGAGGCTGAGGTAATATATTGTCTCTAGAGTTTCCTAAAAATAGAAGCTCTATTCTCTAAGAATAGTTCTACTTCAAGCAGAGTACAAGTGCCTGAAAAAGGGAAATATTTTGGAATCGGGGAAAAAAAAAATTTGTTTTCAGGGAAAAAATAGTTCCAAATATTTTCAGTAGCTTTTGTTTATCAAAACTGAAGGCCGAATTCAGAGCTCAGGGAACGCTGTGTGCTTGTTGCTTAAAGGTTATTCTTTTTGTTCAGGGGAGAACATCATTTCAGACAGACTCGCAAAAAAGTTGTCTACGGCTTCAGGTGAAAGTTCGACCAAGTTTGAAAATGCCGCAACTGTGCTGTCTTGAGCATGATTGCTATCGTCGATGTCAGGATCAGCAATGCTCACAGAATGTCGTACCTGGGTGATGCTGCTCTCATCTCGTACTTCACTACCACCTAATCGTAGTGGCGAAGTTTCAACGAATGCCGTCATCAGAATGGGTAGCCGCTGGGGACAACACGATGCATGAGCCGTTAGAGGACTTAGCAAAGTATCTGTATCTGACAGACGTCCAACTCGCATTCTTCTCCGCATAGCATACATCAAAGCACAGGTAAAATGCAATTCTGCCAGATGGGTCTGAATGAAAGAAACCAGGTCATATTCAGATCTCTTAGCCGGGTTAATCCGAGGACTTTAGTTATGCGGTCCCGATAGCGTATAGCTAGGATCGTTTCTTCCATCGTTGCTAGAGTCTTGTCTGCGACTTGGCTTGCCATATCGGAGCAGAAGTATCAAAAATGAAATTCCTGCTACGAGTCCCAAAAGAAGTGGTAGGCCGCCAAAGACAGAATGGACAAAATTAGGAAAAATGCCCAGAACTGTTTTGAAGGGTGTTAACAGTCCCGAAAAAAATTTCTTAAATACATGTGGGATACCACTGGTATCAGACATATTTAGGATTTGGCTTAGCATTTCTGCGAAATGCACGGGGCAATTTGTTGATAAAAGGCTATGTATCTCTGCCGTTGTCCTTGCAACTTGCAGATCATACGTTTCTTTTGATGACGTTAAGGGCACAGTTGTCTGTAAAAGAACAGACTTCATTCTGCTTAAAGTATCAATTCGAATAGAAGAGATATTCAAAGAAGGCCACATTTTTGCCTACGTATCTGGAGTGCTGTTTGGATACAATACTTGCATACAGAAAGTGACCATGGAACTCACGCTCACGAGATAGGCTTTCCCTGGCACCATTCCACAACAGCTGTGGTCCACTATTAGAATATAGCTCCCGTTGGAAAGCCGTCTAAAGAATGGCTCTATTTGTGTTGCAGGTGTGCCGTGCTGGTGACATGAAAGGTTATTTGAAGTCCCCTCACAGGCCCCATGCAAGTTAATACCTTGGCACAGAAGTATACCGCTTAGTGATCGTTTACAATTGTTACCACTAAGAAATACATTCTGTTTCTTTTCACTATAACATGTGTGTGTGTAAGGCAATTTCCATGATGACTTAATGTACCCTTTACCCAACCTTTCATACTGGCCCGCTGGTATATACTCTTGACAGTATTTAAATTGGAAAGTTGTTATCGGAATTGTAATTATCCCGTGTATTATCCATTCAATGACAGGTCTCTCTGACATTGTCAATGGTAATCTCGCAAGTTTTTCAATGCTCAGAATCGTATAGTCTGCTCCTTTTTGTGCCAAACGGATTTGTTTATCAGTAAGGTTAAAGATAGAGAATAATGACGTTATGTTGATTAAACGCCATGGTACGTAGCCTGAACGCAGATTTTGCAACGTCCAGCCAAGCTGTACAATAGAACATAATTGGGACTGACCGTGTTGTAACATTAGTAAGTCCTGCTCTATTATATCAATAGCAGATGATACAATACTGTCCAGTGAATATATTCTGGAGGACAGAGTCATTAACCCATTGTCCACAACAGAAAGTGATTTTTCCAAATTAATACGATCAATTTCTCGTATTTTTTCTGCTGTTTCAATTTGTGTTTCTTTCCAAGCTTCGTTGTACGCAGCGTATATACCGGCCGCTATGAAACTTTTTTGACGCTGTTTGCGTGGTCCCATTATAAAATCACGCAAGTCAGCACCGTCTTTAAGTAAATTCAAGTGTTGCTTAATTTCTGCCAGTGAGGATTTTTGTAGCCATTCGAGGCAGAGTTTCCCTTCACTGTATGTAGTAACTATCCCTGGATGTTGTCTCTGGGAGTATCTAGGGTCTGGCCTGGTCAATTTGAACCCCTGTATTTTGTTCAGGAATCTATCTTGACAGTTATTTGTGTCTGTGGGCCAGATCAACCATTTTTTCCAATCAGGATGTGTTCTGTTTTGGTTAAAAATGTGGGATACGTCTATCTCAACATCTGTAGTGCTATTACTGTCAGGTGTTGGTTTCGAAATAGACGGTTTGTTTAAGTCTTTAATTTTGGCTAGGCCAAGACAGGTTGTCTGTTGAATGGTGTCATTCAAGAATATAATTTGTTCTGGGATCATGCAGGCTCTAAATAATGATTCTAAACCTTGGACCTGCCAATCTTTGGTACCCCAGATGGTTTTTGTTTCAATGTTGTTTTTCCAAAAATAAAAACCAAATGTAGTCATTTTTTCATAAAATGTTTCCAAATAGATCAATTTAGTATTTGTCAGCATTGTTTTCACCCCTGTCTTATTTAACAGTTTGAAATAAAAATGTTCTGCTTCACTTGTGTTGAACCCTGAGAAGTATGGGAATTTCTCGTAAAATGTTTTCGAACTACCTTTTGGTGGAGTTGCCCAATGTTCCCATTGATTATAATTAAAAACATTTCTAGGTTGAGCAGATTTATGCAAATAATGGTGTGCAAAGTGATTGTAGCAGTACATTTCTTCATAGTTAGATGAACCCTGTAAGTAATCATGTTCTGTAAATTTTGCTGACATTACTAAATCTGACATCATATCATTAATACTTTCAAAGTCCCAATCATCAGAGAATCTGCTCGGTTTTACAAAGTCACTTAATGAAACCTTGAACTGGTGTGGATATTTCAAGAGCTCGCCCGGGCCATAGATTTCGTAATCCGTTTTATCCCAAGCTACCCCACCGGGTATTGGATTGGCTGTGACATTCACTGATGATAGTTATCTTTTCTCGATGTGAGATGACTTGTGTGGCTTTAGCACCAAGTTGATGTTCTGACTTGCTCTGTCCATTGTACTGTATTTTCCCTCAATGAATTTTCCCAAACAAAGAACCATGATGAACCAAAGCAGGAGGAAAAGTACACCTAACACAATCCAAAATTCAATCCATGGAGAAATCAGATAGGTTTCTTTGAGTTGATGAAAGAGTCCAGTTAATTTGTCTTTAACAGTTTTTGTTGTTGACATTTCTTCAGGCTCGCTTGGATCCTCAGAAAAGTCATCGAAATTGATGAAGTAGCCAGATGCAGTTCTGTCAATTGTTGGAATCGCTTCCGGATTTTCATTTGCTTTTGGAATTTTCTTTGTTTCATTACTAGAGTCTGAGGCTACATCGTTGTAGACAGGTGTTTCTTGACGAACTGTTGCAATTTGGGTTTTAAGAAGCACAAGTTCCATGGCTTGGTTGCATAGTCCTTTTTCATTCACTGCAGTTTTATCTAATGTGATTAGTCTCTCAGTTTGAACCTCTTGTATTGTAGCAAGTTTTGGTACTCTGCTATTTCCTGGGAGTCCACTGGGCCTACTACTTATTATTGGCCACATGATTGGGGTTTCACCAGGTCGATGGATACAACTCGGTTCTCCTTTTTACCTGCAAGGAGCGGTAGCACAACTGATCTTGTTCCGCTGACAGCTAAGACAGGTACTGCTTTTCTGTAAGAAGGCCCAAATTCCTTCTTCACCGCAATCTTCTCTCTGACCAGATCCCCAATCTTCGGAATCCAGACAAGCCTTGCTGGGGCAGGTGGTTTATCTTCAGTGGCTGTTGGCTGCTGTTTTAACTTTACGTTCAGGTCTTTTCTTGTTTCATTTAAGTCCTGTAAAATATCCGAACGATCTTTGATATCAAAGCATTTTTCTTCTACCACTGAAGTCTGACTATCTAAGTCCTGAAATCTAAGTCCTGAATATGCATTCTAGTACCGAACAATAGTTCGTACCGACTGAAACCTTTTAGAGAATTTCTTGGCAGATTGTTAAGACTACGTTGGACACTTGTTAAATGTTGGACCCACCCATTACCAGAACCTAATACCCTCGCCGTTATAGATTGCTTTATGTCTCTGTTTTTTCTTTCCACAATCCCATTTCCCTCAGGATGGAAGGGACAAGAGTACCGCAATGCAATGCCCATGCTGGTCATGGCCTCCTTATAAGCTCAAGAGCTAAAAGCAGGACCCTGGTCAGAATGTAGCATGCCAATTGCGTATGTGCCGATATAGACTCGCAAATCTTTTATAACAGTTCTGGCGTCAGCCGAGCGCTGGGGCCACATCCAAATGAATCTCGTACAGGAATCCACTGCGACCATGATATATTTATAGTTACCATCCCTTTGTAAGGGACCACAGTGGTCCAGGTAAACGCAAGCTAATGGTTTATCAGAGATTAGAAGGGGCGTCTGTGCTGGTCGTTTCACTGTTGATACCTTCATTCTTTGGCATATTTCGTATTCTAGAACATAGTTCTTAGTTTCCATTCTCATGCGTGGCCACCAATATCTCTGTTTTAATAACGATATTGTGGCGGAAACACCAGCATGTGCAGAAGCCAGTCCTTCGTGTGCTGCTGTAATTAGTCCTAACCTGTGTTCCATATTTGGAATTGCCCTATCCCCCACTCCAGGGATTCGAGCAAATGGAACATTATTCGTATCAGTTATGTATGAGTACTTTACTGGAAAGCCTTTTGGGAGTGATGTTTTATCATTTTTTACTGTAGCACTGACAACTTGCATTATATCGCTGTCTATTTTTGTTTTTGACCGGGTGATAGCAGCTACGGAAGCCGTTTGCACGGCTGCCTTCGTGGCTTCATCAGCCAATGAATTCCCCGCAACGTGAACGCCATCACGTTGATGACTCAGTGTATGTATCATGTGAGTCTTTTGTAGTTCTTTCTGTAAAAGAACTACTTGTTCCCAAAGCGTTTTATGCTTGATTGTGCCACCTTTTGCATCTTTGAAACCGTTTTGAACCCAGTTCTGCAAGTATTCATTATAAGACTGAACGCAGTAATATGAATCGCACACTATTAGTGTGGGGAATTCGTGATCGGTATTTTCAAGCGCCATCTTAAATGCTTATAGTTCAGCTCGCTGAGCTGTACACTCTCCCAGAGATTGCGTTTTAGTGACCAGTGGTCTAAATTTTCCTTCGTGCCAACGACCTTTAACAATCGCGCACGCAGCACTGTAAGCTTGTTTACCCCCAACTGCGGGTTGTGCTGATCCGTCTGTATATATTATACAGCCGTAGTCTTCTAGAGGCAGGATTTCAGTTGGCAGAGGACATTCATATTCCTATTGTAGAAATTCTTGTGTCTTTAAATGAGGATCAAATTTGTATACTACGTCTATTGCAGCAAGAGAATTAACCCATTGGATTCATCTCGGATGTAGTGCTTTAGCATTCGGAATGCTTGCTTTTGTTACCGCTTCTAGGGCTGGTACTGGTGTAACGATTATTATTCGTTTACCTTGTGCTAGGGCTCTTTCTTTTGCTACAGCAGTCTGAACCGCAGTTAGAATTTTTTCAGTTGAACTGAATTTCATTTCAGCTTTTGTGTACAAATGTGATTTGTAAGCTATTGGTACCATTTCTCCCTCATTAGAGGTCAGGTACGTGAATCCGCATCTTCCTGGGATGACTCGGATTACAAGGTTGCGTGTGTTTTCGCGAGTTTGCAATTTTGTTTTAGCTAACATGTCTGTTTGCAATGATCTCAAAATTTCTGTGTGTTTTTGAGTCCAATTGATTGGTTTGAAATCAGGTTTTATTAATTCATAGAGAGGTTAAACCCTTTCTGCCTAATTTAGAATGTAAGTTCTTCCGAAATTCAGGAAACCTAGTATTGATTGTAAGTTCTTCAGCGTTTTTGGTTCTTGGAGTACCACGCATTTCTCTAAGAAATTGTCTGCTAGGCTTTTGCCTTCACTTGATAATTTGTATCCTAAAAACAGGACTGTTAGATGGGCAATTCGTGACTTTTTAAAGTTAAATTTGTAACCCTCTGCTGTGAACCCAAGTATTATTGTGTTCATTCTTTTCAAGTGAGTATCCAAGTCATCATCTGTCAGATAGATGTCATCGACATATGATAATGCTTCATCATCATACATTTGTAGTAACTCTGTTACCCTTGCTGAGAATAATCCTGGGCTATTCTTGAATCCCTGTGGGAGTCGACAGAAATTTTGTGCGACCCCATTATTGAGAAAGCGGTCAAATACCTGCTTTCAGGTGCACTGTTTTGACAAAAGAATCCATTAGAGATGTCTAATGTTGTTTTGTATTTTTTGCGCTCGATGTTATTCATTAGTGCTGCACTGTGTGAATTTTGTACTGCAAAAGTTTTGCAACATGAGTTAAGGTGTCTGTAGTCCAAAACTAGACTATACAAATCATCTGGCTTGGAGACAGGAAACAAAGGATTGTTCATTTGTGAGGTGCATGTTTCAATCACCCCCTGGTATTCAAGTTGATCTAAGATCTCCCTGACTTGTTTTTTAGCTTCTTGCTTAATTGGGTACTGCCTTTGTGCAGTTGGTTGACATTTTAACTGGATTTTGTGAGGAGGAGAGTCCTCATCCCATCCAACATGATTTTTATATAATGCAGGAGCGTGGGCAACTGCCCATTTTCTTGCATATGTATACTTTCTATGTATTGGAATATGATTTGAGAAGACAGGCATAATCATTTCTTCGCCATGAGGGCACTCCCTGGCAAACTCTGGTGGCCAGTCTTTCTCAGCTAAAAGGATGTCATAGCCTTTGGAGAGGTTATCCCAAAATAGACCCCTTACTTTCCTAGTCTTATCTCCCTCTATACGTAATGTTATTTCGTATATTTTATGAGGTTTGCTAACACTGGTATCTGCAGTTTCCACCTGAATGTATTCATTCGTGTCCATTGTCTCCAGATGATTCATCAGGATCTTGCGAGCTATTGTCACTTCTGCTGTGCTGTCTAGCATTGTCTGGGCCCACTCTCCGTTTTTCAGTTGTGTCCTCAGTATCCTCGGCATGTTTCATTATTTTAATACTGGCTACCTTCTTTTTTGGAAATTGTAATTTTTTACTTTGATGAGCAGAGTCCTTGTCTTTGGACTTGACGTGCTCTTCTCTGTGTTCTGACCGTCCTTTTCTTTCCGATTTCTGCGAGGAAGTCTGAAAAGATCGAGAGGGACGTGTATCAATATCTTGATATGTATCAGGTTTCTTTAGATTATCCCTATTTCTAAGGTTGTATCTTTTCTCAGAGGGCTCCCTCTGGGGAGACTTGTGTCCTTGGTCCGGAGATCTTTCTCTCCGTCGAGGAGACCTTCCTCTGGACTAGAATCTTTTTTCCTTGGGAGTGGATTGTTTATTTCCATCCCAGCTCTTTTTTGGAGTGTTTAGATTATTTTTAATAAATATCTTTTCAGGATTTTCAGTTAGTTGGGGTTTTACTGGTTTCCCACCCAAACTATCTCTTCCTAGTTCCTCACAGGATTTTTCTATGATTCTGGCAAGTTCAAATGGTTGTTCTGCTATATCTGTTTCTTTCAATTTCTGGCGGATTGCCACAGATGCTGCTTCTCCTTTTATGTTGGCTAATAATAAAGCTGAGACCTGCTTGAAGTCTTTCAGTAATTTCATACCCAGAGTTAAAGCAGGTTCTGGACCGTATTCATTTTGAATCTGTCTTAGCACATCTGGTATTATCGCCATAGACGGAACACCATGTGTTTTTGTGTAAATAGAAGCAAAGACTGTGCCCCAAGTGTCACAGTCCTCCACATGTGGTGCGATCCCCATTGGAAGACAGATAGTCAGAATTCTGTGTTTCTCAGTAGGGGTAGTATCCGGAAATACTGCCTCTATTTGAGTTATTTTTTGTGCTAACCAGAATAGAATTTGTTCCTGTTTTGTGGGTACTTTACTCAGACATGATTGTATGTTCTGTGGTGTAATTTTGTTTGTGTTCTCCTGATGAGGGGTCAGCTGTGGAATGTTAATAGCTGGTTGGACTGTTGAAGTTCGCATTACATATTGGACTAATTGTCTATGTATTTTAATCAGTTGTTTTAGCTGTGCTAATAGTTCCCGGTCTGACATTTTTTCTATGTCTGGATGTGGTGTGTAGCTGGCTAGAACCGGCCACGCTGCTCCTGGTCTACCTAGTGGACCGAGACTGGTGATATGATTATTTTGTTTTAGGGCACCTTTAAACCAGAGCAGGTGCTCTTGGTAATTTAATGGGATTTCCACCTCCTCGAAAGG
This sequence comes from Lissotriton helveticus, assembly GCF_964261635.1. Lineage (NCBI taxonomy): Eukaryota > Metazoa > Chordata > Amphibia > Caudata > Salamandridae > Lissotriton > Lissotriton helveticus. The sequence continues at coordinate 1,509,295,018 of NC_136061.1, read as the reverse complement.
GGTGTATTCTTCCGGAGGTTCCTCTAGTTTGTAACAGTGGAAGTCGTGTGTGACAGCGTTTGCTGCTGGAAAGTTTATCCATGAATAGAATACCTCTGTCTGCCGATATTCATGGGCCTCAGTTACGAATATGACTGTACCACCTCGTGATGTCAGTCCGTTTTCTATAAGTTTAATAGTTATAGTTCTTCTTATGTTGACCGGAATGAGTATAGCATTCGGGTCATTCTGTTGGAGAGTTGTGTCTTCCAACAACAGTTGAGATGCTGTAGCATCTCTTTCTTCGTCTCTGTCAGGCATTTTACTGACAGAAAGTCTTTTTTAGTATGCAGATCAAGTTTCAAGGAAACAAAGATTAGGTGCACAATATTTTGGAACACTGTATCCTTCAACGTTGACTAAACCAAAAACTATACATAGGAATCTCTTCCTACTAAGTTCCGGCGGATTTTAACCTTTTACCCACTCCAGACGTCTTTTGGAGTATTTACGGAAAAAAGGGTCTGTGTGAAAAAGCACGACTGAGTTACTCTAACATCTTGCGTTAGATTTATCGCCTTATCAAACGCTGGGCGCCATGTAGTGTAGTTCCTATATACCCAATAGGCTCTGCGCATTGGAATAATATATTCAGCAGTGTAGACGTAGGACTGAGGTTGACTAGGTCTCTACTGACTATATTAGACTTAAGGTTTGCCAGCTAGCTCAGAGGTCACTAGAAAATTTCTCGAATAAATGAGGAGGAGTTTAACCTCCCTGGATAGACAAGAAGGGATTAGCTTCTGACAACCATAAAACATGACAACTTTGCTCCCTCAGAATAAGAGTGTATCTCTAGAGTCGTGTGAAAACAATAGACAGCTATTTCACTCAGTCAAGTGTGCATACTTAGTTTCACCAGAGTGCAGAGAAAAGAGAGACGGGCGTTTTCAATAAAAGGTGTAATTTATTGAGCAGTCTTCTTTCTCATGCAAGAGAAATGAATTGCCACAATTGCAATACTCATAGTAAAGTAAAGTGCGTACAGTAAAAGGAGGATTATAAAATAATACTGTAAAACCATTGATATGGTTTTTTAGCCATATGATACTTTAAAATAGATAAAATATATACAAACATATATACATTGACTAACGTACTCAACTGGTGCTTCTAAATACGCCTACCCCGGTGTACCTGACTTAAGCCTAATACGTGGGAAGGAGTAAGTAAGTAGCAGTTTAAGTTAAGTTTGTTTTGCCAAGAATCTGACTCAAGAATTCTCTTTAAGGGTTTAGTCAGTTCTGTACCTGGGTAATAGAAAGCAGGAGGTCTTGTATCTCTCTATCAGGACTCGATATCCCAGTAATCCGCGAAGGTATCTGGAAACACCGGAGCTGGATTTCTCGGCAGGAGAAAAGACAGCGTCTCTCTCAGTGTGTCAAAGGGGAGGGGCAGCGTCAGTGGGCTCTCGCGTCAGCTGGGCTCTCGGGCAAGTAGATAGCTGTCCTGCTCCAAAACCACCACCGTGTGTTTGCTTAAGGCAACGTTGGTATATTTATACCTGAAAGGTGCCGGGTTTGACGTAAGGTTGGACATAAGACGTCGATAAAGATGTCACTAAGAACTGGCCGTTCTTACAGTGCTTCAGAGGAGTTCTAGGACGAAATCAAAACAAAAGCAATGGGGATTTCCCAGGTTGCTGGAGGTTTGGTTTGTTTAGAGAACTCGTTGTGCTTTCTAGGGGTCCGGGGAAGTAGCTTGCTTAATGTGACTGCATGGGCTATGACTAAATATGGATATGATTCTTATGCCTTTATAGGGATATTATTGATTACAACCGTACACGGGCATAAAATAGAAATATCGATTTAGGCTCCGAGATAAAGAGACAATAGTATGTCACTACAACGCATGCTTTTACAACGCATGCCTTTACCACGCAACTTTTACAACGCAAGTCGTTACAACGACTTGCGTTGGGGGGCGCTGGATAGTGAATAGTTTAATTTACTATTCCAACTCCAGTCCCCGTGGATAGTAGGGTAGGTTTTGGATAGTAAATTAAACTATTCCCTATCCTACAGCGCCCCCCAGCGCAAGTCGTTGTAACGACTGGCGTTGTAAAAGTTGCGTGCTAAAGGCAGTGCGTGGTAAAAGTTGCGTTGTAAACGCTGTTCCCCTGCACAGACAGGAGAAACGTAGGAAGAGGTGTAACAACCTGCGGGGGAGAGGGCATTCTCTAGCCTCCAAGCTTCACCTGGCGGCCCAGTAGACTGGTGGTGGTACTCCCAGCCAGCAATTACAACTCTTTCCCTGGGAGGAGAAGGTCTTACAGGTCCTACATCATGATGGCTTGACAGGAATACCTGGTGGAGTGGAGACTGGCAAATTAGACTTGTCACTAAACCTAAATGTCCTGTTTGCAATGAAGTTATTTGTTGCTGATGCCTCCAGCAGATTTATTTTTCCATAGAATCCTAAATATATCAGTAACATCTCGTTTGACTTGTTTATTTGAATGTATTGTGTTGTATTTAAGATGACAGGTTTCAATCTCCATTACATTTCACATGATATGATGGTGCTTGTAAATGTTTGTACACCAACTAACAACAATGTGCTTCATTTATTAAATGTCTGTTCTCTGTTTACTGCAGATTTTTACTAGGTATGTTCAAGTTAAAATGTTGAAAGTGTTGTGGAAATATATTGCAATGTAATTCTGTTCATTCTCCATTTTCATTCATATTTTCACATATGGTAAATTATAATTTATTGATCAAGCTCTATTTAATGCTTTCTTTTCAAAATTGCTTGTGTTGAATTGGATATGTTTTCCTTTTCTTGTTATGCGATTGAATTGATATCATTAGCTTAAAAAATCAAAGTTTGTTGACCTAAAAGTTTTATGGTATGTAAATTTGCATGCTGAATATAAGTGGTATGTGTGAAAAATGTACTCTATACTATTTATTCGATGACTAATGCTAAACATCCTTCCAAGTTGAACAAATGTCTGTTTTTTAGCATGCTATGCCTTGGAATGGTTAATTTCACATTTATCCTCTCTACTGTGTTGAATGGCTAGTACATTTTAAATATAGTTACTAATTTCTTGTAATCATTTCAGGACATCTTCTTACCAGTTTATTTGGTGTCCTTTTGTAAAAAAATTCAAACTGTTTCTGTAATTAATTACAATTAAGGTTTCCGGTGTCCCGTTTTTACAGATTTTTGCAGATAAATAGACAGAAAAAAATGTGTTTCCTGCCTGTATTTATTTTTAAAAGCAGAAAAATACTGAAAATCGTGCTTATTTTGAGAGACTCACAATGCTGTTTTTCATGAATTCCAGGCAACAGCTGAGCACATAGACAGCATGGATAGTTAAAAAACAGGATGAGATTTCCTTAAATACAGGCATATGCTAACATACATTTTTAGTATAACGGTAATATGTACCTGTGAGTGGAGTCATTTGTGATAAGTGGCTCCTTAATTTGCTAAAACATGACAGGCATCCATTTATGAGTGCACGTCCACAAGTTAAACAAACGTGGAAATATACAATTTTACAGTGACATTTATTTTCAAAATACCAAATAAATGTGGATCAACACAAATGCAGACGGAAATGTTACAAAAATAAATACCATGATACTGGGAGCCCTAATTATAATACCATTAAAAAGTTTAATCATGATATTGGATTCCTTTTCCCTTTTAGGTTGCCACATTTTGTTTTAAAACTCATTGGATGTGTAACCCATGCTTTTACAATATATTAATTTTTTGACATTCAGAATAGGTCCAACAGCCAGCGCACCTGGCCAAACAGCTGTCTCTGAAGAAACCTCCATACCAGCGCAGGATCAAGCCTTCAGGCAGGACTACTCCTGAGTGTTTGGATGTATAGGAGTGATCTGGAGACTATTTTATAGTCCGGAGGCTAAATTAATTTATAAAGCTGGTATAAAGAATTTCCATAAACTTAAGCGCTCGGCAATGAGAGAGTACTTCATCTATAAAGTCAATACCGCTGGTAATTCATCAAAAACTCTCTTCAAAATAGTGAAAGACTTTACTAAACTGTCTGCTTTATCAAGCCCATCCTCCCACACAGGATCTCTGTAATTTATTCAAAGTTTGTCCCTTCAACTTGTTCCCCTGTCCAAGCCACATGGTAGCTAATAGTGATGCATTTAAGCTCTTCCACCCAATCTCCATTGATATGTCACTCCAAAAACCCCTCACCTGTAAATCTGGCTCCCCAAAAGTTCCTTGCCCGGCACAATTACTTAGTCCCTTAGCCCCCCTTATTATCTCTCCTTCGAAACCGATCTGGAATTCTTTCCTGTCCACTGGGATTTTCCCTTCAACCTGGAAACAGGCCCTTTTAATACCAATCCTTTAAAAATCGGATGCTGACCCATCTGTCTTTAAAAATTATCGCCCTATCTCTCTTTTACCAAAACCAGCCAAAGTCATGGAAAAATTAGTTCAGGAACAACTGTCAATCTATCTTGAATCCTGGCTTTTTTTCCATGATTTACAGTACAGGGTCAGATCCGGTTATAGCAATGAGACTGCCCTGTTTGAGGTCTCTGAGGCCATTCGCGAATGTGTGGATGCAGGCAGATCAGCAATGCTGGTGCTTCTTGACCTGTACGCTCCATTCAACACGGTCTCTCATGCTATTTTGCTTGAAAGACTCTATTGCCTCGGGATACAGGGCACCCATCTATCCTGGATTCGATCCTACCTTAGTGGCCACACTCAACAAGTCTCCCTTCAGTCAGGGCCGGACTGGCTACCGGGCGTTTTGGCATACTGCCGAGCTGGGGGCTGATGTCACTGCGGTGGGGGCTAATTTTGTTGATGGAGACTTGTGTGTGCTTTGAAATAAACAAAGAGAAACAAATTTCATTCAGCAAACGCAGGTCCCCATCAACAAAATCAGTCCCCAGTTCGGCAGCATGTCAAAATGCCTGGTAGCCGGTCCGGCCCTGCCTTCAGTCATTTGTTTCCGAGGAGAAACCTCTGAGTTGTGGGGTCACTCAGGGCTCTGCTCTGAGTCCCCTCTTTTTTAATGTATATCTCTCTCCTCTGGCTACATTAGTAGAATCCTGCGGAGTCAGAGTGATCTCTTAAGCTGATGTCACCCAACTGGTGTTCTCATTTAAGGATCACTCTGAAGCAACATTTTCTAATTTCAGACATTGTCTGTGTAATATCTCCTTTTTCACAAAAGAGGTCCTCTGGAAGAAATATATTAAGTCTAGACCTTAATTTGCACTTCTATTTATGATCACATACACTACTATTCAATCATACTGACCCCATTCAAACCTTGAGTTTGCTAAATATTGGTAAAAAGCCTGTATTTGGTAAAATATTAGTTCGAATTTATTAAAACAAGTGTACTTTAAAACATTACACAATAAAAACTATTTTATTACAAAACTCACAATGAGACATTGTAATACAATCAATATGAAAATTAATTAGTCATAATTAAAAATGCAAAAATACAAAATATAAAAATACAAAAATTCTATTGCATGAGAGTTTAAACCCAGGCAGCAACCTTTGCCGCTAATTGCCACAATCAAATTTCACAATTTTACCACAAACTCCTTGATGTTTTGCACGTCTTATACATCTAGGGGAATGGTCAGACAAACAGATTTGTGGCTATAATAAAAGCGTCAATGTAATATCTCCACCTGGATGTCATTGAACACGCTTAGGCTCAACTCAGACAAAACCGAGGTGTTGTTTTTTAATAAAAAAAACCTCTTCCCCTACTGGCCATCTGAGTTGAATCCCCCTCCAATACCTATGGAGTCGGCGAGGAATCTTGGATTCCGGTTTGACAATAAATTATCTTGCAAATCCCCAAAAAAACAGGTTTCCTCTCCCTGTTTTGGTAAATTGCACATTCTCCTTAAAATCCTTCCTTTTCTCCCTCTGGAGTCTCGCCAGACCATTATTCATGCCCTGATCACCTCACATCTAGACTATGCAAATAGTCTGTATGCAGGGGCACCAGCTTACCAAACCAAACGCTTGCAGATTTTTCAGACTGCAAGGCTGATTTGTAACATCGCATGTCGCCATTCGATTTCACCTCACTTGTAGAAGCACCACTGGCTTCCAGTGATCAAATGTATTCAATTCAAGTCGCTGGTTCTGGCTTTTAGAGCAATTCAGGATCGGGGTCCAACCCACCTTAGAGCTCGACTTAAGCACTCTCAGTCCAGCCTTTCACTTAGATCGAACCATCTTCGCTTCTTGATTACTCCCCGTTTCTGCCATTCCAGAATGGGTAGCAGAGCTTTCGCAGTGATTACTGCCAAAACATGGAATAGCCTGCCACTGTCCCTATGTATGGCTGAATCTGAAACCTTTTACCGACGTGTCGTGAAGACCTGGCTGTTTTCCAGCCCTTAGCCCTCTACTGGTACCTGCATCTCCCGTCCGTCTTAGTGCTTAGACACCACCGTTGGGGGTAGCTGAGTGCTCTATAAGTTTCAAAATAAAATAGATCTGGTCTGCCTGGGCAGACAGTTCCAGTGGGTTGCACTCAACCCTCACCTACACCTCCCACCTTAGGTTTTACAATCCCTCAGCTTATGGATACCTCCACTTTTTGTGTCCAGACCAACATCACACCAATCTTGTGCCCCCCCACATCCCCAGTCGTGGTTGTTGTTGAAATAACACCACCACCACCACCTCTAGTTCAGCTAGTAACCAGTGACATGGGCCAACACTTGATGGGCCAGGTCCTTACAGAGCTCAGGGAGATAAAGGAGTGGCTGAGGGAACACAATGTACAGATGGAGAATCTGAACTCCAATTTGGGCTTTCTGACTGGAGTGCTGCATAGTATGTACACCCGTATGTATAGGGCTTTTCCAACACCATCTTCCCATTTCTGTGGTTCAACATCATCTAGGCCAACAACATCTACCTCAGCCACATAAAGGAGGAAGGCCCTCAACAAAAGGCAACCCTTGCTCCCACCTTAGTCCCCATAGCTGTGGATCCACCAGCCCTCTACAGGAGCATATATTTAGCCGGACCACCAGGAGAGGATGGCAAGACCATCACCACCACTGTCTTCCACTTTTACTTTTCTTTTTGAAAGGCCATAATCTGAGAAATGCATGGACTCCCAATGACCTCTTTCAAGCTGCCTTGTTCTAACATACTTTTAATTACGAGGGTTATTCCTGCAATGGCTTCTGGGGTCAATTTGTATGGGCGTGTTTGATGGAACATTGCATCAGACCTGACCTGAGGGATAACCTTAGAGATTTAACACCGTTAATCAAGCCAATCTCCATTCCTTTTGAGTTCCATAAATCATCTCTGGTCAATTATTTCAGATCTGAGAGTAGGTCTTCTTTAGTAAGTACATGGTATAATATAGCTACAGAGTCTGGTGCCTGTAATGTGAACTCTGCATCTGGAGCCTGAGTCTCCAACCACATTCCGTCTATTGTGAAATATATCAACCAATTAAGTTTACAGAGCAGGTCTTTTCCCAACACGTTTACAGGACTTGAGTCACATGTGACAAGCTGGTGATGCTCTTTTATGGCCCTAATTTTTACTGGCATGGGGCTATAACTTGAGTTATAAAATTCTGATTTTTAACGCCAACAACTTGGACTTATTTTCCCAAGAGGGGAAGGTTCGGGACCCCAACCATCCTAATGGTCGAATGAGCGGCTCTTGCTCTGAACAACTTCTGGGACTGTGCTAAGCATGCACTCCTCCTGCCCCCAAAGGCACCGTCATTTGGTCTGCTCAGATTCCACAGAACTCCCACACTTTATGGGTATTAGGACAGTCTGAGATGTGAATGGGTTATGCTGAGCTCTACTGCTAAGTTGAAAATGAAGATTCTCAACTTGCATCAATATGTGCACAAGGAAATTTTATGACAAATCTTTTTTCTGCATCTTTCGGTTCATCAAAGGGGGTTTCGGAACAGAGGGAAGTTTTCCTTCCATCCCGAGATTTGATGCTTGAGCATTGATCATCCCTCGATCAGGATTGTATGGTTCCCAGATCAGCCAGACACGAAAGGCGTCCTCCCTTTTTGTCTTCTTCAAAGAGATTACGGGTACCTCCTTAAATCGAAGAATAACAAGGTTGAATTCCTGCACCTGCAGTAGGATGAGAACATACTTTCTACGCATACAAAAACGATTCATTTAATTAATTCTAGAGCAACCAAGGAGAGAAGAATATTCAAAACAACCTGCAGTATTAGGCCTACAGTGCAGGTAACTTAAACGATACACAGTTACATTTGTATGAGAATAATGTCATCCTGCACATTTTGCATACAGGAATTATAGGCTTTTCTAATACATACAAATCCTACGAAATGTGCATACAACAATTTAATTCTTATATGATTTAAATAAATGCATCTTAATGATCATAAAACACTGCAAACAACAAAATATATGTGAGTGCATTTGAACCATGAGTAAAATACACCCATACAATTTAGAGTGCTGTAAGCACTCTATCAGACTTGGTAAATATATTTCTCCTAAATGTGCTGTATGTATTCCTCCTTATCGTGGCTTCACTAGCATTCAATGCAATTTTACATTGGGTCCTATGCGTCTTATAAATACCATCTCCAGAACTGGCCTTCAGGTCTGTCACAGCACCACCATTGCCAAAATGGCATGTTGCCAGACTTTGTATTTTTTAAGCCTTAACTGGCGTTCCTTGGCCAAAAATAAGCAGCATATTTTGACCTTCTTAGTACTGAACATCCAGATGCACTTTTTTTGACCGAAACATGGCTTCATGCCAGTTCGGGCCCTGACATTGCCACTGCTCTTCCTCCTGGATATGTCATCACCAGGAAAGATCGAGACACAGGCAAAGGCGGGGGGATTGCTATAATTTATAAATCTACTCATTTCTGTAAATTTGAAGCTATTTCCATCACAGAGTGTGAAGCAGCTTTGTTTAAACTCTCTGTATCCCCACAGCTGACCTTGTCTGGCATTTTAATTTATCCCCCTCCGGGGAAGCCCGTCCCTTGGGTCTCCACTTACCCTGACCTTATCGCTCCCTTCATTTTAAAAGCAGCGAATTTTACAATTCTAGGTGACCTGAACCTTCACCTAGAAGATAATCAGAATAACATCTGCCGTACTTTATTATCCGATCTGGAGGCCCTAAGCTTACAGTTATGCAATCAGGGCCATACTCATAAGGCGGGACCATTCCTGGATCCAATTTTGTCCAATCTTTGCTATGACTGTAGTACTCCAGCGCTTCAGTTAGACTGGTCCGACCATTTTATAATTCCATTCAACCTGCAGCCTTTTACATCTTTTACATTAAAGAATTTACTTTAAGTTTCCGCAGCGATTCCTCTCAGAGCTTTTAACCTTGGGGGGTACCAAGAGTGTATATTGCTGCGCACCAATAACTTGACCAAACAACAGTTTTAAATTAAATATAAAGTAGGGCCTAACTGAAATGATATGCGACTCTTTCAAAGCAGCAGACCTCCCAGTGACGCCGGAGGACACTGAACACTAAAGCATTCTTGGATGCAGTAATGTGGATTGGCTTCCAAGCACAATATAGTGACAGATAGACCTTTGTGGAAGAGGAATCCCGGACGGGCAGCTGCCCCGTAACGTGTCTGTGCAACAGAACTATGAGCTAAAACTCAGAAGTGCATCTGCAGAGTGCTTGAACATTCTGTAATGCTGCGTGTAAACATGTGCAATTGTAGAAAAAGCATATAATGCTAGCCTGGTCAAGCAAAGGTAGACATGCACTTCACAAGATATACATGCATCACCAGGTATGAGAATGAAAACATCTCTAGGCGCATATCTAAGCACTATGCATGCATCCAGAGATATATATATATATATATATATATATATATATATATATATATATATATATATATATATATATATATATATACATACATACATACATATATATATATACATACATACATATATATATATATATTTATTTATTTATTTATTTATATATCCACCAAAACACAGGTACCCATTTAGAGAGAAGCCACACACGAAATGGATCCAAATCTCCTTTATTCCACAGAGCACACAGCTTGCCAGCAGGCTTCTGGCATTGGCGTTCTTCAAAGGCTACCAAACGCGTTTCGAGAGGCCAAAGCTCTCTTCATCAGTGGCGCAAGTTGGTCATTCACTTGAAAGCGCCCCTTAAGTATACAGTCCCCGCCCACCTGGGCGTGTAAAGTCTCAGAGGCGTTATGGGATCTGAAGTCCTGTTAAAATTCAGTGGAGCATTTTCACTTGACTCAAACACAAATTAACATCACAGTGGATGGGAGGAAACATCTCTGCCTTCAGCCGGCCCCACTTCTCAGCTGGTGAAGGCGTGTCTCTGGGGCCGCCCTTGCAGGGCTCCAGAGTATTTGTGTCCATGTTGCCCCCAGTGGGAACAACACTGGTTCTGCTAAAGCAGCGGGCTTCTTCTCCACGACCGGGACGGCCGTCTCATATCCACCAAAACACAGGTACCCATTTAGAGAGAAGCCACACACAAAATGGATCCAAATCTCCTTTATTCCACACAGCTTGCCAGCAGGCTTCTGGCATCGACGTTCTTCAAAGGCTGCCAAACGCGTTTCTAGAGGCCAAAGCTCTCTTCATCAGTGGCGCAGGTTGGTCATTCACTTGAAAGCGCCCCTTAAGTATATAGTCCCCGCCCACCTGGGCGTGTAAAGTCTCAGTGGCGTTATGGGATCTGAAGTCCTGTTAAAATTCAGTGGAGCATTTTCACTTGACTCGAACACAAATTAACATCACAGTGGATGGGAGGAAACATCTCTGCCTTCAGCCGGCCCCGCTTCTCAGCTGGTGAAGGAGTGTCCCTGGGGCCGCCCCTGCAGGGCCCCAGAGTATTCGTGTCCTTGTTGCCCCCAGTGGGAACAACACTGGTTCTGCTAAAGCAGTGGGCTTCTTCTCCACGACCGGGACGGCCGTCTCATATCCACCAAAACGCAGGTACCCATTTAGAGAGAAGCCACACACGAAATGGATCCAAATCTCCTTTATTCCACACAGCTTGCAAGCAGGCTTCTGGCATCGGCGTTCTTCAAAGGCTGCCAAACGCGTTTCGAGAGGCCAAAGCTCTCTTCATGAGTAGTGCAGGTTGGTCATTCACTTGAAAGCGCCCCTTAAGTATACAGTCCCCGCCCACCTGGGCGTGTAAGGTCTCAGTGGCATTACGGGATCTGAAGTCCTGTTAAAATTCAGTGGAGCATTTTCATTTGACTCGAACACAAATTAACATCACAGTGGATGGGAGGAAACATCCCGGCCTTCAGCTGGCCCGCTTCTCAGCTGGTGAACAAGTGTCCCTGGGGCCGCCCCTGCAGGGCCCCAGAGTATTCGTGTCCTTGTTGCCCCCAGTGGGAACAACACTGGTTCTGCTAAAGCAGCGGGTTTCTTCTCCACGACCGGGACGGACGTCTCATATCCACCAAAACACAGGTACCCATTTAGAGAGAAGCCACACACGAAATGGATCCAAATCTCCTTTATTCCACACAGCTTGCCAGCAGGCTTCTGGCATCGGCGTTCTTCAAAGGCTGCCAAACGCGTTTCAAGAGGACAAAGCTCTCTTCATCAGTGGCGCAGGTTGGTAATTCACTTGAAAGCACCCCTTAAGTATATAGTCCCCGCCCACCTGGGCGTGTAAAGTCTCAGTGGCGTTATGGGATCTAAAGTCCTGTTAAAATTCAGTGGAGCATTTTCACTTGACTAGAACACAAATTAACATCACAGTGGATGGGAGGAAACATCTCTGCCTTCAGCCGGCCCCACTTCTCATCTGTTGAAGGAGTGTCCCTGGGGCCGCCCCTGCAGCGCCCCAGAGTATTTGTGTCCTTGTTGCCCCCAGTGGGAACAACACTGGTTCTGCTAAAGCAGCGGGCTTCTTCTCCACGACCGGGACGGCCATCTCATATCCACCAAAACGCAGGTATCCATATAGAGAGAAGCCACACACGAAACGGATTCAAATCTCCTTTATTCCACACAGCTTGCCAGCAGGCTTCTGGCATCGGCGTTCTTCAAAGGCTGCCAAACGCGTTTCAAGAGGACAAAGCTCTCTTCATCAGTGGCGCAGGTTGGTCATTCACTTGAAAGCGCCCCTTAAGTATACAGTCCCCGCCCACCTGGGCGTGTAAAGTCTCAGTGGCATTATGGGATCTGAAGTCCTGTTAAAATTCAGTGGAGCATTTTCACTTGACTCGAGCACAAATTAACATCACAGTGGATGGGAGGAAACATCTCTGCCTTCAGCCGGCCCCGCTTCTCAGCCGGTGAATGAGTGTCCCTGGGGCCACCACTGCAGGGCCCCAGAGTATTCGTGTCCTTGTTGCCCCCAGTGGGAACAACACTGGTTCTGCTAAAGCAGCGGGCTTCTTCTCCACGACCGGGACGGCCGTCTCATATCCACCAAAACGCAGGTACCCATTTAGAGAGAAGCCACACACGAAATGGATCCAAATCTCCTTTATTCCACACACCTTGCCAGCAGGCTTCTGGCATAGGCATTCTTCAAAGGCTGCCAAACGCGTTTCGCGAGGCCAAAGCTCTCTTCATGAGTGGCGGAGGTTGGTCATTCACTTGAAAGCGCCCCTTAAGTATACAGTCCCCGCCCACCTGGGCGTGTAAGGTCTCAGTGGCGTTACGGGATCTGAAGTCCTGTTAAAATTCAGTGGAGCATTTTCATTTGACTCGAACACAACTTAACATCACAGTGGATGGGAGGAAACATCTCTGCCTTCAGCTGGACCTGCTTCTCAGCTGGTGAACAAGTGTCCCTGGGGCCGCCCCTGCAGGGCCCCAGAGTATTCGTGTCCTTGTTGCCCCCAGTGGGAACAACACTGGTTCTGCTAAAGCAGCGGGCTTCTTCTCCACGACCGGGACGGCCGTCTCATATCCACCAAAACACAGGTACCCATTTAGAGAGAAGCCACACACGAAATGGATCCAAATCTCCTTTATTCCACACAGCTTGCCAGCAGGCTTCTGCCATCGACGTTCTTCAAAGGCTGCCAAATGCGTTTCGAGAGGCCAAACCTCTCTTCATCAGTGGCGCAGGTTGGTCATTCACTTGAAAGCGCCCCTTAAGTATATAGTCCCCGCCCACCTGGGCGTGTAAAGTCTCAGTAGCGTTATGGGATCTGAAGTCCTGTTAAAATTCAGTGGAGCATTTTCAATTGACTCGAACACAAATTAACATCACAGTGGATGGGAGGAAACATCTCTGCCTTCAGCCGGCCCCACTTCTCAGCTGTTGAAGGAGTGTCCCTGGGGCCGCCCCTGCAGGGCCCCAGAGTATTCGTGTCCTTGTTGCCCCCAGTTGGAACAACACTGGTTCTGCTAAAGCAGCGGGCTTCTTCTCCACGACCGGGACGGCCATCTCATATCCACCAAAACGCAGGTATCCATATAGAGAGAAGCCACACACGAAATGGATCCAAATCTCCTTTATTCCACACAGCTTGCCAGCAGGCTTCTGGCATCGGCGTTCTTCAAAGGCTGCCAAACACGTTTCGAGAGGCCAAAGCTCTCTTCATCAGTGGCGCAGGTTGGTTATTCACTTGAAAGCGCCCCTTAAGTATACAGTCCCCGCCCACCTGGGCGTGTAAAGTCTCAGTGGCGTTACGGGATCTGAAGTCCTGTTAAAATTCAGTGGAGCATTTTCATTTGACTCGAACACAAATTAACATCACAGTGGATGGGAGGAAACATCTCTGCCTTCAGCCGGCCCCGCTTCTCAGCTGGGGAAGGAGTGTCCCTGGGGCCGCCCCTGCAGGGCCCCAGAGTATTCGTGTCCTTGTTGCCCCTAGTGGGAACAACACTGGTTCTGCTAAAGCAGCGGGCTTCTTCTCCACGACCGGGACGGCCATCTCATATCCACCAAAACGCAGGTACCCATTTAGAGAGAAGCCACACACAAAATGGATCCAAATCTCCTTTATTCCACACAGCTTGCCAGTAGGCTTCTGGCACGGCATTCTTCAAAGGCTGCCAAACGCGTTTCGAGAGGGCAAAAATCTCTTCATCAGTGGCGCATGTTGGTCATTCACTTGAAAGTGCACCTAAAGTATACTGTCCCCGCCCACCTGGGCGTGTAAAGTCTCAGTGGCGTTATGGGATCTGAAGTCCTGTTTAAATTCAGTGGAGCATTTTCACTTGACTTGTAAACAAATTAACATCACAGTGGATGGGTGGAAACATCTCTGCCTTCAGCCGGCCCCGCTTCTCAGCTGGTAAAGGAGTGTCCCTGGGGCCGCCCCTGCAGGGCCCCAGAGTATTCGTGTTGTTGTTGCTCCCAGTGGGAACAACACTGGTTCTGATAAAGCAGCGGGCTTCTTCTCCACGACCGGGATGGCCGTCTCATATCCACCAAGGCGCAGGTACCCATTTAGAGAGAAGCCACACACAAAATGGATCCAAATCTCCTTAATTCCACACAGTTTGCCAGCAGGCTTCTGGCATTGGCGTTCTTCAAAGGCTGCCAAACGCGTTTCGAGAGGCCAAAGCTCTCTTCATCAGTGGCGCAGGTTGGTCATTCACTTGAAAGCGCCCCTTAAGTATACAGTCCACGCCCACCTGGGCGTGTAAAGTCTCAGTGGCATTATGGGATTTGAAGTCCTGTTAAAATTCAGTGGAGCATTTTCACTTGACTCGAACACAAATTAACATCAGAGTGGATGGGAGGAAACATCTCTGCCTTCAGCCGGCCCCGCTTCTCAGCTGGTGAACAAGTGTCCCTGGGGCCGCCCCTGCAGGGCCCCAGAGTATTCGTGTCCTTGTTGCCCCCAGTGGGAACAACACTGGTTCTGCTAAAGCAGTGGGCTTCTTCTCCACGACCGGGACGGCCGTCTCATATCCACCAAAACGCAGGTACCCATTTAGAGAGAAGCCACACACGAAATGGATCCAAATCTCCTTTATTCCACACAGCTTGCAAGCAGGCTTCTGGCATCGGCGTTCTTCAAAGGCTGCCAAACGCGTTTCGAGAGGCCAAAGCTCTCTTCATGAGTAGCTGAGGTTGGTCATTCACTTGAAAGCGCCCCTTAAGTATACAGTCCCCGCCCATCTGGGCGTGTAAGGTCTCAGTGGCGTTACGGGATCTGAAGTCCTGTTAAAATTCAGTGGAGCATTTTCATTTGACTCGAACACAAATTAACATCACAGTGGATGGGAGGAAACATCCCTGCCTTCAGCTGGCCCGCTTCTCAGCTGGTGAACAAGTGTCCCTGGGGCCGCCCCTGCAGGGCCCCAGAGTATTCGTGTCCTTGTTGCCCCCAGTGGGAACAACACTGGTTCTGCTAAAGCAGCGGGTTTCTTCTCCACGACCGGGACGGCCGTCTCATATCCACCAAAACACAGGTACCCATTTAGAGAGAAGCCACACACAAAATGGATCCAAATCTCCTTTATTCCACACAGCTTGCCAGCAGGCTTCTGGCTTCGACGTTCTTCAAAGGCTGCCAAACGCGTTTCGAGAGGCCAAAGCTCTCTTCATCAGTGGCGCAGGTTGGTCATTCACTTGAAAGCGCCCCTTAAGTATACAGTCCCCGCCCACCTGGGCGTGTAAAGTCTCAATGGCATTATGGGATCTGAAGTCCTGTTAAAATTCAGTGAAGCATTTTCACTTGACTCGAGCACAAATTAACATCACAGTGGATGGGAGGAAACATCTCTGCCTTCAGCCGGCCCCGCTTCTCAGCTGGTGAATGAGTGTCCCTGGGGCCACCACTGCAGGGCCCCAGAGTATTCGTGTCCTTGTTGCCCCCAGTGGGAACAACACTGGTTCTGCTAAAGCAGCGGGCTTCTTCTCCACGACCGGGACGGCCGTCTCATATCCACCAAAACGCAGGTACCCATTTAGAAAGAAGCCACACACGAAATGGATCCAAATCTCCTTTATTCCACACACCTTGCCAGCAGGCTTCTGGCATAGGCATTCTTCAAAGGCTGCCAAATGCGTTTCGCGAGGCCAAAGCTCTCTTCATGAGTGGCGGAGGTTGGTCATTCACTTGAAAGCGCCCCTTAAGTATACAGTCCCCGCCCACCTGGGCGTGTAAGGTCTCAGTGGCGTTACGGGATCTGAAGTCCTGTTAAAATTCAGTGGAGCATTTTCATTTGACTCGAACACAAATTAACATCACAGTGGATGGGAGGAAACATCTCTGCCTTCAGCTGGACCCGCTTCTCAGCTGGTGAACAAGTGTCCCTGGGGCCGCCCCTGCAGGGCCCCAGAGTATTCGTGTCCTTGTTGCCCCCAGTGGGAACAACACTGGTTCTGCTAAAGCAGCGGGCTTCTTCTCCACGACCGGGACGGCCGTCTCATATCCACCAAAACACAGGTACCCATTTAGAGAGAAGCCACACACGAAATGGATCCAAATCTCCTTTATTCCACACAGCTTGCCAGCAGGCTTCTGCCATCGACGTTCTTCAAAGGCTGCCAAACGCGTTTCGAGAGGCCAAAGCTCTCTTCATCAGTGGAGCAGGTTGGTCATTCACTTGAAAGCGCCCCTTAAGTATATAGTCCCCGCCCACCTGGGCGTGTAAAGTCTCAGTAGCGTTATGGGATCTGAAGTCCTGCTAAAATTCAGTGGAGCATTTTCAATTGACTCGAACACAAATTAACATCACAGTGGATGGGAGGAAACATCTCTGCCTTCAGCCGGCCCCACTTCTCAGCTGTTGAAGGAGTGTCCCTGGGGCCGCCCCTGCAGGGCCCCAGAGTATTCGTGTCCTTGTTGCCCCCAGTTGGAACAACACTGGTTCTGCTAAAGCAGCGGGCTTCTTCTCCACGGCCGGGACGGCCATCTCATATCCACCAAAACGCAGGTATCCATATAGAGAGAAGCCACACACGAAATGGATCCAAATCTCCTTTATTCCACACAGCTTGCCAGTAGGCTTCTGGCACGGCATTCTTCAAAGGCTGCCAAACGCGTTTCGAGAGGCCAAAAATCTCTTCATCAGTGGCGCAGGTTGGTCATTCACTTGAAAGCGCACCTTAAGTATACAGTCCCCGCCCACCTGGGCGTGTAAAGTCTCAGTGGCGTTATGGGATCTGAAGTCCTGTTTAAATTCAGTGGAGCATTTTCACTTGACTCGTAAACAAATTAACATCACAGTGGATGGGAGGAAACATCTCTGCCTTCAGCCGGCCCCGCTTCTCAGCTGGTGAAGGAGTGTTCCTGGGGCCGCCCCTGCAGGGCCCCAGAGTATTCGTGTTGTTGTTGCTCCCAGTGGGAACAACACTGGTTCTGATAAAGCAGCGGCCTCTACTCCATGACCGGGATGGCCGTCTCATATCCACCAAGGCGCAGGTACCCATTTAGAGAGAAGCCACACACAAAATGGATCCAAATCTCCTTAATTCCACACAGTTTGCCAGCAGGCTTCTGGCATTGGCGTTCTTCAAAGCCTGCCAAACGCGTTTCGAGAGGCCAAAGCTCTCTTCATCAGTGGCGCAGGTTGGTCATTCACTTGAAAGCGCCCCTTAAGTATACAGTCCACGCCCACCTGGGCGTGTAAAGTCTCAGTGGCATTATGGGATCTGAAGTCCTGTTAAAATTCAGTGGAGCATTTTCACTTGACTCGAACACAAATTAACATCAGAGTGGATGGGAGGAAACATCTCTGCCTTCAGCCGGCCCCACTTCTCAGCTGTTGAAGGAGTGTCTCTGGGGCCGCCCCTGCAGGGCCCCAGAGTATTTGTGTCCTTGTTGCCCCCAGTGGAAACAACACTGGTTCTGCTAAAGCAGCGGGCTTCTTCTCCACGACCGGGACGGCCATCTCATATCCACCAAAACGCAGGTATCCATATAGAGAGAAGCCACACACAAAATGGATCCAAATCTCCTTTATTCCACACAGCTTGCCAGCAGGCTTCTGGCATCGGCGTTCTTCAAAGGCTGCCAAATGCGTTTCGAGAGGCCAAAGCTCTCTTCATCAGTGGCGCAGGTTGGTCATTCACTTGATAGCGCCCCTTAAGTATACAGTCCACGCCCACCTGGGCGTGTAAAGTCTCAGTGGCATTATGGGATCTGAAGTCCTGTTAAAATTCAGTGGAGCATTTTCACTTGACTCGAACACAAATTAACATCACAGTGGATGGGAGGAAACATCTCTGCCTTCAGCTGGACCCGCTTCTCAGCTGGTAAACAAGTGTCCCTGGGGCCGCCCCTGCAGGATCCCAGAGTATTCGTGTCCTTGTTGCCCCCAGTGGGAACAACACTGGTTCTGCTAAAGCAGCGGGCTTCTTCTCCACGACCGGGACGGCCGTCTCATATCCACCAAAACGCAGGTACCCATTTAGAGAGAAGCCACACACGAAATGGATCCAAATCTCCTTTATTCCACACAGCTTGCCAGCAGGCTTCTGGCATCGGCGTTCTTCAAAGGCTGCCAAACGCGTTTCGAGAGGCCAAAGCTCTCTTCATGAGTGGCGGAGGTTGGTCATTCACTTGAAAGCGCCCCTTAAGTATACAGTCCCCGCCCACCTGGGTGTGTAAGGTCTCAGTGGCGTTACGGGATCTGAAGTCCTGTTAAAATTCAGTGGAGCATTTTCATTTGACGCGAACACAAATTAACATCACAGTGGATGGGAGGAAACATCTCTGCCTTCAGCTGGACCCGCTTCTCAGCTGGTGAACAAGTGTACCTGGGGCCGCCCCTGCAGGGCCCCAGAGTATTCCTGTCCTTGTTGCCCCCAGTGGGAACAACACTGGTTCTGCTAAAGCAGCGGGCTTCTTCTCCACGACCGGGACGGCCGTCTCATATCCACCAAAACACAGGTACCCATTTAGAGAGAAGCCACACACGAAATGGATCCAAATCTGCTTTATTCCACACAGCTTGCCAGCAGGCTTCTGGCATCGACGTTCTTCAAAGGCTGCCAAACGCGTTTCGAGAGGCCAAAGCTCTCTTCATCAGTGGCGAAGGTTGGTCATTCACTTGATAGCGCCCCTTAAGTATACAGTCCACGCCCACCTGGGCGTGTAAAGTCTCAGTGGCATTATGGGATCTGAAGTCCTGTTAAAATTCAGTGGAGCATTTTCACTTGACTCGAACACAAATTAACATCACAGTGGATGGGAGGAAACATCTCTGCCTTCAGCTGGACCCGCTTCTCAGCTGGTGAACAAGTGTCCCTGGGGCCGCCCCTGCAGGATCCCAGAGTATTCGTATCCTTGTTGCCCCCAGTGGGAACAACACTGGTTCTGCTAAAGCAGCGGGCTTCTTCTCCATGACCGGGACGGCCGTCTCATATCCACCAAAACGCAGGTACCCATTTAGAGAGAAGCCACACACGAAATGGATCCAAATCTCCTTTATTCCACACAGCTTGCCAGCAGGCTTCTGGCATCGGCGTTCTTCAAAGGCTGCCAAACGCGTTTCGAGAGGCCAAAGCTCTCTTCATGAGTGGCGGAGGTTGGTCATTCACTTGAAAGCGCCCCTTAAGTATACAGTCCCCGCCCACCTGGGTGTGTAAGGTCTCAGTGGCGTTACGGGATCTGAAGTCCTGTTAAAATTCAGTGGAGCATTTTCATTTGACGCGAACACAAATTAACATCACAGTGGATGGGAGGAAACATCTCTGCCTTCAGCTGGACCCGCTTCTCAGCTGGTGAACGAGTGTACCTGGGGCCGCCCCTGCAGGGCCCCAGAGTATTCGTGTCCTTGTTGCCCCCAGTGGGAACAACACTGGTTCTGCTAAAGCAGCGGGCTTCTTCTCCACGACCGGGACGGCCGTCTCATATCCACCAAAACACAGGTACCCATTTAGAGAGAAGCCACACACGAAATGGATCCAAATCTGCTTTATTCCACACAGCTTGCCAGCAGGCTTCTGGCATCGACGTTCTTCAAAGGCTGCCAAACGCGTTTCGAGAGGCCAAAGCTCTCTTCATCAGTGGCGCAGGTTGGTCATTCACTTGAAAGCGCACCTTAAGTATACAGTCCCCGCCCACCTGGGCGTGTAAAGTCTCAGTGGCGTTATGGGATCTGAAGTCCTGTTTAAATTCAGTGGAGCATTTTCACTTGACTCGTAAACAAATTAACATCACAGTGGATGGGAGGAAACATCTCTGCCTTCAGCCGGCCCCGCTTCTCAGCTGGTGAAGGAGTGTTCCTGGGGCCGCCCCTGCAGGGCCCCAGAGTATTTGTGTTGTTGTTGCTCCCAGTGGGAACAACACTGGTTCTGATAAAGCAGCGGCCTCTTCTCCACGACCGGGATGGCCGTCTCATATCCACCAAGGCGCAGGTACCCATTTAGAGAGAAGCCACACACAAAATGGATCCAAATCTCCTTAATTCCACACAGTTTGCCAGCAGGCTTCTGGCATTGGCGTTCTTCAAAGCCTGCCAAACGCGTTTCGAGAGGCCAAAGCTCTCTTCATCAGTGGCGCAGGTTGGTCATTCACTTGAAAGCGCCCCTTAAGTATACAGTCCACGCCCACCTGGGCGTGTAAAGTCTCAGTGGCATTATGGGATCTGAAGTCCTGTTAAAATTCAGTGGAGCATTTTCACTTGACTCGAACACAAATTAACATCACAGTGGATGGGAGGAAACATCTCTGCCTTAAGCTGGACCCACTTCTCAGCTGTTGAAGGAGTGTCCCTGGGGCCGCCCCTGCAGGGCCCCAGAGAATTCGTGTCCTTGTTGCCCCCAGTGGAAACAACACTGGTTCTGCTAAAGCAGCGGGCTTCTTCTCCACGACCGGGACGGCCATCTCATATCCACCAAAACGCAGGTATCCATATAGAGAGAAGCCACACACAAAATGGATCCAAATCTCCTTTATTCCACACAGCTTGCCAGCAGGCTTCTGGCATCGGCGTTCTTCAAAGTCTGTCAAATGCGTTTCGAGAGGCCAAAGCTCTCTTCATCAGTGGCGCAGGTTGGTCATTCACTTGATAGCGCCCCTTAAGTATACAGTCCACGCCCACCTGGGCGTGTAAAGTCTCAGTGGCATTATGGGATCTGAAGTCCTGTTAAAATTCAGTGGAGCATTTTCACTTGACTCGAACACAAATTAACATCACAGTGGATGGGAGGAAACATCTCTGCCTTCAGCTGGACCCACTTCTCAGCTGGTGAACAAGTGTCCCTGGGGCCGCCCCTGCAGGATCCCAGAGTATTCGTGTCCTTGTTGCCCCCAGTGGGAACAACACTGGTTCTGCTAAAGCAGCGGGCTTCTTCTCCACGACCGGGACGGCCGTCTCATATCCACCAAAACGCAGGTACCCATTTAGAGAGAAGCCACACACGAAATGGATCCAAATCTCCTTTATTCCACACAGCTTGCCAGCAGGCTTCTGGCATCGGCGTTCTTCAAAGGCTGCCAAACGCGTTTCGAGAGGCCAAAGCTCTCTTCATGAGTGGCGGAGGTTGGTCATTCACTTGAAAGCGCCCCTTAAGTATACAGTCCCCGCCCACCTGGGCGTGTAAGGTCTCAGTGGCGTTACGGGATCTGAAGTCCTGTTAAAATTCAGTGGAGCATTTTCATTTGACGCGAACACAAATTAACATCACAGTGGATGGGAGGAAACATCTCTGCCTTCAGCTGGACCCGCTTCTCAGCTGGTGAACAAGTGAACCTGGGGCCGCCCCTGCAGGGCCCCAGAGTATTCGTGTCCTTGTTGCCCCCAGTGGGAACAACACTGGTTCTGCTAAAGCAGCGGGCTTCTTCTCCACGACCGGGACGGCCGTCTCATATCCACCAAAACACAGGTACGCATTTAGAGAGAAGCCACACACGAAATGAATCCAAATCTGCTTTATTCCACACAGCTTGCCAGCAGGCTTCTGGCATCGACGTTCTTCAAAGGCTGCCAAACGCGTTTCGAGAGGCCAAAGCTCTCTTCATCAGTGGCGCAGGTTGGTCATTCACTTGAAAGCGCACCTTAAGTATACAGTCCCCGCCCACCTGGGCGTGTAAAGTCTCAGTGGCGTTATGGGATCTGAAGTCCTGTTTAAATTCAGTGGAGCATTTTCACTTGACTCGTAAACAAATTAACATCACAGTGGATGGGAGGAAACATCTCTGCCTTCAGCCGGCCCCGCTTCTCAGCTGGTGAAGGAGTGTTCCTGGGGCCGCCCCTGCAGGGCCCCAGAGTATTTGTGTTGTTGTTGCTCCCAGTGGGAACAACACTGGTTCTGATAAAGCAGCGGCCTCTTCTCCACGACCGGGATGGCCGTCTCATATCCACCAAGGCGCAGGTACCCATTTAGAGAGAAGCCACACACAAAATGGATCCAAATCTCCTTAATTCCACACAGTTTGCCAGCAGGCTTCTGGCATTGGCGTTCTTCAAAGCCTGCCAAACGCGTTTCGAGAGGCCAAAGCTCTCTTCATCAGTGGCGCAGGTTGGTCATTCACTTGAAAGCGCCCCTTAAGTATACAGTCCACGCCCACCTGGGCGTGTAAAGTCTCAGTGGCATTATGGGATCTGAAGTCCTGTTAAAATTCAGTGGAGCATTTTCACTTGACTCGAACACAAATTAACATCACAGTGGATGGGAGGAAACATCTCTGCCTTCAGCTGGACCCACTTCTCAGCTGTTGAAGGAGTGTCCCTGGGGCCGCCCCTGCAGGGCCCCAGAGAATTCGTGTCCTTGTTGCCCCCAGTGGAAACAACACTGGTTCTGCTAAAGCAGCGGGCTTCTTCTCCACGACCGGGACGGCCATCTCATATCCACCAAAACGCAGGTATCCATATAGAGAGAAGCCACACACAAAATGGATCCAAATCTCCTTTATTCCACACAGCTTGCCAGCAGGCTTCTGGCATCGGCGTTCTTCAAAGTCTGTCAAATGCGTTTCGAGAGGCCAAAGCTCTCTTCATCAGTGGCGCAGGTTGGTCATTCACTTGATAGCGCCCCTTAAGTATACAGTCCACGCCCACCTGGGCGTGTAAAGTCTCAGTGGCATTATGGGATCTGAAGTCCTGTTAAAATTCAGTGGAGCATTTTCACTTGACTCGAACACAAATTAACATCACAGTGGATGGGAGGAAACATCTCTGCCTTCAGCTGGACCCACTTCTCAGCTGGTGAACAAGTGTCCCTGGGGCCGCCCCTGCAGGATCCCAGAGTATTCGTGTCCTTGTTGCCCCCAGTGGGAACAACACTGGTTCTGCTAAAGCAGCGGGCTTCTTCTCCACGACCGGGACGGCCGTCTCATATCCACCAAAACGCAGGTACCCATTTAGAGAGAAGCCACACACGAAATGGATCCAAATCTCCTTTATTCCACACAGCTTGCCAGCAGGCTTCTGGCATCGGCGTTCTTCAAAGGCTGCCAAACGCGTTTCGAGAGGCCAAAGCTCTCTTCATGAGTGGCGGAGGTTGGTCATTCACTAGAAAGCGCCCCTTAAGTATACAGTCCCCGCCCACCTGGGCGTGTAAGGTCTCAGTGGCGTTACGGGATCTGAAGTCCTGTTAAAATTCAGTGGAGCATTTTCATTTGACGCGAACACAAATTAACATCACAGTGGATGGGAGGAAACATCTCTGCCTTCAGCTGGACCCGCTTCTCAGCTGGTGAACAAGTGAACCTGGGGCCGCCCCTGCAGGGCCCCAGAGTATTCGTGTCCTTGTTGCCCCCAGTGGGAACAACACTGGTTCTGCTAAAGCAGCGGGCTTCTTCTCCACGACCGGGACGGCCGTCTCATATCCACCAAAACACAGGTACCCATTTAGAGAGAAGCCACACACGAAATGGATCCAAATCTGCTTTATTCCACACAGCTTGCCAGCAGGCTTCTGGCATCGACGTTCTTCAAAGGCTGCCAAACGCGTTTCGAGAGGCCAAAGCCCTCTTCATCAGTGGCGCAGGTTGGTCATTCACTTGAAAGCGCACCTTAAGTATACAGTCCCCGCCCACCTGGGCGTGTAAAGTCTCAGTGGCGTTATGGGATCTGAAGTCCTGTTTAAATTCAGTGGAGCATTTTCACTTGACTCGTAAACAAAAGAACATCACAGTGGATGGGAGGAAACATCTCTGCCTTCAGCCGGCCCCGCTTCTCAGCTGGTGAAGGAGTGTCCCTGGGGCCGCCCCTGCAGGGCCCCAGAGTATTCGTGTTGTTGTTGCTCCCAGTGGGAACAATACTGGTTCTGATAAAGTAGCGGTCTTCTTCTCCACGACCGGGACGGCTGTCTCATATCCACCAAAACGCAGGTACCCATTTAGAGAGAAGCCACACACGAAATGGATCCAAATCTCCTTTATTCCACACAGCTTGCCAGCAGGCTTCTGGCATCGGTGTTCTTCAAAAGTTGCCAAATGCGTTTAGAGAGGCCAAAGCTCTCTTCATCAGTGGCGCAGGTTGGTCATTCACTTGAAAGCGCCCCTTCAGTATACAGTCCCCGCCCACCTGGGCGTGTAAAGTCTCAGTGGCGTTATGGGATCTGAAGTCCTGTTAAAATTCAGTGGAGCATTTTCCCTTGACTCGAACACAAATTAACATCATAGTGGATGGGAGGAAACATCTCTGCCTTCAGCCGGCCCCGCTTCTCAGCCGGTGAAGGAGTGTCCCAGGGGCCGCCCCTGTAGGGCCCCAGAGTATTCGTGTCCTTGTTGCCCCCAGTGGGAACAACACTGGTTCTGCTAAAGCAGCGGGCTTCTTCTCCACGACCGGGATGGCCGTCTCATATCCACCAAGGCGCAGGTACCCATTTAGAGAGAAGCCACACACAAAATGGATCCAAATCTCCTTAATTCCACACAGTTTGCCAGCAGGCTTCTGGCATCGGCGTTCTTCAAAGGCTGCCAAATGCGTTTCGAGAGGCCAAAGCTCTCTTCATCAGTGGCGCAGGTTGGTTATTCACTTGAAAGCGCCCCTTAAGTATACAGTCCCAGCCCACCTGGGTGTGTAAAGTCTCAGTGGCGTTATGGGTTCTGAAGTCCTGTTAAAATTCAGTGGAGCATTTTCACTTGACTCGAACACAAATTAACATCACAATGGATGGGAGGAAACATCTCTGCCTTCAGCCGGCCCCGCTTCTCAGCTGGTGAAGGAGTGTCCCTGGGGCCACCCCTGCAGGGCCCCAGAGTGTTCGTGTCCTTGTTGCCCCCAGTGGGAACAACACTGGTTCTGCTAAAGCAGCGGGCTTCTTCTCCACGACCGGGACGGCCGTCTCATATCCACCAAGACGCAGGTACCCATTTAGAGAGAAGCCACACACGAAATGGATCCAAATCTCCTTTATTCCACACAGCTTGCCAGCAGGCTTCTGGCATCGGCGTTCTTCAAAGGCTGCCAAATGTGTTTCGAGAGGCCAAAGCTCTCTTCATCAGTGGCGCAGGTTGGTCATTCACTTGAAAGCGCCCCTTAAGTATATAGTCCCCGCCCACCTGGGCGTGTAAAGTCTCAGTGGCGTTACGGGATCTGAAGTCCTGTTAAAATTCAGTGGAGCATTTTCACTTGACTCGAATACAAATTAACATCACAGTGGATGGGAGGAAACATCTCTGCCTTCAGCCGGCCCCACTTCTCAACTGTTGAAGGGGTGTCCCTGGGGCCGCCCCTGCAGGGCCACAGAGTATTCGTGTCCTTGTTGCCCCCAGTGGGAACAACACTGGTTCTGCTAAAGCAGCGGGCTTCTTCTCCACGACCGGGACGGCCATCTCATATCCACCAAAACGCAGGTATCCATATAGAGAGAAGCCACACACGAAATGGATCCAAATCTCCTTTATTCCACACAGCTTGCCAGCAGGCTTCTGGCATCGGCGTTCTTCAAAGGCTGCCAAACGCGTTTCGAGAGGCCAAAGCTCTCTTCATCAGTGGCGCAGGTTGGTCATTCACTTGAAAGCGCCCCTTAAGTATACAGTCCACGCCCACCTGGGCGTGTAAAGTCTCAGTGGCATTATGGGATCTGAAGTCCTGTTAAAATTCAGTGGAGCATTTTCACTTGACTCGAACACAAATTAACATCACAGTGGATGGGAGGAAACATCTCTGCTTTCAGCTGGACCCGCTTCTCAGCTGGTTAACAAGTGTCCCTGGGGCGGCCCCTGCAGGGCCCCAGAGTATTCGTGTCCTTGTTGCCCCCAGTGGGAACAACACTGGTTCTGCTAAAGCAGCGGGCTTCTTCTCCACGACCGGGAAGGCCGTCTCATATCCACCAAAACACAGGTACCCATTTAGAGAGAAGCCACACACGAAATGGATCCAAATCTCCTTTATTCCACACAGCTTGCCAGCAGGCTTCTGGCATCGACGTTCTTCAAAGGCTGCCAAACGCGTTTCAAGAGACCAAAGCTCTCTTCATCAGTGGCGCAGGTTGGTCATTCACTTGAAAGCGCCCCTTAAGTATACAGTCCCCGCCCATCTGGGCGTATAAGGTCTCAGTGGCGTTACGGGATCTGAAGTCCTGTTAAAATTCAGTGGAGCATTTTCATTTGACTCGAACACAAATTAACATCACAGTGGATGGGAGGAAACTTCTCTTCCTTCAGCTGGACCCGCTTCTCAGCTGGTGAACAAGTGTCCCTGGGGCCGCCCCTGCAGGGCCCCAGAGTATTCGTTTCCTTGTTGCCCCCAGTGGGAACAACACTGGTTCTGCTAAAGCAGCGGGCTTCTTCTCTACGACCGGGACGGCCGTCTCATATCCACCAAAACACAGGTATCCATTTAGAGAGAAGCCACACACGAAATGGATCCAAATCTCCTTGATTCCACACAGCTTGCCAGCAGGCTTCTGGCATCGGCGTTCTTCAAAGGCTGCCAAACACGTTTCGAGAGGCTAAAGCCCTCTTCATCAGTGGCGCAGGTTGGTCATTCACTTGAAAGCGCCCCTTCAGTATACAGTCCCCGCCCACCTGGGCGTGTAAAGTCTCAGTGGCGTTATGGGATCTGAAGTCCTGTTAAAATTCAGTGGAGCATTTTCCCTTGACTCGAACACAAATTAACATCATAGTGGATGGGAGGAAACATCTCTGCCTTCAGCCGGCCCCGCTTCTCAGCCGGTGAAGGAGTGTCCCAGGGGCCGC
This sequence comes from Lissotriton helveticus, assembly GCF_964261635.1. NCBI lineage: Eukaryota > Metazoa > Chordata > Amphibia > Caudata > Salamandridae > Lissotriton > Lissotriton helveticus. The sequence continues at coordinate 1,509,267,933 of NC_136061.1, read as the reverse complement.
CCCTGTAGGGCCCCAGAGTATTCGTGTCCTTGTTGCCCCCAGTGGGAACAACACTGGTTCTGCTAAAGCAGCGGGCTTCTTCTCCACGACCGGGATGGCCGTCTCATATCCACCAAGGCGCAGGTACCCATTTAGAGAGAAGCCACACACAAAATGGATCCAAATCTCCTTAATTCCACACAGTTTGCCAGCAGGCTTCTGGCATCGGCGTTCTTCAAAGGCTGCCAAATGCGTTTCGAGAGGCCAAAGCTCTCTTCATCAGTGGCGCAGGTTGGTTATTCACTTGAAAGCGCCCCTTAAGTATACAGTCCCAGCCCACCTGGGTGTGTAAAGTCTCAGTGGCGTTATGGGTTCTGAAGTCCTGTTAAAATTCAGTGGAGCATTTTCACTTGACTCGAACACAAATTAACATCACAATGGATGGGAGGAAACATCTCTGCCTTCAGCCGGCCCCGCTTCTCAGCTGGTGAAGGAGTGTCCCTGGGGCCACCCCTGCAGGGCCCCAGAGTGTTCGTGTCCTTGTTGCCCCCAGTGGGAACAACACTGGTTCTGCTAAAGCAGCGGGCTTCTTCTCCACGACCGGGACGGCCGTCTCATATCCACCAAGACGCAGGTACCCATTTAGAGAGAAGCCACACACGAAATGGATCCAAATCTCCTTTATTCCACACAGCTTGCCAGCAGGCTTCTGGCATCGGCGTTCTTCAAAGGCTGCCAAATGTGTTTCGAGAGGCCAAAGCTCTCTTCATCAGTGGCGCAGGTTGGTCATTCACTTGAAAGCGCCCCTTAAGTATATAGTCCCCGCCCACCTGGGCGTGTAAAGTCTCAGTGGCGTAACGGGATCTGAAGTCCTGTTAAAATTCAGTGGAGCATTTTCACTTGACTCGAATACAAATTAACATCACAGTGGATGGGAGGAAACATCTCTGCCTTCAGCCGGCCCCACTTCTCAACTGTTGAAGGGGTGTCCCTGGGGCCGCCCCTGCAGGGCCACAGAGTATTCGTGTCCTTGTTGCCCCCAGTGGGAACAACACTGGTTCTGCTAAAGCAGCGGGCTTCTTCTCCACGACCGGGACGGCCATCTCATATCCACCAAAACGCAGGTATCCATATAGAGAGAAGCCACACACGAAATGGATCCAAATCTCCTTTATTCCACACAGCTTGCCAGCAGGCTTCTGGCATCGGCGTTCTTCAAAGGCTGCCAAACGCGTTTCGAGAGGCCAAAGCTCTCTTCATCAGTGGCGCAGGTTGGTCATTCACTTGAAAGCGCCCCTTAAGTATACAGTCCACGCCCACCTGGGCGTGTAAAGTCTCAGTGGCATTATGGGATCTGAAGTCCTGTTAAAATCAGTGGAGCATTTTCACTTGACTCGAACACAAATTAACATCACAGTGGATGGGAGGAAACATCTCTGCTTTCAGCTGGACCCGCTTCTCAGCTGGTTAACAAGTGTCCCTGGGGCCGCCCCTGCAGGGCCCCAGAGTATTCGTGTCCTTGTTGCCCCCAGTGGGAACAACACTGGTTCTGCTAAAGCAGCGGGCTTCTTCTCCACGACCGGGAAGGCCGTCTCATATCCACCAAAACACAGGTACCCATTTAGAGAGAAGCCACACACGAAATGGATCCAAATCTCCTTTATTCCACACAGCTTGCCAGCAGGCTTCTGGCATCGACGTTCTTCAAAGGCTGCCAAACGCGTTTCAAGAGACCAAAGCTCTATTCATCAGTGGCGCAGGTTGGTCATTCACTTGAAAGCGCCCCTTAAGTATACAGTTCCCGCCCATCTGGGCGTATAAGGTCTCAGTGGCGTTACGGGATCTGAAGTCCTGTTAAAATTCAGTGGAGCATTTTCATTTGACTCGAACACAAATTAACATCACAGTGGATGGGAGGAAACTTCTCTTCCTTCAGCTGGACCCGCTTCTCAGCTGGTGAACAAGTGTCCCTGGGGCCGCCCCTGCAGGGCCCCAGAGTATTCGTTTCCTTGTTGCCCCCAGTGGGAACAACACTGGTTCTGCTAAAGCAGCGGGCTTCTTCTCTACGACCGGGACGGCCGTCTCATATCCACCAAAACACAGGTATCCATTTAGAGAGAAGCCACACACGAAATGGATCCAAATCTCCTTGATTCCACACAGCTTGCCAGCAGGCTTCTGGCATCGGCGTTCTTCAAAGGCTGCCAAACACGTTTCGAGAGGCCAAAGCCCTCTTCATCAGTGGCGCAGGTTGGTCATTCACTTGAAAGCGCCCCTTCAGTATACAGTCCCCACCCACCTGGGCGTGTAAAGTCTCAGTGGCGTTATGGGATCTGAAGTCCTGTTAAAATTCAGTGGAGCATTTTCCCTTGACTCGAACACAAATTAACATCATAGTGGATGGGAGGAAACATCTCTGCCTTCAGCCGGCCCCGCTTCTCAGCCGGTGAAGGAGTGTCCCAGGGGCCGCCCCTGTAGGGCCCCAGAGTATTCGTGTCCTTGTTGCCCCCAGTGGGAACAACACTGGTTCTGCTAAAGCAGCGGGCTTCTTCTCCACGACCGGGATGGCCGTCTCATATCCACCAAGGCGCAGGTACCCATTTAGAGAGAAGCCACACACAAAATGGATCCAAATCTCCTTAATTCCACACAGTTTGCCAGCAGGCTTCTGGCATCGGCGTTCTTCAAAGGCTGCCAAATGCGTTTCGAGAGGCCAAAGCTCTCTTCATCAGTGGCGCAGGTTGGTTATTCACTTGAAAGCGCCCCTTAAGTATACAGTCCCAGCCCACCTGGGTGTGTAAAGTCTCAGTGGCGTTATGGGTTCTGAAGTCCTGTTAAAATTCAGTGGAGCATTTTCACTTGACTCGAACACAAATTAACATCACAATGGATGGGAGGAAACATCTCTGCCTTCAGCCGGCCCCGCTTCTCAGCTGGTGAAGGAGTGTCCCTGGGGCCACCCCTGCAGGGCCCCAGAGTGTTCGTGTCCTTGTTGCCCCCAGTGGGAACAACACTGGTTCTGCTAAAGCAGCGGGCTTCTTCTCCACGACCGGGACGGCCGTCTCATATCCACCAAGACGCAGGTACCCATTTAGAGAGAAGCCACACACGAAATGGATCCAAATCTCCTTTATTCCACACAGCTTGCCAGCAGGCTTCTGGCATCGGCGTTCTTCAAAGGCTGCCAAATGTGTTTCGAGAGGCCAAAGCTCTCTTCATCAGTGGCGCAGGTTGGTCATTCACTTGAAAGCGCCCCTTAAGTATATAGTCCCCGCCCACCTGGGCGTGTAAAGTCTCAGTGGCGTAACGGGATCTGAAGTCCTGTTAAAATTCAGTGGAGCATTTTCACTTGACTCGAATACAAATTAACATCACAGTGGATGGGAGGAAACATCTCTGCCTTCAGCCGGCCCCACTTCTCAACTGTTGAAGGGGTGTCCCTGGGGCCGCCCCTGCAGGGCCACAGAGTATTCGTGTCCTTGTTGCCCCCAGTGGGAACAACACTGGTTCTGCTAAAGCAGCGGGCTTCTTCTCCACGACCGGGACGGCCATCTCATATCCACCAAAACGCAGGTATCCATATAGAGAGAAGCCACACACGAAATGGATCCAAATCTCCTTTATTCCACACAGCTTGCCAGCAGGCTTCTGGCATCGGCGTTCTTCAAAGGCTGCCAAACGCGTTTCGAGAGGCCAAAGCTCTCTTCATCAGTGGCGCAGGTTGGTCATTCACTTGAAAGCGCCCCTTAAGTATACAGTCCACGCCCACCTGGGCGTGTAAAGTCTCAGTGGCGGTATGGGTTCTGAAGTCCTGTTAAAATTCAGTGGAGCATTTTCACTTGACTCGAACACAAATTAACATCACAGTGGATGGGAGGAAACATCTCTGCTTTCAGCTGGACCCGCTTCTCAGCTGGTTAACAAGTGTCCCTGGGGCCGCCCCTGCAGGGCCCCAGAGTATTCGTGTCCTTGTTGCCCCCAGTGGGAACAACACTGGTTCTGCTAAAGCAGCGGGCTTCTTCTCCACGACCGGGAAGGCCGTCTCATATCCACCAAAACACAGGTACCCATTTAGAGAGAAGCCACACACGAAATGGATCCAAATCTCCTTTATTCCACACAGCTTGCCAGCAGGCTTCTGGCATCGACGTTCTTCAAAGGCTGCCAAACGCGTCTCAAGAGACCAAAGCTCTCTTCATCAGTGGCGCAGGTTGGTCATTCACTTGAAAGCGCCCCTTAAGTATACAGTCCCCGCCCATCTGGGCGTATAAGGTCTCAGTGGCGTTACGGGATCTGAAGTCCTGTTAAAATTCAGTGGAGCATTTTCATTTGACTCGAACACAAATTAACATCACAGTGGATGGGAGGAAACTTCTCTTCCTTCAGCTGGACCCGCTTCTCAGCTGGTGAACAAGTGTCCCTGGGGCCACCCCTGCAGGGCCCCAGAGTATTCGTTTCCTTGTTGCCCCCAGTGGGAACAACACTGGTTCTGCTAAAGCAGCGGGCTTCTTCTCTACGACCGGGACGGCCGTCTCATATCCACCAAAACACAGGTATCCATTTAGAGAGAAGCCACACACGAAATGGATCCAAATCTCCTTGATTCCACACAGCTTGCCAGCAGGCTTCTGGCATCGGCGTTCTTCAAAGGCTGCCAAACACGTTTCGAGAGGCCAAAGCCCTCTTCATCAGTGGCACAGGTTGGTCATTCACTTGAAAGCGCCCCTTAAGTATACAGTCCCCGCCCACCTGGGCGTGTAAAGTCTCAGTGGCGTTATGGGTTCTGAAGTGCTGTTAAAATTCAGTGGAGCATTTTCACTTGACTCGAACACAAATTAACATCACAGTGGATGGGAGGAAACATCTCTGCCTTCAGCCGGCCCGCTTCTCAGCTGGTGAAGGTGTGTCCCTGGGGCCGCCCCTGCAGGGCCCCAGAGTATTCGTGTCCTTGTTGCCCCCAGTGGGAACAACACTGGTTCTGCTAAAGCAGTTGGCTTCTTCTCCACGACCGGGACGGCCGTTTCATATCCACCAAGACGCAGGTACCCATTTAGAGAGAAGCCACACACGAAATGGATCCAAATCTCCTTTATTCCACACAGCTTGCCAGCAGGCTTCTGGCATCGGCGTTCTTCAAAGGCTGCCAAATGCGTTTCGAGAGGCCAAAGCTCTCTTCATCAGTGGCGCAGGTTGGTCATTCACTTGAAAGCGCCCCTTAAGTATATAGTCCCCGCCCACCTGGGCGTGTAAAGTCTCAGTGGCGTTACGGGATCTGAAGTCCTGTTAAAATTCAGTGGAGCATTTTCACTTGACTCGAATACAAATTAACATCACAGTGGATGGGAGGAAACATCTCTGCCTTCAGCCGGCCCCACTTCTCAGCTGTTGAAGGAGTGTCCCTGGGGCCGCCCCTGCAGGGCCCCAGAGTATTCGTGTCCTTGTTGCCCCCCAGTGGGAACAACACTGGTTCTGCTAAAGCAGCGGGCTTCTTCTCCATGACCGGGACGGCCATCTCATATCCACCAAAACGCAGGTATCCATGTAGAGAGAAGCCACACACGAAATGGATCCAAATCTCCTTTATTCCACACAGCTTGCCAGCAGGCTTCTGGCATCGGCGTTCTTCAAAGGCTGCCAAACGCGTTTCGAGAGGCCAAAGCTCTCTTCATCAGTGGCGCAGGTTGGTCATTCACTTGAAAGCGCCCCTTAAGTATACAGTCCACGCCCACCTGGGCGTGTAAAGTCTCAGTGGCATTATGGGATCTGAAGTCCTGTTAAAATTCAGTGGAGCATTTTCACTTGACTCAAAGTTCAAGTTCAAGTTCAGGCATTTATAGAGCGCACTACTCACCCAGAGGGTCTCAAGGCGCTAGAGGGAGGGGTTCATTGTTTATCGAATAGCCAAGTTTTCAGTTCTTTTCTGAAGGAGATGTGATTCTGAGTAAGGCGAAGGTGGGTGGGGAGTGAGTTCCAGGTCTTGGCAGCCAGGAAGGAGAAGGATCTGCCACCCATGGTGGTTTTTCGGATGCGTGGGACTGCGGCGAGGGCTTGAATGGATGATCTTAGTTGGCGGGTGGGATAGTAGAAGGACAGTCGGGAGTTGAGGCATTCTGGTCCTAGATTATAAAGGGCCTTGTGTGCGTGGGTAAGAAGGCGGAAAGTAATTCTTTTGTTGACGGGAAGCCAGTGGAGGTTTTTTAGGTGACCGGTGATGTGCTCTTGGCGCGGGATGTCTAATATGAGTCTCGCTGATGCGTTTTGGATGCGCTGGAGCTTTTTCTGCAATTTTGTTGTAATTCCGGCGTAGAGAGTGTTGCCATAGTCCAGTCGACTCGTGACCAGTGCATGGGTGACAGTCTTTCTTGTTTCGAGGGGGATCCAGCGGAAGATCTTTTTGAGAATGCGAAGGACGTTGAAGCAGGAGGACGATACGGCGTTGACTTGTCTGGACATTGAGAGAGAGGAGTCTAGGATGAAGCCAAGGTTACGTGCATGGTCAGTGGGTGTGGGCGCTGATCCCAGAGCGGAAGGCCACCAAGAGTCGTCCCAAGATGAGGGTGAGGATCCAAGGATGAGCACCTCAGTTTTGTCTGAGTTGAGTTTTAAGCGGCTCTGTTTCATCCATTCGGCTACTTCTTTCATACCTTCGTGAAGGTTGTCCTTGGCGGTGTTGGGGTCTTTGGTGAGGGAAAGTATCAGCTGGGTGTCGTCGGCGTAGGAGATGATGTTGAGGTTGTGTCGACGTGCGATGGAGGCGAGGGGACTCATGTAGACGTTGAAGAGGGTGGGACTGAGTGAGGAGCCTTGAGGTACGCCGCAGATGACTTCGGTGGGCTCTGAGTAGAAAGGGGGGAGTCGGACTCTCTGTGTTCTCCCGGATAGGAACGAGATGATCCAGTCCAGGGCTTTTCCTTGTATGCCGATGTTGTTGAGGCGTTGTATGAGGGTGTTGTGACAGACAGTGTCGAAGGCGGCGGAGAGGTCGAGTAGAATGAGGGCCACTGTTTCGCCGTTGTCCAGGAGTGCTCGGATGTCGTCGGTCGCCGCAATGAGGGCGGTTTCGGTGCTGTGTTTGGCTCGAAAGCCGTTCTGTGAGGGATCCAGGGAGTTGTTGGATTCAAGGAAGGCTGCGAGTTGGCTGTTGACGGCTTTCTCGATGACTTTGGCCGGGAAAGGGAGGAGGGAGATGGGTCGGTAGTTTTTCAGTTCTGAGGGGTCTGCTGTTGGTTTTTTCAGAAGGGCGCTGAGTTCTGCGTGTTTCCATATTTCTGGGAAGGTGGCTGAGTTGAAGGAGCAGTTGATGACATCGCGGAGTTGGGGAGCAATGATGGAGTCAGCTTTGTTGAAGATGTAGTGGGGGCAGGGGTCGGAAGGTGAGCCAGAGTGGATTGAGTTCATGAGGTGAATGGTATCTTCGATGGTGATTGGGTTCCAGGAATTGAGGTAGTTAGTTGGAGGGGTGGGATCAGAAGGGGGTGGGGTGAGTTGGTCATTGGGAGTATTCTTGAAGCTGTTGTGGATGTCGGCAATTTTGTTGTAGAAGAAGGAGGATAGCGCATTGCAGAGGTCTTGGGAGTTAGTGATGTCGTTGGATGCTGCGGGAGGGTTGGTGAATTCTTTGACGATATTGAAGAGTTCCTTGCTGTTATGAGAATTGTTGTCGAGACGGTCCTTAAATGCTGATTTCTTGGCGGATCGAATTAGTTGGTGGTGTTTGCGGGTGGCTGTCTTGAGGGAGGTCATGTTGTCTGAGGTTGGTTCTTTTCTCCAATTCTTCTCCAGGGTGCGGCATGTCTTCTTGGATTTTTTAAGGTCATCATTGAACCAGGGAGCCTTTTTGCTGAATGATTTCAACTGGTGTTTTTTCAGGGGTGCTAGTTCGTCCGCACTGTGTGTAATCCATTGCCTGAGGTTTGTGGCCGCTTGGTCTGGGTCCGTTGTTAGAGTGGGAGTGTTTTGGCTGAGGGATGCGAGGAGTCGGTCGGTGGTGATTTTGTTCCAATTTCTTCGGGGAATGAGTTGTGGCCGGTTGTGGGTCAGGGTTGTTTTGTAGCTGAAGTGAACACAGCTGTGATCCGTCCAGTGGAGAGCTGTAGTGTGATCGAAGGAGATGTGCTTGCTGGAGGTGAAGATAGGGTCGAGCGTGTGTCCGGCTGTGTGAGTGGGGGTGTCAACAAGTTGTTTGAGTCCGAGGTTGGACAGGTTGTCCAGGAGGGTGGTGGTGTTGTTGTCGAGAATGTTGTCAATGTGGTAGTTGAGGTCTCCTAGAAGGATGTAATTCTCGGAGGCGAGGGCGTGCGGGCTGACGAAGTCAGTGATGTCGTCGCTGAATTGAGATCGGGTGCCTGGGGGTCTGTAGATGAGGGTTCCTCTAAGGGTGGTCCTGGGGTCGGTGTGGATCTGAAAGTGGAGGTGTTCGGCGGTTGCAAGATTGTCGTCAGAGCTGGTTGTAATTTTGATGGTGTTTCTATGGACGATGGCGATGCCTCCTCCGGTTTTTTTAATGGTGCGGTCTTTTCGAATGATTTTGTAAGTGTCCGGTATGGCTATGGCGATGTCGGGGGCAGAAGATGCGTTCATCCAAGTTTCAGTGAGGAAGGCAATGTCAGGTGACACAGTGTCGATTAGGTCCCAGAGTTCGGTTGCGTGTCTGTGGACCGAGCGGGTGTTCAGTAGGATGCATTTCAAGTCGTTGGGTTCGGAGCTGAGTGTGGAGGAAGTGTGTTTGGTGAGGGTCCTGACGCAGTTGAACTTACAGGAGAGGCAGGAGAATGGGCCGTGGGTACGTCCTGGGGTAGCTACGCAGCATAGAGGGGTGAGTCCTGCGTTGAAGGCGAGGAGAGTAGTGGCATCATAAGTTACTCTGGGGGTTGGGGGCGGCATAGGGCAGGGGGACGGGCGCTGGTCGCGGACCAGGCGCGGACGGGCGTAGACGGGCTTACCTTTGGCGCACCTTCGGCGCGAATGGGGCGCGACCGCTGCGCGTGACCGCTGCGCGCAGGAATACCTGTCATATGCGGATAGAAGAGGGGGAGGGGCGAGGGATGGTCAGCTGGGAGGCGGGAGCTGGGCGGGGATCTGGGCAGGGAAGGCACCAAAAACAAACAACAACAACTGCAAGCTGAAGATGGCCTCAGCCAGAAACGAAACCGGATTGGGGCACAGAGATCGATAGTGCGATCCTGATGTCAGTGGCACCGGTGAGATCAGGCAGCAATTAGTTAGGCAGGCAGAGTATCAATTTTAAAATATTAAATACAGCGTAGTTAGGCAAACGGAGCGCTATGGTCAAATAATGTTCAAAACCCAGTTAAAGCGTTGATGGGTACTTGCGCTATCTCGAGGCAGGCAATGGCAGTGAAAAGAGCGAGGCGAGGAGGCAGAAGCACTTCAGGTGGCAGGTAGAGCGGGGAGCAGCGTCTGGAGCGACCGTGTCTGTGTAGAACAGGACGGTCACAGCGCTGCAGCGGGGGAGCGTGGCAAATGGTTTCAGTGGGAGGGATGGTCAGCTGGGAGGCGGGAGCTGGGCGGGGATCTGGGCAGGGAAGGCACCAAAAACAAACAACAACAACTGCAAGCTGAAGATGGCCTCAGCCAGAAACGAAACCGGATTGGGGCACAGAGATCGATAGTGCGATCCTGATGTCAGTGGCACCGGTGAGATCAGGCAGCAATTAGTTAGGCAGGCAGAGTATCAATTTTAAAATATTAAATACAGCGTAGTTAGGCAAACGGAGCGCTATGGTCAAATAATGTTCAAAACCCAGTTAAAGCGTTGATGGGTACTTGCGCTATCTCGAGGCAGGCAATGGCAGTGAAAAGAGCGAGGCGAGGAGGCAGAAGCACTTCAGGTGGCAGGTAGAGCGGGGAGCAGCGTCTGGAGCGACCGTGTCTGTGTAGAACAGGACGGTCACAGCGCTGCAGCGGGGGAGCGTGGCAAATGGTTTCAGTGGGAGGGATGGTCAGCTGGGAGGCGGGAGCTGGGCGGGGATCTGGGCAGGGAAGGCACCAAAAACAAACAACAACAACTGCAAGCTGAAGATGGCCTCAGCCAGAAACGAAACCGGATTGGGGCACAGAGATCGATAGTGCGATCCTGATGTCAGTGGCACCGGTGAGATCAGGCAGCAATTAGTTAGGCAGGCAGAGTATCAATTTTAAAATATTAAATACAGCGTAGTTAGGCAAACGGAGCGCTATGGTCAAATAATGTTCAAAACCCAGTTAAAGCGTTGATGGGTACTTGCGCTATCTCGAGGCAGGCAATGGCAGTGAAAAGAGCGAGGCGAGGAGGCAGAAGCACTTCAGGTGGCAGGTAGAGCGGGGAGCAGCGTCTGGAGCGACCGTGTCTGTGTAGAACAGGACGGTCACAGCGCTGCAGCGGGGGAGCGTGGCAAATGGTTTCAGTGGGAGGGATGGTCAGCTGGGAGGCGGGAGCTGGGCGGGGATCTGGGCAGGGAAGGCACCAAAAACAAACAACAACAACTGCAAGCTGAAGATGGCCTCAGCCAGAAACGAAACCGGATTGGGGCACAGAGATCGATAGTGCGATCCTGATGTCAGTGGCACCGGTGAGATCAGGCAGCAATTAGTTAGGCAGGCAGAGTATCAATTTTAAAATATTAAATACAGCGTAGTTAGGCAAACGGAGCGCTATGGTCAAATAATGTTCAAAACCCAGTTAAAGCGTTGATGGGTACTTGCGCTATCTCGAGGCAGGCAATGGCAGTGAAAAGAGCGAGGCGAGGAGGCAGAAGCACTTCAGGTGGCAGGTAGAGCGGGGAGCAGCGTCTGGAGCGACCGTGTCTGTGTAGAACAGGACTCAAACACAAATTAACATCACAGTGGATGGGAGGAAACATCTCTGCCTTCAGCTGGACCCGCTTCTCAGCTGGTGAACAAGTGTCCCTGGGGCCGCCCCTGCAGGGCCCCAGAGTATTCGTGTCCTTGTTGCCCCCAGTGGGAACAACACTGGTTCTGCTAAAGCAGCGGGCTTCTTCTCCACGACCGGGACGGCCGTCTCATATCCACCAAGATGCAGGTACCCATTTAGAGAGAAGCCACACACGAAATGGATCCAAATCTCCTTTATTTCACACAGCTTGCCAGCAGGCTTCTGGCATCGGCGTTCTTCAAAGGCTGCCAAATGCGTTTCGAGAGGCCAAAGCTCTCTTCATCAGTGGCACAGGTTGGTCATTCACTTGAAAGCGCCCCTTACGTATACAGTCCCCACCCACCTGGGCGTGTAAAGTCTCAGTGGCGGTATGGGTTCTGAAGTCCTGTTAAAATTCAGTGGAGCATTTTCACTTGACTCGAACACAAATTAACATCACAATGGATGGGAGGAAACAGCTCTGCCTTCAGCCGGCCCGCTTCTCAGCTGGTGAAGGAGTGTCCCTGGGGCCGCCCCTGCAGGGTCCCAGAGTATTCATGTCCTTGTTGCCCCCAGTGGGAACAACACTGGTTCTGCTAAAGCAGCATGCTTCTTCTCCACGACCGGGACGGCCGTCTCATATCCACGAAAACGCAGGTACCCATTTAGAGAGAAGCCACACACGAAATGGATCCAAATCTCCTTTATTCCACACATCTTGCCAGCAGGCTTCTGGTATCGGCGTTCTCCAAAGGCTGCCAAACGCGTTTCGAGAGGCCAAAGCTCTCTTCATCAGTGGCGCAGGTTGGTCATTCACTTGAAAGCGCCCCTTAAGTATACAGTCCCCGCCCACCTGGGCGTGTAAATTCTCAGTGGCGTTACGGGATCTGAAGTCTTGTTAAAATTCAGTGGAGCATTTTCACTTGACTCGAACACAAATTAACATCACAGTGGAAAGGAGGAAACATCTCTGCCTTCAGCCGGCCCAACTTCTCAGCTGTTGAAGGAGTGTCCCTGGGGCCGCCCCTGCAGGGCCCCAGAAAATTTGTGTCCTTGTTGCCCCCAGTGGGAACAACACTGGTTCTGCTAAAGCAGCAGGCTTCTTCTCCACGACCGGGATGGCCATCTCATATCCACCAAAACGCAGGTACCCATTTAGAGAGAAGCCAGCCACACACGAAATGGATCCAAATCTCCTTTATTCCACACAGCTTGCCGGCAGGCTTCTGGCATCGGCGTTCTTCAAAGGCTGCCAAACGCGTTTCGAGAGGCCAAAGCTCTCTTCATCAGTGGCGCAGGTTGGTCATTCACTTGAAAGCACCCCTTAAGTATACAGTCCCCGCCCACCTGGGCGTGTAAGGTCTCAGTGGCGTTACGGGATCTGAAGTCCTGTTAAAATTCAGTGGAGCATTTTCATTTGACTCGAATCCAAATTAACATCACAGTGGATGGGAGGAAACATCTCTGCCTTCAGCTGGACCCGCTTCTCAGCTGGTGAACAAGTGTCCCTGGGGCCGCCCCTGCAGGGCCCCAGAGTATTCGTGTCCTTGTTGCCCCCAGTGGGAACAACACTGGTTCTGCTAAAGCAGCGGGCTTCTTCTCCACGACCGGGACGGCCGTCTCATATCCACCAAGATGCAGGTACCCATTTAGAGAGAAGCCACACACGAAATGGATCCAAATCTCCTTTATTTCACACAGCTTGCCAGCAGGCTTCTGGCATCGGCGTTCTTCAAAGGCTGCCAAATGCGTTTCGAGAGGCCAAAGCTCTCTTCATCAGTGGCACAGGTTGGTCATTCACTTGAAAGCGCCCCTTACGTATACAGTCCCCACCCACCTGGGCGTGTAAAGTCTCAGTGGCGGTATGGGTTCTGAAGTCCTGTTAAAATTCAGTGGAGCATTTTCACTTGACTCGAACACAAATTAACATCACAATGGATGGGAGGAAACAGCTCTGCCTTCAGCCGGCCCGCTTCTCAGCTGGTGAAGGAGTGTCCCTGGGGCCGCCCCTGCAGGGTCCCAGAGTATTCATGTCCTTGTTGCCCCCAGTGGGGGAACAACACTGGTTCTGCTAAAGCAGCATGCTTCTTCTCCACGACCGGGACGGCCGTCTCATATCCACGAAAACGCAGGTACCCATTTAGAGAGAAGCCACACACGAAATGGATCCAAATCTCCTTTATTCCACACATCTTGCCAGCAGGCTTCTGGTATCGGCGTTCTCCAAAGGCTGCCAAACGCGTTTCGAGAGGCCAAAGCTCTCTTCATCAGTGGCGCAGGTTGGTCATTCACTTGAAAGCGCCCCTTAAGTATACAGTCCCCGCCCACCTGGGCGTGTAAATTCTCAGTGGCGTTACGGGATCTGAAGTCCTGTTAAAATTCAGTGGAGCATTTTCACTTGACTCAAACACAAATTAACATCACAGTGGAAAGGAGGAAACATCTCTGCCTTCAGCCGGCCCAACTTCTCAGCTGTTGAAGGAGTGTCCCTGGGGCCGCCCCTGCAGGGCCCCAGAAAATTTGTGTCCTTGTTGCCCCCAGTGGGAACAACACTGGTTCTGCTAAAGCAGCAGGCTTCTTCTCCACGACCGGGATGGCCATCTCATATCCACCAAAACGCAGGTACCCATTTAGAGAGAAGCCAGCCACACACGAAATGGATCCAAATCTCCTTTATTCCACACAGCTTGCCGGCAGGCTTCTGGCATCGGCGTTCTTCAAAGGCTGCCAAACGCGTTTCGAGAGGCCAAAGCTCTCTTCATCAGTGGCGCAGGTTGGTCATTCACTTGAAAGCACCCCTTAAGTATACAGTCCCCGCCCACCTGGGCGTGTAAGGTCTCAGTGGCGTTACGGGATCTGAAGTCCTGTTAAAATTCAGTGGAGCATTTTCATTTGACTCGAATCCAAATTAACATCACAGTGAATGGGAGGAAACATCTCTGCCTTCAGCTGGACCCGCTTCTCAGCTGGTGAACAAGTGTCCCTGGGGCCGCCCCTGCAGGGCCCCAGAGTATTTGTGTCCTTGTTGCCCCCAGTGGGAACAACACTGGTTCTGCTAAAGCAGCGGGCTTCTTCTCCACGACCGGGACGGCCGTCTCATATCCACCAAGATGCAGGTACCCATTTAGAGAGAAGCCACACACGAAATGGATCCAAATCTCCTTTATTCCACACAGCTTGCCAGCAGGCTTCTGGCATCGGCGTTCTTCAAAGGCTGCCAAACGCGTTTCGAGAGGCCAAAGCTCTCTTCATCAGTGGCGCAGGTTGGTCATTCACTTGAAAGCGCCCCTTAAGTATACAGTCCACGCCCACCTGGGCGTGTAAAGTCTCAGTGGCAGTATGGGATCTGAAGTCCTGTTAAAATTCAGTGGAGCATTTTCACTTGACTCGAACACAAATTAACATCACAGTGGATGGGAGGAAACATCTCTGCCTTCAGCTGGACCCGCTTCTCAGCTGGTGAACAAGTGTCCCTGGGGCCGCCCCTGCAGGGCCCCAGAGTATTCGTGTCCTTGTTGCCCCCAGTGGGAACAACACTGGTTCTGCTAAAGCAGCGGGCTTCCTCTCCCCTCGACCGGGACGGCCGTCTCATATCCACCAAGATGCAGGTACCCATTTAGAGAGAAGCCACACACGAAATGGATCCAAATCTCCTTTATTTCACACAGCTTGCCAGCAGGCTTCTGGCATCGGCGTTCTTCAAAGGCTGCCAAACGCGTTTCGAGAGGCCAAAGCTCTCTTCATGAGTGGTGGAGGTTGGTCATTCACTTGAAAGCGCCCCTTAAGTATACAGTCCCCACCCACCTGGGCGTGTAAAGTCTCAGTGGCGTTATGGGTTCTGAAGTCCTGTTAAAATTCAGTGGAGCATTTTCACTTGACTCGAACACAAATTAACATCACAATGGATGGGAGGAAACAGCTCTGCCTTCAGCCGGCCCGCTTCTCAGCTGGTGAAGGAGTGTCCCTGGGGCCGCCCCTGCAGGGTCCCAGAGTATTCATGTCCTTGTTGCCCCCAGTGGGAACAACACTGGTTCTGCTAAAGCAGCGGGCTTCTTCTCCACGACCGGGACGGCCATCTCATATCCACCAAAACGCAGGTATCCATATAGAGAGAAGCCACACACGAAATGGATCTAAATCTCCTTTATTCCACACAGCTTGCCAGCAGGCTTCTGGCATCGGCGTTCTTCAAAGGTTGCCAAACGCGTTTCGAGAGGCCAAAGCTCTCTTCATCAGTGGCGCAGGTTGGTCATTCACTTGAAAGCGCCCCTTAAGTATACAGTCCTCGCCCACCTGGGCGTGTAAAGTCTCAGTGGCATTATGGGATCAGAAGTCCTGTTAAAATTCAGTGGAGCATTTTCACTTGACTCGAACACAAATTAACATCACAGTGGATGGGAGGAAACATCTCTGCCTTCAGCTGGACCCGCTTCTCAGCTGGTGAACAAGTGTCCCTGGGGCCGCCCCTGCAGGGCCCCAGAGTATTCGTGTCCTTGTTGCCCCCAGTGGGAACAACACTGGTTCTGCTAAAGCAGCGGGCTTCTTCTCCACGACCGGGAAGGCCGTCTCATATCCACCAAAACACAGGTACCCATTTAGAGAGAAGCCACACACGAAATGGATCCAAATCTCCTTTATTCCACACAGCTTGCCAGCAGGCTTCTGGCATCGACGTTCTTCAAAGGCTGCCAAACGCGTTTCAAGAGACCAAAGCTCTCTTCATCAGTGGCGCAGGTTGGTCATTCACTTGAAAGCGCCCCTTAAGTATACAGTCCCCGCCCATCTGGGCGTGTAAGGTCTCAGTGGCGTTACGGGATCTGAAGTCCTGTTAAAATTCAGTGGAGCATTTTCATTTGACTCGAACACAAATTAACATCACAGTGGATGGGAGGAAACTTCTCTTCCTTCAGCTGGACCCGCTTCTCAGCTGGTGAACAAGTGTCCCTGGGGCCGCCCCTGCAGGGCCCCAGAGTATTCGTGTCCTTGTTGCCCCCAGTGGGAACAACATTGGTTCTGCTAAAGCAGCGGGCTTCTTCTCTACGACCGGGACGGCCGTCTCATATCCACCAAAACACAGGTACCCATTTAGAGAGAAGCCACACACGAAATGGATCCAAATCTCCTTGATTCCACACAGCTTGCCAGCAGGCTTCTGGCATCGGCGTTCTTCAAAGGCTGCCAAACACGTTTCGAGAGGCCAAAGCCCTCTTCATCAGTGGCACAGGTTGGTCATTCACTTAAAAGCGCCCCTTAAGTATACAGTCCCCGCCCACCTGGGCGTGTAAAGTCTCAGTGGCGTTATGGGTTCTGAAGTGCTGTTAAAATTCAGTGGAG
The DNA here is from genome assembly GCF_964261635.1 of Lissotriton helveticus. NCBI lineage: Eukaryota > Metazoa > Chordata > Amphibia > Caudata > Salamandridae > Lissotriton > Lissotriton helveticus. The sequence continues at coordinate 1,509,251,747 of NC_136061.1, read as the reverse complement.
CATTTTCACTTGACTCGAACACAAATTAACATCACAGTGGATGGGAGGAAACATCTCTGCCTTCAGCCGGCCCGCTTCTCAGCTGGTGAAGGTGTGTCCCTGCGGCCGCCCCTGCAGGGCCCCAGAGTATTCCTGTCCTTGTTGCCCCCAGTGGGAACAACACTGGTTCTGCTAAAGCAGCGGGCTTCTTCTCCACGACCGGGACGGCCGTTTCATATCCACCAAGACGCAGGTACCCATTTAGAGAGAAGCCACACATGAAATGGATCCAAATCTCCTTTATTCCACACAGCTTGCCAGCAGGCTTCTGGCATCGGCGTTCTTCAAAGGCTGCCAAATGCGTTTCGAGAGGCCAAAGCTCTCTTCATCAGTGGCGCAGGTTGGTCATTCACTTGAAAGCGCCCCTTAAGTATATAGTCCCCGCCCACCTGGGCGTGTAAAGTCTCAGTGGCGTTACGGGATCTGAAGTCCTGTTAAAATTCAGTGGAGCATTTTCACTTGACTCGAATACAAATTAACATCACAGTGGATGGGAGGAAACATCTCTGCCTTCAGCCGGCCCCACTTCTCAGCTGTTGAAGGAGTGTCCCTGGGGCCGCCCCTGCAGGGCCCCAGAGTATTCGTGTCCTTGTTGCCCCCAGTGGGAACAACACTGGTTCTGCTAAAGCAGCGGGCTTCTTCTCCACGACCGGGACGGCCATCTGATATCCACCAAAACGCAGGTATCCATATAGAGAGAAGCCACACACGAAATGGATCCAAATCTCCTTTATTCCACACAGCTTGCCAGCAGGCTTCTGGCATCGGCGTTCTTCAAAGGCTGCCAAACGCGTTTCGAGAGGCCAAAGCTCTCTTCATCAGTGGCGCAGGTTGCTCATTCACTTGAAAGCTCCCCTTAAGTATACAGTCCACGCCCACCTGGGCGTGTAAAGTCTCAGTGGCATTATGGGATCTAAAGTCCTGTTAAAATTCAGTGGAGCATTTTCACTTGACTCGAACACAAATTAACATCACAGTGGATGGGAGGAAACATCTCTGCCTTCAGCTGGACCCGCTTCTCAGCTGGTGAACAAGTGTCCCTGGGGCCGCCACTGCAGGGCCCCAGAGTATTCGTGTCCTTGTTGCCCCCAGTGGGAACAACACTGGTTCTGCTAAAGCAGCGGGCTTCTTCTCCACGACCGGGACGGCCGTCTATATCCACCAAAACGCAGGTACCCATTTAGAGAGAAGCCACACACTAAATGGATCCAAATCTCCTTTATTCCACACATCTTGCCAGCAGGCTTCTGGTATCGGCGTTCTCCAAAGGCTGCCAAACGCGTTTCGAGAGGCCAAAGCTCTCTTCATCAGTGGCGCAGGTTGGTCATTCACTTGAAAGCGCCCCTTAAGTATACAGTCCCCGCCCACCTGGGCGTGTAAATTCTCAGTGGCGTTACGGGATCTGAAGTCCTGTTAAAATTCAGTGGAGCATTTTCACTTGACTCCAACACAAATTAACATCACAGTGGAAAGGAGGAAACATCTCTGCCTTCAGCCGGCCCCACTTCTCAGCTGTTGAAGGAGTGTCCCTGGGGCCGCCCCTGCAGGGCCCCAGAATATTCGTGTCCTTGTTGCCCCCAGTGGGAACAACACTGGTTCTGCTAAAGCAGCAGGCTTCTTCTCCACGACCGGGATGGCCATCTCATATCCACCAAAACGCAGGTACCCATTTAGAGAGAAGCCAGCCACACACGAAATGGATCCAAATCTCCTTTATTCCACACAGCTTGCCGGCAGGCTTCTGTCATCGGCGTTCTTCAAAGGCTGCCAAACGCGTTTCGAGAGGCCAAAGCTCTCTTCATCAGTGGCGCAGGTTGGTCATTCACTTGAAAGCACCCCTTAAGTATACAGTCCCCGCCCACCTGGGCGTGTAAGGTCTCAGTGGCGTTACGGGATCTGAAGTCCTGTTAAAATTCAGTGGAGCATTTTCATTTGACTCGAATACAAATTAACATCACAGTGAATGGGAGGAAACATCTCTGCCTTCAGCTGGACCCGCTTCTCAGCTGGTGAACAAGTGTCCCTGGGGCCGCCCCTGCAGGGCCCCAGAGTATTCGTGTCCTTGTTGCCCCCAGTGGGAACAACACTGGTTCTGCTAAAGCAGCGGGCTTCTTCTCCACGACCGGGACGGCCGTCTCATATCCACCAAGATGCAGGTACCCATTTAGAGAGAAGCCACACACGAAATGGATCCAAATCTCCTTCATTCCACACAGCTTGCCAGCAGGCTTCTGGCATCGGCGTTCTTCAAAGGCTGCCAAACGCGTTTCGAGAGGCCAAAGCTCTCTTCATCAGTGGCGAAGGTTGGTCATTCACTTGAAAGCGCCCCTTAAGTATACAGTCCACGCCCACCTGGGCGTGTAAAGTCTCAGTGGCAGTATGGGATCTGAAGTCCTGTTAAAATTCAGTGGAGCATTTTCACTTGACTTGAACACAAATTAACATCACAGTGGATGGGAGGAAACATCTCTGCCTTCAGCTGGACCCGCTTCTCAGCTGCTGAACAAGTGTCCCTGGGGCCGCCCCTGCAGGGCCCCAGAGTATTCGTGTCCTTGTTGCCCCCAGTGGGAACAACACTGGTTCTGCTAAAGCAGCGGGCTTCTTCTCCACGACCGGGACGGCCGTCTCATATCCACCAAGATGCAGGTACCCATTTAGAGAGAAGCCACACACGAAATGGATCCAAAGCTGCTTTATTCCACACAGCTTGCCAGCAGGCTTCTGGCATCGACGTTCTTCAAAGGCTGCCAAACGCGTTTCGAGAGGCCAAAGCTCTCTTCATCAGTGGCGCAGGTTGGTCATTCACTTGAAAGTGCCCCTTAAGTATATAGTCCCCGCCCACCTGGGCGTGTAAAGTCTCAGTGGCGTTACGGGATCTGAAGTCCTGTTAAAATTCAGTGGAGCATTTTCACTTGACTCGAATACAAATTAACATCACAGTGGATGGGAGGAAACATCTCTGCCTTCAGCCGGCCCCACTTCTCAGCTGTTGAAGGAGTGTCCCTGGGGCCGCCCCTGCAGGGCCCCAGAGTATTCGTGTCCTTGTTGCCCCCAGTGGGAACAACACTGGTTCTGCTAAAGCAGCGGGCTTCTTCTCCACGACCGGGACGGCCATCTCATATCCACCAAAACGCAGGTATCCATATAGAGAGAAGCCACACACGAAATGGATCCAAATCTCCTTTATTCCACACAGCTTGCCAGCAGGCTTCTGGCATCGGCGTTCTTCAAAGGCTGCCAAACGCGTTTCGAGAGGCCAAAGCTCTCTTCATCAGTGGCGCAGGTTGCTCATTCACTTGAAAGCTCCCCTTAAGTATACAGTCCACGCCCACCTGGGCGTGTAAAGTCTCAGTGGCATTATGGGATCTGAAGTCCTGTTAAAATTCAGTGGAGCATTTTCACTTGACTCGAACACAAATTAACATCACAGTGGATGGGAGGAAACATCTCTGCCTTCAGCTGGACCCGCTTCTCAGCTGGTGAACAAGTGTCCCTGGGGCCGCCACTGCAGGGCCCCAGAGTATTCGTGTCCTTGTTGCCCCCAGTGGGAACAACACTGGTTCTGCTAAAGCAGCGGGCTTCTTCTCCACGACCGGGACGGCCGTCTATATCCACCAAAACGCAGGTACCCATTTAGAGAGAAGCCACACACGAAATGGATCCAAATCTCCTTTATTCCACACATCTTGCCAGCAGGCTTCTGGTATCGGCGTTCTCCAAAGGCTGCCAAACGCGTTTCGAGAGGCCAAAGCTCTCTTCATCAGTGGCGCAGGTTGGTCATTCACTTGAAAGCGCCCCTTAAGTATACAGTCCCCGCCCACCTGGGCGTGTAAATTCTCAGTGGCGTTACGGGATCTGAAGTCCTGTTAAAATTCAGTGGAGCATTTTCACTTGACTCCAACACAAATTAACATCACAGTGGAAAGGAGGAAACATCTCTGCCTTCAGCCGGCCCCACTTCTCAGCTGTTGAAGGAGTGTCCCTGGGGCCGCCCCTGCAGGGCCCCAGAATATTCGTGTCCTTGTTGCCCCCAGTGGGAACAACACTGGTTCTGCTAAAGCAGCAGGCTTCTTCTCCACGACCGGGATGGCCATCTCATATCCACCAAAACGCAGGTACCCATTTAGAGAGAAGCCAGCCACACACGAAATGGATCCAAATCTCCTTTATTCCACACAGCTTGCCGGCAGGCTTCTGTCATCGGCGTTCTTCAAAGGCTGCCAAACGCGTTTCGAGAGGCCAAAGCTCTCTTCATCAGTGGCGCAGGTTGGTCATTCACTTGAAAGCACCCCTTAAGTATACAGTCCCCGCCCACCTGGGCGTGTAAGGTCTCAGTGGCGTTACGGGATCTGAAGTCCTGTTAAAATTCGGTGGAGCATTTTCATTTGACTCGAATACAAATTAACATCACAGTGAATGGGAGGAAACATCTCTGCCTTCAGCTGGACCCGCTTCTCAGCTGGTGAACAAGTGTCCCTGGGGCCGCCCCTGCAGGGCCCCAGAGTATTCGTGTCCTTGTTGCCCCCAGTGGGAACAACACTGGTTCTGCTAAAGCAGCGGGCTTCTTCTCCACGACCGGGACGGCCGTCTCATATCCACCAAGATGCAGGTACCCATTTAGAGAGAAGCCACACACGAAATGGATCCAAATCTCCTTTATTCCACACAGCTTGCCAGCAGGCTTCTGGCATCGGCGTTCTTCAAAGGCTGCCAAACGCGTTTCGAGAGGCCAAAGCTCTCTTCATCAGTGGCGCAGGTTGGTCATTCACTTGAAAGCGCCCCTTAAGTATACAGTACACGCCCACCTGGGCGTGTAAAGTCTCAGTGGCAGTATGGGATCTGAAGTCCTGTTAAAATTCAGTGGAGCATTTTCACTTGACTTGAACACAAATTAACATCACAGTGGATGGGAGGAAACATCTCTGCCTTCAGCTGGACCCGCTTCTCAGCTGGTGAACAAGTGTCCCTGGGGCCGCCCCTGCAGGGCCCCAGAGTATTCGTGTCCTTGTTGCCCCCAGTGGGAACAACACTGGTTCTGCTAAAGCAGCGGGCTTCTTCTCCACGACCGGGACGGCCGTCTCATATCCACCAAGATGCAGGTACCCATTTAGAGAGAAGCCACACACGAAATGGATCCACAGCTGCTTTATTCCACACAGCTTGCCAGCAGGCTTCTGGCATCGACGTTCTTCAAAGGCTGCCAAACGCGTTTCGAGAGGCCAAAGCTCTCTTCATCAGTGGCGCAGGTTGGTCATTCACTTGAAAGTGCCCCTTAAGTATATAGTCCCCGCCCACCTGGGCGTGTAAAGTCTCAGTGGCGTTATGGGATCTAAAGTCCTGTAAAACTTCAGTGGAGCATTTTCACTTGAGTCGAACACAAATTAACATCACAGTGGATGGGAGGAAACATCTCTGCCTTCAGCCTGCCTCACTTCTCAGCAGTTGAAGGAGTGTCCCTGGGGCCGCCCCTGCAGGGCCCCAGAGTATTCGTGTCCTTGTTGCCCCCAGTGGGAACAACACTGGTTCTGCTAAAGCAGCGGGCTTCTTCTCCACGACCGGGACGGCCATCTCATATCCACCAAAACGCAGGTATCCATATAGAGAGAAGCCACACACGAAATGGATTCAAATCTCCTTTATTCCACACAGCTTGCCAGCAGGCTTCTGGCATTGGCGTTCTTCAAAGGCTGCCAAACGCGTTTCGAGAGGCCAAAGCTCTCTTCATCAGTGGCGCAGGTTGGTCATTCACTTGAAAGCACCCCTTAAGTATACAGTCCCCGCCCACCTGGGCGTGTAAAGTCTCAGTGTCATTATGGGATCTGAAGTCCTGTTAAAATTCAGTGGAGCATTTTCACTTGACTCGAGCACAAATTAACATCACAGTGGATGGGAGGAAACATCTCTGCCTTCAGCCGGCCCCGCTTCTCAGCTGGTGAAGGAGTGTCCCTGGGGCCACCACTGCAGGGCCCCAGAGTATTCGTGTCCTTGTTGCCCCCAGTGGGAACAACTCTGGTTCTGCTAAAGCAGCGGGCTTCTTCTCCACGACCGGGGCGGCCGTCTCATATCCACCAAAACGCAGGTACCCATTTAGAGAGAAGCCACACATGAAATGGATCCAAATCTCCTTTATTCCACACAGCTTGCCAGCAGTCTTCTGGCATGGGCGTTCTTCAAAGGCTGCCAAACGCGTTTCGAGAGGCCAAAGCTCTCTTCATGAGTGGCGGAGGTTGGTCATTCACTTGAAAGCGCCCCTTAAGTATACAGTCCCCGCCCACCTGGGCGTGTAAGGTCTCAGTGGTGTTACGGGATCTGAAGTCCTGTTAAAATTCAGTGGAGCATTTTCATTTGACTCGAACACAAATTAACATCACAGTGGATGGGAGGAAACATCTCTTCCTTCAGCTGGACCCGCTTCTCAGCTGGTGAACAAGTGTCCCTGGGGCCGCCCCTGCAGGGCCCCAGAGTATTCGTGTCCTTGTTGCCCCCAGTGGGAACAACACTGGTTCTGCTAAAGCAGCGGGCTTCTTCTCCACGACCGGGAAGGCCGTCTCATATCCACCAAAACACAGGTACCCATTTAGAGAGAAGCCACACACGAAATGGATCCAAATCTCCTTTATTCCACACAGCTTGCCAGCAGGCTTCTGGCATCGACGTTCTTCAAAGGCTGCCAAACGCGTTTCAAGAGACCAAAGCTCTCTTCATCAGTGGCGCAGGTTGGTCATTCACTTGAAAGCGCCCCTTAAGTATACAGTCCCCGCCCATCTGGGCGTGTAAGGTCTCAGTGGCATTACGGGATCTGAAGTCCTGTTAAAATTCAGTGGAGCATTTTCATTTGACTTGAACACAAATTAACATCACAGTGGATGGGAGGAAACATCTCTGCCTTCAGCCGGCCCGCTTCTCAGCTAGTGAAGGTGTGTCCCTGGGGCCGCCACTGCAGGGCCCCAGAGTATTCGTGTCCTTGTTGCCCCCAGTGGGAACAACACTGGTTCTGCTAAAGCAGCGGGCTTCTTCTCCACGACCGGGAAGGCCGTCTCATATCCACCAAAACACAGGTACCCATTTAGAGAGAAGCCACACACGAAATGGATCCAAATCTCCTTTATTCCACACAGCTTGCCAGCAGGCTTCTGGCATCGGCGTTCTTCAAAGGCTGCCAAACACGTTTCGAGAGGCCAAAGCCCTCTTCATCAGTGGCACAGGTTGGTCATTCACTTGAAAGCGCCCCTTAAGTATACAGTCCCCGCCCACCTGGGCGTGTAAAGTCTCAGTGGCGTTATGGGTTTTGAAGTGCTGTTAAAATTCAGTGGAGCATTTTCACTTGACTCGAACACAAATTAACATCACAGTGGATGGGAGGAAACATCTCTGCCTTCAGCCGGCCCGCTTCTCAGCTAGTGAAGGTGTGTCCCTGGGGCCGCCACTGCAGGGCCCCAGAGTATTCGTGTCCTTGTTGCCCCCAGTGGGAACAACACTGGTTCTGCTAAAGCAGCGGGCTTCTTCTCCACGACCGGGACGGCCGTCTCATATCCACCAAGACGCAGGTACCCATTTAGAGAGAAGCCACACACGAAATGGATCCAAATCTCCTTTATTCCACACAGCTTGCCAGCAGGCTTCTGGCATCGGCGTTCTTCAAAGGCTGCCAAATGCGTTTCGAGAGGCCAAAGCTCTCTTCATCAGTGGCGCAGGTTGGTCATTCACTTGAAAGCGCCCCTTAAGTATATAGTCCCCGCCCACCTGGGCGTGTAAAGTCTCAGTGGCGTTACGGGATCTGAAGTCCTGTTAAAATTCAGTGGAGCATTTTCACTTGACTCGAATACAAATTAACATCACAGTGGATGGGAGGAAACATCTCTGCCTTCAGCCGGCCCCACTTCTCAGCTGTTGAAGGAGTGTCCCTGGGGCCGCCCCTGCAGGGCCCCAGAGTATTCGTGTCCTTGTTGCCCCCAGTGGGAACAACACTGGTTCTGCTAAAGCAGCGGGCTTCTTCTCCACGACTGGGACGGCCATCTCATATCCACCAAAACGCAGGTATCCATATAGAGAGAAGCCACACACGAAATGGATCCAAATCTCCTTTATTCCACACAGCTTGCCAGCAGGCTTCTGGCATCGGCGTTCTTCAAAGGCTGCCAAACGCGTTTCGAGAGGCCAAAGCTCTCTTCATCAGTGGCGCAGGTTGGTCATTCACTTGAAAGCGCCCCTTAAGTATACAGTCCACGCCCACCTGGCCGTGTAAAGTCTCAGTGGCATTATGGGATCTGAAGTCCTGTTAAAATTCAGTGGAGCATTTTCACTTGACTCGAACACAAATTAACATCACAGTGGATGGGAGGAAACATCTCTGCCTTCAGCCGGCCCCGCTTCTCAGCTGGTGAAGGAGTGTCCCTGGGGCCGCCCCTGCAGGGCCCCAGAGTATTCGTGTTCTTGTTGCCCCCAGTGGGAACAACACTGGTTCTGCTAAAGCAGCGGGCTTCTTCTCCACGACCGGGACGGCCGTCTCATATCCACCAAAACGCAGGTACCCATTTAGAGAGAAGCCACACACGAAATGGATCCAAATCTCTTTTATTCCACACAGCTTGCCAGCAGGCTTCTGGCATCGGCGTTCTTCAAAGGCTGCCAAACGCGTTTCGAGAGGCCAAAGCTCTCTTCATGAGTGGCGCAGGTTGATCATTCACTTGAAAGCGCCCCTTAAGTATATAGTCCCCGCCCACCTGGGCGTGTAAAGTCTCAGTGGCGTTACGGGATCTGAAGTCCTGTTAAAATTCAGTGGAGCATTTTCACTTGACTCGAATACAAATTAACATCACAGTGGATGGGAGGAAACATCTCTGCCTTCAGCCGGCCCCACTTCTCAGCTGTTGAAGGAGTGTCCCTGGGGCCACCCCTGCAGGGCCCCAGAGTATTCGTGTCCTTGTTGCCCCCAGTGGGAACAACACTGGTTCTGCTAAAGCAGCGGGCTTCTTCTCCACGACTGGGACGGCCATCTCATATCCACCAAAACGCAGGTATCCATATAGAGAGAAGCCACACACGAAATGGATCCAAATCTCCTTTATTCCACACAGCTTGCCAGCAGGCTTCTGGCATCGGCGTTCTTCAAAGGCTGCCAAACGCGTTTCGAGAGGCCAAAGCTCTCTTCATCAGTGGCGCAGGTTGGTCATTCACTTGAAAGCGCCCCTTAAGTATACAGTCCACGCCCACCTGGCCGTGTAAAGTCTCAGTGGCATTATGGGATCTGAAGTCCTGTTAAAATTCAGTGGAGCATTTTCACTTGACTCGAACACAAATTAACATCACAGTGGATGGGAGGAAACATCTCTGCCTTCAGCCGGCCCCGCTTCTCAGCTGGTGAAGGAGTGTCCCTGGGGCCGCCCCTGCAGGGCCCCAGAGTATTCGTGTTCTTGTTGCCCCCAGTGGGAACAACACTGGTTCTGCTAAAGCAGCGGGCTTCTTCTCCACGACCGGGACGGCCGTCTCATATCCACCAAAACGCAGGTACCCATTTAGAGAGAAGCCACACACGAAATGGATCCAAATCTCTTTTATTCCACACAGCTTGCCAGCAGGCTTCTGGCATCGGCGTTCTTCAAAGGCTGCCAAACGCGTTTCGAGAGGCCAAAGCTCTCTTCATGAGTGGCGCAGGTTGATCATTCACTTGAAAGCGCCCCTTAAGTATACAGTCCCCGCCCACCTGGGCGTGTAAAGTCTCAGTGGCGTTACGGGATCTGAAGTCCTGTTGAAATTCAGTGGAGCATTTTCATTTGACTCGAAGACAAATTAACATCACAGTGGATGGGAGGAAACATCTCTGCCTTCAGCCGGCCCCGCTTCTCAGCTGGTGAAGGAGTGTCCCTGGGGCCGCCCCTGCAGGGCCCCAGAGTATTCGTGTCCTTGTTGCCCCCAGTGGGAACAACACTGGTTCTGCTAAAGCAGCGGGCTTCTTCTCCACGACCGGGACGGCCGTCTCATATCCACCAAAACGCAGGTACCCATTTAGAGAGAAGCCACACACAAAATGGATCCAAATCTCCTTTATTCCACACAGCTTGCCAGTAGGCTTCTGGCACGGCGTTCTTCAAAGGCTGCCAAACGCGTTTCGAGAGGCCAAAGCTCTCTTCATCAGTGGCGCAGGTTGGTCATTCACTTGAAAGCTCACCTTAAGTATACAGTCCCCGCCCACCTGGGCGTGTAAAGTCTCAGTGGCGTTATGGGATCTGAAGTCCTGTTTAAATTCAGTGGAGCATTTTCACTTGACTCGTAAACAAATTAACATCACAGTGGATGGGAGGAAACATCTCTGCCTTCAGCCGGCCCCGCTTCTCAGCTGGTGAAGGAGTGTCCCTGGGGCCGCCCCTGCAGGGCCCCAGAGTATTCGTGTTGTTGTTGCTCCCAGTGGGAACAACACTGGTTCTGATAAAGCAGCAGGCTTCTTCTCCACGACCGGGACGGCTGTCTCATATCCACCAAAACGCAGGTACCCATTTAGAGAGAAGCCACACACGAAATGGATCCAAATCTCCTTTATTCCACACAGCTGGTCAGCAGGCTTCTGGCATCGGTGTTCTTCAAAAGTTGCCAAACTAGTTTAGAGAGGCCAAAGCTCTCTCCATCAGTGGCGCAGGTTGGTCATTCACTTGAAAGCGCCCCTTCAGTATACAGTCCCCGCCCACCTCGGCGTGTAAAGTCTCAGTGGCGTTATGGGATCTGAAGTCCTGTTAAAATTCAGTGGAGCATTTTCCCTTGACTCGAACACAAATTAACATCATAGTGGATGAGAGGAAACATCTCTGCCTTCAGCCGGCCCCGCTTCTCAGCTGGTGAAGGAGTGTCCCTGGGGCCGCCCCTGCAGGGCCCCAGATTATTCCTGTCCTTGTTGCCCCCAGTGGGAACAACACTGGTTCTGCTAAAGCAGCGGGCTTCTTCTCCACGACCGGGACGGCCGTCTCATATCCACCAAAACGCAGGTACCCATTTAGAGAGAAGCCACACACGAAATGGATCCAAATCTCCTTGATTCCACACAGCTTGCCAGCAGGCGTCTGGCATCGGCGTTCTTCAAAGGCTGCCAAACGCGTTTCGAGAGGCCAAAGCCCTCTTCATCAGTGGCGCAGGTTGGTCATTCACTTGAAAGCGCCCCTTAAGTATACAGTCCCCGCCCACCTGGGCGTGTAAAGTCTCAGTGGCGTTATGGGTTTTGAAGTCCTGTTAAAATTCAGTGGAGCATTTTCACTTGACTCGAACACAAATTAACATCACAGTGGATGGGAGGAAACATCTCTGCCTTCAGCCGGCCCCGCTTCTCAGCTGGTGAAGGAGTTTCCCTGGGGCCGCCCCTGCAGGGCCCCAGAGTATTCGTGTCCTTGTTGCCCCCAGTGGGAACAACACTGGTTCTGGTAAAGCAGCGGGCTTCTTCTCCACGACCGTGACGGCCGTCTCATATCCACCAAGACGCAGGTACCCATTTAAAGAGAAGCCACACACGAAATGGATCCAAATCTCCTTTATTCCACACAGCTTGCCAGCAGGCTTCTGGCATCGGCGTTCTTCAAAGGCTGCCAAATGCGTTTCGAGAGGCCAAAGCTCTCTTCATCAGTGGAGCAGGTTGGTCATTCACTTGATAGCGCCCCTTAAGTATACAGTCCTCGCCCACCTGGGCGTGTAAAGTCTCAGTGGCGTTATGGGTTCTGAAGTCCTGTTAAAATTCAGTGGAGCATTTTCACTTGACTCGAACACAAATTAACATCACAATGGATGGGAGGAAACAGCTCTGCCTTCAACCGGCCCGCTTCTCAGCTGGTGAAGGAGTGTCCCTGGGGCCGCCCCTGCAGGGCCCCAGAGTATTCATGACCTTGTTGCCCCCAGTGGGAACAACACTGGTTCTGCTAAAGCAGCGGGCTTCTTCTCCACAACCGGGACGGCCGTATCATATCCACCAAAAAACAGGTACCCATTTAGAGAGAAGCCACACACGAAATGGATCCAAATCTCCTTGATTCCACACAGCTTGCCAGCAGGCTTCTGGCATCGGCGTTCTTCAAAGGCTGCCAAACACGTTTCGAGAGGCCAAAGCCCTCTTCATCAGTGGCACAGGTTGGTCATTCACTTGAAAGCGCCCCTTAAGTATACAGTCCCCGCCCACCTGGGCGTGTAAAGTCTCAGTGGCGTTATGGGTTTTGAAGTGCTGTTAAAATTCAGTGGAGCATTTTCACTTGACTCGAACACAAATTAACATCACAGTGGATGGGAGGAAACATCTCTGCCTTCAGCCGGCCCGCTTCTCAGCTAGTGAAGGTGTGTCCCTGGGGCCGCCACTGCAGGGCCCCAGAGTATTCGTGTCCTTGTTGCCCCCAGTGGGAACAACACTGGTTCTGCTAAAGCAGCGGGCTTCTTCTCCACGACCGGGACGGCCGTCTCATATCCACCAAGACGCAGGTACCCATTTAGAGAGAAGCCACACACGAAATGGATCCAAATCTCCTTTATTCCACACAGCTTGCCAGCAGGCTTCTGGCATCGGCGTTCTTCAAAGGCTGCCAAATGCGTTTCGAGAGGCCAAAGCTCTCTTCATCAGTGGCGCAGGTTGGTCATTCACTTGAAAGCGCCCCTTAAGTATATAGTCCCCGCCCACCTGGGCGTGTAAAGTCTCAGTGGCGTTACGGGATCTGAAGTCCTGTTAAAATTCAGTGGAGCATTTTCACTTGACTCGAATACAAATTAACATCACAGTGGATGGGAGGAAACATCTCTGCCTTCAGCCGGCCCCACTTCTCAGCTGTTGAAGGAGTGTCCCTGGGGCCGCCCCTGCAGGGCCCCAGAGTATTCGTGTCCTTGTTGCCCCCAGTGGGAACAACACTGGTTCTGCTAAAGCAGCGGGCTTCTTCTCCACGACCGGGACGGCCATCTCATATCCACCAAAACGCAGGTATCCATATAGAGAGAAGCCACACACGAAATGGATCCAAATCTCCTTTATTCCACACAGCTTGCCAGCAGGCTTCTGGCATCGGCGTTCTTCAAAGGCTACCAAACGCGTTTCGAGAGGCCAAAGCTCTCTTCATCAGTGGCGCAGGTTGGTCATTCACTTGAAAGCGCCCCTTAAGTATACAGTCCACGCCCACCTGGCCGTGTAAAGTCTCAGTGGCATTATGGGATCTGAAGTCCTGTTAAAATTCAGTGGAGCATTTTCACTTGACTCGAACACAAATTAATATCACAGTGGATGGGAGGAAACATCTCTGCCTTCAGCCGGCCCCGCTTCTCAGCTGGTGAAGGAGTGTCCCTGGGGCCGCCCCTGCAGGGCCCCAGAGTATTCGTGTTCTTGTTGCCCCCAGTGGGAACAACACTGGTTCTGCTAAAGCAGCGGGCTTCTTCTCCACGACCGGGACGGCCGTCTCATATCCACCAAAACGCAGGTACCCATTTAGAGAGAAGCCACACACGAAATGGATCCAAATCTCTTTTATTCCACACAGCTTGCCAGCAGGCTTCTGGCATCGGCGTTCTTCAAAGGCTGCCAAACGCGTTTCGAGAGGCCAAAGCTCTCTTCATGAGTGGCGCAGGTTGGTCATTCACTTGAAAGCGCCCCTTAAGTATACAGTCCCCGCCCACCTGGGCGTGTAAAGTCTCAGTGGCGTTACGGGATCTGAAGTCCTGTTGAAATTCAGTGGATCATTTTCATTTGACTCGAAGACAAATTAACATCACAGTGGATGGGAGGAAACATCTCTGCCTTCAGCCGGCCCCGCTTCTCAGCTGGTGAAGGAGTGTCCCTGGGGCCGCCCCTGCAGGGCCCCAGAGTATTCGTGTCCTTGTTGCCCCCAGTGGGAACAACACTGGTTCTGCTAAAGCAGCGGGCTTCTTCTCCACGACCGGGACGGCCGTCTCATATCCACCAAAACGCAGGTACCCATTTAGAGAGAAGCCACACACAAAATGGATCCAAATCTCCTTTATTCCACACAGCTTGCCAGTAGGCTTCTGGCACGGCGTTCTTCAAAGGCTGCCAAACGCGTTTCGAGAGGCCAAAGCTCTCTTCATCAGTGGCGCAGGTTGGTCATTCACTTGAAAGCTCACCTTAAGTATACAGTCCCCGCCCACCTGGGCGTGTAAAGTCTCAGTGGCGTTATGGGATCTGAAGTCCTGTTTAAATTCAGTGGAGCATTTTCACTTGACTCGTAAACAAATTAACATCACAGTGGATGGGAGGAAACATCTCTGCCTTCAGCCGGCCCGCTTCTCAGCTGGTGAAGGAGTGTCCCTGGGGCCGCCCCTGCAGGGCCCCAGAGTATTCGTGTTGCTGTTGCTCCCAGTGGGAACAACACTGGTTCTGATAAAGCAGCAGGCTTCTTCTCCACGACCGGGACGGCTGTCTCATATCCACCAAAACGCAGGTACCCATTTAGAGAGAAGCCACACACGAAATGGATCCAAATCTCCTTTATTCCACACATCTTGCCAGCAGGCTTCTGGTATCGGCGTTCTCCAAAGGCTGCCAAACGCGTTTCGAGAGGCCAAAGCTCTCTTCATCAGTGGCGCAGGTTGGTCATTCACTTGAAAGCGCCCCTTAAGTATACAGTCCCCGCCCACCTGGGCGTGTAAATTCTCAGTGGCGTTACGGGATCTGAAGTCCTGTTAAAATTCAGTGGAGCATTTTCACTTGACTCCAACACAAATTAACATCACAGTGGAAAGGAGGAAACATCTCTGCCTTCAGCCGGCCCCACTTCTCAGCTGTTGAAGGAGTGTCCCTGGGGCCGCCCCTGCAGGGCCCCAGAATATTCGTGTCCTTGTTGCCCCCAGTGGGAACAACACTGGTTCTGCTAAAGCAGCAGGCTTCTTCTCCACGACCGGGATGGCCATCTCATATCCACCAAAACGCAGGTACCCATTTAGAGAGAAGCCAGCCACACACGAAATGGATCCAAATCTCCTTTATTCCACACAGCTTGCCGGCAGGCTTCTGTCATCGGCGTTCTTCAAAGGCTGCCAAACGCGTTTCGAGAGGCCAAAGCTCTCTTCATCAGTGGCGCAGGTTGGTCATTCACTTGAAAGCACCCCTTAAGTATACAGTCCCCACCCACCTGGGCGTGTAAGGTCTCAGTGGCGTTACGGGATCTGAAGTCCTGTTAAAATTCGGTGGAGCATTTTCATTTGACTCGAATACAAATTAACATCACAGTGAATGGGAGGAAACATCTCTGCCTTCAGCTGGACCCGCTTCTCAGCTGGTGAACAAGTGTCCCTGGGGCCGCCCCTGCAGGGCCCCAGAGTATTCGTGTCCTTGTTGCCCCCAGTGGGAACAACACTGGTTCTGCTAAAGCAGCGGGCTTCTTCTCCACGACCGGGACGGCCGTCTCATATCCACCAAGATGCAGGTACCCATTTAGAGAGAAGCCACACACGAAATGGATCCAAATCTCCTTTATTCCACACAGCTTGCCAGCAGGCTTCTGGCATCGGCGTTCTTCAAAGGCTGCCAAACGCGTTTCGAGAGGCCAAAGCTCTCTTCATCAGTGGCGCAGGTTGGTCATTCACTTGAAAGCGCCCCTTAAGTATACAGTACACGCCCACCTGGGCGTGTAAAGTCTCAGTGGCAGTATGGGATCTGAAGTCCTGTTAAAATTCAGTGGAGCATTTTCACTTGACTTGAACACAAATTAACATCACAGTGGATGGGAGGAAACATCTCTGCCTTCAGCTGGACCCGCTTCTCAGCTGGTGAACAAGAGTCCCTGGGGCCGCCCCTGCAGGGCCCCAGAGTATTCGTGTCCTTGTTGCCCCCAGTGGGAACAACACTGGTTCTGCTAAAGCAGCGGGCTTCTTCTCCACGACCGGGACGGCCGTCTCATATCCACCAAGATTCAGGTACCCATTTAGAGAGAAGCCACACACGAAATGGATCCACAGCTGCTTTATTCCACACAGCTTGCCAGCAGGCTTCTGGCATCGACGTTCTTCAAAGGCTGCCAAACGCGTTTCGAGAGGCCAAAGCTCTCTTCATCAGTGGCGCAGGTTGGTCATTCACTTGAAAGTGCCCCTTAAGTATATAGTCCCCGCCCACCTGGGCGTGTAAAGTCTCAGTGGCGTTATGGGATCTAAAGTCCTGTAAAACTTCAGTGGAGCATTTTCACTTGAGTCGAACACAAATTAACATCACAGTGGATGGGAGGAAACATCTCTGCCTTCAGCCTGCCTCACTTCTCAGCAGTTGAAGGAGTGTCCCTGGGGCCGCCCCTGCAGGGCCCCAGAGTATTCGTGTCCTTGTTGCCCCCAGTGGGAACAACACTGGTTCTGCTAAAGCAGCGGGCTTCTTCTCCACGACCGGGACGGCCATCTCATATCCACCAAAACGCAGGTATCCATATAGAGAGAAGCCACACACGAAATGGATTCAAATCTCCTTTATTCCACACAGCTTGCCAGCAGGCTTCTGGCATTGGCGTTCTTCAAAGGCTGCCAAACGCGTTTCGAGAGGCCAAAGCTCTCTTCATCAGTGGCGCAGGTTGGTCATTCACTTGAAAGCACCCCTTAAGTATACAGTCCCCGCCCACCTGGGCGTGTAAAGTCTCAGTGTCATTATGGGATCTGAAGTCCTGTTAAAATTCAGTGGAGCATTTTCACTTGACTCGAGCACAAATTAACATCACAGTGGATGGGAGGAAACATCTCTGCCTTCAGCCGGCCCTGCTTCTCAGCTGGTGAAGGAGTGTCCCTGGGGCCACCACTGCAGGGCCCCAGAGTATTCGTGTCCTTGTTGCCCCCAGTGGGAACAACTCTGGTTCTGCTAAAGCAGCGGGCTTCTTCTCCACGACCGGGGCGGCCGTCTCATATCCACCAAAACGCAGGTACCCATTTAGAGAGAAGCCACACATGAAATGGATCCAAATCTCCTTTATTCCACACAGCTTGCCAGCAGTCTTCTGGCATGGGCGTTCTTCAAAGGCTGCCAAACGCGTTTCGAGAGGCCAAAGCTCTCTTCATGAGTGGCGGAGGTTGGTCATTCACTTGAAAGCGCCCCTTAAGTATACAGTCCCCGCCCACCTGGGCGTGTAAGGTCTCAGTGGTGTTACGGGATCTGAAGTCCTGTTAAAATTCAGTGGAGCATTTTCATTTGACTCGAACACAAATTAACATCACAGTGGATGGGAGGAAACATCTCTTCCTTCAGCTGGACCCGCTTCTCAGCTGGTGAACAAGTGTCCCTGGGGCCGCCCCTGCAGGGCCCCAGAGTATTCGTGTCCTTGTTGCCCCCAGTGGGAACAACACTGGTTCTGCTAAAGCAGCGGGCTTCTTCTCCACGACCGGGAAGGCCGTCTCATATCCACCAAAACACAGGTACCCATTTAGAGAGAAGCCACACACGAAATGGATCCAAATCTCCTTTATTCCACACAGCTTGCCAGCAGGCTTCTGGCATCGACGTTCTTCAAAGGCTGCCAAACGCGTTTCAAGAGACCAAAGCTCTCTTCATCAGTGGCGCAGGTTGGTCATTCACTTGAAAGCGCCCCTTAAGTATACAGTCCCCGCCCATCTGGGCGTGTAAGGTCTCAGTGGCATTACGGGATCTGAAGTCCTGTTAAAATTCAGTGGAGCATTTTCATTTGACTTGAACACAAATTAACATCACAGTGGATGGGAGGAAACATCTCTGCCTTCAGCCGGCCCGCTTCTCAGCTAGTGAAGGTGTGTCCCTGGGGCCGCCACTGCAGGGCCCCAGAGTATTCGTGTCCTTGTTGCCCCCAGTGGGAACAACACTGGTTCTGCTAAAGCAGCGGGCTTCTTCTCCACGACCGGGAAGGCCGTCTCATATCCACCAAAACACAGGTACCCATTTAGAGAGAAGCCACACACGAAATGGATCCAAATCTCCTTTATTCCACACAGCTTGCCAGCAGGCTTCTGGCATCGGCGTTCTTCAAAGGCTGCCAAACACGTTTCGAGAGGCCAAAGCCCTCTTCATCAGTGGCACAGGTTGGTCATTCACTTGAAAGCGCCCCTTAAGTATACAGTCCCCGCCCACCTGGGCGTGTAAAGTCTCAGTGGCGTTATGGGTTTTGAAGTGCTGTTAAAATTCAGTGGAGCATTTTCACTTGACTCGAACACAAATTAACATCACAGTGGATGGGAGGAAACATCTCTGCCTTCAGCCGGCCCGCTTCTCAGCTAGTGAAGGTGTGTCCCTGGGGCCGCCACTGCAGGGCCCCAGAGTATTCGTGTCCTTGTTGCCCCCAGTGGGAACAACACTGGTTCTGCTAAAGCAGCGGGCTTCTTCTCCACGACCGGGACGGCCGTCTCATATCCACCAAGACGCAGGTACCCATTTAGAGAGAAGCCACACACGAAATGGATCCAAATCTCCTTTATTCCACACAGCTTGCCAGCAGGCTTCTGGCATCGGCGTTCTTCAAAGGCTGCCAAATGCGTTTCGAGAGGCCAAAGCTCTCTTCATCAGTGGCGCAGGTTGGTCATTCACTTGAAAGCGCCCCTTAAGTATATAGTCCCCGCCCACCTGGGCGTGTAAAGTCTCAGTGGCGTTACGGGATCTGAAGTCCTGTTAAAATTCAGTGGAGCATTTTCACTTGACTCGAATACAAATTAACATCACAGTGGATGGGAGGAAACATCTCTGCCTTCAGCCGGCCCCACTTCTCAGCTGTTGAAGGAGTGTCCCTGGGGCCGCCCCTGCAGGGCCCCAGAGTATTCGTGTCCTTGTTGCCCCCAGTGGGAACAACACTGGTTCTGCTAAAGCAGCGGGCTTCTTCTCCACGACTGGGACGGCCATCTCATATCCACCAAAACGCAGGTATCCATATAGAGAGAAGCCACACACGAAATGGATCCAAATCTCCTTTATTCGACACAGCTTGCCAGCAGGCTTCTGGCATCGGCGTTCTTCAAAGGCTGCCAAACGCGTTTCGAGAGGCCAAAGCTCTCTTCATCAGTGGCGCAGGTTGGTCATTCACTTGAAAGCGCCCCTTAAGTATACAGTCCACGCCCACCTGGCCGTGTAAAGTCTCAGTGGCATTATGGGATCTGAAGTCCTGTTAAAATTCAGTGGAGCATTTTCACTTGACTCGAACACAAATTAACATCACAGTGGATGGGAGGAAACATCTCTGCCTTCAGCCGGCCCCGCTTCTCAGCTGGTGAAGGAGTGTCCCTGGGGCCGCCCCTGCAGGGCCCCAGAGTATTCGTGTTCTTGTTGCCCCCAGTGGGAACAACACTGGTTCTGCTAAAGCAGCGGGCTTCTTCTCCACGACCGGGACGGCCGTCTCATATCCACCAAAACGCAGGTACCCATTTAGAGAGAAGCCACACACGAAATGGATCCAAATCTCTTTTATTCCACACAGCTTGCCAGCAGGCTTCTGGCATCGGCGTTCTTCAAAGGCTGCCAAACGCGTTTCGAGAGGCCAAAGCTCTCTTCATGAGTGGCGCAGGTTGATCATTCACTTGAAAGCGCCCCTTAAGTATACAGTCCCCGCCCACCTGGGCGTGTAAAGTCTCAGTGGCGTTACGGGATCTGAAGTCCTGTTGAAATTCAGTGGAGCATTTTCATTTGACTCGAAGACAAATTAACATCACAGTGGATGGGAGGAAACATCTCTGCCTTCAGCCGGCCCGCTTCTCAGCTAGTGAAGGTGTGTCCCTGGGGCCGCCACTGCAGGGCCCCAGAGTATTCGTGTCCTTGTTGCCCCCAGTGGGAACAACACTGGTTCTGCTAAAGCAGCGGACTTCTTCTCCACGACCGGGACGGCCGTCTCATATCCACCAAGACGCAGGTACGCATTTAGAGAGAAGCCACACACGAAATGGATCCAAATCTCCTTTATTCCACACAGCTTGCCAGCAGGCTTCTGGCATCGGCGTTCTTCAAAGGCTGCCAAATGCGTTTCGAGAGGCCAAAGCTCTCTTCATCAGTGGCGCAGGTTGGTCATTCACTTGAAAGCGCCCCTTAAGTATATAGTCCCCGCCCACCTGGGCGTGTAAAGTCTCAGTGGCGTTATGGGATCTGAAGTCCTGTTTAAATTCAGTGGAGCATTTTCACTTGACTCGTAAACAAATTAACATCACAGTGGATGGGAGGAAACATCTCTGCCTTCAGCCGGCCCCGCTTCTCAGCTGGTGAAGGAGTGTCCCTGGGGCCGCCCCTGCAGGGCCCCAGAGTATTCGTGTTGTTGTTGCTCCCAGTGGGAACAACACTGGTTCTGATAAAGCAGCAGGCTTCTTCTCCATGACCGGGACGGCTGTCTCATATCCACCAAAACGCAGGTACCCATTTAGAGAGAAGCCACACACGAAATGGATCCAAATCTCCTTTATTCCACACAGCTGGTCAGCAGGCTTCTGGCATCGGTGTTCTTCAAAAGTTGCCAAACTAGTTTAGAGAGGCCAAAGCTCTCTCCATCAGTGGCGCAGGTTGGTCATTCACTTGAAAGCGCCCCTTCAGTATACAGTCCCCGCCCACCTCGGCGTGTAAAGTCTCAGTGGCGTTATGGGATCTGAAGTCCTGTTAAAATTCAGTGGAGCATTTTCCCTTGACTCGAACACAAATTAACATCATAGTGGATGGGAGGAAACATCTCTGCCTTCAGCCGGCCCCGCTTCTCAGCTGGTGAAGGAGTGTCCCTGGGGCCGCCCCTGCAGGGCCCCAGATTATTCCTGTCCTTGTTGCCCCAGTGGGAACAACACTGGTTCTGCTAAAGCAGCGGGCTTCTTCTCCACGACCGGGACGGCCGTCTCATATCCACCAAAACGCAGGTACCCATTTAGAGAGAAGCCACACACGAAATGGATCCAAATCTCCTTGATTCCACACAGCTTGCCAGCAGGCGTCTGGCATCGGCGTTCTTCAAAGGCTGCCAAACGCGTTTCGAGAGGCCAAAGCCCTCTTCATCAGTGGCGCAGGTTGGTCATTCACTTGAAAGCGCCCCTTAAGTATACAGTCCCCGCCCACCTGGGCGTGTAAAGTCTCAGTGGCGTTATGGGTTTTGAAGTCCTGTTAAAATTCAGTGGAGCATTTTCACTTGACTCGAACACAAATTAACATCACAGTGGATGGGAGGAAACATCTCTGCCTTCAGCCGGCCCCGCTTCTCAGCTGGTGAAGGAGTATCCCTGGGGCCGCCCCTGCAGGGCCCCAGAGTATTCGTGTCCTTGTTGCCCCCAGTGGGAACAACACTGGTTCTGGTAAAGCAGCGGGCTTCTTCTCCACGACCGTGACGGCCGTCTCATATCCACCAAGACGCAGGTACCCATTTAAAGAGAAGCCACACACGAAATGGATCCAAATCTCCTTTATTCCACACAGCTTGCCAGCAGGCTTCTGGCATCGGCGTTCTTCAAAGGCTGCCAAATGCGTTTCGAGAGGCCAAAGCTCTCTTCATCAGTGGAGCAGGTTGGTCATTCACTTGATAGCGCCCCTTAAGTATACAGTCCTCGCCCACCTGGGCGTGTAAAGTCTCAGTGGCGTTATGGGTTCTGAAGTCCTGTTAAAATTCAGTGGAGCATTTTCACTTGACTCGAACACAAATTAACATCACAATGGATGGGAGGAAACAGCTCTGCCTTCAACCGGCCCGCTTCTCAGCTGGTGAAGGAGTGTCCCTGGGGCCGCCCCTGCAGGGCCCCAGAGTATTCATGTCCTTGTTGCCCCCAGTGGGAACAACACTGGTTCTGCTAAAGCAGCGGGCTTCTTCTCCACGACCGGGACGGCCGTCTCATATCCACCAAAACACAGGTACCCATTTAGAGAGAAGCCACACACGAAATGGATCCAAATCTCCTTGATTCCACACAACTTGCCAGCAGGCTTCTGGCATCGGCGTTCTTCAAAGGCTGCCAAACACGTTTCGAGAGGCCAAAGCCCTCTTCATCAGTGGCACAGGTTGGTCATTCCTTGAAAGCGCCCCTTAAGTATACAGTCCCCGCCCACCTGGGCGTGTAAAGTCTCAGTGGCGTTATGGGTTTTGAAGTGCTGTTAAAATTCAGTGGAGCATTTTCACTTGACTCGAACACAAATTAACATCACAGTGGATGGGAGGAAACATCTCTGCCTTCAGCCGGCCCGCTTCTCAGCTAGTGAAGGTGTGTCCCTGGGGCCGCCACTGCAGGGCCCCAGAGTATTCGTGTCCTTGTTGCCCCCAGTGGGAACAACACTGGTTCTGCTAAAGCAGCGGGCTTCTTCTCCACGACCGGGACGGCCGTCTCATATCCACCAAGACGCAGGTACCCATTTAGAGAGAAGCCACACACGAAATGGATCCAAATCTCCTTTATTCCACACAGCTTGCCAGCAGGCTTCTGGCATCGGCGTTCTTCAAAGGCTGCCAAATGCGTTTCGAGAGGCCAAAGCTCTCTTCATCAGTGGCGCAGGTTGGTCATTCACTTGAAAGCGCCCCTTAAGTATATAGTCCCCGCCCACCTGGGCGTGTAAAGTCTCAGTGGCGTTACGGGATCTGAAGTCCTGTTAAAATTCAGTGGAGCATTTTCACTTGACTCGAATACAAATTAACATCACAGTGGATGGGAGGAAACATCTCTGCCTTCAGCCGGCCCCACTTCTCAGCTGTTGAAGGAGTGTCCCTGGGGCCGCCCCTGCAGGGCCCCAGAGTATTCGTGTCCTTGTTGCCCCCAGTGGGAACAACACTGGTTCTGCTAAAGCAGCGGGCTTCTTCTCCACGACCGGGACGGCCATCTCATATCCACCAAAACGCAGGTATCCATATAGAGAGAAGCCACACACGAAATGGATCCAAATCTCCTTTATTCCACACAGCTTGCCAGCAGGCTTCTGGCATCGGCGTTCTTCAAAGGCTGCCAAACGCGTTTCGAGAGGCCAAAGCTCTCTTCATCAGTGGCGCAGGTTGGTCATTCACTTGAAAGCGCCCCTTAAGTATACAGTCCACGCCCACCTGGCCGTGTAAAGTCTCAGTGGCATTATGGGATCTGAAGTCCTGTTAAAATTCAGTGGAGCATTTTCACTTGACTCGAACACAAATTAATATCACAGTGGATGGGAGGAAACATCTCTGCCTTCAGCCGGCCCCGCTTCTCAGCTGGTGAAGGAGTGTCCCTGGGGCCGCCCCTGCAGGGCCCCAGAGTATTCGTGTTCTTGTTGCCCCCAGTGGGAACAACACTGGTTCTGCTAAAGCAGCGGGCTTCTTCTCCACGACCGGGACGGCCGTCTCATATCCACCAAAACGCAGGTACCCATTTAGAGAGAAGCCACACACGAAATGGATCCAAATCTCTTTTATTCCACACAGCTTGCCAGCAGGCTTCTGGCATCGGCGTTCTTCAAAGGCTGCCAAACGCGTTTCGAGAGGCCAAAGCTCTCTTCATGAGTGGCGCAGGTTGGTCATTCACTTGAAAGCGCCCCTTAAGTATACAGTCCCCGCCCAGCTGGGCGTGTAAAGTCTCAGTGGCGTTACGGGATCTGAAGTCCTGTTGAAATTCAGTGGAGCATTTTCATTTGACTCGAAGACAAATTAACATCACAGTGGATGGGAGGAAACATCTCTGCCTTCAGCCGGCCCCGCTTCTCAGCTGGTGAAGGAGTGTCCCTGGGGCCGCCCCTGCAAGGCCCCAGAGTATTCGTGTCCTTGTTGCCCCCAGTGGGAACAACACTGGTTCTGCTAAAGCAGCGGGCTTCTTCTCCACGACCGGGACGGCCGTCTCATATCCACCAAAACGCAGGTACCCATTTAGAGAGAAGCCACACACAAAATGGATCCAAATCTCCTTTATTCCACACAGCTTGCCAGTAGGCTTCTGGCACGGCGTTCTTCAAAGGCTGCCAAACGCGTTTCGAGAGGCCAAAGCTCTCTTCATCAGTGGCGCATGTTGGTCATTCACTTGAAAGCTCACCTTAAGTATACAGTCCCCGCCCACCTGGGCGTGTAAAGTCTCAGTGGCGTTATGGGATCTGAAGTCCTGTTTAAATTCAGTGGAGCATTTTCACTTGACTCGTAAACAAATTAACATCACAGTGGATGGGAGGAAACATCTCTGCCTTCAGCCGGCCCCGCTTCTCAGCTGGTGAAGGAGTGTCCCTGGGGCCGCCCCTGCAGGGCCCCAGAGTATTCGTGTTGTTGTTGCTCCCAGTGGGAACAACACTGGTTCTGATAAAGCAGCAGGCTTCTTCTCCACGACCGGGACGGCTGTCTCATATCCACCAAAACGCAGGTACCCATTTAGAGAGAAGCCACACACGAAATGGATCCAAATCTCCTTTATTCCACACAGCTTGTCAGCAGGCTTCTGGCATCGGTGTTCTTCAAAAGTTGCCAAACTAGTTTCGAGAGGCCAAAGCTCTCTCCATCAGTGGCGCAGGTTGGTCATTCACTTGAAAGCGCCCCTTCAGTATACAGTCCCCGCCCACCTCGGCGTGTAAAGTCTCAGTGGCGTTATGGGATCTGAAGTCCTGTTAAAATTCAGTGGAGCATTTTCCCTTGACTCGAACACAAATTAACATCATAGTGGATGGGAGGAAACATCTCTGCCTTCAGCCGGCCCCGCTTCTCAGCTGGTGAAGGAGTGTCCCTGGGGCCGCCCCTGCAGGGCCCCAGATTATTCCTGTCCTTGTTGCCCCCAGTGGGAACAACACTGGTTCTGCTAAAGCAGCGGGCTTCTTCTCCACGACCGGGACGGCCGTCTCATATCCACCAAAACGCAGGTACCCATTTAGAGAGAAGCCACACACGAAATGGATCCAAATCTCCTTGATTCCACACAGCTTGCCAGCAGGCGTCTGACATCGGCGTTCTTCAAAGGCTGCCAAACGCGTTTCGAGAGGCCAAAGCCCTCTTCATCAGTGGCGCAGGTTGGTCATTCACTTGAAAGCGCCCCTTAAGTATACAGTCCCCGCCCACCTGGGCGTGTAAAGTCTCAGTGGCGTTATGGGTTTTGAAGTCCTGTTAAAATTCAGTGGAGCATTTTCACTTGACTCGAACACAAATTAACATCACAGTGGATGGGAGGAAACATCTCTGCCTTCAGCCGGCCCCGCTTCTCAGCTGGTGAAGGAGTATCCCTGGGGCCGCCCCTGCAGGGCCCCAGAGTATTCGTGTCCTTGTTGCCCCCAGTGGGAACAACACTGGTTCTGCTAAAGCAGCGGGCTTCTTCTCCACGACCGTGACGGCCGTCTCATATCCACCAAGACGCAGGTACCCATTTAAAGAGAAGCCACACACGAAATGGATCCAAATCTCCTTTATTCCACACAGCTTGCCAGCAGGCTTCTGGCATCGGCGTTCTTCAAAGGCTGCCAAATGCGTTTCGAGAGGCCAAAGCTCTCTTCATCAGTGGAGCAGGTTGGTCATTCACTTGATAGCGCCCCTTAAGTATACAGTCCTCGCCCACCTGGGCGTGTAAAGTCTCAGTGGCGTTATGGGTTCTGAAATCCTGTTAAAATTCAGTGGAGCATTTTCACTTGACTCGAACACAAATTAACATCACAATGGATGGGAGGAAACAGCTCTGCCTTCAACCGGCCCGCTTCTCAGCTGGTGAAGGAGTGTCCCTGGGGCCGCCCCTGCAGGGCCCCAGAGTATTCATGTCCTTGTTGCCCCCAGTGGGAACAACACTGGTTCTGCTAAAGCAGCGGGCTTCTTCTCCACGACCGGGACGGCCGTCTCATATCCACCAAAACACAGGTACCCATTTAGAGAGAAGCCACACACGAAATGGATCCAAATCTCCTTGATTCCACACAGCTTGCCAGCAGGCTTCTGGCATCGGCGTTCTTCAAAGGCTGCCAAACACGTTTCGAGAGGCCAAAGCCCTCTTCATCAGTGGCACAGGTTGGTCATTCACTTGAAAGCGCCCCTTAAGTATACAGTCCCCGCCCACCTGGGCGTGTAAAGTCTCAGTGGCGTTATGGGTTTTGAAGTGCTGTTAAAATTCAGTGGAGCATTTTCACTTGACTCGAACACAAATTAACATCACAGTGGATGGGAGGAAACATCTCTGCTTCAGCCGGCCCGCTTCTCAGCTAGTGAAGGTGTGTCCCTGGGGCCGCCACTGCAGGGCCCCAGAGTATTCGTGTCCTTGTTGCCCCCAGTGGGAACAACACTGGTTCTGCTAAAGCAGCGGGCTTCTTCTCCACGACCGGGACGGCCGTCTCATATCCACCAAGACGCAGGTACCCATTTAGAGAGAAGCCACACACGAAATGGATCCAAATCTCCTTTATTCCACACAGCTTGCCAGCAGGCTTCTGGCATCGGCGTTCTTCAAAGGCTGCCAAATGCGTTTCGAGAGGCCAAAGCTCTCTTCATCAGTGGCGCAGGTTGGTCATTCACTTGAAAGCCCCCCTTAAGTATATAGTCCCCGCCCACCTGGGCGTGTAAAGTCTCAGTGGCGTTACGGGATCTGAAGTCCTGTTAAAATTCAGTGGAGCATTTTCACTTGACTCGAATACAAATTAACATCACAGTGGATGGGAGGAAACATCTCTGCCTTCAGCCGGCCCCACTTCTCAGCTGTTGAAGGAGTGTCCCTGGGGCCGCCACTGCAGGGCCCCAGAGTATTCGTGTCCTTGTTGCCCCCAGTGGGAACAACACTGGTTCTGCTAAAGCAGCGGGCTTCTTCTCCACGACCGGGACGGCCATCTCATATCCACCAAAACGCAGGTATCCATATAGAGAGAAGCCACACACGAAATGGATCCAAATCTCCTTTATTCCACACAGCTTGCCAGCAGGCTTCTGGCATCGGCGTTCTTCAAAGGCTGCCAAACGCGTTTCGAGAGGCCAAAGCTCTCTTCATCAGTGGCGCAGGTTGGTCATTCACTTGAAAGCGCCCCTTAAGTATACAGTCCACGCCCACCTGGGCGTGTAAAGTCTCAGTGGCGTTACGGGATCTGAAGTCCTGTTGAAATTCAGTGGAGCATTTTCATTTGAGTCGAAGACAAATTAACATCACAGTGGATGGGAGGAAACATCTCTGCCTTCAGCCGGCCCCGCTTCTCAGCTGGTGAAGGAGTGTCCCTGGGGCCGCCCCTGCAGGGCCCCAGAGTATTCGTGTCCTTGTTGCCCCCAGTGGGAACAACACTGGTTCTGCTAAAGCAGCGGGCTTCTTCTCCACGACCGGGACGGCCGTCTCATATCCACCAAAACGCAGGTACCCATTTAGAGAGAAGCCACACACAAAATGGATCCAAATCTCCTTTATTCCACACAGCTTGCCAGTAGGCTTCTGGCACGGCGTTCTTCAAAGGCTGCCAAACGCGTTTCGAGAGGCCAAAGCTCTCTTCATCAGTGGCGCAGGTTGGTCATTCACTTGAAAGCTCACCTTAAGTATACAGTCCCCGCCCACCTGGGCGTGTAAAGTCTCAGTGGCGTTATGGGATCTGAAGTCCTGTTTAAATTCAGTGGAGCATTTTCACTTGACTCGTAAACAAATTAACATCACAGTGGATGGGAGGAAACATCTCTGCCTTCAGCCGGCCCCGCTTCTCAGCTGGTGAAGGAGTGTCCCTGGGGCCGCCCCTGCAGGGCCCCAGAGTATTCGTGTTGTTGTTGCTCCCAGTGGGAACAACACTGGTTCTGATAAAGCAGCAGGCTTCTTCTCCACGACCGGGACGGCTGTCTCATATCCACCAAAACGCAGGTACCCATTTAGAGAGAAGCCACACACGAAATGGATCCAAATCTCCTTTATTCCACACAGCTGGTCAGCAGGCTTCTGGCATCGGTGTTCTTCAAAAGTTGCCAAACTAGTTTAGAGAGGCCAAAGCTCTCTCCATCAGTGGCGCAGGTTGGTCATTCACTTGAAAGCGCCCCTTCAGTATACAGTCCCCGCCCACCTCGGCGTGTAAAGTCTCAGTGGCGTTATGGGATCTGAAGTCCTGTTAAAATTCAGTGGAGCATTTTCCCTTGACTCGAACACAAATTAACATCATAGTGGATGGGAGGAAACATCTCTGCCTTCAGCCGGCCCCGCTTCTCAGCTGGTGAAGGAGTGTCCCTGGGGCCGCCCCTGCAGGGCCCCAGATTATTCCTGTCCTTGTTGCCCCCAGTGGGAACAACACTGGTTCTGCTAAAGCAGCGGGCTTCTTCTCCACGACCGGGACGGCCGTCTCATATCCACCAAAACGCAGGTACCCATTTAGAGAGAAGCCACACACGAAATGGATCCAAATCTCCTTGATTCCACACAGCTTGCCAGCAGGCGTCTGGCATCGGCGTTCTTCAAAGGCTGCCAAACGCGTTTCGAGAGGCCAAAGCCCTCTTCATCAGTGGCGCAGGTTGGTCATTCACTTGAAAGCGCCCCTTAAGTATACAGTCCCCGCCCACCTGGGCGTGTAAAGTCTCAGTGGCGTTATGGGTTTTGAAGTCCTGTTAAAATTCAGTGGAGCATTTTCACTTGACTCGAACACAAATTAACATCACAGTGGATGGGAGGAAACATCTCTGCCTTCAGCCGGCCCCGCTTCTCAGCTGGTGAAGGAGTATCCCTGGGGCCGCCCCTGCAGGGCCCCAGAGTATTCGTGTCCTTGTTGCCCCCAGTGGGAACAACACTGGTTCTGGTAAAGCAGCGGGCTTCTTCTCCACGACCGTGACGGCCGTCTCATATCCACCAAGACGCAGGTACCCATTTAAAGAGAAGCCACACACGAAATGGATCCAAATCTCCTTTATTCCACACAGCTTGCCAGCAGGCTTCTGGCATCGGCGTTCTTCAAAGGCTGCCAAATGCGTTTCGAGAGGCCAAAGCTCTCTTCATCAGTGGAGCAGGTTGGTCATTCACTTGATAGCGCCCCTTAAGTATACAGTCCTCGCCCACCTGGGCGTGTAAAGTCTCAGTGGCGTTATGGGTTCTGAAGTCCTGTTAAAATTCAGTGGAGCATTTTCACTTGACTCGAACACAAATTAACATCACAATGGATGGGAGGAAACATCTCTGCCTTCAGCCAGCCCCACTTCTCAGCTGTTGAAGGAGTGTCCCTGGGGCCGCCCCTGCAGGGCCCCAGAGTATTCGTGTCCTTGTTGCCCCCAGTGGGAACAACACTGGTTCTGCTAAAGCAGCGGGCTTCTTCTCCACGACCGGGACGGCCATCTCATATCCACCAAAACGCAGGTATCCATATAGAGAGAAGCCACACACGAAATGGATCCAAATCTCCTTTATTCCACACAGCTTGCCAGCAGGCTTCTGGCATCGGCGTTCTTCAAAGGCTGCCAAACGCGTTTCGAGAGGCCAAAGCTCTCTTCATCAGTGGCGCAGGTTGGTCATTCACTTGAAAGCGCCCCTTAAGTATACAGTCCACGCCCACCTGGCCGTGTAAAGTCTCAGTGGCATTATGGGATCTGAAGTCCTGTTAAAATTCAGTGGAGCATTTTCACTTGACTCGAACACAAATTAATATCACAGTGGATGGGAGGAAACATCTCTGCCTTCAGCCGGCCCCGCTTCTCAGCTGGTGAAGGAGTGTCCCTGGGGCCGCCCCTGCAGGGCCCCAGAGTATTCGTGTTCTTGTTGCCCCCAGTGGGAACAACACTGGTTCTGCTAAAGCAGCGGGCTTCTTCTCCACGACCGGGACGGCCGTCTCATATCCACCAAAACGCAGGTACCCATTTAGAGAGAAGCCACACACGAAATGGATCCAAATCTCTTTTATTCCACACAGCTTGCCAGCAGGCTTCTGGCATCGGCGTTCTTCAAAGGCTGCCAAACGCGTTTCGAGAGGCCAAAGCTCTCTTAATGAGTGGCGCAGGTTGGTCATTCACTTGAAAGCGCCCCTTAAGTATACAGTCCCCGCCCACCTGGGCGTGTAAAGTCTCAGTGGCGTTACGGGATCTGAAGTCCTGTTGAAATTCAGTGGAGCATTTTCATTTGACTCGAAGACAAATTAACATCACAGTGGATGGGAGGAAACATCTCTGCCTTCAGCCGGCCCCGCTTCTCAGCTGGTGAAGGAGTGTCCCTGGGGCCGCCCCTGCAGGGCCCCAGAGTATTCGTGTCCTTGTTGCCCCCAGTGGGAACAACACTGGTTCTGCTAAAGCAGCGGGCTTCTTCTCCACGACCGGGACGGCCGTCTCATATCCACCAAAACGCAGGTACCCATTTAGAGAGAAGCCACACACAAAATGGATCCAAATCTCCTTTATTCCACACAGCTTGCCAGTAGGCTTCTGGCACGGCGTTCTTCAAAGGCTGCCAAACGCGTTTCGAGAGGCCAAAGCTCTCTTCATCAGTGGCGCAGGTTGGTCATTCACTTGAAAGCTCACCTTAAGTATACAGTCCCCGCCCACCTGGGCGTGTAAAGTCTCAGTGGCGTTATGGGATCTGAAGTCCTGTTTAAATTCAGTGGAGCATTTTCACTTGACTCGTAAACAAATTAACATCACAGTGGATGGGAGGAAACATCTCTGCCTTCAGCCGGCCCCGCTTCTCAGCTGGTGAAGGAGTGTCCCTGGGGCCGCCCCTGCAGGGCCCCAGAGTATTCGTGTTGTTGTTGCTCCCAGTGGGAACAACACTGGTTCTGATAAAGCAGCAGGCTTCTTCTCCACGACCGGGACGGCTGTCTCATATCCACCAAAACGCAGGTACCCATTTAGAGAGAAGCCACACACGAAATGGATCCAAATCTCCTTTATTCCACACAGCTTGTCAGCAGGCTTCTGGCATCGGTGTTCTTCAAAAGTTGCCAAACTAGTTTCGAGAGGCCAAAGCTCTCTCCATCAGTGGCGCAGGTTGGTCATTCACTTGAAAGCGCCCCTTCAGTATACAGTCCCCGCCCACCTGGGCGTGTAAAGTCTCAGTGGCGTTATGGGATCTGAAGTCCTGTTAAAATTCAGTGGAGCATTTTCCCTTGACTCGAACACAAATTAACATCATAGTGGATGGGAGGAAACATCTCTGCCTTCAGCCGGCCCCGCTTCTCAGCTGGTGAAGGAGTGTCCCTGGGGCCGCCCCTGCAGGGCCCCAGATTATTCCTGTCCTTGTTGCCCCCAGTGGGAACAACACTGGTTCTGCTAAAGCAGCGGGCTTCTTCTCCACGACCGGGACGGCCGTCTCATATCCACCAAAACGCAGGTACCCATTTAGAGAGAAGCCACACACGAAATGGATCCAAATCTCCTTGATTCCACACAGCTTGCCAGCAGGCGTCTGACATCGGCGTTCTTCAAAGGCTGCCAAACGCGTTTCGAGAGGCCAAAGCCCTCTTCATCAGTGGCGCAGGTTGGTCATTCACTTGAAAGCGCCCCTTAAGTATACAGTCCCCGCCCACCTGGGCGTGTAAAGTCTCAGTGGCGTTATGGGTTTTGAAGTCCTGTTAAAATTCAGTGGAGCATTTTCACTTGACTCGAACACAAATTAACATCACAGTGGATGGGAGGAAACATCTCTGCCTTCAGCCGGCCCCGCTTCTCAGCTGGTGAAGGAGTATCCCTGGGGCCGCCCCTGCAGGGCCCCAGAGTATTCGTGTCCTTGTTGCCCCCAGTGGGAACAACACTGGTTCTGCTAAAGCAGCGGGCTTCTTCTCCACGACCGTGACGGCCGTCTCATATCCACCAAGACGCAGGTACCCATTTAAAGAGAAGCCACACACGAAATGGATCCAAATCTCCTTTATTCCACACAGCTTGCCAGCAGGCTTCTGGCATCGGCGTTCTTCAAAGGCTGCCAAATGCGTTTCGAGAGGCCAAAGCTCTCTTCATCAGTGGAGCAGGTTGGTCATTCACTTGATAGCGCCCCTTAAGTATACAGTCCTCGCCCACCTGGGCGTGTAAAGTCTCAGTGGCGTTATGGGTTCTGAAGTCCTGTTAAAATTCAGTGGAGCATTTTCACTTGACTCGAACACAAATTAACATCACAATGGATGGGAGGAAACAGCTCTGCCTTCAACCGGCCCGCTTCTCAGCTGGTGAAGGAGTGTCCCTGGGGCCGCCCCTGCAGGGCCC
The DNA here is from genome assembly GCF_964261635.1 of Lissotriton helveticus. NCBI lineage: Eukaryota > Metazoa > Chordata > Amphibia > Caudata > Salamandridae > Lissotriton > Lissotriton helveticus. The sequence continues at coordinate 1,509,219,786 of NC_136061.1, read as the reverse complement.
CAGAGTATTCATGTCCTTGTTGCCCCCAGTGGGAACAACACTGGTTCTGCTAAAGCAGCGGGCTTCTTCTCCACGACCGGGACGGCCGTCTCATATCCACCAAAACACAGGTACCCATTTAGAGAGAAGCCACACACGAAATGGATCCAAATCTCCTTGATTCCACACAGCTTGCCAGCAGGCTTCTGGCATCGGCGTTCTTCAAAGGCTGCCAAACACGTTTCGAGAGGCCAAAGCCCTCTTCATCAGTGGCACAGGTTGGTCATTCACTTGAAAGCGCCCCTTAAGTATACAGTCCCCGCCCACCTGGGCGTGTAAAGTCTCAGTGGCGTTATGGGTTTTGAAGTGCTGTTAAAATTCAGTGGAGCATTTTCACTTGACTCGAACACAAATTAACATCACAGTGGATGGGAGGAAACATCTCTGCTTCAGCCGGCCCGCTTCTCAGCTAGTGAAGGTGTGTCCCTGGGGCCGCCACTGCAGGGCCCCAGAGTATTCGTGTCCTTGTTGCCCCCAGTGGGAACAACACTGGTTCTGCTAAAGCAGCGGGCTTCTTCTCCACGACCGGGACGGCCGTCTCATATCCACCAAGACGCAGGTACCCATTTAGAGAGAAGCCACACACGAAATGGATCCAAATCTCCTTTATTCCACACAGCTTGCCAGCAGGCTTCTGGCATCGGCGTTCTTCAAAGGCTGCCAAATGCGTTTCGAGAGGCCAAAGCTCTCTTCATCAGTGGCGCAGGTTGGTCATTCACTTGAAAGCCCCCCTTAAGTATATAGTCCCCGCCCACCTGGGCGTGTAAAGTCTCAGTGGCGTTACGGGATCTGAAGTCCTGTTAAAATTCAGTGGAGCATTTTCACTTGACTCGAATACAAATTAACATCACAGTGGATGGGAGGAAACATCTCTGCCTTCAGCCGGCCCCACTTCTCAGCTGTTGAAGGAGTGTCCCTGGGGCCGCCACTGCAGGGCCCCAGAGTATTCGTGTCCTTGTTGCCCCCAGTGGGAACAACACTGGTTCTGCTAAAGCAGCGGGCTTCTTCTCCACGACCGGGACGGCCATCTCATATCCACCAAAACGCAGGTATCCATATAGAGAGAAGCCACACACGAAATGGATCCAAATCTCCTTTATTCCACACAGCTTGCCAGCAGGCTTCTGGCATCGGCGTTCTTCAAAGGCTGCCAAACGCGTTTCGAGAGGCCAAAGCTCTCTTCATCAGTGGCGCAGGTTGGTCATTCACTTGAAAGCGCCCCTTAAGTATACAGTCCACGCCCACCTGGCCGTGTAAAGTCTCAGTGGCATTATGGGATCTGAAGTCCTGTTAAAATTCAGTGGAGCATTTTCACTTGACTCGAACACAAATTAATATCACAGTGGATGGGAGGAAACATCTCTGCCTTCAGCCGGCCCCGCTTCTCAGCTGGTGAAGGAGTGTCCCTGGGGCCGCCCCTGCAGGGCCCCAGAGTATTCGTGTTCTTGTTGCCCCCAATGGGAACAACACTGGTTCTGCTAAAGCAGCGGGCTTCTTCTCCACGACCGGGACGGTCGTCTCATATCCACCAAAACGCAGGTACCCATTTAGAGAGATGCCACACACGAAATGGATCCAAATCTCTTTTATTCCACACAGCTTGCCAGCAGGCTTCTGGCATCGGCGTTCTTCAAAGGCTGCCAAACGCGTTTCGAGAGGCCAAAGCTCTCTTCATGAGTGGCGCAGGTTGGTCATTCACTTGAAAGCGCCCCTTAAGTATACAGTCCCCGCCCACCTGGGCGTGTAAAGTCTCAGTGGCGTTACGGGATCTGAAGTCCTGTTGAAATTCAGTGGAGCATTTTCATTTGACTCGAAGACAAATTAACATCACAGTGGATGGGAGGAAACATCTCTGCCTTCAGCCGGCCCCGCTTCTCAGCTGGTGAAGGAGTGTCCCTGGGGCCGCCCCTGCAGGGCCCCAGAGTATTCGTGTTGTTGTTGCTCCCAGTGGGAACAACACTGGTTCTGATAAAGCAGCAGGCTTCTTCTCCACGACCGGGACGGCTGTCTCATATCCACCAAAACGCAGGTACCCATTTAGAGAGAAGCCACACACGAAATGGATCCAAATCTCCTTTATTCCACACAGCTTGTCAGCAGGCTTCTGGCATCGGTGTTCTTCAAAAGTTGCCAAACTAGTTTCGAGAGGCCAAAGCTCTCTCCATCAGTGGCGCAGGTTGGTCATTCACTTGAAAGCGCCCCTTCAGTATACAGTCCCCGCCCACCTCGGCGTGTAAAGTCTCAGTGGCGTTATGGGATCTGAAGTCCTGTTAAAATTCAGTGGAGCATTTTCCCTTGACTCGAACACAAATTAACATCATAGTGGATGGGAGGAAACATCTCTGCCTTCAGCCGGCCCCGCTTCTCAGCTGGTGAAGGAGTGTCCCTGGGGCCGCCCCTGCAGGGCCCCAGATTATTCCTGTCCTTGTTGCCCCCAGTGGGAACAACACTGGTTCTGCTAAAGCAGCGGGCTTCTTCTCCACGACCGGGACGGCCGTCTCATATCCACCAAAACGCAGGTACCCATTTAGAGAGAAGCCACACACGAAATGGATCCAAATCTCCTTGATTCCACACAGCTTGCCAGCAGGCGTCTGGCATCGGCGTTCTTCAAAGGCTGCCAAACGCGTTTCGAGAGGCCAAAGCCCTCTTCATCAGTGGCGCAGGTTGGTCATTCACTTGAAAGCGCCCCTTAAGTATCAGTCCCCGCCCACCTGGGCGTGTAAAGTCTCAGTGGCGTTATGGGTTTTGAAGTCCTGTTAAAATTCAGTGGAGCATTTTCACTTGACTCGAACACAAATTAACATCACAGTGGATGGGAGGAAACATCTCTGCCTTCAGCCGGCCCCGCTTCTCAGCTGGTGAAGGAGTATCCCTGGGGCCGCCCCTGCAGGGCCCCAGAGTATTCGTGTCCTTGTTGCCCCCAGTGGGAACAACACTGGTTCTGCTAAAGCAGCGGGCTTCTTCTCCACGACCGTGACGGCCGTCTCATATCCACCAAGACGCAGGTACCCATTTAAAGAGAAGCCACACACGAAATGGAACCAAATCTCCTTTATTCCACACAGCTTGCCAGCAGGCTTCTGGCATCGGCGTTCTTCAAAGGCTGCCAAATGCGTTTCGAGAGGCCAAAGCTCTCTTCATCAGTGGAGCAGGTTGGTCATTCACTTGATAGCGCCCCTTAAGTATACAGTCATCGCCCACCTGGGCGTGTAAAGTCTCAGTGGCGTTATGGGTTCTGAAGTCCTGTTAAAATTCAGTGGAGCATTTTCACTTGACTCGAACACAAATTAACATCACAATGGATGGGAGGAAACAGCTCTGCCTTCAACCGGCCCGCTTCTCAACTGGTGAAGGAGTGTCCCTGGGGCCGCCCCTGCAGGGCCCCAGAGTATTCATGTCCTTGTTGCCCCCAGTGGGAACAACACTGGTTCTGCTAAAGCAGCGGGCTTCTTCTCCACGACCGGGACGGCCGTCTATATCCACCAAAACGCAGGTACCCATTTAGAGAGAAGCCACACACGAAATGGATCCAAATCTCCTTTATTCCACACAGCTTGCCAGCAGGCTTCTGGCATCGGCGTTCTTCAAAGGCTGCCAAACGCGTTTGGAGAGGCCAAAGCTCTCTTCATCAGTGGCGCAGGTTGGTCATTCACTTGAAAGCGCCCCTTAAGTATACAGTCCCCGCCCACCTGGGCGTGTAAAGTCTCAGTGGCGTTATGGGATCTTAAGTCCTGTTAAAATTCAGTGGAGCATTTTCACTTGACTCGAACACAAATTAACATCACAGTGGATGGGAGGAAACATCTCTGCCTTCAGCCGGCCCCGCTTCTTAGCTGGTGAAGGAGTGTCCTTGGGGCCGCCCCTGCAGGGCCCCAGAGTATTCGTGTCCTTGTTGCCCCCAGTGGGAACAACACTGGTTCTGCTAAAGCAGCGGGCTTCTTCTCCACGACCGGGACGGCCATCTCATATCCACCAAAACGCAGGTACCCATTTAGAGAGAAGCCACACACGAAATGCATCAGTACATGGGCAGGTATTTACAGCATGTGGCAATATGCATTAATGGCTGGAAGTGCATTTTAGCCTGTAACTACATACGTTCATGTTTAGATGTGCCAGGCGCTGATACACATGAACATGAAAAAAGCACTAGGCAATTGCAGTAAACAGATAGAAAGAAATGCAGTATTCTTCATGTTATGTGTATTTCATTTTCAGTACATGGCTGCCAAAAACTCGAGATTGTACCATCAGGGTTCTGTTTACTGCAATTAGCCCTCAGAGCCTTTCAAGTGGCTTAATGTCAGTCTATAAATAAAGCAAAATTCAAACTAAATGACACTGAGAAGCAACAGGAAAAAAAAATTTTTAAAGTTTCACCGACAAAGCAAACAATGCTGACTCAATAAACCCAAATCAAAGGTAACTACAATTCCACATCAAAATAAACCACAAGTTGGATGGGTGTGTGTTGGTCTGAAGGCGAAAGTAGGAATTACCTTATTGATAAAACCATAAATAACACACGACAAATGAACTAAAGCTTCACCGACACAGCAGCGAATGAAAAGGGAACATTCATAAAACACGAATCGAAACCCCCCCAAAAATAGTGCTCACAAATGAACACAAATACAGAAAGTCTACAAGTAATACAGCGCTGCTCCATGGGCAGCAGCAACACATGAAAAGGAGGGTTTTATTGGAAGAAATAACTACTTAAAAGCAAGGATTTACAATGGACACTCAGAGTTATCAGCCAAAAGTGATGGGCGAGCTGTTAACCCACAGAGTAGATACAGCATTTCTTGAAGAGGCACGGAATGTGCTGCCTAAGCAAGACCTAAACACTATGATTGCTGTCCCCATATTTTCAAAAACTAAAGGCACATAATAATTGAATTAAAAATCCATCCACTGAATTTCATAGGAACATTCGAAACTACAAATCCCAATATACCCTGCTATGCCTCACTTAGGGGCCCATTAGTATGTCGGGCGGATCGCAACCGCCCGCATGGCGGTGGCGATCAGCCCGACATTCTGTCCCGCCCGCATGCAACTTCCCCCCGCCATATTACTATGGCAGGGGGGACCCCGGCGGACAGAAAGACCGTCTGCTGTTTTTCCACCCGGTCGATGAGTCGACCGGGGGGAAAAGCTTTAATATGGTGGCAGTGTCTGTTAGACACTGCCATCCATATCAGGATGCATGCAAGGATTTACCCAACAGAAAAGCATGTGGTATTTAACATTTGGGGACTGTCGCGGGCCCCCAGGGATTATGGGGGTGCACATGGGGGGTACCTATGGTACATTTGCATGTACAACGTGTCAGGCATAACTTGCATTATTGGCATTGCGGTGGGCGGTGCTTTTAGCACCGCCCGCCGCAATGTTAATAAGGTATGCGCCCGCCAGTGTGGCGGGCACATCCTAATTGTATGTGCGGGACTACCACATGCATTGCAGGTGCTCCCATTTCACAGGGCTATGGTGGGCAGACAAAGTCCGCCCGTACTAATGAGCCCCTTAGTCTGCAACTTCCACAAACACACAAATTCCTGTTAAAACCCACGTCTTTCTTTCCGGGTTACACATTCTGCCACCTCACCTCCCCGTGCTCTTTGGTAATCAGGACCAGGTTAGTGCATTGACAGTTTGAATATCAGAGTTAAAACCATCTGTACTGTGAAATTAGAGTAATAGGTTCTATGATCAATTTACCTCATTCGAATAGGTCCAATCAGTACTGGACAGATCCAGTTGGAACCATCAGCTCTGCTATCAAATCCGTAAGCAAGCAAATCAGTGCAGTTTCTTCTATCTTTAATGCGTGCTAACTCTTTGGACTAGGAGCATTGTAGTACCTATGAGACTTTAGTGCTCTCAATTTGACCCGTCTACTTGATTTAAATTTCATACGAGAAGATCAAGTTATAATCATTTCCAATAGGAATGACAGACAAAGATTAATGTTTGGAGGTTTACTCAAAAAGTATAAATACTGAAATAAATAAGCTGGATCCTTTACCTATTTGTATATAAGTATGCTAATCATAAACATACAGGAAAGACTCAGTAAAGTTCTACTAGAAATACAGGATAGATTCATCTTCTGAGAGAGGGGAAAGGTGAGCTCGTATCATAGAGAAATCACATCCTTTAATAGGACTTTAAACAAAGCGGTTCATACATTTACTGCACAATTACATGGGTCACATGGTATGAACCAATGAGGAACAAGCAAGAAGAAGCATCTTACACTGGCATTCCCAGAGTCTAACAGGTTACATGACTTGTTACACAGTATGTTTTTCAGCCTGAGACAGTGGGATTGTCCTTGAATAGGCACATCCCGTCAAGTGAGACTAGGAAAGCCTTAGGGCCTAATTATGAGTTTGGTGGTCTGATGGACCGCCAAACCCACGGTGGAGGTGCAGCAACCGCTGTACCAGCAGTCCTACCACCCTATTACGCGTTTGATGGTTGGACCACCAGTGGACCGCCGCCACCACCGCCTATCCATGATCCCTCTGCAGTGGCTAGAGGTTTGCAATATGCTGGTATAGCCCCTTTGACAAGCCAAGAATATTGCGAGTTTCCTCACTGTCACAGTTTTCATGGAGGTGAGCCTGCCATGAAAAGTGGGGGGGTGAGGAAACAAAGTTGACCCTACAGGGCCCCCTGTTGCATCAAGACCTGGGGATGCATGCAGGCGCCCCCTGGGGACCCCCTTATTTTTGCAGGGCATGGACTTCACTGTCCATGTCTTGTAGGAACATGCTTTGATGCTCCACTAGCATGGCACCATCAAGAGACCGCTCGCCAGACAAGGAGGAAACTCCTAATCCGGTGGGTTGTCGAGTTTGGGGATGTGGTATTGGAGGCCTACTCCCACACTGCCAAACCCATAATCAGGCCATTAGTCTTTTCCTTGTAAAGCCTCCAATTCTTCATTACAGTCAAAATAATAGCAGCAAAAATAATCATGTGATATGCTATGATGTCATATCCAAGATGGAAGAAATCACAAAGTTATCTTAAGTTGTCATAAGTTTTTTTTCTCTTTTGTTAAACATCACAACATTAGAAAAACAGAGCCAACACAATAAGTGTAAAATGCTAATATTGCATTCACATATCAATTTTGCGAGCTCCTCTTGTAGACAGGAAGAAACAAGCAAATATGCAGCACAGCAGAGGAGTTACATGTTAACGGGGGTGGGACAGTCTTAGTAAAGATTGAAGGATGGCGAGTGTCTTGAGTAAACAGTATTGAAAAAGGGCGAAATCATGTCACAGAGTTTGGACATGCACAGTTGGTTAACACTGTGACGAGAAACACAGGATGGAAAAGGAATGCAATGTGCATGCAGATAGGTACATAAGTATGCGAAGTGCAGAGTATTCCAGCATGTAGAGGTATTGAGTACACAGAGATGTAAATATATAATGTATGGGTGTTTTTTTTGTAAGGAGCAGTATGCAGCAAAATAGGTGTGTGTAATTATGTAATGGCTGGTGGCTTTAGGTTTGCAGCAACATGCAGTATGTAAAGGTGCGAACAGTGGCGTAACAAAAAATGATGGAACCCCCCCTGCAGAATGTCGTAAGGTGCCCTAAGTCTCCACTGTCTCTCAAATATTAATTGGCTTTGGGCTGAATGGTGGCCCCCTGAAAAGTTCCTCCACTACCACCCCCACCCCTGCGCTGCATGGGCTGCAAGGGCTTGTATTACACTATTGGGCTTGAACAAGTATGCAGGGGCTTATTTATGATGCTCTGCATCACATTTACGCCACTGTTGCGTCACTTTTTTGTGACGCTGCGACAGCGTAAATAATGTGCCATGTTGCGCCATATCTGTAACTCCTTGCAACATGATGCATCATACTGTAAATACGGTGCATCAATGGTGTGGCAAGGAGGGCGCACTGAGAAGTGTTGCAGCTATTCCACACTTTTCATAAATAAGGCCCGCAGTGTTTCTATGTGCATTATTTATGCTGTTGTATGCAGTCCGAATAGGTGCCACATTTGCAATGTGCAATTCAGGAATCTCTACTCCCGGATTTCCCGTTCAAAATGAGTAGGACATTATGTTTACCCTCTGTCAAAAAGCGCCAGTTAAACACGAATAGTCACTGCTCCAGTGCCACGTCATCTTACCCCAGTGCAGGAGGTTCGGCCCTGGGCCTTTCCCCAGGTGGGAAAGGAGATGGAGTAAATAAAGCACTGCTGCAAAAAAGCTACAAAGTGGAACGTTTCCATTTCAGTGAAGAAAAGAACTAATTTGACGGCATATTATCGAGAACAACGTTAAAATGAACGCCATTTTAGCGGCTGGAAACTGCCGCTAAAGCGGCGATAAAGGGCTTGATAATATGCCCTTGAGAATTACAATTCACACCAGAACATGGGCTTCTATGAGAATTCACAAGGGCATACTATCAAGCCCATTATCGCTGCTTTAGCTGCAGTTTCCTGCCTGTAATGTCACGGCGTCCCCCCTACAGCTATGAGGCCTGTTGCAGTAATGCCGTTAACTCTATAGCGCTTCACCTTGTAAGGACGGAGGCAGGAGTAGGACCCTGGACCCATCCCACTCTCACTTGCCCATCTTACTCTATGGGACAGATTTGCAAGCCCCTTGCGACAACTTTACGCTGCCGTTGCATCACTTCTGTGATGCAGCGGCGCCATAAACAATGCGCCACTTTGCAACATATTTACAAAGCGACGCATCTAGAGAGATGCGTCATGTTTTAAAGCCCTGCGCTACATTATTCCTGTGTCAGGTATAATGTATGCAGGGTGGGCGTTCCCACGTAAGAAAGCCTTGTAAAGGGGACACAGTGAAATCTACAAGGTTTCACAGTCACTTTTCGGACACCACTGCGTCAAAACCTTGCACCTGCTTGAAGCAGGCGTAAGGAGTAACGCAGTATGGTCGGAATAGGCATTCCTGACCATTGCTGGAGTTGGGTTGTGCTTACGAAATGACTCCAGCAATGCGCTGCCTTTCCGCCAAAAGATGCGCCATGCATCTGTCTATCCTTGCGCCACGCTGCACCGCATTGTAAATGCGACGCATCCATGGTAGTGCAAGGCTTTTTTTCCATCAATTTCACTGACGCATCTCTTCTAATATGCAAAGATGCGCCAGTTTTTATAAATCTGCCCCTATGGGGCAGATTTATGATGACTGGCGCATCCCTGCAAATCAGCAGGGATGCGCCTTGTAAGATGCGTCACGCAAGTTTACCCTTGCGCCACCACAGATGCACCGCATTTACTATGCGGCGCATTGTGGCACAAGGATAAACAGATGCGTGACGCATCTCCTGTCGGAAGGCTGGCGCATTGCTGGAGTCGTGTCGTAAGCGCAACGCAACTCCAGCAATGCTCGTGGCCTGCCCAAACATAACGTGGTGCGTCACACCTTATGCCTGCTTCAAGCAGGCACAAGGTTTTGACGCAGCGGTGGCGGAAAAGTGACTGAATGGAATCTTGTAGATTTCACTCAGGCACTTTACCGAGGCTTTACTGCGCCGGAACGCACCCCCTGCTCCAGAACGCCCACATGAAACCTGACGCAGGTTTCATGTGGTGCAGGGCTTTACAACGTGACGCATCTCCCTAGATGCGTCACGTTGTAAATAGGGCGCAACGTGGCGCATGGTTTATGCCGCCGCTGAGTCACAGAAGTGACGCAACGGCTGCGCAAATGTGGCACAAGGGGCTCGTAAATCTGCCCCTATGTAATGAGTTTTATGGCATAGTTATAATCACGTTTGAATGTCTTTACAAGAAGTCACTCATCACCTCTACGTTCCAATTTTCATTTTAAGAGCCTTTCATTTTATTTAACGATTTCGATTTATTTTAAAGCAGCACATGTCTCTCAGGGGCTGTTTTCGGGCATTTCTCTCAATTTTCTAATTAGTTGTAGTTTTTTTTACGTCTACAACCGATTGCTAAATCGCAAGCTGCTCCTGGCAGAAAGTGAGATGCAATTCCGCGAGAAATATAGAACAACTGGAGCCCGAGGATTGATATTCTCAGTAAGTGACTCATTGTCCCAAGAAGGACTTCTTTCTTCCTATCTGAGAAGATCGTTTATATTTCGGACCCCTCAGCAGTTGCACCGGTCTGCTCCGCTGGAGATAATGAATCTTTGCCTCCCCGATGACGGCACTGTTTCAGAATGGATCGATTTTACTTTGATTTGATTCTACAGAGCGCCTAAGTGCCCAGAAGAGGATTGCAGGCGCTGGCGTTGATAATATGTAGGCGATGAGGCAAAAGAACCGAACAGACTTCACTGCCAGAGAAACTGCAGTTTGCCAGCGACAATTGTGGACATCAGGATCAACAATATTGCCTCAACAAATGCAGTTTAGAATGGATTTCAGGAGAAATATGGTGCTCTCTCTTTGAAGCCCGTAGTTTAGTAAGTGTCACAAGGGCACTAGTGAAAGCGTTTAAAATAGGCTTCAATGTTATCTGTTGCCTATTTTTAGGGAGGCCACTCGCAAACCCTACCCACAGTCAAGATCTGTTTTTGTGCTGCTACATATATTGAACATGCCATTAAGTAGAGGGCTACAGTTCTTGTGTGATGTTTTATGAATTTTAGGTGGTTTTTAAACGGATCTCAATATTCTGCTTTATTCCTTTATTGTTGTATTGATTATCCTTCACAAATCTTATCTCCTGCTTAGATAATCCAGGGGGACATGTTTTGTTCCATCGGTTTTATCTGAGCATGGCAGCAACTGATTTGGCAACTGATGCTATACAATTATTTATTTTACTGCTATGAAATGAGACTTGTATTCATAATGTTTTTTAACTATTTATATTGTTTTGTATTGTGCTTTTTTATGGTTCAACTGAGCCGAAATAAAGTTGATTTACGAATATGATTATGGCTCTTCTAGACCCATACTTGGGTAGTAAAAGCCAGCTATATTTGGGAAGCAGTAGCGGCAGTAGCGGCTCCTGGAGGGAGTGCTGTGGGTCGGTGGGGCAGGCGGGGAAGGTGGCAGAGTGGGGGATAGTAAACTCCGGTATACGGACGATCGGAGTTAGGTAAAGAAAAAAAAAAGAAAACAAATTAAATTGTGCGAACTGCAACGCATTTGGGGTTGCAGCGTGCGAAATGTAATTCGTTTTATTTCTTTCTTTCTTTACCTAACTCCGATTGGCCGTATGCCGGAGTTTACCACCCCTCACCCTGCCCCTCCCCCGCCCACCGTCCCGCAGCACTCCCTCCAAGAGCCGCTACTGCCCCTGAGGCCTCTGTGTCACGGTGCTATTGCTCCTACTGCACAGTTGACAGCTATAATGGCCCATGTTTGAGGATAATCACATTCGGTCCTAAAGACATTTACATATCATTTGTACAGGTTGATACCTTCTCAAAATGTTATTTTATTTTATCATTCATTTTTGTAAAGAAGTGCCACTTTGTTGAGGCTGCTTCAAAGCACTTGGCGAAGTGGGGAGAAGGTTACACATCTCATTGAATCAAGCAGGGTTAGTCATTGCATGGAGGAAAGATAAGCCTGGAAAGAACTGAAGGCATTTTGGATCCAAAAAGTTTTCAACAGTTTGTTAAATTTCAAGAAATCATCAAAGCACAGGGCTAAGTCGAGTAAGTTTCCACTTAATGGGCCTAGTATGAAGAGTGTTCTTCCACCACAGTGTAGGTATCTTTTGAAGTGGATGTTCAGGCTGTTTTGTGAGGGTTACCTTAGGTAACCAATTGGTATTAGGCTGTCAGCAAATCGAGCAGGTAAAGTAGTGTTCGACGTTGGTGGACTACAAACAAAAGGTGTATGGCAAATTCAATGAGCTACTTAGTTGGAAGACAAGGAAGTGACTTCAAGGCTTGTGTCACAAGGTCATCACACTTGTACCAGTATTGAAACGCTTTTTCCAAATGTTTGCCCCAGGTTTCGCTTTCACATAAACTCTCCTTCCCCCCTCTTCCATTTCCACGCCCACCCGCGTCACCTATCCCTACCCCGACACACTCACGTGACCACGTGACGCACCCACCCGGAAGCGGCCGTGCTTTCTTTACCACCGGCTCCCCCACCAACAGTACTCAGCACACATACGTGGGGAGTCCGTGCCTTTTCTGCTGCTGCATTAATTCAGCCTGAGGTAAGCCGCCCCGCCGCACCGTACACAAATGCAGCATAGTTCTCGTTTGTTTGGCACCATCCCTAAGCTCCCAGCTCCTTTATTCTTTCAGATTTCTGAGTATCCGGGCACTGCCCATGGAATCCCTCTACTCTGGCATAATTGTTTTTTCCCCACTGAAGCCCGGAGTTGATTGGCACCCGCTAAGATATTTAAGTCCTCAGCCAGGTAATAGGGTTTTCGCATATTGCCTTAGTGCACCGTTTTCGCTCACGTTCTTGCACTCACCCCTAACCTTGTTCCCCGATCCCGCAGGTTCTCCTAAGACGCCGGCCACCCACCACTCATCTGAGCTGCCTTGGCCCACCAGGTATCCTGCGCCTTTCTCTCTACCTCCTTCAGTCACCCCCCTCGCGCATCCCGCATGCCCCCTCTAGATGCACTTCTCCCCCTTTTTCACTCTAACTCCACTGTCCCCATACTGCCTACCCATGGTACACATATTCCAACACGTTGTCCCTTTGGTACACGTCATCGAATAAGTACCGGCTGTCCTTATCGGCACACGTCTTTTAACGCTGCGTCCCTCAGGCACACGTTATCGGATTAGTACCGGCCATCCCTACCGGCCCACCCGTCCCCGCCCACAGTCCCTTGCATCACAGCCCATCATATCACTTTTAATACTCCACCCACGCCCCCCCCCCACACGGCTCACAAGCCTGCCTCTATCCTTCCAGGTTATTCCATGAGCTTTCATAGGCCTCTGCCTCACCTGCGCCTAGTATGCACCGCATCCCCACTGGCTTCATAGGCCTTCCGCGGCGTCTAATATGACTGCCCCTATCTCTTCAGGAACTTTTGTCTAGACCACAAGCCATCATAGGCCTCTGCCATACCTGCGCCCAACACACCCCGCAGCTTCACTGGTTCAACAGGATCTATAGCTTACATCTTCCTTGATCCTCACCTCTCTCATCCTCTCTCATCTCTTGCCTACTTCACGAACTGCATGCGCCACCCCCTCTCCACGCACGCACTCCACCCCACACTCATGGTCACAGTCCTGACTGTGGTTCCTCCATTTTGGCTCCACCAACGCCCCGTCCTCCTTCCTTTTCCAACCCTTACCCTCTCCCTTTTCTCCCTGTACAGCACCGTTTTTAATGACTACCCGGTCCTAAAGATGATCCTGACCAAAGAGGATCGAAACGTCGTTGACCATTCAGCGCAATGGATGGCGCATCTCCCAGTGTGGTTCTGTTAAATAATCCGTTGAATCTTCCGAGAGACCTGCATTACAATTCATTGTTTTGAGCCACATTGTTCACTTGATATACTGTTTATATTCCAGCACCTTCACACCATACGCCGTTCCTGCTGATCAAAATTGTGACTTGCGTCGCCACTTCTTGTGTCACTTACACATTTAGAGCACCAGGTCCAATTCAGGTTGTTTGTTATTTGTTTACTTACAGTGCTGCTACAACTGTATACAACAATTCTTGTTCTTTAATTAAACGATGCAATGAGCACGTTTCTAAAAACTACTAATTGAGTCTCCTTGTCTCCGTTCACGTAATGCTTGATGCATACATGTCTAATCGTCTTTCATAATAATACCAGTTGAGATATTGTTTGTTAATCCTCATGTCCCTACCCTAATCTCTTTATCAAAAGGAGGGAGGGTGATCAAATAGATCAACGGACACTAGTTACCACTTTTGACAGTGGAAGGTCCAGTTACAGCATGTGTCCGTGAATAGTCTTCAACAAAAAGGGGGGGCTGAACTGTTCCTACAGCGAGTGGGAAGTTAAAGAAAGGACTAAGAAAGGACTAAGAAACGTCTGGCATGACCAGAGGTGTAAATATAACACCTGTGGGCATCCCTTTTGTTGGATGTATTTGCCTCACACACCCCGAAGGATGTCATGCTTCATCATCGGCGGTTGCTCCTCGTCGGGGGGGCGGTGCAATCCCCGACGGGCACACCTCAAAGAGGGGCTCTTTGGCGGAGATCTTTTGTATCCAACTGCCCTATGGTGAAGTGTGGGTGTGTGGGCGTGAAGGCAAATGAGCCTGAGGTGATAGTTAAAATGCAGCAAGGGGTGCCGGAAACTATTTTATTCTGGTGGTCCCCCTACTACAGTTAAAATCGTGAAAACAAGCTCGCTCGGTGTCACCTCGTTAGGTAGAGTGACCCATGTCGAGCTAAGAAAAACAACAAGTGGTCAACATGTTTCTCGCAAATGGAACAATATCCTGCGATTCATCAGGACCTTAAGAAGTGAAAACTATAAAGTAAACAAACTCAAAAACATGCCAGTGTCATGTATGTGGTGTGGGTATATTTTACCTCGATGGAAAGTCCTATGCCTGGATTATGAGAAAGAAAGGAGATACACATTAGTAGTACATTTCTCATTATAGCAGCATCCATTGTCAGCGCCAGAATGTGAACATAGTAAGGCATGCTTGGGGCGGTGTGGGGAATAGTCACTACCTCTCCATGCCAAGTGGTTTCAGCGTGCAGTGTGAGGTGCACACACACTCTAAAACTATATCAGTGGGAAGGTACAGGATTAAAAACAAATTGTAAAAACAGCAGGCAACTTCAAAAACACCATACTGGCTCAGAGTGGCATATCGAACATTGATTGTGTGAGTGACAACCTCTAGAACTCAGAGTGGTCTGTCAAACCTAGGTGTCACACAGGATAATGAAATAATAATAATAAGCGCCGGACTCACCTAAGGGTTAAGGGCTAAGTGCCACATGAGTGGTCGGCGGGTCAGTACATCGGGGTTAAGCCTTCAGATTTAGCTAAAAGGTAGATGTATTGCAAAAAGGTTAAGGAAAATGCTCCAGAATACTCAGGAATGGTTACAACGCGGAAGCGCTGTAAAAGGGTTTTAGAAGCCGGTATTAAAGCCTCCAAATGATCGGGTCTCAGAGCGAGCCCCCCACATCCATCCTCTTACCTCAATCAGCCCGTGTCCGCGTGGGATCACCTACCCATCTCCGCCGAGCTCGGATAGATGGGTAGTGATCGCGGCGTTTGTTTATATTGTAAAATGACTCAGGGGTTTCCAATCGTTAACGCCCTTCCGCCAATGTCATGTGACACGGGCGGTGACTAGGTCGGCCATGATGTAATGGTCAAATAGACCGCGTTGTTCATGGATAAGTGGAGTACGACTGGGAATAAAATGTATATTATATTGGTTAAGTGAAACCCAGTAGTGTTGTATCTAGGTGCATGAAATATGCTCCGGGAATATGTCATTGCGACATAGGTTTGTAGGAGCTCGGGTCATGACGTGGTCCGGTCTATGACCGTGTCAGTCATGGTCTAGGAGGCCGGGAACAAGTAAAATACAAGTGGAGTACGAATGGGAATTTTAAAGTGTATATTCCATCGGTTTTGTAAAATCAGGTCGTGCTATATCTAATTCCATGAAGTATGCTCCGAAAGTATTTTATCACGACAAGGTTTGTTGGAGCACCGGTGATCACGTGGTCCGGTGTGTAACCGTGTTAGTCATAATGTAGGGCGCCGGGAACAATGTGGACCTCATATGTGGTACCAATCAAATATGGGTTAGTCATGATGTAAGGGTCATGTGCCCCTACTCGTGCATGGGTGGGCTGAGAGAAGGGGGCGAAAAAGGAAAAGGGGATCCTCAGTGAGTCAATTTATTATAACCGGGTTATGTTATGTGTTGACCCACAAATAAATAAGACCCCATAGTAATCTGCTTGAATGTACAAAAAGTTATGAGAATTCAGGTGGTCACGTGATATAGTGTGTAACCTGGGCGGTTATGATGTGACAGACAGTTGGTATATAACTCACCCAAAGGAGGGTAATCACCAATGTGAGTCAGAGTGGACTTAACCGGGGGCTATGTCCATTGGGATTGCAGGGGGCCATACAAAACATCTCTGAATAGCTAGTGAGTGGTTTATAATGAATGCCAGGGGATTTCTTCGTTCAGCCCTCGGCTATCAGTGGAAAGTCGATGGACCCATCTCTGCTCCTTCCTAAAGAGTGCATTTTTCGGGCAGTTGGGACTTGATTCCAAAATAACCCATGTCATGGAGTCCGCGTTGTGGTTGGAATCCACATAGTGTTTGCACATTTTAGTATGGGTTTTTTTGCAGCGGAAATTGCTGCGGTGTTCAATGATGCGGGTTTTTACTGGGCGAGTGGTCATCCCAATATACTGCAAATTGCATGGGCAGGTCAACAGGTAGATGCAATGTGATGTGTTGCAATTAGTATGGTGCCTGAGTTCCCAATTGAAAGTCTCAGAGAGCTTGATGGTTTTTAGTGTCAGGGTATATCTACAGACAACGCAAGAGCCACAAGGGTAATGGCCCGTGACAGGTGGTAGATGCCAAAGAGTTTGTTGAGTCTCTTTCATAGTTATCTTGGGCCTGGTGCTGATCAGTATATCCTTTAGGTTCTGTGATCTCTTGAAAGCAAACCGAGGTTGTTCTAGTGCCAGATCACCTGTATTAAGGATCCCCCAGTGGCGTTTGATGGTGTTTCTGATTTGGTTAGACAGGGGGGTGAAGGTGGTAACACAGGTGATAACTTGGTTCTCAACCGGTGTGTTCTCCTGTCTCTCAAGTAGTGCCTCTCGGTTATTATTCCGAGCCCGTTTCCTGGCTTTATGGACATCACTCTTAGGGTACCCTCTGTCCAGGAGATTCCTGGATAGGAGAGTGGATTCCTTCTTGTAATCAGACACTTCGCTGCAATTGCGTCTTATCCGGAGAAATTGTCCGAATGGTAGATTAGAGCGTAAGGCCTTAGGATGGTGACTCTGAAAATGGAGTAGACTATTCCGGTCTGTGGGTTTCCTGTACATAGTGGTCTTGAGGGACCCCCCTTCCAGTTTGATGGTAAGGTCAAGAAAGGCAATTTCTCTCTGTGAAGAGGACATGGTGAAATGTAAGAATGGGTTCAAAGTATTTACCCATTCAAAGAACTCGTCATGGGCTGTCAGTGGACCCGTCCAGAGTATCAAGACATCGTCTATAAAACGTTTCCACATTATGATGTTGTCTCGAAAGGGGTTAGACTGGTGATGTATGTGTTTGTCTTCGAACTCTGCCATGTACAGACAGGCCACCGAAGGGGCGAAGGTGCTGCCCATGGATGTACCCTGGGTCTGATGGTAGTGTTGTCCCTTGTATTCAAAGTAATTCTCGGTAAGTGCTAAGGTGGCACACTCCATGATGAAGGTCTGCGGCGTATTAGAGTTCCACATTTCAAGGCCCAGTCTTTCCTCTATTACTTCTAGGGTGGCCCTCTGAGGGATATTGGTATAGAGGGCCTCCACATCTAGAGTAATTAAGAGATCGATTCGTGTAGTGTCCTGAATAGAGTTCAACAGGCGTAAGACATCTGTAGTGTCTTGGATATATGAAGGGATGCTTTTCACTAGAGGCTGGAAGAAATGGTCACAAAATTGTGAAAGTGGCTCCAGCACTGAATTGATCCCTGACACGATTGGCCTACCAGGTACAGGATTGGTCCCTTTATGGATCTTAGGCAGGATGTAGAAATATGGTACCCGGGGGTCCCTTTTCGTCAAAAATTCTGCCTCTTTTTTAGTGATCCATTCCTCGTTTTCCGCACCCATTACTAGACCTGTTATTATGGTTTGTAGGCGTCTAGTTGGGAATTGGTGTGTAATATCTGCGATCATTCAATTGTCTGGTACATTCCAGATCATAATCCGCAGTATTCATAAGAACTGTTGCTCCGCCCTTATCCGCCTGTTTGATGGTAATGAGGGGATCGTTTGCCAGTGATTTTAGGACCAACATTTCATTGTTGGTGATATTAGAAAAGTGTGGCTGTCTGTCCTGTTGGTTTATCTCCTTTAGAACAGTTTGCTCAAAAGTCAAGACTTCGTTAGGCACCATCCCATTGTGAGGTGTAAAGGTTGAAGGGTTGTGTAGACCCGAGTCCTCAGTGGGTTCAAGGGGTTTTCCATCAAAGAAAGCCTTAAGCCTTATTTTTCTGAAGAGTGACTTAATTTCCCTTGTTTGTTGGAAAGGGTCTGTCCTCGGGGTTGGAACGAAGCCTAACCCTTTTTGGAGGACAAGTTCCTCTCCCTCTGTCAAGACACGGGGTTAGTGGCGGTTGAAAGTGGCTAAACTACAAAAGGACATCAAAAGATTCTCTAAAGAAAAAGTCTATCCTTATTTGAAGGATGATTATGTCCCCCCTGGAACAAGCTATAACTCGGACTCGAGTGCTGCTTCTTCAAGAAGAGGATCGAATAGTGGCTCTGATAGTAGCGAAAGCAATGACCCCCAACAGATGCCACCTAAACCTAAAAGGGGAAGAGGCCGTGGGCAAAACAGTTTTCAAAATTACCCATACCAAGGACAACAAATGGGCCCCCCCTTTTGGCAGTTTCCACAATTCCCACACTTTCAACCGCCACTAACCCCACAATATCCCCCGTTCTATGCCACTCAAAACACCACACACCCTCCTTTTTTAGGCAGAGGTTGGGGCAGAGGGCGAGGGCGAAGAAGAGGGAACGCGCAAGAAAAGAAAGTACAGTGGGAGGACAACCGCCCACAAGGGATGGACACGAGGACCACGACTCGCTCAGGACCAAAATGAGTCTAGTGGTCAACTTGTCAAACCGTGTCTTGACAGAGGGAGAGGAACTTGTCCTCCAAAAAGGGTTAGGCTTTGTTCCAACCCCGAGGACAGACCCTTTTCAACAAACAAGGGAAATTAAGTCACTCTTCAGAAAAATAAGGCTTAAGGCTTTCTTTGATGGAAAACCCCTTGAACCCACTGAGGACTCGGGTCTACACAACCCTTCAACCTTTACACCTCACAATGGGATGGTGCCTAACGAAGTCTTGACTTTTGAGCAAACTGTTCTAAAGGAGATAAACCAACTGGACAGACAGCCACACTTTTCTAATATCACCAACAATGAAATGTTGGTCCTAAAATCACTGGCAAACGATCCCCTCATTACCATCAAACAGGCGGATAAGGGCGGAGCAACAGTTCTTATGAATACTGCGGATTATGATCTGGAATGTACCAGACAATTGAATGATCGCAGATATTACACACCAATTCCCGGCGATCCAACTAGACTCCTACAAACCATAATAACAGGTCTAGTAATGGGTGCGGAAAACGAGGAATGGATCACTAAAAAAGAGGCAGAATTTTTGACGAAAAGGGACCCCCGGGTACCATATTTCTACATCCTGCCTAAGATCCATAAAGGGACCAATCCTGTACCTGGTAGGCCAATCGTGTCAGGGATCAATTCAGTGCTGGAGCCACTTTCACAATTTTGTGACCATTTCTTCCAGCCTCTGGTGAAAAGCATCCCTTCATATATCCAAGACACTACAGATGTCTTACGCCTGTTGAACTCTATTCAGGACACTACACGAATCGATCTCTTAATTACTCTAGATGTGGAGGCCCTCTATACCAATATCCCTCAGAGGGCCACCCTAGAAGTAATAGAGGAAAGACTGGGCCTTGAAATGTGGAACTCTAATACGCCGCAGACCTTCATCATGGAGTGTGCCACCTTAGCACTTACCGAGAATTACTTCGAATACAAGGGACAACACTACCATCAGACCCAGGGTACATCCATGGGCAGCACCTTCGCCCCTTCGGTGGCCTGTCTGTACATGGCAGAGTTCGAAGACAAACACATACATCACCAGTCTAACCCCTTTCGAGACAACATCATAATGTGGAAACGTTTTATAGACGATGTCTTGATACTCTGGACGGGTCCACTGACAGCCCATGACGAGTTCTTTGAATGGGTAAATACTTTGAACCCATTCTTGCATTTCACCATGTCCTCTTCACAGAGAGAAATTGCCTTTCTTGACCTTACCATCAAACTGGAAGGGGGGTCCCTCAAGACCACTATGTACAGGAAACCCACAGACCGGAATAGTCTACTCCATTTTCAGAGTCACTATCCTAAGGCCTTACGCTCTAATCTACCATTCGGACAATTTCTCCGGATAAGACGCAATTGCAGCGAAGTGTCTGATTACAAGAAGGAATCCACTCTCCTATCCAGGAATCTCCTGGTGGACAGAGGGTACCCTAAGAGTGATGTCCATAAAGCCAGGAAACGGGCTCGGAATAATAACCGAGAGGCACTACTTGAGAGACAGGAGAACACACCGGTTGAGAACCAAGTTATCACCTGTGTTACCACCTTCACCCCCCTGTCTAACCAAATCAGAAACACCATCAAACGCCACTGGGGGATCCTTAATACAGGTGATCTGGCACTAGAACAACCTCGGTTTGCTTTCAAGAGATCACAGAACCTAAAGGATATACTGATCAGCACCAGGCCCAAGATAACTATGAAAGAGACTCAACAAACTCTTTGGCATCTACCACCTGTCACGGGCCATTACCCTTGTGGCTCTTGCGTTGTCTGTAGATATACCCTGACACTAAAAACCATCAAGCTCTCTGAGACTTTCAATTGGGAACTCAGGCACCATACTAATTGCAACACATCACATTGCATCTACCTGTTGACCTGCCCATGCAATTTGCAGTATATTGAGATGACCACTCGCCCAGTAAAAACCCGCATCATTGAACACCGCAGCAATTTCCGCTGCAAAAAAACCCATACTAAAATGTGCAAACACTATGTGGATTCCAACCACAACGCGGACTCCATGACATGGGTTATTTTGGAATCAAGTCCCAACTGCCCGAAAAATGCACTCTTTAGGAAGGAGCAGAGATGGGTCCATCGACTTTCCACTGATAGCCGAGGGCTGAACGAAGAAATCCCCTGGCATTCATTATAAACCACTCACTAGCTATTCAGAGATGTTTTGTATGGCCCCCTGCAATCCCAATGGACATAGCCCCCGGTTAAGTCCACTCTGACTCACATTGGTGATTACCCTCCTTTGGGTGAGTTATATACCAACTGTCTGTCACATCATAACCGCCCAGGTTACACACTATATCACGTGACCACCTGAATTCTCGTAACTTTTTGTACATTCAAGCAGATTACTATGGGGTCTTATTTATTTGTGGGTCAACACATAACATAACCCGGTTATAATAAATTGACTCACTGAGGATCCCCTTTTCCTTTTTCGCCCCCTTCTCTCAGCCCACCCATGCACGAGTAGGGGCACATGACCCTTACATCATGACTAACCCATATTTGATTGGTACCACATATGAGGTCCACATTGTTCCCGGCGCCTTACATTATGACTAACACGGTTACACACCGGACCACGTGATCACCGGTGCTCCAACAAACCTTGTCGTGATAAAATACTTTCGGAGCATACTTCATGGAATTAGATATAGCACGACCTGATTTTACAAAACCGATGGAATATACACTTTAAAATTCCCATTCGTACTCCACTTGTATTTTACTTGTTCCCGGCCTCCTAGACCATGACTGACACGGTCATAGACCGGACCACGTCATGACCTGAGCTCCTACAAACCTATGTCGCAATGACAAATACCCGGAGCATATTTCATGGAACTAGATACAACACTACCGGGTTTCACTTAACCAATATAATATACATTTTATTCCCAGTCGTACTCCACTTATCCATGAACAACGCGGTCTATTTGACCATTACATCATGGCCGACCTAGTCACCGCCCGTGTCACATGACATTGGCGGAAGGGCGTTAACGATTGGAAACCCCTGAGTCATTTTACAATATAAACAAACGCCGCGATCACTACCCATCTATCCGAGCTCGGCGGAGATGGGTAGGTGATCCCACGCGGACACGGGCTGAGGTAAGAGGATGGATGTGGGGGGCTCGCTCTGAGACCCGATCATTTGGAGGCTTTAATACCGGCTTCTAAAACCCTTTTACAGCGCTTCCGCGTTGTAACCAAACCTGAGTATTCTGGAGCATTTTCCTTAACCTTTTTGCAATACATCTACCTTTTAGCTAAATCTGAAGGCTTAACCCCGATGTACTGACCCGCCGACCACTCATGTGGCACTTAGCCCTTAACCCTTAGGTGAGTCCGGCGCTTATTATTATTATTTCATTATCCTGTGTGACACCTAGGTTTGACAGACCACTCTGAGTTCTAGAGGTTGTCACTCACACAATCAATGTTCGATATGCCACTCTGAGCCAGTATGGTGTTTTTGAAGTTGCCTGCTGTTTTTACAATTTGTTTTTAATCCTGTACCTTCCCACTGATATAGTTTTAGAGTGTGTGTGCACCTCACACTGCACGCTGAAACCACTTGGCATGGAGAGGTAGTGACTATTCCCCACACCGCCCCAAGCATGCCTTACTATGTTCACATTCTGGCGCTGACAATCCATGCTGCTATAATGAGAAATGTACTACTAATGTGTATCTCCTTTCTTCCTCATAATCCAGGCATAGGACTTTCAGTCGAGGTAAAATATACCCACACCACATACATGACACTGGCATGTTTTTGAGTTTGTTTACTTTATAGTTTTCACTTCTTAAGGTCCTGATGAATCGCAGGATATTGTTCCATTTGCGAGAAACATGTTGACCACTTGTTGTTTTTCTTAGCTCGACATGGGTCACTCTACCTAACGAGGTGACACCGAGCGAGCTTGTTTTCACGATTTTAACTGTAGTAGGGGGACCACCAGAATAAAATAGTTTCCGGCACCCCTTGCTGCATTTTAACTATCACCTCAGGCTCATTTGCCTTCCCGCCCACACACCCACACTTCACCATAGGGCAGTTGGATACAAAAGATCTCCGCCAAAGTGCCCCTCTTTGAGGTGTGCCCGTCGGGGATTGCACCGCCCCCCCGACGAGGAGCAACCGCCGATGATGAAGCATGACATCCTTCGGGGTGTGTGAGGCAAATACATCCAACAAAAGGGATGCCCACAGGTGTTATATTTACACCTCTGGTCACGCCAGACGTTTCTTAGTCCTTTCTTAGTCCTTTCTTTAACTTCCCACTCGCTGTAGGAACAGTTCAGCCCCCCCTTTTTGTTGAAGCCTACCCTAATCTCAACGTGGTTTATGGGTCATACTCCTGTAGTTCAATACAAGATTGCTAGCAGCTGCTGAGCTGCGAGAGTTGGTGCCTCCTTGGCCCTTACTTTCGGACCAATTCTGTGGTCCATTTTCTTTTTGTCATATTCCTGACATCAAGGATGTCCAAGGAGACTCTCTCTTATTCGGAAGAATATATCCAAAACTTAATGGACGGCACCTGTCTTCTTTCTGGGCCATCCATCACTACCACCCCCACCCCCAGCACCTCCTGTGTGCTGTTAGAGAAACTTGAGAAAATTAAGAAAAAGCAGATAAGAACTGAACTCCATGCCCGCATGCTCACAGACTATTTGAAATCTGGTGTCATCCCTGTGGGCCTCCAAATCAGAAACACACCTGCCATCTTCACACAGGACCCCAAATTCCGCACCGGCTTCAGTCATTTAGCCACAACATGCTCAAGCCACTGGATGGTCCTTGGTATCAACATAGCCATTGAACACAGCAGTAAAGAACATGAGGAAATAGCTGAGCTGGAAAAACTGATTCTGGCGGACTGTTCCATCATTGATGCCAAAAATCTCCTTGAGTAGATCAACACAACTATCTCCACCTTCAACACTTTTGAATTAAATAACAAGATCACCAAAATCCTGAAGGACATCAAATTCTACAAGGTAGAACAAACTTACCCATACCTCCGTGATGAATTCTATAACACCCCCTACATCCCACCATGAGCTCGCAATTGGGGGAGATATCGTAATAACCAACAAATTACATTCTCTGAGTCCTCCAACACCTCGGGCCCAAGTACTTCTCGAGTAACGAACAGACCACAGCCATTACTACCACAAAAAGTTTTAGGACGAGACCGCGGACCTGGCCAACCACAAACCCGACCACCCAGAAACAGAAAATACCAACCTCAATTCACAGGGGAAAGACAAACCCGCAACAGGTTTTAACAATGGGGTCCACAACAATAACCACCAAGGTGACACTCATTCCACCTCCATCCCCCCTGCCACGCCCACCCTGGACACCCAATCAATACCCTTATTCAACCTCTCGAATCACATCCTCAGCCATGATGAGACCCAACTCCATTCCAGGGGCTTAAGCTTTGTGCCTACGGAACATACTAATTTTCTGGAACTTCAATCGAGTCTACTGATGTTCTTCCGTCGAATTCGATTCAAACAATTCTTTGCTGATAAACCAGAGTCCATCCAACCTTCTGGAATACGGTTCCATCCAGCCTCAACCTTCAACCCCCCTTCATCCACTATACCACTGGAAATATTGGCCTTTGAATGCTTGGTCATGCAGGATGTTGCAGACCTCAAATCTCAATTTGAATACGTGCCCTATAACCTACCACTTGATGAAAAACAAGCCTCACTAACACTGAAGAACGATTCCGAACTTATAATCAAACCTGCGGACAAGGGCGGTGGAATAGTGGTCATGGGAACTGACAAGTACGACCAAGATATCAAACGACAACTAGCCAATCGGAATCCTTACCGTCCTCTCACCAAGGACCCCTTACCGGACATCAGGACCAAAATATAACAAAACACGGGACAAACCAGCTCCTTGAATATCATATCCCAAAAGGAGTATAATTTCCTCAACAACGAACACCCACGGACTCCTGTACTATATGTACTCCCCAAGATTCACAAACACAGCACCAACCCCCCAGGCCGTTCCATAGTCTCTGGTTGCGGGTCCATTCCTGAACCGCTGGGCAAGTTATTGATGCCATCATTAAAGAGTTCGTCCCCACCACCGACACATTCATCCGGGATACCATGGATCTCATCGTCACCATTGAAGACAGACCTTTCAATACCAATACGGACCTGATTGTTGGACTGGACATAGAATCATTATACACAAATATTCCGCACAGCGAAGGCCTTGAAGTCATCAAATCACTCCTTGAAGCCAGTCCCCGACCCGCCCTGGTCCAGACCGAATTCGTCATGGATCTCTTACGAATCGCCCTTAAAAATAATTATTTCCTCTACCGTGACACCTTCTACCTCCATGTCAAGGGAATCTCTATGGGCGCTTTCTTTGCCCCAAACTTTGCTATTCTCTTCTTCCGCATGATCGTGAAGACACATATCCTTACCGCCCTCAACCCCTTCCTGAGCAACATCAATCTCTGGCGTCGCTATATCGATGACATCCTTCTCCTCTGGAATGGTACCAGAGAAACTCTGAACTCCTTCACCTATTGGCTAAATTAATCACAAAACCACCTCAAATTCACCAGCGACTCTAAAAACAATGACTTACCATTTCTGGATGTTCTTATACATGCCGAGGATGACAAATTAGGCACATAACTTTATCGCAAGCCAACAAAGAGAAATACCCTCCTACAATATACCAGCTATCATCCACGAGGTCTCTGTGATGGCCTTCCCTTCGGTCAGTTCTTACGCATTCGAAGGAACTGCAAATGGTGCAAAGACTACTTTCATGAATCTGACATCCTGATCAACAAACTCAACAATGGAGGATACCCCAAACGCCTCATCACCAGAGCACGTAAAAGGGCCTGGTATTGTCACCGGGAACATCTCCTTACACCCCAACCTAAGAAAACGATGACTAGAATACCTTTTGTCTCCAAATTTAGCCCATGCAGCAACCAAATCTCCAAGATCATCAAACACAATTGGACATTGCTACGCCCCTTCAAGCCCTTCAAAGAACCACCTCTCTTCTCCTACCAACGTGGAGACAATCTGGCCTCGCACCTCGTGCATGCCATCACATGGCCAGATAAACCAGCAGACGAACATACCATTGCCGCCTCCTGGGGACTCGCCCCAATCATTGGACACTACAAATGCCAGAACTGCATCGCATGTAACCTCACACGGAATACCAAGGATTTCCAATTCAATGACAAGATGTACAAACTCAAAAACCACACCAACTGCAGGTCACAGAATGTTGTCTACGCCATCCGCTGCCCATGTAACCTGATCTATGTAGGCCAGACCACCCAGATGGTCAAGCAGAGGATTATTCAACACAAAAGCAGATTCCATTGCAAAGTCCTCACTGCACCTTTGGTTGCGCACTATCTGGAGAAAAACCATCGCAACACTGACATTAGCTGGCAGGTGATAGACAAGCCAACCCTGCCCACCAGATGAGGCTATATCAAAACCCTCCTAAACAGGTGTGAATGCAAATGGATCACTGTATTCAACTCAGTGAACCATGGCCTTAACACCATTGATGAATGGAACAGTGTTATTGCTATCTGATATCATACCGCTCCATAGACACCGAGATTTGACTGTCAACCTTAACTATGTTCGGCACACCTCTGGCTCCTCCCTTCCTCTTCCCGAGAACATTCTCATTGCACTGAGTTCTTTACTCACTATATCCAGTTATTTCCTCCTATACCCCACCCTTCCAATCCCCTGCTCTGATAACGTCCATTTACATTTCCAATCATAGCACTATGCTTGTTTGTCCATTTGTCTTAATGTACCTAAATGACTTAGCTAGCCTAATGCCTCTCCCGCCTAATTAACATGATTGAGAGTTACCTTCTGTACCTCCGATGCATTCTGATTAAAATGTATACATCGCCTGTCATACTCTGTACGATTCATTTGTTTCTAAGCATGTCTGTTTTTCACCTTCTGCTTTTTATTTATTTATTTATTTATAATTACATTTGTTGAGCGCGCAGCTACCCGGAGGTTTCCCGGCGCTAGAGCAAACTGAACGGTGAAAGGGAGGGAGGATCATAAGATCATAAAATTAGTTGTTAAAAAGCCAAGTTTTTATTCCCTTACGGAATTTCAGAAAGCACAATTCAGTGCGCAGAGATTGAGGAAGAGAATTCCATAAGGATGGGGCCAGCAGGGAAAACGAGCATCCTCCCATCTTGGCTCTGTTGATGCGCGGAATCTTAAATTTATTCTGCGTCGAAGACCTAAGTGTGCGGGGGGGAATGTATTGCTGCACCAGAGCAGAGAGATAGCAAGGGGCTCTACCAGTCATAATTTTGTGCATGTAGCAGAGTGCTTTGAAGTTAACTCTGCTTTCAATCCGCAACCAGTGCAGATTCCGCATATGGTGCGCGACCGAGGATCGGGCAGGAAGGTGACAGATCAAGCGAACAGCCATATTCTGTACCACCTGGTACTTCTTGATTACCTCTTTGGCAGCACCTAGGAGCAGGATGTTCCCATAGTCCAGGCGTGAGATGACAAGAGCCTGGACTACGGTCCTCAAGGTGTCCGCAGGTAACATCCAGGTGATCTTTCTCAGACACCTGATGATGGTAGTACAGGTGGCTGAGACTTTCACAGCGTGTTGTTTGAAAGTGAGTTGGTTGTCGAAGATCACACCAAGAATGCGGGCAGACACAGATGGAATGGGAAGAGGACCCATCTCTGGAGGCCAATGGTGTGGGCCCCAGAGAGAGGTGTCTGGGCCAAACAGGAGCAGCTCTGTTTTATCCCCGTTTAATTTTAGTTTGTGCTTCAACATCCAGTCCGATATATGTTTCAGTCCAACTTGAAGAGAGGAAGAGGGGAGGTTTTTATTGGTGGAGAGAGAGTAGATGACTTGAGTGTCATCAGCGTAGGAATAAATTGTGAGGCCAGCTTGTTCGCCAGGAAAGCAAGCGGCCTCACGTACAGGTTAAAGAAAAGGGGACTAAGAATAGACCCCTGGGGAACACCGTGAGGGGAAGGGAGAGTAGATGAAACAGATGTGGAAGAAAAAACTTGAAATGTGCGCTCAAAAAGAAAATTAGGGATCCAGGCCAGGGCGGTACCACCGACACCAACTGCCTCCAGGGTGGACAATAGGATGGAATGGGAGACGGTGTCAAAAGCGGCACTCAGGTCAAGCAGAATGAGTGCCACCGTCTCACCATTATCCACTTGGCTTCTGATGGTTTCTGACACGCCAAGGAGAGTTGTTTCCGTGGAGAAACCAGCCCTGAACCCGGATTGAGAACCATGAAGAAAATTGGTGGATTCAACAAAGGAAGACAACAAAGAATTAACATGCTTCTCCAAAATCTTGGAAAAGCAAGAAAGCAAAGAAATAGGGCGAAAATTGGAAGGATTATTGGGGTCTGCGTTGGCCTTTTTTAGTAATGGTACCACCATTGCGTGCTTCCATTCGTTTGGGACAATCGCTTCTGTTAGGGAAGCGTTCAGGACGTCCAAAATAATGTGGAGTAGGGATGGGTCAAGGGAACTCAGAACTTGAGGGGGCAGAGGGTCAAGGGGGGAGCCAGATTTGATGTCCTGAAGATACTTTTTTAGAAGCGCGGGGGAAATAGGATCCCAAGCGTGAAGTGGGGTGGTGATAAGCAAAGAGCAAGGAGTAATAACCGGAGGAGAATTGCAAGGAGCTTGAGCAGCGTGAGTTGAGGCGGCTGGAGTAGAGTTGAAAATCGCATAGATTTTATCAATTTTTTCACGAAAGAAGTTGGCTAGAGCATTACACTGGGCCGTGTCTAGGCAGGGATCCTTAGGAACAGAGGAAGCACCTGAGAGCTCCTTGACTATTTTAAACAAGGCCTTGGGTCTATTTTGAGCTGTGAGTATGGTGCTGTTGGCAAAGTTAGCTCTAGCGGTGTCACATGCCGCATGGTAGGTTTTAAGAGCTGACCTGTATTTTGCTTTATGCTCAGGGTTATAATTTGAACGCCAAATTCGTTCCAATTTTTTGCAGTTGGATTTTTCAGAGCGCAGGGAGTCATTAAACCAGGGTGCCGGGGGGTGATGAATTTGAGATTTGTTTTTTTGTGTAGGGAGGCATGAGTCCAAAGCAGTAGTTAACCATGATCTAACCACAGGTAGCTCTTTAATAGTCAAGTTGGAAACCGAAGGTTTGGAACTGGCAAGGAGAGAGTTTAATTTATTTAGATCTAAACGTTTCCAGTTCCTGCTAGCTTTGTGAGGAGGGTCAGGCCTGAAAGAAACAGCTTCGCATGTTTTAATCAAAAAATTAACAATAAAATGATCTGACCAGAGAACAGGGATAGAGGATTGATAGGAGATGCCAATCAAGTTGGAAATGATGGGATCTAGAAGATTACCGGCCTTATGAGTAGGGTCGGAGTTAAGGAGATGCAGATCTAAGGCTTCAAGATCCTGTATAAGGCGTTTAGCAATGGCACAAGAAACAGAATTAAAATGAATATTTAAATCCCCAACAATAGTGAAGTTGGTAGATTGTGCTAAAAAAGGGGCGATAAGATCAGGAAATGAGGCAGCCCAGCAGCTAGCTGAACCTGGCGGGCGGTAAATCAGGGTGCCAGTTAGGGTAAACTGAGGAGAAAGAGTTAATTTAAACAGGCCAGCTTCACAGTTTGGAAAATCTAAATCTTCCCATTTACAAGAGAATTCTCTCTTGAAGATGATGGCAATTCCCCCGCCGTCTTTAAGCGCTCGATTTCGTCCCACATAGGTGTAGTCATTGGGAAGAGCCATGGCGATATCGGGGCCAGAGCTATCATTTAGCCAAGTTTCGGTGACAAACATGGCAGCAGGATTAGCTGTCTCCAAAAGGTCGAAAATATCTCTCTTGTGTTTTGAGAGTGACCGACAGTTAATGCTAATGAAGCTCAGAGCAGGTGAGGGATTGTGCAAGGTGGGAGGGAGGGTGCGCGTGGGGGAAGGGAAATTCCAAAACGTGGATGACATGCTGTCTGTACATGAGTCAAGGGAGTCCAAAGCCAGAGAGCAATGGGAACAGGATATGGGAGCATTGTTACAATTCAGCACGGTATGTGAGGGGCACAGCGGTCCCCGCAACTGCAGTAAGGCGGAACGTGAGTAGGAGGTAGGAATATGTACAGAGGGGCTGGGCCCTGGGCACGTGCTGGCGCGGACGGGCGCAGACGGGCAGGACTTTGGCACGACTTCGGCGCGAAGTCGGCGCTCCCGCTGCGCTCGTCCGCTGCGCTTCCGCCATTGTGGCATTAAATACACCGGGAGAGATAACCACTACCCCGCTAACCTGCCAATTGGGGAGCAGGGCGGAAGTGAGGATGAAGGGCGGAAGTTAGAGTGCGCTCGTGTGGCCACCGCCGCTGCTAACGGCACAAGCCGTGGCGGATCGGTGCCAGGAGCGAAGGTAAGGAGGTGGCAATCAATTACACACGTTGCGCCAGAAGCGGCGATCAAATAACAAACGTTGCGCCAGAGCGGCGATCAGAAGAGGTGCGAATGCGTTATTAAAATCAACACAATGCAAAGTAAAGCAAAGCGCTGAAAAGCGCTCACTCCAACATAAAATAGTGCTTTTAAAAGTTATTACAATAACAGGTAACACACGAAGCCTCAGCAGCCTCTCGTACCAGCAGTTAGCACCGAGCAAACATAAATGCAGGATTTAAATACTGCCTTCTATTCCAACCACTACCCCGCTAACCTGCCAATTGGGGAGCAGGGCGGAAGTGAGGATGAAGGGCGGAAGTTAGAGTGCGCTCGTGTGGCCACCGCCGCTGCTAACGGCACAAGCCGTGGCGGATCGGTGCCAGGAGCGAAGGTAAGGAGGTGGCAATCAATTACACACGTTGCGCCAGAAGCGGCGATCAAATAACAAACGTTGCGCCAGAGCGGCGATCAGAAGAGGTGCGAATGCGTTATTAAAATCAACACAATGCAAAGTAAAGCAAAGCGCTGAAAAGCGCTCACTCCAACATAAAATAGTGCTTTTAAAAGTTATTACAATAACAGGTAACACACGAAGCCTCAGCAGCCTCTCGTACCAGCAGTTAGCACCGAGCAAACATAAATGCAGGATTTAAATACTGCCTTCTATTCCAACCACTACCCCGCTAACCTGCCAATTGGGGAGCAGGGCGGAAGTGAGGATGAAGGGCGGAAGTTAGAGTGCGCTCGTGTGGCCACCGCCGCTGCTAACGGCACAAGCCGTGGTGGATCGGTGCCAGGAGCGAAGGTAAGGAGGTGGCAATCAATTACACACGTTGCGCCAGAAGCGGCGATCAAATAACAAACGTTGCGCCAGAGCGGCGATCAGAAGAGGTGCGAATGCGTTATTAAAATCAACACAATGCAAAGTAAAGCAAAGCGCTGAAAAGCGCTCACTCCAACATAAAATAGTGCTTTTAAAAGTTATTACAATAACAGGTAACACACGAAGCCTCAGCAGCCTCTCGTACCAGCAGTTAGCACCGAGCAAACATAAATGCAGGATTTAAATACTGCCTTCTATTCCAACCACTACCCCGCTAACCTGCCAATTGGGGAGCAGGGCGGAAGTGAGGATGAAGGGCGGAAGTTAGAGTGCGCTCGTGTGGCCACCGCCGCTGCTAACGGCACAAGCCGTGGCGGATCGGTGCCAGGAGCGAAGGTAAGGAGGTGGCAATCAATTACACACGTTGCGCCAGAAGCGGCGATCAAATAACAAACGTTGCGCCAGAGCGGCGATCAGAAGAGGTGCGAATGCGTTATTAAAATCAACACAATGCAAAGTAAAGCAAAGCGCTGAAAAGCGCTCACTCCAACATAAAATAGTGCTTTTAAAAGTTATTACAATAACAGGTAACACACGAAGCCTCAGCAGCCTCTCGTACCAGCAGTTAGCACCGAGCAAACATAAATGCAGGATTTAAATACTGCCTTCTATTCCAACCACTACCCCGCTAACCTGCCAATTGGGGAGCAGGGCGGAAGTGAGGATGAAGGGCGGAAGTTAGAGTGCGCTCGTGTGGCCACCGCCGCTGCTAACGGCACAAGCCGTGGTGGATCGGTGCCAGGAGCGAAGGTAAGGAGGTGGCAATCAATTACACACGTTGCGCCAGAAGCGGCGATCAAATAACAAACGTTGCGCCAGAGCGGCGATCAGAAGAGGTGCGAATGCGTTATTAAAATCAACACAATGCAAAGTAAAGCAAAGCGCTGAAAAGCGCTCACTCCAACATAAAATAGTGCTTTTAAAAGTTATTACAATAACAGGTAACACACGAAGCCTCAGCAGCCTCTCGTACCAGCAGTTAGCACCGAGCAAACATAAATGCAGGATTTAAATACTGCCTTCTATTCCAACCACTACCCCGCTAACCTCCACAATGACACACAACCGGACAACTACTGGTGTGTTTTTTCCAAGGTTTTATATGTATTTCACTTGATTTATGCTTCTACTATGATGTACTGCCATTGAAACGCTTTTTCCAAATGTTTTCCCCAGGTTTTGCTTTCACATAACCTCTCCTTCCCCTCCCTCTTCCTTTTCCACGGCCACCCGCGTCACCTATCCCCGCCCTGATACACTCACGTGACCACGTGACGCACCCACCCCGGAAGCGGATGCGCTTTCTTTACCACCGGCTCCCCCACCAACGGTACTCAGCACACAAACGTGGCGAGTCCGTGCCTTTTCCACTGCTGCATTCATTCAGCCTTAGGTAAGCCGCCCCACGGCGCCGTACACACACGCGGCATAGTTCTCGTTTGTTTGGCACCATGCCTAAGCTCCCAGCTCCTTTATTTTTTCATATTTCCGAGTATCCGGGCACTGTCCACGGAATCCCTCTACTCTGGCATAATTGTTTTTCCCCACAGAAGCCCGGAGTTGATTGGCACCCGCTAAGAGATTTAAGTCCTCAGCCAGGTAATACGGTTTTCGCACATGGCCTTAGCGCACCGTTTTCGCTCACGTTCTTGCGCTCACTCCTAACCTTGTTCTCCGATCCTGCAGGTTCTGCTAAGACGCCGGCCGCCCACCACTCATCTGAGCCGCCTTGGCCGCTCTGGAACCAACCAGGTATCACGCGCCTTTCTGTTTACCTCCTTCAGTCACCCCCCTCGCGCATCCCGCATGCCCCCTCTAGATACACTTCTCCCCCTTTTTCACTCTAACTCCCCCGTCCCCATACTGTGTCCCCATTGCACATGCCTTCCAACATGTTGTCCCTTTGGTACACGTCATCGAATAAGTACCGGCTGTCCTTATCGGCACACGCCTTCTAACACTGTGTCCCTCTGGCACACGTTATTGGATTAGTACCGGCTATCCCTACCGGCCCACCCACCTCCGCCCACAGTCCCTTGCATCACAGCCCATCATATCACTTGCAAAACTCCACCCACGCCCCCCCGGCTCACAAGCCTGCCCCTATCCTTCCAGGTTATTCCACCAGCTTTCATAGGCCTCTGCCCCACCTTCGTCTAGTATACACAGCATCTCCACTGGCTTCATAGGCCATTACGCCCATGCTAATACGACTGGCCCTATCTCTTTAGGAGCTTCTGTCTAGACCGCAAGCCATCATAGGCCTCTGCCCTACCTGCGCCCAACACACCCCACAGTTTCACTGGTTCAACAGGATCTATAGCTTCCATCTTCCTTGATCCTCACCTCTCTCATCCTCTCTCATCTCTTGCCTACTTCACGACCTGCACCAGCCACCCCCTTTCCACGCACTCACTCCGCCCCACACTCATGGTCACAGTCCTGACTGTGGTTCCTCCATTTCGGCTCCACCAACACCCCCATCCTTCGCGTCACTGCCCGCCATCCCCCTTCCTTTCCAAACCCTTACCCTCTCCCTTTCCTCCCTGTACAGCATCGTTTTTAATGACAACCCAGTCCTGAAGATGATCCTGACCAAAGAGGATCAAAACGTCGTTGACCGTTCAGCCCAATAGATGGAGCTTCTCCCAGTGTGGCTCTGTTAAATCATCCATAGAATCTTTCAAGATACCTGCATTACAATTCATTGCTTTGAGACACATTGTTCACTTGATACACTGTATATATTCACGCACCTTCACACCATGCATCGTTCCTGCTGATCACAATTGTCACTTACGTGGCCACTTCTTGTGTCACTTACACATTTAGAGCACCAAGTCCAATTCGGGTTGTTTGTTATTTGTTTACGTACAGTGCTGCTACAACTGTATACAAAAATTCTTGTTCTTTAATTATATGATGCCATGAGCACGTTTTTAAAAACTACTAATTGAGTCTCCTTGTCTCTGTTCACGTAATGCTTGATGCATACATGTCTAATCGCCTTTCGTAATAATACCAGTTTATATATTGTTTGTTTATCCTCATGTACCTACCCTAATCTCAACGTGGTTTATGGGTCATACTCCTGTAGTTCATTACTGGAAAGAACCAAAGGCATTTTGGATCCAAAAAGTTTTACAACGGTTTGCTAAATTTCAAGAAATCATCAAAGCAAAGGGGTAACCCAAGTAAGGTTTCACTTAATGGGCCTAGTATGAAGAGTGTTCTTCCATCACAGTGTAGGTATCTTTTGAAGTGGATGTTCAGCCTCTTTTGTGAGGGTTACCTTAGGTGACCAATTGGTTTTAGGCTGTCAGCAAATCGAGCAGGTAAAGTAGTGTTCGACGTTGGTGGACTACAGACAAAAGGTGTATGGCAAATTCAATGAGTTACTTAGTTGGAAGACAAGGAAGTGACTTCAAGGCTTGTGTCACAAGGTCATCACACTTGTACCAGTATTGAAACGCTTTTTCCAAATGTTTGCCCCAGGTTTCGCTTTCACATAAACTCTCCTTCCCCCCTCTTCCATTTCCACGCCCACCCGCGTCACCTATCCCTACCCCGACACACTCACGTGACCACGTGACGCACCCACCCCGGAAGCGGCCGTGCTTTCTTTACCACCGGCTCCCCCACCAACAGTACTCAGCACACATACGTGGCGAGTCCGTGCCTTTTCCGCTGCTGCAATAATTCAGCCTGAGGTAAGCCGCACCGCCGCACCATACACAAATGCAGCATAGTTCTCGTTTGTTTGGCACCACCCTAAGCTCCCAGCTCCTTTATTCTTTCAGATTTCTGAGTATCCGGGCACTGCCCATGGAATCCCTCTACTCTGGCAAAATAGTTTTTTCCCCACTGAAGCCCGGAGTTGATTGGCACCCGCTAAGAGATTTAAGTCCTCAGCCAGGTAATAGGGTTTTCGCATATTGCCTTAGTGCACCGTTTTCGCTCACGTTCTTGCACTCACCCCTAACCTTGTTCCCCGATCCCGCAGGTTCTCCTAAGACGCCGGCCACCCACCACTCATCTGAGCTGCCTTGGCCCACCAGGTATCCTGCGCCTTTCTCTCTACCTCCTTCAGTCACCCCCCTCGCGCATCCCGCATGCCCCCTCTAGATGCACTTCTCCCCCTTTTTCACTCTAACTCCACTGTCCCCATACTGCGTACCCATGGTACACGTATTCCAACACGTTGTCCCTTTGGTACACGTCATCGAATAAGTACCGGCTGTCCTTATCGGCACACGTCTTTTAACGCTGCGTCCCTCGGGCACACGTTATCGGATTAGTACCGGCCATCCCTACTGGCCCACCCGTCCCAGCCCACAGTCCCTTGCATCACAGCCCATCATATCACTTTTAATACTCCACCCACGCCCCCCCCCACACGGCTCACAAGCCTGCCTCTATCCTTCCAGGTTATTCCATGAGCTTTCATAGGCCTCTGCCTCACCTGCGCCTAGTATGCACCGCATTCCCACTGGCTTCATAGGCCTTCCGCGGCGTCTAATATGACTGCCCCTATCTCTTCAGGAACTTTTGTCTAGACCACAAGCCATCATAGGCCTCTGCCATACCTGCGCCCAACACACCCCGCAGCTTCACTGGTTCAACAGGATCTATAGCTTACATCTTCCTTGATCCTCACCTCTCTCATCCTCTCTCATCTCTTGCCTACTTCACGAACTGCATGCGCCACCCCCTCTCCACGCACGCACTCCGCCCCACACTCATGGTCACAGTCCTGACTGTGGTTCCTCCATTTCGACTCCACCAACGCCCCCGTCCTCCTTCCTTTTCCAACCCTTACCCTCTCCCTTTTCTCCCTGTACAGCACCGTTTTTAATGACTACCCGGTCCTGAAGATGATCCTGACCAAAGAGGATCGAAACGTCGTTGACCGTTCAGCGCAATGGATGGCGCATCTCCCAGTGTGGTTCTGTTAAATAATCCGTCGAATCTTCCGAGAGACCTGCATTACAATTCATTGTTTTGAGCCACATTGTTCACTTGATATACTGTTTATATTCCAGCACCTTCACACCATACGCCGTTCCTGCTGATCAAAATTGTGACTTGCGTCGCCACTTCTTGTGTCACTTACACATTTAGAGCACCAGGTTCAATTCAGGTTGTTTGTTATTTGTTTACTTACAGTGCTGCTACAACTGTATACAACAATTCTTTTTCTTTAATTAAACGATGCAATGAGCACGTTTCTAAAAACTACTAATTGAGTCTCCTTGTCTCCGTTCACGTAATGCTTGATGCATACATGTCTAATCGTCTTTCATAATAATACCAGTTGAGATATTGTTTGTTAATCCTCATGTCCCTACCCTAATCTCAACGTGGTTTATGGGTCATACTCCTGTAGTTCAATACAAGATTGTTAGCAGCTGCCGATCTGCGAGAGTTGGTGCCTCCTTGGCCCTTACTTTCGGACCAATTCTGTGGTCCATTTTCTTTTTGTCATATTCCTGACATCAAGGATGTCCAAGGAGACTCTCTCTTATTCGGAAGAATATATCTAAAACTTAATGGGCGGCACCTCTCTTCTTTCTGGGCCATCCATCACTACCACCCCCACCCCCAGGACCTCCTGTGTGCTGTTAGAGAAACTTGAGAAAATTAAGAAAAAGCAGATAAGAACTGAACTCCATGCCCGCATGGTCACAGACTATTTGAAATCTGGTGTCATCCCTGTGGGCCTCCAAATCAGAAACACACCTGCCATCTTCACACAGGACCCCAAATTCCGCACCGGCTTCAGTCATTTAGCCACAACATGCTCAAGCCACTGATGGTCCTTGGTATCAACATAGCCATTGAACACAGCAGTAAAGAACACAAGGAAATAGCTGAGCTGGAAAAACTGATTCTGGCGGACTGTTCCATCATGGATGCCAAAAATCTCCGTGAGAAGATCAACACAACTATCTCCACCTTCAACACTTTTGAATTAAATAAAAAGATCACCAAAATCCAGAAGGACATCAAATTCTACAAGGTAGAACAAACTTACCCATACCTCCGTGATGAATTCTATAACACCCCTACATCCCACCATGAGCTCGCAATTGGGGGAGATATCGTAATAACCAACAAATTACATTCTCTGAGTCCTCCAACACCTCGGGCCCAAGTACTTCTCGAGTAACGAACAGACCACAGCCATTACTACCACAAGGTTTTTTAGGACAGACCGCGGACCTGGCCAACCACAAACCCGACCACCAAGAAACAGAAAATACCAACCTCAATTCGCATGGGAAAGACAAACCCGCAACAGGTTTTAACAATGGGGTCCACAACAATAACCACCCAAGGTGACACTCATTCCACCTCCAACCCCCCTGCCACGCCCACCCTGGACACCCAGTCAATACCCTTATTCAACCTCTCGAATCACATCCTCAGCCATGATGAGACCCAACTCCTTTCCAGGGGCTTAAGCTTTGTGCCTACGGAACATACTAATTTTCTGGAACTTCAATCAAGTCTACTGATGTTCTTCCATCGAATTCGATTCAAACAATTCTTTGCTGATAAACCAGAGTCCATCCAACCTTCTGGAATACGGTTCCATCCAGCCTCAACCTTCAACCCCCCTTCATCCACCATACCACTGGAAATATTGGCCTTTGAATGCTTGGTCATGCAGGATGTTGCAGACCTCAAATCTCAATTTGAATACGTGCCTTATAACCTACCACTTGACGAAAAACAAGCCTTACTAACACTGAAGAACGATTCCGAACTTATAATCAAACCTGCGGACAAGGGCGGTGGAATAGTGGTCATGGGAACTGACAAGTACGACCAAGAAATCAAACGACAACTAGCCAATCGGAATCCTTACCGTCCTCTCACCTAGGACCCCTTACCGGACATCAGGACCAAAATATAACAAAACACGGGACAAACCAGATCCTTGAATATCATATCCCAAAAGGAGTATAATTTCCTCAACAACGAACACCCACGGACTCCTGTACTATATGTACTCCCCAAGATTCACAAACACAGCACCAACCCCCCAGGCCGTTCCATAGTCTCTGGTTGCGGGTCTATTCTTGAACCGCTGGGCAAGTCTATTGATGCCATCATTAAAGAGTTCGTCCCCACCACCGACACATTCATCTTGGATACCATGGATCTCATCGTCACCATTGAAGACAGACCTTTCAATACCAATACGGACCTGATTGTTGGACTGGACATAGAATCATTATACACAAATATTCCGCACAGCGAAGGTCTTGAAGTCATCAAATCACTCCTTGAAGCCAGACCCCGACCCGCCCTGGTCCCGACTGAATTCGTCATGGATCTCTTACGAATCGCCCTTAAAAATAATTATTTCCTCTACCGTGACACCTTCTACCTCCATGTCAAGGGAATCTCTATGGGTGCTTTCTTTGCCCCAAACTTTGCTATTCTCTTCGTCCGCATGATCGTGAAGACACATATCCTTACCGCCCTCAACCCCTTCCTGAGCAACATCAATCTCTGGCGTCGCTATATCGATGACATCCTTCTCATCTGGAATGGTACCAGAGAAACTCTGAACTCCTTCACCGATTGGCTAAATTAATCACAAAACCACCTCAAATTCACCAGCGACTCTAAAAACAATGACTTACCATTTCCGGATGTTCTTATACATGCCGAGGATGACAAATTAGGCACATAACTTTATCGCAAGCCAACAAAGAGAAATACCCTCCTACAATATACCAGCTATCATCCACGAGGTCTCTGTGATGGCCTTCCCTTCGGTCAGTTCTTACGCATTCGAAGGAACTGCAAATGGTGCAAAGACTACTTTCATGAATCTGACCTCCTGATCAACAAACTTAACAATGGAGGATACCCCAAACGCCTCTTCACCAGAGCACGTAAAAGGGCCTGGTATTGTCACCGGGAACATCTCCTTACACCCCAACCTAAGAAAACGATGAATAGAATACCGTTTGTCTCCAAATTTAGCCCATGCAGCAACCAAATCTCCAAGATCATCAAACACAATTGGACATTGCTACGCCCCTTCAAGCCCTTCAAAGAACCACCTCTCTTCTCCTACCAACGTGGAGACAATCTGGCCTCGCACCTCGTGCATGCCATCACATGGCCAGATAAACCAGCAGACGAACATACCATCGCCGCCTCCTGGGGACTCGCCCCAATCATTGGACACTACAAATGCCACAACTGCATCGCATGTAACCTCACACGGAATATCAAGGATTTCCAATTCAATGACAAGACGTACAAACTCAAAAACCACACCAACTGCAGGTCACAGAATGTTGTCTACGCCATCCGCTGCCCATGTAACCTGATCTATGTGGGCCAGACCACCCAGATGGTCAAGCAGAGGATTATTCAACACAAAAGCAGATTCCATTGCAAAGTCCTCACTGCACCTTTGGTTGCGCACTATCTGGAGAAAAACCATCGCGACACTGACATTAGCTGGCAGGTGATAGACAAGCCAACCCTGCCCACCAGATGAGGCTATATCAAAACCCTCCTAAACAGGTGTGAATGCAAATGGATCAGTGTATTCAACTCAGTGAACCATGGCCTTAACACCATTGATGAATGGAACAGTGTTATTGCTATCTGATATCATACCGCTCCATAGACACCGAGATTTGACTGTCAACCTTAACTATGTTCGGCACACCTCTGGCTCCTCCCTTCCACTTCCCGAGAACATTCTCATTGCACTGAGTTCTTTACTCACTATATCCAGTTATCTCCTCCTATACCCCACCCTTCCAATCCCCTGCTCTGATAACGTCCATTTACATTTCCAATCATAGCACTATGCTTGTTTGTCCATTTGTCTTAATGTACCTAAATGACTTAGCTAGCCTAATGCCTCTCCCGCCTAATTAACATGATTGAGAGTTACCTTCTGTACCTCCGATGCATTCTGATTAAAACGTATACATCGCCTGTCATACTCTGTCCGATTCATTTGTTTCTAAGCATGTCTGTTTTTCACCTTCTGCTTTTCCTCCACGATGACACACAACCGGACAACTACTGGTGTGTTATTTTTCCAAGGTTTTATATGTATTTCACTTGATTTATGCTTCTACTTTGATGTACTGGCATTGAAACGCTTTTCCCAAATGTTTTCCCCAGGTTTTGCTTTCACATAACCTCTCCTTCCCCTCCCTCTTCCTTTTCCACGCCCACCCGCGTCACCTATCCCCGCCCTGATACACTCACGTGACCACGTGACGCACCCACCCCGGAAGCGGACGCGCTTTCTTTACCACCGGCTCCCCCACCAACGGTACTCAGCACACAAACGTGGCGAGTCCGTGCCTTTTCCACTGCTGCATTCATTCAGCCTGAGGTAAGCTGCCCCATGGCGCCGTACACACACGCGGCATAGTTCTCGTTTGTTTGGCACCATGCCTAAGCTCCCA
Organism: Lissotriton helveticus; assembly: GCF_964261635.1. Lineage (NCBI taxonomy): Eukaryota > Metazoa > Chordata > Amphibia > Caudata > Salamandridae > Lissotriton > Lissotriton helveticus. The sequence goes on along the minus strand of NC_136061.1, from coordinate 1,509,179,009 downwards.
GCTCCTTTATTTTTTCATATTTCCGAGTATCCGGGCACTGTCCACAGAATCCTTCTACTCTGGCATAATTGTTTTTCCCCACAGAAGCCCGGAGTTGATTGGCACCCGGTAAGAGATTTAAGTCCTCAGCCAGGTAATACGGTTTTCGCACATGGCCTTAGCGCACCGTTTTCGCTCACGTTCTTGCGCTCACTCCTAACCTTGTTCTCCGATCCCGCAGGTTCTGCTAAGACGCCGGCCGCCCACCACTCATCTGAGCCGCCTTGGCCGCTCTGGAACCAACCAGGTATCACGCGCCTTTCTGTTTACCTCCTCCAGTCACCCCCCTCGCGCATCCCGCATGCCCCCTCTAGATACACTTCTCCCCCTTTTTCACTCTAACTCCACCGTCCCCATACTGTGTCCCCATTGCACATGCCTTCCAACATGTTGTCCCTTTGGTACACGTCATCGAATAAGTACCGGCTGTCCTTATCGGCACACGCCTTCTAACACTGTGTCCCTCTGGCACACGTTATTGGATTAGTACCGGCTATCCCTACCGGCCCACCCACCTCCGCCCACAGTCCCTTGCATCACAGCCCATCATATCACTTGCAATACTCCACCCACGCCCCCCCGGCTCACAAGCCTGCCCCTATCCTTCCAGGTTATTCCACCAGCTTTCATAGGCCTCTGCCCCACCTTCGTCTAGTATACACAGCATCTCCACTGGCTTCATAGGCCATTACGCCCATGCTAATACGACTGGCCCTATCTCTTTAGGAGCTTCTGTCTAGACCGCAAGCCATCATAGGCCTCTGCCCTACCTGCGCCCAACACACCCCACAGTTTCACTGGTTCAACAGGATCTATAGCTTCCATCTTCCTTGATCCTCATCTCTCTCATCCTCTCTCATCTCTTGCCTTCTTCACGACCTGCACCAGCCACCCCCTTTCCACGCACTCACTCCGCCCCACACTCATGGTCACAGTCCTGACTGTGGTTCCTCCATTTCGGCTCCACCAACACCCCCATCCTTCGCGTCACTGCCCGCCGTCCCCCTTCCTTTCCCAACCCTTACCCTCTCCCTTTCCTCCCTGTACAGCACCGTTTTTAATGACAACCCAGTCCTGAAGATGATCCTGACCAAAGAGGATCAAAACGTCGTCGTCCGTTCAGCGCAATAGATGGAGCTTTTTCCAGTGTGGCTCCGTTAAATCATCCATAGAATCTTTCTATATACCTGCATTACAATTCATTGCTTTGAGCCATATTGTTCACTTGATACACTGTATATATTCAAGCACCTTCACACCATGCATCGTTCCTGCTGATCACAATTGTCACTTACGTGGCCACTTCTTGTGTCACTTACACATTTAGAGCACCAAGTCCAATTCGGGTTGTTTGTTATTTGTTTACGTACAGTGCTGCTACAACTGTATACAAAAATTCTTGTGCTTTAATTATATGATGCCATGAGCACGTTTTTAAAAACTACTAATTGAGTCTCCTTGTCTCTGTTCACGTAATGCTTGATGCATACATGTCTAATCGCCTTTCGTAATAATACCAGTTTATATATTGTTTGTTTATCCTCATGTACCTACCCTAATCTCAACGTGGTTTATGGGTCATACTCCTGTAGTTCATTACTGGAAAGAACCAAAGGCATTTTGGATCCAAAAAGTTTTACAACGGTTTGCTAAATTTCAAGAAATCATCAAAGCAAAGGGGTAACCCAAGTAAGGTTTCACTTAATGGGCCTAGTATGAAGAGTGTTCTTCCATCACAGCGTAGGTATCTTTTGAAGTGGATGTTCAGCCTCTTTTGTGAGGGTTACCTTAGGTGACCAATTGGTATTAGGCTCTCAGCAAATCAAGCAGGTAAAGTAGTGTTCGACCTTGGTGGACCACAGACAAAAGGTGTATGGCAAATTCAATCAGTTATTTATTTGGCAGACAATGAAGTGACTTTAAAGCTTGTGTCACAAGGTCATCACACTTGAGGCCTAAGATGAGGTGGGCAAGGTAACTTGGAAGAATGTCTACTGTTTTGACCAGAAGAGCATTGTGGACCCCATTGTAGTAGTCAATCCTGGAGATGGTCAGTCTTTGGAAAGGGCAAATCAATTGAGGATGGAGTGCCAAAAGGAAAATTAAATAGGTGAACAGTGGAGGTGGTAGCATTTTTGTGAAGTTATTCACCCGATGAATCAGAATTTGTAACATCATATGTGTTTCCCAGCTTATGAATCTTGAGCGAAGAGACTGGTGTCGGGCCCAATTTGGAAGGACAATCAATGAGTGTAAGACTGGGCCTTACTTTTTGTACTGGAAGTGTTCAGACTGAGTTGATTCTGATGCATCAAGTTGTGGGTGTGTCTAAAGTTGTCCTTCCGATATTGCCACTCAACTGGTTTGTTGTTTACTTTTAACTGCCTCTGAACATCATCATCGTACTTGTGGTAACTCATAAAGAATTCTAAGAAATTGAGTTTTGGCTGAGTGAGGTGAACACTCTTCTCTTGCAAGAACCACAATCCTTGTCAGGATGAACCACAAACATATGTTTAACCCTGTGGTCCCTTGGCACAAAAACAGTCAGGCTTAACTTAGAGGCAATGTGTGAAGAATTTATTTAAGCAGCACACAAACATTAATAAAGTGAAAACATAACACAATAAAAATTCCAAACAAAAATGAGACCAAAACTCCAAAAATTCAATCAGCTGAACCAGAGATATGCAACTTTAAAGGTTTAAGTAAAAATAGTGCCAAGAAGCAGAAAGAGCTAAATGTGGGTATATGGTCATGCTAGACCGGGATAAAGTCACAAATTCAGACTGACAGCGATGGAGTGTGGGCTGGATTCAGAGACCAGGTTAGTCTCGCTGAATAAGTTACATTTCCAATAGATGGCAAGCAGAGTTCAAAACTTCAGGATTTCACAGGAGAAGTTCAACTGATGCCAGCCAAGGGTCCAGGACCTGGGGAGGCACCTCTTGTGGACCAGGAACTCATTCCTGTGAGGCCAGCAGGCCCCTATTGTAGGTCCCAGGAGGTCCAATTGTAGGTCCAGGTAGGGACAGTTGCAGCAGGTCAGCTAGACTGTTGCAGGGAGGCCTCTGAAGCTTGTTGTGCCCCTTTAGTTCAGAAGAGGTTACTTAATTAACCCTTGGATACACTCATTATCCTTGGATCAAGTGGCAAGGCAGGCCTCAAGCAACAGGACAGTCCTCTGAGTGTACAAGCGTACACGGCAGACTTCAAAAAGCAGGGCAGTTCCCTGGTAGCAGCAGGACAGTTCTCAGAGGTACAAAGCAGGCCTCATACACCAGGATAGTCCTCTGAAGACACAATAGTCCTTCTGGGGTCCTCCCCAGATCCAGCAGTGGCTCATGAGGTCCTATATTTATACCTAGTGCTACCCTAGTCCACCACAAAATCTGATTGTGGAAAGTTACTTCCTTCCCCGTCGTTCCCCTACTCAGACTCCATGAGGTCTAGGGTGGCACGAGGCTAGGGTCAAGTTATTTTATGAGTGTGCTAGAGGCAGCCCTTTGAAATGGAAGTGCAGCAGGAACAGCTCCCCCTTCCATCCTGCAGGATAGCCCACTGCCAACTACACCATGGGTTCTATTGTTCGCTGTTTGGGCCCAATATGCATTACTGATAGGAGAGCAATTAAAAGTCTTAGGCAGCTTGAAACTATTAGAAGGCTGCCGAAAGTTTAAGACAGGAATATGCCAACTTTCTAAAAGTGTCATTATCAAAATTGAAATCTAAAATCCGACTTTACCCTTGAAGAGGATTTTAAATTACAATTCATTTGAGTCTAAATGTGAGAATTCTACCTGCTCCCAATCAAAAATTAGCACTTATTAAAAGTAATAAAGCGACACCATTGTTAGGCCTTTCAATAGTGAAACATGAATTTTGGTTTTTTTCACTACCATAACATACACCTGGCTCTACTAGCTTTTTAGGTCCTACTTTAGGGTGTCTTATATTTATTTAAAAGGAAGGTTTAGGTCGGGCGAAAGGTTTGTTTTACAAGGTTGCATTACAGTTTTAAACTGCACTACAGGCTTTAATGGCAGGCCTGAGGCATGTTTTAAAAGGCTACTTTTAGTGGGTGTCACAATGAGTGCTGCTGCCTACTAGTAGCATTTACTTTACAGGCCCTGGGTACCTCTGGTATAATCTACAACGGACTTACAAGTAAATTAAATGTACCAATCAGGTGTAAGCCTGTTGTATCATGTTTTAGAGGCAGAGCACAAGAACCTAAGCACTGGTTAGCAGTGGTAAAGTGCAGAGTCCTAAAAATCAACAATAATGGTTTCAGAAATCAGGAGGGGTTCAAGAAAAAAGTTTGGGGTGACCCTGCAGAGAGATCCGAGTCCAAAAAGAACCTTTAAAATATATTTGTCAATGCAATCACATAAGTATTAAAATGAATTTGAGAGAGGGTTTGTCCTTGAAGAACCCGGCCTGTGGTGCCGCTGGAGGTTGAGTGACCAGTACCAGTTTTGCCTCGTGACTGAAGCCGACAGGACAGAGGGGAAAAAGGGAGAAGTAGGAGTGTCAATGGGGTGCAAAGATCCCAAGCACTGCATATGTCTTGCACAACTACTGCAAAGGAATTTGCCATCGGAAAAATGTTTTTTGATGGAGAAAAGACAAGCTCATTGTTAGTCATTTCTGTCAAATGTCTTAATGAGAATTGTGCATCCAATTTCAAATTGTTAGCAGCAGTGCTATGGTCTTTCCAATGGTTATAAGAAAAGTGTGTAATGCACTCCCTGTTTTTACCTAGATATCAAAACTAATCACTCTCTGCATTAGAGTGCTACACTGGATTGCATGCTGTCTAACATGCTACTTAAGCATGTGTATCATTAATTCAAGTAACTAAACTTGAAACCAGGTAGCTAGTTAGTTACACATGATTAAGTAGCATGTTGGACAGCATGCAATCCAGAGTAGCACAATAATGCAGAGAGTGATTAATTCTGATATCTAGGTAAAAACAGAGAGTGCATTACACACTTTTCTTATCATCGATTCAGTCTGCACAGTGTAGTGGCACCCAATATGTCATTTGACACCATTTCTAACATAATTTACCAAAGTTTATGTGTATATTCAAGTGAGAAGAAAAAAGTATAAATATCAATTTGATGAAATTATTATTTTTTTAATATTAATTGATTGTGAATTGTGCACACTGATTTCAAGTTTAGTTACTTGAATCAATGATACACTTTCCAAATGTAGCAACAGCCCTGCTCTTACCTCTGCCACTCAATAAATAATCTGTTGGAACAGAAGGAGGACTGGACTGGAAACATCAATTAGCCCTGGCAAAATTGTTCACGGCAGCTACCTACTGCAGAATACTATGACTAAAATGGAGCAATGGGTCATAGTAGGGTCGAGGGTCAGCCCCAATTGTGCAGCCCTCCCGGAAAATGCCAGAGTAGAATAATGGCCAATCCGGCTCTGAAGTAAGAGACAGGCAGGGCTGCTGGTATCTTCAGGAAACAGCAGGCTACTGATGGGTAGAGGAACGAGGGAACATGGGCTGTGTGTCATTAGAGGTAAGAGTGGAACAGGAGCTGCGTGAGCTGATTTTAGGCAGAAACTGGTAGTGAATGGAGGTGAGAGGAAAGCAGGGACTTCTGGTGATTGGAGGCGAGGGGGATTAAGAACTGCTGGTGCTTGGGGGAAAGTGTAGAGAGGGGTTTGTGGTGATTGGAGATGAGAGATGAGAGGAAAGTGGGGTCTACTGCTGAATGTAGCTAAGGGGAGAACGGGTGCTGCTGGTGAGTGCAGGTAAGATGTGGGTGGGGCAGGGTTTGCAGGTGAATGAAGGTAATAACTGAACATGGGCTGCTTGTGAAAGAAGGTGATAAGAATGTAGAAGGGACAGTGGTGAATGGAGGTAAGAGGAGAGCATTAGCTTTTGGTGAGTGCAGGTGGGAAGAAATCAGAGCATAATGGTGAATAGGAGTCAGCAGAGAGCCAGTGCTGGTGGTTGTAGTTAGTTATGAGGTGAGCAGGACAAAGGGTGATTGTAGGTAATGCATGCATAGTTGGGGAAGATAGTGCATGGAGGGAAGAGCGATGGTTGCTGATGAGTGGTGTTACGAAGACGGTAAGAACTGCCTGTGAATAGAGGTAAGAGGAAAGAAGGGGCTGCTGGCAAATGAGGTAGGAGTCACAAGAGACCGCTGCAGTGTCAAAGTAACTAGAAATTAAGGGATGTTAGTGGATTGCGCTAAGAGCAGAGTTGGGACTGCTGGTGAGTGGAGGTAGAGGAGGCCAGGTGCTCCAAGCAGGTGATTGGAAGTAAGAGGAGACCAGTATTGGGTGGTCAGCGTAGGGGGAGTGGAAAGAGGAGACCAGTATTGGGTGGTCAGCGTAGGGGTAGTGGAAAGAGGAGACCAGTATTGGTTGGTCAGCGTAGATAAGAGTAGGGGAGTGGTAGGAGGAGACCATGGGCTCTTGTTGATTTGAAGTAAGAGGAGACCACGAGTTACTCATGAGTGGAGGCAAGATTAGTGGGGGTACTGGCAGATCACGGAATTTTGGTGAAAGGTGATAAGAGGTGGGCAGACCAAGGGCCGCTGGTGAATGGAGGTAAGAGGATACCATGGCCCAGTATTGGGAGAAATTTAGAAGCGAGCAGGGACTGCTGGTGATTGCAAGTAAGGAAAGAACAGCAGCTGCAGGTGAAAGGCAGTGAGAGCAGAAGCAGGGGCCTCTGCTGAGCACAGCTATGAAGAAAACGGGCTGCTGGTGAGTGGGGGTAAGAGGAGAAGGGAGCTGCTGGTGAATAGTGCCTTCACTCAGGTTTTACTCCTACACACATGAGGAAATCGCCACCGTTTGTTTCCTAACTGGCCGTAACATATCCTCTAACAGCAAGAAAGTAGCCTAAACAACATCAGGAAACCATTTCTAATTTTACCTTGAGCTCAATCACTTGGGTGTATAGATTTAACATGACAACTGAGACATATGGTTGACATAATGGACAAAATTAAAGCATCTTGTGCAGTGCGATATAACTAATTTCCAACATCACTGATAAATGATGCTCATCATGATACTAGGTGTTGACCAGACTATTATGCCCCCATGTATGCCACACCATCACTTCCACCTGGATGGTGTGCACAGGTCTGCATACCTCCCCTCGGCCCACGAGAGGTGCCTTCCTTTCGGTGCGGAAGATACAACTAAAGCTAGACACAGAGGGAAGCCAAGTGAATGCTGGCAGGAACAGTGGAAGTGCCCTTTCACAATTAAGTGTGAGAAAGATTTAGCCAATTCGTTAATCCCTCAGGGCTTATGAAGCCCCTTCCCACATTGTTGTTGGGGCACAATAGGTTAAGAGCAGAGCATGTGCTGCTGGTGAATGGTGGTGAGACGAGAGGTTCCTGGTTACTGGAGGTAATCTGAGACTAGAGTATCCTGGTGATTGTGTGCTGCAGCCAGCCATATCAAAAGTTCTTGTAGGGCAGGCCATCAAATTGAAGCTTGGCCCTTCATGCTTGGAGAGCCGGTTTAGACGTGTCCAAATATGCCCAGTAGGGAAAAAGAAAAAATACTGTTTAAGTATCTGGTGCTATATAGGAGAATTAGCCATGTTAGCTGCCACATCATTAATAAAGAGCACAGCATTGTTTTCAGAATCTATAAGTAAAGATATTGCAGCACAAGTGTGGGATCTCTCAAAAAGCTTGGAGCCTAGAGAAGAATGACTCCCCTGCACACCCATCTCCTATGATGGCCTGGTCGTACCTGAACATAGATATCATTCAATCCTTAGTCCAGGTATTTTCAATTTGTTATTGTGTGTGGTCTTTTGGACAGTTGGGGCACTATAACCTGAGGGGTGTACCAGGGTTGGTGACAATTAAGCTTAAAATGATGGCTCCAAGATTTCCATTTTTACCGATTTTTACAGATAAATACAGACAGTAAACAATATGTTTCTGGTCTGTATTTACTTTTAAAAGTGGAAAAAACAGGAGAAAAAAAACAGAAGATTGGACTTCTCGTGATGGGCTCTTCATACTGTCTTTCATGAATTCCATGTCAACAGCTGAACAGTTGGACAACAAGGGGAGTTAAAAAGCAGGAGGAGATTTCCTTAAATACAGGCTCATGTTAAACATATGTGTGCACTGTAATGCTTAGATTTTACCTGTAGATGTAGTCGTTTGTTATATTTGGATGCTTAATTTTCTAAAACAGGACACGCATCAAGGTATGACTGCATGTCTATCAGTTAAATACATGTGGGAATAGGCCGTTTTATGACTTCATTTATTCTCAAAATACAAAACTAAATATGTATAAATCCCAAGAAGATGGCTAAAAAATAAATATAGATAAATACAGACAGAAATGTAAAAAGAAAAAAAAACTTTTAAGGGCAACAATCTTTGTGCCTACTTGGATTGAACTGCTGCATAGTGATGTGAAAGGTTTAACTCACCTCTAATTCGTGCAAGTGAATTCATAAAATCTTTACTGTAGATGATTTTACAGAAATAATTTTGTACTAGTCTCTGTACAACTGCGTTTAGCTGATGTACAGCTGAATAATTCCCACAGTATTCTACTGCTTACAGTTGTTTTGCAGGCATGTTATTTGTTGATGTCACATTTTTCAATAATTGTTTGCGTTAATAGAATTTGTTTGTCGGCTCATTTCAGCATAACTTACCGGCACGACCTATGGCTGTTTGTGATCAATATCTGCTTCAGTTCAACAAACATGCACTATTCTCTGCCTTTGAAGTTGTGTCTATTTAATTGCAAACGTTCTAAATAAATTAAGTTCATTCTAAAACTCGATTCCAAACCGTAGAACAGGCCTAAAAGATTTCCAAATTGCAGATGCTCATGCTCAGATTTCTATGCAAGAATTGCCCGTCTCGCTCCCTAGTTGAAGGAGACACCATTTAGGTAACTGTAACCAGTAATTCATGTCAGGAAAGACAACCTTTGTTTTGAAGACAAGGTGGCACATTATTTAAATATGAACGGTGACCTTCACCTATCGTTAGGTATTTGTAAAAGGTGTAGGTATGGTGTTAAATTTTTTGTATTCTTTTAATACAGCATTGTTGCCCGCTGCAGAGGGCCATACCATTCATTAATGGCCTGCTCTGCCCGATCGTCAAGTGAGGGTCTAGCATAGGAAAGATATTTTAATGACTGGTATCCGCTGATGCTGAAGAAGTATAGTGCCATTAGAGCATTCCACCCAGTGGTTGTGTAATGGTTTGAATTAAACATCGATAATGCAGGACATCTAACCTGGGCTTCTATTGGAATTCTATAACGCATATTAGCAAGCCCATTATCGCCGTTTTAGCGGCAGTTTCCTGCCGGTAAAACGGCGATGATTTTAATGAGGTTCTTGCTAATAAGCCCCTATGTACTAACAATAGCAGACAAAGTTTTGCACCAAAAAAGAACACATCTGTGAGACAGGCATAAAAAGAAGTAGATGCTTTTATTTCTCCAAACCTTTTTTTACTTTGCTTTTGTACTGCACTGTACAGCCCAGATCCATGGTGGGAAATATATTGAAAATTGCCTAAGCATAGTATTTTGTACTGGACGGGTACCTATGTTCTCTGTAGGCTGCACGCTTCCGTTCACAGAGTCTTGCTTCTTCCAGCGCTCAGACTCTCTCTGGGAGAGTGCTCGCCGCTCCCAGGACCAAAAGACATAGACGAAAGGCTTGAAAGGTCTCCTTTTCTCTGTTCTTCGCAGGCTGTGCACCAGGAGGCCGAGCAAATCCATCAAACCGAAAGGGACTGCTTCTTTGATTTGAGATCGGCGTTTTTCAGGAGGCAGACAGTGTGAAATAGACACGTGTATGATTGTGTTTCACACACAATGAGAGGGTGAGCATATGGCATTACTGCCAGAGCTGCTTACTCTGGAACTGGGGAAACAGGTTCCAGTCTCGATGCTCAAGTAAAGGGCTCTTATACTTTCCGGCCAAGTTTGGTATACATAACTGCAAAAAAATGAAACTTTTACCTTACAAAATGGGCACAAACATTTTAAATTTTCCTCCTTTATGTTCATCTTTGGAAATGAGGGTACCTGCAAATATGTGAGAACAAGCTTTGTAAGATACAAAACATCTTTTGTGTTTGATTTAATATCCTGGTAGTATATGGTAAATGTGTCATCAAAATAAAAAAATAAATAAACGTGGAAGGTTTTCACCTTAGTCTGGGCCCCTGGAATTATCAATCAATCAGGCGTTATATAGCACGCTACTCACCCGTGAGGGTCTCAAGGCGCGGGGGGGGGGTGACGGCTTCAGGTCAGTAGAAGAGCCAGGTCTTGAGGTCCTTCCTGAACGTGTGCAGGGTCAGGGAGTATCTGATGTTCACAGGGAGCTCGTTCCAGGTTTTCGCTGCGATGTAGGAGAAAGCTCTCCCGCTGGTTTTGTTTCTGTGAATGTGGGGAAACTCTGCCAGGCCGAGGCCAGCGGAGCAGAGGTTCCTCTTGGGTAGGTGGAAGGATAGTCTCTCGTTGAGGTATTTGGGTCCGATGTTATTGAGGGATTTGTAGGCATTGGTGAGGAGTTTGAAGGCGACCCTCCTTTCGACGGGGAGCCCGTGAAGGCCCCATACACTGTTGCGCTCCTCATAGTGCTGTTCCCATTGATTGTCAGTACTGCTCGCACTACCGGTGCTAAATTGTAGTGCCAACTGCATATTATTCAACCATTGGTGGAACTCTGCTGAAACTCGCAGAGTAAAACTCTGCAAGTTCCACCTAACTCCTAGTTCAAAAATACTTAAAGCAAAATTGTAGTTGCAATCCCTGAATATTCTGACTTTGGTACATTTAGCCCCAGGTGACTGACCCAGAGTCACAGGATATTGAACCAAGGCTGAGATTTTAACCTGGTTCACAAATTCAAGGTCGGCAGATCTAGCCGCTAAGCCACATTCTCTTAACCACTCACATCTATGATAAGGGCCATTGGAATTATGCAATTGTGTGGAAGCAAGGTTTTTCAAATAATTAAAGATTTTCTGCATTTGCCCCATAATCCATCATCTGCTGCATATTGTTTCTAGCTCAAACTGTGTAAAAAGTACTAAAAGCGCTGCAACACGTGTTCCCGCTCAGTGGAAGACCCTTTACAACGATTGACTGGTCACCTTTCTGTTGCTTATTGCTATCTTTGGGTGCTAAAGAAGTATTAATAAGATGCAACCAATACCCAGACAGTATCAAATAGTGTAAAAATGTCAAAATAATGAAGTAATTCTATCAAAATATCTGCTGCATTATGCCACAAATTTGCCATTTCTTCCTGCATAACTTACTCAACCCTGCCACATAATTTGGCTTTCCCCTGCCACATAATGCCAGTGGCCCAGTCTATGATATTTGTTTAAGTATAATGCTACATTTGACCTTGCCTCCGAAAGAAGGCTCTTAAAGACATCTGAGAGATAGCTTATATGAGTCAGGTACATGTCATTTTTGTAAAGAACCGTGATAAACCCTGTGTACCATTGCCAATGTCAATGGCCTCACATCTGAGACTGACACTGATGAGAGCATGAAAATAGAATAGAATATTTGAGTGACACCGATGACAAGGATCCATCACTGGCCCCAAGCTGTCTTGATGTATTGTGGATGCTCAGGATGTGTTCCACAGCTTTGTTATATCTCATGGAATAAGCCCTGATGTCTGGAAAATAATGCTATATTACGTGCCTAAATCCCAGTCCACAGTCTCATCTTGATTGATAATGAGCTCATTATGTCGGGCACTACCCAGTCAATTCTAAATCAATGTTTAGTGATAGAGCAGACAGCCAGAGATCAGTGCAGGGGAATTATCCTGCAGGCAGGTACCTGTGTGAGCAAGCATGTACTTGTGCGCATGTGTAAGTGAATCAGGTGGGTGTTGTATGTATTTGCTGGACATATTTTGTGTATTTCTGTGTGTGTGTACATGTATAGGACATATGTGAGTTATGTTTAGCGGTGTCCATGTGCTATATTGTATCATATTGTAGCTTTTGTATAGCACGTACAACCCCTATAAAAGGGGCGCAGAAGTGCGTACCCACATGGATAGGAAGCTATGCCATGCAGAGTGTGTGGTTGGGAGGATGTTGTTTTTGCTTTTAGCCTATGTGCCATGCTGTACATGATAACTACTAATGTGCAGTTATCATGTTATGGGATACAATGCCTGGCTGTGTGATGAGGGAAGGTATGTAAGTGATAGATGCTCAAATTATAAATCTAATAATGATTAACCAGCTTAGCCATAGAGGCAGTGGGATGCTCTGTGTCAATACATCAAAAAGGGGGTTGATCAGAGAAGGCCCAGCAATCTACACAGTGACATGTGGCAGGCAGAGATACTGTTGAATGAGTAAAAGGATCCCAAAAGGGCAAGAATGGTGATTGGTGACAAAAGCAGGAGTCATACACCATTTTACTTTATTTATTTATTTTATACCGTCTTCTATTGAACAGATACACCCCATTCAGGAGCAAGGATGTGGAGAAGCAATGAAAGGTGGCAAACTGAGCAGAAACTACACAAACTTGAAAGGGCCAAAATTCCACCTACCCCTGCTTGACTGAAAGAAGTCTAAGTTTGAGCAAGGGTTCACATTCAAGCCCCTCTCAGTCTCTCAAAGGCGAGGAAGTCCCAGTCAGGGAAGCCCTAATCATGTCAAAGCTCAGATGCCAGCTAGAGGGGCATCCTGCACAAATGACGGTGAGAGAAAAAACGCTTCGTAGGTTGCTGTTCTCACAGTAAAAACAAATGGGCTTTCCTTGTGTTACCCTGCTGCCCTCACTTCTCTACATGCACCCTAATACATTTTATGGAATACGAAGACCCTTTTTTAAAATTTCTAGTTTGCATAATGAGTCAACTTCCTGACCTTCTAAAATTTCCTCAATGAACAACTTTCACCAACATTATTATCAATAAATTACATTTCAGGGTTAAAAAGAGACAGTTTGGTGAAAGGTGACTGTTAGATTTGGGGGTCTCTAGTTGGCACAGGAAGGTACTTGTGACAAATGGGGACCCTTGCCATTAGTCAGGGTAAGGGGGTGGACTCCTAAAATAACCCCTGCTCATCCCCTTGGTAGCTTGGCACAAGCAGACAGGCTTATCTCAGAGGCAGTGTGTAAAGCATTTGTGACCACATACAGTAATTAAGTGACAACACTACAGATGGACACCACACAGTTGTATATTAAAAATAAGCATTCTTTATATAGATTTAACACAAGACCACAAACGACAAAAATCCACAATACTGTACTTAAGATGGTAGGTTTAGCTTATTTCTCTTTAGTTCTTAAAATGCGACACGTTGAGCCAGTATACCTTACGATGCGTCACGTTTCCACAACGAAAGTGTTGCAGAGATGGAGATGCAGCAAAGATCCGGTGCAAAGAAATAAAGACGGCAAGTTCTTCCTGATGCGGCACGCTTCTCCGATGTTGTCAGAAGTCTCGACTCGATGCGTCTGCTGTAACGGGGACACCCTTCTTCAGAGATGCGACGACAGCAGCATTGGCGGCGACACTATTCTCACTCGATGCGAGACGCTTCTGCTCGATGCGACAGCTGCAGCGGCGAGACCCTAGTTCAGTAATGCGACGACAGCGGCTTCGACGGCGGAACGCTTCTCCGTGGATGCGAGGCGCTTCTCTCGATGAAGTCCAAAGCGACAGCTACTGCGGCGATAACCTTTTTCAGAGACGCTGCCGTCAACACGCTTCTTCTTCATGGCGAAACGCTTCCCTCGATGCGGTGCAATACATCAGCTACAGCGGTGACACCCTTGTTCAGAGATGCTGTGGCTGCAATGGCGACACACTTCTTTATCATTGCGAGACACTTCTCTCGATGCAGTGCAATGCGTCAGCTACAGCGGCGACACCCTTGTTCAGAGATGCGACGGCAGCGGCTGCAACGGCTACCCGCTTCTTCCTCTTGAGTCGCGCTTCTTGCGACACGCAGTCCCTTAGAAGGCCCAAAACAGCAGCAAGCACTTCCATAAAACTCTTGGGGATCTGGAGGTTGAAGTCTGTCTGTTGTCTCTGAGACTTCAGCAGGAGACAAGCTCATCTCTCAAGCCTCTGGAGATCCTTCACAAGTTGAATAAAGCACACAAAGTTCTTTCTCCTTTCTTTGGCAGTCAGGCAACCACTACAGGGGAAACAACCTTTACAACGCAACTTTTACAACGAACTACCATTACAACGAAATTTTTACAACGCAAAAACCATTACAACGCATGTATTTACAACGCATTTTTTTTACAACGCAGGTACCTTTACAACGCATACCATTACAACGTAAGTATTGGTAAGTATATAATTATATTTTAAATTTTATATGTTTGGGTTTTTTTAACGGGTATTTTTAGGGTTCAGGGTCAGTTTTCAGTTTTTGGGTAAAGGAGTATTTTTAGGGTTCAGGGTCAGTTTTCAGTTTTTGGGTAAAGGGGTATTTTTAGGGTTTAGGGTCAGTTTTCAGTTTTTGGGTAAAGGGGTATTTTTAGGGTTCAGGGTCAGTTTTCAGTTTTTGGGTGAAGGGGTATTTTTAGGGTTCAGGGTCAGTTTTCAGTTTTTGGGTAAAGGGGTATTTTTAGGGTTCAGGGTCAGTTTTCAGTTTTTGGGTAAAGGGGTATTTTTAGGGTTCAGGGTCAGTTTTCAGTTTTTGGGTAAAGGGGTATTTTTAGGGTTCAGGGTCAGTTTTGGGTTTTTGGGTAAAGGGGTATTTTTTTTAATTATTATATCATTTATTTATTATTATTATTATTATTATTATTATTATTATTATTATTATTATTTATTAAATATAATATATTATTTATATACCGGGTAAAAATTAAATACAATTAAATTTAAATTACATTAAATTAAATTGATTAAATTAAATAAAATTAATTAAATTAAATTAAATTAATTAAATTAAATTAAATTAAATTAAATTAAATTATATTAATTTTAATTAATTTACATTTAAAAAAATATTATAACATTACCAATATTTACGTTGTAATGGTATGCGTTGTAAAGGTATTTTCGTTGTAAATACATGCGTTGTAATGGTACTTCGTTGTAATGGATCCTGCGTTGTAAAAACTGCGTTGTAATGGTAGGTGTTGTAAAAGTATGCGTTGTAACGTCATACATCCCCACTACAGGCCAATCCCCTTAGCAACACTTCAGCTTAGGGATAGTCTCTCCTCAGTTTCTTCAGGTTCCTCTCTTCAGCAAAGGTTTCTTCTTGTTGTCCAAAAGTGATCTAATTTCCCGGGATCAGGGTCCCAATATTTATACCCCAAAATCCTTTGTTCTCTGAGGGCAGAGGGGCCTTTGCCCAGTCCAAACCAGTTCTGGAGCACTCTGTTTACATGACTCCTTCTTTCCTTTCACAGTGCAGGGCAGAAACATCAGACGCCCCATCGGAGGTGGAGCCAACATTGTGGAGGGAAGGCACAGCCCAGGAGCACTCTGTTGACATGACTCCTTCTCTCCTTTCACAGTGCAGGGCAGAGACACCAGCCGCACCACAGGAGGTGAAGCCAGCATTGTGGAGGGAAGGCACAGCCCTATTCAGGTCCCAGGTGCAACTCCTCCCTCCCATCTACATGCAGATCTCTCTATTCAGCCCTGTGCTGACTCACCCTGTCTCCTGGAATTCTCCAACCTGTCACTCAGAGGTGGAGCCAGCATTGTGGAGGGAAGGCACAGCCCTGGAGCACTCTGTTGAAATGACTCCTTCTCTCCTTTCACAGTGAAGGGCAGAGACATCAGCCGCACCACAGGTGGTGGAGCCAGCATTGTGGAGGGAAGACACAGCACTATTCAGGTCCCAGGTGCCACTCCTCCCTCCCATCTACATGCAGATCTCTCTATTCAGCCCTGTGCTGACTCACCCTGTCTCCTGGAATTCTCCAGCCCTGTCACTCAAACTCCAGACAAGGAATACACAACCTAGCAGAGGCAGGTTTGGATAGTTAGAAAAGAAAATACCTACTTTCTAAAAGTGGTATTTTCAAACACAGAATGTTAAAACCAACTTCACTAAAAGATGTATTTTATCATTCTAAGTTCAGGCATACTAAACTCAAATTTCTACCATGTTCCCTGATTCAGTTAGGATTATAAAATTTAATAATCTAACTGCCCATTCTGGCCTACGGAGAACAGGTAGCCTTGCAATAGTGAAAAATAAAAATGGCTGTACTTCACTACTAGGACATGCCACACACACCAGGGCATGTCCTACCTTATACTTACAATGCACCCTGTCCTTGGGCCTAACATAGGGGTGTCGGATATGAAAAAAAGGGAAGGTTTAGGGACTGGAAAGTGGGTGCACTTTCCCAGTCAGAATGGCAGTACCAAACTGCACACAGGCTCTGCAATGGTAGAACTGAGACACACTTTAAAAGGCCGCTTCTGTGAGTAGCACAACCAGTGCTGCAAGCCCACATGCAACATTTGGTTTACAAGCCCTGGGCACACTCAGTACACTGTACTAAAGCCTGACAAGTAAACCAAACAGCCAACCATGGAATCACTAATTCATACGTCAATTTACAATAGGGAGAGCATATGCACTTTAGCACTGATTAGCAGTGGTAAAGTGCCCAGAGTCATAAAACCAACAAAAACAGGTCAGACAAAATAGAGGAGGAAGGGAAAAAGTTCAGGGATGACCGTGCAAAAAGGGCCAAGTCCAACAGTGACTTTTCCAGCTCCATTATTTTTGGTAGGACAGCAGTATGGCACACATTTGGTAGTTCTCAGATGGCTCAATCTTAAACCAGATCTTTTATGACCTCTGTGCTTTGTGAAAATCACTTTTAAGGTTTGCTGCAAAGACATATTTTAGCTTGCATTTGGCTTAAAACCCACCGATTACCTACCATTGGTTGGAATTATTGTTACTCTTATTTGCTTGCTTCTTATTCAGTGGTGTGTATGGGTTCTCCTTTTTTGTCTTGTGTTCCTCCCTATCCTTCTGCATGGAGGTATCACTGTGTCCTTCATGTGCTTGCTTTTTCAGGCGCTACTTTTTTCTTTAATTTAGGTGCTATACCATAGAGTGTATGTTTGTGTGTTTTCCCACTGTTGCCATCATGTGCTTATTTACCCTCCCCACTGTTGTGCTCCTTGTTCCTCTTTCTCTTTTTCCATTGTGCTTCTCCTGCATTGCCTTTTTTCTCATGTGCTTTGTCCCTGGCATCTCCACTTTGCAGTCCTTTCTTTGATTCCCACCTGCGCCCCTTGGTTGCTTCCACACCCTCTCCCCTGGTTTGCTTTCACCATCTACCTGCACACCCTTGTTGCTTCCACCCCCAACCATGCCCCTCGTGTAGCTTCTCGCCCCAGCACTTCTTCCCCCACCCACTTTAGCAAAACTCTTAAAATATTTTTTTTTTAGTTACTGATCAAAATTGGATCGGTAAATAAAAAGAAACAAAGCAGCAGCATAATTTTGTGGGCAAGCACATGTGTGGTGCATGTGCCAACAAAATGATGGGTCTGGATGCATTAAAAATGTTTTTTTCCTCATTATTTGGCCATGCAGCACAGCATTGGAAATACTGTGCTGCAATGTTAAAACCATTGTCAAAGTCAATAGGTTCCAATGGTGAGACCTATTTTCTTTGCCAATGCCTGTTATATATATATGCCTCCACAAGTTAAATTCCCTTCCAATCGAATTTGTCAGGACCGTTCCCACTCTACCCCTGCCCCTGCCTATTAACTCTGCTAAATTTGTAGGGAGATTGTTTCTGTACCTTTTAAGCTACAAGCTGACACTGAAGAATTTGTTCCGGATTTTAACATGGCCTATCTTTGTTTTAATTGTGTGTCAACAGCTAAAGTGCATGGGGTTTTCATATTGTATTGGGTTATTTAACTGATGGGGGAAGTGATTAACATTTACCTCGCCAATTTGCAAATTTTGCACATGGTGCTATGCTGTCAATAAGTGATCCTGTTGCTGATGTTTTATTTCATTTTAATGTTGTCTCTTTTATGGCTGCAACCAATGCTGAATAAAGATTATTATTATAATTGTAACTCTGCTAGAGTAGCCAGTCCCATACCTGGACAACTCCTAATTTAACCATATGAGTGTGCTGATTGAGTCTATTGGATATTGCAGATGTGGCCTGCTCTGGGGGGGCAGAGCCTTTGCTTCTCTCATCCATTCAATAACTTTTATCTTGGTCCATACAGGCACATTGCAAGGAATGATGAACCTAAACTACCATGTACTACTTTGAGGCTAGTCTCAATATCTCCCTGGAGCTTTGCTGGTTTCTGATCACTTTGTCCCATCCTTCTGACTCTTTGCATTGAAGAGATATGACCCGCAATCTGCCTTGCTCGGCATTAGAAGATGCAACTACCCTGAGCCCTGCCAGCACACCCTAGCAACTTAAGGAGTGGCGCAAAGTCTCAGGCCTGCAGGCATTGCTTTTCGAGCCGGTGTTTTCCAGTGCTCGGCACCATCACCTAATTGTTAGCGCCAGCACCTATGACAGGCTGACACATGGTGGTGCTCTTTGTTTAATTCTAGAGATGAGGACTACAACAGTTGTTTATTAATTCAATATTCATTAATAATGACTAATATCTGCCACAAAAGTGATGGTTATAGCGTCGGGTGACCTGGAAGAGTCACACTTATAGGAGTGGGATGGTTAGTAGTTGTGTTGGTACTAGTGTAGGTAGAGGCAACAGGTGGTGAAAGCTCAAGTGGACACCTGAAAATGGCCATGGTACCTATGTTTGTTTTACAAATTAAGCACTGCTTACGACCGAACTGGTCCCGACCTGCTGACACTTCTCATTGCAATATTATGTCCCACAATCTGCCTTTATTGGCATCAGAAAGATGACAGTATACTGACTCCTGCCTGTTATAAACTACGTCCTACCGCATTAGCGCCGGTCAGGTCACCATGTCTTGCGTTAGCCTTGCCACTTCATAGGTGCTCGGTCCCATCCTGTTGACCTATCAGATTTTAGAGATATGACTTGGATTCGTTTTTTATCAGCATTTGAAGATGAAGGAATGCTGAGCTCTTCCAGCTAGGAAAACTCAAACTAGTCCCCACTACATTAAGTCTGGTTGATATGTCTCCAGCTAGCCTTGCTGATTCCAAGGTATTGGGCCCCACCCTGCTGACTCTTCATATTCCTGAGTTATCAACTGCAATCTGTGTTTCTCAGTATCTGAAGATGCAAGTACGCTGAACCTGTCAGCTTGCCTTACCACATGTAGGTGTGACGCAATGTCTCGGGCTAGAGTTGCTGAATCCTAGGAAATTAGCCCCACAGACCGTTCCCATTGTTAAGATCTGCCTTTATCTCCTTCAGAAGAAGAAAGGATGCTGAGCCCTGCTACTGTGAAAAAATCAAACTGCTCTCTAGCACACTAAGGGGGGTTGCAATGTCTCTGACTAGCATTGCAGGAATATGATCCGCATTCTGCCTTTCTCAGCTTTAGAAGACTCATGTATGATGAGCCCTGCCAGCACTTCCCACAACTTTACTGCTGGTTGCAATGCCTCAGGCTATCCTTGCTGAATCACAGACAACTGTCCATTCTGCTTACCCTTTCCATTGTGAAAATATGGTCCGCAATCTGCCTTTATCAGCATTAGGATCAAACTAAGCCCACCATATTACGGCTGGGCAATGCTTCGGGCTAGCCCTACTGAATCCTAGGCAATTCGTTCCATTTTACTAATTTTCCAATTGCATAAATATGACCTGCAACCTGCCTTTATGGCCATTAGAAAATGAAACTATGCTGAGCCCTGGCAACCAGTCAAATCAAACTACACCCTACCCCTTTAAGGCTGGTCGCAGTGTCTCAGGCTAGACAAATTGTTTCCCGGACCCTTGGTCCAATGCTTCTGACTGACCACATTGCAGAAATGATGCCCACACCCTTCCTTTATCAGCATTTGAAGTTGATCCTAGACCCCTAGTAACTTTACTCAATCCTAACTATGACCAGAAATGTCTTGGTGGCAGGGGCCTCAGTGGGTTCCGTTGTCTGGACTTTGCCACTCGCCTGTACTATTGTATTGTCTTACAGATTACTCAGATGAATAGCATATTACACTGGATAGGGTGTGCACTTGGGAGAGTGTTGTTTTTGTTTTGAACCTACATGGGAAGTTTTGTCATGCTGTGTGTGATGGCCATCGAGGTATAGGTAGCTTGTTATGGGACACAGCACCTAACCGTGTGATGAGTGAGGGTATGTGAGAGATAGATGCAAAAACTAAAATTTATATTTCATGAGGGTTGGGTGCATGTACATGTGATTGCAATTTGCTATTCTCACATTAAGGCACCCAGAGGTATACTGTGTGCTAATCTTAGTTACTCCACCGTCCTTGAAGCTACAATCCTTGAACAAAAGGCTTTCTCATGACTCAAAGGTGCACACTTACCCGTGCCCATGTTTGCTGAAATTGCACCATCTCGTGGGTCTATATGCTAGCAGATCGCCCTTCCATCTCATATCTTCTGGAGCTAACTGGCACGACTGGCCAGGCTGGGGCTGGCTAGCTGGATTAACCATGCTCCTTTTCCTTCACACCAGACATGTTCTTTCCTGCTGAATCCTAACAAACACTGCTCTACTGAAATCAATGGTGTTCAGGATTGCTCCTCAAGAGCCAGCTGCATGCCACATTTAAGACCACCCACTCGTTTTGCAAACCATTTAAAATTACATGTTTCTATGTAATTTCATCCCATTTGGATGTCCAGGAAATATGGAATTGTTCCACATTTCATGGAACGATGCTAGACACTCCAGTATGGATGTTTCCACAAAGCTGCCTCTTGTCATGTTTAGGTCTTGTCTACTAATAATGTTAACTGTCTGTTGAATAACTATTGCTTCCAACATATTATTTATACTTAGAATGGACGTTGGGTCAGTCGCTTCCGTGTGAATAGATGGCTTTGACTTCTTTCTCACTTACTTGCTGCTGGTTCAATGTCTTTCTTTTCTATTGTTGTTTTTTTTTCTCTCCAAAGTACATTTTGGGCTCCGGGCTCTTATTATTCTGATTGGATAAAATGTATTCTTCCACTGCTAACTTGTGGGAACTCTTTTTTTTGCTGCTTTCCAGCACTTTATGGGGGTAAACGTGTTTCTTGACCCTCCAAACACCCCTGCCATGCAGCTATGTTTCTTCCATCTCTTTCCAAACCGACCATTCCTCCTTTTATCCATCCTACTATGCACTCTCTATTCGTGTCCTTCCTCTCATAACTTTTCGTAGTTCCCCAAACCCAGCATTCACATTTTTTGCCTCCAGTTTGTCCACTCATCCATTGCTCACTGAATTTTTTATTTAATTACTTAGTCATTTATTTATTTATGTATTTATTTATTTGTTTATTTATGTATTTGTTTATTTATTTATTCAAGGGCCCACCAGCGGCAAAGTTCTACCTGGACATTTGCTAACACTTTTAGAATTCTGAGAACCTTATTATGTAACCTTTAACTTCGTGTCACAACTCGGACATAGTTATGCTAGAAAGGTAAATTAAAATGCCAATAGTTCCACCAGTGTATCATGATGCATGAGAACGTATGCATTATAATGCATGCATAGGTGGAGTCCATCATCTTGAAATGGCTTTTCTTTAATAGAAAACCAAATGCCATGATGGCCACTCATCCGTCCGCACGTGTGTGCATGCATGCATCGGCATTGGAAGACGTATTGGTGTAGCTAATGCCAGTGCAAATAATAACTGGCAAAGTGAATAGCTCTGTCTTTTACAGTGGAAACTGATTGGTTTTGTCTGTACTTGCTGATTGAGCCACCATGCCATCAACATGGGTTTTTGTTCTCGAGGGGTAGCAAATTTAGAAAAGATTTTTCCCACCAGCTCAAGTTTAGCATCTCCCCGTGCCTTAAAGATGAGTTGGGGAGTAGGACACTACTGTGGAGCACCGCTTTTACCCTAGGCTACCCCTGCCCAACTTGAGATGTCACACCACTTGAAATCACTCCATCTTAGAACGTTTCTGAGTGGTTCATTTGCAATTCTGTGAATGCTTTCAGTTCCCCAACCTTTTTGTTGTAAAATGCTTAGTTCCCTGGTACACGAATCACTACCCTCCGGGAAAGTGTGTGGGAGACGGGCCCTACTCTGTTACAATAGTCTTTTGCCTTGACAATAAGTCACCAAAAGATGCCCAATAAATATCCTCTGCTGAGGCTTTGTAGGAAAGACGTAGCCTTCAGCCTTGGAAATTCCAATGGCAAATCCGAGACAAGAAGGAACAACTCTGGCCTCACTTGATTGGGAGCTAGCTTGTCCGTCTCAGCGTAGCAAAGTGGGAGCTATTTTCGGGACACATTCACCCTTTTTCCATCAGCTGGGAATTGACCGACTTCTGCCCATGAGAGATGACTTCTGTCTGTTGTCTGATCTTACAAGCAGTACCCAGGGAACTAGGCTTTAAGCCGTACCTAAAAGCTTTTGCTTTGCATTACTAGTTGTCCTGGTGTATAAGGCAGAGACCTGAAATAGGGCGACCTATAAATTGCATGTTACTAAAGGTTTCAGCAGTAATTCCTGATGTCATAACATGTGATCAGGCAACATAGACAAATGCAAGTGGGGAGGTCATATCTCACAAAGAAGCGCATGGACTGATAAAGCATCATAGACCTCAGGGTGGAAAATATTTCAATGTCTTGGGGAAATGTGGAAAGGTACCTATGGTCTTAATCAGTGAGCAGGTTGGTTCCAGATTGTGTCTTAGATTAATCTAAGCACCCTTAAAAACCTAATCAACGCTTCTATAGTATTGCCCTTGCTTTGTTAAACTGCCACAGATATTGACTTGAGTAAATGAGTTTGTTACTTATTAGAGGCACTACGGCTAAGAGAAATTCCTAAAAGAGAATGTAACTGGAGAAATATAATACAAACGAACATTACTAAAACAGTTTACCGTCCTTAGGAAAGGCAGAATGGCTAACGGTTTGACGGCTAGTGATGGGCAGCTGCTTCCAGAGCAGTGGAGTCAGAATTGAAAACACCTTGACTTCCAGAAGAGTAACTGGAGCACAGAAAAGAAAAACAAGAATAGGACCTGCAGAGAGCACAAGAGCGGTAGAGTAAAGTTTTGCATATCACATTTCGATCTCAGCTGGTAAAAAGCCCTACATGCAAGGCAAAGTGCCTTAAGCTGTGTTCTTTGCACCACTGACGTTAGTGAGACCCAAGACAGTTTTAAAAAATTAGGTCATAGAGTTGCAGGTTCTATAAACCTTTCATCAGTTATTTTGGGCAACCTACTAACTTCCTGAGCATGTTCACATCAGTGTACTCCTCTACATGAAAATAGGGCTTTTGTCAGCCAGCCTGCACCTGGCAGTGTTTTATGTTTAGCCTAATTAAAATATTTTAATTGTCTATATATTGTTAATTGTGTTTTTAATTGTGTTAATTTAGTCCCTTTCCTTACTCTTTGGGGATGATGTGTCCTCGTTCTGTTACCAAATTAGGAGAAGGCCACCTTTGCATGTCAGATATTCCTGAATGGTGCTGGTTATCCCAGATAATATAGTGGAACTTTTGGACTAGTAGCCTTGCAGGCCTGTATTTCCTACATGCTGAAATACGATCATGAACCTCACGAGTACTAACTGACCCACACAGTAATATGGCACAGACACCGATATTTTGGGGATGTGGCCGTCGGAGACCTACATCATATTCAGAACCACTGAAATAATGTGATTTTGCACCCACTATGCTTTCGACATAAGTAGGGATTTGTCGTATTGGCCGCATAATCCATCATCTGGTGCATCGGCTGCAGATTTGAACAAAAAAAGTATTTCTAGCTCAAACAGGTCATAAGTAAAACAAGCATTTACAATGCAATGGTTTTGCCTTTGTTAAAGTTAGAGCTATTGGCATTGCTCTTGACATTATTTTTATTTATGTTTTTTTAACATAAATAAATGGCATTGTCATTTACAATGCCAATAGCTTAATCTCTCGCAAATGCCACACACAAACACCCACACAGAGCCCCCCCACACACACACAGCCCCCCCACACACCCCCCACACCCACACCCACACAGAGCCCCCCACACACACACCCACACAGAGCCCCCCACACACACAGCCACACAGAGCCCCCCACACACACAGCCACACAGAGCCCCCCACACACTGCGAGCCCCCCCCACACACACTGCGAGCCCTCACACATTGCAGGCAACAGAGGCACGTAAACAGGGTCACAAGCAGGCAACAGAGGCACGAAAACAGGGTCACAAGCAGGCAACAGAGGCACGAGAACAGGGTCACAAGCAGGCAACAGAGTCACAAGCAGGCAACAGAGGCACGAAAACAGGATCACAAGCAGGCAACAGAGGCACGAAAACAGGGTCAGAAGCAGGCAACAGAGAACAAGCAGGCAACAGAGGCACGAAAACAGGGTCACAAGCAGGCAACAGAGGAACGAAAACTGGGTCACAAGATACTGTTTTATGTATGGACTGTTATGGTGTGTACCAACCCACTGGCCTATTTTTGTTTCCTACGTTTTGAACGTATCATTATTTATGTTAATCATTTCCACATTTTAGCACCAAACAGGGCTGACCAAAACAAAAATCTAAAGCATTAGGTTTTTTGAAATCTGATTTTGCTCCTGCTTTTTGCAAATCGAGCCCAAGGATTGTAATGAAAATCACCACTACAAAAATATAACAACTTGCCAATAATGAAACATAACAATCATAGCCTCTTGATTAAATGCCACGGTCATGCTTTTAGTACGAGGGCAGGTGTTTGTGAATTTCTGGCTCATGCAAGCATTGGGAAACCACCACCTCAACACCCCATCACTTCATCTTTAACAAATCCAAGACCACAAAAAATATTCTAATCATGAAAAATATATGCACTGTTCAGGCAGACATTCCATGCACTTCTAACAATAGAATATAATAAAGCCATAGAGGGAATGTGGTCATATGTAACCAAACTTCTTTTTTGAGCATAAGGAATTGGACGGCTACAGAAGAACAAAAAGTTAAAACCAGGACTATGGGTAACCTGTGGGCATTATTTTTGTTCTGTGGATGTAGTAAAGCACACACTGCTTGAATTTCTTTGTAATAAAGTAACATATTCTCTCTAAATTTTTCTAATCATGCATTATCTCCTTTCTCTCACGGTGAAGAAAATGAAATGAAAACATTTAGGAACATAACAAAATACTAAACTTGTTCACCAAGTGGATGGATTTTGAAACAATTGTGCTAATTTCATGGGCAACATCTGGAGATGGCTTTCTTTATAAGGTGTGTGTTATTTGTTGTATAGAACCATCAAAGCTAATACTCCTTCGGAATATGATATTGCATTCTGCACTATACCGCATACACCAGCCACGGTGAAACACCTATTTTTCTGTAGGCTGATTTTCTGCCTTTGATACTCTTTATTCTCCCTAGCTGTCTGCAGCGCTAAACACAAGCTGTGGACATAGGGACTAGTGCGCGATCAGGGCCATGGCTAATGGTGAGACAAGGGACTCACAAAAGAACAAGTTGGAGATGTGCTGGAGGGTCGGTATTTGAGAGGGCTACATCTATTTCAGTTTCTTCACAGGTCACTGGGAAAAGCATCCCGGCCCTTCATAAGTTCAGCCACTAAGTCTGCCTAATGCAACCCTTTTTGACCCAATAGGCTGACCTCAGCTAATCAGTGGTCATTACCATTCACTCAGCTTCTACAAAATGCTCCATTTACTGTGCACCTCATGGGAACATACTGCATGTGTTGTCAATTTGTCAGTATTCTCTGAAGTTTAGGTCTTTCTCTGTGTGCCAACTTTTCCATACCAGTCCTCAAGGGCCTGAGGCATTCTGGAATAACCAGGCAATCCTTGAATTCATTATTGCCTGTTGTGCCTGTGGTCTTGCTGGATTTCCTGTTCAGACATCTCTGTAAAGGAATACCAGAGGCGAGCAGTAACGGCGTAATTATGTGGGTTGATGAAGGCTATAGATTCATATACAGGTATCATTTAAATGATGCACAGCGACTATGTGCATCAATACTCTTTATGCCATGTCATCGCTAGGCACAGTGCTAGCTTTATTAAGAGTGAGAGACGTTAATTTAGTTTGAAAGGAAAAGTGTAATGCATAGCCTTGCAGTAAACTACATTTTAAGCATATAATGG
The DNA here is from genome assembly GCF_964261635.1 of Lissotriton helveticus. Lineage (NCBI taxonomy): Eukaryota > Metazoa > Chordata > Amphibia > Caudata > Salamandridae > Lissotriton > Lissotriton helveticus. The sequence continues at coordinate 1,509,152,677 of NC_136061.1, read as the reverse complement.
GCAGGTCAGTACAGCTCCTCCACGGCTGCAGAAGACACTACTCACACAAGAAGCCATGTGGTCTGAGTGCAGCGTCCAGTCTCATTATCGAGTCAGAATTGTCGGCTTTGGTAAAGGGACTTGGGGGTGGGGGGGACAGGACGGGACTTGGGGGTGGGGGGGACGGGACTTGGGGGTGGGGGGACGGTACTTGGAGGTGCGGGGGGGGGGCAAGGGACTCGCGCGGGGGGTTAAAAAGTACATTTTTAAAAAATAAGAAAACTTACCTGACTGCCCGTGTCCGCGTCAGAGCAGAGGAAGCAGCTCTAGTGATGACGCGGCGGAGGCTCGGCCGGCTGGGCCAATCCCAGCGCGGCCGACGCAGGCTGCTTCCTGCTCTCCACTCCCCCTCCTCCCGATGACACGGCGGAGGCTCGGCCAATCCCAGCGCGGCCAAAAAAAGTTTAAAGCAAATAATATCTTGACGCTTTGCGAGGCAGTGCAGCTCGCTTGTGCCAGACCCCAGCACATATATGATGGTATGACGCCAGCCTATGTACACAGATGTGTAAATAATAATCACATTATAAGTAATAAGGGTTGTGTGTATATATATATATATATCGTCCCCTCCTTCCCAGTCCATGTAAAGGGCTCCCGTGCTTGCTCCGGGGCAGCCACAGGGTCTCTGCATGTTACTGGTCCCGTGTAGCCGAGGCCCAGGAAGAAAAGACACCGCTCAAGGTCAGCGGCTGAGGTTGAAACCTCTAGCAAGCAGCGCTTCCAGCCCCCGCCCTCCCCCCTCACACACACCACCCCCATGAAGGATTCCTATCGACATAGTACTGCTGCGTGGGATGGAAAGATCCGTACAAACGTGAATGGCAGGCCTCGTGACTCAAATGAGGCCGTCCTTGAGCAGTGACACAGAAAGAGGCCATTTGTCTTGTGACGTAGCTTGAAGTATTTTTCTCACGGCATGCAAAGGTCTGCAGCCCTTCTAGGCGTCGGCGTCTGTCTGGAGCGGGCAAAGGAAAGGACGAGAATGGGAAAGTAACAAGAATGAAAGTGAAGTGTAGGCACGAAGGAAACAAAATTAAAATGGAGGGAATAAAAATGTATAGATAAGAGGTGGGAACAAGGAAGGATGTAAAACTGGGAGACAAAAAGGAAACAAGTCAGGTCCCGGGCCGGCAGCCAATCACAGCGCGGCCCGGGAATGACATCACGGGGGTGTTCCGGGCCGGCAGCCAATCACAGCGCGGCCCGGGACAAAGGGGTGGGGCTTAAAAAAACACCGCGAAACGCCCCCGAATCGCGTTTTCTGGAGAAAGCGCGATTGACAGCCTCTGTCTCCCAATGGCTAGCCTCCATTTATGGAGCTAGCCAATGAGAGACAAAGGCGGGTCATCACCCGACATAGAACTCAAGAGGTTTTGCTAGCGCATGCGTACTTCGTGCGCATTGCTAGGCAAAACCTAAAAAAATACTGCAACATTTCTTGCGGTGCAGTGGAAGGGGCTTTGCATGGGTTGACTTGCAGCCTTTCTTTTTTTTGCTGTATTTTGATGTTACCGTGAAAATAATTAGATAAAACCTTTGACCTGACAGTATTAACCTGTGTAAAATGACAAAATGAGGAAGTAATATTATCAAACAATGTGCCGCTTTAAACCACAAATTCCATTCTTCCAGCCACACAACTTGGTCCTCTGCATAATTTCAACAGCCATGATCAAGATACGTATCTGGGAATTACAGTCACTGGAGCAAGTACACCAGAATAGTGATGTCTACTGCAAACTTTCTGTATTGAAGTTGCTCCAGGGATCAGTGTGACAAAGGGGTTAGGAATGAGAGTGATTTCCTCTTGCAAGACTTCGTAGGAGGAGGGCAGCATTCAAGATGAGAGAGATTGGGATCACAGTGGAAGTCCAGTCGAGGAAGAAGAAGTTCTAAGAAGGGAAAGAGGACGGTCCAGACCAGACAAGAAGAATTCCACGTGGACGAGAAGGTTATAATAGGCTCCCCCTCTGCATATGGATCACTTTCATTCTAAAAAAAGCTACTTTGTACTAAAAAGGGGCAACAAAAGGGGGCAACACAGAAAAACGCGTCTGAGTCATGCAAAACTGAAGAATTTGCGCATTTTTCTGCGGTTTTTATATAGTGAGTACTCGACCTGAAGGTATTGAAGCACTTTCTATGAGCACCAATTACATTACACAAGCCATATTCATGCTTCTTTATACACAGGCAGATTAATTGATTTACCCAGAATCACAGAATGCTGAGACAACGTCCAGACTAGAATCTGGTTCCCCAGTTCCAAAGTAACAGCTCTGCCCATAAGGCCAAATCCTAGGTAGGACAGAGTGTGGCAGGCAGAAGGCACATGAAAGCTCGACTCATTATGGGCTCCTATTTCCAACAGGACATCGAGTTGAGCCAGAGCCGGTCTTCAGGCTCGTGCTGGGCTCAAGCTTTCAGTGCTCTCTCACCCCAAAATTGACTGGGATTTAGCAAGGGTTTTACTGTGATTCTGACAAGGCAAACTAGTTTCTATTGATATTGAAATATTTCAGAAATACTGGTTACTTTGAATGTCACCTATGGATGAGAAAGAGTCAGCCTTGCATGAGGCTCAGACTCACTTGGATTTTGACTTGTCCTCCACAGCCCATTCCAGACTTTAGCAGCCCAAATAATATTATATATATCAGTTGCTCTTAACCAGAGGTCTGGAGACTCCTTGTGTCCATCATGCTTACTCAGCTGGTCGCGACTGCTTAGAAAATTAAATAATATTAACAGTTAACAAAATGTATATAAATAATGCAGCAAAATGTAAAATTGAAAGTTTTAAAACATTCTATAAATGTAACTTGAAAGACAAATCTCAGTCCAACGCAACTGATGCCAGAGAACTTTTCAACATCATACAGCAGTTTGCAAGACCCGCCTGCGAAGCCACGGACATCACAGCTTCCCAGGAACTTTGCAACAAGCTCAGCTCCTACTTCCACTGGAAGATCAAGGACCTCTATGACAAGTTCAACTAACCCGACCCTGACACCACCCCCCTACACATCACCGCCAACAAGCCGACCATCACGTCTTGGGATCCCGCTACCATCAAACTCATCACCATGACCATGAACAAAACTCCCTCAGGAGCATCTACCGACCGCTGTGTACCGCACATATTCCACAGGGCCGCCGCCATTGCATCCTAACTTGGTCACGCCATCAATGCCTCCCTCACATCCGGCATCTGCCCAGGCGATTGGAAACAGGCGGAGGTGAAACCCCTCCTCAAGAAACCAACGGCTGACCCCACAGACCTGAAAAACTACTGGACCATCTCTCTCCTCCCCTTTGCGACCAAAGTCACAGAGAGACTCATAAACGCTCAGCTGACCACCTTCATCGGAGACAACTCCATCCTAGACGCCTCCTAGTCTGGGTTCCGCAGCAACCATAGCACCGAGACCGCCATCCTCACCTCCACTGATGACATCCGCATGCTGCTGGACTAAGGACACACGGCGGTCCTCATACAGCTAGACCTCTCCGCGGCTTTTGACACCGTTTCACATCGCACCCTCGCAGCCAGACTTCACGATGCAGGGATACAAGTAGCCGCCCTCGACTGCATCCAATCCTTCCTCTCCGGCCGAACACAGAGGATCAGACTCCCCCTCTTCTACTCCGGACCCACCAATATCAACTGCGGAGTACCCCAGGGATCATCTCTCAGCCCTATGCCCTTCAACATCTACATGGCGCCCCTCGCCGCTATCGTAAGACAGCATGGGCTCAGAATCGTATCCTACGCTGATGACATACAACTCATCCTCTCACTCACGCAGAATCCCGAAGACACCAGACTCCGCTTCCAGGAAGGAATTAAGAATGTGACAGCCTGGATGAAGGACAGCTGTCTGATGCTCAACTCAGAAAAGACCAAGGTCCTCATTCTCTGACCCCACTCCACCGCCTGGGCCAAGGCCTGCTGGCCGTCCGCCCTCGGGAGCCCACACATTCCGACGGACCACGCCCGGAACCTCTGCATCATCCTCGACTCTTCCTTCTCCATGAAACGCCAGATCAAAGCAGTCACCTCCACCAGTTTCAACTGCCTCCGCATCCTCCGTAAGACCTTCAAATGGATCCCCTCTGACTGCAGAAGGACCGTCACCCAAGCACTCATAACCAGCAGACTTGACTACGGCAACGCCTTCTATGCCGGAATAAACAGAACTCTTCTACAAAAACTCCGAACCATCCAGAACGCCGCAGGCAGACTCGTCCTCGGAACTCCACAGTGCGAGCACATGACCCGACACCTACGCGACCTTCACTGGCTTCCCGTCGAGAAGAGAGTCACTTTCAAACTCCTCACCTGCGCCTACAAAGCCCTCAACAACATCGGACCCAAATACCTCAACGAGAGAGTCTCCTTCCACGCACCCAAGTGAAACATTCCCTCCGCTGACCTCACCCTGGCAGAAGTCCCCCTCATCCGCAGAAACAAAACCGGAGATAGAGTCTTCTCCTACATCGCAACCAAGACCTGGAACGAGTTCCCCATGAACATCATACGCTCCCCGACTCTGCACACATTCAGGAAGGACCTCAAGACCTAGCTTTTCGACTGACCCCGAGCCAACTCCCCCCCCTTAGTGCCTTGAGACCCTCACGGGTGAGTAGCGCACTGTATGAACCCCTGATTGATTGATTGAAATTCGAGGCAAAACATTTAATTAGTATCTTCAGAATGATTTGTGTGAGCGGTGCATGTGCATCAAATAGAATATAATATGAACAATGGGTGGATGAATTTGAATTTAGAAAAGCTCCAACCTTCACATATATATTTTTTGTAAAGATTTATTTGTGAATAAAATATTTATTTATTTGTGTATTTTATATTGTTGTGTATTGGTTTGTGGTTCAAATGATCAAAATGTTTTATGTAGGGGGTCCTCTGATTCTAATAAAGACTCCGTTGATGGCTTTCCCGAATTCCAGTAATGATTTCCACGGATTCCAGTAATGATTAAGTGGGGGTCCACAGAAGTCAAAAGGTTAAGAGCAACTGATCTAGACTGCAAAATACACATTCTCACCACTACCTTCTGTGTCTCGCCTTCTTTTCTTTTCCCCCAATGTCACACTTCTCTATCCTGCACACTTTAAACCTAAAGGTACGACCTCCAGGGCCGGACTGGGAACCAAAACCAGCCCCAGCAAAGTGCTCGGCCTGCCCTCCGGGGGGAGGTATGAGCTCTTTCGGCCGATTTTGTTGCAGGGCCGATTTTGCAGCTATGCTGCATAAACGGCTCTGTAACAAAAACGCCCAAAACCGGCCCCCACCCTTGCGGCGCACCGGGGGATTGCCCGGTGCCCGCAACGGCCAGTCCGGCCCTGACAACCTCCTTCACCTTAGGGTGTAGAAAGTAGCCGCAGGTGAGGGGTGTCGCCACTGCTATTCATTTCTACTGATGCTTTTGTGGAAGGCATGGCTCCCCCCTTCAAAACCAGTGAATCACGAAGTGCAGAACCACAATGGGTTTGTTTCGTGAAGCATTTAAAATGCCAACATTGATACTACTGGCATCACAGATGAGGAACTCAAGAAGGGTATTTTGCTTCACTGTGCTAGCTCTGATTGAAGGAACTTGCCTTTGAAATTCCCTCAGCAGGCACTGGCACATATGTCTAAATGAAAGCTTGTCCATGTAATGTTTGTTTAAAAAGAATGTCAAGGTCCAGCTCTGGTCCTCCTGCAGGAGACACACCTTACGGGCAAAGCATGTCAGGCATTGGATAGAAGGGGCTACCACATGGTAGTACACTCAGAGTTCACATCTGGCTCACGGGGAACAGGTATTCTACTACGTAAATCATCTCCCTTCATACTCGAACACACCAAAACAGATGAACAGGGCCGCTTCGCGGCCGTACAGGGTCAATGGGAGGGCAGACCGCTAACAGTAGTGTCTGTCTACATCCCTCCAGCACTGCACACAATGGCTCTTCCGGCACTGGGGAAGTTCCTCCTGGATCTACCGGCGGGAGACCTAATTATTGGTGGGGATTTTAATGCAGTGGCACACGATATGCTGGATAGATTCCCTGTCCGATCACAGACAGCTGGGCCCTCACAGTTCAGCGGCTTTCTAGAGGCGCAGGGACTGATAGACGTATGGAGACACATGCACCCCACAACACAGCAATATACATACTACTCCGCAACACACAGTAGTTTGTCACGCATAGACTACTTCCTGACTCTGGGTGACAGTCTCCTGACTATTGAGGATGTAAACATCCGACCCAGGGGCATATCAGACCATTCCCCGGTGACGCTGACTCTGTCCTGCCAAGAGAAGACCCGCAGGAGGATATATCCAATTCGTCCGGGATACCTCAAGGTCCCCACAATTAGGAAAAACCTACAGAGAGCGACCCGGTATTATTTCACTGAGAATACGGCATCGGTAGAATCTCCCTCGGTCCTGTGGGAAGCATACAAATCAGTCCTCAGAGGGCAAGCCATAACATCCATAGTGGGGCACAAGCGATCGCAAAGACGGGAATTGACAGAGTTAGAATTGGCTCTTTGCACGGCGAACAAAGCTCACATGGCGGACCCTACACCGGAGACACTCCATACACTGCAATTATGCCAACGGCAACACAGCGACCACCTGAAACGCTGGACTATAGATAACATAGCGGCGACCACTCATAGACTTTACGATGTAGGGGACAAGGCAGGGAAACTGCTGGCCTGGCTGGACAAGAAGAGGGGTGGCATTAAGACTATACTGCATCTGTGCGCTGCCAATGGGGCGCTTCTCAGGCGCCCGGCAGATATAGTCGGCGAGCTAGCCGACTATTTTCGGAAGGTGTATACCCCAGATGGGGTTGTAACAGCAGAGGCAGCACTAGCTTCCCTCCAAAACATACAGACGCAAACGCTTACACCGGAAGCGATGGCGGAGCTAGAAGCCCCACTTACGACTGAGGAAATACAGTTGGCCATCAATGCCATACAACCTGGCAAGGCTTTGGGCCCCAACGGGATACCAATTGAATGGTATAAGATAATGTCGGACACATTGAGTGCACCCCTGCTGGCAATGTATGTAGAAAGTTTGGGGCTTGGTGGGCTCCCCCTGGACCAGCGCACAGCGACAATCGTGGTAATCCCAAAACCTGGGAAACCAGCAACAGAATGCACATCATACCGCCCGATATCGCTCCTAAATGCTGAAGCCAAGATTCCAGTAAAGAATTGGCTTGGTAGTTTGGTCTGCCCTGTTCCCATGATGCACTGGGCCAGGGACAGACTAATTTGCATGTAGCCAGGTTCTGAACTGGGATGGTGCAGTGAGCTAAAAAACGGTGATGGATCAAGCCCTGATCTTTTGACTGGGTATGAGTGTTCTGTTTAATTCAGATGCTCTGTCCATCACCACCCCCTTTTCTGAATCGAAGCCAAGATTCTGGCAAAACTTCTGGCTACTAGGTTGATGCCTCACCTCTCGCACTTGATCCACCCGGATCAATCAGGCTTTATGCCGCACAGAAGTACCGCTTCAAACCTTCGTCGAATCCATAGGGCACTGGCGCGCGCACCACAGCTGCAGGTGCCTGCGGCAATACTATCCCTGGATGCCAGAATGGCGTTTGACATGGTCGAATGGCAGTACTTATTTGCAGTACTTACCCACATGGGATTCGGTCCCAAATTTATATCGTGGATACGAATCTTATATTCTAGCCCGATGGCACATGTAATGGCGAATGGTCATGTCTCTCGCTCGATACAACTTGCTAGGGGGACGCGACAGGGATGCTCATTGTCACCCCTGCTGTTTGCACTGGTGTTGGAGCCGCTAGCCACCTTAATAAAGACTACCCCGTTGCTAAAGGGAATTCATTGGGGGGAGAGTTGGGAAGACAGAGTCTCCCTTTATGCAGATGATATGCTAGTCTACTTGACGGAACCAGATCGTGGAATACCGGAACTCCTTGTGTTATGTGATAACCAGGGGAGGGTGTCCGGATATACGATAAATTGGACAAAATCTGTAATTTATATTTTGAACGCCACAGCACCAATTCCCCCCCCCCCCGATTGTCCACTGGAGGTAGCGGACTCCTCCTTCAAATATCTTGGGATTCATATCACCCGGTATGCATCCGACTTCTACGAAAAAAAATTGAAGCTGCCACTAGAGCGCCTGCGGCGCGATGTGCTACATTGGAAGGCGCTGCCCCTGACACTGCTTGGAAGGGCAGTAAGCATGGGCGCAAAATCCGTTCCGCTCGCGGATTTTGCGGATTTTCGGCAAATTCGCAATCCGCGAACTCTCGCGAACTTGCCGAAAATTCGTAAAATCCGTGCGAAGCGGATTTTTTGCTTGGTCGCACTTGCCAACTAGAATACTATACAATTTCGCGGGAGTAAACACTTGCGAACACGTAGATGCGGCGGGCAGCGACAATCTCGCAATTGCGAGATTGCAAAATTAGCAATTTCGCACAAGAAATCCACCAGCAGGCAGCATAAACCTTGAAAATTATGATTTTTATCAGAATAACTTCTCAGGTTGACATTTGCCTGCACTTTTCCTTTGCAAGGAGTCCATTTTGGGGGGGGGTGGGAGGAAGGAAGTGCCCCACAGTCTCCAACTTCCTGTTCCTGTCCAGCAGGCTCCTCCCAGTGCTTTCTTCATGTGCTGGTCACTTTGATTTGGATCTTGACCTGGAAGGGTTACTTTTTGTGGATGCTGCTGGATATTTGGATTTTTGCAAAACTGAAAGCACTCAGCAAAAGTTCAATCTTATCATTAGTAAACTTTCCCTGTAGTGCTTCCTGAGGGGCCACTTCAGAGTTCATTTGCCTACTTGCAACTATTCTATGACCCTGCTCTGACCCTCACAGCAGGCTCAGAGAATAGCTACAAGTATACAACAAAGGTCCTGTTAAAAAAATTACACTGCAACAGAAAGCAAGTACAGACAAAACTGAAAGCACTCAGCAGGTGCAAAAGTTCAATCTTATCATTAGTAACCATTCCCTGTAGTGCTTCCTGAGGGGCCCCTTCAGAGTTCAGTTGCCTACTTGCAACTATTCTATGACCCTGCTCTGACCCTCACAGCAGGCTCAGAGAATAGCTACAAGTAGGCCACAAAGGTCCTGTGAAAAAAAATTGCACTGCAACAGAAAGCAAATTACAGATAAGGAAGCAGGTGCCAGCCAGACTGGAAGTTTAAATTCAGTGACACATTAATCAACCCCAAATTAATTCATGTCAGTTGAAGCAGGGCAGGTGTGCTTGCTTTTTTTCACCCCCATAATCTACAGTGATAAACCAACCAGAGGGTGGCAGTGATGTACCAGAGGGTGGCATGGGTGTACCAGAGGGTGGCAGTGGTGAAACAGAGGGTGCAGTGAACCTGTGATGATGAACCAGATGTAGAAACAACATAGTCGCGGCCGTTGCGAGCCGACAAGTAAGTTCGCAATTGCGAACTGGTACACAACCCTCGCGAACTGGCAGAAACCCTTGCGAACACAAAAAAAAAACATTCGCGAGAGTTCGCGGATTTTGCGGATTGCGAATCCGTAAATACGCAAGTTCGCGGATTGCCAATTCGCAAAATCCGCCCATGCTTAAAGGGCAGCACTATTTAAAATGATGGCATTGCCTCGCTTCCTTTATGCGCTTGTAAATACTCCCCACATGGTGCCGCCGCATTATTTTCAGCAAGTGACGGCCATGGTGTCCGGTTTGCTGTGGGGAGACCGCCCTGCGCAAATCGCACATGTGAAGCTAAACAGGAGCTGGTACGGGGGGGATAGCACTGCCGAATCTACAAATGTACTACTAGGCAACGCAACTTAAAGTCATTAACCACTGGCTGCATGTCCCTCAGGACGACCCCGCATACCGGGCCGATAGAATACAATTGGGCACCCATAGCTTACTGGCAATGCTGTATCACAAGGGACTGGCGGCGAAGCTTCTAGAACCCACAAAACACACAGTAGCGCTATGGTACAAAGCACAGACGAAACTTAAATGGGGAGGCGTGATTATAAAACTCACCCCACTATGGGACACCAAGGCACTGGGTCATTTGCGATGAAGCAAGGGATTCACACAGTGGGACAATATTGGCATTTCAGTGGTGGGAGACCTGTGGACAGGCGGGACGGTGGTCCCTTTCTCCCAGCTTCAGCAGCAATACGACCTAGGCCCCAATGAAACATACCGATATGTACAAATTAGGCATGCACTGTTAACAGCAATACCAGAGGGCACGGAGGTCCCCGAGGCCTCTCCTATGGAAGACCGATTACTTACCGACTTTATGCAACACAGTGCCACCTCACTCACATATCGCAAACTAAAAAACAACCTGACAGACCCCACAAGCAAACTACGAGCGAAATGGGTGGGAGAACTGGGGGATATGGATGACACGGACTGGAATGCGGCACTAGCATCCCCCAAGGAAGCGGGCATTTCAGCTAGGTTCAGATTGGTGCAACTCAAGATACTGCACCGGATATACTACACCAGATCCACCCTTCACAGATTCCACAGGGCGCAGCACCCTTACTGTCCCCGGGGATGTGGAGAGGAGGGCACTTTCTTCCATACTATCTGGGAATGTCCGATTATATTTGACTACTGGATGAAAGTAATGTGCACCATCTCCCAAACACTGGAAGTCTCCCTTACACCAGACCTCCGTAAGTGCCTACTGAATGTGTGGGAACCGAATGATCTCACACGCCAGGGACAGCTTTGGGCAACGGTGGGTATTATGGTTGCGAAGAGAGATGTGGCGCAGAAATGGGGGGCGGCAGAATCTACGACTTTGTCGCAATGGTGTAAAAACATGGATGTGTTAATGGTGACAGAAAGAGCGGTGTATAAGATGAGGGCCAACCCTCATAAGTGGAATAAAATATGGTTGCCGTAGAACAAGTATCGCTGGGAATTATGTGATCTACTGGTGGAGGATGACATTGATGCCTCAGACGACGAGGGGGAGGATGACTGGGATAGTCCTGTAGATATATAGGAATAGTGGTGGCAAAGTTTGCCGCGTGTCAGCTAAATGACCGGGAACAGACGCCTGAAGATAGCTGGTGCACAGGAGACCCGACACGATTACACAACCTTATTATCACTACATCAGTGAGGGGAGTCGTTGACACTGCCGTAGTTAATGTCTGAGTTGTACATATAATATTGAGACTAACTGTTAGGTTATGGTTTTTATAAAATGAAAATAAGACATCAATTATTCTGGAGTAAGCGAGGGTGATATAATTGTAACAAATCTCTACTTTAGCACCGCCGGACCTGACGTTGTCGGCTGAATAGCTGTGTAACTCCTGTGTGTAGATTTAATTTGCAATGACGCAGCCGGCCCCAGGGTTGTAGGCTCCTCGCTGTGTAAAGACAATATGTGACAATAAATGTCTTTTCAAAAAATAAATAAATAAATAAATAAATAAATAAATAAATAAAAAGAATGTCAACTAGGAATGTTAAGCGCCCCACTTGATGAGACGAAATCCCTGGGAACAATGGGTGCCCATGTCTCAATTCTAAAGGCACTACTAATAGGCTGTGGAATTGACCAATATAGAGCTGGAGAAGCACTAGAGTCCCGCCTCCAGTTTTACACAAAACTTGCTTCATAGGCCAAGACAACCTGAAGGCAATCTGACTATGGTGTAGAACCACTGGCTAAAGATGTAAAGCCTGGCCAAAGTCATCGGCAATGGCAACTATAGATTTGCTCTGCTATTTAGGAAAATTATCAGCCCCCAACCCGCTCAAGTAGATTTACCAAATGACAGACGAACAGGAGACGCGCACTCGGTCATTTAAGCGCCAAAAGAGGAGAAAGTGGTGACAAGCCAGAAACCTATTGCTTCCCCAACCCCATATGACGGAACAGGTGCGCAGGTTACCCCAACATCCACCCCCTTCTATCCTGAGATCTACAAAGGGGGGGTACCCCTAACACATATTTAGTGCTACGAAGTGCGACCGCTTTACCCGAGGTGATGATGCGAGCGACTCCCCATAGATCAGATCCCTTGTGATAGCAGCAAGACGGTCAGCAGCCACGCTCACAGGCCCTAGCGGTTCGACGTATATACACCACGCCCCCCTTCAGCATCGTCATACTTTATGGGCACAGCAAACGATCAGGCACGAACAAAACCTACATTTACATTTTATCAGAATGCCACATTACCCATAAAAGAATAGCTTTGTTCGTAATCCGCAGTGACCTCAATGAGGTGCATCTTTTTTTCCAACTTTTTTTTTAAGCAAAGCTACATAAGTAACAGTGATTGGCAACAATAAAACAATCCTAAAGGCACCAACCAGCTTGTTTGTTTAAGCTACTGTTCTCTGAAATAAAAGTTAAGAAAACAAAGCAATCCTCAATGTCAAATCGATCAAACAGCCACTTCAATGATGCACCACGCCTTAAACTTATTCTACGATCGACTAAATAAAAATAGGAAAAAAAATGCTCCAGCAAGAGCCCCCGCTCACCCCCTACAAATCATCGACATTTACAATAGTAGTAAAAAAAACTATCACCCCCGCATCCGCTTGAGACGATAGCGACAGCTCACTCGAAAAATATCAACCAAGCAAGATAAGTCACTTATTGTCCAGTTTTCCTCCATTTTATGTCTCTTCATGTGGAAGCAAAATGTAGATAAACTTCATCCATATTGTGCCACAAGAACAAAGTTTGGCGATGCACAGAAGACACATAGAGCCCGTTCGAATCAAAGAGGGCGAAACGGGAGATTTAGTACAGACACGCGCCAGAGCAGCAGCCCAGTTCTACACAGTTAGGAAAAAAAAATTAAATGTTAATAAGCAATTACTTTATCTCCCAATGAGTGGATCATTTAATAGCGGTATCCGCCAACTGCAGAAACACCTCGTGGGTAAAGATACACACAAAAACACCTAAAATGTAACTTCTGAAAGTTGCAGTCCACTTACCATAACTGCTAGCTAAGCGGTCCGCGTCACAGAGAGAAGAAACAAGGGGGATGGGTGGGGGGAGTGTGAGAGTACACACAGTGATTCCCTTGCTGGAGCGAGCCTTGCCAAAGCTTGCTCCCGGAAGGGAATTGCCAAACGTGCACTCATTGCCATTGAAAGCAATGCAATGCGTGCACATTTTTGGCTGAAAAGCCGAAGCGATTTCTAAAGGTCTTATTCCTATGCAGCGCATGCGCGCTTCGTAGGTGAGACCTAAAAACCTAGAAGAAGGTAGATGAGAGGCAATACACACGAACAGCAAATTACAGAGTGTAAAAAGCGATATTCATTCAATAGTCATTTGTAGGTTTCATTGTATGTCTTTAATTCACACACGCTCTGTGTATAGCTTTAGAAACAGCCAGCGCGTTTCACCCTAGCATGGGCTTCTTCAAGGCAAAAGTGGTAATGAAGTGTGTGAGCTAAATGGATTCAATCCGGTAATGTATAATGAATACACTACGTCCTTCTTATGAACGTGATCTCCAAAGAAGAGGCCTTAGGCCGGTTAGAAATGCCTATGTATCCTTAATCAATATGTGGTGTACGTGGCCTCCAAGGCGGAGGTAAAGAACAAAATGGCGAATGTATGCCTCCAATGTATTTCGTAAGAGTATTTGGTTGTATTGGTGTGTATTCGATCTCATCCGTATCCGGCATACAACTAAACCTACAAATGACTATTGAATGAATATCGCTTTGTAAACTCTGTAATTTGCTGTTCGTTTGCATTGCTTCTCATCTACCTTCTTCATGTTTTTATTTGTGGTCATGTGGCAGATGCAATTTGAGTTGGGCAACACAAGTACCAAGTATACCACTTGACTAGCCAAGGGAGTGCTGTTACCGGCTGCCTCTTTGTATATGTTGATGCTAAATAAAAAAACGAAATTGGGACTGGAGGGGTGGAGGGGGGCGGGGGGGGTGAAACATGTTATCACTTTAGACAGTAAAGGGTCATCTCAAACACTTGTTTGCTGTTATATATATACTTAAGCAATAGGGGCATAAATATAAAATTGGATTTAGTTAGCATATACTACACATTTTTAAATTCATGGTCCTATAAAGAAGTCTCATCAAGAGGGACAAATATTTAGGAATCATCATCAGCTATATCAGAGTTTCCTCTGACGCAGAAAATGAAATGAGCCACTAAGAAATAAGGACATAGCCCTAGAAGAGCATTTATAGAACCAACCAGGAAAAAAACAATACAGGTGATAAAGATTCAATGTGAAAGCATGCAAGAGGAAGTGTGTGAAGGTTTGTTTAATCTTTTAAGGAAGTCAGGTGAATAACTGGAGCTAAGGTGGACCACTAAGGCCCTCATTAGGAGCAGCCTGGTTAACTGTGATATTTGTGGTAATTGCTATTACTGCACACATCGCCATTATGATTTTTGAGCTAAATTTCAGCAGGTCATAACCTCTATAATATTTTTGGGGGCAAAATACCCTGGACCTGATTCAGAAAGGAAAACATAAACGTTTGTGTAAGTTTGCGTTTTTGATGGTATTCACAAACTATGGGTAAATAGTAAGTTTATGACCGTGGAATGAGAATTCCACACATAAAAAGATAGGCCTGAACTATCTTTCAAAGTACGGAGTTCTCCGCAACTGCTGAGTCTCGGCAGTGGTAAACTTACTCACAGCCGTTTTGTGGTGGATACAGCTTTCCTGACCGTAAGAGGAGAGAACCTACGAGGAGCCTGTAAGGAACTTTAACCGGACTTGCACTACTGGGGAGAGATTGACTTTGTGCCTTTTTCTTGACCAGAGGGTGCGGGACTGCGAGTCCCAGCGGGTTGAGCGCAAACACCATCAGGTGCACCTGCGACGCTTCCCGCCCTCCTCCTCCCCTGCACCTTATTACGGCTTGCGGCCCCCGCTTCGCGGGAGCCGCTTGCAGCCGTTTAGTGGCAGATACAGCTTTCCTGACCGTAAGAGGAGAGAACCTACGAGGAGCCTGTGAGGAACTTTAACCGGACTTGCACTACCGGGGAGAGATTAACTTTGTGCCTTTTTCTTGACCAGAGGGTGCTGAACTGCGAGTCCCAGGAGGCTGAGCCCAAACACCATCAGGCGCACCTGAGACTCTTCCCGCCCTCCTCCTCCCCTGTAATTAGGCACGCCTATAGCTGCGCATGCGAAACGCGCGCGGGCGTGTGACGGGCAAAGCCCGGGCAAAGGGCGGGGCCTCTTAGGCCCTCAGAGGCCGAAAGCGCCCGGTCCGGGCCCCCCATCTTAGATGTGTAATCCTAGGGGAGGTACGAACGGCTTTTAGATTGCGCTTATGTCTTTCAGCCGCTTGTATAGCTTAACGCTTTGATAAGATATTTCTTTTTCTTTTTTAACAATTGAGCCTGGTGGACTGTGAGCTTTTAGTTAGGTCTGCATTTATATGACTGCTATTGTGTGATCTTAATTCATAGCGCTAAGCTTATATAATGTCCTTACCTGCCCCAATTATAACGCCTTTAGTGGGTGGAGGAGAAAAACAAGGGACTCTAGATAATTATTTTATCAGGGCGACCAGAGGTACGGACAGGGATATTACCCTCGCTGAACGACGGGCAGAGAGACGTCGATCGGTTGAGCTAATTAAGAACAAACGTTTCTCTCTGGGCCAGCTACAGTTAGCCTTGTCTCCGCTCCCTAGTATTTACTGCGAAAGTAGAGATGCTGAAGATTCGGCCAAAAACAGCATTCCTTTACTCTTACAATATATTACCTCCCCTCCTGTTACAAATAATGATTTGCTCATAAATCTTTCTGTATCTACAGGCAATATGACGCAAGAGGCAGAAGTTTTGGTAGCTTCACCATCTCCAGTGGTCGAGTCCACTAAAAATCGCAACAAACCCCCCAAAAAAATACGCTCGCAAGGCCCTCCCCCGAAAAGAAGGAAAAAGGGGGTAGTAGATTACAGATAAACAAAACCAGCCGTATAGATTGTGGCAAATCTATGAGCCCCGTCTTGGTTGCACCTACTTCACCCATTCTACCTATTGAATTTCCCTTCCTCTTACTAGATCCAACTGGTATTGCTTTATTGGGAAGTATTGAAAAATTAGTCAGGTCTCTCACATTGCCTTTGGTAGAGAGACTACAAAAAAAAGGGCAACAATTGGGTAATTTAGAACAGGCAATTAAGGAAATTAAAGAAGGATCTAGGAGTGTTTCAGTTACCCCATTACTGACTACAACAACTGTATCGCCCCCAATTGTTAATCGATCAAACGGTGAATAAAACTATTAACCAGACAAATGTGCAAAATCCAAAACCAATGTCCTCCAAAACATCGAGGCTAAAGGGGAAAAACAGCGATAAGCTGGTACAGGAGGTTCAAAAGTCTAACACCCCGGGTAATCCCCACAAAACCCCCGGTAAGGTAGCTCCAGTGAAGCCACCCGCTTCTAAGAGGCACAATGTGGATTTACCTCCAGAAGCAGTTCCACTAGTGGTGGTGCTCACCGGAGTTCCGGTTCTGGAGGATGGGAATGAGAGTAAAAACGAAAACCAAAACCAGCTACAAAACAAAGTTATATTTTGGCTTAGGAAAAATTGTCCTCTTCCCCCTAATGTGAATGGTGAAATTTTATATGTTAGGCGCCTTCCCTGGTTAGGCCCAAGCATAAAGAACATCACAGGGGATGTCATTATAATAAATTTTAGAGACACAAGGGCAGTTAGTTACATTTTAGATTGGTTTCCTCCCTCTGGTAGTAATCTAATTACTCCTCGTGATTTGACTTATTTCTACCCCAGAAATGTGATAAACCCCACAAATCCCAGGCCGCAGGTCCACTATCAGGATGATATTTATTATGAAACTGTATAAAGATGCTGGTGCCGGGGTGCGTTTTGGCCTGAAGGGAGAATGTTCACCAAGGTTCACCATAGAGAGGGGGGTTAGGCAGGGGTGCATCTTAGCCCCCTTGCTTTTTTCCCTCTATATAAATGCCATTGGTGAGCATTTAAAAAATATCGAATGTGACTACCCCAAGGTGGGAGGCCAAGCCATCCCAATCTTGTTATATGCCGACGATGCGGCTATTATCTCACAAACAAGATTGAGACTACAAAGAGCTGTTGCTGCATTTACAAATTATATGCATGAAAGGGGCTTGAAAGTTAATATTGGGAAGACCTTCTCTATGGCATGCAGCAAGGGAATAAAGAAAATTACATGTCCCATATTTATTAAGGATCAAAAACTGGAGACAGTTGACAATTTCACGTATCTTGGCATAAGTATAAACAGGAAGGTACTATGGCAGCCTGCTGTCAAAGCAAGGAAATTTGCCTTTGTTAGAGCAATTGGAGGTATACGTGACTTTGCAAGCAAAATAGCAGGGAGGCCAGTAAAACAACTTATCATGATATATAACGCCAAGTGCGTCTCAACAGCGATCTATGGGGCCGGACTGTGGGGTATTGATAATAACATCTCATCAATCCAAGTGGCAGAAAATAACTTCTTAAGATATCTGCTAGCGACATCAAAAGCAACATCAGTCTATATGATTCATATAGAGCTAGGCCTACCGTTCATCACAGATCTAATTAAAGTTGAGCCACCACTCCTATGGCATAAAATCTGGATCTCCACAGACGGCTCTAAATCGAGATATAATAGTGGATATTCTCAACTTGGGGGGGGTAAAACATATGAAATGGCTAGCATACGTCAAAAAGGTATTTCAAGATATAGACCGGCCTGAATTTTATACCGACCCAACGTCATTGGAGCACATTTCAAGAAAAAAACTGAGAAAGACCTTATTGGACAACCTGGAAGCTAAAAGGTGGGCTACTCAGAAATTAAATAAATCAATCCAGGTCTATCAAAGGATCACCATGAAAAAGGGGTTACAACGATATCTTTCCTCTGATTATTCCTGTTTTACAAGAATGTTGCTCACAAGATTTAGGTTGGGCTCTTTCTTTCGCCTAATAACTTTTCCAACATGTAACGATTGGTCGCGAAATTTGGCCCTATGTCCCTGTGACGACACCTCCGTGCAATCAAACATTAATTCGATATTATTTTGTACTTATTATTCGACCCCCAGGAAATCCTTATTGAGCCCTTTGTTGAAAAGATGGGGTCTAAGGTCTTGTAGAGATGCCATGGAACGTTTACAAGAGCTGGAGGACAGGGATGTTATATGTAAAATGGAGAAAAAAAATTAAATTGCTACTTAAATTTAGAAATTCGTTAGCAGGGTAAATTTGACTCGGCAAATTGCCAAAAGATCATATTGCACATTAGCCTGTTCTTAATACTGTGTTTTTCTTAAAAATTAATTCTCATGAAAATGTCTTTTAAAATTCTATAGCTCTTTTTGATAACTGTGTTATAAATGCAAAATGATTTTCTTTTAACCAATATTATGAATGCTTTTATGATATTCAATGTAAATATCGAATAAAGCTTATTTTGACTTTGACTTTGACAGGATGATATCATCAGACCCCTACAACATCGTGAGGCCATCTATCCTAGGCCCCAACTGGACTTACGATCAAACTATTCTAGGCCTTTATCCCAATATCAGGATGCTTTCACTAGGTCTCAACCCACACAGCAGGAAGTTGATCGTAGAACTACACCCTGTTATCAGAACAATTATACTAACCCTCCAGGTAATTATTATCCCTCACTCTGAAGTAATTTCTCTATTCAGGAGGGCAGTTCCATTCACCAACCGATAGCAAGACCATTCCCTATTCCCACTGAAAATCGTTTTAACATCCTGTCAGGTTTAGATGACATTGAATGACTTTTATTTATTCCATCTCTTGAGGATAATCCTGATTTGCTCCACCCAATCAAATTAAGACCACCCCAAGAGGTACCTCTATTGGAGGATCACTGTGGCAGTTTTTCCCCCACTAGTGATTGCCCAATTAAGGATATAGATATTACTGTTTTGACTGACGGGCCGAAGAACTCAACACAGGATGCCTCCTTACTATTGCAGGGGCGCAATATGGATACTCCAACCCCACCTACTACCCTGATTCTTTCTATCCTATTTTGGAATATTGCAGGTTTGCGTTCTAAAGTTGACCAACCTAACTGGCTAGAAACAATTAGAAAACATAACATAGTATATTGCCAGGAAACATGGTCAGTAACCGCAATTCACCTCCAGGGGTATAGATTGTTCCAGTCAAGCGCATGTCCTTCTCTTGCTGGTAGACCAAAGGGAGGCTTATCAGTTTATGTATCCAATACCCTTACATTTGAGAAAATGGTAGAAATGTCTACTGATGAGAATTATCAGTTAATTAAACTCTCAGTAAATCAAGGGCATACATATTTTCTGATAAATTTCTATAACAATCTATCACCCCCTGATTTTGAGAAAGTCCTTAATAGGATAATTACTGTTCTAGATGAGCACCGGAACAGATGTCCCTCTCTGCCCTTTAATTTAATTTGGGGCGGCGATTTCAATATTGCTTTATGTAAAGACTATACTAATTCGAACTGTGGAGTTGTAGATGAGGATGGGAGCCCCATAACGCATTTAGCACACTCCAGTGCTGGGAATATTCTAAGTGAAAAGCTTTTTACCCTAGGACTGGGGTTTGCGAATGAATTAGTTGAACCCCCAATTGATTTCTACCCTACCTTTCATGGCAGGGGTTGTAACACTACAATTGAATTTATTTTGATCTCTAACCATATGAAGGACGAACTGATTACATTTAACACTGGCAATGACATTAGTAGTGACCATTTTTCTAACAATGTCACTATTTCAGTACCAACAGGACGTGATCTAACAGGTAACCCTGGGTTGTTAAAACAAAGAGCTCTGTCTTTAGACAAAATTAACGGCTACTCGGTAAAATGGGCCAGAGTAGACCCGGATGTAATCACAGCTAATGTCGTTACCAAAGCCCTTCCTATGTTAGATACATGCCTAAATTTGCACTCCACTGTCGATGATATTTTAACTAGTTTTATTAATATTGCTAAAGTAATTAGAAAAGAGCTCCTCCACAAGCAAAAGCAGACTAGTTCTCAGGAAAAGGGTGGTTCAATTCTGAATGTCGCAAAGCCCTTTCAAACTTAAAAAGGGCTCTGCACAAATCCGAGAGGGATCAGCCTGAAATTAGGAAGCTGAGAAAGCTTTATAATTTGGCGAAAATAGAATGCAGGAAGGAAAGGAAAAAAGATTAGTGGACAAAGCTACATGAGAGCTGCAACAGAAAGGATAGCAAAATGTTCTGGAAAGTGGTCAACTCACCTTTCTTGAATGATGCGAACACTGGTCCTAGTATAGAGGTAGCAATTAATGCACATGGATAGGTTTCTTACTTTTCTAAAATATTTCTAGCAGAAGTTGTTAACCCAAGTGCAGTACAAATATATCACCATACCCTATTGATTTAACCTTTAGCCTCGAGGAAGTAACGGAAGCTCTGACATCCTCGAAGTCTGGTAAAGCCCCGGGGCCGGACGGCGTACCGTTAGATATTTAAACGCATACCCAAGAACTCTGGGCACCAGTATTAACCAGAGTAATTGAAGCAGCACTAAAAGGGGGTCTCGTAAAATCTTGGTCAACTTCTATCCTGCTTCCCATTTTTAAGAAGGGTGATCGTAACAATCCGGCTTGCTACAGGCCCATTTCCCTCCTCGATTCTCTTAGCAAAGTTGCAGGTCGTTTGGTCCTAGATAGACTACGGATCTGGTCAGAGGATAACAACATCTTGACAGACCTGCAATATGGTTTCCGGGAGGGGCTGGGTACTGTGGAGCAGGCTCTGAACCTCTCCCTTCTACTTGGGAAGTATGCTCAGGCCAAGAAAGGTAATCTTCACCTGATCTATGTGGACTTGACCGCAGCCTTTGACTGTGTTTCACATTCAAGCCTGTCGTCAATCCTAATAGAACTAGGTGTAGAACTCCCGATAGTATCCTTCTTACGCGAGTTGTACCAGGGAGCAACGGCCAGGGTCAGATTCGGGGAGAATGGGGAGCTTAGCCCCCCCTTTTCAGTTACAAAGGGGGTCAGACAGGGATGTGTCCTGGCTCACTTCTTATTTAACCTTCATATAAATGGGCTTGAGAAGGCCATGTTAGAGGGGAGTCAGGATTTACCTGCTATCGCCCGTCGTCCTATTCCTGCGTTACTTTACGCGGACGACGCGGTGATCATGGCGCGAACCCCAGTACAACTTCAAATACAGTTAAATTCCTACTGTAACTTTATGGCCTCTTTGGATTTAAAGGTTAATATTAAAAAAACATTTGTTATGCACTTTGGGAAAAAAATAGTCAAGAAAAAAGCGATATTTATTAAAGACTCTAAGTTGGAATGTACCAAGACGTACCCCTACTTGGGCATTTTATTTGATAGTGTTTCTTCCTGGAAACCGGCTATCGTTAGCAGGCACCTTCTATTTTTAAGAGCAACATCCGCCCTAATTGCTTTTTCACGCAAAGTAGGGAAGCCTCCCCCAAAAGAACTTATGCAAATATACTATGCGAAGTGTCATAGCGTAGCTGTCTATGGCGCTGGGGTGTGGGGCTACGTACCAGTGGACATCTTGCAGAGGGCGGAGAATACTTTGATCTGTTATCTGTTGGCCGTTTCACAGCGTTCTCCAACGTTTGCATGTCATATTGAATTGGGAATGGATTATATAGCCGATTACATAAAAATTCAGCCAATCTTAATGTGGCACCGTATTTGGACAACAGAACAATGTAGTTTAACTCGTGCGTTAATTTTAGACTGTTTGGGCCTAGACAATTGGTCAAATATTCCGTGGCTGTCCTTTGTACATGATTTTCTCAGGGACCTGAATCTTTCTCTATATTTTAATGAACCTACGCTAATAAATACTATTACAAGAAAGACCCTGAGATTAACATGTTTGTCATATTTAAGAGAGCTACGCATAGCCCAAGAAATTAATAACGTCTCAAATCGACACATTTTAAATATCCAATGTATTCAGGGCATTCAACCGTATCTAACTTATTGTCTGACCAACTATGAAAAATATATGTTGACACGGTTTAGATTCAACACATTCTTTCGTCTGATTACATTTCCAAGGAGACAAGATGAGTCCTCCTCAATCACCCGGTGCCCTTGCGATGGCATTTCTGAACAGTCTAATATTCATGTAGTACTGTTCTGTAAGTTTTACGACCTACCACGCAAACGCTGGATAATTCCATTACTTTTGTCCCAGGGCCTGAGAAGATGCCGCCCGCCCTTCTGGCATTACAACATTTAGAAACAGTATCAAATGCCAAAAGTATAGCTATGTTCCTTAAAAACTGCTTAAAAATTCGACGTTCCCTTGATTAACTAATATTGTATTATAATATTTTTGCTCGAATCCGAACCATCTATAGCTTTATGTTTGTTATCATATAATCAGTTGGGCGCATTCAAACGTTTTTTGAATCGTAGTTATAAAAGACTTTATTTGGTAAACATATATAAACTGTTTAATATTATTTTTTGTCTATTTTTATGATTGTATAATGAAATTGTTTATTATGTATGTCGCTTTTATGATTTTATCTTGTTTTAAAATCGAATAAAGCTCTTTACTACTACTACTATTAACTCATAGTTTGTGAATATGTGAATACCAAAACAACATGTAAACTTCAACAAAAGAATACGTTTACTTTTGTGAATCAGCCCACCGGTATTTAGCAGAGAATGTGGATTTCAGTGTGGTAGCACCAAAGCCTACATGTTATTTACCAGAAAAAAGTAATTGCGTAGCATTTATCACACCAGATAAATTCTGACTTACCTCAATTAGATATTACTAGGTGCTATAATTATCACAACAATTGTCGATCCATATCATGTGTTAGCCTTATTGTGGTTCAACAATTATGAGTTTTGCCACTTGAATACGGAATAACCACCCAGATCTGGGAATCCCAAGTCCAATCATATGTTTTCTCTGATTCTGGAGACTATTTCACTGACATTTTCCACCTGCTCCAAGCAGGCAAAAGATTTCCGTGAGAGCGCAAGTGATGTTCTAGGGTTAGGGGACAGGCCAGGCTAGGAATGGGCCAGTCTAGTGGAGCTTTGTCTGCACACCTTTGATTAATGTAGATGTCACTTGGGGGAGGGCAAGGTGCTCCTGCCCACAGTGCCTGCCACTTCCCTAGAGATGGGCGAGCCAACAAGTGGACAGGAAGGGCAGACCCAGAGCTGAGCCACGGTCCCAGCTTGGCTCAGAGAGCGTATTCACAAGGCGGATCTTGTTGCGTGTATTTTATTTATTTATTTATTTTATTTTGCGTGTTTGTAGAGCGCTAGAATAAACTCCCAGGGGAGTATCTCCGCGCTATATGACTGCCGAACCTGCAGGAGATCGAGTTACATGACTGCAATCTAGTTCTAAAACTGTATGGTTAGGCCTGGAACAAGAACGTCTTCAGCTTTTTCCTGAAGGCCAGATGATTTTCAAGCTGCCTAAGCTGGAGAGGGAGGCCATTCCATATCTTCGGTCCCCTTACCGACAGAGCCTTACCCCCTTGCCTTGCCCGCTTGATCCTAGGAATCGTAAGAAGCAATTGATCACTGGACCGTAGAGCACGGGAAGGGACATACGGCACAAACTTGTCTGCCAGATAAGAGGGACCCAAACCATGAAGTCCTTTGTGTACCGTACAACAGATCTTAAAGATGACTCTCTGACGGATGGAAAGCCAATGAAGCCTGGCAAGAAGTGGTTTTGATGGTGTTCTGGGAGGGGCATTTACAACCAGCCTAGCTGCAGTGTTCTGCACGACCTGTAACCTGTCCAGATCCTCCTCATTAGCTGACAACAAGAGGCCATTACAGTAGTCGAGACGACTGATAACCAGCGCCTGGACCAGGGTCTTTCTAATGGTGTCTGGAAGCAGTGGAAAAACTCTGCGCAGCAATCCTATGGTCCGAAAACAAGACCCAACAAGGTTGGTAACATGCTGCTTCAGGCTGAGTTCTTGTTCCAGACGGACCCCTAGGTTCTTGACTATCTGCTTAGGTTCAGGGACTGGGCCTAGATCTAAAGGCCACCAGTCAGGAGCCCAGCAGATCTTAGCCTCACCGAAGAGCATAACCTCTGTCTTTGAAACATTGCACTGCAACATGTTCAAAGACATCCATTGGGAAACTGCTCTCATCCCCTCAGAGAAAGAATGTAATACCTCTGGAGTTAGGTGGTCAAAGGGAAAGAGCAGCTGGGTATCGTCAGCATATGACACTGGACAAAAACCAAAGGCTCTCAGGATATTCGCCAGGGGGGCCACATAGATGTTGAATAATGTAGGGCTCAAACAAGAGCCCTGTGGCACCCCCTTAGTAATCCTGGTCTCCTCGGATCGAAAATCTCCCATGGTGACACATTGGGTTCGATCCAAAAGAAAGCTCTTTAGCCAAGCCAGTGCCATGCCCCCTAGTCCACTCTCAGTCAGACGCTCAACCAAAATTTCATGTGAGATGGTATCAAAAGCTGCCGATAAATCTAGCAGCACCAGGACAGCCGATGTTCCCTTGTCCTGGAGCATGCGTAGATCATCGGTAATCGACAGCAATGCTGTTTCCGTGCTGTATTTTGGTCTAAAGCCCGACTGAGATGGATCTAGTGCACCAGTGTGTTCCAGGTGATTAGACAAGTGCTTGTTGACGTGCTTTTCTATGAGCTTTCCCATGAATGGTAAAAGGGAAATGGGTCTCAAATTGGTCATGTCAGCCCACGCAGTGGCGGTGTTCTTGCGGGTGGGTCGCACTTGGGCTCTCTTCCACTCTAATGGGACACAGCCTGTGTCCAAAGAGAGGTTGACCAAACTTTGGATTTCTGGTGCTAATATGCTCCTCACTGAAATCATCACTCTCGGTGGAAGCTGATCCATAGGACTCCCACTTTTTATAGTTGTAATGAGTCCCTCCACTTCAGCCAGAGTGATGTTAGGAAAATTTGTCAAAGTGGAGGCGAGAACCTTTTTACTCGCTGGGACCACAGTGGGAAAGATAACATGTCCAATGGAAGCTATGGAGGCATGAATCTTTTCATAGATGGTTTCAATCTTGTTCGTGAAGAAGCAAGAAATATCATTACAAAGTTGTTGAGATGAAGTGTCAACACTCTCACATGCTGCCGGCTTCAGGAAGGAGTTCAGTATTTGGTACAGCATCCTCGGCACATTTCCTACCGCCTCTAGTTGTGAGGTGAAATGTTGTTTACGGGCTGTTCGAATAGCTTTATGATATAATTTTAGCGCCCTCTGATACTCCACTTTATCTGACTCCGAATGGGATATACGCCAGGTTTTCTCTAACTTTCTAGTTCTCCGTTTCATGGACCTCAAGTCCTCAGAGAACCACACCTCCTGATTTTTCGTCGGGCGGGTCTTAAAGGTCTTCATTGGAGCTATATGCTCAATGGCAATGGTTACTGCCTTTTCATATTTTCCTAGCGCCACATCAATATCGCTAGTTGTGACATGATCTTGAATAGAGAAGGCATCCCTCAAAGATTCGTTAGTTATCTTGTGCCATTGTCTCCGTTTCATAGGAATTTGAGTGGCTCTTTTAGGAGTAGGTCCTATCTCAGGGATGAAGAATTCTATCGTAAAATGGTCAGTCCATAAATTTACAATAGGGGCAGAACACTCAATTCCAGGAAACCTGGACAGGATGAGGTCCAAAGTATGTCCGGCCCTATGGGTGGGTCCTTTATTGCGAAGCAAGAATCCCAATGAAAAAAGATCATTTAAAAAATCCTGGGTTTCTTTTTCCTCCTTTAACTCTGCGTGTATATTAAAATCACCCAATAGTAAGAAATCTTTATCGCCATTAACATGGGGGGCCAATAATTCCAATAACATATTGGAAAAATTGTTCATAGGTCCAGGAGGCCGATAGATCAGAGCACCATTCACAAAACATTTCGGCGAGGTACTGATTTTAAAAACCAGCATCTCAATCTTTGCAGAGCAATATTGCTCAAGAATGGAGACCATAATACTATCTTTATGCACGATGGCTAGGCCACCTCCCTTTTTTATGGGTCTGTCCTGACAGATAATTTTATATCCCTCCGGTATTCCCAGGGTAATAGTAGGTGCAGTGTGGGGCTTTAGCCAAGTTTCGGTGAAGAAACATAGGTCAGGTTCTGCCTCTGAGATGAGATCCCAGATCTGCATGTAGTGTTTAGGCAGTGATCTAACGTTACATAGCAGACATTTATTACGGGAACCGGTGTTAGTAGGAACCGGGGGAGCGGGCACAGCAAATAACTCCATCCGAGGAGTATATCATGCAATAAACTCATATAAAAATATGACAACGTTTCTTCAAAATTCAATGCAAAGCAGGGTATTTTTTAACATGTGGAAGTGTTTTATCTTTGAACATCAGATGGAATCACTGGATTAAGAGTTATTTATTTATTGTGATAGTTTTTTAAATGAAGTTAGAAACAACCCTCCCTCAAACCTGCCCACAATACCACTAGTGAACTAAGTGCAAGTTATGTGCATCCAATATGTGGCCTTCACCTTATAACAGGCAAGATTATAGTCTATTGAATGAAATATGAGGTGTTTGTACAGCTCACATAATGAACTAATGTATTTGAAGGCACTCATTTATTTGATGATTAAGAAAAAGGAAGCTTGGTGAAATGAAATACTTACCTAGGATCACACAGTTTGGTTGAGCCATGGTTTATCCGAAATTTACAGTTTTGCATTGTGTGAGGGAGAGAGCAAGGAAGCACCATACCTACTGCCCTGCTCCCTCCTTAGCGCTGGTGCACAATCCAGATCCACTAAAGTGCAAAGGGGCCTGTGTAGTGTCCTGCATAGTATGTGTACTGGAAGAGTACCTTTCCAGTGCAAAATACTATGGTTACACCAAGTTTAAAGCGTTTCCCCTGGTTGTGTGCAGTACAGTGCAATTCACATGCAAAGTGGTGAAGGTTAGAGAAATAAAATCATTTCACTTTTTTATCGCCTGCTTCAAAGAGGTGTTATTGTTTAGTGTTTACTATTGTTAGTAGATAGGGTTTTGTGTAAAAAAAAAACACAATTGGTTGCATGGGTACTTTCATGAACCACCCAAGGAATGCCTCCTTGTTGCAAAGTAATGCATTTACGTTACTTTAAGGGAATTTTCTAGTGCAAACAAGTTTTGCGCTAGAAAGTAAATCCATAATAACCTTTTTGCACAGGTTTGCATCACTGTAGTGATGCAAAACCAGTGCAAAATGTTGGTAAATCTGGGCCTTCATCTTGGCGCATCAGGTTAACGTATGGGTGGCAGGCAGAAGCCTCAGCTCTGCTTGTTTTGACTCAGGGATCAAAGAGAACCTCAAGCTGAGCCAAAGTGACTAGGACTAGTGACTCGTCCTTCTCTACGCTTCCCACAGCATACCCATGAAAAGCAAAAAAATCGAATCCTGTGACCCCTGCCAGTCTTCACATCATTGCTCTCATTTTCCCGTGTGCACTTCAGATTCACTAGTGCTTTTGTCAGTTCTGTTAATGTATACCACAGGACAATGCAAATATATGCAAATATAATCCAGAACGTGATTCTCTCACCATCACACGTGCCACTGTGCTTGAATATTACTTTATCACCTGCATATTTTGTGTGGCACTATTAGTGTCCCGGGTATTTCTACGTAGTGTTACTTGGCGTAGAAGAGCAAATGTCAGTCCGCGTCTGTTACCACCACTTGCGCGACAGCACATGGCTTACATTTTTAGGCAACAACCTTCCACTATTTTGACCACCACTTGAGTCAAAGTGAACCACTGTCAATGTTTCAAAACACTCTCAGAACAATTGTGACAATAAAACGAGCCAGAGGGCATCACTTACATTGTTGCACAAATATTCTAGTGTCCTCCAGACACTGTTACTGTTATACAGCAACCCCAGCTTTGTTGTGATCACCAGAGTGCATCTTTGGAACTCAAACACAGCAATCCCATAGCACACAGCTGCTGTGAACACTACGAGATGGTAGATATTCATTGCTACTGTTAAATAACAATTCCATCACGATTCACTGGCATGGCTACACAGCAACACCGTCAGTGCTGTGCTCACCACAGATCGGCAGTGTATCAATCAGTGCCATCATTAGACTTTTGTGACCACTGCGGGTGCCAGAGTGCGTCCAGTGATTGGTTACTGAAAATCCTGTCACTGCTGTCACTCCACAATGCAATACAAATGCTGTATGCTCCCTTCTTGGCTGTGTTTTACTATAAATATGGCAGCCCCTCCAGTGGTTCATCTACTTTGCCTGGCTGACCTCCCAGCTTCCTGTATTTACATATAAAGTACGCTATTTATTTGAGTTCTTCCTACAAAGTGCATGTCTGCAGAAATATCGGTCTCCACGCTCTCCTCTCACCTGCTGCCTCTGTTCCTGCTAAGAAAAGTGCTGTCATCAAGCATAATTGACGGCTGGATGCACTTAAATGTCCTGTTCCTTCCTGGCACACGTTTAACCATGCTGTCCTCCCATCTTTTCAAAAGTGTTTGTTCTGCAGCCTTAGTCACCCACACATTAACATGTCCTTTTGTCCCTGACAATGGTGTCCCCTACTCCAGCATTATGCTCTACTTCTGTGTCTCCTCTTTGCTCCTTGTCTGTTGTTATTCAGGTTCTTCTTTCCAAGTGACATCTTGGTATATTGAGAAATGTCTGGTACCCCTGTCAGGGAGGTAATTTGTTCCTTACACCTGAACATCTTCTCCCATTTGTGGTAGGTATTGAGATCTGTGCAAGGCCCCTCTCACATCTTACCCTGCTATTGCTGTTCACCATGTAAAAGAAACACCCCTTTGAAGGCAAATGACATCTGGACAGCTCAACTCCCTCCTCCTGTCTTCCCCAGTGACCCTGGAAGGCACCCATTGCAGCAATGAGTTGTTTTTTACTTCTACTTCCATCCCTACACATTTCACTGAAGTCAAAGAAGGACTTGCCAACAGCTGGATGTGCACAGGAATAAGGAGCCACTCTTGGATCTCTGGTGGTGGACTTGGGGCTCCAGCTTCGGTTACTTTACATTTTTACGGTAGACTGCTGCCACTTTGACGTCTTGTAGTCCTCAATGTTATTTATTTTGAGGCAGGCGGAGCAGGCATGCTTAGTTGCAAGGGCACGTGGATGCGTGGCAAGCATTTGGAATCAGACCTGATACTCAATTGTGTGCCTAGTGCTCAATTTGTAAAAGAATCAGGGCCAGATGTAGGTAGCCCTTTACCGGTCGGTAACGGCCGAAAATCGGTATTTTCGGCCGTTACCGACCGGTATTGGGCAATTGGGATGTAGGGAAGCGAAAATCGTCATAATCGGTAAATTTACCGAATCGGTAAAGTTACCGAATCGGAAAAATTACCGAATCGGTAAATATACCAATTCGCAACGGTTTGCGATTCGCAAAATTTACCGAATCGGTAAATTTATCGAATCGGTAAAGTTACCGAATCGGTAAAATACTGAATCGGTAATTAAGAAGTGGTAAAAATGAATATTGAGATGTAGGGAAGCTCTGAAATACCGAATTTGCTTGAAATTCGGTATTTAAGAGTCGGTATTTACCATGGATTGAAATCAGGTGGCAACCAGGTGCTGCCCATAAAAAAGGACCCAAAATGCAATTCTTCTTGCATAATGGCGGCATTTTATGTCATTGCAAGACGGCTACGGCTACAGGAGGAAGGAGAGAGGGAATGGCAGGGAGAGGAGCAGGTCTATAGACAGAGGGTCACCTTGTTCATGCTCACAGAGGCAGAGATACTCCAGAGGTACAGGTTGGCCCCAGACACCATCACTGACCTCATCAGGGACCTCCACCCACTGTTGGAGCATACTACCCCAAGGGCACACGCTATTCCACCCCACGTGCAGGTGCTGTGCAGCCTACACCTGCTTGCGTCTGGGAGCTACCAGAGCGTGGTAGCTGCGGTAGGTGGGGGGGTGACCCAGAGCAGTCTGTCACAGTTTTTCCACAAATTCCTTGATGCTATGTTACAGAGGATGGACCATTACATATCTTTTCCTGCAACCCATGCGGAACTGGTCCAACAAAATCTGACTTTTACCAGATGGCTCGATTCCCCAATATAATTGGCTGCATAGATGGCACGCACATTCCCATTTGTCCCCCTGCTGCCACAGAATATATTTACCGGAATAGGAAGTCCACCCACACCATCAATGTGCAGGTGATATGCAATGCAAAGTGCGCCATCACCGACCTTGTGGCTAAATTCCCTGGGAGTACCCTCGACTCCTATATATTTCAAAATAGTGGCATCTATGCACGGCTGACTGCAGGGGAATTTGGTGAAGGATACCTCCTAGGTGAGACACAGTGTGCGCACCCAAAACACCTATTGCAGTAAGAAGTACAAGTATGCATGTGAGTAATGTATTCCCATTTCATTTCAGGAGAGAGTGCATATGCCCTCCGGTCCTTCATACTCACCCCCTACCTCAATCCCTCAACACCCAGCCAAAGGAGATATAACCGGCCTCACAAGAGCACAAGAAATGTCATGGAGCGCACCTTTGGTATCTGGAAAAGCAGGTTCAGGTGCTTGCACAAGAGTGGAGGGGAAAGGCAGTATACCCCCATCACCTGCTGTAATATCATAGCTGCCTGTGCTATGTTGCACAACCTTGCTGTAAAGAAGGGTACTGAGGTGGAGTTGTCAGACTATGAGGATCATGACGACGACATGGCTGTGCCTGAAACACAACCTGCTGGAGTGTCAACACCAAGTGATGGCAGATACAGACGTGAGGAGATTACACACAACTATTTCTGAGTAAGTAATGAGACTGACACCTATGTTGAAAGCACATATTTAGTTTAATGTACTATATATCTTGGCATGTTAAATAACAAAAGTGCACCAGAAAGCACTTCACTGCAATGCTCACTGTGAGTAAACACACACAGACAGGTGTTGATAACACCCACCGTAGTTGTACATTGTCACTACGCAGGTTTAAATGGCACAAATGTGAAACACAAACTTTCAATTTACTCAATTTTCTGTCCAATGGCAGTAGCCCATACTGATAACTGTTCATTTGCAGCCATGCTTTGCACTGCCAGATGTATGTGGCTCACTCTGTTCACTGGACGTTTGCCCTGTAGCCTCACCCTGTCGCCTGCTGCTCCTCCTTGTCTCTACAACAAGGGGGCATGCCATGCTGCTCCTACTGGTGCTACCTTCACTCTCCGGCATGTCAATAGCAGTAGTTTGTGCAGTTTAAGCGTGTAGTAGAGCCTCAAGCGCACCGGTCATTCCGGCTATGCCCCTTGTCAGCTGATTGCTGTTTTGAGTCAGGACTTCCTGACTGTTCATGCTACGCCTGCATAGCAGGGATGTGGCTGTGGCCAGGCGTTGTATAGCTTGCTCAGTTCTTTGTGCACGCTGCCTCTCCCTGCGCCTTGATGTGATTTCAGAGTCCAGTTTTGTGCACAGTTGCTGCATGGATTGGGTCATGTCATGTATCCCTGTAGCCATGTTCTTATTAACTTCAACCAGTTCTCTGATGCCCTTACCAATTTCCTGCATGTTCATATTGAGGTTCCGCATTTGTCTTTGACAGGCCATGATGCCCTTGCCCTGCATCCTCTGAATCCTGACCATGGATCCCTCCAGACCTTGGAAGACACTGGACCCCTCCCCACGTGCACCCACACTCCTTCCTGTTGCTGTGCGGCGTCTATTGGTACTGGGTACTGCCTCTGCGCTGGGCTGCAGTGTGGCAGAGATGTCAGCTCCAGGCAAGTTGTGTGAGTCTTCACCCACTATTTCACCAGCAGCTGTCTCCATTTCCATCAGTGGGGAAACGACATGCCTCCTGCTAGGCTGTGCTGCAGGTGTCTCAATATCCAGGGATGCTGGCATTTCAGGTGAAGATAACAGTAGTGGGGACTGTGATGGTCCTGGGGATGCCTGCATTTCTTCTGTAACGTCAGGTTCTTGGGAAGGTGGCTGCCCACTCGGTACACCTGTGTCCTGTGATGCACTGGGACCTGGCTCATGACTTTCCTCCCTCTCAGGTGCCGTGCCTTCTGCCTCCTGTGACTGCCTTCTGGATGTGTGACCTGTGGACATATGAGCACATATCAGCTAGGTGCAAATGTCTCACAGCCACTACAATTAAACTTAGGAAATTGCACTTATTACATGCTGCCTGTCCTTCATTTTGTCTGCAATCATTTGCCTAACTGGGTGGTTACTGTACTGTATGACATGGTCTTTCATTTACCGACTACATGTACCATGATGCATTGCTACTGTTTTGCACAGTCACACTGGGACTGGGGTAACTTAGCTGCAAGGGGTGAGGGATGGCAGAGGGTGTGAGGGGGATTGCTGTGCATGCATCTTACCTTTTCTACTTGCAGCTTTCGCCGAGCTGTCCACTTCTCCCAGTCCGTGGACGCTTTCTGGCTCCAAGGTTGTGGCCACCATCTCTTCCAGGTCAATGAGGGGGGGTGCTGTGTTCTTTCCTCCACCTGTTTGCGAGGCCTGTTTGTGGTGGTCAGCAATTTTCTTTTTTGTGAGGCTCCTTAGGTCATAAAACCTCTTCTTTAAATCTTCTGTGACTCTGGTGGTCACTCCCACTGCATTAACTTTCTCAAGGATTTCGAGCCAAATCTTCCTTTCTGCTGATTCTGGCACAGTAAGGGAATGCCTTCCAAACAGTCTGTGGTGCACCTTTACCACCTCCTCCACAAGAACCTGGAGCTCCATGCTGCTGAATTTCAGCTTTCTTTTTCTTTCTGTCTGCTCTGTGTCCTTGCTGCTTGCCATATTTAAGGTTTAAAACTGAACAAACTCTGTCTGCTGCTGCTCCCAGTCTCTCTGCTCCAACTGCACTCTCCAGAACCTTCTAATTAGTTGCAGCTGCCTGTGTAGTCACTTCCTGGTAGGTAGGGGGAGGGTGGTTGCACCTGATTGGCTGTTGTCTTAAGTTTCACTTTTGCTTGCTTTCCGATTCGGTATTTACCGAATCGGTATTTACCGATTCGGTATTTACCGATTCGGTATTTCCAATGCATTCCTATGGGCCTTTTGGCCCATAGGGATGAATGGGAAATACCGATTCGGTATTTACCGATTCGGTAAATACCGATTCGGTAATTTCCGAAAGTCTGTTACCGAATTTTACCGATTCGGTAAAAATTACCGAATTTTTTCCTACATCTCATTTACCGATTTTTAAATACCGATTCGGTAAAATTCGGTATTGAAGAATCGGTAAATGACATTTACCTACATCTGGCCCTAAGTCTCTTGCCCAAAGTTTTGCTCATGCCAGGGTAACTCCCAAGGCTGCTAGTCTTGGTTCCTCCTCATGCATCAGTAATCCAGCACCGTATACTCCCTTCCTCTTTACCCCACCCTTGCAGATTCTTTTAAATCCCCGCTATCTCCATTTGTCAGTGTTTTTCTTCCTTACACACTTCCGTTTTTCTCTCTCACTTGCTCTGGATCAAAGTGTGTTGAGAAATAATATCCCCAAAAATGAGTTCCAGTGAGCCTCCCCCACCCTCCGCAATCGCCGAATTAAATACAAAAAACTGTCGGGCATATTTACAAATAGTTCACACAATGCAACACAGCAAGGCAAGTTGCTGTGGTGCATTACGTGGACAAAAGAGAGCTGAACAGCAGCCTATTTACCAAGATACAGTACTATTCAGCTCGCTCTATGCGCTGGCACGTTCATGGCTTCCTGGTGCTCACAGAGACACCCTTGCAACATAGTGCAAGGGTTCTGCATTATGGACAGGATTGTTTTGGTGCAGAACGGGATTCATTTCCTGCACAAAAACAATCCTTAGTGGTATAGCCATCTCTCTAATGTTTGCTGCAGAATGCAGCACATATGGAAAGTTGAAGTAATGAGGAGAAAATAAGACATTTCTCCTCATTACTCATCTGTCAGAGAGGTGAACAATATTGGCACAAGACCAGGTTTGCAATTCTTTATAAATCTGAATTTGCATCTACATACATGGGTGGATGTACAGGAATGCCCATGGTCCCCCATGTAACTCCTACGTAAAACAAAGTAATGCAAAACAGTGCCCAGCACTGTCTTACTACGTATTTAATAAACCATGTAAAGTGTAATATAAAAAATTCCCTTGGGTTATATCTCGATCAGAGTCATCATTTTTACCATACATTCATCTCCATTCCAAAAATACGTCCCCCTTCCAGCTGTGGATACAAGCTCAAAAATTGAAACTCCCAATTTTAAGAAAATATACAATTTTATTTTCGTAGTTTGATATAAAAAAATATTAAAACATAATCATAAATCACATAAACAATCCCCCAATAATTCATAAAAACCTTACAACCATCACAAAAGAGACATTATTTGGTGATTCAGTACGAAAACATCCTAGGTTAATAATTCATCAGGATCTATAGGTACTATTGGGCTAATGTCATCAATCCCAAAAGATAGTCCTTGAATTTAATACAATAGAAACGTCAACGCGTTTCGGTGTATTGCTTGCTACGCACCACCTTTATCAAGACCAAAGTAGTTGAATGTCTCTTTTCTTATAGGAAATTAAAAAAGACGTAAAGCCACGCAAATCTACTTTACATGGCTTAGTAAATGCCAAAATGTTTTTGCGTTGGGGCTGCACCGCTAAAGTGGTGCAATCTCAATGCAAAATCTGAGTAAATCGGGACCTGTGTGCGTCATGTCTTGCACATTGTTGCTGCTCTCAGGTATGCTTTTGTCTGGATGAGTGTGAGAGAAGAGTAGGATGTTTATACAAGTTTTTGTCTAGAGGTATGGCACACGGTGAGAGGCAGCCCCAAAGACTAGTTGTTGAACATGGCCCTTTTTGCAGGATTATCCCCAGATTTTTGCCTTGCTCTGCCTATTTTTGTGACATTCTTTCTGTTGGCTTTAGGACTCTGGGCACTTTACCACTCCTAACCAGCACTAAAGTGCACATGCTCTCTCGTCTACACATAGTATGATTAGTTTATACTAGTTTGACATATTTGATATGTCCCTTGTAAAGTGGTGTTCCATATACCGAGGGCCTGTAAATTAAATACTACTAGTGGGCTTGCAGCACTGCTTGCGCCACCTACAGAAGTAGCCTTTCACACCTGTTTCCAGGCTTGCCACGGCAGGGCCTGTGCATGCTGTTTAATGAATCTTTAACTTGGCATTTAAAACTACTTGCCAAGCCTTAAACTCCCCTTTTATGACACATTGGTCCCCATGTTTTTAGACACTGTGTGGAACTTGTAACCAGACGCTGCTGGCTCTACAAATGGAATATTGCCAGATGACTGCTGTGCTGCCAGGAGAAACCGCCATTTGGTCTACTTGCTTTGCTGTATTGGCCTGCTGCCTACTGATTGTGGACTGCAAGTGGGACTACCACTTTGCAAACTGCTCTTATGTGCTGGCCAGATGCCTGCCTGCTCTTTGTGCTCCCAGTGCTCTCCAGGGCCACGCTGGCATGCCCTCTTCTGGTTCCTTTGGGATCTATGTGGATCCCCTTAAGCCACAACTGAGGGGCCAAGGGAGGGGGAAAAGGTATGGAGCGGCTATTGTTGTGCCACGCCCTTGCAGGCAGCTGCAATTTGAATACTCTGCATGTGGGGTACCCAGAAAGGGCTTCCAGCTGATTCTACAGTGTGTGTTCCCCCCTTCTTTGGACTTTCTTTGGGGGCAGTTGACCAGTGGTGTCATCACGGGTAAAACTTCGGCGGAGACCCCCGCTTGTCACTAAAAACTGGTCACATTCAGAAACGTAGCTGTGAATTACCATAATACATGTAGTAGGCTTGCAGGTGCTCCTATTAGATATACTTCAGCAGACCTCCTGTCAGTTGAATTTATAACAACGAACGACGAGCCAAAAAAAGAGTGCACAGTCACGATATGGAGGGAGGCAGGAATAGTGACCCACATTCTCTCTGAAATGGCCAAATTTAAGGAATGGGGAATTCTTTTGAAGGAAATGGCCAAGGCAGCGTATCCGTCCCCGCTCATAAGAAGGCACTCCAAGAGTACAAACCAAGTACTGAGGAATCGACCTACGTGCTCGGTCCTCCAAGGAGCTAGGGGAGCCGAAGCAGCAGGCTATGACCACCTACAGCCGCAATTGCCACTTCCCAATTGAACGCCCGGAAAGTCAACCAACACTGTAAGCAACGGTATAAAAATCCTCTCCTGGAACATTTCGGGTGCCAAAGATATTGTGAACAAAAACGGCAAAGGCGCCACTCGGGACCCGTACGCGATAATAGCCTTACAGGAAACGTGGCTAACCGACCCAATCGACATACCAATCCGCTTTTGTTATCAAGTAAGTGCGACTCGCTTACAGCGTTTTGGGCGAGCCCGTGGGGGCCTTTCCGTCTACATATCAACAGCCCTAAAGATCAGAACAACACAACTGCCCGAATCGACGGCGGACATGCAAATCTTAAAATTGGAGAATGCAACAATGGCCACAACCAGAACATTAATATTAATAAACATATACGCAAACCCAAAAAAATCTCTCAAAAAAACACTCTTCCAGCGCATCATCTCTGTGGTCTCAAACATGCGCTTGGAACACTCTGACTGGGAGATAATTCTCACGGGCGACTTCAATTCAAACCTCCTACACCATCCGGAGGATGAAGCTAACATCAACGCTGCAAATGAAATTTGGAATGTCTTGCCGCAGGTGGTCCCTCAGGCAAGGAAGAATGATAAGGAGGGTAAACAACTCATGTGGGACCTTGAAAATCTCGGTCTAAGAGCTTTAAACGGAAGAACCAATCAAGACATCCCTCCCTCCTTGACCTACATTGACCACAACTCCTGCTCCACACTGGACTACACATTTGTCACACTACCCCTGCTTAGCCAAATACAAGACTTCCACACCATCTCTTCTCTGGACAGCGACCATGCTAAACAGCATTTCGAGATCATGATGGACATACCTAAATACGCACCAGCTCCGACGCTACCAGGAAATGTTACGGCCATCAACCTGAAGAGGCTCAAGTGGACAAGTGACTCCCTTCCGCGGATAGCTAATAATGCCAAAAATCTACTTGAAGAGTTCCTGACAGAGAACGCCCTGAGCCCAGACACCTGGAATAACTACTTGAAGCAACTCCTAAGGTCTAATTCAAGCAATAACTCAAGAACCCCTTTTAAATTCAACATCGAATTTAACAGATCTGCACTACTACTAAAGAGGCACCTGAATAAATTATCACATCGAGCATGTGGGCAAACCCAAAACGCTAGTATCTGGGCAGCAGTACGCAAGGCCAGGACTCAATATAAGAAACTAATATGGACCGAAAAACAAAATCTCCAAAACGAGTTCTGGTCTAAACTACTGCACAACATAAAGAAAGCCGACTCACGGGCCTTTTGGTTGCAAGTTTACTCCGTAAATCGGACAGTCCAACCAATAAGCATGGCCTGCATAACTGAGTCGGAATGGTATCAACACTTAACGGACCCATTCTCAATTAACAACTTGAGCACAGCTACAACCTTGGTCACCGAAGCAAAAGTCAACTCAGAGCAGGAAGACACCGCCCTAGTGCCCAAAGGGAACAGCACAAAGGTTTATGGAACTATGGCATTATGCCTCAGGCAAGACGACGAACAAAGCATCTTACAAACAATTGGAAAAAGTAGGCAAGACAGCGCCCCAGGTCCAAACGGCATTCCTCAAGCCATCTACAAGGAGGACCCACAGTACTGGGCTAGTAAATTTAACTTACTGTTTCGAACGGTAAGCAAAACAGGTGGCGTTCCCGAGAGTTGGAGGGGGGCGATCATAACACCAATCTATAAAGGCGGAGACCGCAAGGATCCAAACAACTATCGTCTGATCGCCCTCCTTGACGCCGAAGCAAAATACTATGCGTCACTGATACTAGCCGATCTGGCCGAATGGTCTGAAACTAACAGTAAAATTCCACTGAACCAGACCGGATTTCGCCGCGGTATGGGAACTATGACGAATGCTATGGCCCTATGCTTGATCGCTGAGAAAAGCCTACAGAATTCCCAAGAGTTTTACACCTGTTTTGTGGACTTCAAGGCGGCATTTGACCACGTCAACAGGCAAATGTTGTGGGCAAAATTAAAACATCTCGGCCTACCGGACTCAATCCTCTTGCCTATTATTAATCTCCACACTGAAACCTGGATGCAGGTAAAAATTGATAATGGGTGCCGCTTGACCAGGAAGATCCACACCGTCGATGGATTAAAGCAAGGCTGTGTTTTGGCCCCACATCTATTTAACTTATTTATGAGCGATTTGGCAGAAAGCCTAGACAAGGTTAACGCGCATCCTTCCCAGGCTAGGCTCCCTTCGTCTAACGCACTTATCGTACGCGGACGACATGGTACTCTTGAGCCAGACAAGAATCGGCCTTCAACGCCTGCTACACGACCTGTCCAGTTACACAAAAAGGAACCTGTTAACAGTAAACATCAGGAAAACAAAGACAATGCTCATATCACGTCCACGCAATTCCTTTTATCTCCTTTCATAGTCCATGAAGAAGGGGCGGGTTTTTGGCCCCGAAACGCGTCGGACATTCTTTTGAACAAAGAGGGAGCCTTCAATCACCGCTTGGGTGCCATACACAAACCAGAGGGTTGGGGTGCTGCGGTGAAGCCCTCACTGAAGCACTTGCGCATTTGCTCTTTCATTGTACAACGGCTTGCCATGGTCGGGGTGAGGCGCTCCGCTCCAAAAGCGGAACAAGTATCCATGCAATTGAAGCCTGAGGCGATGCCAATCACCATCGCTTGTCAGCACAGCATCTTAATGAAAACAAAGAGCGATGTTTGAAGCTTACCCTCCTTTCCTACTCAAGGATTTTAAAGACATTGATATTAGAGGGGAGACGCCAACTTACTCAAGGTATCAACAAACTACTCAACATGCAAAGACTACAACTAACAAAAGTCTTGGTGTCGAAACTCCACCCACTTAGGGCGGTCGACGCCCCTTTTTCAAATAAAACGAATTTGAAAAGTGCAAGTTGAGCCTGACTTTCATAGTCCATGAAGAAGGGGGCGGGTTTTTGGCCCCGAAACGCGTCGGACATTCTTTTGAACAAAGAGGGAGCCTTCAATCACCGATTGGGTGCCATACACAAACCGGAGGGTTAAGGTGCTGCGGTGAAGCCCTCACTGAAGCGCTTGCGCATTTGCTCTTTCATATATATATATATATATATATATATATATATATATATATATATATATATATATATATATATATATATATATATATGCCGAAAACTTTTTTCATTAAAAGCGGTCTTTTCCTTCACCCCCGATGTGTCCTTTCTGGGTTTCTTCGCTGAAGTTTCCTTTTGCTGGGATTAATTGCATGCAGGCCAGTTGTGTGCGGAAAGGACCCGCTGTCAAGAGTCCTGGGATTCTCTGGTGAGAGTTGTGGTATCCAAGGCATTGGTTTCTTCCCGGGACCGCCTCTAGAACCGATCCAGCAAGTGGTTTTTGCTAATCTACAACCCGGACCTGACGGGGGTACAGAGGCACTGATCTCTATTACCGGACCCGGCTGGCGGAGGTATCAGAGGCTAAGCGTGTGGGACTGGAGGATGACCGAGAAAAACACCTGTATCGGATTCAGACAAGTTTCAACACTTACCTCTACAAGGCATGAGCAGAACCGATTGCGGATTTAATCTGGGCTCCATGGAAGTCAAGTATCATCCTGCAGACTTCTGGGAACTGTAGTCTTCTTCATCAGACCGAAAGGTAAAGACTCTAACTGTAATCAGAGCCAGCTGCACTCTGATGATTGGGAGGAGCCAAGGAGGTACTTAAAAGTGTGGGACTTTCGATTCCGACATTACTAGGCATCTGACGAAGACAGTTTTGTCGAAATGCATCATGCCGAAAACTTTTTTCATTAAAAGCGGTCTTTTCCTTCACCCCCGATGTGTCCTTTTTGGGTTTCTTCGCTGAAGTTTCATTTTGCTGGGATATATATATATATGTGTCACAGTGCCTGGGATCCCCACTTTGGAAAGCGTTAATATTCACTTATTAATTTCAATAACCACTCAAACACTTCTGCACTAATTCACTTAACTTCTTATCAGTGGCGTAATGAAAGTTGAGGGGTCCCGCTGCAAAGTACATGGAGAGAGCCCCTCTGAACTCACTTAGGAACATAGAGGCTTCATGGCCAAACAAGGAGAAGTCGCATGCCTTCATTGGACTGGTTGAGTATGATGCAACATTCATTCCTCACTTTGCTTGTAAGATATCTCATTTGAAATATGTATTCAGTCTAATGTATTTCAATGGAGATTTTAAGTTGGAATGGTGTTAGAATGTTATAAGATTGTCATACCAACTTTGACGGGTTAAGAACCATGAAGATTGGACATAAAATGTCAGCAGGAGGAGTTACAAAGCAGGCACTCAGTGTACACATCTCCAGCTATGTTCTTGTGTACTTGGTTTCCTGGCTCATTGTGTTTAATATGTCATGTGGTAAGACAGAATCATTTCAATCCACAAGCATCCAGATGCCCTTCCTCTGTGTAACACTTTTTGACTCGTACACAGCACTTCACGTTAAATTTGCTTCATTGATCGCCTTACTCTAGGTTCATGCTGATGAGCTTTGGAGGAGAACAAAGGGAAGCAAGTAACTTAAAAATATTCAGTCTGTCTATTTAGAAGAAATTCAGCCTGTGGCTTACATGAGAGAGCAAGCAACAGTAGCAATTTCCAAGGCTTCGGTAATGCCACAGGGAATGCTTTGGGCATGTTCTATCAGTTGAGCTGTTCGGAGGGATTATGGGTCTGAAGGTTGAGCAGTATGACTGAATCCCAGCTGAAAGTGGACCACCCATAGTCACTTGAATCTAGGAATAGTTGTGCATTGATTACAAAAATACCACAAGTCCCATCAGCCATTGAAGGTTTGCAATTCAGAGGCAACAGTGCCCACCTGCCACTCTAGGGCATTCCCAACCAACAGTATACCCAAACCTAATGGTATTGTTCTCCACACTGTTAGAGATTGACAAATAATCTGGCATCCACCTTTTTTTGAGGCAAATATACTAACTATGGGCGGAAAATCCGTTCCGCTCACGGAATTTGCGGATTTTCGGCAATTTCACGATCTGCGAATCTCGTGAAATTGCCGAAAAACCCGCAAATCTGCTCGCGGGCGGATTTCAGTTAAGGCAGGTGCTCGAGTTGAAGAAAGCTAACTTTGTAACCATTTTAGAATGGCGCTGGCAAGCTGCCAGAGTTGGCAGCTTGCCGGCGCCATTCTAAAATGGTTACAAAGTTAGCTTCAACTCGGGCACCTGCCTTAACTCTGTATGTGCTTCCTGTGGGCCAAAAATTAAACCTCAACAGGAAGCACTTACAGATATAAATAAAGCAGGTGCCCGAGTTGAAGCTCAAATTCAGTAATGTTTTAATCAGCCCAAAACATTAGTGAGCACGGTTGAGGCTGGGCAAGTGTGCTTTAACCCCATATCTGCCATTGAAAATTAGCTGTAATACCCGAGGGAGGTCTTTGTATCCCTGAGTTTCTCAAGCGCAATCGCCGTGTAGTTTCTTAGACCAGGAGGCTGCTTTCTCCTCACCTGCTGCCCTGCTCGCTCTCTGACCCTTTATACACAAGAGGCATGTTGACACGCATAGAAGCCCCGCACCACACACTAGCGTTATCAAACGTCTTCCCGCCATTTCCCAACTATGATGGACAGCTCACTCAAAGGAACTCTGCGCCTTTTGACATGGTGGCAAAGTTACAGGCACACATGGTCAGTGGAGACAAATCTTCTGGCCCTTTACGCAGCTGCAGTGTAGGAAAAGTACTATACATTTACCCAACGAGGTAGCACTTACTGATTAGCCAGTAGAAAGTACTTCAGTTGAGTAGATGGAAATCGCAAAACAATCCGCGAGTTTACGGGAAAATCCACAAATTCGCTGACTTTTTTGCGATTTCGCGTGAATTCACGGCCCACAGATCGGCAAAATTCGCACATACTTAAAATATACATTATTATTAGAGTTTGTAACTCTTCTCCCTCACGAGGCCCAATACATCTTACTCCTCTGTGCTACAATGAAGAAATAATGTTAAGGTAGGGCTGAGGCTCCATTTCTATTGTTCAATGCTTTTTATGGTAATTAAGTTAGGATGTTCCATCAATCAGAAGTCAACAGTAGAAAATCACATTGAAAGGGGACGTCACTTGATGGATAAAGCATTCCATCCCTGGAATGTTGCACTTTTGATGAGACTTCCCAAAGGACCCTCTGCCCCCCCTCCCCGACTAGGCATCAGTGACATTAGTAACAAGCAATAAAGCCAGTCAGATGTCAAAGAATAAATAGGACCATTTTGTGAGATGGATCGGTGTACTGGGAGTCTGTGACATTCCCAGACCCAGTTCTGTTGTAAGGCATGAGCCGTCTCCAGAATTCACGGTGCTAGGCTGTCCCATCATGCATCTTATGGTCCCATTGCTAGGGGATAGGGATGGCATATTCACTGTTGCGTATGGCATTCACAATTATGTGCTAGCCCGAGTTACTGTAACCATATGTTATCTAGAGGAAACCCCAGCTGAAAGGAACACATGTAAACAAATACTCAAATATAAAGTTCTGTATCAGAAAAACTGCACTCTTAACTACAGACCTTTCCGTACTCAGTCACGTTTTATTCTATCTTTGTACTTCTTTTGTCAGAGCACTGAAAGCTATCAGATGCTGCAGCACACAGATGGCTTTGTTAACAGCGGCAAATTAGCCTTTTAACAGAAGGTAACAGATATGCCTAGCTCTGTGATCCCAAAGAAAAGAAGACGCAGGTGCGACTGAACCTGCCAAGAATCCATGAGGGGAATATTAAAAATTAGCCTAAAAGAAACATCAGTGGCAACAGATTATGACAATAACTTTCGGGAAAAACAAGTCTAATTTTAGGAAGTGTTATACAGTGTCCCTCAAGATATAAACCCGGTAGCGTGTTGAGAGCGCTCCCGCTGTAGGGGAGGGCAGCAATGCATGACTGCTCAGTGAATGAAGGGCGATTGGCAACAGTCTGTCTCCTTAAACCAGTGAATGGCATGTCAAGACATTGACA
Source organism: Lissotriton helveticus (assembly GCF_964261635.1). NCBI lineage: Eukaryota > Metazoa > Chordata > Amphibia > Caudata > Salamandridae > Lissotriton > Lissotriton helveticus. The sequence continues at coordinate 1,509,109,339 of NC_136061.1, read as the reverse complement.
GCATCGAGGCACCGCGTTTGACCTACTCCAAAAGGCCCCAACACAACCCGCAAAACAGCCTTGTGGAGCGAAGAGAAATAACAAGCATTGGCATAGCCAATAGGTCTGCCTTTGGGATGTTATACGTTTTTAGGCATGGCCTTGCTTTCGTGGCATGTCTGCTACGTCCATGCTTTTACAGCCTGCCTGATGTGGCCCTGCTTTCGTAGCAGGAGTGGTGCGGCCCTACTTTCATGGAATGCCTGATGTGGCCCTGCTTTCACGGCACGCCTGGCATGGTCCTGCTTTCATGGCACGCCTGTCTCGGGGCTGCTTTCATGGTACACCTGGTTATCTCCTTTTAGCATGCCTGGTGCACTCCTCCTTTCATAGCATGCCTTTTGCGCTCTTCCTTTCATGGCACGCCTGGTGTACCCCCCACTTGTGCAGCTAAAGGCATATTATGCTGCCTGGGTTTGTCGACCCTACAGCCTGGTGGTAGGTGTTGGATGGCCAAGAACAGACAGATTCAATAATGAGGTGGGCTCTAGAAGACCACTGATACATTCAGAGAGGGGACAGCTTTTGTCTCAGGATCGCGAGAGTGCAAAACAAGTGATCTGGCGTCCGATCTGTGCAAAGTTGTGCAAAATTCCACAGTGCTAGAAGTGTAGAAGAATACCATGTTCCACACTGGCTGGACCTGGGTCATCTCTAAGCCCTCATGGCAACGCGTGGTTTCCAGCATGCAGAAGATGCAAGTGTACTTATCGGGCCCTCAGTTCTGTGGACCCCCACAGGCTCAATGGCAGTCCGGTCAAAGCAAAGCGAGAGGGACTCCCTGACCAAGAGGCTGAGCACCTGTAAGGATATCTAGTCATAAAACGTCCCCTCAGGGACTCAATGTTAAACAATCACAAAGGCATAAAATCATACAATCAATCGTCCCTGTTGCAACCAACACTCTATTGCACCCCCAGTCTAAACATAATCATACACCAAGAAATTGTCCGGTTGTGAAGAGCTTTATCACATACGCAAAAAAACATCTAATCTTTAATATAAATCAAAAGTTACAAATCATAGTTCATCTGACTGTCCCTTAGTAAAACTGATACTATTTTGGGAAACTAATTTAAAACATGGGACGAATCAAGCAGTATATTAAAAAAGACAAGCAGGTAATATTTTTGTTAAAAAACATAATTTTAAAACATGCAAATGGACAGACACATTAGACAATCTCATATGTCATTATCTGCGACTAATCTGTTTGAATCATGATTTGAGGTACATGATTTCTCAAATGAGTATCATCTAATGTATCTCAAATCTCATCAGATTTAGTCCAAACTTTACGTCGACACGTTTCGAGGGGTAACAACAATATTGGCTACCTTCTTCAGAACAGATTGATAACTCCCACATGCACATATATAAAACTTGTTATAACCTCCCATTCCACAGTTCCTACTTGGGCTCCATTCTCCTCAATAGGGATTCTGGACTAACTTGGATTTGCTCCTGTTTTTTAAGGTATAAGATTTTGGTGGTGCACTGGAGACGCTACTGCAATTGATGGTATGTTGTGCCAGTAATCGTATGGGCATAGGGGGCTCTTATTTTATACTGTATAGAGACACAGATTGGTAATCCCCTCTTCTTTAAAGACAAGAAAAGCCTGTTTGATCAAATTTCAGGCTTGCAGGTTCCCGGCACCTTCCGAATCGAGTATTGACGCCTACACAGTTAGGGATTCAATAAAAAAAGTGACCAGGTGTGTGGGTCACACTCATACTCATTGCAAGCATACGACCACAGGAACAGTATCCCTACTGTCTCATATACACAGGCACCCGAGCTCGGCCATTGCAAGCACCTATCCCTCAGCCAGACCTCCTCCCACACAGCCATTACAAGCATTCAGGGTTACATACTACCTGGCCATAGCAGTCACCAGGGGCCCGATGTAGGTAATTCTTATTTACCACTTCTTAAATACCGAATTTTACCGATTCGGTATTTAAGAAGTGGTAAATATGAAGGGGGGAGATGTAGGTATTTCCAGATGTGTAAATACCGAATCTTTAAGATTCGGTATTTACCGTATCTGGAAATACCGAATCGGTATTTCCTATTGATTCCTATGGGCTGTGAAGCCCATAGGAATCAATGGGCAATACCGATTTTAGCAAGGGTGCAGGGGGTGTCACTTTGACACCCTCTGGCACCCCAAAAATAGGCATGTGCGCCATGTGGCAGGCATACATGCCCTAAGGGCAGGTCTGCCTGTCACATGGTATAGGTGTGCATGCACACCGGAATCGGTATTTTACCATCAAATTGGATTTGATGGTAAAATACCGATTCTGTAAGGCCTCTGGGACTCTTAAGAGTCCCACCTATATCTCGGTGCCTCAGAATCGGTAAATTTACCGATTATTTATTTTACCGAATCGGTAAAATTACCGAATCGGTAATTTTACCAATTCGTTAAAATAATGCCCCCTACATACCTGTCACCCATATACCGGTCGGTAACGGCCGAAAATACCGATTTTCGGCCGTTACCGACCGACCTACATCTGGCCCCAGGTGTTTCCCTAGTGGGCCGGAGGGGCGGGGCTGGTTTTGCAATATTGCCCCCTGTAACAAAAGCGGAAGCTGTGCTTTTTACTAGCCACCCCTTGCCCACCACCCCACCCATCCCTCCTCTGCTCCCAGGGCTGGTCGAGCAGCAATCTGTCAGGGCTGGTCGTTTTCCCGGTCCAGCCCTGCTGCCATCTCACACATACTTCTGGTACACGGATACACAAAGATTCTCACACAAGCATCCCACTCACATACAGCCATTACATGCCAACCATACCATGGCTTGCATACCTCTCCCACATACACGCAAAGCCAACACGCACACATCCAGGCACACAGATATTGCAATCAAACAAGCATAAGCCCCAGGCTTTGGAGCTAGGGAGCCAAGGCCGAGCTCCGACGCCTGGTCAACAGCTTGTGATTCTAGGCAAAGCACTTAATCTCCCTGTGTCTAAAGCAAAAAAAAGTCTGTCCTTGTGTAATGTAACCTGGTGTTCACTGTTCAAGTAATGTAGTCGGGTGCCTTTGGGCCACGTTCGCGCCACATAAAACTGCAAAACAAATAAAGCATCGCATGCAGACATCCGTTGCAAACCCAACCATCACCCCCCTACGCACAAAGCCACCACACAATATATATTACAATCACACAATGGCATGCAGGCATCCATTTGAAACATAGTCATGACACACAAAGCCACCACACAGCCATCACGCACACGGCCACACACACATTGGAATCATCACAATACGAATACGTGCATATATGTACAAACACGCAGCCATCTGCTCCCCAGAACCGCTTAACTCGTCTCAGGTCTGTTCCACGTGTGCACCACTAGCGAACCGTTGGAGCTGTGTGTGTTTTCACCTCATACAACATAGTACCATCATGGCGACACTCCCCACCCCAGGCAAATAGCATGCATGCAAATAAATACACACCACACAAATGTTGTTATTGGGAAAAACTGCTGCAGGTTTATTACATACAACGTTATGTAATATGGTGGGTTATCTTACAGGGCGATCCAAGAGCAGGCAGCATTCCCGCCACCTGCCCGCCTGATGAGCCAAGCAGCACTGGGGCGAACCCCTTCTGTGCTGCCCCTTCTGGTGATCCTCCTCCCAGACACTTATTACTCACGCCCCTTTCAGGGCGTAGCATAGCAAGGCAAGCCCCTGGTTGTTCAGGCCCACAACCGCCCGAAGGACAAACGGGGCGCCGACACGGTTTCCAGGAACCTCCCATGAGGGTCCTGGGCTCTGGCTCTGGTACCCCTATGTGACGTGCAGAGGTACCCTTCTGTACCCATTTGCTTCCAGATCGCCCTGTAACTCCGCTACAGCTCTGGCAGCAGCCCCGGGGGTCACTGACAGAGCCCCCCACCAAAACAGCTTCGTTCTCACCTGCAACTTCTCATATACAGGCCCCCTGCCAACATGGGCAGGAGACCCCATCTATATCCCAGTGACCCTTGACATTAGACCACCAGAGTCTCATGACGAAGGCCTTTCTGGCAAGTGAAATTGTGATAAGAACTAATTCTCCCATGGGAAAGTTCCATCGCTTTACATGACTCTGCCCCGTGCCACTCGGGCGGGCGGATTCAAGCACTATAGTTCACATGGCCCCCTGAATTTGCTGGTCGCACCAGGCTGCACCCTGTGTCTTCCACACCAGTGCCCCACATCTTAAGGGGCAGTAGCCCACTTGTTAGCTGACCGCTCCCACACCCGCCTGCCCACTGAGGCTGTTAGGGTGAAAAGGAATATACTTTAGCATTTGCACTGTCATTATGCTTTCTAAATCATGCCGCACCTGGTTGTCCATAACTATAAGTATGTGAAAAAGAGCAAGGGATCGCCAATTCAGCTCCTTCTGTGGTGGATCCCCCTGGGCCTGCCGACTCACAGAATGTCTGAACTAAGCTGTGCCCACTGCCGGTCATATGGTGCCTACCTTTAAGGACTGACTAAGTCCTGCTTACCCACTCCCTAGCATATTCACGAATAGGGGGTCGGGGGGCTTCACCTGTACACACTGAGCAGCCCCGGGGGTGGAATATAACCTGCCCTGCTGAATTTAATTTGTTGTTGCACACTGGACAAGCCACATGCTCTATCACATAGTCTTTCGTGCTTGACACCTTGTTTCCCCATTTCTTGAGACGGCAGCACAGGGAGATCTTGGACAGTCCGCTTGGTGTGCCACGGTAAGCCACAGTGGTCATGAGGACCTTGAAAAGCACCCCATTCCCACCTGGGCGTACGTCAAACTTGAGGATGGCTTCCCACAGCTGTAAGGCCATAGAGCTACCTCTTACCTACTTACTGGTTGTTACCACTTGGCACTTTTCCGGTTGCAGCACTGCGTTTTAGTGAAGCGTGCCTGCCCCCGGGGCACTCTGTCACTGAATAGACGGTATATGTTACCCATTGCTGCATCACCATACAACACCGCCTGCCTTAATGTGCTATGTTGTAAGCAATTAGGTACCTAACTTATCTCTTCCCTTTGAAAAGATATAAACCGCAAGGCTAAAGGCACCCATGGATTAACCTATTTACTGGTTCTTGCCCATGGCACCCTTCTGATATGATGATATGATGAAAGGAATTTGTAAAGCGCTCGTTCACCAACGGTTTCTTGGCGCTGGGTGAGACGGCGTGGACAGATTGGGGGTGGAAATTATTGCTCGTAGGCCTGGGAGAACAGCCAGGTTTTAAGGGCTTTCCGAAACATGGGGTAGGAATCGATTTGACGTAATGTAGGCGGTAGTGAGTTCCAAAATTGGGGTGCAAGGAACGTAAATCGAAACCCACCATGTTTCTTGCATTTATAGGCGTGGGGGATCAGGAGATTGGCATTGGCGGAACAAAGGGTGCGGCGAGGAACGTACCGCTGAATTCTGTTGGAGATGAAGACTGGCCCATGGGATGAAAGAGCTCTGTGGGTCAGGCAGCCTATCTTAAAAAGGCAACGTTGGGCCACCGGTAGCCAATGAAGGCTTTTTAGGAGGGGTTTAGCATGGTGTGACCTAGGTAGGCCGTGTACAAGTCTGGCCGCTTGGTTCTGAACCATTTGAAGCCGCTGCAACTGATACACAGGGATCCCGGCATATAAGGAGTTGGAGTAGTCAATTCGAGACATAACTAAGGCCAGGATAACCTGAACCAGGGCCTCAAAGGAAAGGAATCTGCTAATTTTCCTAATCCTGCGTAAGTGGAAAAAACAGGAGGAGACTACGGAGTCAACCTGGGTCTTCAAGGTAAGGTCGCTACTAATTGTGACCCTACGACTTTTGACCGTACCGACTGGAGTGGGTGGAGGGCCCAGCACGGGTGGCCAGAAGCTATTGTTCCAGGGGTTAAGTGAGGGCTGGTCAGTACCAGCTCGGTCTTGTCTGGATTCAATTTTAGTTGGCTTGTGTTCATCCAGTTCCTAATGAACGCCATGGTTGACTGAAAGGTTTCAGTTGCAGAGGGAGAGGGATCAACGGTGAAGACGAGCTGGATGTCGTCGGCGTAGTTAAAAATAGCTACTTCTCTCCTCCTTAGATCTGATATTAGTGGCCTGATGTAGAGGTTGAATAAAAGTGGGGAAAGAGAGGAGCCCTGGGGGACCCCGCAGGTGAGTTCCCTTCTTTCCGAAGTGATATCGGATAGGCGGACAGCTTGGAGGCGATTGCTAAGGAAAGAGATGATCCATTTAAAGGAGATGGCCTGGATGCCGGCAACCTCGACACGTTCGACCAGAAGTTTATGGTCGACGGTGTCGAAGGCGGCCGACAGATCCAGGAGGACAAGAGCCTGCGAGATGTTATGGTCCGCCCCTCTTCTCAGCTCGTCATGGACTGCCAACATAATAGATTCGGTGGAGTGTTCTGGTCTGAAACCCGCTTGGTGTGGGTCCAGGTAGTGCGAATGCTGCACAAAAGTACTTAAGCAGCTTGTGACATACGCCTCCAGGATTTTCCCTAGGAAGGGAAGAAGTGAGATCGGTCTAAAGTTTCTAGGTACGGAGGGGTCGGCCCCCGGTTTTTTCAAAATAGGTCTTACTTCTGCCATTTTAAAGCAGTTAGGGACAACACCTGTGGACATGGAGTTGTTAAGGAGGGACAATGGAATTTCGGGAAGCTGAAGAAAGATCTCACGGGCAATGTGAGCGGGACAGCTGTCTATGGGGGAACCGGAACGGATTGTTTTGAGGAGAGAGAAAAAAGTCTCTTGTGTAATGGGTGGGGAAAAGTCAAATGAAAGTGGATTGCGGTATGTTTGAGCGGGCTCCGGGGGGGAGATATTCTTGGGAATACTGGCTTTAATAGTGGCTTTTTTATCAAAGAAGTAAGTATTGAGGGAGTCAAAAAGCTGTTGAGAGGGAGCTAGTTTGGTGGTGATCCGGTCAGGTAAGACGAGCTTATCCACGATTGAAAAAATGTCTTTGGCCTTGTTATCGGAGTTGAGGATTTTTAATGAAAAGTAATCTGATTTTGCTTTTAGAATGGCAGTTTATAATCCTGCAAAATTGTTATGGAGGAGGATCTTTTTATGGGGCAGTAGTTCTGTCTCCATTTTCACTCTGATTGACGCAGGGTCAGTTTCATCTCCTTTAGGTTGTTGGTGAACCAACGTTGTGCGTCATGAGGTCTTTTACAGTTTAACTTCTTAAGTGGAGCCAGACTATCTCTGCCTGTGGCCAACCAGGTAATGATGTTATCTGCCTGGGCATGGAGCGAGGGTGGGAGGTCATCGGGCGAGTAACTGGAGGGTTTAGAGGCAGCTAGGAGGGAGCAGAGTTCGGCGATGTCGACCTGACTCCAGTTTCTAGCCTGGCCAATCCCTGGGTGGGGGGTTTTAACAGGGGGGGATGTGGAGGGAGAAGGATATAAAATGGTGATCTGACCAGGTACAGGGAGTGATCTGAAGGTCTAGGATCTCCAAATTGGAAGACCAGACCTGGTCAAGTGTGTGTCCCTTTATGTGTGTGGCTACCTTAATGAACGGCGTAAGGTTCAGCCCACTCAGTAGCTCTGTAAAGGCTACAGACGTTGGGCACTCGCGTGCGTCATGTGGCCAGAAGTTGAAGTCGCCAATAACTAGGAGTCTGGCATGATTTATGGCGAGTTCTGCGATTATGTTACCAAAGACTTGAGGGAAAGCGGGCAAATGGCTAGGGGGTCTGTAGACCAGTGCACAGACAAGTGGGGAGACTGAGGAGTCTAAATTACATAAAAGACAGTCTACCAACAGAATTTTGGAGAAAGAGAGGGAAGTAAATTTATAGGTTTTCAGGATTATGGCAGCCACTCCACCACCTGCCTTCGACTCTGAACTATTGGCCTGAAGGGCATAGTAGTTATCTGGAATAGCCGCCAACATATCTGGGGATGATTCGTCAGTTAGCCAGGTCTCAGTTAAAAGCAGAATATCGGACTTGCTAGTATCTAAGAGAAAAAAGATCTCTAATTGATGTTTGACCATTGATCGGGTGTTGAGGTACCAAATTGACAAATTGTCCCGGGTCTGTGATTTCCGAGAGGGGGGACAGGTAGGGGGGATGTCCCTATTGGGCTTTGTACAAGAGGGGGGTCTAGCGGGGGGGATGGTAACTCCAGCTGTGGTCTTAAGTGATAGTAGTCCATTTTCCCTGAGAATTTTAATGGTGTTAAGGGGTATGGCCTGGTATGACCAAAGTGAGAGCAGTTTAGCTCGGAAGTAATGGAGGGAGGTGTGGGCAGAGTGCATGGCCCCTGGCCCTGGTCGGTCGCGGACGGGCGCAGACGGGCTTGCCTTAAGCGCGCCTTTGGCGCGACAGCGGCGCATCCGCTGCGCGACGGGTAGCACATAGGGATATATAGGCTGCGAGCCCGCCCTAGTCGCGGAGCTCTGCCCCCAACTGACAGGGAAGAGGTACTGCTGCCTGTGTCAGCCTGCATCCTCCACAACAATTGGGATAACCCGCGGTGGACCGGGGTGCAGGCGACAGGACAGGGCAGAGAAGTGCAGGTGAGAGGAAAGCGATCTCACAGTGATGTGCAAATTAGCAAAATTATTTCATAAACAGATAGTTCAATTTTTTAAAAGCAAGGTTCAAGCAATCAGGCGATAGTGACTGGGTAGAGAGGCACGCCCAGACTTACGGCCGTTACGATCTGTTTTCACGCGTCCCTAGATGGTGATGCGAAACTTCCTACCCAGTCTTAGCGTTGCCGACACCCCACCTGAGTCCCCTGAATCTCCCTCCATCCTCCTGTGCAATAGTCATCTGCTAAGGGGGGCAATCACTTCCACATCCCTCCTCCTGCCGAGTATGGGTCTTGCCCAACCGTTGAAGGCATGATTGCTTCCTTGGTGTAGGTGATGCAGCCGGCATATACTACGCTAAGGGATCCTACTTTGTGGACCCGTGGCTGCTTACCTGGACTTCCTTATGCCCAGGGATAACTCAGGCAACTCTTTAATTTCAAATTGATGGGACTGTGCAGGAACTGACTAGAGTCTTCACCTGTACAAGGGACCCAACAGGCAGGTTGGCCCTGACTAACCTTGTGTTCTGGTGCCAGATTTGGGAAAGTGTTTCCCATGATCTGTCAACTACTGTGCTGTTGGAATGCTAAATGTAAGGAGGGGACGCTAACCTGCCCCAAACTCTGCGGCCACAACAGCCTGCGCAAGCTTACGAAAACATCGAGAATACTTGACGAACAATCAAACCTCCCGCAAAACCCAGGGGCCATGCTGCCATTCTTTGGCCTGTAACTGACAAAGATAATGGAAAACTCCTACACCTACAGTAAATGTGATATATTTGGACATGTCCCTCCACTCTAGGCCAAGCACCCCTGGTGAGGTCTGGGTGTCCCAAACTTTTGCTAATGTGTACCAGGGAGCAGACAAGTCAGTGGGAACGAAGGAGGGGGAACAGTATGACCGCTACCTGCCCATTCTCGATGTAAATCTTTATTCGGTAAAATTGCTCACCATAAAAGACAACAATATACATTTTAAAATACATTTCATCAAGATGTACTAACAGCAACAAGGGATAACCATAATTAAAATATAACTGAACACTATCACAATTAATAAGACCACGGGCAAAAGTACTCCGGGCACTCAGAGTAGGTGGCTTCAGATAACTCCACTCTGAGTAGATAGTGGCCTGGCAATCATTCCCAGAGATCTTGATCTAGTAAGCCAGGACCTACTTAAAAACTTTGCCACCCCGCATATCAATGAGGTAGATGATAGATCCGTTGAAATCACTCGTAGGGCTGAATGATGGCACCTCATCCCCAGTCCTTTACAAACTGGTTTCAGCCAGTTTTTCCGAGCCACTTTATACGCGGGGCAGGCAAAAAAGAGATGGGCCACAGACTCTTTGGGAGCCGCACAACCGGGACAAGATCGTGAGGGGCCGTCCTGATTGGACCATCTTGAAGTAAATTCATGTACCGGGAGGGTGCCGTACCTTAATTTTAAATAGAGGGCCCTGTCTAGCGGCTTGGTTATAAGGTCAAAAAAGGGTTCAAATTTCCTTGCCCACTTGAACTCAAGAAAACACTCAGTAAGTGAACCCCCTGTTATACTGCGTGATGCTTCGGCCTGAACCCAATCCCAATATAGTTTCTTGATCACCATTTTGGGCGGGGGAGCTTGGGACTCCCATACATCTCTCAAACCCAATTGGGAGACTAATAGCCTCACATTTTTCAACCAGCCAATTTTGAACCCAGTATCTAGTAAAATTAGGTCATCCAGACCTTCGGCATATTTGGCCAGCTCCTTAGTCCTTCTTAGGCGGACCCAAAAGAGCAGTGGGCGCAGCCTCACTATATCCTTTAAGGCACGTCTACCAAGGTCTAACCGCAGGGGGATCAGCGGGGTGGAAACAGGGAGGGCCACCACATCTCTCAAAAACTTATTTTCTGCTAAGGTTAGCTCATTAACATTGTCGAACCCCCATAATTCGGAGCCGTATAGTGCAGCCGGGAGTATCTGGCCATCGTAGATGGCCATTACCGGAGACACTGGTTTACTAATTGATGCCCGGTACTCTCGCAAGGTCACCCCCGACACTCTTTTGTGGCCCAATAGCATTTTAGCCAGGTGATCCTTCCAGGTCATTCGGCTATTTATCCGGACCCCTAAATAGTCGAATGCCTCGACCAACTCCAGGGGGGTCCCGTTAAGCAGAAAATTATTTTTAAAATTTTTGGAGGGCGAAAAGGCCATCAGTTTGGTTTTGGTGGTATTGATGGTTAGACCTCTATCTGTACAAAATGAGGTGAATCGCTGCAAAAGTTTTTGCAGGCCTATCGGGGATTTAGCTATCAGTAAGGTGTCATCAGCGAAGAGCAGAGTCTGAATCTTTTCCCCCGCCAGGGTTGGGGCATCCGTCTCTTCTCCTCTCAGATGGTCCACCACTCCATTCACAAACAAGGAGAAGAGAGTCGGGGCCATGACACACCCTTGACGGACTCCACTCCTCACTGGTACCCTGTCTGTCAGTTGGCCCTGTGTACCCCATCTGATCCTAGCATATGTCCCCTCATGGATTCTTACAATTAATCTCAAGAGTGAGCCAGGGAAGCCCATACTTTCCAGAATCTCCCACAGTTTAGCACGGGGGACCAGGTCAAAGGCCGTCTTGAGATCTATGAAGGCCATATACAGGCTGCCCTTCTTGATGGTAACTGCCTTCCAATAGATCCCAAACAGCCGAAAGACCTGGTCCATCGTGCCCACCCTCTGGCGAAATCCGGCCTGCAGATGAGAGAGAATACATTCCTCCTCCATCCAGTCGCCTACCCTGGAGATAATGACCCTGCCAACCACTTTCTGGATTATGTCTATCAGACTAATCGGTCTGTAGTTGGCAGGGTCATCTCTTGCCCCCTTCTTATACACTGTGACCACCTCGGCACCCTTCCATGAATCTGGCACGGAGTGTCCCTTTACTAACAAATTCATTATGGTAGCTATAAGATTGGCCCAGGCTAGGGGTTCAGCGATCAGAAGGTCCCCAGGGATCCCATCCGGCCCAGCTGCCTTCTTAGGGGTCAAATGTTTAATTGCTGCCACTACTTCAGAGGCCGTGAATAAGCACTCAGTCTCCCCGCCAGGTTCCCTTCCCTCCCCACAAGCAACCAAGGGGCCAGTTGTATCTTCACTGCCGCCATATAGAGCTGAGAAGTGATTAAACCATTGCAGGCTAGTTATATGGGTTGCTAAAGGCTGGGTTTTACCCTGCCTAGCTCTATTGATTAAATCCCAAAATAACGTCGAATCCCTCCTGCTCACAGCGTCTGTTATTTCCCTCCAGTGCTCCTCCTCCCAATCACGCTTTGCCAGTGCTATTGCTCTCAAGTACTCCCTCCTGGCCGCTCTAACCAGAGTAGGATTCCTTGAGAGCAAGGCAACTGACAAACTTTTCCTCTTCCCCTTGCAGTCCGCCGAATACCATGGATTGCTGGAGATGGGGGGGGTCCTGTTTGGTCTAGAGGTTTTCCTTTTAGAGGTAAAATAGTGACTCACTTGGTCTATCATGCCTTTGTAAGCAGAATCGAGGCTTGAGGAAAGGTTCGGAAAACTAGCAACCACCCGTTCCATTGCCTCCAAGTCCCTGTGCAGGTCTTCGATGGTAGATTTAATGGTCCCTAGTTGGTCTACATTTAACTGAGCCTTATCCCATTTCAATCTACGATTGTTTTCGTAAGGGATGATCTCTTTGGTTAATTTCAACGGCGCACTCACCCCTTTCTCTTTACTTTTGCCCCATTTAAACTTGCTACAAAGCGGGTTATGGTCGCTATCCAGGGTGGGTACCACCTCCATATCAATAAGGTCAAACCACATACTAACGCTCATTAAAATGTAGTCAATTCTGGACGGGGCCGATAGCCTGTTAAAAGTCATTGCGCCTGATATATCAGACCGGGTCTTACCATTGAGGGCTCTTAATTTGTGCTCCCTGGTAAGGGCATTCAGTTGGATTGCCCTAGCAGACCATTTCCGAATGGGGGGTACCGTCAAGGGGGGGATAGACCACCTGGAGTCGTCCTCCTCAGTGCCTAGGGGATCGTCACCAAGAAGGGGTTCGAACGTACAATTAAAATCACCACCCGCCATAATTCTGGCTGAGGGAGGGCAATTAGCTAGAGCAGAATCTAGGCTCGTTAAGGTTGCTGAAGTATTATCCCCCGCAGTCCCTCTAGCATACACATTAAAAAGTTCAAGCCTAATCCCCTCGATGTGACCCCTAGAAGAAAGGTGCATTAAGTCATTACACTGAGTGTCATTGGAAACCATGTCCCAATCTAGATCAATTCTTAACCAGACTAAAAGACCTCCTGCTGGTCTACCCTTCCCTCTGCTTATCGCTGGGGAAAAGAAAGTAGTATAGCCAGATTTATCAATTGGTAACAGACACCAAGTTTCCTGGAACAGGCAGACATTGAACTTCTCAATGAATGCATGCCATTCAGGGATGTCTAACTTCCTTTTTAGCCCAGCTACATTCCAGGAAATCAGATTTATTACCCGAGGACCCTTGTGCACTGAAGAGGGCCCACCCATGGTCACCCCCCCCAAATCCATACTATTCGTGCAAATTTTTCCCACACAACTAGATTGGTGACTATTACTCACACAACTAGATTGCCTGAGATGTACAGAACAATCAACAGTAATAGACATACCCGGGGCAGCAAGAAGAGCCATATTCGAGTGAATGATATTAGAGTCGTCTGTGGATTCCTCCTGGGAATTGTCACAAATACTTCCTCCTTGCTGGGGACCCACTCCTTGTCGACCACATCCCTCCTCCTTAGGCTGTAAACATCAATCGCAGTCCTCCATGCCAGTAAGCTGCGAAAACCTATTGAAAGTATCTAAGGGGGTGAAGGGTCTAAGATGCTCCATTGCACTATTGTGACTTAGGTGATGTCTCTGTGGGATCGTAGACCAACCAGACTGACCATTAGGCTGAAACTGATGCTGGCCAATTACATGATAAGTACTGTTGTAACCAAACTGAGGATTGGGCCTTGGGGCATAAGACTCTTCCCAATGGTTGGGGGGGTAAGAAACCGGCCTCGGGTAAAAATAGGTTAAAGGCCTAGGTGTAATAGAGTTTCCCCCTCCTGCGTATGGCCAGTTTAAAATGTAGTCTACTGCCCGAGGATCTCTAAAATTGACCACCACTAAATCCCCTTCAATATCTTTCCTTATGTTGCCCAACCAAGGGATCCGTCTGACATGTACAATATCACCATCCACATTTGGGGCTATGGGCCTGAATGTCCTCAACCAATGAATTATTTTATTTTTCAGTTGGGCGTAACCTTCCTTCTTATTATCTGCTAATGGGGGAACCCCGGTCATAACTACTACATAGGGCACCGCCTGAGGTGGAATCTCCACATGTGGTACCCTAGTTAAGGGGCCTCTAGTGCGGCCCCCTTCCCCCTGTCTCTCACTTCTGTTAACTGTAGGCGCTTTTGTCGCTGGCCTTTGAGGGCCACCTTCTGTCCCAGATACAGAGATATTCGGGTTCTTTGTGGGGTTTTGTTTATGAATAACAGGCACGACCTTTCCCTGCTGCTGAGACGACTGTTTAGACGGCTGGAGTGGAGCAGAGGGGGTAGCTACTGGGGATTTTACAATCTGGTTAGACAAAACCCCAGTGCAAGATTTAGGTTGTATCCCCCCACTCCCCTGGGCCTTGGTCAACGTAGCCATACTATTTATGGCAGCCTCTATTAAGGTCAATCTATTTTCGACTTTCTTAAGACTCTCAGTCACGGGTAGCAGCAGAGACCTCAGTAAAAGTTCGAAATCCCCTACAGATGGAGAAGAGGTCGGTATGTTTGTAGATAAAGGCCCCTGACTGATATCTAAGGCTACTATATTAGGGACCTCAACAAACGGAGTAACCACCGGTGGTGATGCCTCAGGTGTTACTGTAGTTGCAACCACCATAGTAGCCCTTACATGTGATGAGGGTAGTTTAGGGCCTTTGCCAAAGTCTAAATGGGAAATTTTAGCTTTGCCTTGTCCCACCCTTGATTTCCTTCTTTTTTTATTTGGTGGTGGACCGTGTATCTGGGCAACCACTAGTTGTTTAGATTTCATTGTCTTAGGCTTCGGGGGAACAGCAGTGTGGCATGGAATCTGGGAGGGAGGGTCAATCACAATAGGGTCGAGGGACATACCAGGTGAAGAGGTGCAGTCACGCAGTAGAAGTTGGAAGCCTTCTTGGCTAACGGTTTCCCTCCCAAGGTCAATTAGGTCCCCCTCGGTGGACAAAGAAACAGGCACAGAGTCAATAAAGGATCTGTTTTTCAAACTTTCGATTGAACGACGCCGCTCAGCCCTGCGTTCGGCCATGATCAATTCCTTCTCCCCCTCGGACAGTACCTTGGGGAAATAATTGTCTAATGACCCATTGCGAAGTTTACCCTTCTTCCCAGGTGACCCCCCATCAGATAGGGTAGCCATTAACTAACCTGTAACAGGAACTCACGGAGTGAATTTTAGAGAATGGGCCCAGCCCGGCCTACTCTGGCCTACGAGGGCCTCAGAGGGCCCGCCCTTTGCCCGGGCTTCGCCCCGGGCGCTCCCGCGCAGCGTGATTCGATGGATTATATGGGCGTAAGACTGGAATGAGCTGGGCGGGGCGGTCAGGGAGAGCGGGCCAGGTGACAGGCCGGAGGATTGCCGGGACTCCTGGGAAAGCGAGTCCCGGTTCCTTCGCTCGCAGCCCTGTCTCTCGCTCACTCGCCCAGCTGGTTCCTGTGACTCCTGGGCTCCGGTGGCAGCAACGGCGCAGCGGGACCCGCGAAGCGGGTACCGCAAGTTGTAAATTGTCCTCCCAAACGGCAACAGGAAACAAAGTGCAGCAAACGACCCCAATGTCAATGGAGGGCGGGGATTTTTAAATAGGTAAGCTGGGCGGGGCGGTCAGGGAGAGCGGGCCAGGTGACAGGCCGGAGGATTGCCGGGACTCCTGGGAAAGCGAGTCCCGGTTCCTTCGCTCGCAGCCCTGTCTCTCGCTCACTCGCCCAGCTGGTTCCTGTGACTCCTGGGCTCCGGTGGCAGCAACGGCGCAGCGGGACCCGCGAAGCGGGTACCGCAAGTTGTAAATTGTCCTCCTAGCATCAATGAGACTTGATTTTTTGAATTTGAAATGTCAGTCCCCAACAATTCTACTCTTGACCAATACGCAAGCATTAACTTTGCCTTCTTCTTTAAAGTCTTAGGCTTGAATAAACAGCAAACATAGCAGTCTTCAGACTTATGGTCCTTGGGCAAGCTTAACGGGTCCCGCTGCGCCGTTGCTGCCACCGGAGCCCAGGAGTCACAGGAACCAGCTGGGCGAGTGAGCGAGAGACAGGGCTGCGAGCGAAGGAACCGGGACTCGCTTTCCCAGGAGTCCCGGCAATCCTCCGGCCTGTCACCTGGCCCGCTCTCCCTGACCGCGAAGCGGGTACCGCAAGTTGTAAATTGTCCTCCCAAACGGCAACAGGAAACAAAGTGCAGCAAACCTGCCCATTCTAGGATACTGGGAATGCCTGGTGTTCCTACTACACCGTTGCCCCTTATGCTCTAAACCAGTGTTTCCCTCAACCTCGTGAGTACGGCGCACTTTTAATGGTGACAACTCCCACACTCGCCATGCTGCCAAGGCTAAAGGGCAGGTGCTTCCAGCTCACTGAAGCCACATGCCCAAGCTTAGCGGCCTCGACCAGACATTTTGGAGCTAAACTACGGCAGCAGTTGAATGGTTTTAATCTGGTTCACACATGTATGTATGCATCCCCCTGAATCGCTTGCCATGGCTATTTTTTCCCTTTAGCACGTCCTTATTCTTTGTCTCGACCGAACATGTAGCTATGTAGCTGTGCTCTAATACTGTATCCTTTGTAACGATGTAACCTGCAACTATGGTCTGCTACTCATGTAAAGCGCTCTGATACATCAGGTTCTAGCCAGCGTTACATGAAACCATTCAAGTATAAAACCTTCACATATAAAAACCTTTCCAGTAAGTACGTCTACTGTGCATCCTAAATAGGGGGCCCTGCTGTTTCGGCTGGTTATAACCTGTTGCCTGCCCACCCTTACGGCCTATGGAAATTGTGCAAAACTCTTGCTTCCTACACTGCTGAGTGAGTCTACAGCATTCCACAACATTACTATAAAATTTCCATGCCCGACTGATTGTGGATATGTTCACACAATGGTATCTTGGCGCTGAACAACATGGTTATTGTTGCCCAGTTCAATGGTACAGTATCATTGACCTCTGAAGGATGCAATGCTGAGTCCCTGCAGTGCCCCAGGACCTCATAGATTTCACACGTTAAGTGCTTGAATGGGGAACCATGCCAGGCAGACATCAGTTCATTTCGCACCCCATGCTGCCAATCATACATCACAACTACTAATCCTGACACTTGTGCAGCCATCTGTCCGGGATCCCCTCAGGCGGCCACTTTGTTCTATAACACCCATTGCTCCTGCCATCATGCCAGCTGGCGAGTTGAATGAGTGGTGCTGGCTTGGCATTAGGGACGGCGGCGCGTGATTACACTCCTGCACGCAGTCACGGAAGGTCCTGGGCAGGCTTTTCGTGAGGCTGTGGGGGCTGAATTATTCACTAGCTGGTCCCGGAGGGGAATTTATCGGCCAGGGGTTGCATCGTGGGAGAATTGACATTGCACAACCTCTTTTTTTTTTGATTTCAAGAAAATGTTATTGATGAGAATAATAGTAATGATAATGAATATAAAATGCAATACAAGTGATACAATCGATGCAATAGAGATATGCAAAAAAGGGCTAAAATTGATAGGTAAATCAAGATAATACATATATATAATGAACAATAGCCTGTGAGAGCTATAGATTTCAATCAAGTAAAAAACCTCTACCAAGGCAATAAAACATATGTATCACTATCAAATGTGGAGAAGGGGAGAGGGGAGGAAACAGAAAGAAGAAGAGAGGAGAAAAGAGAATGAGTAAAGAGAGGATGAGTAGGAAAGGAAGACAGAGAGGAGAGAAGAGAAAAAAGAGCAAAAAGAAGGATTCCCACAGGACTAACCCAGCCTAGAGACCAAATAGCAGACAACAATTAGACAGACACATCAAAAGGAAACTGAGGAACCAACCCTTTGGAAGACAATTCCATATAATCATCCAAAGCTTTCCAAACCCCACTAGAGATAGATGAAGAGAGGTGAGCTTGATCAACCGAAGTGTGTGCACTACGTAAAAAGGAGACCCAAGCCCACCACGTATGATAGGAAACCGATGAAAAGGATTTCCACTCCATAAGAATAATTTTCACCGCTACAGTCAGGAGAAGGTCCAACAACTGTAACTCCAACGGATCTAAAGGGAGAGGAGTAGGGGCAGCCAGTGGGCCTAATAAAATTACGGGGAAGGAAAGTTGGAGCTCAATACCAAAGATAAGAGAGAGATGTTTCTGAATGAGGTTCCAAAAAGGTTGAAGCAAGGAACAATGAAAAAACATATGAGGAAAGTCGCCTGCCAACAGGCCACAGCTCCAGCATAAGTTGTCCTCTTTAAGGTTAAGTGAGTGAAGACGTACAGGCGTCCAATGGAGAAGATTAATAGAAAAAAACTTAGACTGCATTAAAGAAGGTGCGATTTTATTACGAAGAGAGAATGTACCAATTGATTGCCAAGTTTCAGAGGAAATATGTTCTGTAGTGGCAGGATCAAAATGATGTAACCATTTACGATGAGCAACCGTCTGTTCAGGGAGTGAAGCAGAGGACAAAAATTTATAAATTTTGGAGGCAACGTGACCAGATTTGATCCAAATATTAAAAAGTGAAATGGTAGAAGAAGTAGGATGAAGACGAACTTTAGCAATGGCCACCTTAATTTTGAGAAAAGTATAAAAATCAAGATTTGTTAAGGAATGCTTCTGAGCCAAGGTAGAGAAGGGTAATGGTTCGTCAGAAGTACCATATAGATGTTTAACAAGAGAGATTCCTTTGTCTGCCCAATAGGAGATGAGGGTAGGAGAAATGATAAGCTTAAATTTGGAATTCCGCCAGATAGATGTCCACCTGGTTTTATGTAACGGAATTGCCACCTTCTTGTCTATTTTCCTGACCGCCGCAATTGTATCAAGAATGATAGACCGGGAAAATAGGATATGCAAAGTGGATGCAGTGCAAAAAGAGGCAGTAGGCAAAGGAGATGCTAAATGCTGTTCTATGAGCAGCCAAGAAGGAACATGCAGAGATGGCGGAGAAAACCATAAAGCACCTTGAGACGCCAAAAAAGCAGTCTGATATTTCTCCCAGTCAGGAAAATTACAACCTCCCATGTCACAAGGACGGCGCAAAAATTTGTATGCAATTCGAGCACGTTTGTCATTCCACAAAAATTTAGAAGTCAGAATATCGATGTCGCGAAAAAAGGAATCTGACAGTTTAATCGGCAGCATGGATGAAACAAAGTTAATAATCGGCGTGATCATCATTTTGAGAGTTTGGAGGCGACCCCACCAAGAAATATGTTTCGGGGACCATGTATCCAAAAGACGACGTACTTTAAGTATAGTCTGAGATTCATTATAGGCAATAGTGGAAGTCAAAGTAGAACAAAAATAAATTCCTAAGTATTTCAAGTGTGTAGACTGCCACTTAAAGCCCGCTGATCCCATATGCGAGGGGAAACAATAGGCATTTAAAGGGAACATTTCCGTCTTGTCTTTATTTAGGGTATAACCTGAAACCGAAGAGAATAGGGAAATGATGTTAGAAATAGCCGGGATTGCCAGAGCGATATCATCTGAAAAAATAAGAACATCATCTGCATATGCAGCCGTTTTAATACAGTGAGGGCCAAAAGAGAAACCCTTGATATCAGGATGTAGGTTAATCAAACGAAGAAGAGGATCAATGGATAGTAAAAATAAGAGCGGGGATAAGGGACAACCCTGTCGAGTGCCCTGACTAAGATTGAAAAAAGAGGACGTAGCACCATTAACCCTAATGTTAGCTTTGGGTTGAGAATATAAGGACATAATCATATTAATGAAAGAGTCACCAAGATTGTGCGCGCATAAAACAGCACGAAGAAACGGCCAAGAAACCTTGTCGAAAGCCTTTTCCGCATCAAGGGCCAAGACCGCGGCAGGAAGTAGAGATCGTTTGGCAACACCGAGAACATGACAGAAAGTGCGGATATTGTCTCGCGCAAGACGGCCTTTCACAAACCCAGTTTGGGAAGGATGAACAAGAAGAGGGACAAAGGATTCAAGTCTTTTGGCCAGGATTTTAGCAAAAATCTTTGCTTCCATGTTAAGGAGAGAGACGGACGGAAGTTTTTAGGATCCGAATGATCTTTCCCCTCTTTCGGGATCACTACAATTGTAGCTTCAGCGGCCGTGCCAGATACAGACCCATCTTTAATAAAAGAATCAAAGACAGATTTTAGTTTGGGGACAAGTGTAGGGAGAAAAGTTTTATAAAATAAGATAGGATACCCATCAGGACCTGGAGCTTTACCAGACCGAGTAGCTTTAATCGCAGACTCAATTTCGTCGGGGGAAATAGGTTTATTTAAAAAAGAGCGATCAGCATCAGAAATCGACTGAATCGGAACCGATTTTAAAAAAGCTTGACACTGGTCAAAAGAGGACTGAATAGAAGGAGTATACAACTTAGTATAAAAGTCCCGAAAAACTGCAAGTATTTCTTGTGGTTGGAATTTTTTAGAACCGGCGTGGTCAGTAATAGAAGAGATCTGCGAGGATTTAAAAGATGAGTCCTGAAATTTTAGTGTAGCAGCCAAGATTTTCCCAGCTCGATTTTTTAACAGCAACTTCTTTGATTTCTGAGCTTGTACCCCAATATAGGCTCTTTTAGTAACAATGGTGTTATATTTGTATTTAAGTAACTTGATTTGCTGTAAACAATTGGGATCCTTAGAATACCTGAAGGAAGCTTCCAAAGTCTTTATTTCAGATGACAAATCCGTAAGTTCTTTTTTAATAGCCGAATTACGTTTGGACATACATTTAATGACCTGACCACGGAAAGTACATTTAAAGGAATCCCATAGAACAATTGGGGAAGAGACAGAGCCTTCGTTCTCACGAAAAAAGGTATCGATATCTTTAGAGAATTCATCAACCTGAGAAGAATCATGTAACACTTCGGTATTCAATCTCCACGAGCGAGCTCGTGAGTTAGGGGCAAACGATGATAAAGTAAAAGTGACCGCAGCATGATCAGAGATCAAAATAGGAAGTATAAGCGGAGAAGAAGAAGATGAAACAAGAGAAGAATGAACTAAGAGATAATCAATACGAAAGAAGGAAGAGTGAGGGGAAGAGAAGAAAGAGAAATCACTACCAGTGGGGTTATGAAGACGCCAAATGTCTTGAAGATGAGTAATGGAGCACATGTTAAGCATTTGTTTGTGGGATTTAGGAGGACGAAATTGGAATGCAGAATTCCTGTCTAAAAGAGGGTCCATTGGTAAATTGAAATCACCACCCACAATAAGATTGCCAGAGTGCGGGGTGTCATTTAGTTTTTTGGTAACCGATTTCCAAAAGGACGGATCATCAATATTAGGTGCATAAATATTCATCACATACAAGACATGCTGGCCATCCGATAATTTAGATAACAACCAACGACCCTCAGAGTCGTGCTCAGAAGAAAGTAGCGATAGACCAGAATTCTTGGAGACTAATGTAATAACTCCATTTCGTTTACCCAGGGCATCAGAGCAGCAAACATCCGAAACCCATTCCTTCCTCAAAAACAACGCTTCTTTGTTAGAGACCTTGGTCTCTTGAAAAAGAACCAAATCAGCCGACAGGGATTTACAATAATCTAAAATTTTTGACCTCTTCACCGGATGAGTTAACCCCTTAACATTAAGGGATAAGACATTCAAACCCGGCATGGAAAAACATAAAAATCGAAAAACGACAACATGGGTGACAGAAACAAAACCAACGCCAGAACTACAAGGAGCCAATCATCAAACAAAAGAAACACTGTAGGCGGGTTCATTTGGGGAATCCAAGAAAAAGAGAAAGGGAGAAGAGAAGAAAAGAGAAAAGAAAGGAGGAGAAGAAGCAGGAGGGAAGGCCTAAAAGAGACCAACATCATACTAGGGAGAACGTGGAAAGACGAGTAAGGGATCCGTACTAGGCGAATAAATAATTAATAGCAATAGCCCCAAAGAAATATGGTGACCAAATAGCAGGAATAGGGGAACTAGTAAGAAACAAAAGTAGGAGCGCACAACAGCTTAATAATGTAAATAAGTAAAACTATAGCCAAAAAAATACATAAACACATTGAACTAATAGTCTAATGAAGAGAAACATAGTTATAGTACCAAATAGAATAGAACAAATTCTAAAGAAACAATCAGCAAGAGGTAAATCATGAACACTCGATTACAGCATGGCAACCAAAATGTAAATCCTACAAAAGATAACTGTATAGATAATAAACAATTTAGAACTGTATGTAATAACACTAAGACTTCGACAGCATACTAGGGAGAACGTGGAAAGGCAAGTAAGGTGCAGTACTAGTCGAAAAAAATAAGTGATAACAATAGCCCCAAAAACTATAATAGCCGGATGGCAGGAAACAAGAAACTGGTAACCATCAAAAACAGTATCGCCAAACAGCTTAATAACGTAAATAATCATACTCGAACTAAGATATTGTAGAAGCACATATAAAGCAGTCAATGGCGAGAAACATAGCTATATTACTAAATATTATTAGAAAACCTGATAAGAAAAAGAAAAGCATGAGGACCACCAAGAACAGTAGATTAATGCATGGCAAACAATATGTATATCCTAAAAAAAATAGCTACACATTCAATGAATACACTATAACTGTATATAATAACATTATACATGTGAGAGAAGAAAAGTAGGAAAATAACAGAATAGGAGGAGAAAAAAGAAAAAAGAAAGATAGAAAATGAACCATACCAGAAAAAGCAATGTAACTATTAAGAGATGAGCAGCAAATAGAAAAAAAAAAAAAAACGGAGAAGTAAGTCGAAAGAAAAGATGACAGAGATGAGAGATAAGAGAGTTGAAGAGAAGTGAAAGAATCAGAATAGAAGAAATGATTAAATGAGTAAGAATAAAGATCGAAAAGCTGAGGAAGCGGAGTAGAATAGGAGAAGAAGAAAACATTAAAGAGATACTAAGAGGCACTATTAGAAAGAGAGCGATAAAAGGAACGAACAAGTGTGGATGCCAGAAAGAAGGATATAACAAAAATGAGTGTGAACACAAGAAGAACAGAAAAATATCATTAACATCTATGGAAGTTGAGGTCGGCCCATAAGCTCAACAGGAAAGCGTAATCTAAAAAACAGTAACGTAATAAACAGGCCTGATGACCTTATAACGTACGAAATGTGAGAACAATTAAAAAGCATAAACAGTAGAAAAAAGTGTAAGAGAAGAACGCAAAGAGAATAGGAGAATAAAAACATAGAAAGAAACTGAAAAGATAAAACACACTAGAGAAAGGAAGCTTGTATTGGAAACCGAGCCTCAATCAAAGAGACTAACATGAAAAGAAAGGAAACGTAGAGTATATATCCCCAAAGGGGAGTACGAGATAAAGAGAGGAAAGATAGAGATCATCTAAGAAGCAATCAGTATATATATAATAGCAAAGAATGCAAGGAAGAGAAGTGAGAGAGAAATAATACAGTATATAACATGGCTAGGAAGAAAATATGAAGCAGAGAAAAAGAAAAGAAAAAAAAACTCCATTAACGGAGTTAAAAGTCAACACAGCAGTATGCTAACAGCAAGCAAGAGAAGCGGAAACAGCAAAAAACAGAAAGCCACAATAAAGAAGACTAAAGGAGACATTTCACGTGCCCGAAGCACCAGGATCCAGGGAAGTCGCCCTTTGAATCTCCATCTGAATCTCCATTTGATTGTCCAGGAAGGAAGCTAATTCCGCCGGCTCATCAAAAATCCTGGAACGTCCCTTGTAAGAAATGCAGAATTTGGAGGGACCTGCAAAGGAAAAGGGAATGTTCATCTCAGAAAGACGTTTCCGAAGATTAAGGAAGCCCTTCCTCCTTATGACTGTGTCCCTGGCAAAGTCTTGAGAGATTGAAATTCGATGACCTTCCCAAACGACATTTTTAGTCTTGTGCATGTGCGAAAGAATTTTTTCAGTATGTTAATGACGCAGTGGCTTAAAAATTATTGCTCTTGGCTGGGTGGCAGACTTAGAGCGAAAAGTTGGAACACGATGTACTTTTTCTATCTCAAAGTCTCTGTGAAATGAAAGTTGTAGCGTATCAGGAATCCAATGATACAAAAAATCAATCATAGAGGAAGATGATTTCTCTGCATCTTCCGGCAGACCAAAAATGCGTAGGTTAGATCTACGATTACGGTCCTCCTGCTCAGTGAGATCTTTACGCAACGCCGCCATTGAACGCTCTAAGTGGCTGAGAGACCTGGAGTGCTTCTGGATATTATCCTCTGAAGAACTTATACGTGATTCCGTGGCCGATACTCGAAGAGACAGGGCCTTGAAGTCATTCCGAATCGCTGACACCTCCACTTGTAGTAAATCCGTATTAGTCTTTGTAGATTGTGCAATATCATGCACCTCATTAAGTCGCGATAATATGGCGTCAAGAGTAGAGGTGATGTCTGACGGAACAGTCTCAGGTGTAGGAGACACAGACTTAAGACGTTTGAGTGAAGCGCCAGCCTCTTTTGGGTCTTTAGTAGTTGTGGAACGGCCCATACTTGCAGCCATGAAGAGACAAACCCAAAGAATAGACACAGCCTCTTGAGAAAAAAAAACTGCGCAGTTGCCTCAAAAACAAGAAATACAGCACACCAAGCGTGAGAAGCGTAAAAAGCAGTGATAACGGCGGGCTTATAAGGTGAGCAGGCAGCAGAATATATGGTAGAGCCTCAGAGACTTCAATAGGTTACACCAAAAAACATCGTGAGGCAAAAGCAGTTCCATTCATAGATAGCAGCACTGAAGAAAATAAAGGGCATGCAACATAGTATCTAGCCCCGCAGCCCAATGAGCATAAAAAATAGAAAAAAGATGTTACCAGTCCATCGCCGTGAGAAAAAGATGCCCAGGCTATCCCTCACCGGCTATATTGTAACAAAATCGGCACCTCCGAGGGGAAAGCGCCGTCACCGTCACCAGCTGTAAAATGGCGGCCGCTCGTGAAGAGACCGAGCGTCGCCGCAGCTGACCGGGAAAAGATGCAGCCTTCACCAGAAGTCGCTCAAATGGACGTCAGGCGGCTCCTGACATATTCCGCCACCAGGCAATGTCTATTCAGCGCGGAGGGGCAGTCAGGAAGCGGTAAATAATCGCCGCCGGCCCCCACTCGCCTGAGAGCTCAAGCGCGACCCGCCATGTCCGAGCGGCGCGCAAGCCACCGACATTGCACAACCTCTTTAACTTCCTTTTTTAATTTTTTTTTTTAATTAAACACACCCTCACCCGGACCCACACACATTGATGTGATTTTGCAAAAGTGGAATTTGACTATTTATTTATGTAGATAGTAAATTCCTGGGTGATCTGACCGTTTTAGGTGAAGGGAAAGGAAATTGTTAGCAGGGTTCATTGCATCAGCCAACTGACCATTTCAGTAAAGAAAGTGAGTATAAAAGTATTGTGCCTGCACTGCCCTTCAAGCACCTGCTAGCACAACTATACAGTAAAAGTGCATCATGTTCTACATTTTGTGGTGTTGGCACAATCATATGTCGATCAGTGCTGTGAAGACCGGCCAGCGCCTATTGCTTTATTTCAAAGGACTCGTTCTGCCATCCGAGTTTACACCCTGTGAAGTGAGCTCTGGGCCTTATTAAAGAAAGACGGCCCAGTAGCATTTTGGCCACACCACAATGTAATGCCGGTAAGAACAATTTTCCAAATTCCACGAGGCACTGGTAAATTAGTATTAGGAAAACAATTTCATTTTCAGGCAGCCATATCAGCATTATTACTTATAGCGAAAAGATATCTGCCTCATAGGTCCCAGGTTACTGCAGACAGTGTGACATGATGTGTGAAAGTTGCCCTTTCAGTTTATATCAGTGTGAAAATATTAATAACGGTTAAAGCCAACTAAGCTTGGTCTGTCAGAATGCATGCCGTCCCTTTTGAGCATACCAAAGGGGGGCACGCTTTCGGCTAGGACGGAGTGGTCCTAATGCCGTATACCATTTCAAAAAAACTTTATTCGACAATTAAGTCATAAAAGCACATATAATCCACAGTTTTCCAATATAAAATCCATTAAAAGCAATGCAATAAATATTAAGAAAGGATTAAACTACTATAGACTGTTGCCGAATGTCATTGTTCATAATTCCATAAAATCTTTTTTTTAAGAAAGGATCCATCAGTTTTCATACAATTCAGGGAAATATTGCACAAAGCTCATATAGATGAGGCAACCCCCATATTTTCCACTAAATAAGAGTGATAGGTACTTAATAATCAAGTCTCAGCCACAATTAATCTTGTACGAATTACCCAAGCCCATTTAAAAAATGTGGCCATAGCAATAGCAATTAGTGGACTAGAGTCTGTACATAGGATTCTTAAAGCCTCTGCATATCTGCGCGTGCCATGCAATTTACTGATTGGCTTAACCCACATTACTCTAGGGGCAGTATACAAGGGAAAGAAAAAAAGGAGATGACTTATTGTCTCTTGTTCCTCCCCACACTTGGGGCATTAATCATTACCATTTTCACCTGCCCATTTAGCTGTAAATGGCCTTAATGGAAGGGAGTCTACTCTAAGTTGAAAGAAGAGTTTGCGGTCCTGCTGTTTCTCTATGGCACCCCAATATATTTCCAGCTTCAGTTGGGCCTTAAACTCCAGAAAACGTCCTGTTAAGTGCGAGGAGAGACCCTTTGTGCAGACTTCTGCATTCACCATCTCCCAATACTTTTCTTTCAAAATTTTCTTGGAAGGGAATGCAGCATTTACCGGGTCATCCCATAGTTCCATCATTCCCAATCTAGATAATAGGGTCCGAATGGCCTTCAACCAGTGTATTTTTTGACAAACATCCTTAACCATTATCTCCCTCAAGCCCTGTGCGTAATGCTGTAACTCATCTGTGGTCCATGAGCGGCGCCAGTACAACAAAGGCCGCAGAGATGCAAGATCTTGGACCGCTTTTTTCCCAAGGTCCCACATAAGAGGTGTTAACGGGATACTTATGGGAACGCAAGCTGCTTTTCGCAGAAATTCATTTTCTGCTAGCGTCAAGTTTCTCAAATTCTGAAAACCCCAAAAGTTCAGCACCATAGAGGGCCGAATTCGGCACCATAGAGGCCGTATACCAAATTGTATCCCTGGCCACGACCCTATGTGAAACGGTATTTGAACGTTTTCCGTGTGAGCGAAAGAAACATCCTTTTCAACGAACCGCAGTGTGGAAAATGACTAAAATTAGGTATATATAAGCGGCGTTCATTCATGTTCACCACAGCCACTGTTGAAAGCAAAGTGAGAATCGTGAAACAGTGGCCACGCCATCTTGTCCCTTTTAGGCCCCATCATGCACGTAAGTGGCAGCCATTTTATGTGTCGAGGCCTCTCTGCCCCCTGCCAATAGCCTGCGCGTCTCTCTCGCCCTCACTCCCCGGCCTCGCAAGCATTCCCCCGCGCCCGACAGCCCCCGGTCTCTCCTGCTTGGGCCATAAACGCACCTCTAACGCGACCCTGTCTCTGAGCCACATCCCGTGCTGAACCCCATCGCTCTTTCATCTCATTCAAAGAACAGGCCCTTTTTGATAATCTCTTCCTCCCTGCCCGATTGTCCGGCCTGATCCCAGGCCATCACCTAGCCCAACAGATGCAGTTTATTGCCCCCTACAGTAGGACCTTGCCTCAAATCAAAGGAGCGGGGATTAATCAATGCCTTCACACCCCTAGATCCGACCGATCGCCCGCATTCCTGTTCCCAGCGGAATGTCCACCTGCGCGATAGCCATCATGCTGAGATTTGGGTGGGGACCCCTACTGTAGATATGTGTGAGAACGGGCCTGAACCGGGGATTCCAAAGATGCCCTTTTCGTACTTCAAAGCAATACCACGGATGTCATAAATGTAATAAAGCCATAAACTTGTGTATAAGAGGCCAGGCCTCAGAGATGCGGTTAGAGCACCTCGAGAAGATACCCTGTTGTCTGATTGACGTGTTCTGCTCCGTCAGAATAAACTCCTGTTTCCTGCCTTCTGTCCCCAGCGCCTGCCTCTTTGTTTGGTAATCTCGAATGGTATGAGAGGCGGCTAACGCCGGGCAAATACTGAAGGGTTCTTGGTCGAATTCGGCCCTACCTTTTCACAGCAGCACTGCCCTTGTGAGGCCGAGGGGAATGTGAAAAGTACCGTGGGCGTCACTTGCCCCCAACAGCCCGCTGACAATACAATGATTTTGTGCAGATATAAGTTTGTCATCACCATGCCACACAAACACTATAAATTATGGTAGCAGGCTGTAGAACTGAATTAAAGCGAGTGCCGAATGTAACCGAATGCAGTCGTGCCACCCGGTGGCCAAAATACGGCTAGACTAATTCCCACAACAATTCGGGACTGTGACTATGTCAATGGTAGTTAGCTGTCTGGGAAGAGAAGCAGCAGCTAAGGCTTGTGTATAATATTGAGCAAGCTTCCAGTACCCCAACCTGTATACTCAAACTCAACTAACCCAGGTACAACCCTGGTCCCAGTCTGCGGTCGACGCCACCGGGCTAATAAGGGTCATGGGACTGGCACAAAGCCCAAGTGTTCCTCGTAAACATGCTGTCTGGGGATCAGGAGTACCTCCTGCCACACCCCAAAGTCCAGAGCATGCCCTGCGGTATCCCCTTTGAGGGAATTGTGACTGCACCGCCTGCTAGGGCCCAGCTACTCGCACTGTAGTTGAGGGCGTTGCCAACAAATTTGCTCAGGATCTGGCTGGGCCGGTATGCCGCCCGACCTGAGAAAGCTATGTCCCCTCTATTCTCACCTTCGAGTAACCTGTAACATCTTAAAATGCCATTCTGGACAGCTGGTGTGATTGATGCTTGCTAAACCCCACGCAGCGTATGCCCCCCCAGCCACCGATGACTGCGGCACAACAACCAGCAGTCCGATAGCAGGGGGGGAGGGGGGCTGCCTAGGATGAATATCGCACCTCCCTGCTAGCCATTGACGCCTGCCAAACTGCCTACATATGGGGGACTCCTGTGGAGGAAAATTGAAGCCCACAGGGGATCGCGCGCCTTTAACGAAAGCTGGTAACTATCAGGACAGACGAACCAAGGTAGAATGAGCTTCTACCCAACCGCTCACGTCTCCTAAGCCAAAGCGGTCCCGGGGTAGGTAGCAGCTGGTAGGGAAAGGGCTTCAAACCTTTCGCCTACATTCCGACGCTAGTCGCACCCAGCGGATCGAGGCCTCGAAAAAGGACTGCCTATTCGACCACCAGCGGTGGGAGGCTTGTGGCGCGCTGCCCCACAACCATGGGAAGGGGAAGGCGGGGGCCTCGCTAGGCTGACGTCATCACTCAGGGGAATGGTTGAGAACGATAACATCTATTCATTCCCCCAGCTCAACTAGGGCATCTCAACCCCTGCGAGTCACCAGGCCCGGCGGGCACCGTGTGTCCAGCGAGAGTTAACAGCCCCCCAGTGCCCACCCTGTCCCGACTCGTATGCAAACCCAGCCCTGTTCAGGAGGTACGACCTGTCCGGCCTCCCGGCAGGAAAAGGGTCGGGCCGTGGCCCTGGCACCCATTAAGCTTCGGAGTGGTGCAGCACCTGGGGAACCTATGTGGCAGCCCCCCAACAAACTACCCTGCGCTGGCCGTCGGCCTCGGGAAAGGGCAGTTGGCCTGACCGCGCATAGGCGGGAGAGGCTAGATAAAGGGACCAGGGTCCCGTGGGGACAGGCAGCACAAGCCCTTGCTCAAAGCTACCGGAGGTGAGGGAGCAGAACTGCCCACATTGCGCTCCCCCCCAAAATCCATACTAAGTGCCCCTGCCCCCAAGCCTCTCTCAAGCAAGCCAGCTGCATGGCATAGGCCGTAGCTGCTGGCAGAATGCGACCCCTCGGGCCTTGGCCCAACCTGGAGGGAGGGGGTGCTCCTCTATGCCGCTACCCATAACACGCGAATTGCCCGGACTCTGTCCCCCACTACCCGGCGGCCGTGATGGGCCGCCCAGCCCTTGGTATAACCCTGAAGGGGGAGACCGGGCAGGGAGAGAGAAAAAACAGGGGGGGTTGCACGAGATGATGCCACCACATTAGATATCTGCCCTGACGCCAATTGGTCTGCCGGCATCACTCCTGCACCGCGGCGATTAAGCTTTTGTGCAGAATCCCCATTACTGACCTTAATGCAGCTGCCCAGTGCACCCCCATCTGGTGCCACTGGGCGGGAGGGGGGTGTGACATGGATGCACTCACCATGCAACCCGGCAGCTCCTAAAGGGTGAGACCTTCCCACCGCGCCGTTACTCAGTGTCAGTGGGCCTTTTAAATAGCCCTACGCCTGGACGCATACCCTGGTGCCCTAGGCTAAGGAGTGGGTCACTACCGGGGACTCCCCTCCCGCAAAGCTCAGAAGTGAAATCTGCCATCGGGGGCTAGTCACCCCACCAGCAAGGGTATAGGACACCACCCAATAACAGGGAGCGGGCCGCCCAGTAAACGGAAGCCCGCGAGGCTACCCGCCCGCCCGACCCCAGGCCACAACAGTTTTTATCTTAGTTCCCGAAGCAGAGTCCGGTGCCGGGATCCCCGCGAAATTGGTCAGGGGGAGAAGGGAAAGGGAACACTCACCCCATCAGCGGGCGCCTCAGTGGGCAATCAAGACGGCGATCACCACCGCCAGACGGCGTGTCCCGCGAGGCAGCGGCTGCGCATGTCCGGTGCGACGACAAAGAGGTCGTCAGCGTGGTGAGGGGGACATATATACCCCTCAGCCCGCCTTGTACACCGGATATGACGCAGCACTGCCCGCGCGCAGGAGGGTACTCCCCGATAGTCCCTGCCCCTTTAGGAGGAAAGGGGGGTGTGGAATGCCCGATGGCACTAGAGGGCCGCCCTCTTGAGTGGCCTCCTTGGGTTTTCCGGTACAGAGTGAGCTCTGTCGGAACGGCTAACACGGGGGTATGCGAGGCGGGAGAGGGGAGCAGCCTGGCACTGCCAGAGTGTGTGGGGGGGAGGGCAGTCTTCAAATATATGGGGGAGGTGAGGGAGTTATCAGTTGCTTCTTCTCTTTCCTGGTACATTTTTAAGGTGCTCTATTCTGTTCCCGTTCTGGACGAGAATAAGTACACTCTGCAGTAGTCGGTTGCACCACCAATGACCAATGCTGGCTTGGTATCTCCTTTGGCATGAGACCCCTGCCCCCTACCTGATCGTGTTGTTGGTCTATGCGACACTGTGACAAACATAGTCATTTACTGCTACAGCTGTTCAAACAATCGCTCGCGCAGCAGGAGGAGGGAGGAGGGGGGTGGCTTGAGCGATTCACTCGCGGGAGCGATAATTGATACCAAATGGCGGCGCTTGCTCCCGCTGGTGAATCTCCAGACGTGCACGCGTTGCCATTGAAGGCAATGGAACGCGTGTGCGTGCTTGGCTGAAAAGCCAAAGCGATAGGAATAGGTCATTTGGGAGGGACCGAAAAAGGTTCTCTTACTTTGAATAGAGGTGTGAGGGTTTATGGTTGGTGGAAGTGACCAACGGCTTAAAGGAGACATGCAGTTGCGGCACGCGGGGTGCATGATTATAGTGCAGAGACGTCACAAGCCTCATTTCTCCCTGGCCACAGCATAACCAGCCCAGCTGGAAGCTTCACTGCAGTTGCACTCCGTTCCTTAGCAATGTAGACGGAAGCTTCAGGACGCATCCGCGTGCACGGTGCATTACGTTCTAACAACACTGACCTTAGCCTGGTGCGTGTGTGCTCAGTTGCTGGCAACGCTGACAGAAACTTCACGACGCATCGGCATGCATTATGTTCTGATAACGCTGACTGAAGCTCTATGCGACATGTGTTTCATTGAAATCCTTTGTGGGTGTGCTGGTTGTGTGCCCACCCTTCGCCAGTTGTTTGGTGTTTATCAAGATCTTAATGAGGATCCCCCTGTCAGGATAAAGGAATCTCTGGAACGTGGGATTCAGTTTGAGGAGACTTTATCAAACTGGATGAGGTAAAACATGCAGTGTTTGCTCTGCCTTTTGGTGTTCTTTTTGTAAAAGAATATCACCTGACTCCTCACTCCACAGCTAGTGTTTCTCCATTTCAATTGTTCAAAGGAAGGGTTCCCAGTTGTGAGACAGTTCCTGGGCGTCTGAATAAGGGAGAAAAAGAAGTGGATGGTGAGGTGGAAAATGTTGAGGGGTGGAAGGAGAGAGTGAGTGAAGAAGGCTCGAGGGAAAGAGCTCTATGACATGCGTAAAGCTGTTAAGGAGACTCCTGTGCCAGTAGAGGATTGGATAAAAATCAAGTCTCTGCAGAAGGATGGTAAAGCTTCCAAATGTAGTTAGCTCTTCAAGATGATAACATTGTTAAAAATGCTGTAAAAACAAGTGATCACAGGATCTGGAATCTCAACAAGGTAGCCAGATATCCTGTGGACAAGAGGAGGCTGGCTCATTGGTGGAGGATCCTGTGGAGTATCAAAATGTGAGACCACAAGGTTTTTTAAGAAAGCTGGAGTATCTATAAGACTATATCTAAGGGTGCAGGTTTCTTTCGTTTTTTAGGGTCATGCTATTTTTCTGTACCAATATATCATCTCTGGTAGTTCAAGTGAGAGATGCAATGTACTTGTAAAGGGTGTAATATAAGGGATTGTTATTTGTTGCTTTTTAGTGTTGGGAGCGACCTTTGACCCTACCAGGTAGGTCACTCCCCCTCTGCACAGCACCGCCTGTGTGACCCTGCCCCATCTGCCGCTGCTGAGAAGGGTCAAGGCCCTCCTCCACCCGCAGCCCTCCACCTGCGCCTCATCCTTGGTGGTCAGTGGTAGGCCGACGGTTCGTATCACCATTTGTTCACTTTATTTCATTGCATCTCATTGTATTGCCTTTATTGTATTGCCATCTCTGTTATTCAGTGACTGTTAATTGTCTGTCTTTCCCCGCTGCCTGCACTTGGCCTGTGCCTGCTTTTTTCTTCTGTTCCCCTCGCTGTCCCCGTGTCTCTCTGACCGTTAATCTTCTGTTCCCCTCACTGTCCCCTGGGTTTCTCAGCCCATGTTTGCCTTCTGTTCCTTCCATTGCCCTGTAACTTTGTGCCCGATTTTGCCTTCTGCCCCGTTCATTGCTCTGTAACTTTGTGCACGTTTTTTCCTTCTGCACCTTCATTACCCTGCAACTCTGTGCCCTCTTGCCTTCTGTTCCCTCGTCGTCTCCCGCTCCAGCTGCTGCGTCTCCTGTGGCCCCACCCCCCTGACTGCCCAAGTCGCTGCCCCTGCCTGCCGCCTCTCAGCTGCTCCTCCCTCCCACCTCCACATATATGCCGGACGCTGCGTGGTGAGGAGAGCGACCTTTGACCCTACCAGGTAGGTCGCTCCCCCTCCACACAGCACCGCCTGTGTGTCCCTGCCCCAGCTGTCGCTGCTGAGGAAGTTCAAGTCCCTCCTCCACCCGCAGGCCTCCACCTGGACCTGCCTCCCGCCTCCCAGCTGCTCCTCCCTCTCACCTCCCCATATATGCCGGACGCTGCGCGGCCGCGTGAAGTGGACACGCCACTGGTGCACCTAAGGCAAGCTTGTCTGTGCCCGTCCGCGCCTGGACCGCGCCCTCCGCCAGAACCCCTGGACTCTGCACCCGCCACAACAACCGCCGCCACTACGATGCCAGCACTCTGCACGCTCTCAACCACAGACTGACCTTTCCCTGCTTCAAGGCTGCCCCGAAACCCTCACACAGCCCTTGCACCTGCCGGAACTGCAGCTACACCAGCCTCAGAACCAAAGAACCACCCACCAAGAAAGACCCCAACCACCTCCGATGCATCCTACTGTACACCTGTTCCGCACGCAAGCATGACGTTGAGCTCTGGGACCTGCTCGACACATCATCCCTAAGCATGGGCGTAAAATCCGCTCCGCTCGCGGATTTTTCGGATTTTCGGCAAATTCGCAATCCGCGAACTCTCGCGAATTAGTCGAAAATCCGTGAATCCGCTCACGGCGGATTTTTTGCTTGGTTGCGGCGCGCGGCGTGGTGCACGGCCTTCACTTTCCGTCATTTAGCGTTTGCCGAGTTGTTTTTCTTTGCGAGTGCCGCGCCATTATGGATCTTGCTGCGTGATCCCGCGGGAGTTTGGCGCCCGCGAATACGTAATCGTGGCTTGCCACCTTGCACAGCACACCTCGCGAGAGTTCGCAATTGCGAACACGTAGTTGCGGCGGAAAGGAACAATCTTGCACTCGCGAAATAGAGCTTTTGCAATTCTGCACAAGAAAATCACCAGCAAACAGGATAAACCTTCAGAAAATTATGATTTTTATCAGAATCACTCCTCAGGTTGACATTTGCATGGCCTTTTTTTTTGCAAGGAGTCCATTTTGGGGGGGGGGGGGAAGGAAGTGCCCCACAGTCTCCAACTTCCTGTTCCTGTCCAGCAGGCTCCTCCCAGTGCTTTGTCCATCTCCTGGTCACTTTCATTTGGATCTGGAGCTGGAAGGATTACTTTTTGTGGGTGCTGCTGGATATTTGGATTTGAGGCCTTTTTGACTGTCTTTGGATCACTTTTGGATTAGAAATCAACTTTCACAAGTAAGTTTGTTTGGGGCATTACAGTTGCTGCAAGTACAATTTTGGAACTTTTTCAGAACATTAAATAAATTATATTGTGGGTAGCCACAGTATCCAGTAGGACCAGGGTTGGTTAGGGGTGCATGATACAACTGTTTTGTTGAATTTAAACACCATTGAGGCCATGGATGGGCTGGGATTGTGCTGATTTTTGTCGTTTTTTTGGGCCTGCTGGTGTGGCCCTTTGCCCAGGGGTGGTGAGTGTTGCATGGGCCTAGTCTTTCTGTGGGGTGTCTTCTTGAATTTAAACATAATTGAGGCCATGGATGGGCTGGGATTGTGCTTATTTTATTGTTTTTTGTTGTTTTTTTGGGGCTGCTGGTGGGGCCCTTTGCCCAGGGGTAGTGGTGCATGGACTGAGTGTGCCTGTAGTGTGGTCTCACTCTCTTTAATCTAAACATCATGGATGGCATTGGATTGTGGTGATTTCTGGCTGTTTTTCTGTTTTTTGGGGGTGCACTGTTGATGTGGACTGGCCATGTGGGTGGTGGTGGTGGCCATCTTGAGTGCTGGCTGGTACAGGCAGCAACATGTGCTTGGGGTGTAAGGGGCCATTTTGAGGAGAGGCAGTGTCTGAGGCCTGCACTTATTTTGCCTACTTTTCATCCATTATGCCCAGGGGTAGTGAGTGTTGCATGGGCCTAGTGTTTCTGAGGGGTGTCTTCTTGAATTTAAACACCATTGAGGCCATGGATGGGCTGGGATTGTGCTGATTTTATTGTTTTCTGTCGTTTTTTTGGGCCTGCTGGTGGGGCCCTTTGCCCAGGGGTGGTGGTGAGGTGAGTGTTGCATGGGCCTAGTCTTTCTGAGGGGTGTCTTCTTGAATTTAAACACCATTGAGGCCATGGATGGGCTGGGCTTGTGCTGATTTTATTGTTTTTGGTCGTTTTTTTGGGCCTGCTGGTGGGGCCCTTTGCCCAGGGGTGGTGAGTGTTGCATGGGCCTAGTCTTTCTGTGGGGTGTCTTCTTGAATTTAAACATAATTGAGGCCATGGATGGGCTGGGATTGTGCTTATTTTATTGTTTTTTGTCGTTTTTTGGGGGCTGCTGGTGGGGCCTTTTGCCCAGGGGTGGTGGTGCATGGACTGAGTGTGCCTGTGGTGTGGTCTCACTCTCTTTAATGTAAACATCATGGATGGCATTGGATTGTGGTGATTTCTGGCTGTTTTTCTGTTTTTTGGGGGTGTACTGTTGATGTGGACTGGCCATGTGGGTGGTGGTGGTGGCCATCTTGAGTGCTGGCTGGTACAGGCAGCAACATGTGCTTGGGGTGTAAGGGGCCATTTTGAGGAGAGGCAGTGTCTGAGGCCTGCACTTATTTTGCCTACTTTTCATCCATTATGCCCAGGGGTAGTGAGTGTTGCATGGGCCTAGTGTTTCTGAGGGGTGTCTTCTTGAATTTAAACACCATTGAGGCCATGGATGGGCTGGGATTGTGCTGATTTTATTGTTTTTGGTCGTTTTTTTGGGCCTGCTGGTGGGGCCCTTTGCCCAGGGGTGGTGTGTGTTGCATGGGCCTAGTCTTTCTGTGGGGTGTCTTCTTGAATTTAAACATAATTGAGGCCATGGATGGGCTGGGATTGTGCTTATTTTATTGTTTTTTGTCGTTTTTGGGGGCTGCTGGTGTGGCCTTTTGCCCAGGGTTGGTGGTGCATGGACTGAGTGTGCCTGTGGTGTGGTCTCACTCTCTTTAATGTAAACATCATGGATGGCATTGGATTGTGGTGATTTCTGGCTGTTTTTCTGTTTTTTGGGGGTGTACTGTTGATGTGGACTGGCCATGTGGGTGGTGGTGGTGGCCATCTTGAGTGCTGGCTGGTACAGGCAACATGTGCTTGGGGTGTAAGGGGCCATTTTGAAGAGAGGCAGTGTCTGAGGCATGCACTTATTTTGCCTACTTTTCATCCATTATGCCCAGGGGTAGTGAGTGTTGCATGGGCCTAGTGTTTCTGAGGGGTGTCTTCTTGAATTTAAACACCATTGAGGCCATGGATGGGCTGGGATTGTGCTGTTTTTATTGTTTTTTGTCGTTTTTTTGGGCCTGCTGGTGGGGCCCTTTGCCCAGGGGTGGTGAGTGTTGCATGGGCCTAGTCTTTCTGAGGGGTGTCTTCTTGAATTTAAACACCATTGAGGCCATGGATGGGCTGGGCTTGTGCTGATTTTATTGTTTTTGGTCGTTTTTTTGGGCCTGCTGGTGGGGCCCTTTGCCCAGGGGTGGTGAGTGTTGCATGGGCCTAGTCTTTCTGTGGGGTGTCTTCTTGAATTTAAACATAATTGAGGCCATGGATGGGCTGGGATTGTGCTTATTTTATTGTTTTTTGTCGTTTTTTGGGGGCTGCTGTTGTGGCCTTTTGCCCAGGGGTGGTGGTGCATGGACTGAGTGTGCCTGTGGTGTGGTCTTACTCTCTTTAATGTAAACATCATGGATGGCATTGGATTGTGGTGATTTCTGGCTGTTTTTCTGTTTTTGGGGGTGTACTGTTGATGTGGACTGGCCATGTGGGTGGTGGTGGTGGCCACCTTGAGTGCTGGCTGGTACAGGCAACATGTGCTTGGGGTGTAAGGGGCCATTTTGAAGAGAGGCAGTGTCTGAGGCATGCACTTATTTTGCCTACTTTTCATCCATTATGCCCAGGGGTAGTGAGTGTTGCATACTTGCATGTCCCTAGTC
Organism: Lissotriton helveticus; assembly: GCF_964261635.1. NCBI lineage: Eukaryota > Metazoa > Chordata > Amphibia > Caudata > Salamandridae > Lissotriton > Lissotriton helveticus. Next base: position 1,509,072,186 of record NC_136061.1, on the reverse strand, counting down.
TTTCTGTGGGGTGTCTTCAATGTAAACATCATGGATGGCATGGGATTGTGCTCATTTTTCTGTGTTTTGTCGATTTTTTGGGGTGTATAACTGAACTGATGTTCCTCTGTCTTCCATTGCTTTTAGGTGCACAAGAAGACTCAAGAGAACCACCAGTGCCAGGAAGAAGTCCTGCAGCGGTGTGTGTGTGCAGCATAACGTCACGCGACGTCACGTCTGGACACAGAACCCTCTGCAACTCGTGCAACTGCTGCCTGCTGACCTGCTCTGAAGAAGATGGCCCCAAAAAAAGTAACCCGTAGCTCCTCTAGCAAGAAAGGTGCCAGTAAGGAGCAGAAGAAGCAAGTTACCAAGGACACTGGTGTGCCGCCCGCCCCTTTTTTTGGGAGTAAAAAAAAAAGTATGCCTGCAGCAGCAGCGGGATCTGCTGGGGACCAAGCTGGCAGCAGCACCCCCGCTCCATTGGGCTCAGTGCCACCACCACCACCAGGCCAACTTAAGTCCAAGGCCTTGAGTGCTGCAGAGGCAGCCAGTATAGTTCTTCAATCACCATCGACCAGTGATGTTGGCTCATCGCAAGAAAGCAGCAGCAATGTCCCTCAATCAACACAGGTTGTTGTAGCTCATCTGACGAGTGTTGAACAACCACAGCCGCAACAACAATCACATGTGCAAGTACAAGCCCAAGTACATGTGGAAGGAGAGGCAGCGCAAGGAGATGCGCAAGCAGAGGTGCATGGAGGGTCACAAGTGCCCACAATAGTTGTTCCTCCCGAAGTAGGGGCACATCAGGAAATCGACAATCAAGGTGAGGTATCATTTGAGGAAGCCACTCCTCCTGATGATCCTTCATTGTCTTCCACACCCCTAGCAAGGAAGAGATCAAGGGTGGTGTCTACATCTTCTTCAAGCACACCTCCTTCTGATGATACGGATCAAACTTGGGAACCAGCACCACAGCCGTCTGAGAGTGAGGCACACCATGATCCGACAAAGGTAGTTAAGCGTAAAAGGAAGCTCGTCCAAAGTCTCAGAGTTATGGAGTGTGATGAGGCTCAACAAGAAGTGGCGGATACTGCTGCTGATGAAGACTCTGCCAACGACGACCCAGTCATCATAAATGTCACTGCAGCCCCAGCGGGCATGCAGCAAACAGACATTTTGACCCTAGCCCGAAGAGCTGCTGAGCGTGATGATGATGATGATGTTGTCGATGAGGAGGCAGTAGAAACACCACAATCATTGGAGTTAAGTAGTACACCAACTCGTCCCGCTTCCATATTTCTTTCTGGCAAGAAGAGACCTCCATCCACCTCGACCTTAATTAGTGGCGGTGAAAGTGCACAACGTACAAAAGTTGGGCAATCCAGATCCTCCACTTCATCTGGCATTAGCTTCATGACCACCACCACCACTATCGCCGCCTCCTCCAGGTCCCACAGACACTTGAAGTCCCCAGTTTGGGACTTCTTTACTGTTTGTCAAAAAAATCCAAAGTTTGCCATTTGTACCCTTTGTAAGGTTGCAGTTAGTCGTGGTAAGCCAGGTACCAACTATGGTACCGGAGGCCAGAGAGGTCATCTTAGGAGACAGCACACTGTCAAATGGTTTGCGCACCTAGATGCGATCAAGAAAGGCCGAATTCAAGGAAACGTTGATGTTTCATCTGATGATGACGAGGAGGAAGAAGACGTGTCAAACACTTCCCTTACACCCAGTACCCCTGTCAGCAGCACACCCAATGTGAGGCACACTAAGAGTGTTGGAGCGAGTGAGACACCAACGCACAAAAGTTCACCAGCGAGCAAAATTGGGTCAACAAAGTCATTATCAGCCCGTAAATGCTTGGTCCAGGGCAACATTAGAACAATGCTTACTTCAGACGTGCCATATGAACGCAACCACCCACTGACGCGTCTGTATAACACTAAGCTGGCTAAAATGCTAGCTGTGGACCTTCTCCCTTTTTCTTTTGTAGAAGCGGTAGGTTTTCTAGAATTAGTGGCAACGCTCTGCCCTAAATGGAAGGTTCCTAGCCGGTTCTATTTTGCCAGAGTTGCGGTTCCAGCACTACATGAAGATGTGCTGGAGGCGATTGGGGCAGCTTTGCAGAAGAGTGCTGTTCACACAATACATCTGACAACAGACATGTGGACCAGTGGCGCAGGCGCTGATTACATGTGCATCACTGCACACTGGGTCTCTTTTTCAGGTGTTAAAGCAAAGCTAAACGCAGGTGTTGACCCGGACAAAGTTTTCAAAGCTGCTCGGAAACATGCAACACTAGCCATGTTTGGCTTGGAGAAAAGTCACACAGCAGAAAACATTTTGGAAGAGTTTGACAAAAAGGTCTTGAAAATGCTATCCCCCAAAAAACGCAAGATTGGTTATGTTTCCACGGATAATGGCGCCAATGTAGTTAAGGCCATGTCGCAGGGTGGCAATTTCAGAGTGCCATGTTTGGCGCACTGTATCAACCTGGTAGTTCAAAAATTCTTGAGTGATAGAGACAGTGCAGCGTTCGCGGTAATGGCCACCTGCCGCAAAATGTGCAACCATTTCAGCCATTCTTTTAAGGCCCGGAAGCATCTGAGGAGGCTGCTACTTCAAAGTCGAATACCAGTGAAAGCACTCATCCAGGAGGTGGCAACACGTTGGAACTCAACCTTCTACATGCTTGAGCGTCTGGATTCAAGCAAGCCGGGCCGAAGAGGCTGAAATGCCAGAAACCGGTCCCCGGTAGCTTGTCTCCTTTCTGGTGAAGAATTGGCTTGGTAGTTTGGTCTGCCCTGTTCCCATGATGCACTGGGCCAGGGACAGACTAATTTGCATATAGCCAGGTTCTGAGCTGGGATGGGGCAGTGAGATAAATAACGGTGATGGATCAAGCCCTGATCTTTGGACTGGGTAAGAGTGGTCTGCTTAATTCAGACACTCTGTTCATCACCACCCCCTTTTCTGTATCGTTTTTGGCCACTATAGGTGTGGCAGGGTATACTCAGACATGAGTCCCTTTCTCACTGCTCCATCAGGATTCAAGCAAGCCGGGCCGAAGAGGCTGAAATGCCAGAAACCGGTCCCCGGTAGCTTGTCTCCTTTCTGGTGAAGAATTGGCTTGGTAGTTTGGTCTGCCCTGTTCCCATGATGCACTGGGCCAGGGACAGACTAATTTGCATATAGCCAGGTTCTGAGCTGGGATGGGGCAGTGAGATAAATAACGGTGATGGATCAAGCCCTGATCTTTGGACTGGGTAAGAGTGGTCTGCTTAATTCAGACACTCTGTTCATCACCACCCCCTTTTCTGTATCGTTTTTGGCCACTATAGGTGTGGCAGGGTATACTCAGACATGAGTCCCTTTCTCACTGCTCCATCAGGATTCAAGCAAGCCGGGCCGAAGAGGCTGAAATGCCAGAAACCGGTCCCCGGTAGCTTGTCTCCTTTCTGGTGAAGAATTGGCTTGGTAGTTTGGTCTGCCCTGTTCCCATGATGCACTGGGCCAGGGACAGACTAATTTGCATATAGCCAGGTTCTGAGCTGGGATGGGGCAGTGAGATAAATAACGGTGATGGATCAAGCCCTGATCTTTGGACTGGGTAAGAGTGGTCTGCTTAATTCAGACACTCTGTTCATCACCACCCCCTTTTCTGTATCGTTTTTGGCCACTATAGGTGTGGCAGGGTATACTCAGACATGAGTCCCTTTCTCACTGCTCCATCAGGATTCAAGCAAGCCGGGCCGAAGAGGCTGAAATGCCAGAAACCGGTCCCCGGTAGCTTGTCTCCTTTCTGGTGAAGAATTGGCTTGGTAGTTTGGTCTGCCCTGTTCCCATGATGCACTGGGCCAGGGACAGACTAATTTGCATATAGCCAGGTTCTGAGCTGGGATGGGGCAGTGAGATAAATAACGGTGATGGATCAAGCCCTGATCTTTGGACTGGGTAAGAGTGGTCTGCTTAATTCAGACACTCTGTTCATCACCACCCCCTTTTCTGTATCGTTTTTGGCCACTATAGGTGTGGCAGGGTATACTCAGACATGAGTCCCTTTCTCACTGCTCCATCAGGATTCAAGCAAGCCGGGCCGAAGAGGCTGAAATGCCAGAAACCGGTCCCCGGTAGCTTGTCTCCTTTCTGGTGAAGAATTGGCTTGGTAGTTTGGTCTGCCCTGTTCCCATGATGCACTGGGCCAGGGACAGACTAATTTGCATATAGCCAGGTTCTGAGCTGGGATGGGGCAGTGAGATAAATAACGGTGATGGATCAAGTCCTGATCTTTGGACTGGGTAAGAGTGGTCTGCTTAATTCAGACACTCTGTTCATCACCACCCCCTTTTCTGTATCGTTTTTGGCCACTATAGGTGTGGCAGGGTATACTCAGACATGAGTCCCTTTCTCACTGCTCCATCAGGATTCAAGCAAGCCGGGCCGAAGAGGCTGAAATGCCAGAAACCGGTCCCCGGTAGCTTGTCTCCTTTCTGGTGAAGAATTGGCTTGGTAGTTTGGTCTGCCCTGTTCCCATGATGCACTGGGCCAGGGACAGACTAATTTGCATATAGCCAGGTTCTGAGCTGGGATGGGGCAGTGAGATAAATAACGGTGATGGATCAAGCCCTGATCTTTGGACTGGGTAAGAGTGGTCTGCTTAATTCAGACACTCTGTTCATCACCACCCCCTTTTCTGTATCGTTTTTGGCCACTATAGGTGTGGCAGGGTATACTCAGACATGAGTCCCTTTCTCACTGCTCCATCAGGATTCAAGCAAGCCGGGCCGAAGAGGCTGAAATGCCAGAAACCGGTCCCCGGTAGCTTGTCTCCTTTCTGGTGAAGAATTGGCTTGGTAGTTTGGTCTGCCCTGTTCCCATGATGCACTGGGCCAGGGACAGACTAATTTGCATATAGCCAGGTTCTGAGCTGGGATGGGGCAGTGAGATAAATAACGGTGATGGATCAAGCCCTGATCTTTGGACTGGGTAAGAGTGGTCTGCTTAATTCAGACACTCTGTTCATCACCACCCCCTTTTCTGTATCGTTTTTGGCCACTATAGGTGTGGCAGGGTATACTCAGACATGAGTCCCTTTCTCACTGCTCCATCAGGATTCAAGCAAGCCGGGCCGAAGAGGCTGAAATGCCAGAAACCGGTCCCCGGTAGCTTGTCTCCTTTCTGGTGAAGAATTGGCTTGGTAGTTTGGTCTGCCCTGTTCCCATGATGCACTGGGCCAGGGACAGACTAATTTGCATATAGCCAGGTTCTGAGCTGGGATGGGGCAGTGAGATAAATAACGGTGATGGATCAAGCCCTGATCTTTGGACTGGGTAAGAGTGGTCTGCTTAATTCAGACACTCTGTTCATCACCACCCCCTTTTCTGTATCGTTTTTGGCCACTATAGGTGTGGCAGGGTATACTCAGACATGAGTCCCTTTCTCACTGCTCCATCAGGATTCAAGCAAGCCGGGCCGAAGAGGCTGAAATGCCAGAAACCGGTCCCCGGTAGCTTGTCTCCTTTCTGGTGAAGAATTGGCTTGGTAGTTTGGTTTGCCCTGTTCCCATGATGCACTGGGCCAGGGACAGACTAATTTGCATATAGCCAGGTTCTGAGCTGGGATGGGGCAGTGAGATAAATAACGGTGATGGATCAAGCCCTGATCTTTGGACTGGGTAAGAGTGGTCTGCTTAATTCAGACACTCTGTTCATCACCACCCCCTTTTCTGTATCGTTTTTGGCCACTATAGGTGTGGCAGGGTATACTCAGACATGAGTCCCTTTCTCACTGCTCCATCAGGATTCAAGCAAGCCGGGCCGAAGAGGCTGAAATGCCAGAAACCGGTCCCCGGTAGCTTGTCTCCTTTCTGGTGAAGAATTGGCTTGGTAGTTTGGTCTGCCCTGTTCCCATGATGCACTGGGCCAGGGACAGACTAATTTGCATATAGCCAGGTTCTGAGCTGGGATGGGGCAGTGAGATAAATAACGGTGATGGATCAAGCCCTGATCTTTGGACTGGGTAAGAGTGGTCTGCTTAATTCAGACACTCTGTTCATCACCACCCCCTTTTCTGTATCGTTTTTGGCCACTATAGGTGTGGCAGGGTATACTCAGACATGAGTCCCTTTCTCACTGCTCCATCAGGATTCAAGCAAGCCGGGCCGAAGAGGCTGAAATGCCAGAAACCGGTCCCCGGTAGCTTGTCTCCTTTCTGGTGAAGAATTGGCTTGGTAGTTTGGTCTGCCCTGTTCCCATGATGCACTGGGCCAGGGACAGACTAATTTGCATATAGCCAGGTTCTGAGCTGGGATGGGGCAGTGAGATAAATAACGGTGATGGATCAAGCCCTGATCTTTGGACTGGGTAAGAGTGGTCTGCTTAATTCAGACACTCTGTTCATCACCACCCCCTTTTCTGTATCGTTTTTGGCCACTATAGGTGTGGCAGGGTATACTCAGACATGAGTCCCTTTCTCACTGCTCCATCAGGATTCAAGCAAGCCGGGCCGAAGAGGCTGAAATGCCAGAAACCGGTCCCCGGTAGCTTGTCTCCTTTCTGGTGAAGAATTGGCTTGGTAGTTTGGTCTGCCCTGTTCCCATGATGCACTGGGCCAGGGACAGACTAATTTGCATATAGCCAGGTTCTGAGCTGGGATGGGGCAGTGAGATAAATAACGGTGATGGATCAAGCCCTGATCTTTGGACTGGGTAAGAGTGGTCTGCTTAATTCAGACACTCTGTTCATCACCACCCCCTTTTCTGTATCGTTTTTGGCCACTATAGGTGTGGCAGGGTATACTCAGACATGAGTCCCTTTCTCACTGCTCCATCAGGATTCAAGCAAGCCGGGCCGAAGAGGCTGAAATGCCAGAAACCGGTCCCCGGTAGCTTGTCTCCTTTCTGGTGAAGAATTGGCTTGGTAGTTTGGTCTGCCCTGTTCCCATGATGCACTGGGCCAGGGACAGACTAATTTGCATATAGCCAGGTTCTGAGCTGGGATGGGGCAGTGAGATAAATAACGGTGATGGATCAAGCCCTGATCTTTGGACTGGGTAAGAGTGGTCTGCTTAATTCAGACACTCTGTTCATCACCACCCCCTTTTCTGTATCGTTTTTGGCCACTATAGGTGTGGCAGGGTATACTCAGACATGAGTCCCTTTCTCACTGCTCCATCAGGATTCAAGCAAGCCGGGCCGAAGAGGCTGAAATGCCAGAAACCGGTCCCCGGTAGCTTGTCTCCTTTCTGGTGAAGAATTGGCTTGGTAGTTTGGTCTGCCCTGTTCCCATGATGCACTGGGCCAGGGACAGACTAATTTGCATATAGCCAGGTTCTGAGCTGGGATGGGGCAGTGAGATAAATAACGGTGATGGATCAAGCCCTGATCTTTGGACTGGGTAAGAGTGGTCTGCTTAATTCAGACACTCTGTTCATCACCACCCCCTTTTCTGTATCGTTTTTGGCCACTATAGGTGTGGCAGGGTATACTCAGACATGAGTCCCTTTCTCACTGCTCCATCAGGATTCAAGCAAGCCGGGCCGAAGAGGCTGAAATGCCAGAAACCGGTCCCCGGTAGCTTGTCTCCTTTCTGGTGAAGAATTGGCTTGGTAGTTTGGTCTGCCCTGTTCCCATGATGCACTGGGCCAGGGACAGACTAATTTGCATATAGCCAGGTTCTGAGCTGGGATGGGGCAGTGAGATAAATAACGGTGATGGATCAAGCCCTGATCTTTGGACTGGGTAAGAGTGGTCTGCTTAATTCAGACACTCTGTTCATCACCACCCCCTTTTCTGTATCGTTTTTGGCCACTATAGGTGTGGCAGGGTATACTCAGACATGAGTCCCTTTCTCACTGCTCCATCAGGATTCAAGCAAGCCGGGCCGAAGAGGCTGAAATGCCAGAAACCGGTCCCCGGTAGCTTGTCTCCTTTCTGGTGAAGAATTGGCTTGGTAGTTTGGTCTGCCCTGTTCCCATGATGCACTGGGCCAGGGACAGACTAATTTGCATATAGCCAGGTTCTGAGCTGGGATGGGGCAGTGAGATAAATAACGGTGATGGATCAAGCCCTGATCTTTGGACTGGGTAAGAGTGGTCTGCTTAATTCAGACACTCTGTTCATCACCACCCCCTTTTCTGTATCGTTTTTGGCCACTATAGGTGTGGCAGGGTATACTCAGACATGAGTCCCTTTCTCACTGCTCCATCAGGATTCAAGCAAGCCGGGCCGAAGAGGCTGAAATGCCAGAAACCGGTCCCCGGTAGCTTGTCTCCTTTCTGGTGAAGAATTGGCTTGGTAGTTTGGTCTGCCCTGTTCCCATGATGCACTGGGCCAGGGACAGACTAATTTGCATATAGCCAGGTTCTGAGCTGGGATGGGGCAGTGAGATAAATAACGGTGATGGATCAAGCCCTGATCTTTGGACTGGGTAAGAGTGGTCTGCTTAATTCAGACACTCTGTTCATCACCACCCCCTTTTCTGTATCGTTTTTGGCCACTATAGGTGTGGCAGGGTATACTCAGACATGAGTCCCTTTCTCACTGCTCCATCAGGATTCAAGCAAGCCGGGCCGAAGAGGCTGAAATGCCAGAAACCGGTCCCCGGTAGCTTGTCTCCTTTCTGGTGAAGAATTGGCTTGGTAGTTTGGTCTGCCCTGTTCCCATGATGCACTGGGCCAGGGACAGACTAATTTGCATATAGCCAGGTTCTGAGCTGGGATGGGGCAGTGAGATAAATAACGGTGATGGATCAAGCCCTGATCTTTGGACTGGGTAAGAGTGGTCTGCTTAATTCAGACACTCTGTTCATCACCACCCCCTTTTCTGTATCGTTTTTGGCCACTATAGGTGTGGCAGGGTATACTCAGACATGAGTCCCTTTCTCACTGCTCCATCAGGATTCAAGCAAGCCGGGCCGAAGAGGCTGAAATGCCAGAAACCGGTCCCCGGTAGCTTGTCTCCTTTCTGGTGAAGAATTGGCTTGGTAGTTTGGTCTGCCCTGTTCCCATGATGCACTGGGCCAGGGACAGACTAATTTGCATATAGCCAGGTTCTGAGCTGGGATGGGGCAGTGAGATAAATAACGGTGATGGATCAAGCCCTGATCTTTGGACTGGGTAAGAGTGGTCTGCTTAATTCAGACACTCTGTTCATCACCACCCCCTTTTCTGTATCGTTTTTGGCCACTATAGGTGTGGCAGGGTATACTCAGACATGAGTCCCTTTCTCACTGCTCCATCAGGATTCAAGCAAGCCGGGCCGAAGAGGCTGAAATGCCAGAAACCGGTCCCCGGTAGCTTGTCTCCTTTCTGGTGAAGAATTGGCTTGGTAGTTTGGTCTGCCCTGTTCCCATGATGCACTGGGCCAGGGACAGACTAATTTGCATATAGCCAGGTTCTGAGCTGGGATGGGGCAGTGAGATAAATAACGGTGATGGATCAAGCCCTGATCTTTGGACTGGGTAAGAGTGGTCTGCTTAATTCAGACACTCTGTTCATCACCACCCCCTTTTCTGTATCGTTTTTGGCCACTATAGGTGTGGCAGGGTATACTCAGACATGAGTCCCTTTCTCACTGCTCCATCAGGATTCAAGCAAGCCGGGCCGAAGAGGCTGAAATGCCAGAAACCGGTCCCCGGTAGCTTGTCTCCTTTCTGGTGAAGAATTGGCTTGGTAGTTTGGTCTGCCCTGTTCCCATGATGCACTGGGCCAGGGACAGACTAATTTGCATATAGCCAGGTTCTGAGCTGGGATGGGGCAGTGAGATAAATAACGGTGATGGATCAAGCCCTGATCTTTGGACTGGGTAAGAGTGGTCTGCTTAATTCAGACACTCTGTTCATCACCACCCCCTTTTCTGTATCGTTTTTGGCCACTATAGGTGTGGCAGGGTATACTCAGACATGAGTCCCTTTCTCACTGCTCCATCAGGATTCAAGCAAGCCGGGCCGAAGAGGCTGAAATGCCAGAAACCGGTCCCCGGTAGCTTGTCTCCTTTCTGGTGAAGAATTGGCTTGGTAGTTTGGTCTGCCCTGTTCCCATGATGCACTGGGCCAGGGACAGACTAATTTGCATATAGCCAGGTTCTGAGCTGGGATGGGGCAGTGAGATAAATAACGGTGATGGATCAAGCCCTGATCTTTGGACTGGGTAAGAGTGGTCTGCTTAATTCAGACACTCTGTTCATCACCACCCCCTTTTCTGTATCGTTTTTGGCCACTATAGGTGTGGCAGGGTATACTCAGACATGAGTCCCTTTCTCACTGCTCCATCAGGATTCAAGCAAGCCGGGCCGAAGAGGCTGAAATGCCAGAAACCGGTCCCCGGTAGCTTGTCTCCTTTCTGGTGAAGAATTGGCTTGGTAGTTTGGTCTGCCCTGTTCCCATGATGCACTGGGCCAGGGACAGACTAATTTGCATATAGCCAGGTTCTGAGCTGGGATGGGGCAGTGAGATAAATAACGGTGATGGATCAAGCCCTGATCTTTGGACTGGGTAAGAGTGGTCTGCTTAATTCAGACACTCTGTTCATCACCACCCCCTTTTCTGTATCGTTTTTGGCCACTATAGGTGTGGCAGGGTATACTCAGACATGAGTCCCTTTCTCACTGCTCCATCAGGATTCAAGCAAGCCGGGCCGAAGAGGCTGAAATGCCAGAAACCGGTCCCCGGTAGCTTGTCTCCTTTCTGGTGAAGAATTGGCTTGGTAGTTTGGTCTGCCCTGTTCCCATGATGCACTGGGCCAGGGACAGACTAATTTGCATATAGCCAGGTTCTGAGCTGGGATGGGGCAGTGAGATAAATAACGGTGATGGATCAAGCCCTGATCTTTGGACTGGGTAAGAGTGGTCTGCTTAATTCAGACACTCTGTTCATCACCACCCCCTTTTCTGTATCGTTTTTGGCCACTATAGGTGTGGCAGGGTATACTCAGACATGAGTCCCTTTCTCACTGCTCCATCAGGATTCAAGCAAGCCGGGCCGAAGAGGCTGAAATGCCAGAAACCGGTCCCCGGTAGCTTGTCTCCTTTCTGGTGAAGAATTGGCTTGGTAGTTTGGTCTGCCATGTTCCCATGATGCACTGGGCCAGAGACAAACTACTTTGCATATAGCCAGGTTCTGAGCTGGGATGGGGCAGTGAGATAAATAACGGTGATGGATCAAGCCCTGATCTTTGGACTGGGTAAGAGTGGTCTGCTTAATTCAGACACTCTGTTCATCACCACCCCCTTTTCTGTATCGTGAGCGTCTGTATGAGCAGTATACGGTACTCGATCACTATTTCTTCACAGAGGGTACATCTCAGAAGGAGGACCTGCGGATGAGTGCGGCGCAATGGGACATTGTTAAAAGCCTGACAGACATGCTTCGTCCTTTTGAGTTCTTCACGCGTGCAGTCAGCCAGGAGGACTGTAATTTGGGAAAAGCTATCCCATTGTTGTGCATGCTGGAGCACCAACTGATGGCGGTGTCTTCTGAGTTTGAAAAAGATGTACAAAAAAAAGACCATTTTATTTTGTCTGAGAAATTATTAGAGCGCCTACGTGGTGATGAACGTCTTCAAAAGATCAAGTCAGAACAGCATTACATTTGTGCTACTATTCTGGATCCACGCTACAAAAAGGCGCTGGCAGGCGAAGCATTCTTTCCTTTTGCTGATGAAGATGTTCAAAATTACAAACATTGGCTAGCCTGGTCAGCCAAGAGGTTTGAAAAAGAACGGCAGGTTATTGAAGGAGAAGGCAGTACATCAGCATCAGCATCAGCAGGCCATCCCCAGTCACAAGAATCCACTTCTGCACCTGTGGCTGGGGCACAAGTGACCTCTCAGCCGTTAAAGACACCGGCAAGTGGATCATCTGCACCACACACAACACTAACAGTGGCTGCTGTGGAGGATTGGCTAAGTTTGCATGGGTATGGTTCTCGAAAAAATGTCACAGGCACAGCAAAAAGTAAGCAAAGTGGAGGAACCGTTGATGACCTTGAGTCGATGGTGCAGTACTATCTGAATGACTCAACAGAGGTCTTTCTTAATGATGAGCCATTGCAGTATTGGCATGGCAAAAAACAATTGTGGCCACAGCTCTCCAACCTGGCTATAAACTATTTGTCTTGCCCACTCGCAAGTGTGTCTTCAGAACGTGTTTTCAGTGCTGCTGGTGGCATTGTAACTCCCAAACGGAGCCGCCTCTCGCCCAAAAATGTGGAGCGGCTGACAATGATCAAGATGAATCAGCACCTCATACCACCAGATTACAAAGTACGAGAAAGCACGCCGCATGAAGACGAGGAGGACGGCAACGTAGATGAGGGGATTTGTTCTCTGTTCGGTGGCACTGACCTCATCCTGCCTGAATTCGCAGAGTATGATGACGAAATCTTCTTCTTATTCCCTGACACCGAGGCCTGAAAATGAGACAATGAATCAATAACTTTCTTTTTCGTCCTTATTCACTTTTATTCCTGTTTGTCTCTCTTTCTTTGTTTTGCACAGTTAATTTAATTCAAACTTTAATCACCTAATCCCAAAAACAAGACCATCAGCAGAACTGTCTTCACTTGTTTGCTTATTGATTTGAAGGTGCCGCAGTCTACATTCCTCAGGTTCACAAGTTCTGAAGAACATGCTCCTGTATCCTCCTCCTCCAGACTGCGATTTCCCTCAAAGCAGAGTGCTGGATTACGCCCAATGAAGAAAGACTCAGCACTTGTGGGGGTGTTGTACTTCTTTGCGGGTGAGTTGACGGATTTGGGCCCATTGCTGTGAAGCTCTAATAATGGACAAAAGTGTTTTGGACCAAATATGAGGTGGAAATTTCTTGCCGTTTTTGCTGACTTGCTTGCCTTTGGGGTGCTCTTTGGCGGGGTTCCGGGTGTTTGTGGGTGATTTTTGGTGTCTGGGAGCACTGCTGCGACAGTCTAATCTTGATTGCATTTGCTTTTCAGGAAATCCGTGGTGGAAAACAGGAGTTATGATGATTGATGATGATGACCTAGCTGCACAGCGCCGCGTTTGGACCGAAGGCCGAGAGATATTGTAAGTATGAGATTTAGCTTTTTCGCTGTTTGGGGGTGTTGTCGGGTGGTTTTTTCCGGGTGGGTTGGCGGGTCTTGCCTGGGGCATTCCTGGGAAGGTCTAATACCGGATAGAAGTGTTTTGGACAAAATCCTTAAGGAACAGCCTTTTTTTTGCTATTTCTTCTGTCATCTTGCTCAATGTAGCGTTTTGGGGGGCTTCCTGCTGTTCGTGGGTGGGTTGCGGCCGGGGTCTCTGTCGAAGCACTGCTGCGACAATCTAATCTTGATTGCATTTGCTTTTCAGGGAATCCGTGCTGGAAAACAGGAGTTATGATGATTGATGATGATGACCTAGCTGCACAGCGCCGCGTTTGGACCGAAGGCCGAGAGATATTGTAAGTATGAGATTTAGCTTTTTCGCTGTTTGGGGGTGTTGTCGGGTGGTTTTTTCCGGGTGGGTTGGTGGGTCTTGCCTGGGGCATTCCTGGGAAGGTCTAATACCGGATAGAAGTGTTTTGGACAAAATCCTTAAGGAACAGCCTTTTTTTTGCTATTTCTTCTGTCATCTTGCTCAATGTAGCGTTTTGGGGGGCTTCCTGCTGTTCGTGGGTGGGTTGCGGCCGGGGTCTCTGTCGAAGCACTGCTGCGACAATCTAATCTTGATTGCATTTGCTTTTCAGGGAATCCGTGCTGGAAAACAGGAGTTATGATGATTGATGATGATGACCTAGCTGCACAGCGCCGCGTTTGGACCGAAGGCCGAGAGATATTGTAAGTATGAGATTTAGCTTTTTCGCTGTTTGGGGGTGTTGTCGGGTGGTTTTTTCCGGGTGGGTTGGCGGGTCTTGCCTGGGGCATTCCTGGGAAGGTCTAATACCGGCTAGAAGTGTTTTGGACAAAATCCATAAGGAAACACCAGTTTTGGCACTTTTTGTAAGTTAGGGTTCGTTAGGGTTAGCCCTAGCAGCAGGATTGATTGTGTTTCGGGGGGTTCTATTGCAACGCAGTTCTGGTGTTTTAGAGCACTGTTGGAGCGATGCTGGCTATGGATACTTTTGCTTGCTTGCAAGTGGTTTGAATACAATCCACGGTCTGTATTTGGGCCTACTGTTACTTTCAAAGTACGTTTTGTCACCATTTTTCTGCTAGGCATCGTTTTTGGAGATCTGATTGGGGTTCTTCTACATTTTTGCGACTGGCTTTAGTAAGGGTCTTGGTGAGAGCATTGCTGGGAAGGTCAAATTTTGTTCTAAAACACAGTTTACAGTACACCTACCTTGAGGGGAAAGATCCGCTATAATATTTTGGCCATACTTATTTATCCTTAAAAAGGTGACTCAGACAGAGCACGCAATTTCAAAAATATTGTACTATCTATTAGGGAAATCAAAGTTTCACTTTTTGAACCACACAGCGTACATACCTTTTATTTATTTATCAGTGGTATTGTAATAGCACTTCCTGTTTTCCGTTCAATAATTACAGGCCGGGTTTCAGTCAACATCCGCCAGGCAGGCAGTGGACAGGGTGTCTTCTGTCAGTGGTCACCAACATTGATGGACGAAGCGTCAGCTGGAATGGAGGAGTGCCGCCAATAAGAGGAATTGTTTGCTGCATGCAACTTACTTACCAAATTCAACAGGACAACTCCAACAACATACGCAATACAGATACAGTATCCATTGTTTTATTCTATGAGTGTGACTGCATGTGCTTAGCCTTAGATTGTACCCAAAAATTCTCTTTATCTTCAATTATTGTTTGTCCATGCTGTGCTTTTCTTTTTTTTTTTTTTCTCAACAAAACCTACCCAAAAAGAAACCCCCATTCCCATCCATTTTCCAAACCCTAACCCTCTTCCCCCGGGCTGTGTTGTTTTGCTTGATGTCTGACTAAAATGACATCAATAATTCCACACACTTGCTGGGAAAGATAAGGTCATAGCAACAGGCTGGTGAAGGAATACGAGGATATCTTCTAGACTTACTCAGCTTCAGTACTATATCTTCTAGTAGTAGGAGCCAATGTCAAATAAATTCAACGCAAGTACTAGTTATACTTGCAAGCAAATACTTTACCATTTGTTAGGCTACATTATGGTAAGGTTCTAGTGTACTGTCACCTGCTATATTCTAAGCATGGGCGGATTTTGCGGATTGGCAATCCGCGAACTTGCGTATTTACGGATTCGCAATCCGCGAAGATCCGCGAACTCTAGCGGACTTGCGGATTTTTCCGTTTTTTGTGTTGGCGCGTGTTCGCGCCGATTTTGGGACAAGTTCGCAATTGCGAACTTACTTTTCGGCTTGCAACGGCCGCGACTATGTTGTTTCTACGTCTGGTTTATCATCACAGGTTCACAGCACCCTCTGTTTCACCACTGCCACCCTCTGGGACACCCATGCCACCCTCTAGTACATCCTCACAGGCACCTATTAGGTTTATTTATTACTGTAGATTATGGTGGTTGAAAAAAGCTAGCACACCTGCCCTTCTTCAACTGCCATCAATTAATTTGTGTTTCATTAATGTGTCAGTAATTTTGAAAGTTCCAGTCTGGCTGGCACCTGCTTCCTTCCTTATCTGTAATTTGCTTTTTGTTGCAGTGAAATTTTTTTTTTACAGGACCTTTATGGTGCTATTCTATGAGCCTGCTGTTTGGGTCATAGCAGGGTCATAGAATTGTTGCAAACTCTGGAGGGGCCCATCAGGAAGCACTACCTTGAATGTTACTAATGTTAAGTTTGAACTTTTGCACCTGCTCATTGCTTTCATTTTAGCTAAAATCGTTTTTTTTGCAATTTCGCGCGTTATTTGGGGCGCGAATCCGTGCGAGATCGATTTCGGAAGCCGCGAATACGTGCGAATACAAAATTGTTTTTGTTGCGACGTGTATGTTCGCGTGATCTTGCGCGTGTTCGCGAGGCGCTTCTAGCTATTCGTTTGCCAAGTTACCCTATCGGTCGTACACGGGCGCGGCCATCTTGTTGGCGTGACGTAATTCCGTTTCCGCCCGCTATGTGTAATCTCGCAAAGTGTGCTGCTCGCGAGTACAAGTTCGCGCGTACTCGCAAGGAAAATCTCGCGCGAACTTACCCACGCGGTCGTGAACGGGCGCGGCCATCTTGTTTCTCATTCATTGCTATGGTTCTGGGCATGCTTTCTCTATCCTCTCTCAATCTCTGCCATCCTTTGCTTGTTTGAAGTTTTTTTGATCTAATTTTACTTATTATCTAACCCTCTATTTTTCTAGCTCTATATTTTTGTGTTTTCTGCAGCTTTTAGTTACTTTTAAACTACTTTTTTAAACTCTTTTATTTTCTTCTTCACTATTCTATTTCTTCTTTATCATTTAAGTTTATTTCTGCCCAGACCATGGTAAAGGGAGCCGGGAAGCACCCTGAGAAGGGGAAGGGTCCCGCACCCCGTGCCCGGCTCCCGTGCGGGCGTTTAAGGGGGGAGCAAGTGGTCCCGAGGGAGATCTTTAGCGCGGAGGAAGTGGCGGCACTGATCTTCCATGTCCAGCGCCGCCTCCCCAAGACGATCCTGGGAGGCGGCAAGATCGCGACCGGCTATGGCATCCGGGAGCGCCGCCAGCGGTGGGAGAAGGTGTGCCGGGCCATGTACAAGATCTCTGGGGTCCGGCGCACATATAACCAGGCCACCCACCGCTGGACCGATGTCATGGACCGGGAGCGGGACTTGCTGGACGCGCTCGGCGTAGAGGTCCCCGGGCTTGGTGAGTAGTAGTAGTAGTACATTTACTACTCTGTTTTATCCTGCTCTGTTATTTGCAAATCTTTGTTCTTTACCAAGAGCAATAATGCTGCCGATTACATTGAGGTAAATTATATTTCAAAATCTTCTATGCATTTCATTTTCAGGTGCACTGCTCTCCTTCTCAGTAGCCTTGCTTGCTACTATGCTTCTTTGTTTTGTATGTTGTGTTCAGAAGCATTTCATTGGCCTGAGAAATTATGTATCAGTGTACTGTAAAGAAAAGAACTGCGTAATGCTAGACAGTAAGGGTCATATTTTCAATTACCGGCGCATCCCTGCAAAGTAGCAGGGATGCGGCAGTAATTGTGTGCCATGCCACCACCACCCATTGGCCCAAAACGTCACAGAAGCCTTACGCATCTGTGCCGTAAAGGCAGCGCATTGCTGGAGTTGCGTGCCAACGATGGCGCAGCTCCAGCAATGCTCTGGGGTACCCTATCTCCCCAATGCTGCATCAAGCCGTACGTCGGCTTCAAGCGCGCAGGGTTTGAGTCATGCATCATTGTCATAAAAATGACTGATTGACATCTTGTAGATTTCCCTCAGCCACTTTTAGGATTCGTTCCTGCGCAGGTACGCCCTCCCTTGCGCCGGAACGCCCCCTGATGGCGCAGGGCTTTACAACGTGATGCATCGCCCATATGCCCATATGTGTTTTTTTTTTTAATATATACGCCGCACCAACACCATGGCGAGTCTTTTGTTCTGCCGCTGCGTCAGAAAAGGCACGCAACAATGGAGGAAAATCAGCCGCAACTTCCGCAAGGGACTTATAAATCAGCCCCAACAGACTGAAGTCCAGTGTCCTTCCTTTAGACAGTCACATGGCTATCAGAAGAAATAGTGGCGGTGGTGGCGGGTGGATTGATAGTTTGAGTATTCACTGATCTGCAAGCAGGATGGACTTTGTCTGTCACGTGTTGTGCACTACTGCCTGCAGTGCCAGGCCTAGGCAAACCTCTTTAGTAGTCTGTTTATTGAGTTACATAGGAACTTTCTAAGTCAACGTTCCGCAAATCAGGCAATACGAATAACGTAGTATACCACATGAGATAGATCCCGTGGAATAGTTGTCTATCTATTTGCTATTTTTCCAAAATATGTTGTTATTGTTCTTTTGAAATGTTTGATTTGGTTGAAAAATCTCATCCATGTTTTATGGTTTTTCTTTCTTTCATGTTGTACATCAGCTCCCCCCAAGGGCAAGAGGACACAGGAGGAGGGTGCTGAGGATGCAGGCCAGGATCGGGCAGGCGAGGGCTCCTTTGCTGGCCCCAGTAAGTTTACATTTTACTAAACAGTACCTATTTTTTCCTAGCGTTCCTCATTCGATTTTTTCTAAATCGTCTTTGATCTTCTTGTAGACTGGATATAAATTCTTATCCTGCCTCGAATATGATGACTCCCTGTGGTATTACTAGACTATTCTTATTAGTCTGTCTGTGTAGCTAACTAAGATTGGACATTTGGCAATTCCATTGGACTCCCATTATATTCAGCAATACCTCTATGCACTGTCTCCTTACTGACTAGATAGTGTGGCAGAGTCATTCAGCTCCCGAAGTCACCGATTATAGATCCCCAATGATCTCTAGATTATCGTACGCAGGACAAGAGAGTAGTACGGAGTCACAGCACAGTCAAGAAGTGTCAGAGGCACTCATGCTTGCAAAAATTCCAAAACCTTTAGCTCATCCACTCTAGTCTAGAGGAACAAAATCCACAGAGTCTATTTAAGTGTAAAAGCTTTATTAAAAGTAAACACATTTATTGAAATCTACTTTGTCATAAAACTATTTAACTGTAAACGGAAAAGTGGTTAGTGCTGACGATTAATTGGACACATTTCTTGTGGTCGAGCCGAACTCTCACCTACTTTGAACTTGATCCTGGTCGTGTTCTTAGGACTCAGGAGTCAAGCTTCTGTCTGTTAGGAGAAAAAGTGGTGCGTGTTAAAAATCAAAAGCAAGCATTCATCAGTTGTGCATAAAAGTGCAGCAAGACAACAGCCTTCCCTGGAAAATGGGACATTTTTACTATGGAGTAGACAGTCACAAATTATTACATTGTATTCTGTTTTTTTAACATTTCTCCTAGACCAAATATTATATAGTAGTGAGTGGTGTATTCTAACTTTCTTAAATGTACTTTGTAGGTGTAACATCTGGTGACGGGGCCAGCGCGGAGGTGGCTGATGTGTTGGACTTGGACTCGGAGGCCTCTGGGGAGGATGCGGCGGTAGAAGAGCTGGTGGCCGTTCCTGTGGGGGATCAAACGGTGGTGGCGGAAACAGGTAAGCTATATATTCCTTACTTATTGAGATTGAAGACTGCATAGTGTGCTTTCTGCACGGGTGTATTACAATTACAAATCAACCAGGTAGTAGCCTCCTCGAAATGTACTTCGACTTAGCTGTGAAGTTTTTGGTGAGAAGAATCCCAATAAGTTCTTAGACGAACGTGATGGATGGGATGAACGAAAAGCGAAAGAAGGGTGTAAGTAAGTGGGACGCGAACTTGTATGATGGCTGGCAAAGAAGAACGATATGTGTTTGCTTGGACCCAGAGGTGGCTGGGAAGGAAAGAATATGGTATGGTGCATGGCTGGGTCAATGATGAAGCAAGGATGGGTGGAAGGACAGCAGCCTGGGTGGGTGAAACAGAAACTGTATGTGTGCGTATACTTTGAATGAATGGATGCCTGGAGCATGGTATTCTCTGACTCTTACATAGCAAATGTGTATCTAGAGAGAGTAGATGGTCGCCAGGTGAAGTAAGTGTTACCTTGAAGAGCATGTACCACCGCACCCGCACGTCCGTCCCAGTGCAGGGAAGGCAAGGAAAAGAAATTGTAAATGTGTCCAATACTTCCATGAATAGTAGCAGTACTTTGTATTGCGTTTGCATTCACAGCATATATCTGGTTATTACGGTGGACACTCCGTACCTCTCTTAATAACTTTAGTTTACTTGTAGTACGTCATTCATGTGTGGGTGTATCACTGTGTTCACTCAATATTAAGCAAAGCACCTAAAGTCATCTCATCTGTCATTAAATACGTCCCATGTGAAGTGATAGATAATCAAATTAGTTAGCTTCTTCAGTTTCCTTTTCTAGTACTCATTTGCACTGTAGGGTGAAAGGTAAATTAATTAAGCAGTAGCCCTTGTAACAGAGTATTCTCAGTGCCACCCGTAATAGAAAAGTAATAGCTTCACCACCTGCATGTACTGGACCGGTACAGTAACGCAAGTCTGTCTCCATCATCATGGTGTGCAACTTTTTTTCTCGGGTGCAACTTCACTGTGCTGTGTCCATGTCATTCTGCCGGCTTGCATAAGATAACGTACCCATTTCCCTAAACAAGAGAGAAGAAGAAGAATAAGACTGGTGTACTGTCATAGTCGACTGTAATGGAAGTCCATAGTGGTCGTAGAATTAGTTCATTAAACTACCACTACTGTTAGAGCAAGGATGCAGAAGTGGGAGGGTTACATAGATACTGTCCTCAATAGTTATGTACTGTGCTTTCAATTTGCTACTTGTACTCTGTGACCCAACTTTCGGCTCAATCACTTTGTGTTATTAATAAGGAGCATTGGTTACAGACTATGTCTTTCTTTCTTCATATAGTTGCTCCTTCTTCCAAATCAACAACAAGGAGGGAGCAGGCTAGATTGGCCCGGCAACGGAGGCTGGAGGCCACAGTCGCCGAGTATCGGCGGCTGGTGGCCCTGGAGGAGGAGGAGGACACGCAGTCGAGCGGGGCAACATCTTCGACTGCATCCTCCTCCGTGACTAAACCAGCGGGACCGAGCCGGGCTAAGAAAGCCGACCGCCACCGCCAAGCACCGGAAACACCAGCTGCCCCCCACAGGAGCTGCAAGGAACGCCAACACCGCCTACGAGTCCGCATGTCCAACCTGGAGCAGGAGGTCCTGAGGTATAAGACCTTGGTTAAGGGCCTCCGCTCCGAGCTTGCCACCCTCCGCAAGGAGTATGATGCCCATGCCGCATCATGCACCAGCACCAGCACCCTCCAGTAGTGGAGTGTCCCTTGCCCTTTTTTTATAGACTTTTGGGGGGTGGGATTTGGGAGTTGGGATCGTTTTGGGACGTTTCAGAGACAATCGTTGGGGTTAGGGTGGGTGAGGGAGATTATTTTGTTAGGGATAAATAAATATATTTTTCAACTACTTTATCTGACCATACCTGTTTTTTACTGCTTTTCAGTCTGGTGGGTGGGGGGCGGGGGTGTAACAGTAACTTTGTTTTCCTGAACAGTCGTAGGACTTTAGTAGTACAACCGTCAAACTCTTGTCTACTCCGAAATAATACTCCATTATACTACCTCCCACCAAACGCTTATCTTACCTGTAATTTGTGTTAGAAATTAGGGCTAGGCCCAGGGCTGGCTCCAGGTGAAATGGGGATTAACGTTGTCATTCCTGGGCGGGTGACATTTCCTCATTGCGGTGTTACTAGTGGTGTGACACAGTGGCAGTTGCATGCCTATGGAAAAAAAGAAAACGAAACCTTGTTTGTACTCCTTACTGTAGCATTACAACGGTTACGGTACGATCGAGAAAATAGCAGGTGACAGTACACTAGAACAGTGCCATAATGTAGCCTAACAAATGGTAAAGTATTGCAAGTATAACTAGTACTTGCGTTGAATTTATTTGACATTGGCTACTACTACTAGAAGATATAGTACTGAAGCTGAGTAAGTCTAGAAGATATCCTCGTATTCCTTCACCAGCCTGTTGCTGCTATCACCTTATCCTCCCCAGCAAGTGTGTGGAATTATTGATGTCATTTTAGTCAGACATCAAGCAAAACAACACAGCCCGGGGGAAGAGGGTTAGGGTTTGTAAAATGGATGGGAATGGGGGTTTCTTTTTGGGTAGGTTTTGTTGAGAGAAGAAAAAAAAAGCAGAGCATGGACAAACAATAATTGAAGATACAGAGTTTACAGACAATCTTTGGTTACAAAGTAAAGGTAAGCACATGCAGTCACACTCATAGAATAAAAGACAACAATGGATACTGTATCTGTATTGCGTATGTTGTTGGAGTTGTCCTGTTGAAATTGGTAAGTAAGTTGCATGCAGCAAACAATTCCTCTTATTGGCGGCACTCCTCCATTCCAGCTGACGCTTCGTCCATCAATGTGGTGGTGACCACTGACAGAAGAGACACCCTGTCCACTGCCTGCCTGGCGGATGTTGACTGAAACCCGGCCTGTAATTATTGAACGGAAAACAGGAAGTGCTATTACAATACCACTGATAAATAAATAAAAGGTATGTACGCTGTGTGGTTCAAAAAGTCACACTTTGATGATGCCTAGCAGAAAAATGGTTACAAAACGTACTTTGAAAGTAACAGTAGACCCAAATACAGACCGTGGATTGTATTCAAACCACTTGCCTGCAAGCAAAAGTATCCATAGCCAGCATCGCTCCAACAGTGCTCTACAACAACAGAACCGCGTTGCAATAGAACCCCCCTAAACACATGCAATCCTGCTGCTCGGGCTAACCCTAACGAACCCTAACTTACAAAGTGCCAAAACTGGTGTTTCCTTATGGATTTTGTCCAACTAACTTCTAGCCGGTATTAGACCTTCCCAGGAATGCCCCAGGCAAGACCCGCCAACCCACCCGCAAAAAAACACCCGACACAACACCACCAAACAGCGAAAAAGCTAAATCTCATACTTACAATGTCTCTCGGCCTTCGGTCCAAACGCGGCGCTGTGCAGCTAGGTCGTCATCATCATCATCAATCATCATAACTCCTGTTTTCCACCACGGATTTCCTGAAAAGCAAATGCAATCAAGATTAGACTGTCGCAGCAGTGCTTCGACAGAGACCCCGGCCGCAACCCACCCACGAACAGCAGGAAGCCCCCCAAAACGCTACATTGAGCAAGATGTCTGAAGAAATGGCAAAAAAAAGGCTGTTCCTTATGGATTTTGTCCAAAACACTTGTATCCGGTATTAGACCTTCCCAGGAAAGCCCCAGGCAAGACCCGCCGGCGCCAACCCACCCGCAAAAAAACACGCGACACAACACCACCAAACAGCGAAAAAGCTAAATCTCATACTTACAATGTCTCTCGGCCTTCGGTCCAAACGCGGCGCTGTGCAGCTAGGTCGTCATCATCATCAATCATCATAACTCCTGTTTTCCACCACGGATTTCCTGAAAAGCAAATGCAATCAAGATTAGACTGTCGCAGCAGTGCTTCGACAGAGACCCCGGCCGCAACCCACCCACGAACAGCAGGAAGCCCCCCAAAAGCTACATTGAGCAAGATGTCTGAAGAAATGGCAAAAAAAAGGCTGTTCCTTATGGATTTTGTCCAAAATACTTGTATCCGGTATTAGACCTTCCCAGGAATGCCCCAGGCAAGACCCGCCGGCGCCAACCCACCCGCAAAAAAACACCCGACAACACCCCCAAACAGCGAAAAAGCTAAATCTCATACTTACAATATCTCTCGGCCTTCGGTCCAAAGTAACGCGCTGTGCAGCTAGGTCATCATCAATCATCATAACTCCTGTTTTCCACCACGGATTTCCTGAAAAGCAAATGCAATCAAGATTAGACTGTCGCAGCAGTGCTTCGACAGACACCAAAAATTACACACAAACCCCCGGAACCCCGCCAAAGAGCACCTCAAAGGCAAGCAAGTCAGCAAAAACGGCAAGAAATTTTCACCTCATATTTGGTCCAAAACACTTTTGTCCATTATTAGAGCTTCACAGCAATGGGCCCAAAACCGTCAACTCACCCGCAAAGAAGTACAACACCCCCACAAGTGCTGAGTCTTTCTTCATTGTGCGTAATCCAGCACTCTGCTTGGAGGGAAATCGCAGTCTGGAGGAGGAGGATAGAGGAGCATGTTCTTCAGAACTTGTGAACCTGAGGAATGTAGACTGCGGCACCTTCAAATCAATAAGCAAACAAGTGAAGACAGTTCTGATGATGGTCTTCTTTTTGGGATTAGGTGATTAAAGTTTGAATTAAATTAACTGTGCAAAACAAAGAAAGAGAGACACAAAGCACACAGGAATAAAAGTGAATAAGGACGAAAAAGAAAGTTCTTGATTGATTGTCTCATTTTCAGGGCTCGGTGTCAGGGAATAAGAACAAGATTTCGTCATCATACTCTGCGAATTCAGGCTGGATGAGGTCAGTGGCACCGAACAGAGAAAAAATCCCCTCATCTACGTTGCTGTCCTCATCGTCTTCATGTGGCGTGCTTTCTCGCACTTTGTAATCTGGTGGTATGAGGTGCTGATTCATCTTGATCATTGTCAGCCGCTCCACATTTTTGGGCGATAGGCGGCTCCGTTTGGCAGTTACAATGCCACCAGCAGCACTGAAAACACGTTCAGAAGACACACTTGCGAGTGGGCAAGACAAATAGTTTATAGCCAGGTTGTAGAGCTGTGGCCACAATTGTTTTTTGCCATGCCAATACTGCAATGGCTCCTCATTAAGAAAGACCACTGTTGAGTCATTCAGATAGTCCTGCACCATCGACTCAAGGTCATCAACTGTTCCTCCACTTTGCTTACTTTTTGCTGTGCCTGTGACATTTTTTAGAGAACCATACCCCATCAAACTTAGCCAATCCTCCTCCCCAGCCACTGTTAGTGTTGTCATTGTGTGTGGTGCAGATGATCCAGTTGCCGGTGTCTTTAACGGCTGAGAGGTCACTTGTGCCCCAGCCACAGGTGCAGAAGTGGATTCTTGTGACTGCGGATGGCCTGCTGATGCTGATGCTGATGTACTGGCTTCTCCTTCAATAACCTGCCGTTCTTTTTCAAACCTCTTGGCTGACCAGGCTAACCAATGTTTGTACTTTTGAACATCTGCATCAGCGAAAGGAAAGAATGCGTTGTCTGCCAGCGCCTTTTTGTAGCGTGGATCCAGAATAGTAGCACAAATGTAATGCTGATCTGAGTTGATGTTTTTAAGACGTTCATCACCACGTAGGCGATGTAATAATTTCTCAGACAAAATGAAATGGTTTTTTTTTTTTTCATCTTTTTCAAACTCAGAAGAAACCGCCATCAGTTGGTGCTCCAGTATGCACAACAATGGGATAGCTTTTCCCAAATTACAGTCCTCCTGGCTGACTGCACGCGTGAAGAACTCAAAAGGACGAAGCATGTCTGTCAGGCTTTTAACTATGGCCCATTGCGCCTTACTCATCCGCAGGTCCTCCTTCTGAGATGTAGCCTCTGTCAAGAAATAGTGATCGAGTACCGTATACTGCTCATGCAGACGCTCAAGCATGTAGAAGGTTGAGTTCCAACGTGTTGCCACCTCCTGGATGAGTGCTTTCACTGGCATTCCACGTTGAAGTAGCAGTCTCCGCAGATGCTTCCGGGCCTTAAAAGAATGGCTGAAATGGTTGCACATTTTGCGGCAGGTGGCCATTACCTCGAACGCTGGACTCTCTTTATCACTCAAGAATTTTTGAACTACCAGGTTGATACAGTGCGCCAAACACGGCACTCTAACATGGTGACCCTGTGACATGGCCTTAACTACATTGGCGCCATTATCCGTGGAAACATAACCAATCTTGCGTTTTAGGGGGGATAGCATTGACAACACCTTTTTGTCAAACTCTTCCAAAAGGTTTTCTGCTGTGTGACTTTTCTCCAAGGCAAACATGGCTAGTGTTGCATGTTTCCGAGCAGCTTTGAAAACTTGGTCCGGGTCAACACCTGCGTTTAGCTTTGCTATAACACCTGAAAAAGAGACCCAGTGTGCAGTGATGCACATGTAATCATCGCCTGGGCCACTGGTCCACATGTCTGTTGTCAGATGTATTGTGTGAACAGCACTCTTCTGCAAAGCTGCCCCAATCGCCTGCAGCACATCTTCATGTAGTGCTGGAACCGCAACTCTGGCAAAATAGAACCGGCTCGGAACCTTCCATTTAGGGCAGAGCGTTGCAACTAATTCAAGAAAACCTACCGCTTCTACAAAAGAAAAAGGTAGAAGGTCCACAGCTAGCATTTTAGCCAGCTTAGTGTTATACAGACGCGTCAGTGGGTGGTTGCGTTCATATGGCACGTCTGAAGTAAGCATTGTTCTAATGTTGGCCTGGACCAAGCATTTACGGGCTGATAATGACTTCGTTGACCCAATTTTGCTCGCTGGTGAACTTTTGTGCGTTGGTGTCTCACTCGCTCCAACACTCTTAGTGTGCCTCACATTGGGTGTGCTGCTGAGAGGGGTACTGGGTGTAAGGGAAGTGTTTGACACGTCTTCTTCCTGCTCGTCAACATCAGATGAAACATCAACGTTTCCTTGATTTTGGCCTTTCTTGATCGCAGCTAGGTGCGCAAACCATTGGACACCGTGCTTTCTGTCAAGATGACCACTCTGGCCGCCGGTACCATAGTTGCTACCTGGCTTACCACGACTAACTGCAAGCTTACAAAGGGTACAAATGGCAAACCTTGGATTTTTGGGACAAACAGTAAAGAAGTCCCAAACTGGGGACTTGAAGTGTCTGTGGGACCTGGAGGAGGCGGCGATACTGGTGGTGGTGGTGGTCATGAAGCTAATGCCAGATGAAGTGGAGGATCTGGATTGGCCAACTTTTGTACGTTTTCCACTTTCACCGCCACTAATTAAGGTCGAGGTTGACGCAGGTCTCTTCTTGCCAGAAAGAAATATGGAAGCGGGACGAGTTGGTGTACTACTTAACTCCAATGATTGTGGTGTTTCCACTGCCTCCTCATCGACAACATCATCATCATCATCATCACGCGCAGCAGCTCTTCGGGCTAGGGTCAAAATGTCTGTTTGCTGCATGCCCGCTGGGGCTGCAGTGACCTTTATGATGACTGGGTCGTCGTTGGCAGAGTCTTCATCAGCAGCAGTATCCGCCACTTTTTGTTGAGCCTCATCACACTCCATAAGTCTGAGACTTTGGACGAGCTTCCTTTTACGCTTAAGTACCTTTGTTGGATCATGGTGTGCCTCACTCTCAGACGGCTGTGGTGCTGGTTCCCAAGTTTGATCCGTATCATCAGAAGGAGGTGTGCTTGAAGAGGATGTAGACACCACCCTTGATCTCTTCCTTGCTAGGGTTGTGGAAGACAATGAAGGATCATCAGGAGGAGTGGCTTCCTCAAATGATACCTCGCCTTGATTGTCGATTTCCTGATGTGCCCCTACTTCGGGAGGAACAACTATTGTGGGCACTTGTTGTGACCCTCCATGCACCTCTGCATGCGCATCTCCTTGCGCTGCCTCTCCTTCCACATGTACTTGGGCTTGTACTTGCACATGTGATTGTTGTTGCCGCTGTGGTTGTTCAACACTCGTCAGATGAGCTACAACAACCTGTGTTGATTGAGGGACATTGCTGCTGCTTTCTTGCGATGAGCCAACATCACTGGTCGATGGTGATTGAAGAAGTATACTGGCTGCCTCTGCAGCACTCAAGGGCTTGGACTTAAGTTGGCGTGGTGGTGGTGGTGGCACTGAGCCCAATGGAGCGGGGGTGCTGCTGCCAGCTTGGTCCCCAGCAGATCCCGCTGCAGCTGCTGCAGGCATACTTTTTTTTTTACTCACAAAAAAAGGGGCGGGCGGCACACCAGTGTCCTTGGTAACTTGCTTCTTCTGCTCCTTACTGGCACCTTTCTTGCTAGAGGAGCTACGGGTTACTTTTTTTGGGGCCATCTTCTTCAGAGCAGGTCAGCAGGCAGCAGTTGCACGAGTTGCAGAGGGTTCTGTGTCCAGACGTGACGTCGCGTGACGTTATGCTGCACACACCGCTGCAGGACTTCTTCCTGGCACTGGTGGTTCTATTGAGTCTTCTTGTGCACCTAAAAGCAATGGAAGACAGAGGAACATCAGTTCAGTTATACACCCCAAAAAATCGACAAAACACAGAAAAATGAGCACAATCCCATGCCATCCATGATGTTTACATTGAAGACACCCCACAGAAAGACTAGGGACATGCAAGTATGCAACACTCACTACCCCTGGGCATAAGGGATGAAAAGTAGGCAAAATAAGTGCAGGCCTCAGACACTGCCTCTCCTCAAAATGGCCCCCTTACACCCCAAGCACATGTTGCTGCCTGTACCAGCCAGCACTCAAGATGGCCACCACCACCACCCACATGGCCAGTCCACATCAACAGTACACCCCCAAAAAACAGAAAAACAGCCAGAAATCACCACAATCCAATGCCATCCATGATGTTTACATCAAAGAGAGTGAGACAACACCACAGGCACACTCAGTCCATGCACCACCACCACCCCTGGGCAAGCAAAAGGCCACACCAGCAGCCCCCCAAAAACGACAAAAAAAAAATAAAATAAGCACAATCCCAGCCCATCCATGGCCTCAATTATGTTTAAATTCAAGAAGACACCCCACAGAAAGACTAGGCCCATGCAACACTCACCACCCCTGGGCAAAGGGCCACACCAGCAGGCCCAAAAAAACGACAAAAAAACAATAAAATCTGCACAATCCCAGCCCATCCATGGCCTCAATGGTGTTTAAATTCAAGAAGACACCCCACAGAAAGACTAGGCCCATGCAACACTCACCACCCCTGGGCAAAGGGCCACACCAGCAGGCCCAAAAAAACGACAAAAACCAATAAAA
The DNA here is from genome assembly GCF_964261635.1 of Lissotriton helveticus. NCBI lineage: Eukaryota > Metazoa > Chordata > Amphibia > Caudata > Salamandridae > Lissotriton > Lissotriton helveticus. The sequence goes on along the minus strand of NC_136061.1, from coordinate 1,509,043,734 downwards.
TCTGCACATTCCCAGTCCATCCATGACCTCAATGGTGTTTAAATTCAAGAAGACACCCCTCAGAAACACTAGGCCCATGCAACACTCACTACCCCTGGGCATAAGGGATGAAAAGTAGGCAAAATAAGTGCAGGCCTCAGACACTGCCTCTCCTCAAAATGGCCCCCTTACACCCCAAGCACATGTTGCTGCCTGTACCAGCCAGCACTCAAGATGGCCACCACCACCACCCACATGGCCCGTCCACATCAACAGTACACCCCCAAAAAACAGAAAAACAGCCAGAAATCACCACAATCCAATGCCATCCATGATGTTTACATCAAAGAGAGTGAGACAACACCACAGGCACACTCAGTCCATGCACCACCACCACCCCTGGGCAAGCAAAAGGCCACACCAGCAGCCCCCCAAAAACGACAAAAAACAATAAAATAAGCACAATCCCAGCCCATCCATGGCCTCAATTATGTTTAAATTCAAGAAGACACCCCACAGAAAGACTAGGCCCATGCAACACTCACCACCCCTGGGCAAAGGGCCACACCAGCAGGCCCAAAAAAACGACAAAAAACAATAAAATCTGCACAATCCCAGCCCATCCATGGCCTCAATGGTGTTTAAATTCAAGAAGACACCCCACAGAAAGACTAGGCCCATGCAACACTCACCACCCCTGGGCAAAGGGCCACACCAGCAGGCCCAAAAAAACGACAAAAACCAATAAAATCTGCACATTCCCAGTCCATCCATGACCTCAATGGTGTTTAAATTCAAGAAGACACCCCTCAGAAACACTAGGCCCATGCAACACTCACTACCCCTGGGCATAAGGGATGAAAAGTAGGCAAAATAAGTGCAGGCCTCAGACACTGCCTCTCCTCAAAATGGCCCCCTTACACCCCAAGCACATGTTGCCTGTACCAGCCAGCACTCAAGATGGCCACCACCACCACCCACATGGCCAGTCCACATCAACAGTACACCCCCAAAAAACAGAAAAACAGCCAGAAATCACCACAATCCAATGCCATCCATGATGTTTACATCAAAAAGAGTGAGACAACACCACAGGCACACTCAGTCCATGCAACACTCACCACCCCTGGGCAAAGGGCCACACCAGCAGGCCCAAAAAAACGACAAAAAACAATAAAATCTGCACAATCCCAGCCCATCCATGGCCTCAATGGTGTTTAAATTCAAGAAGACACCCCACAGAAAGACTAGGCCCATGCAACACTCACCACCCCTGGGCAAAGGGCCACACCAGCAGGCCCAAAAAAACGACAAAAAACAATAAAATCTGCACAATCCCAGCCCATCCATGGCCTCAATGGTGTTTAAATTCAAGAAGACACCCCTCAGAAACACTAGGCCCATGCAACACTCACTACCCCTGGGCATAAGGGATGAAAAGTAGGCAAAATAAGTGCAGGCCTCAGACACTGCCTCTCCTCAAAATGGCCCCCTTACACCCCAAGCACATGTTGCCTGTACCAGCCAGCACTCAAGATGGCCACCACCACCACCCACATGGCCAGACCACATCAACAGTACACCCCCAAAGAACAGAAAAACAGCCAGAAATCACCACAATCCAATGCCATCCATGATGTTTACATCAAAGAGAGTGAGACAACACCACAGGCACACTCAGTCCATGCACCACCACCACCCCTGGGCAAGCAAAAGGCCACACCAGCAGCCCCCCAAAAACGACAAAAAACAATAAAATAAGCACAATCCCAGCCCATCCATGGCCTCAATTATGTTTAAATTCAAGAAGACACCCCACAGAAACACTAGGCCCATGCAACACTCACTACCCCTGGGCATAAGGGATGAAAAGTAGGCAAAATAAGTGCAGGCCTCAGACACTGCCTCTCCTCAAAATGGCCCCCTTACACCCCAAGCACATGTTGCCTGTACCAGCCAGCACTCAAGATGGCCACCACCACCACCCACATGGCCAGACCACATCAACAGTACACCCCCAAAAAACAGAAAAACAGCCAGAAATCACCACAATCCAATGCCATCCATGATGTTTACATCAAAGAGAGTGAGACAACACCACAGGCACACTCAGTCCATGCACCACCACCACCCCTGGGCAAGCAAAAGGCCACACCAGCAGCCCCCCAAAAACGACAAAAAACAATAAAATAAGCACAATCCCAGCCCATCCATGGCCTCAATTATGTTTAAATTCAAGAAGACACCCCACAGAAAGACTAGGCCCATGCAACACTCACCACCCCTGGGCAAAGGGCCACACCAGCAGGCCCAAAAAAACGACAAAAAACAATAAAATCTGCACAATCCCAGCCCATCCATGGCCTCAATGGTGTTTAAATTCAACAAAACAGTTGTATCATGCACCCATAACCAACCCTGGTCCTACTGGATACTGTGGCTACCCACAATATAATTTATTTAATTTTCTGAAAAAGTTCCAAAATTGTACTTGCAGCAACTGTAATGCCCCAAACAAACTTACTTGTGAAAGTTGATTTCTAATCCAAAAGTGATCCAAAGACAGTCAAAAAGGCCTCAAATCCAAATATCCAGCAGCACCCACAAAAAGTAATCCTTCCAGCTCCAGATCCAAATGAAAGTGACCAGGAGATGGACAAAGCACTGGGAGGAGCCTGCTGGACAGGAACAGAAAGTTGGAGACTGTGGGGCACTTCCTTCCTCCCCCCCCCCCCCAAAATGGACTCCTTGCAAAAAAAAAGGCCATGCAAATGTCAACCTGAGGAGTGATTCTGATAAAAATCATAATTTTCTGAAGGTTTATCCTGTTTGCTGGTGATTTTCTTGTGCGAAATTGCAAAATCTCTATTTCGCAAGTGCGAGATTGTTCCTTTCCGCCGCAACTACATGTTCGCAATTGCGAACTCTCGCGAGGTGTGCTGTGCAAGGTGGCAAGCCGCGAGTACGTATTCGCGGGCGACAAACTCCCGCGGGAACACGCAGCAAGATCTAAAATGGCGCGTCACTCGCAAAGAAAAACAACTCGGCAAACGCTAAAATGACGGAAAGTGAACGCCGTGCACCACGCCGCGCGCCGCAACCAAGCAAAAAATCCGCCGCGAGCGGATTCACGGATTTTCGACAAATTCGCGAGCGTTCGCGGATTGCGGATTTGCCGAAAATCCGAAAAATCCGCGAGCGGAGCGGATTTTACGCCCATGCTTACTATATTCTCGATCGTACCGTAACCGTTGTAATGCTACAGTAAGGACAAACCAGGTTTCGTTTTCTTTTTTTCCATAGGCATGCAACTGCCACTGTGTCACACCACTAGTACCACCGCAATGAGGAAATTTCACCCGCCCAGGATTGCCAACGTTAATCCCCATTTCACGTGGAGCCAGCCCTGGGCCTAGCCCTAATTTGTAACACAAATTACAGGTAAGATAAGCGTTTGGTGGGAGGTAGTATAATGGAGTATTATTTAGGAGTAGACGAGAGATTGACGGTTGTACTACTAAAGTCCTACGACTGTTCAGGAAAACAAAGTAACTGTTACACCCCCGTCCCCCACCCACCAGACTGAAAAGCAGTAAAAAACAGGTATGGTCAGATAAAGTTTAAAAATGTATATTTATGTATCCCTAACAAAATAATCTCCCTCAAGACCCACCCTAACCCCAACGATTGTCTTTGAAACGTCCCAAAACGATCCCAACTCCCAAATCCCACCCCCCAAAAGTCTATAAAAAAAGGGCAAGGGACACTCCACTACTGGAGGGTGCTGGTGCATTTTGCGGCATGGGCATCATACTCCTTGCGGAGGGTGGCAAGCTCGGAGCGGAGGCCCTTCACCAAGTTCTTATAGATCTGGACCTCCTGCTCCAGGTAGGACATTCGGACTCCTAGGCGGCGTTGGCGTGCCTTGCAGCTCCTGTGGGGGGCAGCTGGTGTTTCTGTTGCTTGGCGGTGGCGGTTGGCTTTGTTAGCCCGGCTCGGTCCCGCTGGAGCACTGCGCATGCTGGCGTCCCGTGGGGTCACGGAGGAGGATGCAGCGGTCCCAGTCAAGGATGTTGTCGTTGCACCGGTCGACTGCGTGTCCTCCTCCTCCTCCAGGGCCACCAGCCGCCGATATTCGGCGACAGTGGCATCCAGCCTCCGTTGCCGGGCCATTCTAGCCTGCTCCCTCCGTGATGTTGATTTGGAAGGAGCAACTATATGAAGAAAGAAAGACATAGTCTGTAACCAATGCTCCTTAGCATTAATAACACAAAGTGATTGAGCCGAAAGTTGGGTCACAGTACAAGTAGCAAATTGAAAGCACAGTACATAACTATTGAGGACAGTATCTATGTAACCTCCCACTTCTGCATCCTTGCTCTAACATTAGTGGTAGTTTAATGAACAAATTCTACGACCACTATGGACTTCCATTACAGTCGACTATGAGGTTCCGTGACGATTTTACTCGTGTTTGTAAACATTGTCGTAAATACATAATTTTGGTATCAGTGAACCGCAAATGATCCATTTAGTATATCCTGGTGTTTTCGCTATGCTACGAGCAAGAGCACTCCTGTTACAAACACATTTCTGTTCTACCCATGGCATCCATCTTAGACACGGAAGCCATTTTGTATTCCTTGCCCTCACATAGTCAATGGACACGCAATGACCTCTTTTCATTTAAGGACACGTAGGCTTTAACCGGCGATTCACCTTGCGAGTGACACGTGCACCTTAGGCCAGCAACGCTGTGGCAGCATGACTCGGCAAGAGCTGCCTCCCCAGCCTGAGGCCAGTCCTGCTATACTGGTTCTTGTGTCCGTTGGCCTGATCATGATTAGGCGGCCGAAGCTGGTAACCGTGCCCATTTACGACCCACAAACATCTCTTATCCTGTCTTTCTATCTTCCACACCTGGCTCTGCTCCTTTCCTTCTGGGCCTTTATTAGGGGGAGGTAACGAAATTTACGATGAGGCGGTCCGGGTCTTGAATGAAGAATTGACATGGGATTATGATGGACTAGTGGGAACCCCTCATTCGTAATGTTTTGACATCAGATACTGTTGACGATTCCTGTGCAACGCCAAATATTTATTGTTTAAGACACGAATGTTTAGAACTGTGGTAACATGTAAAGAATTTGCCCCGAGCAGAATATTTAGTATATAAGGAACAACCCTCTTTGTACAAATTGAACAGGCTCCTAGATACTGCCCATGTGTAGTTTCTGTGACTTCTGTGTCCCTGCAGTAATAAACCTTTGGTCTTTGACACCACCATCGAGAAGCCCGTGTTTCTGTTTGTTTGTGCACCGAGACAGGTTGAACTCCGGGGTCTTCGGGTGTTTTCCCTGACACCTCTGGACGGAACCAAAAAGTCCAGAACTCCAACTATGACAGTACACCAGTCTTATTCTTCTTCTTCTCTCTTGTTTAGGAAAATTGGTACGTTATCTTATGCAAGCCGGCAGAATGACATTGACAGCGAAGTGAACTTGCACCCGAGAAAAACAGTTGCACACCATGATGAGTGAGACAGACTTGCGTTACTGTACCGGTCCAGTACATGCAGGTGGTGAAGCTATTACTTTTCTATTACGGGTGGCACTGAGAATACTCTGTTACAAGGGCTACTGCTTAATTAATTTACCTCTTACCCTACAGTGCAAATGAGTACTAGAAAAGGAAAATGAAGAAGCTAACTAATTTGATTATCTATCACTTCACATGGGACGTATTTGATGACATATGGGATGACTTTAGGTGCTTTGCTTAATATTGAGTGAACAGTGATACACCCACACATGAATGACGTACTACAAGTAAACTAAAGTTATTAAGAGAGGTACGGAGTGTCCACCGTAATAACCAGATATATGCTGTGATTGCAGTCGCAATACAAAGTACTGCTACTATTCATGGTAGTATTGGACACATTTACAATTTCTTTTCCTTGCCTTCCCTGCACTGGAACGGACGTGCGGGTGCGGTGGTACATGCTCTTCAAGGTAACACTTAGTTCATCCAGCGACCATCTACTCTCTCTAGATACACATGTGCTATCTAAGAGTCAGAGAATACCATGCTCCAGGCATCCATTCATTCAAAGTATACGCACACATACAGTTTCTGTTTCACCCACCCAGGCTGCTGTCCTTCCACCCATCCTTGCTTCATCATTGACCCAGCCATGCACCATACCATATTCTTTCCTTCCCAGCCACCTCGGGGGCCAAGCAAACACATATCGTTCTTCTTTGCCAGCCATCATACAATTTCGCGTCCCACTTACTTACACCCTTCTTTCGCTTTTCGTTCATCCCATCCATCACGTTCGTCTAAGAACTTATTGGGATTCTTCTCACCAAAAACTTCACAGCTAAGTCGAAGTACATTTCGAGGAGGCTACTACCTGGTTGATTTGTAATACACCCGTGCAGAAAGCACACTATGCAGTCTTCAATCTCAATAAGTAAGGAATATATAGCTTACCTGTTTCCGCCACCACCGTTTGAACCCCCACAGGACCGTCCGCCGGCTCTTGCACCGCCTCCTTCCCAGAGTCCTCCGAGTCCTCGCCCAACACCGCCACCTCCGCGCTGGCCCCGTCACCAGATGTTACACCTACAAAGTACATTTAAGAATGTTAGAATACACCACTCACTACTATATAATATTTGGTCTAGGAGAAATGTTAAAAAAACAGAATACAATGTAATAATTTGTGACTGTCTACTCTAAAGTAAAAATGTCCCTTTTTCCAGGGAAGGCTGTTGTCTTGCTGCACTTTTATGCACAACTGATGAATGCTTGCTTTTTATTTTTAACACGCACCACTTTTTCTCCTAACAGACAGAAGCTTGACTCCTAAGAACACGACCAGGATCAAGTTCAAACCAGGTGAGAGCTCGGCTCGACCACAAGAAATGTGTCCAATTAATTGTCAGCACTAACCACTTTTCCGTTTTCAGTGAAATAGTTTTATGACAAAGTAGATTTTAATAAATGTTTTTACTTTTAATAAAGCTTTTAAACTTAAATAGACTCTGTGGTTTTTGGTCCTCCAGACTAGAGTGGATGAGCTAAAGGTTTTGGAATTTTTGCAAGCATGAGTAGTGCCTCTGACACTTCTTGACTGTGCTGTGACTCCGTACTCTCTTGTCCTGCGTACGATAATCTAGAGATCATTGGGGATCAATAATCGGTGACTTCGGGAGCTGAATGACTCTGCCACACTATCTAGTCAGTAAGGAGACAGTGCATAGAGCTATTGCTGAATAGAATGGGAGTCCAATGGAATTGCCAAATGTCCAATCTTAGTTAGCTACACAGACAGACTAATAAGAATAATCTAGTAATACCACAGGGAGTCATATTAGAGCCAGGATAAGAATTTATATCCAGTCTACAAGAAGATCAAAGATGATTTAGAAAAAATCGAATGAGGAACGCTAGGAAAAAATAGGTACTCTTTATTACAATTAAAACTTACTGGGGCCAGCAAAGGAGCCCTCGCCTGCCCGATCCTGGCCTGCATCCTGAACAGCACCCTCCTCCTCCTGTGTCCTCTTGCCCTTGGGGGGAGCTGATGTACAACATGAAAGAAAGAAAGACCAGAAAACATGGATGAGATTTGTCAACCAAATCAACCATTTCAAAAGAACAATAACAACATTTTTTGGAGAAATAGCAAATAGATAGACAACTATTCCACGGGATCTATCTCATGTGGTATACTACGTTATTCGTATTGCCTGATTTGCGGACCGTTGACTTAGAAAGTTCCTATGTAACTCAATAAACAGACTACTAAAGAGGTTTGCCTAGGCCTGGCACTGCAGGCAGCAGTCCGCAGCACGCGAAGTGACAGACAAAGTCCATCCTGCTTGCAGATCAGTGAATACTCAAACTATCAATCCACCCACCACCACCACTATTTCTTCTTATAGCCATGTGTCTAAAGGAAGGAGTGGACTTCAGTCTGTTGGGGCTGATTTAGAAGTCCCTTGCTGCTCATTTTCCTCCATTGTTGCGTGACTTTTGTGACGCAGCGGCAGAACAAAAGACTCGCCATGGTGTTGGTGCGGCGTATATATTTAAAAAAAAGAAATTATGGGCGATGCATCACGTTGTAAAGCCCTGCGCCATCAGGGGGCGTTCCGGCGCAAGGGAGGGCGTACCTGCGCAGGGACGAATCCTAAAAGTGGCTGAGGGAAATCTACAAGATGTCAATCAGTCACTTTTAAGACAATGATGCATGAGTCAAACCCTGCGCGCTTGAAGCCGACGTACGGCTTGATGCAGCATTGGAGAGATAGGGTACCCCAGAGCATTGCTGGAGCTGCGCCATCGTTGGCACGCAACTCCAGCAATGCGCCGCCTTTACGGCACAGATGCGTAAGGCTTCTGTGACGTTTTGGGCCAATGGGTGGTGGTGGCATGGCACACAATTACTGCCGCATCCCTGCTACTTTGCAGGGATGCGCCGGTAATTGAAAATATGACCCTTAGTGTCTAGCATTACGCAGTTCTTATCTTTACACTACACTCATACATAATTTCTCAGGCCAATGAAATGAACACAATGTACAAAACAAATAAGCATAGTAGCAAGCAAGGCTACTGAGAAGAAGAGCAGTGCACCTGAAATGCATAGAAGATTTTCAAATATAATTTACCTACAATGTAATCGGCAGCATTATTGCTCTTGGTAAAGAACAAAGATTTGCAAATAACAGAGCCGGATAAAACAGAGTAGTGATGAATAGCTACTACTACTCACCAAGCCCGGGGACCTCTACGCCGAGCGCGTCCAGCAAGTCCCGTTCCCGGTCCATGACATCGGTCCAGCGGTGGGTGGCCTGGTTATATGTGCGCCGGACCCCAGAGAGCTTATACATGGCCCGGCACACCTTCTCCCACCGCTTCCGGCGCTCCCGGATGCCATAGCCAGTTGCGATCTTGCCGCCTCCCAGGATCGTCTTGGGGAGGCGGCGCTGGACGTGGAAGATGAGTGCCGCCACTTCCTCCGCGGTGAAGATCTCCCGCGGCACCACTTGCTCCCCCCTCAAACGCCCGCACGGGAGCCGGGCACGGGGTGCGGGACCCTTCCCCTTCTCAGGGTGCTTCCCGGCTCCCTTTACCATGGTCTGGGCAGAAATAAACTTAAATGATAAAGAAGAAATAGAATAGTGAAGAAGAAAAGAAAAGAGTTTAAAAAAGTAGTTTAAAAGTAACTAAAAGTAGCAGAAAACACAAAAATATACAGCTAGAAAAATAGAGGGATAGATAATAAGTAAAATAGATTAAATAAACTTCAAACAAGCAAAGGATGGCAGAGATTCAGAGAGGATACAGAAAGCATGCCCAGAACCATAGCAATGAATGAGAAACAAGATGGCCGCGCCCGTTCACGACCGCGTGGGTAAGTTCGCGCGAGATTTTCCTCGCGAGCACGCGCGAAATTGTACTAGCGAGCAGCACAGTTTGCGAGATTACACATAGCGGCCGGAAACGGAATTACGTCACGCAAACAAGATGGCCGCGCCCGTGTACGACCGCTAGGGTAACTTGGCAAACGTATAGCTACAAGCGCCTCGCGAACACGCGCAAAAGCACGCGAACATACACGTCGCAAAAAAAAAATACGTGTATTCGCAAGCATTCGCGGCTCCCGAAATCGATCTCGCACGGATTCGCGCCCCAAAAAACGCGCGAAATTGCAGAAAAAACGATTTTTGCTAAACTGAAAGCAATGAGCAGGTGCAAAAGTTCAAACTTAACATTTGTAACATTCAATTTGTAACATTCACTGTAGTGCTTCCTGAGGGGCCCCTCCAGAGTTTGCAACTATTCTATGACCCTGCTATGACCCAAACAGCAGGCTCATAGAATAGCTACAAGTAGACCATAAAGGTCCTGTGAAAAAAAATTTCACTGCAACAGAAAGCAAATTACAGATAAGGAAGGAAGCAGGTGCCAGCCAGACTGGAACTTTCTAAATAACTGACACATTAATCAACCCCCAATTAATTCATGGCAGTTGAAGTAGGGGAGGTGTGCTTGCTTTTTTCACCCCCCATAAACTACAGTGATAAACAAACCTAATGGGTGGCAGTGAGGATGTACCAGAGGGTGGCATGGGTGTCCCAGAGGGTTGCAGTGGTGAAACAGAGGGTGCTGTGAACCTGTGATGATAAACCAGACGTAGAAACAACATAGTCGCGGCCGTTGCGTGCCGAAAAGTAAGTTCGCAATTGCGAAATTGTCCCAAAATCGGCGCGAACGCTCACCAACACAAAAAACGGGAAAATCCGCAAATCCGCGAGAGTTCGCGTATCTTCGCGGATTGTGAATCCGTAAATCCGCAATTTCGCGTACGCGAGATCCGCTAGATCCGAATCATCCCCGGATGTCGTCTTCCTGACTGAGACCTGGATGAACAAATCCTCTGCACCTGACATTGCCATAGCCATCCCAGACGGCTACAAGATCACCCTCAGAGACGGCACCAACGGAATCGGAGGAGGAATTGCCATTGTCCACAAGAACAGCATCAGGATCTCGACCAGCACCGACCCCACTCTCAGCACTGACAAACACATGCATTTCCAGATCCACACAGACCCGAACTTCACCCTCAGGGGCACCCTCATCTACCGACCACCCGGACCCCGCCCCTAGTTCAGCGGCTACATCGCCGACTTCATCAGCACGCACGCCCTGACCTCCACCGATTACATCCTCCTCGGAGAACTGACCTTTCACCTTGAGAACAACAATGACAGCAACTCCACAGCCCTGATCAAGAACCTTGCCAACCTCGGACTGAGGCAACTCATCACCACGCCCACCCACTCCTCCAGCCATACACCCGACCCCGTCTTCTCCTCAAGCCCGCATGTCTCCTTCAACCACACCACCGAACTCCTCTGAACCGACCACCGCTGCATCCACTTTACCTTCCAGAAACCCACAACACACCACCGCACCCAAATGATCCCCCACTGCTGCTGGAGCAAAATCACTGACTACGTGCAAACCTTGCTCTCAGCCCACCCACCGAACCCTCCAACACCGACGACGCGGCCCAAAGCCTCAGACGCTGGATCAATGACTGTGCCAACACCGTCGGCCCGCTGAAGAAAACCCCCAACAGAGACACCAGCAAGAGGGCCAGCTGGTTCACCCCAGAACTCCTACCCTCGAAGCAAGCTTGCCGGAAACTAGAGAAGAAATGGAACAGTGAACAAACTCCGGCCAGCCATGCAGCACACAAGAACGCCATTCACAACCTCCACCACCTCATCAGGGCTGCCAAGAAGACCTCCTTCAAAGACTGCCTAGAAAACAACGCACACAATAGCAAGGAGCTCTTCAACATCGTGAAGGAACTCTCCAACTCCAACTCCAACATCAACGAACATCTCGTCATCGCAAGCTCTGTGTGACTCCCTCGCCACTCTCTTCCACCGCAAGATAGCAGACATCCACGACTGCTTCAACACTTAGACAGTGCCAACAGACAGCAACACAACAGACTCTCCGCATACCATCGACCACGACCCCCTGCTGGCCTGGGCCAGCGTGAGCATCGATGACACCATCAAGACCATGAGCACAATCCACTCCGGCTCCCCGGCAGACCCATTCCCGTACCACATCTTCAACAAAGCAAGCAGCTCCATCGCACCCCACCTGCGGAACGTCATCAATGTCTCCCTCGAGACTGGGACCTTCCCAGAAAGCTGGAAACACACTGAGATCAACGCCCTACTCAAAAAACCCAAGGCAGACCCAGGAGGTCTCAAACACTGCCGGCCCATCTCCCTGCTCTCGTTCCCGGCCAAGGTCATCGAGAAGATCGTCAGATAGCTAACCCGATACCTTGAAGAGAACAGAATCCTGTACCCTTCCCAGTCAGGGTTCCGCAGCAACCACAGCACCGAGACCGCCCTCATCACCGTCATCAACATCAGGACCATGCTGGACAACGGTGAGAGCGCAGCACTCATCCTCCTAGACGTCTCCGCCGCCTTCAACACGTCATCGCCTCCCCTATTCCGATCCGAAGCCTCCGAGATCATCCGCGGCGTACCCCAGGGATCCTCCCTCAGCCCGACACTGTTCAACATTTACATGGCCCCGCTCGCACACGTCGCCCAAGAGCACAACCTCAACATAATCTCCAACGCCGACAACACTCAACTGATCCTCTCCCTCACCAAGGACCCCATCACCGCCACAGCCAACCTCCACGAAGGAATGAAGGCCGTCGCCAACTGGATTAAGATCAACCATCTGAAGCTGAACTCGGACAAGACCGAGGTCCTCATCCTCAGCTCCAACCCTTCAGCCTGGGACGACTCCTGGTGGCCGATGGCACAGGGGACAGCCCCGACACCCACCGACAACACACGCAACCTGGGAATCATCCTTAACTCAACGCTCTCAATGACCAAGCAAGTCAACGCTGTCTCCTCCTGCTTCAACACCATCCGCATGCTCCGCAAGATCTTCAGATGGACCCTGACAGATACAGGAAAGGCAGTCACCCAGATCCTCGTCAGCAGCAGACTCGACTATGGAAACGCCCTCTACGCGGGAGCCCCGACGAAGCTCATCAAACTACTATAACGCATCCAAAATGCCTCAGCACGGCTGATCCTCGACATACCATGCCACGGCCACATCACCCCCCACCTGAGAAACCTTCACTGGCTCCTCGTCAAGAAGAGGATATCCTTCAAACTCCTCATCCACGCACACAAGGCACCTCCCACAAGACCGGCCCAGCCTACCTCAACAGATGACTCTCCTTCTACACCCCCAACCGCCACCTCCACTCCGCTGACCTCTCACTCGCCACCATCCCGTGCATCTGAAGAACAACCACTGGCTGGAGATACTTCTCCCACCTCGCTGCCAAGACATGGAACTCCCTCCCACTGAGCCTACAACAGACCAAAGACCTGCTGACCTTCTGGAGGACACGCAAGACCTGGCTGTTCTATCAGTGGCACACCCCTAACCCCCCCAGCATCTTGAGACCCTCGCGAGTATGTAGTGCACTTTATAAATGACTGATTGATTGATAAGGAAGGTGATATGGTGTTCTGTAACCAGGTGCTGAGGTAGCAATCTGTAACCATCACATCATCCCTGGAATGTGTAGATTCTGTTCGAGGAGACTGAGAGAGGCAGAGCTGTTTGTGGCTGTTGGTGTGGTTGGGGCCTTTGATGATGTATACACAAAAAGGATGCTTTGGACATCTGGAAGCTCCCGAAATATACTTTATTGGACCTTTGCAGGCAGCAAGAGAGCACATGTAAGATCGAGCCAGAGAGAAGATCCGTCTTGAATACAATAAAATGTGGTTGCTTTGTCTGTAGGTGTATATTATACCCCAGCAGCTGGAATTGATTGTCACACGTAGCATAAGTCCAATACTGTGATTCAGTTTTTCATTTATTTTCATTAGAAACCTCAACAAAACTCAAATCTGTCCATGCAGTAAATTGCAGTTGTGTACAAATCTTTTAATAACCGTATGGCCCATGGGGTAATGCAGGTGTACTCAAAGTTTAGCAATAAAATAAAAATGCAATCTAGAAAGATACAGTAAAGCTGAAAAGAATGAGGAGAGACATCCCGAAGCTTCCTGTGCAAACCTTTCGATATGTCCAACACAATAAATCTAAAAAACAATATGGGAAACTCAAACGTGTATCGGAACCTTCCAGAGACACTGCAACATTCATTTTTGTATACATAGCTGATAGAGGGAATTTTATCAAATTAAGGACCCTATTCACAAACTGCATTTTCTCATAGGTGTAGTAGTATTACTAACATACTACAAAGTTCTGTTCACAAATCTCTGTGCAGAGACCTCCACCTTCGCCTCTCCTATCTTTTATTTGCGGACTTCTCCCCTTTAACCTACCAACTGCAGACATCTCTGCACATGTAGATATTAGTTTTTATAATAAACATGGACAGGACGAGGTGGAGTGACTGGAAAACGGGGAATATTTATTACTAAAGGGGGGGAGTTGGGAGGAGTAAGGATGGGTTAAGGGAGGGTTAGGGGGGATTTAGGAATGGACATGTACCCAGCACACAAAAGAGGAAACACTTTCCTATTCACAAACTGCACTTCTATAGTTACTACAGCCAAAAAAGACCCAAATAGTTGTATATATAAACAAGGTCAGAGCTAGAGTACGTCCAGAACCACCCATTGTTACTTTTATGTACTGCAAAACCCTTCCGTAGAAAATAATGGAGATTGAGACTTATAGAGCCCATAGGAAATATTCAAATTAATTAATTTATTTAAAATTAAAACAAATTATATAAACACTTATTTGAACATTAAACATTGTGAGAGAAGAGGAGTGGGATTGACTAGGAGGGTGGTGCCGCATCCAGAGCCACTCCTGTCTACCCTCACTGACACACCCTGGACTGTGATGCCCTGCAGTGCCTGTGATGCCTATTCACTTTGAAGGTTGGGGCTAGAGCAGCCTTTTTGGGAGTGCCCCCACTGCGTCTTTGCTGATTTCTGGATCCCAGCGTGGGCCCTGCAGAGAGCTGTGATTCCCCTGAGGTGAGAGAGGGAAATAATTAGGGGCAATACCTGGGCAGCTTCACTGGGCTGCAGAGAGGGACACCATTGTGTGCACCCTCCACTGACCCTGCTGCCTCGTAAGATGGACCCTCCACTTATGGATTCTCTCTACAGCCTACTTTCTATGGCCTAGCCCTGTGAGGGGGGGCTCACCGTTCATCAGCACTGCCTCTTCTTCACCCCCAGGCATTTGGAGCACACCTGACACTGCATCATTCTATAGGATGTGAGGGGCAATGCATTTTTTCACTTTCCCCTTCTACCTAGCTTGTAACTGTCTCCGCTTGGTCATGTGCTATGTCCTGGCTTGCAATACTGCACTACCTCACAGCCCCCCTTCCTTTACCGTGTGGGCTCGCCTGGCAAATTTCCCCGTCCTTGTCTTGTATTGAACCCCAGCCCACCTTCCCTGTGGGCTGACTGGTAACTATAGCTAGTGGTAAAGCCACCCGACAGATGCTGTTTATAGAGGTTGTGAGGGGTTTGAGGCAATCTTCATGCGGCCCCATATATCAACCCCCTGACGCATCCTTGGAACTTATCCTCAAGGAAATTTCAGTGCTTGGGGCACAGCTTTCGTCCACAGATGTGAAGATCTTGGACTTCACTCTGGATATGAAGAACCTACAGGCGGACATTAGCACCTTTAATTCTAGAATGGTAGATGACCTAGACAAACGGATGACTCTTATTGAGGAGCGGCTGGACAACATTGACTCATGGGGCCTGGACATTTGACATCTCAAACACAAAGTTGTTGACTTGGAGGATGGGGCACAATTGAATAATATCAGATTATATGGCATTCCTGAAAGATTTGAGACAAAAAAATAATGTGGGGCCCTCCTGCTAGAGTTGCTCTCATGCTTACTTGGGCTCACTTTCACCCACCACCTGTAGATCCAAAGGGCGCATAGAATCTGCTCCAGGGAATTGCCTTTGTACAACCAGGCAAGGACTCATCCAATCATTGCTTGCTTTCTCCGGCATGAACAGGGCCGGCAGATTCTGTCCAAGGCCATGGGCCCATGGACAGTAAAATTTGGTTGGCTATAAAGTACTGATTGCCACAGACTATTCAGTGAAAGCTAATGCCAAATGGAAGACATTTCTGCAACTATGACCAAGTTGTCAAAAGTGAGACATTAAATATGGCCTCCTGGAACCTGCCACAATGTGGAAAACTATGAACGGTAGCTCTAAAGAATATTCTGAGCTGGACAAAATAGCACGTTTCTTGCATTGTCTGGATGAGCAAAGTATGTACACTGACATACCACCTCCCACAAGCAGGCTCCTGTCTTCCCCTCTGTTAACCAACGGCCGAACCATCCTGACAGCCCGGCTTATTGAAGTGCTCCACTGGCTGACCTCAATATCCATATCCTGACTCCTTTGTTGCTTGTTGCTTGCTTGTGTATGCTTGCCAATTTGTAGGTTGCCTATCCTTGGGATGGTTGGTCAGGGTCATGGGGTGTTCCACCAGCTTTTTCCTGAGCCCCGGATGAGAGCCTTACTTACTCACATCCCTTTATTTCCCTATCCTACCCTACCCCCTCCAATCCCTCATGCACCCTTCAGATATCATCTGTCAGTTGGTGCAGCCACCTCTCTCCGAAGCCGGGCTCAGATCAGAGGTTTAGACCCACCGACAAAAGGCTCTCCCATCGGGGCACTTGAACAGAGAATGATTCACCCCACCTGAGACTAGCCCACCTCTGGCGATGCCTCCTACAGCATGCATCCCACACAAATTGTGATCCCTCCGATACCCATCCTAGCCCGAGCACAGCCAACATTCTGACGTCCCCCTTCTCCTCCCCTCTCCTCGACCACTACCTGCCTCCCTTATCCCTTGCCCCCACTTCAGAGGACTGTCTCCCTGTTGCAAATACTTTCCTTTAATGTGAAAAGATTGAGGAGCTACTTTAAGCGGAAGACAATTCTCACCTACCTGACCTCTAAGTGAGTGGACATAACCCTTCTCCAAGAGACTAACCCTGGGCGTAGTTCGCTTAGTAGCACTACGCGTAGCTAAGCGAAGTGCACTTCGCACTGCGCGAGCTACGCAAACTGCGTAGTGCACTGTGCAAAATGCTGTTCGCACTGATTGCACAGTGCCGGATGCTTGTCCACACTGTGCCATCAGTGAAAACCGCATCTTGCACAGTGCAAGCAGTAGTTTTCTGCCGCTCGAGTAGATTTCTACTTGAGCGGCAGCTTTTTCAATGCAGACTGGTAGTTTCTCATCGTGAGCGGTCGGGAGCGTACGTGACCATTTGCAATGAGAAACCTGACCTTCCCGCGTTGGGAATCTCGCCAGGAGGTTTATTTTCCACGCTCGCGATCCGCAACTTGATGTTGCTGATTACGAACGAGGAAAAAGTCCCACCCAGATGTCATTTTGCTCGCTCGCGGTCGCCAACTTGATGGTGGGGGACCGCGAGCAAGCAAAAAATGACCGCTGCACTAAGCTATGCATGTTTGCACTGTGCTACGTGCAATTCGCGAAGTAGCACAAACTTCGCAAACTACGCGAGTGTAGCGTAGTACTCCGCCCAGGGTTACAAGAGACCCACTTCTGCCATACAGAAGCAGTCAAACTCAGAAGAGACTAAGTGGATCATGCCCTGTACAGCAGTTTTCCCTCTCACTTTCTCAGGTGAAATAGGGTTCATTCATCTACTTCCGGAAATGTGGTGTGACGATCTTAGTGAATTAGACGTTAATGTGTCAGGTTCTACATACATGGCCAGATCCTGACGCTGCTATTTCGTGGTCAAACTCAAGATCGGAGACGGAGTCCTTGGGGGGGGGGTTGACGTATGCCTTGACCAGGAACAAAGAGCTTCACCTTCTATTCTCAACCGTGTACTGAAAGAGTTGAGGACATCCCATTAAGATTTCAGGGGCAAATGGTATCTTGCCCCAGATGTCTGGGTTTGGTGGCTTACTGAACTAATGTGTCCTTTGCAGGGGCCTGTGTTTAAACTCATGGGCACAGGTTCCAATTCTGGTGGGTCCACTCATATTTTCAACCATCTGTGGTCAGTAAAATGAGTACTATTGAGTTGGGTAAAAATGAACATCTGTTATTCAGCGCCAAGATACCCTCTGGGTGAATGTGCACTTTATAAATACAAATGTAATGTTATGTTATGTAATTATGGGTAGGAGAGGCCCATAATTACATGACCAAGACCGCGGCCTCCTACAAGAACAAAGAGATGATCATGGTCCATTTGACATGTGGCATCTTTTCCAGCCGGTAGATAAAGGCTATGCCTTTCGCTCTCAGAGCCACTACTTCCACTCCTGACAGGACTCCTTTCTTTTGATGCAAGCAGTGGTCACCCATACTCATGATAGTGTCATTTTCGATCAAGCACTTGTTGACCAGCCCCCATAGGTCTCTTGGCAGACTGGAACATTTCCCAACGCCACATAAAGCCATGGCCCCTAAATGTTTCCCATTATATAATGCTGGTGGACTGAGCATGCTTGAAATATCACCTTTCTACTTTTATGACTGATAACAGGGGCTCAGTTGTGTCCCCCAGATACTCTGGACAGTGGCTTGGGCCAACAAACGGAGCCAGAGACTCAGCCCTTGCAAACAATGCTGAGTCAGACTGTTAGACAGTCCTGGAACAGTAAAATGCCTCCATGATGAAGTTTTATCTTCAAAGCCCTATGGCTGCCTTCTGATGAAAATGAGCATGGTCAAAAATATAGCAGAACTATTTGTTTACTACTAAAGCGGAATACCTGCTATACTTCTTACAATCCTGACATTACGAGCCCTGAGAAAAGGCAAGCCGCTTACTTGCTGAAAAACTGTGGCAAAGGGAAGCCTAGGTAGCTAATCCAACCACTGATGAACTTGGCGACAGGCTAGTGACAGCCCTGCAAGAAATCGATGCAACCTTTGTAGAATACAACCCAGGCCTCTATAGCTCGGAGGGTGGGGACGATACCAGTGCGGAAGATAATTTCTTTACAGACACTTAATTACCATCCCTCAATGGCCAGGACCCTTCTTACGGGAGTAATAAAGAAAGAGAAAATATCACAGGCTTTTACCTGTCTCCAGTACAACAAAGCACCAGGGGAAGATGGTGTCTTGCTCCGCCTTTCAGATAATACAGAACCTCCCACACGTTGGCTGAAACACGGCGAAGCAGGAGACATGAAACACAACAACACCTTTAGAAAAGGGATTTATTTTACAAAATGCAAAGATTCTCTTTTTAGAATAAGGCTTGGGGTTTTTATTTATGGAATGCTCTTTACCAGAAAGGCTTTCCCAGATGCCAAAATGAATCACATTCGTTTACACACACACATATATATGTATATATATTCATTTACACATCACAAAGAAAACACCTCAAATGATCAAAGCCACTGGCCACACATCACAATGGCAATACTCAAAACTCAACACTTCACCTTGTGCAAACACTGCATCTTAGCCCACTCCTGACTGGGGCATTCAACAGCCGGGAATAAGAGCCTCAGCAACCAGAGTTCCGCTGTACCAAAGTAGACGCTTCCATTCCCATTCGGATTCCAAAATCCCGGTTTCTAAGTCAACAACCCTCTGCTTTATAATCACAAAACACACACTAGAAGGTTCGAGAGTCTTCCTACCCGCACAAGGAAACTTACTGGAACTGGCCTGCTTCCAAGCAAGCATTTCAAGGCAGAAAGGGGTTCCCATGTCTCCTCTACATTCTCGCATGTTCCAGTCTATATCTTGATGAAGCTCACAAAAGCCTTCCAGGGTACATTAAACAATCTCTCACAAAAGCAATCCTTGAACGTGATTAACCCAAACAACTTGCAAGCCTGGCTGTGCACACAGAAACACCTCAAACAAGGCAGAGTCAGAATTCAGGATGACATGAGGCCATGCCAAAGCCAATAGTAAGAAAATAATAATTCTTCCCAGTGTACAACACAATGCACATTTGAGCACCACTTCTTATAGCATCACATACTTCATCTCTCAATGTACAACACAGTGCACCTTTGTGCACCACTGTTCATAACACTGCACTTTGAGACCAAAAAGTACATTCCCACCTCTCTCTTTCTCATGCTTTCAAATGCACAACCCACACATTCTGTTCTTGGCGAGTCTGTCCTACACCGTGACAGCTCCCATTGAAAGACTGCAAGATTACAAGAAAGATACATTTAAGAGAAACATGGCATATGCAGGACGTCATACATTCAGGCTAGCATAAAATAACACACCAAAGTCAATTAACATGATGGTAGTCAAAGGTCATCACAGGGTGTCAGACTACAATAATGCCTCTAGCACTACAGATGGCTTCCGAGAGTTGTTTTACAGATGAGTGCACCTGATAGTGGTTGACTCCCTGTACGATCCATTTACGGAGGCTGAGAAATCTGGCAGCTTAGCACACCTCTACAAGAGGGCCCTTATAATGGTCATTCCTAAACCTGAAAAAGACCCATTGCAATCTGGTAGCTACCGCCTTAAATCCCTTCTTAATGCTGACATGAAGATACTAGCTGTGATACTGGTGACCCACCATAAACGAGTGCTCCCCACCCTGACCCATGACTCTCAGGTGGTCTTTGAGCCTAGTAGGATGTCCTGCAACAGTCTCTGCAACCTCTTCCACATTCTGTGTTTCCCAAAAAATGCTGGAATGAGAGAATCGCTCTTCCTCTAGATGCCAAAAAGGCATTTGACCGCATGAGTGGCCCTTCCTCTTCCAGATCATTCGGCTGTTCAGACTCAGAGAATTCTTTATTTCTAAGGACTGATGGCTTTATGGGGTGTCAATTGTGCAGGTCAACTGTGGAGGCTTTCTTTCTGACCCCTTTGCAATTAAGTAGGGCTGCCCTATCTCACCGCTGCTGTTCCTTCTAGCTTTAGAGCCACTGGCAGTTCAGATCCGGGGAAACCTTCTCATTATGGAGGTCCCTACCTCTTGGGTGCTCCAAATATTCTGCTGTATACAGATGATATTCGGTGCACCCTGACTGACCTACCTACATCCCTACCTGGCCTCATGTCTACCCTGTCAGATTGCTTGACATTCACAGCGTACTGGATAACCTGGAGCAAAAGGGAGACTTAACCACTCTCTCGGGTCACCACGAAAGTGGCAATAGCAGATTATACATTTCAATGTCAGGCTACCTGTATGGCATACCTTGGGGTGTACCTTAAATGCAATCTTGAGAAGACGGTCTCAGACAACTTATACATATTAATAGCTGCTACCAAATGAGATTGTGTAAAATGGATCCACCTTAATTTTTCCCTCTGAGGGAGAGTATAGGCGGTCAAGATAGCTATTGTTCCATATTTCTTGTTTGTGTGGGAATGCTGCCATTAGTGGTTAGGACATCCATACACTGAGAAATAGACAGAGACATCAAATCCTTGGTATGAGGAACCTGACCCCACAACTAAAAATTCTAAAACTGATACCATTTCAGGTTAAGAGGAGCAGTAAACCTAGTGAGTCCCTCAGTTACTGAGCTGTCTATGTTCTGTTAATAGATTTTAAAAGGGAACTGTGTAACCCCTTATGATGGTGGTAAACTGCTGCTAGTGGCAAAAATTAAGGGAAGAAAGAGTTTTAGTATAACTTGTCTGTGGAAAACCCTCATCGTTCCAACCTGGATCGTCCTCATCCAGCCTGCAGGGAGTATGTGTTCATATTGGGACATAATTTATCAACTGTTGATGACGGTAACACAGATCCCTGGTACCGGGGTAAGAGTAGCTGGAATCACAGTACCCAGCGCAGCACACCCTTTGGTACTGCAGTACCGGTACCATTGTACCTCCAATTGTTTTTTTTTAAAATGACAAGGGTCTGGTCGTAGGCCAGGCCCTGTGAGCAACTGCCATTTTGCAGGCCAAAGCACACTACCAGGAGGGTTGCCAGTTCTATGGTGGTTTGATATGGATATAGATGTAGATATAGATATAGATATAGATATAGATATAGATATAGATATAGATATAGATATAGATACAGAGATAGATATAGACAAAGAGGTGTAACTCTATTCATTTGATTTTGAGATGTAAGCATTTAAAAAGGTTGCCAAAAGGGCTTTTAAGTGCTAACACTTTTGCATATCCGTGCTGTTTAAAACTTCAATCATAATTTGTGATTCCTGTTAATAATTTTTTTATTTATTTTTGACAAATGGGATTGGTTGGAGAAGGACTATGAATTTATTTGGATGTATGACGTTACAACGCATACTTTTAGCACGCATACCTTTACAACGCAATTTTTACAACGCAGGATCCATTACAACGAACTACCATTACAACGCATTTTTTTACATCGCAGATGCCTTTACAACGCATACCATTACAACGTAAGTATTGGTAAGTATATAATATTTTTAAAAATGTAAGTAATTAAAATTAATATAATTTAATTTAATTTAATTTAATTTTAATTTAATTTTATTTAAAACCCAAACCTAGCCTTGAACCCTAAAAATACCCTTGTACCCCAAAACCCAAACCTAGCCCTGAACCCTAAAAATACCCATGTACCCAAAAACCCAAACCTAGCCCTGAACCCTAAAAATACCCATGTTCCCAAAAACCCAAACCTAGCCCTGAACCCTAAAAATACCCCTGTACCCAAAAACCCAAACCTAGCCCTGAACCCTAAAAATACCCCTTTACCCAAAAACCCAAACCTAGCCCTGAACCCTAAAAATACCCCTTTACCCAAAAACCCAAACCTAGCCCTGAACCCTAAAAATACCCCTTTACCCAAAAACCCAAACCTAGCCCTGAACCCTAAAAATACCCCTGTACCCAAAAACCCAAACCTAACCCTGAACCCTAAAAATACCCCTGTACCCAAAAACCCAAACCTAGCCCTGAACCCTAAAAATACCTCTGTACCCAAAAACCCAAACCTAGCCCTGAACCCTAAAAATACCCCTGTACCCAAAAACCCAAACCTATAACATTTTTAATATAATTATATACTTACCAATACTTACGTTGTAATGGCATGCGTTGTAAAGGCATCTGCGATGTAAAAAAAGGCGTTGTAATGGTAGTTCGTTGTAATGGATCATGCGTTGTAAAAGTTGCGTTGTAAAAGTAGTCCGTTGTAATAGTTGCGTTGTAACGGTTGTTTACCATTTATTTTCTCCATCTGGAACATTATGAATCAATTTCGAATTGTGATTCTTTGGGCTGTGGAAACATATTTCCTCAGCCATGGGGCAGGGGGCCCTCAGAGGTGTGCAATGCCTATGGGGTGCTGATGGTTGTACAAAGGGGTGGAAAAGATGTATCTGACAACAGGAAAAAGCAAACCTCTTCCTTTTCACAAATATAGGGGAAGCCCTGGAGATGGGGTTCTTGGGGCCATAATCAGCTAGAGGGGGGCATGCCCCCTCCCCTTCCTAAAAATGTGCCGGGCCCTTGGGGAAGGAGGCCTCTGGGCCTGAAAGCTATGGGAGGGGGGCATGCACCTCCCGTCCCTTTCAGAAATACGGCAGGCCCCAGGTGATGGGTCGCCAGGGCCATAATTGTCTTGGATGGGGGACCCTTGCCCACCTCCCCCTCTAAAACCTTTGCCAGCCCTGTGAGATGGGGTTTCTAGGGCTAAAATTAGCACAGGAATGGCGCCTATGCCTCCTCCCTTTCAAGAAATGCACCAGGCCCCAATTCGGCTTGGGGAGGGGGCCCATGAGTATAATTCTCCCCATATTTATATTAAATAAATATGGATGATTCCCAGGCACTGGACCACCCAGGGGTCTCATTTTTTTTAAATAGTGTTCGGCATTTTTTTTTACCACATTCCCATGGAAGAACAGTGGGATCTTATACATTTTGTTTTATGTTGGCACCCAGCGAGGGCCTTCTGCAACGCCACCCCCACAAGGGCTAGCAGGGCAGAGAATCCTTACCATGCCATTTATAATCTCTTAAAAAAACGTTTTTCAGGACAGAGGACTAATTCCCTGTGTCCTTTTGTGGACATTGCAGCATATCGTTTCATGTTGTGGGAGGCCAGTCAGAGCACTCCCTCCTGTGGGGCCCTCAGTCCAGCTGGAGGAAGGTGGCTGAAGGAAAAAAAGCCACTGCAACCAGTCAGAATGCTCTATTTTTTGAAGTTGTGCTTGCGGGAATCTCGCAAACAATCCGAATATACAAATAGTTTTGGACCTGAATTTCTCTATGATGTCTGAATAGATTAACATCAAATCACAAAAAGTGAGCTTCCTAGCCCAAAATCTTACTTCCTGCCACATTATGTGTAATTTAGTTCAGCCATTTTGGCTGGAGAGCATACCAAACATTCATAGGGAAATTGCATTTTGGGACCCCCCCCCCCCCCATTTTTGTCAGCCCTTGCGTGACAGATCACCCCAAAACGTTTCAGGAAGGAGCTGAGTGAAATAGGGCACATTTTTGGAAAGCTTTGTGAAGGTTCATCAAATGGTGCCTAAGTTATTAGCAAACCACAAAAAGCTATTTCCTGAAAAAACACAACCATCACTGAGTAATACATAAATAAATACAAAACAATCAAAGGTGAGAAGTAAGTTATAGTTAGTGGTTATTATAATACAACACGATTGCATAGCATATTAAAACTACACAAATATTAGAAATACAGTAGTTATGTTTTCAAACCTTCAATTACAACTTTATTTGTCCAACTTATACTATGGGCCACAGCGCAACATCAAATCTCAACATCATTGGCACAGTCAAGCAAATAAAATTTGCCCATTGCATATGTAATATTTATTGTGGTGAATAAAATGTTTAAAATACATTCTCAAATTTGGCATTTAAAAATGTCATATTATATTGTATTGAACATATTTTCATTTACATTTAATATAAATGTGGTGAGTTATAGTTGCTTAACTGTCTCAGTGACGTTGACATTGAGGGGCCAATTCCGATGTCGGACGGATCGGTCAGGAGCTGTAACCGACCGACCTGCTGTGGTCGGTTACGGCCCTGCTAGTACAATGCGACCAAACCCTGTTCGGTCGCATTCGTATTGTTCACAATGCAGGCATGCATTCCGAGCGGAATGCATGCCTGCATTGAGAAAAGTAGGGGTGTAGTTCATCCCATCAGCCTGTGGCCGGCACCCCAAGGTGCCTGCCACCGGGTGCAGGGATCCACAGAGGGGCACCATAGGTGCCCCCAGGCTGCCATTCGGGAGCCTTGCACCCATGGGGGCCCTGCTGGGGCCCCCAAAGACAGTTTCCTGCTGCCTTTTCGTGCCGACAGACCAGCACGAAATGGCCGTTAAAAACTGCCATCGTACTCCCTCGGTCGTAAAGAGGCGACTGGGAGAGTACTGGAGGATTTCGGGATGGCAGACGGGCTCTCCAAGCCCATTGTAGGCCAGCCGGAAATCCGAGTTGGATTCCTTTCCGACCGAGCCCATCGGAATGGCTTGGTCAGAAAGGAATCTGTCCGAAACGTACCAATTCGGTCGGACCCAAATCGGAACCGGCCCCTAAATGTTACACTGTTACCCGTACTATAATTTGGACAAATATGTAATTAAATCTTTGAAAAAATAACTATAACTATTGTATGTATAATGTTTATGTAGTTTAAATGTGCTGTGTAATAGCTTAGTATTATAATAACCCCTAAGTATAACTGACTTGTAACCTTAGAGTTTTTTTTTTTAATTTCCATGGATTTTTAGAAGCAGTACATTTTCAAACATATGTTCTTATGTGAATAATTGGTGGAAAAAAATATATCTATATAAATTTAAATACTGTAAAACGTGTGTGCTTTTGTATTGTTTTGGGATGCACTTTTGAAGTCTAAACAGATAGAGTCATCTAAAAATTCGACAAAATAATTGTTCCAGGTAGTGAAGAAGCTTACTACTCCTTCCAACAGCCCTCTATCAGGGAGTAGGCAATTGTTATGTGATAATATAGCTAGTGCTTTTAGGAGTAAAGTCAACGATATATATAGCATCTTCACTAATATCTACAATAAGGCAGTTGAGCTGCATCTCCCTGTAGAACCCCACAGGAAAAACGAGTTGTGCACTTTCATGCAGGTTTCCAACGAGCTAGTGGAAAAACTTATTCAAGATACTAAATCCGGATCACTACTGGACCCATGTCCCCAGACAGTCCTGAAAAGTATTGCAGGGGAAGTAAGTCCAATTCTAACTAACATCTTCAAAAATATGTTCTTATCTGGGACATTTCCTGCCGTTTGGAAAGATGCAATCATTCTCCCTCTGCTGAAGAAAGCTAACCTTGACCCATCTACAACCAGCAATTATCGTCCGATTGCTAGGCTTCCTTTTCCCACCAAGATGGTTGAGAAAATTATGAATAATCAACTCACGCAATTCATCCATGAGAATGAATTACTCGACCCTTCCCAGTTCGGTTTCCGTTCTGGGTATAGTACGGAGACAGCCCTTATTAAGGCCACTGAGGAGATCAGAGCAGTGATGGACAAGGGTGGGGCCACTGTTCTGATTCTCCTCAATTTATCAGCGGCCTTTGATACCGTGCACCACGACACACTACTAGCACGCCTTGAACATCTGGGGATTAGGGACCTTGCCCTCTCATTACTTTCATCCTTTTTGAAGAACCAAAGGCAGAGAGTCTCCCTTGACCACTATCAAGCAACCCCCTATGTACTTCCTTGCGGGGTTCTCCAGGGCTCATCGTTGAGCCCTACAATGTTCAATGTTTATGTCTCTGAACTCGCACCTTTAATACAGCAGTTTGGCTTTGAACTAACAACTTATGCCGACGCTACTCAGATTGTCGTTGCAGTTCATAAAAACAGTCTCTCTCCAGCAGTACAATTCCAATGCTGCATGATGGAAATCAGCCGTTGGATGGGAAGACACTGTTTGAAACTTAATTCAGATAAAACCGAAGTGATCCCTTTCGGCAATCTACAGCCAAAATGGGATAAGCTATGGTGGCCGGCTGAACTAGGGCAAACCCCAGAACCAGTGGTGAAGGCCAAAAATCTTGGAGTCCTGATAGATAAAGGGCTCACTTATGTACATCAAATTAACGCCACCGTTTCAGACTCTTTCTTCCTGCTGAAGAAACTCAAAAAGGTCCTTCCATTTATCTCTCAGGATCTCAGAAAAACAGTGGTAACCACCTTGGTGTTGCCCAAGTTGGACTATTGCAACGGCTTATACCTGGGGTTACAAAAACAACATCTTAAGAAGCTCAAGATGGTGCAGAACGCAGCAGCTAGGTAACTTTTTAAAATCCCTAAGCACCAATCAATCAGAGAGGAGATTCGGAATCTCCACTGGCTGCCCGTGGTGCAACGCTCCAAATTTAAGGCACTCTGCCTTGCCAATAAATCATTATATGGGGTAGGGCAGGTACCTCTGAAACATCTTTTCTTATGGTACCACGCAGGCAGGCAGTTAAGATTGTCAAATGCCAGATTATTGCTGGTACCTAAGATCCATACTGCTAGCTGGGGAGGCCGGAGCAAGGCCTACTGTGTAGCAGAACTCTGGAACACCCTCCCCACAACTTTGAGAGAGTTGAATCCCCTCTTCTCTTTTACAAAACAATTAAAAACCTGGCTATTTTCAAACTAACTGCATTATGTCTCCTTTGCCTCTGGTATTACTCTGATCCAGCGCCAAGACACCTCAGGGTATTCGTGTGCTCTATAAGTTTCACTAACATTAACATTAATGTATTTTGTGTTGAAAATAAATAGCTTTAAGCAGTCTTTTGTTTATTAGTTAAGTAAATAAGATGTGTTTTTAGGGGGTGCTCTCTATTTTGATTGAGGATTATTGTGTTGTTTTTTTTTTTGCTAGTGGCGGCGTATTATCCCTGAAGTACTGTGGTACTTAGTGATTCCAAAAAAAATTCGATAGGCTGGAAACAATTTTCTTCAACCAATATAAAGCATTAATTGTTTGTCCTTATTATTGGTGGGCTTTTGAGGAGATCATAACTTTACCAGTTCTGCTGCTTCATTTCCTATGTACGTCTGCCATTTTCCAGCATGGCAGAAGTAGGAACATCCACTGTTGTCGCTCTTGGTGCAATGGAGGAGGAAGAGGAAGACATTTTCTTGGAAGAGCAATAGGTGGAGCGTCGAAAGCAACTCAAAGAGTTGGTATTTTGACTGACTTTTACCATTCATGCAGGGGAAAAAAATCAATGCCTGGCATGTGACATGCTCCTTATGTCATAAAGTGATATCACGTGGAACTGGCCAGTAGTATTTGTTGGGGACCACAGGAATGAGCAAACATCTTCGTGCTATGCATTTCACCTCAGGCTGAACTAGTTGGGTGTGCTGTTGTTTTATTTTCCTTTTTGGCACAGTAGACATACAGTTTCAAAAAACAAACAAAAAATCACACAACACAAAAAGGTACTGTTTCCAATTTCATAACAATAAAGAGCTGCTACTTTTCCCCCGTACAGGTGCAGTCATTATTATATATAATGAAAGAGTAAAGGGGAATGTCAATTTCATGACAATAAAGAGCTGCTTATTATTGCAACTTTTCCCCCATACAGGTGCAGTCATTAATATATATAATAAAAGAGTAAAGGAGAAGGGAAGTGAAGAGTAAGTAAAGGTATTTCGATATGTGTAGTAAAGGAATACTGTTTATACTTTGTATTTCTTAAATATAATTTTTTTTGTAAACTAAAAAAAACATAGAAACAAGTATCTCTTACATTTCATCATATACATACATCAAAAATGCCAATTGTTTTTATTTAGTTCTGTTCAGATCGTAACAGAAATGAAGTTACTAACATATGCCATCATTTATCACCTAAAAGGGTGCAGATGAGCTTTATATTTTCTTCATCATCAAGAACTAGGGGAACATAGAACTCAAATGGATTGTGAAAAAAACTGTGTCAATGCTGTGCTTGTTCAACTGTGAGTTGTAGTCAAACTGCAAAAGCAAATGATAGTAACTTACTATATTTCTTGCTTAAAGCAGTAGGTTTCTTCAAGTCATCAACAATACTAGGACACAAAATGACAATTTACTATTCGTTATATATAGTATATTTACTCTATATTGTGCTTATGCAGATATTTGGGGCAACAATTTAACTTTCGGAATTAGAGTCAGAATGTAACAGTTGGTTAAGATTTCAGGAAATTTGGCTTTAAATGTTACCTTGGTGTCATCAGATTCAGTCTATCCTGTATTGTTCCTTATATCAAATGTGTAATTTCCTGAATAGTATTTTTCCCATGATGGAAAATAACTGCGGGACAAGTAAAAGTGCATCCCGAAATGGAAATTTGTGTAGCAGTGAATTCAGTGATTAAGGTATTACATTTTCTGTTATTGGGGGCACCTCTTTCTATCACATAATCACTTATTCACTATAGTTAAAGTATTGTGACAATCTTTGATCCACAGTTTGAACAGAAGTTAGAGTGCACAGCTTGATGCATTCATTTCCTAAATTATATTGATGTACAATCAGAAATTGGAAGGTATACAACTCTTTCAAATTCATTGACTGCTGAGAAAGCATTAAAGCATTGGAAACATTAATGTTCCCAATAGTATCTTAGAGCAAAATAATCTGTATGTGTCAAGGTGTCATTAGTTAGAATTTCCAGAATTGCCATACAAAATTCCTGGGCATCCTGTTACTGATTTAAAGAGAAATGCACAGTTCCTATAGAAACATCAACAATATCTCTTATACCACTTGTAGATTGGCAAAATTGTTTCGCTGATTGCAGTAGGAAATACAAATGAGTGATAGTGTTACAAGAGGCTTATCTGTATTTTCAAAAAGTAATCATTTTACTAAAGGTAAATATAAAATCAGATTAACATTCACATTACTATAGTAGTTAATGCCATTTGTATTAATAAAATGAATGCCTAAAGTTTCAATGTGTTTTTTTGTTGTTGTTTTTTTCTGTTTTCACGGTTCCACATTTTCCAAAGGCTCAATAGTTGTGCAGTTTTCTTTCCTTTTCATATATATTTTAGGTTTAAACACCATCGGATATTTACCATGAGAAGGAATATATATTTTCTTACACAATTATATCCCCAAGCACAAGAAGTGTCTGCATTAATTCTGATTTCATCTAGATCAATAATATATAGATATTGCAATGTTTCCATATGTGATAAAGCTACATATAGCGTAGCCTCGTTAAAAACAGCTGAGACAATGTTAATTAATGTATAATCCAAGCTTAAACCTTGACATTTCTGTATTAGTACAGCATTATCCAAATATAAAAGAAATTGCTCTCTGCAAATATATGTCTTTCATTAGTGAAAATCATGCCATTGATCTTGAAATTTGTTTTGATTCCTTAATATTGTCAAATTTGACATTAACACATTCATTGTCATTATTGATTTTGTATTTTTAAAACTATAGTATATGTCCCTTTAGATCCATTTACAAATCCATGTTCTACATCCAAATTGTTTTGTAAAATGACACAGCATTTTTTCCAGAGAAATATATCTTTCTCTAATCCGGCAGTTCTTGACACTGATATCTCCATACTTAGTCATTTTTTCAATACGGAATTAGTTATAGGAATATTTGTTCAGTGAGATTCCAAACAATCTTTAAAAGTTAAACATATAATTGTTTAATATCCTTTGATAACGTTTCCATATTTAAAGCAGAGTATTCTTTTAGGGTTGGCATGAAATAAACAATGGGTAGTGTTTTCACAAGAAGATATAACCTCTGCTGCAGTTTTCAAATGTGTGAATACGGTAGATATACTTCTCATTGCAAGATTAATTTTGCATTTTTAGGTACGATTCCTAGCCTAATATCTGTAAATAATCTTCCATATTCTTCATTGTTTGCTTGTTTTGTATTTTGTTTTAGTTCACTACATGAGAAATGTAACCAAATATTCGCATTACTCATACTTCCTAAGGAGTTCCTTGATTTTTTGGCTCTGACAGTTTTAAAAATTCAGTCCCCTTGCACTGGAGTAAGTTGATGTAGATAGCCAAAAACATGTTTCCCACCAAATAAGATATCATCTGATGTCTTGACCTTTTCTGTCATACGTAAGTGAACAAAAGCCATCATTAAGTTTGAAAACATATAAACCTCGTCTATAATCAAAATCTGTAATTTTTTTAGAACTCTACAAAGTTCCAGAGAGGTCTTTCAATGTAATTATAAGTATTATAGTTTATTATTATGTTCCAGTTGCAGTAGGAGTAGTCAGTGTAATGTAATCCCTTTAATATTATGTGCTGTTAATCCAGTTGCACCAAAGGGAATGATGGAGTGTTGAACAATGCAAGCACTCACCCCAAGTAAACTGATCTGGGTTTAATCCATCATCATTCTTTAGCTCACTCCGCCACCCCATTTCAGACATGGCCATATGCAAATCAATCTGACCCTGTGCCTCATGGGAACAGTCCAGCCCAAACTGCCAAGCCATGTCTTCCCTGGACCAGAAACAAGCAACCTGGGACCGGTTTCTGGCTAATCAGCCGTCATCAGCCAGGCTAGCATGAATCCAGTGGCAAAGTGAACAAGGGACCCACGTCTGGGCATGCCCTGCCAACTTAGGGCGAACAAAGCAATACCAAAGGGGATGATGGACGGAATGTTGAACAATGCAAGCACTCACCCCCAGTCAACTGATCAGGGTTTCATCCATCATCATTCTTTAGCCACTTCCGCCATCCCAGTTCAGACATGGCCATATGCAAATCAGTCTGACCCTGTGCCTCATGGGAACAGTCCAGCCTGAACTGCCAAGCATGTCTTCCCTGGACCAGAAACAAGCAACCTGGGACCGGTTTCTGGCTAATTAGCCGTCATCAGCCAGGCTGGCTTGAATCCAGTGGCAAAGTGAGCAAGGGACCCACGTCTGGGCATACCCTGCCAACTTAGGGCGAACAAAGCAAAACCAAAGGGGATGATGGACGGAATGTTGAACAATGCAAGCACTCACCCCCAGTCAACTGATCAGGGTTTAATCCATCATCATTCTTTAGCCACTTCCGCCACCCCAGTTCAGACATGGTCATATGCAAATCAGTCTGACCCTGTGCCTCATCGGATCAATCCAGCCTGAACTGCCAAGCATGTCTTCCCTGGACCGGAAACAAGCATCCTGGGACCGGTTTCTGGCTAATCAGCCGTCATCAGCCAGGCTAGCTTGAATCCAGTGGCAAAGTGAGCAAGGGACCCACGTTTAGGCATACCCTGCCTACTTAGGGCGAACAAAGCAAAACCAAAGGGGATGATGGACGGAATGTTGAACAATGCAAGCACTCACCCCCAGTCAACTGATCTGGCGTTAATCCATCATAATTCAGTTGGAGCAGTAACAACACATTCTTTAGCCACTTCCGCCATCCCAGTTCAGACATGGCCATATGCAAATCAGTCTGACCCTGTGCCTCATGGGAACAGTCCAGCCTGAACTGCCAAGCATGTCTTCCCTGGACCAGAAACAAGCAACCTGGGACCGGTTGCTGGCTAATTAGCCTTCATCAGCCAGTCTAGCTTGAATCCAGTGGCAAAGTGAGCAAGGGACCCACGTCTGGGCATACCCTGCCAACTTAGGGCGAACAAAGCAAAACCAAAGGGGATGATGGACGGAATGTTGAACAATGCAAGCACTCACCCCCAGTCAACTGATCAGCGTTTAATCCATCATCATTCTTTAGCCACTTCCGCCACCCAGTTCAGACATGGCCATATGCAAATCAGTCTGACCCTGTGCCTCATCGGATCAATCCAGCCTGAACTGCCAAGCATGTCTTCCCTGGACCGGAAACAAGCATCCTGGGACCGGTTTCTGGCTAATCAGCCGTCATCAGCCAGGCTAGCTTGAATCCAGTGGCAAAGTGAGCAAGGGACCCACGTCTGGGCATACCCTGCCAACTTAGGGCGAACAAAGCAAAACCAAAGGGGATGATGGACGGAATGTTGAACAATGCAAGCACTCACCCCCAGTCAACTGATCTGGGGTTAATCCATCATCATTCAGTTGGAGCAGTAACAACACATGATACATTTGAGTTTGAGTAAGCTGTTATCACTTTTATAAGGAAACGTTTTCAGGTACCAATTTGCCCAGATATATATTTTAAAATAGGCTGAAAATCGGAACATAAACCATGTTCCTGGCGAAGTCCATGGTCTACGGTTGTTTTAATTTTCCAAATATTTGAAGTTGTTCTGTCTTTGTGAGAAAATGTATTAGAAGTTTTCACCATCCTTATGCATTTCGACCATAGCAGGTTTTCCTCGGGCATAGCAAATGTAACTTCATTACCAATATTTGTCGAAGTGGGTCTGCAGGTGTAGTATTAAAAAGGTTATTGGTAATTGCAGTATGCATGATACTTATGCTTGGATTTGCTTTTCCTCTAAAATTTCTTGGTCCAACATGTCAACATAAATCTGGAACTCTCGTTATGTAAAAATAGGGTTTGCACTGATAAAAAGCTTCCTCATATGATATTGATGTCCCAATCAATTCTCCATCTTTTCACCATGGTTTGAAATGTTGTAAGAGTGCCAAACATGTGAATCTTTATTAGAAGGAGTATCACATGTCATATTGGGGTGATTAAGTAGTGTAGGTTTGGAATGCCATATTAAGCAGCCATCTATTATATTCACATGACATTTTCCACTAGTAACATCTTCACCAACATTATTTCTGTAAGTATAAAATTGAGTTACTTCATATAATAATAACTGTTCCAATCAAGGGCTTCTATTACATTAATAAGGGTCTAACACATGTTTTTCACTCTCTATTAGTTTTCAGGTGCAAAGTGCGCAAGATATTTAATTTCTAGTGAACGTTTTTAAACCCTTCTTCTAGAGTACGCTGATCCTAAGCTAACTCATTTAATGGCCTGAGATTTAGCATGCAGACTTGCAGACCTTAATCAGTCACACCCTCATAACTGCTAACTTCTCTGTGAGATAACATTTGAACGCTAAATTGACTTTTAGTTAAGGATTGCTTTCCAAATATTTCTTCCCATAATTCCTTCATATCAGTTTTCTCAGCTTTAGCAATATATGAAGTCACATGCTGGGCGACTGCTGTTGAATTATCAGCAGCAAATTATATATCGATTTTAGCAGTTCACATATGCAGAGTGAAAGGACTGTAGTCATTTATCCGCTGTAATATGTGTCCTCATTTTAAATTATATGTGTTTTTAAGGGACTTCCCTTTAACAGCATGCCTAACAGAAGACATAAGATTCTTGACTTTCCTTTATTTAAAATTGGTATTGGGAAGCAAAAATGACATTTAGCGTACTGTTTGGATTTGTTTGTAAATTTTCATAAGCACTATTTTCCTCATTGTGACTTTGGAATTTAATAACTTGTTCAAAATGTTTTTTGTTCGTTTCTTTATTTGGGATGTCACAAATAACATATTCCTCAATAAACTGAAGAACAGATTAATCTGAGTCATATCCAAATTTGGGCCATTTTTATCCATACCAGCATATGAATATGAGGTGCATCTAGCACCTCTTTCTTATTTTTCTCTGAAAGAAATCGGCAACCTCTCCTAGGAGTTTCTTCGTTTTATTTGTTATAAACTTAAGCATAGTCTGGAATTTGTGATGAAAAATCTGCTAACATTTGCTCAATCTAAAGAACATAGAGGTGATTGGGATGGCGGGCAGACTTACGTCTACGCGCCACCCTATCGGGAATCGAGACCACCCTATAGCCTGTCGGTGGTCCTGACATAGGCATTACAATGAATAACCTACCTGTGATCCAGATTGTACTGACTCTAATAATACATCAACACAGATCAGTCTTGAAAGACCATACCTGTTGTTTGTGACCTGTCACTGTATCTTGCCCAAGCTGCTTTCCTTTATGTAACATCACAGACCGGCCTTTTATCATCTAATTGTTTTATTCATGTGCGCGAATGTGGACCATTACTATCGAGGGATAAAGCTAATTTTAGTAACGTAACCAAGATCAGTCCTTAATGTTTATGTTCTAGTGCATACGTAATGGTCTTTATCTGTGATCTGATTTGTCATATCCTCACAATAACTGTCTGTGACCTGTGATTGTATATTGTTCATAATGTTACACCACTGATCGGTTTTATTCTATATTCATGTCTGCGCTCCAACATCTGAACTATCCAACCCGTTTAGATTACATTACACCACATTGATGTGTATACACTGTATTTTATTCTAATAACTCTACATCCTCAATAATTACGGCGTGTTTTTTACCCGCCTGCTGGACGTTAATATCATCATGGTAGATTGTGCCTTCCCCTCCTTGTGGATGCTTTGCATTCCAGACATTGACATCTGCCACGTTTGGCACTGTTTGGCAGCATCTAGCTGCGGAGCATACAACGTGCCGATCGAGCACGTGCACGCCACTAGCTCGGCCGACTCTATATAACCTGACGTGGTCTCAGCCCAGCTTGCCAGACATCAGCTGGATTTGCATCGAACACAGAGATATGTTTTGAATCCCTGCCTCGCATTACACTACTCGTTCAGGTCTATCTATACTGTGGGTTATCCTTTGAGGCAAATTACTTTTAAATACTTTTGTGTTTTCCTCATTAGATCGCTTTTGGACTTAGAGATTTTTTTATTAATTCTGCATTTCTGCCCCAGTCCGTTCCATTGCTGGTATATTCCCAATAAATACATTCAGCATATACAGAATCATGCATCGTATACCAGCGCTCGTCTCTACAACATAGGAACCGACAGGTCCACTATTCCGAGCACTCCACTAGATTTTTGTAGGTGGATTGTATAGTAACTTACATTGCTTCTTTTCGATTAATGAGTTACATATTTGTTCTCCATCACCTTAAGTAATGAGGCCATTTTATTTCAAACTACTCATAGGTGTCCCCACCAGTCCTGATGAAGACCCCCCCATAAGGATTCATTCATTATAACTTTATTTGGTTAAAAGCAAATGACCATAAAAGTACAGACAAAATTTCATTATTCAAAGGTACAACCAGGAGAATCAGAAAATTACATTATAAAGGTAACAGTCACATAGGGAGTAATTAAAAGTGAGATACTCACATACAAATTGTTTTACGCTATCTATAAACGTTTTTATAAAATTCAGAGAAAGATGCCACAGTCAATATAGCATCTAATTTCTGCATTGCTAAAAAAGCTGGGCGACAGCGATTAACTTCCATCTCCTTCAGTATGGGAACAATCAATTTTTTCCGAGATAATATATAAAACTTACGGAAAAATAAAATATGGATATCCGATTGTTCAGATAGATCATCGCACGAGCATTTAATTAAATCACGTAACCAAATATTCATAACAGGGAAGCTTAAAACTCTAAAAAGAATATTTAACCTAAAACGTGTTAAAAGGAACCGCTCATGTTCACTCATAGAAAGGGATAAGTATGGTTGTATTTTACCCTGAGCCAATATCAGTTGATGGGCTAATACTGTCTTTTTCTTTATTTCCTCACTGGCTCTTATATCTTCCAGGTACTTCATGCACTGATTTTTCAGTGACTTCCTTGAGATATTGCACATTAAAAGTGAATCATCGTAATAATTCTGACAGCCCATTTTCACAAGGAAATCTTTTACGTAAACAAACCATCTTATCCTACTCACATGATCTAAACTCATCACATCCCTTATAATATCGCGGTTCAATGCACACTCCTCATTGGTCCAGACCCTATGCCATAGAAGTATTGGCTGGACCTTAATTGTGTCTTCAATATACGATTGGCCGAGTTCCATGTGACAAATGAAGTTTGAGACTCTCTCAGGTACAGCTAAGATGTATCTCGGAAAAATGTTTTCTACAAGCTGAATGGGTTTTACATTGGCATAGCCCCATATACCGGCGCCATAGACAGCAATTGATATACACGTAGCATTAAAAAAATGTAAAAGTTCAACAATTGGTTTTTTCCCCATTTTTTTAGAAAAACTTTTCAGGGCCATGATTGATTTATAAAACATAAATCTTCTTACTTTTATAGCACTTTCCCATGTGCTGGCTTCATTAAACAGAATACCTAAATATGGAAAAGTGGGGGTGAAGTCTAAGGGACTAGCATTAATATACATAACCTTTTTCCTTTTGTTAATACCAGAGCCACAATTCATAGAAAAGTTTTAGTGCAGTTAATTTTCAGGTTTAAATTTGACATAAAAGTTTTAAAAGATGTTATCAGGCCTTGTAGGGCGAGGGGCGTCCGAGCCATGATAACCGCATCATCTGCATATAGTAGCGCAGGGATTGATCTTTTGGCTACCATAGGCATATCCCTGCACTCTTGGAGTAAAGTTTTTTCAAGGCCATTTATATAAACTAGAAATAAAAAGGGGGCATAAGGATTCAAATTCCCTGCATATATCCTTGGGGTCGAAATGTCGACGGTTGTTTTCTTGCTTCCACGTACTGCCAACAGGGATTGATTTACTGTGACATATAAATACTGTGCTCTTTCATTTATATTATGCCTTCATAATAGCTGGATAGGCTACTGTTAGTGGTTGATGTATATATTGCACATCGCCCATCCTTCTTCGTCAACTCTCACCAATGCACATGCTTTAAGCACTCCCCCACTTTTCTCCCTTGGAGAACCTTTTCATAATTATGTTATCAATTGTGTTGCCATTTGAATTTCAATAATATGTTGCTCTACGTCTATGAATAAATTGTTAAATTTGACCTGCTAAAGATGATGTTTGATTACATGTTTAAATTTCTTCTACTGTGACCACTTCATTATGTCCTATGTTTTGCGTTGCGGCGGGACCTGCCACAATGCAAAATAGGGACACTGCACATATCATTCCACTACGTGACAGGCACCATGCAGTGCCTGTCACATGGTGCAGGGATATGTAGGGGGGCATCATATGCCCACATCGAAGGGCCAGGGAGCAAGGAGGGCCCGCTACTGGCCCCCAAGTCCCTTTCCACCTGCCTTTTCATGAAATGGCGGCTGAAAAGGGACATTGTAATCCCTATGGCAGTGCCTGGCAGGCACAGCCACCATGGAAGGGGCTACAACCCCCTTGCAGCATCAGCTCAATCGAGGAGCCCATCAGATGTGTAGTGGTCGGTCTTTCCGACTGCCACCCATCCACCCGCCTTTGAAGAATGGCGGGCGGATATCATGGGTCCAATGCTGGTGGAACCGCCTCTGATGGGCTGTTGGTGGAGGTCCCCCCATCATCATAATTGGCCCCATAATTCTCATTGTGTTTTCAACTAAACATCTGTCAAATTATTGCTTCAAGTAATAAATTGAATAAATCACCCCATAGGTATTTTGCACAACTCACATCTTAGTTCTCCATGTATTCGGAACCAATATTCATTTGTGCCTCGCTGCCATGCCATAAGATTGCATCAAGTTATATTCCAGGTTTTCTCCATTGCTTTCCACCTTATTTAGGAATTCATTAGCTGTTAAGTTATAAAATGCTGTTTCCGTTCTCATCACATGGCTGGCTATTGCATAAGAGGTAATGGATAATTCACTGTCAAATAGTAAAGTAAAAATGTAAGGTATGTTTTGCCTAAAATGTGGATCCTCTCAATATGGTCTTGTGAACAATATTCTGATGCTGAAATTAGAATAGGACAATCATCACATCACCCTTCTTTTCCAGTTGGAAATAAAAATGTATAACGTCGAGCCTCTAAAGTATTTTTCCAGATACTAACTGGATCTCCTGTAGCTTCTCCCATTTGATAGAGTTATAAGGCATCACAAATTAAATCTTTTGAATGCAGTAGATATATACTATAGTGCTCATGTATTCTTTCAGAGTGTTCTTTACTAACTTTCACAAACTGCCCAATGTAAGTTTATTCTATAAATAGTAGGTCGGTGGTATGTATAAAGTCATTCATTAAAAAATGTTGTAGAATAAATTATTTTCTAACAAGTAAGAAATAGCCTCCTGTATTTTGGAAATGCTTATTAGGTGTGCCATTTTTTTTATCTCGGGGTGGCACTCCATTAACTAGTACAACTAAAGGTTCTTCTAATTTCCGCTGTGTTCCCACAGTTTCAATGTTTCCAAAAAAAAAATCTTATGGTAGAAAAACAACCTTTCATTTTAGTGCATGCAGTAACTATTTTGATTGAAATTTCCCAGATTTTGGTTGCATTCTAATAATAGTTTGAAATGGATGTAAAGTTTGAATTAATATACTTTCATATAAATTCAAATGTAATTCTGAAGGTAAAGGGTAAATCTCCAATTTATTTCAAACTTCATGTGAAGGCATAAAGGTATACTCTAATTTTCCTAGGCAATAACAATTACAATTTGATCAGCGCAAACATCAAATCTGTTTTCCACAAGAAGACAAATACCAAGCTTCCTCCAAGTTACTCTGTGTTCTTTTTAGTTTTTTTTAAAGTAAATCAATATATTCAGTTTGTTTAGCATAATGTGCGCGTCTATAGCAAATGCACACTTTATTCTGAACTTCAGAAAAGGTTTCATGAAAGTGCAAAATATCAACATCATACAGTCTGAAATCCATAATTGGATTAACCATTGTACTTTGTGAGTATACAATATTTGGGGACCAGGAAACTTCAGACTCGCCACAAAAGTATTTTGATAGTATATACTTTGTAATTGATAAGACCCTCTGAGGATTAGAGTCTAGTAGAGCATACTTTATTTGCTCCAAGTGTTTTACCAGACCTTTAGCAAAGTATAAAGTTCATATAAGGTTTCGTATACTTGAATGATGAGTTGAAAGCATTTTAATGCCATGAAAGGTTGAATTTCACATATAATTTTGAAGGCAGCCTAAAAGTGGCCCTGTAGCTGTATATTTTTTTTGAATGGACAGTTGTCCAGTGTTTGCAGAATTTATTTTTGCCTTGCAAGTGTTTTATTTTTTAAAACACTGGTAACCTTTTGTAGCTTTTCAATAGATTTCATCCGAATCCTGCATATTGAAGTGCAATTCCACTGGTAAACAGGACGTTTTGAAGCTTTCACCTACAATCTTGGCTTGAGTACTCCGTTATAGTCTTTGCTTTTTGTCTAACCCTACTGCATAACTTCATAGCAACATTCTTCATTATGTACAGATGGGCTGAAAATAGTGCATGTATGGTAAGATTCTTCCTGAAGTATTGATCAGTACTGGACGTGTGTCCAAGACCCTCCAAATATATTCAAAAAAAGTAACCGGTTCATTTTTTTCATCCTAACGTATAATTTATTTTAGAATTAAACATGTTTATTGTTTTCATGTGATTCATGTGATTAACATTATTCATTTTCTTTTGACAGCAAACAATTTTCCCACAATCACGTTTATGTTTCAGTTTGGCAGTATGGTTTTTAGAAATGGGATGATTGTGGACTTAATTTCCAAGTACTCGATTTTTAAACTGTATACATATAATATGTCTAATGCCGTCCCTTTTTGTGTGAGTGTACAACACAGAAAAATGTTTATTTGAGTAGGTGTCTTTTCTACTCATATTGCCATTTGTAGGAATCTTTTTTCATCCATAACCATATAATCAGCAGAAACTGCTTTCTCAGTTTGTAAACATGTACTTATAGCCTTACCATTTTCCTTCGTGAATCGTCTGCTTGGTCCTTTTGTAGGTGTCTGTAAGTTTTAGCTAGCATGTTTGGAATACATTTTCATTTTCGTTTCTTTCTGGTAATATTTAGAAGATATCATGCTAATTGTAGCTACACATGTATATAGAAAAAGAAAAGCAAGCAACGGTACTAGTAGTGATTATTACAGTAAACTATAAATAACACATTAGCTTTACAAATAGCAAGTTTTCATAGTAAAATATAATGATACTTATTTCTATTTGCCATCAGTACAGTAAAAGCTGTGCTTTTTTTCTTAAGAATATCCTCAGTAGTAGTTGAAGGGCACAACAAGCATTTTACGCCTTGTTAACTTTATAACTCCATAACCCCCGTTTTCCCTCTAATTACATGAGCACACGCTAAAAAAACAGTGCCTGAACAGGTCTCTCCCAACTGCTTCAACCTTCGTAAAATGATTGTTTATTTATTTATTTATACACAGTTTTCTATAGCGCGAACTAGACCCTTGGGTATCAGAGCGCTTAACATCACATGGCATAGGTTAAAAACAGCAATGTATATAACAAGCAATAAGATTGTAAACATTAGTTAGTAATACTTCCATACCTAGTCTATAGGTAGATAATATAAGGAAAACGATAAAAGACCGGTACATGATTACAAGACACGAATAAAACTGTTCTGAGGTAGTAGCTGATTGTTTTCTCCCGTCCCCTGGTTTGTCTCTTGCCTTCCGCCGGTGTCCTCTTACCGTGGGTCATTTTCTATATATTTCCTACGTTGTTATTTAATAAACCCTCACTGTAAAGTCTCAGGTGGCGAAATGCCTACCTATGGGAGGAACTTGCTCATGAGAAAGATCTTAGTTTCCTTCTTAAAAGTTGCAGTGTTCGAAATTTTTCTGATGTTTGCAGGAAGAGCGTTCCAGATTCTGTGGGCTGCACCAGAGAACTCTCTCTCATATGTTTTTTTCTTCCCGACGATAGGAGGTCTCAGCAGCAGAAAATTGGCACTCCAGGCAGGTCTGTTTCCTCATGAAATTTCTATTTTCTGGGCAAGATATCTAGGTGTGTTATGAAGAATCGCTTTATGGGTGATACATGCCATTTTTAGCTGTATTCTAGCTTCGTAGGGTAGCCAGTTTAAAGCTTTCAGGTGAGGGGAGATGTGGTTAAATTTCCTCGATCCTGTAATAAGTCTTGCCGCTGCATTAAGGCATGCTTTTAGGGGAGCTGTGGAAATTTTTGGAAAACCTGCTAGCGTTGTGCACCCATATTCAATTCTTGAGATAACCAGCGATTGCACAGCTAGTTTTAGGTCATTCTCCGATAAAAAAGACTTCATTTTTCTTAAGTAGCTCCGATGAAAGTGTGCGTTTTTTGCCATTACTTTAATGTGGGTTTTCATATCAAGGTGTTCATCCAGTGTGATTCCGAGAGATTTCGCTGAGTCAACTAGAGTAGGGGTGCAGTTTAACGCTGTGATCATTTTGGACCATTCCTTTACTTCTGCTTGATTCTTTTGTGGTGTGATGAGTAAGAATTCTGTTTTATTTGCGTTTAGCTTGAGATGGTTGCTAGTTAGCCATTTTAGCGTCATTTTGAGGGCCTCATTCATAGTGGTTGTGTCTTCCAGTGATGCAATCTTGATGTAAAGTTGCGTGTCGTCCGCATACTTATGGTAAGATATTTTTGGAATTTCGCAGGATTTCTGTAAGGGGTTCGATGTATAATTTAAACAGTGAAGGAGATAGAGTAGATCCTTGGGGTACTCCAAATGTGTTTGGGCATGAAAGAGAAAGAAATTGGTTTACTAGGAATCTCTGAGTTCTATTCTGTAAGAATGATTCAAACCATTCCAGTACAGTGCCAGAAATTCCCATCCTGTCGTGGAGTCTGTTTAGAAGTTTTTCGTGGTTAACTGTATCAAACACTGAGGACAAGTCTAGGAGGATGAGTAGGCAAGATTGGTTGTGATCTATTGCTTGAAGTGCATCATCGACAATGTGAAGGATTGCTGTTTCCGTGCTGTGGCCTGTTCTGAATTCCGATTGGCAGTCATCCAATAGAGAGAAGTTGTCAATGTGTCGGCTTAATTGATTTTGTACACATCTCTCTATTAATTCAGCAAGAAGAGGGATGTTAGTCACTGGGCGATAGTTATTTGGATCTGCCGGGTCTGCTGTGGGTTTTTTGATGATCGAGACTACTTGTCCTGTCTTAAGGCATTCTGGGAGGACCACCTGGGAAAGTGAGGCGTTTATAATTTCAGTCCATATTGGAATCATAATATGGCTGATTTCTTTCAGGCATTTTGAGGGTAGCGGGTCGTTATAGTGATTGTTGGGTTTAGTGTCAGGAAGCGTTTTAGCAATCTCATTCTGGTCTAATAATTTGAAAGTGTCCCAGTGTGCCTTGTTTTTTGTCACATTATTCGCACAGTTCGATGCAGATTGTGATGATGGTGTATTGTAGTCAGGGTTGTCTGCAGTGATCCTAAGTTTTTTTCCAATTCGTTGGCTTTGTTATTGAAAAAGGTGGAGAATTCTTCGCAACTTAGTTGTGTTTTAGTGACTTCTTGGGCAGATTTTGCCAGCTTATTTGATT
Organism: Lissotriton helveticus; assembly: GCF_964261635.1. Classification (NCBI taxonomy): domain Eukaryota; kingdom Metazoa; phylum Chordata; class Amphibia; order Caudata; family Salamandridae; genus Lissotriton; species Lissotriton helveticus. The sequence goes on along the minus strand of NC_136061.1, from coordinate 1,509,000,853 downwards.
GTAGTTTTATAATATCAAACAGTTTCCATGGTCTGTTTTTGGCGTTATCCAGTTCAGTTTTGATAAATTCCTTTTTCGAGTTGATGATCTTTTTATTATATTCCTTTCTGATTTTTCTGAGAGATTTCAGCTCAGGGGATGATGGGTGTTGTCTCCATTTTCTTTCTGCACGTCTCAATTTTCACCTATCTTCCTTCAATATTCCATGAAACCATGGGTTTTTAATCTTTTCCGTAACTCTTTTTAATTTGAGTGGTATGGTGGAGTTGACTATTTTCGATATTGTGGTAGTGTAATGGTTCGTTAGATCATTCACATTCTGCGTGTTGTCAGGTAGTATTAGGTCTCTTTTGCAGCTCAGTTAGAAAGTCTTTAAAGGCGTTGACCTGTTTGTCGTTGTTGTCGTTCCAGTGTAGATTAAAATCACCTAAAAATATATTATTAATGTCTTTGTTGGTGTTGACAGTGATAATCTCCATTAGTTGGTCAATGAAGTTCATGTTATTTCCCGGTGGGTGATATAAGGTATGTAGGTTGCAAATCTGTTTGTTAGCCGATCTTATATGGAGCCCTAGGTATTCGCATGATTCGAGAGGGTCTGATTGAAATTGGCCAATTTCTAAGTTTGATCTGTGGATACAGGCAATTCCACCTCCTGTCTTTTTTTGTCTGTCAAGTCTCATTATGTTATAGTGCGGGGGCACCAGCAGGTCCAAGACTGGGGACGAGATTCAGATAGCCAGGTTTCGGTAAGGATTGTCTATTACCTGATTGATAATGATATCGGCTATGTCAGAAGCATGTTTTGCTGCCGATCGGCAGTTGAGCAATAGGCATTTTAATGATTTTTCTGTTCTATTTGTGGTCCTGCTTGACGGATCGGTGGTTAGTTGGATTTGTTATAAGTTGTTGAGATTGGGTTTCCTTTCATTGCTCGTGGATGTTCCGTTTGCGTCTATCGGTACTCTTTTGATTTCCTGAAACCTAGTGCGGTCCGTTGGCTCGTACTCCCTGAGTAGTGCTAGTATTTCTACTTCCGTTAAAGTATTTTGATTCCTATCCGGTCTGTTTTGTCTATTTGACAATGGCATCGCTCTCTTCTTGTTTTTTTCTTTGGTTGTATTTAATAGCTCTTTGATGTGTTCTACTTCAGTGTGAGTGTTTTCTGTAATATAACGTAGTTTTTCTATCCCTTTCATGGTGTTTAATATTTCCTGCGACAGGTTACTGATTTGTGTTTGGATCTCAAGAATTTTTCTCATGACCTTGGGTGACGTAGTGTGATTATTCATCCGTATATTTCGATCTTCACGTTTTCTGTTCCTGAATTCCCGTTCTGACCCATATATCTTTGTCTTCTTATTACTTTCCTTAGGACGGTTTTCTCCTCTGACCTTAATTGCGGTGTTGGACATTCTGTCTAAGCTTGGTGATCCAAGGCTGCTGTTGTTGTTTTTTGTATTTTGCGTTCTCTCTTCATTCCTGGCCAGCGTACTATCTGTTCCGCATATGGCTCCTGGTTGTGTAACCTGTTCCTGGTGGTCTCTAGATGGGGTGCTAATTTGTTCAGGTTCCTGTCGGTCTCTGATTGGGGTACTGATTGTGGAGATAGTGTCGGATGAGACTGTGTTGTCTTCTGACGGACTCTGGAGTTGTAAAGGCCTAATGTCTCTTAATTACGTAAATTGATCAGGTTCCTGGTGGACCTAGTTGTTGTGCTTATTATATTGGTGTTGTTGGGTGGGACAAGGTAGTCTTCTCCGCTCCTCTGGTGTATTAGTGGATTTGTGTTCTCTACATTTCTTTTTAAGGATGAGAAAATGTTGTCGAATTTTTCCAGGTTGTGTAAATGATCAACTACTACTACTATTGAGGATGTTTTAACGTGCATTTCGTGCAGTGAAAAAAGGCCTGGAATGGCATATTTGCTGCATTAGAAACATTTATATATACAACGCCTCCCATGTGTCATATAAACAAGGATTGAGCATCAAGAAATCATTGGATACTGTTAATAAAGTTTCATCGAAATTGATAAATTGATATACCTTTGTTATTCAACAAGGACTAAGCTGTGCGTCCGTTTCAGGAGTGTGACCGAAAATTCATGCCTAGGTACTGAGGGCCAGATGTAGGTAAATTTTATTTTCCGACCTCTTAAATACCGAGTCATACCGACTCGGTATTTCAGAGGTCGGAAAATAAAAATACCGAGATGTAGGTAATTGCAGATGTGCAATTACCGAATCGGAAACAGTCGGTAATTTCCGATGCGGTAAATACCGACCAGTTAATGCCCATGCATTCCTATGGGCTTTGAAGCCCATAGGAGTGATTGGGCATTTACCGGTCGGTATTTACCGCATCGGAAATTACCGACTGTCACAAGGGTGCAGGGGGTGTCACTTTGACACCCTCTGGCACCCCCAAAAGAGGCTCGGGTGCCATGTGGCAGGCATACCTGCCCTAAGGGCAGGTCTGCCTGTCATATGGCATAGGTGTGCATGCACACATGTGCATGCACACCAGAATCGGTATTTTACCATCAAGTATTATTTGATGGTAAAATACCGATTTTGTACTGCTTGTGGGACTCAGAAGAGTCCCACCTACATACCAATTTACCGGAATCCGTAATGTTACCGACTCGGTATTTTACATACTCGGTAAATTTACCTATCGGTAAATTTACCGAGTCTGTAAATTACAGGGACCTACATGTCAAATTGCTTTTACCGGGTGGTAACGGCCGAATTCGTCCGTTACCACCCGGTAAAAGCCTACCTACATCTGGCCCCCAGTGCTTGAAAGGTCACCCGGTATTTAGGGGCATTTCGGGAGTGATTTCATAATATATTTTACCTGATTATAAATACAAAACTGCAAGTACTTTGGAATGTGAGCTAGAAAGCAAGGACTTGCAGCTGATTTCCCAAGCAATAGGTCCTAACCCACTTCACCAGTTCCCCAAGTGTTGCCACTCATCTCACAGACAATTCCAGAGAGCCCACAATAGAAACCTTAAGTCCATTCCAGACAAGCTAGCCCCCTGCGTGCTGTCTGCCAATTATTTTTTAGAGAAGTGACAATGTCATCATCGGGGGCATTTCATCTAGGTTACTGTGGAATCAGATAGTCCTTTCTAAAAAGGAGATGCACCCCAGTGCATTCAGCTAGCTTACCTTACCCCTACCTCACCCCTTTATAATATTCTCAGCCCAGTCAAGAATGACAATTTATAGCTAAAGATAAATACATCTGTAGTCATCCTTTCCATTAGAAACTTTGCAAATCAAAATATTAATCAGAATCTTTATAAAGTTACTTTATTTCAATGAATGACTGAATTAGTGAGTATGCAAGTTAGACAGCAAGTGAGTGATGAAAGAATGAGAAATGGAGTGAATGAACAAGTCAATAGATTTGTGGAGTTTTTTAATGAGCATATGACTGTCGAAGCGAGTAAGTGAATGAACAAATGAGTATATAAGTGAAACAGTCATTGACCTGGTTATTGAATGAGGACTCAGTATCCAAACAGTTGAGCAAGTGAGTTGGTGAGCAGTTGAATGTGAGAATGAGTATGCAAACAAAGCAGTGAGGGATTGAATCGCAATTGTGTAAATTAGTGAGTCAATAAGCAAGCACAAAACCAGTTAAAGGGTGAGCAGCAAATAAGTGAGCGGGAAAACAAGTGAAAGAGAATGAATGCCAGTTAGCGATAGGATGATTATGCATGTGATCGAAGTGAGTGAAGGAGTGAGCAAATGAGTGAGTGACTGGGCACATGAGAGTGGCTTTGTGAGGGTTAGTTTACAAATTAGTGAATAAGCAAGTGAGCAAGTGAAGCTTGAAATGTGTGAGTGAAAAAATTGTCGACCTAAAATGTGATGTGGGGACTGTGAAAAGGAGCGTGTAAGAGAACAAGTGACAGAATAAGAAGCAGGGGTGGAACACAGGCCCCCGCAACACCCGCGTTGCGGGGGAGGGACCGAGGTCCAGGGGCCTCCTTGGCACACAGTACATTTGCCGACAGCAGGGTCTGTCTGTAACATATTTTTAAAATAACTCCCACCAGTGCGTACATGATGAAATTTTGCGCAGCACTCAGCTGTGTGATTTTCAGCATCAAGTTGATGTATAGGGTGGGTCAAGGGTAGACCAGTATTGACATGGGCAGCACAGCGTAACCTGCACGTCAAGCGGCCAGCGGATCCCAAGCTGCGAGACGGAGACCATCATTTAAGAATTGCTGCTTGTAGTCTTCTGCAGCCCGCCCCTGCCTGCCACCAAAGCTGCAGGCCTCAGGTGAGCCAGTCGGAAACAATTAGCTGGGACTCGGGGGGGGCAGTGTTTATGGTAACAAGGTGACTGGCCTCTGTATAGAATAATGTCTCTGTGCTCTGAAACCGTCCCATGCCCAGCGCAGCCCCAGCATGAGGAGTGAGGGGGAGTCAGACACTACATCAGGACGGATATTACTCTGCCTAATCAAAGTGATCTCATGGAGATAAACATCTCATTTTATTTCATTTTCACTATAAAACTAACAACTAATTGTTTCAATTAATTCTCCATCCGGTCAGGAAATCCTCACAGTGTTTCTATCAGTAGCTTCGAGGGTTCTTTGAGGAGTCCAGCGGGCACAAGGATGTAGTGTATATAAAAACTAATGTTCAATTGAGAGAGGCTACTGCGGTGTGTGAGGGTCAACCGATAATAGCATCCACGGTTTCCAGAGCCGAATAGAAACACTAAACAAATTGATCTTTAACCTGAGGCAGCTTCTATTAGATATAGGGTTTGGGGAGGCTTGGGCCAATCAAACTCCACCATCCAAGCAGGATTTAAAAAATGCATACTGGAAGTGGGTACAGGCAGAAGAAATGTGTAATTCTAATTTGGGGAATCTTATTGAGCGGTTCGTGGAACACAAACCTGTCCGGAAACTCGAACCCTTCCTTGATTTCATCCAAATTTCAAGGGACAGGGCGCTCTATATGAAATTGAGAATTGGGACTCTTCCGCTAAATGAAACGACAGCAGGCTGGAAGCGGCACAATCCATCATCTGCTTCTTGTCCAGGCTGCGCAGCTCCCAATGAGTCCTCCGCCCACTTCCTCTTTGCGTGCCGAGACTATAGGATGGCTAGAACCAAATGGCTGAAACCCGTTTTTAAAAACCTTGGCTCCAAGAATTATCGGGTGGCACTACGTATTTTAAAAATTGACACTTCTTCCCTCACCTTGGTCTGCAGTGTAGCAAAATATTTGGGCTACACATGGCTAATAAGATCCAAGCTTCTAGCGAAAAGTAGTAGCCAGGTACTGCCTATGCTCACCCTTTGAAGCACTGCTTTTATGGCTATTTAATAGCCTTTTAATGATTTGTAGTACATGTTTTAATATGATGTATAATGTTCAGTCGGTTTTATTCACCATGTTGTATTGAATAATGATTCTTTTAAAACTATGAAATTAGGATGTACAAGCTGTTATGATAATTTTTTTATCGAATAAAGTACATACAACAAAAAAAAAAGAAACACTATCTGTTGTGAACCTTGGGGCTCCACCCTGAGACAGTCAGTAATCCCGCTTCTGCAAACCCCAGAGATTTGCACATATCTGCAAAACTCATTGTTCTCATGACCCAGGTCCAACAGCAACGCACCAGTGATGCATCAGTTCACTAGTGAGGTCTGGTACAGCAGTAAAACCCTGGTCCAACATGAGTGCACCAGTGATGCATCAGAGGTCTGATACAGCAGTAAAGCCCATGTCCAGCAGCAGAAGCCCAGTGATAGCAATGACAAGATGCAACACCGCATGTTTGCATCAGTGATGCACTGGTGCAGCAGGCATTCACAAATGCAACAGCGATGCTCTGGTGCAACAGTGTTGCATAGGTGCACAGGGACAGCAGTTATGTCCCAGTTCACTCTAGCATTGCTTCAGGACCAACAGGTCCTGCAGGGATACGAAGGTTCTGCAGTAATGTGAAATAACAGCAATGATATGCAGATTATTATGAATTCACAGGTGCAGCGATGATGCTGATCTACAGAACTAATGTCCAAGTTTAGCAGTGAAATGAAATGAAATGAAAATAAAATTTGTAAAGCGCTACAGCTGCCCTCAGGCGTCCAGGCACTAGGACTAAACGAGAGTGCCCTCAGATGGACAAAACAAGGATTCTAGTTACTGAAACAAAAAAGTTTTAAGCTGCTTGCGGAAGCTGGTTAGATTGGGGTTGTTTCTCATGTGCAGAGGGAGGGTGTTCCATAATCTTGATACATTATAGGAGAAGGAACGTCCTCCTGCTCTGGCTTAAAGATTCTAGGAGTCTTGGCCAGAGATGCAGACGAGGAGCGAAGCACCTTGTTGGGCAGATAAGGGGAAATCAAGGAACGGTTGATTTCTGGGCCCATTTTCCAAAAGTCCTGGTGAGCGATGCACAGAGATTTAAACTTAACTCTGTCCTTGACTGGCAGCCAGTGCAACGTTCTTAGCCCAGCTTTTATTGAAGTTCTTCGTGGGACTCCAAGTAATGCACGAGCCGCACAATTTTGGGTGCGCGGAAGTTTTTGTAAGGTGTAGTCCGGTGCTCCAAGATAAAGGGCATTATTAAAATCCAGGCGGGATTGAACAAGGCCCTGTATAATTATCTGCTTGGCCTCAAATGGAAGGAGGGAATGGATTTTTTTTATCACCCTAAGGAGGCCAAAGCAGGTGGCCGCCACCTTGGTAGCCTGTGTATTGAAGCTCAGCGACTTATCTAACCATACCCCCAGACTTTTGATGTTATCTCTGGGGGCAGGGGCTGCCCCCATGCTCGCGGGCCATAGCAGCTCCAAGGTAGAAGGGGCTGCCGGGCCCAAGAGCATGAGCTCGGTCTTATCGTCATTGAGCTTCAAACATGAGCTCATCATCCATCTCCTCACCTCCTCCAGACACACTGCTAAATTAGGCGGTGATTGGAGGCCACTCTTCTGCACATGGGAGACCACCAGCTGGGTGTCGTCCGCATAGGAAATGATGTTAATACCATGCGGACAAACAATCCCAGCCAGCGGCCTCATATATGTATTGAAGAGCGTAGGGCTCAGTGATGAACCCTGAGGAACTCCACACCCTAGAGGCCTGCTCGATGAAACGGATGTGCCGTCAAAGACCTGGAAGGTTCTATCCGTTAAAAAAGACTTGAACCAAACCAGGGCTTCCCCGGACACTCCTAGGTCGGCGAGACGGTTCATCAGAATTTTATGATGCACCGTATCAAAAGCGGCACTCAGATCGAGGAGGATCACTGCCATTGACCCCCCCGATCCAAGATCCGCCTCTGTTCCTCTGTCACAACCAATAAAGCAGTCTCTGTCCCATGTTTTGGGCGAAAGCCCATCTGGGAAGCATCGAGGAGATGATTTTCCTCGAGGAACTTCGTCAGGATGGTATTGATGTGCTTCTCCAGGATCTTCGTTGCCCATGGGAGTAGGGAGATCGGGCGGTAATTACTAGGGTTAGCTGGGTCAAGGGCAGGTTTTTTTAGCAAGGCCCGTACCATTGCATGCTTCCATGCCACAGGTACCATCCCACTCATAATGGAGGAGTTCAGCAACTCCATGAGAGTAGGGAGAATGGTTTTGCTGGCCAACCCCAGCGAGCCCGGAGGAGCAGGGTCACACGGAGAGCCAGATTTTATTTGTTGTACCAGAGACTCTAATGTTTCCAGATTCAACAATGGGAAGGAATCTAGCTTGTTTTGAGGGGAAGGTACTGTATCCAGAGCTGAATCAGAGCATTGGGCGGATAAATCAATGGTTGAGTCTGGAAAGGAGAGATACATTTTATTAACTTTCTGAAAGAAAAAGTCAACCAACTCGTTGCATCTAGAAGGAGAGTTACTATTGTCTGCCGCGAGCCGGGGGGGGGGGGGTTTGTCAGAGAATTAACTATCCGATATATTTCTTTCGGCTTAGATTTGGCCATTGTTATTTTATCATTATAGTAGGCTGCTTGTGAGGTTTTTATTGCGAGTTTATAGTTCCTAATAGCGTCCCTGTAAGTGGCTTTATCAGTGAGGTCATAGGTCATGCGCCATTTCCTCTCTAATCTCTTACAGGAGCGCTTTTTATCCCTAAGTTCTTCTGTGTACCACGGTGCTGATTTACTCTGTCTCTTTGACCCAGATAGGTATGAGGGGAGAAATAAATCTAAAGAGGTGGTGATCCAATCGTTATATTTGTTATTATTTACCAATGGGTCATGGGAGAGTAGAGGTCTAGTGGTACTAAGGGCCTTCGTCCAGTTATCTACAGAGAGTTTGGACCAGTTTCGAGTTTTCCGAGATGTGAAGATGGATGATGGAGGTTTGCTTGTGGTCCAAGTGAAGGCTATCAAAAAGTGGTCCGACCATGGTAGGCAACTGATAGTGCCCACTTTGAGTTGATCGCTATTACTAAAGATCGGGTCTAAAAGATTACCTTTTTCATGCGTTGGAGAGGGAACTAATTGCTCTAATTGGATGGCGGCTAAACTCGACATCATCTCTAGTGCCGTGGGGTCTGACAAATTATCAAAATGAACATTAAAATCTCCAAGTAAAGTAAAATTTGAGGGAGAGGTATCCAATTCGGAGGCCACCGACAACAGAGATGTATTAAATTGTCCGATGGTTCCAGGAGGACGGTAGATAAGAATACCAGTGAAGCTGGTGTTAGGGGAAAACTCGATCACGAAAGGGAGACTTTCGCAATCCTCAATCTCCTCCGTCAGGCAGCGGCAAACATAGCTCTCTTTATAAATATTCGCAAGGCCACCACCTTTACCCTGAGGTCGATCTAACCGCGCTATCTGGTAACCAGGAATAATGGCCTGCACCAGATCCGGCTGAGAGTCTTGGAATAGCCAAGTCTCGGTCAAGAAAATCACATCCGGTGAATGTTCATTTAAGAGCAAGGAGATTTCTAGACAATGCTTAGCTAAAGACCTGCAATTAAGCAGAAACATGGAGTAGTCCTTTACCTCAGACCTGGCGGTAGTAGTGGTGATTAACTCCGAATTACAGTGCGGGCAGCGGCGAGGGATCTGCAGTGGATATATTGTGTGGCCGCAACTAGATAACAAAGGTGGGCGTAACTGATGTAGAAGGCTCGAGCTATATGACCTTCTATCTTCCATAAAAGAGCCAGGGGGGGTAGCCCCTGGACCCGGTCGGGCGCGGATGGGCGCAGACGGGCTTGCCTTTGGCGCGCCTTCGGTGCGCCGCCGGCGCGTCTTTTTGCGCCGGTCCGCTGCGCTCCCTGGGTAGATTGGCCATTTTATACTCACGAGTGCGGGAGGGGCTGAGCACTAGACCGCTCGCCTACTCCTCGCCCAAGATGTCGGCGTATGAGGCAACTAGGCGATAATCCAGCCAGTGCCTGATCTACTGCAATGGGGCAGTGCAGTTCAGTTGTAGATATGACATACAACTGCAGCGGTAACAGCCTGGCGCACATTTGCAGCTGTGATGTCCAGGTAAATGAGCCATTCCCCGGAGAAGCAGCAATGTGAAGATGCAGCCGTAGTGCCCAGTACACCAGTCGCACAGAGATGCAGCAGTCAAATCAAAACAGCTTTATTCGGTATGAGGTAAGCGCAGTAGCGATGCTTCAGTGGCGCACTGGTGCACAAGTGCTGCGAAAAATCCTCACTACTTCCAGGATCCCAAGGCAGGTCATTTTTGCTTTGGTGTAACAGTAGTACCTCAAAGATGCAGCAATTCTTTGACACAGACGCAGTGCCCTGATGCACCATTGATGGTGCAGGCACGGTAGTGAAGCTTAATGCAGCAGTGGCTCACAGGTAGAGCAGTACTACAAAGGTGCAGGATTTACACACAGGAAGATGTGATCCCGACATGCAGTACTGGTGTCTTGGTGCAGCAGTGATGCACAGATGAACCAGTGGCGTCATGGTGCATGAAGGACATTGAGGTGAATCTTTTATGCCCTTCTGCAGCAGGAACCCTCAGTCGAAGCAGTGATGTCCTTCTGTGGCAATGGCACACAAGTGAAACAGTGAGGCCCTGGTGCCCATTGACAGACAGATGTGAACAGTGACACCCTGGTGCAGCAGTGACACACAGGTGATGCAGCGATAGTCTGTGCAACAGAGACACACTGGTAAAACAGTGATGCCCTGGTGCAGCTGCAGGAGAAAGGTAGGACGCAGTAACGCCCTAGTGCAGCAACGATATACAAGAGAGAATCAGCGATTCCCTGGTGGAGCAGTGAGGCACAGGTGAAGCGGCGATGCCCTGGGCTTGGCCACACAGGTGACCAGGTGAGAAGCAGTGATTTCCTTCTGCAGCAGCAGTGTGGTTCAGCAGCAGTGTACAGTTGAGAAGCAGCGATGCTCTGGGCAGCAGTCCAGTCCAGTACAGGTGAGAAACAGTAATTCCCTAGTGCAGCAGTGGTGCACAGGTGTGAAGCAGTAATTCCCTAGTGCAGCAGTGGTGTACAGGTGAGAAACTAATTCCCTAGTGCAGCAGTTGTGTGCAGGTGAGAAGCAGTAATTCTCTAGTGCAGCAGTGGTGTGCAGGTGAGAAGCAGTCATTCCCTAGTGCAGCAGTGATGTGCAGTTGAGAAGCAGTAATTCTCTAGTGCAGCAGTGGTATGCAGGTGAGAAGCAGTAATTCCCTAGTGCAGCAGTGGTATACAGGTGAGAAGCTGTGATGCCTTGTTGCAGCTGTGGTATTAAGGCGAGAAGGTGGTGCCCTCATGCAGCAGCAGCATACAGGTGAGAAGCAGTGATTCCTTTGTGAGCAGCAGCATACAGTTGAGAAGCAGAGATGCCCCATTGCAGCAATTTAACAAAGGTGATACAGCGATGCCCTGGGCAGCAGCAATTTACAGGTGAGAAGCAGGGATGTCCTGGTGCAGCAGAGGTGTAAAGGTGAGAAGCAATGTTTCCTGGCGCAACAGTGGTATACAGGTGGAAAGCAGTAATGTTCTGGTGCAACAGTGGTATACAGTTGAGATGCAGAGATATCCTTGTGCCGCTGCGGTGTAAAGATGAGAAGCAGTGATGCCCTGGAGCAGCAGAAGTTTAAGGGTGAGAAGCAATGAAGCCCTGGTGCAGCATCAGTTTAAACATCTGAAGCAGTGATGCACTGATTAAGCAGCGGCTTAAAAAGAAAAAGAAGTGATGCCCTGGTACAGCAGTGGTTTAAAGGTGAGAAGCAGTAGTGCCCTGCTGCATCGGTGGTTTAAAGGGGAAAAGCAGTGATTCCCTGCTGTAGCAACGGTATTTAGGAGAGAAGTAGTGATGCCCTAGAGCAGCTGTGTAAAGTCGAGAAGCAGTGATGCACCAGTGCAGCGGCGGTTTAAAGGTGAGAAGTGATGGAGCGAGTTTCAGAATAATATTTTGTTTTGACTCGCAAAGTTAAACTTTCATAATAATAACCGTATTAATTGATATGTGGTGAATTATTAACCAACTTAGATTAAAATGCATTTACATGACACGAGGGACTAATACATGTGCTCTTTTGTTGCACTTGCAAGTACGTTGAAAATAATATACTAACTTTGTCTATTGTCTTTGTCAGTATTAAATGCAGCTGTTTAACTAATGGCATGTGCTTATTTGTGTGCATATGTTATGTCTTTTCGTCTTTATGTAGCATCAGTTTGTGGAGAATTTTGTGGCTTGTGCTTAAGCTAGGTAACATAAATTAATGGGATAATAATTAGCAAAGGGGATGGGTAACAGAATGGGTCTCAATTCTTTAATTAATTAATGTCTTGTGTTTGTTTGACTACTAGTTACTGAAGGAGAGGTTTAAGGCCTAGCGTTTTAAAGATGGTGCTTAGAATCCTGTCCAGAGTGGAGCCTGCATGTATTCCGAAGTGGAAACTTTTACCACATCGACAGTTGTCAAAGAAATACTGATGAATGACTCTTGTGCAGGATGTGCTCTGAGAATGACAAAATCAAGGACAGGATGCGGCAAGTCTGCCAAGTTAAGGAAGTAACAGTCTGTTACTTGAAGAAATGTTGCATTTCCGAGGAAGCTAAAGTCACGTTTTTAGTCGGACAATGGAGCCTAAGAAAAGGCTCGGTTTTGGGATAGGAACGTGATGAGCTAATATGGACTGACATCTGTCAGCCAATAAGAACTCTGGATGGCAAAAGAAAGAATACATTTTAGTGAGATTAGCTTGACAGAAAAGGTATAAAACTTGGCCCCTTTGACAGGAGGGCGCTGCTCGCTTTCCGATTCCAGAAGGGCGTATCGTGCTGATGGACTTTTGGCGCACGTAAGGATAAAAGGCCCAAATGATTTTTCCCTTACAGGTGGAGCAAAGAATAGTTAGGGAAATAGCTTGAGGGATTGGAAACTGTTTTTTTGCCTTAAACATGCATACTGATTTGCTTTGAAAAGTCAATCTAATTGATCATTCCTCATTAAATGCTGCTTATTTGCTAATAAAATAATGATTTATTAAATAAAATGCTTTTTCTTTGAAGAATAAAATTAATAAATTAGATTTTGATTTGACAAGCTGGTCTTGTTTATTCATTGTCTAGTTATCATCAGCTGATCCATTTGCCTAAGTGACTTAATTAATATGATAAATGCATAAAACCATGGTTAGAGATGTTAAACTGCAGTTGTATATAAAAGTGTAAATAGTGTGTGAATAGGTTCTGATTAATTAGGTCACATGATTCAGTTGCTCAAAAATTGTCTCATTAGTTTATGGGCATTGTGAGTGATTTATGATTAATGGTGAGTATCATGGTGTTGGGTAGCGTTGTTGGGACAGTTTTTCTATAGGGGCGCTGGATCAATTCCTTGGTAGCAGAGGATGGTTGCTATGGTAACTGTCATGCTGCATGGTAATTAAATAGGATCGATATTTAACATATGTTGAGTTGTCCAGTTGTTATATGTAGTCGAAAGTTTTTTTCCAGCAGCGTGAAAATTCCTGGTTTTGTGCCGGCATAAGAGTACTGTAACAGGTGAAGTTGCACAGTGCATTTGTTCTGTTTCAAAACAGTGGTATTGTCATATATCACTAGTGTTGTGGTCGTACAGCACAAGTTTAGGGATTTTAGGTGTGCTAGGTAAAATGTATAGTAAGGGTTGTCTATGAAATCGTAGCTTTCGAGTATAGGGACATCTATCCTGTTTTAAAACTCACTGTGAAAAGAGTAGTAGAATTTATCCAAGCTTGAGTGAAGGGCAAGGTAGCGTCGTCTATTTCTTACTAGCGAGTGAGGATTTAATTGGTTAGGTTAAAGTCCTACCAAGAATCATGTATGCATGATTAGGGATATTTTCCGTTTGAATGTGTACAAATGAATTTTGTAATATACGATCAAGTGAAACTTTGAATTGTTACTTTAAGTGCATTCAGAGAGAAACAAGTTTGTTATTACCTGTTAGAAGGGTAAAGTAGCCTTACTTTATTGGTGAAACTGAATCTTCACTGAAAATAGCGTCGTCTATTTCACGTAAAATAATACTTGAGAGACTGTAAAAGCTATCATTTTATTTTAGTGAAACAGACAAATGGTTTGTTTATCTGGAATTACTAATTGAATTCCATTGAAACGTTTTGTTAAAATGGCACTGTGAAAATATTTTGTGAAGGAGGGGCGAGTTCAAGGAGCGAGAGACGAGAAGCTGCAGCAGCTGTGTACGTACATACGTCACAGCAAGCGCGCTGATTGGTTCATGTGACTAAAACGAGCTGACAGTTGATTGGCTTATCCTGAAAGCAGTCTTTCTATTGGTTGAGCAAGGTGGTGACGTGGCTTTACCTGATTGGCTTGTTAGTGAGTTTCGCGCACGGATTGGCTGGTGCAGCGGAATACTAACTTCCTTGTTACGATCTTTACTAAAGCAAGGGAAACGGATTTAAAACATGGATTATTATTATATTAAGCAGAAAAAGAAACTTTCATGGTTTCAGAAATTAAAAAATAAATTGAAATCTGACAAGAAAATTGAAACACGAGGTGGAAAGTTACTTCATAAGTACAAAACACCTGCAGCTTATATGGAAGGTGAATATGGCTATCATACTTGCCTTTGGTTTGAGAATTGGATGAAATATAGCAAGAATGATGGTGTTTTAGCATGGCCGGAAGATGGTTCCTTTAATATTAAGGTTATGAAAAATTTAAGAGACAAGATGATGACACTTGAACCAAAGCCTAGACCTTCACAATTTGAGGCTTTAGTTGAATGGGAGGATGAGATGTTTCAATTAGAAAGGGAGAATAAAGGTATAGCAAGAGGTACCAGATTAGACATTGATCGAGAAACACATGAGGATAGAATGCGTCGATGGAGATGTAGTGCATGTGAGGGTCTGTATCCAGCAAGATTTGGTGAGACAACTGGTCAAAAGAATTCTCAAAAGAAAAATAATAATGCTGAAGAAAGTGAATTAGAAGATGCAGTTTTAGGAGAGATGTGTAATACAAAACCGAAAAAACCTCCTCCTTATCAACCAGCTTGTACATGGTCCTCCCCGATGATTCCTCCAAGAACTTCCCCAAGTGCACCTACTAGAGAAATTATTGATGAGGCATTACCGAGATTATACCCAAATAATGCAAAAACTCCTGAAAGAATAGAAACAAGATCTTGCGTGGAGTGGTGTGGCTCACTGGTTAGAGGCGGCAGACCCGGAAGCAGAGAACGGCCCGGGACCAGGGTTCAATTCCCGACGCGGCAGGGTCATGGACCAGAGTCAGCGGACTCGATAATTCTCGCCTCGGTGCCTACTCTAACCAGGGATCACACTCGGCAACTCTGGGCATTAGCTTGCCTCATCTCTACAACAGCCCCCCACATTCGCCGGGGATGCCTGGTTTCACCTTGGAGATACCCAGTAGGGATCATCTCACAGAGATAGCCAGGAAGGGTTCCCAAGCAGTCTACAGCGCCACGACGCCTCAGGGCAGCAGTGCGCTTTACAAGACACATACATACATTTATATATCTGCAGAAAACAGAAATTATGCTGAAACCCCAGTTCGCAGAAATGAAACCCAAAGAAATGTAGTGAGAACAGAAGTTGTGGGGAAATGCCAAATACTTCAGAATATTTTCGATCAAAAGATGAATTTATACAACAGTTAATTAAAAGTATGGACGCAGTAACGGTACCAGTAACAATTGGACCTGTTCAACCAGTATTTGATCAAAGGGAAATTAGACACTCAGCTTTAACTATTCCATTAAATGCAGAAATTCAGAAAGTGGCTGAAAATGTTTATTCAGATTTATCAGAAATTCACCGAGAAAAATGCCTGATTTAACTTTTAATCAAAGTCCGTCATGTAGAACACCAAC
Source organism: Lissotriton helveticus (assembly GCF_964261635.1). NCBI lineage: Eukaryota > Metazoa > Chordata > Amphibia > Caudata > Salamandridae > Lissotriton > Lissotriton helveticus. Next base: position 1,508,985,496 of record NC_136061.1, on the reverse strand, counting down.
AGGCGCAGAATCTGATGCTGATTCACCAGAGAAGAGCATAAATAAAATAGATTTAACGCATACCCCAAAGACTCCAGAAATTAAATTACTTGATGTTGCAAAATTAAAAGCAGATTTGGAGGAATTGATTATTGGCACAATTGGACCTGACAATTTAAAGCTGTATCAGGATGAAGAATTATTGTTTATTTGTAAAAGCATACAATGGAAAACTAAAACAAAGTATGAACAGTTAGAAGAATTAGCTACTGCTTTAGAGGTTGATTTGAGCAGGCAAAAGAATTTGGGAAAACATTACAGAGTAGATTTTACTGAAAAAGACATTGAAAACCTGAACACTACAGGAAGAATAATTCATATAAATGAATTAATTGTGTTTCTAAAAAGATTAGGTAAATTAAGTAAACGGAGAGTAAAATGGACAAAGAAAAGAGAGGAAGAGAAAAGAGAAAGAGGTGAAGTAGTAAATCATTTTCAAATGAGAGAAATATCAGGAGGTGGGTATGTGCATGTTCCTTGGACAAGGCAGGATATCTTATTGTTCACCAATGATTTCCCTCGGCTGAGAGAAAAGCCTGTAGAATGGTATCGACAGGTGGATAGATTTATTAAGGTTTCAAAAGTTCTGTGGATTGATCTTGATGGATTCTTTGACATTGTTGTCACATCGGATCTTTGGACAGAATGTAAAATTTCTGTAAGTTGGCCAAAAGAAGAACCTGGATGAGATAGAATAACAGGTGCTCCATCATCAGAGGTTATGGATCACTATGACAAAGTAATTGTGTGGTTGAAAAGCAAGATTGCCCCTGAGGAAGTTGATTGGGTTAAAATAGACAGAACAAATCAAGAGCCAAAGGAATCTGTACATTCATTATATGAAAGATTACTGCTAGTATTCAAACAATACAGTGGCTATGAAAAATTAAGTGAAAAGGACATGAGCAACTTCATATACAGGTTTGTTTATGGTTTGAGACCTGAAATTGGTGATATGATTAGAAACGGAATAGTTGGTTGGCAATCATTATCAGTTGATGACATTTTGAGAAAAGCAAAATATTGTAGTGACTAGATAGATGCAAAACAAAAGAAGCTAAAAGAAAAGGCTATGTGGGCACAGGTGAAGGTAGCTGAACAGCAAATAGCAACCTTAGAAACAAAAATGTTAATCAGAATCAAGGTAAATTTAAGGGTAATAAGCCTAGATTGATGGGTAATATTGAGGAGTTAAAGCAAAAACTCCCATGTTTTAATTGCGGCGAAATTGGACACTGGAAGCGCGAATGTAAAAATCCGCCCAGAAATTTTAGAAATGCATCATTAAATCCGCAGATGCAGAATGAGGTAAATCTACAGCAACAGCTACAGCAACAGCTACAGCGACAGGTAGTGAATCAGCAGAGTCAGATTCCATAACCGCCACTTCCAAATTGTGTAAATGTGCAGAGATACAATACAGAAACGGGATTCTGCGGAGGAGAGCAGGTAAACAGATCGCAAAGAGTGAATGTGCAAAATGTTTCTCAACAATATTTGTTGAATGAAAATGGAGGAAGTGATTCTGAGGATTTTTTATGACAGTGCCTGAGAGAGGAGGAAGAGTGTGTGCTTGGAGCCACTCTTGAGGTAGACCGATCAGGTCCATTTGTAAATGGTAAAGTGAATGATGTAGAAATCACTTTTCTTGTGGACACAGGCGCTACCCATTCTACTGTTAGATCAGTGGAAATAGAAAACCTACCTCTGTCGGGTGATAAGATTCAAGTAGTTGGAGTAGCTAATCAACAGATTAAAATAGATTTAACGGAACCTGTCAAAGTTGAAATTGGCAAATTTAGAGATAAACATAGATTTGTAGTTTGTAATAGCAGTCCTGTAAACTTGTTGGGAAGGGACATATTGTGCAAGATGAATTGCAAAATATATTGCTCACCGAATGGTATTGAGCTTCAAACTCAGGAGGAAGATGGGCTTTACAGGTTAACAATGTTAATGGTTGAAGCAGAGGGAAGGAAATTATTTCCTGCATTTGATAAAGATAATCTTCCAGAAGAATTAAAAGAAACAGTTAATGCTAAAATTTGGGATTTGACAGGGAGTGAAATGGGTTTGATGAAAAATGTTGACCCAGTTAAAATTACAGTGAAACAAGGAGTAGATTTTCCAAACATTCCTCAGTATAAAATGAAGGCAGAAACTATTGAAGGTGTCATACCTGTAATTGAAAAATTCATAAAACAAGGTGTTCTAAAAGAAATTGAGAGCAGTCCATGTAATTCACTGATTAAGGGAATTAAGAAGCCAAACAGAACTTTCAGGATTGTTCAAGACCTGAGAAAGGTTAATCAGATAGTTGTTCCATGTTGCCCAGTTGTTCCAAACCCAGCGGTAATTCTTTATCAGATTCCGCATGATGCAGAATGATATACAGTTATAGATCTTTGCAATGCATTCTTTACTGTTCCTTTGCATCCGGAAAGCCAACAAATGTTTGCGTTTAGGTTCCAGGATCGCATATTAGCATGGTGTTGTATCCCACAAGGGTATACAGAGAGTCCATCTATTTTTAATCAGTTGTTAAAGAAATCCTTGGAAAACTTAGATTTGCCTGGAAAATCAACATTGGTGCAATACATTAACGACCTCCTTGTGGCTGGAAAAACACAAGATAACTGTGTAACAGATACCATTACTCTTTTGAATCATCTGGCAGATGAGGGACATTTTGCAAACAAGAAGTGAAATATCTTGGTCACAGGATTGCAAAAGGAATCAGACAGGTAACAATTGAAAGAATTAAAATGATTCAGGGAATGCAACCTCCAAAGACACAGAGACAGGTCAGAATGTTTTTGGGCATGGTTGGTTATTGTCGTCAATGGATCAGTGGATTTTCAGTAATTGCAAAACCACTTCAGAGACTGACAAACGCAGACATAAAAGACCTGATTACTCTAACAGAAACTGAGTTAGAAGCTTTTGAGCAGTTAAAAAGAAGTTTGTGTGAAGCACCTGCATTAGGTATGCCAGATTACGAGAAAGAATTTGAGCTGTATTGCATTGAAAGGGAAGGTTGTGCATTATCAGTTCTAATTCAAAGACATGGAAAACTGAGAAAGCCAATAGCCTATTTCTCAGCAGTTCTTGATCCAGTTGCAAAAGCATTACCTGGCTGCTTAAAAGCAGTGGCTGCAACAAGTGTAAGCCTTGAACAGAGTGAAGGAATTATAATGGGATTTCCTGTAAAGGTATATGTACCCCATTCGGTTGAGATTCTTCTTACCAGAAGCAAAACACAGCATTTGACAAGTAACAGATTAACGAAATATGAGAAAGTAATTCTGGGATTAGATAATGTTTCAATAGCAATGTGTGTGAATTTAAATCCTTCCACATTATTGCCTGATGGTACAGTAACAGAAATCAAAAATGAGAATGGCATTGATCATGAATGTCTGGATGTATTAGAATATTGCACTAAACCCAGGCAGGACATTAAAGATGTCCCATTACCTGAATCAGATTTTGTTTACTTTGTTGATGGTTCATGCTTAAGAACAGATGAAGATGTTTTGAGAGCAGCATATTCTGTCTGTACAGTTGCAGATGTAGTTGAGGCTTCCTGTCTCAAAGGAATTCATTCAGCTCAAGTAGCAGAATTGATTGCTTTGATTCGTGCATGTGAAAGAGCAAAGGAGTTAAGAATTACCATAGTGACTGATAGTCAGTATGGATACGGTGTGGTCCATGACTATGGTCAGCTCAGGTCTCAAAGAGGTATTTAACTTCTGCGGGGACTCCAATCAGGAATGCAAAATTGATCAAAAGATTGATCGATGGCATTCAGCTGCCAAAGAAAATCGCTGTCGTGAAATGTACTGCGCATAAAAAGGGCGACGAATATATAACTAAAGGAAATGCCTATGCTGACGAGATAGCAAAGTTCTGTGCGAAAAATAATTTGTCAATCAATCGGGAGAAAAACAATGAACATGGTTTGAACACACTTATGCTAATATCTGTAGTTGAGACATGGCAAGGAGTAAAAGATTTACAAGATGAGGCAGATGATGAGGAAAAAGACACATGGTTAAAAGCAGGTTGCAGACAGCGAGAAGAAGATGAGATTTGGGTTTAGAAAGATGACAGACCAGTTTTGCCAAATAGCATGATTGCTGGCATGGCTAGAATGTATCATGGTCCAGGTCATATTGGAAGAGATTCAATGATTAGGTTGTTCAGGCAGACATGGTACAACCCAAAGTTCAGACTAATTGCAGAATCTTTTTGTCAGAGATGTTTGATCTGCCAGCAGATCAACCCAAACAGAAGAACAGTTGTGAGCATGGGAACCATAGGACGGGAGGATGGTCCTTTTACTAGATTGCAAATGGATTTCAATGACATGCCACCCCATAACAAGTTAAGATATGTCTTGGTGATAGTCTGTTTGTTTTCAAGATGGGTGGAAGCGTTCCCAACACGTCACAATGATTCAGTTACTGTTGCAAAATTGCTTTTAAGGGAGATCATACCTAGGTACGGTTTTCCAGTGACTGTTGAAACTGATCGAGGCACACATTTTGCAAACAGACTATTACAAATGATTTGTGAAGCATTAAATATAAAACAAAAGCTGCATTGTGCCTACAGACCAGAAGCATCAGGTGTTGTTGAGCAAATAAATGGAACAATCAAGAATAGACTAGCTAAAATGTGTCTGGCTACAGGAATGAAGAGGACTGACGCACTTCCACTTGTTTTGATGTCTTTGAGAAGTACTCCTGATATAAAGACAGGTTTGAGCCCCCATGACATACTTATGGGCAGAGTCATGAGACAAGCATTTGTTCCAGTTGGTAAATTAATGAGTATAAATGATAGCGTCATTCTGGAATACTGTAGGAACCTTTTTGACGTCGTGACTTCTGTGTTCCATCAGGTGGGAACTGAAGTGATAACAAGAGAAAAAGAAAAAGCTCATGATCTGTTACCAGGAGACTGGGTGAGGACAAAAATACATCGGAGGAGAAACTGTCTAGTACCCAGGTGGCAGAAAGCAAGACAGGTGATTCTTGTCACAACAAATGCAGTAAAGTGCAGAGGATTGAAAGGGTGGATTCATGCTAATCACACCATTTGTGTGCCGACACCTGAAAATCCTGACGAAGGTGACACTACAACTGATTCAGATTCTGAAGAAGAACCTGAAAGAAATCCAGATACTGAAGATCGACAAGAAGGTCGACATCTGGAGAATTCAAATGCGATGAGGCATTGAATGAAGATACTGAAGAAATTGTTATACTTGACTCAGAAGATGATGAAAATCTGCTAGAAAAAGAAGCAGAAGAAGAGTCTGATCAAGTGGTGATTCAAAATCAGGAGAGTATTGAAAAGCAGATTGGAAGCTCTGAAGGCAGGAATGGTAATTCTGAAACTGGGAAGTTGGAAGCTATTGCAGAAGAAGAAGAAGACGAAATTCCGAGTACCAGCTATAAGAATAATGTTCCTAACATAGTGAAACTGCCGAGTAAAGAAGAACCTCGATTAAGAATTGAAATCTCAGAAACAGAGTCAGATGAAAATGATGAAGATTCCGAAATAAGAAATTTTAGAAAGAGAGCTTGGAGAGAAGAGTGTAACAAATCTGAACCAAAGAAGAAATTACCAAGAAAAGGTGATAATTGGCCTAATGAAGATGAGGGCCTCAAATTTAAATTGGTGAACAGATCAAAAGAGCAAATTAATGAAATATCAAGTCAAAAAGGAGATACAGATAAGAAAATTCAAGTAGGGAAAAAGATTGAAGTAATTAGCAGTCGGGTAAAAAGAGTTGTAAAACCTAACCAGAAGTACAAGTCCCCTGAGTGGACTTATATTATAATCCCACCAGTAGTGGAGGTAAATAGCAGTAGTCAGGAAGATTTAAATGACACAAGTGATAATGACTGATTTTGTTTCAATTTAAAGTTAAAATCTGTTTTTGGCATAAGGCTGAAGAAATTGTGTTAGGTGACACAAGGTCGAAGAAATTGTGTTAGCTGGAAAACACATTTGATGTAAGACGCAAGCTCGAAGAAAAGTTGTTAGAAAGTAGGGTTTCTTTTTAAAAAAAAATGTAAAAACAGGGGGGTGTATGTATATGTTTAGAAATGTTTTTATTTGATTTTTTTTGTAAGGCTCTTGTTACAGAGTAAAGATGCCTACCACTAACAGAAATTCAAGATGTTCAATTCTGAGAAAATGTTGCAAAATGTCTTTTATTTGTGTGGTTTTAATAATCTTGGTCTGGTTAATTTTGGCTGTCATTTTCCCTTTTGGAGTTGACAAAGAGATGTACAAAGCTAATATGACAAGTAAAACTATGGCTAAACAAGATAATCATGATACAGCAGGCAAAACTAACAGAGTTATTGATCACAAACCAGAAATCCACCAAGACAGATCTGTTGGTGATTTTTCTAGTAATACTTTTTCGAGGCTTTTATCTGAATATGTTAAAGTAATGGATGTTAAGGATTGCTACATTTGTGTAAAATTAACCAGCTTCTGTTTCTGAGGGGGTCACATATAATATGCTTCCCCCTACTTATGGAATAACCTGCAGTGTTATAGCTAGTCTGTTTTATCAAACAGGTCGTTTGGAGTACTATTATTCAAATTACGACGAAATTTTTGCAAACTTAAAGGTTGATAAAAGCTTGAATAAGCATAAACAAGCTAAACAGATGAGGGAATTTTTCATTGTAACTAATGAATTAACTTATGAGTATGCTTTTAGAAACAACTTAACTTGTAAATTGAGAGCTGAAGAACATTTTTTCTTAAACTTAGTTGAAGAGAGAAGAGCAATTTATAAAAGAAATGAGATGCTGAAACAAACCAAATCTAAGTTTTGGCAAATTGAGGATGAAAAGTTAAATGGTAGAATTGGAAATGTTGCTTTTCATATAGATAACCTGTTAGTGGAAAGCTTTGTATTAGGAGAGACAATACGCTTTTTGACAATTACTTTGTGGGTGCAAGTCAATGTGAGGATACTTATTAAATCTTGGATGGATGGGGATTTAAAGGTGGTAAAGATCCAATTTTTTTCCTGGAATTTATTATGTGTGTGGAGATAAGGCCTATTATAATCTCCCATTTCACTGGTATGACACTTGCTATATCGGATTAGTTTTTCCAAAAAATGTTCATGTAGATCGAAATATAAAGGGTTCATTTAAAATTAGCAATCATCTGAGTAGATTCAAGAGAGAAATTTTTTCAGAAATTTTGGGAGATATTTTTGGTGCAGTAATACCTTTGGTGGGTATAACCCTGAATGCAGTTAAAATCAGAAAATTGTCCACAATTGTTGACAGATTGTCCACTGATACTGCTGGTGGTTTCCAGCTAGTGGTTACTGAAATTATTGCTATGAGATCTATGGTTATGCAGAATCGTCTTGCCCTTGACATTCTGCTAGCAAAAGAGGGAGGAGTTTGTGGAATATTACATGTTCAGCATTGCTGCACATATATTCCTGACAAGAGTCAGAATATTGAAATGTACATTAAGAACATTACAGAATTACATTCAGAAATTGTACCTTTAGAAGAAGAAGACTTTTCAGAACGTTTGAGCAAAAGATTTGCAGCAATCGAAACCTGGTTTCAAGAGATTGGTAGTTCAATTTTAGGCAAAATACTGACTCCTTTATTAGTTATAGTTTTTGTGATACTTTTGTTGAAAATTAGTTGCATGCTACACAAAAGAAATATCTAAAGGAAAAGAAGAGGATTTATAAGCTCAGAAAGGAACAAGATAAGGAGATAGAACTAGAAGAGTTTCGTAGATCACAGTATGAGAGTTACAAGCAGACTGCTGAAACAAAACTTTAGAAAGACTAATACAGTGAAAGTCAAAACATGTTCAAGGGTTTAATTTTTTTGCTAAAAATTTTGGGTGTAGTTTGGTGATTTTGAAATCACCAAATGAGGGAGTTGATGGAGCGAGTTTCAGAATAATATTTTGTTTAGACTCACAAAGTTAAACTTCCATAATAATAACCGTATTAATTGATTTGTGGTGAATTATTAACCAACTTAGATTAAAATGCATTTACATGACACAAGGGACTAATACATGTGCTCTTTTGTTGCACTTGCAAGTACGTTGAAAATAATATACTAACTTTGTCTATTGTCTTTGTCAGTATTAAATGCAGCTGTTTAACTAATGGCATGTGCTTATTTGTGTGCATATGTTATGTCTTTTCGTCTTTATGTGGCATCAGTTTGTGGAGAATTTTGTGGCTTGTGCTTAAGCTAGGTAACATAAATTAATGGGATAATAATTAGCAAAGAGGGTGGGTAACAGAATGGGTCTCAATTCTTTAATTAATTAATGTCTTGTGTTTGTTTGAATACTAGTTACTGAAGGAGAGGTTTAAGGCCTAGCGTTTTAAAGATGGTGCTTAGAATCCTGTCCAGCGTGGAGCCTGCATGTATTCCGAAGTGGAAACTTTTACCACATCGACAGTTGTCAAAGAAATACTGATGAATGACTCTGGTGCAGGATGTGCTCTGAGAATGACAAAATCAAGGACAGGATACGGCAAGTCTGCCAAGTTAAGGAAGTAACGGTCTGTTACTTGAAGAAATGTTGCATTTCCGAGCAAGCTAAAGTCACGTTTTTAGTCGGACAATGGAGCCTACGAAAAGGCTCGGTTTTGGGATGGGAACGTGAGGGAAACACCCTTTACAACGCAACTTTTACCACGCAGTGCTTTTACATCGCAACTTTCACAACGCAAACCATTACAACGCATTGCGCTGGGGGGCGCTCTAGGATAGGGAATAGATTTAATTTACAATCCAACACCTTCCCTACTATCCACGGGGACTGGAGTTGGAATTGTAAATTAAACTATTCACTATCCAGCACCCCAAAGCGCTATGCGTTGTAATGGTATGCGTCGTAAAAACTGCAATGTAAATGTATGCGTGGTAAATGCATGCGTTGTAATGCCATACATCCGGAACGTGATGAGCTAATATGGACTGACATCTGTCAGTCAATAAGAACTCTGGATGGCAAAAGAAAGAATACATTTTAGTGAGATTAGCTTGACACAAAAGGTATAAAACTTGGCCCCTTTGACAGGAGGGCGCTGCTCGCTTTCCGATTCCAGGAGGGAGTGTCGTGCTGATGGACTTTTGGCGCACGTAAGAATAAAAGGTTCAAATGATTTTTCCCTTACAGGTGGAGCAAAGAATAGTTAGGGAAATAGATTGAGGGATTAGAAACTGTTATTTTGCCTTAAACATGCATACTGATTTGCTTTGAAAAGTCAATCTAATTGGTCATTCCTCATTAAATGCTGCTTATTTGCTAATAAAATAATGATTTATTAAATAAAATGCTTTTTCTTTGAAGAATAAAATTAATAAATTAGATTTTGATTTGACAAGCTGGTCTTGTTTATTCATTGTCTAGTTATCATCAGCTGATCCATTTGCCTAAGTGACTTAATTAATATGATAAATGCATAAAACCATGGTAAGAGATGTTAAACTGCAGTTGTATATAAAAGTGTAAATAGTGTGTGAATAAGTTCTGATTAATTAGGTCACATGATTCAGTTGCTCAAAAATTGTCTCATTCGTTTATGTGCCTTGTGAGTGATTTATGATTAATGGTGAGTATCATGGTGTTGGGTAGCGTTGTTGATACAGTTTTTCTATAGGGGCGCTGGATCAGAAGCAATCATGCTCTGTTGCAGCAGTGGTTTAAAGGTGAGAAGCAGTGATGCCCTGGTGCAGCAGCGGTTTAAAGGTGAGAATCAGTGATGCTGTGGTGAAGCAGCAGTTTAAAGCTGAGAAACAGTGATGCCCTGATGCAGCAGTGGTTTAGAGCAGACAAAACAATGATGACTAGGTGCAGGAGCAGTGTAAAGGTGAGAAGCAGTGATGCTCCTGGAGACTCACCATTGAAAGCTACATGGTTTCCGATGCCAAAACAGCACTCTGCACCCAGACGCCCCAATGCAACTGAGGGTGCATCTTTTGTGCTGGGCAAAACCCCCATTTGCCCTAAGCTTAAGTCCATGAGCTTTGCTCCCACAACCCAGTGTCCTGCTCGTCAGCAGCCACCAACCAGAGGCCCCCTATCCCCCATTGGATAACATTGGGCCTCAGTACTCTGCACCCAGCAGCCCTAGTACTGCTGAGGGTGCAACAGGAGTGCATCCGTGACCCTGGGGACCACTGAGTCTAACCCCAGAATACCAACTCCCACAATAAAGTACTTAACTTTGAACTGTTAACACTATTTTCCTCCATAGGATACCATTGACAGTTTCTAAAAGTGTAGAGATGGCAAATCTAAAGAAATTCTTTAAAATTGTGCAAACTAACAAAAACGATTTTACTTACCTGTTTTCAAGAAATGTGTAAGGTGTAAGAAAAGTAATCTCAAAAGTAACTTACTGGTAATTTAAATAAAAAGCCCATTCAAAGTATATGTACTGCATTCTACAAAGCATTGCATTTCTCAGTGACAATACTGTAAGTCAAAACAAAGTGCATATACAAGTTCAATTCAAACTATTTACAAACTGCATTACTACTGTCAAGTATTTATTGCTTACCCGTGCCAGGCGTGCTTGGTTCTAGAAAATAAAATTATATTTTTACAAAACAATTGGTCTGAAGTTCAGTCTTCGAGTGTGTGAAATCACATTCTGACTGAGTGTGTACAACAAATGCTTAATACTGTCCTCTGATAAATCCTTACTGCTCGGCCACACTACCACAAATAGAGAGTAAGGTGATATCTAACTTTACCTCTGCCTACCTTGGGGGTTCCACTGGACTCTGTGTACAATATACCTCACTTTGGTATAGTATATACAGTAACCCTGGGCGGGCAACTTCGCTACGCCCACGAAGTGGGCGTAGTGTTGCCTACTTCGCCCTTTGCAAAGTAGGCGAAGCAGGCAACACTATGCCCACTTCGTGGGCGTAGCGAAGTTGCCCGCCACCCACCTCCCTCCCGCCCTCCCTAAATGCTTACATTAATATATAAAAGAATTATAAAACCACTTACCTTGTCCTGCCGCGTCCCCGGGGCTCCCGCTCGTCATTGCGCCGCCGGCGCACGCGTCTTGGATGCTCATGCGCGGCCGCCCGCGCATGCGTATTTCTCACAATAAATGCGCGGGTGGCCGCGCATGCGCATTAGCATCCAAGACGCGCGCGCCGGCGGCGCAATGACGAGCGGGAGCCCCGGGGACGCGGCAGGACAAGGTAAGTGGTTTTATAATTCTTTTATATATTAATGTTAGCATTTAGGTAGGGCGGGAGGGAGGCGGGTGGCGCGTAGTGGGGCTACGCGAAGTGCGCGGGTGGGCGTAGTTTTTTGCCCACTTCGCGTAGCTTCACGAAGCCCCACTACGCCCACTACGCCCAGGGGTAATATACAGAGATAGCTTCCTACATGGCCTCTCTGTCCAAATCAGACATAGCTTAGAGTGTAAGAAAACAGCAGTGAAGGGCCTGCATTGTGCCAGCAGAAGCATTTAGAAATGCCTGGGTTCCTGCTGGAAGTATAGTGTCACAAGAAGAGACGAGGTAACCAGGCACTACTGGAATGAGGCCATGTCTGGCTCCAAGGTCAGAGACCAAGCAGCAGCGACCGTAAAGGAGAAGGCAGCAGGATCACCAGCCAGTGGCTTAACATAGGCACCCGTGGCACCCACGGTGTGGTGGGGGAATGACTCCAAGGGCCCTATCAGCACAGTACCCCGGTTGGAGACCTCCTGATTGAGTTTGGAGGGACCTCTTCCACGTATCCTGCAGAGGGGCCCCCTCAAGTTTTGTTACGCCACTGATAACACTGTAGTGGAAGTGGAGCTTTTCCTTTGAAAAACGATGAGCAATCATCCTCACGGTCTCCACTACACAGAACTGTATTTCATTCTCCTACTACTTTAATCTCGGCCCGGCCACCTGCCCCATGATGTAGTTGCACTGCACGCACCGTCGTGTGGCTGCAATAAATCAACAACTGTAATCATGATGATTGTCACAGTGACAATAATCTTGATTAAAAATTCTGATTTATTGCAGCCAGCCACAGTGCGTAACTGCGCAAGCCGCAACTACCTCGCTCGGCTCTCAAAAACTGGAGCAATCTTCACGGTCTCCACTGAGCAGAACAGGCCTATATTACCTTTTGCTTTTAATTGCCTGCCCGCCTAGGGTGACCAACCGTCCGTAAATTTCACGGACCGTCCATAAATTGGACCTCACTTCCGTTGTCCGTGACGATCCCTGTTACGGACGCCTTTTGTCCGTAATTTTGGCCATCACAGGGAGCAGCGCTGCTCCCCTGTGAGAAGCCTCAGGCCTTTGATGGGGCGCCTCGAACTCCTCCAGGAGCACAAGAGCAGCCCCTCCCGCCCATTGTCATTCTGTATGCCGGCTGATTGCCACAAACAGAATGACAATGGGCCAGTCTGGGCTTGGGATGGAAAGCAAGCAAATGTCTAATTTCAACAAAGGGCTATAATGAAACCTGCTTTTAAGCAACAACATTACATTTGGTGTAAACCTTCAGAGGTTTCCTTTCGTAGCCATACAGAAAGCAAACAAAGTCCTTTGCATTTAACAATGATGTCTCCAACAGGATAGTCATTCTATTCAGACCAGCCATCCTATTTTGTTTCCAGCTGCTACCAATACATATAGCTGAAAAGTATTCAGTAAAAAGTGAAAAAAGGCAGTACTGAGAGAGTAATGGCAGCCGTCTGGGATGCGGAGGTTCAATAATGTGGCAGTAGTTCTCCCAATCTAGAAGAGGTGCCCAGTTCCAGCCTCTCTTTTACATTATTTTGAAAAAAGCGGAAGAGCAGGAGACTACTGGAGTGCCCAGATGCTTTTTAATTTATTTTGCAGTTATATACAGCACAAACTTGATCCAAAGGCAGTGCAGCGCTTTACATGAGCATCTGCTATATAAGTTCCCGGGAGGTTAGGTGAATTGCCCAGAATCACAGGCTGTTGAGACAAGGCTGGCACTAGAACCCGGTTCACCACTAGGCCTGGGCAGAACTCGTAGTATTTCACTCTGTGGAATTCAACAGAGTTAAATAAAATTTCCATGAAATTTGGCAGGGTTCTGAAAATGCTCATCGCACTGTCACTTTGCCCCGGTGGCACGTTTTGTGCTTAAAAATCTGTGCGAACAGCAGCATGCGGTGCACACGTTTGTGTCAATTTTGTTTTGCATGCTCCTGCCCAGCTTTTTCTACCTGCTGCTTTTGTTTCCCAACTTTCCAACCCATTTATCTGATCATCCACTTCCCACTTACTACAGTATTTTAATAACTGCATGAACATTAGATTTGGGTCTATTTATGGAAAGGATGGGGTGTTCTGGGTGTTTTTAGATCAAGTGTACTATGCAGCACAATCTGGCTGGATGCAAAAGACCTATTGTGGGCTCTCCAAGAACTTACAGGGACTTACAGCCCACCTGCAGCTCACCATTGGCTGGCTTTATTATTTCTCTCATTTACTTTTTCTTATTCAGTGTCTTTACTTGTCCCATCCTGTCCATCTTCTCTTTGTGCTCTGTGTGATTGGCTGCCTTCTAGCCTCCCACTGCTCACTTTTAGTGAACTCCCTTTTCTTTTTTAGGTGCTTTATGAGAATGCATTTTTTTTATCCCTCTCCCTTGTGTGCTTCTCCCCCTGCCAAATACTCACCCGCTCCGCTACAGCACTCCCTGTTGCTGTCTCCCTCGTGTTGCAAGTTCTTGTCATGCTTCTTCATCTGCCAAGGTCCCTAGCCCCACCATGATTGCTGCCTTTTTTTAATACAACTAATAACCATTGACAAATCTAATAGTTCTGGCTTGTTGCAGGTGTAACGTTACTTGTTGTGTTATATATCTGGATACAATGACAAGAGGCAAAATACCAGTCAGCCGGTACACTATACTAAGCACAGATTTTTAGCTTAGGTGTTTTAAGCAACGCCCTTGAATACATCACACAACCACTTTGGAGAGACCCCCCAGTTTTTTCATCTCACTTAAAGCCCTGGAAAACACACCATGTCAGAGTCACCTCATGGCTTGGCACTGTGCATCATCCATGACTCAGATTGCCTATGTGCAAGTGCATGGTGAACCCTTCCCTGCCCCACGCCTTGCTCTAGGAACTAGCGCAGTTACGTAACCTACATATTAATTAATTACCTATCAAAAAATCCGAGTCAGTCACAAATGTGTAGTGCTTGCTAGATCCGCGCTGAGGGGGCCCCTGAAGGGCGGGCCCCCCCGCAATGCGGGGGTCTGTGTTATGCCCCTGACCGGGATATAAGTCAAAGCCTGTTTTTGACAGTCGATGCCAAAATTCCATGATTTCTTGATTCAACCTTGTTGGACCTGGGCCTTTTGGCAGTTTCACCCCTGAACTTTTTGCCTTTTAATATGACATGATGTTAGTTGAGTTCTGGTCTCTGCGCTCTTTAGCACTGTGGCCCAGTGTAAAGTGTAGAGAGCGTGCGCTCTCTGAGTGTGTGTGGTGAGATTGGCCTGTCCTCCCATAGGAATGCATGGAGGATATGAGTGTCCATGGTAGTTCCTGATGTGTGGGGAGTGCAGAGTCGAGTTTGGCATGTGCGAACTCGTGAGATTAAATGCTGCGCGGCGGTGTGCGCAGATTTAATGTGACTAGTGTAGAAGTGCCACTTTTAGAAGTAGGTATTTCTGTGTGCAGTGAATGTGAATCGACTGTCTGGCTTGTGATTGACAGGAGCTGGCTGGTGTGCTTGGCTCCGGGAGTCAGGATGGGTCTGCCCAGTGGTGAATGGGGAGATCTACATGTGGATGGGAGGGAGGAGTTGCCCCTGGGACCTGAATAGGGCTATAGCTTTCCTCCACAATGCTCTACCCCCTGTGGTGCTTCTGATGTCCCTGACCCATTCTGTGAATAGGAGAAGAGGAGCTGAGCAAAACAAAGTGCTCCCAAACCAGTTGCATCTGATTTTCCCTAAACCCTGTCCTGGGTGACAGGATTTTGCTGTAAAAATAAGGGGCTGTGACCCCATGAATATGTTCTTGTTCTTTGACTTGAAACTACCAGTGGCGTGCTGCTGCTGAGGCCCAGGGGAAGGCTTGCCTCCCTGGGCCCTGCCCTGCCCCTGGATGCCTGGAGGATTTTCCTTGCTAGGAGCTGTTTTGCTCCCATATTTTATGCCCTGGACTTCTTGGGACCCTTTTGCTCCAGTTGCTCTGTTAAACTTGGTGTTCTTTTACCCTTAGCGCCTGGGAAGCGCTTTATCTTAATTTACCCCTTATATGGAGGGAGCCTATCCCTCAGTGCTGCATTTATAATGGCAGGGTGGGTGCCCACCCCACTTATTTAATTGTGCCCAGTGCGCAGGTGCCCACTCTGCAACTTCGTTTTGTCTTATATATTAATGCGGGTGCCCACCCCGCTTATTGGAGTCCTAGCGGGTGCCCACCCCGTGTGCTAACTTTATTTCTATTATCGAGGGAGCCTACCCCTCATTTCTGCCAAAAAGAAGTCATCGCCGCAGCCGGGCCGAAACCGGAAGTCAGGCGGAGCTGCCTGATGTGGGGCGGGACTTCATCTTCTCCGAGGGAAGCCCCGCGCCCACTCTATGGCGGGCGGCTTGACTGGAAGAAGTTGTGGGCTCCCATAAGCTGTGAGGGAGCCCCGGAAGAAGAAGGCGGCAGCCCAGAGCCTCGCAGGCTCCATATCTCAAGTCCCGGTCCCGAGATGGGGGACATGGTGAAGCTGGGTGCATTGTGAAGGTGGGGCTCTCATGAGGAGAGAAAGCCCTGCAAGCACCGCCACCGCCACAATGTGCCTCACAATGTGTGAGGCACATTGCTGGTGCCTGCCCCCCTGCGCATCGAGAGAGGAGGAGTCTCCTGCGTCGGAGCCCGGTGAGTAAGGGCTGGGCAGGGAATATGGTGGCATCCGGCTCCCTGAGGGAGCAGACCCTGTTGGCGGTGCCAGTGTGAGGCACTGCATCAGAGCGGCCCGACTGTCAGCGGGCCACTCCAATGATCGGGCAAATATTTCTAAAAGGTTCAGAGTGGCCCAGGGGCAGCTTCGGGCCCCACAGTTATTTCTAGAGCCCGAGAGGCTCCCCCCATTGTTTATTGGTGTACCTGGGCCCTGAGGGGCCCACGCTCTATTGCCCAAGGGCAAGTTTCTGTCTTAAAAGGGCCTCATTATTTAAGGAGCCAGTGTGTTCCCTGGGGCATAGTTCTTGCCAGAGCCTACAGGGCTCCAAACATGTGGCACATTTTTGTTTTAAGGGCTACTGAGAGCCCCTGCCGCATTTGTTGACTTTCCCAGCTGCCCAGCAAGTAGTGGGCAGCTGCACCATTTAGGACCATTTATTTTAGGGGGCATGTTCTTTTTGAATCTAGGAGTGAGACACCCTCCTTCGCCCTACCTTGGCCTCCACAGCTGCGCAGCACTAAGTGCCAGCTGCAGCGTTTAGGCCCCCTGTTTTTGTTCTCAGCTGCCCAGCAAATAATGGGCAGCTGCAACGTTTAGGTTTTGCACAGTGGTGCACCCTTGACTCTCGCTGATTAGTCAGCAGCCCTGACTATGTGGACATAGGGCGTTTGAGTCCCCTTTTTAGATGGCCGATGGCCAGGGCGGATTGTTAAATTGATAGGGCGCAGGGCCCTTATGTGATTTATGTGGTAAATGCTTTTTGGGTGCCAGGAAATGTATTGTGCATAGTATGTTTTGGGCACCCTGTTAGATACCTCTACAAATGGTTTATGGCTAGGAGGTTGTTTTACCTATTTTGGTTTGTGTTAGGGAGATTATACTTCCCTGTGTGATTTACGCCCGTAGTGTAATTTTTTACTTAGGTGGTTAGGGTCTAATGTATTTAGACTTGTGGGATACTGTACCTCTTATGATTTCTATTACAGGTTGACGCTGAGTATAGTGTCTGCCAGTGATTACTGGCTGTGTTCTAAGTTCATATATATTCTTTTACTATTTCTTTACCAAGTTCACTCTGTGATAATTCTGACAGTGGCCCACGTGGCCCTGTCATGTGTAAATAATCCCTTGTAAATATTGCCCCGTGCCAGTTGGCACAATGTATATTGTGTGATTAATATCTGATGTGTTTTGAGAATACAAAGGCTATTTTTGATATAACCTTGTATGGAGTTCCTTTTGTGGGGGGCCTGGGATGTTGTTGCTGGGGGGTGCGTGCGCAAATGCTTTACACATTTCCTCCGGGATAAGCCTTACTGCTCGTGCCCGGGCTACCACGGGGGTGAGCAGGGGTTATCTTTGGAGTGTAACTCCCTTGCCCTAACTAGAGTGGTGGTCTCTGCCTGGCTTTGGCGCAAGCCTCAGCCAACCAGAGATCCCATTTCTAACAAACCTCAAACACCTTTCATGTTTTGTGACCCTAGCCTGAAGTGATTTGACTTTCACGTCAGTACCAGGTATTTTTTTAAGTCTCAGGCATATACATTTAAAGTCCCGATGATGATCCCCTTACTAATAAGTGGGATTGAAACGTCGCAGACATAACAGTATCATGAGTATTGCAAACATGGTTTCTTTCTAAGTTAATAGCATTGGTAATTGAAAGAATTGTGATAGAATCTGCTTAATATTGTTACAGTCACACTAAAAATGTCTGAGTTGTAAAACATATTTTCAGTTGCTTTTTGTTTCCCACTTTTATTTCTTTTTTTATGTTATGTGATTACATAAATATCTGTCATTTCCTAATTTAAAAAGTGTTGTACCCTATGACAGGTTGGCACAGGTAGCCAGGTAGAGTTTTGTAGTTTTCTCTATTACTCCCTAGTTGCAGGTAACATAATCCTTTATTCCAGATGACAGCCCTTACTCCAGCCCAACCAGGATCAGCCTCCCTGCTGCTCAGCCCATCTTCAACTGTCACCATTCATGCACACATGCACCCAAGCATTCCATTCATCACAGTCACACAAACATTCCGATACCATCTTTCACTCTGGCTGAGCAGCTAGGAGAAAGCTAGGCTGGGTAACATGCATAAAAATTAGGAGAATATAACATTATCCCCTTCCTTTTAAATGAAAAATGAAAGTATGGGAAAAATGGGAATAACTATAAACAATACAAGAAAATATTCAGACAGAGAAAAGGTTCAAACTCTGGGAAGCAAAACTAAATACAACTTCACAAGAGCAGGAACACTGCATAACTTGAAGGAAAAGGAAAAATATTGACAAGCAGGAATAAATCAATGACAAGAAATATCCCCATCCTTCCCAATAAACAATATGAAAAAATGTAGTGAAGGGTGGGCCACACCCCAAGACCAACACCCAAACCGTACACAGGTAAAGAGTGTGAAACCAACATGTAAGGTACCAAACCCAAAGACCATCCCAGAGTAGGAAGAGACGAAACACACGTGTACCACAACTTGAACAACACAGAGAGTACACATGGTGAGGCGCAGGGCGACTTACACAGAACAACAACACATGAAGCGCAGGGCGACTTACAAACAACAACACGTGAGGCGCAGGGCGATTTACACTCACAACACTAACCAGTGATGTGCGGGGCGACTTTCACACAAGACAACAAAACGTGAGGCACAGGGCCACTTGCACACAAAACTAGAACAAATGAGGCGCTGGGCGACTTACACCCAAACCAACAAGACATGCAGCGCAAGGTGACTCTCAAACACATCAAACCAAACGTGCAGACCAAATGTGCAACACATGACGACTTACATACATTAATTAAAACCATAGCCATCCCTCAAGTAATGGAATGAATAGAGACTACCACCCACTCTAAACCAAATGCCACCCAAGTAGAACGAAGCATGAACTGTGGCATCACAAAGCTTTAAGCAAGAGAAGAACATTTGTCCATAGTAAACTCTTTATCTGCACACAAGTATCACCATCATAGACCATAAACATGTATATTTTTAATCTGCAATTAATCGCCAGTGAGCGACCTCTCACCCGAGTTGTGCTACTGTGGGCACACACTGGTACAGTGCACACCACAGTTGTTTGACAACCACACACGTAATATAGAAGGTCACTAGCTGAACAAACATAATATGTCCAAGAACACTTTCACATGTAATGTAGCATCTAACTAGTTGCTATAAAATGGCAAGCCCCAGACCCACATGAGACGGATCATTGTTACTAGTGACTACAAACTAGTTAAAAGACCCTACACACAGTACAGAGTAAAATGTCCCATGCTTCTTAGCACTGTGCCACGACATTGCCAGACGATTAGGGTATTGTGGCACAACTTGACAGTAAACAAATTCAAATAGACTGCTCATGTCAGAAGTTCCATAGAAGAATATGCCCATTCCATGACCTTAAGAGGAACATAATGAACCACCGTACTTACAACCAGATCGATCTACAAATGTAACAGAGCCTCCAGTCTTAGCTATCCTCTGGAGCATTGCCTGGTAGATAACCTCAAGAACTGTAGAGGCAAAACTGGTTGAAGAAACAGGAACCGACAAGCAGGAATGTTGCCCAGTTGAAGAATCCAACGACAGTTCCTCATCATGCTCCCCAACGCTCGCAGCAGACTGTAGGTCATCACGACTGCCAACGATGTTCACAAAATACGTTTGGCCGCAAATGAACAGGAACCACCAGTAAGAACAGAAGAGACAGCTGCCAACCACAAGATGGTGGACGTCGCACCGGATGGCTCATGGCGCACATGGTCAGCGACTAGCTGCCGCCTCCCCCCCAATCCGGCACCCCACACCCAGGAACGTGGACACGAGACGTCTTTACTTTTTGGAAGGCGGGCGCTAGTCGCCCGGCCGTATTTATTAAAGTATGAAATTTAAAAAAAGGCTTTTAATTGCATAATCAACAATGAATACAAAAATCAGCAGGACATTTAGTTACACAATTCGTATCAACAAGTTTGAGAGCCTGACCTTAACAAAACTCTAATACATGTTGTTTCCTAACTTAGACTAAACATCCTAATCTTGATTTTTGTACATTTCTGGCCATATGGCAGGGTCACTACCGGTGTCAGGTCCTACAAGCTGCGCCTCCCCTAGAGACGTGCGCATGCGCAGTGTTACCCCGGGAATTGCCCGGTCTTCGCCCTGAACTCCATTTACCCACTAAAGGAGGGCCCTTACTCTGCGCCGGTGGCGTCATGAGTCCACGTGCGCGGGGTGGCTACCAGCCTAAGGAAAGCGTGAACTACTCCTACCCGCACTCCTTTGCTTTGCAGCATCCATTACCTTGCCCCTGGAGTTTTGGGAGTGGCCCGCAGGCCCCTCCCCCTGGGCGGGAACCTCCATAGGATGATGCCCGCCCCCTCAGACCTCAAATATGTGCTCACCGATAATGACCTTACCGCATGCCCCATACCTAATAAATACGACGACCTATGGGAAAAAATTCTAAAGGACAGCTACACTGGCTAATAAATAACAGTATCAACGTATAGCTACAAAGGGAAAAAAGGCCTAAAGACACATGGCATCAAATACAATTCACTTCACACATGGTTTGCTAAAAAAAAAAGGGGAAAAAATTCCTAAACAAAAGCATCACAAAATATACCAACAGATCCATCTCTACTACCCTGTGAGACCTGTGGACCGTACCTTCAAAACTTACCATTCAACCAGACAAAAGAACTGCTACAAGACTTTTGTTCCAGGGATGGTGGGTGGGAAAACAAAGAAGCCCCGAGCGCGGGGCACAACGTTCAGCGAGGGAGCGTCCAGGGACAAGGGGGTCTCCTGGGCGCTCCCCACCTCTTATTCCCGAGGGGCCGGGCGGCCCCTCCTATCGCCCGCCCCCCCTGACCCGGACACACTACCCTGGATCCGGGTCAGGAAGGCCGCCGGCCAATCGGCGGTGGGCCGCGCCCCCAGGGCACGCCCCCACCGCCGAATGACCACAAAGGGGAAAGGGGGGGCGACGGTCGCCGCGCCGCCATGCGTGCGGGGGGGCCGAGGGCCCCCCCTTTTCACATGGTCAGCGACTAGCTGCCGCCTCCCCCCCAATCCGGCACCCCACACCCAGGAACGTGGACACGAGACGTCTTTACTTTTTGGAAGGCGGGCGCTAGTCGCCCGGCCGTATTTATTAAAGTATGAAATTAAAAAAAAGGCTTTTAATTGCATAATCAACAATGAAAACAAAAATCAGCAGGACATTTAGTTACACAATTCGTATCAACAAGTTTGAGAGCCTGACCTTAACAAAACTCTAATACATGTTGTTTCCTAACTTAGACTAAACATCCTAATCTTGATTTTTGTACATTTCTGGCCATATGGCAGGGTCACTACCGGTGTCAGGTCCTACAAGCTGCGCCTCCCCTAGAGACGTGCGCATGCGCAGTGTTACCCCGGGAATTGCCCGGTCTACGCCCTGAACTCCATTTACCCACTAAAGGAGGGCCCTTACTCTGCGCCGGTGGCGTCATGAGTCCACGCGCGCGGGGTGGCTACCAGCCTAAGGAAAGCGTGAACTACTCCTACCCGCACTCCTTTGCTTTGCAGCATCCATTACCTTGCCCCTGCAGTTTTGGGAGTGGCCCGCAGGCCCCTCCCCCTGGGCGGGAACCTCCATAGGAAGATGCCCGCCCCCTCAGACCTCAAATATGTGCTCACCGATAATGACCTTACCGCCACAGGCCAGCATTGTTAACCGACGATCTGGCCTCCCCTCTCTAGCCCCTACCTAAGGAAACCCTCCTACTTGCAAAACCCTCTAGCCAGGCCCAGATATTGTCAGACCACAAGACATTCCCCTCCTCTGTTAAGTGAACTCCGTCCTTCAGGTAATACTTGTCGCCCCAGATGCACCCATGAGGTATTGACTGTAACACGGGGGCTCGAAACAACTTATCCAACCGTGTGTTGATCCTCTTTACCGAGTGATTCAACGCCCTGACCGAATGTCCCCCCCGCCACTGCAGTCGAGGTATGAGTTGTGACCATACTAGTGTGCAACCCGGGCAGGTCCTGGCCATCCAATCCGCCGTTGAGATAATCTCCTCGATCAGAATGCGCCTACCCAGTGTTGCCAAATCATTCTCCCCAAGGTGAAGTATCACCACTGATGGTGGAGATTGCCGGCGTGCTAGGAGCCCCTGGAAGAATCCCCTAAACTCGTGCAGACACAACCCCCCTCTGCCAAAGAACGTGATGTCCAACCCTAGTTGTGCCGCCCTTTTCCTCTTGTCACCTGACATAAAGACACATTCTGCTCGCTTTACATATGAGTGACCCACAATCCAAACACTGTTCTTCATCATTTCCTGGCTGCCGCTCCGTGCTGATGTATGTTGCCGGTGACCGACGACAAATTCCTCCCCTGCGTAACAGGTCTGAGAAACTGTAAGAGAGCGGAAAGAGACCAAGCGTGAGTGACATGTAATCATAGCATGTCAATCCAAACATAACGTTTGTAGCATTCTGAAGACCATCTCCCAATTGTCTTCACTCTCTCCACTGGGAGGCCCCCCGCCACCGCCTCAGTTGCTGCCCCAATCCTAAAGGAATGAGAGCCAAACTCTTTAGGGTCAAGACCTGCTTTCCTAACCCCCATCTCCAATACTTTCCTGAATTGATATCTGGTCAAGGGGCTCCCGTCGGCGTGACAGAGCAATGCCCTGCCCGCTGAGCCCACCAGCAGTCCGTGCAATGATTCCACGTGCCTCACTGGGCAGCAAGGGTTGGCGGGGGCCCGTTGGAGAACTATGGTGTGACCCCTAGCCTCCTGGTCGGTCTTTGACTTCTGGATAATCACCCACATGGTGTCCTCCCTTATCGTCACACTAGCCCTTTGCAAGCCGCCCAGTAGGTCTGACTTAGAACCTGCCACAAGTTCGCTAATTCTCAGCGCCCCATAGAATGCCAAAGAGAATGCCGCCCTAAAAAGAAGCACCTCCCACTCCGAGCTACAAACAGTGTCCAGCGTGCCCAGTAAGGCTGTCAGCCGGGCCAATCCAATGGGCTTTCTCTTATCCTTCTGATGTCCCTGGATACGGCGCCATCCCCTCAAAGCCTTACGTATCATAAAGGTATTAGTGGGATCCCGGAAGCCCCTAGCGTGAGCGAAGAATGACACCGCTGCCCTATGTCTGTTCGCAGCTGCCACCGAGCGCCCCTCCTTATGCATCCATTCTAAATAGGCTGCAAAGCCATCCTCCTCTGCCCAAAGCGCTTCCCATTGTTGCCCCAAAAAAGAACAATAAGACAAAAACGCCCCTTCGTAAGCCGTCTTGGTCCTGGGGGCTAGGCTAGCGACCACGAGGTCCTGTAATCTGGGGCACCAATCTGCCAAAGTACTGGTGGGAAGTGCGCTGGCGAGGGGTCTGCTGTAGGAAGATGCTCCCTGAACACCTGCATTTTGGAGCGAGAGAGGGAGTCAGCTGCATTGTTCAGAACACCAGGGACATGTTTGGCCTTAAAATTGACATTCAATTTGAGGCACCGCAAAACAATTTCTTTGATCAAACGAAGTATGAAAGGACACCGCGCCCCCTGCTGATTGATACATTCCACCACCGTCATGTTGTCTGACCAAAACACCACTGATTTATTACATAGGTGTTCGGGCCAGACCATCAGTGCCACCCACATTGGGAAGAGTTCCAGGAAGCCAATGTTGTTGTTCAGGCCCCATGTTCGCCATACTTCTGGCCACTGTTGAGCGACCCACCTGTTCCCAAGGATGGCGCCAAAGCCCACACTCCCGGCGGCATCCGTCCACAGGCCCAACTCAGCTGATGTTGTCAGCGGGCCGGGCCAGACTACCCTGCCGTTAAAATCCTCCAGGAATGCCATCCATATGAGCATATCCTGGCGAATTTCAACCGACAGCCGAGTGCGGTGGTGCTTCTCCCTCAGCCCCTTCATTGCCTGCGCAATAGAGCGAGAGAATGGGCGGGCCATGGGAATGATCCTCAGTGCAAAGTTCAATTGCCCTACCACCTCCTGTAATTGCTGCAAAGTGACCTTCTCCTTCAGGAGGCATAACTGTAGCGCTGTCTTGAATTTATCCACCTTGTCCCTAGGTAATCTAAAACATCCTTCCAGTGAGTCAATCTCAATGCCGAGGAATTCTAAGCAGGTGGTCGGGCCAACCGTCTTCCCGGGCGCAAGCGGGACCCCAAAAGCCCGCATGAGCACGCAAAATTCCTGCAATGCCAGTGCACACTCCTGAGATCCCGCTGTACCCAGGAAGAGGAAATCATCTAAATAATGCATGACCCGCTGATGGCCCGTCACTTGTCTCATGGCCCATTCAAGAAAAGAGCTAAACATTTCGAAGTAAGCGCAAGATATCGAACAACCCATGGGCATGCATTTGTCCATGTAGAACATATCCCCAAAGGTGAAGCGTAATAGATGCTGGTCGGCTGGGTGGACCGGGAGGAGGCGAAAGGCTGATTCTATGTCTGATTTCGCCATCAGCGCCCCGGGTCCCGTGGCCTGTAATAAGTGAACAGCCTGATCAAAAGAGGCGTACTTAACACTACAGATACCCTCGTCGATGGCATCATTCAGTGACGTCCCCCTAGGTGCTGACAAGTTATGGATCAATCTGAATTGCCCTTTCTCTTTTTTGGGGACAACTCCTAATGGGGAACACACAAAATTGGGTATTGGCACTTCAGTAAAAGGGCCCGCTATCCTGCCTAACGATAGCTCCTTGTCAATTTTGGCGGCCACCACAGCCGGATTGTGCTTGACTGACAGTTGATTTCTACAGTGTGCGCTGCCTGTGTATCCCGCGGCCGGGATCCTAAAGCCTTTAGAAAAACCTTCTTGGAGTAGGGTGGCCGAAGTGTGGTCCGGATATCTATTCAACCATGGAATCATTGCCACCACATCTACTGGAGTGGGGGGGCCTACCTTGTTTATATTATAGTGGTTTTCCCCTACCCCTCTGACCCGTGTTTCCCTGCTTGGACCTACAGGCAGTTTCTGGATGAGAGGGGTGCCCACAGGAGGAACATGCATGTCTAAACTTACACGCGGCCCTTGTGCAGGTGCGCCTATTAAAATCCCAGCACACCCCTTTTTTCTCTGGCCCACTTGCCCTAAACTTCCCAGGTACCTCACTCGTTTGGGGGGGGCCGAAAGGGCTGTTGAGGTCTAGAGAACACCTTGACCGAACCGAACTGAGGGGGAGGTGCAGTATCAGAGAACTGTTTGTGCCAAGCCATGGAATCTACCGTGTCCCATGGCAATGTTCTATTGAATTCCAATGCCTTCCTGAAATTGACATCATACCCCTTCCATGCCTCCCCAGAATACTGTTCACTCCACCCCACAATCCTGCTCGAGTAGCATGCCAATGCTGCCTGTAAATCTGGAGGACGCTCAGCTTTAATCGCAGTGAATACAGCCCATGCTTTCATCCAGTTGTTGAGAGTTTCCTCAACCCTAAATCTAGTACACTGCGCCCTCCATTCGCTTGGGAGCATCCACTCTTTTAGTGATTTCGCCTGCTCCATTTCCCTATTATCTAACAACAAAGAATAAATGTACACGTATTTATCCGCCCAAATCATCTCTTTCACAGCTAATGACACATGCTGAGCCAAATTCTCGCTCCTGGAAGGTAGAACACCGTCCCCCAAGAGCGGCAATGCCACTTCCTTACCAAGTGCGGGCACCGGGGGCGGCTGCCCTTTAACTCCGTCCAGCTGGGGAACACTTGGACCTGCAAGGGGAGAAGATATTGGCAAGGCAACACTGTCGGCGACCGCTGCCGATCTGATTTTTTCCACAAACTTCGCCGCCTCTGCTGCATGGTCTGCAGAATTCGGGAAAGCTCCCCCTTTTTGGAGCCATGGCATCAAGGCCGTTATCTGGGATAACAATTCAGGGGGCATTGACTCTAAATTACCCCCCGGGACAACAGGTACCACTGGGGTTATGCCCGGTGGTACTGGCGCAGCTGGCAGGGCGGGTGCCGGGTGTGGCACGCCTGTGCCCGGGGTTGTGGGCACCGGTGGGGGAGCAGGCCCAGCGTCTACTGGTTGACCTACGGGCACCGGCACCACGGGGGCAAGGGGTGTAGGCATAGGTATATGCGGGGGTGGAACTACCGCCGGCGGCACGGAAGGTACCGGCTCTACTGGCCCTGGGGTGGGGGTAGCGTCCCTGGGTCTCTTGGACTTAGACTTCCTAGGTGGGGTGATAAAATCCCCCCTTGGCACTGGTGCCACCCTCTTGCGGATAGGCCTACCCGATGGGCCCGGGGCATCCCCATGCCTCTCATTCAACCGTGCTTCCAACTCATCTACTTTCCCTACCTGTTGCTTAATTTCACTTATCTCCCGCATCATGGCCCGCATCATCGCCTCCATGTTGGACCCCCTTTTTCCACCCCGCGGACCTGGCATGATACCGCCCCAAACAACCGCAGCCTACTCTCTTAATATCACAACCGGTCAACTATGTGTACCTTTTTGGTGGAGGGTCACCAGGGAGCTTTCAGCACCATGCAACAGGCGACCGCAACACTAGCGGCTTGTCCGCTTATGTAAGGGGGTGAGTAAACCTAATGTAGACCCACCCGGCGGCCACCTGGAGCTATGAATGCTAGCCCCCCGTACCCCTCTTACCGACCAGTCCTTTGTCCCCGCCTGCGATAACAGTCCGCGGCTCCGGTCCACACCCCTTTACGTGCTGGAAGCTCTTACGTCCTGTCCGCTAGCGAATGGCCTCAATAATGTCGTTCAAGTGCCTGGAATTAAACAATTATGTTATCACCGTGTACACGCGACATTCAAATTAACACCCTTTCCAAGGCCAAGACAATTCTGAACCCGTACCCGCACTTATTCACAAGGACTGTCAGGACATGCCTGATAACGCACTTACCAAGTAAAATTACAACAATACAATGGTGAAAAAACCTTTCAAAAATTGTCGCCTCGCTGTCATAACATTGCACACTTTATGTCAGCCACAGTACACTGAGTTATAAAAGAAACACCGCAATGTAGCGTGAAAATTAGCTGGATGCTCTTTTCTGCAATAACATAAATAATCGACCACTTAATGATTAAACTAATAACCTTGTAAGAAATGGCAATTCTTTTCCTATAATTATCACCAGGGGTCTCCCATCCAGGTGCTGCCCTGGTCGACCCTGCTTAGCTTCGCCTGAGCTAGATCAGCCTAACGCTCATGCTGTTTACAAAAAGCGGGAAAATACTTTCCCAGTACTGCCCCACACAAAAGGATTTTTTACCGCCCAAATCGTCAATCGTCATCCACCGCAAAACCGGGCGGGAATCCTTCCCCTGCCGCTACAAAGGCGGGAAATATAATTGTCCCGCACTGCCCCACACGAAAGTATTTTTTCCGCCCAAATCCTCAGGGTGAATGCTCACCACCGGTCTCTGTAGACCAACGTTCACGGATCCCCGATCCCCGATCCAGCGCCCCCCTCCCGCAAAATACCTCTTTCTGTCGAGCAGACCGATCGCAGGGAAAACAAAACCTTGCTCCTCAATCTGCACACCCGCCGCTCTGTGTCCCGGTATCCTCAGCGCAAGGCGAGATCGCGATGCTGCAACCAGTGACGCACCAGCCCCGGATAACCCGCCGAACGTGGAATCTGCTACAAAACAAAAGCGGGAAGATTAATGGCCAAGTCGCCCCGAGCGCAGGGGACCACACACCGTAGGAAGGATCGCCACGTCCAGCACGAGAACCTGTAAAACAAAGTAAAAGGAATTAATAAAACAAAGAAGCCCCGAGCGCGGGGCACAACGTTCAGCGAGGGAGCGTCCAGGGACAAGGGGGTCTCCTGGGCGCTCCCCACCTCTTATTCCTGAGGGGCCGGGCGGCCCCTCCTATCGCCCGCCCCCCCTGACCCGGACACACTACCCTGGATCCGGGTCAGGAAGGCCGCCGGCCAATCGGCGGTGGGCCGCGCCCCCAGGGCACGCCCCCACCGCCGAATGACCACAAAGGGGAAAGGGGGGGCGACGGTCGCCGCGCCGCCATGCGTGCGGGGGGGCCGAGGGCCCCCCCTTTTCATTTGTGCTGCAGAGCATCCTTGAGCTGCACAATGCATCGAAGAATCCACAATGTCGGAACCCCGAATGCACCACGTCATAGAAGGAGCCTAGAGTGGGCAGCACATCTTCACTATTGAGGTAAAATTGCGCGCTGACCATAAACGTATAATCTAGAAAAATGTTCACTCGCTGAGTGAGTGCGCGCAATGCACAGCTTGTGCCTCATTATTTCAAACCACATCACAACGGTTTAATAATGTCCACTGTTGTGAAGTCTCAGCTGACACAACAAATAAAAGACAAAAAGTGTCTCACCTCTCTTGGCCCCCATGCGCTGCCAAATCAAACTGCCACCTCAGCAAAAAGGAGGAGTGCCTGACTATGGTGCTCTCACACGAATTTGAGTTCAATGGAGCATGGCCGGGCAGGGCAAAGGTGGTTGGGACCGTCAGTTGACAAGGACACTGGTGGGGCTGGCTTGCCTGTAGCTCCAAACAACACGCTCTTTACTTTCTTACTCTTGGTTTCTACTCTCTTTGTACTCTTGTTTCTTTTACAGGGCTGGACTGACTACCGGGCGTTTTGGAATGCTGCGGAGCTGGGGGCTGATTTCACTGCGGTGGGGACTGATTTCGTTGATGGAAACCTGCATGTGCTTTGAAATAAACAAAGGAAAATGAATTTCGTTCAGCACACCCTGGTCCCCATCAACAAAATCAGCCCCCAGCTCAGCAAAATTCCAAACCGCCCGGTAGCCAGTCCGGCCCTGTTCTTGTAGTTACCTTGTCCAATTGTAGTCAGCTTTTCAATCCATAAAATGCTTGAGCCCAAGTCCAGTCGTCGCCAAACTTATTTACCGTCTATGCTCATTGTTCTGTGCAAATTCATGTTAAGGGACCACAAAGACAAGGCCAATGTGTGCCGGTAGTACCAAATTGGAGCAGGTTGAAGCTTTTGATTAATTGGGTATCCGACTCACTCTCCAACAGGTGGAAAAATCAAAACTAAAATCAATACAACAATGTGCACACATAAGTCAAATTCACAGGAGGGCTGTATCTAGGCAAATTGCTCCTGCCATTGAAATGTATAACACTAAGGTTTTGGGCAGGGTACTGTATGGTGCTGAGCTCTGGGGCTTGAGTATCTAGGTTTCCTTAACTACAGTAGAAAATCCTTTTCTTAGATCATTGTTTGACCTTCCTGTGAGTTCCCCCCTGATTCCCTTCTACTTTGATATTGCTCACAAACAACTAAAGCATAAAGTAAATTATAAAAAATTATAATTTTGGTTTAGGCTGTGGACGATAGAAGAGTTGGATCCCTTCTGTGATACCCTGAAGGATCTCTTAAGACTCCCCCAGGCAGAATCAGTAAGGTGATTTTCTTGCCTGTGTGATCTATTGGGGAGAGTAGGGATGGAAAGTTTCTGATCTAGCCCAGAAACTATGAGTAGCATCTCGAGGGAGAAGTTGAAAACAATTTGCTGGGAAAAAATACTCCAAATGGGTTTGGCAGAACATTTTTCAAGTCTAAAAAAAACGTTTCTACCCTTCAAAAGTGTTCCAAGGTTTGAAATTGAAACATCAATAGAGGAAATTACCCCTCCCCTGGCACGCAAGCTTTTTCTACAGTTTAGATACAAGACCCTACCCACTAATCATTTCTGCTCTAGGTGGTGCATGCGTCCCCCAGTAGCTGATCTATGCCCTGCGTGTAAAGGTTGCACAGAATCTATTGTTCATTTACTCTTTTTCTGTCCCTATTATGCTCTACTGAGAAAGAAATGGATAATACCTTTATGTCATTACCTTGAAATTTTGAGGCTATTGTCTACAGATACCCGCAGAATAATAGTCTTTGGTATTTATCGCTTTTTCTATGCTCTGTGGATCAGGCGGGGAAAGTTAATGCAATGAACTTTTTTAGATATTTCTTTTTATGTATGACTCTGTATCAAAAGGAAAATGAATTGCTGTATCTTGTGTAGTGTAATTTTTTTATGAAATGTACTTTTTGGAGGATTTTATGTATTTCTTATGAAACCTGTGCTGCGAGTACTTTTTTTAATCTCTGAGATTGTAATGAAGTCAATAATGGTAATGCTTAAGGGACCACCAGTGTCTTTCCCTACATTAAATATATTTAAGCACGCCCTTTGTCACTAAATGTAAAAGTCTAATAAATTATATTTCTGGAGCTTCAAGAGGGCCAAAGTATCTTGTGTACAGCATCAAATCCCAACCACCCCAACAGCCACGAAAAGCTCTGCCTCTGTCAGTCTCAATGCTGTCTCAACAACTGGTTACAGAACACCCCAATGTCCCAATGTCCCTACCTCCCTCTCTCTCTTTGCCACTCTCTTTCTCACTCTCGTTCATACATTCATCTCTCTCGTTGTCCATCTTTCTCCCTCTTTCTCTCTCTCTCTGTCTCTAGGTTTCCACACATTCCTCAATCTCTCTGTTTTCAGCTCTCTCACCACCGCTTCCCCCCATTCTCTACTCCCTGCCTCTCATGTTTATCTCCGTCTCTCCTGTCCTACCAGTGTACCAATCGCTCCAACTTTCCCCTCTCTCATTGTATCTCGGTCAAACTTAATCTCCCCTTCCTTTTTCTATCTCTCCCCCTCTCTTTAACTTTCCTGCTTTCTTTCTTCCACGTTATGCATTTCTGGCTCCCTACCTTAACTCTCTCCAACTTTCTTTTCCTTTCTGTCTTTGTGTCTATTGCTCTGCCTCCCTATCTCTCCCTCGCCCCCGAGGCCATTCCGATGGAACCAGCCTAGTTTGTTCTGTCGAGAATGTCCTTTTATAGGATATGTTTATTTAGGTATATTTGCCACGCTCAATGGGTGGGCGTCGGCCATCCATCAATGTGCTACACAAAATCGGTTTAGTAAATAACTGTGAATGCAGAAAGAAAGATAAATACACAATTTAGCTTTGGAGTAGGCAGGGGATTAGGAGTGAAACTGCATAAGAGCGAAGTTGGTCTAGGGGAAGACTCACATGGCGGCCATGCCTTCATGTGACCCCTTCACTCACCCACTTGGCACAGCTAGACGGGGTAACTCGGTCCCAGTAAAGCCCATTTGAAATACAGGCCACAAAGCAGCAGCTGAATAACATGGTATTTATTTCTTGTTAATAAGACCACCTACACGAAAGTTTCTCCCTCATTTGGGCAGTTGTCAAGGAAACGTAATGAAATGGGAACTCATAGTAGGCGCCTTGGCTGGGGCTGATAGATGAGGGGGTGCACGTGGTCAAAAGTCCGGTTCCACTACTGCCTTAGTGTAAAATGAAGCAGTTGTGCACTTCAAGTATTCACTGCACACACTGATTCACGTTTGTGTTGCTGACCCTGTGTGCTTTCTTAGCTCAACAACATTACCTCCTCATCCGTCTTCCCGTCCCATTCCTCATCAGTGAGCAGCTTGTCTGCTCCACAGAAACCTTATTAGTAGAAGACTTTTTAGCACTTCCCCCAATATGGCACCACCTACCAGGTGAGAATATAAGGAGAAGTGCGTCACACAACATCCTGTTCGTTTTTTTCTGACTTCGTCAATTACACTTTGCCTAGCAGGGCGGTTGGTAGGGTAAGTGTTTCGTTCTCCCTTTTTTTGTTTTTTGATGCGGCCAGCGGCCTGCTATAGTGGGCGCCTTTGTCCCTTTCTGCTTATTTTGCATGCTGTGCGTTTATGTATGGCTGCTTACTTTAGGTTTACGCGGCCCGCTCTAGCAGCCGCTTGTGCCTGTTTTCTTCGCTTCGGCGGTGCGCAGTGTAGTCTGTGTTGTGGGCAGACACGGGGATGTGGTTCAATGGAAGAGCGCATGCTTCACATGTAAGAGGCCACAAGTTAATTCCCTGGCAGCTGTTGCTATGCACGCTTACTTGGGCTGCGCGGCTTGCTCTAACGGCCGCTTCTCCTTTGATGGTCCCATCGCACCCTGCTTTAGTGGGCTCGGGTCCTCTGATAGTGATCTGCGGCGCGGAGAGTTCTCCTAGGTTTCCTACCTCCCTTAGGAGTTTTCCAGCAGCCGGGCTCCTTTTTGTACTTCCGCCCATTTTCCTGGTTGGGTGCCTTTGGACTTTGTTTCTTTTTAAACAGGTCCTTTTTCAGTGGGTCCCTGACCTCTGCTGGTTTATTTTCGGAGCCTGGTCTTGACTGTTGCTCAGTTCTTGTGCTGCCATGGACCAGGGAGCAGCTGGCTCTGCTGCTGCTAGTTTGGATGCCCTGCACCTCATTATAAATGAGGCTGTTGCTGCTGCTTTCCGGGGTCGGGCGGTGGCTGGCCCTTCTTCCAAAGTGCCTCGTGGGTCTCTGAGTCAGCCTGACCCCCGGCTGAGGATGTGAGGGCCGAGGAGGATGATTGTGTGCATGGTCATTTTGTTTAAGGTGCAGAGCTCTCTGATTTGTTTGATCATGTGCGTGGCAATTTGGGCTTTGCTCCTCCTGTGCCGGATGTCCTGGACGATTACTTTTTTACTCAGTATCATCAGCCGGATGTTGAATCCTTACCCTTACATGGCGCTGTGCGCAAGGTGTTTATGCATGAGTAGAAGGATGTGGATAATCCATCTTCCCCAGCTTTTTGTGTAAGCGTTATCTGTTGGAGAGGTTTCTGCTGAATTCCCTCAGTCGGTCAAGGTGGACAATTTAATGGCTGGTCTTTCCACACAGGGCTTGGTTCTGTCAGATGAGGCCCTTCCTTCTGACACTGTTGATAAGCGAGTGGAAGGGGCGGGGAAGCGTTCCTACGCTGCTTCCAACTTTGCTGTCAGGGCAACAACCTACTCCAACTATATGGCCCAGTCCCTGCTGAAGGATTTCCAGGCCCTGGCTCCTCTCTTGCAGGACGGGGACGATGCCTCCTCTCTCGTGGCTCTCATGGAACTGCAGAATTGCTATTTATCGGACATTTCTTTTGATAATTTGTGTGCCACTGCAGCTGCTTTTGGGGCTTTGATTGCTCCCACAACTAATTTCTGGAGGCGATTTTGGAAAGCTGAGTCCTCTCAGAAGTCGGTTCTGCTTAAATTGTCTTTCGTGGGTTCCAAGGTGTTCGGGCCCTAGCTGGAATATTTGGTCGAGCAGTAGGCAGAGACTCGTAAGCTTGTGGCTTCTGTTCATCCTCCTTCTCTGGGAGTAGGTTTGGATACCGCTGTGCATTTGACTTTCCTTCCACCAGGGGTGCTCTGCAGCCCTTTCGTGGCAGGGTCGTGGATGGGGGCTCCTGATGGTGCCAAGTCCAGAGCCCCGGCCGGTGGTTCTGCCTCCGCTCCTTCTCCAAAGCAATTACTGCCTGCCTTTTCCGGTTAGGGGTCGCAATCTCCTTTTTTGCACCAATGAATGACTCTTCCAGAGGCCTGGGTGGTGCAGACAGTGTCTGCAGGTTACCAGATCGGGTTTCCCTCTCCTCCTTCTCAGGTCCTCCGGGAGAGTCCTCTGCCTCATCATCCTCTGAGGCAGGCGGCTTTGCCGGAAGTCATGCAGCTTCTGTTGGGGAAGGCGGCTATTGTGGAGCTTTCTCCTCTGGAGCAAGGTCTGGGTTGTTATTCCATCCTCTTCCTGGTCTCCATAAAGGATATGGCGGACCTGCGCCCTGTTTTTTGATCTGAAGAAAGTCAATCTCTACAATCCTCATCTTACTCTTGTGACTTTGATGTCTATCCTGAATCTGGTGCTGCCGGGATGTTTCCGTGCCTCGCTGGACCTGATGGATGCCTATCTGCATGTGCCTATCTATCCTGCAGATCAGCGATTTCTTTGTTTTTCTGTCAACTCCTTTCAGCCTTTCATCAGAGCAAAGCTCTTGGCCCCTCTGGTGGGTATTCTCCATTCCAGGGGTCTTCAGGTTTTTTCCTACCTTGATGATTGGTTGATTTGTTTCTCCTTCTTTCTCTCAGGCTCTGACAGATGTGTACCAGGTCTTTCGTCTTCTGGAGTCCTATGGGTTCCTCATTAATCACCTGAAGTCCTCCCTGCTGCCCTCCCAGACTCTGAAGTTCCTGGGGCTCTCTTCCATATGTATCTGGGGATGGTGTTCCTCTACCAGGAGTGACAGTTGACTTTGTTCTGACACCTTTCATGGGTTCTGTCCCAGTCCCATATGTCTGTGCGGCTTTGGTTGCAGAGTCAGGGGGAGATGGCTTCCACTCTGTATCTCCTCCCTTGGGCCCATCAGCATATGTATCCCCTTCTGCATCACATTCTGGCCAACTGGGATCCTGCCTCTCAGGACAACAATGCTCTTATTCCTGTCACACCGGGGATTCAGGCTGCTCTCCAATGGTGGTTGTCCTCTCAGTCTCTTTCCCAGGGTTCGTCCTTCTTCCTCCTCCTGCTGTGGTGGTGTTGTCAACCGATGCCAGTGCCGTGGGTTGGGGTGCGGTCCTTGGTGCCTTGAAGGCTCCGGGTCAGTGGTCCCGATTCGAGTCTCTCCAGTCCTCGAACTGGAAGCAGTTGCGGGCGGTTTGGTTGGCTCCACTGTGGTTTGCTCCTCTCCCTTAGGGCCGTGCTATCTCTGTTCAGGTCGACAACCAGGTTGTT
This sequence comes from Lissotriton helveticus, assembly GCF_964261635.1. Taxonomy (NCBI): domain Eukaryota; kingdom Metazoa; phylum Chordata; class Amphibia; order Caudata; family Salamandridae; genus Lissotriton; species Lissotriton helveticus. The sequence continues at coordinate 1,508,950,841 of NC_136061.1, read as the reverse complement.
GGGGCTTATGTGAATCATCAGGGGGGCATGTGCAGGTCTCTATTTCTCCTTTCCAGGAGGATCGGTCTTTAGGCCGAGCGGAATCTCTTGACTCCGACGGCTGTCCATCTTCCGGGGAATGGGTCTGCAGACTCTCTGAGCAGGGTGTTCTCTTCGTCAGTGACCATGTGTCTGTCCCCTCTTCTGTTCGATCAGATCGTCCTCCGGTTCGGCCTTCCCTGGCTGGATCTGTTTGCCTCAGAGGATTCAGACCTTCTTCCTCATTTTGCAGCCTCGTTCCTTCTCCGCTGGCCTGGGCAATTGATGCTTTCTCCATTCTCTGGTCTCTGGGTCTCCTGTTTGCCTTCCTTCCCTTTGCCTTGGTCCTTCGGAAGATTCGGTTGGATCGGGCAGAGATTCTTCTGGTGGTGCCAGAGTGGTCCAGTCGACCTTGGTTTCCCCTTCTTCTGGGCTTGTCTGTGTGCCCCCATTAGCGGTATCCCCTGTGTCCCTCCCCTCTGCGGGTTCCTCTTCTCACGTGTCCTCCCTGCTCCGCCTCTGGCTGGGGGTTTGGCACTTGAAAGGTTGAGTTTGTTGGACCAGAGTTGTTCTATCGAGGTTACCCGGAGCATCCAATTGTCTAGGCGCCCTTCTACCTTGAAAACTTATGACAAACATTGGAAGAGCTTCTCCTCCTGGTGCCTTGGGAAGGGTCTGTCTTCCTCCTCCTGTACAGCTGTACGGTCACTGGACTTCTTGCAGATGGGTTTGTCCTGGGGCTCGCTGTCTCCACTCTCCGTGTGCAAGGGGCTGCCATTCTTGCTTGTAGGGGTTCTTCTGTGTCTTCTGACTCCCCTTTGGTGGCTCTCCTTTTGCAGAGTTGTTTGATTCAGCGTCCTGTCTCTCACTCTCATGTCCTGGCCTGGGATCTTCCCCTGGTTATGCAGGCATTGACTGGGCTCCCTTTTGAGCCTTTGCTCTCTGTGGATCTTAAGTTCCTTATGGCTAACATTCTTTTTTTGGTGGCCATTTCTTCTGGGCGGTGGGTTGGTGAGCTTGGTGCTTTGATGGCTTCCCTCCTTTTTTTGCATTTTTGCTCTGACAAGGTGATTCTTCGTCCCAAGTCAGTTTTTTCTGCCCAAGGCTTTGTCTTCTTTCCGCCGTCAGGAGGATATTGTCCTCCCTGTCTTTTTTCCGGACCCCTCCTACCCGGAGGAAGTGGTTCTGCATTCTTTGGATGTGCTAAGGGATATCTGCATCTGTTAAGATCAGACCGGTGCTTTTCAGAAGGTTGATTCCTTGTTCGTTACCTACGGGATCTCTGGGAAGGGGCTTCGTCCTTCCTTATCCACCTTGACTCGTTGGGTGAATTAGGCAGTTGTTTCGGCTTATGAGTCCGCTGACTGTCCACTCCCTTCTTTGATCCAGGGTAGGTCCACCCGTGGTGTTTCCTCCTCCTGAGCCATGTTCAAAGGTGCCTCCTTGTGTGACATTTGTAATGCTGCCACGTGGGCCCCTCCCCATACCTTTGTTTCCCATTACCATCTTCAGTTGGGGATGGCGGCCCAGGCTGCCTTTGGCTCTCATGTTTTTCTGCTGTACATGGTTTAAGATTTGTACAGATTTCTTTTTGTTTGAATTGACCTGTTTGCTGCATATTCTGGTCTTTTTTCTTACAATAACGGTATGCTTGGGCTCACTGGTAATCTTCATTACTCGGGGTCCTGGTCTTCCCGTCCCATTCCTGAGCCCTTCCCTCTCTCCCTGGGGGTTCTTTCTGGTGATTGTTTTTGTTTCTGGGTTTCTTTAGTATTCTCAGGATGTTGTGTGACGCACTTCCCGCTATATTCTCACCTGGTAGGTGGTGCCATACTGGGGAAAGTGCTAAAAACTCTGCTAGGTATAAGGTTTCTGGGAAGCAGACACGCTGCTCACTGATGAGGAATGGGATGGGAAGACCAGGACTCAGAGTAATGAAGATTACTGGTGAGTAACTTGGCATCGTTGGTTGCGGGAGCTTTGTGGCTCCTCATTCCGAGTCCTGTATTTTTCAAGTTCACTAACACATCAGCTTTCTGAGTTGTGCTCTTCAAAACGGGGAATAATGTGCTAATGGCAGGAGTAGGGGTTTTCCCCTCGTTGTGGGGCATGCAAACTCAACATGGGTGCTGCTGGGCCATAAAAATTTGCGAAGTTTTACCTGGTATTTTTTTTCGACTGCAAAAATATGGTTGTGTAACTTGCTGCCAAACTTATATCTCTTGTTTGCGCCTGATTCTGGATTTGCTCATGGGTTCAGAAGAAGCTCGAAGCTCCGGTGGTATTGCTGGCTGCTTTGTAGTGGCGGCTCATCCGCTAAGACAGAAGCGCGTCAACCCACTGCAATTTCAGCGGTGCAAAATAGAAAAAGAAAATGATAATAGCAGGATGTTATTATCATTTTATTTTTCCCTGCGGGACTCAGAGCCAGGTTGGGGCGGGACTGGGCTCTGTGACGCCAGACAGAATAAGGAGTGGTTTGCACTCCACTAAGTGCGCATAATGGTTTGGCCATATCTCTTGGGCACACTTAGCATGTTCTCCATTGGGCTGGGTTCAGCAGCCAGGTGGAGAACATGCCCAGGCAAAGCCTGAGCGACCAATCAGGCTGCTTAGACTAATCACAACGCTGCAGGCTGGGAAAGTACCAGAGCCTAGGTGCTTCCGGTACTGCCAGCAGATGAAGAGGACAGAGAAGAGGCAAGCAGCGGCGTGGCGGCAGAGGTAAGTTTATATACATATATTTTTTTTATCCGTCCCCCTGCCTCATCACTCATTTTCTGAGGTAGCCGCCAGTGGCTGCTTTTACATTACCTGGTCAGGTTCATTGCTCGTTTCTGCAATAATGCTGGCTTTAGGTGCATTTCTGGTCCTTGTGCATTGCTTGGTTCTGCGATATAGTATTGTATATTGACTCCTGTGGACTTCCTGGCTCACTGCTGGCTCTGGGAGCATTTCTGATTCAGCACTTCGTGCTAACCCCGAGTGTATTACTGATTGTTGCTGAATTGCATGATTTTAATGAACTTCTGGTATTGGGTGCATTGCTGATACCAAATAGTAGCCTAGGAAGAGATAAAGATTGGTGTGCAGCACTGTCTCAGGGTTCATTTCTGACTGTTTGCATTCCTTTCTCCTGTGGTATTTGTAGCTTAAAGTTCATTTCTGCCTACCTCTGCATTGGACACTAGGGGGCATGTTTATGAGGGCCTTGCATCATGCTTGCACCACAAAAAGTTGTACATGCACGGCGCCAAGCCTCAAGTCATATTTATGAAGCAACACAAAGCAATCATGCTTGGCAGTGAATTGCTTCACAAATATGGCCGAATGCAACGCAGCGCAAATCGCTGCATTGCCTTACTCTGTGCAAGGAAGGCATTCCATGGGCATTGCAGTTGGTGTACCCATGCAACTCCCATGATTTTAGACGTATTCACAGATTAATAAGGATTTGTAAACCTGGGAATGCATCAAATTCTTACGCCACCCAAGGTGAGGGGTAACGAGGAGAAATATCTTTATTTCTCCTTATTTTTCCTCTTTTCATGTGTGCTGTATTCTGCAGCACATAGAAAGAGAAAATGACTATATAGATTAATTTTGTGCAGGAAGGTGCCCTTCCTGCAAAAACAATCCTGCTGACAACAGCAGAAGGCCCCCTTGCACAGGGTGGGCCAGGTCCCAGGGATTTGCACCCCCCCTTCCCAGGGACCACCACCCCCATGACTCGTCCATCGCTCAATATATTGGGGGAGGGGCATATGTCCCCCTCCTGGGCCGATTTCGGCCCCATGGACCCCCACCCCCATGGCCCTGGCCTTAGAAAAATGGGGAAGGGAGCTGCAAGGGCCCCTTCCAAGGGCCACGCTCGGCCCTTGGGACCCCATCCCTCAGGGCTTGCTGTACTCCTTCCACTGGGGAATGGCATTAGTAATAATGGGGAGGGGGCTGCGGGCCCTCTCCCAGCCTGATTTTGGCCACGGGAACTTCATGCCCTCAGGGCTCAGCCATGCATCTAATGTTGAGGGGGCTGGCAGTCCTTTCCTGGAGCCAATAATGGCCTTGGGGACCCCACCCCCCAGGGCAGGCTCCAGCTATTCCCCAGGGAGCCTACCCCTGGTACATAGCTGTGTTAGCTCTTGCTTGGCGGGAAAAGTTTTATGAAATTGGTGGGAGCGGACTTTTCATCTTTCTAAATATGGCCAGGCAATGGGGTACCCGGGGATGGATATCAGCTCGAGGAGGAGGGCTGCGTGCCCCCTTCTCATTTATAATAAGGTTGTGCCCTGGGTGATGGGGTACCTGTGACCAAAATACAGCCTGGAAAGAGGGGCTATGTACTCTGTCACCTAAATAAATGTGGCAGCAATGGGGGGATGGGGTCACCAAGGCTGAAATCGGACAATTCACTGGAAAAAAAAGTTACAGGGACATTGTAGTTGGGAAATTGAAAGCATTTTCTACTAAGGATACTGCAGTAAATGAAGAATGTAGGGAGCTTCATAACAAATAAAGTCTTCCAAGATGGCCACTGTAGATAAAAGAGCCCAAACGTAGCACAAATATTACTAAAATGTAGCCCAAGAATAGCCCACTGGCAGAATTGGTTTTTTTGCAGTTTTATATAGTGCAGACTTGGCCCGAAAGTATTGGAAGGCTTTACATGAGCATCAGTTACATTACACAAGGATGTAAGCAAGAAGCGCATGGAACATTAAAAGCCCCGCAAATACTTGCAACCGCTTTTTGGACCCCCTCAGAGTTTTTGAGAGGACATATTCATGGTGTTTGAATGGGAGAAAGCGCTATATATACATACTGTCCTGAAGAAGGTTGCCCACAATAATATTAACTCCACCGAAACGCGTCGACGCACTACATGGTGTTACATCCAAGGATCTGACTGGGTGTCAAATATATGATACAATTCATGGACACTCACGTGATATCCTATTGAATCTTATATGGAGTAACAAATATGAGGATGTTTTTATAATTTTGCACTGTCACTTTTTGCTCTCCCATTTTCATCTGTTATTGTTAATAGATTTGCGTGTTTTTTTAATTGTGCGTGCACACTATACATTTGTACACGTGGAGTTTTTAACTATTGTGCTATGTACATGCTATTTTTTATTAAAATCGTTTTTGCCATTTTTATAAATAGTGATTTTGAGTATTGTTTGACATAATTGACTGCTGGGGTCCCACTTGGTTGTTTGCCTGGTTATAATTAGAAACTTCTTGTGTGCCGTGTATGAATGCAGATAAGATAGTGAGATTATTGTTAGAGTAAAATCTAAGAGTATCACTGACGTCAGCTTCGTTAATATTTTCCAGGAGAATCTCGTCCTTTACTTACCTGTGGTACCCCTTCTATTGGGTGTGGGGTCGCTCCCTTTCCGTGTTTTTTTAATTGATACAGCAAAAACTGCTAAATGGAATTACACCAAATTTGGCATGAGGCTATATCCTGGTCTGCAGATTGTGCTTTTTGGGATTTGGTGTAAATCTGTTCAGTAGTTTTTGAAAAATATTTGTATATCTAGACTGTAGGGTCCGCAGGAGGCTTGCAAAAGGCTCGCAAGAGCACCCATTTAAAAATAGAGCGTTCGGATTGACCCAGGAAGCTTTTTTGCCCATGGGCCAATTGACTACCAAAGGAGTCAGACTCCCCCAGCAATGAGAGTTCTGATTGGCTACCAGCAACATGAAAAAAATGTTGCTGGCCCTTGTGGATTGGTTTCCCAGGTCCCCAGAAGGCTTGAGGAGGTGGACCACACACCCTCCCCTTTTTAATTAGCTATGGCCTTGGGTTTGGGTTCCCGGGCCTGACAAGACTCAGGGAGGGGGGCTGCGCAGCCCCACTCCTGTTTTAAAAAAAAAGCCCTCGGTGGGGTCCCCAGGCCCTATGTAGGCTAGGGGAGAATGGCTCATGCCTCCCGCCCCTTCGATTTTTTTCTCAGGGTATGGGATCTATTCTCCGGTCACAAAAAGGTTTCGGGAGGAGGGCTGCGTGACACTCCCATTTTAGTTGGATTTGGCACCAGGGAATGTGATCCCTGTGGACAATTAAGGCTGTGGGAAGTGGGGGACTGCACGCCCTCCTCTCCTGTTTAATTGCATTTTCCCGGGGGGATATGGTCCCCAGGCCTTTTAAGGCTTTGGGAGCAGGGAACACACTACCCTCTCCTTTTGATTGGAGCTCTCCCCAGGGGATTGGAATTACTGGGTCAATTATGGGTTGGGGAGAGGGCAGCATGCCCACTTTCCTAAATATATACCTGGGGATGAGGTTACCAGGGCCTGAATGGCAACCCTATGCTACTCATACCATAGGCTGCGCATGTTGTTCGGTTGGCAGCCTGCTGGAGATTAGGCCTCAGAGCCTGGCGGCAGGCCAATCCTTGTGACCAACCCCCACTGCGCATGGCCAATGTTGTGTGCAGTATGGAATTGGCTGCCTGAGGGGAGTTGGAAGCAGGGCCTGGCTGCAAGACGAACCCAATACCATGCATGACCATAGGCTGTATGACGCATGGGGTTGGCTACCTCTGGGTGGCTGCCTGCAGGGAGATGGACGCAGAACCTGGCTGTAACCAATGCCCTGCTACCCACCCACTGAAGGTTTGATGTCTGCAGGGGTTTGGCTGTCTCTGTGTGAGTTGGCCTGAGGGCTAGACCTAAGGAATTTGTATGTGTGATGGCATTACTTATGCTTCATATTATTCTGAGCTATTTTGATCTTACTTTGAGACCTCTGATGTCATACTCTTCTATAGAGTAATGTGCACAAAAGAAGCTAAGAGGATGTCATCAGTGATGTTACTGACAATATAATTTGAGATTTGAATTTGAATTAAAAAATATTTGTTCAGCGCGCTTTTACCCAGCGGTTTCATGCCGCTATGTGTAATGCAGTGGACAACAGCAGGTGGGAGGAGTTTAGGCAGTATGGACTTGCGAAAATAGGAAGGTTTTAAGGTCCTTCCGGAACTGAAGGTAGGAGGAAGATGTTCGAAGGGCAATGGGGAGGGAGTTCCAGAAAGCTGGAGCAAGGACAGCGAACTTTGCTCCACCCGCCCTCAGTTTTTTGAATTGAGGAGTAGCTAGGAGGGCCATGTGTGAGGAGCGGAGTTCTCTACCTGGGAGATACGGGTTGATGAATGAACTCGGGGGCAGTACCCGATCTTGCCTGAAAGGTGAGGCAGCCAAGTTTGAAGAGGGCGCGCTCTTTCACCGGCAGCCAGTGCAGTGCTTTCAGCAATGGAGTGGCCCGATGGAATTTTGGTAAACCATAAATTAGGCGAGCGGCCTGATTCTACACCAGCTGCAGGTGGCGGATCGCATAGGCAGGGGCCCCATTATAGATTATGTTACCATAATCGATGCAGGATAATACCATAGCCAGCACGATAATTTTTAGAGCAGAAGGGAGAAAGAAACGAGAGACTTTCCTGATTATTCGTAGAGAGAAAAAACAAGAAGAGACCACAGAGCCTACTTGTGAATGGACAGAGAGTTGAGAGTTTAAGAAAATCCCCAGAGTTTTAACTTTGGATACCGGGAGTGGAGAGGGACCAAGGGATGGGGGCCAGAAAGAAGGGGACCACGGACTGCAACCACCTCCGGTCAAGACCAACTCTGTCTTGTCCGGGTTGAGTTTGAGGTGGTTGCAGTTCATCCAGTCCTGAATAAGCTTCATGACTGTCTGGACGTTTAGGGCAGATGAAGGTGAGTGGGAAAGGTTAAAGATTAGCTGGAGGTCATCGGCGTAATTGAATACCGTGACCTCCAGCTGCTGTAACATAAAAATGAGGGGGTAAATGTATAAATTAAATAAAAGAGGGGAAAGCGATGATCCTTGGGGGACTCCGCACTCTACCTTACAGGAGGCCGCGGCGAAACCAGCCAAATGGACCGCTTGAGCTCTCCCAACTAGGAAGGACTCGAGCCACGAGAAGGCCAGGCCCTCTATGCCCGCCGCCCTGACACGGCTGAGGAGGATAGAGTGGTCCACCGTGTCAAAAGCGGCGGACAGATACAGGAGTATCAGAGCTTGCGGAAGGTTGATGTCAATACCTTCACGCAGCGTGTCCATTACTGATATCACCACCTTCTCGGTAGAGTGCAGGGGACGGAAACCGGCTTGATAGGGGGAGAGGCAATGATTGGCCTCTACGTGAGCGCTCAGGGTAGTCGTAATGTGAGTTTCAAGAACTTTTGCCAAGTATGGCAGGAGGGAGATGGGACGGTAATTGGAAGGGGAAGATGGGTCGGCGTCTGATTTTTTTATAATAGGAATGACAACCGCAGATGTATGAAAGCTTGGAACCGTGGCGTGTTTGAGCGAGTCATTGAGAAGGATCAAGGGCGGGTTGGGACAGGCTAGGTAGATTTTCCTAAGGATGTGAGCAGGAGCAAAATCCAGAGGAGAGCCTGATTTTACCCGACAGAGCAGCGAGGGAAGAGTGTTGTTGGTTAACAACGGAAAAGTGGTCAGTTTAAGGGCCGTTGGAGGTGGGGAAGGATTGACAAATGTATGGGAGGGCAGGGGAATGTTGAGTTTGATTTTAGCAACTTTATCAATAAAAAACTCGTTGAGCGAGTCACAGAGGGTCTGGGAGGGGGGATGGAGGCCGTGGTTCTGTTAGATGATGCCAATTCGTGAACGGAAGAAAAAATTTCCTTCGAGCGAGACTCTGCTGCCAGTATCTTGTTCGTATAGAACTCGGTTTTAGCCTCGAGGATACCTTTTTTATAGGTTTGTAAAACAGACAGATAGATGGTCTTTAGCTCGAGGCTGTATGTTCTCCTCCAGGCTCGCTCGGCTCTTCTCGCAGCTAATTTCTTCGCTTTTAAGTCTGGGGTAAACCAGCGATTGGCAGCATGGGCCCGCTTGACTGTAAGTCGTTTTAGGGGGGCGAATTCATCACCTGCCAGAGTCAGCCAGTTGTTAATGGCGCTCAGCTGGAAGCAGCTGCAAGGCCTGAAAGATCAGGGCTGGTTTCAGCCAAGGTCGAGCAAAGAGAGGGCAGGTCGATTTTGCCCCATTTCCTAACCCAGGTGTTCTTGGGGAGCTGTGGTTTGGTTGTAGGAGCTAGGACGAAGGAAAAAGTGATGAGGGAGTGGTCTGACCAGGAACAAGGGGATATTGTAGGGGGTGCGATTGGAACATTCAGTGCCCAAATTTGGTCTAACGTGCGACCATGTGTGTGAGTGGGACTGTGGACAAGTGGAGAAAAATTCAGGCTAGTCATGAGGTTGGTGAATTCTTTGGATTGGACGGTCTCGGCAGGGTCGTTAGGCCAAAAATTGAGGTCCCCTAGGACTAGTACTGAGGAGGTATTAATCACCAGGGTGGCCAGTAGGGTCTGGATGCTAGAGAGGAAGGAAGGGGTTGGTTGGGGGGGACGGTAGATAAGAACAAAAGTAAGCGGGGCCCGGTGAGAAGTCGAACGGGCTACAAGGTGTTCTACGTCAGGAATGGGGGAGAAGGGAGAATTTGGAAACTGAGATCAGTACGAGCTATTAAGGCCACTCCCCCGCCCCGTTTGTCTTCTAGGCGGTTCGCCCGAATGGCGGAATATGTGGGTGGTAAGACAGCTAGCACGTTGGGCAGGGAGTCAGCTTTGAACCAGGTCTCTGTCAGAAATAGGAGATCTGGTTCATGGGAGTCGATATAATCAAATAGTTCGTATTGATGGTTGACCGCAGACCTAGTGTTTAGGAGGGTGGCTGAGACACTAAAGACTGGAACGAGAGGGGTAGGAAGTGACGGGGGACCCAGAGGAACCATAATTGGCAGCGTGGCAAGAAGAGATACAATCCTAGGGGGTGAAGAAGGAGGGGGGATGAATAAGCCAAGATGCATCAGATGAGTAGTTGTTGAGGGATTCATAGTACCTGGTGACCAATAAGAACAAAGTAAAGAGGGCGAATACTTAATAGAACGGGCAGCATCTCGAGCCCCTGGCCCCGGCAGGCCGCGGACGGGCGCAGACGGGCTTAACTCAGGCGCAACTCCGGCGCGCCTTCGTCGCGCCCGCGGCGCTCGTCCGCTGCGCTGCCTCATACTGTCCGTTTAAATAGGGGCGGAGCGGCGGGGGAGTGGCAGGGCTGGGATAGTAAATTCAGCCCAAGCTAAGATGGCGCCCGCTGCCGCTGGGAGCCCGTAAACAGTCAGCCCCAGCCGGCAGCTCACCCCAAAGAACACAAATTACATCAGCACCTGCATAACTTTAAAAGGTTAGTGACAGTTTTAAAAAGGTACAATTAACAGCGAAATAGCGCCTCCGCTCGCAATCAGATGTCATCAGTGATGTCTTAAATGATGTCAAGCAGCTTGGCATGACTGATGTAATATGTGAAGTCATGGTGGGGCGCAAGGTATAGTTAGTTTTGCTAACTATAACTGGTGATTTTCTGTGTTTTGTTTAGTTCCAACCGTTAATGTTGTCTCTGACATATTAACCTAGCTATACCATTACTCTAACCTTTGGGTTTTTTCAGTCAATATATATCTATATCTGTTTCCTTATATTATTATTTTTTTAACTTCAGGACCAGGGACTGAGTCCCAAAGTCATGTAATGGCTGCCAGCAATATTTTTCTAATGTTGTCAGTCAATCAGAGCACTCGCTCCTGAGATGTCTGACTCTCGCAGGAGCGAGATGACCCAAGGGTAAAACAGCTCCCTTGGCCAATCAGAGTGCTCAATTTTTTTAAACTGGTTTCAAGGGACTCTCATGAGAGTCCCTCGTACCCAACCAACCAGAGAGACAAATATATTTGAACCTTAGTTTCTTAAAAACTACTGAACAGATTTACACCAAATCACAAAGTACCGTCTGCGTACCAAGATCTAGCTTCCTGCCAAATTTGGTGTAATGTCGTTCAGCAAATTTTGCTATAGCCATGCCAAAGAAGTCTATGAAGAATGCATGGGCATTTTGTGTTTTGGGAGCCCCCTTTTTTCTTGCCCCCTGCTTGATGGATCACCCCAAATCTTTACATGCACAAACTATTAAAAAAAGAGCCCTATTTTAGAAATGTTTGTGAAGACATGTCAAATGGTGTCAAAGTTAATTGTAACACAAAAAATGAATTTCCTATGGAAAAGCTGACCATTACAATTTAAAGCACGACTAATTCTTACAATAAAAAAAGAACAGGATGAGTACTAGAAACGGAGGTTATAAATTACTAAAAAATAGAGAGATCATTGTGAGCTAATAATGTTCAGCTGAAGGCCTTAAACTGGTTTTCTGATTTTATAGTCTTTAATTCAATTGTTGAGCCTTTTAACACAGCCACCATTCTAAAATGTGGAGAGTTTGACTGCAGTTGTGGCTTTCAAGCTTTGATGCTTTGTAAACAAATTTTGTGAGCCCAATATTCAGCTTGCTATTGTCTGGATTTAGAGCAGCCATTAATGCCTGATGACAAGATCGAACTCCCAGCCTGATCCATTGTTCCCTGGCCATGAGCTTTGCGGAGCATGCTTCAGAGTGAAAGCCACACAACCTGCATTCAAGACTGCTACCTGGACGGCGTCATTCTGGAAGTGCTTTCAAAAGGCAGTCACCCATCCTCAGAACTAAAATCTTTTATTTCCAGTAGAGTGCAAATGTGCTTGATAAGTAGGGCAGCTGGACTCAGAGTTTAAAATTGGAGATTACAGCCCAAACATGTTTCCTTTTTGACAGTATTGCCCTGTCTGAGTGAAAAGACCACAGTCTAACAGTTTTTTTAATGGTGACCATTAACACCAGGTAGTTGGGGTTTGTTCCCCAGAGATCTTTTACTCATAACTGTAAACTATGATCCAGGAATTGCTGATTGTTAGAACTGGGGGTATCTAGTTGGCAAAGGTAGGTACCACTGTCCAAATAGGGACCCTTGCTTCTAGTCAGGGTAAGGAGGAAACACTCTTTAGATAACCTCTGCTCACCTCCTTGGTAGCTTGGCACAAGCAGTCAGACTTATCCAAAAGCAATGTGTAAAGTATTTGTACCAACACTCAAAGTGACACAGTGAAAACACCACAAACTAACTCCACAACAGTTTAGAAAAATAAAGGTATTTAATCTAAACTACACAAGACCAAAACAACAAAAATCCAAGATCCACAGTTCAAGAATATGGTTGCAAAACACTTCTTAATGTTCTTAAGGTTAGCGATAAAATTATCCACAGTTGCGTCACGTTTTAGCCACAGTACCTTTGTTAGCGATAAAAAATTCCAAGCACAGAAGCTGTAGCGGTGAAAAAAAGTGATGCGTTGCTCCTGAGACCCTGGGGAGGCATTAGCGACAGCCCCGCTGCAGCAGCTGGCGTGTTGCAACGAATCCGGTCTGGATGGGGAGGAAGGCCACTTGTATGGATTCCGGTGTGTAGGTTCTGTAGGAAGTTTTCTCCCGCAAAGGCACGCTGCTATGATTCTCGGTTGTTGCGACGATCTCCGGGGCGACGATGGGCGGTCCAGCGGCGATCTTTCTCTCGCAGCTCCTCGTTGCGATGGCTCTGCGACGATGTTCGCAGTGACATGATGCGATGATTTCACCTAGTGATGTCAGGCTCTGCGACGATGTTCGCAGCGGCGGAAATCTTCCCGCTAACGAAGGGTGTGATGTCTTCAGGTAGCGGCGAAAGGCGCTGCGACGATCTCGGTCTTCGTAGCGGTGGGAATTTTCTCGCTCAGCCGGGATTGCGATAGATTTTCTGTAGCAAAGTCTTTAAAAGCTTGATTTCCAGCTCCCCAACACAGGTACAACTTCCAGAGGCACCACACATGGGCCACCCACTCCAGGAAGGACAGAACTCTCTCAGTAGAGTTCAGGGAAGCTGGGTGTGAAGTCCTTTTGTTCCTGGGACTTCATAACAGGGAGCCAGCTCTCTCTCAGGCCCTTGGAGATTCCTTCAAGCAAGAGGACACAGCAGAAAGCAAAGTCCTTCCCCTTCACCTTGGCAGCAAAGCAACAGCAGGTCAGTCCAGCAGAGCAACAGCAGGACAGTCTTCCTTCTTCAGTTTCAGCTTTCTCCTTGGCAGAAGTTCCTTCTTGATTCCAGGATGATCTAATTTTCTGTAGTCAGGGGTCCTGTACTTATACCCCTAAAAGTCTTTGTTATCTTTGTGCAAGTGGGCCCTGAGCCCGGTCTGAACCAGTTCTGGGTGTTCCTTGAGCACTTTGTTTTTCTGGCTTCTCCTTTCCTTTTGAGTGAGGGGGCAGGTTTGTCAGCCACCCAGCAGGAGGTGGAGCCAGCATTGTGGAAGGCAGGCACAGCCCTATTCAGGCCCAGGTGCTACCTCCTCCCACCACTCAAGTTGCAAATGCAGTCTTTCAGCCTAGGGCTGACTCAGCCAGCCTCCTGGGGAATCCCCAGCCCATGTCACTCTCAAACCAGACAGTCAATTCACAAACAGGCCAAGGCACACAGAAAGGTCGGACAAGAGAACAGCAACTTTCTAAAAGTGCTGTTCTCAAACAGAGGATTTAAAAACAACTTTTCCTAAAAGATGAGTTATTAAAATCTAAGTTCAGGGATACCAGACTTTTATGTTCTATCTTGTTCCTATGGGAATATATGCTGGTAGCCACTGTAGCCAGCATCCCCCATGATAGCCTATAGAGCAAGATAGCCTTGCAGCAGTGAAAAACGAAAATGGCTGTAATTCACTACCAGAGCATGTCACCTGCACAAGTACATGCTCTACCTTTCACATACACTACACCCTGCCCAAGGGTAGGGGCAGGGTACAGGGGTAGGGGTGACCAATGTGCACAGAAAGGGAAGGGTTAGGCCTGGTCAGTGGGGACACTGATCAGGAGGACATGGCAGTTAACAGACTGCACACAGGCACTGCGGTGGCAGTCCTGAGATACCATTTTAGGGCTACTCATGTGGGTGGCACAATCAGTGCTGCAGGCCCACTAGAAGCACTTGTCATCACCAGCCCTGGCACACCCAGTGCACTTTACTAGGGACTTCTTGGTGATACAAATATGCCAATCATGTATATCCAATCACAATAACAATTTACACAGGGAGCACTTACACTCTGACACTGATCAGCAGTGGCAGAGTGTCCAAAGCATCTAAACCAGCAAAAACTAAATCCAGCACAGCATCAAAAATACAGGAGGTAGAGGTGAAAAGAAAGGTGGAACCCACGCCAAAGATGCCAGGTCTAACACCTGTCCCCTACAGCTGAAAGTGGGGAGAACTGCCTACCCTCTTGGGAGTTATCTTCACTAAGGCGGAAAAATCTGGACAGACCATCAGCGTTGGCATGTTCTGTACCAGGGCGGTGTTCCACCGTAAAGTCCATTCCCAGTAGGGAGATGGACCACCTCAACAGTTTTGGGTTCTCACCCCTCATCTGCATTAGCCATCTGAGGGGCCTGTGGTCTGTCTGAACACGGAAGTGAGTCCCAAACAGGTAGGGCCTCAGCTTTTTCAGAGCCCAGACCACAACAAACGCTTCCCTTTCGATTGCACTCCACCTCTGTTCCCTGGGGAGTAGCCTCCTACTAATGAAAGCTACAGGCTGGTCCCAGCCCTCCTCAGTGATCAGTGAGAGTACTGCTCCCACACCATGCTCTGAAGCGTCTGTCTGCACTATGAACTCACTGGAGAAATCAGGTGCCTTGAGCACCGGTACTGTGCACATGGCAGTCTTCAGGGCATCAAAAGCAGTCTGGCAGGCTTTGGTCCAATTCACTTTTCTGGGCTGCTTCTTGGAAGTCAGTTCTGTCAAGGGAGTAACGATGGTGCCATATCCCTTGACAAACCGTCTGTAATACCCGGTGAGACCTAAAAAGGCTCTCACCTCTGTCTTGGTCTTGGGGGGCTCCAAAGCCAGAATGGTATCAATCTTTGCCTGTGGGGGCGCCACCTGGCCGCTCCCTACCTGGTGTCCCAAGTACACCACAGATACCTGCCCTATCTGGCACTTGCTGGCCTTGATAGTGAGGCCTGCCCTTTGCAGAGCCTTCAACACTTCACAGAGATGCTGCAAATGTTTCTCCCACATGGAACTGAACACACCAATGTCATCCAGGTATGCGGCGCTGAATTCCTCCAGCCCGGTCAGTACCTGGTTAACCAGTCTCTGGAAGGTGGCAGGGGCATTCTTCAACCCAAGGGCATGACTCGGAACTGGAAGTGCCCCTCTGGCGTTGAGAATGCAGACCTCTCTTTGGCCCCATCAGTTAAGGCAATCTGCCAGTACCCAGAAGTTAAATCAAACATACTGAGGTACCGGGCAGCTCCCAACCGATCCACGAGCTCATCAGCTCTGGGGATGGGGTGTGCCTCAGTCTTGGTGACCGCATTGAGCCCACGGTAGTCCACACTAAACCTGAGTTCTGGAGTGGTACCGGGTGCAGCAGCTTTTGGGACTAAGACCACTGGGCTATCCCAGGGGCTGCTGGAGGGCTCAATTACCCCTAGCGCCAACATCTTGGAAACCTCTTCCTTATTGCTGGCCCTGACCTTGTCAGCTACCCTGTAAAATGTATGTTTCACAGGCAGACTATCTCCAGTGTTCACATCATGGACGCACCAATTGGTGACACCTGGGGTCAGGGAGAACAGGGAGAAAAACTGACCCAACACCTGGCGACAGTCCCTCTGCGGTTCTGGGGTCAAGGTGGGCGAGAGGACCACACCATCCACTGACCCGACTTGCTCCTTAGCTGCCAGGCGGTCAGGGAGAGGATCACTATCCTCTTCCCCTCCAGCATCTGTAGCCATGAGCATTGTTACTTCAGACCTCTCAAAGTGTGTTTTGAGGCGGTTCACATGCAAGACTCTCAGGGGTTGCCTGGGAGTCTTCAAGTTAACCAGGTAGGTTACTTCGCTCTTGCGCTCCACCACCTCATATGGCCCAGTCCACTTGTCTTAAAGCGCACAAGTCTCCACTGGTGCCAGAACCCACACTTCCTGCCGGTTGAATTCTGGTCGTACCATCTTTTCATTTCTTCCTGGCTAGCTTCCAGGTTCTCCTGAGCGAGCTTCCTGAGGTGTTGTGTCTGGTTGCGGATGGCCAGCACATAGCTGAACGGATGTACGACAATACAACGCATGCTTTTACATCGCATGCTTTTACAATGCGAGTTTTACAACGCATACCATTACAACGCATAGTGCTTTGGGGCGCTGGATAGTGAATTATTTAATTTACTATTCCAACTCCAGTCCCCGTGGATAGTAGGGAAGGTGTTGGATAGTAAATTAAATATATTCCCTATCCTAGAGCGCCCCCAGCGCAGTGCGTTGCAATGGTTTGCGTTGTAAAAGCTGAGATGTAAAAGCACTGCGTGGTAAAAGTTGCGTTGTAAGTGATGTTCCCTAGCTGAACACATCCTGGGGGGTTTTTCCATGGGATTTCTCCTACCCCTCCTTCACCAGTGTGAGAGGTCCTCGAACAGGGTGGCCATACAGGAGTTCAAAGGGACTGAACCCTAAGGACTTCTGAGGCACCTCCCTGTAGACAAAAAACAGGAATGGTAACAAGACGTCCCACTTCCGTCTCATGGGCTCTGCTAGACCCATAATCATACCTTTCAGGGTGCGGTTGAACCTTTCAACCAACCCATTTCCTTGAGGGTGGTAAGGAGTGGTGAACTTATAAGTTACCCCACACTCCTCCCAAAGAGACTTCATGTACCTAGAGATGAAGTTGTTACCCCGGTCGGAGACCACCTCTCTGGGGAACCCCACACGGGAAAAGATCCCCATCAATGCACGGCCCACCACGGGTGCTGTGATTGTCCTGAGAGGGACTGCTTCCTGGTACCGGGTGGCATGGTCCACCAAGACCAGGATGAACCTGTTGCCTAAGGCTGTCTTGGGGTCTAGGGGCCCACAATGTTGATGCTCACCCGCTCAAAAGGGGTGCTCACCACAGGAAAGGGTTGGAGGGGTGCCTTGGACCGCACTCCAGTCTTGCCACTGTCCTGACATGTTTGGCAAGATCTGCAAAAGGAACCAACGTGCTTCCTCATCTGGGGCCAGTGGAAGTGGGTGACAAGCCTGTTTAGGGTCTTGTCTTGCCCCAGATATCCTGCGAGAGGCACGTCATGAGCCAGACCCATTAGGAAGTTCCTGAAGCGCTCGGGTACCACCTTCACACGGGCTGCACCGGGCTCAGCAAACTTAGGCTCGTTATATAACTAGTCATCTTCCCAGTAGATGAAGTGATCTCTGGACGCTCCACCTGCTGCCTGGTCTGCAGCCTGTTGCCGCATACCAACAAGAGTAGGGCACCCTTTCTGCTCCTTGCAGAATTCCTCCCTGGAGGGCCCACCTTCTTGCTGCCAATGGGTCAGCTCAGGCAGGTCGCCCAGTTCAGCCACCTGTTCCCCTGTAGGTTCCAGGGCATCCCCCTCAGGTTTGCACCACAGTAGCAGAGCAGCCTCGGAATGCGGCGCAGCGGGCCGCAGCTTTTTCGACTCGCAGGTTTGAGCCCCCTCCGCCACCCATGGAGGCAGCTTGGAATAGCCCCCGGAGCAACGGAGTGCAGTGGGGCTGTGGAGTTGGACCGACGGCGGTCCCTATTTTGTTTGTTCTGTGGCCCCAGCCCGCCAATTGAGGAGCGCGGGGGGCTGTGAAATTAGATCACAGGCGTCTCCCAGCTTGCCTGACCTGCAGGCTTGAGCCCTCAACTCTGCGGGGCGGCCCGGGGACCTTTGTAACGGGAGCGGCTGGCAGCGTGTGCCACGGTTGGCCTACCCGCTGTGCACCTGTGGCTATTGGTCCTGTATTGTTGCTGCTGCCGGAGGGCTGGGAGGACTGCCTCTGGCTGGCGACGACGCTCCGGCCGTAAGGAGGAGGAGCTGCGGGTCAACTGTTTGCCTGAGAGGTAGGAGGCCTCTGCGGGGCTTCTTGGAGTGGCGGCCGGGAACCGCGGGACAGCTTTGCCCCTGGGCCAAATGCGAACCGAGTGCAGGAGAGGTGGCGTGGAGCTGACAGCGCGGAGCACGACCTACGAGTGGTGAGAGCCCCAGGGAGCCAGTGTTAAGGCCTCCTGAGACCCGGATGCACGGCGGGCCCCTGCGGGCTGGCCACGAGCACTGGGGTGGAACTGCGACATAATTAGAGCGGGTTGCTGCGAGGCTGCTGAGTGCCGCGGGAAGCCGGGCTGGCCCCATACCCTGCGGAGGAGGAATAGCCCTGAGTTGGGCGTGCGGGGAGACAGACCGACCTTCCCTTTGCCGCTGGACCTGCTGGTGAGCAAAAGAGGACTGGGCCCCTGGGGTGACACCCCCTGCATAGACACTGTGAGAGCACAGGAACTGTGGTGATTATAGTCATTATAGCGAGAGCAACTGCTTGCTGGGTTGAGGCTTGTTTTTCGAGCCTAATTAGGGAGGACTGCATAGTAGCCCTGTCTTCTCAGGCCAGCAGAGAGCAGCAGAGAGCAGCACAAGCAGCACAAGTCACAAACCGGCGATACCAGCCACGAGAGGAGGGGAGGCGGCAGCGGTTTGTCTGGTCTGCTTGGCGTCACCTGTAGCCGCGAGCCGCAACCATAGCGGGTCAATGGGCCTGTTTTGCACGGGCCGGGCCGTGGTCGGAGCCGTGATTGTGGGCTTGGTGTTGTCGTGGAGCTCCGAGGAAGGTTCGAGCAGGGCTGTCCGGGAGTTCCCTGGGAGCCGGCTCCTGCTCCTGCTCCAGCCCCAAGTTCGGGAGGTAAGAGTAGCCTTAGCGGCGACTCCGACAAGTAATAGGCTGGCAGCTGTAAGATCCGGTGAAAGCTGCGGGGGTGCACTTTAGCCCGTGCCGGTGGCTAAGGTGTCAGGACTTGTTCTCGGCTTCTCTGGAGCGCTGAGTGAGTCTGCATCCCTTTCCCTGCCCCTCGCTTCCGTGAGTCCAGCCTCTGAACTAGCTCCTTGGAGCAAAAGCCAGCAAAGCCAAGCGCGCTTCTGGACTTATTGGCTTAAATTACTGGCCAACTTCAGCATGAGGTCAGGCAAAAGGGTTCATCTTGAGAACAAGCCGAAGACCAAGGCAAAGGCCAATGCCAAGCAGAACGCCGTACCAACCGGCAATAAAAAGGACAACGCAAACGAAGTCAGCGGAAGCTGGGATCCATCCCTAGGAGAAAGTGAACCGGCTAGCGATCAAGTTCCACAGGCTGTGAATCCTCGCCCCAAACTTCGGCAACCAAAAATCACATCAAAATTCAACTTTCTGAAAGATCCACTCTCCACTATCTTTTCGTCTAGTGGAAAAATTCTGGGTCTCCAGGACTCATTACTTCCGCTACCCCCTTGCGAAGTGCAAAAAGACCTACCCCCAGATCAAGGAAACTGTACCATGAACAGCTCCTTTACAGCAGACGGCCAACCTGTATCATGCTCATCTGTTGAGGGGAAACTAGGTCCCGCTGGCGAAGGCGAGCTTACAGTTATGTTAGGCTGTCCGGAATTCGGTTAAAACCGAATATAAACGATAGTACCCTACCGATTGAAAATAAGATGACCTGGTTTAAACCGAGTGTCACTGATTTTTTTTACATATTTCGAGTGTCACTGATTTTTTTTTTTTTTACATATTTGATGCTCCGCTTGGCCACTTGAGGGAGCCAGAGGAGCACAAAAAAGAACTATCCTTGAGGTATGGCCTTTCTCATGATGCACCACTGCTTGCATATTAAAAAGCATCTGAAGATAATAGATAAGCCCGCGCTGCCCTCATTTACCCTGCAAGGTAGTACAGCATTTTTGTCCTTGCAGTTTTCAGTTTTTTTCAATATTCAGAGGCGGCTCACCCGGATCTCGAGCTTCATGTGAAATTAGCGTAATAGCCCTTCTGCAACATTTCCTGCAGGTGCATGAGAAAAGATGCACATTCATCTGCAAGGCACTGGCAGTAACTTCTTAGCTGGCTACACTGCGAATGACGGGTGGGTTGGATTGGGATTGCAATGCGGCCGGGGCTCTCCAGAAAAAGTAGCCCACATTCCCAGATCGTCTCTTTATTAATCGCCGTTTTTTACCAGATTGACTGGCATTTTAATGTTCTGGCATGCATGAAAATGTGTAGTAAACCTGCCCGAATGAGCCATAACTGATAGTTAGCAAGACAAAGGCAGAAAAACAAAATAACATTAATATGGATGTTTATAGAAGACTTCTTTAGTTATCATGTCCTGGCCTTTGCAGAATCTAGCCAGAAATGTTGTCATTTTATATAGCGCTATCTCAGCCCTAAGGCAGTAGAGCGATTTACATGTGTGCCAATTAAATTACAAAAAATCAAATCTAGTTTTATTTTAGGCCTTGGGAGATTAAGTGAGTTGTCCAGAATCGGAGGAAGCTTAGCCAATGCTGGGACTCTGTCGGGTCACAGAGAGGCCTAAACAAAGGCACACCCCTTCCATAAAGGCCTAAATGACGCTGAGGCCGAGGTGAGAATACCTGGTCCCCTGCGAGGCCCATGCATACTTCTTCCTCCCCCACCCATTATGGCCTGCAGGTGGTGGCCTGGCGGGGAGGGGAAAACACTGCTGCTGAGCCGGTCTGACACATGAGGAGACGAGGTGTGAAAGCCCAACGGCCAGAGCAACACTTGGCCCCCAGCCTGGCTCAGGATGTTGGGGAGGGTGTGTCTGAGGCAAAGATAGCCCAGCACGCTAATGTCCTCCCCCATCCCTCCCCACCTCAGTTTGTGAGCACCACAGGGGGGTGGGACAGCATGAAATGTTCGGTGGGCTAGTTGACTGAGGCCCTGAAAACATTTAGCGAACATGCGAACATTTTCTGCTTGTGGGCATGAGATACGTGGACATTGTTTAATAGAATTGTACAATTTTATATCGGGTCATATAAAAATTGTATAACATGCAAAATAATTATGCTCTTAGTCAAGCAGATGTGGAGTACAGATACAATCTGATCAGGGAATACAGATTCTGGTGACCTTTGTGACTATTTCAATGCGTAAAGAGTTGTACTGTGTAGTTTAGACTAGGTGAATTTGGCTTTTAAAGCATACATAGATTATAGATTTGCACCAAACACACGTTTTAAAAGTGTGTGGTTGCAATAGAAAGAGTAAGGGTCATAATTTCAGAAAAACTATAGCTATTTGAATACATTGTAATTCCCTTTGCAATTCTTCGAATAACGTGCTTGTTGTGTTTAAAAGCAGGTGTAACTGAGGTATACTTTGCTGGTGCCGTTTATATCTGGTATTTAGAGGCTGTTTTTCAAAGTAATGAATGTACGAAACATAAGAATTTGATAACTGTTTTATTTTTTTAAACAGAATTAGGCCAAAGTAGCCAGTGTCTTAAACACCTTCTTAAGGAATTTCGGATCATAAACCATCGTGGTGCACAATGTTACACATACATTCTGTCCAACAACCCTTAAGAATGGCAATAGCATATAACAATTGCTTGTTTTTACAAAAACAAGCTCGTGTGAGATTAACTGAGTTGTCCAGAATCACAGTATGCTTAGCCTATGCTGGGACTCTGTCAGGTCACAGCGGAGCCTAAAGAGAGGCTCACCCCCTCCACCACGGCCTAAAATACACTGGGGCCGGCCCAGAATACCTGGCCCCGAGCAAGGCCTATGCGTACTTCTTCTTATCCCACCCACTATGGCCTGCATGTTGTGGCCTGGCGGGGAGGGGGTAACACTGCTGCTGAGCTGGTCCGACACATGGGGGGCCAGGGTGTGAATGGCCCAAGGAACACCTGGCCCCCAGCCTGGCTAAGATGGAGTGGGGTGTGACTGAGGTATAGATGGACCAACGGACACTGCCGTACTCCTCCCCTTGTTCTGTGGGCTGGTTGACTGAGGCCCTAAAAAAACGAGCCCAGAAGTGACCCTGAAGCACCGACCTATCACCCATTCCGACCCTCATTGGGTAGGGGGGCAGTGAACCCAATATTGAAGATAGTGGAAAAAACTTGTCTGTTGCACATAGTACATCCCTCCTAAATTCATAAAAAAGTTGTTAAATTGAAAATGAATATAATTCAGGATTACAGAATCTCCGCAGAAGAGAAGAGGCTCATACTGCACAGATGGGTCAGTCCTACAACCAAACTCATTGTAATCAGATTTAGCTCCGAATTGCATTAAGATTGATGCAAACACCCCCACATTCAGTTGATTTCATAAGCTACAAAAGGGACATGTCGCTCTGGGAAGTGTCTTGCAACAGTAGCTCCCCTGCTGCCTGGCACTGTTTTTTTTTTTTTTCCGGGATTTGCATTGTTTGTTTCCCTTTTGCTCGATAAACAGTGGAGACTGGGGTGCACGGGTAGTGTGTATGTGTTCGGGAGCTTAGGTTCGTGCTTCGTGTGCCTTTTGCATGCTGGTAAATTGGAACCAGCCCTCGTTTTGAATAATAATGTGCACAGCCTGAACTTTAAACTGTGTTGTGCTTCTTCTGATTTTCAAATCCTGGCCCCCACCCCTCAGGGCTAAACTCCACTATAACAGATAAAGTGTTCTATTTGGAGGTGCTTTCTTGTATCAGGTAAACCACAACCGTTGTGTTTCTTTTCAATTTTGTCAGATTTAGTGTGATGTTTAGCGTGATAATTATGAGGCATATATTGGATTCGTATACGACACCTCTTCCCTTGTCTACCAAGTGTTCAGCATAATTGGTATAGATGGGGAACATCTCCTCAAGAGGAGGCTGGGCGACACTTTTAGTGTCTTTGGCACTGCAACATGTTCCCTATGAGAATGTTTGCTACTTAGTAAGCAAATAAATGTTGAGGATCAATTCAGGAAATTCAATTTTACAATGCATGAAAATAGCTTGCAATGATGCATAGAAATGCCCCTTCACCAACCATGGCATTTGAAGTCGATGTAGCCTCACTGTGGTACAAATGCTAGATCCCTTCCCTAAAGTGGAATTTTCTCAAGACTTTGAAAAGTACTGCTTCATTTTTGACTGCTTTAATAACTCTGAGGGCATATGCATTCAGTTCAACGCATATGTTGCAGAACTTGTCCCAGAGAATCTCAAGCTTCAGGTCCACCTAAATTGGCATGGAAAGCTACGTCAGTGGCCAGAGTTGGTGAATTGTGTTCAGGCTGTTTTGGCGTTGCCAGTCTCAAGTATCAATGTTGAGAGGGTCTTTTCACAAATAAAAGTTTACATGGGAAGGAAAGGGAGAGCGCGCATGACCAAAGACTCACTGAAGAAATATTGTATGGTGTACTACAATAAGTTTGACTTCGAAAAATGTATTTAGACCTAATATACACTCTACGTACACTGTCTGTAAGCCATGCATCAGTGAAGAAAGCAAGCAATAATAAAAGCAAAGCGTTCCATAAACACCGGTAAAACACTGTTTCTGCTGTTTTTTTATGGCGCAAAATAAATAACCACTGAAAAGCACAGTTTTTTAAAGGTATTGAAATCACTTGAAAACACTGAAAAAACACCACCAGAATTTACCAAAAATAGAAACTGAAAACAGGAAAGCCTAAGTTATGTCCATCTGCAGCCCGCCAGCTCCCCGGGTGGGCGACAGGGGGGTCACGTCTGACCCACGTTTATCTTCATCTCCTATGTACATCAACTCCCGACTGTCACCAACTACCTTACCTGCACTAGAAACCAGTCAGAACCCAAAGCATACCTCGCAAAACCTTTCAACCTGTAGCGGTAAGGACTACTCTCAATGGCAAGAAGCCCTAAGTAGCGACAACCCACACAATCCAAACAATTTGCTGATCACCGACAAAAGCCTTCTGGACCAACTGGACAGCCTAAAACCTCACCCAACGCCAAAAGAAGGCACAGGGAAAGATCAGACCTCCGACGACCGTCTAATGGAGGACAGGGGTAATACACCAAATCTTGGGAGCGACGGCCCCGCCAACATAACCTACCTGGGCTCACAGGAGTGGGCCGAACTAGTTGCTTCATATATTCCGTCAACACTGGCTAAACCATCCTCGCCCACAGAGGATCCAATAAAAAAAAAAACAGCAAACAAAAGGGGCCTCGAATGTGAGGGCATCTCCACGGATTCAACCACCCTACCGAATTCCTCTCTGTCGTCAACCCCCAACAGAAGGACAACCAAAAAAAGTTCTCCACCAAGGACCCAAGCATCAGACATGGCAAACACGTGGGACATTTTGCTAAATACCATGCAACGAACTGTAGACACCCTCCATTTCCAATCCGACAAAATGGACTTACAGTTGACCTTACTTGACAGCCTGGCTGTCTTTGTCGGGCGAATAGACGAGAAACATGGCCAACTTAATTCTCTAATCAGCAGAGCCCAGCAAGAGGCAAAGCTAGTGTACAGCTGCGGGCCTATCATCGATAAACTGTCAGCCCTTCCTGAAATAGTATCCTCTCTTATAGAAGCCCTGCCAAAAGGGCAAAACGCAAGCCCCCCCCAGCATATTAATCCCAGTGAAAAAGCCTTCCTCGGTTCATCAAAAGGAGAGCCTATCACAGCCAGCTCTGCAGACAAGGGGGCATTGACGCCGTCATCAGGCGATCGGGTGCCGCCAGCGGGCCACCTGACAACATCTTCTTCTCCATTCTTGAAGAGTAATACTCCCCGCTGAACGCGAAAGGGCTGCAGCAGCAAAGGAGGAAAGGCCGCAATAAACTGATAACCACAAGCATGCCAGAAGCCTACCCACTTTTTAAGCCAGGGAAAAGTCAGGAGCAGCAAGTCCCAGGCTTGAGAACAGGAACTGATGCCAGCGGATAACCTATCTCTACGGGGCACGGATCCTCCTCAAACGGAGCACACGCAGTAGCTCCCACAGGGGCATCTACACAGGAGGAGGGGCCGGCCCCGCCCGGCAGCGACACAGGAAACCAAAACACGCCGGAAAACCGAGGCCTGGACACAAACGTTGTCAGCCCCATCATACTGCCTTTAACATTCGGAATAAGTGGGGTACAGACAAAGCACAGTTCGGCATCGGCACAAGATGGGCCCTTCAGCACCTACCGTGAAGGACCCCGAGCTCAAGAACAGAGAGCAATAGGACCTCCACGCCCCCAAACTCAGCTATACTCCACCGTAGGGAGTGCCCCTACAGCTCCATCTGCTCCCGTTTTCAATAATCTTTCCTTCGGGGGCACTCTCCCAGGAAACCGACCTCAGCCCGATAACAGTGACTTAAATACCCAAGTCCATACTCACCTGCCAACAGTTCAGTGGAATGATCCAAGTAGGACCTCTACCATTCTCCTCTTCACTCCAGAGTACGAATCAAAGGGCCCATTCGATATTCTGAATAGAGGCAACTTATTACGACTACTAAACACTATACCTGCGCTAACCAACATATCCTCAGCCGATCTTCTTTCTATAGAATTTATAAAACCTGACAGACCACGCGGCAACGAAGCGACAAAAGCAACATGGATTTCATCCGAAATTGCAAGCAAAATCTTAGAAGAGCAAAATCTCCTAAAAAAATGGGGGATTAAATCTGCCTTCTACCACAACACAGGTTACCCGCTGCCCCTGCTTGAGAGATCTAAGGTGGGAGCACCTACAACAACTTCGAAAACAAGGTCGGTGCTGAAGGGCGCATTGGGCCGATCTCCAACAACCAATCAGGCTTCCAGGATTAAAAACAGCTCAATGGTCGTAAATTCTTACAGCACGGTAGAAGATCGACTCTTCAGAATATGCAACACATTATGTAACCGCCAATGACAAGGAAATCTAACAGAGTTAGGTCTGCGCTCGGCCGCATCACGCTTGGATCTATGCTCGTGGAACTTAAACGGCCTCAACAACAAAGCAGCTGACACTGACTTCCTACAATACATGAAATTGTTCGACATCATTCTCCTCCAGGAAACATGGCTGGAGGAGCCAGTTCACTTGGAGGGCTATACTTGCTACCATTCCCCAGCCACAAGGAAAAGTAAGTTCGGTCAATTGGCAGGTGGCCTAGCAACATACATCAAAATCTCAACCGTTGGCAATGTGCAGGTACTCACAACCAACTCTCCGGCCATAAACACAGTTGGGATTGCATTAAACTTTGGGGGAAACCAGAAAGAGGTCCAGCTGATTAACACCTACATTAACCCAAAAAAGAAGAAACAAGAGGCGAAGCGCCTAACGGACCACCTATACCATGTCTTGACAACGCAAATCTCACCCTGTTTAATTCTTTCTGGAGACTTCAATCAATGTATCCTAGGGTCATCCTTGAACAGCGATATTCAGCCCCAGTCTTACCATTGGAATATCCCAAACCAAACTTTCAGCAGCCGAGGTAAAATCCCAAAGCTCGCGAAGGAATTGCTGGAAGACTTGGAACATATGGGCTTGAGGGTCCTAAATGGAAGATTTCCTGAAGATTCTCCATCCGTGGCTTCATTCAACTCAGGCAACGTAACCTCGATAATAGATTACACGTTGGTCTCCCTCCCTCTTTTTCATAACGTCCTGGGTTTCAACCTAGGGGATAAGAGAGATAGTGACCATCGCCCTCAAGAAGTCTCTTTTTGTGCCCTTCCGGACCTAATTGTTTCAAACCCAACAGGCCCTCATGCCAGCCACACCATAGATTTTAAACGAATCAAAACCTCTGTCGCTAACACGTCGGAGGTACTACAAGTAGCAACATTTCAATTAAACAGCTTAAGCTTTCCTTTAGGCAACCCAGTAGCAGGATGGGAAAAATTTACGGCCGACTTTGCAAATCAATATTCAACCATTGTACGGCACTGTCCATCCGCTGGCTCTGGTGTTCTAAGGAAGATCTCAAGCACCCAGAAATCAGACCTAAAAATCCACAAAAAGGAGATCAACAAATCGCTAAGACTGTTGAGAAAAATCCCGGGGGATGGGGCTCTTCTTGCAAAACTTCATAAGCATCGGGCGGACCTCAAATAATTTAAATGGGCAGTCAAAAGATCCAATGAAGATGATTTCTGGGCGAAACTTCGACTCCAAGGGAAACAGCGCCCAGTTTTGGTCAACATTAAACAAAGTTATAAATCCAAAGAACAGCAGAATAACGTCTCACATAACCAAATCTTCTTGGAAGTCTTTTTTAGACTCACGCTTCAACCAACAGGTCGCCATAGCAAGTAAGCCCCAGGTAGCCCCAGAATGCCAATCGCCACAAAAAATAACAACAAGGCAGAAGCCGACTTTGAAACCACCGCAGCTTTACTTAAGAAACTAATATCCAAGGGAAGGAAAGATGGCACAGCAGGTCCAAACGGTATTCCTCCGGCCCTTTTCAAACTTGAGACAGAATACTGGGCAGAAACGCTGACCCCCCTCTATATGTCTGTGAGCCGAACTGGTTCCCTTCCTGCCTTGTGGAGGGGCTCAATCATTTCTCCAATTTACAAGGAAGGAGACAGAACACTGCCAAAAAACTACCGGCTGATAGCACTCCTGGACATTGAGGCCAAATATTTCGCGGGGCTCTTACTGATCCAACTGTGCGAATGGGCAACAAATCGCAACATAATTCTACCCAGTCAAACGGGATTCTGCAGAGAAGCGGGAACAACATCAAATCTGCTGGCAATTTCGCTACTTATCGACAAAGCAAGGGTGTCCAAATAGGCTCTCCACCTTTGCTTTGTGGACTTTAAGGCGGCATTCGACAATGTTAACCGGGGCTACCTTTGGAGAAAACTGGCCTCTTGGGGGATCCCCGCACCTCTATTAAACCTTCTGATTGAATTACACACAAACACGTGGGTTCAGGTAAAGCTCGGTAACTGCACACACCTCTCCAGGCGCATTCCGACCACAAACAGCCTAAAGCAGGGGTGCGTTTTAGCGTCGACCCTTTTCAACTTATTTACAGCCGATCTACCACCTGCCCTGGAAGCTTGTAACGGGCACACCCCACATTTGGGTGGCAAAGCGCTGCCCAGCATTTCCTACGCGGACGATGTGGTCCTGGTCAGCCACACGAAAGTAGGCCTCCAAAACCTTATCAATGCGCTGCACGGATATGCCGAAGCAAACCTACTAGAAGTAACATCGATAAGACCAAAGTTCTGTCCATAACTGGGAATAAAAAGCTGCACACTTGGTTCCTTGGAACAAAAACTGTCGCAAACTGCTCAGAATATAAATATCTCGGAATCTTGGTCCATGAAGGAGGTCGCTTATTAAACCAACTAGAGGCAATCAAGAGAAAAGGGATGCTGATAGCTACTACGCTTAAACAGCTAAAGTTAAACTTGAACGTTCTTGCTCCGTGTGGCACAAGTCAAAATAGAGTCATCTATCACATACGGCAGTGAGGCTCTAAGAGGCATAGACGCGAAACTGCTGGATACAACTATTTCAAAGGCCTACCGTCTTCTCTTTAACCTGCCAAACTACACCTCACAAGCCCAGATCCGGTTAGAATTCGGACTGACCTGTCAAATGCTTGCAAGAAGAGGGTCATACATAAAGTGCTGGCAGAAAATAAAGAACTCGGCAGTTAACACATTGAACCACCAACTATGGCAAGATTTAAGCAGCTCCTCTAAACTGCCGGCCAAAACATTTTTAGAGGAATCCCTGACTGTCACAGGTCTGAAAGAATTATGGGAAACTCCATTACCGCTGTGCAATTTAAGCATGTTGTAAACAAGTGCATAAAAAGACTATCGCATGTGGAAGACAAAGCTACCTTTTCTCACAGGCGACACGCCTGGATGACCTTGTCCACATACAAATCGCCGGGGTTGCAAGCATACCTTGGTCTGGGGTATGGCAGGAAATCTAAAGAAGCCTTTTTAAAACATAGGCTAGGAATCCTACCATCTATTCCACATTTACAACCATGGCTGAGAAGGGACAGTGGGACAAAATGCAGGCTGTGCGGTGCAGAGAATGAAGACCCTGAACATCTACTATGCACCTGCCCGAGGCTGAAAGAGGAAAGAGTAGCCCTGTTAAAAACTGCCTTCAACAAACAAAAAATCCGCACACGCAGACAAGCAGTTCTCGCTTGTTTCGACCCAGGTCTTCCGCCAATAAATGGGAAGTTGGTCAAATTCCTGAAACTTTTGGAACTGAAATTAAAAAAATCATGAAGTTGGCCCAGACCAGACTAATTGAACAATGGCGAAGCCATCACACTATGAACACACTCCCCTATCAAACTGCTTTTAGTACTATCACCTTTTTTTACCAAAGTTTACTCGTTTTAAAAAAAATGTCTTATAATTTTTTACCCGATGATATGAGTTATCAATGTATCTTTTGTAATGGTTTTAATTAACCTAATACAACAAAATTTACTTACTTACTACCCTCAGGTTCTGCTCCTTCCTGGACCGCGGGAATGGCTGGGGCTGGTTTCCCGCGCCCCCTGCCCTTTCCTCTCCTGGCAGGTCTCTGGGCCACTGTTTCAGGCTCCAGTTCTGTTGAATCACCACACAGATCCACGCAGGCAAACCCAACATCTCCAAATTAGTTCTGTGTTCTACATCCTTCCATGGAGAACTCTCCAGGTCATTACCTAGCAGACAGTCTACAGGCAAGGCATCACTGACAACCACTTCCAAGAGACCAGAGACCCCTCCCCATTCAAAGGGAACACGTGCCATTTTGCAGAGGCGCACAGAGCTATCAGCTGCAACTACCGGAGTACATTGGGGATACACTGCTCTTCAGACACTCACTGACACCTCACGGATGTCACGCTGGCTCCTGTGTCTCTCAGAGCCTCTATCTCCCTCCCATTGATGATCACCTTCTGCCTGTATTTCTTAGTGTTAGGGGGCAGTAAGGTTTCCTGGACCATCTCTTGGTCTCCTAGAGAGACAAGGGTCATAACTGCTAGTTCTCCTTCCCCACTAGAATTCGAATCCCCTCCCAAAGCTACACTTGCTAACCCTGGGGCGGGAGCACCAGCGGGTGCTGGGGGTTTCTTGGGGCACCTGTTGATAACATGTCCCACCTCATTGCAGGGAAAGCAGGTAGGGGGGCCTCTGTTTTCCCATCTGCACCGAGGGGGCCATGGCTGCTTGGGTCTGCGGGGTTGGGACTCCTTTCCCTGGGAACTATTTTGGGGCCCTTGAGAGAACTCCTTTTGGTTACCCTTGTCCCCCCCACTCATCTGCAGGGGACCCTGCCCACCTTTGGCTGTGGTACCCACCATTCCTCTGTGGACCCTGGTACTGGTCCAGCGGTCCGCCTCCTTAGCAAGCTCAATGGGGTCTGTCAGCTTGCTGTCTAAAAGATGCTGGCGCAGCTCTGGAACACAAAGACTACTCAAGTGCTCCCAACTAATTAAATGCAACAACCCCTTATAATCAGTTACTTAGCTGCCCTTCATCCAACGTTCCAGTGCATGTGAGTACAAATTCACACATTCCATCCAAGTCTTAGACTCTCTCTTCTTGGAGTTTCTAAACTGCAGTCTATACTGCTCTGGAGTAAGGCCATACCTGAGACATAAAGCCTCCTTCATATTGGGGTAGGGCATGGCACCTGCCATCTCTAAGGGCTCTAGAGCACTCCTCCCAGAAGCCTCAAAATGTTTTCACAGACCCGACCCCCAATGTTGTTCAGGCACACCATTCATTCTCAATGCAATTTTATAAGAAGTAAACCAGGCATAACTATCCTCACTCCTATTGTAATTCTGTACCAGATCCTTGGGAATATATACTTTACCCCCCTGCACTGTGCGCTGCCACCATTTGAACTGGCATCCACCTCCTTGGCTTTAAGATCCAGTTCTCTCATGCTCAACTCATGAGCCAAAAGCAATTTCTTTTCCTCCAGGGCACGGGCATTTTTACACTCTTCCGCCGCCCTTTCTCTCACAGCTCTTTGATTCTCTTTTTCCATTTCCAATTGCTTCATTTTCAATTTCAGGATCTCCAAGTCATGGTCCCTTGCTCTTTGATTTTCTTCTAACTCTTCTTGAGTGAAACCCCTGCTGGTATGGTGACTGCCAGCCCTTGAGCCTACTCTGCTCACAGGCAGATCTGTGAATTGAAAACTATTCCCTGTACTTGCATCATTTCCCTCTTGTGCCTCCCAATGGGCCTTCAAGATTCTCTGCAACTCCTCTTTCCTGGCGTTGCTCTTTATGGGGCACTCAAACTCTTGGCAGAATCTCTTAAGATCTTTTGCTTTGTAGGAATACAAATTCCAATTCTACTTCTGCCTCCTCACTGAGTGCCTTTCTATTCACAGACATGATGCTTTGAAGAGTTACTCAAAAATAGAACCAAGAATCAAAAACACAAGTATGCGGTGGCGTAGTGGTCTGCACTCACTAATGATATACACCAATCACTGTGGGTCTTGTACAAATACAAGTTCAAATCCCACCGCTGACTGTGGAAAATGACAATGTATATGTACATAAGCGGCGTTCATTTGTGTTCACTCATTACCAACTGCATGCACCCTAAGACTCCGAATTTCGAAGCTGAACGTACGAAAGCTTTGTATGATATCGAAATACGTAATATAATGGGGATAGACATAAATTGACATGCTGGCTAGATATGTTGAAAAGGGAGGACTGTTCAAATCTGGATTGTGGCGTAAACATTATCGGCGCCATCTTGTCCTTTTCAGATCCATACGTGCGCGTAAGCAGCAACCATTTTGATTACCATGGCCTCTCTGCCCACTCCCGATAGCCAGCGTGCCTCTCTCCCCCTCACTCCCCAGCCTCGCAAGCATCCCCGACAGCCCCCGGTCTCCCATGCATAGGCCATAAAACCCTCTTCCTCTGCGCGACCCTGCTCTAAAAGTGACACCCCTGCCTGACTGACACCCCCTGCATCCCTCCCAGGAACACCCTTCCCCTCTTCTGATGACCCCCCCCCCGGCTACACCTGGCCTCTCGACCCGGTCCCAAGTCATAAAACAAAGCCTCATGGATGTACCCCCCCGGCCCCGCATAGCAAAACGTGATACACCAACCGAAGTGCCCGATCTTATCGCCTGCCCAACCTTAGATCTGACCACCCCCTCTAGCCCTTGTGTCCTGTTGGAATGTCCGGCTGCAAGATTACAATCACATGTTACATTTGGGAGGGGAAACGACATCCGAGCGACAGGCATGGGAATAGGCCTGAAGCTGGGATTCCAAACGTGCCTTTTCGTACTTCAAAGTTTCTTTATTGCAATAAGGAATGTTTGTGCATCGTAAACCTGTGTATAAAAGACGGAGCCTCAGAGAAACTTGTTAGAGCACCTCTTGAAGACATTGTGCGCGTGTCCGAAATGACAGGCTCTCCTCATGAGAAATAAAAATCTGTTCTTGCACTCCCGCTTCCAGCGCCCGTCTCTTTATTTGGTAACTGATCGAAATGGGAACTAAGAGGCGTCTTGTGCCAGCAGCCCGGGCATCGGTTGTAATTTGGGCTGTTTTTCCTCAATTGGCGTCCCAACGCGGGGCCCATCAGCGACAGAAGGTCCGGTAAGAGGTCCAGACGATGGGGTGGATATCTGAACGATTGGTGTATACCTGCCTTGAGAGGGCCCTCGTCCGGCTGCCGATTGAATGAACTTCACCGATTCCGAATGGACCTCTCTCAAGCGACCTACTGTCCTGACTGGGATCCCACAGGAATGCTGCGGTAAAAACATGGAGTAAGTGAACGATCTGGCGCTGGAAAGGGAAGGCGAAGAACTGTCCACACGGTCCGGTCCGGGTAAGGTTAAGTAGGACGTCTTTACGTCCGATTGATAGGATGACTTTATCCATCTGATTGATTGTTTATATTGGAATCGGTATTTAAATACTGGTATTGTTCATTGATTGGTTCATTTAGCCTTGGTTGCTACTTGAAGTATTGGTTCTCTTTGAGACATTCTCTGTTTGCAAACAGCGACGAATAGGAACGTTCCTCTCTCTTTGCAAATAGTGAAGGATAGGTAATGCGGACTTTTGTCCCCCGTTGTAATCTTTGAGACATTCGCTGTCTACAAACGGGGAAGAATAGGAATATTCTGTCTCACTTTGCAGATAGTGAAGGGTAGGTAATGCAGACTTTTGTCCCCATTGTAATCCGTCATGCCTATCTTTCTCCCCACTGATTGTTTGTTATCGATTTTTATCGATTATCGCTCTTTTGAGGTATTCCCTGTCTACAAACAGAGAAGAATAGGAATATTCTGTCTCCCTTTGCAGATAGCGAAGGATAGGTAATGCGGACTTTTGTCCCCCGTTGTAATCTGTCATGCCTGTTTTTCTCCCCACTGATTGATTGATTGTCTGGACATTTATTGTTCAAGGAATAGTTCTTTTGAGGTATTCTCTGTTTGCAAATAACGTGGAATAGAAATATTCTGTCTAGTCTTTGCAAGTAGTGAAGGGTAGGTAATGCGGACCTTTGTCCCCCGTTGTAATCTGTCATGCCTATCTACTCCCCACTGATTGGTAAACTAGTTCCACCCGGACCATTTATTAGAGGTAGATCATCTGGCTCAACCGGAGGGCGCCCCTAATAAAAAGGACATATGTAAAATACGAAGTAACCACCGTATCCTGTTAACAGAAACTTTAGCGCAAAAACACACTAGAAAAGGAAGGAAAAAGAAATCGAGCAAAATCAGTAGGCCACTGATGAGTTTTTTGACTTCGCTAGAAATAGGAAACGTTAGAAATAGCCCGCAATATGAAACATGAAAGTGGTGAGAGAAGCCAAGCTTGATATCACGGCAGCCACGAGGCAGCTAGGCTCCGCCGCCCCTCACTGCTCCAAACATGTCTGTCCCACCGCCCGCCAGGCCCCATAACGGTAACATAAGATAGATACAAGTCAGCAGATACCTACCCCCATTCCGGAAGCTCCCGAAGTGCAACAGGTCCACGGTTACGCCCATCCGGAAGACGAGGCCTCGACGCGTGCAGGGCGGGGCCCGGCTGGCCGCCATCGGCCGGAGAGGCCGTGGGGTGGATGGCCCGGAATGTACTGGTCTTCCCATCCTCCTCTTTGTGGAAAAGTAAATTTTGCCATGTTCTGTGTCCCTACGCCTCATCCATCATATGTTATGTGTGCATGACCAATATGCATATGTTATTCCCCATGTCTGATCAAGACGCAATTATAGTTGTGTCCACCTCTGGTATGCCAGTTTCCAGTCCTCGTGAATACTACGAATATCAGGCCTATGTAAAGCTACGTTGCCACGTTTCTCAGTGTGCACGTTATTTCATTATAAAGTCCCCGTTCCTAGGCCTCAACAGGGCCTGGACATCAGATTCAGCTCCTGTCTCCTGAAGCCTCGCTGAGGAGCGATACAGCCCCCACCTGTATCCTCGACCCTTTACTTACTTCCTGCCTCGCAGTGCCCGGTGCAGCTTGGCTCTGCCTCTGAGTCTGCCAAAAGTATGTTACAGTCCCAGTTATCAGTTCAGTCCTTCTTCTCTGCATTCCTAAGCTACTGAACTGCATCAATAGTTTCCGTCATTGTCTAGCCTATTCGTCTCCACGTTAGAGAAATACTGTATTTAAATGGTCATTTAGCATTCTTCATCACGCACTACACGTAGAATAATGCATGGTCCAGTCTTAGAATCAAGTTAGCTTTTCCCCTCATGACTTCTAGTTTATATCAACATGTTTCCTAAACATCAGATACTAGATAGGGTTTAGGTACATGTCGCTCCGACCCTCCAGACTTTAGTCTCTGCTCCTAGCACAGAGTTCATAGCCCCCAGCTTCTCCTAGTAATACGTCATTGCCAGTTTACGCGCACCATTAGGTTAGAGGTCCCGGCTCCTTAGGTAGCCCCCTCCAATGATTCCGCCCATTCATGACATATTCTGTTACGTTTGCATCACATGTCCATGTATACTCCCAGTTACACCTCTTTTTACTGTTATCTTTCGCGACTGCTACGCGTCACGCCTTCTGCTCCACCCACTGTTACGCCTACTGCAATGTAATGCTATGTGTTTGCGCTATGTATATAAAGTTGATGTATTGTTATTAAAGGTTAGCGCGCTCATCCCAGACCCAGCCCCGGCAGCTGCCGGGCCACTCTAGCCCTGCCATTCTGTTCCTATGCAGGTTGTCCTGATCCTGTCCTTTACGCTGTAATAAACCTGCAGAAACTCCTACTACCTCGAATCTTGACTCTTATTTTATTGAGCTATCTGTTATTCATTCATACATTCAAAAATAGATCCGGTATTATTTATTTATATACCACATAATGGCGCCCGAATAGGGACTTGCCCTTTCCCCACGCGTCGGTGAAGCCACGCCGACCCCCTGACCCTCTGCAGCCGTGACGGAACCATACCGTGCACCGGCAGATATTTCTGCTCCAAGTATCCCTCAGGCCCACGGAGGAGACGGAGGAGGCGGTCCAGCATCCGAACGAGACGGTGGAGGAACGCGGCGAGTCCCGACCAGAGCCCAAGCCGAGAGTTCAAGGTCCGAGGTATCCGGAGGCCCACCCGTAACTGAAGTCCGAAGTCCGAAGTTCGTCGTCGTAGCAGTCCAGTCCAGTCCAAGGCCTTCCGTTCCGTGCTGCCCGGTGAGTACCATTGCTGGGGTAGTATCTAGACAGGACCAATCTAAATTGACTCCTGGTCCGTGGGTTGGTGGTACCCAGACTCACAAACGAAGTGTTCACCTAGGTGGATACGGGTCTTGATGCGTTCCTTTATGGGACCGGTATGTTCCGTACTGTTACAGCAGTGCATCCAGTAATTCTAGTCTGTTCCGTTCTCGAGAAAATTCTTGTATTTCTGCTCTCAGTATTTCAGGTAATATTCTGTTCAAACTGTTATTTAGAATGTTCTACATGTATTGTAATGTTGTGGTATGAGTGTGACGTGATTTCGTGTTTATTGTGTATTGTATTGTGTCCAGATTACAGTTCAGTCATGCCTATATTTTCCAAGTTACGTCAGTTAAAAACTAGAAAGGGTCTGCTGGAAGCAGCAGTTCCTGTTCCGCCTAGGGACAGTCCAGGTCATTTTATGTATCAGAAACATGGCATAAGCGCCATATTGTATCTAGATTTATGGGTAGAGTATACCAAACAGTTAGAAGAAAAGTATAGATGGCCCGTATCGGGTACATGGGATGCCGAATGTATCATGCGAGTAGAAGAAGCATTATGGAAAAAGAAAGCCAGACAGTCACAGAAAGATGCCATCGAGTTATGGCGTAAAGAAGCGCATAGAAGAACCGAAAAGGAAGTCAGAAAGTCAGAGTTAAGTAGAGAATCCCAGGAACGAGCCCAAGAAAGAGAATTAATCGAGATAGGTGAACAAGTCAAAGCCGAACAGTCAGACAGACAGAGGCATGCCCTTATTAAGGGTATGTATCCTCTTCTTGCCGAGGGCTTGCCAAAAGCGACCCCAGAGGCATCCAGTAATTTCCCGCCACCATTAGTTCCGACCAAGTTACGTCACAAACCGACCGCAGCTGATATTTTCATTTCGTCCTATCTGGACGACACAGTCCCAGAATATACAAATCCTGTTCGCACTCCGCCAGTCCCTGTAAATCAGGCACTTCCCGCTCTCCCAGACACCGGAGTACCTGCTACGGTACCCCCGGTCCAGCCAGCATTTCAACTTCCCGCTCCGCCACAAAGAATGTCCGTCGATGATTCTAGTTTAGGGGCCGCAGGAGGAGGTCCTCCTCAAACCCCGCCGCCACACAAGCGTTTAACGTTAGCCGAATTACATGCACAAGCATCACAGCGTACGCCTAGATATCAGACTGTTGCAGAAATAAGAAAATCCCTTGCCGAATGTTGCTATGATCCAGTCCCAGGCGAGGATAATATGGTTTTATATTCATTCCGCGTAAGAAAGGTGGCCGAGTATCTAGTCACCTTACCGAATATGAAAGAAGATCTAGACAGAATATATCGTTTCATCCGTACAGGGGATGATCCGGAAAGTATTGGCGAGGCCATGTCTCAAAGGAAAGCCGAGATCCAGCTCATGATATTAAAGTTCCTGATCAATTGTCTAATAAGAGAACAAGATTACCCGTCTAAAGATTCTGCCGAAATGAGAATCCTGACAAGGTGGAGTGATAATATAGCCAAGGGTAAGCACAAGACCGTCGGTGCTATGGAGAGTATGTACAAGAAAATCCGTAAAGAAATAATAAAGATACACGAACAACGTAAAGCAGCCCAAGTAAGCGAGAAAGAAAGTATCTCTGATCCCGAAGAAGAAGAGGACGAGAATCCCTCCAGAATAGCGTATGTAGGAAAATCTAGATTTCCAGATCGCCATTTACGTCTAGAACACAAGTCTATTTTCCGTCATCCAGCACCAGAACAAGGTTCTCTAGAACAAGTATTTCAAGCTACCGATCACATTCTGAAATCACGAATCGGTTATAGTGAATTAAGTACCATGCACGAACAAGAACTAGCCCGATCAGCAGTCCGATGGATTACTGATTCTACCACTTTTCCAGACGAAATAGTGGCACAAATGTTTCTGAAACTGCCCCCAGCCGAACAGCGACTGGTGGGTATGTATATGATTCAGCACCTCATTACTCTGTATGAGGGTCAACACTCTGATTCAGGTCCGTTACATGATGTACTGAACGAGTTACTCCAGTACAGATGGAGAGGTCTAGGTACCGATTTAATTAGTGTAATTCTAGAACAGCGTCACAAATATAGAACGTTTCTGAATCCGCATTTTGTTCATGTCTCACCCCCAGAAAGTAAACCGTTTTACATAGACAGACAGAATCCGTTACGAGAAGTCCACCCAGTCAGAGGGACGGGTGGCGAAATGCAACGAGTGTTTGTATACACTCCAATATCAAAGATGGAACTTCTTGAAATGAAGAAATTAATTCCCTGTCATGACAAAGATCCAGCGGGGTTCCATAGAGAATTAAAAGACATGCTCCGTATGGGAGAATATACTTACCCAGATATCATTAAAATGTTAAAGGTCCTGTTACCCGCAGGGGTGTATGAAAAGTTAAAGGAAAAAGAATGGGAGGTGGGAGAGAAAAAGATCGATTGGGCAGCTCTAGAAGCTGAAGACAAGGCACGAGTACCAGGTACCGGTCTTGGAGATAAATGTAGAGAATTACCAGAATTATTGATTCAAGTTCTACCCAGATTATTGACAACGAGAAAGGAAGACTGGGATGCAATCTCAGCCTGTAAACAGAAACAAGATGAAGATATTAGTGATTTTTATTCTAGATTTGAAAAATGTTTCAGTATCAACAGTGGTCTCAAGACAAGTAGTGAGTCATACCCTCACCTTTTCGTTACTAAACTAGTCGGGAATTCAAGTCCACAAATTAAGAACCGAGTTTTGAAAGTCGAAAGCACCTGGCAAGCAAACACCCCGTCCCAGATGCTCCAGATGCTCCAGTATCACCAGAATAGAATCAGGGAAGAGCAAGAACACGAAAGAAAACGTATGAAAGACACGAAAATGAAAGTGCTAGTTGCACAATCTGTTCCTCAAGACAGTCAGAAGAGGGGTCCGAATCAAGCCAGTCATCCTGCAGCTCCCGTTAAAGGGAATTGCAATTATTGTAAACAGCCAGGTCATTTTATAAACGAGTGTGCAGTTCTGAAACACAACATAGCTACTGGTAAGACTAAAGAAAGACCACGTCCGCCTAGACAAGAACAAGTTTCACAGATTCCTCAGCCACAGAATGCACCACAGACAGTTACAGCTCCGCAGCCTATCGCTGCAACACAGCATGTCACATCACAGATGTACCAGTATGCACAGTCTGAGTATCCAGAGTACCAGCAGTATTCATGAAACAGCCTAGAGAGGGAGGTAGGCTTGCCTCTCATCGAGATACCTGTAGATCAAGAAGGTCCCTATGTTCACAGTCAAGTATTAGGGAAAGACAGAAAGTTTTTGATCGATACAGGGGCAAGTAGGACCACAATTAGTCATGCCGAAGTTCCAGGGGCTCCGCTCTCAGGCTCAAGAAATGTTTCCCTTGGATTTTCAGGAAAACCGATAGTTAATGAGATTTCAAAGCCAGTTACTCTAGAAGTAGGTCCATTGTCCCGTACTACTGATCTGTTACTTACTAAGTCATGTCCAGAAAATCTATTAGGCATTAAGACACTGAAAGAATTAGGTGCAGTTATTTGCTGTTCCCCAGAGGGAATACGATTGTTCCTACGTGACTTTAAGGGTCACTATGTATTACGAGATTTTGATCCGAGATTGTCTAATGTTCCGCAGCATTTATGGGCACAAGGTCCAACAGATGTAGGTTATATGCAAATCACACCCTATCGTGTGACTCTCAAGCCAGGTGTAGTGTTACCACGAATCAGACAGTATAGATTGCCACCTGAGGCTGTAGCAGCCTTATCCAAAATTATAGACGAGCTCATTGCTCAAGGAGTAGTTGTAGAAACTGACTCCAATGTATGTAATTCTCCGATCATTCCAGTCATGAAACGTACTGATCCTAATGCACCCCCAGTATATCGTTTAGTGATTGATTTACGAGAGCTTAATAAATGTA
Source organism: Lissotriton helveticus (assembly GCF_964261635.1). Taxonomy (NCBI): domain Eukaryota; kingdom Metazoa; phylum Chordata; class Amphibia; order Caudata; family Salamandridae; genus Lissotriton; species Lissotriton helveticus. The sequence goes on along the minus strand of NC_136061.1, from coordinate 1,508,911,369 downwards.
TTATTCCTCAGTACCCAGTTGTCCCAGACATTTCTTCCCTATTAACAGTCATTGATTCCGAAGCCACGTTCTTCACTGTCATAGACCTCAAGAATGCATTTTTTAGTGTTCCCATTCATCCAGACAGCCAGTTTCTTTTCGGATTTTGTTTAAATGGAAGGAGCTATATGTTCACACGCGCTCCTCAAGGTTTCACAGAAAGTCCTAGTATTTACAGTCAAGCACTTAAGAGACAACTAGACAATATTCACATGCCAACTGACACTGCCCTGCTCCAGTATGTCGATGATCTACTGATCACAGCCCGTTCTGAACGCGACTGCGAGCGTGCGTCACTCACGGTTCTGTATTTCCTAGCCGAGATGGGGCACAAGGTGTCACCTTCGAAGCTTCAATTCTGTGTCCAGCAAGTGGTATACTTAGGACACTTGCTGTCCAAGAGGGGTAGGCAGTTGACACCAGACCGTATCCAGTTAATAGCGAGTCTTCCCCAGCCCAGAACCCAGAAGGAGGTACGTGCCTTTATTGGCCTTACTTCTTATTGTAGACAATGGATCCCCCAGTATGCATTTTTAGCCAAGCCACTGATACAGTTAACGACACAGGAGGCAGCCGTATCGACTGTCCTCCCTTGGACATCTGAACATACACTTAGTTTCAACGAGTTAAAGAAAGCCCTATGCCAAGCTCCAGTTCTAGCTACACCGAACTACAGTAAGCCTTTTACACTTTTCGTTACTGAACGGGAAGGTACAGCATTATCTGTTCTCACACAAGATCAAGCAGGACAATCCAAGCCCTGTGCTTATTTTTCAAGCACACTAGATCCAGTCGCCCAGGCGTTGCCTGCATGCCTCAAGTCAGTTGCAGCCACCGCACTAGCTATCAGACAAAGTGATTCCATAGTTTTAGGACATTCCCTGACAGTACAAGTCCCACATTCCGTGGAAGTTCTTTTAAACCGAACACAAACTCAGCACTTGACAATTGCACGTTTAACAGGTTATGAATTGACACTGTTCCAGCCACATATAGAAATTAGACGCTGCAACGTTCTGAATCCTGCTACACTGTTACCATCAGTCAGTTTGAACCCTGACCCACATGACTGTGTGGAAGTAGTTAACATTACGACTAAGCCAAGACAAGATCTGACAGATATTCCGTTACCAGATCCTGACCTGACACTTTATGTGGATGGTTCATGTATGAGAACTAGTACAGGAGAACTAGTCGCCGCGTATGCAGTGACTACCGACACCGAAGTTATTGAAACACACCGTATTGACACCCTGTCCGCTCAAGCAGCAGAGCTAGTTGCTCTGACACAAGCCTGTATACACGCCAAGAACCTGAAAGTTAATGTTTACACAGATTCACGTTACGCATTCGGAGTTGTACACGACTTCGGAGTACTCTGGCAGGAGAGAGGTTTTATGACTTCTCATGGAACCAAGATTCAGCATGGTCTCCTTATTCAAGCTCTGTTAGATGCCATACATTTACCGACATCTATCGCTATCATGAAATGCAAAGCACATACGAAAGTTACTGACATTATTTCTCAAGGTAACGATCTAGCAGATCGCACAGCCAAGCTTACAGCACAGACTCCAGTCATTCCAGTTAACATGACACATACTCCAGATCCAACTACATGTATGACAGTTAAGGACCCTACACAAGATGTCATAGATATCCAGTTACATGCTACTCCCGATGAAATCAAGAAATGGTCTGAACAAGGAGGGGTCCAGACGGATCAAGGATGGTTAACGAAGGGTAGAGCCACATGGTTTCTCCCCGACTCTATGGTTCAAGTCATTATCAATACCGCACATAGTCCAGCACATTTAGGAGAAAAAGCTATGTTAGATAGTATCCAGAACATTTGGTTCAACAAGCATTTACGAGCTGCAGCCAAGCAGAAAGTCCGTACCTGTATGATATGTTGTCAGTTTAATCCAGGTAAAAGTGTCCCGGTGGAACAAGGTGGTTTCCAGCCCCCTGACCACCCTTTTGAGGTCCTCCAGATGGATTATATTCAGATGGAGCGATGTCGAGGTTTCAAGTATGTCCTTGTAGTTGTATGCGCTTTGTCCAGGTGGACAGAAGCATATCCAGTTCCAGATTACACAGCCGCGACCACTGCCAAGCAGTTGGTTCGTGAATTCTTCCCTAGATACGGACTCCCTAGAGTCGTATATTCTGATAACGGTCAGCCATTCTCCTCAGAGTTAATGAAGCACGTTTCCCTGTTGTTAGGGTACCAGTGGAAGTTCCATTGTGTACGCCATCCTGAAGCAGCCGGTCTAGTCGAGAGACATAATCAGACTCTGAAAATCCGCATAGCCAAAGTATGTAAAGACAAGGGTGTGGACTGGCTAGTAGCTCTGCCAGTCGCTTTGTTTTATATGCGCATGGTCGCACATTCTAGATCAGGTCTGTCCCCGTATGAGGTCGTATTCGGCCGCCCCCCTAACATGTGGGGTACTCCTAGACCCCGAAGTATTACCGATGTTTCATGTAATATGCTGACAGATTACCTAGCTTCCTTGATGTCTGCCCTCAACTCATGTCGTTCACAGGTTGCTGCCGCATTTCCAGACAATACCGAGGTGGCACCGCATGAAATCGTTCCAGGTTCCCTTGTGATGGTCCGAAATTTTGACAGATCAAGTCCGCTGGAGCCTCGTTGGAAGGAGCCACGTCAGGTCCTCCTCACCACCCGTACTGCCGTCAAGTTGGAAGGCAGAAAAGGATGGATCCACCTTTCTCATATTAAACTTTTTAAAGGATTGAAATCCGTTTCTAAAAACATTTCCCAGGATTCGAAAGATTGCCAGAACATTGTTTTAAAGGACTGTCCCGCAAAAGACATTACTACAACCCCTTCCCTGTTAGAGAAAACTCCGCAGCAGGAGTATAAGTTAAAGCTCCGGTCTAGTAAAATAAGTCAGTCAGTTTGATTGTATAAGTCCTCCCCTAGGTGAAACGGTTAGATTGTTTCTGACATGTATAAAATAGACCCCCATAGTGAGAGAGTCAGTCTAAACGCAAACCGATGTATCGCTTTTCTGAGTTTCATATTATTCATCAGCATCTTGATTTCCTGCACCAGCTATGCGTTCTATCTGTATTTTCCAGTTCCTCATGTAAATATGTCTGCTAATACTACAGTAGAGCACACGTTTAGTGATCTGCCTCCTCACGAATATTCATACCGCCTCGCTATGCGTAATAACACATTTATCCGTATGTTACATTACTCACACCAGACCAGCAATGCCACTAATTGTTGGGTGTGTGGTCGACTCCCCCCTTTCCAGACCCCGAAGGGAGTTCTGCCACTTTTTCCTTATCCATTCTCACATAATGGTTCGTGTGGAGCATGGTCCACGTTAACGTCATCCTCAACAGATATGTCTTTTCTTAACAGTACATGTTTTCCAGACAAGCAAGGTTTCCCCCACAGAACAGGTTTAGATCTAGAAAATGAAGTATACAATTTAGGTAATTATTCGTCGAATTTCATGGTCCTGAATGTTCAGTCTGATACTACTCCAGACTCACCTGCTATTTCAGTACTACCAGTCAAAGGCAAATTATGTGTCCGAAATAAGGGTTCTGTACAAGTAGGCCATAGTGAATGTACTACTATTATCCAGTATAGTGACAGTGGGAAATCTATTCTCAAAGCTTCACGTCATTCATATTTTGTTTGTGGTCAGACCGCATATGTTCGTCTGCCCCTCGATTGGGAGGGAACCTGTTACATTGCCTTCCTACTGCCACCTGTTTTTCTAGCCCCACCTGACTACCATAGGAATCCCTTCCTAGTACACACTAGACACAAGAGAAACCTCCCGATCGTTGATTATACTGAAACTGCCGCAGAGCAATTCATTGATATAGATAAAGGTGTTTTCCCTTATTTAGGTACAATTGTAAATAGTAAGCTAATTCGTAGATTAACAAGAACCCTTGAAGCAGTAGTAGATGAGACTGCCTCTGCTCTAGGTAACCTAACCGAAGAGCAATCCTTTATGAGAATCGTCGTTTTACAGAATCGTCTCGTCCTTGACGTCATACTGGCCGATAGGGGCGGGGCCTGTAGAGTCCTCGGATCTAGTTGCTGCATTTTCATTCCAAATAACGCGCCGTCTGTTTATTCAGCTATAACCAGACTCCATAAAATTGCCCATCTGTTACACCAAGATCCAGGCGCCTGGACATGGTCCGGTTGGTTCTGGAATATAATTTCCGCATGGGGATGGAAAGTCCTGTCCTTTCTAGGTATTGCAGTAGCAATCATATTTAGCTGCTGCCTCTGTATACAATGTGGCCCTGCGATTTGCGGCATTTGCGCTACCTCTTGTATTCCTAGTCCCAAGCCCCGTTCTAAATCCCGTTCCAAGACAATTCGAGACGAGCAAATGATACTGTATGAAATGATAGATGGTATCATGAATATTGATGTTTCCTGATGGAAACGTAGTGACAAGGAGGGAATGTGGAAAAGTAAATTTTGCCATGTTCTGTGTCCCTACGCCTCATCCATCATATGTTATGTGTGCATGACCAATATGCATATGTTATTCCCCATGTCTGATCAAGACGCAATTATAGTTGTGTCCACCTCTGGTATGCCAGTTTCCAGTCCTCGTGAATACTACGAATATCAGGCCTATGTAAAGCTACGTTGCCACGTTTCTCAGTGTGCACGTTATTTCATTATAAAGTCCCCGTTCCTAGGCCTCAACAGGGCCTGGACATCAGATTCAGCTCCTGTCTCCTGAAGCCTCGCTGAGGAGCGATACAGCCCCCACCTGTATCCTCGACCCTTCACTTACTTCCTGCCTCGCAGTGCCCGGTGCAGCTTGGCTCTGCCTCTGAGTCTGCCAAAAGTATGTTACAGTCCCAGTTATCAGTTCAGTCCTTCTTCTCTGCATTCCTAAGCTACTGAACTGCATCAATAGTTTCCGTCATTGTCTAGCCTATTCGTCTCCACGTTAGAGAAATACTGTATTTAAATGGTCATTTAGCATTCTTCATCACGCACTACACGTAGAATAATGCATGGTCCAGTCTTAGAATCAAGTTAGCTTTTCCCCTCATGACTTCTAGTTTATATCAACATGTTTCCTAAACATCAGATACTAGATAGGGTTTAGGTACATGTCGCTCCGACCCTCCAGACTTTAGTCTCTGCTCCTAGCACAGAGTTCATAGCCCCCAGCTTCTCCTAGTAATACGTCATTGCCAGTTTACGCGCACCATTAGGTTAGAGGTCCCGGCTCCTTAGGTAGCCCCCTCCAATGATTCCGCCCATTCATGACATATTCTGTTACGTTTGCATCACATGTCCATGTATACTCCCAGTTACACCTCTTTTTACTGTTATCTTTCGCGACTGCTACGCGTCACGCCTTCTGCTCCACCCACTGTTACGCCTACTGCAATGTAATGCTATGTGTTTGCGCTATGTATATAAAGTTGATGTATTGTTATTAAAGGTTAGCGCGCTCATCCCAGACCCAGCCCCGGCAGCTGCCGGGCCACTCTAGCCCTGCCATTCTGTTCCTATGCAGGTTGTCCTGATCCTGTCCTTTACGCTGTAATAAACCTGCAGAAACTCCTACTACCTCGAATCTTGACTCTTATTTTATTGAGCTATCTGTTATTCATTCATACATTCAAAAATAGATCCGGTATTATTTATTTATATACCACATGTAATGTACTGGTCTTCCCATCCTCCTCTTCTGGCGCCTTGCAGGCCACAGGGGGGGGGGATGTCTTGCTTATGCCTCCGACCCCCCCCTCTCTCATCGCCTGGTCCGGCCATCACGAATGCCATCGGCCGGAGAGGTCGTGGAGTGGATGGCCCGGAATGTACTGGTATTCCCATCCTCTTCTTCTGGCGCCTTGCAGGCCACAGGGGGGGGATGTCTTGCTTATGCCTCCGACCCCCCCCCCTCTCCCATCGCCTGGTCCGGCCATCACGAATGTCAGCGCCAGAAGACGGCGTGGGGTGCACTGGGAGGGAGAGACGACGCGGACGAGCCTCTCCCACCTCCCCAGGTGGAGGCCCCTCAGCTGCACCCCCAACGCTCCACTCACCCGACAAGGGTTCGTCCACTCTTGCGGTGCAATGCCACGCCCGACAGGCTGGAGTCCGTCTACTCTTGCGATCCAGCGACTGCCGGTTGCCGCGGAACTCATAAAATAACGGTTGACTCTTGGGAGATTGGGCCTGGCGTGCAAGGATGGCCAGGTCGCTCGCCAGCTAGAAAATGAGTCCCCCTTCCAGAAGCGTTCTCCTCAGCTTTGAAGATTCTATGACAGCTGCAGGGGCCCCCGACCCAGTGGGCCCCCCGATGGGGAATGACTGCCATGATTGCCCGCGGAACGACCAAGACGTAGCCACGAGACGTCGGCGCTCTCATGCTGGCGCCAGCCTCAGTTTGAATGACCAAAATCCTGCAGACTACCAAGTTGATCAGTTCCGGTGGAACACCAGTATGACCCGGTAGGAAAGATTGTTGCCTCCCTCCCCCCTTTGACTGATGGTTCATGTCGACGGCCCCTTCTGTTGCCCTTTAACGAAACTTTTGGACTGCCGAAAGAGGCTCTGGTCCAACCACGAGTTGGTGGAGACATTTTGACTATACTTGGACCTGCCTGACCTCATCCAAAATGGCGCCGGTACAAATGAAACTCGCAACTCCCTGTTGTGTTCCGTTTGCTCAGCCTTGATCGCATGGCGGGAGGGGATGGGTACTGATCGAACACTTGGACAATGAATTGATGTGTTCTGACGCGTCATTGATTACCGTATTATTGAAAGTTCGAATTTTTGACACTTATGGTACTTGCCCACAATGAATTTTCGATATGATTTTATTGCACTTTTCGCACCTTTATGAAATCAACGGTCACCGACTCCGTTCAAATAAATATCCCCTCATGTACAGTTCCAGTCTGCTCCGTGGCCGGCCCACGTGGTTGTAGATCCGTATTTGTGCACCAACATTTTTGAATCAAGGTTTTTTTTTGAAAAGCAAACATAGTTGTAGCGCTTAGATTGGTAAGTTTCGAATAAATGGCCACTGTTTCCGATATAAGTAAAATACAGGTGAAATGAAGCAACTCGATTACTTAAAGGTTAAAAAGCAAAGTACACAGAAATATTGCAAATGTGAATGGTCCAGGTTTGTTGTGTGTGTGTTTTTATATATATTTTTATTTTTTGTGCAACGTAAAGCAATCGATAAAGGTCCCGGTATTTAGCCTTTACTTTATGTGCCACATGTATCAGGGAAGTTGTTTCAGATGCCCCTAAGCCACTCCGAAGGAATGCCACCTAGCCCCTCTAGTTTCCGTGCCTGATGAACAAAAAAAAAACCCGACCCTGTACCACTGTAGACCATCCCTCCTCCTCGAAGGAGATCACAAGTTCGCCCCCACTTTACACTGACTGCCCTTTGTTTTGACCCTTCCCTACACACGATCCGTAATACCACACTTGGGCGATCTATGCAATACACAGTCCATCAATGATTATCTCTCCCGCACTACCGGTCCCTCTGGGCTTAAACGCCGAGATGAAAGGGACTGCATCCCGCGGAGATAGGTCGAGTATGTGGTAAGTAAAAGCATTTTCGGGTTTATGCGTGCTGATGTGTTATAAAACGCTGCCCCCACCCCTTCTTTTTCCCTTCTTTTCTGCAGGTCACATTGGAACGTCGACTAGAGTATGGAGAAGACCTACGCAACACGCCATGGTTCCGCACGGAAAAATTGTATACTATCTATGGGGACTGCCCTGAGAACGTGACGAATTTGTGTGATATGAATGCATGCGTGTATGCCCTGATGTGTATAGCTCGACTGAATACACGTTGCACGCGTTTGGAGTGATAAGAGAAATGTTTTATGTATGACTTAAGTGATGATCGAACGACCGATGGAATGGGGAAAAGGGGTCTGAACATGGTGCCTATGCACGACGAACAAACAAAGATATAACACTCCCTTACTTAGAAACGACTGTCTCTCTCTCTGAACCCAGCGACTGGGAGGGTAGCCTGAAGCAGAAACTTGGCGGGTTATTGCAGTATGACAAAATATGACTCCAACCGGCACCCCAAATAAGCAACCAAGAATGACGTGCAACCATGGGTAAATTCATGCGGTAACTAAATAGGGAAAGGTTCAGGAATATTCCGGGGTGAGGTTTACCCAAGTACCCTCCTCCTGGAAGACTAGGAATATTGTCAATGTTTAAGATTTACCACCTCCTTCTTGCACCCTCATAGACATGAAACTCAAAGCTGCCCCATTGTTCTCCCGACTGACACCCTCCGTTGCCTCAGCCTGGATACCCATTCGCTAAAAATGATTCGAAGATCCCACCGTGAGTATTAGCCCAACCAGGTTAGTTCCCGAACAATTGACAAAGGTGTAAGTATTTGCAACCGAGGCCACCAGCAAAGGCAGCCAGATGAATTAAGTAGGATACTAAGGATGCACAGCATGCAGGAAGAAATCTTTTTGGCCAAGTACTGTTCTATGTTTTGTCTTGGATTTTTGTATATAATACATGTACTACCCCCCCCCCTGAGTTCATGTGTACGTAATGTATGGATCTACGTCGTCCCTCAGCCTGTGTTTCTGTATAACTTGACCCCTGCTGTTCTGTGCGCACTAAATGGTCTATTATTGTACACGTTTCTCTCTCTCTCTTTCTCTCTCTCTCCATGTCGTACGTGTACCAAATAGTTCATTTAAAATGCGGACTCTCTCTCTCTGAGGGTCCCCCTGTTCCCTCTTCCTTTGTGTGGTAACGTTGTGCCCCGCCGGCACAAGCCTAATTGGTTTTTGAACACAAAGGTGTTCGGCAAAATTGACAGAAACTAAAACAACTGTAATTTGCCATATTACTACCTCTCCTTTCTGTAAAATGATGGAACTTGAATTGGCTAAGAAGGAAAGGACAGGTAAGACGACTGATGTCCCCTAATATGGCCTTTTTTTATAGGTGGACTATATGTCAGTGGCCTTCTGTTCTCAGTTCGTTAGAAACACGATCCCCAATGCCCAGATTGCCCCACCTCTCTGTACCCAAGTACGGATGTCCAAAGCGTCCTCGTTTCTCCCGATTGACCCCAGCTCCATATCCCGAAGTATAACTGATGACCCTGATTAACCGTTGCTCCCCGAGAAATGAATGTTTAGCCTCTGTCCCTCTCTCATGATGATAGAAGACTGCAAGGGCTTTGGTTAGAAAGACGAGTCTCTACCGAAGGATCCGATTTCGAGTTTGATGGAATACGCAGTTGATAGGAGTCTGACTTCTCTCCCTATACGTCATGAACGAACGCCAAATAGACTTAGTACAAACTCAGTAGAAATGCCCGCATACATACTCCATAGTGATAACTTCTGACCGTGACCGATGAACGTATCACCAACTACTTAAGATTGGGGGCGGAATTGAAATGTATAAATGTCTTCTCCTGCCAGTTCTCTAGAGCTTGTTTTGTACCCATTCAAAGATACACAATCACCGGAGGAGAGGGGCCGGACGTGACGCACAGCCTAGCCGCAGATCATGAAGCACATGTGACCTCGACCAAAGGTGGAGCCGCAGAGCAACGAGACGCGGGACGAGGCACTACTCTCAAACACGGAAAATGAAAAGATGGAGGGCTGCCTTGAAGCCCTCTGCTTGCTGACCCACGCGTGCCTGAAGTCCCCGCCCCTTTGAGCCCGATTGATGGGCCTGCCTGCTTGTTATCCTTTGCTCCCTTGGTTTGTCTCAAAGAATATGATCCCACTCCGCCCTCTCTTCCCCCGATTATCCGACCACCCCCCTTTTTTTCACATGGATTTTGACTCAGCGAAGAAGAACAGCATTTAGGTAGAATAGGGTTTGCCATGGAAGGAGAAAGAAATGCAGGTGCCCAGCATGAAGCACCCTTAAGAAGATTAGTTAGGAAACAGGACTGTGGTCTAACAGCAGAGGACAGGTCGCACCCTGCGACGTGTAAGGATGGATCCGAGCTGGACCTATAGCTCCACCGCCGGTGCTCAACAGCGCCAACGGAAAAACACGAACTACTAGAGCCTACCAGTGATGGCTCGCTGCTAAAAAGACACTGTGGCGAAGACCCCCCTCCCCTTTCTGAACTTTCTACCCCCCCCTGACTACTTGCTTGTATTGAACTGAATTCCTCCCTCAACCACTTTGTATTGCTTTCAAAATGTTTCATCGGTCACTTTTAACTGTACCTTGATACCGCCGGAGAGAGAGTCAGAACATGGTTCCATAATGTGTCGGAACATTTCTTTGATTGACTCCGACTGAGTTGTATACCGATCTCTAGACTTGTATATATAACACGACAAATGTAAATTCATACGTATTGCACCTCGTCTATCGCATCGACTGCACATGGTTATATGCAATTCGCCAGTATTGACAGACGCTATTTCATTGACCACACATGGCTATATGTACTCCCCGTCAGTTATGATAAACATGGAAATGAACTAACTTATGTTAAAAAGCGGCGACTGTGGAAAATGACAATGTATATGTACATAAGCGGCGTTCATTTGTGTTCACTCATTACCAACTGCATGCACCCTAAGACTCCGAATTTCGAAGCTGAACGTAAGAAAGCTTTGTATGATATCGAAATACGTAATATAATGGGGATAGACATAAATTGACATGCTGGCTAGATATGTTGAAAAGGGAGGACTGTTAAAATCTGGATTGTGGCGTAAACATTATCGGCGCCATCTTGTCCTTTTCAGATCCATACGTGCGCGTAAGCAGCAACCATTTTGATTACCATGGCCTCTCTGCCCACTCCCGATAGCCAGCATGCCTCTCTCCCCCTCACTCCCCAGCCTCGCAAGCATCCCCGACAGCCCCCGGTCTCTCATGCATAGGCCATAAAACCCTCTTCCTCTGCGCGACCCTGCTCTAAAAGTGACACCCCTGCCTGACCGACACCCCCTGCATCCCTCCCAGGAACACCCTTCCCCTCTTCTGATGACCCCCCCCCAGCTACACCTGGCCTCTCGACCCGGTCCCAAGTCATAAAACAAAGCCTCATGGATGTACCCCCCCCCCCCCGGCCCCGCATAGCAAAACGTGATACACCAACCGAAGTGCCCGATCTTATCGCCTGCCCAACCTTAGATCTGACCACCCCCTCTTGCCCTCGTGTCCTGTTGGAATGTCCGGCTGCAAGATTACAATCACATGTTACATTTGGGAGGGGAAACGACATCCGAGCGACAGGCATGGGAATAGGCCTGAAGCTGGGATTCCAAACGTGCCTTTTCGTACTTCAAAGTTTCTTTATTGCAATAAGGAATGTTTGTGCATCGTAAACCTGTGTATAAAAGACGGAGCCTCAGAGAAACTTGTTAGAGCACCTCTTGAAGACATTGTGCGCGTGTCCGAAATGACAGGCTCTCCTCATGAGAAATAAAAATCTGTTCTTGCACTCCCGCTTCCAGCGCCCGTCTCTTTATTTGGTAACTGATCGAAATGGGAACTAAGAGGCGTCTTGTGCCAGCAGCCCGGGCATCGGTTGTAATTTGGGCTGTTTTTCCTCATGACCAACAATGTTAAAACTGGGGGTCTCTAGTTGGCAGAGGTAGGTACCACTGTCCAAATAGGGACCCTTGCTTCTAGTCAGGGTAAGGAGGAAACACTCTTTAGATAACCTCTGCTGACCCCCTTGGTAGCTTGGCACAAGCAGTCAGGCTTATCCAAAAGCAATGTGTAAAGTATTTATACCAACACTTACAGTGACACAGTGAAAACACCACAAACTGACTCCACAACAGTTTAGAAAAATAAAGGTATTTAATCTAAACTACACAGGACCAAAACGACAAAAATCCAACATACACAGTTCAAGAATATGGTTGCAAAAGAGTTCTTAATGTTCTTAAGGTTAGCGATAAAATTATCCACAGTTGCGTCATGTTTTAGCCACAGTACCTTTGTTGGCGATAAAAAATTCCAAGCACAGAAGCTGTAGCGGTGAAAAACAAACGAGGCGTTGCTCCTGAGACCCTGGGGAGGCGTTAGCGACAGCCACGCTGCAGCAGCGGGCGTGTTGCGATGAATCCGATCTGTATGGGGAGGAAGGCCACTTGTATGGATTCCGGTGCGTGGGTTCTGTAGGAAGTTTTCTCCCGCAAAGGCACGGTGCGATGATTCTCGGGTGTTGCGATGTTTTCCGGGACGACGATGCACGGTCCAGCGGCGATCTTTCTCTCGCAGCTCCTCGTTGCGATGGCTTTGCGATGATGTTCGCAGCGACGTTATGCGATGATTTCACCCAGCGATGACAGGCTCTGCGACAATGTTCGCAGCGGCAGAAATCTTCCTGCTAATGAAGGGTGCGACGTCTTCAGGCAGCGGTGACAGGAGCTGTGACGATCTCGGTCTTCATAGTGGCGGGAATTTTCTCGCTCGGCCGGGATTGCGATAGATTTTCTGTAGCAAAGTCTTTAAAAGCTTGATTTCCAGCTCCCCAACACAGGTACAACTTCCAGAGGCACCACACATGGGCCACGCACTCCAGGAAGGACAGAACTTGCTCAGTAGAGTTCAGGGAAGCTGGGGGTGAAGTCCTTTTGTTCCTGGTACTTCATAACAGGGAGCCAGCTCTCTCTCAGGACCTTGGAGATTCCTTTAAGCAAGGGGACACAGCACAAAGCAAAGTCCTCCCCCTTCTCCTTGGCAGAAAAGCAACAGCAGGTCAGTCCAGCAGAGCAACAACAGTACAGTCTTCCTTCTTCAGTTTCAGCTTTCTCCTTGGCAGAGGTTCCTTCTCGATTCCAGGATGATCTAATTTTCTGTTGTCAGGGGTCCTGTACTTATACCCCTAAAAGCCTTTGTTCTCTTTGTGCAAGTGGGCCCTGAAACTGGTCTGAACCAGTTCTGGGTGTTCCTTGAGCACTTTGTTGTCCTGGCTCCTGTCTCCTTTCGTTGGTAACGTCGAGGGTACTTCCCGCGGAAGGTCTGAGTTACTCGCTGGGGAGTTATTAACACTTGGGGGTTTAGTTTCTATTGTTTGTTTGTTCTGGCTTTTTCGCTCTTTTCTTTCCTTTTTTGACAGCTGATGTGTGTTATAAGTATTAGATGGTTTGATAGGGATTGAATTATGGGGGAGCAGCAGCATACTGATTGGACCAGTTGGGTTTGGGCTTTTGTGATGAGTGAATTAAGCACCTTCAGTCTTTGGTCGATCCCAGCGGTATACACTGCGAGTGTGTTTAATAGGTGTACCTGTTGGTCCATCTTGTCCGAGTGGTATGTTAGTGCTGCTGCCATTGCTTGGAAGGTTTGCAGTAATTGGGACCATAGTTTCAAGTTTATTTTATTTAGCAGAGTTACTTAAAACCATTGCTACAAATAAGCCATTGCAAGTTCAAAAATTAAAATAGATAAAAAGACATTAAAGTATTTACAGTCCATTAAAAAAGCAACTAATTATTCAAGCAGTGTCAATGTCTTTCATTGTCAGCTGCAATGCTGATCTGATTTAGCATTTTGTTCTCCACGTTTCCTAAAAATTTCACAAACCTGCAGGTAAGCTGCGGGTCCCCCTGGTGCAAAGCACGCTAGCACGACCTGTCTCCGTGTACGGATGCCTCTCTGATTGAAAAGTGGTTTTAAAAGCTGTCTCCTTTCCTCTGCTAGATCTGTGCACATACAGAGAAGATGCAGCATATCTACTTGCGCTGTCCCACACAGACGGCAGTTAGAATCAGATTGGTTTTTCAACCAATGTGGAAAGTGCTTTGTGCATGGCAACAAGCCTAGTCTGTATTTTAAAATTTTGATTTTTGTATGTTTGGGGAAGCCAAAAGCTAAATACTTTTGTGCAAACTGAGAAGAATAGGTGCCCAAGATCATCCAGCCATGCAACCTCTTTGTTAGGGCTGCCTTATCTTCAATCCAAGAGTCCTGTTTTAAAATTTTCTTTGTAGCCTATTTGAGAAAACAGTGGCTTGTCGGAGTTGCCCAAAGTTCGGTAAGGCCAAGGGTTGACACACTAGCAGCTAAATATTTTGCAACTGGAGATGACTGTTTATGTTGTAGCTCAGTCCACAAGTGCCAGTTTAAAGTTTCTGGTTTGGATTTCCTTACTCTGTCCCAGAAAATAACTGTTGCGCCTTTCCTTGCAATGGTCTGTTTTTGCAAACTAAACTCGAGTCTGATTTGTGCTGGAGAGACTCGTGTAGGGAGACCTAAGACCATTCTGTATACTTTTGCAACAACGGCGTCCAAGAGCTTTGAATCCCTTCCTCTCTGTGCCTCACTCCCGTAAGTTATTGTGGGAAGAAGTTTTGCTTGTATAACTTCAACCAGAGGGGCGAGTGAGGGGCCCATTAATTTGGAGTTTAGGTTTCTCATTGATACGGCTAAGGCTATGCCTTTCCTTTTAATTACATCTCTTTGGATTACAAAGTGCCCGTCTTTATCAATGGTCACCCCCAAGTATTTATACTCTGACGCTGAATCTATTTGAATCTTATCCCAAAACCAGACGGGTATTTTTTGTTAAGGTTCTTTTTAATTGTCATGTTTTTGGTTTTCTCCAGGTTGATGGTTAAATCATTAGCCTCCGAGAAACAGATTGAATAACGTTGAGGCCAGTACACAGCCTTGAGGCCTTTTGTTGTTGGGATTTTCCTGGATAGCGTTGACCCGTCGCCAAGCTTTACTTGTACCGAAGTTTCAGTGTGCAAGTTGATTAACAGGTTCAGTAAAACCTGGGGCATGTCCAGCCTGCCAGTTTCAACCACAGTTTCTGCCAGTTCACATGGTGAAAGGCTGCCCAGTAATCGATAAAGCATAAATATAGTGGCGTTCTTGTGGCCTCAGCCTTATCAATTAACAAAGCCATTGCTATTATATTTGTTGAGGTCCCCACGGATTTAGAGAAACCTGTTTAATTTAGGGGAATGATTGAGTGATATTCTGCCCAGAGTTGCAGTTCGTCCAGCAGTGTCCCAGCAAAGTATTTTTCCTCGTTGTCCAAGAGGACGACTAACCGGTAATTTTTGGGCTGGGTCTTATCACCTGATTTAAAGATTGGGGAAATTATCGAAATCCGCCAGGATGAAGGGAGTCGGCCTGTTGTTCTTATTTCCCAGAACAAAGGACAAGGAGCCGTTGCCCAGTATTCTATATGTTATTTGTAGAGCATGGGTGGGATTCCATTAGGCCCCTTCTTGCCTTCCCTTCTTGATGTACTTGTTAATTGATTTTGTATAATCATTTAAAGGAATAAGTCCTGGTGATTCTCCTTCATACGGTTCCTCAGAAGTTACATTTCCCTCAATGGCTTGGTACTTTAAGATCATAGGCCGCTGTGAAAAGTCTATGCTAGTTTCAGTATGTGAAACAGTTCTTCCTTGGTGAAAATGATTCCCAAGAAAAATGGCCCAGTCCTCCTCAGTTATATTTGAAGACAGGCCCTCGTGCATCGGGTGAGTAAATCTTTTTATAGTTTCCCAAAATCTTGCGCTGTTTTTTAGTTTAGTGTCCGCATGCAATTTCGCCCATAGGGTATCCTCGTTGTCGTGCCTGGCTTCCCAGATCGCTCGCTTTAAGCATGTTTTCTGTTGTCGCAATTCTACAACTTTTGTGATATCTGTTGGATACTGGCACACCTGAAGCAAAGAGTAGTTGATGCCTTTTTTATTGGTTTTTATCCTACTCTTTTGTTGCATGGTAAAGTTAACGTGGCCCTGCTTAAAATTAGATTTGATAGGGGCAGAGAAAGTTGTTGCCAAGGTATGAGTATAGTTTGTCCATTTTTCTATTTCATTATCCCCTTCCCATGATTCAAATAGAGATTTAGCAGTTTCCTGAAAGTTGTCTTGCGATGCCAACGCATGAATTTTATTTTCCTGAAGTTAATAGTTGCAGTTGTGCCTGGTAAGCCCTTCCATTTCGTAAATCCCAGAGTGTTTGTGTGCAGAATAAGTTCCTGGGGCCGGTGATCGCTATCAGCTTTGTCTCCCATATTAAATGAAAACATTTCTTTGAAGAGAGTTAGGGACACAAAGGTGTAATCCAGCTTTGTATTTTTTGTTAAGGAGTGATGAGTAAATGCAGGGGGGGTATCGCCTGTGATTCTGCCATTTGCTGCTCGCAGCATAAGATGTTCAAGAAGCTGACCAATTTTAGAGGGAACTGCTGCTGAAATAGTTCCCTGTTGCGGTATGTTCCATAACTGGTTATGTAAAGAGACTTCCTCTGCTTTTGATGAGCCAAGTAGATGTAAATTAAAGTCTCCTGTCAGTCTCATATCCAATGTATTGATTTCGCTCATACAAGACTCTACGAAGTTAACCAATTGCTTTGCATGACCACATTTCCTGTTAAGATGTATGTATGTGTTTATTATCTCTTTGTACCTATTCCATAATGGCCTTTTTAATTGATGAGATTTTAATAGCGATAGTTTCCGGTGTTAGAGCAACTTGATGGACTGAATTTGTGCAGCTGTTGCTTACGTAAATCACTAGACCTCCCTGCAGATGACCAAATCTTGCTCTTCTAAGAGCTAGGGCAAAGAACCGTAAGTATCCTTGTAGGTGTGGTGGATCCGTCATCCATGTCTCCTGGATAGCAATGATGTGGAATTACTTCAGATAATTCATGGTGGCGCAGTCTGACAACTTTCTGTTTAACCCATTGATGTTCCAGGAGCATATCTGTAATAAGTTTATTTCACCTTCTAAGCACCATAGATCGTTAGGGTTAGTTAATGGAGATTTTTCCTGTACTACAGACTTGTTGGGATCAGTGGTAAAGAACTATAAGTCTAAAGAGGTGTGGATTACGTTCTCGTTAGGCCCTTCTAGATTGACCATTGGATCACCTTGGTCCCCTTGATCGACTTTTGCTAAAAAACTTTCCGACTCTGGCTGATCTAAATTACTAAAGAGGGCTTGCGAGTAGGTCATGACCTGTGGTGACAAAACTTTGGGGCTCCTTATTTAATACTCAGATTTAAATACCGTTGAAAGATTTAATGCAGATGAAGAACATGGACTTGGGTTTGGAGATGGTTGAGAAGTTGACAGGTAAACATCTTTGGGTATGGTTACATGGGGAGAGGCTTGTTCCGTTTGAACTGTGTGCTGAACTGACGGTTGGAAAAAAGCCTGATGTGATTAGCTATCGTCTAAGGCTTCTAAGGCGTCTTTGCAAAGGGATTCTGTTATTACTGAACTTGTTAGCATCGAGTTGTCACGCCCTCCAGTGTCCCCATGAATCAGGGGGTGAACCATAATTTGATGTGGAAATGTCTCTATATCTGCAGGGGGAGTACCTGCAGTTTGTCCATAGGGCTGATTACTTTCTTCCGTGCTATCGCGGTACTGAAGTCCTGAAGTAGTCCCTTAATAAAGCCTTAATTGTTGTGGGTGTTGGTTCTGTAGGGCCAGTTTCAGGTCTTCGGTGGTCAGATGGATATGTACAAGCCCTGGGTCGGAGACTATTCTTGAATTTGCAAGTGATTGAAGCTGCGTAGGCACCATTGGGGATTTTACCGGATGTTCGTAAAGATCCTTCTTTTTTGCACATTTTTGAAAGGGTCTTGTTGGGGCTTTCCTTACTCTCCCGATCTCATCCTGGGGATTTTTTATTGGTAATGGACTACGTGTCTTCCTGGTGGTTCCTGGCAATTGGTTAAGCAATTGGCCAAGTTGGTGGGTTGATGCAGTGCTAGTACTGATGGCCGTTGGCTGCAGACTGTGAAAACTGTGCAGCGGCAGGTTAGATTGGGGGTGTAATTTATCCGTGTGATTTGTCCATGGCAGATTGGAAGACTGTGGGACCAACCTTGTGGCTTTGTTGTGGCTACATCCGGGGTAATGCCCAGGTAGTATGTGTTTTTTTTTTTTACAGGTGGTTGGTGAATGTTGTGTGACCAATGGAGAGGGACTGGGATGAGCTGGGGTGGATTGAGGAGGCAAGCGGGGCACACAGGGCTGAAATGCAGGCTGCACCTGTACTAGATAGGCCACCTCTGCAAGACGCGAAGAGCACACACTCACTAGGGCTGCCTGCTAAAGGGAAGCTGCGCTTGCCAAGGACCGTCAGCAGCTAGCTCGGTCCCCTCTGTCTCCTAGTCCTGTACTGTCTCCCTGCCTCCCTTTCTACGATTGTGTTTGTCCAATTGCGATTTTTCCCGGCAGGGAGACAACTGGAGTGAAACTACTGGAGTGAGTGGTGAAGTAAAAACGGTGGCCGTGCTGGGCGGGTTTTGGGTTTGAGATTAGAGTTTTTGGGGGTTTTAGGTTTTAAGAGTTTTGTGTTTTTTGTACTCGGGGGAAATAAAGTAGAAATAAGTAAAGCCGAGGGTGGGACACTGCTCGTTTAGCCTGGCTCACCCTCACCCTCACCCGAACTCCCAGGCTTGCTGGCCCCCACTTACTGTTTTCACCGTTATCCCCTGAATGTCTCGGATCCGCCAACTCTCTGCGTGTCTGTGGCTCTTGACTTCCAAGTTCTCAGCCGGGTCTCAACTCGTGGCCCCCGCAGCTCATCCAGAGCTCGCCCGCACCACCGCCCTACTCTCAACTCCGTAGCTCCGCCTGCAACTGCGTCACAACCACGCGACCACACCGCTCAGGACAGGGTGTTTTGTATCGCTTGTGCTGAATGACAGTAGGTAATATAGTTAGGACTAAGTTTCCATAGGAAAAGCATTTTTTCCTTTTGACAATATCTTTGACGCCGGTTTACGAATTATCGCAACATTTTTAAAACTAATGGGGCGCTCCGTTCAGCTCCTGTCTTGAAAGTTTTGGGTGATTTCTCAAGTGAGGGCTGAGAAAAAAGGATGGTAACAAAACGCATTTTCTTCATGTTAATTTCCATAGGAAACATTTGTCATGGCTACAGCCCGTACTGCTGAACATAATTACACCAAATGTGGCACAGAGGTAGCTCTTTGTCCAGAGTGCACTCTTTGCTTTAAATGTTGTAAATGAGTTCAGTGGTTCCTGAGAAAAAAAAAAAAGAAAACATTATATATCTGGCTGCCGCGGTGGATGTGCGAACCCTCCAGATCACAAGCTTGTCTCCTATTGGCTGCCAACACTTCAAACCAAGAAGTGTTGGTATCCATCTTGTGACTTGGTAAACCCAGTCACAACCAAAAAGGGAAGAACATGATAAAAAAGAAAGAAAAAGAGGCAAGGTAGAAACACTCTGAGTAAATCTTTTGATAGTTTCCCAAAATCTCGCGCTGTTTTTTAGTTTAGTGTCCACATGCAATTTCGCCCATAGGGTATCCTCGTTGTCGTGCCTGGCTTCCCAGATCGCTCACTTTAAGCATGTTTTCTGTTGTCGCAATTCTACAACTTTTGTGATATCTGTTGGATACTGGCACATCTGAAGCAAAGAGTAGTTGATGCCTTTTTTATTGGTTTTTATCTTACTCTTTTGTTGCATGGTAAAGTTAACATGGCCCTGCTTAAAATTAGATTTGATTGGGGCAGAGAAAGTTGTTGCCAAGGTATGAGTATAGTTTGTCCATTTTTCTATTTCATTATCCCCTTCCTGTGATTCAAATAGAGATTTAGCAGTTTCCTGAAAGTTGTGTTGCGATACCAACGCGTGAATTTTATTTTCCTGAAGTTAATAGTTGCAGATGTGCCTGGTAAGCCTTTCCATTTCGTAAATCCCGGAGTGTTTGTGTGCAGAATAAGTTCCTGGGGCCAGTGATCGCTATCAGCTTTGTCTCCCATATTAAATGAAAAAATTTCTTTGAAGAGAGTTAGGGACACAAAGGTGTAATCCAGCTTTGTATTTTTTGTTAAGGAGTGATGAGTAAATGCAGGGGGGGGTTATCACCTGTGATTCTGCCATTTGCTGCTCTCAGCATAAGATGTTCAAGATCCTCTATAAGAAGCTGACCAATTTTAGAGGGAACTGCTGCTGAAATAGTTCCCTGTTGCGGTATGTTCCATAACTGGTTATGTAAAGAGACTTCCTCTGCTTTTGATGAGCCAAGTAGATGTAAATTAAAGTCTCCTGTCAGTCTCATATCCAATGTAATAATTTCGCTCATACAAGAATCTACGAAGTTAACCAATTGCTTTGCATGATCACATTTCCTGTTAGGATGTATGTATGTGTTTATTATCTCTTTGTACCTGTTAGACCTGTCAGCCGTAGGGTGGTCTTTCCCTGTGTTGTTTTTTTGCCCTTGCCTCATTTTTCCCACCTTCTTTTTGTTGGCCCTTAGGTCTTCGGGCACCTTTTCATGGCTAATCCATGTTAGGGTGCAGGTGCTCTCTTCTTCAAACATGGCTGCCACTGGCCCCTGCTACTGCAGCGTGGTCTTTTAGTGTAGCACCCTAGCTGCCAGGAGCTGGCTGGATCCCCATACAATGTTGCAATGCCAGCCACCCATCCCCTGTCGATAGGTAGAGTGGGGAAGCTCCTGGAACCTTCCAGAAGAAAGGCAGAGCTGATTTTTGCCGCCTTAGAGAGTGGTCACCTGGCCTGGGCATACTTGAGCAAGGGAGGGAACTTTTTCTAGACAGTTGGGGCATCACTGACCTGGGGAACCCACGCAGGAGTTTTAGGCGGGAGGGCCTAGTTAGGAACTTACGCTACTGAGAGTGACAGGATTTAGGTGCTGCCTCTTAAGCTGGGTGAGGTGTCCTAGACTAGCCCCCTGATCTGGCCCAGCGGTAGGGAACCCCAGGGTCCATCTGCAGTGACTGAGTAAAATTCATCCAGCCTCCAACTCAACCCCCCCCAACTTCAAGAAACCATCACCTAAGGGCGCAGAACCATCCAAGCGCCAAGAAGACTACTTGCTTTGACCAGAGACTGCTGGGGGATCGACCAGGTATTGGACTGTGCTGCCCTGCGCACTCCCTGCCTCCATATGGGCCCACCGTGCCCTACCTGCCTCCCCCTGACTGAACTGCTCTGCTGTCCCTGCTGAACTGTGTGCATAGCGCTATAGTCTGCTTCCTCTGCCCAGCGCTGTGTCAGAACCCACTGAAGGTGGCCCCTCGCCCTGCCGGTGACCAGCATTGTGAAGCTCCCCCTAAGAGCTCCTCTGCCTCGGCGCCACGCGCTGTACCTTGCACCCTGGGCGCCTGAGGAGGCCCCCTTTGTCACCGCAGCTCCGGCGCCGCATTCTCGTCATTCCCGGAGGCGTCTCAGGCCATCAAAGCGGCTGCCTGCCCTCGCGCTGAGCTCTGCGGCCCCAGCGGAGACAGCGCCGACATTGTACCCCCCTCGGCGGCCCCGTGTGTCAGGAGAGGGCCGCCGCATCAAAGCCACCAGGCCGCCCTAGGCCCGAAGCCTACCCGGGCCCGCATCACGTGACGGGAGCGCTGCCGCGTCATCGGCCCCGCCCCCGCCCCAGACACGCAACCATTGGTCGACCGCCCCGTGCCTGCCACAGCAAGGCCGGCACCCGGGGAAGCCCTGTCTCACCGCGGAGGGGGTGGAGGTCCACAGGAGCCCCCCTCCGCTTGGCCCCCACGCCGCGCCTGACCATCTGCGGGCACCAAGCCCCGAATGCTCGTCCCGCCTCGACCCGGCGCTGGTGCCCTAAAGCCGTATCTGCACCGCGCCGGGTCGAGAGAGGCCCCGGGAGGGTTGAAACCCCTCTCCTTCGCCCGGTGACTGCGCAAAGGCCCTGGAAGGCCGAAGACACAAGATAACCCCCGGGGAGGAGGGCTGAAGGCCGGGTAAGGCCCCAAGGTCACCCCTCTCCTGGGGAGAGCTGAGACTGGGCCTCTTTGGCCCCCTAATGTGCCTCTAGGGACTGGGAGGCCTTAATTGAGGGTCTAGGTGTGTCGGGCCCAAATAACTGTGCATGCCTGGATAACAGGCTCATACTGAATTAATTATTTCCAGCCCCTTGGTAACAAGATCGGTCAGGTCATTGACTGTTGGTGTTTGCCAGCCGTCTTATGCTGCCTGTTTTGCTCATGCTTACTTATATGCTTTCAAGCTGCTGATGAAGTGGTGATCTTTTTCCCTGTACTGAATTTCGTGCAGGGGTGGGCTTCTACAGTTCCTGATGGGGATGAATCCTGATTCCTAGTGGTTCATTCCAGTACTATTTTGATGATCTGACTTTGGTTACTAAACTGTTAATATTTACAAGAGGAAATGCTTATGATTGCTTCCTGCATGTTAAGCCATGGTTTATGAAACTACCCTTTTAGCCTGCTGAAGAGTATAACGCGACAGGCTGTGTTATTTCAAGTTTTCTGCTTTACTGGAAGTATTTAATGAAATGTTTCACCATTTCAAAGGAAATGCAGTTGGAAAGGAGTCCATGAAATGCTTAAATGTGGTACTTTAATGTAATGCTGATGATTTGCTAATGCCTTAATTGCCTTGATCTAAAGTCTATATAAAAGATCTTGATTTTCAAACACAACTACTGGTGTGGTCTCCATTATTGTGCCCACTTCATGTCTCAGTGGATGAGTGTGTTAAGTAGCTGCTTTACATGTAAGCCCCTGGCCGCCTTCCTGCTCGAGCCAAGCTACCCCCTGGAGAACTGGTGGTCCCAGTTCTTACAGTACCTATTCCATAATGGCCTTTTTATTGATGAGATTTTAATAGCGATAGTTACCGGTGTTAGAGCAACTTGATGGACTGAATTTGTGGAGATGTTGCTTACGTAAATCACTAGACCTCCCAGCAGATGACCAAATCTTGCTCTTCTAAGAGCAGGGGCAAAGAACCGTAAGTATCCATGTAGGAGTGGTTTACGCCGGTTACAAATTATCGCAACATTTTAAAAACTAATGGGGCGCTCCGTTCAGCTCCTGTCTTTAAAGTTTCGGGTGATTTCTCAAGTGAGGGCCGAGAAAAAAGGATGGTAACAAAAAGCATTTTCTTCATGTTAATTTTCATAGGAAAGATTTGTCGTGGCTACAGCCCGTACTGCTGAACATAATTACACCAAATTTGGCAGAGAGGTAGCTCTTTGTCCAGAGTGCACTCTTTGCTTTAAATGTTGTAAATGAGTTCAGTGGGTCCTGAGAAATAAAAAAATTTAAAAAAACATTATATATCTGGCTGCCGCGGTGGATGCGCGAACCCTCCAGATCACAAGCTTGTCTCTGATTGGCTGCCAACACTTCAAACCAAGAAGTGTTGGTATCCATCTTGTGACTTGGTAAACCCAGTCACAACCAAAAAGGGAATAACATGATAAAAAAGAAAGAAAAAGAGGCAAGGTAGAAACACTCTGACCCCCTAGACCTGGTCAGTGGATTCCACAGGGACCCCCAGGGCCCAAAAAAGCATTTCTGTGTTATATTTTTAGTGTGATTCGCGTAGGGGCATGAATCCTGCCATATTCTTTTTTCTAAAAAACGATGCACCGTCTCCCATGCTCCGTTACTTTTAAGCCCCTGAGTGGGCCAGGTCATGGGGGCAATGTATGATTGTTATGTGGGGGCCCGCAGGGGCTCCCGTAACCCCAGGGACCACCACCTCCCCAGGGCTTTTCTTAAAAAATGCATGGGGGCTCCTGCACCCCATGCAGTCCCAGGGACCGCCACCTCCCCAGGGCATCCCTGATAATGGGCAAAGGGGCCTTGCAGGCCCCCGAAGCCCCAGGGACTGCCACCTCCACTGGGCTTAAATTTAAATAGGAAATTGGGGGGTTCCTGCCCCTCCCCCACACTGCCCCTGGGACCACATCCTCCCGGGCAATTTTATGGCAATGTTGTGGACACCTGGACCTGGGGACCACCACCTCCCAAGGGCTTCAATCATGTTGGAAGGGGGGCCATGCAGCCTCCCTCCAGAAGCCCTTCATGGCCCTGGAGTCTGCAACCCCCCAGGGCCGGCTCCAGCAATGTCCCAGGGTACCAGACCCCCTGGACATTGCAGTGTGCTATGGTAGTGCTCCTGACCTGTCATAGCAAACACTGCTTTGCTTTGTGCTCTTGCTTCTACGAAGCAAAGCATCATTGCTTTTTGGGCAAAGGGAGCAACATGTTTGCAGCTCCCTCTGCCCAAAGGCAATGTCGGCTCCCGCAGATTGTGGGGAGCCGGCAGACACCGTGGGGGCATTGGGGCTCCCCTTGTGGTCCCCAACATTGAGGCCAGGCCCTGGGGGATGGGGTCTGTGAGGCCAAAAGTGGCCCAGGGAAGAGGAGCCAAGTGGCCCCTCTGTACATAAAAAAATAAAATGAGGCAATGCCCTGGGGGATGGGGTCCCTGGGGCAAATAATGGCCTCAGGAGGGGTGGACGCATGACCCCCCTCCTTTAAAATGATCTTACATAAAAAAAATGTGGCCAAACTCCAAGGGAAGGGGTCCCCGGAGCCAAAATCAGCCTCGGGAGTGGGGCCACTCGGTCCCCTTTTCATTTTTTTTAAATAAAAAAATGCCACAGGCCCTGGGGGATGGCGTCCTCAGGGCCCACAAAATATTGAGAGAAGGGGGCCACACAGCCCTCTTCTAGCAAAAAAGGAAAAAAAGCTGCCATCTCACCAGAGGCCCCGCCCCGTCCCTGCAGCTCTCTGCAAACACGCCTCCTGGCACATTCTGGGTTGGGGAATTAAGTCCTCTAAAAACTAGCCCACCAGGTACCGCCAGTAAGCCTCACATTGTGGGATTGCTGAGAGGTGCTCCAGGACCATACCCCTTTCTACACCACTCTGCAAATGCTCCTCTGAGCTCACAGCTGGTGGGGCGAGGAGGTCCTCTTGTGTCCTGAGGACCTCAGGACTGAAGTGGACTTCATCCACAGAGCCAGGAGGCGTGTTTGGAGAGTGGTGTAAAAAGGGGCGTAACCTCAGACCACTCTCAGCAATCCAGCTGTGTGGGGCTTACTAGAGATAACAGGAGGGCTAGTTGGCACATTTGCATAGTGGTATAGAAAGGGGGTGTGGCCTGTGTCCACCTCTCAGCAGTCCCACTACCTGGGCCTTACTGGAGGTGTCAGGAAGGTTAGTTGGCCCCTGAGGACCCCCAACATCGAAGGGGACTTTAATCCCTATCCAAGAGCATGCCAGGGAGCCCACTTGCAGAATGGTGGGCAAAGGGGGCGTGACCTTATATGAGAACTTATCTATGCTGCTGTGTGGGTCCTTGGATGCCATGCCCCCCCTTTCTCCAACACTATGCAAACGCACCTCCTGACACACTACGGGTTGGGGGATAAAGTCCATTTTACTCCTGAGGGACTTTGGGGGCCAAGAAGCCCTCCTGGTACCTCTTGTAAGTCATATGAAGCAGAATTCCTGAGCACTGGTTCGAGGCCCAGCCCCCTTTCTCCACCACTCTGCAAACGCGACTACCAGTTAAAGAAGCATTTGAAATGTAATAGATCTTGCATTTGCAAGAGTAAGAGCTATTGGCTTTGTAAATGTAAAAGTTTTTTACTCATTTTTTGGCGTGGATGTAGGTTGTGTGTAGGGGAATTTCGTGGTAAGTTGTGAAGTGAAATTATGTGGATAGAAAGTATGTGGTATTTAGTGTATAGAAATGATGTAGAGTGGGATTATGTGTTATGGAGGGTAATTATGTGGTATGGTAGTCTGAGTTGCGGAATGGTAACCTCAGGTTTAGTCTTCCTTGTTTCCATAGAAGCTAAACTATAAACTCAATGAGACAAAAAAAGAAGGAACCGTTGAGCAGCACTTCTGGACCTAGTCCGAGGTTTGAGCAGGGCCACTGGAATTTTGCGACTGTTTGACTGCACCAACTTTCACACAATGATACATTTTCTGCATTTGCCACATAATCTATCATCTGCTGAATATTCTGCAGATTTGAACAAAAAACAACTTGTTTCTAGCTCAAACGGCTCAAATGTTACCAGAATTGCATTTACAAGTGTTACTGCGTGGTGGAAGACCCTTTGCAAACCTAGAATGGTCATCTGTTACTTATTGCTAAATGTGGGTATTAAATTGGTACTAATGGTGTGCACACCACTCTTGCTTCTTTCTGCACCTTTCTTGCCTTTTACTGCATTTCTGTTGCTTCTTTTTGCATCTTTCTTTCTTTTTCTACGCTTCTCTTGCCTCTTTCTGCACATGTCTTCTACTTTTTGCACCTCTCTTGCCTCTTTCTGTGCCTCTGTTGCCTCTTTCTAAACCTTACTTGTTTCTTTCTGCACCCTTCTTGCCTCTTTCGGAACCCTTCTTTCATCTGATCCACTTCTCATGCCTCATTCTACACCCCTGTTCACTCTTTCTGCACCTCTCCTGCCTGTTTCTGAACTCCTCATGCCTCTTTCTGCACTTCTTTTGCCTCTTTCTGCACCTCTGGTGCTTCTTTCTGCAACTCTCTTGCCTCTTTCTGCACTTAGCTTGTCCTCCTAGTGCACTTATATTGCCTGTTTCTGCACCCCTCTTGCTGCACACTTCTTCCCTCTTTGTCCAACTCTCTTGCCTCTTTTTGCACACTTCTTTCTGCTTTATGCACCTCTTTCCTCATTCTGCACCCCTCTCGCCTCTTTGTGCACCTCTGTTCCTTCTTTCTGCACTTGTTTTCTTTTTTCTGTACCTCTCTTGCTTCTTTCTACAACCGTGTGCCTTTTCTGCACTGTTCTTCCCTCTTTCAGCACCTCTCTTGCCTCTTTCTGAACCCCAGTTTCCTTTTTCTGCACATGTCCTGCCTATTTCTGCCCCTCTGTTGCTTCTTTCTGCACCTCTCTTGCTTCTTTCTGCACCCCTGTTGCCTCTTTCTGTACGTGTCTTCCCTCTTTCTGCACCTCTCTTGTCTCTTTGTGCACCTCTTTTGCCTGTTTATGCACATCTATTGTGTCTTTCTGCACATCTCTTGCCTGTTTCTGCAACTCTGTTGAATCTTTCTGCACATTTCTTGCCTCTTTCTACATTTCTGTTGTTTCTTTCTGCATTCCTCTAGCCTCTTTCTACATTTTTGTTGCTTCATTCTGCACTTCTCTTGCCTCTGTCTGCAACCCTCTTGTCTCTTTCTGTACCTGCTGCTTCTTTCTGTACCTCTTTTGTCTTTTTATGTACCTCTCTTGCCTCTTTCTGCACCTCACTTTCTTCTTTCTATACCTCACATGCTTCTTTCTGCCACTCGCTTCTTTCTACACCTCTGATGCTTCTCTCTGTATCTCTCTTGCCTCTTTCTGTACCACTCTTGCCTCTTTCTGTACCTCTGTTCCTTCTTTCTGCACTTGCTGTGTTTCTTTCTGTACCTCTCTTGCTTCTTTCCACACCCTTGGGCCTTTGTTTGCACTGTTTTTCCCTCTTTATGCACCTCTCTTGCCTCTTTCTACACCACGGTTCCCTCTTTCTGCACATCTCCCCACTGTATCTGCACCTCTGTTGCTTCTTTGTGCACTTCTGTTGCTTCTTTGTGCACCTCTCTTGCTTCTTTCTGCACTCCTGTTACCTCTTTGTGAACTCGACGTCCCTCTTTCTGCACCTCTTTTGTGTCTTTCCACACCTCTCTTGCTTTTTTCTACACCCCTGTTGCCTCTTTCTGCACTTCTCTTTCCTCTTTCTACACCTCTTTTCCATCTTTCTATACCTCTCTTGCTTCTTTGAGCAATTCTCTTTCCTCTTTCTGCACCTGTTGCTTGTTTCTGCATTCCTCTTGCCTCTTTCTGCACTTCTCTTTCCTCTTTCTGTACCTCTGTTGCTTCTTTCCATACCTCTCTTCTCTTTTTCTATTCCTCTCTTGCCTCTTTATGTACCTCACTTGCTTCTTTCTACACCTAGCTTCTTTCTACACCTTTGTTGCTGCTTTCTGTACCTCTCTTGCCTCTTTCTGTACCTCTCTTGCCTCTTTCTGCACCTCTGTTCCTTCTTTCTGCACTTGTTTTGTTTCTTTCTGTACCTCTCTTGCTTCTTTCTACACCTGTGGGCCTTTTTTGGCACTGTTTTCCCTCTGTCTGCACCTCTCTTGCCTCTTCCTGCACCTCTCTTGCCTCTTTCTGCATATTTCCTTCCTGTTCTGCACCTCTGCTGCTTCTTTCTGCACGTCTCTTGCTTCTTTCTGCACCCATGTTGCCTCTTTCTGTACTTGTCTTCCCTCTTTCTGCACCTCTCTTGTCTCTTTGTGCACCTCTCTTGCCTGTTTAAACACCTCTTTCGTGTCTTTCTGCACATCTCTTGCCTGTTTCTGCACCTCTGTTGATTCTTTCAGCACATTTCTTGCCTTTTTCTACATTTCTGTTGCTTCTTTCTGCATTCATCTAGCCTCTTTCTACATTTCTGTTGCTTCTTTCTGCATTCCCCTTGCTTCTTTCTGTACCTCTCTTGCTTTTTTCTCCATCCCTGTTGCTTCGTTCTGTACCTCTTTTGCTTCTTTCTATACCTCTGCTGCTTCTTTCAGCAATTCTCTTTCCTCTTTCTGCTCCTGTTGCTTCTTTCTACATTCCTCTTGCTTCTTTCTGCACCTCTCCTGCTTGTTTCTGAACCCCTGTTGACTCTTTCTGCACTTCGCTTGCCTCTTTCTGCACCTCTGTTGCTTCTTTCTGTATCTCTCTTGCCTCTTTCTGCACCTCACATGCCAGTTGTTTATACACCTCTGTTGCTTCTTTCTGTACCTCTCTTGCCTCTTTCTATACCTCTCTTGCCTCTTTCTGCATTCTCTTGACTCCTACTGCACCTCTATTGCTTCTTTCTGCACCCCACTTGCCTTTTTCTGCACCCTTCTTCCCTCTTTTTTTAACTCTCTTGCTTCTTTATGTACCTCTCTTTCATCTTTCTGTACCTCTCTTGCCTCTTTGTGCACCTCTGTATCTCTTTCTGTACTTCTTTTGTTTATTTCTGCACCTCTCTTGCTTGTTTCTCCACCCCGCTGCCTCTTTCTGCACTTCTCTTGCTTCTTTATGTACCTCTGTTGCTTCTTTCTGTACCTCTCTTGCCTATTTCTATACCTCTCCTGCCTTTATCTGCACATCACTTGCCTCTCTATACACCTCTCTTGCTTCTTTCTACACCTCTCTTGCTTCTTTCAGCAATTCTCTTTCCTCTTTCTGCACCTGTTTCTTTCTGCATTCTTTTGTATTCTTTTCTGCACCTGTCTAGCTTATTTCTGCCCCTCTTTTGCCTCTTTCTGCACTTCTCTTGCCTCTTTCTGTACCTCTGTTGCTTCTTTATGTACATCTCTTGCCTCTTTCAGTACATCTCGTGCCTCTTTCTGTACCCCACTTGCTTCTTTCTGTACCCCACTTGCCTCTATCTACACCTCTCTTGCTTCTTTCTACACCTCTCTTGCCTCTTTCCGTTCCTCTCTTGCCTCTTTCTGCACCTCATATGCCTGTTTCCTCACTTCTCTTGCCTCTTTCTGCACTTTTCTTGCCTCCTTCTGCACCTCTGTTGCTCCCTTCTGCCTTTCTCTTGCCTCTTTCTGCACCTTTCTTGCTTCTTTCTGCACCCCACTTGCCTCTTTCTGCACCCTTCTTCTCTCTTTGGGCAACTTTCTTACCTCTTTTTGCACCTCTCTTTCTTCTTTCTGCACCACTCTTACCTCTTTGTGCACCTCTGTATCTCTTTCTGTACTCCTTGTCTTTCTTTCTGCACCTCCCTTGCTTCTTTCTGTACCCCCTTGCTCCTTTCTGCACCTCTGCTCCTCTTTCTTCACTTCTTTTGTTTCTTTCTGCACCTCTCTTGCTTCTTTCTGCACCCTTGTGCCTCTTTCTGCACTCTTCTTTCCTCTTTATGCACTTCTCATGCATCTTTCTACACCCTGGTTCCCTCTTTCTGCCTGTCTCCTGCCTGTATCTGAACCTCTGTTGCTTCTTTGAGCACTTCTGTTGCTTCTTTCTGCACCTCTCTTGCTTCTTTCTGCACTCCTGTTGCCTCTTTATGAACTCGTCTTCCCTCTTTCTGCACCTCTCTTGTCTCTCTGTGCACCTCTCTAGCCTGTATCTGCACCTCTCTTGCATCTTTCTGCACGTCATTTGCCTATTTCTGCACCCCTGTTGCTTCTTTCTGCACTACTCTTGCCTCTTTCTACATTTCTGTTCCTTCTTTCTGCACTGCTCTTGCCTCTTTCTGCAACCCTCTTGCCTCTTTCTGCACCTCTCGGGCTTCTTTCTGCATGTCTCTTTCTTCATTCTGCACCTCTCTTGCTTGTTTCTGCACCCCTTTTGCCCCATTATGTACTCGTCTTCCCTATTTGTGCACCTCTCTTTTGTCTTTCTGCACCTCTCTTGTCATTTTCTGTACCTGTCTTGCTTCTTTTTGCACTACTGTTGCCTCTTTCTGCACCTCTGTTGCTTCTTTCTGCACTTCTCTTGCCTCTTGGTACACTTCTCTTGACTCTTTATGCACCTCTCGTACCCATTTATGCACCTCTTCTGCTTTCCGCACTTCTCTTGCCTCTTGATGCACCTCCCTTGCCTCTTGGTGTACCACTCTTACCTCTTTCTGCACACATCTTGCCTCTTTCTGCACCTCTGTTGGTTCTTTCTGCACTGCTCGTGCTTCTTTCACCACTCTTACCTCTGTCTGCACCCCTGTTTCTTCTTTCTATACTTCTTTTGTTTCTTTCTGTACTTCTCTTGCCTCTTTCTCTACCCTCTTCCCTCTTTCTGTACCACTGTTTCTTCTTTCTATACTTCTTTTGTTTCTTTCTGAACTTCTCTTGCTTCTTTCTTCACCCCTATTGCATCTTTCTCCACCCCTTTCCCCCCTTTCTGCATGTATGTTGCTTCTTTCGGCACTTCTCTTGCCTCTTTATCCACCCCTCTTCCCTTTTTCTGCACATCTCTTGCTTCTTTCTGCACATCTCTTGCTTCTTTCTACACCTCTCTTGCCTCTTTCTGAACCCCTGTTACCTCTTTCTGCACACTTCCTGCCTATTTCTGCACCTCTGTTGCTTCTTTCTGCACGTCTCTTGCTTCTTTCTGCACCCTTTTGTCTCTTTCTGTACTCTTCTTCCCCTATTGTGCAATTCTCTTGCCTCTTTCTGCACGTCTCTTTCTTCTTTCTGTACCCCTCTTGCCCTTTTCTGCACCTCTGTACCTCTTTCTGCATTTCTTTTGTTTCTTTATGCACCTCTCTTGCCTCCTTCTACACCCCGGTTCCCTCTTACTGCACGTCTCCTCCCTGTACCTGCACCTCTGTTGCTTCTTTGTGCACCACTGTTGCTTCTTTCTGCACCTCTCTTGCTTCTTTCAGGACTCCTGTTGGCTCTTTCTGAACTTGTCTTCCCTCTTTCTGCACCTCTCTTGTCTCTTTGTGCGCCTCTCTTGCCTGCTTATATACCTCTTTTGTGTCTTTCTGCACATCTCTTGCCTGCTTCTGCACCTCTGTTGAATCTTTCTGCACATTTCTTGCCTCTTCCTACATTTCTGGTGTTTCTTTCTGCATTCCTCTAGCCTCTTTCTACATTTTTGTTGCTTCATTCTGTACTTCTTTTACCTCTGTCTGCAACCCTCTTGCCTCTTTCTGCACCTGTTGCTTCTTTCTGCATTCCTCTTGCTTCTTTGCGCACATCTCTTGCTTTTTTCTACTCCCCTGTTGCCTCTTTCTGCACTTCTCTTGCTTCTTTCTATACCTCTCTTGCCTCTTTCCTTACCTCTCCTGCCTTTTTCTGCACCTCACTTGCCTCTCTCTACACCTCTATTGCTTCTTTCAGCAATTCTCTTTCCTCTTTCTGCACCTGTTGCTTCTTTCTGCATTCTTTTGTGTTTTTTCTGCACCTGTCTTGCTTGTTTCTGCACCCCTTCCTGCACTTCTCTTGCCTCTTTCTGTACCTTTGTTGCTTCTTTCTGTACGTCTCTTGCCTCTTTCTGTACCTCTCCTGCCTCTTTCTGTACCTCACTTGCTTCTTTCTACACCCCATTTGCCTCTTTCTACACCTCTCTTTCTTCTTTCTACACTTCTCTTGCCTCTTTCCCATTCCTCTCTTGCCTCTTTCTGCACCTCACTTGCCTGTTTCCTCGCTTCTCTTGCCTCTTTCTGCACTTTTCTTGCCTCCTTCTGCACCTCTGTTGCTCCCTTCTGCCTTTCTCTTGCCTCTTTCTGTACCTTTCTTGCTTCTTTCTGCACCCCACTTGCCTCTTTCTGCACCCTTCCTCTCTCTTTGGGCAACTTTCTTACCTCGTTTTGCACCTCTCTTTCTTCTTTCTGCACCCCTCTTACCTCTTTCTGCACCTCTGTATCTCTTTCTGTACACCTTGTCTTTCTTTCTGCACCTCTCTTGCTACTTTCTGTACCCTTTTGTCTCTTTCTTTACTCTTCTTCCCTCTTTGTGCAACTCTCTTGACTCTCTCTGCACCTCTCTTTCTTCTTTCTGCACCCCTCTTGCCTCTTTCTGCACCCCTGGGGTTTCTTTCTGTATGTCTCTTGCTTCATTCTGCACCTCTCTTGCTTGTTTCTGCACCCCTTTTACCCCTTTATGTGCTCGTCTTCCCTATTTGTGCACCTCTCTTTTATCTTTCTGTACCTCTATTGCCATTTTCTGTACCTGTCTTGCTTCTTTTTTCAGTACTGTTGTCTCTTTCTGCACCTCTGTTGCTTCTTTCTGCACCTCTCTTGCCTCTTTCTGAACCCCTGTTCCCTCTTTCTGCACATTCCTGCCTATTTCTGAACCTCTGTTGCTTCTTTCTGCACATCTCTTGCTTCTTTCTGCACCCCTGTTGCCTCTTTCTGTACTTGTCTTCCCTCTTTCTGCACCTCTCGTCTCTTTGTGCGCCTCTCTTGCCTGCTTATGTACCTCTCTTGTGTCTTTCTGCACATCTCTTGCCTGTTTCTGCACCTCTGTTGAATCTTTCTGCACATTTCTTGCCTCTTCCTACATTTCTGTTGTTTCTTTCTGCATTCCTCTAGCCTCTTTCTACAGTTTTTGTTGCTTCATTCTGCACTTCTCTTGTCTCTGTCTGCAACCCTCTTGCCTCTTTCTGCACCCGTTGCTTCTTTCTGCATTCCTCTTGCTTCTATCTGCACCTCTCTTGCTTGTTTCTACTCCCTGTTGCCTCTTTCTGCACTTCTCTTGCTTCTTTCTGTACCTCTCTTGCCTCTTTCTGTACCTCTCTTGCCTCTTTCTGCACCTCTGTTCCTTCTTTCTGCACTTGTTTTGTTTCTTTCTGTACCTCTCTTGCTTCTTTCTACACCTGTGGGCCTTTTTTGGCACTGTTTTCCCTCTGTCTGCACCTCTCTTGCCTCTTCCTGCACCTCTCTTGCCTCTTTCTGCATATTTCCTTCCTGTTCTGCACCTCTGCTGCTTCTTTCTGCACGTCTCTTGCTTCTTTCTGCACCCATGTTGCCTCTTTCTGTACTTGTCTTCCCTCTTTCTGCACCTCTCTTGTCTCTTTGTGCACCTCTCTTGCCTGTTTAAACACCTCTTTCGTGTCTTTCTGCACATCTCTTGCCTGTTTCTGCACCTCTGTTGATTCTTTCAGCACATTTCTTGCCTTTTTCTACATTTCTGTTGCTTCTTTCTGCATTCATCTAGCCTCTTTCTACATTTCTGTTGCTTCTTTCTGCATTCCCCTTGCTTCTTTCTGTACCTCTCTTGCTTTTTTCTCCATCCCTGTTGATTCGTTCTGTACCTCTTTTGCTTCTTTCTATACCTCTGCTGCTTCTTTCAGCAATTCTCTTTCCTCTTTCTGCTCCTGTTGCTTCTTTCTACATTCCTCTTGCTTCTTTCTGCACCTCTCCTGCTTGTTTCTGAACCCCTGTTGACTCTTTCTGCACTTCGCTTGCCTCTTTCTGCACCTCTGTTGCTTCTTTCTGTATCTCTCTTGCCTCTTTCTGCACCTCACATGCCAGTTGTTTATACACCTCTGTTGCTTCTTTCTGTACCTCTCTTGCCTCTTTCTATACCTCTCTTGCCTCTTTCTGCATTCTCTTGACTCCTACTGCACCTCTATTGCTTCTTTCTGCACCCCACTTGCCTTTTTCTGCACCCTTCTTCCCTCTTTTTTTAACTCTCTTGCTTCTTTATGTACCTCTCTTTCATCTTTCTGTACCTCTCTTGCCTCTTTGTGCACCTCTGTATCTCTTTCTGTACTTCTTTTGTTTATTTCTGCACCTCTCTTGCTTGTTTCTCCACCCCGCTGCCTCTTTCTGCACTTCTCTTGCTTCTTTATGTACCTCTGTTGCTTCTTTCTGTACCTCTCTTGCCTATTTCTATACCTCTCCTGCCTTTATCTGCACATCACTTGCCTCTCTATACACCTCTCTTGCTTCTTTCTACACCTCTCTTGCTTCTTTCAGCAATTCTCTTTCCTCTTTCTGCACCTGTTTCTTTCTGCATTCTTTTGTATTCTTTTCTGCACCTGTCTAGCTTATTTCTGCCCCTCTTTTGCCTCTTTCTGCACTTCTCTTGCCTCTTTCTGTACCTCTGTTGCTTCTTTATGTACATCTCTTGCCTCTTTCAGTACATCTCGTGCCTCTTTCTGTACCCCACTTGCTTCTTTCTGTACCCCACTTGCCTCTATCTACACCTCTCTTGCTTCTTTCTACACCTCTCTTGCCTCTTTCCGTTCCTCTCTTGCCTCTTTCTGCACCTCATATGCCTGTTTCCTCACTTCTCTTGCCTCTTTCTGTACTTTTCTTGCCTCCTTCTGCACCTCTGTTGCTCCCTTCTGCCTTTCTCTTGCCTCTTTCTGCACCTTTCTTGCTTCTTTCTGCACCCCACTTGCCTCTTTCTGCACCCTTCTTCTCTCTTTGGGCAACTTTCTTACCTCTTTTTGCACCTCTCTTTCTTCTTTCTGCACCACTCTTACCTCTTTGTGCACCTCTGTATCTCTTTCTGTACTCCTTGTCTTTCTTTCTGCACCTCCCTTGCTTCTTTCTGTACCCCCTTGCTCCTTTCTGCACCTCTGCTCCTCTTTCTTCACTTCTTTTGTTTCTTTCTGCACCTCTCTTGCTTCTTTCTGCACCCTTGTGCCTCTTTCTGCACTCTTCTTTCCTCTTTATGCACTTCTCATGCATCTTTCTACACCCTGGTTCCCTCTTTCTGCCTGTCTCCTGCCTGTATCTGAACCTCTGTTGCTTCTTTGAGCACTTCTGTTGCTTCTTTCTGCACCTCTCTTGCTTCTTTCTGCACTCCTGTTGCCTCTTTATGAACTCGTCTTCCCTCTTTCTGCACCTCTCTTGTCTCTCTGTGCACCTCTCTAGCCTGTATCTGCACCTCTCTTGCATCTTTCTGCACGTCATTTGCCTATTTCTGCACCCCTGTTGCTTCTTTCTGCACTACTCTTGCCTCTTTCTACATTTCTGTTCCTTCTTTCTGCACTGCTCTTGCCTCTTTCTGCAACCCTCTTGCCTCTTTCTGCACCTCTTGGGCTTCTTTCTGCATGTCTCTTTCTTCATTCTGCACCTCTCTTGCTTGTTTCTGCACCCCTTTTGCCCCATTATGTACTCGTCTTCCCTATTTGTGCACCTCTCTTTTGTCTTTCTGCACCTCTCTTGTCATTTTCTGTACCTGTCTTGCTTCTTTTTGCACTACTGTTGCCTCTTTCTGCACCTCTGTTGCTTCTTTCTGCACTTCTCTTGCCTCTTGGTACACTTCTCTTGACTCTTTATGCACCTCTCGTACCCATTTATGCACCTCTTCTGCTTTCCGCACTTCTCTTGCCTCTTGATGCACCTCCCTTGCCTCTTGGTGTACCACTCTTACCTCTTTCTGCACACATCTTGCCTCTTTCTGCACCTCTGTTGGTTCTTTCTGCACTGCTCGTGCTTCTTTCACCACTCTTACCTCTGTCTGCACCCCTGTTTCTTCTTTCTATACTTCTTTTGTTTCTTTCTGTACTTCTCTTGCCTCTTTCTCTACCCTCTTCCCTCTTTCTGTACCCCTGTTTCTTCTTTCTATACTTCTTTTGTTTCTTTCTGAACTTCTCTTGCTTCTTTCTTCACCCCTATTGCATCTTTCTCCACCCCTTTCCCCCCTTTCTGCATGTATGTTGCTTCTTTCGGCACTTCTCTTGCCTCTTTATCCACCCCTCTTCCCTTTTTCTGCACATCTCTTTCTTCTTTCTGCACATCTCTTGCTTCTTTCTACACCTCTCTTGCCTCTTTCTGAACCCCTGTTACCTCTTTCTGCACACTTCCTGCCTATTTCTGCACCTCTGTTGCTTCTTTCTGCACGTCTCTTGCTTCTTTCTGCACCCTTTTGTCTCTTTCTGTACTCTTCTTCCCCTATTGTGCAATTCTCTTGCCTCTTTCTGCACGTCTCTTTCTTCTTTCTGTACCCCTCTTGCCCTTTTCTGCACCTCTGTACCTCTTTCTGCATTTCTTTTGTTTCTTTATGCACCTCTCTTGCCTCCTTCTACACCCCGGTTCCCTCTTACTGCACGTCTCCTCCCTGTACCTGCACCTCTGTTGCTTCTTTGTGCACCACTGTTGCTTCTTTCTGCACCTCTCTTGCTTCTTTCAGGACTCCTGTTGGCTCTTTCTGAACTTGTCTTCCCTCTTTCTGCACCTCTCTTGTCTCTTTGTGCGCCTCTCTTGCCTGCTTATATACCTCTTTTGTGTCTTTCTGCACATCTCTTGCCTGCTTCTGCACCTCTGTTGAATCTTTCTGCACATTTCTTGCCTCTTCCTACATTTCTGGTGTTTCTTTCTGCATTCCTCTAGCCTCTTTCTACATTTTTGTTGCTTCATTCTGTACTTCTTTTGCCTCTGTCTGCAACCCTCTTGCCTCTTTCTGCACCTGTTGCTTCTTTCTGCATTCCTCTTGCTTCTTTGCGCACATCTCTTGCTTTTTTCTACTCCCCTGTTGCCTCTTTCTGCACTTCTCTTGCTTCTTTCTATACCTCTCTTGCCTCTTTCCTTACCTCTCCTGCCTTTTTCTGCACCTCACTTGCCTCTCTCTACACCTCTATTGCTTCTTTCAGCAATTCTCTTTCCTCTTTCTGCACCTGTTGCTTCTTTCTGCATTCTTTTGTGTTTTTTCTGCACCTGTCTTGCTTGTTTCTGCACCCCTTCCTGCACTTCTCTTGCCTCTTTCTGTACCTTTGTTGCTTCTTTCTGTACGTCTCTTGCCTCTTTCTGTACCTCTCCTGCCTCTTTCTGTACCTCACTTGCTTCTTTCTACACCCCATTTGCCTCTTTCTACACCTCTCTTTCTTCTTTCTACACTTCTCTTGCCTCTTTCCCATTCCTCTCTTGCCTCTTTCTGCACCTCACTTGCCTGTTTCCTCGCTTCTCTTGCCTCTTTCTGCACTTTTCTTGCCTCCTTCTGCACCTCTGTTGCTCCCTTCTGCCTTTCTCTTGCCTCTTTCTGTACCTTTCTTGCTTCTTTCTGCACCCCACTTGCCTCTTTCTGCACCCTTCCTCTCTCTTTGGGCAACTTTCTTACCTCGTTTTGCACCTCTCTTTCTTCTTTCTGCACCCCTCTTACCTCTTTCTGCACCTCTGTATCTCTTTCTGTACACCTTGTCTTTCTTTCTGCACCTCTCTTGCTACTTTCTGTACCCTTTTGTCTCTTTCTTTACTCTTCTTCCCTCTTTGTGCAACTCTCTTGACTCTCTCTGCACCTCTCTTTCTTCTTTCTGCACCCCTCTTGCCTCTTTCTGCACCCCTGGGGTTTCTTTCTGTATGTCTCTTGCTTCATTCTGCACCTCTCTTGCTTGTTTCTGCACCCCTTTTACCCCTTTATGTGCTCGTCTTCCCTATTTGTGCACCTCTCTTTTATCTTTCTGTACCTCTATTGCCATTTTCTGTACCTGTCTTGCTTCTTTTTTCAGTACTGTTGTCTCTTTCTGCACCTCTGTTGCTTCTTTCTGCACCTCTCTTGCCTCTTTCTGAACCCCTGTTCCCTCTTTCTGCACATTCCTGCCTATTTCTGAACCTCTGTTGCTTCTTTCTGCACATCTCTTGCTTCTTTCTGCACCCCTGTTGCCTCTTTCTGTACTTGTCTTCCCTCTTTCTGCACCTCTCGTCTCTTTGTGCGCCTCTCTTGCCTGCTTATGTACCTCTCTTGTGTCTTTCTGCACATCTCTTGCCTGTTTCTGCACCTCTGTTGAATCTTTCTGCACATTTCTTGCCTCTTCCTACATTTCTGTTGTTTCTTTCTGCATTCCTCTAGCCTCTTTCTACAGTTTTTGTTGCTTCATTCTGCACTTCTCTTGTCTCTGTCTGCAACCCTCTTGCCTCTTTCTGCACCCGTTGCTTCTTTCTGCATTCCTCTTGCTTCTATCTGCACCTCTCTTGCTTGTTTCTACTCCCTGTTGCCTCTTTCTGCACTTCTCTTGCTTCTTTCTGTACCTCTCTTGCCTCTTTCCTTACCTCTCCTGCCTTTTTCTGTACCTCACTTGCCTCTCTCTACACCTCTCTTGCTTCTTTCTACACCTCTATTGCTTCTTTCAGCAATTCTCGTTCCTCTTTCTGCATCTGTTGCTTCTTTCTGCATTCTTTTGTGTTTTTTTCTGCACCTGTCTTGCTTGTTTCTGCACCTCTTCCTGCACTTCTCTTGCCTCTTTCTGTACCTCTGTTGCTTCTTTCTGTACGTCTCTTGCCTCTTTCTGTACCTCCCCTGCCTCTTTCTGTACCTCACTTGCTTTTTTCTACACCCCATTTGCCTCTTTCTACACCTCTCTTTCTTCTTTCTACACTTCTCTTGCCTCTTTCTGTTCCTCTCTGGCCTCTTTCTGCACCTCACTTGCCTGTTTCCTCCCTTCTCTTGCCTCTTTGTGCACTTTTCTTGCCTCCTTCTGTACCTCTGTTGCTCCCTTCTGCATTTCTCTTGCCTCTTTCTGTACCTTTCTTGCTTCTTTCTGCACCCCACTTGCCTCTTTCTGCACCCTTCTTCTCTCTTTGGGCAACTTTCTTACCTCTTTTTGCACCTCTCTTTCTTCTTTCTGTACCCCTCTTACCTCTTTCTGCACCTCTGAATCTCTTTCTGTACACCTTGTCTTTCTTTCTGCACCTCTCTTGCTTCTTTCTGTACCCTTTTGTCTCTTTCTTTACGCTTCTTCCCTCTTTGTGCAACTCTCTTGACTCTCTCTGCACCTCTCTTTCTTCTTTCTGTACCCCCTTGCGTCTTTCTGCACCTCTGTTCCTCTTTCTTCACTTCTTTTGTTTCTTTATGCACCCCTCTTGCCTCTTTCTGCACCCCTGGGGTTTCTTTCTGTATGTCTCTTGCTTCATTCTGTACCTCTCTTGCTTGTTTCTGCGCCCCTTTTACCCCTTTATGTACTCGTCTTCCCTATTTGTGCACCTCTCTTTTGTCTTTCTGCACCTTGTCATTTTCTGTACCTGTCTTGCTTCTTTTTTCAGTACTGTTGCCTCTTTCTGCACCTCTGTTGCTTCTTTCTGTACTTCTCTTGCCTCTTGGTATACCTCTCATGCCTCTTTATGCACCTCTCTTACCCCTTACTGCACCTCTTCTGCTTCTTTCTGCTCTTGTCTCTTGGTGTACCTCTCTTACCTCTTTTTGCACACATCTTGCCTCTTTCTGCACCTCTGTTGGTTCTTTCTGCACTGCTCATGCTTCTTTCACCACTCTTGCCTCTGTCTGCACCCCTGTCCCCTTTTTTCTGCACCTCTTTTGTCTGCTTCTGCAACTCTCTTGCCTCTTTCTGCAGTTCTATTTCCTCATTCTTTACCTCCGTTGCTTCTTTCTGTACCTCTCTTGCCTCTTTCTGTACCCCTCTTGCCTCTTTCTGGACCCCGTTGCTTTATTCTGCACTTCTCTGGCTTCTTTCTGTGCCTCTCTTGCTTCTTCTTGTGCCTCTTTTGCTTCTTCTTGCATCTCTGTTCCTTCTTTCTGCACTTCTTTTGTTTCTTTCTGTACTTCTATTGACTCTTTCTCTACTGCCTCTTTCTGAACTCGTCTTCCCTCTTTCTGCACCTCTCTTGTCTCTCTGTGTACCTCTCTTGCCTGTATCTGCACCTCTCTTGCACCTTTCTGCACATCATTTGCCTATTTCTGCACCTCTGTTGCTTCTTTCTGCATTACTCTTGCCTCTTTCTACATTTCTGTTGCTTCTTTCTGCACCTTTCTTGCCTCTTTCTGCAACCCCCTTGCCTCTTTCTGCACCCCTGGGGCTTCTTTCAGCATGTCTCTTCCTTCATTCTGCACCTCTTGCTTGTTTCTGCACCCCATTTGCCCCTTTATGTACTCGTCTTCCCTATTTGTGCACCTCTCTTTTGTCTTTCTGCACCTCTCTCATCATTTTCTGTACCTGTCTTGCTTCTTTTTTCACTACTGTTACCTCTTTCTGCACCTCTGTTGCTTCTTTCTGCACTTCTCTTGCCTCTTGGTATATCTATCTTGCCTCTTTATGCACCTCTCTTACCCCTTTCTGCACCTCTTCTGTTTCGTTCTGCACTTCTCTTGCCTCTTGGTGCACCTCTCTTGCCACTTGGTGTACCTCTCTTACCTCTTTCTGCACACATCTTGCCTCTTTCTGCACCTCTGTTAATTCTTTCTGCACTGCTAGTACTTCTTTCACCACTCTTGCATCTGTCTGCACCCCGTCCCCTTTTTTCTGCACCTCTTTTGTCTGTTTCTGCAACTCTCTTGCCTCTTTCTGCAGTTCTATTGCCTCCTTCTTTACCTCTGTTGCTTCTTTCTGTACCACTCTTGCCTCTTTCTGCGCCCCTCTTGCCTCTTTCTGGACCCCGTTGCTTAATTCTGCACTTCTCTGGTTTCTTTCTGTGCCTCTCTTGCTTCTTCTTGTGCCTCTCTTGCTTCTTCTTGCAACTCTGTTTCTTCTTTCTGCACTTCTTTTGTTTCTTTCTGTACTTCTCTTGCCTCTTTCTCTACCCTCTTCCCTCTTGCTGTACCCCTGTTTCTTCTTTCTGTACTTCTTTTGTTTCTTTCTGAACTGCTCTTGCTTCTTTCTACACCCCTATTGTATCTTTCTCCACCACTTTCCCCCCTTTCTGCATGTGTGTTGCTTCTTTCGGCACTTCTCTTGCCTCTTTATCCACCCCTCTTCCCTCTTTCTGCACCTCTGTTGCTTCTTTCTGCACATCTCTTGCTTCTTTCTCCACCTCTCTTGCCTCTTTCTGAACCCCTGTACCCTCTTTCTGTACACTTCCTGCCTAGTTCTGCACATCTCTTGCTTCTTTCTGCATATCTCTTGCTTCTTTCTGCACCCTTTTGTCTCTTTCTGTACTCTTCTTCCCCTTTGTGCAATTCTCTTGCCTCTTTCTGCACCTCTCTTTCTTCTTTCTGTACCCCTCTTGCCCCTTTCTGCATCTCTCATCCTCTTTCTGCATTTCTTTTGTTTCTTTCTGCACCTCTCTTGCTTCTTTCTGCACCAGTGTTCCTCTTTCTGCACTCTTCTTCCCTCTTTATGCACCTCTCTTGCCTCCTTCTACACCCCAGTTCCCTCTTTCTGCACGTCTCCTCCCTGTACCTGCACCTCTGTTGCTTCTTTGTGCACCGCTGTTGCTTCTTTCTGCACCTCTCTTGCTTCTTTCAGGACTCCTGTTGCCTCTATCTGAACTTGTCTTCCCTCTTTCTGCACCTCTCTTGTCTCTCTGTGTACCTCTCTTGCCTGTATCTGCACCTCTCCTGCATCTTTCTGCTCGTCATTTGCCTATTTCTGCACCTCTGTTGCTATCTCTGCGCTACTCTTGCCTCTTTCTACTTTTCTGTTGCTTCTTTCTGCACTTCTCTTGCCTCTTTCTGCAACCCTCTGGCCTCTTTCTGCACCTCTGGGGCTTCTTTCTGCATGTCTCTTTCTTCATTCTGCACCTCTCTTGCTTGTTTCTGCACCCCTTTTGCCCCTTTATGTACTCGTCTTCCCTATTTGTGCACCTCTCTTTTCTCATTCTGCACCTCACTTGTCATTTTCTGTACCTGTCTTGCTTCTTTTTGCACTACTGTTGCCTCTTTCTGCACCTCTGTTGCTTCTTTCTGCACTTCACTTGCCTCTTGGTACACCTCTCTAGCCTCTTTCTGCACCTC
Source organism: Lissotriton helveticus (assembly GCF_964261635.1). NCBI lineage: Eukaryota > Metazoa > Chordata > Amphibia > Caudata > Salamandridae > Lissotriton > Lissotriton helveticus. The sequence goes on along the minus strand of NC_136061.1, from coordinate 1,508,869,491 downwards.
TCTTGCCTCTTTCTGCCGTTCTCTTACCTCTTTCTGCACCTCTTCTGCTTCTTTCTGCACTTCTCTTGCCTCTTGGTGCACCTCTCTTGCCTCTTGGTTTACCTCTCTTGCCTTTTTCTACACACCTCTTGCCTCTTTCTGCACCTCTGTTGGTTCATTCTGCACTGCTCTTGCGTCTTTCACCTCTCTTGCCTCTGTCTGCACCCCTGTCCCCTTTTTTCTGCACCTCTTTTGTCTTCTTCTGCAACTCTCTTGCCTCTTTCTGCAGTTCTATTGCCTCCTTCTTTACCTCTTTTGCTTCTTTCTGTACCTCTCTTGCCTCTTTCTGCACCCCTCTTGCCTCTGTCTGGACCCTGTTGCTTAATTCTGCACTTCTCTGGCTTCTTTCTGTGCCTATCTTGCTTCTACTTGTGCCTCTGTTGCATCTTCTTGCATCTCTGTTCCTTCTTTCTGCACTTATTTTGTTTCTTTCAGTACTTCTCTTGCCTCTTTCTCTACCCCCTTCTATCTTTCTGCACCCCTGTTGCTTCTTTCTGTACTTCTTTTGTTTCTTTCTGAACTTCTCTTGCTTCTTTCTGCATCCCTATTGCACCTTTCTCCACCCCTTTTCCCCCTTTCTGCATGTGTTACTTATTTCAATACTTCTCTTGCCTCTTTATCCACCCCTCTTCCCTCTTTCTGCACCCATGTTGCTTCTTTCTTCACTTCTCTTGCTTCTTTCTGCACCTCTCTTGCCTCTTTCTGAACCCCTGCTCCCTCATTCTGCACATTTCCTGCCTATTTCTGCACCTCTGTTGCTTCTTTCTGCACCTCTCTTGCTTCTTTCTGCACCCCTGTTGCCTCTTTCTGTACTTGTCTTCCCTCTTTCTGCACCTCTCTTGTCTCTTTGTGCGCCTCTCTTGCCTGCTTATGTACCTCTCTTGTGTCTTTCTGCACCTCTCTTGCTTGTTTCTGCACCTCTGTTGAATCTTTCTGCACATTTCTTGTCTCTTCCTACATTTCTGGTGTTTCTTTCTGCATTCCTCTAGCCTCTTTCTACATTTTTGTTGCTTCATTCTGCACTTCTTTTGCCTCTGTCTGCAACCCTCTTGCCTCTTTCTGCACCTGTTGCTTCTTTCTGCATTCCTCTTGCTTCTTTGCGCACATCTCTTGCTTGTTTCTACTCCCCTGTTGCCTCTTTCTGCACTTCTCTTGCTTCTTTCTATACCTCTCTTGCCTCTTTCCTTACCTCTCCTGCCTTTTTCTGCACCTCACTTGCCTCTTTCTACGCCTCTATTGCTTCTTTCAGCAATTCTCTTTCCTCTTTCTGCACCTGTTGCTTCTTTCTGCATTCTTTTGTGTTTTTTCTGCACCTGTCTTGCTTGTTTCTGCACCCCTTCCTGCACTTCTCTTGCCTCTTTCTGTACCTCTGTTGCTTCTTTCTGTACGTCTCTTGCCTCTTTCTGTACCTCTCCTGCCTCTTTCTGTACCTCACTTGCCTCTTTCTACACCTCTCTTTCTTCTTTCTACACTTCTCTTGCCTCTTTCCCGTTCCTCTCTTGCCTCTTTCTGCACCTCACTTGCCTGTTTCCTCGCTTCTCTTGCCTCTTTCTGCACTTTTCTTGCCTCCTTCTGCACCTCTGTTGCTCCCTTCTGCCTTTCTCTTGCCTCTTTCTGTACCTTTCTTGCTTCTTTCTGCACCCCACTTGCCTCTTTCTGCACCCTTCTTCTCTCTTTGGACAACTTTCTTACCTCTTTTTGCACCTCTCTGTTTTCTTCCTGCACCCCTCTTACCTCTTTCTGCACCTCTGTATCTCTTTCTGTACACCTTGTCTTTCTTTCTGCACCTCTCTTGCTTCTTTCTGTACCCTTTTGTCTCTTTCTTTACTCTTCTTCCCTCTTTGTGCAACTCTCTTGACTCTCTCTGCACCTCTCTTTCTTCTTTTTGTACCCCTCTTGCGTCTTTCTCCACCTCTGTTCCTCTTTCTTCACTTCTTTTGTTTCTTTCTGCACCCCTCTTGCCTCTTTCTGCACCCCTGGGGTTTCTTTCTGTATGTTTCTTGCTTCATTCTGCACCTCTCTTGCTTGTTTCTGCACCCCTTTCACCCCTTTATGTACTCGTCTTCCCTATTTGTGTACCTCTCTTTTGTCTTTCTGTTCCTCTCTTGCCATTTTCTGTACCTGTCTTGCTTCTTTTTTTAGTACTGTTGCCTCTTTCTGCACCTCTGTTGCTTCTTTCTGCACCTCTCTTGCCTCTTTCTGAACCCCTGTTCCCTCTTTCTGCACATTTCCTGCCTATTTCTGCACCCCTGTTGCCTCTTTCTGTACTTGTCTTCCCTCTTTCTGCACCTCTCTTCTCTCTTTGTGTGCCTCTCTTGCCTGCTTATGTACCTCTTTTGTGTCTTTCTGCACATCTCTTGCCTGTTTCTGCACCTCTGTTGAATCTTTCAGCACATTTCTTGCCTCTTCCTACATTTCTGTTGTTTCTTTCTGCATTCCTCTAGCCTCTTTCTACAGTTTTTGTTGCTTCATTCTGCACTTCTCTTGTCTCTGTCTGCAACCCTCTTGCCTCTTTCTGTACCCGTTGCTTCTTTCTGCATTCCTCTTGCTTCTATCTGCACCTCTCTTGCTTGTTTCTGCACCCCTTCTACCCCTTTATGTACTCGTCTTCCCTATTTGTGCACCTCTCTTTTGTCTTTCTGCACCTTGTCATTTTCTGTACCTGTCTTGCTTCTTTTTTCAGTGCCGTTGCCTCTTTCTGCACCTCTGTTGCTTCTTTCTGTACTTCTCTTGCCTCTTGGTATACCTCTCGTGCCTCTTTATGTACCCCTCTTACCTCTTTCTGCACCTCTTCTGCTTCTTTCTGCTCTTGCCTCTTGGTGTACCTCTCTTACCTCTTTTTGCACACATCTTGCCTCTTTCTGCACCTCTGTTGGTTCTTTCTGCACTGCTCATGCTTCTTTCACCACTCTTGCCTCTGTCTGCACCCCTGTCCCCTTTTTCTGCACCTCTTTTGTCTGCTTCTGCAACTCTCTTGCCTCTTTCTGCAGTTCTATTGCCTCATTCTTTACCTCTGTTGCTTCTTTCTGTACCTCTCTTGCCTCTTACTGTACCCCTCTTGCCTCTTTCTGGACCCCGTTGCTTTATTCTGCACTTCTCTGGCTTCTTTCTGTGCCTCTCTTGCTTCTTCTTGTTCCTCTTTTGCTTCTTCTTGCATCTCTGGTCCTTCTTTCTGCACTTCTTTTGTTTCTTTCTGTACTTCTATTGACTCTTTCTCTACTGCCTCTTTCTGAACTCGTCTTCCCTCTTTCCGCACCTCTCTTGTCTCTCTGTGTACCTCTCTTGCCTGTATCTGCACCTCTCTTGCACCTTCCTGCACATCATTTGCCTATTTCTGCACCTCTGTTGCTTCTTTCTGCATTACTCTTGCCTCTTTCTACATTTCTGTTGCTTCTTTCTGCACTTCTCTTGCCTCTTTCTGAAACCCTCTTGCCTCTCTCTGCACCGCTGGGGCTTCTTTCAGCATGTCTCTTGCTTCATTCTGCACCTCTTGCTTGTTTCTGCACCCCATTTGCCCCTTTATGTACTCGTCTTCCCTATTTGTGCACCTCTCTTTTGTCTTTCTGCACCTCTCTCGTCATTTTCTGTACCTGTCTTGCTTCTTTTTTCACTACTGTTGCCTCTTTCTGCACCTCTGTTGCTTCTTTCTGCACTTCTCTTGCCTCTTGGTATATCTCTCTTGCCTCTTTATGCACCTCTCTTACCCCTTTCTGCACCTCTTCTGTTTCGTTCTGCACTTCTCTTGCCTCTTGGTGCACCTCTCTTGCCTCTTGGTGTACCTCTCTTGCCTCTTTCTGCACACATCTTGCCTCTTTCTGCACCTCTGTTAATTCTTTCTGCACTGCTAGTGCTTCTTTCACCACTCTTGCCTCTGTCTGCACCCCTGTCCCCTTTTTTCTGCACCTCTTTTGTCTGTTTCTGCAACTCTCTTGCCTCTTTCTGCAGTTCTATTGCCTCCTTCTTTACCTCTGTTGCTTATTTCTGTACCACTCTTGCCTCTTTCTGCGCCCCTCTTGCCTCTTTCTGGACCCCGTTGCTTAATTCTGCACTTCCCTGGTTTCTTTCTGTGCCTCTCTTGCTTCTTCTTGTGCCTCTCTTGCTTCTTCTTGCAACTCTGTTTCTTCTTTCTGCACTTCTTTTGTTTCTTTCTGCACTTCTCTTGCCTCTTTCTCTACCCTCTTCCCTCTTGCTGTACCCCTGTTTCTTCTTTCTATAATTCTTTTGTTTCTTTCTGAACTTCTCTTGCTTCTTTCTACACCCCTATTGTATCTTTCTCCACCCCTTTCCCCCCTTTCTGCATGTGTGGTGCTTCTTTTGGCACTTCTCTTGCCTCTTTATCCACCCCTCTTCCCTTTTACTGCACCTCTGTTGCTTCTTTCTGCACATCTCTTGCTTCTTTCTCCACCTCTCTTGCCTCTTTCTGAACCCCTGTACCCTCTTTCCGCACACTTCCTGCCTATTTCTGCACCTCTGTTGCTTCTTTCTGCATATCTCTTGCTTCTTTCTGCACCCGTTTGTCTCTTTCTGTACTCTTCTTCCCCTTTGTGCAATTCTCTTGCCTATTTCTGCAACTATCTTTCTTCTTTCTGTACCCCTCTTGCCCCTTTCTGCACCTCTGTTCCTCTTTCTGCATTTCTTTTGTTTCTTGCTGCACCTCTCTTGCTTCTTTCTGCACCCGTGTTCCTCTTTCTGCACTCTTCTTCCCTCTTTATGCACCTCTCTTGCCTCTTCCTACACCCCGGTTCCCTCTTTCTGCACGTCTCTTCCCTGTACCTGCACCTCTGTTGCTTCTTTGTGCACTACTGTTGCTTCTTTCTGCACCTCTCTTGCTTCTTTCCGCACTCCTGTTGCCTCTTTCTGAACTTGTCTTCCCTCTTTCTGCACCTCTCTTGTCTCTCTGTGCACCTCTCTTGCCTGTATCTGCACCTCTCTTGCATCTTTGTGCTTATCATTTGCCTATTTCTACACGTCTGTTGCTTCTGTCTGCGCTACTCTTGCCTCTTTCTACTTTTCTGTTGCTTCTTTCTGCACTTCTCTTGCCTCTTTCTGCAACCCTCTTGCCTCTTTCTGCACCACTGGGGCTTCTTTCTGCATGTCTCTTTCTTCATTCTGCACCTCTCTGGCTTGTTTCTGCACCCCTTTTACCCCTTTATGTACTCGTCTTCCCTATTTGTGCACCTCTCTTTTCTCATTCTGCACCTCACTTGTCATTTTCTGTACCTGTCTTGCTTCTTTTTGCACTACTGTTGCCTCTTTCTGCACCTCTGTTGCTTCTTTCTTCACTTCTCTTGCCTCTTGGTACACCTCGCTAGCCTCTTTCTGCACCTCTCTTCCCTCTTTCTGCTGTTCTCTTATCTCTTTCTGCACTTCTTCTGCTTCTTTCTGCACTTCTCTTGCCTCTTGGTGCACCTCTCTTGCCTCTTGGTGTACCTCTCTTGCCTTTTTCTGCACACCTCTTGCCTTTTTCTACACCTCTGTTGGTTCATTCTGCACTGCTCTTGCGTCTTTCACCTCTCTTGCCTCTGTCTGCACCCGTGTTCCCTTTTTTCTGCACCTCTTTTGTCTTCTTCTGCAACTCTCTTGCCTCTTTGTGCAGTTCTAGTGCCTCCTTTACCTCTATTGCTTCTTTCTGTACCTCTCTTGCCTCTTTCTGCACCCCTCTTGCCTCTTTCTGGACCCTGTTGCTTAATTCTGCACTTCTCTGGCTTCTTTTTGTGCCTATCTTGCTTCTGTTTGTGCCTCTCTTGCATCTTCTTGCATCTCTGTTCCTTCTTTCTGCACTTATTTTGTTTCTTTCTGTACTTCTCTTGCCTCTTTATCTACCCCTTCTATCTTTATGCACCCCTGTTGCTTCTTTCTGTACTTCTTTTGTTTCTTTCTGAACTTCTCTTGCTTCGTTCTGCAGCCCTATTGCACCTTTCTCCACCCCTTTTCCCCCTTTCTGCAAGTGTGTTGCTTATTTCAACACTTCTCTTGCCTCTTTATCTACCCCTTTTCCCTCTTTCTGCACCCCTGTTGCTTCTTACTGCACTTCTCTTGCGTCTTTCTGCAACTCTCTTGCCTCTTTCTGAACCCCTGTTCCCTCGTTCTGCACATTTCCTGCCTATTTCTGCACCTCTGTTGCTTCTTTCTGCACCTCTCTTGCTTCTTTCTGCACCCCTGTTGCCTCTTTCTATACTTGTCTTCCCTTTTTCTGCACCTCTCTTGTCTCTTTGTGCACCTCTCTTGCCTGCTTATGTACCTCTCTCATGTCTTTTTGCTCATCTCTTGGCTGTTTCTGCACCTCTGTTGAATCTTTCTGCACATTTCTTGCCTCTTTCTACATTTCTGTTGTTTCTTTCTGCATTCCTCTAGCATCTTTCTACATTTTTGTTGCTTCATTCTGCACTTCTCTTGCCTCTGTCTGCAACCCTCTTGCCTCTTGCCTCTTTCCGCACCTGTTGCTTCTTTCCGCACCTCTCTTGCTCGTTTCTACTCCCCTGTTGCCTCTTTCCGCACTTCTCTTGCTTCTTTCTGTACCTCTCTTGCCTCTTTCCTTACCTCTCCTGCCTTTTTCTGCACTCCACTTGCCTCTCTCTACACCTCTCTTGCTTTTTTCTACACCTCTATTGCCTCTTTCAACAATTATCTTTCCTCTTTCTGCACCTGTTGCTTCTTTTTGCATTCTTTTGTGTTTTTTTCTACACCTGTCTTGCTTGTTTCTGCACTTCTTTTGCCTCTTTCTGCACTTCTCTTGCCTCTTTCTGTACCTCTATTGCTTCTTTCTGTGCGTCTCTTGCCTCTTTCTGTACCTCTCTTGCCTCTTTCTGTACCTCACTTGCTTCCTTCTACACCCCATTTGCCTCTTTCTACACCTCTCTTTCTTCTTTCTACACCTCTCTTGCCACTTTCCGTTTCTCTCTTGCCTCTTTCTGCACCTCACTTGCCTGTTTCATCACTTCTCTTGCCTCTTTCTGTACCTTTCTTGCTTCTTTCTGCACTCCACTTGCCTCTTTCTGCACCCTTCTTCTCTCTTTGGGCAACTTTCTTACCTCTTTTTGCACCTCTCTTTCTTCTTTCTACACCCCTCTTACCTCTTTCTGCACCTCTGTATCTCTTTCTGTACACGTTGACTTTCTTTCTGCACCTCTCTTGCTTCTTTCTGTACCCTTTTGTCTCTTTCCTTACTCTTCTTCCCTCTTTGTGCAACTCTCTTGACTCTCTCTGCACCTCTCTTTCTTCTTTCTGTACCCCTCTTGACTCTTTCTGCACCACTGTTCCTCTTTCTTCACTTCTTTTGTTTCTTTCTGCACCCCTCTTGCCTCTTTCCGCACCCCTGGGGGCTTCTTTCTGCATGTCTCTTGCTTCATTCTGCACCTCTCTTGCTTGTTTCTGTACCCCTTTTACCCCTTTATGTACTCGTCTTCCCTATTTGTGCACCTCTCTTTTGTCTTGCTGCACCTCTCTTGTCATTTTCTGTACCTGTCTTGCTTCTTTTTTCACTACTGTTGCCTCTTTCTGCACCTCTGTTGCTTCTTTCTGCACTTCTCTTGCCTCTTGGTACACCTCTCTTGCCTCTTTAGGCACCTCCTTTACCCCTTTCTGCACCTCTTCTGCTTCTTTCTGCTCTTGCCTCTTGGTGCACCTCTCTTGCCTCATGGTGTACTTCTCTTACCTCTTTCTGCACACATCTGCACTTCTGTTGGTTCTTTCTGTACTGCACGTGCTTCTTTCACCACTCTTACCTCTGTCGGCACCCCTGTCCACTTTTTCCTGCACCTCTTTTATCTGCTTCTGCAACTCTCTTGCCTCTTTCTGCAGTTCTATTGCCTCCTACTTTACCTCTGTTGCTTCTTTCTGTATCTCTCTTGCCTTTTTCTGCACCCCTCTTGCCTCTTTCTGGACCCCGTTGCTTTATTCTGCACTTCTCTGGCTTCTTTCTGTGCGTATCTTGCTTCTTCTTGTGCCTCTTTTGCTTCTTCTTGCATCTCTGTTCCTTCTTTCTGCACTACTTTTGTTTCTTTCTGTACTTCTCTTGCATCTTTCTCTACCCTCTTCCCTCTTTCTGCACCCCTGTTTCTTCTTTCTATACTTATTTTGTTTCTTTCTGAACTTCTATTGCTTCTTTCTGCACCCCTATAGCATCTTTCTCCATCCCTTCCCCCCCCCTTTCTGCATGTGTGTTGCTTCTTTCGGTACTTCTCTTGCCTCTTTATCCACCCCTCTTCCTTCAATCAATCAATCAATCATGTCATTTTTAGAGCGCACTACTCACCCGTAGGGTCTCAAGGCGCTGGGATGGGGGGGGGGTGCCGTTACTGCTCGAACAGCCAGGTCTTGAGCTTCTTCCTGAAGGAGAGGTGGTCTTGGGTCAGGCGCAGGTCGGTTGGGAGTGAGTTCCAGGTCTTGGCGGCCAGGTAGGAGAAGGACCTTCCTCCTGTTGTCGCTCTTCGGATGCGGGGGACGGCGGCGAGGGCGTGGCTGGTTGATCTGAGGAGGCGCTTGGGGGTGTAGAAGTTGATCCGGTTGTTGAGGTAGCTCGGGCCTTGGTCGTGTAGGGCTTTGTGTGCGTGGGTGAGGAGACGGAAGGTGATTCTCTTGTTGACCAGGAGCCAGTGCAGATCTCTCAGGTGTCCGGAGATGTGGCTGCGTCGGGGGATGTCGAGGATGAGTCTGGCCGAGGCGTTCTGGATCCGCTGGAGTCTCTTCTGGAGCTTGGCGGTGGTTCCGGCGTAGAGGGCGTTGCCGTAGTCCAGTCGGCTGGTGACGAGGGCCTGGGTGACCGTCTTCCTCGTCTCGGTGGGGATCCACCGGAAGATCTTGCGTAGCATGCGCAGGATGTTGAAGCAAGACGAGGAGACGGCGTTTACTTGTCTGGTCATGGAGAGGGAGGAGTCCAGGATGAAGCCCAGGTTGCGTGCGTGGTCCGTCGGTTTGGGTGCGGTGCCCAGGGCGGGGGGCCACCAGGAGTCGTCCCAGGCGGAGGGCGAGGAGCCCAGGATGAGGACCTCCGTCTTGTCCGAGTTCAGTTTCAGGCGGCTGGTCGTCATCCATTCGGCTACCTCTCTCATCCCTTTGTGCAGGTTGGCTCTGGCGGTGGCGGGGTCGTTGGTCAGGGAGAGGATCAGCTGGGTGTCGTCGGCGTAGGAGATTATGTTGAGGTTGTGTTGGCGTGCGATGGCCGCGAGGGGGCTCATGTAGACGTTGAAGAGGGTGGGGCTCAGTGAGGATCCTTGAGGGACGCCGCAGATGACTTTGGTGGCCTCTGACTTGTACGGTGGTAGGCGGACTCTCTGTGTTCTTCCGTCGAGGAAGGAGGTGATCCATTCCAGTGCCTTGTCCTGGATTCCGATGTTGCCGAGGCGCTGTACTTGGGTGCGGTGGCAGACAGTGTCGAAAGCTGCGGAGAGGTCCAGGAGGATGAGGGCCGCTGTTTCTCCGTTGTCCATCAGAGTTCGTATGTCATCGGTGGCAGCGATGAGGGCGGTCTCGGTGCTGTGGTTCGCTCGGAAGCCAGACTGTGAGGGGTCGAGGGATCCATTCGTCTCGAGGAAGGCGGCCAGCTGTTTGTTGACGGTCTTCTCGATGACTTTGGCCGGGAACGGGAGGAGCGAGATGGGACGGTAGTTCTTGAGGTCGGTGGGGTCTGCTGTGGGTTTCTTGAGAAGAGCGCTGAGTTCGGCGTGCTTCCAGCTCTCAGGGAAGGTGGCGGTGTCGAAGGAGGTGTTGATGATGTCCCGCAGGTGGGATGCGATGACAGCGTCGGCCTTGTTGAAGACGTGGTGAGGGCAGGGGTCAGTCGGAGATCCGGAATGGATGGAGTTCATTGTGCGGATGGTGTCTTCGGTGCTGATCGGAGTCCAGGTGCGGAGGGTGATGGTGGGTGGCGTTGTTGCGGTTGTGGCTTGCGTTGGTTGGTTGCTGAAGCTGTTGTGTATGTCCGCGATCTTGTTGTGGAAGTAGGATGCGAGGGAGTTGCAGAGGTCTTGCGACGGGGTGATGTCATTGTTTCCGGCGTTGGGGTTGGAGAGCTCTTTCACGATGTTGAAGAGTTCCTTGCAGTTGTGTGCGTTGTTGTCCAGCCGGTCCTTGTATGTATTTTTCTTGGTGGCGCGGATCAGTTGGTGGTGTTTCCGGGTGGCGAGCTTGAGGGTGGTCATGTTGTCCGTCGTTGGTTCCCTTCTCCAGACTTTCTCGAGGGCTCTACAGTTCTTCTTGGAGCTCTTGAGTTCGTCGGTGAACCATGGTGTTTTTCTGCTGCAGGGTCTGCTGGGCGGGGTTCTCAGAGGGGCGAGTTCGTCCGCGCCGTTGTTGATCCACTTCGTGAGGTTGACGGCGGCCTGGCTGGGGTTCGCTGAGCTGGCGGGGGGGTGCTGGCTCAGGGAAGCGGTGAGCTGGTCGGCTGTGATCTTGTTCCAGCTTCTTCGGGCAACCTGTTGCTGGTGGTGGTGGATCGTCGTTCTTTTGAAGCTGAAGTGGACGCAGCTGTGGTCCGTCCAGTGGAGTCCTGTTGCATGGCTGAAGGTGACGTCTTTGCTGGATGAGAAGACGGCGTCGAGTGTGTGTCCGGCGAGGTGGGTGGGGGTGGTCACCAGTTGCTTGAGTCCGAGGTTGGCGAGGTTGTCGAGCAGGCTGATGGTGTTGCGGTCGCTGTTGTTCTCCAGGTGGAAGTTGAGGTCCCCCAGGAGGATGTAGTCGGCGGAGGGGAGGGCATGCGGGCTGACGAAGTCGGCGATGTCCTCGCTGAATCGTGTGCGTGGACCCGGGGGTCGGTAGATCAGGGTGCCTCTGAGGGTGGTCTTCGGGTTGGTGTGGATCTGGAAGTGCAGGTGTTCAGCGGTGTTTAGGGTGTCGTCGGTGTTGGTCGTGATGCGGATGGTGTCTCTGTGGATGATGGCAATGCCTCCTCCCGTCAGGTTGGCGGTGCGGTCCCTCCGGATGATCTTGTAGCCCTCCGGGATGGCGATGGCGATGTCTGGGGCTGAGGAGGCGTTCATCCAGGTCTCGGTGAGGAAGGCAACGTCAGGGGCGGTGGTGTCGAGGAGGTTCCAGAGTTCTACGGCGTGTCGGTGGACGGAGCGGGTGTTGAGCAGGATGCACTTGAGGTGGTTGCTGCTGATGTTCGGCTTGGCGAGTGCTGGTGCAGGGTGAGTCCGGATGCAGGTGAACTTGCAGGCGTGGCAGCTGAAGGGTCCGTGGGTGTGCTTCGGGGCGGCTCGATGACATCCTGGGATGCGGCCGGTGTTGAGTGCGATGAGATCGGCGGCGTTGTAGGTTCGTCGGGTCGGCTTCCGTCGGTGGGGGCCAGGGGTCCTGGCGCTGGTCGCGATCCGGTCGCGGACGGGCGCAGACGGGCTTACCTTTGGCGCGCCTTCGGCGCACAATCGGCGCGCCCGCTGCGCGTCAGCGCTGCACGTTCGCACGGTCGCCATTTAAGGCGAAGTGCGCGGGTGGGCGGAGCAGCTGGGAGGCGGGAGCGGGGAGGGAACAGAAGGAAAAAAGGGGCGGGGTCGGCGGTGGTGGCGGGAAGCGGGGGGCGGCGAGGAGGGCGGGAACACGAGGGAGAGCGGGCGGCGACTACGAGGGAAACACGCACAGATGATGGTCAAGACAACACTTAATACGGGCAAAACAACGAGGGGAAAAACAAGCACAAATGATGGTCAAAACAGCCCTTAATACGAGCAAACACAACGAGGGGAAAAACAAGCACAAATGATGGTCAAAACAACCCTTAATACGAGCAAACACAACGAGGGGAAAAACAAGCACAAATGATGGTCAAAACAACCCTTAATACGAGCAGACACAACGAGGGGAAAAACAAGCACAAATGATGGTCAAAACAGCCCTTAATACGAGCAAACACCACGAGGGGAAAAACAAGCACAAATGATGGTCAAAACAACCCTTAATACGAGCAAACACAACGAGGGGAAAAACAAGCACAAATGATGGTCAAAACAACCCTTAATACGAGCAGACACAACGAGGGGAAAAACAAGCACAAATGATGGTCAAGACAGAGCAGAGCAACGATAGCAGGGTCAGCCGGCAGCGCGGCTGGCAGCGAGGCAGAGGGCACAGCAGGGGGGCACACGCAGCAGCTGGTGGCCGTGCGGCGCGGGGTGTCCCACAAGTGGGCCACCCATCCTTCTTTCTGCACCTCTGTTGCTTCTTTCTGCACATCTCTTGCTTCTTTCTCCACCTCTCTTTCCGAATCCCTGTCTCCTCTTTCTGCACATGTCCTGCCTATTTCTGCACCTCTGTTTCTTTTTACTGCTCCTCTCTTGCTTCTTTCTGCACCCTTTTGTCTCTTTCTGTACTCTTCTACTAAACGGATTTTTACCTCCACACACCAGGATTTCCGTTTTCTTTTTATTTATCCGGTATCCCCCCAGAGCTTCAAACTCCTCAAAAAATCAAAAATACTTTGGCTTGGGATTGTAAATCAGGTTTAATTATAAGAATGATGCCATCTGCGTATAATTTAACCTTGGCCATTGATGGAACCGGAGGAAGAATTTCCGCACAGTGCCTCAATGCGACTGCCAGCGGTTCAATGAAAAAGGCAAAGAGGACAGGCGAAAGTGGGCAGCCTTGCCTCGTGCCGCGTTTAACTAAATCTGACCCAACCAATGACGCAGTTATGATAACATTAGCTTTGGCCCCGGTGTAAAGGTTTCAAATTAAAGTTATGATTTTACCCGGAATACCAAAGTGCTCCAAAATAATAAACAGTGTCTCCCAAACCACCAAATCAAAAGCTTCTTCTGCATCTAATAACAAAACCAAAGTGGGAATACCTCGTGTCTCAAAATAATCCAAAGCTTCAATTAAATAATGGGTGTTTGTGACCAATTGCCTACCGGCGATAAAGCCATTTTGATCTGGATGAATCAAGTCTGTTGAAAACTGATTAAATTATTTTGAGAGAAGTTTTGTTACTATTTTATAGTCTATGTTTAATAAAGTTATGGGTCGATATGAATTTGGGTCTTTGGCATCCTTTCCATTCTTCTAAAAGCTCACCACACTGCCCTCCCTAAAAGAGTCTGGTATTGAACCACCCCCCAATATCGAATTCAATAACTGAAGGAGTAAATCAGAGAAAGCGCAATTTAAAAAAAAAAAACTCTGCAGGCAGGCCATCCGGACCAGAGGCCTTCCCATTTGGGAGCTCCTTAACAACCGATTCTAGTTCTTCCAAGGAAAATGGCCTTGCCATTATTAATTGTTCAATTTGAGATAGTATAGCACTGTATACTTTTGTAAGAAAGTTACTAGCTTACGGTGGTCTATGCTATGTTGCTGACTATAGATCGTGTCATAGTGACTGAGCATTATTTCCTCTATCTTAGCCGGGTCTATTGTTACTATATGGGTAACAGGACACTTTAATTCTTTTATCAAGTTAGCGGCAGCTTGCTCTCTGACCTGCCAAGCAAGGAATTTCCCCGTGAAGTTGCTTTCTTCATATATTTTCTGGGATTGTCGACGGAAAATCTCCTCACTTTGAGCGTTATAGTTGGCACTGAGTTCCCGTTTTGCCTCGTCTAACTGATGTTGGTTACTGCTGGATGGATTATGATGCCTTAGATTACTTAAAACTTGTATTCTTTGTCCCAGTAACTTTTTCTTGGATCTCGCTGCTTTAAGGGTAGCTGCGTCCTTGCCTATGATGAAACTACGAATAAAAACCTTTAAAGCGTCCCAGACGATGTTAAGCGACGCTGACCCAATATTTAGAGAAATAAATTCTCTGATCTCTATTCTCAAAGAGTCAGCCCATGTTTCATCGTTCAAATATTGTTTATTGAAGACCCAGCGTTTCGGAACTCGTACGTTGTTTTCTAAAAATAATTCAATGACTAGCATGGTATGATCAGAAAATCCTTTGCTGATGAAAATTAAGTTTTCTGGAGACCAAAAAAAAATCTATCCGTGAGGAAGACTTAAATCTCCCTGACCAACATGTGAATTATTTTTTTAATTGGTGATGTGAGCGCCATGGATCACAGAGATCAAGCGTTGTTTTATAATTTATTTTGGTTTGAGCTGTTTTCTTGACTGGGTGGTAGAATCCAAAATTGGATTAATGAGAATATTGAAGTCACCTCCAATAATCACAATACCTATCACAGTCAGAAGGGATTGGAATAGATCATCATAAGCTCTAGAATTATCTTCTGGCGCATAGAAGCTTACAAACGTAACGGGCCTCTGCCTGTGTTTAATTTTACTGGTGGCCTAACACCACCTCCCTGAAACATAATTCTCAAAGTGTATAATTTCTGCATGGATATTTTTATTTAAAAAATATGCTACCCCTCTCTGAGACTCCGAAATTGAGGAGAAACCTCGGTACGAGGCCCAGGCTCTAAACATTACAAACTCAGCCAATTTTAAAGAGGGAATATGCGTTTCCTGTAGCAATACAACCAAAGGATTTTCAGTCTTAATCCACATCTCTATGGCCCGCATTTTCTTTTTATTATTTAAGCCATTGACGTTAAAAGATACTATTTTCAGTTGTTCTCTACTGGTCATCCCAAATGATTACCATATTTTTTACCCTATGCCTTCTCTACGTACTCTTAATTAAACCTGGATTTATCAAAAACAGGATTACAAAGCAAAAATACACAAAGCAAAAAATACACACAGGACTTCATTTTTTCATTACTTTTCTCTCCCACACACCCCCTACCATCCCCACCATCCCCTCCCCATCCTATCGTCCTCCTATACCTACCCATGTGGCCCTTCCCCCCAGCAAGTGGCTCTTCCTCCCTCCCCCATGCCAGCCACAAACCCCTACCCCCTAACACTGGGTGTCCTGTTATTACACCCCTTGGGCCCTGGACCCCTCCTCCTCACCTCCACCCCCTGTGATACCTCCAAGATGACTCCTAATAGGATGAATACAGATAGACCAAAATCCCTTTAACACCCTCACCACCCAGGACGTCTAAACCCTTATTCTCGATTTAATAAGCCATTTAACTATAACCATTGAAAAGGGGATAAACACTTCATTGCTAGCCCAACAGTATAGACAGTGGACCACTAATCAATTCTCTCTTAGGCCCTATAGCGATTTTTGGACTCGTACTATATTTATCCTTTGACCTTTCCATTACCCTCTATGACCATGAGAAATTTCCTTTAATAAATCTTGCGCCTCGTCAAGGTCGGACAGCATATAGAATTTTCCCTTCACCAGCACTTTCAGTTTAGATTCCTGAGCAATCGTAGCCTGGGCACCGTTTGCCTTGAATAGTTGAAGAATTTTGTCAAATTCCTTCCTCCTACGAGCTGCAGCTGCGGACATATCAGAGAAAATTTGGCACTTAGTTGTCTCGTTAACTGTGAATTGTCTTTGCTGAATTGCCTTAGCGAGAATAGTTTCTTTTATCCGAGAGTCTGAGAAATTTAACAGGATTGTACTGGGTAATGTAGAGTTAGGGAAAGGATGGGCTGGTTCCCTGTGTGCTCTGGTGATCGTTAAGTCCCCTTCATGTTCTGTAATTACTTTGTCCTTTAAAAAGAAGTTCGCCAACTGAACCGTATTTGACCCCTCTAATCCTTCAGGGACTCTCACTATTCGGATATTCGATATTCAGTTATAGTTTTCCAAATCGTCCAATTTTATTTCGAGTGCCCGTCTGCTCTTATCGATCACCTTAACATCTTTTTTCACCTCCGTCATCTGGTCCTCCAGAGTTCAGATTCGCGTCTCGGCTTCCTGAAGCCTAAGTGGGAAGCTTGAGACCAGATCCTCAATTTTCTCCAGTCATTGATGAATTGAGGCCAGTTCGGCTCTTTGAAAACTTTTCATCTCCCGCATCTCATCCAAGATTAAATTCAGCATATCCTTTACTATCATCTGGATCTCACCTATTCATATCCAGGATGGGGCTGAAGGGGTCGATTAAACCTATAGGATGGGCATCGATACCTGATGGCGATATCACCTTCTTTGATGTTGATTGTATGGTTTTAGCATCGGGGGTACTACCAACATGCTTATGGCCTGACGATGATCTCACACCCCCTAATCCATCATCCTTTTGTATTACCAGAGATAATGATTGTTCGTCTTGGTGAAGGATCAGAGCAGGCACTACAGGCACTGCGGCCGGGTTAGACCCAGAAACGACCATTCCAGAACAGATTACGGGAGGCTCGACAATAACAGAATTAGTGTTGGCCGAAGCTTCTGGTGATTGACTGGGCACTGGCTGGGTTGTTGCTTGAGAAGCCCCTAATTTAGAACCAGACTGCGACCAGGTTTGTGCAGGACTACTAATGGAGTGTAGGCTGTTTTTTCTAATGAACAAAGGAAATTGTTTTGCACCTTTAGCTGAGCTAACCATTGTGTCTTTCTTAACATCATTAGGTCCTGTATTATCCGACTCAGTGGTATCCAGGCTGGTATTTAACATATTGTTTTCATCCAGTTTCAGGGTTGCCTGTTCAATAGATAATGCGTCTTGCTCGTCTATGCTCTCCGAAGTTTCTTTACCCATCAGGCTGGTAGCTTCCTTCGCTTCTTTAACCTGAAGCTGGCGAGCTCTCGCATCATTCTTTGCGTTTAGGAGTTTGCCCATATTATTATATACTCCTGCACTCTGCTCTGCTTAGCCCGTGCCTCCGGCTGATGAGAGATATAGCGCTCTCAGGTTCAGGCAATTTCTCCCCAATTATCCCTGAGATTTTACACTTCTGAGGGAAGGAAATCGGGGCCCTAGGGTGCTTTAGGCAAGGGGGGACATCCACATTACTGAAACAGCAGCGTCCACTAGAGAAAAAAAGCACTTGCAACATCCAAGATTAATTATAGATATGGTAGTCCCAAAAAAAAAAAAGCACTTGCAGCATCCAAGATTAATTATAGATATGGTAGTTCATTGTTTTCAAATAGCAAAAACAAACACCGAGGCCTCCAGCCCTCAGTCAGTAACCAGCAGCGGACTAGTTTAACAAGCGAGCAATCCAAGTTTTTGCCTGCAATGCCTCCAGTAATCAACGCTGCTAATCAGGATTCCACAGCCACAGATGCGAGCTCCCACTCAGCCTCAGCGTTTCCTCTCACCTGCCAAGGTCCAGTCAATTCCGACTCAGAAAGTCGAGCCCGAATACGGATTCAGCTTCAGCATCGACATCAAAGCCCAAAGTACAAACCTCTCCGCACTCAGGAAACAAAACGCTGCGCCGCTTTCTACAAGCGAAGCGGAGCAGCAGAAGTCGGCCGCTCTACACACCGGCGAACCCTCGGCAGCCGTCCGCCATCATCAGGGGGTGGAGCAGGAATCCCAGGTGACTACGCAGAGGCGTAGTACTCCGCAATCTCTTCTTCCCCCTTTGTGCAACTCTCTTGCCTCTTTCTGCACCTCTCTTTCTTCTTTCTGTATCCCTCTTGCCCCTTTCTGCACCTCTGTTCCTCTTCCTTCATTTTTTTGTTTCTTTCTGCACCTCTCTTACTTCTTTCTGCACCCGTGTGCCTCTTTCTGCTCTCTTCTTCCCTCTTTATGTACCTCTCTTGCCTCTTTCTACACCCTAGTTCCCTCTTTCTGCACATCTCCTCCCTGTACCTGCACCTCAGTTGCTTCTTTGTGCACTACTGTTGCTTCTTTCTGCACCTCTCTTGCTTCTTTCCGCACTCCTGTTGCCTCTTTCTGAACTTGTCTTCCCTCTTTCTGCACCTCTCTTGTCTCTCTGTGCACCTCTCTTGCCTGTATCTGCACCTCTCTTGCATCTTTCTGCTCGTCATTTGCCTATTTCTGCACCTCTCTTGCTTCTGTCTGCACTACTCTTGCCTCTTTCTACATTTCTGTTGCTTCTTTCTGCACTTCTATTGCCTCTTTCTGCAACCCTCTTGCTCTTTCTGCACCTCTGGGGCTTCTTTCTGCATGTCTCTTTCTTGATTCTGCACCTCTCTTGCTTGTTTCTGCTCCCCTTTGCCCCTTTAGGTACTCGTCTTCCCTATTTGTGCACCTCTCTTTTCTCTTTCTGTACCTCTCTTGTCATTTTCTGTACCTGTCTTGCTTCTTTTTGCACTACTGTTGCCTCTTTCTGCACCTCTGTTGCTTCTTTCTGCACTTCTCTTGCCTCTTGGCACATCTCTCTAGCCTCTTTCTACAGTTCTCTTACCTCTTTCTGTACCTCATCTGCTTCTTTCTGCACTTGTCTTGCCTCTTGGTGTACCTCTCTTGCCTCTTGGTGTACCTCTCTTGCCTCTTTCTGCACACCTCTTGCCTCTTTCTGCACCTCTGTTGGTTTTTTCTGCACTGCTCTTGCTTCTTTCACGTCTCTCGCCTCTGTCTGCACCCCTGTCCCCCTTTTTTATGTACCTCTTTTGTCTACTTCTGCAACTCTCTTGCCTCTTTCTGCAGTTCTATTGCCTCCTTCTTTATCTCTGTTGCTTCTTTCTGTACCTCTCTTGCCTCTTTCCGCACCACTCTTGCCTCTTTCTGGACCCCGTTGCTTAATTCTGCACCTCTCTTTCTTCTTTCTGTACCCCTCTTGCCTCTTTCTGCACCATTTTTCCTCTTTTTGCACTTCTTTTGTTTCTTTCTGCACCCTTGTGCCTCTTTCTGCACTCTTCTTCCCTCTTTATGCACCTCTCCTGCCTCTTTCTACACCCCGGTTCCCTCTTTTTGCAAGTCTCCTTCCTGTGTCTGCACCTCTGTTGCTTCTTTATGCACTTCTGTTGCTTCTTTCTGCACCTCTCTTGCTTCTTTCTGCACTCCTGTTGCCTCTTTCTGAACTCGTCTACCCTCTTTCTGCACCACTCTTGTCTCTCTGTGCACCTCTCTTGCCTGTATCTGCACCTCTCTTGCATCTTTCTGCACCTCTCTTGCCTATTTCTGCACATCATTTGCTTCTTTCTGCTCTACTCTTCCCTCTTTCTACATTTCTGTTGCTTCTTTCTGCACTTCTCTTGCCTCTTTCTGCAACCCTCTTGCCTCTTTCTGCACCTCTCTTGCTTCTTTCTGCACTCCTGTTGCCTCTTTCTGAACTCGTCTACCCTCTTTCTGCACCACTCTTGTCTCTCTGTGCACCTCTCTTGCCTGTATCTGCACCTCTCTTGCATCTTTCTGCACCTATCTTGCCTATTTCTGCACATCATTTGCTTCTTTCTGCTCTACTCTTCCCTCTTTCTACATTTCTGTTGCTTCTTTCTGCACTTCTCTTGCCTCTTTCTGCAACCCTCTTGCCTCTTTCTGCACCTCTGGGGCTTCTTTCAGCATGTCTCTTTCTTCATTCTGTACCTCTCTTCCTTGTTTATGCAACCATGTTGCCCCTTTATAAACTCGTCTATCCTATTTGTGCACCTCTCTTGTCATTTTCTGTACCTGTCTTGCTTCTTTTTCCTCTTTCTCGTGCCTCTTTATGCACCTCTCTTGCCTTTTTCTGCAGTTCTCTTACCTATTTCTGCACCTCTTCTGCTTCTTTCTGAACTTTTCTCGCCTCTTTGTGCACCTCTCTTGCCTCTTGGTGTACCTCTCTTGCCTCTTTCTGCACACCTCTTGCCTCTTTCTGCACCTCTTCTGCTTCTTTCTGAACTTTTCTTGCCTCTTTGTGCACCTCTCTTGCCTCTTGGTGTACCTCTCTTGCCTCTTTCTGCACACCTCTTGCCTCTTTCTGCACCTCTGTTGGTTCTTTCTGAACTGCTCTTGCTTCGTTCACCTCTCTTGCCTCTGTCTGCAACCCTGTACCCTTTTTTCTGCACCTCTTTTGTCTGCTTCTGTAACTCTCTTGCCTCTTTCTGCAGTTCTATTGCCTCCTTCTTCACCTCTGTTGCTTCTTTCGGTACCTCTCTTGTCTCTTTCTGCACCCCTCTTGCCTCTTTCTGGACCCTGTCGTTTAATTTTGGACTTCTCTGGCTTCTTTCTGTGCCTCTCTTCCTTCTTCTTGTGCCTCTCTTGCTTCTTCTTGCATCTCTGTTCCTTCTTTCTGCACTTCTTTTGTTTCTTTCTGTACTTCTCTTGCATCTTTCTCCACCCCTTTTCCCCCTGTCTGCATGTGTGTTGCTTCTTTCAGCACTTCTCTTGCCTCTTTATCCACCCCTCTTCCCTCTTTCAGCACCTCTGTTGCTTCTTTCTGCACTTTTCTTGCTTCTTTCTGCACCTCTCTTCCTTCTTTCTGTACCTGTCTTCCTTCTTTCTGGACCTTGTTTGCCTGTTTCTGCAACTCTCCTGCCTCTTTCTGTGCCCTTCTTGCCTCTTTCCTCACCTCTGTTGCCTGTTTCTGCACCTCTGTTGCCTGTTTCTGCACCTCTGTTGCCTGTTTCTGCACCTCTGTTGCCTGTTTCTGCACCTCTGTTGCCTGTTTCTGCACCTCTGTTGCCTGTTTCTGCACCTCTGTTGCCTGTTTCTGCACCTCTTTTGCCTGTTTCTGCAACTCCATTGCCTCTTTCTGTACTTCTCTTGCCTCCTTCTGCACCTCTGTTCCTTCTTTCTGACCTTCTTTAGCCTCTTTCTGCACCCCTCTTGTCTGTTTGTGTACTTTTCTTGCTTCTTTCTGCTCCTCTCTTGATTCTTTCTGTGTCCCTCTTTCTGCACCGATCTTCCCTCTTTGTGCACCTATTTTGTCTGTTTCTGCAACTCTCTTGCCTCTTTCTGCATTACACTTGCCTCTTTCTACATTTCTGTTGTTTCGTTCTGCACTTCTCTTGCCTCTTTCTGCAACCCTCTTGTCTGTTTGTGCACCTCTGTTAGTTCTTTATGTACTGCTCTTGCTTCTTTCTGCACCTCTTTCCTCTGTTTCTACAACTTGTTTGCCTATTTCTGCACTTCCTTTGCATCATTCTGTACATATGTTACTTTTTTTTGCTTTTCACTTGCTTATTTCTACATCTTTCTTCCTCTGTATGCACTAGTATTGCTTTTTTCTGCGTAACTTGCTTCTTTCTGCACCTTTCTTCCTCTTCTTGCACCTATCGTGTCTCTTTCTATACCTTTCTTCTTCTTTCTGCACCTCTCTAGCTTCTTTTTGTACCTCACTTGGTTCTTTCTGCACTTCTGTTGCCTCTTTGTGCACTTCTCATGCGTCTTTCTGCACATTACTTGCCACTTTCTGCACATTTCTTACTTATTCTGCACCTGTCTTGATTTTTCTGAATACCTCTTGCCTCTTTCTGTACTTCTCTCACCTCTTTCTTTAATCAAATGGAAAGTGGAAGCTCTCAAGTTTCAAGGTCTGCGTGCTCTCGGGACTGAGGTATATGTCTACTTGTACATGTATTCTTACATGTGTTATGAATCTGAAGATGGTAGCTTAAAAAGCGGGTAACTTCTTTTATAGGTGGTCAAATCTTCTCAGTTCTCCTCTGGCATTCAGTTGCATAGACAGACTTGTCTTATGTATATAGGTGTTATAAAGCCCTTTGAATATACTATTGAACACCCATATATCCTGTATTGTGAGCAGAAAGACATGCATACACCTTTTTGTGGACAAAAATACAGAGTATGCTGTTTGAAACACAGGTATTCAATTACTTGTATGTTTATTTTAATGTAACATGTCACTAGGTAAAAGCAGACACACACATGCATACAGTCACAAACCTGGTGAGACTTATAACCGTGATATGGTTAGGATTGCTGTTTTACATTTGATAGGCCTAAAATTCTGAGCAGTCGATGAGTAGTGAACCTTGAAGAGAAAAGTGAGGTTTAAGACATCTTGGGAGAAGGATTAGTGATTAAGCTACACTGTATGAGTATGTGGAAAGGTACAGTCAAAGTAGGCCTTTTTCTGCACATCTGTTGCTTCCTTATGGGCTTCTCTTGCATTTTTCTACACCTTTCTTCCTCTTTCAGGACTTCTGTTGAAGCTTTCTGCATTTCTTTTGCTTCTTTCTGTGCCTTTCTTCCTCTTTCTGTACATGTTCTACCTCTGTGGGCATAGTTAGAAATTAGCATTTAAAAAACCTTAAAAATTCACAACAAAACCACAGGTTTCAAGGACGTTATACTTAGTAATAATCATTTAAAAAACCCTAGATATTCACTGAAAAAAAGCAAGATGTTTTAGGGACATTATAGTTAGGAATTAGCATTTAAAAAACCTTAGAAATTCACTGAGAAAACCACAGGTTTCGGGGACGTTATAGTTAGGCTGACATTTCACTTGTTCAAAACCAGAGAAATTCGGCTGTTATAGTTAGCTGAGCAAAATTTGAAGAAACAAAAGTCTACATACGTTTTCATCTGACTAGGACAAAAATTATCTTCACAAATTATCTTTCAAAGCACAGAATAACTCTGTGGGACAAAGTCGAATTTTAACCAATAAACTTTGCAAAGTGTGAGTGTCAAAAATTGTGAACTCTGCAAAGCTCCTAGTTCTGAGAGCAGTGCTCATCTAAATTTGTTACTGTAGTTTCGAGGATGACGTTGCGGATTTTGTATTAACTACTGCACTCAGAAGAAGGGTTGTGAGAAGTTAAATGTTTGCGATGCTCTTCACTTTTCCCCTTAGAGATCAATTATGTTTGGCTATAGCCCATATCATCTGGTGACTCCAAATTAGCACAGGTATAGCAAAACAGGAGCGAACAAAGAAATACGTAAACCTTCATATACTCTACACACATTCGAATAAATGCACAAATATGCACTGAGCTTGCACCACTCTCACACATGCACGCACGCATGTGGGCACAAATGCTGAACATGCACAGAGACACGCATATACACACATACACAAATGCATACATAACCAGGCACAAATGCAAACAATTGCACAGAGTTATGCACACACAAATGCTCACTCACAATCACCCCTCTAAAAACGATGAAAAAGGTTGGTTAGAAACTATTAGTTTCTTATGAAAAATTTAAAATATTTCTTGGAAAAAATAAGACAGTACAGAAGATAATCTTAACCCGTTAAGTGATGCCGTTGGACGTCCCGAGCACTACCTTCGTAGTGCTGCGCACGTCCAACGACAGACGCAGCCCCGCCCGTTTTGCAGACATGCCGCACTGCCACGAAATCGCGGCCGCGGAAAAGGGGTTAAACATACAGTCACTTAACAGAAATTCAATTAATTTTAATACTGTCAATTCGGAGGTAGACTTTTTGAGTCAACCGACCGCCAAGAATGATCGTGACACCAACACGATCAGTGACAGCTCTAGCAGCCTATAGTGAGCGCCCAGTTGCACAAACATAAACCCGCTTTTCATCGACTAGAAAAGTTGTGAATGAGATTAGAAGTGTTAAGAAGCACAAGATGGCAGGAAGGACAAGCAGTACTTCATTTGAGCTGGTGTTTGCAGGTGAGGGCTTCGGGCACGTATTTGTGCAGAATGGCACGTACGTGTCCTCAACAATCTTTGATATAGAGCAACAAAGAGAACAACACAAAAAGTGTAGAGGAAGAGAAAGACTGAAAAATAGCGATAAATGGAGAAAGCAATTGATGAAAAGAACCTGCAAGAATGAGATAAAGTGGGAGAGTGTTTCTAGTGGTGCCCTTCAGAGCTATTAAGGTGATGCAAACCTACATAACCTTGGTGTTCAGCACACCTGGTCGAGGACTTCTGAGCAAACCTTTGAATACCAGTACCTATTGTTTTACAAATTAGGCACTGAGGATAAGGGACTTCAAGGGAGGATTGGGCAGCAGAGAGGTGAAGGAAACAGACACACATCCTCCTCGAGAAACCTCTCAGGTTCTAATACGGTATCCTGGCCCTTTTTTGTTTGAATGGCAATTTCCTAACACGTCTGAAGTGTGCCAGGAAGGAAGAGTAACACAAGACACTCTTTGGTTTGGACAAAAATTGCTCTCTTTCAACTTCTGTGCAGGGGTGGCTCATCTGTAATGGCAGAGGAGTGCTGCCCCCCTGATAAAAGAGGAGAAATAAAATGATAATAAAAGCATTTTATTTTTATGTCTTACAGCTAACGAGCGAGTCTTCAGTGGGGCTGGGCCAGGCCAGGCAATCCTGTTGGAGAGGCATGGCAGAGGGAGGAGTGGTGAGTATTTTTAAGTGCACATGTGTCTTTGGCCGGCTGTCCTAGGCTGGCCAAACACACATGTACACTTCAGTTTCTCCAAACCGGCTGTTTTGCACAGCCAGGTTGGAAAAACAACCAAGGCTCCAATGCACTGTCTGAGCGGCAAACAAAACTGCTCCGATCAATCTCAGCACTTCTCTCATGCTGGTAATAGTATTCCCAGCTTGAGAGAAGCGCTGAGATTTTGCATCTAGGAACATGTGCAGTCGGAGTCCTGGATAGGCGGAGAGAAAGAAGGTGACAGCCATTGGAGCGCAAGGTAAGTGTGCTTTTAATAATCTTTTGTTGTGCGGTTAGTTTTTGATTGTATTCCCTGCCCCACCAGTAAGCACTAATAGCAGACACCACTGCTTCTGTGACAAAGACCATATAAAAGATTATTTGGTAGACAAGAGTAAGGGCCATCCTCCAAATCCTATTGCACATTCTTAAGGCGTCCATGAAACCAGCAAATGCATAAAAGGCCTCCATGGTGTCAGCATTTCAAACACAGATTTTGTACATACCATTTAATCCAGTCTGTGATTCTTCAGATCCATCTAGGAGACTCTTACAGGTTCTAAGAATTACTTAGCAAGGTATCTAATCTAGAGAGTATTTGTAAACGCCGGCTCAGCAAAGCTAAAGGCATAGATTCTCTGAGCAAATGTCTTGGAAGTTCTACAAGAATGAAGTCTACGTGAGTCAGTTTGGTCTCAGCTATGTCAGGTCACTAGCAGGCTTCAGCTTCAGGATGTCACCAAATGTGCCGCATTATGCTGCATAATTTGCCTTTTCTTCCCGCAGAAGTTTGTCAACCCTGCCACATAATTTAGTCCTCACCTGCTGCATCATTCCAATAGATCTGGCTAAAACTCAAGATAGAATCCTTATGACAGGCAATGAATGAATATGCGAACATTCAAGAAATAGTTTCCCAAAGGTGATATCTAAAAGCAGTGTCTAAATTTATTGATGAGGCAAAAGTTGTCGTTCGCACCTATACAGTAGAGTTAAAAATGCAGACAATGTAATATTTTGCACATATCGGAATGTGACGCAGCGCGTACAAATCACAACTGAATAAATAATAAACCTACTCTTTCTCTTCTTTGCCTTCCCATGAAGAAATAGTAGAATCTGTAAATTCTTCTGACATCCCCTAAAACTTGCAATAATTGTAAATGTGGTGTAACTTTCAATGTGGGGAAAATGATAAATGTGTGTTGGCTGGTAGCTTCTATCTGATTGAGAACTACTAGGCATTGACAAATGCATTCTATGTGTTTTTCCAAGTTTTAACATGCACAACATGGAAAGGTGGCTCAATTCCCTCTGCTCAAAAGGTAACAGATCAATTTTCTCACTGACTAATTTAAAAATTGTGGCAGAAATTTACAAAAACTTAGCATCTGATTTGAGTTAAATTTTTTAATGCAGACCAGACGCTAAGTCTTCTGGTGGGATTTACAAACCAACACAAATCACGATTTGCATTGGTTTGTAACCCAAAGTAATGTAGCACAGTGCAATGTGCTGCTTTGTTTTACACCGTGTCAGGGAGGCTTTCCCAGGGTGGTGCATGGTGTTCCTGTGCATCCACCCATGGGTTTTGAAGTGAATCCATATCTAAAATTACTTAGACAAGGATTATACGGCCAAATCCTGCACCTGCTTGAGGCTGACAATGAGGAGAAATATTTGTATTTCTCCTGCTTTTTTCCTCGTTGTAAATGTGCTGAATTTGCCAGCAAACATACATGTAGAAAATATACTCAAAGAAGAGGAACGGTCCCGATCCACATAAAAACTATCCTGAACACAACACAAAAACCCCTGCAGTATGGCACAAGGGTGCCTGCATTGGCGCAAGGCTGCAGAGTTTACCTGTAAGGAGAGAGAAAACTGCTTAATTTCTTGAACATAATGACCAGATCTGCTCCCTCTAGTTCACACAGTACAGCAACTTTGCGAGCTGTCCTGTGTTGAGTGAACTATTTGTAAACCTGGGCCCATAACTGTATGAGCCCAGTAACTCTGATGGATTACGCTTCAAACTGTATAACTAACTAAGGGCCTCATTACGATGTAGGCAGAAAGACTCCTACCAACAGTCGGAATATCATCGACCGCATCGGAACCCTTCCAACCGACTCAGAGCATTTACAATCCGCTCGACCGATTATTATGTTTGCCGGGAGATTGAAAACTGCGCAGACATTCCGAATTGGTTCCAACTGGCTCTCAGATAATTTGTGTTGGTTGGAACTGCATCGTACACCCCTATGTACTGAGTTTCAGACCGATTATGATGCTGATTTCCAACAGCCTTTCAGAGTCGACCTGTGCGACAAGGAAAGGCTGTCGGAAGGTGACTTTGGGGGCCCCTAGCAGAGCCCCCTTCATCCTGAGTCCTCTGGTTGGGGGCCAACGAGGTACCTAAGGGACCCTTCTGTAAGACACTGTACTGTGTGGAAGGTACTGTGGGGTGCCTGCAACAGGGTACAGAGTTTTACACACTCACCCCTTTTTGACCAAAGGAGCCTGTGTTGTCGGGTGCAACACAAGCTCCTATAGGCCACAATGGGACCACGACCGAACAGTGTTCAGTCACAACTGTTCAGTCGCATCGTAATCGGTGGGGCGGAAATGCCGTGCGCAAGTAGGTTAGTCCCGATTCTGAAACAGTGTCGGGGGGAAAGTTTCTGCCCGACATCATAATGAGGGCCTAGGTATATAAATAAATATATTCAGCAATTTTTTCACAGGTAAATGCATCAGTTATTTCTTTAAATCTTAGTAAGTAATAGTGCAGTGATATTTCAATCAGTATTTAATTAACCTTGTGAGCTCAATGGCTCTCTTTAAAGTGTGCCATGCATACACTTATCAACAGCACCAATGAACACTCCATACACTGATACTGTAATCTGGGAGTGACCGCGAATGGTCACACTCCCCTTTATTCAATTAGACCCCCAGGCTTTTGTGGCATAGATTTGAAAATGTGTCGGCACAAAAATTGACATTTTGTGGCATTATTGCTGCAATTGTTTTTACTTGAAATCATTCCTTTTCAGCCTTAAATAAATGGAAACTGTTTTAGCAGACTATTACACTTGGAAATAGGCATGTTAAAAGTGTTTGTGAGTATTTGTTTGCTATATTCTCCTTTGTGGTAACACTCTGGAGCATAGGTTAAGCCACACACAATAGCACTTGGACATGCTATTGCAACATTGCAAGGTGTTGCTATGATTATAGTGTTGAACAGGGCCTTGTGTTACATTACATTTCTAAAGTTATTTCCAATGAAAATCATTTGCTAGTATGTGTTTCGGAAATTTGCAGTCTTGTTGGTTTACTGTGCATGTAACATGTTAGTGCTGCCTTTCTTTGTAATAACATTGCATGACATTTTGTACTGTCTTTGTTTAAAACATTACAAAGGATCTGTAAACATTATGTTGTTAGATCATTTTGCTTTAGACATGTATGGGCTTATTTACAAGCCCCTCGCGCCGCCAGTTCGTCACTTTTAATATGGAAAAAGTGACGTAGCTGTGGCGTAAGAGGCTCATAAATAAGCCCCATAAGCGTTTTAGACTTTAGGTATTTATTTTACATTAAACCTTTGAACATTGTAAAAGTGCTGTTGTATTTTAGAGAGGTATAGTTCACATGCTTATTACTCATGTAATGTCGTCCCACTGTTGTACAACAGAGGGCTAGATGTGGCATGGTCCTATTGTATTATGCCTTGTTATTATTAATTTTATTATTTGCCATATGTGCTGTGACTACTTAATTCTTTAAACCACATTGCATTTTTGCATTCATTTATGAATCTGGCTTCCGAGTCTAACTAACTTTTAATTTTCTGGAATATTAAATATCAAATTTTAAGAAAAATATAAACTGAAAACTGGAAGATGCTTAGTTCTGCACATTTTTACTTAGTGGTCTTGGCTGATTTTTTGAGCTCAGGGTTTTCCCTTTTCCATGAATTTATTCTCCTAAATGTTAAATGCTAACTGAGACAGAATGTCATCATGTGTATGCATGTGTGTGTGAGAGAGAGAGATTGATAGAGATTCGGCTGTATCTCAGGTGGTGCATGTTAGAAATTGAATTTCTGGTTGGCTAGGGCATGCACCCAAGCCAGGCAGAAACCACCACTCTAGTCAGGGCAAGGGAGTTACACACCGAAGATAACCCCTGCTCAGCCCCTTGGTAGCTTGGCAGAGCAGTCAGGCTTATCCCAGAGGCAATGTATAAAGCGTTTGCGCAACACACTCACACCGCAGCGACACACTAGACACACTACAAAGGAAACTCAACACAAGGTTATATCAAAAATAGCCTTTGCATCACTCATAAAACACATAAAAACATAGTCACATATATACACTGTGCCACCTGGCACTTGGTATGACTTTACAGGGATTATATACACTACAGGGCCATTCGGGACACTGTCCTAACCATCACAAATCACAGTTATTGAAAACAACCAGTAACTACTGGTAAGGATACACTCAGCATAAGCACATTATGCCTAAATTATGAGGCATGATCATCATAACACTTCTTCGTATAGCATGTTATGCATAAACCATCAGTAGCAGTGCAGCACATTATCACAACACATCATTCCCACCATCATCAGTGCTCCCCTAGTGAACACTTGCAAGAGTTGCACACATCCTGGCCCCTCTTAGGCACAATCTGCACAAAAGGTGATCCCTACACCACATCTCAGCAGGGCACAGTGCCTATAACTCGCCCAAGGCCCACAAAACCTTATGAGGCTGTGATCCTCCACTCAGTGTGGAGTACCAAAATCCCTGCTTCCCCCGTAGGGAAATGCACAATGATCATGGAGATCCTTTCTCCTTTGGGTTAGGGGGCCTCCTTCAAGGTCTCGCCCTGACCTAAACCAGAACGGAAATGACCCCGCAGCCCAGCACACTAACTTGGGGTGCCAAGTACACCCAGTCTCTGCCCACGATGAGTGCCCCCAGAAATCTGGTCAGGGTGCAGCTGCAGGTGTCAAAATACGTTGGAGACCTCTCCCGGCCTCGTTTCCAACAGGTACCACAACACCCCCTCCCCCACTGTGAAGGCAACTCTCGCTGTGGCCAGACTGACCCCCAAAACAGCGAGTCAGTCTCCAAAGGGGTGTCGTGTGGCCTTGCGTCTCTCCTCCTGGGCCGGCCCTGCCTTCCACCTGGCTTCGTTCTTGCAATGCCTTCCGCCCAGGGCCTCTGGACATGGAAGCTCTTGGTGTGGCTGGCAGAATACAGAGCGAGATCTCTGTCGGCTCCACCCTCAACCAGGCTCAGGCGCACATGGCTTCCGTTTTGCTGCTCTTTCTTTCCAGCAAGCCCCACCTACAATCCGGCTTTCTTGAGCAAAGCCCCACCCACAACCAGGCAACATGGAGGTATTCACGCACCGGGATCCTTCTCAGCAAGATTTCGGGATGAAGCTGGCTTCCTTGCATAGCACTTTTGAGCGCAAAGCCAATGAAATTCTCCTCATGCTTCGGGCACTGTGAGCCAACACCTGAGGCTCAGATCATGTAGGAGAGGGTAGCGCTGCCCACTCTGCATGGCACAAAGTGCTCATCTCTTAATCAGCCCACTCTTTGTGTAACACGATAAAAGAGTACTCACCACGTGCTTGTACAGGGCAGAGCAGTGCCCAGGCAGGCAAGCTCATAGGGTCCTCCAGCAGAGGGAAAGTCATTCATGGTGGTTCCTCCTGGTGCCCAGCAGACCTCTCTTCAGTAAGCACAACAGCACAATTATATGGGGTCACAGCGCTAATATGTATACCACTTTCAGTCTTTGCTCTGCCCTGGCACAAGGCACTGGACCTAGTCCAAACCAGCTCTGGGGGCACATAACAAGTGCACAACAGTCCCCATTGTCAGTGTAGGCTCTGGCCCAAGACACACCACAGGGGGTAGCACCAGCATTGTGGAAGACAGGCACAGTCCTATTCAGAGTCAGGTGCTACTCCTCCCACTACTCTAAACGCAGATTGGCCTATACAGCCAAGTGCTAACTCACCCAGCCCCTCTGGAGCCACTGCACCTCCCCAGCCCCTGACATCCTGAGCCATACATGCAATACACAACAGGCAGGCACAAAGACACATAGCACACAGAAATGCCCACTTCTAAGAGTACAACCAAAGGAGATGATGAACGGAGTGTTGAACATTGCAAGCACTCACCCCAGTCAACTGCTCTAAAGCTAAAGAATGATGATGGATTAAACCCAGATCAGTTGACTGGGGGTGAGTGCTTGCAATGTTCAACACTCCGTCCATCTTTCCCTTTGGTGTTGCTTTGTTCAACCTAAGTTGGCAGGGTATGCCCAGACGTGGGTCCCTTGCTCACTTTGCCATTGGATTCAATATATCCTGGCTGCTGAGTGTTATGAACCCGAAACCGGTCCCGGGATGCTTGTTTCTGGTCCAGGGAAGACATGGCTTGGCAGTACTGTTCCCATGAGGCACAGGGTCAGGCTGATTTGCATATGGCCATGTCTGAACTGGGGTGGCAGAGTTAGCTAAAGAATGATGATGGAATAAACCCGGATCAGTTGACTGGGGGTGAGTGCTTGCAATGTTCAACACTCCATCCATCAATCCCTTTGGTTTTGCTTTGTTCGCCCTAAGTTGCCAGGTTATGCCCAGACGTGGGTCCCTTGCTCACTTTGCCACTGGATTCAAGATAGCCTGGCTGATGAGGGTTTTGAACCCGAAACAGGTCCCAGGATGCTTGTTTCTGTACCAGGGAAGACATGGCTTGGCAGTTCAGGCTGGACAGTTCCCATGAGGCACAGGGTCAGACTGATTTGCATATGGCCATGTCTGAACTGGGGTGGTGGATTGAGCTAAAGAATGATGATGGATTAAACCCAGATCAGTTGACTGGGGGTAAGTGCTTGCAATTTTCAACACTCCATCCATCATTCCCTTTGGTGTTGCTTTGTTCGCCCTAAGTTGGCAGAGTATGCCCAGACGTGGATCCTTTGCTCACTTTGCCACTGGATTCAAGATAGGCTGGCTGATGAGGGTTATGAACCCGAAACCGGTCCCAGGATGCTTGTTTCTGGTCCAGGGAAGACATGGCTTGGCAGTTTGGCCTGGACTGTTCCCATGAGGCACAGGGTCAGACTGATTTGCATATGGCCATGTCTGAACTGGGGTGGCGGAGTGAGCTAAAGAATGATGATGGATTAAACCCAGATCAGTTGACTGGGGGGGAGTGCTTGCAATGTTCAACACTCAGTCCATCATTCCCTTTGGTGTTGCTTTGTTCGCCCTAAATTGGCAGGGTATGCCCAGACATGATTCCCTTGTTCACTTTACCACTGGATTCAAGATAGCCTGGCTAATGAGGGTTATGAACCCAAAACCGGTCCCAGGATGCTTGTTTCTGGTCCAGAGAAGAGATGGCTTGGCAGTTCGGGCTGAACTGTTCCCATGAGGCACAGGGACAGACTGATTTGCATATTTATTTATTTTATTTATTTTATGCGGTTTTCTATAGCTGGGACTTTACCCGAAGGTGTCAGAACGCTTCACAATAGCAACAGTAATGATACATGAGAAGAAAATTACAAGTGAACAAATTACAAAAGCAACCGTTAAGTTACGTGAGGCAAAAGTGACAATTGTGAGCACACAAAGTACAAGAGGTAGCAAACGGTACATTACAGGAGGAAAAAGTGACATGTGTGTAAGTTACAAAAGCGTACGAAGTACAAATAGAGGTATAATACTGCAATAAATGGCAGACACTAAAACACAGGAACAAACGTTACGTAGGCAATGGTGGCACTTGTGCAATATCTAAAGCAAACAAAATGTAAGAGGTAGCAAACAGTGTGTTAAAAGAGAAAAGTGACGTGCGCATGTTATTAAAGAGTACCAAACACAGGTAGAAGGATAATACTGCAATAAATGGCAGAGCATCAAACCACAAGAACACACTGGGAAGGCACTTCCATCGCCATGGAGAATAGAATTTTCTATAATGGAAGGTCTCCCTTCAGATAATAGAGAGGGCGCGTCTGAACTGGGGTGGCGGAGTGAGCCAAAGAATGATGATAAATTAAACCCAGATCAGTTGACTGGGGGTGAGTGTTTGCAATTTTCAACACTCCATCCATCATTCCCTTTGGTGTCACTTCTAAGAGTACCATTTCTAAAATAGTGATAATAAATCTGCGAACACCAGTACGTAGTTTTTATCACCACTATCCAAACATACCAAACTTGATCACGCTGCTCCTCTCATGTCAGGAATTACCACTGAACCACATATCAGGGAATAACCCAATGCATTCCTATGAGAGGACAGCCTCACATTAGTGAGAAACCAAATAGGCTGTTTGTCACTACCAGGGCATGCCACACAGTTAAGGCACATGTCCTAACTTTTACCTACATTCCACCCTGCTCATAGGGCTAGCTAGGGTCTACCTTAGGGCTAACTGATATGTAGTAAAAGGGGAGTTACAGACGTTGCACCCACTTTATGTGCCACGTTACAGCGGCAGTAAACTGTACCCGCAGGCCCTGCAATAGTAGAGGCCTGATACAGGTTTGAAAGGCTACTTTGGTAGGTGGCGCAAGCAGCGCTGCAAGCCCACCAGTAACATTTAATTTACAGGCCCTGAGTGTATGAGATACCACTTTACAAGGGACTGATAGGTAAATTAAATATGCCAAACAGGTGTAGACCAATTTTACAAAGTTCATCATAGAGAGCACACACAGTCTAACACTGAACAGCAGTGAGAAAGTGCCCAGAGTCCTAAAACTAACAACACCAGGTCAGACAAAATACCAGGAGGAAGGCAAAAAGTTATGGGATGACCCTGCACAAAGGGCCAAGTACGACACATGTCTGATTCAGGCACGTGCCTGACATGTGTGTGCACGCTGGTGAGTGTGCACAGCGATGGGTCTGTGTAGGACATATCATCTGTACAGTGCATAGATGATAACAATAAGTGTTAACTACCTTTTCACTATTTTGGACAGTCTTTGCGCTCACAGCAGGCTCTGTTCGTAGGTCGCAATGTCATAAAAAACGGGGTTGTGTATTTACCAGTGCTTGCGCAATTTTTCACCACTGTGTACTGCACTGCACAAGAACAACATCGACAGTTGCATTGATTTACCAGGGCTAAAGTGAAATTTTGAACCTGACAGTCGGCTGGTGCAAATGTTACTGTTGTCATTGTTATTCTAAAGATTGTTATTATCACAGAATACATTTTAAATAGAATTGAATTAATACACAATTGTGTCGCGAGTAGTACAGTCGCACCTACATTGGTGCAATCTATAGAATTTCTGCCAGATTCATGAAAGGGCCGTTTTGCGAGTCTTTAATAGCGATTCATAAGGAATCGCTATTAAGGACTTGCAAAACGGGATTCATGTAGGAATTGCTAAATAAATTGCGATTCCTACACATTCCTTATTTGCGATTAGCAAATTGCTAATCGCAAATAAGGAATAACTCCCCATTCATTCCTATGGGCCTAAAGGCCCATAGGAATGAATTAGCTAAAGGCCCATAGGAATGGATGGGGAGTTATTCCTTATTTGCGATTAGCAATTAGCTAATCGCAAATAAGGAAGCGATTTCAAGGGTGCCAGGGGTGTCTAAAGGACACCCGGTAGCACCCCTGAAATGTAATCTACATTGGTGTTGTGCACACACATGTCCAAAAGACATGTGTGTGTGTAACATGCAACTTAGAAAAATGCATTTAAATGCTTTTTTCTAAGTTTTCGCTATTTACCACGAGGTTTGACCTCGCGGTAAATAGCGGCCCAAAATTTCGATTTCGCAATTGTAAAATGGTTGATGAATTGCATTTAAGGAATCTCAAATAGAGATTCCTTAATTGCAATTCCTCGCAAATTTGCGAATTCTTTATTAGCGAATTTTGCATTTGGGATGATGAATCCCAAATGCAAAAATTGAACTCGCAAAGGGCCAGATTCTCAGAATCTGAGAATCTGGCCCATTGTGAGCGCAATTAAGCTTGATGAATCTGCCAGTTAGTCCTCTAAAGGTCTGCAGGTTCCCCCCGAGCTTGCTTTTCCAGTACAGTATTTTGAGAGGATGGTGGTTCTTTGTGTAGGGCCTCCTTTGAGAGTAGACAGAGGCTGCATGGTTCTCTATTACTGCTCGGTATTTCGGAAATTTGTATTCATGGCACTTAATACTCCTGGCACTGTAATCAATTATTGTACACAAATAAGCCCCGATGAGGACTTTGCGTGTGATGGCTCTGAATACTGATGTGAAAAGACTGCAGCGTTTTCAGTTGTATCACTCCATTGTCTGCTTGCGCAGTGAAAAGACGTGTAACAATCTAGGGAGCACTAAAAAGAATAAAAATTATTATTTAAGGAGAAATTCAAAACCTTCGGCCATTTACTCCCACCATAGAAGGTTCTATCTAAGCAGTGTTTCATTATGATGGATTCCTGGAACGTTTAAACAGCTGTTCTATATGAAGAGAAATACAGCTGAACTTCAGTTGTTAATTACGTATGTTTGCCAGTGAAGCGCTACTTTAGTTTTCTCATCTTTCGAGGAAGCAGGCAGCTATTACGGCTGTAGAGCGCCACGTAGTGACACGTACGCATACAGCCAATAAAATGTCATCTTTTTTTGTTTTGGCTGTCTGCTGGAGCCCTTTGTTTACGGTCAAAAGATTAATGTTGCGGTCATCACGCTAGTTAGCTGATTTCGAGATTATTTCGCGCATGGCATGATCACAAAATCCTGTAGGGTCTGTTTACCCTCTCGGCTGTGCTGGGCCAAGGGTGTGCGTGCTGTGTGCCTCTCTGCCATGCAGGAGCCGCGTGGTTCCCTACACTCTCCTGACACAGCGTTGCTGTGTATGCAGAGGGCTTTCCGTTCCATTACACCCCGCAGTGAAATATCCGAGACTTACCTTCGTCAAGCGCAGGAGTCCATCAGAACAGAAAACATAAAGAAATTACATATTAACTTCCCCAAACAGGCTGGCAACAGCGGCGAGAACTTTTTGTATTGGAGCAGGTTACAGCTGAATACTTGGAGCTGCTGAAGTGGGTCTTGTCATTCAACTGGTCTCTGAGGTACAAGGGCGCCCCACTAACAAACATGCCAGTAGACCCAATTCAAATTGGAACCTCACGATTTTTTTAAAACCAAAAATGGCTTTATTTTAGCTGTTTCCCTTACAAAATTGACTCTGTTTTAATGTTAGTCAATGGTCAAAATAAATCCAGCCGATTTTTTTTTTATTTTCTCCCTCTTTCAAAATGCTGACAGGTATGCACTACTGCCCTCATTGCAAGACATCCATTAATTCTGAAGGGCCGGATAACAGGAGTTACTGATCAAATAGGAATTATGAATACGCAACTCTGCGGAGTGGTATTCAGGGCCGGACTTGCCAAAGCTGGCACAGGGCGTTTCCCCGGTGGGCCGGCAGGGTGGGGACCAGTTTCAGGCCCTGGGATGCCGTTTTTGCTACTGCGAGACGACAATATCGGCCCCCTTGTAACAAAATCGTCCGGAACCAGCCGTAGCAAAGAGCTCGACCCCACCCCCATCCCCTCCCCCCATGTGGTCCGGCCGAGTAGTTTGCCAGGGCCAGTTTCGGTTCCCAGTTCGGCCCTGGTGGTATTCTACCCAGAGAGCTCACCTGCTTCAAACTGGCAAAACATCTCAGTGGAATACCTGGAAAAACATGAGATAGTGTATGCTAAGAACAATTGGGTGGGGGGCGTGGCATGCCGGCACCCAAGATGGCCGCAACAGAGTAGAGCTCCGAACGTCAAAAACCTAAAACCCGGGGGGCGTGGCCAACTGCCGAGCATGGCGGCAGCTTAACTGGGGAGCTCCGCAAGGCAAACCGGCCCGCACACTAATCCGCATGCAAATCCGTCTATTGACCGGCTTGAAGAGGTGACGTCGGCTCCGGGAACCAAGCGGCGCCCATTAAGCCGCCCCCGGTGCGAATCCGACGCCGGGAAGTGCTCCGTTCGTCGGCGGCGCAGAGGTGCCTGCAACATCCCGGTGGCACCGGCCTAAAGTACTGGGACTGTCCGGCCGGAAGTCCACCTGGCCCGGTCGGCAGAAGTCGGCCTCGGCCGGCACCCGCGCTGCCCCTCCTGCCACCAGGTCCCATCACAGCGCTTCCTTGCCACAGCGTCTGGGGTCGGCCCCCGGACCCCCTGAGCCAAGACTGCGAGACCATCGAGGGCAGAAGGGACCCTGACCAGCGTGGGAGCCATCCTGGATCTGCGCTACCGGGAGGACGCCCCATCACACACGGCAAGGTAGGGCGGAGGTCGCCTGGGTCGGCGCGGCCCCCCCGCAGCTCGGAACATTGCTCCGGGATACAGCTGGACGTGAGGGCTGCTTTCACCGTGGTGGCGCCAGACACCAGACCGCCCGTTACAGACCTGGGTGGCGGCGGTCTGGCCCACGTAAAGCGGGAAAACGTACCAGAGTGCGAGTAGCACTTGCGTCGCCAGCAACGCAGCGAAACCCTTCAACTGACTCCAGCAGCAGTAGCCACGGCGACGTGGGCATCACACGGGGTTGTACCATAGGGCTGTATTCTGGGCGGAGAGCGACCTGGGCCCCACGGTGCGCCGCGGTCCGAACCTCTACCGGCTGCTTCGACGGAGGATACCAAGGGGGAGGTCTGCACAGTAAGAGGCCGGGCAGGGACCAACTGAAAGGCCGGACATTGCGAAACCAAGCATAACATAATGGCGGGCAAAACCAGGGGGAACACGACAATGATGCAAGCAAAGCTTGATAAATTTGCCTATGCCCAAACCGGCCACTCACAGGGGCCTGGACGACACTCCACAGGTGCCTCCACCGGTGCCTCCACTGATGCAAATGGAACTGGGAAAGTTACGCTGGAGGCCATTATGAGAACCCTCGTGGAGGTCCAGGCGACGGTAGGCACCATCTCCACCGAGGTGAACCTGCTGCGAGCGGATTTTAAGAAAATGTCGGAGAGGGTGTCGCAGGTGGAGGTAGTCACAAAATCCCTCATTGAAGACACCTCAGATCTCCAGGTGGCAATGGAGCGACTGGAAAAGACCACTAAACAACTTCAGGACAAACTGGATGACCAAGAAGGGCGCTCCAGAAGAAATAACGTCCGAATCCTGGGCCTGCCGGAATCGGAGGGGAAGGGGGCCATGGACCTGTACATCGAGGACCTCATTAAGACCAAACTGCAACCTAAAGGTCTGTCCAACTTCTTCTCCGTTGAGAGAGCACATCGTGTCCCGGGGGGTCCGGCCAAAACGGGGGCCGCGCCACGACCGGGGCTGGCCAGACTTTTCAACTTTAGGGACAGGGACGCCATTCTGCAGGCAGCCAGGGTGGCGCAGCCCGTGAAAATTCTGAACTCTACTCTGGCGTTTTTCCCGGACTACACGGCCGAGGTGGCCAGACGTCGAAAATCCTTCACTGAAGTTAAGAAGACGCTGCGTGACAGGGCTCTGCCCTATTCCATGCTCTTCCCCGCCAAACTGCGGATTGTGGCTGAGGGGAGGACTTGGTTTTTCGACAATCCCGAGGTGGCACGAGAGTGGCTGGACGGCTGGAGACCAGTGGGCAAGCCTCAGTGCCCGCATAATGACCGCAGAGACCGCCGTAATGAGAGGATGCCGGAACACCGTGTGGCCAGCCCGACCACTGAACAGGGAGCAGCCGGGGGCCTGGACTCCAATCTCGAAAGGGACCCGTTTGATTCTGGTCAGCCTGGCAGGGGCTGAGTGACTGCAATGGGTGCGACACGATCTGGACACAGCCCTTGGGACCTTGGGCCGATGGAACTGAGTAGGGCCGGTCATGGCCGGAGCCTGTAGGGGACTCACCAACCCCACAAGCAAGTAAGACTAGATAGGGGGGGGACATAAGCACTCTGCCAAGTTGGGGATGCGGGCGGGATTTCGTCCGTGGTGCAGGGGAGCAGGGAGGGGGTGGGGGGATGGGAGTTACAAGGTTAAAGTTAAAGTTAAGCTTTTTGGTCATCATTTTTGCGATTCTACAAGGCATAGATACATTGCTACCTACAGACGGCGTGCGCCGCTTCCGCGCACTGGCTTCCTTATTCTGCTACGCATTGATAACATGGTTCATAAACCCGAATGGCGCGACAAGGCCAAGCTGCACCCGCTGTGGGTACCCCTGTAGCGACACAGGTGCCCCCATTGAAGCTCCTTACATGGAATGTCAGGGGGTTGGGGGACAAAATTAAACGGGGTCTGGTACTGCAAACTGTTAAACGTCATAGATCTGACCTAGTGCTGCTGCAGGAAACGCACCTGACAGGGTCCACCTGCAAGGCTCTGAACAGGCGTGGGTACAACATGGCAGTACACTCCGAGTTCACCTCGGGTTCCAGGGGCACTGGGATACTCCTCAGAAACAGTTCTTCCTTTTTGGTCACAGGTCACAAGACAGATGATCAAGGGAGGTTCGCAGCACTCTCAGGCCAGTGGGAGGGAAGGGCCCTGAATGTGATATCTGTATACATCCCCCCGGCACTTCACGCTACAGCCCTGCCAGCACTTAGCCGATTCCTTGTTGATCTCCCGGAAGGGGACGTGATCCTGGGGGGGGACTTCAATGCTCTCACAGACCCCTTATTGGACGCCTTTCCCATACGGGATCGTCAGAGAGGGACAGCCACACTTCCAGAATTCTTATCGGCTATGGGCCTCACAGACGTCTGGCGTCGCCTGAACCCTGCAGTGAAACAATACACACACTACTCAGCACCCCACGATAGCCTCTCACGTATTGATTACTTCTTCCTTCTGGGGATTGGGCTGAGCTCCGTGGATGGCCTTGATATCCTGCCGCGGGGCATTTCCGATCACTCCCCGATATCCCTTCATCTTTCCACTAAAGAATGCAAACGAGCTAGGCTGTACCCGATCTACCCCAATTACCTACAGGTACCTGCCGTTAGGAAAACACTCAAGTTAACCACCACACACTATTTCAATGAGAACACGGGATCGGTCACCTCACCCTCAGTCCTCTGGGAGGCTTATAAGACGGTCCTCCGAGGGGCATCCATATCAGCCATTACTGGGTATAAAAGGGAATCTAGAGCTGCACTGGATGGTTTGGAATTGGCATTGCACACGGCGAACACTACACATATGGCTAACCCCACCCCTGAGACAGCACATGAATTACAGCTCCGCCAGCAGCAACACCAGGCGCACCTCACTACGATCACCAAAGGGCACCTCGCGAACACCGCACACCGAATCTACGATGTGGGCGATAAGGCGGGGAAGATGCTGGCGTGGTTGGACAAACGGGGTGGCAGTAACAAGGGGATACACAGGCTCTGCGATGCGGCCGGCAGGCTGCAGGCTCACCCGGAACAAATAGTCCGAGTTCTAGCTCGCCACTTCCAGGGGATATATACACCAACACGGCCGGTCACTGAGCAGGAAGCTACGGAGTCACTTAGTCACATTCCTGTCCCTGTGCTCACGCCTGAAGCACAACAGGAGCTTGATGCTGACCTGACAGAGGGAGAGGTCCAGTTGGCAATACAGGCACTGCAGTCAGGCAAGGCCCTAGGCCCGAACGGTATTCCTGTGGAGTGGTATAAGACAATGGACTCGGTGCTGGCCAAGCCCCTCTTGGACATGTATAAAGACAGCGCAGTAAAGGCGCTGCTTCCTCTCGACCAACGCACAGCCACCATTGTGGCCATCCCCAAACCAACCAAGCCGCCAACAGACAGTGCCTCATACCGACCCATTTCCCTGCTCAACACGGAAGCAAAGATCCTAGCAAAACTCCTGGCCAGTCGTCTAACCAAGCATCTGAGTACCCTGATACATCCTGACCAATCGGGCTTTATGCCACACAGAAGCACAGCACTGAATTTACGAAGGGTCCATGGGGTACTGGCGAGGGCGCATCTTCTTACGGAGCAGACTGCGATACTTTCCCTAGACGCTAAAATGGCGTTTGATTTGGTGGAGTGGGAGTACCTTTTTGCTGTCCTAGCCCGTATGGGTTTCGGCCCCCAATATCTGGCATGGGTGCGATTACTCTACACGCAACCGATGGCGCAGGTGGTTGCCAATGGTCGCATATCTTCCACCTTTCCACTGGGGAGGGGGACTAGGCAGGGATGCCCGCTGTCGCCCCTGTTGTTTGCGATTGTGCTGGAGCCACTGGCAATCCTACTCAGATCAACGCCGTTATTCCGGGGCATCACTTGGAGTGAAGGGTGGGAGGACAAGGTCTCCCTATATGCCGACGACATGTTAATATACATGACAGGACCGAATGAAGGGGTACCCGCCCTATTGGCGATTTGCGATGACCATGGCAAAGCCTCGGGATATACTCTGAATTGGTCCAAATCTGTACTCTATGTCCTTAAGGGCCCGGCTCCGGTGCTGCCGGCTGACTGTCCTCTCACAATAACCACCTCCTCCTTTAAGTACTTGGGTATTTATGTGACGAATGACTCTAAACAGTTCTATATCGAAAACCTACAGCCGCCTCTGCAAAGATTGCGCGCTGATGTGAAATACTGGGCTGCCCTGCCACTGACCCTACTAGGGCGCGCGGCGCTCTATAAAATGATGGCGCTCCCGAGATTTCTGTATGTACTTGAAAACTCCCCTTATGTAGTTAACCCACAGTACTTTAGACGGGTAGCGGCTTTGGTCTCCAGTTTGTTGTGGAGTAATGGCCCTGCGCGGATTGCGCAGGCAAAACTGGTGAGGAGCTGGTACGAGGGGGGAATCGCACTACCCGATCTCCAACTATACTACTGGGCGTCACAGCTTAAGGTTGTTAATCATTGGATCCACATCTCGCGGGAGGACCCCGCATATAAGGCGGACTGGTCACAACTGGGGACTGAGGGCATGCTCTCGGTGCTGTACAATTACCCGCAAGTGAAAACCCTGCTTGGCCCAACGCTTCACACGGCGACACTCTGGCACACAGCAACGTCGCGCCTAGGGTGGAAGGGTAAAATTACCAGGCTGACTCCGCTGTGGGACACTAAAACACTGGGTAATCTGCGAACCTGTAAGGGGTTTACGAGATGGGACGACATAGGGATCTCGGTGGTGGGGGAGCTCTGGGACAAAGGCAGGGTTATCCCCTTCCAGCAACTCCAGCAACAATTCGGAATGGGGCCCACTGAAACGTACCGTTATGTACAAATCAGACATGCTCTCATGCGAGCAATCCCACCAGACACCACGCTCCCAGAATCAACGCCACTTGAGGATAGGCTACTCACCGAATTCATGGAGCAAAAGGCAACCTCACTCACATACAAAAAATTGCTTAATAACCTGCCAGACCCCACACTTAAACTTAAAGAGAAATGGGTGGAGGAATTGGGCGACATGGATGAGACGGAGTGGAACGAGGCACTGGCATCGCCGAGGGAAGTAGGCATATCAGCTAGATTTCGCCTAGTGCAGCTCAAGGTGTTCCACCGCACCTACTACACTCGCACACTACTCCACAAAATACAGAGAGCACCACACCCATACTGCCTTAGGGGCTGCGGGGAGGAAGGGACTCTCCTCCACACGTTATGGGAATGTCCACAAATCAGGGAACTATGGCGACAGATTATGCGCACAGTCTCTCAGGCCATCAATGTATCTGTCCTGCCGGAACCTCGTAAGTGCTTGTTGAACATTTGGGAACCTACGGACCTAAACAGGTACGGCCTACTGTGGGTCACACTAGCAGTAACTGTGGCCAAACGGGATATTGCACAGCGATGGGGTGCACCGGAGTTACCAACAGTGGCGGGGTGGGTTAGAAACATGGACCTTCTCATGGTAAAGGAGAGAGCAGTGTATGTACTAAGAGCCTGCCCCCGCAAGTGGAATCGGGTATGGATGCCATGGAACAAGTATAGGGGTGACCCATGTGAGGAATTGCCAGAGGGTGAGGACTTGGACTCGGAGGAGGACGAGGACTGATGGCAGAGGATCTGCCGCCGTGGTGGGGGGGGAGCCGAGGGGCAAGAGATATGCACCGCTACTGAAGACGGAATGCGGAATGTGTAAGCCTGTAGAATATTATAGGGGAGCGTACACTCTTATTTGTACAATGATGACCGTTGTTGGGTTTTTAGGCTTGTTTTCTATTTTCTTATATGTTCCCACTACCACCCCATATGGGTGAAGTCAGACTGATGAATCGAAATCGTGTGACTGGGATGAGCGTTAAGGAGTAGAGGTGACACTGGGTTATGTAATACGTATAAATGTGATACTCACTGTTCAACTACTGGGACATAATTGGAACTGATCGCTGTCGATACAAACTGTGTTCCATCCTTTCCCCACTTGGGGCAACGTAATGCTGTTATGTAAACACAACTACAGAATGTCGATATGTATATCTCTTCTGCACTCCTGTCAATAAAGTTTAAAAAAAAAAAAAAAAAACTAAAACCCCTCAAATCCTTACAATAATCCAGTTTTCCCCAAATCTGTACCTGACCCATGCTCCCTGACTCCTGGGGGAGACTTGGACTGCAAACAGCGAATTTCCAGCGCCATCGGATGGTAGTACGGCCGTGAGGAAATGTTTGCACCAAGAGAAGTGAAGAGCCCCGGTGAAAGTGAAAGCGGAGGAAGCATCAGGTCGCTGGAATCTTTGGAGGTGAGGCCCACTCGAGACCACAGACGACCTTCACATTTGGCCCCACCCACCATGATCGAAGGTAGCTGCCGCTGCTCCTTCGCAGCCGGTCACTGTTGTAGACTCGTTCGGGGCTCCGTGGGGCATTGCCGGAGGCCGGTGACTCCACTCGGTCCTGCGGCATCCTTTCCCGGGCTCCGGGGTGTGCCTGGCCCTGAAAGTTGACCGGAGGTGGAGAGACAATTATTGTGGGGGGACCGCGGTCTCCCCCCTCACACTGCACCTGACAATCAGTGTGTGGAACAGGATGGACAGTGGAGACGAGGCCCAGAACTGAGGGTAGATGGCCCCTCCTCCCTCCGCTCTAATCACACA
Source organism: Lissotriton helveticus (assembly GCF_964261635.1). Classification (NCBI taxonomy): domain Eukaryota; kingdom Metazoa; phylum Chordata; class Amphibia; order Caudata; family Salamandridae; genus Lissotriton; species Lissotriton helveticus. Next base: position 1,508,826,344 of record NC_136061.1, on the reverse strand, counting down.
GCAACACTTGTAATTTCGCACGGGGTGACTGATAGAGGGGAGAAGAGGATACTGCCAGTGTGGGAGCTCCTTCTCACCCTCCTGTGCCCCCTACGACAACAAGGGTCAATGGCTAAACGGCGGAGCGGAGAGACGACAAAGTCGGCCAACAGCTTACCTCGCAAGCAAGAGTGCTATTAGGAAGCTGTTCCCCTTCCCCGCCATTTCGAGTTTTTTATTAACATAAACTCGGTTCCCCTTCACATAGAGAAGGGCTCTTCTAGAAGGTGATTTTTTACTTTTATCACTTCTGATTTGGTAGAAGGATTAGAGGTGTCACCTAGGTTAACAAAGGTGAGAGTCCTGAAGAAAGCCGGGGCACTGTCATTCGCCGGATGAAACATGTCGACATTGAAGCAGGGTGGAGCAGGAGGAATCTCATAATAAGTTTTCCTTCCTAGCATCCACGTCTTTTTTCTTTTAACCCTGGACAGGGGACCTAATATTAAAATTGTAATAAGGATCCCCTAGGACCAGCTTTTAATCACACTGTTCCTGCACATTATTTCTTCACCTTTGAGTTCGCACTAACGTTGCACTGTATGTTGTATTGTCTCCCCCTCCCTATTGCTCCACCTCCGTTGTTGGGTAAACATGAAGGTATGTTAGCAGCCCTATGATGAAGCATGACACAGCTTGCTGTGTGTGAGGGCAGTTTTAAAAACAAGGTGTTTTTCCTGTGACACACTTTTAGTCACTCTTTCTCTTTGCTTTATTACTGTTTCCCCTTCTTTTTGTGATAAAAGTCTGAGAGGGAGATTGAAGAGGGTATATTTCCTCTCACCCCTCTGTTCTAATGTGTTTTTGATCAATGGTTTAACTACCAGCGCTGGTTGGACTGACGTGGAGAGTAGGTGATGTAACAGACTGATATTGTTCCAATAAAGGCCTGGTGATTCAGGTGCGGCCGGAGGTGTGATCTCGGGTGTGGCAACAGCAGCAAGAAAGAAGGGTGGTCCGGACAGGGGTTGCAGGAGGAACTTGAAAGATCCTCGCAGGTGTGAGGAACCCGATAACATTAGTGGGCCGCCATTTTGGATTCACTGAGTGGAGAGATCAGATACTAGTACAGAGTTGGAAAAAATTTATTTAATTGGTGCTTTGGAGATGGGGCTTACTCCAACACTGCAGAGGCGCCCGAATCGCACTCTATCGGCCTCCGCACATTGAGTCCTGTAGGGACATACGCAGGACATACATAAAGGGGACATCTTATATCAGGGATCCTGGCAAAATGTCAAAAGCGAGACGGCCTAAGCAGACACATCAAATCAACTGGACAAATTCGTCCAGTTCAGAGCATAAAGCACAGAGGAGAAAAACGTAATGCAGGGCACAAAGCTGCAACCAGAGGACGGTGCTCCGACTCTAGTGGAAGTAATGGAGGCCATACAAGGGGTTCGCTCGGCGCTCAAATATTAAATAGACACAGTATTATCTGAGGTGATACTCATGCATGAGGACATTCAAAACCGGGGTGAGAGGGTAAAAGGTCCCGAAGAGTTGGTCTCCGCACTCCGAAACTCTTCCAAAACGTTGGAAACAACGGTCAAGGGGTTTCAGATGAAGATAACGGACATGGAGGTGAAACCTGAAGACTATGAGGGGTGCGCATATAGGAATAATGTGCGTATTTTGGGTGTGCCGGAGAGAGCAGAGGGGCAGGCCACAGACCTGTTTGTGGAGGACTTGATTCAGAACCATCTACAGCCCTGAACTCTTTCCCAATATTTCTCAGTTGAACGCACATATAGAGTGCCTGGAGGACCTCAGAAACCCAGCGCACCCCCACGTCCTATCTTGGCCAGAATATTTAACTATAGGGATAGAGACATTATCCTTCAGATGGCGCTCACTGCACCTCCCCACTCACGTTTGAAAATTCAACAATCATCTTTTTACCAGACTTCAAGGTGAAGGTACAAAAGATGCGGAGATCCTTCCTAGAGGTGAAACGAGCACTCTGGGGAAAAAATATCAAATATGCAATGCTCTTTTCAGCTATCCTGCGGGTGATGTCAGAAGGGAAGTCGTAGGTTCTTTCAAACCCCGGAGGAAACCTGGGAATGGCTAGATGGATGGAGAAACACTGGTGCCCACAGATCTAACTCTCAAATATGTTTGCAGGGGCATGAGAGTCGACAAGACGGCTCCAGCCCTGAGGAGGGTATCTAAATGAAACGTGGCATTAATGACCGATTTGAGCGAAAGCACTTGTCTCGAGTGGTGCACTGATGTGGGACTGGCCCATCTGAACTGGACGACAATGGTTGGCTGGACGATGGACATGTTGAGAACTGTTAAGTATATAATTTGTGAGAACAGGCCAGATATGGCTTGGCCGTAGTGTCTAGCCCTTTGCTCCTAAAGGGGAGGTGGGACGTAAACAGACACTATATTGTTGGTATTGCAAACAGACTATGCTCATAAAAATGTCACATTAGGGGCCTGAACAGCCGGGGTTATGGGGGACAGTTCTTTTTTCAAGGAGTTCCAGCAGTGCTGTGTTCCCCTTCACAAGGTTTAATGAGTAAGGGTATACAGGCACTATGTACAGTTGGGGGTGGGCAGTTCTAAGTCCATGTTGCAGGGAGGCAGGTGGGGTCTTGGGGTGTTATAAGTGGGATTGTTACAGAATTGTTCTAAGTTTATTGTGCAGTATTGAACAACTTGTTTGCAGTGCATGGGGGATATACAATCACGCAGCAGGATGAACATTATGGATATGGTTTACAGTGTTGAGGGTGTTGGCACCGAGAGTGTATGGGAATGTGAAAACACAGTATTACATCCAGATTATCCTCAGCCGCAGATGGCCCTATTTACAACAACCAAATGTATGGCAACCCTGAAGTGGCTCTGCCATTGGGCCAATTTAAAATACTCTCTTGGAATGTAATCGGATTTCGGGACAGAATTAAACGCAGAATAGTCCTGCAATATTTGAAACTGCAGACCCCTGATGTGGTCCTGCTGCAGGAAACCCATATACAAGGGACCTCCTAGTCCCCATTTAATAGATGGGGGTATACATTGGTGACTCATGCTGGCTATGCTAGGGGGTCGAGAGGAGTAGGTGTTCTCCTACATAATTCATTCCCCTTCCATGTCCAGACGGTTACATATGATGAACTGGGAAGGTTTGTGACCGTGTCTGGTTATTGGGAAGGCAGGCTGCTCAATATAACGTCGCTTTAGGTGCCACCCAGGCTGCACACCGCGGCACTAACTGATCTTGGTTCACACATATTACATCTACACAAAGGCGACTTGCTGTTAGGTGGAGAATGTAATGCGACCCTTAATGGAGATCTAGATAGGAAACCGCAGAGACAGGGAGAAGCATCCGGAAAGATATTGGCAGACTTTTTGAGGGCTATGGGGCTGGTAGATATTTGGAGAGTACGCAGTCCCTCATCCCTTCAATACACCTTTTTTCAGGAGTACATAGTAGCCTGTCCCAGATTGATTATATTTTCTGCAAGGCCGGCCAGCTCCTCATGTTTGGGGAGGTCACCGATCTTCCTAGGGGCATCTCTGACCATTTCCCGCTAGTAACAAGGTATGGTGGCACTCCCTCTGCTACACGCTATGAGATGGCTCTTAACCCCTGGTATCTTAAGGTTCCGGCATTCAGGGAGAAGCTCACAGAGGCGACCAATAACTAGACAATGACGGATTGGTAGATTCGGATATAGTGTTGTGGCAGGCATACAAGACGGGAGGGAAGGGAGTTTCGGCAAATGTGGGACACGGAAGGACAAAAGAAAGAATTTACAAGAAATAGAGGGTAAGATTGACTAGCTTGAACAGGACTTAATAACAACAAATGCCTCGTATACCAAACACAGATTGCTTATAAAACAAAAAGAATGTAGAGATATTGCAGAGGACGCGGTAAAAGCTCATCACCGTGCCACTCAACACCGCATTTACAACATCGGTGATAAAGCGAGCAAATTGCTAGCTTGACTAGACAAGTGGCAAACAGCCAATAGATGGGGGTCTGAGATTGAGTGCCAAGATGGCATGAGGCTACAGGATAGAACCAGGATCACAGAGGCCTTTGCAGACCATTTTAAACAGATCTATATGTCCACAGGGGCCTCCATATACACAAAGGCAAGGAAACTGCTGCCCACCCTCAAACTACCTGTTCTTGAGCCCCAAGATATCGAGGAATTAGACTCGGCCTTGACTAACGAGGAGGTGACCAAGGCAATTGGGGCGCTACAATCCGGCAAGGCCATGTCCAAGTGGCCTTCCAATTGAAGTTTATAAAAGAAATGCATCCACAATCAACAAATATCTTATAAGAATGTACAAAGAAAGCGTGATTGAGGGTATTCTGCCCGAAGCGCAGAGAATGGCCAATATTGTAGTAATACATAAAAAAGGGGGACCCCCCTGAGCAATGTGGTTTATATAGGCCTATTTCCCTTCTAGACCCCGAAGTTAAAATACTAGCTAAAATTCTGGCAATGCGTTTGTCGCCCCTGCTACACAAGCAGATCCACCAGGAACAATCCGGTTTTATGCTGGGGAGAAATACCGATCTTAATCTACGGCGTCTTCACGGTGTCATAGGTAGGGCAATGACAATGAGAGAAGAGAAAGTGATTATGTCTTTGGATGCAAAGATGGCATTCAACATGATTGAATGGCCTTTTTTTATTTGCCGCACTTTTTGAAAGATTTGGGTTTGATGACAGATTTCTATCTTGGATATGACTCCTTTACACTGAAACTTTGGCCCGAGTCACAGTAAATAGTGGGTGATCAACAATGTTTACATTGCAGAAGGGGACAAGGCAGGATTGTCCACTTGCCCCCTTAATTTTTGCACTGGCCCATGAACCTCTGGCAATCAGGGGTGACCCCCTTATCAGAGGCCTCAACTGGACGGCAGAATGGGAGGATAGAATCTCCCTTTATGCAGATGATATTTTGCTTTATTTGGCCAGAACATATTTTTCCATACATTGAACATTACATATAAGTACTCAGGTTATACCATCAATTGGGACAAGTCGTTGGTATACGCTCTATGTGGGGAATACCCCACCCTTCCTAGAGGCTATGGGGCTAGAAAAGTCCCTGAAGGATTTTGATACGTAGGGAGATATATATCACGGATAACCCAACTGAATTTTATGTACAAAATGTGGCTCCTCCTCTTCGTCTCCTCCATGATGACGTGCAGCATTAGAAGACCCTACCCCTCACGGTGTTAGGCAGGGCTGCCTTATATAAAATGATGGCACTTCCCTGCTTTGTCTACACTTTACAGAACACACCTTATTTGGTCTCAGACAAATACTGCTACACAATTGAGTCGAAGCTGCTTTGGAACAATGGTACACCACAAATAGCATTGGCTAAACTTATGAAAAGCTGGTAAGATGGAGGAATAACCCACCAGCAATTAAAAGTTACTACTGGGCCTCCCAGCTGGTGGTCTCCAATCACTGGGTGCACTGGCCAGAAAGGGATCCAGCCTACAGGATGGATAGATACAGTATGACTCCTACCGCAGAGCAATTTACGGAGGTGCTAAGTATGCACCAAAATACAATTCAACCTCCACTACAGTCAATTTATGGCATACGGTAATGACCGCTCTGGGGTGGGAAAAAAAGATCACAGAGATCAACCCTTTGTTAGAAACAGACCGACTGGGGCTGTTGGCAAAATAACCAGGATTTGATAAGTGGGACTTGATAAGTCTTTCAAGAGTTGGCGATATGTGGGCAGGGGGGAAGGTGACCCCTTTCAGTGACCTCCAAAGGGACTACAAATTAAACACTGGGGAAACCTTTGGATACCTTCAAGCCCACAATGCACTACATAGGGTGATACCCAGAGGTACTGATCTGCCTGTCTCCTCGCCCCTAGAGGATAGACTCCTAGACGACTACCTTCAGGAAAAGGCGATTTCCCTGATGTACAGAAAAATACTCAACAATACACCTGATACAATGGGGAAAACACATGCAAAATGGGTGGAGGATATGGGGGATATTAGCGACAAAGTTTGTCAGGAGGCATTGGCGTCACCCCGGGAGGTGGAGATCCGATTTAAATTTAAATTTATCCAACTTAAAATCCTGCATAGAGCACATTATGCAAGTTCAATATTGGTTAAAATGGGTGCCCTCAATTCCACTGCTTGTCCGAGGGGATGTGGTCAGATAGGAAAGTACATGCACCGGTGGTGAGAATGTTCGATTCTCCAGACACATTGGGGAAACTTAACATCAGCACTGTAATTAACCTGTCAAAAAACAATGGAGGTCTTGCCCCGATGATGCCTTCTTAACATATGGGAAGCAACAGAACTATCGATACCTATGAGAATGTGGGTTTCCCTTGGACGTATGGTAGCGAAACATAACATAGCAAGAACTTGGAAAGGTTCAAATTCAGGGATTGGGAGACAGATATGGATTGGTGCATGCAGGCAGAGAGGGTGATATATGAGGGAAAAGGATGCCCACAAAAATAGTCCAGAATCTGGGGAGCGTGGAACGAAAGTAGAAGGATGATATGCACACTCTTTAATGACACTTCCCCACTGGCAAGGGACCACTGGGAGATTAAGTGTAGAAGGCTCATGCATCTCCTCTCTATTATACTTCCCCACTCTGTATGCTTACATTTTTGTATCTTCTTGCTTAGATCATTTGTAGAATGTTGTGATGTCATAGTACTGCCCTTGGATAGAGATGTTTGTATTTGAGGCCAGTGTCAGTTAATGCTGTGGCTGCTGGTTGATGGATAAGATCTTCTTTCTAGATTAAACCTGCTTCAAGAACTTAACTGCATCCAGCGTCTTACTTCAAGAATGCTACACTGGCGTAGTCGGCAGGATAGACATTTTTCAATTCAGGTGCCAAGATTACAATTGTATCTATTGAATTTTATCACGATAAATTGAAGGAGAAAATTAATCTTGTAAAACCTGATATCACGCCTTTGGCGTACGGAGGAAAACCCATCAAATTACATGGGTATTTTATTGGTCTCATTGAGTACAGAAACAGATATGTATCTGGGAAAATGTATGTGTCCAAGAAAGGAGACAGTATTTTTAGCTGGCTACATCGGGCGTGATTTAGGTGTATTTCTGGATCCTAATTCTGACCCTCCTATCCTTATTAAGCACAAGGTTTCTACTCCCAGTCATATTGTGGAGAAAGTGTATACTCCCATTCTCATTAAGGATAAGGTTTGTCAAGCAGAGAAGCCTGAAGAAAATGAATTCTTACATATTCTTGAAAAAGAGTTTCCAAACCCATGAGATCATTACTGGAAATATATGGGATGAACGTTTTAGGTTCTGTCCTCTATGGCGCTGAGCTGTGGGGGTTCTCAAATATTAAACAGCTGACATTGTTAGAAAATGAATTTTTGAGGAAAGCTACACATGTTCCCCAAAGTACTCCACTAGTTCCTCTGTTCTGGGATCTTGGCAAAAGATCAGTGCAAGATTTGGCCATGCTGCGCCCAGTATTGTACTGGCGCAGAATATGGACAACTGAGGAATTGGTTTATTATGCTAGGGGTCTTAAGGAAATCATAGAGAAGGACCGTTTTCATAAAATTAGTTGGTTAAAAGCCATTAGATCCCTTCTAGGGAGAATGGGTCTGACTGATCTGTGGAATGATCCAACAAATGCTGTCTTCCCATCTAAGATAGAAATGAAGAGGATACACTGGGAGATGATTATCTCAGAGAAATGTGCTATGAGTCCCTCAACTCATCTCACAGAGCGCTTTCTCGAATTTAAGGCTTACCCAGCATTGGAAACTTATTGGGATGCAATTGAAAAACCATCAGATCGCAAACTTTATTTCCAATTCAGGGCAGGAACCCTTCCCATAAGGTCATTTACCGCAAGGTGGCCAGGGATCACTGAAGATGAGTGTCCTAATTGTAAGGACAAGAAGGAGTCTATAAGTCACTTCTTATTCTTTTGTCCTTCATATGCAGCACCACGTGATAAATGGGTAAAACCAATGTGCCGTCTAATTGGCCTGCGGAAACATGATGAGGCACTGAGAATATTATGTACTGATTCTAGCCTCCGGAGTGCTATTGCTATGGCAAAGTTCTTGAAATGGGCATGGGTAATTCGACTGAAAAAAACCTGTCAGTAGTAAAGGATGATGTGCAATACTAGGATTGGGGGTTCGCCCCTGGTGTATTTGACTGAGCCCATGTGATACCTAAATGAATATCGGATACATGTCCAATCCCCTATTTTTAAAGAAAATTCGACATTAACTTTGTGGTGTTTAATTACTTTTTAAAAATTTTAAATATTTATATAAATGTTCTTTAGTATTGTGAAAAATGTATGTTTGTGATGCTTTTATGACCAACTTGTCGAATAAAGTTTGAAAATTGAAATTGGACAAAATTGAAAAAGAGTTTCCAAGTGTTTTTAAACATGACTTGGGATGTTTGAGGGGATATCAACATAAAATTAAATTAAAAAGTGATGCCATGCCTGTATGTTGTAAAGTTAGTATTGTACAGCTTTCTATAAAAGATGATATGGAAAAGGAAATTTCCAAACTCAAGTGTGGTGGTATAATAGAAGAAGTGGAAGGGACAGAATGGTTAGCTCCAGTGGTCGCTGCCAGGAAACCTAATGGTGATTTGCGCCTTTGCATTGACTTGCACAAACTAAATAAGAATATAATTGTAGATAGTGCTCCTCTACCTAATATCAATGAATTACTTGTATTACTAGGTGGTGCAAAAGTGTTTAGCACAATTGATCTTACCTCCGCATACCATCAAATTGAACTGGAGGAATCCTGTGGAGACCTTACGGCATTCAATACACCATTTGGCATGTTTAGGTTCATCAGGATGCAAAAACAACAATTGATGGACAGAATGCAGAACAATGTCATACATTCACCCCAGTACAGAGATCTGAACCTATCGTTTTTTGCCACTCCACACCACCCCAGGTCAGACATGGCCATATGCAAATCAACCTTGACCCTGTGCCTCATGGGAACAGTCCAGCCCGAACTGCCAAGCCATACCTTCCTGGACCGGAATCAAGCATCCAAGAACCAGTTTCTGGCTATCAGCCATCATCAGCCTGGATAGCTTGACTCCAGTGGTGTGGAGAGCATGGGACTCACGTCTGAGCATACCCATCCCACTCGGGATGAACTGGGGTGGTGTGGAGTGCAAAAAAACAATGGATTTAGGCCCAGATCTCTGTACTGGGGTGAATGTATGACATTGTTCAGCATTCTGTCCAATAACTGTTGTTTTGCATTTGTCACCCCGAGTGGGATGGGTTTTCTCAGACGTGAGTCCCATGCTCTCCACACCACTGGAGTTAAGCTATCTTGGCTGAAGACGGCTGATAGCCAGAAACCGGTCCTAGGATGCTTGATTCCGGTCCAGGAAAGACATGGCTTGGCAGTTCGGGCTGGACTTTTCCCATGAGGCACAGGGTCAAGGCTGATTTGCGTATGGCCATGTCTGCACTGGGGTAGTGTGGAGTGTAAAAAAATGATGGATTTAGGCCCAGATCTCTGTACTGGGGTGAATGTATGACATTGTTCTGCATTCTGTCCATCAACTGTTGTTTTGCATAGGTTCATCAGGATGCCTTTTGGTTTGGTTTCAGCTTTATCCTTGTTTCAACGAGCCATGGAGAATGTACTGAAAGATCTCACTGGGGTCTGCATATATCAAGATGATATTCTCATATTTGGTGATGATGTGGAGGAGCACGATGCCCGATTAAGATGACCCGGTGACCACTATTCAGAATATGAGCTCCCCTGCCAATAAAGTAGTGTTAAAGAAGTTCTTAGGCATGGTGGTTTGTTAAGAACTTTGCAGAGCTTACCACAAGTATGAGATGTTTGTTGCATAAAGGAGTTAATTTTGAATGGTAAGAGCTATGTGAAAAGGAATTTATTTGCATTAAGGAAAGCTTAAGCACAGCTCCTTCCCTGCAGAGTTTTGAACCTAAGGTCAAACCTATTCTCACCACTAATGCTAGTGAGAAAAGCTTGGGGGCACTTTTACAGCAGCATGCTCCATCTTGGATGAGAACAATTATGTTTTTGTCACGTAGCCTAAGGGATGCTGAGACTTGTTATTCCATTGTGGAGAGGGAATCCCTTACAGTCTTTTGGGCCACCAAAAAGCTAAATAAAAATTCTGTGGGGTGTTGTCTTTGAAGTGCGAATAGACCATAAACCATTGGTGGAGATATTCAATAAGGAAGGTGTGGATTTGATCTCTAGTCGGATCACCAAATGAGTTATTGGCCTGCAAGAGTATTGTTTTTCTCTTAGGCACAATCCTGGTGTTAAAAATTGAGTGGCTGATGCTTTATCACGACTTGTTGCCAAGGATTGTCCCATGGATGATGATGTGGATGCTGGTAATGAGTGGGTCTGTGTAGTGGATCATAGCTTCATCTCGGAGGACAGATGGCGTGAAGAATTAGTTGTGGATTCTACTCTTCCAGAAGGGATGGCATTCATGCAGAATGGTTGGTCTAGTGTTAAATCGGGCTCTGATCAAACTTGACATTGTTGGTATTTAAAGCACAAACTGTCCGTTGAGAATGGTCTGTTGTTTCGTGGGTCCAGATTGATTCCGTCTAATAGTTACAGGAAAGAATTAGAAGACTTGGCCCATGCTACCCATGCATGTCTCACCAAAACTAAAGAAAGGTTGCGTATGTCCTACTGGTGGCTAACACTGATATGACCAAAAGCAGAGGGTGGGCTAGCGGTCCCCAATTTTGAATTGTGCTATTTGGAGGCCCAGCTACAGATATTGACGCAGGCAGTGACGAGGGAATTTAGGGGCCCTAAGCACCTGAGAGGCAAGGGGATACCGCGCCATGTCATATCCTTTATAGTCATGCAACAAAAGTCGGACCATAGAGATCTCTCTATGGAAGAAAAGACACTGAAACTGTGCTGGAATCGTTCACAGCGTAGGGCGGAAGTTTTACATCCCTATGCGCCTGAAATCCCATTGGGAATGGCTACTGCGTTACCCCACGGACGCGATTGGACATCTTTACAGGACTGGAAACAGGCGGGGATCCAGGTAATTGGGGATTCATATGAAGACGGGGAACTGTTACCTTACCAAGCATTGCAAGAGTGGTGCGATCTGCCTAGGGGAGGATTTTTAATACACGCTGAGCTGGTTTATGCACTCTGGGCACAGTAGAGAGAAGGGCTCATAGAACCTAAGACAACAAAGACATGTCAATATACAATGATGGCGGCTGGGACTTCTAAGGCGGTCACATGTCTATATTCCAGAATGTTGAATGAAGGGTTGGCACCACTGGATACCTTGAGAGCAAAATGGGAAGCGGGTATTGGGAGGCCCATACCGGAGACGGCATGGGAACAGATAATCCGGAGGGCTTGGAAAAGCACGAGGAATGCAAGATTTCAACTGGTGCATTTCTATATACTACACAGGGCATACTTAACACCGGGTAGGATTAGGAAGTATTTTAAAGTGGAAGAGGCAGCGTGTCCCCGATGCACGAGCGAAGGGGTAGAGCTTGAGCATATGCTATGGGAGTGCCCTAAATTAGGGGACTACTGGGAAGAAGTGGAAGACACACTGAACACAACACAGGGCGACATTTAACCTTTGACATAGCAACATGCATAATGCACTGGTTCCCTCACACTCCGAAGACCAAGGTGACCAGCAAATTCATAGACATGGGGCTATTGCTAGCGAAGAGAGAAATAACGAGGCATTGGAAATCGAAAGACGGCCCTAATAGTGAGAGGTGGAAGGCTGAGTTTTTAAAATGGGAAAGAAGTGAGAATACACTTAGGTATCAACAGGCGCGACGGCTAAATAATGACAAGGCACTGGATTCCGCAAATGCATGGGAAGCATTGGTTCAATCGTTATCGGATCACCAGGCAGAGGAGGAATGGACGCAGGGAACTGGGCTTCGAGGGGTTCTCTTGCAACTATGGGTACATTGAGGGATGCTTTTAGTAGTAGCTGAACCACGACTTGAGACGGAAAAAGATGCTTACAGTAACACACACCGGTGGGGAGGGAGGGGGAGAGGTAGGGGGAGGGTAGAATGTTGGGGGTTGGGGTAGTTTAATGTGCAATCAAGCTTTGCAATTCGAGATCTATAATATGACTATGTATAAATCGTCAAGATACTATGGTATTGCATAAATATTGGATGGTTCAGGTGGGATAAAGTGGGGGTGGATTACAGAGATGTTTGACTTAAGATGATGATGTATGATTACGAATAATGTCAAATGCACATATGAAACTAATAAAATATGTTTTAAAAAAAAAATATGTCCTACTGGTGGCCAGGCATGGACAAACAGATGGAGCGTGTAGTACATGACTATTTTGCTTGCACCATGAGTGACAAATCTCATTGTCCTCAGGTGCAACCCATCGTTCTCAGGAGGTGCTCTTCACGCCCTTAGCTAGATATTGCATTAGATATCTTGGGACCAGTCCACAATAGTGGTTTACAAGTGTTTCTGTTAATGGTTGTTGACATGTACTCTCGGTGGCCTAAAGTTTTCTTCATGTCAGTAATCGATTCAGCTCATGTCATTAAGTGTTTAAAAGTGATATTTTTAGGGAAGGTGCTCCAGAGTCCATTCTTACTGATAATGGGGTGCAATAAATATCAAAGGCGATGGAGGAGTTTCTGTTCTCGAGAGGCATGGTCCAAAAAACCTGTTCCCTTTATCATCCCGAAACCAACGGAATGGTTGAGAGATTCAATAGAGTTCTCAAAGAGACCATTGCCATGGCAAAAGCTCCGTCTTTGGAATGGAAAGAGGAAGTGCTTATGAAAGTTGAGGAATATAGAATGACTCCTCATGGCACTACGGTGAAAATTCCTTTTCTATTATTCCGGAAAAGAGCGCCTAACACTCTTCTTGAACCTTCTTGTGTCAATAGAGATGAGTTGTCCAAGGGTAAGGAATGTGTTTGTGATGGCAAGGATGTGCAGCAAAGGGAGGAATGGAAGCTGTGGAAAGGAAAACATATTTTGATAATAAAAGATCTGTAAAAGAAAATAATTTGAATGTTGGAGATTGGGTTTCAATCAAACGGCCTGGTCTCTTAGGTGGTTCTCCTACTAAGTATTTTAAACCTATGATGGTTATCAAAGTTTTTAAAAAGGCTGTAAAAACTCAAGTTCATCGCATATGGAATCTTAACAGAGTGGTGATTCAAAGGGTAAGTTTGATGTTAGGTGTGATGTGACTTCCCGCAATGACACCACTGCTCTTGATCTTCCCATGCTTAATACTGATGGGATGGAAAAGATTTGGTGTTCTTCCAGGGTGATTAAACGTCCTGGTTATCTTAATGATTGTTTGACTGGCATGTGATAGTTTTCTATGCATACTATGTATATAGTTTGTTAAGGAAGGGAGGTGTGTAGTATGCTCTAGCATCTCCTCTCTATAATACTTCCCCGCTCTGTATGCTCACATTCTTGTATCTTCTTGCTTAGATCATTTGTAGAATGTTGTGATGTCATAGTACTGCCCTTGGATAGAGATGTTTGTATTTCAGGCCAGTGTCAGTTAATGCTGTGGCTGCTGGTTGATGGATGAGATCTTCTTTCTGGATTACACCTGCTTCAAGAACTTAACTGCATCCAGTGTCTTACTTCAAGAATGCAACATTAAGGTCCAGAGAGCGAAAGAAGTAATACTGATATGTTGCAGAGAAATTGATCTTATGTTACGTAATGATTGATACTGTACTAATGCACTGTACCTGTTTGGAATTATTGATACTGCACTGTAATTTGTTTTTGTCTTTTGTTTATTCAATAAAAAGATAAATAAAATAAAAAAAGAACAATGGGTCAGATTTGCAATAAACGAACGCAGCGAGGTGCAGCAAGTCATTTTGCTGCACCGCGTTGTGTTAGTTTGGAAGCACAGGGATGCAACATATTTTCAACAATATGTCACATCTCTGTATTTCCCCCTGCGCTGGCGCACAAACTGTTGCCATGCACTGATGCAGGCATCCTTGCACCATTGTACAAGGATGCCTGCATCAAGGGGATGATTGTTTATGTGCAAGAAGGATTCCCTTCCTGCACATAAACATTCAGAAATGGCGTTTTACAACTGGGAAGGAAGGGACACCTTCCTGTACATAAACAATCACCAGAGGTGATTTCCTCTTTCTAGGTGTCCTGCAGAATGCAGCACGCATAGAAAGAGGAAATAAAACGAGGAGCAATGAATACATTTCTCCTCGCTGCGCCTCCCTACGCCTCCCCTGGGGAGCAGTAGCATTCAGACGCATCTCCAGATTCACGATTTCTTGTAAATCTGGAAGTGTGTCTGGTTCCATGGTTGTTGCGTGAGAACACCCACAGCATCACCCATGGAACGCCCCTTTCAGGCAAAGTGCTGTGTGTAAAGGGGCCATATTTACAAGGACAGGAAAAGTCACGCAGGGTGACTTTTCCTGTCCTTGTAAATATGGGGCAGAAAAATGCACTGCCGGTGCGTGACAAAAGGTGACACACTGGCAGTTCAAGGGGCTTGTAAATCTGCCCCAATTTCTGCATGATATTAGCCCAAAACTCTTAATCGTCGATTCCTCTTCTCTGAAATTACCACAATCCCCAGGAATGGTGAATTTAGGGAGGATCATTGTGAGGATTTTTATTGGTCTTTAGTAATGAGGACCTACATATTTTTATCAGTAGTGCAACAAAACCTGAGGGGGTCCCCCTACAAAGTACATGGAGGCCCCCAGACCTAGTCAGGAACTCCGGGGTCAGGGGACCACTGCCCGTGCACAGTGCCGGAGGGGGTCCACCCGCACCACAGGGGTTGAGGGGACACAGAGCTTATTCAGGTGCACTCAAACCAGGACTCACTCTAAAGAGCACCCTTGAACACAAAGGGAACACTGACACTGTCTAATGTTCAATGTCTCATTGAGACCACGAATGGACTGGGACACAAATAGTCCCTTGAACCATACTAAAGGAGGACCCCATTAATAATTCAGATAGCTAAAAAGTTGCACACATTCTGCAATTCAAGGCAAACTGTACATGTGCTCTGCTCTATATGGGCGACTGCATGCATTTATGCTTGTTACATGCTATGTTTGTGTTAATTCCAGCAAAAAATGTGCCCACTAGAACATAAAATAGAGACACAAATTGCCAAAAAACAGCCCACACACTGACCTGTCAGACCGGTTCTTAGGGCACTGTCAGATTGCCCTATAGGCCAGTCTCACCTTAATTGAAACACTGTGCTATGCATATCGTCTGGTTCGATTATGGCTTTTAGGCTGAAAAAGAAGCACAATTGACATATGCCACCCAGGATCTTACATTTAAGGGCTTTTGTTCTGTACAGACCATTGTGTGCTTATGCCTGCTTAATAAAGATTATATTGTCCGTCATGGACATTTAGGGCCTGATTCTGATGCGGGTTGGAAAGCTTCCCGACCAAATCGGTTTGGAAATGGTTTCCAACCCACTCGGATAGGGAGAGTCCGACCGACGGAGTATGATGCATCCGGATGCTTCCAGATACGATTTGGTTGGACTCCCATTGACTTCAATAGGAGCATATGTTCCTAACCGCATCATAATTGGGCCCTGGGTCGGAAGGACATGTTCCTGATCTGATTTAGAAGGAGCAAATGTCATTAGGAGGCCTTCCTAACCATATCAGAATCAGGCCCTAGGTGAGAATGCTTTCCTAACCGCATCAGAATCAGGCCCCTAGTGTGATTGCCTTACAGAATGGGGAAATCTCAAGAAAGAATTCACCAATAAACTACCCAGAAGAAGGAAATCACTGCGGAACAAGAATACCAAGGAAGTAAGGGCAAAACTGAAGAAAACTTAAGGAGAATGTGTTAAACAAGACAGCAAACTGGGCATTATGACTGTGCCTGTGGTCTTACTCTATATCCGCTTTTAAATTAGAGCAAGATTATAAATATTTCTTTGCCAAAAGCTCTTAAAATCTTATAATGAATTTTGCAACCTTTGTGAAGTTTCTTTTTTATTGAGTTACATAGATTTCTTTACACCAGCAATGTTGATACATTTGGACACATATGTTATCAAACATGTAAGAATAATATTGCAGATTCATTACATAGAGGGTTTAAAACAAAAAGCAAAAGAAAAGAAAGTTACAGTCTAGCTCATCCAGGCAAACGAAACATTTTAAAAGCCTAACTCTTCAATACAAAAACTGGCACAAATATTCCTAAAGTGAAGGCAGCCTTTAACCTCTTTAGTTTTAAGTATGGCTGCTTCCAATTCATACATTTGACTAAACCTGGACTGTCATTCTAAAGCAGTAGAAGGTATGAGATCGTTCCAGGCTCTGGTAATTCACAACTGTGCAGTAGAAATCTCAACTGCGACCACGGCCCAGACTCTGGGGTTTGTGACACATGTACATGCTATCATAACAGCTTTCTTAGGGGCATATTATCAAGGACGGCGTTAAAATTATCGCTAGTTTAGCAGCAGAAAACTGCTGCTAAAGCGGCCATAATGGGCTTGATATTATGCCCTGGAGAATTCCAATAGAAGCCCATGTTCACACCAGAACATGGACTTCTATTGAAATTCTCAAGGGCATATTATCAAGCCCATTATCGCCGCTTTTACAGCAGTTTTCTGCTGCTAAACCAGCGATAACGCCATTCCTGATAACATGCCCCTTAGTTAGCTGAACGTTGTACCCTAGATGAAATGAGAGATGTTCAGAGATTGCAGTCCAAAGGTGTTTATGCACGGCCACTACGAAAACGTGTACTGTTGTGTGCTCGCGAGCACTGCTGTGCTCGCGGACACTGCTTATGCTCACTCCGTTCTCGAGGGCATGAGCCTGATGGCTATCATGCTCATGTTTTCATTCAAGTTGTTTTGCCTCGTGGGGGGGAGTGGGATAGGAATGTTATGGTGTGTAATATCGGGTGTACAGTTGTTTGTAGATTACGTTGATGTACTCATTCTGCAACTGACTGACTGACTTGCAACACCTACCTGAAACAAGCATTGGAAATGCAATCGGGCTCGGATTTATTTGAGTTTGAGCTAATGGCATTGTAAATACCAATGTATTGTTGCTATGTGTTATGGAGTGTGTTCATGTGGTGTGTACTGCCAGTGATCTCCTTTTGAGTGTGAGAATATTGCACCGTTACTGCCTGTGATGTCCTTCTTGTGAGTGTGAGAAGCTTGCACCTCTGCTGCCTGTGGTCTCCTTGTGAATGTAAGAAGCTTGCACTGCTGCTGCCTGTGATGTCGTTCTTGTGAGTGTGAGAAGCTTGCACCGCTGCTGCTTGTGATGTCCTTCTTGTGAGTGGGAGAAGCTTGCACCTCAGCTGCCTGTGGTCTCCTTGTGAGTGTAAGAAGCTTGCACAGCTGCTGCCTGTGATGACCTTCTTGTGAGTGTGAGAAGCTTGCACCGCTGCTGCCTGTGAGTATGAGAAGATTGCATTGTGCATCTCTGTGCTGTGCCTGTTCTTTGTAAGGGACTCTTGCTCTGTTGCTGCTGCTGCCATGGCACAGTACCTGCTGTGAGTGTGTAAGGGTAGCTTGCACCACTGCTGCTTCTGATGTCGTTCTTGCGAGTGTGAGAAGCTTGCACCTCTGCTGCCTGTGGTCTCCTTGTGAGTGTAAGAAGCTTGCACTGCTGCTGCCTGTGATGTCGTTCTTGTGAGTGTGAGAAGCTTGCACCGCTGCTGCTTGTGATGTCCTTCTTGTGAGTGGGAGAAGCTTGCACCTCAGCTGCCTGTGGTCTCCTTGTCAGTGTAAGAAGCTTGCATAGCTGCTGCCTGTGATGTCCTTCTTGTGAGTGTGAGAAGCTTGCACCGCTGCTGCCTGTGGTCTCCTTGTGAGTGTAAGAAGCTTGCACAGCTGCTGCGTGAGATGTCCTTCTTGTGAGGTCTCGCAGTTTTGAGAGTTTGAGCTATTGCCATTTTAAATGCCAGTGCCTTTTATTTATGTATTGGTTTTTGAAACATAAATAAAAGGCATTGTCATTTACAATGCCAATATCTTAAACTCTCGCAAATGCGAGACCTATTGCCTTGCAAATGCTTGATGGTACTGGTGGCACTGGTAATACCGGTAGCGGTAGTATTGGTGGTGGTGGTACTGGCAGTGGTAGTATATGTGGTGGAGGTACTGGTAGTGTTAGAATTGGTGGTGGTGGTACTGGTAGCAGTAGTATTGGTGGTGGTGGTACTGCTGGCTGCAGTACTGGGAGTGGTAGTACTGGTGGTGGTGGTACTGGTGGTGGTAGTAACGGTGGTGGTACTGGTAGTGGTAGTACTGGTGGTGGTAGTACTGGAGGTGGTGGTACTGGTAGTGGTGGTACTGGTAGTACTGGTGGTGGTGGTAATACTGGTAGTGGTAGTACTGGTGGTGGTGGTACTGGTGGTGGTGGTACTGGTGGTGGTGGTGGTACCGGTAGTGGTCAGTACTGGTGGTGGTGGTGGTATTGCCAGTGGTAGTATATGTGGTGGAGGTACTGGTAGTGTTAGAATTGGTGGTGGTGGTACTGGTAGCAGTAGTATTGGTGGTGGTGGTACTGCTGGCTGTAGTACTGGTAGTGGTAGTACTGGTGGTGGTGGTACTGGTGGTGGTAGTACTGGTGGTGGTGGTACTGGTAGTGGTCGCACTGATGGTGGTGGTACTGGTGGTGGTGGCACTGGTAGTACTGGTGGCTGTAGTACTGTCAATGGTAGTACTGGTGGTGGTAGTACTTATAGTGGTAGTACTGGTGGTGGTAGTACTGGTGGTGGTAGTACTGGTGGTGGTGGTGGTGGTACTGGTAGTGTTAGTACTGGTGGTGCTGGTGGTGGTGGTACTGGTAGTGGTAGTAATGGTAGTGGTAGTACTGGTGGTGGTTGTACTGGTGGTGGTGATACTGGTAGTATTGGTGGTGGTGGTGGTACTGGTAGTGGTAGTATTGGTGGTGGTGGTACTGGTAGTGGTAGTATTGGTGGTGGTGGTGGTACTGGTAGTGGTAGTATTGGTGGTGGTGGTGGTACTGGTAGCGGTAGTACTGGTGGTGGTGGTACTGGTAGCAGTAGCATTGGTGGTGGTGGTACTGCTGGCCGTAGTACTGGTAGTGGTAGTACTGGTGGTGGTGGTACTGGTGGTGGTAGTACTGGTGGTGTTAGTGGTATTGGTAGTGGTAGTACTGGTAGTGGTAGTACTGGTGGTCATGGTACTGGTAGTACTGGTGGTGGTGGTAGTGGTAGTACTGGTGGCTGTAGTACTGGTAGTACTGGTGGTGGTGGTGGTACTGGTAGTGGTAGTACTGGTGGTGGTGGTGGTGGTACTGGTAGTACTGGTGGTGGTAGTACTGGTGGTGGTAGTACTGGTGGTGGTGGTAGTGCTGGTACTGGTGGCTGTAGTAGTGGTAGTACTGGTGGCTGTAGTAGTGGTAGTACTGGTGGTGGTAGTACTGATGGTGCTAGTACTGGTAGTACTGGTGGTGGTGGTGGTACTGGTAGTGGTAGTACTGGTGGTGGTGGTACTGGTAGTGGTAGTACTGGTGGTGGTGGTACTGGTACTGGTAGTAGTGGTAGTACTGGAGGTGGTGGTACTGGTAGTGGTAATACTGGTGGTGGTAGTACTGGTGGTGGTAGTACTGGTAGTGGTGGTACTGGTGGTACTGGTAGCGGTAGTACTGGTGGTGGTGGTACTGGTAGCAGTAGCATTGGTGGTGGTACTGCTGGCCGTAGTACTGGTAGTGGTAGTACTGGTGGTGGTGGTACTGGTAGTGGTAGTACTGGTGGTGGTAGTGGTACTGGTAGTGGTAGTACTGATAGTGGTAGTACTGGTGGCCGTGGTACTGGTAGTACTGGTGGTCATGGTACTGGTAGTACTGGTGGTGGTGGTAGTGGTAGTACTGGTGGCTGTAGTAGTGGTAGTACTGGTGGTCGTGGTACTGGTAGTACTGGTGGTGGTGGTAGTACTGGTGGCTGTAGTACTGGTAGTACTGGTGGTGGTGGTGGTACTGGTAGTGGTAATACTGGTGTTGGTGGTGGTACTGGTAGAACTGGTGGTGGTAGTACTGGTGGTGGTGGTACTGGTGGTGGTGGTAGTGGTACTGGTAGTGCTGGTAGTGGTAGTACTGATAGTGGTGGTGCTGGTTGTGGTGGTACTGGTAGTACTGGTGGTGGTTGTGGTAGTGGTAGTACTGGTGGCTGTAGTAGTGGTAGTACTGGTGGCTGTAGTATTGGTAGTACTGCTGGTGGTAGTACTGGTAGTACTGATGGTGGTAGTACTGGTAGTACTGGTGGTGGTGGTACTGGTAGTGGTAGTACTGGTGGTGGTGGTACTGGTAGTGGTAGTACTGGTGGTGGTGGTACTGGTAGTACTGGTGGTGGTGGTACTGGTACTGGTAGTAGTGGTAGTACTGGAGGTGGTGGTACTGGTAGTGGTAATACTGGTGGTGGTAGTACTGGTGGTGGTAGTACTGGTAGTGGTGGTACTGGGGGTACTGGTAGCGGTAGTACTGGTGGTGGTGGTACTGGTAGCAGTAGCATTGGTGGTGGTACTGCTGGCCGTAGTACTGGTAGTGGTAGTACTGGTGGTGGTGGTACTGGTAGTGGTAGTACTGGTGGTGGTAGTGGTACTGGTAGTGGTAGTACTGATAGTGGTAGTACTGGTGGCCGTGGTACTGGTAGTACTGGTGGTCGTGGTACTGGTAGTACTGGTGGTGGTGGTAGTGGTAGTACTGGTGGCTGTAGTAGTGGTAGTACTGGTGGTCGTGGTACTGGTAGTACTGGTGGTGGTGGTAGTACTGGTGGCTGTAGTACTGGTAGTACTGGTGGTGGTGGTGGTACTGGTAGTGGTAATACTGGTGTTGGTGGTGGTACTGGTAGAACTGGTGGTGGTAGTACTGGTGGTGGTGGTACTGGTGGTGGTGGTAGTGGTACTGGTAGTACTGGTAGTGGTAGTACTGATAGTGGTGGTGCTGGTGGTGGTGGTACTGGTAGTACTGGTGGTGGTGGTGGTAGTGGTAGTACTGGTGGCTGTAGTAGTGGTAGTACTGGTGGCTGTAGTATTGGTAGTACTGCTGGTGGTAGTACTGGTAGTACTGATGGTGGTAGTACTGGTAGTACTGGTGGTGGTGGTACTGGTAGTGGTAGTACTGGTGGTGGTGGTACTGGTAGTGGTAGTACTGGTGGTGGTGGTACTGGTAGTACTGGTGGTGGTGGTACTGGTAGTGGTAGTAGTGGTAGTACTGGAGGTGGTGGTACTGGTAGTGGTAGTACTGGTGGTGTTAGTACTGGTGGTGGTAGTACTGGTAGTGGTGGTAATGGTGGTGGTACTGGTAGTGGTAGTACTGGTGGTGGTGGTACTGGTAGTGGTAGTACTGGTGGTGGCACCGGTAGCGGTAGTGCTAGTGGTGGTGGTACTGCTGGCCGTAGTACTGGTAGTGGTAGTACTGGTGGTGGTGGTACTGTTGGTGGTAGTACTGGTGGTGGTAGTGGTACTGGTAGTGGTAGTACTGGTAGTGGTAGTACTGGTGGTCGTGGTACTGGTAGTACTGGTGGTGGTGGTAGTGGTAGTACTGGTGGCTGTAGTACTGGTAGTACTGGTGGTGGTGGTGGTACTGGTAGTGGTAGTACTGGTGGTGGTGGTACTGGTAGTACTGGTGTTGGTAGTACTGGTGGTGGTGGTACTGGTGGTGGTGGTACTGGTAGTACTGGTAGTGGTAGTACTGGTAGTGGTAGTACTGGTGGTGCTGGTAGTACTGGTGGTGGTGGTAGTGGTAGTACTGGTGGCTGTAGTAGTGGTAGTACTGGTGGTCGTGGTACTGGTAGTACTGGTGGTGGTGGTAGTGGTAGTACTGGTGGCTGTAGTACTGGTAGTACTGATGGTGGTGGTGGTACTGGTAGTGGTAGTACTGGTGGTGGTGGTACTGGTAGTACTGGTGTTGGTAGTACTGGTAGTAGTGGTGGTGGTTGTGGTACTGGTAGTACTGGTAGTGGTAGTACTGGTGGTGGTGGTACTGGTAGTACTGGTGGTGGTGGTAGTACTGGTGGTGGTGGTAGTGGTAGTACTGGTGGCTGTAGTAGTGGTAGTACTGGTGGCTGTAGTAGTGGTAGTACTGGTGGTGGTAGTACTGATGGGGGTAGTACTGGTAGTACTGGTGGTGGTGGTGGTGGTACTGGTAGTGGTAGTACTGGTGGTGGTGGTACTGGTAGTGGTAGTACTGGTGGTGGTGGTACTGGTAGTACTGGTGGTGGTGGTACTGGTAGTGGTAGTAGTGGTAGTACTGGAGGTGGTGGTACTGGTAGTGGTAGTACTGGTGTTGGTAGTACTGGTGGTGGTAGTACTGGTAGTGGTGGTACTGGTGGTGGTGGTACTGGTAGCGGTAGTACTGGTGGTGGTGGTACTGGTAGCAGTAGCATTGGTGGTGGTGGTACTGCTGGCCGTAGTACTGGTAGTGGTAGTACTGGTGGTGGTGGTACTGGTAGTGGTAGTACTGGTGGTGGTAGTGGTACTGGTAGTGGTAGTACTGATAGTGGTAGTACTGGTGGCCGTGGTACTGGTAGTACTGGTGGTGGTGGTGGTGGTAGTGGTAGTAGCGGTGGCTGTAGTACTGGTAGTACTGGTGGTGGTGGTGGTACTGGTAGTGGTAGTACTGGTGGTGGTGGTGGTACTGGTAGTACTGGTGGTGGTAGTGGTGGTGGTGATACTGGTGGTGGTGGCAGTGGTACTGGTAGTACTGGTAGTGGTAGTACTGATGGTGGTGGTGCTGGTGGTGGTGGTACTGGTAGTACTGGTGGTGGTGGTGGTGGTAGTGGTAGTACTGGTGGCTGTAGTAGTGGTAGTACTGGTGGCTGTAGTAGTGGTAGTACTGCTGGTGGTAGTACTGGTAGTACTGATGGTGGTAGTACTGGTTGTACTGGTGGTGGTGGTACTGGTAGTGGTAGTACTGGTAGTGGTAGTACTGGTGGTGGTAGTACTGGTGATGGTAGTACTGGTGGTGGTAGTACTGGTGGTGGTAGTACTGGTAGTGGTGGTACTGGTGGTGGTGGTACTGGTAGCGGTAGTACTGGTGGTGGTGGTACTGGTAGCAGTAGCATTGGTGGTGGTGGTACTGCTGGCCGTAGTACTGGTGGTGGTAGTACTAGTGGTGGTGGTACTGGTAGTGGTATTACTGTTGGTGGTAGTGGTACTGGTAGTGGTAGTACTGATAGTGGTAGTACTGGTGGCCGTGGTACTGGTAGTACTGGTGGTGGTGGTAGTAATAGTACTGGTGGCTGTAGTACTGGTAGTACTGGTGGTGGTGGTGGTACTGGTAGTGGTAGTACTGGTGGTGGTGGTACTGATAGTACTGGTGGTGGTAGTACTGGTGGTGGTGGTACTGGTGGTGGTGGTAGTGGTACTGGTAGTACTGGTAGTGGTAGTACTGATGGTGGTGGTGCTGGTGGTGGTGGTACTGGTAGTACTGGTGGTGGTGGTGGTGGTGGTGGTAGTGGTAGTACTGGTGGCTGTAGTAGTGGTAGTACTGGTGGCTGTAGTAGTGGTAGTACTGCTGGTGGTAGTACTGGTAGTACTGATGGTGGTAGTACTGGTAGTACTGGTGGTGGTGGTACTGGTAGTGGTAGTACTGGTGGTGGTGGTACTGGTAGTGGTAGTACTGGTGGTGGTGGTACTGGTGGTGGTGGTGGTGGTGGTACTGGTAGTGGTATTAGTGGTAGTACTGGAGGTGGTGGTACTGGTAGTGGTAGTACTGGTGGTGTTAGTACTGGTGGTGGTAGTACTGGTAGTGGTGGTAATGGTGGTGGTACTGGTAGTGGTAGTACTGGTGGTGGTGGTACTGGTAGTGGTAGTACTGGTGGTGGTACCGGTAGTGATAGTGCTAGTGGTGGTGGTACTGCTGGCCGTAGTATTGGTAGTGGTAGTACTGGTGGTGGTGGTACTGTTGGTGGTAGTAATGGTGGTGGTAGTGGTACTGGTAGTGGTAGTACTGGTAGTGGTAGTACTGGTGGTCGTGGTACTGGTAGTACTGGTGGTGGTGGTAGTGGTAGTACTGGTGGCTGTAGTACTGGTGGTGGTGGTGGTACTGGTAGTGGTAGTACTGGTGGTGGTGGTGGTACTGGTAGTGGTAGTACTGGTGTTGGTAGTACTGGTGGTGGTGGTACTGGTGGTGGTGGTAGTGGTACTGGTAGTACTGGTAGTGGTAGTACTGGTAGTGGTAGTACTGGTGGTGGTGGTACTGGTAGTACTGGTGGTGGTGGTAGTGGTGGTGGTGGTGGTAGTGGTAGTACTGGTGGCTGTAGTACTGGTAGTACTGGTGGCTGTAGTAGTGGTAGTACTGGTGGTGGTAGTACTGGTAGTACTGATGGTGGTAGTACTGGTAGTAGTGGTGGTGGTTGTGGTACTGGTAGTACTGGTAGTGGTAGTACTGGTGGTGGTGGTAGGTACTGGTAGTACTGGTGGTGGTGGTAGTACTGGTGGTGGTGGTAGTGGTAGTACTGGTGGCTGTAGTAGTGGTAGTACTGGTGGCTGTAGTAGTGGTAGTACTGGTGGTGGTAGTACTGGTAGTACTGATGGTGGTAGTACTGGTAGTACTGGTGGTGGTGTTGGTACTGGTAGTGGTAGTACTGGTGGTGGTGGTGGTAGTGGTAGTACTGGTGGTGGTGGTACTGGTAGTACTGGTGGTGGTGGTACTGGTAGTGGTAGTAGTGGTAGTACTGGAGGTGGTGGTACTGGTAGAAGTAGTACTGGTGGTGGTAGTACTGCTGGTGGTAGTACTGGTAGTGGTGGTACTGGTGGTGGTGGTACTGGTAGCGGGAGTACTGGTGGTGTGGTACTGTAGCAGTAGCATTGGTGATGGTGGTACTGCTGGCCATAGTACTGGTAGTGGTAGTACTGGTGGTGGTGGTACTGGTGGTGGTAGTACTGGTGGTGGTAGTGGTACTGGTAGTGGTAGTACTGGTAGTGGTAGTACTGGTGGTGCTGGTAGTGGTAGTACTGGTGGCTGTAGTACTGGTAGTACTGGTGGTGGTGGTAGTGGTAGTGGTAGTACTGGTGGTGGTGGTGGTACTGGTAGTACTGGTGTTGGTAGTACTGGTGGTGGTGGTACTGGTGGTGGTGGTAGTGGTACTGGTAGTACTGGTAGTGGTAGTACTGGTAGTGGTAGTACTGGTGGTGGTGGTACTGGTAGTACTGGTGGTGGTGGTAGTGGTGGTGGTGGTGGTAGTGGTGGTGGTAGTGGTAGTACTGGTGGCTGTAGTAGTGGTAGTACTGGTGGCTGTAGTAGTGGTAGTACTGGTGGTGGTAGTACTGGTAGTACTGATGGTGGTAGTACTGGTAGTAGTGGTGGTAGTTGTGGTACTGGTAGTACTGGTAGTGGTAGTACTGGTAGTGGTAGTGCTGGTGGTGGTGGTACTGGTAGTACTGGTGGTGGTGGTACTACTGGTGGTGGTGGTAGTGGTAGTACTGGTGGCTGTATTAGTGGTAGTACTGGTGGCTGTAGTAGTGGTAGTACTGGTGGTGGCAGTACTGGTAGTACTGATGGTGGTAGTACTGGTAGTACTGGTGGTGGTGGTGGTACTGGTAGTGGTAGTACTGGTGGTGGTGGTACTGGTAGTGGTAGTACTGGTGGTGGTGGTACTGGTAGTACTGGTGGTGGTGGTACTGGTGGTGGTAGTACTGGTGGTGGTAGTGGTATTGGTAGTGGTAGTACTGGTAGTGGTAGTACTGGTGGTCGCGGTACTGGTAGTACTGGTGGTAGTGGTAGTACTGGTGACTGTAGTACTGGTAGTACTGGTGGTGGTGGTGGTACTGGTAGTGGTAGTACTGGTGGTGGTGGTGGTACTGGTAGTACTGGTGGTGGTAGTACACAATGTCATCTGATACTCTTTGTTGTGGCATGGTTGTGTCAATGCGCAACTGATGTGTTGTACCCAAAGTACGTGTTGCTATTAAAGAGAAATACATATCAGATCAGCGCTTCAAAGGAAATAAGCAAACACCATGTCCTTCTAATCGGGAACACTTCCTTGCAAACACACATTTTTCAGAGCAATTATAAATCACATAAAAGTTCAATACAATAGACGTCCACATTTTTCAGCCCCAAAAACGCTGCAGACGAACGCGCGCCCTATACATGCAATGCAGAATGGTGAACGCGCTCCCACCATCTGGATTGCATTAAAAGGGCACCCTGACAGCTCCTAATTAAAATTAATGGACTGCCGTGCGCGAAACCGCACAGAAAATGCCAAAAATGGCGGACGAACATTACATATGCCCTATCACATGAAGACTACTAAAAAAACAGCACCGCGAGGACCAATCACCATTCAGATTATAAAATAAAGCACTGCAAATGCACGAGCAAAGAAGAATTTTTCCAGCATGAGCCAGAAACCCGCTACAATACGGCTCGCAGCTCCTCCCCACTTCTGACGAAGTGGTGACGTCGCCGAGCCCGTAAAAACTGTGTTTTTTCTTCATCATTCCTGATTTGTATTTACTTCGGATTTATACTTCCCACACTGGCGACGAGCGGGAACTAAGCTTTTTCACAATGTTGAATTACAAATCTTTTTTTTTTTCATTTTTATGAATTTCTAAACAGCTTTGAATTTTCATTTATGGTTCAACGGATTTCAAGCTCTGTTCATTTAGAAGACTGTTTTTTTTCCCCTTCGCTATGATTCTGACCTTGGATTCAGCACTGAGAGACTCAAGACGCTTTTCCTTCCTCGAGTGATCTCTCGTCAGCTCCGACGTCATCACGCACGTTGTCAACGTATGCGTGCAAAGTGATCCAAATGCGCATGAAGTATGTGGAAATGCGTAACGAGTAACAGCTGATTCATCGGCAGTTTCATACGCAATGAGTAACAGCTTATTCATTGACAGTTTCATATGCAATGAGTAACAGCTGATTTCTCGGCAGTTTCAGCTTTGAACTTTTTCTTCGGCTGCAACGTTATACAGAATTAATTCATTTCCAACAGGTTCTTCTATTAAGACGGCAAGTTCATTTGCTTATTTGGCAAGGATTTACTTATGCATACATCGGCAATGTTTCCAGTACTAATTAACCTCGTTATATTTCGATAAAAATTATAAAATAAATAAAAACTTCAAAGTTTTCATAGGAAAATAAGTGACTTTCTTCAGTTTCCCGCAATATTTATTATTGGAAGTAACCATTCATCATTATAAAGGATTATTATCTATATCTGAGAGTTTTTCATCAAATATTTCCACCTTCTTTCATAATTATAGCTGGAATTGTACCTCCTTCGTTATTTTTATCTACTCCTGGTGAACCACCTATGGATTGGGAAACATGGGAACCAACTTTTCTAGCTTAAGTTGAAGTTTTAGAGGGTGAGGATTGCAAACCAGAAAGGAAGTTAGCATTACTTAAACACTGTTTAGGTGGAATTGCTTTCACAGAATTTAAAAATCTACCAGCTGTTATCAATCCTGGAAATATAAATGTGTATCAATACGCTTCCAAACAATTAAACCTAAGATATGGGAAAAAGAAAAATGTTGTCATGGAAAGATTCATTTTTTATTCAAGAAAACAACAACCTGAGGAATCCATTGAGGATTTTGTTTGAGCGCTTCGATCACTTGCAGTTTCCTGTGACTTTGAACACATTAATTACGAGCAAGTACTCAGAGATCAAATTCTCATGAGAAATAACAACAAAAAAGTTCAAGAAAGACTATGGACCACGTCTGATTTGTCCCTAAATTCCGCAATTGATATTGCTAAGTCTATTGAGCATTCAGAAAAATTTGTAAAGGAAATCAGAGGTCCCGAAAAAAGCAAAATGTTTGTGATTTCTAAAGAAACAGACAAGTCAAGGAAAAATAATTCACAAAAAGCAGAACATTTTACAAAATTTGATGGAGAAACAAAAGTTTTGGAAGTGACAATAAAAAACATATATTTGTGTGTTATAGATGTGGAAGTCAGGGACATTTAGGAAATTCAAAGTTTTGTCCAGCTTCTGATAAAAATTGTTCAAAATGCAGAAAAAAAGGCCACTTTTCAAAGGTGTGCAAGACTACATCAAAAAGAGTCATCTATATTCAAAATTTCTCTGAATATGAGAATACATTCGATGAGTATAGTAATGATATTAATACCGTAATCAACATGTGTAGCAATGAAAATATTTCAAAATTTCCTTCATGCGCAGTATGTATTAATGATGTTGAGGTACAAGTGTTTGTAGATTCTTGTTCTGGGTATACCATTATCTCCAAACAATTGTTTGATAGCAAATGGGGTAACAAGATTCTGCTTCCTCCTGATGTCACACCCCAAGGTTATACTGGTCACAATGTTGATCTCATTGGTTATTTCTGGGCAAATTTGAAATTTAAAGAACGACATACATACGGTAAAGTATATGTTGCAAAATCTGGAAAATCACTTCTGTGTTGGCCGCGTCAAGAAAAAATGGGTATCAAAATTGATTCCAAAGCTGATCCTCCTGTTTATGTGGTAAGTTCCACAACTGATAATTTCAATTTTATTTCTAATTTTAAAAAAAGTTTTCCAAAAGTATTCACAAACACATTGGGGATGTACCAGGGATTTAAACATCACATAAGAATACATGATGGTGCCATCCCAGTCCGGCATAAAGTGAGGAAAGTACCTTTATCTTACAGATCGAAACTCAAAGATATGTTAAATGATTTATGTTCTAAGGGCAAAATAGAACCTATTGAATCCTCACCATTGGTTTCTCCGATCGTGATTTCAGTTAAATCCACTGGTGAGCTTAGATTGTGTGTGTACTTACGCAGTCTTAATAATGTGATATGGATTGATGCTCACCGATTACCTAATCTGCATGAAATGGTTCCTATGTTGGCAGGTGCACAAGTGTTTTCCACCATCGATTTGGCCAGTGCTTACCCTCAGGTCTTTCTAGATGATGAATTAAAAAATTATACTGCATTCATTTCACCTGAAGGTCTCTACAGGTACTGTTGCATGCCATTTGGTTTGGCCAGTGCAGCCTCAGTGTTTCAAAGGCTAATGAAGGAGACTCTTGAGGGAATAGTAGGGGCCATAGCGTTCCAAGATGATATACTAGTTTATGTGAAAAACACTGAAGAACATGATCAACGTTTGAATAAGGTATTGTCTGCTCTGTCATCAAAAGGTCTCACACTTCGTGCATATAAATGCAAATTTAAAGCATCTCAAATGGAATATTTAGGGCATACCATTAGCAGTACAGGAATTAAACAGAAAGGTAACCATGTTGAAAATATAATTAATGCTGAAATTCCAAAATACAAAGAACAGTTGGTTGCTTTCTTGGGCCTCACTGAATTTTACGCAAAATGTATTCCAAACTATGCCACCAAAGTTGATCCTATTAGAGTTTTGTTAAAGAAAAATGTGAAGTTTCAATGGACAAATGATATGTGAATTGCTTTTAATACCTTAGAATCATGCATTGTCAATGCACCATGTTTACAACCCTTTGTTAGTGGAAAGAAATGCATAATTATGGTGGCTGCCAGCAGCTCAGGTTTAGGGGGCGTTTTAATGGAGAAGGACAATAACAAAGAATGGATTGTTGCTTATGCATCTAGGGCCATACTTGAGGCAGAGAAACACTATTCAGTGATTGAAAGGGAGTTATTAGCTTGTGTGTGGGGTGCGGAGTGTTATAATCTATTGCTGCACTTCCCTTCTCTATGGTTCCTCTATCTACTGCTCAGCCAGTGTGTGTATGGATGTGCCTGAAGATGACTGGAATGTTGGAGGTATGATGTGGTCATCGTGGAGTGTTGGGTGCTTGGGGAGCTGTGGAGTGTCAGTTGGTGGCAGGCTGAGCAGGACAGAGGCTGCTCCTGGTGGGGCATCATATGGACTTACCATCTTCCTGTGAATTACTGATCTGATTATCTTGACAATAAATCTAATGAATATATCTACACTACATCTGACTACAAGAACTATCATATTTACAATACTGGCGACGAGGTCAAAGGAACTACCTACGTGTTGGTGAAGAATTACCCTACATTACTCTGGATACCCTGGATTACCATAAAACAAAGGACTTGAGAAACTACAGGAATTTTAAAGGAAAAGAATAAGGAAACGTGAAACAAGCGCTCTGGTAAGCCCCACCAGTGTTCTTAGTTAACAGGACAGCCTGCAGCCAGAGCGTTTGAAGTTTGTTGGTTTTCCTAGGAATTAAGGATTTGGACTTATCAGCCTTGCATTTGGATTTACCAACCTTGCATTTGGATTTACCAGCCCTGCACTTTATTATTAATATGACTTTCACATGCTGTATGTGCCAGTGTACTGTGGAGATTTCTTTGGATGGCAGCTTCCTTGTCCTACTGCCGCTTTAAATCTTTATTTTGGGCGCTGTCCCGCTGTCTGTTGAATTTGACCTGGGACCTGAGGCGGCAGGAGTGAAACGGTCTGGCTGTGAGTATGGAGTTTGTGTGTGAAGCGGACTGTGGAGATCTGACCTGGCAGGCGGCAGCTGGTGAGTTTTCCCTTCGCGTTACAAATGAATGAAGCGGACTGACTGCGGCTGTGAAAACAAGGTCGGGGGGCTGAGCGGCTTCTCGTAACGTGTTTTGGGGCATTTGGAATACACTAATGAATTGTACAAAGTAGTTAACTCACCGAATGCTGCGCCTGTGACGGTTGTGGCGGTTGGTCAGCAGAGCTCTTCTTAGTTTCCCTGCTAGCGTCCTACTGATGACGTTGTTGAGACGCATCGGCGTGTTGGTGAAGGTGATTCTTGTGACGTCGGATGACTGAAGTGTTTCGAAGTGTCATCACGCTAATGGTGGAAACGTGACCTATCTCCTTTGGAAAACGACGTTAAACGACGCAGTGGCGGCCATCTTAGCACCTTGGGAAGGATCTTCTTGTTTGGCTGAGGATCACGACGTTGAGGATTGTTTTTCGATGGACTTCGGGTTATTTTATATTCCGCTTTCATTCTTGCTGTCCAGACTCCTCGTCATTCCCTCTTATCAAGGGATGCAACGTTTTTCTTTTCTAATTCAGGGTGGGGATGTCGTGTCCTTGTTAGTGCCGAACCCTCACATGTGGTCAGTTGGGACTTGGTTGTCATCACTGCGACTGTGGTACTGGTGCTGTATTAGAAACACTGGATCCGGCATATTCTTTCTGGACTTTGGGTGAGGAGTTTCATGGATTTCGGGTGAGAAATCGCTCACCAATCGCAGACAACGGTGACTACGTTTTTTGTTTTGGTTTGTTGTGTTACTGAAACTTTGGCCTATTTACAACTGGGTGCTTATAATATTGTAATGGGAGTTTGTTGCTGTTGTCGCTGGTTCTTTCTGTCTGTTTTGTCTGGTTTTCTTTAATTTATATGGAAAGGGAGGGGTAGAGTGTGTGTTGTGTTTATTGTCCTTGCTTGCGTACTTGGTTTGGTGTGTACTTGGTTTGGTGTGTACTTGGGTTGGTGTGTACTTGGTTTGGCGTGTGTTTTCCGTTATGGGTTGCCCTGAGTTTGGGGTGTAGTGTTTATCACTGGTTTTTCCTGGATTCACATCTTGTGTGTTTCTTTTGTCATCAACCACT
The DNA here is from genome assembly GCF_964261635.1 of Lissotriton helveticus. Lineage (NCBI taxonomy): Eukaryota > Metazoa > Chordata > Amphibia > Caudata > Salamandridae > Lissotriton > Lissotriton helveticus. The sequence continues at coordinate 1,508,794,633 of NC_136061.1, read as the reverse complement.
GTTGATTGATGAGTGATGGTTTTCCTAATAGGTTATTGTGGTTTGGTCTGCATAGAGTAAGCACTTCCACGTGAAGTTCTATGCGTGTACACTCACTGTTTGGTTGGTGGGTGAATAGTTTTCCTGCACTTTCTTTAAGTGTTATCCTAGTTAGGATTGTGGTATTATTGTGATTTGGTCTGCATAGAGTAAGCACTTCCACGTGAAGTTCTATGCGTGTACACTCACTGTTTGGTTGGTGGGTGAATGGTTTCCCTGCACTTTCTTTAAGTGTTATCCTAGTTAGGATTGTGTTGTTATTGTGGTTTGGTCTGCATAGAGTAAGCACTTCCACGTGAAGTTCTATGCGTGTACACTCACTGTTTGGTTGGTGGGTGAATGGTTTTCCTGCACTTTCTTTAAGTGTTATCCTAGTTAGGATTGTGTTGCTTATGACACTTTCTTGTGAGTTTTCACTGCTTCTTACCTGTTAAATGTTTGAGTTGAAGCAATCTTGGGTTTTACCTGGTTATGAATCTTCTTGTGGTTTTCTTGTATTTAATGCTTTCCGGAAACCCTTTTTGTTGTGATTTAAGGTGTGTGATTTCGTTGACATTTGAATTGGCTTACATTCTCATTTTGTTTTATGTACTTGATTCATTTGTTCAGTGTATTTTCATGCATCTTTATTTATCCTTCATTGTGTTTGGTTTCCTTAGGGAGGGGGATGTGTTATAATCTATTGCTGCACTTCCCTTCTCTATGGTTCCTCTATCTACTGCTCAGCCAGTGTGTGTATGGATGTGCCTGAAGATGACTGGAATGTTGGAGGTATGATGTGGTCATCGTGGAGTGTTGGGTGCTTGGGGAGCTGTGGAGTGTCAGTTGGTGGCAGGCTGAGCAGGACAGAGGCTGCTCCTGGTGGGGCATCATATGGACTTACCATCTTCCTGTGAATTACTGATCTGATTATCTTGACAATAAATCTAATGAATATATCTACACTACATCTGACTACAAGAACTATCTTATTTACAATACGGAGCACTTTAGAACATTCATATGGGGAATACAATTTGTAATTAAAATGGATCATAAACCACTTATTTATATGAATGCACCAGGTGGTGTTTGCACAATGTCTGCAAGATTAGCTAGATTGGCTTCCAGGTTACAAAGTTTCCAGTTCCAATTGGAGTACATTCAAGGGAAGTCCAATGTTCATGCTGATTGCATGTCTAGGTTTCCTCCATCTTCTTGTGATCCTGAGATAATTGTGAATGAGGATTGTGAGGTAGCTTTTACCACTCAGGACATTAATGCAATAAATAATGAACATTTTATCATTAAAGAAAAACTATGGCTAGAGGAAATGGATAGTGACGAAGAACTGAAAAGAGTTAAATATCACATTTTACATGGTTGGCCCCAAGAAAGAAAACTATCCAGCGAATTAATTGGTTATTTTAAAATCAAAGAGGAATTAGCTATTGAAAATGATATGGTTTTAAGAGGTGATAAAATTGTACCTCCTCATAATTTAAGGAAGAACATTATCAGTCTTGCCCATGAAGCACATCTGGGAATATCAAGCACAAGAAGGTTAATTAGAGAATCATTTTGGTGGCCAGGGATTGATATTTCTGTTCAACACGCTATCAAGAATTGTTTAGAGTGGTCATCTAGTGATAAGTCTGCAGTACCTTTACGTCCTGAACCCCGTCCTATTAATTTTCCAGAAGGTCCTTGGTGAAAATTAGGTTTGAACATAATTGGTCCTTTTTCTGTATTACCCAAACAAGAGGCTTTTGGAATTGTCTTAATTGATTACTTCTCAAAATGGCCTGAAGTTAAAATGGTGAAAGAAATTACTTCTGAGAAAATTATAGAATTTCTGGACAAAATCTTTTTCAGGGAAGGCATTCCACAGGAAATTGTAACTGATAATGGGCCACAGTTCATCAGTAATAAAATGGAATCTTTTCTTAAGAAATGTGGTATTACACATAGAAGAATATCTGTTTTCCACCCAGAAGCCAACAGTCAAGTTGAGAGGTTTAACAGAGTGATAAAAGAAGCTAACCAACTCTCAGTTAAAAGTAGACTTAATTGGAGAAATTCATTACAATCCATGTTATTGGCATACAGAACTTTTCCTAATTCTGTAACTTTAATTAGTCCATTTGAATTATTAAGAGGGTGCAAACCCAGTACCAAACTTGTTCCGTGGTGGTTGAAAGAAAAACAAAGTAAATTATGTTGTTTTTCTAATATAGACCATGAGAAAGTACGGCGTAGGGTTGAGGAATACAAAATTAAAAAGAAACATAACAAGATTAAAAAACAAGGCTCTGTCAGCAAACAAAGTGTTGAAGTGGGAGATTTAGTACGTATTAAGAGAGCAAACAATGCTGGTAAGGGTTACCCAATGTGGTCTTCTCCTAAAAAGGTTATTGAAGTTTTTAAAAATGCTGTGAGAGTAGATGGAGGTAGTGTTTGGAATTTCAACAGAATATCTTTATTCAAAGGAAATGTGGTGCATCGTACTAATGATTACAGCAATGTTTTTCTAGATGTGAAAGAACATGAACACACTTTTGTTCCTGACTCTCTCTTGTCATCCTCCTGCAAGATTTCAAGATTATGTCACGTCTTAAAAAAAAAAGAGTGGAAAAGAAGTTATATTAGTAATGTTGTATGAAAATATGGTTTTTGTTGTTGTTTTTTTTTGTTTTTTTGTTTTTAAGGTGGAAAGGTGTGTTGTGTGCTCGCGAGCACTGCTGTGCTCACAGACACTGCTTACGCTCACTCCGTTCTCGAGGGCATGAGCGTGATGACTATCATGCTCATGTTTTCATTCAAGTTGTTTTGCCTCGTGGGGGAGAGTGGGATAGGAATGTTATGGTTTGTTAGATCGGGTGTACAGTTGTTTGTAGATTACGTTGATGTACTCATTCTGCAACTGACTGACTGACTTGCAACACCTACCTGAATAAACGGTGTTTTATCTTCATCATTCCTGATTTGTATTTACTTCGGATTTATACTTCCCACATGTACAATGACAGCAGAGTAAATGCCGCACCTTCTGTAACTTGTCCTATTATTAGATGTTGCCCCGAACCATCCGCATATTTTCTCTGGCGTATAGTAAAGCATGCATATAGTTTAAAATTGTTGCATCCTAAGGGTAACAGAAAAAAATGATTTGATTCATGATGTCAAATGCATTGACGATGTTGTCTGTCTCAATATCCATGCCGCGCCGTTTGCCTCACTTTTCCCCAAGCAAAAGCCGCTTGCCTTCCCGGTATGCAATCATAATTTTATTTAACTTAGTCATCTAATCAGGGGTGGCTCCTCCACCTGAGCGGAGGAGTGTTGCCCCACAAGCTGGAAAATAAAACAATGATACAGTTTATTTATTACCGTTATAATTTTCAGCAACCCATCCTGAACTAAGTGTCAGGATGGGTAGGGGTCAGCATTTCTGAGTGGCAGCAGCAGAGAGCTATGACCTTAAAAATGGACATGTCTCTTTGTCCGGCCGTCCTGGGCCAGCCAGCCAGACATGCACATATAAAAGTTCTCTAACCCAGCTGTCTTAGATAGCTGTGTTAGAGAAAGTGCAGGTCGCCAGTGCTCTTAGGAGTGCTGAGAGAGGCCACTCTATCCAATCCTGGCACTGCTTTCATGCTGTGAAGGCAGTGCCAGGATTGGGTGGTCCTGCCTCCTGGTATTCCAAAAGGCGGCGGATGGAGGATGTTATGCTTCAAAGAAAGGAAGGTAAGTTAATTTTATTCTTTTTCTTGTTGTGCCTCCCAGCTCCCACCCTTGTTACGTGCCAGCCGCCACTGCATCTAAATCAACCAAGTTTAACTGCCTACATAAGAGATAGTTGTGAATCTGTTGGCACTTAAAAAAAAAGATTGATGTGGGAGGCCATGACAATCTTGATGAGTCAAGAATGTATGCAGCCCTGATGAGTCAAAAAGCTGACCCAAGGTTTTTAGCCCTAGTGTGAACCATTGCCTGGCCACATATATCATGGAAAATATATCATGGAAAATAGGGGGGATGGTTGGGATTAACCCACAAGGGAGTATACAGACGAATAAATGGCACAGCATATTTACAGCAAATTTCCCCCCAGATCCAATGGATATTCTTAATAGTCTTGAACTGCACTTGTTTAAAATAGTTCAGGTCTGTCATTCTATGAAGAAACCAGAAATAACCTAAAGTCGGAGCCCTCGGTCACTTGGTAGCCCAACGCAAGAGAAAGTGGATTGGAATATGTAAGTATATTCCGAATGCCCATTCTGCAAGCTGCCCAAAAGTGTAACTTAAAGTCAGGAAGTAGCAGGCCTCCTGATTAGCTGTGAGTTTCATGAGTCGCATCGCCAGTCTGGCTCTTGTAGTCCCAAATGAAACTGTGCAGATGACCCTCTCGAGCTGTTTAAAGAATGAGTCAGGCACTAGCAGAGGAATTGAGTGAAAAAGATATAGAACTTTCATAAGAATTTCCATTTTAACAATATTGCATTGTCCTATTTGACCTAGTGGGAGATGGGTCCATGCTCACAGTTTAAGACTAACAAACTTCAAGTGGGAGTCATAGTTCAACCAGCACAGATCTTAACCCCATAGTATATAGCTACTGGAGTAATACCTGGGACAGGGCAGTCATAGTGGTAGCTAAGCAAGATCTGAGTCTTTGCTAAGTTAAGTTTCTAGATGGAAACTACTCCAAACCTGGCTGCCTCATCCAAGATTTGCCCAATAGCTTCATGGGAGTCTAATGAATATACAACTACATCATCTGCATAGGCACTGTGCTTCAGTTCTACCACATTAAGATGAACGGCTGGATCTAAAGACAAGCAGTTTCAGATAGGGCTCAATATATATATATATATATGTTTAAGAATATTTAGGGATTTTTCCCAAATATTGAGAAAGAGTGGACAGCTAACAATTGTAAATATGCATTGTAAATACGTGTACATATCGCAATAATGTTATGTGTAAGTCCATCAACTATGTTTACCCAAAGGTGGTGATAATTCAAACGAACCAATCACAAATGAGCACAGTGCACTTTAAATAAGCCAAAAAAACAAGGTTACGCTGTCATGTGATCAAGGCTTTTCAGCCGAAACGTTATGGCGACAGCTGAATAAACGTAACTAGCCAGCATCCAAGTGTGGTCCGTGTCTGTTTCCAACGCGATCAGGTCAGAGGTGATTGTGGCAGGAGAACGGAGGTTTTTACATATGTGCAGCCGTTACGATATCACACGGCTCAACACGGACCCCTTCCTAAAGTCGGCTTGAGAGGGAAAAGCTGACTGGTCGACGCGAAGTGGTATCCGGTCTGAGGTTTGCCTCGGACATTGTTTGCGACTTCCGGAAAAGGGAGATTAGCGTCGGACCCCCCTGGTGTACGAAGATTGGAGACGCAAGTCCAGTCCTCCTGGAAGCGGCACAAGGAGAAAAGTGCACGAGTTCAGGAATAAGGACGGAGGACTACGCGACAGAAACAGTCAAGGTACCGGCGGGAGGAAGGCACAGGTGCGCGGGGTTACCTGTGGTGGGAAATTTAAAACATCCACAGAGTAACGTGACGCCCGCACACATTATCATCAGCGCAAAAAAATGTCTGCCGACAGCGTAAGAGAGCGGGAAGCAAGGGCGAGTACAATGTTCTCGGACAAGCAATTGGTAAAACCGATTACCGAGACACAAGAACAGGCTGCCAGTAGCTCCAAAAATGTAACCCTGACTGCAAAAATAAGAATATTAGAGAAGAAATCCCGTCAGGAACAGAGCAAATGGTGGGAGTCAAAATCCCTACAAAGCTACATTGATGTTAGGAGAATACCGCGTGGTTTACGCATCTTATCAGCCCCCAGTTACGAGAACCCGAACCCGGACCTAATGAAGGAGTGGGCCGAGATAAACCTAGAAGCGTCCAGACAGCAGGTCCTAGTACTGATAAAGTATGCGGATATCGACAGAGCTCGATTATTAGAGGAGATATCCAGCATCTACGAGGAATTGGAGGGAATGGGTCCGGAAGATGAAAAAGAGAAATTACTAAAGGAAATGAAATCCAGGTTGAAAAAAGAGGAGGAGAAAATCATAGACCGCAAAACATACAAGTTCCAAAGAGACCGCACGGACTATGAATTAGGACAAATCTTCACATTTTCGAAACGATATGATTCCTTACGGAATGCGTCAGCAGGCAAAAATCAGGCAAATAAACAAACCAAGGTACCTCAAGCAAAAACACGAAAAGACCAGACTGACTCAACAATGTCAGACTTCAGCTCGGAGGGCGGGAGCGGATCGGAATCAGAACAAAGAAAGGCAAATGGGGAAACACAACAAAGAAGACCCTCCCCTGGTGAAGAAATTGTTTTTTTATGCCAAAACAGACTGCAATCATTAAGACCTGGGACGCGAAAAAATTACAGCGAAGCAGGAAGAACTACATCTCGAGGAAGAGGAGGAGGGCAAGGCAGCGGAGGCAATTCAAATCAAACCACGTGGAGAGGCCGGGGAAAATGGAACAAAAAACAGTAATCCCGCAAAATAACACAGTAATCAATCTAACCAAAATGGATTTAACGGAAAAAGAGGAAAAAATCCTACAACTTGGACTGTCGTTTGCCCCCAGATCTAACCTTGACTATGCCAAAACACGAATCGATATATATAAGGCGGTGAGAAAACTAAAACTTAAAAAATACCATAAGCAAAGAAAAAGGAAAGGAGAAAACATCCAGGATGAGGAACAAGGCACCCTCACACAGGAGATGGAGGAATTATGGAACAATGAGGGTGAAGAAATGCAACCGCCTATGCCTGATATTTTTGATATTTTTGGTGGAATAAGAGGCAAGCAGAGAGAGGGGGGAATTGGGTCAACGGAGCTGAAACCCCCATCCACATTTTGCCCGATACTACCAAGAGATGGAATAGATATCTTCCATGAAAATGTGACTAATGATTTGAAGGAAATGCAGAAGCTAATATGCAAGGAACGCTACAAAAATAACGAACAAACCAAGGACTACGAAAACTTGATAACAAAACTGAGCAAGGATAAAAACATAGTAGTTAGGCCCAGTGATAAGGGAGGCAACGTGGTCCTGCTCACTAAGGAAATGTATGACAAAGAAGCACTTATGCAACTCAATAATCGAGAGCATTATGAGAGAGTGAACATGGCAACAATCAAAGGTTGGCAGAGTGAGTACCATGACTGTTTGGCAAAATGGAAAAGGAGGAAACTCATATCCGAAGCAGAATACAGGTATTTAAAGGTGGACCATCCGGTGGTGCCATGCATCTACTTCATTCCAAAAGTGCACAAGGACCGAAAAAACCCCCCGGGGAGACCGATTATTAATGCAATGGGGGGTTTGCTGGAAAATACATCGGTATACATTGATCAGTTTCTACAAACCTTTGTGAAAAGCTTGGACTCATATATTCGGGACTCGAGCGATTTCCTTGGCAAAATGAGCAACATTGTCTGGCAACCGGGAGACTGGCTGTTGGCATTAGACGTAAGTTCCTTATACACAAGCATAAAACATCTAGATTGTATAAATGCGGTCAAATACTATCTATCAAGAAGATCTGAAGACTGTAAAGAACACACTGAAATGTTGCTATTTATGTTGACTTATTGCCTAGAACACAATGTTTTCATATTTAACAACCTTCTTTACCGCCAATGTCAGGGGGTGGCAATGGGGGCCAGTTTTTCACCAAGCGTGGCATGTTTACACATGGGGGCTTGGGAGGAACTGGTCCTTAGAATCAACTTTGAAAAAGAAATGAAGGAAAACATTATAACATGGTATCGTTTCATAGACGATTTGTTTGTAGTGTGGAGAGGGCCACAAGTGGATGCGGAAAGATTCATTGAAAATTTAAATGGGAATGACTTGAACATCAACTTTACCTACACAATGAGCCAGATAAAGATCCCTTTTTTGGACATAGAAATTTATACCCATGAGAACAAACTAGCTAGCAGGCTATTTCGCAAAACAACAGCAGGGAACACAATCCTACACGCCAGCAGCACTCACCCGGCCCATCTAATACGGAGTATTCCGTATGGTGAGATGCTAAGGATTCGTAGGCTGTGTAGTGAACCTGATGAACTAGTGAGAGCACAAGAGGAATGTGCCAAGCGGTTCATGGAGCGAGGGTATAGCAAAGGGGCCATACAACAGGCAATTAAAAAATCCATGGTCAAGGACCGCAAGGATTTATTAGGTATTGGAGAGGCCTCGGCTGAGGCATCTAACAATGAACCCGTAACTAACCCTGACCACAACAAACAGGCAGAACCGTTCCGTATAATAGTAGGGTACTGTAACCAACACTATGAAGTACGAAAAATTATCAACAGAAATTGGCCAATAATCAGTAGTGATCCTTTAATAGGCCAGGATCTCCCAAAGAAAGCCTCCATAACCTTCAGCAAAGCTCCCAACATGAGACAAAGATTAGTAGCAACCTGCCCAGAAATTATTGATAACAGTTCCTGGTATCTGAACAATCAAGGCTTTTACAGGTGTAAAACCTGCAAAGCATGTGCACATGGTGTGAACAAAAAAGTGTACAAGGACGGATTTAGTGACCAAGAGCATCGCATCACAAAAGTCCTAACTTGTAAAACGGACTATGCCGTTTACGTCCTTGAATGCCCCTGCAAACGGCAATATGTGGGAAGCACGAAACTTCCCGTGCATAAAAGGATATTGCAGCACTTAAGGGCGATAACCACGCAGGATAACACCTATCCCGTGGCGAGGCATTTTAAAAGTCAACACCAAAGCAACAACAAGGAACTGAAATACTGGGTGGTGGATGCTGTAAGTGCGAGCAGGAGGGGAGGCAATCGGGAAAACAAATTACGTAAAATGGAAACCAACTACATACTCAAGTTCAATAGCAAACAGCCTGTAGGTCTGAATTTGACTGAAGACTTACACACATGTTTGCATAACTAATGATTATGAGTGACATGAAATGCCCAAATTATGAGAGATTAAGAAATGTGAACTACATAGGTGTGTAAATAGGATGTACATATATGAATTAGAATTGAATGATATAGAGATGTATATTTTTGGACAAAGGTGTATATCAGGTTATGTGTATATATAGTTGTATATAGATGAAGATGATATAAAGTGTGAATAATTAATTTTATACAGAACTAGTTGGGCAATGATCATATTCGCTGTAATAATTAAGAACATGTGATAATTGAGTAACAAGTAAAAGGACCATATTTACTGAGACTTGGTATGTAAGTTAGCAACCTGGATGATAAGATAAGCAATAGTGAAGTAACTGAAAACCTAAATGATAACAGGATAAACTCGAACAGAAGTGTAGTGGGAATGTAAAACAAAAGGAGAGAAGGTTGGCTCTACAAATAATGATAATGAAATAACTATCTGAATTTAAAATTGTCTAGCCCTCGTTTACATGGTTTTAAACACTTTTTTGCACTGGAGCACTTTTATAGGGATATGGGTAAGGACGCAAACAATGCAAGGTGAATTAAAATATCAAATGTAATGCTGAAGTTAATGTTCAACAAAGTAATGGACAAATGATCAACGTGGGGATTTAACCCAAAAACTGCAAAATTATGGCAACAATGTATAAATATGGTGGATATGCTACAAAGTCCATAAAGGGATTTAACCCAGAACTGTTTAAGAATATTTAGGGATTTTTCCCAAATATTGAGAAAGAGTGGACAGCTAACAATTGTAAATATGCATTGTAAATACGTGTACATATCGCAATAATGTTATGTGTAAGTCCATCAACTATGTTTACCCAAAGGTGGTGATAATTCAAACGAACCAATCACAAATGAGCACAGTGCACTTTAAATAAGCCAAAAAAACAAGGTTACGCTGTCATGTGATCAAGGCTTTTCAGCCGAAACGTTATGGCGACAGCTGAATAAACGTAACTAGCCAGCATCCAAGTGTGGTCCGTGTCTGTTTCCAACGCGATCAGGTCAGAGGTGATTGTGGCAGGAGAACGGAGGTTTTTACATATATATATATATATATATATATATATATATATATATATATATATATATATATATATATATATATATATATATATATATATATATATATATATATATATATATATATATATATATATATATATATATATATTACCTACTGGCGGTCACCAGTAGGTATATATAGTTAGGATTTTTTCTCTATGGGATTTTTGAAAATTCTATGTCTAATAACTTTGGCGTTTGTAGACGGAATTGGCTGAAATTTTCAGGAAAATGGAACATTTTGTTTCTGAGTAGCCCCTGGAAATTTGGGGGGATTCGTCAAGGGGGGGCTGAGAAAAAAGGGGGATCCCAAAACGCGTTTTTCCCATGTTAATTTCCATAGGGCGGTTGGCCTCACTTTTAGCCCGAACGGCTGAATGGATTTGCACGAAACTTGGCAAAATTGTTGGGACTGTTAGCCCGATGTGCCTTTGCTAGGTCTCAATATATGTGCTCCAGTGGATTTTGAGAAATTAACGTTCAAAAAATATATATATCTGTAAGCGCGCCCCGGTTAGCGCCCCGGTTCGCGTACCTGACGCGTAACGGAACTTCACGAAGCGAAGCTGATTGGGTCTCCGGTGTCTGTCAACATTCTAAACAGTCCGGAGCGGCCGCCATCTTGTCTCTCGGTAGGATCGAGAGACAAGAGGAGGCCGAAACAAAGGGGGAAATGACCATAAGGGGGCATAGTAGATCCTCCCTGACCCCCTAGGTTTGATGTGGAGGCTTTAAAAGGGCCTCGCGGGGCAAAAAAAAATAATTTTGGGGGGGTTTTTTTGCGTGGGGAGCGCCCGGTACGCGCACCGGCAAGCGGTCCGGGGAGCGTAATATGAGGAAAAAAGAATGATAGACTATGATAGACTTTTGAAATATTGTATGTTTATTGATTGTTCTTTTTGTTGTTTTTTTTTGTTTTTTTTATTTAAGTAGCAGTATTTATGATTATTAAATATAAATTTATTTTGTGATTGTGCACAGTATACTATAAGTCTGACTTTACATTATAATCAATTTGGTACTAGTTTATGAATTACATATAAAAATGATTAAAGGCTCGAACAATTTTTGATTATTAAATATAAATTTATTTTTCTGATTCTTTTTCAAAATTTAATAGAACGTCTAACATTTGACTGTCCGAAATGTCTTCTTTTTGACTAAACATAACTTCCAACATTTGACCGTCCTCATATTGAAGTAACAAATCCACAGATTCTACACATTGTAGAAGTTCATGGTCCCGTGATTCATCCATGAATTCCAAGTCAATGGGTTCAATAATTTCCTCATTGTTCATCTCTAGGACAATTTCAAAGGAAACGTTCTGTTCTCCTTCCATTTTTGTGCTGAAATTTGCATAAAAAATAAATATATCAGTAGAGATAGGGCACTGTTGGGTTTAAGTTCAGACAGGTACTTGTGAGTTTATAACAGAGAAGTTATCTATGGGCACTGTATGGTTTCAGGCGTGAAGTAGTACTATTAAAAAGTGCCTGTGAAAAAGCCTAAGTAAATTCATAATTATACCACAGAAACCTAAATCAATCCATAATTATAATAAACAAGCCTTTCTCAATGTCTAACTCTTACAGAGGGATAGTATAAAACTATCTGAAAATGTTTTCCCAAATTAATTTTAAGTGCATAACATAGTTCTCCTGTCAAATTTATAAAATAACATCTTACCTTTTAAAAACAAGTTTAAGTTGTTAGTGAAAATGCTCTTGCAATGTACTTCAGGAAGTAGTAGTCAAAATGGCTGTGTTTCACTTTCTTTATATATATTCAGGTACATAACCAATCAAATGTCAGGTAAAAAAAGAAGAAAATGAAAGTAACATTTTAATTGGTTGTCAATTCCAACACTTCAGATGTGTTTTGTGAAGTAATTTACCTCAGGGTATTTAGAGAGGTCTACAGGCTAAATGGCTAAATGGAATTCCAATCACATTTGTGAAAATGGTAGGGATTGGTATGTAGTATGAGCTAATCTATATTTGGTGAAACTGTCTCCAGTCGTTTTTGTGTGAATTACTTTCCCACCTTTTTTAATTGAGCGCTTCCCGGTGCGCGCCCCGGTAAGCGAACCGGCAGCGTTACGGGAGTCATCCATTTTGTGTTTCGGTAGAATTGAGATACAAGATGGAGGGCAAATAATGTTCAGAATGGGTAGAAGGGGGCACGGTAGACGTATCCTGACCCCCTAGGTTTTCTGAGGGTGGCTGAGGAGGTCCATATGTGCTAAAAAACAAAGGTTCCGGAAAGCGTAAATTGTGAAAATTAGTAAAAATATAGTTACATTTTAAATTTGTTTATGGTGATCATAGTTAGGGTAGCTCTGAGAAGAGCTTTTGGGTCTGTGGTAGATTTAGGTACTTATAAGTAGGTATCAATACATAGTCTTAAATTCAGGATGAAAACTCTGTTCCCCTCATCTGAGAAGTGAACTCCATCTCCTCTGTAGATATCTTGCATGTAGTAACGCAAGTTATTGTTGTACATGGAGCCCATTCCATGGTCTCTCATGTAAGCTGAAACAGACTTATTTACATGCTTCCTTGATTTCTCAATTTGTGGACAAAATTGGTTCGACCACCTCCATTTCTGTCTTTGGCATATATTTGAATATACCAAGGCAGTTTGAGGAAAAAGTGCCATCAATTGGTCAAAGGTGTCCTTTAAAAGCATTTCCAGACCTACCCCAGTCAAAGTGCCCAAGTCATTTCCTCCACAGTGCACAATTAACAGGTCAGGTTTTGGCAAATGCAAAAAGGTTTTCACCAATGGTATCAATTGGTGACATTTTAATCCTCTGTGGCCAATCCACTTGATTTCCATATTTTGTAAATTGAGGTTAGGCAAATTTCTGTTATCAGCATACTTTTGAGCCCAGTAGATGTAACTATGTCCAACAATCCAGACAGAAAACATGGTGAGAGAAGGTTCTGCTGCAGTCAGATGAAGTGTGGGAATGAAATGGCAGTTGAAAAAATAAGAGTTTATAATGAAAAAAATTGCCGAGTTTCTGTGCTAATGAATCAGTAGCAGTGATTGGTGGATTTTGATTGCTGAAAACAGAAAGTTAGGGTGCATGGATGAGTTCTTTGAAAGATGTAATTTGAATGGTCAAGAAAAAATCATTTTATGAAATATTGCACTGGATATGCAGGTGTACTGAGAGTTCAGAGTTCAATTGAAAGATTGTTGTGTGAACTTGCAAACATCAGAGGTCTTTCAGGAGGTGGTTGCTATGGAAAAAAAGGCAGAAAGGGCAGAGGGGGGAAGGGTGTTGATTTGAAAAAAGTGAGGGAAGAGTTTTGATTGGGTGACATGAGAGATATGTGTGATGAATTACAGCATTTCTGTGCCATTGCTGGTTGCAGCCTCTGGAGTGCATACCTTTTGCTCTGCTAAAGACAAATTGGTGTGTGTCTGAGACTGTTTTGAAACTCATAAAGTATTTGCTAAGGTGAGAAAAGATTCATTTAATTTAGATAGAGAATAGTATGCTTTAGGGAGAAAATTATGAAGAAAGTTGTGTATTTAAAATGTTGCTTTGTGTCAAGTGTTTTACAAATAGATTTTGTTTCTTTGAGTTACATAGCCATGTTAAAAGTGACGCAAAAATGGTACAAGGGTCTTAAAAAAACGCTTTCATGTGTCTTAGGGCATTTTAACTCACTTCCCCATGAATGTAGGTATATAATTGCTTTACATGATGTGTTTAAAAACGTTTTTGGAAATCAAGTAGGTTTCTTGATATGTATTGCTAGAGTTTCATAGGTTGCTTGGGGCATATTTACAAGGCCTTTGAGTCCCTCTGATATTTTTTTTCCCATTTTAATTTAAGAAATTTCCCCGTGGTGCAAGGTCCTTGTAAATACGCCCCCATGTGTGCCTGGCAAATTTAGATTTTGATTCTTTGAGTTACATAGCCATGTTAAAAGTGACGCAAAAATGGTGCAAGGGCCTTAAAAAAAACGCTTTCATGTGTCTTAGGGCATTTTAACTCACTTCCCCATGAATGTAGGTATATAATTGCTTTACATGATGTGTTTAAAAACGTTTTTGGAAATCAATTAGGTTTCTTGATATGTACTGCTAGAGTTTCATTGGTTGCTTGGGGCATATTTACAAGGCCTTTGAGTTCCTTTGATGTTATTTTTCCCATTTTAATTTAAGACATTTCCCCGTGGTGCAAGGTCCTTGTAAATACGCCCCCATGTGTGCTTGGCAAATTTAGATTTTGATTCTTTGAGTTACATAGCCATGTTAAAAGTGACGCAAAAATAGTGCAAGGGCCTTAAAAAAACGCTTTCATGTGTCTTAGGGCATTTTAAGTCACTTCCTCATGAATGTAGGTATATAATTGCTTTACATGATGTGTTTAAAAACGTTTTTTGAAATCAATTAGGTTTCTTGATATGTACTGCTAGAGTTTCATAGGTTGCTTGGGGCATATTTACAAGGCCTTTGAGTCCCTCTGATGTTATTTTCCCCATTTTAATTTAAGACTTTTCCCTGTGGTGCAAGGTCCTTGTGAATATGCCCCCATGTGTGCTTGGCAAATTTAGATTTTGATTCTTTGAGTTACATAGCCATGTTAAAAGTGACGCAAAAATGGTGCAAGGGCCTTCAAAATACGCTTTCATGTGTCTTAGGGCATTTTAAGTCACTTCCACATGAATGTAGTTGAATAACTGGTTTATTTGATGTGTTTAAAAACGTTTATTTAAGTCATTTACGTTTCTTGATATGTACTGCTAGAGTTTCATAGGCTGCTTGGGGCATATTTACAAGGCCTTTGAGTCCCTTTGATGTTATTTTCCACATTTTAATTTAAGTCATTTCCCTGTGGTGCAAGGTCCTTGTAAATACGCCCCCATGTGTGCTTGGCTAATTTAAGTACTGATAGGGTGTGCTTCTACATAGGACCTGTGTTGTGTTTTCAAATTATGACCAGAAAAACGTTTTTTACAAAAATAAACACTTTTCACATTTATGAGAAGGTCATATTGGTGTCTGCTTCTTTAAATAAATATTGAACTGAGAAATATTAAACTGAGGCTTCTGTAAGTGTCAAGGGAGGTTAGTAATGTACATTGCTCTGTTGTATACAGTCCTCATCTTCTGCGTACTCTTGGATATGCTAGACTACATCTGCACAATGAGATAACTAAGCTGAGGAAACACAGGTGATGTGATTGTGAATTGAGCAAAAATATTTGCACGTTTTTCAATTACATCACCTGTGTTTCCTAACATTATGATTCACATTGTGCAGATGAGGTTTAGGTCTGTCCAGGAAGATAGAGGAGGTCTGGCCTTTGTTCAAGAGTGCAATGGACATGACTCACTTCATTGGTAGGCCTGCACATGTATTATCTCCTCTGTACTCTTCAATAAGCCTAAATTTCATCTGCAACCCTGAGTAGGCCTTACCTCAAACAAACCTCTGGATAGGCCACACCTTATCGTCATCCTGAATCAATCATTTAAAATGTTAGGGGCAGATTTATGATGGCCGTGCGCCTCTTTTGCGCCGCCGTTGCGTCACTTTTGTGACGCAGCAGCAGTGCAAAAGATGCACCATGTTGCAAGATAGGCCTCACTTCATCTGCAACAAGATACCGTCAGTTTAAACTGTATACATTTAGGACTGCGTAGGGGGCATGGAGAAGATGAGCAAAAGATGTGCTATGTTGCGACTTATTTACAACTTGATGCATGTAGGCAGATGTGTCATGCTGTAAAGTCCTGTGCCACATGAAACCTGCGTCAGGTTTCATGTGGGCGTTTTGTTGCAGGGTGGGCAGTCATTTGCATGAAAGCCGTGTAAAACTAACACAGTAAAATTAAGAAGATTTTACTGAGTCAGCTTTATGGCATTGCTGAATCACATCTTTACGCCTGTTTGAAACAGGCATAAGGAGTGATGCACCATGCAATGTGTGGCTTGCCTCTGTGCATTGCAGTAGATATGTCGCGCTTATGACGTGATTCCTGCAATGGTGTCTGCTTCTTTAAATAAATATTAAAATGAGAAATATTAAACTGAGGTTTCTGTAAGTGTCAAGGGAGGTGAGTAATGTACATTGCTCTGTTGTATACAGTCCTCATCTTCTGCGTACTCTTGGATATGCTAGACTACATCTGCACAATGAGATAACTAAGCTGAAGAAACACAGGTGATGTGATTGTGAATTGAGCAAAAATATTTGCACGTTTTTCAATTACATCACCTGTGTTTCCTAACATTATGAATCACATTGTGCAGATGAGGTTTAGGCCTGTCCAGGAAGAGAGGAGGTCTGGCCTTTGTTCAAGAGTGCAATGGACATGACTCACTTCATTGGTAGGTCTGCACATGTATTATCTCATCTGTACTCTTCAATAAGCCTAAATTTAATCTGCAACCCTGAGTAGGCATCACCTCAAACAAACCTCTGGATAAGCCACACCTTATCGTCATCCTGAATCAATCATTTAAAATGTTAGGGGCCGATTTATGATGGCCGTGTGCCTCTTTTGTGCCGCTGTTGCGTCACTTTTGTGACGCAGCAGCAGTGCAAAAGATGCACCATGTTGCAAGATAGGCCTCACTTCATCTGCAACAAGATACCGTCAGTTTAAACTGTATACATTTAGGTCTGTGTAGGGGGCATGGAGAAGATGAGCATAAGATGTGCTATGTTGCGACATATTTACAACTTGATGCATCTAGGCAGATGTGTCATGCTGTAAAGTCCTGTGCCACATGAAACCTGTGTCAGGTTTCATGTGGGCGTTTTGTTGCAGGGTGGGCAGTCATTTGCATGAAAGCCGTGTAAATCTAACACAGTAAAATTAAGAAGATTTTACTGAGTAAGCTTTATGGCATTGCTGAATCAAATCTTTACCCCTGTTTGAAACAGGCATAAAGAGTGATGCACCATGCAATGTGTGGCTTGCCCCTGTGCATTGCAGTAGATATGTCGCGCTTATGACGTGATTTCTGCAATGTGCCGTTTTTGTGGAATAGATATGTGACGCATCTGTGCTGTTTTTGCTCAATGGTGCTCTGCATTGTAAATGTGGCACATAATGGGTGGCAGAGCAGTGGCGTACGTTAACTGGTGCATCCCTGGGGATGCGCCAGTTAACATAAATCTGCTCCTTTAAATTTAAGTATTAGCAGGGGACAAAGTGTTGGTGAGGCTTATCCAAGGTTAAGAAGAGATGAGTCCTGTTCACTGAAAACTTGGACATAGGCCTCAACTTCTCAGCATCGTTGAACATGGTTAAATAATATCTGCAAAATGTTACTCTTGTTAAACAATTTTACTATTATAGTCTCTGAGATTTGTCTCTTAATCTGCAACATCTCATTGTTGTTCTCTTTTTTTAAAGATAACGACAACATCAAGCATGAGTGATAATGACCAATCTGTTGATCTCGATCTTATCATTGAACTTGTCATTGAAACGTCAGTGGAAGTAGATCCCTTGGATGATTTATATCCTGTGGATGATGAAGAATATGATGAGGATGCTGATTTGTCAGAATTGTATGACATAGGGTGGGCAGCTGACCTGCTTCAGCCTATTGACCTATAAAGACTTTTAAAAATAAATTTAAATAACTCAAAATGAAAAGTAACCATGTAAACCGTTTCACTTAAAATTAAATAGAACTTGAAAAACAGATTGTGTGAAGTGTCTTTAATAAAATAGTGAAATATGCTAATAAAATTAGTTCAGATTCACATATAAAAGAGCACAGGTCAAATGTAGAAGCATTCCATTTCTTTGCTACTATTTGTGAGTTTTATATTTGCTAATGCACTAAAAATTATTGTATGTAGAATTGACAACTAGTATGTTAATTTTTTGACGACTATTATTGATTTACTGTTTGGTAATAGTGGTTAATAACATTTTTTATTATATTTTACCACAGATTCAACTGCAGATCATTTCAAAAGTACAAGATGCCATCTAAAGAGAGAGCAAGAAAGGCTACAAAACGTCAAAGACAGCAGATTACTAAATGCTTGCAGCAGTCCTCTACAATAAAAACTCGTCAAATCACCAAGAAAGCTCCGGGTAAGAGAACGAAATCATTCCTAAGAAACATTCGTAAAAAAAAAAATATTACTACAGAACGTGTTTTAGTACAGAAAAAGAGAGCCAATTTAAACGGAAAGGAAAGGCCAATCAAAAATGTTACTGCTAGAGCAGGAGATAACTCTGTGCATGGTAGTAGAAGGAAAAATCAGTTTAGGGACATTCGTAGACGAATGTTCCGCAATAGGATAATTGACAATTTGTTAAAAAATATTAAGAAAGGTGAACAGAAAGTAGTTTTTTATAAGAGAAAAAAAAAGTTGAGTAAATTATTGATGAGGCATTCGAAATTAAGCGAAAGTTATTTATTTTGATAATCAATAGAATTAGGAAACTAAACAAGGCAATTTATGATTTCAAAACAAATAGTAGATGGAACAGTTAATCGTAGTAATTTTTGTGAAGTTTTTTTCAGGAGAATGGATGCGTAGTTCAAGTTGTGAGGCATTTTTTAATGAGGAGAGTTATTTCCAGGATAATGATTTGGTGCATGCAGTTGACACCAGTGGTCGAGCTTATGAGGTGAAAGATGGTTGTCCAGTTGAAAAAGAAAAACTTGTGACAACAGAGGCAGAAGAGGTGTTAAGTAATGAGGTTTTAGGAAGACGTCCTAAGGGACCAGTGTATACCTGGAAGTGTAGTAGTATTTGCAGTGTGCGACAGGATTCCATCAATTTCCTTTGTGATTTTGTACGGACATTTAATAAGAAAAGTTTAAAACAGAAAATAAAATTGTTGCAAGAATTAGATCCTTGCAGAGTAAGAGAAGTGACAGGTTTGCATGGTCATTCACTGGCTTGTCTTTCCAGGAGAGTGTGCCAGAGTGTTTTTCATCATTTCAGGATGCTAGCAGTGCATCATAATAAAGTGAGGAAATTAGTTAGAATGTTGTATTATGCTAAGAGTCCAGCAATTATGCTTAAACAATTATGCACTGCTCTTTTGCATGGTTCTGAAGTAGATGTGAAGAATATTCGTGAAGAAATTCAGTTTTGTTACTTTGCAAGTAAAGAGGAGAATGTTGAAATTGACCCCGAAGAAGAAGGTAATGTGGAAGATAGTGTACAGGTTTCCAGTGCAGATAATTTTCAGAAGGAAATTGCCACGTTTCAGGTGAAATCAAGTGAGAGGCCTCATTTCACTTGTGTGTGTTGTCGACGCACTTATTATAAGAATCAGACTAAGTTAGTGGATTTATATGCGAAAAGTGAAAGAGAAAATAATAGTGAATGGAAGGATTTTGCAACATACTTGATGGTAGAAAATTGTTTTGATTTGGGATCGGATCAACGTATGTGTACTTATTGTTGTAACAAATTAAATCAAAACCGGATGCCTGCTAGAGCGGTTCATAATAATCTGGAATTCGTTGAGATTCCTTCTGAATTGAAGGATTTAAATACTTATGAATCTATTTTGATTCAAAGTATCCATCCCTTTCAGGCTATTGTACGAATGGAGCCAAAGACAGGGAAATTGCCTCCATCAGATTTACAGAGAGGATTAAAGGGAAGAGTTGTTTATTTGCCTCTAGATTTGAAGAAAAACATTAATACAATTGGAGTAGAGAAAGTGGAAGAGGAACCTCTGGTTATCTTAGTTAATGGGGTTCCGACAAAGAGTAAGAAAATCTGGCAAGATTTAGTGGATGTTAGAAAAATCAAAAAGGCAACATTGTATTTGAAGAAAAACAATAAGTACTACAAGAATGTATATGTTGCAGAAGAGGAAGTAAGTGAAGAAGAGGATAGCGATTTGTGTGCTGGTCAAATTGAGAAAGTAGAAGCCTCTAAAAATGAAGAAATATATGAACATTATAGTGTTCATCCTTTGCATTCCAAGGAAGTTATGGGGAATGCTATTGAGTTGTTTCAACTGAAACAAGCCAAAGGAAGTCCCATTAGTGTTTGGGAGGAAAGTTTGGAAGCTCGGTGTTTCCCACAGCTATTTCCAACAGGTCAAGGAGGAAGATATGATGAGCGACCTGATCAAATTCCTGCTTCTGAATACCGCACTTTACTATTGTATGCAGAAGATCCTAGGTTTCGTCAATGCATTACCTATTTGTTTCATCTACTGTTTGAAAGCGATCTGTCTGGACTGTCATATGCAGTGAACCACATCTTGAAAAGTGGTGTACAGATGCAAAATATCTCGGCAAGTGACTTTATGGATAAAGTCAATGTGCAAGACAGTATTTTGGATTCTCACCTGATTAATCTCATGGCGTGTCAGCGTGGTACTAATGAGTACTGGTACCGTCGTCATGGTGATTTAAAATGTATGCTGAGGAACTTAGGAACTCCCACATGGTTCCTCACTCTCAGCTGTGCCGAGTATGGCTGGGAAGACTTACTTGAATTTCTACGAGAGGCAAATGGAAACATTGAAAATATCGAACTCAAGACACCCGGAGAACTGTGCTCTTTGGATCCAGTGAATGTATGCAGGTACTTCAATCATAGATTTGAAGCTATGATGTCTTTCATCATGAACAAGAAAAATCCACCTCTTGGAGAGGTGTTGAATTTCTTCTGGAGAAAGGAGTACCAAGCAAGAGGTGCTCCTCATATACATATGCTGCTGTGGATAAAAGATGCACCCAAATTTGGAACAGATCCAGATGACTTAGTGATGAGTTTCATAGAACAGTATTCTACATGTGCTGTTCCAAAGGCAAAGGAAGACAAAAACCTAAGAGAACAAGTATTACGCTTCCAAAGCCATCTTTGTGGAAAGTACTGTCGTCGTAAATTCAGAAACAATTAAACCTTTTTTTTTTATTAATTGCGGTCAACAGAGATACATGACAGTCACAGCATCAATAAACCAATATAGCATAACATGTATGGTACATTCAGTAGAAAAGCAGTACTTGGGCATGGGCTGGTATAGCACGCATAGGTCAGCCCACAAGGCTCATATTACAGTGATCAACATTGCGAAGACATCCACGGTACAGCACGCCTCCCACCCACTCATGGTCTCAAGGTGTGGGGATCCCACAGCTTCAACGCATAAAAACAGACTACCAATCAAGGGTGGAAGGTGCCACGAAGCCCACCAGCCCCCCGACTGCCTCAGTCTCTACCAGTCAACCAGCTACACCTCCGAGTGTATAAGTGTGCCTCATTTGTGACAAGGAGAGGGTGGCCCCTCACAACACCCCAGGAAGCGTGCAGCGCTCAGGCAATATATGTGTATCATGCCAAAAAAGCGGGGCATAGTGCTCACCCATGCAAGCGTCATCTCTACCGATGCGCAGTCCCTAGAGCCAATGTGTATGTTTACCCCCCGCAGACCTGTTATTCTAGGATAATGGGAGGGTCAGGAAGATGTGCATTGTGAGTAACAGCACATTACTGGTAAGTACCCCAGAGTCCCCAGCAGCCCTCTAGCAGTAAGCCTACCATCATGGTCCGAGCAGGGGGGGCTGGGTCCCCACCTCTCGGTCGTCGTGTAACATGGTGAGTGTTCTACGCAACGGCCACACTCTCGGGGGGCAGGCAACGGATCTTCATCCCCAGAGGAATCACTGTGAGCCATCTGGGACAACCAGTAAACCTGTAAAGGGGACCAAAAATCACTGGGTCTACAGCGAGCGGGGAGCAATTCCGCATAGATGCCATGTTGGTCTTGGCAGTACGTGAGGTCATCCAGCCAGTCTTTAAACTTCGGTGCCCTGCCCCTTCCCCACCTGCAGGCTATCCTCCTCTTAGCTAGCAGCAAAGCTATATTAACAAACCTCCGGTCCGCCCTGGGCACATCCTTGGTATACCCCAGCAGCATCACCACCGGGTCCAGAGGGAGGGGGCCAGCAATCATGACCTGGAGAGCTGAATGTACCTGCGCCCAGTATGCCTGTATCGCTCCACACTCCCAGGCCAAATGGAGGAATCCCGCACCTTCCGCGCGGCAACGTGCACACCTGTCGTCCTCTGAGAGGTGAAATCGCAGCTTCCGAACCGGGGTGTAATAGTACCTCTGTACAAACTTGTAGTGAATAATTTTCAATCGACAGCTGGAGGATATGTCAGCCGTGACCGAGCAGCAATATTTCCACTGCTCGTCAGTGAGGTCAACAGGCAGCTCAGAGTCCCAGGCAACCCGTGCCTTTGACAGAGCCGGCGGCCGCTGCCCACGGATGGCAGCATACAGTTTGGACACCAGGTGCCTACCATCTGACACCAGCAACACATGCAAAGGCAGAACCGTCTCCGGCTCATCCGGAAAGGTGGGGAGTATGTCCCGCATACCCTGACGCAGCCTAATATAATAGAACACCTCCATCGGCGTCGGGGGGCCGGTACGAAACACCTGATCTTTGGAGCGGAACAACCCATCCTGGAACAAGTCGCCCCACGTGGCTATGTGTACCCGTTTGCACATGGATCGAAACCCAGTTTCCAACAATAGCGACAGCTTTGGGTGGTACGCAAGAGGCATTGCCGGTGAATAAAGCATGGGCGCTCCAAGCAGTTTAGTCACTCTCCTCCAAGAGTCAACAGTGCAGGTAACAGTGGTAGCAGGCGTCTCGATATCGCCAACCTGACCCAGTAGCATGCCCCTGAGCGGGAGTGGATGTACTATCCAATCCTCGGCAGCTACCTGCGGCATAAAAGGGGCGGGGCTGACCCAGTGATATGCATGCTGCGCCTGAGCACTGAGATAATACACTTCGAGATCAGGGACATCGAATCCGCCCCTGTCATATGGCTGCGTTAGGACCTTCCAGCTAAGGCGCGGTTGTTTGCCGCCCCAGAAGAGACGAAGCAGCTCGGTTCGGAGCCTCTTAAAAAAATAGTTACCCGGGTAGTAGGGGATGTTCTGGAATAGGTATAGGAAACGTGGTAGGATGACCATTTTTATCAGTGAGGCTCTGCCTGCCATCGACAGCGGGAGGGCCAACCAGCGGGTCACATTGTCAGTCAATTGCGAGATAGCCACTCCGTAATTCATCCGAATCACGTCTTCTTTATTGAGTGATACCTCAATGCCCAGGTACCTCAGGTCAGAGCCACACCACTCCAATGGGTAATCCAATGGAAATCGGGTAACTGCGGCCGTGAGGGGGAAGAATTGCGACTTCTGCCAATTAATGTGCACTCCGGATATGCCGCCAAACACTATAAATTCTCGCAGAAGTGGGTTAAGGTGTTGTTGTGGGTGCCGCACGTACAATGTAACATCATCCGCATAAAGGGAAATCCCAATCTGCCGCTGGTTACAGTTAAAGGCGCTAGCCTTGTGTAATTGCCGGATCCTGCAAGCCAGTGGCTCAATTGCCAAGGCGAAGAGTAGGGGCGACAGGGGGCAGCCCTGCCTAGTACCTCTCGTGATATGCATTCGAGCAGACAATACCCCATTGATGACGACCCTAGCGACTGGAGAGGTGTAGAGCAGTTTCACCCATGCAATAAATATCTGAGGGAACCCCATCCTACCTAAGATAGCCATGAGGTAGCCCCACTCGACAGAATCGAACGCTTTGGTGGCGTCCAGGAACACAGCAGCGACCGGTAGCGTAGGTGCTATGGTGGGTATACGGGAGAACAGCGTACGAAGGTTATGCGAAGTGGCTCGCCCTGGGACAAACCCAGATTGATCCGGCAGCACCAGTGTAGTCATGAGTAGGGACAGCCTAGTCGCCAGTACTTTAGCAAGTATTTTTGCATCGCAGTTGAGCAGCGAGAGGGGTCTATAGGCGTCAGGTTCAACCGGGTTTTTCCCTGGCTTCAGAAGTGAGGTTATCGCCACCTCCCTCATTGAGCCCGGCAGTATCCCCATCTCCAGCGATTCTTCAAAGACTTCCTTCAGCACCGGTGCCATGATGTCGATGTAGCACTTATAGAATTCGGCTGGGAGGCCGTCCAGCCCCGCAGCTTTGCCATTGCTGAGGGACATAATCGCTTCCCTGATCTCATCCAGTTCAAAAGGACATCCTAGGAATGCCCTATCGCCGTCACTCAGCCAGCAGAGTGCTATATCATCTAGGAAGTTCCCGAAGTCCACCTCGTTTTCCTGCTGTGTGGAATATAACCGACGGTAGTGCTGCAGGAAGGTGTCCTGGATACTCTTAGTGTCCTGATAGGACCCGCCTTTGCCATCAGTGATTTCTAATATGTGGGTGGCATGGCGCTGGTGTCTAGTGAGTGCCGCGAGCACATTTCCTGGCCGGTCCCCCTCACAATAGCGCCTAGCCGTCCAGTATTTGCCCCGGAACTTCACCTCTCTAGCTGCCTCCGCCTCGAAGGACGAGAGCTTGGCCCTGAATTCCTCCGCCAGGTCAGGGCGAGGATTGCTGACCATCTCCGCCTCCAGCGCTTTAAGCTCCAATTCCAGTTTTGACAACGTGCTCACTATGGCCTTGAGTATACCACAGCTCTTAGAGATCGTGAAGCCCCTAACAGTCACTTTAAAGGCTTCCCAGATCGTTTCCACCTTATCGACCGACCCCTTGTTTCTAGGGAAGAATGCCTCAATCTCCTCACCAAGTTCGTGTTTAAAAACAGGGTCAAGCAGGGCAGAGGGGAAGAGCCGCCACGGCGGCCGCACTCTGGCATATCCAGGCATTTCCAACACAGCCAATACGGGGCAGTGGTCTGAGTAAGTACGAGGCAGATGTTGCACCCGAACTACACCCCCAGCCAGTCCCCGCGAGATGAAGCAGTAGTCAATCCTCGCCCACGAGCGTGCGTGCGTCGTGAAATGAGTGCCCTCCCTAGTCACTGGGTGTGTGTGCCTCCAACTATCCAATAGGCCCGCCTCCCACAGTATACCCTGAAGAGTGTCCCGAGCCTTCACGTTGTATTGTCCACTACCATCTGACCTATCTGCCCCAGGATTCAATGAGAGGTTGAAGTCCCCCCCCCAAATTAAATGTGTAGCTTCCACCTCCAGTACATGACCCCACAATGCAAGAAAGAAACCGGGTGTGTCGATATTGGGTGCATAACAATTGACAAGCATGACCACATCAGTGCCCAATCTACCCCAAAGTAGCACATACCTCCCCTCAGTGTCCACCCTCGCTCCCAACTTCTGGAAATGAAGCCCCTTATTGATCAGAATAGCCGCACCCCTCGAGTAAGTGGAATATGAGGAGAATTCCCTCACTGTAGCCCATCTACTTGCAAACTTAGGAACATTACGTGGATTCAGGTGGGTTTCCTGAAGCATTGCGATCTGTACATGATGTCTATCCAAATATGCAAGTACATTTCTGCATTTCCGGGGGTCATTAAGGCCCCGAACATTCCAGGACACGATTGAGACATTGCTCAAGGCGACATCACCCATGCTCATCATCACACCCCTGAAAAAGACCCATGGTCGGTGCACCAGCCCGCACTCGGAACGCACCAATGACAAGTCTCTTTGCTGCTTGGAACTTTCGCATTGCCCATCCACTGACACACGTGCACACTCCGTCATCGATTTCTGCATACATGCCATGAACATCTCCCGCAAAACTGCCCCTGGGGCCAACAACGCACACCCCCACAGTCATACACCCCCCCACTCGTGCAACACCCCAACCCCCGCTCAGCAAGACCTCCCCCCTCCCACTGAAGCAACCCAATTTTGCCAGTATCACATCCCCCCTCCCCACCCCAATCTCCACCCTCAACAACCATAGAAAAACTGTGTGGGGAACCCCCTTCTGAGGGCATCAGAGGTACGCACCAATACACCCCTACAATCCCCTCCCGTCCCGCACAGTTCATACGGGAACAGTCAGAGAAGGGGGGGTGGAGCCTGGTATATATCACCCCTGCAGGTCAGAGCCCGACCAACATATCACCGTCTCTTGCGGCATCCCCCCCTGTTGGAGAAGGTGCCAATCAGGCCAGGTGAGTCATCTATGCATCCGCCACTGCGCATAACACCCCCAACATTACATCCAACCTGGACATTCCAATACAAAAGCTCAACCCTGGAGTACAGCATACGACCTGTCCGCCAGTCCACAGCCAGTTCACACAATGATGAATCTGCAATCCAGTTCCAGAACCCTGGTCAGAACAACCGGGGCCAAGGCAGGTCGAAGGATCCAATCCGAACGCCAGATCAACAACAGGAGGTCAACCATCCAGCAACAATGAGGCAACCTCAGTCCGCAGCCTGCTCCTCTGGGTTCTCGTCCGCATCCCCATTTTCCGCATCTCGTCTGTCTCTCCTGGTAGCTCGGAGTTTTTTTATGTATTCCTCCACCTGCTGTGGATTGACGAAAAAATGTTGTTTACCCTGATGGGTCACCCTAAGTCGTGCCGGGTATAGGAGGGCGTAATCCACCTGCATGTCTCTTAATTTTTTCTTTACAATCAGAAACTTTTTCCGCTGTTCCTGCACAAGCGACGGAAAGTCCGGGTACACCGAGAAGGGTACTCCATCGCAAGACAAGTTGTGATTTGTCCGTGCTGCTCGTAGTGCTGCGTCGCGGTCCCGGTAGTTAAGCAACCGGGCGATGATAGGCCGCGGTTGCGCCCCAGGCTTGGGCACTGGACCCAGGGAGCGGTGCGCCCTTTCGACGATAAATTGACCAGAGAAGGCCTCTCTGCCCACCGCAGCAATCAGGATTTTCTCCACGTATTCCTCCATGCGCCCAGTGTTGGTGGATTCCGGTACACCCGTTACGCGAATGTTATTGCGCCTACTTCTCGCCTCCAACTCCTCATTCTTTGCCGCTATTACTCGCAATATGTTGTCCAGTCTGGACAAGTGCGCATCGTGAGAAGCAGTCGAGTCCTCCGAGGCAGAAATGCGTCTCTCCGCTTCCGTCAAGCGTTCTTCATGGACCTCCAGCTTCTGTACGACCCCATCCATCCTGGAGGACAGGCGGTCTACCTTGTCCACTATTGTGGCGAAGCCCTGTCTCATCTCTTCCAGCATTATGTGCATCTCAGGGGCCATGGACGTGGAAGGGAGCTCAGTGCCCGGTGGATCGTGGGCACTACCAGCGCCCGTCGTGCCACGCAGCTGCTTCCTGGGCGGCGCAGGCTCAAAAGAGAGTTTAGACTGCTTATTTTCGTTCTTCCCCATTGCGCTCCGCTTGTAGGGGCCCGAGGCGCCCAGCGAGAGGCGACCAGTGTGGCTCTCACCGCTCCCCGCCACTCCTCTGTGCATACGTGCCCCCTGTGCGATGGTCGCGTCGTTGGCAGCGTCTCCTGCGTGAGGAGCAGGGAAGTAGTGCCAGAATAACTCCCCGACGTGCCCCTTCTCCGGTGCCCAGGACCAGCCGCCACTGCACACGAGGGGGGTCGGAGTTCCAGCTGGCCACGCTATGTGGGTGGCGGGCAGTGATGCGCCGGCGATTTGCAGGCAAGGTCCGCATTCAAGGTGCCCTAGGGGGCAGTGTGGGGGGGATGGGGGGGAGGCCGAGCGCGCCTCCACCGGGCGGCAACGTCCACAGTATGGCCTCAGTCCGTGGCCCCCATGAGTCCCCTGATACTTCCCGATCCCCAGTGCCCAGAAGCAGCGAGCCCAAAGCAGGATCAGGGGGGACCGCCGGCAATCCGCAGTTAGTGGCCGGGGTCCCGGTCAAACACCCGCCGGCTCAGGCGGTAGTACACAGCACTCTCTGCTATCCCAGCAGGGCGTAGGTCCGCCGATCAGCACCACCGAGCGGTGCCATGTCCAGATAAGGGGGAAGACTCACCACCGTCACCGACCTCCGAGGTCCGGCAGGTCCCGCACCTCCCGGGCCGATCACTCTAAGTCCGAGGCCCACCTGCCTCGTGGTAAGCCTCGACCTCGCGTGGCGCCGCACGCAGGGTCCCGCGCCTCCTCTCCCCTGCGATGCGTCCCGGCCAGAGTCTTCGGCCGGCTAAGTTCGGCGCCGATGCTCGGTTCGTCTCCAAACTCGGACCGGAGCTGCTGGGCAGGATGGCTCACACTCGGTGAAAGTTTCAGGCATAGATCCGCAGGCAAACAGGATAGAATAAGGATAAAGCTGACCAGGCAGCCAGAGCCTCACTAAAGTGCGGCCATTAGCTCGTGCGCCCCCTAGCGCCCTCTGTAAATTCAGAAACAAGGACAAGTTCTACACAAAATGTCGTTTCGCCTTTCCACGACCGGTGATTTCTAAAGGAAGAGTGAACAGTTTGATGTCTTCGCTGCGACATAATGTGATGAAGAAATGACCCAAAAATACATATAATTTGAAAAGAAACGAAGAGTCCAAGTACATTAACGACTACAACCCAGTGATTTTGTCCATGTGGAATGCTAACATGGATATACAGTTTGTGGCTGATAACTGTATGGCTGTGGCTCGGTATGTGACATCTTACATCACCAAAAAAGAAAAGACAGAATTGAAGGATATATGGGAGGACATTTCCCATGAAAAGAGCCTCAGTAAGAAGTTGTACAGTTTCAGTCTGTAGATGTTGTCGCATCGAGAAATCGGAGCTTACGAATGTTCTGACCGGTTGTCTTCAGCAAGTCTCTATGCCAAATCCAGGAGTATCATTTGGGCGAGTCTTGGTCTTGCTGCAACGCGTAATCGAGTTCTGAAACCTGTACGGGAAATTGAGTATTTGGCGGAAAAGGAGCCAAACAGTACCGATATTTTGAAGACCAACATGTTGGATACATATTATCCAAATAGAAGCAGTCACCTCGAGAATGTTTGTCTGTATGAGGTTCTACAAAATTACATATTCAAGAGGAACATCAAAGAAGATATTGATAAAGGAGTGTATGCTGTAATTGGAAATGAGGGATGTCTGGTCAAGCAAAGAAAATGCCAATTGGTAAATCATCGAAAATTGAGTGGCGAATCTCCTGAAAGAAAAGAGTTTTTCTATTTAGCACTTTTGCAACTTTTCAAGCCTTGGCGTGCAGAAGAGGAACTGCTTGGAGATTTCCTCTGTTACGAAGACTCTTTCAATGCTGCCAAGGAGACTATAGAATGTCCTGTTTTTCCCAAATATCTAGAAATGTTGAATGCGGAAATCGAGCAGGAAGCAACGATTGCAGCCGAGATTGCTAGAGACAGTTCTCAGGACAGTCAGAGTTCTGTTTCATTGAGTCAGGATCCACTAGGAGGACCAGTTATCGAAAATTAAGCTGCCACAGCCATGATTGAAGTGGAAAGAGCCATGGCACATGCTCAGGAGGATGCGGTTAACTTAGAAGACTTGAAAAGACAACTCAACGTTGAGCAGAGGAAAATATATGACGAAGTTACCAACCAAATTGATCATGGATTAAGTCATGAGAAGAAAGAGTGCTCATGTACGTCGTTGAAGCCTGTCTGCCTGTACGTGAGTGGAGAAGCGGGAACTGGAAAAAGTTTCCTCATTAAAGCAATTTCATGTTATTTGCAGAAAAGGACTGAGTCATCGCTGTCTTGTGTTGTCACCGCTCCAACTGGACTGGCAGCACATAACATTAAAGGTATTACTTTGCATCGTCTACTGATGCTGCCAGTGGAGCATGATAACAAATTACAATACCACAAGTTATCTGGAGATGCTTGTTGTGAAGTTTCAAGAGTCTTGAGGAAAATGAAACTTCTTATCATTGACGAAGTAAGCATGGTTTCCAATGTCATGCTTGCCTTTGTGCATTTGAGAATGCAAGAAGTTCTCAAAACAGAGTATGATGTGTTATTTGATGGCAAACACATCATTGTTTTCGGTGATCTTCTGCAGCTGACACCAGTGAAAGGACAACCTGTGTTCATAATGCTCACGCATGAAGATACCAGGAAGTGCCTAGGGAGCATTGGCAACGTCAATATATGGTTAAACTTCAATTATGCTGAACTGCGTGAAAATATGCGTCAAGCGAAGGATGAAGATTATAAGAATATTCTACAAGATGTTAGAATCGGAAAAGTGACCGAGCATGGGAAAGAAGCTTTACATGCTCGATTACTGTCAAATTTGTATCCAGAAGAAGACGTTCTGCCAGAGAATATTTTTCGGAAAATTACTGAGAAGAAATCTGGAATATGTTTGATGCCAACTCTTGCAGAATGTGCCATCTTCAACAACAAAATGTTGCATTTAGAAAACCAAGAGATTGTGAAACTGGAAGCTATTGACAGAGTAGAGCATATGGGAGCAACAATTATTTTGTCTGAGAATTTGAAATCAAAATTGGATTCATTAGAGAAGACTATATCTAAAACTGCAGGTTTTGAAAAGACTCTGAATGTGTGCTTAAATTGCCGTATCATTTTAAGAAGGAATTTACATGTTGAAAGAGGTCTGGTAAATGGATCAATGGGTAATGTTGTTGATTTTGAGAAATACAGAAATAGAGATGGAATTTAATTTTTAAAAATTAAATTTGATGGCATTGAGGAAGTACAGCTAATTGGTCGTTGCTCTGCTAGGTTTTTGCTTGTAAAAGACTTATATGTTCGCCGTAAGCAGTTTCCTGTTTGCTTGGCATATGCGGTGACAATCCATAAATCGCAAGGTTTAAGTGTAGACAGTGCATTGGTGAACATTGGCAGTTCTGTGTTCAAGGAGGGTATGGCATATGTGGCATTGTCACGAGTCAGAACTTTATCGGGATTGTACTTGATTGAGTGTGATGTCACAAACATTTGTGCGGATCTAGATTGTGTTAAGGAATACAATAGGTTAAGAAGAGAGTATGCGCCACATTTGCCTCAATATCCTTTGTTTGAGAAACGTGTGGTAGGCCGGAAACGAAGAAATGTGACCAATAGTAGAGAGGTTGTAGCAAAAAGACGAAAAGTCGATGAACCCGAAATTATAAGCAGAAAGAAAAAGGATTTTGTTGAAGATGTTGTTGGTTTTCAATTTGAAAACAGTTCTGGTGTCAACTGCTATGCTAATGTAGTGGTTAATGTTTTGTTTTCTCTAGAAACTTTAAAAGAAGAGATTGTGGTCAATTCGGATCAGAGATTTTGCAGTTTGTTGAATTCTGTGTTAGAGAAATGTAGCACTGATAGAACAAAAATAGAAAGTGTGTCTGAAATTCGAAATCTGTTAGACAAATGTTCAGGTCAAACGCAATTCTCTCAAAATATTCAGCAAGATTGTCAGGAGTTTTTAATGTATATGCTTGATATATTGCAAGATGAAGGTGTAGATGTAGATCACCTGTTTGGCCTTTCTTATCAATGGCAGCATGACTGCGAGAACTGTAGGGTATCAAGTACTACTAGTGTAGACTCAGAAAGATTTATATATTTAACTTTGCCAGACAGTAAATCAGTGTCCTTTAATAAGCTAGTAAAAGCAGCCGATCACAACATGGAGTGTAGCCAATGTAAGTCTGAAATGTTGTCCACATTATTTATACGAACATATGGCCAGTATGTCATTTTAATGTTCCAACGATGTAGGCCTGATGGAACAAAATTGACAACTTTAATTAAAAATGTTGTGGCTTGGCAGTTGTCAATATCAGGAAGGACTTTTGTAACTGCAGCAATTATATATCATGACGGTCCTTCGACAACATCAGGCCATTACACAGCTTATTTGAAGTCTAGAAACGGCTGGTAATTCTGCAATGATTCTGTTTTAACTTTAAAAAATAAATTGCCTTTTGACCTTAAAAATTCTTACCTGGTGTTTTTACAACCAAAATTTTAGGGAAAGAATCTCGGGATTTGCTCTGAGGAATTTCAAGAGGTTCTAATGGCTCCTACACTATTTGGCCTTGAGGATAAGTGTAGTACAGAGTCAAAATTTATTTTTGAGTTTTAAGTAGTTACTGAAAAAAAAGAAGGTTTTCTTACAGAAAGTGGTGGGCACGGATTAGTTAAAGGACAACAGAGTATTTCCCAAAGCAAACGGTGTTCTTACCATAACACTTGACGTCATGGAAAAATAACTGCACTTTGAATGAGTTCAGAAAAACTGTTTCTTTTAATAACCTAATTCAAGCAGCCAATCAAAACATGGAGTAGAGGTAATGTAAGTCTGCAATGCTGTCGACATATTTTGAACAAACTTTTGGTTATACTGTCATTTAAAAATTCCAACTATATAAACCTGATGAAAATAAGTTTTCAACTTTAATTTCAAATGTTGTGGCTACACAGTCGTTGATTTTAGGAAAACAATTTCTAACTGCAGCTATTATATGACATGATGGTCCTTTCACAACATCTACTTATTACATATCTTATTCAAAATGTAAAAAAAGCTGATGTTCCGGAAATAATTTTCACTATGAAACAATGTTGCCTTTTTATTTAAAAATATTCTTACTTTCTGTTTTCAGAAGAAAGAATTTAGAGTAGGTAACTGTTTTATAAAGATTCTAGGAGTTGATATAATTTTATGTACTGTTTTAAATTGTTTTGTGATTAAAAGTGATGTAGAGAATTAAATAATTGTAGTAGTCATAGAGGTAGTGTAAGTCTGCTTCATAGTAAGCAGTATCAGTGTCATAGGAAATGTGGAACATGAGTGAGCAAGAAGGGTGATTACTAGTACAGGATTGTGAAAGTGATCTTGAACGTTTTCTTTCTGAAAGTTGCGGAAAAAGAAAATGACGGGATTTGCTTAGAAGAATTCCAAGAGTTATAAATGGCTCTTACACGATTTGGCCTTGTGGAAAAGTGCGGTAGAGAGCGAGAAGTCATTTATTGTATGTAACATATTTGTCAAAACGATGGAGCTTTTCTTTCAGAAAGTGGCGGGCTGAAAATAATAACAGCACAACAGAGTGTAAGCTGTTCATAGGACATCCTTCGACGTCATGGAAAGTAAGTTAATTTTAAGGAGTTCTGATTTTTGATTGGTTATGTTATATGGGTTTTTTAAACACAATCATTTTGATTGTGTTTTTTTTCCCCGCTGTTATATGATGAATACCTTCAAGTCTCTGTTTTTAGTGAAATTTGATATATTCTGAAAACAGCAAAAAAAACCATTTAACATGTATAATTAATTCTGTACTTTTTGTATTTATGATATACATTTAGAATTGTGTAGGAGGCATGGAGAAGCTGAGGCTTCTGTAAGTGTCAAAGTTGTTGCATAGAGTGCTCACCTTCTGCGTAGTCTTTCATATGATAGACTACATCTGCACAATGAGATACCTAAGCAAAGGAAACACAAGTGATGTGATTGTGAAATGAGCAAAAAAAATTGCACGTTTTACAATTACATTAACTGTGTTTCCTAACATTACGAATCACATTGTGTAGATGAGGTTTAGGCCTGTTCCATGAGACAGAGGAGGTCTAACATTTGTTCAAGAGTGCAGTGGACATGACTCACTTCGTTGGTAGGCCTGCACATGTATTATCTCCTCTGTACTCTTCAACAACTTAAATTTCATCTGTAACCCTGAGTAGGACTCACCTGAAACGAATCTGTGGATAGGCCACACCATATCAGTATCTAGAAACAATCATTTAAAATGTTAGGGGCGGATTTATGATGGCCGTGCGCCTCTTTTGCGCCGCTGTTCCGTCACTTTTGTGACGCAGCAGCAGTGCAAAAGATGCACCATGTTGCAAGATAGGCCTCACTTAATCTACAACAAGATACCATCAGTTTAAAATGTATATAATTAGGACTGTGTAGGGGACATGGAGAAGCTGAGGCTTCAGTAAGTGTCAAAGTTGTTGCATGCAGTGCTGACTTTCTGCGTACTCTTTCATATGCTGGACTACATCTGTACAATGACATATCTAAGCAAAGGAAACACAGGTAATGTGATTGTGAAATGAGGAAAAAAAATACACGTTTTTCAATGACATCACCTGTGTTTCCTAACATTATGAATCACATTGTGCAGATGAGGTTTAGGCCTGTCCAGGGAGACAGAGGAAGTCTGGCTTTTGTTCAAGAGTGCAGTGGACATGACTCACATCGTTGGTAGGCCTGCACATGTACTGTGTCCTCTGTACTCTTCAACAAGCCTAAATTTCATCTTTATCCCTGAGTAGGCCTCACCTCAAACAAATCTCTGGATAGGCCACACCTTATTGGCATCCTGAAACAACATTTAAAATGTTAGGGACAGTTTTATGATGGCCGTGCACCGATTTTGCGCTGCCGTTGCGTCTCTTTTCTGAGACAGCAGCAGTGCAAAAGATGTTGCAAGATAGGCCTCACTTCATCTGCATCAAGATACTGTTACTTTAAAATGTATATTTTTAGGACTGTGTAGGGGCATGGACAAGCAGAGGCTTCTGTAAGTGTCAAAGTTGTTGAAAAACTGTTTGTCCTTCAATCTTTTCCCTTGTCTTTTCTAATTTTTAAATACATGTTTTAATATTTTTCAAATTTTTGTTCTTTCTTTCACAGATTGAAAGTATAAAAATAACAAGTGACTAAGTTAACGACAATTATAAGGTAAATGTTTTGTACTCTTTTCGTTACATTTCTATCACATTTAACTTCTATTAGTTCCACTGCTTCATTTCTTTAACCCTCACTTTCCTGCCTTTGCTTCTTCCCTCATTCTTTTCTCTATTACTTACTTACTCTACTCCTTCCACTCCTTTTCTCAGTCCCTCTCTTCTCATAGTTCCTCACTCTTGTTCACTCACTCCGTCTCTATTACTCTCACTGTCTCTGACTGATCATTCTTTCACTACTTGTTCATTATGCTTTCTCCCTGTAGTTCAAGCACACTAAGGGGCATATTATCAACACAGGCAATAAAATTATCGCTGCTTTTATCGGCAGAAAACTGCCGCAAAAGTGGCTTTAGCGGCAGTTTTCTGCCGCAAAAGCGGCTTTAGCGGCAGATTTCTGCCGATAAAAGCAGCAAAAATTGTATCGCCTATGTTGATAATATGCCCCTATGTTATTTACATTTCTTTGCTGTTTCAATCATTCTTTTTCTGTTACTTCTTCTTTTCTGCATTCTGTTTTTTCTCTCTGTTATTCCACATGTTTTAATCTTAATTTGAACATTCACTCACATTCTCTAAGAAACTCTTGTTTGTTATTCTTCTACTCTCCTTTTTTTCTTTCACTTCCTTATCTATTTTGTTTTTCACAATTATACCCTCTTCCATCTTTTCTTTGGTAAATAGATCTATTAAACAGTATCTCTGGTTTAGTCCCTATAGCTGTCTTTCTTTTAACATTACTCTCTGTTTCCTTCCCTTATACTTACTCTTCTTTTTTTTTAAAAAATTTTTTTGGTTCGCTCCCAGTTCGCGTACCGGCGAGCGAACCGGGAAGCGAACCAAAAGAAATAGAGGTTGCCAGAGTGCTAAACATTCTAGCAATTTTTTTATAAAGGGGAGGTAGTTCTGAAAAGAATTTTTTTTTTATTATTTTTGTTGTTTTATATTTTTTTTATTATTTTTCTGAACATTTTTTTACTTTTTTTGTATTTTTTGAACGGTTTTATATTTTTTTTGTTTTTTTGGGGGGGCTGGGAAACGAAAACGATTCATTGAAAAGGGCTCAACAGGAGCAACAAAAAAAAAAAGATAATTTATTTTCTGAATCGTTTTGTAGAAACATGATTGTCAATTGCTAAGTTGATTAAAGTGATGCTACTTTCTCTGTAGCAAATCAACTGACTGCAACGCACGCACACTTGTTTGACTGTCCCGAACCTCATCTGTATATTTGGGACCATCTCCCTTGCCTCTGGTCCCGTCACTTCCTCTACAATTGATCTTCTGGCCACAGAAGGGGGATTATCCTGCAGGTCACGTACCTGCGCAGCACTGTAGTTGTTAGGGTGCCACCTCTCCATATGGTGATGCATTGTATATTTGCCATAACTATATTTTTTATCTGTCCCTCTGGAAAAATCTTTCTTACAGATAAGGCAAGTTACATACCGGGCATTCACTTTTTTTTGGCCCCGGGGATATTTAAAAAATTGCCAAATATAATTTTCTTTGACATGAGACCTCCTGGGCTCCTCAGGCAAAAACTGCCTCCTCTCTTGCTCCTCTTCCTCTTCTTCCTCCTCTTGCTGAATTATAACTTCAGCAGGTGGTCCTCTCTTCCTAGGAGGTGGTGGTGGTGGTGGGGATGCACCAGCTGAAGCTACAACACTTGCCATTGCTAAGTGATGAAAAAAGGTCTTCCTCTCACAAAGATGAAAGTCAGAGTGAGGAAACAAGGAGGGGTTTTCATCATTTGGGAAAAACAATAGTTCTAAACCAATGAAAAGTGTTATTTTTAGGTCACATGACCTAGCCTTACATCATTAGGAAACTAAAAGTGAAATGAACCAATATAAAGTTTCATTAAGAAGTCACATGACCTGTTGTGCTTACGTACGCGCTTCGCGCCGCGTCCCGGATCGCTTCCGGAAAGCTGCGCTTCGCGCCTCGCTTCGCGTACCGGAGCACTTCCGGGTACGCTAACGCGGCGCGTCATATGACGCATCACGCGACAACGCGATACGTCACGCTGACGCGAAGCGTCACGATGTTGTTTTCTAACACGACAGTTGCGCAAACGGACGTTTACTGGTTCGCGGACCGGATCGCGGCATTAAATTAAGCTAACGGAAAGCTAACCGGTTCGCGGACCGGGAGCGAAACAAAAAAAATAATAAAAAATAAAATAAAAAAATGTATTAATAAACATATAAAATATATTTTTTGATTTAAAGAAGAATACATTTTAAAGCTTTTGATATTTGCTATTAAAAAACCATTGAAATTCACTGAAAAAACCATAGGTTATAGACCATATATAGTTAGGAATTAGCATTTACAAAACCTTGAAAATTCACAGAAAAAACCATAGGTTATAGACCATATATAGTTAGGAATTAGCATTTAAAAAACCTTTTTTTACTCACACAAAACCATTGAAATTCCATATATAGTTAGTTGTACTAACTATATATCACGCACCCGCAATCCACTGCTGATCATGTCACATATTACATCATTCATGACATGGTCAGTGACATCACTGATGACATCACTGATGACATCTCAAATGACATCACTGATGACATCTCAAATGACATCACTGATGACATCACTGATGACATCTCAAATGACATCATTGATGATATCACTGATGACATCACTGATGACATCTCAAATGACATCACTGATGACATCACTGATGACATCACTGATCACATCTCAAAAGACATCACTGATGACATCACTGATGACATTATTCATGTGATAATACGATGAACCTCTTCAGACTCTAATACAACCTTAGATACACTCAGTGTAAACAGACACTCACAGACTGTCACTCATCCATGGAGTTACTCACACGCCTAGTCAGTCATGCAAAGAATCAATCACACCTCCAATTACTCAACTATACAGTTATACACACCTTACTTATTCAAACATATACTAACACATATTTACTCTCTTATACAACCCCTGATACAAGTTCACAATGATCCATACAGCCACTCACACATTCACTGGCTCTTATGCATAGTTATTTATATATGTCAACTCTCACATGTACTGTGTTTTACATATGTACTTACTTAGACATGTAGCACTGAGATATCCATTCACTCACCAATACACTCATGCACACAGTCAACCGCCCATACAGCTGTTTCCACATACACTTTTGAACCCATACATCTAGTGAATCAACTGCTCACACATCTATGCACAGAGTTATACACCTCCCAGCCACCCACACACACACACTCAGTCTCCCATACAAATACTTAGGCAACCAATCAATAACCCATATAGTTACTCATATAGCTACTGATCAACACATGCAGCAGTTTACAGTACAACAGACATAATGATGCACAAATTAAGACAGTTTAGTCACTAACCCATGCACTCAGTGAGACACATTTAATCAGTCACTCATACAGTCAGTCATGCACCTACTAAATCCTTCATCCAGACACTTATAAATCCACTCATTCTTCAATATGTAAGACATATTTTAACTTTACAGAAACATACAGTCACTGGATGTTGTCATCAGTGATGTCATCAGTGATGTCATTTGAGATGTCATCAGTGATGTCATTTGAGATGTCATCAGTGATATCATCAGTGATGTCACTGACCATGTCATGAATGATGTAATATGTGACATGATCAGCAGTGGATTGCGGGTGCGCGATATATAGTTAGTACAACTAACTATATATGGAATTTCAATGGTTTTGTGTGAGTAAAAAAAGGTTTTTTAAATGCTAATTCCTAACTATATATGGTCTATAACCTATGGTTTTTTCTGTGAATTTTCAAGGTTTTGTAAATGCTAATTCCTAACTATATATGGTCTATAACCTATGGTTTTTTCAGTGAATATATATATATATATATATATATATATATATATATATATATATATATATATATATATATATATATATATATGAGTGGTGAGCTATAGCAATCCATAATCAGTCTGGCCATGGGATCTTTATACAGAGATCTGACTCAAGATATGAATAATAGTCCAATTCGACCTGCAGACAAAGCTGACTAGAGAAAGGGCCATGAGACCCGATCAAATGCCTTTTCAGCATCCAATAAAATCATGTCTACTTTACCGCCAGTGTTTCTGGCTACATTAAAACAAAGCTACCGCAGTATTCGTATAGCTGGTGTTATCCGTACCAGGGAATGAATCCATGGTGCTGTAAAGAGACAATATATTGCAGGAAAGGGGCAAGTTTGACCGCCAAGAAATTTGGCATATATTTTTGCGTCTGAATTGATAGGAGATATAGGTCATTATGACTGCTTTTTCTGGGGAGACATATACTTCTTAAGAAAGACTACTATGTAAGTGGG
This sequence comes from Lissotriton helveticus, assembly GCF_964261635.1. Taxonomy (NCBI): domain Eukaryota; kingdom Metazoa; phylum Chordata; class Amphibia; order Caudata; family Salamandridae; genus Lissotriton; species Lissotriton helveticus. The sequence continues at coordinate 1,508,755,722 of NC_136061.1, read as the reverse complement.
CTTCCAAGTCTCCGGTGCAGTTCCCTCACTATCAATATAAGACAATAGCCTCATAAATAGAGGAAGAAGCATTTTCCTAAATACTTTATAAAACTCCAGGGGAAAAGTATCTTCCCTAGCTGCCTTGCCAGAAGGAAAAGTTGTTATTGCATACTCTTATTTCTGAACAGTAATATCCCCTTCGAAGCCTGAAGCCTGATGTTGGTCCAAACATTGAAGATAGGCCTTCTGTATATACTGTTAAACCTCTTTTTGGCAATCCGAGGGGCTCATTTGCAACAACATGATGCAACTTGGCACTGCAAGCCAGCTTGCTGCACCATGCAGAGCCATAGGGAAGTGCAGGGATGCATTGTATTTACGTCAATACGACGCATCCCTGTCCTTTCCTCTGTGCTGACACCGTTTAAGCAGCCTTGCGCCAATGCAGATACCCTAGTGCCATGGCGCAAGGGTGACGGCATCGAAATACGGTTGTTTTTGTGTAGGAAGGGACACATTCCTTCCCAAAAGTAATTGCTGTGCCTGCCCTGGGGAGGCATGCTGTTATGAAGCATTCCCAGATTCATTCTATGTTGTAAATCTGGGAATGTGTGAAACACCATGGGCCTTGAGTGGAAGCACCAACTGCAACACCCATGGCATGCCTCCCAGATGCACTATGAGGCAACGCAATGACTTTCTACGAGGTGACGAGAAGCCATGCAGGGTGGCTTTTCATGGGTTCATGGAACTGGGCCTGCACTGTGCCTCTCTGGAGCATTACAAGAGTGACGCTCCGGCAGCCGAAATGGGCTGCAAGGGGCTTGTAAATAAGCCCCCAAAATGCCAGTACCCGGCCAATCTGTTTCCCATACTTGTATTGAAAAGTCTTATTTTTATGAAACTTAATGGCGACTTTCTCATGCATACCCCGGTCAAGAATGCGTCTGAGGGTCACTTGTTCCAGGTAAATTGAGTGCTCAGTCAGCTTTTTATCCCTAACAGCTACTGCATGTTTAGCATCCAATTCCGATAGCAATCTTTCTGTCGGGCCGTTTGTGACAGGGAAAATAAATTGTGGGATGTGCAAAGCCCAAATTGCGATTTGGTAACTTGTCATCGACTCGCAATTTGGGTTTTGTGATTCTGTATCAGGAAGGGCTGTGTTAAGGGCGCCCCTTCCTAACACCAAATAACAAGGATATGTATGAATATTTTGTAACCAGAATCCAGTTGCAAAACATTCACTTTTTACCACCAAATTCAATTTGTTGGTGGCCCATTTGCAAATGGGCCTGGTCCCCAGGGGACCCCTTCTTCTTTGTGAATGCATGCAAAAATCTTTTTAAGAGCAGGCAGTGGTTACACAGAACACTGACTGATCTCAAATAATGGAAATAAAACATAAACAATTTCGATTTGAAACACATCCCATTTTCCTTTGAGGAAAATGGGCTGCATTAAAAAAAACACACATCAATAGTCTGCTGTCCCCAGCTGACCACAATCCCTTTGTTTTTAGCGATTCCCAATGGGTTGTGAATTGCGACCTACCTTATGAATATCAATTAGGTAAGTCTATCTGCGACCAACTGGGATTCGCAAATGAAACTCTAAAGAGGTTCATACACTTGCAAATGTGATTTCCTCTTGGCAATTCACATAGAATCACAATTAGGAACTTGCAGTTTCAAATATTAGTACATGTGGCCCTTAATCTCGTTAATTCTTGTTTGTGTTTACCTCCAGAACAAATTGCGTGATTGACAGCTGACAAGAGCCTTCATAGTGTCCCATACAATATGTAGCGGGCAGTGTCCTGATTGACCGATATAAACCATCCCAATTGGTCCATCAGTCGAGCTCTAATTTCGTTTGTAGAGCTCGACTGATGTGCCAATTGAGAGGGTTTTATGAAGTTTCAAATCCGAAAAAATTTAGAATAGTAGATTTTGCTGACATAAAAAAGCTGAAAAAAATCACTTTTAGTAGAATTCCCTAGCAAAAGAATTGCGAAAAAATGCCTTAAAAGAAAGTGTCGATAACTGCACACAATTAATAAAGTGAAAGGTGGTATACTTAGAAAACTTTGGAGGTGATATTTAAGTTTCATATAATATATGCTTGTTTTTTTCTAATTTTTTGCAAGGCCCTAGGTGCAGACAGTCACTGTAGGATGAAGACACACCATTCACATGCTTGTATTTTTATTAACTGCAATTTTATATACCCCGAATTTGACCTGAAGGTATTGGAGCGCTTTACATGAGTACCAGTTACATTATATAAGTTCATTCTCATATTTGTTTTTGTAGGCACGGGTAGATTAACTGATTGGCTTGCCCAGAATCACACATTTTGTTGAACCGAAACCCAGTCACGCGCCTCGTGCAGTTCCGAAGTTGTAGCTCTGACATCTTTCCAACCCATTTAAGATTTGAAAGGTCTGGCTCTCATTTTGATCAAAAATTCTCACTTTCCTACTACGAGTTAAAGCACAGTATGCATTTTACCACGGAGGAGTCAGATTGACTGTCATTTTGGGACAGTCCATTGCATGATGGTTTGAAAAGATTTGAGGTGGCGTGAGTTTGGCAGTGATTTGAAATTTAAAGAGGTCAACATTTTTGTGGGAGATATTTATATCTTTGTTTTTGCACTCTTCATATCTTTAATTATGTTTTTACTTTGAGCCACAAGTAGCTTCATCCCTGTTTTTACTCAATCTTAGCCACCTCTCACTAGGAGTGTGCAAAGATTTTTTTAACAGGGAACATTTCCCACAGTTTCTACTTTATGCCCTTTACGAAGTATGCTAGATTTCCCGGATTACGGGGCATATTTACAAGGGCTTTATCTCCTCTTTTTTGGCTTAAAAAGCAAAAAAAGCGGAGATAAAACTATCTCCCTATTTACGAGAGGGTGCTAGCATGCATAATCGCATGTTATCACCCTTTTTCCCAACGCCCCCCCTTTGTTTCTCTAATGAGATGCAAAGTGGGCGCCACTGGGCGTACCCCGGATGGACAACCTTGCAAATATCACTGATGTTCACATCGCAATATTTACAAGGCTGCCCCAGCATTTTAGTACACGTTAGTTTTTTCTCCAAAAACTAATGTCAGCTAAAATGCAGACTTACCTATCCCTAACATTGGGGTGGATTATGCTGATATGACCCTGTGGAAATCCAGCGATGTTCCCTGCAAAAGGGCGATAACCTCGCTCTCTCTGGAATTTTTATCGCCCTGGAGAAACGCGTTGTTAATAACGCGCTACTAGTTGTTAAAAACGCGCCACTAGGGCAATAAATTCCAGAGATAGCCTGCGATAATATAATTATCGCTAAGCACGGCCAGTGATAATTATCGATGGCCATTGATAATATGCCCCTACCTTTGCCTATGTCCGTATTCTGCAGAACATCAAGATCAACTTCATTCGAATTGGACCAAAGCAACATAGAAAATGTATGCTGAAATGCTCTTTCCACGAATACCCTTTGAGAAATGTTTGAATATGTATTGGCATTGCACCAAGAGAATACAATTTCACTGATTCCAAACTCGTTTTAATCCCAATTTTGAGGGGAGCAGGGAATACTATTTGCACCCAATTGGGATTACAACCCAGATCAAAAGTGGTTTTAGACTACTCATTTTTCTCCAGGTAAACCAAATAGAACTCAGCCAGGCAAATAGCACTCATGCGCTATTTGTTCATCTGTGAATACCGAATGCCATGTCCTGTGATTTATTCAATGATGTCATTCGATATGTCATGAGTGACGTGATATGTGAGAGCATATGCAGTGCATGCCAGGGGTGCAAGTTATAGTTAGCTCACTGATCTATAACTGGGCAATGCAAGTGTTTTTTTCAGTTTTTAAATGTTAGTTTGTTACCTAACTATAATAGCACTCTAATCTTTGTTTAGCAGGTTTCAGTTATTTTCTGTAAAATAGGGTCTCGTTAACATACCTAACTATAAAATCAGTTTAGTGTTTTTTTCACAGAATTTCTTTTTTTTAATTAATAAGATTTTATTAGCATAGCTAATTGTAATGTCACTATAACCTTTGGTTTCTTGTTAAGCGACTTTCAGATTTTTATCATATTTTATTTTTTGGTATGTGTAGGGCGGGTAATTATGAGAGTGCACACCATACACCTGTGTCCACTGATCCTACGAAACAGGGCCCAACCTCCAGCTTCTATCTGCATCTCATCTGTTACAGCAAACCAACCCTATACCTTCTTCACTCTGTCATTCGCAGTGTGAAAAGGCACTTTTTTGCAGGCCTTTGCTTGTGGACATTTATTTTTTGTAGTTGCTTTTTCTCTTTTTTATCAGTTTTGTAAGCTTTTATATATATTTTTTTTTCAAAGAATGTTTTCTTTTTTTGACCTTTTTTAAACTTTAATTTGAGATAGTTAGATTTTTTGGAATTTTTTTTACTTCTTGTGTTTTTGTATAACATTTTATGATGGTTTCTCAAGTGCATCTCCATCACTTTGGTACAATCTCTCCTCTGGTCTAGCCTGAATAGATCACTTGGTGACATTCCTCACAGTTTGTTGTAAAATACTACATATTGTAGATTCTATCCATCTGTTAAAGTTTGAGAATGTCCGCAGATGCTGTTTCTACTTGTTCTTCATGTTCTGGATGTTCTTTCTCAAGCTTGTCCTGGGCCATCACTTTAGGATGCATTGATCTTAGGTTCTTCTACATTCCAGAAGTACCAGTGGACAAGTGCCCAGGAAGGCTTTCTGTGGGTGACGCTCTTGATTGCACAACATGCATTTAATGTTTTGGGCATGTTTTTCCTTTTGCCTTGCTAGAAGCGTAAAAGACTTTCATACAACTGACTCTTTCCACAGCCTTGTGGATGGTGGTGCTGTGGATGTTTTAGGCACCTCAATTACAATCCCATCCTGGGATGCTGATGTTAAAGCACAACTAGTGCTTGCACTGATTGATGGATGTTTCTCCTCAGTTTGGCTAGATACCATGATGGATCTAGATTGTATTTTTTACCAGGTGCCTCTGTGAAAGAACAATGGCAAATGGTATTCAGGTATCTTTATGCTTATTTCTATAGCTGTGGGCTTACATTATGAATAGTATTCCCTGAGTTGCCAATCGAATGGCTGTTGTTAGAACTTGGGTCTCTAGTTGGCAGAGGTATGTAAGTAGGGACGGTAATTCTAGTCAGGGTAAGTCAGTCACACATTTAAATTAAGCCTTGCTCACCCTCTGGTAGCTTGGCACAGTTCAGTCAGGCTTAACATAAGAAGCAATATGTAAAACAGTTGTGCATACGTGGATACAGTAACACAGGGACACCACAAAAAAGAATCTACAATGAGGTATGAAAATAGAATCTCTTTTACTCTTCAAAACAAGATAAAAACAATAAGCATCCGATTAAAGCCTCTCAAGTTATGAATAGTTCAAGAATGTACAATGCTGAAAGAGCCCTTGTGCTTTTTGTAGGTTCTTTGCAATTGCACTGGGGAAAGGGCAGCGATCCATGCTGTGGATCAGGAACAGACTTTCTCCCTGGGTCAGCATGAAGCAATGCTTTCAAAGTTATTACAGTTAAAATGCAATGTCATGTTTGTAGGAAGCTGATCTACTTGCCCTGTTTGGGGCTGCCTGCAAGAGTACTGGTGGGCAGCTGGGACCTCATAAGTCCCAGAGAGCACAGTAGCTTTCTCAGGCGATTGTAGCTGTGCCGTCAGCCTCGGGATCAGGACCTGCATTGCTGGTGTCTGCGCTTGCTGGAAACGACGCAGTGATTTCAGTCACAGAGGGCAGACATCTGTCTTTCCTTAATGCTTGCAAAGTGCGCTGGGTCACGCTGAACTACCATCAGGCACTGCAGCTTTGGCAAAGTTGACAAACACAATGGTCTGCGCTCGAGGAAGCAGACATGACGGTTCTTGATCAGTGCACCGTGCTGATGATTGTAGATGCCCAAAAGCAGCTGCCTACACTCTGCGAAGGCCCAGGGCTGGTTAAGACTGACTGACTGATGATATTTCTAAAGCGCACTAATGCCGAGGCGTCTTGGTGCTGGGTAAAGTAACTAAGTGAGTATTAGCCGATGCATCATTGAGTGAAAAGCCATGTCTTAATTTCCTTCCTAAACAGCCTCCGGTTAATGATCTGTCTGAGGTGTAAAGGGATTGAGTTCCATAACCTTGAGGCCAAATGGGAAAAGCCCTTGCCTCCCCATCGTAGTCTTTTGATCCTAGAGACATTGACAAGACCCTGCCCAGCAGACCTCAAGGGACGGGTTGGCTCGTATCAGGAGAATAGGGATTGAAGATCCAAAGCCCCATCTCCGGACAGTGCCTTATGAACCAAGCATAATGCTTTGAACTCCACCCGTCATTGTACTGGAAGCCAGTGTAATTGCCTAATAGAGCGGGAGGTGGGATGGTGCTTAGGCAGGTTAGGAAGTACTCTTGCTGCTGCATTTTGAACTGATTGCAGCTTGGTCAGTTGAGCAGTGCCAGCTCCCAAGTAAAGGGCATTACCGTAATCGATTCTAGAAAAGATAGTGGCAATTATAACCGTTTTCCTATGGAAGAAAGGGATAAACAACAATATCTTTCTCAGCCCTTTTAACATAAAAAAGCATTCTGAGGCCACTTGATTAATCTGTGGTCGCCAGGACATATCTTTATCAAACACTATGCCGAGATTCCTAACTTTAGCCACTGGGAGCAGACAGGCCCCTGCTGATCTAGACCACCAAAGCTGATTCCAGATGGATGCTTTTTGGCCGAACTCAAGGACTTCTGTTTTTTCGGTGTTCAGCTTTAAAAAGTTCTGAATTATCCAACACATGACCTCATACATACACAGGGAAAAGTCAACTGCCTTGGCTTCCACTGAATGAGAGACTGTCACTATCAGCTGACACCGGAGTCCCTGAGCCTTTGAGTAAGTATCTCATGGTTCACGGTGTCAAAGGCCGCTGTTAGATCCAGGACCAAAGTGACTCTGCCTCCCTCGTCCATGCCTTTACGTATCTCCTCTGCCGCCATTATTAAACCTGTTTCCGTAGAGCGTTTTGCGCAGAAGCTGTGTTGGGTATTATCGAGAACGTTGTTAGTCTCAAGATAAGATGATAACTCCAAGTTCATGGCTTTCTCCAATAATTTGGCTGGCAGAGACTGGCATGAAATAGGGCGATCGTTTTTTTCCTCAATGGGGTCTAGCTTTGTCTTTTTTAGCAGCGGGCGAATGCATGCCTTTTTCCATACTAACGGAAAAACTTCTGAAGGCAGAGCCTGGTTCAAAACCTGCATTAATAATGCACTAATCTCTGTTGGAGCCAGATGAAGTACATAAGGCGGGGATGGATCCATGGGTGATCCAAATTTGGTTTTTAACAGCAGATCTACAACCATGTTCTCATCAAGTAGGGAGAATTGTGACAGGCCCCCCTGAGCGTTGCTGATAGCAGCTTGTGTGCCTTGCTTGTTCTCTGTACTATTTGCTGCATTTGACAAGTCATTGTAAACAGATTGTACCTTATTTAGTGAATAGGAGGCCAGTTTATCCACAAATGCTTGATCTGGTCTGAAATTTACCTCACGTGGGCATTTCATCAGAGAACTGACTGTTGAAAACAGTTCTCTACCAGAATGCACAGCGTCCTGTACCTTCCTAGAGTAGTAGGTGGTTTTAGCTTGAATAATTAGGTTCTTATATCCCTCAAGTGCCACACAATAAGTCTTCTTGTGAGCTACATCATAACGTAATCTCCAGGCACGCTCTTTCTGTCTACAATTGATTTTAGCAGTTTTTAATTCTGCTGAATACCAGGGTGCAGACACCCTTTTTTGCTGTGCTTTAAATAGTCTTTCCGGAGCTACCTTATTGGCAGCTCTATTAAGGCTATCCTGCAGAGCCATGGCCGCCTGGTTTGCATCTATCCAAGCCGTTAATCTGTCCTCAAGAGCCCTTGTCAGGTCAGACCTAGTGACTGCCTTCCATGCGCGGTATTTCCTGGGAGGAGACCTAAGTCTCCTCCTAAGAATGATGGTACTAAGTATAATAGAAAAATACACTGCGCAATGGTCAGACCATGAGGTTGGTGTTATTTTCCTTACTGCCATATTAGGATGGTTGGTGCAAATGCCATCCAGAGTGTGACCTGCCATATGTGTAGGTTCTCTGACAATTTGCTCCAAGTTATGACCAGTAAATATATCTAATAGATTGGACCTCTCCAGGTTGTTTTTATCCTCAAGATGGAAATTAAAATCTCCTAACACAGTATAGTAATCATACTCCAGGCATGTCTCCAGATGAGTTTGAACGGCAACTGAAAAAGGAGCTCTCGCACACGGGGGTCTATATATTAGTAGGTCAGAGAAAGAAGAGGTATTGTTGGATTTAAGTGTGAATCTCATTGCTTCAGCACCCTCAACAGTCTCAGCCATAGTCAGGAGGGTGAGGGAGGATCTATAAATTATAGCAAAGCCTCCACCCCTTCCTTCAACACGGTTGACGTTCGCAACCGTATAGCCTGAAGAAATAGCTGTGTTCCAGTCTGGATCATCGCTGTCATTGGCCCATGTCTCTGTTAAAAATAGTGCATCAGGGTCTTCCGTATGTATTAAACATTCCAGTTGATATTTATGTTTGACCATTGATCTGACATTAAGAAGAATGCAGTTAATAACCCTGCCGGTCCCATTGACCTTGTTTTTGTCTATTATAGGACAGATCTGCGAGGAATGATCACTTGACAATGAGTTATGCCCATCGATGGCTGCCCAATCACAAAGTTTTCAGTAACAAGACCCAGAAAGATTAGAGATGTTATGATGGCTGCACGTACCTGTGTTTAGTTTTAGAAGACGTTTTTTGAGTAAAGGATCCTGTTAAAATTACCATGGGGTCTGGCACAAGGCACATTCCGGGCGATGACGGGCGCAGACGGGCTTGCCTTTGGCGCGCCTTCGGTTAAGGGCAAGTCATGCAGAGTCAGACTCTAGAATAGCAGAACCTAGCAGTGGTCATGTATGCGAAGATAAGCTATGATGGTCCTGAGATTTCTTGAACAGGGGGCAAGCCAACAAACCCTTTGAATTACTTAGGGTGCAAAAAAGTTGTAGAGAACAGGTCCAATCCTTCTCACCACCCAGGTCAGAGGCAGCAAGCAAAAGGCCAACACAGCTAAGCAGGTAGCAAAGTGGCAGACCCTCCTGTAGAACAGCATCTCTTCTTGGCAAAGTCTCCTTAGGACCCCAAAGTGAACTAGTGAGTGTGGGGGGTCATAGACCCAATACATACACCCAAAGGTGTCTTTGAAGTGGAGGTAACTACAAAGCAAAGCCTTTATGGTGCACAAGTCTCCTTTCAGCCCAGCTCTGTCTGCAAGCCTAGCCGTGAGGGGTAAATCAGTGTTTTGTGTGAGGTCAGGTAACTAGCTATTCAAGTGAACATGTCAGCTCCTCCCCTCCCTCTTGCCAACGGAGACCAATCAGTATGCAGATGCAGCTGAGTGTCCTGCACCTGTGGCTGTCTAGAGGGAATGCACAAACTGTAGTTGTCACCCCACCCCAGACGTGTATTGGAGAAAGACTGTAAGGCACACAAGTCAGCTAAGAGAAGAGAAATGTCCACTTTCTAAAAGTGTCATTGCTAGATTAATAATACGAGATCCAACTTTCCCACTGAAGAGGATTTGTCATTACAAACCAAATAATATATAACATAAAGAAGCTACTCCTTTGCAATCTGGAATTACACTTAAAAAAAGGGTATTTAAGGAATTCCCAATGTTAACCTATGAGAGGACAGACCTCACAGAAGTGAAAACGAACTTGTGTGGTTGTCACTACCAGGACACGTCTATTTATTTATTTATTTTTGGTGTTTTATAGTGCGCAAACATGATCCAGGGGTATCAAAGCACTGTACATATGATAAGTAAACATACCTGAAGACGTGATACATAGAAAGAACATCTAATAAAAATAAATAGCAACTTTTAAGAACTCCAGTAAGATATGGTATGTGGTAACAAAGTTATTAATAAACGACCTCCGTTAGTTTATGAGTCATTGGAATACGTTTTCCAGTGTAGTTTTTCCTGATTATGCTTTGGGTTGATTCCGTTCCAGGAATCTCAGGGACAATGTTTGTGTGGGTTTTACTGGGATTTACGTGTTTCAGCCCTGTATTGGTATTGTAGCGGCCAATGTGCCCAGGCGACAGCCTCATCATGACTTTTGGAAAAGGAATCTGTCCTACCATTTACTTACACAGCACTCTGCCCTTAGGGCTACCTAGGGCCTAACTTAGGGGTGACTGACATGTAATAGAAGCATTTAAGGCTTGGCAAGTAGTTTGAAATGCCAAATTAAGGTGGCAGTAGATTGCACCCACAGACCCTGAAGTGGCAAGCCTGTGTCAGGTTTGAAAGTCTATTCTGCGGGTGGCACAATCAGTGCTGCAGGGCGCTAGTAGCATTTGGTTTACAGGCCCTGGGACTAATAAGTGAACCAAATGTACCAATCATGGAGAAACCAATTGTCATCACATTTTAGACAAGAGCACATGCACTGTTCAGCAGTGGTAAGGTGCTCAGAATTGTAAAGTCAGCAAAAACGAAGTAAAAAAAGAGGCAATAGAAGGTAGAAAGTTTGGGGTAACCATGCAAAAAGGGAACATTTCTAAAAGCAGTTTTTTTGGTCTCCTAGGTTCTGCGTGTCCCAGAGGGCCAATGAGAGAGTACCATGCAACTCCTGCAAAGCCTTTACTTCCCTTTCCAGATCCCATATCAGTACAGAGGGATCCAAAAGTTAACAAAAGGCTGTGTTTGAAATGAAGGGGTAATTATATTTTAATTTTGAGCCTTTGGGTTTCCTCACAGATCTAAATAAGCAGGATCCCTTGTGTTTTTTAATAAAACATCTGCATTTTTAGTTGTCATTGTGCAGGGATACCTGAAAATTGTACAGCAGTACCTGTGAATCAAAGTAAAAGCAAACCAGATTGGTTGAAATTACTGTTTTGAATCGCTTCGAAGACGTTCTCGCCTCTTTATCCACATTAGGGCCATGCACCTGGGTGTGTGCAAATTCTGTTCTCTGCCATGACCTACTTTTTAGAAACTTCAATTGTTTGGGTGTTTTGAGGAAAAATGTTATAAAACATGGTATCTGGAGAAAATGAGACATCACAGCATGATTCTCAGGAGTAAGAGAAGCAAGTGGGGACCATACCAAAATCAATTTTCTGGCAATTTGTCTTCCAGTGTGGAAAAGAAAGTATTCACAAAAGGGGTCACTTGCAGCGTTTACACAAAGAGTTTAACAGGGGCATTGACAAAACATTCTAGTTTGGTACATCAGGCTTGAGAGAGCATTTGAACCAGTAGCACAAAAATTAATACAGTGCTGCAAAAAGAAGACTGGAGAGGTAGACAAGGCTTCTTCAGTAGCTGCACCATTTATACAACCTGGAGACTCCATGCCATCTGAAATTGTGGCAACACAAACGTAAATTATTCCTTTTTACTCCCATATGACAATATACAGCCCCATCTGCAACAAAATTCTTTTAGTTGGAAATCAGGCATCATTGGCAGATGCCCACTGTTTGAAAATGGGCCTCTCTGAAGGGTCTCCCCAAACATTTTGCCTTCCTTCTCCTCCTCTTTTTCTGACCTTGTTTTTGTTCGTTTTAGGACTTTGAGTATGTTATCAATGCTAAGCAGTGCTAAAGTGCATGCACTCTCTCCCATAAACATGGTAACATTTGGTATATCGACAATTGGGATATTTAATTTATCTGTAAGTCCCTAGTAGAGTGCACAACCTGTGCTTAGAGCCTGTAAATTAAATACTACTAGTGGGCCTGCAGCACTGCTTGTGCCACCCACAAAATGTACCCTTTAAACATGTCTCAGGCCTGCCACTGCAGGGCCTGTGTGTGAGTTTTATGTCACTTTGACTTGTCATTTAACCCCTTTTCCAAGTCTAAAAGTCCCCTTTTATAACACATAAGTCACCCTAAGGTATGCCCTAGGTAGCCCACAGGATGGGATTCTGTGTACGTAAAAGGTAGGACATGTCCTTTTAAGTTTTGTATGTCCTGGTAGTGACAAACACCCAAATTAGTTTTTCACTACTGTGAGGCCTGCTCCTCTCATAAGAATTGCTTAATACACATTAGGCTGTCTTTTCTGATTAGAAAGGAGTAGCTGTGTCCACTGTTCCCGATAACATGCGCACGTGAGCGCGCGCGAACCTCTGTAGCATGAAGCGCGCAGTGCTATGTGTGGAGCGCGCACACACACAGCACATCAATCAACAACATTTGCGCCGCTGCTTTTAAAAAGCGAGCGGTGCAAAAACCGGGTATTTCTTCCTAGTAGAGCCCGGCTGAGGTGCCTACTGTGTGCTTTTGTTTAAAGTATTCATGTTAATTGCAGTGCCGTCACGAGCTGCAATTAATATGAATACTTTAAACGAAAGCACACAATGTGCCCATCACCCTGCAGCTGCACTCTATTACGAAATGAAATTCAGCAAGTCTACAAACAGAGCATGAAAAACACACGTCGTGTTTGTAAACTTGTTGAATTTCTCTTCTTAACAGAGCTGGGCTGCGGGGTGATTGTGTGACTTTGTTAAAGTTTTCAGGGTAATTATAGCTCCAGACGGGCGCTGTGATTAACCTGAAATCTTTAACAAAGCACCACAATCAACCCGCAGCCCAGCTCTGTTAAGAAAAGAAATGCAGCAACTCTACAAACAGGACGTGAAAAGCACACGTCATGTTTGTAGAGGTGCTGCATTTTTTTTTTAACAGAGCTGGGCTGAGGGGTGATTGTGTGATTTTGTTAAAATTTTCAGGTTAATTACAGCTCCAGACGGGTGCTGTGATTAACCTGAAATCTTTAACAAAGCACCACAATCACCCCGCAACCCAGCTCTGTTTAAAAAAAAAACCGGTCCTTGGATGCTTGATTCCGGTCTGGGAAAGACATGGCTTGGTAGTTCGGACTGGACTGTTCCCATGAGGCACAGGGTCAGAGCTGATTTGCATATAGCCAGTGTCTAACCCAGGGTGGTGTGGAGTGCAAAAAAAACGATGGATTTAGGCCCAGATCCTTGTACTGGGGTGAATGTATGACATTGTTCTACATTCTGTCCATCAACTGTGTTTTTTGCAATTTTCACCCCGAGTGGGCTGGGTATGCTCAGACGTGAGTCCCAGGCTCTCCACACCACTGGAGTCAAGCTATCCAGGCTGATGAAGGCTGTTAGCCAGAAACCGGTCCTTGGATGCTTGATTCCGGTCTGGGAAAGACATGGCTTGGTAGTTCGGACTTGACTGTTCCCATGAGGCACATGGTCAGAGCTGATTTGCATATAGCCAGTGTCTAACCCAGGGTGGTGTGGAGTGCAAAAAAAAACGATGGATTTAGGCCCAGATCCTTGTACTCGGGTGAATGTATGACATTGTTCTACATTCTGTCCATCAACTGTGTTTGTTGCAAAAAAGAAATGCAGCAGCTCTACAAGCACACGTCGTGTTTGTAGACTTGCTGAATTTCTCTACCTGATAGAGCGCAATTGTGGGGTGATTTACACCTTTCTGTGCTGTGCCACCATACTTGTATTTTACTGTTTCTGTCATTGCTTCCAGATATATGATACAACAAGTAACATCATACCCAGGGCTTTAAGTGGGATGAACAAAACTTGGGGGTCTCGCAATGGTGTGTGGCCAGTGTAATTAAGGCCCTGGCTTAAGACACATAAGCTAAAAATCTGTACTTAGCATAGTGTACCGCCCGACTTGTATTTTGCTGTTTCTGTCATTGCATCCAGATATATGATTCATACCTACAAATCAGGACTATTGGCTTTGTCAATGGTTGTTAGTTGCATAAGATAAATAAGCAGCAACTATAGCGTGTGTGTAATATTGAAAAGGCTTCAACTTAAATCCCTGGTGGCACCACAACAATGTTGCTGCTCCTGAGTTTTAAAAAGAGAATGGAAGCAAGTGTTAGTGAAGAGAATACTCCCGACAGATGGATCAGTCATTTACACACTTGCAGCTGCCATCTGCTCTGCTCAGACCTGCATCTTGGCAAGATTAAAAATCATGGCAAGGCCTAATCAGCCTTCCACCCTTCTTAGTTTGTTCAGGTGAGCACGGTGACATAGATCAAGCGTTTAGAAATGGCAAGATGGCAAAAAAGACTCCTTATAGAACACCCCAACGTCGATATGCATAGACGCTACTTCTGAAGCATTGCCATACCACACTCGCTATCTTCTCTGACACATCTTTTGTCCTTTTTTCTTCCACTCCACAGCTGCTCTCGCCGTCTCCTTCTCCTCTTTTTCTTCTGCCTCATATCAGTCCCGCTCCACGTTTATCCACTTTCCCCTTCTCTGCATCCCATTCTTGTCTCTATTTCCCTCTCCCTGCCTGTTCTTTGCTTTCTCTCTTACCGGTTTTCCATTCTCCATTCTCCCTCCCAGTTCTCCAAAGCCTCTGGCTGCCTTTCTTTTCATCCCTCTTGTACCAATTTCTTCATTATACCTTCCCCATTTCTCGTCTTAGCGCCCTGACTTTTTTTCTACTTTGTTCCTCTCTCCCCCTTTCTCCGTCACTAAATCCTATTTCTCACTAGTCTCCTCTCATTTTCCTTCAGCCTATGTTACAATTTTGAAAACACATCCAACTATCCCTGAATATTACATGGAAGCACATTTATAATTGGAACAGTGTGCCTCTGCAGTGTTGGTGACCTGGCCAAAAGGGACATGAAAAAGCTGAAATTGGATCATAAATCCAAAGCTGTTCAAATCAGGGGCCCCGGAAATAAGTTTGGCCCTGGCACTCAAAATCCTTAAGATGTCCCTGTGCATTTGTTAAAGTTTTCATGTTAATCGCTGCACTCATCATGAGCTGCAATTAACACAAAAACCTTAACAAATGCACACAATCACCCCGCAGCCCAACCCTTTTAAGAAAAGAAACGCAGCAACATAGCTGCCAAGGTTTCAAATTGCAATGTGGGAAGTTTTCATAATTTCACTGTAATTATTAGTGCCATTTGAACAGGGCTGGCTTTAGTGCTGGTGGCGCCTGCTGTGACAATGTGTGTTGGTGCCCCAATGACCACCCCAGCCACGGACACTCTCATTACCAACCTTTAACAGTTACCCTCAAGTCTCCAAAACCCCTCTCTCTTTCATATTTATTTTGTTTAATAGCGCCACTCCTACCAGTGTAAGGTGTTAAGCACTCTACATCGCATACACATTACACAGAGATACTGAATCATAGTGTGTAAATCAATGTATAGGAAATGTTACATCAGACAGAGGATTAAAGTGTCTCTTCTTAACAGAGCTGGTCTGCTAGGGTTTTAAACAAACGTTTGTAGTGATATTTGGCGCTGCACACACGCGCAGTGTGATTCCGGGCACACATAGCCACGGCTGAAGCGCACAGAGACCCTACACTGCCGCACACAGAGGTAAAAAATTAAAGGGAACATTGGCTGTGTCATGTTCTATATCCTTGGAATGGTAATGATAAACACTCTTACTAGTAAAGTTGGATTTAACATTACTATTTTAGAAATGCCACTTTTAGAAAGTGGCCATTTCTCTTTGGTTACTGCTGTGTGTGCCAGCAGCCTGTCTCCAAGGCACATCTGGGGTGGGTGACAGCTGTACATTGTGCATTCCCTCTAGACAGCCACAAACAACAGAAAGGTTAGGTGTGTCTAAGCATTTATCTGCATTCTTGTGGCTCTTCCTGGGCAGGAAAGGAGGGAGGAGCTGACACTTTTAACTGAACAGATAGTGTCCTATTCACACACAAAGGACTGATTGCCCCCTACTGACAGTCTGGAGCCAGGGTTGGGAAGGAAGGACCTCTGTATACTTTAAAGTCCCACTTTGAAGTCACCCCCATTTCAAAGGCCCAACTGGATATAAGTCCTGGATCTTTGATCTCTGAAGACAGTACACTACTGGACCTGTGACGAACTCTGCTCGGAAGAAGGACTGCTGTGCTGCTACAAGGACTACCACTCTGCTGGACTGCTGCTCTGGAAAAACTATTTTTCTGCTCTGCTCTGCTCTGCTGTTTGCTACCTGCTACTGGCTGCCCTCTTCCCTGTTTAGGACTGGACCCATCTCACTTGAACCCAGAGTGAGTACAAGGGGTTACTGGCTTGCCCCCTGTTCTGAAGTCTCAGGGCCATCAAAGACTTCCTTCAATGCTGCAACAGCACCTGGACTCTTCCATCTGTGAGTCCTGCCATGCCAAGGGATTCCAACCCAGTTCTGGGCCCTTGGAAGTGACTTTTCTGTGCTGGTCCAACAGAATCCACACATTGACGACTCTGCGCTGATCGGAACTGACACATCTCTCTTCGGCACTGATGCAGCTGCTATTCGGTGACATTGCTTCAACGGACTGCGCAGCTTGATGACGATAGACTGCACCTTCATTGCAAAGGAGTTTGTCTATAAAGTCTCACTGACTGTGCAGATCGGAATCCGACGCAGCGTCCCCATTCACAGGATCGATGAGGACGCATAGCCTCTTCTTCTCCTCGCATCATGTCTTCAATTTCAACACTTCCTCCATACAAGTTACTTTTTCAGCGAGACCTGCGTGCATCCTGTAGCTGGCCTGCGCTGCATCGTGGCCAGCCTGAACTTTGGATTTACCCCGGTTTAGTGTGACCAGATGTCCCCAGTTGGCGTTTTAAGACTCTATGCACTTTATTTTGATTTGATCTTTAAAAATTCATAACTCTGGTGCTAAGTATTGACTTTTTGTAATTCTGGTCTTTTGTTACTCATAAAAATATCATATTTTTCTGACTCTGAGTGGAGTATTTTTGCGGTGTTTTTTTCATTGTGTTCCTGTGTCTGTGTGTTGCACAAATACATTCCTAATTGCTAATTTATATAAGCCTGGCTGCTCTGTGCAAAGCTACCAGAGGGTGAGCACAGGTTATCTTTTAGTGTATATCTAGCTATCCCTGAGTAGAATTGTAGTCCCTACCTGGACAGGTTGCATACCTCTGCCCAACTAGAAATCCCATTTCTAACACTCACCAACTGTAAAAATAAATATTTCTGGTCCAAATTCAAATGTTTTGATTTAGTTATTTTTAAAGTTGAACCCCCAAACAAATTTAAAAAAACTCAACAATTTTTTTTTGTAAATGATTGAAAAAGGCTCTTTTTAAAACCCAGTGTATTGGTTAAAAAATAGAAAGTAATTTAATGTTGTTTGACAGGTCTATATCTTAATGGTAAATTGTGTAAATATGGGTCTGATGTAGAGTTTGGTAGATGGAGTTTACTTCATTAGGATGGGAGGGCTGTTACCTCGCCATTCAGAGGGACCTCCACTCACCAGATTTAGAGATGTATATCAACCTGAGCCAGGGGGTGGCTGCAGGGCCTGGGCGGGAGAAAACACTTTTCTCACCCACAGTCAGCATGGTTGGAAGATTTGAGGATAGGATCTCCTGCCCCTCATAGATAGGCATGGGTGTGGGAGGAGTACCTGGTCTCAACTTCTACTCTCCTTGTGGTCCCCAGAAAGATGACGAACTCCGGAGACAGATACCAAAAGATAGAGGTGTCCCTGATTTCCTTCCTTGTCACCTTCAGAAAAGATGGGGGCACCAAGGATTGTAGGTTCTCATGGGAGATGGTTCAATGTACATCCTCTCACGCCCTCCATTTCTTTCTTAAATTCCACAGGGCTTTAAAAAGTTCATGGAGCACAATGGGTCAATGATACTTGTTCAAAGTCATATCTGGTTCCCCAGGGGAACAAGCTTCTTCTCTGGTATCTCTGCTCCCCAGTGGGCTGTTATTGACACTTTTGGTGTCCTTTTCATACTGGTGGCCTGTTTTAGCAACTAGGAAAGAGTTCTTCACACCTCCTGTCCCATCCACACAGCCTTGGATCAAGGTGTATTCACCCTGACCCCTTATGTGGCCTTTTTTTTTTTTTTTCAGGAGTCCTGTAATTGCTAGTGTCACAGATGTTATATGAATATATATTACTCTGGTGTTAACTAAATTTTGGTACCACAGGAGTACCACAGTACTCCTGTGGTACCAAAATACAGATCATCAGTACCAAAATAATATGATTTTCTGGCCTCATCTTTGAAAAAAAAGACGGTGCAGCCAATACAGGCCTGGAGCACTCAATAACAGCGTTCTGAATTTGAGAAAAAGGGGTAAATAGAGAAATAGAGGTCAGGTGGGTTAAAATGCTGCAAATCTGAGATGAGAAGGCTAGGGAACTTCAAACCTTGTTAGTCACCCATAGGGTTGTATTTTACTCAGTGTTCCAAAATAGTATTGGTGGGCTAGCAAGGTGAGACAGTTTGTGACAACTAGGTGGCTTACCATTGAACATCCTGCAAAACATATTTTTTTTTGTAAACAAGTTTTGATAACCTACTTTGCTGTAATTTTTAGTTAATTCCCCAAAATAGAAAAAATTCCAGAAAAAAATAAAAATATTAAAAATGGAAAACAAGTTCTTGTTGGAACTACATTTATTAGGTAAAAAATAGAAAACAATGTATGTTGTTTGTCATGTCTACCCCTAACTATAACAGTATGTTGCTATGTGTCTGCGAAAAAGTAAGTAATGTTATGTTTTCAAAAAGGGGTCGCAATACTGTATCAACTTTTTGCAATTCAATAATATTTTCTGAATGAACCTATTTTCGAATAGGTTAAAAAATACTTAATCATAGTCATTCGCAACCGTACCTCCCTCATGAATATTCATGAGATAGGTTCCAGATTGCAACCTACCATGTTTTCCTATTCTCACACAGACTGTGA